>NC_137466.1:26472429-32323773 GCF_964235325.1 Thermobia domestica | reverse complement strand
AGCTTCTTCTAACTATGTTGTATGTCTTTGCGAGAAGATTAAAAATAACTCAAATTTAAATGATTATTTTTCACCTGACTTAAAAATACTCTTGGAATAACTGTTTCTATAGGTTGAAATGGAGATGAACTTCTTTCTCCTATTTTCTTTTCTAGTTTATTTTCCTTATTCCCTTTTTAAAACGTCTGAGATATTTAATTTGTAGTGTCTATAAAATGATTGACTCGGTAGAATAATTATCAAAATGTGTCTGGTTGTTTGAGGTTCAGTTGACAAATCCATTGTTCACTTAGCAAATACTGATATGTGGAAGACAGGGATCCTATTCGTCCCCAGCTATTAGATTTTCTTGCATCCCTCATTATTCTATGTGCACTGTACAGCGTGAAAAAAAGTAGTTTAGTACACAAATAGTTATTAGTATCATCTACCACTTCTTCCGGAATTTCTGTCACTTCTTGAGAGGGAAGACATTTCCTGAGTATTGGACAATGAAACGTACAGATGCGAACTTCTTCCCAGACTTTGCAGACTCCAGACTTCCTTTACAGCGGTTTCCAACCATAAACTAAGCAATGTTAAAAGTGTGTTAAAGACGGAGATTATTTTCATTAACTAGATATCATAGTTTACAATTTCAAGATTCTGCAATTGACCTGCCTGCAAATCTGTGTGCGGATATTTCATTCGCACGAACTGAATAAAAATGTTCATTTTCTCTATAATTCAAATATCTAAAACGTTAAATAAACGCGTAAGATACATGGGAGTAGGAAATCGTTTGCGAAGCCGAGCACCCATTTGCCCTCCACTGTACCCTCGTTGCTACAGGACTAGCTCGGGAGAGTAATGCTCCCGGAACTATGAAGGAAATACACGGCTCTGATTGATTGGCGTTATCTATTTCTTGCCACATAGCACTCATATAGCAGAAATCAAACGCTTGTTGCTGTCAGCCCTCGTGACGGAGCGTGCTGGCGCTACGTGCTAGTAACGGAAATCGCTTTTGACGTGGGTTCAAACCCGGCCCAAAAAGTGTTTTATTTATTTTTTAAAATTTTGACAGCACTTTTTAATTAAAATAGGATGAAAGTAATACTCAAAAAAAGTGATTTACTTACTTTTGTTCAGATTAGTAGTAGTAGTTAGGGGTAGGGGTAGTACTAGCAGTAGTAGGAGGTGTAGGAGTAGTAGGAACGGATTAGAAGTCCCGCAGGGCTTGTTTTGTTCCACCTTGACTCCGATAATATAAAACACCCTGTGTAAGTTCTCGTCAAAAATAAAGGTTCTATTTGCCTCGCTTTTTTGCTGTATTCCTATAGATATAAAGGCAGCTCCTCAGGAAAAAATATTTCGACGACACTGATAACGATTTCAAGAAAGTAGGGCCAAAATACCGCAAATGTTTATAATGGAATATATGGAAAACTACATATTATATTCGGATTTTTGTAGGTACCGTCCACAACTCTGAGATCAATGATTTGCACACATGATGTGCATCAGAATACGGGACAAATAATAAGTAGAAATGAAGGTGGTGTTATGTTTCCTTTGGCTGATACAGGGTGTTGAAATTGGGCACTATCTGGTAGTGTAATAGACTATATGGGAGAATATTTGGTGGCTGGGAATTGTATTACGAACCATCAGCGCCTCCGAAATGCAGATCAAGATGATGTGGTGTTTCTCCCAAAGGCAGGGCTGTGACCCGAAGGTCTCTAGGCAAGGTGAACCCACGATGGTTTGTCATTGCCTGCCATGAGATGATGACGTCCGAAGGATAGAATCTACAGTTGAACAAGGGATCCGGACTTCCTGTGTCCCCACCGGAAATCGAACCCGGAATCCCTTGATTACAAGGTGAAGAGCCTATCCATTCATCCACCGGGGACACAATCTTACAAATAAGACCATTGTCATATGATATTCAATATTACGAAATAGGCAGAAAAGAAAGTATTTTGGTGTTTCACACACGCACATACACACCGACACACATATACACAGGCACAAATAAGGCATCGGAAACAAAGATAACAAAAAGTTAAATTCTATGAGAATGGACAATATTGTCCGTAGATGTGAATGACAACACCACGATTAGTGGTCAAAATGTGCAACAGATCCCCTTATAACCAAAGTTATGTCATGCCTGGATCTTCATTACCGTGTATGTCCTTAATGTCGAGAGAAATACCAGTTAGGCGCGAAGCTGGAAAATGAACAGTTTCATAACGAGCAACACCGAGATACCAAAGAACGGAAGCCACATGCGAGCAACATCCGAGAACACGAGCTCCACTGGGGCATTTGCAGTACCATCCAAAAATAGCGTCGGTTCCTGATTTTTGTGGATCATATTCAATGAAAAGTGTGTACTGCAAACTCTGTACATGTCGAGATTGAATTTTAAACCTCAGGATGTGTGGGGTGATATGCAAATGGAACAGTGAAAAACTACCATCAGATTTCATGTGCTCTGCTGCATATACGTGAGTATTTTGGATTTGATAAATTCCAAGTGTGATTTTGAATAAGTCTTCTGTTAATCGAGGGAAGTCAGTAATTAACGATCCGTCACACGGTTCCCAAATCTTTGCTGAGCGTTTGTCAATATCACCGGATGTCTGTAGTTTCGTTTGTAGTTCGTTTGTTAAACGAGAACGTGATAAAATTTCAATACTTTCGACAGACTTTTCTGGTGCATCGTTGGTCAATGGAAGCGCAAACTGATTCTCTAAGACACCTGCAATGAGTAAATACTCGCGTAAGTAGGGAAGAGCCGCAATTGGAACCCTATCCCTAAACATCTTGTACTTCATTTTGAGATGGCCATTTTTCTCTTCTAGACGCCACCTGCCCTTTGTGACAATACGGGATTGGTTTTCAGCCAGGCAGTCATGCTGCTACTTTCCCTTTTCTAAAAGACATGGCATTTTCGCAATGATCCCCACCTCCTCCAACACAGTCATGGAATCTCGGAATCCCCTATCAACAAAAACGCAGTCCCCTGACTGTAAGAGCTGATTTAAACCATTTGCTGTGTCGGCGAACATAAAATTTGTAATACTAGTATCATTATTTACACCAACAAATGGACCAACAATGTCGACAATGTACCCGCTGAGTGTAACGATCATCATGGTTTTCACTAATGGACGTTCTTTCTTGCACACTATACAGACGCCTTTGCAAAGTATAGTTCGTCGATTTTTCGGTGTAAATGTATGTTCAGTCAGAGACTAAAACCAGCTGGTCATCCCCTACCCCATAAAGTTTGCGAGCCCAAGCTGGAACCTTTCTCTGAAGAAACGAACAAGATAAATGCTTTGAACCCAATACGGACGGTACAACTGCCTCATCAAAGCCTGTCTGACTGATTTCAATCCATTTGACACACTTCCGTGGCATGGATATCCAAATATTGCTCCCAGAAAGTCATTACAAAGATCATGTCTGAGTTTCATTAACAACATACCCAGTCTGATTTCAACGCTTATAACACTACTGTTATGTAAGGTGTCACAAAAGCTGCACAGCACAGTCAACTGTTCACTGTTCAATCCCGCGAACACTACTAACTGTTTTTCAGGAATTTCTGCGAGGTTTACCTTCATGTGTACAGGCACAGTTGACGTATCTTCAACGTTGAGATCCGATCCCTGACTACCCATTTCTGGTTGTTTCTGCACACTTCTCACATAAGAACTTGCCTTTATGTACCATGTTGTACATAGTACTGTTGAGGGACCGAAGCACTGGAATGATTTAACTTTGCTCCCACGCATGTAACTAACCGCTTGTAAAAACTCACTTCCACACACCGGGCGCTTTCTTTGCCCTCTAAACCATAGTTCGCGCACGGAACATTGCCGATGTTTATCCGTGCTTCTACCGGAAGCCATTTGTCACATACGTCACCAAATTGTTTTGAAATAACTAATATGGCTTTTGCATTACACGTTTCCACACTGGCGAAACCTACCAGAAAATGACACCAAATAGTACACAACAACAAAGTTCGCATAAATGTCGCGAGAAACAACAATAAAAGTCACTGGACAAAAGCATGCAGGAATTGCAACTTCTTACAGGCACAATGAAGTAGGCACAACACACGAATCGATCACCATCTACTTGCAGTCACTAAAGCTGAGTAAGCTACTACAGAAATCAACACCTCCAGAATGACGCTTTTACTGTCCTTCCCTCAACAGAGGCAGCCTCGCAACAGACAGATAGCGAATATGAAGCGAATGTTTGCATATACACAACCTCAAACGTCCGGATCGGTCAAACAGAACATAATGCCACTGACGTTTTCAACTATTATTTGCCCCTTACCCTGCTGTACATCATAATATCACAATGGTTTTATTTGTCAGAATATGTCCCCGGTGGATGAATGGATAAGCTCATCGCCTTGTACTCAAGGGATCTCAGGTTCCATTCCCGGTGGGAACAGAGGAAGTCTGGATCCCTTGTTCAACTGTAGGTTCTATCCTTCGGACGTCATCATCTCATGGCAGGCAATGACAAACCATCGTGGGTTCACCTTGCCCAGGGACCTTCGGGTCACAGCCCTGCCTTTGGGAGGAACACCAGATCATCTTGATCTGCATTTCGGAGGCACTGATGGTTCGTAATACAATTCCCAGCCACCAAATATTCTCCCATATAGTCTATTACACTACCAGATGGTGCCCAATTTCAACACCCTGTATCAGCCAAAGGAAACATAACACCACCTTCGTTTCTACTTATTATTTGTCCCGTATTCTGGTGCACATCATGTGTGCAAATCATTGATCTCAGAGTTGTGGACGGTACCTACAAAAATCCGAATATAACATGTAGTTTCCCATATATTCTATTATAAACATTTGCGGTATTTTGGCCCTACTTTCTTGAAATCGTTATCAGTGTCATCGAAATATTTTTTCCTGAGGAGATGCCATTATATCTATAGGAATACAGCAATACTATGTTCTTAGAAAAAAGGCAACCCAAAGTGAAAAAAAACGATGAACGGGTAGATAATCGATTTTCGGACACAGAGGCTTGCTTCAGGATCAATGTTTACGATAGACTTCTAGATATCGCGTAAAATGAAATAGAGAACAGTTTACGTCGTTACAGATAATTCTTGATGAATTTTTCAATCATATTCCCAATAGCATTTGTGAACCGTTCAGACGAAGAAATTTTACTTAAGGACGAAAAATTACAAAAAGAAGTATCAGCAAAGCACTGCTCCACCGCTACCATTGGAATTAGTTTCCCTTTGCTATGAACTTAAAAACCATATTTCAAAGACCAACACTGCTCTTGAATTGGCGGTATTACTATACGTCGAGTTTAATACTATTGGCCCAAGTTATCCTGAAATTTTGACCACTTTCGTTTTATTTCTGACTTTAATTGTGACTGGCTTCCGCTGAAAGGTCATTCTCAGTCTTAAAAGAGAGTCAAGAGCTATTGAAGGTGTTCAATGACACAAGAGACAATGAGCGACTTTGGAATGATGCCAGTCAACCATGAGAGTCTTCGACCATTGAAAACAAATATCTTATAGGAGAGTTTGGGGAGGGGGGAAGGATTTCTTGTAAAACGTGAGTATTTGAATCTCCGTTAAGTAGCAAATAGAACACTAGAAAAACTTAATTAAAATGTACTATTAATGAAGTATTGAATATAGAGAGGCACCTTTCAAATATATTCTTGCGGAGAGAGTGGCGAAATTTCTAGATTCGGTATTGGAGGGGGATACATGCATACCATGAATACATGGATATGACATGGATACCATATTGGGAACAGCACTACCTACCATCAGCTTGTATATCAACTTTGGGTAACATTCAGTAATTCTTAGTGTGTGTTCTTAAGCAATTTCGCAAGTGTAGTCTGAAGTTCTCATACATTTTAACCGATTTTTTGCTAACTATGAAGTTTTATGCCGACTCTCTCTTCATTTGATTACAAATTTCGAATATTTTTTCTTCTCTTCTCTTATCTCTAAAAATAATTAAATAAATATATACGGTATAGTATCTACCTTTCTATTCTTTATTTCACTATACTGTTGATATTGCTATAGACTGAAATAGTGATGTCGTCATTTCCTTTCCGTTACCATGGTGATCGCCATGTTTTTTTTTATATACAAACCCGTGAAGCTAATGAAGCTAAGGCGCTTATTTCTAAAAGCGCCACATCTCTAAGTAATAAGGTAGAAATCAAATAGTTAATGTAAGCACAATTACCATTAATCCACCATGAAAAGCAATTATACTCAATATAAACTCCCTAACGTGTAGATTGACAAATGGTCGTCACAGAAAAAAATTGTAAAATATATGATTTTTTTTTAAAAGAAAAAATCTTTAAGAATAGTGTTAATTCTGTTGGGGTATTTACACTTCTAATGCCCACTCTTTATAATGGGAGTGCACAAATATAGTTTCTAAGTATACAACATTACAAAAGAAAAAAGGCCAGCTTTGGAAATATTCAATAGATACCATCTGTGGATATCAGTAAGGTCTTTTCTTATATTCCCTATTTTAAAAAAATGAGAAAAGGTACAATAATTACACATATAATTTTGAATGGTTCAGAATATATTTTAAACAACTGTTAAACAGTAATCCTGATCAAATTTTCAAGAGTATATCATACTGATATTATTGAATCAAAAAATTTTTCGGAATTACTTAAAGTTAATATCTGATTATGAACAAAGTGAGTCCGCCGTAAGATTTAATTTAACTTGAAAATGTAGAAATTCTCAAAACATACGATATCAGATGGAAAATTTCACAAGACATATGAACTAGCAGATTTCAATTTCAATGTTTGTCATGCACGTAACAGTATTTAACATATTTTTATCTAATTACTTTTACTGTGTTTTTTTCGTTTCATTGATTAGAAGTATTTAAAAATAAACAACTATTTCTTTCACTCTAATGTTTGCAGTTCCGAAATTTTCATCACAGTTTCCCCTTTGCATATAGGTTCTTTAGATATTTAGGCTACTTGTATAGAAAATAAAATGGCGATCACCATGGCAACGAGAAGGATGTGACGTCACACTATTTCAGTCTATTTCTTCCGATTCTCGTTTACTTGATTTTCGTTACAAGGTGAAAATACAGTGTTGCCATGCAGCTAAATATATTCTTTCCATCACCTCATCCTGAATTTCGCTCGTTAAAGGCTTATTTCCATTCTTAGTTTTTACTCTTCTATTTCCATTGAATTTACTTCTGTATATATTATTCACTTCCGTTATATATTTCTATATCCTTCCTCTTGTCACCTTTAGTCTATTGTATATTTTCCTGTCCTTGTCAATTTCCCTTCTTCATTCTCAGTTCAACACCCTACATATTATTTTTACTCTTCAGGGTAACTTTGTTTCCATACTTTTCGTTTCCTGATTTTCCTAAGTTTCTTCTATAGTCCATGTTTTTTAGCAATGCTATCTTGCTGAGAACTTTACTCAGGAAGTTCGAAACCTTCCTCAAACTAGTTTTGAGATTTTCAAACAAAACTCTTTTTCTTTATTTCCTCATCTTTAAACGTTGCAGTATTATCGTGTTGTCTCCTATTTTTTCCCTAATTATACAGGGTGGCCCAAAAGTAGGTATACAGTATCATACTGAACAGCTCATTGCATTTCATATCATTTCTTATTGCTATTCATCAGGTAGACTTGGTTTCTTTATTATTTGTTCTTAATGTGTTTTTTACTTACATGTTAACCTCGAAAGAGCCGAAGCAACTAAACCCATTAACTAGAATGTTATACTTGATCAATGCAGGGGTGTATACCTACTTTTGGGCCACCCTGTATTTTTCAGTGGGGTGCTACCTCAGTCAGTACAAGACTGTTATATTTTGCGTTCCTCTCTTATTACTGCCATTCAACAACTTTGTTTTGACATAGCAATAATATCCTTTAGCAGTATTCATTGATTGCAGTCTCTCTTTTCTCTTGTTTTACTTCAATTATACCACGGCACTCAGAAGGCAAGTTTCGCATAAGTATTTATACAATGTAATACTTGCACTACTACTGAACAACAACAAATATATACATGTCATTTATATGTTTCTCCTATTCCTTTACTTCTTCCGTTCAAGTACTTTCAGCCTTCATCTATTTTCTCTGCTACACAAATTTTGGGGGAACGCGTCCCCCCGCCAGAGACGTCCATGATTTTTATTTGTGTCTAAATGTGCAAAAAAAAAAAAAAAAAATACTACATTTTAAATTATTTAGTTTCCACACAGCGGCACAAATCTGTCTTCAACATTGTGGGGGGGGGGGACGTAAGTCTTTTTTGTTGTTGTTGTTGTTAAGCGATGCTCAAAATATTTGTGAAGTTGAAAAACAATCCTTTGGAGGATCAGGTAACAGAGTTGTCTTCAACATTGGAAGGCGGGCAGATTTGAGGCTTATTCTGGGGGGAACATCAATTTCATCTCACTTTCCTTTGTGATAATCGGACACAAATCATTTAAAAAAAAAAAAGCATATTTCAAATCGGATTATTGGGACGGACAGTCCCCCAGTTCCAAGATTGGAGGGGACATGTCCCCCTCATCCGCCGGGAGTTGCGCCAGTGTTTTCACACAAGATTATAGAGCGCTGTCAGAAATTTTGGGCCTTCTGCAGAGTCGTTCTGAAGCGTGATTAGTGTCATACTAAAGAGTTCGACTAACATATATTTCCTGCAGTATTCAGCTCTTTAGTATCAGTTTAATCATACTTCAAACCGACTCTGCATAAGGCCCTTTATATTTTTCTTGTAAATCGTCATTTGCAATCGGAAGTACATCATTTTTCTAGGACTAGCTCGGGAGAGTAATGCTCCCGGAAGTAGAAACGAGAAACACATTTCTGATTGGTTGGCGTTATCCATTTCTTGCCACGTTGCATTCAAATAGCAGACAACAAACGCTTGCTGCTGTCGGCCTCAGTGGCCGAGGGGGTTAGCGCTATATGCTAGTAATAAAATCCTCTTTTGGCGCGAGTTCAAACCCAGCCCGAGGAAAGTTTTTTTTTTACATTTTTATAACACTTATTAAATTAAAATAATATGAAAATAATACTTAAAAAAGTGATTTATTTATTTTTATGCAGATAAGTAGTTGTAGTACTTATGCCCTTGTACTCCATGATATAGGGTCGTTTTGTTCCCCTTGTACTCCATGATATAGGGTCGTTTTGTTCCCCTTGTACTTCATGATATAAATTTTGTGACCAACTTAAAACAACTGGCTAGGATAGCGCGTAAAACAGCTGTCTAGAGTAGCGCGTGGAAAAACGTACTTCCGGGAGTATTACTCTCCCGAGCGGGTCGTATTTTTCTTTTCTTTTCTTTTCTTTTTTCTTTTTTTTTTTTTAAGATACTGCACTTACTTCAGTTCTTATTTTCATATTTTCTAGTTCATATTTTGCAAAACCTGATATGGGACCTTATTCCGTATCAGCTTTGCATAAATTGTGGAGTCCCGATAATCATTGTTAGAGTGGCAATTTTATTTTGAATTTTAGTTTAAATTTTATTGTAACATGCGTAAAATTTTGCCATAGCTTAGGAGGTAAATAGATAGTGATTGTTGGTCAGAGGAGAAGTGGTGCAGTATATCATTTCGGAATTTATTCTTTGGTAAAAGAAGATGAAGAATACGTACAAAACAAAAGCAAAGCGATATCCGTAAGGATGGCGAAAGCTAGGTATGATATATATTTGTTTGATTAATATTGGTATGTTTCAATATTATTATGCAATGATGTGAGTATAAAATGTTTCAATATATTCATAACAAAATAATTTATTATTTCCAGTGTAAAAATTTCTCCTGGAGCCGTGGTATGCAATGAATGCGACTTACGGGGCGACATAACAATTGGCAGCAGAACAGTCGTTCATCCAAAGGCATGTATTATTGCAGATGCAGGACCTATTATTATAGGAGAAAATAATCTAATTGAAGAACAAACGAGAATAATTAACAGGTAATATATTAAGAGATTGCACTGAAAATTTTTGCTTATCAATAGTACTTGCTGCTTTTCAATTGTTATGAAAGTTTAGCTGTTTAAATTTCCGTAGATGGTTAAGACAACATAAAAAAGCTACCAGTGTTGAGATTAACACTGAGACAACACCCAGCCAACTTTTAACACAAGGAGCATAAGAACGTAAAATTTAAAAAAATGAACAAGTAGTGATGAAGGTAAAAAAAAAAAAAAGTTAGATGAAGGTACGCCCAAATGCTAATTGAAAATACCGAACCTGACCTAACCTAACCTAATATTAACAAATTACCGAAAGTGTAGCGTTTTTTCGATTTAGTTGCAAACTGTGCTATATTGCCACTAAAATGCACGAATGTTATCGAACCGAGTCAGGGCAGGAGCGCAAGAGGGGTCCTACGCGTAGAAGCGTCCGTAGAGAGCAGACGCGTCAGCGACAGTGTGTATACATATAAGCGAGGATAATTCAAAACACTGTGTGCTGAATAAACCTTACGTTACGTGTTGGATTATATATTTGTATATTATTATGGACGTTACAGGTAATATCGCGAAATATTTCATTGCATACGCATTCATGTTCTAAAGTTACATGACACATTAGGTACGTAAATTTCACAAATACATAGATCCCTTAACTCTTTACACTTCTATGCTTGCATATCATGAGTTAGCACTCAGCCTTCAGATACTTCACTTCATTTGGTTAATTGTTAGCTTATGAACGTATGCGTGCGTAACAGGTTAAACTTTGATTAATATATTTTTATGTAAATGTACATCAATAGATAAGAATAGAAGATATTTCGATTATTTACATTGGTCTACTAAAATGTTATTACAAATATATTCTGCAAATTTTACAAATACGTGAATCCATACAGTAAATATGTAAGTAAAAAGAAAACTCAAATTTTTGGACTAGGAAATAAATGTTAACGTAAGATTTTATGGCTGATATTTAGTATCTCCCCCAATCTTGCACATATAAGATTTACAGTGTGTTACTTATTTTACAAAATATAGCTGAGCTAGGGACAGCTAGCAAAGGGAGTTGGAAGCCCCCAGGGCCCTTGTACTTCTATCTTTATTATAATTTAGACGAAAACAAGGTACTCGGTTCTTGAACGATGAAACGAGTTGGGAGAGATTCTAAATGCCACCCGATTTTATTAAATTTTATTAAATATAGGCCTATTTAGGGATTAAAATCTCTACATATAATAAAACATAGAGGGTGTGTCATTTTGTTGAAAGGGTTAGAATAGAATAGAATAGAATAGAATACTTTATTAGTCATTAGACAACATAGTTGCAATAGACTTCGTCCAGAATAGTATTTAAATTGTAAAAATTATTGAAATGTAACAAAAAAAAAAAAAAAACTATGGCTATTACTAGTTGACAGTTAATAACTAATTGAAACTATTACTAACAGTTATAACACAATTTGCATTCTTCATATTTACATATAGACTTCATAATAACTTCATAGAAGTATTACTACATATATACTTCATAGAATAAATATACTTCATATTTACATTGTTGGCACTACCACATATCAATAAACAAAAAGCCCATTATTACCATTATTAGGGTTAAGCCTTCTATTGAATTACATCTTTCAAATTTGGGTGAAGATCCGTAGTATCAATAGCAATGGTAACAGTAGCGATAGTAGTAGTAGATTAGGTAATGGCAGGTTTAGTTGACTACTGCTACCATGTTTGAATCCTTTAAGGAGGTATGTCGTCTACGGAACTTTACTCTCAAATTTTTACCAGCTATTTACATTTTATTGATTACAAATGCATTCCTCAAATTCCGTAATACTATATATACAATACTCTATTAATATATTACTAATGTGTTTAACAAACTGCTTGTTTTCCAAATTACGTATATGTAAAGGTAACAAGTTGAACAGTTTTATTGCATTATATTTAAAATTTTGCTGCGTCTTGCATAATCTGACAGACGGCGTTTCTAAATTATCTTTGTACCTTGTATTGTATTCGTGCACGTTAGGTCGCAAATTATAACTAGTTTGGTTTTCCTTAATATAAATTAAACTATAATAAATATTTATTGAGGGAACTGTCATGATTCGGTATTCTTTGAAAATATTCCTACAGGACTCAGTATCAGGTACACATTTAATACAACGTAATGCTTTCTTTTGCCATTTGAATACGTCCTTTGCACCTGCAGAGTTTCCCCATAGTAAATTACCATACAATAAATGAGAGTGAAAAAGAGCATAATATACTGATATCATCATTTCCTTACTTACAGATCTTTTTAATTTCCGCAATACATAAAGAACATGAGCGAGTTTTTTGCATAGTTCCTGAGTGTGAACTACCCAGTTTAATTTTGTATCTAAATATATGCCTAACAACTTCACATAATTCTGGTTATTCAAGATACAGGGTGGTTTATTTAGGTAAAAGAAATGAGTTTCTGTTTTTGTCGTGTTTAATACCAAGCTATTTGTTTGGAACCATAGAGAAGAAGCCTTTAACATTTCTTTATTTTTAATGTTTACATTGAGTATGCTATGGTCATTCGTAATAAAAGTAGTGTCATCAGCATAGATTGTTGTTTTATACGGTAGACAACTTGGTAGGTCGTTCATGTACACTAAGAATAAAAATGGGCCTAGTACCGAGCCCTGAGGAACACCAGTCAAAACTTCTAACTCATCAGATGTCTTATTGTTAAACTTTACTATTTGCCGTCTGTTAGTGAGGAAACTCTTAAGAAGAGATAGTTCAATGTCATTTATTCCATAGAATCGTAATTTTGTAAGTAAGATATCGTGTACAACTGTGTCAAAAGCTTTACTTAAATCAATAAGAGTAGTACACGTATATGAGCCGGATTCAAAACAATTTAGTATTTCGTCTACGACTGTCTCGACAGCATCAATAGTAGATAATCCTGATCTGAAACCAAAATGGGCTACATTAATAAGTGAATTTTGTTCAAAATAAGGAGATAATTGCTTTTTAACGCAATACTCTATTATTTTAGAAAACACTGGAACAAGGGATATAGGGCGATAGTTACCAGGGTTACCTCTATCACCCTTTTTATATATAGGTACTGCTATTGTTACTTTTAGGCTATCAGGAAAACAGCCGTCGTTTAGTGTCCAATTAATAAGGTACGTGATAGGAAATGCAATTATATCAATTATTTGCTTTATAATAGAGGTAGATAGACCATAAAAATCTTCACTGTACGTATTTTTCATTTTTGACACAATATTTAAAACTTCATCTGCACTAACCTGTGTCCATTTAAAATTTAGGTTGTTAAGTTGGGGTAAACTCTGCCTATTAAGGTACACATTAAGATCATTGTTAAGGTTGTCAGCAGATTATTTACAAAGAAGCTATTAAACTCGTTAGGTGTAATGCTAGGCAATTTTGTTCCATGTTCTGTCTTAATTTCTTTTTTTATTATTGACCAGGCAGCTTTGCATTTATTACTTGCTTTGGCTATGTGTTCTTCATGAAGTTTTTGCTTGGCTATTTTAATTTCTTTTCTGTATTTTTTCTTAATCACATTGTACTTTAATTTAACAATATTGTCACCATTTTTAGCTTTAGCGTGTAAATTGACCATTATAGCTCGAAGGTTAGCTAATTTTGGAGTAAACCATGTTAAATGTAATAGAACCTAGAACATCTGGAAACATGTAGAATTCCAAACATTCAGAATTTGGAAACGTATAATAAGGTATGAAATCCGAACTTCAACACTGAGACAACAGGGAAAAGCTGTTCTGGTGACAGGATACTTGTACCCATCAATTCACCATGGTTAAGGAATACAGAGCAATGTTCTAATTGAAAATCGCAATTCAAATTCTGCGAGCAAGGAATAGTTCATCCGTTCCATCGAACCAACCAGCCACGTGAAAAACATATTTCCGATAGGCAAAGGTAAATGACACTTTTCAAGTCCTTATTACCGTAAGAAACTCGACAATGGTCAACTACAATCGAAAACTTGGTTTCATTTTTTTTTTTTTTTTTTTTTTTTACGGATTCCGTGTTTTCCTTTCCATGTTAATTGTTCACGAGAGGAATTGAAACGGATTACGAATCGGAAACATTTGTCGAATCGAACATATAGTCGTTAGAAGCATAGATATTGGAATCCCCCCCCCAAAAAAAAAAACCTTTGGGGGGGGAGTGAAACATTAAAAAAATACAAATCGAAAAGAAACCTCACCTCCAAAAATAACTTCAAAACTTGAATTGAAATGATAGCCTTAATGTGATCATAGTTTCTTCAATTGTCTTTCTCAGTATATGCCTAGTTTCAGAATTTGCTATAATTATGTACAGGGTGACCCAATAAAACCTGCAACTTTTTGATCTGTTGTAGCGTTGTCACTGGAGAGACGAGAGTATTTGGAATCATCGCTTCCACTTAACGCGCTCCTACCGTTTTCAGTGGTCGTTATGGTTTGGTCAGGAGCTCATTGCTCGTACGCAGTCGAAATGTTTTTCGAGTTCTATATGATACTGTCAAGAGCTTTTTGATTAAAGTTTGCTATTCCACGTAAAGAGAATAGTTCTGATTGAAAGACTGTCTTGCACTTGGTCGAGAATTTTCGAACATCGTGTTCAGCGTATAGCTGGCAAACCTACATGCTTGAGAATATTGAGCCTGTGAGACAGTCTGTTTTGCAGTGCCCTAAACATTCTCCAAGGAAGCATGCTGCAGCCCCGATAGCAGAACTTTCTTTGTCTTTCTGCGATGAGCTTTTGTAAGTCAAAAATTTTCTGCAGGAATTTCAAAATAAAAAATCAAGATGATAATACCATGTTTTTATTACAGCGTTACATGAAGCATGGTAAACAGTTTTCAGCGATATCCCTAGTTCGAGTTACAACCTGTGAAGTCACATTTTTGAAAGAGTTTTGCTGAAAGAAGCAGATTTAAAATATTTATGATACGATACACTTTATTTTGTAATGAAAGCAGCTTTAAGGAATTTTCTTGTTTTTTATATATCCTGATGGGAGTCCATTTAGGATAATGTAAGCTGGTCTGTTGTTCCAATATCATCACTAAATCCATCCTTTGCTGCTGGCCTTTTCTCCATCACACTAGTAATCACTGAACCTCAGCTTTCACATATGGACTCAGACAATGGTATACTCAAACAAAACATCATTAGCTTTTACTGCAACAAAGTATTTGTCTCGGAAATCCGTTGCTGCAACTTTAAAGAGAGTCTTCAATTCAAAAAACTTTCCTTCATTTCTTGAGCTGGTTACCAAATCCTGCATAGATTTAATGAAAAGCTTGTATTCAAAAAATAATCTTTCCTGATCTATATCTATCAAAAACTAAAATAGGAATATAGTCACAAACCCAAAGAAGTTTGAAGAATACGGAAAGTCCTTCTCTGTTTGCTCAACAAAAACGTTACTTCTTGGAAAAGACATCTACACATAGCAGGCATGTTTTTATACATTTCTGTTGGCTATTTTTTTCCCCTCTCTCTCTATCAATTTTTCTGCACAGGCACGTCAAATTTTCTGCGATCACATCGCAGATCACGGCATGTTCTGCTATCGGGGCTGCAGCTGCTGGTCCTTCTAGGGAGTGCGTAAGAAGAATTTTCCAGAAAGATCTACAGTAACCGCAAACTGTTTCCAGTGGCATTTTATATTTCTGGATCAACAACTTCATCTGCAATACTTTTTGTTTTATTAGTCGTTCATAAAATGTGGGAGGTTTAATTGGGTCACCCTGTATTACCAAAAATAGATATCCAGAACAAAATACCATTGGAAAAAATGTATTTCGGAATCGCGCATAACGAATTTAGTTCGTCCTCGGCCAAATTCACAGTTACGGTGTTCAACTGTAATCTGGGACAAAAAACAATGCGACTACGTTTTGTTCATATTTGTAGTACTGGCGTATTAGTGGAAATAAATAATAAAGTGTCCTTCTCCATATGTCAGTTCATTACAAATCGAAAATGCTTCATTGAAAAAAGGATTTTCAACTGCATTTAGATAGTTACACACATACAAACGAAAAAGAATTGCATTAAAAAGGAAATAAAATCTCTTATGATAAACTAATTACAAATGCACAAATAAGACATTTCTTTTGTAATACTATGGCTTGAATCAAAGACCAAATGTTTCACTTAAAAAAAGGAAATTACTGAAGATCTACTTCTATTTTGTCAACACTACACCTGGATACTTACACACATAAAAACGAAAAATAACTGAATTACAAAGGAACTCCGAAACTCCCGAATTCTTCCATACTGGTGGAATACGTGGTATATAATACGGTTATCAAATGTTACAAAGGTCCTTTAATCGTAAAATGTATTGTAAGAAAGGAAATTAGCAACTGATAACTAGATTTAAAAATATTTTAAAATTTCAGTTCTGTCCGATCCCCCACCCAAGAAAAGTTAACCCTTTTAGATTCTTGGATTTTTTGAGGAAAATGTTGACTTTCAGTTAAGTAACTACTGCTTCAGTATTAATCATGGTTCATAACTCATTCTCTTGGTCATTTTGTAATTAGTGTTCTCTCGGGCTCAGACTCAGTATCTTAAATGAGGCTCGCACTCACCAACCTCAATGAGGCTCACGCCAGCGAGTCCGGGATCGGTATTCTCAGTGAGATATGCGTCAGATCGATATTTAGCTCATTAACCTCATTAGGGCTCTCACTAATCCCGTCCTGTGGGAGACTCTACGACAAGGAAAAAAGAAGCCAACTATTCCTTTCACACGTGGTATAAATTATTTTCCTTGTTAGCTTCAACCCTTTTAAATTCCTGCACTTTTAGAGGAAAATTTTGACATTCAGTTGAGTAACTACTGCTTCAGTATAATTCACCCGAGTATCGTGGTTCATACGTTATTCTGTTCAGAATGAAACACCCTTTCAAATGGTAGCCTACGATGCGCGTATGTGCGAGATGTACAAAGGAAGGGAATTTGGGGTAAAGTTGAAAAAATTCCCTCCAAAAAATCCCTTTTGTTAACTTTTAAACCCTCTAAAGGGGGCCCGGCTACAGGTACCTGAATATAATCTACCTTGTAAGATTCTATAGCTATACGTATTACGTATGCAAAGTTTCGTTGCAATATATAGAATAGTTATGTGGGTAAAAATATTACTCAATCCTATTTGACAGTACAAATGAGAGTATCGGAGAATCGAATCCAATAACAACACTCTTATTCTTCTAAGGTACCACGCATTATACTCAAATTGCATCCCCCAGTTACCATTCGCTAATAAAAGTGCAACAAATCCACATAGATAGCAGCTAAAACAACACCTAGTTTTAGTTTTTGTTAAAAACTAAATGATATACAATTTTCTGGATGTAAGGAGGGGAATGAGAAGAAAACGGAGGGGAATGCCTAATGCTAGAGTTCATATACTTTTCGTAATATATACTCATGAACTATGGATCTGCAATACAGACGAACAATACTGATAAAAATTCTTTTCCTTCCACTTTTCCTATACAAAGACAGAAATATTTCTACGCTCCTCAAAACACGTAACTTTATTTCAAGCCCAAACTTGAAACGTTATCACCTTTATATCATCGAACGCAAAGAACGAAAAATGCATTTTGTTATAACTTAATACCCTCTGGTTATAAGACAAACAAAAATCACGTTAAAGCAAGTATATAGCCCAGGTTCTAGGGAATAATTAATAATATGTGTGCGTGACATATAGTTTGTACCAAAAGGGTTAATAAAGCTGTTTTCTTTAATGTCTGGTTCCTGACTGGAGGTACTGTGTTTGTCTAGAATATTTTGAGGGAAGTTAAAGAAATCTTAAGTCAGGACATCTGACTTCTGAATCATGAGTACAATAGGGGATTTTTTTCCTATACTATATTATATGGAATTACCCACCCTTTTGTTACTGTACAAAATTATATGCTTCCTCCTTTCTTGAAATCGAAATATGAGCGAATGCGAATACGAAGTACAAATATGTCCCACGAAACGTGGATGGGTCTTCATGGATTCCCTTTATGCGATAAGGGAATTCCATAGTTTCATTTCAAATATATACAATAGAATAGCTTAATTGTTATTTTAAGTAGAAATACGGCTTTAAATGGGCGTTTGCACAATAAAACCCATTGGACTGGGATTTTTTAAAAAATGAGATTTTCACAACCCTGATTAGAAGTCACTTATTCACATGACGATAATAATGGAGTGGAAATAGTGGAAGATATCCGGAACGTAAATAAAGATTTTCAGCACCAAGTCCACGTCGACGAGGAAAGATGGAAAGCATTTATGGTACGGCTAGCAGACACCATATTACATTTTGCATAATAAAATCAAACTCTGACTGGTCATGATGAAGAATATAACAGCAAAAATCCCAGGCATTTTCTCGCTTTGCTGAACGACAGCGTTTTGCATACTCACATTAGTGAGTCTGGGAGGAATAAATATTTGTATCATGGGATTCAAAATGAGCCCACCCAGTTGCTATAAGTCAGACAAAAAGACCTATATTGAAGAAAATTAGACGAACAAATTATTGTTCCATTTTTCTAATATTACAACAGACTGCACACACACGTCAATCAGGTATCTTGAGTTCTTTGCTACGTTGACGGAGAAAATAGAGAAGTTGAAATCAGAGAGTCATTTTAGACTTCGTGGAAGTGCCGGAAAAGATCTTCTATGTCAAAGGCTTTGAAGAAGTCTATCCTGGGTGAATTGGAGAAGGTAGATATCCTGCTGAAGGATTGTAGAAGCAAGGGATATGACGGCGCAAATGTCATGAAGAGTTACTACAACGGTGTTGAAAAGATCTCAGACTTGAATCAAAAAGCGTATTACGATATGTGCATTGTTCGTCACTTGTTGAACTTGTAGTTTGTGATTCAGCCAAACAACAGTACTAAAAGTCATATTCGGTGTCCGTATGAAGACAGCATTAACCGAAGGTGGGCAATAGTGAAATCCTGCGTAACAGCTACTGAAACTAAGAACGGTAAACGTATTTCAGTGTCCATTAAAAGACTTTGTGACACAAGATGAGAGGGGAAAATTTACTGTAAGTTCTGTTCCTAGGCATTTCACTGAAATACGTGAGGCTCTGAAAAGCATTATCTAGAACAGTATGAATTCCAAGAAAAAGACCGATAGTGAAGGTCTCCTTTGAATTTCTCATCCTTCTTGTGATGTGGGAGAGAGTGCTAAAGGAAATCAATATTTAAAGCAAATATGTAGTCACAGAAATGCGATCATGACCTGGCTTGAACATCGGTCTACGAGATGGGAGTAATAATGAATAAATTTATCCGAAAAAATTGAGTCGCGCATTCATGCTTGCGGCACAGACCGTTGCCAAGAAGTGCGAAGCAGAAGAAACATTTTTGTATAAAAGAATACAGAGAAAGAAGACTATACGAAGAGAATTTATTACTAATGAATACTATCTTTTTTCGCAGAAGAAATTTGAATTTGAGTCTTCAAGACAATGTTCGATTCCATCATACGGGGTTTAAAAGACAAATTGAAAGGAAGGGAAAAAGTATCAAGATTGTTCTCCTTTAAACTCCCAAAAAGAATCTTGCTCGATTAGAAGATGAAGCGGGGATTGGTTTCTGTAAATACTACAGTGTTGTAATATGTACGGACATTGTAAAAGACGATGAAGATTATGTTTTTCGACGTACTTCTTTCCATCTAAATGTTTTAAGAACTATTTGATTTTATTGACGCGTGACCACCAACTTATTTACAGATTACAAATATATATAAGTGCAGTTATAGATTTATATATGAGTGCAATTACAGTGCAATTTATTTATATCAATTTAATTGGCAATTGTATTATAGAAGGGACCCAGCTTCGTTTAATGTTAACTTTTACGGGCTAAGTGCTGCAGAGTAGCTCCAGATATACTGAACTTAATCGAAAGTAAACTAACAGAATCTAACCTCTATCCTATCCTAAACTAACCTAAACCTGAATATTTTGGACCTGCTTTGCGGCATGAAGACTATTTTTATCTTGCTGCGGGTTTCGACAATGTGTTCTCGTGAGACAATGAATCGATTGCAGATAGTCACTTGCCTCAGTCTATTACCATTTTTGTCCTATGACGATAGGTGTTAAAACTGGAAATGACTAATGTGAACCACTTCTGGTTTTAATAAAGATTAAATCTATTCTTGGAACAATGAGTCCATTGCATAAAACCACATCTCGATATCTGTTATCGTTTTTCCTCTGTGGAAATCAGTATTGAAACAGAAAGTTTATTAAATTTGAACCACATCTGGTTTCGGTAGTGTGTTGATGATAGTCATGGTACGTCGCCTTGAGACGCTAAATCGTTTGCAAAAAACTGTTTCTCGTTATGTTTCCGTTTTCGTTCTATTGGGATAAACTTTGTAACCGGAAGTGGTTTGCATTGAGAGTTAACAGAGAAGATTCAACTTATTCTTAAATGCTGAATCGATTGCAGAAAACATCTCGATATCTCTTATTGTTTTTGCACTGATACCTGTCGATAGATGGACAAAAGTATTCTATAAAACTTTGGATACTTATGCATAGCGTAGTTTGGAAGTCTAAATGAGAGACGGTTAGAACTTGAGTTTGTTTGAATGTTGTCATCTTTATACCGTTATTATGGGGGGGGGGGGGGGGAAGTAAACGGGATTGTCATCATATTTATATGTTGCTGTTTTATATCTCTCTTGCTTTTCGCCAAAATCCTTGGGTCGTGGAGCTAAGGAAGCAAACAGGTTTCTCCTTGTTGATCGTTCATAATCACGTGGGAGGAAACTGATCTAAGAAATCGAGCATGTTTCAGATGTTATGGGGGTTTGAAATATTTTGCATGTTGATACTGACACAAATTCGGTGGCGTAGTCGGTAGAGCATTCACTTCTGGCACCAAAGTTTCTCCGTTCAAACCGTGGGTCCGCGGTATTGGTTTTGGGGTAAATAAACACTGAGTCTCCCGTTCCTCTTCTATTCGCATCCCTTTCGTTCTTACATCATTAACTCAGTAATCACAATCTCATTTCTGCAATGTTAAACTAATGATTTAATGTGAAGTATAAATGTTAAGCTACGAGCTTTCTTCTGCCGATAACTATAAGGCACCTTGGAATTGTGAAACTATGAATTTGCAATTGTTGCCTTCTTTCGCCTATGTAAATAATATTCCGGGACAAGATATTATTTTTCTCAGAATAAGCTGTTTCCTGTCGTCTTTCTGGTAGAGGAATTTAGTTTACTTTCGTGATAGTATTCGTTGCCAGGAAATAGGATTTTGTAAAGTCTCAAATGTGCGAACCCAGTAATATAAATAATATTACAAGAAATTCCAAATGAATAAATAGCAACCAGAGAATGAGTAATTTTATTATCAAGTATCAAGAGCGCGGTCGTGTTGCATTGTTTACGTGTTGTAGTCCGCCATTTTAATTTCTTACCGTAGAAACTTAATACCTAGACTAAACACAAAAAATTGACTGTGTCCCAAAAAAGGAAAAGAAGTAGCAAATTCACGGTGGATCTAGGTAGCGTACGTGGGAAAAGAAAAATATTTTTTTACAATCGTCAACAGGCTTTTATTTACGAAGCATATTGTTGTATTGAAAGGCGATTGAGAAGTGTGGGGGGAAGGAGATGCATATTAGCATCTTTTTGCTAGTTTAGTGTGGTGTTCAATTAACAGTGACAGGATTGAAAGTAAAGGGGTTGTGTTCGGTGGTCGTTGTATCTAATATTCTGTCCAGCAAGTATGCAAATCCACGTTCAATTCTTCCTGACTGTTAATATTTTATTATAGATTCAGGAAGTACGAGGTGACAATTTTTCTGCTCACTGCGACATTTACAGGAGCGTTTTTCGCTGAGTAACATAGGATTACAAGCAGTAACAACTGACATAAGACGTAAAAAGCATATGCAAATGGCCACGTCAATGTCAATATGAAGAACATTTAGTGCCTTCGTGGAGCAAGAAAACAAGCCAGTATCTTCTCATGTGAAATGTTCCTAAACTATACATAACTAATTGTTCCTAAACTATACATAACTTAAGGGTTTTTAGTGATGTTGGCGTGCTCAAACATGGACTTTGCGATGTTAGTGTGTACAAGTTCGGGGACGAAACAAAGTAGTTTACGGGAATTCTTTGTTAAAAGTAACGTTACAAAGCTCTGTTACTGTGGTGTATTCAGAGTACTACTTCTAAAGATGTCGAAGTATTCAAACTTATCAGCAGTTAGATTGCCAGAAAAATGCAGCTTCAACGTAACAAAGTAACATACACTTTCGTTTATGGGTTATTATCACCATACTTTAAATGTGAACTAATTTAGTGGTTCAATTAGACATAATACGGATCATAGAGTATTGTGAAAGGACAAGAGCGCCCACGTTATTTTACATTAGCGTTTCTAGGGAATTCTACAGCGTGTAATCTTTACATCGCTTTCAGAGAGGCTCATTTACCGTTGAACTTACATAATACTATTGATTTTTTTCTAAAGATAATGTCGTTAATATAGAACAGCTAGTTTTATATACATATATCTACCCTTTTTCGCTGAGTGTGTGCTGACTTTTTCCTTTCATATGTGACTAGCGTGTCAGATTAAAGTTTCAGGGAAGCTTTTTAATTTATTGCTTTATGCAGGAATCTCTATTAGGTAATTGCTCTGTGATTTCATAATAAAATACGTTAGTTGGTTGCGAGAAAAAAACATTACTTATGTTTAATCGTTGTCATGTTCTCTTGGTCTTGTTTTGTTTTTTGTACATTGGAAGATCTTTCTGGCTAATTATATGGCAAGGGAATTTTCAAAAAATGCTCTGGGAAACCAGGAAAAGTAAGGTAAATTTTGTCATCATCCTGACCCCTCCCTCTCTGTTGTTTAATGTGTTTCAGCTATTTTTATTATTATTATTTAAACGTCCCACAATTGTGCATTGGAGAAAGGTGACGGTGATGTTAAAAAAAGAGATGGGATGGAAAAATTGGGAGAACAGTGGAAAACCCACGCATACGGTGTTTGCTCACCACAAACTCTGTCCAAGAACTTTGCCCCTCAGAGATGAGCGCTGTACCCTGAGCCTGCGCGGCTTCTATGTTGCATTTTCTAATTGATATACTAACCTCTTGATATACTAACCTAATTGATATACTGGCTCTTATGTGTGGTTTTCTTCTTCGTACTACGTTCAGTGCACAATTTACAGGCTTCGTTTCTGTCTGCACCGATTAAGAGTAGGTCATATTTATAAAATTACAGGAGAAATGTGTTGAAACAATATTACCTAAGAACGTAATTTATGTATACGGCATGCATGAAAGGCAGGTGATAGCAAAGAATTTTAGAGAAACGGTAATGAACGTCTAATACGTTGCAGTATTTCCTAATTCTTGCTCTCTCAAGGATGTAGTGTTCTTCCTTCTGTTCGGAAGTGTCTGTGCAAAGTATGAACCAGTACCGAAAGACGGCGTGACATTGCTGACAACAAGTCAGAAATTGGTGCTTTAGCGCGGTATTGTCGGTGATCACGTGAAATAAAGTATCTAGGTGGATCAGGAAAAGTGCAAAAGCAAATATGATGAAGAAACATAAAAATAAAAAATAAATAAACTAACCGTTGTATTCTAAATATTATTGATTCTAAAGAAGGTCTTCGGCTTCTCAACCCTGTGTGCTACTCGCTTGCCTTCTCTTCCTCAATGTGCTACACTGCCCGCTAACCCATGAAATGAATTCTATTGAACAGACAATTTAGCAAAAGTAAATAACAGTTGTTTAACCTTTAGGACACGAAGTAACTATATTTAGTTACCTAAAAATAAGGCTTGGGACACGAAGTAACTATTTATAGATACCTTGCAGTTTGTCCACTAAACCTAATTGTTTTTTAACTTTCTGGGTATCAAATATATGCACTTGCATGTGTTTTATTCAGGATACATACTAGGCAACTGCTGAATACAGAAATTATGTTGTTATTGTTTTTTTTAAGTGAACGAACGGGACTGTTTGTATTTGTCATACAAGCTCTTTAAAACGCATTTAAATTTTTAAAGTGCGCAGTTTTGTTCTCAGAGGTTTAATACAACAATAAGTTAATTGTTGTGAAAGAAAATATAAATAATCAGTCAGGAGACGTTTCCCTTCCAATCTTGGTGCCAGGGACGTAACTGGGAATAGAGGGTGTGGGGGAAGAGGTCTTGACCTGGCTGAGAAAGAAAGATTTATTTCTGCACGTGCTAACAGCATAGAGTGATAAGAGAGTTTGTTTGGGTTTCTGGGCTCCTACAGCCTTGTAAGACGTAGACATCGTTGTTCCTCTTTTCATATGTGTGTTGCTAGTCTGAACTGAGTATTGTGAGCGCGTTCTTTCCTGCATACGAATTTTAATTTAACATACACTAGAATCTACCTTTACGGACCCTAAAATTTGCAAATTTGTTACCGTTGGTTTTACTTGTGAGACTTTGGTGTTTCGTGTATTAGCAGAAATGGCATCGAGAGATGTTCTCGATTCAGAAGACATTCGAGACGAGTTGGAAGCAATGGACACAGATTCGGAGTGGGATGAAGAACAAATTGAATTTCGTTTCTCAGACACAGACGAATTTAATTTTGATGACTTTGATAATGATTCTCCCACCCCCTAATCCTTTATTACAGTGATTCTGGCGCAAATCATACTAATTATGAAACTTTCATGTATTCTCCGTAAAATGCTTCAACTTTCGTGAGTCTACTGCTATTAGAGCCTGAGCTATGATCATTTGAAAATAACTCTGCATTTTGTCATTTCTGTCCTAATCAGTGGCGTAGTTACATTATAATTTTGAGGAATTTCCTAATTATGCTGTATGTATCTTGTGTTAACACTGCTGTTATATGTTATTGAGAATATATCAAAGAACATTTTGATGTACATTTTATACGCATCGTCAATTTCTAGAGCGGCAGAGGGGGGACGGAACTCAACAATTTTTGTTAGAAAAGTTGTAAAAATTCTGTTTTCCCCCACCCTCTAATCCTAGATTAGAGTGGTCGGGGGTAAACCATACTAATTATGAAACTTTCATGTATTTTCTGTAAAATGCTTTAACTTTCGTGAGGTTACGACTATTAGGGCTTGATCCATAGCCATTTGAAAATAACTCTACATTTTGTTCAAAATTGGCGCCGTATCCCAGGCTTTATTTTTTAAAAAGGTTCCGTAATTAAAAGGTTAAAGCAGTTCGATTCACATTTTACCTACAAAATGGTGTATTTATAGCCGCATTGATTGTGCGCCTTCCTGAAATGAACTTGCATCGAGGAATGCAACATCGCATTTAAAATACCATTTTTAGAGGTACTAGGGATCACAGTGGTTCAGTGGTAGAACGTTGACTTCTAATGTGACGGTCCCTGGTTCCGATCCCAGGTCACGTGAGAATCTGATGGTCCTTCTAGGGATCCTTTCTACTCTCACATTCGTATTCCACCAATCGTTTCATAATCACTCGCTTTCATTAATCGTCATTCATTAATCTTTTAGCCTACAAGGCATAAGGGTGGGACGTAAAACCAGAAATTTCATTTCTGTTTTCGTGAAAGACACTAAGAGTTGACTTCATTCAAATCTAAATGTACTTCAGTTTTGGTGTGCACTGACATAATTTTTGTGTATAGTTTCTACACCTAGCTGAGAATTGAATTACAGTTATCAGGAAATTCTTTCCAGATTTTGCAGAGGAAGGAAAAAAAATGAAATGAAATCTTTAAGTTTTACGTCCCACGCTTATGCCGGTTAGGCTAAAGGAGACGGTGATTATGAGAGATGAGTGAAATGGTGGAATGAAGAAAGTGGGAGGAAACGGGAGAACCCCGAGAAAACCCACGAGCACGAGCACGTCAGAGGAAGGGAAACCCATTAAAACAGTGATAAGCCTATAAACCATGGAAAGTATTTTTCCCAAGAAGCCGAATTCGTTAGGTTTTAGGAAGTTTATATATATATATATATATATATATATATATATATATATATATATATATATATATATATATATATAGATATAGATATAGATATAGATATAGATAGATAGATAGGTAGCTGCAATGGGTCTATTCCGGACGTTTTCGTTCAGTTTAGACCCCTTTTGCAATGCACGAAAATACACAAGGGGTCTATACGGGACGAATGGGTCTATTGAGGACCAAAAATGGGTCTAAGCCGGACGATAGGGGTTTAAATGGGACGGAGGGGTCTAAGTAGGACGATCAATGCTACCAACATACTTTTCTTGAAGTTTACTGAAACTTTATAAATTATGCTCATCTGATAGTGATTTGAAGTTTAGAGTTTCTTTTCAGCAGTAAGGCTATTAGACACTTGAATCTAAAGTTTGAGATGGAATCCGAACTACATTTGTGCGTTCCAATTTCTGTTCATTTTCAACCGGGAATCAAACTCGGGACCCCACGTACCAAAGTCGTGAGTGCTAGCCACTATAGCAACGAGAATAGCAATAATCATGGCATAAGAGCTTGTAGTAGCATTATAGTATCAAACTACATATATCCATTATATTTCTTCCATCTCATTTGAGATTTTTTTTTTTAATTGAGAAATATTATACTAGTTTCCAACTCTACCATTATACCAAGATCACTAAAAATACAGTCATCCAAGTAAACAAAACACATCTTAATTCCAAGTAATTCGGAATACTTAATAAATAAAAAGATAAATACACAAAAACATTAAAATAGAAACGTAAAACATGAAACACTTGATGTAGCACTTACAATTTGGGACATCTTTTCGGTATAGTTTATAAATATCTTATTGATAAAGTGGTAGACCGCTTATGGTGGCGTTTCCTGGTTCGATGGTGGCTAGTGCCAAGTCAGATTTGGGATAGAAAAACACCGTGTGCATCGGTTTTCTCTGGATTCTCCCGTTTCATCTATTATCAAGTGTGGGAGGATTCAGTAGCCTCCGTAGAAAAAATCATTTTGGAAGTTTCACTATTTTCACGAAATGTGGTCAAAGTCCTTTTTCAAGTATGATGTTGCAAACTAAATGTGTTTCAACTTTCATAAAACTCAAACCGGTTACAAGTATGTGGGGGAAAGACTATGATGATTATTGAAGTTTAGCATCTCTTTTATGCACCAAGGCTATATAAGACGTAGATCTACAGTGAAATATGGAATGTGAACGACCATAATATTTTAAAATTTAGGTGCTCTTTCATCACGAATCGAACCCATGATCTAATGAACCAAGGACGCGTGTTAATTACTAGACCAGCGAAAAGTTTGGGGAAAAATTAAAAATGTATATATGTATTACATCTTGAAAATTGATCTACCAGCTTTCACAAGAACTAAAAAAAAAAAAAATAAAATAAAAAATAAAAAGTCGGGATACACGGAAGCGTTTTAGATTAGTCTCAACTTGTGAAACAGTAAAGAGATACCTGTAGTATGCATTCAAAGTTCACTACTCTTACGCTTTTGGTAAGGAAAAAAATTAACTTGGGAAAAAGTATTTTAAATCCATCTAGTAGCAAACAGTTTCTAGTCACCGCGCTCCAATCACCGCAGGCTTCTTAGAGGTACACATAATGATTTATTTATACTTTGTCATTTACCCCACACTTCCCTGGCTACAACCCAATTAAGAATTTGATATTTGGAAGCTTCCAGTTGGATGAATAGTAAGTTACGCATAAAGCCTAAATGTATATCAAATAACGAAGGGGCACTATTATGTTTGGTTTAAGTTAAACATGAAAGATATATGTCATCTCATTGAACCCGTGCCCTTATATGTGGAAGCCATACCATGAATGCGCACTTACAAAAGGGGCCAACCTGTTCCAAAATGAGTGTTTCTTTAATTGGCAATTTTGTAATACGAATTTTGATTACTCCCTCAGTAATCACCATAGCTAATAGGATCATTAATAACGACTAGCTTTTTATTTGTGTTAACATTCTCGGATTTACAGATTCTACAATTCAAAGAGAGAAGGATTACAATCATTAGATTGAATGAGTGGAGAATTGCAATATGAGTTATCAGTGACGTATTTAAGATTTCGTTTCGGGAGGGGCTTTGCTAAATTTCGGGGGGGGGGGCTTTGCCTGTAAATGTGAAAATTTTGCAAGATATTTCATTTACTTTAATATAGTAAGTAAGATTTCCGAGGGCTTAAGCCCGGAAGACCCTTCTAAATACGCCACTGTGTGTTATTGTTTATATTATTAAAAAATATGATAATTCCAATTCAAAGTAAACATTTTTAATGCACTTAATTTTACAACTTTAAAAATTTCTAATGTTTCTTAATATGCCAGTATTTACTCTAATTTCTCATCTAAATTTATGTTTTGTGCAGTTTGTATTTTGAGTATATTCTTCTATAGTTATTTTGCGTTTTTTTAATTCAATTATTGTCAAATTACTTTAAGTTTAAGGCCACACGAAAGTTCTATGAACAACAGGAATTGATATAGCATAATTAAATAAAAATATTGTTAAACCTACCCACGGATTAGTGACCGCATTGGCTTAGTGGTAGAGCGTGCTTGGTGCTTGGGGTTCCTGGTTCGATCCCAGCTCGCGCCAAATGAACTTTGTGGTGGACAAACACCGTGTACGTGGGTTTCCTCAGGATTTTCCTATTTCCTCCCAATTTCTTCATTTCACCATTTCATTCATTTCTCACCATCACCGTCTCGTTTAGCCTATCCGGCATAACCGTGGGACATAAAACTCAAGGATTTCATTTCATTTCCTACCCACGGATCAAGGCCGGATTAAGGAGGGCTTAGGGGGCTGTAGCCATGAGCCTAAAGGCGGATGGGGCCCCCCAATTTGATCAAAGTCTCAACTGGCTGTCTAAAACGCTTACTTTCAGCTGGTGCATGCCGTGTGTCTAGTTACGAGGAGCAACTCAGGGATTATTCTGCACATGTACAAATTCATCTTTTCTTGAAGATGATACAATGAGAATTTACTGCGTTACTATTCTAAACTGCACCAACCGACAGCCTTGAAAATTCGAAGTTCCATTTCAAATTCATTTACAAATAACAGGGCCCTGAAAACCTTATATATTTGGGATATGACTCACTCGTTCATTCATCAAAGCTTATAGAATATTTGCTGTAAATATCGGAACTTAAAATCTGGCAAATATGTAGCTTTTGTGACACAAGTAAATAATAAAAATTCGAAAACTCGAAATTTCCCCTCAAAAAGAGTAAACTAGGGGCCATTTGTGAAATTACACATTGTCATTTCACTTGTGATATTTTTCTTCAAAATCCATAGGCAACTTCCTGTATATAACAACTAAACATATGCCTCATATGTATATGATTTATAGTACAGGTAAAGGGAGAAAACTCGAAACTTCCCATTTTCGCCCCTATAAGAGAAAATTAGGGAGAAAAATCCAAAAACACATATTGTGACATTATAATATTTATGACCTATTTCTTTCACAATTTAAGTTATTTTGACTATTACGGTGTCGATCTCGTGTTTTGAGACAATTGGAAAACGCTTGAATTATGAGTTATCAAATCTCTATTTCGAAAGAAATAAACGATAAATAGTATTGGAAGTCTACGTGTTGCCCATATATTATTGATCCAAAGTACTCCACTTGGTTTGCTGTAGCCATTTGTTAGTCTTAACCAGAGGTAGATAGATACGATAGATACGCTTATCCAATGGGTCTATTCCGATCGTTTCCGGCGCGTTTAGACCCATCTTGGAATGAACTAAAATATGCAAGGGGTCTAAAACGGACGACTAAATGAAACAACGTTTTCGACTATTTTTCTATACACTGTTATCACTCCCGTTTTAAAAGGCTGAGGTAGCTAGCTACCATGAGACAAAAATAGCCAAAACTTGTCACAAATATGGCTTTTGGCTCGCGCTGGTGATGAAGTGTAATCTACATTCTCGATATGCTTTACAGTATTTTCATTCTCTCTGTGAAGAAGAAAACATACTGCAATTATACAGTAAATAGACATGATTTATGGACACTACAGTGCGTCAATGCAAGTTTTCGCTTACTCTCAGCTAGTATGCCTTCTGTCTATTTACACGAAGCAACTCGGAGATTATTGTGTGTTTATAATTGACTAACTATGGAACATGGTAGGTATTAAATTTTGAAAATAAAAAAAGAAATATTACTGAAAATCATAACAAACACATCATTTCCGCTTACTTGTTATGGTATATCGTGTATAAGTTGAAACTACAGGTAAAGTGAATTCCCAAGAGAAAAAGAATATTAGTGAGGTACTGACACGTGAAAACTAGAGGTGATTTATTGCTTTACAACTCCTTTTGTCTGCCATTACAACAGGCTATGCAAAGAATATGCCAATCAATGAAACGAGCTGGTGAGTACCGTAGATTTTTGCTTAGGTGGCAAATAAAAGGAAGTATTCCTGGGTATATAGCGTCTTGCAGTGATAAAATTGCGCAAAGTATAACAAATAAGTTTTCGATTATTTTATTAGGTGCAATCTGACGTTCTTGTTCATAAACGAAGCTACATAATATAATGTTTCTGTAAAGATATGGTCCGTTTTGTCTGTTCTTCATTCACGGCTTAGTATGCTACCGAGAATAGAAACTGGAACAAGTACTTTGACCATTATTCTACGTTGCGGCACTAAGCTATCTCACGTACTCACGTCTTGACTTTTGAGATTGACTTTGTTTCTAAAATGAATTATAATGTATTATTGTCTAGTTGAATTCTCATAATATAGAGTTTTATCGTGACCCATTTATAATTCTTGAAAGGAGCAGATATAAAAATAATAGAATGGAACACAAGATAAGGAAATTCAAATTACACAGTTTACTTTCGAAACTATCTTCATTTCCATTGTTATTTCTACGGCCAAATTCTCTTGTTACTTAAGAGTTCCAAAGTGGAATTGGACTTAAAGAGAAGCGTAAAGCCATGTGTAATATTCCCTTAAGAATTCTTCTATCAACGTATATTTACAAAAAAAAAAAAAAAAAAATGTCCATTTTCGAGGGTCCATAGACCGTTCGATAATTATCGTAATATAATCACCTATTTATGCGTTACTCTCTTGAGGAAAGACAAATAATTTCAGAAAAACTGAAATTTCAAACAATTTGGACTATTTTGCAAGGGTTTCAATACTTCTCGGAGAACTGAAAACGCGCATTCCGAAAATATAGTTACAACTACAAATTGATTTGCTAGTGTAGTCATGTGGGTCGTGTATTATACGTCATTATCCTCAGTACGGACATGCTTTCCGAACAAAACCATACACACATGTATTCTGAATTCCTAGTTCTGGTTATATTCGTGAATATTTAAGAATATCCTGCCAAAATAGTGATGTGTTTACTTTTACACAAAATGGTGCACAATCGCGGCCCCAGAGACCGGTTAAAGCACGAGAAATACCACGAATAGCCTTAGAAGACTGTCAGGTTACTACAAGTAGGAATGGGCACGAGTCGAGTTTTCAGCCGAGGCAGAGAAATTTTCTGTATTCTAGTCACAGTTTTTAGGTCGATTTTCGAGTCGAATTTTCGAGTTTGATACTTCGTTCACTCGTGCGGCTCCTTTTAGCTCATTTAAAGATCATAGATTTCTTTGTTTCGAAAACGAAAGCTATGAAAAAGTAAGCAGTAATGTGGAATAATTTTAGTGTTGCTCCCGAGAAAGGGCAATTCTCACATCTCGTCACATCCCGAAAACGAGACGAGACTACATTACCCTGAGACAATCCCAAATATCGTCTCATGAACATCGCTGCATGTAGCAAAATCAAGCTAAAATTTTGTAAATAGGATTCTTTCCAGTAATTCGAGAAAATGCTAACACAGTGCTTACTAACCTGCGGATGAACTAGGAAGAATAGTGTGAAAATCTATTACCGTAGAACCCTGATATTCCGCCGCAAGGAGCCCTGACCCGGACACCGACGAACCAAGCGTAGGTATAGGCCCTCATATTCCATGTTTCTACGCATGTGAGTTTCGTCCCCAAAGCTCCTCTCGGGGCTTCTCCCTCAGACTCCGAAGTAACTTTTTTAACTTCGAGAATTAGAAAACACTACTTTTTGTAACAGTTATCACTTAAAATTTTCAAGTTGACCTCAGAAACACTATGACAGGGTTCTTTGGAGCATTTTTACAGAATTGAAACTTTTGAAACTGTTACACTTTATTCTCATCCATTTCCATCACATGCATATAGTTATTTTTTTAAGGCTGGCCTTTTGATACAGGGGTTACTAATACGCTGCTGAAGTCGTCTGCTGTGAATTTTACTGGGCGCAGCCATATTGCTTTCAAACAATCTGTTGTTAAGGTGGTTGCTAAGGCAGTTTCAATGGCGTTGTATGTGGCAGCTGTGAGTCTTGTGAAAGGAACTTAAAATTATGAAAAAAAAAGGCTATATGTTCACCTATAGCAGTGAATATATTTACTTTATACATATAGGAAGGCTACATGTATCATAATATGAAATAAAATTACTCTACATTTTAATTCCTTCAATCCTCAATAACTTGCTGGACAACAAGTAAGTGAGAATCCCAAGCATGTACATGAGCGCCCCTTACTAATAATTTTAGATTGAGTTTAATCAAAATTATTGAAAATTGTTATGCTATATACTTCTGTCATATTGTTTGTTTAGCTTCAGTGAAAATGTTTAATATGGAAGAAATTTGATTTTTAAAAATTAGTGATCAGATATTCGGAACAAAGGAGTAGAGCGCTAGAATAACCAATGCATTTTAAAGCATACAATTACGAATATATAATCTCAGAAACTTAGCATCTTCGTGGGAATAATTTCCTAATTTATTCCTCATTCTTTTGTTAGCGGATGTCCATTCTTTGCTTGGCACTAGTAAAGTTGAAGTGCGTCACCAGAAATAGTTAAATAATTTAAAAGGCATAACACTCTAACTATCCTATATAATGTCCTACTGTTATATGAATTATTTTCTTTGCGTCTACCACAAACGACGTACAGATTTGTAACATGCCAGCATATACATGTATTAAAATTCATAAGGAGATCACGTACCAACTTACCTGGGTGGTCACTTCACATAACATTACATCTATGATAATTAAGGGCAGCTTGAAGCTCGAGCGCATGTAAGGATGCATCTGTAGGGAGCAGGCGGATCAGTGAAGTTGGGTATGCGTGAAAGAAAGACAGGTACGAAAAGCGTACACTAGCCAGGGCTAGTAATCACTACAAGTGGATTTGCATTTCAATTTCTTAGTAACTATGGCACATTTTTAACGCTGTTTCTATGTTCTTCCTCTACATAAATAATTTTCTTGCACAGAAGCATTTTCGTAGATTAGACAAATTTAGACAAATTTTCAAATAGTGATCCCGTATTTTTCATGCGTACTTAGCGTACATCGATAGGATGGAGCAATTATATTTTATGTCGAACGGGGTGAGAGAAATTAACAAGTCCGGTTTAAACTTTACTATATTGCGCGTACCATACTCTTACCAAAATTCATATGCGGTAAGGTACGGTTAGGTTAGGTTGTGATTACTTAAATACGGTTGTCTTACATATATGTGTAATGCCGATTTACCAATTTCAAAATCAACCATTGCCTGCAAATCTCAATTGTATCAAGAGTTTCAAATTTTTACACATATATGTAATCACAAAGGTAAATTGTTATCGAACTTACGCTGGTGAGGATCGAAAAGAGCGGAGGCAGACGAGTATCCCATTCCATTCTGGGGCAGGCACTGTTCGAAGATTATAGTATGCTTTTAAACGTGTGATTCAATTATCAGTTTACTAAGATACGATTTTTCAGTGTTCGGAGTATTAATATATATTAAACAGCGAAGTTTGCCTAGAAATGTCACAAACAAACAAGCAAACAACAAGGGAGCTTTGTTAAAAATATTTGTATTTTAATTTCTTTCTGGCAGAATATGCAAGGACAAAAAGCGTCCTTCAAAAACATTGCGATATATATGTTCGCCCAATTAATAATTAATCACTATATCGCTTGTTGTAGAGTGTGGCTTTGTTTTTGTTTCTCTTAAATATGTTATATAGTACAATATTTCTAATTTCATTCTTGAAAAAAAGAAAACATTGCATGTACCTCTTAAACTGTTATGGTTATATTTGAAAACGAAACAAATCATTTTTATAGGCGAGTACCATGTAAACTTCTTCATATAACCCGCTTAAAGCTGGTTTGTTTGTAACCAGCTAGCTGAACAGGAAGCGGAAATGACGTTTACTTCACCAGCGTATACGAGTACCTTGAGAGCACATCTTATATAGAATTTAAAACTAAGTTTGAAATTATATAAAACTTTTATTTTCATTCATTTTAAACCTAGTAGCACCAATTGAATGCACATGCACCCCAACTTCAATTTTTCATTTACTGTTCCCGTTTTTTTGGTGGAGAAATTTACTTATTCAGAGCATTGTTTTCTGAACGCTACGTTTCTTTAAGAAAATATTCAGATCATTTCAACAAAGTGGACAAGGATTTTTTTTTTTTCTGTTGCAGTGCAGCTGCACCCCTGCTTGCTGCTTAACATTCTGCAAAGATTCAATTTCTCAGGGATTTCCAACAATGTGTTACAGGCTTTGTGAAAGATGTTTTCAATATTATTAAAAACATCTGAAGTATGATTACTTTCATGAACAACAAACGTCCATCTGCACACATTATCCCCTTATATACAGTATATTATATAGGATGTGAGTGTAAGGGAGGAGGAAGGGAGGGGTGTATATATATATATATATATATATATATATATATATATATATATATATATATATAATAAAACTTAATAACTTTTGAAACACCCGACCGATCTTGATCAAATTTTCAACATAGATGAGGTTCTGACTTGGGGTGTTTTTTCTATCAAATCACTCTGACGGTAGGAGGTGGGGATGGAAAATGTACAAAAATAAATAAAATTTAATAACTCTTGAACCACCCAACTGAACTTGATCTCATTTTCAACATAGATGAGGATCGGATCTGAGATGGTTTCTGTCATATCACTTTGACGGTGCAGTTTAAGGGAGGGTGAATGAAAGTTATTTAAAAATTATCGAAAATGACTCATATTAAAATGGAGTCTATAGTTTTTGCGGTTCCTGAGATAAACAGTGACAATTCCGATGCTATTTAAATCCAAGTTCAGCCCCGTAGCTTGGCGGAGGGAAGAGAACATATATAAAAATGATCGAAAATGACAAATATTATTGTCGAATCCATAGTTTTCCAATTCGCTGAGTTGATTACTGGCACTTTCGATACCGTTTACGACCAAATTCAGCATCGTAACTTGGGGAGAGGGAGATACATAATAATGATCAAAAATGACCAAATATTAGTGTCGAATCCATAGTTTTCGGCGTCGCTAAGATGAACAGTGATACTTCCGATCCCGTTTAAATGCAAATTCAGCACCGCAACTTGAGGGAGGAACAACATATATAAAATTATCAAAAATTACCATTATCAATATCGAACTCATGGTTTTCGAGGTCATTGAGATGAACAATGACACTTCCGATGCCGTACCTCGCAACATGGGGGTGAAGGAGATATATAAGTTTATTGAAAATGACCTATATTAGTGCCGAATCGTTAGTTTTGGGGGTCTCTGAGACGAACAGCGACACTTTGATGCCGTTTAAATTCAAATTCAACCCCGGAACTTGGGGAGGAGAAGGAGAGAGAAATATAAAAAATAATAAAAAATGATCGATGTCAGAGAGCGCTTTACTAATAGTAAAAAGTGACTAACGAAATATATTATTATTATTATTATTATTATTATTATTATTATTATTATTATTATTATTATTATTGTTTAAGTTTAACCCAACGAAGTGGGTAAATGATGCTAGTAATCCATATTCACAAGTGAGACTTCAAATAACTTGGAGTTTGATGCCGTTATTTTGTATTTCAAATACAGGTCAAAAGTATTTATATAGATTGAACTTACACAAAAGGCATAAACAGTTGAATCGTTTTCAGTTTTGACTCAAATTATTCTACAATATTAAGAGGTTTGATTATAATAATTTTATTTTAATTTTTCCTCTCTTTTTTTTAGTCAATATTGCTAAATATATCATGATCTTCACAATAGCTATTCTGCCATTATTGGCAGGTTACTTGCTGCAACTGAGAAGCTTCAATGTTCGGTGGTCCTCAACTAGTCTCTTCGTCTTGATGTAGCAATTTTCTGTTTTAATACCTTCCTTCAACTAGTCTCCTTCGCTCCCTCCCTCTCTTTCCTTCCACACTACCTTCCAGCACGTCCCTCATAATACAGTTTTTCCTCAGCAAATATCCTAACCAGTTCCTCTTCCTTCTCTTAACAATATCTAAAATTCTTCTTTTTTCCCTACTGCTAATTTTTTAACACCTTCTCATTCGTTGTCCGTTCAACATAGCTAATTCTCTGCTTTTTTCTCCATGCCCATGTATCGAAATCCTGCAATTTTTTCATCACTTTTGCATAATGTCAATGTTTCTGACCCATAGAGTACATATTGGAATCACTAAAACAAAATCTCAATATTTAATTGGAAGTTTGATTAATACAAAGATTAGCTAATCGTGGTTGAAAAAAAATCTGACGCCTTTAGAGTGTAAAAATAATTTTGCAATTGGTATTTCAATAATCTGTGCCGTTTTGATTTATCTTTCATGCGTTTCAGGGGTAGCCTCTCCAGTTTGGGAACCAGTGGAGTGTTGGATCTGTTAAAAATATAAAAAGATTACGAAACGTTGTGATTTAGGCATATCTTACAAGTAGTGAAGCGTGGGCACCCATTAAAAAAGGAAAGGTCATCACCTATGTTGTACACTATCATGATACTTATACAAAGTTAAAATTATATTACATTTAGAAACATGCATTGTATTTCCGTTACTATTGGCGCATTGTAGAGTTTATTATCCCTTATATCCAGAGTAAAATTTACCTATGAAAAGCTTGAGATTTCTTAAATGCAAGACTTGCAAGACTCTTGCATGTAAGACCAAGACCAAGACCAAGACTGGATGTGCAAGACCAAGACCAAGACCAAGACCAAAGGTTGCAGTACAAGACCAAGACCAAGACTGGATGTGCAAGACCAAGACCAAGACCAAGACCACCCCGGTCTTGGTCTTGGTCTTGCATTTGCTCATCACTAAATACTATGATTGAATTAAAGTTTACAAAAAAAAAAAAAAAAAAAAAAAAAAAAAAAATCCCCTTTCGGATATAATGGCTTAAAAGTCTGTTTGTGGCACTCATACCTGTGGGGGTGATGAGTGCTCAGTACTCGACTCCCGTCGCCGTTAATGCTGGCTTTCTCAACCGGAGTTCGCTATTACTTTCTTTCAAGTAGCTTCCTAATTGTCCTTATGACGCTGGATGCATGCCATAATGCCAATACTATCTAGTGGGTATGCATGGTAGGCAATCGTTTCTCGAGCAAGACCCGACACTCCTTAACTTCGCTGATCTCACTAGGGCATTGCCGAGTTATTTAAACATTTACAACTTCGCTTCCCACTACATTAATTAGTTTTACATCGTTATCTACGTAAAATAGAAATTTATTTTTCCATACATACAAGTGGTTGTAATAAAACAACAGGGAATTTTAAACGTATATTTCTGTGGATAATTCCTTAACTGTGTAACCAGGGACGGATCTAGGCTGAGTATTGCTAGGTGAGCAATCGTTCGAGCTCAAAACAAGTAATAATATATTGAAAAAAAATTATATATATATATATATATATATATATATATATATATATATATATATATATATATATATATATATATATATATATATATATATATATATAAGGGAATGGACTCTTCTGTGCAATTAACTTGTTTAAACATTGATATTGATGGATTACTACTACTACTACTACTTCTACTACTACTACTACTACTACTACTACTACTACTACTACTACTACTACTACTACTACTACTACTACTACTACTACTACTACTACTACTACTAATAATAATAATAATAATAATAATAATAATAATAATAATAATAAGTAGTAGTAGTAGTAGAAGAAGAAGAAGAAGAAAAATAATGCGATGCCAGAACCTTAGGTCTATTAACTTTCTGCACTATCAAACTTGAATTTCTAAAACTGCAATATTGACAAACACTTGCGAACAGATAGCGTTTAAAGCTTATTGTCCACCAATTGTTTAAGAAAAGCAGAAAACGGTTTTCAGAACGGTGCTGATTGTCGTTGCTGCTGACTACCACAGCCAATTATTGGTGCTGATTGCCACGACTGGCACTGATTGTCAATATCAAGGTGCTGATTATCACGATGGCGTACTGACTGCCACGAGCCTGAGAGGAAGTTGCTAGACGTAACATTACCGGACGTCAAGAAGCATGAAAGAAACGTGATGAACCTTAGGATCATGTTGTTCAGACCAACTTCTAACAAACGTAAACAGGTCTCTGTATGTACTTTCAGTTTTGTCAGGGAGCGGTACGTACAATATTGGTACGATTTATGTGTTCTCACTTGAACTCCCTATGTCAGCATGAACTGTGTACAGCTGCGCAAATTGTTTGGAGCAGCTCTTGAAAATTACATAAAAAAAAAAAAAAAAAAAAAAAAAAAACTGCTGGCTGTCCCTCAGAAGGAAAGTTCGGGAGAAAGCAGTCGCCTGCAGAGAAACTAAGCATGTCATTTGAAGCCCTAATTCATGCTGATTATAACAAGCTAATAAATTTCCTGTATGGTTGAGAACGGTTCGAGATATTCAACTTGGCATTATATGAGAAAATGAGGATATGCACATTTAAACGCGTTAAGTGCAACATAATTAGCAATGAATATTGACATACGAATTGAAAGCTATCGGAAGTAACAGAAAAAAAAAACTGTTTTGCAATAACTAACGGGTTTGTTAGATACAATTAGTCTTTATATTGTTCACAATAATGATAGGTTAGAGATGAAAATTGATCACTGTTGTTCTTCTGTTTTATGAAGAAATGACACAGGCAAAAGACTTCCTTGCACCATGAACATTTTATATGTGCCATTGCGTTGCATCCGTCAAGGGAACAGTTTGCAGAACCAAAGCAGAAAGCAAATTTGACAAGTGATTCAAAAGGTATAGGCTTATAATTTGTTCGTAACCTGCCTTGTGAAACGCAAAATGAAACAGTCCAATGTATTGTGGTGATCGGAACTGATTCGTATGGACACGAACTGTATTTGATTATTTCGTTGGTACATCATAACGTCCTGATGAAGTTGTTTCATACTCTGTACAAATCTTCTGCCATAATCTTTGATTGGTAGGAATCCAAACACATCAAATGGTTGTATCCCCGTATGCAGCAGTTCTTTGGTATCTTCTCAACCATTACGTCTTTTGTCATCCGTCATGCAACTTGTAATTAACAATTTGTCTGTGAATGGACCCAGTGATCAAACAGTAGCAAGTTCAAAACATCAGGCTTCGCTATGGAAGAAAATACTTAACGCGTTTAAATATGCATCCACTCATTTTTTCATATAAACTTCCAATCTGAATATCTCGAACAGTTCTCAACTGTACAGGAATATTATTACCTGTTGAAATCAGCATGAATTGGTCCTTCAAATGGTATGCTTAGTTTCTCTGCAGGCGAGTGCTTTGTCCCGAACTTCCCTTGTCAGCACTGACTTCAGACCATCATATCCAAAACACAAAATCCGTTTATCTTGTTCCAATCTATCGTATTACAGAAAGGAAACTCCATCTTCGAAGCGAAGATGATCATCCGGAAAATCTAGTTCTTTAGACGTGGAATTATTATTATTATTATTATTATTATTATTATTATTATTATTATTATTATTATTATTATTATTATTATTATTATTATTATTATTAATGCCAAGAACTGTCCTTCTAGCATTGTTTAAATAGCCCTTTCTTTGACTCTAAAAACATTATTTGGGTGAATAAATAATGTTACTTTATAACACTAATTTTACTTTATAATACTTATGCATTAAATAATACAATAAAACAATTAATTTAAACAACGAAATGTGCAAATTGTACATATAACAGAAAAGACAATCCCCTTTATAAACATCCAAGCGTATATCGTTACACTTAGTGAGCAACTTTGTAACTTACAGGATGCCATATAAATTTGCTGTGATGATTACTAAATTAATCCCTCATATTAATTTGTATGATGATTAGTAAATTTAGTATGACGGATTAATTCCCCTCTTTCCAAATAGTTTCTCTCAGGCTCGTGGCAATCAGCACCTTGATATTTGCAATCAGCGCTAGTCGAGGCAATCAGCACCAATAATTGGCTGTGGCAGTCTGCACACGTGGCAATCAGCACCAAACCTTCAGAACGAAGCGATAACGCAAAATATCACATCTTAAAAAAAAGAACAAGAAATGGCTACCTGCATTTTCGAAGGTCGACATTTTCTGAGCAAGAACGCCAATGCAAGTAATTTCTTGCGATGTATTGCTTCATTAAACTTCTACAACGTTAAAAAAAAAAAAAAAAAAATCCTATGGATTTACCGCTATGTGTAACAAAATAATATTAGAATGTAGAAATCTTATGTGCTTGTTTTACAAAATTAGGTTTCGGAATTTGTTGAAAACATGCTCTTTGACTAAAAATGACTTGAAAGGGAATAGATCTACAGTATATTGAGTCACAACTCAAAATTTGAGTTGTTTTAAACACTTTCGATATACCTTGTGATCAGAGATGGAATTCCTCTTTCTCCCGTGTATACCCCTCTGAACACGGTCACCCAAGGGTAATTGTTTACTATCAGAAATGTAACTTAACAATGCGTGCATTTTGAGTAAAGACAATGGTATATATATGTATTTTTTGTCGATATTCGAAACGAGAGACCGAGACTTTCGAGAGTGAGCTTGATTTTTTTTTTTTTTTTTTTTTTTTTTTTTTTTTTTTTTTTTTTTTACGAGCTAGTTTCAGGAAGTTACTCCCTCAGAAAGTTAATCCCCAGTATTTTCAGGTGGCGTGTTGTTTGTCACGACTCGATTTTCGTGTTGATTGCCACCATTTTGCCACGATATGCATTCCGATCTTACCATATCTCATTATCGCGGAAATTCACACACACCTGGAGTAAAAGGAAGGGTTGCAAGGCACCTCTCTTTTTGATTCTCTGGAACAAGTGGTAAATGTTCTCGCCTTTGAACACAAAACATCATTAATATCACAATAGCTTACTAAATTGATATAATTGCATTTTCTCTTTTAACTGAGTTTTTAATATGGGCTGTTACAAAATGTTACTTTTTTCGTTATGCTACGCGACTTAAGAACTGGGTTTTATATACTTTAGAAAAATGAAATGAAATATTTCAGTTTTACTTCCCATGGTTATGACGTGTAAGCTAAATGATATGGTAATGATCAGAATGAATGAAAAATAGTGTAATGAAGAAAGTGGTAGGAAACAGAAGAACCCACTGCATCACTGTCATCTAAAGTGTTTACTCTGAGACTTGTTTGAAAAATTAAGCAAATATTTCTCATTTCTGCACCCCGAGAATCCATCTGATATACGATTTTGTGTACGATTACACCACAAAAACAATATTTTAAATTGTTCTTTTTTTCTGGGGGTGGTTCAGTATCGAATGATTTATCTTTCGATTGCGGAATTCAACTTCTTACACTTATATGGTCTAAATTTACCTTCAAACCTCCGAGAGAATTAATGGTTCAAACTTAGAGAAATGTAATCTGCTAGTTTACTTCTGCCATAAGTTTTATTGTACCAAATCGTACACAGTGCTCCCTTGTGGTTATGTGGATAGCCACGCGCCTTTGGGGTAGGAGACCTGGGTTAGATTACCGGCGAAAACTTATTTGGATCGGATTCCATGTTAAGATGTAGGTTCATGTCTCAGTCTGCTGCTGAATGAGATGTTTAACTCAAATCTACTCCAATTCATGCACATTCCATCTTGTTTCAAAAAAGCTATGAAGGGATTGCCGACCCCACATTCCATCTTGTTTCAAAAAAGCTATGAAGGAATTGCCGACCCATGTATTTTAATAATCTCTGTTGAATTGATTTGATTTAATTTTTAGTGGCCCGCTCAGCATCGAGGCTATATGAGATGTGGACCTACAGTTTAACGTGGAATCCGATCCATATGAGCTCCCGCTGGAATCGAACCCGGGTCTTCCACGTCAAAGGCGCGTACACTAACCGCTTAGCAACAAAGGAGCTCTCTGAGTGGGCTTGAGATTAGCCAACTAACAATACAAAAGTCACTAAATTTTTGTATTACCAATAGAAGTTTCCTTCCTCTCACCAAAGATGTTTAAAAGATTGCTCAATCCATATATTTAAATCTAATTTTGTTTAATTTAATCTCTAGGAAAGCTATGAAAGATTAAAAGAAAAAAAAAAAACATGCCCCTCCTGAAGGTCCGAGTTCTCATTTTTCGGGGTGGTTACCTCCTACTTATGGGTGGTCCTGATGAAATGCCTACATTCAACATTGGCTACACATTCGAACACACACAAATTGTACGTCATATAAATTTTGAAAATGCATTTGGGGAGATTTTAAGCACACAAATGATTACATCGAAAGCTTGAACTCGAATAAATTTAACAGCGGCGTTAGCAGCTGATAGCATAGTAACCGAATAACGTGCTTGGGACAGTTTATATTGTATGTATTATGTTTATAAATATAATAGATTTGATTTTTATGTTATGGTCATCTGGCAACCCTCAGCTTATGAGTCGATTATGTATAAATCTTCACGATTGTGATATAAGATAAGTATATACCGTGGCAAACAACACCAAAATGAAGTCGTGGTAAACAACACGTAAACTATTTCCAGCCCTTTATCTTAAAAAAAAGAAAAAAAAAGAAAAATAAAAAACTCCTGAAGTTTGGAACTTCACTCCTAAGTCCTCGCAAACAATTCCTAAACGATTGATATTCACGAAAAGTTTGACTAATGGGAAACTCCACTATTTTGTTGCACTGTATATCCAGAACTTTTAACTCATAAACTTAACAATTTCACCTCTAAATCCTTCGAAACAAATCCAAAACAATTAACGTAGGTTTCATTATTCGTGGCGAATGGGGGCCCTCCTTTATTTTACTGGCTGTATCTTGAGAAGTGTAAACTTCTAAACTTTAGGATTTCAGTCTTAAATCCTCTCAAAAAAAATTTAAATTCTGTGACCCCACTAGGGCGACTTTGAAACGAAAATATAAAATAGGGTGAGCGCTGCGCTCAGCTGTCGACCGTTCCCGGGTTAAACAAAATAAAGCATCACAATAATAATAATAATAATAATAATAATAATAATAATAATAATAATAATAATAATAATAATAATAATAATAATAATAATAATAATAATAATCTCTATTCGCATTTCTCTTTCAAAGCAGTTTTTCGCGCAAAAACTTCAGTAAAGAGACTTTTTATAAAATGTTTAACTTTACAAGAAAAATCAATAGGAGATCCGCAGCAACACGAACTAATTGTTATATGAATAATTTGCGGTCACTAGCACCCATATGCAGTAATATTTTTCAAGAGGTGGCCCAAGGTATTGCTCCCGGAACTACGAAATTTCCCCCAGGGCATACTTCATATCGAGCTCGATGGGGATTCCCAGTATTTTGCAATAGTACTTTTCACATCCAATGTATTGAAATCCATCAGTAACAAATCTGAAATCATTACTGCCCATATGAGATATCGCCAAAGGATCGACTTTAATCCCCAAAGTAACGACATATACGAAGTGTTTCTAAAGAACAAGTAACAACTCCGTGAACATATAGTACTCACAAGGGAACATTCCGATTTGGTGAATTAAATTGCTGAAACTGATTACTAGCACTGGATTCAGCACCAAAATAAACAGAGAAAAAGGGAGTGTTTAAGGGGATGTCTACCCACTTGCAAGTGTTTCAGGATCCCTATAAGATAACACGTAGATATTTCTATGTGAATATTTAAGAAGATATTGCACTTACCGTCTCAAAATTTTCCATGATATTTTCCAACAGCCATACCTATATGTTCATGGTTTCTGTTTTTGATTTAATGCCCCAGATCAATTTAGATTAATTATAATGTATACTTCCGTTTACACTTGGCAACGTATAGGATAGAATTTCTCCAGGAATTGAGAGCTCTCTGCTGAACCTCTAGCCCTGATAGTCTTCGCGTCACGTGGTAGTGATTTATGAGCGCTTCTGGCTAAAAACAAATGTTATTTCTGTTTCTTCTTCTTCTTTTTTTTTGTCAAAAACTTGTTTTGGGCAGCTTTGTCCTCAGTTTTGTCCACTGCCTCTATCGAGATAGCAGTCATACAATGGAGATCGTTTGCAGATCTCATAGCAGATAATGTAACATTCTTTGAAGAAACTCGAAAACTGACATACGAACCGCGTGACAATTTGGGTAGGGAATCTGGAGCGTTGCAATTTTGTGTTCTGAAGTCCGCCTTATCACACAAGACGAAATGACCATAAACAAGAGGCTTGTGAAGGAAGAAGGAAAATGTTCTTAGTTATTGTATCCAATTGTTTCCACATTTTTCACCTTTCCCCCCGAAAGATCCCTTCGAAAAGGGAAAGAGAGGAGGGTGATTTTGTGACCCTTGAGTTTTAGAATAGTCTTGAAACGAACTGCAAAGTGCACTTACTGGAAATTCTACTGTCGTTGTGCTATAATATCTGTGTTGCAAGAAGTGTGACAAAATGAAGGAATCAAAGAAGAAAAGAATTTGGTACTCTCTCCTTCCAAAAAAGAAGTCTCGCCAAGCTAATTCATGTGTGTGGTCGATCTCACTGTATGGAGTTCAGAGACTGGATAGTTAATATTTACCATTCAGGATTACCTTACAACCAATTAAATTCCATTTTCACCTAGCTTGGGCTGGGTTTGGGCAACTCCCTCTTGTGCAGTCACCTGGACCCAGATCAGGCTCGTATTTATGGACATGTGTCTATTTCCGGATCACTTCGGAATTGATCCTTCGTTAATAACCATTCAAGTTCATTACTATATTTCCTGAATTATCCAGTAATCCTTTCTCCTCCAATCCTTTATCTTTCTTCATTCTTTCTCTTTTTCTTTTCTTCTCTGCCTCCCTCTGCTACTCTTCTTTCTCACTCTTCTTTTTCCTAACACTAACAAAACTGAAAAACGGTGTCGTGACGAGGAGTAGTCGCTATCAGCACGGTCAATAAGTTGTTTCGATAGTTTTTTTTTTCTTCGGGAGTCCGATATGGAATGATTAACTCGAAAATGAACATATACAGAAAGAATAATAATAAAATTTATTCATGATTTCAATTATCAGATAGGAGAGTATTGTATTTCTTCCTTACTTCGGGCGACTTCTCCTTCCACCCACGAATAAAATTACCCGTATACATGACAATAGGAAGGTATTTCGTTGAAAAATATGCTTTTTGTAGGATCATTTTAATTTCAGGCATATAGTCATTCTACTCCTTTTCATAATGTAATTAATATAGATGTATGCACAGTATAAATGTAATGTGTTAGAGATGTAATAAACTATTTCGTTGATAATTGTTTTTGGTAGAATCATTTGAATTTCAAGCATAACGTCATACTAAGGGGTTCCATAGTCTTGTGGTTAGAACTTTTGACTCCTGTTCGCGTGATTCTAGGTTCGATTCCCTACTAGAATACTCAAATCATTGGCGTTTGCTCATCGTTGTGAGCCAAGCTGGGGAGCCACGTGATTAAAAGACGTGACAGTCTATAGAATTAATATAAATGTATACACAGTACAAATGTTGTTTGACAGTAGTAAGGTATTTCGTTGATATGTATATACTATTTCTAGGATGTATACATTTCTTTGTATACGACTTTTATAATGTATAATGTATTCTTATAATCAAGAACGAAATTTTAAAATTCTTCTTCTTATTATTATTATTATTAAGTATTCTGCCTTTTGGCCGGTCCTGGGACTGATGAGATTTTTTTCGTTTCTTCTTAATTTTCAGTTTGGACCTTGAAATATTTCTTCCATGTTTCTCGATTTTCAGCTTCTTGTTAATAATAATTAATTATTAATGCTTAATAATAATTAGGCATAAAAATGTTAGAAAACTGAAATATTTTAACAGAGCAGTTGATTTCCACGAATGTCTAATAACAAATTTTACCATCCAAGTGAGATTTATACCACTTGACACTATGGTTCGGAACTCATGACTATCATATTTGTGTTACAAGGCTATTTTCTAAAGACAGCTGTTTTTTAGTCTAAAATCTAAACTCAGCAATACAGCCCATAGGGGCCTGGACATGCCAGCTGGTAAACATTCACAACCTAGAAGATCGTGATCAGTGCAATGACATCAAACAATCCTTTCGTCTTTCTTGGCCAGAGATCGCTACCACTTTATTCGGATAGTTCTCCATTTCTTTCACGATATTGACTCAACTTCGGAAGTTGAGAGCTTACACTGGCAATCGAATCCTATTCTACGTACAATGGAGACACAATATAACGAGATTCAGCTAAGGAAAAACTCCTAAATAGTCATTAGTATGAAAAGAAGCTGAGTACTATTCAGGAATGAATTGTTGATCATCTCTTAGGGGGAGGATATTTTCGAGAAAATGTACGCATGGAAAATAATAATAATAATAATAATAATAATAATAATAATAATAATAATAATAATAACACAGCTACACAAAAAGAATAAAAGTTCTGTGCACCAGACCCCAGGGTATGGATTCAAAATATTTTGGTACCCAGAATACAAATTTCGAAACCCCAGGACGATTGACCGTGATATTTTTTTAAATGGGCGATAAACATAAGCAAACGTAAAACAGCACTTACGTTCTTCGCCCATAAAACAAAGTTGACACGGTCAAATCGTCCTGGAGTTTCGAAATTTGGGTTCTGGGTACCAAAATACATCGAATCAATACCCTGGGGTCCAGTGCACAGAACTTTTATTTATTTTGTGTGGTTGTGTAATAATAATAATACTGTATAAGGAAAAGGAATGAAGACGTACTAAAGGAAGCTAATGAAGGACGACAGATCATGAAGATAATAGGAAAAAAAAAGAAACAGCATGCTTGGACATCTTATTCGGCACTCCGATTGGATCACCGTGTTGATAGGGGAAAAGGCAGAAGAAAAACCAGGAAGTGGAAGATCAAGGATAGAAAAATCTATAAGTTTTACGTCCCACAGTTATGCCTGGTAGGTTAAAGGAGCTAGTGATGTTGTGAAAAGAAGGAAATGCTGGAATGCAGAAAGTGGAAGGAAACGGGAGAACTCCGAGAAACCCCACACACATGGTGTTTGTCCTCCACAAAGTTCACTTGGTGCGAGCTGAGATCGAACTAAGAACGCCATGCATTAGAGGTGAACGCTCTACCACTGACCCACCGCGGCCCGACCAGGGATAGATGCAGTTACGAAGAAGAGACCTTATCAAATTATAAAACAGCTCTCCCACCAGGGGAGAGAAAAGTTTTAAAATTTCCTTCTTGCGCATCAACCTATGATTGAAGTGAGAAAGATTATTATTATTATTATTATTATTATTATTATTATTATTATTATTATTATTATTATTATTATTATTATTATATCGAGAATGTACTTCTGGGTTTCCTCCTTAAAAAATACACACACTATTTCCAATTATGGTTATCCTACTTTTTACAAATTTGTCTTTTTTTTTTCCTCTGTCTTTCATTCCCATCATGCGATGGGTGGGCCATAGAAGGTGACGCCTTTTCTGTGGCCAGAGTGATCAAATTTGTCTAATTCAATATTGGTTTAAATAGTATTAGTTTTCAAGCTACATATATGAGTTCTTTGACTAACTGAATAGTGCACGCCCCTTCTGGCTCACTCGCCACTATTTAACATTATATTTCAGATGCCTCGATATACTTGCATAAGTTTATTATTTCTAAAATAAACATTACCTAAAAGGTTATTCAAATTGATATCAAGTTTTTCTGACATTTGTATATTACGCATATCTTTCTTAATTTGCATTACTCACATTACCCCAGAGAACGAACAAATTTTAGAGTTCTGGTTTGAACTTCTCTTACAATAATAAGCAAATTTACCATTATTGACGATGCGGAGGGGAGGAGATTTTCTGGACTAGGAAGGAATGTGTGCGGGTGCAGAGCAGAGGTCTGCACGGGCCGGAATTTTCAGCCCGGGCCCGGCCCGTGAATTTACAATGTGAGGCCCGACCCGAGTCCAAAATATGTCTTAGCATTTAGGCCCTAGCCCGGACTGAGCTCTGTGATAATCAAATGAGCCCGAAATAAGCCCGAATTGCAGAAACTTAATTATTAATGCAAAACTGTATTTTTATTTACAGCAATTCGAGGTTTGATTTTGCAGTTGTGTTTTAAAAGTCCTCCAGAAAGAACGGTGCAATTTGTATCGTTTTACACTATATTTACAAAGTTAGACCCGAAAAAGTCCGAGAAATATGGTTGTATATTTAAAAATTCACAGTCCGAACCCAGGGGCGTCATTTAGGAGGACAGGGAGAGGCATTTGCCCCCCTTCCGAGTTTGAGATTTATATAATTTTATCAATAGCATAGTAGTAAATCAGTGAAAACCGCGAAATTTTACATATATCAAGGGGTCTTGGCCCCCCAAGCCAAATCTGAAATGACGCTACTGCCCGAACCCCTCCCGGGCCCGAAGTGATACATTCTTTGTAGGCCCGAGCACGTGCAGACCTCTAGTGCAGAGGCGTTTCAAGTGGTGGGCGACTGCCCACGGCCTTGCATCTTGAGGGACCTCGCAAAGACCAACGAGCCTAAATCGATTTAGCACTCACTTTTGTCGATGCAACAATAGAAACAAATATGAATTCGGACTTAATTACAGAAAAACAATACGCTTCAAACTAACTTTTCATCTATTCGTATATATTAGATCGCTAGCATACGCGACAGGCGGCGAGTTTATTTTAAAATTGCAATAATGAATGTGTATAAGTCTTTATCGTTGAGATGAATTGTTTTCGATAAATTTTATTATAATTAGCAATTTTTAAAAAAGGGGGCAAGAAGGACTCGTAAACCTTATTCGCCTTCTGTGCAGATGGTATGGTAAAAATCAATACTGGATAATGAAAGTGTAAGTGTAAAGGCTAATATGGAACAGAGAAACAAAAGAGAACTTCTTCAGAAGGGAATTGGGAGGGGAGGGGATGAGAGTACAATGCTGTGACACTTAAAATGCGTCTTGATTTGTATACTTCAACAAACTTTTCTTATTAGATTACGCAATTTCTAGTTTCTTACTCCGATTATTCAAAGTATTCAAATGTTCTCGGAGGGAGTGACCGCCCCTCCCTTTAATCCGTCCGTGGTGTCATTCAGTTTGGCGTTTCGCTACTAATTCAAAGTGCTTTCCGAAACAAGTTGTCTTCTTGTGACAGCAGGGGGTGGAAGAAACAAACAAACCGTGAAAGGAAGAAAGAAGAGGTTTTGGGCTCTTCCAGTCCAGACCATTCTAACCACTGAGAAGTGAGAATCACAACGTGATTTTTCTGGTAAGAGCGTCCTTTTAAAAGCAGCTAACAAGCAAACAGATGGTCAGCCCTCTCCCCTCTGCAGTATACTTTTTATTTTCTGTTGCCAAACTTACTGAAGAATATATTGCAATTAATCTAACGCATGTAACGTAAATTGGAGACCGTGGTTGGATTTATATGGGTCTTGTGTATTTGTATTAAAAAATTCAAGTTATTACCTGCAATACTTTGTTAGAAATTACCATATTAAATTTTACATGTTATCAAATGGAGAGTTAGAAACCTAAGCGGAGATGGTAGAAGATCCCCTTAATGGCAGACCGTATACTGGGTGGGAGATAAGTGAGGGCAAAGTGCGGAGATAGAATGTAGAAAATGTCTAGAAATGCCACGTTAATTTTGAAACAAGTACAGGGATTGAAACGAGTTCATGCAGACATGCTTAATTTTACACACCTCCTTTTTTGTTAAGGTTACTGATCAGAACGAAATAATTATTCTACCATCCAGTAAAATGTTTTCTTTGTTTTGAACTTTCTTTTATGATCAATATTCCAGGTAAATTATGTCAGTTGTCTTTTTTCGTTCCTATTTTCTTTCATTTTTTTTTTCATCGCTTACTTGTCGCACTCTCCCATGTTTGAAATGAGCGAGTGAATTTAAAGCAGATAAAATTTCTGCTTTCATTGTTTCCGCTGGTCATTCCTTTTGTTTGGCACATAGAAATAAACTTCACAAAACATGCTACTATTTCTTATCATTCACGGCATCAGCCATCCAAAATTTTACACATAGTTATATTTGTCACCGCCTATGTGAACAGTTCCAGTGGTGATTTCTTGATTATTCTCAGGACCTGTGTGAATAGTTCCCTAATAATGTTGGTAAATTGGTATAAAGTTCATCATCAAAAAATCATGAACATTTTCTAAACTATGTTACAAATGGTTGTTGAGCCTATAATTATTTCAACTTCTTTTAGAGAATCGTCCAATTTAGAGGAGTTCGGGTTAGGGGTGGTATAGAGACGAGACCGCAGTGTAGGTCTTGTCTCGTTTGACAAATAATGGCCTCGATCCTGATCTCGTCTCGATAAACACACTGTACGCTTGTCTCGATCTAGAATGTCAAGTCTCGATTTCGTCTCGGAATAAGTAGTGTGAAATAAAAAATGTGAAAGTAGTATCATCTTACAGACTGTTGTTTCATCTTTCTTATTTTTAGCCTTCATTCTTGAATTAGAATTATTGAATGGCGTGTCCATTCGTAGCTAAGTTGCAATATTCGTGCTTCGTATGCGTGTTTGCGGATTCAATCATTAGTACGTATATCAAGCCTTGGATAAAACTTGAATAGTGATCCACATTTCACTTTAAACAACATATCTTGTCTCATATAACCTCAATATTTGTTATATAGTGAAACTCTAGTCAATCAACTCTAGTCAATACTATAGCTTATTTTCTTCCTGCTGAATCAGGGTTATTCAACATTTCTACTAGATAATGCCGTCGATAGTAGCAAGAATGTATTTAAACGATAGGAAATTTAAATTTTACAATTTCGTATTTATTATCCATTAATTCTTCTTTGACTGCCATGTTAAACAAAGAAAATCACGTTCATTATCTTAACAAATAGATATTTTACTAATACAATATTTGTTTCAAATGGATGAAATCCTTAATTACCTTTCACAACACCAACTTTAATTGACACTTTATAACACGAGCTTATTGCAACCTTACGATGCGGTTATTCTCCATAATATTATAGTTACACATTAAGCTGTAGGTCCGCGTCTCATATAGCCTTGGTGCAGAACGGGATACTAAACTCATATCCAACAATCATCTTTTATTATCTATGGTCTCGGGTTGTGTCACCAAACAAGAGATTCAAACTCAGATATCTCTCCTAGTTCAGATTTCACTTTCTGTTTCTTATACAAGCTCGTAAGACTGTGATGTATTATATAGGTATACAACCTTGTTTTTTTCACCTAACAGTATGAATAGTTCCAAATTATCGTACATTTCCGTGTTTGTAGTCGAGCAAATTGAAACTGCTAGAATGTTTTATATCTATGTAATAACGAGAAAAAAAACATAATTATGCAAAATGGAAAAAGAAAAATAATAAATCTCAGAATACTACCTACCATCACTGAATTAAACTTTAAAAAAAAACACTGGCATAACAGCCTTTAGCGGACCATGGCTTAAAAGCTGGTTTACGGCACTTATGCCTTTGGAGTGATGTGTGGTCAGCACATCGCTCCCCTCGCCGTTAATGCTGGATTACTAGACGGGAGTTCACCGGGCTTCAAGTTTCGCCCAATACCTCCTAGCTATGCAAACGTCAATCAAAGCGATGACACAGTTAATTTTCTTACTAGGCGAAAGTTGATTTTTTAAAGCACTTCGTTTAGCTCGCATACGTTGGTAGTCCTGCACCTTATTAATAGTTATCATTTTTTCTTGAAAGTATTTCTTATTAAATAGTCCAGTATGTAGCGGAAAATTTTGACAAACCCAGCGCAAATTGGTAGCCTAACGAAACTTGCAGGATAGTTTCTTTTTATCAAGTATAGTAATATCCTGAAAGTCCCCGAACATTCCTCTTGAGCTACATTCAATGTGGCTGCCATATTCAATTTGGCCGACACTGTGTATAGAAAAATAATGGTGTCCTTGATTTCTTAGCTTAGGTTCAATTATACGGTCTTGGTACTTGTAACAAAATATTTTTGTGTATAAAATTTAGTTTCGTTTCGTATATTCATCTCTGTAGGTCAGGTAGATATAAATCTAGAAATGAAGGAGTAGGCTTGTATCGCTTAATGTTATACCTGTGTTTCTGTCAAGCGTATTTTTCTGATTTCTTTGTTTGTTTATACAAATAATATTTATATAAGTAAAAAAATTAGAGAAAAAAATATGTGAACATGCTAGAATTACACTTGACATAAACAAAATATGATGCATTTGAGAACAATATGTAATTATACGGAAGTTTCTGTAATCTTATTTAGCAAAATAATCTATAGAGAAAACGTTATTTAAGCAAAATTCAGTTTTTTATAAGCGATAGAAATAATTTATGGTTCATAAAAGACAAAAAAAAAGTCCATCCCTGGCACGGTACACTGTTGGGACATAAACGATACGGTTGGGTGTAAATAAAGGCCCCGCAGACCCCGCATTGCGGGGGGGGGGAGGCAAAGCCATCACGGGGCCCCAAATCGTGATGTAGGACGTAGAGAAGAGGCCCCATTCCACGTTGTCTGCTGGGTGGCCCCCAAGCCCTTAGTTACGCCACTGCATGTCTGAGTGAAACAATCTCGAACATAAACAATAGGCCCAAGTACGTGAGAGTTTTACATTTGCAATACACGAGCTTAAAAAAAAAAATGGTGCTGCTATGTCCAAACAATGAACTAGGTAGCGTTCTCCATTTTCTCTTCCGATCCCCAATACTTGAATATGTTGCTTCCCCATATCAATTACTTGAATATGTTGCTCCAGCAAAGTTAGCTCCTCAGGGTACACTTTCTATACGTGCCGTCTGCTCACATTTGCTCTTAAGAGTAAAACTGAGAGGCAAATGACTGATGTGAAATAAGTCTTCTGTATGTGAAATATCGACAGAAAGCCAGTGCGTCACCCCATGGGATGCATAAAAGTATAATTGGAAACGTTATCCCACTTTTACTAGTTCTTCAGGTTTTGTGGTAGAATTATTGAATATACTCACAACCTATTACAATTAACTGTCTATCTCTTAAGTAGTTTCAAAGGTTTTCTTCCCTTTTTGGAATAGAGACAAAGCCATGTTACTTCCTGAAAATTCATGTAAAAATATCATCACATCATCCATGTTTCCTCCTGTATTTTCATGTATTTAAACATTTTGACTGATTGATGAAATCTGCTTTCTTCATGAAAAATCAGAAAAATACGCTTGAAAAAAAAAAAACATACAAGATTAAACGACACAACCCTCTCCTTCATTTGTAACTTTATATCTACCTAACCTACAGAGATTGTACTTTATATCAAACGAGAATAAATTTGTTTACAAAATATTTTGTTATAAGTTTCATAATCGTATAATTGAACGAAAGGTAAGAAATCAAGGAAACATGGATATTCTATAGACTGCGGCGATCACATGAGATATGGCAGCCATATTGGGTGAAGCTTAAGTGAATATCTGGTCACTTTTAGGATATGCCTATATTTGATGGGAAGAAGCTGTCCCATAAGTTTTATTGTTACTATTCTTTTTTCTTTTCGGTTCAGACCCCTGCATACTCACTAGTGGATCTAGAAGGATCGTTTGGGAGGGGCGGTCCGCTTCCTGGAAGATGAGTGTAGCTTCAAGGTGATCAGAATTTTAATTTGCAAGAATGGGACGCATATGAATCCGGGACTGAAGCGGAGCGGGTGTAAACCTGATTCCACTTTAGGACCCGAATTTGTAACTTTTTTTTTTTTTTTTAATGGAAGTACATTCTTTCTGTACATTTAAATTAAATACGTACTTCCGTTTCGGAGGCGTGGCGGTGTCATGACTCACTTCACACACAATCACCGCAACATATCAGATGCACTGTCGTTGACAGTACCGGTATTTGCACAAAAGAAAATACTGTATTGACGATAATATTAATTTTAACGAAAGAGTGTACAATTTGCTCTAATCATTTATATTTTGAATACCAATTGCGGGACAACAGTTAGAACCTGCCGTTCTTTCAGAAAAAGTGTTCCGGGCGGGCACACGTAGTATTCCGGGGGGCACTACTGGTACTATTTTATTTATTATTATATTATACACGTATAATTTTGGTCTCGTCCGGGGGGCACTGTCCGAGGTCCGGGGTGCAGTGCCCCCAAAAAAACATGTCTGGAAGAAACACTGGAGGCTCGAGCTACGCAAAAATAGATAACAAAAATATATGTGTATAAAGAATAATACAAAATCTCTATATTTGTGTGCGGTCCACGAAACATAGTATAATTATAGCTATGCTTACAACAACAATAAAATTATATCATGCTAGCCTTAGTCTAGGTAGGGCTTCGTTCCAGATCCCCAATTTGCTCGGCATACGGCCTTGCACAATATACCAAATGCTCTTACGTGCTACTGGGGCACAATATTTCGCGTTCCTCCTTCTGTCTTTCATATAGAATTGGATTGGGCTAAAACTCTGTCACGAAATTCAAACATCTCGTAAGGTACTTTAATGAACCACCCCCATATCTTTTCCTTCTTTTCTACGTTAAGTGAAAGAAAACCGCTCAGATAGAAAAATCAAACTACTAACTTTCATGTTTCTAATCGCAAGGGATCCCGAGATATGGGCATGTTATAATAATAATAATAATAATAATAATAATAATAATAATAATAATAATAATAATAATAATAATAATAATAATAATAATATAATCCACCCCTTTTCTTCCTTCTAAGTAAAATATCAAATACGCTGGAACAAGTATTGAATTATTTTAACTGAAAAGTCCATATACTAAATTCCATGTTTCTAACCTTTAACGATTCTTAGATATTGATATCTTATTATAATGTTTGCAATTCCCGCCCCTTTTTCTTTCCATCTCTTTTCTCCGTTTTACTAAAATATCAAAAAACGTTGAAAAGCGTGTCAAATTATTTTAAATGAGAAATTCAAATGCCAAATTTCAAGTCTCTCGTCTTAACTGATTCGAAGAGATGGCCATCTTATTAAAATAATTTCCACCCAATTCTCCCTTCCTTTCTTCGAATTTCCAAAAATTCTTCCTTAGTGATACCCTACGTAACAAATCTTACCTAGTTTCCGAATTTAAAGTTTCTAGCTTAAGCGGTTTGACCTGTGCGAAGTTTTTCACTCAGGATTTCGTCTTTTATATATGAATTACAATAACAGCTTGTGTTATTTCTCAATAAAAGATGAAATGCCATTAGAAGTCACAATGAATGCTTGGTCCTTCCTAATGTTTCCATGTTGAACCCCAAAAGTCACGGGTCTCTTTATTGGTCTAGTAGCTAGCGAACGTACTTTTGATCTTTGATGCATGAGGTCCTGTGGTTTGATTCCCGGTGAGCGAGCATGGAACGCACTACGGTGGTTCAGATCCAAATTTAAACTCTAGTTCTCGTTCTGTAAAGCATCGATTTTGACAAACGACGTAAGTACACTCATGTCTAAAATGATTGTCGCATATCTATAACTGTCTTCTTTTAAGAATATAATTTGATAATAACTTTGCAGGATACTTTTAATACTGATACTATGGGTATAATCGGGAAATGTATATTTGTGGTAAATTTCACAGGAAAAGAATTATAAATACGAAAATTAGAATGAGTAAAACAAAATGTTGCTAAATGAACAAGAAAGTTTTATTTTCGTTTTATTGTTCTTATTTACTGCTCTTTTGACATGAAATTTGCCACATACATGTCTTCGCCGATTATATACATACTAACATTATAAGAAATACCGGGCGAATTCGTTATCAAATCATATTCCTACAACAACATATTTATAAATATGCGACAATAATTTTGGACATGAGTGTACATATTAATCAATCAACCAACAGAAAATTTTCCTTGCAGATTCAGAGAGCTATTCGGTAAGAAGCGCTGTAGATTCTATATTTCTCTTTATTCAAGGTCGCAAAGGTAATTGAGGTTATAATCCGGAATTCCGAAATCCATTTCATATCCTTTTTCTACGACACAATAACACATTTTTAGTTCAAAGAGTGAGTCGTCTTACCCCCTTCCTACAGTTGTTCGTCCAACGTCCAATGAATCAATTCACGCTCCTTTGGAGCTTATGATGACCGTCCAAAAGAACTAGGGAGAGAAGTATTCATAATTCAAATATATCTGTATTAAGTACAATTAAGTACCACACATTTTGATTAGACTCTGCTAGGCTTGTCACAAGATTGGATCGGTCGGGAAAAGACTATATTAGTATTTCCCAATAATAAATGCTGAAAGTTCAAGAAACTCTTTGGAGGGGGCAGTCGCCCCCTTCGCCCTCCCCGTGGATCCGTCAGTGTGCATACTGCACTAAAACAGTTTGCACTTAATTAAAAATTTACACTTTTAATGGCGATGCTCGATGTCAAGTGTATACTATCTATACCGTAATTGTGCTTATACTGATCTTTGGTGCTTTGTTTAATTTTATTTTATGAATTATGCAAACTCTCGTCGAATTTGTGACTTCATTTTATATTTTCTGTAATGCATCTTGTAACTTCGCGTAATATTTTCATATCTTGGTGTCAAACATATAATATCTAGTCATATAGCGTAATTGCGCTTATACTGTTTTGATGTGTACTTTTTATTTATTTATTTTTTTTTAATTTAGAAACTACAAATTTCTTAAATTTTGTCATTTCTTGTCAGTACTACCAACATAATTTCACATTAGGCAATCTTGAATTCAAGATTCGCTTACACTTTTTCTTGAGTTAACATCTGCAAATTTCATTGCCTGAGGTTATTAGACGAATCTTGAATAGCCGAAAGTTGAAATCACCGAGTTCAATACTTTCTTTCAAGTAGTTCCCCAATTGTCCTCGCGACGCTGGGTGGATACCGAAATGAGTACGCATGGTCAACCGGTACTATTTAACTTTGCTGATCTCATTAGAACATTGCTGACTAAATTAAACATTAACAACTTTGCTTTCCAGTTAACATTAATTAGCTTTACATTGGTATCTACGTAAAATAGAAATTTCGTTTTATTCCACGCATGCAAGCGCTTGTAATAAACAACAAAAAATTTTAAATGAATCTTTCTGTGGATAATTCCTTAATTGTGTAACTAGAGGCGGATCCAAGTTGAATATTGGGCGGGGGGGGGGGGGCAGTCGTTCGAGCTCAAAACAAGATAATAATATATTGCAAAAAAGAAAGAAGAAAGAAAAAACGAAAAGTCAAACAATTTTAGAAAAGGGAATGGACTCTTCTGTAGAATTAATATGAACAAAAACACCAGAGGTACAAAAAGTGCAGCCAAGTTCGTCAGCCTCAAAAAGTGTTGAGATGAGGATGGATGAGCCAAGCTCCTTACCACTGCATCCAGGGACGGCATTAAGGGTGGGCGGGGGTGGGCGACCGCCCACCCATCTGCCTACCCCAACAGAAGTAAAATAATGAAGATGACCTCCTGTACTTCAAAAGCAATAGGTATTACTTTCGATGTAATGTAATAGGTTTTAGAACCCTGTTTAACTCTGCAATGAACAATGATTTTAAGTGGGATAAGCAGTCTTCACCCTAAAAGTGAACACTTCCTCTCATTTGAGAAAATTGAACCACATGCACGTCATTATGGATGTGATTTCGATAGTGTAGAGGCGGAACTGAAACTTCTCCCGAAAGTTTGGAAACGTTATGAGAAGGAAAGGCAATGCAAAATTACCTCAGTTTCTCAGTTTACTGAAGTGATGGATCTTTTCAAAATTGCTTTTCATGAAATTCACAAATTAGCCGTAATTGCTGTCACTATTCCTGTACGATGCTGGACATAAAAATCGACGCATTGCACCTTATTAAAGACCAGGTCTGAAAGTTTATTGTAAGCTTGTTCGTACCATGTGATCAGCTCTTCATAGTTTAAAATACATTGTTGTTTCTCTGTGGATCATGAATTCATGATGAAGTTTTGTTAGTTGCTATTTATTTCTTTATCCTATTTATATTTTTTTTCTAACTTGAGTTTCAATTTTAAAGATATCTGTGTAAACTATGATCAAACAATCATGCTTTCGAATTTTCCTATTCTTTTAGTAACATAGGTCTTTACTGTTGCATATAGAGATCACGTCAGAAAACCTAATGTGCACAAATCAAGAATATATGAGTGAAAATATAAACGATTTATTTTATTTTATTTATTTATTTATTTATTTTGTCTCTTCCTTTCTTGTAATAAATCCTTCAAAGATAAAAATGTTTGCAGTAGCCTATTTTATCCTTGTTTTACTTTACGTACTTGTTGTATATTTTATGTTATTAACGAAAGGTAGAGTATTATCTGTTAGTCTGTGTTGCTTGGACCTTCTTTTATTTCTATGCATTCATGTGCATTCTTGGAGGGAAAGGAGGTAAAGTTGTCTTGAACTTCATCGACTATAGAGTACACTATAGAGAAAATAAAAATTGGAAATATTCCCGGGTCTTTTTCCCTGGCATATAAATTCCCGGGAAGGAATTTATTTCGATTTCTTTATTTCATTTTCCATATTATCAGAAAAAATACTTATTACTTTATTTTCATTTATTATGATTTATTTTTTAGGTTTTATATAATTTGGAGGTTTTAAAAAAATAGATTCGTTTACTTTAGTTTATATAACTAATTAATAATATGATTTTTAAAATTTCCATTTCCATTTGCACTACAAAGTTGCAAATTCCAATTTATAAATGATGAAAACGAACATGTTTGTAAAGTAATCTAGAAATTCTGTAGAATTAGAGGGGAGGTGAATACATCCCGAAAAACCTTTAGTAATAGATATTGGTCTGTTTGTTGTCTCTTACTCGAATTTCGTTCTCTGAGGAAGAATCAGGTATTGAATAAAGGAATCTCTGTAGCTGTAAATACATATACATTTAAAATATAATGTTATCAATATTAGGGTTGCTTCTCAGGATGTTTTATTAGTACCGGTGTTTCCGGACCTGTGTTAATTACAATGTGTTTACTTATTTTTTACGTGTCTATTCATGTGCCAAGCGTTGTTGGAGAATTTTTGCAACACCGTAAATATTGTTCGAAATAGCCTATTTTCTTAAATTAGAGATTTAATAGTACACAGTAACAAAGCACAGTGTACCTCAATCGACATTCTGTATATATGACAATTCTTATACTGGCAACCTTACGGATTTTTCGAAAGACTACGTATGTTTTCTAGCAGTTACCTAACCTATCAGTACTAGGGTCAAGTTTAGAAAATTCACTAATATGTAAATTTAAACTGCTTAGAGGTGTAAAAGTATGTGGGCTTTCTATACCAAATGTTTTTTCCAACAGAATACTCGCATAAGACATATTGTAAGTAATACATTTAAGATATGCGTACCCTCTATATAAATATAATAAAATAACATAATACCGTTCAAAATATACGTTTTAAAGAATCTTCTGGAGACAATAGTAATAAATATACTCTGGTAAAAAAAAAAAAGAATTTTATTTTGAAATCATAATATAGTAATAGAATACACTTTTCTTTGTGTTTGCACATAAATTCCCGGAATATTCCCATTTTTGGGAATCTTCCCGGGGAAACTCCCAAGGAATATTCCAGAAAAATATATCCCCGGGAATCTGCCCATCACTAAGTATACCGATATACAGTATGTCTAGCACGCGAAATTCGGTAGGTCGAGTATATAGCCACGAACTCCCGCAGACCATCCTAAGTCCTGCTTTTCTTCAGTCCCACCAAACAAATGCTGGAATCGTACTTCTATAAGGCCAAGACAGCTGTTTTCCACATCCTTGTTCCTTCCCTATTTCGGTCTGAGCCTTAGCTAACTAAAGAGTATAAAAATTGAAACTTAATTATTGTCAAAAAATTGTCTACATTGCCCAGTTCTCATTTTCATTGTCCGCCCACCCGCAACTAGTTCCGCCTCTTTCCGCCCACCCCATCAAAGGTTTCTCGCGCCGTTCCTGACTGCATCTGCAATATGTCTAACATATTCGAATACATTAAGATGTCTGTTTCTAGTTTCACGGCGGGACATTTCAGCCATAAGGCTAATGGTGACCCCCACATCCACCACGCTCACAAACACCATCCCTAAGGCTCGTTAACATCATTTACCGTGACACTTCGTGAAGGAATATAAGTTTTCCCTATCTGGGTTTCGAACCACCAATCTTACTGCAGTATACTGTATATGTGCCTTAGCGCCTTAGCGGAGTTGATATTCCTAAGGTTGGTGGTGGTTCCAAACCCACCACGCCCACCACCACTATCCCGCGCCAAATTCCAATGTTCGTTTCAGATGCAGGGCCAAGGAACTTGGTTCATCCATTCTCATCTCAACACTTTTTGAGGCTGACGAACTTGGCTGCACTTTTTGTACCTCTGGTATTTTTGTTCATATTTCACTTCTTTTTGTAGTTCACCATGTCAATATCGTATATCTTAATTGTAGCATATTGGATCATTGGGGAGTACCTTATCAATTTGATGAGTGAGTGAGTGAAACGATTTCTTGCTTAACTAAGGACAGTTTTTTGCCCATGAAAAATTTCCCATAGCACATTCATCAGATTTTGGACTTTTTCTATACTCAGGTCATTATAAAGTACCTTTGTGCTAAGTTTCACGTCTCTGTCTCATTGGGAAGTACCTAATTAATTTGATGAGTGAGTCAGTGAGTCAATGAGCCTGAAAACTGCATATTTTAGGGGTCCAGTACTCGAAGGTTGAAGGTAGGAATGTGAGAATTGGTATATGAGCACATCTCTCGGATATCTCCTTAAATTCTATATTTCATGTTTCTTCTCGTCACTAGAATCGGTTTTACAGAGCCTCGAAATCGGTGATTGTACCCAAAACTCTTGTTCGTGTATAATATGCTTACGGCAGGTGCAGGCCAGTTTTCATTTTCTTCGCGGAACTTGGCTGCCATGCACTGCCGTACATGTTGACTTGTTTAAACGTTGATACTGATGGATTACTACTACTACTTCTACTACTACTACTACTACTACTACTACTACTACTACTACTACTACTACTACTACTACTACTACTACTACTACTACTACTACTACTACTACTACTACTACTACTACTACTACTACTACTACTACTACTACTACTACTACTACTACTACTACTACTACTACTACTACTACTACTACTACTACTACTACTACTACTACTACTACTACTACTACTACTACTACTACTACTACTACTACTACTACTACTACTACTACTACTACTACTACTACTACTACTACTACTACTACTACTACTACTACTACTACTACTACTACTACTACTACTACTACTACTACTACTACTACTACTACTACTACTACTACTACTACTACTACTAATAATAATAATAAATAACAGTAGTAGCAGTAGAATAAGAATAATAATAAGAATACGAATTCTTCTTGAATCATTAACTTTAATTTCTATTCATACGCTAGTTATATTGCTTCCTTCTTTGTATTTTCAATTGCACTTGCATGTAAAATGCCAGAACCATTACGTTTATTGACTTTCTGTACTGTCAAACTGGACTTTCTAAAACAGGAGTATTGGCAAACAATTGCGGACAAATGGGTTTATAGCTTACTATTTACTAATTGTTAACAAGAAGCAGAAATCAGTTTTGAGAAGGAACGGATAGCTCAAAATATTGCATCTTGAAAAGAAAGAGGAGAAGCGGCCACCTACATTTTCGAAAGTGGGCATTTTCTGAGCAAGAACTCCAATGCAAGTAATTTATTGAGATGTATTGATTCATTTAACTCCTGCAATTGAAGACTTACGTATTTTAGGTTTTATTTTACAATTATAATACAAAGTTTTTAAAAAAATAAAGAGCTACAACTTTGTCATGGGTTTTATTTTTTTTAAATCCTATTCTTCCCCCGATCGCTATCCTGGATCCACCCCTGTGTTTGTTTTACAAAATTAGATTTCGAGATTTTTAGGGAACATGCTGTTTGAGTACTAAAAATGACTTAAAAGGAATAAAGTATAATATTTGGAATACATATTTGTGATGAGAGGGGAGCTAACTTCAGGAAGTTACAATTAATAGGGATCAGGTCCCTGTATTTCACCCCCTACAGTCCCCGCTCTGTTCTAGTGGTTAGCGAGCGTGATGTAAGAGGCTCCGAGTTCGATTCTTGATCAGCTTTAAAATTTGAACTCATTAGCGTAGATCTGATTCGATCTTAAGGTATGGATTCACTTATACGAAAACCTCGGTGGCTCAGTGATAGAGCACCAACCTACTTCTTAGGATATGTGGCCCCAGCTTCGGTCCTGGTTCTCGCCAAGCCGGTTTCATTGAGAATGAAAACTATGTGCACGGGTTTTCTCGAAGATCTTTCATTACCACCCGCTTTTTATATCGCCAAGATTTTACCATCATTTGTTTGTTTCATTCGCTACCATATCCTTCAGCCTTGGAGCATAATTTTGTGGCACTAAACTCAGAGATTTCATTTTCAAGCAGTGATTATTTCAGAGAGAGACAGGGAGCCCCTTGGAGATATTGAATTCCTCCTGGGCATGTTAAATGTGGATTTCCTACCATTTCAACAATATTACTTTTCACACCTAGTGTATTAAAATCCTCACCCCTGAGGGAAAATCTAAAACCATTACTGTTTTCAAGCAACGTATAGCTTCGGTACTAGAAAGAGGTCATATATAAACTCATTTATTCATTGGTAAATCCTTTGGTAAAGATGATGCTGAAATTATAACAAAGCAAAGTTTTTATAAAATGCATTGCAAAGAAGAAACTATTTTTGAGAAGGTAAAATGAAGAAATTAGAAACATTGAGTGCGGTTTTCTCGAATATCAGGGAAGTAGTTTAGTTTATAAAAACATTTAATCTCGCAAATGCTTTTAGTGTTAATTTCATTTCTTCAATTTACCACCACAAAAACTATTTTCTCCCTAAATTATTGTTTTCAAAATTTCTTGATGTTATTAACTATATTATTTGAATACCACTCATTCTAGCTTTCGAACTTCTTGTATAAATTAAAAGAGACATTCTGGCCAAAGCATATATTGACTAATAAATAATAGCGTTACAGTTTCGGAAAACTAATTTGCCGAAACTGTAATACTATTATTTATTAGTTAATATATGCTTTGGTCAGAATTTGTCTTTTAATTTAAACATTATTATTATTATTATTATTATTATTATTATTATTATTATTATTATTATTATTATTATTATTATTATTATTATTATTATTATTATTATTATTATGAGTATCTACATACCTAAGCGATTAGCGTACGCGTCTTTGGCGTGGGATACCTGGGTTCGATTCCCAGTAGGAGCTCATGTGTTTCGGATTCTACGTTAATCAGTACGTCCACTTCTCATACAGCTTAGTTGCTGAAACGGACGTAAAACTCAAAATCAACTCAACTCACAAATAATGTAATAATAATAATAATAATAATAATAATAATATAATAATAATAATAATAATAATAATAATAATAATAATAATAATAATAATAATAAACGACACAATGTAAGGAGTGAAAGGCAAGAAACCATATAAAAAACTGCATGCGATCAGATGAAGTCGGAACCTCTCCTTTCAGTGTAATTACCAGTGAGACACTAAACCATAAATAAAACAGTAATATAACGGTCTTATTGATGGTGTTCCTGAAAATATGGGATATATTGTAGAGTGGTGTTACATTGGATTATTTAATTATCACTGAGTAACATGTATTTCTTATTCTATATACATGTATTGTAGTTATATATTATAATATTTCAAATGGTGTGTGTCTTTTAGTCTAGGGCTTCTACATATTTTCTCAGCTTTAAATATGTTTGTGTAGAGCACAGCCTATACAATTGTTATTGAAATCTGTAACCAGTCTTTCTTGTTCGCTTTACTGCTTTATAACCAGCGGAAGAAAACAGCTATAAAGGAACTTCAGGTGTCAATCAACTATTGAGCTGCCCTGCGTGGCGCACGTGGGGAGGCCTCCTCCTCTACATACTTCCCCCTTCTCAATAGCGTTCGTTATGAGCGAACGGTGATGCGACTTTCTCCGAAGCAATTGTGTATGGAGATGATATTCTATCTGAAATGTTGGTAGACACTGTTTTTGTCAATTTTCCATCCTAATTTCTGTGAACTGTTTAAACAGAATAGTTTATGGAATGAAAAATGCTTGAGAAGAGACGTTTTAAAGAATACGCTCACAGTTGCCGACATTTTCTTACACATTCTGTTGAGAGTTGGATACCTGGAAATAACCAAAAATCGTCCCGAAAAAACCCCTTGACCATAAAAAATATCGTCATATCGATCAACGTTATTTCTATCTAATTACTGACACATCTCGGGAAAACGTTTCTTATGCTACTTAGATTGAATTATGTCAGATTCATTGCAATAAGATGTAAAATATTGATGTTATTTTAAAAAAATTCAAATTATTGGAAACATTTCGTCCCGTTTAAACCCCTCAAAATTATAGATATGTATAAATATGTTATTTATTAAAATTAATTAACGAAACTTTCTATAACGATGTTTCTCACAGTCCTTTACCACTCTCAACAAAATTTATTGGAAAATATAAACTTTTTTGTCCTTCGACTTTTTCGCCTCACAGAAAGATGCCTTGGTGGTATGTAATGAACAAAATACATTTTGTTTCTTAAAAAACAACAAAATATTTATTTGTGAATAGATAATAGGGTCGATAAAGCTTTTTATACTTATTTCTTTGTAAAACGGTGACATCAAAAGTAATTTCTGTAAAAATAGTGATATTTTAGGAAAAATATCATGACATTCCGAAAACTAAATTAGAACAAAACGTGTTGATGGCAATAGCATATTCATAGTTTTATTGTTTCACGCATTTCTTCAGATCAAGATTTAGTCAATATAGTATAGAGAAGAGCAAATAAATCAAAGTTAGAAAATTTAGAATATATCTATTGTTTCGTCCTTTTTAGACCCCTAGCAGCTAAAGATAGATAGATAGATAGATTCCACAGGTATGCAGAAACTTCCATATGTGACTCCAGTTTAGTAGTACTTAAGAGTTACCGACAAAGATGTCAGCGCAAACCGAAACTTGATGATTATAGTTATACTGCTTCGGAATACAGGGGAAGACGGTTCATGTTTGAAGTACGACATACATTTAATATTTTTGGGTATTATTATTAATTAATTTGTTTTTAATAATTGGAAAGTAAACCTACCAACTAGTGCGGTAGGTTCATATGACTTTCTCTTCAATAGGGAAGGGTTGAATACCCGGTAAGTAGCTGGTAAATAATTTTAAATTTTTGATCTCTTCTCAAAACCTACTGCTTAAAATTTTCGTGAATTACAAATACAGTATTGGAAATCTAGAAAGTAAACCAATTAGTGCTTCCAAAATTTTAAATAAACACATGGACTGTCCTAGGTGTTCTACAGACCAAAAATATATGGGCTTAATTTATTATAGTACATGTACATTTCCGCACTTGAGGAAGGTCTTGTGTACTAATCAGCGTTATGATTAATTTTAGTTGACGCGTTTTTACAGAAAGAAATTACTGTTTTACTCATAATAAGCAGTTTTGTCTTGTATACGATATAGTTTGTTTGTGTACGGGTTAGATCCGTTTAGATTTTATACTTAAAGGATGATAAAAACTAATTGATAGAATAGATGATTAATTTATTATTTACTTTTCAGGCTTCCTGAAGGATCAGAGCCTCCGTCAACAACCCCAGTAATGATAATTGGTGCGAACAATGTGTTCGAAGTGGATAGTCATTGTGAAGCTTTAAAGATAGGAGACAACAATATTCTAGAATCAAAATGTGAGTCACAAAGTCTAACTTTGTCATTATCCTATTTAGTTTTAAAACAAGTGAGTTTCGTTTCACAGTGTAGAGCTACGGTAGACTTCCAAACTATAAAAATTAAATATTCAAACTTCAAATGTAACTACGCTGATTGCAATTGAGCAATAACTTCAAAAATAGACCTCGCACGCTGAATCCATATCAGAAAGCCATTATTCGCTATGCCTTGCTGCTTTTGTTCTTTGGTTAAAACCGGTAAAAGTAGAAACCAGAATTAGAATCATTTCCGGTTTTAGTAGATATAAAAAAAAAAAAAAAAAGGAGATTAAAACGTACCCTTGTTAAGTTGAATCGATTGGAAAAGACTGCATCCCGATATCTCTTACCATTTTTGCTCTATGAAAATCAGTATTGAAACCGGAAATAGAAATAAATTACAACCACTTCTGGTTTTGGTAGTGTGTAGCGGGTTGTGATGGCATGTTCTATTAACACTCTGACTCGATTGCAAGAAACCGCTTTCGAAATATATTGCAATTTTTGTTCTCTGACGATAAATGTTGAAACCGGAAATAATTTGGACCACTTCCGGTTTGAATAGAGGAATAATGGAGATGATGGGATCTATTCTTCGTATGTTGAATCGATTGTAGAAGACAGCATCTCGATCTCTCTTACCATTTTTGTTCTGTGGAAATCAGTATTGAAACTGGAAGTAATATTAAATTTAAATTACTTCCAATTTTACTAGAGCGTTCGGGATAGTCATGGTACATTGCCTTGGGATATTGAATCGTTTGCAAAAAAGCATTTGTCGCTATATATATTACCGTTTTCGTTCAATGTTGATAAACGTTGAAACCGGAAGTGGCTAACTTAAACCAGTTCCAATTTGATTATAGGGATAATGGAAGAAATGGAACTTATTTTTGAGATGCTGAATCGATTGCAAGAAACTTCATCTCAGTATTCACCGTTTTTGCTCTGATTCCTATCAACAGTCGGAGGAACAAAGCCGTTCTATAAGACTTCCGACGCTTATGCATAGCATAGTTTGAGAAGTCTAAAATAGAGGGAGGGGAAGGAACGTCTTAGTAATATTCATTGCTTGAAGTTCTTGTTATCTGTTACTTCATTTCGCCACTTTTCTCCTATCTTTGTTTCACCAATTTATTGATTTATGTATATTTATTGTCAGTTTTCATACATTCATTTTTTGTTAAGCAAAATATTATTATTATTATTATTATTATGTTAAATTATCTAGGTTTCAATGAATTGCAAAAGGTGTTTCTTAAGTTGTAATATTATTGCGCAGATTAATTGTGTAATGTGTAAATCTTTATCATTACCTGAATACGTGTTACACTGAAAGTGACATTTCCATTTAGTGGTATCCTTTCCTTCATCGGACTATACGTCTGTGGTACGTTTTACAATTTATATATATGTAAAAGGTCAGGTGAAAAAACTTAGTAAACCTGATTACTTAATTGAGTTAATAAAGTACTGCTTAGCATTGTTTAAATTATCAAAATATTTTTATATTAGTGCAGCATGTTTAAAGTAAATTAATGTTGTTTAATTCGGTTATGTTTGTTGACAGGCTATGTGAGTCGTGAAGTGGAGCTGACGAATGGTTGTGTAATAGGAGCGATGTGTCAGTTGACGTGTAAAGAAGTTGTCCCCGAAAATACAGTTATCTATGGAAGAAAGTGTGAACGAAGATTGCAAACTGAAAGACCAGCGGTAAGAATCTATAAACAGATATAATGTATACTTTTGTAGTCTTCGAATATTTATTTATTTATTTATTTATTTATAATAGTCCTCTACAGAGCCAAACTCCATTTACAGAGGAACATATGTATACACACATAATTACATATGAAATACATATATATCTATATACTGAAAGAAATAAAAAAATACATGTAAACAAGGAAAAATACAAGTTAAATAATAAAAACAAATCAAAATATTAGTAGTATAAATTTAAAAGAAAATGAAAAATATGAAAAAAAATGAATATGAAAAAATATGAATAATATGAAAAATAAAAAGTCTCCAGCATAGGTTTAACTCGTAGAGATAAGTCATAGAGATAACACTTCTTAATTATTTAATTAATCCATACATAATGTCTTTTCAAAATATTATTTTTGAGTATACGCAAATATACAGCGGTAGGATAAGAGAAGTCAAGATCCAAATCTGATGAAACCAGCTGATTGAAATTCTTACAAGCTCTAACTATGAATGAGTCCTGGTGAATTGTAATATGAGATCTCGTTATGTTAAATATTAAATTCTTACGCAATGGTTGTTTTGGTATATTGAAATTAATATATTGGAGCAAATTACAATTATCTGTTACTGAGTTTATTGTCTTGTACAAGTATGTTTGCTGAATAAGGAAACGTCTACTGTAAAGAGAATGCATATCAAATTTAATTAAAAGAGAAGAATACGAGATCTTATTTTTAGTTGCTGATATGTGATACAATTTGAAATAAAGATGTTTCAAAAATTTAAATTGGACTCGTTCTATGTTATTTGCTTGTAATTTGTGAATAGGATCCCAAAGAGCACAACAGTATTCCAACTTACTTCTAATCATCGCTATAAAGAGGTGTTTTAAAGCTTGGATATTATATAGGTCTCTTGTACTCCTTATTAAAAACCCTAGTGCCCTGTACGACTCTGCAATAATTTTATTTATGTGACATTTAAGTGTAAACTTATGATCTAGTAATACACCTAAGTCATTAACAGAATATACTCTTTTTAACTTTTCACTATTAATCTTATACTCAAAAGATGGACAATTAATTTTATTTGAAAACGTTATAATATTACATTTTTTTATGTTAAAATATAATTTGTTTCTGATACACCATTGCAGACAACTATTAATATCTCTTTGTAGTTCATGTCGATCATTATTCACTTTTATAGCTTTAAATATTTTCATGTCGTCGGCATATAATAAACAATTACTATATTTTACAACATTTGGTAAATCATTAATGAATAAGGAAAATAGCAATGGGCCCAAGTTTGAACCTTGTGGTATACCTGAATTAGCTACGTAAATAAAAGATTTTACAAAATTATAATTGACAAAATATGTTCTACCTCGCAAATAAGAGATCATAATATTTATCAAAGAGGTTGAAAACCCCATAGCCAGAAGCTTATTTATTAAAACCGTGTGATTTAATTTATCAAATGCTTTTTGAAAATCCGTATAAATTACATCAACGTAATATCCATCATTTATAGAACTTGCAATAAATTGAGAAAAAGAAGTTAAATTGGTCAAAGTTGAGCGTCCTGGGTAAAAACCATGCTGAAAAGGTGAAATATAGGATTTGACATGCGAGAAAATTCTGTTAAATAAAATTTGTTCGAAAATTTTTGAAGGAACTGAAATTATCGCAATAGGTCTATAATTTTCAATATTCTTAGAGTTTCCCGTTTTTAATATCGGTGTTATTTTACTCAGCTTCCATTTATCCGGAAAGGATTGAGTTTTCAAAATTAAATTGAATATCAAACATAGTGGAACTAATAAAGGTTCAGCACAACCTTTAAATAAATATGTGGGAAGTTCATCTGGGCCACTACTTCTGCTAGATTTTAATTGCTTTATTGATTGGTGAATTTCATTTTTAGAAACATGTGTTATTGCTAAACTATAGCTTATAACTGATTCATAATTTTCATTCAGAGTATATGTAGGTGGACTAGGATCATAAACACTGCCAAAATACTTAGCGAACCCATTTGCAATTTCTTGAGGTGAATTTAATGTATCATCCCTGTATTGCATTACAGAAATATTAGATTTTCTTTTTCTTTTACTATTCAATAAATTCCAAATTTTTTTAGGGTCGTGTTTGATTATTTCTTCATAAGATTTAATGTAGTTATTATACGCAGTTTTTATCAATTTTTTCGAATGTCTACGAAATTCATTATATTGTTCGTCATGATAATTTGAAGTTTTTCTGCGTCTCCTATGATACTCTTTTCTTTTTAGAACATTAATTATTTCATTATCGAACCAAGGCGGAAATTTTCTTCTATTTCTATTGTTAAACTTGGGTACGTGTGCTTCAATAATTTTATATACTGTATCATAGAAAATATCTAAAGCGTCATTTATATTCCTAACGTTTCTTAAGTCATTCCATGTTTGATTCTTTAAGTCTCTATAGATACCACAAAAATCTGCCTTACGATAATTATAATAAGAAGAGACGTCACATCTCTTTCGGGTATCCTTATAATTACATGGAATATTAAATACCAACGGAGGGTGATGTACATCAACTGATACCAGAGGTGAGGTACATAACTCGACTTTAATTACATCATCACGGCCGCATAAAACCAAATCAAGTGTTCTGTGATTAACATTTAAGACATTATTCACATTCGTTAACCCTAACAATGATATAAAATTATTAATTTCTGTGATGAAAATATCATTTGCATTCCAATTTGTTGCAGTGCCGATAAGTGATGGTATGTTAAAGTCACCTATAATTAATACTTTATCATTATATTTGACAAATAAATACTCTATTTTTGAATACAACTCTCGATAAGTATCAATACTTGTACCAGGAGGTATATAAAGCACAATAACCATTATCCTAACAGCTCGTATTACAATTCGTGTACAAACAATTTGAATGCCATCGATACTAGTATCAATAGAATAACTATTATATTTGTCTTTAATGGCTAAGATTACACCTCCTCCTCTAGTCCCCAACCTATCCTGTCTATAGATGATATATCTGTTATCTAATATTTCATTGTCATAAACATTACTGGTAAGCCAAGTTTCTGTAATAGCTATTAAATCATAATTCTCCGCCAAGACTCCCAAATACAAGTCACATGATTTGTTATTAATACTACGCATATTTTGATAATAAACAGATAAATCATACTCACTAAACATGTCTACTTATGCGAGAGAGCTTGTATATCTGCCATCGAATTCAATGTATATACGCGTCTGTCATTGGCTGATTTTCTAAGCTTAATCTTACAAGCCCAGTCTATCCACACAAACTCATAATTATTTTCAAGCTTCACCTTCCTTGCTTCCTTGAACAAGTTTCGCCTGTAACTAGTAAGGTTCGGATTGACATAGATAGGGTTATTGACCTTCAATCCAATATCACGACAGGAAAGATTACGTTTTACCTTTCGTTTTTGAAGGAATGCGTCCCTATCTTGTCTCCGGACAAACTTTACAATTATGCCTGGAATGGAGTTACCTGCTGTAGAACTTAATCTATGACAAGTATCTATCATAGAAGTGTCCAACTTACAATCAAGCGCATTACCTACATCTTTTATTATTTGGGTAACATTTTCGTTATTCGCAACTGGAATACCATGCACTTCCAGTGTATTCCTACGACCATATTGGTCCAACTCTTCAATTCTTGACTCCAGCACATCAAGTTGCTTAACTAAATTAACAGTTTCACTTTTCACTTGTTCCACTTGCTCAACACACTTTTTAAGGTCACTATTGTATTGTCTTAGCATGTTGTTATTTTCTTCTATTTTCTCATGAATAAATTCAATCGATTTTCCGAGTTCCACTTCCACTGTTTTATTCTCCTTTTTTATTGTCTTAATTTCCTCCTGTATTGACAATAAAAGTTGATACACCTCTAATAATGTAGGACATGAATTTTTGGGTGATGCAGAAGAATCAACACCACCACTTTTCCTCCGAATATTTACACATGTATCACATCGCCACGGATTTTCAGAATTATGTATTGATTTAACATCATCCTCTTTCAAATTTGCGCATTTAGAATGAAACAGATTATTACAGGAAGTACATCTCACTTTCATATCTTTGTCCAACCTGGAGATGGATTTTGTACATTTTCCACAGACACTCATTTTTATAAAACTACGATAGTTTTGATTTCTCGATTGTGCTCCAATAATTCTTAACTTAGGGTTTGCAACGCTGATTTCGACTGTCGTTTGTTTGTTTACATTCCTCGCGAATTCCAGACACGAGTTAATTGCATTATTTTAGTTAATTTTGGATAGATACTGAATTCTTATTATTCTATTTAATATTAGTACTTACGTGGTTGTAATATGCCACATTTCATGCACACACTTTGCTGGAAACCCACTTAAATAACATAATTTCAGGAGCACAATCACAAGCTGGTTATCACTCGAGCATCGTTGCCAACATATCAAAAGCGCCAATGAGAATCAGAAAAACCTATTATTTTTACATTGTAATCCTCTTGGATGTCTACATGTTTTCTATGATACGAAATCATTTGGAAACTAGGCAATATGTGTATATAAAGTCCTCAGGATCTTCCAAAAAGAAGTCTCATAACATTAATGACATCATTGTCCATCGTATAGAGAAAGGTTGTCGAAGACGAAATTTTTTGATGATTCTTTATCATTCTGTGACCCTTCTGAAAAAAATCTGGGATTTGCTCGCTTTGTAGAGCCTATCACTCATCAGAAACAAAATCTTCATTCAAAGGCATGGTTTAGAAAGGAATAGATTGTACAAGTAAAGTAGATTGTATTTCACATAAGTTATAATAATTTGTATTTCATATAACTTATAATAATTGAAATAGCGACGTTTATAGTCTATAGTCTATATATATATATATATAACCTATGATGATGATAGTAGGTTTAAGAAGGCAGTTTCTCGGGCTTTGTGATAAAAGATCAGTCCATGCAAGATTGTTTCAGGTGTTATTCTTCCTAAAACTTCCACATCAAGTTCGCTATTATTTAACTCGTGCTATAGGCTTGGGACCTTTTTTCTGAGTAAGTTCTTCATATACATTGAACTAAACCTACCGGCATTTACAAAGCGACCTTACAAACAAACTCGTGACATGGGTGCAAGCTTCTTGGTGAAGTACATACATTATTTGCATCTCTTTCTTAAACAACTTTAGAAACTTCTCTGCTGATATTATTATTATTATTATTATTATTATTATTATTATTATTATTATTATTATTATTATTATTATTATTGCTGGCTATTTAGTTACAACCTGTTCAGGAGCGGTGATCAAGGCCAACCACCGTGTTTCAACAAAAATGCAGCGTAAACTCTATGAAAATATAGCATGCGTATATTTATTTCTGAATGAAAAATTTGACTTTTCCTACTTATCTACTGAAAAGCCGAATACGTTGAATCTCTGCTAATAATTTTGGCAACTTATTTATTCTGCCACCTTCGTCAGAGAATTTAACTTAGAAGCTAAATTTGATATATAACACCAAAGGTAAAAGTATGTGAAATGTTAATAATCTTACCTTAATGAATTCAACGTCTTATTTTTAAGGTAATTTTAATTCTGAAATCATCATTATTTCTACCAAAGTTGTTTCCGATCTATGGTGACGATTTCAACCTGCACTTACTTTAAAAGAAACCATGTCGCTACCATCGAGAATGCTCTGTTTGGTGGCCCTGCATCTGAAAATTGCCCGACAGCGAAGTTCCCACTGTAAGAGACTGGCACGCAGCATAGTTATGTCAAGTCGCAACTTCTGACAGGCTTTCCATAATCCTTCAACGGTGCGGGGTTTCCTGTGAAACAAGACTCGTTTCAGGAGGCTGAAGACGCATCAGGGGACTTCACTTGAATGTTTATCAATGGAATTGCACGAATTCAGTTTGTGCTGCCACTTGTTGAGAGGAAAAGGCAGGTTGAGCAAGATGTGTGACTTGACGCCTTGTCTTGTTGCACCATACACGATTCTTGTTCCTCCCGTAGAGATGGGGAATGGCGATAAACTGGTTTCAGTACGTTAGCCTGATAATATTCAGAATTCACCTTCGTATTTTTGGCTACACGATGTATGGTCAGCTTGCTCTGGTACGAGCATCCAGCAGTGATCATGAAACCTGTGCCAAAACTTCCCTTACACTCAGTGAACCATCATTGAAAGCCCTCACACCTATCGATCAATAAAAAATTACACGTGGCTTGTGACAGTTATCCAGATAAACATATGCCTCGTTCAGTTTTACAACGAACTTCCACTTTTCTGTAGCCAGGTACCGCTCATACAGCTTTTGACAGTCGGTGCGACGTTTCTGGATGTGTTTGGCAAGAGCTTATGAACACGCCCCTTCCGTCGCCTTACCAACCACAAATGGCGGTGAATGATGGTATGCACTGTCTTCAGTGATGTCTGTAGCTGATTCGTGATACTCCTTTGTGTGGGTGGATTCTCACTGGTGACCAGAGCCCGAACTTCCAGAATTCTAGCTCATGTGCGGCTAGTGGCTGGCCGGGGATTGACTTGTTTCTACCCCAAAGTAATGATCCCATGCCTTACCTTAACTGCCCCTTTAAACACCCGTGATATGCCATTTTTGGACGCAGTGAATCCACGCTCCTTGCATAGTTTGATAATAACACTATAACTATAGTTCACATCGGAAAGCGCAGTTTTTGTAACCCACCCAATAATCACGTATTTTCGGCGACATTTTTCCCAATATGCACTTACCACACCTGTCACTCACAGTCAGTGATTCAAGTTGGCCACACGACTGGGAGCTTCCTTCTCTTTCCGCTTTGCGGAGCTGCACAAGGTGTGTAATTTCGTCACCATAAATCGGAAATAACCTCTTTAGATGTCCCAATGAAGGTAACAGAATAATCTCGAAATAATTAGCAGCAAAAAATTAAAATGGAACGCAGTTGATATCTTAAGACTGTTCTCTTTTCGTGCCGTAACCTATTACTAGCTTGGAAGTAAGTTTAGGTCACAAATGATAGGATGGTAAATCATGATTGATGAGTGAGAGGAGGAATGTCCCAATTTATGCTATTTAATGTGTTCATTTTTTGTGGCTTACGCAAGAAGAATTTAAGTAAGAATTAAATTCATTTGTTCCTGTTGCTCCTTTCTTTTTTCCACCTGTTTCCATGATTCACTTTCTTATCATTTGTGATCTAAAATAACTCCCAAACTACGGAAGCTGTATGCAGTAAAGAAAGCAAACAAAAATTGTTATATATTAATACTTAACCAAGACTTCTTTGTGAGAATATGGGGTATATCATCCATTTTCGTGTATTCATTATACTTGCCCAGTAACACGTTTCGAAGTCATTATAACATAATTATCTACAGGTTACAGCACTTAGTCAATATAATAATGTTAATAGTGTTCATAATTATTACAATAATGTTCAGAAAAAATATTACGATTCCGCCCCCAAAATGTTCATAACTTCTCGTAAATGGAAATTTAGAACATGAATAGTCAGATGTACGAGGGTGGTTCAATAATTATTGTCCCTGACATATAAGGAGTATTATTTTTCCTAAAAGTCTCTTTTCATAGTAATGCACTTCTTCCACCTATGCTGTAAAGCCACTATGCCAGCTTCAAAGAAAGTCTCTGGCTGAGCCGTGAGCCATTCCTCCAAAGCTTCAATAACAGCTGCATTTGAGTAAAACTTCTTCCCCTTGAGGTGCTCCTTCAACTTTGGGAACAAATGAAAGTCACTAGGGGCAAGGTCGGGTGAGTAGGGAGTATGTTCCAACACATCAAAACCAGCAGCATACATTGCGGCATCATTAAAATGGCTTTTGTGGGCCGGAGCATTATCTTGGTGGAACAGCACTTTTCGCTGCAACATCCCACACCGTTTTTCCTTGATTGCTTCGCGTAACTTAGGGATTAGGGCTACATAATAGACCCCCGTGATAGTGTGTTCAACCTCCAGGTAGTCAGTAAGGAGCACGCCCTTCGCATCCCAAAAAATTGTGTCCATAACCTTGCGTGCTGATGCTTGCACCTTGAACTTGCGTGGGGGAGGCGAACTGCTGTGCCGCCACTCCACGCTCTGTCGTTTGGACTCGGGATCATAGTGGTGGAGCCACGTCTCATCCACTGTCACAAATATATCACAGAACTATTTCAGGTCTGCCCCCATAACCTCCAAACCAGCCCTTGAACATTGATCTCTGTCTTTCTGTGTTCACGAGATAACATTTTGGGTACCCTCGCGCTGACACCTTTCTGAATCTCAAGTGTTCATGCACAGTGGTTTCCACTGAGCCTACAGAGATGTGCATGATGTCTGCTAACTGTTGCACCGTGATTCGTCTGTCTGCTATAATCGTATTATGCACAGCATCAATGTTTTCTGGGGTGCATGCTGTTATTGGAGGACCAGCACCAGGGGCCTGTTGACAGCTTTCCCTGCCGCAATGGAAGTCGCGGCACCAATTTTTTTATCACCTGGTAGGAAGGAGCCCCATCACCCAACACACTGATCATGTCCTCATGAATCTTCTTTGGGCTTAACCCCTTTTTCTGGAGGTACTTGATAACAGCTCGTTCGGTTTTCTCCTTTTCCAAGCTAGGTACCACCTCTCACACCTGAAACGACAAAAAAAGAATATTAATATAGCAGGTATGGTTCTGCAATTTAGCATATAGGCATCTAAGACATTAGGCTACAATATCCCCCATCAGCCATCCCAGCTCAAGCATTTTAAATATACCGGGAACAATAATTGAGGGGTAAATTTGGATATGGGCGGAACTAGCAATTCTTTAATTTTTCAGGAGAGCAGAAAAACAAACTCCTTTATCCAATTAACCAACGTATGCATACAATATTTTTGGAGACAGGCGTTCGCTACGAAGCAGATATTACCTTAACACTACATAAACACATGCCCAAATTTGCAGAAAATATGTATATCTCATTTTACCGGAAATAGGTCGATACGCCCTTATCCAAATTACCCCTTCAATTATTGAACCTCCCTCGTAATAATGCACTCTGCGTGAAAATTTGACGCAGATGCAGTATCCAGGATTGATCAGTCGACATCAAGTCCGAATATAGTAGTTTCTTGTTTGTTCGTTTGATTGCAGTTAATGAAGAGCTCGAACTGCATATGCTGTCAATGGGAGTCTAAACGAAGTCCACATATCTCGGAAGTATGACTACATACAGCTTGGGAGATGTAATCGTAATGGTTGAGTTGATTTCGAGTTTAATGTCCCTTTCAGCAGCGAGGATATATGAGACGGGACCTACTGATTAACGTGGAATTCGAACCACATGAGCTCCCGTCTAATTGTAATGGTTATAATAATTCTTATTATTATTTCCAAAATATCAGAAAACAGTAACAAAATGCAAATGGTCTTTATATAATGAAAAAGAAGAAACGTAGAAAATGATATAAAGAAGAGAGACACTTGTTAACTCCGGCTCACGCCAATTCCGGCAGAATATCATCTTACTTAATAACTGCGTATTATTCTACAAGTACATGAATAGTAGATAAACTGTATTAAACTTCTTGTTATGATAAACATCAAAGCATCAAAATATCAAACATAAACATTTTAGAAATCTCGGCTACTTCTCTTTTTTAACCTATATTTTATTTGAGATAGCCCTATCCTTTAAACAGGGCCGCAATGACTCAGTGGCAGAGCACTCACCTCTAGTGCGCGGGGTCCCTGATTTGATCCCAGCTCGCACCAATTGAACTTTGTGGTGGAGAAACACCATGTTCTCGAGGCTCTCCCGTTTCCTTCCACTTTCGTCATTCCACTATTGTCTTAATTTCTCATCATTAACGTCTCCTTTGCCTAGCCGGCATAACCGTGGGACGTAAAAGACTGAAAATTTCATTTCTATCCTTTTATGCCGTTCTTTCAACTCCTAAATTCTCTCAGTGCTTCAACCAACAATGTCGGTAGTTGCATTCACCATCGTACTTACCTTAAAAAAAAAAAAAAAAAAAAAAAAAAAAAAAAAAAAGCTGCAAGGTACAAATTTATTATTGCAATCTAAATGAAAGTTTTAGATAAATCTCTTGTCAAAAAGTAAACAGTACATGGTATAGTAGACCGTGATTATTCGGTCTAATGTGACAGAAGGGCATGGGCGGATAAACAAAACAACTTGGCAATAATTCTCACATCCTGCCCTATTCATACCATAAGCAAACTTTTTATACAAAGACCTACACTTATTTATATTTTCTGACCTCTTAGGCAGTACTTTATGAATGTTTGTTAGTACAAGGTAACCAAAAAATGTTCTTGCCGTTTTAGAGCAGTGATAAACAAAGAGCAATACGGTGTAGGATACGTACTTTTATGTTTCGAAGTAATCTCCATCAGCATCCAACATCTTTTTCCCAACGTTCCTGCAGCACAACAACTCGGCGGTTATGAATGCAAAGAAGTACGTGAGTGCGTTCCATAGGTATTCCTTATTTGCAAAAGATCTCCCATTAAGGTGGTTGTCAAGGGCATGAAACAGGGGTAATATTTTGGCTCAAGGTCCGATGAATATGGTGCATGGCACAGTGTCTCCCATCCAAGTTGCTGAAGGGTTTCCTGGGTTCTCTTTGCCACATGTGGTTGGCATTGTCGTGCAGGAACAACATACCCTTGGGATTCACCACTTCCTGCTCCTTCTGCCACAATGCACGGTGTACCCTGTGTATCTGCTGAGAGTAGAAGTCAGCGGTGATAGTCTGGGACCTGGTGGAAAGATCTCATAATGCACCACTTTCCGACAATTCCATCATACAGAGAGCATAACTTTTCGTGGGTGCAGAGGTGGTGTTGATCTGTGAGGAAGAGGGTTACGTGGCGTCAACCAATGTCTGGTATGCTTGGAAGTGTTCAAGTGTCGAATAAACAAGGAGAAAAGACTGTCACTCGTTGTTCCCTGTTGGCTGCCGACAGTGTGTGGGGGTACCAATTTGCTTTACATGCAGGTGCAATCTGACTGTTTCAGCGGAAATATGGAAACTTTTTGCAAATTCATCACACGTTAGACCACTGCCCTTCTGGATGGCGGCTTTCAGGGCCTCGTTATCCAACACATGTAGTAGTCCACTGCGAGGTTCATCCGAAAGGCTCACATCTCCCGAACGGAATTTCTGGAAGTAATGCTTGGCGGTGTGTTCGTTCACGGCATTTTCCCCAAATGCCTGTCATGTACGGCGACTTGATGCTTCAGTCGACAAGCCCACTTTAAAGTCATACAGCAAACACACGCGAACAAGCTGCTTTGATACCTGCATTTTCCTTTGACACTGGATGAGTTATAACTGCTGTGTGTGCGCAACGTGCCTGCATTACTGAAGGTCGATGGTCAGACTAACTCCCGATCTCTTGGTAGGCACATGCATCATTTCGTTTCCTCTGTGTGAACACATGATTAATGGAACGTCTAAAACAACAATATATTTTTTTTTTTTTAGTTACCTTGTACTTAGTGTACGTTTGAAACATTTATTACAAAAAATAAAGTCCATGAATAAAGGTATTGAACACATTTTAAGATAAATTCTATAATATCTAACTGAATTGCAGGAAACATAAAATTAATTGATGTACGCTGCATATATATACAATTATGCAATAAACAAAACATTAATTCTTATAAAAATGTCTTTGGAAAATGCATAATTCTTAAAATAATTGGTTTAGGTTTATTTTGTTGTTTATTGGTAAGTGATGAAATGAATGTAAATAGGTAGGCCTAAGAAAGAAAGAAGAAAAAACGAGGCTTAACTTACAGTGTTCGAAAAAGTCTTGATAGATGATGCTTATCCTTTGCAAAGTACGTTTTCATCAAGGAGTTAGAAGTCAAATACATCATTCAAAAAAAATATTCTTAATTTTATTAGCTTTTTGAACTACGCCTGATAGCCGAGAGTCCACTGTATTTAATATCAACTGTGGTTCATTACACAACGGAGATGGTTATTATGGTATTTATTATTATTATTTAAAAAATATAAATGTTGCCAACACTTTCGTTGGTTACATTGAGTAAGTAATTACTGTATAACTAAAATATAAAGAGAAGACTCCCAAAATATATTGAAAATTGCATTGTATCTGTTATGGTAGTTTAATTTCAGTTTCTTTGTTCTCTTCCAGCCACAGACATTGCAGTTGGATTTCCTGACAAAAATTCTTCCTAACTATCATCATTTGAAGAAGCCAATGAAGAAAGTATAGCTATAAATGCCTCAGAGTAAAGGGAAATCGGAACATTGATTGTTTTCTGGCACTGTGGGTGTGGCATTTCTGCACTGGAGCTCACTACGAAATCACGTCGCTTCTTATATTGGCTATAGTTATCTGGGAACGAAAGAGCGCTTCCATATGTGAAAATAACTACTCTTACTTCGTATTTGTTACGTATTAAATATTTATTTGTAATAAATAAATTTACTTATATATTTATAAATTAAATATTTCTGTTACGTTTATTATATTCTGATTATATTATAAAGAGAGCAAGCTTGTTTGCTTATGATACATTGTAAAGCTACTCAACAGATTTCATTAACTCTTTAACCATTTGAAACTCCATTTTCGTGAATGTTTAGATTTCTATTTTCACGCTTCTGTCGTGTGAACTACTTAACGGCGTAAAAACTTTGCGAAAATCGATTACTTATATGGGAAATACTGTTAGTACATTTTTTTTTCAACCATTGACAATAAAGGTACAAGATAATACAGGAAGGTTCCCTGGTTTACAGAATATGAATATATATTTTACTTGCACGAATACAGGAGGATATTTTTTGTTTATCGAATGTAATGTAACGTAACTGACTAACTAGACTAAAATATTTAAGTGAAAGATCAAATAAATTAAAATACAGAAGGTTGTTTCGGTTTATATCAAATCTATTTTGAAGAGAATTCACCTTACTATATGCTTTATTGCCCCCCCCCCCTTCCCCCGGTGATGTTCAATTAAATCTCCAGCACTGTAGACCGTCGCTTGATATCGAAATTTCCATTGGAACAAACTCTGTCGAAGCAGTGGTAATGAAATTCAGTTTATTTCTCTTTGAAAGCTTTCTAGAAACCAGCGAGGGTGTGTGGACGCCAATTTTGGAGACGTCTTTTCAACAGGCAAAAGCTACAGAAATCCATTGAACTGGCATCAGTGCTCTTCACACAAAAGTCTTGAAACACATTGACACGAATTTCTAATTCCCATTCCATTTGCTGATATCAATGGAGTTACGTAGTAGTGGGATGACTTGAAGCATTGTCCGTATGGATCCTCACCGGTTGGCGTCAGCATCGTGAAGTTGTGGAATGTCGATCCGAAAGATCGGTGTTGTAATTGATTCTTGCAACTATCTTGCATTCACTTTCAATATCCCCCATAATTGAATTTCATAACAACTATAACCCATGCGGGAAACTTTTCCGGCAGAGACGAGCCAAGTTGCAGCGGCCTTCGGAATTTCTGTCACGGTATGTTAGCGCCCGAGTGTGACTACCAGGCGTGAGATACTTCATCCATTATGACGACTTAGGCTATTTAGACCCCGCCAGATGCATTTCGTACATTTTCCTGCAGTTTGTTTTTCGTTCTGCAATGTGGCGCGGGAGCAGGTGGTATACGCGAACCTTATAGACACACCTCAGCCGGAGCCGAATGACTGTGGTCATATTTGAAGGTGCCGAATTGTATTGCTCGCTCATCGCACCAGGCACGGCAATCCGAGGATTTTCTGCAGCAGTGTAGCTATTCGTATCCATGGAGGTCTCTTCCTGATGTTTTTCGTGGACGATTGTTTCACCACGGGCTCCTGGTTTGTATAACAGGCCACAATAGCTTTCACAGTAGTCAGCCCGGATGCAGACTTTCCAATGCTCCTATATTTCCTATTTTTCCCATATATTTGCGTCTCTTCCTATAATCTCCTATATTTCCTACATTTTAACAAAACCTCCTATATTTTTGTGGCATTGCTACTTGCTACTTCCACTTGGGAAAATAAGGATTTTTCAGCTTCGTAAGACTAAATTGTCATACTCAATATCGCATGGACTTGGCCCATATTTACATGAAAAATTGTTGTACGATGTTAAAACTTCTGGTAACTTCTTCAGTCTTGCTGTAGATGAAATAACAAGCGCAGCAATTGATAAACAGTTTGATGTTCACATTCGATATTTTTTTCTTCAACCAATTGTGTTGTTACTCATTACCTGGACAATATATTTTTGGGACACGCTGCATTTTCTGATTTTTTTCAAGCTAATGCGAAAACTATTAACACATCTAAACGGACTCATGACAAGTTCCTCATGCTTGGAAAGTGATGGACCTGATGTAAACGTGTCTCGTCGGCAAATGTTAAATGATTGGTGCCAAGACCAAAGGTTACCAAAGTTTCTTGATAATGGTTCTTGTACTTTGCACACAGTTTCTAATGCGTTTCATGAAAGGGGTAAAATCATTGTCGTGGGATATTGAAGATTTTTGTGTGGATGTATTTCAGTGGTTCAGAATGTTTATGGCTCGACGAGACGACAGTGCTTTTGTCCAGTCAGTATTGGATTTAGAAAGCCATTTCTTTCTACATCATGTTCCGAATCGATTATTAACTTTGTATCTTGTGTGCAAATGCATCGTGGAACAACTTCCAAGGCTAGGTATTACTTTCTGGAGAATCAGCCAGCACAAGATAAAACATGTCATGAATATAATTGGCTGCTGATTTACTTTTGGCGCACCACATTTTGGAAGATTTACAAGTAAAATTCAATGCTTTGCATGAAAAGACATATTTATAAAGAACAAATTTCTGCAAGCGATAGAATTGTTACTAGTGTAAAATCATTATAAGTGCTTTACGACGGAGAAAATAGACTGTAGAGAGATGTAAGATGACTGTGTTAGAAACTATTTTCCACTGGCGGTGTATTTCTGCACAATGTCCAGAAGCTGTATTTTATCTTACACTAAAATAGAAATTGCTGAGCAAAGCAACGTTTATTATAAAATAATGTCTGACAGCGTCTGATGAAGTTGGCGAAACTGTCACACATTTATTATTTTATAATAAACGTTGTTTTGTTCAGCAATTTGTAATTTAGTGTAAGTTATTCAATATAGCAAAGCTGGTATGAATCAGTTATTTACTAGGGGCTGCGGTGGCTCAATGGTAGAGCGTTCACCTCTGGTGCTTGGGGTCCCGGGTTCGATCCCAGCCGCGCCAAGTGAACTTTGTGGTGGACAAACACCGTGTGCGTGGGTTTGGCTCCGAGTTCTCCCGTTTCCTCCCACTTTCTTCATTCCACCATTTTATTCATTACTCATCATCACCGTCTCCTTTAGCTTAACCGGCATACCCGTGGGACGTAAAACTCAAGAATTTCATTTCATTTTTCAGTTATTTACTGTATTTTACGTTTACAAGTGGAGGAGCTACTAGTATGAAACCCTGACAAGTGCTATTGAAACACGTATCATTGCAAAACCCACTCGTTTTCCTCAATTACACGTATACCCACCTTCCCTGACGCACCCCTCGCTAACGTTCGGGAGTCCCGGCTTCGCCCATGCTCTGACTAGGTTAGATTGAATTCGTGCATTTTAGTAGCCACCTAGCACACTTTTTTTGCACTGTAGTTTTTATGCGTACATCCGGCCGTCGTATTTATATGCAAAACGTAAAACAATTGTAATTTTTCAACAATTGCTTAAGATAGCTCCCTTAAATTTTAGCTATGTCATGTAAGATATTTTCATGTAACCCAGCACAAATCATTTAGGAAACCGTAAGAAGGGAATCAGTAAAAGAATTCTGATTTTTCAACAATTATTTCGAGTGGTGCGCCAAAAGTTAACCTGCACGAATAATCGGTACAGAAGGATTAAGCAATTTCTAAGACACGTATAGTTACAAACCCTGATTTTCTGATGCAGATCCTTTTTACAGTTTCCTTATGGTCGTTGCTTAGAAACACTAAGAAACTCGTAAAAAATTTTGCAACGAGATAGTTACGCATTTAGTTATATTTAGAATAAAATGTATGTTCATATAGCAATTGGTGTAATTTCCATGTGTTATATATTTTTTTTTCTGCCTATTGGATAATTGAAATCTTCCTTTTTCATAGCTTCACGAAACCTACTATATTTTTTCGTCGTGATTTTCTATATATTTTTTCATTAGCATTGGAAAGCCTGCCGGATGTGAACCCATTCTTCTGACATTGTTTCGCTGTGCGTATTTAGGAAGAATGAGCATGAAAAAGAGCCATGACATACTCCTATCAGTAATGGTTTAATGTAGGTGCCATTTGACTTTTCAAACGTACTATTAAACATGATAGTAAACGCGTCGTCCTAGCTGAGTTAAATTGATTTGAGTTTAATGTCCCTTTCAGCAGTGGGGCTATATGAGACGGGACCTACTGATTAACGTGAAATCCGTGAAACCACATGAGCTCCCGCTGGGAATCGAACCCGGATCTCCCACGCCAAAGGCCTGTGCGCTAACCGCTTAGCCACGTAGAAGCTCCGCGTCGTCCTAGCGTCATGTCCCAGTCCGCTATGAAGTTCCTAATTCGGTCCAATATAAACCGAACAACCTTTTGTAATTTACTTGGTATATGTAATACGTATGACGGACACAAGTTTTTTTTCTTTTTCTTTTTTCGCTGAGTGTACTATAATGTAACTTGGGTAAAAGCGAATACTGATGTTAAGTCGATTTAGCAAAATCATTAGGTATATATGTAAAATTAAATATATAAAGAAAATCATATTGTAAACCGAATAAACTGTTATTACAATAATAAATCAAATAATTAATAAAAAAACTTGTACCACAAGCCTACACCGTATAAGACACGACGTTAACCAGGTTTGTTATGACAAAATTTACAATGGAAATATAAAGAAACATATTAAATTTACGCCACCACGTACAATCTTGGGTCAATGCCTCGGCAATTGTTCTGCTAAAATAATGTATCATTTCTTAAAATCTTTCCACAATTCAACAAGATAAGTAAATTGGTCAACTTTTAAACACTGTGTGAATAGCGAACCTGTCGAACTGTCAAACAGTCGTAATCTGACTTGAAGTTTAGCACAGGTACTTCTACCACCCCACTTTTTAACGATCTCGATGCGGTCGGCTTTGGCTAATGGCATAGCTCAGCATCTGGAAATAAGAGATAAATTTGAGTTTCATGTGAGTATAGCTTCAAAGTTATTACAGTTATGTTAAATCTGATTACACCATTGAGCTTCTCTCAAGATTCTAGCACTGTTTCTTATATCGCATGATCCCCCTTCCCATTTAAATTTTTTGTGCGAGATTCAAAATGGTGGACTGCAAAATAGCGACTGTTTACCTGACATGACTTCGGCCTAACATGTCTCTACAATTACCAATTCGGCTATCTACGCTCTTTCATTTTATAAGGGGTGGTACGGGACTTTTGACATTCTATATATATATATATATAAGCACGGAATTTTCTCGAGACAAAATAGTTTTTCTTTTAAAAAATCAGAACTTTATTATTTTCTGTCGTACGTTTTTCTTTCTACTAATGAAAAAATCATAAAATTTATAAAAAGTACAGTACAGCACAGACACAAAATTTGATGTATGTGAAAGTGGTGCGTGCTGGTTCGATCCCAGCTCGTGGACAAACTCGTGTGAGTGGATTTTCTCGGGGTTCTCTTGTTTCCACCATTGCATTCATTTCTCATCATTACCGTCTCCTTTAGCCTACATGGCAGAACCGTGAACGTAAAACAGAAAGATTTCCTTTTTTATTTTTTGGTGTATGTGGGTTGGTATATCAATACAAATATCCTTTAGTTATACAAATGTTGGAAATTCCATATGAAAGAGATGAAGGAAGAAGAACGAATTCAGTATGACAAACGGAATGGGGAATGGGAGATAGGGACATTTCTGGAACTGACGGATGTACAGAAATGAAATTTGATATAGGGACATTTCTTGAACTGACGGATGTACAGAAATGAAATTTGATATACAATTACTTTTTGATACATATAGAACAACTTCTTAATTGTTCATTAAAAAGCATTTACCCCAAAAATATCCAAAAAGTGTGTGGGCAGCAAGTAATTACCTTCCTCAGCACATGCTTTCTCAGAAGACTTACGATGTCTGTGAAACTGCAGTCCGTTGACTATCTTGTTCCGAATACCATTACTTTTCTTACTTCCAACAGTCTTGAAAACAAAGTACATAATCGGTATCTGATTAATAATTAAAAAGACATTGCTTCTCAATCTCACTTGTTTCACGTTTTTGACTCGACTAATAAGGTAATTGATCGATAAAAAATTAACTAACTAACTATATGGCCTATGGAACCCGAAGATTTAATACTATATTTACAAAAGCTCTCCCCTGACTTGTGTCCTCAGTCAACGGAATCTAGTTTCTACTTTATATTTCTATTTGTGTGAAATCCATCATAACATTGTCCTTCCGTCTGCGCCTAGGTCTTCCTAATGGTATTTTCCAGTCACATTTTTGTAAACATTACATTAAAGCAAATCTCTTCAACTTTCCTCAAAAATCGGGGGGGCGCGGTGGCTCAGTGGTAGAGCGTTCACCTCTGGTGCTTGGGGTCCCGGGTTTGATCCCAGCCCCCGCCAAGTGAACTTTGTGGTGGACAAACACCGTGCTCGTGGGTTTTCTCGGGGTTCTCCCGTTTCCTCCCACTTTCTTCATTCCACCATTTCACTCATCTCTCATTATCACCGTCTCCTTTAGCCTAACCGGCATAACCGTGGGACGTAAAACTTACAGATTTCATTTCATTTCATTTTTCCTCAAAAATCAAAATTTTTACGTTACGTTACCTCTTGAATCACTATATACCTTTATACTCTCTATCTCTCCCTCTCTCTCTGTCTCTTTCTTTCTTACATCGTGATTTCTAAGTAGCATGGTACATGGTGATATCGATATTGAGTTAGAAACACTGTTCCCTGAATGGCTGTCAAGGTTGGGTGATGTCACGATGAATGACCTAGAAGAATCCCCCTCGAGAGACAATGGCTGTACCGTAAACCCTCCCGCTCTAAGCCTCTCTCTCCAACTGCAGGGGGTGGTTGGTAAACATCCACAAGCTATGCACATTAGTCATCTAAATGCTCAGTCTCTTTTGAAAAAAATAGACGAATTCAAAGCCACTTTTACCTCCTTAAACATGCATGCCATCTTAATATCGGAAAGCTGGATGAAACCATCATTGAGTAACACTTTGATCGAACTCCCAAATTATCAAATTTTGAGAGTCGATCGCACGGGGAAGGGGGTGGGAGGAGTATGTGCGTATCTACGAAACGACCTAAAAGTGAAAGTGGTGAGTCAATCGCTTAATATTTATACATGCGAAAGTGAATTGCTTATATTAGAAGTTAATTTAAACCACCAAAAGGTGCTCTTAGCAGTGGTGTATAGACCACCTAAAGCAAAATTTGACAACTTCCTAAACGAGATATCTAAATATATTCCCGTATACCAACTTATCATGGTTTGTGGGGATACAAACTATGATTTACTTTCGATGAAAGATGAGTGTAAAAAGTACAAAGAATCCCTTCTCTCACTCAACCTTTCACGGTGTGCGTTGAAGGCAACGCACCATACAATCAATAGTGAAAGCCTCCTAGATCATATTATAACAGCAGACCCCTCTAGAATTGTCAGTCATGGGCAATTTCCTGCCCCCGGTTTTTCACGTCATGATTTAATATATGCTAGCTATTCACTAAAATTTCCTAAATATAGACCTAAAATTTCCACTTTTAGAAATTTAAAACACATAAATGATGAAGCATTAGATAGGGACGCAGCGCAAATACCCTGGAATGACACCCTAATTATACCTTCCACTGAAGGCAAGCTAGAATTATTTAATAGCTTTATTCACACTCTCCTCAATAAACATGTACCTGAAAAAACCAAAAGATTTAAAAAACCTGCTAACCCATGGATCACACCAGACATTTTGCAGCTCATGAAAGAACGGGACTTGGCATATCAGAAATTTAAATGGTCCAAGAAAATTAATCCTAGTGGTTCTGCCAATACTTTTGAAGAATATAGAATCCTCAGAAATAAATGTACACAAAAAGTTCGAACTGCTAAAATTAGATTTGGGGCTGATCTATGCACTCAAAGCAATAACCCCAAATATCTTCGGAATAAGTTACGCATGTTCGGTATAGGAAACCGTCAGACTGACGTACAATCTATACACATTCCGCTTAACGAACTAAACGATCACTTTGCTCAGGTCCCAACTCTAGACTTTGTTACAAAAGAATCTACTATGAAAAACATATGCGAAAACCCAAGCATTCACGAAAAATTTAAATTTAGAACGGTTTCTGTCCCAGAAATAGAGGTAGCTCTGAAAAAAATTACATCCAATTCAATAGGGGCTGATGACATCCCACTACAATTCCTTAAGAAGATCATGAGATATATTCTGTTCCCTTTAATGGACATATGTAATTCCTCTACTGTCGGGTTGTTTTCCTAGCCAGTGGAAATTTTCTCTCATTCATCCCCTCAAGAAAATTGCACAACCAATAACGGCGAACGATTATAGACCAATAAACGTGACGCCGTGTATTTCGAAAGTTTTGGAGCATATTGTATTAAATCAAATGTCTGATTTCATAATTTCCCATTATCTCTTATGTCCATATCAGTCTGGCTTTTAAAAAGGACACTCCACACATACGGCTCTTATAAAAATTACAGATGACATTAGAGAAAGCATAGACAAGAAACAACTCACAATACTTTTACTTTTAGATGTCACTAAAGCATTCCAGTCGGTCGATCACGAAATTCTTCTAACAAAACTTAAGTCACTCTTTCATTTCACAGATACGTCGGTTAAATGGTTTCGTTCGTACATTCAGAATAGATATCAGCGTGTTTCTGTTCTGGACAATCAAAGTTCATGGATAACAGTGCACTGTGGAGTTAGTCAAGGAACGGTCTTAGCACCGATTCTGTTCTCTATGTACATAAATGACTTGCCGTAACAAATTCGTCACCTTAAATATCACATATATGCAGATGATGTTCAAGTATATACTTCGACAGATCTTGGAGATATAAATGACACTATCTCACTCATAAATTTAGACCTTGAACGCATATGTGCCTGGGTCTAATCTAATAATTTATATCTAAATCCCAATAAATCTAAATGTATCATAATTGGTTCGAGAAATATCCTTTCCAGACTGCAGAGCACCGAACTTCCTAAAATTACATTAAATGGCACACATATAGCTTTTGATGAAAAAGTGAAAAATCTTGGCCTCATATTTGATCAGAATCTTCTATGGGCGGATCATATAAATCATGTATGCAAAAAGGCGTTTGGTGCACTGCACTCTCTATACCGTTTGAAAAATGTGTTGCCTTATCCAATTAATGCATCTATAGTACAAAGCCTCGTACTATCACATATTGATTATTGCATTAGAGCTTATGGCAATGTAAATGAAGAAGCACTAAGAAAGTGACAGAGGGTTCAGAATGCATGCGTTCGGTTTGTTTTTAATCTTAAACGTTCTGATCACTTGACGCCATTTTTTAATGAATTGGGCTGGCTAAATATCCAAGCTCGCTACATATAGCAATCAATGACAATTTTATTTAAAGTTTTGACATTTGGTGTGCCTATATATCTTTACAATAAACTACAGTATGTTAGAGATAGCCACAATCGTGATACTCGCTCTAGCAGATCAACACTGTTGTCGATACCTCGTCATAATACGAATCAAATGGCTAATTCATTCACAATCTCTGGTATTAGAGAATGGAACAGACTTTCACCAGATGTAAGGAATTCACCCTCAATTGCCACATTCAAAAGAAATTTGAAGCAATATCTGATAGCCTTAGCCAATGTACACCAATCTCGGGAATGATGGTCTTTTTCTTTTTTTTCCTGTTTTTTTTTTTCTTCACGAAGATGAGCAGTAGCAACCAAATGTAAACAGAAACTTGAGGTATGTATCTATAATACTAGGTTTGTGGGAAGGTATGGGGGAGGGGGGAATGTAAGGTAGTAGACTTTTAAGAATACATATATCGTTCTGTGTATGCTGTATATATAGTTTTTTTGTTTTTATGATAAATAGTATGAGGGTATGGCGGGGGAGGGGGTATGTAAGGGAGCATATTCGTGTGTAGGGGTATGTACATATGCATTAATGTAGTAATTGTAACTTTTATGGATTAGACGACAATGGTAGTACATATATCTTGTATACATTTTAGTTGGTTGAGTGTAAGAAAAGGCAAATATAGCCTTAACTCTGCCGTTGAATAAATAAATAAATAAATACTATGAACGAAATTGGACTTGGAAGAAATAGGTCATAAATTGAAGATAGAAATGTAATATTTTACTCTATCTACAAGATTTATTTCCACCTCCATATTTTTGCAGATTATTTGCTTAAATAAAGCATGTGTAACCAAATGAAGAAAGGCTGAAACAGAAAATCCTATTGATAAAGTTATTTATTGACGACAGTTATGGAACTTACACATTATTTCTAAGTATGGATATAAGGGACAAAAATTGACGAATCTACATGTGCTGAAAATTTGCCATGTTATACTGTTATTTGTGTTAATTTTGTTTTAAAAAATAATCTGCCTGAGAATTATTATATTTTAATTTCATTTACCAAATTTTAACAAATATATCTTTTTTTTTCATTTTGTTTTTTGAAAAAACATCGTTTTATAATCTTTTGTCCAAAATTCTGTTATAGTGTTACCCAACCTTTATCAAGATTTCCATTATTTAAATTTAATGCTGAATTTTTGTCCTTGTCAAGTATGATTCAAATACGTTGCTTTCTATGTATGACAAACTCGTGTAAACTACTTTCACACCTTTAATTTTGTGGTCTGTATTTTGGAGATATCTAGACAAACCTGATGTGTTTTTTTCATAACGTGTTTGTTAAGTGTTCCTTCACTCTGGTTGAAGTGTTTCTCTTTGTGGTGCCTATGTAATATTGATCACAAGAGCATGTGATCTGATAAACGCCCGAAAACAAAAATATATCTGTGAAATAATTCTTATGTCCGGATAGTGTTTTTATATATTGTCAGGGTTTTTCAGTCCAAATTTTATCCCTGCTTTATTTGCCATTTTTCTAAGTTTGTAACATATTCCCAACCATAAAAGTAGATAATTTATTATTTCTTTTCACAGTTAGATAGTTTGGATGCTTTTGGGGTAAATATTTTTAATAATTATAATAAAGAATAGAGGAAACAAACGATTCTAACACACCAGTTTCTTTATAGGTGCGAATTAAAGATAGACAAAGAGTGAAAAGGTGCATGACTGCATCAGGACTCGAACCTGAAACTTTTGGCGTACCATGCCGATGCTTTAACCACGGCGCTACCCAGCTACGTTCTCTCAACAGTCATACACCCTTTCACTCTTGGAAGCCGGTAAAGAAGTACACCCTATCACTCAGATCACATAGTTTGTACTATAACTTCCTGTCGCTACTATAATGGTAACACAATCGTCGTAAATGCTCTAAAAGCGAACACTGGATTAGTCAAGCACAGCAGCAAGTTGTGGTACAAACCATGTAGTCGGAGCGAAAGAACGGCGTCTCCAAGAGTGAAAGGGGTGATGGTTGTTCAGGAAAAGAACTGAGTAGCGTAATGGTTAACGCATTAGCACAGTACTTTGGAGGTCCTGGTCCAGCCACCGTATTTTTAATGAGTGTTGAATATAAGTATATGAAACTTCCCAATTGCACGAATTTTTAAAAATTTTACCCTGAAGAACCGGGGAAATTTTAATACTGCTACATGCATGTGTTGAACCATTGGACATAAAGGAACGAAAATTGATACATGCAGAATATGAACATTTCTTTCAAATTTTAGAAACTTCACTCCAATGGGAAAGGACAAATGCAATATGGTGAATACGGAAGAGGGAATGAAACTTACTTTGAATCACTGACGTACAAAAATGGAACCAGTAGACTTTCGATACAACACAAATGTTTACGTAAACGAAATTTGACAATTTTACACCGAAGGGGTGAATTTTACTGTTATTTGAAGTTTCTTATGAACTACTGCATGAAAATCGTGGAGGCTTCTTCATTTCTACAGTACCAACATCTTCATTTAAAATACAACTTTTAACAAATACCACTGCGAACAGGAAGAGGAAGAGGGAATACATTGAGGGTGGTGGTCGTAAAAAGTTATACGTCGTAAATCGCATGCAACAGTGATTAAAAAGTTGCCGAACTGATATCACATGCGCGACAATTGGCTAGAAATCAAGGACGAAGAAAAGTCAATCTGCCATGAGTGCTACCAACACAAAGACTTCATCAAACACATTATCAGCATTATGTTCATTTGGTAAAAGTCTTATTATAATGTCGAAACTGGAACAGAGTTTGGTAATAAATATCTTCTACTGTGGTGCTTTCTTCGAAGTTTATTCATCTGAATAAGGAAAACAAGTTTGAACTGAAAAAGTTGCACCCAGAGGGTTATTGCACATCAGAACCAATCATTAACCAAGTGCTTTCTTTTCTTCAGGGGGGGGGGGATCAATAGGAGAATTTAGGGTAACCATAGCAGTCTTTTTACACATTTCAACATGTAAACTTAAACGTCATTTGATAGAAAATCTACCCATTTTAAGCTGCTTTTCTCTGTTTATGATTTGTGGCTCTTTCGAGATTATTTTCTTAAATCTATTGTGTATGAAAAACTTGTATGTGTATCTCCTCAAAGCTACAATTTGTTACATTTTATAATATGATTATTGTATATATAGCCATATTTTTGTACCGTAATACCGTTTACCTCCTCTCCAGAGAGTTCTAGCTACGAGTATATAGTGAATACACGCTATGTGGTTTATGTAGCTATAGAGATCGGACAAAAAGAAATGTACAGAAGAGATTAAAGGGGTATAATATGGATTACAAAAGTCAAGCATAGTACGAGTGGAAAATATATTGGACATTGAACAGTTTTCATTTTGAGGAAATAAAGATTGTTGCACACAATAGATTTAAATGAAGAATTTTAAGCAAAGTCGTTAAAAAAATAAAAAAAGAAGAAAACATTATTTTAAATTAATTAGATTTTTATTACGTTCTGGTAGTCAGTTTCATGTATAAATATGTTCTAGTATAGAATATCTCAATGAAGGTACAGAGAATAGGAGGAATTATAAAGATATATATTGCACTTGTTGACAAATGATGAAAAAAACTACCGTATTTTTAGCGCTTAACGCGGAAAAAATCACAGTTGAACAAAAGGGAAGGGTTAGTACTCACCGCAACATTTATAAAAACTAAGAAACGGATCACTGCCCTCATCATCAGCTTCAGTAAATCTGGAAAAGATTGAAAATAGGAGATAAAATACATGTGGAAAAGTGAAAGGATAAAAAGGAAATTCATAAGCATAAGAGGAAAGGCATTGAATTTGCGTTTATCCCTTTCCACATTTTTCTATCGTTTAATTTTTAATCTTTTACAGTTATGGAAGCTGATGATGACTGTAATCTTTGAAAACGTTATTTAATGTGTATAAATATTACCGTTAATACTGATCTTCCTCTACTAGGGTTATCAGGGAAAAAAGAATGCCCAAAGATGAGACATCGATAGATCTTACTGAGATAAACAAATTGACATGTATATGTATGAGTCTAAAAGTTGTAGAAAACGGAGCAAAATGAATTTCTTTGTAAACATAAAAATTGATGCCGTATGAAATCATGTGACTTATTGAGGTGAAACTGTACTGTAAAAATTTGTCTTTTAGAGTAGAACTAAAAGATGGTACACGGGAATTTGGACTTTTTCCAATCACCTTTTATTATTAAAGTTTCTTCTTATATATAATAGTAATAATTGCAGTTCAAATAAACGTTCTTCTTAGATATTTGGTGGTTTTGTCGGTGAGTTTGTAGGAACCCAAAGGCCATCAAGAGTCCTACGATGACAGGATACAAGACTTTTTGGAGCCAAGGAATATGTATACGTACTTCTCAGAGAACAGGCGTCCTAGAGAGTGGAGGTAATGATCAATCTGTAGAAACTGATGCCTTCAGCAGTGTTCCGGCTCCTTTTATCTAGAAATGTTGCTGACTTGGTTATTCTTCGTCACTTGACGATTGTGTACGATGGTTCACGACGTCGTCTTCGTAGTTGTCGTCTGAAGTGTGTTTACAACCAGCACGTTGGGAGCACTTATAGAACCTTCCAATATCTTTATTAAGCTCTTCATTATGGCACTAGCACGACGGTAATACATAATATGGTTAATGAAAATAGCCTAAAAGTATAAATAATTCTTAAATGTTAATTTCTGTTTAACTAAAATATTGTCCAAAGATAACATATATCGAGCTAAACAAAATAACGTGCTTACGACTAAATTCTCATGCGTAATTTTTGAGTAAACTGGTAAAAAATTAACTTTTGTGGAGCTACAAGTACTCGTATGTAATTCATTACCAAATACAATTGACAGTTTTTGCTTAACTGGAATAAATGATCATTTATGTACTATATATGTAGAAAATTATACTGTTAACTAACAGATTGTATGTGTTGTTTTGGTTTTCCCTAACGGTGAGACATATTCTCCTCTACGCATGTAGGGGCCGCGGTGGCTCAGTGGTAGAGCGTTCACCTCTGGTGCTTGGGGTCCCGGGTTCGATCCCAGCCCCCGCCAAGTGAGCTTTGTGGTGGACAAACACCGTGTGCATAGGTTTTCTCGGGGTTCTCCCGTTTCCTCCCACTTTCTTCATTCCACCATTTCATTCATTATTCATCATCACCGTCTCCTTTAGCCTAATCGGCATAACCGTGGGACGTAAAACTCAAAGATTTCATTTCTAGCATGTAGTATTTGGGAAGTTCCGTAATGTGTGTATTTTGAACTAAGAATCAAATAATTATACGTTGTAATTTTAACTTAAAAAAGAAAAAGAGAAATAAAGATATGCTAATGCAATATAAATAAACTGACTACACTTTTCGTTTAATATTTTATTTTTATATATGTACAGAAGTCTATCAGAAAGTGTCCCACAATCCTCTGTAACTTGTTTAGTATTACAGTACAATGAAGTATTGTGGAAGAAACTTCAAAGTTTTAGTCACAGTAGCGTATCACTGCATCTAGAGTCCAGTAGCTTCCCTGTATCTCTATCTCCAGAGATTGGTTGTTACACCAGTTCCTGACACATGCAACGAGCTCCTCCGTACTCGCAAATGTCTTACCACATACATACGTTTCAAACTGCCAAACGATGAAAGTTTTGAAGAGACTAGGTCCTTGTGTAAGAAAGTTGCGATACTAGTGTCCATTCCGTTTTGTATTTACTTTTTTCGTTTTCATATGTGCTGTGTATGTTCTTACATTGTAGTAATGTAGCTAAATATCATTACCCCATACAGTCTCTTGGTTCGTAATGCATAATTAAGCTTTTTCATTGATGCACAATATTCCTCTATGTTGGTGATGACCTCACTTTCCAGAAAGTCAATGAAGATCGTTCCATTTTGATACCAAGAGAAACTGATGCTCAATGTATTGTATCCTCTGTTTTTTCTAGAAGGTTCAGAGTGCCTCATAAATCGCTTTTACTTTCAGTTATAAAGAAACAACCATACTTAATCTTAAGTATTAATACCGATCCGCCACTAAAGCTTCCAAAAATATCGTCACAGACACGTCATCTCCCTCATCAATGAATAGACACAAGCATAAAATATTTTCGCCGGTATTTTCGGTATCATTTGTTTCCTGTGGGTTCTATAGGCAAGCTATATATGGAACTTAAGTTGATTGTATTTTGTATTGACTCATAAATATAATGATAGAAAGACTTGCAATTATTTTTGTTTAAATTTCCGAAAGAAGAAACTTGAAAAAGCAAATGAATCAAAGATATTTACATGGAAGTGTACATCGGCCTATGCTTTCTTTATCTAGCAGACGTATTTGTCTTGTCTGGATACTTCTGGAACTTTGCACTGAGGTTGACAAGGAAAATTACGGAATTATTTGACTCATCCATAGCGTAAAAACTTAACATAGGTTTTCCTATAACGTAACATTTGAATATGTTATATAATGGTTTCTTAATATATATTCCATAAGGTACCTTGTTGTTATTTATCTGTCATGTAAAATGAGATTGTCCAAGGCTGCTCCGTTATCATTGCGTATGATGGCATGCAATCTACCAGAAGAACATAGTTTGTCGTGCATGGTGAAGTTACCACTTGTTCACATAGCTATAGTCCATTGAAGCATCACCGTATACTGCCAGACGATTCCTACTAATAATTGTGCTAATAAGTTATTGGCAGATTCGTACAAGAATTCCATCACAACAGTTGAGAGATGTTAACATAATTTCGTCATCCATCATGACACACCTGTAAAGAAAGGGGAAATCTTACTGCTGAATTGATCAGCTAAATCCAGAATTTCTTCGCACAAAATATAGTTGCTTTACCGTGTTACACAGAAAAGTTATGGAGGGTTTAGCTATACTTTTCACCTATTTTTCTATGTGGGCATTGTTTTCGATTCAATCCTGGAGTGTGGTTCCCATCCCACATTTAAAGTTAGGGCTACTCTACACGTGTACTTTTATTGCTTAAAGAAGATGCTAAACTCTTATCAAAATAGTTTCTATAATTGAGAATAGTAAACATAATAGACAATTCACTTACTTTATGTCTTAAAGAAACTTGAAGTTCGTCGCTGTAGAAATAAAATTTTGCCATTGGATATTGTGTACTGAGTCAATCCAATCAGAATGATTTTTATTCGACGTAATACTATTCTGCTTTAACTCTTCGGAGTAACTTTTCGTTATTATTGTAAAATTAATGTTTTATTTTATATTTAATTTTTGTTAAGAAGTTTTTTCTCTTACATGGTTGGAAACAAGAAAAGAAAAGAAACGAAAATATGCTGTATTTTTCTTTTTCTTAATACTCTTCTAAAAAGTCTTGATTATTTGTTACTGCTACATCCTGTAATTAAATAAAACTAATTTAAAATTTAGGCTGAAAAAAACCATTACAATTAAAAATTAGTGTCAGATAAAAGTAACAGTTAAATTAAAGAAAAAATGAAATCTTTGAGTTTTACGTCCCACGCAAGGAGATGGTGATGATGAGTAATGAATGAAATGGTGGAATGAAGAAAGCGGGACGAAACGGGACAACCCCGAGGAAACCCACGCACACGGTGTTTGTCCACCACAAAGTCCACTTGGCGGGGCTGGGATCGAATCCCAAGCACCACAGGTGAACGCTCTACTACTGAGCCACCGCAGCCCCTAACAGTTAAATTTAAAAATTAAACTATTAAAATAACTATTTTCACTATTGTGTAATGAGAATAAATAACTCCAGTAGTTTCCTCACTTCCTTTGATAACTAAAGTTCAAAGTTTCAGTTTCAAACAGTATGGCTAATAAATAAAGTAAGTATAGGCTGCCATATAATACACTTTTGTTTTCATACAATATGTTCCTTCATCATAGATCTTTTATTTCAACTTTAAAGTTTCTTGTTCCGGAAATTTAGGCAAAAATTATTACTCTGCACTTCTCTACAATTTTTAGAAGTCAACTGAAAATATAATCATTTCATACGTAGAAAGTTTCTTATTCATTAGTTACACAACCAGGTGTAGCTATAAAACTGCAGACATATCCAAGCATATTGTATTGAAGTCTAAATTGAATCAAAATTTGGCTACTGATATGCTCCATACAATATAGGTATCTTAAAAGTTATAAATGTTGTGAATTGTCCATATTTTAAAGTGTATTAAAGATTAAAATTGAGCTTGAAACGTTTGTTCTTATTCGGTCACAATTTTCTCAGTCCACCAGGACGTTTTTTTCATGTCTTTGGAACCTAGTAGATACGTCATACTTAATCCATCCATAATCTAGATATGTGAAAGTTAATGTAAACTTAGTGGATAAATTAAAGGGATGAGAACTTCAGTTGATTATCATGAAAAGTACTGTTTTCAAACAAAACATTAAATAAAAAGAAGTTACAAAGTACAGTTTTATTAATGACAATTTTGTAGGTTTTAATTTAATTTTTATGCATCTGCTGAAGCTATAGTGTCAGACGTAAATCTTAGAATACACGCGACTGTCATTCTACTGTGATACTATAATCTTCAGTAATTATGATTTGATTTTATAAGATCATGAGAGAAAATTTCCTCACTACTTACATTACACAACATTGGTCATGCTAGTTATTGGATAATTAATATTTAAAGAAAAAGACAAAAACTATTAAACAAAAAAATATATAGAAGGAATTCACCTTGCATCCGGTGCTTTTGTATCCGTGTTAAAACTTAATTTTCAATATTTGAGCGCGCTTGGGGTCGTGATTGCGAACATTTCTACTGCAAACTGGAAGAAATCACGTATATTTTATGTAGTTTTTTAGTTTTGTAATGACGAAACACTCCAAGGTTCCACAAAGCACTAAAAAAAAATTTAATAACTTAAGGGTTAATACTATATTTAAACTCGAAACAACTATAATGTCTCAGTCATTTCTTCCAGTTATTATTATTATTATTATTATTATTATTATTATTTTTAATCCTGAACCGAGTGCGGGCTGAAAAATTTAAGATTAAGTTTTAACACGATACAAAGGCACCAGATGCAAGGTGAGTTCCTTTTCTATATTAAATATGCATTCTACAGCATCTACAAGTTATTAAAACATGTATCTTTAATAATGGTTATTTAGCTCGACATTATACATATTTATTCTGAAGAATGTATTTCTTGTTTTAAGAAAAGCACAGGGATGCTGTTGGGTTGATGAGAATTATATCAGAACGATTTCTTGACGTAAAAGAAGAGTCCTGTTTGTTCTTCATCGACTGGCACAAACATTTCGAACGTGTTAATTGAACCAAACTTGTGAAAATACTTAAAGAAATCAGGGTCAACTGGAAAGACAGACGAATCATTTGCAACCGGTACATAAGACAAGTGAAGTTGTGCTTGAATGAAAGAGAAACCAATAGATTGGAGATTGTAAGAGGAGTCATATAAGAATGTAGTATGTCGCCCCAATTATTCAATGTTTACAGTGAATGTTAGTGAAGGAAGCATTAATGAGACTTGGAGATTTCAAGTTTGGAGGTCAGATCATTAGCAAGATCAGGTATGCAGATAATATACCTGTAATTATAGCTAGAACTCAAGAAGGACTACAGAAGATGATTGACAAAATAGATGACACAGGAAAATTGTATGGAATGGAAATAAATATTGAAGAATCGGAAGTCATGAGAATATCCCGTGAAAACAGGCCCTTACAGGTTAGAGTAGAACAAAGAGAACTTGAAGAGGTCGATAATTTCAACTATCTGGGAAGTATTTCGACGAGGGATGCTTACTGCATCAAAGAGATAAGGTCAAGAATTCTTATAGCTAAAGAAGCATTCAACAAGAAAAGATCACTGTTAACCAGCAGACTTAATTTTGGACTAAGGAAGAAGTTGCACAAGTGCTATATGTAGTATTGGACTGTATGGTTTAGAGAATTGGACATTACGGAAGTTAAAGAAGAAATATTTAGAGAGCTTCGAAATGTGGTATTGTAGGAAGATAGAGAAGATAAAATGAACAGAGAGAATAACAATGAAGATGATTTTAAAAGGATAGGAAAGAAGAGGACGCTTTTAGCCATCATCCTTCGTAGCCAGACCAATTGTATTAGGCACATCTTGCAAAGAAATTGTCTTCTTCATACCGCTATAGAAGGAAAACGAAAAATAAAAAAGAACACAAATGGTCGATGATTTGAAAAATAGAAGAAACTATTGAAAGTTAAAAGAGGAAGCTGAAGATTGAGAAACATGGAAGAAACATTCCAAGTCCATACCTAAAACGATAATTATAATTAAAAAAAAAAAAAAAAAAAAACATCTCATTAGTCCCAGGATCTGCCAAGAGGTAGAATACTTAATAAGAAGTTCAAAATTTGAAGGTAGCTTTCTATGTAAATAAGCATAATATATCATCGCCTACAAATACTTTTAGCAACACCAGAAGCTCCTCTATAATGGCACAAAGTCATGTGCCTTCCCAATTAACACGAAAAAAAAAAAAAAATTACTGTATAGACATTTATTCCTGTATAGGAATGAGGAACGACCGAACAAAACTTTCAGTCAATTTAAAATGGTATGTGGAACCTAAATAAATCCCCATGAAAGATTTGGCAGCATACCGTAAGTCACGATACTTGGTGGTGGGCTAATGGTAGAGTGCTCAATTCTGGTACCTGGGTCCCTGATTCGATTCCAGCTTGCTCTATTTAGCTCCATGTAAACTTTGTGGTGGACAGAGACCGTGTGGGTGGATTTTCTTGGGGTTCCCCAACTTGATTCATTCTACTATCTTCACCGTCCTCATTAGCATCTGTCCACATGTGTGGGACGTTAAACTAGAAAGTCAATTTCATGGTATGCGGTGACTTATCGGCCAAAGATCCCCCTATCTGGGGGGGATCCGTAACTCCGTAACAATAAAATACACTAAATACAATACACTACAACAACGAGATATCCTATAATGAGTGCAAGAGTTATATTAATATGTGCAAAGAAACATGTCTGGAATGAGCTCTTATATCTCACACATCGTGCACACAAGAGAATCAAGATCACTTTGAGTCATTTCGGACATATTTTATCTCTAAGATCTCTATCTTAAGCTCCTTTCAGAGCTTAAATACTTCATTGTCCAGATATTGTAAATAATTCTTATATTGTATAAAACAGTGTTAATTTTTCCACGTATTTGAGTGTACCTCTCGTACAAACTTTATAGCTTTTTTCTCTCAACTTTGGTGTGTGGCCTTGATTCCTTTGTGCTCTGAACACCAATAGGTAGGGGTAATGGGACTTTCGGCTCACCCTGTATGTACGTAATGGGTATGTATCCAAATGGTTGTTACATAATCGATTGAGAAATTCAAATTGAAGAAATAAGTTGAGAACAGTGTTGACAATATCAATTGATTTCCAATTCTCACATAGATTGAATTCTTCGTGGTGAGTAAGTACCGAGGTTTTATGTAAAATAGCTAATTCTGTAGAGCCTATGAAAGACATCTATTGAATATAAGATTATGAAATCGCAAATTCGTTGTTATTTTTCATGTAATATGCCTTCAAAGTGAAAAATCGTTGGAGGTTTCAAAGGCAGGGCTGATTTTGCAGAGGGGATTACTGATGTAAGTTTGCTCTTGTAGAACTCCGTAACCACTACTGAACAACACACCGTTACTTATACTTTGTTGGTAATTTAAACTTATCCTCTACAGCAGACATATCAAACAGTGCATCAAGTAGGCCAAATAGTCATCAGTAGAGTAACCCACATTATCCTTTATTTTTTGTTTAATTATGCTTTATTTTTTTCCTAATTATGCTTTATTATGCTCTATTGTTAATTTCAATCATTGTTTTACATTAATCGTGTATAATGTAGAATATTTACTATACATTAAATAATCTAAATATCTTGACCTGTTTATTAATATTTTATGAAGCAATTTCTTTCATATTTAATGAACTTTCTACTTAATGCACTGTAAAGAGATATGCTTTGCTCAAATCAGTTTTTTCTATCACTTGTGTGCACCCGAGAGGTGCATATATACAGAAAGGTAAAGTATACAGAAAGATGCACAAAAAGTACAGAAAGTGCTCAAGCTCGAGAGGCAGACATAATAATATAGTGTGGAGTTCTTGTGTACTATTCATTGTTGGCGGAAAGTTTTCTTTTTTTCTTTTCTCCACATCAAAGGGTTACACCGAAAAATTTACAGAAATAAAAATAAGCTTTTCATTGTTGCATTGTTATGTTCTCGATGATTTTGCATTGTAAATATTTTTTTTAAAAAAGAATACTAATATAGTATATGTTAAGCTTGCAATTAAATAGAATTTCCAAGAATTATGCTATATATTTTAAATTATGCTTTATGCTTTATTATGCTTTTAAAATTAGTTTCTTCTGGACCCTCAGACAACTACAACCATGTTCAGGGTACCAACCATATGTGTAAATTGCTATTATGCTTTTCATGCTTTTGGGTTGCTCTAGTCGTCAGTATGAAATAGCGCGGGCCACAAGAAAAAATCGTACTTAATGATGTATTTTAAAATTTTTATGTTAATAAATCTTCTGTTCAAGTTGGACTTAGAAAACTGATTTTGTAATTCAATAGCAGCCTACTTCTTATCTCTTTTTTGTGTGTATACAATGTTTTTTTTTTCATATCCTTATAAATATTTAAGTTCAAACCAATAGAAAGAAAGAAAAAAATAAAAAATAAAAGAAACGTCACAACGATCGCATTGATTGTGGTTCAGTCTTGGTGGGGGACTGTCACAAACCCACCAGAAAGAAAGAAAGACGAAAAGAAATTTGTTGTTAAAGTGATAAGAAGAACATTTTTTTGATAGCAGACGATTCTGCCAATTAAAATGATTTTATGAGTTTACGCCCTGTAGACTATGCTGAAAGAAAACATTAAATTATAGTAAGCGTAAACCAGAATAAAACTGAACAGAACCAACTTAATGTGGGATCCGAACCACATGAGCTATTTGATCTCCCACGATTAAAGCACGTACGCTTAGTCACAAGGGAGCTCGAGAAAATTCACAGACACGATGCTGTCTACCATAAACTCACATGATCTGAGATGGTATCAGGGACCGCATATAAGTCTGTGGCTATTTGAGAATGCGTTTTCGAAGCGTTACCCTCCAGAGCGAACGCGACCAAGGTGGCTATTTGGTAACTTTATTTTGCCAGAGCTATAAATCATACTGTGAGCCAATCAGGGTTTCCATGTCTTTTTTGCCAAGTCCAGGTCTATAATTACAGAGTTCCAGTACTCTGCACAAAGCATCTTCAAAGCAGCTGTTTCTTGCTAAAATCCCCTTGCCTGGCAACACGTCTTCCCCCCCCCCCTTCCTTTTGGCATCTTTTAAACAGCAGGCAGTCTATTGTTCCGAAACGTACCAAATACGCTCGAGCTGACGTTTTCTCAGCGTTTTTTATTGCTTTCGCGTTTGTGATTAGCCATCCACATATAAATATATGGTCAGCGTATTCCAAGCGTACGCATGAGCAATAAAAAATGCGTTGCGAATAGCCGCCCTGTAACCAAAGGTGTGCACTGTGTTACTAATCCACTATGTCTCCCAGAAAAAAAAAAAGTGTTTTAGCATGTTTTGCAACTAGATTAGAAACATGTGTGATGCATTTTCAACATAGAATAGTAGTTAATTAGTTAACTCAATATTTTTACACTTTTCTACTGTCTCCTTTATTTTTTGCTAAGGATTTGAAGTTATTAAACCTGATAACATATTTTCTCCCTTCTCTATTTTTTTAAGTCAAGAATAACACCGACGACAGGGCCGCTCTTCCATCGCGACATTCTGATTAACTGGTACTTATCCAATCAATTGGCTCCAATTTCAACAAAGGACTTGATAACAGGTATTTCTGTATACTATTTCTTGTCAGTGACACAATCTCTGTAAGACTGGTACCTGAGGAACTTGAAGGAAAAAGAGTCTAATTCATATCGAAGTAACCTTCACATCGCCTTATTATGAATTGAAGGGGGAGGGTCATATTTTTATTATTATTAGTAAGTAACAGTTGTTCCTTAGAGTGTTAATCGTAATAAACAAACATAAGGCTAGGTTAATAAATTTTTAATTTATTAATATTCAATAGAATCAAATTACAAACCGAAATAATAGGTATATACAAAAAAAAGCATCCGTAACAAATGAAACTCAAAATTTTTAAGTGAATTTAGATTGGCACAAAAGAGGATTGCTTATTTATTGTATGTCTACTAACAACTATCACTACTACTACTACTACTAATAATACTCTCCTACTTCTTGGCATAAGAACTTGAAATTTTAAGCTTCAAAGCTGATCAAAACTGCAGTCCTTGTTCTTGAGATGGATTGTGCCTACTTTCGAAACGTGGATCCACTAATTGACCAAATTAGGAAAGAAAGAAAAAAAGAACGAAAACATATCCCTTCATAACAGATGGAAACGAATGAAGCTGCTAATAAACCGGGATACAGAGTGACACTGGAAAATCTCATGTTTAGTACTCTCACCACAGCAGCACCAGCGCCTTCGTTAGTCCATTGCAGCAAATCCTTGTGGTGAGGATAAAACCAGCCTCTACTATTTTTTTGTGTGTGTTTGTTTTACGTGTTTGCTCCCTAATCTTCTAAGGTTCTTTTTGTCCTGTCTTGAAACTGCCACGCGATCTTCATTTTACAATTTGCCATTCATTAGACCCTACTCAGCGCAGAATATTTAGTTACGTAATGACAAACGTTTACTGAACTTCAAATACAACACGAAGCAAAAAATCCACGTTATTGATATTAACATCTCTCTTCTCTTTGCCAGTAATCATTAAATTGTTCTACAGTTAGTTGCCTTTGGGATATGGGACTATAAAAATTCATCAACAGCACCTGCTCTGACGCCGAAGAAGCCCTCGGCATCTTTTTCTCAACCATCTCCCACAAGAAGGAAAACATTTTCTCACCGAGAATCGCCGCCGGTGTTCGTTCAAACATAAATCAGAAGAACTGCTTTCTAAATCGTCTGAAACTTGTTTTTGTTCAGTTTTGGTTTTCCTCTCTTCAGACGTATCCAACGCTCCATCATTTGTCAACAAAGTCGTCCAGTTCTGGAATATTTTCGGCTTCTTCGCTACACCACACTTCATCAATTTCTTCGTTCTCAGGTTCAAAATAATAATAACAGCATTCCAATGACAAATATCGTCCGACTCTCTAGTTATAGGGTATATCTTAAGCCCCAGTAGATGATTGGAGACGGTCCACTGTAGCAAAGACAACAATGCAACTGGACCATAATCCAGGATGCTGGAACTAACAATCACTCTGCGGTTCATAGCTATAGGAAGAGGCATTGTTCCTCTCCAGTCACTTCCAAGAACAATAACACTATTGTTGGATCCATCCAATAAAATGTGAATCCGATCAGAAAAAACATAAGGCAGTCCCTGGTCATTAAATTGTTCCTCTGAGAAGGTTGGCAAGACGGAGAGCTGACCCAATCCATGTAACAACGTTTCGGCTCTTATAACGAACAATGTATGGATGGAAGAAACATGTCTATAAGTACATGTCCATCTTATGACGTCAATCATCTTTAAAAACAGCCTTTTTCTTCTTCTGGACATGTGCAGACTTTTCGACATATAATTCAGTTCAGATTCCATTTCTTCTGTTTGGATGGGTAAATTAGTTCGATGCACAAATAGTTTTCGGCATCTATGCATCCATTTTCTGCATCGAGGAAACAATGCTCTGACACAAAATCGACTCTGATGCTTACTGATGGATAAATCAGATTTGCTGCTCAAGTATTCAGAATCAGCATCATCAAGAATTTCAGATGTCTGCGATGATTTTTCTTCAAATAACAGACGTGTCCAATTTCTAAATAGTCTTGGCTTCTTGACTAAACCACATCTCAGCAAGCTTTTAGTTTTCAAGTTGAAAATTATAACAACAGCAGTCCAGTGACAAATATCATCAAAATCTCTGGTGATTGGGTGTATTTTGATTCCGAGCAACTGATTGGATATTGACCACTCCATGAAAGTAAACAGTGCAACTGGCCCATAATTGATGATTGAGCATCCAATAGTAACTTTGACATCCTGAACAGTGAAAAGGGACACTGTACCACTCCAGTCACTGCCAACTATTCCAACATAGTGCTCACTGTTGCTGTAATAAACGTGCAGCTGATCACAAAATGTATACGGAAGTCCTTGGTCTTCAAACTGGTCGGTTGAAAATGTAGGTAAAACAGACAGCATTCCCATTCCATGCAGTAATGTTTCACCACGGATAGTCATCAAATATTGAGTCGACGATAACGGTTTATATACAAAAGAATATCGAAAACGCTGGATAATCTCCATCAAGAGTCTTCTTCTTCTTCGTGTCATGAAGCTGCTATTTAGTGGAAGATGGCGCTGTGTTGACGTGGAAGCAACCACCTTTTCATGGTCGTATGCTGTTGCACTAACAGATTCATCAACTGTTCTTGGATGACAAATCAACCTTCGTATCCAAGTTGCAAACCGTGGCAACCAGCGACGGCAAGAGAAGAGTCGTGTTCTGTGTTCAGTTCCGGTCCTATTCAATGGCTGAGTAGAGGTGGTAGTTTCTTTGTATTTGAACGATGTTAAAGATCGATTCGATGGCAAACACGTAGCGGCTGATGTGGAAAAGACCAACACGGTCCTCGATGGTCTCAGTTTCACCGAAGTGAATAAAGTAGATGTGCAGGAAGTCATTATAGTTAGCGCTCAAAAAATTTCACGTTTAACTATTTAGATTCCGATAGCTCATCTGTTGCTTGGAGATTTTTACTGGCAAATCGTATTGCATAAATTATTGTTGCAATAAGCCAACCAAAATATTTTTATTCTAATTGTTGGTGGATAAGTGTTTTTTGCAGAAATACGATTAATTTTTAAGGTGTTGGGTTTCTTTTACATATTTTTGAAATTTACGTAATTTCTTTTACATAAATCCTTTTATATATTTATCATGTCTCTAGCTGTATCCGTCCGTCCGGCAGACAAAACAATGTCTGTCTGGCCGGAAGACAAACACTATCAAAAAATACTCGAATCAATATTGACCAGGATATACGTAAAAGAGCAATAAATTAAGTTCCAAATCGAGGTCGTTAGTTGAAATATTATTCAAACCAGAAGTGGTAGAAATCAAGCAATTCCGGTTTTAACGTTGATCGCTATAGAGTATAAACGGTAGTAAAAGTGGATTTCTGCAATAAATTAAGTGTTTCAGGAATATATTTAATTTCCACTATAATTCCCCTACTAACACCGGAAGTTGTAGAAATCTACTATTGTTACTGGTTTCAATATTTACTAAGAAAATCACGCCATAGAAACCAAACTCCATGTGGTACACACATAACACTGCAAGTTGTTTTTATCGATTTTACTAAACAGGGTTTCTCAACCCGGGGGTCTCGGCCCCTAGGGGAATCGCGAGAGAGTTTTATGGGGGTCACGAAGATAAGTGGAAAAGATAATTATAATAAGAACCTAATACCGGAAAATATTTTAAAATATTATTTTGAATTTTGTTCTGATAGGCATATTTTTATTTTTATTCATACTCTAAAGAACAACAAAAAATAGGTCTACTAAACATTTTCAACAGGTGCGGAGTTATTTAAAAATCAATTTAAATGAAACAGGTACGATATGAAACTAATGAGAAGTGCATATTGAAATACCAGAAAAATACAAATGCAACAAAACCTGCATATTGAAATATAATTAAAATTGAAAGCTAATGAGATACGGTACCTGAGCATGGTGTGGTTTCGCTAACGCTGGAATATCCGGTTCAATCTTTATGATGCACATTATCAAGCCATTTTCAACTGAAAAGCGATTTCTTGTCTTTGTTTTAATGCTTACCATGGAAGAAAAACAACTTTTGCAACTTTATTTTTTGTCATATCACTCAAAATTAAGGGAGTTATGAAGTTTTAAAATTTTCAAACGGCCTCCATTTTGAAACAGTATGTTGAATCGGATTCGATGTTTATAATATGAATGAACTGACTAAATTTGGTTTTAATCCATTTGCTTTTAGGGAAGTTACTGTATTCACTATGTACAAGAAATGGATTCTAATATTAAAGAAATAGGTAGATATCATGAGATCTCCGTAATAGGTACTTATATTAAAAATTCCACACAAATTCATTACAAACCTGAAATAGTAAGGGGGTCGCTAGCAAGAGAATGTGATAAAATGGGGGTAGTGATAGGAATTAAGTTGAGAACCCCTATACTAAAGAATATTTAAAAGTATATTAAAAACCGAAACAACAAAGCAACTTGTTGGTAAAATGTAACCTATCGTTAATTCGAGCCCAAATGACGAAAATCCTTGAGTTTTACGTCCCATGGTTATACCGGTTAGGCTAAAGGAGACGGTGATTATGAGAAATGAATGAAAAATGGTGGAATGAAGAAAGTGGGAGGAAACGGGAGAACCCGAGAAAACCCACGCACACGGTGTTTGTCCACTACACCCAAATGAAGAGTATGTGTTTTAACTTCTCTTCGATGTGATTGTTGGTTGATTTGGGGTTTATCGCCCCGTTCAGCACCGAGGCTATAATCAAGAGCGCCGATTTCCCTGTAACTTTGGAGGGGCATGCATAAAAAAATACATGTAACAATACATATAACAATAAAAATACATATAAAAATATATATTCATAAAAGTACATGGGGGCTCACATGGGCTTTGGGGAACTCGGGCCCCCTCGGTTCCCCAGGATCGGCGCCCTTCGATATAATACGTAGACCTGCAGTTTAACGTAAAATCTAAACCACACGAGTTCTCGCCGGAAATCGGAGCCTGGTCTCTCGTGCCAAAGGCGCGTACGTTAACCGTTCAGCCACAAGAGAGTTCTCGACGTGTTCATATCACTATCTAATTAGGTAAGGATAAGAACCTAGATTCGATACTCACGAAACTTTTATCACTTACTTTTAAAGTTAAAAAAAAAAAAAAAAAATAGCTTGGTGGTATTACCCTCATCACTGGTGTGAGGGGTCCCTGATTCGAACTCAAGTCATGTGAGTTTGTGGTGGACAAACCGTACCTGTATATGAGAGAAATATTGGGAATTTTTATTTTTTTTAAAGTAAGTTACTATATAGAAGATTATATGGAAAAGGACACGGCTGAAAGACGTCAATAAATGTGGTTTTTTGTTTAACCAAAACTGCAAAATGTTCGCAAATACTTTTTTTCTGAGTAGTCGAACGATTGTCCACGATTTTTAGGAGAATTTTTAAATCGATTTTTCATACCGATTTTCTCAACAGATTAACTAATTTCCAGTGGTTACTCAAAGTTGAAATATAATATTGTTCTTCCTTTGGTAGAAACGTATTTACATGGAATAAGCCAAATTCGAGCAACTAGTCTGGATGAGCAATCTGACACAAAATTGCTAATTTGATTATAGTTATACACGGCTATTAGCAAGTTTAATTATTTTTATAAGTTAAGTCTGACTGTAATGTGTACAAATTTTACACCAATTACACTGAAGTGCCGTAAGTGTACCTACTAATGTGTGGGACTTCCTCGAACACGGAGAAGTGCAACAATTCGACTTGGCAGGGACGCGACAAGTTGCTAGTAGTCCACTGGAGGAATGTGTTGTCATACAGCATCGATTGGTATCCATATTTTGGGGGTTGATCCAGGTGGAGGATCCTGGGCAGGGATGGCTCGTTCGATGATATCCCACCTGTGCTCGATAGGGTTCATGTCCGATGATCTACGGGACCAAAGTGGCTAGAAGTGGCCAGAATGTTCTTGAAACCAGATGCGCACCATTACGGCTTGGTAACATGGTACATTGTATTCCTAGCAAATTCCGTTGTTGGCAGGGTACAAGAAGTCCATAAATAGCTGGAGATGATCACCAATCAGTGATAGCGATGGCCGTTCAATGTCTCGTAAAGCTGACCAGAGAATCTAAACTATCCTATGTAAACACGGAATGTTGACAGTTTCGATCCTTGGTTTTATGGGGTCTGCGCGACAGTGTGACTCTACAATCCGCACGTACTATCTAGAAACGTGACTTATCTAATCACGCTACCGGTCATTCAAGACCCAATCCACATGTTCCCGAGCTCAAATGAGTCGCTGCTCTTGATAGTCAGAGGTTAGTAATGGCACTCATGTCGGTCTGGAACTGCAATATCTCACGGAGATGATATTGCGCTGTTGGTGGGACGTCCTGCATTGATTCATGCTATCAGTTTACGCACTGTTGCTTGTCTGTTTGCCCAGACGTCGCTGGTCGCAGTCACTCAGCACACGTGGGCGGTCATTGCTGCCTTGTCTCTCAGGGGTAGAGTGCCTCTAATGCTTTACTTATCGCCAGAGATGGAGTGGGTCAGTAGGTCAAGTTTTCTGAGTGGGTCAGTGGGTCGTGGGTCAACAGCATGTAACCCACTGTGACCCACCACCCATCATGATCCACTGCGACCCACCACCCACCGTGACCCACTGCGACCCACTGACTCAGTCTGATTTACCGACCCACTCTGCTCACTGCATTGTAGAAGTCTCTTAAGAAGACTGGCAAATTTGTCTTCGTTTTACTTTCATGACCTTCATTTCCCTTCCTTTTCCATTTGTTTCCGTCTACTTAGCTGAGGTGAGTATATCTAACCAAGTGAAAAAAGAACTTACGGCACTTTTGGATATTGATATTTTTAATTGTAATTATTAGCAATAGAGCTTATACTACTACTTGGCTTTCGAGGCCTGTCAGTTTTTCGAGGAGCTAACTACTGGAAACAATACATTTTTGAATCACTGTAATATATAAATTATTACATAAAAAATTGAATGTAATTATGTGTGCCTGATCATCACCATCAAATTACAAAGTCAAATGAAATTACTTTTGGTATATAGTTAGTCCTTAATCCACACTGGGATGTTATTTTGCTTTCATTATAATACATAATATCCTAAGGAGGTAGTGACGACCCGAATTTTTGCGAAAAAAAAAATGAGTATCTCCCAAGCCGTTAAACTTACGGAGCTGAAATTTAGTATATTAACTCTTTATTGAAAATAAACAGAATGTGTCCTAGCATTTTTTAAAGTTCTCCTTTATGGAGGGGGCACTTTCTATATATGGAAAATTGGTAGTGAGTTGGTTTGTAAAAATGATCGTAAACGATCGATATTAGTTAAGAAAAGAAATCAGAAACAAAAAATACAGTGTTTTGCTTCATATATCCATTGCTTTCTACTATAATAATTGCTGAAACTTATGTTTATTATATGGAGCCCTTACAACACAGGGCAATCAATCCATAAAGTTGTGAGAAAAATAAACAAAATGTGTACTGTAAGCTTAATTACACGGAAATTTTAAGTTTGGATTGTACGCATAATTATATGGAAAATTTTACTCTCCCCCCACTTTACATTGGTCTACTTACCTTGATTTGGGACTTTCAAATTTCATCCCTTTTTTCCACTGAAAAGTATCGATAATTCATCAAGGAAATAATTATACTATGATAATTTAATTGAAATTCTTCGTAATTTGGCCCATGGCAAACAGCAGTGTAGTAATTGAAGGGGAAGGAGGGAAATTCCCATTCACCTCTGAAAACTTCCCACGAGGTTTCCTTTCGCTTTCTAGACGGGGGAGGAAACTTGGTAATGGCATCAAACCTTCATGTGTAATTACAAAATTAAATTTATAAACAAATAAGAAATCATCGGTTTATCAGGCTTTAATTGATAATCTATGCACAAGATTCTTCTCTATCGAAGGAGTGGTAGATGAAGTTTCTGTTCTCCATGAGTCGACATTGCCAACTGACATGGTCGATATTGTAAAGATGTTGTATGGCGATAGAGAGATGATACTTCTTGCGGAGTATTTCAAAACTGACCGAGAAAAATCTTTACCAGACTTAAGTCTAACAAGCAGATTGTCGATGAGGAGTTACAGAATCGGGTAGAAGTATTATCAATTTCCACGACAGAGTGCGAACAGGGATTTGCCTTTATACATTTATAAATGACTGATATTAGAAATAGACTAAATCCTCAAACATTGTTTAACTTGTTGTTCATCAATATTAATGGCCCACTGCTAGACAAGCTCAAAGTAGACGAGCTATTTCTTGGCTGAAGGATGGACATCATTCCGCTGCGAATGATTTACCACGAAAAAGTTCTGGAGGCCAACAGGAAATCCTTTAAACTACGGAGGTAATTTATTTGACCTTTAAACTATATTTAAAGCGTTTTCGTAAGGGTTTACAAAGAAGTCCATTTCTTCGCTACTATTTATCGAAGACACATCAAACAAAAAGTGTTACAAACGTTATTGTAGTACCATTTTCATATCGAAATATCCGTAGTTAAGACAAGCAACAGGGTATTTTGAAAACGAAATATTCCCTAGTTCATGGTGGCAAATTACGAGTTTTGGAAAATGTATAGTTGTATTACTAATAGTTTATTACTAATTTTTAATAAGTCTCTTCTTTGCTTTAGGTAAACTACTTTGAATAAATATTCATAATAATTGCAATTATGCATATTTGTAACGTAACTTTAACGTGTGTTTTAGTGATTACACAAATTACAATTATTTACATACTTTATGGAGGTGCTCTCACAGAGGGTACCCGAGCACCTTTATGCACTAAGAAAACTCATTCTTCAAGTCTTTTGTGAGAAAAATACTGTGAACTGAGAAACCATAACCATTTCCATATTGTACAGGAGTATTTTCCTGCAAATAGAAGTTTCTTTTGGAATGCGTTGAGAAATTAACACTTGCAAGAATTCTCTCTTAGTACATGTATATTTTAGGCACACACTAATTTCCCCCCACCTCGAAGTGCTTCAATTTCCTCACTGACAAACACTTTATCATTTGATATTGTAAACGTCTAAGCGATTGACCAGAAATTCAAACTCCGATTAGTGACAATTTCACAGTCTTGTTTTATTACAAGTGTAAACTCTTTAGTCAGTACAGAAGAGGACATGGATCGTGTTCAGAGTTGATGACGATGAATTTTGGTGAGTCAGAGTAGGTCACAGTGGATGAGAGTGGTTCATGGCGGGTGGCGGGTCAGAGTGGGTCACGGTGGGTCATGGTGGGTGGTGGGTTAGAGTGGGTCATGGTGGGTCGTGGATCAGAGTGGGTCACGGTGGGTGGTGGGTCAAGTTTTCATTGACCCACGCCAACTCTGCCATAACCTCGCATGCTAACACCCAATCTTTGGTAATTAACCATTAAAATAAAATTTGAAACTGAAGATAAACTTTGAAATAAATAAAGTGGGTGTAAGCAGCGGGGATCATTCACTTATTTTTATTTTTTATCTCAAAATATCAAAACAATATTGAACATCGAAACAAGAAATTCAAACAAGCCTAGGCCTGTAGGTGTAAGTAGAGTTTGAAGTGTTGTAGATTTTAAATGAATTTCTACGGTTTCCTGAATAATCTCATAAGTGTTAACTCTGTGTATGGTGAATATACTATGAGTTCACCAACAATAATTTGGCGCCTAGTCCCCGTCACTAAGAATAATTTGGCCAATTTTTCGATGAGCTGAATTTTTACCGCATACTGTTGTCTACAAACTTTGGTTTGGTCTGGTTAAGAAGTGCTGCTGATAGTGTAATTAAACATGCATAGAAAATATTTGGGGTCGTAGCACCCTAAATCCTGCACCAATTTAGTTCGTATTCGGAATGGTTCGAAATGTCAGCCCATATATATTCTTTGAGCAATGCTTTATTTTGATTCGGTGAGGAAATGCAAGATAAATATGCAGGGCCTTATCCAGAGTCGTGTGATCAGGCCCACAACCAGAGGGGGCTGGAGGGGGCCTACCCCCTAAAATTTTCGTGGCCCCTCCAGACCTCAATACAAAATGCAATTATTAATACAAAAAAAAAAAAAAAACACAATTTAGATATTTATAAGAGAATTTTTAATTACTTGGTCCCCCTAATATATTCATGGCCCCACAAACCTCTGAGGCTGATTTCGGACCTGCGTCTGTTTAGTGCCATACTAAAGAGGTCGACTAACATATGTTTCCTGCAGTAGTCAGGTTTTTAGTATGATTCTAATCATACGTCAAAACGACTCTGCATAAGGCCCACAATACGTATTTGTGGGGACGTTGCATCCCAACCCCTCCACTGATTTGGCCACTCTCTAACAGTAACCGAATTTTTGACCCATACTAATCGTGTGTAAAACTTTGATTGATTTGGCTAAGAAATGCAGTGGACAGTGAAAATTAAACATGAATCTAGAATGTTGGAAGGGAACATAGACCCAAGCCCTGCACAGTGCACTAATTTAGCTAATCGAACGGGGCCGAATTTCTGCCCCATACGAGATTTGTGCCAAGTTTCGGTTCATGCGGTTAAAAAATTCAAGTGCAGCTGCTAACACGAGCTTAAAACCATTATGCACATGTGCATATTAACCAAAACCCTCCGCAACACATCTAAATAAGAATTTCTTCGAAATCTACCTTAGAAAGTATCGAATATCGAAGATTGACAATATGGATATCTGCAATACCGATATCGACAATATTGAATATTGATATCGAATATCAATATCGATGATATTGAATATCGATACCAACTATCGAATCGATATATCGCACGGCCCTAACTCTATGTAATACTGAACATTCTTTAGAGCCTGTCATCTGTCTCAAAATTGATTTCAACTAATTATTAAATGCCTCATTATTTTTAAATTCTAAAATTTCGCGACACCCCTATATGGGACTACGTGACACAACAATGTGTTGCGATACACCGTTGGGAATCACTGGTCTAAAATGTAATGCCATTATTTTAAAAATCATTGTAGTACATGTAGCCATTGTGATAATATGGTGGACTCTAAAAATCTGTGGCGTCAAATCGCTATGGGGACTGGAAATATGAGCCTGGCGCCTACGTAATTTAAGATAAAAAAAATAAATAGGTCTATGTATTAAATTGAATTTGTATTAGTTTGGTGCCTGATTCTTCATTTAAGTAAATGCTCTAATATTATTAACTCATTTTTCGGGTACTGGCTACACTGAATTCCGCTTGCTTTTATTCTTTTGTCTCATTGGTCACGTGGTCAATGTACGCCATCGTTAATAGTGTATTAAGAATTGCGCGAAAAAATTATAAACATATAAATCTGAATTTTCCTATTTTCGAATACCGTAGTGGGTTGCATTAAACTTTTTGACTTCAAACAATAATAGTTAGTGAAACAGTTCTCGGCATATTATTATTTGTTTTGTTGTGGACGGAAGGAACATTTTGTAATTCTAGCGGGAGTGAGAATTTCTTGTGAATAGAGTATTCATTTTTGAACTTCAGTAAATGAAAGCTGACTAAAAAGACATAGTATCAAAAGAATCGCAATGGGAAGGAAGTTCAAGAAAGGCGACAAGGTTTTTGCTAAAGTAAGAGGGTACCCACCATGGCCTGCAAGGGTAAGTTAGTCTTTGGAGTTCTGTACGACATCCAAAGAAGTAAATTTAACATGTTAATTAAGATAGCAAATTGTTACATATGATCTGGATACTAGGCATGAGTTAAGAAAAGGAGAGTCGTGTGTAATATGTACTGTTTTTGCTTGGATAGGTGTCGTTTCGTTCATCATAAATCTAGAGTTAAGCTTTATTGACCCGTTGAGAAAATGCAAAATGACTTGGAAGGAATGTGACGTGTCATTAACAGGGTTGTTGATAGCGGAGCTGAAACTTGTGAATTTCGGTCCCAGAATCTAAATAAACTTTCCCATTCGTTTACTTTACAAAGAGACAATTATATTTTGTCATAATTTGCAAACATGCATTAGCAAAATATCGTTAGTCTGCAAACTAATGGAGTAACTGTGAAATGACTGTTGCGCTCGGAATTGTTTTTTCGGGAAAAAAGATTCCCGAGGCGAAACCCAGTAGAACCCATTTATGGCTATCGATCCTGTTAGTTACCAATCCTTGTGATTTTTTCATGAGTTGGTATCGAATTAGAATACAGATCTTATGGGAAGAGAAATTTTTGATTGTATAGTAGACAAAATCTATACACACTTTGTTCAAAATTTTGAGTTATCCTGCCGCAGATGGCGTTCCCGAAATGCAAGTTTTGCTGAGAAATGAATAGAATCACACGAAATGTCAACATAAAGGTAAGAAAAGAGATAAACGTCATCACTATATCGTGAATAATTAGGGAGAAAAAGGAAGTTATATTGTGAACCAAGAATTCGAGTATTGATACGGTATTAGTAAAACTTATATTGTGGAGCATGACTACGTGTATTGATACGATATTAGTTAAACAGGCATAGAGCATAATGTGTCAGTGTTTCAAACCCGCTGTTTTATTAACATCCAGAACTGTATGGTACAATTATGGAGGGAAATACATAAATGCGCGAAGACTGGCTATGCCCTTGGCATTACTTCCATGACTACCTGGCTCCGCCCGGTGCCTTTGGCGCACGATCGCGCTTTTACGCGACATTTAATGCGTGGGATCGAGATACGTGTCTCCTTGTATGCCCCCATGTACATGATACAAGTAATTTCATATTTTTATTTTTGAGGTCTCAGGGAACATAATAAGGTAAAGAGTCATTGTTTTCGTGCAACGTTTAAAATTCAAAGGTACTAATTTTGTGCAGAAATATAATATGAAGGCAGTCACATTTACTGAAGAGCGAAGAAGGTTTGTGCATAGGAAATATTCATGATTACGTTAGGGGTGACGGAGGAGAGAGTAATTATGGGTAAGATATATTTAGATAAGAGGAATTAATTAGTAATATAACGCTGGAAAGAGGACAGGTCTAATCAGGGGTCGCGATTTACGGAAGATTTGCCAATTTCAATAACATATGCAGAATGATCGATCTTAAGTGTCATTGCCACCTCCCTTATACAAGATTACCTGATCTCCTTGTAATAATAATCGGACAATACGTAACATGAAACAAATTTCAATTCAAAATTATAATATTAAATACTAAATGTATTTCATATATTTGTAGAACAGTTTAAACGTAATTTTGTATATAAAGCCAAGGAATTGCAGGCAATGAGAATTATACTAATGTACACTCATGTCCAAAATTATTGTCGCATGTCTATAAATATGTTGTTGTAGGAATATAACTTCGAATTCGCCCGGTATTTCTTATAATGTTAGTATGTGTATAATCGACAGAGACATGTATGTGGCAAATTTCATGTCAAAACAACAGTAAATAAGAACAATAGAACGAAAATAAACTTTCTTGTCTATTTAGCAACATTTTGTTTTACTCATTCTAATTTTCATATTTTTAATCCTTTTCCTATGAAATTTATCACGAATATACAATTCTCGGTTATACACATAGCATCAGTATTAAAAATACCCTGCAAAATCATTATCAAATTATATTCTTACAAGAAGACAGTTATAGATATGCGACAATCATTTTGGACATGACTGTACATTCTTCAAGCGTAGTTCATTTGTATGTTTTAAATTTCAAATCATATTTCTGGTTTTCACGAGAAGCGCTAAGGAGTTTAGGTTTGATTTTAACATGTTCCAAGAATTTAGCACAAGACATAGTTGACCTTTACACAGAATTCACCTCTAAGTAAATTTGTGCTTATATGATTCCTACCTTTTGAACTCGCTCGTTGCAACGTGGATAGCGTACCCGAGTTCGATTCCCGGCGGGAGTTCATTTGGTTTACTTCGTGAGTTCAGAAGTTGAGCTTTATAAGTCTACGTTTCATATAGCCTCGCTGCAGAAAGGTGCGCTAAACATAAATTAAATTTTAAAAAGTAGACCTAGCTTTAATCCATGAAGCATTCACAGAATAAAAATTCGTTTTGGAGAGGAATTAACAACCAACTACAACTGATAACACAGAATTAGTTTTAGCATGTATAGAGCACTAGCTTTTCGGAGAGAAACTTATCCATTTGTTTTCTGCTGATCAGGAAGTATCTATGTAGGTGCACTGATAAGAGTGCAGTTTGAGCAGAACAAGTGATGTTTGTCACAGGATGTGACATTGGAGGAACAGGATCACTTACTTACGTAATAGGTGAGATTAGATGTCAATTCCTTTGAATGTTCTGCTTAAAGTGCACTTTTCCCGTTGTGGTAATTTTAAAACCATATTTTTCATACATTTCATCACCATCAAACACAAGTTGAATTTCTACCACGCGTTCAAATGAAGATAGATGTGTAGGTTCAAGTACAAAAAAGTAGCAAAAAGGACTAAACTGCAAGACTTGTAAACCAATATAAATTTACTTTGTCATAAAAATAATACATAATAATAATAATAATAATAATAAAAGACATTCAGTTCGTGCAACTAAACAATTTCCTTAAATAGCTAATGTCCGGTTAAAAACCAGACAAATGTCAACACCAATGCAGCAAAGTTCTAGAACACAGTTCCCCCTTCTCTTTTAGCTGTAATAAAGTGAGAGAGCAACGTGCCGTGCGGGGCCCTAACCCGCCTTCACTCGCTAACGTTCGCTCGGCAATACTATGTGAATTAAATATTAAACTTTGGTACAGAAAGGAACCAACCTAGCTACTAATCAATATAGGGGGGGACCTGTGTTCTAGAACCTTCCCCACTAATGCTTCAATGCTTCTTGGAGTGGATTTAACATTTGACACACTTATGCCGGACATATGGAACCACTCTGGTCCCAGTTTCAAGAAAATCAATGGACACTTGCCTCACATAATTTTATGTGGCTGGTGTACATTTCTTTAGTAAGTGAATATCTTGGTTATCGTTAGAACAGCTTTTGTATTCCTGTTATGTTAGTGTACGATGAACGATTCTTTCCATTGTATATGGCTATTCAATTGTAGAAATATGACACATTGTGTCCTACGGCTCTCAATGCTAGTAAGTCCTCCCTGATTGGCCCAGCCTGTGTTTCAACTTGCACATGCCTATTCTAAATGTTTAGTGGTACACTCATTCCAATGCAGAGGCTATTTTCAAAGTAGACATCAGGTATCTAGGAAGAATTTTCAGTTCATTTTAAGAGATTAGGCCTACGTAAGAAACACATTTTCAGTAATGGCTCAGGCGGGCCGGATTGAAGCGTTCAGTGGGCTGGGACCGGCCTGGAAGTCAGGTGTTGCACGTGGCTGAACAGTCAATCAGAGTAGTGAATCAGGAATTTTATAATTGTAGTTGACTCGCGATTATACTTAGGGACCGAGCCTTCCTCTGATACACAAAACCTTTGGTAAAACTGAGATTAGCTGTTATTAGGTACAGTAGTAAGTACTGAAAATGATAAAACATCTTTTTTACATATTTTTCTTTACAGTATACTAAAACTTACCCAGTATTTTTACATACATACAGTACCATACAAAACTTAATTTTTGAAAAAATCAGTGATTGTTTTCTGGGCCATCTTTCGGCCTCTTTTTGCTGCTGCGATGTTACACACGATGACAGTCAGGTGAGGCAGATTTGGAACTTTGCGGTTCGCATGCCAGCTCTTACAACAACTGTAATTGCGTTTTTTTATTTATTTATTTTATAGACTGCCTCGGTTAATCCAGAGGCTCCATTAATCGGAACTCGGATAACCGCGAGTCGGTTGTTTATTTTTGAAAGAAAATCACCCAAAATAAGAACAGGGGAAAAAATGAATTACGCAGCTTACCAACTCGCAAACTAAGAAACAAATTCAAGAGATTGTAACTCTTCTTATTTTCATCGATTTTATTCCAGAAATATGAGTAAAACATAACCATCTCACTATTCGAATACTGTAACCCGTTTCTATACGTGCATGTTAAAACTAACTAAATGTATGAGTAAATAAAGGAGCACACGATCCGAATTCACATAAACAACAAAATAGCTGTTTACTTACCTAACGTATGTTTCTTTTATTTAGATTCTTATGATTTCGATACATATTTCAGCTTCCTGGTATCTTCTACAGAGGACGTCTCCTTTGAGCGTTAAATCGGGTAGATGTTGCTTTTAGTATTCTTTGATGTACACAAATTTCCAGAAAGCAGTCACTGCACACTTCTCTAAAACTCAAATTATCACAAAAAATTATATCCGAAAACTTAAGAATATATATACTCCTTTGTAATGCAAAGTCACTATTGTAGAACATTGCTTATGAAAACTTGCTAACAGTTTTCTGGTCGGTATGGAATATTTATGTGTAATCACGAAACGACTGGAGTGAGCTAGTTTTGGAACTGCGTAGCGTAATGATATAATTTCAGTTACATTCAGCGATCTTTTGATCAAGATTTAGTTCCGGCTCGCTAGTCCTAATGTAATATGATTCATAAGTAGCGTTTTCGATTTGAAAGGCAGTTTTGTGGAATAATTGAACCTTATTGATGTGCGTTGCTAAAGACAACTGTTTAGACAGTGTTGATACCGCGAGGTCTTGATCCTTGGAGTCTCACTCGTTGATACATTTCTTTTGTCATTCCGATATAAGTTTATATACACTCAAATATTGCCCAATACGTGCCTGAAGAACTTAGATCATCCACATAGTAATTTTTGTATGCAGTGAACTTCATTTCAAGTGGATCCACTTTGGTGTGTGTATCTAGTATTTCTTTAGAGTGTACAGGTTAGTAGTGTTGATAGAAGAAAAATCGGCACATCAATTAAAGCAAGTTCACTGTATAGGCCTAAATAATAGATATGCCAAAGTCATGCTAGATAAAGGGAAAATAAAAGTGTTAACAGATTTATAAAGAAATTAACAAAAGTATCGTAAGTAAAATGGATTTCGCTCCTTATGTGGCCAATACTCTCGTACATACTTCAGAAAGTCGGTAACAAATGTGGTTTTAATGTAGCGCTAAAATCACCAATAAATTTAGTTTACGCACGGGGAGCAGGTCAAAACTCCCACACTCAGAAAATGTCAAAACGCCCACAAAAACGGTCATAACTCCCACACAAATGGACAAATTTCCCAAATCCACGAACAGTCATAACTCCCATAGCCAAAACTCCCACACTCAAAAAATGTCAAAACGCCCACACAATCGGTCTTAACTCCCACATAAATGGACAGATCTCCCAAATGCACTAACGGTCAAAATTCCCACACAGGTAAGCGGTCATAACCCCCAACGGTCATGACTCCCACACAAATGGACAAAACTCCCACACATAGCAACGGTCACAATCCCCATACAAATGGACAAAACTCCCACAGGCAGAAATTGTCAAACCGCCACACAAGTGGACAAATCTTCCAAATGCACGAATGGTAAAAACTCCCTTGGACTTCTTTTTATTATTTTCAGCGTGTCAAACTTACAAGACTGCAACCAGGATCATTTCAAAGTGTGGGAGATTTGTCCAATTATGGGGGGATTGTGACCGTTGCTATGTGTGGGTGTTTTGTCCATTTGTGTGGTAGTTATGACCGATTTTGTGCAGTTTTGACCTAGCCCTACGCATGCACTGTTTTTTTCTTTATTTCTTTCGTAATAAGAACTTTCCCGGTAGTTTTATGTTCCTTTCTGGTACGAAAAAGCAGCATTTTGATAAGCTTCAGTTACATCTGAAACATGTTTTGCTCTCTCTCAAGTTGGCATTTGCGGGCATCCCTTACAAAAAATCGAGAAGACGTTAAATTACTTGTTTTGAGCCGTGTGTTACACGTTTTACTGGCACTGTTTTCCTGAACGATGGAGATATATTTTCACTCGCCCACGATCATTTTGCGCCTCGTGTTGTTGTTTCACTATCTCAATTGAAGTTTTATACATTCAGTCCTAAATTCCAGTCATATATATCACTAAGTAATGTCATTAGTAATTGTTTTGTAGCGTAGGAATTAAATCATTGGAATCAATGAAACTGAAGAGTGATGATGAAAGATAACACAGTGAACTTATTACCATTCTTAAAAAGTTTCGTAAATAACAACAGTAGACATGCAAAGACCAACAAACTTGTAAAAGTTTTTAATTACTATATTTAATATGGACGGTACTATTTTCTGCGAAGCTGTAGTGTTTTCTACGCTCCTCTTATAGGAGAAAACTATTGATTATTTTATTATCAGAAGCGTTTGTGTAAATCTAGTAATGATTTTTTATAGAAAACCACGCAAATATCAGGTTGTCTAGAAAGTATTGAGATACTGGGAGGTCAAAATTGAGAATGCATTTATTGTGATTTTAAAATAGCATATGAAACTACATATGCAGCATTTTGTTTGATGACTGCCATTTTTCCGGCAACACCAGAATCCCGTCACTATAGAACGTGTATGATTCTTGGTCAAAAAGTTGTGACACGTGGTTTTCACATGTCTCCTGAAACTAACTTAACACTAATTCAGGGAGTTCTGCAGAAACCGAAATAATGGGTCCGGATATACGATGAAGACTTGAAAATTTCTCAGCTAAGTTCTTTTAATTTCTGACGGGTGGTAAAAATTGTATGCGGTGTGACGTCAACATGGTATACGATAAGGTTTCTGTTGACCGTCTTTAGAATTGCTAGGTAGAGTCGCACTAATTGTCGACAGTACGAGTTGGAGTTCATTCTTGAGCTTCTTTGTCACTAAGCGGTTAGCGTATGTGCCTTTGGCGTGGGAGACCCGGGTTCGATTCCCGGTGGGGACCTCATGTGTTTCGGATTTCATGTTAATCAGTAGGTCCAGATCTCATATAGCCTAGCTGCTGAAAGAGACGTTAAACTCTCAATCAACTGAATGGAGTTCATCCTTCTGCCCGGGGTAGTAGCTCATGATGCACGATGCCCTTTCAGTTCCACCAAACACAGAGGATAACCTTCCTAGGCGTCGGTGTGGGTTTGTTACAGATTGTGTAGCTTCTCCTTTCTTTGACCATGATGTTTTTCTCACATTATTATCTTAGATTATCCACTTTTCATTACTTGTAATCAACCACTGCAGAAATGACTAGTTCCGTTATATTTCTGTATAGATTTACAAATATTCAATGGAGTCACTGTGTTTGAGACAGATCATGTGGCACTTAAAGGTTGTGTTTCTTTTTGTGCCCAACTTTTTCTAAATCGCTTAACACACTTCGCTTATGGATGTTTAGGTCATTGGCGATGTCGCGACTGCTTACATGCCAATCTTCCTCAAGCACGTGTGCCTTTGGTGCACGTGATCCTGGGTTCGGTTCCCGATATCAGAGGACACAAAATAATTTCACGATCATTCACTTTCATCAATCGTCCGTCTCCTTTAGGTCGGATGTTATGATTGCTTACATGCCTGTCTTGCTCAACTTTAGCTAGAATATCATCCACGTTTTCTATGGTTGGTCGTCCATTCAGAGAAGCATCTTGGACGTAGAAATTTCCAGAACGAAAGTGACTGAACCAATTTTTGGCGGTTGCTTTTGGTAACATATCTTGCCCATAAACAACACAAATTTCTTCACGGGCCTGCGGGTTATTTGTGCCTTTATCGAAAGAAAATTGTAAAATGTATCGCAGTTCTGTGGAAAGTTTTCTCATCGTCACGGCGCGATACCTTACTTGTAATTATACGAATTCCAAGAGTATTTGCACATCTACTAGCTTCAACTATCAGTTGTTGAATGACGTTGGGCCAGACCCACTGCGACTCACCTTGAGATTTGGAACACTAAGGCCATCTCGTGCACAAAAGGCTCACTACTTTCTAGATAACCTGATACTAATGTGACAGCCTTATTCTTTTCTTTCTTTTTGTTTTTTCAAAATTGGAAACTGACATAATGTAAATTTCTTTTTAAATAAATTGTAATATTCGACAATATATGCACAGTAATCGAAAAATCCAGATGCACACTACTTTTATAGAATAAATAATAGTATTTTTGCAGTCTCCCTCGAATGGTAAATGTAGCAACGGCATAAAAAAATCGTAGTTCATTCTCTAATAAGGATAAAATGGCAACTTTCTTAAAAAATAAAATAATAATAGTAGTCACATCTTCCTTTGAGCAAGTTAGGTCATAACAATGTGGGATTAATACTTCGTGAAATGATAATTAAAAAAAAAAAAACTCAAAGAAAAATATCCCCATGGTGCTCAAAAATAATCCAAGTTGAGTATAGAGTTCCATTTCATACAGTCTCGGTGCTGGAAAAAGGATGTCAACTAAAAATAGAAGTAGGATAAGATCTTAAAAGAAAATGCAGTAAATAGACCGAATTTGTTTTAACTACTTTATTCTTATATAATAAACAGCTTTAATTCATTCCAAGAAACTAGAACTTAAACAAGTTTGTTTGGCCTTGTAGGGTCCAGCATTTGAATTTTCTGGCCTATTTGAACTTATATTGCAGTGCAACCTGTATTAAATGCAGTATCAAACAATTTTTATTTCCGTAGAAGTTATTCCCTATAAAGATCTGTTTTTCTGTTTCAGGTGGAAGCTGTAATTGAAGGAAGACCAGTAAAATATAATGTTTTCTTCTATGGAACTTTCGAAACGTAAGTGTGTGTTTATTAGTAGGGAAATAACATTCACGTATGGGTATTAACTTGGTATACGTCTGTCATATAATGATTGCTAAAATTTTCAGTGCTAACTTCCATCTTCCTTAGCGGCTGTTTGTGAAATTTTCAACAGCAAATTTGTTACATTACATACTATATTAAGATTAGTCTAATTTAATGTATGTAATCATGCATCAGTTAAGTTTCTTAATGATCAGATATGGAGTTTTTATCTTGGAAATTTATTTCTGGAGTTCTGTTAACCTGACATATGTATATATATACTCAAACGATGTTCACACAAAGATTTTTTTTTTTTTTTTTTTTTAATATAGTTAATATGTCAGTGTACTAGAAGATTATAGATTTCTTACTTCAGCGAGCATATGCTTTAAACATTAAGTGCGATTAACACTATATATTCAAAGGAAAAAAAAAAACGTGTTCTCTTTAAAGGGTTTACCTATAAGAAACTTAGAACTTGAAAATGATATACAGCAGAAACTACAAATGGTAATGAAATAAGTTTTGTTTTATGGTAGAAAGCATTCAGTGGGTGGAATAGAGTTTGGAAGTTCAATATGGCACCACTCTTGCACAAATATTGCACGGTAAATTTGCATTGTTTGTTGCTTATTCTCATAGACTTGAGATTACCCCATAGAAAATAGTCCAGGAGGGAGAGATCACATGATCTGGTCCAGTTCACTTCACCATTTCTCGATAGAACGCGTACGCCCCATAGCAGAACATGCCGCGATCTACGATGTGGTCGCAGAAAGTTTGCCGCGCCTGTGCAACAAAATTGCCAGAGGAAAAAAAATAGCCAACAGAAATGTATAAAAACATGTCTGCTATGTGTAGATGTCTTAAATGCACGGACGACTCGCATAAATATAGTGTGGACTGTTTTTTATGTCGCGTAAGGCGTATTTTTAACAAACACACGTGTTTCTTCTGCAATATTCCTGCAGAAAATTTTTGACTTACAAACGCTCATCGCAGAAAGAAAACAAAAGTTCTTCTATCGGACACATACGGTTCTGTCACATTGTGATCGTAAATTTGAATAACTTCTATGGATTATTAAATAGCTCCATGCTAATATGCCATAGACTGCTGCACACAGCTGTCATAGAGTAATCTAGCCAGTGTTCCCAGAACACGATTTCGAAGTTCTGATGTTCTTATTCGTAAACCCTATACAGCATTGGTACATTTGCCAGCAAGAGAATATATACTAATAACTCCACACATAATATTCTAACAATAACTTCCGAACGAATGTACAGTTCAAATTCGATACTTTATTACGAATGCTATTCTTTGCATGTTAACAAAATACTTAAGCTCGTTCTATTCGTTTTAAGGGTAACGACAAAAGAAGGTGGATCTATTGTGTATATTGTTTTGCTATGGATTGTAAAATCTTTGATTTGTAGTTTGGTATTGTAGATGGTATATCTGCTGGTGTATTATACGGGACGATCAGAGACTTAAGTTTTGAAGTTTAACCTTAGGTCTAGTATATGTCCCGTTAGAACAGTCGGAATTTGCCGACAGGGTCTCATTAAGATAGAGAAACTGTGCGATTATTCCGGACAGATTGATATCTGTATGCATTAAGGTGATCCAAAAGAATCAAATAACCATATCTGGCCATTGAGCATTTTTACAACTTATATATCAATCAGATCTGATTAAAGAACTCGATCGGTACTGAAATTAGACACATCCCGTCACCCACTTCCAGTACACGATACCTAAACCCTGTTCGGCCTAAGCTCTAAACTGCGATAAACAAAGCCACGTGAAACTAAATCTCGCCGATTTGCTTTTGGCCTACAGACGCTTATACTCCTCCGCAAAATAGTTCATGTGATTTGATTATTATTTTTACTATGAAGCTCCATATAAAATTGCTACATTATTATAAATGACAAAAATATAATATAAATTATCTTATAAAACTGCGATCGAGTGTAATTAATGAAACAATAGAAATAAATACTAAGCATGCGCAGTAATTATGGCGCCAATTCAACTGTGGAGGCGTGTTCTGTTTTCAAGCCTGAAAGACGGCTTGCATGAATCCCGGTTCCGCGAGTGTTGTGGTGAAACACCAACAAGGTAAACATTTACTCACTAAAGAACAGTTGTTTACCAGCGAAATTCTTTAATCTTTCGAGTTTTTTCTTTCTCTTCTGCTGCTGCTGTAAGTATCTGGACAACGAGACAGTACTGTCAAAATGCACGTGTATAATTTGCTCCCCTGCGTGGGGAGTGGGAGTGATACATCACTAGCCAATCGTATTTGTGACGAGCGGAAGGATACAAATATTTTGTTTATCGGAGTTTAGAGCTTACGCTGAACAGGGAATAATTCACTTTCCGGGGGTGAGATGTATTCAGCGGTTTCGCGCATTCATCTGTATATGAACTGAATCGTCTTAACCCAAGAAAGAGCCCTTCCCATTGGTTTAGTGGTTAGCGCGTGTGGCTTTGGTGCATGTGGTTCCGGCTTCGATTCGCGATGGCAGAGGGGGAAAAAAAACTCAAAATGATTCACTTTCATTAATCATCTGTCTCCTTTAACAGAAAGGGTATAACTGTTGAACTTTAAACTGAAAAAAAAGTACCGAAATTGGACATTTCCGATATGCAATACAAACAGGTACTGAGAAGTATTTAATTTTGGTTTGGGTCGTTTTCTTTCATCAAGATGAATTCATTGAAATTTAGGTGCATGTACACAATCAGGGACGTACGCAGGGGGGGTCACGGGGGTCCGGACCCCCCCCCCCCGAAATTTCGACTTTTTTAAAATTTAGCCTAATTTTAGGTGCAATTTTAGGAATTTTAATATAAAATACCTTCATATTTAGTTTGGACCCCCCCCCCCGAAATAAGTTCCTGGGTACGCTACTGTACACAATCACTGAATATACTCCACCCATGGAGAGTAAATAAGGTACCGTGTGCCGGAAGTGTCCAATCTCGGTACCTTTCACTTTCTTTCAGCAAGACGAAATGATTGGTATTGAGGTTTCGTGAAGGCAATTGCTGGATATACCTCATCAAAAGCAAAGGGTATCCATTGCACTATAAATTCATCTGGAGTAAACTGATAAGTGTTTTGAGATTGAAGAACATAAATGGCGCGAGCTGTTTTTACACTCCGATAAGACAAAAAGCAGTAAATTATGTCAACGTCTAGTTTCTTCTAGTACACCGTTTGAAACAAGAGATATCACCTGTGAAATGAAAGATCACGTATACTGTTGAATGTAGAGCTTAAATATTTTAGATGCTCAGCATAGAAGAGGTGAATTCAGGATGGAAATAGAGTTGTTGAAATGTGATCAACTTCCAACATAGACAAGAGTAGGTGGCCAATTTACAGAGTATTTGAAATAATGTCAATCTATTCAAAAGTGTGGTCAATGAACAGGTTTTACTGTATATGAAAATTAAGTTCGAAGAATGAAAAATTAGCTAGTGGACTGAGAATTGAATCCGAATCTCCGGCGTACCGGTAGATGTTCATTAAATTAGACACTGGGTTGCTCAAGCACAGCAGAAGTTACGATCTTAATGGCTGATCGTCGACATCAAGAATGATTTTTTTTTTGGTCTGGAAGCGGACTGGCACTGTGATCAGTAAACCATAGTTCAATGGCTTATTTTTTATTTTTGAATTTTATTAAATTTTCACCTATAGATATGTAAGAAAAGATAAATTGTTTATCATTTTATCATATACGAAAATTGTTTTCGTTTATAACAATAACAAACAATCTCTTCAAGTGATAGTAAACTGGTTCTATTCCTCGTTCTTTGTCAAAATGCCATTGCACGTTTAGATGAGAGTTATTCCTTTGTCATTTTCAGTCCTCGTCGCTGTCATACGTGTTGATACTTGACCTGATTCGGTGAAAATTTTTATAAACTCTTTCCTTTGTTAAGTTGGCTCCATCCGGTCAAGTTATTTCGGTCAGCAGATTATCCATCTGTTTCTGCTAAGGCTGTCATTAAAGCACTAAACTTGCCACATATTCACACGTATTTCTAACAGTAGTTTACTCTGTATGAGTCTTCACGAAATTCTGAGAATTAAGTATTCTTGAGAGGATCTCGTTTTGGAAATTGTTCAGTTAGGAGTTGGGTCTTTCTATTTTTTATGAAGTTTCGCGAAGTCACTAAGTTTTCAGTTAATTTGGAAATAGTTGATCTTAGATATAATTACTGTGTCTAATTATTTTTTTTTTCACCTGTAAACTTTCTATCAAAACTGAACTTCCTTTTTTTTTTTTTTTTTTTTTGTGCAGATCATCGATGATTAAAATTAAGAAATTGTTAGAATTTGTGAGTGATTTTGGATAAAGGTATGTTAATTTTAATTCTTAATTTTTTTATTTATTTTATTTTTTTTTATTTTTATTTATTTATTTATTTATTTTTACAGCGGAATATGTAAAGAAGAAGACGTCTTCCTATATCACGAAGCTAAGGATAAACTTGGGAAGCCACAAAAAAGGAAGGGATTTAATGAGGCCTTGTGGCAAATTGAAAATGATCCTAACGCAACTGTGCCGTTATCCAAGGTAAAGTTACATATTTTATACTATGTGAGTAATAAGTATAATATTACAAATCTTCAGTACTTGGTTTGACTTGAGATATATCCTAACTATATATACATCAGCTGATATAAATTATTGAGCACTTCATGTAGGGTTACAATGATTAAATTTGGCATGATTGTAGCTTTCCGGAACTAACCCAAGGAAAATTGTCAAAAGTGAATGTTTTTAATTTTGGGGGTCTAAAGAGGGGATGAATTTTCCTATGTTATTTACATGGACCTTTTTATGGACTTATCTCATGTTTTAGGTACTTAGAATTGGAATAAAAACTTGAAATTCGGTATACTTGTACGTTTTCGTTACCGTTACCTAAGTAAATCATCAAAAATAAATATTTTCAATCGTAGAGTGGTTTTATTAGGAACTGAAAAAAAAAAACTTTCCCATGTTATTTATATGGGACGTCTTCTACACCCCAAAATGTTTAGGCACTTCCAGCAGGATTAAAATGATGAAATTTGGCATGATTGTAGCCTCCAGGACTAACCGACAGAAAAATTGCCAAAAGTGAATATTTTTAATTGTTTAGGGGTCTAAAGGGAAATGAAGAAATCCTCATGCTATTTAAATGGGCGTTTTTTAAGGATACAAAATCTTAACTTATAGATAGTTGAAATAGGAAAAGAAACTTTAGAATTGTGGGCTCAAGAGGCGCAAGGCTGTAGGCTGAGCAACGGATGGGCAGATTCTGGAAATATGAAGAGCAAGTTCACGGAATTCACTGTTGATGCAAAGGCCGATAGATAAGAAATGTGAGATTGTAGGCCGAGCAGTCTGAGGGGCGGAGTCCCCAGGTAGCCAAAGGCTAGTGTGTAAATATAAAATTAAACTTAGTACTATTTTCAGCTTTGCAAAATTAAGTCATAATTACTAATTTGTTCTACTGGAGTGACATATTCTACTTGCTTTTGTTGGACAAGGAAAAGTCTTTCAGTTTTAAAATTTTATTTTGCCCCAAATAGTGCACTTCTTCAAGTATTTTAAGATCACTGTTCCGAGGGAAGAAAAGTGCTCATGTTAGTTTCGAGGTGTAATTAAGGGAGAAAGTGAAGTTTTATTTATTCAAAATCTTGAGAGAGAGAGATCGAAAGACAGATCGTCTGAATTACTGAAATAGGTTCTAGGCTGCATTTTTTAAAAAATGAACTCGTACCGTGCACCATGAATTCCGTTTCTGGTTAAGGTACAGTTATATTTCGGTTATCTGTGTGCATGTGCAATGTGAACTAAGACTATAATTCTATTCAAAATAGTGTTCCTTGTTCTGTAAGGAGACACCAGTCCCCGTGTATTCCACAAACCGTTCTCAATGTCAATTAAATTCAACGGTGAATTTGAATCCAATCACCATAACAGTATGGTAAATGATAGTGAAATATATTTCTATAACGTCTCATGGATAAGAGTTTAGTCCAAGGAAGTGATAAGATTCAAATTTATTTCTAGGGAAATACAGGGTGGCGCGTATTGTATCTACCAGTTGCAGTTGGCAACCCTGATCAAATGCGCGTACGAATGCTGCGCATGCTTACGGCACTGAATAGCAGGGCCTCTGGCAATTAGTTTACCATGGAGCGGTGGTCTGTGCAGACGCGAATTGCGGCGGTGGAAGCCTTTATACGTTAATGCGTGTGATGAATGCCTTCCCACGTCGCCTGCAGCAGTGCATCCAGGAAAAAGGCGGACATTTACAGGACGTTATTTTTAAAGTTTAGTGAGCTCCTTCGACAAGTGTTGTACAGTGTACAAATTGCCAGTCCATATACTTATATTCCATAACAGTTTTGCATTAAAACTTGCATAACACACCTTTGTATTTTCATTTGAAGTTGGTAGATACAATACGCGCCACCCTGTAGTAGGAAATTATCTTACCCAGGAAACTTCGAAGACTGATATAACCAATTCTTAGTTCTAAAATACATTTCACCACAAGTGGACAAGACACTTTATTGAACATTTATTCTTTAATATTTATTCTTTAATATATTTTTTCTTTACTACGAAAAACCATGGAAAACATTAAAAAGAGTGAATTTTCCTTTTACGAACTGCACAATTTCTCGTTTTGGAACGAAGCAGGTGTTTTGCTGACTTACTGTCGCCAGCACTGATAAGAAAACAACACTTTTGATAATGTGGAACTTATGTGCGAGAAAGCCAGACAATCAATCGCTTCCTCATAATTGCCAAATATGTTTTATTTACAAACTATTTTCTTTCTTATACGAACATATGGACTATAACAGTTTAATTTCATTTTACGTTAAAGTTGGTTAAAAAGTTAGTTTCGGACTGTTTCGTTTCATTTCAAGGAAAAACTGGATAATTATCTGGACTGATCTTGCCAGGACTGTAAGTTAATTCAGTGCAATTGTCCTGTATTAACATATATGAATACTGGTCTACTTTATAGTGACATTTCATAAATTGTGTGACAATCTCTTAAATGATCTGGAAAATTTCCTTTCTGGCAAGCCAAACCAAACCAAGCTTCTAGTTCTCAAATTAGTACATACTTGAACTCGGTAGAAGTAACTCGTCGTAGTTACTCCGTCTTATTATTCAGTTTTCTATATGTGGTGGACGAACACCGTGTGCGTGGGTTTTCTCGGGGTTCTCCCGTTTCCTCCCACTTTCTTCATTCCACCATTTCATTCATCACTCATCACCACCGTCTCCTTTAGCCTAACCGGCATAACTGTGGGACGTAAAACTTAAAGATTTAATTTTCAGTTTTCTATATTTTAATAGCGCATATTATTGGAACTGTGAGTTTGCATTGAATACTCGTTTCTAAAGTAAGAAAGCAATGGAGTAAAGATTCTTAATAATAGTGTGAAGTGAAATCATTACTGACATTTTCTATATATTGTGCTACATTATCAGTTGAATTTTTGTGAAAACACCAATCACTGTTATGTCACAATTTTTACATGGAGCAACCAAGAACATTAATGTGATATATATTACTAGCATTTCTTACAGTGGAATATCATCTTTGTCAGAGAAACATTACTCCTCCCTTCTTACCAAAATGATTAATACAGAGTTGTGTTTTTTCAGTAAGTGTGAGAATGCCGTGTATTAATGGGTGAGGATACCCCTTACGCGTTGCAGCTCAGAGAGTTAGAGGAGGCTTTCCCGCAGGTAGAAGATGAGCAATTAACAACTGATGTCTTCTGCCTCCAGGTGTCCGTTTATACATCCAGTCTTCGGAGGCGGAGCGGGTGGAAGGGATTCTCTTCGTGTTCCATCGGTGTGACGGTATCTGTCTGCTGCTTGTGCCGAAGCACGTGTTTTGTTCATTGATATGAAGGGATCTAGCAATAGTTATACATTTGTGATCATACATTAAATGATGGTGCTTTTCTTAACTTTTAATAAATTTTATTTCAAAATTAGAGCTCAATTGTGGCTAAGCGGTTAGCGTACGCGCCCTTGGCGTGGGAGATCCGGGTTCAGTTCCCGGTGGAAGCTCATGTGGTTTGGTTTCCACGTTAATCAGTAGTCCACGTCTCATATAGCCTTGCTGCTGAACGGGACGTTAAACTCAAAATCAACTCAACTCATTTTAAAATTACTGACATTAAAAACAATGCAGCTATTTGCGAATAATATTTATGGTATATAAGTTCAAATAAAATTTCACTTTCCATCTCTAATCATTCCTTAAATCAAATTTTTGTGTACTTTTTTGATGTTAATACGAAATATTCGAAGTATTATAAAACAAGATTGTTTCAAGCAAGACGTGCAAAACCATTTTGTAACGAAAGCAGCTTTTAAGAGAGAACACAAAAAATGTTATGGGAGTTGGAGAGTGTGCCATGGGGACACCCCTACTATCATCCGTCTCCAAAAATACGTAACAACGACTGTATTTCTTTATTTAGCAATTCGCAGTAAAATGGAAGAAAAAAGGACGTTAGAATTTGCGATTCAATTATCGTAAAATAACTTGTTCCCATATTCATTTGTTTGCTTCCACGCTGTGGAACGAGGTTTAATGATGTGCAGTTCTTGTTATAATGTTTAGATTTTTATACTTTTACTGTAGGAAAAAATGGTAAATAGGATCTCCATCTTGTTCGTATGTTGGTGTTCTATATCTGTATTTCGACAGTATCCTTGGAGCCTGGAGTTAGAGAAGCAAAATGGTTCCTCTTGTGACGGTTCATTATTATGTGTTATATCGAATGAAGGGATGAAACGAAAAGTGTTTCAGATGTTATACGAGTTTGAAATATTTCGCATGTTGATACGAAAACACAAATTCGGTGGCGTAGACGGTAGAGCGTTTACTTTTGGCACCAAACTTTCTGCATTCAAACCTTGGTGCGTGAACATTGGTTTGTGGTAAATAAATACCGACGGGGTGATTCTCCCGTTTCCTCTCCTATTTGCATTCGTTTTGTTCTTACAACATTAACTCAGTAATTACTATCTTGGATGTGCGACGTTAAACTAACTATTTAATATGAAGTATAAATACTGAGTAACGGGTTTTCGTCTGTCAATAACCGGGAAGCACCTTTGGGAATTGTGGAAGTTAATCACAATGATTGACTTCTTTCACTCGAGCAAATAATGTTCCGTAAGATTTTATTTTTCTCAGGAATAAGTTGTTGTTTGCTCGCTTTCTCGCATGGAAACTTAGTTAACTTTCACGATAATATTCGTTGCTGGAAAATTGAATTTTGTAAATACCCACATGTGCAAAATTAATAATTAAAACAAAGTAATAAAGCTATTATTGCAAGAAATTTCCAAATGAATAAATAGAAAACTGAGAACGAGTGTGTACATTTCGTTATCGTGTTTTAAGAACGTGACCCTGTTTCATTGTTTAAGTGCGTTAGTTCATCATTTTAATTTCTTAGAAACTTAACAATGCTCAAATGCCTGGATTAAACACACAAATTGGTTGTATCCAGATGGGAAAAGAAATAGCAAATGCAAGTTGATTTAATGCAGTGGATCGAGGGCAGGGTATGTGGAAAAAGAAAAATAGTTTATACAATCTTTAACAACAGGTTTTTATTTACTACAGCATATTGTTCTATAAAGGGCAATCGAGAAACAGGGGAGAGTTTGTAGTAACAGCTTTCTGCTGGTCTAGTGCGCTTGTTCAAGTTGCAGAGGCAGTATTGAAAGTGAAGAGGAGGTGTTGTGTTCAATGGTCGTTGTATTTAGTATTCCTGCGCAGATAACAAACATGACAGTTTCCAAGTATTCCAAGACCACGTTCAGTTCTTCCTGGTTGTTAAGATTTTTTTTTTTTTTTTTTCTCGTGGTCTGGGGAAGTCAAATATGACAAATTTTGTTCGCGCTCCAACGCTTTTTGCTGAGTAACATCGGATGGCAAGTGATAGCTAATTACTGGAAAGTTAAAAACCGTATATAGATAGCCTCGTCCGTCTCAATATTAGAAACATTTAATACCTTTGTGAATAATTAATAAATAAAAGGAGGAAAGATGTACTTGCTATGATCGTCACCCTATTTGTACCTCATCTGTACAGAACTTAAGGATTTCTGGTGATGTTACGTGCTCAAATGTGGATCCTATGACGCAAGTAGGTACGAGTTCGGAGTCGAAATAAAATAGTTTACAGCGATTCTTACTAAAATGTAGCATTACTGAAGCAAAATTACGATGGTGTATTCAAACTGTAATGACATACATCAATGCCCACTGCTTCTAAAGATGCCAAAATATTCAAACTTATGTTCCCAGACTTAGATTGCCAGGGAAATGCAGCTTCAACGTGACAAAATACTATCACTGTCGTTCATAAGGTGTATCACCAAACTTTAGAAGTGAACTAATTCAGTTGTTGAAGGATACACAAATGTGCGATTCTGAGTACCGTGAAAGGGCAAGTGTTCATGCGTTATTTGATAGGAAATGTTTTTAGGAAATTCTACAGCTTCTGATCTTTTAATTGCTTTCAGAGAGAGGCATTCACCGTCATTGAACTTATTTATATAAATCAATGATTGTCCCAATGCAAACTTTACATGTCTGCATACCTTCAAATCATATATAAAGACGTCGCCCAAATGACCGTGTAATACTTGATATAGAAAGCTGTGAATTAGTTTGCGTGGAGTATTTAAGATCGCAATTTGAGGCAACCTGCATAACATTATTTAAAGGTGTTTCAGCATGCTATGCCGAGTATACTCATAGAGGCTCAGAAAATTTTCCCGTCAAGTTTTTTGTTCTGTGTTGACTTGGAAATAGTAGTGTTGCTTACCGAACCATTGACATTTATCGCTATCTTCCGTTGTATATTCAGGTTGTTGGGAAGGATAAGTAAGTTTCCAGTTCTGCGAGCTGTCAGTTCGTGTCAGATATGTTGGAAGAAGATAAAATGATTATTCCTGAACTGATATTTTTTAAAGCACTTGCGTCAGAAAGAGAAACTTTTCTTTGTGAATTTAAGACGGACGCTTCTTTGAGTACATTTCTTTACAATACTGTATCGGATGTGATACTTTAGTTGTACAAGTTCATGTATAGGAATTGATGTGTAAAATGAAAATAATAAAATTAAATATAAAAATTTTTAAAAAATGTAAAAACTGTTGACATTGATTTTTGCTACACATATCCTTTAAGAAACATCAATTAATAACGGATTTGGACATTTTGGATTTTTGCCGAAATTGAAGAAAGTATGCACAGAAATTTGTTCTGTAACTTTTGGGGAAGTCATCTTTAAACTATAAATTGACTAGAACCTTTTCGTGTTTGGATCTTGATGTTTTTGCAGGACGTGATGTTGGAGTGAATGGCATGAAGTATCTTTTAACTGAACTAGTTGAAAATAGTTGGGTTAGGAGGCAGATGGAGTTGTGAAGTAATTCAAAGAGTTTTGTTTAAATCCAAATCGTAATAAAAAATACGTCAATATTCCAGAACTGATCAGCGTTTGGGTGACTTTTGACTAAATAATTCGGATACTTAATAGCAGGGTTGGCAAAAATCATTTTTTTTTAAATAAAGGAAACCGGTTTTTTGGTTTAAATAATTTGCTCTATGTATTTATATTACATATGGACAGAAATAAGTTAGATTCGCCTTGGTGGTATTATGCAACAACGGGGTTATGTTGGAAGGGATCACATACGCTTAAAGCGGAATCCAAAGTGCTTCTCGGCTTGCATCCGAGAGAAATTGTCCTCCTTTTGGATTGTAAACAGCAGAATGGAAGTTCCACCAACTCCACTCCAATACCAATAGTATATTCGCTTTTTCGGAAATCAGAACTGTCCCGTTTCATTATAAAATTGGGTGGTCCGGTTAGTAAATTTCTTAAATCGGGAAACTCCCGCCTTAGCCACTGGGAAAATCCTGTTATTACTTTCAATGCAAAGCAGTAGCGGGAAAATCCCGTTATTGCTTTGCATGTAAAATTTTAGTCAACGTTTCATAATCAGTACGCTAAAACAGGTATCAAATTACAAATTGAGTATGTAGATATCATTCAATAAAATTAAACTCAAAGTCCAATCCAAGCTAATGTTGTAGACAGTCGATAAATTTTACCAATTTCTATCAATATCTTGAAGCAACCTTGGCTTCTTTATAAAACAACGGGTACTCAGGCAAGCAGAAATACACAGTTTGGTTTCGTTTCGTATGTTTAAGCTTAACAATTTTATGTTATGTAATACCGAGTTTATCGAAGAGAAGACTTTCGCTTAAAGTGACATCCAAACAGCTACTTAGTTCACACATGTAAGAAGGGTTGTGGTTCGATCGAGAATTGAACATAGGACGCCTGATTAAAAGATGAAAAGGAGATAAAACTAATGGAGATGATTTGATATGTGGAAACGTCACCATACATTTCACATGATTTAAAGCATTTTTGTTTGTTTGTTTTAAACCACCTTGGTTTAATCCAGCCAACCCTGCTTAAGAGTGCAATGATTTAAGAGATAATGGTTGTAATTGTCTTGATTTCTTTCATGATAATTCAAATCTAGAAAGAGGATTTTCAATCCATGCGCAATGTGTAACAGATTATTTAAAAGCTCAGACTAATATCATGCAGAATTGTAAAAGTTATAGTAGTTTCTTTTGGTGACCTTGAGAAACTATCCATGATTCATTATGTACGAAATCCCTGTACTCGTTTTCCAGAAGCAACAAATCAACGAAGGGAGGAAGAGAAAAAGAAGCAAACACATAAAAGTCAGAATTAGCTTGAAGCTAATAATGGAGGATATGCGAAATAATGGCGTGGAAATAAAGCGTTTGAAGTAAAATATGTTACTTAATACTGTCGATACTTTTCTAAAGGTATGTCGTTGATACAGAACAGGTAGTTTTGTATGCACATATCTACTCTTTTTCGGTAAGTCTCTCACTGTGACTTATTCATGTCCTTTCATATGTGACGAAACTTTCATCAGAGATTTAAAATAAAAGTTTCAGGGAGGATGTCTAATATTTTTGCTATTTCTATTAAGTAAGGGTCAAATTTATTTGTAAAAATTACAGAACTTCTTTGTAAGTACAGAGACAATAATTCCGTGTTTATCGCAAGTAAAGGTGAAGGAAAGATATATTTTGCACGGGAACCCCTTAGCTCATGGCAGCTTCCAGGGTTTCTGTAGCGACTATAGGATATGGTATTATTGGTAACCTCTTTAGCTCATGGCAGCCTCCAGGGATTTTAAGTAAAGTGATACTCCGTCGTCTAGGGGACTTCAGGAGCGCGTGTTGTGGGTTATGCGATCTCTGGTCAACTGATAATTTAGACGTCTCCTGGTCCTCTTTTATAGGTGACTCTTGGGTGGTTCGTTCCTCTTCGGGTTCCGTCGTACAGGCTTCTTAGTTCATGTGTTGTCTGCTTGAACTGATGATTACAAACAATAGTACGTGTTTTATAGATGTAACGCACAAAAAAGTTCGAATACTTGCAATATTATGCATTGACATGGTTGATTAGGAAAAAAATATATTACTTATGTATTATCGTTGTCATTTTTCCTTGTTTGTCCATGAACATTGGAAAGTCTGTGTAATTAATAACAAAGCAGGAAAAAAAAAAAAAAAAGGAAACCTGAAAAAATCTAGGAATTCTTTCCTGTAACTTTTGTCGCCACCCTGTTAGCTCACATCGCAATGCGTAAAATCTTGGTTACAGACGACCGTAATATAATGAAAACAGTATTCTAAAGAGGAACGGAATTTTTGGTGCATGGTAAGAGTTCATAACATGTCTTTCGAGTTCACGTTGGATCTCACAGAAATACCACTTACAATTAGAAGTAAGATTTGTGTTATTACTGCAATTAGGAGCTTAAAACTACTGAAAATCACATTTTAGAAGAAACAAAATTTCCGAAGGAGAGTGATTCATTAGTAGTAGGTAATATATATATTCACATAGTTATTGAACAACAGTGCAACACTTTCATCCGGAGTTTGGAACATGAATTCGAAATTCTTTTGGAACATCTGTAATGCCTATTTGTTTTACTGTAGGTTGCTGTGTCTGTGTTACTATGGACACTATTGCAATTTAGGCTACAAGAAGCCACGAATTACTGTCTCGTTCGAAAAAGTAGGCAGAGGCATTTTCAGGGGAACAAAATTAATTTTTCGGCAAGTAAAGTATGATAGTGTGTATGATATATTAAGGAACCTTGTTATTTAAATAATGACAAACCAAGAAGAAAAATAAGTTAATTACTGGTTTAAAACACTCTTGTGAATGAGCAATTACCATTGTTTCCGAGCAGATGTTAAGCTTGAGGTGCCTTTAGGACTTCTGGCAGGTATTAAGCATGTTCAACATTGTTGTTGTCAGTATCTCATTATTCGAACTATGTTGAAAACCAGACCACCTGTAGAAGTGACGGAAATCGTGGAAGGTTGTTATGCGATGCCAAAGCTCTAATAGGCAGTTCAAACATTCTCATCGAAATGTGAGCTTTTTCGGAGGATTCAAACTACTATGAAAGGTTCAATTTTGATTTTAAGTCTTAAGCAAGTGAAATCATACGAGTATTTCGGAAATCTGAGGAACAGTTCTTGATTCCAACTTCCCAACTCGCTGACCCTGAATAGGAAAATGTTGAAACCATTTTACTACACACATCTGTTTTTGATTTCCGATTTCATGAAATCAAATTTTTGTTGAAGTTCAGGATCCTTTTTGAGGACCGTGGCTGTATGAGATGTAAACATGGAGTTCAATATAGAATCTGAACCACCGTAATGCGTTCAAATTGTGGTTTGTATTCTTCCACACGCAACCGAACCCAGCACCCCGTACACCAAAGGAGCACGCGTTAGCCATTGGACTAGCAGAATCATCATCAGCCAGATTGATACCTTTCTTGTTCTGAAGATTCTGATCATAGGTGCGTAAATTTTGGAAGGCCATTTTTCTACATTATTAAAGAGAATCAACGTTTTTCTTTTAAAATATAACAACACTGAGACGAAGGATGAGCTAATAGTATTTTCGGTATTATCTACAATTGACAGTGCACAGGAAATAGTCGTTTGCATTTTCTGATAGTAGAGATACCGGCTAGGCATCCTGGATATTTTCGTGAATTCGTTGCAGTCATCGTCTTCCACTAAAATTCTTCCCAGAAATGTTTAGTAGCCAAGGAGTAGTGAAACTTGAAACAAATCTGAACGTCATTACTCCATTATTACAGAGTAAATTACCATTATTCTTTGAGTGTGTAACATACATTAGATAGCGTAGTTGCACAGTATTGACTATTAGCATCAGTTCATTTTATTATAGAGAAAATAGGGATAAAGTAAAAATATAAAATGTGATAATTGCTTAAAACGGCCCTTTGATTCAATATACTAATTCTAAGAGACAGGTATTTCTTCTTCAAAAGAACGAATAACTTATAGTAAAAATTCAAATTAAAAAATCTCCAACATAAATGCCAAGAGAAGTAGTGCATAAATACTAATAAATCTTAGATTTGTGAGGAAGAAAACAGAATAATTTCTGGTATACTATTTATAAACTGTAGAATAGAGCTGAGTATAAAAGTCAAACAAGGTATTTCTGAGAACTAAATGAGTGCAATTAAATGCCTATATTAATGCAAAATTGTAATCTTTACAGTCATTATCAAATGTATGAGCAAAAGTATCAACATCAATTGTATAAATAGCAATAACACTTACCAACATACAGGTGTGCGTGGGTTGTCTCGGGGATCTCCCGTTTCCTCCCACTTTCTTCATTCCACCGTTTCATTCATTTCTCATCATCACCGTCTCCTTTACCCTAGTCGGCATAAACGTGGGACGTAAAACTTAAAGATTTCATTTCATTTTCACTTACCAACATGCAGTACATAGATAAAGTAAAATAGATTTTCCATAAACATAACTCATACAAAACCTCACTCAATAGGTCCTGTTAAACTTGTAGAACACTGATCTAATGGACCAAAGAAATGAAGAAATGGTATAACGTGCAATCTTCGCAACAAACTCTTCACAAAATATGAATATAATTAAATATAGCCATAGCCATATGCAATTTAATTACTATGTATCCCATTCGTTCCTTCAAATTAGGTGCTCCTTCACCTAGACGGTTCCGAAAGCAATTATATCGAGTGCTATCCCGTGCCTTCAAACGGAGAACTAGTAATTCCTAAGAATGCCGTCTAGTGTTGGTGGCTAACAACTCAGTGTCAAGACACTCGCTACTCCCGCTCGTAAGTAGCAACGCGAGGCTCCCAGGGCAGAAAATTATTCTATCGGTAATGATCAAGAATCTCAAACTCGTATTTAGAATTAAAAACAAGTACGAGAGACAAATCTGAATCTCTAATCGTTACAGGTGTTAATATAACTATGGATGTATATTTTTTTTTTACCTGGTGGGCGCGGTGGCTCAGTGGTAGAGCGTTCACCTCCGGTGCTTGGGGTCCCTGGTTCGATCGCAGCTCGCGCCGTGTGGACTTTGTGGTGGACAAATATCGTGCTCGTGATTTTCTCGGGGTTCTCCCGTTTCCTCCCACTTTCTTCATTCTACCATTTTACTCATCTCTCATCATCATCGTCTCCTTTAGCCTAACCGGCATAACCGTGGGACGTAAAACTGAAAGATTTAATTTCATTTTTTTTACCCTTCTCGTGCAGTGGCTCAGTGGTAGAGCGCTTACCTCTGGAGCGTGGGGTCCTTGGCTTTATCCCAGACCAATAAGCTTGTGATGGATATCGTGTTCGTGGGTTTTCTCGGGGTGTTCCCTTTCCTTCCCATTCTCTTCCACTAGTTGTTCCATCAGTCACTTGCCTTAATCATATCTACCTTAGCATAGAGGGCATAATAATGGATGTTAAACTCGAAGACTGAACTCGGAAGATTCATTTTGTAATGAACTGCTAAATTTCGTGCTTATAATCTATATACACTTATTTTCCGTGTGATTGATTAGTTATCTGAAACCGAACTCAAAATATTTAGATTTCCCCAAGAGAGTTACATAATATATGATAAATGGACAAAACAAATTATATCACACACCAAATCGTTTATGCGAATTCAAATTTTTGCAAAGTGCAAATATGCACGACTGAACCGAGAATCGAACTCGGGTATCCAACTTAACTGTACTGATGCGTTTAGCATTATACTGTGTTGCCTACTCTTTGAACAGTCGTACATTCTATCCCTCTTGAAGTCAGTGCTCAATCAACCAGAGCAGATAGACTCTACTATAACTCGTGTTGTGAGTGGACAACCAAAATGTATGACTGCTTAGGAAACGGACTGGTAGCGTAGTGGTTAACATCGACACGGAGTACTTCTCGCTGGTCAAGAAGCTAGCGCGTGTACCTTTGGTGCACGTGGGGCCGGGCTCACTACACGTACTGAAAATCTCAATCACTTTTGAGTGGAAACTGTAGAAAACAGAGTTGAAAGATTAAATGTCTCACATGTATGGACTGCATAAACGACAATAATTAAAGAGAACCCTTATTTAAATCTTTGTATACCTTTTTAACCTGACTAGTTTTAGTTATTCATGAGTAAAGCCCGGAATTAATGTCGAAATAAAAGCCCGAAAATGGCTGGCAGAACTGAAAAATAAACACCTAAGAATGGCAGGTAAAATGGCAAAATAAAATAAACAAGCAATCACGAACTTTGGGGAAAAAAATAGATACTAAAATATGTAAAAGCTATAATAGGCTATAATTCGTTTACTAATCGAATAAAATGTTTCATTTTGCACTTTGTACTTACCACTTAAAATTCTGGAAACTTGCACAACCCGTGAAGGGACGACATGTAACAATTCATTCGCCATTCTTCAATAGTAACAATGAAACAATAACTTAAAAACACTATCACATTTTATTCATGCGAGATTACATTAGCATAAACATTCAAAGTACACGAAATACTAAAGTGAAGTCATTTTACACTACACTAGCAGTTTATTTTCACTTACGAAAGGTTTTTCATATATTTGTTCTGAAATTATTAACATCTTCTTAAGATTTTCAAAGGAAAGACTTTGTCTCCTGTCAGAAAGAATTCGCTTTAGATGTGAAAATCATCTTTCCACATCTACAGATGTCAGTGGAGCATACTTGAAAATGTAATTGGGAAGGATCCATGTCACTGTCAACAGTTGTATCAGCATCACCTTCCATAGCACTAGCGATGTCCTTCAATTTTCCCAAATCTGGACTAGCACTTAACACGATCACACGCCGAATGTACTCGCCCCTGTCACCAGGTACAACACTCAGATCGTTGAGAGTACCATTGAAGATTTTCAGAGAGCTAGCGAGAGTCTGTTTTTTTTTTTTTTTTTTTTTTCTTTCTTCAAGCGTGGCAATAGCATCTGGTAACTTTGCAAAATGTGTTGCAATGAAGACTAACGTAAGTCCTTTTTCAAGGAATTATTCTTAAGCAAACTTTGAGCAACCTTAATTGAAGACGCATCATCCTCATCAAAAGTATCAATGGTTCTTTTGATGGGTTCAAAGTTGTCAGCATAATAGAGAAAAGCTGTAATCCATGTACCCCATCTCGTTAAGACAGACTGTGGTGAAAGCGGAAGTTCAGGGGCTAATTCGCGAAACGCACTTGTTCGTGGGAAAGCTTTCAGAAATACCTTTTTCACATTTGACACAAGAAGGTCAACGTCAGGAAAATGAGAACGAACTTCCTCTGAAATTCTGTGTAGCGCGTGTGCCAGACAGGTGACATGCAGCATACGTGGGAATAGAACCTTAAGGGTTTTTGCCGCACTTTTCATGTATGCAGCTTCGGCCTGTGACAAAAAGAAGGACCTTATCGTATTTTACACATTCTGGCCACAGAATACTCAGCGATTTTGTAAAAACCTATGCAATTTCCGTGCCATTTTCTTTTCCCAGAACTTCTGATGCAATCAAAAATGTTTGTATGCCTTTTTCCCCTTCCAAAGTTCCAATTACAACGTTGGTAATACAACGTCCTAGAATATCGCAAGTTTCATCAATTGAAATCCATATATTTTTGTCCCAACACTTTTACGGATATCGTCAATAGTTCTGCTGCACGCGCTATCAATGTAAGTCTCTCTCAAAGATGATTCACTTGGAACTTTTTGTTTTGTGTATTTCTTGAGAAAGTTTCTAAAGGAAACATTTTCTAACTTGCATAAAGGAATGTCCGCGTTAATTAGAGCTTCACACAGATCATTCGCAAAACTGTTAATGCGCGAAGCGGGATTCGTGACTGTTCCAAGAAGATTTTGAATCTTTTCATCAGTTGATTTGCGTGTCCTTGCAGAATTGTGTTTTGCAGTGCTTATATGGTGTTACAAAATAACGCTTTTCAGCGGAAACCGTAGTTTCACATAACTTACAAAACAGTACAGAACTGCCTGTTGAAAACATAGTACGCCCGAACTCACTCACAAATTTTTCCAACTTCTGTTACCTAGAAAGACCAACTTCCGGCATCTTGAAATACTGAAACGCACATAAATACCAGTTCTGTATCACACGCCTAAGATTCACAATAACTGCTCACGTGGCTACTTCTTGAAAGTAAGCATCTTCGTTTGTCATTCCAAGAACCAAACACTGTTTCAAACTTCCAAGAACTGAATACGTACTAGCATCCCCGCTCCTCCACTTGTCAATGGGAATAGACCAGTTATTATCAGACAACGAGATCGCTGGGTCAAATAAGAGCGACTCAGATCTGTGGTATGCTGTCATTCATGAGTAAATAAAAAGTAATGGAAGAGAAAACCTGTGACAATGGCAACAAATTGCTTCTAAATTGTGAAATTGCACTTTAGCTGAAAACATCATGAAAATTGCAATAATGGCACTTACGGCATTTTGCCATTAATTCCGGGCTTTATTCATGAGATCATTTCCTTTGGTCATAAATTAAAAAGCATCTGCTTTGGCCACCCATCAACCCTGACTCGTCATCAACCAACTACAGCTTGGTGTTCATTAGCTTCCTAGGAATGCAAATTTTTTTCCCTAGCAGTCAGGAAACTTATCAAAAGGTCATTTATCTTTGTATCTTTTAAATCCGAATACAGTGCTCGCTTTAAGATTTACTTATGTGAATAAATAAATAAATAAATAAATAAAATAAAAAAATAAATACTTTGTATAATCTAAAAGTTACCTTAAAATATTCAAATTTCCATTCCTTGTTCTGTGCGTACGTTACAAAGAAGAGTTGACTTATCTACAAGATCCGTGCCCTGGTAGTAATACCAGGTTACTTTTATAACATCAGAATTCGTAGAGGGCGTGCATTTACAGAATATGTTAATTGTGATATATATATATATATATATATATATATATAATATGGGGGCAAGCACATCGCTTTCGAGACCGTAGTTCCAAGTGGCCCTTAGCTACCTCACACAATACTGTGTCAACACTAACAATTCTGCGAACGAATGTGGGACCACGCACACAAAAGACAAAACGTGTTAACGGTTGGGCACAATTTCTAAATCACATTTAGCTAAGAACCACTGTTAAGGGTCGTTTGAAATGTAGTGTATGTACTGTCATTACATTTTTCGCCTTCAGTGATTTCCATGTGAGCCACTACTTGCTGGATAAACTTAAGCAATATTGCGCAATATTTATGGATCGATGTCTCCTGTTTCGTTTCTCATTGAAACTTGGTGAATTCAAGTCTCTCGTGTAGCGTTAATATTCTTGGAAAAAGAAAGAAAAAAAAAGAGAGGAGAAAGTTCGATAGATAGAAAGTGAAACATGTTTTACATTGGACCTCACTTAATTCGATTGTGTGAAATTCGTTTGGTGAATTGTGATAAGAATAGTGTAAGTGTTGCATCAGAGTATCATATGCTGTCTTTGACGAATTTTGTTCAGAGAATACTGTGAAATTCTCTTAGAAGCAAATCTCTGCTCGTGTTTATTATGATGTAGTTTTGTGTTATGCCCTTAGGCAATTGGAAGTTACTTCGATAAGAAATAAATGTCCAATAAAACATGCAACTCGGTTATGCAGTCAGTTATAGTGACATAATTGTGTATCGTAAGGTCCAAGGGAGCACGCTGGCTCAGTGGTAAAACTCTTTCCTTTGATGTGGGGTCCGTGGTTCGCGGGACAGGACGTTTGGGCGCCGCCATTTGGGCGCGGACGTTTCGGCGCTGCCGTTTGGGCGCCGGACGTTTGGGCGCCGGACGTTTGGGCGCGAAGCCGTTTAGGCGCCAGACGTTTGGGCGCGAGGTACATAGTAAAAATCACAATTTACGAAATATTAAGTAAGCTAGGCACTGAAAACTAAGCGCGAATCAAGATATATACATTTCCTACACTTCTATCTTTATCTAACCTCATTTATCTATTTTCTATCTTATTTATTCATCTAAATTAAATAGTTTAATGCGTTTGTGGCATTTGTTGCCTAACCTCGTCATGGATTGATTTTTCGCTTACTTCTGACCTAATGTTGATCTAATTTTTGTATTATATAAGAAAGCTAGAAAATGAAGGAATCAGACGAACTGTTAATAATTTTCTTAATGTTAATTAAAACATATTGATTTAATTTTTGTATTTTTTAAAAAAAGTTAATAATTACATACTTATGAATATTAAAATTTGCTTTCTTTCGTATTACGTTTGCCAAACTCTTCTCTTCCTTAAGTCCAATAAAGAACTACCAATAAAAGATTTCCGCGCACTCGAGTTGAGAGAAGTGGCCCCGCGTAGCGTAGTCGCTAATGCTCTCGCCTTCTGTGTGAGCGGTCCCGGGTTCGATTCCCGGTAGGGGCATTCGGTCGAAAAAGTGTAACACGCTTTTTCAGGCCGGCCACCCTGAATGTTTTCCTCATTCACACGAGGCAAATGCCGGGGTGGTACCTAATTTATAGGTCCAGGCCGCTTCCTTCCTTCCCCAATCTTTTCTTCCTTTCCTTTCCCCGGATAGTGTGCCCCCTCAAACGTGACGGGCTAAATGGCCTTACATGCCGAGAGCCCAGAAATCTAAAAATCCTAAATCCTAATCGATTTGAGGGAAAGCTGTTAATACAGGGTGTCTAAGACATTGAATTTAGGAACTGTAGTATGCTGTATTTCTGGTATCACTTTTTTTATTAACATTCCAATATAAAAATCAAAACTTAACACACTTTTTTTTCGTCCCATTGTAAGCATTTAATCTGCACTAAAGAAAGTGGCGAAAGAAAAAAAAGAACGATTTCAAAGTGAAACATAATAGTTGAGTGTACATATATTGATCATTTAGCCACTAAAAGTGTGTTTGACATCCATACTTATTGCATAACTACAGTAGTAGGCCTGCTTTAAGTTTTTTAATGGAGTAGGCTCACTATGTACGTAATGCAGTCAATCATATCTAGTCTGGTCTACTTACCTTTGGCTTGAAAAGTTATCAAATAAAAAGCATAGTTAACTTTGGTTGAAACTTAAATTTACAAAATTTAATTGTTAATTCAGTTTTTAGAATTTTGAAATTCCAGTATTTCTAGTATGTAAAACAAAATCCAGTATAATTCAAGGACTTCCACTACAGTAGACACCTTCTGATATCCTGATTCGAACTTAGTATTCAACGCCTAACATAATGACTTTTTAATTTAACTCGCGCCCAAACGTCTGGCGCCCAAATGGCTTCGCGCCCAAACGTCCAGTGTCCAACCGGCGGGGCCCAAACGTCCGCGCCTAAACGGCGGCGCCCAAACGTCACGTACCGGTGGTTCGATCTCCGGTCAAGTGGACAACATAGTTTACGTGGGTTTCCTTGGGTACTCCCGTTTCCTTCCACATTTCATTCTACCAATTCTTCCATCATTGTTCATCTACCTTAGCTTAAAGGGCACAATCGTGGGACGTTAAACTGGAAGATTTTGTACGGCGCAAACGGTAACATCGGATTTTTAAATAGATATGCCGATATTTAAATACATTTAACGGAAACATCTGGAGTTGGAAATACGTCAGTTGACAATGGTCATGTGGCGACTTCAGCGTTTGGCTGTTGGTCGTGGTGTGTGAAGACGAACTCCGTACTACGTGAGGGGCAGTGGAACGGCAGTTTGCAGTGAATCTGTATCAATTCCAAAGAGAACCGTCGTGCAACTGGATGCAGGTGATGGAGGAACTGAAGCAGCACCTGTAACAGCCTATGTCGACAATCACAGTCTACCTCGAGTTACATAACGGACATACCGAGTTCGGTTGCAGTATCGAAACCGCTTACAAGGGACTAACACTTCAGCACGATGTAATGGTGGTGCGAACATAAAAGATGCACCGCCGATTACTGGAAATGTATGATATGGTTGGGTGATTTATCTTGCGCCTTATTTCAGACTACGGCCCGTGTTTATGTATGACAGAGACCCAAAGAAGCGTATGTTCCGTGTTGTCTGCGCCAACCATGAAACATGACAGCGGCTCAGTGATGCTGTTGGCCGTGATATCCACACTCCTTGTATTATCAACAAACTTCTGCCAGGGCAAACGATTGAAAATGGCGTGTTTTGGGACAAGATATGGATATTTTAATTTAATAATTGCAACCACTATCCCTTTTTCTTTCCTACATTTATACGTTAAGTTTTTTAATTTTTTAAACAGCAACTTTGAAGCACACATTTAATTATTTTCCTAGATATGATCGTTTTATTATAATAATTGCTGCCTCTATCCATCCCGTATTTCATTTCGAATTTCCGAAAGTCTTTCCGTAGTGTTAAATTGCATCAAACATCCTTTGTACTGAGCAAATTTAGGTTTCAATCTTAAGCCGTTTGACATAGGCTTTGACAAGTCTGTCAGTCAGACTTCGTTCATATATTTAAAATACTTCCTTGTTATTGTTGGGTATGGACATGATGGTTTAGTGCTGACCTTCGATGCGAAGGATCCCGAAGTCATGCTATATGACATTGTAATGTATATCGTGTCTATTTCTCCCTTTATTTTCCCATTTTCTTCGGTTCGAATGTCATTCGATGTTCTTTCGTCGCTCTTTTGTTTCACCGGCGCTTTTCGAATGCTAATGCTATAATAAAACATCAATATTATCTTCCTTATTATAAGAAGTTAAGGAATTTTGATATCATTGAGAATTTATAAATAATAAGAAAAAAGGAAGAAAAATGGATTTCATTAGTTTGTAACTTGTACATACAAAAGTACTTGTACGCAAAAGTTAAAAAATTTTTGTATGTAGGATTGTGTGTAGAGACTAGAAGAAATACTGTTCAGCGGGATTCAGTAAATTTTAAATTTGCTTTTATCTTTTAAACAGATATATTTTTATTCGATTTTCTTTCCCGTCCTGAAATTAATTATATTTTGCAGTCTGCAGATTATTCCTGCCGTTGTCTCTGAAGTATGTCAATATCTGTTTAAGTAGTTATTTGTTTTATGGCTTTATTATTTGTTTTTTAAAAAATTCGTTTTCTTGTAGATTCCTCGTAAAGATGACGCTGGAGACAGTGATAATGAGGGTGCTCTCGTAATCGACGAAACAGGAAGTGGTGGAAGTGCTAAAAAGGCCCCGCCAGAAGCCAAGAAACCTGTGAAGAGGAAAAGAGATGAGCCCAGCATTGAGCCAGAGGTAAGGCTGTTCATTGAATCGTTTGTTGGTTGCAATGTAGAATAATTCGAAATGGGAGGGAATTGAGGGTGAATGGAACGGACTAGCAATGAGGAGTTGGAGATGGTAGAGAAGGCGAAAACTGAATGATCAGGGAGGGGATCAATGACTGCGTCCTTAACGCAACGAGGTTATAAAGGACGAGATCTAGTATTAACGTAGGCTCCCAACTACGACTAAGGTTTGAATCTGGTGCAGTTTGCGAGTGCACAGACCATCATAGAAAGAAAAGAAAAGAAGTTCTAGAAGGAAAGAAAAGAGGTAGAGAGAATGGGTTGGGGAAGAAGAAAGGAATGAGGGGAGGAGGAAGCTAATCTTTTTCTTTTCTTTTCTTTTTCCTTCTCTCCTCCTTCCTTTTCTTCTTATCTCTCTGTTTTTGAGAGACAGACAAAGAAAGAAAATAAACCCTCACCGTATAGGTGTTTCCCTCTCTAAGAGAAATTGATTGTAGGACCATCATAGTTTTCGTCAGTAACTGGCTGTGTTATTGTGTTCAAAGAATTTGTATTTTGGTGAAGCGTACGGCGGAAAGAAAAGGGGAGGGGAATTAATAGGAAAGTAACAGATGCACTACTGTTACGCCAATTAGAAAAGATTAGCAGTGGACCGCAGTTCATAGAAACTTGTCAATTTACGGCAAGTAAGTTGACAGTGAGTTCATAATATGGCTGGTAACGTTACCTGTATGTTACATAGAACTTCACGGCGTAGGAACGAAGGAGTAAACGAGAGAGCCCCGAGAAAATCTATATCAATGAGGATTTTTTTCTTTCTTTGCGCAGGTTTGTTTCTTCTATTATTCAACGTTTGTAATGAGGATTATTGTAATTTTCGACACTACTACACTTCTCCATAGGGCTTTCAAAAAATATAACAGTCATTATTATTATAACAACACTATCCATGGCTTCGGATTGGATATTGTAACAAACGAAACACTGAACGTAACACATTAGAGTTTAAAATACAGTGTTAAGTTGAAGCTTTGGTCAGTGTTTCGTTTGTTACATTATTTATTATTATTATTATTATTATTATTATTATTATTATTATTATTATTATTATTATTATTATTATTATTAGTATTAGTATTATTAGTATTATTATTATTGGTGGGTTGGTTCTGTTGATGAGAGTAGTATCACAGTGTCGTACACCTCTTTAATATGTATTGAAAATGAATATGTTCGTGCTGCTCACTCCTCACTTGCTGATCGAGCGTCTGGAGAAATTGAAACTCGCCTTTAGCTTTTATCTAAAGACAGTTTTCTTTCTAGAAGAAATGAATTGGTCAGATAATTGAATGAAGAAAAGAGAGCCGTGATACCGTAGAGTCCGATCTTTAAAATTTTGAGAAAGGCTTTAATCGTAGAATAACGATTACATTAGAAGTTCAAAATGTTGTGAATGTAAAATGAAAGATGCCGTGGTTTTTTAGTGTAAAAAGGTTTTAATGTAGTCAATTATGCGGATTACAATTTTTCCCCGTAATTTAGTGTAGATGATGGACGTAATTTATAGAATTATCTTCAGAGAAAGGAACTAGGTAAATAGTTGAAAGGAAATAGGACTTAGGTGATACACATAGTTCGTACTTTTTAGATTTGAAAAGTCTCCAAGCTTTCAGTAAAGAATTTCTGCAAGAATTCTTTTTCACAAAAAAAGGGTCTATCAAGTGGTCAGTTGTACACTTTTCAATTTCAGTTGTTCATCCTTGCACTTAAGCAGCAAGATTTTTCATAAAGTGATTCGATCTTCATGTGAATAACTTATTCTGTCGAGAAAGATCACACTGTAAAGTGACTGAAAGCATTCAGGAAAAAATTTGAAGACGCAGTAGCCAAGGTAGATCCGTATCATTACTTTATAGAATATTGTTGAATATGCTTCAGCTTCTTTCTTTAAATAATTTAATTCAATTGTTTAGAAATGATAACATTAGTGTGGACCTACCTGGTTTCTTGAGTCTTCTGTTTTAAGTTTTCTTGAACTGTTCCGTCCACTTCTCTCTGCCTTTTTCAATAGGGTAAGGTTTGTCCTAAAGATCAAATCAATTTATTGAAACATCTTGATCTTTAAGTGCAAGGGCTGTATAATAAAAGTTGTCCTTTTGATAAACTTGTTTTTGTAGAGATTTCTTGATGGAAACACTGGATTTAACAAATTTTCTATGGACACGAATCATCTACGTGGGCACCACTACTACTATTCTTGAAGATAATTTTAAATGTAACTTAGAACATCTATGCAAAAGTTAAAGGAAAAATGGTGATTTTATGCGTCAATACTTTTTTTTTTTTTTTTAGGTAAATAATTTAACTTAACTATTTAATTTTTAAATATAATATAAAGCAAGTTGCATATTCTGAATATTTCTATTTCAGCAACCAGATGCTAAGAGAAAACGAGTGTCGACGCCAGCCGCAACCCCTGTTTCAGCGAAAAATACTCCTGAAGTTAGCTCTGCCAAGCAACAGGAACTGTCGGAAGCTGAAAGAGTTAGTCGTAGTGGTAGAAAGATCAAACCCAAAAGGTTTGCTGATGATGAGACTGAAGCATCTTCGCCATCGGCTCATTCTATTCCAATACGAGTGGTGGATGTCACACCACCTGACTCCCACGACGAGTCGACTAGCGCAAGAAAGGAGAAGCAAACGAGAGCGTCAGCAGCAGCTGAGGAGGTAAGATAGTTACATATGTTTCAAAATTTATTTGTTTGGAATAACATTTCACTCTGCATATTTATTCAGACTTAGAAGTCGTGGTCCCGCGTAGCGTGGTCTCTAACGCTCTCTTGTTTGGTGCGAGCGGTCCCGGGTTCGATTCCCGGTGGAGACACTCGGTCGAAAAAGTGTAAAAGCTTTTTCAGGCCAGTCATCCTGAGTGAGGTTTTCCTGGGGTCTCCTCATTCACACCAGGCAAATGCCGGGATGGTACCTAACACTTAGGTTTCAGTCCACTTCCTTCCTTCCCTTTTCTTGGATAGTGATCGCCGAGGGACATCATCCTTTATACGTCACGGGCTAACATGGCCATAGATGCCAAAAGCCCATAAATCTAATTTCTAAATCCTAAATCAGATTAGAAATCGGAGAACAGTATTGACATTGTAGTAGTGATGATGGTGGTAACATCTCAGCTAGCCTGTGCCATCGGCTAAAACTGACAATGTTACAGTATTTATGTTGTATATGTAATGTCGATTTGAAGACCGCGCTGTGAAGGAAGAGCAACGATATTTCCTCTTTCTCTTACACATATACCACCAATAAGGGTCAGGTAATTGTAAGCCTCTGAATGGTCTGAATCTAAGGCTGTATAATTAATAATGTGATATGGAGAGCGCCACTTTTAGTAACCTTCATCATTCAGATTGTTGCAGGTACACGTTTGACTAAAGCTGAATCTTACTGTGGACGAGAAATGAACGGGAATAAATCTAATCTCTGTCGGGGGATGTTTGATTGCTTTATAGACGGTTCACCTATTACGCTGCTGTGGCTTTGTGAAAGAAGATTAGCAGTTAAAATAAATATATGCAGATGCTGATCCCTTTAATGGAAACACCTAAAGAATGCCTAACTTATCAGATTAATATGGCTTTACCTTTCCGCCTGATTCGTGTCTCCAAACTGTACCACAGATGTTCAATTATGTTCAGATCCGGGTATTGGACACGTCAGAGATGTTAAGGCTCATCTTAGTGTTCCTCAAACCACACCGCTACACCTCCAGCTGTGTGTGAACGGACGCATTATTATTCGATTGCCTGGAAACATCTGGACTATAGGATGCACATGGTCCCCTAAAATGGCGACATAGTGACGCGACCGGTAACCGTAATCACAGGAGCTACTAAAAACCAGCATATTGCGGCTCACATCATCACAGACTCATCTTGGAAGCAGTAGAGTTGTGGCGGATAGATTGGTCTGAATTCTACACCTAAAACGTGTTAAATTGTAGTAATTATGATAAAATGTCTTATAGACTAACTAACTAACTCTATGGCCTATGGAACCCGGAGGTTCAGTGCCGCGTTCACAAAAGCTCTCCACTGACTTCTATCCTTAGCTAATTGCATCCAGTTTCTACTTTGTATTCCTATCTCTGCGAGATCCATCTTAATATTGTCTTCCCATCTGCGCCTAGGTCTTCCTAATGGTCGTTTTCCTATGGGTCTACCAGTCAAGACTTTGAAAGCGTTTCTACTTTCTTCCATTCTAGCTACATGACCTGCCCACCTAAGCCTCCTAGACTTGACGACCCTAACAATGTTGGGTAAACCGTATAAACTATGTAGTTCCTCGTTATGAAGCTTCCGCCATTCCCCATTCTCGTTCCTCTTGGGTCCGAATATTCTTCTCAGGATCCTGTTCTCAAATACTTTCAGTCTATGTTCTTCTCTCAGAGTAAGCGACCATGTTTCACAACCATACAGAACAACAGGCATGATTATCGTTTTATATATTTTAAGCTTCAAATTCCTCGACAGAATTCGCGACGACAAGAGATTTTGAACCGAATAGTAACACGAATTCCCTGCTTTTAGTCGACATTTAATTTCTTCGTGAATATGATTTTCGTCTGTTAATATTGATCCTAAATATTTGAAAGTATCCACTTTATCAAAAGCATTATTTAGTATTTTAACTCCTCCACAATTTGCCGTATTACGGTCCCGACGCACTTCCATGTATTTAGTTTTCTCTGCATTTACTTCTAAACCCATGTCCCTGCAAGCGTTTAATAAGATCTCTGCATTTATTTCTACTGTTCTCCTATCATCCCCTATTAAATTTACATCATCAGCATATGCCATAACCTGGTGAATTCCGTTCAACTCTAGGCCCTGGTTGCTATCTTTGATTTTCCTTATGGCGTATTCCAGCACAAAGTTAAATAATAATGGCGACAACGCATCTCCTTGTTTCAGGCCATTTTCGACGTGGAAGCTCGTGGACAAAAATTTTCCTACCCGGACTTTACTTTGGGATTCACTTAAACATATCTTAATTAATCTAATTAGCTTTCTCGGTATTCCAAGTTCTGTAAGAACGTTGTATAATGTTTCTCTCCTAACCGAGTCGTAAGCCTTTCTAAAATCAATAAATAGTTGATGTAGCGGGGTATTGTATTCCCACTTCTTTTCGAGTATTTGGCGAATGGTAAATATTTGGTCGGTAGTTGATCGATTTCGTCTAAATCCGCACTGATAATCTCCAATAATTTCATCTGCGTATGGGGTCAATCTTGCTAACAGAATATTTGAAAGGATTTTATAGGATGTTGACAGAAGAGAAATGCCTCGATAATTATTACAGTCAGTTTTGTCGCCTTTCTTGTGAATTGGAACAATGATTGATTCTTTCCACTCTTGTGGCAATTCTTCCTTGTTCCAGATAAGGAGAATGAGTTTGTGTATCTTGTTCCACAATTTTTCGCCTCCAGCTAAAATTAACTCAGCCGGAATTTCATCTACACCCGGAGATTTGTGTTTCTTCAATTTCTTTATAGCGGCTTCCACTTCTATTCGATTGGGTTCTGGAATATACGGTTCTGCGGTGTGTATCTCCTTTTCTCCACGCATATTAGTTTTTGGCTGCGTGTTCAGCAAATCGTCAAAGAAATCTTTCCATCTATTTAAGAGGCTATCCGTATCGGTGAGAACTGTTCCGTCAGATTTCTTTAATATATAAGCACGAGGTTGATAGCCTTTCTTAAATTCGCTGATCCCCTTATACATGTCCCGAATATTTCTATCTTTACTATTATCTTCAAGTTCCTTAATTTTACCTTTCAAAAAATCCCGTTTCTTTGTTCTAAAAGTTTTGGAAGTTTCCCGCCTGATATCTGCGAAATTTTGTGTAGTTGTTTCATTCGGATTTTGTAGCCACCGTAATTTTGCCTGTTTTCTCTTCTCTGCTAATTTAATGCATTCTTGGTCGAACCATGGTTTGTTCCTACGTATTTCCGCGTGTCCCAATTTTTCTATTGCTGAACTTTTAATGCTATCTCTAATTTTAATCCAAGTATCCTCAACACTAGTGCACTCCGAGTCTTCTAAAACCGCGAATCTATTCGAAACTTCAATCTGGTATTCCTCTCTTACCTGGCTCTCTTCTAATTTCTTTAAATTAAATCTCTCCGTTTTTGGACATTGAATATTACCTTTATTCAACGATAATCTCTCCCGTATTATCGCTACTACCAGGTAGTGATCAGTGTCACAATCAGCCCCTCTAAACGACCGGACGTCAATTATGCTAGATTGTCTTCTTCTATCTACTAAAACGTGATCAATTTGATTATGTGTTTTTCCGTCTGGTGATGTCCAAGTGTATTTATGAACGTCGCGATGTGGGAATTTTGTACTCTTCACGATTAGGTTTTTGGATGTTGCAAAGTTCACGAGTCTAACACCGTTGTCATTACTTTCCTTATGCAAACTTTCGTTCCCTATAATCGGTTTGAAAATATCCTCTCGTCCTACCTTCGCATTGAAATCCCCTAACAGAATCTTCATATGGTATCGCGGGAGTTGGTCAAATATCCGTTCCACTTCTTCGTAAAAACTATCTTTTATATCGTCACCCTTATCTTCAGTTGGAGCATGTACATTTAAAACAATAATATCACACCATCGTCCCTTAAGAGTAATAAAAGAAAGTCTGTCAGTAACAAATTCAACCCGTTTAATTGCTGGTAATATTCGTTTGTGAACGAAAAACCTTATGTCTTATAGACACCTTTTATAAATAAAATTCTGAATAGAACTGAAGGTTTATATATTTTCTATTTAATTTTTTGTTCTCATGTGTGAGTAGAGAACACATTGTATGGAGAACTTATTTTCATCAAAGTTTTAACAACGATGAAACAAGCTTTTATAAATTATACATAACATTTAATATTCAATTGGCGCATAAACTTTATTTGTTACGATGTTACTACTAGGTTACATGTTAGTGGGGTGATAATAGGTTCGAGTCCCATATTAAATCACCTGCCTAGTATTATTTGACCTAATGGGTAGAGTGGTCACCAAATTATTAACAAATGAAGATGATCACTTTGATCTGTTTACACAGAAATAACGTTTCCTGCTGGATATTTCGCGATGTGTATTGTAGGGGTGTTCCAATAACCGGTTTCGGTTCGGTTTGTAGTCTAAACCGAATCAACCGGTTTGGACTTCAAACCGGTCCGGTTCGGTTTGGGAACGGTTCGGTTTGGGGACGGCTCGGTTCGGTTTGGGAACGGTTCGGTTCGGTTTGTAAAGTGTTCGGTTTGGGAACGGTTCGGTTTGGGGACGGCTCGGTTCGGTTTGGGAACGGTTCGGTTCGGTTTGTAAAGTGTTCGGTTCGGTTCGGTTTAAGAACTGTTGGGCCCTTTTTGAGGACTGTTTTGTTCGGTTTCAGTTCAATATTTGAAATCAACAGAAATGCAGTTTGCATTATTAGCAACCGTCCACCCAGACATTATAATAAGGGTGAATGTTACGTTTTTTGGTATAACTTTATTCAGATTAAAATTATTTCGATGTTACTGAAACAATTTAGGGGTCGTACTTGTGTGGGTACTTTTACTGATGCTTTGGATTTTGGAATAAAACTCTTAATATCAGTTGGAAGACAACTTTACGGCATGGGTGGATTTAAGAGACACCGTGCTAGGGGTGGCAGTTATTTGAAGGGTGGATGCTATTCCAGGAGAAGCTACGTTTAGAATGAAACATTAAATTCATCTTGAAATGACATGGGGGGAGGGCATGATTTACACCTGTATGTGGAATATATCGTGGTGTAATATTATCAGGTAACCAAGAAAATTTATGCTGTTTTTGAGAACGGTTACTTTTGTCGCGTTAGTGTAGTCAAATTGATTCTGATGACGCTACACAGTATGGCGCTAAGTTCGTTGTACAAAAACAGAGGGGTGATTCCTGAGAGAAAAAAAAAAAAAAAAGTTCCAGTACACATAGGACGAAAAGTGTGTTGTTTACGTGTTATATGCTGCCGAAAGCATGGAGTTAAATATTGCACAAATTACTGATTGTAGACGTGATGCGGCATGATATCGACAAAATATCCTAACCTGCTCTATCCAAATTTGGGAGTTTTCAGATTTGTGCAATGGCGGCACAGGGAATTCCCTGATATTTTATGACGTAAATTGAGTGGACAACAACATGTAAAGGACATTTTACTGCCTGGAAATAATATTACGTGGCAGGTTAGTACTCATACACGAAGATAAAAGATGGCGGATGAAGTAAAAATTACTGTGTGTGGTTGCGTACCTCCTCAAAAAGTACTAGTAAAGTCGTTGTATATACAAAACCTACATCGTGACGGAGAAGATAACCCAGAGCCGTAGCTGGTAGCAAGAGGGCGCCGAACAAGCAATAAGAAAAAAGAAGTGTTGAAAATGAGTAAACGATGTGGTGCCCCGTAAACGTATTGGCGCCCTATTAAATCAATATTGTTGTCGGTTTGCAAAGAAATAGATTTGTTAAAAAATTTCTTACTCGCTACGCTCGCAATCCAAACGTTTCAGTAAAACTCACAAGAAGATTTTACTTATTATTTACAGAAAGTAATTATATAATGATTTGTTAACGATGTGATATACAAGGTGCCGAGTATTGACTTACATTGTACGTGGGAGCACGGTCCAAGTCTGAAATATGTGTTCGGCGTTTTGATGATGATGAGTCTGGTTAGTTAATCACGCTTTTCTTATAATATTAATCACGACGGTGAGAATGAAAGTATGAAAAATGAGAGAAATGAAGACACACATGCAAGCTGCTATTTGAGCAGGAATATTAAAAGTGAAGGTAAACAAGAAGAATAATAACATTTTCGAATTTGAAGCTGTTGTAGAATGGGGGCTTAACAGGTCAGAATTTAACCCAACGAATTTCATCTCTTTCAGACTGATCACTACCAGTGATTTTTTTTTATTCCGTTGACATATGAAATGCTTCTAATTTGAAAGAATTTATTGGGATCATTTCTCCATCAAATACTTGTATTGCCACGATTTTTTTCTGCATACGTGGTATCTAGTTGTGTGATATTTTTTTATCTATCTACATACATACAAAAGATATACAAACATTATATATATATATATATATATATATATATATATATATATATATATAGATATAGATACACTCCAATGAGTACTTTCAGGCTCTTTGCTATTTTATTCTTTTATTATACACAAATCTGCTAACTGGTCGTATGTTACGAGTGAGTTAAAGATTAAATTCAGCTCCATGTGGACACAGCTGAATTTGCTTTGACGGAGTTTGCTTGGTTAGCCAAAAGTAAACGAAACGGGGACGCGGCAGAAGTCCTAAATGGCAGAAGTCCTAAAATGCAGAAGTCCTAAACGGCATTAGACCTAAAATGCACAAGTCCTAAAAATTATTTCGCGGCACAAGTCCTAAATGGCAGAAGTCCTAAATGGCAGAAGTCCTAAAGTGCAGAAGTCCTAAAGTGCAGAAGTCCTAAAGTGCAGAAGTCCTAAAATGCAGAAGTCCTAAAAGGCAGAAGTCCTAAAAGGCAGAAGTCCTAAAAATCATACCGAGGCAGAAGTCCTAAAGTGCAGAAGTCCTAAAAAAATCTCTTGTGGCGCTACCATCGCGTCCGTAAGAAGAATACTGTCAATCTGTTAGTCAAGTTTTAGATATACTGTTTCATATTACAGAGCCTTAGTTCTTACAAGTTATTTGTATAAATACATATTCTATCGTTCTGAAATAATAAATAAATAAATAAATAAATAAATGAAGCCTATTGTCCTTTCTTACTCTTTCCATGATATATTTCTATGTTGACAAAATTTTAACTTTCTACCAAATGTGATTCCCAGATCTTTCATAATGTCTGTTTTTCTCTATTTCCACACCATTGACTTCATAAAAGTAACATAATATTGTGTTTTAGTTATGTACGTCATAAATTTTGCTTTCCTTGTGTTGTTTTGAAGTAAATTATTTTTACACATATATTTCTTGTACAGAAGTCTTTCTGTAGCAAATAATTATCATATTCGTAATTAACTACTCCTGGGATACGGCTGTTTCGGTGTAGGACGTTTTGGTGCAGGGCGTTTCGGTGTACGGATTGCTCGGTGTAAGGACGTTTAGGTGTGAGGCTGGTTCGGTGTAAAAGTTCTAATGTTTACACCGAAACGTCCACTCTTCAAAATGAAAATTATTCGTTAGGGAGAAATAAATTCACGAAGTAGAATATATAAATTAATAAATAAAATAAAAATTAAATGTTTCTGTAATTGGCAAGGGTTACTTATTTATAGTGAGTCCCCTCGCTTCACTCTGTCAGAACTTCTTATATCCTCAAATGTTATAATTATTAATTGATTGGGAAAACGTTTTACGGTAATGATATATAGTAAAAAAGTGTGTGATGCATAAACATTGTGTACACCACACACACCTTATTACGGCAATAACTGCACAAATCGCAAAATGCTGCACAATCTTTGAAAGAAAATTTTCAAACACAGATGGTTTTTCTTCCAATAACCGCTTTTATATCATGCATACCCAATAAGATTAGCAAATCTAGGAAAAGAAAACTGATTATGAATCAGTGATGAGATCTTAATTATATTATTACGGAGATGTAAATTCGTGTTATAGTTGTAGAGAAGGACATGTCAGAAAATGTCTCAAGAAATTTTTTAACGGGCTAAAGAACACAACAAGAGGCTGAATCCTACCAGTTGTTCCTGCAGAAATTGTTTCTATTATGAGTTACTCTTTTGTTCTTAAAATAGGTCAAAGTTGAATTGTGACCACTCCACGAAACTAATAACAAAATGGACTTTGCATTAGACGCTTGAAGAAAAATCTCTTGGAACCACGATCTCACAAGACTTGATGTTAATTTTTCCGGATTTGATGCTTTTACAAGGATATCTTCAAATTTAAAGAGGTTGTGTTGGACTATAAGACCAAATGTTCCATTGTTTTCCTACAAAACAATTAAAAGTGGTGATAACAAAACACTATTTGCAGAAATTGAAGGCTGTATGATGTAGCTAAGAGTCATAGAATTTACTGACTGTACCACCCTTTCTACTGTTTGTGTCCCTGTAAACACTAGAGTATTTAAAAATTAAACCTATTGATCAGAGTTATAAATATTTAATTTTCCTGAAAGGCAGTTCTATTCTGAAGAGAATCATGTGCGACATATGGCCCTAGGGTAATTAGGGAAGTGTCAGGGAATTTTTACCAAAATATACTTCTGTATAGGGGAATTTTGGACATTTCAAGTATTATTTTTTGCGGGCTTATTTTTGCACGTAGAAGATTGAAATTGTGCACAAACATTCAGTCCACCGAGTAGTATCTACCAGATTTTTTAAAATCAGATTTCTGCGTTAAAACAGTGGGGTACAGAGGGGCTAAACCTTGAAAAAGGGAAATTTTTACCAAAAAATCCCTTTCACGAGATTTTCCCGCCTTAGATATATAATGAGGACAAGTGGATGGCACCGACTGAAAGGCAGTTCTATTCTGAAGAGAATGATGGGCGAAACATGACGCTAGGTTAATTAGGGATGTCTCAGGGAATGTTTAAAAATTTCCCTCTGTATACGGGAATATGGGACATTGTCGGTATATATATATATATATTTTTTTTTGGCAGGCTTACTTTTGCACCTGGAAAATTGGAATTGTGCATAAACATTCAGCCTACCGAGTAGTATTTACCAGATTTTTTTCAGGTCTCTGCGTTAAAACAGGGGGGTCCAGGGGGAGCTAAAATTTGAAAAAAGGATATTTAGACCCAAAAAATCCCGTTTTTTCTCATTTTCCCGCCTTAGATACATGATGGAGACACGTGAGTCATACCACCTGAAAGGCAGTTCTATTCTGAAGAGAATGATGGGCGAAACATGACCCTAGGCTAATTAGGGATATCTCAGGAATTTTTTTTACCTGAGATTATGGTGTTTTACGGTAATTTGGGTCATGGTGGGAATTCCTGATAAAATTTCTCTCAACTTGAAATTTGGCACACACATTCAGTATACCAAGTACTATTTCTCAGATTTTTTTAGATGGCTACGTTCACACAGGGGGGTTCCAGGGGGGCCCAAATTTCGAGAAAAAATTTCCCTCCGAAATTTTCACTTTGACATTTTTTCCCGCTTCTGGTATATGGTATGAGCATGTAAGTGGTACCATTTGAAAGCCAGCTCTATTCTGAAGAGAATGAGGTATGAACCATGATCCTAGCATAAATAGTGACGATGCAGTAGCTGCTTGACTGAAAGTCTAAAAAATAGCCCAAAAACACAAGATCCCAAAAGGGTTAATGGTCACCTGGCAATACATTCGGTCGCAGACAAAACCCACCCAAAAGCTTTAATGTCTAGAACAAAAGTCTACTAGATACATATTTTATGATTAAATATTAAATACACACTCTATGTACGAAAACGATGTATACATTAAAAGCTCAATAAATTTAAAATTGAAAGGACAATTAAGTTATTCAGTATAATTACTAGTTGATATGTAAAAGCGTAAAAATGAAATGAAATCTTTGAGTTTGACGTCCCAAGGTTATGCCGGATAGGCTAAAGGAGACGGTGATGATGAGAAATGAAGAAAATGAAGTAAGTGGGGGGAAACAGAAGAACCCCGAGGAAACCCACGCACACGGTGTTTGTCCACCACAAAGTTCACATGGCAGGAGTCGAGATCGAACCCGGGCCCAATGCACCAGAGGTGAACTCTCTATCACTGAGCCGCCGAAGCCCGATGTATAAGCGGAAAAAATAAACATATGTAACGATCACCTACGATCAGGACAGTATACAATGTGAGAATGAAAAAAAAAATCCAATATTAAACAAAATAAAGCTGTGTTTTCCTACAAGTTAACAAGAAACTGTTGGAAAAGTTTCCGTGGCTGCATTAAGACATGGAACACAAGCTAAAAATTAACTTCCCAAGTAAAATTTAGTTACAGAAAGTAGTTCGTGACCTGAAAAACCAAGAACAGTAAGGAGTATTTAAACTTCGGGTTTTGAGGTCACAGAGGTCTTTCTCGGAGGGTCCTACTGCACGTTTGCCGAGGAGTTCTTGATTAACAAGCTGCCTCGATTTCGGAAGAGAGAGGCCCAGAGTTCAATTCAGTTTTATTCAGCTCCATAAGCCACGCAAAGAGTTTGCTGTGGGCTGTGACTGTTGCCTACCTCAGAGGTCCTGAGATCCATACCGTTCTATATAGCTACGCAAAAAGGTTTGCTGTGGACTACCACTGATGCTCTCTTTAGAGGTCAAAAGTTCGATCCCGACTACGTAGCCACACAAAGAGGTTTGTAGTGGGCTCAAACCTGATCGCTACTCTAGGCTTGGAAGAGAAAGACGTGATGCATGTAGTGAATTGCAGTGCCTATAATTAGTATGCAATTAAAACAGTTATCGTGGGATATGAAAAGAACACGAGAAGCTGACTTCCAATACGAGGCCGAAACGTGTAAGTAGGAAGTAATGAAATTTAATGCATAAATGATAGATTCACTCTTAAAACAGTTCTAAGCGATATAGCCCAAGGCTTATCTTATGCCTGGCGTGTTATTTCAAATCATTTTGCTAATATGATAATCTTTGTAAGTCAAACAAAATATATATTATTTTAAACTCTGTTAAACTAACTTTTGTGACACACAGAGTTTGACCCTGGTTTAGCAGATACGCAGTAGTGACCAACAGATTCTCTTTTGTTGTATGTATATCTTATGTAAATAAACAATCATCATCATTATATATTTTCTCCCTTATTCCATTTTGCAATTGTTAAATAAGATTAACAAAAGTTTGTAAGAACTAATAGCGTTATATTAACAAAGGTTCACCAAGTAGTTTATAAAATAATTTAGTCCTTATTTGATGGAATTGCAGGGGCTTATCGCCCATCCTTGTTAGGAAGAAGAAGCATATACAGTTTATTGCATTGCAGATAGCATACCCTACAGGGAAATTAAATTATAGGTCACACTCTATCACTACTACCACACCAAACTAGTAATATTCCAAGACAAGAACCATTGTCTTGTTCTACAAATAACACTAGACTAGCAAGTGATAACACAATACGTGTACAGAAACCAATACATAGTCATTCAGGGAGTAGCCAGCAAGTTATTCTAGAAGGCCTTGATTTTTACAAACTAAAACCAAATCTAAAGTTTCTGTCAAGATTATGAAACAATTAATAACGCATAGATACATACGTATTTCAGAAGTGCATATTATTATTATTATTATTATTATTAGTAGTAGTAGTAGTAGTAGTAGTAGTAGTAGTAGTAGAATTAGTAGTAGTATATTTCATATATGCTACATTTCTGAAACTTGAGTCTTGAGAGTACGTGAAGTTAAAATCAAAGGTTATGTTACGGACGGCAAATGATGCCTTAACACCAAAAACACATTCCTGGCCGGGACCGGGGGTTAGTCTGTTTTATGTTTACTAAACGTGTTTAATAATTACAGCAAATGAAGGATGTTTATAATAGAATGTGAAAGAATAAAGTTTTAAAAGAATTAAACTACGTCAACATGTTAAAATAATTAAAAGAATCTAATTAATTAGCCACTTTGTACTCTCATTTGCTTAACTGGAATAACCGAGGCCTAAAGGAAAAGAGTTTTCTGCCCAAATCTTATAAGCAGTGGGATATTTTAATATTATAGAAATTGACCCTCCTTCCCCTTAGAAGTGTAATTTTCAAGATACTGAAACATATAGTATTTTATTACTTTTAGTTAAAAGTTCAAATACCGAGTTTCACGCATCTAGCTTAAACAAATCCTTCCTTAATTTATTTACATATTTTCTGAGTAAGTAATGGGGAATTCGAACATAAAAAAAGTGCTCCCTTTGCTCTTTCCTTTTTATGTGTTCAATTTTCAGTTTTTTTAAACAGGAAAGATTATATGCCAAGTTTCATTTTACTAGCTTCAGAAACTTGCGAGATACACTACCCTTTAAAAAAATCTTGCCCCACCCGTTTTACGATACTTATTTCCAAAAATTCTTTATGTCCTGCTTTCATAAGAAAATTATATTTTATAATTAAAATTTAACGACTCTACTTGTAGTAGTATGCCCCAAAAATCACTCATTTTTACTCTTTTATATAAGAGTACAGAAGATAAATACAGTCAAACAAATGGATTTCCATGAACAGTTTCCGATTTCTTATAACTACCTGATTCGTACATTTCCCACAAGCTGTGATTTTAAATTTACGCTCTGTCAAGGTCCAGGTTTAAAAAAGGAACTAACTGGAAATATAATAATATTATGTATTTGTGTACATGTGTAATATGTATAAAATTATTGTCTTATTGAAGCTTTCGTAATCTGGAAATAAACTTTTGATTTGCTTTTAATATATAAAAATCATGCTCCCCTAGAAAAATTTGCAGGCTACACCCCTAAATGACTATGTAGTAATTTCTGCAAAAATGGCACAGGACCTAAAATTTAGGTCTAATGCCTATATTTTTAGGACTTGTGCCATTTAAGACTTAGTAATGTCACCCACTGTATTGCATAATAAATGTTCTTTGCTCAATTTTAAATTTACTGCGTTCTTTATGTATACAGTTGGTATTTAATGTTCACTCGTGAAATGTCTAGTGAGCTTTTGTCCTAATTAAGTAAACTTTGGTGGATTTTTGTCCTACTCTTAATAAAATACGCTCCGCACAGTATATATTGCAATTCTGAATGTTTGCTTGGTTTCAGAAGTCTGGTAAAATATGCTTTTTAAACATTTTTTTAGTATTTATTTATTTATTTATTTTTGTTTTAGGAATTTGTCTTGGGATTCTCGTATCTCCATTCGAAAGAAACGAATTTCTTAACAAATTATGTAATTAATTCTTAGAATGAAATAGGTTGTATTATGTAATTCGTGTATAAGTGCAGAACAGATAGTGATAATAACGATCTTAGTAGTACAAATATAGCTGTTACTGTTGGAATTAGATACGTTCGTAACATTATTGCCAACTAGTTGCTGCATCGTCCCAATTTCGTGTGGTGGTGGCGAATTTCAGAACTAAAGCAAGTGAATGATAAAGGCACAAGTCCTAAATGGCAGAAGTCCTAAAAGGCACAAGTCCTAAAAATCATATCGCGGCAGAAGTCCTAAAGTGCAGAAGTCCTAAAGTGCAGAAGTCCTAAAGTGCAGAAGTCCTAAAATGCAGAAGTCCTAAAATGCAGAAGTCCTAAAATGCAGAAGTCCTAAAGTGCAGAAGTCCTAAAGTGCAGAAGTCCTAAAGTGCAGAAGTCCTAAAATTTAGGTCTAGTGCCCATATTTTTAGGACTTCTGCATTTTAGGACTTCTGGATGTCACCCAACGAAACCACGTTCCAAACCCTTTGGACAGTTTAGTTTGTCACAGTTCTACGGACAGTTCTGAACGGTACGATTCGGTTCGGTTTGAGAACGGTTTGGGTTCGGTTCGGTTTGGAAACGGTTCCGTTCGGTTTCGGTTAACCGTTCCAAACCGGTTTAAGTGGCAAACCGAAACCGCGGTTTACGTTTCCAGGAACTGTCCACCCCTAGTGTATTGTACCGTAAATTCTTCCATATAAAGTGGATTTTGTGTTTTAAAAAATATCTAAATGGAATGAATTTATTTACGTTAGAATTACATGTTTCAGGTACACGATGACGAAAATCTGCCAAAACTGTATCACTTCAAATATCACGAGGTTTTTTTTTCTTTTTCTTCTGATAAACAGTTTCAAGTGGATTTTTGTTGTTTTTAATATCCATCTAGGAAGTTGTTTATAATTGCTGTCATGTGGCTATGAAAACCCCAGTCATGTAGTTGTTTCAAAATTTCTTAGTGCCAAGTTGTGCCATAAGCCGTATCCAAATCAGAAATATAACAAAAGGATACCGAAGATAGAATAAAGTTTTTATCTGGCTGCCAGGGTTAGCAAGATAGTCTGTAGTGGATTGGAAGGATCGAAAACTAAACTGAATCTTGCTCAACAGAGAATTTGATTCTAAATACCAGCATGCGCTCAGGAAGCTTACAAACACAGCTCATAAGAGCAGTGGGTCTGTAGCTCGTGGCTTTTGTTGCAGGTGTGTCTGGTTTCAAGATTGGAACCAGAACTTGACGCCACCGAGTGGAAGAGTCTCCATCAACCAGATTCGATTAAACAGTTGCAATAATGATATCTGTGAATCGCTCGAGATGTTGCACAAGATATAAGATATACAATCAGTCCCTGGAGTAGTGTTGGACGACTCACTTAAGGCAATGTTGAATTCGTGTGCCGTGAAGGGGACATTACAATCTTCAATCTTGGTGCTACGGAAATTTTAAGATGTTCTCTGTACGAGTGCGAAAGCAATTAAACTCGACTAAATAGTGTGCAGAGTCACAGACAGACAAGTGTCGGCCCATTATGTTGGCTATTTCTTTCGAGTTAGTTTCCAGCACTCTGTAACAACAGTGGCCATTTATGGAGCGAACTTGACATTAAATAGAAGTTCAGCTACCAAGAGACGCTACGTAATCTTTCCAACTTCGGCACTTCGCAGATTTTATTAGGTATCTAGAACGGACATGAAGAATGCATAATTCTCAGCAGTTTTTTTGCCGATTTAAAGTGGCAAGAACACGTCGACAAGCCAAGATAGCTTTATGTGTTTCCGCTGACCACCAAGGAACTCTCGTTGTGGACAGTGCCTCCGTATTCTGGTATGTAACCGTGGGCACAGTCTGCTCAAATAGATCTACAGCTGCTTATACAGTTAAATACACCATACAGGGAGAGGTCAGTGCATGAGTACGTACCGGATTCTAGAAAAGTGATCATTTAAGGATGACTATTCCAATCTCATCGAGGAATTTCATCACCTGACGCCATGATTATCAGTTCAAATAGAGCCCGATAAGCGATGGCATGAATTCAGATTTCCGAAAAGTTGATTGTAAAGTTAAATCAAATCTGCTGCCAAAAAGGCTTCAGTACGAGTAATATACAAGAACAGATGATGATCAGGCGATAGAAGCAACCGGAAGTTTAAATAAATAGTCCGAGGATGAGGGTCACAGAGTACAGGAATGAATGTGCTACCAATAGAGCGATTATCAATATGTTTTTTATACCTGCAGATCATGTAACGAGATGAAACAGATGATTGAGTAGGCTTTAAATGAGTTTCCTGCAATCAAATAAGGGCTAGTGAGTTGCCAGTTATAGTGTTTCAATTTCTTAAGACGACAACGGAAGCTGTTTAGATTCCAGTATAGAAGTGCCATAGTTGGAAAGATGAACGTTTAAGACGAACCTTTCCTCGTGAGCCAGTTAATGTCCACTCACTATATATCAGTTCGCCCTCAACCATCCAATTTCAGTGAAATACAAGGGTTGGATATTAGTGATTGCAACAACGGTATATCTTAAGAAGTAGAGTACTTGCAAGGTTCGAAGTTTTTCAGGCCCTCGATGTAATCACCAGCATTGTGAATCACGTGTTCCCAGCGATGTGGAAGCCGCTAGATGCCGTTGGCAGTGCCTAATCTCTGGATAGTGCGGATGGAACGATCGGTCGCCCGGAGATCATCAACTGTACGGGAGTGTGTCCCACGAAGTGGTTCCTTCATCTTCGGGAAGAGGTCATAGTCGCATGGACTTAAATCTGGAGAATACAGGGGGTGATACAGCAACAAATCAGTGCTGAATGTGCCCTTGTATTGTCATGCAAAATGATGGATGGTGAATTCGTCAGGAAGTGGCGTCGTTTTCGTCTTACAGCTGCTCGTTTTGCAAAACATTGCAATAGTGATATACACTAACGATGTGTCCTTGGGGGACGGTATGGTTTATTATTACACCATCCAAGTCATATGCAATGACGAGCATAACTTTAACATTGGTTGGGGTATTCCGAACTGTTGTTTTTCTCGGTGACCCAGAATGACGCCACTCGCTTGATTGCCGTTTCAGCTGTGGTTCATACGCTTTGGCCCAGGTCTCATCAATAGCAATGATCTGCCGTAAGAAGGCCTCACCTTCACGTTCAACCGCTCCAAGTGTGTTCGAGCGGCATCATTTTGCAGCCACTTGTGTTGTTCAGTCAGATCATTTGGAACCCACCTTGAGGCGGTTTTACGCAATCCCAGGTTCTTCAGTGTTTTCAGCACAGTCGAATGCGCTAGTCCTGTATGATTGGCTAGTTGACGAATCATGGCGTTCCGATCCACTAGCACTAACGCGTGTACGTTCTGCACATCTTCTTCACTTACAGGAGGATGGCCGGAGCGAGGCATGTCTTGTGACATTTTGTCGTCCGTCATTAAAGGCTTTGACCCACCTTGCTACTGTACGGTATGGCAATACACTTGCACACTTCGTAGCACTGTTTTGTATTCCTATCTCTAGCGCATTCAATTTTCAACCAGCTCCTCTGATCTTGCTTCGTAAACATCATTCCGCGAACACTCATGCAGCGTGACTGTAGTCTACAAGCACTCACTTAGAACTGCCTTCTAACAGCGGACGTTGCGCGCGCGCATGGAGAGGAGGGCAGGTGAGTTCATTTGCTCTGAGAGAGGGTCGGCATTTAATCTACCGCTGGTATGAATTATAATGGAGTGCTTTATTCCTGAGTATGTGTATAGCAGTGTTGCAATTGCTAAAAATCCAACCCTTGTAAAAGGTGGCTTGAAAATTGTTGAGAATTTTGGTTTCCTCGGTGGAGGATAGGTCAATAAGACAATACCTAATATGCTGACTTAACTTTATGCCAGCAATATAGTGAGTTATGCTGCGATAGCGTTAGCTTCAGACACCGTTACGAACACGAGATGTTTTAGAAAGTTCGGGAGATAATGTGGTGGCTGGGGTTTTGATTCAGTGTTGTAGCTAGGAAGAACTCAGTTTGTGTGGAACGTTAGATATCTGTATAGTCATGGATTTCCGAGCAATAGCAGCAACAGAGAAGGACGGAACACGAAGCGAGGCTTGAATGTTCTCTTTTAGACATGCGAGGCTGGAATGCATTGGTTGCGAAAATCTTTTCGACAGTCATAAGCTTTCGGGTACACGTTTGTCCTTGAAAAACTGGACAGTCCCAAGACCAAGCAGAATGATGGATCACTTTTATAATTGACAAAAGGGCTTGGTCGCTGTACAGAAATTCGCACCAAGACGACTTTAGCCACCTTCGCACAAATAGCAGTCGCCACATTACACAACGTGCAGGTATACTCGAAATGCTATTTTAAACGAAGAGAACTGGGAATGTAAGGTCTTACTTTCAATCGATAATATCCAACCTTCACAAATGCCGGGAGCGTAAGCAAACTGAAAGTAAGAATCAGTGATTGAGTTGGAAGCAATTTACATGACTTCTTACTTTTTATTCAAACACTTCTTCAACATGTTGGTCTGCCAGTTGAACTTTAATTTCCTCTTCAGCGACGTTCAAATCATCCTAACATGTGTAATCACTTCTCGACTGACATTCAGTAGATGGCAAGATTCTACTGATTCTAACTTGTCTGTCGGGAAGATTGGCCCTTATCTTTAAGTTCAAGTTAGTCCCAACGGTATGAGGGGTGAGAAGGAGTAAGAAATAAAATGTCTAAAACGACCAAGGTTAGTATGGAATCCATAGTTTTGTGATGCGCCACTTCGTGCAACATCGCGCACTCGGGACACCTCACAAATAACTTACAGAAAATAGTGACGTGACAGGAATAATTCAATTTTAGTAATAATTATAAACCAGTTTATTTACTGTTGTGTGCAATAATGTTACCATTGTTAATCTGTTGTTATTCATTCAAATTTCCCAAGTGGACAGAAAATGCTTGAAATAATAATAATAGGCTAATACTTGAAATTTAAAAGAAAGTAAGTTAAAGTTTTGCCTGTAAATATATATGGAAAAGTTGCACATTCATTTTGCTCATTTCAGGACGAGAAAGCGAAAAGAACATAAATCAAGTGGTTACAGAAACAGCAAAGAAATTATCAGAACTTTTTAGAAACTATAAAACATTATAGCTTCGTCTACTGTCTTGTATGTTGTGAAGTAGGGATTCAAACCTTTAACAATATAGGAACTACTCTAGATTTACCTAGAATTAAGTTTATTTATTTAAAATAAATAAATAAATTTATTATTTCTATGTTGAGTAATTCATCTGCTTTTGCTGACCCTCTTATTTGATAAATTATTTATTTTAATGTATTGTAGAGTTCGGAAACTCCATCACCGAAGAGGACGTCCAAAGCAGCCAATAAAGAGAATGAGGCATCTCCTACACGCGAGAGTATAGGTAAGTTGAGACATTGTGGATAATCAAGAAGGCTTAGGCGTTATTTCAAGTTGTGTGTAAAATAAAGTATCGGAAAGATGTTCTCAAGACAGGCTGTAATTAGTGTGAAATTTATGCACAAAAGTAATGTCTAATTAGGTAGCTTAGTGCAGATCTTTTGGTTTGAGTTTAACGTCTAATTTAATCAGTGATCCATGTGAATTGATATCTAAAATTTAGGATAGAATTTGAGTCTAAACAACACGCTCTTTACCTTGGGTTAAACTCTGAAACATAGGCAACAACGCATGCAATATGATGCCTTAAAGTTCAGTAATTAGTAATTTGAGTCGTAGTCAGAAGTTCAAACACAGAAATTACGATAGTGGTTTCCCATAGTTAAGACTTTATATATATATATATATATATATATATATATATATATATATATATATATATATATATATATATATATACCAGAATAGAACGACGAAAAGAACCGGTAATCATTTGCTCCATCTGTTTTCACAGGGATCAACTAAGATATGGGAGTTCAAGAGCAAGCTATATTTTATTTATTTTTATCGAATAATAATTATCCTGGAGCGGTCCCGAGTTCGATTCCCGTTGGGGATACTCGGTCGAAAAAATGTAACAGCATTTTCAAGCCAGTCATCCTGATTGAGGTTTTCTTGGGATTTCCTCATTCACACCAGGCAAATGCCAGGATGGTTCTAACATATAGGTCCAAGACCGCTTCCTTCCTTCCCCAATCCTTTTTTCCTTCCCTTTCCTTGGATATTGTGATCGCTTAGGGACGTCATCCCTCATACATGAGGGGCTAACATGACCTTAGATGCTGAAAGCTCAGAAATCTAATTCCTAATCCTAATAATTAACCTAGTGACAGACCTTGCTTGACTTTGAGAACATGGTAACTTATATTGGTAGAATACTCACGTCTGGTACGAAACATCTAAGGCTTGATCGCAAGTCGTATGAGTTGATTCTGAACAACTTCGTATCCGTCTGTTTTCTTGGAGAGGATTTGTTCCTTTCTGTATCTTCATTCTTATCCCACTTACTTTAATTATCCGCTTTCTTTTACATGCAGGGCAGAATTGTGGAACGTTAAACCAAGCATCAAACTCTGTTTGTGCCGAAGTGTGCACATGACCGCTGAAAAATGTGTTGCTGGAAATATTTTTTCCCTTTCGTTTCTTGAACGTGGTAAATTTAGTTTTGTGGAGGGCTTAAGCGTAAGCATTCAGGACATTTTAAGTTAAAAAATAGTACGTTTATATGTATAATAATGAAAGTGACTATGTTTGTCACTTAATAAATATGAACCACCCGCTCGATCTCGATCAAATTTTCAAGATAGATTAGGTTCGCTCCTAGGATGTTTTTTTATCATTTCACCTTGACGGTACAACTCAGGAAAAGGGGAGGAGGGGATATATAAAAATGATGGAGAATGACCGATATTAGTGTCGAATCTATAGTTTCGGGGTCGCTAGATGAACAGTGACACTTCCGATGACATTTAAATCCAAATTCAGCCCCGCAACTTGGGGAAGGGGGAGGAAGAGATATACAGCGTGAGCATAAATCTTGCCCTGATTACAAAAATTTATTACAGAAGAATCGTATGACATAATAATGTAAATACAGGTCAGTTACATAGGTTAGTATTACAAGTTTTTTTAGACACTAATAGATGGCACTAGTGCTACCCAAGAGTGACGCAGTACGTTATTTGGCGCGCGGGTTAGTTAGCGAAATGGCATCGAAGCAGAGGAAAGCGCAATGCGTGCTGTGGTATCACGAAAGCAAATCGCCCATCAGTGTTCAGCATAAGTTTGTGACTTCGTATGGCCGCAGCCCTCCGGATATGAAATCAATAAAGCAATGGTATGAAAGATTTAAAGCAAAAGGCAGCGTTGAAAATCTCCCGAGAAGTAGGGGGAACTGGAATACCGCTTAGACATTCTCCGAGCTACCAAGGGGGCACACGTTGAAGTGGTCTAACGTAAATGGTCTTAAAAAAAACTTGTAATACTAACCTATGTAACTGACCAGTTTTTACATTATTATGTCAAACGGTTCTTCTGTAATAAATTTTTGTAATCAGAGCAAGACTTTATGCTTATCCTGTATAAAAATTATCGAATATGACCGATATTAATGCCGAATCCTTAGCTTTCGGGGTAGCTGAGATGAACAGTAACGCTTCCGATTCCGTTTAAATCTAAATTCAGCCCCGCAACTTGGGGAAGATATACACTGCCGGAAAATAAAATTGCAAAACCCTGTAAAACACGAGGGAGATTGATGTGCTTCCAGTATTGGGTTCTTTGGTGATAGTGAAGTAGATGAATAACTGTGTAACAGTTTCGGGCAATAGATGGCAGCGCCACAGAGGGACATTTGCGCCACCTGTGCCGAGTCTGTGTTATGAATTAGCAGAGGCCAAAGATCAACATGTGCATGATAGTGACTCACACAGTAAACACAAGCAAGACAACATGCCACGACGACGCAATCGTGCTCCACACATTCAAATGAGTGAGTTCGAACGGGGTCGTATTGTGGGCCTTAGAGAGGCTGGTTGGTTCTTCCTTCGAATCGGCAACCACGTTGGCCGTGATGCATCCGTGGTGCAGACGTGTGCCAAGATTGGCGTATTGTGAGGGCGGCATTGGCAGACCGCACAGCTACCATGTCCAGCATTCGAGCAAATGTGGCCCCTGAAGTTTCCACACGCACTATTGGGAACAGATTACTAGCGGCAGGACTTCGGACATACACACTAATTGCACCTGATGCCACATCATGGCCGTACACAGTTGACCTGCTGTCAGAAAAGGAGCACCTGGAGGAGGGAATAGCGTTCCGTTGTATTCAGCGATGAAAGTCTATTCTCTCTCTGTGCAAGTGATGCTAGATTGCGAGTGCGACGTCGACCGAAGAGCGTCGGCTCCCACTTTGCGTGCGTGCAGGACACAGTAGTCCCACTCCAGGTGTTATGGTGTGGGGCGTGATCAGCTACAACTCTCTCGCTCACCTTCAGTGTTTGTGAATGGGACATTGACAAGCACCTCTTACGTGCAACAGATGGTAGAACTGGTTTTACTGCCTTTCTTGACAGGAGGGTCCTGTACTCTTTCAGCAACATAATGCTAGTGAGAAGTTACATAAAAGCCCAATGAGTACTGTAGTGTAATAAATCAGAATGGATTATGGCTCCCTTCTGTAAACTTTCGGTCGAAAAATATGCTATACAGTATTTTAGGAAGTGTTCACAGATTAATGAGCGGAGTGTACATAGATCCAATGAACTTGAAAGGTGTTTCTGTCTTGTTTTGGTTGAATTACAGTTTGTCTTAAAGAACAATAAATGATGTATCAGTTACTCTTCTCAAACCACATAACAGATCTTCTCAACGTTTCAGTCTTCTTGTTAAAATATGTAATATACTTGAATTGCATGTTAATTTAGAATAGATTTGCTTATAAGTGTATGCATGGATAAACAGCTGTGTGATTCTAATAGTACTTTTACACTTTTTTCATTGTGAATGATGATGGCAAGAAGATATTTCTGGGACGAGATATTCAAGGCGTGTATCTACCCAGGGTCATTTTACGGGCTTCTAAAACTTCTCAGTATAAATTTTAATTAATACTTGTAAAACTTGGCATGATTTCAGTTGGTGTAAAACTGGTATGATTTCAGTTGGTATGTGGTTTTCAGAAAGTTCTTCATTGTTGAATGAACAGTTCCAAATTACTTGAAGATGGACCAAATATAAGCGAAGGTTTATTCAAGACTATCTATTGATACATTTTTGATACCTCAGTGGCAGTTTCTAATAAGTTCATAAAACCTCGCGAACCGCGTCATTTGACAACTGCACATTGTCTTGAATCTCGTTGTCTTTGGAAACTTCCTTCTCCAAAGTGATTTTTCAGATGTCCAAATAAAGTCTCAAGGTAACAAACTAAAGCATAGGAGAAGATTTCTAAAGTTGCCCAGTGCAATTCTTAGACTTTCGCTTGCTCAACAACAGCGGTATAATTTTCGCATAAGAAGTAGCAAGATGCTACAGATGGAAATTCTTGCATTTTTTGAACTGTTAAGCTCTTTGATATTTCCTGAAAGTTCGCAGTAATAGATAATGTTTACATTCATTGGGAAATTTTACGCACGCAACACTTTTAGCATTTTAAAACACGATCATGAGAACCTTGTCAGCAGACAAACGCGGTTTCCTATTCACTTTGAACGCAGATTCATACTGTACTTCTTTATTTCAGGAGTGTAGTGGTGTACCCTCGATTTATCATATGTAAGACTGTAGCATTGCGATCCAAAAGCATCTGCAAGATTTCAACTTGTATAGCCTTTCCCATCTTGGAGTGATTTTATGGAGTTGCAGCTCCTTTATAATAATCATCTGGATACTTCGGTAATTTATTCCAGTTGCAGCAAAATGTTAACATTTTACAATCAAGTATAATTTCGGTGCAGTTTTACAAGTACTTTATTATAGCATTTTATAAGTATTAAAAATATCGTTCCAAAATCGTGCTATGACGCTTGAATTTCGGCTCGTGAATACTTATTTACGATAAACAGTAGTATCTGTTAGTATCTATTAGACTGAGACATGCAATCACTTATTTGGGATCAGAGTACAGGTATAGGGATAACTGAATAGAGAGGAAGTGGTCTACGCCACGTGTTCGCTCGCCATCCACAACGAACTGTGGGTTGCTACCGTTTTTGGTTTATCGGTATCGTTAACCACCCGGCCCATATTTCCTCAATCATTGGACTATTTGAGTCCTTGAACATGAGGTGCACCTTCAGGGTTTGTTCCTCGACCTCGGTTTCGCTTTTGGCGAGTAACCCTGGTCTCACACCCAGAAAGTGGGATACGCCCAGTGCGCGGCCAGACCTAAATCCTTAGTGTCTACCAGTTTATTCTACTGGTCGAGTTTGCCTGCTAGCGAGTCAGGTCCTTTCATGCTCTGCAGTCATGGGGCCGGAGCGTTATATGGCAAACTTACCCTCCGCCAGTCAAGCATTAGCTACCGATTCCCACGGCTTGACCACAGCCCAGGAGAGTCCAACGCAATTCGAGAGCACCAGGCGAACCTGAGGGGCCTTCGATCATTCTCGGCCCTGCCTACATCTATCTTTGAATGACAATCGCCTTTCCCGTAGAGGCAATGCAAACACGTCAAGGTACTCCCGTATCTCATACCGGATCTAAAGGTACGTGTTAAGTACCATGTGGGTTTGATGCCACCCCTTATCCCGAAGAGACTCCCGTCCACTGAAATTGGAAATCTTAACCAGATCCCTAGATCGCCACCTGTCCCCAGTCGCCGTTCAGTCACTCTAAGCAGTAGACTGAAAGACCCTCCCCCCATAGGATCGTCCAATCAACGCAAGACTACTTCTAATTACTGTAGAGGTACACCGTATGTTACCAGAACCAGTGACTAATGTAGACTGTATTTTTAAACACATGGTCATTTGGAAGTAAAGTGCCTCCGTGGCAGACTCCAGTCCCCCCATCCAGAGGGACTTAGCGAGAGTAACGTGTTTCCACACACATCCTTTGTTTCGATCTCCCCTCCCGGAGTCCAGTCTACCACAATGCATCTGGTTTGGGAGAAGGAGGGGCCTCTCCTCCTTTCTCAGCATAGGCCTGGGACCGGTCACGGTGGGGTTGGGCGGCTGGATAGACAGCTTTTCACGCACGTTTCGTTAGGGTAGTGGTTCCCAATCTTTTTTGATTGGCGACTCACTTTACTGAACGCCCGCTGTGTCGCGATACAGTTGTTCGATTTTTTTTTAATTAATAATAATATCAATTTAGTAGTGTAATACCAAAAATTTCTGTAGAGTATTTAGTAGGAGAAAGCATTATTGCTGATTCTGAAGGCGTTCACTGATACAGTTCGTCTCAAAATTGACTTTAAGTAATAGTGTTAAATGCTTCATGATTGTTAAATACTATAATTTCACGACATACCCGATACCACTGCGCGACACACTGGTTGGGAACAACTGTGATAAAGTGGTAGAACATCCCTGGGGCACCAGGGAGAGATTGAGTTTTGTCACAAGTTCACTATTGCTATACCATTTCACTGAACCATCAACGTGTGCTTATTCCCCATAAAGTGTGTGGAATTTGTATGCTCACAGTACGTAATTTTGTGACCGCACTCGAAATAACTGAAGATTGTTGTTGTGTCTGAGTGCAACTGATGATGTGTACTAAGCTAGATTGGTAGCATCACTTCCTCCACTGATGGTACTTACAATTTTCAAAACGCAGTTGTTTTTAACCAGAGAAGAGTTACGTGTGTGGTGTTCAGAGAGAGAAATTATATTTCAATCAAAATGCGAATCCACTTAATTCATGTTAGCTGTTGTATGGTTATTGTGATCACTCATTGTAACATTGTTACAACCGCTGAAGAATTCATATAAAGCATATATTTGGGGACTCCCGTAATATGTGTCATAAGTGATGTAAAATTTTCTGCTTAGGTTCGCGTTGGAGGATTATTTTCAGTTTTGAGTTCTGTATATTCAGTTTTGACACATCATTCAGATAGTTCTGCTGCGAATCAGGTAAGACATGTATCACTTTTTAGAAATTGTTACTAGTCATGTGTGATATCCTAGAAGCAGTCACTCTAGTGAGAAAGGTATCATCTTACTGTATTTCAAACACCAGAGCTCTCTAGTGGCTCTATAGTTCGCGTACAATTCTTCGGTGCCTTAGACCCGGGCTTGATACCTGGTGGGAGCTCATGTGGTTTGGATTCCACGTTAAGCTGTAGGTCCACGTCTGGTATAGCTTAGATGTTGGAAGGGATTCTAAACTTCAAATCCACCCAGCATCGTATTTCATTAATCTGTCCTTTATTAATTACAAAAGAGGTTTGATCTCAATGTTCCGACACTGACAAATTTCGTTAACAAAAAGTACAATGGTATCTTATTTTTCAACATGGTGTCCTTGAATATGAATGCCCTTCTCCTAGTGATGCTCGAATTTCTTTTAAACGACTGTTTGACCCTTAGAACATACAAACATACTGGTATCAACATGGTGCACACTTAGTAAAATATATATATATATATATTTAAATTGTGTGAACCTTGGCCGTAATGAATGTGAATTTATTATGATGCTTCGATATTTTTATCATCTCAAAAAGAAGAATGTTCAACCTCTGTAAACTGTTATTTTACATTTCTGTGACCTCTAGCCTTTAGAAATCTGTAGTCAATGAGGGCAGTTTAAGGTAAGCGATCAGGATGTTTCAATAATCCAAAGGTTGTATTATTAATGGGAGCTTCCAAGACTGATTGCTAGGTGCAGTTGTCAGTATGAACATTCTATGTCACATCTCAACTTGACACGATATTTGTCTTTGACAGCAATATGTATTTTATAATTAAATCAACGTAATTAGAACTTATTTTGACTTTGAAAAAAATATTCTTAATAATAATAATAATAATAATAATAATAATAATAATAATAATAATAATAATAATAATAATAATAATAATAAACTACAATTGTTTATATATTAAGCGAATTTGATTTCAAATGTAGTAGGAATATGTTGAAGTTTATATATATTGCAAAGAAGAAATGCGGATGCTCTTAATTTTAAGTGACTCTATTAGATCGGCACATTTTTCATACTTGACACATGTGTAGTGGATTTTAGTTGCTTTCTAAGCATATTTTCTTTGTTTGTCAGGATATTTTATGGTCTTCGCGAACTGTATGTATGAGAATGTATTATTTCATATAGTACTGTATTGTTTATGTATTGGATATTTTATTGGTTGAGAATTTAAGAGTTCTTGATTCAAACGTTGACACAGAGACAGATATGAAAAGCAAACTTCATTCGAGTGTAACTGCTGCAAAGCAAGTTTCCTTCCAGTCCATCAGAATATTGGCATTGACGTTTGAATGTTCTCGTGGATGTGGTTGATAGTTGTATGCCACTAAAACGTCACCTAATCCAGGGCCACGTCACGTATGCCTAATCCAGTTCCAGACATGCTCAATTAGCGAGATGTCAACCATTGTGGTCAAGGGAGCTGAATGCGTTTAGAATATGCTGTGCCCCATCATCTTCATACGGATGGATTTTCCTGCTGGAACAGTTCGTTCTCTATTCACACAATGGCGTGGGAGGCTCGGGTTCGATTCCCGGCTGGAGCTCATGTGGTTCGGATTCCACGTTAATCAGTAGGTCCACGTCTCATATAGCCTCGCTGCTGAACGGGACGTTAAACCCAAAATCAACTCAACTCAACTCTATTCACACAAGAAAGATTTTATGATGTCTAAATTATAATTGTATAATACTGCTTTTAGAGTGGAACATAAGATAGTACACGGGAATTTTTTTACTTTCCCAATCCCCTTGTATTATAAAATTTCCTTCTATGTACAGTAATAAATAATTACAGTTCACATATTAAGTTGCTCTTAGATGTGTTGGTCGTTTGTTGATGAGTTTGTAAAAATCCAGAGACCAACCGTTCTGGGGTAACAGGATGCAAGGTATTTTGTAGCCAAGGTACCTCTCAGAGACCGACCGTCCTAAAGACTAGATCCTAGAGAATGGTGAGGTATTACGAGGACCAGACGCCTAAGCAAATGAGCACTCAGAAACCAGGTGTCCAAGCGAGAGATGTTTTTAGAGACCAGACGTACTAGAGAGTGGAGATCGATGCCTTCTGTACTGTTGTGGTTCCTTCTATCTAGAAATGTTGCAGACTTCATTAATCTTCATTACGTGACGATCGTTGATGATATCTTCGTGATTGTCGTCTCAAATTGTTTACAGCCAGCGCGAGGTGCACCACCGTGACGTAAAGGAAAAAATAATAAGCCTGGACTTATTTATTTTTGAATGCCACGTCATCTACTGCAGCTGCTGGACAGTTTCAAGGGTTCTAATGGCACATCATCCTGCCTCAGTGATGGTTTTGTGGGGAATGAGCCACTCAGGCACAACCCAGCTGCATTTTTGTGAAAAAGGTGTTAAAACATCTGCCAAGGTGTACCAGGACACAGTTCTAACACCTATGATGAAACCACTGTCTGCTACCATGTTCCCTGGAGAAAGATGGACCTTCCAACAGGATTCCGCTCCAGGCCACAAAGCGAAAACAACCCAGGACTGGCTGGCACCTAACGTTCCCGACTTCATTTCTACCGCTGATTGGCCTTCTGGCAGCCCGGACCGTAATCCGTTAGACTACAGACTTTGGGCAGTCCGTCATGCAAAGGTCTGCCATAAACGGCATCTATCTGTCGACAGTCTGAAACAATCCTTGATCCGAGTAGTGAACAATTTTTCTATGGACGTAGTGCGTAATGCCATTGACCAGTGGCCGGACAGACTTCGTGCCTGCATCAAGACCAGGGGGGGGGGGAGGGGCATTTCGAAAAATTATTTGTGCGTCAGGTGTGCAACATATCAATGTAAAACATGACCAAAATAAATTGCCTTGGTGTTAATACCCTCTGTGTTATTTACATTCAAACTTCAGACAGTATTTATGGTATAACTAGGTAATAATAAGTTGCCCCAGGACATTGAACAAAGTTATCATGTCTTGCAAAATGTTTTTGATGGAGACAAGGATCACGTTGTCATCGGGTTAGATCAATCGCCCTCAGAAAGTGAGGAAAACGAAAACTAGAACATGTTTTAAACTCTTGAAGTGGTAAGTTCCAGTTGTTTATTGTATCTATTTATGTGAGAATTTTCAAAATAATATTCAATCACGCCTGATAGTGCTTTATGTGAGATTGATTCTAAGTTGCATGAAGGGCATAAACAAGAAATAATAATAATAATAATAATAATAATAATATATATATATATATATATATATATATATATATATATATATATATATATATATATATATATATATATATATATATATATATATATATATATTAAATAAAAGACTAACATTAGTGCATCACGTTAACTCCTAATAGTAAATCACGTAATTGTTTATGTTTCGGTCTTGGGTCTAGCCTAGAAGGACTGGGACGATTGGGACCAAACTTGCAGGTTCCATAGCTAGGGCCTACGATTAAAAAAAAAATAATAATAATAAACTTACCTATTTAAAAGAGAGACAGGTGGCATAACCTATATAAAAGAGTGAACATGGAGGCATATTAAAAAAGAATGAAACAAAATTTGCTGAGCTTACTGTCTATGAAGAGTAATTTTTTTTAAAAAAATATTTCTCTGTTCAGCGGGAGCAGATGGGGGAATAAGAACTCTGATACGTGGCTCTTTTGAGATGCGGTGTGTCCATTCGTTTTCATAGATGATGGTGCAGGACGTCAAGTATGAGGAGCAGTCAAATGAAAACCGAACAACCTCCATAAAACACGTTCTTCGTAAAAGTTGGCAACACTGCTGTTACTTATCGATACTACCATCTCGGGAGGAGAAATGCGTAGTAACATGTTTGTTTATTGGTCAATAAGTGAGCGTAATGAAAAGTGTTCGTCCTGGGTTAGAAATGGAGGCAAGCAAAGAAGAGCAGAGAGGTGTGGCTCATTTTTTGGTGGCTGAGAGTGTTGGAACGTGCGAAACTCATCGTCGCATATCTAGTATGTATGGCGAACACCATGTCACTGACAGATGTGCAGGAGTAGCATAAGAGATTCCGAGAAGAACGCACATCACTGCAGGATGATTCGCACTGAGGACAGGCCCCTGATGTGATTGCGCGGATTGATGGTCTTATCCGGGAAACCCGACGAATCACAGAGGAAGAAATTTGTGTTCAAGTCTGAATTAGCCATGGCCCCATGCATATCATTATCAAAGAACGCCTGCACTTCTGAAGAAATGAGCGAAGTGGGTTCCGCATCAACTGACGGAGGGACAAAAGGTTGACAGAATGGCTTCGTGCAGTTGTACAACGAGAAAAAGTATGCATTTCTGTCCCGTATCGTCACATAGGACAAATTGAGCCCGAGAGCAAACGGCGAAGTCAACAATGGAAACGCCCCCAATTCCCTCCCCCCTCAAAGAAATCCAAAGCTGTTCAATCAAATTCCGGTAAAGTCATGACCTTCGGCTGAAGGGGCCCTCTGCTTGTTGACTTCTTCAAACATGGGGTCACAGTAAATGCTAATCGCTATGAAGACTCTTTGCAGAAATTGAGGCGCGCCTTAAAATAAAACTGACCTGGAATGCTGTCGGATAGAATAATCCTTTTGCATAATACTGCCAGTCTGGTGAGAAATACGCTTCAGAGGTTTGGCTGAGAAACATTTCAGCATCATCCATACCAGCCTTGATTTTATCCTTTGTGGTTTTCACATTTTTGGCGACCTGAAGAAAGTCATTTGTAGTTTCAGTCGGACGAGGGAGTGCAAGAGCGGGTGAGGTTGTGTATCAGTCAGCGACCTAAATCCTACAAGACTTGATCATCTTGTTTCCCAGTATGATAAATGTATTAACGCATCTGGCAATTACATTTGAATTTTAAAAAAAAATCCATTGTACTTTTTCGCGTGTGTTCGGTTTGCATTTGATTGCTCCTCATAAACCTGGTGGAGGAAGGAATTTCATCAACAAACACATTGAACGCATGGAGTGGACGGCCCGGTCACACTTTTCAACCCCATGAAACATGCGTATGATTCATTGGGAAGGCGAAGCAGAAGCTTTATGAGGCTACAGTGTAGTCTCGCTGCACTGTGTAGAACTTGTTCTCGCAAGTTCTATACAGTATCGCCTTGTAAGATTTTTGCTTGGCAAGTTGTTTTTAACACTAAAGTTACAAATTTCCGATTTTCGGATTTCATTAGAACTTGGCAGCGTTTCAAATCTCTATTCCTTGTGTGAACGAATGAAGTAATAAATGTACGAAAATTTGGCTGTATTTTTCACATTTATGTTTATAATGAGATTGGTTTTTACTTTGTTTTCCTCACCAATCCTGTCATTACTTCTAATCAAAATATAGCAATAAAAAAAAGAACTCAAGTGAATTCATGGTAAAATTTCAGTATAAGTTTATATAATCGAAAATTTTAGAGAGAGAGAGACTTGAGATACACACGGGATAGACAAAAATATGGAAATCCTGAAGAAAATGTACATTGCCTTTATTAATAGTGAGTAGGACCACCTTTGGCACGCAGAACGGTCTGCAGTTGATGGGTAATGGAGAAATACAGGTCGCGTATGGTTGTCAAAGGAATGTATCGTTCTTACGCCAAAGCAGCTGCAAGTTGTAGAGACGACGGTGGTGGGTAGCGGGCTCGCACCTTGGTCTCCATAACTGACCACAAGGACTCAATGATATTGAGGTCTAGCGATTGTGGAGGCTATGCCAGATGTGACATTTCATCTTCGTGCTCATCAAATCAATCCTGGACAATGTGAGCTGTGTATAATCTTGAAACACATTATCGTCTGGGAACAAAGTTTGCACCAGCTGGGATATAGCTGGTCACTTAATCTTTGAGACTGTCAGCTCAAACATGATTCACAATAACCTGCATGGACCAGTCGCTGAACTATTAACTGGCCCATCTGTTCGATTAGCCAGGTTGTATACCTCACAGAATGTGCCAGTGACTACAGCGACACCTACCATTCAGACGCAAATCGTGTTTGAAATGACTACATCTTTTATACTAGGTGTTTCCATATTTTCGTCCATCCCCTGTACATATATATGAGGTGGTATGAAAAAGTTTAGAGACATTCTGTATCACGCCAAAGATAATAGTGCAAGGTTGCACGCATAGGCACAGGGAGCACCGCCATTCATAGGTCAGTGTGCTAAGATACATCATCCTGTGTACATCGGGTGAGCGCAGCTGGTGCTATCTGACTACGTGCGTTACCACATCTGCGATTTCATTATGGACACAAGTTAGAACAATGAGCGAACGCGAAATTTTGTTTTGAAATTGGGCAAATCCGCCACAGAGACGCTTGACATGATTCGGCAACTGTACGGCAATGCTGGAATGAGTTGTTCGCCAAATAACCTCCTTAAAACCTGGCAGTAAAACTCGTATTGACAGTCTGGCCTCTGGGTATAATTTCATGGTGTACACTCATGTCCAAAATGATTGTCGCATATGTATAACTGTCTTCTTGTAAGAATATAATTTGGTAATGATTTTGCAGGGTACTTTTAATACTGTTACTATGTTTATATTCGGGAAATGTATATTTGTGGTAAATTTCATGGAAAAAAAATTATAAATACGAAAATTAGAATGAGTAAAACAAAATGTTGCTAAATGGACACGAAAGTTTTATTTTCATTTTATTGTTCTTATTTACTACTCTTTTGACATGAAATCTGCCATATAGATGTCTTTGTTGATTATACACATACTAAGATTTTAAGAAATACCGGGCGAATTCGTTATGAAATTATATTCCTACAACAACATATGTGTAGACCAGAGTTGGCGTGGGTCAATGGAAACTTGACCCACTACCCACCGTGACCCACTGACCCACCACCCACGGTGACCCACTGACCCACGACCCACCATGACCCACCACCCACCATGACCCACTGAACCACCACCCACCGTGACCCACTGTGACCCACCACCCACCATGAACCACAATCATCTACCGTGACCTATTCTGACTAACCAAAATCCATCGTCATCAGTGTCCCTGTCTCACATTTTTCATTCTTATTAACACTATTCTGAACAACAATAATATCTCCACCCCCCCGTAAACGTAATTGAATTTAAAGAATGAATGCAGGGTTGCCATTTCTCAATTCTCAAATCGTTGTTAGGGGCCGCGGTGGCTCAGTGGTAGAGCGTTCACCTCTGGTGCTTGGGGTCCCGGGTTCGATCCCAGCCCCCGCCAAGTGAACTTTGTGGTGGACAAACACCGTGTGCGTGGGTTTTCTCGGGGTTCTCCCGTTTCCTTCCACTTTCTTCATTCCACCATTTCATTCATTTCTCATAATCACCGTCTCCTTTAGCCTAGCCGGCATAACCGTGGGACGTACAACTCAGATTTCATTTCATTTCAATATCGAACTTTTCGCAGCTTTATGAAAATGATTTAACATTGTTTGAGGATGGATATTTAGGTGATTAGCGATGTCATGATCCCTTCCATCCTGTCTTGCTAGACATTTGCCAGAATATCATCCACTTTTGCTGTGTTTAGACGCCCACTGCAAGGAGCGTTTTGGACACCGAAATTTCCAGAACGAAACGGAGGAACCATGTTTCGGCTGTTGATTTTTATAACGTATTTTGCCCATAAAGAACACAAATTTGTTAACGGGTCTGTGGGTCTTTTGCGCCTTTATCGAAATAAAATTGTGAAATTAGCGCAGTTTTGCGGAAATTTCACTTGTCTTCATGGTACAGTCAGCGACAAAATTTATTTCCGTTTAATGAAATTAGTTCCAAAAATAACTTCGGAGTGAAAGGACAGTTTTAGTACAGTTTTCAGTAAATTTAAAAGAAGGTAATTTTCTGTAAGTTCCATCCTTGAAACTCGGTGAAACTGTGTAGTTCCAGTTATTCCCAAAATAAATTTTACCAAACGGAAATAACTTTCGTCGCTGACTACAATACTTACGTCTAAGTATAAGAATTCCAGCGGTTTTTGCATATCTACTAGATTATTTTTCACGAAGCTTTGCACCCTTTGTAAACAAAGCAGTCTGGAGCGTAGAAGTGTTGCCAACTAATCACTTTAAAAATGTTTATACACTGATCGCCAGTTGAATTAGACACACTTACCCAATACCGTGTAGCACCACTTTTCGCTCAGATCACGGCGGCTACCCGCTGCGGCATGGACTCCACCAGGGGTCTGAAATGTGGCATCTCAATCCATATCTGCCGCAAAGTTTTCCCAGAGCCCGCACGTTGGTCGGAAGAGGGTCTTCAGCCCGAAGGTGTCGTTCCGTGGCGTCGCAGATGTGTTCCATGGGATTGAAGTCCGGTGACCATGATGGTCAGGGAAATATTGTCAAATCAAAAGAGTGCTCATCAAACCAGTTGCCATCCAAAACAGCGGTGGGTCAGCTCATTTTCGTGCTGAAAGATGAAATCACCATCCGGATTTTACAGCCGAGCAAATGACAGGACATAATCATATAGAACATCGCGGTAGCGTTTACCTGTGACGGACCGTGTTACACCTGTTATGGAACCCATTTCGGTCCATGTAAACATGCCCCAGATGAGAATACCACCACCACCGGCCTGCACAGTTCCCTGCTGGCATAATGGATCCATTGCTTCTTGCGGTTTGCGATGCATCTGTACCCGTCCATCGGCATGTACCAATGTAAAACGTGATTCATCTGTCCAGGTAAACTTTTTCCACATTTTCACGGTCTAGTGGCGGTGTTCCTTTCACCATGCTAAACGTTTCCCTTGTTGTGAGGTTAGAAGGGGTACTCGCATGGGCCGATGGCTTCTGTACCCCCATGGCGAATAGATGGTTGTGTGGCTGCTAACACGGCATTATAGTTCTGCATTGAATCTCTCCGCGATTGGACACACTGTGGCCTGTCTATCGGCTGTTACGATGTGGGCCAATCAGCGTCTAGCTCTGTCGTCGACACGCCCCTGGCGGCGGCAGTTTTCCCGCGCGGATGCGGTTTTACCCGAAGCCAGGTACTCAGGATACACCCTTGACATGAGCCACCAAGTCGTCTAGCCCCTACGATTTGATCACGGCCAAATGCACTCAGGTCCTTCGTCTTGCCCATCGCACACTGTACTGATACGGATACCGAAAGAGGAAGCACACGGGTGATGCGTTTCATTCACATGCACCGGTGGAACCTCTGTAAGGTGGTTTTTGCAACTGTTCTGCTGTCTAATTTAACTGGTGATCAGTGTATATTGTGATAACAAATGAAGAAACAAATTAGAGGGGAAAAACAAGGAGATTAAAATCAAATGGTGTGCTAGAGGTAGTAGGACTAGGAACTATTTTCTCTCTCCTGAATCTTTGAAGTAGAATATAAACATACACGCGCACCGGTAGGAGGAAGGTAAGAACCGTACGTTAAATTTATCCTGTCATTGTGTTACAGCTAATCGTGACCGGTCATAATCTCCTCTGTATATCAAAGAGTTCATGTAACGGCACGACAGCTACAGTTTTGCCGCAGCTAAACTTTATATGCCTATTCCTAACGTTTCTGCTAGCTGCGAACCAATGTAAAATGTTGGAATCAGTCACCCTTCCTGTGCTCTGCTTTCTTAGTAGCCTATTAGCATATCTATAGTTGGATGGATGGAATAGAGTAGCGTCTCTTTCAGCAGCGAGGCTCTATGAGAAATGGACCTTCAACGTAACGTGGGATCCGAATCTCTTGAGCTTTCACTGGGAATCGAACCTGGATCTCCCGGGCCGAAGACGCTTAAGCTAATTATATACCTACAAGGGAGTTCACAAACAAATCTAAAAACATGCGCACTTATACATACTTCCCATTCAGAATATTGAGTTCCTTGTAAAAATGACAACACTAACTTTCTTTTACTCTGCTTATTAAACATTTTTTGAGAGGGCAGCTATTTTTTATAAGCAAGAAATAATATTTTTAACATTACAATACCACATGTCTGGGGAGCAGTCAGAGGGGAGGACGATGCAGAGGGTACCGTCCTCTAGCCCCGCTGTTGTCTTCACTGGCTCATACTTTTCCATGAGAGGCGAATTAAAGTTCGAAATAAGCAGTTGAAAACTATTGACTTTACTTATTTATTGAATAGAGGATTTATTCGTTTCTTTTCTTTTTTGTCGTACGTAATAAAATACCTATAAAGTATCATTTGAATCTTTGCGGCTTATCTTTTCGTTTGATACCCAACAGAAAATGTCACCCCACATACAAAGTATCAGTAGTGAGACTATGAAGAATCTATCGATACGTTACTCATAAAATTCTTAAAAAAAACTTTCGGTTCCACATAAGAATAAAGAATCACACAATCTGCATGCAGCACCTTCCTTTGAATTTTACCGCAACTGGGCGAAAATGAGCACAAAAGTTTTGAATCATCCTATTCAACAGGAGGCTATAAAATTCTTTCATCTTCAAGATTCCTTCAGATGTTTTGGCTCATGACACCGAACACTGAGTTTTCGCATTTCTTAAATATTCATTTAATTTCTTGGCATCGCAATATACGAATTGCTTAATAATGTATCAGGGAAATATTTACTATTGTTTTTCATTTTTGTCTCTTTTTTTTTTTATTTATTTAAATTTTGACAATTTCGTTATCTCTAACTATAGGCCATGATACTATTTGAAGTTGTATAAGGAACTTAATATTTTAAATAAGAACAACAAATACAATTCATTTTTTCATTTTCTTTCTTTTTTTTTTGTGATATAATGAACTTCCAGCCCATTTTTCTGAAATAACACTATTTAACAATGATTCTTGAAGGAAAAATGAAAAATAATTAAGTTGGCAACAGTGAGAGTGGAACGAATAGCAGTTGATTCTTCCGTAAGATAATATTCCACAGCAGATGCAATATATTAGTATTCTGATAATTAAGTTAATGTATCGTTAAAGCATACTAAGAATATTTCGGATCCAAGTAAAAACACATTTCTACATGTTGTCTAAACCTTGGGCTAAAATTAAATTTTTAAAAGAAGACGGTTACAACCAATGACAAAACACACGGAGCGCGCGCCACTATTTAAAGATGCCACCAAAGCAAGCAGGTAGGCTATTCTCAGTTATTATAATAGACAAGGCAAATCGTAAGAGCAGGAGAAAAGTAAATAGCTTATCAAGTGATATCAATGTTGCTTATTGTATTGAAGAAAATTAAAACTTCAAGTAGCTAATTTTCATGTTCTCATAATAGAATGTCCGCATTGCGTATTTATTCACTTATTTCGTATGTTCACACGCTACGCAAGGTGAGAAAGTACAAGAAATATAACTTAAAGGGAAAAGTTATAAGCTGTATTCATGGATTTACTGAATGACTTAGGTAATACTCGTGGATAAATATACGTGGTGTTACATACCGGCGTCAGCACTTAAGTCTCATTTCAGTTGATATTATAACTAATTGTGATTTTAGCTGTAATTATGTTGGAAAAAATAACAATGTTTGGCTCCGTACAAAGGAGGGTGAGATTGTTGAGCATTGACTATTTTGTTCCGTGTAAGGACGTGGTGAGAGTGAGACCAGAAGCAGCGATGCCAACCTGAAACCTTATAAAATCCCATCTCGAGAGGCAGAAATTCCCATTTTGCTCTTGAATTTCCCACGCCCTACAAAATTTTCAAAATTTATAAAATATAAAAAGCGAAGCTACTGTATGTCAGTCACTTTCGTCAATATATGAGTGAATTCGTATCTTCTATGTAATCAAACAGTTTATGAATAAGAATCAAGAGAGAGAATTGAAAATGGTGATGGAAAGAAGAACTTTTTGTTGTTACAAATTAGTATTTCCATCACGTATTTGTGTCGTAATTTTTGATAAAATATAACGAAACTAAATAGCTTCGTTCTCCAGTAATTTCGCGTGGAACGTTTTGAAAGATGATTGTTTCCAACTTGGTATTTTTTTTATCACCAGAATTGTTAATAAGTTTCATGATGCTTTTTTTTTCTTCTTCTTGGATTCTCAATCCATTGTATAAATCACATCCATACTAGCCTGCATTTTACAGTAACAGACTTTAACAATTAGCTCTAATTTCATGTTTATTGAATACTTATTAGTTTACTTCCCGCCCATAGAGAAGTCTATTGGCGTCGATGAAGTAAATATATGAAAAATCCCATATATACTGCTAATTTCTACGAAAATTCCCTTTATCCCTTTTGGAGAAATTGTCAAAAATTGCACAAAATGGGACTTTTCCCACAGGTTGGCATCACTGACCAGAAACCCACATCGTAGGGACAGGAATATAAGCACGTGCTACAGCAGAATTATTGCAGGAAGCAGATGAAATAGCCAATCATTAACACTTGTGCGCGAAGTGATAACAACATCGAGTTTTCTTTTAAGGCTGCAATGAATCGTGAAAAAGAATTAACTTCACGTATAAGCAGTTGAATGACGTTAGACCCGACGCACTGCGACTCATTATTTTGGACACTAGCCCAATCTTGTGCCCAAAAGACTTTAATACATTTTGTGCTGGTACCTGAGATTATCTTATTTGATCTATGACGGTCAATGCTAACACTGGAAATCCTTCATTTCTACCACTTCCGGTTTCAATCGAGTTAACAGAAAAAAAATAATCATTTTTGAAACGCTGTATCGATTACAAAAGACCACTTTTCGCTAACCGTCTTTGCTTTATGAAGATCAATATTAAAACTGGTAGCGGTAGTGAATTTCTCCCATTTCCGGTTTTATTATGGAGATGCGAATGAAGGTAAAGATATACCACATTGACTTGATACCTAGTCTTCCATTTCAAGCGCTGCTATCGAGTGAAGGAATTCCACTCTCTTTCGCTTAGCAACAGCTGAACCCTTATTGGCTCAACGTGCAGGTGTGTTGAGGGTGTGAGTTTAGTTCACATTTTTGCCACGGCTCAAGACATTTTGGCAGCACCATAGTATATTTTCTTGACTCAGAATCGATTCCAAAACACTTGTTTTTGTTCTACTACGATCAACGTTGAAACCATAATGGATGGGAAGGCGCGGTGGCTCAGTGGTAGGGCGTTCACCTCCGGTTCTTGGGGTCCCTGGTTCGATCCCACCTCGCGCCGTGTGGACTTTGTGGTGGACAAACACCGTGCTCGTGTGTTTTCTCGGGATTCTCCCTTTTCCTCCCACTTCATTCCACCATTTCACTCATCTCTCATCATCACCGTCTCCTTTAGCCTAACCGGCATAATCGTGGGACGTAAAACTTAGATTTCATATTTTTTCCTCTGGTGGAGGCTCTTGGTTTGATCCCAACTCCCGCCAGTTGGGCTTTGTGGTGGACAAACATCTTGTGCATGTTTTTTCTCGGACTGTATCCCTGACTCAGTCGTCCTGACAGAAGATTCCTTTAGTTTCCCGCAAAACACACCAGACAAATACAGGGATATTACCTCAGGTTCAGGAGCCAAAGGTATAAAACGGATTATTAAAACTTTTTTTTTAATGAGTTCTTTTGGGGAGAAGGCGGATTGATAATTGTACGTCACATGCTCCACGAGATAGCAAGAAAAATTCGGGAGTTTCACGATTTGAATTGCCGTTAGTGTTGAGAAGATAGAGGTGTATCTTTAGTAATTTCCTTTTTCTTTTTAATGAAGTGTTTGCGATTTGTAATTAACTCATCACAAACAATAGACCACATCGCTTCAATGTGAAAAAGAAATTACAGAAAATGCCCTCGTCCCAGGTCCGTATCCAGGGGGGTCTAGGGGGCCGGGACCCCCCTAAATTTTCGCTGCCCCCCCCTAAAATTTTCACGATAGGTTTGAAAATGAACTATAATATGGTGATGCACTATAATATGGTTAGGTCGCCCCCCCCCCCTACAATTTTTGGCTGGCTACCGGCCTGCCTCGTCCCTCTCAGAACGAAAATTTTCAGAAACTGTAACACATGTCCACTTATTTTTAATGAAGAGTTATATACCGAATTCCATCTTACAACTTGACGATCTTGTAACATACTTTATTTTTTAAATACAATTTGAACCCATCCACCTCCCCCTAAGATGCGCCCTTAAACCCAGCTCAAAAATTAACTTCAAATTGTTCAATCGTTTTCCCGTGATGGAATCACAAGCAACAGAAAACATCACTTTCAGTGGGAAGAAAGAAATTAAGGGAATTGCCTTCTGAGAATTCAAAAACGTTGGGACACGGTCCCACTTACTCTTAATATGGAATTTATATACCAAGTTTCATCTTCCTAACTTGTCAAGATCGTGAAATACTCTTTTTTTGTTGTTGTTGTAGATTTGAGTATTTTGATCCTCCGCTTCTCTCCTTAGAATACAGGGGGATCACGGTGGCTCAGTAATGGAGCGCTTACCTCTGGTACGTAAGGGCCTGGTTCGATCCCCGGTCAGGTAAGCTTGTGGTGGACAACATCGTGTCCGTGGTTTTCTCGGGGTACTCTCCTTTCCCCTCATTTATTATTCTACCAATTCTTCCATCATTCATTCATTCCCCTTAATTACCGTCTCCCTTAGCCTAAAAGAGCACAACGTGAGACGTTAAATTGAAAGATTTTATTTCATTTTTTCCTTAGAATACGCAGTTTAATCAAAGTAATATGATGAAAACCAGTTGGAGTTTAAAAACCCAGGATAAAAAATACAATTACATCCAATAATTCGTTTCAAACGGTTTAGCCGTTTCCCGTCATGAATCACAAACAAGATCCTTTTTATTTTTATAGAATAGATTACAGTTGAACACTTACAGCGAATTTGATTAATCGCAAATAAAATATGTTATCATGATTCCAAGCTTTTTTCAGTGGCATTTTGTTCAGGTGGTGATATCTTGAGAAATACATATTTTAAACCAATTCTGAAACTAGGCATGTACTAAGAAACATGATTGAAGAAAGTAATTTGGCTATTATTTCAATCCACGTTTTGAAGTATATTTTGGAAGTTTGTGGAAGAAGTTTTTTTGTATGTGTGCTTTACGAAAAAGTGGGGGGGGGGATTCCAACAATTCTGCAATTGGAGAACTACCTGAATTAAGAATTAGTGCACTCATGTCCAGAAAGCCAGAAATAATACCTGATAGTTGATGCGCTAATCACATACCTAGTTGAACGTTCTACATCTGGCTAGCCATAGCCCTTTATGGATTGTAACGGCAGTAAGTTTAGTACTTATTTCTATTTGTTATTAATTCACGGGTACTACAAACACGTATGACTAATGAAAACAGAAAAAAAAAAGTAATATGGCTCAGAGGGCTAATCAATGGAAATTAAAATACCGCTAATTTTACAGTAATTATATGATTCTTCCAGTAGATAAAAGATAATTGAAATGTGGAACAAGAGTGCTCAAGACAATATTATTTTGCATGAGATACCGTTATCACGAGTCGCCTAGTAGTTTTCCGTTTTCAACCATTTAGAAATGCGAAAATAAATGGCGATTATCTAAATGGCTGGAAATGGAAAGCAGAGAAGTGAATCGTGGTAACGGTATCTCATGTAAAATAATATTGTCTAGCGAGCTCTTGTTCCACTTTTTGATTATCTTCTGTTTATTTGAAGATATCACATAATTACTGTAAAATTAGCGGTATTTTAATTTCACCGTGATGGGGGGGGGAAAGCTCTTAAGAGTACATGCAAATTGTCCATGTGGCGATATTTCAGCAAGTCAGTGTGTCGGCTTATATACATAAGGCTTTCAGCGCTTCTTCGACATAGCAGTTTATTAACCTCATGATGTTTCTGATTTCGCCACTGCTGTATACGTGTTAAGTTAATACTTTTTAATATCATTGAAGTTCTAATTTCATATGAGAAAATTAAGTTAGCAGCCATCGGATATCGGTTCTTCATTTCCTATTGGTTTTCATGAGAAACTGCAGATGAAAGAAATTAAAGTAAAACCAGTTTCCCTGACAACTCTGCTTGTAACTGACATGTAAACAAGGACATCAGTTTCCAGCTTTGCGGCATGCACAGATAAATGAAACTATCATAGTAATAGTTATATACAGTATTCCCCATTTAGACTCGGCTAAATTAAATAAGTGAATCAGGCAATTAAATGATAGTCAATGTGATAATAAACACGATTGCTTGCTCTTACCCATCAATGTAGTCTGTTGGACAAAAGGACCATGCCAAGTGTTACGTTAGAAACGAATAGCATACTATTAAAACGTGGAAGAAACAATATAATCCAAAATCGAGTAACTAATCCCCGGCTCCGGCGCCACTGATGTTCATCTTATATAGTTCATCTTGTAATTAATTAGACAAAAGAAACAATCGTATTCATTTCGTTTGAGTTTATATCTTGATATTTATTCTGCCAAAGTTACAATGCACAGGAGTTTTTTTTAAGTAATTCATTGCATGGGGAGGAGATTGTGAGTTTTAATAGTAAAAATAATTGACTGGCAACGTTGCGAACTCGTATACAGAGGGCGCTAGTTGCACTTCATAGCAGAGGAAGACATTTGTAGAAATTGGCGCTTACACGGTTTGTGCGAAGCAAAGGAGGAAATAATTATAAGGATTACTTCATAATTCCTTTTTGTGTTCTGATTTAATAAATGAATCAAAAAGAATGCTTACAATTAAGTGTACTGCTAAATGTAGATTAATTTAATAATAGGAAACTTATTTCGTTTACAATAAATGCTCATATGTCTCTTAATTTCTGTGTGCTATTTGATATAATTTCAGCGTGATTTTGAAATAATACACATTTTTTGTTCTTTATAAATCAGTAAATCGTCAATAATGCTATGGAACGAGGACTTGTAGATTAGAAGCAATAATATAACTGTTGAAATTTATTAGATTATGTAGTAATAGTTGAATTTCTGAAATTTGTATTTGTATATCTTTATCTGTAATTTGTACAACAATTATTCATGTTTCATTTTAGGACGAGATTTTTCGTACAAAGAAATTAGCGTAATATTAATATGTATATTCTGAGACAAATTACGTAGTTAACATTTTGTGGATACATTGTTGTGGCGCTTGAAATGTGATGTAAATATGATATTGAAGAATCAAAATCAATATTGTTAGCAATTGCGATTAAAAGAAGTTTAGTATTTTTTTTTTTTTTTTTAACTTAGTTCTATGGTTATTCGTATTCTCATAATATGCTTAGAAATTGATCAGTCATAAATACGAAGCAAATTTCTCGCTGCAGAACAAATGGAGTTTCACAGACATTTTAATCATATTTAAGCGTAATTTATTGAATCGTTAGGACCATTTACAAATGAATTGTAATGGCTGATGGAATGTGGTCCCTTTTTTGTGCTTAGCTGAGGGAGGCATAAAGTAGTTCGGATTCAACTTATCAGGTCGTCTGAAATGTGGATGGAGGACTGTAAAACCGTCTATCATTCGTCATTTTATTCGAAGATGGAAACAGTGAAGGAAATCTTGTTCGGCGGTTTCAGACTTGAGCCTAAATGACAGGCTTACGTTTGGAATGCAAGATGCAATACTTCATTGCACACTGATTATTAGGGCAGGATTCGTGTGTATTCCTCTTACGAGAAAATCTTTCTTGCTCGTTGTAATATCACGGGCGCCGATTTTGGAAGGAAAGGAGGGGTAGAAGTTACTTGGGTCTCCGTGTTTATTGAAATTCATCATTGATATCTTGTTTGAAGATATCCGACAGCTAAATGCACATACTTGAACGAGCCCCTAAAATTTATACAGAAATCGGCTCAATGTAACATATAAATGAACTCTTTAAAACACACTCTTAGTCGCGATTGCAAATTCTGAGTTCAAATAGCATTTCATTGCCTCTTAACGTTCGGTCAATACCAAAAATGTGCCACACCGGGAGCATGTGCATCCAGTCGTTCTTTCAGAAAAAATGTTCCGGGGGGGCACTTCCGGTACTATTTTATTTATTATTATAGACATTATTTTGGACTCATCCGGGGGCACTCTCAGAGCTCCGGGGGAAGTGTCCCCCCCAAAAAAAAAAAAACATGTCTGGAAGAAACACTGCGAATCAGAACACTCATTCTAACCATTGAGATATGTGAGAGCGAATAGTGCTTGTAATCCTCTCAGCTCTTCGGTGGCGGACCTAGAAAGTAAAAACTAGGGGCAACCAGAACCCAGACTTACGATAGGTGTATCGTGAATTATTTTTGTCACTCAACTGGGGGGCCTAGGCCCTCCGGCCCCGGGCTAGATTCGCCTCTGCAGCTCTTACTCAGTAGCATTTTACTTTGTGTGTATAAGTCTCTCTCTGTCTTATACGTAATTCATGCCCTTAAGTAAAAAATGTACTACCGACATGGCAACACATGTCCGTAGGTTTCCTCGAAGTTTGCCGTTTCCTCCCGTGTTTTCGTTCCACCAATTATTTCCTAATCATTCACTTTCATTAATAATTCGTCTCCTTGAGGCTAAAGGACATAACTTGAGTTTTCACTTTCAAAATGATTACATATAATATTTAACAACTACCCCATACCAGTAATAATAGTAAATTCATAGTTTATTTTATATAGCTAAGTGTGTGGTCTATGACACCTAGAGGTTCATTCCCTGCCTTTGTTATTTCATTTGCTTTCTGTATTGTATTAATAAGACAAGGGTTAATACTTATTGTAATTGATTGATTAGTGAGAGTTTAGTGGGGAGGTCAGCAGCGAGGAAAATAGGGCTGGAATTATGTTTCTTTTAGGGATAACCAAAATTTTCCGAAATCGAAATTTTCTAAATTACGAATTTTTTCCGAAATCCGGAATTGGCCATTCCTAATTTCTTTTGTGTCTAAACTTCTAAACTCAACTCAAACGATACCAATTGTTTTAAGTGACACCTAGGAACCGATGTTAATTTTTCTACCCTACCCTACCCTAAGGTTTCTTTCCCGCAGACTTCCTAGTGAGAATTATGTGCAACCCGTGTTCAATTTTCAGACATCAAGTTTTATTACTTTTTGATCGTCAAAATAAATTAATTGAAAATGTAAACTGATTTACATATCTTATTAGTCATACAAACCGGATTTTAGAAAATATTTATCCAGTCTCTGAGTTTCCATCGAGGGATTTTCGACAGGCAAGCAAGGCAACTGACTACGGCTGCCGGCAGACCTTAGATGCGCCACAAAAGAAACGTTCAACATTTGGAACATCCTTTTATGTAAATTATTGTTATGTTTGTTTAGTACATTTCATTATTGCTCAAAGTTAACAAATCTAAGCTTTATGTCAAGCTCCTTCGTGGTTAAGCGGTTAACGTACGCACCTTTGGAGTGGGAGACTCGGGTTTAATTACCGGCGGGAGCTGATATGGTTCAGATTCCACGTTAATCAGTAGGTCTCATATAGCCTCGCTGCTGAAAGACGTTAAACTAAAAATCAACTCAACTCAACTAAGCTTTATGTCAAAACACACATTCAACACTAGTCAGAATGCAGTGACATCATTACTAAACTGCTGACCCCAAAGATACCTTTACATACTGCAAAGTAAGTGTGGTGTAGACGAGTATGAGGTTAAAGCAATACTGTCAGAAATATGCTGGGACGATTTCATTAACGGACGGCTTATCAAGGGGTGGATGTAATAGAGGGTGAAGGGCCTCCGGCCATAAATTGCTAAGGGCTACAAGATGACTAAATCCGCCATTGTTTCCCGATGTACGTACGCGAAAGGCCATACCGTACAATATATCAGTTATCAATAGGTAAACTTTCAATTCCAGGGGAGGTTTGAATTTTCTTCCTACCCCGACAAATAAGGGTAATTTTCTGGAGGATGAAAATGGAAGTTGCTGTTTTGTCTCACACGGCTTTTAAATAAGCATTTCAACAGTCTGCAATATAACAGTACTTTATTTTCGAACGACAGTGATAGTGGGTACTTCCTGCTAGTTTAGTGGTTAGCGCACACGTCTTTGGTTCGATTCCCAGTGGGAGAGCCTTAAAATTCGAGAACATTATGGTTGTTCGGATGCCACCTTAAACTGTAGTTAGTTCTACGTCTCGTATAGGCCGTCTCGGAGGAGTCGGTGCGTGCTGAAAGGGGACATTAAACTCAAAGCAACAACAATAGTAGTGAAATGTCTTGTGATCGGTGGGAAATTACAATAGTGATAACAATAAACGAGATTTTTACGAAGGTATATTTTTCATGATACTAAAGTATATCAAAAAAATGTTTGTAAAACAGATGTTTTACGTCCCAATGTTTTGTCCGTAGACTAAAGGAAACGGCAGACGGATAAATAATGAAAATGAATTATTGTGAAATTAAATTTTTTTGTGCTCTCCCACTGGGGCCACATGCATCAAAGGCACATGCGCTTAGAGCTGGACGGTTTAAGGAGTCGTAAACCTTAGTTTCGGTTTGTAATATGAACCGATTTCAAACCGTTAACCGAACTGAAAACTCTTCTGTTTCCCATTGATCATGAACGTGTTCTCCCAAAACTGAAACAGCAGATCCACAATTCCTTAACCTAAAAAGAAATTTCATACATTTGGGAACTTTTCCAAAACATGTAAGAATATTCGGAAAAGTGTCAATCTAGTGTCTTGTTTTTCGAACCGAACCGAACAAAATTGCGGGTCTTTTTTGAAATAAACCGACACATTCGATTTAAACCTTGAACCCAGCCCAAACCGGTTAGTCGGGTTTTCGAACACTTATACACGCGCTAGCCAAGTAGACCAACGAGGAGGGAGAAACTTTTGTTTTCTTTTCTTTCTTTTTTTTTGTGTGTGTATGTGTGTGTGTGTGCGTGTGAGAGAGAGAGAGAGAGAGAGAGATTTCCTCCGTCTCTTCATTTCCATATATACATGCCATACAGTTCAGTGTGTTGAGACCAAATTGTAAAACTGGAGTAATATTCTCCGGGAGAATGTTCCAAATTTACTCGTAGGGGAGATCAGTGGTATTTGAGTATAGTAAGAGAGAAAACTTTTTTCCCTGAAAACTAATGCAGTATACTGTTTAACTTCTAACGTCAAAATATTAGTAAGATATCACACCACAACATAAGAAAGAACGAAAGTCTTACTAATAAAACCGATAGCACTAGTCGGCAAAATGATTTTTTTTTCGCTCCCACGAACGAAAATAGGTGATTCCTATAGGTTCCGAGCTCCAGAGTTCGAACCCGTAACCTGTTTTTTTTTTTCCAGGACGTACCAGTTTTCAGGGAGGAGGTGGGGTGTTTCAATATCCGCCCAAAGATGCTATTCTCCAGTCATAATAATTTGCACGTTATAATTTAGATATCAATATAAATTATGCAGATAAAATTGCATAAAAAGTTAGTTTAACACTTACGTGTCACTTGGTTTTCCTACTCCTCTTGTAATTACTACAGGGTGTCTCGCGTGTCACATTCCAACAGTAATCTGTCAACATATTCACACTCCATTTACCACTGTAGCGCCTCTCCATGGTAGCTATTTGCTGGTGGAACCTTTCCCTGTGTTCGTGAGAGACCTCCCCCAAGCTGTACATTTCAGGGAAGAAGTCCAGGTGGCAATGCAGGAAGTGTAATTTTAGGGACATATTACATCCCATGTTACGAAATGAAGTAATTAACCTGCGCACAATGTCTTTGTAATCAGGGGACTTACGATTCCCTAGAAAGTTACTGCACACTTCTCGAAAGGCCTCCCAAGCCTCACCTTCGACTTCATTAAGCTTAGAAGAAAATGTAGTGTCCTTTAAAACGTCTCTGATTAGGTCCCGTAAAAACACCTTCTTTCACCTTGGCCTCGCTGAGTCTTGGGAATAGTTTTCTGAGATGATTAAATGCTTCACCATCCCGGTTCAGGGCCTTGACGAAGACCTTCATGAGCCCTAATTTGATATGAAGGGGTGGTAAGAATATTTTTTCCGGATCCCCAAGACGTTCATTAGCCACGTTCATCTCCCCTGGGACCAGTTGCTTCCTTGGCGGCCGTTTTGTGATGGTGTACTGATCTTTGGCTCGACTATCCCAATGACACAAGAAGCAGCAGTGCTTTGTGTAACCTCCTTGTAAACCGGTGAGGATGGCAGTAACCTTAAGGTCAGCGCATACAGACCACTGGAACTGTTCGTACTTTATTTTCTGCAATAGGTTTCGCATGTTCTCTTATGTTTCTTTCATACGTACAGCATGAGCAATAGGGATGGCTGGCTTTTCATTGCCATTGTGTAGTAACACTGCCTTGAGACTTATTCTAGAGGAATCTACGAATAGCCTCCAATCCCCAGTGTTGTAGTTCAAGTTGAGTTGTCCCATAGGCGATGGAATGTCACTGCAATACACCAAATCACCATCCTTTGTAAAATTAGGAACTAGGCTTACCTCTCTTTTCCTATACATCGATATATTCACATCTTGGTTTAGTAGATTCCATTGTTGAAGTCGTGATGCAAGCAACAGGGCCTTAGACTTGGGAAGGTTTAAGTCTCTGATCAGATCATTCAGCTCTTCCTGACTTATCACATGTGGTTCATTAGTGTCAGGCACTGGAACGTAATTGGGATCTGACTGTGTACTCGAAGATTGTGCAACATCCTCACGAGCAGCAGGTTCTTCATCGGATGAAACACTGCACAGGATGTATGAGAGTCTGGTGGTACGGGTACAGGCAGACAAACATCATGTTTCACAGGTCTCCTCGCGGAATCCAAGTTAGGATACTGTATTTTATGCTTCATGTTTTTTGAGAAACCTTTTATATTAGTCAGGCAGAAGTAACAGTCTGAAACATGATCACGGGGCTCGCGGCAAACCATAGGTACGACGAACGGCATCGATTTATGTGTACCTTTCAACCATCCTGTGAGAGTACGCGCACACGAGTTACAACTTTGTTTCGGAGCCCAAACGCGATCCTGGTCACCGATTTTACACCTGAAGTACAGATGGTAGGCTGTCTTCAGGAACGGTGACAATGGTCTACTTTGTCCCTTGAAAATCACCTCCCCACATATGTAGCAGAATGAATCTGTCGAATTGTTGCAAGTTCTCGGCATGTTCGTTTAACACAAACGTCAATATTTCACGCAGAAATATTTTTCACCTATTCACATCCTTCTAACACGAAGATCAACTCGAAACTAAAATATTTGTTTCACGCGACAACGTGGTGTATGTCTTGGCGCCTTTTTTCAACAATCTGTCTGTCTTCTAGACAAAAGGGAGCCGATGAATGATCTCAAGTTGATTACGAAACCTTTCTCCGTCAATAACGCCTAGGTTTTAGTGTATGTAGTATGGAACGACAATAAATCTTTGCAACCCAAGGGGAGGGGACACGTTGCCGGGGGGTCGTGAGCTAGAGAAAAGAATATTTCTAGGATATAGCCTAGTAACAGTTCTTGGATTAAGATAAAAATTCAGAATTATGCACTCCAAACACGGAAAACACATATTAAATACGAAAAATACGATTTTTCTGTCAATTATGGAAACAGCACCCCGCCCCCCAAAAAACTTACGTGCTGGAACTTTCTCGATGAGATATTCGTAATCAGCGTCTCGAAATCTACCCGGTACACCGTTTCACCCTCGTGGGAGAATTTTCATGCCGACCAGTGTAGTCAGGGAAAAAAATTGAAGGGAAAAGGCAGAAAATGAATTTTACTATAAAGCACGGGGCTATTTGAGTCGTTGCTGTGCATTTGTTATATCTTTGTAAAATAATAATTGAAGACTCGCTGTAGGAAACAATGTAAGTGTCACCTTGAAATTGCTTCACTTATTTTTTTGAAATACGTTTATGCCTTAGGTGTTCATACTTCGTTATATGCTAGGTTGTATTTTAAGCAATAGTATTTTCTATTTTCTAACGCTTGGGCACAATTTACTAACTTTTGTCTATTGTTCAGTAACTATTGTTTCTGGCACTTACATTGTTTTCTACAGCGAGTTTTCAATTATGTAAGTTTCATGCTAAGTTACTGAGTGAAAATTAAATGAAAATAACTATTGTAGAAAAGAGTTCCAGACTAATTTCTAATGTTATCCAAACTAATTTTTACTCATTAGAAAGACATAGGCTTAGAAGTAAATACAAAGAAAACTAAATACATGGAAGTTTGTCGAGATCGTAATACAGTGGAACCTGTCAACTTGGCCACTTCTCTAAGTTGGCCACCTGCTTATCTTGGCCTAGTTCGTCTTGAACCTGCATTTTCCCATAAGACATTCGTTACTTTCTACTCTATAAGTTGGCCACCTGTCTATCTTGGAAGTTAGCCACACTGAAGCAATGTTTACCCTATGATGATAATGATAAATTTACCTGCGTATCTTGGCCACGCAAAATACCGTTGTTATTTTTCTTAACTCTTTCGAATTCCCATGTGATAGGCAGATGTTCTGTATTTTTGACTGGGCACAAAGAAGCATAGATTCGCACGATTTGTTCTTGGAGGTCAATGGCAAGAACACTACCCTCATAAAAGGGTGGTGAAGGAAGATGTGAATAAGAGAAAGCACGTGCAGGAATTCAGGAAATGGTTGTACGTATTTGTTTACCCTGTCTGTTTTGGTAAAACCATTAGCTATATCGGCTTCTTTCATCAGTGGGAAGCTTTAGTAATTCCGGAAAATTCTCATGGTTAAAGCTCAATTGTCATTTATTGGCACCTGACTGCATGTCAAAAGGTAGCGGAGGTTTTGAGATATGAATTCCCTCAAGATTTTCTCAAAACATCTTTTGCTCCGAGGGAAACACTTCTAAAACAAGAGGTAGTTAACTACAATATTAGAATGTGCATATCTGCCAAAAAGAATAAAGCAAATATGTCTAGAATGAACCACCATTCAGTAAAAACTGAAAAGAAGTCATATAAATTGCATATGAATTTCTCAATATATAACTTAGCTTTTCTTGTTTTCAATCTGAATAACTTAGTGTGCTGTAATATTAATTTTAATAAACTGCATACATACACTTCTATTTCATGGTTGTTTGTGTTATTGTGTTTTCTTATCAAGAGCACCGATCCTGGGGGACCGAGGGGACCCGGGCCTTTCAAAGCTCATGTGGCCCCTATTTTATTTATGAGTATACAATATTTGGTATAATTTGAGTGCAAATTGTCTTAAAATCTTCATATATATACCCTCTGCATCTGAATGCCCCCCCCCCTTCCAAATTTACACAGAAATCGGCGCTCTTGCATACTATAGTAATATTTTCTAGTGCCACTGCTTATTATAATTTTACAATCAAGTAATACTAGAAATCCTATTATAAAAATTCACAAATTACACTAATTTTCTGTAAGTTGGCCACTTTTCGATGGAACCGATAGTGGCCAACATAGACAGGTTTCACTGTACTGTATTATGATTTATGGATGCTTTAAAATATCAAATAAAGTGGATAGGATCAATATTAACAGACCAAAACCATATTCACGAAGAAAAATTTCTACTAAAAGTAAGAATCTGCGTTATCATTCAGTTCAAAATCGTTTGTCGTCGCGATTGCCGTCAAGGAATTTGAAGCTTAAAATATATAAAACGATAATCATGCCTGTTGTTCTGTATGGTTGGGAAACATGGTCGCTTTTCTCTGAGGGAGGAACATAGACGGTAAGTATTTGACAAGATCCTAAGACGAATATTCGGACCCAAGAGGAACGAGAATGGTGAGTGGCGGAAACTTCATAACGAGGAACTGCATAATTTATATCGTTTACCGAACATTGTTAGGGTCATCAAATCTAGGACACTCAGATGGGCAGGTCATGTAGCCAGAATGGAAGAAAGTAGGAACGCTTTCATAGTCTTAAGTAGAAAACCAATTGGGAAACGACCATTACAAAGGTACAACCGCAGATGGGAGGACAATATTAAGATGGATCTCGCAGAAATAGGAAAACAAAGTAGAAAGTGGATTCGGTTGGCTACGGATAGAAGTTAATGAAGAGCTCTTGTGAACGCGGCACTGAACCTCCGGGTTCCATAAGCCATAGAGCTAGTTAGTAAGTTAAAAGCCAAAATCACTATACTACGAAAGTTACGAACTAAGAGAGTTTTAAAATTGTTAAAAAGCTCCCACACACATCTCATTATATCATTGTTTAAACACAAATTCGATAGACTCAAATAGCACCGTTATTTTCTTTTGAATGTAAGAAAGTGGCATTCGCAGGCGTGACGGAGAAAGGCTATGAAATAGCGTCAAGTATACAATTATTGACTGACATATGCAAACGCTTCAGTAAATAATAATATGCACTAATACAGTTTTGGCACCTTATCTGTCTTATGCATAACATTATGCCAGCCCAAGAAAATAAGTGTTGCAAATCACCTTCCTAAGGAAATATTCACTTTTTCGAGAGCTATTGAATAAATTGAGAATAATAGAAAACACCAACCGTTTACACAAACACCAAATTGAAAACTGAACGGAAGTTTATGCACTGCTGCGCAAGTAAGTGTGTAGTGAATGCTGCTTTACTTATTTTGACTCGAATAGCTCTGGTCTCCCCTACCAAAATTTGTTCCGAGTTTGATTTTCAATGGGAGAGCACAAAAATTTAATTTCACGGTCATTCACTTCCACTAACATCATCCTCCTTTGGCCTAAAGAGCCTAGTGGTGGGACGTTATACTAAAAATTTCATGTCATTTCGTACCAAAATTTGAAGATAGTTTACTGGAAAATGAAAAACAAAATCCTTTGTGTTCTTACACAGATAGCTGTAACGATTATGTTTAAATTTCACAAAATCTCATTAGCAACTCTAAAGTATCGTGTAATTAATTTTTCTCAAAAAATTTCAGAGAGTAGTTTACTGCGTTTGTTTAGTTACGACAGTTTTCTGGAAAATGTATATAATGAGTTTTTCATTTTGTGAATAACTATTTTCTTAACTCCATAATGTGACGTAATCCATTTCTTTCTGAGAAACTCCGAAAAATTGTATTTTCATTGATGGCAGTTTAAAAAATATATATTACAGTTTGATTCATATTTAATAAATATTTATACAACACCTGCATAATATGATTTAATTTATGTAATAGGAACGAAAAAGTTCAGTGTGGTGGTCCGTACCATATACATGTTTTTATATACCGGGCGGGTGTATTAGAGTTCAGTTGGGAGGGGGCCGGGATAATTTTCCCCTTGCAGTACACAGATATTTTCTGGGTAAATTTTAAACATTTCTGTAACTCTTCTTCCTGCCCAGCGTATTACCGTTCATATTACCCAACGGGAAAATTAGTGTTGTACGGGAGCTTAGACGAATGATCAGCGTTTTTGTTTCGCAGTCAGGGGGACTCGCTATGCTTTTCGTATTGAATCCCGCCAGGCAATTAGTCATGGGTGATTTTTTTCTTTCTAAAAATATAGGAAATAAATATATAGTTCCCATGTTATTTTAAGTGTAAAATCGCTTCAGAAGTTTTATAGAATCTTGTTGATAATTAACAACCTTACATTAACAGATGTTAAAAATCACAATATAAATCTAAAAATTTTCAAAATATTTTATATACGTAATTTTTAACCCAAGACAATCGGAATATCCGCTCTATCCAGTTTATTGATTTATTGAAGTTAACATAGATTGTATTGAGAAGAGACCTACTGACTAAAGAATCCATATCACTATTCGGGTTTTCTGCTGAAGTTGCCATTATGATTTGCGTGTTTTACTATCGTGCAGTTTGTATCTGTGCCATTAATAATTGAGAATCTGCAAAGAATGACAAAATCAGAACGAGCAACCATAATTGAAAAGGGAAAGTATCACATATTTAATATTTTCCTTTTGTGTTGGTTGGAATTATTTTTTACTGTTTTGTGAATTTAGGTAAAACACTGTACGAAAGTTCAGTTTTGTTCACAACATCTGACATTGTATCTTTAATGTTATAAAATCGTTCTAATTTAACTTGCCTCTGCTAGATTTCAGAGAAGTCTTACTTCCAAAAATTCATTCTACGTACAACTTTTATGATGTGAGCTCCAGGACGAAACTCGTTAAAATTAATTTATTCAGCAACTGATGGTCTGGGTCGTCTTAGTAGTTCCTTTGCTATCTCTGCACGACTGCCTCCGCCTTTGGAAGCCATGGAAGTAAGCAGACTTATGTTCACTCGGGATGCTTCTCAGCATTTGTCACAGTCTATGGATTGCTGCAATATCGTCATGGCATTTCTTTGAAAGGTCTCGTGACGGGGACACACAGCCCCGATGCTGACGTCTCCATAAAACCCCTACTCAATCTATCTACCTTTCAAGAGTCATATTGGTACTAACAATCTTTACCTCCGTCAGTAATGTTTTAAAATAAACATGGGACAATTCACACGTTTTCCAACAGTTCAGTAGCAGTTATTCCTCGTGTTTGATTTCTTGTTCCTTTGTCAGTGTGGGAGGAACAAGTTCTGTTTGAATCGTTATTCAGTTTGAGCTCTTCTTATATCATGCAGTCAATAACGTGACGGCATTATTGCAGTAACTGCTTCGCACGTTACACATTTACAGCTGTATATGATGCTGACTGGTGGTCAACTTTGGAATTGTTATGTACTGAAACTCTGCTTTCCCGAAATATTTTGTCCCATTCAGTGACACGGCTTCTCGATAATACCTCATCATCATATGCTTCTTATAGCAAATTCCATGTTTCAAAAGTTTTCCCTAGCTTAGTGCAGAACTTAATGTTAACTATCTCCTTGGTTGAGTAATTAGTTCTAGTTTAGTGTATGTTTCTGCAGCTGGACTATATGAAACGCGAACCTACAGGTAACGTGAACTCAAACCACATGAGCTCCTACCGGGAATCGAGCCTGAATTTCTAACGCGTACACCAACCATATAGCAACGAGGAAGCTCTGCTTGGGATTCTTGTCCAAGGCTGTAGAACACATATCTGGTGACTGAATAACATCCATTTCTTACCGGTGTTTGAATACCACTGGTAAAGAATCGAATAAATATTCAGACTTCTGTGACAAAGGTTATATTTTCATTTCGACTTCTTAATACTACAGTTCTTAGGATGACTTCATATTAAACTTTTCTCTTATTTCTTGTGTTGTAATCTGGCGTACTTACATTCTACGACACTGGGTAGTTCCCTACCAAAATATGTATGATAGTTGAAATATGTAAACGATTGACAATTCCTTCTTTATATTGTTTCGTATTGCTTTCCCAAAATCAAATGAACCACAGTGCATGCGCAATTTTTACTTCTTTTAACTTCATGTGTAGAAAATTCCTTTCCATATTAATATAATAAATTCTAAACTTTCATATTTGGAAAGTAATCGAGTTAGTTTTGACCAAAAAATTCGTACTTGTGACACAATAATTTGAACCTTGTACCCAGAAGTTAGTTTTAGGTGTCTTCTATATGGCTTCTTATTGATAGTCTTAGATTCTTTTTGTTTTTCTGTACAACTGTTCCGCTTAGCTCACACATGGCAGCCTTATCATCTTTGACATACAACCGATAGCGCAACGTAAAGCGCAGTGTCAAAAATTAGGAATAACAAATTTCAAAAACGGTTATAGAATCAGAGTAAACGAAAACAGTAGTGATTTTGATAGCATTTAAAACATAAGAGTAGGTTTAAATCAACCAGGACGTCCGAAACTACCTTCAAAAGTGTTAAAGAAGTACCAGTATAGTCTACCTAATAATCAATATAGAATCGCGTCACGGAATAGTGAAGAAACAAGAGATTTATCAGAAAATATGAAGTTCTAGAAGAGGGTGCGAATATCCGAACGAAATCAGAAAAAAAGTTAGAAAATGAAAATACTTACTTGGCTTGGCAATTGTTTTGTAGTTACAAAGTACAAAAACATTATTTTTGATATAAATGACGTGAGAATAAAAGGCATTAAAGAAACGGTAAGTATATATGGTTTAATTAAAGAGTTTGAAGGTAATGACACATGTAGTAATCGTAACATTAAATTTTCCAGCAATAATCATCTAAAACTCCAAACAATGAAAGCGAAGAGTAAGATTCGAAGATACCCAGAAAGGGAAAATAAGAGAACACCTTTAAGCAGTGAAACGATTAATCAAAATCAAGTAGACGACAATAAGAAAAATACAGGAACGGAAAATGAATGTGCGTCCAGAGGAAGTAATAGAAGAAACATCCCAACTCATAAGAATATTTTGAAAGGAAATAATGTAATAGAAGCCAAGAATAAACGTGAAAAATCACAGACAACGAGAAAGAAGAAATGTAAGATTTCTAGCCAAGATAATCCAGTAGAAATAAACGCTATAAATGCCGAAGTGAAGCCGCAAAGATCATCGATAGATGAAAGAGAGGAATCATCCCAGGAAAATGATAATTCTAATCATGGTAATTCAGATAGAAACCAAGTCGCAAAACCCAAGAAAAAAGTTGGGAAAATATCGACAGAAGAAAATGGTCCAGAAGAGCAGGAGGTCGAGGAAAAACAGCCAAAGCCTCAGAGGAAAATTGATAGAATCCCTCAGCATGACATCCTATCTAGCCGACATAATCTACAGGAAAGCGATCTTGAGAATTGTAGGAAATCCCCAAGAAAAAAAGATAAAACCTCGAATAAAGGTAAACCGTCCAGTCAAAATAAACCAGAAGTAAAAATTATTAAGGAGAAACCAAATAAGTATCCGAGAGTACTTGACGGAATCCCGAAGAAAAGTTACTCTTCTAACCAAGATGATCCTGAAGAAAGTCAAGAAAAGCTAGAAAAATCCGTAAGAGAAATTAATAGAATTCGTGAGAGAAGTAAACCTAGTCAAGATAATACGCAAGAAAGTCAATTTCCAGAAAAGAAACGTGGGAAATTGCCGACACAGGATAATAAAATATTATCAAATATAAGTAAAATCCCCAATCAAGATAATTTAGACAATGACCAGAAGGAGGAATTTAAAAGTGAGTCTGGCAAATTTGTAACACAGGAAAGTAGCCAGAAGTTAAATAGTAACGAAATGCTTATTCAGTCGAACGCTGAAGAGAATCAGATAATGAAAACGGATGTGAAATGTGAAACACCTCTTCCAAATGGAGATGATAGGGAGTCCATGAGAAGCGAAACATTCGGTCAAGGTAACTCAGAGGAATTGAAAGAAGTGGGAGGCAGTATTCTAAATGCTTCCGATATTCAGGTTATGAAAGTCGAAAAAAACTGTCCTACAGACGAAAATAAAGAATCTCAGAAAAGTAATATTTCCGATCATAGTATTCCAGATGGAAGTCCAGTAATGAAAATTGTGAACAAAGGTGGGAAATTGGCGCTAGAAAGCAATAGAAAGAAAACTAGAAAAGTTAAAAGCTCCTACCAGAATGGTTCGGAAGAAATTAAAACCGAAAATAAACTTGAAAATGTAACAGCAGAAGATACAGAATGTAAAATCGATGAAACCTGTAGTGATGTCAAATCAAGTAAAGTCCAGAAAAATAAACATTGTAAGCCGCCAAGAAAAAGTGGAAATGATTATCATAGTGGGGAATCTTCTTGTACCTTGGATTTCTCAATGCAAGATGTTTCAGCAGTACAGAATCGTGAAACCATATTGAAAGAAGATAATGTAAAATGTATGGTGGAAAAACAACTTGCGATTAATGAAACAGAATCATTCGATAACGAACAAGACAAACTTACTACAACTTCATTATCTTTAGTAGAGAACACAGATCAAAATTTGGTCATGGAAACTGAATGTCCATCAGAAATAAAGGATGAGAAACCAGTTAGGGGACAAGTGTCAGTGCAAAATGAAGATAAGAAGCACATTTCGATTCCACCAAATGTTCAAAAGAATGTCCGTGATAAAAGAATAACCAGTGATAGAGTTTCAAATATGATGCAAGATGTCAAGCATTTGAGAATGTTAGAACAAACCAGTCATAATATGTTGGGAAATAATTTTGGTAGGTATTGTTTTCAAATTTAGTCACTTTAGAATCAAATCAAATGTCACGTGTAGTTCATGGTGATTCGTACTTTAGTTGAATATATCAGTTAACCATTTTGTGCGTATCTTGTTATAAGTTACGTAGAAACTCATTCGATAGTCCTTTCCAGTAATCTTAAGTTTATTTTCTATAGTGATTTACCTTCCCTTCATATGTCACACTATCTAGATTAAATGCAATATACTGAATGTAAGTAATAGGTTAGTATGTATTATATTAACGTATGCTTTTTAACGCTCTAAATTTATATATAAGAGCAAACGTTGTTACCTGTGGTGTGTCTTGGAATACCTTTCGCTGCAATATTTCGGAAACCTCACTGTTTCCTTTTTCCACCAGGCCTTTTCTCTATTACTTCTAGAACTGCTACATACTTATGTTGTTTTTCACGGAAAAAAGGGAAACTTCAGCACGTGAAACCAAAGTTAAGTAGACTAGTACGATTACGTTTTTCTTAGAATTAATAAATAGTATACAGAACAGTTTAATAGGAACTATGGTAGCCATATTAATTTTTTTTTGAAACGAGACCTAGGGGGAAAAGCAAACAGTGAGGTTTGAGAAATTTAACTCTACAACGCCCTACAGATAATAATATTTGCTCTTTTATGTAACTTAGGTTTTATGCGTCAACTGTATGCTATCAGAATGCAGTTATATATATATATATTTCTTGTCTTGAACACCTAATCTGTTTTCGGATTAAGCTATATTCTTCATCAGAAAGTTGTAAGGTATTAATATGAGACTTGGATAAATGAATAATATATTAATATCATAATGAAGTTTTTATTTATTTATTTTAATTCTCGTAAATATTAGCATTGCAACTTAGTTCATTAAGTTTTTTTGCATCTATCCCTCCCCAGAAAATTCTGATGAAGGATATCGCTTGACCCGAAAAGCGTTGGTGTAAATCCAAATACTATGATGTTTTAGAAAGAATGAATGATAGGATTTTATATTGATTTTTTGTCCATCATCTTCGTTATCAGTTAAACGTTGAAACTGAGAATACAAATTCAGTTCAATCGATTGGTGTATGAAAACTCATCCCACCTGTTTTTGCTTAAATTAGGATTTTTGATTAATAACATTAATATATCAAATTTTAATTCCATTGTCATCTTCACTTTCCTCTAACGCTAGTAGACCATTAATCGGATTGTGAATTAAAATGTAATTGCGGTTTTTTTTTTTCATTGAGTATACTATTTCAGTAATCGAAATTACAACTCAGGTACGAGATAAGCATATCTATTTGATTGGTTTGCCGCACTAAACCGTATTAGTGTAACACGGAAATAGTACATTAAGGTGAAGATAGCATGAGATTACACATACTAGCAATACGTGAGATACATTGGGCCTTATGCAGAGTCGTTCTGACTAGTGATTAGTGCCATACTAAAGAATTCGACTAACCGTGCTGCAGTAGTCAGGCTTTTAGTATGAAGCTAATCATACGTCAAAACAGCTCTTCATAAGGCCCATTATGTTTATTTGCCGTGAGATGTCACATACAGAGTTTCAGTATAAAAGGAAAACGTACAGGCAACCATTCCTATGAATGATATTGGTCAAGAAACTCACCCATTTGTACCAGAACAATTGTTTTTAATATATAAACCGTGACAAATGTCTTCCTTATTTGATTTCACTTTGTACACTCCGTCACGAATTTATGGCCAGTGATTGTTCTAGTTTGTACCAAACATTAAATCAAACCAAAAAATTGAATTGGAAAAAAGTAGAGATTACGAATGTAGGTCCTATACATTCTTCGCGATCTCTTCCTGATTTCGGAATTTACCCACACTATGGCTGTCGGAAGGATCCTCAACACACTATTATTACCTGTAGGAGTAAATTACTTACATGAGGTAATTAGCTTCTACTATCTGTCCGTTTGAAATTAGATTCTTGACAAAGATTCAAAAGTAGTGACTCCATGTATTCTGACTGTTATCGTCTCCCAGTAGACCACCCTATATTAACTCCAAATATACTTCAATCCGCTTTTAAAATTTTGCGAAAGACTGAAATTTTTTATTTTTTTGCAGTACCGTATATGTTTTGTAAATTAAAGAAAAAAACAATACTTGTATATTTGCATCTGATATTCAACATGTCTCATACGCAATATGTGTAATGAGACAAGTGTATTGAAGATTTTGAAGGTATATGTACAGTGTGTTTGGGCACCCATCCCAAAAAGTCCTATATTTTTACCCACAGCTGGAATTAAGTCGTATAAATGTGCATTTTCTTTGATCGATCGAGGTCTTTAAACAGAGCCAAGGTATTAGAATTTCCTATATACTGTTGCGAAAACATGAACTTTTAAATCAAGGTGGATGGCCAAGAATTTTTGAACAAGACTGTACATATTACCTATACTGTTGGTTATCTGCAATGTATGTATCCAACTCGTGTGCATAATCATTAGTCGCTTTATTTCTTAGAAACCCTTTCAGAAGATCTACAATTGTATGTTTCTGGAAGTAAATAAACCCAAGGGGGAGAACTTGTTTATTGAAAGTAAAAATACAAGTGGCAGTGGTATTGTTTATTGATTTTACGTCCATTGTCGTGAATGTATGGTCAAATTGACGTTAAGTCTTCTCACTGATATGTTATATAGGAAAACATTTGTTAGTTCGGATCAGATGGATTTGAATGTCTTCAGTTTTCGTCAGGTTTGGAATCCTTTTCCTTCCGGTAGCTTGCAGGAAATTTAGAAGAGTTGACTCAGATTCATGTTATAAAGTTAAAAAAGAAAGGAAAATAAGACAACAGACATTTATTTTGCCCTCCTTTGCTTGCTGATAGCAGAGCGAATGCAAATGAACACTCAACAGGGTTGGCAAAAACCACGGTTTTTATTTAAAAAAAAAAAAAAAACAGCTTTTTTAGGGTTTAATCCCCCTTTTGTTTAAACCAGGGTTTTTTCGGTTTTAATAATTTGTTCTATGTATTTATATCACATATGGACAGAAATAAGCTTGTTTAGCCTTGGTGGAAGAACCGGGTTGTGCTGGAAGGGGTCACATAAGCTTAAAACAGAATCCAAACCGCTTCTCGGCTTACATCCGAGAGAAATTGTCCTCCATTTGAACTCGAAACCGTGACTAATTGGCCACAAATGCGATACGCCTGCCGACTCACTCACGAAAAATTCCTAATAATAATAATAATAATAATAATAATAATAAAACGTTGTACTGATCTTTACACACTTGTTAATATAATTGTAAGGGTCATTTCAGAAGGACAAAAAGATAAACAGTTGTACAAGTGAAACCAATATACAGAATTACATTTGGACAATTTCAAAATACTGCAGAGTACAGAAGAACTAATTTAGTCCAAGTTAGCTTACTACGACTTTTATTAGTCCAATTTAAAGAAATGCGACGACTTAATTTGCGTATCACTATGTAAAGTCAATAAAGATACGAATTATTTGAGTCCATTTTGGCTCTGATCCATTTTACATAAATAGGTACTAAAGATTCTTCTGATTTCAATAAGTGCCTCTCGTGGGGTTCGTATGACCCCTTCCCCCAAAAAAAAGTACGGCACTGCGATGTATTTTATCAATAGTGAACATTATTAAAACGAAACAATATTGGGAATTTTTCTTTGATTGCAATTGCATAACAATAATAAACTACCAAAAAAATCACAAAAGAAACATTCATAAACTTATATGTATATATAAAAAAGTTGCTTTTGTAGTATAAACTTTCTGAGTAATGAATGGGGAATTTAGGTCTAAATATAATACGAATAATATACGGAAGTGAAACGTGTGATAACCCACAAATGTGTGACGAACACTTACACTTTTACGAACATTTTTCGTTAAAAACGAGCTGGTTTAAACCACCTTGGTTTAACTCAGCCAACCCTGATACTCAACAAGGTAATTTTCCACGTTTCAGTGAGTAAAGGGTTCAGAGACTTTACCAATGTTTTGAGCACTTACTTGAAGAAACGATCTTATTTGCGTCTATCGTCGTAGTTGGGAGAAAGAAAACAAAGAACGTGGCTGAGTTTTTGTAGGTTGTTAATATGTTGAAACTGTAACATTTAAAACAATGTGTGAATGACAAATTAAGACAGATATTTATTGTTTAAGATGCTTTCATATGCAGAAATATTTTTTACTGTATGTTATTTATGAAGTACAATCTGAATAGTTATTCCATTAGAAGTGCTTTCATCACTATCTGTATTAGTTTTTGCTTTAAGATACGTTTATTTTGTAAGTTGGCCATTTTTCAGTGGAACTAGTGGCGACCAACTTATATAGGTTTTACTGTAGTTTGAAGGTGACAGCAGCCGCTAATTTGTAGAAAGGAATTTTGTTTGTTTATTTTTACGTAATTCCAAGAATTGAATTGTCACATTTCGTATTGAATATTGATTTTTTTAAATGCTTCATGTAATGTACTCTATTAGTAGAGTAGTAATATACTCGACTAGTTACTGTTGAATAAGAGTGATGTACTTACACTGAGAAACTTATTTCCGAGCAATTTACTAATTTGTTATTAACTAGGTATACTTGGAATTAGTGACTTTTTTCTCCCTGAAAAGTATTCTTATGTTAAAATATTCACAGTATAAGAGTTCTAATAATCTTTAAAATATAATTTTTATATATCTTGACGTAAATTTCGTAATGACGTAATGACTTGATATATTTTGACGTAATGACGTAAATTTCAGTGTTTGCAGATCTTACAGTAGCTCTCTGAAGTTGTACGGTTTTAACGTAAGCTTGGCTTTGTAGGACAGTACCAGTGATACTGACTACAAGAGTAAAGGAGGGAAGGGGGAGAGGATTTGTACTTAAGATTTGTATATTTGTTATGAAAATGAATTGCTCTTCTGATATTTTACGAAAATCGAAGCGGTAATATTCGTATCATTTGAATTAGATTACCTTCTCATCTACCAGTTTAGTCCTCTTAGCGCTGACTAGTCTTGAGTTTTCTTTTAGGGATAACGGTTTCAACTGTAAGTTTCCAGCTATTGCCTACATTGAACTCATAATGCGCTGTAAGACGTCGTACGGGAAAACAAGGCATTCATTTGTTTTGTACTTTTTTAACCGATGTAGTTCTATTATAGCACACTATCGATGAAAATTTTCTTTGTTCTGTTAAACGGACGACAAAATCTCGTGATTTTAAAGTGTAAATTCATAGCTTTTCAAATTTATTCCCTGATTCCTTTTGACTGCAATAACGTACAAATATCTATAATAATTATAATGTTTTCGCTTCATAAAGTGTACTTGGTATATATATATTCCAAAAAGAGCATATTCTGTCCGTTCGATTAAATTTCATTGCACTTTCATTAATTGTCAGTTGTCGAAGGAAAATGAAAACAATCATGGCGTGCACGCCTGTAAGAATTTTTCACGTAGTACAAGTTCTACTCAAGGAACTCGTAGAAGTTATATTCAAGGAGAGAAACGGTATGTATACATACATGGTGAACCATTTATCCTGATATGCCCCTGTAACTTAATGGATAATAAAATAATAATAAAAAAATGCAGTTATCAGCAAGGAGATATTGTTTGTGTGCTCTGTGATATCATAAGATTAATAATGTCAACTCAACATAAAATTGTACTTTTTAAAATGTCACTATATCAGATTATTACACATTCCAAATCAACGTGTAAAATTAAAATATACAATAAAACATTTGTCATACAGTGTTTGCAAACTTAGGACGCCATAGTAAACAAACCTCGAGAAACAATCTAAGTTTGGAGAGTTCCACAATAGCAATAATGCAAGTAAGACAAACGAGGTACTGGACATCCAAAGTACCTTAATGTCGAATACTGTGGTCATCATATGACGTATTTGAAACAAGTAAAACCGAAGGTGCAAGGAATTGAAAATTTTAACTTTTTTTTCAAAATACTTAAAAAATGAAAGATTTCACAAAAAAGAAAAAAAAATCAGATAAGTATCACATTGAATTACGTATATGGTTTCCAGTTTAGAGATGGAGATCATAAAACCGTTTATAGCAGTTGTTATTTCAGGCCATTTGGAAGATATAAAAGAAATGTGAAAATCTGATACATTACTTGAAATAACTTATTTGTTTGAACTTTTAAAAATAATTTTGATTCACTTTGCTTTTGTAATACTACAAAAGTACTTTTTAGTAAGTGTAATGTACAATAGGTTTTCGGAATTACATAATTTTAAATAGTGTTCCAAACTTAAACTGTATCTCCAGAACGATTTGAGATATCAAATTACTGTAAACAAAATTGTGATTTTCACATCCATTGAAAAGCTATGCAGTTGGATGAGGAAGCAGTTTTTCGGAATAAAGGCATTTGAAAAAAAAAAAAAAAAAATAGTCTAATAACCTGACGTAGTGACATTTAAAAACTAATATATTTTATATTGGGTAGTCAACATTGTTAACCTTGTGGTATCAGAGTATACCAAACAATGTACCATTGCCGATATTTGCAGTCCAAAATTTCAGCGTTCTTTGTTCATTAGTTTATCAAGGGCGTTCTTTGTTCATTAGTTTATTAAAGTATCAAGATATAATCCACCCTATATATATACGTAGGTGTTTATATATATATTATGTTACATATAATACACCATTGCTGATAGTTATTTAAGTAACTGGAATATTGGCTTACTTCTTTTTTAAAACAATTTGTGATTCATGGTCAATCGATTTGAATGTTAATCGCCAGTTGTTTTGGAAGTTACTTAGTATATGAGGAAATCTTATTTTATGCATAAGCTATAAAAATTGTATACTCATTTATATTTCATTTTGTTCCAGGAAAGAGTACTAGTAACGCCACTCCGTCAAGGAAGGGTAAAAAAATCTATGCCACAACAAAGGATGGCCAACATGTTGAGATTGATTACGACACTGATCGCCCTGAAACGTTTACGGTAAGTTTCATTACAAAAAACATGGATCACTAGAAAATGAACTGCTCAAAGCTTATTTAAATATATATCAGCCGAAGATGATTGGCTAATAATTGTTTCATGTATGGTACATTATTTTTTTCTTTTTCCTTTTTACATTTACCTCTGGCAATGTAAAGGCCAAGTTTATAATTGGATTCTAGCTTTAATCATTTCATTACTTCTATCGTTATGTTCTTCGACCGTTTACTCTATGCGAATATTTCAGTGGCCGTTTCGTCTTCCTGTCGAAAAAATTCACACTTTTTCGACCAGTTGTGAATATGTTTTTATTGTTATTTTTTATTTTCATTGTTGTGTTTAAACTAATGTTCAGTTATCTTCTTAAAGATGAGAAAACGTATAATCTTTTTAAAAAATGACATCCATCTCTCTTTAGAAAGCCTTCTATTCTTATCAATAAATGGAATGTGGGGTAATGTAACGAAAAGATACGAACTTTTTTCCGCCAAATGAAATCTTTATTCAGGGTAAAGTATTAAAACTTACTACGTACGCCAGAGAGAAAATGTACTTTTAAAAGATAAGTGAATGATCAGTTATTTAACAAGACTAAGAGTTTCTCTCTCTCTCTCTCTCTCTCTATATATATATATATATATATATATATATTTCCATAATTCTTGATAATGGACAATTCCGTTCATTCAGTTTATGGAAATGGTTGTGTGGTGTGTTATTTGCTGTATAAACTGTTAAATTCTGTCAGGTATTTGAGTAACTCGGTGTGTGAACTAAGATGTTAATGCTTTTATTTTATTTTAATTTTCCGGTTGACGACACACACACACACACACACCTATATATATATATATATATATATTTGATAGATAGATAGATAGATAGATAGATAGATATACGTACGTAGTGGCCATTGATAAATGTACCAAACGTCGAAATCATGAATCTGTTTATTTGTAAATATTTGTGAAGGATACAACGAGATACTTTGTATCGTTTAATAATTACCTGTACCTTGGGCAGAAAGTGCTCATACTCAAGCACTATACTTGATATAATGTTAATTTAAAAATAACAAAAGAAGAATGTTTTTAATATATGTAAGAAATGTACATTATTGTATAATTCGTTGCTATGTAGTTGTTTATGGATACCTAATCAACATGTATGTTTGCAAGACAGTTTTGAGTGAAAATACGTTAAAAGAGTATCAATTAATAAACCATTTAATACCGATCATCGACTTGTAATTTCGATAGAAAAGGTGAGAATAATAGTGTATATAATTATTGAAGATATTTTTATGTGTAAACAATTACTACCACTCAAGATTTACTTATAACATTAGCCGAACCAGGTTGACGACTACCTTTGGTGAGTCGTTGTAAAATTTTTGGTTTACCTCACCCGGGAACTTTGTAAATTCTTATCCTGAAGTATAAAGTAAGGGTGAATTTACTTCTGTAATAAGGTTCATGACTACGAACTTTACTATACTTCGAAGTGGTAAAATAATCACAAGAAAAATGATGATCGGTGAGGCAATGGAGAAAGAAAATGGTGACAGTGGTAACGAAGAACAAAATCCAGCTCCTGTTGTACCCGAAATGTTATCGTTAGAAGACAAAATCTTAATGGCTTTACAGAGACAAGAACAACGATTGGAACAAAGTTTAGCCCAGATGTCGGAAAATTTAAAGCAGACTTCCAGTAAACAGTATGAGGAATTAAAACAGACGATGGAGCGGAAATCCGAAGAATCCAGCAAACAGTATGAGGAATTAAAACAGACGGTGGAGCGAAAATCCGAAGAATCCAGCAAACAGTATGAGAAATTAAAACAGACGGTGGAGCGAAAATCCGAGGAATCTGGCAAACAGTATCAGGAATTAAGTAAACGATTGGAGCAGACATCCGAAGAGACGAAACAATCTATTATCCAGGCGATGAGTGACATCACCTCACAGTTCGATGAAAAGCTTAGAAGGGTATCTGAAGATTGCCAGGATAATTACAACCATGTTATTCAAGAGGTCAATGGTGTAAAAAAGGATTTGGAAGTAATAGAATCTTCTGTACGGCAACAAAAGATTCAGGTCACGGATAATTCTACCAAAATACGTGCGAATACTCAGTTGATATCTGCATTACAAGAGGAAATCAGGATGCTACAGATTAAGGACAACGCATACCACAACAACATGGTTAATGATCATTTGGAGTTCCCTTGTTCACAGGAGATGACCTCGCATTCACCCGTAGTAGATCAATGTGGACCTCACATTATCTCATCTTCTAGTAATCCATCCGATGAGGACATTATTTTGGAAGGAATCCATCCAAGGAATACAGATGGGCGGAAAAGAGATGGTGGAACTACACATCATGCAGTAGGTAGGAATTGTCACTCAACACGAACACGGAAAGGTGAAAGAAAGGTAAAGTTAAGTGTAAAGATGAGTGAAATACGTGCTATGAGTAAGTTCAGTGGTAAATGTAACGAAAATGCTACCTCTTTCCTAGAAAAATTTCAGGATGAGTGCAATATAATGTGTATAGATAAATCGCAATATATGAAACTAATCCCTCATTTATTACTCCCACCATGTTCTTTATGGTTTAAAGCAGTACGAGATCACGTCAATACATATGGTGAATTTAAAGCTGCGCTGATTGCAAATTACGAAAATGACTTTTTGCTTGCAAACAGAGATGCCACGATTAGAAATCAACCTTTCAATCCTCGTTTGCACAAATCTGTTGTTGATTTTGTTGTAGATACATATAACGAATTAAAAGTCGTAAATCCGTTGCAATCGGAATCTAGAGTAATTGCATCAATTCGAAATTTGCTACCGTTTAAACTACAACAGATCCTGTTTTCTACCCAGTGTATGAGTTTTAATCACTTATTAATGATTGTACAATGTTATGAAACTCAATACCACGCTCAGAATCATCAAGCAGGAGTAGGCAAAATTAAAAATAATTCAGATCACTTTGTACCTGTTCGTAACCTAAATATCCGTAATGCGAACGATACGGAACACAACCCAAATCGAGTGAATTTAAGCAATCCGAACGAGCAAAATAGGCAAAGATATGTTGGAAATCCGCCTAACCTAATTAATCGTGGCAATCCGTATGTTAGACCATATAACCAAAATAGATTCAAAAACAGTCGAAATTCATGGCGAAATTCTAGAAATGCTATAAATCCTATGTATAGACATAATCGTAGTTCAAGAGATGTCACTTTGTATCAAAATCAAGATCATGACGCAATTCATGTACAAAACAATGCGGAACCTAATCACGATTGTGCAGTACAATGTACTTTATTAGAATCATATGCAAGTACGAATTTAAGCTGACTACAGTTGATGAAGTAAGGGTTAAACCCATATCAGCTACTGATTCTTATGAATATGTTTGTGTAAAAATAGATTTATTTTCTCCCTTTTGTTCGTCCGAACATAGGTTACGTTTAATTTTTGATTTTTACTTAATTTAATTTTCTTTAATTCTCATTAACCAATGATAATTTTCAAATGATTTTAATTCTCTCTTGTTAATGTGAAGAATTATAATTCGATTTATAATTGATTAAAGGCAAAGGTTATTTATATTATAGGTATTTGTGTTGAGAATTTGTTGTCAAAGATTATGTTAAGAATAAGGTTCATTCTATTAAGCTATTTATCCGACGACTGTCTTTATGCGCTACTTTATATATTACCCGAATAAGATTCTTCTATATTCTGATGCCTTATGGATACAATGTATATTTTAAAACATCATCTAACGTAGTTATCATATAATGCGCCCTGGAAAGATCAAATATTATTTTTCTTAACATCACCGTTTTAATAATGGTTGAAAATGCTAATCATTGTGACTTATGTTTTTAAAAAGTAATTTGCCTCTTACGATTTTGACTGCGCACCCTTCATTAATTATATTATTAAGCGACGACGTTTTTTTTGTAATAAAAGATAAATGAGAATGGAATAAAAGATTTATTATAAATGTATTTATATATATGAAGCTTAATGAAGATATATATATATATACGAGGGGCGATCAAAATGTAAAGGACATAAGTAATGTAACATCATTATTGTAAACGGACCAGTGGTTCTTAAATATAAAAGCTAAGCTCGCTTGTAACTTTTATATTCAGTCCCATCGTCGGGCGACATTTTTATACAACGAGATACTTTGTATCGTTTAATAATTACCTGTACCTTGGGCAGAAAGTGCTCATACTCAAGCACTATACTTGATATAATGTTAATTTAAAAATAACAAAAGAAGAATGTTTTTAATATATGTAAGAAATGTACATTATTGTATAATTCGTTGCTATGTAGTTGTTTATGGATACCTAATCAACATGTATGTTTGCAAGACAGTTTTGAGTGAAAATACGTTAAAAGAGTATCAATTAATAAACCATTTAATACCGATCATCGACTTGTAATTTCGATAGAAAAGGTGAGAATAATAGTGTATATAATTATTGAAGATATTTTTATGTGTAAACAATTACTACCACTCAAGATTTACTTATATCATTAGCCGAACCAGGTTGACGACTACCTTTGGTGAGTCGTTGTAAGGACAAAGATAAGATATAATGTCCGAGAATTTAAATTAGTAAAAATGGATCGGTATCTGAGTCTGCATGTTTTAACAAAAATCTCAATTTAGTTCATGATGCATTCTTAGCAGACGAAAACTATGCATAAAAGAGATACACAAAAATAATACCAAAAGAAGATAGTTAAATTTACTCTAGCATTTCGTTGAATTTGATATTTTTAGACCTAAGTAAGTAATTCAGCGTAAATATATTACACTCCATTGTCTGCTACAACTGTCAAGAGTTCCCACCGACGTGGTAAAGTGAGAGATTTCAGTTTTCCCGTAAAAAGTTCCGGAAAAATCAGGGAATTTAAGTACAAATCTTTACTTCTCAGAACTCGTTTCTCTTTTTTGCTTTACCCGGCTGTTTGGTAGGAAAATTTAGTTACACATCCATTCTATATATGTGCAGTCATGTCCAAAATGATTGTCGCATATCTATAACTGTCTTCTTGTAAGAATATAATTTCATGATGATTTTGCAGGGTACTTTTAATATTGATACTATGTGTGTAATCGGGAAATACATATTTGTGGTAAATTTCATAGGGAAAGAATTATAAATACGAAAATTAGAATGAGTATAACAAAATGTTGCTAAATAGACATTTTTTTTTTTTTTTTTTTTGTTTTATTGTTCTAATTTACTGCTCTTTGGACATGAAATTTTACACATAGATGTCTTTGCCAATTATACACGTGCAAACATTATAAGAAATACCGAGCGAATTTGTTATCAAATTATACTGTATTCCTACAACAACTTATTTATAGACATGCGACAATAATTTTGGACGTGAGTGTACATGCATAATAGACGAGGAATCTCCTGGTCACCAAAAAATATAGTTGCTCTCTTACATTAAATATAGACCTAGAAATTTGTAAATCGTGATCTGAAAAATCCGGAATAGTGAAGGAATGTTTGGTCGCCAAATAAGTGGGAATCCTGAACCTTGTACTTGTATGATAATGCTGGTGTACCTCTATAAAGATATTTAAAGTAAAATAATTAAGCAGGAGAAAATTAGGATTTCCAATCTCGTCTCACTTCGATCCATATTTCCATTTCATAGAATGAATCAGTGTTTTACATAAGATAGTAGTCCGTATGAATAATATATAATTTATTTCTGTTTTAATACTGAATTTTAGCAGTTTATGCATCCTATTAGTTGCACATGACATCCTATTGTTTTACGTGATCTACATAACAGGCTTGCTTTTGGTCTTTTTTTTTTTTTTTTTTTCTATTTTATATTCAGCATATGTTAGATTTGTATGAAATATCGAAATACAGTGAATTATCATTAGAAGACGAATGCAGCAACGTTATTATGAATAGAGATAGTATAAGCTCTTTCGTCGAAGGAATATTTTCCGAGGGTCTTCTGATTTACCACGTTTGTTGCCCTATGTTGAAACATTCAATATGATAGGTTTCTTTGGAAGGCGTTGTAATAGGGATTATGCGTTTCAGCCATTCTTTTAAGTAAGAAACTAATTCTGCATATGACAGTTCAATTAACAAGGGTCTAACTGCAGAAGAATCTAATTTAACAGATAGTATGTCGTAATGTGTATTGTTATGCTATGAAAATAACGGAAACTTTGGAACCTCAACCGGGGGACCGGAAGTTACATCCTTCACGAAACAGATTTTAATATTATCCGATCTGTCTGGTTATAGCTGGTGCTCTGTATGGCATGGAAATTGTGGTGAGAGATGGAGCGGTTATATCTTCATAAGATGTATCTTATATACGTAGAAACTGAAGTGTGTCTCGCATTTGCGATTGTTATGTCATTTGACTGTACTCAGAATAAGCTTTTAGGTATCTGTGATGTTTTCATCAATTTTTCTTTCTTGTTGTTTATATGCATAATGTTTAGGGGAAGATTGTACAGCGGGGGGCACTTCTAAATGGTACAGCCATATGGAGATTTACGGCTAAGGTGTACCATTTAGAAGTGTCCCCCGCTGTACAATACTTCATAAAAATAAGTTCATCAGAGCTTAAAGACTTCTAGTAATACAGTAAACCTTCTATAATCCGTCCGTGCGCTACTTTGACTCGTCCAATAATGCGGCGTTTTCTGGTGGATACTGCAAGCGTAGATGGGGAACAACTTGTCTATGAATGTCAATCATTACTTTTTCTTTAAAATAGTTTTCCTATAATCCAGTGATTTCGATAATCCTCTGCAACCTTGGTCACATTTCTCAAAATTACTAGTTTTATTAATTTTACACGTCGTAAATTATCGTGAATACTAGAATAATGGTAGAAGTCATTTCTAAATATTAATGCTGATACTTGTAATTTGCCTTGATTTTATTGTATTACAAATGTAAAATACGTGATTTTGAAGAGTTTTACACTAGTATTACAAGACTAATAATTTTGAGAAACAGGTCCGTGTTTGGCGAGAGTATTGTATCACCAACTTCTACTTAAGAAAGAATACGTTGTATTAAAGTCGCAAGCTTGCATTGAGGTTTAGATACAGCAATGTTTAAGAAAGAAAATTTTCTCTTTTCCGAAAAATTTTTTAAAAAAGTTCAATCAATTCGTAGAATTTGTTCATTAATTCCGCATACGTTTGCCTTTTTGAGGACATTAGCACAAACGGTTTTATTAAAATATAATATGTCCGGTTGTGGCCAGAAGGCTTTGGAAATGTGGTTCATTATTTCTGTATATAGCTGTTTCTCTCAAGAATATTGGTAAAAATTCCTGAATTTAAATCGTGTTATATCGATTTTTTTCTGGTTTTCGGATCAAGAATTGTATATAGAAGCTCTCATTTCATACATATCTTTTTTGATATGAAAATGGCCTGTAACTTCATAATCATTTTATTTATTTTTCGTACAGTCTGAAAAAGCTCGAGTATGGTGGGATATGGCTGTAGCGAAGAATGTGTTAAGACTAAAGAGCCAGATAGAATCTGGCGAATACATTCCACCTGATATTCAGGAACAGCTCAAAAAGAAGATTCACGTGAAGGAGGAAGTGAAAGAACAGTTAAAGAAAGAGAAAAGACTGGAGAAGAAAAAGAGTAAATTAAGGTTAGTATTTAAAGTTTGATACTGTTGAAATCGAGCGTAGCTATTTAAAGTGGCGCAACTTCTCCCTGAATTATTATTTTTTTCTTTCTTTTTTGAACGTGTACGTAGTAGAAAGTACATAGATTTATTGGATTTTCAGTAAAAATCTTAGCATTGTTTTAACTGTAGTAAAAGTCACTAAATTATTATATGAATTACAAAAAGTTACTAGTTGCAGCGAGATATATCAACTTCTTATTTAGAAGAGAGAGAATTTAAGATGTAGATAGTTCAGATATGATCAAATTTTTTTTTAGCTCCAATAAGCCTAGTGGTTTGAGATTACACCAGAGTTTTTAGAACTAATCTAACCCTTTTTACTCATATTATTGCTTCAGGTGATCTTAGTTCAAGTAGTGTTACGTGGTGAACCTCTTCAACCCTTAGCAGCAATCGACTGTTTGAATTCCGTTCTCTTAACAAGACTTTACTGTTATTTCACCGAAAGTGAAGTAATTTTGTAATTATAACGTTATGACTTCTCGAATTATCAGTCTTCCTATGTAACAAGCAGTGCAAAAGCAGTTGATGCACTATTGCTCTAACCTACAGTCAGTACTCGAAGTTCAAATGTCTTTCGCAAGCGCCTATGTACGAAAACCACTTTTAAGCTGTGCATCAGTGTCTTCGCGGAATGGTCCTTAAAAACAAGCGCAACGTGTCAGGATCCAGTGTGTGAATATCTCAAAATACAATCAACCGTACTCTGCGTCACCATTTCTGGCGGCTGAAAGCATTTAAAATTTACAGTTGTCGCCTTGCTGATGTATATCGGCGCAACCCAAATACTACCGGCTCCATTTGTTAGGTGAAAAGTGAATTTTGTTGCGACAGTGGGTAGGCATAGGTTTTCTTAAATTGCCTACGATACATGTCAGCAGATCGGAAAGATTCTTGTAATTTGGTCCATCTCAGAAAGGTGTCACGGTTGTAGCAGTCTGTTACTACATTGTACTAAAAATCACAAAGCTAGCGAAAACTGATTAACACTCGAGTTATTGCCAGCAACAGATAATCAAGCCAATCAGCATGAAAGAACTAACATTCATGCATGGAAACAATGCCAACCTGTTCCGCGAGTGCTAAGGCAAGATGTAGGAGCTAACACCGAACCCAAGATTCCAGGATATTAATCAAAACTCCATATAATTATTTGAACTAGCTCCTTCGTTGCTAAGCGGTTAGTGTACGCGCTTTTGACGTGGGAGATCTGGGTTCGATTCCCAATGGGAACCCATGTGGTTTGGATCCCACGTTAATCAGTAGGTCTCGTCTCATATAGCCTCGATGCTGAAAGGGACGTTAAAATCAACTCAACTATGATTTGGGCTCCTCAATAGAAGGCTTTGTTTTCACTACCTTAGAATCCTTTGTAACGATGATTTATACACAAACTAATTTCATTGTTGTATATTTAAGCATTACATACTTACAGGGCTGTAGAAATTATATAAAACAATTATCAGAGCACTGGAATAATAGAGCTACACGCCACAAGATCGTGTACACGTAATTGCTATGGTTGAAAAATACTACATCATGTGACTTGGATGATCGTAAGCTGCAGAGTAACTTTCAATTCTTTCGCTCAAGTCTTGAGTCCAGTGTTTAATCAGATGTTTTTCGGTAGAAATCTCGCTCTCAAAATCCTTAAATGTTATATTGGTCCGCTCGCGTCGTCTGCAAAAAAAGCTCCCATTGGCTATTATAGTTCTACTGCTTTTAGTGTGTTTGGTGGGATACTATCAAGACCTTCCCACAGGTCGAGAGATAATCATGAACAATGGGCTATTATAGTACATGAGTCAAGAACTGAGGAAAACTTCCAGTTGCACAGCAAACTGGCCCAATAATTCTGTTTCATCAAAAGTGAAAGCAATGCTCAAAATAACGTAAAATAAAAACTAGTACAAGGATAATAATAATAGTAATAATAAAAAAACTCAAAACAGATTCGTTCATTCTTGCTTTGTACTCATTATTTCACCATCGTAATTGAATCTATCCAGTGTTGTATAGATTTGAAAGGAAAATGTGTTGAATTAAAAAGGTTTAAATAGTATAGAGTGCTATACGCTTCTCTAACTGTCTCAAAAAGAACGTTTGATTGGTTGAAGGATCGTAATGAAGAAAATATAAGTGGAGGGAAAATACTGATATATAAAAGATAGTGTAACGATTATTTAATAATCTATTGTAATAGTTCGCGAAAGTTTAGCTCTCTCAACTGTTTTATTATTTATTAGTTTCCTGTATCAACACATTTATTCTGAATATGACAATCATGTGATGCTTAACATGTGGTCATAATTGTGTAAGTTCAGAATTGAGTGTAAATTAAGTAATTATAACTATTGTAGCAGGAACTTGGACGTGAGAAACGACATTTCTCTTTTTCAGTTGTGTGTGTTGTTCCTGACTGATACTGCCAGTATATACGTACGTGGAGTATTGATCAGTTTAAGTTTTCAGGGCATTGAGATACGAATATATTTTCTTGCAGATGGCTGAAGATCGAAGCACGCGTTGTGGAAATTGATGCCCTTATCAAAGCGAATCTGAGTATGAGGCATGCAGATTGCGACCGTTGCTTACAGTTGATGGATGAACTCGCACAACTCTATGTTGCACCTCTTATGTTAAAAAAACATCCGGAAGTGGTTGAAACCATGAAAAAGGTACGTTGTTTTAGGTATGGTTTTAACGATTTTCCAAGTAATGAAATAGAACTATAATTTTTAAGGTTTTTATATATACACATCTATATCTTATCTATGAAGTGAATTTAACATAAATATACGAGGCGTATACCGCGTACTACTGTAGTACTACAGTGTACAAACAATGCTGTTTACTCTTGTTTGTAAACATCACCACATGGATTTACTACACACTACTTGGGATTACTAGAGCAGTAGACGGCGAACCACTGGCACCTCGTACGAAGCACATGACGACCGCCATCCTCGAGGCCTATAAATTCGACAGCAACCGACGGGCCAGTACCAGTTTTCTGGTGTCCCTCTTACTGCTTGCTTCGGGGCTCTGTTGGAGATCCTGTCCTCGGTCATACAGTCAAGGACTACCTAATTTCAACCTGATAATTTAGAGCAAAACAACTTTGTAGTATTTTCTGTAAATACTGTTATATAGTGAATTTTTATAAAATAAACTGGTAGTGAGAGTCGATTTCGAACTTTGTTTTATTACCAGCTCAACCTATCAGAAAATTTTACAATATAAAAGAATCGTTTTGTTATTGCAAAGGAGAATCAAAAATTATTATTGATTCTATACTAGTACATACCTTGGTTATATTTCTGCATAGTCATCACGAAGCTGCTAATATTTTAACGAATGGCACAAGCTTTCGTAGACCTCTGTGTAGAAATCTGCATCTTAGACTTCAGCCAGTCGAGAACCGATCTCTTGAGAACTTCACTGTTATTGAAAGTTGTAAAGCAAGCCACATTTTCGTGTGAAGGAAGAAAACTTCCTGGAATTTGAAGATAAATCTGCAATATAGAGTTTAGCAGACAGAAAATTCCTTTCACACAAAATATCTGCTGTAGATCAATGATCTGATGAACCACCATACAAAATAGTAGAATTCTTTGTCCATAATAAATTGCTTTATGGTTTAAAAAAAAAAAAAAAAATAACAGTAAGCAAGAACTATGGTGGAGAGCTAGTCATATGGCTAAGAATTCCGTGTGGAACTTCTTCCTGAGAAATCCACTCCTTCTTTCCTTACAACTTCAAACATGAAAGAACTAACATTCAGCAAGTAATATTTCCCCTCACTTTGTTTCGAAAATCCCCCCATTACCCCAACACTGAGTGTAACTTTTCGATATTTCAATGCATATTTACATTTTTAACTAATGTGTTTAGTGTACACTGCTTACAATTACCGCATGAGCTACGAGTAATCTAAATGTGTGTACCACTTTATACCGTACACCTCTCATTTACGAACAAATACTCATTCCCGATTCAGGGTTTCACTATGTATGTAGTAGATATAAAACTTCGAGTTAAGTATTGTTCTGTAAGTTAACTTCTAATTATTTAGAATTCAGATTTCTAAACACTAGCATTTATGCGAAAGTTAAAGAGGGGGAGGGGGTAATTTTAACATTTAAATGACCCAAGAGAAAAACATGCCAAACTCATTTGTCAATTTTTAGATAACAGTAATTTCAGATAAGCTTCTGACACTTTTTCTTGTATTGACTTTCGTTCTAAATTTTTTCACGACTATTAACGTATTTTCTGCATGTAATGAAACATGGTGTCTGTCGGTCATGAAAGTCAAGAAATTTAGCTTTTGTGTCACGAATTTTTTTATCTGTACAAATACGAGGGCTGGAAAGAAAAAAGTGGCAACACTGTCCCATCCCCGCACAGGGAATTTTGAGCGAGCTGCAGTTGACAACACTTGTAGCGGGTGGGTGAAGCTACAACATGGGTGGTGGCGCTAGTGTAGGCGCGGCAGTGATCGTAGTGAAGTGTGTTGAATGCAGGTTGGCAAAGCAAACCGCTCTAAAGGTGATGTTTTCCAAGTTAGAACAACGTTCATGGATAAAGATCGAACTGGCCAGTGCTAAAAACGCCACGGAATGTCACTCCGGACTACGTGAAGCATGTAGGAATGACGCATTGCCGTATCGGACTGTGGCACGTTGGGTAGCAGTGTTTTGTGCAGGACGTGGCAGTGTGCAATAGGAATCAGGTGGAGGACGCCATGCGGTCGACAACCGAGTCGATGCTATCGTTGCTGCATGTGGACAGGAGATGGACTTTAAGGGAATTGGCGAACGAGGTAGGAACATCCCATACCACAGCGTTGAATGTGTTGCACAATGTCCTTGGATACCGAAAAATTGCATCCCGGTGGGTACCGCACCACCTTACAAGTGTTCAGAAATGGCTGAGATACGCCCTCGCAGGTGATAAGTTGGCACGGTACAGACGGGAAGGTCGCGCGTTCCTGGACAGGATTATCGAACTTGACGAAACGTAGGCGCGCTCGTATGAGCCAGAACTGAAGTGCCAAGCAAATGAATGTCGCCACCTATCATCTCCCCGACCCAAGAAGCTGCATCAGGAACCTGGGAATGAGAAAGTAATGCTGAAAGTGGCATACGATGTACAGGGTGTCATTTTACGGCATGCATTTCCTCCGAACCAGACTGTCAATGCAGTGTACTACCGCAGGTTTCTAGAAGAACATCTTTGTCCTGCACTCCGCAGGAAACGACCCAACTTCATAAGGGATCCGCCCATTGTTTTGCATGACAACGCCCGTTGTCACAACGCAGGTGTTGTGAGGGACCTGTTTGCGCGATTGGGGTGGGAGGTTATAGAGTACCCACCTTATTCACCGGACATGATCCATGTGACTCATCTGTTCCCTTTGATGAAATAACCACTGCGAGGGATGCGTTTCCGCAGTAGATATGCCATACTTCGAGCTATAGGGCGCTCTCTTGCAGACATCAACAAAGAGGGCACCGCTGCTGGTAATCTGCGACTTCCCCACATCTGGCAACGGGTGCAACATACTGCAGGGGATTACATTGAAGGCTGTAGAAGTTTCATGATTGTCCAATAAAGGGTTCGTGAATGATTTGTCTGTTGCTACTTTTTTCTTTCCAGCCCTCGTATAAGTACAGGCCGGAAATTTTTTTTCTATAAAACGTCAAAATTCACCACCAAAAATGTCTATGGTCGGCTTCAGACGCTACCAAATCTCAATCAAAGTATGCTTCTATCGCATGTATGAAAATTCGACCTAATTCGCACCCAAATTCGCACTTGAGAATATTACAAGAATGAGATTTTATGGTTTGGTAAAGAAAAGGTCACGAAAAAATAACGAAATTTCATTTTGAAATTTTAGTAGACACTGTGAAAGGGAAATCTAAAATTACATTCGAAGTTACCACATTGTTACTTTAAAACATTAAAAATCAGGCTTAATAGTTTTTAATGTGGAGTTTCTGTGGCACATTCACTATTTTGGAGGAGAAAATTCTCATTTTTTATAAAATGCAGATAGAAGTCTTAGGAAAATTAGATTTGGTTACGTCTTCTGGAGAAAGAAGGAAAAACATTAAACTCTTAATATAATTTTGCGAATAGTTGTAAAGTATTAGGGAACTTTATATGAACAGGACTTATCATGTATCCTCCTTCAGAAGTAGACATGTTTGTCAGTAGGAAAAAAAAGTAACATCAGTAAAAGAGGAGTTCTTTGTATTTAAATACTGAATCGACAGTAAAAAAATCATTAATAAAAATCCTAACTACAATATAATGCAAACTAAATTTTCTTTTTCTTTTTCAGTTGAGAAGATACATTGGTAATACATCAGAGTGGACAATGTCAGAAGAAGAGAAGGTATGCAAATAAACATTTTCTTCAGTACTCTTTCTCTAAGTGTTCGAATTACCCTTCGCGTTCGATGTTCAAACTTATTTTCTGTATTTTGTCCATTTGCACGTTTCTGAATGTCACCAACTTTCGATTTCTTTAATTTTCACTTCCTCGAAAACACCGTATATATATACCGAGAGAAAATACAATGTGTGACATTAATCTACATTTTGTAAATTACGTAGGTATTCGTAAATTTTGAAATACAGACAAAATCATTGGTTCTGTAAGGTTAATCATCATATCATTTGGTTAAGAAAAATGTGCCAACGGTTTTTAATTTTCTTCATAAAACCTTTTAAAATGTGATTTTATTTATGATTTGTTTTGTTTGGTAATAGTTTTCCATAAATTTGTTAGATAAAAAAGTAAAAATGAAATGAAATCTTTGAGTTTTACGTCCCACGGTTATGCCGGTTAGGCTAAAGGAGACGGTGATGATGAGTAATGAATGAAATGGTGGAATTAAGAAAGTTGGAGGAAACGGGGAACCCCGAGAAAACCCATGCCCACGGTGTTTGTCCACCACAAAGTTCACTTGGCGGGGGCTGGGAAGATAAAAAAGTAAACCTATCGTGGTACACATATTTAAGAATTAACATCGACATCTAACGTTTCATGTTGTGTAGCGACACTGCTTAAGTTCGTAATTCGCATCTTATTCAAGTGGGGGGAAAATCATCCTCGAAGAGGGTAGCGACGACTACAGAGTATAATTATTAATGTACGATGAAAAAATGACTCGATTCATTCCAACGATCTTTTTCTCGATGACTGCCAGACATGCTAATAGGTTTTTCTATAATATAATGACAGAAGTAAGGAGTATTATATGTTCGAAATATTTTTCTTGTGCATTTGTACCGTTTATCATAATAATCTACTTTGCGCCATAAAAAATAATTAGAACAGTAACCTGTTTTAGAGAAAATCAAAGTTCATTTTGTAAAATTTGTGATCAATAATATGTTGACATGTTGATAGTGTGTATGCACTTACATAGAACGACAAGTGTTTATATTTTCAGTGCTGATATTCGGTAGAACATTTTTTTTTTTCCAAAAGGTATGAATGAAATAACGAACATCGTAAAATAAGTCCTTGTTTTTATCCTTTGGTGGAAAATGCTGTGTACCAGTAAATCGAAATTGAATACTTCGATTAATATGGGAAACTAAATCAATTTGGAATTACAATATCTGGATAAATTCTGTAGTTTTTCTTGTGCACATGTTAAAATTGTAGTAGATGATTTAGAATGTAACTATTGTGATGCGACAGCTGAGTACTTCTTTCTGTTGTATTATTTCGTGTTGAAATATGTTGTCCGAGAGGAAGTACGTACTAATCGGCTTGGAACATAAAGTCAGTGAATACTGTAGTTTTCTCTGCTTATTAAAGTACCTAGAAAAAATGTTACAAGGTAACGTAGGGAAATTGGAGATCTGCGTTTTAAATAACAAACTATTGATATGTATCATACTGTGAATTTTTTTCTGTAAAATCGTAACGTAAACGAAATTATTCATGTAACTAATACTGTGTTCTTTATACGAAATAACTACTCAACTTACGTTTATATATTTCAAGGACACAATCCAGTAGTAGTTATGTTGGTGATTTCTTCAAATAAATTATACTCTGATGTGAATCTTTATTTTTTGTAGGTGACATTTGCATCAAAGGCGTCTAAAATTAGAACTAAAGCGGAATATATTTACAATAAATTTAAGGTATGTAATTACTGTAGACTATTAAAATTTTTGTATTAGATATTCTTGTAAACTACTTACAAAATTATAAAAATAGATGTTTATTGCTTTCTGTAATCCTCGCGTAAACTGATCAGAATAATATAGGAGATACCAAACGAAAGAAAAAAAGTAGCGTTGCATCGAAAAGTACCGTGTTGCTGTGTTATATGTAGACATCGGATTTTTATGCATTTAAAATTCATGAAATATGCATGCAACTATGTGTTAAATGTGTTAAAATATGCATTTAATGTGCACTAACAATGCAGTAAAAGAGAGCATTTTCAAACATGCAGTGTAGTTGTGACAAAGTTTTGTAGGTGAAATATAACATCGAAAGCACTTTACTTTCAGGAACTTCTTTTTAGATTTTTTTAATGACAGTTACTTTTTTTTTTTTAACACACATGAGATTAAAATAAACACAGTGATATGAGAACGCGATCTCTAGTTTTTCTTCACATTTGTAAAGTAGAGTGGATTTACTTTACAGGAAATAATACGAACCTCACTTCTCTATGTGTTTCCACTGTACATACATACACACACACAAAAGTGTTCGTTTTTAATTTACTTCCTTAATGAACCGTACAGTACATCACAAGATACTTCTCTTCATTTATTGGTGTCAGTTTGTGACATTTGTAGCCAGGCAACTGAAAATTAATCCTTGAAGTTATTTTCCATGGCTTCTAGAGCTAAACATTCACTGAGCAGCGTTTCTCACGTCTCTTGTTTCTGAATTGATCATCACGATATTATCATTATCAGATTAACACGTCTTTATCATCATCAGATTAAGCGTCTATGCTCTGCTGATCGGTTGCTAACATTATTGGTCCTTTATAAACTAGGCATTCTTCCATTCTCCCATGCATAAAGCCGATCTGATATATAGACGTGTAAATGTGTTGAAAATACAAATTCAAACTGGATTTATTCCATGCTATATGCATACGTCGAGGCACGAGTTTTTCGCAATGCGCGATAAAACGAAATGCGTCAGAATTAAGTAATTTTCAGTTTCTTGACGTTTTATGATATTTTGTGAGAGTTTTCATTGGTTTCCGTTGCGCGATATAACGTGAAATTTTTAAAATTTCTTTTCATTACTTTAAAAACGCTAGTTTTCAGCTGACGGAACGGTCGACCGGAGCATGAACAGTACATTTTGGTTGATTCGGACACGGCTATAGGGAACATGTTGCGCGTTAGCTATCACCATCACAGCTGGATGGAAAGTTCCAAAGTGATGATTGAAGTTTGTTGTAAAAGCACTTACATACCGTGGCTTCCAACAAGCAATGCCATTTTTTTAAGTATGGACTGGTGATAAGTGACAAACGTACAACAATGAAAGAATAAAGTGGAAGTATGTAACATGCTTGTGTTTAATACTTAAATGTAACTTGTGCCTATGAGTTTTCAGAAGATAGTAAAAATTTCCTACTCATAGTAAGTTTAGTACTGATTTTCCTTCAGTTTGATTTTAAAAAATATAATTTTCTATAAATTGACAGTGCCAAGTGAAATATTCAGTGTATTTTGCTTTTAGGTAATTAGTGGTTTATTTTTATAGTGATCTATGGATAAAAGGAACAATTGTGAAAATGCCAGGGAATTCTTTTTCACAAGAGTTACAAAATGCGAAACTTTATTTGGAAAATGCGACGAAACGCGAAATTTTCAAGTTCTTGGTGCGACAAACTCGCGCTCCTATGCATACGTCTGAAATAAATACAACATAATAATAATATATTTGATGATTCCCTGAACTCTTTGTACTTTGTAAGGTCAAAACAAAAGCAGGGGCCAGCTGTTCATGGCCTCAACACTACGAAATGCGTACCTAAATTACATGCCCTTGTGCTATGTGTAATTAAATAAATATGACCGTGAATTAATTTGAACTGAAGGATGGAAGTATACCAAATTTCAAGCTTCAATTGTAATAATTTTCTGTATGTTGGTAAGCAAAGAAGAGGTGCCTTTCACATTGGCATGAATAATGGATTTCAGGATAGGGGAGCAACGTAGTTCCGCGGTATATATTTTTTCTGCATGTAGTGAATAAGCTGTAAATCAGTTGAAGTACGTTTGTAAGAACAGCTATCTTACAATACTGTGGAGAAGTCGGCTTAGTAATTTACAAGCAAGTGGAAATCAATAACCCATTTGTACCATCACTGCGCAGAAAACTTCGCACATGTTGGGGCATGTCATGGAGTATAAAAGGAAATTTCAGTTTAACGTCCGTGCATACCCTTAAGGCTGAAGGAGACGGGTGATTAAGGAAGTGAATGATTGTGTAAATTAAATTTTTCTGCTCTGCCATCGGGAATTATGTTATGGAGAACATGACTGTTGAGGCTGGAATTCTCTCATGGCAATCGCGAAAGTCAGTTCACGTAGTCCCTCGACATCCGAATAAAAGGAAGCCGATGTTTGTATTCAGTTCGATGTAACAGATGTGAAGAAGGCAACTATCAGTAAAGTATTTGCACAAGCAGGAAAACCTTAGGGGATTTTGCTCCTATGGTTTTCTATCTGACTAGACCTAGTTTTTAAAGAACGATCGAACACATTATTAATAGCCGCTTATTATAGGGAGCTAGCTTTAATGCGAGGCTGAGGAATTCAGAGTTGATTGGCAGGTTCCCCACCCCGTCGCCAAGAAACGGTCACTCGACGGTCCTGGGCAGGGTTGTCAGTGCGTTGTCAAAAAATTCAGCTAATACTCACTTAATTCAAAGAGTTTATCCAATTATGCAATCCCTATCGAAGATCCCTGTATACGTGGACACACGCAAATTAGGCTGTGATAACAAATGCTTCAGTTTTTTATCCCTCGCTTCTTCGTCGCACTGCACTATGGCCCTCATTATTACTTCTTTAGCTTCGCTGTGTATAATTTGCCCTCTCTTACGCTGTGAAGCCATTGTCAAATGAATAAGCAACAAAACCGCAACCACAACAGCACACAACAAATAACCAACTCATACTAACTCTTCAGAATGACATTCATGTGACAAATTTTTAACCCTGGCAACGCTGACATATAGGAGGAGGAAAGAGAGTATTGCAAGAGTCAGGCAGAAAAATTGTTGAAATTTTTCCCCCTTTACCTCAGCCCCCGCTGGTAAACAAGCTAGCTCCCTATAATAGGTGTCTCCTTAGTAAGTCCATATAGCGCCAACTGGTGTCAGGTCTTTGTAGAAATTGTGAAAAATATGTACTAGGCGGTATAGATTAGAAGACATTCAGTGTGTCACGTATTCTTATAGATATGCGAGAAGGAATGTACTTTATGACGTAATTTCTTGCTTTCCATAGTACAAAGATGTCGTTTCTATAAAGCACAGCTTTTCAAACTAGCGGCATGAAAGACAGTAAAGGAGGTGCAGGCTTCTGAAAGATCTGTCGTATAGGCTAAACAGGAAATGATGTAAAATAAATATTCATTGTCATTTAAAATCCAAACAAGATTACATGGAGCAAATGAATCTTGAAGGGAAGAATACGTATATTCTAAACCAAGGTTTTTCAACCTGGGGATCGCGAAGATAAGAATGGAGATAAGAATAATTAGAATCTAATACCAGAAAATATTTTAAAATATTTTGAATTTCGTTCTGATGGGCATATTTTTATTTTTATACATACTGTTAAGAATAATAAAAATAGGTCTACTAAACATTTTCAGTAGGCACAGTGTTGTTTAAAAATCAATTTAAATGAAAGAGGTATGATATGAAACTAATGAGAAACAGAAATACAATTAAAATTGAAAGCTAATGAGATACCTGTATTGTGTTTGTTGCAAATAGCTGTGTTGCGTTTGTTGATAAATCAACAATGCACAAATTAATGTCGGCAATAAAAGGGATTACTTTGTTTAGGATCCGTTGTTCTTTTCAAAATTGTACACATATGTGTACGAGCGAATAGTCTTTTTTCTTTCAGCAAGCTGGCCACGATGAAGCTAGCAAGGTATATTTTTGGTGTGGGATTTTGTTTCCTATATTTTAAATATAAACAAGTTGGTTTTGATAGTTTTGGTGATACTGGACACATACACAACAATGTAATAATTTTACAACAATATGAGGAAACTCAAAGTGGCTGCTTCTCGAAAATTAAAATACTCAATAACTTTTTTAACAACTGTCCAAGTTTTTAAAACCAAAATTAGAAATCACTTTATTATTATTATTATTATTATTATTATTATTATTATTATTATTATTATTATTATTATTATTATTATTATTTATTTATTTATTTTTTATCATATGACCCAAACTTAAGGAAGTTTTAAATTTTTCAAACGGCCTCCATTTTAAAACAGTATGACGGATCGGATTCGATATTTGTAATATGAATGAACTGATCAAATTTGGTTTTAATCCATCCGCTTTTAGGGAAGTTACGTGTCCATTATATACAAGAAATGGCTTCTACTATTATAGAAATGGATTGATATCGTGAGATCTCCGCAATAGGTATATTAAAAAATCCCACACAAGCTTATTACAAACCAGAAATTATAAAAGGGAGCCATCCCAGGTCAAATCAATACAATTTGAGAACAAAATTTACCTTACCATCTCAGATTGTCATGAAATTTTGCACACGGGTACTTTTCATATAGACTAAGAAAAATACCAAATTTCAACTTTATCTATCGACCGGTATTGAAGATTTAGCTATGTAAAGTTTGGAAAAAGTGCCCAAAATAGCATGTTCAATGTATTTTGAAATTGGAATTGCTGTTCTCCTAATTGAGCTAGCGAGCTGGTTGAGGTGTCATTTTACAGCATTTTTCATGCCATTTCCTGTGGTATACGTCATAGAGGCTAATACAAATTTTTATTTTCAAAATGTACATATTTTAAAATTTTGAAATTTATTCCATGAATGTATAGTATTGTTGTAAAGCACCTGGCAAAATATGACTTTGGGATGATAATGGGTTCGTTGTCAAACCTTATTTCCTCATACTTTAAAAACTAACTTAAAGCAAGGTAAAGTGCTGATATTTTTGAACTTTAAAATAATATTAATATAAGTTTCACAATCAAAAATGTTACTGTAAATAAACGTGGTTTGTAAAAAGTATACATATAGCACTGGTACAATAGGGAGGTTGGCAGGTTTAAACCAGGTATATATATATATATATATATATATATATATATATATATATATATATATATAAAACAATGCATAATGACACAAATCGTAATCACAAATGCCACATGAATTTCATAGTGACGTTTTCACATATGTCGAATCATCTGTGTTAGTTGAATCTAATTTTCGCCTTGTAATTAAGGAACTCACAAAATTTCTTCCAGGTGGAAACCGAGTAGTAGTTCAGATGCCACTTCAAGCAATATGTCCAATCCTTCATAACTTCGCTGTTACATAAGGACGTTTAGCCTAAACAAACCAAACGAATTGAAGCAGTTTTAGCGGGTAGGCATGAGTTCATTGACAAGCAAGAAAATCTCAAAGAATCAGAATTTGCTGTCATTTGTGAGCACAACGCTACAAGATGAAACATAGAGTTACCACTGGATAAGCTAACAGGTCACAATCCATCCTTTTGTTTTATATTTCAAACAGGAAAACAAAGTTGAAGATGTTAAATATGTAGTTGTTTCCGATTGCCTGGAGCGCAATACAGTTGCTGCTTACATCTTTCAACAAAAGACTCATATAATTTTTGACATCCAAATTTCAAAAACTTCCAAGCAGGGTTTTTAATTTTTCGGACACGTCTACCGCGCAATACAAAAGTAAGAAATACTTTTTGAACCTCTGCTTCCATGAGGCAGCTTTTAAAGTGAAAGGAGGGTGGTACTTCTCGGCTATAGCACATGGACAAGGGCCTTGCGATGGAGTAGGCGGTTCAGTAAAGGGATGGGAGTTTGTGCTGGTTTGCAAAGATCCTATGACAATCAAATTCAAACCCCAAGATAGCTTTTTGATGGGCAGTAGAAAACATTACCAAAGCAAATTTTGCCTACTCAACCCAAGAGGAATATACTGAAGCTGAAATGTTCCTGGAAAGTCTCTTCGATCAAGCATTGACTATCAAAGGAACACAGCAATATCATGCATTCATTCCCAAAATTACATCAACATTATTGGTGAAACACTTTTCAGATGGTTTGCAGGGTTGGGAAATGTCACAGTCTCCAAATAAACTTCAATTAGAAGCAGGTTGGCTGGTTTAAACCAGCTGTTAAAAGGTTTAAACCAAAAATCGAAAAATGTTCGTAAAGGTGTAAGTGTTCGTAAAATCTTGATGAACACACCTTTGTGGGTTATCACGTTTCACTCCCGCATATTATTTGTATTATATTCAGACCTAATTCCCCATTTATTACTCAAAGAGATTATACTACTATAGCAGCTTCTACTTTTTTAAATATAAGTTTATAAATGTTTTTTCTGTGATTTTCTTATAGTTTATTATTATTATTATGCAATTGCAATCAAAGAAAAATTCTAAATATTGTTTCGTTTTAATAATGTTTACTATTGATAAAATACATCGAAATACCGTACTTTTTGGGGTAGGGGTCATACAAACCCCACGAGAGGCATTTATTGAAATCAGAAGTATCTTTGGTAGTATTTATGTATAAATGGGTCAGAGCCAAAGTGGACTCAAATAATTCGTATCATTATTCACTTTTCTTACTGATATGCAAATTAAGTCGTTGTAGTTATTTAACTTGTACTAATGAAAGTCGTTGTGAACAAACTGGGACTGTTACAGTATTTTCAAATTGTCCATACGTAATTCTTTTATGGTTTCAATTGTGCAACTGTTTATCTTCTTGTCCTTCTGAAATGACTCTTGACAATTATATTAACAAGTATGTAAAGATCAGTACAACGTATTTTTATCATGAGTCCTCCTTGAGTCGGCAGACGTATCGCATTTGTGCCCAATTAGTCCTGGTTTCGAGTTCAAATAGAGGACAATTTATCTCGGATGTAAGGCGAGAAGCGGTTTGGATTCCGCTTTAAGGTTATGTGTCCCCATCCAAGATAAACCCGGTTGTTGCATAACGCCAAGGCAAAACAAACTTCTTTCTGTCCATATGTGATATAAATGCATAGAGCAAATTATTATTCAAAAAAAAAAAAAAAGTTTAAACCCCAAGAACTCAGTAGATGGAAAAATACAGGGAATCCTATAGATAAAATCATTATTATAAAACTGAGTTGGCTTAAAGTAGACAACGCAATAATCTTCTTTAAATCATATTCATAATTAGCACCAATACCAGCTATAAATATTGTTATACCTGACAATAGGAGTAATACATCACTTGCATACACATTTAATAAAACATCTCTAAAAAACGAATTAAATAAACCCCGGCGGTCCCGGGTTTTTTGGTTTTCCCAATAAAAAACATGGTTTTTGCCAACCCTAATTAGAAGACATATCTATCAGGCTATGTCACCGCTGCCTATGAAGGGAATTGGTGGTTCGGGTATGTTTTACAGGAAAATGAAGAACTTGATGAAGTAAAATTAACTTTTCTTCATCCACGTGGCCATCTCCGTCAATCTCATATCCAAGAAACGCTGATGTTCTTTGGATGTCTGTAGTGGACGTTCTGACAAAAGTGAATGCTGTAACTCCCGATGGAAGAAGTTACGTTCTCCTTGAAAGTAATGTATACCGAACATATGTGGCTCTTTCAGAATTCAATGATAAACATATCCTATTACTTATTGAAAAGTTTTACTATGAAATCATCTGTACTCTTTCTTGAGATTAGAGTTCATTTTTATTTCCACAGAAGTGTAAAACTTAGTATTCTTGTGTTATTACCTTACGTACAGAGTATTCTTGAAAAAAAAGTATGTGTTTTGAATTTTTTAATCAATGAACCCATTATCATCGCAAATTCATATTTTGCCAGGTGCTTTACAACGATACTATCTATTCATGGAATTAATTTTAAAATTTTAAAATTTGTACTTGAAAAATGTTGAAGTAAAATTTTGATTTTGAAAATAAAAATTTGTATTAGCCTATATGATGATGTATACCACAGGAAAGAGCATGAAAAATGCTGTAAAATGACACCTCAACCAGCTCGCTAGCTCAATTAGGAGAACTGCAATTCCAATTTCAAAATACATTGAACATGCTATTTTGAGCACTTTTTCCAAATATTACATAGCCCAATCTTCAATTCCGGTCGATATATAAAGTTGAAATTTGGTATTTTTCTTAGTCTATCTAGAGGGCATCTATGTACCAAATTTCATTAAAATCTGAGATGGTGAGGTTAAGTCACTGTGTAGAATTGATATGGAATATCCCAGGGGTCACTGGTAAGAGGATGTGATAAAATTTGGGTCGTGATAGGAATTAGGTTGAGAACCACTGATATGGATAAAGGAAGCCACATCCTACTACAAGGCATTATGTAAACACTTAACTTCAGTTAAAACGCCCTTGCATCCTAATACAACAGGTTCAACGAATTGACTTGGACACCCGACTTGACTTTTGCGTTCAAGAATATTAACATTTCAGGAAGTTTATTTGGGAAAAATGTAAGTAGTATTGGCACCAATGATTAAACGCAACACACAAAGATTGAAAGAAAAGATCCTAAAGATTTAAAACAACATATTTTTGCTGAGCACGACTTTAAGTGTGATAGAGCGTAAGTCTGTTAAGGGAGCGAATTGTGTAGCGTAATGTTAACGCATCCGCCCAATATGCTGAAGACCCAGGTCCGACACAATTGAATTCACACTATAGAGGAGTTGATGTAATGGGAAATCGGTTCCGTTATTTCCTTCATTTATCATTTTATTTCCTTAAAATGAAAAATACCATTGTTAATAATTTCATTCTAAAATTTGGTAACTGTCTAGTGATAAAATATTATTATTATTATTATTATTATTATTATTATTATTATTATTATTATTATTATTATTATTATTATTATTATTATTATTATTATTATTATTTGTGAAAGTCTGTATACTATGTAATAAGTGAACATCAATCAAGTTTTGTTTTTCATTCTTTTCTTCATTTTTTTTCTGGAATTAATTGAAATTACAAGAATAAACAGATAAATTAAAATATCGAAGCTGAAAACCATAAACTTTGGACGGCTAGCCATATTATGACATAGTCGTGAATTATTTGAACCGAAGCAATTAATTTTCTGCAACTCCAGTTTTTGCGTGATGTTTGCAAGTTCATTAATTTTTATTTTATTTTATTTTATTTTATTTATTTTTTTTCTTTCTTCAGAACATGTTTGCTGTTCCGGAAGGTCAGTCATTTTGGGACGTTTTTGCAGAGCATGTGACGCAGTTTCGTCAAGTGACGCAAGATATGAAACCAGACCACGTATTTGCTTTAGTTTATGACCCAACATGTAAGTAAACGGAATCTTTCTAATTCCTTTCTCTTACCTGCATGGCTGATAATCCAAGACACTACGACAAATTTCGGCCATATTCATGTCTGTAACTACACACTACTTTCCAGACAATAAGAAAGAAAGTCATCTCTGCATTATTGTACACCTTATATGTTTAACCATGGTGCATCTTTCCTTTATGCAAGAGACAGTTTCGAGATTAACTAATATCTTTGTTAGTTTTCATTAATTGCGAAATCCTAACCCTTGTGTTCCTTTACATCATCTCTGTATTCATGTCTTGTTGGTAATTGTATATTGCTGCGAGAGTTGTTTATAATTTTGATTCTTATTGTTATTTTGATACCACTGAAGAGTGTGTATAACGCACCGGATTCTTTCAGCTTCAACAAGCTCACATATAATAAATATTTAGTTTATCTTCATTTGCCGCGTCAGTGTTGTTTCTTGCCGATATCTTTTCGATGGACACTTCTACTTTCAGTCGAATAATTTTCAAGCAGTTCTTCATATCCTTAATCCATGTGTTTGTTTCTTCATTGCAGTTGTTCATTCAGGTGATGGAAAAACTAAGGTGAGCTCAACTAAGGTGAGCTCTTTATTATAAACAACAAGCCTCAGGTGTACACTCCGACTTATTACGTTCGGGACATAAACGTAATTAGAGAAGATATAAAGGAATACGAGGAAGATTTCGCATCTGTTCAGAAATAATGAAGATATTAGTCAATATCGAACCTGTCTCCAGCATAAAAGAAACTGAATAGTGGCAAAATGCACAATTTGCCCTTGATTGCACTCTATAGCTAATAAGGGACAATGAGAAGTGAGTTAGGATGAAGCAAATGCAAAAAATAAAACCATGATGACCTAGGAGAATTAAACCAGCCAGTGTGCGAGAAGTTGCCACCGGAGAGAAACAGACTGTCAGGGTGCAGAGCATAGAGCTAGAAATGACTGGTGTATGTATTTATAATGAAACAAAGTATTCAAAAATATTACCTTACAATCCAGCACTGGTCCTAGTTTAATTTCTCCCTTGTGAATTTTCGGAAAGCCCGTCATGAATAGTATCTTACCTTCTTCATTTAGGACTTTTTTTTATAGCCTTCCTTCATTGATGATACTGTGTTTTTTCGTTAATTTCTTCAAACATCATCATGTTGCGTGTCATTTCATAAGTTTCGTCACAGAGGTCACTTTTTTATTTATTTATTTATTTCGTTATTTGGCTTCACATTCTTGTTTACAGAATGGGACTTCGTAGAATCGCGTTATTGTTAGTTGGCTCGCATATTTCCAAAACCAGCATACATTTTAAATATGAGCTAGTGTACGCTATTTTAATTATCGGCTTCGGTGGACCTTTACCACCCACGAAAACTATACTTGAAACAAACTTCATTTAATATGTTACTGGCTTCAGCGTGACAAGCGAACAAGATAAGTAGCCGTATTCAGAATGATTTCAAACTAGATCAAACAGCTTCGTGAAGTGATTCTATTTGCGAAAAGTAAGATTAAAACATTCTTGGATATTTTCTTCTTACAGACTTGGTTTAAAAGTAATAAGCCCTTTGAAAAGTTCCACACTTTATATATACCTAACATCCTGTGTCTTTGAAACCCAAAGAGTTGAGTATACAAACACACAGTACCAAAACTTAGTTCTATAGAAAGTAATAACAACATGAGCAGTCATATGATTTCACGGGGTGGCGGTGGCTCAGTGGTAAAAGGTTCACCTCTGGTGAAGGGGCTCCTGGGTTCGGTTCCAGCTCGCGCCAAGTGAGTTTTCTGGTGGACAAACACTGTGTGCATGGGTTCTCTCGAGGTTCTCCCGTTTCCTTGCATTTTATTAATTCCACTCTTTCATTTATTTCACATCACCACCGACTCTCTCAGCCTAGCCGGCATAACGTGGGACGTAAAACTTGAAGATTTCATTTCATTTTTCATACAACTTCACTCAAAGTAGGATAATGAGACCGTGCGTGCAATACATTAACTCCCTTAAAGGGAAAATTGCAGTACGTTGAAAAATGTATTATAGAATTTTTAATGATCCAAAGTAGAATTTACTCTGGAAGTTTTTGATTCAGAAGTCTGGCACCGTAGGACAAATTGGTAAAATATGTGTATCAGGTAAAAATAGATTAGAATATGGATAAGTTCAGTGTTTTCAAATGCAATTTGCAGTTCTATGGAAACCAAATGCCTTAAGAGGTCCAGTGGTCAGCTTAGAAATTTCAGTTGGTAACTCCTTAATAAATAAATAAAAAACTGCAGTAAGAAAAAATGTTCTCTATCACTTTCTTGAGAAAACGTAAATCTTTATAGAGTTACAGACATCTAAAACTCAAATGAACAATTTTTGGGTATTACAAAAGCGATTGAAATAAGAGTTACTTTTTTTTTTTTTTTTTCTATTGTGGAATCCAAATTCCAAAAACAATTCTTGTGGGGTTACCATTTGAAATTTTCATGTTGAGCCAGAGCTCCTATGATGATGGCCCTGGGAGCATTCGTTTTTACAAATTTGCAAGTTACGTCTATAAGTATTAACTATTGCTCTAATCAATTTTTACCTCAGATGCATCATTTTGTAGATGAATTCATAAGATTCCTTGCCTGATAACCAAACACCATTCATTCAAGGTTTCAAATCCCTGTAACTCATAATATTTACGGTTCTGTGATAAGAGACAAAAGTTACGTATATTTTACTGTAGAAGTCGTAAACTTAACCTTTAATAGGAGGTTACCAATTGAAATTTTGAAGTTGTTCTCGGGGGCTTTATGATGGGAAGTGAGGGTACTTAATTTTCCGAGAAGAGTAAACTATGTTTAAAAACTATTGAACTTTTATTCTCGTGTGTTTTTACTTCAAATATATATTTTATCCTTTTGTCCTATGGTGCCAGGCTTGAATTTCTCTTTGTATCTACTGTGTTTTTGTACGTCATTGACTCTCTAATTCACCAAAACGTGGATAGAGGCGCGTTTACCTTACACTACACATTTTAAACATGTTTCACCATAAACTATACTTTAGACGTTTAAGTAGAATACAAGAACAAAACCTTTTTTTCTTGCTTATATACACGTTGCAATTTACCTAGTATGAAATGTCTTTGCTCGTTCGACCCTGAAAAAACTTGAACTCATGAGGACCCGGATGTTTGTCTCAAAAGTGTAAGGAAAAAACATTACCTAAAAACTATGAAACAATATATATATATATATATATATATATATATATATATATAAACAACTTTTTCTTCCTATTGTTTAAAATACACTTGACTAGAGATGGCCAGAAAATTTCGGATTCAGGGTAACGGTTCCAAAAATACCCGGTTTCGGATAGAATAAGAATCGGGTACCTGGCTTCAGAACCGAGAGTGTCGTATCTAATTCCAGAACTGAGAATCGGGTATTTAGTGCAGTCAAATTACCAAAAAGAAATGAACAAATTAGTAACAAGCTGAAACTTGGTGCATATGTTGGAAATGATGTTCTAAACAACATATTAAAAGTCTCCTTAAATCCCACGTGACCCTCGCCGCCATATTGGAAAATGGCCGCTGGAAGTGTCAAATGAGCAATACCCAGATAAAAACAGCAATAGCTGCGCTATGGTTGAACATAGAGATAAATTTAATGTCGTTTTCATAAAACATAGATAACAAAAATTTGTTAAAATAATTGAGGACGAAGAGAAAGGTATTAGGCTAGAAATGGAGATAGAAGAAGAAAGAAAAATCAACTTCATGGACATGACTATAGAGAAAATAGGAGGAAAATTCGAAACGAGATGGTACAGGGAAGAATGCGATGCCGGGATATACTGCCACAAGAGGAGTGACGTAGACAGAGGAACTAAGAAGAATTTTATACAGAACATGAAAAAGAGAATAGAAATGATAAATAACGAATAAAGAAGACAGAAATACTGTGCCAATTATTTAAAGGTAAACGAATACAGAAGAGAAGATTTAGAAGAAAGAAAGAGGAAAAAGCAGAGAAAGAAGATAAAGGATGGTTTGGTATTGAAAGTTCAGGAGAGAAAACAGAGATACTGAAGAACCTGTTGAGGAAAGAAGGGATTAAAACATACAGGGAAGGAGGAAAGAGGATAATAGACTTAGTGAGAAAGAAAACAAAGAAGAAAGAAAAGGAGATAAGATCAGAAGAGGAAGGAGTAGTGTACCACGTTAATTGTAAAGAGTACGATATGAAGTACATAGGGGAAACAGGAAAGAGATTAGAATAAAGGATAAAACGACATAAGGATGAATCTAGACTAAAAAGAGAGAACAAAAAATATATAAACATAATAAAGAAACGGGACACGAAATAGATTGGGAAGGAATAAAAAGATTAGAAAGGGAGAAAAGAAGTGTGATAAGAAAGTGAAAAGAAGCCCAGTGGATTAAGAAATATGGGAAGGATAAGTTGATGAATTGGTCTAGTAAACTGGTAATACATGAATTATGGGAAAAGATGATAGACAAAATAGGAAGAAAGCATTAAAAGGATCAACACGAGTTGTTAGAGCAGGTGTACTATGGAGAACAGCAGATGGACAATAGCGAATAGAAAGAGAAAGTGACTACAGTAATTAAATTTACTTTGAAGAGCGATACCATCAAACTGATTTAAAATTTTATTGAACTTGTAATTATTATCAAGTTAAAATTTGACGTAGATATTGATAAAGATTATTTATATAACATACTAAAATCCCACAATTTCTTCGTTCGCCATATTGGAAAATGTCCAGATGTCCCCAGTAATCGAAAGATAATATTATGTTAAGTGAAATACAAAATCTGGACCGGACTAAATATTTGAGAAACTGTAAATGCAGTCGATCTGGAGCCAATTTGGATCAATGCAGATGCGAGGGGGACGTGTTTAAGGTTGTCGCCCGCCATCTTAGAATCAACTTGTTTATTTTAAATGGCAATATGGTCGTGTGACATATTAAACAACATCCTCGTTCGAAGAAAAACCCAACGGTAAGATCATCTTTTCCAAAACCCGCAACGGTTTTGAAGTTGTGAATAGATTTAGGATGTGTTGTGTGAAATGCTGTGAAATGTGCTGTGCCAAGTTTGGAATTGAAGGATAAAGTAAAGAACAAGCTTTATAACATATTTCATTACGTATTCTTTAATAACCAGGAAAAGAGAAAGCTAATACACATAAGACAATTATAATCACATAACATATTCAGCATGCCCACTGTTCTGTTCTATGCATATCCGTGACCGTGCGACAGTGCTTGTGTACTCTGCGAAGCATAGTTCGTGATATTTGTTCACAGGCCGTAATGATTCTCCTTTTCAGGTAGCCAATGTCATTTATTTTACACTGGTAGACGATAGCTTTAAAGTGCCCCAAAAATAGAAATCCAACGGAGTTAGGTCTGGGGACGTTGCTGGCCACTCAACTGGTCCATGCCGACCTATCGAGCAACCGTGAAAATTATCATTGAGCCATCGATTACATTACGACGATAATGCGGTGGTGCCCAATGTTGCCAATATTGATGAAATCACCCTTCCTCGTTCAACAGAAGTGGTATAACAGTGTTTTTAAGCACCGCGGCATTATGCTCTTAATGTAATCGATGGTTCAGTGAACACTTTGCCAGTTGTTGGGTAGGTCGGCATGAGCCAGTTGAGTGGCCAGCTAGGTCCCCCGACCTAACTCTGTTGGTTTTCTATCTTTGGATGCACTTTAAAGCTATTGTCTACCAGTGTAAAATTATTGACATTGGCTACCTGAAAAGGAGAATCATTACTGTCTGTGAACAAATATCACCAAGTATGCTTCGCAGAGTGCCCAAGCACTGTGTCTCAAGGATATGCATAGAACAGAACGGTGGGCATGCTGAACGTGTCATGTGATTGTAATTGTCTCATGTGTGTTAGCTCTCTCTTTTCCTGGTTATTAAAGGATACGTAATGTGAGATGTTATAAAGCTTGTTTTTTACTTTATCCTTCAATTCGAAACTTGGCACAGCACATTTCACAGCATTTCACACACACAACACATCCTAAATCTATTCACAACTTCAAAACCGTTGCAGGGTTTGGAAAAAATGACCTTACCGTTGGGTTTCTCTTCGAACGAGGATATTGTTTAATATGGTGGACGACAACCTTTAAGCACGTGTGTTTCCCCCTTTGCACCAGCATTGATCCAATTTGACTCCGGATCGACTGCATTTACAGTTTCTCAAATATTTAGTCCAATCCAGATTTTGTATTTCACTTAACAAAATATTATCTTTCAATTATTTGGGACATTTGGCCATTTTCCAATATGGCGAACGAAGAAGTTGTGGGATTTTAGTATGTCATTTAAATAATCTTTTATCAATATCTATGTCAAATTTTAACTTGTTAATAATTACTTCCCAAGTTCAGTACAATTTTAAGTCAGTTTGACCGTAGTTTTCTGAATTCTAGAATTTAAAGTTAAATATTTCTAAAAGTATGCGTTTTATAAAAAAAATATTGTGTTATCTCTGTTTTATGAAACGACATTAAGTTTATCTCTTTATGTTCAACCATAGCAAAGCTATTGCTGTGTATTGTTCATTTGACACTTCCAGTGATCATTTTCCAATATGGTGGCGAAGGTCACGTAGGATTTCAAGGGACTTTTAGTATGTTGTTCAGGAATCATTCCCAACATCTGTACCAATTTTCAGCTTGTTACTAGTTTGTTCCTTCCTTTCTTCCGCAGACAGAAAATACAGGTGATTTACAGGCGCCTGTGAAACATGCATAAACAGGCGTATTTTTACACATTTATTGGCAATCATGATCATTGCATGTTTCCGTTCACCTTTACATTGCCTATACACTGCACGTAGGGAGTTACACATTTCGCATATACACGAAAATGATAAATGTAAAATAACATATTCTACATCATACATTTCCCATGCTATACGCTAATACATGGTATTTACATGTAATGCGAATGTCACACATGTATATTACATGTTGATAAACAGGCACCTTCCTTGTACTTTTCATTCTTATTGTATTGCGAATGTTATCAACAATCCAATCAAGATACTTTCCATGCATATACAGTATGTCCTCCATTTACTTGCATGTGAGTGACTACGTGTACATTGGATGTTCTCATTTTAATGTACAGGCTCTATACAACGCTTGTTTCCGTGCAAAATTTCCAACAGAAGTTTAATACTTTTTTGACATGCATATCACCTGAAGACAGTGTGCCTGTAATATTTTCTTTACATGTGTTTTCGCCGAAACAGGTGCCTGTATAATGCCTGTCAAAATTTGACAGGCTTTTACTGGCAGTTCCATGTACAAAACATTGCATGTTTCCTCAAAAATTTTCATAATAGTCATTAAAATTTGAGCTGCATTTACTGCACTAATTTTGATCCTTTATACCCGGCTATTTCAGGATTCAATCCTGGTCATCCCTATTGCATTGAAATATTTATGAAATGAGTTTGAAATTTGTCTTTGATAGTCACGACAGTATTTTCATTATGTGTAGAACGTCTGTAGAGGTAACGAAAGTCAAGGTTTGTGTACTGAGTAATTCACAAATTTTGAGTGTCAGTGGCTTAAATGTGAACTTTTATAAACTTAATTGTTAGCTTTTTGTCCATTGATTATTATTACAACACTTAGATTTGTTTTCATTTTATTCTAGTCAAAGATAATCCACAGAATGACCTTGGTCAGTTAGGGGACTCATCAGATGAAGAGAAGGGGAAGGAAAATGACTCAGATGAAAAGGAGGTAAAGGTCTAATATGTATGTGGTGGTAAAAAGTAATAATTCGTTTTATATAGCACTGGAAAATGTGAATGTGTAAGAGTACGGAAAAATCTAACAGCCATTTTAACTGTAACTGATACTCAAACTGGATTTGTACGAAACCTACTTGCATTAGGTGCATATTTGATAATAATATAATAATGATTTGATTATTTGATACTTAAGAAAATAGCAGTAGTGTGAATATACAAAGTTAGCGAGGTGGTATCAATTTTCAAAAAGTCCGTGATGTAGTCACTAGGAAAGTTTTAAGACAGATCTAACAGGAAACTGCAGGGACAGTTTTTTGTTGGTATGAGAAAGTTTCGTTTTTAGTAAGTATATATGCAAATTCTTGCGAGTGTCACGTCGTATGATGGAAGCAGTGTTGCCACGTGATCACAGATGTAATCAGTTATTCTTGAGTCATAGAGCTGGAAGGGGTTTTCGAGCAATGATTCTGTACGATTATGAAATTGGTTTAAATGAATCACAGTTACTTGAACGGCAATCCTCTGCCTTTGGGAATACTATACCTTCGTGTGAACAATTTTCAATGATTTTGCGGAGTTTCAGCGGTCCGACTCTCTCTCTAGATGATGAGAGGACATGACAAAGCTATGGAGAACATAATTAAGAATGTTCTATTACTAATATATACTGACATCAAGCGTGTCCTTGGCATTAATTGTTGAGTGTTTCAACGACCCTGCACAAATACTTTGGTGTGGGAAAGATTTTTCTCTCTGGGTACCGCACAATTTAGCACAATACAGAAGCAGCCATAAGTGGAATGGTGCGAACATATACTCAGGAAATTACAAAATGAGGACTCCAGGAGGGTTTCCGCCTTTTTGAGTGGTGATAAAACAGATCTATCAGTTTGACTCCGCAACAAATCGCCAGTCACCAGTTTAAGGGGGGGGGGGGGAGGAGGTTTCCGGACAAACTCTGCCACCGAAAGTGGAGCGGTCAAGAATCATGTGAAAGAAATTGTGAAAACATTCTTTTCAAGAAGTGCAGTGGCGGCGTAAGGGCGGGGCGAGCGGTGCCCTCGCCCCGGGCCCCGCCTTCTGGGGGCCCCCGACGGTAGGTAAAAAAATAATTACTAAGGAACTTTGTTAGCATGAGCCGTACAAGGGCTGTCGAGGTTTATAATCCACACCTTCCCTAAAAGGAAACGCAATTAATTGTCAATCAATATTACACCAAATGACGGATGAAACAACAGAAATATATGTCTAATAAAGCTAATCAGTGCCGGATTTCTGTATAAGCTGTAAGCTTCGGGCCTCACTCTCTTGGAGACCCAAAAGAAATTTAAAGAAAAAACTGAATGTAGATTAAAAATAAATAAAATAAAAGTTTCATTATCTTGGAAGCTCCCAAAGAAATTTAAAGGGAAAAACTCTGAATATAGGTGAAAAATAAAGTAAACGTTTCACTTTCTCGGGACCCCCAAGAAAATCAAAGAAAAAAGTTGAAAAGATGAAAAATAAATAAAATAAAAGTTTCACTCTCTTGGGGCCCCAAAGAAATTTAAAGGAAAAAATGTATGCGGAGTAAAATATGAATAAAATAAAAGTTTCACTTTGTTGAATAAGCTCAGAGAAATTTAAAGGAAAAACCTATGTAGATTAAAATATAATATAAGAAAGTCAAAATATATTGTTTTGTTTACATTCTAAGCTCTTATGATGCAAGTAATGGGGTCCCATCTACTACCTGCCTGCTTCCTAAAATATCACTGTTTATTTATTTATTCACATATCAGTCCAAGAGAAGGGTAGAAAGAAAGGATTAACGTAATGCGTAATGCTTTATTACGGTACTAGCATTCTGTTGCTAACTGAAAGCTCTTAGGAGCAGACGCTATAGTCGCAGATTCACTTTTTCTTCTGTCTTTTTCTTTTGTCCTGTACAAGTCGAATTTTCAGCGAGCGAAACCCTTTTGCTCAGCTGGTTTCTCCTTTTCTGCTCTTGTGTTTTGGCGTATGAATTTACATTTCAGCCCACAAATTTAGAATGAAGAAAATGTTCAATAAGAAAACAGGTGTTTAAATATTCAAAATACTTCAGCATTATATTGAATTCAACTACTAATTGTAGAACAGTTCTCACAAATCATTCGATTTGTTGACATACAACGTGATTCTGTTCAAGTTCATGTTCTGTAACGTTTTTGGTATTCCTCTCTAGATCTACTCACCGATGGAATGTACTGCAAAATCACGTAAAGATTGGTCTGAAACGTAAAACTGACACTAGATGGAGTTCAAAAGCAGAAACTTTGGAGACACTTTCTAGTCAATTGGATGAAGTAATTGATCTGTTGGAAGATCTGCGTGACACTTCGACTGAAACACTTGATACTAGAAGAGATGCTGGTCTTCTTGCAAGCATCCAGTCATTTAACTTCATTGCTGTACTATATTTCTGGTCTGCAAATCTCTCATATATTGATCGGATCCAAAAATTCCTTCAATCTCAGAATATGAGTTTCAATCAAACTCTTATTCAGTTACAGAGCCTGGTTGACACCACTGATACCTGGAGACTTGGGCTGGGCAAGGAAATCATATCTGCAGCTGAAGGAAGTTGCAGGGCATGGAACATAACTGTAGATACACACAGGAGAAAGAGATGCATGCCTGGAGAAGCAAAGAATGAACCCCTGACTGCACAGGCCAAAGTGAAGCGCTCTATCAATGAAATTCTAGATGAAATGAGACAACAAATGAATGATCATTTTACTCAGAGATGCATGACCTGACAGATTTGGATTCCTGTGTTGCATGGCCAACTTTGTGCAGCAGCTAGATTATGAGAGCAAGGAAAGGCTAAAAGCATGTTGATCTGATTTGGCTTTGTTCTACCCGAATGACCTGGATGGCTTGAAATTATTTCAGGACTGTAAGGATTTAATCCGTTCACTAAGGTGTGCTCAGAAAGCTAAAGAACAGCTTGACTTTCCCCACAAGGCATCCTGAAATATGTATCTTCAATGGGGCTTGAAATTTACTAAAGTTTGCCAACCGCTCTTCAGATTTTGATAACACTGCACGTATCTGTCGCATCGTGTGAAAGGTCTTTCAGCAAAATGAAATTGATAAAATCATACTTGCGTTCCACAGTGAGTCAAAGATTCACGAATCTGGACATTCTTTCTATCGAAAATGAAATAGCATCTACTTTGGATTTTGATAATATAGTTGAGACTTTCGCTGCTACCAAAGCAAGAAAGGTCTCATTCTGAAAGTTGGTGGAACACAGGCTAATATGGTAGTGGAACTACGAAAAGTGGTCGAAAGTAGTAGTAGTTTCATGTTTGAAGTGAAGGCAATAAACATACAAACATACCAAAAGAGTAATATAATAAAAAGCCGTTAAGATCTGTCAATTGACTGGTGATAGCTGGTAATGAAAAGTAGGATGGTATAACCCGTAGTAGAATTCTGTGCTTACATATTTAATCTATAATATATTCCCAATTATTCAATACATTCAGAATTTTTTGTTATAATATATTCTAATACTATGTTAGTAAGAGGTAATGGAAATATTCATAAGTGACAGAATATAAACATGACTGAATTATTAAATACAAAATAATATAAACATGAAATAAGTGTGAAATCTGGAAACAATAGTAAAATAGACAAGCAGGAGAGAAATATTCTAGTGCTTAACTATTCATTGATACTTCGGCAAAAGTAATGGGACTAAATAGATAGTACATTATCACTGCAGAAAAACCTAGTGAGAGATAAATGAAGACGACACGCAGGAGAGAAATCTATTCTAGCTATTATTTACTGATAGTTCGAATAAAAAAAAAAAAGTGTTTAAGTATTGTGTATGATCACTGGAGAGAAACCTAATGTTAAAGTGAATGGGGCTAATTGTAGAAGAAAAATCTAATCAAACAAAACACATGTAGCGCAAATTCAGACAGGGAGAAACTATGAATAAACTGACTCATATGAGAAATTGCACAGGAGAAACACCAAAGGAGAGAACCAAACAAAGAATTCTAGAAAACATAGAGCTTACATTTAGTAATCTCGTCGGTTATATTATTATTTGTATTTTTTTCAATATCAGCTCATTGGTATATTTTGTAGGTAAATTTGTCTGTAAATGTATTATTAGGAGCATTACTTCCACTATTCCATCTAATTACAGTACGCGTTGATACTAGGATAGTATAGGTGTAGGATAAATTCTGAATTCTAAGATTATGTTATTTTTGTCCTGGGTTGTAGTTTCCGTTACACTTGTATCCCTAATCCTTTTTCTATCGTGTCCTTTGTTTAAAAATAAATAAAAAGGAAAACAATATGCAATGATAGTCTTGGTCCAGTTTTATTTTTAGATACCAGCCTGAAGGAGGTTCTAAGTATTAAAAAATAGACAGGGATGCTGAATTTCATCCCATTTGTTTTATATAAGATTAAAATGATTAAACACACACACCAACGGGAGAAGGGGAAGAGTAAACAGAAAAAGTGACTATGTGAATGAATGTCAAAAATAGAAGTGTATAAATCACGATTGTTCGAAACGGGGGCCCCAATCTACTTCACTGGCCCCGGGCCCCAGTTTGCCTTACGCCGCCACTGAAGAAGTGGATATGTAACTACCGACTGTTCCTTCCCATTGATGTTTTATATCTTCATTTTTGAACATACTTTGAAATAACTACTGAAATTGCTAATACATGTTTTATTCCTGAGTTTTAGTGTATAGTCTGTATTCATATTTTTAAACAGCCTCCGCGGGCCTAATACTTAACACTCTTACTTTTGGGGTGTACGGTTCTAATTAGGGTTTTCGGGCATTGGCCAAGCGTGATGAGGATAAGTGGAGAGACTGCTTCAGTTTAAAAGCAGTAATTTTGAGCCAAAAAGGTCAAAAGTAACAGCATTGAAAATCAATACATTATACACCTGGACGTACGCCATGAGACCGGCCGGAACTTTTCATCGGCTACGGATTTCGAAATATTACTTTGTGGAAATGTATTATATTCCTATAGATCGATTAATAAAGCGTGAAATTGTAATTTTTCTCGAATCTAGTTCTCACAATTGTACTACTTTAATTTGTAGTTATAAATTACTGTGTTACATAAAATAATAATTTTCATACAAAACCAGTGTGTTAGACGCGTAGCAAGTGAAAAGACGGAGCTCGATTGCCCATCAGTCCAATCTTAAATTCGAAATGAATTTTATAGCTGGTTTGTTTGTAACATTACAGTCAAATTAAAGGTAATATACATTGTGTATAATTTCATGAAAATCTGAGAGAACAGTTGAATTACTTTCTTCCTTTTATTCTTCATTCGTTTTCATTGTTATTGCTGTATGAAAATGAAAGCTAACACAACAGGTGGTCTTTATGAAAACCATCTACTTCGATATTTAGATACTAGACTGTGCAATAAAGATTTCAGTGGTAGGAAATATTGTCATTTAAATTTGTTTCTTCAAGTTACAGGACTTCTCGCATTCCCAATTACTGTATATTTTAAGGCGATCAGCTGTTCTATTTTGTATAATCACATGCAGAAGCTGGACCTTAGTTTATAGATATAATGAACTGTTTTGCAGATAGTAAATGGAGGAGAAGAAGCAGATAAGAATGAGAATTTATCAGACTCCAGGCAGTCCCTTTCCAGTAACCAAGAAGAGCCACCTAAGAAAAAAGGGAGACCAAGAAGGACTTCATCACTGGTTCGTTAATTTATTTATTTTAATCAAACGATTCGTCAGGATATCTGGTTTATTTCATTGTACTTTACTCGGATACTTTTATTCAAACGTACAATTAGTTTAAATATAATTGAATTGGTACACAGTAGTCAGTACAGGCGCGCACCCAGGAATTTTTGTTGGGAGGAGTCCAAGCTTTGGGTGGTGTGGGGGGTGTCCAATACTACAAGCTACTACATGTATGTAGTATTGAATGTGTAATATTCTGCACCCGAAAAGACGGCAGGTAATTGTAAAATACTCCGACGTACATTTTAAGAAAAAATTATAGAACTAGTTTTTTTTTTTTTTTTTTTTTGTTGTTTTTAAGAGAAAGAGTACATATCAAATTTGCATACATCAATCATTTCCTTGTTAAACAAGTATAGTTTTATTGAGAATCTTTTTGGGAGATTATATGTTGAATTGGGAAAGTTTTTTTCGGGGGGCGGACCTCGTGGACCGTTCCTCTCCCGTGGGTGCGCCCCTGACTCAGTATAAACTTTGTATATTGTTAATATTGATAAGTCTACAAGTTTGAGCTGCTGCATTTTAAATATATATAAATTATGTATTCTTTCAGAGTGTAAATTACGCATAAGATTTTTTAATAAAGACTGTGAAATCAGTAGGTTCACGGGGTGAAGCTTTAAAATAACAATAGATTTATGCTTTTACATCCATTATTTTTTGCTGCAGAGTAAAATCCCTCAATTTGTATTAAACTACGCTCTTCAGCACAACCCTTGTCTACGCTGTTTATTTCTATAATTGAAAAGAGTATTGTGAGAAGGCGCGTCCTAGTGCATACGTGTAAGTTGCAGAATTCGAGAGGTACAGACACGAAAACTTCAGTAATTTGTGATTTACATGCGAGCGCTGGAAGAAAACTGAAACACAGCACTTGATTTCAGGAACGTTTTACAAAATGGAAGTGGTATTCTTTTGACGTATTAAGTACACACACGGAAAACAAGGACAAATATAATAAATTATGCATCATAGAACTGATGTAGAAACGACACCTAAGAATTTGAATCAGCTAGTAAAAAATCAAATGACATATCTGAGACTGATTCAGTTCGAACCGAACTATTCAGTGCGGAAGGAACCACCGATTAATCTACCTAATAATATAGAGGTTAGCTGCGAATATACTGAATAAGCAGTCGCGGACAGACGACTAGGAGTGGTCTTCCAGCTTGGGGGTTTGGGTAAGGCTAACAACCTCATCCTGTGAAAAAAGGCACTTGTTCAGAAATATTCACAAAAGCCTCGGACAAGGACTGATAACTTGGCACGACCTCAGCAAAAGAAAATGGACATGAGATTTGGAACATGGAATATTAGAAGTCTTTATGGGGCAGGCGCGTTAAAATCCGTAACGAGTGAGTTGGAGAAATACAGGATGGACCTAGTAGGAGTTCAGGAAGTTAGGTGGGAAGGAAATGGATCTGCGAATTCCGGAAATTTTACATTCTTTTACGGGGGAGAAAATAAAAATCACCAGTTAGGAACAGGGCTTTTCGTTCACAAACGAATATTACCAGCAATTAAACGGGTTGAATTTGTTACTGACAGACTTTCTTTTATTACTCTTAAGGGACGGTGGTGTGATATTATTGTTTTAAATGTACATGATCCAACTGAAGATAAGGGTGACGATACAAAAGATAGTTTTTACGAAGAAGTGGAACGGATATTTGACCAACTCCCGCGATACCATACGAAAATTCTATTAGGGGATTTCAATGCGAAGGTAGGACGAGAGGATATTTTCAAACCGATTATAAACGAAAATCTGCATAAGGAAAGTAATGACAACGGTGTTAGACTCATGAATTGAAGAGTACAAAATTCCCACATCACGACGTTCACTTGGACTTCACCAGACGGAAAAACACATAATCAAATTGACTACGTTTTAGTAGATAGAAGGCAATCTAACATAATTGATGTCTGGTTGTTTAGAGGGGCTGATTATGACACTGATCACTACCTGGTAGCAGCGATAAGAGAGAGATTATCGTTGCATAAATGTAATATTCAATGTCCGAAAACGGAGAGATTTAATTCAAAGAAATTAGAAGAGAGCCAGGTAAGAGAGGAATACCAGATTGAAGTTTCGAATAGATTCTCGGTTTTAGAAGATTCGGAGTGCACTAGTGTTGAGGATACTTAGATTGAAATTAGAGATAACATTACAATTTCAGTAAAAGAAAAATTGGGCACGCGGAAATACGTAAGAACAAACCATGGCTCGACCAGGAATACATTAAACTAGTAGAGAAGAGAAAGCAGGCAAAATTTCGCTGGCTACAAAATCCGAATGAAATAACTTACACAAAATTTCGCAGATATCAGGCGGGAAACTTCTAAAACTTTTAGAACAAAGAAACACGATTTTTTGAAAGCTAAAATTAAGGAACTTGAAGATAATAGTAAAAATAAAAACATTCGGGACATGTATAAGGAGATCAGCGAATTTAAGAAAGGCTGTCAATCTCGTGCTTATATATTAAAGAAAGCTGACGGTACAGTTCTCACTGATACGGATAGCATCTTAAATAGATGGAAAGATTTCTTTGACGATTTGCTGAACACGCGTGCAGAAAACAAATGTGGGTGGAGAAAGAGATGCACACCGCAGAACCGTATATTCCAGAAACCAACCGAATAGAAGTAGAAACCGCTATAAAGAAATTAAAAAAAAAAAAAAAAAAAAAAAAATCTCCGAGTGTAGATGAAATTCCGGCTGAGTTAATTTTAGCTGGAGGCGAAAAATTATGGAACAAGATACACAAACTCATTCTCCTTATCTGGAACAAGGAAGAATTGCCACAGGAGTGGAAAGAATCAATCATTGTTCCAATTCACAAGAAAGGCGACAAAACTGACTGTACTAATTATCGAGGCATTTCTCTTCTGTCAACATCTTATAAAATCCTTTCAAATATTCTATTAGCAAGATTGACTCCATACGCAGATGAAATTATTGGAGATGATCAGTGCGGATTTAGACGAAAGCGATCAACTATCGACCAAATATTTACCATTAGCCAAATACTCGAAAAAAAGTGAGAATACAGTTTCCCGGTACATCAACTATTTATTGATTTTAGAAAGGCGTACGACTCGGTTAGAAGAGAAACATTATACAACGTTCTTACAGAACTTGGAATACCGAGAAAGCTAATTAGATTAATTAAGATATGTTTAAATGAATCCCAAAGTAAAGTCCGGGTAGAAAAATTTTTGTCCACGAGCTTTCACGTCGAAAATGGCCTGAAACAAGGAGATGCGTTGTCGCCATTATTATTTAATTTTGTTATCTCGCTTTGAATGGTATTTATCAGGTTATGGCATATGCTGATGATGTAAATTTAATAGGGGATGATAGGAGAACAATAGAAAGAAATGCAGAGATCTTATTAAACGCTTGCAGGGATATGGGTTTAAAAGTAAATGCAGAGAAAACTAAATGCATGGAATACATTTCTGACCGTAATACGGCAAATTATGGATCCGTTAAAATATTAAATAATACTTTTGATAAAGTGGGTAGTTTCAAATATCTAGGATCAATATTAACAGACGAAAATCATATTCACGAAGAAATTAAGAAATCATATTCAGTTCAAAATCTCTTGTCGTCACGAATTCTGTCGAGGAATTTGAAGCTTAAAATATATAAAACGATAATCATGCCTGTTGGTCCGTATGGTTGCGAAACATGGTCGCTTACTCTGAGGGAAGAACATAGACTGAAAGTATTTGAGAACAAGATCCTGAGACGAATATTCGGACCCAAGAGGAACGGGAATGGGGAATGGCGGAAACTTCATAACGAGAAACTACATAATTTATACGGTTTACCCAACATTGTTAGGGTCGTCAAGTCTAGGAGGCTTAGGTGGGCGGGGGTCATGTAGCTAGAATGGAAGAAAGTAGAAACACTTTCAAAGTCTTGACTGGAAGACCAATCGGAAAACGACCATTAGGAAGACCTAGGCGCAGATGGGAGGACAATATTAAGATGGATCTCGTAGAGATAGCAATACAAAGCAGAAACTGAATCCAATTGGCTAAGGATAGAAGTCAGTGGAGAGCTTTTGTGAACGCGGCATTGAACCTCCGGGTTCAATAGGCCATAGAGTTATTTAGTAAGTTTAGATAGATAGATAAGATAGCTATACAAAGGGTATTCAAAAAGTTTTGCACAGTGGTCTCTATTTTTTATTTTTATTTATTTATTTTTTTTTTATTATTATTTATTTGTTGCAGGAAGAAAATGAAATTTTTTGTGAACATACTTGGAACATTTAGCTAGACACTGAGGTTACTCAATGTAGCCTCCATCAGCTGTGACGCATCTGGTCCAACATTCTTTCCATGATGAAAATGTACTTTGGTAAAATTCTGGGGATTGACTTTTATACCATCACTTGACACAGGAAATAAGGTCTTTCTCACTATCAAATGTTCTACCGCGCAGGTGAGCCTTCAGACGTGTTTTGCTCTCAGGTTTGGACAAAAAGAACCATGTTTCATCCTGGGTAATGACGCCGTCAAAACACTGTTTCCACTCTTCAGTAAAAATCGCCATGAGACCCTCGCACACATCCTTCCTTATATTTTTCATTTCTCTTGTCAATAATCTAGGCACGCAACGTGCACAGATTTTTCTGTACCCTAGTGACTGTACCACCGATACCACACTACCCAGTGATAAACTAGTCATTTCAGCAAGCTGTCGTGTCGTCACACATGTCATTTTGGATGATTTGATTAATGGTCTCCTTATTCACATCACTCACTACCGTCGATGATCTACCGCATCATGGATTGTTCAGTAGAGAGAAATCACCTTCTTTAAACCACTGCAACCACCGCTGGATACTGCTGCGATCCAATGTGTCCTCCCCATAAACAGGGAGCAACATCCTGTGAATTGATGGGGCAGTCATCGTCCCTGTTGAAAAGAAACTTCGTTGTCGTTCACCGACCGTTGTCGCAACCTGACATCTAGTTCACGGTCCATTATGGCTCACCTGTAAATAAAAGAAAATACTTTTATATACCAACTTAACTAAATGTTCCAAGTATGTTCACAAAAAATTTCATTCTTCTTCTGCAACAAATAAATTAAGAGACCACTGTGCAAAACTTTTTGAACATCCTTTGTATATATGTAAAAATGCCCATATTTAAGAAAAGCGACAAAAATAACTGTTACTATTGAAGAAAGACACTGCGATCTTGGTCTTACCGGAAAAATTAGGCTTGTATCCAGATAAAATGATGGAGAGAGCATCGATGTGGTTTTAGATGTCTTAGGTCAGATATAGTGAAAAAGTGGGAATATGACTGTACCATTAACCAAACTATTCGTAGACTTTAAGGGTCTATGTGGTGTGAATAGAAAAGGACTGTATATGTTGCAAGAACTCGGAATTTCGAAAAATGGTAAATTCCGGGAAGTCATATCATATTTATAAAAGACAAATATGTCAGTGTGTCATGCTAACAAGTGTCGGTAGTTGCGTGCCTAACGCTAATAAATACCACTAGCATGTAAATAAATTGCAGATTTAAAACTATTGAGAAGTTTTAATTGCAATTAAAAATTGTATTGTTTCAGTTTAATTATTTTAAACTAGAACAAGAGTCTTCGCTAGCAGTAATATTTATTTCTAGAGCAGTATATTGTGACGATTTAATTGCAGATTAAATGGTATTCTTTCACTTTATTTCACAATGGATAATGATACTGAACATAACAAGAACCGTAACCGTATTTAGATTTGAGCATTAATATTTGTGCGCAGCAACTACTTTACGAAGGGTAGTCGAAAAGTTCCCGGCATGTTTTAGTTTTGACATTTGTGATGCATTCACAATGAATTTTGTACAGTACACTCCTTAGGTTGCCTAATTATGAATTTGACAAGTATTAACACGTTATATATGGCAGGGTACGAGTAACTTAACTGAACGAAGTAGTGTATGATGATCAGTTAGTGTAATTTCACAAATCGAGCAACACGCAAACAAGTTCATGTGCAAATTGAGGAAAATCTGCTTCAGAGACTTTGATAGCTTTAAAGACAGTTTGTTTGGCTCTTCCCAAAGCAAAAATGGTTCTTTTCCGTTTCGCCAACGCAGAAGAGATCAAAACAAATGCGAAGCCTGAATTTCGGAAGATACTGAAAGAGGACTTTCGTCGGTGCTTCCACAAATCGAAGGAGCGGTGAAACAAACGTGTGTGTGTGTGTGTTTCGAAGGCGATTAAATAAATGTATACTTAAATTGTGGTAATAAAGAGCTACAACAAAATTCCGGGAGATTTTTTCACAGCTCCTCGTATATTAAAATAAGAATTAAAGTTTTAACAGGAAGGAAAGTGTCCTTCTTCAGGAGTTAACTGTATGAAACAAGGAAATGACTTACATTACATTTCACGCTTTAGAATATGTGAAATGAAAGATAGTAAAACAGGACTACTACTTACAGAGATGTATTGTTTTGCAATTGGGGATCATGAGCTGAGGTCAGTGTTCTCAATAAGGCTTGCAACCATTTACCTCATTCGGCTCGGGTCACTTCCCTTAGTGGGGCTGCTTCAGTCAGACTTCACCTCGCTGTCCACTTATAGCACTTAGTTATTGAGCAACGAGCTGGGCTTACGAGTTGGGACATCTCAGCTACTGAATAGACTGATTTAATTCCCTCTATACTTAACCGAAATAGAATTGATAGGAGATAATGTAGGTAAACGCGACTCCTCTTGTAGCAGTGTATAGAGAAGTAAGTCTTAAGTCATGATAACAACCTTAGGTAGTATCAATGGAAACAGTAATAATAGTAGAGGGAATGAATAACTTCTTATCAAGAGTGTTAAGAAATAAGAATGATCGAAAAGGAAATAAAAAGAACATTAATGGTAGGAAACGCATATTATTGTTCTCGACGAAGTATTTCACTGTTGCGCCTAATATCAGTAAACATTCGTAGAAGCATAGTTGCTGGTCGTGCTGCATGAGTGTGAAAGTTCATGGCAAACGCACAGAGAATTGACATACTATTTCCAAAACTAATCTCTTGAGAATAATACTTAGCGCGAAAAAGTTCGTAAAATTTAGAAGTTTACAAAACTCCAAGCCTTGTAACAGCAGAGACCGCTGCATATCAGACATAATACAGAAAGTTATAAGATTATATCGCATCGAATTAGGAACGCCATGGTACCATCTGGGAAACGAAGCTAGAACGACAAGCCTGCTACCGTGAGTAGTATTGTGTATGAGGTCTTTTTCAATGTTCGTTTTCCTTACGTACACATAGTGAAACAGCGTTGGTAGGATGGGTTCACACTCGGGATGACTACTGGGAAAACTGTTCTGGCTCGTTTTATTCAAACCAGAAGCCCGTGGCAAAACAGTCGCCCATGAAAAGCAACAGGAAAAGGATTCCAATGAAAGTGACACTCGCAGTGCTGCTGGTATCCGCCGATTGGTGTGCCAAGAAGATCCACTGTCCCAAGGTGCGATGGGTCAATGGATTCACTTTGGCACCTTCGATTGGGAACACAGCCATTCGTATATAACGTCGGCTGAGGTGCCTCTGTAAGATCAGCGTATACGACCTGCTCCCGCACCGAAAAACGAACTGCAGGAAACTCTATGAAAAGCACCTACCGGGGTCCAAATGGCGGATAGTTATTATAATGGATGAAATATACATCCATCTCGCGGCCCGTGGTCATTATCGGCCGTTGACATATTGCGACAGGGGTTCCAAAGGCCACTACGACTTCCCACTGTCGGGGAAAGTGCTAGTACGCAAGGGTGATAAAAACGCGAAAGTGAATGCAAAGTACTTCCAGGAATCCATTATTACATTTGTCTTCCATATCGACATCCCATAATTGTACGATGTGAACGCCAATCAGGTATGGACAAGGCTTCAATTCATGACTTCAGAATTTCTCTGCGGTTTTTTTTTTTTTTTTTTTTTAAATCAGAAAATGGAACGTGAATTAGGAATTGATGTCACTCCGTGTGGAGACATTCCTGTGAAATGCCAGTCCAATGGATTTGTGCAGCTTTAACCTGTTGAAATGATGCCTCCAACATTGCCGTCTGCGCAACCTCGCTGGTCTCTGGAAAGCTTGCAGGCAGGAATGGGATCGAGTTTGCTTGCGTACTCTTCGCTGGAATTTTCTTTAATGGAAACTTCAATGTTTTGGACAGTCCATAATGCTGGGGATCCAATAGAACAACATCGGTGGTGACGGTGAGGTTTCTTGTAAGGTATCATTGAAAATCAGTCCTATGTCCCCAGCAACCTTCTGTAAAGACGAGATATCTGAAATTGGGAAAGCATATTGCTCGCGGGGTATCGAGTCGCACTTAAGAAGCCTAGGGTAAAGAGACCTTTGAGTAGATCAAAAAAAATGGGAAGATAATAGAGCAAGGATCTTTGGTATATGAATAAATAATAATATAGAATGATTGGCTTAGCACAGACTAAAATCCTGTGAAGAGACTTTGTTTCTGCAGCAGTGGCCCAGTAGAGTTATGTGAGGTTTTCGTAATTTTCACAGATTTCGAGAAACTTTCTTACCTCGAGCTCTCTTCGTATCGTTAAACGTCGAGCCATCTCATTAACATTCGGAAGATGGTATGACCGATCTGTTGGCACTTGTCTCAATCTTAGTGATAGGTTGTGTCAGGTTGAAAATAAAGGAATTTTCTGTTTTCAGACTGAACAGTACTACATATTTCAAATGTTAAAGGTTATCCTAATTTGTTTTTATTTATTTATTTAATGCGCAGCAAATGAGTAAAGAAAGATTTCTTTTCTAACACTGGTAATTATGAACTGCAATATGAGATTTTAATGTTCGCGGGAGTTTCATTAAAGGACCCCGCACTTTTCTTATGAAAAAAGCTGTTTTCGTTAAGTTGCTTAAATACGCGATATTTTAGTGTTCACAACTTTCTGGACATAAGTCGTAACAGACATAACCCCGAAAAGTTCTTATCAAGACCATAAATAGTGTTTCCTACCAATCTTTTTAACTTAACATAGTTCTTTTTCTGATCACTTTGATTTAACAAATCATGAAAAAAGATGCTTCATTAATCAGATAGAATAAGTCTATTATTAGATGACAGAGTGATCCAAAGATGGAATTTTAATGCACTTGTCTCCACGAATGAAGACTGATGATTATCTATGGAATTGAACGTGTGACAGAGATACCTGGGGACCACACTGAAGGCCATATGACACAGGCCCACAGCAAATGGCGACTATAAGGTACCTACCATATGCGGATTTATCCTGCCAGTTGCACAACTCTCCCGTTTCGAAGCGCCAGAAACGTTCAGTGTTGTATGTGATCACCCCTAACGGCTATACAGGTTGCACAATGTTAAAGGTTTCAGGTTGCACAATACTGTGGATAAAGCCACCTAGAGCTTTATATGGTAATGCATCCTACTCTTGCGCAGACATTCGTCCAAGAGCGTCGAAGACACGTTCAGTTGGATTAACAATTTGGGAGCGTGGAGCACTGGCGCAAATCCCGGGGGACATGCCCTCCAATCTTGGAACTGGGGAGACTGTCGCCCCCAATAATCCGATTTGAAATGTGTCTTTTGGGGAGAAATGTGATGATTTGTGTTCTTCTGCCACAAAGGAAAGTGAGATGAAATTGATATCCCTTGCTGTGTAATATACAACAGGTTCACCTCAAAAATCAGATTCATCTACCGTAATATGAGTCTCATTTCCCACACCTCCCAGAATAAGCCTCAAATCCTTCCGCCTTTCAATGTTAATACAACTCTACTCCTCCGATCCTCCACAACATTGTTTTTCAACTTCATAAATACTTTGAACATCGTTTTAATATATATATATATGGGTACGGTTTTACCCGTTACCCCAATGTTGAAGACAGATTTGCACCGATGGCGTGGAGACCACTCCATATGCATGATATCGTTCGAGTCCCAGGTATTCCTCCTATCCCCTGCGCTTTGTATTAATAGGCATTATCGTCACTTAAACGAAACCTAGAGCCATATGCACCACAGAAGAATCTCATATATTGTTGCAGGATAACGTCTCAATACATAGCATTCGCACAGTACTCACAGTGCTGTGGGAATACTTGCAGACCTAACCTAACCGAACCGTACACCTAACATGGTGCCACCTCAGACCGTAACGCCGTCACTATCTTAAGAATATAGTTTTACAAAATTGGTTATGAGGTATGATGTTCCTGATCCGCACTATATTTCGCCAATTTTGTGAAACTGTATCGTTGTGGCGGTGTAGTGGTTATGGTCCGGGGTGGCATTATGTTAGGGGTACGAATATTCCTGTATGTGTTCCCACATACTACTATAACGAATCGAATCTATTGGAACGTTATTCTGCAATATTTTAATTCTTCCATCCATGGTGCATATAGACCTAGGTTTCGTCTAATCGACGATAATCCCCATCAACTCAGGGTGCAGGTAAAAGAGGAATAACTGGAACTCGAGGGTGTTGTTCATATGAAGTGATCACCACACTCCCTGGTTCTTAACCAGATTGAACATATCTGAGACGCCCTTGGACATCTGATTGCAACCTGAAGTCCACCAGGCATAACTATATTCTTCGAACGAATGTGTGCAAGAGTGGGATGCTTTACCATATGAGCTGTTTGATAGCCTCATTCACAGTATGCGAACACGCTATACAACCTGTATTTAATCATTTGGGATGATCACATCTAATGCTGAACATTTCTGGTAATGTTTAACAGGACCGATTTTCAACCGACAAGATGGGTAGATGCCTTACAGTCGCCATTTGCTGTATTTCTGTCTCATCATATGACCTTCAGTGTCGTCCTTGGATATCTCACTCACACGTTCAATTCTGCAGATAGGCAATGGTTTCCAGTCTTCACTTGTCTCACTTTCCTATGGTGTTCTTTAACTTACACATAGGAGTGTATTAATAATCGAACTTTGGATCACGCAGTCATCAAGTAATGTAATTGCCTACTATTTAATTAATGAAACTTCTGAAACAGTTTTATTTTTTAATGATTGTCAACTGAAGTGGCATTTAATTAAAAAGGACCTATTTAAGTTAAAAATTGGTTGATAGATATCCTGGGGCCTTAATAAGAGCTTTTCGAGAACTGGAATCAGAAAGATGTGAAGAATCGAAACATCGCACATTTAAACAATTTAACGGAGGCCCCTTTTCCATAAGAAGAAATGCGGGGGTCATTTTTTAAAAAAATTGCTAGAGAGTAGTTAGTAGTTTCGCTATTGTTAATAGTTGCACTATTACAATAGATTGATAACCCGTCAGAATGATCGTGCGTGGATGAGCGATAGGAAGGGGCTTTAGCTAGGGTTGTAAAAAAACAATTGTTTACTTTTAAATATGTAGGTTGGAGTTGCAAGCTAAGTCAACATAAGTTACTTGCAACAATATACGCTAACTGCGAAATTCTTGTATTCAGTAGTACATATTAGTGAAAAATCTCCCGTACAGTTATACGATGAGCATACTAAAAGTAAGTAAGAATATTTGTTTTTACTAAAACAATCAGAATAAATCAATATATGCAAATGAAGTAAACCATTGCAGTGTAATGACCTCGTGAATGCATCGAGGTAATATTACGTCATTAGCTGTGTATATAATTGTTTGAAACTGGATAACAGTGATCTTTTATTTTGAGAACTCTGTTTGACTTCCTTGTTATAGAGGAAATTGCTGCTGCTGCTGGAAGTCGTACTTGATTTCAGCGCGCGTACATAGATGTATGTGTGGGTGCTACCAGTGTTAAAAGATAGATAAAACATTTTAAAGACGGAAGTAAAAGGGTTGAAGATGTGCCTCGGAGTGGTCACCCAGGAACTGCCTATACGGAACGCAACATGGAAAGTGTTGATGGAAATATATTTGGTCTAGGAATTAATTCGTGCGGGTGGACAAGAGATGGCGCAACGAACGGAGCGTCCCACAGTTCCGTGTATCCACACATGTGTTGCAAACCCCTGTCATCGCGTATCGTTCGTAGTATAGGGCAGTGGATTAAAGCGTCAACAACACCAGTTTGTAGTTAAGTGAACATGGCGCAATTTGTGCCTGATAAAGTGTTTTTGCGGGGTGTCCTGCTGCATTACTTTAACATGCAGAAAAGTGCGACTGAAAGTCATCGTATTTTGGTGGAAGTGTATGGTGACCATGCTCTAGCTGAGCGAACGTGTCAGAAGTGGTTTGCACGGTTTAGAAGTGGTGATTTCGGCTTGGCAGACCAAGAGCGAGCTGGACAGCCAAAAAAAATTCAAGACGAAGAATTGACAGCATTGCTCGAGCAGGATTCGTGTCAAACGCAGGAACAACTTGCAGCAGCATTAGGCGTTGATCAAACAACAGTCTCCAAACGCTTGAAAGCCATGGGAATGATTCAAAAGATGTCACATTGGGTTCCACATGAATTGAAAGACAGAGACGTTGAAAGACGAAAAACCATTTGCGAATTGCTGCTTCAACGACAGAGCAGAAAGGGGTTTCTGCATCGAATTATTACGGGTGATGAGAAGTGGATCCATTACGAGAACCCTAAACGAAGAAAGGCCTGGGTGAAACCAGGTGAACCAGGTCCATCACAACCAAAACGAGATATTCACTGTGCAAAGGTTATGCTGTGCATATGGTGGGATATGAAAGGTGTGGTGTACTATGAGCTGCTGCAACCGGGTGAAACTATGAATGGAGAACGTTATCGACGACAATTAATGCGTTTGAAGCAAGCTCTGGCCAGAACACGACAGAATGGGAGAACAGACATGATAAACTTATTGTTCAACATGATAACGCTCGCCCACATGTCGCAAAACCGGTCAAAACCTATTTAGAAAATGTCGGATGGGAAGTTTTACCCCACCCGCCGTATTCACCAGACGTTGCTCCTTCGGACTACTACTTGTTCGATTGCGAACAACGATTTGATTGGACAGCGGTTTACTTCTTCAGAAGATATCGAAACATGGGTCTCTGACTGGATCGCTTCCAAGGATGAGGACTTCTTTCGCCACGGAATCCGTACATTGCCTGACAGATGGGCGAAAGTGGTGGCTAGCGATGGACAATATTTTTCTTAAGGTATTTATGTATTTTGTGTATGTACAGCTTCAATGTGTGCGTACCAACCGCACGAATTAATTCCTAGACCAAATATTAAAAGAAATATATGGATTACAGTGTACATATTTGCACCAATACTTGGTATAGAACAGTGCAGTATAGGAAATAATTTCAAGGTTCGACTATCGAAAAATTCGTTGCCACTGGCCCGACGCTTACTGACGGCTGAACGCAAAATGCAGATATTGAAAGGGAGATTATTTTATATCGAACACTGCGAAAGCTGTGAATGAAATTTACCATGCATTGCGGGAAGTAATGATTTCGGAGGGAGAATTTCCCCCGGGACATTTCTCTGGGTTGTCAGATTTTCACAGTACTGTTTTCACTCCCCGTTTATTGAAAGACTAGCGGAAGGGGGGGCTATTCTGAAACTATCAGTGATAGTGGTACAAACGTCCTTGAAAAAAAAAATACGAAGCTAGCGATATTAGGCGATGGAAGGCATACAATGAACAGTGCATCAGTATCTTCTAGCGTTAAAACAGTTGTAGTGAAAAGGTATTTTTAAACGTACAGAAATGCGTCTAAAGGAATGGAGACGTAGTTGAATAGTTAAGTCTGTAAATGTAGTATCTTGAACAAAACTAAAACGTGGTTCATAAAAAATAGCTCATTACCTTCAATATGTTGGTCGTATTTCTCGCACAATACATCGTGAAGTTAGTGTAATATTGACGTACCACGAGCAAAGTGCAGGTTCGATCGAGTAGCAGTACTCCATTGAATTTTGTGTGCGATTCGGAAAATTCGGAGCAGAACTTTTGACATGTAGGCAGACTTTGGGAACGAGCGCTTAGATTTTTACTTGGCATAAGAACTTCAAAAAGAGGAGAGAGAAGGTGCAGAACGAGGGTTGACCGTCTACGGACGAAAATGTGGATCGTGTGCGCAACCTTATGAACAATGACCGACAAATGAGCGTACAGTTAACCGCGAATGAGTTAAACTTGCCGATAACACAAGTTCACGAAATTGTGACGAATGCATTGGACATACAAAATCCATTTGCAGAGTTGATGCCAAAAGTTCTGAACGGCCGCAACAAATAGATACGAGTGACATTGTGTTACAAATCGTTAAAACGTGTGGCAACAGATCCAAATTTTATGTAGCGTATGATCACGTGTGACAAATCGTGGGTCTTTAAACACAGTTTGGAGACGAAAACGCAACATGCCGCCGGAGAAGTCTGTGATGAGCAACTCTGTTATCAAAATAATGCCCATTTCGTTCGACGATTCGAAAACGATCATCCAGAAAGAGTTTGTTCCCCTGGAACGACGGTGAATGAAGCTTTTTACGTTTATATGGTGGCAAGACTTCGGAAACGCATCGTTCGAGTTCGTCTCAAGAATTTCCGACAGCTGGATCCTCCACCATGACAATGTGTCGAATCACACTGCATTGATAACGAGGGTGTTTCTTCTCAACAATAACAAAACGCCAATGCTGCCGTACCTACTCTTCATCCGCGACCTTCTCTGTATGACTTCTTTTTATTTTCCCGACTGTAAAGAGATACGAAAGGACATTGATTTGTGAGCACTGAAGCTCTTTCCAAGGCCTTGATAAGAAATCTTTGCAACAGGAGTTCGTGAAGGCATATTGACAATGAAAACATCAGCGGGAGTGCTGTGTAGCTGCACAAAGGACCTACCGTATTTCAAATATTATTTGCTCGTATCTGCAATGAATTGACTTTACTAGTAATAGTCTGGTCACCTTCAGAACAAATTTTGTATTTATAAGTAATTAGCTAGAATTTTTGCAGTTTATTTATTTATTTATTTATTTATTTATTCATTCATTCATTCAGTTTAATGCGTTTTGATTATTCCACAACTCAGTCATTTGACTTTGCTAAAATGATGCTTGTTAGTGATGGTATAAGGAACTAACGGTTAGTTTTATTTATTTTTCAGCCAGCCACAGAAGGTCGGAAGAGATGAAGGTAGATACTCTGGCGAACCATCAGTATCAAATAAAGTGTGTGTGTGAGAATACTATCACTAGGAATATACCTATTTTCCTTATCCGTGCAAATGAAGTTGGTCAAGGGAGAGACTTGATAGAATATATACATGGATGGAATTGCAGCTCGCTCCTGCACCAAATCAATTGTATATTCTTTTTAGCATTCTTTTTTTTTTAAGAAAAAAATATAGCAGACAATTGCTGTAAGCAGTATGTGTTTTTCTTTCCGTAGTTTGTCCGAATCATTTGTTAAAAAAAAAGTTTTGTTGACTTTCCAAGACCGTCAGAAGGTCTTAATTGTTGGTTCACTAGAATACTTTAGACTAATTGCCATTTTCGAATCAGAACTGAATTTAGAATATTGTAGTATTGAAATTGCAAAATAATTTGTAATATGAATGTGGAGGTAATAGAATTCCTTATGGCTATTTGAAAAAAAAGAAAAAAAAAATACTCTCTTGGTTATTGAGAAAATATGATGTACAGACGGCACCATGAATATAAGATTACTGAATTTTAACAATAATAGTAACTGCCAAGGTCAACGTAATGAATCAAATCAGATAAATTGTCCGGAATTTGCTTTCGGACATTGAGTTAATTGCTTGCAGTATTTTAATGCTGTTATAGTATTTTGTAACAACTTGCCATATGAACAGTCAAATTGTATTGAAAGCAAATAATTAAAGGAAATTGTAAATCTTTTGGACACAACTAAATCAAACTATTAAAAGTGAATCACTGATTAGTATTGTCCCGTACTACATTAACATACTGTATTATTTATGTGTCATTTCGGATGCAATTTAAGAACGAGTTTACTTCATTTAGAATATGATAGATAACAGTACTATACAAAAATGTTAATATTCTATAGGAATAGTAAGATTAATATAGCCTTCCTTACCCGTGAAATATATTAGAAAAATGTGTACGTAACACAGTGTTGTTAATTTGAAAGATAGAAGAAGCGATGTTAAGATATTAATAAGTAATTTAAGATCAGAGAAATTTTGCATAGTCTGTGTATGTGTATAATGGGATGGATAACTTCCATGTAATACTTGCTGATGGTCGATATAGGATACATATTGATAGATTAAAAATAAGTAGATACAAGGTAAGTACTTATTTTTAAACTATCAAGTAAGTTCATTTTTATATGCATTGGTTCATGTAGACCTTACACGCGTTATGCCTTAATCAGGGTTCAAAGGCCAAAACTATATACAGGAAGTTTGGGAAGTGAAAGTATTGCTCGAGATAAACAAAAATGTCGTAATTAACATGAGTCCGAGATTATAAGAAATTTTTTTGGCAAAATAATTCCAATAAAATAATACAGCAGTGAAGTACAATCCTGATTACATTATCAATAATGATGGCATATCTATTTCGTATAAAACTTAAGTACGACGATTCTTAAAAGTTCAAAAGGAATTCCATCTTAACTTTGAGTACGGGCTTCTTTTAGAAGTTCCTTTTGCAGTTTTCGTAAAAACCGTAACAATAATGTATTTGAATAAAATATTTTACTTATTTCGATACGATGTAGTATAGCTTGCTGTATGTGTTAGTGTTCATACTATTTTAGATTTACATGGTCTGTAACACCTCCGAAACGAAGAAATTTTAATTCAATAGTGGTTGTATCTTTCAAGCACTACTTTCATCTCAGATTTCCTGCGCATAGTTTTTCAGAGCCCTTTAATGGTATAACAAGGTGAGGGAGCAGGAAATAGGATCCACACATCGATTCACACCTTCTGAATTGGGTGCTGATGAACCTTCATTATGTTCTTTGAACTGGAGTGGATGAATACTCTTCACAACTAGGAAGTTAGAAACTAATGGGGAGACTTTTTTCACTTCTCATTCTCCTCAACATAAGTATGAAATATTGCTGGCAGCATATGCAAAAGAGAAGCAGATTATTTTATTAATTACTCCTGTTCCGGTTATTTGGTAATCCAGTTAGTAAAGACATCTTTGCTGAAGAATATCATTGACTTAGTTTCAAGGTACCATAATTTATTCGGTTATCTTCAAAGATTTTTCTTTGATTATCCTAACATCATTATTAATGCAGACACGAATTCCTACAATATTCCAATGTTATTCTTCGAAAATGGCACTTAGAAGTTTAAGTTTTTCCTCGTTGAAAAGTATTTGAATTAAAACGAGTCGTCCGTAGAGGAAGAAAGAATATTTTAATATTTCCTAAGTGTTTCTTGATAGGAGGAGAATAAATATTCAACAAAATATGACGCTACATATTTTACGGAGTTCATTGTTTGACGTATTTGCATTTTTTTTTCGTGTAAAATGCTGTTTCATTAAGCTAATAACATGTAGAAACATTATAAATAAATAGAAATGTAGAATCAGCATGGTAGGACATTTACGTAATGTGTACTGCTTTTTATTACATGTTTATAAATAAAATGATTTCCTCTATGTAAACGTTGTTTTTATTGTATCATTGAATGTATTTCGTGATTTTATTGGTCATTTGTTTTGAATGGGTATATAATACTCCTTCAAGTATCGTATTATCTATAATATGACAGGGTGTCTACTGATACTGGAAATACTTGAATTATACTGGAATTTAATTTTGATATTGGAAATACTGGAAATATACTGGAATTTTGATCAACATACTGGAAAAATCATGAAACTGATAATTTGTCAACAATACTTTTTTGTAATTGTTTTAATCGTCTTAGGAACAATTTTGTATCATTGAGATTGTAATTTTTTCCAAAACAAGAGTTGTATACATTTTGTAATTAGACATTTAAAGGAATTGGTGGAGTGGAGAGCTGTGAGGGGAGTTGGGAGGCCCTTTAAAAATGTTTAAAAAAATCATTAGATTTCAAATAATCAGGGTTAACTAAATTTATTATTATATATATATATATATATATATTTTGATGGCAAAACAATTACAAACCTGAAATCATCAAGAGTGTGATTATTCCTAAAGAACTTTAAAATAATCATTATATTAGGTACAGGAATTTTGCTGATAGTTATACTGAATATACTGGAAATATATTGGAATTTTGAAAATGAAACTCAGTAGACACCCTGTATGTATACAGGGTGTCTCAAAAGTCCCCTGACATATAACAAATTATTATTATTATCACAGTTAGAACAAAATGTAAGAGGGGAAACCGTCTCTAAATATGATGTTTTCAATCTAAAATGAAGGATTTTTTTTTTTTTTTTAAATCGGACGAGCCGTTTGGGCTGTACTCTCTTCATGCGCCCAATGTTAAATGAAAATGCAGCGTTGCCATTTACCTGGACCCACAACATAACGTGAATGGGAACATCTTTGAAATGGGGGCTGGCCATTGACACGTTAGCGTAAAAGACAGTAACTTCATTCACTTATGTTGTGGGTACAGGTAAATTGCAACGTTGCATTTTCATTTAACATTGGGCACATAAAGAATATACAGCCCAAATGGGTCGTTCAATTAAAAAAATTCCTTCACTTTAGATTGAAAACATTATAATTGGAAATCTAGAATTCGATAATTTAAGGGCTATGAGAAGTATAGGATACACATAAATGCAAAGACAGTAGCGTACGTAGAAGTTCGTCAAAAGGGAGGGAGGGTTTGAAGTCCTCTGTTTATATACATATTTTAATATTGTAAATATTTGCTTTTAGACAATATTTTGCTCAAGTGTGAGTTAAACCCTGAACCTCCTTTTCTTTTGCGTACATTACTGCGCAGAGGAATGCAGTATAATTTAGAGAAACCTAACGATCCTTAGTATGGAAGCATTAACTATCTTTAATATTTTTGTCTATTGACCTGAAGGTGCTATCAGTGACATTTAAGAAGATATTATGGAAATTTTCATACAGTGTTTACAAGGATAGTGATTACACATTTCAGACGTTAATAATAAAAGCAATAATAGCACCAAGTATGATTTTTTTCTATTATAATAATACGTACAGATTTACAGATTAATGCTCGCCATAGGTAATAGCATGGTCTGCAATGCTGTAAAATAAATCGGAAAACAAGCAGATCGAGTTTCCAAAGGAAATCACAGGTAGTCTTATTCGCATATCCAGCGTGTGACTACGTGACCTACACATTTGGAGTTCCTCACAGGGTGTAATCTGACGGTGTTTAATCGAGAGATCTGGGCGATACGAAATTTGTCATTTGCTTACATATATTTTCCAATGTATTTTTGCAAGAGAAACACGAATCTGCGTTAGATTCTTGTATTACGTACAGTTTTCCTTTAAAAATTATACATTACGCGTATTACGTAAGAATCAATTGTGAATTCGTTTAAAGGTTTGTCTCCAGTGCTTGATAGTAGTGATATCGCTTTCAGTTTCGCATTAGAATCAAAAGAAATCATGTAGTATATTGAATCATATAGTGAAAAATTTGTTACATAGCAATGACCGTGCTGACACGTGACGAACAAGTATTGCCATCTGTTTTGCGCTGTGCATCATAAAGGTTGTGCTTTGCAATTGCAGGTGTTTGTAAAGTTTTAACGTCTGTGTTAGGTTTCTGCCAGTGAGGTGTGTTCAGCGTATCAGAATGTCCCGTCAGTGTAAGAGTAACCTTGATTCATTTTGTTATATATGTGGTGAACTGACGCTGAAGAGTCAAAGAAGTAGCCATACCTCTCTTGCCAAAAAGAATATGAACTGTATTTTGGATGCCGAATAGGGGATCAACATAAGCGATTGGGATCTTACATTTGTTGCTATTCTTGTGTTAGGAAGTTGCGAAACTGGATGCAAGAAAAGCAAAATGGGCTAAAATTTGTCGTGCCAATGGTTTGGAGGGAGCCCAGAGACCACATAAGTATCTTTTTTACTTTTGTTTGATAAATGTAAAGGGCTTTTCTTTAAAATCAAAACATCACATCCAGTATCCTAATTTAGAGTAGCTGGCACCCAGTGCCCTACAGAGAAGAGCTGTGCCGAAAGCTCCCTACTATTGTACATTTGATGTAGAAGGAAGTAAGTACAGGCAACGAGGATGTCGGCTTTCAGCCACCATCCCTCTCATGTGCGCCACATCTCATCACACAAGAAGAGTTTAAAATAATCTGGCACGGGATTTTAATCTATCGAAAACAAAAGCGGAAATCTTAAAACCTCTCGACTTCAGGAGTGGGGTTTATTGGAGAAAAATGTCTAAGGCTATACGTTTTAAACATGACAGAGTAATTTTTCATTTTGCTTTTCGGGGTGTTTTAGAACAATGTTAATGATTTATTTCAAGAGTTGGGCCATAAACACAATCCAGCAAAATGACGGTTGTTCATTGTAAGATAAGTCTGAAGGCAGTGCCGCTCCATTATGACAATGCTTATCCATGCGTCGCAGTGGCGTATGCTGTTCAAACAAAAGAAATATACGAGGTAATGTGTGACATACTGCAACACATTCAAGTGGCGAAAACTTGAAAGTTATTGGAATCGTCACAGGCATCCAGATGATGTTGCTTTCTGTGTGAATGAGATATTGGGAGAGTTAACTATTATGTGCGGAAATCATGCGGGAATCCAGAACGTATCACGTTAACTACTCTTGAACCCTGAAGTTGTTTTTCTTCCCCCATTTGATGAAAATTTTCAAGCATTAAATCAGATGTGTCAGCTTTCAAACATCTGAAGACAAAATTCCGAAGACTAGGTGATGCAAAGGTAAACGAAGGTGTGTTCATTGAACCACAAATAAGAACTGTCATGAAGGATAGCGAGTTTAAATGTACACTGTTGGACATAGAAAACGCAGCATGGCAAGCATTCAAGTTAGTGTGTTCTAATTTCGTTGGTAATACTAAAGCACCAAGTTATGAAAGTATTGTTAGTGATATGATGCACTGAATCCAAACTATGGGATGTTACATGTCCCTGAAATTACATTTTCTGAATTCACATTTGCACTTCTTTCCACAGAATTTAGAGACAGTTAGTGATGAACATAGGGGACGATTCAGTCATGACATTACATTTGAAAAACTGTTTAGTGGATGATGGAACAGCAGTATACTTGAATATTGCTGGTCTATCGTCAGAGAGACTTCTTCAGATAGGAGTAAGATAAGATCACAATTATCATTTAAGTACAGTTTTGAACAGCCTGTCAGGAAAGTAAATATACAACTGTTTTTGAGTCGCATTCCTGCGCTCCAGCCATGGTGAATATGAGAATCAATCAAATGTTTACTGAGGGGCAAGAAGAAAAGTCTAATCTGAATAAGACATTGCAGAGGGGCACAAGCTGTGAATAAAAATAGTGCATAGTGTAAATAAAGGACGACACCGAAAGAGAAAGCCAGAAACAGCTGCTAAACGGAGAAAAAAAGAGTAAAAATTGTCGAAGTGGGGACATAAAATACAAATACCAGCAAATACGCCAACAAGTAAACGTTTACCAAGCAATGATCTTGGTGTAGTGGTAAAGATGCTGGCTTACAAATGCAAAGGATGTCAGTTCGAGTCCCCTGCAAGGAGATTTTTTTAAAAAAATTGTTAATAATGCATACAGCTCATGAGAGATGGTAAAAGAGGTCGTATTTAGTTTTTCGTAGCAATTATATTGGTAATGTTTAATACTGATAATACTTTTTGTCTTTGCGTATTGCTTTTATTCTTGTTTTCATTTCGAAAGAGAAGAAAATCCGAACAAATGCCAACCAAAAATCCTCTTATTTTTGAATGTAAACGCCATTTGCAATTAGTAAAGAATAAAAATTGAACGTTCCGACGTAGCTAAAAAAAAGTTTTAAAAAAATGGAAGTGGAGGGGTTCGAATCCATACTCATGGTCATTTAAAATGCAATCACTACATGCCTTAAACCTCTCGACTACTATATCTACGTTGAGTACTGAGAGGCTTGTGTTTAGGTTAGGCTGTTCAATACGTTTTGCAAAGAGGCCCGGTTTAACTCTCACGCAGCACGGGTGCGAGAAAAGAAAAGGGTGGGAAGCACTTGCCGATCATCACCCTCTGAGACAAAGAACACTTTCAGTTCGAAAGTTTCTCTGTGTGTGTATGTATCATCTATCTATCTGTATATATATATATATATATATATATATATATATATATATATATATATATATATATATATATATATATATATATATATAACGCTTTCTGTGAATGCCATAACACCGTAATTTTCAGCAAAAAGTTCCAAGGGAACGAAATTTCGCCCATAAATGGGTATTCGCAATGTTTGAGGGACTTTTCCTCTTTTACTGAAATATTTGTGTGCAGGGACTTATCCTCTTTTATTGAAATATTGGACCCGATTAATCAACTAAAGAAGGTTCACGCTTTTTTTTGCAGGGGAGGGGATATTTTCCTATCGGAACAAGACTATTGTTAGTGATGATATGAAGTTACACATTGAAAGTGAAGTAACTTGTGAAATGTGTTATTTGAAAGAATAATATAATAAATGTGCTTTCCCCTAACAGAGAGAACTGTAAATCATGTATTTCGAGTTCGGGATCGTGAATGGCGAGGAGTGTTATTTGATTTGCTGTTTAGTAACACATTGCATTGCTAATAGTGGTAAGCAAAATAATAATAATAATTATTATTATTATTATATATTACGAAAAGGTGTTGTTTGTGGCAACGCAATATCTTCCTCAATTCATCATCAAACGTAATGATTGAAACGCCATATCTCCCTTACAGGCAAAATATTAACAATTTATACCGAGAGAACGGGAAATGGTAGAGTGATGGGAGCAACGTTATGAAGTATGTACTCAGAAAAATAAACGATTTCAATGCAAAATGAACGAAGAGGCATTATCATGGGGAGTCATGGGACCACGGCAGAGCCCTCTTTAAGTAAAATGTCACTTATATCAAGAGAACAGGAGGTGATAGTGGGATGGGACCAACGTTGGACACCGTGGACCCATAAGGCGCATCGAAAAAAATATGAAGGAGCGCCAGCCAGCCTCACGTATTTCCACATGATAATATAAAATTATATTGTGCGAAATATACGTCCGAGTTAGCTAGTAATATTTAATATTATTATTGTTATTATCAACAGCGTCTTTTCATTACGTGTGCATGTTTGACATGAAACCAAAGAGAAGACCCATCATTCGTAGAAAGAATAAGAATAGATAGTTACTTTAATTGTGAAGGACGACGAAAAATACGAAAAGAGTGACTACCTGTAGCGAGAAAGAAACACTACTTTCTCTCAAATGGATAATATCAAGCTAAGATAGCGCCGGCCACCGGTGTTTGAACCTAAAGCCCAGTGCTTTGTCCACTCACCCACTGAGTCGCATCAACGAGATCGACCAGAAAATGAAATGAAATCTGTGTTTTACGTCCCCCAGTTATGCCGGTTAGGCTAAAGGAGACGGTGATGATGAGTAATGAATGAAATGGTGGAATGAAGAAAGTGGGAGGAAACGGGAGAACCCCGAGAAAACCCACGCACACGGTGTTTGTCCATTACAAAGTTAACTTGGCGGGAGCTGGGATCGAACCCGGGACCCAAGCACCAGAGGTGAATGCTCTACCACTGAGCCACCGCGACCCCTATGAGATCGACCAGAGTTGACAGAGGGGGAAACAGATGTGTAGTAATACAACTACTTCGGTTCAATTGATAATTCGTTCTGTATCCTGTAATAGATCGTATCACAACACTTATGGGAGAGCAGACAAATACTTATTAACCCTATCATAGAAACCTTTACTAACCCGATCATATAGATTTAACTGCGAGTACTACAAGTACTACAACTTGGATTTAACGAAAGCCGTTTAGACATTCAGTGGTTTGCAGGGTTGTATATTCACTAAAAGATAAGACACAATACAATTCTTCATACCTCAGCTTCCGGTAATTTTTGGTTAGATAATGAAACTGCTGTCGGATTTTAATACATAACGTATTGCAGGATACAAAATGTTTTGCATTACTTGTTTGTAGCCAGCTATTAGTTTAGTGTTCTGAAAGGTTGTGTGTAAAGTAGGAATGGCCAATTCCGGAATTTTTACTTTCCGGCCTCCCGAAAGTAAAATCGAACAAATTCCGGAAGTCGGAAAAATCCGATTTGGAAAAATTCCCGAATTCGGAAAAAATCCGGAATTTTGCCGAATTCCATAATTTTCCGAAATCTAGAAAGTGAAATTTCCGCTTCCGAAAAATGAATTTGTCTCGGTTAATATGTATCGTGGCGGACATAAGTCTTCGACCAGGTAATGGCGACTGCTTTGAAACAAATGCAGAGTATGAGAATTAAATCTGTCATATCTGTAGTTTCGTGTGGAGAAGAAACAAACTTTTGAACCAAAGGATTAAGAACAACTCAAGTTATTAATATACACTTTGCCGAAGATTATTCACTTATATCATCGTAATAGAAATACGAAAGACGTTTTGAATCGAAGAAATATAACATACAACTTTGCAAGCGGAGGAAAGAAACCTAACGTAACAAGAGAAAGACGAATCGTTTACCTCGTAGTGATCTCGCTTCAGTGGTCGAGGCGCTTGACCAGTAATCTGGAGGTTCTTCTTTCGAATCTACGTCGGGCATTTTTTTTCAGGATTTTTGATGGCGATTGATCGGCGATGACATACGTTTTATTATATTGAGATATATCAATACTCGGATGTTTCAATACTTGAACTATCAAATCTTCAGGAATAATAGTAATAATAATAATTATCTCGTAGAAGATTAAAAGCTAGGAGCTAATTATCGCTCAGGTCATACCATTACAAGCAGAACGTGACATTTGGAAATAATATTTAGGTTTAGTTTAATGTTGCCAACGAGAAGAGGAATTTCTCATCTCGCTTCTAAAACAAACAAAATAACATGAGAATTAACATTTTACATTCGAGACGGGACAAGGCTAACTCAAATTATCGTCTCGTTTTGGAGATGAGAATCGAGACGAGACGAAAAGTATCGTAAACATTTGTCGTCGTGTTTCGATTCTCGAAATAGTCTATACCCATTCTTTAAGTAACAGTTGCTCTGTAGACTGAATCTTATAGGCTATTTTGTTACTTTCTATTTCAGAGCTCATTGAATTATGGTCTCTGTAGGTACTTTTGTAGCAAAGCGTTTATAATTACCTACACATATCCTAAAAAATAGTTTATTGTATGCCTTATTGTTGCGTGATATTCAGTTATTTTTATTACAGTTATTTTCTTTAAAACATACAGTAGAATACTTTCTACATGAAACTTCAGTGGAACGCTCTAAAATCTATCTCAGATAAGTTGATAGGAACTTCTATCCCCACCACCCACCTGCTAGCTGCCTACAGTTTGAGACGGGGGTTGTGTTGCTGTTCTCTTTAGCAATACAAACCCCCATTCGCTGCTATATAGATATTAAAAAAAAAAAAAAAAAAAAAACAGTGTGTAAATAACGGATTGAAACTCTCAGGTAAACGTGTACGTACTTCTTGGTTCTTGGGTTAACAAGTAACTGTCAACTCAATTTAAGTATGCTCATTAATTCAAAAAGCGGGGTGTGTGCAGAAGCGTTGGAATAGCGGACTATGTCTGCTACTCGAGTGCACATTACAACTAATGGCAGAGTTGGACCTTGTACACAATTTATTGTATCGGCACGATGATTTTATCAGGTTTCTTTTTTGTTAATACACCAACATACGCATGAAAAAATGAAAGGACATATTTAGTTAACGTCTCGCACGTATGCCATATAGATTAAAGGAGACTATGATAATTGAAAATGAATGATAAGGAAGTATTGATGGAAGAGGAAAGTGGCAGCAAAGGGAGAACCCCGAGAAAACTCACTGACACGATGTCATTAGCCACGAATTTACATGACCAAGGACCGGACCAGAAGTAAATAATTTACCACTGAGCCCCCATTCCTCCGTAACATATGGCAACAAAAGTATAACAACATATGATAAGAAAACTAAAAAGTGTGTCGACTCCTTTTCAGGCCCGTATCAAAGGGGGTCTAGGGGGCCGGCCCCCCTAAATTTTTACTGGCTTCCCTAAAATTGTCACTGTAGACTTGAAAATGAACAATAATATGTTGATGAACCATAATGTGATTGGATCGCTCCCCCCCCCTAAATTCTACCGGGCTCCCTTTACATTTTTGGACTGGCTACTGGCCTGCAGTTTTCCATGAAGATAGCGGAGATACTTTCTCCTCCAGATCACAATATCATCCCTACCAACTATGAAACCTTTCCTGTTGCGCAACACGTATTTAAATTTCATAACTTTTAATAGTCTGTGCAAAATTGCACGAGAGAAAAATGGAAGGTCATTATCGGTGTTAATTGCTGACAGAATTTTATCTAACGTTGGCAACTCATTTCGGAAAAAGACTGACGTACCTTCGATCGAATGGCCGACTTCGTAAAATCGTCGTATTTTTCAAGTAGGGAAGTGCTTTTGCGCGTCTTTTTTGGACTTTTCAGTTTATTTTCATTAAATTTGGCCTCCCGTCGGATTCTGTACACAGTTGCTTGTCCCACCCCTGTCTGTTTTGCAGTCACGTCGGCCAATTGTTCTACATTTAAATGAGGATGATGTTCTCTCAAAGAATTAAACACATTCAAAACGCAGTGCCTCTCGCCACTTCTCAAAGCATTTCCGCGTTTATGTTTTATCACAGAACTGGAAGACATTCTAGAATCTTGCTTAACACGCACACTAAAAACACGTTACAAATAAATAAATATATTTTGTATGTATTACACATACATCCACTAATACACTTTCTACTATATACAATCACTACAGTATTTTCACACACTATAGAGTTCACACACGTTAAATGAAATGAAATGAAATTTTTGAGTTTTACGTCCCACGATTATGCCGGTTAGGCTAAAGGAGACGGTGATGATGAGTAATGAATGAAAATGTTGGAAGGAAGGAAGTGGGAGGAAACGGGAGAACCCCGAGAAAACCCACGCACACGGTGTTTGTCCACCACAAAGTTCACTTGGCGGGGCTGGGATCGAACCCGTGACCCCAAGCACCAGAGGTGGACGCTCTACCACTGAGCCCACACACGCTAAATTCATAAATCTTCACAGCGATATTCCACGTATTCGATGTCCAATCGAATATACAACTATTTTTGTTTTTTTACAGTGCGAGCATATGTCAACTATTCCTCATAACTCTCTCCCCCCTTCTAACATCAAATAAAAGAATCAGCATAAATTTGGTTTATAAATAACTTGTTATACTTTTTTTTAAATGGTCAAATCAATATTTATTAATCCTATAAAATACATAAACAATGCTCTATCCTTTTCTTAAAATAACCATATTAATTGAAGTTGTGAATGATGGATGGGTTAAGAGTAGCTAAAAGGAACAGCAAACTCCCTCACATTGACAAAAAGCGCGCGCGTAGTGGAGTGGAAAATTTAGATTTTAAACAATACTGATATGATTGTCTCAAACGTTTCCTTCCCTGCCAGGGGTGGTATTCCTGCTTTCCCCTCTTGCGGCGAGAAAGAGGAGGAGAGTAGGGGTTTTCTTGTTTTCCTATCAACTAGTCTGAGATAGCGTATAGTTTAAAATTTTCGTAGTTGTAGAGGTGTGTCCTGAAGGTACGGAATCCCTTCCCCGAAATCTCTACTTTTAAGTACGTTTTGCCAAATTTTAGGGCAACTTTAAAACTTTTAATGCCATTATTATTATTATTATTATTATTATTATTATTATTATTATTATTATTATTATTATTATTATTATTACTGAAGTGTTGTGAATTGAATGGTTCAACCTGTTCCACCCAGCTCCTGCCTACTAGGCATTGTGCTGGACAAACACCATGTGTGTAGCTTTTCTATGGGTTCCGCTTCCTCACACTTTCTTTATTCCAAAATTTCTTTCATTCTCATCATCAACGTCTTCTGTAGCTTAGCCGGCATAACCCTTTCTTAAAAACAAATTTTCTTAGGGCTCTTGTGATTTCACTAGCCCTATTTTCTACATGAAATTTGCCTGGAAACATTCCATTTAACATTTAGCTAGTTGTAGGGACGTATGCAGAGGGTATGTCCTGATTACTCTGACACTTCTCTCCAATCCCAACAAATTTGTAACTTTAGCCTAACGCTAGGGGCGATTTTTATAGATTTTAATACAATCTGGCCTCCTACGGAATTTATCTTCTATATTATTATTATTACTTAATATTTGAGACCTCAATATTACGTCCTATTAAAATGCAAATACGCATGCTGAAGTTAAGAAAAACGAAAAGAAATTTTTGGACCCTCTATAAGGATGAATTGCCTTATAAGAGATACTCTGTATGGAAAAGAAGGGGAGAAAGGTGTCAGCTCCTGAACAATACGACAATCGAACCTTCGGATGATTAAACAGAAACTATGTAGAATTTGTCTTCATCATGACACATAGTAACGCCCTCTCTTTGGGTAAAAGACCTTGAATTATGTATGCGTTATATTTATATTTTAACAAAATATGCATACAAATATATTTAAAAAATAGTTCCTATTTACAAATTTTGGTTGAACAGATATATGGAACGTGTTGGAAATTCAAACAAAAATATTATTATTTCTAGTAAGGGTGGAAGAACAGAAATAATTCCACAATGAAACAGTAATGTTTCAGACAGATTTATGACTCGTACTTTATGTATTCATGAATTGTTTGCTAAACACGCTAAGTTTTCAGGGAGTACGAATCGAGATTGTAGACTGTGACGTCATGTTGTCAGTATTTCCCCTGTGAAGGAAGTCGTTTCAACCCTAACTTGTAAGAACGAGAGAAATTACCTATTTTTCATGTTAATATACGTCAGAAATATCAACATTCTAAATGATAATTTTTTCTTAATTTCCTCACAGGGAATCGATCCGCGGACCCCTAAGTTACGAAAGGAATGCTCAAGCCACTACCCCAAGACTGCTATGTTAAGTAAGAATCAAGAAACACTCGTCTATGTAGCAAATTGCACACGTTTAGGGTTCCAATATTTTACTAACGATGAAACACTGATTTCGGTCATGATAAGTGGCAATATAGTGTCCGTTTTCAAACAAAACTGAACCAAATTACGGTTCACTTTCTGAGATAAACGAACACATTCTGTTTCAAGCTTAAACCGAACCCAAACCAGTTAGCCGAGTCGTGAGTCAATGAAAATTTGACCCACCAACCACCGTGAACCACTGACCCATGACCCTCCACCCACCATGAACCACTGACCCACCAGCAAAACACATCGTCATCAACTCTGACACATGATCCACGGCCTCTTCTCTACCAACTAAAGAGTTTATACTTATAATAAAACCAGGTTGTGAAATTCTAACTAATCGGAGTTTGAATTTCTACGGTAAATTTCTCAAGCACCGCTCTGTTACAATAACGATCGATCTGACCTTTACGATATAAAATGGTAAAGTGTTTATCATGGGTAAAATTCGACGAATTTCAATTATCATGGTCTAATTATTTCTTTGTTGAACTAAAAATACTTTCCAGTGGAAAAACGGATGAAATTTTTAAAGTCCAAAGTCAAGGTAAGTAGACCAGAAGCTTACATTACAAATTTTATGTCTACTTTTCTCACAGCTTTTTTCGTTGATTGCCCTGTCCTCTAAGCGCTCCATATAATAAACAAGCTTCAGCAATTATTATAGTAGAAAGCGCATGGTAAGCATATATGGATATACGATACGAAGTACTGTACTGTTTGTTTCTCAACTACGAGTAATATCGATCGTTTTCGATAATATTTACAAACTAACCCACTATCAATTTACCATATGTAGAAAGTGCCGCATAAAGAAGTTTTAAAATGCTAGAAGACATTCTGTTCATTTTCAATAAAGAGTTAATATGCTGAATTTCAGCTTCGTAATTTGAACGGTTTGTGAGCAGTGTTGGGTAAGTTACTTGTAAAAATGTAACTCGTTACAAGTTAATTTACTTTCCCATAAAATGTAACGCGTTACTTGCCCCAAGAATGTAACTCTTACCCTACTTCGAAAGTAACGCGTTACTTTTAGGGCCGAAATTTTGGATATGTGAAAAAATCTTATTACTTCAATTTTCCGTATTATTATTATTATTATTATTATTATTATTATTATTATTATTATTATTATTATTATTATTATTATTATTATTATTATTATAGTATTATTATTATTATTATTATTATTATTATTATTATTATTATTATTATTACACGTTCTGAAACGCTTTAGGCAGATGCAAGAACAAATTCTTACTTGATAGCTATGTGAACATTTTCATATAACTCTGACTAAAATGCCAATTTTATTTTTAGTTTTAAAAATTTTAGATTTTCAAAATTTGTTTCAAAATTTTATTTGAAATCTTTTAGTTTGAAAATTTTTGTTTTAAATTTTTTTATTTGAAATTTTTTAGTTCGAAAAATTTTTTTGAAAAGTTTAAATTTTTTAGTTTGAAAATTTTTAGTTTTCAAAATTTTTTAGTTTTGAAAATTCTTGCACTCAGCGGAACCGTTTCGAAAAAGAATCGGAGCAGTTTAGATTTTCAAAATCTGGCAACATTGTTTTCATCAATGAAGCGCTTACTGATCAACAAACGCAGAGCGTTTTAAAATCGCTCGAACAATGAACTAATCAGATTTAAGCAAAGAGTCATCTTTTTATTTAATCCATGAACGGATACGAAAAGATACTAATTAGGTCCAAAATCACATCATCCCATCCCTTTTATTCATCTCAAAATAAATATATCCTTTCAAAGTAAACCATTGGCAATTAAATACTGTATATGTTCAATATGCAATGATACTGACAACGAATACGTAAGCACATGTAACACAATATAGCTGACGTTTGCTTCTAAACATATGATTATAAGCGAATGCACGAAGAAGCTTTTTTTTTTTCATCATTTTTATTTAATCTGCGAACAAAAACGATATAAATTAATGTTATTAACCAGACCCGAAATCGTTCCTCCTTTACACCTCTTAGAGATATTCAATAAACGAACTGACATTATACTCTTCGTAAAAGTAGATTCTGCAAGTTCACAACAATTCGTATGCGTAACAACGAGCAGAAAAAATGTTTAATGTAACATAACATGTCCATGTTTCTTTTCATAGGTAAAATTGTTCACACCAAATGGGACACGGTGGCTCAGCGCTTGTCTCTAACGAGTGAGGTTCCTGCTTCAATCCACAACGAAGTAAGTTCATGTTTCCTCCTATCATTTTTTCATCATCGTTTCAAGGGAACGTTAAACTCAACATTTCTTAAACTAACACAAAAAAAATCGAACTCGGGACCATGACATAGTAATCAACAAACTGAACTTCTCAATGGGCCATGGTGACTCAGCTCTTATTTCTGATGTGTGAGATCTCTGCTTCAATCCGCAAGCAAGTAAGTTTATGATGTTTTCTCATTTCTCATCATTGGTGGGGACATTAAATTCAACATTTCCAAGAATCGAACTCGGGACGATTGCAAGGTTCACCCCTGAAGCGAAACAAAATGGATCACAAAGTACTTATCAAATTTAAGGAAATAATTTAAATACGTCTCCATATAACGTAATAAGCTCCAAAGGGAACGATAACTCCCAAAAAGTAAACCATTGTACTCTATTATATAACGAAAATGTCTCGTGAAAAATAATAGGATAAGTTAAAAAAACCTTCCGAAATTGATATTTTTATACTCATCAAATGGAACGAGGCCCCCTCGTCACGTGGATCAAGGTGATCTTATGTGTCCTGAGTGATCCCTGCCCCCCTGAGTAAACATAAGCAAAAATTTCAATAGGTAATGCAATCCCGGCCAAAGCATCTCTAACTCATTCATTATGGTCCATGTGGGGGTCCCAAAAGTGAAATAGGGTCACCCCGACGTCAAACAATCACATTACCTCTACTTCATTCGCACCAGTAAGGAAGGTGGTGGCTCAGTGGTAGAGCGTTCACCTCTGCTGTATGAGGTCCCTGGTTCGAAGTAATTTTGTGGTAAGCAACATTATGCTCCAGTTTCCTCCCACACTTTCATTCCTTTCTCATAGTCACCGTCTCCTTTAGCCTAATCGTGGGACGTAAACTAAAGATTTCATTTGCACCAGTGTTAGTCCATCTCATCAAAGGAATAACAATCCGAACCGCATGAGCGCCTTCCGGGAATCGAACCCTGGTCTCCCACGTTGAAAGGGAACGAAGTAACAGTAATATGTATTAGGTTCCTATACTATTATACCAAATGTTTAAATTGGGCAATTTCCAAAATTTAAGGGGTGGGCCAGGTGGACCATCCAAATTTATCATAATACATATTAGGGTCCTAAGGATAAATTGGACCAAAAGACCAAACACATGGTACAACGTATTGCTTACGTTTATATTTTGACAATTTTGTACCCCTAAAAGGGAACGAGGTAGACCACCCAAATTTATAATAATCTATATTAGGGTCCAGTACTATGATACCAAATGTTTAAATTGGGCAATTTCCAAAATTTAAGGGGTGGGCCATGATACTCCTCCCAAATTTTTCAATGGGTGTATTAATATACCCATATGTTATGAAAGGGAATGGACCCCTGTATACGCCCATATAACTATATAAGGTAATAACACCTCATCCAAGGGGATAAATTAGGTCAAAAACCCCCGAAATTTGACTTTTTGGCAATTTTTTACCCATAAAAGGGAACGACATAGACACCCAATACTGATAGAGGTACATACTATGGTCCTAGGCTACCACACACAATTTTTAGATTTGGCAATTTTCAAAATTTAAGGGGTGGGCCATGATACCCCTCCCAAATTTTTCAAGGGGTGCATTAATATACCCATATGTTATGAAAGGGAATGGACCCCTGTATACGCCCATATAACTATATAGGGTAATAATACCTCATCAAAGGGGATAAATTAGGTCAAAAACCCCCGAAATTTGAATTTTTGGCAATTTTTTACCCATGAAAGGGAACGACATAGACACCCAATACTGATAGAGGTACATACTATGGTCCTAGGCTACCACACCAAATTTTTAGATTTGGCAATTTCCAAAATTTAAGGGGTGGTCCTATGTACCCCTGCCAAAATCTAGAGGGGAGGTCCTAAGTACCCCTAGGTCATTGACACGGGCCAGGGACCATGGGTCCTGGGGGGTGGTCCTATGTACCCCTGCCAAATTTTAGGGGTGGGCCATGGTACCCCTAGGTCATTGACCCCGGGCCAGGGACCATGGGTCCTGAGGCAGGGACCCAGGGGCCAAAAAGTGTCCTCAAGTCATGCGATTACTACTGTCGTGTATCGAGTAGAGCCGAGCTAAATCGAGCCAAATCCTGTGTGTAGTTTCAAGTAATACCTTCAAGATCCTACATAGACAATATAATTATTATCAATGATACTACTACTACCTATTATCATTATTACTATTATTATTTATAACAACACTTTATAAACATGAAAGATAGACGGTTTGTATCTGAATACTAAAAAAACTAGTTGATTGCCAACCTCGGTAGTCGTGAAGTTTAGGAGTCAAGGACATTTTTCATGAGCTTCTGAATTTGGGTTGAGAGTCTAGGTTTTGAGTATTCGGGCTCGAGCTAAACATTGTTAAAAGTTTAGCTCGCTGGCCAAGTATGTTCAAAGCTGCCCAGCCCGGGTTTAGAATTGTCAACGACTCGAGCAGCTCGGCTCGCAGCTTATTCACTATCGACCCGAACCGAGAAGTGAGCGAGCCAACAGCTCACCGAACTGAGCCGGCTCGAGCCGATGGTTCACCTCAAGCGAGCCGGCTCAGCCATCGGCTCAGTTGAGTCGAGCCGAACCGAACTCGTTATAAAAATCTCTTTTGGTCTTGTTATCGAGACGAGACGAGATGCGAGTAGTGTCCCCTCTCGTCCTCTAAAAGTATTTTATATTACTGCTTACATTTCTCATGACTCCTTTCCCAGTGTAATCAGGCTATGATTTCAAAACGAACTGGACGAGTGAGCCATTTATCAAACTCGAAACTTGACGTCAGAAACAGTGAATTGGCTTGGAATTCGACTCGAGAAAATTACCTTTGATTCTAGAACACATGAACTAGGATTGAATCAAAACTTGCTAGTAACTCTAAAATTAATACTTTTTTAAAAATCTAGTTGTTCAAAACACTATAATCACCGGGGCTCTTAAGATACGCATCAACCATCATACCATCATGCATCATACCATCAACAAATTATTTTCTAGTAATGAAGCAGCCTGCTCATCAGAACAGTTTATTCATATTAACCCCTTACTGTATATATATAGTTCATTATGACACCCTAGGTGTTGATAAATATTTCCCGCCGCGGCATTTCAGACACTTTAGGCCTTATGCAGAGTCGTTTTGACTTATGATTAGCGTCATACTAAAGAGTTATACTAACATATATTTCCTGCAGTAGTCAGGCCATTAGTATGATGCTAAGCATACGTCAAAACGACTCTGCATAAGGCGGTTTATTTTTAAATCTGTCCACCATCATCCTCAGCTTTTAAGAAAAAGTATTCTTTCAAATGTTCGAATGGTAAAATATTTTCGTTCTCCATCTGTATAGAAACAACGTCAATCAAAGTAAAATAGACTACCGGTCCCATTGCAGTTGTATTTCACTTACTGAATGTACTGATTTGGAGCTCTCAAAATCTATGACAAAATCTTCCAGGTGCTTGCAATCAGTGCACGTAATTTCCCTGATAGTGTCCACATCTTCCAAAAACAACAAATGACACTAAGATCTTATCTGTTTCTCTGTGTCTCGGTGACTATCGGTCACTGATATACGTAGTCCAAGCTCCAATGTTCCATTCTGAAAAATTCACTTACAGAAAAGAAACATTTGTTTCCGAAAAAAATATACATATATTGTAGTTACTCATCGAAAATGTAACGCAAAAAAGTAACGGAAACTAGGTATGTTACTTGGAAGTTTGTAACGCGTTACCGTTACAGTTACTTTGGAAAAAATGTAACGCGTTACTAGGAAACGCTACTTAAATAGTAACGCGTTACTTGCGTTGCGTTACTTCCAAGACTGCTTGTGAGATACTCAATTTTTGGTAAAAATTCTTATCTCAAGTTTTAAATCTGCCTCAAGTTTTATTTTTTCACTTAGAGATGCTCATCTCAGGTAAGTAAACAGAAACAAATGAAAAAGGGAAATGGAGGCCTTGAAAGTAAAACGTGGACAAATTCACTAGTGTTCAGAAGCATATTTTTAAATCACACTCGACCCTACTCATAGGAGCTAAATACGCGGTTCTGGTTAGTTAGAGTTATCAATTTCTCGCCACGTACCATGAATATAGCAGAAAGCAAATGACTGTTACTGGTAGTCTTCTTGGGCAAGCGTACTAGCGCAGTGAGCTAGTAATTATAATTGCTTTTGATGTGGGTTCCAACCCGGACCAAGGAATTGTTTTTAAAAAATAATACTCAAAAAAGTGATTTACTTACCTTACGTGTGCAGTTTTGCTATACGATTCCACTATATAAGTAGTAGTAGTAGGAATGGCTTAGAAGCTCCGCGCGGCTCGTTTTGTTCCACCTTAACTGCCAAGATATAAATTTAAACTCAACTGCTTCTTCAATGTTCTTCATCTTCAATTCCAACAAAGTGACAATTTTCTTCTATTGCTACTATAATACACAATACGTACACAAGGTTTGGACAATCGCAAACTGCAACCAATCAGAAACGTGTTTTAGTTACTATCGCTAGGGTCGAGGGTGAAGAAAAATACGCTGTTCAGATGGTATCTATAATGCAGTGGTCGTTGGGTCAGTAGATCATGGTTCGTGGTGGGTATCATGCTGTTAACCCACGGCCCACTGACCCACTCAGAAAACTGGACCAATTTGACCCACTCCAAATATGGTGGAACCCGTCTAGTACCTAGATTGTAGTTGATACTAGTGTCTCGTTAAATCAACTGCCATTATGTAGTTCAAATTTGGAGATAAAACCCTTTAGTCCGCTTTTCCCGCCCATATATATATATATATATATATATATATATATATATATATATATATATATATATATATATATATATATATATATATATATAGGGTGTTAATGAACTAGACCGACAAACTGTAAGAGGTGATTTCTCACATCAAAATAAGTCAAAAAGTTCCTATGTACCTGTGGGGAAAATTGCATCGTTTCAGAGCTATGGCTGTCTAAAATCGCGAAAAAAAATTAAGAGGCCCTATTTCGAATTCGAGAAATCGTGGAGTGGCGGTTCTATCAGCGTAAAGGAAGTCATGCCTACACAATCCAAAAATGTATATTTCATTAATGTTCAATGGGTGTGATGAATGTTTCCTGCAGGGTGAAATTCCCAGACATGCCATCAACCAATTTTGAGACATGCTCTGACTTATGATTGGTCCAAAGTAGCCAAACGATATACCTTGGCAGCCATAACACGGAATTCTTTGGCGCGAAGTCGGAAGTGTGAGAATCGTCAACAGCAGGGTCTCTCGCACTCGGAAAAAAGAATGCTGCGATTTTTTCTTTGCGGTTATAAGTGAAGAAAACGTGAAATATACCGTGATAAAATACATCACATCACACGTTATTCCAAACACAAAAAACACGGAGCTTCAAGTTCCTAACATTTCCGACTTCCCTCCGAAGCACTGGATGTCGATTGTTGTCAAGGCTTACTCCTGTCTACTTTGGACCCTCCTTGAAATCAAGGTATATCTGAAAACTATTGAGAGGATATTTGAGAATTATACCGTGCACGGAATACTCCGTACACCCATTGAAAATTAATGTAATAAGCATTTTTGGATTGTGTATGTGTAACTTCCTTTACACTGATAAGGACCACCATCAGCAATTTCGGGAATTCGAAATAGGGCCTGTTGAAATTTAGCTTTTTCGCGATTTTGAACAGCCTTAGCTCCGAAACTATGGAGTTTTCGCCCATAGGTCCATATGAACTTCTATTATTTTGATGTGAGGAATCACCTCTTCCAATTTGTCGATATAGTTCATTAACACCATATATATATATATATATATATATATATATATATATATATATATATATATATATATACGAGGCCTGTCTAAAAAGTATCCGACCTTAATTTTTTCCACGCAAAGTAGTGATTCTCAGGCGGCGCCACCGTGCACGGTGGAAGGAGGAACCTTAATGCGCATGCTTGAATTTTTTCACCGCGTTCGCGTGTGCCAGTCGTGAGCTGGTGGTCGCGAAGTGAGGTGCTGTTGGTAGAGTTCGTCGGATTTAGTGTTTCTCGCAAGATGACTGAACGAATTGAGCAAAGATACTGCATCAAATTCTGTCAAAGGCTGGGTGATTCTCAAAGCCAAACAATTCGTAAGATTCAGCAGGTGTTTGGAGAAGATGCGATGGGTGTAACACAAATTAAACAATGGTTCAACCGATTCAAAGATGGCCGCACATCAGTCGAGAGTGAGCAGCGTAGCGGCAGGCCCCAAACTGCTCGGAATGCAGCTGTTGTTGAGCGGGTGCGAAATTTGGTGATGGCAGATCGCCATTTGGCAGTGCGGGAGATTGCAGAAAATGTTGGAGTGAGTAAAGATTCTGCACATGCAATTTTGCGTGACGATTTGAACATGAAACGAGTGACTGCTAAATTTGTACCCAAAGGTCGGATACTTTTTAGACAGCCCTCGTATATGGGGTGTTCCAAAACAACAAAGACGACGTGTAGGTGTGATTCCTGACACCAATATAAAACAAAAAGGATATTCCAACTTGGGTGCACAAATGTTTCCTTTCGGAGTTATAGGCTGTCGAAAACAAGAAAAATGAACGTTAAAAGGCCCATAGCTCCAAAACTATGGGACACGTTCCAGACACATTTACGGGATGTCCCGAGAAAACCCACGAGCACGATGTCCATTTCGAGCTTACTTGCCTTGAGAATGAACTTACCTTGATTTCGGACTTTAAAAATTTCATCCGTTTTTCCACTGAAAAGTATTGATAATTCAACAAGGAAATAATTAGAACATGGTAATTTAATTGAAATTCACCATAATTTTACCCATGACAAACATTTTACCATTTTATATCGTGAAGGTCAGATCCACCGTTATTGTAACAGAGCGTTGCTTGAGCAATTGACCGTAGAAATTCAAACTGCGATTAGTTAGAATTTCACAACCTGGTTTTATTATAAGTGTAAACTCTTTAGTCGGTAGAGAACAGCCGTGGATCATGTGTCAGGGTTGGTGACGATGTGTTTTGGTGGGTCAGTGATTCATGGTGGGTGGAGGGTCATGGGTTAGAGTGGTTCACGGTGGGTGGTGGGTGAAATTTTCATTGACTCACGACTCGGTTAACTAGTTTGGGTTCAGTTTAAGCTTGAAACAGAAGTGTCCGTTTATTTCAGAAAGTGAACCGTAATTTGGTTCAGTTTTATTTGAAAACGGACACTATATTGACACTTTTCAGAATTTCCGTGTATATTTTGGAAAAGTTCGAAACGAAATGTAATGGTTTCGTTTTAGGTTAAGGTATTATGAGTTTGCTGTTTCACTTTTGAATGGAATGACGATTACCCATGTTTTTTCTCTATATATTTTTTTGGGAAAACACGTTAATGAGCAAACGAAAATATAACTTTCTAGGTTCGGATTGGTTTGGGTTAACAGCTTGAAAATGTAATCTTTACGTTTAATGTCCGACGATTATACCTGTTAGATTAAGGAAGACTATGATTAAACCAAGTGAATTATGGTGAACGAATTGGTGGAATAAGAAAGTGGGAGTGTCCCGAGAAAACCCACGAGCAAGATGTTGTCCCGTCTCAAGCTTACTTGTCTTGGGAAGGAACCAGGCACACCACCCATCATAGTTTAGTAGTTGGGGTCTCAGTTTCGATTCCCGGTGGAAGATCCTTTGAAATGTTAAATGTCGTCGATGTATCTGTGATCGTGTCCCTGTCGTTCAAGGTTACTGCAAATAACTGTAAAACGAGAATAACCGAATATAATAGAGATAAGTTACGGAGATATTTTCGGTGAATCAGAAAAAAAAGTCTGAGGCTCCAGGTTAAGGATTCGAATTACTCTTACGACCACTTTCTGCTTCATGTTCTTGCGTGTTTCTAAGTCTTTTTAAATTAAATTTGAATTCTCTGGACTAGTATTTTATCATGACCGAAATCAGTGTTTCATCATTAATAACATATTGGAATCCTAAATATGTGCAATTTGCTATATAGACTAGTGTTTCTTGACTCTTACTTAACACAGCAGTCAGGATAGTGGCTTGAGCATTCGTTTCGTAACTTAGGGGTCCGCGGATCGATTCCCTGTGAGGAAATTAAGAAAAAATTATCATTTAGAATGTTGATATTTCTGATGTATATTAACATGAAAAATAGTCAATTTCTCTCGTTCTTACAAGTTAGGGTTGAAACGACTTCCTTCACAGGGGAAAATACTGACAACATGACGTCACAGTCTACAATCTCGATTCGTACTCCCTGAAAACTTAGCGTGTTTAGCAAACAATTCATGAATACATAAAGTACGAGTCATAAATGTGTCTGAAACATTATTGTTTCATTGTGGAATTGTTTCTAAGTTCTTCCACTCTTACTAGAAATAATAATAATATTTTCGTTTGCCATTTCCAACACGTTCCATATATCTGTTCAACCGCACTAGGTTTATACCAGGGGTGTGTCTCCAAGAGCGATCTAAAAAAGTTGATGTCTGTTGTGCATGCTCAGTAGATGATTATATTGTTATTTTCACACTAGATTTCTACCAGGGATGTGTCTGCAAGAGCGACCTTCCAATTATTACATTCCCAAATATGAAACATTTCGTGAATATGTTATAGAATTTAAATTAGGAACAGCCATGAGCGGAGTTAGGAATTGTTTGCTCGAGGGGTAGACGTTGTCGGTCTTGGACCTGTGGAATATAGGTAGCCATCTTATAGGTGGCATTTTTATTTTTTTGTCAGAAATTTGGAGGGCAATGCTCCGCCCAAGGGAACAGCCCAGCATTAAAATAAAAATTTTACAATGAAATGTATTACTTCTTAAAGAAAGGGCAATGAGAAAAAGGAAAGCAACTATTACGTAGGAACAAACTTTGGTTCGATTACGAATGCACTAAATTAGCTGACAAGAGAAAACAGGCAAAATTGCGTTGGCTAAAAAATCCGAAAGAAATAACTACACAAAATTTCGTTGACATCAGGTGAGAAACTTCTAAAACTTTTAGAACATAGAAACCCGATTTTATGAAGGGTAAAATTGATGAACTTGAAGATAATAGTAAAAACTAAAGCATTCAGGACATGTACAGGGTTTACCCTTAAATAAAGAGAATGGCTGTCGCGCGGCGCTTCAGTCGCCAGTACCGCGCTTCCCGGCGGGGTATTTGTGGTGCGGATCTAAGCTTAGCAACACACGGTTGGCAGCAGTAGCGTAGCTTTAAAATGTCGTCCCCCCACAGGATTATTTTTGGGGTTCTTCCCATGTCCATTCACTTCTCACTGTAGCTTATAGTTTTTGGAATTTTCTTCGCGGCGGGTCCCCAAACTCTGCGCCCCCCCCCCCCCCGCACTGCAGGGCCTGTGGTCCCTCAGTTCCGCCACTGGGTGACAGTTGCGTTCGAGCTTGAACACAATGAGGAATATATTTAATTTTCACTTAGCAGTGTTGCCAGGTTGAGTTTCAAGAAACGGATTTGGCGATTTTTAAAGTGCCCTGGCAACCAAAATTTCAAATTGGGTGACGATTCTTTTTATTATCTGCAGGCTATTACTCTTAAGAATTCACTACTTTATTATTTTCATATATAAAATAACAATTTAGTTTTATATCATACAATAAAAGTTTTGTTTGTTGAGAACTCAACTCACATTGAGCAAAAGTTTTATTAAAACTACCATGTTCGATATTAGTAGAATCCTTTTTTTGTAAGTACCTTTTAATCTCCAGCAGGCTTGGAAACCATAAGATAACACTGATCTGCAAATTTTCAACTTTGAAGTTAGTTTGAAATAAAATAGTGTATCCGAATCGTTTTTTTCTGCAGATTACGAAAATGGCCAAAGTTGTATATCACGTCAGGTTTTTTCACAAATCACGAAAATGTCAAAATTGAAAAAAAAAAACACGAACTTTTAAACCTGTAGACGCCTGCCAGGAAATTCATATCTTGACGTTGTCATCCCTGGCGCCTCTTCTAATCGTTGCAGAGACATGAACTCCCCTTGTTGGAAAGCTAATAGAACAAGTAATGCAACGAGCTATGTTTGGTGCATCTGAGCTCCCATTCGTAGAAGAAATTCGAAATATTTGTAAAGAATGTCATTTTTTGAATTTCCAGCCATGCTGGTAAACATTGTTAGTTATTCTACGTTGCTAAAAAAAAAAATACGAGTTCTTTACATAGTCCATATAGAAAAATGAAAGCCGTAGCTACAATAGGAAGCGAGGGAAAAAATCAAAGTGCAACCACCGTTTATAAAATTTTTTGGTTCGTAAACATTCACGTTGTTACCCCTGGTGCCTCCTAATTGTCACAGAGACATGATCGACATCTTGTTGGAAAGGTAATAGAGCAGGGAATCCAACGAGATATTTTTGGTAACTCTGGTTTCCATTTGTATAAGAAAAGGAAGAAGAAAGTCGAAAAAGTTGTAAAATATGTTAATTTTTTGAGGTCGAGTTTCGAGTCGAGTCGAGTTTAATATTTGGCTCGCTCGTTTAGCTCGTTTTAAATCATGGCCTGATTAGACTGGAAAGTGAAAGCCACGAGAAATGTAAGCAGTAATGTGGAATATTTTTGGTGTTGCTAACGACAGGGGTGCATCTCGTCTCGTCTCGATTAACGAGACGACAGTGGATTTTTATAACTAGACAGCCTCAAATGTCGTGAGCACCAGTATAAGTATATATTGTAGTTCTTACCATCAAGGTTGAGAACTGCACGGTCGAAGCTTTGAGTCCAAGCAGAAACCCAACCAGGTTAGTGATATCAACAGGCTCAGTTCGGTTCAACTGAGCGAGCAGCTAAAGCTGGCGCGTTGGAGTGAGCCACCGACTCGGTTCAGGTGAGCCATTGGCTCGACCTGGCTAGATTGGGCGAGCTGTTGGCTCGGCTCGATAGGGAATGAGCTATGAGACGAGCCACTCGAGCCGGTGACAACCCTAAACCCGGGCCGAGCTTTTTTGAACATGTTTGGCCGGCGCCCTATAACTTTTAGGCCTGACAATTTTTGGCTCGAGCCCGAATACTTGCTCCTTCGGAACTGAAACACAGATTCTCGTGAACGATGATCTTGCCTGATAGTCTTCACGACTACCGCGGTCAACAGTCAACTAGTTTTTAGTATTCAGCTACAAACCGTCTATCTTTCATGTTCATACACTCTGTTGTTATAATAATAATAATAATAATAATAATAATAATAATAATAATAATAATAATAATAATAATAACAATAATAATAATAATAATAATAATAATAATAATAATAATAATAATAATTAGTTGTAGTAGTAGTAATAAGTATCATTGATAATAATCATATTGTCTATGTAGGATTCCTGAAAAAGGTACTTGAAACTACAGACAGCATTTGGCTCCTTTTGGCTCGACTCGACTCGGAACTCGAGTAAAATTCGAGTCAAGTTTCGAGTCGAGTTGGAAATTTTTCGAGCCGAGTTCTCGAGTTGAGCTCAAAGATGTCTATTTCGAGTCGAGTCGGGTTTCAACGAAAACTCGCTCGAACACGGTCGTGCCCATCCCTAAAACAATGTGTCCGATGAAAAGGAAATTAGGACTCAGATCCTGATGTACAACAGAATCACTCATCGTTTCAAAATGTGGAGAGTCCATCATCCAAAACAATACATGTAAGTAAAAAATATAAATATGATTAGAGTTATTTTGCCATGGGCTTCATGGATACTCAAAGCTGCCCTCAAAATGTAATACGTGGTAGAGTTTTACCTAACAGTTCCATGGCTCCTGCAAAATTACTGCGTCATTTTGAAATCAATCACCCAGACTCAAATAAAAAGGGATTTCTTTGAGGGAAAACGCCGTGAGTTACTAAATCCACAAAAGCGGTTAGCTCATATGTCATTTACTATTAATGAAAAAGCGCGTAAGTTATAGATTAGCAGGGGCAGGCGAGGCCCACACTATAGCGGAGAAACTGATAAGACCTTGCTTGTTTGACATGGTTAACTGCATAATAAACGAAAAATCCGGTAAACAACTCTCATTAATACCACTTTCAAATGACGCATTCGCTCCTCGTATTGAAGATAAGTCACGTTACGTAGAGGAAGAATCGTCGGCTCAAGTCATCTCCCTTTGCACTGAAATAGATGAGTCAACCGATGTAACAGATCTGGCTGTCCTGCTTGTGCTTCTGCGTTACCATTATGAAGAAACTGTGGAAGGAGATATGCTACTATGTAAACCTCTCCCATCTAATGCATCTTTCCCAGAAATTTTTAGAATTATTAATTAGTATTTAGAAGAAAATCAGATACCATGAGACAACTGCGTTGATGCTTGCACTGTTGGTGCGAAGGCAATGTTAAGAAAAACAGCTGGAACTCTTACAGTATGAAGGAATTGGCGAAAAATTGCAAAAGTAGTCCTTGTATATTACACCGTCAAGCACTGGTCATAAAGAAAATGCCACAGCTCCTTAAAAAAGTTTTTGATGACCCATTCATAATCATGAACTTTATCAAGTCAAGAGCACTAAATGCAAAGCTCTTTAAAATTCTTTGTGATCAATCTCTCCTTCTCCATTCAGAAGACAGATGATTTTTTTGCGGAAAAGCTTTAAGCAGGCTCTTCGAACTGAGATTTGCGGTAAGAGTTTTCTTCATCAATCACGACTTCGAGCTGGAAGAACATTTGAATGATCAACAGTGGCTGTTTAGGCTTGCCTATCTAGCTGATATATTCGTGAAAATGAATTAGGTCAATCTTTCCCTTCAAAGAAAGAACGCAAATATATTTACAGCAGAGGACAAAATCAATGCTTTTAAGGAGTTACACTTCTGGAGCAAAAGTATCATTCAGTGTGAATATGACGTGTTTCTACATTAAAAGATTTCCTTGAGGAGAACAAAGGGAATCTCGGAGAATTTGATACCATTAATGAAGAATTTATTGAATATTTGGAGAATTTGCAGCACACTGTAAATCAGTATTTAAAAAAAAAATGAATATCATCAACACCAGTGGATCAAAAATCCATATGACATCCAAGGAAACTCTCTTCGCCTCACCGTTGACGAATACCAGAAGGTAATAGGCTCGATGTCCAATTTCAGTTTAAGAAACTGCCGTTGATAGACTTCTGGTGCCAGTTGAGAAAATAATCCTCGGGGTTATCGAAGAAAGCTATTGAAATGCTACTTTCTTTTCACGCACTTGTGTAGTGAAACTGGATTTTCTGTATATCCTCCAAAAGCAAATACTGAAACAGATGAATGCGGAATCAGATGTGAGACTGCAGCTCTCCGCCATAAAACCTGATATTAAAAAACTCTATGGGAGCAGAAAACAAGTCCATTCCTCCTACTGAAGTCTCAGCACATGTTGTGTGCTGCTTTATATGGAAAATGATTGTCATGTCACATTAGATTTCATGTCACATTTCAGAAATTAGGTTTTCATAAACACTTCAAAATATGAAATTATTGTAAATATCATTTTTACACTTTTATAAGTACATGAGCTCATGCGCATATAAAAGTGTAAAAGTGCACATTTACAGTAATTTAATATTTTGAAGTGTTTATGAAAAACTAGATCCTCGTGTAAATATAAAACAGTTTAAAAGTTATCATATTTACAATAGGCCTAATTTAAATTTATTGCATTTAAAAATAATAATGTGATGATAACATACACAATAATACCAAATCTTAAAAAAAGTGTATTTTCTGTACAGTTATAGTGCATAATAAATGGTATTACTATGAAAAATTGGCGACTAATTTAATACTATTTTCGTGGGTTCCGCTATTTTATTTTGGACGTGAAAGGGTTCCATAAATGAAAAACTTACAGAAAAGCTGTTTTATGCTATTACTGTCAGCCTAGTTCATTATTAATTGCACATATCTTTACAAGGGGCATACCGCAAGTTTTTAGATGCTAAAATTCAAATAGCGTATCACGTTTAAAACCGTATGTTTCTAGTGGTGAAAGGTATAACTGCAAAGCCACAGGTTTTGTTCGTTTGAAAATTAGAGGGCTGGAAATGTAGATTCAGTGTTGCCAGATCTATTGATTTTGCAGGAGGTCTCCTGATTTTTCTACGTTCTACTGATCTACTGCGAAAGAAAATGAAAAGTAATCAATCTCCTGCTTTTCCCTTACTTCGAGAAGTTAAAGAAATATATTATTGTTAATATTGAATTTTCAATGTTTCCTCACATAAAAAGATGAAATTTCTGTTATAATATACAACGCTCTGTAGAGCATATAGTTATAGTTTTACTGTATATAATATGAATCCAAAGGATACAACTGTATGTCATCTATATGCATTATGGTTAGCGTTTTTATGACTTCCTGTAAGATTTACAAGTAAGTGTTGTTTAGATTGGGATTTGGGTTGGAAGAGTGGCTTAGATAATTTCTCCACGATCGTCAGCAAGAAATCGTCTTACTCCACTATCACGTATGACTGTACCATATAGCTACGTTATTGCTACGTGCGTGAAAAGACATTTTTCCACTGCACTTTGCTCTTTCACTACGTTTTACTTCACACACGTGTGTATCAAATAATATTAATATAAATCGGGACTTCTCCCTTTCATTTGCTCAACGTAGTTCATCAGTAGGGATGCGCACGAGACGAGTCGAGACAGGATTTTTCTGAAAAAAATCGAGTCGAGACACGGTTCTCCCAATAGAGAAATATACATTTTTCGAGTCGAGAAATCACTTTTAGAGCACATTTTCGAGACGAGACAGCCACAAATCTTGTCTCGTGCGCATCCCTATTCATCAGAAATGAATTCTGAACTGCTTGTTTTGACTACTGCGCCCGTAATAATGGCAAATTTTATTGCCACTCCCCCGGATTTACATTCAAACGCCACCACTGTATGTGTCTACTGCTTTCTCCTGTTTTTTTTTTTTTTAAATCTTCGAATCTCCTGCTTTTCCAACTGACTGGTCTGGCAACACTGTGTAGATTAGTTTGAGCCTGTCAGCCAGCAACAATGGTGCTCGAGCATCGGGATTTGCCTGCAATGATTTTTTTTAAATTATTATTTTAAGTATAATTTAACGCAAGAGCAGTGCCATACTTGTTTAGAAAAGTCCTTCATGGATTTTACCTCTCCACGCAACCGTTTTTGTTTGTGGAGTTTAAACACGACCAAAAAAGCCTGACATAAGTCTCGCTTTGGGTGTCTTAGCATTGCAGTTACGGATAAAAATATCACAACAGTAAGAAATCTTGGGAAGGAAGATAGCCACATGACACACGACAGAATTCAGTCAACATTGAAGATTACATCAATTGCAGTCAAGTCCATAATAAAAGATTATCTTGGCCTCGCCAAGTGTTGCACACACATGTGCTTACGCGTGAGTAAAAGAATGACCACGTGGAATAGTGGCGTTATATGCTTAAAAGAATTTCGTAGGGGTAAAGTACAGACGATTTATAATCATAGGTGGCGAAATGTGGCTTTGCAACTATGATCTCGAAATAAAACAGCAGTCGACAGTATAGTATTTACAAAATGAAACTTGACCTTCGAAAATTAAACAAGCCTGGAGAGTAAGTTAAGTTGTGGTGGCATTTTTTTTTTGCAGACTTGGGAAGTAACGTAACGCAAGTAACGCGTTACTTCCTAAGTAACGTTTCCTAGTAACGCGTTACTTTTTCCAAAGTAACTGTAACGGTAACGAGTTACAAATTTTTAAGTAACGTACCTAGTTTGCGTTACTTTTTTCGCGTTACATTTCGGATGAGTAACTACAATATATGTATATTTTTTTCGGAAACGAATGTTTCTCCCCTGTAAGTGAATTTCTCAGAATGGAATAATGGAACATGAATTACGTATGTCAGTGACCGACACACAAAGAAACAGATAAGATCATAGTGCCACTTGCTGTTTTTGCAAGATAAGGACAGCTTCAGGGAAATCACGTGTATTGATTGCAAGCACCTGGAAGATCTTGTCATAAATCTTGACAGCTCCAATTCAATACGTTCAGTGAGTGAACTACGAGTGCAATGATACCGGTAGTATATTTTACTTTGATTGGTATTTGTTTTCATAAGACGGAGAGCAAAAATATTTTATCGTTCGAACATTTGAAAGAATACTTTTTCTTAAAAACTGAAGATGATGGTGGACATAATTTAAAAGTAAAGTGGTGCCCCGGCGCGATATATTTACCAACAACTAGGGTACCGTAATTAACGATATACAGTAACGAGTTAATATGAATAAACTGTGTTCAGATGAGCAGGCCTACTTTATTGATGTAATGTTGATGGTATGTAATATTAGAGTTCTTCTAGATCAGTTTGCATATCCTAAAGTCCCGTTGATTATAGAGTTTGGAACAACTAGCTTTAGAAAGCATGTATCGATTTTAGAGTTGCTGCCAAGTTATGATTCACCCTAGTTCATGTGTTCTTATTTTATTAGTTGCAGTGTAATGCTTCTCTATATTCTGTATTTTTACTTTTACATAACAACATTGCTATTATTATATAATTAGTTTAGCAGAATAATAATAAGCAGCCATTTTTTCTAACGCATAGGGATGGGCACGAGTCAAGCTAAAACTTGACTCGAATTCAAGTCGAATTTCGAGTCGAGTCATGGGTAATATTATTAAGTCGAGTTCCGAGCCAATTCACTGCTTTTGGCGTCGAGTTTCGAGTTGATTTGAGTTTGATAAATGGCCCGCTTGTTTTGAAATCATGGCCTGATTACACTAGAAAGCGAAAACCATGAGAAATGTAAGCTAAGCTTTAATATAGGATACTTTTAGTGTTGCTTACGAGAGGGGATACTGCTCGCATCTCGTCTCGTCTCGATAGCGAGACTACAAGAGATATTTTATAACAAGCTCAGCTCGGCTCGGCACAACCGTGCCGATAGCTCGAGCCGGCTCGATTGGGATGAACCATCGGCTCGCGCTGGCTTGGTTGGGATGAACCAACTGCTCAGTTTGGTTCAACTGAGCCGAGTCGGTTGGGTGAGCTGTTGGCTTGGCTCACTTCTCGGTTCGGGTCGGTAGTGAATGAGCTGTGAGCCGATTTGCTTGAGTCGTTGACAATTCTTAATCCGGGCCGAGCAGTTGAAGATATTTGGCCAGTGCCCTATAACTTCTAACAATGTTTGGCTCGAGCCCGAATACACAACCTAGACCCTCAACCCAAATTCAGAAGCTCGAGGACAATGCCCTTAACTCCTTGACTTCACGACTACCGAGGTTGGTAATCAACTAGTTTTTCAATATTCAAATACAAACCACCTATCTTTCTTGTTTATACAGTGTTGTTATAATTAATAATAATAATAATAATAATAATAATAATAATAATAATAATAATAATAATAATAATAATAATAATAATAATAATAATAATAATAATAATAATAATAGCGGTAGTAATAGTAGTACGGAAACTTGAAGTGATAACTTTTTTCCCCACATATTCAATGTTTCGGACCTAAAAGTAACGCGTTACTTTCGAAGTACCAGTTACTTTTTTGGGGCAAGTAACACGTTACATTTTAAGAGAAAGTAAGGTAACTTGTAACGCTTTACATTTTTACAAGTAACTTACCCAACACTGTTTTTTTTTTTTTTTTAACATCGTACATGTAGCAACTATACAGTTAGATAATTAATGTATAGGGACAGGGAGTAGAACGTTACTTACTGCCTTCTGAGTGTCTTTGAAGCTTGGAGATCTGCCCACCAAAAGTCTTCACTGTCTCACTTTCTTCTTCATCTCAACACTACACAGCCACACACAGCAGCGAAAACTTTTAAGTTTCTAATAGAAAGTGGAGTCTGTATTCTACCGTATTAGCTAGTGTGACTTTGCTTTCTTCTTAAAACTCAAGGAAAAACTTCGAGGACGACGCTTTCAAACAAGAGAAGAGGCTATCACAGCGTATAATAATGAAATTTCTGATATTTCTAAAGATAATTTGTACGAACATTTGACTCGAGGTTTTTAAGAATGCAGTGTATTGAAGTGCATATAAGTTTTATATATACACAAATTGTTACACACGAGTCGTGTGATATCCCTTCATTCTGAGATTCATCACTTGAGTAGCAATACTGTATTTTTGCTAGCTGAAGAGGAAAAGAGTTGGAGAAACCCCACATATAGTTCTATCAGTAAAGCACCTTTATTAAAGTAAATTATGTCTACCGACAAGGGCGCTTAAGTGGTTTCCAAGAGGGGCAAGTATAAACGACCCCATAAGCATTCCGCCAGCGGGCCGCCATAGGCCCATCGACGTGCGAACGGCGGGCCGCTGGCGGACGCCGCCGCCGGGCCACCTGCTCGATTACACTAATTACGCCTAAGTCCCGCCGGCGGGGTATCCGCCATAATCCCGCTGCTCCCCCGCCTTTAGCCGATACCCAGCCGCTGAAATCCCCCCACGTATTTCCCTCATGTGCAAGACGTAATCGGATCTACCGCAAAGCAGAAACCATGGCGGATTGCTCCCAAAAATTTTTCTTCATGCCGCCTTTAATCATCTACTCAATTTTGGCAACAACGTATTGGCACTTAACCGCTGAAACCTTTGTACCAATACATGGTTAAAATACAGATTTAACACCATTTTTTCAAGAATTTCATTCTCATCCTGGGATGGGTGCGCTATAGTTTTTTTTTGTAAGTGACTAGCCCGTCCGGCTAGAGCCCTGTTAGAGGGTTATGCCCTCTCTTAGGGAACTGAAGTATGGAAATAGTAGCTGTGTATGACTTTGTGAGGGTCTCAGAGTTCTGTATTAAAGCTTATGAGAACTATCAAAGACTTGATGACCTTTGCGGGCTTTAACATCAGGTAGGGAATGGGTGGCAGTTGTGGGTGGATTTATTGAGCAACATAGGATGGAAAGATGAGCGGAAGCTGGTCAGGAATTTGGTAGTCAGCAAGTAACTCCAGGTCTAGTGCATCAGAAGGTAGTGTGTAGCAGTACAGAGTATACAGGAGTGAGAGCGGCGAATGGAAATATCGAAATGCTGCTGGGTGGAGTGCCATATGATGCATAGTAGTCAGAAGTAGAGGATGGTGTGCTTCATAACGATTGTGTATGTAGGTGAGACGTAACTTTTCAAGATGAAACTGTAGAGATGGAAACTCAATGCGGTTGTATAATTCTGCTGTTGGGCTAGGTAACTTAATGCGAAATGCAATACGTAGTGCATGTCTTTCTAAGATTAAGAGCTTTTCGTAGAAAGAGCGTGCAGCAGCAATCCAAGCAGTGTGACCGTATGTTAGAGTCGGTCGTAGGAAAGCTTTGTAGGTATTTAATACTGTAGTAGGTTTCAAGCCCCATGTTGTTGCGGTTAACCTCTTTAGAAGATTGAGTCTATTGTAAGCCTTGGCGGTGACTGTTTGAAGATGTGGTTTCCATGTTAGATGTCTATCGAATGTAATGCCCAGATAGGTCACTGTTGAGCGTGCCTGTATAGGTGTATGGTTGACATGAAGTGTGAAGCGGTTGGGATTTCGACGGACTCGTGAGGTTTTCTTAGAGGGAATGAATACAATCGCCTGAGTTTTCGTGGCATTAATTGTAAGTTGCCATCTATCACACCAGCGGAGGAAATCGTTAATAGCTGTTTGCAAAGATTTGTTTATTGATTGGATAGTCGATCCCAAAGCAAGGAATGCAGTGTCATCGGCGTACTGAAAAAGATGGACTTTATCTGGTAGTGGAGGCATATCAGCAACGTAGAGAATGTACAGAAGTGGCGATAAAGCCGATCCTTGAGGAACTCCGGATAGCAGAAAAATAGGGTGTGATAGGCAGTTGTTAATAGAAACATAGGAAAGGCGACCCACTAAAAAGTTGTAAATCAGACGGATATATGTGAGTGGAAAACGGTGCCGTATTAATTTATAGATAAGTGCTAAGTGCCAAACTTTGTCGAACGCTTTCTCTAGATCAAACAGTACAAGACATGATGGCTTGACGGAATTATAATGATGTGTGACCATAGTGGATAAGCGAAGCAGTTGGTCGTTGATAGAATAGCCTGGTCTAAATCCTGCTTGATGGATGGGAAGAAGGTGACGTCTGTCGATGTATGCGTGTAGACGTCGGACAAGAATGCGTTCTAAGATTTTACTGAAGGTAAACGTTAATTGTATTGGGCGATACGATGATACGCTTTCAGGTGGTTTGTGAGGTTTTGGAAACATTAACGTCTTTGAAGTCTTCCACTGGATAGGAAAATAGCCTGTTCGGAGAATGAAGGTAAAGATGCTGGCAAGCAGAGTAAGCAATGGGAGCGGACTTTCTTTGATACGTCGATAAGTGATATTATCGAATCCTGGTGCACTATTACGTTTATTTCGAACAACAGTGATGATGTCCTGAACTGTAATTGGTTCTGTCAAAGGTTGATTAAGTGGAAGAGTATGGTGTGGATGCGCTATAGATACCTTCCAAGCATATCTTAACTACTATCTCGTAATTGTCAGTGAGAATTGTAATTTTGGAGTTGATTATTTACAATGAGCATAGCTTTAGGCAGTATATTTGACATCTTGCCAAGTAACAAATAATGCAACATGTACAGCTGTAACCGGTCACGAAAATAGTTTTGTAAGCCAACGAACTGTCTGACAATAGTTACATGAGTACAGTGCTGCCACCTGTTGCTTTTATATCCTAGGTCAGCAGACGTTACCGAGTTCTCTTCTGTTTATATGAAAACCATAACAAATGACGTTCACCACGCGAAGAGTGAAGAATTGTGGGTAATGCAAAGCCGATCCGTTCCCGTCACATGACCGTAAGCAGGAACAATCGCCACGATCAGCGCATGGTCCGAAGGCTACATCCGTCGCAGTACCGCGTTCGCGGGTACCCCGACAAAACAGTCATCGGTCCGCCAGTGGTTGCAGTTACTCAACCGACTCGATGTCCCGCTTCGTTCCCGCTCGAAATCCGCTTATATACCGCCATAGTAGCAATCGGCCCGACGATGTGCGGCGGACAATTGCTCATGGGGGACGTTTCAAATATAGGTGCAAATTTTGCTGTAATTAATGGAAAAATTCTGTTGGGTTTTCGATATTCTGAAGTACAATTTCCTCTAGGGGGCGAGCACCCCACTTTTCCCTTGTCTACCGAAGTTTGGTTTTTTGCAATTTTTCATATTACGCATGCATTACAGCGCAAGATAAGAATAACGAAACATATAAAAAGGTATTAACATAAAAACGACTAAAATACTGTGAGGTAAAACTACTAAGCTCACGCCAGCCAGTTTACTGTAAGTGGGTAGAGTGGCTCCCAACGTAATAATATACTGTATATGATTAGTAAAAAATGTATAGTTGCAAATTTTGTTAGGCTAGTTTTAGACGGAAGCATTTATCGTAGCATTTCTCGTAGCAAAAATCGTATCATCGATATTCTACCGTGTAAAGTAGCAAATGCTATAGCATTTCCCACGCCATGGCATATCCTATGGCATTTCTTGTCGATAGAACCTGCTCTATTTCGTAGCATTTTTCCCAGCATTTCTGCTCCGATTGCAGCGCCGTGGTGTGTTAAAAGGAAGCGATGTGTGGGAAATTGAATTGTAGTAAAGAAAAAAGTTAGAGTAGGGATACTATTATTATGTTGATTAAAAAAGTATGAGGAACATCCTTGTTAGTACAAAGTTAAAGCGTGCAGTTTCACTATACGGATATATACAGAAATTCATTTTAAAAACTTTCTCGTTTCATTTATTGATGTGCTCTTGCATTCTCCGGTGCAGGTTCACTTTAACAGGTGGCAACGTGTATTTTTACTATACGGATCCATAGTATAAGTAGTAGTAGTAGTAGTAAGAGGAGGAGGAGGAGGAGTAAGTAGTAGTAGTAAGCAGTAGTAGTAGCAGTAGTAGTAAGAATAATAGTAGTAGTAGTACTAGTAGTAGGAGGAGAAGTAAGTAGTGGGTTAGAAGCCCCGATGGGGATGGTTGGGTTCTGTTTTCGATACAAAATGGGGAAGTTACAGACCTGCCAAAATTTTATGGCAGCTTATTGAAAATTTTGTGCATTTCAGGTTCGACTTTAATTTCTATATTTCCACATAAATACCCATCTCAGATGTAAGTGCACACCATATTTTCATTACTTATACACTACTCTATTAAAACATTAGAAATTTCTTCTGTAAATTTTAAAATCTATGGATCTGTATAGTATAACTGCACCGTTAAAAGTCCTTTGTATCATAATAACCATATGCGAAAACGGGCTTAAGAAGAAATAGTGACTAAAATATCTGTTTTTAGTTTTGGAGTCATAATTGCGCTCTTCTCCAGTGATTTGTTTGCTACGTCACGACAAAATGCTTATCAAAATGCTACCATGTAAAAGCACAATATACTTTTCATGCCATACAATATTATACGAGATTTTTGGCAGCACATCTGCTACGATAAATGCTACGATAAATGCTTTCGTCTAAAACTGGCCTTAGGCTACAAATAGTTAAAATCCGCTACTTTTGTATGACAATCTCGCTACTTTCTAATCTTAAGATCTGGCAACATTGACGCGCAGTCACTTTTGCCGCGTAAATGTAATATGATGTATTAGCGGCCTGTGATCGTGTTTTTATGGTATGTAAAACCTGTAACTACATTTAACTGGATTTTATTTAGACAAGTCGTCATTTTATTAAAAGCGTTATAGTTTATTGTGACATGTTGATTGTATATTTTAATGTTTTATTTGTGGTATGTCTTATGTGCATTATAATATTCTAAACCTGGGCTGTCATCAATATAATCGAATGTTTGAGTGCAAGGGCTAATTTTTAATTTTTGTTACGTGGGGTGAAGATTGACGAATTGTTAGCGGGAACTTGAAGACATGACGGTTCTTATTTGTCACATGGAGCAAAAGACCGCTGTGTGAGAAACTAGTTTAAATTACTCCATCTCTGAACAGGTCTCATGTGTAAAATAATTAGTATTTTGTAGGCAGTATTGTCATAAAAAGTCATATTGTGGAGTGACTAATATTGTTCAATTTAGTTTTGAGGTTACGATTGTATGAAGATAGTGATGATAAGCATGGCATTTTCTGGGCCGAATCTATATTTCTAAGATGCACCAATGCAAACTTAACCAAACCTGAGCCAAAATCGTGCTATGTTATTTTATAGGGTCATACTTACAGTCTTGAAATGTGAACCTCTTTTAGCAGGAAATTAACTCTTACTGTTTTAGATAGTATTTTTTAAGCTGGAGGAGTTGCATTAATGGGTTTCACTTTAGGAAGGATGAGTATAAAATATGAACATACTTTAAAACAAAAATCAACATATGATAGGTGGCCACTGAAAGGCATGGATTTAATTGAGTAGGGGCAGAAGAACAACTCTAGGGCCTCCGTCCGCAGAGATCAGGCGCGTTAGCGATAGTAGGTATGCTCATTAACTGCACATACTAATACAACTAATGAACCTACCGGTAATTTTAATCAACCGTTTCTTCTTTTCTCTGCAACCTTTCATTTAAAATTTTTTGTTCCTTTTATTTCACGTCTTACTTCATCGCAAACTTTGTTAAGCGATCTTAATCTTTGTCAATGTCATACACTTGTCGTATTTCTGACATATTACATCACACGTGGGTAATTCACATTCTTGCAGATATTTAATTACTTTTATTTCCTATAAAGTAAGAGTATGAGAAACCGAAGATTTGGAATTCCTTGAACTTTTTCCGTCAGGTAATTCAAATTGTTGGTTTAATGTTCTTTAATACATATTTGAATACCACATCCATCAGTTCCGCTTCCGAATACCATTCTCAGACACTACCATCACTGCCGTTACGTTACTTCGGACAGCTCACTGAAGCAACTCGGATACCTTTCAAATACTTCAATCTTTAAGGACTTGCAATACTACCTGCTATCATTTCAATGTGTAACAGTATCTTCTTATGTGCTTAGAAGATATTAGCTTTAGGTATATTCGCGTTTTACGCATCGGACAGGTAAGAGAGACATAGCAGGGTTCGCAAAAACAGTTTTTTTTTTTTTTTTTTTGAAAAACAAAAACTTTTTTCCCTTTGGTTTAAACCCGCTTTATTTGGTTTAAATAATTTGCTCTATGTATTTATATTATATATGGGCAGAAATAAGTCTGTTTCTCCGTGGTGTTATTATGCAACAACGGGGTTATGGTGGAAGGAGTCACATAAGCTTAAAGCGGAATCCAAACTACTACTCGGCTTACATACGAGAGAAATTGTCCTCCATTTGAACTTGGAACAGCAGAATGCAAGTTCCTCCTACTTCACTCCAATACCAAAAGTATATTCGCTTATTCGGAAATCGGGACTAGTGTTGTAAAATTTCGGGAAATTTTGAACCCGTTGGTAAAAAATCTTTTTTTTTTCGGTTTCTTTCCGAAAAAAATGGGAAAATTAAAATCTTTGTATTAGGTTGATTTTACTGGTAATGGAACCGTTTTTTTTTTTTCTCTCAAATGCGTGAAAGTGTAAGCTGAGAAACTTCAATATTGCGAATGTTTAAAAAAAAAAAGAAGCAATCGAAAATAAAACTGTTGTAATTATTCTTGAAAATAGTCTGCACTCATTTCCTTTATATGCTTTTTGGTCGTTTATTCGTGGTGTGCGGTAATTATAGGACTTTTAACAGCTGCATACACATTTACCATCTTGAAGTGTTTCTGTTGCAACAAATAGAGCTCTTGAATGAAACTGGGTTCTTAATGTGCTCTTTGATCTGGTAAAATTTTGTTAATTTTAACCAAATTACTTCTTAAAAGAGACAGCAGTAGGAAAATTTCATTGATACTCATGCACTAAAACATATAATTACTATTATTTAGTTTTCTAATATAGACTTTTATATAAACTTTATGCACAAAATTTTGTATGTAAACAAATACCTGTTTTCTAGTGTGACAAATTATATAAAAAAAGAAAGTTACTATATTTGTAACTTAACAACTTTTGAACCACCAGACCGATCTCTATAAAATTTTCAACATAGATGGGGTTCGGGACAAGAATGTGTTTTATCATTTCACTTTGAAGGTGCAATTTAGAGGAGAAGGAAGGGGGATATTTAATGGAATTGACCGATATTAGTGTCGAATCCATAGTTGTAAAGGTTGCTGAGATGAACAGTGACACTTTCGATGCTGTTTAAATCCAAATTCGGCCTGAAACTTGAGGTAGGAAAAGTACATGAAAATGATTGAAAATGGTCGATATTATGGTCTGTTTCAGGCAAGCTGATAGGAAACTTCCCTACCTCCCACCACTTATCACTACAGAAGGGGAAAGCAAGTCCTTTACAGGGAGGGAGACTTTTCTAACAGACACAATCGTGTTAACTTTAAATTCGTGTCAATTCGCTCGCACCTGATGTTGAGAAAGCACTGCTGTTCCTTTTAGCTATCAACCCTGATTAACAAACAATTACTGTTTTTAATGTTTATATTTAAGAAAAGTATTGCTTATTATTCATGTACTAAAATTTACCCTACTGTAAAACATTTTATTGTCTTAACAAATATCGAAGACATTAAAATCAATAAGAGCTCAATCCACCCACAATTTTGAATGAATGTGGAAGCTGATCCCTAACACGTATAGAAGAATGGGAACTGAGGAGTTTCGAAAGTAAAATGTCAATAAAAATATTTGGAGCAGAAAAAGCAAATATTCAGGGGAATTAAAACGCTATACAAACTTTTATTTCACAACTACAGGTCACCAAGTATTATAGAAATAGTAAAGTTAATACGTATAAGATAAACATGACAGGTTGCTTGTATGGGAAATACACACTAAGTCACCAAGTCCTATTCAAATAGCCTAGGAGAAAGAGACTATTAGGTGGGCAAAAGTATAGGCTTCTGGACAATGTAAAGCAGGATCCTGGAACGATGGTTGATAACAAACATGGTACATTGACTTTTCACAGATTAAAATCTAATGGAAAAGTTTGTTTCTGCTGTGATAAGCCTTAGATCTCTTTAATCCAAAGTGTTCGTTATTTTTATATAATTGAACGAACTTTTTCTTTCTTATACACTAATCAACTCTTGTGACAACATTAGAGTAGTCACTAACGCTCTCGCCTTCTGTGCAAGCGGTCCCGGGTTCGATTCTCGGTGGGAGCATTCGGTTGAAAAAGTATAAAAGCTTTTTCAGGCTAGCTATCCTGAATGAAGTTTTCCTGGGTTTTCTTCATTCATACAAGGCAGCTGTCAGGGTGGTACCTCACTTATGGGTCCCAGGCCTTTCTTCCCTTCCTTCCCCGGATAGTATGCTCGCCGAGGGACGTCATCCCTCATACATTACCAGGGTGTCTATCGGTCACGAAAGTCATAAAAAAGTCACGAAATGAGAAAATGGTCATGAAAGTCAAGAAATTTAGCTTTTGACTCACGATTTTTTTTTTATCTCTACAGATATAAGTACAGATTTTTTTTATCTCTACAAATATAAGTACAGATTTTTTTTAACTCTACAATTTTGTTCTATAAAACGTCAAAATTCAGCAGAAAAAATGCCTATGGTCAGTTTTAGACGCTACCAAATCGCAAGCAAAGCACACTTCTATCGCATGCGTGAAAATTCGGTCTAATTCGCACTCAAATTCGCTCTTATGAATGTTACGAAATTTTATAGTTTGGTAAATAAAAGGTCACGAAATTTCATTTTCGAATTTTAGTAGACACCCTGATGACGGGCTAAATGGACATAGATGTCGAGAGCTTAGAAATCTAAATCCGAATTGTTCTTTTAAATGTAAGAACATCTATTAGAAGTGTGTGTATTTTCTTCTCTTTTTTTTTTTTATCATTTCAGATTTTACTGTTACCATCCTAATACTTTAGCCTTACATGTTGTACTTGGGTTTCGATTTTATATTATTATGAAATTATTGTATCAATACAGTAACTACCCATTCAATTACCAACCCTGCCATTACTTGCTATTCCAACATTATATCAGAACACCGACTGCCAAAAGAAGAAAAATAAAGAATGCAACTGTTCAATAAAATGTAAATTATAATAACACGTGTATTATTTATCTCACTAATAAAAGTAATTGTAATTAAATGTTAAAATACGACGTGTTATCGTGAGAGGTATAATTTACTATTTAGACAGATTTAGATACACACTATACCTCCCTCTCCCTGTGCGGGGGCTGATGGTAGAAGACGGAACACCAGCATTCACCTGTACTTGAGCGTGGTAGGGGAGAAAACTTCTTTTTCCTATCAGGTTATGTGGAACAGATTATAGTGTCGAACCCATAGTTTTTAGGGTCGTTGAGATGAACAGAGACATTTTCGATGCTATTTAAATCCAAATTCATCCCGCAAATTGGGAGAATATATATATACAGATGGTGATTAGAAAAATGGAAACACCTGTAGTTGGCAACATGTCAGATGTATGGGTTGGCAGTGGTGTCGTGGCGCCCGCAGCGGCGGACCGCTGGGAGTGGTGTGTTAGGTTGGTCTCCATACTACATCAGACGCAGTGTCCAGTGGCTACAGCAGACGGAGGTAGTGTAAAATGGGATACCTCTCAGATTTTCAAAGAGGGCAAATTGTTGGTGAGCGGTTATGTGGAGTGAGTGTGACGGCAGTGGCTACTGTGTTAAGTGTGTCACGTGGGACAGTGTCGAAGGTGATGACGGCCTACACAACACACGAAAAAACCCCATCGGGGAAGCGGAACAGTGGACGGAAGAAAATTATGAGTGACAGATCACGGCGGGTATTAAAGCGCATTGTCACGCAGAACCGTCGTGCCACTGCGGAACAAGTGACGGAAGAACTCAATCAGCACCTCCCCCACCCTGTTTCAACAATCACAGTCCGCCGCGAATTACATGACATGAACTTACGGGGTCGTGTTGCACGGGCCAAACCGCTCACCAGGGACCATAACGCTTTCGCACGCCGCAAATGGTGCTGCGACCATGCAACTTGGACCGTTGAAGACTGGAAACGTGTGATATGGTCGGATGAGTCATCCTTCACCCTATTCCCAACCACGGGCCGTGTTTATGTGTGGAGAACGCCCAAAGAAGCTTATGATCTGCAGTGTCTCCGCCCAACTGTGAAACATGGCGGCAGCTCGGTGATGCTGTGGGCCGCCATATCATGGTTTTCGTTGAGTCCTGTGGTCACACTTAGCGGACGAGTCACTGCCAACGATTATGTCGCAATTTTAGGAGGCCACTTGCATCCTATGGTCCGGATGTTGTTCCCGGACAATGACGCTATCTTCCAGGATGATAATGCACCCATTCACACAGCTGGCGTTGTTGCAGTGTGGTTTGAGAAACATCGGGATGAAGTTCAACACCTCCCCTGGCCCGCCCAATCCCCAGATCTCAACATAATTGAACATCTGTGGTCCGTCTTGGAAACACGACTCCGGCGACGATTTACACCTCCATCCTCTCTCACAGAACTGGCCGATGCCCTGCACGAGGAATGGTGTAAAATTCCACTTGCTACCATTCACGACCTCTATGCCTCCATCCCACGTCGCATCAAGGCTGTTCTGAAGGCGAAAGGTGGCCCGACACCATATTAATCTGGTAAGTTGCAATTTCGTTCAGGTGTTTCCATTTTTCTGATCACCATCTGTATATATATATATATATATATAATGATGGAAAATGACCGATATTAGTGTCGAATCCATAATTATTGCGGTCGCTGAGATGAACATTGACACTTTCGATGCCGTTTAACTCCAAATTCGGCACCGTAACTTCATTGAGAGGGAAGGATTGATATGTTAAAAAATGGTAAAAAAAAAATTAAAAAAAACAAACGATATTAGTGTCGAATCCATAGTTTTTGGAGTCGCTGAGATGAAGAGTAACACTTCCGATACCGTTTAAATCCAAATTCAGCGCCGCAATTTGGGAGAGGGAAAAGGGATAGATACACAAAAATGATTGAAAATGGCCGATATTAGTGTCGAGTCCATAGTTTTCGGGGTCGCTGAGATAAACAGTGACACTTCCGATGCCGTTTAAATCCAAATTCAGCCCGATCAGTACTTCTAAATGGGAGGGTGACATCTAAAAGTAATTGAAAATGACATACTACTGTCGAATTAATAGATTTTGAGGTCCCAGTTCATTTGTGACAGTTTTTGGTGCCCTTTATGTCCAAAATGAAACGTATTCTTCCTATGCGAAGAACGGGTATTTTGCTAGTATTTAATGATTACGAACGGACGTTTCACATCTTAAATTCTTTAGTATATTTCTCGCTGCTCAAATTTACACTTGTGCGGTGTATATGTATATGTAAATAAGATAATCTTTTTCTGAGTTATTAGAACAATATACAAATAATAAAGAGGGATTTTTACCAGAAATCAGAAAACTGAAAAGTAAAATTAAAACCTGTTTAAGTATTTTTCCTGCTAGCGAAATACATTGTATTTACGCTGCAGAGAAGTTACAGCAAATAATATTAACATCAGGCGAAGAAATAGTTTTCAAATTATCGGTTTTTGCCTATATTTCCGAAAGATTTTTTAATTTGTTCAAAATTTCCGGAAATTTTACACAGCACAAGTAAGATACGTATCTCCATAAAATATATATTTGATTTTATCATACCGGTACTAACTAAAATGATTCTGGCCCCGTTATTTTGACACTTCCCTGCTATAAAGCGGGAACATCATAAGATTGCTTAAGATAATTTAAATGCATCTATCTTAATTAATTTTATTTTAGTATCTTTCGTAGCTCCGCCATAACTTCGTTCTATTGCGATGCTAACATTAAAGGAGTGGTGCACATATATTTGTTGACACAAATTTTCCCTGTTCTAATAAAAGAAACATAAGAATCAATGATATTAACTGTAAACTAGTAAATATAAAATATTTTTCGTTTTAAAAGCATAATGTAGTAAAATATTCGAACATTTCAATTTTTCCCAAATTTGCCGTTTTGTTTTCAAGCTCTGGAAAAAACGGTAAAAACTGGATTTTTACCCAAAATTTCCGCTTTTTTTTTTTTCAGGCTTTCACAACACTAATCGGGACTGTCCCGTTTCATTATAAAGATGGGTGGTCCAGTCAGTAATTTTCTTAAACCGGGGAACTCCCGCATTAACCACCAGGAAAGGCCTGTAATTACTTTAGATACAAAGGAAAATCCCGTTATCGCTTTGCATGTAAAATTTTACGGTCAACGTATCATGACGCAAAAACTGAGATATTAAATTACAGATTTAGTATGTAGATATCATTCAATAGAATAAAAAATGAAAGTCCAATCCAAGCTATGTAGGTAGCTGATAAATTTTGCCAATTTTTATATATTTAAGCAACCTTGGCTTCTTTATAAAACAAGAGGTATTCAAACAAGCAGAAACATACAATTTGGTTTCGTTTCGTATGTTTAGACTTAAGTAATAGCGAGGTTATCAAGGAGACTCGCTTGAAGTGATATCCGAACCGCTACTTGGTTTACACTTGAAAAAAGGGTTTTGGTTCAACCGAGAATTGAGCCTTGATCAAAAGGTGAAAAGGAGATAAAACTAATGCAGATGGTTTGATATGTGGAAACGTCACCATAAGGTTCACACGATTTAAAGCATTTTTCATTTTTTGTTTAAACTTTTTTTTTTTAAAACAGCCAACCCTGCGACATACATTCCGATTTCTTCCGTACAAAACTGTGCCCCGCTGGTAAAATCTGTATCGGTGAAGATTGAATGTGTACCAATACCAAAAACAATAACAAGGACAGTAAAAACATTTTAAAATAAAGTTTGAAAAACATCTTTCTAAATGTGGCAATTTTTTTTTTTTTTTTTTTTCGCGAAAGGCTTTGGCAAAGTAAAATTAAACCATTTTCATAAGCAATACTATTTTTCGGCCTTCGGTTCCACAAACAGAAGGAACAAATAAAAATAAAAGTGAAAAAAAAAAAAAGAAATTATATAAGCCTTAAATAATTCTGTTAATTTATCACATTTTCAACCACGCATACATCCAGTCATTAGTGTACGGACTCAACCCAGTCTTAATTGCGTACATGGGGGCTGCGGTGGCTCAGTGGTAGAGCGTTCACCTCTGGTGGTTGGGGTTCCGGGTTCGATCCCAGCCCCCGCCAAGTGAACTTTGTGGTGGTCAAACACCGTGTGCGTGGGTTTTCTCGGGGTTCTCCCGTTTCCTCCCACTTTCTTTATTCCACCATTTCATTCATTATTCATCATCACCGTCTCCTTTAGTCTAACCGGCATAACCGTGGGACGTAAAACTCAAAGATTTCATTTCATTTCATTTAATTGCGTACAACCGTAAACATTTATCTAATATAAATACACTGTCATAAACACTGTTTGGTTCAATAATAAAATAACTCAAAACAAACTTAGCATCAATAACAAAAATATGTACTCCGAGTTGTTTAAAATCTTACTCGTTATCTCTTTGCCATACGCACGTACAATAAAATTCTTTTAATAGTATGGTGACGGTAAAGTGTACATTTAATCAAATAATATTTCATTTGTATTACTTTTATAAAAATCAATTCGTTTACTTCTTACCACTATATTACCAATTCCAAATGCATTCAAACATGTTTTATACACATTTTAAAATGTTTTATGGCTCCTTGGCGGGAAATGGAACCCTGGTGTCCCGCGTGACAGGCGGGAATACTAACCACGAGATTTTATTAGATTGTATACATATTGAATGACCGTTACCAAGGAGTTAAAAGGAAATTATAGCATACTAAACTTATGTGCGCATGGTAAAGCGATTACAAAAGCAATTGGAACAACACGGGGCAAAAGGAAATTACAGTGAAACCTGTCTATGTTGGCCACCATCGGTTCCATCGAAAAGTGGCCAACTTAGCCAGGTGGCCAACTTACAGAAAATAAGTGTGATTTGTGTATTTTTAGAATAGGATTTCTAGTATTACTTGATTGTAAAATTTTAATAAGCAGTGGCACGAGAGCTACTTATAAATAATGCATATAGAGTAATCAGGTGCCAATATTTGACAATTGAGATGGTTATTTTTAAGCTTGAGAATTTTCTGGAATTACTAAAGCTCCCAAGTGATGAAAGGAGCTGATATAGCTAATGGTTTTACCAAAACAGACGGTAAACAAATACGTACAACCATTTCCTAAATTCCTGTACGTGCTTTTTTTTTTTTTTTATTATTATTTATTTATTCACATCTTCCTTTACCACCCCTTTGTCAGGGTAGTCTTCTGGACATTGAGCTCCAAGAGCAAATCGCGGGAATCCTTGCTTCTTTTCTCCAGTCACAAATACAGAACATCTGCCTCTCATATGGGAATTCGAAAGAGTTAAGAAAAACAACAAAACGGTATTTTGCGTGGCCAAGATACGCAGCTAAATTTATCATTATCATCATAGAATAAACATTGCTTCAGTGTGGCCAACTTCCAAGATAGACAGGTGGCCAACTTATAGAGTAGTAAGTAACGAATGTCTTATGGGAAAATGCAGGTTCAAGACGAACTAGGCGAAGATAAGCAGGTGGCCAACTTCGAGATGTGGCCAAGTTGACAGGTTTCACTGTATAGCATACTAAAAATATGTACGCTTGGTAAAGCAATTTGAACAACACGGGCACATACTTTTGTTTTTTGATGCTAAGACTGTCCTGTGTTACTTTATTAAAACTCCAACAGAGATCATGACAGTGTACTTATGTTTGATAATTGTTTATATTTACACACCATTAACACTAAGCAGGATCCGTCAATTAACACGGGACGAATGTCGCAGAGCACCACTGAAGGCTGGATGCGATTGTGAATGTGATGATTTGGTAAGATTTTTTAAGGTTTATATAGTTTTTTTATACTGTTTTTGTTTGTTTACGGAACTGAAAATAGTATTGTTTATGAAAATGGTTTGTTTTTACCTTTGGCAAGGACTTCCGTGGTTAAGTGTGTGTTTTCACTTTTACCATTATTAGAAAGATGATTTTCTAAATTTTATTTTAAAACTTTTCGCTCTCACTTGTTATTGTTTGTTTTGACCTGTCTGAAGGATTAAGTAAGTATTTGAGTTTTTATATTTTAAAATAAGGAATGTCTTACAATAGAAGATTATTACATAAACCTGTCTTCTGGATAAATCAGCGTTTAGTATATTCAAAACCAATATTTATAAACAGTGTTTATTCAGTGCAGGTTTACTGTAGTAGGGCATAAGTGTGTCCATGTATGTACCGTGTTTCCTGGATAAAATTCCATCAGAAGTGCCTAAAAGCGCTGTGATATCCGCTTTACAAGGGATGTTTTTTTTTCCCTTCGTTAGGTGATAAAATGGCATTCCGCTGTGCTGATGGGAGTTATTGGCAATAGTTACATAAAATTAAATTCAGTTGGCAACACGATATTTTTATCACTGAATATGACGTAGTTCCTGTATCATTTGTTGGGGGTTTGGAGAAGCATATGGAACTTACAGGGGTTGTGTTCTGCGATCACCTGTCAATGCAGGGGCTGAACCGTTTCCACCTTAATACATTGGCATCTATGATACCCCGGGACCATCTATCATGGTCAATATGATGAACACCGGTATGGACCATTGCACGACAACGCAATTTCTACTCCAACTAAGGTTACCTGACTTTTCTTTTACCCGGATATATCAATTTTCCCGGAAGTAAAGATATTCGTAGTGTGTAGTTTTTATTTTATATTTCGAAATGCCAAATGTTATTCAACAGATGCTGACTTGAAACAGTGCTTAGTTCAGCGCCGTAACCTGGAACTTTTCCTTTTTGAGCAAGCATTACCATTCGTGTCCCCTAGGAAAGTATCAAATTCGGACTCGCTGGAACAATATTAGTAATATTTCTGGGTGGAACAATATTATTAATATAATTATTTATAGTCCATCTTAGGAAAAATATTTTGTTTAGATGATTGGGAAGAAGCAGGACCTTGAATTATCTTCCTTTTTTAGGAAATAGTATGGTGAGCAATTTCCACGCGTCACAAGTTAAATGAAGCAAGAAAGTAATTGCTTCAAATGGCGGGGAGCTTAACTGGGAGGACGGTTGCTATTTCGCCGCTAGAAGTACACTGGTTTAGTTTGTATAAATATTTTCTCGATATTCAATTAAGTAACAGTATCTATTATAATTCTGGAGCTTATTACATGAATAAAAAGTTTCTGACCAGAGTATCACACTTGTTCAGACCAGAGTACCAAACTTGTTCATTAAAACTAATGTAATATGTAACAGTTTCAAGAACTTAACGTTGTCTTCCTCAGACCCCGAACGCAGAACATGCAAGTTTCCAAGAAGAAATCATTGAGATTTAAATGATTCATCGCAAAGTTTTAAAAGAAAAACACCACCAAATAAATACTTGTAATTCTTTTTGAGTAAATTTATGCGACAATGTCAGAAATATGGAAGTCAGTACCACAACCATTTTAAACTTATTTCTGGAAACAAATTTAATGTCTAAAGAGGTGACTTCAAAGTTTCCAAGAAGAAATCATTGAGATTTAAATGATTCATCGCAAAGTTTTAAAAGAAAAACACCACCAAATAAATACTTGTAATTCTTTTTGAGTAAATTTATGCGGGAATTTCTGGGCCTCAGGCACTTAATCTGTTATTAACTGGTATTGGTTGAATAAATCAGTGATTGAATGTTACACATTAGTTTAATTTTAATAAATAAGTCTGGTTCTGGTCAGAATTTTTTTATTGAAATTATTATCAGATTTGTTGAGCAATATTAACGTTTAACCAAAAATTGTGCAATAATAAGACAGTACTAATTGATTGACCTCGTTGAGCTGTACAAAATAATTATATATATTTTAATGTAGAATGTTTTTTTAATTTTTTTTTTTACTTAAATGTTTAGTTTCATGATTAATATTTTAGTATACTTTTAGGGCCTTCGCACTGTTATTTTATGATGTAGTTTATTGTAAGAAATCCTTGCATGCAAGTGGTATATTTATTAGTTAATAGTGTGAAATCATTTACTTTGTCGTAATTCACCTAACTTGGCCTCTGGGTAGTGGACCAGTGTTCTAGAAGCTTGCCTTAATGAGAAGTATCCAACATAAATTATGATTAATTCTAATAACTTCAATTTTTGTTTACCTATGATTTTCCAAAGATAGGACATATCGATCGTTAGATTTCATCGTACCAAAGAATATAGCACTCTTGTCATGTAATACATGATTACTACACTACTAATATTTTATTACTTTTGCGATTAAATTGTCATGAGTACTTTTTGAAAAGAATGAATTTTTATGGCGATATAAAGTATGACATTCGTTGCCAATCTGACATAATTGATAAATTTTATTCTACTGAAGGTGGACAAACACCGTGTTCGTGGGTTTTCTCGGGTTCTTTCGTTTCCTCCCACTTTCTTCATTCCACCATTTTATTCATTTCTCATCATCACCATTTCCTTTAGCCTAACCGGCATAAGCGTGGGACGTAAATCTCAAAGATTTCATTTCATTTTTTTATTCTATTGGAGTCTATTAATTTATTTACTTATTTATGAAAAGTATACATTGTAAGTAGCAGAGTGTATCTTTTGTTAATTTGGTTTATCTTACGCTGGCACACACATTCCTGAAACAAACTTCCAGACAGCATGTCCCGTTTTGACTCAATTTGGGCTTAAATCTCATCAGGACTCTGATCAGCTTGACGATACCGAAAGCTTACGAGTTCGACACTAATATGGTTATTTTGACATATTATTTTAAATCGATTTGTTAAAATTTAAATCACTCGTACTTTTCTTTAAGTGTAAACAATTTAAATTTTATCCCTTTTTTAACCGATGAACTAAGGTTTTAGGTTTTTTTTATTATGTGATTTTAGAATAAGAACGAAATCACAGGTTTCCTGACTTTAGTTGCGTTTTTCCTAAATTTTTTCTCATATGTGATAGTCACTCAGTAGCAGTAGTTGATTGTTCTAGCATATAAGAGTGGGCGATCACAGAGATCCTGGAATTCACTTCAAGATGATTGAACGAAAGAAGTAATTATGAGGAACTGAAGTAAAGGACGAAAGTAAAATATGCACGTATACGATATGCTACCATTTTGCAAACAGCAAAAATTTTGGATTGTGTTGCACAGCTAGTATAAAGCTTGCAAAAGGCTTTTCAGACATATATAAAAAAATAAGTAAGGATATTTGATTTCAAGTTATCTACACTTAGCATGACTAAAGTAATACCACAATATGCAAGATCTTGTAGTAGTTAGACCAGCGTTTCCCAACCGGTGTGCCGTGAATGGGCCACTGATGCCGCGAGGAATCGAAACAAAATTATTAATTTTATACCAATCAAATTGCAAAACGTAGGGAAAAAATGTATATTTGTATTTCACATTACTATGAACCTCTACTATGAATCTATAATTTTAAGTTTCATACCGGGTTACTGTTCTGTACATTTCTAATGTTGAAAAAATGGTTATCATTGTTATGACCATTATTGCTTCTTTATTGTTGCAGGCTATTTCGTAACTTGAAAATTTAAAATATCATTCAATCCTTTCGACAAATTACCTTCATTTGTGTTTTAAAAGTGAGAGAGATTGTTCGTTCGTTATTTAGTGATCTTCCTTCTTAGTAAAAGGTTCGATACAGTTTTTAAAAAGAAAGCGTATTTTTAAAACCCGAGTCCAATTTTTCGTAGCAGTTGTTTTCTATTTTTAAATTAGAATGAAAAATAAGCATAATGATTTACCACGGGGAAAAAAACAGTGATCGAGCTTTCATCTCTTTGAGGAGGTCAATAGTCTCAGAAAAAATACCACTGTGTTTTATATTTACAAATAATAATATCTATAAGTGTGCCGTGAGAATCCAAGTAACAAACGTAGTGTGCCACAAGTTGAAAAAGGTTGGGAAACACTGAGTTAGACGTTTCTAATCAAGAATGCCTTTTTCTTTTCAAATATAATTTTCATTTTTCTTCTAATTTACACTATCCCATTCTTACAACGGCATTTATTTTATTTTTTTACTTGCCACACCTTTTAGAGCAAGTGAGACGAATGATCAATGAAAGCGAATGTTTGTGAAATTAATCGTTTGTGCTCTTCCACCGGAGAGCACGGTAAATAGAAGGTTATGGCAAATATATAAAGATATATTTCAACTCTCTTTCTCACCCAGCTCGACCCAAGCGCTACCTGTGTGAAAAGATCATTTCAAATGGTGTCGTATTGTTTGCGATAATCTCGCCCCTCCTCTTTTAGAATATGCAATTTAATCCAAGTGTGGAACTAACGATAAATACTCAGGTCATCCTTATTTAAAAAAAAAAAAAAAAAAAAAAAAAGTTCCTTTTTTAGAAGCAGAATGTTGGGAACCTCTTGAAAAGGTTCAATATTTTCCGTAAGAATTTTTATATACTGAGTTTTATCTGCGTGACTTAAAGGGCTTATGAGAGATACACATTCTTGTCATAAATTTCGAACCCCTCCTCCCCTTTGGATGTGCTTTTTGAGTGAGTGAGAGAGAGAGAGAGAGAAAGTGAAAATATGAAAATCTGGCTCGAGCGAATGCTAACGATGCTCAAAGATGCATTCGAAACGGTTCGTCCGTTTTACGTTGATAATGAAACCGACATCGTTGATGTTATTTTTATATATTGTAATATTTTGTGGTACCAGGATGGTAAAACTGAGAATATATGGAATCCTAGGGTTTTTTAACTGCCACCTTTCATTATAAAACCCTCTGATTCTGCTATGATAAAGTTTCTAATAAGTTCAATAAAAGTTACTAAAAACGCTCGGAGACACAACTGAATCTCTATTTGCTATCTTCTTTAATTTGGGTGGTGTTCAGGTGAGATTTTTCATCACGGCCCAAAGGAGCCAAGCAAAGTGACTGGTTGTGATAGAATAACCCACGACCCAAAGCAGCCGAACAGAGTAGACATGGTAAGCGGCCAATCTTCAGATAGATTTGACCAAGAGGCGCCTGTTGAGTCTCCTTTTATTTGGTTGGTTCGTAAACCCTCGTTGATCCTCGACTGTAGAATGATGTCTTCTACTTCGTTGATATGTAACACCAGGTCAAGTGTACAAGGAATGGATAAAAAGTAATGGCATGACTGTTATAATTCACAAATGGCTGTGTTAACGGTGAAAATACATGCTACATGCCTTCAATGTACTCATCCCCCCATATCCACAACCTTCTGCCACACGTATGGAAGGCGCCGTATTCCATCAGCACGTTCTTCTCTGGTGATGTCTCGCAGTGACCGCCCTACGGCATTGAGAATGACTTGTCTGGTATATCGTTTTCCACGAAGTGGTTTCTTCATCTTGGCAAAAAGGTCGTAATCGCAGGGAGACATATCCGGCGAATATGGTGTATATTCCAGAATCTCCCATTGCCAGGCACGTAAAAGATTCATCACAACATTGGCTATGTGACAGCGTACATTGTCATGCAAGATGATGAGGGTCCGTACCAAAAGATCAGGGTGCTTTCTCCGAGGTGCGGGACGCAGATGGTGTTGCAAAAAACCGTAGTAATATGGCTCATTCACAGTCTGCCCTTCTGTTGCAGCATGGTGCAGAATAAACCCTTGAACATCATATGCCACAATCAATCCTCCCTGATCAGGGCGAACAGTCTTTGGCCGAGAGGAACCGGGATGCTTCCATTCGTTGGATTGGCGCTTCAAGCATGGTTCGTACGATCGAGCCCAAACGATCCTGCCTAATGCCAGTGCATAGCAGTGCCATTTCTGCACCTCGGTAATGGCATGTGTTACCCAACGTGCTGCAATTTTGCGGAAACCAAGGATGTCGTGCAGAATGTGCAGCACAGTGTTATGGCATACCCCGACGTCTGCAAATAACTGACGCGCAGTCCACCGTCTGTCCACGTCCAGCAAAGATGCAAGAACCTGAATCGTCGTGTTATCCATTGTAGAGCGTCCAGAACGTTGGCGGTCTTTCACGTTCTCCCTGCCTTCACGAAACACTTTAACACATCGCGCCACGGTGCGGTATGACAACGCTGCATCACCATAGGCTTCGTGCAGTCCCTGATAACATTCTCGTGCACTACGACCTCGCGCCACTTCAGTTTTGATCCACGAGCGCTGTTCCTTTTTAGTGAACATTGTTTAGAGCACGTGCACTCGCGATACCAATTTTACGCCACTGCCTTCGTTGACTGATTGACACTATAGCATTTCTACTCATCTCAGTTCCTCAATTGACATTCCCTTCGCAGGCGCTGCCTCCTCGCGGTTCTTCGTCACTTAGATGGCGCGTGCCGGCAGGGTTGCCAGTACTTTTTATCCGTCGTATGTAGTTTGCTTCTGTTGATAGGCAAGACATAGCTGGCAGGCGTCACATGGCTGGGCACAATACAACCTTCTAGGTGGTTTAAAATCTTAGGTAATTTTTTACGGGTTGATCAATAATCACTGAAAATAAGCACGTGACACTGATCACAACACTAAAAAAAAGAGCATTGATACATAATAACACAAAACAAGTACAGGGATGTATTAGGGAGGTTGTAATGAAAATATAAAATTAGAATAAATCTCATATTTGTGATTGTCATAAGTATTCCTCGTATCAGGTCGTAGCAGCAGATAATATTTGTATCATGTCCCTCGAGACTCAGGTAACGATCATTCACTGGTGAATCTAATAATTGTACACTAGGTCACTGATTAGCACTGGAGTATCACTAGAGTTGTGTGTATCCTTAGTCTGTGTAGTAGTGACTGAGTTGTACTCAGGTATCTCCTCGCTGATTAGCGCCGATATAATTGGACGTTTATATGTACGTATTAAGGTTTGTTGACGATATTTAAGACACCAATAGATAACAGATATAATTGCCGTAATCAGAACTATGGCGATGGAAAGCAACACCCACAAATAGAACACACTGTAAAGAGTCGAGTCTATTTTCAACGAACTTTTTAAAAATTTGTTCCTGAATTCTCTATGTCTCTATGCGTGTCTGTTTGCGAATTTTTCAATTTTGAGCTCTCTATTCGATAGAGCATTAAAAACTATCTAAAGAAGTGGTGGAATTTTTCGCGTCATTGTTACCGTTCCCGAGATATTGGCCAAAAAAATTCAGTTTTCGGAGATTTAAGGAGCCATATCTTGGGAACCATAAATCAGAGAGAGATAATATTAGTGTTGATCAATACCTAAAAGAATGGTGAACATTTTGGTAACAAATAGTAACCGGTGGCCACTGTTCTCCAGATATTGGCCAAAAAAGTTCGGATTTTGGGAGATCGAAGGAGTCATATCTCGGGAACCGTAAGTCATAGAGGGGTTATATTTTGCGAATTTTTCAATTTTGAGCATGTATATTCGTAAAACAACATATCGTAAAACGTTTTAACAGAACTCTTAAACAAAACACGTGGAAAAAATTTAGTACTCAAGGAAATTATAAATGGATAGATATATTACAAGAATTTTTTAATGAGTATAATAAAAAGGTACATAAAACAATTGGCATAAAGCCTGAACAAGTTATTAAGAAAAATTAATTCTTTTTTAAGTTCGTTCTGGTAATGCTTTTGGAGCATTCTCAACTGGCTAGTAATTGCTCTGGAACATACATTTGTGGAGATAATAAGGAAAAATGCTAATCGTCACTAGAAGAAGCACTATAAGAACAGCAATTCAAATGAATGATAGTACAAGGAAAGAAGGAATGTAGATGGAAGTCTTCGAATTTATCTGGGAGCATATTGTATTCATGTTTCAGAAGCGAGTTCATCGAGGTAATTGTCTGCTGAAGATTTTGAAAATTAAAAGTAAAATTGAGATCGAAGTCCTTGGTAAATGACGATATTTCATTGAAAAGTTCGCTGAGAAGCGTGATGATAAATTCAGTCTGTCAGAAATTCTTCTAAAAAGTTTCATATGGGAAAAATAAGTGAGATGCAAATTTCTCGACGATTGATTCCAAAATAAAACTGATAGTTAAATATGAGCATTATAATTCAACGTTATATATATAAAATTACAACTGCGTCGCGAATAACCGTGATGGAAACACGGTATTTCCTAGGTAAATAGCACACTCAAATTCGGCTCAATAGCAATGAATCAACCTCTGTTTTTCATTGAATTTTCTAAGTTCTTTGGGGGGGGGGGGGGCACGGTGGTTCAGTGGTACAGCGCGTACCCCTGGTGCGTGTGGTTCTTTTGGACAACATCGTGTCCGTGGGTTTATCGAGATACTTTCATTTCCTACCACATGATCATTCCACCAATTCTCCCGTCATCATTCACTTGCCTTAATCATCCGTCTCCCTTAGCCTAAATGGCGTAATCATGGGACGTTAAACTGAAAGATTTCATTTTTTCTAAGTTCTAGGCCATCATTTTTCCTCCTTCCTCTAGTTAAGTCAGTAATGCACGTGCCTTGCTGCGCGAGGTTTCGTGATCCATCGAACGCACTGCAGTAGTTCACATTCCACTGTAAACTGTGTCGTCTTATTTATACCATACCTTTTTTATCATTTTGCATCGCGCTGCTGACAAAGGACTAAGTACCTATCAATAAATCTTAAAATTTTTCTTTTGCTTTGTTTTATTGTTGGTTTGAAGAGCTTTGAATGTGGCTAACTTTGCTTAAACGGACTCGTGACAGTCTTTTCAGTTAATGTCGAGATGTGGAATAAAATGAAATTGAAAACGAAAATTTGATTTGTTAATATTTATGAGGTTATAAACGGAGTCATAGCCTGAATGTATTATTATTATTATTATTATTATTATTATTATTATTATTATTATTATTATTATTATTATTATTACTACTGATCTGGCGATTCATTATATATATATTCCAGAATTTGTCTTTATTCTTTCCGGTTACGATAATATGAGAGACGAAGAAAGACCAGAATCAACAGAAACTAGTGCTATGTGTAGAAGACTGTTAAAGGAGCGACTCCTAACAGACAATATCACGTTTAGGAAACATGTAGCAGAGAGAACCCACTTGCTAGAACTCATCAAAAGAACCATTGAGATGGGAGAAAGCAATTCAGCCCTTATTATTGGCCCTCGAGGAAGCGGGAAAACGAAGGTATGTATTTACCTAAGTGTACATGTGTATCGAGAGAAAAGATAAGTTATGTTGTTGAGAGATACGTTGCAGTTATGTAAAACATTGATAGTTCTTAAGTAGCCATTATTTAATATATAAAACTAGTCACTTCATAATTTTTATTTATATATTTAGAGGCTTGGTGTGCATAAGAGGACTTTGTCAGTTTTCTAGATGGTCGAACGATCTCAAGAGTTGGCGATCGCCAGACTTTATCATCTTGCTCAGGAATAGGTTTGTATTGTCTTTTCATCATTGATTCCATGATCATCACTCCTTTCTCATCCTAACTGAGACAATCGTGGGACGCGAAGCTTTTCTACGCGCAGCAGGGATTTAAACGAAATCGTAGAGTGCCACGTTGAGGGCCATAGTGACTCCCCTAATTATCAGAGAGTCACGATTGATACATCATTCGAAAGCTTATGGAACACAGATTTCAGCGAGGTAACATTGTGCAATTCTCGCCCTATTCGTACAAGAAGAAGAATCAAAATATTAAAAATATGAAGAAAAAAATAGAATTTGGGGGCCCTGGCAATCTTTGCAGTCTTTCTATGCTGACAAAATAATGCTGTTAAGTCTTATATTAAGTAGTAATATTTTTTAAGAACTGGAAACACTGTTTTTACGAAACTTAGATTTCATTTGTTATTCAAGATGGAAAGTGTTGAAGAGAGACGGTGCATAAGGCACGAGGCACGAACATTTCTTCCATAATTTTAAAGTTAAGTTTGTTATTTAAGTGCAGTGAACACAGTGCAGTTATTATATGTACTTTGTGGTTTATTTTAAGTGTTAGTTGAAAACCAGCGATTAGTAAGGTACAATAAAAACTAAAAACAAGTATTGGAAGTTTCCATTGTTAGAAGACAGTCCATTACCAGTTAAGTTAATCGCGAACATTTAAGAACATAAGCATAAACAGTTTTTTTGGTCCTCCGGGCCGGATAGAGGAAGTGTTGTGCCAATCAAAAGAATAAGTGAATCATTCAAACATTCATATTGACTATGTGTGTGTAAAGACAGTGAGTGTGAAGAATCAGAAGCAAAATTGACCTAGTGGACTTATCACGTAAGCACCTACGCATTCAGCTGTGCATTGCAATCTGAAGAAAAACAAAGGCGCAATATAGCAGTCACGTAGCTAAGTATATTTTTTTTGTTTCTTTTTACTTGTGTAAAGGTCTGTTGTTATAAGGACTTCAGGTAGAAATATCACAAGCAATGGATTCAAATACCAATTCTCTTATAAAGGCAAGAGGCCTAGCTAAAGCTTCCCTTACAAGAATGAAAACATTTGTTGAACAATTTGGAGCAGACGGTGATGTAATGCAAATTAAAGTTAGGTGCGCACGTTTACCTAATATATTCAAAGAATATGATGAAGTGCAAAAACAGCTTGAATTAAAGGACGAAAACAATGAATATACACAGGATAGAGAGTTGTTTGAAGCTACTTACTACGATACTCTTGCAAAAATGACGTCAATTGTTGAAACAGCTGAGAAGGCTAGTAGTAGCAATACAAGTTCGTCAGGTGATTCAACCGCAAATACAGCGTGTCTAAAATTACCAGTCATAAAGCTATCAACATTTAAAGGTCAAGTTATAGATTTCAGACATTTTCGTGATACTTTCAGTAGTTTGGTTGTAAACAATCAAAGTTTAGACGATATTCAAAGATTTCATTATTTGTTGTCCTCATTATCAGGTGAAGCAAGCAAATTAGTTGAGAATATACCAGTGACAGGTGAAAATTTCAAACTTGCTTGGGAAATGATATGCAAAAGGTATAATAATCCAAAACTAATAGCAACTGCTCATGTAAAGGCATTGTTTTCATTACCGACTGTCAGTAAAGATTCAGTGGCGGACTTAAGGACATTATTAAATCAAACTATAAGTAACGTAAGTGCACTTAAGGCGTTACAGTTAGATACTCCTCTGGAGGATATATTGTTATCGCAGCTAGTTTTGGAAAAGCTAGATGAACAAACACGTAAAGACTTTGAAAATCAAACAAATAGGGAACAGTTTGCTAGTTTAGAAGAACTTCATGTATTTTTAGAAAATAAATGCCAGGCCTTAGAATTGGTAAAGTCTACGCAATCAAAGTTGCATCTCAGTAAATCTAATGTTGTTAAGGATGTAAAAAATGCTAGACAATCTTATGTGAGTACTAATGTTTTGTGTTCGTTTTGTCAACAAAGTCATGCGTTACACAAGTGTAATGAGTTTCAGAAATTAAGTGTATCCAAAAGATTAAGTTTTGCGAAACAAAACAAACTTTGCTTTAATTGTTTGAAAGTTGTCAACCATGTAGCGAAAGATTGTTCGCTAAGTGCATGCAAAATATGTAATCTCAAGCATCACACGTTATTGCATAGTGATTTTAAGAAATCACAGCCTAATCATGCTGCAGGTGTTGAAAATAATTCTGTTACGGATCCTGTAGGGGCAAAGTCAATGTCTCAAGGGCAGGAAGTTGTTAATACTAGTACTTATTGCTCTGTGAAGCCTAAAAGTAATGTGCGTGTTTTACTTTCAACTGCAGTTGTTCAAGTTAAAGATTGCAATGGTAAATTACATATGGTTAGGGCTTTGCTTGATAGTTGTTCCCAATCTCATTTTGCAACAGAATCTCTCATTCAAAGGTTAAAATTAAAGAAATTTCCTATCAATGTTCCTGTACAAGTATTAATAATGTAAGTTGCAACGTTAAATATGGAAGTAAGTTACAAGTATTCTCTGCTGTAAGTGATTTTAGTGTAGATGTTGAGTGTTTTGTATTGCCCAAAATAGCGGGAAATTTACCTGATGCTGATATTGACATTAAAGAATGGAACTTTCCACCCAATTTACAGTTAGCGGATCCTCATTTCAACAAGTCTGGTAAGATTGATTTGTTGTTAGGTGCTGGAATTTTCTTTAGTCTACTCAAAGCAGGACAACAGGTGCGTCCAGGAGCATTTCCAGTTCTCCAAAATACAGAGTTAGGATGGATAGTTTCAGGACAATATCAGATGCCAAAGCATAACAACTTCACGCCAGAACATCGAACATTCTTTTTGCACAACAACGATTATTTAAGCCATCAGCTGCAGAAGTTTTGGAAAATAGAAGATATTCAAGAAACTCCTCTATCCAAAGAAGAAAGGGAGTGCGAAGAACATTTTATCGCAAACACTAGAAGACATTCAACAGGACGCTTTATAGTGAGACTGCCATTCAAACAAGAAGTGACCCAGTTAGGTGATTCTTATAAGACAGCAAAGGATCCAACAACAATTTCAGCAGTTTTGGAGAAGATGGTATATGGAATATTTGTCACAACTACAAGGAAGAAATAAGTGGAAGAGAAGCTGTGCCAACATACAGCCAGGTCAATTGGTGGTTCTCAAAGAAGATAAGCTACCTCCTCTATCGTGGAAATTGGGAGTCATCACTGAAGTGCATTCTGGACCTGACGGTTTGGTTCGAGTGGCTACTGTTAAAACTTCCAATGGTTTATATAAACGCTCAATTAGAGGACTTTGTGTTTTACCAAATAATGATGAATCGTAATGTCATTCATGTAAAAGTATATTTATTTCCTGTTTTAGTATATTTTTTTTGTTGTTAAGTAAAGTTTTTTTTTTTTTTAAAAAAAAGGTCACTAGCCCTTTTTTGGCGGGCGGCATGTTAAGTCTTATATTAAGTAGTAATATTTTTTAAGAACTGGAAACACTGTTTTTACGAAACTTAGATTTCATTTGTTATTCAAGATGGAAAGTGTTGAAGAGAGACGATGCATAAGGCACGAGGCACGAACATTTCTTCCATAATTTTAAAGTTAAGTTTGTTATTTAAGTGCAATGAACACAATGCAGTTATTATATGTACTTTGTGGTTTATTTTAAGTGTTAGTTGAAAACCAGCGATTAGTAAGGTACAATAAAAACTAAAAACAAGTATTGGAAGTTTCCATTGTTAGAAGACAGTCCATTACCAGTTAAGTTAATCGCGAACATTTAAGAACATAAGCATAAACAATGCTAAGTGTAGACAACACACTTGTAACAGTAATATTAAAAAAAAATGGTAGCTCTTGGTGCAATACAAAGCGAGATAAAAATTTAGAACAAAACTCATAGCGGAAAAAAAAAAAAAAACAGAAGAAAACTTTATTGGATTTGACGTTCGCCCCGCCCCTCCTCCCACCACAGTACCACATTATATGCACACCATTTTTACTGCACACATCATGTGCAGCAACAAGAATTATAGTTCTGATCAATTCAGTGAAGATATCTTGTCTTCTATGGAACCGTCCTGAAAATAAATGTAATTTACGTCAAAGAACTCAGACTCAAGAAGTTGGCCAACCTTGCTGCCCCTCCTCCTCTCCCATATAAGCAAAAAGTACACATACCATGTAGTGGACTTCTTCATTGCGTCACATGCCAATTTTTATGAGTGTATCTCAAGGGTGAATGGCCCCGCAAAAAACAAAAATAACTTTACCCTCCCCCCCTCCATCGTGGTACCCCCACATACATAAAATGTATATCAGCAGGAAGCTTCATCCTTGAGGAATACATTGATTTCAGAATCATCTTCATGGCTTAATTAGGGGCTGAACTATTGAGGTTCAAATCCTTGACACAGCAGTTGCGTCAATGGGCGTTTTTAAAGTTTAACAAATGTTAACATTTTCGAAGTATACGGATCAATTTAATGGAAACCCCTGACAAGTTCAAATTACCAGTTTAGTGTGGCGTTGAACCACTTTTCACCCTCAGAAGATCTCTGTTGCGACGCGGAATGAAGTCATAGAAGTCGTGAGTGGTAGGAAGTGAAATTTCACACCATTCCGCGTGCAGTACATCACTTAGATCCACGAGAAAGTTTGGAAAATGAAATCTACTCCAGATTTGTGTCTACAAAACGAACTATAGATGTTCACTTACGCTCAGGGCCGGTAATTGAACGAGCCAGGGGAGGTGTTCAACTTCATCCTAATATTCTTCAAACCATGCTGCAACAGCTGCATCTGTATTAATTGGCGCTTTAAAAAAAAAAAAAAAAAAAAAAAAAAAAAAAAAAAAAAAAAAAAAATATCGATCTTTTGTTGTCCAATCCCTTGTTTCGGTTTCACGTCATTTTTCCCTTCCCCTCTTCAAAATTATGAAATAAATAAACCCAAAAGAGAAATCATTCGCAATGATGATACTTCGCCGGTTTGAATGCTCAAGGCACCGGCTGACATTAACGCGGCTGAGCGAATGAAAAAAAAAATCCTGAAATATGGCGTCATTGCCCCGAAACAACATCTGGACCATAGGATGCACATCTAAACCATAGAGGATGGAATGGATAGATAAATTGCGAATTAAGATTACGGATAGGACATACCATATAGTAAGATACAAACTGGAGGAGCAGAAAAATGGGTACCCATACATGTATTCTTCATCTATAGCGGCGACCGCTCTGCTCCCATTTGTACGTCATTGCATTTGTCGCTTGCAACTTGTACAGTCTTTTGGCCCGACAGCGACATCTTTCCGTCACGTTCATGACATTTCGGTATTACATCAGTACCGTTGACGTTTCTTCAGTGCCTCTCACGTGAAAACGGTGTCATTTTCGACCCATGTTCATTAAGACCATTTTTGCTTCATTTCATGTCTTTTACCATCTCCATTTTGTATTATCTTACTATGTTGTCGGTATATCATCTTACCAGCCGGCAGACATGTACCGAATAATTGTCCTCATTATACAGACAGTCACTTCCACGCTTCAATGGGTGTTCCTCCCATATGAATACATTCTGTCTAAGTGAATATACAATCTTGCAGTGTGTTTACTAAGGATGTAAATCTACATTAACTGTTGCCTTCACGTCGAACTTAAGTTTCTCGGGCTCGATAGTTAGCATTATTCTTGTTTTTCCTACTGGAGACTCGGTTCGATTACAACGGAATCCAATTTAGTCCGAATCGTACGTTAAACTGTGACGTCAATATCATGTAACTACGGTGTTGAAACTCCAACGAACAAGGAATCAAAAAGAAGTGAATGCTAACAAGAGTGCAAGAACAGCAAGGATTTTTGGCATTTAGTGTCAATTCATTGTAGTAATTTATTTGACAAGTCCTGCGAATGTTTCTCTTACGTATCCTTAATGTTTTTATTATTTCACCTAAATTATTCTCTTTGATTTTCGAACAACGAAAGGAGAGAAGAAAGTATGGTGATCGTGGAAGAAGAAAGAAGAAAAAAAAGGTGGAATTCGCGATTTCAACCGCATGTTTACGTTTCATGGCTCATAGATACCGAAAGAGTGATTTTTCGACCACTGTCCATCTGTTCGTCCGTTCATCCTGATGCACACTCGCCAAGAGGGCCTACCGTTCATTGTCTCTCACCCAAATTTTAAACTTAAGCTTTTTATGGGATTCTTCGGGGGAAAGGTTCGATTTTTCTTCTTACTCCTAAAAATTAAAAGTGGCTTACTGAAGGATGATGTTTATTTATACTTATATATAAAACAATGTGTGTGTGTGTACCATCAGATTTTCGCATAAAGAGAATGACTTAGAGCTACCAAATTTGGTAATAGGTCTTTACCAAATCTAATTATATACAGAGACTTGTTTTCGATTGTCGGCTCGAAATCGAAGCTGAAAGTGTATGCGAAAACGTATGTATGTGTCTCGCTGTTGCTAAGAACACCTTGCGTGTATGAAACCCCCATTATGTCTTGTATGTGCGGGCTTACGTAACAGTAGAGGATAAACACCAGGGAATGAAGTAAGAACATTTTATGTATATATGTAATTTATTTGTTCTGAAAAAGTTTACGAGGGATACTTTATTTTGGGGGGTGCATTTTTTTTCGGACTATTTTCTCAGACGATTTTGTTCATATTTCATAAATAAATATTTCATTAATAACCCTAAAATATGGCAGAAGCTAATTTTAATTTAAAAAATATACAAGAGCTAGTTTATTCCTGGGGGTGAGAACAATTTTCATAAAAAGTGACCCAGGGGATTTTGTTTACAGTATATTTCATAAATAATTGCTTCTTATGAATAAAAATCACAAGTGGTAGTTTACTCGTGGGAGTATTTTTATTTTATTTTTTTAAATTTTATTTATGTATTTATTTTATTTTATTTTATTTTATTTATTTATTTATTTTTTTGAAAATGACAGGTGATTTTGGTAATATTTCACTAATATTCGTATAATTTTGCATAAATCACTTCTGTAAGAATATCCACAAGAGATGGTTGTCTCTTGGAGATGGGTTTTCTACTTTTGGGAAATACAACTCAAAATTTTGTTGATATTTTATGAACGAATATTTCATTAATAACTCTAACGTATGGCACATATATGTAATTTTTTATGCGAATATCTACAAGGGATAATTTACTTTTTGGGGTGAGTTTTCTTGGGATAAGTTTTCGAAAAACGCCTTATAATTTTGTTGGTATTACACAAGAAAATGTCAGTATATGTGCGATTATTGATATTGTATGTAAATTTCATGTAATGATTTAATTTTATTAGTAAATACACTGCCGCATCTTAAAATGAAGAAAGACCGGAGTGTTAAAATTTTGATGAAGATTACAATTGCCTTGAAATCGTATCCCATTTAGTCGTAAACAACTTAGACTTTCGGCGAAGGATACAATCAATGGATTCTCTACCCACGCATCAGCAATGGACATTAAAAAATGTAAATGATCATCAGACACTCAAGTGAAGTTAATAATTAATTAATTAAATATTTATTAATACTTTCAACATATTTTTTGTTTAAACTTTGGGAAGAAAAAGTTCAGAGAATTAGAAAAAGAAAAATTAAGTATAACATTGGCTTTAGAAGACAGAGCATTACTATATATGCATAAATAATTATTTGCCTAGCATGCAGATAGTAAATTTGAAAACAAGTTATTTGTGCACTTGAAATGTCCTTGCTGAGAACTGATTTATAAAATTAGTTCCAAGTCACTGATATTCAAGGTGAAATTTTTAAGTACCCAAGAGAAGTTCTAAATACATCAAGTCAACCAGTTTGTTTCTCCTCTGTTGGGAAACTGATTTTCGTTAAAGTGTAGATTTCAAAAATGAATATTTGCGTATAGAAATGGACAACATATACTCATGAACGTTGTATGTGGAACTTCAGTAGTGAACAACACAGATTTGAAAATATCTGAAATTACTATTCTGAAGGAATATTGTTTTTAAAATTTTACTTACTTTACAATATTTTTTAGTACTTACAATAGATTCAGTATAGTATTAAACGGGATACGTAGATTACAGTGGGACTCATTTTATTTGGAGAACCCTGGACAATTGATTACTGTGGCTATGCTATAAAAAGTCTCTAAAGACACTCTTCATTATATCAATGAGTGGAAGAAACATTGACTCTATAGGTGCGAATTTCAATGATATGCAAAAAGTGTAAAAGAGCATGACTGGACAAGGTCTCGAATCTGGGATCTTCGGCGTACCGTGCTGATGCGTTAACTCGGGCGGACGTGAGTATTATAGTGGTTAACACATCTGCACTGTACGGCGAAGATTCCGGGTTCGAGTCCCGATCCAGTCATGCACTTTTTCACTCTTTTTGTATCACTCTTCTTTAACTCATTAATCTATAAGGCAGAGCCATAGGCTGTTAAGCTAATACAAAATGATTGTATTGTAGTTTCTACTAATTATTTCATGTACCGTATATCACATTTGTAACTGTGGACCTGACTATAAAAGTTTCTTTTGCAGCGGAATTTTCTTTGATTTTTGGTGGAGAATACCATTTCACTAAAATCCACTAATGAAAAAAAAAAAAAAATGGATTGTTTTCAATTACAGTGTTGAATGCCTACGCCATTTTTATTTATTTATTTTTAGTTCATCCATTTATAATGAAATTACTTTCCTGTCATCTTTAAAATGAACTGTATTTTTGATGACCTGATTTTGCTGGTTTCTTCTTCAAATTTAACATGTTCCTTGCTTTTTAAAATATATATTTGTATTGTATGTAAATATAGTACTACTTACGTTAAATTTGGTTATTATTGGGTGTGCAAATAGCAACTCGGCTTTTTGGGGTCAAATTGCACTGTATTGAAAAGATACTTATTACAAAGATTATTAATCGAAATATTCGCCATTACTATCTATGTCCCTTGGCCAGTGATGTGGTAACTGATGAATGCCGTCGCGATAGAAACTTGGTGGTTTCGAAGCAAAATAGTTATCGAGCCATTTTCTTACATCTTCAACTTGCGTGAATCGCTGGTCTTCCAAAAATGGCGACATCGATCTGAATAAGTAGAAATCAGACGGTACCAAGTCTGGAGAATAAACCGCACACTGAAGAACTTCCCAGCGTAAGGCGAAGATAAGTTCCTGGGTTTCTTTTGCTGTATGTGGACTAGCGTTGTCAATCAACAATAGCACTTTCCGACTTCCTTGGCCGGTAAATAGTAATTTTTCCTTTAGCACTTCACTTAATTTGATGTGTTGGGCCTGGTAACGTTCAGCTACCACAGTTTGACCAGTTTCTAGAAGCTCGTAGTAAATGACACCTTTTCAATCCCACCAGATATACAGTAACACTTTCTTGGCATGAATATTCGGTTTTGCAAGTGATGATGGCTGACCTGGATTAACCCATACATTTCGGCGTTTAGGATTGTCATACAAAATTCACTTTTCATCGCCCGTGATAATTTTGTGCAAAAAGTTTTTTGTTTTTGTACCGCGAAAGCAAATTCATGCAGATGTCAACTCTTCAGTTTGTTTTCTTCCGTCAGTTCATGAGCAACCCATTTGCCTTCCTTCTGTATCGTTTCCATTGCATACAGTCGAAGTGATATTGCTTGACGAGTAACTTCTAAGTGTTTAGCAAGCTCTTCTTGCGTTTGAGATGAATTTTCATCGGGTAACACTTGAAGTTCTTCGCCCTCACATTTTTTCACTATATCTGGACGTGGATCGTTCTCCAGACTAATCGTTCCGCCACGAAATCTTGCAAACCACTTCCTTAGTGATGAATGACTCACAGAATGTTCACCCGAAGTCGAATTAGTCAATTCTGTTGTTTGCGCCGCATTTTTGTTCATTTGAAAACCCAAGAGAATGCAATGGCGTAAGTGTTGCTTATCGACCTCCATCTCTACTGCACTTGATACACGCGGCATGACAGATTATGCCAGACTGAACTTTGTGTTACAAAACCAGCAATGCCTAAGCTACATATAGTCACACTACCGGCCGAATTGGCTGTGTTCAGGAGTGTTGTTGAATGTACTCAACTTCAGAGCTGAGTTTCTACTTGCATATCCAATAACTATGATATATCCAATAACAATGTCACATACTGTGTTCAACTCAATTATTATACTTCTATCCATAATTATATTTTTAGTTCATTATATATATATATATATATATATATATATATATATATATATATATATATATATATATATATATATATATATATAGAGAGAGAGAGAGAGAGAACTTTAAACATTTCAAATCTAAGTTATAGTTAACTTATCAATTCTTTATCTATAAAAACTGCTATGCAAGTCCGTCTTTAAATTTGTTTCCAAGTACCAAAGTTAACTACCTTACACAACTCGCATTTTATATGATCAGAGAAGTATATTCATAGGTACACGTACTTACTGTTTCACCACAAGTACAGTACGTATACCTCAGCACTAAACGAGAAACAAATCAACTTAGCCTTCGTGAGTCGTGGCAATTGCAACGCAAAACGCAGAAAAGAAATCGTACCTGGGTTGAAAACAAACCTAATTAGTATAGAAAACTTGTATTCTCCAAATATCTATATTTTACATCATAAGTCTAAGGTATATACTCATTTTTTATTTGTCAATACCTAGTCATAAATCGATAGTTGAAAAGTTTCAAGAAACTCAAATAAACATTAATTACATACATTAAAATCATTCCTCCAAAACTCTATTCTTTCATTTCATCATAAACAAAGTGTTCATAAATATTAATATAAAAATTATCAATGTCTAAATTTCTAAATAAAAGTTAGTTATTGCTAGAACTACAATATATCTCGCGTATCTCCCATTCGATGTTAATCATAAACAAATCATAGCATAACCACTTTAATACATCACAAAACTTTAACTTTCGCGGAGTAAGGAATAGTTAAATAGATTTCAAGAACTCAGTAAAATCAAATAATTAAAACTTCACTCCGTTTTACAGAAAATAATATAATAATTATCCATTTAAATCAATGGGCTAAAGAGCAAAGATTGCACAGGTATTCAACAAAGGCCTAGGTGTTTCATCCTTTGTGTTTTTACCTTTGAATTTTCTCTTTTATTTCTGTTACCTGTCAAAGAAGTTGATTGTGCTTCGAAATAGTGCGGACATTTTCATAGTTTTTTTCCCTTCTTTCAATTCAATTAGAAATATATGTGACAGTTTCAATGCTGTGTATGAGTATAACATTTGTTACAACGAAATGTTCTGTTTTGGAAGAACAGAAAATATGTGTGCGCAAATACATTTGTACTAAATTTAAAAATCGTCAGCTGCCTGAAGTTATCTTCATTTGGAAGTGAGTATTGCCAGGTGCTACGGAGTGTTGTTTTTTCCACCTCATAAATTTTATTTTTCATATTTCGTTTTTTATTTCTGGCATATTTCCGAGGCTGCAAGAAATATACGATCTACACATGTGTCTAACTTTGATCCGTTCGATGACAATAACTTAAGACCGTTTGTTGTTTGTACGTGTCCTTCTCCTATCCGTTTCCTTGTACTGTTTCTTCAGACATGGTACAGTCTCTAACTTGAGAGCCAGAGTAGTCCAGCTACAACGATAGTGTATTTTTGTATGTACTTTCTAAGTATTGTTTATATTTACGGGCAAAAGTGCTATTCTAAAGACACAAGCAATTAAGAAGAAGAAGAAGAGAAATATAAAGAAATAATTTAAATATTTGTATCATATCAAAATTTTTCTTAATTTCGTTGCTATGACGGTTTGTTTATCTGTTTGGTGTCGTCGTTATGGTAACTAAGAAAGATAGATAGAACGAAAAATCATATTGTAAAGACCAAATGTATAATATTTTAATGTGACAAACACGATATCTGTTGAAAGTGAAAATAAAAGTGCATAACTGTGTTGTGTGATTCATGATAATCTCGTGAACTGTATAAATATTCAATATATACATTTGGAATCAGGGAATGTAACGTAGCAGAAGAAATAACGTTACACAGCAATGTAATGAATTAAATTGTCGAAATCAGTCAGGGTGTTTCAAAATCAATATCGAGGTTTTAAGGCTTTGTGGTATTTATTACATTTAACGCACAATTATAAATAATACATCAAGTGAAAGAGCAATTCAAAGAGATTTTGCTACAAATGTTCAATGTGAACACCATTCGTCACACGGCACATATCAAGTCGATACGCGAGAAAGGCCCGTAAACTTTCCGCCGGGATATGGCACAAAACATATTCAATTTAGTGTGTACCAACTCGTGGCAACTGTACCATCTCGTGGGGATTTGCTGACCCCCTAGAGGCAAACATGACGAGTGTTCACATTGTTACTTAGGTGCAATGTTTATTCATCACTGAAGACGACACGATCTAGAAAAATCTTCACTGTCATGCAGCAACATTTCATTTACAAATTTAGCATCTAAACCATGGTCTTTAGAGCTTATAGCAACTGCAAACGATAAGGACGTAGTTGTATGCGTCTCTTTAAAATTCTGCACATAGGTGGTTGCACTGTAAATACAGATTCAGTCTTTGCAAAACGAAAAACACAAAGTGCTTTCTGCTCACTAGTCGCCATCTTTGCTACTAGCGCTTTCTAACGGCAGACAGAGGAAACAATGCGTGCGTATAAAACTGTTTGAGTTGTTTTTTATTTGATAAAAATGAAAATGAAATGAAATCTTGGAGTTTTTCGTCCCACAATTATGCCCGCTAGGCTAAAGGAGACAGTGATGATGACAAATGATGAAATGGTGGAATGAAGAAAGTGGGAGAAAACGGGAAAACTCCGAGGAGCTCCAGCACAAAGTTCACTTGGTGCGACCAGAGACCCCATGCACCAGAGGTGAACGCGCTGCAGCTGACCACGCGGCCCCCTCCTTCATTTGATGTATTACTTATAATTTTAAGTTAATTGTAATAAACACTATAAAGGCTTAATACCCCGATATTCATTTTGGAACACCTTTTATAATGAAATTCATCAACATAATAATGAGACTTATCAGTTGAGTTTTATATTTTTATTTATTTATTTATTTATTTATTTATTTATTTATTTTTAGTTGTTAAATAATGTTATCCATGAGCTAAGAACAAAAGGAAATTTTGATGACGTCGTGATGGTTGAATTAAATGGACTGCTACACACTGATGACCAAATTTCATTGAAAGCCATAACTAGACAGATGAGACTGGAAAACGTAGTTGGAGACAAAGTTTTTGGAACGTTTGCAGGTTTGTGACTATAGTTATTGATTTTTACGATTTATTAATTTTGTTCAAGGATTATGACAGTAGATATAACATCGGTAGGTAATCACGTATTTCAGTGTGTAAAAATTAGTCCTATCTTCGTGTTTGAAGTAATATATAAATCTTTACTACGTGAAACTTTTTATTTCAAACATAATACTTTCAGTTATTTTCTACGTCGTTTCGTAGAGAATTTTGAATTATCAAACCTAAGTACTACTTACTTTTTGTTGAATCAAAGTTTAGAAACTAGCATTATAAAGTATTATTTTGCAGTTACATACCATTAGATACAGAACAATACAAGAACATCTTGCGTAATAGAGGTTTTCTTCCAATCCAGCTTTTATTATTTCGCTTATTTACAGATTTGGGAATTCAGATTTTTAAAGAAAATAGTGAAATAAAAGCAGTAAAAGAAACATATGCATGTATAATTGGAAATACCATATGATAAGTCGGGTATTGGCCTATGATATGACGAGATGAACTATAATTGAAGAATGGAAACTAAACAGTAGAGCGCTTACTTCTGGTGCAATGTGTCTTTCTACGAGACCACGTGGGTTTATGGTGGACAACATAGTGTTCGTGAATTTTCTCGTAGTCTTCCTTTTCATCTCACATTCTCATTCCGTTCATAATCATTCACTTTTATTACTCATCCATCTTCTTTAGTCGTAAATGACGTAATTATAGAATACAAAAGCTTTCTTAACTGAAATATCCATCGAAGTTGCTTTTACGAATTGCCAACATAACTGATCAGTAGAAGTTTCAAAAATAAAGGACTGGCGCCACTTATAGTTTCGAAAAACTGTGTCAGCAGATGGAATATCTATATTTTTTTCGTATTCTAGGATTGTAATGATTTTTTCCCTTTCTTTTTGACTTTGCTTTATCATTGTTGTTTCTCTAACATTTACACTGACCACCAGTTGAATTAGAGACAGCAGGACAGTTGCAGAAACCGCCCTGCAGAGGCTCCATCAGTGCATATGAATGAAACATATTGCGCGTGTGCTGCTGCCGTGTGCTTCCTCTCTCGGAGTCAGTGCGGTGTGTGATGGGCAAAACGAAGGACCTGAGTGCATTGGACTGTGGTCAAATCGTAGGGGCCAGACGACTGGGAGACTTGATTTCAGAAGTGGCTGCAGCACTCGGATTTTCAAAGGCAACTGTGTCAATGATGTATCGTAGTACCTGGCTGCTGGTAAAACCGCACCAACACGAGCAAACTGCCGCTTCCAGGGGCGTGTCAACGACAGGGATAGGCGCCGACTGGCCCGCATCGTAATAGCCGATAGTCGCGCCACAGTGCGTCAGATCGCGGACAGGTCCAATGCAGGACAACAACTCTGTGTTAGCAGCCACACAATCCACAACTACCTATTCGCCATGGGGTACATAAACCATCGGCCCACGCGAGTGTCCTTCTAACCACACAACACAGGAAACAACGTGTGGCATGGGCAAAGGAACACCGCCATTGGACTGGAAATTTGGAAAAAGGTTGCTTGGACAGATGAGTCACGTTTCACGTTCGTACATGCCGATGGACGGGCACGGGTGCGTCGCCAACTGCACGAGGCAATGGACCATCAAGCGGGAACTGTGCAAGTCGGTGGTGGTGGTATTCTCATCTGGAGCATGTTTACGTGAACTGAAGTGAGTCCCCTACACGTGTGACATGGTCCCCCTCAGATGAACGCTCCGCGATCTTCTGAATGACCATGTCCTGTCATTTGCTCGGCTGCAACATCTAGGTGGTGACCTCATCTTTCAGTAGGACAATGCGCCGGCCCGCCTCTCTAGGATGTCAGCAGACTGGTTTGATGAGCACTTCTCTGATCTGGCAACTCTTCCCTGACTATCACGGTCACCGGATCTCAATCCCGTCAAACACATCTAGGACGCCAGGGAACGACACATTCAGGCTGTGGACCCTTTTCCGACTAACCTGTGGGCTCTGTGGGAGACTTTGCAGTAGATATGGATTAAGATGCCACAGCAACACTTCAGGCACCTCGTGGAGTACATTCCACGGTATTAGGTAGGTGTCTCTAATTCAACTGGTGATCAGTGTGTATATATACGGTTATCTTCTAAACAAATAAGCAAACACATCAGCACTATGTACTAATAATTATTTTATCTTAACGAATATTCATTCTTTTTAGTTATTGTAGCTTTACTACATTTATAACACGATTCTCGCAGGCAGCAATGGACATTTCCTTTGTGGCCAAAAGTTTTAATTTAATGATCCCGTGGTGTAGAACTAGTCTTCAATTTCATTTCATTTCATTTGCATGTTTCAGTAGCTTAAATACATAGAAAATATTATAAAGTAGCAGAAGGCATACATAAAATTACACTTACGCATCCTACTAAAATATAAAACCATAAAATAGAAGATATTATTAAGTATATAAACATGACCATTTGCATGCTAATTAGGAAATCATTTATATCACACTTGGAATGTACTGAGGAGAATTTTCTGTTGCCAATTCTTCATTTAATGAATCATTTAAATGTTCCTTAATAGTGTAGTAGCATTTTACAGCAAGTAGGTTAAATAACTTACGAAAAGCGGTAATATTAGTCATATTTTTTAAGTATAGGATTCATATACACAGTTTTGCTTATATTAGCATATTTTTGATGCATCACAAATATGTCACTCTCTTGTCTTGTATTATGGCTATGAACATTTTTGTTAAAAGTAATAATACGCCTGTTTTTCACAGTAAAAAAGAATAAATTTATAAATATATAAGCTGGGAAGTGTTAAATTTTTGCTTCTTTTTACATGACGACTTTGTGGGTAATCCGAAAATTATTCTAATTGCTTTCTTTTGCAATCGGAAAGGCTTTAATTATTTTCAGTAATTTCCCAATGTATTATTCCGAAGGCAATTAGTGAGGTAAATTCGGCGTAGTAAAAGCTAAGAAGTGCTTCTCTCGAAACCGTACCTTGAAGTTTATATAAGGCAAAACATACGCTACTTAGCTTTTTGTTTAAAGTGGAGATATGAGCAGACCATGAGAGATCGTCACTTATGGTTACACCTAAAAGTTTTGTCCTGCAAGAATATTGGAGGGAATGAGAACATATTTTTATTTTAGGTGATACACGCGGTTTCCGTGGAAAATGAAAATGTAAGAGAATCGATTATCATGATTTATAATTAATCTATTCGCTATTAACCACGTTACCAATTTTTAGGTTAAAATGACAGATTTCCTCTATTGATTTTCCTGATACATTCATACTGATGTCATCAGCATACAGAATACATTTTGCTGGATACATACATTCTAACAAACTATTTATATATAACAGGAAAAGAATAGGACCCATAATGGAACCTTGAGGGACACCTTTGATTATACTTGACAAAGAACAAGTTGTTTGAACCTCATCTACAACCAATTTTGATATCTCTACCGCTTGTTGCCTACTGGATAAATAAGAATGAAACCAATTGTAGGTTACACTCAGGCCCGTATCCAGGGGGGTCTAGAGGGGATGACCTCCCCTAAAATTTTCACGATAGGCTTGCAGATGATGTATAATATGGTGATGAACTATAATATGGTTGGATCGGGCCTCCCCTAACTTCAGCCCCCCTTCTACATTTTTGGGCTGGCTACCGGCCTGGCTACACCTCTAATACTATAAGCATACAACTTACTCAAAACAATAGCATGACCAATGGTATCAAATACAGCTCATACCAAAAATTTCAGAAAAATATATCATAGTTATAGAGACACAAAGCATTAAACAATGCAAAAATGCGCAGCGTAAGTCACGGAAAGAGAAATGACTGTTTTTTGACGTGACGTGGCATATTGGGTCTCACCTGAGTCGTATCGAAAGCTTCAGGGAATGCTTTTGTATTTCAGTTGCTTAACTGCAAACTACAAATAAATTTAGTGGACTAGTAAAAGGAAAGTGACAAAATAAGAAAAATATTTACAGTATATAAAAGGAACGTTAATAAAACATACTCTAATTTAAAATACACTAAAAGTCATCGTGATTTTCTATCATTACAAATATTTTAGATACGCATATCAGCAGGATTGTTTTATTATTAATGTAGACCAGCAACATTATGAGTCAAACTACTACATTAGTTTAAATTAAAAATAAATCACGCTTAAATTGAGAATATCCAAGCCACCATATTACAGCTAGAAATATATCTTTCCTTTATTTTCAAAACTTGACTCAGAGTGCTTTGAGAGTTCATGTCCTGTTGGCGCATACACACTCCTTCTACTTTTAATAGTAAACATTGAAAATTTGTCGACATCCATATTATAAATGTACTGAATCTCCATGCTACTATACTACGGCTACAAATGTAACACTTTCTTCACAAAATAGTTCTTAATACCTTTAAAAATTTCATATCCTACTACATCCCTTACATTGTTTCTACTACTTGTGGAGCTTATTATCAAAACGTCTCTTGTCCACTTTTTTTGAACGTCGAGATATCAATATACACGGAATCATCGAATAATTATTTACGTCTTTGCACTTTTATTTCTGGTCAAAACATCCCAGAACGCAGAAAAAAATGGATTTAAAATATGCACTTTTATTCAAAACGTCTCTTGTCGACTGCAAAATGGCGGACACCTTACAGCAATAAAGTTTCGTAGCAAAACGTCCTATGTCCATACCCACTTGAACACGATTTTTGCTGTTTTATTTCAAACTGTCTCTTGTCCGTTGGATTTTCCTCAGCAATTACTTGACACAAAAGTGCATTAATTATTGTTTTCTAGAATATTTAATGGATATCTAAGTCCAGAAACTAGTTGGTTGGTACCTTTGGCTCAACCGAGATAATTGACAAAAGATTTGTGCGATAACTTCATATTTTATGGTGATTACATTGTTGAGGTCATATCAGCCATATTATTCCACTTATTTCTTAGTAAAATTGGTGCTTGAAGTGTGAAAGCACTTAGAAAAGTTATTTGTCAGACGTTTGTGGAGTATCGCAGTTCATTTTCATAGATATGAGTGGCAATATTAAAGTGAACAAAATATTCACATTTTCATTATTTTGAATCAAATTGTCTCTTGTCCGATAGATTTGCTTTCAAAAAGTCCCTTGTCCATTTTTTAGTTTCAAAATGTCTCTTGTCCAAATTAAATACCTTTATTATTCATTACTTGTGTCTTGAATAATGGAATTTGTTTATAAAATACGGCAATACTGGTTTAAAGAATTTCTACACCAAATCTTACAATATTTAATAACCTTTTAAAATAATTATTAGTTTTTTTCGATTTGCCAAAATTTTTGTTGGGTGGACAAGGGACGTTTTGATAATAAGCTCCACACTTACTGTGTACATATTAGTAATTGGTCACCACATACCATTACTATAACAATGAGTTTAGCCTTATCTGCTGATCTAGTAGCTAGCGTGTGCGTCTTTGGTTCTCAATCGATTCCCAATGAAAAAGCAAAAAATTCGAGAATCATTCTCTTTAAGTAATCATCTGTATCCGTAACCCCGAAGGGCACAATCATAGGACGTCAAACTAAAATTTAATTTCATTTCAACTGTGGTTTGTTTTGTGAATATTCGTATCTTAATGCTATAAGAATTCGTATTATATTAGCATTATTATTTTATTATATTTCCACGAGAGAAATGCTTTCGTGACCACTGCGGTGGTTTGAAGCTAAAGAAAATTATAGCGAACAGAGGTTGGCAAGTAGTACAGACGCTTAAACTTCCGAAAGAGCATCAGCAAGAGCAGTGCTCAAAAAGTTTTCTTCTGATCTTTAGATATACAAGTATTCTCGAAGCTAGGCGCCACAGTAATACAAATTCAGTTTGATATACGCGTATGCGCCTACATGTTTTGGATTAAAATTATCTAGGTGCAAAACTCATATTTTTAGTCGTCGTGGCGATCTGGCGCACGGGATTTCTCTCGTGAACAAGAGTAATATTGGCAAAAATTCATTGTGTATTAATGTGCTGTTATTTTTAAACTTCGTTTTCAGCAACCTCACACGAAATAGTGTTCTGAGCATACGAACATAATTTTTCTCTCTTCAGCTCTGAGGTGAGTGTGAATAATGCTTGGTATATGGTGGTGCCCTTTACGAAAGATTATACCGAGCGTTTCGTACTTTTTTGAAATCCACAAGAAACAAATATTAAAAACAAATATTTGAAGAATTTTGCCTGCTCCACCCACTAGAACAGAATATTTTGTGTATTGCATATCACAAACAATATTCATCCAGATAATCAGGGAACATTGTCTAAGTTGTAGAGCGCTCACCTCTGGTCCCTGGTTCGATCCCAGGTCATACGAATTTAAGGTGAACAACATCGTGTTCGTGGATTTTCTCCTAGTTCTGGCGTTCTCTTCCACATGATCATTCCACCAATTCTTTTATAATCATTCACTTTCATTGATCATCCCTCTCTCTTAGTTTACAGAGCATAAACATGAAACGTAAAACCAGAAATTTCATTTGTTTTCATTCAATAATCACCCAATTGGAGCTAGGTTGTTATCATTACTGTGCCATCATATCTTTTTATTTGTTTATTCAAAACACTTGTGCCCATCTGTAAATTTTCACATGGATCACTGCTTATCAAACTTGACTGATCATATCAGTTATGTACGTGTTTCATGGACTAGTGTAAACAATTTACGAGTGTGTTCCATTGGCTAAAGAAGACGACGCGACGGTAAGGGTGAAATAATTATGGTGAAATATGTGTTGTGTAAAGTTATTCGATAATAGTGAAATGAAATCTTTCAGTCTAATGCCCAAGATTATACCTTCGATGTTAGTACTAGCGAGTTCCCAGAAAGCTCATAGTCATGATTATCATCTTGTGTTTCCTAGTATTGAATTCAGCAGAGAATTCAAATTATTTGTGGGGCCGCGGTGGCTCAGTGGTAGAGCGCTCACCTCTGGTGCTCGAGGTCCCGGATTCGATCCCAGTCCCCGCCAAGTGAACTTTGTGGTGGATAAACACCGTGTGCATGGGTTTTCTCGGGGTTCTCCCGTTTCCTCCCACTTTCTTCATTCCACCATTTCATTCATTACTCATCATCACCCTCTCCTTTAGCCTAACCGGCATAATCGTGGGACGTAAAACTCAAAGTTTTTTTAAAATTATTTGTACTTAAGGAAATGTTTTCTCCTGGGTTAGATTCCCCAGGCTTCCTTATCGAATCTATGACGAACTTATATACTAGAAATTAGCACTCGATTACCAAATTACCGTGCTTTTATATCGTTATTTTTTTTTTTTTTGAAAGAAGTATTAATACGATTCGTTTTGTAAGGTCGATTGGTAACCAAATATGAGAACGTTGATTAGTGCACGGCTCATAGCGAGTTACTTTTTTTTTTTTTTAACTAAAAGTTACTTCTTTTTTTCAAATTGGTCACTAAAAGTTACATTTTTAGGAGGTAAAGTGACTTTCTCGTGTGATTTGTGTTTTGCATTGGCAGTTTTCTAAGAATAATATAAATGGAAAAAGACAGAAACTTGTTACTCATTACTCTTCTGAAAGCTTCAACACTTGCTGCCACATGTGAAACAGTCAGCTCTATTCTCACTTCAGCTATTATTCTTAACTAAAGTACAGTGGATGGTTGATGGATGCTTAAGCTCTCAAAGTGGGGTTGAGAACCCTTCTGTGTCTATTCCTTCTTCTATCGTAATAGTCTTTCAGTTTTCTCTCGTAATAGCTAACGCTCCGCTCAACGTTGTGTATGTGTGTTTGTGTGGTTCATCATGTTCGTCTTGTGTTACGCTTCTTGTATGTTGTTCTTAAGAGTAGGTGATGAATTTGAATATTTCATGGCTTTGAGAACTCTCAATGCTAAGTTAAATATAATGTCTGGGATGAAGAAATTCGGAAATAGGTCAGAACTGGGTCCACTTTCTCAGAAACTTCTTACATCTGCTAAGTCTGCTTACCGTAACTACAAAGCATACTTTGAAAACCTAAGAAAGGAGGAAGCTCAGAAAGAAGAAGTAAAGAGGAAAAGGTGAAACAAAACAACAAAGAGAGAGGTGATGGAGAAATTGACAAAATCAAAAAAGGGGCATGATGTGCTTTTGGTCACTTTTCAACTATTTACAAGGAACCAGACCACTATGAGCCCTGTTAGTGCATATTTACTCAGACTACAAACAAATGCCCATTTACGTACGTAAAGGTACTAAATTAAATTTCTACAATTGCATTCGTGTGCTTATACGTGTAGTATGTATTACGGCTTTTACTGCAAAACTTGGAAGAGTGCATATGCTCATAGGCACTGACTGTGGTTTACTGCTAAGGAAAGTAACACAGGTTATACATATTAAATGGTTTTAGTAAATTCAGTGCATTGAGTAACACTTTAGTAATATATGTTAGATACTTTGTTGTATGATCTTGCAAATGAGTATTCTATAACCTTGTCCTTAGATATACAAGTATTCTTAAATAATTTAGTAATAAATAAATAAATAAATAAATAAATAGTTTATTTTTCAAAGACGTCTTAAATTAAGCCCCCCCCCTAATTTTTTATTCTTAGTTTTATTAGCAACGTCATACACATTTGAAAAACATTCATCGTACATTTTTCTAAGCAATTTCCCCACTGATCGACGCAGACAATTTCTCTGAACTGACAGATGACGTACAAGCATAGTAGTTATTGTTTTAAGCGCTCGAGCAACAGAATGAAATTCAGTCGCAAATTTTGGCTAGTTAGAATCAACAGATAAGCAAAATGAAGCGTTTAACTTAGTCAGCTAGCTCTAAAGTATTTTATATCATGAAAAAGAAGAAAAAAAATAAATCGTTCAGTTTGACGTCCCACGATTATGCCCTGTAAGCTAAGGGAGACGGATGATTAAGGCAAGTGAATGATGATGGTGGAATGAGAATGTGGGAGGAAATACCTGAGAAACTCACGGACATGATGATGTCTATCATAAATTTACTTGGTCTGGTATCGAACCAGGACTCCCATGCACCAAAGATAAGTGCTTTGCCACTGAGCTACCATACTCCCACTATAAAAAGTGGAAATGTTCACGTACTAGTTAGGGAAAATTGAAAATTATGCCTGAATTCTACTGACTGGGAGAAACACGGAAATAATGATTAAATGTGCATTCAGATCAGGTATTTTCTTTCGTCAAATTTCACAAAACAGAATACACTACTTAAGTTCAAAGGAGCATGTAATATAAAAAGATTAGTACACAAATATGTTGTATTCTTTGAGAAAGATTGTGAATTAACTATAGCTTTTTAATCTATATATAATGATAATTCTTAATCTAAAATGTATTCAATATCAGGATTTTAGGAAGTGAGTCAGGATGATTTTCTTCTGAAATATTTAAAGCTAGGATTTTTTTTTTTTTTTTAAATGAAAAAGCTATGAAGAAATTGTTGGAAAATGGGAGAGAAAAAGATTCAACTGTTTGTTTCTGGTGTGATCAGACACTGTGAATCATTCAATTACAAGTAACGCCATGAAATTTGATCGGTTAAAAAATATATATTGTACTAATGAAAATAAAAATTATGCCTTAAAGTCTTCACTACATAAATATGTAAATAGAACCAACTCCCGTTCTATTCTTCAAAGCCAGTCGTAAGCGTACTGTGAAAGTGGCCGGTAAAGATTAATATATATATGTGGAAAGTATAGTTTATTTTCACAGAACTATAATCCATAATTGTAGATACTGCATTTTTTTCGGGGGTAAAGAAATTCAAGTTTTCTAGGAAGGAGCACATACGTATATATATATGTATCCCATAAATTTAATCTAGCGATCGAGGAAACAACATTATAAAAAGAAAAGTATTTTTATCCCAAAGGTGGGAAATTCATAAAGGTAAGTTATATTTTCTTCGTTATAATCTTCAGCAGTTCAAGTTTTTTAGTCTAAACAATTTGTAAAGGGGAAATTCGGCACGAGTTACTAAATGGTATTTTGCCATATGTACGGTATATTTTACTGTATTTTTTAATTTCTCTGCTGCAGGGAAAAGTTGGGTCTAACGGTTTACAATATTTTCTTTTTCAAAAATCCTGTTCATGTAATGCTTCAAAGATTCATTGCTCCTTTAATATTTTCTAGAACCTATATGGTCATGAATATAATTTATTTCTTGTAGAGTAGACACATATGCCTATAGATGTTAACAGTGTACACATGGTTTTTAGATGCAAGTGATAATAATAATAATAATAATAATAATAATAATGTGGTGAAATTTTTAAAGCAAAATTCAAGATCTATCTTTAACTTACATCGTGTGCTTGTAATTTCTTGTAACCCTACATTTAAATAACGCACTTAAGAATATAACTTCAAATAAGGGTGAGAATCTCTTTTTATGTGCCTTGGTATCCTAATCGAATTAATTATTTTGTTGTATAGTTTCGGCAACCAATCCTGTTGTCATTGATTATCAGACAATAACGTGTGTTTCACAAATATTTTTACATATTAAAGAAAAGAATATACAAATATCAACAGTCACCTTTTTAATAAGTGGTAATCACCTACGCACATTAGCTCAAAACTTGGAGATAAGAGATACAGGCAAAGAAAACAGTCTTAGGCGCAACCATTTATACACGCTGTTTACAATTTGAAATATTTCACTTAACGTATTTAATTTTTTTAAAATTCATCTGGGCAAGACGTGAAAATTGTGTTTTGAATGAAGCTGTTCATAATTACTGTATATCCCAATCCATGTCGAGGTTGCCATTATCCAAGTCTAACTTTCAGTGTTTTATTCTAATTAATTAGACTCGAACATATTTCGTTCTTGCTGTGATTTTTTTTTTTTTTTTTTTTTTTTTTTAAGTTTGGTTTTGGAGCTCATTCGTGGCTAAGCGGTTAGCTTACGCGTCTTTGGCGTGGAAAAACCTGGTTTGATTCCCAGCGAGAGCTCATGTGGTTCGGATTCTACGTTAATCAGTAGGTCCACGTCTCTTACAGCCTCGATACTGAAAGAGACGCTAAACTGAAATCAAATCAAATCAAATCAAATCATTTCCCTGTAAGTTTGGATATGTCTAGATGTTGTGTAAGCCGAAAGCCACAGAATCCTGATCTTTTGTGGGTCTTGTATGGTTTTTGTAGCTCCTATGTTCCTCTTACTTATCCCAATGTAAAAACTATCGCGTTGACAAATGACCTGATAGTCCTCAACAGTGTCGTTCACAAAATAATTTATCTAATTTGAAAAATGCTTTTCAATACGTATGAGTGGTTTGCAGCTAACTTGAAATCCAGATTTCTTCGCAGCTTTGTTCAAACTGAATGACAATTTAGGCTAATATGGAAAGGAAACCCCATTGCTAAAACTAACTGCGTGTGATTTTCACTTACATAGGAAATTTGCTCGCTCCTACAGGATTAAGTCTAATTTGTGGCAGGGTTGTTTTGTTTAAAACAAATGATTAAAACTTGTTCTAAATTGATTTTGTTTAAAATAAATTTTGTATAAGTTTTAAACATTTTGCTTTAAACACATGCTTTTTAACACTTGTTTTAAACATTTTTTTATTTTTATTTTATTTTATTTTTGTAAAAAAATCTGACAGAAAGAAAATTGTCAAAAAGTGCTTCCCATTCAGACGACTATTTTCTTCCCATGTGGATGTTTTGATTTCTCGTGACTACAGCAGGTCAATGTGGTGATCTACGATGTATTTTGTCTCTTTTATTTTTAACGTATATTGTTGTTTAAATGTTTCTCAGTTAACTTCCGAGAAAGTATCGTAGTCGAAGGTTGGACTACTTGTAGAAGTGATATTAAAAAATAAATAAAAGAATTATCATGGTAACAAATTTTTGTATTGTATCCAGCTCGCGCCATGTGATCTTTGTGGTGGACAAACACCGTGCTTGTGGGTTTTCTCGGGGTTTTCCCTTTTCATCCCACTTTCTTCATTCCACCATTTCATTTATTTCTCATCATCACCGTCTCCTTTAGCCTAACCGGCATAATCGTGGGACGTAAAACTCGAAGATTTCATTTCATTTTTTGAACTAACCTTAGTACATCCATCATTTAACAATCACTGAAATTTTCTATGGGAATTCCCATCTTCCTCAGCGGCGTTTTCTTAAACATCGATTGCAAACTTCTATCTATATTTTAAGGCATCAGTCATTGTGATATAGAAGTATCAATCAAAACCCTTTCTTCTAGAAATAAAATAAGCATATATCTCAGTGTTATCAGTAACGAAAGTAGCACTCTTAAGGTCAGATATGTTACTAAGGAAAATAGTTCGTGATGTGGTTCGGGGAAAAGGTACTATATTTCAAATTTGAAGTAAATTAATGAATAGATAAGATACTTATTAAAAGTTTGCGCAATTTGTGTTATTCTTTATTGTAATCATTTTCTTTTGACAGTTTTTGTTTGTCTTTTTGAAGTTTTAACAATCCGTTTGAGCAGAGGCTATATGAAATATGAACCTATAGGCTAATGTATGATCTAAACCATAACAGTATGTATTTATATGAGGGCTGTCGTGTCTCAGTGGTAGAGCGTTTACTTCTGGTGCATGGGGTCCGTGGTTCGATCCGAGCTCATGCCAAGTGAACTTTGTGATGGATAATCACCGTGTGGTGTGTTTTCTCGGGGTTCTTCCGTGTTCTTCCACTTTCTTCATTCCTTAATTTAATCTATTTCTCATCATCATCGTCTCCTTTAGCCTAGCCGGCATAACTGTGGGACGTAAAACTTAAAGATTTCATTTTCTCTTAAGTATTTATATTGGAAATAGAACTCGAATCTCTCACGAGTGTGAACGCTAATCATTAACCACAAATTTTCTTTTGTTTCTCACTGACTAATAGGCTCCAATTGGTGTCTTCATTTGAGGGAGAAACAAACATTATTTGTGGGTCCAGCAAATCAAAATTATAAGAAAGTTGCAGTAAGCAACAATTTGTAAGCTATGCAAAGACGTTTCTTTATGAACTCAAATTCAAAATTTATTATTATCTGCTATATTATACTTTATTTAGTAACGTTTGAATGATTTGTGTTTCTTACATATAATTGTGTTTGTTTTCCAGAAAATTTGACTTATTTATTACAGTGTCTGAAGACAGGCGAAAAGGAAAGTACAAAACCAATTCTGGTTGTGTTAGATGAATTCGACCTGTTTTGTTCTCACCGGAATCAAACTCTTTTGTATAATCTGCTAGACGTTGCTCAGTCAGCACAGGTATTTATTCAGTTTTCCATAACTTAGATATCTAATACAGGGAATGACACATACATAATATGATGTACAAAAGTTCTTTCCGATTTAAGAAATATCTCGGTAAACTTTCTCAGGTTGTTTAAAAAATTGTAAAAGAATTTGGAGCAGTAAAATAAGTACCTTTTAGTTTATTAATAAGATTCTTAATAAGATGTTCTTCAAGCGGTTTCCGTTAGTACTTTATAAGTTCTTTTTCGAAATTTATCATAATTTCTCTTTTCTGTTTTGTAGGATATCTAAAAAGAGAAACAAGTAATATTGATTTTATTATAATAAAACTGTTAATTATATAATTATGGCTAACACAGAAGTGCTATTGATTATGATCACTATGCAACAGACAAAGAGTTTTATCAGGTAGCATGACGCAGCTTGAAGCTTAATTCTCTCTGTTCGGTACATTGCAGGTTCTGTTCTGTTTTTCATACATTTTTAATTTGTTACGTCGAACAAATGTAGGAATAACATTTAATTGGAAGGCTAGAGCCGTGTATTCTCGAGCTTTTTGATCCACAGACGGATAAAACTGTTAAATTTCAAATGATACAAATAAAGATTTTAAGAAGGTAATTTCAGAAAGATGAGGAAAATACACTTTCTGTATAGGCATACTTTGCGAAAAAAACTGATAATTTAAGATTCTCTATTACCACCCTAGCAAAAATAATAAAACTATGGCATGTTTCTCTGCATATAACTATTTAACAATTTGTTAAAATCTGTTTCTAATAATACTTAATAGGGAAGTCAGAGCCGTTTCCACGCAGTTTTTCAGGAACTAAGAAGAAGAAGCTAGATTTTTGTGGATACTTTTTATTTTTGATGTCCTCAGCTTATCTTGAAAAGTATCTGTAATTTGAGCGATGATTTGTTTTAGAGGGGGAATTTTAGTTTGTTGGCGATTATCTCCAGAATTATCAGTTTCTCAAGGAAAAATAAGTATGATAAAAGTTGTAGTTTATAAAATTCTACCCAAAAAGATACTTAGACTTTGTTTTTGTAGAATGAGTCATTTTCAAAGATATTCATTGAATTATGTTTGAACAGAAATAGCACACACCACTATAATCTTATATATAAAACTGAATGTTTGTTTTTATTTGTTTGCTCAACGCTCGGGTAAATCGAAGGGTCTCATTTCGAATCTGAAGTCCTTTATATATATATATACCGGGTGCGTCATTTATAATGTCAAACCTTGATGACGGAGAAACCAAAAAAGAGAGAGAAGCGAAACTTTGCACGAGGCAACTATACAAAGGGGCACATTGGTAGACGTATTATTTGATATCACCGAATGAACAGTGTTGCCAACCCAATATAAAGTTATGATTTTTTAAATGGAACGACCTAAATTGCATTTCATAATTGAATTCAGCATTAAAAAGGAAGACGAAAGATATGCCACCAGCAGGTCAGTGTTGCAAACTTCTCGAGAAATAACGTTAAATATGTATCACATTTAAACGCCTTTTGCACACACAGGGAGTGAGGTACACACTAGTTTTGCACAATAATTTAAATATTGGCCAGAACGGTTAAATTGACACCAAGTTTAGATGAGTCCGTTAAACAGTGTTGGCATAAAAGAAAAGACAAAAGTCGAGTTTGCATATGGTGCAATAACTCGAAAAAGGTCATAAGTACATTACGGTTTAAAATTTATAAGACAATTTGGTATGTCATAAGAAGCGTTTTCACGTTTAAGTCGATAAGTCAAGTATTTACCGAGATATTCGGAATTTCGTAAAAGCTGAGAATTTTGCGCTGTAGAAGTTGGTAACGCTGTCTCAAATTCCCACTTTTCCCCTCAACGTTGAGGAATTCGTAAAGAAGTGGTTGAAACAAAATATTTTGTGCAAAACTAGTGTCTACCTCATTCTTTGTGTGTGCAAAAGGCGTTTAAATGTGACACATATTTAACGTTATTTCTCGAGAAGTTTGCAACACTGACCTGCGGGTGGCATATCTTTCGTCTTCTTTTTTAGTGTTGAATTCAATTATGAAATACAATTTAGGTCGTTCCATTTAAAAAATCATAACTTTATATTGGGTTGGCAACACTGTTCATCCGGTGATGTCAAATAATACATCTACCAATGTGCCCCTTTGTATAGTTGCTTCGTGCAAAGTTTCGCTTCTCTTTCTTTTTTGGTTTCTCCGTCATCAAGGTTTGACATTATAAATGACGCACCCGGTATATATATATATATTAGTCCGGCTTAAATGTCCAATAAAAGAAAAATGCATAACTTTCGATGTAATTATTATATAGGGTGTTTCAAAACAACACCGACAACGTTTGGGAGGTGATTGCTAACACCAAAATAAGACAAAAAGTATAGACCAACCTGGGTACACAAATGCTTCCTTTCGGAGTTATAGTCTGCCGAAAACATGAAAAAAATGATCTTTAAAGGTCCATAGCTTCAAAAGTGGCACCTACCGTAGTTGGGTTAAGACTTCACTTAGGAACTAATGTGTGCGCTATCCAAAAATACATGTTTCAGAATCCTAATGTACGCAACAATTTTTAAAGAGGGAATTTGGGTACGGGCATATAATTTGAAGTAGTCACCAACAACCTCTATAAAAATTGTTTCGGAAGTACCACAGGATTCTGACACTTGGATATTTGAATAGGACACATATTAGTTCCCAAGTGAAGTCTTGACCCGACTGCGGTAGATCCCATAGCTTTGGAGCTATGAACTTTTAAAGTTCATTTTTTCATGTTTTCGGCAGCCTAGTATTTGTGCAGCCAATTTGGTCTATACTTTTTGTCTTATCTTGGTGTCAGGAATCACCTCCCAAACGTTGTTGGTGTTGTTTTGAAACACCCTGTATTGCTACAAAGTTTAGTTCTACAAGTAGAGAAACCCAAAATATTTTTCCCTCGTAGGTGATTGTTGTCACACTAATTATGCACATGTGCAGTAATGCAATGTGTACAATATGCGCGCGTCACGAGGGCGTCAGTAGTGATTATGGACTGCAGTCCAAGCTGAAATCTGTAACACTTGAGAAACGTCGTTTTCGTCTTTAGTATCGACTACAACCTACAGACAATGTACCTATGTTCAGCTCCATCAAGAAATGGGATAAACGCCGTCCTGAAACCGGAAATTTGTTGGCACTGTTAGGCCACCACACAGAGCGTACTGTTCCATCTAAGGAGTAGCCATCCGATTTCGTAGGTCCTCTAGAAGCCCTGGTGTTACGCTTCCTTCCCTTGGGATTTTTTGTAAAAATCAGGTTTATCAAACTCCAGTCCGTGATCTGCGTGATCGCATTCGTGCACATCGGAAATGCTGCACAATACGTGTCGAGAAGTAGAATACAGATACGACATCGTAACGACTCACATTTATGTGCTACCTGAACAAACTCTGATGCCGTTGGTTTGGACGACGTGCTGAAGATGACTTAGCGCTTTTCCTAAATCTCCCGATCTGACAGTTTTTTTTTTTTTTTTTTTTCCTATGGGGGCATGAAAGACACAGTGTAGTGCCTTCTTTACCAACAACTTGGATGTGAGCCTCAGGATCGCGCATCTACATTAATAGCAATATTCTAGAGCGCGTGTGAGGCGAACTAGACTACCGCATAGATGTATGTCTTGTGACGAAATGTAACCACCGCCCACAGTTGTAACTGTGTTCCGAAACTTGAACATTTTCTGTATATTTTCATGTAACAATACTTATTGTATGTGTTACACATTTTTTAATAGAGAATTTTCAAACCCGATGAATCAGTTATAATCAGCCTGTGGATTCCACCTCCGCCCTTATTACTTACTCTCTGAAAACCACTTCCATTTCCAATGTTGCTTCCAATACAGCAAACATAATAGGTACCGAGAAGCTATTTCTGATATAAATTTACCGTTCTTAGAACAGGTTCAAACTCCACCCTTATTCCTCCGTAGGGGGCCGCGGTGGCTTAGTGGTAGAGCGTTCACCTCTGGTGCTTGGGGTCCCGGGTTCGATCCCAGCCCCCGCCAAGTGAACTTTGTGGTGGACAAATACCGTGTGCATGGGTTTTCTCGGGGTTCTCCCGTTTCCTCCCACTTACTTCATTCCACCATTTCATTCATTACTCATCATCACCGTCTCCTTTAGCCTAACCGGCATAAGCGTGGGACGTAAAACTCAAAGATTTCATTTTCATTTCATTTCTTATTCCTCCGTTGTTAGATTGAACACTCTTGTTTTCAGTATTGGATCCTCATAAAGCAAAAGAGCAAGAAATAGCAATAGAAATTGAAATGGATGGTCGTTAAAGAGACCTCAAGCGGTTGTAATAGAAAATGAGTTTCATAGACAGATGCATCATCTTGTAATAATCAATTGGAAACCCATTACTTTTCCCAGAATGATGGTCTAGCCATGGGGAACACACTATCTCCAATACTGTCTAACATTGTTTTAAATCAGATTGAAACTACTATTTTACAACAGGATACATTTAAGTATATTAGATATTATCGTTATGCCGATGACATTTTACTGCTTGTATTGATGAAAATACTCTTACAAATATTTGAAATAGTTGAGTAATCAGCATCCTAGGCTGAAGTTCACTTTTGAGACTAAACCCTATAATTGTCTTCCTTTTTTAGATTTATTGATTACCCGATCACAAGGCCAATATTTGGAAGAATTTCCTTTGTAGGGCATTACTAATTTGTGATTGTCCAAGTGATCTCAATGATGAAATACAGTTTTTATATCAAATAGGAAAAAGAACGGTTATAAGTTGCGTACCTTAAGAAATGGCTTAATCAAACACGTAGATCGGTGCAAGCCCCTAAAAAAGTTACTCCCAAAGAAGCAAAAATTTGGATAGGAATTCCTTACTTCCCACAATTATCGACAAAAACTCAACGTATTCTTGTCAAGCATAACATATTTGCTTACAGTATCGCCCTGAAAAGTTTAGAAAAGCATCTTACCGGTTTTAAAAGTTACTTTGTTGATCCACCAAGTCAGGTATTTATAGTGCTCAGTGTGAATATGACACTTCATATACCAGTATAGGTCAAACCAAACGCAACTTTAATACCTGAACTAAAGAACATACTAGACAATCAAAAAGTCTCAAGAAGATAGTATGCTGGGGTTGTCACTTCACCTAAAACATCATACATATAATATAAAACAGATGAATGTGATAGGTTCAGGAAAAACAAGAAAAGACAATGAGAGATTAAAGAACCATTTTTTATTAATAAATATAAACCGGCTTTAATTCTGGATTCTAGCAACATTGATAAAATCTGATTACTTACCTTTGATGTGTACTTTGGATCTGGCAGCAGTGACGTAGCATAGATACCGCGCTTCTTCCAACTCAAGTCTGTCTTTCTTTCATCCAATGTCCTCTGCTCGTCGTTTTTAGTATCCATCTCTTACATTATATTTATTTTGGTGGTATGTATTCCTTTTTCCATACCATATTTCTCTCATCCATTTTTATCCTTGTTACTTTCCACTGAAGACGGAACTACTTTGTTGTTCCCATACGTTTAGAGAATATTTAGTTTCCCCACGGGAGGATATATTGATAAGTAACCAATTTTTGTTAATTAGGAGCCATTTCTTCATTTTACGGAATTGAATTTTATTTATCAACTTCGATAATGTTTTTCCTTCACATTTTATATAAAGGCAATCTTTGTGGCGTCCTTGCTATTGTTCTTTAATTCTTAATTGTATTTTAAGTTTTAGTACTGTCAGGAGAAACTGTTTTCATACCAACTTTTGTATTTTTCAGGCACCTTTGTGTGTTATAGGCTTAACGTGTCGGTTGGATGTCGTGGAGCTACTGGAAAAAAGAGTAAAATCCCGGTTCTCGCATAGACAAATATTTCTCTTTCATGACAATACATTTGAGGAACAAATGAAACTTGTGGAGGAACTATTGCTAATGCCAGATGACTTTTACGATGCAATATTTGCACATATATGGAATGAAAATACTTCTAGTGTTTTAGAGAAAACTACTGTACGAGAAGTTATAAGAAGATTGTATGATACAGACAAAAGTCAGGGAACATTGAAAACTTTTTTGGTAAGTTTACTTCCGTAAATGTAATTGGTACGTTGTAGTTTTGACATATTAGGTACATGGAATACAATCCTAGAAATTACGCAACACTAACAAATAATTCTAATTAATTCCACCTTCTGGCTGTTGTAACTTGTTCATATTAACACATACAGACACACACAGGAACATTAAGACATTGAAAACTTTCTTCCGATGTAAGTTTCCTGCATCATTAGTTGTATTTTAAAGATTTTAAAGGTTCCATTCGGTGCCAGCAAACATCGTTAGTGTGTGAAAAAAAAAAAAAAAAAGAATCTAATCGAAAACGTAGAATATATTTAATAAAACGTAAATATCAAGCACGGTATAGTGACTTCAGGCAATGTAAAAACTAATTAAGGAACTAAATAATAAAACATTTATATCCGTTCTTGTGTACTGTTAGAAATACTGCAACAGAACTGAATAAGTAAGAACTTAGAACTTATGTCGTAAATTCATAACTTATGTCGTAAAATAAGTTACAATAATACTTCCTGCTGCCGCGGTGGCTCAGTGGTAGAGCGTTCACCTCTGGTGCTTGGGGTCCCGGGTTCGATCCCAGCCCCCACCAAGTGAACTTTGTGGTGGACAAACACCGTGTGCGTGGGTTTTCTCGGGGTTCTCCCTCCCACTTTCTTCATTCCACCATTTCATTCATCTCATCATCACCGTCTCCTTTAGCCTTACCGGCATAACCATGGGACGTAAAACTTAAAAATTTCATTTTTTTTTCCGTGATTCGTTCCATACCACAGCTTGTTTTTGTTGAATTATTTGCATATTGTTTCTTTTTGTTGAATTATTTACGAAAAAATGTACATAGTAAAAAGCCTTAAGTACAATATTTTAGAATAACTGCACCATAATAATATAATTTATCTGTAATTCGTGTAAAACAATATTTTCTTGGATAATAAATTGAATTTATAAATGTTAAATTGTTATAATTAATATTTGTGTATTTGTTTCCTATTTTCAGCTTCTTGTTGTGTCACATTTAGATGACAGTAATTTGGAATTGAAGGCCGAACATTTTAACGAAGCTTATGAATTTTTCTCAAGAGATTCAAAGGCTTCTCTGTTGGAAGGCTTATCCATTCTTGAATTGTGTTTGGTAAGTTTAAATTTTTTCATTCAAAAAAATAAGAAACTTTTGTTCCAAACACTTTTCTTTAAAAATGGCATCGAAATTATGACGGGAGCAGCTTCACATATAGGATTAAATTTTTATGTGGATAATTCTAACTACAAAGAATATATTGTGTACAAATGTTCGAAACCAGTTTCTTATTCTCTTGTATACAGTCCAAGTCTGCAGCGAAAATAACCACATATTATTGTGAAAAATTCTACTTTCGGTCTCTTGTGAAAGTTAAAAATTCTCACCCTTTAAAATGCAGTATTCGGGGTTTAGTTATCATGAACGAAAAGCACTTTTATTTTTTATTTTTTAAACAAAAGTTTTTTATTTTCCTGCGTAATTCCGAATCTGGATCGAAAATCACCACTTTTGATTAAAAATTCGACTCCATATCTAGACAAGTTTCAATTTTTTTCTGTAAGTTCAAAATATGGACATAGAAGTTCATATATGTGATTTCGTGTGTCATGTCTTCTTTCAAGACTATAACACTATGTAGAATGCTACTTGAGTTAAAGAGCTGGTACGATTTGTCGGCGTCATCCTCGTAAACTTTAAAGTAACCAACTTCTGAGTATACATACTTAAAATATATGGTCATGTTTCTAGTTCCACATTACTTTTGCTGGGTTTCGGTATACTACCTAACAAATTTAATGCGCTGATCATGTTTGGTTAATGCCAATACATGTTTCTTACTTTTTTAAAATATATTATTAGGAAGTTTAAATAGGTATTTTAACTGCAAATTAGTTCTAAACTCATATGTAGTGCAGTAACAAATTTGCAGCTTGTATTGTGACTCTAAGGTGTCTTTAAAAATAGTGCAAAAGTTAAATATTAGTAACGATGAAACTGCCTTCTTCATCGAAATAATTAAATTTAACTATTTTTTTCCAATAGGTGATTGCAATGAAACACTTGCATGAGATATATGATGGAGATCCATTCAACTTCCAAATGGTTTACGAGAGATACCGTAAATTCTGTGTAAGGCACACTACGATGCCAAATCCTTCGAGTACAGTTGTCATGAAAGCATTTGAACATCTCGAAGTAAGTAGTACTCAATAATATTTATCATAATGAATAAATAAGTTCGTGTTATTATAGAACATAGTGAACCTTACTGAAATTTATCTTGGTTGGAAAACCTCATTTCGAGCTCAATGCTTTGGCGTCATCGTGAACTTCTCGTTCTCATAGCGGCGCATATGGTGCTGGGAAAACAGTGTTGTCAGACAACTCAAAAAGATAAGAGTGTATTAACAATACAGGTATTTCTATGTACAAAGAATCAGGCATGTGCTTGTATAGGTAAATAATAATAATAGTTATATTTTTATACACGTATTTAATGCACAAAAATGTCATATAAAACGTAATTCATATTAAAACGGTAGTATATGAAAACAGTAAAACTTCTCTATAAATAACAAACATGATATACAAATGTGAGAAGGAACCGGTGCAATTAAACTGTCACATCATTTCCGAATGTACTGCCACAAGTTTTTGAGAACTTCTAAATGCGCTTTGGTATTGAACATTTGGACAATAATTGACTCAGGCAACCTAGGTGTAGATTGTAAACTTCGATCTATTCAGTTTGTGGAATCAGATTTGATAATTTTCATGACGAAGAAAAAAAACTACTCGCCCATATACTGTATGTAAATCCAAAGGAAATGAAATTCAAGCGACCAAATGGTTTAGTTAAGAAAATCTTGGTTGATTGGGGGAGTTTTTTTTTAGAACTCCACAAGTTTCTTTTATTAAAGTTGCCTTTAGCTTCTCGTCGCATTTCAAATCAATAAGTTCCGTTGCAAACCAAGAACTACATGATATATACACTGAAAAGCTCTGAATAACGGACATCAACGGGCCATGATGATTTGTCCGTTACGGAGAGGTCACAATACATTAAAAGCTCTGAATAACGGACGTTGACGGGAGATAATGATTTGTCCGTTACAGAGAGGTCACAATACATTGAAAGCTCTGAATAACAGATGTTGACGGGAGATAATGATTTGTCCGTTACAGAGAGGTCACAATACATTGAAAGCTCTGAATAACAGATGTTGACGGGAGATAATGATTTGTCCGTTATAGAGAGGTCACAATACATTGAAAGCTCTGAATAACAGATGTTGACGGGAGATAATGATTTGTCCGTTACAGAGAGGTCACAATACATTGAAAGCTCTGAATAGCAGACATCGATGGAACATGATGATTTGTCCGTTACAAAGAAGTGACAAATTTATATTATAGCTCATAGTACACAATGTACCGTAAATACGCGTAGTAAATTAGTTATAAATGTAAAGTTAGGCAAATATTAAAGTGATAGCAAGTAAATATAATGCTCCATACTCGCCAATATAAATCACGAAACAGTAGCACTTTCGAGGGATACAGCCTTCATCATTAGCCGAGCTGAAGTTTGAAAAAGCAAGGTTAAAAAGGTATAAACATGTTTGAAGGTGAAAGGATGAAATTGGTTACTCGAAGTAAACAAACCACTTCACATCCACGAACACTATGGCGAATGATTCTACATTAAACACTATAAAGATAGTCACTGTTCATTAGTATTGTTCTTTCTTTCCAACCGGTGAAAGTATGTATTAAAATGGCCACTCCATATTGGATTAATTTCTCCTTGTTCAGATTGAGTTCCGAGTTAAATTTATGAGTGTAGAAAGACTCATTTATTTTACTTCCAGTAAGTTTAGTATTCTTGAACGTGAAGTGGTTTGTTTACTTCAAATAATCATTTTTATCCTTTCACCTTACTTTTTTTTTTTTTTTTTTTTTTAAACACACTTTAAGTCAGCTCATGATGAGGGCCATGTCCCTGGAAATTGCTATTTTGTGATTTATAGCGGTAAGTACGAAGTGTTGTCATTGTAACTATAATAACTGCTCACAATCTATACTATAAATATTGAAATACTTTATTCAGTGTTAGTATTACTAAGAGTATAAGGGAAAGGCCCTTCTGGAAAGAAACAAAGTATCACTGGGAATATATGAGGGTTCTAGGGGATGATATAAGTCTCACGGGTAATAGGAGTGAATTTGTTAGGAAAAACAAGTTTCTATAGAATTCTTGACCATACGACTGGTTGTCCACGACTGTTTTTTACTCACTAAAGATTTTCTACGATTACCACCAGAAAACACTGAAGAGAATAATTTTAAGTTTAGCTTGTAACTGTTCAGTGTGGTAGTTCACATGAAGTTATTACAAAGACTTTTGTCCAGAAGGGATTTTCCATCTACTGTATTTATTGCAGGTTTATTTTGAAATTGCAGAAAGTATTTTTTGTGCTAAACACGTATAATAATTTCCCGTCCGTTATGAAGAACATGGGGGAATAAGAAAATCATCCGTATCCATATGTGAAAGGGTCCTTAAAAGGAAGGGTTCTATCCCCTAGTGACATACATATTTTTGCTGGGACAAAAAACTCTCTTCTTATAATGGAGGCGTCCGTTATTGAGAAGCGTACATTAAGGAACGTTTCAATGTATTTACTGACAATGGAGCGCAAAACATCTTACCTTCTGACTCAAGGTTGTAAATAAAATTTTGGAAGCTAATATGAAATGCCTGATGTGGATCTCCTACTATTTGTGCATAAACTTGAAAATCATGTGTAGATGAAGATCAAACACGATGTTAATTTGAGAAGTATCTTTCTTTGTTAATTGATGTTCCAATAAAAATAATGAGAGTTTGAAAATCTTTGTGATACTTTATAAAATGTAAGGTGCTACTTTCTAAGGGATTTAATAGGGTTAGTTAGCTTGAAATTATACTTATCTTAAACTATCCGTAATCGTAATGCATCACAAATCAAAATCATATGTTCACCCTTATAGAAACCTGAATTCTTTATTCTTCCATTTAATCGTATTCTTGTTCTTAAATCCTTTGACAACAATCTCTTTTGAATCTTACTAATTCATATAATCTTTATATAATCTTTCTATTCTTCGCCTTTACAACATATACTGTATCTTCGTTTAATCTTGTTTATCTTTACAACAACTGATATCACTTGACAACCACAGTCTAACTAACCTTACGCAACACAGTATGTATATTCTACCATACCATTTCTTACCAACACTCTCTCCCCTTTACATTTTTGTTTTTATATTAAAACTATAACTACAGCTCTTTAAAGGAACTCTTATGCGGTTTTCAATCTTTTCTCTTAGCTGTAACTTCCGATTGCCACTTTCCTAACTGCTTCATAAAGCTAGGTATTAGTAAGAACCTGTTCTTCGTAGTTTTACCAGTAGCAACTCTGAAAACTACGCCATCTCTGGCAACCCTGGAAACTACGTCTTCATTACACTCCTTGATCCTGTTCTTCATAGTTCTACTGGCAACCCTGGAAACTACACCGTCTATACCTTCCTTCTCCTGTCCTCTTGTCCAGTTAAAGGTATTATCCCGACTCGACTTGTTTACTCTAATCTTCCTCCCATCAACCTCCGCTTCATCATTTGTGCTGTACTGCTTAGCTTTCCATACTTTCTCCTCCATCTTCCTATGTTGGAATATAAGAATACATAGATAGAAAGTGTTTTAAAATGTGCACTAGCCGTTTCTAAGGTAATTTGGGCATGAGTATGTGCAAATAAAAAGTAATAAGATATAATGAAGATATAGATTATCGATGTTATGAAAGATATTATTTAAGAGATTTCAGGATTACAAAAAGATACGAATGAGATTTATAAGAAGCTAGGGTAAAGGTACAGATAAAAAATAAACCCGATTCAAGAAGATATACGAAGTAGTGATTTTTTGAGTAGCTTACTGTTGTAGTAAGTTAGATACAACCAAAGTGATATAGATACGATATAAAGATTCTGATTAAGTATTTTATCAAACACTTTGCTTGGCAATATCTCGAAGTTCTATGATGATTTTAACACATTCTTCCCCTTGATATTTATCATATTCAGAAACATGGCTCGTGGAATACCTCAGTAGGTTGAATTTCTTTGCAGGACTGTTCCAGTATCTGTAAAATAAATATATATAATGAATGTTTTTCTCAAATGAAAATGTGGCGGGATTGATGGTCTTGGAGTCATATTTCTTGTAGAAGCATTTGTTACTAGTACATAGTTCTCTTATTTCCCGAGCTATTTATCCTAACCTTTTCCTTGACTCTTGTTCGAGGCAGAAAGCGTGATTCGTCGACATTTCGTTGAATTGAAATGACTGCTATACAAGGTGATCCAAATGTGTGTGGAAACTTGAATAAGTGGTAGACGGTGCGAAAACGTAACCAGAGTAACAACGTAGGTGGGAATAGGGATGGGGGAAAATGTTTGAGGATAATCACAGCGACGTTCGCCATCTTGAATTCTACGCATTTGTCTTAAATGTAATTTATAGCATGGTATATGCCATTTTAATGTCAAATTTTCGTAGAAATAGAATGGCACTGTTATTTATCCTCCATCTCTAACCATTACGAAGTTGTGACTGTTTCTTTATGTCCCCAACAAAAGAGGTTATACGGCAAGGACCGTGCACTGATACAGGACGTGTTCAATGTGTTTCCCATTCCGATCGCTTGTCAGATGCATTTTAAGTTCCCAGTCACGCAAAAGTCATTCTAAGAACCACCTTAGTTCCGAGTCTGAACGTGATTTCATTTTAAGAGCCAGTAATTCGTTCAAGAGAACTGGATCAGAAAATGTTCTGCTTTTAGGATGCTGTTTGGTTATTTATTATTGATAACAGAAGGTAAACGAGAGTTCTACTTAAATAAACTCTAATCTTGCACTGCAAATGCCGATCCTGTTTTCTATAATACGATAACATTTCATGGATAAAATTTTGAAGGGAGTGATTGGATTCAAATTTACAATAATGAATTTAAATGAGAGTGATAGTATAAAGATAACCAAGAAAGTTTTGTCGCTTTTTGTGGAGGTCTGTGTTCCATTGGCCCTCACACCGTGAGTTGAATGCAAATGGAGATAAGGCGAAGGTTTGTTGTTGGTGTGGGTATATCTAACGTACTACCTGGTTGTGGCAGTTTAGTTACACCGTGAACTTACGTAAGGACAGAGTGATCATTGGACCTCCACAGAGCGTCATAAGGGCATGTATCCTGTACGAGTTCAAATTGGGGTCAAACGCCGCTGCAGCGGGTGAAAGATATGCCAGGCCTTTGGTGAGGGTGTCGTGACTACGCGGAAAGTGCAGCGGTGCTTTAACGAGTTTAAGGACCGTGACGAAACACTCAAAGACGCACCACATGCCGGAAGACCAATATATGTACAAAATGAAGATCTTCAGGCAGGAATTGAGGCGAACAGTGGCCAGACATGTGCGGAACTGGGACTACAATTCAGTGTGAGTGAACAAGCCATTTGGCAGCACCTCCATCAACTTGGGAAGCACTACAAGTTGGGTCGACGGGATCCACATGATTTGACTCCGAGCCAGAAGGCAACGCGAGCAGACACCTGTGTTTCTTTGCTTTCTCGTGTGAGGAAGGAGTCATTTCTGGAGAGGGTGTTGACATGTGATGAATCCCTGTACGAAGCTCCACGGCGCCGTCATCATTGGTTAACATCTCATGAACTGGTACCAAAGCAGCCAACCAGACTACACCAGAAGAAGGTCCTCCTGTGTGTTTGGTGGACTGCTCGCAGCATCGTGTATCAGGAACTGTTACCAGCTGGTCAGAGCATCAATGTAATTGTATACTATCAGCAGTTGAGCCGTGTTTAAGACGAACTCAAAACTGTTGAGCCAGCGCTTCTGAATCGCAAAGGGGCCCTCCTGTTACAGGACAATGCTAATCCCCACGTGGCTAGGATGACCGGGACATCATTCTACGCCTTGAATGGGAAACACTATTGCATCCACCGTACTCCCCGGACATTGCACCGTCCGATTATCGCCTGTTCCATACCTTGGACAATCACCTTAGAAGACGCCAGTTCAAATCCCTAGTATAGGGGTAAAATGCGGCATCCCTGGCCTTCCAGACCGTTGGCAGAAGGTCGTAGATGTTGATGGGGACTATTTTTGATCTTCCGGGTATGTCTTAGGTGACCCATCGATGTTCAAAGGTAGTGGGTGAAAATGCGACAGTACTTTCTTGGTTACCTTATAATTACAACAATACTCGGGTGCTGTTGTCTCTTTACAGGACAAGGAACAGGATTGTGAATGAAATTAAGTGATAGTATTAGCTTACATTGCACACGCATGGGACCATGGTCACAGAGACAAAATATATTGAAAACAGACGCTCAAATACGAACGGCGTTGCTGGTTCAAAGTAAGAGTTTATTTGAGAAAAATGCACCCTAGAGCATATTTCCGTAATTATAGAGTTGTAGTTATTCAAAATTATGTTAGATGATGATATCGTTAATGCATTAGTGTTGTTTTTTCTTTCTTCAAAATTTGGAAATGATCTGAGAAGGATCTTAACGGAAACGTAATAAAATTTCTTATCAAACATGTAGAGAATTTTGGAAAACGAAGACATACCAATCCATAGATCTCATTAAGCTGAATAAAATGATAATGGGACAATATAAATCCTCATGTGTAGTTCTCGAGAAGAGCTGGAAAAACGAATTTTAGTCGTAATCATAAAAATTGCTGTTGTATAATAACCCCGCTGGCTATTAAGATGAAATTAATAGTGAAATATCCTCATCAAGCTTTTCATTATGAAGAGGCACGACACGACAGTACACTGTTTGGTTAATTAGATTAGCCCAAATTCATAATTAGCTCTAAAACTTTAATTTTTGTTCCACCATAATATTGTGCGAAAACAAGACATATCAATCTATAGATCAGATCAAGGTCAACAAAATGATTCCTTGAATATAAATCCGCATGCGTAGTTTACGAAAAAAATCCAGATAAACTAATTGTTGTGTTACAGAAGAAAAAGAAAGTTCGTCGTTCGTTGCCTAATAATAATTAATGCTTTGTATTCTGCTGAAACAAATTTTATGTATTTATTCACTACATATGTAATATAATGAATATTTAAGTAAGTTGAAGTTGTAATTTTTAAGTAAGTACCGTTTCGAAATTCGGCCGCTGCAGCCTTGCGATCCGTATCCTTCGCATGTGCTGTGTGTATCGACATCTGTTGACAAGCCACAAAAGCCATTACGGAAACATTCGGCCGTGTTTACGTTTGTTCGTAAGTAGTTAACATGCCCCCGCCGATTGAGGGTTCTGCTGACTGTAAAATACGCGCTTTGATTCGTTTTCTTAGTGCTAAAGACATGAGAGTGGCTGAGATTTATCGCCAGATTAGTGAAATGTATGGGCAAAACACTTTGACCGATAACAGATAACGAGGAAATCGTAAAGTGTCTGTTCTCTCTCACTTTTTTTTGTCAATTTTCTGCACCAAGTCTTCAGTGATGACAGAAGGTCGCTCACTTCGTTCTTCATTATAAACATTCGTGCGGTTATCTTTGAAAGCTTTAACCCATTTCCATACCATTCTGTCATTCATACACATCAATCTATATCTTCCTAATCTCTGCCATTATACTTAAAACTTCCATTATCATCAACTAGCTTCTCTAATTTTATTGCACATGCTATATCCCTTAACTACATAATGGTCTATATCATATTTGTAAACACTTTGTGCCCTGTTCTCATATCCTATACCTTAAAAATTTCATTTCATTGTTTTAATTGCTTGTAGGCAAAAATGTCTGTGTATGTCTCAATAACTTCGAATCAATTTGAAGAGTATACGGAGAAGACGGGTTAATCCCATCTCAAAATAAGTTATTGATGCTTCAATTTATAAAAATGAGACAGATGATAGAACTGTTGCCATAGGGAAATATAGTATGCAATGAAATAATGGTAAAAGCCGACGGACAATACGGAAAGATTGGACAAATTGATAAAATGGCTAAAATGAGCTTAACCCATTCTTTCCATGCACTCTTCATTCAAATTATCTACATCTGTAGTTTATTGTGATTTTGTGCTTTCTGTAAACACAAAATCTATCAGTTGCAGATGTAGCTAATAAAATTAATTCGTGTACTCTTGAATATAGTTTTCCTTTATCCATATATTTCTGTTTACACGCTTTATTTTTACCTTAATTTTCTTATGTACATTGATGTTCCTTTAATTATATATTTTTAATTTTCTTTTGCAGAAACTTGAGTTGATACAACCCATTACGTCGAAAACAAGCAAAGTCTTAAAGGAATACCAGCTGTACAGATTTCTAGTCAGCTCTGAACAAATATCGGAGTGTATTAAGAGGTACCAAGGTTTACCGACGGATGTAGTGCAATGGGCATCGAGTAGTTTAGCATAGAAACAATTACGCATTTTTTTTTTCTCAGTGAGTATTTCACTTAAGTACCGAATTGAACGTGTAAGTTACTTTCGTAACAAATAAACTTAGTGTGTGATATAGTTCTTTTGTATACTATTATTTTTATACGATTGTTTTATTTCAAAAGATATTGTCACGGTAATATTGGATTGTTTTAGAATATTGCGAATTGCATCCTATGGGATTTATTTCTACTTTAGTGAGGGAAAGGCAACCTTCTGCTGCTGCTAGTTTATCAAAACCATTTCCAAGAAGAGAGAAACATTTTCTTTTACTTTTTGTAATCCAAATACAGATGTAAGTAGCACAAGGAAATTAAAAAATCTGCAATGTTTGTGAAACTTTGTTTTATTTATGAGTAAACGTAATGCTGTAATTTAAACCATGCAATAAATGTGCAGATAATCACAGCTTTATGTATATTTTATTGCATAAAACATAAAAGTTTATGTTAAATCGGATGCTATGGCATCAAAATTCATGTCGACATATCACATACAGAATTGGTATAGTTTTGCATTTGAATGACATAAAAGTTCTGCGTACAGTTTCTGTAGTGTAATATTTTAAATGTGTTTTGAATAGTGTATTTGCAGATTTAAATAAATTCCACAATTCAGTTATATGTTCCATGAGTCTCCGTGCAGCTTCTGATAATCTATAAAGCATCACAAATGATGTTTTTGTTTTTCGTAGATTAGCAATCGTCTGCAATCCTAAGCTTGAAAAAACTATCGACAGTTGAATTTGTTTTATCGTGATTTTTGTCTTATCTTCTTAGTATTATTGTCTCAATTTTGTTAGTATTCCTGTCTGTTATCAAAATAAACTCGAATGGAAGCAGAAGAGGCTGTCTGTATTATTGTAGAGGTTTCGTATTATTGTACCTTGTATACAGTAGTTTGAATACTATAGCTTATTTTATTAAATATGGGTTTCACTTGGTATGTGAGTAGAACTTGCTGTTTTGTTCGTTTATTGAAATTCGCCCCTTTTCAGAACGAAGGCTATATGTAACTTCGATCTACAGTTTGAGGTGGAATCCTAACGTAATGTGTTTAATTTCCGGACTCCCCCATCAGGAATTGAACCCGGAATCACATGCACAAAGGTGCACATTAGTCTACATCTGCAATCAGAACCATTCCCAAGCTATCGTTCGTTTCATTAATTTTTCAGACCAGTATTCTGATGTGAGAAGTTTATTTTGTAGTGTTGTGAAGGTTGCATTGACTTTTTAATTTTTCGTTTGTGTTAGTGCTGTGTGTGAAGTTAAACTGCAGCTTCCACTTCAAGGAGATGATCGTATAGTGAAGATTACATCAGATACGGTTTTACATTCATTAACAAGAGTAATTGTACTTAAGGAACAAAGCTAGAAAAAGAAATACGAAATATCCCTTTCACACAAAACTGTGAAACGTAGAATTAATGAAATGGCCTTGGATTTAAATGATCAGGGATTTGGAAAAGTTTAAAAACATTTTTTTTTTCTGCAGTGCGATGATTCCACGGCCGTTCCTCAGTGTTGTCATTTTATAGTGTACTGTCGTTTCGTAAATGAATAGAGTTTAATAAAAGAAATATTGTTTTCAAAAACTTTTTAGACAGCATCAATTTTTTTTATTTTATATATATATATACACACACACACACATACATATATATATATACACAGGGTGGTCATGCATCAATGATGGAAAATTTTCGAGGTGAATCTACAGGTAAAAACAAGCAAAAAATATCATATGAACATTGGGTGAATGCGGCTTCGTTTGGACACTAGAGGCATCTGAAATGTCACCTTCCGAGGCGGTATTTTGGAATATCGCAAGAACGGAGAGAAATACAAATGTCGGGTCAAAAGATTTCAAAGGAAACCACATCCGAAGAATCCAATTATGCATAAGTGATGGTGAAACAGTGGAGCACAAAGAGGGGAGCACAAAGAAAGTGAATGAAACGTCGAGAAAAGTGGACAATTTACACTCAAAAATTGTAGGAGGGGATGTAACATGGAACATGCAGCAACAAATGTTAATGAACAAAAGCAACAATGGCTACGCTGTAGGGACACTATGGGAGGCAGAGTGTAGGAATACAGTATCTTTGTAACGGAGAGAAATACGAATGTCGGGGCAAAAGATATTAAAGGAAACCCCATTCGAAGAGTTCAATTATGCATAAGTGATGACGAAACAGTGTCGGCGTCAGGGGCACAAAAAAGTGAATGAAACGCGGAGAAAAGTGCACAATTTACGCTGACAAACTGTAGGAGGGGTTGTTATATGGAACATGCAACAACAAATGTTAAATGAACAAAGGAAACAATGGCTATGCTATAGGAACACTATCGGAGGCGGAATGTAGGCATATAGTATATGTGTAAAGGAGAGAAATAGGAATGTTGGGTAAGAAGATATCAAAGGAAACCCCATCCGAAGAATCCAATTACGCATAAGTGATGGCGAAGCAGTAGCATCGCAAGGGGGCACAAAGAAAGTGAATGGAACGCGAAGTTGTTCTAGCACAGATGTTGTTCTCGGATGAGCATATATACGGGATGGCATCACAAATGTCCACAATGACCATCGATGGGCACCCAAAAACCCACATGCAATTGTAGAGACAAAGCATCATCACCGTTTTCAATTGCATGTGTGTGTTGGTATGTTTGATGACAACGCTGTGGGACAGCACTTCGTACCACAGAAATTGAACGCAAGCAATACCGTATCTCCAGTTCCTGACCCAGGGCCTACCTATTCTGCTTGAAGACATGCCACTGAGACACGAAAGTATATGTGGTTTATGCATGATGCCGTCCCTCCCCATTCATGCCACACTATTCGTGCATATCTGAACGAAACATTTCCGCGCAGGTGGATAGATCATGGTAGCAAACGAGCATGACCCCCGCGTTCACCCAACCTGAATACCCTACATTTTTTCCAGTGGATTTACATGAAGAGTCTTGTATACACATGTCACGACATTGAAGATCTTCGCCAGCATGTATAAGCTGCATTTGCCACACTACGGCAAACTCCAGCGTTACTGTCACCAGTCAGAGAATCCTTACGGCATCGTGTAACTATATGTCTCGAAGAACAAGTACGACATATTGAACACCTGTAGGACGACATTATGTTGACCACGGTAAGTACAGTACCTCTTGTTTTTACAGTACACTGGGTTTCATCTTCCATACGTGTTCTGTACGATCTGCGTGTTTCATCACTAAGAGTGTTTAACAGTTTCTTTGTAGTTTCCATGCGCCGCCACTGATCCGCAGTACGTGTGCATAATTGGATTCTTCGAATGGGGTTTCATTTGATATCTTTTGACCCGACATTCCTATTTCTCTCCGTTACACAGATACTGTATCCCTATATTCCGCCTCAGTGTTTCTATAGCGTAGCCATTGTTGCCTATGTTCATTAACATTTGTTGCTGCATGTTCCATATAACATCTCCTCCTACATTTTTTGAGTGTAAATTGTCCACTTTTCTCGACGTTTCATTCACTTTCTTTGTGCCCCCTCTGGCGCCGCCACTGTTTCGTCATCACTTATGCATATTTGGATTCTTCGGATGTGGTTTCCTTTGAAATCTTTTGACCGGACATTCGTATTTCTCTCCGTTCTTGCGATATTGCAAATTGCCGCCTAGGAAGGTGGCATTTCAGATGCTTCTAGCGTCCAAATGAAGCCGCATTCACCCAATGTTCATATGACATTTTTGCTTGCTTTTACCTGTAGATTCATCTCCCAAATTTTCCGTCATTGATGATGACCACCCTGTATATATATACCGTTCAAAAAGTTTCTATACACCTGAATTGTCACATATTCAAAGCAACGAAAAAATTATTTTACTCAAAATTTATTATATTTTATGGCATAAAAGCACTATGTACAGGGCGTAGCATATACACACATTTTAAAACACATTTTCACAGCAAATGTAGGAAATGTCCCTCATGAGCCTCCAAACATGCTTGCACACGTTTCTTCTTGTTCTCAAATACTCTCACAAGTTGTTCATGTGGAATGCTATGAGCAAAATCTCGAATAGCTGTTTTGAGCTCTTGTAGCGTGTGGGGGGTTCCCTTTTTAAACAGAATTCTTTGCATAACCCCAGAAGTAAAAATCCGGAGGAGACAAGTCAGGAGAGCGAGGTGGCCATAATCCCATTGAAATTATTCGATCTCCAAAAACCTCTTGCAGTAATCTCATGGATTAGCGAGCTGTATGTGCTGTAGCGCCATCTTGTTGTATCCAAGCATTACGAATTTCGTCTTCCGTTAGTTCTCCCATGAACTGGTGAGTAATTTCACAATAACGAGTTGAATCTATTGTTTGTCTGAAAAATATGGGGCCGACTATTCTTCTGGATATTGCAATCCACACCCCTACCTTCTGGTCATGCAGAGGAACTTCATGTATGACATGTGGGTTTTCTGCACACCACAAATGTGAGTTCTGGGCATTGACGTAACCTGATAAATGGAACCAGGCCTCATCAGTTAAAAAAAAAAAAAAAAAAATAGGTATATTTGTTGTTCCAAAGTTAACAACATTGTTTCAGAGACCGCTAACTAGATGCAACAATCACTTCAACGTCACTTTGCCGACTGGAATCTGAGAGAGGAACTTCACGCAAGGCGATAATATAGCAGTGTTGCAAACCTTCGCATAAAATTTTATTTCATGTGACTTTGAATGCGACTTTGACTTGCCACGATTCAGGTGTATAGAGACTTTTTGAACGCTCTGTATATATATATATATATAAATGATGTAGGAGCTCCAGCAATGTTAGGCTCGCTATCTGGATTTATAAAGCTGGCAAAGGACAGAAATTCTACGATTATTGGTTTGCACTACTTAACTCACAGGCAAGCCTTAGCTACAAATTCTTTACCAGAGAACCTGAAGCAGGCATTATCAGTAGCTATTAAAGTTGTTAATTTTGTAAAGCCAAGTGCTTTGAATACTTGTTTCTTTGAGGCTTTGTGTGACAACCTCAGTGCTAAACAGAAAACTTTACATTTCGGTATCGAAATTTGTTGGTTGTCAAAAGGTAATATGTTGAGTAGGTTGTGCGAGCTTAAGTCAGATGTGGAAATATTTCTCCTAAGTGCAGAAGAAGATGAATATTATACTTCTTTTACTGATGACTTATTTGTATTTTCTCTTCCATATCTTGTTGATTTTTTAAAAATTTCAATCTTCTAAGGTAGAAACACGAACATGCCTTTGGTGAACTTATCACCGAATATCAAGAAACTTATGAAGGAAAAGCAATGTCAACATCACACCGAGTTTTTCCTCTCCCTTACTTCATAAGTTTTTTAACTCCATGTTATATACTGAAATAGCATTTTGGGGAGAGAGAGAGAAATAGAAATCTTGAATAGCAATAAGAAAGACACGATAACTATGTAGCGCTTTGAAATTTACTAATGCTAAAGCGTAAATGCTTATTATAAATTGGAGTTTTATTCATAATTTCACATTTTATTTCTGTCATAGCTTGGACCCCCTTGCTCGCTCTTCACACCCTACCAGGGGGAGGGGAGCGCCCAGGTTGGAAATCACTGCTCTATATTATAACATCCTTGAGTTCCATGGTACGTCCGGGCTGGTAAGAGTCTTATTGTTGATCAGTTTCGCCATGTGTTTGTGTGCAGCATCATGGACAAAACTACGATGAATTTCAATTTAATTATCATATATAATTATTTCCTTGTTGAATTACAGATACTTTTCAGTTGAAAATATAATGAAATTTGAAAGTCTCAAATCAAGGTATAGCAGACCAACGTTATTTAAAAAAAAATAAAAGAAAAAAAATCCATATTATTAAGCGTACCATACAAACTTAAAATTTCTATGTAATTAAGGGTACAGTATAAATTTTATGTCTTATTCTTCTCACAACTTTATGGGTTGATTGTCTTGTGCTCTGAGCACTCGATATAATAAACATAAGCTTCAGTAATTATTATAATAGAATGCAGTGGATATATAATGCGAGGCAGTGCATTTTTTTGTTTCTCAACTAATATCGATCATTTCCGATTTTTACAAATCAACCCACTACCAATTTCCTATATATATATATATATATATATATATATATATATATATATATATATATATATATATAAGGCCCCTCCCCCCTTAAAAGAGAATTTTAAAAAAATGCTAGAACATGTTCTGTTTATTTTTAATATAGAGCAGGCCTGTCCATGAATTGGCTCCCGGAGCCAAAGCGTGAGCGGGCACGAGCGAAGATAAGAACAGGTGAGCACAGGTGCTGCTAGCTTCCCTTCTTCCACTGCACCCGATAAGTGTTGCCAACCACACATGATGGCAAAAAACCTATGGCCAAGCCTGGCCAGAAATTCGCACGATGATAAGCATTGAGCAGACGCAAGCGTGAAATGTGCAGGTGTGCTCTCCCCCTCCCCATTTCGAAAGCAGTGACGCGAAAACACTACAGGAAATAAAATTGGTACATTTTTTGGTTGAGGAAGACGCATGATAGACGTTACAGTTAGCGTTGAAGTAACTAACAAATGAACAAGAAAGAAAGAAAGAAAGAAACTAATATTAAACATGTCATCTTACAGACATAAAAACGACTGCAAAAATCGGAAACGAATTGTTTCAGACCTTTTTAGCTTGCTTACACAATTCGTGACGTTGTATTACATTAGCACTCGGTCTGTAATTTGTCATTCGCTTCACGTTTGCTAAGTTGTAAACGCCTTTCGTTGCTAGATTGATAGGAGAACGACGGGAGGTTGAAAATAATAATAATAATAATAATAATAATAATAATACGCATTATTATTATTATTATTATTATTATTATTATTATTATTATTATTATTATTATTATTATTATTATTATTATTATTATTATTATTATTATTATTATTCGGACCAAAGAGGGATGAAAATGGGGATTGGAGGAAATTCATAACTAGGAATTGCATAGTTTATACCGCTCACCTAACATTATTAGGGTTATTAAGTGTAGAAGGCTCAGGTGGGCAGGCCATGTAGCCAGAATGGAAGAAATTAGAAACGCTTTCATAATTTTAACTGAAAACCCAATTGGAAGAAGACCACTAGGAAGACCTAGGCGTAGATGGGAAGACAATATTAAGATGGATCTTGCAGAAGTAAGAGTACAGAGTAGAAACTGGATCCAGTTGGCTAAGGACATAAGTTAGTGGAAATATTTTGTAAACGCGGCATTGAACCTTCGGGTTCCATAGACCATAGAGTTAGTTAGTTATTATTATCTAAAAGAAATGTTCAAATGTTGTTAAGAGACAATTACACAGAAGAACCGAGTTTCGACCAAACACTAATTTGCCGGAAGGAAATTCCAGTGCAGTCCAGCCTACTTTAAGCGTTACCCGTGCAACCCACGTTTCATGTTCAAGACATTGGGAATAATTGTTCGTATCATTCAGTTGGAACGTTTCCTTTCGAATTTACGCTATTACAGTAGACCTACGCTATTACAGTAGGCCTACGCTATTACAGTAGGCCTAGAACATTGTGACTTTCAAAATCAGTCAGTAACTATCGAAGAAAGACAAGCGTGTAGCTTCAGTCGTTGAAATGATTTAACATTCTTTTTCACTTTTAACAAGCCACCGGCAAGCAACCAGCCAGGTACAATACATTTTTCCTTATTAAAAAGACTCCTTGTTTTAAAAAAAATAAATAAAAAGAAAAACTAATTGCAGTCACTAACGGTCACACTTAAAAATGGAAAATCTCTTTGGCTCTCTTAATATTTTGTTTGATTCTTTGCGATCAAAGTAACTTTAAAAGTGGAGTAAGAAATACTATTCTTCCTATTGATAGTGTAATAGTGGCTTCTAATCTCCACAACCAACCCCTTGCTAAGCCTATTCGTACACACATACATGCATAAGCTAATTTTCTGGAGATATACTTAGATAATTACAAACAAGTGCTACAGTTTTTTTTTTCTTATCAACAGATTATCTCTTTTCCTAAAAAGCGAAACAACATAATATAACAAACCCACACTCGGATATAACAAACCCACATCCCTCTTTAACAAAAGGAAAGAAAAAAGAAGAAAAGGAACGTACATAGTTTATCATTTGATTGCTGTTACAAGTTTGTATTGTCTATAGTTAACGGTTACCACATTGTAAAAAAAAAAAAAAAAAAAAAAAGAAACACTTTACACTAAATGGCAATCAGTTACCATACATACTTTTTTTTTGGGTAAGCTAGTGATTACCGCCAAGGTTGACAACACTTCCGCTCCTCCAAGGACAAAACCCGAAGATACACGAAGCAGGAACAATGGTATTTGCCCGTAGAATGCTCGTGAGCGTTCACGAGGAGAGTTTCCACTATCTGCTCGCCGTGGGCAGGGCTGATATAGAGTTAATTTACTGAATTGCGATTTCCTAAGTTGGACAACTTGTGACATAATGTATTTTTCTCATATATTAGGATTTTAACTCCCCCTTAGGATATGTATTATAATGAAAGCAATATGTTAACATCCCAGTTGGGATTAGGGCCTAACTATATACTAGTCATTTCATTTGGCTTTGCCATTTGGCCGTGATCATCACGCATATAGTTACATTCAATTTTTTTTATGTAATAATTCATATGTTGTAGGTAATTCAAAAATATAATTTTTCCAGTAGTTAGTCCCTCTAAAAATTTACAGGCTGTATCTCAAAAGCCAAATAGTAACTCCTATTGTTATTATCACAATTACAAATATCCGGAAGTGCCTGAAGTTCATTTTTCACTTAAATACTGGTATACTCATTTCAAGTAAATAAATAGAAACAAATGAAAAAGAAGAAAAATGGAGGCCTTGAAAGTAAAACGTATACAAATTTACCAGTGACCAGAAGATAATGTGTACAATGCACTGAGCAGGGTGAGTTGGTGGGTCAGATTGGGTCACGTTGACCCACGACCCACTTACAATCCTTGACCCACCGACCCACTCCACTTCTGCTCATCACCTGTCGTTCAATTAAAATCACATAATATCATTTGAAGGACAGAAAAATAAGTTTAAATTTGTTCTACAATGTAATCTTAGTTGTCTTGGGAGAAGGTCTAGTTTTTATTAAGCTTCTTTTTACCTTTTGTTTTTCGTGACGTCAAACTTACAAACGTTTATTGACTCTTTTTACTTCTTCCGTTGCATTTTTGTCAAACATTCGATGTTTTGTCTGTTTTATATGCTTATTGCTGTTGTTCACAATCATTGTTACTATCTAGTATTTTTTTTTTTTACCACCGCCGTAATTTCTCTTTTGTTATATTTTCTCACATTTTAATTTTTTTTTTTTTTTTTTTTTTTTTTTTAGCTTTTAGCATTTATTTATGTATTTACCTTTTGTTGTAGGGAGTCGTTATTTGCTCAAAAAAATGAGGTCACTCCCACTACGAACTTCGATGCTCATATCTTCATTAATCTCCATCAATTCACCAATTACAGAAAAATATAGTTAAATGGATTTAGTGGCGGCCCTTGAGGGAAATCACATCGGTAAAAACTACAATTTTGTTGCTAGAAGTTCAGGGAGTAAAGAAAACTTACGTAATATGTTGGAATAGTAGCAAGACAAGACTTTTTTTTTTTTTTAACGAAATTAAGTTCTGTATACGAAATTACCAGTAATTGTATAAATTTTTATGTTAAAGTAAACCAGCTATCCTGTTAGTTAAAAAGAGCTCAAATATACAAATTAATTTTCGTATTTTTCTGAAAGATAATGTAGACCAAAATACTAGTGGTCTACTTTGCCATTCATACATACTTGATCCAGTGACGACGCCAGCTTTAAGTTCTTAGGGGGGCAAAGGAGGGGCAGATACATTTTCGGGGGGGGGCGGCTATTTGCCATACCAAAAATGACATATGTATTACGTTTGACTTATTTTACATTACATTGTGTATTTCGTTGCTGTTTTCATATTAGACCTATATGATTATAAATTAAAGTTATTTCAAGTAAAATTTGTAACTAACAAATAAATAACGTCTGCACATGAAATATTTTTCAATGAAATTTTTGAAGCCTAAACATAAATTGAATTAGTTTCGCGTATGCAACAAGTAACACATGCATCTAGTACTACAATGCTACGTCTCTCTCTCTCTCTGTATATATATATATATATATATATATATATATATATATATATATATATATATATATAGAGAGAGAGAGAGAGAGAGAGAGAGAGAGAAAGAGAATTTACGAGGAGCTGCTGAAAATGCCGTAGTTCAATCCAGAAGGAGTGTAGGTACTAGGTAGAAAAATGAAACCGTAGTTTAGAAAAACATCTCTGTATGTACAAATACAAATTTTCATATTAATAATGAAATTCTTATTGTTTCTCAGGCCTCTGAAGTGATTATGTGTGCCCAAACAGATAATTTCACAAACATCCAGATCCTAACTGTTATAACATTTTTGTTCCACCAAGGAAAATCATAAGAAGTAAATTAATAGAAAATGAGTGAAACACCACGGGACTCTCCACCGTTATATAGAGTGGTGAAGAAGTAAGTGGCTTAGTATAAACGTGGCGATTTCTCAACAAATTATGCTTTACATCCAGGATGATTAAAAGCAATGACTCTTCCGAAATCATGGTTGCAATTTGTAACATTATTCTTGAAAATTGCAACATTGCAGCCAGTGGTGGATATAGCCCGGGGCCGGAGGGCCTAGGCCACCCCAGTTTTTGAGTGACAAAAATAATCTAAGCTATTATTTATATAGTTTTTAAAGTCTACAGTAAACTCACGATATACTTATTATAGTCTGAGGCCTGGCTGCACCCCGCTTTCTCACTTCTTACCTTCTCAGCAAAACTTGTGTCAGAGATTGTGAGCATTTCTTTTGAACGCGTCGGTAGCATAATTCAGAATGACTTGGGTATGTACAAGTTCTCGGCATAATGGGTTCCCAAAAAAATCTGTCAGGAGAATAAAAGAGTGACGGCATTAAGAGAAGTCTTCTTCCAATTTGACCGTAATGCTGATCAATTTCGCTCACGAATAGTAACCATGGACGAAATATGGTTCTACCACTATGATCCTGAAACGAAACAACAGTCATTGGAGTAGTAGCACTCATTTCTCCCTCGCCCCAAGAAGTTCAAGACACAGAAGTAGGTTGAGAAACTGTTTGCAACATTCTTCTGGGATAAGTATGGAGTCGTACTCATAGACTACCTCCGCAACGGTCAATAATTTAATCCAGATTCTCTACATTACTTACAAAACTGAAAGAAAAATTCTAAATTCAACGCCGCGGAAAATGAAAAGAAAGGAATTATGTTCCTTCAGGAGAATACACCTGTCCATCAAGTCCCTGCCAACACAACTGACATTGCATAATCTAGGATTTCAGTGTCTAGATAACCATTCTTATTCCTTAGATTTAGCTCCGTCTAACTATTACGTGTACTTAAATAACACTTAAAAGGACGCCATTTTAGATCTGATAGGGGTAGTGCTACGAACAGTTGTGCGAGGAAATCTTCAGATTTTTTAACTTTTCTGCAAAAACTGGAGCACTGTACAAGATAGTATATTGACTCTCGGGGGAAGTGTAGAAGAGGTAAAATTTCACCATTCCACGTGCACTCCTTCTGGGTTGGGCTACGAAATTTTCAGCAGTTTCTAGTCAATATGGTAGACGTCACGTCAGTACTTTGAAAGAAAATAAGTAAGGGAGCACTAGTATAAACCAATTACTAACTAAAGATCAGCACTCTGACAATACGTTTTATTGGGAATCAATTCAATTTCATAAATTTATTATCATTTTCAGGAAGGGAAAACACAACTCTTTTTATCCCCTTCAAAAAATTAAGCCCTGGTAGTTGCAAACTAAGCTGTTATAAGCACATCCTCTGAATATTGAAAGCCGAGAATAATATTTCAGAAAAAAGAAGTATAGAACCTTTAAATAAAACAAAATATGAAACTGAAAACTTAAAACCTGGATAAATACAAACAAGTTACGTTAACTGGTTTTATCTTTCTTTTGTTTCCAGTCGAAGTTGATCCAATAAGAAGGAAACAAATCAACCAAATCTACTATTGTTCGCTAGGCACAATAATTAAAAACCATAAGAAAGAAGTATAACTAAAATTTACCTCAAAAGGCGCTAAATTAGAAAACAGAAATATGCGTGCATATGCAGACGCTCAAAGAAGAAAGCTTGAGGACTAACCTGCCACATAGTAAATGCATGGAAAGTAGACTACAATTTGACAATGAGATTGGTTATGACACTGATATAAAAAAAAACTACATGTAGCAAGTTTAAAGGTTGTAGGAGTCTGGGGAGGCAGTCAGGGGGGCAGAAGTAGCTACTAGGGGGGCGCTCGCCCCCTTGCCCCCCCCTCTGGCGTCGTCACTGACTTGATCTAGTCTACCTTGCTACTATTCAATTAAAACATTAGATAAGGTATCTTCCATTAGCTTCTAGCGATGTGACCACATTCAAGAACCGCCACTGGATGGATTGATGTTAAATGTACTAAAATCATTCATAAATGATTAAACTCACAAATAGATTTTATACTAAGTTTATTGTAATGAGTTCAAAAGAAGTTCTTACAAATTGTATAGCAAAGTTCATTGCAAAAGTAGAATGTCATCTGATACTGAATCATGTATAGAAAAATTATAAATTCAGGTTAAAACTATAAACTATTTTATCTTACAAGATGGAGCATGAACTGTCGGAAGAATTAGAACTGTTACAAGACCCTGATCCGGATCGAAAAGATCCTGATGCGTTTTTCTTTTGTTTGTTCTTTCTTTCAATCATGGCAAAAAAATACTTGTTAGGTTCAGCTTCTAGAAGTGTAGGAAATTTTTCACTTATTATTCTAGCAAGTTCCGAAGAAAGCAGTTCAGCGAATTTGCGCAACCAGTTCTGGCAGTTGTTGCTCAATAAGCAATAAACAGTGTTGTTTAATGGATTGTTTTTCACACATTCCCACACGCGTTTAGGGGAAACTTTCATTTTCATCAATTTATATCCTGAAGCATTTTCACCAGGTGGACCATGAATGTAATTGGGAACAAGTTTTTTTGTTTTCTCATCCTGAGTACCTGAAAAAGGATAAACTATTTTTTAACAAAAACATTAATTCACATTATTTACTTCATAGTTAATTAATGTCTAGTTAACATTTTCCTGACCATCCTATTACGGTTTTGTCTTTCTCCATGTCTTGTCAAAATCGTTATTAGACAATCTTGACCATGATTGGTATTATCACACTTGTAAAATACAAAACCGTTAAAATATAGAAATCCCGTTATTTAGCTTACGATTAAAGATATTAATTTTTACTAATGTATACTACCGTTAGTGCAAATTGCAACACCAAGGAAGATGTGCCAAAGATAAAAGTTATACCACAGTTTCGTTACATGGCTATCACCTTGATAAAACTATATGGCATGAAACCTCCAAGTACTGCAATGAGCGCTTAGATAATAGTGATATCAAATTAAACAGGTGGTGGATGTGTTCCTGAGGAATTAGCTCCTGCTGCTTGTATGCGAGTTAAAAAGAAATGGACACAATCTATTGGTGGACAGTTCTAGCGAGATATCCACCAACCATATCGCAACATGCCAGATGATCGTGCAGAACAGTGCAGCAGCGTACTCTTGATTTCTGAAAAAGGTTGCACAGACATGGTCCTGCCGAAATATCGTGTCCGGAGTTGTCTGAAGGGATGGTATGGGGTGAAACCTGAAACTTCCACGTGCTGCAACCGAGCCTCTATACATCGTGATATCAAGAGCAGGGACACACAGGTTGCTGTCGTACCTCATAGTCTTGGAAATGTGTGTGAGCGTGGGCGGGCATTGCTTTTTTGAAAGATGGCATCCGCTGCCTGAGAAAAGAGTATGGCCTTGGCCTTTAGAATTTCCCTGCTGTGGTCACTGTGTAACAGACTGTTTATTCTGTTCCAGTTTTATTTTGCCTAAATAGTTATATTCAACCTGTTCGTTTTATTTTGTCTAAATAGTTGTATTCAACGTTTAATTATTGGCATATTTATTTGTTTAATTTTGATTACTGAATGTTATTTTAATGTATTAAATTTTATTAGAATTTTGCATTCATGTTCATAAGCTTTATGTACTAGTAATCATGTCATCTCTTTAAATACTGAGTAGATGCATTTTCTTTTCTTCTAGTTTGTGTGAAAATAAGTTGTAACAAAGTGTATTTCTTAGAAGAAAGGTAAAATACAGTATACTTTGCTGTTCTAATAATTCAAAAGAAAAGTGATATCGTCGGACTACTGAAATTATTATAACAGATTGTTTATAAGTTTAATTAATTTTGTGAGTAAAATGTTGGAAAACGTAATTATGCATTAAATAGCTTAAATTTCCCTCGATGTTCGATATGTTAGATTGCTGAACTTCATAGCTAAATTATTCATGATTATGAACATAATGCAATATATTAATCATCATGCACTTTACTACGACTGCGTGTTTATTTGTATCTATGTAGGCATTAAGATAAATTATTAGCATCAGACAAAATGTCAACAAATTTTGAATCTAAAAGTTAATCGCCATACTACCAGTGCATATCAGAAGGGAGAATTTAGAATATGATCAGAGATGTTTTTCAACATTAAAAGATATGGATTTAATTAAATGAAATAAGGTTTGTCTTTATATAATATGCTATTAAAAGTGAAGCTACGTCGTAATGAATTTCTTATAAGATTAAACAAATAGAATCTACGGTAATTAATCGTCTGGGAAACGTATGGTCTGATTATGGATATTCTTTTTCTATCTATGAATTTAAAGTAATTTAAGAAACATGTAATTCTCCGTATCTCTTTAAGTCTGATGGCTAACATGTATTCTATATGTGTATCTTATCATTAACGAAAAGCATGATGATGCCTGCAAAATATAAGATGTATCAACTAATATAAGGAAGTAATCTGCATGATTTATGTGTATGAATATGTTAGATGTACATGAGCATATAATTTATATTGCATGAATATTTTCGTACATATTGATTTGGATGTCGAATAAATGCATAAAATTAGCTATAAGGAAATTTCAATGATTTTCATTATTAGAAATTTTAGATAGTTTGCTTAACTGTTCGATTAACTCACTACTCGTGCCGAACATGCTCTTCAAGTCGAAGTCTGATAAATCACTCCCAATTACAAGCTTCCCATGGCCGGAACAGGATCCTTCCTGTTATGAGAGGTTTGATAATAACATAGAGAGTTGAGAGGCTCATTACAAAATGGCGACCGTAAGCACGACGATTTGGAGCAGAGTACCATCTATTTGTAACTCTGGTAGTGATGTTGTATTGACAGTTGGGCAAAAGAAACAACAGAAGTGAAGCTTACACCTGACATTGACAATCATCGAGGGAAATAATAAATAACACTTTGAAAGAAGAAAATGCCTAGGGCTAAGAAAGTGAAAAGACTGAGACCTGGTGATTCCAGTGAAAATTATACATGTTGCAGTGGAAAGACAGTGGAAAATGATGAAGTGGTGAATTCCATTATGTGTGGACGTTGCCACAAATGGTACCATTTTAATTGTGTAAATGTTGATAATGATAGATACGACGAATTTAGTAATTCTGAAGTAGACTGGTATTGTAAGGAATGTGATATACCAAGAATACCGGAAACAAATAAAGGAGACGGTTCAAAAGAGAAGACAAAGGCGACTGAGAAATCAAAATTTACTTTGGAAGATTTGGTCCTGATAATGAATCAGCGCTTTGATGCTTTAAGTGAGGATACCAATCAGCGCTTTGATGCTTTAAGTGAGGATACCAATAGGCGCTTTGATACTTTAGGCGAGGAAACAAAAATTTTGCGAGAAGAATATGCTCAGAATAGGACGGATATCAATGAAAAATTTACAGAATTGAGTAATCAAATGAAGGAGATGAGAGAGGACTGGAAAACTGAATTGAATAAGGAAGTAGCACGTTTGGACCAAGAACTTGTGGAAATAAATAAGAAAATGGAAAAACAGTCGGAAGATTCGGAAAGTTTAAAAGCAGTTATGGTTCTGTGCAAAGCGCAATCGCAGGAAGTAGAAAGAGAAGTTGATGTACTAAAATCAAACTTTAAAATGACGGATGAGAACATAAAAAGAATAGAGAATAGTTGTAAACATTGTCACGAAGTAATAGACCGTAAGTATAAACTGTTGCAAGAGGAAGTAGATGCTATAAAGCGTAAGTATGAAAAAGCAGATAATAATTTTGATACTAATCATGTTGATTATATTCGTGTACCTTTTCCAAAATCCTCAGATAATGGGACGCGCTCTGTATCAATACCTACATTTACCTCTAGTAATACTACGGTAACTTCAACAGTTACTACTGTAATGAGTACTTTTGAATCTGGTTGTAGATATGCTGTATCAGAAAAGAGGATTCCTTTTTTCCAAACAGGAAACAACCGTTTTCGAGTTGACGATTGTGCGAGTGATCGAGATCATTTTCAACCGACTCCACATTTAGATTTTGAAGATGTAATTCGTAAATTGGAAGAACAAACTATCACTAGAGCAGAAGTTCATAGTCCTATAAGACAGTCACCGATATATCATATTACTAAAGAGACTCCTAAGGAGAGCAGAATAATTGCAAATAACGAATATACGTCTAACAGTATGTTAAAACCAAAATACTTGCGCGATTTCCCACGATATAGTGGACAATTAACCCCTGGAGCGGCGAAAAATTTCTTGAAAGAGTTTAATCGACTCTCGAAATTGTATAATCTTTCAGACGCCGAAAAGCTCATTATAATACCTCAGTGTTTAACACGAGCGGCGATCGGTTGGTTTGAAATTATAGCAGATACTGTGACTACTTTTGATGAATTTGAGCAACATTTCAAGAATCAGTATATGTCATCACAGCTTGAGCAGGCTCAGAAACGTCAACTGCGTAATACGAGATACGATAAATCCAGATATCCTAATACTCTTGAATTCGCATTGGGTATAGTGGAGAAATATCACAATATAACTGTGAACTATGACGCGAAAGAGCTCCGTGATATTCTGTTAACGTGTCTTCCGTTGGAAGAAGCTAAGATTTTAAGGTTATCGAAAGTAAAAACAGTTGAAGAAGTTTTGTTGAGTGTTATTGAGATGAACTCAGCGGAAGCGGAAGCTGAAGCGAACCAATGGAACATTAATTCAAGACGTGACACCAATACAAAACCTCCGTATATACGAATGGCTCAAAATAACTATAGATCTGAGTCTCCTAACACCCCATGTCAAACAGAAGCCAGTTACACGAGATCAGGTAATAACCAAAGATACTTTCCGCGAAGAAATAATGGTACATGGAATTATCGTGGAAGATTTAATAATTCATTCAATACGAGGCAAAGAAAATCGACTGGAAATGATATGGGTTGTCAAACATCGGAGTCAATGTTGCAAGCTACCAACGAGTTAGTTGTTAGTAATGAAGTGTAATCACAATTAGTGTTAAAGGAAGGTGATTTAGTTGTGCTTAAGTCATGGTGGCTGACAAATCTCAAACGCATAAATAAATGGACACATATACCGGACCATATGTTGTACATAAACTATTGAGAAACTGTGCTGTCCTGCACTCACTAACTGGAGAGTCGATTGGAACACAGAATCTTAGAAATATTAAATTATTCAATTGTTCCTTAGCAAAAAGGCAAGATTTATTGAAGAAATATCAGGTCTTGTAAAAAAAATATTCACATATTTTTTTTTCGGTGACAGTGGTAATCTGTAACAGACTGTTTATTCTGTTCCAGTTTTATTTTGCCTAAATAGTTATATTCAACCTGTTCGTTTTATTTTGTCTAAATAGTTGTATTCAACGTTTAATTATTGGCATATTTATTTGTTTAATTTTGATTACTGAATGTTATTTTAATGTATTAAATTTTATTAGAATTTTGCATTCATGTTCATAAGCTTTATGTACTAGTAATCATGTCATCTCTTTAAATACTGAGTAGATGCATTTTCTTTTCTTCTAGTTTGTGTGAAAATAAGTTGTAACAAAGTGTATTTCTTAGAAGAAAGGTAAAATACAGTATACTTTGCTGTTCTAATAATTCAAAAGAAAAGTGATATCGTCGGACTACTGAAATTATTATAACAGATTGTTTATAAGTTTAATTAATTTTGTGAGTAAAATGTTGGAAAACGTAATTATGCATTAAATAGCTTAAATTTCCCTCGATGTTCGATATGTTAGATTGCTGAACTTCATAGCTAAATTATTCATGATTATGAACATAATGCAATATATTAATCATCATGCACTTTACTACGACTGCGTGTTTATTTGTATCTATGTAGGCATTAAGATAAATTATTAGCATCAGACAAAATGTCAACAAATTTTGAATCTAAAAGTTAATCGCCATACTACCAGTGCATATCAGAAGGGAGAATTTAGAATATGATCAGAGATGTTTTTCAACATTAAAAGATATGGATTTAATTAAATGAAATAAGGTTTGTCTTTATATAATATGCTATTAAAAGTGAAGCTACGTCGTAATGAATTTCTTATAAGATTAAACAAATAGAATCTACGGTAATTAATCGTCTGGGAAACGTATGGTCTGATTATGGATATTCTTTTTCTATCTATGAATTTAAAGTAATTTAAGAAACATGTAATTCTCCGTATCTCTTTAAGTCTGATGGCTAACATGTATTCTATATGTGTATCTTATCATTAACGAAAAGCATGATGATGCCTGCAAAATATAAGATGTATCAACTAATATAAGGAAGTAATCTGCATGATTTATGTGTATGAATATGTTAGATGTACATGAGCATATAATTTATATTGCATGAATATTTTCGTACATATTGATTTGGATGTCGAATAAATGCATAAAATTAGCTATAAGGAAATTTCAATGATTTTCATTATTAGAAATTTTAGATAGTTTGCTTAACTGTTCGATTAACTCACTACTCGTGCCGAACATGCTCTTCAAGTCGAAGTCTGATAAATCACTCCCAATTACAAGCTTCCCATGGCCGGAACAGGATCCTTCCTGTTATGAGAGGTTTGATAATAACATAGAGAGTTGAGAGGCTCATTACAACTGGTGACATTACTCTAAATGTGAATCACGTGAGATGATGTATTGCACTACCTGACGCCCCATACCAGCACATCTTTTGCTCGGCTGCTACGACGCTCGATAATGCATACTGGCAGATTGCAATCAGCACCATAATTTTACACGTATGCGGCTATCATTGTAGAACAGGCTGAAATGGAACTGTCCGAAAACACGACTGTCTTGTCAGTTATGGTGTTCACTACCCATTGTAGACTAAGGTGTTGTTGGTTCTTGGTCAATGGAAAGCAATAGAAAGCCATGCGTGCTCCTTCCAGTCCAGCATTTAGGAGACTGCGTCATTCCGTCGACGTAGACGAATCCACACTCACTACCGTACTCCAGCGTTTGGGCTAACAATGTGGGCAGCAGTGTACGGTTTTCTTCCGTCTATTGCTTTTATACGTATCATTGTCCTGATGGCTTTCCCTTTATGCACTACAATTTCACGGTCCGAGAAGCCTCTTTTCCGTCTGCAACCATGCGGTACCGCCAGGAGGCAGTTGTCTGTGTATATTGCACCCTTTGACATCAACGAGTCATACTGACGCTTACCCACTATCTGAGTTGAATGCTGCGTAAATCGATCTGTCGTAGTTTCTACTACGATCACCGAGCATAGAGCGCTGTTCTTCTTCTGTAATTCTTCTTTTATCAATCCTGTAATTACGTCGTAGTCTTGTCATTCCGTCTTGGCGTTGCAATTTTCACAACGGGGTATTTAAATAATTTATTTAAGTAATGTATTTTTAAAAGTGGGGATAATTCCCTGAGCCGGATCTGAGGAAAGGAGTTTTACTATGGGTCAATCCATCTGAAGTGGTCCAATAATGGTTGCTCGACCATCTCCGAAAATTATAAAAATTTGAGTGTGATGAACCTTGTGTACGAGAAGGTCAGTAACATCATTCACGTTGTCGTATGTACAAGTGTTCCTGAATCGCGGCCATCTTTGTTGTCAGTGGAGTGCCAATTTTTGCATTTGTAAGCGTTTACGAGACGTACCAATCAGATGAACACCAAACAAAACGAATGTTTACAGAAGAGACTGAGGTACACGAAGAATATAAACTTTTGCGTCTAAATAAATATGCAGGGTTGCAAACCAATACATGAAATCACCAGAAAAACTACAGAAAATTACACTTTTAAAGGGACTGTATTTTGGAATGGCATAAAGTGGGGGTTTCATAGGTTTGGTGCTGAATACTATTGCATGTAAAGAGTCTGCAGAAATATCCACGGCTATGATACTACTGTCACCGTAGATTTATGGGGGTCCGAAAGTTGAAATTTGTGATTTTGATGCCATTTTTGAGGTAATATCTCAGGAGGGCAAAGTGCTAAAAATTGCTGCTTATGCCACAAAGTAATTCTGTATGTGAATAAACTGTTGCAAAAAAATCATGACTGATATTACATGGATAAAAAAGGAAGGACATGGTATAAATCATAAGAAAGCATTTGCGTGACAATGGTCGTAGCCCGGAAAAATTGAAATGTTTGGATTATGTTTCATGGTAGATCTCAAAAACTATGCATGGTGCAGCAATTAGGCCCGCTTTTGTTTATGTTTAGTCGTGCAAAACTTGCGAGTGGTGTTTGTTTCATCTTACTAGCTCCATGATTATTACCACGTCTATATGGTAAGGAGGAGGTTAGTTCCCGCTTGCACCCCCGACACCCATCGTCGAACTGGACAGCGGTATTAAGGCACTTAATATATCAGCAAAGTGACATTGAAATCCATTCCAAGTTACGCAAGTTAATATGTTCAAAAGGTTGCGTTATATCTATCCTAACCATATATAAAACTACATGAACTGACATAAAATAAAGGGGTACTTCCGGTTGACATGGAAAGTTAAAATTTAGCATGATTGTAGCTTTCAAGTACTAACCCACAGGAAAATTGCCAAAAGTTAATATCTTTAATTTTAAGAGGTCTAAGGGAGACGGATGAAGAAATTCTCTATGTTATTTAAATGAGCTCCCCCATTTTTTATACTTATAATCTCATATTTTAGGTCCTTGGAATTAGAATAAAAACTTGATATTCGATATGCTTATAGGTTTCCGTTAGAGTTATTAAGTAAGTCACCAAAAATGAAAAAGTTAAACAATAGAGAAATTTTATGGGGAACTGAAAAGTCTTCCGTATGTTATTTATATGGGACATCTTCTACACCCCAAGATGTTTAGGCACTTCCGGCAGGATTAGAATGAAGAAATTTCCCATGATTGTAGATTTCCGGGACTAACCAACAGGAGGATTGTCAAAAGTAAATATTTTTAGTTTTTAAGGTATTTATCGGGGGAATGAAGTAATTTCCATGTTATTTAAATGGGTGTTTTCTTGTGATACAAAATCTTATTTTTTAGATAGTTGAAATACGAAAAGAAACTTGAAATTTGGTAGAATTGTAGGTTGTAAAGATTCGAGGGCGTAGGGGCGGAGTCCCCAGCTAGCCAAAGACTATCCTATATAACGCAACATTGTGAACATATTAACTTCCGTAACTGTGATTGGATTTCAATGATACTTTCCTGATACATTAAATGTCTTAATACTGCGGTCCAGTTCGACGATGTGTGTCGTGGGAGCAAGGAGGAGCTAACCCCCTTACCATATCATGGACAATGATCATGGAACTAGTAAGATGAAACAAACGCCACTCGCAAGCTTGTACACAACTGAACACAAATGACAGTGGGAATAATTGCTAAACCATGGATAGTTTTTTTACTTTTTTTTTTAAAGATCTAGCATGAAACATATCCAAACCTTTAATTTTTTCTGGGCTACAACCATCGTCACGCACTTGCTTTGCGTTTTTACCATGTCCTCACTTTTTTCTCCGTGTAATATCAGTCATGATTTTTTTTTTTTTTTTTGCAATAGTTTATTCACATACAGAAATACTTTGTGGCATAAGCAGCAATTTTTAGCACTTTGCCCTCCTGAGATATTACGCCCCAAAAATGGTATCACAAACTTCAACTTTCGGACCCCCATAAATCTACGGTGCCAGTAGTATCATAGCCGTGGATATTTCTGCAGACTCTTTACATGCAATAGTATTCAGCACCAAACCTATGAAACCCCCACTTTATGACATTCCAAAATACAGCCCCTTTAAAAAGTGTAATTTTCTGTAGTTTTTTCTGGTGATTTCATGTATTGGTTTGCAAACCTGCATATTTATTTAGATGCAAAAGTTTATATTCTCCGTGTACCTCAGTCTCTTCTGTAAACATTCGTTTTGTTTGGTGTTCATCTGATTGGTACGTCCTGAGCAATTGTAGTTTTCGTAAACGCTTACAAATGCAAAAATTGGCACTCCACCGACAACAAAGATGGCAAGATTCAGGAACACTTGTACAGCGGGGGACACTTCTAAATGGTACACCTTAGCCGTAAATCTCCATATGGCTGTACCATTTAGAAGTGTCCCCCGCTGTACATACGACAACGTGAATGATGTTACTGACTTTCTCATACACAATGTTATAATATTCGGAGATGGTCAAGCAACCACTTCGTATGGATTGACCCAGTCCTGTCATTCCGCCCTGCAATTTTCACAACGGGGTATTTAAATAATTTATTTAAGTAATGTATTTTTAAAGTGGGGATAATGCCCTGAGCTGGATCTAAGGAAAGGAGTTTTACTATAATTTCTGACTATAGAAATGTTAATAATATAAGTAGTATGCTTTTGCTAATTTTATAGGACGTCCCCAATCAATCAATCAACTTTTACAGTATATTTTTCTGTTTTTAACAAGAAGTCGATTTATGCGTATTCTATGTTCCTGTGTCTGTACTGAGGCAAGGAATTGAAAGATCCATGTAAAAACGAATTCTGTATGACAAGTGAAATACAATGACAAAATGTAATTGAAAATTTTTATTATTCTGTTATCTCACAGTTACAATTTTCTTTAGTTCACAGTTGCCCAATATTTTGGATGTTTCACGATAATTAAATATTTACTATTAAAATTTACTATTAATTAATCTTTACTATTCATTAATTGATTTTTGCTATAGTAAGAGCCTCTGTACTAAAAGTACACATATTAAATTAGATTATAACTTCCACAATGCTAATTGCTCGTAAGTATAGTTATATAATGTCCAGCAGTTGGGAAACGGTGGCTAGCAGTTCTACAGTTAACGAAATTGTTGATATTTTCTAGAAAATAATGAATACTTTTCACAAGTGTGTTCCATCTATGAAAATTCATCAGGAATATCCTGTTTTATCCACGCCTAAAATGTCAAATTAATAAAAACAATGACTATCATCAAAGAAGGTCGAGACAAGTGATTGAGGGTATTGCTTATCATTGAAAGAAATTAGAGTTGTAGCCAAATGGAAAATTTTAAAGGCTTATGATACATACATAAATGATTCGGTATTCTTGTAAATCCAAAATTCTTAGTAATACATAAAATGTATAAATGTAAAAATAAATAAATAAAAATAAAAAAATTGCAGTACTCTTATGAACGTTAGTTACGTACCGAAATAGATGTTTCTAATGTATTTATGCAACACTTTCAAGGTACTATGTAACAAATCTGCGTATGATTTTGACCCTTTATCACATGTTAACTCTGATCTGCTTAGTTGACATTTACTCATGTTGAAGAAGTCATAGATGCTATCAAAAGGCTTAGACCTAAACCTTTCCAGAACCTGACACAATCCTACCATATACCATCCAGTTTGCTCCCAATTACTAAAATATCCATTTCAGGCGATATTTAATAGGTTATTTGTCAGTTATTATTTTCCAACCAGATGTTTATTCAATTCCTAAGGTTAACTAGAAAGAATACTGATATAAAAAGTAACAGACTAGAGATTATTGCTACTAGTACCCGCCAAAATATTTGAAATTATTATTCAGAAGAAAAATATTCACACTTTTACCCAATTGTTTCACAAAGTCATCATGGTTTCCTATTCAGAAAATGAACTAAGATCATTAAGTTACTAGGAACGTAAACTGATAACAAAAATCAAGTAGATACACTTCATACAGACTTCAATAAAGCGTTTGATGTCATAAAACATATTATTATTCTTAGCAAGCTTGTGACTTAATTTTTCACATAGCCTACGTAAATTTCTATCGTCATATCTTCGCGAACGGAAACAACATGTATGAGTCGAGTTGATTTTGAGTTTAACGTCCCTTTCAGCAGTGACTGCAGAAATGTCCTGACTTGAATTTGTAGTTTATTCATTTCTGCCGCGGACTGAAATTGAGGACTTTTGTCGTTTTAGTTACGTATTAATGATTTAACCTGATGTAATAGTCACAAAAGCTTTTATATGTAAATGATTTAAAATTTTGTTGTGTCATAGGTTCAGAAATGAACTGGATCGGTTAGCGCATTTTCTAATTGGTGCGAAATAAACGTGCTACCGTCAAATACTGAGAAGTACCGTATAATGTCTTATATAAGAAAGAAAATATACGGTACTTGCAATCTGAATATCATATAAAGAGCACACTGCTGCAAAGAGTTGACCGTATAACTGATCTTGGAGTGTCAATGAACCTACCCGGCGGGACGCACGTTAAACTCATATAGCTTCGTTGCTGAAAGGGACCCTAAACTCAAAATCTAATTTAATCTAAGGTCAAATTTCGTTCGATATTCCTCTGAATCTGATTTCAAATGGAGCCAAATCTCGGGATTCTAACGAGACTGGGAAATAAAGTCATAAACACTAATGTGCTTAAAATTCGATGTAGTGCATACATGCGTTTCAAACTACAATATGCGTCGTTAATCTAGAAACCTAAAGCACAAAATATGTATACCGTCTAGAGTATATTGAATCCGAATTTGAGCGTTATTTAATAAACAGAATAGTTCAAAAGTATGGAAACACCCTAATAAGATAGAAACATTGCAAAATATAACCAAAGTAATAATGCAGATGGGGAATAGGGGTGAGGGAAATATTTTAGGACAATCACAATGATGTCCGCCATCTTAAATTTTACGCAATTGTCTTTAATGGAAACCATTGCATGTGATATGTCATTTTAACAGCAATTTTTCGTAGAAATTAAGTGGCATTATTATTTTTTCTCTAGTGTTAACCATTACGAAGTTATGACTGTTCCTTTGTTATGGCCCAACAAAAGAGGTTAGAGTAATTTTCTCCCCATCCGATACTTCAACCTTAGTTTGACGGAATACTCTGTTTCAACCTTACAAAACGTGGTGTAGATTTGAAACACTAATTGTAGATTTTTTTGTATAAATAAGAAGAGGAAGGTAAACTTTTTGAAACATCTTAAAACCCTTGGGGGGAGGTATGGAAAATTGACCTATTAACCTTCTCCTACTACTACATGGTAGTGAAACAGATATTTTCTCCGAAATCCGGTGTTGCCAAGAAATTCTAGCTAGCTGACAATTCTCGACCGGAGGAGTGCGTATTCCTCTGTCACTTGAGAAAGGTTTTGGCCCAAAAAAGAAAAAAAAGTAGCGTGGAAACTCAGAATGGTTTGTGTTGTTTTGTTATTTGACACTTTGAGTGGAAAAATCTTCCTTTTTCCTTTGGAGAGGGACAAAATTCAAACTGGATGGCAGCTCTCGGCGTGATCATCTCCGTCACATGAATAAGGAATGGAATGTCTCAAATGTTTTGGCGAAGAAAAAAGTAGTCTAGAAACTCCGAGTGCTTGATGTTGCTTTGTTATTTGACACTTTCAATAGAATATTTCCTTTTCCATTGAGAAGGAATGATCTATATATGCAGGCAAGTTGGTCAGTGTTTGTTTATTTCCCCCTTCTCTATATAGAAAGAAAGAACCCACATGTGTAATGGGGACCAAAGCTATGGCAACGTCGTTGAACATAAGTTAAGTTACAATGTCACTAGTAAGAGGATAGGATTGTTCGGACAGTTCCGATTACCACCCACTAAGGTTTTTTAAGATTCTGCCAGTTCTATAACAGCTAATTCTTTCCAATTTCTTATCTCTATTTGAAAACACAAAACGTTGCAAATAGTGTACATACCTCCTACGGTTACGGTTCGTCCCCCTTCAAAGTCGAAACATAATCCATGGTGTGAGCGTTCGATTTTGTCGGAATCCACTCCATTGACAGGAGACTTAAAGAAGATGATGTCAGCCATACGTTCCTCGCTATCATATTCTTTACCAATGTCATATCCACCTCCAAAGGATCGCGTATTGGATGAACTCATTATCGCTTCTGTCCTATGTGAGACACAGAAAATGGATAGTTAGAATTGCTGAGCAGAGCACACATTTCTGGACTTAAAAATAATTGTAATAAATACACATGCTTATCGAAATAACGGAAACACTTATAATTCGCAGTAGGTAAGATGTGAGTTGGTAACAGATAGGATGCCTGTGCATCGCCTGTCCATTCTTAGTACTGTGTAAAATGATTGTATAAAGCTAACCAAGAAAGTTCTGTCGCTTTCTGTGGAGGCCTGTGTTCAATTGGCCTTTACACTGTGAGTTCAATGCGAATGTAGATAAGACGAAGGTCAGTTGTTGGTGTAGGTATATCCAACATACTACCTGGCTGTGGCAGTTTAGTTACACCGTGAACTTGCGTTAGAACAGAGTGAACATGAGACCTCCATAGAGCGTCCTAAGGGCGTGTATACTGTACGAGTTCAAACTGGGGTTAAACGCCGCTGCAGCGGGCAGGCATTTGATGAAGATGTTGTGACTACGCGGACAGTGCAGCGGGTGGTTTAACAAGTTTAAGAATGGTGACGAAACACTCGAAGACGCACCACGTGCCGAAAGACCAACACACGTAGAAAATGAAGATCTTCAGGCAGCAATTGAGGCGAACAGTGGCCAGACATGTGAAGAACTGGGACTACAATTCAGTGTGAGTGGCGATACCATTCGGCAGCAACTCCATCAACTTGGGAAGCACTACAAGTTGGGTCGACGGGTCCCACATGATTTGACTCCGAGCCAGAAGGCAACGCGAGCAGACACCTGTGTTTCTTTGCTGTCTTGTCTGAGGAACTAGCCATTTCTGGATAGGGTGTTGACATGTGATGAGAAGTGGGTCTTGTACGAAGCTACACGGCGCCGTCATCATTGGTTAGCATCTCATGAACCGATTCCAAAACAGCCGAAAGCAGCACCGCACCAGAAGGTCCTCCTATCTGTTTGGTGGACTGCTCGCGGTATCGGGAACTGCTACGAACTGGTCAGAGCATCAATGCAACTGTTTACTGTCATCAGTTGAGCCGTGTTCAAAAACTCTGGAGCTAGCACTTGCGAATCGCAAAGGGGTCCTCCTGTTACAGGACAATGCTAGGATGATCCGGGACATCCACGTGGCTAGAATGATCCGGGACACCATTCTATGCCTTGGATGGGAAACATTATTATATCTGCCATACTCCCCGGACATTGCACCGTCCGATTATCACCTGTTTCATTCCTTGGACATCACCTTAGAGGACGCCAGTTTAAATCCCTAGTGCAGGTGCAAAATGCATTTGATACCTTCTTCGCTTCATAGCCCACCAAGTTCTACCGCGATGGAATCCATGGCCTTCCAGAACGTTGGCAGAAGGTCGTCGATGTTGATGGGGACTACTGTGTTTTTTATTTTCCAGGTACATGTTAGATGACATATCGATGTTCGAAGATGGTGGGTGAAAAACCGGCAGAACTTTCTTGGTTATTTGCATAATACGAGAGGCAGTATAGAACGAACATGTACTTTGAAGTAGGCTGAAGGTGATAATGGAAAATAGAAGAGCTCTCGCGTTTCAAAAGGGCCAAATTATGGGTGCGAGGTTAGTAGGCGCAAGCGTATCTTAAGGTGACCAGCATTTTAAGTTTGCAGCAAGGAATATCGTCTTAGTTAATGTCAGCATACATAATTCATGGTAAAATAGATAAGCAAAGACTAATAGTGGTTGGAGGAGGAACTTACGTGACAGGGATCGCCGAGCATTGAAAGGGATTGTCACCAAGAACAGTGAAGCGAGTATAGAAAAAATTGCTGCGAAGTTCAACCAGCAGCTGGAACAGTAAAAGTGTGACAATCACAATCGGGGCCAGTCACATAACCTAAACTTATGTGACGTACGTAAATCTTGTAGTTTTTGAACTTAAAGTACGACTGTATGTAACATCCTGTATCACACGTATAACTGAAAACATATGTTTTATAATACTTTCCGTATTTAAGTGTTCCATCTATACGTACTTTCCGCATGAAAAAAAATAGTTCTATATAGGCGGTAAGGATCTCGCATACAGATAGACGTATGTAATATACGTATACGTATGCAATTTACGGAAGACTGTTGAATATCAGACATCCTGCAGCTTCATGGTGTAACATGTAGGCGGGAAAAAGACAGTACTTATGTAGCATAAGAATAATGTATGCTCTGTACAGATGTCCATAGTAAACATATGGATTCCGTATATTTGTACAATATACCGCTGTCCGGATAACGGATTTTTCTCAGTGCACTTTGACGAAATTGATTTGATTGTTATGTTTCATCTTCGGACGTTCTTTTTTTTTTCTTTTTCATTAAACACTGCTATTATTGTAGAATATTAATCTCTTATTGTGCGATGGTTTTGTGCTGTGAAGGACATTCCCCTTGTTGAAATCAAGAGAGGAAGAGCTTCAATGAACGCGACTTCTATCACTGAACAACAATAGATTTATATTGCGAACAGTTGTTCTTAACCGTTTTGACCCCTTGTCCCTTCACGAAGACTAGCATTTTATTGTAATTTATTTAACGTTCACAAAGTCAATTTATTTTCTCCTTTCTTTATTTTACGTTTATAGTTGTTCTGTCTATTGTAGATTTGATTTGATTTCAGTGTTCCTTTGAGCACCGAAGCTACAGTATATGGACGTGGACGGATCTACAGCTCAATGTGGAATCCGAACCACACGAGCTTTTGTCGGAAATATATTTAGAAATTTCCTTACACCCTAAATGACTTCATAAATACTCTTCTAATATTTAAAATAAGTTGAAGTGAAATTCAACATTTTGTTCCACCATCAAACCGTTTAAAGGACGAAGTATAAATGATAATGAATGGTAGAGGAATTGACGGAATCGAATGTAGGTACTGGGAGGAAAAAGAGCATGAGTAAATCCACGCACATGGAATGTCCTCCCATCTCGCCTAACGACTTATCAGCCACTGATATCTCCACGATAAGAATGCCCGCCATTTTAGGCGAGATGGGAATTCCTATATTACCTAATCCCATCTCTCCTAAAATAGCGGTAAGATGCGAGGAGAGAATTTCTGGTCTAAGGAGGGAATTCCTGTACTAGCAGTTTAACCACTAACACTAAGAAATTGTGAAATCATAGCACATTTCAGAAAAGAAATACTCTATGTATTAATCTTTCGTACGTAAGAAAATCAATAATATAGTTTCAGTATACGAAGTATATCAATCAATATTAGAAATCTCTGTTTTCTATTCTGTTAACTTCCTACCTCGTATACTCTGCAAGTCAGTCACAGCAATGTTTGAAACAATCTCAGATCGAACCCGGGACCCCAAGCACCAGAGGTGAACGCTCTACCACTGAGCCACCGCGGCCCCAAACACACTAGCTTCGATTTGAGAGCTAGCAAGCTTCGGCTCAGAATTGCAGTTGTCCAGTTGTTCGTTGCAGTCAAAGGGATCTGCAGTCTTTGATAAAGTGCATGAGATGAGCTATTTTTGATAATACAAGTGAAATGTTCCAATTTTTTTCAACGAGAATGCCTAAAGGGAAGCGGAAGTTTTCCGATTTGAAGGAGTAGTACAATTTTCTGAAGGTAACGAAGTTGAACTATGATGTTGATTGCAAAATTTGCAATGCTACTTTTTTTATTGCACATGGTAGAAATTCGGATACTTTCCAACACCAGAACACAAGCAAACACAAGATGGCTTCTAGTGCTTCTACATCTACAAGCACAAGGAAGATGAGTCAATTTTTCTCCAGCGAAACATTAGGTAAGTTAACAGAAATGATAAATAAGCTTTTTGAGAAGCTAGGGGCGCAGAATTGTACTTTGGTTTAGGGCTTAAATATGTGTAAATCCGGCATTGACAATCACACACGATTCAAGAAGAAAAATCAGCTAAGTTTTCATCAGATTAAACTGACAAATGTAATTTTAGCAAATACGGCCATGTAAATAGATATTGCTAAACACGCGAAGAATATTAAAGGTAGAGTGTATCACTGATTTAAATAAAACGAGAGTATTAACATATTCTTTTCGAGTAAAGATTTTTTTTATAAGACATCATCTTTATTTAAGACCATTCTTTTGTAGTTGGATTGTAAGTAAATATTTTCACTCCGTACAATTAATTGAAGGGAACGAAGAGAGAAAAATAGCTGCAACTGAGGGAATTTTCGCTTATCATACTGTTGAAAATAAATGAAATGAAATCTCTAAGTTTTACATCCCACGTTTATGCCGGTTAGGCTAAAGGAGACGGTCGTGATGAGAAATGATTAAAGTGGGAGGTAACGGGAGATCCCAGAGGAAACCCATGCACATAGTGTTTGTCCACTACAAAGTTCACTTGGCGGGAGCTGGGATCGAACGCTCTACCACTGAGCCACCGCGGCCCTTATCATACTGTTGTTCATAACCAGAGCTACAGTCATTGGATTGTGTTGGAAAATTTGGGAAGGAAGGGGGGGCATCGAAGGTGTCCCGTATTTTCTCGAAAAAATATGACAGTCTTAACTAGTGATCATGCTCTGTACTTATTTCGAAGATTTAGGATCATCTTCATAGTTATTTACGAAAATCTAGGAGACTGATACTCTCACCGTATGTTGAAAGTTTGGATTATCACGAAAACAGATGTAAGTTGAACATATCCACAAGCCAAGAAAACTAACCGCGAAATTTGATATCCAAGTAGTATATTATTACATTCACTGTTGAATATCAAATTTCACTGTTAGTTTTCTTGGCCTGTAGTGTGAGATATTTCTTGTCCATAATATGACTAATAAAGCTAAAAGAGACACAAATAGAATTTAGTTAGTACCTTTAGCATTTCTTACAATCAACGTACAATTGTAGTTCTCAGCCTTTCGAAAATTATGAGCACCATAGACTTCTTCCTTACAAATAATACTATCAATAATATAACCTATTAAAAACTATCTTAACGGTGATCCATCGACAAACTGTAAGCAACCTCTTTAAAATGAAGTATTTCAGTTTAACGAACCACGATTATGTTCTTTAGGGAGACAATGATTAAGGCAAGTGAATGATGATGGAATGAAAAACGTGGAAGGAAATTGGAGTATCCCGAGAAAACCCACACACGATACGATGGTGTCCACCACAAAGTTTCTTGGCTGAGGACCGAACCAGTGGTCCCACGTACCAGAGGCAACCTGTTTACCACTGAGTAACCGTGTCCTCCCACAATACCTAAGAAACGCGGGCAACCAGTTAAGAATAACTGACAGAAAAACGTACTTACCGTTTCTGAACGAAGGAAACTACGAATTCCACATTCTGACCTTTTGTACTTCCTGTATATTTGTTTGTCACACAACATTTACCAGACCTATAGGCCTACTTCTGCTAGGATCAAAGTGTTTCCTCCAAAGTAGGGGCACGGTGGTTTAGTGATAGAGTATTACTTCTGCTTAGGAATGGGTGAGTTTCAATCGCTTGCGCTTCCGCTGGGAATCGGAACCGGGTCTCTTATGCTAAAGTCACGTACGCTACCCACATAGCCATAAGTAATCTTTGTCTTCATTAGCCTAGAAGGCATAACATTTAAACTTTATGGACTTCATATAATTTCAGTTCTTCCTCAATAGCCAATTCTGTACTGAGACAAAGTAGATCAATCAAATATATGCATCTTCCCCCCTTTTTTATAATTTTAATGATGTTTTTGTAAGTTGGACCATGTTCTAAGACTCCTGTTAGTTGAAATATCGGTATTAATTGTAGTTAACTTGCCTCAGTCAGCATTTGATAAAATATCCCAATAATTCTTCAATTTCTTTGGGATGACCTTTGCGCCGCACATGTACCATATTGAGTTGTGCATTGATGGGAGCTATGGCTAAAAATAATATACATTTCCTTCCCCCAAAACAACGCCAAAAGGAAGCATTTGTGCACCCGTCTTATCTTATTTTGGTGTTAGGAATCAGCTCCCAAACGTTGTCGGCGTTGTTTTGAAACACCCTGTATATTTATATCCTGTTTCTGATTAGCTCCTGCCTGCCAATCACCTTCCAGTATTCCCAAAACAAACCAGAAGTGAACTAAATTCAATAAATCGCCTTCCCCCTATGCTTTCATGTTGTATAGTACTTATTATATATTTATATTGTAGTTGACAGTGATTGCCAATATTTATTGAAATATCTGGTTAAAATGCTGGTAGAGTAATTCCCTCTTTAGTGCAGAAATTCCCTCCTTGTATCCAACTGCCGTTTTAGGCGAGATGAGATTATGCAAGATGGAATTCCCATCTCGCCTAAAATGGCGGACATTCTTATCTTGGAGATATAAGTGGCTGATAAATCGTTAGACGAGATAGGATGGAATCTGTCCACAACAGACACGCACCCAAATTTTGGTTGGGAGGGTCCAATATTCAAAGATTACGTCTATGTAATATTGAACCAGTTATATTCTACATCCAAAAAGACGATAAGTAATTGTTCTGCACTGTCACGTATATTCTCCCCTCCTCCCAAAAAATGTTTTAATAGGAAAAGAAAGAGAAGGCCTACATATGAAGTGGAAGATCAAATCTTTAGACTGCATTAATAATTTCTCTGCTAAATACGTATTGTTTTATTAAGAATATATAGAAATTATGTCGAGTTACGAAGAATTTGGGGGGGGGGGTGATCGGACCTGGTGAATCCCGCATGGGCACGCCCTTGGTCCACAATGAACTGATGTGAGGAGCATGAATCCAATGACCCTTCGCATTAGACGTGACAGCTCTTTCACTGAGTCACCATGTCTTCACGTTAAAAAGATTTTAATTTCCTAGCAATATAATGCGTGAAGTGATATTACCCCTCTCCTTGCTCATTATTTGTGAATTATCATATTCTTTGTAAATTAGTGGTTCCCAACTTGGGAGCGCTCCCGCTGCCGGGTGTGAGAAGCGAGCAAGGAGGTTTATTACAAAATTTTACAATTCCTGTCTTCTAAATCAATTGAGAGCATGTTAAGAGTTGTTTCTCCTTCCTATAAGTGATGTTTTATTAAGACTAGCTTGATGTTTGATGCAAGCACTTTCTTTGCCCTCTTTATCGATGACATTAAGTATTTTTTCGTCCCTTTGTTTGCAAAGTGTCGTATCTCAGTTTTCTCATTCTTCAGGAAAGCGATTTGAAATTTTGCACCTATTTTACTTTCCTGTTACGCTTGTGTTTACCAACAACTATTTAGCAATTTTTGACACAATGTAGCCAAACGTCTATTCGTTAATACCGCATTTTCAAATTTTATAATATTGTAATATTAAGCCATTAAAAATATGTTATTTGAGATACGTCACTCTGCAAAACAAACAAACAAACAAAAAAAAGTTTGTTTTAAGAATGTATTACGTCGCTGTGCATAGTTCTTGGAATATAAGAATGTCAAATTAAGGTTGGAAAACTGTAAATTTATTCAGTTGTGAATAGTTATCGTAACTTAACTAGAATATAATAGTATTTTTTTAAAAAGTAAATCTGAGTATAACTTCATGAATACAGTCATAGCACCTTCATACAATACCCTACTGAAAATTACTGAACCATGTCCATAAAACAATTGAATTAAAAAAAAAAAAAACAGTCCTGAAGTTAAAACTAGAAAAATAAAGAAACTCGTTTTTGTTTGAAATTGTCCTAATGATGGAGGTGAAAGTAAAATTACTGGTGCTCAGACATTCGTGTGACAGGGGTAGGTCCACAGTTATAAATTTGAGTTCTTTGTAGTCTGATCAGCCCGTCGCGTGGGCAGGGCGACCGGGGCAGGATGACAGATCAACAAAATTCAAGAAATTCAGATTATGTTGGTAAATGATTTCTTTTTAAAAAATGATGTTAATTCAGATATTTTAAGCTCAGGCCACGGCTAAGTAAACTTCATTTATTTCATAAGGACAACACAACAGGCTTAATGTCCAGTTATAGTGTCGTGTACAGTAAGGGACACTTCTGGACGGTATACCCATATGAAAATTTACAGCAAAAGTGTACCATCCAGAAGTGTCTCTTACTGTACATACTTATCTAACATACACTATTATACATACACAAATATACGTCGTTAAATTATGCAGAAGTTATTACCTGGCAACTGTTTTGAACTTGTTTTCGGGCATACTAAATACATCTACTACATGAAATTTAATCATTTCGTTATATGAAGCACACATTCTCCAAGACGAGACTTATGTAAGTTCTTGCTTTTCTGCAATAGAATGTCCCAGTGTTTGCTGTTGTAGTCTTACCCGTTAGCACACGTAATAACACTTCTGAAACGATTTCTGGACAGTTTAATAATTTATGTAAGAACAACAGATCAAATACCCATCTCCTTTTTTCTAATGTTTGGAAACCAAAATTCGTTACTAAGTTTTCATAGGGGACATACTTCGGGTAGAAACAGTTTTTTTTTTTTTGTATGCAAGCATTTTTTAAAAAAAAATTCAAACTGTATATTTTCTATTGCATCAGAGCATTTAGTGACATTTGGTATCCAAATAGTAAAACAGTATTCTAGTTTTGACCTCACATACCAAAAATATAACCTTATAAATGTTGATTCTTTGTAGAAATCCTGTCCTATCCTATAAATTAAACCTAGGTTTCTATATGCACTACTCGTTATCGCGTCAATGTGTTGAGCAAAGGTTAATTTGCTATAAAATATAACTCCTAGAGCTTTGATAGTATTTGGGGTAGACAAGGAAGTGTCACTTATTGTATAGATAAAAATTGGATTTTCTTTCCTCCTGAAAGATATAGAATTACATTTGGACACATTCAGGACTAAATTTATTTTTATCACACTATATTTGAACTCTGTAGATCCTGTTGAAGTTTCACGCAATCATCAATTGAACTTACCTTGGAGTATAATTTGAGATCGTCGGCAAAAAGAAGAACTTGATAAGTTTTAATACACAGAGGAATATCATTAACAACAAGAAGAAACAAGTGGGGACCTAGATTAGATCCTTGAGGAACTTTCGATAGAGTATTGAACTTCAAAATTACCGGTAAAGTAAAACATCGTCGAGGATTATCCAACTGGAAATCTCTCCAGCCCTCTGTTAGAAGTTTTTTCTTTATCTTGGAATTCAATATTTGTATCGTTATTTGTATATTCTTTGGTATTACTATGTTGATGTGCATCAAGTTCAAAATAAATAGAATAGCACTCGATTTTAATAATTCAGAAACCATGTTTTCATTAATTTTTATGTTTTAACTACAAAAGCCATTCACTTTAAAAAATAATATAATAACTTATTTTGTTTACATTATGATCTTACATTCCATATTTAAATCTAAGAGTACAGAATTAACTCTGGTTGTTTTTCATAACACACTGGGGGGGAGGGGCGCTTACAACCCACGCGACGGCCCTGAGTCTAATTATAGGTGGTTGATTTTGTAGAAAATAGTTGTCGGCAGTGACGTAATTAAGGATGGCAAATGGAGCTTATGCCACGGGCGCCGGATTGAGGGGGCGTAAAACGGCAAATATTTACTTTCACTATAAGGCAAGGGAAGGAGTTTTGCAAACTAAAGATCATTTAAAAAATCCTCAGAAACAACGACTCACCAACCTTAGGATCATATCCATAGAGCATAAATTAACTTTATCTTTTGAGGACATTGTAAAAACCTTTGCAGTCAAAAAGAGAGCTCCCAATGTTAAATTTTAGTTCCAGCTTTTTGTGTTTTCATTTAACTTAGGTCGATTTAAGAGATTTGCAAAATGTCCGAGTATAATACTCAAGACAACAGCTTGACTGTTTGTCATAATTAAATATTCTATTATAAACCAAGCGACTGTTGACTCATTCTACACATATGCACATCCAGATATAATTCCAAATCATTGTCATTTGCAGTTATTATCATAAGACTATAAGAATATGTCAAGCATTTTACTCGTAGATTATTTGGCAATCAACTATTGGTGTATTACCTTGTACTAATACTTAAATTATGTACAGCAATTTTGAAATTAAGTTTTCCACTTTTGGAATAGGAGAATTACTGTGTGGTGGCAATATCAGGTGTAGTCAGGAAGTGTTTTGCTTTGGTTGGTCGGGGGGGGGGGGGTCGCTAAGGCGAGTTCTTGCCCCGAGCGACGTCACTGGCTGTCGGTGATCTCTTCAAAGCTCTTATTTCCATCATGTTCTTCCATTTTATGCCTTTTGCATTACTTCCGTCTGATTCTCGAATTTGTAGAATTCTAAGTTCTTTGCAGAGCTGCTTGAAGTTGAGAAGTCACTATACTGTAGTTCCACTAACTCAAAAGGCTGCTTTCTACGAGCTAGCTTGATCACATGGACTAGTTGTGAAAGCACATAATATTTCCTGCTTACTTAAACAACATATTAAAACAAATTACACATTAAGGTGAACACACACACACACACACACACACACACACACAAAAGTCGTTTAAGATACGATTCTGTGAGAACAATAGACACTTACATTAATTTCTCTTGCAAACTGTCGTATCTTGAGTTACGGCAGTTCGAGAGAAATTTAATTCTCTACAATTGAGATACGACGAATATCAAAATTACTTATTCCATAGTTATATTTAGGAATTTAGATACGGCTACTAAAGAGAATTATAGAGCACCTAAAGGGGAATTCGGGTCTGGTCTTAACTCAAATCTCGATTTTTTTTTTTTTTTTTTTTAAATATAGATACGACACTTTACAAATAAAGGGATGTTTTGTATTGTAGCAGACAAGCATAAAATCTTACAAGGAAAGCTATCCAACTCCTCGCCGAGTATCGCATTGGAACTTGCACAAGTGGAAGGACATATTGAAAGATGGAAATATGCTTACTCTTACGATTCGCAACATTGTCGAACAGGAAGTAGAATGATCGTTCTCCCATAGCCCCTGAAAGTTATGTACTCTGGTCATACATGCCAGAATGTGATACACTGGAACCTGGTTTCTCACGAAGACAAATATTGCAAACTCAAGATGACAACAGTCGGTGGTGATTGGAATCTCTAGTACGTCATTGATGGGAATCGATGTCAAATGGAGCACGATACACAATCGTAAGTTCCAAACGAACACATTTACCTGGTAGAGAAAAGGCACACGGGTGAAACCACAACGCAAAAATGGCTTTTTATGATTATTATTATTATTGTTATTAGTATGACATTATTATTATTATTATTATTATTATTATTATTATTATTATTAGTAGTAGTAGTAGTAGTAGTAGTAGTAGTAGTAGTAGTAATAGTAGTAGTCTGATTAGTATTATTGATATGAGCAGTATGATTAGTAAAAATAATAATAATGAGAAGAACAAAACAAATGTATTATTGGGCCCGTTAATTAACCAAGGTGTTCGGCCCGTCTTGAGTGTCCTCTAGCACTACTATAAAGGTTTTAGAATCCGCAAACCAACCATATCCCAGTCGGGATTCGAATTCGGGACCCTTGAGTCGCTGGCTTGACGCCTCAACCAACGCGAACATGAGATCGGCAATAAGACGAAGAAGACGACAAAGAAATAATAATAATAATAATCTTATACCAGTAGTTCTCAACCTAATTCCGATCACGACATAAGAGTCTGTTGAAATAGTTGGCTCCAGAGTCCCAAAAGCCTTAATCCGGCCCTGATCCCAATACTTTATTATCTTTGTTATAGAAGCAGTACCGTTTGCTGCTTTTATTGCTTCAACTCCTGCTAGTCCTAAGTCGTAAGCTGCTGTTACAATTCAATTGTATGTATCTGGTTCAGTAGCGTCATTTCAGATTTGGCTTGGAGGGACAAGACCCCTTAATATAAGTAAAATTCAGCGTTTTTCACTGACTTACTACTATTCTATTGATAAAATCTATATAAATCTCAAACTCAGAGGGGTAAATGCCCCTCCCTGCCTCCCTAAATGACGCCCCTGATCTGGTTACTTGTTGCTTCCGTGAGAAGTCAATCTTTACCAATTACAAAATGTGGTTAGACTTTTTGTTGCACGCACATTGGTATATGCTTGCAGCTATTGTGAGGTATCCTTTCATTTTGAAGGCTCTGTATAATAATGTGCAAACTAAGTTCCAATAATAATAATAATAATAATAATAATAATAATAATAATAATAATAATAATAATAATAATAATAATAATAATAATAACAGGGGCGTCGTTTGGGGAGGGCAGGAGGGGGCAATTGCCCCCCTCTGATTTTGAGAAATACATATTTTTAATCAATTGTATACTAACATACTAATAAAAACGTGAAATTCTTATATGAGTAAGGGATCTTGCCCCCCTCAAGCAAAATCTGAAATGACGCTATTGAATAATAATAATAATAATAATAATAATAATAATAATAATAATAATAATAATAATAATAATAATAATAATAATAATAGTTACCAACTTCATCAATACATATGGAACTCGAGACATTTTACATTCCTAACAGAGCCAAGTCCGGACGCGGGACATTTTCTTTGCAATAGGAAAGTTTTACGTCCCACGGCTAGGCTAAAAGAGACAATGATGATGGGAAATGATGGAATGAATAAAATGAGAGAATCCCGAGAAAACCTGCACACATTGTGTTTGTCTACCACATAGTTCACTTGGCGTGAGCTGGGATTCAACCAAGAACCCCATGCAAGGGCGTCGATTTCTCTGTAACTCTGGGGATGGGGGCATTCAGATGTGTGTTTAGATCCAGACCATGGTCTAAGAAGGCATATATGAGGATTTTAAGACAAATCGAATTTAAATTATGCCAAATATTGTATATTCATAAAAAATATATACTGCAATACATATAAAATACATATTCTTAAAAATACATGGGGCCCACATGAGCATTGGGGGCCCGGGATCCTCCGGACTCCCAGAATCGGCGCCCTTGATCCCATACATCAGAGGTGAACGCTCTACCAATTGTTGCCCTTTCTTAGCAATCAGGACTGTCCCGACAACAACTCTAAGTATCCTCCTACCAGGCAGCATATTTCCACAATACTTATAAGCACAACATAAATGTTAGACTAATAGTTACATGTAAGGTTGTTCGGCAGTTTCATGCAAAGGGGCCACAATATCGAGGCACAAACGCAGTCGCTAATACAACATCTAGATACACGCGTGGATATACGCTGATTGAGCAAAACTCATGGGATACCCACTTAATATCTGGTCGGGCCTCCTCTGGCCCTGTGAAGCGGAGCGATACGGCGTGGAACGGAGTCTACAAGTCCCTGGTACGCGTCCGGATGCAGTTGACACCACACAGTCTGCAGAGCGGCAGCCAATTATTGCCTGTTCATGGGTTGAGGATCCAATACCCGGAACCTGAGTTCAAGGGCATTCCAGATGTTTTCAATGGGATTCATATCAGGGCTTCTGGGTGGCCAGTTCAGTCGTTGGATCTCACCTGCATGCTCGTCGAACCAATCACGGACGATATTATCGCGATGTGGCTCGCATTTTCCTGTTGAAAGACCACAATGTCGTCAGGATGTTGAAACATCAACAAACGGATGGAGATGGTTTCCGAGTAGCTGACGATACCGCAGACCAGTCAATGTATCTTCCAGAACAACCAGGGGGCCCATTCCATGCCATGAAAATGCACCCCACACCATGACTGATACTCCACCGGCCTGGACCACGCCCTCTTGGAATGCGAGATCCATCGCTTCATGCTGTCTGCGCCAAACACGGTACCTCCCATCAGGGGTGCCCATCCCCCCCAAAGCTGATGGCGCACTCCGCCCCAAAACTAATAATCTCTTCCCTCCTCAAAACTCAAGTCCTCTAAAAACAATTGCCCAGTGTAGCAGTAGTTTCTATAGTACTAGTAATTGTTATTTTTGTTGTTGTTTTTATTTCCTGTAGTAGTATTATAGAATGCTTGTAGTAGTAGTAGGGGCAGTAGTAATTATAAAAATGGCATTACTTTTATTAGTAGTCTGCTGAAACATTCTCTCTCCACTTTAAGTCATAGAGATACTATACAGAGTGCGTGCTGAGGCCGTTTTATTGATGTCATTTCACACAGTATAAAATTATATGAGAGAACCGCAGTACCAGGCTATTTTAACCGATCTATTGTTCGGTTACGTTTACATTTATTTATTTATTATGGACGACATATAATACGTAACAATATTCTGTTACTACTTGATGTATGATGAATGATCATATTTTCTATAGTTTTCTTGTGTGTGAATGTGTGATTACATTTTCCAGGATCTGCGAAAAACGAACAACTGCCTAGCTGGCTTCACTCTGTACAATACATGGAGCTGAATATATAGAATACTACTGGAGCGACCTCTCACGGAAAGTCTCTATTGTACACAGTGATGCCACTTTTGAGCTGGTTTTCAGTTTACCGCAGGCCCTGGAAAATGTGATCGCACAAACAGAAAACTATACAAAATATTATGATTAATTCATTTATTATACATCATGTAGCAATTGAACAGCATTACGTATTAAGTGTCGTACATGGTATAAATAAGAAATAAGTAAATGCTCCCAGCAGAAAATGGGTAAATTACCTACACAAAGCGATAAACCGACCAGCCCATCCTTTCATATAGCAACTTGCGCGGTACTTCATTCATAGAGTTTCTAAGCAGGGGGTAGGGGGATTCATTCTCGAGATTAAAAAAAAAAATCGCATCGTGTTCCAATGTTATTCTGACGACAGCAAAATTCCTTATTCGACATTAGAGTAAAATTCTTCCCCAATTTTTTTATTCCCCCCATTTGAAAGAAAACGTAAAAAAAAAGTAGTAGTAGTAGTAAACGAAGATAAAAAAGCTAATGTAATAGTTGAAGAGGAGTCGCTAAAATTAATTCTCTTTAACGAGGACGATTACGAAAGATCACTTGCTGATTGAAATCCAGATTATTTTCCAATAGAGTAACTTCCAATAAACCTTTTGTTATTGTTAATTATTCCATATCGGACTCCCGAAGAAAACTCATCGAAACAACTTATTGACCGTGCCAATAGCGACTACTCTCAATCATGACTCCGTTTTCTTTCATTTAGAAATAGGAAAAAAAGAGAAAAAAGTAGAAGGGTAAAAGAAGGAGGTAGGTAAAGAAGAAAGAAAAGAAATAGGGTATTTTAATGAGAAACAGATTACTGGATAATTCCGGAAATATAGTAAAAGGTCGGGAAAGTCGTTGAAAGATGAATCATTCTAAATGTTATTAACAACTAATCAATTTTGGAATGCTTCGGAATAGACACATGTTCCCTCATACCACCCAGACCTAGCTCCAGGCACCACGATCATGGGGTTGCCCAGACCTAGACCTGGAAATGAGAAAAGTGAAATTTAATTCTTTGTAAAGTTATTCCGACCGGTGACTGATAACTATCCAGCATCTGAACTCTGTCCTCTAGGATCGACCACACATATGAATTAGCCAAGGAAAAAAAAAAATCAAACTTATAAACTCAATATAAATTTATGTGTCGTATCAATCAAAGTCTCAACTTCCTGGAAGAAAGATGTCGTATTTAGGCTTATCCTGCTAATTTTGCTTCACTCCTCGAGCCGATTTAAACCATTAGTGACGGTCCTTCATGACCTAGGTTATTTACCTTAACACATATATTAAAACATGACACATATATTACAGATGTTAATATGACAAATGATATCACTAAAATTACTTATATTAAATCTATCATGCATTCACACGCTCACTCACTCAGGACAGTGTATATATGTTTAAAGGAAACCAACTAACTACAAAGGTACAAATAGTTTATTACATTCATAGTGAAAAAAAAGGACAAAACAAATAATTATGAAGAAAATATTAAACGCACAAGTTCTTGGTTATATATTAATAGAGTACATAGTGTTATATTTTAGTAATTTTTTATATATTCAATCATATTGACAAATGAAAAAGAAAGAAAAAAAATAATTACACGTATCATATCTTAGGCATGCTAAAGCAAAATGATGATTTGCGACATACGCAAAAGAAAAAAACTTATTTCACTTAAAAAAAATTGGACAAAGAGGAAAAAAAAAAACCTTTTGGTGTATTAAAACTTATATGAGTCTCTACCTCACGTCGAGATATTAAAATATTAATAATTTCGAGCGTCCAAATCACAACTCACGCACTAGTCGTAGTGTCCAAAACGTTTCGCTCCATTTAACTTAATTTGTGGTCATTTATATATATCTCTATATGTATATATATATATATCTATTGGTTTACAAAACCATTCGTCGTCTATATTTGGTTTGTAACTGGTAACAGTTTATATCTGCAATCGCACACTGCTACTTCTATACCCATCTAGGGATTTCGAGAAAATAACTTTCACTAGAGGAAGTTTCTCCTCTTAGACGGTCTATTTCCAAATTTATTAATCGAATAATTTCAAGTTATTTATCCAACACTGTGACACTTCACGAGACCTTTCATTAGGATCACTTTCGTATATGTTTATACATGGTTCGGATTAAAAAAAAAATGATCTTCCACAGGTGTACGGAGTATGATGGTTCAAATTGAGGATAAAAAAAAAACTGGTCAAGTCATAGGATACACATGTAGGTGAGAAGGATTCAAGGTGCACTTTCCACAATGGTTTTAGGTTAATTGTTCAGGGATAATATTTGTTATGATGTGGGTTACGTTTAGACCTGCCGATATCTTTTCAATGCATGCCATTATATAAGTACAGAGGTTATCACTTACATTGATTCAGAGGAAAAGGAAAATTACTTAAGTGCACGGCGGTATTCTTAACAAAATCTACATTCTTAAATTCGTCGGAAGACTTCTGGTAAACTATAGCAACCAATACACGTCTAGGGGGACAGACACGAGCGCTCTTACATATATTCATAATACATTTAATATCATACTTTTACTTTAACATCATATTCACATACTAATTACACATACATTTCGAAGTATTTATTTCTCTCTCTGTATATATATATATTTATAATAAATGCGCACACATTTAAATTAATCATCCCCAACAATAAAATTTTACAAGGTTGCAAACATTGTCCCAAAACAAATGACTTCCGACATTACATATGAAAAAAGAAAATCGCTTTTCTACCTGATACCGCGCATCTATAAATTTTCACTTTTATATAATCAGTTCGTGCTTAAATCATGGAAAAAAAAAACTTTGTGAGGCAGGCACGTAACACAAAGCATTTCTAGATATAACTAGGTAAATCAAAATACAATTTCTGGGCCCATGTTAACTACAAAGTAATTGAAAACCAAAACAGAAAGGAAAGTGACCAACGGATTAAAAAAAAACTTAAGACGAACGACGGTGAAAGAACGTAATCGAAGTGTCGTCAAATACTAAGTCTTTGTTCATTTCAGCGATAGGTCAAAATGTGATGGAGGACCCAATCATTATCTACTCCATTCATGAATCGTGTCTTGCAACGTCTCAGCTGGTAATTTCAGATCAGAGTTGTACGTTAAATAAATTGTAAGTAACAAGTTCAAAATCTTGGGGGGGGGGAGGTTGAAAAAAAGTTAAAAAAAACTTGAAGAAATGAAGACAGAGAGAGAGATAGAGAAGAAGGAAGACGAAGAATAGGGGCGCCAAAGACTTAAGTGAGAAATAACTAACGCTACAAAGTTAGAAGTCGAATTTCGCTCTCAACAAAATCCATAGCCAAAATATTCTTAACATGCCAAAAAGGGTTGTCTACTCAAATACGTAGACTCAAGAGGCGCCCTGCTGCCAAGGATGCAAGTTCTGTGTCCATCAGATCCCAATCCCACAAGAGTTTGCTTGTAAGATTGAAATCCGATCCCCGTATCCGGCCCAGACCAGCAGGATAAAAGGAGAGGGGGAAAGGGACCAGGTAACTGCGTCCCCAATTTTGAAATCTCTAAGTAAAAAAAAAATATTCGACCCCTTAGAAAAACTAAGAAGGTTCGAGGACAGTAATGAAACTAGAATAGAAGTATTATCTAAGATATCCCTAACTAATGATTTGCCGAAATAAAAAAAAATTAAATAAACTGAATTTTGGATCGGTGATTTCTATGCCAAACCTCACCGATAGCTACCCTGCGCAGACACGCCACGGTCTGGGATGTCGTTAATTTCCCTCGTCTAATTAAACTAAGAAAAGAAATGAAAATACTTAAAGGGACTAGGGGTCGACATCCGGGTACGCGAAAATAAATTTCAATAACTAATTGTTTTGATTCTGTACCCAGTCAGAGCTGTCGCCTCCATGAACATTGTAAGCTAGCCTGAGTAGGTAACGTAAAGAAAAAAAAATCTCACGGAGTGGTACATTCTACTTTTAAAACCGACCAGAAGATATGATTCACTACAGCCCTGTTGTCTAACTACTATTGTCTTTTCATAATTTATTATTCAATATGTCTAGTCAGCGATTATATGATGCTACCCATTCTATCAGATGGTATTACTATAGTTGATTATTATTATAACACATAAAACTACAAAGTATTACCGTAGTCCGACTATATATCGCCCTCCGGTCCGCGTGATATTATGGTGCAGGGGTCAGAACTTGAGATGTTTGTAGCCACACATATCTATTCAATATCTATATATATCAACACACGGAGAAGTATTCACTGGGCTACTATATATTTAACTATATGGGTGTCCTATATTCTATATTCATCTACTACAATATTCATATACTTATTAATATTCATATTCACATTAATATTCATTTGCCACGACGCTATATTCTACAAACACCCTGTTTCCTCTATCTACGCCCAGCCTATTTACACATTTCATCATAATACTTTAAAATCTATAATCACTACAAACATTTTCCCATTCCGATCACCGCACGACAACCTCACTCGAACCCAAGACTCTTTTACCACACACACAATACTATGTAATACTTGGTAGCTTTATTAAGAACGAAAGAAAAAAAAATCCTATGTATGTTCACTGAAAATAGAATTATCTGCGATAATGTTTAATGTTTACGAAATTTCTGCAGCAACAATTGACTTCTGCAGCCACGAAGAAAAATGAACATCTAATATAATTCCAAAGCGAAGAACTAGCATCATATCGCCCGACTTCTGTTAAAAATTTACGTATTGTTTATTTATTTAAATATCTCGATTTCTAGACTATGCAGAATGTTGAAACTTTCAGAATATATTAATTTTGGGTCACTTGACCTAACTGTACATTCATATGGGCTGTGAATTATACCTTCTAGGTTTTATTTCGGAAAGAAAGGTCAATTTCATGAAAACTAAATCACTAAGCACCTCGACGGAAGAATGGCGGTTAGTACTGACTTTTGACACTAGGGCTAGCGACGATATAATGAACCCTTGAACAACTGAATGTGACCTTGTACACGGAATTATTATACTATATTACGTTCACTTAATGACGGAGTAATAAAAATTTATCGCATAGTAAATACTACACTGTCCAACACACTCTTTCATCACTTAATTATCACTATCACTGATACTACATTACAAATATACTTGTACACATACTACTCGAACTACAAGACACATCATGCCACATTCATACTACACACTACATTAATACATGTTATACTAATAAATATACACAGAAATCATTCAGATTTTACCATGTTAAATCGGCTCTATGAAAGGTAACGAAAGGAAAGAAATGAACAGGGCCAACTGGCCCTTATATTTACTAAATCATATTCTTGAAATCAACCTGTTTAATCGATGCCCTGAGGGGACATATCGGAGTATTAGCTAGCAATAGGACCCCTGCCCTGAAGGGGCAGGAACCCGGAACAAACTAAACGTTCAACCCATCCCACTGGAAGCCGTACTCCCAATTTGGGAGTCAGATAGGAGCCCTTACTGAAATTTACACGTGCATTGTGATTACTGGACTGACTACCACAAAATTAAATACCGCCATGTTACTAATAAATAAATACAAAAAGAAATCACATCCACTACATACACGAACACAAACGGTAGTGAGGCAGGCCTTACGTAACTAGAAAAGGAATAATTTTAAGGATAAGAATATTTTAAGGGAGAAAACACCACTCCTCCGAAACTGTTTATAGATTCCTAAGAAAACTCGCAAACTGATGCACTTTACAAAGCCTGTCCATAACTAACAATATCTGCACAACATGGCGTCATCTATTTTTTATTTCTTCAGTCCGGTTTTTACTATGAAAAACTAACAAATTATGGCTCCGTAGCTTCCTGCTTGGTAGTTATTCGACTATTATATTAGTTTTACCTTTTACTGCAGTTTTTCTCACTCCGTTGCGACCTTTTAAGCTCGACGATCGAAATCTGGCTGTTGTCAGCAAGATTTTCCGGCTTGGAAATGGAATAATTGCGCCCTAATATCATAGCGTGGGTTTATCAGCCAATCAAAACTAAGCATTTTGGCGGTGGGGCTTTGAAACGAATAAAATTTGGTAAAATCTGGATTAAACTAGATTTTAGAAGGACCTAGGTATCTGAAAGAGAGGTGAAGGGTGGTCCTGAAAATTCTGTCGAATTTTAGATTGGTTATTTGATCTGGAAAGTTCCGTCCAATAGTGGATCTATATTTTCGGATAGCACTGACACCGTAAGAATTGTAATAATCCATTTACATATACATATGCAAGACTTATAACTAATTTAAAATATAAATAAAGATATTGATTCCCAAAACTATCATTCCCAATGAATTTTTTACAGTTTTTCCATGTTAATTTGAAATAGAATAACAAATAAAATTACGAATTATATGAACAGCCAGAAATTTTTTGTTAAACGTCAAGTACAGTCGGTGCAAAAAATTTCGGGCACCCTCCTATTAAAAACATAATTTCATTAGACTGTAATGGCATATTACAGTTCCCCGGCGTCGTTAAAAAAAAATTTTGTTTGAATAACAAAATTTTGTTGAATAGAATTAACATGTATTAATACTAATAAACTAACTACTCACTCATACACTCATACACTCATACACTCAAATGAGACAGTGTAACATTCACTTTGGGTATTGAGATAGAAGTTCCCGTTTTTTGTCCTCAGTACAGTTGAAAAGCTTAAGATTCTGGAAATTGTGAGTTCACCTTTTAGGTCGTAGGAAAACACTAGGTAACCAGTTCGCTATATTCCCATCGAAAGTGGGAAAATGTTCAATATCCCGGAGGGAAACTTTAGAGTTCATACTAACATAAGTAGGGGAATTGTTGGTGGGAGTTAACATATTATCCTGCACAATCGGAGTCGTCACCGGATTTACCACCGACGACGTAGTAGCGGTGTTATAACTACCCATGTAAGGGAAAGGGATTTTGTTGGTCGTATTGAACATGTTGGGCTCCATCCCCGGACCAATCGCACCCATGAACAACGACTCAGAATGGCACCCATCTCCTTTTCCCGGCAACACGCTATGTGATTGTATACCTCCATGTAAGGAGGGAGCACTCACGCTAGTGACCGTAGTCGTCACAACACTCGACTGATTCGGCACACTATTAGAATTGAACCACGACTTTGGTTCTGACCGATACATGGGGTAGTGAGTCGCAATATCCCGTGCATCAACTGACGTTAAATTTTCTTTTCCTGCGCTACGGGTAGTTGTAGCGGGTAATATTCCTGAGGAATCGCTACCGGGGAAAGGATAGGTTACCTCTGATTTTTCGCGACTAGATTTTGTCATTTCTTTTCGAATATTTACTATGTCATTTTGAATTTTCAAAACTTTCTGGTCGGTTACTTCCAGTTCGGTTTTCAATGATAAGTCTGACAAGGTTGACTTTAAACTATCAATTTCGGCCTGCTGTGTTTCCAGTTTATTGTCGATTTTATGTAATTTTGTGTCCATTTCTTCAATTTCAGAATTTACATGATCTAATTTACTTTCAGTCTCCTGCTGAAGTTGCTTTATGGACTGTTGAGCCTCGCATCTGACCAAATCGATGTCAGTAGACGTTTGCTCTCTCAATTTGTTTATTGAGGAAGCAAAGTCCAAACATATGTTGTCTATCTTGTGAGTTAATACTTCGAATCGAGATTCGGTTTCTCGGTTCGAGGCATCTATTTTTTCATTCATTTCCCGGCTATTCTTATTCATTTCGCGTCTCATCTCTCGGCTACTATTATCTATTTTTTCATTTATTTCGCGGCTATTTTCATTCATTTCGCGTCTCATTTCCTGTAGCATTTGTTGCAATGAAAGGAGGAGAGCGTCATTATTAGATGACCCAGTCTTCCTTTGCTTTTCTTTGGTTTTATCACCACTTGGATCCCCATCTTTTTCATCATCATCGAGGTCAGATATCTCCACTGGAGATATTTGGCCTCGGTTCTTCGGGGTACTATACCCTCGCTCACCGTCCGAATCGGGATGCTCATTTTCTTTTTCAGAGGATAAACTCATGGGTTCACGCGACTGGTGGAGCTTCTCCTCACATTCTTTACAATATTTGACTATCTCACCAGCCCGGACCTTTTCTGCATTTTCCGCAGTATCCTCTAAATTGATACAACTGAAATGTATCCATTTCAGCCCACATTCGTGACACCTCACTAGCCTACGAGAGACGCGAGCTCTTTTCTCACTACTTTCTAAAGTACATTGTGTACATGAGACTTCCGCGTTCTCGTGTGATACTACTTCCCTATTGGTTGCCATAGTTTCCATATAAAAAGACACAATATAAACACATGCAATTATATACTTATAAACTAACAATACTTATTAATCAGGTACTATTCATAAATTAAAGGACTCCTATCTAATTCCCTCCTTGGGTCAACTTCCAGCATTTTCAATTTTTAGAATTTACTTTGACAAATTCCTTCATTTCCCCCTTTCTACAGAGAGAGACAAAGATAGCAGAACAGCCAATGACTATAATTATTTAATCTCACTGTAACTTTTAATTATGCACCTTTTGTGGCCAAGTCAATATGTGCTCGATCCTAAACAGTGTTTAATAAATAATTTCAGATCCGTTACCAGGGAAAACAATTGTTTCCATGGTAACTGTCCTATGTCAACGGTCGCCAATGTTGAAAGAAAACTTCTGTCCGTTGCCATAGAAACCGCCGTTTCTAGGGCAACAGGTCCTGTCACGGTTAGCCAAAATTGAAAGAAGACGTAAAAAAAAAGTAGTAGTAGTAGTAAACGAAGATAAAAAAGCTAATGTAATAGTTGAAGAGGAGTCGCTAAAATTAATTCTCTTTAACGAGGACGATTACGAAAGATCACTTGCTGATTGAAATCCAGATTATTTTCCAATAGAGTAACTTCCAATAAACCTTTTGTTATTGTTAATTATTCCATATCGGACTCCCGAAGAAAACTCATCGAAACAACTTATTGACCGTGCCAATAGCGACTACTCTCAATCATGACTCCGTTTTCTTTCATTTAGAAATAGGAAAAAAAGAGAAAAAAGTAGAAGGGTAAAAGAAGGAGGTAGGTAAAGAAGAAAGAAAAGAAATAGGGTATTTTAATGAGAAACAGATTACTGGATAATTCCGGAAATATAGTAAAAGGTCGGGAAAGTCGTTGAAAGATGAATCATTCTAAATGTTATTAACAACTAATCAATTTTGGAATGCTTCGGAATAGACACATGTTCCCTCATACCACCCAGACCTAGCTCCAGGCACCACGATCATGGGGTTGCCCAGGCCTAGACCTGGAAATGAGAAAAGTGAAATTTAATTCTTTGTAAAGTTATTCCGACCGGTGACTGATAACTATCCAGCATCTGAACTCTGTCCTCTAGGATCGACCACACATATGAATTAGCCAAGGAAAAAAAAAATCAAACTTATAAACTCAATATAAATTTATGTGTCGTATCAATCAAAGTCTCAACTTCCTGGAAGAAAGATGTCGTATTTAGGCTTATCCTGCTAATTTTGCTTCACTCCTCGAGCCGATTTAAACCATTAGTGACGGTCCTTCATGACCTAGGTTATTTACCTTAACACATATATTAAAACATGACACATATATTACAGATGTTAATATGACAAATGATATCACTAAAATTACTTATATTAAATCTATCATGCATTCACACGCTCACTCACTCAGGACAGTGTATATATGTTTAAAGGAAACCAACTAACTACAAAGGTACAAATAGTTTATTACATTCATAGTGAAAAAAAAGGACAAAACAAATAATTATGAAGAAAATATTAAACGCACAAGTTCTTGGTTATATATTAATAGAGTACATAGTGTTATATTTTAGTAATTTTTTATATATTCAATCATATTGACAAATGAAAAAGAAAGAAAAAAAATAATTACACGTATCATATCTTAGGCATGCTAAAGCAAAATGATGATTTGCGACATACGCAAAAGAAAAAAACTTATTTCACTTAAAAAAAAAAATTGGACAAAGAGGAAAAAAAAAACCTTTTGGTGTATTAAAACTTATATGAGTCTCTACCTCACGTCGAGATATTAAAATATTAATAATTTCGAGCGTCCAAATCACAACTCACGCACTAGTCGTAGTGTCCAAAACGTTTCGCTCCATTTAACTTAATTTGTGGTCATTTATATATATCTCTATATGTATATATATATATCTATTGGTTTACAAAACCATTCGTCGTCTATATTTGGTTTGTAACTGGTAACAGTTTATATCTGCAATCGCACACTGCTACTTCTATACCCATCTAGGGATTTCGAGAAAATAACTTTCACTAGAGGAAGTTTCTCCTCTTAGACGGTCTATTTCCAAATTTATTAATCGAATAATTTCAAGTTATTTATCCAACACTGTGACACTTCACGAGACCTTTCATTAGGATCACTTTCGTATATGTTTATACATGGTTCGGATTAAAAAAAAAATGATCTTCCACAGGTGTACGGAGTATGATGGTTCAAATTGAGGATAAAAAAAAAACTGGTCAAGTCATAGGATACACATGTAGGTGAGAAGGATTCAAGGTGCACTTTCCACAATGGTTTTAGGTTAATTGTTCAGGGATAATATTTGTTATGATGTGGGTTACGTTTAGACCTGCCGATATCTTTTCAATGCATGCCATTATATAAGTACAGAGGTTATCACTTACATTGATTCAGAGGAAAAGGAAAATTACTTAAGTGCACGGCGGTATTCTTAACAAAATCTACATTCTTAAATTCGTCGGAAGACTTCTGGTAAACTATAGCAACCAATACACGTCTAGGGGGACAGACACGAGCGCTCTTACATATATTCATAATACATTTAATATCATACTTTTACTTTAACATCATATTCACATACTAATTACACATACATTTCGAAGTATTTATTTCTCTCTCTCTATACTACCGTAACTACAAAGAATACTTTGAAAATCTAGGAAAGGAGGAAGCTCAAAAAGAAGTAAAGAAGAAACAAAAGAACAAACAAAGAAAGAGGTGATGGAGAAATTGACAAAGGAAAAAAGGGGCATGATGAGATTTTGGTCACTTTTCCGTGTGCTTTTGGCCATTTTTGGTCACTTTTCAACTATTTACAAGAGATCAGACCACTATGAGCCCTGGGATTATTAAAATTAGGGTATATTAAAGAAGACAAAGCAGAAAGATACAACATATTTGTAAATTGAAAAACTGGATTTCTGGAAAACAACTAAATCAATGAATAATTTTCTTATGAAAGATATTCAGAGTCAATAACGTAGCCAGAAAGAGGCAGGAAATAGAGACCTGCACGGGCCGGGCCCAGGCTGGGCACACGAGCCGGGCTTGGGCGGGCCGACACTGATTTCTCCTTAGGTCGGGCCAGGCTGGGGCCGATTAATTGCAATTCTTTAATAATTATCGACTGTCGTTAAACGATAATTAGAATAAAGGCAAATGTTGAGGAAGTGTGCCCGTGAGAAATGTTACAAAATGAAACTTTTAAAATTTACCGGGCCCGGGCCGAAAATCTCCGAAACTTTTCGAGCCCGGGCTGGGCCGGGCCTGGGTACATTCGGGCTGGATTGGGCTCGGGCCGAAAAATTGGGCCCCTGCAGGTCTATAGCAGGAACGGAGATTAAGAGATCAAATTATATTACAACAATTAACGTTAATAACAGGGTTAGAATATTAAAATAATGAAATTGGAACTATGTACAGTATTAATTACTAAACGAATGTGATTTTAGCATGGGACGAGGGATTTTTCCCCTAATTAATATTTTCGAAAAAAAAATCACCCACTAAAACTTGCTGGGGTGAATAAATTGAAATAATAGCAGAATTTTGCAAAATAATTAGACTACAATAATTCGTATGTAATCAATTCACATGTAATTGCTGGGTAAAATAGTGGAGGATAATTCCTAAGTTTAATAATAATAATAAATTCTCAAATGTGTGAACTTACTTTATTGAACCTACCACTGCGAAGAGCTGATACTATTATTATTATTATTATTATTATTATTATTATTATTAGTAGTAGTAGTAGTAGTAGTAGTAGTAGTATTGCAATAGTTGCGTAACAAAATATAGGGTAAGGTGCCCATATTTCGGATACTTAAGCAATTGAGCTGTGTCACGTGCATACCAATAGCCAAACTCAAGATGTCAGGGATGAAAAACAAACTTTGAAGATTAATGAAAGTAAGGATAGCATGATAGAGTCCATAGCTAAATATTCAATCCTTGCATATGGTATATTATGAAACCGTACAAAAATAAGCATTCATCATTTTGGTTTCCCAATTTCGGATACGGCATTGCCTAATTTCGGATAGGATTTCAAATCACATTGATAGACGATAAACATTTTTTATTAGCACTGATTATGTTACACAAATGATAGCAAATACAAAGCAAGGAAATGAGAAAACAGTTGTATCTGACTATTCACAGTAGTCGCACTTGTATGTCTGCCAACCGTCTTTCTCTGTTCCGGCACAAAGCTCATGCACCCATTTCAAACATCCAATACACCTAATCCATTCCTCTCCTGATGTGTCTTCACGATGAGCAACAGAGCAATAAACACATTCTTCGTCTGCACTGTCGTCCTCGTCAGTGGAAATTAGAGGAACAGCATGGTCTGAGTCACTATCTTCATCAGATGATGGAGACTTCTTTGAAGGCTTAGTCGCTTTGTTCTGCTTTGAAGGCTATAGTGTGTCTCGCAAAATATTTCTTTTGGTTTTCCCTTTCTTAGCGGTAGTAAGTGCAGATTTTTGTATAGCCAATGTATGTCTATATGGGGATGAGGTTATCACTGCAGCTTGTCCACTTTTCCTACTACCTGTGGATGGGCCTGGTAGTGTTGGAGGGGGTCGTATGTCAAATGGTGAAAGCGGTGAGTATTTTTCAGGAATAGTCGTACAGATGGTAGGGCTACTGTCACTGTTGTGTTCCGACGGTAAAGGGTCACAGTTTGCAGGAACAGAACTAGTAGGTCTGACACTGCTTTGAACGGGTAGGAAATAACTGTCGTCGAAAACTTTCGGATTGAAGGGAATAATCCCACACTTTCTAAAGCAGCTGATTGCAGCTTGCATACTTGCAACTCGTACCTAGGCTGTACCGAAAATCGCACCAACATCAGACATAGAAACCGGCTGAAACGGGTGATTATCGAGCCAGAGTTCGACTTCTTGTGAATAGAACTGCTTAAATGGACCCATAAAACTCACATCCAGAGATTGGAGCTTGTGCGTCGAGTGGGGTGGCAAGCACACAATAATGACACCATGGGTCCGTCCTAGGTGGATAATGTCCAGGTTATGGGTGTGCGAATAGTGCCCGTCCAGTATGAGCACAACAGAGTCGCTAGATGATGGTTTTACAACTTTAACAAAATGTTCAAACCATTGTGTGAAAATATGCATTTGGATCCTCCCGATGGGTGGCATGCTGCTACGGTTCCTGGTGGTGTTCCATGTAGCAATTCAGGTTTCATACGCACGCGCGGAAAAACATTTAGAGGAGGAACGTATGTACCACAAGCATTCATGCATGTCACAATAGTTATTAACGAGCTTCGTTCAGCGGAGGACAGTCTCGCAACCTGACGTTTCCCTTTAACACTCAGGACTTGCGAGCGTGTACCTTGGACAATGGATATACCAGTTTCATCAACATTGTACACTTTTGATGGCTCAAAATTCACTTTTTGTAATTCCGGCCGCAACAGACCAAAAAAGCAAGACACTTTTTCTTTTGTAAAATTTTTGACTCTTGCAAGTGAAACGTGCTCTGGTTTTCGAAAGGAGTGGTCAGGGTGCCGGATCAAAAACTTCTTTAACAATTTTTTTTGCCAGCAATGTTAGTTCTTGTTGAGTCTCTAAGAGAGTTGACCTGGGAACTTCAAACACTTTGGATGCCTTCAGAAACCCCATTTCCTTCTTCTTCACTGCATCGATGACCTTTTCCATGTTGTCCATGGACCATGACCTTCTTTTTTCGTCCAGACATCTGCAAGAGGGATGCAATACTTTAGTTTTTTTTTTTTTTTAAGTACGCTTAATTTCGGATAGTTGAAATTAGGCCCTCACTCTGTATCCGAAATTGGGAAACCACGTAAACTTCCAAAGATGGCTGCTGTGTGCTGTTACCGAACACTCGATTTGACAAACAACATACTCATATTTAACTACAATAGCTATTCTAACTACAAGCATGCACACAATTCATTCCATACTCACCTTCAAGTTTCATGTGCTAAGTTACACCAGCAAAATATTATAACGAAATTGTGGAAAACAAAGAAAACGTCCCTACAAACTTCACACGCAACTTGCACGTCCAGCAGCTTCTTGACAACACAACATCGCCAGGGCGCGCTAGTTCACAACGTTGCCACATTTATGCTGTTGTATTGTGGCGAGATATTAATGTATCCGAAAATAGGAACCTATCCAAATATGGACACCTTACCCTACTGTTTTCTTGTTTGAGTTGAGAGCACACACACCCCTTTTATTTCGAACACCCCCCCAAGTAAAAATTTCTGGCGTACTTACTGATGACAGCTCAGACCTCAAGAGTATGCTTTTTCTTTTTGTAAAATTGTTTCATTCTTCCTTTACAATTCTGCACATGGAATGAGTTTCCTATATTTTTTTTTACTCTAAAGCAAATGAGTAAACGTGAGTGTTAAATGAGCGTGGGCTCGCACTCAATTTAACTCGCGCTCGCTCGGGATCACGCTCACTACTTTCAACTGAGATTGCACTCACTCGGGATCGCGATCACTTCCCTCAACTGGGCTCGCGCCCACTTGAGCTCGCGATCACTTCTCCCAACTGAGCTCGCGCTCACTCGGGCTCGCCATCACTTCTCTGAACTGGGCTCGCGCTCATTTCTCTTAATTGGGCTCGCAATCACTCGGGCTCGCGATCACTTCCCTCAACTGGGCTCGCGCTCACTTGAGCTCGCGATCACTTCTCCCAACTGGGCTCGCGCTCACTTCTCTGAACTGGGCTCGCGCTCATTTCTCTTAACTGGGCTCGCGATCACTCGGGCTCGCACTCACTTCTCTCGATTGGGTTCGCGCTCACTTATTTCATTGGGGCTCGGGCTCACTCGGGCTCGCGCTTAATTATTGAGCCCGAGCTCGGTTGAGTGTGAGTGCCGAGCTCACGAGCGTCGGGCTCGCGAGTTTGGACACCTATGGTTCCCACAACGTCTTACACACAACTGAAGCCGTCGCGGATAGTGTTGCCAGCACTCAACGAGAAAAAGTGACTAAAATCAGTAGCTAAAATGGCCAGAAATGGCTAGAAAAAAGCAAGTTTCCGCGCTGAGACGAAAATAAATAAATTAAAATCCTATAATAACGTAAAATTAAAGCAAAACTTCTTTATTCTCGGTTGTTTATACTGGTCTACTTTTGTTTCATCTAGTTGCAAAACTGTGGATTATAATTTCGTATAGAGAATAACATAACACTTTTACACACGGCAAACCTAAATTTCAATATTCAAAATTAAAGAAAGTGTTTTCGTTTTCAAGCTGTTCCTAAGTCTGTTTTTGACGTTATTCAACTGGTTGAATACACGTTTCATTTCCGCCACGGGCGTCTCTTGAGGGGGGACACGTCCCCCCAATATTTTAAAGTACAAAATATTCAATATTTTATTCTAATTTAATTATTTACTAACTATAGAACAGCATATAAATAATAATAATAATAATAATATTTATTTGGAATATAATATTCAGGCTGTGAAACTATTATAATAGAGTTCTTGATATGCCTCAGGGGATCCGTGAAGGTAATCAGAAAGGTAACAAATGGAATCGAAGATAACACACAGGTTGCGCTAGGTAGTACCATTTAAATCAATTTCTTTGATGTCCCTCCAATTTTAGATGCCAGAGACACCAGTGATTTCCGCGTTCGAATGTTAGCATTAGTATATAAAGATAATAACTAATTCTGAAAATAGATTCTCTCCTCCAGCATCTATGTAGCGATTTACTTCTTGCAAAAATTCTTCAATTGAAGACTTATTTACTCATTTCAGGAAATTTATGTTCGCCACTAATTTTCAATTTTATCGATATTATCTTCAAATTTCAGAGTGCAAGCTGTAGCTAAATCAGTAAAAGACTGTTTCATCGGTTCCAAATCCTTATTCACATTGAAAAGCGACATTTTCCAAAGGGTATTTATATTATCGAGAAGTCTACTTTGAATTTCTTTAAAGAGTTTTTTTTTTCTTTTAAATAATAATAATAATAACTAAAACTTACACGTCTTGCCGATAATTATACTGAATGTCCACTGGAAACTTAGAGGTTTGAGCTCATTCTCTGCTGTGTAACCAAGATATGAGGAGGGATCAATATAATCCAATGCTATATTTTAAGGGGACAATTCTAGTAGTTGGGTTTAGAATGTTACCACTTAGAGAACGCATCAAATTTCAGAAAATAGCAAAATGACAGAATATATCAAAAGTGGCCAAACTCAGAAAATGGCTAAAAGTAAAAAGCAGATGGCTAGAAAAGTCACCAGTGGCTTTAGTGATGTGCGCAAGAGTCTTGGTCTTGCAGTTTTTGCAAGAGTCTTGCATGCAAGACCAAGACCAAGACCAAGACCAGGAATCCTGATGCAAGACCAAGACCAAGACCAAGGGGTGCAAGACCAAGACCAAGACCAAGACCAAGACCATACCTGCAAGACCAAGACCAAGACCAAGACTCTTGCGCAAGAGTCTTGCACAAGTACCAACACTACTTGAATTTTTTGTAGAATGTAAAAAGGAAGGGGAAAAATCATTACATCTTTCACGTGAACTTCTTGGCTCCAGTAAAAATACCGCCGGAGTGAATGTGTTCCCAGTAGTTTATGCAATCCATGTGAGTCGATCTGCTCCTGTAACATATAGCTACAGTATGTCGTTTTTTGAATCGGTTGTTCACGAGACGACCGACAGCATCATTCTATGAATTGTTACAAGCTATAATAACTTCAGTGTCTGATTTACTTTGGTCATCATTTGATCATTCACGACGGCCCATGATTGGATTTTGGGAAATCATATGAAGAATAGTTGTGTCCATAAGAAGTGGATAAGCAAAAATAAACTAGAGCATGTTATAGACACGGTAGCTCAGTGGCAGAGCGTTCACCTCTGGTACTACCATGAGCAAAATAAATGACGCGTCTCTTTATTTTGAAGTTTTTTGAAAATATCTCCGTTTTCTTTATATGTTCGAAATTTCGGAAGGTTTCCCCAGCAGGACAGATTAATAACAAACCCGTTTTTAATATTTGTGTTAGATATTAGCTTAAAATAAAGAAATTAGAAGCAAAAAACATTAAATCGACAGAAATCTCGAGAATTACCAACTCTGCTAAAGTGGGAAATTTTCAAGAACACGAGGGAATTCTGCATTTCAACACGAAGCAGCGACATCTATGTCATTGAGAGAAATGTGGATTAAATCTACAAACTAAACTTTTAACGAATATTTCTAGTATGTCTTATTATATGCATTATCTGCAAACTCCAAATATATGAATATAGGCTAAGTATTAACATAAAGATAGAGCAAATAGTGGAAATTATCTATGGAAAAGGACGAATTGGTAGGACGATCGTAATGAAATATCGTCTTTACCGGAACAGGCTCAGTTCACGTAAAAAGCAAATAGCTCAGTTAGTTAAAGCAACGAGTCTGTATGCTGAAGGTAGCGGGTTCGATCCCCTGGAAATGCCGTTGTTATTTTTATCACTACACTACGGTTATTTTATTTATTTTTTTATGTGGGAAAGAATCAAATTGTAACGTATGTGTAAAACTCATGACGATACCAAAAAAAGAAAAAATGCCGTTGTCGCACTTGCACTAGCGTCCCTAATTTTGTTTGCAAACAGTTTCGTAATTATTTCCCCTGTGCTCACTGCTCACCATATGCTCGCTGGCGCATAACGAATGTTTCCCAGTAAATGTTAATTCTAATTTGGAGAATTTTATAAAGTTTCACAATATTTCTCACTAGATAGTCTTCTATCTACGTGTTTGGATATTTTGATAACAGATGTCCCTATTAAATGTTTAATTTTCCCTAGATGTTTAATTACGGAAAAGTTTTACAATGTATTTGTATTGAATTGAAATTGTTTTGAATTTACTACATAAGGTAAGTAGACCCAAGGAGGAGAACTCAAGTAATTGATATTCTACGTAAAAGCAACCTATTGTAGAATGATGATGCTTCTTACCTTCAGCACATAATCTTTACGTTAGAGAGTCAGACAGAGAAAAATCCTGTTTTTCCTCCTCTATGACCACCCATCTTAAACCTCTACATATCGTTGTTCGTCTCACAAAATTTCGGTGCTCCAAAAACATTCAAATAATAATAATAATAATAATAATAATAATAATAATAATAATAATAATAATAATAATAATAATAATAATAATAATAATAATAATAATAATCCTGAATATGCCATCCTTACATAATGTAAGGATATCTTAGTTTCCTAGTTTAAATCTTAAATATCTTAGTTTAAAATGCTTTCTTTAGTACTTATTTGAGCAACCATGTAGGAGGGGGTACGACTTTTTATTTTGCCCCTCTCATTTCAGTACCCTTCCAACAGAAAGTAATTTTTGATAAGCAGGACAGACAAAATGAATAAGAAATATATTTACAGCATTCTCTCCCCTTTCATGATTGGAATATCACGTAATATTTTTTATTCTACGAAAGATGGCCCTGTGCGGTTAGGGGTAGGTAACTAAAAGAATACCTAATATATAGCGCCCCTTGATTGAATATTACCGCTTCTTTATTTGTACGAAGGAGCCCCTACACAATCAAGGGTGACAAAAAGAATAGGAAGAGTGTCTATTGATTCCAGTGGTGGATCCAGCACGAACTCCTGGGGGAGGGGAGGGGAAGTGAAACATTCTTTTGATGATGTGAACCTGTCACAAATTACCACTTAACTAAACTAAACAATAGTGGGGGGAACCGGAACCCAGTCAGTTTAAATTGATGTAAAAGTTTAATTTTTGGCTTCATATTAAAGTTTTGGTTTCAAATGAGAGTTTCAGTCCAAGTGGTCAATGATCAAATCTCGTGGGGCTCTTCAGTGTAGGCTAATACGGCCCCCTTATGAGAAAAGGCAAAATTGTTAACATGTTTATAACTTTCGAATTTTTCGTCTATTTTAAAGAAATATTTTGCTTCGTATTAAAGTGTTGGTTCCAAATGACAAATTCAGTCCGAGTGGACAATGATCAAATCTCCGGGGGGGGGAGGGGCTCTTCAGTATAGGGGGCTACGGCTCCCTTATGGGAAAAGGCAAAAATATGAAAATGCTTATAACTTCCGAATTTTCCGTCTATTTTAAAGAAATTATTGGCTTCATATTAAAGTCTTGGCTTCAAATGACAATTTCAGTCCGTGTGGACAATGATCAAATCTCGGAGGGCTCTTCGGTGTAGGGGTTTCGGCTTCTTTATGGGACAAGATTCACGTAGTTGATATTGCAAAATTGTTTTATATATATAAGTGGAAACTTGCACCATTTGGTTAATTTTACCTCTTATGTTTTGCAGATTCATATTCCAAGCAATAGTTACTCCGCAGAGCTAAAAGAAGACACTTACTAGTTTCATTAAAATGAAATGTCTTTTATGAGAGGAGCAGACGAACGAACAGGCACCCAAACGTTGGTTGAGTCGTACGGTTGAAACTCGTTAAGCTCGCTTCAATTATTATTATTATCATTATTATTATTATTAAAGCTTTTTGCTCCTAATTTAGTTATTTTACTTTATTATTTAACGAATATATTGAAAATTGTCAGAGACACGTATGCAGTAATTTATTTCGGGAGGGGTCCGACTTCAATATTAGGATAAATTATAATAAAATTTTAAAAGATAATCCCCAAAATTAGGCTAAATTTACAGAAAAGTTGGGGTTTCAGAGGGGGTCCGGACCCCCTGGACCCACCCCTGAATGCGTCCTTGTTTGTCAGTAACATTTCCTCATTTTGAAACCCTCAAAAACTTCGGATAGACTATATAAAGGAAAACGAGTTATTTTCGATAAAATATCACTTCAAGGAGACGCGACAGTTTTATTGCACATGGTGGTATCCAACGTTCACAAGGGCAAGAATTCCTTCCCTTTTATTCTTTTGCTATTGTGCTGTATCGAAAGGTCAGGTTTGTAACATATTACTCCTACGAACAAGCATGACTGGCAGATAGGAATACTGAACACAACTCCAGAGAAATGCATGCTGAACTTACGTCTTTACGCTTTGGTGATTTGCCCTCAAGGTCAATCGAGTGGTAATTCAGTTCCGTCTCTGTTCTTAAGCCATGTTCGTATTACTTCGAACAGTTTTGATAATGAAAAGCATGCCTCTTAATATAACAGACTTCTTTCGCGTAAGAAATCGAAACTCAGTTGGTCAGAGCAACTAGTCTGTAAGAATTAGGTTGTTAGTTAGTTAGGAGCCCAGTACGAGTAAGGGTTTTTATTACTATTTTTATCTTTTTTATGTGAGGAAAAATCAAATTGTGACATCCCGATATCAAATGTATTTGATTAGGTAGCTTTGTCTTAGCTAAACTTTAAACATCAGTAACTGTCGAAATTATTTCACTAACCGATCACTTACTGAACATTTCAAACACGTCAAACCAGTGGCATAACATGAAGGTTAACCTCTCCTCCGCAGTCCTTAGTTATGCGTCCGTACTTTCAAGGGCGGACTAAGGGCCGGGCGACTGCCCGGGGCGCCAGAGAAAGAGGGGCACCAAAACGAGCCTCAAAAAGTAAATTTTATAATGTGCTTTCTACTGACGTTTTTGGTTTATATTCTTGTAAAGTAGTGGCAATTATATGATCTTTTTCCATTTCACTATGGAAGAAGAGAGTTTCATAGTACTAAGGGGGCTGTATCTAAAAATTGAGAGATGGCATGTAGAATAAAGAGTGCCGGGAATTAAGTATTGTTTGTTTGTTTGCTTGAGTTTAGCGTTCCACGGTTATGCCTTAATGGGCAAGGGAGATGTGGATACTAATTATAGTGGAATCCGAACCACTTTTATCGTTCAACAGTAATCCACCGGGAATTGGACCCGGTACCACAGAAGGCAGGCGTGCTAGCCACTAGACCAGGGGGGTGGAGTTGGTATTGTTTATAGCGGGCCATATTCTTTGTGAAGTTTTCCTAGGTAAGGATTTCTTTTTGAAAATGGGTTTAAAACAGGGGCGTCATTTAGGGAGGGCAGGGAGGGGCATTTGCCCCCCCTGAGTTTGAGATGTATATAGAGTTTATCATTAGAATAGTAGTAAATCAGTGAAAAACGCGAAATTTTACTTATATCAAGAGGTCTTGCCCCCCCCCCCCCAAAGCAAAATCTGAAATGACGCTCCTGGTTTAAACTATTAAAAACACTATGATAAAATGTAAAATATAGGCTACTACTAGGGGAAGGGCGCCAAAAAGTCACAGGAATAATAATAATAATAATAATAAATATGAATGTCTTTGGAGAGCCGAAAGTATGTGACACGAATCATTATAGGTAGAGCTTTAAGAATAGTGGTCATAGGGGAGGAAAAACAGGATTTTTCTCTCTCTGACTCTCTAACGTTAAGATTATGTGCTGAAGGTAAGAAGCATCATCATTCTACAATAGGTTGCTTTTACGTAGAATATCTGTTACTTGAGCTCTCCTCCTTCGGGCAACTTTGCTTATGTAGTAAATTCAAAACAATTTCAATTTAAGACAAATATTTATAGAGAAAATTAAACATTTAATAGGGAAATCTGTTATCAAAATATCCAAACACGTAGATAGAAGACTATGTAGTGAGGAATTGTGAAACTATAAAATTCTCCAAATTAGAATTAACATTTACTGGAAAACATTCGTTATGCATCAGTGAGCACAGGGGAAATAATTACGAATCTGTTTGCAAACAAAAATTAGAGACACTAATGCAAATGCGACGATATTTTCTCTCTCTTTTTTTTTTTTTTTGGTATCGTCATGAGTTTTACACATATGTTACAATTTGATTCTTTCCCAAATAAAAAATAAATAAAATAACCTTAGTGATAAAAATGACAACACTCCTTCACGGGATTCGAACCGTCTACCTTCGGTATACAAACTCGTTGCTTTATCCAACTGAGCTATTTGCTTTCTTACGTAAACTGAATCTGTTCTACAGTAAAGACGATTTTTCATTACGATTGGGCTAACAATTCGTCTTTTTCCATAGGTAATTTCCACTATTTGCACTATCTATACGTTAATACTTAGCATAGATTCATATATTTGGAGTTCGCTGATAATGCATATAATAAGACATACTAGAAATATTTCGTTAAAATTTTCGTTTGTAGATCTAATCCACGCTTCTCTCACTGACATAGATGTCGCTGCTTCGTGTTGAACTGCAGAATTCCCTCGCGTTCTTGAAAATTTCCCACTTTAGCAGAGTTGGTAATTCTCGAGATTTCTGTCGATTTAATGTTTTTTGCTTCTAATTTCTTTATTTTAAGCTAATATCTAACACAAATATTAAAAACGGGTTTGTTATTAACCTGTCCTGCTGGGGAAACCTTCCGAGATTTCGAACATATAAAGAAAACGGAGATATTTTCAAAATACTTCAAAATAAAGAGACGCGTCATTTATTTTGCTCATGGTAGTACATGGGGTCCTGGTTCGATCGCAGCTTGCGCTATGTGAGCTTTTTTGGTGAACAAACATCCTGTGCGTGGGTTTTCCCGTTTCCTCGTACTTTCTTCATTCCACCATTTCTCATCATCACTGTTTCCCTTAGCCTCAATGTTATAATCGTGGGACGTTAAAGTAGATATTTAATTTCATTTCAAAAACATATTAATGGTGTTCTTCTTCCAAAACTAACGGGAAATGTAGCATTGAACATCGACAATTCCGTGCACCATCGGTGCCGAGGCCTTGGCTCTGAGGTTCAAGCATCCGTTGGAAATTTTTAATGTGTACTTATAAAATTAATATTGAAATAACATTTTCATGACATTGACAAAAAACTTAGCGCATGTGACCGCAAGTTTGATTTAATAGGTGGATGCTTATACGTTGAATAATTGTTTATCAATATAACTTATAGCCCCCTTAGGTATACGGCATATCTAGGATTCAACGATATAACATTATACAACAATAAATAATCTATATTCACAACTGAGAGTGATTTCGTACTTATTTCAAATAACTTGAAATTTGATGCCGTTGTTATGTATTTCTAATGTAGTCAAAAGTATTTATATAAATTGAGCTTATATAAAAAAAGACAGACAGTTGAGTCGTTTTCAGTTTTCACTCAAATTATTCTAAAATATTGGGGCCGCGGTGGCTCAGTGGTAGAGCGTTCAGCTCTGGTGTTTGGTGTCCCGCGTTCGACCCAGCTCCCGCCAAGTGAACTTTGAGGTGGACAAACACCGTGTGCGTGGGTTTCCTCGGGGTTCTCCCGTTTCCTCCCTCTTTCTTCTTTCCACCATTCTCATTCATTTTTCATCATCACCGTCTCCTTTAGCCTAGCCGACATAATCGTAGGACGTAAAACTCACAAATTTAATTTCATTTCATATTCTAAAATATTAAAGAGGTTTAATTATTATTATTTTAATTTTTTCCCTCTTTTTTGGTCAATATTGCAAAACATATCATCATCGTCATAATAATAGCTATTCTGCCATTATTGGCAGGTCACTTGCTGCAGCTGAGAAGCTTCGATGACTGTGGTCCTCAGCTAGTCTCTTCGTCTTAACGTAGCAATTTTCTGTCTTAATATCTTTCTTCAACTACAATCTCCTTCGCCTCGTCCCTCTAGCACGTCCCTCATAATGCAGTTCCTCCTCAGCCAATGTCCTCCTCTTCATTACATGTAAAATTCTTCTTTTCTCCCCTACTGCTACTATTTCTAAAACCTTCGCATTCGTTTTCCGTTCAACCCAGCTGATTCTCTCCTTTTTTTCTCCATGCCCACATTTCGAAAGTCTAACTGTTTCATCGTTTTTGCGTATGTTCTTATTTCTGCCCCATACAGTACATATTAGAATCAGTAAAACAAAATTTCAATATTTAATTGGGAGTTTGTTCAACATAAAGATAAGCTAATCGTGGTTGGAAAGAAAAGATCTGACGCCTTTAGAGTGTAAAAATAATTTTGCAGTTTATGGTATTTCAGAAATCTGTGCCGTCCTGGTTTTCTTTCATGCATCTCACTGTCAGGGATAGCCTCCCCAGTTTGGGAACCAGTGGAGTATTGGATCTGTTAAAACATATAAAAATATTACGAAATGTTGTGATTTATCTTATAAGTAGTGAAGCGTGATCACCCATTGAAAAAAAAAAAGTAAAGGTCATCGCCTATGTTGTACAGTATCATCACACGTACACGAAGGTAAAATAGGCCCTATATTACATTTAGAAACATACATTGTATTTCCCTCACTATTGACGCAATGTAGGATTTATTATCCCTTATATCCAGAGTAAAATTTACTTATGAAAATCATAGATTTCTTAAAAGCAAAACTTGCAAGACTCTTGCAAGCAAGACCAAGACTGGGTGTGCAAGACCAAGACCAAGACCAAGACTAGGTGTGCAAGACCAAGACCAAGACCAAGACCGAGGGTTCCACTGCAAGACCAAGACCAAGACCGCATGTGCAAGACCAAGACCAAGACCAAGACCACCCGGGTCTTGGTCTTGGTCTTGCATTTGCTCATCACTAAGTGGCTTTTTGGAAAATTTGGGGCTAGCCAGGTTCTCAAAGTGGCCAGATCTAGCCACAAAGTGGCTGAATTGGCAACCCTAGCACATGTAAAAAATAATGCAGTTCTACTATTTTCTCTGAGAATATAAGTAACAATAATTAATAATTACTTGTCGTCTTTTCAGATGCAGAATAGCACTGGTTCAACACTACATCAATGTATTGTTGTTGATATTATATCTATTGATATATATATATTCTTGTCCCGTACTTTATTGATATTATATTGTTGTTAATATTATCAACACTACATCAATGTCCCCAAAAGGAACTTTGGACTCCCTCCCAACAAAAATTTCTGGCTGAAGGCCTGTTCTGTATTCTTCTAATATTTAGCGTTAGTGTGCCTAAAAAGCCGTTTAATTCTCTGCGAACACTCTGTACAGAGACTCGAATAATAAACAGAAATGTGCAGCGAGTCTTGTAATGATTGCTCTTGTATGTTATCCTGTTGCAAAAATCCAGCAGTGGGCAAATGCACTGCCTTTTTTAATAACCAGGCAAGAGCAGCAATTGTCACACATATACAGACAAAATACGAGTGTATCACACCCTCAACTGTATTAGAAATAATAATAATAATAACTAGGAATGCAATGTATATACTCGATTGCAATGAAATGAGCTGAGCGAGCTTAAACTACCTAATCAGGAAGCGTTTTTCGGTGATTATTCCTCGATGGTACATCGGATTTTTGATTTCGACCTACACTGAGAAAAATCAATTATCCGGACAGCGGTATATTGTACAAATACAAGGATTCGTTATGTTTACTAAGGAAATCTGTACGGAGCGTACTTTATCCATATGCTACACAGGTATTGCCTTTTACCCGCTTAGATATTACATCATGTCGCTGCAGGATGTCTGACATCTAACACTCTTCTGTATTTTACATACGTATACGTATGTTAAATACTTCAGCTATATGTTATATATGTCCATCTGTGTGTGAGGTCCTGACCGCCTATAGACTCCTCTTTCTTGCACCATAGATGACGTCATGAAACAACGGTCGTTTGCTTGCGAGTTGGTTTATAAACGAGGTTGTTTACAAACGGAAAAGAAGAGCGGAAGGAAACAAAAGCCTGGGTAAGTGCAATAGTAAACTATCACTTTAGTTAAATATTCCATTAATTATATATTCCTTTAGTATAACTTGCTTTAATATAGTACTAAACAAGTAATGTGATTTATGACTACAATTCTTACTATTGTAACTCGTTAATGGTTGAGGAGAAAGGAATTTGTTAATCTGAATTTTGAGAAATCTTTGAATATTAATGTTTTGTAACTTTTTACATTTCAATGTACGCAAAATGAATGTTATGTGTTTATTCATTCCTTTTTATATGTGACGGTTTATTACTTGATGGAGATTTACTACAGGACTGCTTAACATAATTGCTAAGAAACCGTTTTCAGCGCGAACATTTTCTTGTGTAGTGAAGATTTAGGATTTAGATTTCTGGGCTTTCGGCATCAATGACCTTGTTAGCCCGTCACATGTGAGTTATGACGTCCCTCGGTGAGCACACTATCCGGGGAAAGGGAAGGAAGCAAACGGCCTGGGACCTATGTGTTGGGTACCACCCGGCATTTGCCTGGTGTGAAATGAGGAAAACCCAAGAAAGCCTCATTCAGGATGGCTGGACTTAAAAGCTTTTGATACTTTTTCGACCGAGTGCCCCTACCGGAATCGAACCTGGGTCCGTTCGTACCGAAGGCGAGAGCGTTAGCAACTACGCTACGCGGAGCCACTTGTGTCTTGTGTATTTTTACATTTGCAACAAAATTTATTTCATTTCTTTCTTTATTTTTCTTTTTCTTTTTGTTTTTTAACAATAAAACAAAACATATTTTACAGCCTCACTGAAATTTAAAAACAGCGGTCAGGGAGAGCTCACCTTTAAGGTTCTTTTTGTTTTGTTTTGTTTTGCTTGTTATGTTCTCTAGTTAACTAATGTTTGAGTTACTGAGAATTAAAACATTATTATTATTGTTTCATAATTTTGGAACCAAAAATTAGATGTTTTTCTTTTTTTCCTTGTGTTGACGTCATTGTGGCAAGTTGGGGTGTTTGTATCGTACCTTGGCATTAATTTGGTTACTAGCACTTAGTTTCAAGGTCATAAGTTGCTGGCCGCTTGAAACAGCTACTACACAGCTTGAAGAGTTAGGCGTTTGACTTGCAGCTTTCGTTACAGCGTCTAAATTGCAGTATTGGATTGCGTCCAGCTTCTATCGCTGGTAAAAAAAGTTATATCGCTTTCGTAATAGAATGTAACAGTTAGGTATAGTATATATGACTAGTTTAATAAGTTGGAACTTACTCTGTTTCCTTGTCTTATTCTTTCGATTATGTTTAAGTACTGTGACTTCATAGTATTTGTTTCACTATTTCTAGAAGGAATTAAGTATTAACGAAGTAAAGAATAAGCAGAAGCCCACTTTGATTGACGTTTACTATTTCTCATACTTCATTGAGAATGTTTTGATCCCCAATTGCGCAAACTTCTAGTGTATATATATATATATATATATATATATATATATATATATATATATATATATGTGTGTGTGTGTGTGTGTGTGTGTGTGTTTGTGTTTGTTTTTTGTGTTGCTTACACTGCTTTAGAGATGAGCTCCTTCATGGCTAAGCGGTTAGCGTACGCGCCTTTGGTGTGGAAGACCCGCGTTCGATTCCCGGCGGGAGTGGTTCGGAGTCCATGTTAATCAGTAAGTCCACGTCTCATACAGCCTCGTTGCAGAAAAGGATATTAAAATCAACTTAGCACTGCTTTACAGATGGAGTTGTTTGATTCAGGGTTCGAATGAAGCTTTTTACGGGAAGCAGGCACGTAGCCAAGGGGTGGGTCCAGACCCCCCCTTCGGATCCAGAAATGAAAAATATTAAGGAAAGATGAAACAGATGAATCAGCCTCAAAAATATAAAGCTACAATAAGCGTTTGGTTACTCTTTCTTACGCGGAGCTTTGTGTGGAGGAAACGGGGAAACGGGATCAAGTTGAAATTGGATATTATTGTAACGGAACATTCCGAATTCCATCTAGCTCCATGTTAACTCTATGGAGCGGCGCAAATCTGTCTTCAACATTGGGAGGGACGCGTAAGACAGTTCTCATAATTTTTTTAAGGATGTTCAAAATATTTATGAAGTTGAAAAACAATGCTGCGGAGGATCAGGGGAGCAGAGTTGTCTTCAAAATTGTGAGGCGGGCAGATTGAGGGCTTATTCTGGGGTGGGTACATAATTTCATCTTACTTTCCTTTGTGGCAATCAGACACAAATCATCACATTTCTCCCTAAAAATTGCATTTCAAATCGGATTATTGAGGGGAAAGTCCCCCCCCCAGTTCTAAGATTGGAGGGGACATGTCCTCATCCCCCGGAATTTGCGCCAGTAACCCTATGGACTAAAATGACGATCGATAAACCGGTTCTTTCAGATAGCCTGTCAGTTAGAACTTAAGCAATGCCCAGAATTACCAATAATATGAACCATTTTGAATTTCGCGGCAACACTAATCCATTTTATAGGATGTCTTTACTCCCGAAAGAGATCTCGTTGCTATCCTTGACGGCATTAAACTAAGATAAGAGAAATAGAAAGAAGACGAGAAGAACCGAGTTCGAATGACCTCGGAAGACTATGTCTTTGTTAATACTTTTTTCTATTCTTTTACGCTAGATTTCTTCATAATTCTTTAATTAAAATACGTACTAACATAGGGCCTATCCTTATTTTATTGTCCTAACAAATCAATATGGATATGTTGTCAGTAAAATAGTTTAGATTGATCGATCCCCTGGTGTTGTAACCACAGTATTTCAAGTCACGCACCCCCCTTCCATTACGAAAGCCTAGCTAAAGGAACGAATATATGCTACCAGTAAAATAGTTTAGAATGATCGAACCCAAACGAAGCAGGTAATTAACAATAGTACTAGGTATGTGTAGACTAAATGAGGTGATTTGCTTCGTGACCCTTCGAACAATGTACGAAGCGGATGCAAGCAGTTAGTACATGGAGTTAGCTTACCTAAATTTAGATTTCGCTTTCCGAAATCTTAATGGATGTATTAAGTGATTTCGTTACTTACACTCTGTCTCTAAATACAAGGATTCAAAACACATTTTCGATTCCAAACTATGACTCTGCTAGACAAAGAAAGCATAGGCCAGTGTATGTTTTACTTCATTTTCATATACGTGCTTGTAGGTTTTCTCGGGGACTTGGTTTCCTCCCACTTTCTCATTCCACCAAATATTCCATAATCATTAACTTGCTTTAATCACCGTCTCCCTTAGCCTAACAGCATAATCATGGGACATTAAACTCAACGACTTTATTTTTATTTTCAAGTGATTACTTTTCTCTCCCTTATTTATTTTTAATTTAATTTCTCTTTCAATTTCCCTCTTTTAGGAACATTAACATAATTTGCAATTCTTGCTCATTATAATAACACTATTAAAAGTCCCATATGCAGCTCACCACGTTGTAACCCAGCGGAAACAGATGAACAACGAATATTCTCGGAAATATATATTGCTTACAGCGGCGTAGCGAGCATTACAAGATTGGGAGGGGGATGAAACTTGAAATTGCCAAGTCTTGATTTTTTTTTTTTAAAAAAATGTCAAGTCTTGATAAAAAAAATGCCAAGTGTTTCGAAAATCTTACAAGCCCTGTGGAAAACTATTACAGCAACCTTATTTTCATATTCGTTCCATTCCATGCCCCGTCTGAGACACGAATAAGATCAGCCCTTGTTCCGCTCTCGAGTCCAATTTTAACATCTAACCTCAGGATCATTATCATCACAACTGTTAATTTGATAACTCATGGCTATGTTAGGTAACCTCCGCCAGCTAATCTTCACGAGAACCTTTCAAGTTACAATCAGTTGTAGAAATGCATTTAAAAACGTAGAATAAGGTAGGTTATATTTACTGTTTGTGATGTAGGAGTGCCTAATTTACATATTAAACATTCAATTGAGGGGTTCAGTGAGAGACCAGGCTAACCTACATCCAGGTCAAGATTGAGATTTTGACGGAACAGCATACCAATGTCATTAATTGACCTTTGCCTCAACCACTTGTCCGTGTGGCTTGTCCTGAGTCAGGGGCGGATCCAGGGAGGGTCTATCGCCCCCAAGAAGAGGAAACTGTGAATTTTAATATAAAATAAACCCACCCAGAGTTGAGTCTCTTAAAAGTAGCTATAACTTGTAAGTAGTGGCATTACAACCCACCGCCCCCCAGTAGTCCATCCTGGATCCACCCCTGTTGTATACTAAGCCAAACTATGAATATCAGACGTATCCTTTGTAACGTGCTGTTTTCATTTGTTTCCTTTTCTTTCAGAAAGTTAAAATTGTCAGTTAGCCTAGTCTCTCGCTAAACTGTCAATTGTGACAAAGCACACCAATAATTGTTGATGCCAACTAAAACATACATATCCAAAGCCTACAAAATATATCACATTATTTAAGGGTTTTTTTTTTTTTTTCAAAATTGCTTGCAATGTTTTTCTTCGTGCCAAGCATCCGAATGTCATCTTGAATTCTGACCTTCTCATTTCACTACAATTCTTTGAAGTGTAAAAATGCGCAGCTTTTTTTGTTTTTTCCTCTCTCTCGCTCTCTTCAGTCCTTCAGTCTCCCCCACTTTGATTTCATGATTTCGCACTCTGATGAAAAGTATTAAACACCAAAACGGAAAAGTACTAATATATAACCTCTCTTTTAGTAGCCCCTCCAACCACGCGCCCGGGGCACGTGCCTTGCTTGCTCGCCCATAGCTCTGTGAGCTATATAAGTAACATACAATGCGCGCGCATATGTAAAGTTGGTGCCAGCTTTGATTCTCGCTGAGGGAGTATACATATAATGTTGGTTCGAATTCCATCAAAACCATATTCTCATTTTTGTGTAACCTTGGTACTGAAGAAGACAGACTTCAACAAATATTCCTGTCGGGCCTCGATGGCTCAGTGGTAGAGCGTTCACCTCTGGTGTTTGGGGTCTTTGGTTTGATCCCAGCTCGCGCCAAGTAAACTTTGTGGTGGACAAACACCGTGTGAGTGGGTTTTCTCGGGGTTCTCCCGTTTCCTCCCACTTTCTTCATTTCACCATTTCATTCATTATACCATCATCAGCGTCTCCTTTAGCCTAGCTGGTATACCCGTCGCACGTAAAACTCAAGATTTCAACAAATATTCCCTTTTCAGCAAAACATTAGGTTAAATTGGAAACAACGAACTAGATCACATATTTCCAACTTCATTATTGATACAACTATTATATACAGGGTGCATCAGAAGTCCCTTGTCATCCTTTCTGAAAACTACAGGGATGTAGTTTAATTGAATGCGAGATAAGAGATACACATTAGGCCCAGAGGGATACTTTCGGATTACATCACGCGGACGGTCGCCATCTTAGATTCGAAATTTTAATACGGATGATAAGTGGGTAGTGTGATACATGGCCATGCACTAAAATGTTCTGAGGATGTCAAATATGCAATCAGATATCATGTAACTTATTCTGGTGAAATGTTATTGGCAATGAACCAAGTGAGACTATATGTAGTGGTATGTCATACCCTTCTGTTTTTTTTTTTTTTCAGTGATAGAGACATACCGTTTCTGGTTTTTTAGTGATCAAGATATACCTTCACGGAAGAATAAATGCTAAATACCTTTAATAAATCCATTTTTATACGCATTGACAAAGATTTTATTTCTTATGTAGAAGTAACTTCTAAGTTGACAATACTGACATTTTTTACCTTTTTCTACCTTTTGTTTGTAAATTTAGGTGTTTTCAAAGAAGTTCATTAGTTTATATTTTGATGTGCCATATTGAATTGTTTCTTTCGTATGTTGGTATGTGTCGTCTTGTCTGAAGTCTTATAAGCGTCGTGTTTTGAGCATGGGCGGATTTAGGGGATTGCAGTGGGGGCGGATCTTACGGGAGTTTGAAATACCCCTCATTCGAGTGTGTGGTCCAGGAGTTTTCCCGCTGGAAATTGTTAATATTAAAAGTCGGTTTTTGAGCACTTTCGTGTATAATTTTCTGATACAAGGTAAGGGGCTATTTTTATTTTATTTTATTTTATTTTTTTCAGAAAGTTGTTCACGATGAATGGATCAGTCTCTCCATTTTTTCTCCGTAACTAAAGAAGCTTTCCAGTGGTTTTCAGACATTATATAAATAGAAATGCAATCTTGTAGGCTTCACACTTCACTGCATTTGAACATTTAGGTAGCCGGTATGTCGAGTCTAAATCGTAATAAAACGCACCGCCTCTGATTGTTCCCACTTCGAACACATTTCGCTGTTATAGTCAGGGGTAAAAGCGAGGGGGAACGCGGAGGACGGAGTTCCTCACCTCGAAAAAAACATGTACGGCGTCTCCCAGACCCTAAAATGGTACAATGGGCAAAGATAGGCAGGAGGAACGGCGTGGAGTGATGCCGCTACCTACCGTCCCCCCACCTTTTCAGGTCCACTTTTACCCCTGGTTATAGTATATGTTCCACATGTCCCTACTGAGCAATAAACATTTGCAGAAGCTTCTTCCAATTAATGTGGACACAAAGTAGGATATAGGGTCAAATTCATGCACAGACGATGGCGATACTTTGTTCTAGATGATAAAAATTATGAATATTTACTGCACAAACCATAGGCTTAACATGTCCACAAAGCTAGAAATTGAACAGCGTTAGGTCCGGTGATCGGGCAGCCATTCAACTGCCTCTCGTCGATCAACCCATGTTCTAGGGAATTGTTCAAGTAGTGACGCACCATGAATCCCATAATGAAGAAAGCGCCATGGTGTTGAAAAAACTGCGAGAATGTACCATCCTCGGGCATCGCAGCTCGCAATATCTATCTTGTACGAGCGTGAGGTATTATTCCGCAGTTAATTTTATGGAATGAAAAAGTGACTGATTAGACGTATTCCTCATTTGTCTGCCAACACCATAATTAATTTTCTTTGCGCTGGTCATGTTGGAGGAGTCTTGCACGCGGGGTTGTCAGGTGACCAATTGTGCATGTTTTGCCTATTAACCTTCCCATTTACGTAGAGGTCAGCTTCATCTGAAAAGAGTATTTGCATAAAAATGTTAGAGTTTAACCATAATTACTCGATAACTCGGTCACAAAACTGCACTTGGCGATCAAGATCGTTCTCGTGGAGATGTTGCTTTATTTGCACCTTGTACGGATGCACTTCTACACGCGCAGACCCTATGACTCAACCCACATTGCATTACTAAATGACGTGTGCTCCTTTGGGGCCACATCGAGAAGGAAGTCAGCACTGCCGTTGGCGTTGCTTCATCTGTAGCTGTCTACGATCGTCCGCTACGTATGTCCACGAATGTGCCCGTCTCCTCAAATTTAGTTAATTACTGTGACACTGCAACATATAACACAGTCACATTGTGGATGATTCTGTTTGCAATCGGTAACCACTGCACAGGCACTCCTCCCGCCCCACAGTTTGAATATTTCGATACATTCCTTACGTGCTAACGGTATGGTTCTACATCTAGAAGAAAGAGGTAAATGCAACGTTCAATTGGCAATAACTTTTCACCAAATCAAGCTCCATGGAATCTGATTGCATATTTGACATACTGAGAAAATTCTAGCCCGTGGCCATATATATATATCACATTACCCACCAATTTATAACAAACAAATTTAATCCAAAATGGCGGCCATCTGTGTGAGTATTCCCAAACGGCCTAATGTATCATCCATCTCACATTCAATTAAACTACACCCGTGTAGAATTTAGAAAGGAACTTCGTATGATGTATACAGGGTGTTTCGAAAGTCCCCTGACACGGGGTAACTCTGTTATCAGAGTTACAACAACATGTAAGAGGAAAAACCATTTCTAAATATGTTGTTTTCAATCTAACGTGAACACTTTTTAAATCGGAGGAGCCGTTTGGGCTGTACTCTTTATGCGCCCAATGTGGAATGAAAATGCAATGTTACCATTTACCTGGACCCACAACATATGTGAATGGAGTTACTGTTTGAAATGGGCCATCGACATGTTAGCGTAAAAGACAGTAACTTCATTCACTTATGTTGTGGGTCCAGGTAAATGGCAACGTTGCATTTTCATTTAACATTGGACGCATAAAGAGTGTACAGCCAAACGACTCATCCGATTTCGAAAATTCTTTCAACTTACATTGGAAACATCATATTTGGAGACGGTTTCCCAATTACATTTTGTTGTAACTCTGATAATAACCGAGTTACTTTATGCCAGGGGACTTTTGAGACACCCTATATATATTATGGAATATATGTTTGATGTCCCTATAACTGTAGTATAATTTTGTTTAAATTTACAAGTTATTACAAGTAGATTCTGACTTACATGCGTAAGAGTTTGTATGTAACTAACTAATGAATTCTATTTCATGAAATTTACATTGAAATATTTAACACAAAATCTTTTATATTCATGCTTAGTGACTTGGCTTTGGACTGCAACTGATTATTGTACCCCATTATTGCTTGAGAAGAAAACCGATGTCCGAATCTTCATTTGGAGAAATCAAAGTTCTATTGGAATGCTGAGGATTGCAATTATTAATTTCTAGACTTCAAGGTGCGTAAATTATATCTAGGTATAATCTGTGTTTATTGTTATAATTACTATTACTATTATTGGGTTTAGAATCAATCAAGTACTTCATGATATTTTAGAGGGATCAATATGGCTGCCAGATAGATAAATATTTGAGCGTCAGGCCCTTATTTCTTTTCAATTTTATATTTAATCAATGTCTATTTTTTCCCCCTCATTATTCCACCAAATCGTATTCCAAGATCATCAATTTTCAATACTCATTTGTGACTGTCAGCATACATAGCATAACCGTAGGACGTAAAACAAAGATTTCTTTTTATTTTTCGTTTTCATGTCTTTTCTCCATACCTGTGAAAAATAACGCCTTCAACATCATAAATTTGTATGCTACTTGCCTGCATTCGAGCACAGTAATAAACTATTTGGACATTACGAAGCAAAGCAGGTCTACTTTGCAGTTAGCATAATTTTGAAAGGATGTGACATAATGATATTGATGTTGCAATGTTCAGCACCGTAGATAATTAAACAGTGCTAGTAAATAAATCTGTAACAATTGTATTGGTGTTTAGCTTACATGACCTCCAGACGGGCCATTTTTTTTTACAACATATTGTTACTTGTAGATACTCTATATGAGGGGCCGCGGTGGCTCAGTGGTAGAGCGTTCACCTCTGGTGCTTGGGGTCCCGGGTTCGATCCCAGTCCCCGCCAAGTGAACTTTGTGGTGGACAAACACCGTGTGCGTGGGTTTTCTCGGGGTTGTCCCGTTTCCTCCCACTTTCTTCATTCCACCATTTCATTCATTACTCATCATCACCGTCTCCTTTAGCATACCCGGCAAAATCGTGGAACGTAAAACTCAAAGATTTCATTTCATATAAACTTTGGTGCAAAGTAACCCCATAGATGAAGATATTTTGCACCACATACAAAAAAGTATGTTCAACATACTAACATAATGTTTGTCTGCAATGTTTTCTCTCCTGCATTTATACATTTCACTTTTTACACAAAACTGCATGCAGTCTACAAATATTGATGTTGGAATTATGGTACCGGTATCAGTACTTAGTATGAATTATCGATATTTGTAAAGAAAATTATGTATTTTCTGGTACCGAAATAGGAGCCACATTCTGATAGTTTAGCATGACCCACAAAAATGACAACTGAAAAACAGAAAAACTCTCCGTGAACTGATTTGCCTTGGTTGCTCTTTATATCCAAGAATATCATCTCAACCGTAATCAGTGGAAGATTTACGGGATTTGGGGCTTTCAGGCTGAAGCCCACCCAAATTGCAGGATTTCTTTTTAAAAAAATCTAATTTAGTCATTCCTATGCGTATGCCCGTCAAACCCTTCAAAAAGTCTAGTGATTTCTAAATAAACGAAATACAGTGAAACCTCTCTAAAGCGGACAGCCGTGGGGAATCAAAAATTGTCCGCTATAGAGAGGTGTCCGTCTTAGAGAGGTGTCGATATTTTCTTACGTAAATTAGTAAATAAGGTAATATGTAATTACAAACTATTGAAGGTAACTTATCAAACCGTTCTATGACTGTGGGCATGTCGACATCTGCGGATTCTCCACAAATCGCTTTGAAAGAAATTTTGTGTCTAATCCGCAACTTCTCTAACCACTCGTTGGAGACCTTGAAATCTGAAACATTCATTTCTGTTGCTACCTCCAAATTCTTAGCTTTTAGCATCGACCCTAACACAGGAATTTTTTTTCATTCCGCACTCTATAAAAACATTCACTTGCACACCAACTTTGTTCAAAGCAATGAGACACTATTTTCAACGTCATTTTCACACCACAACTTTATTAACTTGTCTTGGTTTTATATTATCTCAGATGCTTGTGTTTTACCGATACAAAAATTTTCAGCTATCCTTCGCACACCTCAGTATTCTTCGAAAATTCAATCAATTCGATTTTAACATTAGCGCTTCTCGTGGCATTTCGAAAGCTCACAACAACTTACACCTTATTGCTTATTCGATGCAGAATGACTTAAAAAGATTTCCGTCTACAAATAGAGGCACTAAGACAATATGCGAATACGCGGCCAAAAAATACCAAACATGTCTTCTGCTTGATTCCAGCGGAACAGTAGAATGACGTGTCATCCCAAATGGCAGGCAACTGTTAATCACTTTTGATTCTAAAACAGGTTGGGTGGGAGTGGAATGCAAGCAAAGGATATGAGGGTGTTGTTAAACAAAGACGCTTCATCTGAGTTTCTGAACAGCCAGTTGACGAGGAAAAATGTTATAACAATGCTTCCTTGGTGATACATGTATGCATTTCTGAAAATGTATTTTTTCTGTACTTTTCAACTTGTTTCTAGAGAAAGTGTCCGTAATATGGAGGTAAATAATACCTATAAGAGACAGAAAAGACTGTCCGTGTCCGTACTAGAGTGTGTCCGCTTTAGAGAGGTTTGTCAACATGTTGTTTTCCTATTACAGTGTTTGGGGATTACAAAATATGTCCGTTATGAGAGGTGTCCGCTTTACAGAGGTGTCCGTTAGTAGAGGTTTCACTGTATTTCTGTGTGAAGTCCCTCTCAAACTATTCTTCTGAACCCGCCGCTGTTCGTAATTTATTTTCCAACAAGAAATCCATTCCGACATCTACCTAAAGAGGAAATTTTCCTAAAGTTAGACGGCAGGAGGTGCCAGTAGTAAGAATTTCCCATTTAAGGGGTTACGTTGACCCGGTGCAAAGTAACTACGATTTGAGGCTCAAAACAGCCTTCTCCCAGTGTTATTTTTTCTATGACTTTACAATGTTTCACACTTCAGTTTCAACTATTGCTTGGAAGTCCCATCATACACAGTAGAATTCTACGAAACCGACTTAACTTTGACGGAAATTCTTGTAGGTGATATCTTCCAAATTTTGTCTGCATTTACAGTGAGTGCTTTCCATACCTCTACAACAACAAACCCTTCAGGTAATTAGAACTGATGTTAACCGCCAACATTATAGCCAAAATTCAGTTAGATGTTCTATCTTACGATGGCAGTTAAAACTTTCTCTTTACAGTTCATGGGTTTACCGACGGAAGACTGTGTAACTTTTTTCGTATTTTGTGCGAAGTTAACCCTGAAGTGCAAAGTAGCCCCGTCTTAAGGTACTTACAGATTACCTAGGTAGTTAGCAATTTTCACATTCTTTTTTAAGGTGGTAACAGTTGGAGCCAAGGGATGTGCGATATTTCGATCGAACGATTAATATTTTCAAATATCAAACTATCGATATCAAATTTTTGACCGATATATCGATGTTTTTGATCTTTATCATATTTCTATATTTTCGATTTTTGATATTGCTTATATTTTGATATTGCTGTATTTTTTGATATTTCGAACAAGTTTCAATAGTATGTCAATATCGATTATCTATTTCAAAATTTGGATATCACAAAGCCCTATCGAAACCCCTCCGAAATGAAGTTTTTGTCTATGGCCTGATTAGGGTTGCGCACGGCACGAGACTAGACAGAATTTTTGTTACGAAATTCGAGACGAGACATAGCTCTTCCAATAGAAACAGATACAGTTTAGAGAGGAGACAACTTTCGCGACATTTTGCGAGAGGTGACAGTCTCAAATCATTTCTCGTGCGCACCCCTAGCCCATATCGTGCGTTATCAAAAAGCATGTTAATGAAAAATAACAACATGTAAATACAATATAGGTAGTTAAAAACATTTTTGTTTTCATTCTTCAGTAATGCATTATTATTAACCTCAGTATTTTATAGTCCATTCTTAATCTTAAGGTGATGTATAATTAAGTTTTGAATTCGGTTAACTTATTTTGTTTCTCAAATTGTTTTAAAAATGTATGTACGAACATGTTTATTTTCATTTTTGAGTGCTTAAAGTCACTATAGTTATTAAACATAGTATTTAATATTGTACTCTTAACGTTAAAAAATATACAGTTAACTTTTGAATTCAGTTAACATTTTTCTTACTGAAATTGCTTTAAAAAGTATGTAAAAACATTTTTATTTTCTTTCTTGAGTGTCAAAAGTGATGCACAGTTATTAAGATTAGTACTTTATACTCTATTCTTAATTTTAAATGGGGGGCGCGGTGGCTCAGTGGTAGAGCGTTCACCTCTGGTGCTTGGGGTCCCGGGTTCGATCCCAGCCCCCGCCAAGTGAACTTTGTGGTGGACAAACACCGTGCTCGTGGGTTTTCTCGGGGTTCTCCCGTTTCCTCCCACTTTTTTCATTCCACCATTTCACTCATCTCTCATTATCACCGTCTCCTTTAGCCTAACCGGCATAATCGTGGGACGTTAAACTTAAAGATTTCATTTCATTTTTAATTTTAAACTGATAAACAGTGCGTTTCTGAATAAATTATGTCAAGTTATTTGAGTGACGAACACTGGTAGAAAATTCTGACTACTACTGGAACATTTTGATTTTAAGGTGACGACTACTGGTGCAAGGATTTTAAAATATTGTTTTTCCTTCAACGGCTACTCCTTTTTGAATTCTGACTACATGGTCATTATAGGAAGGATCAGTGAGTCTTTCCAACTATGGTACAGCTCCGACAGATTCACGATGCTGAGAGAAGAGACAAAATAGTATGTTTTCAACCTTAAAGTGAGAACCACTGGCGTTTTTACCCTGCTATGCAAAAGTAAGTGGGTACTCAATGGGGTTCCAATGCGGTACCTAATTTCTGCATTTTAGATATATGGAAATGCATGTGTCTAAAATGTAAAGAACTGATATTTGTTTACTGAAAACTGCAACTCGGTAAGCCTTAGGGATACCGAGATATGGGAAAATAAAGAGCGACACGATATGTATGTGGGGCTTGCCAGGCCCGTATCCAGGGGGGTCTAGGGGGGCCCGGCCCCCCTATATTTTTGCTGGCCTCCTGAAAGTTTTAGAGTAGGCTCGCAAAAGAACTATAATATGGTGATGAACTATCATATGGTTGGATCGGGCCCCCCCTAACTTCAGCCGGACCCCCCGTATATTTTTGGGCTGGCTACGGGCCTGGGGCTTGCATACTTGAAGGTACAATTTGGAAAATGAATTAAAATATGACTAACTGCTATCAAGATATTGTCAAATAAAGGGAGGACCAATACGGGTATGGGATTTTCGTGTTAGATGATAAAATTTCCGAAACCGGTCATGGAAAATTAATAAGCACCAGTAGCAATTCCATCTTCAAGTAATTAGATATTTCGATGGGGTGTTAGAACATCTTACAGTCTACTAAGATTAAATTTTAAAAGCTTTTGAAAATATAACTTGAGATTTGTAAAGAGTATTAGAAATATATAAGTATAAATATGTTTACCTACAACTTCCAGCCAGTACATCTAACATATAGAGAAACACCGTGAAATAAAAGAGTATGAGATGTTGAAACTTCGGAAAAATTATTGGTCCCAACAAAATTAAATAAGATGGTACATCTATGGGTTAAGTGAGTACCTCATTACAATTTCGATGGAAAGATTAGTTCTAGGTTTTCTTCAGGCAGTTCCAAAGGTTCATCGAGCTGTGTAAAAGAGTGAAAATTCCCTGTGAATATCTAATATAGTAATCAAAATATAACGAGTCATATGTTTTATGGCGTAAAAATAGAGATCTTTAAGGATTTGTACTTCTGGGTCTTTGCTATAAGAAAGAAATTCAAAAACCTACTCTTTGTACCTTAATAGACAATTAAATCAGTGAGAACACAGTAACTTAGTGGTGGGGTGTTTACCTAGTATGTTTTGCAGAAACTACACTGGAGTATTCTCTTAATCCACAGAGATACGATCACACTTAACTGCCCATTTAATTTTAAAATGAAATTAAGGCAAATGAATGTTGATGATAGAATTGATGGAGTGCAAAGGTGGGAGGAAACGGGAGTACCCCGAGAATACCCACGAATACGATGTCGACTACAAACTGACTTGGCCGCGGATCGAACCAGGAACCCAATACACCAAAGATACGCACTCTACCACTAAGCCACCGTGCCTGCACCCATTTAATTGTCTATTAAGGTATATACGGTAGTTTTCTGAAATTTCTTCTTCTTACAGCAAAGACTCAACAGTAAAAATCCATGTGGGTCTCCATTTTTACGACGTCATAAAATACATAATTACTTATATCTCGGTTGCTATATTAGATATTGACAAAGAATTTTCATTCTTTTTGTACGCTAGGAATTATCACGCTTGGATTTACCCGAACTTCGAGCTGAATTAATCTTTCGATCGGAATTGCCCTGACGAGTGTGAGGTACTCACTTCACCCATATAAGTACCATCTTATTTAACTTTTATTAAGATCAAAAATTGTTTTATGAAATTTCAAGATCTAATACTCTTTTATTTCACGGTGTCTCTCTAGCTGTAAGACGTACTGGCTGGAAGTTTTGGGTAACTCTATTCTCTTTTCTAATACTCTTTACAAATGTCAAATTATATTTTCCAAAGCTTTTAAAACTTAATCTTTTTAGACCCATGATGTTCTAAAACCCCATGGAAATACCCAGTTACTTTAGGATGAAATTGCTACTGGTGCTTATTCAGATTTCATGACCAGTTTCGGAAATTTTACCACCTAACACCAAAACCCCGTAACTGTGTGGGTCCTCCCTTTATTTGACAATATCTTGATAGCCATTAGTCATATTTTCATTAATTTTCTAAACTGTACTGTCAAGTATGGAAGCCCCACATACCTATGGTGTTCCTATTTATTTCACTATATTTCGGTAACTGTTAAACGTACCGACTTGCGGTTTCGGTAAACACACACCTGTAACGTTCTTTATAAGTTTATTAAAATATATTTTAGAATGTTTAGAAATGGGAGGTCTGTGAATGCCATAGTACCCGAAAGCCCCCATAAGGACGTGTGTGTAGTGTACTGAATTGAAACTACTTTTGAGGTTGTTGTTAGCCCTCAGTAATTACGTTTTCGAAACTGCACAATCTAGTACGCAAACCTCACACTTCTATGGTGTTGTTCTTTATTTTCCCATACCTCGGTATCCATAAGGCTTACCGAGTTGCGGTTTTCTGTACTAAACAGATATCAGTTCTTTACATTTTAGAGACATATATTTCCACATATCTAAAAATGCAGACATTAGGTACCGCATGGTACCTCGAACGCCATTGGGTACCCACTTACTTTTGCATAGTAATACATTTCGAGTTGTTCAGCATCAATAAACACTTTTTTTTTAATTAATCGTTTTTCTACCAGAAACCCAAAAGTCCATACCTGACCGACCAGGTTTTGTCCATTTAATTTAAAAAATGTTAAATATTTTAAAATGTAACATTTTAAATATTTTTTTGATTTTTGTTTCAGGTATTTCATGCATCAAAACAAAACCAGGATTCTGCATGAAAGACAGCGAAAAGAAGCAGTGTAATTTGTGGCTAAAAGCACGTCCTTTCTGAAGACAGACTCGATTATATTCACATTCTTTTGTACGAATATGTAACCTTAATAAATATACTGCTCCACAAATTATTTCTTTCTTCCATAAATTAGAATAAATGTATGTCTGTTTAAAGAAAATGTTTGTTACGTTAAGTCCTTTCAACTCTTTTTCTCTGTAAATAAGAACATTATACCTTGCAACATTTTTTTTATCATTGTGCAATTCCGATTGGATAAAGTAAATCTGCACGAAGCACTATTATTTCAGACATACATTAATAACTAATGTATTGTTCTGTGAATAAGGCAATGGTATAGTGAACATGTTTTAACATAAAATCTGTAACTCAGCTTTTCAGTAGTCAACTTTATTGAGAATCCGAAGAAAGAAAGAAAAAATGTTGGACTTAACAACGAATTTCAAAATTAGTTTTGTTCGAGTTCTGGACTAATCCAAATTATCCAGAGAAATCATTTATGTTGCTCTCTACAGATGTATCCTTTATCCAAATTGTATGAAAAGGAGACTTCATACATCGCTATATTTTGTATGAACTATGTTTCGTATTTATTTAATCACTTTGTACCTTTCTCTAGTGTTGACAACGCCGCAAGTGTCAATCGAATAATTTAGTGTTTCACTCATGTAACCTTGTGACTAACGTACGTCCTGTCGGTATATATATGTTACTGGGTTCGATTAGCGACAAACAATTTTTAGCGTTAAACAAATACAAAAATCTACACGCAATGAGATACGATGATCTTTGCCTCATAGACAATACCAAGCAACTAACTTTACTGAGTGTGGTTGAGTTTACTAGTGGTATTATCTGGGTATAATCAGTGTTCCGAGAGCTATACTTCTTTTTGTGCTCTGAATTGCAAACTTTGATATAACCGTTTTAAATTATTGTATATCTATCTATCTATCTATATATCTATCTATATCTATATCATATAAAATTGTAAACTAGAAACTTCCGAGTAGTTCTGAGAATCATCGCTCTTTCTTTAAATAATGTATGAGACTATTACACTGCTCGTTACTTAAAATGTTGAACTAAGAAGGATACATCCAGGAAAGTCCAAATTTGCAGAATGTATAGAGCAGGGAAGGATAAATATGTTTGGTCGATGGCTGCACAGCTTCTCATACCTGTGAACTCCGCCAGCTACAGTTGATGAGCTGTGGCATTGGATCGTAAGACGCATGGCTTACCATACCAGAAGAGAACATCCTCTCGATGTCTCGCTGTGTTACAGTCGTTCTGGTTGTGAATGTTGGGTCAGTTCTGCTCCTTTGTCACCACGTTGTCACACAGCGAATACAGCGATAAGTTTAACCCTTAACGTACCAAACCTAAGTCGTCAAAGTTGTTTACCATGCTGGAGTCTTCTGGAGACCCCAAGTATTATTTTAATTTCTCAACACAGTATTGCAGAGGGTTACTCCAACTATTATTTTTTGGATGTCTAGAAGCATACTTAAGTTAAATGAACATTGTTGACATCAAATATTATGTATATTTGAGCACTATTCAGTTCTTCATACAATTTTATACTTTTGTGTTTGTAAATCTGAAACACAGGTTTAACAATGGAGTTTTTACACTTTCAAGTGTGTTTTTATTTTTTGTATTTTTTAAAGAAACTAATCGTTGATCTAATCATGTAATTAATATCTCAAAGGGTTGCAGGATACATATAAAAATTGAGAATAAATTGATTCTTATAATTGCGGCAGTATCACTAAATATCACTCTCTGGGGTCCCTAGAGTACCCCGCTTGGTATGTTAAGGGTTAAGCATAGTTGACACTTACTATTAGATATCGGCTTGGGAACTTTGGCGTAGCTACCCTGTCTCCTTGAAGTTTCATTTTTAATGGCGAGTACTGTGTAGGAATCATCTTGTGAGGGAACACGTTTTCAGCTGACACCATGTTTTTAATTATAGCGTCATTTAAAAAATAACTTATCTGTTAATTAAAATGTGCAGAGAAGTTATTTCTGGAAAATCCTATTCACGCCTCTTGTGGTAACAACTTCTGCATTTTGGAAGAGGATATTATTAAGGAAAAGAATGAGGTAAAGTCGTCTTTATATAGTACACACGGAAAAGAAAGTATTTGACAGTTGACAAATTTTCTTTTGCCAATAGCTCGGGAACAAATGAATTAATTTGGATCTTTTTGTTGTTATTCTTGACAACCTGCCAAAGTCGGTACTCTAATAGGTTAATTTATTGTTGAGTTTTTAGGAAAACAAATTTTGTCAACTGAAAAATATTTAATTTCGTGACTGTACAAACAATGGATGATAACGGCTTAATAAATGACTTACGTAAGTCTTGTTTGAGTTTGAACATAGGATTGTACATGGCTGTGCATTTTGCATTATTATTGAAGTGCTGCAACTAAGTTATTGCAAAAGGTATGATAAATTCTTACAGTAATATTGTCACATATTGATTTACTCTGTATGAAAACTAAAATAGTTTAACATATGGTTAACCTCCTTTGTGCCAATAATTTTAAAATTAACGCTTGTGCCACTTTTCAACCTTGGCTTTGCAGTAGCTTTCCAAAGAATTAGCAGGAAGTCCAAACTTACACCCTGCAGGTAAATACATTTCTCTGGACAGTTTCACTGCTCCAAACTAAGATTGAAAAGTGTAAATTTTTAATCTTATTATTATTGGCACAAAGGAGATCAACCATATTTTAAGCTATTTTTGTTTCCATACAGAGAAAAACAATATGTGACAACATTACAGTAAGAATGTATCATGCATTTCTCACTATGTTGCAGCACTTCAATAATGGTGCACTATACGTACAATCTAGATCCTGAATATGTCCAATCCATATATTACAACAAGGCAATACGTATGCGATACAGGTAAAATCCGCATATTTCATATGGACAATCTATAAGCTACATACATCCAATCCATACATTACATATGGCCAGCCTGTACGCGACATACGTATAATCTATATGCTGCATGCAGACAGTCTGTAAGCTGCATATGTGCACTCTGTATGGTGCATACGGATATTTTGTATGCTGTATCGGGACAAGCTGTGTGCGACATAAGGAAAATCTGTATAATACATACGTACAATACGTATACTGTATCTAGTCGTACGTACGGGGCACAAGTAGACAAGTCTACAATATAGATGCTGTCTCGGGGTTAAACGCAAGAAACACACGTACAGAACGTATATTGCATACTTCTTGAAATTATGCTCCGTCCTGATAGTCAGTGAGTGTCGTCATTATTAACCCACATGCTACATACGATCCTGACGTCACAAAGCTAGATATTACCTCCGTATATACTTGTTGCTGCAGATGACGTCACACGAATGACGTCATTGCACTTATGCGGACAGTTCGTATAATGCATACTTTTTCAGCTATACGTTTGCTGCAGGATGTTATATACGGTTGTACGTTAAGTCCAGAAACTACAGGAATTACGAATGTAACCTACGTTTTTAAGTATGCCACCTACATTTTTTTTTCTCAGTGTATGTTGTCACTCAGCACGACATACTCTATCAGCGTGCGAAGTTTGGTTGAGATCGGCCAAACGGTCTAGGAGGAGTTCGCGGACAACCAAACGGCTAACCCGAGTATAAGAGCTTCGCTTCGCTCAGCTCAATAATAATAATAATAATAATAATAATAATAATAATAATAATAATAATAATAATAATAATAATAATAATAATAATAATAATAATAATAATAACTAATGTTCTACAGGAAAATAACATAGGGCTTATTGTATTGTTATTATAGGAGCAGATAAGGCCAACTTCAAAAAAGTCTGTTGGTCTGAAGCTACGTTTCTGATGGACATTATACGTACGAACTTTCTGGGATTTCTTTCGTTTTCTTTTGGAGATTTACCCACACCGATAAAACTAACACGAACAACAAAAGACTTAAGTCTGAAAAAAAAATCAAGGTCTACCGCACTAAACTTTCTTGCGACCGATTCTTAAGTCATGTCATGGTCAGTGGGGATCTAGAAGGTAAAAACTGGGGGGAGGGGGAGTGGGAAGCCAGAACTCGGACTATAATAGGTATATCATGAGTTTACTATAAACATGCAAAAATACATGAATAATACGTTAAATTATTTTTGTCATTCCAAAACTGAGGACCTAGGCAGCCCATGGTGCTGTTATTACGGAATCATTTATTTATGGAATATGTACAAAATTATATAAAACATTCTTGGAAGATGTCGTCCAAAGAAAACTCACCCCAAAAAGGAAACCCCTTGTGGATTTTTTTCTTGAGAAATAATTTATACCATAGGCCTACTTTAGGGCAGGGACGTACGCAGGAATTCATTTCGGGAGGGGTCTAGAACGTTTCGGGGGGGGGGGCTCCAAATACAATTTGAGGCTAAATTATATGAAACTTTCTGAAATTGCCCCTAAAAGTAGGCTACATTTACAAAAAAAGTCGGAATATCGGGGGGCGGACTCCCAGGACTACCCCCGCGTACGCCCTGCTGTAGGGCTAGGATTGTTAATGAAACATGAAATATGAACAAAATCGCCTGAATACAGTGTTTTATCGACACATGTTGGGAGATAATACCCCTTTAACTTATTGAACGTATAGATGTAGCACGTAGGCCTACGTAATGAATATGGTCTACGGCCACCCTATCGAGCTTTAGATTTCTCATTGAAATCAAGGAGACTGGAATAAAACAGTGAATGAGCAGTTCCTGAGAAAATTTTCGAAAAAGAACCCAGTCCTAAGAATAAATTAACCTGTCTGAAATCTTTTTATCCGAAAAGTGACTTGTTAATAATGTTTTTTTGATTTATGAAAAATAAACAAAATTAGAGTTCTTTTCGGGACCGCGGTGGTTCAGTGGTAGAATGCTCACCTCTTGTGCATGGTTCGATTCCAGCTCGCGCCAAGTGAACTTTGTGGTGGACAAACACCGTGTGCGTGGGTTTTCTCGGAGTTCTCCAGTTTCCTCCCACTTTCTTCATTGCACCATTTCATTCATTTCTCATAATCACCGTCTCCTTTAGCCTAGCCGGCATAATCATGGGACGTAAAACTCAGATTTGATTTCATTTTTTCTTCTCACTTTAAAGTTCTACTCGTGAAAAATTGTTTTAATTTCCAGTTTCTAGTAACCTAACCTTATTTTCTGGTTTAGAAAAGAGATTAGACCCCCTTCCCCTTGGGGAACCTAATAAGAACCAGAAGTTTTAAAATTTAGTCTGAATACGTTGAAAGTTATGGCACAAGAACAGTGCCTCTCAACCTTTTTTGACAGACGACACGCTACACTGAATGCCCACGACATCCCGACACACTTGACTTTTATTATTATTATTATTATTATTATTATTATTATTATTATTATTATTATTATTATTATTATCATTATTATTATTATTATTATTAACAATAAAATAAATTACAGTAGTTTAAGACTATAGATTTCTATTAGGGACTCTTATGTAATACTGAGAATTGTTGCTGTCTTGACTGGAGGCGCTGAATAATACTGTCTGTCTCAGCACCGCAAATCTGTCTTCAACATTGGGGGGACGGGTAAGACCGTTCCCATATATATACAGTGGCGGATCCAAGAAGGGGCCATAGGGGCTATAGCCCCACCTTGACGCTCAGGTATACACTAGATAAAATGGGCTTCAATCCTGCTTTACACTGGATAAAACGGCAAAATATGGTTCAGCCCCTCCCTTGATGATATCCTGGATCCGCCCCAGTATATATATATATATATATATATATATATATATATATATATATATATATATATATAGATAGATAGATAGATAGATAGATAGATAGATAGATAGATATATTTTAACGATGTTCAAAATATTTATGAAGTTGAAAAACAATGCTGTGGAGGATCAGGGGAGCAAAGTTGTCTTCAACATTGGAAGGCAAACAGATTTGAGATTTATTCTGGGGGGACATCAATTTAATCTCACTTTCCTTTGTTGCAGTCGGACATAAATCACATTTCTCCCCCAAAACACATTTCAAATCTGATTATTTGGAGGACAGTCCCCCAGTTCTAACATTGAAGGGGACATGTCCTCTTCAACCAAGGACGTACGCAGGAATTTATTTCGGGAGGGGTCTAAAGCGTTTCGGGGGGATCCAAATACAATTTGAGACTAAATTATATGAAAATTTCTAAAATTGCCCCTAAAAGTAGACTACATTTACAAAAAAGTCGGAATTTCGGGGGGTCCGAACCCCCAGGACCCACCCACTGCGTACGCCCCTGTTCTCAACCCCCGGGATTTGCGCTAGTGATCTGTCTCAATATCAATGCATCATAACTTTTAATTCTAACATTTCGTGATACATCCTGTGGGACTGCACGACATACCGATTGAGAACCAATGGTCTAAAATGTGTGAACGAATGAATGAACGTGGATCAGACAGACATTCAAACATTACTTTTCGGCATTAAGGGGATACTGAAACGTGTATAAATCCATAGAAATGTTATATGTTACTTTTTTTTTTTTTTTTGCACGATACTGTACTTCCTGCTGTATGATCGCTCGAATGTAAAAATTGTTTTTCTTTTTTTTTACGGTACCTTTGAACGTCGGGATCGCCCATTAAATATGTCCCGGCCGATTTATATGTATATAATTAACACATAGTTTATAAGTTTATGAATAATTAACGTTTACTGTACCTGTAATCACGTGTGTCTAGTCTTCAAGTCGCTGCGTTATGTTCCACACCAACTGCTGATTCTCCAGACTTAATTTCCTCACTGTTTCACTGTTTTATCTCCTAGCAACAGATCTAATTCAGCAGACTACGCTAACATTCCACCCGCAAGCGTGGAGCCGCCTAGCAACTTTACATTCTTTTCCTGTATCGCGCGTGCTCTCTCTTCCCCGTCACAACTGTTTATGCGTCAGTGTTGCCAATCAATAGCGCTAAATACTTGCACGACGAGGAAAAAATAAAATCCCTTTATTTTAAAGACAACCTCCTTTCTTTTTTTTCTGTGCAAAGTTCACATAGTAGATTACTATTCGGTGCCTTTAGTGATTCAAGAATAGTATCTCTAGCTTACTTGAAAAATAAACCGTATAGCGCCTTTGAGAATTCAGTTTTAAATTTGCTTTGCTTTTCCCTATTGTGAATAGCAACACTAAGAAGCATTCCTCTCCGATCGGGGAACTCCCGCTTTGAAAAATGACAAGCTCTTCGTTGATGCTGCTGCGCTTACCAATCTAAGAGATATATTCCCGTTTTTTTTCTTTCTTTTTTCGAACCAAATAATATTGAATGAGCAAGAAGAGTGAGTCACTCCAAATAAAATCAAACTGAAGCTTTTCCTTCTATACGCTTAATTTTACTTTCAATGTAGACAGGGATTAAAAACGACTTTAGCATTAATTTCATGGGGGCCAAGTAGCAAGATTCTTCTTAATACTGAAAATAATAGCTTTATACAGGGTGTTTCAAAACAACATCGACAAAGTTTGCGAGGTGATTCCTGACACCAAGATAAGACAAAAAGTAAAGACCAACCTGGGTGCACAAATGCTTCTTTTCGGAGCTATAGGCTGCCGAAAACATGAAAAAATGAACCGGAACTTTAAAGGTTCATAGCTCCAATACTATGGGACCTACCGTAGTCGGGCCAAGAAGACTAGTATTATGAGCCCTTTCCAAATATCCATGTTTCAGAATCCTGCGGAACTTCCGCAACAATTTTTAATAAAGGAAGTTGGTGAGTACTTCAAATTATATGTCCGTAGCTCAAATGCATTGCTGAATGAAGGTTTTCCCAATACTTTTTGACAACCATCTATTTTGGAGGATAATTCATTTCCAATATATTCACAGTGCTACCTAACTTCGTGACACTACTTCTCTCTCTCTCTCTCTCTCTCTCTCTCTCTATATATATATATATATATATATATATATATATATATATAACCGGTTGTTAAAAAATTAGAATAATGCCACTGGATTCAGTGCTTACAAATAATAGTAATAATTGTCTGATAGTCTGTCAGTATTTTTTTCCTGAAAACCATTCAACAAAACATCAATTTATAGATGTTATATGAATGAATGCTAGTCACTATTGCTAGAATCATAATAATATAATGATATAATAAATAAATAATAATATAATGATATAGCAATAATATTAAGTTAATTAATAATAAAACCAGTTGTTATATGATATGAATGACCACTGTGTAACAAGAAGATGCATTATCTCAATTATCAATCAGTTTTGTTCTGTAATACACTGTAAGGAAAATCAAGGATAATAACTAGAACCTAGAGCTCAATGGCATTCGCCAGATTATGGAGAAAGAAATGCAGAGGTTTTATTAGACGCTTGTAGGGACATAAGAGTAGAAGTAAATGCAGAGAAAACGAAATAGCCTATATGGAAGTTCGCCGTGATCTAATACTCATTGGCGCAACTAGGATATTTTCCTAGGGGGGGGTCATGGCCCCTTATTTCTGAAAATTGGAAGAATCTTTTAGAAGACCTTGTTATAGTGCTTATATATATATATATATATATATATATATATATATATATATATATATATATATATATAAGAAATGACTATACCGAGTTTTATATTAATAGACGGGATAGATATGAGGAAAAAGATTGTATACCAATACACGCTTTCCCCTCATACCTATTGTGTCTATCAATACAAAACTTGGTACAGTCATTTCTTATACTCTATACTATTTTTTGAGATACATTTTGAATTGAGTACTTTTACTCGGGGCCACTTCAGAGGGGTCCAAAGTTGATTGCAGGAATTTCTGGAGGGAATTTTCCCCACATTCCCCCAATTTTCCCTGTTCAAGTACATTATGGACCCCAATACATATCACCTTTGGAAAGCTTGTTTCATGCTGAAGAGAATGAACTATAAATCATGACTTTCCAATGAACAGTGTTGACGAATTAGGGCCATCCCGTATCGATTTAACACAGTGACTTAGCCGCACCATCTCAGATTTTAAAGAAATTTGGCACATAGGTGTTTTATAGTTAGACTAAGAAAAATACCAAATTTCAACTTTATATATCAACCGGTATTGAAGATAGGGTTATGTCAAGTTTGAAAAAAATCCCCAAAATAGCATGTTCAATGAATTTTGAAATTGGAATTGCAGCTCTCATAATTGAGCTAGAGAGATCATTGAGGTGCCATTTTACAGTAATTTTCATGCCCTTTCCTGTGGTATACACCATATAGGATAGTACGGAATGTTTTTTTTTTTCAAAATCAAAATCCAAATTTTATTTGCAAAATTAAAAAAAAATTAAAATTTTGAAATTAATTCAATGAATAGATAGTATTGTTGTAAAGCATATGGCAAAATATGAATGGTCTTCATATTTTGAATGGATGATAATAGGTTCGTTGTTTAAAAAAATTCAAATTTAATACTTGATTTTTCAATAATACTCTGGACGTAGGGTAATAACACAAGAATGCTAGGTTTTACACTTCCGTGAAAATAAAAATAGACACTAACCTGAAGAGAGTATAGATGAGTTCATAGTAAAACTTTTGAATAAAGTAGGATATGTTTTTCATTTGAAGTTTGAAAAAGTCAGATTTGTTCGATATACATCACTTTCAAGAACATAACTTCTTTCAGTGGGAGTTAAGGACTCACTTTTGTCAGAACGTCCACTACTAACATTCACAGAACATCAGCATTTCTTAGATATGAGAATGACGGAGATGGCCCAGGTGGATCAAAAATTTATTTTACTTCACCAAGTTCTCCATTTTTCTGTAAAACATGCCCGACCCACCAATTTGCTTCATAGGCAGCCTGATATAGCCTGATATGTCTTCTAATTGAAGTTTATTTGGAGACTGACATTTCCTTTTCCCCACCCTGCAAACCACCTGAAAATTTTAATACAATTTGCTCCATATTGAATTTGAACCCCTCTGAAAAGCTGTATATCCCCCGAAGTAAATTCATGTGTAGGTCCCTGATAACAAGTGAGCTGAAATGGCGTTTAGACAAACAATGAATGCTGGAATTTTAAAGTTAAAGTTTAGTATGAGATATCATTCAAGAAAATTAAAAAAAAAGTCCAATTGATAAGCTACAGATGTAGTCAAAACAGTTTGCCTACTTTTTATTAATTTATTTAAGCAAAGTTTAAAATGTTGATAACTATGAAACAGACATCCAGGTAAGCAGATAAGATAGAATTTGCTTCGTTAGCAGAGGTGGCTTCAGGATTTTAATTTTGAGTAAACCTATTTTTTTAAATTTTATATTCTAAATATAAATGTATAGTATTTGTTCCATTGCAGTAAATATGTATTAATTATCTTTTAGTCGTTTACATTTTTCAAAATTTTTGGGTAGGTACTGGCCTACCCGCTAAAGCTGTTTCAGTTTGTTTGGTTTGTTTAGGCTTAACGTTGTTATGTAACAACTAGGTTATGAAGGATTGGACATATTTGGGGAGAGGTGCCGAATATCGCACCCATTTTATTTTTCGTACGTAGCGAAGCAGAAATAGGTGAAAATGAAACAGAACAAGGACAAGGCAAAGGATGGAGGGTTTGCCAACTCGTGTGATGCCTAGAATGGATTTCAATACATTACATACTTGTACATAACGTTTTAAACAAAAGTCTACGATTTTCCGAGTTGAAAACAAGTGTGCATAATATCGTACCCCGGTGCGATATTAAGAACACATTCTGTAAGGGCATAATGTGCAAGACTTTGTTGCCGAAAACAAGAACAAGAAGTTATAATGAGACATGTAATTAAACAGAGGCCTCTTACATGTTAATATGCTACAACTATTAAGGCCACTTACATGCTACAATAGAAAAAAAAACATGTTTGGTCTACATTCTAAAGCATACCACACATTCTTGTACAAATTATCTAGAAATGGAACATGGACATTGCAGAATAGCCTACATGTGTGCTACAAATTACAAATGAAACATCGAAATTGCATAGGGCTACAAACAAAGCTAGAAATATTCAATGAAATATCTAATGGATGCTTTGAAAAAACATTAGAAAAGATGTAGTTAAGGTGGATCACTACCCGGAAGTCAGTATATGTATTAGTTCATTGTCTTAACTAACGCGTAAAGAAATGGCACATATTATAAGTATTACACTATAAAATAGAGTTATGCGTCAGCTACAACATGAGATACTATTTTCTGTGCTTATGTATTCTGTTAGCTAAAAAAGTAACATATAAGAGAAAAACTTGATCAGTTTTAAGATGAGTACACAAGATGGCGCTTGCTGTTAAATTTTGCTACTCCTGTGCTCAGTTTTATGAAATTTTTACTTACAAGCATAAATTATTTTACAAGTAGTTGTCTCATTAGGGAATATGGATATTATATTACCGTTTTTCGTGTTATGTTTTACATTTTATTCAAATATTATTTTGTGTTTACGGAAATAGTTTTAGCGGCTGAATCTCATGCTTACGCAGGACGCCATAATGCTTCGTTGCCAAACTTACATGTGTACTGTTGCAGTCACAGTAGTAGGGCAATTCCTTGTTAGCGTTTGAAGTCCAGGGGCGAAACATGTGAATTGTGACAAAACTATTATAGTTAATAAAAGTGGAAAATGGGGAAAGGGAAGGAATCATATATATATATATATATATATATATATATGATTCCTTTAAACATGTTTTTTTGTTTAAAACGCTTTAAACGTTTAAAACAAAGTACTTTGTTTTAAACAAAAAAAAAACATGTTTAAAATGTTTATTTTGTTTAAAACATTAATCTAAATACGCATATATATTACATTTTTACACTCTTAGGTATTGCTTGCCATCTATATTCAACCGCTAGATCAAATTTCGGGAACTTCCCTAATCTCGACCCGCCTAAATGTTCAATTCCGGAGAAAGAAATCGGGATTTCCCGATCTCCGTTCACGGAATATGTAGTTTAGTTTCTTTGTGTTACGTTCTACTGGTCGTCTGCATTGTTAATCTTTAAACGCCCGTTGATGCAACTGCTGTGTCAGGGCTTTAAACCTCAATTGAAATGTAAATTGAAAGTGTGATAAGGGACAATGCAGAGTGACTGGATGAAGTAGCTACAATCATTGGCATAAGTCACTGTTCAATCTGTAACATTATCCACGCTGTGCTCAGATTTCGGAATGTGTGTGCCAGGATGGTATCACGCCAGTTGATAGACGAACTGAAGCAGCGATGTGTTGATGTGTCACGAGATTTTGCCACGCCGTAAACGAGAAGGTAGTGAGTTTCAGAAGAGATTCGTTACTGGGTATGAAACATGGGTGCACTATTACATTCCGGAAATAAGAAAGCGAGCATGCAATGGCAGTATCCATTATCGGACACAACCATCTACAGGGAAGTTAGTACTTTCTTCTGGGACCAAAAGGGTGACATTTTGGAGCGTTACAGCATAGGGAATGTATAGTTAATAATATCTTGTATTCCGATCTTCAAAAACATCCTAAACTTTCTATACGAAGTAACACGGACTTCTGAAAACAAATTTCCTTTATAACATAACAATACTCGGCCTCATACTACTGCCTGTGCAATGGCTGCGATCAGGAGATACAATTTTAACAACTGGTTCCAAGAACCTGAGAAATTTTAATAACCGGTTCGGGCGAGCTAAGTGAATGACACCATTGAGTAAAGCAATAGACCCGTATGCGCTGTCAACGATCAGGCCATGAGCGTCTGCAGCGGAGGCAAGGGGAAAATCGCTTTACCCTGCATTTTCGAAAGGTGTTTGGTTGTTTCAAAACGCTTTTACCCAGAAACACACATGAAGGAACATTATGTTTGGTTACACCTATAGTCCTATGTAATGTAGTCCACAAAGTTATGCAATATGCCTCAATAATAACTGTTTTGCATCATGCATTATGCGCATCAATGTGTGTCGGGCTTTTGCCGCTTCCGCGACCTTAGAAAAATCCTGCTGGTGTTTCTGGATAAAAGTGTTCCTATTCGGAACTGTTATTATCTTCAGGTGTGCATAGTATCAAGTATGAACCAGTACTAAAAGATAGCGTGAAATTGTTTTGAATATATGCCACTATAAACAAGAATTACAGAATTCATACTTAAGCTTATTATTGTTGAAGATCATGTGATATATGAAGGACAGCAATCAAGGTGCAAAAGCAAGTACTTTCAAAACACTTGGAGAAATGAAGTAGGTTAAATATACTAGTAGATTTTAATAAAATTTGCTGTAAATAGCTTGGTAGATAGATCACCTCTGGAGCACGAGATCGCTGGTTCGATCCCACTTTTCGCCAGGAAGACTTTCTGTAGGACCCATAGTGTGCGTGGATTTTCTCGGTGTTTTCCCACTTCCTTCAGTCCACCATTTCTATAATCATCGTCACTGCTCCTTTTAGATTCGGACTATAATCGTGGAATATTAAACTAGAAAATTTCAAATAGCGCCTTCGGCATCCTAACACCCGTGCTAATCGCGTAGTTTTACTCGCTGCGGGAACTTATGCAAAGTCATTTTGACCCGTGATTACTAAAGAGTTCGACTAACATATGTTTCCTGCAGTAGTCAGGCCTTTAGTATGACGCTAATCATACGTCAAAACGACTGCATAAAGCCCTATCTCAGATTCCTCATTCCACCTGGATTGTGGAACAAATCTGTGTATGTAAATAAGCAACCTAGTAAAAGTTGATGATAGTTTTCAATTAACGTAGCCATGTTTGGTGCAGAAAACGTTGGAATTTTAGCCATAATGATTACCATCCCGGTAGCCACTCCAAAATTGTAGGGGGGCACGTCTGAAGTTAGAGGGGGCTCGATCCAACAATATTATAGTTCATCTACAAGCCTACCGTGAAAATTTTAGGGGGCTAGCCAAAATTTAATGGGGCCCGGCCCGCCTAGGCCTCCCCCTGAATACGGGCCTGATGATGATGCCATCTAAAGTAAAGTTACACTAAGACATTCAACTTACAAAATATATGCACTGGGGAACACAACTTACAAAATACCTGCACGGGAATACAACTGACAAAATACCACGCTTGAAAGAACTAAGTCTGTTTTGTTGAAAAGATCGGATTTGTGTAATGGTTTTGTATTTGTATACTTATTCTTAATTTGCACCTTTGAGACATTTAGTTATGCAGATAAAATTTTATCTGCATATCTTTGTAATTTGCAGATAAAATTTTACTATAAATTTAGTTTTCGTTACCCCTAAATGCAGTTTGAGTCGAATTTTGTCCAGAAAACGCTGGAATGTTAGCCATGATATTTAAGCTCCTAAAGTAAAGCTGCTCCAAGGATTGCAACTTCGGCTATAAAATAACATTTTTGAACATACTAAGAATCTGTTTTGTCCCATCTACCTAAGTAATGATTTTGTATTTGTACACGTATCCTTAATCTGCACCGTAGAGGCATCTAATTATAAATAAATGTATAACGTTTAGCTGCCGTTTTCTAACAAACTATTGCCATAGAAATGATATAATTTTCCCCTAAATGCAAATTGAGTTGACCTTTGACCAGAAAACAATGGAATTTTAGCCATGATATATTAAATCTCTAAAGTAGAGATAAGTTTTACACCAAGGATTACAACTACGCTTATAAAACACCATTTTTGAGCGTACTGAAAGTCTGTTTTGTCCAAAAGATGAAATTTATGTAATGATTTTGTATTAGTATAGGCATTCTTAATCTGCATCATAAAGACATCTAGTTTGAGAGATACGCATAACGTTTCATGAGTTAAAAAATCACTTCTGATCAAAGAATATAATTAATTCCTTTTTTAAAGCAGGCAGTATTGAGTAAAATGGAAATAAAAGCTCTCATTTCTCTTTGTTGTAAATCATGTATAAAATGCGACCGTGTCTAAACACTCTTCTACCCGTAACTCATGTGGCAACACCGCATGTGTCGCAATGTGCTCTGCCATCTAGCGAGAAAGTTTTACCCTAAAGGTGACTACCGATCCAGCTTAAAGAAGAGGCGAAAAAAAAAAAAAAAAACAATGTCGCCAATGCGGTTCAGTGTTCACGTCAAATTCAATGTGATAGTGATTATTCTAATGTTCCAAACACAAATCACACACAAACTGCTTGTAGTCGTCAGTACTCGTGCATAGCTCATGCCACCAAGAGCTACACAGAATACAACGGATCCATTTTTCGCCGCCTTTCTCACGTGAAAATGTTCCGTTACAATAAGGACATTCTCAGTCTTCATTTTCACTGTCTTCATCAGTTGACACTAAATGAAAAGACATATCCAAATCTTCATCACTGGTTATGCCAGGGCTTCTCTCCAGTATTCTTTTCTTCCCCTTCTTTAACGTTTGTTTATTCTCCGTACGAACGTGTGTCCTTTCCAATTCGCTTTGCTGCTTTCTTTTCATTTTGTTTGACTGTTCCTTTTTGAGATGCGCGTTGCAAATCTTCAGTGAGTTTATATTTGTATGATGAGCTTGTTAGAAGAGTAGCAGAATCACCTCGTCTTCCTCTAGACATATCAGGATTAGGCACATGATGAGGCACTGGACTTACACCCGATGGTAAGACGAGCAACGATGTACTGGAGGTGCATCCGTTTGAAGAATGCGAAGACTGGTTGAATGTATCGGTGTTTCTTAAAGAACTGCCTTCAAAAGTCGTTGAAGAGTGAGCAGCAGGTGACTCATGCAGGCCTAATGCTGTAGATCTCTTGGGGTCTTCTGTTGGTGATGTGGGCCTAAGTGTTCTCACGTGTGTGGAAGCCACAGTCCCTCCGTTTGCTGCTTCCTTGCTGACTTCTTCGTTTGCTTCAGCAATGTATTCATGCTCAGTAAATATATTGTGATCGCAGGGATACAGACCAGTCACTCGATATCCATTGGCAGCTTTTTTGTAAGCTTCAATTGTGGCAGCCTTTTTGTAAGCTTCTCCAAACAATGCTGCAACTTCGTAGTGGGTAACTGCTCTGTGTTTGTTATGTTTGAGCCATGTCTCTATTGCTTGCGCATAATGTCTTCAGTGGTTGCATAAAAGCTCTGTCGAGAGGTTCCAATTTATGTGTCGTGTGTGGTGGCAAAAAACAAATGTGAACACCATTCTCGCGTGCCAATTGAAGCAACCTAACATTGCGCGTATGTGAGTAATTGCCATCCAGAATAAGAATAACTGGATTATCTTTGGAGGGTCTGACGTTCGTTAAGAACTGCTTCTGGAAGCATTTAAGGAAACTATCAATTTGTATCCAGCCTGAGCTGTGACAATGAGCGATGGTGCCATAAGGGGCACAGTAGTAGGGACCCGCGTATATCTCGCCGAGTCAGCAAAAAATTTCTCGATTCTGATTGGCTGATAGAGGTCACGTGACTTTAGGCCCCGCCCACGCGGAAAATTCAAATTTCCAGGTCACGTGGTATGACGTCATGAGTCACACTGTGGGGAAATCCCTCATTCTCTTTTATGACCAAGATTTTTGAAATTTGTTCCCTTTTACGGGTAAGATGAGTGCTTTGATACCTCATTCTGATTGGTTGACAGCTGTCACGTGATCTTAGACCTTGGGATATTTGAAAATTCGTTCCCTTTTATGGGTAACATGAATGCTTTGGTACCACGATGCTGATTGGCTGATAGATGTCACGTGATCTTAGACCCTGGGATATTTGAAATTCATTCCCTTTTACGGGTAAGATGAGTGCTTTGATACCTGATTCTGATTGGTTGATAGAGGTCACGCGATTTAAAGCTCTGGGATTTTTTAAAATTCGTTTCCTTTTACGGGTAAGATGAGTGCTTTGATACCCGTAAAAGGAAATTGGCTGGTATAGGTTACGTGATCTTAGACCTTGAGATTTTTGAAATTCGGGCATCCTCTTTGATGAGTACTTTGGTACCTCGATTCTGATTGAAGGATAGAAGTCACATGATTTTAGACCCGCCACACGGTGAACAGATTACATGGTATAACGTGGGGAAATCCTTCACTGATTTGTTTCCTTTTACGGGTAAGATGAATGTTTTGGTACCTCAATTTTGATTGGTTGATAGAAGTCACATGATCTTAGCCCCAGCCCATGTGAGAAATTCAATTTTCTTTTTAGGTTACGTGATATGACAGTGATCCACCCTTGACCGGGATTTAGAATTACGTTCCCTTTTATTGTTATGTACTGAAGTTCACCTTAAATATTATCGTTTCCTTTTATGGGTAAGATGGTTCTTATCTTATATGTTTACGTGTGGAGATCTTGTCCTTGAATTAGTAGCCAATGTCTCTGAAAGGAACAATGGTGAAAGAGGGGTCCATCCTTGTCGCTTGTAGATTTCTTATAACACATTGTTGTGAGTTTAAGCGATTTTTAAACGCTGAACGTTTTGTTGGTCAGTAAGCGCTTCATTAATGGAAACAGTGTTGCCAGATTTTTCTTACCTAAACTGCTCCGATTCTTTTCGAAACGGTTCCGCAGAGTGCAAGAAATTTTAAACTAAAAATTTTTCGAACTAAAAAATTTGTAACTAAAAAATTTTAAACAAAAATTTTCAAACAAAAAATTTTCGAACTAAAAATTTTGAAACAAAAATTTCAAAAAAATTCGAACTAAAAAATTTAAACAAATTTTTCGAACAAAAAATTTTAAACTAAAAACTTTCGAACTAAATTTTCAAATCAAAAAATTTTCGAACTAAAAAAAATTTAAAAAATTTTCGAACCCCAAAAAATTTCGAACTAAAAAATTAAACAAAAATTTTTCGAACGAAAAAGATATTTTAAACTAAAAACTTTCGAACTAAATTTTCAAATCAAAAATTTCGAACCCCAAAAATTTTCGAACTAAAAAAAATTTAAAAAATTTTCGAACCCCAAAAAATTTCGAACTAAAAAAATTAAACAAAAATTTTTCGAACGAAAAAGATATTTTAAACAGAACTTTCGAACAAAATTTTCAAATCAAAAAAATTTCGAACTCCAAAAAAATTTCGAACAAAAAAATTAAAAATTTTTCGAACGAAAAAAAATATTTTAAACTAAAAACTTTCGAACTAAATTTTCAAATCAAAATTTTTCGACCCAAAAAATTGAAACAAAAAAATTTTGAACTAAACCAATTTTTAAAATGCAAGTTTCGAACTAAAGATGTAAATCACATCTAAACATTTTCAAATCAAACTTTTTATCGAACTAAACTTTTAAAATTTTCGAACTAGAAATTTAAACCAAGTTTTAGAAAACTAAAAAGAAAAATCCTAAGAAATGTTTCTCCCGGAATCGAACTCAGGTCTTTCAAACCAAAGACGTGTATCCTAACAGCTTAGCTATGAATGAATTCGGTTTTAATCGTGCTTGGTGGGTTTCGAACCATGGTCCTTGTAAACGATACACTTATACTTTAAGAAAATAAATCTGGCAATGTAACGCTTCCGTTCGTGGATTAAAATAAAATGCTGATAGACTTCTTTGTGTGTTGACATAGAAGCACATATGATTGAAAATGCAAACGTCAGCGGATGTTGTATCGTATTACTTTAGTTTTACTACGAACGTGTCAGCATGATTCATGAAAAAATAAAAAGGAAACATTGACATTTTCTTACGGAATATGAGGAAAATGTAATGTCGTCACAATTTACGACAGGTAGTGACATGATCCTGACAGAAAGCATTTTGGGATGATGTCATGATCGGAATTGCGACACTAGATGTTGTAACTATTGAGAAACATGAATGACGTCACGATCGATTGTTACACATCGTTTTGGTTCGTGATTCATGACAAAAGCAGCGTTTTGATTGGTTCGTTGTGATGTCATTTTATGAATTTCCTCGTTTCTGATTGGTTGATGATGACATCGTTTTCACAGCGACCTAAATAAAAATCTAAATTTCATTTTTCAAATCCTACACCGCTCTCAACTGTCAAGTGAGAAGGTCTGTTTTTTAAAAGTGTCTTCATTGCGCCGACTTTTTGTTTATTGAATTTGAGGTAAGTTCAGTGAGATTTTTATTTTTCACACAAGATTCGAAAATCATTTTTTTTCATATTTGTGGGCGGATCACTAATACACTGTTTTACTTTTAGCACGAAATATTTAGGCTATGTGGAATTAGTGGAATGGGAAAGTGGGAGTATCCTTAATAAACTCACGAGATCGAACCCACACATTAAAACTAAGCACGAGAAATGATATGGTTTAGCGTCCCTTCAGCTTAATGTTGAATCTGAGCGCCCCGTCGGGAATTGAATCATGGCCAGAGATGTGTGCGCTTAGTTTTGAAAAGAATGCATTCAAACTTTCGAAAACTACACCTGAGAATAATATGGTTCGATTCCCTTTGAAAGCATTATTTTAGTTTAGCGTCCCCTTCAGCTTAACGTGATATTCGAGCAATCACCCGGGATTGAACCAGGGCCAGAGTTGTGTACGTCAACCACTTAGCTTAGTTTTGAAAAGAATGTATGATAACGCATGGGAATAATAAATTTCAGAAAAGGCTTGACAGTGATCCGACGTGGAAAGCAAACCCCACCGACGATTTAACATTGAGGGCAGAATGGTTGAAGTACAATTTAACGCACCACCCGTAGGAACCGATATTATCCAATACGTGCATAATAGTTTCCAAGCGATGCTGGACCATTTATTAGCCAATGTCGACGATGAGGCGATGGTTGGTTTATCGGTAATATCACCACGCAATACCAATAAGCCATTTTGGGTGAGTTTCCGCCAAGCACGAAACATGACACTGGAGACGATGTGGGCCTCGTTCGAAAGAGTTTTACAAAGTAACAATGCATTTCTCCTGCACGAGCCATTCACCGTTCATTTCCATCGTGTGGATATTCCACGTGGCTACGGCGGCGGTTTGCGGCAAGGAGTATTTCAAAACGAAGAATTGTTACGAAGCAAGCGAGGGATTGTACGTGTACAAAATCAAGATTCAAGGTGTCTGGCGTACGCCCTTGTTATTGCTCTTGGCCTGAAAAAAATACAAGAATGTAGATGTGAAACGACATAAGCAGTATCAAAATCAGAGAAAATGCATTGTAGATCAAGAAGTCGATGCGTTAATGTGCAAAGGCAGGAGTGAATTTGGATCATGGTGCCAGTGTAAATGAAATTCGACAATTCCAATCATACCTCAAAGAATATAAAATTACTGTGTACACCAGTTTCACAGGCCATGACATCATGTACGAGGGCCCCAACGATGAAAATCGCACTCCCATAAATTTGATTTGTTTGGCTGGTCATTTTGACATCATCCAATCTTTAACTGCTTGTTTTGCAACCAAGTTCTACTGTGAAGCGTGCCATAAAAAGTATGATCAACGTAACAGACATGTGAAAAATTGTCCTGTAACATGTTCAAAATGCTTACAGAGACCTCTATGCGACAAGAACCAAACGTCGATATTGTGTAACGACTGCAATCGTCAATTTTACGGTGAAGAATGTTTTAACAATCATCGGAATGTAATATATCATCAAGGGGAACCTGTATGTAAAATGATGAAGCAATGTACTAGATGTTACAGAGTATATTCTTTTGTACGAAGTGGACAACGCATTCATGACTGTAATGAGATCTTTTGTAATGTTTGTAAGAAGATTGTTCCAGGATCGCATCAATGTTTTATGCTTCCAGATCGACAATGCTTAAAAACTGGTGTTCCTTCACTCATGCACGCAAAGAAAGCCTTATTGATTTTCTACGATATAGAATCTATGCAAGACACGAATATTGGTGATAATATGTTTGTCCACGTTCCGAATTTATTGGTTGCACAACAAGTATGTTACGTATGTGTTGAAAACGATAATATCGAGCAGTCTTGCAGTACGTGTGGTCAGCGCCAGCATATTTTCCAAGGAGAGGATCCAGTTTATGATTTTCTTCAATACTTGCGGGAACGTCGTCCCAATATAAATAGGATTTTCTGTCTCGCTCACAACTCGAAGGGCTACGATGGACATTTTATTCTAAAGACCATGGTAGAACAATGTCAATGGAGACCTGACGTCATATTAAATGGAACCAAGATATTGAGTTTAACCTTGAATAATCTGACGTTCATCGACTCTTTGAACTTCCTGCCTATGGCATTCAGCAAATTGTCAAAAGCGTTCAATTTACCCGCAACCAAAGGCTACTTCCCGCATTTCTTCAACACCAAAGAAAATCAATCGTATATTGGACCACTTCCAGAAACGAAGTATTATGGTGCAAATGAAATGGCCGTCGAAGACAGGAACAAGTTCATGCAGTGGTACAACGATCATCCTAATGACACGTTTGATTTCCAGAAGGAAATTCTCAACTATTGTATTCAAGATGTCAATGTACTGCGACAAGCATGCGTTTCGTTTATGACGTCATTTGAAGCAGAAACCAAAGTGAATCCCTTCTTGGAGACGATAACGATTGCAAGTGCTTCCAATTTAGTATTCCGCCGGAATTTCCTCAAACCCAACACTATTGGAATTCTACCGGCACATGGCTATCGATGGAGAAGTACCCAATCGATCGCTGCAATGCAATGGCTGGCCTACATTGAAAAAACCGAAGGAAAACAAATCTTACATGTGGCCCGACAAAAAGAAGTGTTTATTGCGGGATTCCATGTTGATGGCTACTACCAAGATCCTGAGACGTTAGAGGAGCACGTCTATGAGCATGCCGGCTGTTTTTATCACGGCTGTAAAGTGTGTATTACTACAGGCCGTAATCAGCCCATCTACGGCAATCCAGAAGACACTATGGAATTCCGTTATGAACGAACGCAACGAAAAAATGCAAGACTGCGTGAATTGGGGTACATTGTACATGAAATGTGGGAGTGCGAATTTAAACAGTTCTTGAAACAAAATCCAACAATGGCGACGTATCTCAAGAATCGCCCGTACATGAACCGCAGACCATTAAATCCAAGAGATAGCTTTTTTGGAGGAAGGACCAATTGTGTGAAATTGTACCACCAAGTCGACGAAAAAGCAGGAGAAAAAATAAAATATTTCGATATTGTTTCGCTTTATCCTTACATAAATAAGTGTGCTAAATACCCTGTAGGACATCCTAGAATTTATCTACAGGGTGACGAAAATATACCACCAATAAATAAAGTCAATGGTCTGATCAAAATGACGATATTACCAAGTCGCCATCTTTATCATGGTCTCCTACCTTACCGATGCAACAAGAAACTATTGTTTCCACTGTGTGCTGCTTGTGCCGACGAAATGAACCCAGACCCTACAGCAACGTGTACACACAACGATCAGGAGCGGTGCCTCACTGGAACATGGGTATCATATGAAATACAGAAGGCAATAGAATTAGGATATCAACCGGTGGAAATCTTTGAAATTTGGGATTATGACATTGAACAATATGACCCCATCACGAAAACAGGTGGCTTGTTCACGGAATACATCAATACGTTTTTGAAATCGAAAATGGAAGCTTCTGGCTGGCCCAGTTCCTGTGTGACCGAAAACCGCCTTGAGCGTGAAGGTATTGCATTGGATCCGACCAAAATTGAAAATAATCCTGCACGAAGAAGTTTATCTAAGCTTTGTGTTAACGCTCTATGGGGAAAGCTTTCTCAGCGTTCAAACTTTAGCCAGACCACAATTATTGATCGGCCGGAAGAATTTTATGAAAAACTCACTTCCCCCGACATTAAACTCCATCAAATTGTACCCATCAATGATACGATGTTGTATGCGTTCTGGGAGTACAATGAACATGTACCTGCTCAAAACCGAAACACCAATGTCGTGTTAGGTGCATTTACAACATGTCAGGCACGTCTGGAACTGTACAAGTACCTGGAAATGTTGCAGGAACGTGTTTTATATTTCGACACGGATTCTGTGATTTTTACAGAAAAGCCTGGAGAGCCAACCATTGAACCTTCAACGTACTTGGGATGCTTATCGGATGATATGGAGTCTTATGGACAACGAGCGTACATCAAGACATTTGTTAGTGGAGGACCAAAAAATTACAGCTTAGAAATATACAATCCAGATACCAACATCACCAGCTACATATGTAAAATTAGAGGATTTACATTAAATTACAATGCAGGACAGCAATTAAATTTCAACACGCTAAAAGAAATGATTACAAATCAATGCCGTGGACAAGTCACCATTACCATCACCCATAAAATAAGCAGGACCAAAGTCCATACCATCGTCACACGCAAAGAAGAAAAAATGTACAGCATCCAGTACACGAAACGTCGATTTAAAGAACTCAATTCCTATGATACGGTTCCGTACGGGTACGTTAAAAAACGGAAGTTGGAACTGGAAAAAGAAGATGAAGAAAAAACTGTAAATACCCAATGAGGCCACCCTTGTAACATAGTCTTTTTCCTTTTTCCTTTTTTTGCCTCCTTGACCATAAAGCAGTAACACCAAGAAAAAAATGAAGTACCCAGAAGAGTTCATAAACCACCACTGGAAGAAATGTAGTCATCTCGTACCGAAGGAGGAACCTTGACCATAAAGCAGCAACACCAAGAAAATGCAGTACCCAGAAGAGTTCATAAACCACCAACACCACCATCAGTGTAAGAAATGCTGTCATCTCGTCCCCGAGGAGGAAGATGAAACAAAACACATCCATCTTTTACAAGTAAGTTTTATTTCTCTCTTATCAATATTTACTAATTTTTATTGCTTCAGAAACAAAAAGAAATTCATAAAGTAATCCATTGTTTCTTCTTTTCCTTTACAGAATACGTCTACAAGATTCGAAGATGATGACACGTCCAAAATATTTATTAACTAGATTCTGTATTTATTATGTTAATAAACTTGTATGAGAAAAGCACATACCTTTCGTTAAAATACAATAAGTTGAAAAAAATATGTTTTATTATTTCTTGAAACCTTGAACACTTGTTTTCAAATAATGGTGATCTTGAAAATTTAAGGTGGAAAATATATCCAAGATTTGGATTAAATGATTTTGTTCGAAAAATTAATTAAAGAATTTTTAGTGTCCAAAATTTGTTTTTTAATTTTGTTCGAAAAATGATTTGAAAAATTTTTAAATGTGGTTTACATCTTTAGTTCGAGACTTGTTTTTAAAAATTGGTTTAGTTCGAAAATGTTTTTTGAAATATTTTTTTGGGTTGGAAAAATGTTTTTCGACATGTTTTTAGTTCGAAAAAATTTTGATTTGAAAATTTAGTTCGAAAGTTTTTAGTTTAAAATTTTTTGTTCGAAAAATTTGTTTAAATTTTTTAGTTCGAATTTTTTTGAAATTTTTGTTTCAAAATTTTTAGTTCGAAAATTTTTTGTTTGAAAATTTTTGTTTAAAATTTTTTAGTTACAAATTTTTTAGTTCGAAAAATTTTTAGTTTAAAATTTCTTGCACTCTGCGGAACCGTTTCGAAAAGAATCGGAGCAGTTTAGGTAAGAAAAATCTGGCAACACTGTTTCCATTAATGAAGCGCTTACTGACCAACAAAACGTTCAGCGTTTAAAAATCGCTTAAACTCACAACAATGTGTTATAAGAAATCTACAAGCGACAAGGATGGACCCCTCTTTCACCATTGTTCCTTTCAGAGACATTGGCTACTAATTCAAGGACAAGATCTCCACACGTAAACATATAAGATAAGAACCATCTTACCCATAAAAGGAAACGATAATATTTAAGGTGAACTTCAGTACATAACAATAAAAGGGAACGTAATTCTAAATCCCGGTCAAGGGTGGATCACTGTCATATCACGTAACCTAAAAAGAAAATTGAATTTCTCACATGGGCTGGGGCTAAGATCATGTGACTTCTATCAACCAATCAAAATTGAGGTACCAAAACATTCATCTTACCCGTAAAAGGAAACAAATCAGTGAAGGATTTCCCCACGTTATACCATGTAATCTGTTCACCGTGTGGCGGGTCTAAAATCATGTGACTTCTATCCTTCAATCAGAATCGAGGTACCAAAGTACTCATCAAAGAGGATGCCCGAATTTCAAAAATCCCAAGGTCTAAGATCACGTAACCTATACCAGCCAATCAGAATCAATTTCCTTTTACGGGTATCAAAGCACTCATCTTACCCGTAAAAGGAAACGAATTTTAAAAAATCCCAGAGCTTAAAATCGCGTGATCTCTATCAACCAATCAGAATCAGGTATCAAAGCACTCATCTTACCCGTAAAAGGGAATGAATTTCAAATATCCCAGGGTCTAAGATCACGTGACATCTATCAGCCAATCAGCATCGTGGTACCAAAGCATTCATGTTACCCATAAAAGGGAACGAATTTTCAAATATCCCAAGGTATAAGATCACGTGACAGCTGTCAACCAATCAGAATGAGGTATCAAAGCACTCATCTTACCCGTAAAAGGGAACAAATTTCAAAAATCTTGGTCATAAAAGAGAATGAGGGATTTCCCCACAGTGTGACTCATGACGTCATACCACGTGACCTGGAAATTTGAATTTTCCGCGTGGGCGGGGCCTAAAGTCACGTGACCTCTATCAGCCAATCAGAATCGAGAAATTTTTTGCTGACTCGGCGAGATATACGCGGGTCCCTACTATTGGCACCATCCAGAAGTTCCTGCTTCATATTCTTTCTATGATATACAATAAGGGGTGGTACAAAATGTCCTGACGCACTCATGCATGAAACCACTGTGACTAGGGAACCACGTTCCGCGGACGAAACTGAACCAACTTGCCTTTTCCTTTTAAGAGCAATCACCTTTGTTGTTTTGTGCTGGACGATGGTAAGACCTGTTTCGTCAACGTTGTAAATTTTTGTTGGGTCATGATGCACAATGCCAACCAGTGGTTCGTATATATAAAAAAAATGCATTAACCTTTTCTTTAGTGAACCCCTTAAGTCTAGCAAGACTTGTCGATTGATGTTTTCGTAGAGTGAGCTTCGGAGTGCGAGTCATAAAGGCCACGAAACCATTTAGCACTAGCTGACAAATCGTTCTTCGGAAATGGATGCGGAATTGATTTCAGCGAGTTGAAAATCTAAAAGTTTGATATCCTTGGCCGTTAAACAAAACAAAACAAAACAAAAAAAAGATTCCATATCTACACAATACTTCACTAGTTCACTTTCCAGATTGTACCCAGGAGCTGGTTTTCGCCCTAATCTAATGGAGACTAGCTTATCTATATCCTGTTCGGCACAACCCACACGGAACATGCCCTGTACAGCCTTATGTGACATCATTCCAAGGTGAAAATTGCTATTCGTAATATCGCACCCGTGCGGTATTTGGAACATATGCAGGGTGCGATATTCGGCACAAGTAGGCATGCTAACATGGCGCCTACTTCTACCAACACATTTGGTATCCACTTCGCAATATACACTTCACACTATAACTAGGTAGTTACACATAGCATTTATGCACTAATTATATGATTATATCATACCTTTGACTGCAGAATATATCGTTGACGACAATCTTGCAAAATAGTTTGGCCTTCACCAACATTACAACAGCTCGTGCTTTTCTTACACCTGCACACAGCGCGGCGAAACTCCGTCTAATGGAGTAGATATCTCAGACGATTATAGTACACGTGTTAACACCAGAGTGCAGCACTCCCCGGCCGAAATCCAACGGGGTGCGGAATTAGGAAGGGGTGTGATAATCGGCACTTCTCCCGTACTTAAAGTGGCATCTGAACCATTACTCGGTTTCCTGCTGGGAGAAATTTTGTGGGCTCATCGGGACCCCTTAATTACAAGGCGAAAATTAGATTCAACTAACACAGATGATTCGAGATGTGTAAAAATATCACTATCAACTTCACACGATTAGTGGCATTTTTTTGTTTACACCATTAAAAAAAATCGTTTAAACCAGCCAACTCTGCTGTTGCACCAGTGCTAGATGTATACTTTTTACAAACCACACTTTTTATACAGTAACATTTTTAAACTTGGCGTCATGAAACAGTTCGTAGAAGCTCTGTCAAAAAAGAGAGAATGTTTTCGATATTTGACTGAAAAGTTACTAGGACTTTCTGAAGATAAACTCAAAATAGTGTATTTATTGGCCCAGACATAAGAAAACTAATGAATGATAAAGAATTCGATGATATGATGACCGTACCTGAGCAAGAGGCTTGGAATAAATTTAAGGAAATTGTCTATAAATTTCTTGGTAATTTTAAGGATCCTACTTTCAAGCTTACTGCAGAAAACTTGTTAGTAAAATTCAAAGATTTGGAATGTTCAGTGAGGTTAAAACTGCACTTCTTTAATTCACATAGTGCTGAGCAAAGAGAGCAATTCCATCAAAGTATCAAGGATATGGAGCGAAGGTACCAGGGAAGATGGAACATCAACATCCTAGCAGATTACTGTTGGATGCTGCAGAGAGACCTTCCGTAATAAGCTAACAAAAGAAAGTGACGAAGGCAGAATTTTTACGCAAAAAGACAACATAAGGACCTGGAAACATATTTGTAAGAGATCTATTTAAAAACTGAAAGGTACACTTTTCATAAAATATGTTCATAAAATATGAATATATAAGCTGTTTCTCCTTCCAGCTATGAGTCTCTTTTCTACAGAAACCTTACGTGATGCAGCAATATTAATGTTATTTTTGGAATTAGCGTACCAAAATACATAAAGATCAGCAATTACATTTTAAACACTTTTTAGTGATCTTAATTTTGCAGGCTAGTGTTATTAAACTGAATTTTTATTTCTGTAACATATCATTCAATTCCCTCAAATGGCATTTACCAATGACATTTTTTTAAATCACACCAGTTGTTTTAGTTCTATCTAATTGAAACTTGTTAGCAATTTTAGAATTAGGGAACGCATTTTTAATTACATCTGTTAAATAATCTGCAGTGTACATATAAATATTATATTCAGTTAAAAAAAAAAGCATTATTTCAGCTTGCTTACCTAGTGTATCCAAAGTATGAGAAGTAAACGTGAAAAATCGAGTTTTCTTTGGGCAAACCATACACGTTTCACTGCACTTAAATGTTTTTTTTTTTTCTTTAACATGATACTTTACTACAGTCAACTCAGCAGTAATTTCGGTTCTGCAAAGTTTATACCGGACTTTATACACATTATTACTAATATGCTCTAATCAGTCCTTGAACACAGCATCAATTAATCACTCTTTCCTGAATTTTTGTTTTAAATGTTTATTTTTCAACTCATCCCGGATCTTCAGTTTCATTTGTGGAGTGGACGGCCCTTCAGGATCTGTATCACTTTCCATAGTTATTTTGCGTGTTCATGTAATAATTATACTTGCCAGGGGCGGATCCAGGACCGACTTCTGGGGAGGGGGCGGTGGGTTGTCATACTGCTACTTAGAACTACTTTTAACACTTTCAAACTCTGGGATGGTTTTATTTATATATGTAAAATTAAAAAGTTTCCTCGTCTGCGGGGGGGGGAGAGGGGGAGGAGCGATCGCCCCCTGGATCCGCCATTGATACTTGCGTATATTATAATAAGAAAAACATAAATTACACTATATATACATAATTTCACTTTCCACAACCAGGTCCACACATCGATTCTAACTTCTTTGTTTTTTACATGTAAAGGCGCTCATACTTACGCGTGCGAAAAGAGAGCCTTCTGTCTGATACGAACAACAATATTCCCAACTTCACGTAAATGTAAGTGAATTTAAAAAATGGATGCAGGGTTGCCATTTCCCAATTTTTCAAATGGTTATTGATTTATTTTAGCGAGAATGGTTGGCAACCGTGGTTGCGCGGGAGAAAGCAGTTGTCGTCAGCGCCTCCTGTCGTTAGCATCAGTTCAGGAGAGGAATCAAGGTTAGCCAACTGGGGCGTTAACTCGTTCTACCGAAAATGTCCCCGCGAGTTACTAGCCCCCCTGCGACCACTCGCCAACACCCAGTATGCTTCGTGATTCCGCGGGCCATTTAAATGATAGTCTATAGTGTATGAAACAAAACCGTATAGCATCACTTCTATTGTGCATAGAGACATGAAGTAAAAAGTATTTTGTTGTCTAGGGCCTCTACTTTAATTTTTTGTTGCATTCATATTTTTTCAAATTCAGGGGGGCCACAGGGGGCAAAAGCCGAAATTTCTAGAAAGAAAGGATAAGTTTTTTGGGGAACCACTCCCAAAACACCCCCGTTTTTTATTTGGTTTGTAAAAGTAATAATACTATTTCATCCTAACACCTAAACCAAACAGATTTCGCATTGGGAAGGTTATAGCTACATTTCAAATAAAATTATTTACAAACCAAATTGAAAATGGGTGTGCTTTCCCTCAAAACTTATCCTTTTTTCTAGAATTTTCGGCTTTTGCCCCCGTGGCCCCCCTGAATTTGAAAAAAAATATCATGACTGCCTCAAAATATCGAAGTAGAGATCCTAGACAACAAAATACTTTTTACTTCATGTCTTTATGCACAATAGAATTGATGCTATACGTTTTTGTTTAATACACTATAGGTTACGCCAATATAATGACGTACGGGATCAAAGAATGTATAGTAACCTCAGTCTAAAGGTAGCCACTTACTCACAAAGCTATGCCGCCCCCGTTTGCGGTTTCTTTTCATACTGTCCTGCTTGGTTTTCCTCTCCCTTGAAAAGTAACTGACAGGCAATAAACTGAACACAAACTGTTGTCAAATCCTTGTCAATGATCCCTTTTCTTTGACACAACCTTCCTCCCCCCCCCAACATACATCTCCCCGCACACATACTATTAGAAACATGGATGGAAGAGAAAGAGAGGGAGAGAGAAAAGGGGGAGAGGAAAAGGAAGGCTCTACATATGGCAACGTTTAACTTTTTCTTCTTGCAAAGGGACCACAAACTTTATGATGGCTTCATTGTGCTAAATTCAAAGTCTCCCGACTGGCTATCGTCTGGGCGCGCTTTCTATACTACCGGTATTTTGTCAATGTAGTGACGGGCGGTAACAGGAAGGCTAGTAGCTCGCGACCGACGATTTGGCGATTACTGCCTTAGGACCATAGAACTGTTTGTTTTTTGTCTTAATAGGTGGCGCAAGTATTTTACAGTATCAATTTTTTGATTGACAAACGTTCGTTTTTGTCGATTTTCCAGGAGACTACATACACGTATGAGATTCACACCCGTCCTATCATTTTCTCAACTCAGTGAGATCTACTATATTGATTGGTCGTATATGTATAGTTTTCGGACATTTTACCCGTTAAACGCTAATAATATTATAATATACTAGCGTCAATTACTCGTGTTGCTTCGTTAAAATAAGAATAATTAGTAATATGTTCGGTTAGTTAGTCACTTTCTACTATTAGTGAAGCGCTGTCTGATAGCCGAGGTAGTTGGTGAGCACTTTAAATTATATGCTGGTAGCCAAACTCCCTCTCCAAAAATTGTTGCGTGAGCAATACAGGATTCTGAAACGTGTATTTTTAGATAGCGTACATATTAGTTTCTAAGTGGTCTTGACCCGACTACTGTAGGTCCCATAGTATTGGAGGTACGGATCTTTAAGTCTCATTTCTTCATGTTTTCGGCAGCCTATAACTCCGAAAGGAAGAATTTGTGCACCCAGGTACGTCTGTACTTTTTGTCTTATCTTGGTGTCAGGAATCACCTACCAAACGTTGTCGGTGTTGTTTTGAAACACCCTATATTATTTTTATTATTATTATTATTATTATTATTATTATTATTATTATTATTATTATTATTATTATTATTATTATTATTATTATTATTATTATTATTATTATTATAGTATTTCGGTTTATTCTTTTGTTCTAAGCGTTCCGACTATTGAATAAAGTCTCTTTAAAGCATTGTTCTAGTCCCTGAATTCAAAGACTATTCAAGAAATTACAACCATAGAAGTATTAAAGATAATTGTAAAATGTGTAAAGTACGGTATATTTAGGCGGTGTTATGTAACAACCATTCAACCTACAACGAGTCGGTTTTGAGGAAATCGCAGTTATAGGTTTCTCTAGCCCATAAGATATTACCGTATGTGGGTTGACCTTTCCCTTCATAGATGGCAGATCAATCGCAAATGCGTTACCAGGATTTTTTAGTATGTTCCTTACATATGTTCGAACCCACCAGCATGGTTAACTCATTTTTTAAAATTTTGTGGGTTGACTGGTTGTTGCCTAACACCACCCATTTATCAAATTCATCATGAATTCTCTCCTGTTTTGCGAAAATACATTAAGGTATTATTACTAAATATGTAATATTGCTGAAATATTTGATAATGTATATTTCAATTTTGGGGCACCACAAATTTATAGAATTACAAGCGCTAGCAGGAAGAGGCGGCTATTTTTGCTCGCCGTGTAAATGGACGGCGACCGTCGTACATATGTGAAGAGCTCCATTGCTTACAATGTCTTTCTACCCTCACAGCAATTCGCCGTCGCCGTTCACGGTAGTTCGCCGGATAATGAAAAAGGGCTCTTATCATTGTACTCCCTCTGGAACCGTCGGTGTTACAACCATCCCCTGAGTCCATAGTTTTCCTATTAGATGAGATGGTTCAAACTCCTGAAACAAAAAGCATTGTACGTCTCCATACGTTGGTTTCACTGACTATGTTGCTTACCTGAAAATCCTCGATTGAACATAATAAATTACCTCTAAAAAATGTCGTAATCCGTTGGGATTTCTGTATATGAGGCGTATAGTTTCTAAATCCGCCATCTCCTTTATAAACGGTTTCGAGAAAAACAGGAAAAACTGATAACTCAGAGATTATGTGAGATAAAATTTTCTTTTTAGAAATACTTTACTGCTTTCTGGACATTCATTATAACTACCAAATGACAAAAATCTCTCTCATCTCATTTCTCGGTTATTGCAGAAAGCAGTTTGGAGATGGCGGATTTTGAAAACAACTTTTGGAGATGGAGGACTTTGAATCAAACGTACCTAAGTAATTTTTGGGGTTTATTTGCTTCCAAGTCATTACTATTATAATTTCTGATAACTATTTCAGAACAGAGCAGTAGATGGAGATAAACTGAATCTAAACAACGATATTAACTTGTTGGGTGACATTATAATGTGCACAAACAAGGAAAAAAGAAATGAAGCTATAATCATAGTACGTTAGCTACATTTACAGGTCAAGTTCCGAAGTTCCCAGCCCGTTTAGAAATATCGTCTCCTAACATAACATAAGCTTACTTAACCTCACCTCACTAACCTAATCTAACCCATTGGGACCTAACCTAACCTAACATAGCCTGACATAACAGGATGGGAACTTCGGAATAAATGCCACCTTTACCAACAAGAAAAGGATTGAAAGTGATCTTTACACTGTTTTCAGATATAGTTCTGATCAGAATCATGTTCGAAACACTGGCATTCAGCCTAATCCTCATCTACACTTTCTTCTGTTGAAGCAGTCAGTCTCTTTTCAGCATCAACATAAATGGCTAAGTTTGAATTAGCACGCCAATTCTCCCCGAAGTGTTTCGTTAGGAGTTGAACAACATCTTGCAACTTTTTTTCATTAACGTCGGTCTTCAATTCATAGCATAGAATAGAATAGAATCGAGATGATGGGGTTTACAAACACACTGCTGAGTGTAGATTGCGGCTTTTGAAGAATACCCTGAACTTTAAAGCAGTAATTGAGGGTGGAGGTGGCGACATTTCAAACAACTCTTTTCACCATCATGTAGGGCATGGAAAGGAATACCAGTAAATCTACTTACCTCATTTTTTTTGAAAATTGGAGATGGCGGATTTAGAAACTATACGCCTCATATAAAATGTAAAATGCGTGTCCTTGATTTTATTTTGCAAGCGAAATACCAATATTACAGTGGCTCTGCGTAGCGTTGTCGCTAACACTTTCGTCTTTGGCGCGAGCCGTCCCGAGTCGATTCCGTGTGGGGGTCGAGAAAATGTGAGATTTTCAGACCAACTATTCTGAGTGAGGTTTTCCTCATTCACACCAGGCAAATGCCGAGATGGTACCTAACATATAAGTCCCAGGCCAATTCCTTCCTCCTTTTCCTCGGATAGTGTGACCTCCATGAGACGTCATCCTTCATACATGACGAGCTAACATGCCCATAGATTCCGAAAGCCCAGAAATCTAATTCCTAATCCTAATCTTAACCAATATTATACAGACTGTTCCATAATTCGTGTTATTTTCTACAGCGCTGGGAGAAGATGAAGTTTATACACTATTAGTGTAAAATTTGGCACTCTTATTGAGAAATATCTGAATTTTTCGAATTTCTAAAGAAAATAAGAGAAAATTGCTGTTTAGCCCCCCTTTTAGGGGTGTAAACACGAAAGTTCATTTTCCTTATGGGAGATTCAATGTTAAATTTCAGAAGCAGTTTTCTCCAATAATTATTCGTGAAGATTTTGGAGCAAATGAGTTGTATTTGTTGCAAAATGCAAAAACACTCATTCACAAAGCTAGTAAAGCCGTCTCAAACATTATTTTGCGAAGGTCCCCCTTTTGGGGGGCAAGGGGCGTAAAAAGGTGGTGGGTGGTGGGTGGTTACCAAAATCCCAAAATTTATTTTCGGAATGCCAGTAAGCGTGAGATTAATTACAAATGTCACAGAATTAATGCTCCAATGTCCATACATGTAAGAGTGACTGATAATGGGGCTACAGCCCCCTTTCAAAAATAAAAAAAAAATCACCATACATATCCTTAGTAGGGACACACGAGAAGAAGATATTTTTGTTAATTAATGTAACATTAGGCGTCATTGTATCGAAAGAGTATGCGTTTTTCAAATCTGGAATGTTATTTTGATAACTCCCCGCCTTAGGGGGGCACAGGGGACGAAGTACTCGATGATGGATCTTTATAAAATTTCAAAATTTTGTTCCGGAAATGCCAGTGAGCGTCAGATTTTTCACCACTGTCACAGAATTAATATTCTAATTCTCCTTGCATGTGCCAGTGACTTTTATGGGGCTATAGCCCCCTTTCAAAAATAAAAAAATACCATAAATATCCTTAGTAGGGACATACGAGAAGAAGGTTTTTTTTTAATTAATGTAAAATTAGGCGTTATTGTATCAAAAGAGTATGCGTTTTTCAAATCTGGAATGTTATTTTGATGACGCACCGCCTTAGGGGGGCACAGGGGACGAAGCACTAGATGATGGATCTTTATAAAAATTCAAAATTTTGTTCCGGAAATGCCAGTGAGCGTCAGATTGTTCAGAATGCACGCTAAGAGATGTACGTTTGAGAAGCACTGGAACACGTCCGGATCATTTGTTGGCGTCCCACTGTAAGCTGATTTTAAGCAATGTCAACAAACTTTTGTTTATAAAACACCCTCTAATTCCCGACTCAACTTCTTGTTCATGTATACTGACAACAGTTTCAGACCTTTTCTTGTCGCAATACACCAACGATTTACGAGTTAGCGTGTTGACAGTTCAAACACCTAGGTTAGATTGACTTTTTCGGAAATGGACATTACATAGTAGGTAAATCTCGGGGATAGACTGGCTTAATCATTTGACAATTACTTGTCGTTTCCAGTATACTTTAAGAGTGCATTCATTCTGTAGTGTCCTTCGATCATGCAGTCTTTAACTCAGGATCAGCGTGCTAATGTAATTGAATGGTAAATTTTATCAGAAAAATCTGCAAGAGCAATAAGATCCAGTATAGTTAAAGAACTCGGATTAAAAGTACACGATATGCAAATTCACCGTTTGTACAAACAGTTCCACAGCAATTGTTTTCACACTGCCCATCTTGCATCTAGAAAAAGTGCAGGAAGATATCCAAGTGTATCTACAGAAGAAACAAAAAGACAGGTGTTGTTATCTGTTACTAGTTCACCGCGGAAATCCCTTGCTCGTCGAAGCTTAGGCTTAAATATTAAGAAAACTCCGCAACAAAGAATTTTAAGAAACTTGAAGGTAAAACCATATAAGGTCCGAATGGTTTCTGAATTGTGTGCAAGTGATTATGGTGATCTTGTTTATCTCTGTAACTGGGTTATGGAGAAGTTAAATGAAAACCCTATGTTCTTATTTCAAGTGATGTTTTCCGATGAAACAAAATTCTTCTTAAATGGTTCTGTGTCCTCATCACATGCAAGATATTGGTCATCGATACAGCCGAACGTGAGATCAGAAGTGTCAATGGACAAACGAGGAATAATGGTTTGGTGTGGTACAACTGCGACTGAGGTGATAGGACCTTTCTTTTTTGATGAAAATGTAATAACGTCATCATACCAAAAGCTACTAAGAGAAAAAGTATTTGCTGAACTTGATCGTTTAAATTTAGATCAAAGTGATTAATTATGGTTTATGCAAGATGGAGCGCCAGCGCATCGCTCAAATACGACTATAAATCTTTTGAGAGAGAAATTTGGGGAATGGATTATTTCTATGGGGTCAAGTGTCGAATAGCCACCAAGAAGTCCGGATCTTACACCATGCGATTTTTTCTTGTGGGGATTCTTAAAATAAATTGTCTACCAAAAATCATGTAACAGTGTAGAGGACTTGAAACAGAGGATTGTCCACAGTATAGAGATGATCACTCCAGATATGTAGAGAAGGTGTTCACAGTTTCTTTAGTAAATCGCATTAATTTATGTCTTGCTCGTTCAGGAGGAATAAAAGTAAGTTGATTTTATGGGTTTTACACTTAGGATAATTATCTTCTTAAACAATTGGTGATAGTAGAGCCAAAAAGAGTTGTTTTCAACAAAGAATAATTTCCAGCAACTGATTCTTATTCCTCGGGAAACATTTGTTTCTATTACAACCGTGTGTCCGTGTGTATTACGTCTGCAGCAAGGTATATAAAATAACCTGCGTCTGCAGTACATACGAGTAAGTTGTTATATGGAAAGTTGGATAATACGGTTATTGTGTAAGAAGTAATGAAAATACATGCTTTTTCTTTTTACGAATAAAGCAAACAATATTGAAACTTAAAGCTTACTTTTAATTTTTAAGATCTTACTTTTCATTAAGATTTTTTTTTCCTGCTACGTTTTCCATTGTCATTTTGTGTTCTATTTCGAGATGGTTCTGCTTAAGTGTGTAGAAAATACGTAGGTGATTTGTGAGTGAGATTTTCTGCTATAAAAAGAGCCCTAATTGATTTTTAAAAATATAAAATTCTTTGATTATATTCCAGTGACACCATAACAACAAAGCTATATGCATAATCAGTTACGCTGACAGAAGTTATTCATTTACAGTAATTTCCAGGTTTATTGTATACTTTCTTTTGTTTTGCAATAATGACAACTTACTTATTAATTATGACATATTTATTGTGAATTTTTGTGATTTTTGGAAGGGGGCTGTAGCCCATATAAGTCACTGGGACATGCAAAGAGCATCGGAATATTAATGCTGTGACATTTGTGACTAATCTCACGCTCATTAGCATTTTCAAAATAAAATTTGGAATTTTCATAAAGATCCACAATCTTATGCTTCGCCCCCTTTGCCGCTAAAGGTGGTGCGTTATTAAAATTATACCAAATTAAAAAAAAAAAACGCCAGCGCCAAATTTCACATTACTTGATTTTAAAAAATAGCTTCTTCCGGTGTGTCCCTGTTAAGGATATCTATCGTGATTTGTGGAAGGGGGCTGTAGCCCCACATCAATCACTGGCACATGCAAGGAGCATCGGAATCTTAATTCTGTGTCATTTGTGGTTAATCTGATACTCATTCACACTTCCAAAATAAAATTTGGATTTTTAAAAAATAAAGATTCAAATGCTTATGCTGCGCGCACTGTGCCCTTCTAATCCGGTGTCACCAAAATAACATTCTATATTTCAAAAACGCGTACCTTTTTACTAAGATAACAAATTATTTTACATTAATTTGACAAGAAATAATGGTTTCTCGGATGTCCCTGCTAAAATATTTATGGCTAATTTTTTATGTGATTTTTGGAAGGGGGCTGTAGCCCCATATCAATCACTGGCACATGCAAAAAATATCGGAATATTAATTCTGCGAAATTTATGATTAATCTGATGCTCACTGGTATTTCCAGAATAAAATTTGGAATTTTTATAAACATCCATCATTTTATGTTGCGCCCCCTGTGCCCCCTAAGGCGGTGCGGTACCAAAGTAACATCCCATACTAAAAGACACATATCTTTTTAGCACAATTACACCAAATTTAACTTAATTGATTTAAAAAAAATACTTTCTTCCGGTATGTTCCTGCTAAGGATATTTATGGTGAATTTTTAATATGATTTTTGGAAGGGAGGCTGTAGCCCCATATCAGTCACTGACACATGCAAGGAGCATCGGAATATTAATTCTGTGATATTTGTGATTAATCTGACCCTCACTGGCATTTCCGGAACAAAATTTGGAATGTTTATAAAGGTCTATCATCTGATGCTTCGCCCCCTGTGCCCCCCTAAGGCAGTGGTTACTAAAATAACATTTCAGATGTGAAAAACTCGTACCTTTGTGCTACAACAACGCCAAATTAAACATTAATTGACAAAAAGTACCTTCTTTTCGTATGTCACTACTAAGGATATTTACAGTGATTTTTTTTATTTTTGAAATGGGGCTATAGCCCCATATAAGTCACTGGCACATGCAAGGAGAATTAGAATATTAATTCTGTGACAGTGGTGAAAAATCTGACGCTCACTGGCATTTCCGGAACAAAATTTTGAATTTTTATAAAGATCCATCATCTAGTGCTTCGCCCCCTGTGGCCCCCTAAGGCGGTGAGTTATCAAAATAACATTCCAGATTTGAAAAACGCATACTCTTTCGATACAATGACGCCTAATGTTACATTAATTAACAAAAATACCTTCTTCTCGTGTGTCCCTACTAAGGATATTTATGGTGATTTTTTTTTTTTAATTTTTGAAACGGGGCTGTAGCCCCATTATCAGTCACTCTTACATGTAAGGACATTGGAGCATTAATTTTGTGACATTTGTGATTAATCTCACGCTTACTGGCATTCCGAAAATAAATTTTGGGATTTTGGTAACATATCACTCACTATCTTTTTACGCCCCTTGCCCCCCAAAAGGGGATCCTTCGCAAAATAATGTTTGAGACGGCTTTACTAGCTTTGTGAATGAGTGTTTTTGCATTTTGTAACAAATACAACTCATTTGCTCCAAAATCTTCACGAATAATTATTGGAGAAAACTGTTTCTGAAATTTAACATTGAATCTCCCACAAGGAAAATGAACTTTCGTGTTTACACCCCTAAAAGGGGGGCTAAACAGCAATTTTCTCTTATTTTCTTTAGAAATTCGAAAAATTCAGATATTTCTCAATAAGAGTGCCAAATTTTACATTAATAGTGTATAAACTTCATCTTCTCCCAGCGCTGTAGAAAATAACACGAATTATGGAACAGTCTGTATAATAAAGGATCGGGGAAATGACATGCCCTAGCTGCGAAATGTATCTTCACACAATGAACAAGATTAAACTTCTCACAACTGATAAAATAACGGACCTTCTCGAATTTTGTCTTGTCATTAGTGTGAATAGTGCGATGCAAATATACAAGGAAATGATTTAGCAGTTCAATGCTAGAGAACACAGTAACCGAAACTAGGCTTTTATGATGAGACCAGTGATTACGTCAGAGCTCCAGAGGAGGGAGAGCGCTCTTCAAGATGGCTACGGCTGCCCCTAGATTCCTAGAGCCTTAAAACTTCGTAGACATTGAATTCAACACGTCATTGTTAGATCCTTTTTATTTCAGGTGTGCCCCTGATGGCGCTGCTGTCGATGTGAATTTTGCCGTACCCCCCTCCTCGAAAGAGGAAGGACAAGTTGCTTTGGTCGATATTCTTCAATAGTTGGATACAGGCACGATTACCACATTGAATTATTTCACGGACTTCGCTGTGCACGGTCTTGGTAGCCATTCTAAGTAGCCTACAATCTTCACTCGCCAAATCCACATGGATGAATGACAAATTGGCAACACATCCAAGGTCATTCATTACTTTCCCCAAAGCAAAGGGAAGGTTATCTACATAAGAGTGCCGCAGGGAAAATATGCGAAACCGAAGTATGTTTCGAATATTTTCCGAGGTCACACTTGAAATAGAAAGACTCTAACCAGTCTCACTGTGAGGTTATATTTTTGTTCTCCTCAGGAAATTAAAGCTGGTGTCGTCACTGGGTCGTATTTGACATAGAAACTAATCAGCCACATGGAGCCACTCTCAACAGATTCTTGGGTCGCTGCCAACATTGATAAACAGTTTTCTTTCGTATATCTTATCATTAAAAGAAGAAGAACAAGACTATAGAAAAAATTTGCAATAATCTTTGCAAGGTCAATGTTCTGCAAATAAACGTCTGCTTCTGAGAAGTGAAACATGCTTTTAGCAGAAAAGATTAGAAGTATCAAATAGAAGTCGTTAACTAAAAATAAATTCACGTAAGGGGGTTTTCTTTGCTATAAACAAACTAAATTTTGCAGAGGAACGTTTAACGTATTTAATAGTTTCTATTTTCCAGTTTTCCAAAGGAATGAGTTTCTTAAAATTGATCTTACTTTACTCTCTTGTTAGGTGGAAACAAATAGAAATCAAACTCATTTTCTTAGAGGAAAATAAATGAAAAGTCTTTAATAATTAATGTTTTTCTGACCAGAGTATTAACATTCAATTATGAAGATACTTCTGCCAGTTAACGTCTGATGAAGATAACATAAAGTTATTGAAAATGTTACGACTTATATTAATTGTAATAAATAAATATATGCTCTGGTCAGGAAATTATTAATTATTAGACTAATATTTCCAGAGTCAATATAGATGAAGTTACACGTGGGTTACCTCTGAATCTGAAAAGTCTTTCCTTTCTTCTTTTGATTTTAATGTCCTGCGATCATACAGCGAGGCTAAGGGATAAAGTAATAATGAGACGAATAACAATGGTTAAAAGGACGTAAGTGAAAAACGGGAAATTGGCTACTAAAGCACACATGGTGTTTTCGGCGGGAACCACGGATCTCACACACCAGAGACGAGCGCTTTACCACTTAGCTAAATTGACCTCATCTTGCTTTCTTGTTCTTTCCTGTTGCAATTACTCAACCAGTCACTTTAATTTAATGTGTTAATGTTTTTGTGTTGAATATTGTGTAAGGCAACGTGTCTATTTTTTTAAAGCACGAAATAATAAAATTTTGAGAAAATCTGAATGTTATTTTGTACTTATATCAGGCAAAACTAGTTTTGCTATAAATAAGAAGGTTTGTGGTTCGATCCCCGGTGGGAGAAATTTGAAATTTGAACGCATTACGGTGGTTCGTATTCCACCTTAAATTGTGTGTCCCTATCTCTTACAACATCGGCACTGAACACTGACGCTTTACTTCAACCAACCAATGAAATTATAAATCTATTGTGTAATTTATTTTTGAATTATTAAATATTTATTGGATACCTAAGTGTTAAATCTTAATAGAAAACTTTTAAAGGGAGAATGAAATGAAATTTTTAAGTTTTACGTCCCACGCTTATGCCGGTTAGGCTATAGGAGACGGTGATGATGAGAGATGAGTGAAATGGTGGAATGAAGAAAGTGGGAGGAAACGGGAGAACCCCGAGAAAACGCACGAGCACAGTGTTTGTCCACCACAAAGTCCACACGGCGCGAGCTGGAATCGAACCAGGGACCCCAAGCACCGGAGGTGAACGCTCTACCACTGAGCCACCGCACCCCCGACTTTTACAGGGAAGTAAGAATCTAATAATATGTATAATATACTAGCAGAATATCAGTTCTTCGCACGAAGAGAATACGTTTCATTTTGAATGTAAAAGGGTGAATTTGGATTTAATCGGCATCGGAATTATCTCTGTTCGTCTCAGCGAAAAGTATAGATTCGGCACTAATATTGGTCATTTTCGATCATTTGTAAATATATACCCCCTCCCACCCGTCAAAATTGCACCGACAAAATGATACGATAAAAACCATCGCAAGTTCGAACCTAATCTATGTTGAAAATTTGATCGAGATCGGTCGTGTGGTTCAAGAGTTATTAAGTCACAAATCTCCCCCCTTTACCCTCCCTTACGTTCTACCGTCAAAGACAAATACGTAATGAAAACCATCCTAGGCCCGAACCTCAACTATATTGAAAGTTTGATCGAGATAGGTCGGGTGGTTGAAAAGTCATTAAGTTTTTTTTTTTTTTTTTTTTTTTATTTCTATGTATCTTCCTCTGCTTGTATTTCCATTGCTTGTATTATACTATAGGCCCTATATACCAGGCCCGAAACCAGCCACATTTTTTTTTTGGCGGGGGAGAGGGGAAGCATGCATTTGTTACGGGGACCAAGTCATTAAAAATTATCTTGCAAATATCTAAATTGTGTTTATTTTGTATTAATAATAGCATTTTCTATTGACATCTAGAGGGGCCACGAAAAGTTAGGACGGGCTAGGCCCCCCTCTGGTTGCCGGCCTGCTATATACAAAAAGATTTGTTTAAAAATGCGCAGTTATATATGCATATTCAAGCAAAGAGAGCTCAAACTATGTTAGTAATTTATTTTGTTCATTATCCTGCGATAGGTTCGATTTCATATAAGAGGGAAGTTTGAGCAAATACTTGAACCAAAATGTACTATTAGTTATGCGAGACAACGTATTCTAAAGCTTTCCCTAAACATTTAAAAGACTGTATCATGCAGCGGCGCAAATCTGTCTTCCACATTGGGGAGACGAGTAAGACCATTCTCAAAATCTTTTTTTTTTTTTTTTTTTTTCGATGTCCAAAATATTTCTGGAGTTGTAAAACAATGTCGTGGAAGATCAGAGTTGTCTTCAACACTTGAAGGCGGGCATATTTGAGGCTTATTCTTGGGAAGGGGGGTATAGGTGGGGTGAGGCCGCTATGGAGAAATTTCTAACATGGCCGCCATGCGTTTCTACTAGTCGCAAAGTCTCACTTCCGCGCCTCCTGTGTCCCTCCTAATTAACATAGAGCAATGAGTAATACATCTTTGTAAAGCTTATGGAACGCAGATTTCAACAATGTAACATTATTTTCCATTTTGCCCACAGACTAGAAGAAGAAATTTTAAAAATCACAAAAACTCGATTTTTCCGAAAATATTTAATCTCTTGCAACATTGTGTGTACAGCAGCGTAACAAAAAACTCGTTATTACATACCTTACATATTTGTGTGTAAGATGTACAACAATCACTGAGATCTAGGCCGAGGAAGGTGTTCTAATATAGGATACCCTTTATGGACTGTATCACCGATTTCAATGAAGGGAATATAAGTAGACCATTATATGAGAACACCCTGCGACCATCCTAATCACCACGGTCTCATGATATATACATAGAACATAAATTCCAATTACATAGCATTGATACCTATTTAAGCTACCTGATAGAAGAAGAAGAAAATTGAAAAATTTTAAAAAGTACTTATTTATTTATTATTGAAAAATTATAATTGCTGTATACGCATCCTGTATCATAGGTTTTACTGGAGTAAGTATACCATTGTATGAAAACACCATGCAATGTTCCAGTGGCGAAGCGTAATCCCACACGTAGGGTAGGCCCGATAAACTAATAACACAAATAAAATTTAATGTATCATAAAATGTTTAAAATTACAGTCAGAATTCTATTTTCCTTGTTGAGTAAAACAAAAGAAACTACCAAATTTATTTATTTTAAAGAACCTTCTTAGCAGTATTTCTAACACTGTTTACAGTTAAATTTATGTGCATCTATTAGAGACCTGCACGGGCCGGGCTCGGCCCAAAGCCTGAAGCCCGGCCCGGCCCGCGGGCCGGGCTTGGGCGGGCCGACACTGATTTCTCTTCAGGTCGGGCCGGGCTGGGGCCGATTAATTGCAATTCTTTAATAATTATTGACTTCGTTAAACGATAATTAGAATAAAGGCAAACGTTCAAGAAGTGTGCCCGTGGAAAATGTTACAAAATGAAACTTCCAAAATTTATCGGGCCCGGGTCGGGCTTGGGCCAAGAATTTTGAAAAACTTATCAGGCCGGGCCGGACTCGGGCCGAAAATCTCCAAAACTTTTCGGGCCCGGGCTGGGCCGGGCCTAGGTATATTCGGGCTGGATTGGGCTCAGGCCGAAAAATTCGGCCCGTGCAGGTCTCTAGCATCTATACATAGTATTTTTTGTTGTTTAATTTAACAAGAAAGAATGAATATTTATATAAGCAAAAGTAGACGGAAAGTTATCTATTATTATTATTATTATTATTATTATTATTATTATTATTATTATTATTATTATTATTATTATTATTATTATTATTATTATTATTATTATTATTATTATTATTCAACAAATATTTACATGGAGGAAAACACGCAATGTATATTAATGGGATATTCCCAGTTAGCTCTACTACAAATATTTTGAAGTGCAGTTCATATTTTCTTCTGTCGGGGATTTGCAGGGGGATGAGGGTAATTTCCTCCTCTGTTGCTGTTTTCATATCCTGCATGTTTGAAAATAGAGGGAGAGAAAAAATAAGTACATTCTCACAGTTAACTGTCAAATTTCTTGGATAAGCGTTTGTTACTTGCATCTCCCACTTTAAGGTAAGTACAATATTGCATTTAATTAATGCATCACGTGATAGTGACTTTACTAGAAATGTTAATGCTCAGGAGGAGCTTCATTTGAATCAACGGAAGATATTTAATATTGTATTCTATGCAATGACATGTTTAAGGGGGTGGCTTCCGTGCTTAAACACTCACCGAATTTTTTTCGCAATTTTTTATTGTTTTATACACACAGTTAGTGCTCTCAAACGGGTCGGGTTGTCGGGTCAGGCTACTCGGGTCGGGTTGTCGGGTCGGGTCAACTCGGGTCGGGTTATTCAGGTCGGGTTGTCGGGTCGGGACAATCGGGTCAGCTCGGGTCGGGTTATCGGGTCGGGTTATCGTGTCGGGTTGTCGGGTCGGGTCAGTCGGGTCAGTTCACTTTGGTCAACTGAGTTTAGATTGAGTTTAAACTCGGCTGGAGTCGAAAGCTGCTGTTTTTCACTAGCTGCCTAATTAAAAATAGCAATTTTCAATTGATTTTATAGAAACCATAAATCTATTTTCAACACTTGCAGCTAGTGTTTTTATGATAAATGCTTATTTTTCTACTTGTGTGTACTTTAATTTTTAAATGTGGAAGATTGATTTTACCAATCGACTGTAATATTAATATCTACGCCAATATGGAGTCTGGATTTAGAACAAAACTAGAAGTTGTTTAAGCAACGTCAAAAGAGAGATTGGATATGGACGACCAAGCCCAAGCAGGGCCGCGGTGGCTCAGTGGTAGAGAATTCATCTCTGGTGCATGGTGTCCAGTAGCGTAGCTAGAGTTTTTTCAGGGGAAGGCAATCAAGGGCCCAAGAGGATTTTAAGGGGGACATCTCCAATATATATATGTGTGTGTGTGTGTGTGTGTGTGTATTCAAGGTGAATGTTTCCATCTTTATTGTTCATGATTTTACTCTTTGGAAAACAGTGAAAATATAAGAATTTAGTACCTCAAACAACTAGGATTCATTAATGCAATTGATTTCTAATATAAGTAAATAGTTATTTAATCATGGCGTTTAAAATATGTGTAGCTGGTTGACTTAAGTGGAACCAAATACACTTTTACAGGTAAAGAAAATAACTTATAGGTTCATGCCTCTACTTGAAGAGGATCTTTCTATTTGTGTGGGCAGCAGCAAACATATTCAGAACTTGTTAAAGATCTAACGATTTAGCAATTTTCTTCTCAATATAAAGTAACACTAAGTTTTTCAACCTATCATGAGTCATCGACTTGCGTATACAAGTCTTTAATCTTTTCAAAGAAGAGAATGACCTTTCACATGTAGCACTAGAAACTGATATAATCACAGAGATGATACCTAGCTTGTAAGTTTCTAGGAATGCGTTTTTGTAGACCCAAAGAAGATCAACGAAATTCGTTAAGGAATCAGCTTTCGTTTTCTTCTCGTCTTCATACAACTTAATTGTTAGAGCAACCCACATTATGCTTTATTTCTTGTTTAATTATGCTTTTTTAAAATTATGCCTTATTGTTAATTTCAATGATTATTTTACATTAATCGTGTATAATGTATATTTATTATACATCAAATATTCTAAATATCTTGATCTATTTATTGATATTTTTTTGCAACTAGTTTCTCTCATATTTAATGAACTTTCTACTTAATTCATTGTAAAGAGATGTGCTTTGCTCGAATAAATTTTTTCTATCATTTGTGTGCGCCTTACAGGTACATATATACAGAAAGGGAAAGTAAAAGATGCCACCAAAAAGTACAGAAAGTGCTTAAGTTTAAAAGTAAACATAACAATACAGTGATGACGCCAGAGGGGGGCAAGGGGGGCGAGCGCCCCCCTAGTAGCTACTTCTACCCCCCTGACTGCCACCTAGACTGCCCCCCCAGACTCGTACAATCTTTAAACATTCTTCATGTAGTATTATATATCAGTATCATAACCAATCTCATTGACAAATTGTAGTCTACTTTCCATGAATTTACTATGTGGCAGATTAATCCTCAAGCTTTCTTCTTTGAGCGTCTGGGTATGCACGCATATTTCTGTTTTCTAATTTAGCCCATTTTGAGGTAAATTTTAGTTATACTTCTTTCTTATGATTTTTAATAATTGTGCCTAGCGAACAATAGTAGATTTGGTCGACTTGTTTTCTTCTCATTGGATCAACTTCGACTGGAAACAAAAGAAAGGTAAAACCAGTTACGTAACTTGTTTGTATTTGTCCAGGTTTGAAGTTTTCAGTTTCATATTTTGTTTTATTTAAAACTTCTTTTTTCTGAAACATTATTCTCGGCTTCCAATATTCAGAGAATGTGCTTATAACAGCTTAGTTTGCAACTACCAGGGCTTAATTTTTTGAAGGAGATAAAAAGAGTTGTGTTTTTCCTTCCTGCAAATGATAATAATAAAATTATGGAATGAAATTGATTCCCAATAAAATGTATTGTCAGAGTGCTGATCTTTAGTTAGTAATTGGTTTATACTAGTGCTCCTTTACTTATTTTGTTTCAAAGTACTGACGTGACGTCTATCATATTGACTAGGAACTGCTGAAAAATTCGTAGCCCAACCCAGAAGGAGTGCACATGGATTGGTGAAGTTTCACTTTTTCTTCTCTTCCCCCGAGAGTCAATATACTACCTTGTACAGTGCTCCGGCTTTTGCAGAAAAGTTTAAAAAATCTAGCTTTCCTCGCACCACTGTTCGTAGCACTACCCCTATCAGATCTAAAATGGCGTCTTTCAAGTGTTATTTAAGTTTGGGAAATAAGTACACGTAATAGTTAGACGGAGCTAAATCTGCGGAATAAGAATGATGATCTAGACCAGCGTTTCCCAACCTTTTTGAACTTGCGGCACACTATGGGTGTATCTTGAATTCTCGCGGCACACTCATTATTATTATTATTATTATTATTATTATTATTATTATTATTATTATTATTATTATTATTATTTGCTTATCTAAAATAAAATGGTAATTTTTTATCTGTGATTACTGATCATCTTCTCACAGAGATGAAAGCTCGATCACTGGTTTTCCCCTATGCTAATTCATTATGCTTATTTTTTATTATAATTGTAAAATAGAAAACAATTGCAATGAAATATAGGACTCAAATTTTTAAAAATACGTTCTTTTTTTTCGAAATCTGTATCCAACCTTTCACTAAGAACGAAGATCACTAAATAACGAACGAACAAACAAATGTCTTGTACTTTTAACTTTGCTGTTTTAGCCAAAACCGGTGCATATTATTGCAATCACACAGCTTGCGATGCGTCGAAGTCAAAGCACAGCTGTTGAACAAAGTGTTGTTCTGTCATTCACGTGCGAATGAGTGTTCTATGAACGTTCACTTGACGCGTACCGTAAAAGTGCTTCCATTTTTCGGTGTTAGTATGACTCTCAATTGAAGCGTAACATAGCAGCTAACCGTGGAAATGTGTACGAGCCGAAATACTGTCTGCTACACAGTAATAGATGTAGAATAATATATTACAATTACAGTAATTTTTTCCATGGTAGAAATTCATAGTAATGTGAAATACAAAAATATAAATTTTTCCCTATGTCTTGCAATTTGGTTGCTATAAAATTAATAATTTTGATTCGATTTCCTCAGGGCACACCAGCGGTCCATTCGCGGCACACCGGTTGGGAAACGCTGATCTAGACATTGAAATCCTAGATTATGCAATGTCAGTTATGTTCGCAGGGGCTTGATGGACAGGTGTATTCTCCTGAAGGAACAGAATTCCTTTCTTTTCATTTTCCGCAGCGTTGAACTTTGAATTTTTCTTTCAGTTTTGTAAGTAATGTAGAGATTCTGGATTAAATATCTGACTATTGAGGAGGTAGTCTACCACTCCATACTTATACCAGAAGAATGTTCCAAACAGTTTCTCAACCTACTTCTGTGTCTTGAACTTCTTGGGGCGATGGAGAAATGAGTGCTACTACTCCATTGGCTGTTGTTCCGATTCAGGATCATAGTGGTACAACCATATTTCATCTATGGTTACTATTCGTCAGCGAAATTGATCAGCATTACGGTCAAATTGGAAGAATACTTCTCTTAATGCCGTTACCCTTTTATTCTCTTGACATATATTTTGGGAACCCATTATGCCGAGAACTTGCGCATACCCAAGCCATTCTGAATTATGCTACCGACGAGTTCCAAAGAAATGCCCAGAATCCCTGACACAAGTTTTGCTGAGAAGGTAAAAACCGAGAAAGCGGGGTGCAGACCTCAGACTATAATAAATATAAATAGCTTGAATTATTTTTGTCACACAAAAATTGGGGTGGCCTAGGCCCTCCGGCCCCGGGCTATATCCACCACTGGCTGAAATGCTGCAATTTTTAAGAATAATGTCAAAAATTGCATCCATGATTCCAGGAAGAGTCATTGCTTTTAATCATCCTGGATGTAAAGCATAATTTGTTGAGAAATTGCTACGTTTATATTAAGCCACTTACTTCTTCACCACTATATATAACGGAGGAGAGTCCCGTGGTGTTTCACTGATTTCCTAATTAATTTACTTCGGTGACTTTCCTTGGTGGAACAAAAATGTTATAACAGTAAGGAGCAGAGCAGAGCAGAGATTTCTTGGCGGTTTTTGTGGTTGATTTAAGTACCGGGCTTGGGCCCTTGCCTTCCATTTGTGTTGTTGACTGTCGTTTGTTTTGCGTGCGTATTTGTTGTGAGAGAGGACGCAACTGTCGCGCTCCTCTTTTGCTGTTCCTATGTCAGTTTAGTGGTTGTGCGTTTTAGGGGTGCGGCATCTTGTAAGTTCGTCTTCTTGGGTTGGCCGTTCCTATGGTGGCTATGTGGTGGTGTGGTGAGGCTCTGATTGTCCTCCAGAAGTTGGCTGATCTGTGAATTCTGTAGTCATGTAGAAATGGGAGTTCCAAATCTTCATGTATTTGCTCGAGGCGAGTGTCTCTCGAGTGTCCAGTGATAGCCCTGGCTACTCTGTTCTGGATGACTTGTAGTTGGCTGAGGTGCGTTTTTGCTGCGTGTTGCCATGCAGGGTGGGCATACATCAGGATGGGACGAATGCTCATCTGATATATATGGCGTTTGGTTTTCAGGGTGAGGGATGGGGAGAGGAGTAGCGGTAGCAAGGCTTGATGGCGTTGACTGGCTTTCTTGGCGATGGAATGTATGTGGTGAGCAAATGTAAGTTTCCTGTCCAGTATTATTCCGAGGTATTTGGCATCATCTCGGTTCTGGAGGGGTGTTCCAGCCATGGTGATCCTGACGTGAACCCTTCTTCTGTTTCTTGTGAAGTTTACTACTGAGGTCTTCTGTTCGCTGACTTTGATCTTCCACTCTTCAGACCATCGGTGGAGAAGTTCGGCGTGTCGTCTGAGGTATAGTTCAGCGTATCTGATGTTTCCATGGCTGGCAAAGATTGCCCTGGATGTTCGTGAAATTATCTGTTTGGGCACACATAATCACTTCAGAGGCCTGAGAAACAATAAGAATTTCATTATTAATATGAAAATTTATATTTGTACATACAGAGATATGTTTTTCTAAACTACGGTTTCATTTTTCTACCTAGTACCTACACTCCTTCTGGATTAGACTACGACATTTTTAGCAGCTCCTCGTAAATTCTCTCTCTGGCTCCCTCTCTCTCTCTCTACATATATATATATATATATATATATATATATATATATATATATATATATATATATATATATATATATATATATATATATATATATATATATATATAGAGAGAGAGAGAGAGAGATACGTAGCATATAGACGGATGTGTTACTTGTAGCATACGCGAAAGTAATTCAATTTATGTTTAGGCTTCAAAAGTTTCATTGAAAAATATTTCATGTGCAGACGTTACTTATTTGCTAGTTACAAATTTTATTTGAAATAAGTTTAATTTATAATCATATAGATCTAACATAAAAACAGCAACGAAATACACAATGTAATGTAAAATAAGTCAAACGTAATAAATATGTCATTTTTGGTATGGCAAATAGCCGCCCCCCGAAAATGTATCTGCCCTCCTTTGCCCCCCTAAGAACTTAAAGCTGGCGTCGTCACTGTAACAATATAGTATGGAGTTTTTGCATACTATTCATTGTTGGAGGAAAAATTTCTTCTTTTACTTTCTTTTCCCCACATCAAAGGATTACACCGAAAAGTTTACAGAAATGAAAATAAGCTTTTCATTGTTGCATTGTTATGTTCTCAATGATTTTGCATTGTAAATATTGGCTTTAAAAATATTAACAGAGTATGTTAAACTTTCAGTTAAAGAGAATTTTCCAAGAATTGTGCTATATATTTTAAATTATGCTTTATTTTCTAAAATTATGCTTTTAAAACTAGTTTCCCAATGTGAGTGCATTTTGGCGTTCACCCAGTGTCGTGACCATAGTGCTCTCAAACGGGTCAGGTCGGGTCAACTCGGGTCGGGTTGTCGGGGCGGGTCAGTCGGGTCAGTTCGGGTCGGGTTGTCGGGTCAGGCTACTCGGGTCGGGTTGTCGGGTCGGGTCAGTCGGGTCAGTTCGGGTCGGGTTGTCGGGTCGGGTCAACCGGGTCAGCTCGGGTCGGGTTATCGGGTCAGGTCAATCAGATCGGATCACGGTTCGGGTCAGTCGGGTCGGGTCGTTTCATCGGGTCGGGTCAGTCAATTCGGGTCACGGGTCGGGTCGGGTTGGTCTTCAACCCGACCCGACCCGTTGAGAGCACTACACACAGTATATTGAAGAATTTTCACATTTCGAGGAATAAAGTTAACGAAGCCCCTCCCAAAACAAGCAAAGTCTCCCGAAACAAAATCGTAAATACCCCACTGATTCTATGAAATGGAAAACTCAACTAAAATTACACATAAATATTATTATTTTATCCTGTACGGTAGTGTTTGGTAAATTTGTATATATGTTTAATGCATGAAATGTATATTCTACTAGCTATTGTGGTCCAGGCCTAATGTAGAAAAAAAATCCCAGACAGAAGAAAATATGAATAACTCCTGAGAGTATATACCTAAATTAAACAAGCTATCACTAGCAGAAACACATAATTGTACACAGAAACTTCTTACTCTGTGTTGAGTAAATCATTTTATAACATATTAGCATTGAAAGATGCCTTCAGCGCTAAAACTAAACTCCCACAGGCGAGTCTTCGCACCTTTCCAACAATGCGTGCAATCCCCAGCGATAATAGCTTCCTGAGCAGCATAGCCCGTAAGCCTGTCTAGCGAGCTGGTGAGGCTCAGATAGAAGGGTCTCCAAGTGTTTCCAATCTACTATTTTGTTGCCGAAAAAAACAAACAAAATAAATGTTGAAGTATTGATTTTATTATATAATAAATCAAAGATAAAGAAAATATACGGTCGAAAACTGGGTAGGTCCGGCCTCAGAGCTTCATAGTACGCTTCGCCACTGCAATGTTCCTTATTTGTTCTAACCAGTGTTTCTTCCAGACATTTTTTTTGGGGGGCACTGCTCCCCGAAGCTCTGAGAGTGCCCCCGGACGAGACCAAAATAATACGTCTATAATATAATAAGAATAAAATAGTATCAGTAATGCCTCCCCCCAGAATACTACGTGTGCCCCTCCGGAACACTTTTCTGAAAGAACGACTGGTTCCAACTGGAAAATTGACTAATAGCAATAGAATGTGGGTCTTAACAGCCTAGCAATTTAGGTATTAATACAAGAACACTGAACCGCGATCTTATTTTAATGTATAACTTAGTGTTGACATTTTTTAAAATGAAAAATACCTTAGATAAACGGTGTTGAAAAGTGTACTACTCTCCGAGAGTGCATAGGTGTGCTATGGTGAATTTTCCAATAATGGCGCCACGTTTCCTAGTAGTATTGTTATATGTTAAGGATTGTTCAATATCTGAAACCTTAGTCTTAATATCAATTGAAAGCAAACACTTATACAAGTTTTCTCTAATATTTTTATTACAATATTTTTTTTTCATGGTACACTACAGTTCGATAAGATGACTCATAGAACAGTTACTGAGTATATTTTCAAGAAAACTAAACTTATGATACCTATGAAGTCCGTTGAAGCAGATAAATGTAAATGAAGCAGACTACTATTCTAAATAGGGATGGCCAGAACTGGTTCCTGGTGGAACAGGTTTTCGGTTCTGAACGGATCCGGTTCCAAAAGAGTCGGTTCCGGAACCGGTTTTTCGGATCCGGTGTGTTAGGGGCCACCCACATATTACGTAACGTTATTTTTGACCAATTTTTACTCATCCCTCCCCCTTGTCACACTTCGTAACGCAAGCCGGAACCGCTCAACTTTTTGTTACGTAACTTACTGATTTTTGTTTTTTCACTAATTTTGCTCATTTTGCGGGTTATTATAACAGTAGGGTGGTGAGACTTGGGGGTGTTTTGTACCAGGTTTCCGATAATTTTTGTAACCAGATCTAGTAACTTTTTTTGCCTTTTGCGACCACTTTTCTTTACAGGGAAAGAAGAGTTCGAATACTTTATTAATTTCCTTTTATGATCACTTTCGGTACCAGTCCTGTTCCAGTTCCGGTTCCAAGAGCAGTCTATGAACAGCAGAAAGACTAGCCTTTTACGACTACTCCTTAAGACTACTAACACACGCATGCGCAGAAACATTACACACAACATCAGCCTATGAACATAACAGAGCTGATAAAGGACTATGGCTTATTTTCTCAACCCCTATGTAACGTAGCAAAATTACGACCATGGCACGCGTATCATCCAGCTATGGAAAACTGAGTACCCCCATAGATATCGTTATCTTTTACGACCACTTTTTTCAACCTCTATATAACATAGTAGAGATTACACAAGAAAGGCTTACAATTATTTTTTCAACATAGCAGAGCTGATAAAAGAGTTGTGTTGATTTTGAGTTTAACGTCCCGTTCAGCAGCAAGGCTATATGCGATGTGGACCTCTGATTAACGTGGAATCCGAACCACATGAGCTCCCACCGGGAATCGAAACCGGGTCTTACACGCCAAAGGTGTGTACGCTAACCGCTTAGTCACGGAGGAGCTCAGAGCTGATAAAAGAGTATAACTTATTATCAACCGCTATTGAATATAACAGCCATGTTAATGTTTCTATTCTGACCACCGCATGTATCTGAATATGTAATAACGTGTGTTACGAAACTTGCGAGTTGCAATAACTTCTTTAAAACACACGAGGCGATTTGATCAGATCCTCTACTAGCTACAAGTTCATGCCACATGAAGCACGTTGATGACTCAGTCAAATGACAATCGCGGATTGTGAGATTGTACGTAGACAACATTCGTTTGTACACGGTGTAGTATGCGACACCAGTAGAAATGAATGGTGCTGGTAATACCTGCTGGAGATCAAAAACTATTACTCTTGTATTCAAATGTCTTTGTCTTTTCTTTATCTTTATGCTTACTTTCGTATTCCTTCTGAGCAGGGCCGGCGCGAGAGGGGGTCGAGCCGTGCAACCGCCTAGGGCGGCAAAATTTGAAAAAGAAAATACTACTATCAAAATATAATGTTTTGTAATAGGCCCGCATGGAAAAATAAAATTGTGTTCACATGAGAATGTAATTGAACTTACTTCACTCACACACAGGAAATTGAGAGTATTCCCCCTCATTTTCAATTATCAAACTACTAGAACCACAGGTATCTCGTTCAATATTTCCCTTGCAGCGGCGTAGATAAGATTTTCAGCTAAGGTGGATGATTATCAAGGTGTCCACTCCAAGTATGCAAAAGGTACTCCCATGCGCAAAAAAAAAAAAAAAAAAAAAAAATTGCGCGTATACTGTAACTCACGATTTTTCGCAATTATTTCATTTTCCATATGTTTATGGGTAAAATTTAGTTATTAGTACGTGGAGATAATAGAAAGCAATCCATCTAAGGAGATATTTCAAAAAATATAATAAAATAATAAAAATATAGGCAAAAAACAAAATTATGTTCGGTTTTGTGTATACTAGCAATAATGTTTTCGAGGGAATTTTTGGAGTAGCACAGCACGATTGCAGAGGGAATAACAAGATTGGTAGGAGAAGAGCTGGACCAAGGAACTGGAAATTGGAGTAAAATATTGCATTTATTGGGTTAAATCTAGGGCGTAAATTGTCTGCCAAATATAAATTAGCTTCTGTAAGCAAGATGTTATACGGAAATATATAAACAAAGAGAAAAACTGTTGTCTTAAGTTTGGAAGTGACATGCTCTATAGCCATGAGCATTTATTTCTTAAGAAAACGATAGGCAACAAAAGGAAATCTGTGTGGGCAAGTGGGTAGAGTGACGGACTAGTAATTCTTATACTGTTTTGACACCAGATCGAATCCCATCCGGTCCTGTTCAATTTTTTTCTTTACAAAACATTGTAGAAAGTGTATAATTTTTATGTTAATAAAACTGAAACAATACAATTAGGAAATAACTTTTTGTTTCCTCTGATGACGTATTTATTTAGAATTAGTGTACTATTAGTAATACCGATTGCTTTCAGTTTATGGTGTTGTATAGCTTCCTTTATCATCATCTTTTCTTGAAAAAAAATTGTCTCCAATAAAGTATGAAAAATATATATAGTCAGAAACAGACATCTTAGTATCAAACGTGATTTATCGTGATGAAATAAACAAGTTTCCCGTTATTAAAAAAGAAAACTATAGAAAATCATTGAATTTGGTCTTAAGGTTTTTATTATGCTATATATAGGGTATTCTTTATAAGACTATACTTTATAAGGCAAGATGAGCGATCATACCCTCAAATTTAGCTAGTGAGTGAAAGATGTTTTCGGCACAAATATTTTAGAGGTTTAGGTGCATGAAACACCAATACGCCATGGTCTTGACCTTCGTTTATTTCACATTATTATCCGACATATCATAGCAGGTAAAAAGCAGCATCAATCGGCAAGAAGAACTGCAAGTTGTGGTCTTAGTCTGTTTTTGATGCTCCGGACTCGATCGCCTAGCACGCTCGTCTATACCTTGACTCATACGTCTATCATTCAGTGCAGGCACATATCCAGCTTTTCTTTTCGGAGGGGACCCGACACGAATCCTCGTAAGCACGTAATTCTAATGTTTCAAAAATATCAATAATAATAATAATAATAATAATAATAATAATAATAATAATAATAATAATAATAATGCAACAGTTCTGTATTTCTCTTAAACGTTTCTTACTTGTCATTTATGAACCGGTCAAACTTAATTCTAACTCACACAAAATCAAAAAATATTTTCTAGAGACATGTAAGGAAAACTGTCTGCTACGTATATCACATAACAAAAATAGCAAATGGCAATGAGTGTATCGTTCTAATACAGTAATGTTATAAACAGACCGGAAACGAAATTGTAATCCCATTTAAAAGTGTTCTTTAATTCCACCTGGTATCAATGGCATTACGGTATATTCTTACAAGTAACACTTCCCAAGTGTAACACTCCGATTTTGATAAAATTTGACAGGCAGATACTACACATAAAATAAACGAATACATGTTTTTTATTTTCTGCGGAAAAACTGTTTTACGGGGGCAAAAGCACTCACTCAAAATTTTGAAAGTTGACGCCCGAAAGACAAAAACAAATGGACCAAAGTGTACGAAATTGTGCACAGATATGGCAGACGTAAAATGAAGGAATACGTGTTTTGTATTTTCCTGAAAAAACGGTTAGGTGGGACGCAGACCCCTCCAAACCTTTGATCATGAAATATCAAAAGTGCTAGTAACAATATGTCTGATGTGTGTAAAGGACGAAGAATTCCGATGACACTTTGTGTATGGACAATACGCAAAAACTAAACGAATGCCTGTTTTAGGGGACAAAATCCCCCATTCAAAATGATGAAAGTTGACGCCCGAAAGGCAAGAAGAAGTGAACCGAAATGAATGAAATATTGCACAGATATCGTAGACGAAAAATGAGGGAATATGGGTTCCGTATTTTCCTGAAAAAAAGAAAAACGTTTCGGTGGGACACAGACCCTTCCAAAACTTTGATCGTGAAATATCAAAAGTGCTAATAACAGTATGTCAGAAGTGCTTATAGGACATGAAGAATTGGAACGACACATTGTGTAGGGACAATACAAAAAAAAAAAAAAAAAAAAAAAAAAAGAAAAAGAAAAAAATACGGGTTTATTTTCTGCGAAAAATTGGTTTTAGGGGGCAGAATTCCCCACCCAAAATTTTGAAATCGTGCACAGATATTCTAGACGTAAATTGAGGTAATTGTGTTTCGTATTTTCCTGGAAAAAAGCGATTGAGTGGGGCACGGACCTTCTAAGCTGTTGATTAGGAAATATCAAAAGTGCAAATAAGTATGTATACGTCAGAAGTTCCTAAAGAGTATGGAGAATTGCAACGAAACTTCGTATAGGGACAATTTGCAAAACAATAAATGAAATGCATTTTAATTTGTATGAAAAAACAGTGTTGGGACCTAGAGCTCCTCCAAAAAAAAGTTAATATTACCGTAAAAGTGCAGGAAGGAGTGGACCGAAGCAAATGAAATTGTGTGTAGATATTGTATAGACTGTATGTAAAATAAGGACTTTCGTGTTTTAAAGATGTCCCTATCAATTTTGGCACATCAACAGCAAACAGGAAATTAATCGGCACGTGTTTTTGTTTATGCGGAAAAACATTGTAAGGGTTAAAGTTGCCTCGTGAAATACTACAAAATACGCTATACTGTTTGTGCTTGTTGTTGATCTGCCAAATTTGAAGAAATCTGATGGAGACACTTGTGAAACACGAGAGGCTTTATTTTTCATATCCAATATCTACAGACAATTTCATTCGCTTCGGTCCAATCCTTCCGACACTCAACGCCTCGGTCCACTCAAAAGGTTTTTTTTTCTTTTCAGGAAAATACGAAGCACGTATTTCCTCATCTTACCTCTACAACATTTGTGAACAATTTCATTCAGTTCGTTACATTTTTTCTTGCCTTTCTTGCGTCAAATTTCAAAATTCATGGGGGGACCTTTTGTCCTCTAAAACCGTTTTTTCGCAGGAAATAAAAAAGCCGAATTTGTTTATTTTTTGCTTATTGTCCTAACACAAAGTTTTGTTCCAATTCTTCATGTAAATTTTAGGCACTTCTGACATACTGTTATTAGCACTTTTGATATTTCATGATCAAAGGTTTGGAGGGTTCTGTGCCCCACCTAACCGTTTTTTCCAGGAAAATACAAAACACGTAGTCCCTAATTTTATGTCCGCAATATCTGTTCACAATTTCGTTCACTTTGGTCCACTTGTTTTTGCCCTTCGAGCGTCAACTTTCAAATTTTGGGTGAGGGCTTTTGCCCCCTAAAACCGCTTTTCAGCAAAAAAAAAAAATAAAATAAAATAAAAAAGCACTTATTTGTTTATTTTATGTATAGTATCTACCTGCCAAATTTTATCAAAATCGGAGTGTTACACTTAGGAAGTGTTACTTGTTAGAATTATAACAACAACGCATTGTCCACAGTTTGGACACTGACTCAAAGTAATCTGACATAAAAAAAAACTTAAAAGGGAAAAAGTAGGTTTATTAAAAAGTGCTTGAGGTTTGGTAAGGGACAGCTTCCAGGACCTCACGCTGGATACGTCACTGAGTCAATGCATTATATTTGTTTCTTGCAAAGATGATAATTAGATGCGTAATGTGTAAAATTATATCATAGTTTGACTTTTTATAGGTCTTTCCTTAACATATCCATATTATCCGGCGTTCTGCCTGCCTGTTTTATGTCGGATAAGCGAAACTCTACTGTATTTTCAGATAGCATATACCCAGGAGCTAGAGGTCTGCACGGGCCGGAATTTTTAGAACGGACCCGGCCCGTCCCCTTTAATTTATAATCTATAGGCATTAGCGGATTAAGGGCGGAGCCAATGGAGCCCAGGGCCCCCAGCTCAGGGGGCTCTTTAAAATCGCTCTGTTTAATACTTACGCTCGCAATATCGCTAGATTTAAGTCTTTGCATCAGCAGCATTTACCTGTTAATAATGAATGCAATTATTTAATTGATAATAATGAATTTAACTAAACTAATTATTGTAAACTTGGAGCACATTCAAATATTACAGCATAGTTCTCGGTAGTTCCATAAGTAATTTCAGAGACCACGGTGTTTCAGTGGTAGAGCGTTCACCTTTGGTGCATGGAGTTGGTTCGATCTATGCTCGCGCCAAGTGAACCTTGTGCTGGAAAAACACTGTGTGCGTGGGTTTTCTCGAGGTTCTCCCGTTTTATCCCACTTTTTTCATTCCACCATTTCATTCATTTCTTATCATCACTGTCTCCTTTAGCCTATCTGGCATAATCGTGGGACGTAAAACTTAAAAATTTAATTTCAAATCATTTCAATCAAAAAACAGTAATTTCGAATAAAACAAACTACTATATACAATTCTGAGTATATTATTCTTTTATGAAATTCTCGCGAACCTTATTTCTAAATCGAAGGGTAAGAAGACTAAATTCACTCTCTTATTATTATAGATCCATTTCAATTGAAGCAGTTGGAATAGTTGAAAAAAAAATTTAAAAAAAACAAAAAAACATACCCTATATTCCAGTGCCACAATCGGTATAACGCGCCACACTGGTGTGTCCAGCAAAGTGAACAGTGTGACGCAAACTTTTTCCTATTATTTGCAAGAATATTTGTCGAGTTCCTGTTATTTATTATTATTATTATTATTATTATTATTATTAACGATTTTTCCATGGATCAGCTGTCTGTATACGGTTAAGCAACGACAAGTATCACATTGAAGGAATGAGTGTAATTATTTACTTTAATAGTAATACAAAAGTCTATTTGCTTGTATATTCTACCGGTAATAACTGCATCCGTCTAGAAAGCTAGGACTAACAACAAAGGGATGATACCAAGTTGTGACCACACACCGCCCCAAATCGTGAGTGACACAAGTTCTCTTCTACGCCTTAGAACAATAAGGGCTGTAGCGTTCAGGGAGAGAGAGAAACAACTTAATTCCATTGCAGTTATATGCTTATTAAATGTTAACTTATATCTATAAATTATGTAAGTGATCGTATCGTTTTCTGTTTATTATTATTATTATTATTATTATTATTATTATTATTATTATTATTATTATTATTATTATTATTATTATTATTATTAATAATAATAATTCTTATTATTATACATTTCTTAATACGTTGATTGCCATGTGTATGGAATTCCATACACACGGCTGTCCTGTACAGTAGAGCGTGATTATTTTCCATACGCAAACAATGTAGATATTCCAAGTTTGTTGTGTTCGTTCTATAGGTGTGTATGTAATTAGATACATATGGCGTAGAAATCAAAATTTAATGTCCACGTATATGCAAAACCATACACAAAGACATTTATGAACGAAGACATTGAGTTTGAGTTTAACGTCTCGTTCAGCAACGAAGCTATATGAGACGTCGGCCTACTGATTAACGTGGACTCCGAACCACGTGAGCTCTCACCGGGAATCGAAGCCGCGTCTTCCACGCCAAAGGCGCGTACGCTAACCACTAAGGAGCTTATGAACAGAGACATTTATGAGCTAAAACAAAGGCGAAAACAAAGATGTGTGATGTGATTTTGAGTTTATCGTCCCTTTCAGCAGCGAGGCTATATGAGACGTGGACCTACTGATTAACGGGAAATCCGAACCACATGAGCTCCCGCCGGACGAAAACAAAGACCTTTGGAATTGACAATTGTTTGGACATTCCAGTCGAACCTACCTAATATTAACAACGTTTCTACGATAATTTCGTAACATTGTATTATTTCTTTTGTTGATTAGCTTGGTTAGGCTTATTTAAACACTTTCTTCTTTGCACCGACGTGTCACATCTCTTGGATGAAGATACACTAGCTCTCACTGGAAATCTAATCCAGAACCAATGCACTTGAACCATTTGACCACAACAAGGCACATTTAGAAAGAAGTTTCGATTTTGTTCGGAAAATTGTGATTAGGTGTAACATTTAAAAATATATTTAAGAAAGGGTACGGAGTAAACGCACTGTACTTTCTCGCTCGAATTTTTTACACTGACTTATGTTAGGCTGCAACTGTTATTGAAACATTTATTTGGGAAATTGCGAATAAAATAATGTTTTGGAAAACTTTGATAGAACAAACTTCAGGCCCAAAAGTAAAGTATCCATTGGTCATATTTCCGTTAGAAATAACTTGATCCATATATTAGAATTATAAAGGATATAATTGTATGTGAACTATAAGCAAAAGCGTCTGAGTAATTTCTGAGAAAATTATGCAAAAAGTCACCCCCAAGAATAAATTATCCCTTGTGGATCTTTTCAGTACAAACGAGCTATGCTATATTGTTAGTGTTTTCATAAAACATTTATTTATGAAATACGAACACAATCGCCTGAGTCGTTCTTGAGAAAATCGCAGGGTAAAACTTACTGTCAAAAGTAATATACCATTTCTAGTTTTTCCGGATGAGGGAATTATACCATATAGCTAGGTTATTTATGTAACACGTATTTATAAAATATGAACAACCAACATCTCCTGAGTTGTTTTTAGGAAGGTCATCGGGAAAAGCTTACCCCCAAAGGTAAACTCTTCTATCTGTAATTTTGACAGTACCGTCATTTCCCATAAATATAGTCCAGGCATCCAACTATGGTCCAAGACAACTCTCATGACGTCATTAGCAATAGCTAGTACGGTTTCCTGCCGGGAGTTAAGCTAGGCATCGGGAAGAACATCCAATAGATGGTGCAATAAGGCAACATAGTTGGTTTGAACGCGCGGGTTTTATTTGCGCGGGAGACGTGATGTGATGAAAATAACAATAACTGCCTCGTGCACAAAAGTGTGGAAAGTAAGCTTCGGTAGATAAAATTGATAAATATGATACGCATGAAAGTTGTTATTTTAAGAACAGTCTTATGTCTACAGTAAAACTAGATATAAACTACTGAAGGAAATTATATTGTTTCTGTGTAGTAGGCTAGTAAACAAAAGTCTTCGACTTGAATCCCAACAATGTACCACAATTTTCGTGGATCATAGTTGGGAATTCTAGTCTCTGAAATGTGGTAGCGTGTTATTACAATGTGGACCATAGATGTATCCCATTTGGTTTGCACCTTTATTTCTTAGTTCAACCCTAGGTCTATTTCATTGACTATAGGCAGTGGCGGATCCAGGCTGGGGCCCTGGGTTCCGGTCTATCAGTTTTATTGAAAATTACTAAATTATTAAATGCCAAGAAGCAATTGATTGCTTATTTTACTGGTGAAGGACGGAAACAAGGAACTCTTCCGAAAGCTATTTTTCCGAACCTCTTGCGTAAGCTGATGGAAACGCTTCATGATCGAGGAGCAGTTAACCTACAGTCTGGGTTTCGCAAAACTGGAATATATCCACTGAACAGGAACGAAGTGTTAGATAGATTGCCATCATCTGATCCTGAAAGAAACAAAACTTCCTCTCTTGTATCAACCCTTTTCTTACAACACTTAAAGAAAACGCGTTATGGAAACGACACCAGTACCAGTGCTAATAATGATGATACCAATGTGTTAGCGTTCAAAAAATGTACCGGTACTACCCGGAAGAGACAACTACATGTTGAACCTGGTAGAAGCATTTCAATAGATGAGTTTCAAGGTTTGAGAAATGTTGCAGCAAAACAGCCTTCCACAAGTGGATCTCAAGCACCAAAACGGAAGCTTTCTAAAAGTAAGATGAAAGTGAAGCGCAGACGAGTTTCAAAAGAATTTGAATCTTCAGACAGTGAAGATGACGAGCCGGAACTCTCACGTTGAACTCTTTCAGATTCAGATACAGATACAAATGTCTCTATGTTACATGAAGACGAAGACGATTTCTCTACCAACACCTTTAGCCATGGAAACTCCAGTTGCAATGGCGTTGACTTGCAAGAGGGTGTGTATGTTATCGTGTCTTATGTCAGTAGGCTATAGCCAAACATTGTAAAGGAAACAAGGGAGAGGGGCTGTTGTTTCTTGTATGGAAAAAGTTGGCTCGTACTGGATATGGCCACAACAAGAAGATAGGTTATATTATTCACTAAGTGATATAATCATTAACATTATTCCACCTCAGAAAATTTCCTCTTCCCGAGGACTTTTCAAAGTGAAAGAACTTGACAGAGGTATGGCACAGTACTTTGAATTGAATTAGTTTTAACCTGTAATGGTACTGGTGCTTTCTTTAGTGTAGTACCGTAGTGTTAATGTTAAGATATTACTGATATTGTAAATGTTACTATTTGACAATTTACAGTGCCGTTTTATTAAAAACTTTGTACTTTAATACTTTTATTTTCTTTTTAATAAACTTTCTATTCTGTAGATTTTCATTTTCATGTAAATTGACTCCCAACATTGCCTTCCACACCACAATCTATTCATGGACCATTGTTGGGCAACTCAGAACATAACTATGTACCACCATATTTTTTTTCATAAATGTGAACGTAGAGTGCTTAGTTTAACGATAGTAAATTATTTTATTAGCGGAAGGTATAGATTACCCAAAGCCAAAATTATGCACTTCTGCGGCAAATATTAGAAAAGATATGGCCAAATATATGCAAAATCTGGACCATAGTTATGGGAAATGACGGTATATCGAGTAATTTTTAAGCAAATCGTCGGGAAAAATTTCACTGTCAAAGTAAACTATCTCTTTTGGATTTTTCTTTTCGGAACAAGCGAGTTATACCATATTGTAAGATTATTACAGAAAATATTTTTACTGAAATTAGAACAAATTTGTCTCAGTTATTACTGAGACAATTGTCCCAAAAAAAATCAACCCTTGAGAAAACCACTTCTTCTGTACGTTATCAGAACAAACTATTTATGCTCTATGATAGTTTATTAATGAAATATTTCTTTACGAAATATGAACAAAATTGCCTGAGGCGTTAATGGGAAAACCATCGGGGGAAAGCTCATCCTAAGATTAAGCTACTCCTTCGAACGAGTTGTCATATTGTTAGGTAATTAATGATACGTTTATTTATGAAATGTGGTTGAGAAAATTGTGCAAAAAGAACGCATACCATACAGTAAATTACACCATATATATTTTTTCAGAAAAATTATTCATATGTGGTGGAGATTTGTTAATAAAATATATATTTATCAAAAGTAAATAAAATCGTCACAGCTTTTTTTTATTTGAGAAAATTGAATTATTTTAAATTTTAATCCTTCAGTAAATTACCCTTGCTTTTAGGTGTCGAAGGACATAAAATTCAAAAGATATTATGTTATTAAAACGTTATGTCTAGAATTCGGTGCAGATACGTTGAACAGTATGGCCTCTATTTGAGTGCGTGTAAAAGCGTGACGAACCGAGAGACAAATAGATGGACAGACATCGAAAAATCATTTTTTTCGATATGTAGGAGCCATGTAACTTGAATTTATTGAAATCTGGTATTCGGTTTTTATAACTATCACCACACTTTCTTCTTTCGTCGCTCGAATGTGAAAACGAATAGGCCTACACCGACACGTAATGTGATAATTTGTAATCCCAAAAATTTCATTTGTTATGTTTAATGTGTGGTTACTCTAGAAAAAAAAAGCTTATGCATGTTACATCATTTTATTATCAGTTTTTCACGCTACTGTATAATTCGGTACGATTATAGTTAATATTCATGGCATCTTTTGGAAGCATTCGCGTTCCTCACAAAGAGAGCTGTAAAATTTAGTTTTGTTTAAAGAAAGCACTCTTGATTTTTTTTCACACAGACTTGCATTTGTTGCACTTGTGGATATGAAACAAAAGGAGAGAGAGAGAGAGAGAGTCAATACTTTAAAAAGAAACACACACACAGAAACACTAGAACAGTTTTTTTTCTTCATGACAACGAGCTATCGCTGTGACTGTGTTCCTCACGCTGTGTGTAAAGCTGCAGGTTGCTCTTGTTTTGTTTTTTCCTGTTCCTGACTCACAGACACTCGCAGTGAGTTGAAGCTGTGTAAAAACGGAGAGGGAACGGTTAAGCATACCATACCATAAACTAAAAACAATCGCTATTAGTAATAAATAGTAAGCTAATTCTGAATAAATACGTCATCAGAAAAGCAAAAAGTTATTTCATTATTATATTATTTCGTTTCTTATTAACATAAAAAATATACACTTTCTACAATGTTTTGTAAAGAAAAAAAATTGAACAGGACCGGATGGGATTCGATCTGGTGTCAAAACAGTATAAAAATTACTAGTCTGTCACTCTACCCACTTGCCCATACAGATTTTCTTTTGTTGCCTATCTTTTTATTAAGAAATAAATGCTCATGGCTATAGAGCATGTCACTTCCAGTGGGGGCGCGGTGGCTCAGTGGTAGAGCGTTCACCTCTGGTGCTTGGGGTTCCGGGTTCGATTCCAAGTGAACTTTGTGGTGGACAAACATCGTGCTCGTGGGTTTTCTCGGGGTTCTCCCGTTTCCTCCCACTTTCTTCATTCCACCATTTCACTCATCTCTCATAATCACCGTCTCCTTTAGCCTAACCGGCATAACCGTGGGACGTAAAACTTAAATATTTCATTTCATTTTCATGTCACTTCCAAACTTAAGACAACAGTTTTTCTCTTTGTTTATATATTTCCGTATAACATCTTGCTTACAGAAGCTAATTTATATTTGGCAGACAATTTACGCCCTAGATTTAAGCCAATAAATGCAATATTTTACTCCGATTTCCAGTTCCTTGATTCAGCTCTTCTCCTACTAATCTTGTTATTCCCTCTCCAATCGTGCTGTGCTACTCCAAAAATTCCCTCGAAAACATTATTGCCAGTATACACAAAACCGAACATAATTTTGTTTTTTGCTTATATTTTTATTATTTTATTACATTTTTTGGAAATATCTCCTTAGATGGATTGCTTTCTATTATCTCCACGTACTAATAACTGAATTTTACCAATAAACATACGGAAACTGGAATAATTGCGAAAAATTGTGAGTTACAGTATACGCGCAATATTTTTTGCGCATGGGAGTACATTTCCACTTGAGACAGGTCGTTCTAGCCTACAGCATCTAGAGACATTTAGGTTCTAACAGCGAGTTTTTAACCAATTTACAGAGCAACTGACAATAATCGTTCGTTTTGTACAAATTACATACAATAATGGAGATTGGTTTGTAAAAATTTACGAACACTTTCTTGTTTTGGTTTGGTAACAGAAACAACTAAAGGAAATGAACATTTCTATGAAAGACATGAGGGGCCAAGGATATGACAATGGTTCCAATATGAAGGCAAACATTCAGGTATTCAGAAGAGAAGTTTAGAGATAAATTCCCGAGCCTTCTGTGGTCGTTGAAGTAGTCATTCACTAAACCTTGTCGTTAACGATGCAGCCGCAGCATCTCAGTACGCAGTTTTTTTTTTTTTGGTATAGTTAAAAAAAAAGTTTGTTTTTCTGCGCCTGTTCAACCCTGGACCAGACTAAAAGAACATATTAGCAGTCTCAGTTTCAAACATTAAGCAACACAACTTAGGAGAGCCGAATTGATGCTCTGACTCCACTTGGATATCAAATAGGGGAGGTTCATGATGTCTTACTTCAAATAAGTAACGACAATAGAACAGATAAAATGGTCGTCCACGATGCTCTGTGTGTAGCAAAACAGCTGCGTGACATTACTTTCCTTTGCTCACTCGTTATCTGGTATGACTTTTTACTCCACATAAACACAGTAAGCAAAAGTCTCCAAAGCATTAATTTTCATGTATTGGATGCAGTCGAGTTTAATGAAAATATATCTTTTTTTTTTTTTTTTTTTTTCAGTACGGGGCGAAAGACAGTTTCAGTATACCGCAGAAGATGAAGCTATTGAAGATCCACAAATGAGATACAAGATCGATTTTTATTACAAAGTTCTGGACGTGATTGTGTTAGCTTTAAGAGAAAGGTTTGAGCAACTTAACCATCACAGCGAATATTTCGATTTTCTTTACGATATAAGTAATTTTAAAGATATGCCACCTGAATTTTTGTCTGAAAAGAGTACTAAACTTGCCAGCATTTTAACACACGAAGAATCGATTAACTACAGTGATTTGAAAGATGAACTGAAAGTGTTATCCGCTATAATTAAACCTAAAAGTTCACCAAAAGAGACTTTAAATAAGGAACATGACTTTGCTCTCAATGTCAGAGTTCCGCTTACGATTTTGTTAACCTTGTCGATAACAGTAGCAAGTGTAGAAATATGTTTTTCGAAACTTAAGTTTATTAAAAACTATCTACGTTCCTCCATGTCTGAAACACGCTAGAGTGGTCCAGCGATGATATCAATAGAACAGGAACTGGTTGAAACATTGGACTACGCGAATGTGATAAAGGAATTAGCTTATATCAAAGCAAGAATAGTTTCTTTCAATTAAGGTGTGTTGAATTTATATCTCTATTGTGTTTTAATACATTATAAGGCTTAGGCTAATCACGTAGTTTTGAGTACTATCTGATTTACTATATTATCTTCATGCTCCATACTCTATTGGGAACACCTTTTGATATAAGCTTAAAAATTAAGGGCCTTATGCAGAGTCGTTTTGATTATGATTAGCGTCATTAGTCGAACTCTTTACTATGGCACTAATCACGAGTTAGGACGACTCTACATAAGGCTTAGTCGTGACTAAAGCATATTTTTTTTAAAATTTTATTTTCAGTATGCGCTGCTGTATATCAGATATACCTACAACGAAATCGACCATACTGTATATTGTCATGTATGAAGTCGTTTAAATATTACATTAGCAGTTCAGAGAGCTAGTTCATTTTTTTCTTTCCATTTCATACATGTTTTTAAATAGTGCATCTTACTTTTCCGTGGCACTTGAACATTTGTCAAAATACAATTTGTTAATTAAAGGGGCGGCATGTGAAAGTACCGCCCAGAGCGGCAAAACTGCTAGCGCCGGCCCTGCTTCTGAGCTTCAAATATATGTGAATTGTGACGCGCTGAAATATTTTCCCGTTCTTCAGGCGTAGACGCATGCCTCTTCAGAGCTTTGAATTCATCACATTTTTTACAGGTATCTACGTAAGGTTCTTTGAATTTGTAACCGGTTTCGGAGAAAACATTACGAAAATTATCGCAGCTTACATATTTTTCTGACTTCATTTGTTTTTCTTGCACATATTCAAATGTTTAAATGACTTGACAAGTAAATTGCTTCCGCTGTCTTCTTGAATAATGACTAACATGCTTTGGATACCTAAATATAAAGGTTCTTATTGTTTTCCTTTCCTCACTAAGCTTATTTGCTGGTTCATGTCTACCTCTGTCTGATTGATTTTTCGCATTAGAGATATCAGAAAGGAAACAAAGAAAGAAACGTGTAGCACAGTATATCGATAGTGGCAAATGAGCAATGTATATTCATTATCTTAGCCGCATGAGGATGATTTCTAAGGAGAGAATCTGCATAAAAAAATATAAGTACGTGCGGTAATTTTATGGCCACAGCTGAAGTACACTGGGAAAATCATGAATTCCTAATTAGTCGGCCACGAGCAGGATAGTAGGCGGAGCACTAACAAGGTAGGCTGTGATGATTTGTTGAACCAGGTGATAAACCACTAGACTTAAGAGTTTATGGCTGTTAGTGTTGTGCAATAAAAGGATGCTACGACAGATCACCACTAGGAAGTTATGCTGAGACCTTTCCACTAGAGGACATGAAGCGTTACTTGTTCACTGTGATTATATATATATATATATATGTGTGTGTGTGTGTGGGTGTGGGTGTGTGTGGGTGTGTGTAGTAAACATGTAGTAAACTCTGCTTGTCACTAAAAGTGATTCAAATTAATATTAATGTTATCTGAAATTTCTTCTAATACACTACTTGCTAAAAGGGAATGAAAACAGTTATTGTGTAATCTTTCTTACTGGCAATGATTGTTCTTGATAGAAAATAAGAATCTTAGTCTAATCTTGGTCAGGCTTGAACGAAACTCTGTCCCTACTACCATGAAGATAACATATTTGTAAAAAAGCTTGTATTTAAAAAATATTGTTAAAAAGCACAAAAATATCCATAATAATAAATGTGAGTTTTTCTATTGTAAAATTTGTATATTGTTGAAAAGTACTCATTTCAAACTCATCCCTCTTAGCTCAAAATTAAAATTAACTGTTGACCAAAGCAGAATTTTGTACTTCCATTTTTCAATATAACATTTAGTAAAAACGCATACGTACCATCAAGGTTTCTGAATCCTATTTCATTTTCATTTACTGTAGAACACTTTTCATAAAATCTCTTTGAAACATCGTTCTCAGGTTTCCAAGTTGGGTCTGCATCCGAGTCATCTTGGTTAAGAATATCATCTTGAAAATAAACGTACAGTCGATTTTAATACGATCTGAAGTGAAGGGGTCTGACGAATTTTGTACAGTGTAAACTACAAAATTTATTTTGTTTATCTGCTATTCTTAAACGTGAAGGAATAAATCTGCTTTAACTCAACATGAGTGAATTCAATATCAAATTAATTCCTCACATGTCTATTTTTTATGTAGGTATATATTATAAAAAATTGGCCATTTTACATTGGGTTCAACATACGAAATGATTTATCAAGGCTAGGCTTGAGCTTTACTGAGGGCAGACTATGTCTCTAGTAATTCCTGATGAATTCAGAACTTTTAAATTTTTATGGAATGCATTCGTGTTACCGAGAAACTCAACATGAGAAAGAGGGTGTGTGAATTTCCTTCATTGTGAATAAAAGAAACACTCCAGGCATTATGAATCACATTAAAATGAAATCTTTAAGTTTAACATCCCACAGTTATGCCGGCTAGGCTAAAGGAGACGGTGATAATGAGAAATGACTGAAATGAAGAAAGTGGGAGGAAACGGGAGAACCCCGAGAAAACCCAGGAGCACGGTGTTTGTCCAGCACAAAGTCCACACGGCGCGAGCTGGGATCGAACCAGGGACCCCAAGCACCGGAGGTGAACGCTCTACCACTGAGCCACCGCGCCCCCATGCGTTATGAATCACAGTAGGCCTATATCTGGATTGCCAATATGGTTTCAAAATTATTTTAAGACAATTTAACTGCCAATTCTTAGTTCAGTGATCCACAATCATGCAATAATAATAATAATAATAATAATAATAATAATAATAATAATAATAATAATAATAATAATAATAATAATAATAATAAATTATTGAGTTAGAAAATCAACTTACCAATACAGTCGAATCATCACTCCAGTTGTCGGTTTCCTTATCTTTACCCAGACAATCTATAGTTTCGGGTCTTGTTTCTTGAATACCTTCAATAGTAGTAACATTAGCATCATTCTCGCCACTCCTTCTAGTAGCTACACCTGTGATTGTCTCCTTGGCAACCAATCGAGCATTGTTACTCAAAACAATCTGACTATTGCAGGTTTCAGATGAGAAACGACATGGCCTTGAGTTGGCTTCACACGGCGTCCAATTGGCATTGAGCGGTGTTGACAGTTCGCGACAAGCAGTTCTGCACGCTGTCTTCTCGCGCTACTGCGAATCTTGACAATATCACAGGCTCTACTTAGAAATATTGCACTAGCACATTAACTGCTCACTTTACCAAGTAGAGAAAAGAATTACGAACAAATACGTGAAAACTACATCTTTCTATGCCAACTGGTTGGCATGATAGACGCTTTGAAAGGTTTCCATATAAAACAATTAGTAAAACGAGCGTTGAGTCCCGCGTCTAATTTCCAGTGGATTTTGTTTCGATTTGCAAATAGAACTCACAACTTTTATTACAGGATAATCAGGGGTGTAGCCAGCAGGTTGTTCTAGGAGATCATTACTTTCAGGAGGAGGCAAGCTTTTCACATATTTAGAGCAGAACAAATTACCTCTTTCACAACATGAAAGCATTTTAACTCACCATGCATACATACATACTATGCGCATATTATATTTTCACAATGCTTTCTTATCAAAAGACGGATCTTGACAGTACTGAAGTTAAAAACCGGAGCGTAAAAGATGAATCAATAAGCTATTCATAAGAAAATAAATGCTCTTTATAGCAGTCTGTATATCTGACTTTGTGTTTATGTAGGTTAAAATACTAAAGGAAAAAATGCCAAGGCTTATATCTCCATAACTAAGCACATTTAGCTTATATTACTTTGGTCACACATAGATCTCACCCCAACAAGCTTAAAAGTACAAAAATCCGGATTTCGCAAGAAGTCAACATATCTGCTTATGCATTTTTTGCGCAGAAACGATGACAACATTGAGCGTGCACGTGACATGTTTCTGTTGAACAGACGAGTGACTATTGACGAAATGGCAAATCGTCCGGAAATTAGTCATGGTTCCTGATATGCCTTCCGACTACAAAAATCGGGTCACTGTTCATTGTTTCTCTTTAGTGCAAACTTCTAATGGAGTGGCCATGATCTATCTGCAAAGAAACGGAAGACAAATGGAGGAATTAGTATCAATCTTTCCTAGCATGATTACAACAGCATAAGAATAAGATAAGCTAGGACAGAAGTCAGTATGAACAATGCAAGAAGAGTTATGTCAAAATTGCTGATAATTTTTAAATAAACATAAATAAACAATCTGTGCCAGTGGGATAAAATATATCAGTTAATCTTAGCAAAAGACGACATATTTTTTGCATAAAAAATATCTTTTATTGATCTGCACGGAATCTACGCATGAGAATTCAGTCTCAAGCACTTCATTTTGTTCAGGTTGATGTCATCTATCGATTTATATAGGAATGTATAGTTAAACAAAAAATAAAGTTTAGTTAATCATAATTTTGGGTTATACCTCATTAACTATACTTTGTACTGGGCTATATCTCATTAACCATATTTTATACTGGGCTATATCTCATTAACCATATTTTATACTGGGCTATATCTAATTAGCCATACTGTATACTGGACTATATCTCCTTAACAATACTTTATACTGGGCTATATCTCATTAACAATATTGTACACTGGACTATATCTCATTAACCACACTTTATTCTGGGTTACATCTCATTATCCATACTGTATATTGGGAATATATCTCATTAACCATAATTTATACTGGGCTATATCTCATTAACCATAGTTTATACTGGGCTATATCTCATTAGCCATACTGTATTCAGGGCTATATCTCATTAACCATAGTTTATAGATGCTATATTTCATTAACCATACTTTATAAAAGTCTATCATTAAGCATATTGTATACTGGACTATATCTCATTAAAAATACTGTATACTGGGCTACATCTCATTAACCATACTGTATACAGAGCTATATCTCATTAACCATACTTTGTACTGGGCTATATCTCATTAACCATACTGTGAGTTGTCATCTTGGTAATGTCGTAATGAAGAGATACTCCAGTATCAGTTTCATGTTAATATGCGGCAGACAGTGGCGACTCTAGATTTCTATAAGAAGGAAGTGACGTTGACATTGGCGCCCAAACCGGTTTTACTCCTCCCCCCCTCGGTTTTGGGGCCTTCTGCGATTTTTCACCCTGAAGGCATATTTTAAATCTTGTGTGAGGCACAGACATTGCAAGAAAAATAATAACAAATTTGTTATTACATACAGCGTTTTTTCTAAAAATAAAAGAGCCGGTTCGCTGAACCTAAGGTTCATAAAGGATAAAAGGTTGCATACCTTCCAGGTTATTATTATTATTATTATTATTATTATTATTATTATTATTATTATTATTATTATTATTATAAACAATAATAATAATGATGTCCAGTTGCTTATCACTGCAATCTTGTAACTAAAAATTCTTACAAGTCCCATACATAAACATGCTTTAAAAATGTCTGGTTTTTACATCTTTATATTATGATACAATAAACGTACTGATAATCAATATTTCGTAGTGATTTGTTTCTTATTTTTTTCTCTTAAACGGGCGAAGGTAAGCTGCTATTGTTTGTTTTCAAAAGACATGAATAGTTCTACAAATATTGAATTTCAATAACAACACACGTACGGTACATTGTTCACATAATATTCTTCAGAACACTAGTCATGTTACCAAAATGTCCTAGAAGCTTCTAGCTTCTACTACATTACCGTAATTGCGGGCTACTTGGACCCTTAAAGGGCTACTTGGACCCATACCAAAAACTCTTTTAAAGTCCCATATGCAATGCAATAATGAGTGAGTTCAGAGTTAGATCCGTTAGATGGGATCATAATGCAGGCGTACACAGATTGAAACTAGTTCTGTGGTAGGCTACGATTGAGCAGCATCGGTGAGAAAGGTCGTTGACGAAAAGAGTGTATTTATTGACCGCCAAACTTTTATGCGTGGACACTATTTGGAAGGAAGTGGAACCAATGCTAAGTAAACACATAAGTAGTTACACATAGGTTAATGAAACTAACATGGGAAACTTTCTCATATACAATAAGATGAGTGCGGAATTGTATTATTTATGAAGTGTGTACATATGACCTGGAAAACATGGATATTTTGTCCCACCACATATTTTCTTATCTTTATCCCACCCCATCCTTTGTTATCCTTATCAATGAAAAATAAAGGTCTGTTGTCACGTGTCACACAAGTAAGGACTTTATTATTTCCTTAAGGATACCGGTACAAAATGGTACATCAATATAAAAGATTGCCTGCAGGTCGAAAATATGCTGATTTTTCATAACAGCTTGAAGAATGTTTACCAGCAATTCAGTCGGGGAAAATGTCGCAAAAAGAAACAGAAGCTCACTTCAAGATAAGTCGTTCCACCATAGAAAGAAGATTAAAGAACAGGTCAAGGCAGAATCCGGGCCATCTGAAAGTGTTCACTGAAGAAGAAGAATTAGCCTTCGCTAGTCATCTTGATAAAGTTTGTGATTTCTGATTCCTCGTTAATTAACTTGATTTCAGATTTATTGTGAAGTCCTATTTAGCCATGCTTGGGAGAACTGTCATTGCTTTCTAAGAAAATCTTCCCAGTCGAGATTGGGTGAAGTTATTTTAGAAACTGCACCTCCAGTCAATGATTAGATTCGCTGCTAATATAGATAGGGCTTGTGCAGCTGTAGAAGAAAACGTAATCAGGTATTACAGTCATTATATTTGATAGTACCGGTACCTCTTAACATGCTCTCTTTGTGGTTTGCAGTAAATAAAAGGTGTTGTTCTTGGAACACCTACGTCCTACTTAGTCTCAGAGCAGACTTGAATGGTTTTCTGTAGGAAAATATGGGGGTGGGTTAAAGTAGCCCGAACGCGAGTCTTACTAGGACCCATTTTTTGCAATAATCGCCTGTGATTTGTTTTCAATATATGTAACTAAACCTGTCCTCGATATGTACAATAAAGCCTGTAGTTCCACTTAATATGGGTTATGACAATAACTTTCGAGTTTTCGTGGATGAAAACAGGCCGAAAGAACGAATTTATTGCAAAATTGGGTCCAAGTAGCCTGCATTTACGGTATGTCATATGAGAACCAGAGAGACGTAACTCCAAAAATCGGATTTTCGTTTTTCTTTATATATCTATATAATTTTGAAAGGCCCACTCGGTGACAAATCGACGTAACTCTATCCTCTCATTTAAGAATTGATCTTAGAGCCAGAGGAGCGTAACATCCAATACGTTCTTCTGTCTTAAAAGAAGTCATTCAATTTTTAGAACCAAAGAGACGTATTGACTCATACGTTTCTCTGACTCGAAAACTGAGATGAATTTTCAAACATACGTGTTAGTAGTAACATTGCTTTAACCTGGGGTAAGTATTTTTTTTTATACTGAAAGCACACTGCTGTTTCGCCATTTTAAAAAGAAGTAAATAAACTATTAAGTAATTATTATTACATAAGCAAAATGAAATGTCGATTCACTTTTTAATCCCTAGCATAATGTGCAAATTACATTTTCGTCAGGTAGTAGCCCGCGACTATGGAAGTTATTTTTAGATAGCCCTGTGTTGCCGAATTTTGATTTTTTAGTAGTTTTTTTTAGCTTTTTAGGAAGAATGACAAAAAAACAAGAGAGTAGTGAATGAAGTATGGCTGGTCATTAGCACGTCGTTCCGCACAGTTCGTTTATGAATTGCCCGGCGGGAACTCATGTGGTTCGGATTCCACGTTAATAAGTAGGTCCACGTCTCATATAGCCTCGCTGCTGAAAGGGACGCTAAACTAAAAATCAATCAATCAATCAATCGTTTATGAATTACAAAATGACTTCGAGGGCAAGAAGAGTTCTCGAGTTAATCAAATTGAATAACACCGAGTAAACGGGAGAAGAAGACTTTGAGTCGGTACAGAAAACAAACAAGATCTTTTGGGAGTATGTTTAGTACAAGGGGTCCAGAAGCACGTGAGAAACACAAAATTTACAGGAGAAATGAATGATACAAGTACTTAGACGTAACATAACGTAACCAAATCTAACCTAACCTAACATAAACTAACCTAAACTAACCTAATATTAGTAGAAATAAGCGAAATTCTATCATTTTTTTTTTTTGGAAAATTATGCGGGACTCCTACACTAATATAACATAAACTAACCTAACCTAACCTAAACTAAACTAACCTAACCTACCATAAACTAACCGAATGTGAACATAAATTACCAAAATTGTAACATTTTTTAGAGAAAAGAGCTGGACCCCTTCTGCTTCTTTTGAGTTCATGTTCGGGTAATAATTATGTGCCTATTGCTAATTCGGGATCGTTACCGTCAACAACAGAATTGAATATCGCCAAGAAAACGGGTAAAGAAAACACTGAATCTAATGGTATCGTAAACGAAGATCATTTGAGTTCATGTTCAAGTGATGATTATGTACCCAGTGCTGGCCCCGGAATCTTTATCATCAACATCAGGTGATGACGACCCTAGACCCAAGAGGAAAAGGAGGGTAACTAATACAAAGAAGAGAATACTAGGAGGAGCAGGTAAGAGAGATTACGAAACTAGGTTAACCATAATTTCGTTTGTTTGATACTGCTGTTAAGCTTCTCTTCTTTGAAATTCCGATATTTTGTAAATATAGGCTTACCGATACTACAATTTTACGCAAAGTTATCGACACGCGTAAAATTTACACTCATTCTGAATTTGGGCGTCCGCAAAAGCCTTGAACCCTCCTCGAAATGAATTTCTGGGTATGTGTCTGACTGCTGTCATTAAAAAAGTGTTACAAAAATGACTTTCTTATTGAAATTTTTGAAGATTGTTTTGTATAAAAGTAATGGAAAAATATTCAGGCTGTACATAGAGTACGTGGCTGTACTAAGTGTTTCTACGCATGAAAGCAAGCAGGAAAGCTCATGCAACAAAATCAAGAACACGGCTTCTAGTTTGAAGCACTCTACTACCAAAACAACGACTCGGGGAACTGATGAGGCAATCGATTCGAAAGAAGTCAGCAATGATTCCAATGATTCCAGTCATTCTCTATCTCTGAATAGAAACAGTTTTCTGGATGTTTTCACACGTAGAATCACCCCTCACACACGCTTTGTTCACACCATGAATAAGGAATGGAATAGATTAGAAATTGTAATCAGTTGAATACCTAAATTGGTTTCTACTAAGCGTATGGTATATGGAAACTATTGATAATCCTATCTTCTGAGTCTTATAATCCATTTGCCTATTTTCTTGAAACTTTTAATTATTTACCTCCTAGTTTGAAAGTTGGTGATACTTAAGTATATTTGAAGTAGCGAAGGGTGACTGGATTATGTCCATTGGAATGAGTTGAATTAAGACTGTATAAAGTAAATAGATACATCGTGGCCAAGGTGATTGAATTTTCACAAAATTTTAAGACGCAACTCACACAAGACAAGATTTCTGTAAGTGAAATGCATTTTCTTTAGGGGAAGCATATGTCTTTGAAATGTTTTCCAAAATTAATTTTATCGAAATGCAGAAATATTTTTCGAAATTATCTAGTATTATACGGAATCAGGAATATATCTAGTATGAATATATCTAGTATTAGTATTATATGGTAGGAAGTTAGTATTTTTATCTATTCTTAGTTATCCTTAATGTTTTGCAATAAACATCCTGAATTGAACTCTGGAAAAATTTGTATCACTTTTAAAATATTGGTCAGAATTCTAAGAATTTATTGAAGAATACTTCAGTTTCGTATGCTGATCTGAAATATCGTCTACCTATTAAATGAATAACTAAGTTTAGTGGTCCGGGTCAGCCACATTTGAAATAGAATTGAGAAACAAGAACTAGTGCTTCGCATTTTTAACTGCTTTCTATTATAATAATTGCTGAAACTTGTGTTTATTATATGGTGCGTTCAGAGCACAAGGCAATCAAGTCATAGAGTTGAGAAAAAAGCATCTGATTCATACACAGCGACGTCGAATATCTCCATATACCTGATTTCAGATTCATAGCATGTTTCTCTGTAATTTGTGTCCGCCATGTTGGATCCGCCATTTTGATTTGTAAACACTTGATGTCAGATTCGCATTCAGCTACCTTTCAAACCTATATATACCACGTCTCAAAACAATTACATCATAGCTTCTTATTTTATCCACGTTTTCTGGTGTTTCGGAGCGAGCCTTGTTCTGATCTTTAAATGGCCGCCACGCCCCCTACAGGCCCCATTCAAGCGAGATATTTCACATGTGAAGTATACTCGGTGTGACCTTTCCAACGATATATAACACATGCAGATCCCCGCGTACCACTTCATGTACTTCCCTAGTAAGTCTTCGTACTGCTCAGTATTGTCAGCTTCCAAATCACGGAATAACGCTCCCTGGATTCTGAGAATGCATTGAAGATGTATTCGCAATTTTTCGCCAAGGACAATGCATGGGCAGTTGCAATATGTAAGTGGCATTGGCGTATAGGACATACAGACTAATGCTATTCTCAGAACATAAGTTATCTGTACGAAAATAAGGAAAAGCAGAGAACCTCGCATTTTCCTTGATCAATCAAGAGAGCAAAACGTTATCAATACATTTATAGAATTCCTCAGATTTGATCAACGCTGTATCAAATAATCCTATGCCTTATTCTTTTTTTTTTCTGTTACAATATTTACCAAATCTTTATTTGCTTCACATAAATGGGAACCTATCATAGTTGACAAAATACTTTGCGGCATTGAATTCAATTGATTGTGAGTCCCAAAACTACCCCATTTCATAGACATAATTAAAAGCATATGCCTCATCGGCGTTGAGAATTCTTTCTGAATCTTGCAACAAACCTTCATAATTAGCACTATTTATGTACTCTTGCAGCTCCTGAAACCAATATATAACTACAGTTTTTGTAAAGCAGGCACGTGCTTTAGATACTGTTTACGCTGTCCTTAAAGTCGTTGCGGATGTCTTCTAAGAAATACATGGTATCAGTCAGCGCTAGATATTCCCGTTCTGTTATTTTGCTGAACTGTGTTGAATGGTATACGTACAGTAAATCGTCCTTCCTTGTGAAGCCGAATTTCGCCACTGATATTAACCACTCAGCAAGCTTATTCTCCTCTCTTTGGACCATATTGATTTAGGTCACATTTGTCGACTTTCTGAACATTGGCCACACCACTTACCGAGTAACGTTGTTCTGGGCACACCAGAGATTGCTGAAGCTTTACGCGCACTCATGTTCCTTGATCATGTAGTATGTATTGCATTATACAATGCGTTTTCACTATATCTGAACAGTTGTTTGTTAATTAGAGCTTCATGTAGACCTATCGTAAGTTAGTCTATCTGTAAACTATAAAATTAAACGTAATTGGACACTTGCCATCTTATGTAAACTAACTACAATGACAGGGCTACAATAATCGTGTGAAAAGTCGTCACTTGCACTTGTCAGACTTGCAAACAAGAAAACAAGATTGGAGGCCTATAGCCTTTGGTCTATGAAATTAAAAAAAAAAATGTAATACTTGAAAAAGTGCCCTCATAGTCCTGATAGGTTTTTTCCTCATTTTAGCAAGTTGAATAGTGGATCATTATTCTGCAAGGAGAGAATCCTTCACATTCTTCAGAATCTAAAGACAGAGAAATGAAAGCCAAGTCTGAATAGAGCATACAGGACCTGCACTACCATACTTTGCCACGTAATAGTAATTTTCAAACATGACATGGCACTCTCTCTGTTGCTGCAGTTTTGTAAATTTCGTAGGTCTGTTAAAAGTTATCCAAATTCATTTTATACCACTCTCTTACCACAAATGTTACTCTTTTCCAAAGTCCACCACCTGTATTCCGTAGTCGACCTCCTCGGTCGCCTACTGTTTCCTTTGCTTCAACTTTATTTACTTTATTTACTTTACTTTATTTAAAGAAAAAGTCAGAGTTGTTTTCTTTATCGCCACGCAAGGAATTAACGTTTTTTTTATCACTGTGCATTAGGTATATTATTTTCATTTATTTAAATGAACAACAGAACAGAATATTTCCTCTTGCAAAAACATCAATTATTTTATAGATGTTTGAACACTATACTAGACTTTTTAAGAAAAGAACTCATTTTAAATAGCAAGTTTTTATTATACTTACTGAAGTCCAAGAGAAATACACCAGTGCAGACTGGATGGCAACATCGACATCTTCCTTATAGGATAGACCCAAAAATCCAAATCCATAAAGGTCTCGATATTTATAAAGTCATAAAAAGCATAATTCCTTATTATCTCGGCTATTACTGTATATTAGATATTGTTATGAAGTTTTCACTATGTTACACAACTCTGTGAATTGTTCAAACAACCCGAAGAAAACTTTAAACTGCACTCGTCTTTCGATAGAAATTGCACTGAGGTACGCACTTAACCCATAGGGATACCACCATATTTAATTTTTGTTGGGCATCAATAATTGTTTCTGGAATTCTAACATCTAATACGCTTTTACTTCACTGTTTCTCTCTAGCCGTTACGTTTACCGACTGGAAGCTTGGGTATACACATATTTGTAACACTAAAAATGTGAAGATATATTTTGAAATGCTTTTAAAATTTAATTTTGGCAAACCTCATCATATTGTAAAACTCCATGGAGATACCTAATTACTTTAGAATGAAATTGCTTCTGGAGTTCTTATTAACCCTCAATGACAGTTTTCAGAGATTTTACCATCTAACACTAAAACAATATACTTGATGCTGCCAATCTTATTTGATGATATCTTGGCACTTCGCCGTTAGACATTTCGAGTTCTGGTTTTCGTTGGACACCTGTAAGCGTGTTTGCACACGATACCGACAATATCGGTGGAAGACCCGACAATATCGTTGCCGGTGATGAGCGAAGTAAGCGACACACACAAAAAAATCTTCTCCATATATGAAAACAAATAAAAAAAATAATAATTGGGAAAATTATTTTTTAAAACAAGGACTACAAAAACTGTTCTGAAGAGGTGTGGAGAACGGTACAAAACTTAGAAAAAATAGTCCTATGCCTAAACATGTTTAGATTTAACAGTGCAATTTTAAATAGATGCTGTAAACATATTATTTTCGTTTCGATGAGAATTGATGCTGCTGTACATCGCAAACTATATTAGTTTTAATTTTTGTTGGAACACTGTTACATATTGTATGTATATTATTTTGTTTTCCATGCAATTAACATTAATGTCATAGTAGATTAAATGATAAAATTCGAATTAGTAATTCTGTTTTACATTGCTCCATACATACACTGGCGCAAATCCCGGGTTGATGAAGGGGACATGTCCCCTCCAATCTTGGGACTGGGGAGATTGTCCCCCCCCGATAATCCGATTTGAAATGTGTTTTTTGGGAGAGAAATTTGATTGTGTCCGATCGCCAGAAAGGAAAGTGAGATGAAATTCATGTCCATTCAGAATAAGCCTCAAATCTGACCGCCTCCCAATGTTGAAGACATCCCTGCTCCCCTGATCCTCCACAGCATTGTTTCTCGACTACAGAAATTGTTTGAACATCGCTATACATATAATATGGGAACGATCTTACCTCCCAATGTTGAAGACAGATTTGCGCTGTTGCATACATACCTGTCGTTTCTCGTTTCTTTTTGTCCATGATTTCAAAATCCTGGGCAAGGCTTGCATAAACTTTTCGCCATGCTTTTTGCTGTTCAATTCTGTCCTTGAAAGAGTCTGTTATCTTATCCCATATGCAAGGTCTACATTCCACAAGTTCAATAAGGGTTAAAATATCGAATGGAAAAATTCCTGCCATCTCTAAAAGTCTAAGCAAAACTAGAAAGATACGAATGCAATAATACACAACCTTTTCATTCAGTCACTGTAGCTAAACTGCAGAACTCTATCAGGGGGTCGATCCCGGTACAAAGGGGAAAGGGAAAACTTGGATACATAGCTTTGGTCTTTGTTTTCAATTGCCATTCTACACATTATTTTTAAAAAGGGGGATTTGGGATAGTTTTGGAAATGAGAGAAAAAATCTGCAACAAGTGAAGCATGAACTCACATCCCTATTGTTGAGATCACAATCAAGAAAATGCCAAATTGGAGCTTTGGAAAGAGTTTTTGATTGTGCTGGTTTCGTTTCAAAATAATAATAATTCTACTTTGACTTGTCAACAAATGTTCTATTCAATCATTGCTTATTGAGTGGAACCGGGAAAAGTGATCTGCACACAATTCTGATGGAAATAGAAGAAAGTAATAATAATCAGGATTTTTTCCATATGCTTATGTTCACAGTGTATCAAACTTTGAAAATTACGATTAAATTAATTTCCAGAATGTATTAAAATTTAAAAGCATTAATAGATTAAAAAATATACCATCAAAGAGTGTGTGTGTGTGTGAGAGAGAAAGAACAAAAATAAAAAAGGAGTGGAAAATAATGAAGAAATTGGTTATCAAAATTTCCTATATTCTATTTGGTAATAGCTATTTAGAGGGAAACCAGTACTCTTCAGACTTCCCACATTTTATATTTATTTAATAAAGGGAATTAGCTACTCCAAGGGAAATTAGCTACAGAAAGACAGAGCGAGGGAAGAGTTTTACAAAAGAAAATGCGAGGACATAGAAGAATTAGAAAGAGTTGGGAAATATGAGGAAATGTACAAGGAGGTGAAATCTATGGAATTTCGGAGGAAACAAGGGGGTATTATGATGGCAGTAGAAAATAAGAATGGGAAGGTAGTCAGCGAGAGAAATGAGGTCATAGGAAGGTGGAAAGAATACGTTGAAGACTTATATGAGAGTAGGGATAGACCGTGTAGCCTAAATGTTGAAGTAGAAAATGAAGTAGGCGAGGATGATAAAGGAGTTAGTATTCTTAGGGATGAGTTTGAAAAGGCTATATCCGAGATTAGGAATGGAAAGGCAACCGGAATAGATAACATACCAATCGAATTCATTAAAAATATAGATGACAAGGGAAAGAAAGAATTGTTCCGACTATGCAACGAAATATATGAAACAGGAGAATGGCCAAAAGACTTTCTGAAAACGATCATGCTACCGATGGCTAAGAAATCGAACCCAAAGAGATGTGAGGATTATAGAACTATTAGTCTCATATCTCATGCAGCTAAAATTCTGCTCCGAATACTGAACAGAAGGTTATATGAAAGAACAAATAAAGAAGTGGAGGAAGAGCAGTTCGAGTTCAGAAGAGGCAAGGGCACAAGAGATGCAATTGGATTATTAAGGGCGATCGATAAAAGATTTATAGAAAAAGGGAAAGAGGTGTATGTTGTATTTATTGATCTAGAAAAGGCTTTTGACCGCGTGAATTGGGAATTGTTGTTGGGAGTTCTAAGGAAGATAGGGTTAGAATGGAAAGATAGAAGACTTATAAGAAACTTATACATGAACCAACAAGTAAGTGTTAGGATAGGGGAAGAACTGACGGAAGAGAGTGCAATTGGAAGGGGAGTTCGACAAGGATGCTGCCTCTCGCCAACACTATTTAATGTCTATCTAGAAGAGATAGTGAAAAAGAGTTTACATGATGATGATGGTATTTCGGTAGGAGGTAGAATGATTAGATGCATAAGATTTGCAGATGATATGGCGCTTGTTGCAGAATCTGAAAAGAAAATCAATAAAATGTTAGGAAAAATGAGAAAGGGCTTTGAAGAATATGGGATGAAAATAAATGTTAGAAAGACAAAAGCCATGGTGATTGGAACGAAGGGGTCTGTGTCAAATATAAAAGTAGGAAGGGAGAAAGTAGAACAAGTGGATAGTTTTCGATATCTGGGTAGTATTCTTAGTAATAACATGAAGTGCGAACGTGAAATAAAAGCAAGGATAGGAATGACGAAAGAAGCCTTTAAGAAGAAGAAAAGTCTGTTTTGTGGGAACTTGAAGAAAGAGTTGAGAAAAAGACTCATAAAATGCTTTGTGTGGAGTGTTGTACTGTATGGGGCGGAAACGTGGACATTACGTAAAGGTGATGAAAATCGACTGGAAGCCTTCGAAATATGGGTGTGGAGAAGAATGGAAAGAATTAGTTGGGTCGATCACAAAACGAATGAGAGTGTGTTAGAAATGGTGGGTGAGAAAAGAACAATTTTAGACATTATTAGGAAGAGGAAGAGAAACTGGTTGGGACATTGCCTAAGAAGAGATTGTATCATGAGGGACGTCCTAGAGGGTATGGTGTCGGGAAAGAGAGGGAGGGGGCGAAGGAGACTACAATTAATGGATGATATAAAAACAGAAAGATCATACGCGAAGACGAAGAATTTAGCGGAGGACCGTGGAGCATGGAAGCTTCTCAGCTGCTGCAAGTGACCTGCCAATAAAGGCAGAATACCTATGATGATGATGATGAACTACTCCAAAACAGAAACTGTAAAAAAATAATAAGCTGTTCCGAAGTTGTTTATAGGACAAGATAATAATAATAATATTATGCAATTGTAATAGAAAAAATGGAAACAACAAAATTCCACTCATTCACTCTCTTCATCTAACCCGCTGGCCGGCCGGCATTATCGGTGGCGTGTGCATCCAATCATAAGAAAACATTGCCCCCGACAAAATCGGTGACAGCGATACCGCCGACAGTATCGGGGGCTTGGCCGACAGCATCTGCGTGTCGGAGGATCGGCCGATAATATCGGTGGCGTGTGCAAGCTACGAATACATTGAAGTCGATTTCACCGCCGACATTATCGGTGCTTCCACCGACATTATCGTTGCCGTGTGCAAACGCACTAACGTTCTTCAAAACTTTGTTAAGACATGTTTTAGAAATATGTATAAATTAGTTAGGAACCCCATGGTATGCCCAAACCCTAATATTTATTTTGGACTGAAATTGTTCTCGGAGTTGTTGTTAGGTTCCAGTAATTAATTTCTGGAAATTGTACATCTTGTGCTCATACCCACCCCTACTCCTTTGCTATCGTTTTTATTTAGTGATTTATCTGAAACCGTTTTGTTTTTCGATTTGCAATTTTGGTAAACACGTATCTCTAACGTTCTTCAGAAGTGTTTTGAGTCATATTTTGGAAATATTTAAAAATGAGTTTCATGAACCCCATGGAACATCCAATCACAATAGAGATGTATTTTATTTTGGATTATAAGCAGTGGCGTATTTAAGGCGGACTTTCGGGCTTAATCCCCCCCGAAATTTTATTTACTATTTTAAAGTAAATGAAATATCTTGCAGCATTTTCACATTTCCAGGAATAAAGTTGGCAAAGCCCCCCGAAACAAACTCGTAAATACGTCACTGATTAAAAGTGTTCTTGGAGTTGTTGTTAGGCCTAAATTATTTTTTTAAATTGTACCGTGTAGTACGCAAACCCCACATACCTATGGTGTCGCTTTTTATTTCCCTATATTTCGGTAACCGTAAGGCATACCGAGTTGCGATCGGTTTTCGGTAAACAGATACCTATAACGTTCTTTCCAACAATTTAGACATATATTTCATGTCTAAAAATGCAGAAATTAGATACCCATGGTACCCCTGAATCTCATTGGGGCACCCAGTTAATTTTGCGTAATAATACATTTTGAGTTGTTAAGTCTCAATAAGTATTTTTTCGAAATTTATAGTTCTTCTACTTGAAACCTATACTATACCCGACTATTTCTTTTTTTAGTTTAACGTTCTACACCTATATCCTTTACTCTAAAGGAAACGGATGTTTAATGAAAATGAATAATTGTGAAATTAATTCTTGTGCTCTTCCACCGGAGGTCAAACCCGGGACAGCGTGTACCAAAGCCATATACGCCAGCCATTAGACCAGCGATGAGGGCAGGTGAGCTTAAGTACATGGATTAGTGAGCGCTTTTGTTTATATTATAAAGTGGCCTCGCGTAGCGTAGTCGCTAATAGTTTCGCCTTTGGTGCGAGTGGTCCCAGGTTCGGGTCTTGGTGAGGGGCCCTAATTCGAAAACCTGTAACAGCTTTTTCAGGCCAGCTATTCTGAATGATGTTTTTTTTGCATTTTCCTCATTCATACCAGGCAAATGACGGCACTGCACCTAATATAAAGGTCCCAGGCTGCTTCCTTTCTTTCTTCCCTCTTTTCCAGATAGTGTGGTCGTCTATGGACATTATTCATCATACGTGACGGGCTCAAGCCCAAAATAATGCACAAAGTGATGAAATATGTCTAAAATGACCATAAATGGACTTGATTTCCTTGTGCACTGAACGCACCATATACGTAGTTATCATTATCTGCGAATACGAACAGAAATGTTATGGATGCGGATTGAAATTTTGCGGATGTGATATACTTAATCCTATTATTCACTTCATCTAAGCAGAGGCAATCACAACAAACTTCCCTACTCCTCCTTTTTGCCACTGCAGAAAAAGGAAACATTTTGCATCAAGTAAAATCAAAATTTCCACTCCAGTTCGCTCGCACCTTCATGTTGCTGAGTAGGTTGCTATTCTGATTAGCCAGTATTAACTTCTGCTATAGGTAACAGTAAATACAGTATATTTAATATTCATAGCTATTTAAACATTTTGATCATTATTTACATATTAAAGATCTTAGTTGTATTTTTAAATTCAACTTCTAGAAATAGGAACTCATTCGCATTTAAGTTAATTTCAAAATTCTTTTATTTAAAGAGTAGAGGAAGGTTGTGGGGCAAACCAATTATGTCAAGCTTCTACTTCATTTCAAATTTCAAAAGTTGTCTTCTATTCGATTTGGTAATCAAATCACAGAGAACTTAAGTTGCTAGGTTGTGTGAATTTAGCGTATGTAAATATATAGTGTCCTACTAATACATATAATATTTTGTAGTGTAGGTAACAAATTATATTGTATTTTCATTCGAAGTACACTGCACATTTAATACGTACTGAAGAGGGAATTTATGTCTTGTACTTCTGTAGTCTTATATATTTTTTAATAAAAACAAACTAAAACATTAGTAGATGATTGGACGAGGCATTTAAAAAAAAATCATTTTTCAAAGTTTCGCTATCATTATGTTGGCAGTCTGATATTCTGTCCATAAAGATTGTATTTGCTGTATATGAAATTCCTGTATGAATGTAATATTTGTCCTTTCAATTTCCGGGGCCGCGGTGGCTCAGTGGTAGAGCGTTTACCTCTGGTGCATGGGGTCATGGGTTCAAACCCTGCTCCCGCGAAGTGAACCTTGTAGTGGACAAACACCGTGTCCGTGAGTTTTCTCGGGGTTCTCCCGTTTCCTCTCACTAAATTCATTTCACCATTTCATTCATTGCTCATCATCACCGTCTCATTTAGGCTAGTCGGCATAACCGTGGGAGGTAAAACTAAAGAATTACATTTCATTTTCTTTCAATTTCCAACCCTGTCATCGCTTGCCATTACATTATTATCTCACCTCCCCAACCAAGGGCGCCGATTCTGGGGGGGAGCGAGGGGGCCCGGGACCCCCAAAGCTCATGTGGGTCCCCTCATTGTATTTGTAAATTTATATTTGGCATAATTTGAATGCAACTTGTCTTAAAAATCCTCATATATGTTTTCTGCATCTAAATGGCCCCTTCCCCAAATTTGCAGAGAAATCGGTGTCCTTGTCCCGAACTACCAAATAAACGACAATTAAATATATTACCACGCAAAAATATCTGCTACTTATATCACTAATGCAGATTCCTGTAATAATGTTTAAAACTATGCGTGTTAATTATGGAAATTACAGTTAATTTTTTGTTTATCATAAATTCTGAACCTCAGTATGCAGAAGTTAACGATGATAAAAAAAGAAACACCAATATTTACGTATTTGAGACACAGACGAGAGCGTGGTGGGGGAGAAAATTTGTTTTGTTTGCTTATCAGCTTACATGTTATGAATAGCAGTTTCTTTAAGGACATACGAAAAGAAACATACCCCATAACAAATAGTTGAAAAAATTAAGAAACAGTATAAACAGTATACATTTATTGCGTTCATTTATTTACACACAAAGCTTATAACAGTGTACACACAGAAGGCAACTGTATTAATCTTATATAGTTGAATATCCGCGTTTACATCTTTAAAACGATAATATTTAGACACCAGTAGCTATATTTGAAACAGTTGAAAAATTAGTATTGACAATAAAGTTAACCAATGGTCTATAATAATAGAATAGTAAAAGCGTACACATTGACGAGTTGTCGAATACAACAAAATGATGTAACCATACCATTTTTTCGTACAAATCACGTTCTACTTCCGAGAGTAGAGCCTTTACATTTCTAATCACTACTCTTGCAGAAATATAAAATATGGGTGCACAATGATAATGGCTACCAAGTTCTCTTTTCTTTGAAAAAAATCTGTAGAAATAATCTATATTTGATTTGCGTTTATAACATTTGTAAAACAACGATCATCGTAGGTCTGCCAGGGAAAGTGTTTCGGGAAAAGAAAATAATACATACAAATACAGCGCTAATGCCTCTACAACTCTTTAAGTGCTAGCAATATTTTATGTTTACTAGATATGCTTGCACAAGGCAGTTTGTTTCGTAACAGACCGGAAAGTGCGTGAACCTGAGCAATTGAAGGCAGATGAATAACAGTGTCAGAGCGCCACGAATGGATACCAGTAGAAGGGATGTGGTGGGTGTGTCAGAGCCGCATGAGTAACTAGGTTATGAAATCACTGTAAACTTACAGTATTAGTGCACGTTGATTAAAATATGACAATTTACACGAAGACTCATTACTTGTAAACCTACCTAATTCAGAGTGATACTCGGCTTTTTTCTTTCATTTTTCACTATCCCCTTCTAGTTTTAGAAGTTTTACATTTACTATTCACACACTCTTCACCTTGTTAAAAATGTACTCTCTTCACAGGTACGGATAAAAGTACGCATTTTGTGAATACATGTATTGCGCAACATTACAGTAACAATGAAAGGACCTTCCCCAGTAAGATAGTGAAATCGGCCCTTAATCCAAATTGGGTCGTTATTGACCCAAAACGTTAGTTTTGACCTAAAACCAGCCTCAAAAAAGTTTCGACCCCTTATTCCACCCTTTATCGAATTATCGTATCATACATGCTCAAAGTTTAATATTTTTAAATTCTGATGGGGGTGGTCAAATAATTTGAAAGATTCATATATTGTAGACACTATGTAGGTGTGAATGTGAACCGTTTTCCAAATAATCAATGTATTTTGTTTGCGTATTGAAAATTTAAAAAAATCTAACAAAATTGAGGAGGGGAGCGTTGCTGATTGTTTTGTTCAGAATGTTGTAATACCCTGGTACAACATATTTTTCAGGGTCTGAAAATGACGGCAACATTGTCAAAAAAATTAAAACTGAAGAAGCATGTTTAAGTTTTTTAAAACAATTTTAGGGTTCTCAAGATCAAAACTTCGAACATATCTTTGGCAAAGTTCACGATTTTCTTTTCTCTTTCGTTAATAATTTATTTAAAACAGTCTATAAATTTGAAAATATTCAAATCAACGAGCACAGCGACGAAGATTAAATGAATTATCGCAAATTACATGATGTTTGGGTTTTGATTTATTCTCATTATCAAAGATTATGTATGTGTACCTTATTGCTTTCTATGTTAAATGAATGTGTATAGTAAATAAATTTACTCAAACGTATTTATGTAAAATAAAAACACATTGATATAGCTATAATCCAATTGTGTTACCGGTAATTGTGTTTTTGTTTTTCAACTCTTAAATTTTATCTTTGTACCTTAGAGCTTTAAGTTCGTTCTTCTTGAAGTTGTAAGATTCAATTGCATCCAAAATTACGAATTGGAAAAACATAATTCCAACTGTGTATAAAATAATTTCAAATTCATTTTTTGTAAAAGAAGCATTACAAGAAATAGGCCTAACAGGCAAACTTGAGAAAACATTGCAAAACGAGGTTCGGTACCCAAAACATATGTTACAAGGAGCTTTTCAAAGTACTCTTTTTAAATATTAAGTTGGATTGTCATTGAGGGTCCTAAAATGGTCCAGAAACTGAAGAAACTAGTTATTTTAGTTTTATTTTTTTTGACATGTTACCATTATTTTTAGAACCTGAAAAGATATATGTTGTACCTAAAGGTATTACAACATTTTGAACAAAAAAACTTGCGATTACAATGAGAATTTTTCAAATTCTCAACACTCAAAAAAAGAAAAAAGAAAATACACATCGATGTTTTTGAAAAACTGTTCACATTTACACCTACATAGTGTCTACAATCTGTGGAACTTTCAAATTATTTGAACCACTCCCACCAGAATTTAAAAATATTAAATTTTGAGCATGTATGATACGATAATTCGATAAAAGATGGGGGCAGGTTGTCGAAATTTTTGGGGGAGGTGGTGGTTTTTGGTCAAAATTAACATTTTGAATCAATAACGACCAAATTTGGATCAAGGGCCGATTTCAGTATCTTACTAGGAAAGACCCTTTGTAGCGCTACTTTTCTTAAGGCTCTTCGCTAACCCCACCTGTCACATAGTATCCATAAAATGCTATTCTATAAACTGGTAACTCTTTCCAGACCTTTTATTATAGGCCAGAAATTTGGGAGCATGAGTTTACGAAGTCATAATTGTCAAGCACTCATATTCCTTCACTACACGAAAAGTTCCGAAAACAACTAATAGCTAGAGACACGATTTTTTGGTGACACACGAAAACGCGAAATGTATCAGTTTTGTGCGAAAACGTTGTATACCTAAAATATATACTTTTTCACCTTTGTTAGGCCATTTAACGCTCGCGATTAAATGCAAAATTCTGTCGAATGCGAAATTTGCAACCAGTCCCGATATTCCACAAAATTTACTCAAAAGTAGAGATGCAAGGGCTCGGAAAAAAACCGGCTTTTTTGGAAAAAAACTCGGTTTTTTCTGCTTTGCTTTTTTGCTTGGGAAATTTTGGGCTTTTTTCAAAATACTGCTTTAAATTGATAAAACAGACTTTGTATCGCTTCTCTATAACACAAAAAATCATTTAATTAGTGGTTGATGCTGATAATAATATAAAACATCGAAAATAAACTATGAATTTCGAAAAAATATTTCAAACAATTTTTCTTCAACATTCTTTGCATTATGAATTCCACAGCATTAACCAATGTATATAATAAGAATTTTTTAACCTCCTATATACAAAAGTAAGCAGAGTTGGCAAGAACCGTGGTTGTTTTTGAAAATGCCAAAAACCCGTTTTTGGGGGGATGTTTAAACCAGGCTTTTTTGGTTTAAACCAGGCTTTTTTGACTTAGATTTTTTGCTTTATGTATTTATATTACATATTCACAGAAATAAGTTTGTTTCGCCTTGATGTTATTATGCAACAGGGGGGTTATGCCGGAAGAACTCCCATAAGCTTAAAGAAGTGCGGTCAGTAAATTTCTTTAAGTTGAGAATCTCCCGCCCTAGTCATTGGGAAAATCCCGTCATTACTTGAAATGTAAGTCAATAACGGGAAAATCCTGTTATTGCTTTGCATGTAAAATTTAAAGGTCAACGTACCATAATCAGTACGCTAAAACTGAGGTATTAAATTACAAATTTAGTACCGGTACGTAGATATCATTGAAAGTCCAATCCAAGCTAATGTTGGAAGCTACGTAGGCAATCGATAAATTTTGCCAATTTCTATCAATATATTTAAGCAATATTGGCTTCTTTATAAAACAACACGCATTTAGGCATGCAGAAATATACAATTTGGTTTGTTTCGTATATTTAGGCTTAACATCCTTACGAAATACCGAGGTTATCAAAGAGAAGACTTTCGCTTAAACTGCCATCCGAACCGCTACTTGGGTTACGCATGAAAGAAGGTTTGTGGGTCGACCGAGAATTGAACATGGGACACCTTGATTAAAAGGTGAAAGGGAAATAAAACTATTGCAGGTGGTTTGATATCTGGAAACGTCACCATGAAGTTCACACGATTCGCATTTTTCATTCTTTTTATTTTTGTGGTTTAAACCAGTTATTAAAAAAAAAGTTGCTGTAAACCAGCCAACCCTAAAAGTAAACACTTCTTTTTAAAGAACACAAATAACTAGCAAAATAGTATGTAGTATTTTTACTTCAAAATATTCCATACCCTCTTTTTGAAACAAAATAAAATTAAAATAAAACATAAGAGAAATACTTAGATTTATATGATACACTTAAAGGCTGCACATGTAGAGCTTTTGGTTCTGTATATTCTTGAAATTCTACAGTTAAGTTTTATAGAACCACCATCACAGTTTACCCAATCCTCAAGTTTTCTGAATTTTTAACAAGAGGGATTCAACATATCATTACGGAACTCCCCCCTCCCCCCCAAAAAAAGACTACGGAATATATTTAAGTTAAGCTAAATACAACTGCACAACAAACATGACTGAGTGATTAGCTTTTGAGCTTCTATCGGGAAGTCCGGGATTCAACCAGCATTCGACCATTCTGACAAAGCTTTTCTTTGTTCCATCTGTGAATGTAGAAATAGTGCGTATACTGTGAGTTGGCCGACTTCCTTTCTTATTGTTTTTAAATAGTTATTATTACTAATTACCAGCAGTGACGGTTTTGCGAAGGTTAGGGGGGCGGTCTTTCGGACTGAAGCCCGTTCCCCAAAGTTACGGAATGTCTGCAACAAACGAAATATCTATTATTTATGCCTTTACTCATAAACTTTAAGCTCCCGTCAAATAAAAATTACGAATGTTTAAAAAACTAAACACTAGTAAGAAACCCTTCCCAAAATACTTTTCTAAATCCGCCACTGATTCTCAGTATAAAATGATTTTTAAAGTTGTATCCGGAAGATTATTGCTAAACATATAAACGAAACGAAATATTAGTTATGCCTGTACTCATAAACTTCAAGCACTTCCCAAATAAAATTAGGACTTTTTAGGAAACGAAACAATCAGAAAAACCCCTCCTAAAGTACTTTTCTAAATCCGCTACTGATTATTTGTATAAATTGGTATTCAAGGTTGTGTCCGGAAAATTATTGCTAAATCACTTCACAGCTACAGTATAACAGATATGTGGAAGTACGGTTTGACGGATATATTGAAAAACGTACGCTTTGACGGATAAATAGAAAAACGGGCAAGTTTAACTTTTGCGCTAGAAGCTAGAGTAATAAAAGCTCTTAGAAATGAAACACGGATGACAAACTAAAGAAGAAAAAAATGTCGATAACTCAAAAGTTAAAATAAAGTTAAATAGCCTCTAAAATTACCCTCAAATACTACATTCTTCATGTTAGCTTTAATTCGTAGAACATGTGCTCCATCCATCTTGATGGTGAATTTCAGAGCGAAATATCACATTCAGGTCATGAAATTCTTATCTAACCATAGAATATACTATAAGAAAGCTATTTAGATAGAAAAATCATGAAGTTGAAAAAAGCCAAAATTTCCAAAATTCTCGTTTTTTTCCCAAAAAAGCCGGCTTTTTATGTGAAAAAAACCATCGATTCAAAAAAGCCGGCTTTTTTGCATCTCTACTCAAAAGTGATAATTTTTCAACGCAATGTGATGAAAATTCTCATTTTTGAGAAAACAGACACCATGAATTGTTGAAATTTTACATGCGAGCTCCAAACGGCATCTACGGGTGAAGTGGATAGTGTGGAAAGAGTGTTGCGCGGTATGTTAAATGAGCATTCAGAAATCGCTGGAAACTGTCTCCAACTAAAGTACACCTCTGTCCAAAATGATTGTCGCATGTCTATATGTTGTTGTAGGAATATAATTTGACAACGATTTGATATAATTTTGCCCCGTATTTCTTACATTTTTAGTATGTGTATAATAGACAAAGACATGTATGTGACACATTTCATGTCAAAAGAGCAGTAAATAAGAACAATAAAACGAAAATAAAACTTTCTTATCCATTTAGCAACATTTTGTTTCACTCATACTAATTTTCGTATTTATAATCCTTTCCCTATGAAATTTACCATAAATATTCATTTCCCGATTATACATATAGTATCAGTATTAAAAGTATAATACAAAAGTATTATCAAATTATGTCTTACAAGAAGACAGTTATAGATATGCGACAATCATTTTGGACATGAGTGTACATATCAGTTTCGAATGTTGATGTGGAGAGGGCTCGCTCTTCTTACAATGCCATTCTTACCGACAAAAGAACAAATTTAACACAAGAAAACATTGAAACAATGCTTAAGTGTTATTTGCATAAGTAAACTGTGAACACTAAAGTTGTTTTTTTCTATTAATATTCTCTCTGTGTATTTTTTCTATAAATGACTAGCTGAACCTGCGCTCTCTACACAGCGCATCATTCGCATATCAGCATGAATCTCCTTGCCATTCCTCACAACATCTGTACATGTCCCTTTACAAAAGTTAAAGATGTCGTATTAAAAATCGGCAAATCATACTATAAAGGGGAGATTTTTTCGATTATTTTTTCTCAATATCTCGCACCGTTTGTAAGATTTGAGCCTACTTCCGGTTGAAGTTTCTAATTCATATATGACAAGTGTATTCTTTCTTCTTGCATGCAGTATGTAATAAGCAAATACATTACATATACACTTAGTTATGTCAGTTTTATATGATCTTCATTGGGCAAAACACTACAAAAATAGAAATTCATCTTAGACTGGACAACTGATTATCCTTCCTTTTTCATTATTATTTGGGCATGAAATAAACGCCTGAGACATATGCAACCCCAACATACAACTATGTGCTGTTGGAATGTATAAGGCGTAGGATATGATGCTTTAGGTTTTTGTTTTTAATTTCAATACTTCCAGTATACCCGTAAAAATGTAATAAAAAATAATGGCCATGTTTTCTAAATATTCAATTAGAACTGGACAATCTACGCAAAATTTGCAATCGATAAGTGAAAATGTCATCTTTCTAGAGACTGTAGTTTCCGAGATCTCATTGTCGAAAGGATTGGCCACAAACATATAAACGTCCACAAACATATAGTCTTAAAGAACTCCAAAGATGGCAGCACGATTCATTTGCACTGATTTTGGAGAAGGCTTATTAAAATACAAAGGGTTTGAACAATATTTTTAAATCATTAACTTTATGAAAAAGATCTATTTAAATAATTTATTTAAAGTACACACACTTGAAATGTTTGTCTATGTTAAACGTGAAATCACATATAACCTTAAATGAAAGATTTTAAAGCCAAATTTATAGGTTGGAGCTCAGGAGTTGCTAACTGCTATTGCAGTATTTTAATAGACATACTTTTATTCAGTGAGGTTGCTTAGTGTTATTTCTTTAAAAACTCAAATATTGTTTGATACAGTCATGAATAAGCTCATATCATGGTGATTGATGAGTTAAAATTAAGGTGAAATAAAAGGTAACTAATTGTAATGCCAAGGAAAATAGTGTTCTAACATTGAATTTTTATTGACGATTTTATCCCGCTTTACTCGTATTTTTTATAACGAAATTGCAAATTTTTATTTACCACAAAATCGTGTCTCTATTAATAGCTCATCAGCTTGCAGAGTCTACTTCGCCCATTTTCTAAGTATTTTGTTATTTATTGTCTTTATTCACGAAAATGTTAAAATTTGGGTGAGCGTAGCAAAGACTCTTAGGTTAGCCCTTTTCTTTTCTATCAAAAATCTTCATTTGCTTCATTGTGCATCACACTCAACTACATATAAAATAGCTTTGAGTATGAAAAAATACGGTAAAAGCTACCTAGGTATTATACCTTGTAGCTCTAATAAGATAATTTCTCATGCAATTTGCGGTTATTTTCTTGTACGCCTGAAGTACAGCTGTACTACGCTGTGGGAGTGTACATCGTTGCTACAAATTACTTATTCACATGTCTCTCTTTTAAATTGTAAGAGTAGAATTATATATATATATACATATTTTTTAAATGCCGACCCGTCATCAGTCTGCACCAAAAATTTTCTACATTCGTGAATGAATATGTATTGCCACATGATACATAAAATCGTCCTTTTCACGGTCGCAAGCAGTATTGAATTTATAGATTTTAGACAAGAAAACATTTGAAAGTCGATAGCCAGCTTTCTAGGAACCACGTGATGCCAGCGTAAATATGAGTTACATCAGTGGTGTACACAGAGCAGGCATTCAGCATTTTAACTGTCTTTAACAAAACATTATGGAGAAAAATATTATTTCTGATATTATGATATATGTACAGTCCGCAGCAAAAAACCTGCAACATGAACATATAAGTTTATTGTGAATCTACGCCTAACAACGCAGGGAATCAACATAATGTCTAAATGGCACGAAACGTCACGAGAAACCTCGGTGTCCTCCCTTGCACACTTATTTTGGAGCAAAAGACTTCGTCGTTTCACAATAAACTTACATGCTCATGTTGCTGGTCTTTTGGTGCGGACTGTACATAAATACTGAAATGATATGAACTTAGAAACTTGAACTCTCTCTATAATTCTGCGTACGACACTGTATGAAAGTATATATACCTGTAGGTACACATTTACGCGAAAGTTGTTGATGGACTTCTTCCACTGGAACATACTTGAGTTCCACACAAGTCAGAGGTTGAATCTCAGTTGGCGAATGGAAGGATATACTTCATTATCCCATGCTTCTATAGAATAAGATACTAAGTTCAGGAATATCTGAAACTACTCTTTTTATAAGTACGAAACAATAAGCAATTATATACAATCATATTGACTTTCTATTAAGTTATTTGTAATTCTGTACGCAGTTTTATTTATTATCCATACCAAAAACCTATTTTGATTATATTTACAGCGTATTGTCTAAATATTAGAAAACGAAGCATTCACATAATATTACAGCCTGTCGTCACAGCAACTGCTCCGACTTGAGCCATAGTAGATAATGGATTTGGCTGCACATAACCCTTAGCGAGAACCACCATAAAGTATGTGTTAGGATCCGCCTCCAGAAGTGTTGGAAATCTTTCTTTTAGTATGGAGAAAAGCTCTGAAGATATCAATTCGGCTAATGCGCGCAACCATTTTTGGCAATTGTTCTCGTGAACGGTGTATCTTGTGTGATTTAATGGGTTGTTCTTGACGCATTCCCAAAGTCGTTTTGGTGAAAGACGCATAGTCAAGAGAGGATAACCAGATGCATTGTCACCTGGTGGGCCATTTATGTAAGATGGTACAAGTCGATCACCTTTTTCGCTTGTGGTACCTGCAATGATAAAAGTACAGCAGCATTGAGATATATTTGTTAAAAGAAGATTGGAGTTATTTTACAGTTTTCTAAAATGGCATTTAACTGATATTACGCTTCGTATATGCATAAACGTAAGGACGACATCCTTAAGTAATATGATTCATTGGCATCAGAAGCCCACAAACTTTGGGGGGACAGACCACTGGTGGGACTGGGGTGTATGGAATACCCCGAGAAAAACGGGGGGCCCAGGCAGGCTCGTAGACACCCCGTGGCTGCGGGTTTGGGGCCGGAGATTCCTGTAATCTTTTAAAAAATAGTCTTCGTACATTGCATTTTAAAGTATTTTTTACTTAAAAAGCAAACAAAAACTTTCTAAAAAATATTAGATACTCTACTTTTTCTTAAAAGAAAATGTGACACTGAAACACACACATACTTTGAAGTTTATTATTTATTTGTTCGAGTAATAAAATTCAACCTTGCTTTACAATTTTAATTAAAGTTAAATAATACAAAGACCAGGCCAAAAACAAAATAATGTTAAAAGGTAATGTAAAGTGAATATACAGGAACAATAAAGTTTTGAAAACAGGTTTGAGGCCTACAAATAATGTAAACAAAGCTCAATAATATTTAGTTAAAAAATTAGTTGAAAATTGTGATTTTGTGGCTAAATTAAACTCGCTTTGCTGTTCACCATGCAAACAAAAACAGTTTGTTACTTTATAGTTTACTCCACCTTCATCTTTATAGGATCAAAAATTGACTCCTTTTTTTTTCACAATTGGAAACAAACTTTTGTGCTATTTTTTTCTCATATGCACTTTGTCTAACATTGTTTTGTGAACGTAGCAAACTGCTATATGGTTAAATCTCTTTTTGGTTATAGTTGACCCGGGATAGTTTAAATATTGTTGGGGGGGAGGAGGGGGACGAAAACAGTTTAACAAATATTCGGAGGACACATCCTCGGTGTCCCTGGTGGGATTGACATCCGTGATATGACTGAAAACTTAACACCCTCCCCCAGCCCGAATTTTCGTGTGTGATGGAAAAAGATATTTTTACAGCATTTCTTGTTGCAATTATGTCACGCCCTAGATCCTCTATTTCGCTTCACCGCGAGTAAGTCGACATACCAACTTATAAGATTGACCCGAACGAAGAGTGTAATGATTACATGGGGAAACTGCATGAATTATTATTAGATTTATGATTATAAATATTTAGTGATTCCAAAAGTTATTAACAGGCTGGAAAGGGTAATGTACAGAATATTTACGTGTACTTGTGGTTAGAGGTCTGGAAATTGTAGGTGTACTCGAATAATCTCTAATGGAAATTGAATATTTTCTTAGAATGCAGATTATGTTTTCGTTTCTCATTCTGAGCGTTACATCCTACTTCACTCATTTTCAAACGGCATTTTCCTACGCAATGGTGTACCGCGACGAACAGCTAGTGCGCAAGGAGGAACTTAGACCATTGCAAATATAAAGATAACCAAGAAAGTCCTGTCGCTTTTTCATCCACCACCTTCGAACATCGATATGTCACTTACCACGTACCTGGAAGATCAAAAATAGTCCCCAGCAGCATCGACGACCTTCTGACATTGTTCTGGAAGGTATGGATTACATCACAGAACTTCGTGCGTCGTGAAGTGAAGAAACTATCAAGTGCATTTTGTACCTCTACTAGGGATTTGAATTGGCGTCGTCTAAAGTGTTTGTCGAAGCAATGGAAGATGATAATCGGACGATGCAACGTTTGGGGAGTATGGCGGATGCAATAGTGTTCCTCATACAAGACATAGAATGGTGTTCCGGGTCATCCTAGACATGTAGAGCTTAGCGTTGTCTTCTGACAGGAGGACGCCTTTGCGATTCAGAAGTGCTGGCTCCAGAGTTTTGTGTTTTCTTCAACACGGTTCAACTGCTGACAATACACAGTTGCATTGATGCTCTGACCGGCTGGTATCAGTTCCCGATGCCTCGAGCAGTCCACCAAACACACAGGAGGACCTTCTTCTGGTGTAGTGCTGGTTTCGGCTGTTTTGGAACCGGTTCGTGGGATGCTAACCAATGATGATGGAGCCGTGGAGCTTCGTACAGGGCCCACTTCTCATCACATGTCAACATCTTCTCCAGAAATGATTCCTTCCTCACACGAGACAGCAAAGAAACACAGGTGTCTGCTCGCGTTGCCTTCTGGCCCGGAGTCAAATCATGTGGGACCTATGGACTCAACTTGTAGTGCTTCACAAGTTGCTGGAGGTGCTGCCGAATGGTTTCTGCACTCACACTGAACTGTAGTCCCAGTTCCTCACATGTCTGACCACTGTTCGCCTCAATTGCTGCTTGAATATCTTCATTTTTACACGTGTTTGTCGTCTGGCACGTTGTGCGCCTTCGGGTGTTTCGTCACCATCCTTAAACTTGTTAAACCACCGCTGTACTGTCTTCGTAGTCACGACACTCTCACCAAAGGCCTGGCATATCTTCCATCCCGCTACAGCGGTGTTCTACCTCAGTTTGAACTCGTACAGCATACATGCCCCTATTACGCTCTGTGGAGGTTCCATGTTTACTCTGTCCTTACGCAAGTTCACGGTATAACTGAACTGCCACAACCAGGTAGTATGTTGGATATACCCACACCAACAACTGAGCTTCGCCTTATTCCCATTCGCATTCAACTCACGATGTGAGGCCAATTGAACACATACCTCCATAAAAAGCGACAGAACTTTCTTGGTTACCTTATAATAACGGAGGTGCCCATTAAGAAATCATTATTTTTTATTTTGTGTTAGAACATTTTCCAATATTAAACTGCATTTATTTTGTAAACTGTTAATGTTTATTTTATATAGTTGGAAAAAAATATTTAAAATTAACGGACTAATTGTTTTTAAAAAATAAAGAAAAATGATTGATTATTCTAAAATCTGAGGTAAGAAAAGAACAGTTAAAATTAATTTATTGAAACTAGAATTAAATATGACAATTTTCACTATCATATAATGAAAATTATGTTGAGTTGTAAGAATCAATGGATAAAATTAAGGTGATTGCTATTTCTTCGCTAAGTCGAGCTTTCCCTTATTAAACATTAGATTTTTAAACTAATTTCTTAGTTAGCAATGAACAAATGATTACAAAAATTTGCATAGAGTCAGGTCGATAATAAAAGATTAAACCCACGGAGTTATTATTTTACTACAAGCCTTCAATTAAGATATCCATTTCGTCCTGTTTTATATATGAAGATGTGCAACATCGCGTTGAAGAAACATTGTTCTCTCTTTTAGCAGGTTGTTGGATAAACTGGGCGAGGACTGGAAATTGTTTACAGCTTAGGGAAGGCCCTTCGTAGTGCAGCTTGAGAGGGTTTGGACTTTGGAGTGTGCGCTCGTGTTCTTTGCTGATACGAAATTAGAAATGTAAACAGTCTTTATTTGAACAAAGATTTCTAGTGTAAATGAACTCGAATGTCACTTTATTACAACTTCCTTCTTTCTCGAAACATGAATAGACAAATTTTTTGATCCAAAGAAACAGCTCCCTTTCTCCTGACTATATGGTTAACTTACGCATATTCGTAAAGGAAAACCCGAATTCGATTCCTGGCGAGAGCTCATGGGGTACGGATGTTACGTTAAACTAAATGCCCAATTTTTGTATAGCTTTGCTTCTGAAAGGGACGCAAAGCACTAGTCTAAATGAACAAGAGTCCAAGAAATAGCCTTGTAACAGGTTATTCCTTAAACGCTAAATGAAACGTAATAAGAGTATAATATCAGTAACTTTGGGGGCTGGGCGTTATCTTCGTTAATATTGCGGGGTTCTTCCAGCCCTTAGAGTGATTAGAGCCTTATAGTCGCATTGAGGTACTAAGGGCTAAAAATCTATGCGAATGCACTTTTTGTAACCGACTGAAACAAAACTGAAAAGTCGATTCGACTCAGGCAAGGAGGATGCTCCCTCATTGCTGTTTTGCAACATAGTAGTTTGTTTTAATTGTTTTACGAGAAGGTATTGAATGTAGATTTACTTTCTTATTTTTATTATGTTCAACAAGATTCTGGCAAAACAGAGAATAGAATGTCAACTATTTAGACCCTTATGTGTTCTGGCAACACTGCGGCTGAGCGGGAAAGTGTTCGCAAATTATCGGAGTACACTATATATATATATATATATATATATATATATATATATATATATATATATATATATATATATATATATATATATATATATATATAGGGTGTTTCAAAATAACACCGACAACGTTTGGGAGATGATTCCTGACACCAAGATAAGGCAAAAAAAAAAAAAAAGTATAGACCAACCTGGGTGCACAAATGCTTCCTTTTGGAGTTATAGGCTGCCGAAAACGTGAAAAAATGAACTTTAAAGGTCCATAGCTCCAAAAGTATCGGGTCTATCGGAGTCGGGTCAAGACTTTACTAAGAAACTAATATGTGTTCTATCCAAAAATACATGCTTTAGAATCTTGCAGTACTTCCACAAAAATTTTTATAGAGGTAGTGAGTACTTTAGATTATATGCTCGTAACCAAACTGCCTGTAAAAAATAATGTTGCGTGAGTACCTTAGGATTCTGAAACAGGTACTTTTGGATAGAGCACATATTAGTTCCTTAGTAAAGTACGTTTAGATCAAACACACTAATGTAAAACAATGTTAATATGTATTGTGAATGTAGCCATTTACATGTAGTTTTATAATCCTGTTTAGCTGAGACTTCTCCTTATACGTCAAGTGAGCAAAAAGCTAAGGTTTCTTCAAACTCACTGACACAAGATAATTTGCGGAAAACTGTGCCTCTTTACTCCATGCAACAAGTCATATATTCCCTGCTGTTCAGCGTGGTTTTGAGGTTTATTCTAGAGTCGCTCTTCATTAAGCTGTAAACAGCAATAGCATTTCCGTGAAAGTCTTTATTGTTAGTTGATAGTTTATCCATTTTATTTGATGTTAGAAGATGAATTATGAGGAAGAAAATATAGAAGGAACAAAACAGAAGTCGAATTACTCGATTTTCCATTCAAGAAGCTCCGTCAAATTAAACGCCATTAGAGATGCTGGAAACAGGAAAGAGTTTGAAAACAGTCGGTAACTATTATAAATATTAGGGGGAGAGGAGCAACCAGTAGAATTAGGAATGCGCATACGACGAGACGAGCTCGAGAAAATGTCTCGTTTCGATTGATAAGGTAAAATACATAATAAATATTTTGTAGAAAATCTGCAACGTTCTAAACAACATGCAATAAGTCTCACAACTTATTAGGAAAGAATTGACAATCTGACACAACAAAGATGATCAACGGAGACTTGACGAGGAAATATTTTCCTGCCTGTTCGGGTAGTTCGGCTTTGAGGTCAATTTCCTTTCGTTTGAAATTTTGTATCTGAATTTTTTCTCTTTTCAGGCTACATTTCTGTAAATTGTAACTCCTCTTGATTTTTGATTTACTCACTCAGGAAGTTTTCCTTTTCTTTTTGAGCTGACTTAAATAAGATTCGTAAATTGTGAGCAGTTTTTTTTTGAGGGGGGATTACTCTAAATTACCTCCTTTTTCTTATGGAACATGTATGTTTACAGAATTTTGTAGTTTGACCTTACCAATATAATATAACAGAAAATTAGTTTTTATAAGTATACTCTCCATATTATAATTTGAGCACACAAGATGACACTTAAACAGAGTTTTATAATGTCGGTTATCAGTACGGTTACGTTGGCCCAGTTTTAAAATTTAACTTTCCATCTTAAGAGTTCTTTCTATATGCGAGTAAATAAAACTTTGTGTTAAATGAAAAAGATGTTTTTGCAAATAGTCAGTACTATTTCCTTACCATGAACACTTTTCCAGTATATTTGATGTGTGTTGTGTTACGTTCCTAAGCAACCTTTCGAAAAATTAAAAATCTCCGTAGTTGCAAAGAATTACAGAAAAACAAATATTTCTTGTTAAGTGAAAATATCTTATTTGAACTTCAATATTTCCTCCTCATCTTCCCGTCATAGATATTAAATAATAATTTTATTCCAATTTAAACTTGGATTTGTACATGTGAATACCTGAACTTAACCATTTAGTATTTAAATAGTAAAATGCATATAATATTGCGATAAGAAAAAAATACTCCTTCTCAAAAATATAAGTTAAGAATCTCTCAATTTTGAATCATATAAATTAATGCCTAATTTAAATCTCAAAACAAAAAATAACTGTCAAAATGCAAAATCACAAATAATAATAATAATAAAATTGTATTGTAACGGTTTGGGCAATGCAAAATGTATCTTAATATTTATCGATAGTGAGTGTAAAATGTGTTCTCCATCCTCCCTATAGTCCATACGTGAACCTGGTGGGACACTTTTATATTCTATGTTTTAAAGGAATGCCTTTGTGATAAACATTTTTCTACTTCAGAACTGGTTATCGAGGCTTCGTAGAAGGACTGAGGGACCTTCCAAAAGTATTCTTCATCTTGTCTTTGACGACGGTACAACTTTCTCTATGACAGTGAGACAAGTGCATTGCATCGAATAGGGATTACCTGGAGAAAGTTATTCAACGTATGAGGATAAATAAAACTGTGTAGGAAAAATACCGGTATTATCCTTCTTTATAAAACACCCTTCGTATGTTTTATATGAAGAATTAGAAAATATTTTCAAGGCATGTTGAAAATATGTTCTTTCACGGTAAATATAAGTATAATTTTAAAGATTTCATTTGGATTTTTATCTGAAACGAAACCTAAGTTAATAACTTTTCTTTGAATATCTCAAATTTTAATACAATCTGTATTTACCTTTAAAAAAATCCTTTCCTATTTATAAGTGTTTCCTCACATGAAATCGGGAAGATTGATTTGTCTTGCATTGATCTGTGAGTTATCTACTATAAGAGAACAATAGATAACTATCAGAAAATCCACAATATTTCTATGGAAGTGTACTTAGCTCATAGTAATGATTTAGACCTCTCTCTCTCTCTCTCTCTCTCTCTCTCTCTCTCTCTCTCTCTATATATATATATATATATATATATATATATATATATATATATATATATATATATATATATATATATATATATATAATGTATGTATGTATATAATGAGCGTACCTCCAACTGTGATGCATCGGCCTCCTTCGAAGTGAAAACAGAGTCCGTGATGGGAATGCTCAACCCTGTCAGATGGAATTCCTTCCACGGGCGATTTGAAGAAGATCACTTCCACGGAACGCTCTTCTTCATCGAATTCTTCGCCAATATCGTCAGTCGTGGATGGTGGAGAAATTGCATCTATTAAATCCAATAACGGATCGCTACGGTGGATTCCTGTAAGCGCCTCCACCACAGTTAGTGCTGGATTTCTGAACATCCTACAGAAAAAAGAAAGCTGCTAAATTCTACAATGTTGCTAGCGTATGAACAAAAGTAACATGTCCAAAGATAAGACTCATACTAGGATTACGATTAGGAATTAGATTTCGTAGGCACCTATGGCAGTGGTGCCCACCCCCCCTTATGTCCATGACGCACCCCCCCAATTGTCTATCCGTAGGTGTTCTTCCATGAAAAAAATCTTCTTTTCGATTAATTTTACCCCCCCCCCATCAAACATATTTATATAGATTTTTAACCCCCCCTCAAAATTTCAATGACGCAGTTTGCGTCATAGCCCCCCCTTGTGGGCACCCCTGCCTATGGCAACGTTAGCCCGTCACACATATGAGGTATGACGTCCCTGCCTGCAGTGTTGAATTCAGACATCTTTACCCGGGGGAAGGGGGGGGGTATGAACTCTTTGGGGTAGGAGTTTTTTTCTGTAGTTTTGCAAGAAAGCAGCATGTTTAACAATACGTAATACTAACACTAATTAGACATAAATATTCAATGTAAGATTATAATTAAAACAATCTTTTATCTGAAACATCACATAATCATAAAGACTCAAAAATATATTTTGGAAGGTTCTAGAACACAGGACCCCCCATATAGGTTAGTAGCTAGGTTGTTCTTTTCTGTACCAAAGTTTAATATTTAATTCACATTGTATTGCCGAGCGAGCGTTAGCGAGTGAAGGCGGGTTAGAACCCCGCAGGGCACGTTGTTTTCAGTCTTTATCACAGCTAAGTGGGAAGGGGGGACCTGTGTTCCAGAACCTTGCCATGTATTTTAGACTAAACTTTAATTGCTGTTTACAGTTATATTTGTTATTATTTCGTTTTTACAGTAGTTACTGTTTGTTATTAATGTAGAAGTTTGGTAAAAGAGAATTTAAAATAAGTCAAATATTTTAATTTTCCTGAAACAAACATACATAGAAATATTTTAATAAAAAAAGTTCTCATTCTTTCTCACACTTCTGATTCTTTCTAAATCATGCGTATTCGCCTTGGCTTCTTCGATGCATACACACTTCGATAACTTTGTTCACGAAATCTTCAGTAGGATCTTCGTCACCTTCAATAGCAATCTTCATACAGCAGTGAAGAGTATCCTGTCCCATTCTATTTCTTAGTCGGGTCATGATTCTGTTCATTGTGCTAAAGGATCTTTCTACACCAGTTGTAGCCACGGGGATGTACATTATACATTCACAAAGTTTTTTCAAGTTAGGATACTTAGAGTTCCCTTTCAGAAGCAATGATGCTACGCTGACACCATTAGCATCTACATTATTACGAACAACATATTTGAAAGATTGTATATCTGCCCAAACAGCATCATCATCTAGACCAAAATACCTTCAAAGAGCTTTTGTATTGTCTTGAGTTAAATCACAGAATGATTGAAATGATTCAAAGTATGCCGACAATGTTATTAACTGAGAAGATTTGTCATTAAACCCAGGGTGCGAATTACCGGGGAGATGAGGGGGATTTTGTTCCTCCCAAAGAAGTCAGCTGAAGTATTCCCACGGGAATGCCCGCTTTCCCCCCCAAACTATGCTTACATGTTAGTATAACACCAAATTTCACTGATCTTTGTTATTTCTTGTCAGTTTAATCTTCTAGCTGTATTTCGAAATGAGCATGTAAATTATTCACTTTTGGTCACTTCCAATTTCCTCACTATTTTCACCGTTGTTTAGTTGAAGTATATTATTATGATTATGGTTGTTACTTGCAATCGTATCCTCATACCCTTCAGTTCGTCGTCGTTCGTGAATTTGAATATACTAATTGCGCATAACAAAGTCACATAATGGGTTTATAAGTGCTCTTAGCGGTTGTTCAAGAAGATGTAAACAAATAACTTCTTCCACCATACTCACAAGGGAACCTTCCGAAAATGATAGTTGCAGTGAAAGATGTGACCTATGCCAATTGAAAGAGTTCTAACAAAGATGAGCATTCCCAAAAAAATTAGCTGCCCATAGCAATAGGTTCAAGAAATATAAGGGGTGGAATTTCGGGAAACAACAGTGTCGGACAAGGGAAGAAAAGTGCAAATTCAGCAAAAAAAAAGGGGGGGGCACGGCAAAATACAATGCTGACAAGTGATGTATAGAAAGAGACTTGCCACAATAGGAAACAAATGAAAGCTACCAGTGGGGTTAACAGTGTTGCCAACTGCAATGAAAAGTACATGTTTTGCAAAGAGCGCTATATGAAATGAGTGCAATATTCAGTGTCAACCTGTCATGTAGTACATAAGATATGACGTGTATAATCAGTGATACAATCTAACAAAAGAAAATAGAAAAAAAAACATAAGTACGAAAAATACGGAAAAGACGGAGTTGGCCATAATGCGGCACATTTAATCACGAGCTGTGCATATTAGAATGAACAAAACAAGAAAGCACCAACTATGCAGGAAACCGACGTACCTAGAGTCGAAAAGAAAAACAAGTTCCAAAGTTGGCAACACTGGCCATGAAAATCCCGACAATTCTAATATAGTTAGGCCACTCGCTTCACAAAAAGAAAATTTCGGCAACAGGCATTAGCCTTCGCATCATTTGTGCATGCTCGTCAACATTGCATGAGTAATTGTTCGATAAGACAATGGTCCAAACAGAAGATACATTTGCAGTAAGCACAGCGGAATACTGCCAATCCGGCATACATGTTACAATGATCGCCTGTGAATGTCTCGAAACAGTACTCTAGAGTTGTCGGAACCTTTGGTGGTCTGTCTATCACATATCCACATCTGTAGAAAGTAAACATAATCAAAGGCTTGAATAAAGATGCCGTAAACTGGTAATGGGTTAAGGCTTGAAGTTTCAGAAAATTCTCGCGGGACCAAATGTTAAAATATCTGATAACACAAGCTCTGTAACGTAGCGCACAAAGTTCTTGTATGGTCTAAAAAATAAACATCAAGTGGTTGTATCAGAGCCGTACAACCAGGAGAGATCAGCTCAACTTTGAAATTCACTCCGCATGGTACATGCTTGTAGAGCAAGTTGGTGTCTTTGTTCGCTGTCCAAGAATCAACAAGTAGCACAACATCAATTAGGTTTCTTTCTGCCAAACTTGGCCAAAACACATTGGAATAAAACACGCTTAAATCACTCTTCTGCATGTTTGCGGTTGTATTTGGGAAGGCCTTAATATTCGGAAGAGTTAACAAAAAGTCTTTGGTCTTCTGGGGAAATGTTCCTTTGCCTTCTACCACTTGCATATACATCTATGCGCTTTTATCCTTCAAAGTTGAGTTTTCTGCATTTTTCCTCACCCATAACTTGGAAAGAACTCCGCTTTATATAATATTCATTCACTTATTTTTTTCTTTTTTTCTTTCCCCGTTTCAACCCCAAACGCTGACATTGAAATTACTGAACTCCTTGTATTGATTATGTGCATATGTTACACAAAGTTCAGCTTTCTCGTATTTCATCGCCACAAATGTTTTTGTTGTACTACCCTTTACTACTAATCTAGCATGATCATTCGTACAGAGGTTAATACTTACCTTTAGCAGCAGGTTATGAGCCACCTTGACCAGTCAATTGCAGGAAAGCAAGTGACTTACGAGTGTTTGCAGCGCACTCTTTTCCTTTCCTGTGGAAAGGAAACATTTGTCTGTTTTGTTTCTACATCTTCTCCCTCCCACTGATCTTATCGTTCTTACTTGTTCATCATCCTCCTCGCAACCCAAATGGAGTCACGTAGGAAACATCTTGTGCTGCTGTCTGCAGTACTATCACCGCCTATATAATATATCCAGAGTGTCCCACCTAACCCAAATAGTAACCTGAAATAGTTTCAAAGCGAAAAAAATGTGACACATCCAGTTGTGCAGGAATGTACCCATGTCAGCGGGCGACAAACTTCTGTGAGACGCAAGTGCCCCCAAGTCCCCCATCATGCGGTCCCAGGGGCCAACTTCAAAATTTCAAATGGTACCATCGGTCGAGTTATGTTTCTTTCGATAAATCTTGGAATATGCAACAAGCCATATCAGAAATATTTACTATATGGGATTTCAAAATGGCCGCCAAAAATGCCTGCTCGGTGACAAGAACAATGTGCATTTTTGGTGGCCATTTTGAAATCCGTGCTTCATATAGCAAATGTTTCTTATAGGCGGTGTTGCATCTATCCAAAGAAATATCATCCGCTCCTTGTTCCCATTTGAAATGTTGCGGTTGACCCCTCGAGCCTTATATTGGGGGCCCTGGGGGACTTGCTTCTTACAACGTTTTCTATGCCCTCGTCATGAGTACATTCCTGTGCAATTGGATTTGCAACATCTCTTTTCGCTTCGCAACAATTTGAGATCACAATGTTCGATGCCATGTTAAGACACAACATATATTTGTGGCGGCCATTTTGAAAACAATGCTTCATATAGCAAATGTTTCCTATAGGTGTTGTTGCACATTACATGATCTATCAAAAGAGGAACCACTCGGTCCCTGTTGCCATTTGAAAGTTTGAAGTTGGCACCTGGGGCTCTATGATGGGGATCCTGGGGGCACTTGCTTCTCACAGACTTTTATCACCCCTGACCTTGGCAAATTTCTGCACAACTGGATCCGTCACATTTTCGCAAATCTTTCAGGTCACAAAGTTTTGTAGGACACCCTGTATATTCCCACATACGACCCAACCATGACATAATGTTCACTACTTCTATTATCGGTTGTTGGCTCGACCCAACCATTTCATGATCCCCGACTTGACATTGCCTCAATCACTCCAGCATTGATGCATTCCGAGTGATGCCTGTTGCCGGAATTTTCTTTTTGTGAAGCGAATGGCCTATGTAAGAATTGTCGGGATTTTCATGGCCAGTGTTGCCAACTTTGGAACTCGTTTTTCTTTTCGACTCTAGGTACGTCGGTTTCCTGCATAGTTGGTGCTTTCTTGTTTTGTTCATTCTAATATGCACAGCTCGTGATTAAATGTGCCGCATTATGGCCAACTCCGTCTTTTCCGTATTTTTCGTACTTATGTTTTTTTCTATTTTCTTTTGTTAGATTGTACCACTGATTATACACGTCATATCTTATGTTCTACATGACAGGTTGACACTGAATATTGCACTCATTTCATATAGCGCTCTTTGCAAAACATGTACTTTTCATTGCAGTTGGCAACACTGTTAACCCCACTGGTAGCTTTCATTTGTTTCCTATTGTGGCAAGTCTCTTTCTATACATCACTTGTCAGCATTGCATTTCGCCGTGCCCCCCTTTTTTACGGAATTTGCACTCCCCCCCTTGTCCGACCTTGCTGTTTCCCGAACTTCCACTCCTTATATTTCTTGAACCTATTGCTATGGGCAGCTAATTTTTTGGGAATGCTCATCTCTGTTATAGCTCTTTCAATTGGCATAGGTCACATCTTTCACTGCAACTATCATTTTCGGAAGGTTCCCTTGTCAGTGAAGGTCGGACATATCATTCATCCTATACATTTGTATTGATTATCATCCCATTTTTATTTTTGTCGTATTTCATTTTCCAGTATATTATTTGTTAGCGCATGGTTCTTATTCCCGAGTAGTTTGTGTGTATGCAACTCAAAAGTTGCGTTTGTGGTAATTAGTGTAGTAGTTACTGCCTTTTACAGTTTACGGAAATGAACTTTTGAAACTGTTCTCAAAATCTGAGATATATTCTCTCGTGGCTATATGTTAGCGTACACGCTTGGGATGCACCCCTAGTGAGCAGACATGTTAGTGAAGGTGAGTAGGCGCATAATTGAAGATTTGCTTCAGCATTTGCTAATACGACTTGTTCTCCATGTCATTGTCTGTTTCTGAATAAGCACTTCAACTGGAGCGGGCTTTTTAAGGTTATCTTTCTATTCGCTGTATTTTTTTCTACAGTTTGCTGTCCACACAAATAATGTTGTTTGGAAAACTTCAGTATAATGTTTATACTTTATTTGAGTAACGTAGCACACAGTGAATCAACTCATATGTAACCTAACAGTAAAGTAATTGTAAGTGTTGACTTTCTGAGCTCCGTCACGGGATCGAAATTAAAAAAAAAGAAAGAAAAAATAGCAAGAAGAGCGCAGCTTTTGCGGGGAGTAGAAGCGCAAGCTCGAAATTTGAATTAAGAGTTTTTAAATATTTGGCCTTAGATTTGACCTTGATGTTAGAAATCGGGACCAGCAACAAACCATTTCTCGTATGATAGGTTAATACATAGATTTAGAAAAAAAAAAAAAAAAAATGTAAGTCCGGTTTAACTGATAATTTTAGTGGTTTTCATAATACTGAAGGAGGTTGTCTTTTGTAAAGCTGTGTGTAATAACGCAAAATGGAAGATTTCAATGTGAGTGGAAGAAATAACATATGCTTGTGTGTGATCATAGCTATCGCTCGGGCCTAATTATTAAGTAAATAAACCTTAGAGAGCTACGGACACAACAGTGAGTACATTTAAATACGTTCAGAAAGGTTAGGTGTGATGTGTGCATGTCACACAATATATACGTACATAGTTATTGTCTAGATTAATTGAATTAATAAATCTCTTATTTATTACAGATGTCATATTTATGTGTGTTGAGGGGGAGATAAGACGTTATTGTCTCATTTTGAATTATTGCACCTTCAAACTTTACGTCCTGTTGGCCTAATTTTACCCCTCCCCCCAATTTAGATTATCTAATTCGCACACTGATTAAACCTATCTTTCATTTGCTGCACAACGGAATCAACAAATCGTTTTGCACTTCTAAATGTACACTCTTCTGGTTCATTCTCACATATATTTCTTACACTGCAGCAGTACATAAAATTTGCACTTTCTGATGAATATTACTGTTTTTGTTAGACTGTGTGCACTTCTCTGCTACAGCCTCTAGATGACTTATAGTTCCAGAAACAAGTACAGGCAATGTCGACAATTTCAAAGTTTCTTTTCGAAAAATTTTAGTCAAGTCAATAATACTTCATCTAAAACAGCCAGAGTAATGATGAAACTTGAGTTCATCATACTCAGTAGAATTCCTCCTGCTAAACTTGAGAGATTAGCACCATCTTTATGAATTTGTTCACATGAAATCATCACTGATTTATAGGAAATAAAAACAACATGCACTGTTCGATAATGACTTAACCAACGAATGTCAGTAGCCTCAGGGATTTTCAATTTTTGTTCTTGTAACACAGATTGAATTTCATGTAGGATTTTCTCTCTCTTAGGAGAACGATGAAAAATATTATAATTATCTTTAACTACGTGAAGAGTGTGTTTTACTGTAGGGAAGTTGCACCTTGCACTCGTAACAGCAAGTGATAAGACATGAGCTCTACAATGTATAAAAGGTGTTTGTGAACCTTTCTTTTCTGACAACTTAGCTGGTACACCAGAAACCGAACCAGAAACATTTGAAGCACCATCAAAAGAACATGAAACCATATTTTCAAATTTTAAATATCTCTTTTTCATTTCAACATCTATAGCATTTGTTATTGTGTCAGCAGATGTGTCATTCAACTCTGTTATAGTTAAGAATTTATCCTTTATTCCGCCTGAATCAGAGCTCCTCCGTGGCTAAGCGGTTAGCGTACGCGCCTTTGGCGCGGGAGACCCGGGTTCGATTCCCGGCGGGAGCTCATGTGGTTCGGATTCCACGTTAATCAGTAGGTCCACGTCTCATATAGCATCGCTGCTGAAAAGGGACGTTAAACTCAAAATCAACTCAACTCCGCCTGAATCAGTAATATAGCGCACCATTAACGATAGTTCACTCACATTGTTAATGTTTGTTATTTCATCGGCCATTAAGGCAAAATATCTATTTGAGAGAACACGTAAATCTTCATTGTCAAGTACTTATATATAAGTCAAAAATTGACTTGTTGCTTTACTGACGTACGTTGATCTGTCACTATTTACTGTTAATCCAACTGTCTAGAGTGCTGTTGTGTTTTCTGATCAATTTGGAAACCAAGGATTCATGTTTTGTAGTGTCGGAAATTTCTTTCTTTGCAAGATAATATACATTTTCAATTAACGATGATAGTGATGCCCGATTCCGCTGTGTCTGAGATTCACATTGTTGAATAACTCGCATATGAACTGGATGCTTTTCTCCCTGAACCCCACATTTTTCCATATCTAGAGCTTTCTTATGTTTGTCAGAATTATGTTTCTCCAACTTACCAGTACATACAAGTAAAATTTCGCGTTTTACACTGATACACTACTATTCTATTGATAAAATCTATATAAATCTCAAACAATTGTTCCTCCCTGGGTCCCCTAAATGACGCCCTCTGAATCCCACCGTTTAATTGACTTCAATTTAGTTAAAGAAAGGTTTGTTTAATAATCGTAAAACTAGGGATGCGCACGAGACAAGGTTTGAGGCTGACTCGTCTCTAAAATGTGCTGAAAAAGTGATGTCTTGACTGGAATTTTGTCAGGAAAATTCTATCTCGACTAGTGTCATGCGCAGCCCTATGTAAAAAACACTTACTTCTGTTAAGGCGAAAAATGGAATTTAGGTCACTGTATTCCAAATAATGCAAGAACTGTTTATTTTCAAGAACTGGAGTCTGTTGATGTCAGAGATCATATGGAATAATAGAAGGATCTTCTCTGTTTTTCTTTCCTATCTCAATCTGTGCTAGTGCTACCTAGTAAAATATACCTGTAATATAGGTGTAATTTTATACCTACTAAAATACAAATCTTTTATCAACAGTTGACAACTCCATGGTTTGGCAAACTCTCCCATAGCGTTAAGAAACACAGGTTCTATATACTTTTTGGTATTCCACCTTACATGTTACAGTGCTTAATATTTATATAGAATGGATCTGCGTCATTTATATGTATATTAAGAAATGGGATTTCGCCTTCACGTGCACGGAAAGAGAGGCAGGCAATTGGGTGAAGTAATTTTTACATTTTGTGATTGAAAGTCTGAGTTTCTCCGGGGGGAATGCATTTTTTTCGGGGGAGAGATTCCTTCCGGGCTACCCCCTGAATTCATCCATGCCTGCCTGGGGAATTGGGGAGGAAGAAAACAGTCTGGGACCATTATGTTACGTACCATCCCGGCAATTGATTGCACTGAATGAGGAAAACCTCACTCAGGATTGCTGAGTGGAAAAAGCTTTTTGCACTTTTTTGACTGAGTGTTCCCACCAGGAATCGAATCCTCTAAAGGCGAGAGTGTCAGCTACAACGCTACGGGGCCTACAAGACACATAGCAATTCATAGAAGGCATTGAGCTGGAAAGAATGACATGCTTCAAAATAAATCTCCTGCGCATTTTCCAGAAAATCAATAAAAACTAATCTTGGTGGCGCTGAAAAATATCCCGTTTATTGTGATTGAGATTTTTATTCTGCTGATTATTTATTATGTATTTATTATAGACTATTTGGAAAAATAAATATGTCAACACATTGTATCTTGTTTGTCTTTTCAAACGGTTACACACACACTGCTAACAATAACAGAGATATTCGTAACAATTACGTACATTAATTACTTGTAATGTTTCTAGGACAGGAACAGTCAGTTTTATTTACCAGAATAGAAAATCCAATATCTATCATATCTTAATCATATCCAAATTCAACATTGAAGTAAGCAATCAAAGTTAGCAAGGCTAAGGCTCCGTCCGATGTAGATATTTTACCATCGGGACGAGACCGAGACCACTATCGTCAACCAAGACGAGGCTAAAACTCTGTGCATCTCGATAACGCCCCTAATTCTTATATGTGACAACAATCTTTTCAAACGTTTCTCAGTTTATCTGAATAAGATGGAAAGTACTTTTATAGTTTCTGGTAATTAACCGAATGGCAATTAGGAGCTGTACAGCAATAACAATTTATATTATCGCTTTTTTAAAAATCTTTTATAGCCTATCGTTTGGGAGGAATGGGGAATATACACAAAAACTTATACACAGTAGGAACTAAATAAAAAATGAATTTGAAACAGTAGTACATTTAGTATATAACTCTCTATATTATTTAAAGGCAGGCCTTAAGTACTCCTTTATAAAAGCATGCGTCGGGTACAGTTTTCTTTTTAGTTTAACGTCCCGCGGTTTGTTCCGAGACTAAAGGAGATGTTGATAATGGTAATGAACGGAATGGTTGACTGAATGAAGTGGAAGGAAACGAGAAATGCCACGCACACCGTGTGTCTATCTGTCTTCCACAAAGCCCACTTTAACGTGAGCTGGGATTAGACACAGAGGGACGTTCACCAAACACGTTACTATCACGTGATCAGTTTTTATTGTTTGACCATATATGGCCGTAAAATTGAAGTGAAGCTTACCAACACAAATGCACAAAATACCAAACTGATGAAGAAAGCTTTGAGATTGTTTTTTTTTTATATACGAGGGTTGGTTAATTAAGTTTGTTTTTTTCAATGTTTTTTGAAATTTAAAAAAATGAGCTTTGGGTTGGTGATAATCCCACGTACGAGGCGTGATCACTCTACCACTAAGCTACACGGACAGGGGTTATAAGTAAGATAATAAAAAATGTAACAGCAAATGCCACATATAAAATTCTAAATCAACAAAAGATTATTTTTTATTACGTCTAAAGTAAGTACGTTATAACTTCGTTAGCACGCTCAAACTAGTCTAATATAGATAACCTTAGAAGAAAATTGGTACCAATTGGGGGAGGGGCAGACATAGTGACTCAGTGACAGAGTACTCACCTGTTGTAAACGGGTCTCTGGTTCGATCCTCGGACATGTGACTGTAAAATCGTTTGTGGTAGGTTAACATCGTGTTGTTGGGTTTACCTGGGGTCTCCCATTATCTTCCTCTTTCTCTTTCTACTTATTCTTTTATAATTAGTTGCTTCTATCAATCCTGGGCCTCCTTTGGCTTACAAGACATAACAGTGGAAACCTTCACTTCATTTCAACTGTTGCGAGCACATGTTTACAGTCTAACTAGTAATATCAATCTCTCTTCTATACAAAAATCAAAGTACTATTGAATCTCGTGAAGATAGCTAAAATGTTAGCCATCTAGCGCACACAAAATTTCCTGAAATTACCACGTTCAGCTCGTTTCAGGTGTTTGTTTGCATATCTTAATATGGTAAATGTTTTTGCACAATATTTTGTTTTCGCAAATGTTTTTGCACAATTTTTGCAAAATATTTTGCACATTTTGTTTAAGCGGGTTAAAATCTGGAAACCCCCTCTCTTGCGTACGCCACTGCTAGCTACACTTTTTTCTTTGAAAAGTAGTGTATTCTTACTCATAGGTGAGTTAGCCTGAACAAATATTATTACTATTACTATTACTATTACTATTATTATTATTATTATTATTATTATTATTATTATTATTATTATTATTATTATTATTATTATTACTTTGACAAAATGAGGTCTTTTATTTCAATCGAAAGTATTAAAATGTCTATACGTGGATGCGAGAATATATCATTTTGCTCCCCCCCTGAGTTTGATGTATATAGATTTTATCAATATAGTAGTAGTAAGTCAGTGAAAAATGAGAAATTTTACTTATATCAAGGGGTCTTGCCCCCCCCCCCAAGCCAAATCTGAAATGATGCTACTGTGTCCTAGACGTTCAGTAAAATGTGTCGCCGTTAAAAAAGGTTGAGAACCACTGGTCTAGTCAAGAGCAGAAGTCGCATATATTTATCGTAATTGAAACATGGACTGTTTACGGCATGTGCCAAATGCAAACACTTCCCACACCACAAACAAAAGCTTTTTAACTTTTCCAAAATCAACACAAACAATCATCATGCCTATTGCTATCACTATCGTTACACAAATATTCGATATGATCATTTTTTGCTGTCTGATGAACTTTCAAACTGAATACCGGGGAAATGGTGGCTCAGTGGTAGAGCATGGAATCCCTGGTTCGATCCCAGGTTAAGTAAGTTTGTGGTGGACAACATCGTAATTATTCATGTGTTTTCTTGGGGTGCTTCCGTTTTCGTATCACATTCTCATTCAAAGATTCCCATATCATTATTCACTTGCCTTAATTATAGCTTTCCTTAATCAATATGAAATAATCGTAGCATGTTAAACTGAAGGATTTTATTATATTTTTTTAAAAATATAAGTATGGCCGCTTTTTGTGCATAACATGGTTTTAATCATCTGATTTCACTAAGCATGAAATCTATTAGTGATATAGTGGTAGAGGAATGCAGAGCAAAGTAGAGTAATGCCAGCCATACTGAATGTCTTGCTTAACAGTTACGATATTGAATTCTTTTATTTTTACCTCACCATGGGCACGAATTGCTACTTGATAACAACTTCAAATTGAAGAGTACGCATGGACATTATCTATAGGCCTATAAATTCTTCTTCTTTCAGTTTCTGTTGTAATATTTTAGAATAATTAATTACATTGTTGTTTATGTGTTCTGAAGCTAAAACACTGTATTAGGTGCACTTGTGACATCTTCAGTACACTGACTCACACTGTTTGGGCAGTGTTGTCACAGTCCTATCTCTGGAGTGGGCTGAAAAATAGTACCAAATTAAAACAAAAAGGGCTGAATTCATTATTTTGCACCAGTGTAATACTAGCTTTATAACAAAAAACTAAAAGAGGTAAAGTTTTAAAATACTCCCCCCTCCTCGAAGAGTCCAAATCAAAAAAGCCATCTTTTTAAAAATTACGTTTTTAAAATATCCAAATAGGAGGAGCACGAACAACCGTGGAAGTAGATGAAAGTTTTCTCGCACAAAGGAAGTAGAACAGAGGCCGCAAATTAAAAGAGGAAACAGTTATCATCTTCGGCATTGTAAGGAAACCAAACGCGCCTCTATCTCAGTGACGGGCTGCGGTGGCTCAGTGGTAGAGCGTTCACCTCTGGTGCTTGGGGTCCCGGGTGCGATCCCAGACCCCGCCAAGTGAACTTTGTGGTGGACAAACACCTTGTGCGTGGGTTTCCTCGGGGTTCTCCCGTTTCCTACCACTTTCTTCATTCCACAATTTCATTCGTTACTCATCATCACCGTCTCCTTAGCCTAACCGGCATAACCGTGGGACGTAAAACTCAAAGATTTCATTTCATTTTTTCAGTGACGAATAAATTAAATTTGTATTATGACATACGGTATATGAAAGAATATAAATATATGAGGAACAAATCGCCCATTTAGCGTCATTGTTTCCATTTAGCGTATAGTTCGAATTACGAATTTTCGACACAAAGTTCGTAGCGTTATGCTGGCCGGTAGCCAGCCCAAAAATATAGGGGGGCCCCGGTTGAAGTTAGGGGGGGGCGACCCAAAAATATTATAGTTCATCACCATATTATAGTTCAGTTGCAAGCCTCCCGTGAAAATTTTAGGGGGGCCCGCAATAATCTAGGGGGGCCCGGCCCCCTAGTCCGCCCTGGATACGGGCCTGACGTTATGCAGTGCAACGTCACAGAATGAATGTTCAACAGCATTTTTAAGAGTCCAACACACAATATGAGTAACGTGAGATGTAGCAGCAAAAGTATTACTGACACTTTTAAAAGTGTGACAAGTATTTGTTAAATGATGCTGAATTGGGTAGAATTGTGCCAACTTGTTCACAAAAGGGGCTGAAGATGCCAGCGTGGTACCAACAAATGACAAAAAGGGCCGAATTTGGTACAATTGTACAAAGTGTGGCAACACTGCTGTTGGGTATGAGCACCGATCCCGAGGGTCGTGGGGACCCATGACCCTTAACCCTTTTAAGATCTTATGGTACAATTTGTACCATAAGGGTGTTTTATGGTACTTTGCGTCCTAACTCTCCTATTTGAGCTTTTTCGTCCTTTTTTTTTTTTTTTTTTTTGGTTTGTTTTCCAAGTCTAGAAGCATCGTAGTACAGGTAACGATTTCATGCCTTCCTGCGTCGAGGCATAGGAGGTCATGACGTCATAACTTTAAAAAATATTTTTTCTTTTGTTAGGCCTATTTTCATTATTTTTTGGTGGGCTTACTTTTGCACCTTGAAGATAAAAATTTTTGTACACACATTCAGTCCACCGAGTAGTATTTATCAGATATTTTTTCAGATCTCTCCGTTAAAATAGGGAAATCCAGAGGGGCAAAAAGTTGAAAAAGGGATATTTTAACCAAAAAAATCACTTTCTTCGCGATTTTCCCGCCTAAGATACACGATGGGGACATGTGAATGGTACCGTTTGAAAGTGAGTTCTATTCTGAAAAGAATGATGGACGAACCATGATCCTATGATGAATATGGATGTCTCAGAATTTTTTTTTTTTTTTTTTTGCCTGAGATTAGGGTCTTTTGCGGTAATCTGGGGCATTGGGGAATTCTTGATTAAATATTTTCCAGTCCTTACTATTCAAGATAGAACCTTGAAATTTGGTACACACATTCAGTCTACCGAGTAGTATTTATCAATTTTTTTTCAGATCTCTAAGTTTACACAGGGCCGTTCCAGGGGGCCCAAAGTGACAAAAAAATCCCCGAAATTTCCCCTTTCCCCTCAATGTTTTCCTCTCCTGGTATATGATATGGGCATGTAAGTGGTATCATTTGAAAGCTTGCTCTATTCTGAAGAGAATGAGGTATAAATCATGATCTTGGGATAAATAGTGACGATCCTTGACTGAAAGTCTAAAAAATACCCCAAAAATCCAAGATCTTAAGAGGGTAAAGTTTGCTTGAGTCCTTCAGGAAATGGATATCTTGGCTTGGATATCTGACAAGCACCCCCATCCTTCCCCCACCCTAGTAGTGGTGTTGTAGGGCGCTATTCGCTAGTACTAGTCAACTCATCATATGTTCTTCGGAGTACTAATCATGTTACCAAAATGTTCTACCGCCCTCTACTAAATTAATGGGTAAACTTTGCGAAAACAATGTATGTGATGTTTTCACTTAATCCTCTTTCTAATCTTTATATATAAAGTAATGAATAAAAAGAGAAAAAGGCCCAAATATTTCTAGTCTCTGAATACAATTAACTGATTTCAGGAAGGAACAAAGATTCGCAACTCTCTCTAGAAAGCCCAGTCCCCGCCAAGTGAACTTTGTGGTGGACAAACACCGTGTGCGTGGGTTTCCTCGGGGTTCTCCCGTTTCCTCCCATTTTCTTCATTCCACCATTTCAATCATTACTCACCATCACTGTCTCCTTTCGCCTAACCGGCATAACCGTGGGACGTAAAACTCAAAGATTTCATTTCATTTTTCTCTCTAGAAAGAAAAAAGGAAAATAATAAAAACTCAGATTTTCAATTTGGTATTCTGTAAGTTTCTTGCCAACCCCTTTTTAAGACAGAAGAGTAACTATTCCGTTGTCGTTAAAAAGGTGCTGGTACGCCACACTGTTACGCAGCGCCAGAAAAATACTATATATATATATATATATATATATATATATATATATATATATATATATATATATCAACGGCTGTTACAAAATTAGAATAGCATCACTGTATAGAACATCCAGTATGTGTGTATTAAAACAATAAAACAGGGCATTCTAAACTGTCAGAATATATTGTATAAATACCATGCTTTGTTTGCAGGGTTCTTCATATAACTACTACAATATTTTTCATATACATCTTACAGAAATGCATTGTTCAGTCCTTGAACTTCATATGGTACACTTAGTTTCTTACGAGCTTTTTATGACTACTGTAGGCGGAAAAAGGCAAATCTAAATCCACATCCTTTTAGATAAATGAATTGGATGTTTAATATTGCATAACCTTATTGTAAAACTATTTTTGGGAGAATGTCAGAAATAGAAAATTGAAAAAAAAAAGAGAGTTTGCTGGAAAATTATTTTTTTTTAAAAAGTAGTTTTGAGAAACAGTGTTCTTCTTTTTGAAGGCACGTTTGTATTGTAAAGAATCTGTGCAATATTAGAACGTGCAGTTCCGTAAAAATAAAAATAAAATAAAATGAAATAAACAACTATGCTAGAAAAATAATACAAGCGTAAACCAATAATAATAATAATATTCTTCTGCCCTAAAAGCAAGAGCAAAAGCAAGTGTATTTTACTGTCTTCGTCTCCCTTAGCCTAACAGGTATAATCGTGGGACGTTAAACTCAAAGATTTCATTTCATTTACTATTTTACTGTGTTCTTGATTGAAGACAAATCAAAATACTAAACGGAGTTTTAGAGTTGTTGGGTGGTCTGACCCCTTCAAACATAAAATTCTAGTGACGCCACTGGTTTTCAGCAACTTCTCTACAAAAGTTTAGTCACAAACAAAGAAACAAACAAACAAACAAACAAAATACAATTGATGCCCTTAATCCTAGTTCCTGTTAAATGTTAAAAGCTAATATAATTACTGTATTAAAATTACAAGGAGGTTGTGAAAACCTAGAGACTTCTTCCTCACTGCTATCAATAACGACATAGGTGGATTGTAAAATACCAGTTTACCGAGTGTTCTATTTTATTATTTTTTAAAAATTTTCACCACAGATTTGCATCTATATCTTTTGATTGTGAAAGTGCGAAGTCTAACATTCGGACTGGGTGTACTTCTCTTTGGAAACATAACAGTATTTTATTTAAAATAATAATAATAATAATACTTTGACGGTAGAACTTAGAGGGGGATATATATCAATATATAAAAAAACATTTGACTCAATAACTCTTGAACCACCCGACCGATCTCAATCAAAAATTTTAACATAGATGAGGTTCGGGCCTGGGGTGGATTTTATCTTTTCACTAGGGGTAGGGATGCGCACGAGACGAGTCGAGACGGAGTTTTTCTGAAAAAATTCGAGTTGAGACACAGGTCTTCCAGTAGATAAATATACATGTTTCGAGTCGAGACGTCACTTTTACAGCACATTTTCGAGACGAGACAGCCTCAAATCTTGTCTCGTGCCAGTTTGCAATAGGTTTTGTCATTCAGATTAAAGCAAGGCGCCTGAAATGTCCATCAGCCCGGTATACGTGGCTCCTTTATTGTTTCCCTTTCATAAGGGTATCAACCTTAATGTTCTAGTGGCAATATTAAACTAATAGGGACCAAACAATGCCTAAAATGTGGAATAGAAAAATAAAGACTTTTTTTTTTTTTTGAAAATTTGAATTTGAATCCGGAAAATCTACACAAAATTTGGAATCGACCAGCAAAAACGGCTCGTTTTTAGCACTTGTGGTTTTCGAGATCTCATTGTCAAAAGGATTGGACAGAGCTAGCATTTTAATATATAAATGAGTAATGCTACATTGTCAGGTTATTAATGAAATATTTATTTGTGAAATATGTTTAAGGTCACTTGAGTCGTTTCTAAGAAAATCGACCGAAAAAATCACCCTTAAGAGTAAACCACTTCTCTATTTTTCCCAGAGAAATGACTTATACTACGGTATAGAGTTCTTATTAAAAAAAAAATCGTTTATGAGATATGAACAAAATCGCTGGAACCACTTTCGCGAAAATCGCAATATTTGATTTTGAACTTTTAATAAACTACCCTTAATTTTAGGGGTTGGAAGAAAATCCGAAATGAAAACCTTAAGTATAAATTTGGTTGAGATACATTGAAATGTGTAAATCCATTGCAATGTTCAATTCTTTTTTTTATTTTTATTTATTTATTTATTTATTTTTTTTTGCACGGTCACCACGCTTTCTTTTCTGCCTTCCTCGTTCGTAACTAAACAACTGAAGATTCGGGAATATGGAACCAGCGAAACCCCCAGTGAAGTATTTTCTGAGCTACCTAAATAACTTAAAATGTACTGTATAAATCCAGCACCATGTACAGGATGGTTCGACCAAACCAGCTGTCAAAATTGTCTCGTCACCTCTACATATAGTAATTAAATAGATATATATATATATATATATATATATATATATAGCCTATATATTATATTCTGTAGTACTATTTTTGAAAATCAATATTCAAAATACCTTTATAAAGATGCTCTACGAGTTACTGCTTAAATGAAATCTTTTAAGTTTTACGTCCCACGCTTATGCCGGCTAGGCTAAAGGACATGGTAATAATGAGAAATGAATGAAATGGTGGAATGAAGAGTGAGAGGAAACGGGAGAACTCCAAGGAAACATACGCAACGATGTTTATCCACCACAAAGTTAACTTGGCGCGAGCTGGGATTGAACCAGGGACCCCAAGCATAAGAGGTGAACGCTCTACCACTGAACCACCACTGTAATAAACAAATAATAATCAGGGATGATTTCAGAAGATTTTCTCGTGAGGGGAGAGAGGATTTATAATATATAATAAATATCATGAAAATAATATATCATGGAGTAATAATATTATAATCATATAGTAATAATATTAATACTTAATTTATCAAACTGATCACTGAACCGATTGTTAAATAATTTGAGTGATATTACAGTGTAAAACACACAAGGAAAAATATATATTTACCTGTAAATTGCACTGCTAAGACTGGGAGTGAATTCCAGATGCAGTCTTCTCTTTTCGTTAAGTCCAATGGTGAATGAAAACAAACTTCTTAGCTCTTTCAAGATTAAAATCACTGAACACTACAAAATAAGCAGCAACATTTCTGTCTGAACGGCAACCTCGGGAACATCCCGAAAATTACACCTAACGAAAGAGGGTGTATCAACAAGATCGTCCGATGCTATAATTATTTTCGCAAGCTCACGCGATTGGCTATCACACACTTTCCGTGATTCTTCGTGGAACTAAGCTCATCTTGTTTCTTTCAATCATGAACGTGCTTGGCACTTGCTCTTGTGACGTATTTCCAGACTGATAAAAGAAGCATAAACGAGCAGTGTTGTCAACTACAAGCGGTTAGCGCTGACACAAAAGACGGTATTTAATTTCCCTGAATAAGGAAAAAAAAGTGGAATACCAATTTCTTCCCCTTCTCGTTTTTCTTTTTAAATCTACTTATTTATTTTTTTCTGTTAAAAAGATAATAGTAATGATTTATAATTATCTATACAGTATATTAATCTATTGCTATATGATAGGTGCAGGGAGTGACTATACGACAAGATGAATAAAGCAGTGGCGTAGACAAGGAGAATACGCGACAAAACGTACTAGCGACAAAACGTACCACCGACAAAACGTACCACTTACCCTGAGGGATGCTTGTGAAGGGTTTTCTGAAAACACTTTAAATAATGACAAGCGACAAAACGTACCACTTGCCTGGAGGGCTACTTGCGAAGAGTCTTCCAATCAGCCATCAAATAATGACAGGCGACAAAACGTACCACTTGATAGGACAGCATATAAGTATATATATATATATATATATATATATATATATATATATATATATATATATATATATATATATATATATATATCGGCCAAAATAAGATTAAAAGTCGAACAGGTTGGTGGTGAGAAAAGTACCGATGCAAGACCAAGACTACGACTAAGGCTAAGACTAAGACCATGCCTGCAAGATTCTCGCAACACCAAGACCATACCTGCAAGATTCTCGCCAGACCAAGACCAGCAAGAATCTTACATATACAATATTTGAATATTTGCTGATTTCCATCACACTTTATCCAGGCTTTGGACCAGGGACGGATAGGTATTATTAGAGGGGCGCGGGCGCTTTCTCCCACAAGGGCGACCAGCATCTCAATGTCACAAATCAATTGCATAGTTTTCTTTCTACAGTAAGTCAATAGTATTAACAATTGACAATTAAAACCTGATATTCTTTCATCAGTATATTATTCTGAATTGTTCAAAATATTATATGAAGTTCAAGGAGAACGTATACTATATTACAAAATTAGCAGATGTTTTAGTGTACTAGTTTTTGATGCTACTGTTATCTACTGTTTTGATGCTATTGTTACTTTTGCATTCGAAATATTTTTTAATAAATCTTTTTCAATAGACATCAACATAAATGTTTTCAAATGTTCCTGAGACATGGTACTCGTTAGCCTATTTTTAATGTGTTTCAGTTTATTTAAGTTTTGAAAAAAAACTTTTACATGTTACCTGAGTTACGGGCAAAGTCAATAAAAATTTGTATGCTGGAAACCTGGATAAGTATTACTGCAAAATTTACAATTCTGAAAAAATTAAAAAGCAGCACATTGGACAATTTGCAACACGTTTTGCATTCGCTTTCCTTGTAAACAAATGTATTTTCTCGTAATTCTGAATCACTTGCACCATCAGACAATCATTTTTTCTCGGTTGTGCTCGTCATCAAGACTGACTTTCAAGGATATCCACGTCCTTCAAAAGTCCAAGAGAGTACATTTATAGTATCCTTGGAAACTTCTTTACTGAAGTTTTTCAGAAAATATGTAAGTTTATCGAAAGGCACGTCTGGAAGTTCTGTTGCTTGGTTGAAATGTCTAGGGTCCAAATAATCCATAAAGTACATTGCTTCTTGAATCTTGAAGAAATACTCGAAACTACCATGTCCAATATTGTGTTGAATGCTTCGATGCAGTACCTGGTCATTGAATAGAAGCAGCTTCATCTTCATATTCACAGGAAAATCTTCGTCCATCTCTGAAGGCGTATTATCGACAGGTCAATAGAAAAAAAAATCACGTTCTAAGTCTTCAAATTTGTTGTTGGCGCATTCTGCAAAACTTAATGCTGCATTCTTAACGGATTCAAAATCATCTCTCAACTCTTTCACTTGGAACAGAGTAGTCTGCACTATCCGATAGGACTACACTAGCAACACCATCTATTTGGAGATAGTTTGACAGAGAGGTCGTCACTTGAAACATCTTAAGGAACATTTGTGCTGTTCGAGTTGTTTCGAACTTGAGAAGATCTTTTATATATCCTTTCGCTTTACACCTAGCTTTTGGTTTGATATTTTCTGCAGAAGCAATTTTCTTAATTATTATGGTCAACTCTATATATACACAAAGCACTTTCTGGGTTCGAAAAATGACCATACTTTTTCTGAAAAACAATGTGTTTCCTACCATCTTGTTTCCGCAATAACTGTAAGACGCCTTTGTTAACATTTGATCTTCCAAATGTCCATTCGCTGATAAGACTCATGCATAAATATCGCACAGTCATTCAGCAAAACAATGACACAGAATCAATGCAATTTTTTGTCAGATTACATATGACATGATTAAGTATATGAGTGTTACACCACACGTGTAACTGAGTTTCTTAGTGGTTAAGCGGTTAGCGCATGCGCCTTTGTCGTGGGAGACCTGGGTTCGATTCCTGGCGGGAGCTCATGTGCTTCGGATTTCCCGTAAATCAGTTATGTCCCGTCTCATATAGCCTCGCTGCTAAAAGGGCCGTTAAACTCAAAATCAACTGAATCACAGTGTAACTGATCATAGGTGAATTGAAAAAAATCCGAATATTGTCCTTGCATGTTACTTGAGCCATCGGTTGAATTTTCAATACACTTCTTAATATCAAGGTTCAACTTCTGCAGAATTTCTAGCAGTAAACCGCAAGGACACTGGCCTGTGGTAGATATGCATTTTACAATGATAACAATACTTTGTGTGACAACCATTTTAACAACATACCGTAAAACAACAGAGCACTGGCCTGAAACTACTATATCTTGAGTAGTGTCTAATAGAACAGAAAATATTGAAGCTTGAGAGACTTCTTTCGAAATATCTTCTCTGATAAGTGTGCTGACAGCATTCAAAACATAATTCACCGTGTTTAATAAAAGTTATGTGACCACTATCCTGCTTACTTCCTCGTATATGACTCTTCTCGGTGACCTTATCTAAATTACTTTTAAGCGGAAGATCAAATTTGCTTAAGAAAGGAATAATACCCAAAAAGTTTCCATGATCTATAGCTGTGTCTTTCAGTTAATAGGCTGCTACATTTCCTCTGTAAATGAGCCCTCTTTTACCAATGAGTTTCTGCACTTTGACAACTCGATACATTACCTGTCTGTTCTTCTCAACCTTATACTGCCGTTGTTTTATCTGTTCATGAGGAAGTAGTTTCTTAACATTATGTTCTCTTTTGTTAGATATGTATGCATCCACACTGGTCTAATGTATTTTGGAAGACTCATGTTCTCTTACTCGCTGATAAACTTTTTTAATGTTACGTTTGTCACGTACAGAACCTTTAAGAGAGGTTTGTTCGATCTGGAGAATAATCTGTGAACACGCTGAAAAAAAAAAAATGCTTGAAGTGGTACGTTTTGTCGCGGATTAAATATCCGAAATGTTTTAATTAGTCTAAGACAGGTTGTAATTTATATAAGTGGTACGTTTTGTCGTGGAATAAATATCAGAAATGCTTTAATTAATCGATGACAGGTTGTCATTTATGACAGGTCGTCAAAAGTGGTACGTTTTGTCGCGAAAATTCAAGTGGTACGTTTTGTCGCTGGTACGTTTTGTCGGGACACCAGACAAGGAAACTGACTCAGCTCACCTTTCTTTAATTGAATGCCGTCGAAAAGGATTCTGGTTCCATGCGGTACACTTTGGTTCATTTGTAATCTCCGATGTTACGACATTTTAAGATTTCTCAAGTATCCCGTGCTGTCGGAAGGCTTATAAAATGGTTTGTGCGTCCGTCCGTTTGTCGATAGGCATTAGAGCAAAAACTGTACGAGATAACAAGAAGTGGTTATTTGCAATTTATTCAGGGACCCAAGAATAGAGTCTATCTCCTTTGCTAAACGTCTGTTCAATCCCGAAGTGATTCAATTGCCATCTCCGCTTTCAACGTTTATTGATTCAGAACGAAAAAGATAACAGATAGCGAGAAGAGTTTTTTTTTTTTTTTTCACAAGGGAGACAGCGTCTGAAGGCAACATACCAGGACTATCTGCAGCATTACACTCGTAAAACCAAAAGTGGTTCAAATTTACTTTTACCTCTAGTTTCAATGTTGATTTCCACAGAGCAAAAACATAAGAGATATCGCGATATGACTCTTTGCAATCGATTCATTGTCTCAAGAATAGGTTCCATCCTTTTCGCTAACCTCCTATTCAAACCGGAAGTGGTCCAAATTAACAATTTTTAATTTCAATACTTATCGCCATAGAACAAATATGCTAATAGATAGCCACAAGTCACTTTCTGCAATCGATTCAGGGTCTGAAGAGACTATACCATCTTAATCCACAACACTCTATCAAAACAGGGAGTGTTTGAAAGGAGGTGGGCTGATAAGGGCCATTTTTCGCCCATCAGGCCCGAGATGTGAAATGCATGGTTTCCAATAGTATACCTCATAAAAATAAGAAAACAAATATATTTTAATGGAAAGCGCTATAAGTGAGATGTAAAAAAAAAAATAAATAAACAAAGACGTAAGTCGTGTGTTAATGAGGAACGTAAACACTAATGTCATGAGTTGGCATCCGAGAAAGCAACAGTAAATAGAACACTAACGGCAAGAATAAGAAGAATGAAGTCTACTACGACTATGAGATCAATATATTACATCGGAAATAATCAAGCATAGATAATAATCAGATAGCTGGAGACACTTGTAGCTAGTTTGCAGATTAGGCATCGTGCTTGCTGTCGTCATCCGAATCGCCACTGGACCATCCTGCAGCGGCATCTTGTAGTGTATGAGTATATTCTAGACTCGGTTTCTTAACTGCGGTGGAATTGTGGCGCCAGTAATCCAGAAACCATAGTACGGAAGCAACATGCCCACAACATCCGACGACCCGTGCGCCTACTTTACATTGACAGTACCACTGAACTCGGAGAACAGAAGCATCGTCATGATGTATGTACAGAGAGTACATACCTTTGTCACTTAAGTGCTCGTGAGTGTAAGGATCGGAGACATCAGGTAACGATTATTGGTCGTTGTTTTTCATCTTTCCCTCAGTATTGCAATATAACGTATTAATGACTTCCCATCGGTACTTCATTGACGCGTGGTATGTATGATTCTTCGATATATATATCTATTGCAGAATTTCATGCCATTCTGCGACTGGTTTTCCTGCTCGCACTTTTACTCATACCACTTTCAGAAATGACACGCCTTCTCAATACTCCATAACGTGCTGTCTCTATTTTTGCTGCTCTACACACATATCCGCGCAAACAATATATTTTCTTTATATATCTTATTGACATGCTGAGCATGTATTTTCAGTCACAATCGGTAACTTACATCAGAGCTGGAGTATCCAGTTGAACTCGTACATTACAGCGTATAAACGGTATTCATCGCTCTATACTCTCGCGCAATACATTTTGTTCTCTAATAGGTAGAAGGACACACTGAACCAAAATCAGTTAGTACTCATATCAAAGGTTACACAGTGTTATATTATGACGAGTCAGATTTATTTTGGTTCATCGACTCCTTCTTCCTATAAGCCTCCATCAAAGACAGCAAACATTACCAAAATGTCGCAAAACGCTGAAACGGACTCTTTTTGGGCACTCATTTCTATGACTTACTATTTTCTTTATCACGTATCTATTATTTTTACATATGCAACATATCTTCTAGTATACAAATACATTGCAAACTTGTCGGAATCGGACACTTCATTTTTCCGTTGTCTGATGGGCGAAAAATGGCCCTTATCCGCCCACCTCCTTTACTACTTCCTATTTCAATACTCATTTTCATAGACTGAAAACAGTTAAAGATGCAATTTTTGCAATGCATTAAGCGTTCCACGAATAGTTTCCAACTTCAGGGTTTATCTTCTATTCAAACCGGAAATGGTTCAAATGGCCATTTCCGGTTTCCACGTTTATCCCCAGAGGAGAAAGGTAGAAGATAGCGAGAAGCAGTTTTACACAAATGATTCAGCGTCTGAAGATAACATACCATGACTATCCACAATACTCTACCAAAATCAGAAGTTCCTCAAATGTACTATTACTTCCGGTTTCAATACTGATTTCCACAGAGCAAAAACGTTAAGAGATACAAAGGCACAGCTTTCTGTGATCGATTTATTGTTCTTAGAATAAATTTCATCTTCTCCGTTATTGTTCTATTCAAACCAGAAATGATTCAAATTGACTATTTTCGATTTTATCACTTTTCACCATAGAACTAAAATGATATTAGATAGTGGGAAGAGATTTTCTGTTATCGATTAAGAATCGCAAGAGAGTGTATCAACACAACTCACAAACCTCTACCAAAACCGGAAACGGTTGAAGTTTACTGCTACTTCCGATTTCAATACTAATTTCCGTAGAGCAAAAACGATCTCTATCGAGATTCTGTTTTTTGCAGTTTCGAAAATAAATTTCACTTCCTCCGTTAACCCTCTATTCAAACTGGAAGTGTATCAGATTTGCGGTTTCAACATTTATCGTTAAATAACAAAAATGGTAGGAAATAGCGACAATCGATTTTCTGCAATAGATTTAGGCTCTCAAGAGAACATATAGTCAAACCCAGGAAACTCTGCAAAAACAGGAAAATGTAATTTTCTACTATTTCCGGTTTCAATTATCTCCATAGAGTGAAACGGTAAAAGATATTGAGATTCAGTTTTTTTGCAAACGATTCAGCTTCTCTAGAATAGGTTCTATTTCCTCCATCAACCCTCTATTGAAATCGGAAGTAGTTCAAATGAACCATTTCCGGTTTCAACGTTTATCATCATAGAACAAAAACTAACAGATTTATTTTGAGAAGAGGTTTCTGGAAAAAACGATTCAGTGTCTCAAGGTAACATACCAGGACTATTTGCTGCACTCTACCTAAACCAGAAGAGATTCAAATTTACTATTGGGGGTCGCGGTGGCTCAGTGGTTGAGCGTTCACCTCTGGTGCATGGGGTCTCGGGTTCAAACCCTGCTCCCGCCAAGTGAACTTTGTGGTGGACAAACACCGTGTGCGTGGGTTTTCTCGGGGTTCTCCCGTTTCCTCCCACTTTCTTCATTCCACCATTTCATTCATTTCTCATAATCACTGTCTCCTTTAGCCTAACCGGCATAACCGTGGGACGTAAAACTCAAAGATTTCATTTTTTTCAAATTTACTATTACTTCTAATTTCAGTCCTTAATTCCACAGAACAAAAAATGGTAAGAAATATCGAGATGCGATTTTTGGCAATCGATTCATTATCCTAAGAATAGTTTCCATTAAGGGTCTTCACTACAGCGAAATTAAACTACCGCTAATTTAAGAGTTTTTCTGTAATATCTTCAAAACAAATAAAAATATTCGAAAAGCAGAAAGGTAGTGAATTAGACAATACGATATTGCATGTCATACCTGTACCACAATTCATGTATCTGCTTCTGGTATGCTGCTATTTACAGAACCCGCAAAAAATGTTAAATCTATGTAGGTCTACAGTTGCAAACCGAAAACAGATAGATGAGTTGTGATAACGGTAACATATGCAAAATCGTATTGTCTAGTTCACTACGTTTTTGCTTTTCGAATATTTTGATATGTTTTGAAGATATTACAGAAAAACTCTAAAATTAGCGGTAGTTTAATTTCGCTGTAGTGAAGACCCTTAACCCTCTGCTCAAACAGAAAGTGGTTCAAATGGATTATTTTCGGTTTCAACGTTTATGGTAATAGAACGAAAATGGTAATAGATAGCGTCAACCAATTTTCTGTAATCGATTCAGAATGTCAAGAGAACATATAATCACAAGCAGTCTACCAAAACTAAAAGTGGTTGAAATTTATTACTTCCTGTTTTCATAAGTTCTATTCTTTAAGACGATAAGAGACATCAAGATGCGTTTTTCTGCAATTGATTCTGTGTTCCAAGAATAGGTATTATTTCCTTTGTTAACACTCTATTGAAACCAGAAATGCTTCAAATCATATCACTAATCACTTCCTGTTTCATAATTTATCTTCATAGAGCAAAAGCGCTAATAGCGACAAGCAATTTTCTGCAATCTATTTAGGGTGTCGAAAGAACATATCCCAAACTCACTCTACCAAAGCCACAAGTGGCTGAATTTGACTATACTCCTAGTTTTAACTCATTTCCCCAGGGAGAGATGCGGTTGTTTCCAATCGATTTAGCTTCCCAAGAATACGTTTTATTTCCTCCCTTAGCAGGTTGACTGCCAGTCAATATCTGGTACTCACGCAAATTGAGAGTTTTCGTAAAATTAACTTCTAAATTTCACACTTGTTCCACAATAACCTATCCAAATCTAACCCAATAATAACTAAAGATAAAAGAAAATTGTTTTATACAATTAATATTTAGTTTATCTCATATTTCATACAATACCTTTCAAATCTATATTATAAAATTGAAAGTGACTACGTTTGTGAATCTTAATCTCTTGAACCGCCCGGCCGATCTAGATCAAATTTTCAACGTTGGTGCGGTTCTAGCCTGGGAGTGTTGCTAGCTATTTTCTTTGACGTTACAACTTAGGGGAGGGGGAGTTGAGTTTGAGTTTAACGCGGCGTTCAGCAGCGAGGCTATATGAAACGTGTACCTACTGATTAACGTGGAATCTGAATCACATGAGCTTCCGCCGGGAATCAAACCCGGGTTTCCCACGCCAAAGGCGCATACGCTAACAACTTAGCCACAGAGGAGCTCTTAGGGGAGGGGAGGAGGAGAACATAGAAAAAATAAATACAACTTAAAAACTCTTGAACCACCCGACCGATCTTAATCAAATTTTTAATGTAGATGAGGTTCGGGACTGGGATGATATTTGTCATTTCACTTTAACAGAGCAACGTAGGGAAGGGGATGGAGGGGGAGATATACAAAAATCAATAAATATAAAAATAAAAATGACTATGTTCGTGAATTAATTACTTTTGAACCACCCGAACGATCTCAATCAAATTTTCAACATATATGAAGTTCAAATCTGGGAAGTTTTTTTTTTTATCAATTCATTTTGAGAGTAAATCTTAGGGGAGGGGGAGGAGAGGAAGGGAAATATATGAAAATAAATAAAACAATAACTTTGAACCACTAGACCGATCTCGATCAAACTTTCAACATAGATAAGGTTCGGACCTGGAATGTTTTCCTCATTTCATTTTTACAGTGCAACGAAGGGGAGGGAGACAGGGGAGATATTTGTAAAAAAAAAAGTGAAAGTAAAAGTGACTGTCTCTGTTACTTCATAACGCTTAAACCACCCGACCGATCTTTAAATATATATATATATATATATATATATATATATACATGAGGTTCGGACCTGGGGTGGTTTTTATCATATCACTTTAACGGTAGAACTTAGAAGAGGGGAAGGGGAGGGGAAAAATCTATAAAAATAAATGAAACTTAATAACTCTTGAGCCCCGAGATCTATCTTGATCAAACTTTCAACATAGATAAGGTTCGGGCCTGGGATGTTTTCGTTATTTCACTTTTACGGTGGAACCTAGGGGAGGGGAGGGGCAGATATATGTAAAAAGAATAAAAATAAAAGTGACCGTCTTTGTGACTTTATCACGCTTTAACCACCGGACCGATCTTAATGAAATTTTCAACATGGATGAAGTTCGGACCTCGGGTGGTTTTTATCATATCACTTTGATGGTAGACCGTAGGGGAGGTGGCAAATATATAAAAATAAATAAAACTTAATAACTCTTGAACCACCCATCCGATCTCGATCAAATTTTCAATATAGATGACGTTCGGGCCTGGGATATTTTTTATCATTTAACTTTGACGGTGCAACGTAGGGGAGGGGGAGGCGGAGATATATGTAAAAAATAAAAATGAAAGTGACTGTCTATGTGACTTCACTCTTGAACCACCTCACCGATCTCGATCAAATTTTCAACCTAGATTAAGTTCGAACGTGAGATGACTTTTGTTATATCACTTTGAGGATGTAACTTAAAGGAGGGGGAGATATATAAAAATAATTAAAACTTAATAACTCTTGAACCACCTCACCGATCTCGATCAAATTTTTAACCTAGATTAAGTTCGAACGTGAGATGACTTTTGTTATATCACTTTGAGGATGTAACTTAAAGGAGGGGGAGATATATAAAAATAATTAAAACTTAATAACTCTTGAACCACCTCACCGATCTCGATCAAATTTTCAACCTAGATTAAGTTCTTCGAACGTGAGATGACTTTTGTTATATCACTTTGAGGATGTAACTTAAAGGAGGGGGAGATATATATAAAAATAATTAAAACTTAATAACTCTTGAACCACCTCACCGATCTCGATCAAATTTTTAACCTAGATTAAGTTCGAACGTGAGATGACTTTTGTTATATCACTTTGAGGATGTAACTTAAAGGAGGGGGAGATATATAAAAATAATTAAAACTTAATAACTCTTGAACCACCCATCCGATCTCGATCAAATTTTCAATATAGATGACGTTCGGGCCTGGGATATTTTTTATCATTTAACTTTGACGGTGCAACGTAGGGGAGGGGGAGGCGGAGATATATGTAAAAAATAAAAATGAAAGTGACTGTCTATGTGACTTCACTCTTGAACCACCTCACCGATCTCGATCAAATTTTCAACATAGATTAAGTTCGAACGTGAGATGACTTTTGTTATATCACTTTAAGGATGTAACTTAAAGGAGGGGGAGATATATATAAAAATAATTAAAACTTAATAACTCTTGAACCACCTCACCGATCTCGATCAAATTTTCAACCTAGATTAAGTTCGAACATGAGATGACTTTTGTTATATCACTTTGAGGATGTAACTTAAAGGAGGGGGAGATATATATAAAAATAATTAAAACTTAATAACTCTTGAACCACCTCACCGATCTCGATCAAATTTTCAACCTAGATTAAGTTCGAACGTGAGATGACTTTTGTTATATCACTTTGAGGATGTAACTTAAAGGAGGGGGAGATATATAAAAATAAATAAAACTTAATAACTCTTGAACCACCCATCCGATCTCGATCAAATTTTCAATATAGATGACGTTCGGGCCTGGGATATTTTTTATCATTTAACTTTGACGGTGCAACGTAGGGGAGGGGGAGGCGGAGATATATGTAAAAAATAAAAATGAAAGTGACTGTCTATGTGACTTCACTCTTGAACCACCTCACCGATCTCGATCAAATTTTCAACATAGATGAGGTTCGGGCCTGGGATGGTATTTGTCTATTCACTTTGACGATAGAAGTTAGGGGAGGAGGTAGGAGGGGGAGATATATAAAAATAATTAAAACTTAATAACTCTTGAACCACCTCACCGATCTCGATCAAATTTTCAACCTAGATTAAGTTCGAACGTGAGATGACTTTTGTTATATCACTTTGAGGATGTAACTTAAAGGAGGGGGAGATATATATAAAAATAATTAAAACTTAATAACTCTTGAACCACCTCACCGATCTCGATCAAATTTTCAACCTAGATTAAGTTCGAACATGAGATGACTTTTTTATATCACTTTGAGGATGTAACTTAAAGGAGGGGGAGATATATAAAAATAATTAAAACTTAATAACTCTTGAACCACCTCACCGATCTCGATCAAATTTTCAACCTAGATTAAGTTCGAACATGAGATGACTTTTGTTATATCACTTTGAGGATGTAACTTAAAGGAGGGGGAGATATATATAAAAATAATTAAAACTTAATAACTCTTGAACCACCTCACCGATCTCGATCAAATTTTCAACCTAGATTAAGTTCGAACATGAGATGACTTTTGTTATATCACTTTGAGGATGTAACTTAAAGGAGGGGGAGATATATAAAATAATTAAAACTTAATAACTCTTGAACCACCTCACCGATCTCGATCAAATTTTCAACATAGATTAAGTTCGAACATGAGATGACTTTTGTTATATCACTTTGAGGATGTAACTTAAAGGAGGGGGAGATATATAAAAATAATTAAAACTTAATAACTCTTGAACCACCTCACCGATCTCGATCAAATTTTCAACCTAGATTAAGTTCGAACATGAGATGACTTTTGTTATATCACTTTGAGGATGTAACTTAAAGGAGGGGGAGATATATATAAAAATAATTAAAACTTAATAACTCTTGAACCACCTCACCGATCTCGATCAAATTTTCAACCTAGATTAAGTTCGAACATGAGATGACTTTTGTTATATCACTTTGAGGATGTAACTTAAAGGAGGGGGAGATATATAAAAATAATTAAAACTTAATAACTCTTGAACCACCTCACCGATCTCGATCAAATTTTCAACCTAGATTAAGTTCGAACATGAGATGACTTTTGTTATATCACTTTGAGGATGTAACTTAAAGGAGGGGGAGATATATATAAAAATAATTAAAACTTAATAACTCTTGAACCACCTCACCGATCTCGATCAAATTTTCAACCTAGATTAAGTTCGAACGTGAGATGACTTTTGTTATATCACTTTGAGGATGTAACTTAAAGGAGGGGGAGATATATAAAAATAATAAAAACTTAATAACTCTTGAACCACCTCACCGATCTCGATCAAATTTTCAACCTAGATTAAGTTCGAACGTGAGATGACTTTTGTTATATCACTTTGAGGATGTAACTTAAAGGAGGGGGAGATATATAAAAATAAATAAAACTTAATAACTCTTGAACCACCCATCCGATCTCGATCAAATTTTCAATATAGATGACGTTCGGGCCTGGGATATGTTTTATCATTTAACTTTGACGGTGCAACGTAGGGGAGGGGGAGGCGGAGATATATGTAAAAAATAAAAATGAAAGTGACTGTCTATGTGACTTCACTCTTGAACCACCTCACCGATCTCGATCAAATTTTCAACATAGATGAGGTTCGGGCCTGGGATGGTATTTATCTATTCACTTTGACGATAGAAGTTAGGGGAGGAGGTAGGAGGGGGAGATATATAAAAATAATTAAAACTTAATAACTCTTGAACCATCTCACCGATCTCGATCAAATTTTCAACCTAGATTAAGTTCGAACATGAGATGACTTTTGTTATATCACTTTGAGGATGTAACTTAAAGGAGGGGGAGATATATAAAAATAATTAAAACTTAATAACTCTTGAACCACCTCACCGATCTCGATCAAATTTTCAACCTAGATTAAGTTCGAACATGAGATGACTTTTGTTATATCACTTTGAGGATGTAACTTAAAGGAGGGGGAGATATATATAAAAATAATTAAAACTTAATAACTCTTGAACCACCTCACCGATCTCGATCAAATTTTCAACCTAGATTAAGTTCGAACGTGAGATGACTTTTGTTATATCACTTTGAGGATGTAACTTAAAGGAGGGGGAGATATATAAAAATAATTAAAACTTAATAACTCTTGAACCACCTCACCGATCTCGATCAAATTTTCAACCTAGATTAAGTTCGAACATGAGATGACTTTTTTTTATATCACTTTGAGGATGTAACTTAAAGGAGGGGAAATACATTTACAAATGATCGAAAATGACCGATATTAGTGTCGAATCTATAGTTTTTGAGGGCGCTAAGATGAACAGTGACACTTCTGATGCCATTTAAATCCAAATTGAGCCCCGAAAAAATTGTGGGAGGGGAGGGATATATACACCCTAGGGGAGAGGAAGGGAATGGCGATCAGCCCACTTTGCCCATTTGCGTTACCCGAGGAGAAGTCCAACTAGTGCTGCCGTCTGCCTTTTGTAGTAAGGTTTCTTGTGTATTGTCGAGGAAGTTGTCAGAGAAGACTGAAGTCTACAGCGTGCTGAAACTTGTTTTTGTTGATTTTCTTATTAGGATCTGCATATTTTAACTCACGATACGTACAATTTTAAGTTGTAAGATCTTGAAGTTACTAAGATTCATAAAAAGTTATATTTACGTCTAATGCACGACACATAATTATATTTCAAATAAACCAGCTCAATTTTCAAAATGAGCTCCTTCGTGGCTAAGCGGTTAGCGTACGCGCCTTTGGCGTGGGAAACCCGGGTTCGATTCCCGGCGGGAGCTCATGTGGTTCGGATTCCACGTTAATCAGTAGGTCCACGTCTCATATAGCCTCGCTGCTGAACGGGTTGTAAACCCAAAATCAACTCAACTCAATTTTCAAAATGGCGCAATGTTGGGAATACCGATCAACGTGATCGGTTTACCATCATGGTGATCGCCATTGCTAACAAACATTTGGAATACTTCTCCAGCCAAAAATTATAAAAGAGGCTAGACCTAAGATAGGTAATACGCCTACTTGAGTCAAACACTGAAACTTTGGTATCGGTGTAACCTTTGTGGATCGTGGGTGCATGCTGATTGTACTGTTGTGGACTCACCACATGGATATATCTGTGACGTGTCTTTGAAAAAAACGTTATTAAAACATTCAGTTGATGTTTCTCAGTCTTTCGAAGGCGCAGTGTAGAAAAAAAAACTTGAACTGCCTATGAAACTATGTGTGTTTATTAAGCTTGTACTGTGATCGCCATTACCAACATGTGATGGGAATGGCGACCAAAGAAGCAATTTGAGTTTTTTTCATCATGTTCCTGAACTGAAAGAATGGTCCTCTTTTTATTTTGCACACTTATTGTAGAAGGATTGGAGTACGTATTTAGAAATTTGTTTCAATATATTTTGCAAATGAAACTACGTAATAACCCATTTTTCTTAGAGTGATCGCCATTGCCCATCTCTCCCCTATATATATATATATATATATATATATATATATATATATATATATATATATATATATACCTATATTACCAATATCAGTGTCGAATTCATACTTTTCGGGGTCGCTGAGATGAACAATGACACTTCTGATGCCGTGGCCCGCAACATGGGGAGGAGAGTTGATATATAAAAATAATCGAAAATGACGAATATCAAGGAGCGCTTTAGTAATAGTAAAAAGTGACTGACTAACGGAACATATTACTATTTTTTCTTAATTTAACCAAGCGAAGCGGGTAATTGATGCTAGTATATAATAGATTTCAGTTTGGCCTTTTATCATTTTTTTTTTAAGTTTTCAAGATGGTTAGCAGCAAAAGAAAGAAAAGAAGAGCATATATATTGCAATGTTTTATACCAACATATATTATTCAACTTAACTGTGCATATATGATAGAATATATTTACACTAATTTGTATCCCGAAACGATTCCTCAGACACATCTCCAAAAAAATGCAGTTAGAGCAAACATACACTTTTCACTGATCATATTTGGTGCTCACTTTCTTGCATTTCATTTGGGCAGTTTTTCTTCCGGCTGGTGCCACCAATGCTTTGTAACACAAAGAATTTGTTTTCTTTTTTGATTTAGTATTTCGTTTTCGATCGCTCAATGGGAAAAAAGAAGGTTGCATACATTGCTTTTCAATCAAATCCACTACAACTATTCTTCTGAAGTCCATTATTTTCATTTGATTTCAGTTTACAACTCGAAAGAAAGACAAAGCATTTTTAACTGTTGTTCCCAAAAGTAAATCAAGAGCACTTTTCTGTACCTAGGTACTACTTTAAGCTTCTACGCAATCCACAAGAGTACGATTTTCGCTTATTCTAATCAACAACTACATTGGCCTCAAAACTGGTCGTCTTTATTTCGGCACTTCTGCCATTGCATTTCCGTGTTTTGTGGAAATCATTAAGACAATCACGCCTGTCTTTTCATTTCAAAAGAGTGACATTGATATCGCTTCTCATAGCCGCAACCTATCCCTTTTCTAGTTTCTTGGTAGTGACAGCTTTTGTCACTCATTTTTTATTTGAATGAAGAGTACCTACAAGATGAGATTTTGTTTTTTTCATCAAATCATTAGCTACAGAAACGGTTGTATATACCAGCTGTAACGTAAATTGTTCTTCAGAAACTAACGTGCCTCTGCTAGGTCAAGAACTAGTTTAGAAGAGAGATCAAGGCTTGGTTTTGCTTCTTCCCCAGCAACCGTGTCACAATCATTTGTACATATTTTTGAATATTATTAATGCTAGCAATGTCTTTTGTTTTTTATATATTGCTAAAAGACTAGGTGACCTCTAAAAGGTACACCAGATTCGCCTATGCAGGGATAGGAATTGCCTGAAATGTTCTACTAATTTATCAATTAGAATTTGAATTTTATGCAGTTTATATCCAGGCTGGCAACATTCATTATTTGCACAGTGGAACTTACTAAGCATCAATTCAAATCTATTTCTGGACATAACTTTTCGGATATTGTTTGCAAACATAAATGATTTGTTGCAGTAGGAGGAAATACTTGGCATCTGAACAACTTCCATCCACATTCAGAGTCCCAACATCTATCTCATTTCCAATCTATTTGCGTCCAACCATCTTCCAATATGTGAATGTGTTGACTTACGAGATGGAATTGCTAGACACGTTTGTGAACATACCCATTATTTTTTTCTGACTAACATATCCAGAATCTTGATATTCGAAAACAACGTATAGAAGTCTACTGGAGTGCCTTCAGTGAGAGCCTCATAGAGATCAGGATTTGCTCCAACAGGCTCGTTCTTTGGATTATACGTCGTTGTGTACAATCATCCCAAATTAACACAAAGGCTTTCTTATCACAATTACGACCATTTTATTCTTCACTTTCATAGATACAATCATTTATAGGAGTGTCAGTTCGAACACTGGTCACTTCATTATTTTTGCCAAGTGAATCACCACTTGCACTTGCATTGTCCGTGGAAGGATAGTATGAAGGATTCTCATCTGAATCATCTAATAATTCTAGAACACCATCACTTTCGTAACTGTCATTCACAACGCTCAAATCGTCCATTTTCAACATTGCTCTTATTATATCTACTTCTCTTTCATCCATTTTCCACAAACAAAACACAAATTTACTTGATACATAACCAAAAAACTCCCAACCAAAATAAAGGTGGAAATTTGGGAGAAAAGAGAAGTGCGTCGTGCCAAATACTTACTTCAAAAACTGCGTAAAAAGTAAAGAAAACCCTGGGCAAAATATTACCTAAAATTCATACTACAAACAGGATTTTTATGTAAAATTTGAAAACAAATCTTTGATACAATACTTTCATTAAAATACAGACATCTGAATGCTACTAGTACTTTTTTAAAGAGTAAAATCTCGTCTTTCAGATAGGTATAAAACATTCAGAACTGAGTAGACCTACCAGGTTTCCTCAAGAAACAAAATAAATGACATGTTGAGTACCATAGTTGGTATTCATGGCAACAGTGGCAAGTTAAGTGAATATTACCAATGGTACTAATGGAGCCAACAACTTAACAGAGTTCTCTATTCAAACCGGAAGTGGTTGAAGTTAATGATTCCCGGTTTCAACCTTTATCGTCAGTAAAGGATATCGAGTAATAATAACTTTTTGGTATGGATTTAGTGTCCGAGGAACAGGTTCTACATTCGATGTTATTAATGTATTGCAACCAGGTGAGTATTGAATTCGCATAATTGGGATGTTTACTGTAGTTTCACACTGTGTAATGAACTCATTATATATATATATATATATATATATATATATATATATATATATATATGTGTGTGTGTGTGTGTGTGTAACGCCAGCACAGCTAAATACACCAAGCGTTTAGTACTGGGACGTTAACCCATCAAATTCGCTCAAATGCGCCTTCAATACGTGCCACGGTTTTGGACAAGTCCATTTTGACAAATACTCCGGGAGACAGCGCTGAGACCGCTACGCCGTGCAATGTTGTTTGCTTCGGGAAGGTTCCGTGGAAGGACGTTATTATTTGAACAGAGGTAAGAATCCGTTATTAGTACCGTGCTAACTCAGAACATTGCCGATTGTTTACAGCAATGTACGGCTTATTTCGTGTCCGTCTAGGAACACTTTGTTTTGTAAGTGTAATTTCAGTATTTGTGATTCCATGGCTACTAAATCAATATCAAGAATGGTGCAGTGAAATACGCCGGGCTTGTGCAGAACTGACTGCAGAAGACAAAGATGTTTTCATTTGTCTTGCATGTTCCATGTAATATCAGTGTAGTTTTCTTAAGTCACAGTGCAGTGACACTGTTTGTTTCTTTTCTTATGGACTAAAACTTTTCAGTTTGAAACTTCATTTCGACTTTGGATATTATCGGTTTTACATTTCATCTTTTTATCTTCATCTTCGACTTTGGTTATTTTATTTTTTTGCTTCAGCGTGTTGTGTAGTAATATTTAGTAGAAATCGACAAACTTCTACACGACAAAGGATACCGCCTTAATGGATGTTACTAGTTGTACCGTTAGGTTTTAGGATGGTGATGTTGCTCAGCTAGGTCATTAGGAGTTGATGACCTGACCGTTACGTGGTCGGTATGGTTTGGAAAGTTCCTGTTTTCTTTTTTTGGCTGTGATTACGTGTGTGTATTGTTGGAAAGGTCGTGTCCTCTTTTTTGAGTTTGTATACGTGTATGCACACGCTGTATACTGGTTATTTTTAAAAAGAAAATAATAATAATAATGGAAATTTAAATTTGAATTTTAATTGGTTCGATTTGAATTAAATCTGGTGATATGTTAGTTAATTAGAATATTGGTACATATGATGAAACGTTATTTTGTATTCCTTACTTCCGTAGCAGTGATTAAATTAATAATAATATTGAATATATTTACATTATTGACATTGAGATGAAAACCCGTGTTCGAATCTCGTATTATACAGATGGTTTTTGAGTAATAGAGACTCACAATGAGATGAAGACCCCTGTTTGAATATCGTATTAATAGAAACTCAGAATAAGATGAAGACCCCTGTTTGAATCACGTATTATACAGAAAAATGGATAATTATTTATATTCTCCTAATAAATTAGTCGAAGCAACTTATTTTTATTTTAGTTTGATCACTTCATTAGAAGTTCGGTGTTAATTATTTATTGTTTCGTATCTTTTATTCTCTCACATGTATATCATGTTCAAACAATATGTGAGTGTACTAAAATAAGCTCGTTGTAAAAAATGTTTCGAAAATATTTTAAAAATTGCGAACATATTAAAATATTTATTCTCTCACATGTATAAGATGTTCGAACAATATGAGTATACTAAAATAAGCTTTTGAAAGAGTATATAGAAAGTGGGAGGAAACCATTTTATAAAAGGTATTGAAAAAATATATATTATAAAAGTTTATGTGGTGGATGCTGAGAATGAACCCGGGACCCTTAGCACCAGAGGTGAACGCTGTATGATGGGTAGGAAATATTTATTCATGCGGGATTTTATTATTTTTATTTTAATTTTTCGTATTGATTACTTGAACAGTATGATTTTTGAAGAACTTGTTGGTAATTATTTATTAGAAGCGTATTGGTAAATATACGTATACAGAGCGTGGTTTCCGTACATCTTTTGTTGGTGAACTCAAGAGACAAACTGAATGTTTACGCGCTTTTGGAAAACCGGTTGGGTAGGAGTGCTGATGATGATGTGTGCTTGCAGGACGGTGCTAAAACTTGAATTCAAATACAAAGGAAGACCGTTGACACGTTTGGTAAACATCACAGAATACCGCCAAACTAATAGAAATAACTTTGGTGCCGCGGTAGGTGAACAAAAGACATTGTCGGTGAAAAACACAAAAGAAAGATTGCGGACGTGGAAGATAAACATCACAGATTGGAGACAGACCAATAGAAATAACTTTGGTGCCGCGGTAGGTGAACAAAAGACATTGTTGGTGAAAAACACAAAAGAAAGATTGCGGACGTGCAATATAAGCATCACAGATTGGGGACAGACTAATAGAAATAACTTTGATGCCACGGTAGGTAAACATGTTGAAACATGTCCGTATGGTATTTAAGAATAGAAAAGAACTTTGATGTTGGGAATGCTGAACACGTGATTACCTTGTGGCTATGAAAATACTTTAAATACAGGTTATAAAAGACGAAATATATAAAGATACATTATGCAGTCGTATGAGAAGAAGGATCATTGCAATAGCAATATTGAAGCATCACCATCTGATGCTGAAACAGAAATATACGAATCATCGTCAGACGAGGAATATGATTTTGATGCGATAGAATCACCGGTGCTAACAGTTTCACCAACACGACCATCATCTCCAGTTGTATTATCAAGAACATCACGATTTTGGGCTTTAGATTGTTGTTGTAATAGTGATAAAGTGGATCGCGAATGTATAAAGAAGGCTATTGAAAAATGGAATTTTAATGAAACACTAATATGTGAAAGATGTACGACAGGATCTAATCATGATTTTGCTCATGATTGTATGACTGTGCGTCCAGAATTATTGGAAACCCGCGCTTGGAGTATTATAGCAAGTCCTAGTGTTGAAGATGATGTGTTTTATTTGTATGCAAACACGCATATTATCGGACTATTAACAAGAGCAAAATTTTATGATGCCTATGTGGAATTATTAAGTGATACAGACTATTTACCGGAATTACTAGAGATTTTCATAAGAAAAGACAAACGGAAAGCGAATATTTCAGATTGAAAAAATGTATTCGAATAGTGCTAGTGTCTCATATGTGTTATGTACTGGTGAAAACATTAATGTGAACTGTGTATTAAAAACTATAAAAGTATACTTGCACAGCAATAATCCAATGGAATGCGTGGAATGCAAGTTAAATCTTCCTCATGAATGTAGACATTTTCATAATACTGGAACATTTGCAGTGAAGTATTTATCTCTTGGTAAAACTCGTAGTGAACTCTTTGAAGTGTTTGAACAAGAACATAGTGAAATCTCAATTCTATGCTTTATGCATAAAACTTGTGATCTTTTACAAAATTCAGAATTTGTTGGAATTTGTTGGAATTCCGTCTTTTATTTTTCATACAAATGAAATTTCACCATGTGTAAATCAATATTGATATTGAATATTATTGATATTGAATTTTATTGATATTCAAGGTTTTAAAATGTCTGATAACGAATTTATTATTCATGAGTTTTGTTTAACGGCATGCGATGATACAGTAAATTTACATTGCTTGGTAAAATCACCAGTAGAATATAATTTATTATCACTAGGATGTCAAAAACTAATTGAGTGGTTAACATTAAATTTACATGGATTGAAATGGAATAGCAAAACTGGATATACTGTATCATGCATACGAAACCTTGTATATCAATTATGCGCAAAGAATTCAACCTTTTATTGTAAAGGTTTAGAGAAATCTCTTTGGATTAAAAGAATATTTGCATTAGATAATGTCATTGATTTAGAAACAAAACATTGTCCTTCATTAAATGAACTATGTGGAAATACATTTAATGAATATTGTTCTTTTCACACAACTATTGTAAAGAAATCAGGATGTGCATGTCGTAATGCACACTAGTTGAATTATTGGTGGAAATATGAAAGATCAACAGCATTAACAAATGCATTATCAAGATTGTAATGAGGAATTGTAAATAAAATGCATGGATGTAAGTTTTAAAAATTTATTGTAAATTTAAAAAATTGTAAATATATAATAAAAATAAAAAAATAAAAAATATTTGTGTTTTCTTTTTAAAATTTTGTTTACATGTTTATAAACGATATCATCATTCTTTCTCAAATTTTTCTTGCTAAACAATTTTAAACACTTTTCAAATGATTGAGTGCGAATAATATGATGCAGAAAATATAAAACAAAATAGCCACATAACACAGAATTATCATGTTGATATTGTTGAATATTTGTGAAGTACATTTTAGTATTTTTCGACAAAAAGTTTTTTATTTCCTTGGGAATGTCCATAGCAAGACTGTCAAAGTAGAAACCATGTTTTTTCTTACTGATGTACACTGCAACCCAGTGGGAACCAGCAGAATCAGATGTATCAAGATTAATCACAAGTGCAGCAGGAGGTTTTACCGTTACAGGAAGTTTGTCAATAGGGTAAATTCCAGTAACACTTGCACCAGTTACTTTATCACTTAGTAACACTTAATAATTCGTCACTATACATGATGAAGATTATTATTATTTTTAATTGTAGTAGCTATGATTATATCAGTTATTCACATGTAAAACATAGTCATACACTTTCACATATTCACTATACAGTAATGCTTCATGAACAGTACACCTATATTGTCCGAAACGATGCTTATTATGTGCACACCGATGAACGTGAAAACAATGCAGTATACTTTGGACAGTTTATTTCTTCTAAATTTGTAACTTTTATTTGAAGAATTTCTTGAAGAAAACACTTTCTATTTATTCCGTATGTGTATATGGTTGTAGTATTTGAACAATATCTTTGAAGTATTTTCTTTAGATGTGAATATTCTACATCCCCTTCGTGCCAGGTAATGCCATACACATTCTCACCTAGATATTTGTTTGTACTTACGATTGGCTCAGCTAACTTATTTAAAGGAAATGGTGGTTTAAAAACCCAATTTTGCAAAAAGGGAACGTCAGGATTTACAATGGCTAGCTCTTTTGTAATAAAGTCATCTTCGTTATCATGATACGCCGAGAAGTGAACAACAACCCTCATCGTACTCAACTGAATAAATTAGAAGGTGTTATCAGTATAAATATTTCTGTCTTTGTCTACTTGTGCTAAAGAATCGAATTGCGCGTACACAATGCATGTAACAGGCTCAGTTAAAGTGTCTGAAAATGATACTTTTAAATTTACAGGGGAATCGCGTACTTCATCCCACGTGTTATCATCTAAAGTTCCTGTTGGAGATAGGATAAAAGCATACAGAGCATATCCGTTTGGATACTCATCAAGAGTAACAGTATGTGAATAATTTTGATAATATATACCAGTACCTGAAATCAAAGTATAGTAACTTAGAAGGTATAAATTATTATTAAAATCAGGAGTGAGGGGGTTGGGAGGAAATGATTTTGAACCGACTTGTAATTGCAGTTTGTTAACGTTAAAGTTTTGAAATTCAAAGGGATTAAGCTATGATTTCCCATTGAAGGCTGTGTTGGAGACGAAACCAATAATCAGGCCTCTAGGAACATTACCCAGAAAAAGATTATCAATGGTATAAGACTTTACTTGTGCAGGTATAGTATAAGATCTTGTTTCCACTCTCGTCAGAGGTAACTTGGCTGTTTCCGAACCCATTCGTGTATTTAATTGCATAGCTAAATCTGCAGCTACATCAATACGTCGTACATGAAGAATAATTTCCTCAAGTGCAACTTTATAACTTGTATTTTCAGGAGACATTAAGCAAAAATTATCTTTACTACGATGTAGTTTTACACGCAAACTTACTTTGTTAGGAAGCATACGATCTAAACTTACAATATCAGTATGAAGACGTCCATACATTTCAAAAGATTTACTATTTTTCACCTTATTAGCGCGTTTTTGAAAACCAGCATTTGTATTATCTAATTTATTAAAATTATTTGCAGTATTTTTATGCCACATGACACATGCTAAATGTGTTTGAGAAGCATCATAAGAATAATTTAATGATGTTTCAATGTATGCACGATAAGGATAAGATACTGATGAAGAACTAATTAATTTATCAGTTAACGAAATATCAATTTGACTAAATAAAGAATGTAAGAAATTATTTACGGGTGCAACAATGTCATCATTAGCTAAAGTTGTACCATCAGCTTTAGTAATTTTACAACGTACATAAAGATATAGATATGCAGGATGAATAAATTCACCTGTTTCTCCAGGAATAACAAATTCAATAGGTCCTTCTGAGGTTAATGTGGAAATAGGACGATATTCAGCATTTGTAGTTGCTTCAATAGCTGTTTGTGTCATTGGTATAGAAAAGATATCCAATTCATTGGTACAACATTCAAAAGTACTTGAATTTAGGAGCGCCATTATGAAAAGATATCGTGTATATGTTTACGTTTTGTTGGTGGTCCAAACTTTACAATTGCAGGAGCTTTCCTCTTGCGTGACCGTCTCTTGCCGTTACCAATTAGCAACTGCCCAACTTTATTAATTGCTTTTGTCTTTAAACTATTACCAGCTTCTTTTACACGCGCACGAACCGATTCTTTAAATGGTCGATTTTCTAATACATCACCCGCAACTTGCATACCGGTTTGTAATGCTTGACGTCCTACAGTTTTTGCACCTTGTTTAAGAAATGGTAAAGCAAAACGAAATAATCCTTTAAAGAAACTACCTATACCATGTCCCCTTTGATATACAGGTCCTGAAAAATATGGTATTCCACGTCCACGGTGATAAGTAACACGTCTTGCTCTCATTTTTTACTATTATTATTATTATTATTATTATTATTATTTAGAAGATGCAGGAGAGCTTTTAAAATGTAGTGTTACGGTCAGTGTCCCAGAACGAAATGGTAAATTTCGCCCTGCATGATCTTTTAATAGTATTTCAATTGTGTTAAAACAAAATTTTGCAAGTGGCATATAATGAATATCTTCAAATGTAATTGTTTGAACTTTTCCGTTTTTAATATCAGAGATTGTTGCTATACGTAATAATGGTGCTTTTGTATCACCTAAAATTGATATTGTATAATATCTGTATAAATAAAAAATTGATGTGGATATCCGATATCTATGTATGGTTGTTTGAATCCATGAGATTCTTTTACAAGATCTGATTTTTCAGAAAAACCTAATTATAAAGCTAATGTAGGCGACAATGTAACTGATTCTACACGTTCATCACATTCAACATGTACAACATTTGAAAAACTAAATCTTATAAAACTCGATATTGCGTTTAATTCATCTAGTAAATGATGAATGGATGGATAATATCCAACAAGAATTTTACTTTTCATAGGTTCTGCATTTTTAAATTTGTACCATATAACGTTTTCACCCGCGGTAACATTATAACATGCTAATGGAATATGTACTTCACTTAATCCTACATGCCAATCGGATTCTGATAAACAAATATTATTTTTAATTGATTAATAAAATGTGTTGGACTATTTGTAGGATATACATCTGTACTAGCATTTGAAACTAACGTAATGTAAAAACTATCATCAATACTTTCAGAAATCATTTTCGTTTAAAGTGAAGTGTTAGGTTTGAAGTTACAAAACGAAATGGTAATTTTAACCCGTGTTCATCTTTTAAGTTTTGATATCAACTGTATCAAAATATTTCTTTTCAACTTTAACATAATGTGGTGTGTGAAACACAAAATATTTTACATGACCGTGTTGTACATTATATACACTAAGTTTTCCAACTAATGGACCTATATTTTGTTGTTGTTTTACAATATCAATGCAAACATTAATTGTATTGGGAATATTATAATCTAAATCACATGAAAATTTTCCACGTGCTAATATTAAATCAACATTTTTAACTTTTGTGTATATAACATTTTTAACATCAAGAGTATTTTCATTAATAAATCCAAAAATCTGTTGTAATCCTGGTGTAACACCAATCATACATTGATCTTCTAATTTTAAAGAATGTTTAATAACAACTTGATTTTTATTTTGTAAATAGTGTAACATACGAACATTTTCAAGAATTAATTGTAGAATCGATTCAATTGATGAATAATATCCAGGTGTTATTGGAACATGGTAGCGTTCAACTTTATCATCGATAACACTAGTAATTATAATTTCTTCATTTTCACCAACATTGTAAAAACTCCACGGAATATTAATTAGTATTAATGCAACAGCCCATTCCCCATCACTTAAATCAATAGGTTGTGCCAATTTAACTCGAAATGATGATGATGTATTATTATTAAAAAGATTGCTACTTGCATTTGTAGGAAGAGTAACGTAAAAGTCGTGTGTAAAGTTCGAATTCATTTTGCAGACTGAATAGAATCTGATCTAATCCACGAATTCATACTTGATGGATATCCTAACCATTTTACATACATCCACCCTTTTTTACGTTTTAATACTTTTTCAATGAGATATTTTCTTTGAATTTAAAATTACTTTTTGTAATTCTTGTGCATAAAATATTTCTTTAATTTCTTCACCGTTCCAATCTTTTAATTGTAAGTGACAGGATCTGCCTTAATACATTTGTCAACAATAAATATTTCTTGTGACCATTTAGGTAAATATCCTTTTCTAATATATGTTTATACTTACTAACACGTACATAATCACCCGGTCTAAATTAAATGTTATATTCTTTTTATTCTTTTTATTCCCGTATAATGTTTCCCACACTTGATTCACATTGGAATCATTTACTTGTGCAGGTGCCATTTTAATACTTGAATGGTATGAATGATTATAATTTTTTACAATTTGATCTAATACATTAATATAACGATAAGTATTCTTTGCAGTAAAATAAAGATACAATCTTTCTTTTAATGTACGTATAAAACGTTCTGCTAACGCGCATTTAATTTCGGAATGAACACTATAATGATTAATTTCATATTCTTTAAACAATTGTTTTACATGACGATTATAAAATTCACCGCCTAAATCTGTTTGTACGTTAAACACAGGTAACTTGAAATTTTAAAAAATTTTAATTATTGCTTTTACCATTTCAGGACCTTTCTTTGTTTTTAACGGAATACAATATGCATAACGTGAAAAAATATCAATACAACATAATATATATTTATAATTATTATTAAACTTTGCAATATTTTGCATATCTGCTAAATCCATTTGTAATGTTTCATTTGGCGCACTAACATAATACTTTTTACGTTCAAAAACTTGACGAGCTGGTGCATGTAATGTATAAGCATCTTGAGAAGCTAACCAATTTTTAATTTTCTTTTTAGATAATTTTGTTTTGCGTTGTAATGTTTCTATACTTGATAAAGAATCAGGATTTGAATAATCATAAAATATTTTTATAATTTTGTCATTTTACATACTATATTCTTTCTACTGTTTAAATAAATTAGTAACTACTGCAGGACTAGTAGATTTTCTTACTTTACGAATACGTTGTCTACTAATACTACTACTACTACTACTATTCACTTTTGATGCTGGTGTGCTAATAGGTGTACCAATAAATTCTTTAGGAACATTAAGATCTAATAAATTTTTAAATTCATGAATACCTATAGGATTTCTTGAATATTTTCTTCTACGAACTACATCATTTATTAAATCTATAATATTTGAACCTAGTATTGTTTTTCCTTGAAAACGTACAATACCAGACTTATCCCACTGAATTTTATCAGAACTTGTCAACTGTTTTAATAATAGATCTGTTTTCCTACGAAGTGTTTTCGGTACTGATTGTAAAATGTCTGATAAAAATGGTAAAATAGAAGTATTGCTGTCTTGTTTGGAACCAGAGTGGAAAAAAATCATGATTTTTTAAAAAAATATTTTTGTTGATTTTTTTGATTTAAATCTATTTTTTTGATTTAAATCAAATTTTTCTTCTCGTATAATACAAGTCGAGAACAAGAAAAAGCATTAGAAATTAGTATTAAATGCTAATTATGCCATTATGCCATTTAAGTGAAAGTATTGGGGTTGAAATTTGAATCATCCCCAATCGTTAACCTATATCAATCCCAAACAATGTTTCTTAACCCTTTTAAATTATGGCTCGTTTTAAAGTTAAATTATAGACTTTCAGTCAAGTAGGTACAGCATCATCCCTATATATCCTAGGATCATGATACATACATCACTTTCTTTAGAATAGAACAGCTTTTGAAGCGGTAACATTTACATTTCCCTATCATGTCCCTGAAGCGAGAAATTTTGAGAGTAATCGGCATTTCTTTTTATTTTTTTTTTAAAAATTGGTCCCCTCTGGATTCCCCTGTGTTGACGCACAGATCTCAAAATCAACTGGGAAATACTAAGGGGTGTACTAAATGTGTGTACAAAATCTCAAGTTTCTATCTTGAGTAGTAAGGGTGAGGAAACTATTTAACAATAAGCTAAGAACATTCCCACAATGCCCCAGATGACCAGGATGTAATATAAAAATTTCCTCAGACATCCCTATTTATCCTAGGATCATGATTTGTACATTATTCTCTTCAGAATAAAACACATTTTCAAACGGTACCTTTCAAATCTCTCCATCATGTATCTGGGGCGGATAAATCACGAAAAAAAGAAATTTTCTCTTTAAAATATATTTTTTAAATTTTTACCTCTGTGGACCCCTCCCCCTGTTTTAAGGCAGATATCTGAAACAAATCTGAAAAATACTGAAGGGTGCACTGAGTAAATGTGCAAAATTTAAATCTTGTAGGTCCAAAAGTAAGCCTGCGAAAAATAATATTCCCCAAATACCCCAGATTCCCGTATAAAACAGGATCTCAGGTAAGTTTCCTGAAACATCTCTATTTATCTTAAGAGCATAGTACGTACATCATTTTCTTCAGAGTAGAACAGCCTTTCAAACGGTACCATTCATATGTCTCCATCTGAGGCGAAAAAATCACGAAAAAAGCTATTTTTTGTTAAAAATATAATTTTTTTAAAAAACATTTTTGCCCCTCTGGACCTCGCTGTTTCCACGCAGAGATCTGAAAACATTGGAAAATTATTAAGGGGTGCACTGAACGAGTGTGCTAAATTTCAGACTTCTGAATGCAAAATGTAACCCGCCAAAAAAATAATAATAATACGTATAACAAAAAACATCTTAAATTTATGACGTTTTCACATACTATGCTTCAACGCAGAAAGGCATGAAAGCATACGTAATGTGTTCTAAAATGCCCTAGTCTTGAAGAAAACGAAGTAAAAAGCCTTATTGGTATTTTTAAATCGAATAATGAAGAATGTACTCTATCACCTAAAAATAGGTAATATAATTTAAAAGCTTAAGCATTAAGGAAAAAGTACAGCAACGTTTATCAAAATGACCCTTTTTTTCACAACAGTTACTGATATTTGGCAGGGGCCTATTTTTAAAAAACTCAAAACTAGCTTGCTGCATGAAATACATACATTTCGCCTAAAGTTATAAAATTAACAAAAAAGATGGAAAGAAAGAAAGAAAAGAAAATTGGAGAGGGGATAGAACCACTCCAAATACGCCCTATTAACTGGAAACAAACAAGCACGCACCAAAAGAATTTTCGTCTTAAATGTCGATGGTGATTTCTCCGTTGGAATAGTTAACGATTTTAAAACCCAAACCCAATGTTACGAAAAGAAGAAGCAGGATTGCTCCGTTACCTGTTCAAAACGGGATTTTCCCTAATCATCCTCTGCATGACACTTGTTTTCACACTATACTCTACATTTGAGTCTCATTGTATTATGATTATTAACTTCTATAATCAAAATACCAGAACAGAAACGGGATTTTACATATTTTCACTTTAAATTAATTTATTTCGAAATTCGATTTAAATCAACGATTTTTATTTAAAAAATCAAGTGATTTAAATCTTGATTTAAATCGCGATTTAAATCAGACTGATTTAAATCAATCCACCCTGTTTGGAACTTGATGCAGACTAAACAAAAATTTCTGTATGCATGTCTTTTACGTTAGCGTACACATGCATAATTTCATTCGGAATAATATTTGTACGTATTCGCAATGCATCCTTTGTTTTTTGTGTCAAGTCAAATAATAAATAAGTGTGAGGCTCCCGTGTTACTTCTTCGAATACACTCACGACTTCTTTACTATACCGAGGCATAATTTGCCTTGCTAAATATTGTATTTGTAATTTATCACGTGGATTTTTAAATACTATAATATCATGTGCATTTAAACTAATATCACGTGCATGTTTTCCTTTTGGAAATAAATTTTGAATAATAAATATTACAGTTAACTTTTTATGATGTGCATACTTTGTAAATAAATTAGCAACATCGCCATTAGTTTCCGACATTAAATCATCAAGTATTAATAATGAATTTTCTTTAATTTCAAAATTATTCATGTCAGGTATTCCCTCTACAAAACGTATTTTTGCATTTGCATCTAATTTTGGTATTACTGCACCATAACACCAAACAATATCATTAAATTTTATACTAAACATTTGATCACATTCATTAAGTAAACGATTTACAAAACAAGTTTTACCAGCCCTTGAAGGACCAGCAATTAAAATAGTAGAGGGATGTTGAAACTTTAACATCTTGTAATCAAATGAATGCATACAATAGAGACTCTGCTTTATATACACACTCACACTCATACATTAAATATTTTCACAATCAATTTATGAAGGAGTTTCCAATGAAACGAAAGAATACAAAGGCAAAGGCAGAGTTTACCCAGTAAACAAAATGAATAAAAAAATCACTGGGATAAAAGATTAAAGCTTGAAATGACTAGTTTATGTATTGTTTGCACAGCAAACGAAATGAATAAAAAAATCACTGGGATATCAGATTAAAGCTTGAAATGACTAGTTTATATATTGTTTGCACAGCAAACGAAAATATAAAAAAATAAATTAGGAATAAATTAAAATAAATTAGAAATAAATTAAAAAATAAATATTTTTACAATCGATGATTGTTCGGGGGCTTCATTGCACAAAAGAGACATTCATACAACTCACATTTACTCATTCGTGGGTCTATAACCGTAAGGTACACTTGCACGTTTTTGTATTGGTTCATTGTCAGTTATGTCAGGTTCGTCAACACGTTTTCGTTTTTTGTTGACCTCACGGTGTGTCTTTGTCTCTCTACAGCTAAAGATACGGAAGCCCGGTCTACGAACGATGCTATTTGGGTTTCTATTACTGTGGACTCTAATTGTCCAGACACTAATTTATAGAAACTCTCAAAGTTAATTTTTTGAGAGGTCCTATCATTTAGTGTTATCCCCCTAATTTTGAATATATCTCGAACATCCCCTTGGGCATTTGTTAGCCGCATCGCTTAATTTTTACAGCCTAGACCTATAAAGGTTGTAAACTCCCAACCTTCAGGAATTTCATTTGTTAGATCACCCAAATAGTTTCCGAGCGGTAACAAGGGGACCTTTTTTTTCTGTAGGTACATTATACTGTCAGTGTCACAGTAGATAGCTCTGTCAGGTCCTACAGTCCTCAGTAGTTCGTAAAGTCTAAGTCTAGCCCACGAAGTAATAAATGCGGCTAGTATCACATTCGAAAACTCTAACGGAAAGTTTTCATTTTCAATGTCTCTGTATGTAAGAATGATATGATCATCATCAATTGGTACCACACTTTGAATCTCATACCTTGCCGTAGTTAAATACCTAAGAAATGTGAACTCATCACTAACGATTATACTCTGTGACATGTCTGTACGTTGCCCCACTTTCCATACAATGAATTGAGGTATAGTTTCGCACATTGCCTCAATCCCGGGTTCATCCTAATATTATCATAATTTAATAGTATGCCTTCATGGGCATAATATTCATCGATATATTTATGTTTGTCTTCTTCAGTGGTACAGTAAGCAGGAAAACCAGAGGCTTCCTGCTTCATCTGAAGGAAGGAATTCACATAGGTCCCAAACAGCCCACCTGAATTCCCCTCTTCAGGATCTAAGAGTTCAAATTCCCATATTTCATGTATATCGATTACTTTGTAACGTTTTTAAGAGCAAGGTGTAACTCTGGAGTGCGAAATGTTCCTGTGAGAGCACACTCAGCGTCACTATGGGTACATTCGTTAGTGTTTTCTTCTTCCATGCATGTGCGGCAAAGACCTAAAAGTAATCGACCTCCCGCAACGTATGGGAGCACCGGAAAATAGAGGTCCTGTGCGGGCAGGATTGTGCATTTAACTACACCATGAATACTTTCCACATCTGGAAAGTCCGGCCCCGTGTAAATCTTAGGTGATTTAACCAGCATGTGTTTACTCGCCATTACTCATGGGTAAAGACTAGTTACATCGGCGTAATAAATTCGCTCATTACTCGCACAATTGACGTAAGAACGAAAGACCTCCGTGCGACCACCATTGTAACAGTTCTTAGGAATAAGAAAATCACTCATATTAGTACAACGTTTTTGAACAAACTTTTGCACTTCCTTGTCCGTCTTTACCTTATTGTCCCAAGAACATTCCCATATTTCATATAGGTTTACACCTATACTTTTCAGTTACCTACGCCGCCGCATGGTTTGCTCATATTGTTTCTCCATCGTATTGTACGAGTCTTGAGCATCGTGCAAAACCGCGTCACGATTAAAGGGAAAACAAAGTCGACAGGCATGGAAATAACACTCATAAAAGTTGAAGGCAGCGTTGAGTCCTTAGTGCCATCCATCGACCTTGTATTTACCAATATACTTTTCCCCACCTCTCCTAGCATGCTGGATTTCTGTCCCTAATTGGTCTTCCATATCCATAAGCTATTGCATAGCTTTTGTACTCTACTTGGTCTTATGATGAAATCCCAACGCGGGAATGATAGGAATAGTATTTTCCGGTAAGTGCAAGGTACGATATGTACGCATTGCAAGACTTGCAATGGTGGATGATGTTATGAAACATTGCTAACTCTCCGTTTTCTCTTCAATGATATCGCTAAACTTAATGGCCGCTTCTGTTAGAATTATAACGTCATTTTCACAATAAGCCAGCATATCCTTCTGGAGGTTAAACTCCTCGCCACTTTCCGCACGTTCTTGGTGCCAGGCTTCCAGTTGTTTTCTTTCTTCTGTGCTTCGCCCCTCAGGGTCGTAGTACTCAAGCGGAGGGTAGGGACTGACATAATTTTGATACTCTTCAGTATTAAACAAATATGGGAAATCTCCCTTCTTTAAATTTTGACTAAGGCCTAACGTTTTCGGCAATTTAGATAATTTCATACCAATATAAAGGAAAGAGTCGCTGAAAAAGATACGGTTACCTATGTTAATATTAAAAATCTTTTGACCCTGGATAAGAACATTAGGTACAATATGCTGGTCTTCTATTAGAGTTCTAAGACAAAGGAGGCCATCGTATCGGGATCCATTATGGGAATTGCCACAATCTTTTGAAAGACAGGACGTTCTACTAACACGTGGTTAATAAAATCCGTCATTGTCTTAAAAGAAAACGAACGATTTCCAATATTGTCACCGCACGTTTTACAAGGCTCATCGATACCTTTCCTTATACAGGCGTAACAAACATGATGACAATACACCAGTACAACTTCATGTTCCCTTTCACCGCGCTCATTCGGTGCCTTCAACATCGTCTCTACATCATAGGTGATGTACATAAACCTTTTCGTATGAACAGGTCGCTGTCTCTGAACAAAACATGTATGGTTTCTATCAACATACGCATGGCACGTTGAACAAAAATGTTCACCACACATGTGATCAGATTTCCCCCCTCTCTTATCAAAGATGATACCACAATCGATGGAGAGCTTTACATTATCACATACGGATTTAGCCGTTTTATTACGTGCCACATGGTTGTTAAAACATATACCCTCAGCAAACTCTCTATTGCATGCATTACATTTAATTCTGTTTGCAGTATAGTCCCGTTCGTGAGTATGTTCGCAAAAAGTACAACGAGTTTTACACTTGTGTGCACGTGACTTTTCATCATAAGCTTCCAAACAATAATAACAATACTTCCATGCCTTGAGAAAAGTTCTAATATTACGAATGGGTTCGAAATGACCAATAGTGTTACCTCTTTGATACAGGATAAAAATCTTATTTTCTGCATGTTCTCCCGGATAACGTACTATATATTCCCGATTATTCTTTTCAATCTCCTCATAAACCAAGATTTGATACTCTCCTTTCAAATATGCTTGAAACGATTCCAAATAAGAGAAGTCACAATCTTGCTTACTTTGAACGTTAACACCTGCCATCTCGCAGAGAACTTCTGCTTTAAGAATCCAACTATCATACTCTCTTGTTCTTAAATCACATAAAACTTGACTACTTGAGGTATGCTTTGTTATCCAATATATTATGGCCGTGGGAGGCAGTACATATTCTTATTTTCAATGCGAATTAATCCCTTTTCCAAGTAATCTTGGTATTTGCAATATTTTTGAACAGCACTCATTGCATTAGTTCTTCCTTGTCCGTGCAAATTCTCACCTATGTGAAATCGAAACAAAACTTCTTGCCCTAAAAGGAACACTTCCTTCGAATTTAATACACGTTTGATTGAAGTGAGGACTGTTCTAGCAGAGAAATTGCCCCTTCTTCTAAACGGCACATACACTGGCTTGTTATTAGTACTATTACTACTTTCTATGTATAAACCAATGTAGTCCATGGGGCGTGCATTGGAGATCATATGTTCCGACGCAAAATCAATTAAACTTTCAATATAGGCCTCTGGGTTATTAATGTTCCTTTCACCACCCACAAGTCTGACGGCAATTTCATATCCCGTAAGATGAAACTTACGAAACCTTTGTCTGCTTTGTCTTACAACTTTGAAATTACTATTTCTTTGATTATCCCCGCCATTATTATTATCACTACTACTACCACTTGTACTACCACTATTAGGACTACCAGTAGTACTACTTGTACTATTCTTGTTCATGTCGCCATGTCCAACCATTGGTGGAACACTAGCATATGACGGTCCAGGGTGAGGAGAAAAAATCATTTGGTTCCCATAGTCATGATTATCCTGTACACAGTATTGAGCTGGATTGTATACAGGATTTTCTCCCTGGACCTGTTGCGTGAGTATAACCACAGCATTGTCCTCATTTTCAACCAATCTCCTCATTTCTTCTTCAATTGGTATTTCAACGGAATTTAGATTGCCAATCCCATCAGCTTTATCATTTAGAAAAGCTAAATCTTCATTCGTTAATTGATTGAAATTATTAGGACTCAAGTTATGAGTTTCTTGAGGGGTCATGACTATGGCATTATTTTGAGATGGGATTAAGCATGGTTCCAAAACAAATCGCGTGCCAAAATCAAAAGACTCAGATAACTCTGTATCATTTATCCTATCCACCTGACCTTCCCCACATGATAATAAATAAAAGTTTTGCCTGCGCCGCTTCGTAAGTATCATACCTACGGAAAAACCCATACACAAATAAATCTATTATGTCAGCACTGCTTACGCAATGCTGGAGAAATAGTTTATCATTACCTTCAAAAGCACGAAGGGTCCGCAATATGGCCTCGCATCTCACCGATCCTCTATGGCCAAGCCGGTAAAGCTCCATAATGGCTTTCCAGGTACTAAAAACCCTCGGGTAATCGTTGAGACCGCGCAAGACCTCCTGCAGGTAGATTTCTTCAATAAGGTTTAATTCTTCAGCTGGGCAGAAGAAAACCATCTAAAAATAAAACAAAGAAAAACTATTTTGAGTAATGAGGTCCACTTTAATAAAAGGATCAAATAAATACTTCTTTTTAAGCAACGGTCACATGATAATATCATATAAAAGAAAAAAATAATCATCTTTAATTAATTATTGATATGTAAATAGAAATCAATCTGTTTAATTTATGAAAAATCAGTAAATATATTCACTTTATATTAGCTGTAATTTATTCTTTTTAAAAAAAATAAAGAACAATTCTCTCTCTGTTCATTAATATTGGTTAAATACAACTCAAGTACAATTAGAAAGTATATAATTTCTTTCTTTTTTTTAAAAAAAAAATCACAATAATCATAAGAAATACACACCTTTCAAGGCTTAATTGTTCGTTCACAAATCAACAAAAAAGAAGAAAAATCTCGACTCTGGCTCGGTACTTTTAATGTCTGGGTGTTTCAATGCGATTGCTAGCACCACACAATGATTAGCAAAGGTTCAATATCTGCAATAAAACAGGCTTCAATAAATATAGTGATAATCCAATGTACTTTATTTAATACTATTAAAATAGGTTTAATAATCAGTCAAGCTTTCTCTGTGATCTTTAACGCACGCTGACGTAAGAAAAATGATAAGCGTACACATCAAATGCAGGTTATATTATGTTCTATCAAGTGTTCTCCCACTACCACTAACAGTGACACCTGTCAGAAGAATTTTAAATTAGACCTTAGTTCAGTTTAGCCCGTGTGCCGTGTTGACGTATTTCATCAATGGTCCCGAATATATTTCTATATTTTAAAGATAAAGTATGCTATATTTCTTTTTTAAACCGTAAAATACTACTAATAGCATTAAATAAGTACCATGAACCCTTCTCGCAATTGTGTTCTGTTAATAAAACATACTTTGTGAGGCATAAACCCTTCTCGCAATTGTGTTCTGTTAATAAAACATACTTTGTGGGGTATAGCTTCTTCTATCAGTAATCTACTACACGTTCAATGTGTTACAAAACCCTAGGAGGACCTACCTACCCACCAACACATAGGCCCCTTCAGTTAGACATAATTATCATCATGTTATTACAGTATACAATTACCTATTTAGAAAAAAAACCCGCAATTGTAGGGACCCTAACTAATGGGGAACACACCCTCAGTTGGAAAAATATGGTAGGAATAGCCGTACATAATTTCCTTTTGCTATAATATATGTTCAATTTATTTTTAATACTGTTAAAATCAACGGGGGACCCTAACTAATGGGGCAAAAGCCCCATAGTTGTAGGGACATGCTAGGGATAGCCATACATAATTTCATTTCGCTATAATATAATATGTGTTCAATTTATTTTTAGTACTGATAAAATCTACGGGGGACCCTAACTAAGGAGCAAAACCCCGCAATTGTAGGAACATGTTACGGATAGCCATACATAATTTCCTTTTGCTATAATATATGTTCAATCTATTTTTTTAATACTGTTAAAATCTACGGGGGACCCTAACTAAGGGGCAAAACCCCGCAATTGTAGGATATGCTACGAATAACCGTACATAATTTCATTTTGCTCTAATATAATACATGTTTAATATATTTTTAATACTGTTAAAATCTAAGGGTAAACCCTAACTAAGGGGCAATACTCCCTCAGTTGGAGGGACATGTTACGGATAGCCCTACATAATTCTTTTTTTCACTTTGAGAATACACAACAAGTTTTCAAAATCAAAAGACAATCTTCAATAACAAATGTATTTTATTTAGGGGCGGGCTCCACCCGTAAAATTTTCATCCTCTCTCTCTTTCTTAACATTAAAGCTATTGTGTGCGTTATGAAAGTACCACCCCGCAAATAACTAACATTCAGTAATATTTACTATTAAAACATGTAAATAAAAAAGTACTAGGCATCCACATATAAGTTACAAAAACTCTAGGACAGTGGGTTCCCTCCCCCAAAACTGGAACTTTTTTCTTTCTTTCTTCGAATACTAGTCCTAGTCCAATATATAAATGTGTTCAAACATTTGCTTTCCTAAAAGATTATCATTATGTTACCAAGCGTACTTTTATGACATCTATCGGCAAAATTCTAAATTACATCATAGTTCAGTTCAACCCCGTCTGTAGTGGAAAAATATATCGGATATAACTGATTTTAAAGTGTAAAGTGATCATATTTCAGTACACAATCAGTGTAATAATATGTATTACAGTTAAAATTCGTAACAAATCAATCAAACATATTGTAATTAAGCACACTATAATTAACCAAATAAAACTACAAGTAAATGGTTCGTCTTTAGCCATTGGTAAAATCATAGTGGCGGTTCTTAAGGGAGAAAAAACCAGTATATTCATTTTACAAATGTTCATTCATTCATATATTCTTAAGTAAAATATCTCATCTCCCTCCCCCAAAATATGTACTCCTACAATAATAATAATAATAATAATAATAATAATAATAACTTTGGCAATAGAAAATGGAAATTACATTTCCACTGGTCGCGGTTTGTCACAAATCCTAACCCTTTTGCCTTTATTACAAAATGGTCCTAGGTTCATTTCCTGATAGACTTACAACACAAATAATCCCAAGTTTATTTCCTAGTACACCTACAATGCGATTCGTGTGGTTCGGAAAATAATTAGTCACAAACTTCCATTATAATTAAGTGAATAATACAAGCAATTTTAGCATTAAAAAATCAGATTACATTTCCACTGGTCCCGGTTTGTCACAAATCCTAACCCTTTTGCCTTTATTACAAAATGGTCCTAGGTTTATTTCCAGATAGACTTACAACACAAATAATCCCGAATTCAATTTTTCAAAACCAGCTCGTGTGGTTCGGAAAATAATTAGTCAAAAACTTCCATTATAATTAAGTGAATAATACAAGCAACTTTAGCATTTAAAAAAGGTTAAATGATTCTCACCTTAAAAATCAAACTTCCTTCTAACTGTCAGAATCAAAGACCAAAAGAACTTCAATACAGACACAAGAACAAATAAACTTTTTCAATATGCACTCGTGCACTAGGTAAATATTAATAATAATCATCTTTATTTGGGTAGTATTTATAAGGCATTTCAATGTGCTCCCCCCTCTATCATCTTTTCATCATGTTTTCAAAAACCATTTTTCATTAATTATAAATAAACTCAGCATGTCCGATAACATCGTTCATCATGTTTAAAAATCGATAGGATCAAATTATTCAGTGTTCGGTCCTCCATCAGGAAATCTAAAAATTTCTTATTTACAAGTTCATCAACCGAGGTAGGGAAAGCTACCGTTTTTTCATCATTCAGGACAAAGTGTCGCCATTGGGTCATGTAGGACCTAAAATACATCGTACGGTTCTGAAATATACAGACTTTCTCAACTAATTAAGGAAATGGTTACAAGTAAAACTTTCACGTTGTCAAGATCAGATATCGCCAAAAATACATTTATGTGTTTGTCCATAACAGCTTGTGAAGGGAGGATAGAAATGGTTCTATATGTTCCCAATCGATAAATATCTATCTATCTATCTTCATCACTGCAGATAACTAACACGATGTCAATCATAGTTAATGGAGGATATTTCAGTACATATTAGAAAGCGGAAATAAAAGTAGAAAGTGCATTGACACTGTATAACTATGTGTGTCGCCACTCAGACCTCTAATGGGGGCAAGGGAAAGCGCGTATAGGTCTACCCGGAAACAAGTCCTTTTGCAAAAAATAAAACTGAGTGTTCATTTCTAAGATAGCCTCTGTGAGAGACGGAAGAACAATTCAATCTCTCCGCATTTCAAACTTAGAAACATGGTGTAAGAACTGAGTTAACTACAAGCCAGGAACAAAATCAATAAAAATAAATATTCACAAATAAATAAATAAACTATTCAATCCACACAAATTTCCTATCTCCCGCATGAATAAATATTTCCCACCCATCATACAGCGTTCACCTCTGGTGCTAAGGGTCCCGGGTTCATTCTCAGCATCCACCACATAAACTTTTATAATATATATTTTTTCAATACCTTTTATAAAATGGTTTCCTCCCACTTTCTATATACTTTTTTCAAGATCTTATTTTAGTATACATGCGCGAGAATAAAATAATTAACAACAACAACAAGTTTCCATTTTTCTGTATAATACGAGATTCGAACGCGGGTCTTCATCTCAATGTCAATAATGTAAATATATTCAATATTATTATTAATTTAATCACTGCTACGAAACTAAGTGATACAGAATAACGTTTCATCATATGTAACAATATTCTAATTAACTAACATATCAGCAGATTTAATTCAAATCGAACCAATTAAAATTCAAATTTAAATTTCCATTATTATTTTTAAAAATATCCAGTATACTTCCTGTACATACACGTATACACACTCAAAAAAGAGGACACGACCTTTCCAATGGTACACACACGTAATCACAGCCAAAAAAGAAACAGGAACTTTCTAAAACGATCCTTACACGTAAGCACAGCCAAAAAAAGAAAAGAGGACAACCACTTTCCAAACCATACCGACCACGTAACGGTCAGGTCATCAACTCCTAATGACCTAGCTGAGCAACATCAACATCCTAATGACCTAACGGTACAACTAGTAACATCCATTAAGGCGGTATCCTTTGTCGTGTAGAAGTTTGGCGATTTCTACTATATTTGAGTTCGTATAATACAAACGATATAAGCAGTTGCAAGATTTATTACAAGTGTCTAGTATTATCCCAGAATTGGCGCAATTACCTGCACGTGTTGGCAAATACGCCACTTTGTAACAGTTTTCTCTTTTACCTAGGGTGCAGAAAAGAAGTAAGTCGCATCATTTCCACATTTTTCCTAAACATGGAAAAGAATATTCTGCAACGCACATGTCTTTATGTTTGTGTTTCATGAAATTAAGGTCATAAAAAAATCCAACATCCTTAACATGGCTTATTTTCCCGCACCTACCCTATATATACATGAGCTGTGTTCAAAAGAAACATAGCTTTTAGAACAGCGCGCTAAAACGCAGACGGAACATGTTGCAGCTATTAAGCGCACCTAGGGGCTTGTTTAGAAGGAAATTGCCATTTGTCTCGTTTCACTATGACTCATTCCGCTATGACCCGTAGTCTCAGAGCTACAGTCCTGACGTGAGCACATGCAAAAGCCGTTCGTCGGATTAATGATACGGTAACAATAAAAGAGTTTTGAAGAGCAACGTGTGTGTGTGTGTGAAATTTTGCTTACAAACTTGGAAAAACATTTACGGAGACTGTTCAATTCATTCAGAGTCTGCACGGTAAAAAAAACAAAACAAAAAAAAAAAAAAAACAAAACAAAACAAAAAAACAAAAAAAAAAAACCGCATAACTTGCTCAAAGATCAAACTGATGTTGGTTGTATTTTTTGATTGGAAAGGCTTTGTCGATCATGAATTTGTATCAAGTGGTCACATTGTAAACAAAAACTTGTACCAGGACAATTTAGCGTGGTTGAGAAATGTTGTGCGCAGGAACAGGCCTGAATTGCGGGTAAACCAGAATGGATGATCTACCGTGCCAATATGCCCTATTCACGCTTCGATCCTCATCTGCAGTAATCTGACAAAACATCAGATTCCCGTTATGCCTCATCCATCCTATTCTCAGGACCAAACCCAAAAGACGTTTCCCTGTTTTCCAAACTTTAAATTACTTTGACAGGACATCGTTTACAAACCATAGGCGAGACTCAGAATAATGCAACAAGAGGCCTGTGCACCATCCCAGAAAGTGTCTTCAGGAGGCCTTCCAAAAACGGATAAAACATTGGGAACGATGTATTACCGGTACAGGAAACTACTTTGTAGGGACCAGTGCTTAAAATATACAATAAGTAATAAAATATGTTATAGGAAACTTTTCGAACATACCTCGTATATATATGAGTTGAATTGATTTTGAGTTTAACGTCTTTTTCAGCAGCGAGGCTATATGAGACTGACTTACTAATTAACGTGGAATCCGGACCACACGAGCCCGCGCCGCGAATCGAACCCGGGTCTCCCACGGAAAAGGCATGGACGCCAACCACTCAGCCACGAAGGATCTCTATCTATCTATCTATCTATCTATCTATCTATCTATCTATCTATCTATCTATCTATCTATCTATCTATCTATCTATCTATCTATCTATATAGATATATTAGGTGTGTTCGAAATTGTACGTTCACGTTTAAAACACCTTACGTCCCAGAAGGTTTAACCCTATATAAAGTTTCAGTCAATTCTTATATAAGGTATTCTTCAGCTTTTTGACCTCTACCTCGTTAGCATATGGCTGAAAGTTTACTATCCGTGGGTGCACTTGGGAGTATGAAAAAAAAGAAAAAAGAAAGTTGATGTCAGTTTTCATTTTAAAAATACTACTGAAATTAATTTGGGATAATTCGGTGTGAGTGTCCTTGGTCCTTTCTCATTAGGATTACTAACATTTTCTCAGCATCGTAAGGTAATTAAGCAGGTACCTGAATTAAGAGGTAACAAATTAAAGTTCCTGCATCTCATTGGCGATCTGCTGATGTGGATGTTTACTATTTCTTTTCTGCTTTTCTTTCACCTTTCCTGGAATCTATTGTATAGATATAAATAATGAATTTATCCAAAATGCTACACTTTACAACTAAATAAAAGTATACAATGAATCACTCATCAGCATCCGATCCATACTACTATAGCTAAAGACCCGCAATTCGGAGAGAAAACATCTTTCGTCATTGAAACGTGGGATAAGAAAGGCTTCTTTATCTTTCAATACGTATCCTAACATTTTTTTTTAAAATAGAGTGTCTCGCAAATGCATAAAGTTACGGAAATGAATCTCGATACACAAACTTTTCATTAGTTTTAAGTGTAACTGAAAACATATTTTCAAAAATTCCGCTCTTAAAGGAAAATGGGGGATAATTTGTATAGTATTCATAAATTGTCTAACGTGAGAATTCACTTAAGCTAGAGGTGTGAATTTCAATATATAAACTCTTACTATAAAATAATGTAATAGGTTTAACAACCTTTTCAAAAATTGGGTTCCTAATCTAATTTCTATAATATTCAAGTTTCCGCTTAATTATTCAGAGAGTGCTGTAGTTTAGATTAATCAGAATTTGCTGTACAAAATTTTAATTAAAAATAAGGGAATCCGTGTTTCAGCGTTTTAGAAAATTTACCCTCTTAAAGGGGGTAAGATCGAAATTTCTATAGTATTCAAAAATATCTGATTTTTTATTCAGAATGAAGATTCGCTTATGCTAGAGGCGAGAAATTCGTCGTATAAATTCTTCATTAAAAGTGAGAGAACACATATTAAAACGTTCGAAAATTTTGCTCCTAAAGGGGGAAAGGGAAGGGGATTTCTAGAATATTCAATTTTCTAGTTTTTGGTTTTTGCACTGGAGACAGGGTTCTTCGGTTACAGCTGGGAGCTCATGTGGTTTGGATTCCACCTTAAGGTTTATGTCCACCTCTCAAATAGCTTCGGTGGTGAAAAGGATGCTAAACTTTAATCCAAGCCAACTAACTAAACAATTAACACTTTTGCAATACATTTTTTTTAAATAATTTTTTTAAACGTCTAAGTGCCTGCATCAACTTTTTAAAATATGATGGTTTGTAAATTATATGGAACTGTCAAGAGGATGGAGAATTTAACATTCACTTCAGAACTAAATATTGAAGTACTAAGAAAAAAAGCACCTGATGATCCAATACAAAGAAATAACTATTTCTTATATGAAGAAAATTTTATGTAATGTGTAGTGTAGGCTTCTGGAATAGAAGAAAGTAGGAACACTTTTAAAGTTTTAACTGGAAATTCAATCGTAAAACGACCATTAGGAAGACCTAGGAGCAGAAGGGAGGACAATATTAAGATGGATCTCTCAGAAATAGGAACACAAAGTAGAAACTGGATCCAATAGGCTAAGGACAGAAGTCAATGGAGAGTTTTGTTAACGCAGCGTTGAACCTCCAAGTTCCGTAGGCCATATAGTTAGTAGTATAGGATTACATGAATTAATAGGAAATTATTCTGAACCAATACTAATTCTAAAGGTTCCTCTTAAAGACCAGTGATAGACAGGTACACATCCAGGATTTCTTTGTTAGGGAAAACACGTTCCATTCTGCTCAAGGTTGCCTATTTCTTTTACAAAATATATTCTGCTACAATATATCACTAATTAATACGTTTTAGGTAATGAACTCCCCAGCGTTATGTTCCAATAGAGGTTAGTGTCGACTAAATAATTTGTGATTTTGATTGGTGCGTACTAAGTTGCGTTACACTGAAACTGAGTTACGAGGAAGTATCAAAAAGTTAGTGCAATTATCTAGAAGAAATTCACTCTAGAGAACTCTGATAACACTCTGACATATTTTTGCCAGCGGTTTTACACTCTCCGTACGCTACCTTTGTAAAAGTCTGTAGTTTGGCTTTCAAAGCACACTTCAACCTCAAAAATGACGTTATCCCTACTTTAAAAGGGCGTACTCTGAGTGAACGCTTTATTTCTGAAAAAAGAAGTCACTTGGTAGGCTAGGTTCGGTAAGTATGGGGGTGATGGAATATTTCATAACCTAGTTCCACTGCCTACATCATGGATGCATGGGCGGAACGAACTGGTGCATTGTCTGCCAACAACAGCACCTCTTTTCTGACCAATCTACTACGTTTCTTCGTCAGTTTCTCTCGTAACTTAGTCAGGAGATAGCAGTAATAGATACTAGTAATAGTTTGTTCTTGTGGTAGGTAATCTCCCATGATGACCCTTCACAGTCGCAGAAAACGGAAATCATCACTTTGGCGGCAGACTTCTGTAATGTGCTTTTTAGAGGATGGGGGAGAAACAGTGTTTCCATTGTTTGCTTATTTCCTTTGTTTCGGATTCAGATTCATAAAGATAAACCCAACTTTCATCCGTTGTCACTAGTCTGCCGAAGGAGTCCTCTTCAACCACCTGACAGCTTTGCAGTGTCTTCGCGATTTCTCTTCTGGAATGGTGTGAGCAGTCACTTTCTGAAGATGCAGCTGGTTGTGAATGATATTCCAGGTATACCCATAACCCGTACCTATTGCACCCATAACACTTTCAATGGTTATCCTCCTGTCTTCCATTATCATCTCAACTTTCTCCGTCAAGGTGACATCATCAGTGAAATATAATCTTCCAGATCTAGAGACGCCCGGGGTGGTCATGTGTCTAGTTTGGAATTGCCGTTTCAAGTTGGATACCATTTCATAGGATGGGCTTTCATTTCCATAGATTTCTTTAATTTCTTCGTGGATCTACTTTGCTGATTTCCCTTGAAAATGGAAGAACTTAATGATGCTCCGTGATTCAAGCTTGTCAATCATTGATTTACCTAAAAAAGAGAATGTTCTAACGAGTCCTAACTATATACTGCATGTTCGACAGGTTCATAGGTCGTCACCTTTTAAGTAAGTGCACGAGCTTTTTGATACCTTCTCGTATATGATCATTTTCGTGTATACTAATGATGGAACACAAGCGTTATTTGTCTCTACATTGTTTGAAATGTTGGAGCCTCATGGCGTATCATAGTAGGGTAAAGGCACCGAATATGGAATAGTTTTTGTTTCTTCTTCATTTCTCAGAAATGCGTATTACAGAATAAAAATATTATACATTATAATACTTGTGGTACCTTTGCAAAACAAAATACAAGTATGAAAGTGTGTTCCACATTATTGATTTTTATAATATTACAAAATTGAAAGAAACTCAATTTCCCATATTAGGCACATCCCGCTCCTAATATGGAACACTACCTGTTCTTAAAATGGAATACTAGAACAAATGTGTGTGTCTACCTACAATACGACATTTAGACAACTCGAGCATGGGCGATCATTCGAGCAATTTATTTGTTTATTTAAGGAATAAATTTACTTAGATATTAGTTCAAGGAAAGAAGCATATAAAGTGTTCAAGCCTCGAACTCCGAAATCACATAGGCCCTTAATATAAGTCTACGAATTGAAAAGGACTCGGTCCGGCCTTCAGAAAAGTACCATCTCTTCATACGCCTGATGGGACTGAGGAAAATAAGGGAAAAGCTCACTCAGAATGGGCGGTCTGAGCAGTGATCGTGCCCATGCTCGAATTATCCAAATGTCGCGTTGTAGGCATTGCGGCCTATAGGCCTAGGTCTATAAGACAAGTAAACAAAAATTACATAACATTCTTAAGATAATCAAAAAATAAAACAGCAGAAATACCAGAATTCTACGTAGTACAAAGATAATTATCGAACTTGACTGGACTTATTCATTATTAGGCCTATGTTTGTAAAATGCTTGTAAAACGAAATATTCGGGGAAGCAAACTATGTGCGACAAATAAAGTATACAAAAATGCCCTATATAAAGAAAAAGTTCAAACATACTGGATTAGTGTCTTTCAAGGCGTCCAAATTTTTAATTTCAGTTTTGCTTTGCAAAACACTGGCTACAAACATATTTTTCTGATTCTTTCATGGGACACGTTTCGTGGGACTATCTTTTACAAAGTGTCCACTTTAACCAATCTCCCTACCCTGCACTAAGCGACCATAATTTACCACAATGTCCACATTCCTCATCATCAGTAGGATCACTTAAACTATCACGATCTTCATTCAAATCACTCACTGACTCTTCAGATTAACTTTCTAACTTGTAGCCACTTGATGCCCTTATCTTTGGCTGTTTCGATTGGATTTTTTTGGGAGGGGCTTGGAAAGTTAAACATTTTTTAACTACTTGCAGAGATGAGGTAAAGGCCCGTTGTGATGAGGTACAGGCAGCTTCTAAATCATTTTTGTGTAGAGTGCTCGTAACTACTTTAGCCTCACCTGGGTTGCAACCAAATGTGTTGCAATTCTGTGGCTGTAGTTCTGGACTCACAATGCTGCAATGCTGTGGTAGCAGACTCACTATTTCAATCGGTACTGTCGTGCTGTTCTCTTCACTTTGCACTGTAGACGACACAGTATTTGGGACATTTGAACTAATAAATAAAATTTTCATTCAAATCGGTTCAAGCGTTCAGGAGTTATCGCGAGACACACAAACAGACAACACAAATGCCAAACGTCTCGACTAGGAGACGTTCGCTGACTCTCGGTCTAAAATAATATGTCAGGCCTGTCAGTCCGCGTCACTCGATTTGGCGTATGGAGTCAACCAATAACCTCGCCGTGCGCTGATTTCAAACCTTCAGTAAGAAATTTAATCTTTCGTAGTTGATTTTGTTCATATTTATGGTCATTTACGAATGATTAGAAACCTCACTGAAGGTTTGCCAACAGCGCACTGCAAGTTTATTGGTTGACGCCATACGCCAATTCGAGTGACGCGGACTATAATATAACTTACAATTCAGTTATTCTTCTTCACTTCTAGTTCACATACGTATGAACCTATTTAGGAATATTCCATATTAGGATCCTGCTAGTATTCCATATTAGGGAAATTGCTATTTTGGATAGTTCTCTTCCTACACGCGTTTACGTGGTTCTCAGTGTGCTGAATCTTTATGCCCTTATGGTACACTATATATGTAATCTAAACATCACAAACTCAAAGATAATACATGCCTTTTTGCATACATTCAGCAGCTTGGAAGGGTACGTCCGAAAAACTCAAGTTCTTCAGAAAAATATTTTGCAACAAAAGAAAATGTTTTGTTATCGTTCGGCAACAAACCACTCATGCGCAGACTGAGGGTGTCACTGTGTACAAGTTTACGTAAAGTCTTCTCGGCGCCAGCACATAGTAGACGAAATAGTCTGGTATTTCATATTAAGAACGTATTCCATATATAGCGCACCCACCCTATATAACTTGACTAATAGACAACATGTTTTCGTACTTTGTAAAATCCAGTTTAGAACATAATTCTGTAGTTACAATTACTTGTTTGCTGACTTAGAACTTCGCGTCCCGATGCTTTATGAGACTGTGAGATTTAAACATACTAGCCCAACTGGAGCCGAACACGGGATTAACTACTTTATTATTTGATTATATTTTTGTAACACTATAAAATGGCGCTATGAAGTTATTATTAAGCAAGTTCCGGAATGGAGAAAGTAAATGCTGGATAGCAGAGGTTAATACCGTGAACTGAAAAAATGTCTTCAGATCGACCTAAAAGTTTCAAAGTACATTAAATATATTAACGGTAAATCATTAGGGATTTTACAGTATTTATTTATTTACTTTAGATTTTTAGTGACACCTATTACTATCAGTATGCATGAAATAGTAATTATCAAAGAGTGTGTTTAGTCTGACTTTTATAATAGTCGGGCTTCCTCTTCACAAAAGGGCCGAAGGAATCACTTGAAATGTTTGCTTGTGCTAAGATCAATAATGAGTCGCAGTATGCTTTATAAACCTATGATGTTAACAAATTACTTTTGAATGATTATAATTGATATTAGTTTACGAGAAACACTTGAAAATCCGAACTGACGATATTTCTATTCAATACTTTAAAAGCAAAGTGCATTAACTTGATTAACGTGTAGAAAATGTTTCTAATTCATTCATTTGTACCTTAACTAATTAATTTAGAATAAGTGCTGAACGAATAAACATTTTCTTCAGTACAATTTGTTCTGTAATCACGCAGTGGAAAGCAGTTTGAAGAATTAGAAATAAACCATTTGGATTCAGCATTAAATTATTGCCAGAAATGAAATTGAAGGAAACTCTGTGCAAGTGGAAGAAATCGCGACAGGACGACCACGTACCAAGACGTATTTATTTCGTCACTAAGGAGGAAATAGATAAATATCCATCAGCTGCGAATAGATATCACAAGGAATACATATTCAGACATAAGAACAGAATCTATCCTTTGGGTTCTAACTCTAAAACACGTACAATAAATGCGGCTTTTCATGAGAAAGTAGACAAAATTTTGAAATATTTCTCTTTCAATTCGTTAATAATTTTAACGTGTGTAATTATCCTAACCTTTCAGGTACCAGATACCATGCATATATTTACTTTTGATTATTAAAAATATTTGTTAGGTTAGTTATATAACAGATATTGAGACAGGGTCTTACAGCTTAATGTGGGATTCGAACTACATCAGCTTCCACCAAGAATCAAACTCGGGTTAACCATATAGACATGAGAGAGCTGATAGCAAACATTTTGCCCTAAACATGAATATTTAGTTCTATGGACCTAGGTGCTTTATGAAATTTAGTTTGTTTTGTAAGAATAAAAGAAAAGTGTTGTGCTTTTCGGCTAGTATATTATTTTTCGTCTTCAATCTCTTTATTCGTTTTTCCTTTACTATTTTTCGTTGCATTTCCCAATTTAAATTGAAGTACTCTGTTTAAACTTTAATGAGCAACAATGAATACCCTTGACCATTTGTATTTATAACAATTCCCTTTAATGGAAATAGCAGTGTGACATAAATAATTAGTTGATATTTATATCTGTTACCACTTTGAGTTTAATCCAGATCTCCATCTTCACTTGACATAATGCTAACTATTTTATTATAGCAATGACAATGTCTTTGCTATAATTTACAGAACGATATAAAGGTATTATTGTGCTTTTACTGTAATATACAAGAATCATACTCCAAGCGTTATAATATTAGCTCCAGACTTATTTTAATCGGGAGGCAGAACACGTGGTTATTAGGTTTCGTTTAACCCGAGAGAGTAAAAGCAACCGGTGGTCCTAAATCATCAAGTAAATTATCCTGATCATTTCTAGATCGCCGGTCGCTTGATACGAGCCGGAAGTTCCCCAGGACACCCCCTCCCCTCTACTGAAATTAAGAAAATGAGCGTTTCTAATAAGAGGCCATATTTCCGAAACTAATGAAGATATTGATGAATTTCTTTTTCAGTTTTATCTGTAAGATGTGTTTTACGATTTTGTCTATTTATGATTTGAATAGACCCAAAGAGGTTTCGGAAAATTTAACATAAACATTAAAAACTGACATATTTTGTCCTTGATATATCCTTTTTTGGCCTGTATCTCCCTAATAAATTGTGATATGGAAAGAATATCCCGAATCAAGTTTGTAGAGTATAAAATTATCTTTCCAACGGTACCAATATTGTTCGGTTTACTTCCAGAATTTGCCGTAGAGCGAGGTAAGTGTGAAGGCAAGAGCGCTTCGATTTGAATGATTATGTTCCGAGTGGCACCACCGAATTTCAGCTGTCATAAAGGTTTTGTTTTCGAGATGAAAGCTGATTTTTTAAAAAAATATTTTTAAAACAGTTTTCACTCTTCTTCTTTTAGGTTTCCTGTACTGTCCTGATCATTTCTAGAGCTCCGGTCACTACGACTGTGCGTTAAGGATCACTAAATTTAGGATAAATAGAGATGTCTTTATAGTTTTAAAACCCATTTACAGTTGATATTTAGGATGATTCCGACTTTTCAACTCTAATTGTATGCGGTGTTTCCTCCGGTCGTTGAAAATAATTTCCTATTTTTTTTAACAAAAATGTTTATCTTACCACAATTAAAAAAGAGAAAATATAAATAAGGAAGAACATTTGTAAAGTTGTCTTAAGTAAGGGTAAACACCATTTACAGGTGATATACAGGGTGATTGATAACATCGTTGTACATCTGAAGAGTATTTCGAACATCAAAATTGGTCCTATTTCTAACATCAAGATCTCGAGCTACATTAGATAGAGCAACATCATTTGTTGATATGCACAAGAGTTCTGAGCCTCGATCTTCAAAAACACAAAATTTCCTGAACTGATCAATGAGACGACACAGTATAATTCGTCTCTTTCCATTCTTTTGACTCCTATTTCCTTGTGTTAGTACACTTCCTTATTCTTTGATTAGAGATTTATCGATGTTTTGGTGCTGTCTGACAAATGGGCTTCCTCATTGTATATGAGACACCACCAATCTCGTGCGCTTTCCATTCTACTGATGCTCACAAGTCATCCTGAAACTTTACCCATTTTGTTTATATGTTACAGTGCTATGTCTGGTAATACCTGGTTAAATGGTTGGAGCAATTCTTTGACAACGAAATTTCCATTTTCAAACTCAGTATATACTTCTGGCTCTGTTATTTGCAAGCAATTCATGTCAAGTAATAAACCGCTTCCCACCGTAGGTAATTTATATGATCATACACATCCATCCAGGGTAACATACTGCGGAATGTAGAGAGATGTAAACACCATAAACCTTCTCTTCCGGCTCGGATGAACTGCAATATGATATGAATCATTTCCATGTACTGTAGCGAGTACGCAGAGGTAGAGCAAGTACCGAGTGTCATATCAAATTCTTTTATGTAGGGAGCTAATTCTTCTACAGCTACTTCCTGCTGCTCTATTGCATCAATCAGTATACTGCTATCACGTTTACGCCTTATTATATGTAATATGTCTTGTACACTTTTTGTGATACCCTTCACAAGCATAGCTTCATCGTATTCCATCCAGTTCAAGAATTTGTTCCAATATATGCGCCACAGTGCTTTCAGAACTAGTTTATGACATCTAACACTTCTATTTCATTGTTTACTCTCCAGATGCTTTTCACGGTCGTATCATTGTACAGACCAGCCTAGACTAACACATCCTGTAAACCACTATCTTCATAACGCTGGCCGATAATCTCCCAAAAAGTACATTGTAATGTGGAATCCCCCTAATTGTAACACGACGTGTTCCCATACCTCAGGATTTGCCCAAATTAGTTGCTTTAGCTTTGAAGTACAAGCCTTCATCAACTGCAATCACCGTAGAAGGCTGACCTAAAAATTCAGCTATTCTTTGACATCGGCAGATAGCGTTCCATAATGTGTCATATTCAGTTGCAGGAGAGGGAAGGGTCGGAAGGTAACTTATTGTGATGACGTACATTGACAGTTGATATTTATTAATTAAATGCTGACAATCCAGGAATACTCTGCTCTTCCTTCATGGCAGTGTAATATCTGTTTGTCAATCAAATAAAATCTTTTGTATCAACTTTCACTTCATTATCTGCGGTGGACATGGCATTACGGAAGATCTAACATCCGGTTTGCAACGTCCATAACCACTTTTCACGATTTCTTTCAATTCAACAGAGATGGGCTTCAACATTTTACACTGACTGGATATTATTCCCACGTTCGTAACTATGGCAGTTGGACCCCTTTAGAATGCAGCTATTTCTGTTCCATGAAAATTGCCTTTTACACCCAAAGTTTCTTCTAGAATGTCGACATTGTCACACCAAGCTGCACAAAGCGCTCAGAAACCAGTGTTTCTAAAAAAAACTTTTCTGTAAGCCTCTTGATTTGCCGTTCAGTCATACTGGTTTCGATTCGAAGCACTTTTTTCGTAGCTGACAGTGTGTCCAGTGGCATGAATCAGTTCAATTAACGATTTTGATTGCGTAGCCTGATGGACGGTGACGCATAAGCCAATGTGCTTTGGTGTTAGATTTTTACTTTATTTTGATGCAGCGTACACAATATCTTGCGCAGTACTTAATACAACGGTATAGTTAACCTCATAATCATTTTGATCCATCAATAGCAGCTGAATAAGCATATATCAGGAACAACAGCTCGTGCATGTTGTTCATCTATGTTGTAGTAATTCCCGTGGCCGGCATTGTTGCTATTTGTGATCGTATTTTTGTAGCCACTGAATTTTTGGCTGCGAGAAACCTCTGCTGGTTGGAAGACTCTGACAATGTTACTAAATCTTCTTCGACACCTGTATCTTCATTAGCAGATTGCAATGCTTTTGCAGCCTGAACAGCAGTTTCGGATGGTAGAGAAGGGAAGATGAGAAGCGACCTTTTCTGCTCGAGAGGACGAACAAAACAAATCCATAATGACACAGCAACTTCTCTTTCAACATGATAAAAGGGTAAGATGAATCATCTTGAAGTTTTTGATATCATTCAGTCACACTATAAAGCGAATACAAGGGGCCACATTTCAAACCTTTATCAACAATCACGCACAAATCCAAAAATGCTTGATCAAAGTGGTTGCTCTCTGAGGAACTTTCCGGATTTACCTACACCGGTGTTGTCCATTTTAGCAGGCAAGATGATTATTATTTTGCTTCATACGCAGTCAGGTCTAAAGCAGCTACCCGACAATGAACAGTTTGATTATCCTTGGTAATTTCTTTAATATTACTCTCACACTTTCTTGTTAACACTTGGTGAAGAGATCGTCGATGGGTTTGTTGATAAAAAAAGCACTACGTCCAATTCACTTGGCGAAGTTCACATCTGGTCTTTGGAAAAGAGTTTGAAGTTACGGGAACAGATTCACCAGAACTCGCAACAATACCTTGTTTTCGCTTTTCAAGTCTTTGCAAGTTGGGTTTGCTGCAAAACGATGAATAACAAGTTTTGGAAAGCCACTTGAGGCATTTCTCCTCCAAATAGTCAATATGAGAGATAAATCTATCAAGAACTTCATTTTCCGTCTCGTAGAGTTTTTGAATGGAATAGGCTTGTCTGATTTTCATTATACTAGAAGAACTTCTATGCTTAAGGGCGCGTCCTTCTGGCAGAGCATGCAAGCATCCCAATTAGTGGAGTTAGTTCGTTTCCTCTTTACTGGTGAAAGAAGGGCAGGTTTAATGTCTTCTTCTATTATTGCACCAATCTTCACTCAACATCGGTAACGACATTAAACAAGAGGACAACATTAAATAAGAAGCTCAACACGGAACATATGCTCACCAAATTTAACTCAAAATAGTAAAAGTAACCAGTGGGCGTATTATCATCCACTTGAAATTTCTTCTCAAAATAGGTTTTTATCAACCAGAGACTCAACAATTTTCTTCAATTTCTTCTGATAGCAAGTCCCTATATGGACAAATCCAATATGCTATTCCTGCATCCACCATCTTGGTTCTCCATGCATAAAATTTAATTGCTTCAAATGATATATTTATAAAATTTACATTCTAAATGCTATATTAGACATAAATACAAATATAAATAATGGTGGGATCTACTGCATTTACACTCCATTGCCCGAGTGACTTGCCAACATGTGACATATGAGTTTTTTTTTACCTCTAGCGGTGGAATGCACAGTCGTTTCAAGTGAACGGAGATCTAAAAATGATCAGGACAGTGCAGGAAAGCTCAAGGGAGAAGCATGAGAGAACTGTTCTTCAAATATTGAAAAAATTAGCTTTTACTTCGGAAACAAAATCTTTATAGACGTATCACCATTTGAGTCAAAAGACACTTCCCTTCAAACTTACCTCGTTGTACGGCTACTTCTGGAAGTAAACCTAACAATATTGGTACCGTTGGAAAGATAACTTTATGTTCTACAAATTTGGTTAGGGATGTTCTTTCCATAGCACAACTCATTGGGGAGATACAGAACAAAAAAGAAAATATTAAGGACAAAATATACCAGCTTTTAATGTTTGTGTTAAATTTTCCGAAAAACCTTTAGGTCTTTCCAAAGCATAAATAGACAAAATCGTGAAACACGTCTTACAGATAAAACCGAAGAAAAAATTCATCAATATCTTGATTAGTTTCGGAGATATGGCCTTTTATTAGAAACGCTTATTTTTTTATTTTCAGTAGAGGTGTAGGGGGGAACTTCCGCTCGCACCAAGTGACCGGCGGTCTAGAAATGATCAGGACAGTGGACTTGATGATTTAGGACCACCGGTTGCTTTTACTCTCTCGGGTCGGTCCAACTCCTTATTTTGAAGACTTTTCCAGATTCTGCCTCCCGACTATTTATAAAAAGATATGTCACACGTTTAGCTTACTTTATTAAAATGTATGTGCTGAGAGGTGACTCATCGCCTAGAAATACATTTAACAACTTAATTATTTGTAGTTTTATCATAAAATGTTCGGAAAATTTTTGGCTTCAATAATCTATGGGATGACAATATCGGGTGTTCTAAACAATGGCACCCACAGACCACTATTCTACAGGTCAAAATAAAGCAAAAATGTTACATGATGGAATTCCTTCCGGGGCCTCCTTCAGCCGCCATGGGGAATCAAAATTTAACCATGTGGCAGCGTCGCAGATTAACTTGGAACCATTTCATTTCTCTACGCATACATGAAACAGTTAAATCGTTTGCTACACTAATAAGTGATCTAATAACAGTCTATGTCGACTTTAGCTGCTATCTGGAAAAATCGATGTAGTTTAACTATTTGATGGATTGGTAGACCTACTCTATGGTTTTTTATTTGCGACGTTGCCACATAGTGCAATTCACGTCTCCAGACGGGGACATATATATATATATATATATATATATATATATATATATATATATATATATATATATATATGTATGCTTTATTTTGACTTGTAGATTAATGCTCTGTGGTCCACGGGAGCCATTTTTAGAACACTCGTATAAATAAACAACGAGACCCGGGTTCGATTCCCAGCGGGAGCTCGTGTGGTTCGGATTCCACATTAATCAGTAGCTCCATGTCTCATATAGCCTCGCTGCTGAACGGGACGTTAAACTCAATTCAATAAACAATCAATATACAACAAAAACATTTAATCCATCAGCAACATCGTAGCATTGTGCATGTATTTCCTCGCTTTAGAATATTTTTCTTTATAGACATTCGAACAGGATTAATTAAAATGTATTGGCTTCATAGGACACTCACTCATTCAAAAATTAACTTTATAAGCATGATCTAATAGAATTTTAATGTCCACAGATGGGTTAATATATATATATATATTCGTAAATACCGGACTTATGTATTTCTTTACCATTGTAGTTACAAAACAAGTCCCGATAAACTCAACAATAATGTCCGATTTCAGTTTAAATAAGTCACCCCAATACAACACTTTTTGTTTTTGTTTGGATTGGATTCATGATTCATTCCTCTCTGTTATGTGACCCTTATATACAACTACTACAACCAATATAAGTTCTTCCGTAGGAGCAAGGGATGAATTTCTCCGTAGACACCTCATTTTAAAAACAAAAAGTAGGAAAAATAACAAAAATATCGTGTTGGCACTTATAAATTATATCTACGTAAAAAGTAAAACCTTTGACATGCAAACCAATTCGTCAATTACTGTGTATAAAAGCGAATTTATTAAAGGTATATTGGCATTCACTTTCCAGTAACGGAATGTCTTTATCACTGAAGAACCAGAGACGTTATGTCTTCATCACTGAAGAACCAGAGACGTTATGTCTTCATCACTGAAAAACCAGAGATGGTATGTCTTCATCACTGAAAAACCAGAGATGGTATGTCTTCATCACTGAAAAACCAGAGATGGTATGTCTTCATCACTGAAAAACCAGAGATAGTATGTCTGCATCACTGAAAAACCCGCAGTGAAAAATGTAGGACAAAACTTACAGTTCAGTTCAAAGTAGTGTGGACAACTATTGTGGATTAGATGCTCATCCATCGGGGATCTATATATAAATATACGCGTTGTATACCAAAAGCAGACGCCCTAGCTATAAGATTAGGAAGAAGCACTGAAACGTTGGATGGCATCGTGGTTAGTCTGTAACTTGGAAAGCAATTGACTCTTATAGGCTACGCTGGAATCTGTGAAAGCTGGGAATGTTTTACGTTGAATGATTATAATAGCCAGAAGTACACTGCTTAAAATTACCATTTATATGTGTTGTATTTATTTTAAAGCAGGAATGCAAATAAGCAACAACGTTTTACTAGCCCAAGACAAAAGCTCCTAGTCCACATCCCACAATACAAATAATTTACTTATCTTCGGTATGATACTGAATTAGAGATGCAAGGGCTCGGAAAAAAACCGGCTTTTTTGGAAAAAACTCGGTTTTTTCTGCTTTGCTTTTTTGCTTGGGAAATTTTGGGCTTTTTTCAAAATTCTGCTTTAAATCGATAAAGCAGACTTTGTTTCGCTTCTCTATAACACAAAAAGTCATTTAATTAGTGGTTGATGCCGATAATAATATAAAACCTCGAAAGTAAACCATGAATTTTGAAAAGATATTTTAAACAATTTTACTTCAACATTTTTACATTATGAATTCCAAAGGATTAACCAATGTATATAATAAACACACTTTAACCTCCTATATACAAAAGTAAGCAGAGTTGGCAAGAACCATAGTTGTTTCTGAAAATGCCAAAAACCCGTTTTGGGGGGGGCAGTTTAAACCAGGCTTTTTTGGGGTTTAAACCAGATTTTTTGATTTAGATATTTTGCTTTATGTATTTGTATTACGTATTCACAGAAATAAGTTTGTTTCGCCTTGGTGTTATTATTCAACAACGGGGTTATGCTGGAAGAGGTCCCATAAGCTTAAAGAAGTCCGGTCAGTAAATTTCTTAAATTGAGAAACTCCCGCCCTAGCCATCGGGAAAATCCCGTCATTCTTTTAAATGTAAAACAATAACGGGAAAATCCTGTAAAATTTAATTTGCATGTAAAATTTAAAGGTAACGTATTATAATCAGTACGCTAAAACTGAGTGACACACAACCATAGTCAACGTCTTGCGAATAAAATCAGAAAAATAAACACACTGCTGAACAAGACTGCACTTATTTAATATAAAAACACATTTACACGTGACGTTTCGATCTTCTATCCAAGATCCTCATCAGACGTGAGTGTACGTCTGATGAGGATCTTGGATAGAAGATCGAAACGTCACGTGTAAATGTGTTTTTATATTAAATAAGTGCAGTCTTGTTCAGCAGTGTGTTTATTTTCCTAAAACTTAGGTATTAAATTACAAATTTAGTATGTAGGTATCATTGAAAGTCCAATCCAACCTATTTTCTAATGTTGGAAGCTAAGTAGGATATCGATAAATTTTACCAATTTTAATCAATATATTTAAGCAACTTTCGCTTCTTTATAAAACAACAGGCATGCAGAAATATATAATTTGGTTTCGTTTTGTATGTTTAGGCTTAACATCTTTACGTAATACCGAGGTTATCAAGGAGAAGACTTTCGCTTAAAGTGACATCCGAAAGAGTACTTGGTTTACACATGAAAGAAGGGTTGTGGTTCGACCGAGAATTGAACATGGGACACCTTGATTAAAAGGTGAAAAGGAAATAAGACTAATGCAGATGGTTTGACATGTGAATCGTCACTATGAAGTTCACACGATTTGCATTTTTGTTCTTTTAATTTTTTTTAGTTTAAACCAGTTATTTTTTTTAAAAAAAAGCTGGTGTAAACGAGCCAACCCTAAGAGTAAAAACTTCTTTCAAAAAATACACAAATAACTAGCAAAATTGTATGTAGTATTTTTACTTCAAAATATTCCATACCCTCTTTTTGAAACAAAATAAAATTAAAATAAAACATAAGAGAAATACTTAGATTTGTATGATACAATTAAAGGCTGCACATGGTTCTGTATATTCTTGAAATTCTACAGTCAAGTTTTTTATAACCACCATCAAGGGCGCCCATCATGGGGGTTAAGGGAGCGCTTGCCCCCTAGAGGAAATTGTACTTCAGAATATTGAAAATCCAATAGGATTTTTACATTAGTTACAGCAAAATTTGAAACTATTTTTGAAACGTCGCTTATACTTCCCCTCCTTGGAAACCACAACATGGGCGCCCTTGACCACCATCACGGTTTACCCAGTCCTCAAGTTTTCTGAATTTTTAACAAGAGGGATTCAACATATCATTACGGAACAAAAAAAAAAAAAAGACTACGGAATATATTTAAGTTAAGCTAAATACAACTGCACAACAAACGTTACTGAGTGGTTGGCTTTTGCTCTTCTATCGGGAAGTCCGGGATTCAACCCAGCATTCGACCATTCTGACAAAGCCTTCCTTCATTCCATATGAGAATGTAGAAATAGTGAGTGTACTGGCCGACTAGGAGTGTAGGAGTTGGCCGACTTCCTTTCTTATTGTTTTTAAATCGTTATTATTACTAATTACCAGCAGTGACGGTTTTGCGAAGGTTAGAGGATCGGTCTTTCGGACTGAAGCCTGTTCTCCAAAGTTGTGGAGTGTCTAAAACGAACGACATATCTATTAGTTATGCCTTTACTCATAAACTTTAAGCTCCCGTCAAGTAAAAATTACGAATATTTAGAAAAACTAAACATTAGTAGTAAGAAAACCCCTCCCAAAACACTTTTTTAAATTCGCCACTGATTCTCAGTATAAAATGATCTTCAAGGTTGTATCCGGAAGATTATTGCTAAACATAAAACGAAACGAAATATTAGTTATGCCTGTACTCATAAACTTCAAGCACCTCCCAAATAAAATTAAGACTTTTTAGAAAACGAAACAATCAGAGAAACCCCTCCCAAAGTACTTTTCTAAATCCGCTATTGATTATTTGTATAAATTGGTATTCAAGGTTGTATCTGGAAAATTATTGCTAAATCATTGCACAACTACAGTATAACAGAAATGTGGAAATACGGTTTGACGGACATATTGAAAAACGTATGCTTTGACGGATATATAGAAAAACGTAAGTTTAACTTTCGTGCTAGAAGCTGGAGTACTAAGCTCTTAGAAATGAAACACGGATGACAAACTAAAATGATCTAGAAAAGGAAAAAAATGTCGATAACTCAAAAGTTAAAATAAAGTTAAATAACCTGTAAAATTGCCCTCAAATACTACATTCTTCATGTTAGCTTTAATTCGTAAAATATGTGCTCCATCCATCTTGATGGTGAATTACAGTGCTAAATATGGCATTCAGGTCGTGGTAATCTTATCTAACTATAGAATATACTATAAGAAATCTATTTGGATAGAAAAATCATGAAAATGAAAAAAGCCAAAATTTCCAAAATTCTCGGTTTTTTTCCAAAAAAGCCGGCTTTTTATGTGAAAAAAACCATCGATTCAAAAAAGCCGGCTTTTTTGCATCTCTATACTGAATACTCGCCTGCACCGATGAACCACTCGCCCCAGGCGAGTGGTTATTTGCATCCCTGTTTTAAAGAGTGTATTGGAAATTAATGCAAGTTACAATATAAGAATCGACTAAATCTGGAATAAAATTATATAATTATTTTAAACTAACATTGAACAACAGGACATATATATATTTTTTTCGAGGTCCTTCATGGCTAAGCGGTTAGCGTACGTGTCTTTAGCGTAGGAGACCCGGTTTCAATTCCTAGCGGGAGTTCATGTTGTTCGGATTCCATGTTAATAATTAGGTTCACGTCTCATATAGCCTCACTGCTGAGCGGGACGTTAAACTCAAAATCAACTCAAATATTTTTCTTTTTCTCTCCGTCTTTTCTCACTTGTATGGCGTTGATGTTTTTGATTAGCCTTACTTCCCATTTTCCTTCTCCATTAAACCGGAGATATTCAGTTTTCTGGATACATGAATACCTTTCATAGTAAGGAAATTTATTCTTCCCCTGTTTTGAAATATTTAGTTCATTCAAAAATCAAGCCATTGTTGAATTCAGGTTTTTGAGTTTTTCGGCGTGGTTTTCGCAGCGCGTTTTCAAATTTTCCGCCTTGGCACGCCACTGTGGTTTGAAGGCGCCGTTTATGGTTTGATGGTGCTGTAGTTCTGAGGAATTATTTTATTCACTTGAATTTAAATCCGTAGAACCACTTTACTGGGTTGAACGAATATTAGGTAGAACTGCTTTAATTAGTTCATCATTAAATTTATATTTGGTTTTCATTTAATGTTTAATTTTCTTTGTATGAAGGACTATACTTGTGGTAATTTTTTGTTAAATATATACAGCATATAATATATCAATAATCTGGAACTTCTCAATTCTGGATTTCCCGAATTTTTCAATGTCAACATCTACCAGATTTCAATATATATAAATTTACTCTTATTCTTATTTTAATCAGCCATTCTTATAAATACAATATATCTATATACTGATCATGTTTGATTACAGCTGAAAGAGTGTTATGTTAAATACCGGTATCCAAGTGTACTCACGCGAACCAGATTGGTATCGACTAAAGAACTACCCCCTGTAGCATTTACAGTTTGTCGACTACCAGGATTCAAGAAGGAAATAATAAGGGTATGGAGAATAATAAACATTTCTGCAAGTATTTGTCGTTCTGTAATGTAACAAAGGGTCAAAATCAGTCAGAGAAGTTGGTTAAAGTCAATTGAGGTCACTTTAATGATGTACATAAACCAGTTTCGTAATGGTCGAGTGAACAGAAGCGAAGTTTCTTTTGTCTGGTTGGTTGAATTTTATTACATCATCCTTGTATCCATATATTACATTATATTAGTATTACACTATTCATAATCTACTCTCCAAATCCCTTGAGTCTGACTAATTTTGACCCAAGGCAACTTTTAATCTTTAGAGAATTATAAGCTACGTTTCATGAAAGTGAGGTTAATTTTTTTTAATTCTTAAAACAAATTTTAACATAGGATAATTATTGAAGGATTTAAATCAACTTCATGAGGATGATTTGAATTATATATATATATATATATATATATATTAAATATAATGTGTGTGTGTACTTGTATATGTGTGTGATGTTAAAATTGTATAACTTGCACAAATTACAAATTCAAAGTGTAAGACTTCCCATTAGTTTTAAACAGTAAACTATAAGGTAATCTTCTAAGCACAGAAAAAGCTTATGCTAATTTTCATTGCTAGTGAACAAACCTAGGTTGAAGAAGCTCTCCTGTTACCGTGAAACAAACAGAAATAATAAATACATGCTGAGCCGAATAATGCTGAAGTTGGTTAGGTTTGCCATTTTTCTTAATTGATAGATTCAAACACTGTGCTCTATTATCAACTATTTTTCTTTCCTCAAGACTAAACCAAAGTTCTTAGAGCTATGAAATCAAAATAGCTAGGTACTTCATAAACTGGAAACTTAATTGGAATATATATATCTTTTAGTATGATATTTCAACTAACTGTTCATTGACCACTTCCTTATCATCAGTAGAAATGTGAGTAGTGCCCAGAAATATTTACAGCTTTGAAGACAAGGACACTTTTCGCTTAATATGATGCAGTTATACAAAGTTTGGGGTATAAATTACGGCAAGTTTTTTAAGTTTAGGGTATAAGATTTTAGACCAATAAAACATCTGAAAAGAGTTATTGTTGGGACTGGAGAACCTGACACAACATGCGTAATCTGTCAACAAGTACGTTTCGTACACGTTGAAAACGCAGAACATTCAGGCCTAGAAATTGTACGCTAACTATAAAGGTAATCAAGAAAGTTCTGTCGCTTTTTCACCCACAACCTTCGAATATCCATATGTCACCTAAGACATACCTGATAGATCAAAAATAGTCCCCATCAGCATCGACGAACTTCTGCCAACGTTCTGGAAGGCCACACTGAGAAAAAAAATGTAGGTGGCATACTTAAAAACGTAGGTTACATTCGTAATTCCTGTAGTTTCTGGACTTAACGTACAACCGTATATAGCATCCTGCAGCAAACGTATAGCTGAAAAAGTATGTATTATACGTACTGTCTACATAAGTGCAATGACGTCATTCGTGTGACGTCATCTACAGTAACAAGTATATACGGAGGTAATATCTAGTTTTGTGACGTCAGGATCGTATGTAGCATGTGGGTTAATAATGACGACACTCACTGACTATCAGGACGGAGCATAATTTCAAGAAGTATGCAATATACGTTCTGTACGTGTGTTTCTTGCGTTCAACCCCGAGACAGCATCTATATTGTACTTGTGCCCCGTACGTACGACTAGATACAGTGTACGTATTGTACCTATGTATTATACAGATTTTCCTTATGTCGCACACAGCTTGTCCCGATACAGCATACAGAATATCCGTATGCACCATACAGAGTGCACATATGCAGCTTACAGACTGTCTGCATGCGGCATATAGATTACACGTATGTCGCGTACAGGCTGGCCATATGTAATGTATGGATTGGATGTATGTAGCTTATAGATTGTCCATATGAAATATACGGATTTTACCTGTATCGCATACGTATTGCCTTGTTGTAATATATGAATTGGACATATTCAGGATCTAGATTGTACGTATAGTGCACCATTATTGAAGTGCTGCAACATACTGAGAAATGCATGATACATTCTTACTGTAATGTTGCCACATATTGTTTTTCTCTGTATGGAAACAAAAATAGCTTAAAATATGGTTGATCTCCTTTGTGCCAATAATAATAAAATTAAAAATACTACACTTTTCAATCTTAGTTTGGAGCAGTGAAACTGTCCAGAGAAATGTATTTATCCGCAGGGTGTAAGTTTGGACTTCCTGCTAATTCTTTGGAAAGCTACTGCAAAGCCAAGTGTTGAAAAGTGGCACAAGAGTTAATTTTAAAATTATTGGCACAAAGGAGGGTAACCATATGTTAAACTATTTTAGTTTTCATACAGAGTAAATCAATATGTGACAATATTACTGTAAGAATTTATCATACCTTTTGCAATAACTTAGTTGCAGCACTTCAATAATAATGCAAAATGCACAGCCATGTACAATCCTATGTTCAAACTCAAAAAAGACTTACGTACAGTCATTTATTAAGCCGTTATCTCATCCATTGCTTGTACAGTCACGAAAGAAAATATTTTTCAGTTGACAAAATTTGTTTTCCTAAAAACTCAGCAATAAATTAACCTATCAGAGTACCGACTTTGGCAGGTTGTCAAGTTATAACTATTCGAAGAATAACAACAAAAAGATCCAAATTAATTAATTTGTTGCCGAGCTATTGGCAAAAGAAAATTTGTCAACTGTCAAATACTTTCTTTTCCGTGTGTACTATATAAAGACGACTTTACCTCATTCTTTTCCTTAATAATATCCTCTTCCAAAATGCAGAAGTTGTTACCACAAGAGGCGTGAATAGGATTTTCCAGAAATAATTTCTCTGCACATTTTAATTAACAGATAAGTTATTTTTTAAATGAAGCTATAATTAAAAACATGGTGTCAGCTGAAAACGTTTTCCCTCACAAGATGATTCCTAAACAGTACTCCCCATTAAAAATGCAACTTCAAGGAGACAGGGTAGCTACGCCAAAGTTCCCAAGCCGATATCTAATAGTAAGTGTCGAATATGCTTAACCCTTAACATACCAAGAGGGGTACTCTAGGGACCCCAGAGAGTGATATTTGGTGATACTGCCGCAATTATAAGAATCAATTTATTCTCGATTTTTATATGTATCCTGCAACCCTTTGAGATATCAATTACATGATTAGATCAACGATGCGTTTCTTTAAAAAATACAAAAAATAAAAACACACTTCAAAATGTAAAAACTCCATTGTTAAACCTGTTTTTCAGATTTACGAACACAAAAGTATGAAATTGTATGAAGAACTGAATAGTGTTCAAATATACATAATATTTGACGTCAACAATGTTCATTTAACTTAAGTATGCTTCTAGACATCCAAAAAATAATAGTTGGAGTAACCCTTTGCAATACTATGTTGAGAAATTAAAATAATACTTGGGGTCCCCAGAAGACTCCAGCTTGGTAAACAACTTTGACGACTTAGGCTTGGTACGTTAAGGGTTAAACTTACCGCTGTATTCGCTGTGTGACAACGTGGTGATAGCAGAGCAGAACTGACCTAACATTGACAACCAGAACGACTGTAACACAGCGAGACATCGAGAGGATGTTCTCTTCTGGTATGGTAAGCCATGCGTCTTACGATCCAATGCCACAGCTCATCAACTGTAGCTGGCGGAGTTCACAGGTATGAGAAGCTGTGCAGCCATCGACCAAACATATTTATCCTTCCCTGCTCTACACATTCTGCAAATTTGGACTTTTCTGGATGTATCCTTCTTAGTTCAACATTTTAAGTAACGAGCAGTGTAATAGTCTCATACATTATTTAAAGAAAGAGCGATGATTCTCAGAATTACTCGGAACTTTCTAGTTTACAATTATATACATATATAGATAGATAGATAGATAGATAGATATAGATATAGCTATATAGATAGATAGATGTACAATAATTTAAAACGGTTATATCAAAGTTTGCATTCAGAGCACAAAAAGAAGTATAGCTCTCGGAACATTGATTTTAGCCAGATAATACCACTAGTAAACTCAACCACACTCAGTACCGTTAGTTGCTTGGTATTGTCTATGAGGCAAAGATCATCGTATCTCATTGCGGGTAGATTTTTGTATTTGTTTAACACTAAAAATTGTTTGTCGCTAATCGAACCCAGTAACATATATATACCGACAGGACGTACGTTAGTCACAAGGTTACATGAGTGAAGCACTAAATTATTCGATTGACACTTGCGGCCTTGTCAACACTAGAGAAAGGTACAAAGTGATTAAATAAATACGAAACATAGTACATACAAAATATAGCGATGTATGAAGTCTCCTTTTCATACGATTTGGAGAAAGGATACATCTGTAGAGAGCAACATAAATGATTTCTCTGGATAATTTGGATTAGTCCAGAATTCGAACAAAAATAATTTTGAAATTCGTTAAGTCCAACATTTTTTCTTTCTTTCTTCGTATTCTCAATAAAGTTGACTACTGAAAAGCTGAGTTACAGATTTTATGTTAAAACATATTCACTATACCATTGCCTTATTCACAGAACAATACATTAGTTATTAATGTATGACTGAAATAATAGTGCTTCGTGCAGATTTACTTTATCCAATCGGAATTGCACAATGATAAAAAAAATTGCAAGGTATAATGTTCTTATTTACAGAGAAAAAGAGTTGAAAGGACTTAACGCTAACAAACATTTTCTTTAAACAGACATACATTTATTCTAATTTATGGAAGAAAGAAATAATTTGCGGAGCAGTATATTTATTAAGGTTACATATTTGTACAAAAGATGTAAATACAATCGGGTCTGTCTTCAGAAAGGACGTGCTTTTAGCCACAAATTACACTGCTTCTTTTAGCTGTCTTTCATGAAGAATCCTGGTTTTGTTTTGATGCATGAAATACCTGAAACAAAAATCCAAAAATATTTAAAATGTTACATTTTAAAATATTTAACATTTTTTAGATTAAATGGACAAAATCTGTTCGGTCAGGTATGGACTTTTGGGTTTCTGGTAAAAAAATGATGAATTAAAAAAAGTGTTTGTTGATGCTGAACAACTCGAAATGTATTACTATGCAAAAGTAAGTGGGTACCCACTGGCGTTCGAGGTACCATGGGGTACCTAATATGTCTGCATTTTTAGATATGTGGAAATATATGTCTCTAAAATGTAAAGAACTGATATCTGTTTAGTACAGAAAACCGCAACTCGGTAAGCCTTATGGATACCGAGGTATGGGAAAATAAAGGACAACACCATAGAAGTGTGAGTTTTGCGTACTAGATTGTGCAGTTTCGAAAACGTAATTACTGAGGGCTAACAACAACCTCAAAAGTAGTTTCAATTCAATACACTACACACACGTCCTTATGGGGGTTTTCGGGTACTATGGCATTCGCAGACCTCCCATTTCTAAACATTCTAAAATATATCTTAATACACTTATAAAGAACGTTACAGGTGTGTGTTTACCGAAACCGCAAGTCGGTACGTTTAACAGTTACCGAAATACGGTGACATAAATAGGAACACCATAGGTATGTGGGGCTTCCATACTTGACAGTAGTTTAGAAAATTAATGAAAATATGACTAATGGCTATCAAGATATTGTCAAATAAAGGGAGGACCCACACAGTTATGGGGTTTTCGTGTTAGCTGGTAAAATTTCCGAAACCGATCATGAAATCTGAATAAGCACCAGTAGCAATTTCATCCTAAAGTAACTGGGTATTTCCATGGGGTTTTAGAACATCATGGGTCTAAAAAGATTAAGTTTTAAAATCTTTGGAAAATATAATTTGACATTTGTAAAGAGTATTAGAAAAGAGAATAGAGTTACCCAAAACTTCCAGCCAGTACATCTTACAGCTAGAGAGACACCGTGAAATAAAAGAGTATTAGATCTTGAAATTTCATAAAACAACTTTTGATCTTAATAAAAGTTAAATAAGATGGTACTTATATGGGTTAAGTGAGTACCTCACACTCGTCAGGGCAATTCCGATCGAAAGATTAATTCAGCTCGAAGTTTTCTTCGGGTAAATCCAAGCGTGATAATTCCTAGCGTACAAAAAGAATGAAAATTCTTTGTCAATATCTAATATAGCAACCGAGATATAAGTAATTATGTATTTTACGACGTCGTAAAAATGGAGACCCACATTGCTGTTGAGTCTTTGTTTGTACTGTTGAGTCTTTGCTGTAAGAAGAAGAAATTTCAGAAAACTACCGTATATACATTAATAGACAATTAAATGGGTGGAGGCACGGTGGCTTAGTGGTAGAGTGCGTACCTTTGGTGTATTGGGTCCCTGGTTTGATCCGTGTCCAAGTCAGTTTGTAGTCGACATTGTATTCGTGGGTATTCTCGGGGTACTCCCGTTTCCTCCTACCTTTACACTCCATCAATTCTATCATCAACATTCACTTGCCTTAATTTCATTTTAAAATTAAATGGGCAGTTAAGTGTGATCGTATCTCTGTGGATTAAGAGAATACTCCAGTGTAGTTTCTGCAAAACATACTAGGTACACACCCCACCACTAAGTTACTGTGTCCTCACTGATTTAATTGTATATTAAGGTATATACAGTAGGTTTTTGAATTTCTTTCTTATAGCAAAGACCCAGAAGTACAAATCCTTAAAGATCTCTATTTTTACGTCATAAAATAAATTACTCGTTATATTTTGGTTACTATATTAGATATTCACAGGGAATTTTCACTCTTTTACACAGCTCGATGAACCTTTGGAACTGCCTGAAGAAAACCTAGAACTAATCTTTCCATCGAAATTGTACTGAGGTACTCACTTAACCCATAGAAATACCATCTTATTTAATTTTGTTGGGACCAATAATTTTTCCGAAGTTTCAACATCTCATACTCTTTTATTTCACGGTGTTTCTCTATATGTTAGATGTACTAGCTGCAAGTTTTAGGTAAATACATATTTCTAATACTCTTTACAAATGTCAAGTTATATTTTCAAAAGCTTTTAAAATTTAATCTTGGTAGACTGTAAGATGTTCTAACACCCCATGGAAATATCTAATTACTTGAAGATGGAATTGCTACTGGTGTTTATTAACTTTCCATGACCGGTTTCGGAAATTTTATCATCTAATACGAAAATCCCATACCTGTATTGGTCCTCTCTTTATTTGACAATATCTTGATAGCCGTTAGCATATTTGAATTCATTTTCCAAATTGTACCTTCAAGTATGCAAGCCCCACATACATATCGTGTCGCTCTTTATTTTCCCATATCTCGGTATCCGTAAGGCTTACCGAGTTGCAGTTTTCGGTAAACAAATATCAGTTCTTTACATTTTAGACACATGTATTTCCATATATCTAAAATGCAGAAATTAGGTACCGCATAGTACCCCTCTACCCCATTCGGGTACCCACTTACTTTTGCATACCAGGGCAAAAACACCAGTGGTCGTTACTTTAAGGTTGAAAACATACTCTTTTGTCTCTTCTGTGAGCACCGTGAATCGGTCGGAGCTGTACCATAGTTGGAAAGAGACACTGATCCTTCCTATATATGACCATGTAGTCAGAATTCAAAATCGAATAGCCGTTAAAGGAAAAACAATATTTTAAAATCCCTTGTATTGCACCGGTAGTAGTCATCTCAAAATCGAAATGTTCCAGTGGTAGTTAGGGTTTTGTACCAGTGTTCGTCACTCAAATAACTTGATATAATTTATTCAGAAACGCACTGTTTATCAGTGTTTAAAATTAAGAATAGAGTATAAAGTACTAATCTTAATAACTGTGCATCACTTTTGGCACTCAAGAAAATAAAAAAGTTTTTACATACTTTTTAAAGCAATTTCAGTAAGAAAAATGTTAACTGAATTCAAAAGTTAACTGTATATTATTTTAACGTTAAGAGTACAATATTAATTACTATGTTTAATAACTATAGTGACTTTAAGCACTCAAGAATGAAAATAAACATGTTTGTACATACATTTTTAATACAATTTGAGAAACAAAGTAAGTTAACCGAATTCAAAACTTAATTATATATCACCTTAAGATTAAGAATGGACTATAAAATACTGAGGTTAATAATAATGCATTACTGAAGAATGAAAACAAAAATGTTTTTAACTACCTATATTGTATTTACATGTTGTTATTTCTCATTAACATGCTTTTTGATAACGCACGATATGGGCTAGGGGTACGAACGAGAAATGATTTGAGACTGTCACCTCTCGCAAAGGTGTCGCGAAAGTTGTCTCGTCTCGAAATCTGTATCTGTTTCTATTGGAAGAGCTATGTCTCGTCTCGAATTTCGTAACAAAAATTCGTTACACATGCAGTTTTGTGTAAAAAGTGAAATGTATAAATACAGGAGAGAAAACATTGCAAACAAACATTATGTTAGTATGTTGAACATACTTTTTTGTATGTGGTGCAAAATATCTTCATCTATGGGGTTACTTTGCACCAAAGTTTATATGAAATGAAATCTTTGAGTTTTACGTTCCACGCTTTTGCCGGGTATGCTAAAGGAGACTATAATCACGAGAATGAATGAAATAGTAGAATGAAAACTGTGAGAGAAAACGGGAAAACCCCGAGAAAACCACACACAGTGTTCGTCCAACACAAAGCCCATTTGGCACGTGCTGGGATCGATCCAGGAACTCCACGCAGGAGAGGTGAACGCTCCATCACTGAGCTACCACGTCCCCAAAAACACAACCTCAGAATATACTTCATATAGAGTAGAAATGAAATGAAATCTTTGAGTTTTACGTAACACGATTATGCCGGTTAGGCTAAAGGAGACGGTGATGATGAGTAATGAATGAAATGGTGGAATGAAGAAAGTGGGAGGAAACGGGACAACCCCGAGAAAACCCACGCACACGGTGTTTGTCCACCACAAAGTTCACTTGGCGGGGACTGGGATCGAACCCAGGACCCCAAGCACCAGAGGTGAACGCTCCACCACTGAGCCACCGCGACCCCTCATATAGAGTAGAAGTAACAAGATGTAAAAAAAAAAAAAAAAAATGGCCCGTCTGGAGGACATGTAAGCTAAACACCAATACAATTGTTACAGATTTATTTACTTGCACTGTTTAGGCTGAACATCGCAACACCAATATCATTATGTCACATCCTTTCAAAACTATGCTAACTGCAACGTAGACCTGCTTTGCTTCGTAATGTCCAAATAGTTGATTACTGTGCTCGAAAGCAGGCAAGTAGCATACAAATTTATGATGTTGAAGGCGTTATTTTTCACAGCTATGGAGAAAAGACATGAAAACGAAAAATAAAAAGAAATCTTTGTTTTGCGTCCTACGGTTATGCTATGTATGCTGACAGTCACAAATGAGTATTGAAAATTGATGATCTTGGAATACGATTTGGTGGAATAATGAGGGGGGGGGATAGACATTGATTAAATATAAAATTGAAAAGAAATAAGGGCCTGACGCTCAAATATTTATCTATCTGGCAGCCATCTTGATCCCTCTAAAATATCATGAAGTACTTGATTGATTCTAAACCCAATAATAGTAATAGTAATTATAACAATAAACACAGAATATACCTAGATATAATTTACGCACCTTAAAGTGTAGAAGGTAATGATTGTAATCCTCAGCATTCCAATAGACCTTTGATTTCTCCAAATGAAGATTCGGATATCTTGTTTCTTCTCAAGCAATAATGGGGTACAATAATCAGTTGCAGTCCAAAGCAAAGTCACTAAGTTAAGCATGAATATAAAAGATTTTGTGTTAAATATTTCAATGTAAATTTCATGAAATAGAATTCATTAGTTAGTTACATACAAACTCTTACGCCTTTAAGTCAGAATCTACTTGTAATAACTTGTAAATTTAAACAAACTAAATTATACCACAGTTATAGGGACATCAAACATATATTCCATAAGATATATAGGGTGTCTCAAAAGTCCCCTGACATAAAGTAACTCGATTATTATCAGAGTTACAACAAAATGTAATTGGGAAACCGTCTCCAAATATGATGTTTCCAATGTAAGTTGAAGGAATTTTCAAAATCGGATGAGCCGTTTGGCTGTACACTCTTTATGCGTCCAATGTTAAATGAAAATGCAACGTTGCCATTTACCTGGACCCACAACATAAGTGAATGAAGTTACTGATTTTTACGCTAACATGTCGATGGCTAGCCCCCATTTCAAACAGTAACTTCATTCACATATGTTGTGGGTCCAGGTAAATGGTAACATTGCATTTTCATTCCACATTGGGCGCATAAAGAGTACAGCCCAAACGGCTCCTCCGATTTAAAAAGTGTTCACTTTAGATTGAAAACAACATATTTAGAAATGGTTTTTCCTCTTACGTTTTGTTGTAACTCTAACTGTCAGAGGACTTTCGAAACACCCTGTATACATCATACGAAGTTCCTTTCTAAATTCTACACGGGTGTAGTTTAATTGAATGTGAGATGGGTGATACACATTAGGCCGTTTGGGAATACTCTCACAGACGGCCGCCATTTTGGATTAAATTTGTTTGTTATAAACTGGTGGGTAATGTGATATATATATGGCCACGGGCTAGAATTTTCTCAGTATGTCAAATATGCAATCAGATTCCATGGAGCTTAATTTGGTGAAAAGTTATTGCCAATTGAATGTTGTATTTACCTCTTTTTTTCTAGATGTAGAACCATACCGTTAGCACGTGAGGAATGCATCGAAATATTCAAACTGTGGAGCGGGAGGAGTGCCTGTACAGTGGTTACCGATTGCAAACAGAATCATCCACAATGTGACTGTGTTACATGTTGCAGTGTCACAGTAATTAACTAAATTTGAGGAGACGGGCACATTCGTGGACATACGTCGTAGCGGACGATCGTAGACAGCTACAGATGATGCAACGCCTACGGTAGTGCTGACTTCTTTCTCGATGTGGCCCCAGAGGAGCACACGTCATTTATTAATGCAATGTGGGTTGAGTCATAGGGTCTGCGCGTGTATAAGTGCATCCGTACAAGGTGCAAATGAAGCAACATCTCCACGAGAACGATGTTGATCGCCAAGTGCAGTGAGTAATTATGGTTAACATTTTTATGCAAATACTCTTTTCAGATGAAGCTGACCTCTACGTAAATGGGAAGGTTAATAGGCAGAACATGCACAATCGGTCACCTGACAACCCCGCGTGCAAGACCCCTCCAACATGACCAGCGCAAAGAAAATTAATTATGGTGTTGGCAGACAAATGAGGAATGCGTCTAATCAGTCACTTTTTCATTCCATAAAATTAACTGCGGAATAATACCTCACGCTCGTACAGGGATAGATATTGCGAGCTGCGATGCCCGAGGATGGTACATTCTCGCATTTTTTTCAACACCATGGCGCTTTCTTCATTATGGATTCGTATTGCGTCACTACTTGAACAATTCTCTAGAACATGGGTTGATCGACGAGAGGCAGTTGAATGGCTGCTCGATCACCGGACCTAACGCTGTTCAATTTCTAGCTAAGTGGAAAAGTTAAGGCTATGGTTTGTGCAGTAAATATTCATAATTTTTATCATCTAGAACAAAGTATCGCCATCGTATGTGCACAAATTTGACCCTATATCCTACTTTGTGTCCACAGCAATGGGAAGAAGCTTCTGCAAATGTTTATTGCTCAGTAGGAACATGTGGAACATATACTATAACCAGGGGTAAAAGTGGACCTGAAAAGGTGGGGGGACGGTAGGTAGCGGCATCATTCCACGCCGTTCCTCCTGCCTATCTCTGCCCATTGTACCATTTTAGGATCTGGGGGACGCCCTACATATTTTTCGAGGTGGGGAACTGCGTCCCCCGCGTTCCCCCTCGCTTTTACCCCTGACTATAACAGGGAAATGTGTTAGAAGTGGGAAAAATCAGAGGCGGTGTGTTTTATTACGATTTTGACTCGACATATCGGCTATCTAAATGTTCAAATGCAGTGAGGTGTGAAGCCTACAAGATTGCATTTCTATTTACATAATGTCTGAAAACCACTGGAAAGCTTCTTTTAGTTACGGAGAAAAAACGGAGAGACTGATCCATCCATCGTGAACAACTTTCTGGAAAAAAATAAATAAAAATAGCCCTTACCTTGTATCAGAGAATTATACACGAAAGTGCTCAAAAACCGACTTTTAATATTAACAATTTCCAGCGGGAAAACTCCTGGACCACACACTCGAATGAGGGGTATTTCAAACTCCCGTAAGATCTGCCCCCACAGCAATCCCCTAAATCCGCCCATGCTCAAAACACGACGCTTATAACAATTCAGATAAGACGACACATACATACATACGAAAGAAACAATTCAATACGGCACATCAAAATATAAACTAGATGAACTTCTTTGAAAACACCTCATTTTACAAACAAAAGGTAGAAAAAGGTAAAAATGTCAGTATTGTCAACTTAGAATCTACATAAGAAATAAAATCTTTTTATGTGCAAAGCTATTCGTCAATACGTATAAAAAATGGATTTATTAATGGTATTTAGCATTTATTCTTCCGTGAAGGTATATCTTGATCACTAAAAAAAAAAAAACAGAAACGGTATGTCTCTATCACTGGAAAAAAAACAGAAGGGTATGACATACCACTACATATAGTCTCACTTGGTTCACTGCCAATATCATTCCACCAGAATAAGTTACATGATATCTGATTGCATATTTGACATCCTCAGAACATTTTAGTGCATGGCCATGTATCACACTACCCACTTATCGTCCGTATTACAATTTCGAATCTAAGATGGCGACCGTCCGCGTGATGTAATCCGAAAGTATCCCTCTGGGCCTAATGTGTATCTCTTATCTCGCAATCAATGAAACTACATCCCTGTAGTTTTCAGAAAGGATGACAAGGGACTTCTGATGCATCCTGTATATAATAGTTGTATCAATAATGACGGGTATACCGGCTAGGCTAAAGGAGACGCTGATGATGATATAATGAATGAAATGGTGGAATGAAGAAAGTGGGAGGAAACGGGAGAACCCCGAGAAAACCCACTCACACGGTGTTTGTCCACCACAAAGTTTACTTGGCGCGAGCTGGGATCAAACCAATGACCCCAAACACCAGAGGTGAACGCTCTACCACTGAGCCATCGAGGCCCGACAGGAATATTTGTTGAAGTCTACTGTATTCTTCAGTACCAAGGTTACACAAAAATGAGCCTATGGTTTTGATGGAATTCGAACCAACATTATATGTATACTCTCTCAGCGAGAATCAAAGCTGGCACCAAGTTTACATATGCGCGCGCATTGTATTTTACTTATATAGCTCACAGAGCTATGGGCGAGCAAGCAAGGCACGTGCCCCGGGCGTGTGGTTGGAGGGGCTACTAAAAGAGAGGTTATATATTAGTACTTTTCCATTTTGGTGTTTAATACTTTTCATCAGAGTGCGAAATCATGAAATCAAAGTAGGGGAGACTGAAGGACTGAAGAGAGCGAGAGAGAGGGAAAAAAAAAAGCTGGGCAGTCTTACACTTCAAAGAATTGTAGTGAAATGAGAAGGTCAGAATTCAAGATGACATTCGGATGCTTGGCACGAAGAAAAACATTGCAAGCGATTTTGAAAAAAAAAAAAAAGAAAGAAAGAAAACTTAAATAATGTGATATATTTTGTAGGCTTTGGATATGTATGTTTTAGTTGGCATCAACAATTATTGGTGTGTTTTGTCACAATTGACAGTTTAGCGAGAGACTAGGCTAACTGACAATTTTAACTTTCTGAAAGAAAAGGAAACAAATGAAAACAGCACGTTACAAGGGATACGACTGATATTCATAGTTTGGCTTAGTATACAACAGGGGTGGATCCAGGATGGACTACTGGAGGGCGGTGGGTTGTAATGCCACTACTTACAAGCTATCGCTACTTTTAAGAGATTCAACTCTGGGTGGGTTTTATTTTATATTAAAATACACAAAGTTTCCTCTTCTTGGGGGAGATAGACCCTCCCTGGATCCGCCCCTGTCTCAGGACAAGCCACACAGACAAGTGGTTGAGGCAAAGGTCAATTAATGACATTAGTATGTTGTTCCGTCAAAATCTCAATCTTGACCTGGATGTAAGTTAGCCTGGTCTCTCACTGAACCCCTCAATTGAATGTTTAATTAGTAAATTAGACAGTTCTACATCACAAACAGTAAATATAATCTACCTTATTCTACGTTTTTAAATACATTTCTACAACTGATTGTAACTTTAAAGGTTCTCGTGAAGATTAGCTGGCGGAGGTTACCTAACATAGCCATGAGTTATCAAATTAACAGTTGTGCTTCGTGGGTGATGATAATGATCCTGAGGTTAGATGGTAAATTGGACTCGAGAGCGGAACAAGGGCTGATCTTATTCGGTCTCAGACGGGGCATGGAATGGAACGAATATGAAAATAAGGTTGCTGTAATAGTTTTTCATAGGGTTTGTAAGATTTTCGAAACACTTGGCAATTTTTTTTATCAAGACTTGACATTTTTTTAAGAAAAAAAATCAAGACTTGGCAATTTCAAGTTTCATCCCCCTCCCAATCTTATAATGCTCGCTACGCCGCTGTAAGCAATACATATTTTCGACAATATTCGTTGTTCATCTGTTTCCGCTGGGTTCCAACGTGGTGAGCTGCATATGGGACTTTTAATAGTGTAATTATAATGAGAAAGAATTGCAAATTATGTTCATGTTCCTAAAAGAGGGAAATTGAAAGAGAAATTAAATTAAAAATAAATAAGGGAGAGAGAAGTAATTACTTGAAAATAAAAATAAAGTCTTTGAGTTTAATGTCCCACGATTATGCTGTTAGGCTAAGGGAGACGGTGATTAAAACAAGTTAATGGTTATGGAATATTTGGTGGAATGAGAAAGTGGGAGGAAACCAAGTCCCCGAGAAAACCTACAAACACGTATATGAAAATGAAGTAAAACATACACTGGCCTATGCTTTCTTTGTCTAGCAGAGTCATAGTTTGGAATCGAAAATGTGTTTTGAATCCTTGTATTTAGAGATTGAGAGTGTAAGTAACGAAATCACTTAATACATCCATTAAGATTTCGGAAAGCGAAATCTAAATTTAGGTAAGCTAACTCCATGTATTAACTGCTTGCATCCGCTTCGTACATTGTTCGAAGGGTCACGAAACAAATCACCTCATTTAGTCTACACATACCTAGTACTAGCGTTATTACCTGCTTCGTTGGGTGAAAATAAGAAAATCAGTAATATGTTACGTTAGTCAGTCACTTTTTTTACTATTACGAAACGCTCTCTCATATCGGTTATTTCCGATCATTTGTAAGATCCGTCTCTCCTCTTTCCCTCCCCAAGTTGCTTGGCTGAATTTTGATTTAAATAGTATCGGAAGTGTCACTGTCCATTTCTGCGCCTCCGAAAACAATAGATTTAGATTAGGATTAGTTCACTTAACTTAGTAAGCCTACACAGCTTTGGCGCGGCTCGACTTGTTGGAAAGCAATCCAAAATCTAAACAAATATATCGATGTCACTGGGGTTTAGTAAAGTGTATCGTAAGTCAAGAAGATTGAGAATCACTGCCTCGATTATTCACTTCAATTAATCATCAAACTCCTTTAACCTGAAGTACATAATCGTGGAATGTTTAATTAAAATTATAATTTTATGGCATCTAGAAAATGCACATATCGTACATTACGTTACATTACCATTCAATCGCAATAGGTTATTACAGACATGTGGTTGGCTTGAAGCTTAGCGTCCTATTCAGCGCCAAGACTGTGTACTACCTACACCTACAGCATAATATGGAATCCTACTCGCATGATCTTCGATCAAGATTTGAATCAACGGGAGGAAGATTTTCCCTCTCGTCAAGTAATTTCCCCAACTCGCCAAAGAATTTCTCCCTTGCCGGGAAAATATTTTCCCTCATTTCATATTTTACATATTATATACTATATATTACATCTTGCATCACTGAGAAATAAAATGCTTGGATTGTATATCTGAAAAGTCGCCCCCTCCCCGCAGGCACGTAGCCACGATTTCGCAATACGGGAGGTCCGTGACGAAATACTGTGGTTATCACACCAGGGGTTCGATCAATCTAAACTATTTTACTGACAACATATCCATATTGATTTGTTAGGACAATAAAATGAGGATATGTTAGTAAGTATTTTAATTAAAGAATTATGAAGAAATCTTGCGTAAAAGAATAGAAAAAAGTATTGACAAAGACATAGTCTTCCGAGGTCATTCGAACTCGGTTCTTCTCGTCTTCTTTCTATTTCTCTTATCTTAGTTCAATGCCGTCAAGAATAGCAACGAGATCTCTTTCGGAAGTAAAGACATCCTATAAAATGGATTAGTGTTGCCGCGAAATTCAAAATGGTTCATATTATTGGCAATTCTGGGCATTGCTTAAGTTCTGACAGGCTATCTGAAAGAACCGGTTTATCGATCGTCATTTGTAGTCCATAGGGTTACTGGCGCAAATCCCGGGGGGATGAGGACATGTCCCCTCCAATCTTAGAAGTGGGGGGACTTTCCCCTCAATAATCCGATTTGAAATGCGTTTTTTGGAGAGAAATGTGATGATTTGTGTCCGATTGCCACAAAGGAAAGTAAAATGAAATTGATGTCCCCACCCCAGATTAAGCCTTAAATCTGCCCGCCTCACAATTTTGAAGACAACTCTGATCCTCCGCAGCATTGTTTATCAACTTCATAAATATTTTGAACATCCTTAAAAAAATTATGAGAACTGTCTTACCCGTCCCTCCCAATGTTGAAGACAGATTTGCGCCGCTGCATAGGTTAACATGGAGCTAGATGGAATTTGGAATGTTCCATTACAATAATATCCAATTTCAACTTGATCCGCCCCCCCCTCCTCCCGTTTCCTCCACACAAAGCTCCTCGTAAGAAAGAGTAACCAAAACGCTTATTGTAGCTTTATATTTTTGAGGCTGATTCATCTGTTTCTTTCTGTTTCATCTTTCCTTAATATTTTTCATTTCTGGATCCGAAGGGGGGGGGGTCTGGACCCACCCCTTGGCTACGTGCCTGCTTCCAGTAAAAAGCTTCATTCGAACCCTGAATCAAACAACTCCATCTGTAAAGCAGTGCTGAGTTGATTTTAATATCCTTTTCTGCAACGAGGCTGTATGAGACGTGGACTTACTGATTAACATGGACTCCGAACCACTCCCGCCGGGAATCGAACGCGGGTCTCCCACACCAAAGGCGCGTACGCTAACCGCTTAGCCATGAAGGAGCTCATATCTAAAGCAGTGTAAGCAACAACAACAACAACAACAAAAAGAAACACACACACATACTAGAAGTTTGCGCAATTGGGGATCAAAACATTCTCAATGAAGTATGAGAAATAGTAAACGTCAATCAAAGTGGGCTACTGCTTATTCTTTACTTCGTGAATACTTAATTCCTTCTAGAAATAGTGAAACAATACTATGAAGACACAGTACTTAAACATAATCGAAAGAATAAGACAAGGAAACAGAGTAATTTCCGACTAATTAAACTAGTCATATATACTATATCTAACTGTTACATTGTATTTCTTACCATATTACGAAAGCGATATAACTTTTTTACCAGCCATAGAAGCTGGACGCAATCCAATACTGCAATTTAGACGCTGTAACGAAAGCTGCAAGTCAAACGCCTGACACTCCTAACTCTTCAAACTGTGTAATAGCTGTTTCAAGCGGCCTACAACTTATGACCTTGAAACTATGTGCTAGTAACCAAATTAATGCCAAGGTACGATACAAACACCCCAACTTGCCACAATGACGTCAACACAAGGAAAAAAAGAAAAACATCTAATTTTTGGTTCGAAAATTATGAAACAACAATAATAATAATGTAATTCCCAGAAACTCAAACATTAGTTAACTAGAGAACATAACAAGCAAAACAAAACAAAACAAAACAAAAAGAACCTTAAACGTGAGCTCTCCCTGACTGAAAAACAAAAAGAAAAAGAAAAAGAAAGAAAGAAAGGAAATAAATTTTGTTGCAAATATCCTAGTAAAAATAGGTTTCCTAGACACAAGTGGCTCCGCGTAGCGTCGTTGCTAACGCTCTCGCCTTCGGTACGAGCGGACCCAGGTTCGATTCCGGTAGGGGCACTCGGTCGAAAAAGTATCAAAAGCTTTTAAGTCCAGACATCCTGAATGAGGCTTTCTTGGGTTTTCCTCATTTCACACCAGGCAAATGCCTGGTGGTACCCAACATATAGGTCCCAGGCCGTTTGCTTCCTTCCCTTTCCCCGGATAGTGTGCTCACCGAGGGACGTCATAACTCACATGTGACGGGCTAACAAGGTCATTGATGCCGAAAGCCCAGAAATCTAAATCCTAAATCTTCACTACACAAGAAAATGTTCGCGCTGAAAACGGCTTCTTAGCAATTATGTTAAGCAGTCCTGTAGTAAATCTCCATCAAGTAATAAACCGTCACATATAAAAAGGAAAGAATAAACACATAACATTTATTTTGCGTACCTTGAAATGTAAAAAGTTACAAAACATTAATATTCAAAGATTTCTCAAAATTCAGATTAACCCATTTCTTTCTCCTCAACCATTAACGAGTTACAATAGTAAGAATTGTAGTCATAAATCACATTACTTGTTTAGTACTATATTAAAGCAAGTTATACTAAAGGAATATATAATTAATGGAATATTTAACTAAAGTGATAATTTACTATTGCACTTACCCAGGCTTTTGTTTCCTTCCGCTCTTCTTTTCCGTTTGTAAACAACCTCGTTTATAAACCAGCTCGCAAGCATACGACAGTTGTTTCATGACGTCATCTATGGTGCAAGAAAGAGGTGTCTATAGGCGGTCAGGACCTCACACACAGATGGACGTATATAACATATAGCTGAAGTATTTAACATACGTATACGTATATAAAATACGGAAGATTGTTAGATGTCAGACATCCTGCAGCGACATGATATAACATCCAAGCGCGTTAAAGGCAGTAGCTGTGTAGCATATGGATAAAGTACGCTCCGTACAGATTTCCTTAGTAAACATAACGAATCTTTGTATTTGTACAATATACCGCTGTCCGGATAATGGATTTTTCTCAGTGCACGGATTCCATTGTTTTAGAAATTGGTGTGCTGTGAAGCGAAGAAGGTATCAAGTGCATTTTGCACCTGCATCCTCTAAGGTGATTGCCCAAGGAATGGAACAGGTGATAATCGGACGGTGCAATATTCGGGGAGTTTGCCGCATCGAATAGTGTTTCCCATCCAACGCGTAGAATGGTGTCCTGGGTCATCCTAGCCACGTGGAGCTTAATGTTGTCCTGTAACAGGAGGACCCCTTCGCGATTCAGAAGTGCTGGTTCGAGAGTTTTGAGATTTTGTTCTACACAGTTGCATTGATGCTCTGACCAGCTGGTAGCAGTTCGCGATCCAGGATGCCGCGAGAAGTCCACCAAGCATACACGAGAACCTTTTTCCGGTGCAGTGCTGGTTTCGGCTGTTTTGGAACCGATTCATGAGATGCTAATCAATGATGACGATGACGCGCAGCTTCGTACAGGACTTACTTCTCATCACATGTCAACACCCTATCCACAAATGGCTCCTTCCTCAGACGAGATAGCAAAGAAACACAGGTATCTGCTTGCGTTGCCTTTTGGTCCGGAGTCAAATCATATGTGATGCATCAACCCAACTTGTAGTGCTTCCCAAGTTGATGGAGGTGCTGCCGAATCCTTTCTCCACTCACACTGAATGGTAGTTCCAGTTCCTTATGTGTCTGGACACTGTTTGCCTCAATTCCTGCCTGAAAATCTTCATTTTTTTACATGTGTTGTCGTCCGGCACGTAGTGCGTCTTCGAGTGTTTCGTCACTGTCCTTAAACTTAAACCACCGCTGCACTGTCGGCATAGACACGATACCCTCACCAAAGGCCTCGCACATCTTCTGCCACGCTGCAGCGGCGTTTGACCCCAATTTGAACTCGTACAGCACGCCCTTATGACTCTCTGTGGAGGTTCCATGTTCAGTCTGTCCTTACGCAAGTTCACGGTGTAACTGGACTGCTACAACCTGGTATTATGTTGGATATACCCACACCAACAACAGACCTTCACGTTATCTCCATTTGCATTCAACTCACGATGTGAGGGCTAATTGAACACAGACATCCAGAAAAAGCGAAAAACTTTTTTGGTTACCTTTATACAGCATTTATATGGGAATATCTTTATCTGAATGGTATATGATTATACTGTACATAGAATACGGAAATTTTAGGGGTGAAACTTTGGAAGATGATTTGAATTTTTGAATATGATTTATATTTTAAATATAGAAATACAGGTATAAGGAGTAAATGACTAAAGGAAGATAAATAATACGAAGAAAGTTATTCTAACGACAATTGTACCTCTTTCTGACGGTAAGTTTACGGTAGTACATCACAGAAATGTGATAAGTGCGTAATTTTTGTGGGGCTTTTGCCACTGTGAATCGTATTATACGGAAATATGCGGCATAGTCCTGGGCCCACTACAGCGACGAGAACAACTAGTAACCAGCCTCCCCCGAAGAGGACCCCGCCGCTATTGCGTACGGTTTGGCGTAAGGCGACCTCCGAAAATCCCTCCACACAGCGTGCGATGGCTAGCAAATGCCACACATCGCAGGGAACAATCAACCGCTTCATTCACACGGATTTACGCCTCATGATCTATCGCAACGGCAGTGAGCTTGCCGTGAAACCATGTTATGTGGCTGAGCGAGAAAGGAACTGAAGGAGGTTGTATGAATGTCATCTCGCTGGTGATCAGTGGAAGTTTGTTGTTACACTTGATGAGATGTGAATTTACTTCACAGACTGTGATAAAGTTCGTGTCATTACATACAGAGAGAGAGACAGTATTCCTCGTACAGGGATTCTTGTAAGGGGTAAAATACATCTGTAAAAGTTCGGGGCGAAGGTAAGAATCAATGCTGCGTACTACCAAACTCATGTCCTGACTGAAAGGTACCAGCATGAAATGGACTAGACATGAACCAGCTTGAACTGAACAAAGATAAGGCATCCAGCAGAACACGGCGAAAACATCGTTGGATTCTTTGTCGTATAGAGCAGGAAATTGGAATTGCCGCAATTCCCTTCTCTGACATCACTGTGAAGACTTCAATTGCCAGCCCAATGGACTACTGTGGTTTCGGAGTTCTAAAAAAGTGACCAACATATAAATTGGTGCATGGCGATCCCGCGAAAATTTTATTGTCATAATATTGCCATTCTTGTCTAATTAGTGCTGGGGTTAGTTGTTTATTACGCCTTTCTGAATTAATCATTCACTAATGAAACTCACGAAATGAAATCTAATAAAATTCATTTCTATCAACTCTGACAACTAATTTCTAAAACGTATCATTTTTTATAGCTCCAATTACTACCTAATTTAGTAGTAGCATGTGGGATTCGGTTTTGATCACCCACCACAATCTACATAAATCTTGTTATTTACTACTGATTATTGCCCTTAAGACATTGTGTTCTGGTCTGTCTTAAAGACTATGTAGCTAAAGATTGCCTCTGAGAAAATCATTAAGAGTAAAGACCTCTCATGTGTTCGTAAATGCAAGTGATTGAAATAGTGTCCAAAAATATCTGTTTCACTGAAATTCCTACCAGTAGGCCACGCTCGGTCTCGGTTCTTAGCGTCTTGTCGTGGCTCTGGAAATAATAATAGTGACAATTCACTATTATTATTATTATTATTATTATTATTATTATTATTATTGTTATTATTATTATTATTATTATTATTATTATTATTATTATTATTATTATTATTAGACGTGTAGATCATAAGTAAGTTAATCCCAGTGAGGGTATGGACGTGATTCGGGAGGGAAATCGTATTTATGCGGAAATAGCTATTTTCACCGGGAGACAACGCTAAGGAGCTAGTGAAAACTGTAGGATATAATGTCACATTCTATCGTACTGTCGCGGATGAGAGTCCTGATGCTGTGAGGGCAGACGCACTACTTGTAGTTATTTCGCGCCGCATAGGAGTTTCTACAGGTGATGGATGTAGCTTCAATTACAAACATGTAATGTATCATTACAGCTGAGGTAATGAAATTTTTGTTTGGAGGGACCCAATATTTTTGAACGTACTGTGTACTGTAGATTTTTCAATATATATTTTTCGGTCCAGGTAGTAAATTCATTTGTTCTTTACTTGAATCAAAATCAATGTGGAAGCTCTGAATAATCCAGTAGGAATTATATTTCGGGGAATAATATCTTTATTTATATATGATTTTAATGTGAACCCTGTATATGGTCATTTCAAATGGACAACTATTGAAATTATACACTTTAATACTATACGAAAACATAGGCCCGCAATTGGATAGAGATTCTTGAAATTATCCACAAATCTGATATTTGGCAGAATAATTTAGACCCCCTTCGTCCCTCTAAGATGCCCATATCCTCCCAAAATCCCGTTTCATCCAGTTTTTACTATTTTCTATTAGCTTTATATTTTCCACCGCCAAAACTCTTTGTTCTGATTGGAACTATTTCCGGCGCTCTCGTATTCTAGCGCGCTTTCACCTTGTTCTTCAGGTGCAGAATTCAGGTGTAAATTTTGCTCCTAAAAAAGTGGATTTAGCCAGGAAAAAGGCATATAAAACAGGTAATGCTAAGCTAAACAGTTAAATAAATCCTTCGGGAGCATACAGAGTCCCAAGAAAGTTGGATTTTCATTCTAAAAAGTCAGAAAATAGTAAGATATAGAATCTCAAGTCAAGGACGCCATGTTTTAAATTAATAAGTAGCTGTGGACAGGTTTCTTCAAAGTGTAGTGCGTTAGTTTCTGATCTGGTGTTCTCATCAAAGTACGTGTGAAATAAGTGCCTTTCATCTGGAATTTTTCCTTCCCCAAAATTCAAAATAGGGTTACGATAGCCTGCCCTTATATACCTTTATGTTTGTACGTAGTATATATGATTTTTTAAATTATTAACATGACGGTAGGTAACAAATAAAACACAGTTCTGACCAGAGCAGAATGAAATATATTAAAAACTATACTTACAATGTGTTACAGTTTCAAGGACCTAACGTCCTCTTCATCAGAGTGTTTGTGTCTGATGAAGAGGACGTTAGGTCCTTGAAACTTCATTCTGCTCTGGTCAGAACTGTGTTTTATTTGTTACTCTACTTATCCAGAGCTTATCCAGAGCCATGGAGTTTGTTCATTATGACGGTAGGTGTAGGTTTATTTATAGTTAAATTACATTTCACAATGTCCGTGCAAGTTAGAACAGGGACTCTTCCTTATTCCTGAGTTGATCACGGCTTCCAACATATTATGGGCTAAATAAAGAATCAAAAAGGGTTCTTTTCCCTTCGGGAAGGGGACCCTTACCATTAGTAGTTTCAATATGTCCTTTCTGGGGCATTGAAAGTAATTGGAAAACCATGATTAATTAATAGGAGGGCCATTGGGTTCTGATTATTCCGTTTCATAGTGCATAGAGCCGGTTCTGTAATTTGATTTATGTATAGTTGAACTGTGTGATAAGATGATTTAACATGTGTAGTGATATGTATTAATATTTGTTTTCTTAGTTTATGTGGGATGTAGCATGCATGTGTGAGTAATTTAGTATTTTGACCATAGGAATGTGTGAGTGAAAGTGTGATTTATTTCTCTCTGGACAGTGCATCGCTTAATTAATTATCTCTTGTAGTCAGTATAAAAGGATAAACCAATTTGCAACGCAAATTCATACTAATACTGTACCGTAATTACTTACTAGATTCGTTATATTTGTGGATGACAAAGTACAAATTTTATTTATTAGTGCAAAGTTAGTTTTCGTACTATCAATGCCATCTCGTACCGAGTTGAGAACTAACCGTCGCTAGGTTTTTGTTACTCCAATACTTAGTGAACTGGTCAACATGAAAATGACCCTTCTTTTGCAATTAATGATGAGTAAATATTCGTTCTGGTCCATATGAATAGATATTTAGATAATTCTCATTGTAAATTAACTTTCCGGAAAGCACAGCCATTTATATAGTTCAGTAATGGAATTATTAATAATAGTAAACTTTGCTTTTCCTCTTAACTTGAAGTTTGTCTATATGACTTTATTTTATTGTCAGGCTGCAGTTTCAAATTCTCTCTTTCCGTTGCTTCCTGTGAACGATCCCATTGTTGCCTTTTTCTGAAATATAAGTGCATATAGTGAAGGATATTGAGCTTCGCTGAATACAACATAATTCGAAGCCGTAAAGTGAAATATACTATAATTTGTTTTGAAAGAATCTCACATCGGTCCATACAAGCTCACGCGTGTTGGTTAACGTACTAGATGAATGTGTTGATTTTAGTATATATAATGAGACTCTTCCGAACAGTCTTGGGCGTAATTGTAGGGTATAGGGTGTTTGAAAATAAATCGACGCTAAGGGAAAGTGAATAAAAATAAATATATGTGTGTGAGTAATGATAATATTAATGATATATATACTGTATATATATATATATATATATATATATATATATATATATATATATATATATATATATATATATATATATATATATATGGTAGTGAGTATTAATAAATAATAGGACGTCCGTGCATATATGTCCCAGTTGTAATTTTTGCTCCATGGTATTGATTATATATATATATATATATATATATATATATATATATATATATATATATATATATATATATATATATATATAGTACATTAACCATTACGTTAAAATTTGTGTGAGGATAGTGTGTTGTGTAAAAATGATGGATTGTATTTTCACTTTGTGACTTGACATTTGATAGTAAACATACATACTAACTGACGATAGGAATAATGGTCATATGTCAAATGATTCCGGATATTCCCGAGTTAATCACAGAACAGAATAACCGTTTGCAGCATTAAAACAATTTAAAAATATACGCGTTCAGTTTATATTTGTGATACTACTCTGCAACTTTAAATTTTTCATGTCATCTGATTAATCTAAGTTTACTACTGTCCGCAGAGGTGACGAAGTGGATAGGATCGAATAATATAGAAAATTTATTACAGCAGAATCTCGTTATTCTGTACCCAGGTGTCGATTCTTCCCCTCCAAATATTTTCATTTTCCTTAGTTTTAAACTAGGTACCGATTAAAATTAAATGACACCTCAAGATTGGCGCCCTTGTGGATGTGGGAACTACTAGTAAGATTTTGCAGACAACTTACTAGTACAAAATTTATTTTATTTATTTTTAATTTGGTAAATCCTAGTTAGAATTTTCTCTATTGTATCGGCTTTAGTCTAGTTTTCCATACTTTACTCAGAACTCTTCTCAGTTTTTGAGTGGTCGGATAATTTTTTATTTAGAAATTCTAAATTAAGAGACCACACCAACCTTCCGGCTGGACCGACCGTAATCTGAGTGAATTGCTACCGGAAACGGTTAACAGTCAATCATTCCACAGAGCTTGTGAGAGGGTTGCCTAAAAGACGTGGACCCATACGTAATCTCTCAGAGACCCCGTTAGGCCACGTATTTTAGTAGGCCACATTTTTCGGCATATGAAAGTATATTTGGCTGTGGATTATTTTATGTCTAAATTGGACTACTTACCTTTGTAGTTTTAGTGTCCTAGCTTATTCATTTGGCGCCGCTTTTGCTTTTCCTTTTTCCTTTCTCTTCTCTATGTATCCCTCTATTCTCTTCTTCAAGTATTTTTTTCAACCTCCCCCCAAGTTTTGAACTTGACAAATGTCAACCATTCAACATATATCATTTGAACTTGATTTACAAACTGAGATGTCGCAAGACACCATTGGTGGAAGTATTCTTTAATGTGGAATATAAAGGAAACCTTTCTCCATCACATTTTGACCCACTGCAATAGCGAGCGATGGTTCAATACACGATAAAATTTCACTTTCTTCTTTCATTATTCGTTCGGAATTCCCATGAATTATCAGTCATTTCTAGTTTTCTTTCTATTGGTAACCATAAACGTAAATGTTGTAGTTGTTTTGGGCCCAAAAGTAGTGTTAACCTTTTACAACAATATATTTATACAAATCCTGTGTTTACGTACCTGCCATGCGAATTAAATGTCTACCAGTTTAAATAATATGCTTAAGAATATTAACTTTATCATTATGTGCGGTCAATTAGGTAAATTTAGCGATACATTCGGATTCTCTTATGTGAAATGTTGCAACCTAAAATTTAACTTGTCGGGGTTATTGAAAGTTTAAATGATTATTGAATATATGTGTATTAAGATATGTGTGGAATATAAAGATTATATTGAAGTAAAATGTATAATGGTGAATTGAATAAATAAATATGTGTAAAGGGTCTTGGTACCTACCCCAAACGGTCCTTGGTTGCTATAGTTCCGAAATATTCAATAAATATAAAACGTGAATGTTAGAAAATACCGTTGCATGTTATAGATATTCTCTCCAATCTTTATAATATTATTAAGTAAGATATGTAACGACTAACATCATGTAGCATGGGATTAAGGCAGATCATCGTAACCCTAATGTATTCTTAAATCAACCCTCAAGTTTGTAAACTAATATTCTTCTGTAAAACTACATTTTGATTCCATCTCTCCCATACGAATCTTCAAACTTGACCAGTGTTTCCATCTAAGTAGTCGTGTTCTCAATACAAACGAAAGTCCTTCTGAACTCGAAAAATTCTCGTTCTTTTATATCTTGTGTGAATATATCGAAGAAAGTGTGCACGTGTTAGTACAAGATGATATTAACTAAAAGATAGTCAGTGAATGGGATAGTAAGTGAATGACAAAATAAGTAACATTAGTCAATGTGATACTACTGAGAATACTTTGATCTCTTAACACCAGAAATGGAAGAAATTTATCGATAAATACTTCGACGGGCAGAATAGTGGTCAGTTACAATGAGTAAACGTAATCCTATGTGTGTGTGTAAAGATGAAATAAAGTTAAATGCGTGGACACCAGAAAGGGGGCCGCGATAATACATGTGATATTATAGCTTGTCTTGAGCTACGAGAGAGGACTCGTATAACTACTTTAAAATTTTTGCATATATGAGATAAAGACTCATTTCTAACCCTCATCTTAAGTTTTTTCCTCACTTATCATGTTGTAGACTGTAATTACTCACGGACTTATATTGTATTTGCCGAAAGTTAAATAAAAATATAATTTTTTCTATCCTTTTAATCTGTCTTTTAATATATATAAATATATATGTATATATCCTTGCATTGCTATTGTTCGATCATGTGTGTGGATTGAAATGTTTATATGTAAATATGTTTATTGCATGCGTATAAAATTCTGCGGTTAATTTCTTATTAGATGTAATAAATGTTCACCAAATTGTAGTTAGATGGTTTCTTTAAACTATTTTTACCCATGTCGATACGCTGTCCTGTATGTATGTGAGTGTGTGTGAATGAATGATAAATCTAGTTTTAAGTAGTAGGATTTAATGTTGATTTACTATGATAGTGTTCATAATAAGTGTGTAATAGCATCTTATATGTATTAGTGTATGACGGAGGTCATGAAAGATAACCAATTCTAAAGTAGTCTAAATCGGCTCAGGGAGAAAAGCCAAAATAACAGGATGAGCCTGAATGACGATAGTCTGTTCAAAAATCTCAAAACTTCTATTTGTGAATATATACAGATGGTGATCAGAAAAATGGAAACACCTGTAGTTGGCAACACGTCAGATGTATGGGTTGGCAGTGGTGTCGTGGCGCCCGCAGCGCCGGACCGCTGGTGGTGGTGTGTTAGGTCGGTCTCCATACTACGTCAGGCGCAATGGAACAGCAGTGTCCAGTGGCTGCAGCAGACGGAGGTAGTGTAAAATGGGAGACCTCTCAGATTTTCAAAGAGGGCAAATTGTTGGTGCGCGGTTATGTGGAGTGAGTGTGACGGCAGTGGCTACTGTGTTAGGTGTGTCGCGTGGGACAGTGTCGAAGGTGATGACGGCCTACACAACACACGGGAAAACCACGTCGGGGAAGCGGAACAGTGGGCGGAAGAAAGTCATGCGTGACAGGTCACGCCGGGTATTAAAGCGCATTGTCACGCAGAACCGTCGTGCCACTGCGGAGCAAGTAACGGAGGAACTCAATCAGTACCTCCCCACCCTGTTTCGACAATCACAGTCAGCCGCGAATTACATGGCATGGACTTACGGGGTCGTGTTGCACGGGCCAAACCGCTCATCAGGGACCATAACGCTTTCGCACGCAGCAAATGGTGCCGCGACCATGCAACTTGGACCGTTGAGGACTGGAAACGTGTGATATGGTCGGATGAGTCATCCTTCACCCTATTCCCAACCACGGGCCGTGTTTTTGTGTGGAGAACGCCCAAAGAAGCTTATGATCTGCAGTGACTCCGCCCAACTGTGAAACATGGCGGCAGCTCGGTGATGCTGTGGGCCGCCATATCATGGTTTTCATTGAGTCCTGTGGTCACACTTAGCGGACGAATCACTGCCAACGATTATGTCGGAATTTTAGGAGACCACTTGCATACTATGGTCTGGATGTTGTTCCCGGACAATGACGCCATCTTCCAGGATGATAATGCACCCATTCACACACCTGGCGTTGTTGAGAAACATCGGGATGAAGTTTAACACTTCCCTGGCCCGCCCAATCCGCAGATCTCAACATAATTGAACATCTGTGGTCCGTTTTGGAAACACGACTCCGGCGACGATTTCCACCTCCATCCTCTCTTACAGAACTGGCCGATGCTCTGCACGAGGAATGGTGTAAAATTCCACTTGCTACCATTCACGACCTCTATGCCTCCATCCCACGTCGCATCAAGGCTGTTTTGAAGGCGAAAGGTGGCCCGACACCATATTAATCTGGAAAGTTCCAATTTCGTTCAGGTGTTTCCATTTTTCTGATCACCATCTGTATATACATCACTTTGATTTTTTTCTTTGCCGATTCAAATGTATGTTCGATCTCCATTATAAAATTTCAAATACTGGATACAGGTTATTTAACATTTCGAAATAATAGACAATTAACATTTCGAAATAATAATAACATTTCGGAACAATTAAATTAAAACTTCTCGTCACCTGGGCTGGGTTAGGGCAACTCCCACTTGTGCAGTTGCCTGGATCTTGGTCAGGATATTATGAGGGAGCATGTGTCTCTTCGGGATCACTTCAGAATTGATCCTCAAGTAATAACCTTCGAATATGAATCACCTTTTAATAACTATTGAAGTTTCTTTACCATAATTCTATAATTATCCAATAATCCTTTATCCCTAGTTTCTTCTTCCTTTCTTTTTTCCTCTTTCTCTTTTCCCTTTCTTCTCTTCTCTTCTCACTCTTTCTTTTCCTCTTTCTAATAAAACTGAAAGTTACTGGGAGTTGTCGCTATAGACACGGTCATTAAATTGCTTTGATGTTTCTCTTCGGAAGTCCGAAATGAATTAGTTAATTCTAAAACATACATATGAAGCAAAAATTCCAAAATTCATTTAGTTATTTATTTTATATCTGACTTAACTATCAAATTGAAGATTACCATATAGCTCCTTTCCTTTCCCACTCACGATTTACGCTTTTTTCCCTCTTCAAACACAAAGAAACATTGACAATTGCATCATTTGGGATCTTATGGGAAGATGTGTAGCTGCAGGAATGTTGGATGCCCCATTCAGTCATTTAAGTAGAAAATTGGATAAGGTGTGGCGTATGTTGTGTTCATCCGATATTCTACCAGGACTAAAGATCACATCGTAGAGAAGATGATTATCATAGGTGCGTATTAATGAAATAAATGCGTGTGATGTGATACTGTTCCTTTGGCAATTTCTCCCTACCGTTCCCCAGGTTCACATTGTCTGCACTGCTTCTATCTCAGATAATTCTATTGCCTTCTTATTTCTGCTTGTGACTGACACAGTGTTCTGCGTTATCGCAAAAAAAACAATATTGGAATGTTTTCCACATCTACTTTTGTGTTTTGGATAATAGTTGCGATGCGAGATAATGCGATACGCGAGTGCTGTTCAACATGATCATCCATGATAGTTTCAGGAGTACCATGCCGTGAGGGGGAGAGCGAGGCGACGGACCCGGGTGCCGAGATAAGGGGCGGAAAATTCGGAAGTGAAGAAAGGAAAAAAGAGGAAAAATTACTTGGAATATATGTATGGGGGCGCCGTTGTATATTCTCCTCTAGAATATTGTTTTACGAAGGACAGGAAGCAAAATCAGTTTGGATCACTGATTATGAGAATCAACAATTATATATGAAAATAATATTTCTAATTTATCCTTGTTTTTCTTTTCAGTCGCTGTATCTTTTCTTGCATTCAGAATTTAGGAACAATATATCTTCGCATGAAGTATATCGATTTTGGGAAACAGCGACTTATAAGGATTTTATTATGTCAGCAGGATATTTATCTATACATAAGGAGAATTTTCATTGTAAGTTATGCTTGTATGAAAGTAATAGGCCCTATATGATATAAAACAGAAAATAGTGTGTCCATTAATTTATTGTGTAATAAGAAATTAACGCCTTCCTTCATCGTTTGAAGTTAGACCGATTTTGTCCACGCAGTTGCTCGACCACTGCAGATTCGTTATTTTCGCTTTGACCAGGTTGTGTCTGCGAACACTACTGGCGAACACTGCAGGTAGTACGTCAAAGACAGTTACCGATCTATCTAGCGGAGTTTTGTAACGTTCTGCATTGAAGCCAATTCTATTTATATTCTTCCACTTCAGACAGCAACAACAAAACTGAAACTGCGATTGTGACCGTTTGGGGTGCTCAGCGCTGTGGGAGGTTAGCGAAACGAACTGCTGTGAATTCCATATGACACAAACTAAATAGAAACTGCCCAACCGCCGCGGATTTTCAGCGGTCGAATTTTCGGACCGCGGCAGTTGGAGATCCGCACCGCACTGGATAAAACACTCATTTGACTCAATGTAGTTAGAAAATGTGGCGGTTGCGCAACTGCGTGGATAAAACAGGCCTTATATAAGACGAGACTTAATGCTTAAAGCAGATACGAAAATACTTCGGTTTCTTTGTAGGTTTTACGCTCACATCGCCAGTTGAGCCCAAGTATGTACATAATTTAAGGTATGTATCATATTATTTCACTACAAAGGGTCACCAATGTTTCAAGGTAAGGAGTGAAAGTATTTTACTAAGTGAAGTAGTGTGAAATGGAGAGTTGAAAACCTTGGAGAATCACCTTTAGCCACAAAAGAAACCGAACCAGCCGTGGTTCATACATAAAACATTCATATGTGTAAGTAATTCCATGAGGATATATAAAAATTAATTTCAAGTACAATTATAGTCCCTCAACTTTCTCGTAATGTTGAAGACGCTGTAGTTCTGAATCCTTCAAATATTCTCAGTAACCATCATTATTGGAGGATTTAAAAGATGATGACATTGGAGTGAGTAAAGTAAAGTGAGCAGTAGAAAAGGAAATTTCTACTTATGATGTGATGTATGGATCATGAAGTTTAATGGTAAAATAATAAAGTAATTTTAGATGAAAATTGTAACTTTTTTATTATTACAGTATAAACATTTGTAACAAGGGTAGAGGAATGATTGTGTTTATAACATTGGTCTACAGTAAATTATTTTTCTTGAAACTAGATGTTTCTTATAATTTTCGAGCTGCTGTAGACGAATCTGTCCTTAGTTTCGGTCCTGTACTCTACAATTTAGAAATAATGCTAGTGACAATATTGACCCTTTTAAGAGCACCAGCAGTTAAAAAGATATATTAGACTTTCACTTAGAAATCTGCTGCTCCTAGAACAATAATATCATATTCATGATTTTTATATCATTATCTTTGTAATGATTCATGGTTATAAAGAATACAACACAAATGCCTGACGGTTCTGGAAATCCAGAAAAATTCGATTTCTCAGAAAACTATGTTGTTTCGGAATCTGGGCAACCCTGGTAGAGATAAAAATTGATGATCGGCATTAATTCTCTGAAGCATGTTTTCGCAGCTTGTCTTCTGGTTTCATTACTTATAGGAGTTGAAGCTAATCACATTATATACTATCGTATGTGGAAAACTCGTGTACTACGGCCACGGCGTGCAATTGACGTCTAATATACGCACACATGATTGTCTTATTGTTTCTACAGTTTCCTATCATGTACGCGATATCATGTATGAACACTATATTTGAAATAGCAAAATTTACATTTATTTATATAAAAAATATTAAGGCAATCATTACATTTTTTAGAGATAGATAACGGGGTTACAGTGCGAACGCTAAGTGTTTATGAAGTGATTCGCGGCAAGTTTCTACAATTTTTCAATTCTACAAGTCTAATGAAAGAGATACATTGAAAACTAAAGCTGTGGAGTCCGCTCTAGATTAACTTTCTCTATTAACTTAATCTAAACTCTTAATTAAACTAAAGTTAATTTTTTTTAGTAGGCATTCTGTATAAAGCTGAATATTCATTTGTTTTTATGTTTGACACCCATACAAATCCAAACCATGGCTTCCCACGACTTGACTTGGTATACTCCTACTCAAATCCAAATCATAGGTATAGGGAAGAAACAGTAAACTATTTAGAATTTGTAAAGTGCATATCCAACGAGAGCAGCGAGTTCATAGTTTATGTCAAAAATATAGTGTCTCAAGTTAGGAGATGGAACTCGGGATAGCTATAAACTCCTGACTAAAATTAGGAAGGCTTGTGTTGAAAGAATCGCAAATCGCATTTCCAAGAGGAAAGGGAGGATATCTGAATATTTTACTTTCTCAATTAAAACTGATGTAGTTTGTCCCATCACGATTACTATAATCTGATCTTCATTTTAAAAATTAACCTGAGGGGAACAAAAGTTCAATTGCCAAATATAAAATATTTCACGAATACCTCAATTTAGGCAGATGAAACATGGTGTTCCTATTTAAAACATATTGACACGTTTTAAAACGTTTATAAAAATTCCTTCCTTACAGCGGTGAAGGAGGTGATTTTTACATTATTTCAATTTATTGTTTTACATTCACAATGGTTCCAAGGACGACCCGCTCGGGAGAGCAATACTCCCTTAAGTATGTTTTCTTCGCGCGCTACCCTAGCTAGCTGTTTTAAGTTGGTCACAAAATTAATATCATGGGGTCAAGGTGGAACAAAACGAGCCCTGTGGGGCTTCTAACCCGTTCCTTCTCCTCCTTCTCTTCCCACTACTACTCCTACTTCTATTCCTACTACTACTCCTATTCGTACTACTATTACTACTACTACTACTACTGCTACTACTACTACTACTACTTATTTGCACAAAAGTAAGTAATCACTTTTGAGTATTATTTTCATCTTATTTTAATGAAAACAATGTTATGAAAATTTTAAAAGAATAAAAAACATTCCTTGGGTGGATTTGAACCCACGCCAAAAGCGATTAGCGTTACTAACCCACAGCGCTAGCACGCTCGGCCACGAGGACCAACTGTAATAAGAGTTTGATTTCTGCTATATGTATGCTGTGTGGCAAGAAACGAATAACGCCAACCAATCAGAACCGTGTATTTAGTTCCTACTTCCGGGAGCATTAGTTTCCCGAGCTGGTCCTTTTCAAGGGTGTCCATGAGATTAGTCTGGGAATGAGATTACGTTAGGTCATTATTTGTGGAAAAAATCCAGTTTTCTGCCCCAAACTCTTTGTCTGAAGCCATGTTATTTCAGTGCTTCAACTTCGAATGATGTGTTAAAAGTAATAACCTATTGTAATTTCTCCTTTGGTGTGTTGGCAATAATTTATTTTTTTAGCGCTTTCTACATTATAATTCATTTACATATCTATCTCTCTTTTTGCCATTGCTGTCTATACTCTAATTCAATATTTATAAAATTTGTAACTTTTTTCAGACGTAACCTTTACTTCAACCAGGTCATTAAATCATGGAAACTGCGTTACAATAAGTGCAAACACGACAATAAGTAAGGGAGATCAGTTTGATCTTACTCTCGGAAGCTGGTATTCTTCAAATGATATAGAATTCTTCATTATTTACCTTCATGATAGTCACGAACCTTGGTCAGGTAAAATAATACTTTAAAAACTACTTTCTGTGTAACAAATCAGTACGGAACAACCACTCTTAGGCATGAAACGTCACAGGGAAGAAGTTGGATGTCCAGATACTTCTGTAAATTTGTTACCACGTGTTCTGCTCTGATTTTTATTTATGTTCTATTTGTAACAGTAGGTAGCTGATACAGGTTGATGGGTATGATGATGCCTATGTTCATGTTTAGGCATTTGGAATACCAATCGGCCACTATAATACGATACGCGAGATTATGCGGATCACTTTTTTCTGTGAAATATTCTCAAGTATATAGTTTGTGGTGAAGAATCCCATGGTTACAGAATGTATCCAATTGTTTAGTATTTTTGCTGCTTAAAAATTTCCACAGTTTGTGTTCCTCAATTACTTCAGAGTTGCGAACCTCCTTTTTGTTTTTGAGACATGGTACGAATCCAGAACTTTTAAATTTTGGTATCTGTATAGTAGTGGTGGTTGAGAGGTAGCTGACAATATTAATAAGTAAATTACAAAGTTTTATATATAAGTATACAACATATTGTACGTACATTGAGTGCACAGCATTATTTAGATCTTGTATTAATTCTGAGAGATGAATAATGCCATAAACATTATCTAGGAGTCCACGGATCACCAATTGGGAAAGACTATTATAGTGTTATTCTGTGAAAGCTTAAATTTTTTGAACCTGTGTACTAAAATTATAAACTTCGAAATTATTGTAATTTAGGAATATTTAAATGTATGTTGTTAATTAGGGAAAGATGGATTAATAAGAGACACTCGGGGTAATAAGAGACAAAAGTAATTTAAAATGTTAACAGTTTTCAAGTCACATTTCTGATTCTTTGTGTATATATACTTTGTTACTGGGCAACTCAATAGAAAATTATTTTATTTGTTCCCAAAGTTCAGGAAGACTACAAAAATTATTTGTTTTTAAATTTCAGTTGTTGTCTTTTATTATTCAGTATGGGGTAATAAGAGATGCTGCCCAGATTTCTTTTATTCTGTGCCTTGTTATTGAACTGGGGTTACAACGAATATGCCTAAGATGTATTCTATTGCCCTACCTTTTAACATGCTTGTATTCTGACTACTTTTCTACAATTGTCATGTGAAAATTAAGGTTACTGAAAGTCTACTTGAAAGTTGAATGTTTTTAATTACAAACTATATAAATTACAGTCTTTCATAATTTATAGTCTTTCATATGAAGTTTTTCACTCATTCTGAACATTTTGGAATGGCAAAATTACACATTGTAGTAATATAATTTTTTTTATTATAAAGGTAGGGCCTAAAATAGAAAATAGGCCTAGACCAAAACTTTTAAAACCAAACATTTTCTCTTTTTAACATCATAAAGCCTCTTTATATTTGCAAGTTCAACTCTTTTAACAATGAACGGATTATTTCCTAATAAAATTACTGGACCATAAAAGATAAACACTTTGTTCACTTTTTGAATATCATCATGAGGAGGCCAGTGAAATTTTAATGTTGAGTTAGCGAACCTGGAAAGACCAAATGACTGTCTCACCCCGACAAAAATAAATAAATAAATAAAATTTAAAAATAAAAAAAAAAAATAAAAATGGGATAATAAGAGACACGTATTTTCTGGCAAACTCATTTATCAGAGAAAAACTTGAACAATTTCACTTTGAAGTATTACTAATGCTGTACAAATTTATGCAAGCAACTTTTTAGAAACATCTATAACTAAGTTATAAAAAAAAATCACGAAAAAAGACTGACTTTAAGTACCCAAAGTTTTGGGTAAACACTTTTTGAAAGGCAGGAAAGAAGGTAAAGAAGTTTCCTGAAAGCAATTAATTTTTCTAGGCTTGTACATAAAAGATACAGTAAACTGTGGAACTTTTGTTTTGATATTTAAAGGAAGGGAAAGAGATTGTTCATGTCAATATGAGAGTGTTCGTGAGTTTGAGAAATCTGTCCCGTAATAATAAATATATTGTACTGGGACAAAATATTTGTCCGTGTTGTGAAGGTGCTCGATAATAAACGTTGAACTCTAAATGTTATTTTATGTTTGCATGCATACAACAATGTTGTGAACAATCTAGACTGAAGAAATCGCCATGACAAAACTTTGTGCCGCGATATTTTGAACGGTGAAGTTTTGTCCCAGGCGATATTTTTGCCCGTAATGTTTTGGATGGCAAAGTATTGGCCAAGCGCGATTGTGGCCTGCTAGGTTTCATCCTAAACCAGCGAGTTTCACCCTCCTGATAATTTTCCTCCATGTGGTGATATAGATCTACTGTATTTGAGCAGGCTATTATCCATGAATCAATCCAAGAATTTTTTTTATTTGTTTGGCTCAGGCCTGTCTTTCAGATCCGGCATCTGAAACTTTTGACCGGAACGGGTTATCATCATTGCCATTTATTTGTTTTCTTATCTTTATTGGATATCCATGTTTGAAAGAAAAAAGGTGAAAAGGAAAGAACAAAGGAACCACAGCACAAGAACAAAACAAACAAAATACAAAGAAACAAACAAGAATAAACAATGAAAAAATTAATTAACAACAATTTTCTTGCAAAGTGCTACTCAGCTTAACTCTATCTGCATCTATCCTGAACTATACTACTTAGTATTTCAATTCCTAATCCAACAACTCTAATAGTATGAAATACGATATAAAATACTTAAATGATACGTTCTATTGTTATTAATTCTTATCTACTTATCTATCTATATTGTCTAACTAGTCTACTCTTCTATTTTGCTGTTATTTGTTTATTTTATATATTATTTCCCTATAGTTCTTAACCACTTAATTCCTACTGATTGATTTCTTTTTCTTAATTATTAAGATGTTTTTTTATTGTAGTCTTATTATGTTTTTTAGTTACCTAGTTTTTTTTATTTGTTTAATTGTAATTATGGTTTTCTATTCTTATTTAATGGTTTACTATATTATTTATTATCATGTACATTTATTAGTTAGGCTACTATTTATCATTTTTTCCTCTTGTTATTCCACATGAGTGTTTAATGATATTGTTTAATTAATTTTATATTTACTTTACTAATTATTTAAGTTGTTATATTATATAGTTAAGTTTTATTTAATAATGTGTTGCTTCATCTTCTTTCTTCGGTTTTCACCGCATGACAATGATTCCTCTCCTGTATGCTGTATGATTATTTATCAAAGTGCACTCCTCTTCACTTTTCACAACAAAACAGATCACTGCGGTTTTTCACTGTATGATTGGTTCTCTCCTGTGGTCACGGAACACATTTACACTAACGTACCAAAAATTTACACTAACATTTCACTTCACTAATAACTTCCACTCTTATATGACCTAAATTTTAATGGTTATTCATGAAGTATTCTGTGAGTGTTCTCAGTTTCTTGTCCATGTCATATCACAGTCCTGTATGTGCTGACTTGAGGTCCAGGACCCACTCAGAGCACTTAGTGTAGGTTCTGGTCCGTTGTGTCCTTCCGCCCGCACACCCAGGCTGGGACCGTCATTTCGGCCGAGATCGACTGAAGCGGCCACTAAGTTCACTATCTCTGAGACACTCCTCTTCACTTATCGTCCATGACGCAATGAAGTACACCCAAAAACCCGAAAACCGAAAACCAAAGACCCGGAAACCACAAACACAAAAGCGCACATGCGACGCACACACACAAGACCATACCCATCCGGAGTTCCATCCGGTGTAAACCGGGGATGCGATGATCAACTCGCTCCTCTCCCCCGGGGGGCACGGAATACCAGTGCCATCCTGAAGATTTTTTTCGGTCCGGAAGATTTCATTCATTCAAAAACACTCAGATACATCCACTCTAATTCTATTTACATTTATGAAATGCTTATTCGTTTTCATTGTAATAAGTTCTTCTTCTTATTTCAGAATAGCTGTTTCCTATTCGCTTTAAGATGTTAAAATCATTTTCATTTTCGATTATTTGTATTAGATTTTTACGTCTGATATTTTTCCTCTCTGGTATTACATCTTCTGTCAGAGGGCACCAAAAGATGTGGTGCTCTGGTGTTCCAATTTCGCCGCATTCACAGATTGTATTCTCTTTGGCCTTTATTCTATACAGGTAAGTTTCATAGGGGCCGTGCCCACTTAGAAAGTGAATGACACCTGGACTTGGATCTAGATGTTTTAACTTTTTCCTTTTATTAATTGTTGGAATAATATCCCATAATCTTCTTGATTTGTTTGAGTTTGTCCATTCTAAGTTCCATATTTCTTCTATAGTTTCTTCGATCTCCTTCTTTGTTGTTACTGCCTTGCCTAGAAGATCTATTATCTTTTCGTTTTCTTTCTTTTTTAGCCAGTAGAATGCTGCTCTTTGTAGTATTACCAGATGTAGTGGTTTTATATGTAGTAGTATACATAATGCTTCATTTGGCACTGTGTTAAAGGCTCCACTTAGTCTTATAAGTAAATTTCTTTGAAGTCTATTTATGGATTTAATATTTTTATTTGTGGTTCCCTAATTAATTTAGTTCCAAAAAGCATAAACTTAGTTTTTTGCGCTGATAGCTTTAATTTAGTTTCAGAGCACCAATTATATAGACTTTCCACTACTTGGTTAGTTTTTGTTTCTATTTCTCTTCTGGAATTTGCTGATGTTGTTATTACAATATCACCAGCAAAGGCTATGATTCTATCTATTGACTCATTCTTTCCCATTTTCTGCAGGCAAGGCTGTAGTTGTATATCCCACATCAGGGGTCCCAAGATTGAACCTTGTGGACAGCCCTTTTCATTTTGTATTTCTTTATCTCCCTTTTCTGTTTGTATAACTATTTTTCTGTGTTGGAAATAATCTTTTATTACGTTTTGCAGATATTGTGGAAGCCTTAATTTCTTCAAATTCTCTAATAACGCTGGTATCCGTAAATTATCGAATGCTCCCTCAATGTCAATAAACAACGCTAGAGCATATTTCTTTTGGTAGCTACTATTTTGTATTTGTTCTTTAAAAACATGCAGTGCATCCTAGGCCGATCTTCCCGCTCTAAAACCATATTGTAGGGTGTCATTCTGTATATTTCTATACTTGTTTATCCTATTAGCTATCTCTCATAAATTTTGCTTATGTTCTTTATAAAAAATATTGGTCTGTAGGCAACAATTTCTAATGGGTCTCTGTCCAGGCTCTTAAGTAGTATAATTAACTTCAAAATTTTCCATTCATTTGGGAATGTTTGTTTCTTTAACAATATGTTGTAGTTTTGTTAAGTAAGGGACCCATATGTCTTTATTCCTTTTATATATTTCATTTGTTATTTCATCAAGACCTGGGGCCTTACCTGTTTTTAGTTTCTTTATAATTTTTTCTACTTCATCATTTGTTACCAATTCGGAGTCGTCCACATCTACTACTGTTGCTTCTCTTGCATGATTTCTTCTTCTCAATCCCAGAATGCAGAGGCAATGGTTCATGACGACGAGTGCTATGGAGGTCTGCAGAAATGGTTGAAGTTATCTTGGCTTTTGAGCATTGTTATCACTTTCAACCGGCATCCAGCTGCTGAGAATCTTCAACAATTTGGATTCCTCATACTCATGCTAGATATCTTATTAGATCTTTGAAGCACCATGTTTGGAAATATTACGTAACGTCTCTCAGTAATTGAACACAACGGGACATTATTTGGCGTGAAGTTCTCTCCATTAATGGCCTCTGTTTTACTACTGTCTACTCTATGAGTAGACGAGGTTCTGGAGACTAATCCCCCAGATAGCCAACACATTAGGCCTGCACTTTCCTTCTATCATTGAATGTACACTATTCGATTTGAGTGTAAACGTATTCATATGCATACCAGAAATCTTTTAAATATCTGTAGTGACAATACGTAGGATTTAACAGTTGATTCACAGCTCTCTAGTTCGGCTCTATCCTACGAGCGTTGTTCTACAGTGCTCCAAAGAATACTACTTCTCCTCCGATTTCAAAATATAGTTCGTTTACATCATCTGATTTTCAAGATTAAGAATTATTCAGGTTAGTTGGGACTGGAATTGGTAAGGGCTAAGGTAATAAAAATAAACAATTAAAACAAGACTCTCATACTTACTTCAACCTGAAGATTGTGACCGAAGGCCTGAATAAAACACCTACCGTTTCGTTTATACGTAAAGAGAATGAGTAATGCATCATTACTCATCATGTTGAAGTATTAACGTGAAAGACAGGTCCTTGAAAAATCTATTCGAAAACTGTGTTGTTTGTAACTCGAAACCAGAACAAACTAATGTTGAGTACTACCAGACTTATATGACATTGGTAGAAACAGACTTACAATTTCAATATTTGCTATCTTAACATGCGCGACTCTCCTTTCTCGTTCGCCAACTAGCCGAATATCCTCCTAAGAGCTTTACTTCTGTTAATCTAGTCTATAATCAAATTCAAACATTCATTCACAGCTCAAATTATTCTTTATCCTGTAACTAGAGATAGTATTGATGAACTTGAGCGCGGATTACTGTGGAGAATAAAGTTCTTCCTAGAATAAAATAAAACGTAGTGTATTTGAATCATAGAATTATGAAATTATAGACATTTCTTTTTAAATATGATATTGCAACACACTTTATGCTTAGTTATACAGTCTTCGAAAGACACAGCAGCATATTTCATGTAAAATTTACTCTTTCCTTTAATAATCGATAATTATATATACATATGTAGTACTGAAATGTAATGGCACTGTGACATATCTAATATTATAAAAAATTGAATTGTACGACATATGTTTCAGATATACAAACGGATTTAATTGACCCAGTGATCATTGGAGTTAGGACACAGCAAAGCATAAAAGTAGAAATTGGACTTCAATATGTTCATGCTCTAAACCTTCGAGAAAGCCCATGTGTATCTGACGTTAAGTACAGTGTTGTTATGGTAAGTAGCATATATTTCTAAATAACGCTATTACACTATAAAGTATAGAGATAGTTGTCAAAATAACGCAAAGATCCATATACCAAAACACTCAAGTTAGTATCTCCTAACATTTGTCCACTTCAACCGTCCCATATTAGTGCTTTCTTCGATGACTCAAGTAAAATACTTAACGTTTCGTTTATATGCAAAGAAAGTGAATACTGGTGGTAGAACACTGATTTTTGTATGGAATAAAGATGATGTTCATGATGCAAAACTGTAGATATATCAAATTTGTAAAGACTGTATTATGGGATTGGACTTTTTTTTGAATAAATAATCGTGTAATAATATATTATTCACAGATAATACACTTTAAAAACATATTCTCAAAAGTAAAAGAAAATCACTTGAAAATAATTTCATCTAAAAGTGGCTGCGACTACGTTTAATTCAAACTTGAACTTGTGGGGAACACTCAAAATGAGTGTTGCTGAAAGAAAAAAATATAAATACGATCCCCACCAATCCAACCAAGGATCACCAATGCAAAAGTTCCCTATGTTAATTATTCACCTAACTTTTTATGTAACTTTTATTTACATTGAAATATAGAGAATTTACAAAAATATATACATAATTTTCTCACTGAAATTCAAATGCAGTAGACAAAGAGAGTTCATATTTTCAGTTTATTTTTGTTACATTATAATAGGGTGTAAGGGGTTACGCCTTACACCTAATAAGTAGTTGGCAAAATACTTGCGATTACGTGCAGGAGAGAGCTTCTTAGCTTGACATGTCATTTCATATATGTGAATAGACGATGGTTCTACTGTTACAAGAATAAACATTATAGTAAAGTTTGTTCAGTAATCTAGATTACATCATTATGTTTGTAGCTAAGAAAGTAATGAATATTCGGAAATAAGATTGTGCACATTAAAATATTGGGTGGAAGATGGCATATTCTACTAAGCATAGTACTAAAACTCTCCTAAATGGATGGTATGTCTAGACAGCTATGGAATCAATTTTCAGGAGTGCCTATCTGATTACAAGTATGACATATTATATTAGGAGATATGATTCCTAAATTAAATAACCTATCGGGCGTTTTATATATGTTATCAACAATAAAATATCATATTTCTTTTTATTGGCTGATTTAAAACTAAGCAGTGATCGTTATCAAGATATTACTCCAGTTTTTTATAAATCGCGTGGACCAATGTGGGTGGCGGAACACGTCAATATGAGCGCAGCTATTGTCAATAAAGTTCGACGACCTGTTGTTGAGCTATTATTGCACACAACATGTCAAGAACATCATCACGAAGGTGAGGGAATTTAATTGTACAAGGAAAGATGAAAATCGAAAATACAAGGTCAAGATACTGAAAACAGACGTTGAAACCGTAGCAGTGATAGAATCGAGATAAGAACATACCATACGAAGCTTCGGTTCACAAGAGGAGCATATGACTAAATTCCAACATCCATAAAATCTACTCCTTCTCCTGTTACCGGCAAATGCAGTTGGGTTTGAGCCACAAGTAATGTTTTCTTATATCATAGTAAAACAAAGACTGACTGTTTAAAAACCTATTGATAGGCTTTGGAAAATGAAACACCTGGGCAGCGTGCCACAATCAGATGAAGACAGCATTTTTAAAAATAAATTTCTACTTAAAAAACTGAAATTACGTGATGTATGTAATATTTAAAGACTTCGGACTTTAAAAGCTATGACATCATATCTTTTTGTGACGGTCTGTTGTAAAGTAGGATAGACTGTCGACCTCGCCTATTGTGAACAGACCCATTAGACACTCTCAATCATGATCCGTTAAAAATGGAATGTAGTCTAGAACGGAAAAGTGAGTACAATGAGTAGTAGATGGAGTATAATTGTTTATTATAATCAAATAAATATATATCATGACTTTTACATCCATCTTCACTTTTAATTGAAGCGATTAATTTTTGTCTGGCCCGTGTAAGTAGGGATGGCACGAGTCGAGTCAAAGGTAATTTTCTTGAGTCGAGTTTGTGAGTGTGTAGCCCCCCTCACTCCCATTCCATTTTAAAATTTCCCAGTTACTGTTGGCTGAATTGGAATGAGGCTTCATGTACTGTTCGTCGACGCAAACTGTGTTTTGGTTTTATCTTTGTAAAAGTTGGCAACCCTGTGAGTGATGACTCGTGCTTCCTGTCCACCGAACAAAGGAGGTGCAAAGTGGTTATGACAATCTAAAAAATAGTCCCTTGAATTCAAATGCCATCGTAAAATACTTTTACTGTTTTTAACACTTTAATTATTTTGTTTTAATGGTGAACTTATTTAACGCCCTTTGATATTTGTATTTCTGATGAAGGATATTTATTATGAATATTTATAAAATCTTTTCTGGCATGCTCAGCGTAAACATACTGACGCTGAGGCAAAAAAGCCGCGAAAGGTACTCTAAGTGGTTATGGCGGTTGATTGGTCCTACTACAGTGACGCCCGAGAAGAATATCAAAGTTTTTCCTCGCAATCCTTCAAGATTTAATAAGTTTGATAATGAAAAGAATAAGCTAAATCTGCGCAGGTATATAAATATAAAATTAATACAAAATCTATGTTCGTATACCAAGACAACGTTTAATATGTGAAATCATGTAAGCAACGAGGCATGATTAAGGAACCTACACAAGTAAAAGGGTGAATTCCACTTGGAATTGAAAAGTAATAACTTCCACGGAAGCTAAATAATGACTGTCCAACGAGCAACAAGAAGCATAGAGAAATCTTCTTCGTAAGAATGACTACATGATTCCCCCCCCCAAAATCCATCAATTTATAGTGTGGTTAAGTGTGATACCGAAATGGCGTGTGTTTAACACTAGTGCATTGCGTAATATAAAATTTAGCCGGCATTCGTAGTGCGTCATCTTCCTTAAAGAAAGAAAGAATAAAATAAAAATATATAATAATTTCTTCGCATAAATTACACATTTATAAAGTTTTGGGCTTATGGTGTGTTGGTACATGTTAAATAAATCACTAACAAAATGTTGTGATGTTGTTAACGTAAGTATTATAAACCTGTGTTAAGCGAATAAAATTTACATACAATCAATTTCTTTATGTACAATTACCTTTACAGCATTTCTGCACAATCACTACCCAAAAATGGTGGATGTTTTCATCTAGTAACTTGTACTCATTCCGCTATCGCCAGCAGGCGTGGTAATGACGGTGGGCGCTCGTAGTTGCAACTTCAATGAAACAGTATTTTGGTTCGCGATCCAACTTGGAGGTTTGCGCACTCTCTATTGTAGTATTATCATTTTTATTACGAATGTCTTCTTCATGCCAATTACTAAAATCCACCACAGGTAAGCCGTATTGAACAGGAGTTGTTTCCAGCGGAGTTATAAGATTTGGTTATCCCGAATGGGTTCAGGTAAGCATCAGACTCTTCTAGTCACAAAAATGGTTAGCTCGAACAAGAATTAGACCCTGCAGACCATAAGAACGGCTGCCCCGAACTGGAACCGAACCCAACACGATTCAATCGTGTTACAAGTTCCAAGTCGAGTCATTGTTTTTGAGGTCGACTTTCGAGTCTAGTCGAGTTTCATATGTGGCTCGCTCGTTCAGCTCGTTTTAGCTCGTTTTGAAATCATGGTCTGATTAGACTGGAAAGCAAAAGCCATGAGAAACGTAAGCAGTAATGTGGAATAATTTTAGTGTTGCTCACGACAAGGGACAATACTGGCATCTCGTGTCGTCTCGATAACGAGAAGACAACAGATTTTTACAACGAGATAGTCTCAAATGTTTTGAACACCAATATAAATATATAAGTACTGTAGTTCTTACCATCTAGGCTGAGATCTGCACGGTAGAATTTTTGAGTTGAGTTGAGTTGATTTTGAGTTTAACGTAACTTTCAGCAGCGAGGCTATATGAGACGGAACCTACTGATTAACATGGAATCCGAACAACATGAGTTCCCGCCGAGAATCGAACCCGAATCTCCCACGCCAAAGGCGCGTGCGTTAACCGCTTAGCCACGAATGAGCTCTGGTTGAATTTTTTAAGCGCAATTAGAAGAATCCGGATAGTGATGTCAACCGGCTCGGTTCGGTTCAAGTGAGTGAACAGCACGAGCCGGCTCGGTTAGGATTAGCACTGGCTCGGTAGAAGCGAGTCAATCGGCTCGGTTCGACTAGGCTCAAGTCAGCAGCCGATGTCTCGAGCCGGCTCTCTTGGGGTGAGTCATTAGCTCGGTTCCGTTCCGCTCAAGCGAGCCATCGGCTCGATCCGGCCAGCTCGGTAGACGTGATATGTGAGCGATCTTTCTGAGCTCTGCTCTGTGGTGAACAAGCCGTGAGTCACCCATTTAAACCAACTGCACCATTAGAGTAGGTAAGGTAGGCTCAGGTTATTTAACATGATCAAATGTTCGAGTTGGTTCGCTAGAGGTCCGATGTGGCTTTTATGGAAGTGACTGTATATCCGGCTAAATGGCTCTTCTTGTATCTGGGGTCTAGTTTAATGAAATCCTTGGTTCGGCTGTGAAGGAGACTATTACGAATCTAAGTTCTTGTACAGTCAGGTGTAAATTTCCAACTTGATAAATTTCGTGTATATCTATGTAACGATCTGGAAAACGATCGTTACAAATCTGATATGTTTGATCTATATTGACATTATTTTTTTGTTTTATTTTATTGTAAAAACTTGTTCATTTCATTTTAAGATTGCTGTTACTAATTTTAAAATGTTGTTATGAATTTTCAACTCAAAGTTTATTAAAATGAGTCGATAAATTATAATTTTCTGGAATACTAAATGAATCACTGGGCGGAAACTCCTTTAAATTCTGTATACATGCATTTTTATCTTTTTCTTCTTATTGATCGATGATGGATATACAAAAATAAACAGTGAATGTTGATAAATGAAAAACCGAATTAATTTGACGTTTAAAGCAATTCTAAGTATTATTTAATCGAACTGCCATAAAATATTGAAAATTATATTCTTTTGTGCAGTAAATAAATATAAACGGTAAGAAGTGTTTGTGGAATATCGTTGAGATGTATCATAATATGAGTTGCTAAGAGCCTAGCCCCGCCTACTTTCGGATCCCAGATTATTCCCAATGTTAAATTATTAAGTTAGATTTTGTATGCAATAACTATTTTATTAAATAATATGAAGTTTCCAGAATCTAATAAGCTAATATTACAGTTTATGTTCTAACACGAGATGGATGTTACGGATGTTTTCTAATATGTATTCTTAGCCATTGTTTTATAAAGCTTTGCAGGAATATGCAAATACGTCGCTGTCTTCATGTAATGAATTAATTAAAATATTAGAAAGGAATAAAGTATATACGTCGAAGTCTCGATAACAATTGGAAATAATATATGTACTTGCTGTAGGAAGTAAAGCGGTGAGATAACTGTTGTATCCTATAATCCGGATCGTTTAAAAGTATATAGCTGTAATATAGTTCTTGTATCCTGGTAATTGAAATAAACATTAATTTTTGGAACTGCGATTTGGAATCTATATGGCTATTGTTATGTTTGTTAAATGCTGTGAATTTGCTTATACGTATGATATCCGGACCTGCTCGACTGGTGATAATTGAAATGCAAGTCCGAAATACAAATTATATAAAAGTTAAAGTTTTCTTAGGGCAACGAATGGTTGTTACTATAGAAAGAAAATGGGCGGTACCAGTTAGAGTTTTAGAAATAATTAACAGTCACAGAAAATGGCGACCGTGACAGGACTTTGAAGACAGATGTCGTTACTGGTCGCAGATCCAGAGTCAGAATATAACGACAATGATCTAAAAAGATATCAGCGTTTCGGATAGTGGATACCAGAGTTAAAAATTGAGAAGATTTTGGGTCTTCGGACGTAGGCGGAACATTATATGCATAATATGGTAAGGAAAATAAACTTGATAAAACTTCTAAAAGCAGAGACAATTTAATATATCTGTGTTGTGAAAGTGTGGAAGTACCTGGACAGGATACTGATTACAGTATAGTGTGTAATACTTGCCGTAATTATTTTCATCTGTCCTGTGAAAAAATGGAATCAACCAAATTCACTTGGTGTTGTAGTCGATGTACCAGTAAAGATAGTCAGTTAATAGTAGAAGATGATGAGGCTTCTGAAGAAGAAGAAGTTGTTGAAAGTAGTAATATAGGATCTGAAACAATTTTGACAAAACTGTGGAAGGAGATGACGCGTATGAATAAAAATTTTGAGGATCAGGAGACAAGCATGAATAAAAATTTGGAAAAGAAATTCGAGGTTCAGAATAAGAATTTTGAACTTCATTGTCAGAAATTGGAAGTGCGGATGATTAAAAGGATGATTGAGACTGAAAGGAAATGGCATCAAGAACTTACCAACTGCAAACAAGATTTGATGGAGGACTTGAGAACTGAGATATACACTGTCGATATCCGTTTGAACTAACTGAGTGAAGAAGTGAGAGAACAAAAGGTTCAATCTTGTGACGAATTAATAGAAGCTATTCTGACGAACACTGCCCAATGGACAACAAATGTAATTGAAGATATGACAGTATATGAAGAGTGTACGGATGTTAAAACTGTAACATATAAAAGTATGAAAACATCAAATGAACTAGTCGAAAGACCTTACAAGAAGATTAAGCAATACAAAGAACAAAGCCCAATACAACAGTTGGAGAAAAGAAATAATACGATAATATGCAAAAATAGAAGCAGTAGGAAAAGAAAGAAGAAAGTAAAGGAAAACAAGAGTAGAAGACGAAAAAGAAGAAAGACACTGACATAAACCATCATCAGAAATCGAAAGAGTAGAAAAAGGAAAAGAAGAAAACCAAAAGAAGATACGAAAGAAGTTCAAAGAAGAGACAAAGAAGTACAAGTAGATAAAAGGAAAAATCCAGATAAAACGAGACAGTGGAAACATCGGAAGAGGAAAGTAAAGAAGTCACAAGAAAACAGTATGCGGAAATATAACAGAAACAAGTCTAAGCAATTAAAAGGAAGACAATGTACGGGGAAGAAACGAAATAAATTGAAAGGTGACGTAAAATATCGAAAAATAAAAGAGCTTGTAAAAAGCGAATTCTATGTTATTAACGTTACTGTTTTTAAAATTGTTGTTTAGTTTGTAATTTATATTAGTTTATTCAGTCTTGAGGGAACAAAAGAAATGAATGTAAGATAACTATGAATAGTAGAAGGTGAAAATTTTATGTTGCTCTATCAAGACCATAAAATTTTTCCGGTTAAGCCGGGGAATTGTAACGATCTGAAAAACAATCGTTACAAATCTGATTTGTTTGGTGTATATTGTCATTATTTGATTGTTTTATTTTATTGTAAATACTTGTTCATTTCATTTTAAGATTGCTGTTACTAATTTTAAAATGTTATTATCAATTTATCAACTCAAATTTTATTAAAATGAGTCGATAAGTTATAGTTTTCTGGAATACTAAATGAATCACTGGGCGGAAACTGCTTTAAATTCTGCATATATGCATTTTTATCTTTTTCTTCTTATTGATCGATGATAGATATACAAAAATAAACAGTGAATGTTGATAAATGAAAAACCGAATTAATTTGACGTTTAAAGCAATTCTAAGTATTATTTAATCGAACTGCCATAAAATATTGAAAATTATATTCTTTTGTGCAGTAAATAAATATAAACGGTAAGAAGTGTTTGTGGAATATCGTTGAGATGTACCATAATATGAGTTGCTAAGAGCCTAGCTCCGCTTACTTTCGGATCCCAGATGATTCCCAATGTTAAATTATTAAGTTAGATTTTGTATGCAATAACTATTTTATTAAATAATATTGAGTTTCCAGAATCTAGGAAGCTAATATTACAGCTTATGTTCTAACACGAGATGGATGTTACGGATGTTTTCTGATATGTATTCTTAGCCATTGTTTTATAAAGCTCGGCAGGCATGTGCAAATACGTTGCTATCTTCAAGTAATGAATGAATTAAAATATTAGAAAGGAATAAAGTATATACGTCGAAGTCTCGATAACAATTGGAAATAATATATGCACTTGCTGTAGGAAGTAAAGTGGTGAGATAACTGTTGTATCCTATAATCCGGATCGTTTAAAAGTATATAGCTGTAATATAGTTCTTGTATCCTGGTAATTGAAATAAACATTAATTTTTGGAACTGCGATTTGGAATCTATATGGCTATTGTTATGTTTGTTAAATGCTGTGAATTTGCTTATACGTATGATATCCGAACCTGCTCGACTGGTGATAATTGAAATGCAAGTCCGAAATACAAATTATATAAAAGTTAAAGTTTTCTTAGGGCAACGAATGGTTGTTTCTATAGAAATAAAATGGGTGGTACTAGTTAGTGTTTTAGAAATAATTAACAGTCACATCTATCTTGATGAATTAATGGATTGAGCTGTGTTTAGTAGTTTCCATTGGTTAAGATGGGTGGGACCATGGGTCCCTTGGCCCTTCTTTGGGTATGACACTGGTGCTCTAAATGGTCTCTTTCTGCGCACACAGAAAATTAACTTTAAAAATAATAAATTTGCTCCTACCGTTTGTTGGTACCGAGGCAACAAACTTGCTGAGGATAGACAAACTTGATGCGAGGTAATGCGCTGCAGTTTAAAAGTAACTTAACCAATATTGAACACTCTCTAGACAAGACATTTGATGTTTCTATCAAATTATCTTTTGATATCAATAAAATATTTTATCATTTTGCTTTTAATGTGTCCATGTTATTCAAACTTACCCTATTTCTAGTCAAAAGATTGGCCTACCTTTTAATAAAATTAATTTCTGACAATTTATGGATCTTCGCGCTTACAGTTTGAAGGCTGAGAGAACCTCAGCATGTCGCTGGTGCCCTAATTGATACAGATTAAACACTTTTATTGATATCTCCAACAGCAAAATCCAATAACAATAAAGAAAATGTGAATTGAGTTGAGTTGATTTTAACGTCCCGAGACTATATGAGCGCGGTGGCTTAGTGGTAGAGCGTTCACCTCTGGTGCTTGGGGTCACGGGTTCGATCCCAGTTCCCGCCAAGTGAACTTTGTAGTGGACAAACACCATGCTCGTGGGTTTTCTCGGGGCTCTCCCGTTTCCTCCCACTTTCTTCATTCCACCATTTCACTCATCTCTTATCATCACCGTCTCCTTTAGCCTAACCGGCATATCCGTGGGACGTAAAACTCAAAGATTTTGTTTCATTTTTACAATTGCCACATTTATGGAATGTTTCAACTAGTAGGTGACTTGTACTGCACTTACAAGGTTCGGTTTGGTTCGGCATCTTTTTCTGAGCACCATTCATTTGACATAGGAAAAAATATGGTGCACAGTTTTCATCTAAGAGGCGATGTCGGGATGGTATCTGTATTAAAATAGCCCAGACCAGCCTTGTTCCATCTTTTTCCAAGAGCATAAGCCAAGATGCCACTTTGCTGTAATTAAATTTAATTCCTTTTTCTATCTATCCCCTCGTCCTTAATGATGACGTCAGCTATATGGAGGGTGGACATTGAATTTGTATGTGTTCCTTAATCTTCATTTGCTCCTTCCTGCCATTCTTCTTGGCTCAGAGTACTTAAAACTACATACATACAGGATTTAACTCGTTTTCGATATATGACATAAAGTAATCATGGAAACAAAATTCATGTTTTAATTAAATTCTCAAACACAGGTTATCACAACTCACAGTTCCAGGGAGGTCAATTAACCTTGAAGGAGGGATCACTCCCCTGATCCCGTCTGGCAACAGGTTTGATGCTCCCCCGGAATATAAACCTGTAACCTCGTGAACGATGTCCTTGTCTCCTAGACTTCACGACTACCGAGGTCGACAGCTAACCAGTCTTTAGTATTCAGATACAAAGCGCCTATCTTTCATATTTATACACGGTGTTGTTGTTACAATAATAATAATAATAATAATAATAATAATAATAATAATAATAATAATAATAATAATAATATAATAATAATAATATAAGTAGTAGTAGTAGTATCATTGATAATAATTATATTGTCTATGTAGGATACTTGAAACTACATACAGGATTTGGCTCGATTTGACTCGTTTTGGCTCGACTCCACTCGAAACTCGAACCAAATTCGAGTCGAGTTGGAGCAAATTTTTCGATCCGAGTTCTCGAGTCGAGCTCAAAGATATCTGTTTCGAGTCGAGTCGAGTTTCTAAGAAAACTTGCTCGAACTCGCTCGTGCCTATCCCTAGTGTAAGCTCTTTGAGTATTTGAAGGATACTAGCCTGTTCAGTTTCATATTGATGTTTTGCTAAGAACCATAAAGTCTTGCATAAGTAGCCATGCATTGCTAATGATCCTTCATCTCCTGAATTTGAGACTGTTATTGACCATCGTGATGTTCATTTATTATATGATCCCTCAATAGACTATTGTAGTACTGATATTTCGGCTGATGATCGGAGTTTCGAGCTCGATAATATTGTTTTATCATACAGCATAGAATTGATTTTACTTCATGATTCCGAAACTACATGAAAGAACCATTGTATCATTGTTGTATGTGAAGAAGGGCTTCCCATTCTGCATGTATCACAGCTCCATATTAGAGTTCATGTAAAATTGAAGTATTAAGTACCACAAGGGCTACATTTGAGAAAATTTTGGGCTGGAAGTTTATCATGAGTACAGAATAATGATCACTAAAACAGACTGGAACCATAGCCATATGTTGATGCCTAAGAGTGCGACTGATAGGGAAATTATCCAATCTTCAGGAGCTCGTCCATGTAAAGAACGTATGTCCAGGTGTATTAGGAAATAAGTGTCACCACATGTCTACAGTAGTAATGGCGTTACTATAGGACACTTTTTGGCCCCTGGGTCCCTGCCTCAGGACCCATGGTCCCTGGCCGGGGTCAATGACCTAGGGGTACATAGGACCACCCCTCTAAATTTTGGCAGGGGTACCATGGCCTACCCCCTAAATTTTGGCAGGGGTACATAGGACCACCCCCATTAAATTTTGGAAATTGCCAAATCTAAAAATTTGGTATGGTAGCCTAGGACCATAGTATGTACCTCTATCAGTATTGGGTGTCTATGTCGTTCCCTTTCATGGGTAAAAAATTGCCAAAAAGTCAAATTTGGGGGGTTTTTGACCTAATTTATCCCCTTTGATGAGGTGTTATTACCCTATATGGTTATATGGGCGTATACAGGGGTCCATTCCCTTTCATAAGACATGGGTATATTAATGCACCCCTTGAAAAATTTGGGAGGGGTACCTTGGCCCACCCCTTAAATTTTGGAAATTGCCAAATCTAAAAATTTGGTATGGTAGCCTAGGACCACAGTATGTACCTCTATCAGTATTTGGGGTCAATGTCGTTCCCTTTCATGGGTAAAAAATTGCCAAAAATTCACATTTCGGAGGTTTTTGACCTAATTTATCCCCTTGGATGAGGTGTTATTACCCTATATAGTTATATGGGCGTATACAGGGGTCCATTACCTTTCATAAGACATGGGTATATTAATGCACCCATTGAAAAATTTGGGAGGGTACCTTGGCCCACCCCTTAAATTTTGGAAATTGCCCAATTTAAACATTTGGTATTATAGTATAGGACCCTAATATGTATTATGATAAATTTGGATGGTCCACCTCGTTCCCTTTTAGGGGTACCAAATTGCCAAAATATAAACGTAAGCAATACGTAGTACCACGTGTTTGGTTTTGACCTAATTTATCCCCTTGGATGAGGTCCTATTACCTTATATGTTTATATGAGCGTATACAGGAGTCTATTACCTTTCATAAGACATGGATATATTGGTGCACCCCCGGGAGGGGTACCTTGGCCCACCCCTTCAATTTTAGAAATTGCCCAATTTAAACATTTGGTATAATAGTATAGAGCCCTAGTATGTATCACTATAAATTTGGGTGGTCCACCTTGTTCCCTTTCATGGGTACACAATTGCCAAATTTTAGTACAACCACGTGTTTGGTCTTTTGACCTAATTTATCACCTTTGATGAGGTGTTATTATCCTATATCGTTATATGGGCGTATACAGGGGTTCATTACCTTTCATAAGATATGGGTATATTAATGCACCCCCAGGAGGGGTACCTTGGACCACCCTTTAATTTTGGAAATTGCCCAATTTAAACATTCGGTATAATAGTATAGGACCCTAATATATATTAATGTAATTTCGTTCCCTTTTAGGGGTACAAATTGCCAAAATATAAACGTAAGCAATACGTTGTACCACGTGTTTGGTTTGACCTAAGTTATCCCCTTGGATGAGGTTCTATTACCTTATATGGTTATATGGTTATGTATAGGGGTCTATTCCCTATCATAAGACATAGGTACATTTGTGCACTCCTTTAAAAATTTGGGAGGGGTACTTTGGCCCACCCCTTTAATTTTGGAAATTGCCCCTTTTTACATGTTTGGTATTATAGTATAGAACCCTAATATATATTTCTATAAATTTGGGTGGTTCACCACGTTTCCTTTGATGGGTACGAAATTGCCAAATTTTAGTACAACCACGTGTTTGGTTTTGGCTCAATTTATCCCCTTGGATGAGGTCCTATTACCTTATATGGTTATATGATCATGTATAGGGGTCCATTCCATATCCCCTTAAATTTTGGAAATTTTCCAATTTAAGCATTCGGTATCATAGTACATGACCTCAACATGTATCATGATAAATTTGGGTGGTCCATCTTGTTCCCTTTCATGGGTAAAAATTACTAAAATATAAACATAAGCAATATGTTGTACCATGCGTTTGGTTTTTGGCCCAATTTCTTCCCTTTGATGGGGTTCTATTACCTTATATGGTTATATGGTCATGCATATGGGTTCATTTCCTATCATAAGACATGGGTACATTGACGCACCCCTTGAAAAATTTGGGAGGGGTATCTTGGCTCATCCACTCGGTTTTAGAAATTGTTTTAATATAAGCATTTGGTATCATAGTACAGGACTTCAATATGTACCACTATAAATTTGGATGGTCCACATCGTTCCCTTTCATGGGTAAAGAACTACCAAAAATCGAATTTCGGAGGTTATTGACACCTATTTAGCACGTTATATGGTTTATTACCTTTATATGTTTATGTTCCCTTTTAAATTTGGGAATTATCAAATAACAAAATTCGGTAAACGTTTTCTAGGACCCATTGGTGTTCCTCTTATGGCCAAATATTCAAAATTTAAATGTTATTGACCGGCTTTATTATTGAATAAGTACAGGATTTATTACTTTTTTCATAAGACACAGGTGTATTTGTGTACCAATCTTAAATTTTGGGAGGGGGTACATTTCTTATTGTCATATCAATAATTGGTAAATGTTCTTTGGGTAAATCATTGTGATCACGTGATCAGTTATTGACCTATGATGGGATTAGGAGTCCAGGACATTGGTACATTGAAACTTTGTAGGATAATTTGAGAATGCGTCATTGGTATTGATTATTACAGCCAAATATAAACGTAAGCAAGACGTTGTACCACGTGATTGACCTTGATGAGGTAGTGTACATGGATACATAGCTAACCTTATTGAAACTTATGACTCATAGTCTTAAGGGAATACATGCTACAACACTGGCAAAGTTATTGTTGATGCAATTTGATTGGCTGATCACTATCTTTCGTGCAATCTGATTGGTTGATGAGTTTTAAATCTTTGCTGTATTCAGTTTTTAAGTTTTGTTTTACATTTAAAAATCTTGTTTTCGTTCAACATTTTGCACTCAATAATAAATATGATCAAAACCGTTTATTTGTTAATCGAATAGTTAAAAACCGGATAAAGTTTGACGGTTAACTGTGAAACGTAAAAATTTTTTAGTTTGAAATTTTTTTTGCTTGAAACATTTTGTTTGAAAATTCTTGCTTTCAAAATTTTTGTTTGAATTTTTTGTTTCAGAATTTTGTTTGAAATTTTTTTCGTTTCAAATTTTTGTTTAAAATTTTTGTTTGAAATTTTTCGTTTCCAAATTTTTTGTTTGAAATTTTTTGTTTCAAAATTTTGTTTGAAATTTTTTTTTGTAAATTTTTTGTTTCAATTTTTTTGTTTCAAAATTTTGTTTGAATTTCTTTCGTTTGAAATTTTTTTGTTTCAATTTTTTGTTTGAAATTTTTTGTTTGAAATTTTTTCGTTTGAAAATTTTGTTTGAAACTTTTGGTTTGAAATTTTGGTTTGAAAAAATTTTTTGTTTGAAATTTTTTTGTTTGAATTTTTTTTCGTTTGAAAATCTTGTTTCAAAGATTTTTGTTTGAAATTTTTTGTTTCAAAGTTTGGTTTGACATTTTTAAAGTTTGTGCACTCATTAGTAAAGAACCGGAACTGTTTAGAACTAAAACCTCTGGCAACATTGTGGTGCAATAGTACACGTCAGAACATGTTGGAATAGTACACGTCAGAACATGATAATGAAACGTCATCAGTTTTGCATCATATATAAGTATCGTTCGCGTTAGTATTCATGATAACATCATCATGGCTACTTGTCTGCAGTTTCTAAACACACGTGATGTGATGAAATCATTTACCAAGATTACTGATTTACAACAGAATGTACCTTATAGAATCTTAGCTAGCCAAATGATCCCTACAGAGTTTGGATTAAGAATCGTAGTGAAGCTTGAAAATGATAAGAATATAATTTTACCAGCAAGATATTTACCCATGGAAGCATCAAAACAAGAAGAACTGCTGCGTTTCTTAAATACTGGATCTGTATCTTTATGCTATAAAAGACTCTTGGGTCGAAGTCATCAGTTTGAATTTAGTACACAGCCGGATTCGTCAGCAATTGTGATGAAATCATGAATTCAAACGTCAGCACATCAGACATAGTTGTATGAATGTGGTTGGTCAGCATGACGTCAGGAACTGTGATGAAACCATGAATTCAAACGTCAGCACATGACGTCAGCCGTAGTTCTATAAATCAACCAATACCGTGAAATCATTTGAGCAAGTGCTTTTCAGGAAGAAAGATGTGTACTTCTAACGATAAAGAATTCATCTTCGCAAGCTATTATCCAATAAATATATTTCAAACAAAACATGTGATGATTGGTATCAGTGCTAGAACATTTGAACCAGTGATTCGATTGGGCAAAGCAGAACAATTTGGTGTACAACTGACCTGTGAAGAATGGCAAATATTATGTTCACGAATCGACCAAATGAACGATTATTTTCATGATGAGCTAAATGTGACCATAGTCAAATCATTAGGCTCAAATCATGAAGTGGTGATGCGTACAGTCCTCGAAGAGAAGATGGTGCTGTTACGTAAAAAGAGTACATTTCATGTCCCTCGCAACATGGTGTATCTAACGCAAACAGAATGGAACAAATTCATCAGCGTATTTCAGTGTGTGAAACATGCAGTGGAAGTGTGCAACAAAACAAGTATATTCCTGAAAAAGTACTATTTTGAAAAATGTGTTATGCATATTGTACAACATGTATCTAGATATTGTGATGGTTGTCAACATCGTTCGTGGGTGCATACCTGTATTGATAAACAGTTTATTTGTGATCAAATGAACATTGAGTTTCCACCAATTGATATTGCAATAGACCTTAAAAGACTTCAATTGGAATTAAAATTATATGCTAAAGACAAACTAGTGCAAGAAGTTCAAAATACATTGTATCGACAATATCCAGAACCACTATCTGGTATGGATGTATGTGGAGTGTAATAAAATGATCCATTTCAATGAATTGTGTTTTTTCATTTCAAGTACAACCCTATGTTCTGACGTGTACTATTGCACCACAATGTTGCCAGAGGTTTTAGTTCTAAACAGTTCCGGTTCTTTACTAATGAGTGCACAAACTTTAAAAATGTCAAACCAAACTTTGAAACAAAATTTTTGAAACGAAACAAATTTTCAAACAAAATTTTGAAAAAAATCGAAACAAAAAATTTGGAAACGAAAAATTTCAAAACAAAAATTTCGAACAAAAAATTTACAAAAAAAATTTCAAACAAAATTTTGAAACAAAAAATTTCAAACAAAAAATTTGGAAACGAAAAATTTCAAACAAAAATTTTAAACAAAAATTTGAAACGAAAAAAATTTCAAACAAAAAATTTCAAACAAAATTCTGAAACAAAAAATTCAAACAAAAAATTTGAAAGCAAGAATTTTCAAACAAAATGTTTCAAGCAAAAAAAAATTTCAAACTAAAAAATTTTTACGTTTCACGGTTAACCGTCAAACTTTATCCGGTTTTTAACTATTCGATTAACAAATAAACGGTTTTGATCATATTTATCATTGAGTGCAAAATGTTGAACGAAAAAAAGATTTTTAAATGTAAAACAAAACTTAAAAACTGAATACAGCAAAGATTTAAAACTCATCAACCAATCAGATTGCACGAAAGATAGTGATCAACCAATCAGATTGCAGGAAAGATAGTGATCAGCCAATCAAATTGCATCAACAATAACTTTGCCAGTGTTGTAGCATGTATTCCCTTAAGACTATGAGTCATAAGTTTCAATAAGGTTAGCTATGTATCCATGTACACTACCTCATCAAGGTCAATCACGTGGTACAACGTCTTGCTTACGTTTATATTTGGCTGTAATAATCAATACCAATGACGCATTCTCAAATTATCCTACAAAGTTTCAATGTACCAATGTCCTGGACTCCTAATCCCATCATAGGTCAATAACTGATCACGTGATCACAATGATTTACCCAAAGAACATTTACCAATTATTGATATGACAATAAGAAATGTACCCCCTCCCAAAATTTAAGATTGGTACACAAATACACCTGTGTCTTATGAAAAAAGTAATAAATCCTGTACTTATTCAATAATAAAGCCGGTCAATAACATTTAAATTTTGAATATTTGGCCATAAGAGGAACACCAATGGGTCCTAGAAAACGTTTACCGAATTTTGTTATTTGATAATTCCCAAATTTAAAAGGGAACATAAACATATAAAGGTAATAAACCATATAACGTGCTAAATAGGTGTCAATAACCTCCGAAATTCGATTTTTGGTAGTTCTTTACCCATGAAAGGGAACGATGTGGATCATCCAAATTTATAGTGGTACATATTGAAGTCCTGTACTATGATACCAAATGCTTATATTAAAACAATTTCTAAAACCGAGTGGATGAGCCAAGATACCCCTCCCAAATTTTTCAAGGGGTGTGTCAATGTACCCATGTCTTATGATAGGAAATGAACCCATATACATGACCATATAACCATATAAGGTAATAGAACCCCATCAAAGGGAAGAAATTGGGCCAAAAACCAAACGCATGGTACAACATATTGCTTATGTTTATATTTTAGTAATTTTTACCCATGAAAGGGAACAAGATGGACCACCCAAATTTATCATGATACATGTTGAGGTCATGTACTATGATACCGAATGCTTAAATTGGAAAATTTCCAAAATTTAAGGGGATATGGAATGGACCCCTATACATGATCATATAACCATATAAGGTAATAGGACCTCATCCAAGGGGATAAATTGAGCCAAAACCAAACACGTGGTTGTACTAAAATTTGGCAATTTCGTACCCATCAAAGGAAACGTGGTGAACCACCCAAATTTATAGTAATATATATTAGGGTTCTATACTATAATACCAAACATGTAAAAAGGGGCAATTTCCAAAATAAAAGGGGTGGGCCAAAGTACCCCTCCCAAATTTTTAAAGGAGTGCACAAATGTACCTATGTCTTATGATAGGGAATAGACCCCTATACATAACCATATAACCATATAAGGTAATAGAACCTCATCCAAGGGGATAACTTAGGTCAAACCAAACACGTGGTACAACGTATTGCTTACGTTTATATTTTGGCAATTTGTACCCCTAAAAGGGAACGAAATTACATTAATATATATTAGGGTCCTATACTATTATACCGAATGTTTAAATTGGGCAATTTCCAAAATTAAAGGGTGGTCCAAGGTACCCCTCCTGGGGGTGCATTAATATACCCATATCTTATGAAAGGTAATGAACCCCTGTATACGCCCATATAACGATATAGGATAATAACACCTCATCAAAGGTGATAAATTAGGTCAAAAGACCAAACACGTGGTTGTACTAAAATTTGGCAATTGTGTACCCATGAAAGGGAACAAGGTGGACCACCCAAATTTATAGTGATACATACTAGGGCTCTATACTATTATACCAAATGTTTAAATTGGGCAATTTCTAAAATTGAAGGGGTGGGCCAAGGTACCCCTCCCGGGGGTGCACCAATATATCCATGTCTTATGAAAGGTAATAGACTCCTGTATACGCTCATATAAACATATAAGGTAATAGGACCTCATCCAAGGGGATAAATTAGGTCAAAACCAAACACGTGGTACTACGTATTGCTTACGTTTATATTTTGGCAATTTGGTACCCCTAAAAGGGAACGAGGTGGACCATCCAAATTTATCATAATACATATTAGGGTCCTATACTATAATACCAAATGTTTAAATTGGGCAATTTCCAAAATTTAAGGGGTGGGCCAAGGTACCCTCCCAAATTTTTCAATGGGTGCATTAATATACCCATGTCTTATGAAAGGTAATGGACCCCTGTATACGCCCATATAACTATATAGGGTAATAACACCTCATCCAAGGGGATAAATTAGGTCAAAAACCTCCGAAATGTGAATTTTTGGCAATTTTTTACCCATGAAAGGGAACGACATAGACCCCCAATACTGATAGAGGTACATACTGTGGTCCTAGGCTACCATACCAAATTTTTAGATTTGGCAATTTCCAAAATTTAAGGGGTGGGCCAAGGTACCCCTCCCAAATTTTTCAAGGGGTGCATTAATATACCCATGTCTTATGAAAGGGAATGGACCCCTGTATACGCCCATATAACCATATAGGGTAATAACACCTCATCAAAGGGGATAAATTAGGTCAAAAACCCCCCAAATTTGACTTTTTGGCAATTTTTTACCCATGAAAGGGAACGACATAGACACCCAATACTGATAGAGGTACATACTATGGTCCTAGGCTACCATACCAAATTTTTAGATTTGGCAATTTCCAAAATTTAATGGGGGTGGTCCTATGTACCCCTGCCAAAATTTAGGGGGTAGGCCATGGTACCCCTGCCAAAATTTAGAGGGGGTGGTCCTATGTACCCCTAGGTCATTGACCCCGGCCAGGGACCATGGGGCCAAAAAGTGTCCTATAGTAACGCCATTACTACTTCTACAAGATCGTAACTAGCAATTAAATTTCACAGGCTGGCTAAGAAGGTATAATGTGAGGTCATATCTATTGGTGTCAAAACCTCAAACCTCCTTCTTATATTCAAGGAGAGAAATAATTCGTGAGTACAAACAACACATGAGCAAGCTCAGTGCTATAGAAAATATTTCGCTCCTGTGCTTGATTTAAACAAGACAAAGCGTAGGCTGCACGCAGGCGTACAGTTCCCAGTGTTTCTAAGGTGATATGTTCAGGCATTTGGAGAACCACTTGGAAATTGAAGTCACTGTGACAGATGATAGCAATTTCTAAACCGTTTTCAGTGTAAAAAAAAAAATAATTAAAAATGTCAAGAAATTAGGGTACTGTCACCTCTTGAGCAAATAGAATATCAACTTCTTCATGATTTATAAAATCTCGTAGTGCATGCAATATGACAGAAGTAAGACTATTTAAATTGACTGTGGCAAAACGAAAATTAAACATTACAATATATATATATATATATATATATATATATATATATATATATATATATATATATATATATATATATAAGGCGATAAATGAACCAACGCAATGCGATAACAAGAACATATGTAAAGTGCGAACACAAGATAAATATATAAAGAAGATAGATAATTGATACCAAATGTGACCAAAGCAGTATTTGCTGTCTGATTGAACAGCGGATTTTAGTTTTTTTTTTTTTTTTTTTTTTTTTTTTGTAGAACCTCGTGTTGTTCTGACACTATTACTACTTTTTACTACAGTACTTCGATTTCTTTTAGAATATTTAGGCACCGCATCACTGTTAAGCTGAAGTTGAATTAACTTGCGTTTTTCACAAGAAGCTATGTTGGAGTCTTAATCACTTATGAATCATTAGTAGCATCTATCAAACCAGTGGCTACCAGTGGTTACCAAATGATCCTGAGAGTTACAGTGGGCACAAATTTGGTTTTAACCTGCGTAACTGACCAAACGACGTAAACCACAAACGTAAAGCCATAGGTTTTAGATGGGATATTGCTTTTAACAGTTATTTTGACTAGTTTGTGACCCGTACAAGTTGAGATAACTATGATCTGTAGAGTACTGTTCATAAACAATATTTTTAATATCCCCATAGGGTAGAGACCTGCACGGGCCGAATTTTTCGGCCCGAGCCCAATCCAGCCCGAACGTACCTAGGCCCGGCCCAGCCCGGGCCCGAAAAGTTTTGGAGATTTTCGGCCCGAGCCCGGCCCGGCCCGATATATTTTTAAAATTCTTGGCCCAAGCCCGGCCCGGGCCCGATAATTTTTTTAAAAAATTAGCTCGAGCCCCAATCTTTCTCAAAATTTAGTACTAAATTAGACCTAACCCTCAGAAACATTTTCTAAACTCTGGATCACAACCTGTCGTTTGCCTCCCAAATGGTACCATTGCCTCCTAGAACTTTGCCTGTCATCGAGAGAACAAAAGCTCCATTCCCTGTAACAAAAATCTAACTTCATTGATTTTTAGCATAAAGTGAAGATGGCAATATTGTTTAGCGACAGGCAAAACATTCCTACCCCTTCTTGTTATATTTTGAATTCAGTGAAGGTCAAGCTCAGAGCTTAATTTACCGCATAATGCCTGCAATCCTCTATAGTGAAAGTGGAGCCGCTAAGCAACACAAACTGTAAATAGCTCTTGCATTCTTTGTAATATTTTCACGGACACACTTCTTCAACGTTTGGCTTTATTCCAAATATCGTGTAACGAAAGTCAATAATTATTAAATAATTGCAATTGATCGGCCCCAGCCCGGCCGGACCTGACGAGAAATCAGTGTCGGCCAGCCCAAGCCCGGCCCGGCCCAAAGAAATAATAGTGTCGGCCCGCCCAAGCCCGGCCCGACCCAAAGAAATAGGAGAGTCGGCCCGCCCAAGCCCGGCCCGTGAGCCGGGCCGGGCTTCGGGCCTCGGGCTGGGCCCGGACCGTGCAGGTCTCTACCATAGGGCTACTGGGAGAGTACATGACTTAAGTGGGTGTCATGAGTTCTATTAGACATAAGTATACTTTTACATAAGTTGTCCGCCAAGTCAGTGTGTAATACATGGTCGTCCTTACTACTGGTATAATTCACGGTACCGCTGGTACCGGGAAGGATGCGTTCACGAAGCAATTTAGTAACTAGCTCGATGTATAAAAGTTCACGAAATAAGTACATTTCGATACCTATCACTTGGTCAATAGTTAACTTGAAAACACTTCGAATCCATTCATGAATATGAATAGATGTAGCCTTTATAGTCCACTCAACGTACGTAAAAAAGACACTTTACCTTGAACAAATTGAAACAGAAATTAAACATGTGCCAAAATGATGCTGAGCACATTCTAAGCAAACCTGAAAAAGTCCTCAAGAATATTCAGTCTGGAAGGTCGTTAAATCCAATATGGCCGACATTGGTGGTCATTTACAGCAGAGATAATAACAAATAGAGTAATTATGTGACTTTGTAACAAAATTACAGGCTCAACATCCCTTATGAAAGTTTTTCATCATTATGTGTCCTTTTGAATGAGGCATTGAACATACCTCTAATATACAGGGTATCTCAAAAGTCCTCCGACATATAGTAACTCAGACTTATTATCAGAGTTACAACAAAATGTAAGCGGGGAAACTATCCATCCTTAGTAATAAACGTGATGCAGCAGGGGACCGCGAAGATTAAAAAGAAAACTAATATATCAGGATATAATTTTAGGAAAGCTAATTTCTTAGAGTTGTATCTTGAATTCTCATCTATTGACTGGAACTGCCTAAAGAAATATGAAAACGCCAATGACCTAGTTGATAATCTCTATTATATTATTTATAGTGTATTTGACAAGTGCGTGCCACTTAAAAACAACTCAAGAACAGCTTATCCGTGCTGGTTTACACATGAAATTATCAAAAAAGTCAAAACTAAAGCAAGGTATCATAAAAAATACAAATGTAATAAAGAAGTAAATTATTTCAATAAATTCAATGAATTGCGTAGGGAAATAAAGAAAGAAATTAAGCTGGCATACAGAGCGTTCATACAAGATTCTGAAAATAACATTAATAACAATGCTAATGAATTGTGGAACTTTATAAAAAATAAGACTAAGCATCTTCTTAGGGGGAAATTAAATTATGAGGGACGCGAACTTTATCATAATGATGAAATAGCCAATGCTTTTGCACAGTATTTCTCGTCAGTATATGTGCCAGATACAGGTTTCACTGACATTCCTACGAACAATTTATTAACTTATGTAAGTAACAAACTAGAGTCACTTACCATTTTGAGGAAATCACTCAATCTGAAGTAGTACTGGCAATCAAAAAATTAAAGCCCAGAACTGCTGTTGGCCCTGATGGAATACCTCCATATATCATAAAGGGTTGTATAGATGCGTTTACATATCCGCTAAGGATTGCATTCAATCTCGCTTTAAAAACATGCGTTTTTCCGGATAAATGGAAATCATCTATAGTTTGCCCAATACCAAAAACCAATGATAAACACGAAATAAATAACTACCGGCCTATATCAATTTTACCTACTTTTGCAAAGGTATTTGAACAAATCTTATACCGACGGATAATTGACCACATCCAACCCGTAATCTCACCTTATCAACATGGCTTTATCCCACACAAATCAACAACAACAAACCTTGCACTTATCACAGACTTTATAGCAAATTCGTTAGATGTAGGATGTCAGGTTGATGTAATATATATAGATTTTGAAAAAGCATTTGACAGAGTCAATCACAAGGTACTATTACATAAGCTAGGCGAATATAATTTCTCTTCTCCCTTGATCAAGTTCTTTTCATCATATTTAAATAATCGTAAACAAACTGTTATCTACAAGGAATATAAATCATCTGATTATATTGCACATTCTGGAATTCCCCAGGGCTCTAATCTAGGTCCGTTATTGTTCCTTTTACTCATTAACGATCTCCCTGATCATATATTATTAAGTAACAAATTGCTTTTTGCTGATGACCTCAAAATATACGGTAGGATAAAGACCATCCATGACTGTCTCGATTTACAACGTGACATGGAAAATATTGCTAATTGGTGTTCTCTTAACAAACTCAATGTAAACATAAACAAATGTAACATTTTATCGTTTACCAGAAACAAAAGTCAAATAGAGTTTGATTACTCAATGAATCAGATCTTACTAAATAGATTAAATTCAGTCAAAGATCTTGGAGTTATATTTGATACGAAACTGACATTTAATAACCATATAGAGAACATAGTTAACGAATCTCTCAAGATGTTAGGGTTCATAATTAGAACTGGAAAGGAATTTAACAATAGTACTACACTAACAAAAATGTATTATGCCTATGTCCGATCAAAACTGGAATATGCTGCTGTGATTTGGAACCCATCACAACAGCAATACAGACACCAAGTGGAAAAGGTCCAATCTAAATTTATCAAATACCTGATGTACAAGACAACTGGAATCTATCCATATTATGAAAATTATCTAACATTAATAGACAACTTCTGTATCCCTACACTTGAGCAAAGGCGAAATGTGACAGATTTGATTTTTCTCCATAAAATAGTACAAAACGAATTTAATTGTACGGATCTCATATCAACATTAAATTTTCCTGTCCCGACACTTAAAACTCGTGCTAATAACTCTGGTCTGTTTTATTGCAAAAAAGCAAGGACCAACGTATTATTGAAATCACCAATTTGGAGAATGTGTTCTACTTATAACAAAATATGTATTAAACACAAAGAAATTGACATCTGCAATATGAACTCTATGTTTAAGAAAACTATTGTAAATGTATTATGTAATACACCAACACTATAATTGGGCTTATGCCTGTTGTGTTGATGGCAAATAAATAAATAAATAAATAAATAAATAAATAAATAAATATAATATCTTCAATCTAAACTAAAGGACTTATTTTTATCTGACGAACCGTTTGTGCTGTACACTCTCATGTTAAATAAAAATGCAACGTTACCATATACCGGGAGGTGGATAAATTTTGTAAAAGTATGATGAATGGGGGCATGTTTGAAATGGGGGCTGGCCTCGACACGTTAGCATAAAAGATAGTAACTTCATTCACTTATGTTGTCGGTTCCGGTGAATGGCAGCATTGTAATTTTATTTAACATTGGGCGCATAGAGTATGTAGCCGAAACGGCTCGTCCGATTAAAAAAAAAAAATCCTTTAGTTTAAATTGAAAACATCATATTTGGATATGGTTTCTCCTCTTACATTTCGTTGTAACTCTAATAATAACAGAGTTACCCTATGTCAGGGGACTTTTGAAACACCCTGTATTTTATTCACTATCTACACATAGTAGGCCCTTTCTAGCAGAATTCTAGCAGATATGTTTTTGAAAGTAACAATTCTTCTTTCCATTTATTTCAGTTATAATGGTTCTTTCCGCAAATAACTTCAATAGTTTAGCTTTCATGTGTCTGAAAGAGTACGCTTGCTCTTTTGTATACCACAGCTCCAGTTCCAAAACCTTTACTAAATAACATATGGTAACTTGCTCAGTATCGTCCTTCTCCAAATACTCAACTATTCGCAAGAAAGCATCCTCTCTTTCAGTCTACATAGGCCTGCCGTCTTTCTTCGGTTCGTATTCACCTGATGACATCTGCTTCCTCATCTTTCCTGGAATCTTCTTTCCTGTTCTAAAGTTTACACTGCAAGTAGTGTGGTACACTGCGTCTTTCGCAAACAAATCTCTGGCATTTTCAATACGACCTTTTACAGTCATGGCACAATCATCATTGAATTCTTCACATATTTCAATATTGTTTCTGGAAAAGTATTAGCTGTTAGTGGAATTAGACAGTGATCCTTCCACTTACCATCATATCTCTCAGGCTCACCACAAAACAAACAGTTAGGAGCAAAATGAAATGGAGGCGAATTTGAACGCAGAATGCTTGCAGATGTCTCTTCATCGGACAGTATTCTTAATTGCTTATCCTTCTTGATTTCATTGGAATTCACATACTTCCTTCGGCATTTTTTATGTACTTTTTTTTTTCAGATTTGGCTGTCAGTACAGCTGTCACTCACGTTCTGAATTCCTTGGCATCCTTTCTGTGAATACCTTCTTTCATATAACGCAACTCTCCGTGACAAGTGAGCAGTATCATATTCAGTGTTTCCATTAGCTGTAAGACACAACAACAGGACGAACATTAAACTTGCATTGTAAAATTAAAATCATCAGTTACAGTTCAGTATTCAACCATTCAGCCATTTGAACAATAACCACAAACAGAGTTACTTTTACACTTACAAGAATTATAAAGGGCCTACTATGTGTAGATAGTGAATAAAGTACAGGGTGTTTCAAAAGTCCCCTGACATAGGGTAACTCTGTTATTATTAGAGTTACAACGAAATGTAAGAGGGGAAACCATATCCAAATATGATGTTTTCAGTTTAAACTAAAGGATTTTTTTTTTTTTAATCGGACGAGCCGTTTCGGCTACATACTCTATGCGCCCAATGTTAAATGAAACTACAATGCTGCCATTCACCGGTACCGACAACATAAGTGAATGAAGTTACTATCTTTTATGCTAACGTGTCGAGGCCAGCCCCCATTTCAAACATGCCCCCATTCATCATACTTTTACAAAATTTATCCACCTCCCGGTATATGGCAACGTTGCATTTTTATTTAATATTGGGCGCATAAAGAGTCTACAGCACAAACGGCTCGTCCGATAAAAAAGTCCTTTAGTTTAGATTGAAAATATTATATTTAGAGACAGTTTCCCCGCTTACATTTTGTTGTAACTCTGATAATAAGTCTAAGTTACTCTATGTCGGGGGACTTTTGAGACACCCTGTATATTAGAGGTATGTTCAATGCCTCATTCGAAAGGACACATAATGGTGAACAACTTTCATAATGGATGTTGAGCCTGCAATTTTGTTACAAAGTCGCATAATTACTCCGTTTGTTATTATGTCTGCCGTAAAAGACCACAAACGGCGGCCATATTGGATTTAACGACCTTCCAGACTGAATATTCTTGAGGACTTTTTCAGGTTTGCTTAGAATGTGCTCGACATCATTTTGGCACATATTTCATTTCTATTGCAATTTGTTCAAGCTCAATCCTTATCTTGACTGGACTATTAGATACAAGGTCAAAAAGATAAGTGTATAAGATCTCATACAAATTAAGTTGCTCAAACTCGACGTCACACGCCAACCTAAATAATTAATAATGTGATGTATATAAAGAAACAAATTACTTGCAATTCACATTTAGTAATTAACATAAATTTCTACTGCACTATTCCACAAACAAGGTAGAAAGGATAACACATCTACGGACAGACAGGCGATGTTATGCACCTCTATCTCGTCGTGAGCTGTACTAGTTGAAGAAATTGCATCGAAAATTCCAGCGCATTAGGTGTATCGAAAGCAATCGTGTCCAAGATAAATACGGGGTAATAAAATCATGGCACGATACTACTAGAAAACGAACAGTGGACAGAAACTAAACCTAGATAATAGCAATAACTGAACATTGAAGACAATTATCAGAAATAACCATGGTAGAATAGATGCAGAATAGTTTACTACAACATCACCATCTCGTACGATCAGTTTTTAAGATCACTGTGTAAAGCTGTTTCATGTTTACTTCCACTTATGGACGAATATTTACCATACTTCAAAACTTTCTCTTAGTATTTCAACAGAAATGAGTACAGGTGTAACGAATTTTTAAATAAAGATCGCAAATATTGGGTTAGTTTGATTTAAATTTTTAATTTCACTTATATTACATATCTAGAAATATACTGTTAGCTGATACAATTATTGTCCCACCCAGTGGCGTATTTGGGGGGGGAGCTTCCGGGCTTAAGCCCCCCCCGAAATCTTACTTACTATAGTAAAGTATATGAAATATCTTGCAGAATTTTCACATTTTCAGGCAAAGCCCTCCCCGAAAGTTAGCAAAGCCCCCCCCGAAAGTAAATCGTAAATACGCCACTGGTCCCACCCACGTCGCCTATTCTGCGTCAGAACTTCAAAACTTATATGCAGAAGCTGTTGAACAGTGTTAGGTCGAGATATATTATGGAGAACAAAATCTTCTACTGATGTAAATTAGAACTTTGGGCGTAATTTTTCAGTTAAGAATAGTAACTTGGTATTGAAAGAGGTACGACGAATGAAAACATCATACGCTGGTACAGTGAAACCTGTCAACTTGGCCACCTCTCTAAGTTGGCCACCTGCTTATCTTGGCCTGGTTCGTCTTCAACCTGCATTTTCCCATAAGACATTCGTTACTTACTACTCTAAAAGTTGGCCACCTGTTTATCTTGGAAGTTGGCCACACTGAAGCAATGTTTACCCTATGATGATAATGATAATTTACTTGCGTATCTTGGCCACGAAAAATACAGCTTTGTTATTTTTCCTAACTCTTTCGAATTCCCATATGAGAGGCAGATGTTCTATATTTGTGACTGGACACAAAGAAGCATAGATTCGTACGATTTGTTCTTGGAGGTCAATGGCCAGGACACTATCCTCACAAAGGGGTGGTGAAGGAAGATGAGAATAAGAAAAAGCACGTACAGGATTTCAGGAAATGGTTGTACGTATTGTTTACCCTGTCTGTTTTGGTAAAACCATAAGCTATATCAGCTCCTCTCATCAGTGGGGAGCTTTAGTAATTCCGGAAAATTCTCAAGGTTAAAACTAACCTCAATTGTCAACTATTGACACCGGTCGGCTTGTCAAAAGATAACGGAGTATTTGAGATATGAATTCCCTCAAGATTTTCTCAAAACTTTTGCTCCGAGGGAAATACTTCTAGCTCATTAACAAGAAGTAGTTAACTACAATATTAGAACGTGCATATCTACCAAAAAGAATAAAACAAATACGTCTAGAATGAACCACCATTCACTAACAACTGAAAAGAAGTCATATAAATTGCATATGGATTTCTCAATTTATAACTTACCTTTTCTTGCTTTTAATCTGAATAGCTCAGTGTGCTATATCAATTTCAATAAACTGCGTACATACACTTACATTTCATGGTTGTTTGTGTTATTGTGTTTTCAATCCGAATAATCCAATGTACCAGACTAGTTTTCAGGAAGAGAAAGGTATGCGCATTTATTAAACATACTATCAAAGGCGCCGATCTTGGGAGGACCGAGAGGGCCCGGTCCCCCAAAGCTCATATGGCCCCCTATTTTATTTATGAGTATACAATATTTGGTATAATTTAAGTGCAGTTTGTCTTAAAATCTTCATATAAATATATACCTTCTGCATCTGAATGCCCCCCCAAAAATATACAGAGAAATCGGCGCCCTTGCATACTATAGTAATATTTTCTAGTACTGTATATTTTTATGATTACTCTATATACATTATTTATAAGTAGCTGTCGTGCCACTGCTTATTAAAATTTTACAAGCAAGTAATACTAGAAATCCTATTCTAAAAATACACAAATCACACTTATTTTCTGTAAGTTGGCCACCTGTCTAAGTTGGCCACTTTTCGATGGAACCGATGGTGGCCAACATTGACAGGTTTCACTGTAGTATGTGAAATTTCATTGCAGCAATATATCACTAGAAATTGAAGCATATTGACTCCCGAGGGTTACCTTTTCAGTCAAATTTCTAAAAAAAATATATTGGATGATGTCTTACGTCAAAGTGTTGAAATTTAGCAAGCCATTTACCCCAATAAGTTGTAGGTAAGGTTAATCTGTTGAACACGTGTCTCTTATATAAGTTGACGCTTATCAATTAATCAAATTGTCTAGATATATGCAATTCCCATAGTGTGTGAGATATATTAGCGAAAAGTTTTTGCATTAGACTGGTATTTCTGATTTAAATGTGATTTAATATCACGATCTTAAACGTTTTCCACAATGTGGATATAGATCAACGTCAACTATCTATGAAATAATGCCACTATCTACATGAGGAGTTGCTGTTTGTATACTGGTTTGCAGTTGGAATGGTTCATAATGTAATTTTGACGGCACTATATTATGACTGCAGATATTGTAGTTGTAATGCTGAACTACATCAGCTTCAGTTAAATTTGGTTTTAGGTAATCAGTAACAGTTAACAGAACTTGCTCTTTTTCCTTGCATCAGAATGTCCATCGCAAATCAAATAAATTGTACTTTGAAACCCTCCTTTACGTACCATATTCCACCTATCATGTACTAGAATTTGGTCCTTCCTGTTGATTGCTTCGTGATCGAAATTTATTCGTTGTGAGATATTGCATGTTGTAGAGAAATTCCTTGCATAACAATCCAGCTAGCTGTGTCATCATGAAATTCATTAAGAAGGTGTACATTTTTAATAACTAGGTGTTTTGATATCATTTGGAAAGGATCATTTGGAATTATCACTTGTCTTTCTAACATTTGAATTATAGCAGCCCAAAACTACAATGATTGTATTGATCATATTATCAGTTGCACTAACATTATAGTTAAATATTATTTAGATAACTAATAGCGAAATTAACCGTTTAAATGATTTAATAATATAATATTGTTTTAATTATTACAGTGTATTACGAATTGCATCAGAGAGCTATTGTCAAAGGCACATGGATGTGATGCACCATGGTTTGAAATTCCTGGACTTGCCGTATGCAATGACTCGTACAAACTTATGGAATTTACTTTTGATTACACTCTGTTATTGTCGAATTGCGATAAAAATTGCTCCTGCGTTCGGCCCTGTAAGATGTTTAAATATTATAAATCAAAGGTCAATGAAGATCAGATGATTGATGAAGCTGAGACCAAATATGGCTCTGTTACTTTTAATGTTATCTCTGATTTGGTAGAACACGTTGAAGAAGTTCTCACTTATGATGAGTCTCAACTGATTTCTGATATTGGAGGGTCTGTGGGGTTTCTGTTAGGTACTTCTGTATTCAGCTTTTCGAATTTTTTCTTTCAACTCTTGCGTAATATATTTTCATATATTAAAATCATTTTGAACCGTTAAATATATTTGTTGAAACTGCACAGCAAAAAATGAGGTGTTGAAATAACACAAAATGACTACCACTTTAGCGTGTTACTTGTGTGTCAATTCAGCACAAAGACATCGTCTTCCGAGCATATCAAAAATAACTAGTTGCTACCTGGGAGAATATTCATTGGTATTTATCGTTTAATATGAGCAAAATCAATAATAGGCGATGTCTTTGGGCTGAATTAACACACAAGTAACACGCTAAAGTGGTAGTCATTTTGTCTTGTTTCAACACCTCATTTTTTACAGTGTACCATTATGATTGTTGTTTATGCTCCATATTCAAGTACTAAGAACTAACCAATCATTTCTACACAACAAAATGGAATTTCAACCTTCATCTACATATTTCTATTGTTCGTATCAAAATGATGATGTATTATTGTGCCATCAATAAGCAATGCATAGTCAGATCTGATCTATGAAACAAATTTACATGTAATCTTTATGTAAACTTAGGTCTGATATTTAGAGAAGTAACTCTTTACTTGCTTTAACATCTAGTTTTACAATAGTAAAATTAAAGATTAGTCTGCTCCAAACTGAGTTTACAGGTCATTAATATTTATGTCCACATCACTATCCAGTATATATATAGTGTTTATGTATTATAAAATAGGCTCCAACAATATATCTTAATGGATTTAAATACAGATTTTACTAACATATTTCGGAATATAAAATATAACTGTAATATTTACTAGAAATAAAATTTCTACAAAATCTTGTTAAATTAAATGTTACAAATTTAAGTTAAATTAAATTGCGAGTTTGCTTTGCTTGAATTTTATTAGTAATAACTATTAATTTTCTTATTCTTAAATGTAAGTATGGCTTACTATTCGACGGTAAATATTTGGAAATTATTCCTTGCTTTTTTTATTTTGACTCGAATGACGTTATCAAACTACCTAGGTATATTACACAAGAAGTAGTTTTGCATAAAGTTTGACCTACATAAACTCGCATGAGAAATCAATCTTAGATCTCAGACATTAAATGCAGAAACAACAATTGCACAGACATCAGATAGTCTTATGTGCATTTAGTGTTGTGTATTATGACGTTATTGGGTTAGAATCTTGTACATCCCTGTTCGGGAAGACAACTTATGACTGTATGTGGTTCGAGTTCTGCAGTTCCCTATGAGGGCTTAGGCGTTAATGATAGTCCGCGATTTGATCCTCTATATCATAAACGTCTCCTGTAGGCTTTAATAGCGGTTCGAAGATTTACCAAAGCCGATCATATAACCAATGGACAGTATGGTTCAGAGTTCAGGTCAGAACATTCTGGAAAACTGACATAAAGACTGATTCTAATCGTATTCTCAATGCCATACAATTTAATAATGCGAAAATTATTACGTTGTATGGGGGATCAATTATTTATGCTGGAAAGGAAAATAAATTAGGTTATCTACTCTAACATACAATTTTAAATCATGGTGATAATTTTGATAAATTATGATGAAAGGATACGTGTAATTATATTTTCTTGATTTTAATCAATAACACTGAAACTTTACTAATACAGAATAAATTCCACTTTGGCACTTTGATTTAAATAATTGGATATAATAATGGAATTTAACAATTGGCCCAATTATCTTCACTCTGAGCGCGGAAGACGCGGATTACCGGTTGAACTTCACTACATCGTTAGTTTCCGTAATTTCGCACTGTCACTGGTCTCTCACTTTGGTATTTAAGAAAGATAATTTCTGGGGGATTTACTTAAAAGTTGTAGGGATGAATTTTCTTACTTTGCATTTTATCTTCTTTCGGGTAGTCTTGAAGTTTCTCCATTGCGCAGCTAGCACCTTGCCGTCAAAAAAAAACGACTTACAAGCGACAATTACGAACAAATGTTATTAACTTAAGTTTTCTTTTTTCGGCAACATTTTCGTCATAATCAATGCACCATTTAAACTTTTGATGCGCTAAATACTGTAATTAACTGCATTACGTTAACATAGTTCGCGCACTGTTGATCGTCTTCCTTTCCAGAGCTGACTGGCTGTTTTGGAATTAACTTTTGAGAGTTGTCCGAAGGCTTTGGACTGCGTTGTTTTACATGCTGTTATCACACCAGAAACAATTGTCAGACTGACTTGGCTTTTCTCCCCGCCTCTCCGTGCTTCTACCCGGCGGAAAGGCTAACAATGCAACCTGTTGATGTCAGAGCTAAAAATAACTATGACAACCTATAGGCATGAATTTTTGGAGACGAAGTTTGCTTCCTGTGCTGAATTTTAGCAACGTATTTGGAGAAACGAGAGGGTCACCAAGACTTCCGTCGCAGACGCAACACACACATATATATATACATATTCGTCTGTTTGCTGAGAGAAAAATCCTTAAGTGTGCTTTTATACGAGGTTCACTTAAAAAATTAAAATTTTCTTTAATAACATTCGATGAGTTGGACTATATGGTTATAGTATTTACTGGTATACTGCATTTACACGTTAATAAATAATGTGTTTTCTGAACTGAAAAAAAAAAAAACCAGAAGATTCAGTGTGTTGTTCAGTACCACTTTAAAGATGTCTATGTTAATAATATGTTTCGCTCATTTACAATATTGATTAGTAAGTATATAGGCGGCCTAAATTTCTTTTGAGGCCTAGGGCGATGGATCCCTGTGGAGCCCTTTACCAGTTGCATGGAGCAATATGATAAGTAAAAGTGTAGACAATATATTGTCTGTGAAAATTTCAAGATAATATACAATTATTCTTAATTGCAGCAACGTTTTTGTTTATAAATTTCAATATTACAGAGTTGCTTAACATAGGCAATATCTCGTGTACAATAAAGTAATGAAGTAGTACATAGTTTGAAACAAGCTTTTCAAATTTTTACTCTTGCTTGTCATGAATTCTGAAAGTCATTTTGAATATTCCTTCCGAGATGACTCATGAATTTTAAATTATATGAAGTTAGAAAGTGTAAATGACTACTAAACAGCCTGTTTAAAATACAGGGTGTCCGAGAAGTCCTTCCCTGATTACAGAAATTGATAACTCAGGCTAGAAATAAGATAGAAATATGAAACTGGTGTTGAATTGTTTACAAACTATAAAAGTTTTTGTCTGTGTTAGATTTGTTCTGTTTTACCAAGTCTCAATGTTTTTTGTTTTAGGTTTGTAGTACGTAAGTAAGAATCCCAAGAAGCCATGCCAACCAACCAGAAGAAGGCACAGTGTGTCCTGTGGTACCATGAGACACGATCACCAACCACGGTGCAGGACAGTTCCAGACAACATTTGGGAGGACTCCACCTGATGTCAAGAGCATTAAAGCCTGGTATGAGAAGTTCAAGAACACAGGGTCGGTTGCTGACCTTCCGAGGTCTGGTCGACCAAGAACCTCAGCAGACACGGTGGAGGTTGTGCGGCAGTCTTTTCTGAGAAGTCCTAAGAAATCGGTGCGCAGGGCCTCACGTGAATTACAGATGCCAAAAAGCTCTATCCATGACATTTTACACAAACGTTTATTGTTTCGTGCTTACAAAGTGCAACTCGTTCAGGCCTTGTTGCCTGACGACGGTACACGTCGATATGACTTTGCGGTCGAAATGCTATCACGTATTGAGGACGATAATGGTTATCTCAGACGAATTGCCTTTTCCGACGAAGCGACATTCTTTGTCAGTGGAGTAGTGAATCGCTATAATGTACGCATTTGGGGTTCAGAACCCCCCAGGGAGGTCAGGGAGTTCACCAGAGGCAGTCCAAAGGTGAATGTTTGGTGCGCGTTATTGCACGATCAAATTATCGGGCCATTCTTCTTCGCTGAGGATACCATCACATCTGCAGTGTACCTGGATATGTTGCAGCTGTATGCTGTTCCTCAGCTGCTTCAGTATCGCCTCGATGTCGTTTTTCAGCAAGACGGTGCACCACCTCATTGGGGTTTGGACGTCCGTGCTTATCTCGATAGGACATTTCCTGGGCGATGGATTGGTCGTGATGGACCAACAGCTTGGCCTCCACGCTCTCCTGACATAACCCCATTAGACTTCTTTTTATGGGGTTATGTCAAGGATGATGTCTACCGAACACGTGTACCAGATCTTGAAACCCTGCAGCAACGAATAACCACAGTCGTTGCATTGATCCCTCCAGTGATGTTGGCTAATGTGTGGATGGAAATTGAATATCGCCTAGATGTGCTACGTGCTACCAAGGGTGCACATGTGGAAATGTACTAATGTGACCAAAACTTTTATAGTTTGTAAACAATTCAACACCAGTTTCAATTTCTATCTTATTTCTAGCCTGAGTTATCAACTTCTGTAATCAGGGAAGGACTTCTTGGACACCCTGTATATTTCCAGTGCGCTTATTTCGCTTAAGTATTTGTGTAATACGCAATCGATAGTTCTTCTACGTTTCATTCGTTGATGGAGATCAAACCACCACCCTTGTTGAGTAGCATGTGCAACATTGATCCTGGATATGATTCGGGGTAAGAAAACATTACATTTTGAACGTATTATAATCGTTCGAATTCTATCCTAAACAGAAGGGTCACTCTCATATAGCTTAGATGCTGAAAAGAGACTCTAAACTACAGATAAAACAAACAAAACCAACAATCTAACAAAATCAGATATGCACTGTGTGCAGACTCGGAATGAAAAAGGAGAGATGTACACTCATGTCCAAAATGACTGTTGCATATCTATAAGAATATAATTTTATAATGATTTTACAAGGTACTTTTAATACTGATACTATATGTATAACCGGGGAATGTATATTTTTGGGATATTTCATAGGAAAGGAATTATAAATACGAAAATTAGAATGAGCTAAACAAAATGTTGCTAAATGGACAAGGAAGTTTTATTTTTGTTTTATTGTCCTTATTTACTGCTCTTTTGACATGAAATTTGACATGATATTTTTGCCAATTATACACATACTAACATTATAAGAAATCTCGGGCGAATTCGTTATCAAATTATATTCCTACAATAACATATTTATAGACATGTGACAATCATTTTGGACATGAGTGTACATTGGAAACCACTCGCAAACATAGGAAAATAATCATATGGATAAAGAAGATGTCGAGAGTCGCAGATATTATCATAAAAGTTAAAGGGTATTACAGTGACAGTAGATCGATCACATTGCAAGAAGAACTAACGATAAGTTGACAAAAGCAATTGTTGATTAGGATGGGACGAGGAGAAAACTAAGAAACATCTTTATTCAATTCGGTATGACGAAATCAAGAAGCACTGAAGTAACATGAAGAAGAATTGCCAAAGATACATGATGATGGATAAGAGTCCGAGAGACGTCCATTTAGTAGGAACTAACAGCGGTTTATTATGATAAATATAATTTTTCTGAATATAATGATATGCTTTTAAGTCGCTGTATAATTTCCAATATTCCACAAAACCGGTCTATTCCGTATTATTATTATCACTTTGATTAGTAGACTCTTTACTATTCTTAACATCTCGTGTTTATAGGGTAAATAGGTTCTTTAGTTGGTTTGAAGTTTTACTCCTCTTTCAGCAGCGAGGCTATATGAAACGTAGATCAACAGTTTAATGCAGGATCCAAAACACATGATCTCCTATAAAGTGTAACCTACTCTTCCGCGCTAACCATATAACCACAATCACAAATGATTGTGACATTAGTAGTCAATATAACATCATGTTATAAAAATACCCCTTCCCTAGCAAGTAGAGGTCTCTCGTAGGAATATGGTTAGCGTACGAGCCTTTGGCGACGAACTGCTGGCTGTTAATAAATACTTCCGCCGGTGCACTTCAGACAGTATTTTAAAATTCGGTCCACTAATATCCTTAGCCTTTAATAAAAAGTATTTTTGTTTTTAAATGTTTGATTTGGAACTGTCAAAATCTCTGACAAAATCTTCCAGGTGATTGCAATCAGTACACGTGATTTCCCTGAGATCGTACTCATCTCTTCAAAACAGCAAGTGGCACTAAGATCTTTTTGTCTGTGTGTTGGTGACTGACTGTCGGTCACTGACATAGTTCATGCTTCATTCCTCCATTCTGAAAAATTTACTTATAGGAAAGAAATATGTTAAATATGTTACGAAAAATATATACACATATTGTAGTTAGTCATCCGAAATGTAACGCAAAAAATGTAACACAAACTACGTACGTTACTTAAAAATTTTTAACGTGTTACCGTTACAGTTACTTTAGAAAAAAGTAACGCGTTACTAGGAAACATTACTTAAAATGTAACGTGTTACAAGTAACGCGTTACTTCCGTTACGTTACTTCCCAAGACTGCTTCAGGTTTAATCTATCGTAAGTGTAAGTGAATGAAGCTTATTACAGGGGAATTTTCATGGACAGTTTATCTCTTTACTGTATTAATCATTGATCACATTGTGACATTTAATTTTGTTTGATGCCATTAGGAAAATGTGCTTGAGTGGTTATAGCGTTTTCTACCACTTAACACAAGATTGAGTTGATGACGTTATTTCTTAATGAGGTTTCTTTAGAAACTGATTTGTATTAACTGCGAGGTTCACAAATAAGAATCACTTCAATTTATGTAGTTGTCTTTTTCATTTATTTATTTTGTTTGCTGGTTTATTTATTTTTCAAAATGAAGTCTAAAGAGTTATTTGTAGTAGAGTAATAATTAAGAAAAGAGCCAACAGAATACACAAGTGGAAGAAATAGCAGCAAAATTACATCCAACAAAAGTATTTTCGCTGTAGGCCGCAAAATATTATTTCATATTTAAACGAGGATTCTGTTTCAAGTTATCCTATTAAAATAGTGGATAATATTCATCCTGTAATGTATAAGAATTGCGTACTTCCCATGCGGGTGACATTAAGTTGCATAATAACCAAATTATTTTCGCTTAAGTGGGTAATAGTTTTGGGGTGTTTAGTTACAGCTATGCTTCAGGTAATTTTGATATAACATAAGAACAAAGTGTATTCATAGGTTAAAAGTCATTGATCAACAATGCAACTTGCTTTTAATTTTCTAGGTTTTGTAAGCACTAAATATCTGTGAGTTTCCAAGGTAATATAACTTATTAAAATTTAGTGTCATTCTCTAAACTGATTATAGTTAGCTAAACACAAATCTGACTTAGTTTTCGTCGTACTCAAAACGAACTTGATCAGAGTTGGTTTACACACTGTATCGAATAAGTCTTGACGAACTCCTGTCAAATAACTGTGCTAACGTAATATGTATCATAGGGACCGTCCACATATTACGTAATGATATTTTTGACCAATTTTTATCCCCTCTCCCTTGTCATACTATTCGTAACACAAGGCCGAACCCCTCTCCCTTTATTACGTAACACTTTTTGATTTTTCGCCTATTGTGCTTATTTTGGGGGTTATTTTTAATAGTAGAACTTTTTATTACAAAATACGCATATTCAGAATATATTTATAGTGTTTTTCGCCAACAAATCTAAGTATTAGAAAATTGTAGTACCGTAATAATATTTTAACCCCATAAGGTTGTTTAATTAACCAGTTTTAATTCTTCAAAATTGCATACTGTCGTTTTCCCAAGAACATCGCAGCCATCGTTTTAGGACACCAATGAGTGGCAAGGGAAGAAATACAGCCGGAAAATGAAGGTGAAACAGGATCTAAAGAACTGACATGTACCTTCTCTCGGGTACCCATGATGCTTCGCCAGTGTCGATGACATCAATCTTTTTTTTTTTTTTCGTTAGAAGTTCGCCCGTGTCGACGATGCAAAGAAGTTCTCTTCCTCATCGAGTACAGCTTCGAAGTAGTTGTACACGTGAAGAAGCAGAGACATATCGATTGTGAACAACCTTTCGAGCATTTTCTTTGACTTTGGACTTCAGTTTACCCCTTTCCAAATTCTTCTTGTCCTAAATCAGTTCCAGAATTCGAATATACTCGATTTTTCAGAAATATTTAAACTTGAAAATCAAAAGATCCAGTATGAGATAAATATAACGTGAATTAGGTTTTTAATCAAATTGTGGATCGTTCCGTCGCGGAAAATATTATTTTACGAAAACGTTTCTTAGGTTTCACATGCGAAATCTTTAGAAAAATTGAGTGGCTAATGATTGAAATCAAAAGTATTAAATAATAATCTCAGAAATAGCGATACGAGTGCAAACGCCAGAGCATTTTCAAGCGATGTTACGATCCTAACAACTAACTCCAGAATATCGTGTGCCGTAAATATAATGCTGAGATAGCCACAAAACGGAGTTTTGTTGTATTGTAATACACGCAGGGTTCGTCACCAGTCATGCTGGTGTCTAGTCGCGTCTTCGAATCCCTTCTGCATGATTCAATTTAATAGGATATATCTTCGCAATTTCACAAAACAACAGAAATATTTATTTACATGTTTATAAAAAAGAAAAGAACTGAATACTATTATCTGTTTAAAGATTCCATATAAACCTGAGAATAACAATAAAAATTACAGCCAAAAATTGCGTTAGGTAACGAAGACGTAATCCCCTCCTGCCCACTTGTCACACTTCGTAACGCAAGGACAAACCCCCTTCCCCTTTGCCTCGTTACGTAATATGTTGACGACCCCATACCATCCTTAGATTATTGTACAGAAACAGGTTTATATATACACATTTCATAGAAATAGGTAAGAAGGTCAGATTGAAAACATTCATAGTTCAGAACTTCTTTTCTCTTTCACAATGCTCTTTATTTCACCTATTTAATTCTTGGCCTATCCAAGACTCTAAACTTTAGTTGTCACCTTCACAGTGAACGAAGGTTTGATCAGCATTGATTTGCTCAACTAAACATTTACCTTGACTTTTACTTATTTAGCTAAACTAAGCAGTTACCATAGTAAACCTGTTACGAATGAATACTGCAAATGAATTTCTGGGTGCAATGTAAGTGGTACTGCTGGTTGACGGTCAGACCACTGAAATCAGAGGTACGTCTGCTATTGGTCGCGAAACTATGTTCTTGTTCAGATGTATGGATTTGCGTGTACGCGTTGTCGAAGTGAGATGTAGTGTAGCGACCCTGTTACGATTGAAATGGAGCAACGTACGAACGTAAAATTCTGCTCGAAAGTTACCAAAATGTGATGGGAATGTTATGATAAGTTGCATAGGTGTGTGGATTACTGAAAAAAAATGTATGTACGAGTGGTACAAGCGTTTCCATGACGATCGGGGCAGCATAAGAGAAGTGCAAAGGGCAGGTAGGCCCGTGACGATGTGTATCGACGAAAACTTAAAGAAAACGCGCCAACTTTTAAGGCAAGATGTTGGACCCCTCTATTCACCGGATTTACTCCTGGCGTTTATTTCCTTTTCCTTCACTTGGAAAAAACATTTAAAAGAGCAACGGTTTACAGACAGTGTAGACATCCAAACAATGTGAACGATGAACCCAATCACATCAGACAGGCTGCTTTCGCCCAAAGGATGTGAGACTTCTACGTACGTTGTCAGAAGCGAATAACCATGGGAGGTAATTATTTTGAAGGACAAGCTATATTCATGCATACATGTATCGCCTGCAAATAAATTATTCATCGTGTTTATTAATCATAGGTTTTATATATATTAGATTCCACAGTTTAATAGTAATATCGTGTCCAGAGTACTGTGTAAAAGAAAAAAATGACAGCAATTTTTTTTAACGGCAGTATTTGAAACTGAGATATGCTTCATCTAATCGTGCTATCATTAAATACTTTTATAGGTGAAGGAAATCATTAAGGATTAACTCTCATGCACTTAGTATCTCATCATGGTTGAGAGAGTAACGCAAGAACTATCTGTACTCATAGTTTCCGTGGTGACCTAACTAGAAGATTTGGTCGTTACTTTAAATAGTAGATCCAGTGTCATATAGCATCTGTGCTGGAGACTTAAAATTCAAAGTAAATCAAAACTTATGGGAGCTTAAACTACTCGGTAACTAACCCTAAAAGATGAATAGTCACTAAATTAGAATGTGCTACTTCCCACTGAAAGACTGGCTAGTTTCTTTGAGATACCTGTTGTTGGTCGACTATGAGACTAGAAATTACATCAATTGACCAGTTCCATGAGTTCCAGTTACAATTTTATCAGAGAAAAGAGCCTTGTATTTTCATTATGAAGCCAATATAAATATTCTAACTTGATAAAACGCCAGTTTTACAACCTTCTCTCATTAGTACTCAACAGCCTGTAAAGACATCAGATGCAGTATTATGACGTTAGGAGTTTCATTCTAACATCACAATGCAAATTGTAAGTATGGGGTTTCTCTCATTCATCATGATTTAACACTCTCGCTCCTTGACTTATGTCATCATCATCACCATCATCATCATCTAGATATTCTGCCATCATTGGCAGGGCACTTTTCGCAACTGAGAAGCTTCTATGCTGCACGCTGTTCAGTTTACCTTTTAGTTCTTAGTTTTCACATACGATTTTTGTGTTTTAATATTGTTAATCAATTTTAGCCTCCTTCACTACCTTTCATTCTTTCCTACCACTATAGTCTCTAGTACGTCCCTCATGCTACAGTTCCTTCTTATATAATGTCTCAACCAGTTTCTCTTCCGCCTCTCAATTATATCTATATTTATTCCCTTCTCCCCCACCATTTCTAACACCCTCTCATTCGTTTCCCGCTGGATCAAGCTAATTCTCCGCATTCACATTTTGGAAGCTTTCTATCATTTTTCATCATTTTCCCGTAATATCCATGGTTCCGCCCCATACAGTACAATACTCCATTCAAAGCATTTTATGAGTCTTTTTCTCAACTCTTCATTCAACTGCTCACAAAATACTTTTCTTTCTCCGTTCTTTCGTCATTCCTATTCTTGCTTTTATTTCGCATTTGCACTTCATATTATTACTAATAATACTACCGAGGTATTGAAAACTGACTATCTATTCTATATTTGACACCGATCACTTCGTTTCAACAATTATAGCTTTTGTCTTTCTAACATTTATTTTCATCCCATGTTCTTCTCAGTTCTTCCTCAAGCTTACTAACATTTTATTGATTTACTTTCCAAATTCCACAACAAGTGCCATATCATCTGCAAGCCGTGTACTTCTAATCATTCTACTTGCTACGGAAACACCATCTTCACTCAGTAGACTCGTTTTCACTCTCTTTCTTCTTAAATAACGTTAGCAAGAATTAACATTGCTGTCGAACTCCTTTTTCAATTGCATTTTCCTCTGTCATTTCCTTCCAGGGCCAGCTCGTCCATATAGACAACCTAGGCGGCTGCCTGGGGTGGAAACATGTAAGGGCGGAATGGCAGGCATTTTCTTTTTTCAACGTAAGGTCTATCAACATTAACCAAAACGTACGTGGGCGCTAGCATCAAATACACATTTAGGAAGAAGAAGTTAATGAAAGGTGGAATCACTCAAGATCGATTACTGCTCACCTGTATGAAGAGTGGGAACATCTACCTGGCCATAGTAATTTCCGTGTGTCCCGCTGTTCATTCTATGACTAAAGATGATCTCCTGTATTATCTGAATATCCAGACTCTGGATGCTCGCAGAAATTTCACTGATCTAAAGTTTCTACATAAGATAGTAAATGGAAACTTAAGATCTGAAGCCCTACTTCAAGAATTATCCCTTGACATTCCTACCTGTGTAGCATCAAATACCCATCTCTTCCACCTTTCCCGCCCTAGACTGTCAATTATTCAAAAGTCCTTCTTTCACAGACAACCAAATTTACATTATCAGATAACAACTGACGTGGACACTTTTTAAGCTGCTCAGTTTTTGACAGAATGATTACACAAATTCAAAACACGAAACTGTTTATAGTATACCTATTAACTTTTGATTTGCTTAAATAGGCAAAAATTAAATTTTGGACACACTGTAGTCACTAATTATGTTTTCTATGAAGATTCTTTTTTTAGAAAGAATTACAATCTTTTGTTTTATATTTACTATGGACATCGACATGGTTTACATTACAATAAAACTTAAATTTCCTGTTAATATATTACACTAGTAAAATTTCATCCCAAATGCCACAGCAATGAAATTTTTTTTTTAATAATTAGCTTATAGATTACTTATTAATATCACGGTACGAGGCATTGGGAGTAAGTTTTATTTTATTTAATGTTTAAACAAATGGTAATAATGTGATGTGGTTAAAATGTTAGGGGCGATAAGGCTTCACTTCGGTTTTGGTTTGCGGAAGGAGATTATGGGGGCGCAGACATGTTTTCGCTTAGGGTATAAATATCCTGGAGCCGCCCCTGTTACCTTCCCTATTCTAACACCTACTACTTGGTTCATATGTAAGTATCTCATGAGTCTTCGGTCTTCCCATCTCAACTCAATATTCTTTACAACTCCCATCAACAATTCCCAGTTCATGCTGTCAGAAGCCTTTTCTAGATCAGTAAATTCAACATACACTTCTTTCCCTTTTTCTATAAACCTTTCACTGATTAATAAGCCAATTACATCTCTTGTGCCCTATCCTAAGTCTGAACTGTTCCATATGGGATTGTGTAGCTATGTAAATTCCAGTTTCCGGACAGTTCATTCCATTCTTTATGAAATATGAGATATCAGGAGTAAAAGGTAGGTAGATATTCGGAATTGAAAGTAAATAAACGTTTCAATACTGATTTTAAAATGAGTACAATATTTATTGGTATTATTGGATGGAATTGCAACAAAATTGCTTCATACAAATGCTAACGCGTGCAAAAAATTACAACTTAGAAAATAGTGAAGTAAAAACTGAAAACGTGCTAAAAATCGGAAAATAATAAAGCGCTTAAAAGTGAAAAATATTAGTTCAGTATTATTAAGTACAAAAATTTAGTCTGTGCCAAGCTAACTAATTAATGCCTCATAGATTAGCATCTAAACTTGTTTTATATTAGATATTAATTTGTTTGGCTTGATATAGACTTCAAATGTTTTTATAGACAATAGTATTGAATTATTTTTCTACTTTTAAGCACTTTATTGTTTTCTTCTTTTGAGGCTTTGAATATTTTATGTTTATAAGCATTTCTTTCCTTTACAAAACTTGTTACCAGTGTTATAGTCCTAAAATTTTCACAGAGAGTACGAGTTCGGTGAACATCTATGATTGGCTTAACCCTTAAAATGGTAAGCCTTTTTTTTTGTGATGTGGTGTCCATTGGCAGGGCTGCATGTTTATTCTTCGATGATAGTAAAGAAAGGGATCATATATGTACGGTGGCATCTATACTGCTTATAGTAAACTACTAGATGTGCTCAATGGACTCACTTTATCATCTTAAGGATGATATACATCATATGACAATAGAGAAGGCATATGAGAAATAAATTTGTTCACGAATCCTTAAAAATATAAAGGCCACGATTATATTGTTTTATAATGTAAAAACATTTTATGGTATTTTCTTAATGGAATGATTTACCTAGGTATCTAAGGAGTATCATGAATAAAATAAAATTTTTTAGATACACATAACCAACCAACTTGCAGCGAGAAGGAACAGAGAAAATTACACCCGATGTACTAGAAGGAATTATTGGCGTTGAGTATGATGTGAAACATATTTTATGCCTCAGTTAAACAGAGCTTTTGTCATGATATTGACATATCAAAACCACAAGGCTTTGGATACAGCAAATAATCTTTCGCTTCTTTCTTTCCTTTTCTCTTTTTTGTATGATTGCGGAGTAGTCAGACAAAACGGATTTGTTTTTGCATAATGGAGGATCGAAAAGAACCTGATATAGTCACTTTATTAGTGGAATCATCAATAGATTAAATAAATAACTAAAAACGAAACAAAAGAAGCAAACATCTGAAAGCAGAAGATACACTCTGATGATTGCGATTAATGAGGGATGTTTCTTTTATTTTCGAAAAATCTTCCTTTAATTATTATATTTCTCGTTTTTTCCAAAAAAATTCCGTTTCTGAAAAAAAATAATCTTTCTTATTTCAAAGAATTTTAATTTTTTCGAAAAACTTTTCGTTTTCCTTTTATTTTTCATTTCTCGAATAATTTTCCGGTTTTTGATGTTTGTTTTTTTGATAACTTTTACTTTTCCGCCTTTCAACAATTTTTTTTTAAATTTGAAAAATGTTTGTTTTATATTCTTTGTTTTATTTTTGATTTTCATTTGGTTTTTCTTTTAAAATACTGATTTTTCTTTTTAGAAATCAAACAAGGATTGTATATATCTCAAGCAATCGTTGAAAATCGTTCGATCATGACCAAAATTGAGATGACGATAGACTTGGACAAGGTTCGTAACCATATGTAATGTTATAGTATGCAGTACTTTGGTTGCCGAGTTATTAGCCAACAAATTTGTGCTTGGATATAATGGAAGGATATAATGTAACACATACTATTGACGAGAAACATTCAATCACGACCAAAATTAGAATGGTTGTGGACGTCGATGTATTTAGTATGTACGTTACACATTACGATGCGCGTTCTCTCGGTTCCAGAATTATTGTACTTAAAATTTTGGTTTCAAATTAATGGCATCAAGAAATTTCACTAAGATGCAGTTAGTTATACTCAAATGATCTTGACCAAAGTTGCTATGATCGTAGATCTTGACGATCTTGATATGCATAGTAGGGCCAATATGAAACATTATGGTGTACAAACCTTTGGTTTCCAGTTATTGACCATTGAAGTTAGTTTGGATCCAGTAAAATCAAGAAATTTCATTGAATTCTAAAGATGGACCTCATTCGAATTTGACCAAACTTGGTATGGTAGTAGAACTTGAGAATCTTAGTAACCATATGTAATACTGTAGTGTGTAGGTCTTTGATTCTCGAGTTATTGGTAATCAAAGTTAGATTTGCACTTAACGAAAGGATAATGTATAACACATACTACCAGCGGAAATAATCTGTTCCTGTCTAAAATTAGTACAGTTATTATATACTTGAACATATTCAACCTACATTGTTAATATTAAGATATAAAGGGAATTTGGTTCCCAAATTATTGTCTATAAAATTTGAATTTAAAGTTAGTAAAATCAAGAAAATGCATTAAAACGCGTTCGATTAAACTCATCCGATATTGATCAATGTTGATATGGCCATAGACCTCCCCATGTGTAAAGTGCCGCCAACTATAATCGGTCTGCTTTCGCAGTTTAGCGAATAGCCCGCGAAGGAAAAATGACGGTCCGAAGCGGAAATCCGTCTAAGCGGAAGTGAAGCGGCTGCCATCGTCGTTATGTTAGATGGTAGTTGTTGTTTTTTCGCCAGGCGGTGTTATCCAGACTTTTCATTGAATGACCGCTGAATGATTCTGAGAACTCGGTAACGTCCGCTGAGCTAGGATATAAGACTAACAGGTGGCAGCTGTCAGACAGTTCGTAGGCTTACGAAACTATTTTCGTGACCGATTACAGCAGATCGTGTTACGTTACTTGTTACTTGGGTATAAGGTCAAATATACTGCGTAAAGCTTTGCTCATTGCAAATAATAAACTCCATAAGTAAAATTCTCACTGACAATTACGATTTACTTCTGATATGCTTAGAAGGCGATGTCTTTGGTGTTAATCTTTACCCTTGAGCAGAACCCAGCCTCTCTTATAACTGTTAATCTGTTGGTGAGGATCAGGTGTAGCATACGCACTTGTGAGCATCACAGACATACATTATTTAATGAATTGTAGAAAGTTAACACTTTCGGAGGGTCGTTTGTATTTCTGGAATATCATCATTATCATTCGTCATCATTATTTTCACTTCATTTCTCATTCTAGTCAATTCACACGGATAGATTGTACTAGTCCTTGGACCAATGCACAAGAACTTACTCCCGTACGTGGGGTCACCGGCTCCTGGATCTTCTACAGTAGACCGAGAAAATATCTCGCTTCGGTCGTACTGGATACCTTTCATGGGGTAGTCAAACAGTTCATGAGAAACTAGACCCAGATATCGTACTGATCATGGTGACTCTACTCACTCCAGTAAACGACCTTGCGATAGATCTCGCTCTCCTGTTCTAACAGCCAACCTAGACTATGCCATGGACACTGCTAGCGCTTCATCTTCCAATTTCTACACCACCAAGGAACCAATCTATACGTTTCTACTGACCAATTTAGATACAACATACACTCATCCTAAGATGGTGTTTCTGCAAATCATCAATTATCTACCACAAGCTAGCATAGAAAATATCGTTAAAACTCCAAATGGATTTATCATTCGCTCTAAGAACCCGAATTTCGGTACAACATTCCGAAACAAAGCATCTTATGAGATCTTTGGTAAAACAGTGAAACTAACAAAACAAGCCGATAGGAAAACAAAACAACCACCACCTCCTCGAAAACCACCTATGTTTTCTTTTGTTATCAGAGAAGTGATACCCAAAATAAGCAACGAAGAGGTTCTTGAAGAACTCAAACAAGAGGGAATCGACGTTAGCAGGTGCATTCGTATTAAAATAGCAATGAAATCACTTACATGGTTCGCGTTCTATCGCAAAATAAAACTTCCTTACACTATCTGTTAACCCATGGAGCTCTTATCTATAAGAAACTCCATCGTATTGAATCTTATGGCCTCTTCCAATCCGGTGTGAGAAATGTCAAATCTATAATTCTCACTTTACACACCAATGTCCAAATGCATCTAAATCTGGGTACTGTAGTGGACCTCATGAAACAAAATCTTGTAAAAGTCTGCACCAACCGCCAACTTGCTCTGAGTGTAACGAAAATCATCCAACCTACAGTTATCGCTGTAAGGGTAAACCACAAGCACAACCTGAACGTCCACAACTCACAGTACCAATACAAAGCTTCGACAAATCCACACCACCTACTCAGTCTCTCGCTTAGCCTCTTTGTGTCGAAGATCTTCTTCGTTACATCACTATAGTACTAAAAAAGGTTTTTCCATTCCAACGTGAACACATTCTTTGTATTGCCATTTCAACAGCAAAACCTTTGTTCAACTTAAACTTTACAGCTACATATTCAGGTAATTTTGCCCACTTCCACATCGCATCTCTAGAAAAAGCAGTCTAAAGTCAACATGGCAGTATACATAATGGCTTTAACATCCGATCATTTCATCAACACAAAGTACTTCTAGAGCCACTCCTGCTAGAAGAAAGAGTTGATATTGTAGCTCTCAATGAAACAGCTTTAAAACCAAAAAATTCTGCGCGACTTTCAGGGTTCAACTTCAACGATATGATTACAATGATGCACGTGCACGCGCTCAAGGAGTAGTATTGATTGGATTTTCTCCAAAAATTTCTTATCGGCAATACAATCCTCCTACATTTGCACAGCTACCTGAACATCTCTTCTTCTCTATATATTATCCATCTCTCAAGTAAATGTAGCCACTATATATATCCACCCTGGGCATCGAATATCATTTTCTTTTTTCGATTACATAGCCCGTAATTTTAAAAACATAATTATTATGGCCAACATAAACATTCATAGCGAAGTGCAAGGTAAAGAGAAATATTTACGGAATTTATAGCAACCACCCTACAATTTTATTTTCACAACCTTCCTGGTTCCACTCGACCAGACAGTCAAACAACTCCAGATGTAGTAATCACTTCTTTATCGCTTGTAAATGACTGAGTTGCAGGTTATCGACACGATCGAGAGTGATCATTGTCTGACCAAACTGTCCATTAACAAGGCTCGTTCCTCTATAAAGCAGTTACAACCTCATATTATTCCCCGTTATGATAAAGCCGACTGGCCTCAATTCCGGCAGTTCATACACAACCAGGTCTCAACCCTTCATCCACCAACTTCTGAAAATGAAGTGTTACACAGTCAACCATATCATAGACATCTTGCATACCAGTGCTCAACAAACCATCCCCGTGGAGAAACGTTATCCTTCTAAACCTAAACTGCCTCCTCAATATCTGTCTTAAGTACAAAAATCACGCCAACATTTCCATGAATACAAACAAACTGAAAACGAGGAATGTCTTCGATATCACCGGCAATGGCATCGCACAGTAACTAATTATTTTATAGTATATACACGTCGAATTTAAATCAGCGCCTGTAATAAACTAAACGACGAAGCATCTCCAAGATGTAGCCCTATTGGAAATCTTTCCACAGACTTACAGTCAGAAATACTAAAATACTCATTCAGAAATACTCATCCAGTAACCTCTACGAACAGTGATGAACTCGGCTTAGTAGAATAACGTTAGAGAAAGAAAAAAGTCTCAAAGTAACCAAGTACTATTGTGAGTATAAGGCTGGACGCATATACTTAAACTGCACTAATTATGGAAATGGCTATACTGTTCTGTAGTTACTTTTAAATCACCCAGAACCATTTACTACATAAACACCACTCACATCGTCAGACCAGATAAGTAGTTAGTACACACGATTACGGTTGAATGTCAAGCCACGAAGTGAAAACATAGTCGGTCATTTTCACACGACACACTACCTTATACGAAATTCTAATGTAGGGGTCACTGCTCGAACATTCATCATAATATATAAATAATCAATACCTTAGCACTTTGCAAAGAATATACTGGACTCATATATTTAAAAAAGTCCCATCATTTAATCACACTCACTATATTATATATATATAAATGAATTTATGTTATAAAATGAGTAATATGAATATATATAAATATAAATTACTCATTTTATAACATAAATTCATTTTTAGACATCCTATTCTTTAATTATACCCAAGACTGTTCAAAGCAATCACATTCTATACTCTCAAAACCTACATGCCACTAAAGAAATTATCGCGATACATGAGAACTCGCGTGAACCAAGACTCAATTCTTTCAATACAAGCCACACTATATTTACACTTCATAGCTTAAAGGTCGTATGTACGAAAGTGGAATTCAATATTACTTACTGTATACTCTGATAAATGTGCTTGTATTCTGACAACAATAATGAGATTAATCATTGAAGGTGAAGAAAAGGAATATTTTGAAATTATGAACTGACGATGGAATAGTGTCATGTGTACTAGCTTGTGTTTAAGCACGAAAGCAAAGTTTACTTTTGCTAATTATTGAACTATATAATGTTTCATACTTTTCGATATAGTTAATTAGTAATGTATTTTATTACTTGGAATACTCACATTGACCGTAGCTACCAGATATTTCTTAGTAATCAAGAAAAAGAGGTGTTTTTAAGATTAACTGTCGTCTTAAATATTTATGGTAACAAGACACTAACAATGAGCGGTTGTTTATTTGACGTTAGATGGCACTACAAGGTGACAATAAACTTTGTACTGAGGAAACATGCTTAGTACTCAGTTAGAAGCTAACTACAAGTTGTATATTTTGAAATAACGATACAAAATCCCCTATAGCTTTACATTAGCTACTACATGTCTAGACCCAACAAATCACTGACATTACCACATTTTCAACCAGCTCTGATGCCATAAAGGAGGGAAGGGAAATAGTCCGGACCAGATGGCCTATGCACTCAAATTAACCCATTTGTTGCAATTATCAGACTATTATTTATAGTCCCAGAGGGACATATCAGAACTAGTAAAGGAGGAAAGATTTCTTTCCTGAAGGAAAAGAAACCTTTACGAAATGATTCAACGCATGATGTGTTGGAAGCTGTCAATTTAATGGTAAATAGGAGTCCCTAGAGAAGTTTATTCTGACATTTTAATATTGAACTTAACTAACATCAAATCGTATACTATACACAAAATTATATATGGACAGGTTATAGCAACCTAACAAAAATTTTGGGAGCGAAGGAAATTCTTAAGAGAAGCATTAATCTTCAAAACTTAGTTTCGAGAGATCACAAACCGGAAAAATCAATACTCTTCACTACGAATCCTCTCCATGACTATCTGTGTTCACAAACATGACGTCTGCTGAATTGAATTCCATATTTCATATTTTCTAACTAATTTCACTGCAGGATTTTCAAAAGTTCAGGACTTAATTCAGCTTCCAAACGGTTTATTTGTTGTTTAATACGTTATTTCCTGAATGCTATAGCTTTTTCCAGTAGAAAATCCAATTTTCGACGGACCAGATATTGATGCAGTCTGCTATGAATCTTGCACAACAAAGAACAAGATAAAGGCGCGCCAGAATATTACGGTGGGATATAGTTCCCAATGACAATAAAGGAATTTTGCGCAACATAAATATAAAGCGAATAAAAAATGGTAAAAACTGGATCAAACCGGATTTTAGCAGAATATGGGCATTCCAGAGGGTCGAAGCGGGTCTAAATTATTCTACCAAATATTGGATTGGTGGACAAATTCAGAAAATTCTACCCGATTACTGATCTATGGTTTACATTGAAATAAAAATGTATAATTTCAATAATCATCCAATTGAGGTGCCCATATACAAAAGTTTGCGATGAAATAATATATAAATAAAAAACTATTCTCCAAAATATAATTTTTCCTGGTTATTCTGAAGCTCCTGAGTTAATTTTCACAAGGAACAAACGGATTTAATACCTAAACCGAAAATTATATGGTAAAATCTAATAATACACAGTGCAGTCAAAACGTACTCGGACCCCAAAATTTTATGCTATCTCAACTGTGATTGAATATTACAAGGATATACAAAGTACGTAATGTGCAGAGACTATTCAAGTGATGAGAAGGCACATTGAACTGAATTCAACTTTAATTTCCTTGTGAAGATGGTCTACCCAAATCCATCTTCAAGTGGAAAATAGTAGAATGTCACACTAACGAGAATTGCCTAACGATTAGTCTTCTAGGCATTGTATGCTCTAAAAATTTCCTAAAGTAGATTGAGGGTAAATTTTTCTCTCTTGTGTTAAACCTACGTGTTGAAAGAATTATTCTATTTATGTTTTTAGAAGGAATATTCGTCTTTCGTTTCCAGGAAAAAGGTCATTTTTTGAAAAATCTATTGCTTTTCGTTTTCGAAATGTTTTCTTTTTTAAAAGTGTTTTTTCAGTTTCCGAATTTTTTGTATTTTCGAATTTCTTTCCTCTTCTTTCAGCACTTTCTCCTGACAGAGACCTTACGATTTAAGATTCTTTTATAATCTTTTGGTTTATGATTCTCATTTTAGAAAAGTACCTCATCTAGAAAAATAATCACCAAGGTGAGGACTTTTCGAAGTAATCTTCATAAGAGGAAAAGAAGAGAAATAATGTTAAAATAAGACAAAAAGGGTAAACAAATGTGCTATATTCTAAACTAGTGTGGCAAATTGCCCTTCCATATAATTGGAATGAACTTGAATCTAATTGAATAATCAAACTATGTATCTCTCTATAAGATTGGATACAATACATTCTTGTTTCAGGAAGAAAAAATATGAAGTTGTTCCTTAAGATTAAGCATGTTTAAGTTGTAAAATGTTCAGTGCCTTTGTATTTGAAGACAAAACGTAAAATGTAAGTTTCTTCCCATAATCACAGAGATCAATTCGGCAAATTTTATATTCCCTATGAGCACTCTGTAAATATTTACAAATTCAGCAACATTCGGATCGTTTTGGAAAGTTAACTTCAAACTTTCCTTTGACAAAGTAAGTGGATAGCCCACCTCTATCTACTAAGCGTTGTAGTTTCATGTTTTAATGGAAAGCGCTATATATTTGCAACCATAGATAGAGTATAGTTCTGTTTACAAATCATGAACTTTCTCCGGATGAGGAAGCTGATGCGACTTGGAAATTGCACCTGCGTCGTTTTTATCCAGAGAAAGCACAATCTTCGTGATTTTGTGAAAATTTTCACACATCACACAACATACTCAATTCACAGTGATTGGGAAATTTCAAATAAAAATCTAAAAAAAAAAAAAAATAGTAAAAGAAGAAAAAAAAGGAATAAGGGTCAGGATAAGGTAAAAAGAGCCCAGAAGGGGTTTAAAAGGCACTGGAAAATTATTTCTATTCCTAACTGTTAGACATTTTGTACCTGTTTTGTGTCTTTTGGAGGGCTTAAATTTTGCTTTCAAGGAAAATAGTGCCACCTAAAAACCTGACCGTAGTTACTACTTAGAGTAAAAGTTCCAGTAGTTGATACTTGTAAATAGCAAAAGCAAATGATAACTTTTCAATGTGCATATTTTTCTACCTTTCAAATAAGTTTCTGTCGTTCGACTGTTGTTCAGTTAAAGGTCATATTTGCTTCATTGATGGCCACAATCAGATTAAAATAATAATAAACTCTTAAACTAATAATTAAAAAGGCCTTTTTCTTTCTTTCTTTCTTTTAAGAAAAAGTGCAAGGTTGTGTTACGTATTAAAAATTGACAATCAGAGTTTTAAGGATATCCCATTTTAGGACTATAAGACGCTACGAACTATAAGGCGCACCTTAATTTTTAAGCATTTTTTTAAATACCATAACGTTTCTCAACTTTTCGCAGAGTTTACAGTCAGCATATTTTAGTCTGTAGTTCTGGATTTGTGATGGCGGGACGGGAGGGAGACAGTGTTAGCAAGCTTGTAAATCCCCGCAACTCATGTTCGTCGCATCGGTGCACTGCTGCTATCAGTTGAATCCAATGCTTCCAGATAGAGATAGGTTTCTCCTCGTGGCATCGAATATATGGCTATTTTTCAGACCGGCGAGAATTTTAAATCAAACAATGGATATTTTTATATTAATTTCCAGTATAAGACACACTGAATTTTGGAGGCAATTTTTCAAAGAAAAGTGCGTCTTAAAGTCCGTAAAATAAGTAATTGTCGCCTATCGACAGAGTAATTGACTTTTTTGTATTTACGAACACTTAGGTTAACATTTGCGGTCATTTTGCGACAACTCTCTAACCTTTATCCTCTTGAAAATATGGCAATATTTTTGTAATTCAGTGACAGAAATGGAAATATACGAAAACTATTGTGTTTTTAAACATAAAGTGTGAAATAAGATTGACATAGGTGCCAGTTACTGGTTATAAAGAGGAGGTTTCTAAGTATATCAATGATGCAACAAATAACGTGACACATAAGCTACAATTATTTTGTTTAAGTGTCACATTATGATTCGAGCCTAACGGAGACGGTGGTGATAAACAAAACCATGAAATGAAAAAAGTAGGAGAAAACTGGAGACCCCAAGAAAATACATGCACACGATCTTTTTCCGCCACAAAGTCCACTTCGTGCAAATATCGAATCAAGGACTCTGCGCACCAGAAGTAAGTATCCTCAACAATGTCAATGTTTTGCAGATACAAACAACGTGACAAACGATTCTTGAGGAATTCACCCAACGTCATTTTAATTTAATGATCGACGTGTAGTGATTCTTATTGATTGAAGACTTCACATTATACTGATTTATCGATATCAGATGTGTTGTACACCTACTTTAGTTCCAATATTGTAATCATTTCTTTATGGTCATGTCAAAAATTTGTTACAAATTGAAGTATTTTAGACTTTTTTTTCGTATGTCAATTTCCAGAGAAAGCAGCTTGTTGAAAGGATTTTAGGCCAATGTTCCGTTAAGGAGGTCCAGTGCCTTTGACACCACTTCTTTCTATTGATTTTCGTTTGATTACATAATATAACGTTATATTAGGTTATATTAGGTTAGGTTAGGTTAAGTTAGGTCAGATTAGGTTAGGTTAGCTTAGCTTAGCTTAGCTTAAGGGGGTCCCGTGTACTTTTGGACCCCCTTAACGGAACATGGACCGGATTTCATATTCTTATATGCAGATTCCATATGGAACTTTAGGCCCTTACTAAATTAAATTATTTCTTTATCCCAACGTAAAAGTAATGTTTATTTTTTGCTTTATTAACATTGAAATAATAGTTTTAAATATATGAAAAAATTCGTTTATTTCAATAATTGTTTTAACAAATATTCGAAAGATTTTATCCGAATAAAAACTCGTATATTATGTCATATTCCAAACAGGTGTTACATTACATGTCTATAGCCACATATACATAAACATATGGCACATCCCGATATTATTAATATATCCATTTCAGAGTATCTTGTTTAGAAATCTAGTTGCATTAATGTAATACCTCAGATTGCATCCCCCAAGTTACCGTCATGTCATGCATAATAACTTACTCCGGTCCTCTGGTCACAACATTTTGCATCATACATGCAGTACACTAGTTAGTATCTGCATACACACACACACTTAAATAAAAATATAATTATCAAATAATATACATTATTGTGATAAGCTTTGCAACAGCACTTTCAAACTTTCGCCGAGATTACAGAAAAAAAGATCTCCTCCAGTTCCTTACCAGAGGGTAGCGTTCCCAAAACTAATGCAACGTTTCCTCTTTGTACTGCCATACTGATGCGTTGTAGCAGAAAAGAGGTTGCTCTATCGTCTCCTGACGACAAATAAATGCGGTGACCGACTTATTTTATAAAGTTAAGGCCTTCGGGACCCCCATGAACCACCTGATTCGATAGCTGTAGCGACAAAATGATATTTGTCGAGAAAATTGCTATACTTTCCGTGCTTTTCTGTTTCCCGGCGAGCAGCCACGTTGCCAGCTTGTGCTGAGCAAGAATGTAGATTTGAAGGGGCGAAGGTGTCGGAACAAGTAAAATCCCATAGAAGTTCTTTTCCTTTCTTTTACGGTATTAGGGTCATACCATCTGGCCTCTTGCCGTCTGCACGATTGCATCCCAACGGTTCGCATATAGAAGGAACGCCTGCTGAAATTAGTACCCTCATCATAATGTCGTTGACGCTTTAGTGGCGTGAATGTCTGCCCGCACTATTGGTACAGGAGAGTCCATGAAGGCCCTTCTTGTTTACGACACTTCTACAGGCAGGACATCCGTGTTGCTCGCAAACATCTGTTCCCAAAGGCAGTGCACTGGCAATTCGAAAACTGTCATTGGGAAGATGTAATCCTAAAGAAGGTGACGGGATAGCATGGAGCCAAGCGCCTGCTTCTGGAGATGGTGTAGCTAAGAGTCTGGCCTTATCTTCTGGGTTATCGGCTGACTGAATTTGATATCATGTAAATAATATATTTCACATCATGATCAGTAATCGGAAAGAATAAATGCATTTTATTTTAATTTTTTGAAATGTTATGAGTCTGTTTGCAGCTGAAGGAATGTTACTACAAATATCACTATCCGAACGTGGTGACGAGAACAAGATTGATTCTCAGCGAAGAGTTACCACCTCCCATATTCACAGTCTGCCGTAAACCAGGATTCAACAGGAGAGCTATTAAGGTATTCCTTTTTAATTTATGTTGCTTTTCCTAGTGCTTAAAGAGAACTATCACAGATTTCACCGGATAAAACTTGCTTTGTATTTTGAAGTTTGTATGCAATAACAGAACATGCTGTCAAAGGACAGCTTGACATCGATAAACCTCTATAAAATTTATCTTTGACTTTTACATAAAAGACAACTCTTTTCATAGTTTTTCCTAGATTTTCTAGTTTAATCACAATTGATCCTTCCATAAATTCTTCCGTAATCATCTGTTTCTTTTAGCTCAAGAAATTAATAGTACATTAAACTAAAGAAGTTATTTCATTGAATTCAATGCAATTTATCTTGTGCAAAGTAAATAACCCACAAAAAAGTGTGGAAGTAAACAAGTAAATTGCATAAGTGCTTCAATCAATAAAATTACTAGTATACAAAATTATATCGAGTTGGAATAATCTAGAAAGAACATGCAATTATCACCTTTATTTCAATATATTACAATATGTCTTGTTAAGCGATGTGGTGAATATATCCTGAATTTTTCGTTCAATACGGTATCATTGCAAAGTTGTTATTTGTTGAAAGTACGTAAAATTAATGCATTCACATAATTAAGATAGCGTAATACGATCCCATAATTTATTTGTAATCTACCAAAGGGAATCAAAATTTGATGCATTTCAAACAGCATAACTAATTGGATCACTTAAATGTCAAATGTTGTAACTCAAAAATTAAACTTTTTCAGGACAGAACTTTTTAAGTTGAAGTGTCTCATGAAAAAAATGCCACCACAAACATAGTTAGGAAATTTTTTCTAATGCTGATAGTAAATAGCATTCCCTTCACGTTATTTACATGGGATATTGAAGTTGAAAGTTCTCTCCTTAAAATGTTAATTTTGGAGTTGTACTGCTTGGCATTTAAGTGCCCCAATTCAATAACTTCTGGGGAACTTTAAAATACAAAGATTAATTACTGCAGAGAAATATTATCATTGCACTCCAGCGATGGACATTGGACATTGCATTCCCTTGGGCTTGGCGTCACAATTGTGAATGAGGCTCGTGGTCACTAACCTCAATGAAACTTACGGTAGTTCAGGTTCGGATTTTCTTGAGCTCATGCTTACTATCAGCAACAAGTCAAGCGCTTGGTATCCACAGCAGGATTTATACTTGCTCCTAACTCACAATCATTCATCTTATTTAGGGTTGATGTTGTTGGGATTCGGACTCTGGCGCATTATCCAGTTGTTGGGATTGCGTTCAATTATTAAACTTCAGCAAGAAAGTGTGGGTATATCTGGTCTGTCTCAATTCAATTCAGTGAGGCTTATTTTGGTATCACCAAACATTCTTGCTTCACACTATCTTCACTTGAGCGCTGCGAACCTATATTACGAGTACTCTGGGGTAGAAATCTTTTATAGATGAAAAAGCGGCAAACGTACTTTATTTCTTAATGAGGAAACGTTAACGATGTAGACTCCTAAGTTTTAGGAAAATTTAAGGATTTTATCAAAATATCGACTGGGTCTTGTGATATTTCGTGTACATGGAGAAATGTAAGACTTCAGTGTATCAGTGTTGAAGCAAAGTGGAATGTATTGTATTTTAGTGCGGAACCCATCAAATATTGGATAAGAAATTGAAATTGTTATTAAGATTTTAAAGTAAACATGAATTAGGGATATCGTTTTCTTACACAACAGATGAAACTTTGATCAAAGTAAATGAAGCCGCTATCTTAGATCCACCTTTTCCACATTTTCGGGGTGTGCGGCATGAAGGAAACCTCGTGCATTATATATAGTTGAAATCTTAAAATTGTTACACACGTTTAAGTGTAGGTATATCAGTACGTAATGGAAGATTCAACTGAACTTCAATCATGACTTTAAATGATTCTTTCTCTCTGGGTTTTCCTAAATCAATAAGCTACTTCTGGTTATATAATGGAGAGGACGTAAGATAGTGAGGTTCCTATTTCAGGTATATTGTTGATATTAGATATGAAGAGAAATACAGTAGTACAGTGGAATATGAACTTAATCCATTCGAGAACCTCGTACAAGTTGCAAGACAATTCTTTCCGTTTAAAATGATACAAAATGAATTAAAGGGCACAAAAATCTATCAGGAGAACAACGTGGATATCCCCCCCCCAAAAAAATTGCGCCGTCAGTTTGCCAATGGCTGGTATGTTTCGAACTTTTTGACTGTTGGGATATCGTGAATGCTTAGATGCCATTGATTGCACTTTTGATTCGGAGCAGTAGTGGGACCCACATTGTAATCTCAGTAACGATTTAACTCACGCAATCCTCTTCATGCTCATTAAATCGGAGGAGATGTGACAGGAATGTACTATTTCTTGTGGTTGTAAGTTATCGCGGAACCTACCTGCTGTTCACTTATTTGTATCCTAAACATTCGTGAACAATGTCCCACATTGCGCAATATAACAGATGAAGCTGCACTTCCAACTCAGCTAGTAATATTCGGGGATTCGTCTGTAGAATCATTTTAATTACAAGGAGACCATTGTTGTATCTGGATGCCGGTTCCTTTGTTCATCTTCCACATTCACGCGATTGCCACAGAATTGCCTAGAGCATTTAAGCACATATTTGATTATTATCACATTTGTGCCACAAACTGTTGCAGTTCTTATGAATTAGAACTGTCCTGTCCCCTTTCCTCGCAAAAATAACGCATCACTCTCTTATCGTATCCAGGTAGAGAGCTTAATAACCATTTTATATAAGCCGTATTTCGGACGTATGGGAACTAAATCTTTATTTTACTGTTAGAAAGCAGTGAACGTCTGAATTTCATCTCGATCTAGTAGCAACTTCGTATCTGCAACAGTGTAGACAATGCATTACAAAACTTATTCCTTAAAATTAAGAATATGTATATTGTTTTCTTATAGCTCAATGTGCTTCGAAAGTAAGTAATTCAGAATGAACAGATATTTAACAAAAATCAATAAATAAAGTTATACACATACTATGAATGCAACTCCGTAATGAATGTATAACGATTTCTTGTCATCTGTTTCCAGCGACTATATCCTACACAAGAGTTGTGTTGACTTCAAATTGTTCGCTAACATGTAATAGAAACTGGGTCTGGTTTTTGTTACATAAAGTTCTATTGTTTAATGATTTATCTCACATTTAAATAAGCAATACTGTAACTATATATAACTTTGAATGTTGGAATACAAAAGGCGTAAATAATAAGATATTTGAGTAATTTTTATTTCAGTCATTCAACATAAGCAAACCTTCAGAGTGGAAGTACAATTTACCAACTCACAATATTCAGCACTTTTGGAAAGCTATAACTTATACCTCAAGACAAGTGATTAGGGTTACAAAATATTTCACACCTTTTGTTACTCATGGTAAGTGATAATTTTAGATTTTCTTAATTCAATGATTTTATATGAATACGTCTTTTAATCAAAAGACGAAGATTGGATAAAATGTGATGTAATTAATTGCGCACAAATGGGGCATGCAGTTAATTTCTATTTTCCTCTACCCCTCTTCATGCAGCGGACTATTATCACTAGGAAGGGAATGGAGCAGAGAAAGCGGCCTCAATCATCATTCATTAGACCACCTTTATATCTTCATGTCCTTTGCCTGTTCTCAGTTGCGAATATTGCTCCAGAACTCGCAGGTGGTTGCTGAGTAGTTGTTGTTAGAGGATGACCAGTGCACGTTTTCCCCTTAAAGAAATGTAAGTGCACCATCCCAATCTGCATTTATGTGGATCTAAAGTTTTGTTTTTGTGTATTAAAATGTGGAACTATGAAATGTTCGAAAGATCTCACTAATTTTCTTTCTGAGTTGTTTCTTGTTAATGACTGTTGTATTTCATTGCTTTTATACTTTTTATTCAATTTTTGTTTATCTTTTTAATTTCGGGGTCATGGTGTTTTGTCGATGGTAATGATGATTTGCTTCTACTCCCATTTCCCTTTGTCACATCACCTCCACTCTGATATTTCGGTGAAAGCGTGCCTATGAGATTGCTAGGTAGTATTGTTATTTCTTATGAATGCTCCGCTATCCTGGTATTGCGAACACACGGTTCTCAATAGATTCTATATTAAGTATAATTAAAATTCAACATATGGGTGAATCATCTCTTAGTTACTTGGAGTCAAACTTTCTCGTAAGGAAGTCCAAAACACAAGAGAACAAATATAATGTATTTGTCATACAGATATGGTGAAAAGAGAAGTGTCGAGAGTCTAGTAATGCACTATACTGCTATAAAGGGGAAGCAACGAGATGAAAAATAAGAAGTCAGGTGAACTGCTTCCTTCTCAGTCTTCATTCACACTATGTCTGTCTACACTCTCGAAATTGTTTAAGGCTAAATACTATCGTTTCAAAGTTTGTCCTTATATCCCATTCCAGACATACAAGCACCTTTTATAATGTTAGATTTGCTACTTGTAGAAACTATTGCCAGAAAAATTATTTTGCAGATCCCTGCACAGCGACCAAGTCCTATTATCTTAGCTTTAAGACTGATCATTCTGCCTGGTCTTGGGAGTGTCCAGCCATTCGGAAAGAAAAACGAATTCGAGAGCTAATGGCTGTCGAAAAGACTTCCGCAGCCAATATTAATTATAGCCTGACAAAGAACTTAATTTATAAAATCCTAAACATTTCAATGTCGCCTACAGTTCTATTTGCCTCTCTTGTGCAAACATCTGTCGTTTCCACGCAAAGAGAGCTCTCTCTACCTAACAGTCCTAAACCGGAAACCAGAATCGATACATTATCTAACGAACCTCCCAGAACATAAAGTGTTATTCGTAGCATTCGTGCCAAGCTAACGCCATTTCATCGTCACTCATTGTATGTTTTTCTGTTCGATACACACGTCACTCAAATTAAATTATTACATAAGCTATCTCCTTAATGACTGTTCTTTCTAAGAGAAAAGCGAAATCTTCATCAGTTCGCAAGCCACTTTCGATTCTACTAGAACCAGACGTTGGGGAAGAAACTGATGAAAAGTGAGTGGACCTTTGATGTTAATGTTTTCAAATATTGTTGTTCTTAAATGGAACATGATCGGCTTCCGTAATCATGTTGAAAAATTGAAACAACTTGTCTATGAACACTCACCACCCGCTTGCAGAAAACTTATTTTCAGCCGAAACAGTCTTTTACTTTGGGAATTTATACTCTGCACTGACATGATAAGCATACTGATAGTCAAGCGGCTATCAGTGTTGCCTTCGCTGTATCGACTGGTTTTGTTTGCAGTAATATCAACCTAATATCTAGTTCCCAAGCAGTTGCAGTATGAACCTACCTTTTTAGACCAAATCACGATTCTCTAAATATATATATACTTTGATTTGAAGTCTTCATGGTAGCTGATATGCTCAAGATTTGAAATCAACTTGAGCTAGCTTCAATATATATTAATTCCATACATATACCAGGTGGTTCAATTGTGCCGTACAATTAGTGAAGTTGGACAACCAACCATACAGTGAAACAAACTGGGTTGCTTGCATTCAAGGAGTAACATGCTTACAAAAACACTTTGTCTTCGTATAAACAAATGCATGTCTTAAATTTAAGAATTATATTGGAGGTATCATGCGAATCACTTTCACCAATACTAAAAGAAACAAGTCACACTCGTATAGTATAAGAGACTTGGAAGTTTTATAGAAATCAATAGAATCATTGAGCTCGAAAATCTGTCATCTCCATTGAAGCTAATTTGAGAAGAGTTACAAACAAAACTAAATTACTCAATATATATCTGACACATAGGACTGTTTTCATTTTTCCACCGTAGACAAATGACGGTTCTACGGTCCAAAAATGAAAACAGCTCTGCATATCAGATATATATTGACTAATTTAGTTTTGTTTGTCTCTTCTCTCAAATTAGCTTCGATGGAGGTGACCGGTTTTCGAACTCAGCGATTCAATTACTATTCAAAGAAAGCATAGATTTTACAATCCACATTTACGATATTTAGAAAAAGGAAACCGAAAAGTTCGAATGAAGAAAATTGTTCAGGCTGGTTACGTGTTTCAGCAATTACTTTATTATGGAATCGAACTCCATGACAAAAGTTCTGTTAGCATCAATCGTGAGTAAGTGTTTCTAATGAAGTCTAGCAGAAAATCCTGAATAATATTCTAGCAATTAGTAAAATGCTTTGAACCAAAGCACTGATCTAATTTGTTCACCAATTAAACACAATAAACCATTCTATACTGGACCATTCTATACCTGTAGTTTTCAATTAGCAGGAATCAGTAGGTTCTAAAACCATCACTACATAAGACATATTCCATCTAAAATAAATAACCTCTTGTTACATATCTAAATCTTCGATGCCAACTAATTCAAAAATCTCCTCTTTCATTTTACGACTTAATTCAGATATACCATATAATAACTTCAAGCACATCAATACGAACATTAGGAATACAACTAAGTCATATAGAAAATCATATTGTTTAACAAAAACAATTTAAAAATGCATGATCTTCATTTTCCGAACATTCCTAAAGTAGCATACATACCGAAGCGAACAATATAGGGTACTAGCACACGAGCATTTGGTGAACGTTCGTAGATCTTCATTATCATTCCTTACTGCGAGTTCTGTGCGTCGTTTACACCAACAGCAACAACTGAATTTGAATCAGAATTATCGAAATATCATACACAATGTCCTTCAAATTCTACGTAGTTTCACACAATTTACTTCACACACACACGTTGAATTTAAAATAATCTATACTTCATTATGTTGAACATTTATGTTTATTCCATTTACGAATAGTAATTACATAGTATGTGCACAGGATGCAGGAACTTCGACTGTTTTTATTAACAAAATGTCTGAGAACAATAAATTAAGCTAAATATGCTCGAAATAACCTCGGAAAGATAAGAAAAAATACACGGATGAAGAAGACGACGGGAGTAACTGATATAATCGCGAAAATAAAGGCATTAAGAAGGCAATGGGTTGAACAGAACTGATGGTCGGTACAGAACTGATGGCAGGCGGACAGAAAAAGTCCTTGACTGGATACAAATAGTCACGAAGAACCTAGGAAACATTTTAATACGGGATGGTGTGACGAAATAATGAAACACTATGGGTTAACTTGAAAATGGACTGCCCAAGAGAGATGGTTGTGGAGAAATGTTTGAGATACTTTCATCCAGCAGTGGACTGAGAACGGTTGATAATGATTATAATGATAATTATGGTTAATAACAACAATAATAACAATTATTATCTTATTAGAATCGGGCCATGAAAATACAAATATACCTACTGGAAATTTATTAAATTTCTGGTACCGATAATCATAAAGACAGTTCATTGTGCGTGCAATTATTTTCAGAGAAGCAGAGAATCACTGAACACTGAACTAATGGCCAGTCTCCTGCATGTTTGAATAGTTGCTTTACAACTGAGTAACACTCTCTCGTCAATTCTTGCTGTCCATGGGTGCGTTATTCGTTTTTAATATGTTGCCAAAGTCTCCCACAGCTCCCACAACTAAGTGGAAATATTTTACTTTTCATGCTGCATCCAATAGGAGGTGACCAAATGTTTGTATACAAAAGGCACCAGGTAGATTTGTTTTCATATGTTTGGTCATTGTTTTCCAATGCAAACGCATTCTATCTTTCCGGTTTGAAATGCACAGTTGCTCGTACTCCACGACAGGGAAGTTGTGAACATGTGAATCTATCATTTTACTTGAAAGTAAGTTTACGAATATTATTTTCCAGGTTAATCAACATCTCCAATCCCGAAGCCCGTTTACAATTTTTCGGGATGATATACCACGAGATTAGGGAATAAGATAAGGATTCAGTTGTGCTGGGCATAGATGTTCATTTTACTTCGACCTCACTCACCCTCGCCCTCGCAGTAGCAGTTGGCCCTCGCCCTCGTTCACCCTCGCCCTCGCGAATGTAATTCTCCATCGCCCTCGCGCACCCTCACCCTCGCTGTCGAAACTTGTCCTCGCCCTCGCGCACCCTCGCCCTCGCCGTCGAAGCTTGTCCTCGCCCTCTCGCACCCTCGCCCTCGCCATCGAAGCTTGTCCTCGCCCTCGCGCACCCTCGCCCTCGCCATCGAAGCTTTTCCTCGCCCTCGGGCACCCTCACCCTCGCCATCGAAGCTTGTCCTCGCCCTCGCGCACCCTCGCCCTCGCCGTCGAAGCTTTTCCTCTCCTCTCGCACCCTCACCCTCGCCATCGAAGCTTGTCCTCGCCCACGCGCACCCTCACCCTTGCTGTCGAAGCTTCTCCTCGCCCTCGCACACCCTCGCCCTTTTCGTCGAAGCTTTTCCTCGCCCTCGCGCACCCTCACGCTCGCCATCGAAGCTTGTCCTCGCCCTCGCGCACCCTCGCCCTCGCGATAGGAGTTGTCCATTATCCTCGCTCGCCCTCGCCTTCGTGCTCAAAACTTTTCCTCGCCCTCGCGCACCCTCGCCCTCATATCATTGAGGGCGAGGGTAATTGAGGGTGAGGAGGCCTCGAGAGGGCCTCCTTCGTGAGGATCAGAGCATCAATTATTCAACCTATTTGTTGAATTATTTCCCTATCGTCAGTGGCGGATCCAGTGGGGGCGATCGTGTCGATCGCTCCCCCCTAGAAGAGGAAACTTCTTTATTTTATATATACAAATAAAAAGCATCCCAGAGTTTGGAGCTCTTAAAAGTACCTCTAAGTAGCAGTATTACAACCCACCACCCCCACCAGAAGTCCGTCCTGGATTCGCCCTTGCTTAACATACGTCCTAAAGAAAGGAAACTAAACATATCATCGTATAACTTACTGTGGAACACCTAAAATGGAACAACTGTTACAATGGAGATCTCGGTCGATAGTGACGTTTACATCATTTATCAACAGTATTCAATGCCTTTACTTCAAAATGTTCCTCGAACTACGATGCAAGCATAAGTATTCAGCCACACAAGGGCGTCTCTCATGAGGGTGAGGGTGAAATCAAGGTTTGATGAGTGGCGGTAGAGTGACTGCCGCGGACTATGTCAGAATTTGACAATCAACACGTTGGCCATCCCTGATGTATGTAGCGTAACTGAGGAATTTGAACAAATTCAAAGGGAAAGATCTAAAGAGCTTAATTTTGAAACTCCGTCAGCAAACAAATAAAATACTTCAGAACACTATTGTTGAATTATCACTCGGAAATATATACCCACTCTAAACTATAACATGAATGACTTCATTGATTTGAATGTGAATCTAAGTTAATTGGTATTTTAAAATATAAACTGAAATGTGTCAATGTGCTTGTAAGGTTAATTTCGATGCTCAAATATTGTTAATATTCACCACTAATAGAGATACATTCGTCCTACCTTAACAATGTTAAAATTTTTAATTTTTATCAATAATTGCCATAATACTTTGTCTTAAGAAACTACCCTAGGGGCCAATTTGTGCACTTTATCACTTTGGTCTTGGTTCATTTTTGGCAACTATCATTGTTGGAAAGTTTATTTTCAGTAATTCCCACAATTATGAAATTATATCTTTCAAACGTTGTCTCAAGGATTCCTTACACTACAAATACGTAAAGGCAAATGAAAAATGAAATCTTTAGTTTAAGATCCCACGGTTATGCAAGCTAAATGCTAAAGGAGACAGAAGTGAATGATGAAAGAAATAGTTGAGTGAGAATGTGGTAGGAAACTGGAGAATCCCCAGAAAACCCACGAACACGATGTCCTCCACCACGAACTTACTTGGACGAGAATCGAACATGCGACCCTTCGAACAAAGGTAATTTCTCTATCGCTGAGCCACCGTTCCTCCCTAAATGGCACGCTCAGAGCTTAGCGCCTCCAGGGGCCTTGGAAAGATTATCGAGCCTAAAATGATTTAGCACTGACTTTTATAAATCCACCAATTCAACAATTAATAATGTTGTGCAAACTTTAATACGTGCAAACTTTAAGATTGTAGTAATGAAAGAAAAGATGAAATCTTTAGTTTAGCGCCCCAAAGTTATGTAACTGCTAAAGGAGATGGATGAAATTGCAAGTGAATGATGATGAAAGAAATGGTGGAACGGGAAAGTAAGAGAACAAACCTTTATTTTCTTTAGCACAAATAATTAAATGTGTAGATTAATTGATTTCCAGAAATTTTATTATAATTAGCAATTAAAAACTGAAAGGGCGATCACAAATTTTTCTTGCCCAGGACCTCGCAACAATTTGTTACACGCTGCTATACATCATTAAAACAGGAATAGAGTGACTGATTATTTTGCTCTGTGGTTGAAAAGTAATAATGCAAAACAGACAATTATTGACTTGAAATATTATTACTTGAATAGCACTTATAAGTAGAAAATTTACTTGTTAATTTCTGTAGCAGTTATTTTTTTATTCTTTTATTTTATTTTCATTAATATTTTGTATATATATTGTTATTTTATAATTCAGTATGTTTATGTATTTTTTATATATATTCTTTAATATATTGGATACACCCAATATATTAATTTTCTTCTTTAAATAAAAATAAAAATAAAGAGATAGGATAGTTTAAAAATTCTGACTGGGAAAAGCTTTTCCTCGCCCTCGCGCACCCTCACCCCCGCCATCGAAGCTTGTCCTCGCCCTCGCGCACCCTCGCCCTCTTCGTCGAAGCTTTTCCTCGCCCTCGCGCACAATCACCCTCGCCATCGAAGCTTGTCCTCGCCCTCGCTGCCGAAACTTGTCCTCGCCCTCGCGCTCCCTCGAACTCGCGTCACTGTGGGCGAGGGAACTTGAGGGGGAGGATGCCCTCGATAGGGCCACCCTCGCGAGGGTGAACATCTCTGGTGCTGGGCAACATGTTCAGAAAAGTAAATACGAAATTTACTTTTAACAACTTTTGAGTGAGGCTTCGATAGAAAGGATTTTTTCTCGAAGACACCTGTAAGATTGAATTCTTTTCGCTTTACAATAGACAAAGAAAGAAAGAAAGAGAGAGAGAGAGAGAGACAGAGAGAGAGAAAGAATGAGAATGAAAATTAAGATTTTAAACGATAAGCATTTTCCTGATTGTGTTTGTGTTAACCCGTCAGGGCCGTTCTCGCACTGCTCACACAAAGAAACCAACACTACCCATGGTAAGGTAACTGCGCCATTTGAAGACAGAAGCTGTTGTTTGATGTAATGTAATACGGCATTTTCAATTAAATTTGACAAAGTACTACGACTCAAACATTGGGCCGCGACACCTCTGGGAGCTCCGACACACAGTTTGACATTCAGGGATTATTTAAGCAAAACTAACTACTTGCAGTAGTTTATTGTAGTTTATGTGAGACGCCTTGAATGCCAAGAAATGTAACAAACGTGAAATAAATGCAATTACATATTTACTATGTGTCCGATGTTCTTGAAAATAGCCAATCACTCTTTCTATATTATCTTCGTTGTCACATACTGGTCTGTGCCTTCTTGATTTCGCCTTGTATGAGTCGTGTACTCTCCGTCTAAATACATGTAGTAACGGTAATCGTCACAATAAAAATCATTCCTGATATAACCTTTGAGATTCGGACGCATTTCGTCACGTTTCAGCACAGAAGCATAGATAAGAATCATGTCCGTGTACTCTTTAAGTAAAAGCATCTTCAACACCATCTATTTCGTCACAAATGAACTTACTTACTACTGATTACTACAACTAATGCAGTCTATGTTGATTATACAGAAATAAAGGCTCAAAGGAATAAACAAGTTCCTCTAACAATTATACATATTTTTAATTACTTTCATTATTAATCGGAACCTGTTTGCGCCGTAGAGTTAGGCAACTGTTTTTTCACATCATAAGTATGGTTGGTCATCGGCGTACGTACTGTACGGCGCAAGTGAACCACTTGCTACATATATGTACAATCAGCGACAGTAATAACTGGAGGTTGGATACATAAGAAATGATAGCTTTTTCCAGTAGCAGAATAGTTCACTCTATGTCTCATAGTTGGACAACCAACATGACAGCAAATACCGAAAACATAACATGCCAGGATATTCCTCCACTTGGAGGAAAAAGTATTACTATCTGAGAGCATCATTTAGAGAAACAACTACGAGATAAATCTGCAGAAATTCCATTCACATTAAGTTCAAAGAGATAGGAATTAATGCAACAAAAAAAAAAAAAAAACCGAAAAGAATAATACGCTTCATGCAGAAACCGAAAAAGTACGGAAAACTAAACAAAATGAGAAAAGAAGGAAAGAGGGAAAGGAAAAGCAAAAGACATGGGAATAAATTAAATTTTAACACTTAAGGATAAACATTGTCCGTCTTTCCCCCTGCCCCCATCTTGGGTTTTCTCCCTTCATAGGATAAATCTCTTTCAGTATCAAACGCGAACATCATTTATAGTGTTTAATTCCTTGAAAAAAATTTAACTCATTCTAGGCCGAGACTCGAACCCCAGACCCTTAGAATGACAGTCCCACGCGGTATCCACTTACCTACACAGGCTCTATCTACTGCGTTTATAAATCAACTGTTAACCGCGCTGTTATCAAACGTGTTAAATCAGCCATTGTCGGTGAGCCACCCCAGTTCCATTTGAAGTTTAAATTTTATTTACCTCACTTAGCCATCTATGGATAGCAGTCCTCTTGCTTTCATAAAAAGCATTTGTTCTGTAGATTAAAATCAAGAATGAATTAATCTGTACTCTTGGGAGCTTACTGGTGCACCAACATATGTATGTATGTATGTATGTATGTATGTATGTATGTATGTATGTATGTATGTATCTATCTATCTATCTATATATATATATATGTCGAATTGATTGACGATTAAAAGAGCGACTTCGTAAATTTACGGAACGCTTGTTAACACAACAGTAAGGACATATCGTAGCGTTGTTACGTAACACACGCACTGTAAATAAAGTTTCAAAACCAGAAGTTGGACGATATGCCATGGGTAAGTCGGTAAGACGTCTGCTTGCTGAGTGGAGAAATCCTGGTTCAAATCTGGGCCGGTACGTTTTTTCTGTTCCGTTGAAAATACATTTCTATATTTTTCCGTTAGAAATTGCTTTCTTTCATTTTTTTGTAGATTATCTTAAATTAGTGAAAGCCAAGTAAGGTCAGATTACATATGTCTGCTTTATGTGTGTGTACAGTCCAGATATGGAGTGGGTCAATTGGGTCAAGATTTGTGAGTAGGTCAGTGGGTCGTGGGTCAACATGACGTGTCTCACTGTCACACACCACCCACCGTGACCTCTCTGACTCACGCTGACCCTACGTTTTAAATTTTAAGGCCTCTCTCTTTATTCGGCATCCCTCCTTCAAGGTCTCCCACCTTATTATTAAATTCAATGTATAGATAATTATTGAGTTGAGTTGATTTTGAGTTTAGCGTCCTTTTTAGCAGCGAGGCTATATGAGACGGGACCTACTGACTAACATGGAATCCGAAACACCTTAGCTCCCGTTGGAATCAAACCAGGGTCTCCCACGCCACAGGTATATAATTGTGTCTTATATAGCAGTTACTATTCTTGCTATAAGGTATCAAATAACTAAACATTTGATGTAAATGAATGAGAAACCTAAAATATTGCAGATTAATGCAATTGCGATTTAATTCAATTTTAAGCATTATACATCCATATGGATTGTTGAATTTGCTTTATAAAGATGCATATTATGAATTATAGTATTTTTTTTCAATGAAATGAAATTAAATTAAGTTTGACGTCCCATGCTTATGTCGGCTAGGTAAAGGAGACAGTGATGATGAGAAATGAAAGAAAATTGTGCAACGATGTAGGTAGGAGGAAACAGGATAATCCTGAAGAAACGAACGCACACGGTGTTTCTTCACCACAAATCTGACTTTTTGCAAGCTGGGATCGAACCAAGGACCCCATGCACCAGAGGTGAACGCTCTACCACTACGCCACCGCGGCCCTATGAAAAATACAACAATATTTATTTTCTCTCTCTCTCTCTCTGTCTTTCTCTCCATATATATAGGTATCAGAAGCATGAATAATTTTCATTTTGGGGGGCGCGGTGGCTCAGTGGTAGTGTTCACCTCCGGTGCTTGGGGTCCCTGGTTCGATCCCAGCTCGCGCCGTTTGGACTTTGTGGTGGACAAACGCCATGCTCGTGGATTTTCCCGTTGTTCTCCTGTTTCCTCCCACTTTATTCATTCCACCCTTTCATTTATTTCTCATCACCACCTTTCTCCTTTAGCCTAACCGGCATAACTGTGGAACGTAAACCTTAAAAATTTCCATTCTAAACCATTACCCTTCCACTTTTCTTATATGGAGAGAAGTACTGAAACCAGAAATCGTTAATTTGAAGCACTTACAGAATAAATAGAAGGTTAAGGTAAGGATTAGAACCTATCCTTGGGACATTAAATCGATCGAAAGAAAACTCCTCGACATGTTTTACAGTTGATGCTCTGTGAAAATCTGAAACCAGATGTATTAGTCAATTCAACCACTTTTGATATGGTGCTGCAAGCTGTGATGATATATATACAATTGAGAGGTTGTATCCATTGCAAATACCGTTTGTCACTATCTATTACCATTTCTGTTTACCATTAGTGATAACCTTTGAAACCAGAAATGTTTAATTTGAACGTGTTTTGGATTGAATCCTCGTCGCCAAAAGTGCCTTTACATCGCCGGGACGTGTATGTGACCGCGCAGTACTTCAATGAAGGGATGGTTGTGTAAGAATTTGTGACTAATTTTGAAGAGTTGTTATTTTGACTAGGGAATTAACATAGCTATAGAGAGTAAAGACACAGATTTGAAGCATCAGTGCACTGTCATTGAAGCATCAGTGCACGAAAAGATTCGTATTCTCATTTTTTCTATTTATTATTTTATATGTTAAGTTAAACACCACAATATGTATCACTGATATCGCAGATCGTATTATTTTTTAAAATCGTGTTTGTAACCTATTGTCAAAACATTCATATGCAGACATGATATAGAGAGAAGAGGAAGAGATGCGACATATATAATACATGTATATGTGACTCACTAAGTAACTGTAGAAATTAGTTAAAGGACACGTAAGAGAGCGAAAACGTGTCCTAGACAGGTGAAAATATAGTTAAATATTGCAAAAGATATCATGTAATTTATCTTTCTTTTCTTATATTCTAGTATACTTTTTCTTTCACATCCAAACATCTCTATTCAGAATTACGAGATAAAGGTGAAGAGAGAAACATTTCCATTTCAAGAATTACATCAGAAAAAAATCTTTGGACTTAGATTAGATTCGAACTCGCAACCCTTGAAATCATAAGTCAGCGCTCTACCGATTGAGCTAACAACTGCTGTTGCGAAAGCTTGATTTCTACAACTACCGCTTGCTGATTAGTGTGTATTAACGAAGTTGGCCGATATAATTGCTTCATATAGCTATTGCAATAATAATAATAATAATAATAATAATAATATACTTTAAAATGTCGCATTTGTTAAAAGTTTGACCTGCAGAGTAAGTCCTAATATGATATTTTATTAATTTTATATATACGAGGGGTTGTACGCGTATGGAACAATAGCCTTGTATCCTCCAACCATGAAGAATGTTTCGGTTTGAACCTATGCGTGTCCTAAGAGGAAGGTGGAGATTGAAAGAAAGAAAAGTGGTTTAGAAATTATGCAAAAGTAGAAGATCTCACGAGGTGAGGTGATATAGAGTTCAGCGTGTCTTTCAGCTGCGACTCTATACAAGACGTGCATCTATGACTTAACGTGGAACCCGAACCACACGACTCCTGCCGGAAATCGAAACCCGTATCACCTCTAGTTCTATCATGGGAGACACAGGAACATGTAAAAATAATCGAAAATGAACGATATTAATGTTAAATCTCTAGCTTTCGAGGTCCTAAAAATTCCTAATTGAAAGATATGAGTGTCTATTCAATAGTTTTCGGGGTTGCTGAAGTGAATAATGACACTTCCAATACCATATAAGCCCAAGGCTTTATTCTTCGTCAGCGGCAAGTTTATTCATTTGCTCCTGCTGGAAACGAATTCGTACTATTTCATTCTGATTCAAATACGCATTCTACTGGGAAAAGTAATCTCAAATATATCTTTGAAATATAATGCTATTTTTTCCGTGCAACGCCGGGTATTTCAATTAGCAAATAAATAATTTAAGAAAGATTGAGTATATTTAATGGAAATAAGACATATGTATGTTTGAATGTTGTATATGAATTGCTAATTCATACTTTATCTAGTAGAAAATGGTGCATCCAGGATATATTCTGAAGTAATAGGGAGAACTATTTGAGGTATATTTTATTTATCTACTGTCGAATTTAGTGTGGAATAATTTGTCATAATTTATTTCGAGACTATCGAGACGGGACTGAGACCGCTATTTGTCGATTGAAAGGAGACTAATACTGCAAGTAGTCTCGTATTGCCTCGTTTTGATACCAGTCCTACTTCGGGGCTTGTAGTAACTGGTTGCGTAGTGCACCTACATAAGACGTCGTATATTTAAATGTTTGAGAACTTGCCTTTGGCGTGGGAGACCCGGGTTCAATTCCCAGCGGGGGCTCATGTGGTTCGGATTCCACGTTAATCAGTAGGTCCACGTCTCATATAGCCTCGCTGCTGAACGGGACGCTAAACTAAAAATCAGATCAATCAAAATGTTTGAGAACTTACCCCACCTCCACTTGACGGATCGTTCTAACTAAAACTAACAGACCGTTTATGTAATTTTGCGTTTAAGTACAGGTCCTATCCTTATGTCAATTGTTTTCTTGCAACAGAGAATGAAAAATGTAACAGTTATAATGTTGATCGCGCATAATCCTGTATAGATAAAAGGCACATAGAGTTTCGGACTCCGTGGCGTAAATACAGTAGTTACTGCCTTGGTAAGTTCATCGCTGAACGCGTTTCCGTCCTACTCGTGCAATGACGTCACCTTTGACACACGCTCTGGACAGGAGGAGTAACGCTGTTGTCTGCTTACTCGCTTGCTGTTCTGTATTCTCTTTGGAACCTGATGTGAAATTACTGTTTTCTCCTCACTTTCAGCTGTCTTTGCTATTTCTAATTTAGATGTATATTGTATTAGTGGAATTTTATTCCGTCATGGAAATATATTGTTTTTTCTTTTTAAATGTAAATAAAAAGAAAAGTCTATTTGGACAAGTTTTCCCCCGTGACGCGCTTTTATTTTCTTTTGCTTAAGGGCCGCGGTGGCTCAGTGGTAGAGCGTTCATCTCTGGTGTTTAGGATCCCGAGTTCAATCCCATTCTCCGCCAAGTGAATTTTGTGGTGGACAAACATCGTGTGCGTGGGTTTCCTCGGAGTTCTCCCGTTTCTTCCCACTTTCTTCATATCATTTATTACTTCTCATCACCGTCTCCTTTAGCCTAACCGGCATAAACGTGGGACATAAAACTCAAAGATTTCATTTTCTTTTTTCCCTTAAATTGTATCCCCAGTTGGCCTAATCCACTTGCGTTTGTCAATCAGATTTCTTTCCTGAACTTTTAATTCTCTCCATTCCTCACTTTCTTCATTTTCTTGTAAAATGTTCTTTTGGAGGAAGAACTTTTCAGTTGCTTGTTTCTTTAATTTATTCTTATGTATGTTCTAAATTGGATAAAATATTAAAACCCCCGGTTTACACTTGCTAACAAATTCATTTTCTATGATGCCTGTTAATTTTCTAATGATGTTCTTTCCTTTGCGAATAAATTCTCCATTACATTCAAGAAAATGTTCGTTGGCTATTTTGATTGTGTCTAGAAGTTCCTTTGATGAAGATGCTAGTCTTCCTTTTGAGATGATAAATTTTGTCCAGTTGCATTGTAGTCCCTGAACAGGTCCTTGACATAAAGCCGTGGATATTTGACTTTAAATTAGAAAGCTAGCTTCTCAGCTATAAACTCAAGATTTTGTTCTTCAAGTTCGTGCGTATTAAATGAATACATTTGATGTTCAATTTCATTTGTATCTCTGGTAAAATATGCATCTACAGCTGTACTGTTTAGTGATGTCAGCCGGCTCGGCTCCGCTCGGTTCGAGCCAGCTCGGTTACCATGATCCAGTGGCTCGGTTTAGCCTGGCTCAGGTGAGCTATGGGCTCGGTTTGGCTTGACTTAGGTGAGCACCGGCTTGGCTCTCTTCGGACCAACAGAGTCGAGGGCTCCAGCGGGCTCGGTTGGGTGAGGTGTTGGATCGGCTCGGTGGTGACAGCCTTGAGCCGAGCCACTCGAGTCGTTGACAACACTAGTTTCAGGAAACTACGATCTCAGCCTTCAAATTCCGATTGCTCGTTGACCTTCATTCGGTTCAATTTCTATCTCCGAACTGCAAGTATTCTCTGTCAAGAAAGTTTATGAATATTTCCATGGGATAGTATCTTGCACCTTGCTGCTATGAAAATATAATACTACACATTGCCCCCATATCATTTCGCCAGTAGCTTCTTTTGCTCATCAATTAAAACAGTATTCCTGGGCATCGTGGCGAAAAATGTATTTGCTTTTTCGTGCATTCTACGAAAAAAACAGAGTGAAAACAATAAAAACAAAACAAGGAAAAAATACCATGCGATGTAAAGTGCTTGGACTATTTCGACATATCACTCAATGTAGCGCTTACCTTTCAAGCAGGACTTGATGGTGTAATCGGTTACAACGTGGGTTTAAGTTCATGAGGTCCTCACATCGATTCCCTTTGAAGACATATATTTTATTTTTTTTACAATAGAAGTTTTTTAAACTATCCCGTCATTTGAAAAAAATAAATTATGTAGAAACACAACATTCCACCTTTGTAATCACATTATCGCGAAGAAGTATGATCATTTCTTGCAGTTCAAACCGTAGACAATAAGTTGGCGAATAATGTTTTGCGGACTTTTTATAAATAATGTCCAGTGTGTTGTCGTCGGCAGAGCTCTACACTGTAGACCTTAAAGTCGCAAGTTTCTGAAGAAAACAGTGTCCATTTACTATTATTATTATTATTATTATTATTATTATTATTATTATTATTATTATTATTATTATTATTATTATTAGAATGACAAAACAAGGAAAGAAAAAGATACATTGATAGGAAGGGAAGAGATATATTTTGTCAGATTCTTTTTAGGTTTACACATGAAAGTAATAATATTGTTCCATTTATAGATTGACACATAGAATTATTATTTTATGAGAACAAAAAATGGAGTATAAATATGTGCTAGCTGATAGTATTAATGAATTTCGTTTCGCCCTTCTTCTAGATGTGTTGAGTTAATTTTGAGTTTAATGTCCCTTTAAGCAGCAAGGCTATAGGAGATGAGACCTACTGATTAACGTGGAATCCGAAACACATGAGCTCCTCCCAGGTTGTTTGCTAGATAGGAAGGTGAGGTGACACCTTGAATAGAATCCTTCTTGTGACTAGAGTTATAAGTTCGATCACTATTTGTAATTTGTGTTATTCGTTTAATGCTTTATCAACGTTGCATGTAGTGTTGAAGCTTATAATAACTTGTTAGCGAAATCACGTGAAAAATTTGAAGACCATGTTAGTTGTGTAAATTCGCACACAGATTGAGGTAACGAAGCCAGAGTAATTTGCGTATGTCTCTTGAACAAAGAAATCAGTTCCTCTGCTCTGGCCATTCTCCCTCGGAGAGTATTGGACAGCAAGGTGGTCTGAAGATCTTCTAGTCCACGGATGGATTCCCGCGCACGAGAACCATTTTTATTTCTTCAGCACAAGTGAAAAAGGGAAAAAAACAAACGAATCGAGACGGATGAAGTTTAGAGCTAATAAGTAAGACTGAACCAAAGGTATGGGTCATTACTTGGTATGTTTAAAAAATATATAAAATGGAGGAAAGTTGTTTTGTCTGTGTCTAGAAATGGAGTATAAATAAATAAGAGAAGAAACTACACTTCTGTCCAGAATTTTTTTGCATGTCTTTCAAACTTACATAAATAGAAATAACTCTCTCTCTTATGAGAGAAAATGTTAAATGTCTTCTTAGAAATATGCAGAAAAAGAAAACCACATATTTCCAAATATATATATATATATTTCTGTAAAATATCAAGAAATAAAGAAGCTATAATTAATAAAAGAAATCTCCGAAACTCATCGCACAATTCTAAGTTCCATTTTCCTAAGCGTGGCAAATGCGCGGCGAAATTTACAGAGAGACAGGGAATTTTATGATTTATTAGAAATACAACGTAAATCTTTCATAATGTTAGTTGCTATACATATTGCACAGCTCTAATACTAATAGATATTAAACATTTTATACGTAAACAAACAAATGAAAAGAAATAAGCCACAAAATATACAAAACGATCAGGCAGTTTGTGGCAGTGATTAAAATGCGTTCTAATATTAGTTTACTAAAATAAAAGAAACCTAAACATACCTTCGTAGACTAGACGGTTAGAGCATGCTCTCAGAGTATTTTGTTTTTATCCACGATCATAAGTTCGAATCGCATAGACTACACTTCCATTCTATTTTCTTTTTTCTTTTTTTTTGTAAAGAAAAGCTTGATTCTGTCAGTTTCTTAAACAACAATGTTTTGTTCTAATAGTGTTGCTTAGTATTATCGTCTTCATTCTAGTTTATTTGAATATTTTCAAATAATACAGAATTACGTCCTTTAAATAAAGTATTACAATTATCAAAAATTTTATAAAAAGAGAAAACTTCTTTTTTTATCATTATCCTAACGGGAAGTTGAAACTTATAAATATTTGGAACGGCAATTAACATATGACTAAACTTTAATGAAATATTACTTAAATAGAACAGTTACAAAACCGTAATGGCCCATTGGAAGCCGGTGGGTGTAGTTGTGCAACCTGAAGTGTAGAGACTATAGTGTTGTCAACGGCTTGAGTGACTCGGCTCACGGCCTAGTCACCACCGAGCCGAACCGAGGTTATCTTGTTCGAAGGGTCAGTGATTTTGTGTCGAAGGTAATGTCACGCGAAGAGACAGGCTGCGCGTGGGCTTACCTTGTCTTACGTTTGGCAACATTGCTCTTGGTCAAGTGGCCTATTGCTTGTGCTTTTAGGTATTTGCCCTACAGCTATACAACGAGCTGTGTGCGTTCTGTATTACTCCCTCTTTGTCCGTGGCTGTGTTTGCGAAAGTATAATTTGCTTTTCATGCATTGGGATAAGGGGTAAGACAGCGTGAACTCCTGGGAGAAATGGAAGGGAGTAACATATAAAATGATCGAAAACGACAACCGATGTTAATGTAGAGTTTATAGTTTCGAGGTCGCTGGGATGGTTAGGCGTAAAGCTATCAGCTATTTTCTGTTAGTGGTTTCTTCATATACGTCTACCAAGTTAACGAGCCTTGACTTATCTGCTTACAGTACTTGGTTAGTGTGTCCTCGATGGCTAGTTTTACTTTTTCCATGATCATCCTATACCATACAGTATTTTTTATGTTTTGAAATAGCTTGATTCTATCAATTCGTTAAACATCAATGTTTATTTTTTCTAATCACGTTTCTTAGTATTATCCTCTTCATTCTAACTAATTTAAATATTTTCAATAATTCAGAATTTTGACTAAAATGTTACAATGATCAAGAATTGTATAAGAGGAGCCTTCATTTCTAATCATTGTCATAACCGGAAGGGAAAACTTACAAAAATTGAAATAACTTAGTAGACGTAAAAAATCGACAGAAATAATGAACATCAACTATTGACTCTTAGAAGTATAGTAGATATAGTTCTCAACCCAAGTAGAAGATGCACTCTTTGCTTCATGAAAATAATAAACATTTTTCAAAAATAATTACAGAAAAGTAATTTGATGACATTTACTGAACGATCGTAGGTTAGTGGTTAGTGTTGACGCTTCGTAATTGGGAGTCTCCAGGTTCAAATTTCGATACGAGGCATCCTGACTAATGATTTTGCAGTACAACTGGGCAAATACTGGGATACTTTTAATACATAAGCTTTGGCTAATTTTCTTGAAAAGTTTGTTCTTATGTTGTTACTGTTTCAGTGTGAAATGGCATTTTGCTGCATGGAAAATATTTTTAGTAAACAAAATATAGTAGATGAATGGTTAGTGTAAGGGACTCCTACTTGTATGGCTTAGGTTCAAATCCCGACTGTTCTTATTGATTTTTTATTTTAGCTACGCTCATATGTTGCGCTCCAGAAGTTCAATTTTGAATTAAATGTAGTCGCAGCTAGTTTAAACTGAAAATATTTTCAAAACTATTTGCTATTACATGTTTTTGTTTTACTTGCGATGTTTCAACTTTGATATTAGATCTTAGAACATTAATGTAACTCATTTCCCTACGTCATATCATGATGAATGTTTCCACAACAACGATAGTCGGACGGTAATACAGAATTCCATTGTTACTGCAGGGCCGGATCTTGAAACCTGCAAACAGGAGGTGCCAGGTGAACAGGGCGCCAAATAAGAAAAATGAATTTCCTTTTAAATGTGAATATTTATTAAACTTAATCCTAGTGACCTTTTGATTTTTGCTGACGATTGCAAATTATATAGAGAAATATCACGTTCCCATGATACAATTGCCCTACAGGAAGACATATATTACTTTGTAGACTAGTGTGAAATGTGGCAATTGAAACTTAACAGTAAGAAATGTGACAGTATTACAATTACTCTGAAAAAGTCTCCTGTTCCCTCCAAATACCATATTAACGATTTCCCTATAACACATTCTGGCAGTCAGAATGATCTTGGTGTCATCTTTGATTGGAAACTCTCGTTCTCTGACCACATCTCCTCAATAGATAAGAAATCAATGCGTATAGTGGGGCTTCTTTACCTATTCACTGAACTACGTACTGTGTCATCATTAACAACATTCTATAAAACTCTAATAGCACCCAAGATCGAATACTGCTCTCCCCTATGGGCCATGGCTACACCTACACATCTCTACCTTGAGTCTGTTCTCAATTTCTTCATTGAAATAGTACGTTTTCGTGTTCCCGCACTTCGAATATTACCTAAAGAGGAAATTTTGCGATATCTTAATATCCAGACGCCGAAAGTACGCAGAAATAACTCTGATTTGAAGTATCTTCATAAGATTGTTAATGGAAACGTAAGATCAGAAATCCTAATTCAACAACTATCCTTACATGTCCCTTCCCGCAAAACCCGGAATACCCACCTATTCCATCTTGCACGCCCTAGGTTAACAATTATACAGAGGTCTCTTTTTCACCGAGTAGCGACCTATTATCTAACTAGTGAGGTGACATTTTTTCGAGCTACCCGGTGTTTGAAAGAGCAATAAAACGCGCGCTGGCCAAATAATATTACTTGTGCACTCTTTGTTAATACTATTGATGGTGCTGTTGTTGTTTATTTTATATTATTTTTTTTCTTTTTCCCCCGTTTGTTGACATTCCCCTGTGTAAAATGGCACAATTATGCTGTATCTGGGAATTTGTTCAATAAATAAATAAATAAATACAATGTTACGATGAAAAAGTTTCCTTATATATCTTCAAATAAATATTGTACAGACCGAGATACAGATAAAAACATCAAATGGAGAATAAAGTCGAATCTTTGCGGGGTTGGATGTAAAACACCCCTTTACAAATGAAATGGACTCGTACATCAATTGATGTCAATGCCACACTCACAAGTGATGCTAGTTTGAGGAAAATTTCCACGGCAATTATTTGCATTTTGTAGGCTATTCCGAAAAATCTTCGGACCCCAAAGAAAAATCTTGGGTGCATCATTGCTTGTGTTTACATTGTGTTACTGTCTGATTTCGAACGTCTATGTTGGAAAGAAAGATGAAAGAATTGAATTGTTCTATAGGCCTAAGGGGACCTGAAAAGAATTTTTGCGGAGAAACCTGATGTTAAAGTTCTGCCACTGGATCGGGGACAAATTAAATATTAATTAAGACACACACTTTTGTCATTTGTTGTGTATTGAACTAGTTTAACTGAAATTAATAAAGAATTATTTCAAATCAAGTGTATCACAAGAACGATTAAATGGACTAGCTTTGATGGCCATTGAAAATCACATTTTGAAAGAAATTGACATGGATGCAATAATAAGAGATTTTGCCAAATTGAAAGCCAGAATAGTGTCTTTATAACATGAACTTTTCAGAAACAAAGAAAACGAGAAATTAAGCTAATTACCATATTTGTATCACTAGAAAACACTATTTAAATATGCTTTTAATGAAGTGTAAGAGCATATCTCTTTCTCAAAATCAAACCTGTGATAATGTTAGACTTGAAGCTCATGAGTTTTATTCTATTTCGATTTTTATGTTTTAACTGTATTTGTCAAAATACATCTTAGGTATACATTTTAGTTGTTTCCTGTGCTTATTTAATAAAAAAATATAAATTATTAAAACTGGAACTTTGGTCATGATTCATCCACAGATAATTAGTTTTAATTTCGCCATTTTCGTTTAATACTCACAGGAAGATTGAATTATTATATATTGAAGAAATTTGTAATTGTAACAATTATCTGAAGATTTTTTGTCCATTACAGCATTCTATTCTTTTATTATCATTTAGGCGGGGGCGCCTAAATATTGTTTGCTTACACTTACGAAATGTCTACAACTGACCCTGTTTCTGTTATATATATATATATATATATATATATATATATATATATATATATATATATATATATATATAGAGAGAGAGAGAGAGAGAGAGAGAGAGAGAGAGAGAGAAAGAGAGACAAAGTTTTGACTCAGAAAAAAGCACAGTTGGACGTAAGATGCAACATGGGCTCCTGGAGGGATTTCGAATGAATTTAGTATACGTATACATTACCATCTGAACAATTTACCCCTAAAAATGCTTTCGATCACTGAAATAAATTTCTTGCCTACGCCACTGTGAAGCAGTAAGAATTTTAGGGACTGATCAGGGGGTAATGCCTTCCTGGAATAACGATAATTCCCCAGAAATCAAATCTCTGATAGGTCCGGATGTGACACCAGTATTTGTGTATTACCACTCTTCACTCTCAGTGTATTGAAACTTAAGTCAAAGGAACTGTTCTGAAATCTTCACCGGTTCTCTCCTCTGAAACAGCATGCGAATGGGGTCGACCTTGGTCATATACCACATCTGGAATATTACTATTTATGTCATAGATCCCGAAAAATATATATTCGACACAAATAAAGGATGTTTTCGATTTTATTTTATTTATTTTTATTTTATTTTATTTATTTATTACTATTTTTTGTCTGTCACCCTCCCACTCTGACCTCCATGCCAACCAAGGCTTAACTTGAACTTAAGCAACATCGACAGCGTCACTATTCGTCTGCGACCACGAAAACTATGATTTTGATACTAATATTGTTCATATTTGACTACTTTTACACGTCACTTCCCCCCTTATTACGGATGGCTTCAGTGTCTCGCCCCCACAACTATGAAGTAATTTCAACAAACTTAAGTATAACTATAAACCACCATCTGTAAAATAAATGTGCGGGTGAACTTTTTCAGAGAGGAATTCATTAGCTACATTTCCAATATCAATGTGGTGGCTTTTTTCGCTTTCCATGCTAAAGACTGCCAAAGAGCTCAACTTCATTTGCACCACTGTGCTATGAATATAGATTTTAAAGGCATTTACTTTACTGAATGCTCTCTTAGGTGTTGCTCTCGTCACAGGAAAAGTGAGATACTGTTATAAATGAGTAGGGGTCTAAACAAATACGGAAAACTATTAGCAATGACACTACTCGAAATGAGTTTTCGCAATATAATGGAACAGTATTTTATTCGAATGTGAAGGAAATCATTGCATAAATTGTCCCTTCCCCTCCTTAGAAGTCTAAGCTACAATACATATCTAATAATATTAAATTCGAAATATATGCTTCGAGTTTCATATCCTTAACTTTAAGGTTTCTTAAGTTAAGTAAATGAATAAACTTCCTGCTAACAAAAGAGTAAAGCTTTGGGCTTTAATGGTATCGGGAGTGTAATTATTCATTTCAACGACCCCGAAAACTATTAAATAAACACCCATATCTTTCAATTAGGAATTTTTAATTTTCACCCCTCTCATTAAACCTCCATGCCGATAATGCTAAACTTTGATGTGAACGATATAGAGGGTATCATAATTCATGTACTCAAAAACTATGGATTTAACATTAATATCGTTCATTTTCGATTATTTTTACATGTTCCTGTGTCTCCCATGATAGAACTAGAGGTGATACGAGTTTCGATTTCCGGCAGGAGTCGTGTGGTTCGGGTTCCACGTTTAGTCGTAGATGCACGTCTTGTATAGAGTCGCAGCTGAAAGACACGCTGAACTCTATATCACCTCACCTCGTGAGATATTCTACTTTTGCATAATTTCTAAACCACTTTTCTTTCTTTCAATCTCCACCTTCCTCTTAGGACACGCATAGGTTCAAACCGAAACATTCTTCATGGTTGGAGGATGCAAGGCTATTGTACCATACGCGTACAACCCCTCGTATATATAAAATTAATAAAATATCATATTAGGACTTACTCTGCAGGTCAAACTTTTAACAAATGCGACATTTTAAAGTATCTTATTATTATTATTATTATTATTATTATTATTATTATTATTATTATTATTATTATTATTATTATTATTATTATTATTATTATTATTATTATTATTATTGCATTAGCTATATGAAGCAATTATATCGGCCAACTTCGTTAATACACACTAATCAGAAACCGGTAGTTGTAGAAATCAAACTTACGCAACAGCAGTTGTTAGTTCAATCGGTAGAGCGCTGACTTATGATTTCAAGGATTGCGAGTTCGAATCTAATCTAAGTCCAAAGATTTTTTCTGATGTAATTCTTGAAATGGAATGTTTCTCTCTTCACCTTTATCTCGTAATTCTGAATAGAGATGTTTGAATGTGAAAGAAAAAGTACACTAGAATATAAGAAAAGAAAGATAAATTACATGATATCTTCTGCAATACTTAACTATATTTTCATCTGTCTACGACACGTTTTCGCTCTCTTACGCGTCCTTTAACTAATTTCTACAGTTACTTAGTGAATCACATATACATATATATGTCGTATCTCTTCCTCTTCTCTCTATATCATGTCTGGAGATGAATGTTTTGACAATAGGTTACAAACACGATTTTAAAAAATAATACGATCTGCCATATCAGTGGTACATATTGTGGTGTTTAACTTAACATATAAAACAATAAATAGAGAAAAATGAGAATACGAATCTTTTCGTGCACTGATGCTTCAATGACAGGGCACTCATGCCTCAAATCTGTATCTTTACTCTCTATAGCTATGTTAATTCCCTAGTCAAAATAAAAACTCTTCAAAATTAATCACAAATTATTATACAACCATCCCTTCTTTGGAGTACTGCGCGGTCACATACACGTCACGGCGATGTAAAGGCACTTTTGGTGACGAGAAAACATAGACTTAATGGACTTGAAGGAACCTATTCTTGGAAATCTAAATCAATTGAAAAAAATGCATGTATATCAATTGTAAATCTAAAATCCATAGCTGAAAAGAAAATATAAAGTATGTTTTCCCATTATTATCCCATTATTATGCTCTGATTTGTAACGAAAAACTAATTATAAACAGTGGTGATTTGAGAAAATTATCTTCGGGGGAATTTTTAATAGGGGTGGTGGGTTTACTCACTTTTAATCCACATTAAGCATGATCCAAGGTAGCTCCCGAAGCATGATCCCGAAGGCAGAAATTTCTTAGCTTGAGAAGGGTCTCAAATCCTTCCTCAGAACACTCCCTGAAATTATCACTGCTTAAAAGCTTTTCGTAACAAAATATAATATTACACTTCTTTCTCGCTCTACATTTTGAAATAGTAGTATCATAACTTATACAGAATTATAATAAAAACATAAAAAATATAATACTAATCATGTAAAAGTTATCCTGTAAGTTACAATTTTGTGTTTGATTAAAACTCAATTTTTTTTTTGCATTGCACTTGAAAGTAACTCATCTCTATATAATCCTGACCTGAAAGCCATGCTCAACTCCAATTAATTAACCAAGATTTATAAGAATATCTTTTTTTTACTTTACTATTTTCACTATTCAATGTTATATACACTTCCAAAATAAAACTCTCAAGAGCCTATATTAGACGAGTGGAGACTCACAAATAAATTATCATTTATCATACATATTGGTCTCTATTCGAAATTCTATTTAATCGAATCCGATAGGAATACAGACAGAAACATCGAGAGCTCGTAAAAAGAGAGAGAAAAAATGCATGTGACTCTCCGGGGACTTGAACTAAGCTCGCAGGGTGTTTTACAAAAAGGATCGCCTTAGACCACTTGGCCATGGTAGCAACTAGTGATTGTAGCAAAGGCTTCGAGTAGCAGTTCTTCTTACAGAATAACATTACTTTCTATTGTTTAAAATTTAAGTCTAAGTTACTTTGATGTAATATGTCTATTAATTTTGTTTTATGAACACGTTATTGATTACTTTGACGAATGATGTATGTTGTTGATATAGATTCTACTGCACGTTCTTTCATAAATACTATAGAAAGTATCAAGGCTATTTATTATCTTTCATGAAAGTTGACTGGTGTATGCGCAGTACAGAGAGAAGGCGAAGAAGGAAATTCTAACAGATTGTTAGAATGTTTCGCTCGCAAGCAGTAGTTCTCAACTTGGATTCGCGCTTCCTCCTTCTGGGGAGGCGTGAAGGGTTTACGAAGTCCCTTCGTTTCGTTATATCTCTTGAATGATTATATACAATATCCAGCCACATCTTCTACACATTTGGAAGTGATAAATCGTAGTATAAATTAACCGTCCTCCACACACGGTGCTTGTTGATTTTCCAAGATTAAAAACTGAAATATTTTTTATCTCAATAAAATACAAAAGTTTCAATGAGAGGGCTTGCAACACCTTAATCCCATGACTCTTCGATACGTCACTGCCTGAACTGTAACTTTCAAGTTAGAATAGAATAATATAGACATGTGACCTACTAAATATATTTTTGGTTCACTATACGTTTTCAGAAATATCCACTATTACAATGTCAGTAAATGTTAAGTAATTTATTGTAAATCTTTGTACTTTCATTTTTCCTCCTTCTTCCCAACTATGGTTAAAAAATGTAATAATAAGAGGTTAAGAATTCGAAATATTACGTATATTTTAGCGTATTACGAAATTATATTTAATCGCTTCCGACCGGAACACAAATAGAAACCTCAAGAAGAAGTAAAACGAAAATTGTAGTCTGGTGAGATTCGACCTACCCTTAAATGGTGCCTCGAAAATCTACAGTCGAATGTCTTAATCCACTTCTTTTTATCTACTTATTACTAGTTACTTCTTAATTTTATTCACTTTTTACTTGTTTAATTTGCTTTATCAATAACCTAAAACCACAGGGACATGAGCACAGAAACATCGAGGAAAGTTAAAATTTCAAAGGCTCTCCCACTGGGAATCGAACCCGGGAGCCCGTACACCAAAGTGGCAAGTGCAAGCCACTACATCAGCGGGGAGGGCATCCACTCGACTTTTGTAAGCAGTTATGATTGTAGTAAGCGTGTTTCATGTTACACATTTCATTACAGTATGAAATTTACTTTCTATTACCTGAAGTTTAAGCCTATTTTGACCTGGTGCAATATGTTTATTGAAATTGTTCTGTGTTAACTGTATTCTTTACTTTGACGAATGATGTATTGTATTGTTTATATAGGCTCTATTACGTATTAGTTCATAAATATTAAGCAATTATCAGGATTATTTATGAGCTTTCATAAAAATTCACTGGTGCATGTGCAGTAGAAACAGAAAGATACGCTTTACTGACATTATTTATACAAGTCAGAATTCAAATTTCTAACAGGTTGTCAAAATGTCTCGCTCTAAGGGCTGTGGAGAACTGTCTGTTGCCCTGCGAGGAGAAATCATAAACCGAGCAACAGTGGGACAAACTCTGCCTCACATCGCTAGGAATCTGGGCTGTAACAAGAAAACAGCCAAGAAATGGATTCAGAGACATAAAGAAGATGGTGAATGGTTCAGGTCTCGATCAAGAAGTGAAAGGCCTAAAGCGACAACTGCAGCTCAAGAGCAAACGTTAGTTACAGAAGCAATCAACAAACCTCTACGCCACGCGTCGATCCTTTTGGACAAAGCCATGGAATATAATTGTTCTCACGAAACAATAAGAAGATTATTGGGGGCTGATCTCCACTGTTCAAGACCCGCTAGGAAGACTCTTCTGACTGAAACGCAAAAGACCAGACGAATGGAATGGGCACAGGAGAACACAACCCAACCACTGTCATATTGAGACTTAGTCATCTGGACCGACGAGAAAGTTTTCAAGTCTCACCAGCAAGGCAGAGTTATATTGTATAGACCACGCGGAACCAGGGATGCTGAACGAAATATCAGTACTTCTTGTTCAGAACGAATATTAGCACACTTTTGTGGATACATGATGGCTGCTGGTCATGTAGATTTGGTTGCAGTGCCCGAGAGAATGAACAGCACTGTTTACGTTAAAATCTTCGAAAATACATTGTTACCGACCTTAGAAAAAAACTTCCCCGAACAGGAAGAATATATATTTATGCATGACAACAGTGTTGTTTGCACTTCCCGCCAAACACGAGAGTGGCTAAGTGAACATCCGGAGTTAATTTGTATAGAGTGGACCCCTCTATCCCCAGACTTGAACCCAATTGAACATTTGTGGGCCTAGATGGTGCAAGAATGGAAAGAGAGAAGTGACGACAGAGGCAAAACGTTTCTTCAAAATCAAGTTACGGAACTGTGGCAACACTTACCTGACACACCGTCATATTGCTCGAGACTTGTATCTAGTATTCCCTCCAGACTTCAAGAAGTTATTGACTCTGGAGGTGACTACATGAAGTACTAGTGTGTTATTTTTGTGTAAACATTTATTTTTCATCTATTTGTTATATTTTTTGAGAGCAAGACATTCGTTCTTCATTCATTTCTTTTGTTTGTTTACTTATTAGTTCGTTAAAACGTAAAGGAAGAGTAGTATATCTTCAATAAGTATTTGTAAATTTACTTTGAACGTTTCTAAGAACAAATTTATGTCTTTTTCTTACTCGTATATCATGTCCAATATTACTTTCATTTCAGTTCATTAATTACTTTATTTCACATCTTGGATAAAAGTATTCTTGTCTTTTTAATGATGTTTTCCCTTTTGGTTGTTTAATTTCTAGATACAAATATTATCTTAATTCGAATGAATAAAGCTCATTTTGTTTATTGTCACTTCTTTAATAGCTGAGTTCGAAATCAAGAACAATGTAGTGTAAAATACATTCTTTATTCTTCGTATAGTATAGTACTGCCAATATTAAGTATCATTTTTCATAAGTCCAGTTAATTACTGAGAGCTTGGAAAAATTTTAAACTGATAATTCTTTACGCAATAACAGCAGTAAAATACATTTAAGCTATTCCTTATACTTCACAGCAATGAAACCAATGTATTGTATTGGTTAAAAAATAAACCAACCACAAGTTTCCTAAGAAGACCTATCCTTCCATACAAAACATAGGCCTAAAGTAAAGTGAAGCAATACATTACTAAAATATATTAATATTTCGAATTATTAACCTCCTCTTGTTACACCTTTCAGGATTAGTTGAGAAAAAAGAGGGAAAATGAAAGTACAAAGATTTACAGTAAATTACTTAACATTTACTGACATTGTAATAGTGGATATTTCTGAAAACGTATAATGATCCAAAAATATATTTAGTAGGTCACATGCCTATATTATTCGATTCTAACTTGAAAGTTACAGTTCAGGCAGTGACGTATCGAAGAGTCATGAGGTTGAGGGATTTTAACCCCTCCCATTGAAACTTATATATACCATTGAAATAAAAATTATTTCAGTTTTTAATCTTGGAAAATCAACAAGCACCGTGTGTGGAGGACGGTTAATTTATACTACGATTTATCACTTCCAAATGTGTAGAAGATGTGGCTGGATATTGTGTATCATCATTCAAGAGATATAAGAAAACGAAGGGACTTCGTAAGCCCTTCACGCCTCCCCAGAAGGAGGAAGCGCGCCTTCAAGTTGAGACCTACTGCTTGCGAGCGAAACATTCTAACAGTCTGTTAGCATTTCCTTCTTCGCCTTCTCTCTTTACTGCGCATACACCAGTCAATTTTCATGAAAGATAATAAATAGCCTTGATACTTTCTATAGTATTTATGAAAGAACGTGCAGTAGAATCTATATCAACAACATACATCATTCGTCAAAGTAATCAATAACGTGTTCATAAAACAAAATTAATAGACATATTACATCAAAGTAACTTAGACTTAAATTTTAAACAATAGAAAGTAATGTTATTCTGTAAGAAGAACTGCTACTCGAAGCCTTTGCTACAATCACTAGTTGCTACCATGGGCAAGTGGTCTAAGGCGATCCTTTTTGTTAAACACCCTGCAAGCTTAGTTCGAGTTCCCGGCGAGTCCAACGCATTTTTTCTCTCTCTTTTTACGAGCTCTCGATGTTTCTGTCTGTATTCCTGTCGGATTCGATTAAATAGAATTTCGAATAGAGACCAATGTGTATGATAAATGGTAATTTATTTACGAGTCTCCACTCGTCTAATATACATTTTCGAGTTTTATTTTGGAAGTGTATATAATATGGAATAGTGAAAATAGTGAAGTAAAAAAATATTCTTATAAATCTTGGTTAATTAATTGGAGTTGAGCATGGCTTATAGGTTAGGATTATATAGAGATGAGTTACTTTCAAGTGCAATGCAAAAAAAAAAATTGAGTTTTAATCAAACACAAAATTGTAACTTACAGGATAACTTTTACATGATTAGTATTATATTTTTTATGTTTCTATTATAATTCTGTATAAGTTATGATACTACTATTTCAAAATGTAGAGCGAGAAAGAACTGTAATATTATGTTTTGTTACGAAAAGCTTTTAAGCAGTGATAATTTCAAGGAGTGTTCTGTGGAAGAATTTGAGACCCTTCTCAAGCTAAGAAATTTCTGCCTTCGGGACCTATCTTCGATCATGCTTAATGTGGATTACCAGTGAGTAAACCCACCACCCCTATTAAATATTACCCCGAGGATAATTTTCTCAAATCACAACTGTTTGTAATTAGTTTTTTGTTACAAATCAGAGGATAATAATGGGGTAGTAAATATACTTTCTATTTTGTTTTCAGCTATGGATTTTAGTTTTGCAATTGATATATTGTTCCATCTTAACCGAATTTGAAACAAAAGAAGTTTCCAATGAGTTATTCAAATAAATGTTTTCCGCCTCCAAATGAAAATAGGAAGACACTTAGAAAACCTTATTATCCGGTTTTAACACACAAATATATGATTGATAGAGTATCGACCTAAACCACTCGACCATTTTGCATGTATTTGCAGTTTTTTTAAACTTTTGTGAAAGAAGTTTACTGTTCCATACTCGCTTTGTTTATTGCAATACGACTATGAGTTCTCAGTGAATATTTGGACGTCACAGCTCTTGCAATATATAAAAGTGTTTGTAGAATAAATCACATTCAATTTTACGTCTTAATAACATACGTAAATCAGGTTGAATTCATGAAATGTTTGAGGTTGGAGTGAGCGTAAATGTTTTCATACTTAAGAGTATGGATATGCAAACCTGCTTACTATGGGGATTTATTTCTGTGAAATTTGGTCCATGAAGTTATACAAAAACGGTAAAATAAGGAACGTTAACATTCTTACAATGAGAACAGATTTCAATTCCCGGTGGGAGTTAGCGTACGCGCGCCTTTATCGTGGGAGACCCGGGTTCGATTCCCAGTGGGAGCTCATGTGTTTTGTATTTCATGTTAATTAGTAGGTCCACGTCTCCTATAGCCACGCTGCTGACCGGGTAGTTAAACTCAAAATCACAATCTCCACCACACGGCGGGAGTTTGCATGGTTCGGGTTTTACGTTAATCAATACGGTCTTGCTGTTGAAACAGACGTTAAACTCCAAATGAACTCAACTCATCAAGATCAGAGTTCTGAGTTTAATACCCACTTGAAACCATACGTTCAAAGTAAAAATTGAAATAAAATGAAATCTTTAAGTTTAACGTCCCATGGTTATGCCGATTAGGCTAAAGGAGACGGTGATAATGAGAAATGAGTGTAATGGTGGAATGAAGAAAGTGGGAGGAAACGGGAGAACGCCGAGAAAACCCACGAGCACGGCGTTTGTCCACCACAAAGTCCAAACCGCGCGAGCTGGGATCGAATTAGGGACCCGAAGCACCGGAGGTGAACGCTCTACCACTGAGCCACCGCGCCCCCCAAAATGAAAATTATTCATGTTTCTGATACCTATATACATGGAGAGAGAGAGAATAAATATGGTTGTATTTTTCATAGGGCCGAAGTGGCTTAGCGGTAGAGCGTTCACCTCTGGTGCATGGGGTCCTTTGTTCGATCCCAGCTTGCAAAAAGTCAGATTTGTGGTGAAGGAACACCGTGTGCGTTCATTTCTTCATCATTCTCCTGTTTCCTCCTATCTACATCGTTGCACAATTTTCATTCATTTCTCATCATCACCGTCTCCTCTACCTAGCCGACGTAAGTGTGAAGTATCTGTCTATTGGAAATGAAGTGACTGTGTATTTGATATAAAGAAACATGAACTTTTGAAAACTTTGAAAGAAAACTTTGTTTAGAAGTGTACATTCTCAGACACATGTTGTAAATGCACATTTGTTAAATAAACTCGACTAGCTTCCTTCTTTCCTTTCCGCATACCTTCGAGCACAGCCTGATACTTCCCGATTAGGTCATCACTCTTGAATTGATCAAAACCACGAGGAACAGAACAACAAGGGGTATTCAACACACGATTGGGACAGGTGCAGGATCATCAGAGAGAAGCGGATCCCACCGTTGGAGGACCACCGACTCCACAAGTCAAAGAGTACCATTCTGTTGGTTTATCACCGCAGACTCAACAGGCTCCTACAGTCTAGTAGAATGAAGATGTAGAAGAATATCATCGTAAAGAAGCATTATCGACGCCCCTTGCAGTTCAACAGGATTAAGATCCAGATGTTGACTGTCTCCAGCTAATCCAGACTTTTCCAGAGAAAGATATTCATCATTCCAGATGACCAGGACGACGCCAGCCCTGTCGGATCTATCAGGCTAGTGCTCATCCCTTATCTTTTAGTCATAACCTTTCTCTTTCTCTCACCCTTTTCCCCGAATAGTCATCTTCCAAATTAGAATCATTTGAATTTTATTTAAATTCAACCACAATTTTACAGTTAAGTACCGTGTTGTGCATCAGTTCCATCCCCATTTGGTTGCATTTATTTATTTCGTATTCTGAGCTATAACTGATGACACAGCACCGGCACATGATGGAGATGCTGTGAGGCTTACGCCTTTGTTACGATCCTAAAATTTCGATAAATTACGATTCTAAATATTCGGTAGATGCTTTAAGACCCCAAATTTTGAGTAATTTGTACTGTGTAATTTTAGTTTGTCGAGAGAAATTAAGTAGAGTTATTTTTAACCCATCCGCCCACCCTCACTACTTTATTCATTTGCTCTGTTAGAGTAATTTTTTGTTTTGTTGTATTTTAATCGAATGATAAGTGGGTGAGAAGAGAAAATTTTGCCAAGTTATTATATTTTGTTTTTCTTTGTGGTGTTGGATATATATACACATAGTAGTGTAAGATATTTATTATAAGTGTGATTTTTAAAATAGATATAATGGAGAATACTAGTGTTATATCTTCTGCTATAGATCGTTTAGTAGAACCCCCCAAATTTTCCGGCAAATTGAACGAGTCAGTTCAATCATTTTTTAGTCATTTTGAGGATTTTTCTGTCCTTCATAACCAACGTGATGTACAGAAACGTCATTTGTTGCCGTATTGTTTAGAAAACGGGGCTCGTGCTTATCTGCTAGCTTTACAATCAACCGCAGAATATGATAATCTCATGTATGTACAGATTAAGAAGAATTTAATAGAGGCTTATGAAGATAACATAGTTTCGCAAGTTTTAGAGCAAGAAATGAGAAATAGGGAGCAGTTAGATTCTGAATCTGTTTTAGATTACATTTTTCATAAGTGGAAATTAATACTCGAGTACAATCCGAAGATGCCAGTGACCGAACAAATTAACTTGATAATCGATGGGTTATTGCCTTCAGTTTATTCTGTAGTTGTAAGAAAATCGTATAAGACTGTTATTGAGTTAGCAAAGTCCTTAGGTCTAGATGAAAGAATTAATTTTCTTGTCAGCATGCGTAGTCAGCAATCGAAGTCCTTGGCAATAACAAACGAATACAATATAATCCTGTTAGTAAGAATGCTGTACAGCAAAAAGAAAATACTTTAGATGCTAATATTCAGAACGAAAATGAAATTGTAAGTCAGAGTGAAGAAAAAAATACATTGATAGCTCAGTTAGACGGTATCAAAGTCCAGTTAGAAAGCCTTGTGCAACGAACAGCGGCCGCAAAAGTTTCTCACGCACACAAAGGAAAATCTGTGTGTATACAATCTTATGAGCATTCGCGTTTGGAGCGAAGAAATCGCATTCATGCATCCAACGCATCCTTCTTTCATTCGTTGCCTCCTGCTTCTGTCAATGCAGTCAATGTAAATGAGAATGTTAAATCGAATAATAGGAATAAAGTAGGCAATAATATGTGTAATAATGTTAGAAATAGTAAGCGATATTATGTTCCTGTTCAATATGAAGCTGATTTACCTCATGTTAAAGCATATATTGATAATAAGCCGCATTTATTTCTATTGGATTCAGGCAGCACTGTTAGCTTAATTTCTGGTAATAGTTTAAGCAATAAGCATAAAATACTCAAAGGAACGACTTTTATTCGTGGTATCACTGGAAATTCTCAAGGAAGTGATCAAATCGCTTTAGTGAAATTTAAATTAGGAGGACAGTATTTTACGCATCCTTTTCGAGTGTATAAAGATTTTCCGTATAATAGCATAATTGGCCAAGATTTTTTGAAAAGTCATCTTGCAATGGTTGATCACAATAAGAATTCTTTTAGTTTTGTTAAATTTGGTATTGCCGCCATACGTATCTTTTGAAGAAATTTCTAACCATATAGCAAAATTATATAAACCTCAATTTTTAGTGGCTCGCTCTGTTGTTTTGCCTCCAAATTCAAGTGTTCAAGTTACATTGAAAAAAGTAAATGATCTTGCAGAAACTCGCAATTTATTAGTTCCTAATGAGTTAATAGATACGCAGGCAGAATTTTTTGTGCGTAAATCAGTCGTAGACGAAATTCATCCGGTAATATCTGTGATTAATCCTACCAAAAGTAGACTTTACTTGAAAAAAGATGTTGTTTTGGGTTCTGCCGAAAATGTTATCAGTAATACCAACTTCGAGAAACAAAATACCACTAATAATAAGGTTCATCAAGTTAATGCAGTAGATACGAAATATTTTCCTGAAGGTTATGATAAATATAGAGTAAATGTTAACCCTGAATTGTTGCCACATCAACAACAGCAATTATATGACTTAGTAGAAGAATTTTATTCTAGTTTTTCTTGGAATGAATTTGATTATGGTTGTGCTAAGGGATATAAACATAAAATTGAATTAGTAGACAATATTCCAGTAAATCGACCCCAATTTTCGATACCATTTCATCTACGGGATGAGATCAAAAACAAGTAGATATTTTATTGAAAAGTAAGATCATTGAGCCTAGTATTAGTCCGTATAATTCTCGGGTAATGCTTGTTAAAAAGAGAATGGACAGAATCGATTTATACAAGACGCGAGATTTTTGAACAAAAAAATTGTTCCTGACAGCTATCCGGTTCCTCCTATCCCGGATATTTTGACTAATTTGGCAGGACGTAAATATCTATGTTCTAGCGACGTTTTTGGAGCATTCTTTAATATTCCGCTCACTGAAGAATCTAAACCTATTACAGCTTTTTCGATTCCGAATCTTGGATCGTACCATTTTAATTTTTTGCCTCAGGGTGTAAAGACATCTACTAGTGGTATGAACAGATTAGTGAAACTCACCTTAGAAGGTCTTCCACAAGATAAAATATTTGCCTATGTTGACGATTATTTTTGGTCTAGTGATACTTTTGATGAAATTGTGCAATTAACTCGTATGTTGCTTCAAAGAATAAACGAAATTGGTTTAAAGCTTTCCCCAGAAAAAACAAAATTGGGATATTTTTCATTAGATGTTTTAGGTCACACTGTTAGTAAAGATGGTTTGTCTATTTCGAAACGAATAATTAACTCAATCTCCAACTATCAACGTCCCAAAACAAAGAAACAGGTCAAAAGTTTTTTTAGGATTGGCTTCTTTTGTTCGTTCGTATTTACCTAATTTCAGTCAATTAGCAGAAGCGTTACTTTCCTTGTTGAAAAAAGACACTCCTTTTCGTTGGAAGGACGCACAGGAGACAGCATTAAATAATATCAAACAAGCCATCATTTCAGCACCATGTCTAATGAGATACAAGCCTGATTATCCTCTGTATCTCTACTTTGATGCTAGCAAACTCGCTCTTTCTGGACTAATCAAACAACCTCAAAATTCACCTGACGATACAAATCTAGTTCCCATTAGTTATTGTAGTCGTGCAACGTCTCCTAGCGAGAGAAAATTACACCCATATCAGCTTGAATTACTAGCATTATTGTACTCAATACGTTCATTTAGGTATTTTCTTTTGGGACGTCATTTTTATTTGAAGACAGATTGTCATAGTTTAATTTATTTGAAGCAAACAAAGAATGTAAGTAAAATTTCTAGATGGTTGAGTGAAATCGAATCGTACAATTTCACTATTTCACATATCAGTGGCTCCAGTAACGTAGAGGCAGACGCCATTTCACGTTTTTCTAACCCCCCTAGAGATTTGGAAGACGAGAAAAAAATCAAGATGATCCGAAAATTTTATTTACTCAGACCGCAAATTCATTTTCAATCTTAAATGAGCCAAATCTGGCAACTGAACAGCGTAAAGATCCGTTTTTTAAAGATATTTTTTCTTGGTTGGAACAGAAAGAAAATAGAAATCCTAAAATAGAACGCCAAGCATTATATTTTACTATTAAAGATGGAATTTTGTATAGAAAACAAAAAACTTCTCAAGGTATAAAATTTTTAGTTGCAGTTCCCACTTCTTTGCATTATAAAGTTTTTAATGCTTGTCATACGTCAGCATTGGGGTCATCTCATTCTGGCTATTCTAAAACCTATGATATGTTAATAAAAACAGTGTATTTTCCGAACATGAAGAAATATATATATCAGAAGTGTAAAGAATGTACGATATGTCAAGTATCGAAATCGAAAATTGGTTCTCCGTATGGCACATGGCTTACTTATCCCTCCGTTCCCTCCTTCTATCGCATCCACATAGATGTAGCTGGGAATTATTCCCCCAATAATATGTTAAATCACAAATATATGATAGTTGTAGTAGACAGTTGTACTAGATACATAATTGCAGATTCCCTTCCTGATGTTACAGCAAGTACTTTGGCTTCATTTCTTTATCACAAAGTAATTTTAAAGTTTAGAATTTTCTATGAAATTGTCTTAGACAAAGGCAGTGCATTCACTAGTGGACTATTTAAAGAATTATGTGCTATGATTGGTGCTAACATGCGTTTTGTAAATGTACATGGGCATTACAGTAATGGTGTTTGCGAAATTACTATTAGGAACATAGAACAACGATTGAAATCAGCTTTATGTGACAAAGATTTAGGAGAATGGATTGACTTATTACAACCTATAGTTTTTTCGCTTAACGTCACCAAGAACTTATCGTCTCAAATTTCACCATTTGAATGTCGTTTTGGCTTCAAACCTAGTTTACTTCATCAGGCAATATTAAATACCCCGTGTCAATACGAAGACAATGCCATTCGGTTACAGCAATTACAAGAGATTAGAGACAAAGCGCAAGAAAATCTTTACAAACGTCATAAAACGGCGGCAAAATTTTTTGATAAGAGACATACGAAACCTGCTTTTAAAGAAGGAGAAAAAGTTTGGATATTAGACACCACAAGGAAAAAAGGTCACGCCAAAGCATTCAGCGGAAAGTTTATTGGCCCAGGCATAATTCAACGTGTGGAAAATCCAAATTCATATTTTGTTAAGTATAAAACCGCCCGAGGGACGTCAAACTTAATTTAATTTCATTTCATTGAAGAAATTACTATAATTCATAATCTGCATCTTTATAAAGCAACTTCAACAATCATATGGATGAATAATGCTTAAAATTGAATTTAATCGCAATTGCAGTAATCTGCAATATTATAGGTTTCTCATTCATTTACATCAAATGTTTAGTTATTTGATACTTTTTAGCAAGAATAGTAACTGCTATATAAGACACAATTATATACGTGTGGCGTGGGAGACATTGAGTTGATTCCCAACGGGAGCTCGTGTGTTTCGGTTTCTATGTTAATCAGTAGGTCCCGTCTCATATAGCCTCGCTGCTAAAAAAGGACGCTAAACTCAAAATCAACTCAACTCAATAATTATCTATACATTGAATTTAATAATAAGGAGGGAGATCTTGAAGGAGGGATGCCGAATAAAGAGAGAGACTTTAAAATTTAAAACGTAAGGTCAGCGTGAGTCAGAGAGGGCACGGCGGGTGGTGTGTGACAGTGAAACACGTCCTGTTGACCCACGACCCATTGACCTACTCACAAATCTTGACCCAACTGACCCATTCCATATCTGGACTGTACACACACACAAAGCAGACATATATGTAATCTGACCTTACTTGGCCTTCACTAATTTAAGATAATCTACAAAAAATGATAGAAAGCAATTTCTAACGCAAAAATATAGAAATGTATTTTCAACGGAACAGAAAAAAACGTACCGGCCCAGATTTGAACCAGGATTTCTCCACTCAGCAAGCAGACATCTTACCGACTTACCCACGGCATATCGTCCAACTTCTGGTTTGGAATTTTATTTACAGTGCGTGTGTTACGTAACAGCGCTACGAGATGTATTTACTGTTGTGTTAACACGCGTTTCGTAAATTTACGAAGTCGCTCTTTTAATCCGCAATCAATCCGATGTATATATATATATATATATGTTGGTGCACCAGTAAGCTCCCAAGAGTACAGATTAATTCATTCTTGATTTTAATCTACAGAACAAATGCTTTTTATGAAAGCAAGGGGACTGCTATCCATAGATGGCTAAGTGAGGTAAATAAAATTTAAACTTCAAATGGAACTGGGGTGGCTCACCGACAATGGCTGATTTAACACGTTTGATAACAGCGCGGGTAATAGTTGATTTATAAACGCAGTAGATAGAGCCTTTGTAGGTAAGTGAATACCGCGTGAGACTGTCATTCTAAGGGTCTGGGGTTCGAGTCTCGGCCTAGAATGAGTTAAAATTTTTTCAAGGAATTGAACACTATAAATGATGTTCGCGTTTGATACTGAAAGAGATTTATCCTATGAAGGGAGAAAACCCATGATGGGGGCAGGGAAAAGACGGACATTTTTATTCCCATGTCTTTTGCTCTTTCCTATCTCTCTTTCCTTCTTTTCTCATTTTGTTTAGTTTTCCGTACTTTTTCGGTTTCTGCATGAAGCGTATTATTCTTTTCGTTTTTTTTTGCATTAATTCCTATCTCTTTGAACTTAATGTGAATGGAATTTCTGCAGATTTATCTCGTGGTTGCTTCTCTAAATGGTGCTCTCAGATAGTAATGCTTTTTCCTCCAAGTGGAGGAATATCCTGGTATGTTATGTTTTCGGGCACGTATTTGCTGTCATGTTGGTTGTCCAACTATCAGACATAGAGTGAAACTATTCTGCTACTGGAAAAAGCTATCATTTCTTATGTATCCAACCTCCAGTTATTACTGTCGCTGACTGTAGAAGAGCGGATTTAAGGGAGTGCAAAAGTGCAGGTGCACACCCTTCCCCTTCGTTGCAAATATACATTACCTAAAGTGAAAATCTAGCTGCGAAAATAGCAACACTTTCCTAAAATTTCTTCTGTCATGTTTCCGTTTCGGCTTAAAACAAAGGGAGGTTTTCCAAAATCGATGGTTGAAGTCAATTTTCTAAAGTTGAAAGAGAAGTATTCACGAGAACAGACACTTAGCATTTGCAGAGCATTTCCTAAAGATGCCTAAAGACATTTAAAGAATTCCAATCCAATTCAAATGTACTGGTACCGTACTAGTTATTAGTGCACCCCCCTCAGAAAATCTTGGATCCGATCCTTATATATATATATATATATATATTTCGTTACTCATTCTATTAACATTTTACGCCCATCCTAGTTAATTTTTACAATTTTGTTAATCCCTTATCAAATGAAATTATTACTTGAATGTTACTTCTTTCTAGGAGTTTTTTTTAAATTTTAATGCACAGAATACATCAATCATTTGGTTTATCATGATGGGGAAGATAGTGTCGTTGCTGACTACCCCATTATATTCCTAATTATCAATCATCAATTCTTATTTATCCCTGTATGTTGCATAACATCTCTTGAAATATATTTCATATTTGTACAATTTCTAAATTACTTAGATCCCTTCTGCTTAAGTATTTACAGTTGTTCTGTCGCCACTGTTGATAAACTTTCCTCACTACCATTTCGTTCTACTATGTTTATCAGCATTATTCTTCTACACTTACACTTGCTACAGAAGTACTGTATACGTTTCGGATACAATTATTTTTATTATCTTGGTCAAATGGTTTTTAACATATTATACTTCGTTTTGTAGTTTTTTAATGTTTATACTAGTTTCTGCAAGGTTATATGACATTTTGAAGGTAATTTAAGTATCTTTTCTTAATATCTTTTATCATACGTTATTGTAAAAAAAATTAAACGTTCGTTACTGATATATACGTTTAGTGAAATAATACTAGATCTATATTATTTTCTATAGATCTACTCTAATGCTTTGCAAATATTACATAGCACACTCTCCTAACTAGAAACATAGTTTAAAAATAATGAATCTCACAAACAAGAATGGACTAAAATGGTTAATTGCATTTTATAATATAGTGTAATAATAATTGTACTATCATGTTAAGTTATTACAAAGTATTTAGTAATTGATAAACTATTTTCTTTAAGTGTTATTCGTATTTTATAATATGAGAGTTAGTGTGTGTTTTTCATAATCACGTCCAGATACTACTAGTAGATCTATAGAAATGAAGAGGCTGAGAAAAACATGTTTATGTGCTGTTACAGAGATTGATGAGAATCGACCGTTGTTGCTGCTTATGGTGTACAGCTTGGACTTATATATATTCGCCTTGCGATGTCCATTGTCTTACTGAGGATATTACTATTCCGTTCATATATTGATAAAGTAAGCACTGAGGTAGCTCAGTTAATGTTTCCGTGTGTGGCAGAGTGCACACATTCTTTAATGATTTTTCTTCATTTGCAAAGCATTTACTTTAAAACCTGGAACGTTTTACTTCGGATAATTTGGTCTTTTTTTATTTGTTGTTGTGCTACTTGTTTTACATAATATTTGGTCCACTGTTTGATGGGAGTCCCTTTCTCGTTGCTTTCGGTTGTTCTTTGGTGATATTTGGTTCTGATAATGGAGAAGATTATTGTGGTCTCCTCATAGGGCGAACAGTAATTTGGGCTTGACAGGGCCGTTTTTAGTATGAAAAGATAATTTAAAGTTTCTTTTTGTGGTGAGTGTAGGTTGTTATGAAATGACAAGGAATAAGTGATCCTGCTGCTTTTCTTGCAAACAGTTCTTGGAACGATATATACTGCAGCAGTAGTAGATTGTGTGATTTCTTTGTTGACAGAAATTTCAATACAGAGAAGATCTTGAGATGATTCTTGATTTGTGAACTTGATACTCGTAAAATACACTTGGGTCATACAATACGTTACATTAATTCTTTATTAAGTTGGTATTTGCAAAAGATTTATTAAGTTGTCTCCAAACAATTAAATTTATGGAGAGTAATCGTTACTTAAATGTTTCAGACTTGGGGCACAAAGTTTTGGAAAATGTCCCTTCACTTAACTCTGGAAACTGTGTTGCAATAAAGAGAAACATACCCGTAAGAAAAGGAGATGTACTTCAATTTCTATTAGGAAGCGACGATCGTTTTTACGAACACGAAACGTTTACGATCTATGTACATGATATGCAGGAACCATGGTCAGGTAAGATAAGACCTTTTTTTTTTTTTTTTTTTTTTAAAGAGAACTATCTAATATCTCATGTTTCTTGGAAAATCTTTTTAATCTTCGTTGGACGATTGGTTGATTTGGATCTGACGTTCCAATTCCAACCATGCACGTGGACTTAGTGGTGCAAACGAAACACATGATTCTCCAATAGCAGTCAAATCCGAGCTCTCGATGTAAAGGCGAATACATAATTATTGGAATGCACGAAGAAACTATCATTAAAATTTGTATTATATAAAGATTTTCTACTATATATAATTATCTAAATGTGTAGTTCTAACCTAGTTTACCTCGTGTTACCTTCGTGAATTCCTCATAGTCTACTTCACACCACCGCTCGCTGGTTCAACCCTTTTACAACTTAAGGTGCATCATTTAATTCTCAAATCTTCAATAATAATAATAATAATAATTAGACTTCGGATCGATATGCACTAAAAACGGCAAAATATGCATGCAAATATGCGCTAAAAATCACGAAAATATGCACTGAAAAGGATAAATATGCACCAATCAAAAACTAAAGTTAAATGATAAATTTCATTATCTTTAAAGAAAAAAGTTGTATTACTTGAACTACATATACTTGGTGTACAATTATGATGCATTCATGCTACAATTGACAACTATGTAGTTTTCGGTACTTTCTGGCAGAAGCCTGCATTTGTCAGTCAAAACATTACTGAACATCGAAAATGTTCCTTCTGTGTCACAGGTCGTTAAGGGACAGTGTTTTAAAGAAGCAATGTTACTTGCCGATAAATCTGTAATTCGTGCGTCGTTGTTCCCAGGAACACTTTAGTTGCATTAGACAAGAATTTTATGGAATATAGAATTTTTCTCGTCTATTGGCTGTGCTTTTCGAAAAAATGTTTATCCGATTGGTCTTGGTGGAGCCTGTTTCGTTATTGGATCAAACAGCTCAAATGCGCTACAAAGTCCTAGTCATCGCTCCTCTCATCTCCTATGATCTTTGAAATTGAACTGAATTTAGTATTGATAAACCCAAGTTCGCTTTTAATGTTTTTAGCTCCGCAAGTATCCATGGCGTCTGGAATATATTTGGTTTCTTCGGGTTGAAACAGTTCAGTATGTGAAATTAAAATGCATCTACCCCATATATATATATATATATATATATATATATATATATATATATATATATATATATATATATATATATATATATATATATATATAGAATGTGCCAAGTATCTGTGAATAAAGAATAAATATACTCAGAGATGTAAATAAATATTTCTGGCATAAACATATAGTAAAACCTGACTAGTGAAGTTGAACAGAATTCGTAAAAATTTCTCTTAAAGGTTTTAAAGTTAACGGAGATAGATCTATGCAAATAAATAAATAAATAAATAATGGACATAGTGAGATAAAATAAAATGTTATACATACCGTATTAAATTACAGTATTTAGTTACGCTACAAATTAATACACATAAAACTTACAGTGAACAAAAAAAATAAATAATAAAAGAAAGTAAAGCAAAAGAAAAGCCTACATACGTTTTCCAAGGCCAAGACAAAAAGGAGATGCTATGCCCTTTTGAGTGTTCCTCCCTCTACTTTTGGCTCCCTTTGATCTATTGTGTATATTATGCTTCTTGTTCCATGTCTCTAGACCAGCTAGAGAAGTAGTTATTGCTTTGGAAATTACTATATAAATTGCACTTCGTTCAAAAAGTTGCACTGTATCGAGGACCTTATATGGCGGTGGACTAAAAGTTAAATATGTAGGGTAACAAGTAAACGAAGATCTTTACAAACAACGTAGTTCATATACCTAACCTCTCACAGAATGTCTAAAACTTTTGTAAACGCTGCATTACGCAACTTGAAAATTTCTGTTAAAAGGTATATTTTAACATCCGTTGTTCGCAACAAAGCTTCCGACTAATCAATAGAATTTAACACTTTTTTCGGGGGGGGGGGGCGGGGGAGTGTAATATTTCCGTTTAATAAGGGACCTGTTGAAGGCAATTTTTACTGTATTAAAAGCCTGTATTTAAAACCTTATGTTCTTGTTTAAAACAAAATAAATCCACTTGAAATTACTTTCTTTATCCAATTATGTGTTAATCCTAGTCATTTCAAACAGCAATAATTTACAATGTATAATATTGATATTTTAAATGGAATAAACTGATTTGAGCGAGACATGGAGCATGGATGGGAAGAAGGTTAAGTTATCGAAAACATAACAGAAGACTTAGTAGGTAAGTTATGTTTCGAGAGACTGAGGTGCGTATCAAAGCAACAAAGCTTATATTTAAATAATCCCATAAACTCCTTAAAGGAAAACTCGGAAACTTATCTCAAAAAATAACTGCTGCGACAAGTTTTAGATTTTGTAAAGCAAATATTTTAATTAATTGTAGAGCTTATTTTCAAAAGGGTTGTTCATTTCGTCCCGAGATACATTTTAAAGGGTTTCTTTGAAATGAACTTTGGCCTTCTTATATAGCTGTTTCAACTCTGCAAAAAAAAAAAAAAAAAAAAAAAAAAAAAAAAAATCCATACCTGGGTTGTTTCATACTTGTAGAACTCCTTACCAGACTTGAAACTGCTATATAAGAAGGCCAAAAAATAGGGCGCTGCTGAAGTTTAAGCTTTTGCTATCGAACAAAATGGAAATGTCATCTTCTAAAAACAAGCATACTTACTTTGAAAATATTACTTGTTTAGCATTCACTTTGCAAAATATATTTTCCCCATGAATTGTTAACGTCTCTCGACTTCAATCCATTGTTTCAGAGGGTCCATTAATTGTAGTGCTACACCCTCAAATTTTAATTTTAACTAGAGCATAATTTTGTCCATTTTTTCCACCCAAGAAAAATTTTGTACCATTTAAATAAATGACGGAAGGCCATTTCAAAATTTGGGCCACTTCGATCACCTGTCGTGCGACATCTCCAAATTCGAATTTTAACTAGCTCAGAATTTTGTCCAATTATTGTCCATTTTTTTCAATCCAAGAAAAAATTTTGCACCATTCAAATTAACAAAGTAGGCCCATTTCAAAATTTGGCCATTTCGATCACCTTTAGTGCGACATCTTCAAATACGAATTTTAATTAGATCATAATTTTGTCCCGTTTTTGTACATTGGTGAACTACGAAGAAAAATTTTTTTACAATTGAAACAAACGACAGAGCCATTTAAATTTTGGCCACATCGATCACCCGTAGTGCAATATCTTCAAATTCGAATTTTAACAAGCTTAGAATTTTCTCCAATTCTTCACATTCTTAAACCACCAACAAAAAGATATATATCAACCAAATGAACGAGGGAGGTTCATTTCAAAATTTGGTCACTTCGATCACCTGTAATGAGACACTTCAAGTTTGAATTTTAACTTGTTGGTACAAAACTCTACAAAAATCAGTGAAAATTCTAAGCTAGTTAGAATTCGAATTTAAAGATGTTACACTACTGTTGAACGAAGTGGCCAAAATTTTGAAATGACCCTCCTTTGTTAATTTGAGTGTTGAAATTTTTTTCTTGATGGTGCAAATATGTACAAAAATTCACAAAATCTTCAATCAAAATTCGAATTTGAAAATGTCACATTACAGGTGATCGAATTAGTCAAATTTTGAAATGACCTTCCTCGTTTATTTGTATGGTACAAAATGTTTTGTATGTGATACAAAGATTGGACAAAACTCTAAGCTTGTTAAAATTTGAGCACGTCACACAGATCGATGTGGCCAAAATTTCAAATGGCCCTCTCTCGTTTATTTCAGTGGTACATAATTTTTCTTGGTAGTACAAAAATGTGCAAAAATCGGACAAAATTATGAGCTATTTAAAATTCAGATTTTGAACATGTCGCGTTACAGGTGATTGAAGTGGGCAAATCTTGAAGTGGCCCTCCCTCGTTTATTTGAATTGTACAAATTTTTTCTTCTCTGAACAAAAATGGACGAAAATTGGATAAAATTGTGAGCTAGTTAAATTTCAAATTTGATCTGTCACTACAGGTGATCGAAGTAGTCAAATTTTGAAATGACACTCCCTCTTTTACTTGAATTTTATAAAAAGAATTTCTTGGGTGGTCAAAAATGAACAAAAAATTGGACAAAATTCTGAGGTAGTTAAAATTCAGATTTGAAGATGCACTACAGGTCATCAAAGTGGCCAAATTTTTAAGTGGTCTTCCCTCGTTTATTTGAATTTTCAAAATTTGTTCTAGGTTGGACAAAAATGGACAAAAATTGGACAAAATTCTGAGCTAGTTAAAATTCAATTTGAAGATGGTACACTACAACTAAATGTACCCTGTTTCAGGAGATAACTTCTAGAAGATTTTTCTTTCGGTATTTTTATACTGCCACAGGACCACACAATTTCAAGTCTACACACATACACAACAGTAGCAACTTTAATTCCGAGATGGGTGACGTGGAAATTTTGTTCCAGGTGATTTGACACCGTTATTTATATCTTAACGATATAAACAAGCCGATAACAAAGAACCATTTCAAGGTCTTGAGTCTATTTATTTTAGAAACTTGGAATTCCATTTATGACGAAAGTTATTGCACGTAAAAATTATCAATTTGGTCGTTTCTTTAAATATGCATTTATATGCAATAACGACATAAACCTGCACTAACCTCCGAAATATGCAAATATATGCACTATAAAACTCTACTATTTTACCCCAAAACAGCTGAAACGAATTTCTGTTTAAAGAGCATATCAATATCACATCAGGAAAAAAACATGCCAATATGCAAAAATCCGAAGTCTAATAATAATAATAATAATAATAATAATAATAATAATAATAATAATAATAATAATAATAATAATAATAAATATTTTTCTCATTTTATATTTCTTTCTACGAAATGTTCTGCATATTATTTTAGTATAGTATTATTTGTTTTCTTACCAACTTTGTTCCTAATGGAACCACAGTTCTTACTCAATAGTTAGTTTGTATTTGTACTGTATCTAATTTAAGGTCTCTTAATTACTCAACAACCTAATATTGGTAATTACTAGAGCAACCCACATTATGCTTTATTTTTTGTTTAATTATGCTTTATATTTTTCCAAATTATGCTATATTATGCTTTATTGTTAATTTCAATCATTGTTTAACATAAAGAGTGTATAATATATAATATTTACTACAGTAGAGTACATATGTATGTTCTGCAGACACTTTCCCCCTCCACCCCCTAACTAACAAAAAACTATGAAGCCGCCACTGACTATTGTACTTAACACAGAAGGATACCCCAAAGTGAGATTGAATATGCTTTTATGACATTTGTAATCATAAAAACTTACATTTAAAACTTATAACTAAAACTACACTACATATAATTATATCTACTCCTCTTCTATCTTATAATGCCCCCAAGCTAACGTATTTATACCATCTTGCGCTATATATCTTTTATCGTCCGAGGAATCTAGTGCCAGCTTATGAACGGTTATGCTATATATATCGTGCTTATAACTTCTAATGAGGTTTATGTTCTTATACGTTTTAACATTTTTAAATAAGCTTTCTTTATAATCATATAAATTGCAACTCCTTGGCAACTACGCATTTAGTTACTCCTTTAGCTTTTTTCTTTTCTTTATTTTCTACTCTATAAGCATACATCTTTGATCTCAATCCAATAAACTCTGTCATTATCTTACCTTTATTCTCATCTTTCATCTTACCTATTACTTTTTTGTTTATTAGTGGTAGTCCATATATGTTATTTTCCTTGTATTCACTCGTGTCAAACTGGTCAATTATTTCTGCTATATCTTTGTAAAAGTCTTCAGTCTCAATCTCATATATAAAGCTATCGGTATCCATATAACATAAATCTATATTGTTTCCATATTTCGGCTTCATCGTGTTATAATGAAAATCATACATTAACAGTTTTGATAGTTCTAATACACTCATACCAACATATATTGGCTTATTAAACGTTAATCGCTCTTTTTTCATATGTATAGCACACAAGTTCTCACTAAATATTGTTCTGTAATCAAAGTTAGGTTTAGCAATTAATGCTTCTACCCTCTTAGGATCACATTCTAATTGTATGGGCTGCCTCTTTCTAATATTTTCCATTGTTTTCCCGAATACCGAGTTATTCATGAGCTTATAAAAATCTTTTTCAAACTCATTTTTAGCTTGCGTCCTCATCTCTGTATTTAAATCAATGTATTTCTTTAGCCAGTTTGATTGTTTAAACTCTAATACCCTATACACTTTCTTCAATCTCATTCCAAGTGACATATAAAGTTTTAAGTTTCTATAGTGAATTACATATCTTTCCTTATTGTAAAGCGTTGTTAATAATTTCGATTGTTTTGAGCCGGGTGGACACATGTTCTCTGGAGCTAATGGTAAATCAGAATGCTTGTTATGTAAATGCTTTGGATATTCTAAATCTACTTCTAATATGTAGCCAGTTTCTGAGTCATCTGGAATGTTCTTTATATCTATGTATGGTTTAACCCACTTAAAGTTTTATAAGTCATGTATTGACTCATCGCCCATCCATATAAGTTGTTTGCGTCCAGATATGCTAGGTATGTTGAACACTCATCCTTATTATAATCTTGCATATATTTGTTGTTAGCTTTCACATATCTTTTACTGCATTGTGAGATTCCTCCTCGTATACCCTTTTCTAACATTAGTATTTTATCATAATCAGTCAGCATTTCTAAGTTAATTTTAGTCATCTTTAACATTGCATCCCACGATAGGCCTGGTGCTGTATAATACCAAGCAGGATCTAATCCATATGCCTTTAAACACACATCTCTAAAGTTTTCAAATATATCTGTTAATTGGAGGACATCCGTTTTGTTATAATGTTCAGTTAAGTCCTCCAATAACTCTAGATTGAATTCTTTACAAACTCGTACATGAAGCTTATAACGTTCAGGACTCATTTTTTCTCCTGTTAATCTGTTTGTAAATTTGTCTGGAAATAATGGAATAGGAAGAAGCTCTTAATGGTACATATTTGTTTAATCTGATTTGTAAATATTTAATTTGGTGTAATGTCCATCCTGATCCTCTACCTTCAAACTCTTCCATTTCTCTACGAAGTTTTTGTTTTGCATGATGTATATATTCACTTAAGTCAGTTGATTCTAATATTCTCTCGTTTGATGTTTTAAAATTGCGCTCCTGTATTTCTTTATCTTTAATATAGTCGCAAATGAAAACAAGGTTAACTTTAACAGGGTGAAATTTTAATTCCTTTTTGATTTTGTTAATAGCAACTCTTCCACTTGTATCTAAAAAATTTATTGGATCTTTATATCCTCCTATGTTTTCAACTTTAATGGTTTGTAAACGCTTCTTGAGTGCTGTTTCTTCTAATTCTACTTTGATGGGTATACGTGCTGGCTTCGGTTCTTCAATTACTTTTTGTTTAAAGGGGAATATATTTCTAATCTGCCTTCTGCTTTGTTCATCATCATGTTGTTTAAGAAGATCTATCAGTTCTGCTTTTCTTAATCGGGAATATCTTCTGATTCCCCTCTCTTTACATTGTCGCCTTAACTCTACTACAGTGAATTTACTATTAATATAATTATTCATCCTATTTATTATATAGAAAATCTTCAATTTTTATCTTCACCGGGTTATTTCAGTTCATTTTCATTGTCCTAGTACAACGCTTAACATTGTACACTCCTGCCATTGTCTACATATTACGCGTTGTGTTAGTCTAGAACTTTCATGGGATTAACCCATCAAAGTTACTTATACACATTTAAAACTGAATCATTTTTGTAAACTTACTCATCATCATCATCATAATCATCACTACCATATTTATATTCATCATCACTACTCAAATCAGATGTTTTTTGCTGTGTTATTAATAATTCTTTTTCCTTTAACAGTATTTGCTTCTCTAGTAGTGCTGCTAAAAGTTTAAGATCTTCATGAATAAGGTTAAGTCTATCATGTAATAAATCAAATTCTTTCTCCATATTTGTTATATAGAAAACCAACAAAAATTATATAAATTTAAAAAACTAAGAATAAAAACGAACATGACTACTGCTAAGGAAATATTATCTTACAAACCTGTATTTGATTGTGTATGTAAATATTTAGATATTGGTGGTTATAATGATGAAGACAAAATAAATTTTAGCGTGTCCATAGGTATGTTAGATCATTTGTTCAAGAAAGCCACTAAAGAAAACAACTCATTTCTTATACAAAACATTCTCTATGCGAACGTTATGAACTTGTCTGATGAAATATTAGATTCACTGACTGATGAACAATGCCTATCTATAGGCTATGGTGATTATGAGGAGGAATATAACTATGATCACATTGCAGAAGACTTCATACGCAAATATCAGGAGAAAGTTAATTTGATTGAAATATGTTTATGGAAAAAGTTATCGGAAGAGTTTATAAGAGAATTTGCAGATAAAGTTGATTGGGAGATTATTCCAGGAAGCCAAGACTTATCAGAAGACTTTATAAGAGAATTTGCAGATAGAGTTGATTGGAAAGAAGTATCGTATAACCAAAAGCTATCTGAAGAATTTATTAGCGAGTTTATAGATAAAGTTGATTTTGATGCTATATCTTATGGAAACAAACTCTCTGAGACCTTTATACGAGAACATGCAGATAAAGTTTCTTGGAGGTGCTTATCTGAAACTCAACAATTATCAGAAAACCTTATAAGAGATTACGCTGACAAAGTAGATTGGGAAGCAATTTCATTGTTTCAAAATTTAACAGAAGGATTTATTGCAGAGTTCAAAGACAGAGTTCATTGGCATAACATCTCAATTTATCAACACCTCTCTGTAGACTTTATATATTTATTTAGATATTACTTAGATTGGAGAGTTATAATAAGAAAATATCATAATAATCCTGATTTAGGTAGTATGTTGAATTTAGCGTTCGATGTTGTAACAGATGGTTTGTTTAACGCTTGAAATTGTACTTTGATGGATTAAACCATAAAAGTCGTAACCTTAATTGTCAGATAATAACCTATCATACAAGCGATCTATACTGTTAATCAATTCTTCTTCTGATAGGGGTGTCCAAAACTCATACCCCTTACCTTTACGAATCTCTTATACTCAAAAACAAATCAACAACAAACTCGTCGTCTTCTTCTTCAATATCCACATGACAACCATACGAAACAACACAGCTGTATTTTTCTTTGACTTTGTTTAGGAGGTTGACCGAGTTTGGATCTTTGGTTTCTGATAGCACTCACATTCTTGGGTACTTTTCTTTGAGACATTGGAGTCTTGCTTTGATGTTTTGCTGCTGAACCCTTCCAACCCAATATTTGTATGACTCGTAACGCCGAACCTGATCATGTTTGTCTGTGTCGTACTTGTCTACTATGTCTTGAAGCTGACCAGCCGTGAGGTTCTTTTAACAATGATTAACTTGTGTACTTTTCCTGGATCTTCTGTATATGGTGCTGCAACTGTTTTAAGATAATCAACTTTGCTTTCTAGTTCTTGATTGTGCAATCGTAATTGCTCCATTTGTTGTTCTATCTCTTCTACTCTTGTTTGAAGCTGATCGTTGTTAGTAAGGTATAGCTGTTGAAAGTCTTTAACGAAGTAATTGATAATGATTTGATTGCATTTAAGATAAAACTCTGGAGATAACCATCGTGATATATCTAGAATCAATTCTTTACAAACATACGTTCCTCTTATTTCATTCCATATTTCTCCTTTACCTCCTGCTACTTTTTTGATAATTTCTAGACCCGGAATACCGGTTCTGGAAATGTATGCTATGAGCTCTTTTGATCCCTTATTTTCTAACCAGTGATCAAGCCTTTTTCCACCATCTTGACACAACTTGGTAGCATTGAAATATCCTGTACTCTTATCTATAATCAACTTGAAATCACCAAACAGACCATACCAGTAATCATCTTTAATCTGTTCGTAGCAAATATCGTTTAAACTAAGAGGACTATCCATAGTACCCATATTTATTATATAGAAAATCTTTATTTTTAACTTCATTTTCGTTACCAGCTAGTTTTACTGTGTAAGACGAGCTTTGGAGGAATTTTTAAGTTTGTTGTAGTCATAGCATTTGTCATAGAAGTCATGTGATGTCCAAACAGCAATAGCTAGGAAAATTCTTTTGTATACATATGTGCCAGAAATTAATAAATTTTTCTCGTTTGTACCTTTCGGTTCTATATAATACGTTAAATTTAGCCTCCTACAATTATAGGAAGCTAATTTTTCATTGTAGTATTCCAATAATTCTTATATCGTTTAAAGTCTTTAGAGAAATAGTCTTCAATAATATCGTAACACTTATCATAAAAGTCCTGTGAAATCCAAAAAGCAATAGCAAGGAATATTTTCCTGTAGACATATGTTCCTGAGGTGATTGATGTTGTTTCTTGGTCTCCTCCTTTAATTAGATATGTAGAGCAATCCCTCATATATGAGGAGTTGCTTATTTTTTGATCGTAGTATCTTATCAATTCCTTTGATTCTTTGTTCCTTGACCAATGATCAAACCTCTTTCCTCCATCTTGGCACAGTTTAGTAGCATTAAAGTAACCAGTCTTCTTATCTATAATCAGTCTAAAGTCACCAAACAAACCATACCAGTAATCATCTTTAATCTGCTCGTAGCAAATATCGTTTAAACTAGGAGAATTATCCATAGTACTCATATTTATTATATAGAAAATCTTTATCTTTTGCCGGAGCATATCTGCACTAGCTAATTTTTATGTAGAGCAACAGAGCAAAAGTGCTCCATTGCTTTTTTCCATTATGTTGTTAATTTCTAATAATTTCCACAGCTGGAATTCCAGCCCTGGAAATATAGGGTTTTGCAGCTCCCCGGACTTAGTTTGTTATTGTAAATCTTTGATCACTGTTTGTACCTTTTTGGCTCTATATAATACGTTGAGTTTTGCTGGCTTGGATGTAGGCCAGCTAATTTTATCATAATATTCAAGTAGTTTCTTACTTCTTACTAATCTTAAAATCATCCCCACGAATCCGTTGCAATGACTTTATATAATCCTGAGACGATTGATGTAGTTTCTTTATCTCCACCTTTTATTAGATACTTAGAGCGCCCGATGGGATTCCAGCTACCGGTTTTTTCATTATAGTATTCTATCAATTCCTTGGATTGTTTATTTTGTAACCAGTTATCAAACCTTTCTCCACCTTTGATTGTGTACATAGAGCGGTTGGTAGAATAGTCCCCATCGCCTTTTTTATTGTTTTGATAATTTCATCGGCCCGTATTCGAGCTCTGAAAATATATGCTATGAGTTTTTCAAAGGGGTCCACCAGCACTGGCCCCCTTTCAAACATACAAACTAGATCAACCCAACGACATGTTATGGGGGTAACGTTTCGTTACCCCTTATCTCGTTCAAACTATCCTTTTATGGCACAATAACCATAAAAGACAAACATTTATATTTACACTACAACATTACTCTTATCTATCCAACTATTATGCGAATCATCAAACCCTAGCCATTTAACATATACTCTATCACCTTTCTTTCTCAACACCTTTTCTACCAAGTATTCATCTTTATGCCTCGTCTTTAATAGTTCTGGTTCGTAAAATCTACCTTGCACATCCTCTTCCTCTAAATCTTTAATTCTATATGTAGGTGGATTAGATGGAATAACTTCACTAATAACAAATACTTCTGTTGACCAATTAGGTGTATATCCTTTCTCAAATAACCCTTTCGATTTACTTAAACGAACATGATCACCTAACTTGTATTTGGGCTTAACACGCTTATATTCTTTCTTATACACTTTCTCCAATATTCTCATTGGCTCATTCTTCTTATTAACTTCTACAGGCTTTAAACCAATTGTTCTATGAATTTGATGATTATACTCTTTAACTAGTGTTGGTAATATCTCTATCCATTTGTAATTCCCTTGTGTTGTGAACCTTTTCCACATGTTCTGCTTAAGTGTTCGATTAAATCTCTCAACAACAGAAGCTTTCTTACCACTATAGATTGAGTAGTGATTAATCTTATTTTCATCCATCAACTTCTTAAACTCTTTATTGTAAAACTCTTTACCTTGATCAGTTTGTAAGTTACTAGGTTTTCTCGTTCTTAATATGGATTCGAATGCTTCTGTAACATTCTTCCCACTCTTATCTTTAACAGGAACAGCAAACGCATATTTCGAGAACACATCTATAATCGTTAGCAGATACTTATAACCTTTATTGATTTTGGAAACACCTTTCAACACACCACTATTCATTTCTACAAGATCAGCTTGCCAAAGATCATCGATACCTTTTATAACTACACTTAATCTGTCAAACATACAAACAGATGGTTTTTTCTAGATGGTTTGTGAATTTCTTCTATAATGTCTTCTCTAACACCTTTACCTTCTTCTAGTCAATCAGGCTTTTTAACGAATTGAGTTTTAGTAACACCACATACAGAACAAATACCTTTCTTTAGATATCTTCCATTCTTTGTTTGTTCAATTCTAATAGTATCTTTTCTTCGTATCTGTCGATTTCTTACACTTAACACAATACATCCTGTTTATTATATAGAAAATCAATAACTATCGCTGTTTAATATTACGCTATCAGCATTCTCATCATCATCACTATCTTCATCTTCTCTTTCTACATGCATAAGAAGCAATAGTAATTTACCATGTTTCAGATCAGAATCTTTAGATGGCCTAACTGCTAATTGATCATTTGTATTAAAGTGCAATGGAAAAGTTTCAACTAGAGAATCATTTAAATATATATCTATATAATACGTATTGTAAGATGATTCTATATGCATTAACCTACCTTTATAAAGAAATTTGTATGCGATAGATAGATTATGTATTAAAAAGAACGGAGTTTCAACATTTTCTGATATCAATCGACTATGAAGCTCTATAACATAACTCCGTTTGATGAAGTTAAGCTCTTCTTTCAACATAGCAATATCTTTTCTCACAACTGTATTATCTAACTCTGATGTCATTTTAACATTACCAAAGATATCCATATTTATTATATAGCAAACGTCTTTAGGAAAGCTCTCTTTCTATGTACATTACAACAAACAATAATTGACCTTCTTCCATAGCTGAATTTTTATTTGGTTTAATCGTAATTATATCGTTCTTCTTAAAGTCAAAAGGTATCTCTTTAGTCAAAGTATCACCCAAATATATCTCTAGAAAGTATTTATCCAAACTTAATTCCATGTGCATTATTTTCCCATTATAGAGAAATTTGTAACCATTAGAGAGATTAAATATTCTAAAGATTGGCTCCTTAACGTTTTTAGCTCTCAATCGACATAATAGAGGTATGGTTTCTTTCTGCATAATCAATTTAGTAGTATCCATCCTGATCTTTTGAAAATCTTCTTTCTTGATGTATGTGTCTTGTAACGTTTCTAATGCATCTTCAAATCGTTTTCTATCGTTCTCTAATTGAGCTTCTATTGACCTAAGTTGACTTACGCTAACATCATCATTTAAATTCTCCAACAATTTTAATTTTTCTTCACTAATATCAACATCACCTTTTCTATCTTTAACATTACCAAATATATCCATACTCATTTATTATACAGAAAATGCCCATCCTAATTTTTCAAAACATTTCTTTAACATCTCTATTTGTTTAGGTGAGTGTTTAAAATCAATATCAACATGAACATCGTGCTTTTTCAACAGATGGTACAATACACATTTCAAGTTAATAAACAATGCTCTTTCCGGATACAGCTCCCTAAAGACCTCGTGTAAGTTTTCGAACTCATTTATAAGTGTGTCCTCCATATGTTGTAATTTTAATGGTTTTTGATCGGTAAGGTGATAGTGTATTAAATAGACATAATCATAATATTTTGTGTATTTGTTTTTCTTTAGTACTTCTAGAACATCTTTTGTTGATATTAAATCTCTTGGTATATCTCTAAGCTCATCATTTAACACCTTGAACACATCTTCGGGGATAATTCTATCCTGTAAAGCTTGCAAACGAGATAGCTGTAACTTATATCTTTTTGTAGTATCGTACCATGGTTTTCTCGCACAAGCAGCTCTCATTCCTTCATTAGTATCATAAACCCAACCACTCTCTACAGAACAATCGTCACAAATGTAACTACTCATACCTTTTGTTAATGACTTACTACCACAATTACTGCATTCTAATGGTCTAGAGCTATAATTCGACAACAACTCCTTTAACGTAATTATTGGGCGTAACTTTTCCACCTCTTCTTCCGTGTACAAAAATTTAGGCATTAGCATTTTCCATAAATCAATAACTGTATATACGTTGTTTCTATCTTTTAAGTCTATCTTGCTAACATACTCAAAGTACTGATAAAAATTATAACTACTTAGTGCATCTAGTTCATCCTCATGCTTCTCAAAATAATCTAAAAATCTATTGTGTATAGCTTCCATATTTATCTTAAACAAAACTTTTATGGATATCCTCATCTCGTAAAGACGTCGCCACAATTTTAGAGTATTCACGACCAAGAGATGCTATTCAAGATCATGTAGAAGAAGAAGATAAAAAAACAATTTCAGGAGTTAAGTGCGGCAATTTACCGCCCTTACCAAAAACACATCCAGAACATACAAACAAATCAAGGTCCCGTTTTCCAGGACATTGTCAAGTGTACAACCTCATACAATCTTCATCAATGAGTCTGGTCTGTACTCTTTAGTGTTATCATCAAAGAAGCCCAAAGCCAAAGAGTTTAAGAGAAGGATAAAACTTTTATGGATACAAACCATAAAAGCGCTTAATCATTTTTAATCATATACATAACGTCGCTAAAAGAATACCCTTGATTTAGAAGATTTAAAACCTTAACACAAAGATGACCACATATAACTGAATTAAAGTCTTGTATTCGTTCATCATTGTAAAGTAAGTTTTCGGTACCAAGATATTGTACCAGTTGTTTAGGAGGAACACCACCATAAGAATCGAACACGTACTTTATGTTGTTATCTTTCCAATAGCATATCCAATGAGTACCAATGTTTTCTGATTTATCAAGGTTAACTATACCACACTCATTTACATAAGGTTTTTGTGGAAGTTCATCACTCATAAATACACCTCTAAATCGTTTTATCTTTAATTCTTTAGCCAACCTCTCTATATCGAAGTTGGTCAATGGTTTTAGTTTTTTAACTTCTTACTTAGGTTTACCTGCTCCCTGCTTTTCTTCCATAGCCATATTGTGTCTTTTTTGTTCTTCAAGTTCTTGTTTATTCTTCTTAGCATCAAGTACAGTTTTAATAATCGCTGCTGCACCACCTGCTAATGAACCGACCGCACCTAAAGCTGCTAAAATGGCTGGAATTGTAAAGATAAAACCGCCCATATGCTCTTTCTTAATCTTTTTCATTTGTGCAGTAGTTAAAGTTAAATTCATTCCTTTACCTTCTTTAATTTTCTTAGATTTATCACTAAGTTGTTTCTTTGTTAATACATTATCGATATTTAGATCCTTTAGTTCGTTATAAGGAACACTAAACATACAACCTTTAATAGAACACATCTTCCTATTTATTTAAGAGAAAATCTTAGTTTGTAAAAGTACAGTTGTTGTTGCTCCAGCAAAATCAATTAAGGAATCATTCTCGCCTGTTATCCTTATCTCAAAATTGTCAACCTTGTCTTTGGTTATAGGGAAAAATAATGGATAAGTAGGCTCGTAAATGATACTATGTTTGAACTCGGCATCTGTTTTAAATGATGCTATGATCCCTGTTTCTCTATGTGTGTATTCTGTATCTTTAACAAACATGCCATCTGCTATATTGCAATGAACATTAATTGTATCGAATGGGTGAAACTTTGGCAACTTACTTCCAATATGTGTTTTGTTCTTTTCTAAAACTTCAAAAACATTAAACCCGAGGACAGTGCCTATACTCCCAATTGTAACATCATTACTATCAGTTTCAATTTTAACTCTATTTCTTAAATGATCTTCTGATAATGTTATGTTGATGGATTGAGATTTTAAATACTCATTAAGTGTTTTCAAATTGTATTGCCCTTCTGGTATAAAAACTTGTCTATCACCATATGAGAAACTGTTTTTTTCTGTTGTTATATTTGGAGTTAGATATGTACTGTAAAACCCAACTAGTCCTATGCTTAAGTAGTTGTTACTGTTGTCTAATTCGTAATGGAGTTTCTTCTTTAAAACAGAAGTATCACTCGTTAACTTGAATACCTTAGCCATTTATTATATAATAAATGAACGAGTTTGATTTACCTAGAGATATTCCAAGAGAGAAAGTAATCAAGTTAATAGAAGATGTCATTCAGAAGTTAGAATACAGTTTAAAGAAGAAAAAGAGAAAACTACGAATTGTTAAATATGCATACTACACTTTGATCGCGTTGTCGGTTATACTTTCTGCAACAACTGGGTTTATTAATATTTTTATACCTGTAACAATTTACTCGATATTAACAACGTCTCTTGCAACTGGAAGTGCTATTATAACAGGTTTGTCTTCTAAGCTAAACATAAGCAGAAGAAAAGACGAATATAAAACCATTGTCACTTGTATTAACTCATTTAAAGAACAGTTAGAGATGATAATAACACTAAATGGTGAAATGGATAGCGAATATATAAAAGATACGTTGCTTAAGATCAGAGAACAACTTAAAGATATAAGATCATAAAAAGTGCCCCCGCTGTATTCGGAGGTCCAACTTTGTAAAGATGGCGGAAAGATTACAAGATGCGAAGGAAACAGTTGAAACGTTTACAAGACTTTCAGGCCCTTCACATGTGAATGGCCAAGGATTAGAGTTCTTTAACAAATCAAAAGGTACAAACAAGCTTGGGAGCTCCGATCGGTGCTACCAAAAATATACACGTTGAAGACCTGGAAACAAACCAAGGGGGTGTGCAGAATACGGACACCCTTCCAAATGAACAACCTCACACAACTTTCATCAACGAACCGGGTCTGTACTAGTACTATGAGCAGAAAATTAATCATCGGATTTTTAAAGGTGAGCAAAACGCTCACCCCCTGATTTTCTCTATAATAAATGAGTAAGAAAACTATTAATTGGGATGTAAAAGAGATGATAAAAGAAACAACAGCTAAGAAAAGAAATGGAGAACTTATACCTGATGATATTCGTTGTCTTATCGTAGGTTCGTCGGAGTCTGGTAAAACGTTTTTGCTATTTAACTTCTTATTACAGCCAGGTTGGTTAAACAATAATTACTTCTACATATATTCTAAAAGCATGAATCAGCCAAAGTATGAGCAGTTAAAAGATCGATTTGAAAAGGCAGAACTAAAGTTTAAGAAGCAAATACCAACGTTCTTAAGCAGTAATGACTCTATTGTACCTATTGATGAATGTGAAGAATACTCTGTTGTTGTGTTTGACGATTACATTTTGGAGAATCAAGATACTGTTAGAAATTACTTTACAACAGGTAGGCATAGACATTTAGACTGTTTCTATCTTGCACAAACATATTCAAAAGTACCTAAACAGCTTATAAGAGATAACGTCAACTTCCTATGCATATTCAGACAAGATGATACTAATCTCAAACATGTGTATAATGAGTTTGTTGGAGGAGATATGTCTTATGATAAGTTTAAAGAGATATGTTCAAAATGTTGGCAAGAAGATTATGGTTTTATAGTAATTGATATGACAAGGAAGGTAAACAATGGTAAGTATAGGAACAAGATAAAACACTTCTTAAACGTTTGATGTTTATTGACGTTTTACGTTTTAACGTTTGACGTTCTTTGACGTTTATTGACGTTCTTTGACGTTCATTGACGTTCATTGACGTTTGTTCGTTTGCTATACAATAAATGGATGAGACAGAAATTGATAAGAATATTAAGTTGAAGGAGTTCTTGATAAAGGGCTTCAAATCTTGGAAGAAAGAAAGAGCAGGTATATACGATAAATTTAAGACACAAGAGCAACCTGTAATTGATGCTATTCAAAACTTGGGAAGTGAGATCAAAGAAGTAGCAGAACAAAATAAAAATCTAATAACTGAACTTGTTCCAGTTGCACATAAGACGGTTTCAATAGATCCTAGTCTACTAGAAACACCTAAAAAGATAACTTATGATAGTTCTCCAAGTAGTAGTGATACGCCTATAACGGGAGAAATAAAACAAATGAGAAAACAAATTAAAGACAAATTGGAAGGAGTAGAACCTTTAACAACAGCACAGTCATTTGGTAAGATTGCAACGAAATATTATAGTAAAAGAAATGATAGTGTATTTGGAATAAGAGCTGCAGAAGAAGATGGAAAAATAATAAATAAGATAGGAAATTTGGAAGTTAAAGTGAATGGTGATGATTTGATAATTAATGGTAAAACTTATAAAGTAACAGAAGGTCTATGGGAGTTGTTAACGATGAATACTAATAAAACCATTGAAGATTATGATGATGACGATTTTGAACAATACAAGGAAATAATAATAGACTCAGATGCTGCCTTCCAAAAATATAATCGAGATAAAAAGGTAGCATCTAGTAGAGGTTCTAAGTACATTAATATTATCAAGCCTATTTGGGATAATTATATTAAACCAACTTTACCTCCAACACCACCAAGAAAGAACACGACACCTAAAAGGACTGGTGAAGGAATTAAACAATATACAGAGATACCTAAGGAATATATATGGATGGATGATGTGAGAAAGTTAATTGATCGGTTAATAGTTATAGATGGAGAAGAAAAGGCTGGAAATGATAACTTTTATAATGAGAAAGTAGGTATAGTGAGTATGATTAATAATAAGCTTTCACAGTTTATTCCTAATGATCCAAAAGGTATAGGTTATTTGATTAAGATCTTAAATACATTACCACCACGATTCTGTAATGATGACAAGCTTGGGAAAGGACTAATGAATAAGATTTTAAACATGAAAGGGATACCAGAGTTACATATACCAGGCTTCAGATTTTGCGGGCCTTTTACGAAGCTTCAAGAAAGGTTAGAGAGAGGTGATGAAGGTATTAACCCATTAGATGAGGCTTGTAAAGAACACGATATATACTACAGAGACAATAAAGAAACAGAGTCAAGACATATTGCAGATAAGGAACTAGAAACTAAAGCATGGAAAAGAGTATTTAGTAGTGATGCGCCAATTGGTGAACGATTAGCTGCTTTTGGGGTTGGTGCTGCTATGAATGCTAAGGTTAAGTTGGGATGGGGATTATAAGATTTAATTGTTATTATGTATGATTCTTTTATGGGTACATTCCATAAAAGTGTTGTTTTTACACTTAGTCTAAAGCTTGATGGTTAAAGCCATGAAGCCAAAAAAAATGAGCACAACAACAAACTTAAAACCAAAAACCAATATGTCAATTCACGCGTTTAACGAAGAAACACAAACAAATTCCCGAACGGAAGATTTTCCGGTTGCAAAATACACCATCATGACACAAAACAAAACAACGGAAGACAAAGTTACATACAAACAAATCAAGGTCCCGTTTTCCGGGACCTTTTCAAGTGTACATCCTCATACAATCTTCATCAACGAGTCTGGTCTGTACTCTTTAGTGCTATTATCAAAGAAGCCTAAAGCTAAAGAGTTTAAAAGATGGATAACAACCGAAGTACTACCATCAATCAGACGAACAGGACAATACAAACTAGATCAACCCAACGACATGCTTCAGCTAGTGTCAAGTTTCAAGAACATGTTAGCAATCCAATCAGATACGATCAACACATTAAGCAACAACTTGTTTAAACGTTTACAAGACTTTTAGGTCCTTCACATGTGAAGGGCCAAGGATTAGAGTTACTAAAACATTGGTAAGAAATTAAACGAAGTAAGAGAATGATTAAGGTGTTTGGTAAATTTTTCCTCGGTCGACTTTCCGACAATGCTAATATTTATACAGCTATACAAACACAAAACAAAACAACGGAAGACAAACTTATTTCAGGCACATACTACCACCCAGACCTCATAGTTCACATTGCATCATGGGTTTCCAAGCATTATGATGATTTAACCATAAAGCATTGTTTCAAGATTTTCTTTATAATAAATGGATAGTGTTGAGAGTTACGAGTTACAGAGCTTTAAAGCTAACACAAGAACATTTAATAATTTGAATGAAGCTAACAAAGATATTGAGTTCGATTTCAATGTGGGGGATGGGTTCGTACATCCACACAAAGCAGATTGTCATATGACTTTTGAAGTTGTTGGTGCATCAGTTGGAGGAACATTTGGTGCAAACGATACTATAAAACTTGTAGATAACTTCTTCCCATTGTTCTTTTCTCAAATTGAGGTTAGAAAGCATGGAGTTGTTATAGATAAGATTGAACTACCTGGAATAACATCTACAGCTGTCGGAACCTTAAAGATTTCCAAGCCAGAAGTTGAATATCTAAAACAAGCAGGATTTGAAACAGATGATAAACTTGGTCTGAGAAAGGACTTTAGTGTTTTGTACCCATTAAGATTAATTCCAGGCTTTTTAAGTGACTATAAAGAGGTTATGTGGAAAGGTGGATTGAGAATAACATTTACAAAAGCTAACAACAATAACGATGTCTTGTACAAATGGACTGGATCAGGAGCAGCTCCTCATGATGGGAAAATAACAATAAAAAGCATGGAGATAAGAATGCCTATTGTTGAATACGAATCTAATTACGAAAACAAGTTAAAGTTGAATATTCTTAAAGAACCCAAAATCATGCTTTCATTCCATACTTATCAATGTGTTCAGAAGACTGTTGTAGGTTCTTTCTTGGAGTTTGATGTTACTACTCAATTTAATTCTAGACAATTTGATATGCCTGATTTCGTAGTTGTAATGTTCCAAACTGATAGAAGTGGCAAACAAACAGCAGATGCAAGTAAGTTTGATCATTGTAAGGTAAAGAATATTTATCTTAAGAATGGGCGGAATGAGGTATTTCCAAAAGAATCAAGAAACTTAGATATTGCTAACAAGGATTATTTTAAGATGTATGAAGATTATACTGCATTTAAGAGAATAACATGTGGTAACACCGAAATGTACTATGACCCTAAAGAGTTTATAGATAACAGACCAATGTATGTGATTAATTGTAGTAAGAGGAAGAATGTATCGGTAAATGAGAGAACAAACATAAAGATTGTTGTAGACTTTGCAGAAGCTGTGGCTGCTGATACATGTTACGCGATTTTAATTGGGCGAAAGAACTTTACATATGATCCTAAGAATGAGAAAGTAGTAGAAGAGTTTTAGCCCCTCTGTATTCGGAGGTCCAAAATGTATGTTTGTATTGTTTTATGGAAGTTTTTCCATTAAACGAAATTGATAAAAAATGATTAAATATTTTTTGAAGATAAAAATTGAAGAGTGTTCATTGATTTTCTATATAATAAATACGATGGCAAAACACGTTGATTTTTTAAACAAGCTTGGAAGTCTTGAACAAAAACAGGTTATTGGATTAAGAGAATTAGAATTAAATACAGAATATAAGATTGTGAAAATGGAAAAGATTAAAACTAAGTTTGGAAAGAGCATTTTGGTCGAGTGTGAGGAATCCAAGGTTTTTCTTCCACCTAGATTTACAAAACACTTAACAGATAAAATGATTGATGAGATCGTTAAAGATGGAATAAAAATCAAATACACTGGTCTAAAAGAAAACTATCCAACTGTTGAGTTCTGTATGTAAATTTCAAATAAGGATCAGTTTTGTGAATCCAAAGAATAATAAAAATGAACAAAAATATGTTGTCAGAAGTAAAAAATGGAGCGATTAGAATGGATCCCCCAAAAAAGTTTATACTTACTAACAATTTCAATGTAATTGTGAAAAATGTGCAAACCGAAGTTCAAGTGGTTTTTGATATTAACGGCTGTCTATTCAGCTTGAATTACGATCAGTGGACAGAGTTTAAGAAATCATTGTTTCCTATAGAGAACGAGGTTAACAGAAGATTCCATTATCAGTATCCGAACTTGTAATTTTAAGTATGTTTTAACTGTATAAGTGTTTTTATAGTATCAACACTATAAAAGCTAAGGCCTTTGAATATACAGATACAACTCAGTTATTGAAATCTGGTATCACTAAATGCTTCAATTCTAGAGATGTGTGGGAGAAAGAGAGAGAAAAAAGATGTAAGAAATACATTTTGTATATGGAACACTAGCGCGTGCATGTGGCACGTTTTGGAACTAAATAGTGGCTCTGTCGACAAGGCCGCCGTGTAACAGCGCAATATTCTCTCTCTGTTTCTATTGCATAAACCTCTCTGTCGTTCAGAGCTGATGGGAAGGAAAAAGAAAGAAAGTCGAGAAATAATTCGTCATGTATTACGTTTTCTCCCCGAAGGAGACTACGTCACGGATTCAATGACGTCAGTTATTACGTTTTCTCCCCAAAGGAGACTACGTCATTGTACAGCTCCCTCTGTCCACTGCTAGCTAGAAGCTCTGTTAAAGGAAGAGGCTAATGCATATATATGTATGTTGATGTGAGAAGAAGGAAAGAGAATCGGATTAGACAGTCCTGTGCTGGTACTGGAATCGTTCAAACGAATCAGCAACAGATCACCTGTTCCGGAGTTGTATGTAATCTTTGTATGTATTCCTTCTCATTGAGTTTTCTAAGCTAATTATTAACGGATTTTCATGATTCAAGTGTTAAATGAAAGCTTATAAACTGGAGATTAAGATGCAATAAATATATTTTGTGTAGGATTCCATTGTAAGTTTTTAGATGTAAGTTATTATGATTTTAAATGTCATAAAAGCATATTCAGTCTCACTTGGAGGCATCCCTCTGTGTTATAGTGCACAGTGGCGGCTTCATAGTTTTTTGTTAGTTAGGAGGTGGAGGGGGAAAGTGTCTGCAGAACATACATATGTACTCTACTTACTACCTAGGTATACATTAAATATTCTAAATATCTTGATGAAAAGTTTATAGAAATAAAAATAAGCTTTTCATTGCTGGATTGTTATGTTCTCAAAGGTTTTGCACTGTAAATATTAGTTTTGAAAAATATTAAGACGGTGTGTTAAACTTGGAGTTAAATAGAATTTTCAAAGAATTGTTCTAATAGAATTTTCCAAGAACTGTGCTATATATTTTAAATTATGCTTTATGCTTTATTTTCCAAAATTATGTTTTATTATCCTTTTAAAATTAGTTTCTTCTGGGCCCTTAGACAACCACAACCATGTTGAAGGTACCAAACATATGTGTAAATTGCTGCTATGCTTTCTATGCTTTTCGGTTGCCCTAGTAATTACGAACGTAACTTGCTTAGGTCAGTATTTTGGGTCCCTTCGTTTTCTCTTCATATTTCCGGACTGGAAACCGTTGTTTTAAAAATGTTGAAACATTTTAAGAAAACTGTAAGGTGACTTATTAATACTGTGATGCATCATATTTAGTCCTTAGTACAGCTTATATCCGTCACGAAATTTATATATATATATAGGCTGACTGGTAATTCGATGCAAACGGGATAATCTGAAAGTACTTTGAAACATTTTCACCTATATGAACCGAGGGTCGCAAATCAATAATTTCTAAGTAATTTGCACATGTGTAATGTCTTTGAAATTTGCAGGCTAACGAGAGATTCGCTAGAAAGTTTCACCCTGAGCCACTTCCACATATCGCAGAGCGATGAAATTTAGCATGCGTAATGCATACCTATGTTTTTCATGTAGCAATGCTATGTAGATCATGAGCTCTTAACTCTGAACGCTGCTGTGTTATAGGTTCGAACGTGAAGTAAGGTGTAGTGCTCCAAAATCCATTACTGCACCTTAGAAAGCAGCCTGGCAACATCACAATACTTGTCCTTAGGAAATGACTACCTGATTGGGAAGAGGTGGAATGAAGATAATGTGTGTTCTAGAGAAAACGCGAACTATGACGGATTTCATATACAGGTTCGTGCATCTGTCTGGCCAGCATTCGAGCAACGAACGGTGCATTGTTTTCCAAGAGGCGGATTTTTTTGCAAGCATTCCACACTCTGGGATTTCACAGTACCCTAGACGCAGCAGTGGGACATAGTATGTTCTGGTAATTGTGGTACGAGTTACCTGGAAAGCAAGTAGAAATATCCCATGATGATCCCAATTAAATGTGACCATCACTTTGGTCGCTCAGAATTGAACACAGACTTGATTTGTGGTGGTACGTCGGCACGCTGTCATTGATTTGGCTAGGATTTCCCTGGTTTTCTTCACTCCCACCAGGCGAAGGCCGAGATGGTACCTTCTAAAAGGCCAGGGCCAGTTCCTTTCCAAATCCTAGACCCACCTAAGAGACCGATGTGACCTCGGAGTTGGAGATCCGTAACCTTCCTTGTGTAATTTCCTTGGATAAATACATAAATAACTAAATAAAGAAATACATTTCAATCTCATATGTTGCTTAATTAACTCAAAAACAAAATTACGGCCATTGCCGTACCAATTGCTACAATGAAAACCTAATGTTATAAGCTTTCTCCAAAGGTAAAAATATAAACCTTGGAAAGTCATAACAAAATAATACATTTAGGAACAGAGCGTGGCATGTTGAGAAAGCATGTCCGCCTCCTGGGAAACAATGCACCCGTTCATTGCTCGAATGTTGGCAAGACAGATGCACGAACCTGTAAATGAAATCCGTCATAGTTCGCGTTTTCTCTAGAACGCACATTATCTTCATTCCACCTCTTCCCAATCAGGTAGTCATTTCCTAGGGACAAGTATTTCTGCGATGTTGCTAGGTGCTTTCTAAGGTAGAGTAGTGGATTTTGGACCATTATACCTTACTTCACGTTCGTACCTATAACACAGTAACGGTGCAGAGTTACGAGCTGTACATTACTACATGATCTACATAGGTACGCAGGATTACACATGTAAAATTTCATCGCTCTACAATATATGGAAATGAGTCAGAGTGAAACTTCCTCGTGCACCTCGCGTTAGCCTGCAAATTTCAAAGACATCACATGTGTGCAAATTACTTAGAAACTATTGATTTGCGACCCCCGGTTCACATAGGTATGTGACTTAACATACAAACAAAAGAAGTATAATAAAAGCTGAACTACTTGATCTATGAATGTGATTTTTTTCGTACATGTTCAGAAGAACGAGGTCCTTCATTTGGAGTGAGAAAGGAGTCCCCAAGAACAATAGTCTTATCGAGCGTAATAGAGTAAATTATACAAGCGAGGATTATGAAGTTCGTATGCGGCAACGCAGCTTAATACCTACTGGCTAGTGCAACGGAAGGAAACACGTCTCAAACGTCAAGAGGTTTGAGCCAGACAGAAGTACTCATTTTCAATTGTTGATGGTCCAAGTTTTATGTCCTCACACCCTTTTTATCGTACTGATAAGAGATTTTGAAATCACAATCGGCAACGAAAGCTCAGTCTATCCAGTTCTTGAAGGATTGTTATTGAACAATCAGATCATTCCAGAAGCAGATTGTGTACTTCAACCAATTGTGCTGCTTTAGTTCAAGGTTCATTCCGACAGTCCTTTTCAAGGTTAGATAGTCCATCTCTCCTAAACATACTTTCCTTCTGTTACCATTCTTTTTGTCTGATATCTTTCTACTAGTTACATGATCACCTTGGATATCACTACTTTCCTACACCTAATAATTTGGAAGTCTTGATGTACCTACTTTCAACTAATAGCGACCCATATTTTGCCCTCTGAAAATTGGACTCTGTCTCATTTTGAAGCATAATGTTTGGCTATTCTACAGGAGCCTATACTACACCACCTCATACACTATCCGCTGTCATCTACTATAGTAGTATCATAAGACAGTTGCGTTGTACAAATGTTCATTATTACTCATTCTCAATGATTACTTGTTGCAATACATGGTTGCCTTTATTATTTTGATCACTATAAATATACAAGTGTTTTTAAGCTCTATTCCATCATATTATTTTGTTAAACAAGATAATGGAGCGATGCAATAACAGAAGGATAGTAACATGAGAAATATCTATGATAATAATTCATTACATACAATTGAGTGCTTTGAGCAAAAACGGTATATACTGTCTTTTCTTTAGACGTTACACATAGTTATTGTTCAGCGATAAATATCTTCTTAAAAGCGACATTTCCTTTAAAATGCCTTTAATGCTTCCATTAACACAAAATAGTCAATCCATCACAGACTACACACCATACTACATAGTTGATTTGTTGCTGTTAATGAGAATGCCACCAGTTATGATGTCGACACGAAGACCCTCTTCTGAGATGGTCTTAAAATTTGGTAACTCTAAGTTGTGACATAAACCTTTGCCAAATCTCAAAGCACTGACGATGGAAGAAAACTTCTTAAATCTAGCTTTCGATATTAGAAAGATTCTCGGTAATGGATAGGAAAGAACGACAGACCCATAGAAATTTGCTCAAGAGAGAGTTTAACTAAAAATATCATACCATTTGCTTGTTCATCGTGCACTCGAACAGCTTAAGATACAACTCGCAAGAGCAATAGATCTTTAGCTGATAGTATTAATGCTGCTTTTTCTGCTTTCAAGGTCAGAAAAGTAAGAGCCTCAATCATTGAGGGAAGGGGGAGTATTCTCTTCCCAAATACGTTTGAATAGCTGTAATAATTGGATATGAGAATTGCATATCATATCGTAAAGTATACGATCAATCTCTAGAACAGTATTGGATGAGTGACATAAGACAGAGTCCAACTCGAGACCCGTGAATGGAACGTCCTATTTATACAAAAATTTAAAGGATTTCTCTCGATATGAGCACCAAAACAAATACTGTGACGACCAAAGATAGAAGAAAAGAATCGGACCATTGGCCATGGCCATGGAGTTAATAGCCATGAGCGCACCTGGTGATAGAGCACTCACAGTAGTAGTAGAACAGTGAATATTTATGGAGGAAACTCGATGACAAACATTGTTCATAGCATTTCACCTAGTAAGAGACGTAACGTAATTTTTGCTACTTTAGCACTCCGTAGATCCTCTCAGATATCTAGCACAGGCACGAGGAATTCGAAATTGTTCAAGCTTTTCAATAGTTGGATGCTGATTAAAAGTGGCAAGAGCAGGGCGAGCCAGGGAGTAGCTTCACGATTTTTTCCAGACTACCATGAATCCTCCGTATTACAGGACGGAACTATGGAGAACGTTGACAAAATCTGCTCAAATGGATCTACAGCAGCACATGCAGGGAAATAGTGATAAGTTTGTAATTACTAGACTTCCCCCAAAATTTTGTTTAATCAGCGTGAATATGATATGTAATAGTAATAGGGAGACCATAGTGATTACTTGAAAATGATCACTACCACAGAGATTTGGATGTGAAGAAAGTCGGAAGAGAAGCACTATACAGGGAGAAATCAATGCAGAGGAAGGTATTGCGTTCAAGTATAAGAGTGAGTAGGGATACCGTAATTACGGACGAGCATTCCACTCTCTTCAACCATATTACTTCAGACTTACGACAGAGAGAGAGAGAGAGAGACACCTGGACTACGACATTTTACTGAATCTGAAAGCAAATAGATAGAATGGATTTCAAAGTGGAAGATTTCAACTAAATTTTCGGGAACTAGATACGGTAAAAAGAAAAAGAAAATACCTACTTCCGTTTCTACCCTTCTTTTACCGGATTTCTATAATTACTTCAAACATTGTTAATGGTTTATGCAATTGGTGAAGATGCTCTCTTTCTACTGTACCTCTGTTTTCTTGAAATAGCAAAAGTAAACTATATATTTTCTGTATAGAACGTTTAATAAGTAGACATATGTAAGGGTAATGCTCGAGTACTTAGATACACTATCAGTTAGCAATGAACATTTCGTCGTTGGAATAATCATTCGATCGATCCAGAAAAACAAACCATTATATGAAGCGGTATTGCTAGAGGAAACAGCAACAGTTTTTTTCTTAATGAAACCTTCCATACTCCATCAATGTCTTGCCTATTTGATGGCTACACACTCACCAAACAGATAACTTACCTCCTACCAAAGGAGAAAATTGGGAACAACTGTGAGATCCCCTAGGATCATTGTAATATTCTGCACAAATTTAATACAAATGTGTTAATGTTTCCTGCTACATTTTGTGACACTTAATATGCCGTTCGATTTAACCTGAAATTTGTTAGATCTCCACACTAAAACAGCTACTAAATCTTTATTCTTGTCGTCTGTAAAAGCCTTCCTCAAAATATGTCCTTCTTTATGATAAATAATATTGTTCCATCCAGGGAAAACAATCTCTTTCTTGCAGATAGAATGTAGAAATTCTGCAGATCATGAATAAATTCTTCATAAGTATCTGGGTTTCTTTTTCCAGATATAGAAATCGACTCCATTGATAAAGAAAGATTTACTGCTTCCACAGGGCAAAAGATTAATGTTGAGATTAAGCTTCAGTACACGCATTCTCTAAATCTGAAAGGAAATCCGTGTGTGGAAGATAGAAACTACAGCATGACTTTGGTAAGCATTTTAGAACCCTTTAGTATTCCAATTAATTGTTTTAATATTCCTTAAGTTAAAATTAGAAATTTCATAGATAACAAAAATAATTGATATTTCGTTTCTTTAGTCGAAATTTCTATTATTCAGTAAGCTGCATATTTTTACTTACTCTCTTTCGTATCTCTCAAGTTCTCTCCAACAGGGGAAACAACGAAGAGTAGCACATAAATGTTAATGTGTGCAAAAATCACATACATATCTGATCTTTAGTGATATTTCCTTCTTGTCCTGGATCCACATTTTTAACCTTTTGATTACCAAGCTCATTCTGCTAAGTAAAGCCGATGGTACTTGCTGACTTCTTTAAAAATGGAAACCTAAAAATGCAAAACCCGCAAAATAGAACTACTCAGAAAATATATGTGGCTGAGTATTTTCCAAACTAGGTGTGGGTAGGTTCTAAAATCAAACGCCATCAATATTGGAGGAAGAAATAAAGGTTATGGCATGGTTACGGTCATTTCCGCCATCCTGGTGGTAACCATATTGAATTAAATTTCATCAATTCAAACGTCAACATGGTAAAACGATATATCAAATTGCATCCTATTGCAGTTTAGTTAAAGATAATTGTGGCGGGGGCAATTAGTCAAAGCAATTTTAGGGTTTGACTAATTTTTGTATTCTGAAAGTAATAATTATGTACTATACACGCTCTGTAACACCACGACAACCACATTCGTCAATAGGGAGAACATATATGAACCACAAAAACAACAGACAAATGCCGTCACGTAACATGTTCCATATAACTCAGATCTCTTTTAGGCACTTTCGTAAACGTTTAACGCAATGGTTGTGCACTCTACGAGGAGAGTTGGGTGATATTTGTGCATAGGGTTCAGTGATTTTCATTTTCTGATAGGCAACGGCATTTATTTTATGTAGATACTCAATGAGTTTTAAGTGCCCCAGAGACAAAAATGTAAAGGAGTTAGATGGAGGGATCATGGCAGTCACTCAAATAGTCCACGTCGACCTTTTAATTTAGCTGCAGATTGTTCATTAAGGCACCTGACAACTTTGCCACCATAATTTGTCGGTGCGCAATTGTGTTCCCAATATTCGGGAAATGTATCATCTATATATTAAAATGTTAGATTTATATGTATGTTTCCAAAGAAAAGTTTATATGTTTGTCTTCAATTCTTTCGGCAATGAGATCTCGAAGACTACAAGTGCTAGAAACGTCGTTTTCGCTCGTCAATTCCAAATTTTCTGTAGATTTTCCGCTTCTGATTGAATATTAAAGAAACGGCCGTTATTTCTTTATTACATTTTTATTGGTACACTGGAAGTGTTGACTTTTTTAAATAAAAGTATATCCTACGAGTTATATATTTTAACACATACTTGTATATAGGAGTTTTATATCTCTCAGACGTTTGTTTCATGGCCAAATGATAATAAAAACGAAAGATAACATTTCTCGAGTCTAAGATGAATTTTTATTGTTTGGAATGTTTTGCCCAATGAACACCATACATCACTGACATTATAATTAATTGGTGTATGTAATATATTTGCTTATTACATGCTGCAAGCAAGAAGAAAGAAAACACTGATCATACATGAATTAGGAACTCCAACCGGAAGTACGCTCAATCCTGCAAACGATGCGAGATATTGAAAATATAATCAAAAAATCTCCGCTTTATTATGGCATCCCTTGCCGATTTTCAGCACGACGTCTTTCACTTGTGCCTGTAAAGAGACATGTGCAAATGTTGTAAGGACTGACAAGGAGATTTATGCTCAAGTGAATGATGCGCTGTATAGAGTGCGCAGATTCAGCTAATCTTTATTTTCGACGTGTTTGTATTTTCCAATCTCTGTAGGAGAAATCTGTTATGCTGTAATCCGTTAAGTCCACTTTTCTCTGAAAATGCTTTTTTGTCGTTGAAATAACTTTGAGATGCCTGCTATTTGTGCACTAAATGATATCGTGTAATACCCATTAGATCCAGATGACAAATGGCGTCAAAATTGTCATCTTATGTTAGACCCAGCTAAGTTCGTAGTAAGTTCTTTCCTTGACATGCTTTTAGACCTACCTGGATCTCTGGCCATTCATTGGAGTATTATAAGTCAGTAACTTTTAATGAAGCTTCTTGAAGGTCATGTGACTTCTCAGATCAATGTTCTGAAAACGAATACCATACAGAAAACCAGAGTTGCCAACAAGTTGATACAAAAAGTAGCTAAATGGGAGATGAAATCACTCCAATTTTGGTTGAAAAGTCGCTAAAAAAATATTCCTGAAATTCCGTTTTTCTCTCACCAAATGTGTGATCATATAAGTTATATCAGATATGTGATTAATTCAAGGCATAATATATCTACTCTAGAAAAGCGTATACGTAGAAACGTAAATCAATCATATATAACAAATAATAATTTCATTTTTGTACAATATATATATTTTTTTACTTCATGGTCAATTTCACTTCAACGAAATTAAAAATGAGTTTAGAAAAATGAACAAAAGTAAAAGTCTACACAGAAAAAAAAACTTATTTCCTATCCCCTTTGTTCCTCTAAACGGAAGCTCTGCAAACTAAAAGACACTAAAGTTTGCAGTTGGTCCCCGTTAGAGGGCAAGAGATACCAGCAACCAAAGCGGGAATAATGCTACGTACTTTGCCAGCTCCTCAACACTTGCGCTGATTCAAATAGTAAAAGGGAAATAAACATATATCTGAATTATTCGAGCTAATAGTACTTACCTACAGGTTTCGCAGCACAAAAGTCGCTAGATTTGTAACTAAGTCACCAAATTGTCATTCAAAAATCACCAAAAAAGTCGCCAATCGGAAAAATTATTTTTTGTCGCTATCCTGGAAGTCGAATCCCCTAGACTTAGCAACTTTGCCCCCAAATTGGCAACACTGCAGAAAACACTTAAACTTGAGTACATTGTACGTTTTAACTAATAAAAATCATGATGCTTAAAATTGAAATATGGTCTACATTTTTGAACCGAATTTACTTTATTCAAAACAATACAAGGTTGACAAACGAAACAATATTTTTAAAGCTATTTTAAACTTATTTTACGCTATTCTTACGCCAAAATCCGTTAAATCCAATTTTTCAGGCCAATAAAGTTCAAATGGCGTGCAGAGGTCACAGCTAAGACATATTCGTATTAGGCATTTCTCCATATCATTGTTATCTACAAATATTATTTTATTGTCGAGCAATTTTGACTGTTATTTGTTTCGATCTGCTCTAAAACTACTCAAGATGATTTTTAACACGGTTTAGCATAACAATCCTGGAAAGTTCCGAAAGTGAGGTTCTCATTTTTTTACACGGAAACTTTATTGCTAAAAGTAAATACATCATGGCCATAGGCGCCGACTTTGGGGGGCAGGGCACTTTTGGCTCCCTCAATATTTAAAGGTGGGGTCCTCGCCTCCTAATATAATCCAGTCGAGGAAGAATTAACAAAGAGGAGCAAGAATTTCTGTCATAAAATTTGTCGTGTCTTTAATTCAATATTAGGAACAGCCTTCTTATTCGATAGGAAAAACCATTTTGAAAACTATTTAATAGAACACTGAAGCTTCAACCAACACTCTGGCAGCACTGATATGATAAGTGAAGATTAATACGGTGCGCATACTTGCAGTGAAGTTCCCAAAATTTTGACTTGAATTTGTTTTAATGCCTTTAGGCAAATTTGACGTAGGTCGTGAATTTCCCAACGGTGTGGATGCAACGGACCGAGTTCTGGGGGCCTTCATCAAGCAGTTGATAGAAAATGGCTGAATATAACGATATATTTATTAATTGTTTTGGACCTCCAATATTTTCTTCCAGTCAGCGCCTATGACTATGCCATTACACAACATGCACAATTTTTCGATATAGTGGAACCGACATTGAGACATTTGTCGTAACTAGTGCTCTCAACAGGTCGGGTAGGGTCGGGTAGGGTCGGGTTGAAGACCGACCCGATCCGACCCATGACTTAAATTGACTGACCCGACCCGAACTGACCCGAGTGACCCAACCCAACAACCGACCCAAGCTGACCCGAGTAACCTGACCTCACAATCTAACCCGTTTGAGAGAACTTGAACCTTACAAAGGTGCCACCAGAAAAAAAAAGTTGGCTGGCCAATTCGTATGCATAAACCATTGCTTCGGCTTTTTTATTTGTAGTATAATTATCCTCCTCCTCCTCAGTGTTCTGCCATTAATGACGGGCAAGTTTCCATGAGCTAGGTAAAAATCTTCCATTTTTGCGATTTCCCGCTAATATCTTCGTCGCAACTCAACATATTGTACTATCCTCCTTATTACAATCTATCAATTGCGACCTTCTTACACACTCTCGCTCTCCTGATATCACCCCCTTAATTACATCTCTCAAAATGCAATCCCTTCGCAAAATCGAAACTTGTGACCCATCCATTTTTTCGCTTCCTTATATCCTCCAATATTGCTCTCGTCTCTTGCATTTTTCCAGCATTTCCTAATTCGTTTTCCTCTCTACAAAGCTAACCTTCTCTATTTTCCTCCACATCCAAATTTCCAAGATTAAAATTCAGGCAATCAACTTCCAAAGTCAAAATAAAATTTTTAGTCTGAAGACAAGGTAATTTTCTAGTAAGGAATGCATTTAGAACTTCTTTAAATAATTTTTGCTGTGTAATAAAGTATAAACAAAAATTTCATCACGTTAACATTCCGATTTTTCTATTTAAAAACAGCATTGGTGTCTGATAGAATCATAAGGAACTAATTGCACTGAAATATCGTATTCTGTAGGGAATTACCTTTTAATTTTTATCTAGAAAATATTTGCAACGTTATATAAAATGAGCGAGTAATTTAGTGCCGAGAAAGTCAAATCACTACTGCAGTAATAATAATAATAATAATAATAATAATAATAATAATAATAATAATAATAATAATAATAATAATAATACGAAGGTGACCAAGAAAGTTCTGTCTCTTTTAGTGAAGGCCTATGTTCAATTGGCCCTCACACCGTGAGTTGAATGCGAATGGAGATATGGCGAAGGTCAGTTGTTGGACGAGACGAGACGAGACGAGACAGAATTTTCGTGACGGGCTACGAGACGATACAGAGCTCTTTCAGTAGAAACATATGTACTTTTCGAGACGGGACTACCTTCACGACACATTTTCGAGACGAGAATGCCCCAAACCTGGTCTCGTGAGCAACACTAGCGGGTATATCCAAGACACTACGTGGTTGTGGCTGTTCAGTTACACCGTGAACGTGCGTAAGGACAGAGTGAACATGAGACCTCCACAGAGCGTCATAAGGTCTTGTTTTCTGTACGAGTTCAAACTGGGGTAAAACGTTGCTCCGCGGGGGATGGAAGATATGCCAGGCCTTTCGTGAGGGTGTCGTGACTACGCAAACAGCAGCGGTGATTTAACAAGTTTAAGGACGGTGACGAAACACTCGAAGACGCACCACGTGCTGGAAGACAAACACATGTTCAAAATAAAGATCTTCAGGCAGCAATTGAGGCGAAGACAGACATGTGAGGAACTGGTACTACAATTCACTGTGAGTAGAGAAACCATTCGGCACCACCTCCCATCAACTTGGGAAGCACTGCCAGTTGGGTTGATGGGTCTCACATGATTTGACTTTGGGCTAGTGTGACCACTCAGCAAAAATATTTCGTACTAACTTATGCAGAAAAACATACTAGATCTAGAGAAAAAGTACTAAAATTTTATCTGCTCCCGTTTCATCCTATTTATAACATTTTACGATATTAATATCTTATTAGAAGGTTTCCAGCAGCTCCCTTCCCCTGTGAGTGGAGGAGTGACCCAACACATTCTTGAAAGAACCCCCAACATTAAATTTTTTACAGTCAAAATTCGACAGATGGTATCTGTCGTGCAGTTTCTTCGTATTGTTGTTTACTGACGACATCTCGCCTTTCAAGGTTGTAAATAGTGCGACATAATTCATTTTCTTACCTCCATCCTACAGTAACACTTGCCCCAAAAGCATTTGCCGCTATTCATAAAGAAGTACTACGTCTATCATCCCTTTTCCCTATGAATTATCAAGAGGCGAACAACTAACCACTTCCAGAATTCCTTCTCGTTGGAGGAGCTGACCGGACGGCACCTATGTTCCACTTCCGCTTTTGTAAATACCACTGTTAAAAAAAAAAGTTACCAGAACAGTGAAATTTTCGTACATTGTCAAATTTTCATGAGATTCCTTTTTCTCTCGCAAATGTATTTATGAGAAAAGAAGAGAAGAAAAGTACTAGATTTGTTGGTGAACGTACTAGAACACTAAAGTATTATAAAATGTAGTAGAAAGTACTAGCGATGGTCTCACTGCTTCGGGCCAGAAAGCAACGCGAGTAGACACCCGTGTTTCTTTGTTGTCTCTTCTGAGCAAGGAGCCATTTCTGGACAGGGTGTTGACATGTGATGAGAAGTGGGTCTTGTACGAAGTTCCACGGCGCCGTCATCGTTGGTTAGCATCCCATGAACCGGTTCAAAAACAGCCCAAACCAGCACTACACCAGAAGATTCTCCTGTGTATTAATTGGACTGCTCGCGGCATCGTCCATTGGGAACTGCTACCAGCTGGTCAGAGCGTCAATGCAACTATGTACTGTCAGCAGTTGAGCCGTGTTCAAGACAAACTCAAAACTCTGTAGCCAACACTTCTGAATCGCAAAGGAGTCCTCCTGTTACAGGACAACGCTAAGCTCCACGTGGCCATGATGACCCAGGACACCATTCTACGCCTTGGAAGGGAGACACTATTGGATCCGCCATACTCCATGGACATTGCACCGTCCGATTATCACCTGTTCCATTCCTTGGGCAATCACCTTAGAGGACCCCAGTTCAAATCGCTAGTAGAGGTGCAATATGCACTTGATACCTTCTTCGCTTCACGTTCCACCAAGTTCTACCGCGATGGAATCCATAGCCTTCCAAAACATTGGCGAAAAGTCGTGGATGCTGATGGAGACTATTTTTGATATTCCAGGTACGTCTTAGGTTGCATATCAATGCTCTCTTAGCCTTGGTGCATGACGTGGGACGTTAACTAGATATTTCATTTCAATTTAATTTAATGTGATATTTAACTTGACATAAAAACGCAGAAAGGAAAAAAGTCAGTCTAATATTAATTACAATTACCGTACCAATTAGTTAATATAGGCTTAAATTAAAATTTGATTGCTATTTCAGCTACAATTAGTCACAATTGTCATTCATTCACCAACTTCGAATTGAATTCTACAACAAAGCTCCTTATAATATTTCAAAATAAGTGAAGAACGTGAACCATCAAATGTTATACATGGAGAATCTGCACTCAATATCAGGTTATACAATGGAAGAATATTAAAAACAACAATTTCTTTCTGGCTCAGTTTCATTATATGTAAACTGAAATAAAATAACTCGAAAATACGTAATGAAAAGTACATATGTTATATTCCATACCTTTCCAAGCACTTGCGAAGGGCGAAACATGGACTTCTATTTTCAAAATGGGTACTTTATGGCTACTAAAAATAAAAACAATATTTTGAGAACTATTATTGTTTGCATTAGAACAGGATTTTTTTCTTTAATTATTTAACATAAATTTATCTCCACCCAAGGGCGCCGATTTCTCTAAAAATTTGGGGGGGGCATTCAGATTCAGAAGGTATATATATGAGAATTTTAAACAAATTGCACTCAAATTATGCCAAATATTGTATATTCATAAATATATTAGGGGGCCCACCTGAGCTTTGGGGGGGCGTGCCCCCTGGCCAACCCGGGATCGGCGCCCCTGCCTCCACCTTGTCGTTTTAATGTAAAACCAGGAAACGAAGTTTTCTTAACAAATACGGAACACATAAACATTGTATGTGTGAGTTTCATTAACTTACACAGCGAAAATAAAGTGAAGAGAACAAGAAAGGACAAAATATTTTTTATGTAGATTAAAGAAATGGGTGTAATGCATTGATCACAATTTAATATTCATATAAACTACTTAACTACTTGCATATATATATATATATACTCTGTAAAGAAAAAAAATAGGGCCCCTCAATTTTGAAAGTAAGTCGTCTTGTGAACAAGGCATAATTGTTGCTTTGGTCAACTAAGGTAAGTGAAATGAAATGAAATTTTTGAGTTTTACGTCCCACGGTTATGCCGGTTAGGCTAAAGGAGACGGTGAGGATGAGAGATGAATGAAATGGTGAAATGAAGAAAGTGGGAGGAAACAGAAGAATCCCGAGAAAACCCACGCACACGGTGTTTGTCCACCACAAAGTTCACTTGGCGGGAGCAGGGTTTGAACCCGGGACCCCAAACACCAGAGGTGAACGCTCTACCACTGAGCCACCGCGGCCCTAACTAAGGTAAGTATCTAAGGCAAATGGATAGAATACTCAAAGTCCACCAATAGACAGCAAAAATAACAATTCACAAACAAACAAACAAAAAAGCATAACAAATCACCCCTTTGTCAACAGTGAGATAGAGAAAAGAACACATCACCCAGAGCAGATTGGTAAATAAAATCAATAGCACTGTAGAATTAAGGAATATGTTTCTGACAATTCTCTTCTGTAATTTGAGATGAGCTTGGAATTGCAGTTGCTCGTACAGCTGTATTGTCTTGACTGTGCAAAGAGCATATTAGGAAGAAGAAACTGCGTAAGAAGTCGAAGCTGACAAAAGCAGAAGGAGTATCAACACGTAGATTAGTGGGCCGATATCAACTGGGACTTAGGGCAACTGGAAGCGTAAGTTTCTCTGATGAATAAACATTTAAAATAGTGAGAAACGATGGTGGTTTGAAGTTGTAGATACGAACGAGCGAGAACCTTGACAAGGATTGTGTTTCAGACACGCAAAAATTCAGTAATTAAGTGATGGTATTTGCTTCCTTCACCGCTAAAGGCGTCAGAAGGATGGAAATATGTGAAGGGTCAGTTGATGGAAAAAAAAAAAAAAATGGAACGTAAAGTTCTTACAACAACTAAAAATTACTTTACTGAAGAAAATATGGATTACTTCGTTTTCCAGGACGATAATGCTTCATGTCACCAAGCGAAAATCGTTAATAAGTGGTTCAAGAATGTGAGTATTCAGGGACTCTTGTGGCGTCCCAACTCGCCTGACATTAATCCAATTGAAAATTTGTGAATGAATGCGAGCATAAGACTGAATGTAAAATTACCTCGAATAGATGGAAGTCATGGAACAGATAATTTGAATGTAGTTCCATGAAATCGAGGTTGCAATTTATAGTAGCCTTGTTACCGAGTAGCTTCGACGATTTGCTGTACTGCAGAAAGAACATGGTGGGCATACAAAATCCCAGTTTGCTGTATTGTACCTCCCGATGTTTGTGCACAATATATCTTACCCTCAAGACATTCTATTTTCTGTTTTGTTCTATTCTTGTTATTTAATTTTACTTTCATGTATAACTCATTCTACAAATAATTTTGTTCAAAACAAACATTACTTATATATGCATATAAATTCATTAAATAAATGTCAATTACTTAAAATTGTGGCCCAAGTGTTAAGAATGAACTGCTCATTGGGAATATCCATTGTAATATCAGGAATTTATGTAAAATATCATATTGGTTAGCGTATCGTGTGAAAACCATACCCGAGCATGTGTCACTATTTTTTCTTTACAGAGTGTATAAATGCGCCCAATGCTTTTTCTGTTACACTGATTTCGTCAATTTACTCCACTAAAAGTCATTTTCTCCTTTCAAAATGCGATTGTAAATTCATTGCCAACAACCCCCCCACACACATTGATTAAATTATTTTTAAGTTACTGGAAAAATTAAAATCTAGAAATGCATATGCACTTTCGATTCCGATAGTACATCCCTAAATTTCAAAGATAAGAATAGTTGATTTCATTTCTTGTCCATTTCCAAATTGTGGAAAATAGTCCCACGCTAATAAATTCCATTCATATACTTTATTCTTCGGTATCACAACGTGAATTAGATCACTTCTAGGATACGGGAGAAAGTACATAAGATGATGAATCATTTTTTATGACCAAAAATATTGAGTAGTTTTAACTAAGTAAATGAAATTTACTTCAAATCCGCACTTGAAAGAGTCCGTGTGTGAATTCTGGTTTGAAAATATGGAATTAAAATAATAATTATAATTATTCTTCTCCGGGGCAGGTATATGTGTTGCATCGCTTTGGAACAGAACAAAACGTGTTGATTCATACGATGTATATTGTTTAGAAGGTTTCAGAAATTAGACTGGAATGAAATGCTTATTCTACCAGCTGGAACAAAATACTCTTTACCTGAAAACCAGTTTTCTTCTTAGCCTGAAAAATGCTATTCTGTTTTTAGGAATCAATTTCTACGAATTATGTTATTTCATTGTGCTGTAGTTTACCGTTAATTTAAACGATCTTCTCTATCCGCCATATTTTCTCAAACACTAAAGAGAAGCAGAAAGTTAAAGAATTATACAACTATTATTGAAAATATTTAAAATCTTAAGAAAGTCCCTACAAATTGCAGCAAAAACCCCAAATTAAGCTTTTAAACGACCGCACAACAACATAACGTAACTACAAAATCTTCGTAAAATTACGATCGATCGACTTGAAAACTAGAATAGCAATCGACAGACAGTTCTTAAATCACAAATAGCCTCTCAAGTAGGACCAGGGATTAGAGACCTGCACGGGCCGAATTTTTCGGCCCGAGCCCAATCCAGCCCGAATGTACCTAGGCCCGGCCCAGACCGGGCCCGAAAAACTTTGCAGATTTTCGGCCCGAGCCCGGCCCGGCCCGATGAGTTTTTTTAAAATTCTTGGCCCAAGCCCGGCCCAGATAAATTTTAAAAGTTTCATTTTGTAACATTTTTCACGGACACACTTCTTCAATGTTTGCCTTTATTCTAATTATCGTTTAACGAAAGTCAATAATTATTAAAGAATTGCAATTAATCGGCCCCAGCCCGGCCCGACCTGAAGAGAAATAAGTGTCGGCCCGCCCAAGCCCGGCCCGGCCCAAAGAAATAACAGAGTCGGCCCGCCCAAGCCCTGCCCGGTCCATGCAGGTCTCTACCAGGGATGGATATTTCTGAAACCGAAAAGATCTTACGAAAACCCTCGAAATTACCATATATTGACCAAAATTATTATTAATAATAAAAATAAAATAATATTTTTAAAAAAATGTGGCTGACATAAGCTCATTAGGATTCGTTTTCTATTACTCATCTTACAGTAGTAAAAAAAGTAATAGAAAAGAAATTTCCCTATTAATTTTCTAATTCGCCCTATTATTTGTTTCTATAGCTCTGAATTTAACGGTTCGGTATATGTAGCGCCCGTAGATTTAGCACCCAGTATTTCTAGCTCACAGAAGGAATTTTATGTTGATTTTATCTCACAATCAGGGATGTCCAGTTCATTTTACCACTCTTTCCACAGGTCGTTAATTCATGTTATTTTCTTACATCTATGTTCCGTGTACTTACCGTCCACTAAGTAAAACTGTTATGAAGAGGGAGAGAGAAAGAGACAGTGAGACCAGCCGATAGTACTGATTATGACGTTTCAGTGAATCATAACATCCGGGGGTAAGGGTGACACGCAGAAACGTAGTTATATATATATATATATTTTGTGTGTGTGTGTGTGTGTTAACTTTAGCAAGATATAAACTTGTAGAAAATTTTAGGAGGGCAGTAGTGTTTTTATATACCCAAAACTATAAGTTATTATAACTTTACATAAATTATGATACAAGATGTCTGGAAGAACGGGGGCTGAGGACAATTTGCCACTAAAATTCGACAAAGCGCACTATTTGCCACCACTTTTCATCGACAGAAGCAGTTTAAGAGACATTTTTATTTAATTTTTTGTTGGATGTATCAATGATGATGATTAGGAAAGTAAGAAGCATATTAGATCCAAAGATTGTATAACTGTACGCCGTGGCATGCAATGCTCTACCAATATTTAAATGTACAATAACTAAGATTATATATGTAGCTTTTAATGTGAAAACTATGTAAAACAGACTATCTAGAATACCGCAATGAGGATAAGGCATACAAAAAACGGTGAACATATTCTCACGACTGAAAACCGGGACAAAATGTAAACTGGCGAAACACCGGGATAAGAATCTTCATGGAGACCACGGTGGTTCAGTGGTAGAAACACTCACGTCTGGTTCATGGGGTCCCTGGTTTGATCTCATCTTGCGTCAAATGGGCTTTATGATAGTCAGACGCTGCGTGCATGAATAAACTCGGGGTTCTCTCGTTTTCTCTCACTTTCTTCATTCCACCATTTCATTCATTCTCACAATCACCGTCTCCTCTATCCTACTCCTATCTCCTTAATCGTGGAATGTAAAATCCAAAGATTTCATTTCATTTCAAGAACTTCCAAACCGGGACTGTCCCGGTAAAAACCTGACATATGGTAACTCTGACTATATAACAACATCGGGTTCGATACTAAAAAAGAAAAAAAGTCAAATTATCATATGGTATTACACAGTTTCAAAAAAAAAAAAAAAACATCTAACAAGCTAGCCGCTTAAGTCTGATACATATTTAACAACTTTATGCATAACAAAAATCTATATAGTTAAGCAATTGATATCATACACTACAAGCACTGAAAAACAACGTAACGTTCTATAATAAAAAGAACGTTACTTTACGAACTAATAAGTTAATCGCTCTACGAACCTTATTGTACACATTATACCCTAAAGTTACATCCTTATTCAGTAATCAATCCCAATCACATATTGAACGAGTATAGTCTTTCCTTGAGAATAATCCATCACTAAGTTGAACAAGCGCCTTTGAAGGCTAGTCGTCTTCCATTTTACCCTCTTCTTCGGTAATTCATCTCGCTATTCTTTTTCGATGCAGTTAAAACAATGGCCTCATCCTTTTGTAACGTCCATCCACAAGGAAGGATGGACAGGTTCAACCTTTTGGAATTTCAAATTCGAAGCTTCTGTCAATTAACTCGTTCGTGTCTCTTTCTGTAATGTTGCTATATAAACGGGTATGTTGCGAGGGAAAAAAGAGGCTAGCAAAGAAATCGAATCGTAAGATCATCATAAGATGAAAGTCGCATACTCCAGAGACTACCTGATACGTAATGTTGATCAAAATAAATTAGGAATTCTTCAGTTTATTCTGGTACGATTTGCTATAAGTAATCCATCCCTTCTGAGAGAAGGAAAACAAATCCGTCCACCACTCCATAGAAATCGGACTTTCTCATTCTCCCTGAAAAATTCGCCAATCCCAACTGCTGCAGTATGTACTTCGTGTTCGTGTGACTTGTCTGGAACGCTTTGGCTTACGACTTCCCTCACTTGCCACGTCTGGTTGTGAATTTAGTTTACATATTCCAATATTTGTTTTTTTTTTTTATCCCTCTCCGCTGGTCTAGTGGCAAGCACGCAAGCCTTTGGCGTATATCTACCTGCCAAATTTTATCAAAATCGGAGTGTTACACTTGGAAAATGTTACATGTCAGTACATTCATGTAGCTTGCATTTGCGGCAGAAAGTTCTTGTTTTGTGCTCCGCCTTTGCTGGAGAGACTTTCTTAGGCTGTTCCTCTTCAGTATGCTGGGAAGCTTGTATTCTCCGTGATTTCTTCTCAACGTTGGCGAACTGCTAACCAGACAAAATGAAGAATTTACGGCATTTCACACTTTTTAATGTTTGTTTCTCGTTTGAAATTACGCTTTGATGACACAGTACCATAAGTGTTGAGTTCACTTACATCAGTTATGTAAAATACTGTCATAGGCCATTTTGTCCATTGTTTTGTGGTTTAACAGCGAGCCATATGATTGTTAGTGTGAACGTATGATTTTGTTGTGTTGTAATATATGATAACTTTGAGTTTTTCGCTCCGCTCTAGAAGTGACCACTTCAGGATAGTTGTTCACTGTGTTTTGCAACTGTAAAATGGCTGATTTTACTGGGTATATATTGTCAAAAGAGACGGCGCACCCAAAGAATGAGAAGTTGTTCGTCTACAGTCATATTATATGTAAGAATAAAATTATATTGCAGAGTGTGTGAAGAATCTACAATTTCACGAATTAGGAACAGTTCGTCATCAGGTATTCTAATAGCGCTGACGTTGTCATCAAAACATAAGGCAGCCCTTGTAGGATCGCTTTTCTCTGGAGTTTTGCTTTTTGCATTAGCACGTGCTTTTTGCATTAGCCAGTGGCGTATTTAGGGGGGTGGCTTCCGGGCTTAAGCCCCCCGAAATCTTACTTAGTATAGTAAAGTAAATGAAATATCTTGCAGAATTTTCACATTTCCAGGCAAAGCCCCCCCCCCCCAAAGTTAGCAAAGCCCCTCTCGAAACAAAATCGTAAATACGCCACTGGCATTATCTATAGGTGCTACGCTTTAAACTTCTAACCCATCCTCTGGATAAGAAAACTACTCAACGTCTCATTTCAATATCGGTACCTGAACAAGAAACTTCAGTTGCATTTGTATATAAGTCTACTAATATCTTATCGTCTGTCGGGAATCAATTTCTTCATCGTTTATTGATTTACCAAAAATATTCCTCCTCCACCATCAATAGTTAGTGATCTGTTAGTCTACCACGTGCAATGATCAAAACACACTAACAATAAACAAAACTTTACATACAATCAGTAGTAAAGCCAGGATTTCTATTCGGGGGGTCAGTCTCCTACTCCGGGAAATTCTTTTTTGTCAATGTGGAGATTGAAAGCCCAAATTAGGTTTCATTCTAGCAACTTTTAAAAATTGGGGGGCTTGGGAGTCCAAATCCCCGGAAAATCCCCCTGGATACGCAACTGCGTACAATGGAAAAATTAATACAATTAATACAAGTTTGATAGACAAAAACAACTATTATGCTTCTGACAAGGGACTTATATAAGTGAATAAATAAAGAAAAGCTGCTACTAAAATAAACAAAATTGCAAATAATTAAATCAATCAAACTACATAATAACACATAAAGACGCAATATGTTATATCTGACTTCAGTGGGACAGTTAGAAGATTATCAGAACGTTAACTCCGCTGCGAGCCACAATCTCAATCTACGCTGAATCTATCCTCATATTTCTTCATTAAGGCTCGAGTTTAATGGACCAATCGGTATCCAATGCTATAAATTTTAAAAACTATCATTTTACTCAGGAAATGAAAAAAATTCTTAAATAACATAATACAAGAACACAACCAGGGAAATGTCATAGAATCTCAATACTTACTAAACCTTAGTAATTATTAAAGAAAGTATGCGTACGAGTGCAATGGACCCACCTGATAGTCCTAGGGTTAAAAGTGCATCCTTATATGGATATTTAGATAGAGGAAATACTAGTTCTTGCCAAATTTCTTTAACTACTTGCGATATGTTCCATTATTTTCAAACTAGGGTTTAAAATGTGATTTATTGTTTTTTGGGCAGCTATAACACTGAAAGGAGTCGTTTTATGACACATATTTATTAGAACGTTTTATTTTCAATTGATATAAAGAATTACCCAGCAAATTTTGGCAGTTGAATTTTTTGACACCCTGTATTTATGATAGGAAATGAAGTTATGTAATGTGCATAAATAATTGCTGTTTTCCATGCAGTAGTATTTGCATTAAGGTGCGTATAATTATTATTATTTAAAATTATATAAATTTTAAGATAAAACTGGCACACGAATTCACATCCATATATGAAAATCTCATAGGTGATATGGTAATGCTCTTAAGTCGTAATTAAATTGTACGTAATTACAGATGTACGTACATGAAAAGTCAGAGTGTTAGAGCTGACGGTGGTGAACAGAAGAGGAAGAAAAGAACACATTTCTTTCAACTTGCCTAAGGGATTTTAAAAGTGACATGACAATTGTGCAGCAAGAAAAATCCTTGTTCTTTAGTCTTCAAAAGAGAGGGGATGGGGATAGATGATATGAGTATGAAATTACATTTATACAAATAAACTAGTTCTCTCTTTGGTCAACCCTAGCACACTGATAAGCATCAAATATTTTCTAGGCGCTAAGTATACGATATTATATGTGGGCGCTAAATCTACGGGCGCTAAGTATACTCCACGAATTTAACCTTGGAAATTCTCCCGTAGAGAACTGACCGAAACATCCTCGGTGCTGAAAATTATGAAGCAACGGTTAACATGCGACTAAACGTACGAACTTGTAGCGTGAGTTTACGCTATCTAAACAAAGTCAGCCATAATTGAGACTGAATTTCAGTGACATTGCTACTAGAAATTAACGAAATATTCGCGTCTAAAGGAACCTGGTTCTCTTATGTGAGAACGCTTGATTAGTTAATGGGAACTACGCAAGTGGGGTGCGGACTGGGATTCCGGCTTCATTTAGACAGAGCAAAATAAACTTTATTTTAGTCTCGGGTAGCGACCACAGAACAAGCCCTACTGAAGCTAAAATTCATTCATTGCTAGAGGTCACAAGGCGAAACGGGAAAATGCGAACAGTGCAGGAACCATGAGTGAAATACGCTATTATTATTATTGCTGTTGTCAACAACAACAATAATAATCCATGGCTCAAAAACTAGAAGGGCTTTATCTTCCAGATGACTTTCGTTTAAGTGGCGTTTCACGTGATCAGCACGACGACGCTTTTCGCCACTGTTTCTACCTTCTTTGAGAGGATTATGACACATACCGATCTATGAAGCTTTCCAGTTTGCCTCATGACACTGGGTGAACGCCAAAATGCACTCCCATTGGGATTAAACCCGGACCACGTGTACCGAAGTCTTACACGTTAACCACTAGCTAGACCAAGCGGGACGTTTGTATATGCATCTTAGGGAATATTTGGCACTTTTGGGGTTTGGTTATTTCTTTTTATAACTGATACCAATGTCCGACGTGGGAGAAAATTTTTTTCTTGCTTTAATTCTATGTGACGAAATTTTTCTTGAAGATCAGTGTTCTCAGCTGCTCGGTAGGCAGGGGGTCTTCTCGGAAGGCAGTAGCAAGAGTCTCTTGGCGGAGACAAAAGGAAATTGTTTAACTAAAATGATAAGGGTTGAGGAAACGGGAGAACACCTGTGATTTCTTCCAACCCTTCAACTTTCATTCCATAATATATTCTTATGATTCCGGGACCCGTGCCATTTTGATTCTTCTTTCTCGGTAATTAAAAATCAAGTAAGGAGATACATAATATGAATTTTGTAATTGAAAATTTTAAAACACAGAATGACAATTAATTACAAACCAATCACTAATTTTATTTCATCACTTTCAGCCCAAAAATGAAATTCAAACTATTTGCACCCTGGGTCTTGGTCATTAATACTCCGTCTTATTCATTGTCTTGCACAGTCAAGTCTCAACCCTGCATTCCGTAGTCTTGGTGGTCTTTCATGCTATACAAGAACCAAGAATGTTAGCCTCGTCGGTACAAATGAAGACCAAGTGTGATTTTGATTATGGTCTTTCATACTATACGGAAAGCAAGAAAATATGCTCATCGCTACTTGGTGATCACCAAAACAAGGTCAAGAGCAAGATTACTATGCATTTCGTTTTGCATATCCAATCTTTATCTTGGTCTTGTATCGATGTTCTTGGGCTTGGTGAAATGAAATGAAATATTCAGTTTAAGGTCCCTCGATTCTGCACCGAGGCTAAGGGAGATGGTGATTATGAGAAATGTATAAAATGGTGGAATAAGAAAGTGGCAGGAAACAGGATAACCCGAGAAAACCCACTACACGGCGTTTCTTCACCACAAAGCCCATTTAGTGCAAGCTGGGATCGAACCATAGGCACCACGCACCAGAGGTGAATTCTCTACCACTGAACCACCGCGGCCCCGCTTGGGCTTGGTCTTCCATATCCAATCAACCTTGCTTAAACAACTTCTAGTTTTGTTCTAAGTTCAGACTTCATATTGGCGTGGATATTAATGTTACAGTCGATTGGCAAAATCAATCTTCCACATTTAAAATTAAAGTACACACAAGTACAAAAATAAGCACTTAGCATAAAAACACTAGCTGCAAGTTTTCAAAGTAGATTTATGGTTTCTACAAAATCAATTTAAAATTGCTATTTTTAATTAGGCAGCTAGTGAAAAACAGCAGCTTTGGACTCCAGCCGAGTTTAAGCTCAACCTAAACTCAGTTGACCGAACAGATCTGACCCGACCCGAACTGACCCGAGTGACCTGACCCGACCCATTTGAGAGCACTAGTCGTAGCTTAAAATCAGTTTGAAGAAACCACTCTGGTAAAACTCGGTGCCTTGCAATGCAAGGAATTGACGCTCTACCTATGCATTGTTTTGGAAGTGACGTCCTGAGAGTGCGGTTTTCAATGCAGAGGACAGGTGAAAGTCCAATGAGGTAAGATCGGGGCGGTAGACTGGGAGATCCGATGCGACGAATCTGATTTTGTGTGAGCCTTGCTGAGTGTAGTTTTGCGTTGTCGTGCAAGTGCACAATACCTTCAGTCAAGAGCCTTGGTCTCTTTCGTCGAGTGGTGAACTTGAGTTTGGTGAGGGTGTCACAGTAGCGTGACGCATTGATGGTTCCTTTATAGAAGAAATCAAGGAGAATCACATCTTTCGTGTCCAGAACCCTGTGGCCATAACCTTTTCTGCGGAGGGTGACACTTTTGAAATTTTCCTCGCTGGTGAGCTGGGATGCTTCTACGTCATTGAAGCAGCCATGGTTCCTGGGGTAAAGCGGTGCACCTATGTCTCATCACCTATGATGATTCTGGACAGGAACTCATTTCTCTGGAGCGCGTAGCGCATCAAGTGATCGAGGCTGATTCCCATTCTTGTACTCTTGTGATCCGGGGTCAGGTTTCTCGACACTCATCTTGCAGACACATGTACGAAAATGCTTTGTTTACATGTACGACAATTACGTAAGTTCTATATTTTAAAGTACTTGCAGAATCCTCATTCAGACTGAATTATTTAACCTTAGTTAAATAAACAGAATGATAATTTCTGAGAAATAATTAGAAACTATAGTCATGTACATTATTTAATGTTTTATATAGTTTACTTCTTGTTTTTCAGTGTATTAAGAACTGTATCAGAAAGATTTTGGCAAAAGAGGTTGGATGTAATGCACCATGGTTTAAGATTCATGGAGTGCCACCTTGTAGAAATTACACTGTTAAGCGTTTTATATCAGTTTACACTAACTTAATATCAGATTATGAAAAAAATTGCTCCTGTGTCCGGCCTTGTAAGATGACAAAATACTACATATCCAGTCTCTATAAGGACGTGATAATGGAAAGTTACATAGAAAAATATAGTTTAGTTGAGATTCGTGTGAAAGCGGAACTGGTGCAACATATTGAGGAAACCCTAACGTACGATGGCTCCCAGCTTCTTTCTGATGTGGGAGGAACTCTGGGATTTCTGTTCGGCATATCTATTGTGAATTCATTGCATTTCATGGTACGTTATTTACAAACTTTGTACCGGAGGGTCAGAAAGCGGTTTTAAACATAGCACAAAATGTACTTGTTAGTAACAGTATTTCATTCAGTTTAAGCATTTTTGTGTACATAGGATATATGAATGTTATTTATATAAACACTATATATTAAATTTACTACATAGAACACTATAAATTAAATTTATATATTATTCCCTTGTGATTCTTATTTAAGTTAATGCGATACAACGTGACTAGGTACGCCGAAATCCTTATAAATGAAACGCTTAGCATTCATTCGAGATCTGACACTCTCACAAAGGTGTCCAATTTAGAAAGACTGAGGCAGACACCAGTACATTCTCAGTATTTCCAGGGAACATTAAGGGGAAAGAAATAAGTTTGAACTAATCGAAGAAAGAGAAAAAGTGAACTACCTGAAATATAGTTTAAAAAGGAATTATGTGGTATGTGAAGTAATAGCTGATTCGCTTAACGGTAAGGTAAATTTTCATTTTTTTGTGTGTGGTTATGTAATTTGTGAATTTTTACTATGAATCATGTAATACTAAAATACTAAAATCTATGACTTGGATGAGCCAGTGTAACCAAGAAGACTCACAAATTATCTCGTCTAGAAAATGAGAGAGATTTGTTTGTCGCCTTGTCTCTAAATTGAACATACACTTCTCGTCTCACTCTTTATTTGAGCATACATCTCTCGCCTCGTTTCTGAGACGACACGAAAAATTTCTGTATCGTGGTCAACATTACATTTGCACTTCTCCAAATATTACATTTCTAAGTCATCTTTTATGCCACTTGTTTTCCTTTGCTTGATTCATAAAGTGTTTAAAAGATCAGCTGAATTTAAATATTCCTCTATGAAGTATAATTTCTTCCTAATCAGATATGCTGTGCTTTTAAATGAACATTTTTCTCTAAGCGCTTAAACATGATACAAAGATTTTAGAAAGATCTATAGCTTAAATGTTATTAACCTACTATTCTGTTTAAACTTCTTTGTCAGAAATATATATTTTTTTTAAAAAAAATGATATGTATGTTTCTTATTACTATTATCCTCTCGACAATAATGGTCTTAATTTGATCTAAGTTCTACGTCTGTCTGTCTGTCTGTCTGTCTCTCTGTCTCTCTCTCTCTCTCTGTCTCTTCTTAGCAGTCAACGAGTATCGTTTAAAATCATTTCTGTAAAATTTCGTTTTTTTTTTTTTTTTTTTTTTTTAATCTCTGGTGTTGAGCTGGCTAACTCTACCCAGCATACTGCGCCTGTGGCCTGTTTGTCAGTGTTTTATGTGACATCACTTGCTACGACGAAGGCCTTTTGAGACGACCACTGTATAGGACTAGACTTCCAGTTTAGAAAGTGGAATTTGAATTTTTTGTTTCGTCTGTAGACTGCCTAAGGCAAAGCAATTGAAGGGTGAGAACACATCCTTGTGTTCCTATATTTATCCAAGGACGAGCCGACAAACTTTACTTTACTCCGGGAAGGTCGAAGGTTTATGTTTACTCCAGATAACACAGCTGAAGCATAGTGTCTGATTTCCCGGCAAGTAATCCTCATTGTTGAAAAACGCAGGAATGCGTCGTAATTCTTTGTGTGCCAGAAGCTTTGATTAGAATGACACCTATGTGGCTTGAAATCGAGTAATAACTACAGAAAACACGAACAACCGATTCAGAAAACTAAATAATGTAGCTAATATGCTACAGGGGCAGCTTTATTCACACGCATTGCATAAACGATGGGAACACATTCACTCCAGTGGCATTCTTACTGAAGCCACGAAATTCAAGTGAAAGAGGCAAGTGAAAGTGGCATTCTTTAAAAACATTCAAATAGTACTGATATTCCTGCAAGACTCTTGCGCAAGAGTCTTGGTCTTGGTCTTGGTCTTGCAGGTATGGTCTTGGTCTTGGTCTTGCACACCTTGGTTTTGGTCTTGGTCTTGCATCGGGATTCCTGGTCTTGGCCTTGCATGCAAGACTCTTGCAAACACTGCAAGACCAAGACTCTTGCGCTCATCACTAGTTACCACTTAGGAAGAACTCCAATGGAAACATTTGAGATTTTGAAAAAGACTTATGGGCATACTTAATTACATTTCCCTTGTCATGCTTTTGAATACCGTTAAGAGGTTTACAAAGGAAGTCTGTGGAGGTCTATACAGGTCTATCAGAATAACTGAAATGACTGATAAAATTAGGAATATATTTTTGAGTGGCTGAAATGCAAGTTTCAGTGATATTAGATTTCGTGAGGAAGAACAAGGAGACTCTTTTACATAGTACAGTGTAATAACAGTACACTTTTTGATAATGTTTATCTCCACCTCCCAGAAAGCAATGACAAGGACCTTAATATCATTACAGCCCAGGATTCTTAGAAATCATTCCATGATGACTGGATCACGCAAAGCTGTGTTGACGAAGGAGCTGTCTTGACAAAACTACTTTGAATTTATCCATTTACATTTTACAGACTCAGTCTCTTTTATTAATTGCCGCACTGCGTACTAATAGTGTGGTATGTAATAGGGGAAGTGCGCACAGTACCGGACGTTACCCAGTACCGGACAGTAGTAGTAGAGTCCCTATCCGATAGATGGCAGACGTGTGCTGGTTATCATCACCATTGTGTAAGTTCAAGGTGTAGGTGAGCAAGTTGTGACTTGTATCAGGTCAGTGTGGAGCGAGATATTGGCGTGTGTAGCTGAATTGCTGCGTACGTTGGTGCTGTCTATTAAGTTTTATCTACTGTGTCGACTGTACGGATAAGTACGTGTACATTTTGTTACATATATGACTTCTCTTATTGTATAATGTACCCGAGTATGATAATAAATATTGAATTACGGAAAGTGTTACTACGTGATACGACATTATATGCTGACATGTTAATTTCCCAGTACCGGACAGTATGTATGTTCCCAGTATCGGACAAGGACACAATGTCGTCCTTACGGGAATTTTATAATAGTAGCGTTTCTCGTTTTTTTTTTTTTCAGGCAAGATGGCAAACAAGAAAAAGGGGAAGTGGGTGGAAGAGGATATGAAGAAGGCAACGCAAGCAGTCATGGAAGGGCAAATGAGTCTGAGGGTAGCAGCACGTAACTTTCTGGTACCTAAGAGCACTTTAGGGGATAGAGTGAAAGACTTGAAAATTGGAAACACAATAGAAATGACTCCTCAAATGGGCCGTTTTGATACAACATTTTCAGAAAAAATGGAGACGCAGCTTGTTAATCATCTAAAGGACTTGGACAACCAATTGCTGCCAATAAACAAAAAGGAGTTTTTGAAATTTGTTTTCGATTTAGCAGAGCAACTCAAAATTAATCATCAGTTTAATAAAGACAAAACATGTGCTGGACAGAAGTTCTACTACAGTTTCATGAAACGTCATCCTGAACTATCGTTGCGTATTCCTCAGTCGACGAGCATGCAGAGAGCTGTGGGGTTTAGTAAAAAGCACGTTGATTTATTTTTTGACAAATATGAAGAGTTACTTGCAAAGTACAACTTTAAACCTTCTAACATATTTAACTGTGATGAGACTGGAGTGTCGGTGGTTCACGATAATGCAACTAAAGTTCTGTCGCAGAAAGGAAAGAAACAGGTCGGAAAAATTACTTCAGGAGAAAGAGGCAGAAACATCACAGTATTACTCACGATTAATGCAACTGGTGATCAGTTTCTTCCCCCGTTGTTTGTCTTTCCGCGGAAAAGGATATCTGAGGAACTGAAGAAAGATGCGCCAGCGAATAGTGTTTTCATTGCTGAAGAAAGTGGATGGATGACAGCTGTGGGTTTCCGGAAATATCTTGAAATGTTTGTTGCTCGCGTGAAGCCAACAAAGAAAGACCCTGCCCTACTAATTGTTGACGGACACACTTCACACAAAGACCTTTTGGTTGTTTTGTATGCTAAAGAGAACAACATTCATATGATTAGTCTACCCCCTCACACAACGCACAGATTACAACCTTTAGACCGAGCTGTAATGAAACCGTTTAAAGCAGCCTACCACGAGGCTTGTTCTGTATGGATGAGAAAATATGTTCCCTTGAAAATTTCAGTGAAAGACGTGGCTGGTTTAGTAAACACAGCGTTTACTGCCATTTGCAGAATGGATTTAGCAAAGTCAGCTTTTAGCTGCACCGGACTTTATCCTTTGAATAGGAATGTATTTACTGACTTGGATTTCCTTCCATCAGCACATTTCTCTGTCGATTCAAATGCCAATCTCCGAAAGTCACCTTCTCCTATTCCAGAAACATCTTCAGAAACAACTTTTCCTACTTCACAGGGTGTGAAACACAGTTCTTCATTCGATCCTAGTATGCCGTCAACTTCAAGACAATTTCAGACAATAGCTCAAGAGATCTACTCAGTCACAAGCGAAACAAATAGCAAGTTAACAATGAGAAGGAACAGAAGTGAAACCAGCCAAATTCTAACATCAACGCCATACAGGAAAATATTAGAAGAGAAACGTAACAGGAAACAAAGCACAAGTGATAGAAGAAACGAAACTGAAGAGCATGCAGTTTCAAATAAACGGAGGCAACTAAACGAAAAAGTAGCTAATGAAAGCGAACAGACAGGTGCAAAGAAAAGTAAGAAAAAACTGAATTTTGATACCGGTGGCACAGATAAGTGCAGCAGTGGATCAAATGCCATCATTACTGAATGCATCATTTGTTCTGAGACAGTGGACGAAGAGTGGGTGCAGTGTATTTTGTGTCACAAATGGGCTCATGTTGCATGCACAAGTCAAGAGAATCTTGACTATTACATATGTGATCGGTGCAATTTTTTTTAGTGCTTGTTTATGTTAAGGTAGGACTAATATTCACATTTTCACACTCCTTGTTCAGTACTGGGATATTGGCTTGATATTTCTTTGCTTGTATTATTATTGTTTCTGCAACGATAACACGAGATGTGTTTTATTTACTTAAATATTTACAGAAGTGTCTTCAGACGTTTTTTTTACGTTCATATATCGTTCTATTCATGGCAAATAAAAGGAAACAAATATATTTTATGTTGTGTCCGGTACTGGGTAACGTTTTTCTGTGTGTATGAATTTGAACCTGGTTTTCATTTTCATTTTAAAAATATATGCTCTCCATTGTTATAGTTTATTTTATGTCAGCTCTTATAATACATGTCCAACTTTAATATGATTGCATTATTTTTTTGATGTATCTCTTACTTACCTCGTGGATTCGAAAAAACCTTAGGTGTCCGGTACTGTGCGCACTTCCCCTATATATCTGCCTATATCACAAGGCAATTAAAGGCAGAAGAAAATATATTTAGCTTCATTATGTCATGAAATGAAACTTTATAAATATAAATTTCATACAGTACACAGAATAAGATATACAAACTTCAGCATGTCTTGGAAACAATATCCTTTGCATCAATAGAGATAGTATTAAAGGCAAAAGACAAAATGTCTGTAGCGTAGTACGATATCCCACGAATCGCGCGTGCTTCACGTCGAATTTGTATCTTTAAATCTCCAATTCTGGCAACGATGGGTATAAATCCCCTTTACAAAATACCGCAAAAGATAACGAAATTCCTCATGCCAGAGCTTCAGGTATGACAACTGGCGAATATCGTTTCATTCCAACAAAGCAACACAACGGCACCCACTACATGGATATGTATGACTCTATTCTGATAATTGTTTCCCAGTCCCTTGATCTCCTGTTTCAGTGATTTGACTTGCCAATCCTGCTCCCTAGGTTTAAGATCTCATGATTTTATTATTTTAAGGAGTGAAAGTTTCCTATTGTTTCTTCATTTAAGACAAAAATTCGACGTCAAATGGTGGAACGTCCCATCGACGCCTTCCCTCACTGTCTACAACGTGCATAGAACATTATTTTTCAAACACGTTGAATTTTGTTCGATGTGTTATGTGCATTGTATTAAAGAGAATGTGTAAGCTTTGACTTCATTGTATAAGATTCAGATAATAAAAAGGTCCCATTGCAAATATCCGGACGTGTTGAGGGAGATGTTAGCCCTGTTTACTGTTTATATCCACATATATGTAGACCATAATAAATGTCACATTTGTTGCGCACGGGTGTAGTGTGACACGTTAGTAGAGGTTGGTTATTTATCAATGTTCCTTTCTCTCCCGTTGACTCACCAATGGAAGTGCCAGTGACCAACGTTACCAAAGAAGAACATCGGGGTGTTACACGCTTTCTTTGTGCGGAAGGTATCCAGCCAGCGGACATACACAGGATAATGTAGGGTGTGAATGATGCGAAGTGTGTTTCAGACAAAACAGTATGAAAATGGTGTCGGCGTTTTCGTGGTGGCAGGGAGACACTGACTGATGACGCGCGACCCAGGCAGTTGACGAATCGTATTCCAGATGAGACAGTTGCTGGTATTAACAATTGCATTCAAGCTGATAGACGGGTCTCCTTGAATGCATTAGTGCCAGTGGCGGATTTGACCTGGGGCCGGGGAGGCCTGTGCCCCCCAGTTTTTCAGTAACAAAAATAATTTAAGGTATTGTTTATATATTTTTGAAAGTCTTATGATTCACCTATCTTAGTCTGGTTCTGGCTCCAGTTTTACCTTCTAGATTAGCCACTGATTAGTGTTCAAGTACAGGTGTCCCATGGTAGTGTGTATGACATTCTGCGCAATAGACTTGGTTACTGGACGGTTTGTGCTCAACGGGTTTCTAAGTGTTCTTCCGAGGAACAGCGACACAACAGACTTGGAATATCACTGAACCATTTGACGTGAAATCAGAATGAGAGCGTGATTTCCTTGGAAAGATCAATGCCGGAGATAAATGCATATGCCCACCTTTTCAACCGGAATCCAAACGTGAGAGTACGCAGAGGAAGCATGCAGGGTCGAATAAACCAAAGACAATCCGTTCCACATTAGCTGTTAAGGTCATGGTGACTGTGTTCTTCGACGAGCAGCGGCCTCTGCTGTTGGAGTTCCTCCCGAAAGAAGAAACAATAAACGCCAGCAAATACTGCGATATTCTTCGTCAGCTGCGGCTAGCAATCAAAAATAAACGCCGGAGTAACCTCACAACGGGCATCATTTTATTGCAGACAATGCCTTGTCTCATATTGCCAAACAAACACAGGATCTTTTCGCGTCTTGGAAGTAGGAAGTGTTAGGCCACTGCGTATATAGTCCTGACTTAAGTATCTGTGATTTCCACGTTTTTGGGCCACTCAAGTAACACCTCCGGTGGCACTACTACGGATCGGATGAAGAAGTGCACCATGCTGTCACAGAGTGGTTCTATACTCAATTCAAGGAGTGCCTCAACAGCAATGGCACTATCCAGTAATAAAGTCAATACATGGAAATGGACCTTTTCATTTGACTGCATCTTAAATAACAAAGTTGTTACAAGTTGTCACCGTGCTTTAATTGTCTTCTGAAACTTCTAGATACAATATGGTTCATCGTGTATAATAGCATAGACTGATGTCACAAATTAAAGAGTAGATTTGTTTTCCTTAACTATTTTTTCCGCTAATGACCAATAGTTCCAGATTTGGGAACTAGGAAGCCAAGCTTTGCAACTTAGCTAAATTTTAAAAAGACAGAGAAAAGACATTTTTATATTAGATAATATATTGTAGTTAAAATGCGAAAATGTCTTTACTCTTTTTCGAAGTTACTTAACAAAACCATTCTGTTCGAAATTGTTTTCTCTACTCTTTATACAGTATTTTGTTAGGATATTTCCCTTGAGTGATTCCAAATATTGAAGTGTTAAGCATTTCTCTTTCCAAACTACTGGCTAATATAAGACTCATCCTTCCATCATATAAATACAATATTAAATCATAAGCTGGTAGGCTAATATACCTGTATATGAACTCTTTTAGATTTACTCTTTGTGCAGTAAATGTTAAAGAAAATCTGAGCTCCAGATTCAATCCATAACACGATGTAAATTTTGTTATAGCATTTCAACTAAGTGGCTCATATTATAAAAGTGGTTATTTTTTGTACTCAGTAAATATACAAAACTAACTACTTTCCATTTTTTTTAAATCGGCATAAATATATAAATGTATTCGTTATCAGACTTCCATAAGAAATGGTAGTTGGTAGGAGAACAGGGTTCATTCAAAATACAACGGAAGAAATTAAATATGTAGAAAAAAGTAAATAAGAAAAACGAAACTTTTACCTTATTGAAAAACTATGTAAAGATGGACGTTTTAAGTGATATTGTAAGACATGACTACTACTTCTACTAATATCGATCATGATTATATTCTATCAACAGGATTTCATTTCGATCTCGTGCGAGGCATCTTCTTCATAAACACAGACACTGCACTCCAGATGTATTTATCCTTAAATTGTGATTAGTCTTTTCTTTTACTAAATGACTGTTGTTTTTTGTAATTGTATTTACGAATACTGGAATTTTTAAAAATATTTTTACAGTTAATTTCAAATTAATCTATTACACTTGCTATTTAATAGATTACACCAGTGTTGCCAGACCAGTCAATTGGAAAAGCAGGAGATTCAAAGATAAAAAACAGAAGAAAGCAGTAGAGACATGCAGTGGTGGCGCTTGAATGTAAATCCGGGGGGGGGGGACAATAAAATTTGCAATTAATAAGGGCGCAGTAGTCAAAACAAGCAGTCCAGAATTCATTTCCGATTAACTACGTTGAGCAAATGAAAGGGAAAAGTCCCGATTTATATTAATGTTATTTGATACACACGTGTGTGAAGTAAAACGTAGTGAAAGAGCAAAGTGGAGTGGGAAAATGTCTTCATGCACGTAGCAATAACGTAGCTATATGGTACAGTCACACGTGATCGTGGCGTAGGACGATTTCTTGCTGACGATCGTGGAGAAATGATCTAAGCCACTCTTCCAACCCAAGTCCCAATCTAAACAGCACTTACTTGTAAATAGAAAGTAAAAAAAAAAAAAAAAAAAACGCTAATCATAATGCATAGAAATATAGAAGATGACGTACAGTTGTATTCTTTGGATTCATATTATATACAGTAGAGCTCTATATCTATATGCTCTACAGAGCTTTGTGTATTATAACAGAGAAATTTTCATCTTTTTACAGTGAATGTAAAAAGTATTCATACACCTCGGAAAATGGAAACATGTAACTTACCGCGGTGAACAAACACCACTTGAACTGAAAATTTCTACCTTATTTCTTCAAATGTAGGAAACATAACACAAAAATACACTGATATGAAACAAATTAGGATTGTAGCAAAGAAAGAAGCTACTGTTCGTGCAGGAAATTCAAAAAGGTTGTGAAAAGAAAGAAAAATCAATCAACAAAAAGTATTCATACACTTAACTTAGTGCCTTTGTTTTCGTCACATTAAGCCACTTTAGTACTTCGTAGGATATCCTTTCGCTGCTATAATAGCTTCAATGCGCTTTGGCATTGACGTTACCAAAGCCTTGGTCTTTGATGAGGGAATTATTTGCCTCTTGCAGAGCATTTTGCAAGTCTTGTTTATTCGAAATCGGTCGTTTTCTAATCTGTTTGTCAAGGTAGTCCCAAAGGTGCTCAATCGGATTAATGTCGTGGAATTGGGGAGGTGTTGGCATGTATTTTGGCGTATTGTACAAGATCCAAAGGCGTGTCTTTAAAGCGGAATGCTTTGGATCATTATCCTGCATGAATATGAAGTTTTGTCCAATGCCCATTTGTTCAGCAGATGAATGGAGATTCGATTTTAAAATATCAATGTACTGATAATGATTCATCGTACCATCTATAAAGTGCAAGGACCCTACACCAGATGCACTCATACACCCCCAAACCATGATAGAACCACCACCATGTTTCACTGTAGGTTTCAGGTTTGTTTTCGAAACTCTGTATTCTTTTGTCTCCACACCATGGTTCGCCCATCGGATAAAAAAATGTTGAATTTGCTTTCATCCGTAAATATCACACGGTTCCAGAATTCCTGTGGTGTATTTCGGTGTGCTTTGGCAAATGTTAACCTTTTCTTCCTATTGACTTCACTCACAAAATATTTTCTTCGGGCTACCCGACCATGAAAGCCATGCTTTCTCAAGTAATTGCGAATCGTAGAATGTGAGACATGCACTTCAAGTTCATTATAAAGCCCACTTGCAAACTCTGGCACACTCAGACGCGGATGCTTCCTTATTTTTCGAACTATCAATGACTGACAACGCGTATTTAGCTTCACTGGACGACCTGTTCTATGTGCATTTTTCAACGTTTTTCTCTGTCCCACTCTATCAATAATACTTTGAATAGTCCCTCTAGGTCTACGAACAATGCTTGCGATTTCAGAAAGTGACTTACACTGGTTATGCAGACGAATTATAATTCTTCGTTCCTCTGCTGTAGTTTCACGACCTTTACGCCCCATACTGCCGCACTTCCAAACTCCGCGATAATGTTGTGAACTTGAATGCACTCCAACGGAACGTAGAACAAACTAGAGTGCCTTTACAGGCCTGTCGTTCGTTTCTGTACACAGAGAGTGAGGTATTCCTGTGAGAGTTGTGGTACTGTATGAATACTTTTTGCACATAAATTTTCAGACTTTTCCATATTTTGTCTCTGTAAACCAAGGTCAAAATAGCATCTGTTGTTGTTACTTCCCCCAGCACTTCCTTTCCGGAAAACCTTTTTCTAATCGCCCAGTGAGTTGGATTTACATATTATGGAAGCGGGACAAAATCTCATTTTTTACAAAAATATTGGCTGTATGAATACTTTTTACACCCACTGTATGTGAGGAAACATTGAAAATTCAATATTAATAATAATATATTTCTTCAACTTCTCGAAGTAAGGAAAAAGCAGGAGATTGTTCACTTTTCATTTTCTTTCGCAGTTGATTAGTAGAACGGAGAAAAAGCAGGAGATCTCCTGCAAAATCAGTAGATCTGGCAACATTGGATTACACTTGCAATCCACTTCCCATTATCTGATAATGTTCATATTTAATGCAGTACCACTCCAACGGAAACAACTGCTTTTGTACATTGTTGAATACACGTATTTTTCTTGATAATTGTGCATTCAAAATTCAACATTAACATCCCTTTATTTTAAAAACAGTATTACTGTTCCAACGAGTTTTCTCCAAGCAACGGGAGACGATGATAATGGTGGAATAAAGAAAACGGACGAAGCCCATATATAGAGAGCTGGGTTCGAACTAGGGACCCCAAACACCAGATGTGAGGCTCTACCACTTTTTGAAAGAAATGTTTATTAATTAGATACCTAGTACGTTTTCATTAAGATCTTACAGATTGTTGACAGTGTATGAAAAGATTTTTTTTTCTTTTTAAACGAGGGAACTGCAGGTCAACATAAGTTGTTTGCAATCTTATGGCAGTAATATCCGACGAAACTTCTCAAAATAACATTGTTTATTGGTATCTGTACAAGATGTTCTACGTGGCATTCTAGGTAGTTATAATAACACATATATAACGTTAAGTAGTCAAAACCCATGGAGCACATACGTTTTGTAATACAAATCTTATATAGACTTAATGGAGAACAGAGTAAGTTAAATATTCTTCAAACATTGGGTGCGGAGCACCTTCTTGTAGGGCCGATTCCAGTTCTTTTAACTGCCAATTGTTACGGCTCTCATTCTGATACAGTTAATTATCATACAAATTGCATAAATCATACAAATTACATAACAATATTTCTCACCTTAATTGCTATTATATATTTATGCATGAGGTAAAATAATAAGAAACGAGTTAACAAAGTATATCTTGTGCATTTCAATAACTTCGAGCACAGTTCGTTAACACACTAACTGCCAATAAGTAGAGTATAACACATGCTAGTTTTAGGCGAGGAAGTAAGAGCATGATTCACTCATATTTTTAGTTTGCGAGCCGCGTCTTGTGCAGGCGATATCCGCTAGCATGCTTTAACCCTCGCACTACCTAGGTATTTTTGTAACGCATACTACCAGAGGGGAGGTGATTTTGTACCAGCCTGTTAGGATTAAATATATCCCGCAAAACAAACAAATTAGAAACTCTCACCAACTTTGAGTTCACCAACTTAAAATAACAAATTTATGAGATACACTAACGCTCAATTTGCACCACCACACCGTGAGGTATACGCTTTAGCTAAACATGCTGATCAATAACATACTTTTTTACAATTTTAAAGAAAGCATTAGAATAGTAATTACAAAAGAAAAAGAAAACAAAGTCCCCCTCCCCCATTAGTAGTGCGAGGGTAAACATTTATCCCTTTGGGGACCTTTGGTACACATGTGTACCATGGCGTCAGCGGGGCCAGATCTTAATTTGCATGTCTTTATCATCTAGCATCATGCTTTTAGCATCCTGCTGAAATTTAGCATAATTTAAGCAAGTTTATCAAAAAGCTGCAAAACCTGGAGATGAGAAAGAAGTAGGTCGTGGGAAGAAAAAGAACAGCAGAAATATATTCTCTCCCATTGATTCATACAGTCAGTAAACGCCGGGAGGTCATCCCTTTACCCATACCTTTAGAGAAGGGGCGTGGGAGTAAAAATAATTTAGTGTTTCTGAAAATGGACACCCTGGCTTCATGACGTTAAGGTGAAACATATAGCACACAAATGCAGGTGACTCAAAGGGCTTTCGCCATGTGTTTGACCCAGTCCACCCCAACGATGCATTTTTTTTTTTTTTTTTGGTAGCTCCACCCAGGGTTTTCTAGTCATTTGACCACGAGGTAATTTTCTTTCAAAATAAGTAAACAAACACTTTGCATACATTTATCTTCCTTTCTTCCTTTATTCTCCTTAGAAGACAAGCTTTACTGCTCTTAAAATGAAAGATTATTCAGAATAATTCCAAGCTGCGAGTCTGGTAACAACAACTGCACTAGAAGGTTGAGTTAAAAATTTGGTGCGTGAAGTATTTAGTTCTATCTTCACACTCTTGCGCTTTGCGTACTTTAAGTTATGTTATCGTATCTCAACCTCTGTTTTCTTTTCTTTAAAATCTTCTGAATTAGTAATTATGAGGATCTAGCATAATTTGACCGAATCTAGCATAATTTCGATCAGGTTTTGGAATAATTCCGAGTTCTGAGTTTGGCAACGCTGCATGGCGTCGACCTTCGAAATTTGCTTTATAAATCTCGAGTAAAGCTTTTCACACCAGGATTTTTGCATTCATTCAAGCGGGGAAGTATCAAAGAATATATTTCATGGGCATTTTGTAGTGACGCATGCGATGCCCGGGGACAGTGACGTCACAAACATGGACGAAGCAAAAAAGAAAAGAGTAAATTTTGGAGCTTTCTTTTTTTAAAAAATCCTGACACATCGCTATTAATCCTAGGATCATGGTTCGTATCTCGCTGTGTTCGTAATGAAGAAATGTTTCCCACTGTACCACTCAAATTTTCCTAATATGTACCAGGAGCGGGAATATTCCGTCCAAAGTGGGAAAGGGATTTTCAGGAGATTTTTTCCTTTTCAGGGAATTCCTCCTCTCAGGTACATGATAAGAACATGTGAGTGGTACCATTTAAAACCTAGCATCATTCGGAATAAAGTGAGATACTAACCATGAAGATTTTTCAAAAACATTCTTAATTTCCCCCCTATTACATACACATTTGTAGTCAATGTGTTGACACCGTGTGCGTGGGTTTTCTCGGGGTTCTCCCGTTTCCTCCCACTTTCTTCATTCCACCATTTCATTCATCACTCATCATCACCGTCTCCTTTAGCCTAACCGGCATAACCGTGGGACGTAAAACTCAAAGATTTCATTTCATTTCAATGTGTTGAGTAAAGTAGCTACAGTGTCATCCCTATTTGCCCTAGGATCATGATTGGTACCTCATTTTGTTCATAATGATTCTGTGTTTCCAACGGTACCACCTGTCATTTACTCGAGGAGATAAATTTTCCAAAAAGGGAATTTTTGAAAATTTGAATTTTCCACTACTTCTTTATACATTTTGGGCGAGAATTCCTCCTCTCAGGTACACGATAGGCACATGCAAGTGGTACGATTGGAAACGCTGCTTAATTACAAACAAAATTAGGTACAAAGTATAATCCTAGAATAAATAGTCTTGGTGCTAGAGTTAATTTACTAAATTTCCTTTCTCATTTTTGGATAATAATTACTAATCTATTGTTATTCAATAAGCTCTAGCGTCAAGAGTGTTCATTGTAGGATCAAGGCTCGTACCTCATTTTATTTGAAATGAAGCAACGTTATACACTGCACCATTCACGTGGTGCTAACTGGAACGTGGGTGAACAAATTCCCGAAAAAGTGTTTTCTCCTGACAAAAATCTCTTTTTCTCAATTTGAGCGGGATTTATCCACTTCTGGTACATAATAGGGAGGTTTGGGTGGTACAGTTCGAAACATTGCTTCATTACGAACACAGTGAGGTATGAACTATGATTCTACGATAAATAGTCTCGACGCAATAGCTGCTTGACTGAATGTCTAAAATTTATCTAAAGAAAAGGGAAGTCTCAAAAGGTTTATGTAATGCAAGGGGAGCCACCCCTCTGGACGAAACTCTGCAGGTAGTTTGAGAAAATCTTAAATATTTATATTTTTATTGTTGGAATAAGTTATTAGTCTATTTTCGTAATAAGACACTTTGTTCAAGAAAAATATTTTTTAGTATAGCAGTCAGTGTTAAGCCAATTATGTCATTGTAATGAACTTTCACTCTTTAATAAAAGTAGTATTTGTTTTTAAACGCATACACATATATTTTTTAAAAAATAAACTCGACCCTCTTATTTGGTTGCTTTTATTGATTTACTTGTTAATATCCATATATCTGCTCCTTGTTTAGTTAAATCTTCGGATTTCTAATTTGTGCCTTCTAGTTGCATGTATTTCTTTGTGTTAAATCTCCATGGAAACGGATTAAATCGGTGGCTCAGTGGTAGTGCGTTCACCTCTGGTGCTAGGGGTTCCGCGTTCGATCCCAGCTCCCGCCAAGTGAACCTTGTGGTGGACAAACTCCGTGTGCGTGGGTTTCATCGGGACTCTCCTCCCACTTTCTTCATTCCACCATTTCATTCATTTCTCATCATCACCATCTCCTTTAGCCTAAACGGCATAATCGTGGGACGTAAAACTGAAAACTTTCAAGATGTAGTCTTTGACGAAAATATGACTCACTTTCTTTCTCTCTCTCCTCTTAAATCCGTGAGTGTTACATAAAATCACTTTAATACACTAAATAAAAAATGAAAATGTTCTAAATTACAACTTTGATCACAATTGAAATGTTTATTTAGTATTTTAAACCAGTTTTGTTTTGGAACAATTTAATTACTTATAATTATATAAAAAAAAGATCTCAGAATTTGTGTTCTTATAATGTATATAGTAGTACTAAACCAAAATGTGCAGCAAATATACAAAGTTAGGAGTGACAAATGTTTTTGCATTTTATAGTTTTTTTCTTATAATTTATTTCACATTCTCTACCCAAAACTATATAAACAGTCAAACTTCATGCGGAGACTCCCACCTACCTTGATAGTTTTGCTTCATTTTCTGAATGATGGAGCTGTTCTTTCCGCTTGTCGAATATAATTCCTATGTTCTCAGTGAAAAATCTAGATGAAATGGTACGCGAGTTGTCGGCCGAGCTGCCTATAGCTCTAACTAATTTTATATAGAGAGAAAGTATCAAGCAGTTCTTTTTGTGAATTTAATAAAGGAATATACTTAACATTGTGATGTATTGGTGTATTCGTTCGTCTTTATAATATCATACTTTGATAATATAATAGTGACACTCACTTGCTCTACTGTCTGAGAAATAAAGAAAATAACATATTTTCTAAATTATTCATGAAATTTCAGTAACATGACAATGATTTTCGAATCTCCACAAATTTGCCAGCAATATTTATAACAACACATGCTCTTTATCGTTGAGAAAAAAAATCTTCACTTTTTTGAGATGTTGGAAACCTAACACCTACATCGAACTATCTATATTCATACAAGTACACATAGATATTTTTCATTACACAGGAAGTAAAAAAATTCTCATGTACGTTCCAAAATTACAACGATAACGTTGTATATAGTATTAGCAATCTGTGCCAGCTTATAAAAAGGGATCAGAGGCGATATAGAGTTGTTGCTATGACTAGAAAAAGAGTTGTTGCTATGAAAACGTAGTAAATAAGTGTATGTATGTATGTAGACATATTGTTAAATATGCAAAAGTGGATTATGTACGCTTCTCATGGTTGAATATTAAAAATCAGTTAAGGAAGTGATAAAACGTGTGAATTATTTTGAAGATTACTAAATTTTAATTTACGAACTACCTTCTAAAATAAACAAATTCCAGTGCCGGAACTCAGCGAATTTCGTACCTGCCGTTTATATCCAAGCACTTCTGCTTGATGCTTAGTGAAATTCAGATCTCTCAGTAAGTTGTTCAGACTAGAAACATTGATAAGAAAAAATGTCAGGTTTTGGGCTACAGTATAGGTAAAACGACATGGATGTTCTGAATAATTAATTTACCTGTTCTTCTGGAGACAATTCGTCTGGTTTCGAAAATGGACTGACTGGAATTCAGGTCCATTCTAATTGGTTTTATAGTACATTGAACACTAATTTACCGGTACTCAATATAAGATTATGTTCTTTTTGAATCACTCTTCAATTTTTGTAGACAGAACTATCGGCCTGCTTTATGGAAAAAATAAAGTTTGATGCTCATGCACTTGAAACCATTCGTCAGAGCTAAAAATCAAAACCTAAAATACAAAGTTTTCACAATAAAATACCCCTGTGACCAATTCCTGTTGGTCAGGCTCATAGAACAAGAAAGCAATAACATTCGTTAATGCAATATATTTTGTGTTTTACGTAGTTTTAAACAGCTATATATCACCTGAAAATGTTTATATACTGTATATAAACTCTATGCAATCGCATCTTATATGATAGAGAGATAAGAACTTACAATAATATTGCTTTCGTCGAAGTAGCTTCTTGACATAGAGGCTGATGGACTTGGTGACACTGTGTAATGTAATCAACATAATATTATAAAGAAAAGAACGGGAAGGGATGTAATTGCATTAGGTATGTTTCTCTACAACATTTAAAGCTTTAAAACACTTATCATTTCAGATTTGTCATATTACAACATGGGTCAGAAAGGAATGCTTCCACCCTGGATGTAATATTTAAAAACGAGAAGGGTTTCCCTTTCTCTTGAGTATAAAGAAACATTCTTACTATTTCAGTCGATGTTTACAAAAATTTCCCGTGGGTACTTGTTTTTTTGTAGTGACAAGGTCCAAAATACTAAAGAAACATATTTATGTTGGAGAAATTTCGTAAATTTCCTTCAATTTCTGCTGAAGTGGGCATCTTATTTAGGAGTTAGTTGAAGAATAGTTTTTGGGCCAATTGGAAAGAGTTAACTAAGGTACAATTAATTAAATTTGCAATAATTCTGAGTACAGAGACAGACAATTGCATGAGAATTCCTGATTTTCATAAAATATATTCCCCATGAAACGTATTTTAATTTTAACTGAAATGAATAGTGATAGAACATTTTCATCTCAATATTCATCATTAGGAAATCAAATTGACATACTTCCGCCTATTTTCAGCAACGTAGCCAAAACCTTGTTAACTAATGTTATAAAAGTGAAATAACTAACTAACTAACTCTATGGCCTATGGAACCCGGAGGTTCAATGCCGCGTTCACAAAAGCTCTCCACTGACTTCTATCCTTAGCTAACTGCATCCAGTTTCTACTTTGTATTCCAATCTCTGCTAGATCCATCTTAATATTGTCCTCCCATCTGCGCCTAGGTCTTCCTAATGGTCGTTTTCCGATTGGTCTTCCTGTCAAGACTTTGAAAGCGTTTCTACTTTCTTCCATTCTAGCTACATGACCCGCCCATCTAAGCCTCCTAGACTTCACGACCCTAACAATGTTGGGTAAACCATATAAATTATGTAGTTCTTCCTTATGAAGTTTCCGCCATTCCCCATTCCCGTTCCTCTTGGGTCCGAACATTCGTCTCAGGATCTTGTTCTCAAATACTTTCAGTCTATGTTCTTCCCTCAGAGTAAGTGACCATGTTTCGCAGCCATACAGAACAACAGGCATGATTACCGTTTTGTATATTTTAAGCTTCAAATTTCTCGACAGAATTCGCGACGAGAAGAGATTTTGAACCGAATAGTAACACGAATTCCCTGCTTTTAGTCGACATTTAATTTCTTCGTGAATATAATTTTCGTCTGTTAATATTGATCCTAAATATTTGAAAGTATCAACTTTATCAAAAGTATTATTTAATATTTTAACGCATCCATAGTTTGCTGTATTCCGGTCCCGACGCACTTCCATGTATTTAGTTTTATCTGCATTTACTTCTAAACCCATGTCCCTGTAAGCGTTTAATAAGATCTCTGCATTTCTTTCTATTCTTCTCCTATCATCACCTATTAAATTTACGTCATCAGCATATGCCATAACCTGGTGAATACCGTTCAATTCTAGGCCCTGGTTGCTATCTTTGATTTTCCTTATAGCGTATTCCAGAACGAAGTTAAATAATAATGGCGACAACGCATCTCCTTGTTTCAGGCCATTTTCGACGTGGAAGCTCGTGGACAAAAATTTCCTACCCGGACTTTACTTTGGGATTCATTTAAACATATCTTAATTAATCTAATTAGCTTTATCGGTATTCCAAGTTCTGTAAGGACATTGTATAATGTTTCTCTCCTAACCGAGTCGTACGCCTTTCTAAAATCAATAAATAGTTGATGTACCGGGGTATTGTATTCCCACTTTTTTTCGAGTATTTGGCGAATGGTAAATATTTGGTCGATAGTTGATCGATTCCGTCTAAATCCGCACTGATAATCTCCAATAATTTCATCTGCGTATGGGATCAGTCTTGCTAATAGAATATTTGAAAGAATTTTATAGGATGTTGACAGAAAGAGATGCCTCGATAATTATTGCAGTCAGTTTTGTCGCCTTTCTTGTGAATTGGAACAATAATTGATTCTTTCCACTCTTGTGGCAATTCTTCCTTGTTCCAGATAAGGAGAATGAGTTTGTGTATCTTGTTCCACAATTTTTCGCCTCCAGCTAAAATTAACTCAGCCGGAATTTCATCTACACCCGGAGATTTTTGTTTCTTTAATTTCTTTATAGCAGTTTCTACTTCTATTCGGTTGGGTTCTGGAATATACGGTTCTGCGGTGTGTATCTCCTTTTCTCCACGCACACTAGTTTTCGGTTGCGTGTTAAGCAAATCGTCAAAGAAATCTTTCCATCTATTTAAGATGCTATCCGTGTCAGTGAGAACTGTCCCGTCAGATTTCTTTAATATATAAGCACGAGGTTGATAGCCTTTCTTAAATTCGTTGATTCCCTTATACATGTCCCTGATGTTTTTATTTTTACTATTATCTTCAAGTTCCTTAATTTTAGCTTTCATAAAATCGCGTTTCTTTGTTCTAAAAGTTTTGGAAGTTTCTCACCTGATATCTGCGAAATTTTGTGTAGTTATTTCATTCGGATTTTATAGCCAGCGTAATTTTGCCTGTTTTCTCTTCTCTGCTAGTTTTATGCATTCCTGGTCGAACCATGGTTTGTTCCTACGTATTTCCGCGTGTCCCAATTTTTCTTTTGCTGAAATTTTAATGCTATCTCTAATTTCAATCCAGGTATCCTCAACACTAGTGCACTCCGAGTCTTCTAAAACCGCGAATCTATTCGAAACTTCAATCTGGTATTCCTCTCTTACCTGGCTCTCTTCTAATTTCTTTAAATTAAATCTCTCCGTTTTCGGACATTGAATATTACCTTTATTCAACGATAGCCTCTCCCGTATTATCGCTACTACCAGGTAGTGATCAGTGTCACAATCAGCCCCTCTAAACGACCGCACGTCAATTATGCTAGTTTGTCTTCTTCTATCTACTAAAACGTGATCAATTTGATTATGTGTTTTTCCGTCTGGTGATGTCCAAGTGTATTTATGAACGTCGCGATGTGGGAATTTTGTACTCTTCACGATTAGGTTTTTGGATGTTGCAAAGTTCACGAGTCTAACACCGTTGTCATTACTTTCCTTATGCAAACTTTCGTTCCCTATAATCGGTTTGAAAATATCCTCCCGTCCTACCTTCGCATTGAAATCCCCTAATAGAATCTTCATATGGTATCGCGGGAGTTGGTCAAATATTCGTTCCACTTCTTCGTAAAAACTGTCTTTTATATCGTCATTCTTATCTTCAGTTGGGGCATGTACATTTAAAACAATAATATCACACCACCGGCCCTTAAGAGTAATAAAAGAAAGTCTGTCAGTGACAAATTCAACCCGTTTAATTGCTGGTAATATACGTTTATGAACGAAAAACCCTGTTCCTAACTGGTGATTTTTGCTTCCTTTCCTTGTTTCCTGTGTTATAAAAGTTACCAAATGTCAATTTACAGTATAATTTGAAGATTGAAACGATTAGTTCCGATATGTTAAAATAGGTAAGGCATTTCGTTATGGATTGAAGTAACATAACTTCGCGAAATTAAGTGGAAAGATACGTTGTGTATCAACATGAACAAAGTAAAAATGTAGCATTTCTGAAAATGTCATAAATTAATACTCCTACTAGAGGAGACTAAACACGAGTTGCATTTCAAGAAAGAGAGCCGATATTTTTATGCGGAGTTGGCAACACTGATGAAGTTAAACACATGTAAGAACATGTCCTAGTATTCTGTGCTTGCAACAGAGACAGAATCGTCCGAACGGAGTTAGAAAGTCCCGCCAACTGTGAAGTAAGATTTGTCACCGATTTCTAAACGTTAAATGACAATGTAGCTGACATCCATGGAAATATGTGTACTATTTACACACCGACGGACGGTCTGGTGGAACGCCTTAACGAAAAAGTGTGATCTAAGCACTGGTTCATAATAATTAATCCGCCAAATACAATAGTTTCCAGAAGTGTCTGCGAAACCAGTACATTAAATTGTGGGTGACAAGGTGAGTTATCACAAATTGTATGCTATTTTAGTTGGATTTCAAAAATGGCGCTCGCAAACGGTAAAGAATGACAGCTATACGTGATTTTTTGGCCCATTGGGGTAGGGGAAGATGGGTATGACCTCTTTCCTCACATAATGACGGTGGATGAAACTTGGATATCCTACGCTACTGGGAGTCGAAGCAACAGTCAATGCGATGGTGGAGCTCTGGTTCTCTTAAAGCAAAGAGATTTAAACAAACACCATCATTTCACAGAATCATCCTGACCGTGTTTTGGGAGTAAAAGGGTTTGATTTTTGTGGAATTCTCGGAACCAGGACGAAAGTACATGTGTATTTCCAAATACTGAACGTGAACCTGCAACGTGCCATTCAAAACCAGTGGTTAGGAATGCTATGCTTTGTAATTCTTTTGATTCATGGCCACGCCCGCCCAAACACAGCTACTCGTACTGTTGAGATAATTCTAATATTTGGATGGGAACTATTGACTTTTTCTCCTTATAGCTCCAACCTTCCCTGTAGTTGTTTCTTTATTTTTCTTCACCTGAAAAAGTGGTTTGGATAGAAGCATTTCAACGACACTGAAGTATTTAAGACATCAATTCTGGATTAACTTCACTCTTAGGCTGCAAATTTTTACAGAGTGCATACGGAAGCTCGTGCCATGTTCCCGGAGGTTCATGGTGGCTATGTGGAAAAGTAGCCAAGCTGTGTACTTGTATAACAGTTACAATAAATGTTTTCCTCTATAATTTTCTTGTTTTCTTTTTCTTTTTTAAATATCTACCCTTTCTTTGACATACGCCTCATAATAGTACTGATTTAGATTATTGATTCGATATCTTATACGAACTCTACAAAGCAATGCTGTTAATTTGATTAGTGTGCAATTTTACAATACTTAAACCAATACGCCTAGTGGTTTTATCTTAAAATAATCTAATTATCTAAATCTTCATTTAAATCTTTCAAGTAAATAATTAAAAATTAAATTTCATCAAGACTTTTTGAGAAGTGATTCAAACTTGTCAATTAATCCTCCTAGGGTACAATAAGAAAATATGTTTCATTGTTTTAATAGAAATCAAATTATCTTAATATTTACAGAATAGCTTATTGAAAAGTACTTATTCATTTGAAGGTTGCTGGAACAATAAATCTTCTTAAATTAACAACTACTTTTAAGGGTAGCAAAGATAATATTATTCGTATCGAAACTTCAATCGTCAAGGTTCTGTTGTGCGTATTACATCATTATGAGTACTAGATAATTACTATTTGATGAAGTATAGTTGATAATCTCAGACAAATATTTCATTTGATGGCATATGAGTGTTATGTTGTCTAGTAAATGAGTTTTGTTTGTTTATGATTTATGAGCAATTCAGAATTAATAAATTTCAACTTGACATTCTGTATGATTTATTAGTGCAAGAGTACTAGAAAGAAGGGAGATTATTGTTTGGTAACAAATCAAAAGGCTCCATGAAAAACTGGAAGAAACCCCGTCAATGGCCTTGGAAATCAAACACTGTTTGGAACATTTCTCACCCTAATAAGGTCATCTATCGAAACAGATGCGGAATGGGTCGTCATAACTTTCAGCTTGAAACCAAGGGATCCCCATTTGGAAAAAAGGGGAGCTCCAGTAATGAAACAAAGTTTATGAAATTTATTTCTAGTTATAAAATTAACAAAATGTCAAATATGTTATCTCTAAAGTGGATAATAGCTTTTGCTTGTTTCATTATAGTCATCGTACAGGTAAGTTTACATCCAAGGAAGAAATGGATTAATTTGTTTTCTCGAAAAGCATACTTCATAATTAACTAACTAACTAACTAACTCTATGGCCTATGGAACCCGGAGGTTCAGTGCCGCGTTCACAAAAGCTCTCCACTCACTTCTATCCTTAGCTAATTGGATCCAGTTTCTACTTTGTATTCCTATCTCTGCGAGATCCATCTTAATATTATCCTCCCATCTGCGCCTAGGTCTTCCTAATGGTCGTTTTCCTATGGGTCTACCAGTCAAGACTTTGAAAGCGTTTCTACTTTCTTCCATTCTAGCTACATGACCTGCCCACCTAAGCCTCCTAGACTTGACGACCCTAACAATGTTGGGTAAACCGTATAAACTATGTAGTTCCTCGTTATGAAGCTTCCGCCATTCCCCATTCTCGTTCCTCTTGGGTCCGAATATTCTTCTCAGGATCCTGTTCTCAAATACTTTCAGTCTATGTTCTTCCCTCAGAGTAAGCGACCATGTTTCGCAACCATATAGAACAACAGGCATGATTATCGTTTTATATATTTTAAGCTTCAAATTCCTCGACAGAATTCGCGACGACAAGAGATTTTGAACCGAATAGTAACACGAATTCCCTGCTTTTAGTCGACATTTAATTTCTTCGTGAATATCATTCTCGTCTGTTAATATTGATCCTAAATATTTGAAAGTATCCACTTTATCAAAAGTATTATTTAATATTTTAACGCCTCCACAATTTGCCGTATTACGGTCCCGACGCACTTCCATGTATTTAGTTTTCTCTGCATTTACTTCTAAACCCATGTCCCTGCAAGCGTTTAATAATATCTCTGCATTTATTTCTACTGTTCTCCTATCATCCCCTATTAAATTTACATCATCAGCATATGCCATAACCTGGTGAATGCCGTTCAACTCTAGGCCCTGGTTGCTATCTTTGATTTTCCTTATGGCGTATTCCAGCACAAAGTTAAATAATAATGGCGACAACGCATCTCCTTGTTTCAGGCCATTTTCGACGTGGAAGCTCGTGGACAAAAATTTTCCTATCCGGACTTTACTTTGGGATTCACTTAAACATATCTTAATTAATCTAATTAGCTTTCTCGGTATTCCAAGCTCTGTAAGAACGTTGTATAATGTTTCTCTCCTAACCGAGTCGTAAGCCTTTCTAAAATCAATAAATAGTTGATGTACCGGGGTATTGTATTCCCACTTCTTTTCGAGTATTTGGCGAATGGTAAATATTTGGTCGATAGTTGATCGATTTCGTCTAAATCCGCACTGATAATCTCCAATAATTTCATCTGCGTATGGGGTCAATCTTGCTAACAGAATATTTGAAAGGATCTTATAGGATGTTGACAGAAGAGAAATGCCTCGATAATTATTACAGTCAGTTTTGTCGCCTTTCTTGTGAATTGGAACAATGATTGACTCTTTCCATTCTTGTGGCAATTCTTCCTTGTTCCAGATAAGGAGAATGAGTTTGTGTATCTTGTTCCACAATTTTTCGCCTCCAGATAAAATTAACTCAGCCGGAATTTCATCTACACCCGGAGATTTGTGTTTCTTTAATTTCTTTATAGCGGCTTCCACTTCTATTCGATTGGGTTCTGGAATATACGGTTCTGCGGTGTGTATCTCCTTTTCTACACGCACATTAGTTTTTGGCTGCGTGTTCAGCAAATCGTCAAAGAAATCTTTCCATCTATTTAAGAGGCTATCCGTATCAGTGAGAACTGTTCCGTCAGATTTCTTTAATATATAAGCACGAGGTTGATAGCCTTTCTTAAATTCGCTGATCCCCTTATACATGTCCCGAATATTTTTATTTTTACTATTATCTTCAAGTTCCTTAATTTTAGCTTTCAAAAAATCCCGTTTCTTTGTTCTAAAAGTTTTGGAAGTTTCCCGCCTGATATCTGCGAAATTTTGTGTAGTTATTTCATTCGGATTTTGTAGCAACCGTAATTTTGCCTGTTTTCTCTTCTCTACTAGTTTAATGCATTCTTGGTCGAACCATGGTTTGTTCCTACGTATTTCCGCGTGTCCCAGTTTTTCTATTGCTGAACTTTTAATGCTATCTCTAATTTCAATCCAAGTATCCTCAACACTAGTGCACTCCGAGTCTTCTAAAACCGAGAATCTGTTCGAAACTTCAATCTGGTATTCCTCTCTTACCTGGCTCTCTTCTAATTTCTTTAAATTAAATCTCTCCGTTTTCGGACATTGAGTATTACCTTTATTCAACGATAATCTCTCCCGTATTATCGCTGCTACCAGGTAGTGATCAGTGTCACAATCAGCCCCTCTAAACGACCGGACGTCAATTATGCTAGATTGTCTTCTTCTATCTACTAAAACGTGATCAATTTGATTATGTGTTTTTCCGTCTGGTGACGTCCAAGTGTATTTATGAACGTCGCGATGTGGGAATTTTGTACTCTTCACGATTAGGTTTTTGGATGTTGCAAAGTTCACGAGTCTAACACCGTTGTCATTACTTTCCTTATGCAAACTTTCGTTCCCTATAATCGGTTTGAAAATATCCTCTCGTCCTACCTTCGCATTGAAATCCCCTAATAGAATCTTCATATGGTATCGCGGGAGTTGGTCAAATATCCGTTCCACTTCTTCGTAAAAACTATCTTTTATATCGTCACCCTTATCTTCAGTTGGAGCATGTACATTTAAAACAATAATATCACACCACCGTCCCTTAAGAGTAATAAAAGAAAGTCTGTCAGTAACAAATTCAACCCGTTTAATTGCTGGTAATATTCGTTTGTGAACGAAAAACCCTGTTCCTAACTGGTGATTTTTATTTCCTTGCCCGTAAAAGAACGTAAAATCTCCGGAATTCTCAGATCCATTTCCTTCCCACCTAACTTCCTGAACTCCTACTAAGTCCATCCTGTATTTCTCTAACTCACTCACTACAGATTTTAACGCGCCTGCCCTATAAAGACTTCTGATATTCCATGTTCCAAATCTCATGTCCATTTTCTTTTGCTGATGTCGTGCCAAGTTATCAGTCCTTGTCCGAGGCTTTTGTGAATGTTTCTGAACAAGTCCCTTTTTTTACAGGATGAGGGTGTTAGCCTTACCCAAACCCCCAAGCTGGAGGACCACTCCTAGTCGTCTGTCCGCGACTGCTTATTCAGTATATTCGCAGCTAACCTCTATATCTAGAGGCCTTCTCCTCGATCCGCAACCTGAGGACGCGCCATGCCGTGGTGACAGGAACCCACGTTACACGAATACTTCATAATTAGCATTATTATTATCGTCTTCTCAAACAGAAAACAAATTATACAGTGCTTTTCCATATATAATTTTAAATTCCATCTTTTCGTCTATCAAAACGTTAAATGTTGCTGCCACCCTAAAACACAAGTGGAGCGATGATAGAAGTGAAACCTAGTGTTGGTTACAATAAAAACCTAATCCTTATAAATAATCAACATCAACTCATAAGTACAACATATATTATAAGGCATACCTATAGTTAAGTATAGATAATTTAATATGGTACTTAAGTCCATAGATTTAATTCATGTTCAAGTAAATCCACATAATGTGTTTCGAACCAGGGCACTCCGAGCAGCGCCCGGAGATTTGGCAACCAATATTATTATTATAATTAATAATAGTAATAATAAGTTTCTGCCAAAGTTTAATTACTTTTTCATTAGAATACAAAGATAGAATAGTTTCGCTAACAACTCTGTCGTCTTTCGGGAGTATACACTTCTTATGAGAAGCTCAATTCTAAATTGTAAAATTAGTAGGAGGAAAGGGTAGTTCGGACTTCATCCGTGGCCAAGTCAAAAGACTTGTACAGTACTTGGTTTGTGTAGATACTTGAATGGAATTTTTTAAGTACTTCTGAATCTTGAATGCACATTTAAAGTTACTATATGAATCTGTTCCTATTTCTGAGAAATCTGACCTATTGGTAGCAAGATTTTTCGTTCCCTTGTGTCTTCGTATACCCATATCGTGTATGTATGTATGCATGTATGTATGTATGTATATGTGTGTGGGGCATGTGTATGTATGTATGTGCATGTGTGTGTGTGTGAGAGAGAGTGTGTGTGTAAGAGAGAGAGAGACAGAGAGATTATTTTTGATTAGCGTCCACATTTGCCTTATTGCTTTATTTATCTCACGAATCCCGGCCTCAACTTACCATCTCTCACGGCCATTGAACTTCAGCGATAGATAAGCTTGTTGGGATTATTTCGTTGCAGAAGATCAGTCTTTTCAGGAAATAATCTGGTCGGTTCAGAACCTTAAAGGCCCTAAATACAATTAAGGCTAAAGACATACCAAAGATACCTTGCGATCGAGGTCAAGGTTTAAGTTGCGATTGCTACCTCGATAATGGCACAAACACATGTATTCAGATGAGTAAGCGCATGCCGGAGATGCACGCTACATCGCGACCTAGAGGTGGACCGCCATGGTGAATTTTTAGTCGCGATGATGAATAACCGAGTTTGTTTTGACATCGATGTTCAGTGGAAACATCGGTGCGCCTTTTGTTGTCATTGGTTCTCCCTGAAGCGCTGCACGGAATAAAATCTTCATTTGCCCAGAATTTCGTCTGCAGAGCACTTTAAATTTGATTATGAAAGACATATTAGTAGAACTAGTGAGGAATGTTTCAGCAATATATGATAAGAGGCACAAACAACATCATAATAGGCAAGTTTTAAATTGAGAATGGAAGAAAATAACAAGTCAAATGGGAATATCAAATCAAATTTGAGAATTATACTATAGCGTGTTATTATATAATTCAGTAGTGGTTGCTTTCGGGCTCAAGAGCCTAACTTCCAGAATTTTTAAAGAAAAAGGAAGCTATTTTTAATCATATCTATGCTTAAAAACTTCACGCCCCTCGCCCCAATTCCGAGATTAGTAAAAAGGAATTTCTTCTAAATTCGTTATTGATATAAGGTAAAGAAATACCTGTAAAGACAGGCACGTATCCATAGGGAGGCAACTTGGAATAATGAAATTGCAGTGACGAGACTTCATTTGGTGAAATTAATACCTGAAGGCAGACCTGTTTTTTATTTTACTGGGAAATTATTTCTCGTCTGAGTGCTGAAAGAGGGCATTTCTTTACAGAAAATTTGAAAAAGGTAAAAATCTTTGATTTATTGAAGATGGACAAGAGATGAGACTCAAATAATTTTGCGAAACACGAAACGAAACTTTGGCGTTTCGCATGTTTCATCTCGCGTCCATCCCCATTTATAAACTATTTGGTCCTTTCAATTTCAAAATATGGTATCGCGGTAATTTTTATGCATTGGCGGAATAATTTCAAACGCGTCACAGATATGTTTCTCCTCAAACTGAGAACTTACAGCGAGGATGCGACCTCTTCGCTATGTACGCCCTTCATCCATCTAGACTTACACATCGAGGTAGCGACCGCGACTTAAAAACTTCGACCTCGATTGCAAGGTATCTTCGGTATGTTTTTACTCTAACTGACTTCAAGAAGGAACAAAGATTCGCAACTCTTTCTCTAGAAAGAAAAAAGGAAAAGAAAAAACAATAAAAACTCTCATTTACTACTTCGTATTTTCAAAGTTCTTTCCTTTCTCATTACAAAGGTACAGGTTTGTCGTACCTTATCGTAACACCAGGAAAAACATTATTATTATTATTATTATTATTATTATTATTATTATTATTATTATTATTATTATTATTATTATTATTATTATTATTATTATTATTATTATTATTGCAAGTGCTCTGATTGATTATTGGCATTTTGTGGTCTCTTTATATTAAGCCATAGCGAACAGAGGAGGAAGTGTTCTTACACTTACATCTTTACCATTGAGAGCATTGATCTTGTAAAGCTGCTACTTTACAGTCAACAGAGATCAGATTATCATGGAGGTCGAAAGAAGTCATGTTTAAGTATTTCGAAGTATGGTATTAAGTAATTATGTGTGTTAGATGTAATCATACAATGTAGATAGTGATTTGCCATCAGATTTTCTGCCAGATCAGGATATGGCGGGAAGATTGGCGTTAATCATTGTCTTACAACAGAAGGACAAGGATGCATTTTGTAATGGGTAAAAACTATCTCAAGAAAACACAGATCAGTTACAAAATGCTCATTTCTCTTTCTGTCTCTTTTTTCCGTGAAAGTTGACACGTTTGTTGTGAATGGACAATGGAGAGTAAACTCAACAACCGAGCCAAAATGGAAACTAAAACGAGGCACAGTTCTTCACACTTCTCCAGACCTTCTTTACAAGTATTGTCAACACCTATTAGTTTTCGAAAACGGCAACGTATTGCACAAAGCAAGAATTTGCAGTTGAAAAAAGAGAAATAAAGTCCTGCCTAATAAAAGCATTACTTATTCTTAAGTAAACTCAGCGATCCGATATCAATTTTGTTTTGTTCTAACAACAACAAAAAGCAACAGTATTTCATATACAGTCTATGAAGATATAGCTATATGCCTGTATAGTTTATACGCCTTCGTAACTCATGTTAACTAAGAGAAATACGCATCCAGGTTTATTTTTGGAGGATGAAAGTTTAATGAGTGGCGCATACGCGTGAGGTCACCTTAACATCCTCAAAAATCCTCATAGCTTTTCCAAAAGATAATATTGTACTACGTGCTAGTGTTTATAAGCAATGTCACCTGCTCCTGTTTGTATTACGTTGAAGTAATACACCACACGTGGAATTACTACAAAAATCAGACGACGGACGACCAGCACCACCTACAAGTCACATTACAACATGAGATCAGTAGCGCCAGAAGCGCCCGTATGTTAGAAAGCATCCAGCGGACAGGCACTAGTTTTCGATTGGTCTTCTTCCTCTTACTTGCCTGGAGCACTAGGAAAACACAACCTCAAAGCCTCTAGTCTGCTGCGTGACTTTTGGATTCCCTTCTACCTGGCTTAGCCTGCTTCGGAGCTCTGTTGTCATCCCAACCTTAGCTGCTTCGGGGCTCTGTGACTTTTTACCCCCTCATTGGTTGCCAGGAGCATTAAAGTTTCCTACGCCACTCTACCTAACTTGGCCGGAGTTCTGTAGAGATTCTGTCCTTGACTGCATGGTCTTGTGCTGCCTAATTTCTACCTCACAATAGGGAAAATTGTATTGAAGTATTTCTGTAAATACTGTTGTTATTAGAGGATCTTTTAGAATAAGCCGGTAGTTGGAGTCGATCACGGACTCTGATTTACTCAACCTAGCTCTACCTTTCCCTTCAAAGCGAAGAACTTTTACAACATACCTGAATTTTGTCTTGACCAGGGATATACTCACAGAGGTCTAGAATGGAGTATATTTTTGACTTTTGATACCCACTAAGAAAATATTTTGAGTGCTCGCCTCCAACTAATACACTTTATATCCTTAAAAGAAGTTACAGAGCATTTCTCGCTTTAACACATAAATATAGTAATTAGCCATTAACTAGTAATTTTAGTTAGTTTACAAAATAAAGTACAAGAGAACCACTACCTTACTAGGAAAATAAATAGTGTCGATACTATGGATTCCTATAGGCAGGCCTGCAGCCAGAGACGAAAGCTTGAGGGCAGGGGGAGGATGAAGAACGTTAGGGTGCAAGTTAAGAGGAAACGAATAAATGTTCTATAATTTTATAATTTCCTATAGTAAAATTCTCTACGTAAGATAGATCAGAGAAATTTTTGATGGGCTGGGTAGCAGGTGTCCTAATTTCCTTCAGCTGCACCTCAAATATCAACCTCTTTAGACATTATTGGATTCGCCATTGACTAATAAGAAAACGCTGCAAATCCAAATTAATACCGGTTGAGAATGCTCGAAGAGCATTGCCAGAACGAACTTAAAAAGAATTATTTTTTTAAAAAAAAAATTATATGACATTTTGTATTAAATTTATTTGATTAAATTCAATAGATAATATACTTACATATTTGGAACCTGCTTATTAGGGGGGCCTATTGAATCAGTTATATTGAACTGTCACTTCAAATCACCGTATGTATTCTGAGAATGTACTATCCTCTTAGGAATTATTTAACTCTAATATAATCTGTCCATGACTTACGGATTCCGAGATATGGCTCCTTAAATCTCCCGAAATTGGAACTTTTTTGGAAAATATCTGGAGAACGGTTGCCAGTTCGCCAGTGGCCATCGGTAACTATTGCTTATCAAAATGTTCACCTCCTCTTAGGTTTTGATAAACATCAATATTATCTCTCTATAACTTACGGTTCCCGAGATATGGCTTCTTAAATCTGACGAAATCGGAACGTTTTTGGCCAATATCTCGGGAACGGTAAGAATGGCGAGAAAAATTCCATCACTTCTTTGAGATAGTTTTTGATGCTCTGTCGAATGGAGAGCTCAAAATTGAAAAAGTCACAAATAGCACACACACACACACACACACACACGCACACACACACACACACACACACACGCACACACACACACACACACACACACACACACACACACGCACACACACACACACACACACACACACACACACACATATATATATATATATATATATATATATATATACAGACAGACAGAAAATTCAGTAACGATCTTTTCAAGTTTAATGAAAAAATAACACAATTTTCTCTATCCAAAAATCTAGCAAATTAAAAGGAATCTCACCTCAACGCGACGAAATTACTTTTTATCCTCTTCGATTGTGAAGAGACATTATTCCTTTCATTCTAAAAGTAATATTTTCCCAAGAAATCTTAAATTTTCAGTGACCACCGTCCAATGGTTTTAAACGTTTTTGTAACTAAGTTTAACTACTTCCTGACTGTTATACAGGCAATGTGCACTTTCAGAGCTCTGTCTTCACTAGTGCAGTGTAGTGTCAGCAGTTTCAATTCACTGCATAGTGGAAACACTTACTATTCTATTCGCTATAATTGAGTTACGTTTGTACTAAGAAAGGAAAAGATGTTGAATTGAAAAATTGGTCTGTGCAAACCATATAAAGCGATATGATATTCCTACATCAATTCATTTGTGGGTTAAAGGTTACTCCGCTTTAATGAAAGAAAATTAAATATCTTAATAAAAGACACTAGGCACAGATGTAACGAAAGCGTTACAAAGAACTGAAGGCGGAAATATTAAGGAATACGATCAGACCCATAGCTGAAAACGGGATGAAGAACAAGAAATATAGTAATAAGTACATATCTGCGCTAAAATTGTGTGTACTGATAAAATTATAAATGCGATCCCTTTAGGCATTCTCAAAGTTTGAATATGTCATAAACTACAGAAGGATAAGTTGGTCAAGTTCTTCTCCTAGAGTTTTTTTTCTTTTTAAATAAAAGATACCAATTTCACATAAGGGCAATAGAAGATCTTCCATTTGTTTAAGTACATTTTTCCATCTTTGATTCAGGGACTATTGACGATTCTAGAAATACGATACGAAAAATTTCACTTCTAAGTAATTACTAAATGTTACTAATTTCTTAATGTAGTTCTCTCAAATGGTTAATCTCTTTAGGTCATTTGTCATTAAGAAAATGCTATTCCTGAATACCATCAACGTTTCAAATACCAATTTAAAAAATCCATAACTTCACGGAATGAAATTGACTGGACTGAACATTGTTTACTTGTTCGTCTAATCAATCTTTCAAATGTCCGTACTTATAACGAGATTACTTACTTGTGCAGTAAATTGTTTTGTTTTTATATAGTGCAGTGTACATGTCACAATGCTGTGAAATGAAAGAGAATCTAACCGCTGAAGTGATGAGAATCGAATACTAGAATACTAGTCTTTTGCATTTCGGATGTGCCAATGTTGTTAGTTTCTTGTCATTGTTCATCCTTCAGACACAAGTAACCAATGAACTTCCGATATAATTTTCCGAAGATAATAAGATAATATGGAGCTTGTTTCTTTATATATATAGAGAGATATAGAGATTTCGGTCTAACTTTCTTTTAGTTCAATGGCCAGGTATTTCTTCATCCGAAATGTATACATTCTAACTGTCACTTAGTTTATAATCATTCCTTCTAAATAATGTTCATTTTATTAAACAATCTCATAGAATATTAATGTTGTTTATGCTTATGTTCTTAAATGTTCGCGATTTACTTAACTGGTAATAGACTGTCTTCTAACAATGGAAACTTCCAATACTTGTTTTTAGTTTTTATTGTACCTTACTAATCGCTGGTTTTCAACTAACACTTCAAATAAACCACAAAGTACATATAATAACTGCACTGTGTTCACTGCACTTAAATAACAAACTTAACATTAAAATTCTGGAAGAAATGTTCGTGCCTCGTGAATTATGTACCGTCTCTCTTCAACACTTTCCATCTTGAATAACAAATGAAATCTAAATATCGTAGGAACAGTCTTTCCAGTTCTTAAAAAATATTACTACATAATATAAGACTTAACACATGTCATTGAACGATTATTCATATTTGTAGACTGAAATAATTTCACATCTCTTAAATATCATGTACTTTTACAATTTTTGCATCTAAACACAAATAAGTTTAGGATAGGAACTGTGCTCGTTAAGTACACTAATATAGTACATTTTCATGTAAGATGAAGATATGATTTCTCTAGTTAGTGGTGTTGAGCACTCATACTTTTCAACTCATTGATATTCATGAGGACTTCTTTTTAGTTAGTTTTCTTTGAAATTGATTGGCGTTTTCCTGACGGAATTGTACTGATTTCTTCATGAAGTCTAGTTAAATACAGTATATAAATATGATATTGCCTAATTTAAATTTGCTTATTAAAAAATTAAATTATGTAAAGGATATTTCATCTGAACATTTCATTTCATTTATTTGCCTGTTTCATTAGCTTACAAAGCATGAGAAATTCTCATGTAAGCGTTACAGTTGTCAGGAAGAAAAGAAAGGAAAAAACATACAATATTGTCAAGTACCAGAGGTATACATCATGCATATTTCCAAAACCACATAATAGGATATATAAAGTATAAAAACATGACAATTTACATCTAATTAGGTAACTGTTTGTACCACACCAGGCATGTACTCACGGGTAAGTACCTGTAACTAACTCTCAGTTAATGAGTCATTTAAATATTCTTTAATTGTATAATAGCGCTTTTCAGTGAGTAGATTATATAAAGTCTTACCAAGAATGGAAACATTGGTCATATTTTTCAAGTACAGAGGAAATTTATTATACAATCTGACACAATTCATGTACACGGTTTTGCTTGTATTAGCATGTTTTTGATGCATCAAAAATATATCACTACCTTGTGTTGTATTATGGCCATGATCATTTTTGTTAAACATAAAAAGATGCTTGTTTTTCACAGTAAAAAGATCTGAAGAATAAGTCAATAAAGCCATACCATTAAAGTTATATTTTATTTATAAGAAATCAGACAGAGAGAGAGAGAGAGAGAAACAATTCTCAGAAATCAATGTACGGATGGCGCAGATATCCAATAAACCGTTAATAAGGACTTTTCCTTGAGCACGATGATAAACTCTGTGGCGTTGCACAGTCCCTAAAAATACGTAATATTAATTCTTACGAGAAAGTAAAAAAATTGATGTTACTTATTTGCGATCCCTAAGATAGCAGTGAGCTTAACTTTTCACTTTGCCAAATAGAAGTTTGTCAGTTACGCTCATTTACTATTTAGAAATGTCTATCATAACACAACTTTTTAAAAACAGTTCATGCTTCAATACAGAAGAATTCTGAAACATGAACATTTAGACAGTACTAGAGTATTACTAGAGCCTTTTATTTCAACTGTGCCCCTTGTGGCGCTGCTGTAGGTGTATGCTTTCCCGTGCCTCCCTCGAAAGAGGAGGGACTAGTTGTTGAGGCCGAGATCTTTCAATTGTTGGATGCGGATGGGTTGCCATAATGAATTATTTCACGAACTTCGCTGTACTTTGTCTTGTTAGCCCCTCTAAGTAGCCCACGGTCTTCACTCATCAAGACCAAATGACAGAATGACAAATTGGCAACACAGTTGTCATTCACTTCTTTTCCCTAAGCATATGGTGGGTTTCCTCCGTCAGAAGGTGGCAGGGGTCAGACCGAAGTATGTTTCGCATATTTTTCGAGGGAATACCTGAAATTGACAGGCTCTAGTACTAATTCGTAAAAAATTTCTTGAACTGATTATGATAGCTATCATAGTTCCATAACTACGTGGGTTTCAAATTATTACTCTGTTCTTTTTTCAATACCGAAGGGCTATTTTTAGGCTTTTGTTTATTAAACTATGTTCATTTCATTAGAGTTCTTTAATATGATGAATATCTTGAATGTAACTAGGTTTTGAGTAGCTAGCATATATACACTATAACTATATATTTCATGTTTCTCTTTACTAAGAATAGATCTTCCTTTCAGTCTTATTTAAATTCTCTAAACCCTATACTAAATGCTTAAAAAATTCAAATTTATTATAGCAAATGTGCAATTTGTATATTGACTATGGGTTTGTTTATAGATTAAAGAATGTTACATTAAATATCGCCATCCCAGCATACTGACTAGAACCAGACTAGTGAAAAGTGAAACATTACAATTTCCTGCAATTACCGTTTGTCGTGAACCAGGATTCAAGAAAGATGTAATTAAGGTATGCTTTCTTTTTCAATGAATTAGTAGTAAGTAATTGAGCACAAAGCACATAATGTTTCTTGGGATCAAAATATCGGTCTTTTAATAAATTGCTGAAACCAACTAATATCTGTTACTACATTTAAATAGTTGTTCTCCATACATTTAAAAAGATACAAACATTTATGTTGTTCTTAGGTATTAGAACAGCAACTCAATTCCTAGATGGCAGTTGAGATTACATTCTATTTCGTTTGAATCCGTAAAACGTCATGCTTCAGAACGGCTACAAAATCTGGTAACAAAAATAAAGAAAAAACTAACAAGCAACATATTAACTAATAGACAAAAGGCCAAGGGGATAATAACTCCCCCCCACTTGGAAACTTTCACCACTATATTAGAAATGTTCCTTAGCGTTCTCAGAATCGAAAAAATAGTTGTTGGGTAATATATAAGTGCAACACCTGGGTCCTGGGACCCTTAACCCTTTAGTACCCATGTATATTTACATACATCGATGGGATATATTTAAATGACCGTAGACCAGACCGTTAGTGCAACACTGGAACCTCGATCGATTTGTAAGAGTGTAGCCTTTCAGTTTACGTAATGAACGGTATATTCCTGTATACAAAGAAAAACTAATTGAGGGATATTTAAGAAAATTTCCCTTAAAAAGTCCCTTATCGAGATTCTTTTAGTTATTACGTGGCAACACTGAAAACTAGTTGAATAATAAAAATGCATTTGTGCGTCCTATTTTATGTTCAACTTAAACTGAAAATTTCAACTTCTTCCATGAATTAGTAGCAGAGGAAATATATTTTTTATAGTTTTCACAGAGTTCATAATAATAGATTTTCATCGAAGTACGACTTTGTGTCAACCTCCGACCCTCAGTGCAACACTGGAACAAATTATACCTCGATCGATTTATAAGAGTATAGGCTTTCAGTTTACCTAATGAACGAAACAATTCTGCGTACAAAGGACGAATAATTGAGGGATATTAAAGAAAAATTCCCTAAAAAGGTCCCTTTTCTCGATTCTTTTAGTTATTACGTGGCAACACTGCAAACTAGGTCAATAATAAAATGTATTTATGTGTTCTGTTTTATATTTAACCTTAACTGAAAATTTCACCTTGATCCTTCAAGTAGTAGCAGAGGAAATTGGTTTTTTTAAGTCTTCACACGGTTCACAAAATTGATTTTCATGGAAGTACGAGTATGACTTCGTGTTAATGTACAGTTGTTACGTGGCAACACTGCAAACTACGTGAATAATAAAATGCAGTTATGTATCCCATTTTATGTTCAACTTAAACTGAAACTTTCGTCTTGATTCATGAAATATAGCAGCAGAGAAAATATGTATTTTATAATCTTCACGTGGTTCATAATACTTTTCATGGAAGTACGGGCATAACTTTGTTTCAACGTTCCGTTTTATGTTTCTATAGAAAACAAGTGATACAAATTATTCTAGTTGATTTTCTCGTTTGTTATATTATGACAGATCCCCAGTGCCGAGAAACACCCCAAGAAGGATTTGTGGTTTGTTGGTCCATGATATATATCTATTAAAATGCTACAATAGCACTTAAATGCGACTGAGCTAAAACCTATAACTTTGGCTTTCAAATCTTTCATTTACGGTTATCTATGATTTCACGTTTAACAGAGACAAACATAACATTTTGAGCATATGTACTTTAAATAAATTAGTTAAATACATCTTTTTCATAAAGTTTATGTTTTAAAATTATTGTTCAAAGCCTTTGTATTTTAATAAGCCTTATCTAAAACCAATGCACGTGAATTGTGCTTTCACCTTCCGAGTTCTTTTAAACTTTATGTTGTGGACGTTTATATGTTTGTGGTCAATCCTTTCGACAATGAGATCTCGGAAACTACAGGCTCTAGAAAGATGACGTTTTCACTGATCGATTGGAAATTTTGCGTAGATTGTCCACTTCTAATCGAAAGTTTAGAAAAACATGGCCATTATTTCTTTATTACATTTTAAGGGTATACTGGAAGCGTTGAAATAAAAAAATCTAAAGTATCATACCCTATGCATTATACATCCTAACACGACATTGTTGTATATAGGGGTTGCATATGTCTGAGGCGTTTGTTTCATGGCCAGTAACAATAAAAAAGGAAAGAACCATTTCTCCAGTGTAAGAAGAATCTTTATTTTTGTAGTGTTGTGCCCAATGAACACCATATATAACTACCGTTATAATTAATTGTGTATGTAATGTATTTGCTCATTACATAATTCATGCAAAAAGAAAGAAAACACTGGTCATGAATGACTTAGAAACTCCAACCGGAAGTAGGCTCAAATCTTGCAAACGGTGCAAGATATTCAGGAAAAAATATTCCATAAAATCTCCCCTTTATGATACGCCCTACCGATTCCTTTTTATCAAGACATCTTTCACTTGTGTCTGTAAAGGGACATGTGTAGATGTTGTGAGGAATGAGAAGGATATTTACGATCATATGCGAATGATTCAGGTTCAGCTAGTCTATCTATTAAAATCCTGCCATAGCAACAGAAGCGCCTGAGCTCCAACCTATAACCTTTGATATACGGTTATTTGTGATTTCACCTTTAACAGAAACAAATATTTTAAACTATGTGTACTTTAAATAAATTATTTAAGTAGTCCTTTTTCATGTAAAGTTTACTTTTTTAAAATTACACTAGCCAACAAAATTTTACTTTTTTTTCTGTAAGCGGCATGAGAACACATAATTTTTGTTTTCGAGTGTGCTGATAACGAAAACGTTAATGAAAATGCAAGATTAACTCTCGTTTTGAAGTTATGATAATTTTACTTTATTGCATTTATAAGCTTATGCGTGTATTTACCTTGTTGTTATCCCTCGTAGGAAGGTCAATGAAGACGCGACCACTTTGTTTGACGTTTGTAGTTTTCAGCTGCTGATTCCCCCATTAGTGTCCAGCAGTAATCGGCTGACATTTATGCATTTCACTTTCCCTGGTATCTCATTTCCATGCCCGAAATTTGCTGGTGGAAGCGTTTCCCGTGCTCATCGCTTGCAGCTCCACAGTTGTCAGGAAATAAGTCTAAGTGCGAATCCATAAAAAGTAATTTTAAGGACATGTTGCAGCCAGTCAATCATGCAGTGCAGAAGATTTGCCACAAGATCCTTATTGTTTTCTGACCTCTTATTTCCGAAAATGTTTATTGATACTTGAACAAAGGCATCCAAAGCTAACTTTTCATCGCCTGTCAGGATGGTGTTGAAATTCTCATCTTTGCACAGTTTGCGTATCTGAGCAGCCGCAAAAATTCCCTCTTTTATTTTTGCCTTGCTAAGACGGAAATTTCTCCCACAAATAGAGAAATGCTTCCCCAGTTTTGTCCATGGCCTTAACGAAGATTTTCATTTGGCCCAATTTTATATGAAGAGCAGGGAGAATTATTTTGTCGGATTCGATAAGTACTTCGTGCATAACATTATAATGTCCTGGTTCAAGTGATTGACGCTTAGGTCTATCTTTCTTTTTATAATGAAGTGTTTTGGCGCCGCTATCCTAGAGGCACAGTTAACAACAGAGTTTTGTGTAGCCCTGTTGTAGCCCAAGTAATATGCCTACGACTTTCAGCTCAATGGAAATCTGTCATTTAAACTTGTCATAGTTCAATCGCAATAACAATTGTTATCTTATGTTTCTTTCATGTAAGTTTCATACCCTACCGGAATCAATGGTAACACGTTATCTGTATACAGTAGGACTTATTTTGGGACTTATTTTGAGACTTATTTTGGAGGAGTCGATGAATAACCTCCACTCATCACTTTTATAGTCAATGCCCATAGCTGCCATTAGTCCTTCTACATCACTACAAAATACCAAGTTTTTTTCACTTTTGAAAAATGGATGGAATGACATATGGTGGTTACGGAACGCAGCCACACTTACCGTCTTATCAAGGCAGTTCCACTGTTGTAGTCTTGACGCCAACAGTTAAGCTTTATCTTTCGGGTATGTCAAGGAAGACGTTTTCTTTTTGGAAATCCATGTGTTAATGGAGTTGTCATACAAAAGTAACAATCGTTCACATGGTTTGATGGTTCTCGCCAGATCATAGGTATAGCAAAGCCCATGGAAGATCTTTTACGATTCAACCACGAATGAAGACTCGAAACACAAGATATGCAACATACATGAGGAGCCCATGGTTTGTCCTGGTTCCCAATTTCACGGCCAAAGTAGTTTGTACGTCTTCCTAATATAAGGTGTTATTGGCCTCCTTTGCGACTTCAATATAGCCTGTCCGCAAATGTAAAAAATTGTAAGCACCATTTACACATTTGCTAGGCATATTGAATCACAGGAATTAAATGACAACACGCACTAACTACACTTCAGTAACACGTTCTTCCAGCACCCGAACACAACACAGCTTGTAACACACTGAAACTTCGCTTAAATGAAACGTGGTTTACTCCTGCCTTCCTCTTCCCCTCCCCCTTGTTGCTATGAGCCCCTCATGCCAAACAGTATCGAACGCTCGTTCAATATCAAATGAGATCAAAACAGATGGTAAATGCTTATTAAAATGGTTGACAAGTAGTGCAGAAAGTTTGAGTAATTGGTCAGCAGTGCTATGGAGTGGACGGAGTTCAGCTTGAATAGTTGGTAGTTTGTTCGTGATTTGTAGGTAGTGATGTAGCCGTTTTACCATAAGGCGTTCTAGTGTCTTGCTAAACACGTTAGTAAGGCTAATGAGTCTGTAGGATGACACAGTAGTTGGATCTTTGCGAGGTTTTAGAAACACCACAATTTTAGCAACTTTCCTTTAGTTGGAAAATAGCGGGTAGATAAAATAGTTGTATACAAAGAAGCAAGTAAGACTAAAAACGTCACAGGTGCCTTAAGCAGTTGACGATACGTAATTGAGTCTGCCCCCGGAGCTGTGTTGCGACGGCATCTTAATACAGCCGTAATATCATCTGATGTTATTGGAGCAGTGAGCTGATTTGTGGGATCAAGGTATAGTTGAAATCAGGTTGAAATGATGGCTGCACTAGAGAACCAGCGTGTGAGATATGGGTATCTGTAGGACAAGTGAACAAAGGTGCAGTGTGTGGAGTGAAGACTCCCTCAAGATATGTAGCGAAAGCAGTTGCCTTTTCTGCATCCGTCGTTGGTACTTGGCCAACACATATGATGGGCTTTGCAGGCCCTGTTTCTGAAATGTGAGACGTTTAAAGGTATTCCAGAATTTAGTGGGATTTGTTTCTTGGTGCAAAGCATTGCAGGAGGCACGCCAGTCTAGTCGTTTGCGGGCTACTATGTAGCTCTGTACCGTTCGTTGGAATTGACGATGCAGAAGAAGAAATCGGCGGTCAATTGTGCGACGAAACTCTGTTAAATACTCGTGTGAGCGCTGGAGAAGATCGAGGGCGCGTGCTGGTAAACGAGGTCTAGACAATTTGTTAGCACATTTAGGAGCTGCGTAATCCGTAGCGTGAGAGACTATGTCAGTTAGAGTATATGAGAATGTTTCAATAGATGCAACTGTTGTGAGAGTAGGTGCAGTAGCCGGCAGATTTTCGGTAATATAAGTGCTATACTGATCCCACCGAGCTTTGCTAAATTTATATCTGGTTGTGCGTGGTGATGCAGATGCAGTGGATTTCACACGTGAAGTTATAGAGGGAAGTATTGGGAGATGATCACTACCTATGGAACCAAGGACATCAATAGTAGTAGGTGGTAACCGATTACTGGAAATGATTGCCACGTCGGGACTAGTGTCGCTTTCCGGACGAGTAGGATGTGGAAACTGCAGTAAAGAACTATGAGTAGTTTGGAGGAAATCATGAAAGCGTTGTTTCTGAGCTGCTGTACGAGAATGGTAGTTGATGTCTGCTAAGGAGATGTAAAGCTTTAAAGTTGAGATCCAAGTACGTCAGAAAACGATACGAAAGTGGCTGTGTAGATCGAACATAGATGGTGGCGAGGTAATAGTAGTAGGTGGAAAATAGAGCGTCTGTATGACGTGTTCGGGATATTGCCCGGGAGAAGGTGGTATGTTATGGCGCCGTGGAATAGAATTCTTAACGGTTATTGCTGCACTACCACGTGCGATGTTCTGTGGCAGATCAGAGCGTATGAGATGATAACGTGGAAGATAGAAGCGGTCAGATCGTTTTAGAAATGTTTCATTAAGAAGGATGCTATCTGCATTGTGCTGAGTTGCTAAAGTTTCTAGGAGAACTCGGTTGGTAGGTAGCGAACGAATATTGCAGAATAGCAATGTAAAGTCGTCCTTCTCTGACCTGTACTATTCATGATGGGTGTCTGTATGAAAATAGAAGTAGGTAGACAGGCCGGAATATGTAGCTGCCATATGGAGCTGGAATATATCGAAGGCGGCTTTGGTTGCATGATTCAGAATAGCCTCACGCTGGAAGGGAAAGGCATTTTGAAGAACGATAGTGATGAACTTCAAAATACTTTCCACAGTAGGTGGTGGTAAGTAAGATGTTTGTGTGGTCGCTGTGGTACTAGTCGGACGTGATGAGACATGGACGCGGAGAGGTACAACAGTCTCGGGCTTATCTGGAAGAGGTTTAGCTTTGCCCTTACAATTGTAGGAGTAAGTTGGATGCTCCCCGTCAGAATTGTTGCATCTGGAGGGTTCGTTGAGCTTAGGACACTCTTTTATTTTATGATCTCCTTTGCAGTGGGAGCACACGGAAGGATTTGTGCATTTGTTCGTTGGATGCGCATTATAAGTTAGGCAATTTTCACACCGTGGTGAGGGAGGCGGGGGTGTGCGGGAAGGCTCCACCCGATGGTGGCAACGGTAGGTGTAGACACCGTTATTTACATCGTCTACCAGTGCTGGATCATCTGTTAGAAGTCTGACCGTGTATGCAGGGCTATTAGCACTCTTAATACGGAGAGCTCTAGTAGGTTGAATTCCATCCTGCTTTAGTTCCTCTAGTATGTCTTGTTCGGTATAGGTAGGATCAACTCCACGGATAGCTACAGAGAGTAATGGAGTACGCCGAGGCGGAGGTGGTGTTTTGATATAAGGAGTTGAATTTTCGTGTTAACGCCAAGCATTGCTGGTCCCACTTTATAGATGAGATGCTTACAAAGATCGGGATTCTTTGTTTTCAGGATGATTCCGTTAGAGGTCTTGTTTAATTGTTGGAGATCCAGTCTAGAACAGTATCGTATTAGTTTTTGGTAAAACTTTTTGATGTCCATGAGCTCAGCAGGAAGATTAGTAAATAGAATTGTAAAAATTATACAAGGAACAATGCCCATAGCATCTTCTGAAGTAGATGGCGTAGATTGAAGTTGGATGCTGACTGTACTGGTTCTAGGAGAACTGCGCAAAGCATCAGTGTATCTAAGCTTTTTAGGTGAGCGTGAACGGTCTCTGTTTGGTTCGCGAGCTGGTGAGAGGCTAGAGGTAGATGAGTGAGATGCTGAACGAGCACGCGCCCGTGGGCGGTCTATTGGTGGACCCATAACAGTTGGCGGTAGTTTATGCCTTTCAACTCGATGTTTCGGCGGATCAGAACCCGGCATTAGAGAAACTACTTAAGTACTGCCTTGTCGAAAATTGAGTAATAATAAGAGGTCAGAAGATAAAGCGATAAACAGCACACAACTGATTTCCGTTAACTCCACCTCCGAAGAGGAGAGGAGAGAAATAAATCGAAAAACCAAGGAAATAGCAAGGTCGTCAACTTAGGATCAAGTACGTCTGTTTACCTTCGTGGAGGCTTATAGTCAATTCGACGGTTGTTTCCTTGAACCTCAAAGAGGCAAGTAATCCAACCGTATATGAGAATATCGCGATTTCAGTTCACCAATGGGGATGAAAACACTCGTTTATTTTTCTTCGCCAGCTACGGATATCCTATTTTTTAACCTGATTAGAGCTCCAGATGTCCAGTTTCCGCTAATAATTAATAATTATAATTAATTTCACCTCCTCCCTTTAACTTGGAAACGAGAGCTAATTCGAATTTTCCATTGTCGTTTTCGTTATCAGCGTGGCCGATATAGTTAAAAAACATTTATTTCATTCCAGTTACATTTTCACTGTGGCTAGTGTTATTGTTCAAAGCCTTTGTATTTTAATAAGCCTTTTCCAAAATCAATTCAAATGAATTATGCTGCCATCTTTGAAGTTTTTTTAAAACTATACGTTTGTGGCCGTTTATATGTTTGTGGCCAATTCTTTCGACAAACTGCAGACTCTAGAAAAATGACGTTTTCACTAATCGATTGCAAATTTTGTGTAGATTGTCCAGTTTTGATTGAATATCTAAAAAACATGGCCATTATTTTTTGTTACATTTTTACGGTTACACTGGAAGTGTTGAAATTAAAAATTAAAAAAAAAGCCTAAAGCATCATATCCTGCACATTATACATTCCAACACCACATAATTGTATGTAGGGGTTGCATACCTTTCAGGCGTTTGTTTCATGGCCAAATGATAATAAAAAACGAAGGATAACCATTTCTCCACTCTAACAGTAAGTTGAATCTTTATTGTTTGGAGTGTTTTGACCAATGAACACCATTTATCACTGACATTATAATTAATTGTGTGTGTAATGTATTTGCTTATACTGCATGCAAGAAGAAAATACTGATCATACATGAATTAAAAACTCTCATACATGAATTAAAAACTCCAACCGGAAATAGGCTCAAATCTTGCAAAAAGTGCGAGATATTGAAAAAGTAATCGACAAAATCTCTCCTTTATGGTATCTCTTGCCAATTGTTACAAGATCTCTTTCACTTGTGTCTGTAAAGGGACATGTACATATGTGAGGAATAACAAGTAGATTCAGGTTCATATGTGAATGATGCGCTGTGTAGAGCGCAGGTTCAACTAGCCTATATTTAAAAATGCTAGGTTTATATGTTGGTCCGCAATCCTTCGAGAATGAGATCTCGAAAACTACACGTGATAGAAAAGTATCGTTTTCACTGGTTGATTCCAAATTTTGTGTAGATTGTCCAGTTCTCATTAAAGTTTTCAAAAACCGTGCCGTTATTGTTCTATTCAACACTTTAGGGGCCGTTTTGAGCCCATAAGATTACTACAGTGTTAGGCAACCAGTATAGAAGTTACGTATGGCGGGTTGACGGACATTGCAGGCGATTTGCTTAAATCTAAATGGCAAGACCTATTGCATGCTGGCAGCTTCAAAGGCCTCGAGAAACTCAATGAGGCATACTCGGACTGTCATTCTTTTATTTGCCATTCTTCTCCAGAATAACTGAGAACACGTGGATTTTATGGCGAATGTGCTACTATCAGTGGCGTATTTAAGGGGTGGCTATCGGACTCAAGCCCCTCTTCCGAAATAAATTTGTTGTATGCAAAATTTCATTAAAATTTGCTAGCAACCAAAAGAAAAAATATAAGTTTTTATTCACGTGTTGTGCATAACCCTTCCCGAACTAAAATCCTAAATATACCACTGCCTACTATTATCAACTTACAGACAGACAAGAACAGAAATAATATAAAGGTTTGTTTAATATTATAGCAATTAAAAAAACTGCATGTTATATACTATATTAATTGCGGTTATTTGTGTGCACATGTAATAAGAATACATGTCATACGCAATAACTTCGATAGTTGTTTGATAACTTCACATACCAGCATACATGTTTGGAAGTGTATTCATTGTAGAATACCAAAACAACAAGTATTTTCAAAGAAACATAATGGAACCGCACAATAGTAAAATTATTGCTTTGAAATATTTTCTATTATACCATGGATCAACAAACCATAAAATCTTCTTGGGGGATTTCTTGGTACTGGGAATCTGTCATAATACAATGTATGAAAAAATTTACTAAAATAATTTGTATCATTTGTTATCTATAGAAAAATAAAACGAAACGTTGGCACAAAGTCATACTCGTATTTCCATGAAAATTAATTATTATGAACCTGTGAAGATTATAAAATACATATTTCCTCTGTTGCTATTTCATGAATCAAGACGAAAGTTTCAGTTTAAGTTGAACATGAAATGGGACACATAACTGCATTTTATTATTCACGTAGTTTGCAGTGTTGCCACGTAATAACTAAAAGAATCTCGATAAGGGACTTTTTAAGGGAAATTTTCTTAAATATCCCTCAATTAGTTTTCCTTTGTACACAGAAATGCCCCGTTCATTGCGTAAACTGAAAGGCTACACTCTTACAAATTGATCGAGGTTCCAGTGTTGCACTAACGGCCTGATCTACGGCCATTTAAAGAGATCCCATCGATGTATGTAAATATACATGGATTGTAAATGGTTAAGGGCCCCAGAACCCAGATGTTGCACTTATATGTTGACTAACAACAATTTTTTGATTCTAAGGACCCTGAGGAACATTTCTAATATAGTGGCAAAAGTTCCCAAGGGGGGGGGGAGTTATTACCCCTTGGCCCTTGGTCTATAAGTGGTGGAAACGATTCTTCAGATTTTCTGTAATATTCTCGAAATAGGTTTCTAAATGCCGTACTGCGTTCCATTTAATTCTGTTCAGCATTCAGATATTTTTTAAAAATGCTTATATATCTACCGACGCAAATCCCACATTTTGACACCTCAACTATCAAAATCTACTATATGGAGTCTTTTGTAGTATTGAGATGTGGTAACAATTATCCTATTCTCCATAAGAGTCTACGTAATGTGTTAAATATTAGTAAATCAAAAAACGACCGAACATTTGTGTGCATGTATTGTATTGTTACCTCAGTTAGATAGGAAAAAGTCCCTCTTATTATACCAGTTCCTGAACTGAACCACTATAGCTTCTACTAAGAAATCTGCATGTGATCCGCTAAGTGGCTGTTAAATACACTTCACTGTCCTTGGACCATGTGATGACATTATACGAGTTGTAGTTAGATCGAAATACATCTTTAAAAGATTTCATTGTTTTTTATTTTATTTTCTGCAAGGAAACCGAAGACCCTTCACACCACATGATATGTATAAGGAGGGGTCCCCACAAGGGGGAAACATGACGCCAATGGCGTCATTAGAATTTTGGGGGGATTTTTCACGGAAGAGGAGAAAATTTAAAATTGATGAAGTAATAACTAAACCTTTAAGAAAAATTAAAGTTGATGTTTACTTCAAGATCCTTGACTCACTGACTGCTGAATTACTAGATCGCCTTTCACACTAATTCTTGGTCTTAATGACTTAAATGGCTTTCTTTTCCCATGATGGACTTAACAAACTGAATGAAAGTCTCCGGTCAAATATGATACAAGAAGTGTGATTTATACCATTTTAATAGTGAAAAATTAGTTAAGTAACTTAAACGAATTATTTTAACGAAATGTTAAGCGAATTATCACATGAGGACAATATTGATCAATTTTAATTAACAGTAAACAAAGGAAAAGGTTGTTGTCAAACCATCAGATTGATTAAAATGGATGTTTTTGTTATTTACTTGTGTAGTAACGATGTAATTTTTATACCTTACAATTTCTGAAATTATGCAATTTTTCTGTATCTTAAAGAAAATATGTCTCACTTTTTATAAAGGTAACGAAGAAAGTTCTGTTGCTTTTTGCAGAGGTCTATGTTCAATTGATCCTCGAATGTGAATGGAGATAAGGCGAAGATCAGTTGTTGATGTGGGTAAACCCAACATACTACATGGTTGTGGCAGTTCAGTTATACCGTGAACTTGCGTAAGGACAGAGTAAACATGGAACCTCCACAGAGCGTCATACGGGCGTGTATGCTGTACGAGTTCAACGCCACTGCAGCGGGGCGGAAAATATGCCAGGCCTTTGGTGAGGGTGTCGTGACTACGCGGACACTGCATTGGTGGTTTAACAAGTTTCAGGATGGTGACGAAACACTCGAAGAGGCATCACGTGCCGGAAGACCAACATATATACAAAATGAAGACTTTCAGGCTGCAATTTAGGCGAACAGTGGCTAAACATGTGAGGAACTGGGATTACAATTCAGTGTGACTGGACAAACCATTCGGGAGCACCTCCATCAACTTAGTAGTACTACAAGTTGGGTCAATGTAGAGTTGCGCATGAGACAAGATTTATGGCTGTCTTGATTCGAAAATATGCTGTAAAAGTGATGTCTAGACTCGAAAAATATATATTTATCTATTGGAAGAGCCGTGTCTCTACTCGAATATTATCAGGAAAATCCTGTCTCGACTCGTCTCGTGCGCATCCCTAGGTCGATGGGTCCTACACGATTTGACTCCGAACCAGAAGGCAATGCGAGTAGAAACTTGTGTTTCTTTGCTGTCTCGTCTGAGGAAGGAGCCATTTCTGGAAAGGGTGTTGACATGTGATGAGAAGTGGGTCCTGTACGAAGCTCCATGGCGCCGTCCTCTTGGTTAGTATTCCATGAACTGTTTCAAATACCCGAAACCAGCACTGAATTAGAAAAAGGTCCTCTTATGTGTTTGGTTGAGTGGTCGCGGCATCGTGCGTCGGGAACTGCCACCAGCTGGTCAGAGCATCAATACAACTGTGTACTGTTAGCAGTTGAGCCGTGTTCAAGACAAACTCAAAACTCTGGAGCCAGCACTTCTGAATCGCAAAGGGATCATCCTGTTACAGAACAACGCTAAGCTCCACGTGGCTAGGATGACCCGAACACCATTCTAGGTCTTGGATGGGAAACACTATTGCATCCGCCATACTCTCAGGACATTGCACCACCCGATTATCATATGTTCAGCCTCTTGGATAATCATGGTAGAGGACTCCAGTTTAAATCCCTAGTAGAGGTGCAACATGCACTTGACACTTTATTCGCTTTACGACCCACCAAGTTCTACCGCGATGGAATCCATGGTCTTCCAGAACGTTGGTAGAAAGTAGTCGAAGCTGATGGGCCCTAATTGTGATCTTCAGGGTATGTCTTAGGTGACATATCGATGTTCGAAAGTGGTGGGTGAAAAAGTGACAGAACTTTCTTGGTTACCTTCAAACATGTAACCTTGCTTTTGGTTAATGGTTGTCGAAGTGAATATGCTTAAATAAAGGTAATTTTAACATGAACATACGTGTAAAAAATAAATCCGTAAAATGCTGATTAAAAGTGAATAAGGAGGTGTATAGGAAATTTTAGGTCAGTTAAGAAGTAAAATAAAAATAATTTTTAATTAGTTGTACCGGAGAAAGAGGAATCGCTCTGATAAAAAAAATGAAAGTTTAAAGTCAGAAACGAACAAAAAAAATTCTTATTGAGGATAGTCGAGCATCACAGAAAAGTCGTCATCTGGCGAACAAAAGATGGGATTGCATCATTCAAAATTGATTAATATTGCATACTTCTTTTTTTCGTACTACCTATTAATCTTAGTGTCTAGTTTTAGTATTATTTTAAGTTTCTGATGTCTAGTTTTAAAAATATAAGTAATTAACATTGAAAAATGGTATTTTACAAAAGTGATCAATGTGTGCAAACTTTAAATATTATTCAATCTTCTTGAAATTTCTTGTATATATATTTTGCATCACTGAGACCCGGGGCATAAGCAAACTCTGCAAAAATTTTACATTTAATTTTTGCCTTACAAAATGAAACATCCTAAAGTGAACAAAGATTAATTATCAATTTTACGTTGAAATAAACTAGTACATTTAAAATTTGTGTAATAGGAATGTGTCTTGAGTCCTTTTCCTTACCAATGATCTCACGTGTTGTGATAGGAAAAAAGTGTAAAATTAAATGTGAGGGGGATACTTTGTTAATTTGGGGCGAATTGGCGTCACAGCCTTTGAGGGGGATTGGCACCCCTGTGTATAAGTACTATAATATATGTATTTACTTATGGTTCCCTACTTAGTTGTCAGCAATTAGTGATGAGCAAATGTAAGACCAAGACCAAGACCCGGGTGGTCTTGGTTTTGATCTTCCACTCGAACCCTTGGTCTTGGTCTTGGTCTTGGTCTTGGTCTTGGTCCAAGACTGTTGCACAAACTGCAAGACCAAGACTTTTGGGCTCATCACTATCAGCAATATAGCATACGAGTTCCAAAAATCAGATACTCCACATTTGATAAAATGAACAAGAAGAAAATGCCGTGTCTCCTTAATTGAAACCGTCACGTTTTCCCTAAATCTTATCCTCACGATCAAAAGTGGCATTATATCACCGTGAAGAGCATTCTTACGTATAGGAAGGCAGGTTACAGAATAATTTATGGCGGAGTTGTTAATTTGACCAGAGAGGTAAGGAGTATGTTTATGTAATTAAGGCTCAGATTTGCAGCATTAGTGCTATATTATCTCTGAAAATATTTGAATTCTCAATTTCTTCTTTGATACGTTAAGGTAAGCACCATAATATTCATTTGTAACTGTTTAGATATTTTTACTTTCGAAAATCAACTCCACAGCCTACTTGTCTGAACATTCATCTCCAGAGATAAGGTATAGAAAAGAGAAAGAGAGGGATGGTATAACGTTTATTTGTTTCACTAAACATATATACTCGATTTAGAAGGTAGGTATGAGTGTAGCAGGGGGATCTAAAAATCTGATCTTTCAACAAACGTCATACAGAGACGAAAATGCGACTAAAACGTCAATGTAATAATGTAATTTCTACCTTTTCCTAATTTTTAGTATTCTTGACCATCGTAACATCTCTATTAGCACTAAAAACTGTATAGTTAGGACAAACAAAAATATGATTGAATGCAGCAATACTAAATTGCTAATATGGCCCCAATAACACTCATATCTGCGCAGACAATACATTATATTGTTAGCAAAAAAGTATAGCCAAGTCAACAAAAATATTGTCTTACTCAAGTTTATGATGTCTTATGTCAATCACTATGCAAATTATGGTACTTGTAACTACAGAACTTCCACGTAGTTGGAATACTGGTTGTCGAATCCTTTACAATGCTATTGTGGTTGTCCCAATAATAGAAGATATGTTGTAACCATACTCAAAATGCCAATGTGATTGATGTAACATCTCCATATGTTATTATTATTATTATTATTATTATTATTATTATTATTATTATTATTATTATTATTATTATTATTATTATTATTATTATTATTATTATATGCTGCGCTTATAAATATTATTGCCAGAACATCACATATACCTACTAATTGGTATCATTTCTTCGGAGAATCTCTGATGCTGTGAGAGCAGGCAGCAATTACCGTACGGTACCATTCGATTGTGTTACCGTAATATCCTTAAACAGTACAGAAAATCTAGAACAAAGGACAGATCTCAGGATATCTTGTGTCCTGACAGAGAGTAAGGTATCAACCATCTGTTTACATTTCTCTTCTCCAGTTAGTAACTTAAACCATCTGTCGGTGTGTAGCGCCGCGGCATTTATCTTAACGAATACATTTACTCGCGAATTTGATAAAATGTATAAATATTGAAGAAAGAAAGGAAAACAAGAAGACAGGAAAGCGCGAGATTTTTAACCCTATAGCTTTGATAGAGGGACAAAAACCTGGATTACCTGGAAAAGTCCCCTATTAGTGCATGGAGTTAGTGTCAGAAACCACCAAAGTATTCCACTTCCGGCTACCAGTCTGCAATTTTACACAGTTCTTACATGTATACCAAAGAACAGAAAACCGCCGTGAGACACTCGATCCAATGTCCAGAACTCGTGTGATAACGTCATAAAAATGGCGGACAGCTGGATTCATAAAATCAGCCATATCTCCAGTGGCGTAGAGTGCTATGAGACACTGAGACAATGTATACCCTTTCAAATTAAAAGAACATAATTTTAGAATTTCTTAATTAATAAGAATCAATATACATTTCATGTTGTAGAAAAATACAAAAATAATAGGGTTCGTGATAGGTTGGTTAATAGCAATAGTGATAGAATCTAATTTGTAAATAATTTTATTTTTCAAAACTGGGAAATTAAAGTTCTGTTTCCGTCAAACAGGCCACAGAGAGACATCGGGAAGTCTGTCTCAACGTGGCTGAACAAGTCAGTGGAGCTCCTACTTGAAAGTTGCGGGCGCATGTGGCTGTGTGAGGTTCTCGCTCGCTGAAAGAACCTGGCAATGAGACATGTTTCAGCTGCAGTGATACCACACTCAGCGCAATTGTACTATTGAAAATCCAACACACTTTTTCCTCTTCTTTTTAGATATTCAATCATATTTCAGAGAAAATTTCAAGAAATAGAAGAAAAAAAAGAAACAAATTAATAACTACCGGAACAATTTGCTGAAAGTTTTATGAATACCAGTAATTCATATAAATCTGCCACGATTTAGCTTCGGCTTCTTTTTAATCGCAATATTAGAGTGTCTCAACACTGCGAAAGGCAAAAGCGAACGCAAGATGTTTTATAGTATGCTATTCTGTTGTTGCTTTTAAAATCGTTAGCTAACTTTGTGTGAAATTGGATACGTGTGTTAATTATGTATAGATTTATTGCACCAGTTGTCGTATGAAAACTAGTATCAAGTTTAAAACAGCCAATTTCTAAGCTTACTTTTTGAATCAGAGATCACACTTTACAAAGCCTAAGCAAATAAGAAGATATTACATAGGAAGTAAATTATTAATTCAATTTAACATACCCAGTGTATATACTGAGATTCTTCAGAATGAATAAATATCGGTATGCCTGTTTGATTTAATCGTTGAGGGCTTTGTTGATCAAAATTAAGTCTCCATATGTTATATACAGTAGTGCAACCTCGCAAAAATCACTTTATAAGGAAATTTGGTTAGGAGTTTCATATTCCTTTGCATCACCGAAGCTGTATGAGACATGACTCTACAACTTAATTTTGGTTCCGAACTCGAGAAGAAATAATAATATCTACCAGGCACGCACCCAATGTTTTGTTGGGAGGGCGGAGTTGCCCCCAACTTTTTTACAAAAAATAAAATGTATACCTATATGCTAACTCCACATTTGTGTAGAAAGTGTTCTACGGGTCCGACACTGACCAAAAAGTCTGCCCGAGCAGACAATACCTAACTCCATTCATGGCGGAGGGGTGCAGGGTTTGGGGGATCCAAGCAGCGCCCCCTAACTTAGAGTTTTCTGGGCGGCAAGCACTAATACGCGTATTTGGGTCCCCTAGAAAAGTTATTTTTCTAATTCTTGGGCCCCTTCTTTCCAACTTTCTCTTACTCTTTATGACCCCCCTGGAGCCTGTGGGCCCTCAAGTACGACAAGGTTAGCGGGGCCGTTAGTTACACCTCTGGGCTCGTTCCATACATAACAAATTAATTAAGGGAACAATATTGACAAATCTCAAAGCCATACGAATAAATATTATCTCTAGGACCCCTAATAGCAGACTTTTTTTTTTTTACTAAAATGGGCCCACGACTCTTTTGTTTTATTTCCTTTTGTGTGGTGTATTATTTATGTAATGTAGTGAATCTGTTTGATGCTTCATTTATAATTTCATGTTCGTATCGTATATAGAGTAAGAAAATTTTGTCTTAAAATGGATCTCCCTCGAACGGCGGGGAGCTTCTTTGGGAGCTTCTCTGGGACAATTGGTCCCTGCCCCCCCCACAAGTTACGGCCCTGGATCCAAGTCACTACGTCTATGTAGTATTGAACGGATGTTATTCTGCACTCGACAAGACAAGTAACTGTAAAGTTCTTTCATCTACGTATATTTTCAGAAAAAAATATGAAACTACTCGTACATTGTTTTTATAAGAGAAATAGTACAGATGATATGTAAGATCAAATTTTCATTCTACATCAATAATTTCTCTACTAAACAAGCATAGTTTTATTAACAAAATTAATAAAAGTATATTGACTTAAGAAGTTTTGGGGATGTCGGAACCCGGCTGCCTCCCCCTTCCCCCGTCGTGGGTGCGCCTGTGCTGTCTCCCCTTTGCGAAAGTTAACGCTACGCTACTGCATATCTCCGTTATTTATGAACCGATTTTCTTCAAACTTGGCTCATTTTAAAGGAAATTAAATTTGCAATAAAACATGTCACCAAAATATTTTCTCTAAAATTAACCATTTCGGAGTTATTTAACAATTTAATAAATTAATGAGTATTTATTGAAGAAAAATACAAAATAACTCCGAAACCCTTAGTTTTAGACGAAACGCTTAGGTAACGTGTTATATTATTAATTACATTACCTTTAAAATGAGCTATTAACGAAGAAAATCGGTCCATAAATAACTGAGATATCACACATAACGTGTTAATTACATTAAAATGGCGGTCACGACTGCTAACAGATAGCGACAAATTCAGCCAAAATACTTCACTTCTATATACCAGTCCCAAATTTTACACAGTATTTATATACATAATAAATAGTTTTAAAATATCTGGGAAACACTTGATTTAACATGCTGAACTCCTATGCTGACGTCATCAAAATGGTCGCCGGGATTAAAAACATAAGTTTGCTTAATACACTTAACTCCGTTACCGATCATTTTATTGAGTCTTCCAATTGTTCCATTTGAAAGAGCATGAAATAAGCTACAAAAATGTTATTGGATTTAGTTTATAAGTAAATGGTTTATGAACTATATATGGCGATGACAACTTGGAAGTGGATGAAAAGAAGATCTGTACATTTTCTTCTAGTAGATGGCATAAACTTCTTGAAGAAAACGCAAAAACATTTCTTTTGTTTTTGCTAGTGGTACTTACCGAATTATTAGAAAAGAAACAAATATTCTATCACACAATGTACCATGGTGCCAGAATGTCTCCTTTTAGATTTGGTCCGCAGCATTCGACAAGGCAGTTTGATAGACTTTATTTCTACTCTGGAGAAAATTTGTCAATGGATGTTTGCTCTCGATCATACTAACTATGCGCGATGGCTGCCAGTGTTTTTGTTCAACTTAAAGCAATTGCCAAAGATGCATCCAACAATGTTCCGTGAGTTCCAAAACGGAAATATATCTGGCTGCAAAACTAAAAGAAAATTTTCCAGGATGGCACATGACCAGTTACATGAGAAGAACAACAAACTAATTAAAAATTCTTCAATTAACCTATCCCGTCTAAGTCAAGGGGAGGGGCTATTGCAATGGATAGTTGCAGGACCGAAATTGTTCGCATGATTGGAGAGTTCGAAAAGGATCGGAACCTGAAATCTAACATCACTTCCGAGGAGGATCAAGAAGATACTTCAAGTTTTCATAAGAAATTCGAAAACCTTGTTTCTGCCCTTGTTGAAGTGTTTGAATCACACGGCAACCCATTCGAAGATGACGAGTTAACTACAGTCAACAGCAGTAGAATCATTCTCTCAGAAGAAAATGCGATGAGTGTCATGTCGGCAAATGCTACAGGGAAAAGCCAATTTGATACGTTTGTCGAAGATCGGTTGATCTTTAGAAAAGTTTCCATCAATGAAGTCATCAAAAGAAACAACCTTCCCTTGATGAGTGCTAAGAAAGTTACAGTTAAGTCCAAAGACAAGCAGAATATAGTAGACCTGAGAAAAGACAGTACTCTTTTTGCCAGGTTGTACGTTGCTAGTCAATCAAGGGAAATTGACGTCAAAAAGTTCTTTGCCCATAAAAATAGCTCATGTCCACCTTCCATATCCGACTGCGGTAAGCTCAGAAAACCAATAAAAAATCCGATGTGTTGTCCTGTATCGTCGAGTCATGTGGAGTTCGAAAATGAAAATGAAATGAAATCTTTAAGTTTTACGTCCCACGGATATGCCGGTTAGGCTAAAGGAGACGGAAATATGTGAAGTTCGAGTGACCACTGCTCATGAGCCTGAAGTTTCTTCGCTCATAATCGATGCAGCAGCCTTGATCCATCTGCTTGTCCCTAAATCCAGCCGTACATTTCAAGAGTACTGCAACCAGATTGTTAAACCATACATTCTAATGAGATTAAGATCTGTGGAAAGAGTTGCCCTAGTTTTTGACCGCTACCTAGAAGGAAGCCTAAAAAATGACGTAAGACAGTCGAGAGGGTCTGGGCTCAGCATAAATGTAAAATCTAATGTTGTCATCCCCAAATCTTTCAGTAAGTTCCTTGCTCACAGTAAAAACAAAGAAGAACTCTTTGAATTTTTAGCTGAAAACTTGGTCATAATGGATTTCCTCGGCGGGAAAAAGTAATTTGCACCTACAGAGACACGGTAATTGGATTGCAAATGGAGGTGACATTTGATGCTATATCTTCCGAATTCCATGAAGAAGCCGATGCCCCTCTCCTACTTCACATATGGCATGCCATGAAATACTCGGGTTGTTCTAAGGTCATTGTGAAAACTGTTGATAGTGTAGTAATTGCTATGTATGCCTTTTCTAGACTCAATACACTGAAAGAATTTTGGATGGAATACGGCAGTGTAAAGAACCTCTAATACCTTCCGATCCACGAGTTGCACAACATAGTTCCACGAAGAGTTCCAGATCTTTTGCCTTTCTTCCATGCATTTACGGGGGCTGACACTGTGTCGAGTTTTGCAAGTATTGGTAAAACAGCTGCATGGAAAATATGGATGACTTTTCGAGACCTAGACAAAGCTTTTCGGCATATTCTCAAGTTCTGGACAACATCTCTGAAGATGACGACACGTTTTTACTCATTCAACACTTTGTACTTCTTATGTACCATTCATCAAGTTCTGCAGAGACCGTCAATGAAACCAGGCGGTTTCTCTTTACCCAGCAAAACAGACCCATTGAAAATATTCCACCAATCAGCAACGCTCTGTTGCAACACTTGAAGAGGGCCATTCTACAATGTTCTTTGTGGACAAACTGTCTTCAACGGAACAGTCAACGCATGGATCCTTGTGAGTGGGGATGGAAAAAGACCGCAGAGGACTATGAGCCCCTCTGGTCGACAAGCCCAAACTTCACCATGGAAAAGCTAAAAGAGTTGATAGCATGCAAGTGCAAACAGATTTGCACGCGCTGTCGATGTGTAAAAATACTCGAACTTCGCACTTTACTTTGTAGTTGTGAGGGCTAATGCAGAAATTAAGTTTAATCTTACAAACTTGTCCCTTTGTTTAAATTTTACATTGTTTTCAATAGTTGTGCCTTCCGCGTTAATAATCCATATGGACTGTACATGTTTTCATTGTGAGAAACTGTTGTAAATATCTGTTACCCTTCCTAAAAAAGAAAAGTATTTTTTTAATTTTTGCCAATCAGTAAAAAGAGGGCATTGGAGTAGTAGAAAATGGATCGATCTGGGCCATACTAGGCCATAAGAGGCCAACTCAGGAGCCCCTGGGAAATTGAGCACCTTACACCGTGAACCCACGGTCTTTTACGACCTCCATTTTAGGGGTGAATTTATTCCCTTTTATGAGCACTTTTAGGGGGTGTACTCGTTCTCTGTTATGAGCATATTTTTAGGGGTGAACTCGTTCCCTTTTACGAGCCCCCCTGGGAATTGACCACCGTACAACGTGAGCCCATGGTCTTTTACGACCTCCATTTTAGGGGTGAACTCGTTCCCTTTTACGACCTCCATTTTAGAGGGTGTACTCGTTCCCTTTTATGAGCATATTTTTCAACCCTTATTTTACCATAACAGAGACTACGAAACATAGCACAGGGGGTGTATTCATTTTCTCCACCCCTAATTGAACATAGCAGAAATTACACTGAGACTACGAACACACAGCAGACCAGAGAATACATAAAATTCATTCCCTTTTATGAGTACATTTTAAGGGGTGTACTCGTTCTCTTTTATAATTACTTTTGCAACCCCTATTTTACAATAGCAGAAATTACATAAGATTTTTTTTCAACCCCTATTTTAAGACAATGAATACCTATGTAACATAGCGATTCGATACGCTCTTTGAACCGATTTGGATGAAACTCAGTATATGGGGGTTTTCGGACATGCTGATTACAAATACCATACTTATTTTTATCTGGGTCTTATAGTTTATGTGGTATACGCCCTTTGTGTGACAATTTTAACCGATTTGGATGAAACTCGGTATATGAGGGTTTTCGGACATGCTGGTTACGAAGATCATATCTATTTTTAATTGGGTCATATAGTTTATGTGGGATACGCCCTTTGTATGACACTTAAAACCTAATAACTCGAAAACGGAGCCAAATATCGAAGTGGTGTTTCCACATTTAGCAATAGGTCATCAGGTACTACAAGTTCCAAAATTAGTGGTCATCGAGGTCAAAGGTCAAAATACTTATAACCTAATAACTCGAAAATGGATCCACATACTCAGGTGGTGTTTCCACATTTAGCAATTGGTTATCAACTACTACAAGTTCCAAAAATAATTACCATCGAGGTCAAAGGTCAACATACTTAAAACCTAATAACTCGAAAACGGATCCTCATATTGAGGTGCTTTTTCCTCATTTAGTAATCGGCCACCAACTACTACAAGTTCCAAAATAATGATCATCAAGGTCAAAGCTCAACATACTTAAAACCAAATAACTCTTAAATGGATCCACATATTGAGGTGCTGTTTCCAAATCTAGTAACTGGTCATCAACTACTACAAGTTCCAAAATAATGATCATCGAGCTGTTCTGCTGTGTGTTCATAGTCTCAGTGTAATTTCTGCTATGTTAAAATAGGGGTTGGAAAATATGCTCATAAAAAAGAACGAGTACACCCTTAAAATGGAGGATGTTGTGTTACGTAGTCTCAGTGTAATTTCTGCTATGTTGGGAAATAAGCCATGCTCTGTTCTATGTTCATAATCTCAGTGTAATTTCTGCTATGTTAAAATAGGGGTTGGAGTAGTTTTATGTATTCACTGCTATGTTCCAATAGGGGTTGAATATTATCTATTCTCTGCTGTCTTCAATTAAGGTTGAAAAATAAGTCATACTCTTTTACTAGTTCTGCTATGTTCGAATAGGGGTTGAAAAATGTGCTCATAAAAGAGAACGAGTATACCGTTGTTATGTTATGTGTTCGTAGGGGTTGAAAAATATGCTCATAAAAGAGAATGAATTCACCCCTTCTATGCTTCATATTCTTATCTGTTGTCTGATCTTCTGTTATGTTACGTAGTCTGATGTTCTGCTATGTGTTCATAGGGGTTGGAAAATATGCTCATAAAAGGGAACGAGTTCACCCCTAAAAATATGCTCATAACAGAGAACGAGTACACCCCCAAAAAGTGCTCATAAAAGGGAATAAATTCACCCCTAAAATGGAGGTCGTAAAAGACCGTGGGTTCACGGTGTAAGGTGCTCAATTTCCCAGGGGCTCCTGAGTTGGCCTCTTATGGCCTAGTATGGCCCAGATCGATCCATTTTCTACTACTGTTCATCAAAGAAGGGTCATTTTAACTAGCCAAGCAGAAAAAAGGAAAGAATTAACATTTTGTACTAATCAAATTACCATATTAACTAACTCAAAGAAACGAAAGAATAAATTTTGAGTGGCTTAAGCAAAGAAGGTCAATGGTAACTAACCTTTTTGTGCTATTAAAACTGAGTGACCTATTCAGTAGAAAAAATTTTGTTTGCAATTAAAAAAAACGGAGAAGGTCTATTTTATGTACATTTTGTACTACTCAAATAAACAAAGAAATACCATATTCTGCTACTCAAACAAACGACGGAATAGGCTCAGAATTTCTATACTTTTTGTGTTATTCAAATAAACGAAGGAATAAATTTGTGTGACCTATTCACTTTTATACCAACCATGAAGGTCCATTATACCATTTGTATTACTCTATTTCATTTTGTAACAATCAGAAGAAAACAGCTCAGAATTTTATACCTTTGTGGTGTTACATTTTGTATATTTTTGTGTCATCCAGAGAACAATTTAAATTGACTCTCCCGTCACTAAGAAAGGCTCATAAAATATTGAACGTGAGATTTAACAAACCAGAGTTGAGTCATAATTGTGTAGAACAGACTACATAGCAATTTGCGTACTAAAGAAAAAAGAAGAAAGAGCATACTTGACCATTTTGAATCAGCAGAAGAAGAGATTATATCAAAGTAAGAGAAGTTTTCAAATTTCCATGTTGCTGCAGATATTTAATCAACGTTACAAATGCGTTACCTAACATTTGTATTGCTAAGGTACTGCCTATTGCTCAACGATTCAATTATTTTTTTAGACTTTCCTTCCTCGTCTAAGTTCAAAAAGACAAATATATATATATTTTTGCATTTATGTATTTTATTATAATGGAATATAAGTTTATGGAGTATATTTGGAAAATAATAGAACATACATCATGATGTTATATTGCCTTGAAAACATATTATTAAACACGGAGAATGCATAGAATGTTTTTATTGTAGATATATAAAATTATTTATTTGACTGGTTTTTGCTGATGAGCAGAAAAATGACTAGCACGGAGATTGTTTATGTTTCACCTAGAGAAAAAGAAATTCAGTGTGAAAACGAAAAACCTATACTGTTAATCCAGCCGTCTGACCCCGATTTGCCAGATGAATTACGTGATAAAGTGAGAATCATATATCCAACACAAGAAATAGAAGAAGTGTATTACTTTAGACGCTATAACAGATATAATGATGAAATACTCCCGGAAAGTGATGATGACAGTGTTTCAAATATTACCTGTTTTGAACTGGAAGGTAATGAGTGCGAGTGTACTAGTGAAAGTATTAGTCATACATGTGTTATACAATTATTTAATGAGTATACACCAAATTCAGTATTATTATGTGAAGCATGTTCTAAACATAATGAGAATGAAAAAGATCACAACTGTTTGCTGCAGTATGATTACGAATTATTGCAAAAGGTGTGGACAATCTTAATTAAACGTGCAATGAGAGAGAAAATCTATAACCTTTATTTAAAGAAGCATTTTAAAGGTTACAATATTAAGAACACTTATACTGTGGAGAAAAAATTTAATCTGGTATATGAGTACATTACAGAGTGTGATTATTATATCAAAGAAATAGTAGAAATGTTTTTAGAGAAATATAAACAATTATTTAATTCTGTAAATGAACACTGAGACACTGTAGCATATGCATTTGATTGTGTATGAATAGAAGAACTTGAACTGTTAACTGGATTAATTTGTAGTACTGTAATAATAAGAATTTAATAGATTACAAACATTGGACTCTGGCAACTGATTTGTCAGGGAGAGGCAATTTAAATTGTTCTCTGGATGACACAAAAATAATACAAAATGTAGCATCACAAAGGTATAACATTCTGAGCTTTTCTTCTGATTGTTACAAAAATAAAATAGACCATCCGTAATACAAAATGGTATAAAAATACCTAGCTTGTTATAATGAACCTTCTTCCCTTTTTTTCGTGCTTTTTCTGCTTGCTATAAAAGTGAATAGGTCAAACAAATTTGTTTTTCTATGGTTGGTACAGAAAGTAGACCTTCTCCGCTTTTTTAATTGCAAACAAAATTTATTCATTCTTCAATAGGTTAGTTACCATTGACCTTCTTTGCTTAAGCCACTCAAATTTTTCTTTCCTTTTTCTGCTTGCTATAAAAGTGAATAGGTCACACAAATTTATTCCTTTGTTTGTTTAAATAGTACAACATGGTCAAGAAATTGGGTAGACCAAAAACACAAAAAGCTATAACATGCTGAGCTATTTAAAATTGTATTTCCTTGCTTTTTTCGATTTGATACAAATTTTTCAAAAAGGTATAAAATTTTAAGTCAGTTAAAAATGGTTCTCGTTGGTAAAAAAAGAAATAGGACACCCCAATAAATGGCATAAAAAGTATAGAATGCTGATCCTTCTTCTCCTTTTCTGGTTAGTACAAAGTGTTAATTCTTTCCTTTTTTCTGCTTGGCTAGTTAAAATGACCCTTCTTTGATTTTCTTCTGATTGGTACAAAAAATAGTACAGAATGGTATGAAGATCTGAGTTAGTTAAAATGGTTCTCCTTTACATTTTTTTCTGGTTCATACAAAGCTAAATACTCCATCCAAATTTTGAGTAAAATGGTTCATGTTCGCTTTCTCAAATTTAGCCCTTCGTTTTGTTTAAATAATACAACATGCACTAGAAATTCTAAGTTAGATAAAAATGACATTTCTCCTTGGTACAAAATGGAATAGATCACTTACAGTATATTTATCCTTTCGTTTATTTAAATAGTTAATATGGCATATATTTGCTTTCTTTCTTGTTACTTCATCCAAATTAATTTTTGCGTTACAGAAATTCTGCGCTAGTTAAAAAGGTCTTTTTTCGCTTTTTCTTTCGTTTATTTAAGTAGTACAAAATGGTATAAAATACTCAACAAGTTAAAATGGTTCTTCCTTGTTTGGTATAAAAAAGTAGAACACCCAAATTTGTTCTTTCGTTCATTGAGCTAGTATAAAGGTACCTTCTTCGATTTTTCTGGTTAGTACAAAAAACAGGTCACTCAAATTTATCCCTTCGTTTATTTAAATAGTACAAAAAGGTACAGAAATTCTCAGTTAGTTAAAATGGGTCTTCTTCGGTTTTTTCTGATTAGTACAATTTTGTTCTTTCGTGAAAATCCTTTGGTTGCTACAAAATTAAATAGCTCACTCATGTTTATGCCTTCGTTTATTAGACTAGTTTAAAACGATATAAAATGATCCTTTTTGTTTTTGCTTATTTCTTTGTTTGTTGAAATAATACAAAACGGTATAAAATACTCAACTTCGGTTTTTCAAATGCATTACTTCGTTTAATTGATTTTAGAGTTGACACAAATTATAAGTCCTTTGTTTATTTGAATACTCCAAAATGGTACAAAACTAAATACTCCATTGTTTATTTGAGTAGTAAAATTATATAAAATAGTCCTTCTTCGCCTTTTGCTGAGCCATTTCTCATTGGTACAAAATTGAATAGGTCACTTAAATTTGTTCTTTCGTATATTTAAATATTCAGCTAGTTCATTTTTTCTCGTTGGTATAAAAAGTAGAACATCGAAATTATGAACTTGTTAAAATGGCTCTTCTTCGTTTTTTTTTCTGATTGATACAAAAATAGAACATTCCAGTTGGTACAAAAGAAAATAGTCCACCTAAATTTTATTCATACTTCACCTCTTTTTTCTAGTTGGTATTCCTTCGTTTATTTGAATAATGGCCCTTCACTTTTTCCAGTTGGTACTTAAGGAAATAATCCAATCCAATTTTTCTGGTTCGTACAAAACTAAACACTCCATCCAAATTTGAGTATTACAAAAATTAAATTAAATTCTAAGTTAGTTTAAAAAAAAATGGTCCTTCTTGCTACAAAATTGGAAAGCTCACTCAAGAGTACAAAATAGTATTGAACTTCTGAGCCGGTTAAATTTATCCGATTGTTTATTTAAAATACGCAATTATTTCTCGTTGGTGCAAAATTGAATAGGTCACTGAAATTCACCCCTTCGTTTGTTTAAATATTAGAACATGGTCTAGAAAAAATGACATTTCTCGTTGGTACAAAATTCAATAGGCCACTCAAATGTATTCCTCCTTCACTTTTTCTGCTTTGTACAAAATTTATCCGTTGCTCCGTTTACAAGCTCTCGATGCTCATTATTTTGGAACTTGCAGTGATTGATGAACTATTACTAAATGTGGAAACAGCATCTCAATATGTGGCTCAGTTTTCGTGTTATTAAGTTTCAAGTATGTTGACCTTTGACCTCGATGGTGACTAATTTTGGAACTTGTAGTAGTTGATGACCTCTTGCTAAATCTGGAAACAGCACCTCAGTATGTGGATCCATTTAAGAGTTATTTGGTTTTAAGTACTTTGACCTTTGACCTCGATGATCATTATTTTGGAACTTGTAGTAGTTGATGACCTCTTGCTAAATCTGGAAACAGCACCTCAGTATGTGGATCCATTTAAGAGTTATTTGGTTTTAAGTATGTTGACCTTTGACCTCGATGGTCATTATTTTGGAACTTGTGGTATCTGATGACCTATTACTCAATGTGGAAACAGCACCTGAGTATGTGGCTCCGTTTTCGAGATATTAGGTTTTAAGTATTTTGACCTTTGACCTCGATGGCGACTAATTTTGGAACTTGTAGTAGTTGATGACCTCTTGCTAAATCTGGAAACAGCATCTCAATATGTGGATCCATTTTCGAGTTATTTGGTTTTAAGTACTTTGACCTTTGACCTCGATGATCATTATTTTGGAACTTGTAGTAGTTGATGACCTCTTGCTAAATCTGGAAACAGCACCTCAGTATGTGGATCCATTTAAGAGTTATTTGGTTTTAAGTATGTTGACCTTTGACCTCGATGATCACTATTTTGGAACTTGCACTAGTTGATGACCTATTACTAGATTTGGAAACAACATCTCAATATGTGGATCCATTTACGAGTTATTAGGTTTTAAGTGTCATACAAAGGGCGTATCCCACATAAACTATAATACCCAGGTAAAAATAAGTATGATATTCGTAATCAGCATGTCCGAAAACCCCCATATACCGAGTTTCACCCAAATCGGCTAAAATTGTCCTAGAAAGGGCGTATGCCACATAAACTATAGGACCCAGGTAAAAATAAGTATGATATTCGTACTCAGCATGGTCGAAAACCCCCATATGCCGAGTTTTATCCAAATCGGTTAAAATTGTCATAGAAAGGGCGTATGCCACATAAACTATAGGACCCAGGTAAAAATAAGTATGATATTTGTAATTAGCATGTCCGAAAACCCCTATATACTGAGTTTCACCCAAATCGGTTCAAAGAGCGTATCGAATCGCTATGTTACATAGGTATTCATTGTCTTAAAATAGGGGTTGAAAAATCTGATATGGTAAAATAGGGGTTGGAAAAGTAATTATAAAAGAGAACGAGTCCACCCCTAAAATGGAGGTTTTTGTGTGTTACGTACTCTCAGTGTAATTTCTGCTATGTTCAATTAGGGGTGGAGAAAATGAATACACCCCCTGTGCTATGTCCGCCATGTTTCGTAGTCTCTGTCATGTTGAAATAGGGGTTGGAAAATATGCTCATAAAAGGGAATGAATACACCCCCTAAAATGGAGGTTGTTGTGTGTTACGTAGTGTTGATAGTCTCATGTTCAAATAGGGGTTGGAAAATATGCTCATAAAAGGGAACGAGATCACCCCTTAAAATGGAGGTCGTAAAAGAGAACGAATACACCCCCTAAAAAGTGGTCATAAAAGGGAATAAATTCACCCCTAAAATGGAGGTCGTAAAAGACCGTGGGCTCACGGTTCAAGGTGTTCAATTTCCCAGGGGCTCCTGAGTTGGCCTCTTATGGCCTAGGTTGGCCTAGGTTGTTCCAGATCGATCCATTTTCTACTACTCATTGGATCCACTGAAAGATGTAAATAACTATTTTTATTTTCATGTTCACTCTTTTGTGATATAATTTATAATTAAAGATGAATCACTCATAAAAAATTATACAAGCATGCAACATTGCAATGGATGTAATGTGTATTTACTTGAGTTAACGCCTCTTGTAATAACAGAAATGTCATTGCAAAATATAGTAAGCCAACAGCAACAATTTCAAAACATTCATTTTTTACCCCCTTCCACGCTGTCACCGCCATAAACCATTTAAAATCGAATAAAATTTTTGTAGCTTATTTCATGCTCTTTCAAATGGAACAATTGGAAGACTCAATAAAATGATTGGTAACGGAGTTAAATGTATTTAAAGAAACTTATGTTTTTAATCCCTTCGGCCATTTTGATGACGTCAACATAGGAGTTCAGCGTGTTAAATCAAGTGCCTCCCAAGTATTTTAAAATTATTTATTATGTATATAAATACTGTGTAAAATTTGGGGCTGGTATATGGAAGTGAAGTATTTTGGCTGAATTTGTCGCTATCTGTTAAAAATCGTGACCGTCATTTTAATAATGTAATTAACACGTTATATGTGATATCTCAGTTATTTATGGGCCGATTTTCTTCGTTAATTTAAAATACTCATTTTAAAGGTAATGAAATTAAGAATCAGAGTTGGCGTGGGTCAATAAAAACTTGACCCACGACCCACTGACCCACCACCCACTGTGACCCACTGTGACCCACGATCCACCGTGACCCACTGTGACCCCCACCCACCGTGACCCACCACCCACCATGAACCACTCTCATCCACTTTGACCTACTCTGACTCACCAAAATCCATCGTCATCAACACTGAACACGATCCACGGCCTCTTCTAAACTGACTAAAGAGTTTATACTTGTAATAAAACAAGACTGTGATATTGTCACTAATCGGAGTTTGAATTTCTAGTCAATCGCTCAAACACTACTCTGTTACAATAACGGTGGATCTGACCTTTACGATATAAAACGGTAAAGTGTTTGTCAGTGAGGAAATTGAAACAGTTCGAGGTGGGGGAAAATTAGTGTGTGCCTAAAATATACTTGTACTAAGAGAGTATTCTTGCAAGTGTTAATTTCTGAACGCATTCCACAAGAAACTTCTATTCACAGGAAAATATCCCTGTACAATATGGAAAAGGTTATGGTTTCTCAGTTCACAGTATTTTTCTGACAAAAGACTTGAAAAATCAGTTGTTCATAAGGTATAAAGGTGCTCGGGTACCCTATGTGAGAGCATTTCCATAAAGCATGCTCATAAATGTAATTTGTGTAATCACTAAAACACCACGTTAAATTTAAGTTACAAATATGCATAATTGCAATTATTATGAATATTTATTCAAAGTAGTTTACCTAAAGCAAAGAAGAGACTTACTAAAAATTAGATACAAAGTTGAATAACACAAATAAGCCATTAGTAATACAAGTATACATTTTCCGTAACTCGTAATTTTCCACCTTAAAACAAATTTGAAAACGGATTTATTTCCTGTTGGTAACTTTTTCGTGGTAAATCGTCCGCAGCGGAATGATGTCCATCCTTCAGCCAAGAAATAGCTCGTCTATTTCGAGCCTGTCTAGCGGTGGGCCATTAACATTGATGAGCAACAAGTTAGACAATGTTTGAGCACTTAGTCTATTTCTAATATCAGTCATCTGTAAATTCATAAGGGAATATCCGCGTACGCACTCTGTTGTGGAAATTGATAATACTTCTACCCGATTTCTGCAACTTCTCATCGACAATGTACTTGTTAGACTTAAGTCTGATAACGATTTTTCTTGGTCAGGTTTGAAATACTCAGCAAGAACTATCATCTCTCTATCACCATACAACATCTTTCCCATATCGACCATGTCAGTTGGCAATGTCCACCCATGTAGAACAGAAACTTCATCTACCACGCCTTTGATTGGAAATCTTGTGAATAAATTATCAATTAAAGCCTGATAAACTGATGATTTCTTATTTGTTTATAAATTTAATTTTTGTAATTACATATGAAGGTTTGATACCATTACCAAGTTTCCTCCCCCGTCTAGAAAGCAAAAGGGAACGAGGTTCCTGGAAAGTGTTCAGAGGTGAATGGGAATTTCCCTCCTTCTTCCCCTTCAATTACCACACTGCTGTTTGCCGTGTGCCAAATTGCGATGAATTTCAATTAAATTATCATAATATAATTATTTCCTTGTTGAATTATCAATACTTTTCAGTGGAAAAAAGGATGAAATTTGAAAGTTCCAAATCAAAGTAAGTAGACCAACGTAAAGGGAAAGAAAAAAAAGTGTAAAATTTTCCATACAATTATGCGTACAATCGAAACTTAAAATTTCCGTATAATTAAGCTTACAGTACAAATTTTATGCCTATTTTTCTCACAACTTTATGGGTTGATTCCCTGTGCTGTAAGTGCTCCATATAATAAATATAAGCTTCAGCAATTATTATAACAGAAAGCAATGGATATATGAAGCCAAGCACTGTATTTTTTGTTTCTGATTTTTTTCTTAAATAACATCGATCGTTTTCGATCATTTTTACTAGTGATGGGCACGAGTCGAGCTGAAACTCGACTGGACTCGAAACTCGACTCGAATTCGAGTCGAGTTTCGAGCCGTGTCAAATGTAGTTCTCTCAAGTCGAGTTTCGAGCCGAGTTACTGTTTTTGAGATTGAGTTTCGAGTCGAGTCGAGTTTGATACATGGCTCGCTCGTTTAGCTCGTTTTAGCTTGATTTGAAATCATGGCCTGATTAAACTGTAAAGCGAAAGCCATGAGAAATGTAAGCCGTACTGTGGAATACTTTTAGTGTTGCTCACTAGAGGGGACACTGCTTGCATCTCATCTCGTCTCGATAACGAGACCACAATTGATTTTTTTTTTAAAATAAAAGTCCTCACCAGCCTCAAATATCGTGAGCACCAATATATGTATATACTGTAGTTTTTACCATCAAGGATGAGACCTGCACGGTCGTATTTCTGAACCTAAGCATAAGCCCAACCCGGGTAATGATGTCAACGGGATCGGCTCGGTTCAACTGAGCAAACAGCTCGAGCCGGCTCGGTTGGGATGAGCCATCGGCTCGGCTCAATTGAGCCGATGACCTGAGCCGACTCGTTCGGGATGAGCCACCGAATCGGTTCGGTTCGGCTCAGGTGAGCCATCGGTTTTTGCCGTCTCGGTTAGGTGAGGTGTTGACTCGACTCATTTCTCGGTTCGGATCGATAGTAGATGAGCTGTGAGCCGAGCCACTCGATCCGTTGACAACCCTAAACCCGGGCGGAGCACCGCGGTGATTCAGATAACTGCTAACTCCAGAACAGAAAAATAACAGGGTTGCCGGAGTATTCTAAGATTGATATAGGTCTATACATGATGTGTCTCATGTAACCCCTCTTTAATCAAATTGATGTGGATATCAATTTATCTCCTGGTATACACCTTTATGCTATAGCCGTGTTGAAGCAGCTCTCACGTTATGAATACTTGTAATTAATTAATTAATACGTAAAATTTACCATATTTTCCAATATTTTATGATATATAGCCTATATATATATATATATATATATATCGAATAACCCCTCCAACCATAATTATCAACATTAAATCTCCTTGTCTTTATACTGTATATGTGACTGTATAGCTGTGTTGAAATGGCTCCCATTATGAATGATTAATAAAAGGGATAATTCAAAATTGATCACTTTTCTTAATATCTTATCATAGGATATATGGAGAAATTACTAATTTTTTAGTATTAACATATTGCTTTATTGGTCTGTTTTTCTGTTAGTATCAATCATTATAAAGAATTCTAGTGACAAAAGAAATCATACTTAACTTTAAATTATCTTCATAATACTCTTTCGTAATATTCCTATATTGTCTTTAGCTTTATAATTTTCCTATGTTATTTTTAAATTCCTCATATTTAGAATTTCTTGCGAGAACAATAATCGTCATCTAGTTTCTACATATTATTATTATTATTATTATTATTATTATTATTATTATTATTATTATTATTATTATTATTATTATTATTTGAAGCTTAAAATATATAAAACGATAATCATGCCTGTTGTTCTGTATGGTTGCGAAACATGGTCGGTTACTCTGAGGGAAGAACATAGACTGAAAGTATTTGAGAACAGGATCCTGAGAAGAATATTCGGACCCAAGAGGAACGAGAATGGGGAATGGCGGAAGCTTCATAACGAGGAACTACATAGTTTATACGGTTTACCCAACATTGTTAGGGTCGTCAAGTCTAGGAGGCTTAGGTGGGCAGGTCATGTAGCTAGAATGGAAGAAAGTAGAAACGCTTTCAAAGTCTTGACTGGTAGACCCATAGGAAAACGACCATTAGGAAGACCTAGGCGCAGATGGGAGGATAATATTAAGATGGATCTCGCAGAGATAGGAATACAAAGTAGAAACTGGATCCAATTAGCTAAGGATAGAAGTCAGTGGAGAGCTTTTGTGAACGCGGCACTGAACCTCCGGGTTCCATAGGCCACAGAGTTAGTTAGTTAGTTAGTTATTATTATTATTATTACCAATATTATAAAAAGCCTATTCCTGATAACAATGTTGTTATTTGTATAATATGGGCAGCTCGTGGAAACATAATTGTATGCCACATTTTCTGACTTTCGAGTAAGTATGAAAAGAAAGTTCATCATTCCTATTCAATACGATACAATGACACATACCAAACAAGTTTCCCTTGTGGCTTCATACCAATCCAGTCCACCTAATAACTTAATTTTACCAGAAGTGACAATTATCATGATGTTCGCTAAATCCTCTCATATCATGGTAAAAACGAAATGAAATCTTTAAGTTTTATGTCCCACGGTTTTGCCGGTTAGGCTAAAGGAGACGGTGATGAGAAATGAGTGAAATGGTGGAATGAAGAAAGTGGGAGGAAACGGGAGAACCCCGAGAAAACCCACGCACACGGTGTTTGTCCACCATAAAGTCCACACGGCGCGAGCTGGGATCGAACATGGGACCCCAAGCACCGGAGGTGAACGCTCTACTACTGAGCTACCGCGCCCCCCACATATCATGGTAAATAAAGTGCTGACTTCGTTTCTTCATATTTTGTATGGCCGGAAATTCTCTTTTATCTTATTCATTGGAGGCAAACGTTCTTAAAGATTTAGACTGGACTGCAACTGAACACGTGTGGTTTATTGTTCAACAGCCCTGCAACTCTGTAAGTAAACAAGTTACCACCAAACGGAATCTGTAATCAGAGGTCCCTCCCTACAGAGGTTCAGACTTTTCTTTACTGAATAGTTTTAAGCTCTTTCCTTTTTTATAGTAAGCAATAAATATAGGAGAAGAACAATATTACTTTTCTGCGGCAGTATGTCATTTACTTGAGCAAAGCTATGGTAGTCAAAATTTGCAGACACTCCTCAAATAACAGGAAGAATCCCACAGCTATTTACAAAGGCAATCGGAAAAACAAGTTCATTTCTCTGCTTTCACGAAATATTTACATCTGTGATACTTTGCGTGCTGAAATTAATAATAATAATAATAATAATAATAATAATAATAATAATAATAATAATAATAATAATAATAATAATAATAATAATAATAGTGAATATCTACAATATATTATCATTATTCATACTTTATCTTATTTCTGACAGCAGTGTTACATACATAATTTTGTCTTCTTCAATCACAAGCGACTGTTTTTCTTATCCGATTCAAATCTCTCCTCCATATCGTTCTGCCTATTTACTCAGTAGAGTACTTCTAGATTAATATTCATTCACAACAATTCTTTGATCCAATTTTTTGTTGTATATACCCACATTCATGTCCAGTTCCATCTAAAGAAACTAGTGTAAAAAATATTTGTTCCCGAGCGTTATAGTAGTGTATGATTGAATTCCGGATATATGAAGGCCCATAAATATGCAAATTACATATGGGCCGTTAAAATTAGTGCAATATGCATTGGGCCGCGGAGAACTTCGCATTTGAATCAATTTTACACGAATACCGAGAGAACACTTCACGAATGTAGCATAGATTGTGTCTTAAAGTTACTCATATACAGACCACGACAATAGTCTAGGAGACAAAGTTTGTGTCTGTCTCGTATCGAAAAAGTATCGTAAAAAGTGGCCTCTTAGGAACTGTATATGTACCCGGAAACGTATGACTTCATGCCCACCATCAGCCATTTTTTGCAGAATTAAGTGAACGAGAGATATATTTATTTCTTTATTACTAAGCTACCAGATACAATCTCAGAGGCCATTTTACACTGGAGCCCTCAAATCAACAATAATAACAACATTGGGAAAGGAAGTGGAAGGATGGCGACCAGGGTCTGTATTTTAAGATACCATCTCAACATTGACCTGGTGTAACTGAGGAAAACCCTGGAAAACCTCAGTCAGGATACTGAACTCTGGATTCGAGCATGGGACCTTCCGATTGCGAAGCAAAAACGCTGTAATAATAATAAATCTTTGAGTTTTACGTCCCACTCTTATGTCGGCTAGGCTAAAGGAGATGGGGATGATGAGAAATGAATGAAATGGTAGAATGAAGGAAGTGGGAGGAAATGGACGAGCCCCGAGGAAACCCAATGCATACGGTGTTCGTCCACCACAAGGTTCATTTGGCGGGAGCAGAGATGGAACCCGGGACCCCATGCACCAGAGGTGAACGCTCTACCAATGAGCCACGTCGGCCCTTATAACAATAATAATAATAATAATAATAATAATAATAATAATAATAATAATAATAATAATAACGATAATAATAATAATAATAATAATAATAATAACGATAATAATAATAATAATAATAATAATAATAATAATAATAATAATAATAATAATAATAATAAGTTGTAGTTGTAGTAGTAGTACTAGTAGTGTCATTGATAATAATTTTATTGTGCATGTATGATACTTGAACTACACACACGATTAGGCTCGATTTGGCTCGTTTTGGCTAGACTCGACTCGAAACTCGAACCAAATTCGAGTCGAGTTGGAGGAAATTTTTCGAGCCGAGTTCTAGAGTCGAGTTCAAACATGTCTGTTTCGAGTTGAGTCGAGTTTCAAAGAAAACTCCCTCGAACTCGCTCGTGCCCATCCCTAATTTTTACAAACCAACTCACTACCAATTTTCCATATATAGAAAGTACCCCTCCCCCACATAAAGGAGAATTTAAAAAAATGCTAGGACACATTCTGTTTATTTTCAATAAAGAGTTAATACACTGAATTTCAGCTCCGTAAGTTTAACGGCTTGCGAGATACTCATTTTTTTTCGCATAAATTTGGATCCCCACTACCTCCTTAGGATATTCTGCATTATAATTAAAGCAACATAACATCCCAATTTGGATTAAGGCCGAACTATATACCGAAAGTAATTTCATTTGACTTTGCAATTTGACCGTGATGATCAGGCACAAATAGTTACATTCAATTTTTTATATATTACAGTGATTCAAAAATGTATTTTTTCCAGTAGTTAGCTCTAAAAACTCACAGGTCTCGAAAGCCAAGTTGTAGTGTAAATCCTATTGCTATTATTACTATTAAAAATATCAATATCCAAAAGTGCTTGAAGTTCTTTTTTCACTTGGTTACATATACTCACCTCAGGTAAGTAGACAGAAACAACTGGAAAAGGAAGGGAAATGAAGGTCTTGAAAGTAAAACGGAGACAAATTTACCAGTCTTCAGAAGATACTGTTTACAATGCAGTGAGCAGAGAGGGTCGGTAGATCATACTGAGTCGGTGGGTCGCAGTGGGCCATGGTGGGTGGTGGGTCGCAGTGGGTCACGGTGGGTGGTGGGTCACAGTGGGTCACATACTGTGAACCCACGACCCACTGACCCACTCAGAAAACTTGACCCACTTGATCCACTGACCCACCGACCTACTGACCCACTCCATCTCTGTTAACAATATAACACGTTAAGTAAGTGTTCCATCTAAAACTAAGGGTTTCGGAGTTATTTTGTATTTTTCTTCATTAAAGACTCATTAATTTAATAAATTCTTAAATAACTCCGAAATGGTTAATTTTAGAGGAAATATTTTGGTATTGCAAATTTAATTTCCTTTAAAATGAGCCAAGTTTGAAGAAAATCGGTTCATAAATAACGGAGATATGGCTTATTTTATGAATCGAGCTGTCCGCCATTTTGATGACGTTATCACACGAGTTCTGGACATTGGATCGAGTGTCTCCCGGCGGTTTTCTGTTCTTTCGTATACATATAAGAACTGTGTAAAATTGCAGACTGGTAGCCGGAAGTGAAATATTTTTACACTAACTCCACGCACTATATATCGGTCATGCTATACGCATAGGCAACTTACATGGCAAAACCACACTGAAAAGGGTGGCAAAAATCCATGTAAACATATTTGTGGAGTGGATTTTAGTTTAGCATCCCTTTCAGCAGCGAGGCTATATGAGACGTGGACCTACTGATTGACGTGGAATCCGAACCACATGAGCTCCCGCCGGGAATCGAACCCGGGACTCCCACGCCAAAGGCGCGAACGCTAACCGCTTAGCCACGAGGGAGCTCAATAAACATATTTGTAGTAATAACAAATTATATATTGAATTATGAATAACCCAGCAAATAGAACTGTAAATTTTACAATCGGCATTATCTGTACTTCGGATGTGTTTCGTTAGTACGGCATTACTTACTTTAACCATACAAGTAGTCATCTTGTAAACGATTGTTGGTGCTTGAGTCGCCATTTTTGAGCAGTCCGAAGTTACTTCATCCCCTTTCTGCTTCTTCCTTCATTTCTACTGCTTTGTTTTTGAGGCTTGACTTACTTTCTGTGGTTATTGACTATTGCTTTTTCATGGTAGGTGAGATGTAGCTGCTTTTTCCATTCGTATGTCAGGTTTGCAAAGTAGATCTTCCCTGCATTGAGTGTTTTGAAAAAATACCTTTTAGTGGCTAGTGGTATGGCTTTCAACATCCGGTTTCGGTCAATCTGTGGCATGGAAATGGTAAGTACTGTAGTGACCCAGGTTATTTGGTTGGTAACTGCTTGTATTGCGTTTTTGATTAGGCATTCCTGTCACTGGCTTGTTTCTTACGTTGGTTCTACCTGTATGTTTTCATGATCTTCGATGCCCGTACTGGTAGTAGTTGCAGCAGAACGTTAGTCTTGAATATTGCTTTGAGTTACTTACCCTGTAGAATATGCCTTCAATTCTTATTTTTCCAATTTTCAGTCCTTTATATGTTAAATTATAGACATCTTGTTTCCATCTTTTAGTTTGAAATGTTATTCTTTTCTATTTTCTTATTTGAAATGCTTTACAAACACTCTTGGGCAACTATCCATTCAAAAATTTTGAAAGGGAAATACACATACCAAGAATACATCTTTTTCCATTATCTGCTAGAAAACAGTAAAGAAATTCACGCGAAGAAATTTCAATTTTGTGCCATAGGTGTCAACAGTAGGATGTTTATTCCCATCTAAAAACGTTTACGTAACATCTAGCATTCTAGAATTATGCACTTTTATTTTAATACAAGAAGTAGGATATGGTTACCCACTGTTAAAGTCAGTGTCACCCGTGAGTATGTTAACACCTTGACTACATGAAAGAAGTAGGTAGGTAATTACTTCAGTTAACTATTGCAAAACAAGAACAGAACAGAATTCGAAATAGTGCTTTCGTTCAAGGGTGATCATGTGGAGTAACGGACCTGCGTAAGTCACCGTTATTTGTCAAGGTTTTAACAGATTAAATCCATTAATGGACTCAACTGAGGTAAGTGAAGTAGCTATCTACTGCAAAAAAGAATTTAAAAATTCGCTTTCGTTCAAGAGTTTTTGTACAATTTTAGATCCTATAAGTCAAATTTGTGTGATCCAAATAATAATAATTAAGAAGGTAAATGCAGTATTAATAGTCATTGGATGAAGAGGAAAAATATTTAGAACTTAACCTACGTTACTTTCGCCCACTGATGCAGTTCGGCTAAGCTAGTTGTTCAATAAATTAAAATCTCAAGAAATGAATTTATAATTAAAGTTGACGAACATAAAGGTGAAATATTTTTGAACAATAGGGGAAAAGTAATGAACATTTTGCAATTGAGTAAACTGTTTTTCTTTTATACGAGGTGTGCTCAAAACATACGGTGAATAATTTTATTAGAAGCAAAGTAATGATCTTACATGGAATCTGATTTAATCTCCTTGAAAGTACTGTTCTTGGCTAGCAATGCACTTATCCCAACGTTGAATTGAAGACTGGAAGATTTCTGGAAGCCTTCTTTTGGAAGGGCGTTCAGCTACTTTGTCGCGTCCCTCTCAGTGTCGGAATGTCCAAACGTCTCCTTTTAAACTCGGTTTTAATTTTTGAGAAGAACCAGAAGTTGCGTCATGTTATAACTGCAGAGTACGGTGGATGTAGACAGGTAGGAATATTTTTTTCGGCCAGAACCCCCTGTTCGTCAGTCAAAAGTCGGGAAACGAATTTCGCACACACTCTTTTCATTTCCAATTCGGTGGTTAAAATGCTTTGTATCGACCATTTCCGCTCTTAAATTGCTCACACCACTTGTAAAGTCTTCAGAGTTACAGCATTATTGCCATACAACCATTTCAACATTTCATGAGTTTCTTGGACACTTTTTTCAACCTGAAACAGAATTTACTGTTCACGCGTTGTTCAAAATCCATGATGCGAGACATACACAATAAACACAATCTCAATCATGCGGCTCTGGATACTGACTGACAAATCAGAACGAGATCCAATTTAACGCTGTCTGTCTCAAGGGATCAGGCTATCGGACAATTTACATTAAATGGCAGTAGCATCAGCAGTTGCCGCTAAAAAAAAAAAAAAAAAAGAATCATTCACCCTACTTTTTGATCATACCTTGTATTGTTCTCTATATAGTTCCAGATCAATAATTAGTCTTTATTCTTTTTAGTCATTAAACATATCCGTACTTACAAAGTGGAAACTCAATATGCCAGTAGATAAGCTGAGTGCGTTTTGGAAGGCAGTTACTTATGAATCCAGAGAAATATTTATTTCAAAAAAGTATTCTAGCCCCGACAGTAACTACTGTAAGTATTTTTTAAAACATAATTATTGTAAATTGATGGGTTTAATTTTACTCAAACTTGTAATTACTAAAACTTCTGACACATTTAGGTCTTGTTTATAAAGCATTAAATTATTTTAAATCAATTAAAAACTTAAAATGGTTTTCACTACACTTTGAAATTTTTAGTTGTAAATGTTGTAGTTGTAAATGTTTAGTTGTAACAGCTTGTTGAATTAACCTATGACTCAAGATAATTATGTTTCCCTAATCTTAGTCTATCTCCAGACAAAAATACTCTGTATGATACTTAATATAAGATTTATACAGATTGTATATTCACCTTTTGGTTTCGAAACTTTCCATTGACATAAGAAGTCTGAATTCAAGATTGTCTAAATACAATGTAGCAAATATGCGCCAAAGAATGCAAATTACTTACACAGTGAGCAATTAAATTCCATTACTTCGACACAATTTTCACACAATTTTCCAGACAGAATTTTAAGATGTTCATGAGCAAGTACTCAAGGATTAGTACCTCATGTGCGTTGCTCTTGTCAATTTACTTAATAAAATATGAAATACGAAATACGGTATTTTAACTGAAAAAGATAGTATCCTATTAGTTATACAACCTTTCGTCAAACAAAATGTTAGAAACAACCAGGAAAACTAACAGTGATATACAAATATTCAGATCATATCTTGCCCCCCCCACACACACACACACTTTTAACGTCCAATCTTCGCCACTGCATACTTACATGTTTAATGGAAACACCTGGAAAAGTGCAACTTATTAGATTAGTGATAATTTGACCACCTATTGTTATCGAAACAGCTAAGATCACTTAGTTCCGTGGGAGAGGATGGAGGCGGATGCTCAGAAGTTGTGTCTCCAAAACGGACCATAGATATTAAATTATGTTGAGGTATTGGGATTAGGCGGACCAGGGAATATTCAACTCATATTCCTCCATTAGTTCCAGCTGTATTAATAGATGCAATATGATCCTGGGATATGGCGTCATTATCAGTAAGCATCAGCACAGCTCACAGAAGCGTCGCCATATTTCAGCCTCTCATAAAGAAGACCCGTAAGTTGAAGTACAGTGAATGGTGGCTCGAACGGCTGTATTATACGTTTTCAGTCATCAATGGTCAATATTGCATGTTCACAGCACCATAGTTGCCATGATAAAGACTTGTAAGACTTGTATTAGTTGTTTCACCTATGCAACCAGACCCCAATATGTCTATGTCAAGTAACAGTCACGGACTGTATCTGTCGACACAAGCAATGGGAGTTACTGGTTGCAAGGGTGCCGATTCTGGGGACCGGGGGGCCAACGCTCCCAATGCTTAAGTTATAAGGACCTCCATATATTTTTATGAATATGCATTTTATATGTATTTTTATTGGTATATGTATTGTTGTATGATTTTTATGAACATGCAACATTTGGCATAATTTGAATTCAATTGGTCTTAAAATCATCATATGTGAGTTTTTACACCCTTATCTGCAACCGAACACTCACTTGAATGCCTTCTCCTTCAAGTTACAGAGAAATCGGCGCCCTAGCTGGTTGGGTTGCTCCGCCACCTACACCGCAGTCGCAAGATAATTCTGACTGTTCACTTTAATGCCCGGCAGGACCTGCTACTCAGGGTTTTTTTTTCGACCAATATTCCTCTTCGCCCATGAGGTTTTGCCATTAGCTTTGTAATCCATCATCAACTTGGACATTGTCTGACGTGAGATATTTAACATACTTTTAAATATCTCTGGTTTGGCTTTGGATTGATTTGAGTTTAGGGTCTCTTTGAGCAGTGATACTATATAAGATGCGGACCTACAGCTTAATGTGAGATCCGAACCACGTGAGCTCCGCCGGGAATCGAACTCGGGTCTCCCAGGCCAGAAGCACGTACGCTAATCGCTTAGCCACAAGGAAACTCACTTTTAACGATAGTCACGGTCGCACATCTTAAGCGAATTCCAAGAATCTGAGAGGTGGCCGCTTTGAAAATCTGAGAGGTTTTCTAGTAACCCAATTTATTCTATTACCGTATGCTCAGTTTATTACACACTGCTATTTTATTGCTTGCGTAGTATGGAGTTTATCCGAACATACTGCCATTAACAGCTCATTGCTGCCGCAGCCACTGGCCGTTGCCATTCCAAATAAATGATGTGTTTCCAACTCTATGTGTTTGCATTACATTAATATGTATGTGTAATTGGTTTAATATGTAATGAGTACTTACCAATATGTAATGAGTAATAAAGCCTTATCCTAGATGAGGTAAAAGTTCTCTAATTTGAACTTTTGGCATTTTTTACCTAAGTAAAGGATCGACCTGAACCATCCAAATTTACAATTTCTTCAGAACATTTGTAACATTTTTTTGACACTTCCCAAATTCAAGGAGAGAGTCACAACTGTGTACGATTCACGATTTGTTTTCACTTGTTAGTTGACAAAGTAATTAAATGGTTTCAAATGTATCTCTTGTAGACCAGAAGTACGTTCGGAAAGTGTCTTCACTTAATTATGGTAATTGCTTTACAATAAGCAGAAATAACACCGCGAGGAAAGGAGATGGAATTCATATGACTCTAGGAAGCTGGAAACCCTCAGATGCGTTTGGAGTGTATTTGATTTACATACATAGCCGTTACGAACCTTGGTCAGGTAAGAATATTTTGTGGTTATTTTTCTTTTAAATAATCATTCACTACAGGGTGAAGTTAGATTTACATCCAAGTTGCACAACCCGAGTGTGACGTAATGTCACGTGCTATTATCATAGGGTAAAGGTGGAATAAAACGAGCCATGCTGGGCTTCTAACCTCCTTCGATCGCTGACGCTCGCTCAGCTGTTTCGTAGCCTAAGTAAATAACTTTTTTATCAGTAAAGTTGTATGTGCAAAGTGGACTAATATCACGTGACATTACGTCACGATCAAGTATTGCAACTTCAATGTAAATTTAACTAGGCCTACACCCTTCACTACAGTTCAATGGACTAAATTCTACAAATTGCTCGCGTACAGGAAAGAACAGTGGACCCACACATTGTTATCACGTTCTTCTCCTGATTCGAGTTTAAAACTAGAATTCTGACAGAACTCAATATAAAACTTTCTAATTTAGTTAATTTAAACCATCACCGCATGTAATACGAAGAACTGTAAAATTGCAAACAACGCTAACACATTAACGTGTGATGCAGATGTCAGGATCAAAGCCAAAGAAAAATGTCAAACACATTGCTTGACTTTTAAACCCTGCGAGCGTCAGACCTGGCTCTGACATATCTACACATTTCCTTGCAATGACAAATTAAATAATCAAAGAAACATAAATACAGTAATAATAAACCTCTACATTGATTTATAAGAAGAAATACAATATACGTGTATATTTACGTATTCCATCCTTCCAACAGACCATAATTCGAAACTCAATTATTGTGTATATTTTCAAGAGTTAAGAGTTCTTCTAAAAGTGGATGATGCACGTTTTCTTTGGTGATTAAGTAGTTTCTCTGCTTCTAGATCATTCAAAGATATTACTGTCTCAATTTGTTATTGAAAGTATGCAGTCAGCTTCATTGACTATGACTTTAGTACGCCTGAAGTATATCAAACACATTTCAACTTAATACTTAGCTGATTTACGTTTTTCTTTTAAAGAAAATATTTTAATTTCCAGATATAAAAACAGAAGTTCTTGGTAGAGAAATCATTAAAGTGTATTCCGGTCAGAAACTAAATGTTGGTGTTGGGCTCCAGTATATTCATGCGCTAAATCTTGACGAATATCCATGCACTGGCGATTTGAACTACAGCTTTACTATGGTAAGTAATATTGTGACACGTTAAATAAACATTAGTAATAAATCACGGTACTTTAAGTGAATCGTTTAAGTAATTTGAAATATATGTTTGTTAAAGTAAATCCTTATGTCTTAATACCTGTCAACGAATCATAAATTTTTCATAGAAAATTGTTACGTTTTCTACTCTTATATTTTAACTATCTATTAGTGTCTATATCAAGAGACCTGCGGTGACATAGGTGGTAGGGTATTTATCTTCCAATCGAACGAGATCGGTTAAATTCCCGATGGTAAGCGATTTATTCTTCTACTATCATCACTTACACACAGTTTCTGTGAAGTGAGCGACACTTGAAAGATAAAGAAACTTGAGGATGGTGTTGTACACATAATCATATGAAATGCCGAGGTTATGGAACTGTGAAGTGTTATCGTGTTATCTTTATACCATTTGTGAACAATATTGGCCTATCCCGAATGGGAGGGGGCATAACTACCTTTGTAATAGGATAACGTAAATTTGGGCAAGAACACAATGTACTCAACAAAGTAACATAAAACAGATGATGCGTGCAATTTTCGGAACGGAAGCGGGTGCATAATCAGAAGTATTCGAAGACAAGCATTTTTTTAAAATTAGGAGCAAACTACTTAGTTTTTTTGTTATGATTTTTGTTGAATTAACTGGTTAACAAAATTTAAGTTTGGCATTTTCTTGCATGAAAGTAGATCTTCCGTGGTACATTTTTTGAAACTAAGTTTATAACAGCATTGTAGAGAAACTAGATCTTTGAATTTTTATATATCTATACACAAGTAGTTAGGCATAGTTAGGATTTTATAGTTATAGGCACATTTACAAGACTACAGGCTGGATATACGAAACACTTACTTTTTTCGGGAATGGGATAGTTAACCCCGAGGCATTCGTTATCAGAGGAAAAATCAGCAACGACACAAGAAAATTGAAACAGCTATAAAAGAATGTTGCGAACGCCCCCTATTCTACTCTCTCTCTCTCTCTCTCTCTCTCTCTCTCTCTCTCTCTCTCTCTATATATATATATATATATATATATATATATATATATATATATATATATATATATATATATATACCTCCACTCCATATTAACTATGATTTCATAAATATTTTGTGGCTGGAATGTAGAAAAGCAAGGCTGGTTTCCAGTGCATGTACGTAAATTTCCTAATTTCAGTGCCAATAAAGAGAAGGCCGGTGTGTACTTGTAGGTCTCAATAAGGGATTTCCTGCCATACCAGAATTTCCATGCCTTGCTTAGTCCTCTTGAACTGTAATCTTCTATCTTTCATGAGTTTGTGCTAAGGTTTCATAGGCATTAGAAAAGCTGAAACTTACAAAACATTGAAAGGTGAATTTATTGTACACTTATGAATAGGACGGATGCAACATATCTCTGAAACTGCATTTCCTGCACAGCTACCAGGACTTTTCTTCAGCAAATCTCGAAGACGTCAGTGATGAAGATGATGAAGAGTCCATCAAACAATCTGAACAAGGGGAATGTAGAGTATGCTTGCACAATATTGCTGCGGATTGGTTAGGGAATTCACAGAAGAAATCGAATGTAAGATAAAGATTTGGATATACAGTATATTTAGATTTATATGTTGTATTTGTTTACATATATTTAGTTCTATATTGCAATATGCAGACTTTGAACATGCTTTCATCAGCTCATTGTAATTAGAACTGCCGCTAAATGCTGATGTGCCAAATTTCATTGAATTTGAAACGCCACTTACAATACGTTCCGTTGTATTACTGGCTTACAAGTAGGTATCGTGCATAAAATACATACATCCACTTAATACATCTTAAGTATACTGAAACCCAACCATTTCATAATCAGTCCACCAGCATATGGTCAGAGTAAGCTGCTTTCGCTCGTCTGGTACTTACATACCTCTTATTACGTTGTAAGTGCACGTTATGTAACCCATATTAGAGATAAGGTTATCTGGTTGGTTGAGTTCGGGTTTAGCGTCCCTTTCAGCACAGAGGCTACATAAGATAGTGACATAAAGTTTCACGTGGGATCTGAACTACATGAGCTGCCATCGGGAGTGAAACCCTTATCATAAAATTATCATTTTCATATGAAAACTTACCCTATCTCTTTTTTCGCCCCGTCGTTTCTCTCTCAGAAGCCAAATTAAAAAAAAAAAAAGTCCTTGTTTCGAAAACATTCTATATATTCAGAACTACTAATCCAAGGATGCAAATAAGCAACAAAATTTTATTCGCCCAAGAAAAAAGTTACTAGCCCACACCCTATGATAGAAATCATTTACTTACCTTCGGTATGATATTAAACACTCGCCCGCACCGATGAACCACTCGCTCCGGTCGAGTGGGCGAGTGGTTGTTTGCATCCCTGTACTAATCATATTTCCATGAAACTTGTCATTATAAATGTAAAAGTTTGATGAAATGCCTCTCGTGAAAGTATCTGACACTGGGCTTTGGTAGGTGTACTAAAATTTCAAAAAAATCTTTCAAGGAAAACTTTTAAAAGTTTTCTCCCACATTTATGGATCGTTATACATACATTTCAAATAATCGAAAATTTGCATCATTCTAAAGTCGATAACATGCTAACCATGAACCTATGGTATCATTGGTTAACAGTGAAACTTTTTTTGTTGCATGGAACTGTTTTCCTTATAGTTTTCAAGCTTCTGAAAACAAATCTCAACTTAGTTTTACCTCCAACTGAGAAATAACCCTTGTAATAGTATTACTCCTTTAAAAATCACGTCTCATTTAAAAGGAGATTTTAGACTTGCAGTTAGGAAGCTTCTTCTCCTACCATAATTAATCTTAATTCATGGTTTGTACTTACTTATCTTTGTAATAATTCGCACGTTCGAATGATATTACACAACGATCCACAATTTTCGGAAAATGCGGAAAATTTGAGAAGTTTTCTCCTAAATATGCCTGGGCAGCCTGGTGGGGCAGTGGTGGATAGTGTAAGGTATTTACATCAAATGTACCCAAATATTTTTACATGTTTTGTACATATTTCTGCCAAGATTTACTAAGCAAATTCGGTAGGTTATAAATACGGAAAATTTGTTTAGACATATTGCAATATTTTGACATATATAAAATATTTAATAAACTCTTAGTCCTACTCGAGCTATTGAAAGATTAATCGTTTCTACATCACCGTCTGTAGAATAATGCAGAAATTTGAATGATATCCCATGTGTGTGCGTATAACAATCCAGAAGTTCGGGAGAAATACGGAAAATTTCTCTGTAAAACGGCATATTTTATTGTCTTTATTGGTGCGCAAGTGCAGAAGCTACATCCAAGAAATCGTATACCTCCTAGGTTACATAATTGCGAACTTGCATTGAATGACAACTAGTAGTCATGAAGATATCCTTCTGTACCAAGATATGTTCTAAGAAAAATATGACTTTTCAGATGGAGAGGGCAAGGGAGAATGAAAGAATGAGGAAGGGTATTATTTTCTTATTACAAACACTCACAGGAGAAATAAAACGTAAAACAATTACTTAAGTATTATTTTACATATGTCTAGTTCTATATTGCACTATATAAACTTAACATAATGATTTGATCAGGCCAATCATAATTTAAAATGCCATTAAATACTCATGTGGGAAGCTTTCCATGTATTTGAAGCATCACTCGCAATGAGATACATCGTAATACTGGTTTATAACTGTCGTACATGAAAAATATATACATGCATTGCGTATATGGAAACTTGATCGCAATTATGATTTGCTCGTAATTATGATTTCATATTTTACAACTACGACTGTATTTATTCCTCTGTCGCTCTACATTGTAAACACATTCAAGGATAAAATGACGTTATTTCGCTGTGGACGAATATAAAGGAAACTATTCCAATCCATCTAGACGTGGAACATTTCATAACTTATGTACTGACATATCGGTAAAATTTTGATTTTACTTTGTTCCTGGATTTTGACTTTTCTCCATTTAGGCTGTTGTGTGAGACATTTTGTTAATTCTTACTTGTAACCATGATTTTCATGTAAACGTTTATCTTACCATTATTTTACCCAACATTGTAAACTAATGACGGGCACACAAATTTCGATATCATCAATTAGTTTGGCTCTCCAAGAGCATGGGCATAGTTTGCCGCATTCCGAAATTTTGTCCTATTGCAAATTCCTTTTGATTTGAATTATGATACAGTTGTTTCTCATGGTTGCTCCCATTGACGAATGCATTCATCCCCTTCTCGTAAACTCGTAAACTAGAGTAGTTTCAATCGTATATCATGTCATTTTCATTATTCTCAATCTACTGACATAGTAACACGTTCCACTTTGCGAGAAAAATGTGCGTTGATTTTGCTTGTTAGAGGCAACTCTTAGGCTTTTCTTAATTTTCCACAAACAACTCGCACAAAGTATCGACTGTTATTTTCAATTCAGGAAAACATTTCGAAATTTTTGTAAGTAATTTGGCAACTCTTAAACAGCATGTCAATTCAGAAATATCATTCATGGATGACGTCATACTAACTATTCAGCTACCGCTTGAAGAAATGAAACTTGCTTTAGCAAAAGAATGTTGTCGTCGAGTTTGTGGTGGTGTCGAAAATTATATTTATTGGTTCGAAAATTATATTCATAACTACTAATCATCTTTCAATATAACTTGGGAAATATAAAACCTAGGACATGTAGGATTTTTCGGTGTACTTTCCGTGCAGATACCTGACACTAGGGACCAGATGGGGGTACCAAAATTAAAATATACTCTTACGCTTGTGCATTCGGTAGGAATGCTTTTGTCGTCGTTTTGAAGAAAGAAAAGAAACTATTATCGTTAATTTGGGAAATATAGCTTACTGGTAGAATTGAGAGGTATTTGAGAAGACGACGAGCGTATTTAGTTTGTAGATCATGTGGGTAAAAATAAAAAAAAAAAAACAAATATATAAAAAAAGAGAGAGTTGAGAGTATGTTTAGGAAGAAAGAAAAGGAAGGTTGTTTGGGCGTTTAGGACCTTGGATGTGTATTCCGTACCTCCGTTTCTGGTCGTCGACTGGTGGTCTTCATGTCTCGGCTTCTGTGTCGGATTGGCGTGGAACTTGGAATAGGTCTTTTTTTGCCGTTGCTCACACTCGCGACTCGTGTACTTCACCGCTTCTCGAGTGCTACTCCCTTCTTTCGGGTCCTGGGACGTTTTTATATCAACCAAAGTAGGAAGATGGCCGTCGAAATTACGGAAAAGCATCCAAAGTTCGCACGTGTAAGGATTCAGGAAAGTGCAAGGTAAATGGAATTCTCGACTTATTTAATAATATGTCAACAGTTACAGAGCGCTTTGATTACATCAGATTACATAAGTTAGATAAATTTACCAAGAATGAAGAATGAGGAATCGTCTACTAAAGAGAATTTTGAAATGTTTGCTGACTGTCTTATTATTCCAAGTTATGTCTGTCTCTCATTATCCACAGAAAATAAAGAGAAAAAATATTTAAAAAAATAAAAAATGAAATCGTTATTAAATCTTGATTTGTTTATATACTGAATATTAATAGTATGAGGGAAATAAAATATCTCTACAATACCTTTTCAAGGAAAACTTTAAGAAATTTTCCCGAATTTATGGGTGATCGTTATACATTAGTGAAATATAATTTAAATCATGCATTATTTCAAAGATCACGGCGCACAAATCGTTAATTTGTTACAATTAGGATAGAGTAAAATTTATTAAGTACATTTTTTATATTTCAAAATTTTGCTATTTATTTCGAAGAAAATCTTAACTATGAACTGAATTTTAATGTGGCTTGGCATAATATTGCCCAAAATATGTGATAGCTATATTTGGTACAGGTACTTCATACTAGGGCTCCGCAAGGGGCGCCCATATTGCTGAAGAACATATTATTCTGGGAAATTTGTCAAATTTTCCGGAATTTCCCCAGAAGTATGAATTGTAAGTAGCGCTGGATTAACCCATCCGGAGACCCGTCCTAGAAAATATCTGTGACCCTACTGACTTCACTAACACATTTCTGTGAAAGTGCAGTAGGAAAATCAAGGGAATATGATTTACATTTTTGGTCATATTTTATTTTATGATGATGATTGTGTCTTCATGATTCTCTTTAGATAGCCTGTTGAGATTTTGAGCGGGGCGGAGGCCCTGCATACCTGGAGGCTCGGGGCTATAGTCCTCCTTAATCCGGTCCTGATTGTAAGGCTTCATTTTGTGTCGTTTGAAAACACGAGTCATTGGAAAGATAATAACGTGTTAACCATGAATGCAAGTTAATTAGAGGGAAAGTCTAAAATTTCCTTTTAAATGAGATTTAGACTATTCCAGGTAGTACATTAACACTATTACTGGTATTATTTTAAAATACAGTACAAAGTACAAATACGGTACAGTACAAAGATTAAGTTCAGATTCCTTTTGAGAAACTCGAAGAACGAAAGGAACACCTAGATTCATGCAAAAACAAATTTTAAATTAGATTTAGTTTACCTGCTTAATTAGGATGAAAGCGAAAGCTTATTTTTTTCCATGTTTCAAAATTGTGGAATATATCCGTAAAAATCCCTATCTACATAGCTAGTAATGGCACTTCAATGAAACTTGGTACAAATATAGTGCAAAATATGCAATATTATTGTATTGAGTACAGTTATCTGACACTGGGTCCCACATCAGCTGCCCAAATTATTAATAACAATTTTTTGTAGGAAACTTCTCGAATTTTACCGAATCGTGAAGTATTTCAGTAGTATCGTGAGAATATAAAATTACCTTTGAAAATAAAACTCGATTTTAAATGTGTTAGTACTATGACTGTAGAGTGTAGAGTCAAAACTAAATTGAAAATTTTCAGCAGTTCGGAAACTATACTATCATTTAAAAATTTGCTATCGATCAGTGGTTTTAATAGTATAAAAGTAGATTTCAGACGTCTTTTGTTATGTTTCATATCTCGTTATCGAGTTGACACTCAAGTATTAGTAATGTGTAATATGGGAGAAGCAATAATGGCTGTATAAGAAATTGCATCATTCAGGCGGTCTGAACCAATCCGCCAGAACTGATTAAAATTTCTCAGGTTTCCGGAACCTCTAAATCCAACGCTTACGAAGAATCTCTATTACCTTTTTTGAGAGTGGAGTAGTTTTTCATTTTCAGGATTTAAAGAGACAATTAAACATGTTGCAATGCAGAATGGCGTTTTAATTTTCACAATACCTCGTCGATGTAAATATAATTCTGCCAATGTTTCAGACGCAGTTCTTTTCATAGGTTTAGTTGTTTTATTTTTATCTTTTTGTCAGAAACGAAAATTTTGCGTTGCGTTTACGTAAACCGATACAAAATGGGGTCCTCTTAATGTCAGTTGAGGCGAAAATAACCTTCAGGTATCTTCTCTATTCTAGGGTTATCTGAACACGTAGTGTACTTTATCAACCAGAATGTTATACGACTTCCGAACAAGTGTATGCTTTATGACTTTTTGGCTTCTGTTAACAGTATTGTTTGAAAAAGTAATAGTAATACTAATATACGAATACACAGTGACGACACCAACTGTAATTTCTTAGGGGGGCAAAGGAAGGGCAGAGACATTTTTTGGGAGGCGGCTATCTTTGCATGCCAAAAACGATAGTCTTATTATGTTTGACCACATTACAGTACAACATGTATTACGTTGTTGTTTTCATATTATGTAATTATAAATTAAATTTACTTAAAGTAAAATTTGCAACTAACAAATAAAATAACTCTGCTCATGAAGTATTCTATTCCTGGTGGGAGAATATTGATATTTGAATCCATTACAGTGTTTCGAATTCCATGTTAAATAGTCTGTCTGCATTTTACCGTATATAGCCTCGGTGCTAAGAAAGACACTAAACTTCTATCTAACCAACCAGATTGAAGATACTTAAATGAACCTAGACTTAACTGATTACACTATCACCTATCAGTGTTCGAAAAAAATATTTTAAATAAAATTTACATATTTTCCCTCTAAAACCCGAATCTGCAATTAAAATGACGGGGTTCCCATATCATTTCTCAGTTTATCCCCGTACCAACCTAAATGGGGAAGCGGGAAACTAATTTTAGCGTAAGTAAATTTCTCTATGCAAAATTTGACTTTTTATTTCGTACATATTTTCGTCAGGTTCTTGTTTCTCAAGATATTTTGCAATATGAAGTAACAAAGTTCACTCTAATTATACACCCTCATCCCTCGTTTTAATGGGCCTCCTCCATTGTTTAAGTCGGTGTAAAAGGGAGCATGGACGGTCAAATGTTTCCGATTGTCTGTAGGTTCCAGCAGTGGCTAATAGCCATAGAAAATGAATGCAGTGGCTAATATCTATAATTACATTGCGAAAGAAAATTGAATAATACAGTAGTATGTATTTTTAATTAAGTACAAAATTCAAGCTGGTCGTGTAAAATACCAGATACGCTGTATATATATATTATAAATAAGCAATTTCAACAGTTTTGGTTTAAAATCAGGATTTTTAGATTGAATCAGCTCCTCCAGACTTTGTGCGTCGCTTCCGAAGTTTGTTAAATCGATGTCCGTAAAATCGAGATGAGTATATAGGCTATAATTATAATTGTTATTTTCATATTCGTTGAAAATACAATTAGTGAAAAATAAAATAAAATTTCCGCTGAATTGGTAGACTTGACAAAAGATCTCCCCCTCATTTCCTGCCTATTCGTCAGTTTGAAAAAAATATGTAAGATTGATACCGAAATAAATTCATGAGAAATCAGTGAAACACTACGAGACTCTCTCCCGTTACATGCACTGATGAAGAAGTGAGTGACATAGTTTAAATATTGTGATTTCTCAACAGATGATGCTTTACGTCCAGGATGATCAAAAGCAATGATTGTCCCCGAAATCGTTGATGGAATTCATGACATTATTCTTGAAATTTGCAGAATTTCAACAAAACGTGTGGCAGAGTTTGTGGGCATTTCTCTGGAACATATAGCTAAGATAATTCATGACATGATCATGTGCAAGCTCTCGGCATAACGGGTTCCGAAAAATCTGTCAGGAGATCAAAAGAGTGACGATATCAAGGGAAGTCTTTTCCCATTTTTACCGCAATGCCGATCAATTTTTGTCATGAATAATAACCGTGGACGAAACTTAGTTGTAACACTACGATCCTGGAACGAAACAAGTCAATGGAGTGGCAGCGTACATTTTCCCCTCGCCCCAAGAAGTTCATAGAGAGAAGTCTGCTGGGAAAGTGTTTGCAACATTCTTCTGGGATAATGATGGAGACTACCTGTCTAAGGTTCAGACATTGAATGCAGAATCTCTGCATTATTCACAAAACTGAAAAACAAATTGATCTGCTCAATGTGGTAGAGGTCACGTGAATGTTTTGAAGCAAAAGGGAGCACTAGTACATACCAATTACTAATTAAAGATCAGAACTCTGACAATAAATTTTATTTGCAGCTAATAGTTTAATCCCAGACATTTATTATTATTATTATTTGCAGTAAGAGAAAACACTTTTCACCTCCTCAAAAATTAAACCCTGATATTCAAAAATTAAGCTGTTATAAGCCCATCCTATGAATACTGAATGTTGAGAATAATGTTTCAGAAAAAAAATATAGAACCTTTAAGAAAACAAAATGCGTAACTGAAAGCTTCAAATCTGGATAACTACACACTAGTTACTTAATGTACATAATCAGTGGCGTATTTAGGATTTTATTTCGGGGGTGGGGTGGCTATGTACAATATGTGAATAAGAATTTACACTTTTCCTTTTGTGTGTCGACAAATTTTAATGAACTTTTGCATATAACAATTTTTTTCTTGGATGACTTGAGCCCGATAGCCAACCCCTAAATACGCCACTGTATATAATATATTTAATTGTTTTTCCTATGTTTTGTTTCTAATCAAAGTTGTTCAAATACGAAGAAAACAAGTCAACCAACTCTACTATTGTTGTTCGCTAGACACAATGGATAGGGATGCACGCGAGACGAGACGAGACGAGAAATGGAAAGTCTCGTCTCGTCTCGCAGCCTCAAATGTTGGTCTCGTCTCGCGTCTCGTATCATCTCGCAAACGTGAAGTCTCGTCTCGCGTCTCGCATAAAACTTTGAGTCTCGTCTCGCGCGAGACTTTCTCGTATGGTCTCGCAGTCTCGCATATATTCTGGTCAAAATTTTGCAATGTGTTATTCTATGGCTGTTAATGAATGATGATGTGATATTCTGTCCGAAGACAGGTATTTGACCTAAACGTCCCTTGGCAAGTTGAATCCTTGGTGGTATGCCACTGCTTTCCATGGGATGAATATTCATAACATCCTAAGGAGACGGAACCTAAAGTTCAACATGGTATCCGAACTTGTGTCCCCCTCCGCTCCAAATTAAAAGAAAAGTTGTGCTGGAATTTGATTCCTGGACCATTAATTTTCGTCAAATTAACCCTTTCCGGTACCCGGCTTTTTGGGCTATATTTTAGACTTTCAGTCAAGCAGCTACTGCATCGTCACTATTTATCCTAGGATCATGGTTCATACCTCATTCTCTTCAGAATGAAGCGTGCTTTCAAATGGTACCACTTGTATGCTCATACCATATACCAGGAGAGGAAAAAATGATGTCAAAGGGAAAATTACGGAGGGAATTTTTTCTCGCACTTTGGTCCCCTGTGGAGCGGCCCTGTGTGAACGTACCCACCTAAAAAATCTGATAAATAGTACTTGCTATACTAAATGTGTGTGCCAAATTTCAAGTTTCTATCTTGAATAGTAAGGGCGGAAGAAATTTTATCAGGAATTCTCACCATGCCCCAAATTACCGTAAAACACCATGATCTCAGGTAAAAAAAATTCCTGAGACATCCCTAATTACCCTAGGGTCATGTTTCGCCCATCATTCTCTTCAGCTTAGAACTGCCTTTCAGGCGGTATGACTCACATGTCTCCATCGTGTATCTAAGGCGGGAAAATCCCGAAAAAGGGATTTTTGGGTCTAAATATCCTTTTTTTCAATTTTTAGCCCCTCTGGACCTCCCTGTTTTAACGCAGAGATCTGAAAAAATCTGATAAATACTACTAGGTGGGCTGAATGTTTATGTACAATTCCAATTTTCCAGGTGCAAAAGTAAGCCCACCAAAAAAATATATACTGACAATGTCCCATATTCCCATATACAGAGGGAAATTTTTAAACATTCCCTGAGACATCCCTAATTACCCTAGGATCATGGGTTGCATATCATTCTCTTCAGAATAGAACTGCCTTTCAGGCGGTACCATTCACTTGTCTCCAGCATGTATCTAAGATGAGAAAATCCTGTGAAAGGGATTTTTTGTAAAAATTTTTCTTTTTCAACGTTTAGCCCCTTTGTACCCCCATGTTTCAACACAGAAGTACGAAAAAAATCTCGTAAATACTCCTCGGTGGACTGAATGTTAGTGCACAATTTCAATCTTTTAGGTTTAAAAATAAGCCCGCAAAAAATAATACCGAAAATGTCCAAAATTCCCCTATACAGAAGTATATTTTCATAAAAATTCCCTGACACTTCCCTAATTACCCTAGGTTCATGTGTCGCACATCATTCTCTTCAGAATAGAACTGCCTTTCAGGCGGTACCATTCACCTGTCTCCATCATGTATCTAAGGTGGGAAAATCGCGAAGAAAGGGATTTTTTGGTAAAATATCCCTTTTTTCAACTTTTTACCCCTCTGGATCCCCCCCTGTTTTAACGCAGAAATCTGAAAAAAAAAATCTGGTAAATACTACTCGGTGGACTGAATGTTTGTGCAAAATTTCATTCTTCTACGTGTAAATATAAGCCCGGCAAAGAATAATGAACATAGACCGGCCCCGCAATATTAAAAGAAAATATATATATTTTAGAATTATGATGTCATCACCTCCTATGTCTCGACGCAGGAAGGTGTGAAACCATACGTAAGGTCTTCTACAATGCCTCTGGACTTGAAAAACAGAAACAAAACAAAAACGGTCGAAAAAGCTCAAATAGGAGAGTTATAACGCAATGTACCATGAAACACCCCGTATGGTACAGATTGTACCATGGGATTCCCAAATGGTTAATAGCATAATTTACAGCATAAATTGTTGCTTGATCCAACATTGTTTTCCAGCTTAGAGGTCTCCAGCAATATTTGGCTCTTCTAAAATATCGTCGCCACTATCAACATTTACACGTTTTGGTCGTTTCCTTGAAGGGTGATTTTCCATTATAAAGATGTTTTTATACCACCAAAATCGCTTGTAGCCAGCAAAAGAACTCCTCACAACACAATACGACCCAATTCTTTTGGTTCGTTCGCGCTTGTAGCAATGTTGCATTATCGCATTTTATAAACTTTCGCTTTCAACTTATATAGTGTTGCAAGATCTAGAAAATAAAATTACTCACAGATATAAGGCCATTCCTATCATCTCGCATCAAACCTATAGGGCCATCCTACCAAACCAGTGTTTGAATTAAACTTCCGAAATAGAGGGGGATGTTTTTGATAAATATATAGAAAGAAAATACTTATTCCATGTAAAAATATCATGTTATTTATGCGAGACGGACCCGGGATAAACTTTGACGAGAGGGGATTTTCCCGCCATTCCCCAACATAAATCGCTAGTAGTAATGTAAAAAAGACAGAAACAACGGAAATATCACGTTTTGCAGTAATAGGGAGTCTTATTTGCTTTTCAGGCCAAAAAACAGAAGTTCATGTATTCGTGCGCGCCCGCGTGTATGTGTTTGTGTCGCAAAATAAAGTCCTAAATCGATGTTGTAATAAATTTCCAATTTACAAAGCTTTTCTTTTTTAATGATGTTTAGAAACTAAAGAAGGCTTTAATTCTGAAAATCAACCTTGAATAATAATAAATCTCATAAAATGTCTATTGTCCCAATCACTTTTTTTTCCTGGAGGCATTAATGCTCAACTTAGAAAATTCAATAAATGTAAAATCACTAAATATATAATTACATGTAATTCATAAATGTTGCGAGACTGCGAGAAGTCTCGCGAGACTTCTCGTGTGAGACTTAACGGAGTCTCGTCTCGCATGGTTTAGTCTCGTCTCGCGTCTCGCATAAAATTTTCAGTCTCGTCTCGTGTCTCGTCTCGCAAATGCGAGACGAGACGCGAGACGAGACGAGACTTCTCGCGTCTCGCGTGCATCCCTAACAATGGAAGCTCTGTTTTCAGTTAAATCGGAAAAATGAAATGAAATCTTTGAGCTTTACGTCCCACGGTTATGCCGATTAGGCTAAAGGAGACGGTGATGATGAGTAATGAATGAAATGGTGGAATGAAGAAAGTAGGAGGAAACGGGAGAACCCCGAGAAAACCCACGCACACGGTGTTATTCCACCACAAAGTTCACTTGGCGGAGGCTGGGATCGAACCCGGGACCTCAAGCACCAGAGGTGAACGCTCTACCACTGAGCCACCGCGGCCCCTTCAGTTAAATCGCATTTACAATGTAGCCAATTTTCCAAAAAAGAATGTTGTCTATTTTTACTGTTGGAAGTTAAATGAAATTCACAAGAAAGAACTATAAAATTTACCGGAAAAAGGACTAATTTAGAAAACAAATATACGTGCATACCCAGACTCTCAAAGAAGAAAGCTTGAGCCGTAAATCCGGCACATGCATGGATGATACAATTTGACAATAAAATTAGCTACGATATGAACGTATAAAACACCATATTTAAAATGTTTTAAGAACGCTGAGTCTGGGGGGGACAGGGAGGGGACACAATTAGCCACCAGGGGGGCGCTCACCCCCATCTGGCGTCGTCACTGCGAATACATAATAGCGAAGTTATAAAATAACAACATTAATACTAAGTTGAGTTACTATACTAATTATAAAAACAGTTGCTAAATGATTTGAATAACATTACTGCGTATAAGTCGAGTATAAGATGTTCCTGTTCCATTCTGTTTCTTCTTAAATGTTGAGGTCGATTGTAACATTATGCCTTTTGAATTTAATTTGTATGTTATTGTTCTTGGTATCACTTTAATACGTTCAAAATTCACTAATTATACACTTGCATGCAATATATTTATATAAGTTGAGTAACATATGTAACTTTCAAAATTTGCAGTGCATTATGAATTGTATGAGGCAGATATTGGCAGCTTCAGTTGAATGTGATGCTCCATGGTTCGATCTTGCTGGACTCTCGGCTTGCAATAGTTCTTATGATCTTCAGAAGTTCATTTTTACTTATGGATGGCTAACGTTAAATTACGTTGAAAACTGTTCCTGTGTACGTCCATGTGAGATGTTGAAGTACAGAGTTTTTAGTATTTCTGAAGATTCTGATCTTGATGAAGTCTATTTAAATCAAAGCTTTGTTTATATCCGGATGAAAACAGATCAAGTGGAACACATTGACGAGATTTTAACCTATGATAAATCCAATTTACTTTCTGATGTTGGAGGATCCATGGGATTTCTCTTAGGAATTTCTGTTATAAGTTTTTGCAATATTGCTTCAAATTACATAAGGCAGTCTTACATTCGTATAACAAATGTAGTTAAATTGTACCTACCATACTCAAAATAATTGTACTTCTTATTTCATTTTATGCGTCCATTTGTATACCAATATTTGTTTGCAAAGTATCCAATAATTTATATCCCATTTCGTATGTTGTGTTGTTTCACTAAAATTTAAAACCACATTTTAGAACAGTGCGAGTGATGTTCTTACATAAGGCATAGAATTAGCAATATACTAACGTTTCGTTTTCAATTAATTGCTGTCCAAACACAATTTACACAAATGTGAGCAAATATTAAAATTTCACAAATAAGATCATTTTTTATCATCACCAAAATAAATGTGTCTTCAGGTTCTCCAGTTTCATGTTGGTATGGGAATGTATCAAAATAAAAGACAAGTTAACAAAATAGAAGACACAATTTGACTTATAAACACAAGAAGCAGGTTTCAACGGTCTTTCTTAGAAGTTGAGCATGATAGTACACTGCACTTGCTCAATCATTAAAAAAATAATTAAAATAAAATACTTTGATGTACAATTTTGCTTAAATAAACACTTCACTCTTATCAATAAAATATAATTTCATCAAATAAATGCAAAATGGATTTTCATTGCAAAATGGATATCTTTATTTCAAGTTAAAATGTTTAATTTTATTATGTATGGTTTTGAAATGGAGAAGTACGAGGTAGACTCCTGTTAACAAGATTGTCCATAACTATGCAACCAGTACATGTTAATACAGGCCAACAAATGCACTTGTGTAGCAAGCTAGCCCACTACATGTGAGTTTGCTGTTTTCAGAGAGAAAACCTTTTCATTACAAACCGTTGCAGGACTTGTCAGTGAAACATTATTACACTGGTATTTTAATTGACGTTCTTTACATTGAGATTCCTTATGATTACCCTTACTTAAATGACATAGTCTAATAATATAATAATAATAACCATACAGAGAGAAAACTAACACATCTATGTACGTAAACTGATTTTAATTTAAAATTACCATACGGCCACTAATTTATTCCCTAATGCTTCTGTTCTTTACTTGATCGTTTGATATATGCTCATGATAGTAAGCTGCTATTATGTGCACTTGTTTTTCACGAGAAAGAAAATAAGTAATTCTAAGCTTCCGTGTTTTTGTACATAATCAAGAGTTTTACTTTCAAAATAACACATCACGTCTTTACCATCCTAGTTATTTTCTCCAAATGTATGTGTATGTATGGCGTCGAGTACATACGTAGATGCGTCCACTGGAAACTTTTAACGGGTGCTCAGCATCCATTAGATACTTGCGTCGCAATCAATTTTCAAATTACTATGGCGTCAAAAAATAGATAATTTAATGTGAGCCCTACTAACGAATATAAAATATATAATTACATGATGCAGTCTTAAAAGTTAACTTAAAACAGTGGCTAATCTTGCTGAACACACTTGACAAACAAAATCTTAACGTTCAGTCTGAGTTATGTTCCATAAAGAAATGTGGATAATCGTGAAAAAATTGACGCGTTTACAGTTTAAAATAATTTCACATTTCATTTTAGTAGTTATATGCTTCCTTGATAATCTTTGTTAACATTCCCCTCTCAAGGGAGTTTCAGTTTGTAAACCATTGGTCTATTGAATATGCTGAAAAAAAGTAGAATAATTCATCTTATAAATACCGAAGCATGAGCAACCATTGAAAAAACCGGCGCCTATATATATTATTAATTATATTTTACTGTTGTTTGTTCATAATATTGAAGCATGCAGTTATTTATTATTGCTTTGCATACAAAAAATTGCACTGAATATTTTTCACAGGAATGGCAAACAAGTGACGACTTGTTTGCTGCACTTTCCTACAATCTGACAATAGGCTAGTTTCTTTTCAACGGAACTTATTTTTATGTTTAACTGAATGTTGCAGTTTTATAATCTCATTTTTCATTTACGATTTCATCAGTTAAGTCCAAGACGAACCTTTTTGTGCTGCTGTGCTTACCTGTATTTCTCCTTAACAAAATACAAGAATTTATGCCTGCCATATTCAGTAAATTACAAATGCTGTAATAATCTGGTTTCTGCTCGAGTAGAGCATTTTCGCTTCGTCTAGTCCAGAACGTCCAAACTCACTTTTGTTGATACATAAACTACAACTTGTTCCTGTAGGTAACATCTAAACATCAGGATGCAGCAAGCTCAAGGTCAATCCTTTTATTTTTCTACTGATAACCCATAATTGATACCATACTGATTTTGATACTCCCTGGTTTCATTGGTTCTTATTTCTCTCACTTTAGAAGATAAATGTATTTGTTGCATTCTTATTTTTCCGATACAACTGATACTCTCATTTCTGAACTTCTCAGCTAGTGAAAGTGAAGAAAAAATAACTTAAGCTATCCCAGTTTTTTTTGTATGTTTCCTTAAGGCATAAGACTAATTAAAAAGAGGCTGACAATTAGGTCTTATTCTAATCTCCTAAGCGAGGATATTTAATCTTTACATCTGCCTATAAACAGAACTCTATCTCAGATTTATCTCCTCTATGTTCTTGGAAACAGTCGTTTATCACTTGTTATATTTTCTCGAGGGTTGATATAATTAAAAACATTATATTCAAACATTTTGAACACATGATAGTAAATTGAACATTGTGTGGTGTAATTTATTCTGATCTTTTATAAAATCGACGATATATCTTATTTTCTAGTATTTTGCTCTAAAGCTTAGAATTTCTCATTTAATTAACCAACAAGTTTTTTTACTGGCATATTGCGTAGACTCATAGCATGTCTAATGTATACTCGTAGTTAATATGATGAAGATTAGAAGTTCATCTTTAGACACTGTTCAATTCTGTTTTTGTTCTTCTCTGTGTGTCATTTTACGTCCAGCGCTTTAGAACTGAGAGGGATTATAATCGAACGAAATGCTCTAACTAGATAATTTACAGTTATTATTTTCAATTGAATAGTGTGTCGGCATTGATATAATACATAAGACGTTATATGACTAACGCCTACCTGGATCTATCCATGTGTCGGCGAGCCATTGTCCTTATGGAGATGGGGATCGGATAACTTTGCTGCTGACACTTGTTGTAAACTGTATTCATTCATTTATTCTGGAGCTGTCCATGTATTTGTATTTGGATCCATCCGCTACATTTGTAGGCGTAGATAAAATGTTACTGAGCAGAGTCAGAAGCGAATTCTGGTTCTCTCAAAGGAGACTGTTCAGAATCTTCTGACGTATTACCACTGTCTTGTGAAGAAGTAATATCTGTGTCCAGGGCCGGATTCCAGGATTTCCTGAGGGGGTGCATCAAGTAACTGCCAGTATATTTGAATTAAATTGAGTTTTATAAATCCATTTAAACATCTGCGGTGTGAATGAGGAATTGCCCTGGAAATGCTAATTGTTTGCTCTCGGTGAATCCTTTTCCTACAACCTTCAGAAAACTGACTGAAACTATTGATTTTCGCAAAACTCAATGCCAGCTTCTCACTTTAGGTAGTGTATATTTACAACGAACGGGGGTGCACGTGCACCTTTGCACCCCACGCAAATCCGGCCCTGATGTGGACATATTTTATCATAACTTTCCATCGTCGCTTCACTGCAGTATCAAACATGTTATTTCAGAAACAGGTTTCTACTGCTCCTTTAACCTGTCATTTGGAACAGGCAGTAGTTTACGGAGTAATGAAAACAAAAAAGTTCTGTGAAAAGAAAGTTCTGTTAAGATTTGATTCAACGGAGTAAGGAACGCAGATATTGTAAAATATTTACAATGAAAGGAAAATTGTTATATTTGAATGAAGAAAGGAAGGAACGTAAATATTGCAAAATCTTTTTCAATACTTTTTTTTCTTTTACTCGAGATTACTTCATAGTTTGTTATTAAAATACTTACTAACATATCCTCATTTTATTGCCCTAACAAACCAAAATATGTTGCTAGTAAAGTAGTTTAGAATAATCGAGCTCCTGGGCCTTTAGAATTTTATGTCACCTCTCCCCATTACGATATCTTGGCTAAACAAACTAATACATGTTCAAGTAAAATAGTTCAGAATGATCGAGCCCCTGCAACGTGGTTTAGAAACCCCCAAAACCTGGCCAAAAACCAATTCCTTAAAAATAGCAAACAACCAAATGTGTTTGAAAGTCAATGACCTGTGGTATTCAAATCTACCTGGGTCTTAAAGAAATTGTCACCCGTTAGTCAGAAATTGACTTCCGAAGTGAGAGGTTGACCTTGTGCATTAATTACTGAAGATTTCTAAGTTAGCGCAACAAAGGGTGAGCATGTTTTCTACCTAGTCTTCTTGCAGCCAGGTGAAATAAAATACTTTTGTCACATCTATAAAGATTATTATTTATGATGATGAGTTTAGATCAGTGTGTAGCTATTAAATGTATCGATTTACAGGGGATGAAATGCAAGTAAATTGGAGCAAGAAATGTTACGTGTATTTTTTTGTTCTCGTAGAGTTATCTTTTGACTTCCACGTACTTCCACTTTGGTATCGCACTCTGGAAGTAGTTCAACACTCCCTCTTTCAGAAACCGTAAACCAAACTTGCTCATTTTTGCTCGTCTGTGAAATATTTTTGATGTAGATAAGACTCATTGTACAAAGTGCAAAATTATTTTGTACTGTATTTGTTTCTTCTATTTTTCACCCATGTCCTATCAAACATCAAGAAGACAGCTATTGGAGGTCCTTCGGAGGGCAAAAGGAGATAGAGCTGTGAAAAAGAAGCACCTGTTCACGTACCTCAAAGATAAAGCATCTGCTGAATTGTCAAAGGAAGCCAAGCAGAGTGTGCACATGTTTTGCTCGAAATTGTTTCACATGCCTGACAAGTGCAACAGTAATTATCAAAAATTGGAAGATGAGAATGCAGATTGGCTAAACGGTGAGTTATTAATGATGACTTAGCTGTCAGTGAAGACGACTGGGGCCCATCGACTTCAGCAGGTGTAGCTGGACCTGGATGACCAGAGGTGGCTTTCACTATGAGCAGGGAGCGCTCGAAGAGGAGAAAAACAGGAACACTGCGCTCCTCATTCAGCGGCACTACACTTGCTTATGCTACTCAAATGAAATATAGAGAGGAGAGAGAATTGGAAAAAACGAAACTTCTTCAAGAAATGGAAGAATCGCCTACCAGGGCTGGCAAGATTCGAAAGTCATGGGCACATACCCAAAAACAGAATCCAAATTTTACAAACCAGAGGAGGCTTTAGCACTGATACTCGAAGGGGATCTGACACGTCATTAGTACCAGCTGCTAAGAAACGGAGCAAAGGACTTGGATCACAATATATATTTTGCTTACAACCAAGTTCTGGACACAAAGAAAGACTGCTATCCTGAAGTCATTAACGTCACAGAATCTGTAGCTGAAGTAGCTCTACAATCTCTCCTCGACCATAGAACTACAAGAGTTCTGCAAATACAGGAACCTGTGCTCGAAACCATCAGAAATCTCTGCAGCTGATTACGTAATCTGGATGTGACTGAACCTCCAGTCAAGCCCAATACAAACAAACAGATCTGGAGGTGGGCTTTCAAGACAGCGACATTTTTGTCACGTCAGCTGTGCCTCTGCAACTTTATTATGAGAAAAAAGTGGTTAGAGTTGTAGTGTGGCAAAATCAACATCCCTCATCGACAAGATATTGTCGGCCGATAAAGTTACAATTCAGGAAAGAAACTGAAGAACTTGCAAGGCAAGAAGCTAGCCTAATGGAAGAGCAAATTAGGTGCCTGACTCCAAGTTGCATCAATATTCAACTGTTAGGAGATCGCAGTATAGAATCAACTGAATTCGAGGTTATACACAATCTGCAGTTTACAATGGTGGATGGCGAAATATGTAACGCTGTGACGCAAACAAGATCGGCACAAACTTGCTACTTATGTGGCGCTAATCCAAAAGAAATGAATACCTTCCAGAAGGGATCCAGAACTGAAAAACCTGAAACTTTCCGATTCGGATTGTCCACGCTACATGCCTGGATTAGATTTATGGAGTGGTTGCTGCATGTGCCATACCGTTTGGAATTAAGAAATAGTAGGTGCGGAAAGGCGACCAACCGACCATGATGAAGAAGAAAAAAGAGATCCAAGAGGCCATGAAAGCTGACTTAGGCCTCAATATTGACGGACCGAGGCAAGACGGCAGTGGTACTTCCAACGACGGCAATACAGCCAGACGATTTTTGGAAACTATCAACAAGTTGCAGCAATAACAGGTCTGAATGAAAAGCTTGTTAAGCAGTGTGGCGTCTTGCTGCAATCATAGTCTTGTGGACTGGCTATCGATCCAAACAAATTTCAAGCTTGGGCAAACGATATCAGGGATCTCTATACCAAGCATTATTCGTGGTTCTACATGCCCGCCTCCATTCACAAAATTCTCGCTCATGGGTCCTCAATAATCTCGCACGACCTATTACCCATTGCGCAGGTGACGGAGGAGGCCCAAGAAGCCCGACATAAGCATATTAAACATGCTCAGAGCAGCTGTAATCTGAGGATGAATCAGAATAGGCTTATTGTGTAAAGATCATAAACTGTTCAGTTATTCTTTATTTCACGGGCAAAAATATTATTCTCGTTGTGCAAATATGTGCAAATATATTATTAAAATTGTTAATAAAATATTTTGTCTTCTTGTTTCGCATTCATTAACAGCTATCATCTGAGGATGAATCAGAATAGCCTTTATGTGTAAAAATCATAAGTTGTTGTTAATAACATGTTACGCTGTATTTTATGTGGAAAAATGTTATTCTTGTTGTACAAATATGTGAAAATACATGATTATAAATGTTCTTCCATCATTTTGTCTTATTTTTAGCATAACATAACATTTCTGCAACGAAAAACACAAGATTTCAACTTTTCGCACGAAAAGTTAATTTTGGCCAGGTTTTGAGGGTTTCTGGACCACTGTGCCCTGGTGTGATGACCACAGTGTTTCATGTCACGGACCCGCCCTTTACGAAATCCTGACTCCGTGCCTGGCTTAATGTTCTGTATAAATCCAATTCCCTGTTTCTTCATAGATCACGGATCCATAACATAATAAAGATCTTTATACTGAAACATTTAATATCAACTACCAGTTTAGAGATCAATAAATACACACATCCACACCTCAATGTAATTTTTATATAGAGAAGATGCTTTTTCTGAATTATTTCATGTCAATGTCAAAGAAAATACATAATAGTGATAATAATTGTCATTTCTTTAGATTCTAACGATAATCCACCTTCACACACCGTCGCAGTCTGTGTATCCACCTTTCAAAAACATCTGCGAAATCATTGAAATATGCTTGTTTGAGATACTGGTATATGGAATTTCGAGGGAACTCCTGGGTACACAGATCGATTTTCAATTTTCTTGCAATTCAGGCAGCAACATCTTCTTCAGAAGTGACTGCCGTTTTGTTTCGGGATTGAACAGAAGAATAAACATTTCATACATAGTTACAACAAAGTCGATCAATTGTCTATTGGCAGCACTGTTTCTTTTCATCAGGCCACAGGCGATGTCTTCACTTCGTCAAAGTACCTAAAACCCAACGTGAATTGAATTTTCTCAGCTTTAGATGGTCAGTCACTATAATGAAGAAATCTCATTTGAAGACAAGTGACGTGATACGTAATGACGATGACTCCAGGAAAAATATGTGTGAAATAATCATTGACCACGACAAATACGAGGATGACGACAAGTGAGTATATCTCTAAGAATTTCAGAAAAGATGGAAAATGAGGGGAAGGAAGGATTTGAGTTCGAAAACAAAACGATTCTCATTTCGTGCATCAATTCGTCAGACACGAAGGCGCACAAGCTGGGCAACATTACATCTTGATGAAGAGGTAGTTGACGTCTCATACGTTGTAGAACTATCTGGACTTAAGAAAGGAAATGTACGAATAAACATTATCTATATGTGGTATAATGAAACCAAACGAAAGGAACAAAAACGATCTTGGTATACACTCAAAGGAGTTTTACTTTCCTTACGTATGAAACACATCCAAACGATTTCCGTTATTAACTTTAAAACGGTGGTACATTGCAAATCAGTTGAAAACTATTACAAAAGGCACATTGACAAGGTCTGTGAGTCACACGAAGCAGCCATTGTCATTTATGAGAGATATTAGACAAATATTGAAAAATGCTGTAACACAAAATTTTGAATTTGAAGCTTTCTACAACTACGTTTAAACATTAAGCGCGAATTTAGCGTTACGAGACGCAAGCCAATCGCATACGTGACTGAAGTTTAATTAGAACACGTTGACTGCCGTGTTGAGCCGTTCGGCCCAACAGTAAACTTTCTTACTGCGCTGCGTTAGTCCGAAGGGACCAACATTGTAATATTGAGTTTATGACTCTATTCCCAGTCGTTGGCTCACAACTAAAGCTACTTATTCGTGCTGTTGGACCAATACGGCGCACGAAAGTATACCGGAACTAATGGCTCGTGAAGAAGTTTTTTGCTTACTAACTTTATGGGATGAGAATTATAGCAACCACTGAACATTTCAGTGAGAGTTACATAATACTGCATCAATGGCGCCTGGGGCCCAACCAGCTAATTTTGGCCGGCAGTTAACGTGTTAACTATAAACTAATGTTTCAAAATATTTGCCTTTGAAAGATACATCAAGATTTCAAATCGATCTTCTCGTTAACCTATAGGCGATATGTTGATTTTTAAATCTTAATTACGTTGCTCAGGGAATAAAATGCTATTTGAAAAACTAAGTGGCTTGGCTATACTTTCTTCGAAACTCATACGTGTTCGGTGTCAAAGGAAATCTCTTGCGTACAGCAATGACACTGTAGGAATGATAGAATGTTCCGATTGTTTAAACTCATTATTGCTATTAAATAAGAAGTAACTTTCACAATATTAGATTTATCGACTAAAACCCATCAAAAATATGATTGAACTCTTCCTCTAATTTTATATGTCTTCTGAAATAACAATCATTATAAACTCTTGTAATTCGTTAATGCAAAGTAATTCTACGCTATATAAATTCTGTAACTTCTTTTTAGTAGGGTAATAACACCCAATACTGAAAGGATAACTGAAAGTATTTGAGAACAAGATCCTGAGACCAATATTCGGACACAAGAAGAACGGGAATGGAGGAAACTTCATAACGAGGAACTCGAACTACTTAATTTATACGGTTTACCCAACATTGTTAGGGTCGTCAAGTCAAGGAGGCTTAGATGGGCAGGTCATGTAGCTAGAATGGTAGAGAGTAGAAACGCAGACCAATCGGAAAAAAATGAAATGAAATCTTTGAGTTTTACGTCCCACGCTTATGCCGGTTAGGCTAAAGGAGACGGTGATGATGAGTAATGAATGAAATGGTGGAATGAAGAAAGTGGGAGGAAACGGGAGAACCCCGAGAAAACCCACGCACACGGTGTTTGTCCACCATAAAGTCCACTTGGCGGGGGCTAGGATCGAACCCGGGACCCCAAGCACCAGAGGTGAACGCTCTACCACTGAGCCACCGCGGCCCCAAGACCAATCGGAAAACGACCATTAGGAAGACCTAGGCGCAGATGGGAGGACAATATTAAGATGGATCTCGCAGAGATAGGAATACAAAGTAGAAACTGGATCCAATTGGCTGAGGATAGAAGTCAGAGGAGAGCTTTTGTGAACCTTCGAGTTCCATAGGCCATAGAGTTAGAGTTATAACACCCAATACCATACATATACCATCAAGGAGTGAATACTATAGAAATAATTTTGTGCTGGAATCTTAATGGGTGGGTACTTCTACTCTTCATAGGCAAAATACCAAAACATGAGACTTTGAGGAAAATGTTTTTTGAGTATTTTATATTTGAACAAGCTTTTATGAAACTTCAACATTTTAGTATATTAGAGAATGTTTGTTGTTTTAATGAATTTTATTTTTTAAATGGTTAGAGTGGTTGTTCCAATTTATGTGGCAGCATCAGTATCTTCATGCAAACATGGTATAACTTACTGGAAACGGTGATAAGCATTCAGAATTTTTTAAAATATAGTTTCGTGAAAAGTATAGGTGTGTTTATTACAAAATCAGAGGCAGATGAATGGAAAACCAAACGCTCTGTCCTTCAAGGATGTGAAAAATTCTATCATTAACGAGCAATAGTGTGAATCAAAGAATGACAATATCAAGCAAAAAGTGAGAATTATTACAAAGCCACTAAGTCAATACTTACTGGAAATACCACAAGTAAGTAAGAAATCTGCATAATGTCCCATCTCAGGTTCGTAATATTTTAGAATTGGTAAACTTTAATCCTCTTTCTTTAAGAACAATACTTGAATAATTCCCCTAAATGTGAAATTTGTAGTATCGTGCACCTGCAATGCAGTAGTCAATGCCAAGAATCATCCTGTATCTAATGCAATTTGGTCTTGCGATAGAACTGGATCATATATTTGTATTAATGTAGTTGATCTGTAAATTATGTTCATTTGGATTTTATGTTTCATGTACAGAGATTCAAAGATAAAAGCAGGTAGTTCTTGAATCCAGTAATTATGATGTGATCTTGCCCAATTCTCCTTAGTTGTTTTGTTTAGTGATACCCAGATAACAATGACCATAATGTGATCACCGGTGATGGAAAGGGAACATTTCATGGTAGAACAGGAGTCTATGGAACACTTTTCCGTAGAATACAATCATTAAGTAAAAGGCAAATCTAGAAAGCGTTATGTCATTGCTTAAAAATTGTACCATTCCCAACAGAAGCTTTCTACCAATTTACCAACTTCAACATCTAGAGTTCGCGCCTGATGCACCTGTAAATCTCACATACGCAGCCGCAATCACTTAATTTTGATCTCATCTGACACATCCATTCCACATTATACGACAATGATAATAACCAGTTCACCTGAAGTAGATTTATGCAGGCATTCTCTATATCTGAAACCTAATCGCAATCGCATATCACATTTCTTCTGCTAGTTAACCTAAACCCAAATGATGAAACCTATATCTACAGTACGCTCTATAGTTTGAATACAAAGCCAAAAGGTTAGAAGTACCTCACCATTTCATGCCTTTGACTAACTACTTTAAAACTTAATATTGGCCTCAACATTGCTTGTCTTTTAGGTTCTTTTTTTTAAATGAAGTGAGTTACCTAGAAAGCATACAATCTATAATGAGTGGCTCTACTTTGTCGGAGCAGCGTGTGCAGAAAACATAGTTTCCATATGCTAAACACGAAATAATTTCTGAGGTCATTACGAGGACATTTTCCCGCACACATGCACTTAAGTCTATCTTGCTGTCATCAGTCTTGTCTCCTGTATCCAGACATGAAATGTGTGACTACATCATTGGTTCTAACAAATATGGCATTTAAATATGAAAATTATCTACAGTAATATTTAAGAACTTTGAAGAAACTACAGTAAGTCAAATTCAGGGTGACATATTACTGAAAGTGGAAAAATGTATCAACGAGCTGAAGCAAGAATGGTGAAGTTGTAGGTGCAATACATAGAATATACCAACATTGTTCACATGTTTACGAGAGGAGAGGCAGAAGGAAACCAAAATCTACATCTTACTACTTTAGCACGCATACTATCCCTATTTACTACGATAAGGCATAACATGTATGTTAATTGTGGACGTATATATCTTTAGACGATACAGCAGTTATAATTTACACACTGCTGGTTATGTGATCATTTCCAAAACCATGAAACTCATGTCATTCGTTGAACATCAGACAATTGAGGCGTGGGTGGCGAAGTAGCGTGAGTCATTTTCTTTCTTCTTTTTTAAAAATGAGATTGTCATTTCCGTTAACTTGAAACCATAACCTGTCTGATGGCAACGTTGCGTATCTCAGAGTTAAAAGACCAGGCATTAGGCCAGTTTTCTATATCGATTCTAATAAAAAGTCTTAGCATCTCACAATGTCTCAAAACTGACTTACGCCAATTTGCCATCCAACGCGCCAATTGTGTAGTAATTTCCTCAGACTTTGCAACTGAATAAAGCATGATACGTGTAATGAAGAGTAGTGCGGGTTTAACCCACGATCATAGAATGGTAGAAAATACATGGATTAAGCGTTTACATATGTTCGGAGAGATGTATCGTGCAATGAAATCTTTATTCGAACTGAATATCAAAATAGTGCACAATATTGCAGCGTATTACTATCACGTATGATATGGGACGAGTGATTGAACACTTACGATTAAGTGGCTGAATGACATTCAACCTTTTTTAGTGTAAGGCTGATCGTTACGGAATATATGTATCCACTGGTATCATAGCAGGAGTTGATGACTAAGTGAATTGTGAAGATGTAGACGCTATTGGTAGTCGAATACATCATACATTACATTATTCAGATACTGAGATAACATTATATTAGTTCGTTACTCAACCTATATATGACAATAATAGCAGTAGCAATGAAATAAGTTCCTGAGTAGGTTTCACCTACAACCGTTTATTTTCATTCCCTAAGAACCTTTATGGAAGTAGAGCATTGAAAAGTTTATCTAAGACAGGGATCCTTTTGCATGGGGATGAGTATTCAAATGTCAGCATCTTTATTCGGATGCAAAAGTGAAGCTTCGAACACCTGATTTCAATTTACAAGTTGTAACTACACTAGCTACACTAGCAAAAACACGGGTTGAAGTGTGTTGTTTGCATTTTGATACTGCCATGAGAATGGTTGTATCGATTTTCAAGTATGCTTGAAAATTTCATCTGTGGACGATTCATCATGCGAAATAAAGGAGATATTATGGGATAAATGGTACTAAAGTAAAATTTGTAACTCTTGTGACTTTGCAACAGTATGTAAGGCTCTTCACAACTACTTTGCTCAACAATAATGTAGTTTGTAAAGCTTATCTATCTTAGTAATTTTTTTTATAAAGATGAAAAAGCTGTAGCAAAGGACACTCGTCAAAGAACATGCTTTTGTCTTTTAGTTTCTCCAAACTTGAAACAGATACTGCAAGATGGTTTGTTTCGATTGACCTTCATGATGTCCATGTCAATGGGGAGTTGACACGCAACAACTTTCACTGATTAGTTTTCATACTAAGCTGTTTGGTTTTCCACGATCTACCAAACAAGGTATCACTCGATCTATATTCCCATTTGAAACTTTCAAGTTGGTCCCGGAGCCCCATGATGGGCGCCGCGACAACACCATTCCACGTTGCCTATGGCATCGTTTTGTACTCAACCGTTTCTGATTTATAAGTACTGGAAATGTTATCTGATATAGCACTATTTTTGGACCCATCTTGAAAACGGTGCCCCATATCAAAATTGTTTCCTACAAAAATTGTTTAATTTTCCAAAGTCTTTCAAACGAGGTATCACACGTCCTATGTTCCTATTTAAAAATTTCATTTCATTGTATTTTGATGTATAGTTCGCGAGTTATTGGCTTGTAACTCTTATTTTGACTTACCCTGTATATGATACAGGTTTCAAATCGAATGAAATTCCACTATTTCGGTTTAACAGTAGATGGTTTCATAGTTCCAAAGCGTTTCCTCAAATGGACGCGATACTTTACTTCACACTGCTTACTGATTTATGTAACTCTCCATGCATACACGGGAACGCAAAACTACACATTTAATTTTAAATTATTTTTTCATCTGCTTCGTTGAAGAAAGAATGAAAATAGCTGATAAGCAAGTTTATTTCCTAAGGATCTTATTTCATACGAATATATTGTACTTTTTGAACTTTTACACTTTGTCGTATTTGAACTTTTCTGCTAATAAGTAGAATAATAACCTATTGCAAACAAAAATAACCTTTCAGCACTAAATATAACATCTTACCGAGCCTTCATATTCAGCCATTGCAGTGGCGCAACTGCTTGTGAAGCATTGCTTTAAATTGCTGCGTTCGTACGAGGTAACTGCAGTTGCTGCAACTGTCTCGAGCAACTCTCAGTGTCCGCCACTCGAGGGAAAGCATTGCTTTAAATTGTAGCCTTCGTACGGGGACACTGCAGTGACGGTCACCGCACATGGTTGCCAGTGTATCTTGATGCCAATGTATATATATGTTGTAAAAAAAAAAAGAAAAAAGAAAAGGAAAAAGTGCTGATCAGACGAAACATGCACACTTGATCTTTCCGTGCCTGCCCTAGTTGCGGGTTTACTACCCCTCCCCGATGGGGGAAATTTTTAACAATAGAAAATAATAATGAAAAACTTATTTTATGCATACCTTTATTTCGTTTTAGTATAAATTTTAATGAATTTTCATTTTACATAAAATATGTTGTGAAGAAAGACTTTAATTACTATAAATTCACAATCTTTTCTTCTTCTTTGAAGTAGTTACAGAGAATGATGAGTTTTACAATATGCGTTTACAATGAAATAAATTCGTTTTGAATTTTCGCCCGTAATAGTTTGAATATTCCAACACTAAAAATTTCATTAAAGGGAATAAAATAATCGGATTGTTGAACTTAATCTAGATTTATATTGTGACAAGGTGTTGAGGAGCACGTGCACAGAGGGTTGCGAGGGAAGTGCAGTACACCATAATTAGCCACCTCTTCGCCACTGTCTACTGCAAGTAGAACGTTAAAATTCTATTTAGCTTCGACGACCAATGATTAACGCCAATAGACTTGCTAAATCAATTATTATTTGGAGACTGCTTGACTTCTGTTATTATTATTATTATTATTATTATTATTATTATTATTATTATTATTATTATTATTATTATTATTATTATTATTATTATTATTATTATACTTTTGCACTTTTCTTCGTCTTGCTAATTAAATTTTTATTCAAAGTGCTCCCCTCAAAACGTTGCGCACCTAGACTCGGGCCTAGTGGTAAATCCAACTCTGCCTAGTTGTCTATTATGTTTTGTTCTTTGGGTATTAGTCATTTTTATTAATCACCAGATTAGCAGTCACCCCTTATGCCAAGTGAATCATTTCCGGATACGTTTATAACTATTACTATTATCACGTAACGGGACTTATAATATTGTATTCTTAGTCCGTCCGTCCGTTACTCCTACGACAACTCTTGGACAAATGCCAAATTGTTATATTCTGTTTTTGCAATAAATATGTAGAACGATTATGGTATCTCGTCCGAGTTCGTTAATGGAGACGATTAATCAACCGGACGTGGTACAAATCAACCATTTCCGGTTTTAACGTTGCAATTATAGAGCGAAAACCATAATAGATAGCGAGAAGGGGTTTTCTCAAATCGATTAAGTGTTCCAAGAATATCTTCCAAGTCCATCCTTAATACTGTATTAAAACCGGAAGTGGTAGAAATCAACCATTTCCGCTTTCAGTGTTGATCGCCATAGAATAAAAACGATAATAGATAGCGAAAAGTGTTTTTGTAATCAATTTAGCATTTCAAATATATGTACTATCTCCCCCTCTTAACCCTCTATTTAAACCAGAAATGGCATAAATCAACTACTTCCGGTTTAAACGTTGATTACTATAAGGTAAAAACGGTAATAGGTAGGGAGAAGCTGTTTTCTGTAATCAATTGTATCCCAAGAATAATATTCCATCTCGACTCTAATCTGTTTACTAGAACCAAACCTGGTACACATTTACCAATTTTGGTTTCCAGACTAATTTGAAAAAAATATTGGCGCGCTCCTCTTTATTGTCTTTACATAATTATGTATGTATGTATGTATGTATGTATGTATGTATGTATTATTATTATTATTATTATTATTATTATTATTATTATTATTATTATTATTATTATTATTATTATTATTATTATTAAGGAAAGAAGTAAAGGACGGAAATATGTTGCTGACAAAACCAAATATATATTGATGGGATTCTTTGTGGCTAAGTGCTTAGAACTTTGCTGCCCTTGCAGGAGTCGGGTTCGATTTCCAGTGGCAGGTACTGTGGTTTGTAGATCTACGCCCCACGTAGCCTAGTAGCGTAGGTGTTGAAATAAAGTTGAACTCTAAGTAATAAAAATGAAATCTTTAAGTTTTACGTCCCACGGTTATGCCGGTTAGGCTAAAGAAGACGGTGATGATGAGAAATGAATGAAATGGTGGAATGAAGAAAGTGGGAGGAAACGGGAAAACCCCGAGAAAACCCACGGCACGGTGTTTGTCCACCACAAAGTCCACACGGCGCGAGCTGGGATCGAACTAGGGACCACAAGCACTAGAGTAAGTAATAAAAATATATAAACAAAAATATTGGTAAGTGGAAGAGTATTACATGCGTCTAACAAAAGAATATAAATTGAGAAATTAATTACAAAGTTTATGTTGACTTTGGAGCTGCAACACCTCAAAAAAAAAAAAAAAAAAGTATGGAAATAATATGCATATGTATATAGTCCTAATGACAGGATTGTTTTCATGCAAATCCTCCTCTAAGGCAAATCTCTTAGCAGAAAGAGAGCCGTCCTGTGAATCCTCAGGAACCTCATTGAAGCTAGTTCAGGCCAACTGTCATCCGGGGAACCTAAAATATTCCCTTCATGTCAGCATCTTCAAAACCCAGGGAACTCACTCAATTAAAAGGATTTAGTTCTAAATATCTAAAAATTGTTCCAGTAGTCGGAACAACCTGGCTTAATTCTTTTAAAAATGATAATAAATAAATTGTTTTTTCTCTCTACGTTTCTTCTGTTTGAGCAGCAAAATAAGAAGAAGTGCTTGCTTACTATTAACAGCCATTTCTCAAATTGGAATAACTTGAGATGGTGGAGATGCTTCTACGAACTATATGAACCGGATAGTCGCCGAATGGACACGGAAATCTCGAACCATGAACGGCTGTATGTGTGTTTCTGCGTGTTCCATGTATTTCTGTGTGTCCTGGCAACACCACTCATAACATGGGCAATAAAAGAGAGGAGAAACAGAAAGTAACAAGAAGCCTTGGTACTTGCTGTCGGTTGCTTGTCTTTTCACAAGCAGTAGCGCAACTCAGTGGCCGCGAACGAAGGGGACCTTAATTTTCCGCATTGTATTGACATTTTTATTATTACGAATTTCTTTATTAGCTTTAAAAGAGTTAGGTTCCTTGATTAATTTGGAATTCAATATCTCTTTTAGCGTCGAGAACATAGCTATATGAGATGGTAATCAAAACTACAAGGTAACCAAAAAAAGTTCCTACCATCTTTGTCGTCCCATTAATCATATGCTCCAAAGAGGAAATGAAATGACATGTGCCTGCCAAGCTTTGGGAGTTATAAATTTGTTCACATTGCGTCATCTTACATAGGTGTTGAGCTCGTAGATGAAGTAAAAAGGTGGTCCCTGGCTGAGAAGAGTCATATAAAAGTGAGGTGACCATCAATTGTCACAGAATATAACCAAAGGATGGAAGGCGTAGATTTGCATAACATGCTCGTCGAATTATACAGAATTGATATAAGGGCAAGGAGATTTTATCTTAGAACTGTGTTCCACTTAATTGATATGTGTGTTGTCAATTCCTGGTTATTATATAGACGTCATTGCAACCAAAGAGGTGTTGGCACACATAAAAAAGCTACTCGATGTTTTCGCAGATATTGCAAATGCGCTTGTAATGGCTGGAAAAGATATGTCGAGGAAACGTGGAAGACTTTCCACTGAAGAAGCACCTTTGATCGAGAAGAAGAGGAAGGCAGTCAGCACAACGTCTGGCTTAGATACTAGATTCGATGCTATTGGTGACCTGGCCGATTCATGATGTACAAAAGCAATGTTGCAAACTCTGCATCAAAGTAAAATCTAGGATAAGGTGCCAAAAAGGTGGTGTAGCTTTGTGCCTGACAAAAATAAAAATTATTTCATTCAATACCATCGAAAATAACTTCACGTTTTCAACCGTATTTATCATTTATTTTCCTGCATAGTACCCATCTTTGTAATTCTAATTTTGAATAAGATATTTAAAATTTATACAAGAATAATTATGTCCTAAAATTTTCTATCACGAATTTTATGGTAAAATATATTGAGAGTTTTTCCATGAAAAGCATTTTTATTTATGAATTTTCAGTTAGTTCTCTGTAGTTATCAACAGTTCCACATATTATTTTGTACTGCTAGAATGTAATAATACATATCTAACTTAAAGATTAGGTAAGACTAAACATTTCACAATATCAGAATATTTTATATATTATGCGTCCAGTGGGTACATTTGGACCCACGATTTTTCTTGCCAATAGGAGCACTGAAAGCAAAAGTATGAACTTTTTACGATAAAATTAGCTTAATATTAACTAAAGACAAAAAATATTTTTATTTCGCTAAATAAAAATTTGAGTATGAGAGGTTGCGCACACACAGCAGTCATAGTTCGTCCAGTGCCGAAGAGAAATGGAGGTATCCAAGCAGCTTCTTCGCACATGTTTGATGTATGACTTTAAAGCGAGTTTGTGAGCTGCCCCATCAAGTCGTTGTAATGTGAGCCTTTTGGATGAATCTCGTAGTGGGCAACTACATGTTTTGGATGACAAGGCCCTGAAATCTGCCATCGATACTAGTTTTAGAGGCATCTTTCATCTATTGGTTAGCATTCTTTTATTAATGAAATATTTCTAATTTTCTGTAAATTACACTAAATAGTTTTCGAATTGACTCACGAAACACGAAGACTAGAAATTAGACTTTGTTCACATCTTAAATTGGCTATTTGCTAGACTTGTCCATATCTGTTTAACTTATTGAACTGGTTAAAATTACTAGCGGAGTCTTTCTTTACTTCGCAATCGAAGAGCCCGAACTTCGGTAATAGTCCATTCTGACTGAGATTTTCCAAGAACGTTTCTTCACTCTATCCAAAATGTTATGATAGGGCGTAAAATGTATAATGTGTGAAGCTTTTCTTTCCTTCTTTATTTAAAGTAAAACTAAATCGCTTCTTGGTAAAGTGTTACAACAATTACGTAAACTAAAATTTATCTTGCTTCCCTTATGTAAAGAGATGGAATAACGTTCAGTATAATATCACGAAAGCACATTCGTGATGAAACGATACAGAATTCAATTAATTACGGGTAGTTTTTGAGTAAGTTGAGGACTTGTGAACTATTTTCAGGACCTAAAACGCTGCCACAGAAGTAAAGTACATATACACAATATGTAAACCCAGTATATTACGGACAGTACATTTTTTGCTTCATTTACTAAGGTCGCGTCATTATTACTTTTATCTGAACACAGAAGATGCAGCAAAACTGTAATTTCAGAAGGGAGCAAAGAAAATTTTCCCCGCTTTCTCCAAGGATCCTTGTTTCATAGTTTCATTATTTGTACCGAAGTGAATTATTCTTGTTTGTGTGTGTTGAGAAAATACCATATAAGTAATAATGGTTATGTTCATGTCAAGCATACCAAATTGTGTTGTAAATTCGAGTATTTATCGCAATCATAATAGAAACGATTACGTGCTCATCAGCACGCGTGGTGATCGGCATAGTCCAATTTTCGTGCACATCCCCACGGTATTTTTTTAATCTTCGAATCTCATCGTGGTTATCCCGACCACACTACCAGCTGTCAAGTGCGTACACCTGGCTTCGTGCCTTTGGGGTGAAAGCCCTGTTGTAATCTCCACGTTCCCAGAGGCCAGGTGTGCACACCTGATTCCGTGGCCTTGGTGCTGGGAGTGGGGTGAGAAACCTATAAAAGGCCAAAACATGATACTGGGATTACAGTACCATATTGATCTGTAATGGAGGTTCACAAGGACCGCTATAGGCAAAGAATTGTTACTGCATGAAGGATATCAGTATCATATCCAGAGAAAAAAAAAGATTTTACAACTTGGGTAAATGAAAATCGTTCATATTTCTATAAGCCAATTTTGAAAGTTCTGACCAGCTTTACCAGATTGTGGAAGGAGAGTGTTTCCATATTGTAACGTGTAGACGACACACATATAGCCTTTAAATTGCCCCCACTATTTACAGCCCTGCGGGAAATGACCCCCCCTTTAGAATATAAAATTATAAAAGGAGAGAGAAGGAAAATTCCATTCCCCCACGACTGAGAATAATGACGACTGAAGTGACTGGTTCAATACTGGACAAGGTTTATTCATATATTCAGGAGAGAACTTATTTTACCTCTAGTAATACTACTAGGAAAACTTCTACGACTACTTGAGAAGTCAAAAGAATTTCTAACAAGTGAAAAATTGTATTATAACAAATCCAAATTTTGTTTATAGAAAATAATTAACCATTCAACAAGTAACAATTGAATAAATAAAATATCTCTATTAGCAACAACTTTTCTCTTAAAAAGATAACTCTTTTTCTTAAAAAAAGTTATCCGATAATTTAGAAGTATTGGGTTTAAAAATTATTCCAATAATTATCCAATATAGAAAATGGTAAGCCTTTACATTACTTTTTTCTCAAATGTATGAAACTCGAATTTACTGCTAGGTGGCTTCTCGAAGCATAGGAAAATGGGAGGAAAGAAATTAAGCTTAAATGGGTAAAAACGCATGAATTGCTAACGCTATAAATACTGCAATTCTTTCGTTTCCTTTTTTCATTTTAACTGAAAATTCCATGAAAAGTATCATTGATTTTTAAAGCCTCCACTTGCCTGAAAAGTTTCCGTAACAGCAGTATTAATTCACTCAAATCCTGACTAGCAACTTTTAATAGATATCTTTGCAAGAAAAACAGAAATCAACATGCTCTACTAAGACACTCAAGTAAACTTGCATAAATTACTCAAGTTATGATACGTTAACATTACGTTACTTTTCCTTTTTTCCTTCGTTTTTAGAAAAACATACTTCCATCCAGTGGCGGCGATTGAACGTTAAAAGTGGGGGGCAAGACATGATCTGAATATTTGTATATCAATGTTAATATATAAATTTCCCTGGTTGAAACTATATACATTAATAGGCCATTTCAGAAAAGTCGGGAGGGGCAACTGCCATCAATCACATGTAATACTATTAAAACCTGAATAAAACTTAATAGTCAGGGCCTGTAATTATATTTAAAGAATCAAATAAAGAATTTTTAACTTTACGGAAAAATTTAAAGACCCATTTCTTTCCTCCTTATTATACTAAACAACCATCACCACTTACCTCCAAAGTAGCACTGTAACATGCTCATGGCTTAGAGCAGACAATTCGGTCGCAACGTGACGTCATCCCGGACGACAAGATGCTTGCACCTTCTACCACTCAAGGTTACTTGTTCACAGTGCTTCCAACTCATTTAAAACTAACCAGCTTGCAGTAAGCCGGAGTTTCATCTCACAATTTTTCCTTTTTACAATAAATAATTTTTATGAAACTTGGGTAGGTTACAATATGTATTATTATTATTATTATTATTAATATTAGGTACATTTATGAAGTAAAACGTAAATAATTAAATATGTATCTTCCTTTCAGTTGTGTGAGAAGAGAAGGACTTCGAACTGTCCTGGCAAAGTGAAGTTGGTGGAGGAAGCAGCAGTTGTAGAGAGAAATAGTAGCATACATACGTAACTACGAGCCCACTTTTCCCCTCTACTCCTAACTGCCAAAAAATTATGAAGCCGCCGCTGACCATTACACTTTAACACACAAGGATAGCGCAAAGTGAGAATGAGTATTGTTTCTGCGCATAGGCTTTTATGACATTTAAAATAATAAAAACTTACATCTAAAAACTTACAATCTAAAATCTTACATCTAAAACTATTTCTCTTCTATCTTATAATGTCCCAATGGTAGAGCATTTATCCTATTCTTTAAAACACATCTTTTATCATCTACACAACTTAAAGCTAACTTATTAACTTCTATACTGTACAAATCGTGCTTATAACTTCTAATCAAATTCATCTTCTTATAATATTCTTTTTGGTTGAATAAACAGTCTTTAAAATCGTTAAATGATAGTTCTTTACTTATAACATTTTCTTAACTCCTTTTGCTTTTTTACAACATTTATCTTTTTCGAACCTGATTGAATACATTTTTGATCTTAAACCAACAAATTCTTCTATGATTGTTCCTTTAAGTTCATCTTCCATCTTACCAAGTATTTTCTTATTAACTTGTGGTATCTTATATCTGTTATCTTTAGAGTAATCACTCGTGTCGAAGTAATCAATATAACTTTTCATGTCCTCGTATACATATTCTGTTTGAATATGGTATATATAACTATCGGTATCTGAATAACATACTTTTATTTTGTCTTGGTATTTTTGTTTCATCACATTATAATGGAAGTCGTACATTAAATGCTTTGATAAATCTAAAATTGACATACCTACATAAATCGGTTTGTTAAATTGGACTTTAACCTTGTTCATGTGAACAGCTACTAAATTTTCCGTAAAAACTGTAGTACTCTTATAATTTGGTTTTGCTACAAGCTTCTCGTATTTCTTCTCATCGCTTATAAGTTTAATATTAACTCTCTTTCTAATATTCTCCATAGTCTTCCCAAATACTGAATTATTCATGAGCTTATAGAAGACTTTATCAAAATCATTTGTTGCTTTCGTTCTCATCTGTGTGTTTAAATTAATATATTTTTCTTTAACCAACCTGATTGTTCGAACTCTATTACTCGATGTATCTTCGTAAATTTCAATCCAAGTGAAAAACATTGTTTTAGGTTTCGATAGTGAATTACATATTTTTCTTTATCATATAGAGTTGTTAATAGCTTTGATTGTTTTGAACCAGGCGGACATATGTTCTGAGGAGCTAGTGGATAGTCTTTGTGATAGTTATGTAATTCTTTTGGATATTCAAGATCAACTTCTAATATGTACACAGTATCAGAATTATCAGATATAGTTGTGAAGTCTATTTCTCTTATCTCATCTTCGCTTAACCATCTAAATCCCTTATACGGTAGATATTGACTCATTGCCCACCCATACAAGTTATTAGCATCTAGGTACATTAAGTAAGAATCTTCTTTATTCTTATCGTAATCTTCCATATACTTATTATTTGCTTTAACATATCTTTTTGAGCATTGACTAATCCCACCTCTTATACCTTTCTCTATCATTAATACCATATCATAATCACACAACAATTCTAATTCTATATTTGTCATCTTTGCATCCCAAGCTAAACCTGGTGCTGTCATATACCAAGCAGGATCAAGCTTTAAGACATGTTTCCCTAAAATTTTCGAATATATCTGCTAACAATAATACATCTGTTTTTAAATATAAATCATGGTATTGTCCGAGATTCTTGATGTTGAATGTTTCCCATACTTTCTTTGCATGTTCATAATCTTCATCACTTATATGTGTGTTCATAAGCTTGTTGAAGAATGCTTTTTTTTAGCGGTAATTTTCTTTCTCTAAACCTACTCCAATTGTTAACATAATCATATTGGTAAACAACTTTTCTTATTACAAGTTGAAACTGTTCTTGATTAGGATAAAAGTGTTGGGTATGTATCATTAGTTCAGGTTTCAAGTTCGATTCTAATTTTTCTAAACTAGAAGCCATAAATCTAAATGAATCTACAAATTTCAATTTAATAGTTCCAACCTTTTTACTGAATGATATGTATCTTTCTTCGTTATTGGGTATTAGATCTATTTCTTCTTTATTACATCCAAGCTCTTTTATAAACAAGTGAGTCATATCCTGTCAAGTTATGTATGATCACTGTTACAAACTTTGGTACTTTTTAAAATATTAGTTATTACATAGAGGTGCTACAAATTTTCCTGTTATATGATCATGATGCTTAACTTTATGATTTTCTTTAGTATACTTCTGCTTACAGTAATAACAACATTTAGATTTATTGAACTCTTTTCTCTGACTTGTTGTTAATGGTAATTCGTTATTTTGTTTGTATACGTTCTATATGTGTTTGGCTTCTTTCGTTAAGTCTTATAAAAATTTTAACAGCGTTCTTACTTCTATACAAAACAGGATTAGTTTTACTTCCATCGCTCTTTCCTACATAATAACAAAATCCAGATGGCTTATGTTGTTGATATTTCTTCGTATATGAATGTTATCTGGATAACATTCTTGACAACTCATAACTTTCTGTAACAAGCATTCAAAATCAGCATAAATCACAAATGGCATTTTCATTGTATATTGGTAGTTTTTAAATTCAACGTATTTACCTTCTTTAGGCATTATTATTTTTACTACCTCATTTAACGAACAATCTTGCTCATGTTTATTTAAAGCGTCTTGGGAGTAAAGGTATAACAAACATCTATCACATAAATTTTTCGGGCTCTCCATTTAGTTATTTGACTACTTACTAATCTACTTAGGTCTTTAATCCAACAATAATGTGTTTTAACTTGGTCTTCATTTTGTTCTTTTATATATAATAAATTGACATGATTTTCTTTCTTGCTTTGTGTGTGATGTAGTATATAGATTGAATAGTCTTTATCATACGCATAGACATTTATAGAAATATTAAGTAATTTTTCGGCTTTTGGGATGTCACTTAGTTTTACAGGATAATTGATGCCTTTTAATATTTTTCTAAGTCTATAGCAACATGCTTGTACTTGGGTGGTCGTTGTGGATGTTTTTCAACAGGTTGTAATGCAGAAGCAATTGAATATAAGAAACAGTTTTCATGTTTGTTCTTTACATTTATGACTGCTTGTTTATTTTTAATTTTATCAAGTAGATCTATGTATGTTGATCCTCTATGTGGTGCATATTTGACGATTGCTAGTTGTAAAATGTTAATGTTTATAAGAGCCCAGCCAGAACCTCTAGCTTGCAACTCAACCATTCTTGTTCTTAATCTTTGTTTCATTTTAGTTATTTCTTCTTTTAAATTACTTGATTGATATATTTCTTTGTTTTCAGTGTTAAAATAGAAGTTTTGAGTTTCTTCGCCTTTCTTATATGTACAACTTATATAAAGATTAGCTTTCAATGAACTATGTTTACTTAAGCTAATTTACAATCTGTTTAATATAGCTTTAGATGTTGCAGTAATATATTGTTTTTGAGTGGATCTTGTGGCTTATAATCTGTTTTAAATATCCATGTTTCTAATTTTGATTTTAATGTAATATTTTGACGTTTTACATCGATTGGTATTGATTCAACTTTGATTCTTGGTTCTTCAATTACTTGTTGTTCAAATGGGAATATATTTCTAATCTGTCTTCTGCTTTGTTCATCGTCATGTTTAAAAAGGTTTATTCACGTTTTCGTAATCGGGAATATCTTTTGATTCCCTTTTCTTTAGATTTTCGTCTTAACTCTACTACAGTAAATTTACTATAATTACTCATCTTATTTATTATATAGAAAATCTTATTATCATTCTTTTCAAGTTTTAATCTTCACCAAAATTTTTAAAATCATTTTCAGTCATTTTTAACACATCATTTAAACATCTGCACGCGCCTGCCATTGCTTACATATGTTTCCTTGATGTGTTACTATAGAGCTTTCATGGGAAGACCCATCAAAGTTACATATACACATTTTAAAACTGAATCATTTTTGTAAACTTACTCATCATCATTATCATCATTATCATATTCGTATTCATCACTACCCAAATCAGGTGTTTTTTGTTGTGTTATTAATAATTCTTTTCCTTTAACAGTATTTGCTTCCTATTAACAGTGCTTGCTTTCTTAGTAGTGCTGCTAATAGTTTAAGATCTTGATGAATTAGTTTAAGTCTATCATGTAATAAATCAAAATGTTTCTCAATATTTATTACCGTATATAAAAAACCAAAAATGAAATAAATTTAAAAAATCTAAGAATAAAAACGAACAGGGGAATATGACTAGTGCTAAGGAAATATTATCTTACAAACCTATATTTGATTGTGTATGTAAACATTTAGATATTGGTGGCTATAATGATGAAGACAAAATAAATTTTAGCGTGTCTGTAGGTATGTTAGATTATTTGTTCAAGAAAGCTACTAAAGAACTCGAATCTTATACAAAACATTCTCTATGCAAACGTTATGAACTTGTCCGATGAGATGTTTGATTAATTGACTGATGAACAATGGTTATCTATAGGTTATGACGATTATGAGGAGGAATATAACTATGATCACATTACAGAAGATTTCATACGCAAATATCAGCAGAAAGTTAATTTGAGTGAAATATGATCATGGAAAAAGTTATCAGAAGAGTTTATAAGAGAATTAGCTGATAAAGTTCATTGGGAGATTATTTCGGGAAGACAAGAGTTATCAGAAGACTTTATAAGAGAAGTTGCAGATAGAGTTCATTGGAGAGAAGTATCGTTTAATCAAAACCTATCTGAAGAATTTATTAATGAGTTTATAGACAAAGTTGATTTTAATGCTAGATCTTATGGAAGCAAACTCTCTGAATCTTTTATACGAGAACATGCAGATAAACTTTCTTGGTGGCGCTTATGTGGAACCCAGCAATTATCAGAAAACCTTATGAGATTACGCTGACAAAGTAAATTGGGCAATGATTTCAATGTTTCAAAATTTAACAGAAGAATTTATTGCAGAGTTCAAAGATAGTGTTCATTGGCATAACATTTCAATTTATCAAGACCTCTCTGTAGAGTTTATATATTTATTTAGACATTTCGTAGATTGGAGAGTTATAATAAGAAGATACCATAATAATTCCGATTTAGGTAGTATATTAAATTTAGCATTCGATGTTACAGCTGATGGTTTGTTTAATGCTTAACTAATTACCTTTTATGGCTATCATACCATAAAAGTCGTAATCTTAATTATCAGATATTAGCCGATCATACAATTTATTTCTTTAACCAAAATCTTCTGATAAGGATGTCCAAAACTCATTATCCTTACCTTTACGAATATCTAAACACAAAACTTATTGTTGATTGTCTCTTATACTTAAAAGCAAATCAACTATATATTCATCATCTTCTTCATCGTCTTTATTTTTAAGGTCTACATGACAACCATGCGAAACAATACTATCATATCTTTCTTTTGATTTGTTTAATAGGTTTATTGAGTTAGGATCTTTAGATTTGTTTAATATGATCATGTTTGGATATTTTTCTTTAATGAATTGTAGTCTTGTTTTAATATTGCATTCTTGTATTCTCCCAGCCCAATACCTATAACTTTCATAGAACTTTACTTGTTCTCTTTTGTCTGAATCATACTTTTCTAAGATCTTTTCTAATTGTTCAGTTGTAAGGTTCTTTTTAATAATAATAATTTTATGTATTCTTCCTGGATCTTCAGTATGTTCTGCTGCTATTTCTTTAAGCTTTGTGTTTTCTATTTTTAATCTTTACATTTATTGTTCTATCTCTTCTACCTTTCTTTGTAGTTCTTCGTTATTGTGTTTGTATTGCCTGAAACCCTGAATAAAGTAATCTTCTATAATGTTACTACATTTATCATAAAAATCAAACGACAACCATGAAGCTATTTCTAAAAGTATTCTTTTGTAAACATATGTTCTGAAATTAATAAGTTACTTTTATTCATACCTTTTGGTTCTAGGTAATATGATTTTTGCCGGAGCATACCTGCTCCAGCTAATTTTTTATCATAATATAGAAGTAGTTTCTTACTTCTTACTAATCTTAGCCAATCTTCAAATGATTTTACACTCTTATTACACAACTTAGTAGGATTAAAGTATCCTGTACTCTTATCTATAATCAATTTGAAATCACCAAGAAATACCATACGTAGCAAATATCGTTTAAGCTAAGAGAGCTATCCATAATACTCATATTTATTATATAGAAAATCATTATTTTTTAACTTTATTTCGATCGTTATCCTTCTCATTGAAACTAGTCTACCGCCTTTGACAATCTTAGTCATCCCCACGAATTCGGTTCAATGTCTTTATATAAGAAATTAACTCTTTAGATTATTTTGTAACCATTTATAAAATTTCTTTCCTCCATCATGACACAACTTAGTTGCATTGAAGTATCCTGTTGTCTTATCAATAATCAATTTAAAATTACTAAATAAACCATACCAATAGTTATCTTTAATCTGTTCGTAGCAAATATCACTTAAACTATACGACTTATCCATAGTGCTCATATTATATAAAATATTTTTTTTTATTTTTTATTTTTCGTCGTTACCCGTAAGTTTTATTCCGTAAGTTGCTTTAATGAAGTTTTTAGAATTATAGGAGTTAAGTTTTTCGTTGTAATATTTTAATTGATACGTTTTCTAACAGATATCATAACACTTATCGTAAAATTCTTTAGACAACCAATGTGCAATAGCAAGAAAAATTTTTCTATATACGTATGTTCCAGAAATATTCGATGTTTCTTTATCTCCTCCTTTTATTAGATATGTAGAGCAACAAAGCAAAAGTGCTCCATTGGTCTTTTCCGTTGTGTTGTTAATTTTTTCATTATCCTCTTTAAAATATTTGTGGTAAACACTATAATATTTGATGAGTTGGTAACACTGACATTTTTTATTTTTTAACATTGATGCTGAAGCTAAATATGGTGGCTAGGTAAACATACTCTAGCAGTTACTCACTCATTCAATAGATGGTGTTGCATATCATTTAGCTTATTACTATGCTAATAGATGGCTGTTGCTGTTACCAAACTCTTCAAATAGTTGTACGCTTCTCTAAGAGATGGCTCTGTCTTTATGCATCACTTTCTTCTTGTGTGAATAAGAAAGTGAATTTTCTCTCCTATATACAGCGTTAACCAGTAGCTCAGTTGGTTAGCGCGCGGTTCCATTAAGCTTGTGATTTGTTACTGACAACGTAGGTTCAAATCCTTGCCGACGACTTGCGAATTTATATCTGCAGCCGGGGTATAAATTTGTAATTTCTCAAGGAACTGTAAAGTGAATTGAGCTAAGGGTTGTGTACCAACTTTAGCTAAGGGTTGTGTACAGTGTCCCCACCTCTGACTCATGTGTGGGATGTGGCTGGGCGTCTCTGATGCTTGGAACCAGCACATTAGAAGGAAAGGGAAAGGGGAGACCTGGCGCCAGGGGTAGGATTGAAGACAAGATTGTGAGCTGTGTGGGTAAATGTTGTGACTCATATTCAGATAGTGACTATACCGAGGCTGGGTGGAAAGCCACAAGTTCACTTACAGACCTCAAAGTAAGGAAGAAAGGTACATAGAAATTAAACAAAAAATCCTGGGATCCATCTGGGGGGAAGCAACAACAACAAACATTAGCGCTGACCTCTCAGGTGGATCCTAGGATTTCTGCGACGGCAGTTTTGCTGAAATAAACTGATTTTTTAAACATTTAACCTATTTATGATGATCTCGTGTAGCGCTGGTACTGGAATCGTTCAAATGAATGATAGATCATCTGTTCCAGCAAATGCTATATTTATTATACATTCCTATTCATTGATTTCTTAAGTTAATTTTTAACCGAATTTAATGATTCAAGTGTCAAATGAAAGCTTAGAAACTGGAAATTAAGATGCTGTAATATATTTTGTGTAGGATCCCATTGTAAGTTTTTATGATTTTAAATGTCATAAAAGCCTATGCTCAGAGACAATACTCAATCTCACTTGCGCTATCCTTGTGTGTTAAAGTGTAATGGTCAGCGGCGGCTTCATAATTTTTTGGCAGTTAGGAGTAGAGGGGAAAAGTGGGCTCGTAGTTAGGTATGTTTGCTACTAGAAATCACACATGTATGCCAGACGTCGCTGCTTGCGAGATAAGAAAACGACTCGCGAATTGCAAGAGAAGAGCAGAGGAAGAAATATTTACACCGGTAAATCAGATCTTCAAAGACGAAATGACAGTACCAGTAAACCAGGGTTTAGATTTGGTGAGAACAATTCCAATGTACAGCGACAAGAAAGACTATTTGACAAAGCAAGGAGAAAAGCTCAGTTTGAAACAGGACACAACAACAACGCCTAGCAACATCTCCTTCCGTGATGATATTCTCCTATTTGAGGATGGATCCTCATTCTTGCAATACGACAGATTAGAAGACAAAATGATTTTGTGTTTCGGTTATGAGGGTTTAAGACGAGCACTGAAAAATAGTGAGGAATGGTTCTTGGATGGAACTTTTGAGGGTTTCTGTAAACATTTTGCACAACTATATAACTTATATGCTGATATTGGAAGTATACATAGCAGTATATCGGTCGTGCCCGTTCTTTATTCATTACTGCTCGACTAGAGATGCAAGGGCTCGAAAAAAAACAGCTTTTTTTTGAAAAAACTCGGTTTTTTCTGCTTCGCTTTTTTGCTTGGGAAATGTTGGGCTTTTTTGAAAATTTTGTTTTAAACTAATAAAGCAGACTTTGTTTCGCTTCTCTACAACAAAAAACTCATTCAAATAGTGGTTGATGCAGATAATAATATGAAACCTCGAAAATAAACCATGAATTCCAAAAAGATTTTTTAAAATTTTTAACATATTTACATTATGAATTCCAGTAATATTTTAATCTCTTATATACAATAAGTACTTTAAAAAATGATACACAAATAACTAGCGAAATTGTATGTAGTATTCTTACTTCAAAATATCACACACCCTCTTTTTGAAACAAAATAAACAAAAACATGAGAGAAATCTGCACATCAAGAGCTTCATTTCGGGTGATTCTGTACATTCTTGAAACTTTTCAGTTAAGTTTTAACTTTCATATACATTGTATTAATATTTCGAACAAATTTTTCACTGATTGATCACATACGTATTAATATGTTACCACCTATCAGGTGCTTCGGATCTGCAAAATCGGTAAAGCTCCAAATTCTATAATGCACTGACTGTTCCTTAAGCTTGTTCAGAATCGGGAAAGTGTCGAATTTTCTGTTCATGGATCATATACGTAATAGACGGTTCATCTGAGCATATGGTTTCCTAGGCTGTAGAATATATAACCACCATCACGGTTTCTGAATTTTTAACAAGAAAATTCAACACATAGTCACGAAACTTTTTTTCATATAAAAAAAGAAAAACTATGGAATACATTTAAAAAGAGTGGAAGAATCAATCACTGTTCCAATTCACAAGAAAGACAAAATTGCTTTTAATTATCGAGGCATTTCTCTTAACATTCTATTAATAAGATTGACCCCATACGCAGATGAAATTATTGGAGATTATCAGTGTGAATTGAGTCGAAATCGGCCAGATATTTACCATTCGAAAAATACTCGAAAAGAAATGGGCATATATTACCCAGTATATCAACTGTTTATTGATTTTAGAAAGGCTTACAATTTGGTAAGGAGGGAAACATTGTACAACATTCTTACAGAATTTGGAATACTGAAAAACTAGATTTATTAAGTGTTTAAAAGAATCCCAGAGTAAAGTCCGAGTAGAAAAATGCGAGCTTCCACGTCGATATTGGCCTGAAACAAGGATATGAGTTATCGCCGTTATTATTCAGCTTTGTTCCGGAGTACGCTATAAGAAAAATCAAAGATAGGAACAGGGCCTAGAGTTGAATGCTATTCACCAGGTTATGGTGTATGCTGATGATGTAAATTTGATAGAACGATCGAAAGAAATGCAGAGGCCTTATTAAATGCTTGCAGGAACATGAGTAAATGGAGAGAAATCTAAATACAAGGAAGCTACGGCAAATAATGAATGCGTTAAAATATCAATTAATACTTTCGACACAGTGGATACTTTCAAATATCTTGGATCAGTATTACCAGACTAAAATCATACCCACAAATAAATTAAATGTCGACTAAAATCAGGAAATTCTTGTTATTATTCAGTTCAAAATATTTTGTCGTCGCGAATTCTGTCAAGAAATTTAAAGCTTAAAATATATAAAATGATAATCATGCCTGTTATGCGTTATGGTTGTGAAACATGGATGCTTACGCTGAGGGAAGAACGCAGACTGAAATTATTTGAGAATAAAATTCTGAGGCGAATATTTGGACCCAAGAGGAACGGGAATGGCGGAAACTTCATAAGAAGGAACTACATAATTTATACGATGCACCAAACATCGTTAGAGTCATCAAGTCTAGGAGGCTCAGATGGGCAGGTCATGTAGCCAGAATGGGAGAAAGTAGGAACGCTTTCAAAGTTTCAACTGGAAATCCAATCGGGAAACGTCCATTAGGAAAACCTTGGCCCAGATGGGAGGACAATATTAAGATGGATCTAGCAAAATTGGAATACAGAGTAGAAACTGGATTGAATTGGATAAGGACAGAAGTCAATGGAGAGCTTTTGTGGCCACAGAGAAAGAGAGAGAGAAAATACAACTGCACAACAAACGAATGAATGGTTAGCTTTCGCGCTTTTATCGTTAAGTCCGGGATTCAACTCCGCATTCGACCATTTTGACAAAAGTTTTTCTTAATTCCACCTGTAAATGTAGAGATAGTGCGTGTACTGTGAGTCCTGGCCGACTTACTTTCTAATCGTTTTTAAATCTTTGTTATTATGAATTACCAGCAGTGATGGGTTTGTGAAGAGGGTTAGGGTGGGGATGTCTTTCGGATTGAAGCCTCAACCCAGAAATTACGGAATTTCTAAAACAAACTAAATATTAGTTTTGCCTTTACTCATAAACGTCAAGCTCTCCTCAAACAAAAAATTAGGAATTTTTAGAAAAACTAAGCATTAATAAGAAAAGCCCCTCCCAAAATACTTTTCTAAATCCGCCACTGATTATTATCATAAAATGGTCTTCAAGGTTGTATCTGGAAGATTATAGCTCAATATGCAACCGAAACGAAATATTTGTTATGCCCGTACTCATAAACTTAAGCTCCTCTTAAATAAAAGTTAGGAAGTTTTAGAAAAAAAAACAAACATTATTCAGAAAAGCCACTCCCAAATATTTTTCTAAATCCGATACTCATTATTCCTATCAAATGGTATTCAAGGTTGTATCCGAAAGATTATTGTTAAATCATTGCACAACTGCAGTATAACGGAAATGTGGAAGTACGCTTTGACAGATATATTGAAAAACGTACGCTCTGATAGATATATTTGAAAACGTAAGTTTAATTATGTGCTAGAAGCTAGAGTACTAAGCTATAAGAAGTGAAACACGGATGACTAAAATGAAATGATCTAGAGAAGAAAAAATGTCGATAATTCAGAAGTTAAAATAAAGTTAAATAGCTTCTAAAATTGCCTTCAAATACTACGTACTTTATGTTTACTTTAATTCATAAACCATGTGCTCCATCCATCATAATGGTGAATTACAGAGCGAAATATGGCATTCAGGTCATGGAATCTTATTTAACTTTAGAGTATACTATAAGAAAGCTACTTAAACAAAAAAATCATGAAAATGAAAAAAGCCAAAATTTCCAAAATTCTCGTTATTTTCCCAAAAAAGCCGGCTTTTTATGTGCAAAAAACCATCGATTCAAAAAGCCAGCTTTTTTGCATCTCTATGCTCGACAAACGTGATGTCACGTACAGACATTGTTTTCATTCGTAAAATCATGGTATGGAGCTAACCCAAAATTGCTGAAAGTCAACTTCGAAGCAGCAGCTGTGAATGCTCTGAAGACTGTATTCCCCGCTGCTCAGATCTCAGGGCGCAACTATCACTTTAACCAGACAATTTGGCGCAAGGTACAGGCTCTCGGCATGGTGGAGGAGTACACAAAAAACGAAGATATACGCATCCATGTGCGGATGTGTGCTTCTGTGGCACTTGTGCCTCTGGAGTGCTTTGACGATGGTTGGTTAGTTATCATGGAGGACTGTCCAACAGGAGAGAAGCATGAGGCGTTCAATGAATATTTTATTGAACAATGGCTGGAGAACGCTAACGGCTAGAAAAATGTGGAACTGCAGTGGGCAAAGACACAGGACGAACAACGTCTTTGAAGGTTGGCATCATCGATTGAACAGCACCATATCAAGAAATTCACCGCATCTCTTCTCTCTTATGTTGAAAGCAGATGCCACATCCAGTTTCCATGTCCTTAACAGACAGGAAGTGTTTGGCAACAGCCAGAAGAGGAGGAGGTTGACATATGTGAAACAGGATAAATCAAATACTGGAAAATTTTGGAGAAGATGGTGACTTAAAGAGATGTCTCAGGAGATTGAGGTACGTACATAAACTCGAGTAGGCTAGATATTGTAATGTGTAAATGTTCATAAATTTGTAGCCATGTATTATTTTCGACGAGGTGCACTTAGTACGGATATTCTCGACAAGGCTCCTATCGGAGCCGCCTAGGGATATGGATCGACTGCGATGTAATTATGTAGTCATTGCTTTTTTTTCATGCTCTTGAGCGGCATGTTATAGGTCGTCCAGACGTATCAACGTATATTTTTGTTTTGCATAAGTTTGTATCCAAACTAAATTTTGTAGCTGTGAAGTGTTACTTAATATGCGTAACTTTGTACTGATGTGCTTTAATTTTAATATTTCATAAGTTTGTAGCCAACTGAATGTAGTTTTTCATGAATGTGCGTAATGTTGTACTGGTTTTGTTTTATTTTCATATTTTATAAGTTTGTAGCCAGTTTCTTATAGTCAGTTCCCTTTTCTATGTAAACAGTTTCACCCCTCTGCGCACCTCGCCTCAGGAAGCGTGCGGATTAGCACGATAATAAATACAGATAAAAATACGTGCTGATGTACACGAAAATCGTACTGTGTGGATGTGCACGCGTGCCGATGTGCACCACACCATAGAAACAGAAAAGGTTCCGAAGTTATTTATGTGTAATTCCCTCAGATTATAAATTGCGGAAAGTTTGGTGAAATAAATGTCAGAAAGACACATGCAAAGATGAAATCCGTCTCTGTTCCGAATTACATATCAAAAGTTTATGAATGTTTATAAATAAGTTTGAATACCTGAGCTTATACACATCGCTCTCGAAGGTCTCAAAACATTAAGTATTAGAACATACCTGTTTCGAATCTGACGAATTTCTATTTTAAAATATTTCATGAAGGATTCCACTTAGCATTACAATGCAACAAAGTAAAACATGCTCCACCGAAATAAGCTCTTCCAAAGGTACCAAGTAAATTTCGGTTTTGTATATCCATCCTCGAGGAATTATGTATGGTATAGAATCGTCTTTTCTTTCGAGGTACATGTCTTGTTAAAATAATTAAGACATTACGCAATCGTTACATACCACTAAAAATATTAACATTAAATCTGTATGTAATGCGCAAGAACACAAAATTATCTCTATGATAGTTATATAGTTTATTTGTCACGTAAAAGATTTGGCACATTGTACAAGAACAATAATATCTTACCCCAAAGTATATAATAGATTCTCTCATTGGTAACAATTATTTCATGCATGGTGGTACCATATCACGTAAGAGCATCAAATCTCTCCAGCACTTTCACACTGCAATGATTTATTTCTACTGCAAATATAGTTTTCCACGGGGAAAAAATTAAGTTTTCCACAGGGAAAAATTTATCAACAACAGTACAAAATTAATCTTCAGCATAATATTTACAATTTATAAATTTGTAAATTCAGTTCATATTTTGAAAAATTCTTTTTTATCATGCGATAATAAGAAATTTATAAACTATATATATATATATATATATATATATATATATCTGGCCATTTAAAATTCACATCAAGGATTTTGGCTAGGTTTAGACATTATATAATACTAAAACTAGGAATGAATATATTAAATTGTGAGTATCTTAAATTGTGTCTAATTAAGCGGCAGTCACAATAGGATCGCATATACTTTTGAGATCTCTCCTCTTCTGTTCAATATCTTCCTTAGAAGCACCTTCTTCCATATCAAGCCAAAAAAGTAAATCTTTACATTTCTCAAGAATAGTATTTTTGTCCGTATCAGAAATTTTATCTTTCAATTTATCTTCTACCGTTTTCTTCATGTTTAAGCAGTACAGCTCAAGAGAAATCCTGGCTTCAATTTTCTGTCTTAGCTTTTCATCTTCGTCTCTATATCCTTGTGCCTCAGCAATTAGTCGCTCAACATCCTCTTTGCTTAAACGACTTTCATTCGTAATCTTTATCTTATTTTGTATTCCAGATGACTTCTCAACCGCGTTTACATTTAAAATTCCATTCGTATCAACTTCAAAGGTGACAGTGATTTGCGGAACCCCTCTAGGCGCTGGAGGAATACCAGTGAGCTCAAAGGTACCCAATAAGTTGTTGTCTCTTGTAAAACTTCGCTCACCTTCGTAAACCTTCACTGACACGGAAGATTGCTGATCAGCATATGTAGTGAAGAGCTGTGTTTTCTTTACTGGAATTGTCGAATTTCTCTCGATTAGAGTTGTCATAACACCCCCTCTTGTTTCTAAACCCAATGAGAATGGTGTGACATCAAGGAGCACCATGTCTCTAATTTCTTCTGATTGATCTCCATGTTCAATAGCTGCTTGCAGCGCAGCACCATATGCTACAGCTTCATCAGGATTTACAGATTTTGTAAGTTGTTTGCCATTGAAAAATTCCTCCAATATCTGCTGAACCCTTGGGATACGAGTAGAACCACCAACGAGAACAATTTCATCAATATCTTCCTTTTCCATGTTTGCATTTTGAAGAGCCACCTTAACAGGTTCAAGAGCACGCTGCAGAATTTCTTCAATAAGAGACTCGAATCGAGCACGAGTAATTACCATATGGAGATCTATGTTTTCAAATAATGAGTCAATTTCAATTGTAGCATGTTTCTGAGAAGATAAATGTCTCTTTGCTCTCTCGCAGGCAGAGCGAAGACGCTGTAAGGCACGGTCGCTTTCATCTAGATCTTTGTCATGTTTTCTTCTGAATTCTTGCATGCAATAATCCACCATTTTGTTGTTAATATCTTCACCACCAAGATGGGTATGTCCAGACGTAGATTTTACTTCGTAGACGCCGTCTTCAATCTTAAGAATGGATACATCTAAAGTTCCACCTCCAAAATCAAAGACCAATATGTTAGTTTGACCCTCGAGCTGAAAGGAAAGAACACACTATTTTGAAAATTGGTATTACGAGTAGAGAAAATGCACTAATAATATATGTATGGAAACACTAAAATGTAACTATAAAAATTCACTGAAAACTCGAATCCAGTTCTAGAACAATGCATGATACATTTATCTGATTAAAACAGAACCTAAAAGAGCAAAACAAGTTCTATTATAAATTGTACCTTGTGTACCACAATATAAAAATCTCGGCATTCTATCATCACTTTGTTTTAAGATATCTTCTCAATATTTTTCCTAAAAAGCTACTCTTGAAATATCGCCACAACGTTCAGCAGAACAGAATATATTGCAGCTGCTATTTGTACGATTTAAGTACGCGTTTCCCAAGTTGTCTACGTCCTAAATTAAAAATTTCAGTTTTTAAGCATCCCTGACTGATCTAAGTGTTAGGATAGAGGAAGAACTGACGGAAGAGAGTGCAATTGGAAGGGGAGTTCGACAAGGATGCTGCCTCTCGCCAACGCTATTTAATGTATATCTAGAAGAGATAGTGAAAAATAGTTTACATGATGATGATGGTATTTCGGTAGAAGGTAGAATGATTAGATGCATAAGATTTGCACACGATATGGCGCTTGTTTGCAGAATCTGAAAAGAAAATCAATAAAATGTTAGAAAAAATGAGAAAGGGCTTTGAAATCGTATACCAAACGTAACTCAACGTTTCTATGTAAGATTAACTTTTAATGAGCATAGGAATAATGCATAATATGTGTGATAGTAAAATTCGTCTCATAATGCCTTAAAAGTCTTTCAATTGTAGCCTTATAGTTTTACTATGTATTCCTACTATTCTGGTGAAAAATAATTCCCTTGCTTTTCCAGATTTTCGAAAGACTGAATTTTCTCCCATTTTAGCGAAATTAAACATTGTGCTATCCACACATCAACATATAAAAAATATTCTCCTACGGCACGCACACTGGTAAGTCTGACAGTCTCTCAGTGTTATTCTTACCCATTCATGTTTCAATAGCAACACTAGTTTTAAGTATGGATAATTTCCAGTAACATGAGTACATTACAATACATCCAATAGAATCCATTAACTAGAATATTTTTCTTAAGTATCAACACACATAACATTTTACAGCCATCTCTATCCACACATGTGGTTTAAAATAACTGGTATATTTTTCTATAATACTATACTGTGGAACAGTACATGTGAATACGTGAGAATTAATAAAAAATAATAATACAAATATATGACAAGAATTTACTTCTAAGGTATAAATACTGACAATCTTCTTTTAACACAGCTACTGTATTCTTCCAAAATATAGAACAATACATACCAGCACGGGACAGAACGCAGAAAACAAAATACGTGAATATGAGAAGTGTAAGGTAGAAATACTTACAAACATAATTACAACAATAAAATAGTAAATTGTTAATAAAATAGCTCAAACCAAACATCCACTATGAACGCGGAAACATATATTTAGTCTGAGAATATTGTAGCAACGAAAGAAATTTCAAAACACGGACTTCATGGATAGTACCCAAAATATAGATAAACAAGTTTGGTTTTCCAACAAAAGGGAAACGGGATTTGAAACAGGGTCCAATAGAAATTAGGACCTGATATACATTCTTATTAAATAAGGATAATGTTCAGATATGTAATGCATTTAATATAAATAAATGAGTCTTTTGCAAAAATGATGATATTAACATTTTATAATAAGTTACACACATTTATTCCCAGAAAACATAAAGCCTCGAACTTTTCTATTCACAATAATTCTGCCCATTCGCACTGGATTAAACGAAATCTGTGGATCAACCTTTTCCTGACGAATACAGATTTGTATCCAGTAATGAAGTGTTAAAGCAAGGAAAACAGGTTTTCAATTTAGGCACCTTGAACAGATGTCCCAGCCTATTTTTAACCCTTGTACGTCCCTCGATTTTTGCATACACATAAGTTCCTCTGGGTCAAAATGGACTCATTCATTTTTTTATGTTTCAATTTGTAGTTTACACTACATTTGTACATGCAATAGCGTTGTTACTGGTTTGTGTCAAATATAACAAAAGATGGGTCAAATGTAGACAAGCGTCACTGTTTGGGGGGATGTCCTCGGCCCCCTGTACTTTTAAATACATGAAATATTTCCGGTCGTCCTCAAATATTTAGAAATAATTGTACAATTTTTGTACTATTCACCGAAATTTAACATGCCAGAGATGCCCTTGCATCTGGAACACTAAAACATCACACACACACACACACACACACACACACACACACACATATATATATATATATATATATATATATATATATATATATATATATATATATATATATATATAATACTTTTGACTTCTGTTGCAAGCAGGTTTTATTTAGGTTACTTTTGGTTATGTTAGGTCATGCATTCCTGTTGACTTTTATTGAAAACCTCTGAGAACAAAATCCACGTAAGTGGTTGTTTTCTTTTATGCTACTTGAAACATGTGAACACCCATTTTACTGTTTTTGACATTGCTCACAAATGTGATTGGGATGTCTTTTACAGATAAATTTGTTTCACAAACTGTATTTCATCGTATTTTTGTCGTCTGTTCCCTTTCACGTGTGGCAATACCTATTTTCCTTAGGGCATCAGGGCTACTCGTCGTTTGATGAACACACTCCTCCTGTGTCTCTCCACGGAGCGATCGTACGATTTCTTGGGCTGCAGGTTTTGCACATTTTTGTTTGTTTTATGTAGTTTTCAGTTGAGTTGATTTTAGTTTAGCGTTCTTTTGAGCAGCGAGACAATATGAGACGTAGACCTACTGATTAGCGTGGAATCCAAACCACATGAGCTCCCACCAGGAATCGAACCCGGGTGTCCCACGCCAAAGGCACAACCACTTAGCCACGAGGGAGATCTTGATGCAGTTTTCAATCAGAGCTTTCCGAAGAATTTTCATCAGACAAGGAAGACGAAGACAAAGAATCCTGCACTGATAATTGATCCTCCGTTTCAGATGTCAGTTCATCGTCAGAAAAAGTAAGAAAGTTTTGAATTCTTCTGGTGTCAAAGCAGTCATTTTGGACACCAAAGTGGTGTGTAATTACTACACAACGAGGAAACAAGCAATACTACGAATAAAAGTTTATCCAAAATGAACCTAAACAATGTTGCCAATACAAGGTATCTGAAAGAAACTAAACAACTTTGCCAGTACAGTATACTGGAAGAAACTAAATTATTTTCTGGACAGTGCAATAACTAATAATAATAATAATAATAATAATAATAATAATAATAATTTTTGCATTGTTTGTGGATGTATTATTATCAGAAATCCATTCAATAATGATTTTTCAGTCACTTAAATATTCATTGAACTAATGGGTCTAAATGAACCCGAGGAACTTATGTGTTAGTTTTTCTACTGTGACGTAAGAGGATGGAGATTTGAATCGAAATTTTTACAAAACACATATTTGGTAAAATAACTAAAAGTCACGAAGCATGATGATCACAGCTGACATAGGGTCCGAGATAATAAAGTTGAAAACTCGCTTTGGGTCAAAATAGACCCGAGGGACGTAAGAAGGTTAATAGAAATAACAGGCCCAAAAGATATAGGCTACAAACACAACAATGGTATCGACAAAAGAAAAGATATTGCTAAAAAATGGATTTATTTCCGATTATGGCCAGAACTCGTACAAACTATAGAAAGTCGCTTAGAAATGTATCTTAGAAGTAATACTGAAACTTCCGTTACATTTACGAAAGAATTTTGCAAAATGTGAAAATTATTACGCAAAATTTTTTAATGCATTACGAACCTATCTGGCAATTTGTCGATGTCAACAAACATACATAGAAATAACTAAGAAGAAAGTATCAACCAAAATTAAAGAACACATAAAGGATTTCAAAGACCAAAATCTCGGTTTCTGGATTGTCAAAACATTTCGTGTCTACAAAGCATATCAATAACAAAGTGCAAATGTTTCATAGAACTCATTCGCAAATTGTACATTGAATATTACTACATCAGAGCGAAAACAACCAGAATTAAGTCTCAATCAGATGTACATTGGATAAAAGCTGGGACCAAATAATTAAGCTTTTCAACTCTACCTCGACGACTTCTAATTAATAGACAGGTTCAACGCAAACCATTTAACAACAAAGAAATTAGAGTTACGCATTTGCATGTACAATCATTATAAGCACAGTAAGCATTTTTTTGTATTAATAGATTGAACATTTGAGAAAATATAAACTAATGGAAGCTGGATTTCGTAATTCGAAATTAGGAAACACAACAATAGATGTCAGCGAAAACCACAGAATAAATTCAATGCAAATATCATGAGGAAGTGTACTGCACGCAAATATGTGACTAGTATATTTAAATCGCAGAAACCATACTGACTGCACGTTTGGCAACATTGTTATGAAAATGTGATAGCTGGTTACAGCAGACTACAGTAAGAGAGTAGGACTATTCCATGCATTTTACGATTTTGTTTGAATTGTATATATATCAAACAATACCGAATTAATACGTGAATATTGCAACAGCGGAAGAAATTTCCAAAATATGAAGAGACAGAAAATTAAAATACATGTAAACAAGATTGGTTCTTAAACAACAGAGAAATTGTGCTTGACAAAGTTTCCAGTACAAATTAGGATCAAAAATATCCCTATTAAATAGGGAAAATACGTAGGTAGGACATTTCTTATTATATTGTGACATTATGACTTCTTGCCATATTAAGGAAAAACAAGACTAGTCTTTATGTTTTGCTCCTCTCCTTACTCTCTTTTTTATACACACACACACACACACACACACACACACACACATATATATATATATATATATATATATATATATATATATATATATATATATATATATATATATATATATATATATATATATATATATATATATATTCATATTTGTGTATGTAATACGTGTGTAAAGAGCTACAATAATATAAACTCTCTCTCTTATAGGCTAGGCGCTGGAGTTAGTGTTACCAATTAGTGTTAAAACTTTTCTCAAAACTTCTGTTCGAGTAGCAGCAATTATACAAAGAAAATGCAGCCTGAAAGGAAAAGTAACTTCTTTAAATGTATCATTCTCAATCATAGATAAACATTTCCAGAAATCAGAAAACACTCAACTTCAGGAATTCTGTTACAAGAATTTTGCTTGTAGTTTGTTTATTGAAGTTGTTTCTTCAATAGCGAAGCTATATGAGACATTGTTCTACAGTTTAAAGTGGAATCCAAACAACCATAACTTGTTCAATGCTTTCTACTGGGAATGAACCCGGGATCCCGTATACTGAAGGATCGCGTGTTGGCCACCACTATACCAGCAGGAAGGGTACACTTTTTAGACTCACGAAGGGAACACGTGGACAGCTTAGTTCTGTTTCGGGACACTAACGAAGAAAAAAATCACCATATACTTATATTCAGGGCCCAGAATTTAGGTTTTCTTAAATTCATGCAACAACTGACAACTTGCTCGTTGCCTTTGAAGAAGGTGCAAATAGTATAAATTAAAAAAAATTATCCATAGATAGATCAGCAGTTAACTGGAAATCTATATATATAAAAGAGAACGTACAATTCTTTGTCCGCTCATCACGCTAATACGGCTGAACCAATTTCTTTCATTTTTGGGGGGTTATTAGGATTTGGACCCTAGATGGTTTTTATCATATCACTTTAATTTTTAATTACCAGTGTCTTGAGATAATTGACCATTCAAGTGTCCATAACGTACAAATCCTTTGTTATTAGTTCATCATAGGTAAAAATAAACGTATTTATATGCAACCCGCATGACCGTGTCACTCGGCGGGTTAACATAAATGACAGGCGATATACAGCGGAAAATAGCTTGAATCTTCTGTTTAAAATTTTTTAATTGATTTGCTTATTTTTACAGACACTTTTACAATATGCCAGCACCGGGATGACCGCAGCGAAGCGGGGCGGGTTAACATAAATGACAGGCGATATAATGTTAAGATTTACTGCAATCTTCTATGGTTTTTATCATATCACTTGAAAGCGAAAAAGTAAAAATTATCTAAGTAACAAAGTTTATTGCGTTCCGGGGTGACCGCAGCGAAGCGGGGTGAACGCTGCTAGTTCATTAATAAGAGTAGAGCTAATTATGATCCATAATGCAAAATACTGAAATTAGTAGCTGTCTCTTTCACATTGTTCATGGTACCTTTAAAACATAGTTTTGGAATTTGGACGGGCTTACAAGAGTTATTTGAAACTTATTTAGCAACGTTTTAGTTTCGAGGGCAAGTTTTGCAATAATTATTGAATAAACAATATTCCCTCAGAAGTTTTTCTCGATAGAAGGAATGTGAACGTAGTTGATTGAGTATAGCGTCTGTTGCCACATTTGAAGGAATAGTCGATTCAGTTTTACATACTAATTGAGAATCATCCTGTGACAGCTTTTAAAACTTTTCTGTCATGTTTGAAAGATTCTTTGCGATGAGCTAAATTAGCTTGCATCCAACATATTCCAAACTAACATTAACCTTTCCTTACCTAATTACAGTTACATTCATCGATGGTTCCTTTTCTCTACGGTTCCTACTTATTTGGCAGGCGCGAATTCCCTGACTTTTTAGGTCACGAATCATTATATCAACCCCATGCCATAAGCGTCGGTGGACCACCGATGGGCAATAGCGACATCTCGCCAAAAATTGGCGGCCTCGCAGCGACGATCCGCGGTGGCCCCTCTTCCGTTTTGAAAATTATACCACCAGTGAACCACAAGTGGCAGAGACGCGACAAAACGCCAATGAATCACAAAATTACTCTCCCAAAATTTTGTTAAATCACCTGTATGTCTGATTTGTTTACATTAAGGTGAGTCTAAAATCACTAAAAAATGTACCAAAAAAGTACCCGTACGAGGCTCGAACCACCAAGCTCATGATTACTGGGCGGGTGTTCTTCCGACTTCGCCACGGAGGTGATGAAGGAAACGTCGCTCGGAAACGGGATAAATTGTTGAGATCTTTTTAATTTGGTGAATCAGTGCTCCTTTAACCGTGTATATGAGACGATAACTGTTTGGGGTAAGTTAAAATGCGTTCCCCATGTAAGTTTATAACAAAATGACGCGTGTCTATTTACTTTATTTCATAGTTCTCCCATATTCACTTTCTAATGATCAACGACAGTTGCGATCTAAATTCATACAATTATCGCACTTATCTCAAGATTTTTCACTTCATGATGTTGAGGCAGGGGTTCTTGTTGACCCCCGGAGCTCCTTTAGGAACAATTCGTCAAGAAAAAAATATATAATAATAACCGCATGCATATGACTGGCGATAGTACGTATTAGTCCCTTTGCGATTCTCCGCGACGAATCGAAGGAGCGTGGACCAAAACGAAGTCCTCGCTGCTACGCGGTGGTATCTTCAACACCCCGACTCGAGATATCTGTTTCGACTCGACGAAACATTGCCGCCGGTGGGACACTAGCGGCAATGCTTCGACTCGTCGCTATATTGACGATCGACGTTTACCCACAAGTGGGCCATTAGGTGTTGGCGACGTTTACGGCAAAGGGCATATATAGAGTGGCCCATTTTAATCTGGTTAACCCTTTTAAATTATGGCTTTTTTGAGGTATTTTGTAGACTTTCACTCAATCATCTATTGCGTCAAGACTATTTATAGTAGGATCATGGTTCATACCCCGTTTTATTTCTAGTAAAGCAGTGTTTCTAACTGCGTCCGTAAAATTTCCCTAAAGTGTACCAAATGCAGGAAATTTTCGCTCAAAGTGGGAAGTTATTTTCTTTTTTCTTTTTTTTAAAATTTTTATCGCGAATATATCCCCTTTGGTATAGGATACAATAATGCGAATGCTACTGCAAAGAAATCTTTGCTTTATGGTGAAGAGAATGAGATACAAAGAGTGGCCCTAGGATGAAAAGTTTTGATGCTACAGCTGATTTACATATTTTCCCTTGGTAATACCTTTTTAGCGAATTTCTATGCTATCATCATCATCATCATCATGACTGTTCATTGTGGGAACATGAATTGTACCTCGTTTTCTTTGCCATGAACCAGTCTTTCAAACGGTACTAATCGCATGTCTCTAGCATGTACCATATCGTGTACCTGTGAAGATAAAAATGGGAAAAAGGGACAATTTTCCCAAAAAATCCCCTTTTTCCATTTTGGACAGAGGTTCCCACTTCTGGTACACGATAGGGAAATTTGAGTGGTACATTTCGAAAGCCTGTCTCATAACGAAACCAATGAGGTACAAACCATGATTCTAGGGTAAATAGTAATGTGTCAGAGAGTTTTTGAAAAAACTTCTCAATTATACCCTTTTTTAACCCCATCGTTTATATTTGTGATGTCACAGCCCCCAGACAGAGCACGCGTGGCTGCAAAGTGCCCATAAAATGTGTTCTATGATGCTTCAATATTTGAATGAATGCAAAAAACCCGGTCTAAAAATCTTTACTAGAGACTTATAAAGCAAATTCCGAAGGTCGACGCCATGGCACAGGTGTTGTGCCATCATAATTTAAAAGGGTTAAATGAACTGAATAAAAACTCAAATAGGAAATACCATGAGGTAAATCGAATGGTAATTTCGCGATGCGCCTTAGGGCCCCTCTTCAAGGAGGCCCGGGGCCCAACTTAAATAGAAACAGAAAAATGAAGCGACTAACACCTCGTTCGATAGATCTCTAGAAACCAAAAAGCGATGTGGCAAAAGATTTTTCGTATCGGTCACCGTATTCAAAATGGCCGCCAAAACATCTCACCTGTATCAGATAAACGTCCAGGGCCAATTTAGAAATTTTAAATGAAAATATGGGTCAAGTTCTATAGATCTTCATACACTAAACAGCATTGTGGCAAAAGATTGTTTATATGTGTCACCGTTTTCAAAATGGCCGCCAAGACATGGTGCCTTTATCAGATAAAACGACCAGTACCACTAATATGAAAACGTTTGGAAATAAGTGAACAGGATAAAATTTGTACAGGAAATCACAGAGGGTATTTATCATTCCACGCCTCGAGAATAATCCAACGGAGAGAAAGATTATTAAAGTGTAAGTGACATAATGCTAAAGAGGAAATCTAATTGTTAGAAAATTATCTTTCCGATCTCCCTTTGTAAGTGGGTGAAGTGGGAATGAATTGTAAAATCTCAAATGAAAATCCCACTTTTACTTGCAATAGATATGGTTTGTCTGAAACACTTGGGTCTACAAGTGACTGGCACTGTAATGAACCGATATTGTACAGACGACTTTTGAGGAAAACCAAGGTTTGTACACATTGTTCAACAAATTGGTTGGTTTCGCATTTCAGTTGATTCATTTTTGCATAAATCATTGCCTGCAATCAAAATGGAAGCTACAATTTAACAAGAATTTTACCTACTTTTTTCCCATTACGGACATATATCTACCTATTAAAATGCTACAGTACCAATTAAGAGCGTTCGTTCCTTCGTTCATAGCTAGTCATAATGACTAGCACCCTTTTAGAGAGTTACGCCCTCTCTTAAAGAAGAGTATTACGTAAATGGAAGATTTGAGGGATTTTGTGACGGTCTCATAGAAGTTCTTTATTATAATAATTTTTAAGGTCTTAAATATCTTTCCGATCCTTAACATTTGGTAGGAAATTAACGAGGAATTGCAGTTAATTTAATATTGCACAGAACTGGAACAGCAGAAATATGATAGTAAGAATGGGTACCTAGTGGTAAGGCATATCATATTTATACAGAGTGTGAATGATGAGCAGGAAGAATGAGGCGAGGTGTGCCATCACATCGCAACACTATAAGTGTTAGTCAGACAGACGAAGATATCTTCTCGCCTAGGGGCTGATCGAGGTTTTAATGTAGATAGTGGGAGCCCTGTTGGTAGCAGATGGATTCAGCGTGCAAATGATGGAAATATGAGTGGAAGATGATCATGAACTTGATAGTCTGTGAGGAGTTCCTGGTCTAATGCGTCAGGGGGTAGAGTGTAGCAGTAGAGAGTAGAGTAACGATAGCGGTGGGGGTAATATCGAGATGGAGAGCTAAGTGGTGCATAGTATTCAGAAGTAAAGGGTGTTGTGTTTTATAACGAGAGCATATGTATGTGAGACGTAAAGTTTCAAGATGAAACTGAAGTGTAGGAAACTGAATCCGGTCGTGCAAATCTGCTGTGGGACTAGGCAGTTTGACTCGATATGCAATGCGGAAAGCATGTCGTTCTAACACTAGTAACTTTTCGTAAATTTTGCGGGTGGCCGCAATACATGCAACGTTTCCGTAAGTCAGCACAGGCCGTAGAAAGGCCTTGTATGTGTTCAGAATTGTGTTTGGTTTTAGTCCCCAGGACGTTCCCGTGAGCCTTTTTAATAAGTTAAGTCTATTGTAGGCTTTAGTTGTGACTGTTTGAAGATGTAGTTTCCAAGTGAGATGTTTATCGAATGTGAGCCCCAAGTAAGTTACAGTTGAACGTGCCTGGATGGGAGTTTGGTCTACTTGTAGTGGAAGGTGGTTAGGATTTCTTCTGACTCTTGATGTGCGTTTTGGTGGAATGAAGACAATGGCCTGTGTTTTTGTGGCGTTGATCGTTAGCTGCCATTTGTCGCACCAGCGAAGAAAATTGTTAATTGCTAACTTTAGAGCAGTGTTGATGGATTGGATAGTAAATCCTAAGGCAAGAAAGGCGGTGTCGTCGGCATATTGAAAGAGGTGAATTTTATCAGGAAGTGGACGCATATCGGCAACATAGAGAAGATAGAGGAGTGGTGACAGAGCCGATCCTTGAGGTACTCCACAGCGAAGGAAAATAGGATGTGAGAGGTAGTTATTTATTGAAACATATGACAGACGGCCGATTAAAAAGTTATATATCAGTCTTATATATGGAACAGGAAATCGAAGATGAGTTAATTTGTATATAAGTGCGATGTGCCATACCCTGTCAAATGCTTTCTCGACGTCAAATAATACAAGACACGATGGTTTGGCCGAGTTATAGTGTTGTGTAAACATTGTGGTTAAACGAAGTAGTTGATCGCTGATCGAATAACCTGGGCGAAATCCTGCGGTATCTGGCGTCTTTGTATGTATGCATGCAGACGTCTTACTAGAATACGTTCTAGGATTTTACTAAAAGTAGACGTTAATTGAATTGGGCGGTAGGATGATAAGGTGGCAGGATGTTTCTTTGGTTTTGGAAACATTAACGTCTTAGAAGTTTTCCAGGTGACAGGAAAATAGCCAGTTCGCAGAATAAAAGTGAAAATCGTGGCTAACAAATTAAGCAATATAAGCGGGCTTTCTTTTATATGGCGATAGGTTATTGTATCAAAGCCAGGTGCACTATTTCTTTTGTTGCGAACAACTGTACTTAGATCTTGAACTGTGATTAGCTCTGTTAGAGGTTCATTTTGCGAAAGAGTATGAAGGGCATGAGGTTGTAATGAAGGAGAAGATGAATTGACTGTGTCAGCTGGATGTCTATATAAATATGTGGAAATGAGTGGTGTGAAGATGACTTGGAGGAAATCAGCATAAGCGTCAGCTTTGGCGGAATCTGTTTGTATAGGTAAGTCACCATTTAATAATGAATATGATGTTTTAGTATGTTTTCCGCAAAGAGCATTAATACGTTTCCAGTACTTGCTAGGATGAGTGACATCAGAGGGAATTACAGGTTTTAACCCAACACCGTAGCTTGTAAGCACGAATGTAATTCTTGACCATCCTCTGAAGTTGCCGATGATCACGGAGTGATTCTGGATTTTTTGTACGTTGATAGTCACGATAAAACTGTCGAGAGCGAGTGATAAATGTGAGATATTCTGGTGGCAATGTTGGTCGATAAGGCATTGATGTATTTACTGGTATGTAAAGTGAACTAGCTTCTTGGATTGAAGTTTTGATGGTATGGATGTCATGATACAGTTCGTCCTCTGATGTAGAAGGTTGCAAAGGCTCTACTGCTGCCGATAGATATGTTCTCTATTGTTCCCAGTTGGCTTTGTCAAAACGGAGGCTAGTTCTTTGAAATTCTGTAGATTGAGACGTATGACGAGTACTGAGTTGTAATTTGATCGGAACATGGTCACTTCCTAATGGATCGAGAACATCAATATGGATTTGTGAAACGAGATTAGCAGAAGTAATGACAATATCTGGTGTGCTTTGTGATACAGGCCTAGTGGGTTTTGGAAGATCATGAATGATACCAGTCGTGTGAGTTGTGACAAAGGTTTGGAAGGTAGATCTGTCTCTTTCTAATCTGTTGTGCATGTTGAAGTCGGCCATAATTATGAATCTCTTATAATTTTCGGAAATGTGTTGCACGAATGCAGTAGATAGCGGCTTTCCAGGTCTGATATAAACTGTAGCAACGGTTATGGCTACATTACGGAAATAAAGTAATGATGAGATATTCAGGAAGATCTGGCAGCCTACAAAAGTGTCGACGTGATGGAATACGTGGAGAAAATCCGATGACTGTTCCTCCATTTGCGCGCCTCCTAGGAAGGATACTATCCTGTCGAATTAGTGTATATCCAGAAAAATGACAAGTGATGGAGCGAGTGAGAAAGGTTTCGTTAAGGATAAACACTGCCGCTCTTTCTTCCAGTAACAGCGCTTCGAATAAAGCTTTATTCTGACGAATGGATCTAATATTGAGAAATATAAAGACTATATCCATGATCAGTAGGTTAGACAGTAGTTTCCAAAGGTGCTGTATGGAAATAGACATTTTGACCAGAATATGTAGCATTAAATGTAACATGGAATATTTCTTTTGCTGCGTGGGTGATTTGTTTTAAGACATGCGAACGATGAAATGGTTGAATATTTTGAAGAGTAAGCGTTAGAAAGGCAAGCATATAGTGCACTGTTATAGGAGAGTCCAGTGAATGTGGAACGTCTGTAGAATAGTTATATATACGTAGTGGTGCCACGAACTCAGGGTGAGCTTCGGTAGGGGCGGGTTTGCCCTTGCACTTGTAACTATATGTCGGATGTTGTTCATGGCAAGTGTAACAATTCGGTGGTTGTTGTAGATTGGGACACGGACGAGTTGAGTGATCACCAGAACAGTAGCCGCAGATAGTGGTATTTGGGCATGTTGCGGTAGAGTGTTGATTATATGTCTGGCATTTTTCGTATCGAAGTGGTAGGGGTGCTGGTGACCGTGAAGGTTCAACTCTGTGTCTTCTGTTATAAATGTTTGCCCCATTATTCAGAAGAGAATCAATGGTGGTTTGAGAAGGTGTTAGTACTCGAACAATGTACGTGGGGCCTGCAGCATTTCTAATTCGCATAACCTTCTGGAGTGTGTGTCCTTCGCATATAAGTTCCTCCTGAATCTCTTCATCGCTATAAGAAGGATCAACACCGCGAATCACCACGGAAAGGAGAGGAGGACGGCGAGGTGGTGGTATTTGCTTGCGTTGAGATGCATTGAGATTAGTAAGTTTAGCATCTTTGCCGAAGGTATCTATAGGTACTTTGTTCTTTATAGTACTGAGCAAGTTTGCATCTTCTGTTTTGAAAATAAAGCCGTTCCTAGTCTTGACTATTTCTTTGGGTGAGGCACGAGGAAGGTACGTGCCTAGTTGTAGAGCAACTTGTTTCTCAGTCGAGAAACGTGAATCGAAATCGGTCAACAGAAACGAGTAAATTGATTGAGATAAAGCTGGAGCCGCAGTAGAATCTGTTTCCATGTCCGTAGGGTTGTCCACTCTATCTGGTGTAGTGTGTGCTTTCTTTGCAGGTGGTGAGAATTGCAAGCAGTTAGAATAACTTTGCTTGATTGAAGAGCGGGAAGCCACAGACGCAATACAGCTTTGAGATGAGCTTCTGGTACGACCAGAAGTGGTTTGTGACTGTACCTTGCGTTTTTCCACCTTAGTGGAGCAACCTGGAGGACCAGGGATGATAATGTTGGTAAAGCTTGTTTGCTGATTGTGCGTTTGCCATGATCGATGCCATTGTCCGCCATAGTGAAAACCGCCTGGTGGGCTAAGCCCAAGTATGAGATGATGCCAAATAAACCGTAAAACCAAGAAGAATAGCAAAGTCGTCAATAGGTAATATCAGTTAGGCGTGTTAGCCTCCGTGGAGGCTTCAAATCAACTCGACGGTTCTTTCCTTGACCTCAAAGAGGCAAGTAATCCAACTATATATAAGATGTTCGCGATTCAACCAAAGGGGATGGAAATACTAAAGGACTCGCTTATTTTTCTCCGCCAGCTACGGATACCCTATTTTTAAACCTGGTTAGAGCTCAAGGTGGCCAGTTCGACTAAGAGCGATTTTTTCACATGTCTTTCATTCCCATCCGTGGATGGGCGGGCCGCAGACGGTTATGCCGTCTCTATGGCCAGTGATAGAAGAAAACGTTTGACGAATTAATATGAGAAGGTTCTCAGGCTGTTATGCAAGATTAAGACGCAGATATGTCATCTAATAAAGAGTTGTAGAAGCAAGTCGATTATGGATGAGCACGGAGTGGTGCATAGATTGGGAATGTGGTCGTGTTCAGACGGTGGAAGCTAAACTGCAGAGAGATCCATGTGTGGGATCATGGATTGTGGATGTGGACATAATGGTGATAGATACGGCGAAATGGGTTGTGCGTCTCAGGGGAGTTGTCCTGTTCTTAAATGGCCAGTAGATGATCGAGAGGCGGGTATGCGTATCTGGGTTCCGTAGGTGTTTGTTCCAAGAGTTCGTGAAGTAGAGGATGGGCATTTGAAATGCGCTGAAAGATGTAGCGGCTGCGAAGGCGTCGGAGATGAGGAAGAAGTGTAGGGATAGTGGTGCGTCGGTAGACCTCTGCAGTAGGTGTTTGCTGCGGTAGAGAATATGCTATGCGGAGTGCACGGCGTTCAAGGATTTGGAGGCGTGCATAAAAGTTGGTAGTCGCTGATAGTCAGGCAAGATGGCCGTGTTTCAGTGTCGGTCGGACGAAGACCTTGTAGGTGTAGAGAAGCAATTGGCGTTTAGACCCCACGTAGTGCCTTTGAGATGTCGAAGGAGATTAAGGCGACGGCGAATGTTGGCTACCAATGTACGAAGGTGGGCGTTCCATGTGAGGTGTTTATCGAATGTGACACCAAGATAGTTAAGGTATCGTGGACCGGAAGACGAGAGTCTAAGAGGGTAATCGTGAGGCGCTCAGGATTGCGAGTAGGGCAAAACTTATTCCTCTTGAGGCCAAATAAGGTCATCTGTGTTTTCGTTGCATTAGTTTAAGCTTCCATTTGAGGCTCCAGGTAACAAGATTATCCAGCGCACGTTGAAGATGATAAATTTGGTAAACGGAAGACCGAAGTGCGAGATACGCCGTATCATCGGCAAATTGGAGCATATGGACTGGAGGCGGAAGTTGAGGCATATCAGCGACATAGAGTAAATATAAGAGGGGTGAGAGCACGGAACCTTGGGGAACGCCAGCACGAAGTATGAAGGTTGGAGATTTGGTATTATTAATCTGGATATAAGCTAGTCTATGGTGGAGAAACTGAGCTATGATCCGCACGTAGGGAAACGGCAGAAGGGAGGTAAGTTTGTAGATTAGTCCAGCGTGCCAAACAGTGTCGAAAGCCTTTTCGATATCAAGTGATACTAGGACGGATGGGAGGTGTTTGTTAAAATGGTTGACCAGTAAGGAGGAAAGTTTGACAAGTTGATCGTTAATGCCAAAGGAAGGTCGGAAACCAGCTTGAGTAGGTAGAATGATCGCCCTTTCTGTAATGTATGGCTGCAGACGCTTCATAAGTATACGTTCGAATGTTTTGCTAAAACCATTCGTGAGACTGATCGGTCTATATGATGCCACTGAGGAGGGGTCTTTTTGAGGTTTTAAAAAGACCACTATCTTAGCAAGCTTCCACGTTGCTGGAAAATAGCCGGTCGCAAGTATTGTGGAATTTAAGAGCGACCGAGCTCTAACCTATAACCATAGCTTTCAAAACTTTGATTTACGGTTATTTGTGATTTCACGTTTATAACAAAGACAAATATTTTTAAAAGAGTGTACTTTAAATAAATTACTTAAAGAAATATTTTTCACAAAGTTTATCCTTTTAAATTGTTCAAAGCCCTTTGTCTTTAATAAGCATTCTCCGAAATAAATGCAAATGAATTGTGCTTCCATCTTTGGAGCTCTTTTAAACTACGTGTATATGTTTCTGTCCAATCCTTTCGACAATGAGATCTCGAAAACTACAGGCTCTAGAAAGATGACGTTTTCACTGATCGATTGCAAATTTCATGTGGATTGTCCAGTTCTAATCGAATATTTAAAGAATATGGGCACTATTTCTTTATTACATTTTTACGGGTACACTGGAAGTGTTGAAATAAAAAAATGAAAAAAAAAGGATCACATCCTAAGCATTATACATTTCAACCACATTGTTGTATATCGGGGTTGTATATGTCTCCGGCGTTTGTTTCATGGCCATATAATAATGGAAGAGGAAGGATAACCATTTCTCCAGTCTAAGATGAACCTTTTTTTGGGGGGAGTGTTTTGCCCAATGAACACCATATATAACTGACATTATAATTAATTGTGTATGTAATGTATTTGCTTATTACATACTACATGCTTATTACATACTGCATAAGAAGAAAGAAAACACTGGTCATACATGAATTAGAAACTCCAATCGGAAGCAGGCTCAAATCTTGCAAACGGTGCGAAATATTGAGAAAAAATAATCGAAAAAGGTCTCCCCTTTATGATACCCCTTGGCTTTTTTTTACTCAAGACGTCTTTCACTTGTGTCTGTAAAGGGACATGTACAGATGTTGTAAGGAATGATAAGGAGATTTATGCTCATATGCGAATGATGCGCTGTGTTGAGAGCGCAGGTTCAGCTAGTCTTATAAAAACACATTTCACATAATTTTGTTGTGTAGATACAGTTTGCAAAAGCTAAGGTTCTCATTTGCAATTTCATCGTTCCTTTCCGTCCCGCTTCACCCACTTACTGAGGACGTTGGAACGATGATTTTCTAGGAATTAGATTTCCTCCTTTGCATTATGTCACTTATATTTCAATAATCTTTTCCTCCGTTGGATTATCCTAGAGGCGTGGAATGATAAATACCCTCTGTGATTTCCTGTACGAGTTTTATCTTGTTCATTTATCTCCAAACGTTTTCATATTAGTGGTACTGGACGTTTTATCTGATAACAGTACCATGTCTTGGCGGCCATTTTGAAAACGGTGACCCATATGAACAATCTTCTGCCACAGTGCTGATTAGTGTATGAAGATCTATCGAACGAGGTATCACTTGATCCGTATTTTCGTTTGAAATTTCTAAGTAGGGCCTGGGCCCCCATCAAAGGCCTCTTGGGAGGTACTGCGATAACATCATTCGATTTGCTCCATGGCTTTCCTATTTGAGTTTTTGTTTGGTTCATTTATGTTCAATTATTTTCATATTAGTGGTACTGGATGTTTATCTGATACAGGTAACATATCTTGGCGGCCATTTTGAATACGGTGACCGATATGAAAAATCTTTTGCCACATCACTTTTTGGTTTCTAGAGGTCTATCGAACGAGGTGTCAGTCGTCCCATGTTTATATTTATAATTTTAAAGTTGAGCCCCAAGCCCTCTTGAAGAGCGGCCCTGCGGGGCACCTCAACATCACCATTCGATTTGCCCCATCGTGTTTCCTATTTGAGTTTTTGTTCAGCTTATATATGTTCAACCGTTTTCGAAATATTTCCGTGGAAATATTAAAATAGGCTACCCTGTATAATGTAAGGAAGCAACTAAATTTTCCCCCACCAGAGGATTCCTCCTTTATTATGCACGTACATGTGTGTGTGTGTGTGTGTAGGTAGAGAAGTTTTACAAAACAAACTAATTCATTCTACAAAATATCTCCTACCAATTAGCCGGGTGAAGCAAAATGAGAAATCGGTTCTGAGAAGTAAAAATTCCTACTTAAAATTCCCTGGTTTTTCCAGGTATATGCAGCATTTCGTAAGTTTAAGACCTTTATATGACTATGCTCAATTCGTTGACTTATAAAATGCTCTGCAACGAAAACCACTTGATAAAAAGTCCCTATTAAAATTTGTCTAGATGATCGTAATAAAACTTTATGTTTAGTAAAAGGAATTGATGTTGAATCTGCAACTCGTTCACCTCTAAAGAGAGCTTAAGCGAATGCGATATCTTAAGTTTTCGTAAGGTCTTGTTACCTATTAAGGTAGTAAAGTCTGGTTTAACACGTCTATGGAAGAACATTTCTTATCAGTCTTCAACGAAATTATGACTCACCTATGGAAAGGTATGTCCCTCCAAATTAAGTTTCAGACAAGAAACTTTAGAAGGAATAAATAAATGTGGCGTTTAGAAGTGCTTGCGGAAATGAGTTATTTGTCTGATCCTGCTACTGAAGTAAACCGACTTACACTTTTAACCTGGTTGGATTAGTTACGAGTGTATCCTTGGTGATATTAGCAACGTCACCAATAGCCTGTCAATGTTTAATAAGAAATTCTAGTCTTATCACAAAGACAATTCCACGATTGAAAGCAGTTTTTCTTTGAATAAGGAATACCTTGTGGACAGTGGCGGCGGTTGGACGTTAAAAGTGGGGGGCCAAGACATGATCTGAACAATTATATATCAATGTTAGATTTCCTGGTTGTTTGTAACACTGTTTCATGAAAGGTTGTATAACTAATAGGATACTATCTTTTTTCACTTAAAATGCCGTATATCGTATTTATATTTTATTAAGTAAATTTATAAGAGCAATACAGGTAGTTACTAGCCCTACGAAAATGTAAGAAGAGATTTGAGTTCTTGCTCATGTCTTTAAAATTGTGTGATCAAATTATTTAATAAATTTGCAAAACAAATAAATAGAAGGGATAAATACGGTAATATTATTTATAGTAATGAATAATGACGCTTGTTTTGCAGAAGTTATATTGAAACTGGGATTAATGAGGAACTTACACTTTTAATTCCACACATGCCATTAAGTGAATGTTTTTATTCGTAGAAAATGAGATACAGTAAGTACTACAAGCATATGCTATGACATTTTAAGGAAATATGCAATTGCAATATTAATTGCTTTGAATTGCAATTAAAAGGCAATTCCTGTAGCTTTCTTAACTCCACGGGAAGACAAATAACCAATACGTACTCACGCAACGGCAAATATCGTAATGCACCATTTTTTTTCTATGAAACAGTAATACATACAAAACCTTTACCAGGGTGTCCACATTCTGGAAAATAGTGAAAGTCAAGGAAGTAAAAATGTATCAGATGAAGTCATGGATATGGCAGATTGGTCAGGGTAAGTCAGGGAAAAATCGATTTAGGTCCATTATTCAACTACTGAATTTATGAAATAGGGTTGATTTCTTTACTGTTACTGGATGCAAAATGTGGTGTTTTCAATCATGATATTGGGGGAGTCAGTATTCTCTGATATATTGTTGAAAGTAATTTTCTGCGAAAAACACATTTAATTGCTGGCATATTTGTTCAAAAGGGTAGACGCTGTTCTAGAAGAATTGCATGGTGCCAAGAGAATATCTGGACAAGTGGCTGAAAACGCGAAGAAATAGTATCTCCAGCTCATAGTGAAAGCTCAGGCTGAAGAATTTAAGGAACACTCGAATGAATTCATAGCCAATGAAAGAGATGGTATTGGACTTGATGAGGGTTTTTTTTTTTTTTTTTTTTTTTTTTAATACTTAGTCTTAGGAAATGGGAAGAACTTCGTTGACTTATGGTCAGTTATGAAATTGTGTCTTATCTTCTTTCACGGAAACGCATTTTTTGAAAGTGGTTTCACAATAAATAAAATTCTCATTGTTGACAACTTACAAGAAGAATCTCCGGTGGCTCAACGGATCATATGTAATTCTGTGACGAGAATAGGTGGATCATCAGGATTAATAATTACAAGAGGTATGATACATTCAGTGAGAAGTTCAATGAGACTATATCAAATATAATTAGAAAAGAAAAGAGAAATAAATGATGGAGACGAGAAGAGGAGAGAGAAACGGAAGATTCAGCAACAACTAAAGGAGCTAGAGGAAGAAGAGAAGAAAATCAAACTGCGGACACAACAAGAAGGATATTCAGATCAATGAGAAGAAAACTATGTGAGAAAGGATGAAAACAAATGTCTAAATGGGTTGTATTTAACAACTGCAGCCGCAAAAATATGTATTACATAATGTTTTTTTTTAATAATCAGTAAAATCATGATGAACAAACTCCATAGCTTTGGATAAGTAGCTTAACAAATAAAACACAGTTCTGACCAGAGCAGAATGAAATATATTAAAAACTATATTTACAATGTGTTACAGTTTCAAGGATCTAACGTCCTCTTCATCAGACACCAACATCAGAGTGTTGGTGTCTGATGAAGAGGACGTTAGGTCCTTGAAACTGTAACACATTGTAAATATAGTTTTTAATATATTTCATTCTGCTCTGGTCAGAACTGTGTTTTATTTGTTAAGTAAAATCATGTATGAACTTTTTATTACTATAGGCAATATTATAATGCTGTGTAATTGGTATTATAGTGTGTAAGCATATAATGTGTAATTTTTTCATATCTTAAGTACTCTGTATACTGCACACTTTCGTTTGTAACTTTACATTTTGTGTAATATGTAGGCCTAATCCACATATTTGTAAATTTATATTCCTTTGGAAAGAAAATTGAAAAAAGAAAGAAACAGAAGCGGAAGAGAACAAGGCCAACTATGGGGAGTCTGGAGGCTAGGGTTTCTTTCTTTTTTCTATATTTTTAAGTTATTCAGGGTTCAGGGAAATCTGGAAGTTTCGTCATGGAAAATCAAGTAAAAGTCAGAGATCTTTTCTCCAAATTGTGTGGACACCCTGTTTACATTTCCAAAGGAAATTATATAAATTAGGGCGTTACATCAAAAAGTGGGGGCAACTGCCCCCTCTTGCCCCCCCCTCCCCCATAATCGCCGCCCATGCTTGTGGACAATATATATGCAGGGGTAAAAGTGGATCTGAAAAGGTAGGGTAACGGTAGGCAACAGCATTACGTTACGCCGTCGTTTTGCCTATCTTTGCCCTTGTAACTTTTAAGGACCTGGAGAACGCCGTACACATTTTTTGGAGATGGGAGAACGGTATACCCCTGCGGTCCCCCTCACTTTTATCCCTATATTATATATATATATATATATATATATATATATATATATATATATATATATATATATATATATATTAGGGATGGCCAATTCCGGAATTTTTACTTTCCGGAATCCGGAAAGTAAAATCGGAAAAATTCCGGAATTCGGAAAAATTCCGGATTTCGGAAAAATTCCGGAATTCGGAAAAATTCCGGATTTCGGGAAAAATCCGGAATTGGGAAAAATTCCGGATTTCGGAAAAAATCCGGAATTCAGAAAAATTCCGGAATTCGGAAAAATTCCGGATTTCGGAAAAATTCCGGAATTCGGAAAAATTCCGGATTTCGGAAAAATCCGGAATTCAGAAAAAATCCGGAATTCGGAAAAATTCCGGATTTCGGAAAAAATCCGGATTTCGGAAAAAAATCCGGAATTCGGAAAAATTATTTTTTCTTTTCGTAATCCTAAGAATTTTGTTCAAATGCAAACGAACAAATTTCCTTTTTGTAATCCTAAGAATGTATGATGCAAGTTAAGCTGAAACTTACATCCTAAAGTATACACTACTCAATCTTCCCACGGTTAATGAGATGTAGTCCAAAAGTACGATGTACTCCTAATATTTAATTTTTGTTTTACTGTGATATTGTCCAGAGGCAAGACATATATCACACTGAGATAAACAACTTGACATAATGAAGATGTTATCATACGTAGTTTTCCAGAAAATTGTGAGAAACGATTTTTTATGAAGTTAAAATATGCGTCGCTTGTTGCCAGTGTGATGCAATTGATAACTTTTATGCTGGAATAGTCTTATTATTATTATTATTATTATTATTATTATTATTATTATTATTATTATTATTATTATTATTATTATTATTAATCGTTTATGTACTGTAAAAGAAAAATATGAACCGTTAAGTAGTAGATTTTATCTGTTGTTTTTTGATATCTTCTAACAGTAATAAATTGCTTGTAAATACGCAATGATTATCAAGGACAATGGCATATTAATGTAAGGACTACTCTGCAGATTAGCAATAAACAATAAACAATAACAGATAAACAATAGTCTCCCCCCAAAAAAGTAACTAACTTGGGCACGTCAGAATGTTCGCGAGAATATAGGGACGCATTGAGACTAGCAAAAAACGTGGTGTTATTATTACTCAAAGGGCCGTACGATGGAGGCATTAACGTTAATGTTAATGGCACCAATGAGCACTTACTTGCTCTAACGGTTAACCTCATTTTTGAGATGATTCTTAGAAGTGGGCGTGTTGGCATGCAGTTGGAGTACTAACGATTTGCGTCACTATCGAACACTAACGTAGCACTAGCGACGTTTAAAGTCGAAATTGGAGTCTGACATAAGTGGCTTGTCAACTTCACGGACATTATATTTTCCTTGAATGCGAGAATTTTGCGCCGGAAAATTTGCGCCCTACCACAAAAATAGGAAAAAATGCGCTCGCAATATATTTGCACTGGGATGTTTGCGCCCTACCCCAAAAAGAGGGGAAAATGCGCCGGCTATATATTTGAACTGGGATGTTAGCGCCCTACAATTCAACTTATTATTGTATTGTGTAAAGTAACTTCCACTCGCACTTGAACTAGGCTTGCCTCTCATCGTTTCAGTGAGTTACTCCATCCGTTATAATATTCCGAACAAATGAAAAAAATACAATTTTAGTTCACTAAAGGGCAATCCATACAAATACAATTTTTCATTATACTACAAAATTTACAATAAACGTATAAATGACTGATATATAATTATTTATTAATATAATCAAAGAGTATAATTTAGTCTACAAAAGGCTGTTTGGCTCTACCCAGATATCTCTGTTCACAATCCTTGCGAGTTGTCTGGCTTTTCAGGACACAAAATATAGAAAAGAAAATGTAAAGTGAATGTAAAATCAGTTCAGTAATATTATCAAGAAAACTATGTACAGTGTGTTTACTTGCTGGAATTACACTTCAAACACACAATTGCGTTCAGTCGTTCTTTCAGGAAAAATGTCCCGGGGGGCACATTTAGTATTCCGGAGGGGGGTCACTGCTGGTACTATTCTATTTATTATTATATTATAGACGTATTATTTTGGTCTCCTCCGAGGGGGCACTCTGAGAGCTCTGGGAGGCCAGTGTTCCCCCAAAATCATATCTGGAAGAAGCAGTGATTGCGTTGATCCGTTGTGTTCTTTTGGCTTATATTGAAGTTTATTCTCCCCTTATATAGCCACAATGAAAATAAATCACAAATGGCATGGTTGTGGGGGGAGGATTGTTTATGTTGTAATGTCAGCCCCTCCGAGGAAATGCGTAAGCTCCAATAGGTTCTTTTATTTCGCAGGGCTCAAACTTCCCGGTGGAGGTACATCGCAGGCGCAATTTTCCCTGTTCTTGAGGTAGGGCGCAAATTTCCCAGACGCAAAATTCTCGACACCGTTCGAATGACCTCGGAAGACGATATCTTTTTCAATACTTTTTTTTATATTCTTTTACTCGAGATTTCTTCATAGCTTCTTATTAAAATACTTACTGATATATCCTCATTTTATTGTCCTAACCAATCAATATGGGTATGTTGTCAGTAAAATATTTAGATTGATCGAGCCTCTGGTGTGTAACCACAGTATTTCATATCATGCCTCCATTAGAAATCTTGGCTAAACGAACCAATTTATGTTGCCAATAAAATAGTTTAGAATGATTGAGCCCCTGGTAAATAACCACAGTATTTCGTGACAGACCCACCCCCCTTCCTATTACCATATTCTAGCTACGTGCCTGACTCAGCTAATTCTCTACATTCTTTACCAAGCACACATTTTCTAAAGCGGAAAATGCTCTCTAAATACCTAAGCTCATTATTTTCTGCAGATGCACAAACTGGGTAACATTCTATCTACATGAATGTTATATATGTCGATTACTGGAAACCGCTTCTCGCTATCTATTACCATATTTACTATATAATGATTAACGTTAAAACCGAAAATGGTTGATTTGTACCGCTTCCGGTTTGAATATTACATTCATCAGGGCACTCGATTCTTAACTATTGACTCTGTACATCATGGCCAAAATTGATTGGTAATCCATCAGATAGTTCTTGAGACTGTTTGTTTCACTGACGGACAGAATGAATATATGGCTATAGAGTTCTGATAAACTAAATTCGTTAGTGAGTGATGATGGAACAAATATAAGAAAGGGAACCAAGAGTACCACCGGGAAAATTTTCGAACACAAAATTAGCCATCGAAAACCCACATGTCCTGGGTTAGAATACCATAGATGAAAACTCTACCACTGAGTCATCAATCACCCGCTTATTAGTTTTGTTAATTATTATATTAATATAAATTAATGAATGCCTGCTTATGTTAATTATTGAACAATTACATTGTATACTTCGTAAAGTCAAAAATTATAAATTTGTATTTACTGTACATACAGTGAGCGCAGAAAGTGTTCGCACACCTATGCTATTGAAACGAGAATGCCTGCGAAAAAGAAACAGAAAATTTAAGAAGTGTAATAACACACACAATATGAATAATGAAAACTAAGCTTTATGAATATATCAATAAAGAACCACAAAGACAAGTTTAATGGTCAGAAAGTAAATAAATTCCGTAGAAAATGTATAGAGTAGACGCAAAAAGTGATCGTACACCTGACGTACGAATACGAAACAAAGATACCACAACTGGGGTTCACTAGTATTCACCTGAGTATACACCTCTGTATAGCATGACGAGTAACAGAATGAGTTTAGTTGTGAATAGGAGTGAAAAAAACTGCACGGTGGGCTGTCGAAATGGGAAGCAACCGAAAAGAAACAAATGAGGAGACAAGAAAAGTAATTATTAAAGTGCATAAGAAGGGTAAGTCTTTGAGAAAGATAGCAAACCTCAGGGGCAGATCCAGAGGGGGGCGATCGGGGCCATTGCCCCCTCCCCACAAGAGGAAACTTTCTTAGTTTATATATAAACAAACCCATCCATAACAAATTTGGAGCTCTTAAAAGTAGCAGTATTACTGCCGACCGCCCCTTCCCCAGAAGTCCGTCCTGGATCCGCCCCTGTATAGAGTAGCCACAATCGAGTATTTTCCGCTGTATGTTTGGAGTCGTTGTCTAGCTGAACAATAAATTGTTTTCAAGAACCATCTTCTGCGCACTAGTATGGAGATATTCCTTTAATATGTTAATATACACTTTGTGGATCATCACTCCATCGATAAGGTGGAGACGACCCACTCCTGAGGCACTCATACAACCCCAGACGAGCACGGACCCTCCTCCGTGTCTTACTTTAGGGACGAGATTTTGAGGATTCATCTCTGTATTCACCTTGCGCCATACCATACGCCTCCCATTGGACTCGATAAAATTAAATTTACTTTCGTCCGAAAATATGACCCTATTCCAGAAAGAAGCCTGATCCCTTATCTTTATACTCTTTTTCAAACTTTAGTCTCTTTATACGATTTGTCTTGTTCACCCAGAACATTTTCCTGGCTATCCGACCATGATACCCTGCAAATATTCCGCACTGTACTGGCTGATACTTTAACACCGCGAGTTTCCAGATCCGTTGCCAATTGCACAGCACTACTTTTTGGAACCTTTTTTCTTTCCCTAATAATGTAACGTTTAACTTGTTCACTCAACACTCTTGGTCTTCCAGTTCTTTTTTATTATTATTATTATTTTTATTATTTTTTTTATGATTTCGCACAGTGATAGAAACATTATACATCGCAATTATTGTTTGTACTGTTGAACAAGGCCTGTCTGCAAGGTTTGCCAGGGGCGGATCCAGGACGGACTTCTGGGGGGGCGGTCGGCGGTAATACTGCTACTTTTAAGAGCTCCAAACTTGTTATGGATGGGTTTATTTATATATAAAATAAGAGTTTCGTGTTGTGGGGGGGGGCGATCGCCCCGATCGCCCCCCTCTGGATCCGCCCCTGACTCTATAATACCTTGAAACAGCTTCGCACACCTCCCCAATCCCCAGACATGAACCCCATAGAACATCTATGATCTGTTCTGGAGACAAGAATCAGAAGGCACAGCTTGTCTACTAAAGAAGGCCTAAGAAAAGCTACTCAAGAAGAATGGGACATAATCAGTCCCGAAGCTACAGAACTACGAACAACTACAGGTGAAATCAATGCCACGAAGACTACAGACAATCACTAACGCACAGGGTAATCCCACAAAATATTAAATAACGTAATATACTTTATAAGCATTAATTCAAGCATAAGTGTACGGTGACTTTTTGCGTTTACAAAAAAGGAATTCTCTCTTTTCTTCTGAACAAAACAGTGATTGTGTTTGTTTGGCCTTTCTCTTGTATATAGAAATAAAATGTATGAATGTGTAGTCTTAATTCTGGTTATACGTATATATATTTTCAACCTCCCGTTCTCATGTTATAGAGCGTCCCACCCTTAGATTGCAGTACAGGAGTAAATGGCAATGCTTTTCCTTATGCCCATTGTTGCCAAACTTAGCCTGAATTTTAGAAATAGTTTCTTTTACTAGGTATGAATAAATTATTGTAGAACATTGTATTCTTTATCAAATAATCTGTTTTTCTCACATCAAGAAGAATTTTCAAGTATTGAAATAAATTGAAAGAGTGAAATCTTGCTAATGGCAAATTCTAACGTCGCGTTAAATATATCACGTCATAAGTTCGGAACTCTAAGAGATACAACGATGAAACTTATACAGCTATTAATACCATATTTGGTGCCAATGTTGGAAAAGTTTGCATTCAAAAAACTTTTTGAATTTTAAAATAAAAAATAAAATGTAAGAGAAAGTGCATATACTATTCCAATGCAATATCTGAAAAGTTGACTAGTGAGAAACTTTTTTATTTTTCAGGTTAGATGGGGGTGCAAAGCGAGAAAAATATTGAGAAAAGATTGAAATTATTTTTAAAACAATTCGCAGGTCAATATCTTTCTTTATTTAGGTTTTATGACTTTTAGTGTTAAGCATCAACTTTCCAAAGCGCGCGCATCTGATCAGAAGGAAAGCAGTGATAAATCTTGCCGATGATATTTTCCTTATAATGTTTGTTTTAAAGTTACTGATGTAGAGTATTGTGCTATAACGATGAGTGTTTACTGTTGACGGTATGCGAGCACGAATCTACTGCTTAACGGAAGCATATTCGCAAAATCGAATCCTGGACCTCACCTACGATAAACATTGCGTCAACTCCACTCAATCTTACGTTCCACTACTTACTTCGCTCGTTTTCCTTGAGTTGCACGCACACACATACATACATGCATACATATATAATATGACCAATATCTATTAATAATAAGTCTCCTCATTCCTGGTGATAAAAAGTTATTAGTTTTGTAATTGATTCATTTATAGTAGTCCATAATGCTGTTTCAGATGCTGACAATTTTGACAATAAAAGTTGGTTTCGTTTGCAACTCCACTTCTCTTATTTACTTTAGCTCACAAAGCAGAATGAAAGGCCTCTTTATTCTCCCCCCCCCCATGCTTCTTTAGGAAGCAGGGTTTGATAATTCTGTTTGGTTTTTTTTCCTCGCCCAACGATCTGTATCTTGTTGGCTGTCACTACACGTGATTTAAAGTCACAACTTGCCATTTGTTTAGAACGGACATAATGGGGTTTCTTTTCATTCTTCTTCTGTTTCCAGACTGATAGAGGTGTCAGAAGTGAGTATAGAAACTAGGGAGGTTCAGTTCCTATTCACCATTGCATTTGTCATAATCATCATCATATTTTATTGGCAGACCACTTGCTGCAACTCAGAAGCTTCCACGATCCACGGTCTTCGGTTAACCTCTTCGTCTTCAAGTATGATTTTTCTATTTTGATATCGTCCAGTAATTGTAGTCTCTTTTCGTCCCCTCCCTCTTTTTCCTGCCACCATACCCTCTAGCACGTCCTTCATGATACAGTCTTAAAACATAGGAAGTGGGGAGAAGCCGCCTTCACAATATACTTTATGATGTAACTTGTTTGACAAACGGAATTGGATTAGCGGATATTTTGCTTACACAGACGAATGAGCGTTCTCGTACGTCACATTTTCTCGTCACTTATCACTATCACCCTACTCCAGTTTTCACTCTTATCCAAATTCAGTAGCAGTATCTTACCCATTGCTATTCCTTAGTTTGCCGCACAATCGGTACAGGAAATTTGTGTGTGGAACTGTTTAGCCTGCCATTTATTTCAATCATATGTTTTCTATTCGTTTCATATGTTCTCTCGATTTCGTATTGCTTACATCAAAATTTTATTGCAACGATTTATAAACCATCATTAAAAAAAAAAAAACTTCTAACATACAATTGTTAGACTGTTATTTCGTACCCTCCAATTCGCCGTTCTAAATGGATTTGCGCGATTGGAATGACAAAAGAGTTGAAAATATATGAATTTAAGAAGGATTTATTTACAGACTCATCACTCTTTCTGTCTTTCTTGTTCTTCGAAATAAAACATACGGCGGAAGAAATGTGGCAACAACGCGCTCCATTTACTCTGTACTGCAATCTAAGAGTGGGACGCTCTATAGGTGTTTCCAATATAAAGTATGCGCGGTGTACAAACACTTTCTGCGCTCACTGTAGGTATGTTGACAATAAGCGAATGTTGTTAGAATATTTGTTGAGAATTCACTGCCTTTCGCCTGGTTGAAAAGTAATTTGCAGTGCTTTGGAGCAGCTGCAGGTGGGAACGCGATAATGTTTGAGACATACCGGCGACTTTTTTGTGTGTGAAAATAAGACCTTTCTCGTAAAGTAGTAAATAACTGCAGTAGCAATTGTCTACGTAAATGATAAAGACATATCCAACTACAAGAAATTAATACAGTATATATAGCCTATTCATTATTGTGTTTCTCTTTTAACAGCTACTAGCTAAGGATGGCCAATTCCAGAATTTTTACTTTCCGGAATCCGGAAAGTAAAATCGGAAAAATTCCGGATTTCGGAAAAATTCCGATTTTTTCTAAATTCCGGATTTTTTCCGAATGTCGGAATTTTTCCGAAATCCGGAATTTTTCCGAATTCCGGATTTTTTTTCGAATTCCGGATTTTTTCTGAATTCCGGAATTTTTCCGAAATCCGGAATATTTCTGAATTCCGGAATTTTTCCGAAATCCGGAATTTTTCCGAAATCCGGAATTTTTATTAATTCCGGAATTTTTCTGAATTCCGGAATTTTTCCGAATTCCGGAAAGTAAATTTTCCGATTCCGGAAAACAAAATTTCCGGAATCCGGATTCCGGAAAATTTTGGCCATCCCTAATATATATATATATATATATATATATATATATATATATATATATATACAGGGTGGGCCATTTTAATCAATCCACTGAAATATCTTAAAAATGATAAAACATAGAAGAAATGTTTGAAGTACACGTTATATATTGCTAAGGGGGAAAACCAATTCTGCCAAAAGTACTCCTCTCTGCCCCACGTAAATGGGGGGTAACAGGGGGCAACTTTGAAATGTCAAATGGGAACATGGGTCGAGGGGTACCTGGTTCGATAAATCTTGCAAAATCAAACATCTTGCTGCAGAGAACGATTGAGGTGAAATGGCAGTGTTCTCAAAAAACCGCCGAAACATAATATCCGTGTCAGAAAAAAGGTTTAGTACCCGTTGTATGAAAGCGATTGGAGAAAATCAACAGAAGAAAGACTGGAGTAGGTAACTGACGTAAGGCACATTGAGAGGTGTTGTCGGGGTGACTCCAAGGGCCAACTGATGGGTATCCGGGGCCAACTTGAAAATTTCAAATAGCAACTTCAAGCGAGTAACATCACGTAAGATAGACAAATAAATATTAAATAGCTTCTGTAAGAATATTTTCGACATGAGACACCGTTTCCAAAATGATCGCCAAGACATGGTGACTGTGTCTAAGAAAACGTCTAGGCCCATAGTATGAATACGGTTAGAGATAAATGAAAATGACGAAAATTAAATAGAAAAACCACGGAGGCGTTCCATGGCTCGAGAATGATACAACAGAGATAAAAATGTTAGAGTAAAATTGCCATAATGTATAGAGAGAAATCCAAGTCCTGCAAAGTAATCTCTCCCTGCGCTCTGTATGTGAATGGGGTGGAAAGTAACAGTGAAAGTTCAAATGAGAACTCTACTTTAATTCGCAAATTAAGGCTACGCTACAAATAGGTATGGTGTGATTGAAACATTTGTTTGTAAGGATGACGCTGTAGTGACTAAAAAAGGTGAAATTTTATTTGAATGGTAATGCATATCTGTATGACTGCGTATGATTTGATGCGAAAACAGAAGGAACGTTATACGAAAGAAGTTGTCGAATAATGCAGTTGCTGGAACTTACAAACGTGTGAATTTGCTAATCTCCGTCGCCACAGAAACTTTTATGCAATGCGTGCTGGTTATTCGAAAAGCATTTCGGGGATATACGTACATGCCGTTTCGTCCCTCAAGCTCACCACATGACATGAGTGCTAATAGTTAATCAAAATGTAAATGTGGCCATCCGTATTAACTCAGTGCACCAATTCTCTATCCCTGAAGTCCGCCTTCCAAACAACGTTGGGTAGGTCAAGCGTACGCCCGAACCGTTGTCCGGTCGGACATTGAAATATTGAAGTTAGCCCCCAGGACCCCTTCAGGGAAGCCGTTGGAATCACAGGGATCACATCATTCGATATGCCCTATATTTGCGTATTTCAATTTTGTTTCATTCATTTACTTTCCATAGTTTTCATACTACGGGTACTGGAGTTTCGGAACTATATCACGGCAGCCATTTTGAAAATGGTGCTCCATATGAAACATCTTTTGGTACAGCGTTACTTAGTTTTCCAAGACCTTTCGAACGAGGTATTACTCGACCCATATTCCCATTTGACATTTCAAAGTTACCCCCCGTTATCCCCATTTACGGGGGGCGGAGAGGGGTACTTTCGGCGGAATTGGTTTTCCCCATTAGCAATATATAACGTATACTTCAAACATTTCTTCTGTTTTATCATTTTTCAGATATTTCCGTGGATTGATTAAAATGGCCTACCATATATATATATATATATATATATATATATATATATATATATATATATATATATATATATATATATATATATATATATATATATATATATATATATATATATATATCAGTATCTTTCGTATTTTGAGCTCCTTCGTGGCTAAGCGGTTAGCGTACATGCCTTTGGCATGGGGGACCCAAGTTCAATTCCCGGCTGGAGCTCATGTGGTTCGGATTCTACGTTAATCAGTATGTACCGCCTCATACATCCTCAGTGGTGAAAGGGACGTTAAACTCAAAATCAACTTTTTTTTTTTTTTTTTTGTATTTCAAGATAAATGTCTAATTGAAATTAGAGGCTAGCACCTTAAATGCTTTCTTAACAGAAAAACGATTTTCTGTGTAACGAAACTTAAACTTCTTTAGCGAAACGAGACTGAAAAGTTGGAAAAGAGAATCAGTTCGAGGCGTGTCTTCGTTGAAGCTAAATATTTATTTCCAGTATTTTGTAAAATAAATTTAGCATTAAATTTTGCAGAATATGCAGAAATTCAATGGCTTTTCCAGATTTTCCGCACTAATAAAGATCCTGCTAAGAACTTAATGAATATGTTCGTGATCTCACTGAGACTTGAAAATGGAGCAAGTTGAAGCAGTCGAGTAGCAGAAAGTTCGAGCGTTATAGACGCTGGGAAAGGCATTATTTTATGTCACTCAAGCTTATCTTTTTCTAAGATTATCTTAGAGAATATATAGGCGTAAATTGTGATTATATATATATATATGATTATCTTTTACTGTACACCCAACAGCAAAAGTATCCCCCCCTAAGTGCTCTAATTCCATTACTTGGGGTACAGGTAATTTGTAGTTGTGAGAACGCCAAGATAGATGCAACCCAACTTACACGTAACTTTTCTCGGCACTGACAGCAGTTAGTAGCCCTGATCCAGGTGTTTATGCAGGTAAAGTTGTAAAGTAGGTGACTAACGAAACAGTTCTCCATTCTAAGATGAATCTCTATGGTTCGGAACGTGTTTTCGAAAGAATACCATATACTGTATTTATCTTAATATTGCTGTGTATGTAATGTATTATTTCTTTATATACTGTATGTTTAGAGAAATAAAAATACTGACCACACATAAATCAGAAAATGCTTGAAAGTAGCTGAAAATATCAAATCTAGGAAAGTAGCTGAAAATATCAAATCTAGAACTGCTGAAAATAAGTTAGTAAATAATTGCCTTCATTGAGAGACCTCCAATTCTCCTCATTCCATCTTTTTCTTTCTGGAGAAGATCTGGCTTGTCACACTGAGTACGTATTGAAATTGAAATTGAAACATTTGAAAATGTTAGAACCTTACCGGGATTTGAACCCGGCTCCGCCGAAGAGAAGTTCAATGCGCTAACCACTTACCTACCGTGTCACTTCAACTTCCACCTAAACTATTAGGTAGTTGAAAGCATTGCATGTAAGACTATACCCAAAATACTCTACTAATACTCGTATAAGGAGACGTTCCTTATGAGTGTCACAATGGCTTCCTCGAGATTTCCTTCTTTAACTCAGAAACAAGTTATATAAACCTTCGTGAATGAGGAAAATATCACGAAACGTTCTTCAAGATGAGGCTACCTCATCGTTTTTAACTGGTCCCGATTTAATTACTGCAATTCTTCCTCACTGTAACTTCCAATTTCTTAAGTAGAAAAGCCGGCAGACATTATTTTCGCATTCTTTCAATTGCATCAACACGTGTACAAATAGTGTTTGCTATATTTATCTAACATAACTACAAGTTTATTTTCTTATCTTTGTATGAGGAATTGATGGAAAACTTCAAAAACAGAGAACTAGCATTTCAGTGACCTGGGTTTAAGTCCCGGCGTGACGTTTATTTGTTCTTTATTGGAAGGTATTGTTTACGTAATTATTATTTATATTATTATTATTATTATTATTATTATTATTATTATTATTATGTATATAATTGTATGAATTTCCATGGCAACTCTGTCGCCGAATATTAGAAAGTGAATATGGGAGAACTATAAAATAAAGTAAAGAGATGCGCGTAATTTTATTATAAAATTATATGGCGAACGCATTTTATCTTATCCCAAAGGGTTATCGTCGAATATACACGGTTAAAGGAGCACTCTGTTGGTCAAGTTAAAAAGACTCAACAATTTATACCTCAATAAGGAGAGGTTCCTTATGTGAGTGTCACAATAACTTACTCGAGATTAATTTCTTTAAACCGAAAAAACATATAGACGTTCCTCAATGAGGAACATATCACGAAACGTTCTTCAATTTACGGCTACGTCATAGTTTTCAGCGATGGTCCCGATTTACATTACAATTCTTTAGGTATGGCACGAGCCAAGCTACAAATCGATTCGACTCGAAACTCGAAGCGAATTCGAGTCGAGTCAAAGGCAATTTTCTCGAGTCAAGTTCCAAGTCGAGTCACTGTTCTGATGTCGAGTTTGATAAATGGCTCACTCATTTAGCTCGTTTTAACTCGCTTTGAAATCATTTACCTGATTAGACTGGAAAGCGAAAGCTATGAGAAATGTAAGCAGTAATGTGAAATATTTTTAGTGTTGCTCATGAGATGGGACATTGCTCGCATCTCGTCTCGTCTCAATTAACAGGACGACAATGGGTTTTTATAACGAGACAGCCTCAAATGTCGTAAGCACTAACATAAGTATATACTGTATTTCTTACCACCAAGGCTAAGACCTTACTACCAAAGATTTGTTTTGAGTCGAGTTGAGTCTGAGTGAAAACTTGCTCGTGCCCATCCCTACAATTCTTGTTTACCTTCTAGTTTCCAAAGAAGAAAAACGATAGAAATTATTTTCACATTCTCTGAATTATATCAACACGTGTAGAAATAGTGTGTGCTATGATTATCTAACCTAACTACTAGTTTATTTGCTTATCTTTGTCTGAGGAATTGATGGCAAAGTGTGAGAGCAGAGAACTGGCATTACAGTCACCAGGGTTCGAATCCCAGTGTGGCATTTATTATTTTTTTCTTGATCGGAAGGTATTGTTTACGTAATTGATATTGTACTTCTGTTATTCCTTTAATTTTATTATTATTATTATTATTATTATTATTATTATTATTATTATTATTATTATTATTATTATTATTATTATTATTATTATTATTGCAAAGTCGAGACTTTGCTACATATTTTATATTTTATGAATTTTCTGATTGGATTTCACGTGTTTTTGTTGAATAAACAACACACTCCATTGAAGGGGACTTGGCGGAGGGGAATATCATCCTGTTGTTTTTTATTTGTTTACTTCGATGCTACACCAAGAATGGGTACTAGATTTCACCTTTCTATATTTACCCGAGGTATTCTCTATTCCATCTATACATGTGCAGTTTGTATATAAAGGATGCCGCCTTCTGTGTGGGGGGGCTAGTGCCATAAATAAGTCATCGTCCGCGAGAACTTGAGGAAAACACCCCCGATAACTAAATGGCCAACCAGAACCCTCATTTCTAGCATTTGACAACCGCTCTTCAAGTCCACGTGGGGTACTTAGTTGCCACAGTTCCAAACGCTGCCCTTTCAGTCAGTGATTAGAAGATTGCTGTTCAACATATATAGTTTTCTTATACATATATATTATGCTGACGAAATGTGAAATGTGAAGGCCTGACATCTGTTTCACATTAGTGATAGTATTGGGAGTGAAAGTAAGAGACACGAGACACAGTGGGTGCTGCGGCATTGCAACCCCGCAAATGCGGTCAAAAGAGGGATAGGGGGAGGAAGAGATACTGCTGTAAAATCCACCAGGGTAAGTTCAGATAATTTGCCGAACTGCACATCTATAGATGGAATACACAACACCTTAAAGGTTGTGATGATTAAGAGACTAAGTGAATAAGTGTTGAGATCAATAAACTTTGCGTATTAACAACATTTAAAGTATCAGGTTGTCAGAAAAGTCATGACGTATTTCGGTAAAATATGATAAATGATAATTTGTGGATACACTGAAGTTATTCGGATTATGCAATAGTCATGTCATGAATAGCTAACATGTTGAGCGTTTTGTGTAGTAGTATTGCTCTTCGTTTGGTTTGATTTTACAGATTTGACAATATACAGAAGATGGAAGACCAAAAATTGCATATTCTCCATATTTTATTGTTTTACTTCAGGCAAGGGAAGAACGCGCGAATAGTGTTTGTGGTTTTTACACTCCTCAATGTTTCTGTGGTTTGTCCCTCTTCTTAAAGAGTTAGTGGAAAAAATGTAAAAGTGAGTAAAACGCATAAAAATAGGAAACAAGGTACTGAGGAAAGTTCAGAGATTCCTTTTTTTTAATTAACTTAAAAAAATAATCCAGTGGCCTGAAAGACCAGATTCCAATCAATATAAGTATCTGTCCAATGCCGTGCCGTGAAAAATCAGGGCCCGAGGCGAGAGCATATGGCAGAGAAACAAAATGCATTACTAGAACAAGGGCGAAACAAAATGCATTACTGTTATCAGCTAACAAATATTTATCTAATTTCTTGTCATAAAATGATAATTCTATCTGTAAATCCATAAACGTAATAATATTATTGCGTTCATGTGTAGGGATGGTATCGAGACGAGACGAGACAAGACTTTGTAGTCTCGGTCTCGTCTCGGTTGATAAATAGCGATCTCAGTCTCGGTCTCGTCTCGAGTAAAAGATCGCCGTCTCAGTCTCGGTCTCGTCTCGGTTAAGAGATGCTTGTCTCGATCTCGGTTTCGGTCTCGAAGGCCAAGTCTCGGTCTCGCCTCGAAAGTCTCGAAATAAATAATGTGAAATTAAATTGTGAAAGTATTATTATCGTACAGTCTGTCGTTTCTGCTTCTTATTTTTTGCCTTCATTCTTCTTAATTACGGTATGGTATACCTCTTCATAGCTACTTTGTTAGCGCTAACGCTTTCCATGCCTGTGTTCCAGGTTCAATCATCAGTGGGTATATTTCCAGGTTCAATCATCAGTAGGTATATTTCCAGGTTCAATCATCAGTGGGTATATCATATCTGGGATAAAACCCTAATAGTAACCCATATTTCACTTTTTAGCATTAGACTTTGTCTCATATAGCCTCAGTACTGCCTATACAATTAAACTCTATTAAATTAACTCCAGTACTATACAGTAGTTTATTTCCTTCCTTTGAATCAGAATTGATCAATACATCCTAACGGATAACGCAACACATAGCAACACGAATGTATTAAATCGGACCGAAATTAAAATTTTACAATTTCTCATGTATTATCCAATACATTCTGCTTTGACTGTCATTTTAAAAACAGAATATAACGTTCATTATCTTAACAAATAGGGCAAATTATTACTACAATATATTTTGTTTCAAATTGATCAAATGTTTCATTACCGTTTCACATCTCCGTGTTTAATTGACACTTTATAACACGAACTTCCTGAAATTTGTAATGGAAGCTAAGGCACTCACCTTTGCTGTGTGTTCTCGAATTGAATCACCAAACAAGTTAGATTCAAAGTCCGATATTTCGCATAGTTCGGGTCTCAATTTAAGTACCAAATTTCACAAAATTAAATCCCCACGTTACGCGGGTTTGCATATCCAGGCTCCTAACTATGAAAATATTTTCGCTCACTCCAACCTCAATCATTTCACGAATTCAACCTGTTTTACGTATGTTATTAGGACATAACATCGATTGTGATTTATTCTAAAAACACTTTTATACATTGCAAGAGCTGTAACGTCCAAATATTTACTGAGAACTCATAGTCGTATCGGAATAAACAAAAGCGAGTATGGAACAGTAAACTGCTTTCACAAAAGGCAAAGGAAAATGTGCAAAGCATACAAAACGGTCGAGTGGTTTGGGTCGATACACAATCAATCACATGTTTGTGTGTTCAAACCCGGTAGCAAGTTGTTTCTTTTTTAAGTGTCTTCCTATTTTCATCCGGAGGCTGAAAATATTTCTTTGAGTAACTCATTGAAAACTTCTTTTGTTTCAAATTCGATTAGAACGGAACATTATATGAATTGCGAATCTTAAATCCATAGCTTAAAAAGAAAATGAAGTATACTCACTACTCCATTATCCTCTGATTTGTAACGAAAAACTATTTATAAACAGTGGTGACTTCAGAAAATTATCCTCGGGGGGAATTTCAATATTCGGGTGGATTGCAAACATTGGTAGTCCACATTGAGCACGATCGAATATATGGTCCTGAAGGCGGAAATTTCTTAGCTCGAGAGGGGTCTCAAATTCTCCCTCAGATCACGTCCTCAAAGCATCATTGCTTTAAAGCTTTTCGTAACAAATATAATATTACACTTGTTCCTCGTTCTACATTTAGAATTGGTAAAATCATAACTTATAATAGAGGATTATAATAAAAGCATAAAAATTACAATACCAATCATGTATAAATTATCCTGTAAGTTACCAACTTTGGGTCAGATTAAAAGTCATATATTTCTTTTCGGATTGCACTTAGAAGTAAGTCCTCTCTATATAATCCTGATTGGAAAGCCATGTATAACTCTAATTAATTAATCAATATTTATACAAATATTTTTTTTTATTTTACTATTTTTACTATTCAATATTATATACACTTCATTTCCAAAATCAAAATCTCGAAAATGTATATTGTACAAGTGCAGATTCGGAAATAAATGATTATTTATTATATATTCGAAATTCTATTTAATCGAATCCGACAGAAACATCGAGAACAGGTGAAAAAAAACAGAGAAAAATTGGCGGGGATTCGAACTTAGTTCGAATGGTGCTTTAAAAGCCGAACGCCTTAGACCACTCGGCTATGGTAACAACTAGTAATTGTAGCAAAGGCTTCGGGTAGTAGTTCTTATTACAGAATAACATTTTCTATTGCCTAATATTTAAACCTAATTTACTTTGATATAATATATCTATTAATTTGTTTCATGAACACGTTTTCGTTACTTTGATGAATGATGTATGTTGTTGATATAGATTCTATTACACGTTCTTTCGTAAATATTATAGAAGTATCAGGGTTATTTATGATCTTTTATGGAAATTGACTGGCGCATGCGCAGTACACAGACAGTTCAATTGGAAGGCGAGGAAGGAAACGCTAACACGCTGTTAGAATGTTTCCCTCGCAAGCAGTAGTTCCCAACCGAGGGACGGCGGGACGCACTTTATCCTCCTGGGGTGGCGTGAAGGGTTTACGAAGTCCCTTCGTTGTGTTATATTTCTTAAATGATTATGCACAATATCCAGTCACATCTACTACACATTTGGAAGTGATAAATCGTAGTATAAATAAACCGTCCTCCACACACAGAGATTGTTGCTTTTCCAAGATTATAAACTGAAAACCTTTTTATTTCAATAGAATATAAAAGTTTCAATGGGAGGGGTTACAACCCCGTCAACCCCCTGGGTCTTTGATATGTCACCGCCTTAACTGTAACTTTCAAGTTAGAATCGAAAAATGGAGACATGTGACCTACTAAATATATTTTTAGTTCATTATACATTTTCATAAATAAAATATCCACAATTACAATGACAGTAAATGCTAAGTAGTCTATTGTAAATCTTTGTACTTTCATTTTCCCTCTTTCTTCTCAACTGAGCTTGAAAAATGTAAAAATGGGAGGTTTAGAATTCCAAATATTACGTATATTTTAGCGTATTACGAAATTATATCTAATAGAATCCGGCAGGATCACAAACAGAAACGTCAAGAAGAGGTAAAACCAAATTGTACTGTGGTGGGATTCGAACTACTCTTGAATGATGCCTCAGAATCTCTAGCCGAATGCCTTAGTCCACTCGGCTAATGTGACAAGTTGAAAATATAGTAAGCGTGTTTCATGTTCAATCTTTTGTTACAGTATGAAATTTATTTTGTATTCTCTGATGTTTAAGCCTATTTTGGTCTGATGTAATAGTCTGTTGAAATTGTTTTATGTTTACGGTATTCTTTACTTTGACGAATGATGTTGTTAATATAGGTTCTATTACGTATTCGTTCATAAATATTACAATTGTCAGGATTATTTATGTTCATGAAAATTGACTGATGCATGCGCAGTAGAAACAGAAAGATGCACTTTACCGACATTTGTCATACACGCCAGAACGCAAATTTCTAACAGGTTCTGAAAATGCCTCGCTCTAAAGGTTGTGGAGAACTGTCTGTTGCTCTGAGAGGAGAAATCATAGGCCGAGCAAAAATGGGACAAACTGTGCCTCAGATCGCTAGAGATCTGGGATGTGACAAGAAAACGATCAAGAAATGGGTTCAGCGACATGAAGAAGGTGGTGAATGGTTCAGGTCTCGGTCAAGAAGTGGAAGGCCAAAAGTGACAACTGCAGCTCAAGATCAAGCTTTAGTTACAGAAGTAATCAACAGACCTCTACGCCACACGTCAATCCTCTTGGACAAAGCCAGAGAATATAATTGTTCTCACGAAACAATAAGAAGAAGATTATTGGGGGCTGGTTTACACTGTTAAAGACCCGCTAGGAAGACTCTCCTGAGTGAAACTCACAAGGCCAAACGAATGGAATAGGCACAGAATAACATAACCCAACCTCAGTCATTGGGACTTAGTCATCTGGACCGACGAGAATGTTTTCAAGTCTAACCTACAAGGCAGAGTTATATTGTATAGACCGCGCGGAACCAGGTATGCTGAACAAAATATTATCAGAACTTCTTGTTCAGGGCGAATATCAGCACACTTTTGGGGATACATGATGGCTGCTGGTCCTGGAGATTTAGTTGCTGTGCCTGAGAGAATGAACAGCAGTGTTTACATTAATATCCTCGAAAATACGTTGTTACCGTCCTTAGAAAGAAACTTCCCCGAACAGGAAGAATATATATTTATGCATGACAACAGCGCTGTTCACACTTCCCGGCAAACACGAGAGTGGCTAAATGAACATCCAGAGTTAATTTGTATTGAGTGGCCCCCTCTATCCCCAGATTTGAACCCAATTGAACATCTGTGGGCCTACATGGTGCAAGAATGGGAAGAGAGACGTGAAGACAGAGACCAAATGTTTCTTCAAAATCATGTTATGGAACTGTGGGCAACATTTTCGTGACACACCGTCATATTGCTCGAGACTTGTATCTAGTATTCCCTCCAGACTTCAAGAAGTTATTGACTCTGGAGGTGATTACACGAAGTACTAGTGTGTTATTTTTTTGTGTAAACATTTATTTAAGTTTCATTTATTTATTATATTTTTTTCAAGAGCAATACTTTCGTTCTTCATTCTTTTCCTTTGCTTGTTTACTTATTAGTTCGTTAAAACGTAAAGGAAGAGTAGTATATCTTGAAAAAGTATTTGTGAATTTACTTTGAACGTTTCTAAGAATACATTTACTTTTTTTCCTTACTCTATATCATGCCCAATATTACTTTCATTTCAGTTAATTAATAACTTCATTCCACATCTCGGATAAAAGTATTATTGTCTTTGTAACGATGTTTTTCCTTTTTATTGTGTAATTTATAGTTTCACTGAATTATCTCAATTCGAATGAATAAATCACATTTTGTTTATTGTCCCTTCCTTAGCTAGGTTCGAATTCCAGAACAATGTGGTGTAATTTACGTTCTTTATTCTTCATATTCTGCAGTAATGACAATATTAATTATTTTTCATGAGTCCAGTTGATTAGTGAGAACTTGGACAAACATTAACCTGGTGATTCTTTACGCAATTTCAAGCGTAAAATACATAGTTCTTTATACTTCACAGCGATGAAACATTCTAACAGTGTGTTAGCGTTTCCTTTTTGCCTTCCAATTGAACTGTCTGTGTACTGCGCATGCGCCAGTCAATTTCCATAAAAGATCATAAATAACCCTGATACTTCTATAATATTTACGAAAGAACGTGTAATAGAATCTATATCAACAACATATATCATTCATCAAAGTAACAAAAACGTGTTCATGAAACAAATTAATAGATATATTATATCAAAGTAAATTAGGTTTAAATTTTAGACAATAGAAAATGTTATTCTATAATAAGACTACTACTCGAAGCCTTTACTACAATCACTAGTTGTTACCATAGCCGAGTGGTCTAAGGCGTTCGGCTTATAAAGCACCATTCGAACTAAGTTCGAGTCCCCGCCAATTTTTCTCTCTTTTTTTTCACCTGTTCTCGATGTTTCTGTCGGATTCGATTAAATAGAATTTCGAATATATGATAAATAATCATTTATTTCCGAATCTGCACTCGTACAATATACATTTTCGAGATTTTGATTTTGGAAATGAAGTGTATATAATATTGAATAGTAAAAATAGTAAAATAAAAAAATATTTGTATAAATATTGATTAATTAATTAGAATTATACATGGCTTTCCAATCAGGATTATATAGAGAGGACTTACTTCTAAGTGCAATCCGAAAAGAAATATTTGACTTTTAATCTGACCCAAAGTTTGTAACTTACAGGATAATTTATACATGATTGGTATTGTAATTTTTATGCTTTTATTATAATCCTCTATTATAAGTTATGATTTTACCAATTCTAAATGTAGAACGAGAAACAAGTGTAATATTATATTTGTTACGAAAAGCTTTTAAGCAATGATGCTTTGAGGACGTGATCTGAGGGAGAATTTGAGACCCCTCTCGAGCTAAGAAATTTCCACCTTCAGGACCATATATTCGATCGTGCTCAATGTGGACTACCAATGCTTGCAATCCACCCGAATATTGAAATTCCCCCCGAGGATAATTTTCTGAAGTCACCACTGTTTATAAATAGTTTTTCGTTACAAATCAGAGGATAATGGAGTAGTGAGTATACTTCATTTTCTTTTTAAGCTATGGATTTAAGATTCGCAATTCATATAATGTTCCGTTCTAATCAAATTTGAAACAAAAGAAGTTTTCAATGAGTTACTCAAAGAAATATTTTCAGCCTCCGGATGAAAATAGGAAGACACTTAAAAAAGAAACAACTTGCTACCGGGTTTGAACACACAAACATGTGATTGATAGTGTATCGACCCAAACCACTCGACCGTTTTCTATGCCTTTGCATATCTTCTTTTGCCTTTTGTGAAAGCAGTTTACTGTTCCATACTCGCTTTTGTTTATTCAGATACGACTATGAGTTCTCAGTAAATATTTGGACGTTACAGCTCTTGCAATGTATAAAAGTGTTTTTAGAATAAATCACAATCGATATTATGTCCTAACTAGCAGCGTTCACCCCGCTTCGCTGCGGTCACCCCGGAACGCAATAAACTTTGTTACTTAGATAATTTTTACTTTTTCGCTTTCAAGTGATATGATAAAAACCATAGAAGATTGCAGTAAATCTTAACATTATATCGCCTGTCATTTATGTTAACCTGCCCCGCTTCGCTGCGGTCATCCCGGTGCTGGCATATTGTAAAAGTGTCTGTAAAAATAAGCAAATCAATTAAAAAATTTTAAACAGAAGATTCAAGCTATTTTCCGCTGTATATCGCCTGTCATTTATGTTAACCCGCCGAGTGACACGGTCATGCGGGTTGCATATAAATACGTTTATTTTTACCTATGATGAACTAATAACAAAGGATTTGTACGTTATGGACACTTGAATGGTCAATTATCTCAAGACACTGGTAATTAAAAATTAAAGTGATATGATAAAAACCATCTAGGGTCCAAATCCTAATAACCCCCCAAAAATGAAAGAAATTGGTTCAGCCGTATTAGCGTGATGAGCGGACAAAGGATTTTGTACGTTCTCTTTTATATATATAGATAATATACGTAAAACAGGTTGAATTCGTGAAATGATTGAGGTTGGAGTGAGCGTAAATGTTTTCATAGTTAGGAGCCTGGATATGCAAACCGCTTAACGTGGGGATTTAATTTTGTGAAATTTGGTACATTCTGCTTCTTATACAAGTTCATAAGGTCGTAATGCATTACATAAGCATATATCCAGAGCCGTAACTAGGTAGGAGCAACTGGGACAATGTCCCGGGTTCCTCACCCATAAGGGAGTTGAAAAACCCAGTCAGGCTTACAAAATTTCTACTCAGAGAACTAAAGAAAGGATAATACCTAAGAAATTGAAGAATTTAGTGCTATAATTTAAATAAATTGTCATGGATACTGCAGATCTATCTCTTTGTACGCTAGGAAAAATGTCGCCCTCGGTAGCGACGAAATCAGCTTTGGGGGCCCACAGAGTTATTGTTACTCATCTAAGTAGGACAAAGCAATAATTTGTTTCCTTTTTGAAATACCTTGTTTTACTCTTCGTACTACTCTTCGCAGTAGTTTATGTGAAGTATATTTATTTATTTTTATTTTATTTTATTTATGTTTTGCTCTGATTAACCATTGAATTTCAATGATGTCACGCAGAGACCTAAGCAGACTACAGCACGCTTGACTACAGCAAAGCCTAAGCAGCACGCTTGACTACAACTCGCGTGGTTCCATGTTCGATTCCCGGTGTGGATACAGTTGAACGACCGAAGTGGTTCCACTATAATCAGTAGTTCCACGTCTCTTTTATCCGCCCTAGCATAAGCGTGGGACGTTGAACTAAAACAAACCAACCCAAAAATCAACACAATGCATATTATTAACTGTAAGTCTTTGAATAATTGCATATACACTGAAAAAAGCTAAGTCCAGATTTTAGGAAGAAACGAGGATAATATGCTTTTTGTTGGGAACACCATGATAAGACGGTGGTGTCAATCGTAATACTGGGTGAAACACCCTTATTTCCTATGGCGATGTGCGCCAGTAAGTGAGAGCCGTGATTACTGTTTTCACAGGAGTAATTGGTGCTCTCACTTACTGACGTAAGTCGTCAGATGAAATAAGGGTGTTGCGCCCACTATTGACAACACTGTCTTGTCACGGTCTTCCCAACAGAAAGCATTTTATCCTCGTTTTCTCCTTATATCTGGACTTGGCTTTTTTCAGTGCAGCTAAATGGTATATATCGAGTTTTAGGCGGTCGGTGATCAAACTAAAACAAGTGAAATGTAATTAGGGTGTAATTAGAACTTTTAATTAAGCACTGGTTTAATCTAAAGTGTATACCAGACCTAAGACATACAGGGAACAACTAGTGATACTGAGAAGTTTCATGTTACGTTTAATTTCAGTTACAATTTGCACTTACATGTATTGCTGGAACGAAAACTTTGACATTAACATTATACGTGGTCTTTTCAGAACATTCTTGCACCATAAAACAAATTACGAGTAATTTTAAAATATTTTGCAGTTTAACTACGTTATTTGGACTATATTTAGCAATTTAAGTTGTCAACACTGCTCAAAATAATGTAATTGTGACTTGTTATAATTAAAACCACAATTATTGTGAAAATTTATCACAAATACGTCATTTTAAGCAGTATAACAATCACTACTCATTTATTTGGTATCTCTGAAACGGTTTGAAATAACAATTGTAAATGGCATTATGATCACTTAAGTCTTCTGGAAGCATCTACATGATGAGACGTGACATGTCAGCACGTTTTCGAAGTAAAGTCTGTAGAAAAAGAAATTATTTATTGTAACTTTGTTCCTTCCTTCATTCGAAATACATTACACCATAATCATAGTATTTGACGTAAGATACAATTGATGCGCATTGCACCGTCCATACCATTTGAGTTATTAGAGATCTTCAAAATGTTGATGACATTGATACTATATTGTTCTTAGTTACACTGAATAATGTATGTGGTACTGTGGTTTTATTTAATATCGAAATTAGAAATACTTGTATGTAATACCTTACGTAGTGCAATTTGAGAAAATACAAAACAAATTTATGTAGCGTTGGCAACATTGCTTGTTTATCTAGTTGTATTGCAGAGTATCTAGAAGTATTTCCCCTTCAATATTTTACACGACATGGTACAAAATTATACACTAGCTGATATACCCATTCTTTGCACGGGTCAGATAAAATATCTATGTAAACAAACAGAACAACGGAAGAAAAAGATATCGGCCATTTTCTACTACTGTTACATATCCTGGGAAACACCCCCTGAAATCCCCATTTTGCCAGCCGATGGGGGCTGTATCTGAAAGTCAACGCCTGTGGGAATATCACCAATTATCTTAACGACAACTAAAACTATGAATTTGATACTAATGTTGGTCATTTTGGATTATTTTTACATTTCTCGGTATTCCCCGGTGACCCCGGCCCGAAGCCGAATGGGATGGATTTGGAAATTAATGCGATTCGAGTTTCACCATTAATCTAAACGACTGCTAAAACTGAATTCGACACTAATATCAGTCAATACTACTTTTACATATATCGGTAAGTACCCCGCAAGTACCCCTAACAGCACAAGATTTGCTAGGCATGTGCCATTTAGGTGTCCCAGCTACTTTCTAGGTACCCGACACTTGGCACAAATGATACTCATGTGCTAAGTATGTACTTCAGCTACTTACAATTTTAGACACTTGTTACGCCTAATTGGTATTTGCAACTAGGTACCACAAATATAGCATTTTCGCACTTTGTTTCTATGTCTTCACTTGGTACATATCTGTCATGTTCTAGGTACATCCCTTAGATACATACTGTTTTAGATACCCTAACAGCACAACATGTGCTAAGCATGCTACATTTAGATGTTCTAAATTCATCTTCCACATTTGATCCATTTGCTACTTCTTTTTCTAAGCGATTGTGTACTAGAAGCAACAAACGCATCAACTTTATTAGATGTCAACTGGCGCCGATCATTTGAAAGTGAATATAGAAGAACCATGAAATAAGTAAATAGACACTCGTCATTTTCTTATAAAATTACATGGCGAGCAGATTTTATCTGATCCCAAACGATTATCATCGAATATACGCGGTTAAAGGAGCACTTTGAATAGCCAAATTCAAAAGACCTCAACAATTATCCCTCTACAAGCGACGTTCTATGCATCCCTTCCGTGGCCAAGTCGGAAGAACACGCGGCTAGTAATCGAAAGATTGGTGGTTTGCGCCCACCCTGGGGTACATTTTTTTTGTAGTTGTTTAAAGTGTTTTTTAGACTCTCCTTAATGTAAACACATTACGCATATAGGCGATTTAACATATTTTGGGGGAGTAATTTTGTGGTTCATTGATCCTTATGGCATGGACTGTAACTATCACTTGCCATACATGTGATTTCTCTCTGAGAGGTACATAAGGCACATACTGGACACATTCCCATGTTCCTGAGGATAGGTATATGCCTGCTTTGTAATTGTGCTGTTAGGGGCCCTCTGAGTCACATCCAATGGTAGCTGAATTTGAAGTCATCGCTACTGGAAGTGTCACCATTGATCTTGTAATGTACCATTACCGTTGAAAGTAATGGCAACTTTTTTTTACTCACCCTGTACCTAGTGAATTTTTTTAAAAAAAATTCGATTTCGGTTTAAATACACAATTAATTTATTCTCTTTACTTCAAATTAAATGTAATGAATCGAGAGGTCTCATTAGTAATCATACTTTAACTGAATAATATATTTATTTATATTTTGATTAATTGTAAATCCCATTTTCGCATATACAAGTTGAATAGTTACAAGGTGAATAGTTACCATTCTGACGTCATACCGAAATATAGTTCTGCCATTGGATGTAATTTTCTTAATTTCAGACCAATGTAGATTTTGGCCAGGTACCTAAACTTTCTCTCACTCCCTCTCACTAGTCCATAGTCACTTTCAGATCCGGTTATATCTGGATTTGACAAATTTCTATTTGTTTTGTAATTTCCGCGGCTAAAGGTTCCGCCCTGATTGGTGGAATTTTCCAATCCCTGTCGTTTTCGGCGCAATGTTATCATAATAATCGAAGACACGTCACGAAGCACTATCTGTGGAAGTGATCACCATATTTTGACTTCAATAGGACTGAAATTCAAACGAACTTAAGGTAATATCCAGTTAATTTCATTGATAAACGCCGTGTGATCATTTAGGAGCCAGAGACTCATATTTTTGTTGAAAGAACTGTAAAATAAAGGAGAAATAGGAACCAGCTTTTCAAACGCCATATTGCTCGTCATCCAAGCCAAAGAATAGACAGAATGAAATACTGATTCTACTTTCTTTTTCTTTCAAATTCAGTTAGGGATTAGGGAAATACGATCTGTCTCGTGCATTTTTTTCTTGTATTTGGTAGATGTGATTTTTTTTATTATTCAGTAAGTGCATGTACATGGTAGGTTTCGTAGTGTGATATTAATCATCAGAATGGCAGCTTAAGCTCACAAAAAAGGGCCCCTATTTCTCTTTCCAAATTGAACCAGTTCTAGCGGGGGAATGGGTTAGTTATTGTTTGTTTTAGGGCCTTTTCCCCTCTCAGGGGAAGGGTCCCTCAATAAACCTCGTTAAGGTGCCCCCAGGGCATCAATCTTTAGTAATAATTTTGTAAACAATTGGTCAGGTCAATTGGACCGAGGGTTAACTCTTCTCATTTTGCCCCCATAAAGTTTAATAGAGCCAACTGTACGTACCGACAAGGGAGTAGTGTATTTTAAGTATAAGATATTAGGTACTTGCCTATAATATGCATGTAATTAAATGATGCTTGTTTGGTTTAGTAGCCTAGTATATATATTGTTATGTGTAGTTAGTAGTGTTGTGTGAGTGCGTAAATTTTCAGTTAGGACAGTGTATAAATATGCGTTAATTTAGTACCATTTGTCTAACTCGAAGTTTACTAAACCAGAGTAAATATTAGATTTCTGATTAATAAGTACAAGTATATATTTCAGTACACGGTAAATTATGTCTCCACTACAGCGCCATCGTGTCCGTCTTCGCTAATAAATTGTTTGTTGACATTATGTCATTGCACGAGTTAGTGATTTAGTTAGTTTGATTTTGGCCTCTTATTTCTAAATTACATCCCGTGGACATGGTTTACGGTTCGAATGAGTATGCATTCATATGAAATAGCATGAGATCTTACTATCCTGAAAATTACAGCTTGCTATGTCATTTAGAACCCGAAATATCCACTGAAATCAAGAACGCCTATTTTCTTAATAGCCCACATGATGTTACTGTTTGTTTCAAAATGTAATATTAAATTCTCTTTTCCCGTGGCTGTAGAAAAATTCCATTGTTCTTTAGTTTTATCAGCAAATCAAAAATAAAATCATCGTTGACAACTTAACTTTCAGTGAATACACGTATGATTTTTTTTAACTGCGAAGTAAATATAATTTGGGTGCTTTGAAACAAAGAGTCCGTGGTTCGATGAATGTTATCGTGTAATAGTTTAAGCGCGACAGATTGTGATAATTATATATTTATTAGTGTGTAATATAAATATGTGTATGGCCTGCGTGTAAAAATGTATGAAATAGGGTGTCTGCAAAATATTACTTCGCGCGAAAATGAGTAAATAATGGATGAATGTAATGATATAGTAATAATACGATATAAAATATGAATGAGATGATATGACACCTATATTTAAATGGATAGGCCTAGTGTACATTATATAGTGAGAATATGAATATGTTTACTAAAACTCTCTCGCGTTTTGACTTCTACACCAGTACATTCATCCAACCGAGTTTGCTATTTGGATAGTAAATTGTAGTTGGGAATTGTGTGTTACTTCGCATTTAAGGACCTCATATTAACAGCCCCGGATATTAAGCCTTTCAACAGATAGGGTAGCATCATGTGGGAATTACTTTTAAAGGTCAACAGAAGTGATAATTAAGAAAAATAACTGCTATATCTTGTGATCATCGAAAAGTACAGGTTTGGTCATTTGTACCTTTAACATTCATTGACTCTCCGAAATTTTCTTTTTTTCGTTGCTTACCATGCACATAGCTAGTGTTCACATAGCTAACAATTTAGATCGGACTATCCGATTAAATCAACCGCTACTAAATTAATATTTATGTCCATTGCGTAACCGGACGTCGACCCATGAACCTCTTAAGTATTTTCGTTTCTTTTCTTAGTTTAATTAGATGATGGAAATTGACGACGTCCCAGACTTTGGCATGTCTGCGCAGGGTAGCCATCGGTGATGTTTGGTCACTGAAATCACCGATTCAAAATTCAGTTTATTTAATTTTTTTTATTTTGGCAAATCACTAATTAGGGATATCTTAGCTATTATTTTACTCTAGTTTCATTACTATTCTGGACTTTTTTAGTTTCTAAGAAGTCGGATGTTGTTTTTCTTTTTGAAACTATAAATTAGAGCCTTCTCTAACCTTCCGGTGGATTCCGGGATCTGCAATGGCGTTGACTGGATACGGTGAGTGGTGGGATTTCCCTAAAGCCTTTGCCTTTCCGAAAATCCCATCGAGGGCACAGACTTGTTTCGTCCTTGCAGACTTTTGTTTTCGGCTATTTATTTGGTAAGCCGAACCCCCTTTGGCATAAAAGATATTTGGTTATAGTATGTTGTATACGTAAATTCGACCACTTATCTTTCGTAGTTGTAGTGTTCTGTCTCCTCTCTTTTAACCTATCCTTCTTCTATTCCTTCTCTAAAGCTTTTTTTATTTTTCCAACCTTCCCCCCCGGTTCTGAAACTCATGACAACATACAATGTTCATATCAATTATTTTGATCGTATGTACTAACTCAGACATCGAGGGATACAATTCGTGGAGGTATTTCTGCACAACTCAGGATCGTTTTCACGATACTCAATCCACCACGGTAGAAACTGACGAGAAGGTACACTATGATTCCGGATTCCCAGAAACTTGCTTGTTATTCATCGATCGTACAAAGAGTACCCATTGATTACTGATTTCTGGTTTCTTTCTATTGATTGGTTATATGGTGTGTATGTATTAGTAGTTTGGGCCCAAAAATTTTAAATAATTTTTTCTTTCCTTCTCTGTATATACATCTATATATGTGTGCTTACATAGTTTGGAAACTTACGTGCCTGCTATATTTGCTGTATTTCCACTGTTGTGTCGACTTATTAAATAACATCAACCATTTCTTTAATCGCGGATCTTAATAAAATTGAAATTTTATTGATTATCGGGTTTATATATGCATTGCAATGTTGCAATCTTATTAAAAGGAAAAGATTTTAGTTTGTCAGGGTTTATGTTTATTTTGAGCGAAAAAAGTGTGAATACTTATTGAATATGAAAATATTACGTATAGAATTGAGTGTCGACGAAATATTAAGATTGATATTAGAATAAAATTTCTTATATTGAGTAATATGAATATATATATGAGCGAATATGTATGTAAAGGGCTCGGTATTTACCCTGGTTGTTTTAGGTTGCCATAGATTTTGACACCCGATATTTTTAACAACTATTTGTGTTTGTAAAATATTACCGCGTAATTTGTAATAAATGACACCTTACTGATTTGTTAGTAATGTTCGTAACCTTTAAAGTTTAATACTATGTTAAATATTGCATGTAAATAGAACAAGTAGCAGGTCGTAAAAACAAAACAAAAAAAACCTAATCCGTATCTAAAGTTACTTCGTAAAACAATAGTGAAATCAGTAAACTTCGAAACAGTGCGCCCCGCCACTTCTATCAGTGAACTATGAAGCAAATCCTTCCCATACGATTGGAAACATAACTGTTTGTCATTCGTCAGATCAGTGACTAGAATCTGTTGACTCCATGATCTAGACCAGGAATAAAAATTAGCGATCTTAATTTGAACTGAAATGTGGTCAATAATTTAGTACTGTGAATACAGGACCTAGATAGGTCCAGAGACTTAGCTCCAGTGAGACATATATTTGGTCTAGGAATTAATTCGTGCGGGTGGACAAGAGATGGCGCAACGAACGGAGCGTCCCACAGTTCCGTGTATCCACACATGTGTTGCAAACCCCTGTCATCGCGTATCGTTCGTAGTATAGGGCAGTGGATTAAAGCGTCAACAACACCAGTTTGTAGTTAAGTGAACATGGCGCAATTTGTGCCTGATAAAGTGTTTTTGCGGGGTCCTGCTGCATTACTTTAACATGCAGAAAAGTGCGACTGAAAGTCATCGTATTTTGGTGGAAGTGTATGGTGACCATGCTCTAGCTGAGCGAACGTGTCAGAAGTGGTTTGCACGGTTTAGAAGTGGTGATTTCGGCTTGGCAGACCAAGAGCGAGCTGGACAGCCAAAAAAATTTCAAGACGAAGAATTGACAGCATTGCTCGAGCAGGATTCGTGTCAAACGCAGGAACAACTTGCAGCAGCATTAGGCGTTGATCAAACAACAGTCTCCAAACGCTTGAAAGCCATGGGAATGATTCAAAAGATGTCACATTGGGTTCCACATGAATTGAAAGACAGAGACGTTGAAAGACGAAAAACCATTTGCGAATTGCTGCTTCAACGACAGAGCAGAAAGGGGTTTCTGCATCGGATTATTACGGGTGATGAGAAGTGGATCCATTACGAGAACCCTAAACGAAAAACGGCCTGGGTGAAACCAGGTGAACCAGGTCCATCACAACCAAAACGAGATATTCACTGTGCAAAGGTTATGCTGTGCATATGGTGGGATATGAAAGGTGTGGTGTACTATGAGCTGCGGCAACCGGGTGAAACTATGAATGGAGAACGTTATCGACGACAATTAATGCGTTTGAAGCAAGCTCTGACCAGAACACGACCAGCATGGGAGAACAGACATGATAAACTTATTGTTCAACATGATAACGCTCGCCCACATGTCGCAAAACCGGTCAAAACCTATTTAGAAAATGTCGGATGGGAAGTTTTACCCCACCCGCCGTATTCACCAGACGTTGCTCCTTCGGACTACTACTTGTTCGATTGCATGAACAACGATTTGATTGGACAGCGGTTTACTTTTTCAGAAGATATCAAAACATGGGTCTCTGACTGGATCGCTTCCAAGGATGAGGACTTCTTTCGCCACGGAATCCGTACATTGCCTGACAGATGGGCGAAAGTGGTGGCTAGCGATGGACAATATTTTTCTTAAGGTATTTATGTATTTTGTGTTTGTACTACAGCTTCAATGTGTGCGTACCAACCGCACGAATTAATTCCTAGACCAAATAGTATTATGGAAATATGGTCCCAATGTCTGGGATTGGATTCGATAATTTTTTTTTAATCTTGATAAATTTTGAAACTTTTCTACCAAGTGCGTCAAGTGACGAAATGAAAAAATATATAATATGAAGAAACTATTTTTTCTTCCGTCTATAGTTAAGACAAACGATTAAATACTGTCATGGACACCAATCACAGTTAATAAAGAGAGTTGATAAAGGAGTTGCTATCGACGTGAGAACAAAGACTCATAAAATTGTCGAAATTTCTCCTCTTGGGACAGAGACTCAATAAAAATGCTACCAAAGTTTTTTTTAAATGATTAACCGATGTTTTTTTTCTTCCTTCTTTCGCATTGGTATGTACTCGTTTAGTTCTGAATCTGAAATATGTGCAATGTTATTTTTCTTTCTTTTTCTTTTTTCGTTTTGTCGATTCTTTTAAACGCAATCCAATTTGTTTAAATGTATCAACAAAGGGAAATGTATTATTCTATATTGTCGAAAGCAACAGATTTCTGTGCATGTCTAAAAACCATAATATTATCATTATTAATTTTTTTTTAAATTCATGTGTCAAATTTTTTCTGTTATGTCAAACTAAGTTTTCTTTTCTTGAAATGTAATAAATGTCTATAGAAATGTAGTTAGATTAGTTTAATTTAACAAAATACAACCTGAAGTATACATTGTCCTGTATGAATGTGTGTGTGAGTGAAATGTAGGTTTAGTATTAAGTGCACCAATTCTTTTGACATATATGTGTGACTTACTACAATTAATGGTAGTTGGCAATTAAAGTCTTTGAATGTCAATACTAACTTAATTTAAGTTGGCTCTATAAAGGAAGCGAAAAGGACCGAAGTAACCTAAACGAATGATCACCATAGGAGAACTTCGAGAGTCAAAATCTTCGACAAATATATATTACTCTGATTTTTTTTGTCGATTCTAACATGCCATCAACTTCGTCATTTATCGTTCAAATGTTGGGTACTAGTCGAGAACTTTCGGAAATATTGAATAAACTGTTAAATCAAACTTTCTCATCTATCTCAGATCTAGATTGGGATAATTCGGTAGTTGGGGTTACATGAATCTAGGTCTGGGAAGTATGGGTTGACATGTGTCTACCTTTGATCACCTTAATACCAAATATTCACCCAATAGCTATTGGGAATGATCCCAATTCGATAATTATTTAGTTTCCTTTACCATATTTCTCAAAAATATCCAGTAACAGTTTCCCTCTTTCTCACCTTCTTACTTCCCCTCTTTTATCTTCTATCCTATCTTCCTTTTCCTTTCTTCATCTTCTTCTTCTTTTATTGTGAATAAAACTGAAAAGGGGGTCGTGACTGGGAATTCCATATATAATAAACACGGTCATGTATTTATTTATTTTATTTTCTTTAGAAGTCCGATAGAAAAGTTTTTTTCTCATTTCGATCGAACCTAGTATGTTCGAAATTAAGAAATGGATAATATATTCCAATATAGACATAAGCCTATAGCTTCATGAATATCCCCACCAGGGGTGAAGGGTTCCCACTCACGACCTATTCCATGCATCTCATTTGCACGATACAGGGTTGCCCAACCCTCATATATTACAGAGCTTTCTTTTTCCTTTTCTTTTCTTCTTGCCCTTTTCAATCTCAGTGACCACGAAAATATGGATATGACACTAATATCTGTCAGTTTTTAATATTTTTAAATGTCTCGGTAATCCCCGCCCGCAGCCGAATGGGGTGAATTTGGAAGTGATCCCCCTGAGACTCTCTGGTTTGAATTTAAAAAAACTTCGTCTCGGTCTGGGGCCTGGATCAAGGTATACGTGACCAAAATTTGACAACTCTCGGCCACTCGTCTGGTCCTCAGACCTCACGCAGACAGACATACAGACAAACACACAAACCCTATTTTATTTATATTATCTATATCTATCTATCTATCTCTATATACAGATTGTGATCAGGAAAATGGAAAGACCTGAACGAAATTGCAACTTACCAGATTAATATGGTGTCGGGCCACCTTTCGCCTTCAGAACAGCTTTGATGGGACGCGGGATGGAGGCATAGAGGTCGTGAATGATAGCAAGTGGAATTTTACACCATTCCTCGTGAAGGGCATCGGCCAGTCTGTGAGAGAGGATGGAGGTAGAAATCGTCGCCGGAGTCGTGTTTCTAAGACGGACCACAGATGTTCAATTATGTTGAGATCTGGGGATTGGGAGGGCCAGAGGAGGTATTGAACTTCATCCCGATGTTCCTCAAACCACGCTGCAACAATTCCAGCTGTGTGAATGGGTGCATTGTCATCCTGGAAGATGGCGTCATTGTCCGGGAACAACATCCGGACCATAGGATGCAAGTGGTCTCCTAAAATTGCGACATAATCGTTGGCAGTGATTCGTCCGCTAAGTGTGACCACAGGACCCAATGAAAACCATGATATGGCGGCCCACAGCATCACCGATCCGCCGCCATGTTTCACAGTTGGGCGGAGACACTGCAGATCATAAGCTTCTTTGGGCGTTCTCCACACATAAACACAGCCCGTGGTTGGGAATAGGGGGAAGGATGACTCTTCCGACCATATCACACGTTCCCAGTTCTCAACGGTCCAAGTGGTATGGTCGCGGCACCATTTGCGGCGTGCGAAAGCATTATGGTCCCTGATGAGCGGTTTGGTCCGTGCAAAACGACCCCGTAAGTTCATGTCATGTAATTCGCGGCGGACTGTGATTGTTGAAATAGGGTGGGGGAGGTGCTGATTGAGTTCCTCCGTCACTTGCTCCGCAGCGGCACGACGGTTCTGCGTGACAATGGGCTTTAATACCTGGCGTGACCTGTCAATCATGATTTTCTTCCGCCCACTGTTCCACTTCCCCGATGTGGTTTTCCCGTGTGTTGTGTAGGCCGTCATCATCTTCGACACAGTCCCACGCGACACATCTAACACAGTAGCCACTGCCGTCACACTCACTCCACATAACCGCGCACTAACAATTTGCCCTCTTTGAAAATCTGAGAGTTCACCCATTTTACACTACCTCCGTCTGCTGCAGCCACTGGACACTGCTGTTCCACTGCGCCTGACGTAGTATGGAGACCGACCTAACACACCACCAGCAGCGGTCCGGCGCTGCGGGCGCCACGACACCACTGCCACCCATACATCTGACGTGTTGCCAACTACAGGTGTTTCCATTTTTCTGATCACCATCTGTATATAGTAATGCTTTACAAACACAAACATTACGTGCTAATTACTCCGAAAGTATCCCTGATGCAGAAAAACTAAAATCAGATTTGAATTCAGGAGTGAAAATACTTTCAGAATCACTACTTTGTTACCCAGAAACAAAACTTTATTTATTTATTATTATTATTATTATTATTATTATTATTATTATTATTATTATTATTATTATTATTATTATTATTATTTGTAGAACAGTGTAATTATGAATATAAAAATATAATGGTTATTATACCTTTTTGTGGAATCCATACGCAATAGCAGCAGCTGTTGGTTCATTGATAATCTGAAGAACATTTAATCCACAAATTTGTGCTGCAACTTTCGTTGAACTTCGCTGGGAGTCATTGAAGTAAGCTGGAACTGTGATCACAGCATCAGTAACTTCTTGCCCAAGATGTGCCTCTGCTGTTTGCTTCATCTTTTCAAGAACCATCGCGCTGATCTGCTCGGGAAAAAAGGTCTGTTCCTCTCCTTTGTACTCGATCTTGATTTTCGGCTTCTCGCCATCCTGCACCACTACAAACGGCCAGTGTTTCAAATCCTCTTGGACACTTGGATCATCATATCTACGACCAATGAGGCGTTTGGCATCTGAAATTTAATGAATCGATCATTATCATTTGTAGCATTTAAGTTACTTACATTTTGTTTACATCCTTTTTACGAGAGAAAAATACCGGTATTTCCGTGACGTTCGGTAAAATTGAAGACGTGACAAAAGAAGCAAACAATTGAGATATGGAATCCGAAAATGCACCACTTCCGAGCACTACCTCACCGATAATTTATCGGAATGATACAAAAATGTCCGTAACTGGAGAAAGAATTGTCGGGTCGAGAAGTGATAAAAGGAAAGTTTTCATTGTTGGACCTGTAGACTCCGTTAATGGAAAATGGATGAGGAGTAGAGGATGGCGCAACGATAACCCACAGAAAAGTACGAAATTCCACATGTCTTATAGAAATGTACAGGAATAATATATATATATATATATATATATATATATATATATATATATATATATATATATATATATATATATATATATATATATACTATACTCTGTGTAATTGTCTCAAGTAAAAACATGTGCAATATCACTGACAACGAAAGATAAAAAAAAAGTGGGACTAGAAAAGAATGTATACACTAACACCACGTCTCGGGTATTGCTATTAATTAGAGATGCAAAAAAGCCGGCTTTTTTGAATCGATGGTTTTTTCACATAAAAAGCCGGCTTTTTTGGGAAAAAAACGAGAATTTTGGAAATTTTGGCTTTTTTCAACTTCATGATTTTTCTATCTAAATAGCTTTCTTATAGTATATTCTATAGTTAGATAAGAATTCCATGACCTGAATGTGATATTTCGCTCTGAAATTCACCATCAAGATGGATGGAGCACATGTTTTACGAATTAAAGCTAACATGAAGAATGTAGTATTTGAGGGTAATTTTAGAGGCTATTTAACTTTATTTTAACTTTTGAGTTATCGACATCTTTTTTCTTCTCTAGTTTGTCATCCGTGTTTCATTTCTAAGAGCTTTTAGTACTCTAGCTTCTAGCGCAAAAGTTAAACTTGCCCGGTTTTCTATTTATCCGTCAAAGCGTACGTTTTTCAATATATCCGTCAAACCGTACTTCCACATTTCTGTTATACTGTAGCTGTGAAGTGATTTAGCAATAATTTTCCAGACACAACCTTGAATACAAATTTATATAAATAATCAGTAGCGGATTTAGAAAAGTACTTTAGGAGGGTTTTTTCTGATTGTTTCGTTTCCTAAAAAGTCCTAATTTTATTTGGGAAGTGCTTGAAGTTTATGAGTACAGGCATAACTAATATTTCGTTTCGTTTATATGTTTAGCAATAATCTTCCGGATACAACTTTAAAAATCATTTTATACTGAGAATCAGTGGCGGATTTAGAAAAGTATTTTGGGAAGGGTTTCTTACTAATGTTTAGTTTTTTTAAACATTCGTAATTTTTATTTGACGTGAGCTTAAAGTTTATGAGTAAAGGCATAAATAATAGATATTTCGTTTGTTGCAGACATTCCGTAACTTTGGGGAACGGGTTTCAGTCCGAAAGACCGCCCCCCTAACCTTCGCAAAACCGTCACTGCTGGTAATTAGTAATAATAACGATTTAAAAACAATAAAAAAGGAAGTCGCCCAACTCACAGTACACGCACTATTTCTACATTCACAGATGGAATGAAGAAAATCTTTGTCAGAATGGTCGAATGCTGGTTGAATCCCGGACTTCCCGATAGAAGCGCAAAAGCTAATCACTCAGTCATGTTTGTTGTGCAGTTGTATTTAGCTTAACTTAAATATATTCCGTAGTCTTTTTTGGGGGGGAGGGGGAGTTCCGTAATGATATGTTGAATCCCTCTTGTTAAAAATTCAGAAAACTTGAGGATTGGGTAAACTGTGATGGTGGTTCTATAAAACTTAACTGTAGAATTTCAAGAATATACAGAACCAAAAGCTCTAGATGTGCAGCCTTTAAGTGTATCATATAAATCTAAGTATTTCTCTCATGTTTTATTTTAATTTTATTTCGTTTCAAAAAGAGGGTATGGAATATTTTGAAGTAAAAATACTACATACTATTTTGCTAGTTATTTGTGTATTCTTTAAAAAGAAGTGTTTACTTTTAGGGTTGGCTGGTTTACACCAACTTTTTTTTAAAAAAAAAAAAAAATAACTGGTTTAAACCACATAGAAAGAATGAAAAATGCGAATCGTGTGAACTTCATGGTAACGTTTCCAGATATCAAACCACCTGCAATAGTTTTATTTCCTTTTCACCTTTTAATCAAGGTATCCCATGTTCAATTCTCGGTCGAACCACAAACCTTCTTTCATGCGTAACCCAAGTAGCGGTTCGGATGTCAGTTTAAGCGAAAGTCTTCTCCTTGATAACCTCGGTATTCCGTAAGGATGTTAAGCCTAAATATACGAAACAAACCAAATTGTATATTTCTACATGCCTAAATGCGTGTTGTATTATAAAGAAGCCAATATTGCTTAAATATATTGATAGAAATTGGCAAAATTTATCGATTGCCTACGTAGCTTCCAACATTAGCTTGGATTGGACTTTCAATGATATCTACGTACCGGTACTAAATTTGTAATTTAATACCTCAGTTTTAGCGTACTGATTATGGTACGTTGACCTTTAAATTTTACATGCAAAGCAATAACAGGATTTTCCCGTTATTGTCTTACATTTCAAGTAATGACGGGATTTTCCCAATGGCTAGGGCGGGAGATTCTCAACTTAAGAAATTTACTGACCGCACTTCTTTAAGCTTATGGGAGTTCTTCCGGCATAACCCCGCTGTTGCATAATAACATCAAGGCGAAACAAACTTATTTCTGTGAATATGTAATATAAATACATAAAGCAAAAAAATCTAAGTCAAAAAAGCCTGGTTTAAACCAAAAAAGCCTGGTTTAAACATCCCCCAAAAAACGGGTTTTTGGCATTTTCAAAACCAACCACGGTTCTTGCCAACTCTGCTTACTTTTGTATATAGGAGGTTAAAAAATTCTTATTATATACATTGGTTAATCCTGTGGAATTCATAATGTAAATATGTTGAAGAAAAATTGTTTGAAATATTTTTTCGAAATTCATAGTTTATTTTCGATGTTTTATATTATTATCAGCATCAACCACTAATTAAATGATTTTTTGTGTTATAGAGAAGCGATACAAAGTCTGTTTTATCAATTTAAAGCAGTATTTTGAAAAAAGCCCAAAATTTCCGAAGCAAAAAAGCAAAGCAGAAAAAACCGAGTTTTTTTCCAAAAAAGCCGGTTTTTTTCCGAGCCCTTGCATCTCTACTATTAATGGCTAATGACAGAAGAAACAGTTTGAGATATGGACCTACAGTCTACAAACACGTCCCTTCCAAGCTATAACCCGCTTACAATTTGTTGGAATACGATAGAGAAATGACCATAACTAGAGAAGGAACTGTCCAGCTTTCATTACTTTCAGCTGAATGAATGTTTCCAAGAAACTGTTCATAATACAACCAAGAAGTTGCAACTAATTTTTAACTATAACGTGAGATTTCCACAATACTATTAGTGTTTAATACAATATTATAAAATATCTAAGTTCTAGACATACCGAAAGACCGATTAATGGATGTTTTATAGCTGACCAAAATTATATGCGTGAGTAAGCACTCACGCATAGTTTTCGAAAATACCGAAGAAAAAACAGTTAATTTGTAAACTTAAAATCGATGGTGTACTAGAATCAAATCACTTACTATATCCTCATTATGCTCTTCATTACGGTACTAGCAAGATGATGAGGTATAACCTAAAATTACGAAACTCTTAAATTTCATCTACATATTGTCTATATATGTAAGGCATGTATCAATCAACTGTTTACATAGAGCTTAGCATGATAAAAATGCGTGAACTAAACAAAATAAAATCGTGAAAAACGAACTTCTCTGGCGCTAAAAATGTTCATTTCCATTTTGAGTTAACAGTTTTTCTTTTGCTGGGAGAAATTATTTATCTATGTACTTTATATAGAACAAAATACACTATATAAAACTGTCTCGTTCTATATAACTTCGCTGCTCACTGCTAGAATTAAATGCAATGAACCAATCAATTAACAAGTTTGAAGGAAGGAAAAGGCGAAAATTTCAAACTGATATTATCTACGTCTAGTGAGTACCTCGTCACTATATAAACAGAGTACGCATCTCTGGCGCGGGATTCGAATGCGAGTATACAACGATAACGTTGTATATAATATTAGCAATCTGTGCCAGCTTATAAAAAGGGATCAGAGGCGATATTTGAGCAGTATTATATATAAAGAAAAGAAAGACACATAGAGATTTCGATTTTGTAATCGTTAACTAAAAAGAGAGTTGTTACTATAGCAACGTCGTAAAATAAATTTACATGTACGTAGACATCTTGTCGAGTAAAATAAGTGTCTGTATAAAGGTGTAGACATCTTGTTGTACAGTATATGCAGAAAGTTGATTATGTACGCTTCTTATGGTTAAGTATTAAAAACCAGCTAAGAAAGTGTTAAAACGTTTGAATTATTTTGAAGATTACTAAATACGAACCAGGAGACACCCTTACAAATACATGTTGTTTGGATTATTCTGTTGGACCACGATGCCTCATATAGCCTCAGTGATGCAAAAGACAATTAACTCTTATCAACAAACTAACCATTGTCTACTTATAAATAGCTTATCCCAAGCATCGATCGGGTTTCAGATCAAATAATGTATTTATTATATAATTTATTTGCTTCGTTAAAATTTTTGATTGGTATTTGCTCAGTAAGTCCCTTTTTCCGTTTCACATAGCCTTGGCGCTGAAAGGGGAAGTTAAACGCTGACCCGATCAATAAATAAGTTTACGTTTGATCCAGTTTCCGTGATGATGTTTTAGAAGTGCAGACACTCATAATCTTTAAGAACTTAAAAAAAAGGAATGCATATTTCGGTAAGATGTCGGGTCAACTCATCACGTAACTTGCGAAATTATCGTAGAAGATTGAAAAATAGTGATCAGAATAACTGACCCCGGGATTTAAGCAAAATATATCTTGTTAATGAGCCGAGGTTTTCCAAGGTGTAATTTAAATTAATGACCTGCCTACTGTTGTGAACCAAATTATGTTTTTGGCTTCGTTTATTTTAGTTATAAGCTTATTTTAGTTTAGTAAAAAGCTTTGATTTTTCGCTTTTTATTTGAAGAACATATACTGCATGTTTAGTAATTACTAAATGTTACGTATTTTTCGGAATATTCACTAACCTTCTAAATAATTTACAGTAAACTACTCAATTTATAAGTTGCAAATACATTGCAAGCAAACTGATAATCGCCAGTATCGATTTTTTTCTTACATGTTACATTCATTTGCTTTTCAAAGATGTTGCTTGAATGGACATCTTAAGGGGGTATGTGAAAGGGTCACTGCTCAGATGCGAAGGGTTCCTGCTTCGATCTCACGTCAAATCAGTTTTTAGTGGACTACATCGTGTCCGTGGGTTTCTCAGCTTCTTCCATTTCCTTCCAACACAATCATTCCACCAATTACTACATAATCATTCACTTCATTAGCAATTCATGTCCTTTAGCCAACCGGCATAATCGTCGCACGTAAAGCTAGAAATGAATATATATATATTAGGCAATTTGAAGAAAGAAGGAACAGCTCGTTTCTTTCCTGATTTGAAAATATACACATTATACATGACAAGACAAATATTTATCTACAATGAACTCATAAAAGACTTATAGCCTACTATTATACTTTATACGGGGTAGACCTATATGTGGAATATAAATGGTGTTACAAACGAGAGCAAACAAAAGAGGAGGATGAAATGAAACCAAATATTTCCAAGTCCCGTGGCTATATTTTTTAAGTTAAAGGAGACGGGTGATTACTAGGGTGCAGCGTTTTACCACTTTTTTTTCGGAACGAAATGTAATACCTGGCAAAAGTGGCCCACCCACATGGACATTACAGGTATAGATTTTTTTTTAAATCAGATAATATCTTCTGTGGGAACTATTGCCTCAAAGTTTCAAAATTTCATTGAAAATTAGAAAAAATACCAACGTTCTTCATGAATTTTAGTTATGTTAAAGTAAACATTTTTGGTTAAATACATGTCAGTTGCTTAGAAAAGTGACATTCAAGTATAAAAATGCCGGTTATGTGCTCTTGGGAGGATTGGGATGCCTCCTCTGGGGCCAGAAAAGGGAGCAAATTCAGTACCTTTAAACGGTTGTGCAGGTCCTCGCTCATCTGGTCATATAGCCTGTCCAAGCGTCCCAGAGTCTATCACGTGGAGGTGGCTGCACCTAGGGCTCCTGCGCCAGCCCTACCCAACCAACCAACCATATAAAGGGACGGATGAATTAATCGAATTCGTCACTGCCAGGAAAAATTGTCACAAATTGGGACTTTGATTGCAATTTAGACACAGCTTGCTTAGTGAGTAAGGTTGACCTGATCATCCCGTCCCTAGCATCACTGCACATACTCGAGAGGATGCTTAATATCACTATGCGTTCTACTGCCACCGTGTGGCATGGATAGACGGTGGGGGACTATTCTGGCACAGTGTTTTCAGAAAGTGAAAGTTTGTTCATGAGCTATTTGTTTGATACCGTCCTTATAACTGATGGTACATTTATTGAAACATCAGTGCTTTCCCAAAAGATCATTTGAATGTAATCTTTCGACTCAAAATTCAGAATGGGAATGATGTTATATCTAATAGTGTTATGAAGATTCTCTGCTTCGTGTTTTCGAGCACTAAGAATCTTATGTAATGCATCTTGTCGGACAGCAAGTAGACCATCAGTCATCATGGCGAAAAGAACATTCTCTGGGAATGCGAGAAATGCATTCGTCTAAATGGATGAACGGATTACAGCCTGGTATTCATTTGTTAAGTATCTAGGCCTATGAATGGTTTCAAAGACGTGACGAGGATCATTAGCAATGGAAGACTTGAGACAAGTATCTCAGGTCTTTACTGAGTTTTCTGAGCTCTTCTGACTATGATGAGGTAAGTCACATTTTATTGGTTTGAATGACACCACTGGAAGCTTTTCACAGTCAGATAGTTTTCAACCTATGGGATCTGTGTAAGAATAGGGGCTTGAATTAGCACCAATATGCGTGAAGAGACCTCGGAAGAGCAGTTCATTAAAATGCAAGAGACAAACAGCCTGTTAGTTCCTTCAATTTTCGACGAATACTTCCCTTCCAACCTGTGTTAGTGTTTGTTCCATCGCACCCAGGAACCTCAACTTCATCAAAGCCACCTTAGATTTGGTTCATGATGTACTCGAAAATAGCCGTGGTCTCGTCATGGCCAGAGCCAGAGGATGATGTCACGTCACCAACGTATTGAGAGTTAGGTTCAGCTTCAAGTGATAAGTGCTCTTCTCTAACGATGCCTGCGTGTGTTTTTGGTCTTCCTTTTGACCATCAAAGTATAGGTTTTTAATGGGATCATCATTTCTTGAACTTTATTTTAAATTCCGAGCAACTTTAAGTTTCGCACGCCTTATTTTGCTCCTATCCACAATTAAAGCAGAGTTATGTTGCTAGATTTTTGAGAAGTTATAATTCCAGCCTTTAAAGCTGCCTGAAGCACAGTTGATGTTGTATGTACCGCAGCCCTTTCGCTTACATTGTATCTCTGAACAATCATAGCAGTTTCAGTCAAATCTAGCTTCGGTTTAGATGTTCTGTCTCTGGGTTTGGTCTCTTCCTCAAAAGAGCTTTCCTCTGCTTTCTCTTCAAAGTCTTTTTCATTGTCACTGAAGTCATTTTTGTGATATAATAAATAATATTGACTTTTTTTAAAAAAAAAAAGAAATACAGAATTTTCTGTGAAAATAGTGTTTAGCAAATTATTATCTGTAACGGCCAATTCATGTAAGTTGAAGGGAACAGTAACCAAATATAGCGCTTGAGAAAAGGCGCCCAATTTGAAGCGTATCCGGCTCGTTCCTGATAGTGACGCTGAGTTACGCAGATCGGGATAGGAGAAGGGCGTTGCAGTATTGTGAGGAGGAGGGGTGGGAGTGTCATGGTGAAAAATATCAATGCTCTGCTATCACTATGAACCACCAGTAGAAGGAAAAGGCAAGGACAAAAGTAGTTGTAGAAACGATTAATTGTACTGAATTTGCCCCCTTTGCCGGCCCCAGAGGAGGCACCCCTATCCTACCGCAGGGGCATATAACTGGCATTTTGAGACTTGAATGTCAGTTTTCATAGCATCTGGCATGTATAAATCCAAAAATATGTTTACTTTAACATAACTAAAAATAATGAACAATTTTGGTATTTTTTGTAATTTTCAGTGAAATTTTGAAACTTTTAGGCAATAGTTCTCACAGAAGATATTATCTGATTTAAAAAAAAATCTATACCTGTAATGTCCATGTGGGTGGGCTACTTTTGGCAGGTATTACATTTCGTTCCGGAAAAAAAGTGGCAAAACGACCCACCCTAGTGATTACTGAAGATGAATCGGATTATTAGTGGAGATGAATAATTGTAGAAGAATTAGTGGAATGAGAATGTGTGGAATGAATGAGAACGCCGAGAAAACCCAGATACGATACTGTCCACCACAAATTAGTGTGGCTTGGGATCGAACCAGAACAACGAAGTAGAGACGAGGGCTACGTATAACAATGGACTAGGGATGTACCGATACCTTTTCACTGATACGCGATACCGATACAGAAAAGGTCGATACTGACGATACTGACTCATTTCTTATATATTATCAGGAATTTTCAGAATAATGAAATGATCAACGTTGTAATAGAGTAGGCCTATATTAGATATAAGGCCAAAATCTGACAAAGACAAAAAGCAGAATTTTATATTAGATTCCGCACAAAAAATATATTTCCTCTAAATTTAATCCAGCTCACATAAAATGAACTATAAAGCAGTAAATCTTACATACTTCAAGTTTAATTCTAAGCAGGGTTGGCAAAAGCCATGTTTTCTTAAAAAATAAAAAGAAACTCGTCTTTTCTTGGGTTTAAACCAGGTTTCATTTGGTTTAAATAATTTGCTCTATGTATTTATATTACATATGGATAGAAATAAGTTTCACTTTGGTATTATTATGCAACAACAGGGTTATGCTGGAAGGGGTTACAATAAAAAAAATCGGAATCCAAACTACTTCTCGGCTTACATCCGAGAGAAATTGTCCTCCATTTGAACTTGGAACAGCAGAATGGAAGTCCCCCCCATTTCACTCAAACACTTATTCGGAAATCGGGACTGTCCCGTTTCAATATAAAGTTGGATGGTCCGGTCAGTAAATTTGTTAAATTGGGAAACACTTGCCTTAGCCACCGGGGAAATCCTGTTATTACTTTAAATGCAGAGCAATAACGGAAAAATCCCGTTATTGCTTTCCGTGTAAAATTTTACGGTCAACATATCATGATCAGTAGGCTTACGCCAAAACTGAGGTATTAAATTACAAATTTAGTATGTAGATATCATTCAACAAAAGTAAAACTGTAAGTCCAATCCAAGCTAATGTTGGAAGCTACATAGCCAGTGGCTAAATATTGCCAATTTCTATCAATATGTTTAAGCAACCATCGTATCTTCATAAAACAACAAGCATTCAGGCAAGCAGAAATATACAATTTGGTTTCGTTTCGTATGTTTTGGGTTAACATCTTTATGTAATACCGAGGTTATCAAGAAGACCTCCGCTTGAAGAGAAATCCGAACTGCTACTTGGTCTACAGTTGAAAGAAATGTTGTGGTTCGATCGAGAAATGAACATGAGACGCCTTGATTAAAAGGTGAAAAGGAGATAAAACTAATGCAGATGGTTTGAGATGTGGAAACGTCACCATGAAATTCACATGACTTAAAGCGTTTTTCGTTTTTTTAAACGGGTTGGTTCTTTTGAGAAAAAGAAAGCTGGTTTAAACCAGCCAACTCTGATTCTTAGTTATTAATATTTAGATTGATAATGCACTTTGATAGTTACGTTATATTTACTAATCTCTATTACATATATATAATGCAAATAGATGCAATGCGGTCCAATGCGAAAATGAACAGTGCTATCGTTACAAATTTTTATTGTTTACAAAATGCATGCTGAACCAGGTGTTGCTGTGTATAGGATAAAATAAATAAGAGAATTATTTAAACGAAGTCGAAAACGATAAAACTATTTATTAACTTTAGAACTAATTGTGTTTTTAACTAGGAAGTACGAGTAAATAACGACAAAGTGAACGTCTTGTCGGTTTCTTCTATAGCATTTTCTTCTGAATAGAAACCTCTGTCTTGTTCGGGATTCAAATTACGGGTCTGCCATCCTAACCAAGGGCGCCCGAAGGAGGGTAGGATGGGGGCTCCTGGCTCACGAAAATGTATACGTAACATAGCAAACCATGTATATTAAATACCAGACGTAACATAGCAACCATGGAATGGGCCCTCTCTAGTAAATTTTCTTCGGGCACCCATGATCCTGACTGAGGGCCTTTGGTTTTTCTTCTTCACTACAGGGGCGTCATTTAATGAGGGCAGGAGGGGCAACTGCCCCCCTCCCAAGGATTTGAAGAATACATATACTTTATTTAATCGATGTCTACTAATATACTAGTACAAAACGTGAAAGTCTGATGTCGATGGTGCTCTTGCCCCCCTTAAGCGAAGTCTGAAATGACGCCCCTGCTTCAGTAATTTGGCATCGAGGGACTAAAAATATCAGTTAAGCACCATTAGTGCAAATCAAAGGCGTACAGAAGCATAAAGAAACCGATTGTACAATTATAATAATTTAGATCAACTTTAAATCTAAAAAAAAAAAAAAAAAAAAATGAAATATAAGTGTCACTGTTAATAAACAAATTGAAAATAGTTCGGAAAATGTATCAGTAAATAGCCGATACCGATACTCCCAAGAGTGGCCGATATCACCGATACCGATACCAATATATCGGTCCATTCCTACAATAAACAACTGTGTCTCCGAAGGAAGAAAGGTGTGAATTATGTTACTGCTCAGGGTGACATTCGTTTTATGTACAAATAAAGTACTTAGCAATTTAATGGAAACAAGAAGCTGGAAGCACATAAGATGCTGGGTTTGACAACGGTCAGGCAGCAACGGAAGGGAAGGCCCAGGCAAACTCGATACTACGTAACCACATCGGCGAAAATAAACAGTGCTCAGAAATTATTCTCGGTGAAAAGTCCCGACTAGCATTATCGCTGATTGTCGCTCAAAAGCGTCGTGCGGCTGATGGAGGATTTCAAGCAGAAACTTCCACAGCTTGTGTCGACATAGTCCGTCACGAGTTACATGGCGGGGGCATACAGAGTCGTATTGCACACGCGGACCTCTAATAAGGGAACATTACGGTTTAGTATGATGTCAATTGTACAGTAAACATCGTTGATGACCGGAAACGTGTAATACAGTCGGAATCGTTTACCTTATTTCAAACCACAAGTCGTGTTTACATGCGTTAAGACGTCCAAAGAAGCATATTAACTACAGATCTTTGACAAACCGTGAAACATGGTGATGGCTCTGTGATGCTGTGGACCACAATATCTGATTTTTTTTTTAGTGTGTCTTGTGATGACGCTCAATGGTTGCATCACTGTCCGTGACCATGTCGTCCTTTTAGGAATGTATATACATCTAAATGTTGTTTCAAGGCAACAACACCATATTTCAGGACGACAATGTGTCCATTCAAAATGCAGCTTTCGGAGCGTAGTTTGAAGAACGTCGGGATAAAGATAAATACCTATCTGTCACACCGAATCTTCGCAATTGAACCATAATTGAACACATGTGATCCGTTTCGAATAGAATCTAGTACAATTTACCTTTATATTCTCTCTCTCAGAACCGAGTGATGAAGTTTTAAATGGAATAGGATAATATTCCACTTGTTTCTATTCACGACCTCTATAACTATTCCACGTTGCATCAGAGCTGTCTGATGGCGAAAGTTTGTCCATCGTCATATTAATTTGATATGGTACTTCAGGTATTTCCATTAAATTGACAAGTATGTGTATCAGAATGGAGTTCGACATAGGATGACTGATAATGAAAACGTTAATGATGAGGTAAAGTTTATAATTGCTAAAATAGTAATAAAAACAACAATACATGATAGTATGTTAAAAATCATGGATATTTTAAATGAACTCAGATATGTTTATTTGATCAAAGAAAATAAGTAATACGAAAATTCTAGCTACTTACCATAAACTGTGTTCGTTGGGTTTATTACTAGCTGATTCTTCGCGGCTTCTCCGACTAAAATTTCTTCCCCTGCAAACGCAACGTAGCTGGGAGTAGTTCTATCCCCTTGGTCATTTGGAATAATTTCTACTCTACCGTTTTCGTACACTCCAACACAACAGAATGTAGTTCCGAGATCAATGCCTATAGCTGGCGCCTTCCTCGACATGATTTCACTGAAACAGAAAATTTGGTGTTAATATATGCAATGATATACGTTGATTCTGATTCAGTTTAAGGTTAAAAGCTCTAAGTTTTACGAGTCTAACTTAGTAAAAAGACCATTTAGCATTTTTCCTTGTTTATTCATAAGTGAAAGATCATGAAACGCAACTTACCACAATCATAGAAAATGTTATTTTACAACTGAAAATGTGAACCTGAAGAATGTTGAGTGTTGCCATCCATAGAAATTACAGTGTTGCCAGAATAACAACACCCCTTAAATCTAAGTTAAGGCAGCGACTAGAGGAACGAACTCAACTGTATTTGGTTACGTATCATGTTGTTTTGGTTTCCAGTGAACTACTTTTTAAATGATATTATTATTTAGTTTTAACAACTGTGTTACAAGTATTTTGTTTATTACAAACTAGGCTAAATACAGCTATTATTTTAAAAGTACGTAGTTCACAGGAAACCAAAACAACATGATACGTAACCAAATGCAGTTCAGTTCGTTCCTCTAATCGCTGCCTTAACATAGATTTTAAGGGCGTCGGAGGTAAGGGACTTACGCACATAGTAAGTATAAATAATTACTATGAATGTAACTTTTCCCCAAATGTGCGTCTCTTAAAACTAACTTCACCAATGTTTTCCTGATTAAATTCTAGCCCGAAATTATGTATCCTATTACCCTATTCCTATTTAAAAAACTTAACGTTAATTCAAAATGACGGATTTCAAGATGGCTGCCGTCAAGGTTATACCTACCATACGACTCCCTCTAGGTCTGATATGTATTCACATGGTTATTCTTCACTTTTTTCATTAACGCAAAGGGTAGAAAGAGACTTCTGCAGTAACCTCTAATAACCTCATCACAACTCTTAAAAATTATAACAAAAAAAGAAAACATGCACCATGGCAAAAATTTGTCATCACATACATACATGTCCTCTATCAGCAAGAAAAATCATTGAAATCGGAGCCGGACATTTGGCTAATGTCCCTTATTAGCTCAGGTCTCCTTATGAAGTGCCTTAATTTGTTATTTCCGTATAAGGATAAAACTTCTAAACTAATGGGGAAACTATTATACCAGGGTCGTTAAGTATTCTAATAACGTGTGGCATCTAAATATTACTGGACCTTTTGACAAATATCTATGATTTTGAGTACATCTTATGAATGATTCCTTTAGTCGATTTGATTTCCTTAAACCTTTGGAGGTTTAATTTCTAAAGGCATTTGTAATAAACTCTAAGTGTTGTTTTGAGATTGGTTTTCGGGATCAATACTTCACGATGGAACTTTGTATTTCATTACTGAGTTCTTCATACAGTTTCTTTATACCTACTGTGTTCAAGGGGTAAAAGCATTTCCAAATAATCCATCGCCGAACAAGGCGGAAAGGAAGGTGAAAAAATCTTTCCCGAACTTATGTTCATAAGCCTCAGAAGAATTGGTCCAAATGATATCCAAAATAGCTTTCATTATCAACATAAGCACTAACGAATCCACAGGTGTAGCCTCTGTGAAGCTTACATGGGTAAGAAATTTTATAATCATAAAGTGGTTATAAGATCTTGGTGTATTGGGTGAAGATCAACACAAGCTAGAGAAGCTAGCTATAATAAACAGTAATATTAAGAAAGCGTGGAAACATAGTGCAAGAGTTTATTCTCAAAAATGTCCCTTTTAACATTAATACAGGGGATCTGGTATTGGGCAAACGTATGACGAAATTGGCCGCAAAGCAACACTATAACCCCAAGATCGCACCTCAATTTAAGAGTCCTATTTGCGTTTTGAGTAAAACTACATGAGTAAAATACAGTTTGACCAGAGCATATAAAAAATCCTACTATTTGTATAAAACGCCATGAAATGGTTTATAAACAGTACCCTCTATGTTGAATCTAGTCCAACACTGGATATTCAAATGTAACTTAATGCTAAATGGTTCAGTATTATCTAGAAGTCTAACCCCACTAAAGTAAAATTGCCTCTGTGAATTGTTCTTGAATGTGTGTTTAATTTCATTTCCTGCTGGAAGTTATGTTCATCCATCATCTGTGTGTCGTCAATGTAAGTATAACGAGATGCTAACTAAGAATAAGTAGCCAAATTGGAAAGGATATTGTAAGAATGAATAAATAACCACAAAGTATGTAGAAATGGGATAATGTTCAGAGAAACTATATTTCTCTCTCATTTGTTTTAGATATGTCAAATAATACGCAATTTTTGCGTGATAAAATTGTAAATGAAGCTCCCATCCTAGAAGTTATTGGAACATCCGCTAAATGGAACCCCTTGTTCAGAAGACCTGTGTAACAGTTTCCTAACGTTTACTTAAGTCTTTACTAATTGGCGAAGATGGCAATGACGTGATTCCTTTATCACATATTTCCGCACGGTGGAGCGATCCACACACTGCTTTGCAGGTACCGGTATGAGTCAAGTAGGAAAAACAATTTTGGCACGTACCAGTACAAAATCTAAATTTCGAGAGATATTTAAAATTTTATTAACCTATTGTCTATGTGGCTTAATCTTTGAGAAATTCTTGCTTCGGTTAGAAAGAAGACAATTTTAGCAAATATGTGTTCAATTTCTTGTGTTTTCATATGTTAATGTCCATATTTGCTTTTCCTACTTGTCTAAAATGTTAGGAATATCTGACATACTATTAGGATATGTTATTTATGCTCTTTGGGAGCCATTTGCAACTGTCACATGAAAGTTAAGGCTGTGAGTGCCCTTATTAATGTCGTTTACTGCTGTTTTAACAATTCTTTTGATTAGTTATAGTAAATTGTAGCAGCTCATTGAATTGGTTAACCACTTGCATGTTTTGTTGAACTTACATAATTTTCACGGAAAGAAAAGTTCGTACAATCACCTAGAGGATGACGGACTAAGAACTTTCTCAGATATGCATTTAATATTTAGGTTCTTGTATGTTAAGCATACAAATTCTGGACTCTTTACAACACTTTCTTTTTTTGCAAGCAAAGTGAAATGATTGATAAGCTTGAGGCACAGAACATCATTTAAGTTTCTTCATCTTCAGGGGAAATCAACATATCTGATTCACGCAGGGATGAAAGAGGTCTATATGGATGAAAGCCCATCCTATGAGGTGGTATCCAAATGGAAACGGCAATTCCAAACTGCACATACCTCTAAATCTGGAAGACCATCTTTCACTGATGATGCCACATTGACGGAGAAAGTCGAGAAGATCATATTCGAAAACGGGTGGATAACCACTGAAAGTATTATGTGTGTAATAGGTATGGGTTATAGGTCTGCCTGAAATATAATTCACAACCAGTTGCATCTTCATAAAGTCTCAGCATGATGGATGCCACGACTGCTCACACCTTTCCAGAGGACGCTGCAAGAGGAATGTTGCATCGCTGTGAGATGGATGAAGAGGAATTTTTCGGCAGACTAGTGACAATGGATGAAAGTTTAGTTTATGACCCAGAAACAAAGAAAATGTGGAAACCTCTAAAAAGGCACGAGTGCAGATGTCTGCAGCCAATGTGATGCTTTCCATTTTCTGGGACTATGAATGGTCACAACGACAGATTACCTACTACCACAGGGGCAAACTAATACTGGTACGGTATCTATTATTTCCATCTCCTGATTAAGTTATGAGAGAAACTGAAGAAGAAACGTCGTGGATTGGTCACAAAAGTGATAGTACTGTTAGCAGACAATGCAACAGCTGATTCCGCCTGTATATCCATGATGAAGGCAGTGGAATTAGGACATGAAATATAGCCGCACTCCATACTCACTTGACTTGTTTCTCTTCCCAGACATAAAACGTCCACTCAGGGGGCGTCATTTTGACAGAAGGGATGACATGTTTTGTGAGGTTGAACTGTTGTTTCAAAGCCGAATTGCAAACTTTTCCAAAGCGGGCTGACAGAAAGTGATAAACGATGTGTCGCTAAGTATGATGACCACGTACAGAAGGACTGATCCCATCATTGCGTCAAAGTTTTCCAGAGTGTATTTCTTCTAGGTGTTTGCACGAACGCTTTGATACCCTCTCATACGAAACTTGTTTTCTTGTGGAACAGTTTTCTTATAATTTATGATTCGGCGATTTCATATATATTATTTTCTCCTGTAGAAAATATTATAAAAAGAGAAACTGTTTCAGGCTCCTACCGAATGTAATTGCTGCTTTTGCATGTTATTGTTATAAATATTTTTTTTTTTTTTTTTTTTTACAGTAAACAGTATTTGCTGCAAGTAGTTCTGCCATTTACTCTTGGAATATGTATAGTTGTAGTTGGTAGTACCGACGCAGATCACTTTAAAGGACTGAAAATGAAACGAAAGCTTAAATAACCTCACACACAATCGCATAGACACAGCAGTTTTCTCCAGAAATATTGCTGCAGTTCTTGAGGACTAACTAAAAATGTTAGTATGAATAGGGATAACGAACTATAGACTAAAATAGCAATATCAAATATTTGCATAATTAATATTATACTAATACAATAAAAAAATTGAGGACAAATAAAAATAAACAACTCATAAGATATGAAATAATTTGTGTAAACTAATATCAACATCAGAAATAAGTAAATAATTAACAATAAACAAATTATAAGGAAAACAAAAATATTAAATTATAAGTGGAAAAGGAAACTGTATCCACATACAACACAGATTATATAGTTGTCTTTAACAGCTGTATTACAATAACGGTTTGATAACCTGATGTACTTCAGGATTGCCAAAGAAATAATCGAACTAAATTCATTTAGAAATCATTAAACTATTGGAAATAATAGTGAAAGAAGAGTACCTATATCATAAATGAACCTGAAAATTTTCTTAACAACTTCGAGTAATGCATAAGGGAGTTTGGAAAAATAGGAAACAAACTAAGTAACAAATGACATACACACATACAAAGAGAAACACTAGCGCTTCAACATAAAAGTAAATGAATAGTCTCCAAATTTCCCCCAAAATATAAATATTTAATAACCAATCATATAAATGTAATCATTATGGTATAGAGAAAAGTTTAAAAAGAAAGAATCAGAAATGGAATACAGAGGTAACCAGTATCATGATGGGAACAAACATACCTTTCAACCATTTAAAACTTAGCATATTTTTTTCTAACTGTAGGAAGTATTACATAGTAATAAAGTTGCATAGCTTTATGTAAGTATTGAAGTTTTGGAAACGTTTCACTCATCTGAGAATATATAATCATTCCGGATCTTATTCAGTTTGACAATCCGACTCTTCATTGTTTCCTAAAGACACGAAAACTATTTTAATGATATAGTAGTTACATAAATTCTTGATTAGGGGACTTTCAATAACTAACTTTTATTTACATATGCCGTTTAAGTTTAAATGTTCAGTTGGGCCATGTACTGGAACCGGCATAGGTTAGCTTGTATCTATCGTGTGGTCGACTACTGGACTTTTATGGGTAATGACAGAAAATATTTTCGAATGAATTAATTAAGTCTCATTTCTACAACTGTTACATATGCTCTCTAAACTCTTCATTCGCTTTACATACGCTCAATAAACACACAATTAGAAACTGAATATGTAAATATTTTATTTTAAAAAGTCTGATACTGTCTCATTTACCCCAGTATGACAAACTTATATATTTTAAGTAAATCTTGAATATACATACTAACTGAACTTATTCAATTGTAAAACTCATCCTCACTCGGGATCTCACTCAATAACCTTGTTGGACTCGGGCTTCTTGCCATGGAAAGGCTTTAGCTCACTAGGGCTCGCGCTGAATTACTCATCTCAGTCCCGGTTGAGTGTGAGTTCAGGAAGAGCACACATCAAGTTCGTGAGTTTGACTACTTATGCTTTGGCGTATATTATTATTTGGTTCTTATATGGCTCTTGTTTTATTAAATTCCTCTGTTGATTTTGTGTGGTTTATATGGAAGTTGTGGTTGGTGATAAATACACTTTTCTGCTCTTATTAAAATACGTAAGAAGTAGCTGTTACAAGTCTTTGCTCCAGTAATCTTTCTGTGGTTGGTACTCTATCGGTAACTTCGACTGTTTTTTTTTTTTTTTAATGTACACTCGTGTTAATCACATTGAAGTATGCTCGATGTCTAAGCATTCTTCCTTACTCCAAGATAGGCTCTACCAATCTCCCGCAATAATCTGGGAAACTTTCCCTAAGATGTTTTTCATTTACAACTATTCCCCTATTGAAGATTCCACAACGACAATTTGGATGCAAGTACAGAGGATAATCTTCAGCTCTCTGCAAGCTCTTTTTGTATTTTGCTTATAAGCCCAAAATGGTTGGATTCCTTGTCTTGGAAAAGGACCATTCGAACTATTTCCCAAGTGAGTATCATTGAATTTTCCAACTGGAACTCATAGTGGATCTCCATCTCTGGGCGGTTGAAAAATTTTGTACTGTGGTCCATTATGAGGTGTCTTCCAAATACAGCGCCATGAACACTGTATGCTCAGCATTGGTCAGACAGAAACAAGCTCTCATTATCTATATGATTTCGCATTACTGGCAGTGGGACTTTTGGCTGACCTATCAGGGACAAGGACGAGCTTTAAAGTTGTACTTACATCACCACATAACCAGAAATGTGCCACACTTGTCTCTTCCCATGTTGTTCTTTACCTTGGAAAGGTGTCTCTTGTTGTTCTAACATCATCTCCACTTCCGGTTGGTAAAAAACCATGCCAGGTATTCTTTTGTGTGATACCACTAAAATATGACGAGGTTACAGCTGTTTCCTTTCCAGCCCCACACTCTTCTTTGATGTTGTATAAATGGGTAGATTTTACTAAATCACACCCTAAATTGTTAGTGATTTGTACGATCTATATATAGAAAGTGTTTTTCGTTAGTTCTACTTGTAAGATGTAGTTCGCACAAGAACCTTCATCCAATGTCCAGAAATCTTAACCTCACAATTCTAGGTCCGTGGCCACAGCTTGGACACACTACACAATCGAGATGCAGCCCTTTTATATCGGAAGGAACTGTCATGCAATTGAAATAAAACAAGCCATCTTGTCCCAAGGTATGAACCTAAATTAACCGAATTGAGACAACAGGATGCATTATATCTGTTTGGGAATTATCGAGCTCAATTTTCTAAATTCTTATTCTTTAAAGAGTTAATATTAAACTTAGAATAATGCAATTTCCAGCTTGCCAGGAAAGAAAAAGTTGCAAAGGTGAGATTTGCCTCAGAGGCATAAATACAGAAAGTAAAAATGAAATCAAATGACATCTTTCAGTTTAACTTCCCATGATTTGCCCGTTAGGCTAATAAAGATGGAAGAATCGGTGGAATGAGAATGTGAGAGGAAACGGGAGTACCGCGAGAAAACCCACGGACCCGATATTGTGCTCCCCACACTTACTTGGCTGGGATCAAACCACGGACCTCACACACTAGAAGTATGCGTTCTACTACAGAAAGTGATCTCGACGTTTAATTATCAAAATAACTGACAAGAAACTTGCTATTGTTGCAAAAATGTATTATTTAATCTCCTTATGAACCAGGTATCCACAAATCTAATACTTGTTCCATGAACTCGTTTCCTTACCTACCGTAAATATATAACCGTAGACAAAAATGTTCGATTGAAGTAGAGTTGTCAACAGCAGGTGCTTTTGTCAGGCTTAATTGAGATTTGAGATTTTATTCGTTAGATGGCAACCTCACCAAGTTCAAGAAGAAGCAGGAAACTAAGCCGCTGTATTGGGAATTGTGCTGTACTGTTCTGTGCTACTGTGTGAGTATAATAAGGAAACAGTGAGAATAGTGTATTCTTTGGAACAACACCAGATTGTCGTTAAAAGTTTTGGAGAACGGAATTTGTTGTTGCTATGCAAAGGGCATTCAGAAACAACTTTGCTTCACGTTATGCCCCAGACAGGAACATAATGTGGTCGCTAGTAAATACAATTGGAAGAAACAGGATCGCTTCTGAGTGAGACAGGGGCGCATCGGACCCCGCAGGCGGTTGTTATGGAAAATGTCAGTTATCGAATTCTTAGGTCGCCCAAGAAATCTTTCCGTCGTTTGTGGCAAGAAACCGGCTATAGCTATCCACGTGTAAATTATGGGTGTTACTACTAACACTTAATTTGTATCAAAGTGGAAAAAATCATGATTTAAAAAAAAAAAATCATATTTGATGATTTTTTGGGATTGGAATCGATTTTTTTTTATTTAAATCAAATCTTTCTCTTCGTATAATACGGGATACGGACAAAATCTCGTGGCCGAAACATCGCCGCCCAAAATCTTGTGGGCCAAAACCTTGCCGCCCAAAACCTCGCGGGATAAAATCTCGCCGGACGAAAACCTCGCGGGCCAAGATATCGCCGGGGAATACCTCGTGAGCCAAAATCTCGCCTGGTCACAACCTCGCGGACGAAAATGTCACTTGGGCAAAAACTTGCGGAATGAAACCTTTCCTTAAAGTTTACGCAATGAGTTTTTTAATACGCAATTCCATATTACAAATAATAATAATAATAATAATAATAATAATAATAATAATAATAATAATAATAATAATAATAATAATAATAATAATAATAATAATAATAATATAAAACATCGTGTGTGTGGACTTTCTCCGGGTATTCCCATTTTGTCCCACTTCCTTCATTCCATAATTTCCTTCAGCCTGATCATCTACGTCTTCTTTAACCTACAGGACATAATCGAGGGACGTAAAAACTCTCATATTATTTCACACTTTCATAAATATTCGATTTTGTTAGAATTTCCTAAGGTCACTGTCAAAGTGAAATAAAAACCACCCCAGGCTCAAACTCCATCTATGTTGAAAATTTGATCGAGACCGGTCGGGTGGTTCAAGAGTTATTAAGCCACAAACGCAGCCACTTTCATTTTTATGAATTTCTATATGTTTCCCCTCTGCCTTCCCGTCAAAGTGAAAAGATGAAAAACATCCCAGGTGGTAACCTGATCTGTGTGCCAATTCGATCGAGATTGGTCTCGTGGTTCTAGTTATTAAGCTTTATATATCTCCCCCTCCACTTCATTATGCCGTCAAAGTGAAATTATAAAAGACATCCCAGGCCCGAGGCTCATCTATGTTGAAAATTTGATCGAGATCGGTTAGCTGGCTGAAAAAGTATGATGTCACAAACTCAGTAACTTTCATTTTTATATATACAGAATTTCAAAGTATGTGTTAGAGAGCTCCTTCGTGGCTAAGTGGTTAGCGTACGCGCCTTTGGCGTGGGAGACCCGGGTTCGATTCCCGGCGGGAGCTCATGTGGTTCGGATTCCACGTTAATCAGTAGGTCCACGTCTCATATAGCCTCGCTGCTGAAAGGGACGCTAAACTAAAATCGACTGAACTCAAAGCATGTGTTAGAATATTTTCTTGTCATTATTTTAATGCAATTATGTGTTATTACAAAATATACACATATAGCAATATATAGAGAATTTTGTATCGAAGAAACCGCCGTGACGAGGTTTTATACTAACGACATTTCTTCTCAGGCAAGATTACGTCCCGCGTAGTTTAGACCAGGCGAGATTCTGTGTCCGAAGATCAGGACCACGAGGTTTTGGCCAGGCGAGATTTTGGGACGCGATGTTTCGGCCCAGCGAGATTTTGGCCCGTGAGGTTTTGGGGGGCGAGGTTTCGGCCCGTCGAGATTTTGCGCGGCAAGGTTTTGGACAGCGAGGTTGTCGCCGCGAGGTTTTGTACCCAAATCATATAATACAAGTCACACTGGAGAAAAAGCATTAGGAATTAGTATTAAATGCTAATTTATGCCATTTAAGTGAAAGTATTGCGGTTGAATTTTGAATTAATCCCCAATCGTTAACCTATATCAATCCCAAATAATGTTTCTTAACCGTTTTAAATTATGACTTCTTTTAGGTAAATTATAGACTTTCAGTCGAGCAGCTACATCATCCCTATTTATTTATCTTAGGATCATGGTTCATACCTCATTCTCTTCAGAATACAACAGCCTTTGAAACGGCAACATTACATTTCCCTATCATGCCCTTGAAGGGGGAATTTTGAGAGAAATCGGGATTTTTATGAATTCGTTTTTCAAATTTTGATCCCCTCTGGACTCTCCTGTGTTGACGCACAGATCTCAAAATCAACAGGGAAATACTAAGGGATATACTAAATGTGTGTACAAAATTTCAAACTTCTATCTTGAATAGTAAGGACAGGAAAAATATTTAACAATGAGGTAAGAACATCCTACAATGCCCCAGATGACCCGGATGCAATATAAAAATTTCCTCAGACATCTCTATTTATCCTACGATTATGATTTGTACGTTATTCTCTTCAGAATAAAACAGATTTTCAAATGGTACCATTTAAATGTCTCCATTGTGTATCTGGGGCCGGAAAATCACGAAGGATTTTGTTAAAAATTCCTTTTTTTTAAATTTTTACCTCCCTGGACCCCCTTCCCTGTTTTAAGGCAGAGAAAACATACTAAGGGGTGTACTGACTGAGTGTGCAAAATTTCAATCTGCTAAGGCAAAAGTAAGCCCGCGAAAAATATTATCCTCCAAATACCCCACATTCCCGTATAAAACAGGATCCCAGGTAATAATTTCCTAAGACATCCCTATTTATCCTAAGATCATTCTCTTAAGAATAGAACAACCTTTCAAATGCTACCATTCACATGTCTCCATCTGAGGCGGGAAAATCGCAAAAAAAAAAGCTATTTTTTGCTATTTTTGTTCCACATTTTTGCCCCTCTGGGCCCCCATGTTTACATACACAGATCTGAAAACATCTGAAAAATACTCAGGGGTGCACTGAACGAGTGTCCAAAATTTCAGTCTTCTGAATGCAAAATGTAAGCCAGCCACAAAATAATAAAAATAGGGATAACAAAAATATCTTTTTAAATTTATGACGTCATCACACCCTATGTCTCGACACAGAAAGACATGAAAGGATCCGTAATGTGTTCTACAATGCCTTGGTGAAAAAACCGAAGTAGAAGCTTCATTGGCACTTTTTTAATCGAATAATGAAGATTCTACGCTATCACCTAAAAATAGGTGATAGCAACGTTTATCAAAATCACACTTTTTGTCATGAAAGTTATTGACATTTGGCAGGGGTATATTTTTATAAAATCGTAACTAGCTTGCGGCACGAAATAGATAAATTTCGCCTAAAGTTATAAAATCAAAAGGATTTAGGAGAGGGGTTAGGACCCCTCTAAATATGCCCTATTATCTGGGAACAAACAGACGGCCACACAAAAGAATTTTTGTCTTAAATGTCGATGGTGATTTCCCTGTTGAAATAGTTAACGATTTAAAAACCCAAATCCAATGTTACGAAGAGAAGAAAGTAGGATTTCTCCGTTACCCGTTCAAAATGGGATTTTCCCTAATCTTCCTCTGCATGACATTTGTTTTCATACTATGCTGTACATACTGTACATTCGAGTGTCAATTGTGTTATGATTATTATCTTCCATAATCGAAATAACAGAACAGAAACTGAATTTTATTTACTTTTAATTTAAATTAATTTATTTCGGAATTTGATTTAAATCAACGATTTTTATTTTAAAAATCAAGTAAATTAAATCTTGACTTAAATCGTGATTAAAATCAGACTGATTTAAGTCAATCCACCCTGATTTGTATTCTGACTAACACTTAATTTGAATTCTGCAATTTCGCTTAAAATGTCCAAAACCTCATTCCAGTTGTAAGGTACACTGGCAAAAATTTGCTGTTTTTCTTGAGGCGTGATCGATATTACTTCGGACGAATTTAAACCAGTACACATAGTCCCATAAATCTCCCATCCTTCGTTGATCATTTGCCACAAACCACATGAAAATCGGACTTCAGACAGAAATTCTAGACCCAAATGAAATCCGTGAGTTTTAAAAGAACCACCCTGTATAACCTAGACTTTAGGTGGAAATGTTGACATCAATAGTAACTATAACAATAATAATGATGACCTTAATTTTTTCATCGTTTCGTTCACTTTTCTCTCTAACAATATCACTCTCCAGATAAACATGGATAAACATGCCCCCTTCTTCATGTTCAGATTCTAAATAAAAGCCTTCCACGTTACGTCCTCACATTATTTATCCATTTAACTGGAATGAGTTAGAACGTGTGTAGTTTTCTTACTTTATATGAAAATAATGTATTTGGACTTTTAATCCTCCCCACATACTTAAATGATCTTGTGATCCTGTGTGCAACACAATATTATATTCCTTTAGATAACCCAATTACAATCTCACCCGATCGTCCGTATACACAGTGAGGAGCCAGTGTCAAATTTTTAGGGGACGGGGAAAACGTAGGGGCAGTGATTTTTTTTTTTTTTTTTTTTTTTTTTGTTTGAGCGGGGGAAGATTTTCCCTGTACACCGGAAAGGATAGTATATTACTTGAGTTACTTCAGAATACATGTTTTGAGGCAGATGAAATCACCGTGGATCGTTTGCCCCTTATTTGCTTTAGCATCTCCCTGCGTATACACAATGCAATTATAATCCAAACTTCAAAATATCTTGTGTACCTTTCTTGAAGTAATAGCGCGAGACCCAAGTTCGATTTTCGGTCTATGCTGCTCATTTGATTCGGATCCCACGTCATGGTGTAGGTCCACCATCTACGTTTCATACAGCGTCGGTGCTGCAAGAGTTAGTAATCTCAACTCAACCAATCTTCAAGTTAGCTTAGGTGAGCACGATTACATGAACATTCAAACTGCTAGAATGGCATGTGACAGTATCTCAATTTCAATAAAACAAATTCTTTCGTCTGCCTGGTCTTGTCTGGATATTGGCCAGAAATCATTTGATACAAAGGCATTTGAAATGAATTGCTAATGACAAGTGATTTATGGAACTCGTGTAGGCCTATATACTCTTCTTAACATTTAGAGGTGATGTAATCCCATACGCATTACCGTAATTTGTGGGGGGGCACGGAGCAACTGACCACCTATTTAAGCTCCCAACAATTTCAGAAAGGGTCACTACGAGATAAACCTTTCTTACTCCATATGATTCAATACAAACATGAAAGAATTAATGAAGCATAGAATAGGTTCACCCCATCCCGCAAGTATTGTATATAGTTGCACAATATTCGTTTTTCGCATGGAGAATACGGTTCATTTAGGACGTAAAGGGCTATGGATTTAAACTGCATCGAGTGTCACTGTTCGTTTCAGCGACTCCGAAAACTATGAATTCGGCACTAATATATATAACTATATATACAATAATATATATTTTCGACTAGCTGACCTGCGCTCTCTATACAGCGCATCATTCGCATATGAGCATAAATCTCCTTATCATTCCTTACAACATCTGTACATGTCCCTTTACAGACACAAGTGAAAGACGTATTGAGTAAAAAAAGCCAAGGCGTATCATAAAGGGGAGACTTTTTTCGATTATTTTTTCTCAATATCTCGTACCGTTTGCAAGATTTGAGCCTGCTTCCGGTTGGAGTTTTTAATTCATATATGACCAGTGTTTTCTTTCTTCTTGCATGCACGCGGTGGCTCAGTGGTAGAGCGTTAACCTCTGGTGCTTGGGGTCCCGGGTTCAATCCCAGCCCCCGCCAAGTGAACTTTGTCGTGGACAAACACCGTGGGTTTTCTCGGGGTTATCCCGTTTCCTCCCACTTTCTTCATTCCATCATTTCCTTCATTACTCATCGTCCCCGTCTCCTTTAGCCTAAACAGCATAACCGTGGGACGTAAAAATCACAGATTTAATATCATTTCATTTCATTCTTGCATGCAGTATGTAATAAGCAAATAGATTACATACACAATTAATATGGTGTTCATTGGGCAAAACACCCCCCAAAAAAGGTTCATCTTGGACAGGAGAAAAGTTATCCTTCCTTTTCCATTATTATTTGGCCATGAATCAAACGCCTGAGGCATATACAACCCCTATATACAACAGTGTGGTGTTGGAATAATGGTATAATGCTTACAACGCAATAATGGTATAATGGAATAATAGAATATAATGGAATAATGGTATAATGCAACAGTGTGGTATAATGCTTAGGATATGATGCTTTAATTTCAACACTTCTAATGTACTCGTAAAAATGTAATAAAGAAATAGTGCCCATGTTTTTTAAATATTCAATTAGAACTGGACAATCTACATGAAATTTGCAATCGATCAGTGAAAACGTCATCTTTCTAGAGCCTGTAGTTTTCGAGATCTCATCGGAAGAACGATGCATGGATCCTCCACCAAGACAATGCACCTGTCCATAATCCCCTTTCTGTGAAGCAGTTTTTAGCAGCCAAGCGCATTCCTGTGCTCGATCATCCTCCGTATTTCCCAGACCTGGCTGACTGTGACTTTCATCTATTCCCAAAAGTGAAAAGTGCATTGAAGAGAACACACTTTCAGTCTGTGGAAGAGGTAAAACGAAAAATGGCAGAGTTGTTGAACAGTGTGACATCTGATGACCTACAGCATTGCTTTGAACAATGGAAGGCACTATGCAGCGGTGTATTGATAGGGGAGGGGAGTATGTTGAAGGGGATAACAGTCAATTTTAACTTTCTTTGCAATACATCACATTTATGATACCAGTCTCGTTATTTACTTGCCACATCTCGTATATCCCCTTCCCCAAGTTGTTGGGCTGAATTTGGAGTTAAACAGCATCGGAAGTGTCAGTGTTCAACTCAGCGACCCGAAAGCTATAGATTCGACATACTAATATCGGTTATTTTCGATTATTTTTAAATATCCTCCCCCTCCCCTAAGTTACACCGTCAATCCGTCAATGTGATATGATAAAAGAAAAACCTTCCCAGGTCCGAACTTCAACTATTTTGAATATTTGATCGAGATCAGTCGGGTGGTTCAAGAGTTACTAAGTCACAAAGACAGTCAGTTTCATTTTCATTTTTTTAAAAATATATCTTCCCTTTCCCTACGTTGTACCATCAAAGTGAAATGATGGAAACCACTCCAGAACCGAACCACATCTATGTTGAAAGCTGTGGCGTTGTACCATCAAAGTGAAATGATGGAAACCACTCCAGAACCGAACCACATCTATGTTGAAAGCTGTGGCGTAACAATGGCCTTTGGCGCTCCTAGGCAAAATTCCTAGTGGCGTCCCCTCACCCATCGAATAGGCCCCATGCATGATAATCTGTAACTTATGCGTATGCGCAGAAACGGCCATAAACGAAAAATTATTATCAGTGGGAGGGTGTTGACCGTTTTTGTTATATCGTTGTGGTATGTCTTTTAAAAGTAAACTTAACAGAGTGCACTGTTCATTAAAAATATAGGCTACTGATGTAAAATTCGGATTTTTTGCAGTGGTAGTGTAAATAAACAGTATTGCGTCAACCAGTATTACCAAAAGCATTTCAAATGAATATATATAGTATGTTACGATTTTACATAATTATAAAACAAATAATAAACTTCGTAAAACCGCTTATAAGCAGTTTTCTATTTTCAGTTTTTTGCTTCTGCAAATTCTGTTAACAGATCAGAGGTGTTCAATTCATGAGCTCTTGTTTGCTCAGTACTCAGCATGGCCACACCCCGAAGGCGTTATTGGATCATACTGTTTCTGAGATATGTCTTGATTAATTTTAACTTAGAGAATGATCACTCAGTAGTTGCAATTGTAACAGGAAGAGTTACAAACAAACAAAGCGCAGCCACCAGATCTGGAAATGCTGAGATGAGGTCAGATATAAATGCTGAGATGAGGTCAGATGGAAATGCTGAGATGAGATCAGATGGAAATGCTGAGATAAGATCAGATAGAAATGCTGAGATGAGGTGAGATATAAATGTTGAGATGAGGTCAGACAGAAATGCTGAGATGAGGTGAAATGGAAATGCTGAGATGAGGTCAGATAGAAATGCTGAGATGAGGTGAGATAGAAATGCTGAGATGAGGTGAGATGAGGTCAGATTTTGGTAATGAAAGGAAGAATCTCTTCGTTGGTTGAAAGATTTGAAAGTCTGTCTTGAAAAGTTGTCTTTGAAGGTTCACATTCTCCTGGAAAGTCACTGGATAAATCTTGTGTACAGAAGCGCAAACAGACTGCTTGGTGACCTCTTCTTCAGGAGTGATTCGTAACATTGACGTGCATAAGAACGAATGTCTTTTACAAAGTTTCCTCATTCCTTCGAAGCGTACCTCATGTTTACTACTACGGAGTCGAGGATAGGCACTTTGATCTCGAATTCTTTGAGAGGGTCAAAAATTGCGTATCTTGTGCCAATTCATCAAAGAATATTTTCGGCACTGGCTTTCTTTTCCTTCTAACTTATCTGAAACTATCTAAAGAGACAAGTCATCACGTCTACAAAAATACTGTAAGTAATATTGCATTCAGTACTTTAAAAGATCAGCTAATTATTACTATCCAATAATGTTGATATTAGCGCCAAAATAGGTCAGCATCCTCCTCATCCATTTAACATTACGTCATCTTAGTATCAGGAGCGGACGAAGGCAAAGTTTTCACTCGGCCAAAGAGTCTTTTTGGCTGCCCCCTACTTAGTCCTAGCTTATATTTTACATTTTACTACCATGATATTAGAAAATACGTTCGAAAATGTATTTTGAACGCTCGTTTAGGTGCTCCCTGATTTTAGCGCCCAAGGCAGTTTCCCGGTTTGCTCTACCCTTGGCGCTTGTGCTTGGTTTTGTGTAGCCGCGGTACGTGGCAAATGTGCTGTGTTTCATAATCATGGCAACATTTTTAAACTTGTTTCAGTCCAGATTTTATAGGTCATATAGAATTTGTTATTATTGTCAAAAGCCTGTTACGCAGGGGAGTTTTATTTAAAGTTAGCAAGCTTAGTATATGTAATATAGGACTGATATCGTATTAATACAGGCGGATTAATTTCTTAATCATACAGTGCTATACCCTTAACGAGTTTACAGTAATGCCAATAACTTTATACGCAAATGCAATAAACTGCGAGCGAATTGAGTAGGAATTCTTATTCTTGCCATGTTCGGAAAAGAAGACCGCGAAAATTTGAGGCTTCAATATTCAATTTTATAATTTCCTTCTTTTTTTAATTAAAAACCTGGGGCGCTCCCTAATATACCGAGACACCCTGTGCCCGTAGGCAATGCCTACTCTGCCTACCCTATTGCTACACCACTGGTTGAATGTTTGATCTAGATCGGTCAGGTGGTTCATGAGTTATTAAGTCAGAAACAGTCATTTTCATTTATATATACAGTATATATATTGATTTTTATATATATCTCCAGCTCCTCCTCCTCCCCTAAGTTCTATCGTCGAAGTGAAATGATAAAAGCCATCCCAAGCAAGAACCCCATCTGAGTTGAAATTTTGATACAGATTGGTCGGTACATATATGGGTCGTTTGCAAATAGATTGATCTTTTGAAGTCTTCCAGTAATAAGTCAAAAAATTGTTTTTAAAAATGAGTTCTTTTCGAGAGGCTTATTATTTATAAATATATCAAACTGGTAATCAGTACTTTTTACGTATTTTGTAATAATTTCATATATTTTGAGAGAAAAGATGAACAGAAATGTCATTCTCCTCGATTTCCCTATGTATATACAAATATTACTAATAACTCTTGTATATTTTCTTTTGTTGTCAATTCTAAGTAAAAAAATTCACAAAATATTTTACGTATATGGCACTTTTCCAATTCAAAACCAGAAAAAAAGAATATTTTTAATAATAATTTGCATAACATCAAACTCTGTCAATCTTTTGGGTGATTTCTCGACTCTTTCAAGATCACATTTGATTACATGTACAAAATCGTAAAAATTCATTTTCGTACAAATAGTATGTTTTATATCTGTGACATTGACAACACTGTTCAACCTGCGTGTTACGTCAGCCAGTTTCTGAGTGAGTGTACTGCGAAGTAGATGTGTGATTCTTTCCTGCATTTCCAGTCATTCTTCTGATAAGTAATTCTAGTTTGCTTTCTATAATATGTAAATTAATTAGCTTTCTTGAGAGAGACAAAACAAATATGTTTAAAATGGGTAGAACATTTCATGTAACAGATAAATAGGGTGTAAAATTTTAACGAAATATTAGTGAAATGTCATTCTCTTGTCATAATTATGCAGTCATTCTCCTGGCATTTTCGTGCCAGGAGAATGGCAACTACTGCGTTATCAGGAGTCAGAGACCCCAGACTTACTTTTAAGGGGTTTTCTAATGAACTTTCTTGCCACTTGCAGATGGCGAGAAAGAAGCAAAGTAATGAAAAGCGTCTTCGTTAAAAAACAAAAAAGAAAGAAAAAAGAAGAAAAGAAAAAAGAAAAAAGAAAGAAAAGAAGCTGAATGTCGAAGATGTGAGAGACTGAAGCAAAAAACCTGCAGAGTGTCCTTCCTTCGCTGCAGAATTGAAAAAAGTGTCCAGAATGAAATACCAAAGAAGACGAAAGAAAGAACAGGTTTAAGTTCATAAAAGAAATGCCAGAAAGAGAAAAGCTAATCAAGAGAAAACAGTAACGTCAAAACACAGCGAGAATAAGACAAAGGTGGGGAATAGCAAGTAATACGAATATTTCTTTTAATATTATCCCACCAGACAGTGCTTCGGAAGGCAAGTATATTCCATATCTCCCCAAAATTGTGGCAGAAATTAGAAAGACAACAGAATAGGAAAAAACGCGAGTAGAGAACAAAAGATTAAGTGATTAAACATCTGAAGAGAAAGTTGGATAAATACAAGACACGGCTGCAAAGATTGAAAACGAAATCTTCTAAGGAAATTAGCTCAGACAAAAAAATAACTTTTAAGTCCAAGAAAGAAAGTAGGAATGCTCATAGACTCAAGAAATAAGAGTGAAATAAGAAACAGTCTTCTCTTTGATGAGGTTATAAATCAACAGTTAACATAATCAATTGAGACAATGAAGGGTGGGGACTCAGAGGGAAATAAAACGAATGGTATACTTAATTACCCGAGGAAACATGTTAAAAAAGCATAAGATGTCCCGCATCTAGATTTCTGAAGAGAGGAAGCGTAAAAATGTTAGAGGCAGAAAATGCCGGAGTGAGCAAGAGAGCTATTCTGGAGCTTCAACGGGTATCGTCTCGTTTTACGAACGAGACTCAGTAAAATATTTCCAGGAAAAAAAGGATTGTGTCATTGGCCACAAATGCAATACGTCTGAAGATTCCGAAGGGCTCCTGATAAAAAATACTTTATACTGTTCTTTACATACTTGTTAATATAATTGTCAAGTCATTTCAAGACAAAAAGATAAACAGTTGCACAAGGGAAACCATTATACAGAATTACATATGGACAATTTCAAAGTACTGCAGAGTACAGAAGAACTAATTTGGTCTAAGTTTGTTCACTACGACTTTTATTATTCCAAGTTAAACAAATACAACGACTTAATTTGTATATCAGTAAGAAAAGTGAATAAAGGTACGAATTATTTGAGTCCACTTTGGCTCTGACCCATGTACACATAAATAGATACCAAAGATACTTCTGATTTCAATAAATGCATCTCGTAGGGTTTGTATCCCCCCCCCCCGAAAAAGTACGGCATTTCGATGTATTTTATCAATAGTAAACATTATTTAAACTAAACAATATTTAGAATTTTCCTTTGATTGCAACTGCATAACAATAATAATAAAAAATTATAAAATAATCACAAAAGAAACATTCATAAACTTATTTTAAAAAAAGAGTTGCTTTTGTAGTATAATATCTGAGTAATGAATGGAGAATTTAGGCCTGCCTATAATATGAATAATATACGGAAGTAAAACCTGATGTCGCACAAATGTGTATTTATCAAGATTTTACGAACACTTATATTTTACAAACATTTTTCGTTTTAAACCATTTTTTTTGGGGGGGGGGGGGAGGGGAGACAGCTGGTTTAAACCAGGTTTAAACCAGCCAACCCTGCTCGGTACCGGCCGAACGGTGAAAGAGAAATGTGCAAGTGTGTGAGGCATTCAAATATGGAAATGTTAACAAAAGTCTCTACGCATGTGGTTGCTTAGATGTGTCAAAACAAAGCTCGGTGTTAGAAATAATTTGCTGTGACTCGCAAGAGGAACAGTGTTTATTAAGAGAATGTGAAAAAGGCAATAAGAAAACAATGATCTTCAAGGAATTTCATGATCATGAAGCTGAATATTCAAAGTGGATCACAAAAACTGAAAATTATACAGATTGCAATGGATCGGTCAAATCAGTGAAAAAAGTTGTTAAAGAAAAAGTAAGTACGACAGTTTCAAAAATAGCAAATGAGCTAATAAAAACGCTACATGATTTTTCAAAGCATGTGGCTCGAATAAGGTACCAACAAAATAGTTCGAGTTCACAGAAAGAGATCATAACTCAAAGAGAAGCAATAATTCACATGGATTTTAGTGAGCCTGTGTATTATTTTCTAAAACATACAATAAATTTATATAGGTTTGTATGGATCTCGTAATTAAAACTTAGTATTATGCCATACATGCCGCTTTATTATTTTATGTTCTCTCTATTCTTTTACGCTCTGACTCCTTTACTTTTTAACTACTATAGTTAAAGATGATCCTTGTTTTAACGCTTAAGGGTATGTGAGTCTCTGACTGCCAGTTATGAGCATCAAATTAAAACATTATGTCATTCTCCTGACGCATGGATTTCTCTTTTTATTGTAAAAAATGATGAAAATGAATAAATGAATTGGCCTCGACCATGAAGGGTTTAAATATTTAGTAGGTATGATGAGTATTAATTATGAGAATGATTTTTTAATTATTTAAGTTTCGCCGTTTTTAGACTCCAAAAAGCCCACCATCTAAACAGAATGTATTTCCATAAGACAAAGAATAAATGTACTCTAGTGTACACAGAACTCAACTATTTTAATATCTATTCTACAACAGACTAATTGCGTTGTAGGAAGCTTGGCTAACAAAAGTAAAGAGGAAGTTATTGTATCGTATATTCCTGTCGTGACGTCATGGAATGATGTATCTCCACGCGATGATGAACTCCACAATAGACGCTCTGATGTTAAAACAGCTTGGCTTCTCTGTACAGCTGGGTTTTTGTAGATGTTAAAGATGAAATGAATCTTTGAATTTTACGTCCCACGATATGCCGTGTGGACTAAAGGAGACGGTGATGATAAAAATGAATGAAATAGTGGAATGAAGAAAGTAGGAGGAAACGGGAGCACCTTAGGAAAACCCACCCACACGGTGATTGTCCACTCAAAGTTAACTTGGCGCAAGCAGGGATCGCACCAGGGACCCCATGCACTAGAGGTGAACGCTCTACCATTAAAAAAAAACAAACTTAACTGATTCACCGAACGTGCCTGATCAACTTGCTTATCTACTTATTACTAGTTTCTAGCTACTTAATTTGACTTGTTTTATTAGTAAGCTAAAGGGACATGAACACAGAAATATCGAGGACAGTTAAAATGCCAGTCTCTCGTACCGGTGATCGAACCCGGGACCACGCACATCAAAGGCGCACGTGCTAGCCATTAGACCAGGGGGGAGGGCATTAATAAACCACTGTGGGCGCTCATGTTAAAGAACAAGGAATAAAAATCTACATCCCTTTCCTCGGGACTCGGGGAGCTATTAAAAAGTAAAAATTATTTTCGTTCTTACCACACCAAAGAGATTAAACTTGGCAAATTTACTCCATTCCGACAATTTTGAAGGGGAGGACCCTTGTTTCCTTTGTGTATATACATAGAAAAGGTTAGTTTTGATAGATTTTATTCCTAAGTGGAAGTCTGTGTATCTTGCAAGTTTCGCTTGAACTCCTAAATTTCTTCTTGGTTAGATCCAAGAGCTGACAACAGGATTTTATCGGAGAATATACCTACCCTACGCCACTAAGAATAGAAAAAAAAAGCTATTATCAAGCTGTCAGAGAGATTCAATTTTATCAAGATTTTTTTTCGGTTTTAGCCGTAGACGAAAGAGCTATGGCTTCTGTAAGTTTCGTTTCAATCGCCAAACTTCCTAACCACAGGAAATTAGACTATGGGGCAAAATGCTCCCTCTTCTATTGCCAAACAGGGTTGGAGAAAAATTATTAATTATTTTTGTTCTAAATATGTCAGGGAAATTAAATTTGCAAGGTTATCACATTCAGACTTTTTTTTTATGATATGCCCCTGTTCTCCCTCGTATATGGAATTACCTAGGTAGAAAATATTAACTAACTTAAGTTTCTCTGCAATCGTTGCAGTCCTTCTGGGCTAGACCCAAGAGCCGAATCACTTATATAACGGGGAATTTTTCCCCTGCTCCCACCAAATAGGAATAAAAATTTAAAGAATATTTTGAGGGAGAGTAATCTTAGGCGAAGAGCTATGGACGTCAGGAAGATTACCTTTTTCAAATTTTGTTCCATTCGGACGATTTTTTTAGATTTCCCACTATTTCCCGGTCCCCCGCTTGTATATATAAACAGAAAATATTACTTTTCCTGGGTGTTAATCGTAGACCGAAGAGCAATAGATCCTACAAGTTTCGTTCGAATTGCCAAATTCTTTCTAGGATAGAAACAAGTGCAGAATCATATTAATGGGGGAATATGCTCCATCTACTACCGTCAAACACGGACAGAAAAGGATACAAAACTATTATTTGTGTGTGTGTGTGTGTGTGTGTGTGTGTTTAAAGATATCACAGAGATTAAATTTTCCAAGTTTTATCCTATTCTGAAAAACATTAAGTAGTACGACCTGTCCTCTTTATGTATGTAAATGGAAAGTATTATCTTTGGAGGGAGGTACCCTAGGCCGAAGAATGTGGGTCTCGCCAAGTTTCGTTACAATTGCATAACTCTTTCTAGGCTAAATCCTAGAGGAGAACTATAAGATTTTATGGGGGAATGAATACATCTCCGTTCTCGTCAAATAAGGATAGGTAAAAAAAACTCTTCATTCTCAGGTAGATTAAAATTTAGATTTTTGTTTCATTCGGACAATTTTTGAGTGGCAGCCTATGTTTTCGGTTTCACCCATGTATATGTAAACACAAAATGATATTTATTCTGATACGCCGAAGAGCTTTGGATCCTGCAAGTTTCGTTCCAATCGTCCAGCTTCTTCTTGGCTATACCTGAGTCGAACTATAGGATTTTATGAGGTAATATGCCCCCTCTGCTATAGCGAAATAGGGATAGGCAAATTTGATTTTTTTTCCTCAAGACTTCAAGGATATTAAAATTTGAAATGTTTTATCCCATTCGGACTTTTTTTTTTTAGGTGTATCCCCCTCCTTCCTCCTCTTTTACGTGTAAACAGGAAAGTTTTTTTTCAGATTTTAATCGTAGATCAAAGAGCTATAGATCATGCACCAATTGCTGAACTCATTCTAGGCTAGATCCAAGAGCAGAACTATTACCCATCTCGCTTCTCAACGTTTCTGTAATATTACCGCTAGAATCACACACTTTTGTTTCTTATCTACCTATTCATGTGCAAAAGACTATTTTTGCCACATTCAAATTAAAAAACCTGATGGGGGGGGGGGAGGTCACAAAATGTTTAGGTCCGAAATTCCTGAAAAATCATCCTTATATACAGTGTCACAACATTTACTCAATCGGGTGTTGATCTAGTTTCACTAAAAGCATGAAATTATATATTTATAATACGAAGAGAATAATAACATGGGAGTTTCGTTTCACACTTTGAGAGTACGGTAGACTTCCAAACTATGTGATTTCAATACTTGAAGCACTACATCTATGACTACTGGTTGCAATAATTATCAAGATTGAAAATAGAATCTGTTCCTCGGACCTTGAATTCATATCAGAAAGCAATTACTCGTTATGCCTTACCGTTTTTCTTCTAAGGCAATAACGGTTGAAACCTGAAATCGTTAATTTCAACCAATTCAGAATTGAGTAAATGATTCAGGAAGGAAATACAACTTAAGTCATGGGAAGCTGAACCAATTGAAGAAACTCCGTCTTGAAATTTCTTACCGTTTCTGCTCCATGGAAATCAGAATTGCAACCGGAAACACTAGTTATTTTAACAACTTCCGGGTTTGGTAGTGTTGCCGGTTGAGACGATATTCTGTCTTGACATATTGAATCGATTGCAGGAAACAGCTTACCACTTTCTGTTAGGTCTACTATTTTTTGTTTTATGGCTGTTTTAAACCGGAAATAGCTAGATTGAACCACTTCCGGTTTGAATAGAGAGTTAATGAAGATGGAACCTATTTTTGTGACAATGAATTTATTATAGAAAACAGCGTCCCGATATCTCTTATTGTTTTGCTCTATATAGTCATGGAAAACAGTACTGAAACCGGAAGTCATAATAATTTGAACCTCTTCTGGTTTTGGTAATGCGTTCGGGATAAGTGTGATTCCTTGCGTTGAGACGCTTAGCCGTTTGCAAAATCCACTTCTCACTATTTCTTACCGTTTTCGTTTAATGGCGATGAACGTTGATACCGGAAATGACCGATTTAAACCATTTCCAGTTTGAATATAGAGTTGACGAAGGAGATAGAACTTATTCTTGGGACGCTGAATCGATTTCACGAAACCACATTTAGATATCTCTTACCGAAATCGTTTTTGCTTCTTGGAAATCAGTGTTCAAAACGGAAATAATAATACATTTGAATAACTTCCGGTTTTTGGAAAATGTTGAGAATATTCATCGTACATTTCCTTGAGACGCTGAATAGTTTGGAAAAGATCACTTCTCGCTATGTTAACGTTTCCATTCTATGGCGACAAGCGTTAAAACCGGAAATGGCTAATTTAAACCATTTATGGTTTGAACAGCATGTTAACGGAGGAGATGGAACCTATTCTTGGGATATCTGAATCATTACAAGAAACCGCCTCTCCTTATATCTCATCACAACATTTACAACTTAACTACGTTTATTTTTTGCTCTGATACCTGTCACAGACGGACGAACGGACAAGTGACTTCCGACACTTATGTATACCATAGTTTGGGAGTCTAATAATAATACTTAACCAATACTTGATATATTCGCTTTTATTCCTATTTCGGTTTATCAGTTATCACAGTTGGACCCTGTACCTATACATACATACATATATAGGATATATATATGAGAGTAAGAGAGAGAATGTTTCATTTCATTTCTGTGTGATGGTTGGGAGAGGTATCTAGGTCTATATAGGTGAAATTTATTCCTCTCTCCCAGGAAAAAGATTTAGTTCGTACACTGCTCTTCAGTGTTGTAAAACCAGTTGTTCAGTTTAGTTTAACACTGTAATAGTTATACAGTCACATTGGTAAATCTAATAACAACATTCGATCATAATTTTCAGTTGGCCCCGGTTCGAACCCCAGCCAAGTTAAGTTTATTTATGGTGGATAACATCGTGTCATTGGATTTCCTGAGGGTACTACTGTTTCCTCCAACTTTTCATTCCACCAATTCTTCCATCATCATTCACTTGCCTACTAGTCGTCTCCCTTAACCTAAAAGAGCATAACCGTGGGATGTGCTCTTTATTTAATTTCGTTTCATACTTTGCAGTTGTTTTCTAGTATATCCTTCTCAAACTTGTTTCTTAAAAAAATATTTAGAGCTTCATCCAAAACGATGCTTGTCCGACCAAATCTTCAAGCCTGGCTACGACCGTGAATTCTGGAAAAGTATACTGGATCTCACAAGATCACACTCGGCTACGACCAGAATCGGATCTATCCCGGGACCGGGGGACCTAGGCTCCCCAATTTTCTGAGTGAAAAAAATAATTGAAGCCATTACTTAGGCTATCTATTTTTGAAAGTTTACAGGAAACTCATAATATCTATCATAGTTTGCGTTCTGGTTGCCCCCCGGTAGTTTTTACCTTGTAAGAGCTCCTTCGTGGCTATGCGTTTCAGTGGCGTAATTACGTTTTATGGGCTCCCCCGCAACAGAATACCCAGGGCCCCTCGCCTTAATAACACCTTTATGGAATGATATATAATATAATAAATAACCATACTTCCCTGTATCTGTGAATAATGAGTTAAATTCATACAAGTACTAGGCGTAAATATTTTTAAATGGAAACCACTTTCTTATACATACAAGAGCTCCTTCGTGACTACGCGCTTAGCGTACGCGGTTTTGGCGTGGGAGACTCGGGTTCGATTCTCGGCTGGGTTCATGTGGTTCGGATTCTACGTTAAACAGAAGGTCCCGTCTCATATAGCCTCGCTGCTGAAAGGGACGTTAAGCTCAAAACCAACTCAACTCAATTTGTTATACATATAATTTATTCAATTAGCTTTACAGTGGAAGATGGACTTCACTTCTTTGCAATCAGTGATGTTAAGTGTTCGTGAAGAATAGCAGAAATTAATTGAATGTTTTTCTTCTTGCTTTTCTGATGTGCCGTGTCGTGGAAAATCAGCGCGCGAGGCAAGAGTATACAACGCCGCCCCCCGCCCCCCCGAGTGAGGTCGACAGACTAGCCGCGAAGTGCCGATTTTGAGCACTTTCTTAAAAATCACTTTTCCTTACATTTTATATATATCTTTTCTTTTTTCTTCCCGAATTTTGCCCCCGCCCCTCACTTCGGCGCCTGGAGCCATCGCCCCCCCCCCGCTTTCACGGCACGGTACTGCTTTCCTGTCACAAAATCCTTTACTGACTTTCGTACACCCATTTCTTCAACTTCGTCCACATTTATTAAGAACAGTGCTGGTTTACTTAAGCTATTTTGGCCCAATCTGCTTCTCACACAGTTTTATATTAATTTCAAGTTTGAGAACTTCTCCGCAGAACTGACAAGAGACAGGGAGCGTGAAAAACAACAAATAAGCGTTAATAAGTTCTGAAAAGCTAGACACCAATGACTTATATTTCACAATTAAAAGGCTTGTAGGTTAAACACAGCATACTGAACACTTATTTCACATTTCAGCTGTTTCACAAAGCAAATTACTTCCATTGGAAACGAAGAACCAATATCACGATTGTTAAATTGTTTGAAGTATCTGTGCCTTTCTTAGAATTTCACCATCAGTGAAATGAATTATATTGACAGAAAATGAAAAGGAAAATTTGGATACTAGGCCTATACCACGCAAAGATGTATAACGACTATGGAACTGTGAATTTAGCATGTCAACTAGTTTAATATAGACGCTAATTTTAAAGTTCGATTCAATATTTCCCGCCGAAGAAAAATATATAGCCTATAAAAGCCGACCGAACAGACAGACACATCTTTCTTGTTCGAAGTGCTTGACGTACATGTCTACCCTTACTAAGATAGCAGAAAAAAGGGGAGGATGGAAAAACATTGCCAACTAATACAAAACTGAAAAGCATGTTGATTCGACCTATTAGGAGGCTAGAGTAAAGGCTCCATTGAAAGTGTCGCCCCCCCCCCCCGCATTGCGGTGTTTCTCGCCATAGTAGTTATGCCACTGATGCGGTTAGCGTACGCGTCTTTGGCGTGGGAGACCCGGGTTTGATTCCCGGCGGGAGCTCATGTGGTGTGGATTCGACGTCAATCAGTAGATCCCGTCTTATGTAGCCTCGCTGCTAAAAGGGGCGTTAAACTCAAAATCAACTCAACTCATTTACCTTCTAGATGAGGCACGAATATACCTATACATACACACTCAGAGAGAAAAACATATTCAAGGTCGGATCCAGGATTTTTTCAAGCTTACAATATCACCGTTATTATCGGTCATGTATGACTCGGAGATCAACACAGTTCGAAAAAAAAAAAAATTGTCATACGTATTTAAAATACTTAATTGGATACTTTTAGTATTTTATCAACAAAGAAAAAAGTAAAAGGAAAGAAAACTCACATGTATCTCCTGCAGAACAGAACACTGATACTGTATGTATGCTATCTTATTGATACGGATGGAACTTCCGATACGACTTCAGAGTTTTATCTCGTCAGATGTGTGAGTAATAAATACCAGTGCTTTCTGCTTTCAACAACGTCAGCACGCGAAGTAAATTTCCCGTTTGTCCTCCAATTTCCCCCCTCTAAGTCCAATGAGGAACTTTGTTTATGTGTAAGTCATGTGAATTCAACGTCAGTGCAGTGTTGCCAGTATCCAGAGAATTTAAAATATTTCATATTTAACATTTGAAGTTAGCTTTTCTCTCCGTTCTGTAAGATAGTGTTTCGCAATATTTTTCTATCGTGGCATATTATAAATTTACTCATGACCAAACATGGCATATCAAAAAGATTATTCCCTCAAAGATATATAATATAAATTGTAAGTTGCTATTAATATAAACGCATTGCAATCAACCTATTATTATTATTATTATTATTATTATTATTATTATTATTATTATTATTATTATTATTATTATTATTATTATTATTATTATTATTATTATTATTATTATTATTATTATTATTAAGTTTCCATGTCAGAAGGGATCGGACATAAGAGCCCGAGATAGGCCCGGTCAAGAGTCACGCGTCTAAAGAGCTCTCGGAAAAAGGCAAAGCTTCAAAAGGAACCAACCGGATCAAAAAGATTTCGCGTAGAAAAGAACACGAGTCGTCAAAAGAGCCTCAAATCCAGTGGCGGCTTTAGCGAGTAGGCCTGGTACGCACGGTCTACCCAAAAAATTTGAAAATTGTATAAACACTAAAAGATACAATAAAGAGTAAATTTTTCACTATTTATATTAATGGTAGATTCAAGAAATAGCATCAACCATTACTGTAAAATTATCGTATTGTCATTAATCGATCAAATGTGTATATGCAACTATGAATGAGGAAGCGGGCCTACCCAAAATTAAAATCCTAAAGCCGCCCCAGCTCAAATCGATAGGCTGAGATCAAAGTATCAAAATGTATTTTATAAGGAACGGTACGGGTACCGCACTAAACTTTCTCGCTCTGACTTGTCAAATTGAATTATATTATGCTGTATATTTCGCAAAAGTGTTTATTTGCGATATATATATATATATATATATATATATATATATATATATATATATATATATATATATATATATATATATAAAAACTAAAATAGACGCTTTGGGAACACTGTATCGAAGAAAACACTTCCAAGTGCAAACTACCCTTGTGAAGTTTTCATGAGAAATTATTCCAGAGCTATTCGTCGATGGTACACGGCGGTACACGGCGTATACCCTCTGCTTAATCATTAGAGTGTACCTTCTGCTTTAAAGCGTATAGTACTTTCTACTTTTGTTTCGTTAATATTTAATTATTTAATTGGGCCATGATTCCAATGATAACCCGGCGTCGGAATGTGGCGCCTTCATCGCCCATTTTTTCGGCCTGATCCTCCAGATTGGGGATTGTACCGGGCCGATAACCCGACATTTAAAACCTGGGATCGAGCGCAGTAAGCCTCAGAAGTGGACTGTTGTTTTTAGATGCCAACCTTGCTATGGCCTGTTTATGATAAATGGATTTGTGGTTTTAAGACGCATAGACCCGGAGCCATGGGACGGAGGTGTGAAGCGAATGGAATGGATCGAATCGTGCCGCGAACGGTTAATGGGAGTCATTGGAAGTGGTGATTTAAGTAAGAAGTGTCATCAAGAAGATGGCATGAAATGCTATCTTATATATAAAAGAGAACGTACAAAATCCTTTGTTCCCTCATCACGCTAATACGGCTGAACCAATTTCTTTTATTTTTGGGGGGTTATTAGGATTTGGACCCTAGATGGTTTTTATCATATCACTTTAATTTTTAATTACCAGTGTCTTGAGATAATTGACCATTCAAGTGTCCATAACGTACAAATCCTTTGTTAGTTATTCATCATAGGTAAAAATAAACGTATTTATATGCAACCCGCATGACCGTGTCACTCGGCGGGTTAACATAAATGACAGGCGATATAATGTTAACATTTACTGCAATCACTTGAAAGCGAAAAAGTAAAAATTATCTAAGTAACAAAGTTTATTGCGTTCCGGGGTGACCGCAGCGAAGCGGGGCGGGTTAACATAAATGACAGGCGATATAATGTTAACATTTAATGCAATCTTCTATGGTTTTTATCATATCACTTGAAAGCGAAAAAGTAAAAATTATCTAAGTAACAAAGTTTATTGCGTTCCGGGGTGACCGCAGCGAAGCGGGGTGAACGCTGCTAGTCTTATATATAAAAGAGAACGTACAAAATCCTTTGTTCCCTCATCACGCTAATACGGCTGAACCAATTTCTTTTATTTTTGGGGGGTTATTAGGATTTGGACCCTAGATGGTTTTTATCATATCACTTTAATTTTTAATTACCAGTGTCTTGAGATAATTGACCATTCAAGTGTCCATAACGTACAAATCCTTTGTTAGTTATTCATCATAGGTAAAAATAAACGTATTTATATGCAACCCGCATGACCGTGTCACTCGGCGGGTTAACATAAATGACAGGCGCTATAATGTTAACATTTACTGCAATCACTTGAAAGCGAAAAAGTAAAAATTATCTAAGTAACAAAGTTTATTGCGTTCCGGGGTGACCGCAGCGAAGCGGGGCGGGTTAACATAAATGACAGGCGATATAATGTTAACATTTACTGCAATCTTCTATGGTTTTTATCATATCACTTGAAAGCGAAAAAGTAAAAATTATCTAAGTAACAAAGTTTATTGCGTTCCGGGGTGACCGCAGCGAAGCGGGGTGAACGCTGCTAGTTAGACTATAAAACAGTAATGCATCCTTTATATTTTAATTGAATTAATACATGCGTTTTCGTTTTAAGAAATGCCTTCTATGTCTTTTATGGCAATCATAAATGATCACAAAACAGCGTATACTCTCTCAAAATTTTAGGTCTACAGCACTGAATTATTCATAGCATGTTGTAGAGCTATTAGAGAAATGTTTATTTATGAGTTGTGATCAAGATTTCCTCAGTCGTTTTTCAGAAAATCGTTCCTGAAAAAAAACCACCAAAAGTAAATTACCCTCTTGTGAATGTCTTAATAGAAAATGATATATATCATATTGTGAACTTATGAATGGAGTATTTTTTTAATGAAATATTAACAAAAATGCCTAGATACTTTTTGAGAAAATCGTTTGGGTAAATACTAAGCCCATGAGTAAACTACCTTTCTTGATCTTTTTTCAATATTTTTTTTAAAAATATCATATTTTGTGTTTCTTAATGAAGCAGGATAAAATTACCTGAGATATACTTGAGCGGATTGTCCGAGAAAATCTCACCCCATGAGTAAACTACCCCTTGTTGAGTTTTTCAGATCAAATTAGTTATGATACACTGTCAGATTAGAAATGTACTATTTATTTGTGAAATATGAACAAAATTGCCTGAGTCGTTTTTCAGAAAACCGCTCGAGACATACTCAACCCCAAAAATGAACTATCTTTTCTGAATTTTTCTCAGAGAAACGACTTACAGCACACTGTGGAGTTGCTAATGGATATATTGATGTATGAAATATGACTATGTAACGTATCGTTCCTTTTGTTGTGGGACCTGTGTGACACATCGCTGTTTTGACTCGGGCCTTTTTTTATCTGGACCGTTCATGCGAACCCTTCTTGACGTGACACCTAACAAATCCAACAAACAATTTAAACAGAAACGGGAATCAAATTTATATTTCGCTGGCAACCCTGTTGCATACACTCATTTTCTACCAGGAGTCCAAGATGTGATGGTGTACGTGACTCAAATCAATATTCCCGTTGGGAGAAACAGAAATCCCTCACAGAGATGGAAAAGAAACATCGGGAAATTCCCGACTTAGTAGCAGCATGAGTATGCGTTGCGTACCAAATCTTGATTCATGATGCTAGTCTCAAACAGGGTGTGCTTTACGTTATGAATGGTTTTCCCTTGTAATTAATAATTCACAATATTGGCTAATAATAACTTTCCAATCTCTGCTTAGACGCACACATCTGTGTTGCACAATGAACGCGTGAGTGACAGGTGTCACTCATTTATTGAATATAATCAGAATAAGGAGTCTTTTTTTTTTTTTTTTTCAGATGATGCAATGTTTAAGGGGCTCTACATACCACCATTGAAAATGTGGTTGCAAAACCAAATTTCACCAGAGTTCTATAAACTAAGAGGGGCACGATGGCTCAGTGACAGAGCGCTTACCTCTGGATCGCGGGGTAGGGTTACCAGACGTACTCTTTTAAGAGTACATGTACTCTTTTTCAAGGCATATACTTTTGTACTCTCTCTTTTTTCAGTGAAGTACTCTTTTGTACTCTTTTTACGTGGGCTAATATTGTTGTGAATAAATTATGTGTTCAGGAATTTTGTTACATTGCAGTTCATCATTAGATATAATTTTAAACTCAAGAAACGATTCGTAGTGACAAAAATAAAAATCCTAGCATAGCATAAATGAACGAAAAATCAGTCATATGATAAAATCACTCCTGCGTCAAGCACCTGCAGTCACATTAGCAGTGTTGTCAATCCTAGCATAGTTATACGAAACTTATCATAACTTGAAATGTCTTAGCATCTGGCATAGCGTAGTCCTGCATAATACTTTACCTTAGCTGAGACCAAAATGTTATTTTTTGCTCTCTCTCTCTCTCTCTCTCTCACCCACACGGAGAGTAAGAAATGTAGTTTTTGTAGCGGAGGGTAAGAAATCAAAAAAGGCGTTCAGTAAGCACAAAAACAACTGCCGGGTTCTTGGCCTTACTTAAGGACGCAGATGTCTGTGAATGAGCATATATCGTTTGATTTCATATCATCTACACAAATAGCATCTTTAAGCTTCCTGATGCTAATTGTTGAGTCTGATTGCGGATTTCATAACCTTATTTCAATGTCAGAAACGTACATAATCGCTGAAGAGGAAATCTGAAATCATGTAAATACATATTTATTTAGTTAAAGCTGTATAAGCAACGAGTTATGGGGCGTTTACACTTGGTCGATTTAGTCGCACGACTAAATCGACTCGCTGCATTTGCCACTAAATCGAAGCAACTAGGCCGAATTAGATCGATTGATGTGTTCAATTATTTTAACCACAGAAAATAGAACGTCTTTCAATTCAGTTGCCAGTCGATTAGTCGCCTTCGATCAACAAGCGATTAAGTTGAAGTCCCGTTTACACGGTCGATTAAGTTGAAAGTGACGTCAATTCAACTGAATCGAACGCAAATCGACTAAGTGTAAACGCCCCATTAGAGTGCAAACAAATTCCTTTTGGTAGAAGTCGTGATTTTGAGCCGCATCGCGTCCTCAAAAAAATAAAATTGATTTTTACTTATATTTTCTCGGTTTCAAAATTGTCACCAGTTTTGCACAGAAATGAAATCCTTATGAAACACGCATACTGATACTTCTTACACGTCGTGTACAGGAAATAAAACTTCGAATTTTCCTGAATTTAATAGATCCGGGTAAAGGAAGTTATTATTAAGAAAAATATAATAAGGAAGAAAGCGAGTCTAATTTTGGCATAATTATATATGAAAGATCATAATTTTGTTAGCGTAGTGGTGTAATGATCTGCTGTTTGGGTGGCAACGCTGGGCAGCAGTTGAACAATCGTTTTTAATTCGCCAATTAGTTCCTGACTGTGTTGACGACTTAGTGTTGTGATAAACTAAACAGCAAGAACATTATTATTTGGATTTTTTCGTGTCAATTGCTTTGAATCAAAGTGGTAGATAAAATGTCACGACGAAAGTGCAAATTTGATGACTGTTTACAGAAGGAGTTTACCGTGTTTAAAAAGACAAAAAGTGACTATGAAGTGTTTTGTGAAGTGTGTAATTCCGTCGAATCGATAGCGAATTCGCCTTGGATCAACATTTATCTTCAAAAAAACAAAAATGCATACGTAATGCTCATTCATCTAAAACAGTGGACAAATTCTTCTTAAAATAAGACACTACAGAAGAAAATAAAGTATTGGCAGCAGAGGCTGCATTGGCGTTTCACACTGTGGCTCACCAAAGCTACAAATCATGTGATTGTTCAACGAAATTATTTAAGCAGATTTTCAGTGACTCCTCAGTTGCCACCCACATTTCCTTAGCAAGAAGGAAAGCAGAAGCTATAGTAAATAATGTTTTGGCTCCTCATTCCTTGAACATAATAGCAAATGAGTCCAACATTCAGAATATAAAATATATTGGTGTTTTAAGTAACACTTCCAATCACGGAGCAATCAAGATGTGTCCTATTTTGATTCAGTACTTTGATGCTAATACAGGTATGTCACATAAACTGTTAGATTTTACATCAATTCCAGATGAAAAATCTGACGCAGTTTCGAAAGTTGTGGTTAATGCTTTAAAAACACAAAAATGTCTGATAAATGCATAGCTTTCAGTGGGAGCAATTGCAATAGCAATTTTGGTGGTCTAAATAGGAAGGAGACTAGTAATGTTTTTTATCACCTTCAAACTTCTCTTGATAAAACTATTTTAGGAATAGGTTGCCCTGCTCATATCTTAAATAACTGTGTACAGCATGGTGTGGATGGTTGGGCAATTGACATTGAAAGCCTTGTGTTGAAGATATTTAACTATTTTTCAATTTACACCGTCCGAACTGAAGGATTAAAGGAATTCTCATCTTTTGTCGACATTGAATACAAACAACTTCTTTATCACTCCAAAACTAGATAGCTTTCCTTGTTCCCTGCTATCAACAGAATACTCGAGATGTTCCCAGCCCTGAAATCATATTTCTTCTCCCTAGAACATCTTCCTGTTGTCCTAAAACCGTTTTTTGAAAACCCTTTAAATGAATGTTACCTCTGGTTTCTTCATTCATTGATGTTTGTGTTTCATAATAAAATTCAGGCAATGGAAAGTGAGAATAACTCACTTGTGCAAATCATATCCATTCTCACTTCCGTGGAAAGGACAATAACAGAAAGAAAAGAAGCAGAATTCTTGCCACTAAAAGTTAAGGAAGTGATTAAAAAGAGCCAGGAAAGTGAGCATCAGTGTTTAGTCTTAAAAAAGACATTATTGTATGTATATGACAGCTGTTTGGAGTATCTGAAGAAATGGACTGAAAATTTTGATCAGTTTTACATTTTTCAATGGATGGAGCTCCATAAAATTCCACAGTGGACAGATATCGAGAAAAGTATAAAATTTATGAGGATAAAGATATTAGTATCGAGGAGTCCCTCTTATTTGATCAACTTTCGAATTGGAAAATTTTTCTGGCGGAAAAGGAAAATGATAAAGAGTTCAATGAAGCATCGTCTCATAAGAAGTGGGTGAACTATTTCAGTGTTAATAAAGTATCGGTTTATTCTGAACTTTTGAAGACATGTCAGTTTTTCTATGCAATACCTGCTCCCAATGCCAACGTGGAAAGGATTTTCAGTTTAATGAAATCACAGTGGACACAAGAAAGAAATAGACTGTCAGTGGATTCAGTTAAAAACCTACTGTTGACTCAGTACAACTTCAAAGACTTTAGTTGCGTCCAATTCTATGAACTTTGCTTGAAGGACAGAGACCTACTTCAGAAAGTCAGAAATTCATCGAAGTACAAATAATTTGTAAGGTAAAACTTTGTTTTAAGCACGTGGTTAAAATATTGTAGAGAATCGTAGTTATTTTAATTAGGATTTCATTTCCTTCCTTTTAATCTTGATATAGTAATTATCACAGTCAATTCAAAGTTACAATGTTTAAAAAATGTTACAGTAAAGCCGCGATTATCCGCGAGTGCTGCAAAAAGGTGTTTCGAAAGCAAGAAGCAAAGATGAGTGACTGATTTGTTTTAAAAAGGCGTAACTGAAAACTTTTTTTTACAGAATAGTATTGTTCTTTGTTTATTGTTCTTTATTTTAGTGATTTAGACGTAGAGCAAAGGTTTCTGTTGTAGTGTACAGTATATTAAAAGGTTTATTATGTTTTTTTGTACAATAGAAAATAGTTTTTATGCTGAAATATTTTTTTTCGTGTTTGCATCTTATTTTTAATCTCTCTTTTCGGGTAATCCTTTGCCACTCAATTCCGCGGATAGTGGTGGACAAATACCGTGTGCGTGGGTTTTCTCGGGGTTCTCCCGTTTCCTCCCACTTTCTTCATTCCACAATTTCATTCATTACTTATCATCACAGTCTCCTTTAGTCTAACCGGCATAATCGTGGGACGTAGAACTCAAATATTTCATTTCATTTCATTTTTAATTCCGCGGATAATCGTGGCTTACTGTATTTTAGTGGAAAGAATGTTGAACATTTGTTGGTTATCAAACTCATTATTACAATTATTTTTATTAATAAATTATGGAAACTTGTACAATATTTATCTATTATTATTATTATTATTATTATTATTATTATTATTACAGTGAAATTTCAGTTACACTTTATTCATTTATATTGTTTTTTTTTTTTTTTTTTTAAGAAACATTGCTAAGTGTACTCTTTTTTCACTTTCACGATCTGGTAACCCTATCGCGGGGTCGCTGGTTCGATCCCCACCCAACTAAATTTGTGGTGGACAACATCTTGACCATGGGTTTTCTCGGGGTATTCCCGTTTCCTCCCACTTTTAATTCCACCATTTCTTCCATCGTCATTCACTAGCTTTAATCACAATCTTTCTTAGCCGAGAAGGCATAACGTGGGACGTTAAACTGAAAGATTTCATTTCATTTCATTTTCCTATAAATTAAGAGAAATGAAATCTGTCACTTTAACGTCCCATGTTTATACCCTTTTCCTTAATCTCAGGAAGATTATGATTAAGCCAAGTGAATGATGATGGAAAAATTGGTAGGTTAATAATGTGGGAGGAAACGGCAGTATCCAAAGAAAACCCACGGATACGAAGTTGTCCAGCAAAATCTTATTTGACCGGGGATCGAACCAGGGACCCCACAGACCAATCTAAACGCTCTACCGTTAAGCCACCGTATCAAGGTTATTGTTATGACGGTGAACGCCGTAAAATAGACCGTAAAGTTGTATAGTGTACCAAATTTCATAATAGGCATCACTTCAGAACGGCCCGACTTAAAACAACCCCGTTTCAAGAAGTTAGAAAAAAAGAGAATGTATTGACACCGCTCCACGTAAAGAATACGCGAGTCACGAGATATTCTTACAGGATGCTTTTCATTAGTCAGTGTGAGTGATTCAGGGAGTAATCTACCCCCCCCCCAACACCCCCAAATTTCTTTACACACGCCCCTGGATGGAAAAGGAATACTCCCACCCAAAAATCCAATTGTATCAATCAGGATCATATAGGTTATTTATTACATAAAGTTAAAAAAGGTTTAGCGTTTAGGAAAGAAGGCAATATTCTTATTTATTTACTTCACTTCAAAATACAAAGCGAACTCGTTCTCATGTATGGCTTCGAAAAAGATATGACCTCATTGTTTCGGGCGGTGTTTTGATCAAGACCAATTGACAAAACAGATCCGCTCATACCTACCCTCCTGGGCTCCACGGTCGTTTCGAAGAAAAGACATTGATGGACAGACGCAGATGACTGAAATTGGCAACGTCTTGAGCGGTCATTCACCTACCTCCTCCTCAATAACAAAAAAGTGACAATATAGTAATAAGCCTATACCAGATTCACTTGGTAAGTGCTACTCTGGAAGTGTGTATCAGCGGACGGAAGTTAGAAGGGTGTAGTCAAAACGTTTGTAGAAACGAAGAGATCGATCGAGGTGAGAATATATATATATATAAACTGAGCCTAGTGTTATGCAGGAACGCATTCGTCACTAGCTTTTTTTTTTTTTATTTGGTTTTCTCTTTGTATTAATATGAAAGCTTTGAACTTAGTTCCCTATTCCTGTTAATATGAAATTTTATTTTAATGATCCAATGTACAGAAATTAATCTATTACAAAGTGTTTATTTTCTTTTCATTCTTTCTTTCTTTTCATTTTTTCTTTTTCTTTTTTTTTTTTAGCATATTGAGCTTCATAAATAAAATCTGTGACGGAGGGGGAAACATGGAACCAGTTACGCTTGCTAATAGTTGCATAACAAAATATACTGTTTCTTTAAGTTTTTTTTTTAAAGTGTATATCTCTATTCCGAGAGCACCCCCTTTTATTCTGAAGCCCCCCAACTAAAAATATCTGGCGTACTTACTCGATGTTTTAACAGTGATGGTATTGCGCGATTCTTCTAATGTAGATTACAGAATATTTTTTAAATCACGATTATTTATAATTAAAAAGTGTTTTAATTATGCATGGGGGTATTTTATATTTTAAGGATTGAAATTAATGTCCAACTATACTTGCCGTCACACTATCAAATCAGGTTTAGATTACAAACTTTTGTTACTGCTGTTAGGTGCCCCATCGAGATAATGTTATTATCTATTAAGGAAAATAATACAGTTTTCGGGATGGAGTATTTCCAGCAATTATACAATGCAATATATATATCATCAACTCGTCTTAACGAAAGAAAACGATTGGTAACGGAATTTGTCACTTCTACTCAACCACTTCCGGTACACAGTACCTAATACAGTTTCCAGCGATTGCATGATTGCTACGTATATGTATCAATCAATTCGACTTGATGATAGAAAGTAATCAGTACCAGAGTTGGTCACTTCCACTCAACCATTTTCTGTACATGACTCGTAATACAATTTCGAAGTGTGGCGTATTTCCAGTGATCGCACACATGTAACACACACACACAGATTATATATATATAGATAGATAGATATAGATAGATAGATATAGATAGATAGATATAGATAGATATAATTATATCGTTATACTTCGTTCGAACAACTCTCGTATAAAAGGGATGATTTCCTGGAATCAGCGCTTGGCCAGTCGAAATTTACTCTGGGCACCAAAGTAAAAAACCTCTAACCTCGTAGGCATTTAAGAGGAAAAGTTGACATACAGCGTTTTCGCAAAGTTCATTGTGTACATAATCCAGATCCACCGTATGCCACCGAGTAGTTTTGGCCTACGTTGTTTTGTAATATTCACCAGAAAGAAATGTAGGCACTACGTAATCTTGTGTATCGAGATTGACGGGTACGTTGCAGATATGAAAGTCGCTATATGATAGGAGTCTTAAAACTTAATTTCATGGTAATTAACATTACTCGCAAGAGATTTTTGTTAATAATAAGAGCGGAACATGATATAAAACTAGAAATTTTAATAAAATAAACTTTGAAATCCGCATTCTGTTAAAGTTGTTTGTATCTAGTTAAGATAAATATCAAGTCTTGCAGAGTAGTGTATTGAACTTCCATCTTTATAATCTTGGTTTAGTTTTCGTCATTGTTCACAAACTGAATCAAGGAGCCTAACCTCTCTTGTCTCTGTTAATGTGCTAGCTAGGACCAAGTGTTGCATACGCATTTGTGAGCACAACACACATACAACACTTAGAGGGTAGACGGAAGTTCTCACTTTCGGAGGGCAACTTGCTTTTTGAATCTCATTCATCATCTTTTCACTAATTTTCACATTCATTTGGACTTCGGCCCTAGGATACTTCATTGCAATGGCGGACTCTTGCAATACTAACGGACAATCGGTTCTCGCTCTACACATGCCCGCCGACTACGTGGGTGCTCCAGGGCTCCAGCACCCACACAAATAATCTTGTGGGTTCGCCGCACCCACAAGATTTTTATTTGATAGAAACAAAATAAAATAAATATTTCTCACTTGCCATTATCAAAAAATAATAAGCAATTAAAACATTGAGATGGAAGTTAAAATTTCTAACCTCTAAATACATTTGTTTGTTTCAAATGTGTTTGTGCAAAGGCAAGCGAGCAACACATTAACCCATTTTTGCCTGTCTCTGATCTAGTCAAAGGCAGTCCCACAATAAAAGAATGGAACTATATTGTGAATATAATTTAGCACAGCCCTTTATGACAATGTTCATAAAAGATTTTAACTGAAAGCAAATCAATTAAAAAATATCAAAACTTCCCTGAAAACATATAACATGTCCCGTCATTGATATGCACCCACACAAATTTAGGGAAGTTGACGCCGTTGGCTAGACATACAGAATTATCAGCTTTTCACTTCACGTGCTCAAACTGCATCAACTGGAACTACCAGTCACACTCGACATTTTTCCTAGGTAATTCAACCAGTAACTAGCACATCTAAAGAGAGACATCCATCCACGGAGTCAGTCCAGTCTGCAAAGAGATTTCGCGGTGAATCCCAATCTTCAAACGCCCAACCAATAGACATTGGATCCCCACCTTCAGGAGCATCATCCGCAACTCTCAGTATAGCTGCAGACCCCGTTCACAATTTTCTCCTAACTGACTTTGACCCGAAATACACTCATCCAAAGATGATTTTACTCCAGATCGTTACGTTCCTCGTGCAAATGTAGAAAAAATAGTACAGACTAGAAATGGATATATCATAAAATCCATAGATTATAATTTTGGAACCTATTTACGTAATAAAGCATCTTACGAAACGTTTGGAAAAAACGCAAAATTAACAAAACCGTTTGGTTCTAGGCCGAAACATCCACTACCATCTAAGAAATTGCCAATGCTATCTGTCGTTATTCGTAGCGTTCTCCCAGAGTTTACGGACGACGGAGTGCGCGAAGAGCTTATTCAAGAGAGCATTAACATTGACAAATGCATACGCATTAAAACAATAATGGGCCAACGTATATGATTCGAGTTTTGTCTCAAAACCAGCAGGCTATCGATCATCTTCTGGCACACGGTGCACCTATTTATAAGAAAATTCATAGGGTCAAGCCTCCTAAAACTCCTGGACCTGTGCCTCCTAGGTGCGAGAGATGTCAGACCTACAACTCTCATTTCACAAACAGCTGTCCAAATCAACTGCGATGCGGATATTGTGGCAACCAACATGAAACTAGGTTATGACAAAATCAACAACAACATTCGAAATGTTCTACATGTGGGGAGATGCCGCTGAGAGGTAAAGCCACCGGCAGAACCAACTCACCCGGAGTTTACTGCACCAATTTGAAGTTCTGATAAAACTACACCTCCAGCTCAATCTATTCCACAGGGTGGTCCGGAAGTGGGCGTACCCCCCTTTAGTTTCAACAGTATAGTGTTAGTTATGGTAGAATGTCTGTACACAGTTACCTTGAAGTCTTAAGAGTTTTAAGAGTCATAAACATCGGTATGATCACCTTCCACGTCGTAATACAGCTGAATTCTGCGCCAAGTTCTCGCAGCTGTTTTGCGGAGATACTCCGGAGTCACGAGGGTGAAGGCGTGTTCTATAGCTGCTGGTAATTCTGCGTTGTGTGATACCGAGTGTTTCTTACTTGTTGCTTTATGAAACCTCAGAGAGCATTGTCTTGTCGTCAGATCGGGACTTCTTGGAGGCCAGGCAAAGGGAGCTGGTGAAGATGCACAACCTCTTCCAATCAAGCGGCCAGGAAACGTCTGATTTAGGTAATTGCGCACATGAATCGCGAAGTGCGCTGGTTCTCCATCCTGCTGTATCACAACAGTGTCTTTGATACCATTTTCTTCCAGTTGAGGTACCAACCACTCATTGCGCATCTCCAGGTAAGAATGTCCATTTAACATTGTCTTCGAAGAAGTAAGGCCCAAAAATGTGTGTTGCACTCATTCCAGCCCACACCATCACGTGTGGTGGATTTCTCTCCATCTCTTTGTAAAACCGGGGTTTTTCCTTACACCACATTACAACGTTTCGAGAATTCATACTCCGGTAAATAGCACACTCGTCCGTGAAGAGGACCGCACTACGTAATCGTTTGGAAGGGAACGCTTTAAGGAAAGTCTGCATGCCTCTTTCCGCGCATCGATGTCGGCGTCACTAAGTTTATTCACACGCATTGGACGGTAAAACCTTCTATTTTAGATCTTCTTTTATGTGCCTCATCATGGTGGTTCGAGGAATAGAAAGCTCCGAAGACCTTTTACGTGTTGATTTTGAATGCGACTGCTGCACTGATGCTTCCACTTCACGGCACGTTTTCCTCCGTTTTATCGGTCGACCGCCTCACTCTGCCCGTAGCAAATGCACGTTTTTCTCACCCCAACATTGTTGCTTTTCTGGGTGGATAAATACAAAAGCGGTCTGTAAATTTCGCTTTAACACTTTCCGGTGTCATCTGTGTAACGCCTTTCGTAAAGCCAAACCGCAACTAATCTTTGTTCAATGTTACATGGACTTTGATCACACATTGTTGGTCACTTCAACTTCACTGTAAATAACTGTTACCAAGCAGAAAACTGCAGAAAACAAATGAACATGGATAGCAATGTTGCCAGACAATGCCAAGCAATGTTACTAAACAAAGGTGGGTAAAACCTAAAACCATCAGAAAACACCAATTAGGGATACGCCCACTTCCAGACCACACTGTACATAATTCAATATCGAAGATTTTCTTCGTTACTTCACTATAGTGCTCCAGAACGTTCTGCCATTTCAACGCGATCATGTACTTTGCATCATAACTGCCACTGCTAAATCTTTCTTTAACATCAATATGCATGCTACACATTCAAGACATTATGCTCACTTTCAAATCGCGCCTCTTGAAACCGTCGTTTAAATCCGTGTCATTTCTGATCCTAGTTATGAATTTATTATTTTTTAATATTCGATATTTCCAGTAACACAAACTTCTCTTAGAACATCTCTTACTGGAAGAACAAATTGATATTTTTGTTATCAATGAAACTGCACTCAAACCCAATGTCACAACTCGCATCAAGGGTTATCTCCTTCACCGACATGACTATATAGGACCTGCCGCCAGAGCTCAAGGTGGAGTTGCACTGGGTTTTTCACCTAAATTACCATTCCGACAATATCATGTACAGGCTTTATTCAATCATCCAGAACATCTTCTGTTCTCCGTTTACTATCCCTCCATTGTTCTCAACGTTGCTACACTCTATATCCGGCCGAGACATCCAATACCATTTGATTTTTCCAATCACATTGCTCATAATTTTCGAAATATCATCATTATGGCTGATATCAATATTCACGAAATACATAGCCTATATATTATTTTTGCTATTAAAATGATATATGTCTTTCGTCATTACAACGTATTTTTGAGGTGATATAGTTTATGGAAAATGAAGTCAACGCTATCATTGGTCTCCAGTTCTCTCATTCATAAGTGCTTGTGTCATTTCGGTAGTTTCGGATTTTGTTGTGTTTCTGAATTGACATTATTCAGATTCCAACATGGAAGCTGTTTCCAGCCTCAAAAGGAATGAGAAGCCCGATGTTGAAGAATGCCTTGCCTGTCAAGAAAGAAGAAGTGAGAGATTAGTATTTGGTACTGAACGAGGTCTAAAGATGTTAAATCAAGCTACCGAGGCAAGAGACTCTTGAAATGGACAACAGATCTGCAATCAATTGGATCCAAGCAGTGATATCGTATCATCAGGAGGCAACTTACTGTGGTGGCCGAAGTCATGTTTTTCATCCTTCAAAAACAAGATCAAGATTCAGCGACTACAAAAGAGAGCTAACAGCTCAGAATCTGAAAGTTGCATATCTTCCTAAAAAGCTGAGAAACTCCGTTTGATATAGCGCCCAATGGTAAAGAAAAAAGCAACGTTGCGACATCTTTGTTGGATAGCAATGAAAGTAAGTGCGTGTGGTTTGAAGTATCCTGGTCTAAGAAGAATACAAGGGACTGCCACAAAGAAGATATGAAGAAGGATCACACGTAACGTCAATCCAAGACAATGGCGTCGCCAACAGAAGGAGAGGGGGCAGGTACAAAAAATAAATTGAATTGAATTGATTCATGGAAAACGTATTAATTGCTTAGTGATATAAACGAGATGAGACAAGAGGAGAATTGAATAAAATTAGAAAGGGCCTAAGTGTCAAAACTCAAAAAAAAAAAAAAAAAAAAAAAAAAAAAAAAAAAGAAAAAAAAAGTCGATAAACATGAGTTATCGCAATACAAGTTAAACGAATACTGTATGTAAGTTATTTAAAACAGAAGCAAACACTTTTAAGCTACAAACTCCTTACAAACGTATTCTGTTTGGTACTAAGGCAACTTTGAACGATACTATTCAATTCTACTTATTGCGGCACTTAGATCCTGTCTCATTATTCAATTGTTGTCTCGTCTAGAAACAAGCGCCAGTTCCCAGACAAGTTCTAACGACATAAAATAATTATCTTTTACTAAGACGCTGCTGTAGGTGTACGTGCCTACCTGGCACACGGCTGACGGGACATTTTGTCGAAGTCTTTCCTGGCTTTCCTCAGTCCCCCTTGTGCATGCTGGCAAGGTCCTTTTTTTCCAACCCAGGGCCACTTCCTTTTCCACCAGTTCTAGATTCACCTAAGTATCGATGTGACCTTGGAGCAGAGGCCCGATCTCTCTTTGTATCATTTCTCTGAACAAATAAATAAATAAGATTTCTCCGCTGGTGACCATCATTATTCATTTACAGGTTTCGTCTCGTCTCGTAAACTTGTTGCCTCATCTCATTTCGTTGAATGATTGTCTAGTGTTGTGTATGAGTTTTCTAAACGAGACGAGACATGAAAATGTTCTGGCCTCGTTAGCAATATTACTTATGTCATTGCAAAGGAATTTAAAAATGTAGAAGCCAGCTATATCAAATGAAATGAAATCTTTAAATTTTACGTCCCACGGTTATGCCGGTTAGGCCAAAGGAGACGGTGATTATGAGAAATGAATGAAATGGTGGAATGAAGAAAGTATGAGGAAACGGGAGATACCAGAGAAAACCCACGAGCACGGTGCTTGTCCACCACAAAATCCACACGGCGCGAGCTGGGATCGAACCGGAGGTGAACGCTCTACTACTGAGCCACCGCGCACTCGTTATTTGAGATGTACCATCCCAACATTCGTCTGATGGGCGACAATGGCATACCGTCCTTGTTCCTTTCACAAATGAATGATATCATTAGAAAGGACTGCGACATTCACACAAAGGATACTGCACGTAACCCAACTCATTCACTTCAAATCACCTACCTCTTGGAAGATCCTGAATCAGATAAAAGCAATGCTGCAACTGTGCTCAGCGTAGACGATGTTCGAAGTGATATCCATCTTGTTGTGCACAAATTGTCACACAATGTCGCAAACTGACCTTAACTGACCGTTGCAGAGTCTCAGTGGTAATAGCAGCGCAGGCCTTGCGAATATAGTGTTGTAGAACAGTAATTGTACGTGGACGATCCTGTAAACAACGAATTTTAAGTGGCCCCACAGAAAAAATCGCAGTGTTAAATGAGGCAATCTCGGTGGCCATTCCACCAGACCTTGATGCCCGATCCAATGCCCATGAACTCCTGTATCCAATCATTGTCGAACGTAGACACTGACGTACGGTGACGCACCATCGTATTGGCAGTAAAATTGCTGGCGGTTCGTGAGAGGCAAGTTGTCCAAATAAGGTTCCAGTTAGGGACACGAGCAAGCTCCAGCACTAGCGAATTCGAGCGAATTTTCTTTGAAACTTGACTCGACTCGAAACATCTTTGAACTCGACTCGAGAACTGGGCTTGAAAATTTTCCTACAATTCGATTCGAATTTGGTTCAAGTTTCGAGTCGAATCGAGCTAAATCGAGCTAAATCCTGTGTGTAGTTTTAAGTACTCACTTCAAGTATCCTACATAGACAATATAATATAATTATCAATGATATTACTACTGTAACTTATTATTATTATTATTATTATTATTATTATTATTATTATTATTATTATTATTATTATTATTATTATTATTATTATTATTATTATTATTATTATTAAAACAACACCGAGTATAACTATGAAAATAGACAGCTGAATGTTAGAAAACTGGTTGACTGCCGATCTCGGTCGTCAAGAAGTCTTCAGGAGACAAGGACATCGTTCATGATGTTCTGGATTTCAGTTCCGAAGCAGCAAGTATTCTTGCTCGAGCTAAAAATTGTTAAAAGTTTTAGGGAGCCGCCCAATCATGTTCAAAACTGCTCGGCGCAGGTTTGGGATTGTTAACGGCTCGAGCGGATCGGCTCACAGCTCATTGACTATCGAGCCGAACTAAAAGTAAGCCGAGCCAACCGAGTGGAACCGAACCGAGCCAGTTTTAGGCATTGGCTCAGTTGAGCCGAGTCAGACCGAACCAATAGACTCGTTTCAACGAAGCGGGCGGAGTGTGCGCTCAGTTGAACCGAGCCGAGCCAGTTGACATCACTAACCTGGTTGGGCTCAAAAATTCGACCGTGTAGGTCTCAGCCTTGACGGTAAGATCTACAGTATATACTTAAATTGATGTTCAGAATATTTGAGGCTGTCTCGTTATAAAAATATATTGTCATCTCGTTATCGAGACGAACGAGATGCGAGTAGTGTCCCTTCTCGTGAACACCATTAAAAGTATTCCACGTTACTGCTTACATTTCTCATACTTTCGCTTTCCAGTCTAATCAGGCCATGATTTCAGAACGAGTAAAACAAGCTGAATAGCGAGCCATTTATCAAACTCGACTCGACTCGACTCGAAACTCGACCTCAAAAACAGTGACTCGACTCGGAACTCGACTCGAGAAAATTACCTTTGACTCGACTCGTGCCCATATCTAGTTCCAGTATCGCTTGTAGCAGGTTTTGATAGGTTTCACCCGTTAATTTTCCCTCTAGGAACACAGGGTCCACCAGAAAATAACCGTGAATTGCATATCACACATTCAGTGATTTATCAACACCCCTCTAACACCCCCCAGCAACCCCCTAAAGTTTCGGACACCCTCAACTAGCGCGATGCAACATTAAAAATCTTGCTATTTTGTTTTTAAAAGATTTTGAATTCTTGTTTTTAAGTGCCTCTTATGATGGTTTCGTCGTATCTACGCAAAACATTTTTTTTCATTGGGAGGAGTAATAAATCAGGTTTTAGTGGCATGATCTTTCCTTATCTACGCCTCCGAGCATAATTATAATATTATTCTTCCATAGATGTAGGCTATTTTATATGTTGCGTCTAGAAGTTCGATAATTTGCTTATCTTGGAGTGTATTGTTTTTAGTATCAGATTTAGAAACCGTGATAGTGCCTTTCAATGTAAATTTCAGTAAGTGCTCTCAGTTTGTCATATTATGCGTGCAATCAAGAGCATTACGGCAGTAATATTTTTTGTTTGATTAATGCCAATTAATCACAGATATGAGTATACTTCTAAAGATGTCACCTAAGTCACATATATAGTTGTATTTAATTATGTGTGTGTGTCAAGGAGTGTTGTACTCTTGAAAGCGTCATGACAAAAGATCAGGGAGCATCTGTCTCTTCTGGCAATTATAAGGCAGAAAAGTACATTTTTGTTCATTGTTTCATTTCGCTTAGGCCTACAGATTAGTTACTTTAGATAGATTCCGTTATGGTTTACTTTTTCTTTATTGTGTTTGACCACCATTCTTAAGATTTTTCTTCTGTTGGGACTTTGTCAGTAGAGCCTGGGTTCTTTCTCAGGGCGGTGAAAATTTTCTATGCATTTTTTAGATTATCTACTCTTAAAGTTCGTAACAAAAACAATCTAGTTAAAAAGACGATAATAGTATACGACCTTAATATAAGATTGCATCTCCCTCCAGATTTTTGGAACATCCCTTAAGTTGAAAATTCTGGATAAATCACTGCACACATTTGCACGAGACTCAACTTGATTATGGGAAACTTCGGCAACATAAGAGTTGTCCAATATACGTAGTTATGTCCGTTAACAGTTCCATTAAGATGAAATGTGGCCTCGTCGGAAAACATGATGTTAGCCGCAAGTAGTGTTGCCACGAGACGAGACGATACGAGAATTCAGGCTGCCTCGTCTTGTCTCGTGCAAAGCATGTCTCGTCTCGTGTCTCGTCTCGAAAAAATGTGCTCGTCCCGTCTCGTGTCTCGTCTCGAGAGGTTCTGTCCCGTCTCGTCTCGTTTGTCTCGTTTTGTCTCGTCTTGTCTCGTAAAAAATATAGCAGCATACCATGGGAACGAAAGTAAAATGTAGGAGACTGCACCATGCTAATCAAGATACAACTAAGTTATTACCCAGAACACACAAGACAAGATATGTCACTGTGGCTACACCGTGAAGCATTCACCTCCGGTGTGTGTGGTAGTCGGTTCGATCTCGGTTAGTGCCATGTGAGCTTTGTGGTGAACAAACATCGCGTGTGCGTGTGTTTTCTCGAAGTTGTCTTGTATCCTATCACTTTCTACATTCCACTAATTTTTCCATCATCATCAATTCGGAGTGGGAAAAAGTTGCCTAAAGGTCTTAAAAGTAAATTCAAATAAGCTCACAAGGTAAGGACAAATAGTTTACAAGATAATATATCTCTGCTGTTTGTTGTCTGAGGCTTCTCGACCCTGGCTTTTTTTTTTTAACATTTTGAAACAAATTTGTTTCACCAGTTTCAATACACGAATATATATTAAATTGCTCATAGGTACGTAGAAGATAAAAACACTAATGTCAAATAATGTTTACACAACAAACAAAGTTCGATGTAAAGATCTCACCATACGAGGGCGCCCATGTTCTGGTTTCCAAGGGGGGGAGTATAAGCGACGTTTCAAATATAGTTTCAAATTTTGCTGTAACTAATATAAAAATTCGATTGTGTTTCTGATATTCCCAAGTACAATTTCCTCTAAGGGGGGCGAGCGCTCCATCTATAACGAAATACTTTAGTTTGCATAATATTTACCTGTACCGTGGGCAAAAAGTGTTCATAAATATGTAATATACTTAGTAGAATGTTCATTTTAAATTAACAGAAAAGAAGAATGTTTTTAATATCTGTAAGAGAGATTATTATGGGATAGTTGTGACTACGTACATGTTATGTGTTGACCTAGTCAAGTGAATTTATGTATTTTACGGTCTTAAAAAGAATATTAAGACATATCAAGCAATAAAGGTGAGACTAATAATCTTTAAATATCTGAGTTGATTTTTGCATTGAGAAAAGTAATTATCGCTTCCTAATTTATATGTTACAAAACGAACCAGGTTGACGACGCTTTTCTATAGAGTCGTTATAAAAATTTGGTGCCGGAACCCGGGACTTTTGAAAATTCAGTTCCCGAAGAAGGAAAGTAGGGCTGAATTTACTTGGATATTACCATTTATGAATACGAACTTAACCGTATTACGAAGCGGTAAGGTCATCAAAAGAAAAATGGATAGTGAAATAGTGCAACAGGAATCTAATACCAGTAATCCAGATGAAATTAGTGCAACGCCAAGTTTGTCATCTGAGGATCGACTTTTGTTAGCTGTGCAGCGACAAATTATGCAAATGACGACTGAGATAAAACAAACCATGGAACAGAAGCTCAATGAATCTAACGCAAACATGGAACAAAAGTTCTATGAAGCTAACCAGACCATGGAACAGAAGTTCTATGAAGCTAACCAGACCATGGAACAGAAGTTCTATGAAGCTAACCAGACCATGGAACAGAAGATAGAATTGAAATTCAACGAAGCTAGCAAGCAGTATGAAGAATTAAGTAAACGAATAGAACGGATAGAACTGAAATCTGACGATACGAAACAAACAATCGTCCATGTGATGAACGACATATCCTCGCAGTTTGAAGAGAAGTTAAAAAGGTTAGCCGATGAATGTCAAGAAAAGCACGATCATCAAAATCATGAAATCTGTGCTGTAAAAAAGGATTTAACGTCAATAGAATCTTCCGTTAAGCATCAAAAGATCCAGTTGGCTACTATGCAGGAAGAAATTAAAATGTTACAGGCTAGAGATAACATTTATTGCAATAATCTGGGCAGTGATCGCTTCGAGTTTCCCCGATCACCGGATATAAATACGCCTTCGCCGGAATCTGAGGAGGATATTATATTAGAGGAAAATTGCCCGAAGATCACTGATGAACGAAATATAAATGGTATCATGACACAGCACGCTACGGACCGGAACAATCACACCACAAGAACAAGGAGTGAGAAAAGAAAGGTTAAGTTAAGTGTCAAGATGAGCGAAATCAAAGCCATGAGTAAATTTAGTGGTAAGTGCAATGAAAATGCTAGTTCTTTCTTAGAGAAGTTCCAAGACGAATGTAATATAATGTCTATCGACCGATCACAATACATGAAATTAATACCCCATGTATTACTCCCACCTTGTTCCTTATGGTTTAAGGCAATACGTGATCATATTAGTACATATGAGGAATTTAAAGCGGCATTGATCGCGAATTATGAAAATGACTTTTTGCTGGCAAACAGAGATGCCACTCTTAGAAATCAACATTTCAATCCTCGATTGCACAAATCTATTGTAGAGTTTGTTGTAAATGTCTATAATGAATTAAAGGTTGTTAATCCCTTGCAATCGGAATCAAGAATAATTGCATCGATTCGCAATTTGCTTCCATTTAAATTACAGCAGATCTTATTTTCCACACAGTGTATGAGTTTCAGTCATTTATTAATGCTTGTACAATGCTACGAAACTCAATATCATGCTATGAATCTAACACAACCAGGAATGGGTAAAAATAAGAATAATTCAGATCATTTGGTCCCTGTTCGGAATTTGAATATCCGAAGTGTGAATAATAATGAACCGAACCTAAGACGAATATACTCTAGCAATCAAAATGAACAAAATAGACAAGGTTATGTAGGGAATCCGCCTAACCTAAGCAACCGAAGTAGACACAAAATTAATAGAAATACATATCGAAATCCTAGAGATGCTACCAATCCTATGTATAGATATAATCATTGTTCACGAGATGGTACTTCGTATCCAAATTCAAATCACGATGAAAGACATGTACAACCTAATGTAGAACCTAACCACGATTGTGCGGTACAATGCACTTTATTAGATTCATATGCCAGTGCGAATGTAACATGATTACCGTTAACGAAATTAGGTTACACCCATGTTGATTATAGATTCTTGTGAATTTTCGTTTTAAAGTTTGTGTTAATATTAATAATGAAAACGATGGTTATAAATATTTGAAATGCATCTAGTTAAAGAGTTAGTAGCACCCAACATTCTTGATCAAATAAATAAGAATGAAAAATAACAATAATAATGAAAAATGCGTTTATTTAATAACAAAAGGGTGTCTTTTGTTTCTGTAAAATAAATTTATTTACTTCCATTTGATTATTCAAACGTAGGTTATGTTTAATTTTTATTCTTTCTTATTAATATGAAGAATCATAATTCAATTTATAATTAGTTAAAGACAAAAATTATTTTATATTAGATTGATTTGTGTTTAATTATCAAAGATTATGTTAAGAATAAGATCCATTCTATAAAATCAATTATTCAATGACTACCTTGAGTGAAATTCTTTTTTTATTTTGGACATCTTAGTGCTACTATGTATACATTGCAATTGCAACATCTAACTTATTTGTTATACAATGCGCCCGAAAAGAACAAATATTATTTGTCATATCATCGTTTGTAATAATGATCGAAACTAGTAATCTTGATAGTTTGTATTTCACCCTCGTTAATTATATTTATAAGCGACGATGTTTTTAATGATAAAGAATAAATAATAATGTAATAAAAGAGAAATATTAATGAAATCAAAGATTTATTGTAAATGTATTTATGTGAATGATAATAACTAATATTTTATATATATATGAGGGTTAACCAAAATGTAATGAAGATATGTACGAGGTGTGATCGAAATATAAAGAACATACGTAATGTACGAACATTAATCTAATCAGACCAGTGGTTCTTGAATATAAAAGCCAAGCCCACTCATGACTTTTATATTCAGTCCCTTTATCGGGCGACATTTTCTATAACGAAATACTTTAGTTTGCATAATATTTACCTGTACCGTGGGCAAAAAGTGTTCATAAATATGTAATATACTTAGTAGAATGTTCATTTTAAATTAACAGAAAAGAAGAATGTTTTTAATATCTGTAAGAGAGATTATTATGGGATAGTTGTGACTACGTACATGTTATGTGTTGACCTAGTCAAGTGAATTTATGTATTTTACGGTCTTAAAAAGAATATTAAGACATATCAAGCAATAAAGGTGAGACTAATAATCTTTAAATATCTGAGTTGATTTTTGCATTGAGAAAAGTAATTATCGCTTCGTAATTTATATGTTACAAAACGAACCAGGTTGACGACGCTTTTCTATAGAGTCGTTATACATCTTGCCCTCCCTGATGGGCGCCCTTGCCCGACACTACCGTATACTATCAGCCCACTTGCTTTATAGTGTCGGTATATATATATATATATATATATATATATATATATATATATATATAGACAGATAGATAGATAGATATAGATAGATAGATAGATAGATAGATAGATAGATAGATAGATAGATGTGTGTGTACACTTTGATTTCGTATATTCCAGCCTTTAGGTTTCGTAGTGTTAACCCATACCAATCCAAAAACTACTTTCCATTTTAGCATGTTTAGATTTGTTGCAATTATTACTTTTTTTAAAGCTTGGAACCAAATAATTTTATTGAGTAATGGAAATTATTTGATTGAAATTTTATAGGTTACTGCACAGTAAGCTCTACTTAAAGTGCCATTGTAATGGGAGCTGAACGACACATCGGAGGAAAGAATGCTTGGGGCCAGTCTACACCTCCATGGCACAAATCTGTTGCCATACCCGCGGGGTGTGTGCCCATATATGGTGGTTGCCCCGTTTGTGTAACAAACTCATGACAGTACACCCAGATTAGCTAGTGGTCTAAAAAAATGATTTTTGGGTGGCCATTTTGGATTAAAGTTTCCTATATTGTCGTGATCTATTCGTAATCATACAAGGTACACCTTCATACCAAGCCGAGCGGTGTGCGGCGATAGACCATCGGCTTGAAGGCCCCGGGTTGAGTCCCGGAAGGGTCATGTGTATGGATTTTAACAGCATTTGTTTTTCCGTATTGTGTCAGGGGGCGAAATCGTACGGAATAAAAGGATTTCAGTCTGAATAATTTGGAGAGAATATCCTCGCCAGGTTATTTTCATGGGAGTAAGAAATTAGTAAAAATATAGGATACACATTTTATAGCAGGATTAAAAATATGGTTTGGGTATCCTATTTCTTTTCTGTTAATTATGTTCTTCAATGTTCGAATTTTGATCATTCTCATGATATTTTCTGCTTTCAACGCAGTTCCATGAATATTACGAGGCCTGTCTAAAAAGTATCCCACCTTAATTTTTTCCACGCAAAGTAGTGATTCTCAGGCGGCGCCACCGTGCACGGTGGAAGGAGGAACCTTAATGCGCATGCTTGAATTTTTTTCACCGCGTTCGCTTGTGCCAGTAGTGAGCTGGTGATCGCGAAGTGAGGTGCTCAATTCGCAAGATGACTGAACGAATTGAGCAAAGATACTGCATCAAATTCTGTCAAAGGCTGGGTGATCCTCAAAGCCAAACAATTCGTAAGATTCAGCAGGTGTTTGGAGAAGATGCGATGGGTGTAACACAAATTAAACAATGGTTCAACCGATTCAAAGATGACCGCACATCAGTCGAGAGTGAGCAGCGTAGCGGCAGGCCCCAAACTGCTCGGAATGCAGCTGTTGTTGAGCGGGTGCGAAATTTGGTGATGGCAGATCGCCGTTTGACAGTGTGGGAGATTGCAGAAGATGTTGGAGTGAGTAAAGATTCTGCACATGCAATTTTACGTGACGATTTGAACATGAAACGAGTGGCTGCTAAATTTGTACCCAAGTTGTTGTCTCAGGAACAAAAAGACACCCATTTTGACGTTGCACAGGACCTTCTGGACACCACCAACACTGATCCTGGGTATCTGAATTCCGTGATAACTGGAGATGAGTCATAGGTGTACGGGTACGACCCAGAAACAAAACAACAATCGTCTCAATGGAAGCATCCCGATTCTCCCAGGCCGAAGAAAGCGCGGCAGGTGCGAAGCAAAATCAAGGTGTTGCTGACTGTTTTCTTCGATGCCCGTGGAATTGTGCATCATGAGTACGCACCGGAAGGACAAACAGTGACAAAGGAGTACTATCAAGATGTTCTCAGGCGAATCCGTGACGCAGTCCGGCGCAAAAGACCAGACATGTGGACAGCGAAGAACTGGCATGTCCATCATGATAACGCCCCAGCACATTCATTCCAATTGATCCACACGTTCTTAGCCAAACATGGAATTACAACCGTTCGCCAACCTCCCTACTCTCCAGACCTGGCTCCTTGTGACTTCTGGTTGTTTCCAAAATTGAAGACGCCTCTGAAGGGATCCCGTTTTGAGAGTAGAGAAGACATAATGCGGAACACGACGACGGAGCTGAACAACATTCCAAAAGAAGACTTCCAGCGGTGTTTCCAGCAGGGGAAGGATCGGTGGGCTAAGTGTGTGGAAGCACAAGGGGCCTACTTTGAAGGGGATTAGGGTCCCAAATCTGTCAGGTATTTGCAACTATTTTTCTGGCCAAAGGTCGGATACTTTTTAAACAGCCCTCGTATACCAAATGTTCTTTACATTTATTAAGTTCAGAAGGTTTTATCCGCCTGTAAGAAACCATTTTTGAAGATAATTCAGGTCCTAATGAATATTTTTCACTAGGAAAGGGAAGTATTACCATCTTCTAAACATGGAAGCAGAGGGCAATTTCGCACTCTGGTCAGATCAAACATTTCCGCGTAACAAAAGGAAGGCCCCCCTGTAAAACCTCTTCACTTCCAGTGTTATTGTTACTACCATAAATCTGCTGAAAGCAAACAATTTGAAGGGTTCGTTGATTTCTTTGTCCTTCTCCCGGCTTCCAAACGAAGAGGTGAATTTTACAACATGACTGCTGTAAGCGGGCGATTGGTAAAATGGTAAAAACGTTCTTTTATGTGTATGTGTGTGTGTGTGTGTGTGAGAGAGAGAGAGAGAGAGAGAGAGAGAGAAAGAGAGAAGAAAAAATTTTAGTTGCAAGATGACGTACTTCAATTGCCGTTTCTGTACATTTAGCAAAAAGAATACCGCCGCGCCACCAGAGAATAAAGGCAAGTGTAGCCTGTTCTCCTTTGCCAACTCAGCCAGAACTTTCAACTACAGGCTGTGATGAGTGTAGACCTTACCCAGTTTTCAAATTGAATAGCTGGTTGTGCTAGTTCGGTTTCTTGATCTTGTAAAAATCTTCCCTGTCTTTGTTTTGTTCGTCATCATTCCATCCGGAAATGAAAAAAAAATGAGAATTCCTCAGTTTACAGCAAGGGGAGTTTGGGACAAGAGATTAAGAATGATATTCCTGGAAGCCCATGTATCACGATTGTTTCATTCAATAGACAGAGGACACTTTTCTATGAAGGCTTTTCAACATGTTTTCTCACAAAGGGGATTTTCCTTCTGCAATCTATAGGACTACTGGCAATTTCAATCTTGGCCATTCCCGCCAGCGATTTCACTTTCGATACACGAGACGAGACGAGACATTTCACGAGACGTCCCGTCTCGTCTCGTTTTCGAGACGGGACAAGTAGTCTGTCTCGTCTCGTGTCTCGTCTAAAAGGGATCCGTCTCGTCTCGTGTATCGTCTCGTTTACGAGACGAGACGAGACGAGACACGAGAAATGTCTCGTCTCGTGGCAACACTAGCCGCAAGGTTAGGTTGTTAATGTTGTGTGCATGTAACCCATTCACAGAACTCTCGTCGTCAGTTGGCATCATCAACATGCAACTAGTGCACGAAATGTACCTTGAAGGGTTGAAAATGATGCTTGCGCAGAATTCTTTTTACAGACATTCGGCTAGTATTACTCTCTCGGGCCACATTTCGTATTGATCGCGTTGGACAGCACGTAACATTAGCCAGAATGCCAACGAATGTGCCATCGTCGGGTACGGATTGCGTTCTGCCCGAGAGAGGTCGTTTCAAGGCACTGCCAGTCTCCTTGAAGCGTATCAATGACTTGCCAGTCATTGTATGTGATGACAATGAAGCTGTGGATGTCGGTGATGAAACTGTTCCGCAGCCTCATGTATGCTCAAACCGGATGCGTGAAGGACCATTGCTGCTTTATTTGCAAGTGCATACTTAGTAACTATTCTTCATACACACTTTGACGTACGGGTGCCTATGCAACACATCATTTGATTGTAACACACAATTTAACATCAATTCAACACACAACGGCACAAACAGAACTAAACGGGAAATGAAAGATGAGTGGCGTGTTGCTCGTTTTGATTACGTGAGACACTGCCACTCAGCCAAAATAGACATATCATGGCACTATGCTCATTAAAGAAAATCGATCAGCAGCTTTCTGCAATATTTGACGGTTTCCTCCCCTACTGCTTCCAGGGTTGAAAAATAACGTTTTTTTTAAAAAAACGAACGTTTTTATGTTTAAAACGTGTTTCTTTTGTTAAAAAATTTTTAACGTTTAAAACAAAGTACTTTGTTTTAAACAAAAAAACATGTTTAAAATGTTTATTTTGTTTAAAACAATAATCTAAATAGGCATATATATTACATTTTTACACTCTTAGGTATTGTTTGCCATCTATATTCAACCGCTAGATGAAATTTCGGGAACTTCCCTAATCTCGATCCGCCCAAATGTTCAATTCTGGAGAAAGAAATCGGGATTTTCCCGATCACCGTTCATAGAATATGTAGTTTAGTTTCTTTGTGTTACGTTCTACTGGTCGTCTGCATTAAACACCCATTGACGCAACTGCAGTGTCAGGGCTTTAAACCTCAATGGTTCAGTCTTAAACCTCAAATTAAGGCTGGAAGATGGTTTTGGCACCAGTTTATTCCTGAAAAATGCAGCTTTGCTGGTGTGCATTTTATGTATGTGGGAGGAGGGTAAATATCGCGTTTTTTTTGTTTTTTCAACAATTTTTTGGGGGGTCATTCCCCCTCTTGGGGGATAGATTCATAAAAATTGTTACGTGAAGCACTGAAGGAGGTCACTACATGGTAATATTCTGTATTTGTACTTCTTGCTTATATGGGGATAGCAGGGAGGGGGCAAAGTTAGCCTATTTTTGGAGGTTAAGTTTTTTGACGTAAATTTTATTTATTTTTACAACAAACATCAATAACTCAGTCCTTAATTAAGCTAGAAAGATGATTTGGTACCAAAGTATGTGAGAGATGGAGCTTTCCGTCAGTTGCATTTTATGTATATAGGGAGTATGTATGTACGAGAGAGGGAGGATGAAGTTTTATTTTTTAAAAAAATTATCGAATTTTTTTTCATCAGGTTTTGGCGGGTATTCCTCCCCCCTTTGTGGTACATCCATAAAAATTGGTATGTGAAGCAATGAAGTAGTCCTCTACATGATAGTAACCTGTATGTGTACTTGTTGTTTATAGAGGAAGAGGGGGTCAAATCTGGTTAATTTCATTTATTTTATTTACGGTCCCATAAACACAGATATATTTCACTGAAGTGATCTAGAAGCATAATTCTTGTTCATATACATGATGTGTGCAGCAAAAATGATTTGTATATGGACGTGGTACTATTGTGGGGGAGGGGGGAGAATGTCTAATTCAATTAATGTTTTTATGCGCATAGTATTTTTAAATAGTTCCTACTCTTACATAAAACGAATTCATTACGCAATGGCAGCAATGGCTACCATTTCTTATATTATTGTCACAAGTATGTGGCCTACACATTAGCATCATTTTGTCAGCATAGCGTGACTGCAAGGGTTGCCAGGGCCCCGCAAAGTCAATATTCTCATATTTTTAATGATTTTTATGTCTGTTCTTTCTCTACGAATACGGCGGGAATTTCATGAATGTTACCTCGTTGGAATTTGTGGTCTATAAGTTTTCCAATGGTATATAACTCATGACTCTGTGATAATTAAGGGGGACACCAGAGCCCCGAACGTGAGAGTCTACCATTTTGTTAAAATCCCTGGCGGGTGTCTAGAGTTAATTGTGTTGTTATGCCGTAGTCACTAATTATTAATAGCTACCCATGTTGCAGATAGAGATGTATCTTGAAAACTGTTTATTTAAAATATGTCATTTGCTCCTTGTAAGCTAGTCACTGCTCTTTTCTGTGAATTGTATTTGTCAGAGCATTTCTTCTAGCTTATGATGTGAGAACTGTTCATTATTATGCAAATGATAGTGATCAAAAAATACCCAAGTTTTGAATTTGTGAATTTGGATCTTAGAATAGTGTATAGTGTGTTTAACCTCCGTTATTCTTGGGAATTAAGAAATGTTCGAATACTTCTCTTGAATTTCTGTTGGTTTAGTTATACGCACACTGATGTGCAGAATTTCGTTCAGTAATTGCTGTTATAATAAGAACATAACTCTGCTTGTAATTTACTCCATGCACAAATCCTGCGGAGGATGGGTTGTTTGTTAGAAAATTAAATTAGCTTCTTCAATCTGATATTTTAGTTGTTTTAAACATGTCCAACCAGCATCGAAAAAAAAACATGTTTAAAACAATTTGTTTAAAACGTATAAAACAAACTGAATAAAATAACAGCCCTCGTTTTAAACATGTTTTAAACACTTGTTTTAAACATTTTGTTTTAAACATATCAACCCTGACTGCTTCTGTCTACCTTCAACGCAATTTCCCATCAAATAACGCACATTCGAACACTTACTATATTACAATTCAGGCATTCCCTTTTCCTTTCTCCATTTATTTCATTTTGACTATTTCCCAGTTCCTATACAGTTCGCTGTAGCTCAGTCTGACTACGATACAGGCTAATCGTGCGTTCATGGTTCAAACATCGATCAGAACATTGGCTCAAGTTTAAGCGCTCTCAAGTCTGGCGACACTGAGGTGAATTCAACCTCCTATTAAATTGCGTGACAGCGTTTTTTGAACCAGTACCTTTTCATGTTCTTCCATTTATTAAACAAGTAGATGACGAGCACTGGTACTCCTTGCATGACTTGCTTTCTATTGATATCATTTATTTGTCAAAGGAAGGAGGATTGCATGCCATTGTCGCCCATCAGACGAATGCTAAGATGCTAAGAATCTCAAAAAGCTGGATTCTACATTTTCAAATTCCTTTGCAATGACATAAGTAGTATTGCTCACGAGCCCAGAACATTCTCGTGTCTCGTCTCGTTAAGAGAACTCATACACGACACTAGACAATCATTCAACGAAATGAGATGAAGCAACAAGTTTACGAGACGAGACAAAACCTGCAAATGAATAAGAGAGCCGAGATATTTTATTTATTTATTTGTTCAAGGAAATAACACAAGGAGAGATCGGATATATACTCCAAGGTCACATCGATATTTAGCTGACTCTAGGACTGATGGAAAAGGAATTGTTCCTGGCCTGAAAGAAGGGACCATCCTGGCATGCACCTGGGGAGACTGAGGAAAACCAGGAGAAACTTGAGTCAGTATGGCCCGTTGGAGCAGATTTCGTGCCGAGTTCCACCTACCCAAATGTCGTGTGGCAGGCAGGCACGCTATCTCTACACCAGTGTCTGGGTACGAGATAATTATTTTATGTCGTTTGAACTCGTCTGGAAACTGACGCTTCTGTTTCTAGACGAGACAAAATTTAATAATGAGACAGGTTCTAAGTGCCGCAATAAATAAAATTGAATTGTATTAACGTGCGCTACAAATTTCAAACTGGAATGACTTACTATCTTAGAAACTTTTAATACTTGGGGGCAGATCGTAGTTCATCTGAAATTTGTAACACCGTGTATTTAGACAACTCAAGGATGAATTGAACTAATCTTAAATGAAATAATCAATTTCTTTTGGATATTTTCGACATCACTCCACAATCTATCAGGACTCGAAATGGTTTTAATTATAAAAATCTACGAAATCGTAATGGCACAGAACTTAACCATTATGACTATCCAACATCGTAAATAGATGTAATACTCACAGGTAGTTCAGCTTTGATAATCTCTAATCGATGTCTTTTCACTATGCGATCTTAATTCTAACTCCCTAGTCTACTCTCCGTACTCAACCAGCACAACCCCTTCCGGAATTCAGGTGCTTCCTGGTTGTAGCTCAGGTCAGGTAGATTGTAGGTTGTAGAGCTTAGCTCAGGTCTTCTTATGAAATGCCTTACTTTGTTATTTCCGTTTAGGAAAACTTCTTATAACTGTAGTGTCATGACTACTTATCTGCTTTTATTTTCCTAAACAAATAGTTTGAATATCGCTTCCTTGTATTACAATAAACAAAATAAATTTACAAAATACATGTGAGGATTTTGGGTACTTTACAGTATCGTTCAAAGTTATCTTACGAGGAAACTTTTTCTAGTCTGTCATATGTATTCAATTGTCATTATCACTGAAGTCCTAACTTCGATAACTGGTAATAATATTTAATACTCTGCAAGCATAGATTCCTCAGGATCCTGTTGTTCGGCTCAGTCTATTGTTGATATTGGAAATAAGGCATCTATGGGAAACTGCTTCTCCTGCTGTTGTTCTTTTGTTGATGATTTTGATGTTATTGTGTAGGCGTGATCATTGAGTGTTTTTGTTTATGCGTGTAGTAAATACATTTATTGACAGATATTAGGACAAGCACAACTGTTAAGTCTGCACCATTACTTAGAAGTAGTGAAATGAGTCCCTTTTAATGCTTGAATATCATAAAGTTGGAAGAAATTATTGACATACCATTAACATTAAGAACTATAGTAGGCATAGAAGGATTAATTGTTGGATATTCACTTAATGTATCATCATAGAGGTGTATCGAAGAACAATCTGGGGTTATGTGTAAAATTGTTTTTGAAGAAACATATTTGACGGACTGAATATGTGAATTTGAAACATTATTTGGGGTTAATTTAATTTTGAATAGTTTGTATATTATAAATGACAAAATTATTAAAATGATTACTAGGATAGTAATTGTAGGGGTGACGAAAGTATAAGATGATTGCATTGTGGAGCGTACCTAGAAAGGCAAAAAAAAAAAAAAAAAAAAAAAAAAAAAAAATCAGGAAATGAAGTTGTTACTTTGTTATTCTTCTTTGAAATATGCTTAGCCTAATTTTAATAATAACCAAATATTCTTTTTTTTAATTAACTAGTTTCTTTGAGGGATGCTTTGCATACCTATTGCCTAGTTAGTTTGCTGTGAGATAAGCTCTACTTGAAAATTTTCTTCGAAAAATGTATATTCATAGCCTACTCACGTTTCAATAACTTAATATTTGATTTCATTGTTTATTTCTTTAATCATTTTCAGGCCTGTGAATATGATTATTTAGTTGAGTTACTATCTTATTGAGCCTGTATATTTTAATAAGTAGAGCTACAATAAGAATTAGTAATACAAATCCTACTAGTATAAAAATAATTCCAATGTTATAAGTAGTATGAGTATCAAAGTGAGTCCATATTGACATAGTAGGGTTCACTGTCAAATTCGATAGTTGAGAACAAAGGTTCTGTAATTTATTCAAGTAAAATTGGTTTTCTACATCCCATTGTGAAAATGAAAGATTTATAGGTAAAAGGTAACTCTATGTGATGATATGCAACTTCTACGGTATGTCTACTATCCAAGATTATTTGATTTGTTATCACTGAATCGAACGAATAAGATAAGAAATAAACTCTCTGTTGATCGTCTGAATAATTTGAATAAACTGGGTTTGGACATTTCTAGAGACAACATGAACAGTTGTTAATGGTGAAAACAAAATACCTACTAGGGTGTATAGATAAATAAATTTGAAGTTCCTTTGAGATGCTTTTACGGTACATGATTTCGTCGTGTTTCTAATGACCAGATCAGTTATACATCTAGAAACTGGTGTAGTTGATATTTGAGCTGTACCACATAGGAAGAGATAGCTTCTCCAAATGCATTTTTCGTTAGAAAGAGGGTAAAGTTTTAATTCAAATAGGTCATTTGTGGTAGTTTTAATTTAACATGTTTGTCCTGATGTAAATAACCTAGATTTGAAATCTTGAATAAGTGAATAAGAATATGTTGGTAAAATAATGGGTATTTTTGAAAGTACTGTTAGAACTTGCAAATCCATATTATATTCTAGAAGTGTCGTATGAGTAGTCGAATACAATAAAGCTAGGTCCTGTTTGAAAATAGTGGGCCTTATGCAGAGTCGTTTTGACGAATGATTAGAATCATACTAAAGACCTGACTACTGCAGGAAACAAATGTTAGTCGAACTCTTTAGTATGTCTCTAATCAGGCATCGGAACGACTCTGCATAAGGCCCAGTGTGTTTTAATAGACTATGCTGTTCAATTATTTGCTTTGCATGGTCCGTATCTAGTATGCGAAAAGAAAGAATATTTTGATAAACATCTCCAAAAGTTTAAAGAATTCCCTTATGAAGTTGGTATGTAGTCTCAAAACTTATTAAACTTGCTTAGTGGGTAAGAAAATTACAATATTGTGTTGTCACTGCCAGTTTCAAAGATTCAAAAGATCCTTGAATGGTGAGAATAACATCATGCTGAATTGAAAGGGCTTTATTAGAAAATTTCTTTTCATTTGTTGAAGTTCGAATTCCATGATTTTGTCGTAACGTTCAAGGTTATCTACTACGTGATTTAGACGATGTAATTGATAAGCGTTATAGGGAAGAAAGGGCCAAGCTTCCTAGTCCTAGTAAAGAAGCAAATAGAAATTGTTTGTTTGTTTTAGACTGGCAAGTAACAGAATTATTTTACGAAATAATAAAATGACAAGGGATTAAATTTAATATATTTTGTCTAAATTCGGTATCTGTTTCTTTAGTCGATTCTAAATATTGGTGGAATCGCGTGCATGAATTCGTTTTGACCGTATCGAACTGTAAATCAAAATGAATGCGCAACGGTTGATAGATATATTGGGAGACGTGAATGCTAAATCCCCGCTGTGCTAATGCTATGCCCAGATTTCCAATGGTAAATTGAGATTTCCGTGTCAAGGGGTTTTGTTGTGCTTGTGTGTGTTGTACTGTCATGATGGTTATTAAAATTAGTAAATTCATATTTGTGGACTTGCAACAAAAGGAGAGAAAAAAATTAGGCTAGGGCAATTTATGATCGTAGTATACTTTAATAACGACTAATTGAAAATAACATGAATAAATATTGAAAAAATTCTCTGAAGATTTATTAAAATAATGCAATCACTCTAAGTTTGTTGAATGTCTATAAATAGTAAATTCTCTAATTTCCTATATCGCGAAATAAGAAAGTTTTAGGCCTAACTGGCTTATCAAAGAAATAGAATAGTCCCAGGAAAGAAAAATAAGGGTATTGATTTCTTTGTGTTCGAAAAAGAAAACAGTAAGGCACTTACACTCACGGTGTCCGAAGAAGAAAGACTGTTATCGCGCAGTCTGTTCGCACTTGCTGAGTGAACAAAAGAAATCAATACGAAAGGCTTTCACCAGAATGATCTAATGCCCCTATTCTAGACTAACATAATTATGATCCTCTTCTTTTTCCATGTGCCATCTCGAAATTCGTCCAGTGGTTCTTGATTTCGCTTCTATTGGGGGTCATCTTTTGTTGATTGAATATCTGGTTAACTTTCTGAAAGTTTCGGCGTGGGAACATCTTAAGTTGATAGTACAAACTTGCTTCATCTTTGGGCGTCATCTGCGTCCACCGGCGTCTATGGGTGTCATCTAGCGTCTTAGCTTGTCTTTGGTTCTGATCACATCATTCATCATGTTTCTTAGCTGTAAATGTTTAATTGTTTCCTTAGATGCAAATCTTGGATAATTTTCTTCGTCCCATGTCTTGAGCAAATTGCCTACTTTCCAGGCTAATAGATGTTTATGTCACAGCGTCTTCTTCTCTTACTGATGAAATCTTCTTTAAAGATCTGATGTCCATTTAATCACATTTGAAGTTATTCTTCTTATTTTGATATTCTATGACGATTTTGTTCGCACTGTTAGTAAAACCTACAACTGTAGCTTTCTTGTTATATTTGTGACTGAATACTTCTGGGATCCCTTTCTTTTTCTGATGGTCCTTCAGTAAGACAACGTCCCGAACCTGGAATTCTATTTGCTTGTTTTCTTGAAGAAACTTCTCCAGTTGCTTTTGATAATTCTTGATCATATTTTGATAAGCCTCATCTCTTATCATTTTCAAAACTTCAATGCGATCTGCATTTTCGATGTTTTGTACTCGAGTCTGAAAATCATTTTCCAAGAATGACTTTGGCTGATAAGCATGTAGCAAAAAGAAATTGCTAAGTTTTGTTATTATCTTTGTAACATTATTTAACGAAAAAGTGAATGCTGTTAAAAATAAGTCCCATGTGTGTCCTTCAGACGATACATAGTATCGTAACGCTTGCTGAATGATGTCTGCTGTTTTTTTCTCACCAAACCTAAAGATTCGTGCTGATTGACAGCTATGAAATTCAATGTGATTCCCAACCTTTCTGAAAGTTCGGCCATTATTTTGCTATTGTGATCGAGAAGTTTGCCCAAAATAGTGTTCTCTAGCAGACCATATTTGAGAAATACTTTTCGATATAACGAGTGAGCTATTGATTCTACTGTTAAGTCTATTAAAGCATCTGTTCTAATATACTTACCTGGTACAGACATCACATGTGATGAGAATGTATTTGTTATGCTTTTCAGGCATTGGGAAAGGTCGTACCTCGTCAATTTGGATAGTAGAAAAAGGCTGTCATTGAGCATATGTCTGTGGTAACATTTTTGGAAGCTTAGTGACTCTCTTATTTAATAAACATGATGGGCAACTTCTAATCTTGTTTCTAATGAACGTTTTCATGTGTGGAAAATAAATTCTATGCAATGTATAGTTCTTGTTTAACCTAGATGAGCAGAGGTCAATGGTGGCTTATAAATCATATCAAACACTTTGTTTTGTAACTTAAAGGGAATACATAGTAAAAGTTTGGCTACGTTTGCGAACTTATGTATTCGATAAAGTTTTCCATCTACTAATTCATAGCATTTTGACACTCGTACTGCATTGGTGTTTGACGAAATTTCTCCCGTTTCTAATATTTATAAATATCTACAAAGAATGTGTCCTCTCTTCGATAGCGACCTATATCCTGTGGCTCTGTGAAATTCACTAAGCGTTTGTCCAGATCATTATTTTCTACTGAAGGATCTCACGGATGTACGGAAAGTAGTGTGTAACGGCCAAGTACGTCAGCTATATTGAGCTTACTTTTTACATATATTGGCGTGAATTGATATTCTGATATATAAAAATACCATTTCAAAAGTTTTGGTGGCAAATTCTTACTAATCCTCAGAAATGTTAGCACTCATTTATTTCTCTGATTCTGTTAATAAACGAGAGTAGTATGAGATAACATATCATTCACCTGAATTTTCATCTTCTGTCTGCAGCAAAATTTAAGAAATTGCGGTCCTTGACCCGTCAGTATACAAGCACAAAGGTTTGTTTTGATCATATGATGCTAGAGCGGAAGTTGCTAGCAATTTCTGTTCAAAAATTTCTTGAAGTTGAGCAGTCCATTCAAAATTTTCTCGTTTACGAACGAGCTTTTGAAGCGGTTCCGTGATTTCTGCATAATTGGGACAAAATTTTCGAATATAGTTACAAAGCCCTAAGTACGGTCGTAATTATGGATGATAAGTTTCAATAGTTTTGAAATTTCTGTCTGAAACTTCAAACCCAAATTTTGAAATTTTGTGTCCCAAAGCTATGATTGATTTTATGAGAAATTGTGATTTCTCTACCGACACACTTAAACCATTGATTCTCAGTCTATGTAACAGTTGTTCTAGAACTTCTACAAATTTCTCCTCAGAATTTGAAAATAAAAATAGATAATCCACATATAAGGCTATATTGTCGGGCTGTAAAATAGCTAGTACACCTGATAGGAACGTATTAAAATAAAAGGGAGAATTTACATAACCTTGTGGCATACGAAGGTATTCGAATATTCAAAGATTTGGAGTGCTAAATGATGTACATTTCCTTAATTGAGGCTCTAATTCTAATGTGAAAAAGGTATTAGAAATATCCAAATATCCGTAGTACAAGTGTCCTGACATAGTTGACAGTATTTTACTGACAGAAGGTAAATTAACACTATGATACAAAACTCTTGAGTTCAATTCTCTCAGATTAATAATCTTGCGCAATTTTCCCGACGGTTTCCTAAAAAAGACATAACCGGTGAATTATAAGGTGAATTGAATCTTTGTATCACCCGTTGTTCCAATAACGCATTTATAAATTGCGTAACTTCCGATTTGAGTGCATGTGGAATTGGAAATTGTTTGCGTGAAAATGGAATTTCTGTGTTAAGTTCAATCTTACATTGAAAATGTCTTGCTTTCTCGATTCTGTTAGGATTCTACGTAAATGCATTAGCAAAGCTTTAGCAGGGGTCTATTACTTTTTCTCTATATTCAGGACTGGTATCTTGACCAATATTTAATTAGAAATTTGAAATAACTGTTGTCCTTCCCGTAATAATTCCTCATCCACATAATTTTCATCTATTGATTGGCAACATTGATTTGACTCTTCAATTTGAACATCTTCCGCTTTCCCGATTACAAAATTCTTATGAAGAACGACTTTTGTGACTAAAGGGTTAATAATTTCAACTACAGGTCCGTTTTTACTCAAATTAGCTCGCGGCACTAAAATTCCTAGTTTCTCAATCATAGACATGTCTGGCTCTAAAATCACTTCTTGACCTGATTTCGAATTAATAAATTTAACTGGAACAATTATTCTTGGTCTTGGAGGAAGATACGTATTTTATGAATAAGAAACTTTGGATCATATGCCTCTGCCAATAGACATGATGACCTGTATTACTTTGTTGTTGTGTGTTACGAGAAGGCTTTCCATATCTAAACAAAGTTAGCATCTTATTGAGGTAATCAACACGGGTGTTATAAAAAAATAAAGAAGTCATTTCCTAAAAGAGCTTTCGGACCAAAATTTTCCACTATTCTGAACCCGTGATGAAAGGATCGTCCGTTGATTAGAAATTTGATTATGGCTGTATGTTTCAGCTCTATAGGTTCACATGAAACACCAACAACTTTCGTAATTTCCGGTGACAATTTAGGTTTAGGAGATAGCAATGGTTTATCTAAAATTGATATTGTTCTTGCCGTATCTGCAATTATTTTTAATGGTTACTTTCTCAGTTGTATTGTAAATCTAACCATGTCCCCTTCAATTTCTCATGGAGTCTGTATCTCTTCTCTCTGAACATTCTTTTGTTTATATTGACGGTGTACACTATTAGTTATTAATCTCTACGGGTTGGCCCCTTTTCTTGTTATCTGTACATCCACCGTCTGCATGTACAGAGGTTGTCAGTTTAAATTATGAGTCCCCTGTACCTGATTCATTTGGGAAGGGTTTTGTACAGGAACATAATATGCCGTACCATTACTTTGCATGTGATGTACACCCTGCATTTAATTAAAACTAGGCACCTGTTGTACATGAGACACATTAGTATGGTCACAAAAACACTGGTTGTTATGATAATTTGCGCGTCCTGATCTAAAATTTTCACTACCACCTCGGCCTCGAAAATTATTTTTCCCTTTAAAATTGTTGTATTGAGTATTGTTTCGACTCCATGTCAGAAGGGCCCGGACAAAAGGGCGAGGACAGAAAGGCCCGAGTCAAAACGGCCCCGCGTCAAAAGGCCCCGGTCAAAAGGGCCCCGGTCAAAAGGGCCCCGCGTCAAAAGGGCCCCACGTCAAAAAGGCCCGGCGTCAAAACGGCCCGGGTCAAAAGGGCCCCGCGTCAAAAGGGCCCGGGTCAAAAGGGCCCCGCGTCAAAAGGGCCCGGGTCAAAAGGGCCCTGCGTCAAAAGGGCCCCGCGTCAAAAGGGCCCCGGTCCAAAGGGCCCGGGTCAAAAAGGCACCGCAACAAAAGGGACTGAGTGTAAAGGGCCTCTCCCTCAAAACGGCCTCGCGAGAAAAGGGCCCGAGTCAAAAGAGCCTCATGTCAAAAGGGTCCCGCGAAAAAGGGCTTGAGTGGAAAGAGCCCGGGTAGAAATAGTCCCACGGCCAGAAAGCCTGAAATAAAAACAGAAGTGGAAATCAAAGATGCACGAGTGGATAGTGCCACCTTAGTAAGTAGAAGTGATTGTCTAATAGAAGGAAGAATATCAGTGGTTATTAGAGTTGAGTTGAGTTGATTTTAGTTTAGCGTCCCTTTCAGCAGCGAGGCTATATGAAACGTGGACCTACTGATTAACGTGGAATCCGAACCACATGAGCTCCCGCCGGGAATCGAACCCGGGTCAGTGGTTATTAGAGACAAAAAGGAAACTTGAATGGTGATCTTAATTTTGTTTGGTTGCTGTTTGTTCTGCAACAATCCCTATCGCTTAAGTCGTTTCTCGATGAATGTTTGCTTTCAACCGCGTCTCTCTGAGTTTGTAGACGTGGAAGACCGGGTTCGATTCCCGGTGGGATCTCATGTGGTTCGAATTCCACGTTAATCACTAGGTCCACATCTCATACAGCCTCGCTGCTGAAAGGGATGCTGAAGTGAAAATCATATCATATCATATCTCTAAGTTTGTATTCTCGAGACCTAGCCCAATCAGACTATCTATTAATGACTGTTCCCTTAGTTCTAAAATTCAATTTCTGCCCCTGAATCAAAGTAGAAAAATACGTATTATATGAATAATATTATCTTGAAAACGTTTCTTTAATTTTGGTGTAAGAACATACATGTGGATCTCCATACAGGGTTAGTCAAAAGTATTGGGAAAGAACAATAATAACGACACGCGTGGACGGGGGAAAATCAAATGTTGCAATTGGTGTTATTGCAAAAACTGCATTGGCTTGGAGTGTGGTCACCGTGGAAGCCATTTTGAATTACACTATATTGCGGATCGTACATTTTTTAATGGAAAAGGCTATGATCTTACACTTCAGTTTAGGCTTTATATTTCCACAAATGTGAAGGTGAACTCATTTTTGACACATTACCATTTGTTTATGAGACAAGGTGTTTGACATATGTATCTAATAGAAAAAAGTATCATGACAGGGCAGTAACAAAGATACAAATGGACAAAGGAAAAGTAAATGTTACACGTTGGTATTGGTGTTAAAACTGCGTTAAATGATCATGGCACCCAACTTGAATTCCGCATATTATATACCATAAACCATTTTCAAATAGACAAAGGTACTTGTGTCACATAAATTTAGGCTAGAATCTTGCTACAAACAATAATCTGAATTAGGGATGCGCACGAGACAAGCTTTGAGGCTGTCTCGTCTCAAAAATGTACTGTAAATGTGATGTCTCGACTCGAAAAATGTGCATTTTTCTATTGGAAGAGCTGTCTCGACTCGGATATTCTCAGGAAAATTCTGTCTCGACTCGTCTCGTGCGCACCCCTTACTGAGTCGACTTTTGACCGATCTCTATTCATTTACGCGATAGTGTGTGCTAAGTTTGACATTTGTTTCTAGTAGAAGAAAGTATTTAGACAGGTAACTAATAAACAGTACTTCATTGTGTTCTTTACGTTTCTGTTCGTTTGCTTACGTTTGTAAAATATTGAGAAGTTACCACGTATGTATAACATATTTTAATAGTAAGTATATTTGTGATTAATTGTTACTTTACGATTATAAAGCAATAGAATGCTTTTAATGTGCAGTTTCGAATATTTGGTAGAGCTCAACAACGTCGTTCAAATAGTAGTGGGTGATAACGATGTTTCTTCTGGTCAGTGTATTGTACCATGTAGAGTTAATACGGGAAGGATATAATGGTAGAATTGCTAGAAAGAAACCATGTATTACCCAAATTAAGAAATATAAGATACTTAAATTTTCTAGAGCTTTTGAAAATAAACCCAAAAACTGGTGGGAATGTTTTTATCGACGAATTTAAGTTAAACCTGCATGAATATGATTGTAGAATAATAGTGTTTCGACAAGTAAATACAGAAATAAATGTCAAGAACTTCCAGCCTGCTTTAAAATACAGAAGAAATATATCTTAACGTTCTTAGAAGGACTTCTAATTTTATCAAGATATTGATCCCAAACAAAGTATATGTTGTAAAGAAAAGATTGCTTTAAAACTGCCCAAAAGTTCGCTAAACCCCACCACACAGTACCGGCTTTAATCCCATTGAGAATCTTTGGAGCGAATTGCAACGTAAGGTCAATATATACGAGTTACGGTGAAAGAAGGTTTGAGAAAAGCATTACATACAGATTGGAACAATATTTCCCCACACTACACCAGGAAAATTGTAACAACGATGCCGAAATGCTTAAAGAAAGTTATAAATCATTGTGTGTTTGCTATTAAATACTAACTGTATTAACTTGGAGGAATAAAATAATTTTAGAGGACATTTTATAGTAGCTTTTAATAATATCTGAATATTTATGTGATCAACAGTGTCCACATCCCCATTCAATGTAGTTTTTGCAACAACACACACTTGCAACATTTGCTTTTCCTCCGCCAAATTATTATTTTATTGTCCTGATACTTTTGTCTACTACACACTAATGTCAAACATAGCACACTTTCCTCGTAAAAGAATGAGGATTGGTAAGGAATGAATCATATTCTCGTTTGTAGGAAAATTCAATCCTAAATTGATGTGCTAAACATGCTCCTTTCCATTTAAAAATATTATGTGATATCCAATATGGCGAATCTAGGATGGCTGTCATTATGTCCACGCCCTCACTCAGTGTAGTTTTCGCATCAACCTGCAACCTTTTACTTTTCTACGTCTACGTGTCTCTTTGCCTGTCCAGATACTTTGGTCTACTAGATACAAATGTCAAACGTAGCACCCTATCTCGCAAACGAATGAAGATAGATTTTAAAAAATGACTTCTTCTTCTCATCTGTGGGAACATTCTAGCCTAAATTGATGTGTCAAACCCACCTCTTTCCATTCAAAAGATATTGTGTGATATCAAATATCGCAGAATCCACCATCTGCAATACTTACTTTACCTCCGTCCACGCGTATCGTTATTACTGGTCTGTCGTAACATTTTTACTAACCCTATATTTTTTCCACATGTATGTTCTTTCAACACAAATAAACAGGTATATCCACGTAATATTTTTCATTTTATAAGTATTTTTATACTTCTGAAGTTTTGCAGGCTATATCTCAGATTTCTTGACATGGGGCCTTTTTGTTAGGGGGCCCTTCTGACCAGGGTCCTTTTGACTCAGGCCCTTATGACTGGAGCCCTTTTGACTAAGGCCTTTCTGTCCTCGCCCTTTTGTTCGGGCCCTTCTGACGTGACACCGGTTATAGGATAGGAAGAGATCATATACAGAGGTACAACAGTTATTTAATGCTACATTTTCCGACCATAACCCAATTTCGAAGTCAACTGCCTAAGAGACCATTGAATGTTTTGCAGAAAGGTACCGCATGGGATCAGGAAGGCCGAAACAATGTAGCAATTTGGCAGTTTCTTTTAATTTACAATCTTTTGTGGAAATTCCGCATTCATTGATAACCAGAGTTGCTAACAAGCTAGGTGTTTCCCAGAGTTCAGCGCAATGAATTTTTGTACACTACGCTCTTTATGTAAAGTCATTCTGAAGTATGATTAGTACCATACTAAAGAGTTCGATTAACATATGTTAATTGCAGTAGTCAAACCTTTAGTGTGACGCTAATCATACGTCAAAACGACTCTGCATAAGGCGGTATAAGTTGAAACCCTAGGAGAATGCGTTTAGTGCATGAAATAACGGAAGACAACTTTGATCACCGCATTGAGTTTTGCGAAGTAATGATATGAAATATCGATGACAGCAATATTCTCGTAAATGACATGGTATTCTCTGGTAACTTTCAGACTGTCAGTTTAACGTCCCACATTATGCCCTTTAGGATGACGATGATTAAAGCAAGTGAATGATGATGAAAGAACGGGTGAAATTAAAAGGAAACGAGGGTACCCCGGGAAAACTCACCTATACAATATTGTCCACCACAACCTTACTTGGCCGGGAATCGAACCAGTAGTCCTACACACCAGAGCTAAGCGTTCTACCACTGAACCACCGTGCCCCTCCCTCCGGTATTCTTTCATGAAGTGATATTTACCTTATATGGTCTGGTGAACCGAAAAAATTATCACTATTGGAGCGATGAAAACCCACATTGATGGGATGTTATTTCGAAGAACAGAAGTGCAGAAGCTACTGACAGAAATAAACTACATTCTTAATTAGAAACATTACGAATGATATAAGAGATATGTTAAATTAAAAGTAGGAATGCAAAATATTTTTTGAATACGAACTGTGGTTTAATTAGGAATACAGCTGGTAAATAATAATATTGGACTACAAAGGTATTCAGAAGTCTTGCTAGAGGAAATATAAATATATTGAGATTATTATTATTATTATTATTATTATTATTATTATTATTATTATTATTATTATTATTATTATTATCGAATTGAAAATTCAATGGTGTAGCTAAAATCAGGTAAAAGATCAGAAAAAGTACTTGTAGCCAACAAGCGGTAAGAAATGTGTGAAGTAGTAGTAATGGGGTTACTTCAGGAAACTTTTTGGCCCCTGGGTTCCTGCCTCAGGACCCATGGTCCCTGGCCGGGGTCAATGAACTAGGGGTACATAGGACCACCCCCTCTACATTTTGGCAGAGGTACCATGACCCACCCCCTAAATTTTGGCAGGGGTACATAGGTCCACCCCCTTAAGTTTTGGAAATTGCCAAATCTAAAAATTTGGTATGGTAGCCTAGGACCACAGTATGTACCTCTATCCGTATTGGGGGTCTATGTCGTTCCCTTTCATGGGTAAAAAATTGCCAAAAAGTCAAATTTCGGGGGTTTTTGACCTAATTTATCCCCTTGGATGAGGTGTTATTACCCTATATGGTTATATGGGCGTATACAGGGGTCCATTCTCTTTCATAAGACATGGGTATATTAATGCACCTCTTGAAAAATTTGGGAGGATTACCTTGGCCCACCCCTTAAATTTTGGAAATTGACCAATTTAAACATTGGGTATTATAGTACAGGACCCTAATATGTATTATGATAAATTTGGGTGGTCCACCTCGTTCCCTTTTAGGGGTACAAAATTGACAAAATATAAACGTAAGCAATACGTAGTACCACGTGTTTGGTTTTGGTCGATTTTATCCCCTTTGATGAGGTGTTATTATCCTATATAGTTATATGGTCATGTATAGGGGTCCATTACCTTTCATAAGATATGGGTATATTTGTGCACCCCTTTAAAAATTTGGGAGGGGTACTTTGGCCCACCCCTTAAATTTTGGAAATTGCTCATTTTATATATTTGGTATTATAGTACTGGACCCTAACATGTATTATAATAAATTTGGGTGGTCCACCTCGTTCTCTTCTAGGGGTACAAAATTGCCAAAATATAAACGTAAGCAATACGTTGTACCACGTGTTTGTTTTTTGGCCCATTTTATTTCTTTGGATGAGGTCCTATTACCTTATATGGTTATATGGTTATGTATAGGGGTTTATTTCCTATTATAAGACATAGGTACATTTGTGCACCCCTTTAAAAATTTGGGAGGGGTACCTTGGCCCACCCCTTAAATTTTAGAAATTGCCTATTTTACACATTTGGTATAATAGCATAGGACCCTAATATATATTACTATAAATTTGGGTGGTCCACCTCGTTCCCTTTCATGGGTACGAAATTGCCAAATTTTTAGTACAACCACGTGTTTGTTTTGGCTCAATTTATCCCCTTGGATGAGGTCCTATTACCTTATATGGTTATATCGTCATATATAGGGGTCAATTTCCTATCATAAGACATAGGTACATTTGTGCACCCCCGGGAGGGGTACCTTGGCTCACCCCTTTAATTTTGGAAATTGCTCAATTTAAACATTTGGTATTATAGTATAGGACCCTAACATGTATTATGATAAATTTGGTTGGTTCACCTCGTTCCCTTTCATGGGTACGAAATTGCCAAATTTTAGTACAACCACGTGTTTGTTTTGGCTCAATTTATCCCCTTGGATGAGGTCCTATTACCTTATATGATTATATGGTTATGTATATTGGTCTATTCCCTATTATAAGACATGGGTATATTGATGCACCCTTTAAAAATTTGGGAGGGGTACCTTGGCCCACCCCTTAAATTTTGGAAATTGCCCAATTTAAACATTTGGTATAATAGTATAAGACCCTAATATATATATATATATATATTACTATAAATTTGGGTGGTTCATCTCGTTCCCTTTCATGGGTACGAAATTGCCAAATTTTAGTACAACCACGTGTTTCGTTTTTGACCTAATTTATTCACTTGGATGAGGTCCTATTACCTAATATGATTATATGGTCATGTATAGGGGTCCATTTTCTATCATAAGACATAGGTACATTGATGCACCCAGGGAGGGGTACCATAGCCAATCCCTTAAATTTTGGAAATTTTTCAATTTAAGCATTCGCTATCATAGTACATGACATAGGACCACCCCCCTTAAATTTTGGAAATTGCCAAATCTAAAAATTTGGTATGGTAGCCTAGGACCACAGTATGTACCTCTATCCGTATTGGGGGTCTATGTCGTTCCCTTTCATGGGTAAAAAATTGCCAAAAAGTCAAATTTCGGGGGTTTTTGATTTCAAAGTTTGGTTTGACATTTTTAAAGTTTGTGCACTCATTAGTAAAGAACCGGAACTGTTTAGAACTAAAACCTCTGGCAACATTGTGGTGCAATAGTACACGTCAGAACATGGGGTTGTACTTGAAATAAAAAAAAACACAATTCATTGAAATGGATCATTTTATTACACTCCACATACATCCATACCAGATAGTGGTTCTGGATATTGTCGATATTTTGAACTTCTTGCACTAGTTTGTCTTTAGCATATAATTTTAATTCCAATTGAAGTCTTTTAAGGTCTAATGCAATATCAATTGGTGGAAACTCAATGTCCATTTGATCACAAATAAACTGTTTACCATACATGTATGCACCCACGAACGATGTTGACAACCATCACAATATCTAGATACATGTTGTACAATATGCATAACACATTTTTCAAAATAGTACTTTTTCAGGAATATACTAGTTTTGTTGCACACTTCCACTGCATGTTAAACACACTGGAATACGTTGATAAATTTGTTCCATTCTGTTTCCGTTAGATACACCATGTTGCGAGGGACATGAAATGTACTCTTTTTACGTAACAGCACCATCTTCTCCTCGAGGACTGTATGCATCACCACTTCATGATTTGAGCCTAATGATTTGACTATGGTCACATTTAGCTCATCATGAAAATAATCGTTCATTTGGTCGATTCGCGAACATAATATTTGCCATTCTTCACAGGTCAGTTGTACACCAAATTGTTCTGCTTTGCCCAATCGAATCACTGGTTCAAATGTTCTAGCACTGATACCAATCATCACATGTTTTGTTTGAAATATATTTATTGGATAATAGCTTGCGAAGATGAATTCTTTATCGTTAGAAGTACACATCTTTCCTCCTGAAAAGCACTTGCTCAAATTATTTCGTGGGATGACACTGTATTTGCTGGTTTATAGTTATTGCTGACGTCATTGGTAAGGAATGTGCTGACGTTTGAATTCATGATTTCATCACAGTTGCTAACGTCATGCCGACCAACCAAATTCATATAACTATGTCTGACGTCAAAGGAATGTGCTGACGTTTGAATTCATGATTTCATCACAATTTCTGACGAATCTGGCTGTGTACTAAATTCAAGTTGATGACTTCGACCCAAGAATCCTTTGTAACATAAAGATACAGATCCAGTATTTAAGAAACGTAACAGTTCTTCTTGTTTTGATGCTTCCATGGGTAAATATCTTGCTGGTAAAATTATATACTTATCATCTTCAAACTTCACTACGATTCTTAATCCAAACTTTGTAGGGATCATTTGGCTAGCTAAGATTCTATAAGGTACATTCTGTTGTAAATCAGTAATCTTGGTAAATGATTTCATCACATCACGCGTGTTTAGAAATTGCAGACAAGAAGCCATGATGATGTTATCATGAATACTAACTCGAACGATACTTATATATGATGCAAAACTGATGACGTTGCATTATCATGTTCTGACGTGTACTATTGCACCACAATGTTGCCAGAGGTTTTAGTTCTAAACAGTTCCGGTTCTTTACTAATGAGTGCACAAACTTTAAAAATGTCAAACCAAACTTTGAAACAAAATTTTGAAACGAAAAAATTTGGAAACGAAAAAAATTCAAACAAAATTTTGCAACAAAAAAATTTCAAACGAAAAATTTTTAAACAAAAAAATTTTGAAACATTTGAAACAAAATTTTGAAACAAAAAATTCAAACAAAAATTTGAAAGCAAGAATTTTCAAACAAAAAGTTTCAAGCAAAAAAAAATTTCAAACTAAAAATTTTACGTTTCACGGTTAACCGTCAAACTTTATCCGGTTTTTAACTATTCGATTAACAAATAAACGGTTTTGATCATATTTATCAGTGAGTGCAAAATGTTGAACGAAACCAAGATTTTTAAATGTTAAAGAAAACTTAAAACTGAATGCAGCAAAGATTTGAAAATCATCCACCAATCAGATTGCACGAAAGATAGTGATCAACCAATCAGATTGCAGGAAAGATAGTGATCATCCAATCAAATTGCATTAACAATAACTTTGCTAGTGTCAGATTACATCACCTTATAATTAAATTTCAAACTGTTGTAGCATGTATTGCCTTTCGTCTATGAGTCATAAGATTCAATAAGGTTAGCTATCAGATTTCTAAAGCTCAAGGTCAAATCAATCACTACCAATGATCTTAGACTATGAGCTGTGACTAAAGTTCAATGTATTGTTTCAAATTTCGCACCTTATGTTAAAATTCTGTTTATCACCATTCCCAAATTTAAAGAATACTTCTCTTGATATACCTAAGTCTTAGAGTTAATCATATCATTATATGTTCAATAAGGTCAATAATGTCCGTCAATTGTTTACCTGAGTAAAACCAACTGTTTTCTAGAAGTGTGTGTACTCAAACTTAAGAAGTACCACAACAAAGGAAATGAATCCCAGTACACTACCTCATCAAGGACAATCACGTGGTACAACGTCTTGCTTACGTTTATATTTGGCGGGAATAATCAAAACCAATGACGTAATTTCATTTGACAATTCTCAAATTATCCTACAAAGTTTCAATGTACCAATGTCCTGGACTCCTAATCCCATCATAGGTCAATAACCGATCACGTGATCATACTCATATTTGACAATGATTTACCCAATGAATGAGATACTATCCAATTTTAAGAACAATTACCAATTATTGATACGACAATAAGAAATGTACCCCTTCCAAAATTTAAGATTGGTACACAAATACACCTGTGTCTTATGAAAAAGTAATAAATCCTGTACTTATTCAATAATAAAGCCGGTCAATAACATTTAAATTTTTGAATATTTGGCCATAAGAGGAACATCAACATCTACAATGGGTCCTAGAAAACGTTTACCGAATTTTGTTATTTGATAATTCCCAAATTTAAAAGGGAACATAAACATATAAAGGTAATAAACCTCTGTACATACCCATATAACGTGCTAAATAGGGGTCAATAACCTCCGAAATTTGATTTTTGGTAGTTCTTTACCTAGGGTCAATAACCTCCGAAATTTGTTTTTGGTAGTTCTTTACCCATGAAAGGGAACGATGTGGACCATCCAAATTTATAGTGGTACATATTGAAGACCTGTACGAAGATACCAAATGCTTATATTAAACAATTTCTAAAACTGAGTGGATGAGTCAAGATACCCCTCCCAAATTTTTTAAAGGGTGCATCAATGTACTCATGTCTTATGATAGGAAATGAACCTATATACATGACCATATGACCATATACGGTATAAGACCGCTTCAAACGGAATAAATTGGGCCAAAAACCAAACACGTGATACAACATATTGCTTATGTTTATATTTTGGCATTTTTTTTTTACTCATGAAAGGGAACAAGGTGGACCACCCAAATTTATCATGATACATATTGAGGTCATGTACTATGATAGCGAATGCTTAAATTGAAAAATTTCCAAAATTTAAGGGATTGGCTATGGTACCCCTCCCTGGGTGCATCAATGTACCTATGTCTTATGATAGAAAATGGACCCCTATACATGACCATATAATCATATTAGGTAATAGGACCTCATCCAAGTGAATAAATTAGGTCAAAAACGAAACACGTGGTTGTACTAAAATTTGGCAATTTCGTACCCATGAAAGGGAACGAGATGAACCACCCAAATTTATAGTAATATATATATATATATATATATATATATATATATATATATATACAGGTTGGTTCAGTAATGTTGGACAGCCCTGAATAAATCGGAAACCAGAAGATATATTAGCAAGAGTGTAGTGGATCCAAATACTTGTGGAAGGGGGACGTTTTTTGAGGTACCACACAATGTTACCAGGTCAACAGTGTTGCCAGCTCAATACAAAGTTGTATTTTTTTAAATGGAAGATATATAATTTTGTGCCATCAAAAGAATTAGTACAGAATGTGAATACCAACAAGCGAAACCGCACCTGTCAGTGTTGCCAAATAAGGAAGTTATAAAGCTTCAAAAATCAAGAAATTAAAGTGTCCGTAGAGCAAAACTAGCAAAAAGGCAAGAAAAATAATACTACGGGATGAAAAGGAGTAACCGAAAGAGTAAACCAAAGAACGCACAGCATTCAGTGAGTAACAGGGTTGCCACAGCAAAGGGGGAAAAATTGAAAATTTTTCAGTTGCCATAGGAAGAAAAGTGCCCATATGACATAATGCTGGAAACACCATAGAAAGTCTATGTAAGATTCAAGAATCCTAATAGCGTTTGTTCGAAAGCGATATCTCTAACCGTTCCCGAGATACACCAAAGGTGTGCGGGGTTTGCAACACTGCATAATAATTCCTTCGCCCTCCAAACTACAGGAACAAGTAATGAAAATGACACGCCTAACAAACTGTAAGAACTACACGGGTCTAATCGTCAAATAGAAGGCAATATTACCTTTATGTTTACAAGAACATATGATGAAGTGTGGGATTTTCCCCGTAACTCTTATGGGACACGGAGACATCATTGTCACGCAACGTCCGTGACAATATACACAATGTGGTACACAAACCAGATCAGGTGTTCTTGTGATGCAGTGGTTAACGATTCGGACTACGACGTAGGTCGTTGGTTCGTTCCCATTCAGGGCTACTGTTTTTGTTCTTTCAACAAGCACTATAATTACGTTAGATAGAGGCGATTTCTATGAAACGTTTTACTAATGTTCCTTGGCTTCGCGTTAGAATGTAGTCGGTTGCACACATAAGAATTCCTAATCTAGAAAGAATAATAATTACCATGGTTTTGAATAATAATAATAATAATAATAATATGTTTTACTGAACGCTGGAATTGGCCAGTTATAACAATCATCAATAATGTTGTTTCAACAAGCTCGTATCATGCTTGTTGATGGTTCTCACAACATGAAGTCTGACAAGCTGAAAGCAAGTGACTGCCAACCTTGCCAAGCTGTCATACTGTATGAATGCAGTGTATTGACCATACTAATAGTAACAATAAATGTGTGAATCAGTGTTAGATAAAGGAGGAAAACTTAATCAGTTTTAAAATGACTACGCAAGATGGCGCTTGCTGTTATATTTTGCTACTCCTGTGCTCAGTTTTATGAAATTTTTACTTACAAGCATAAATTATTTTACAAGTAGTTGTCTCATTACGGGATATGAATATTATATTACCGTTTTTCGTGTTATGTTTTACATTTTTTTCACGTAAATATTATACACACGTGAAATACAAAGATAGTTTATTTTGACTTTTCGCCAGGAAGACTTCATGTAGGACCCATAGTGTGCTTGGATTTTCTCGGTGTTTTCTCACTTCCTTCAGTCCACCATTTTGATAATCATCACTGCTCCTTTTAGATTCGGATGATAACCGTGGAATATTAAACCAGAAAAATTCAAAAAACGCCTTCAGCACCCTAACACCCGTGCTAATGCATAGTTTTACTCGCTGCGGGAACTCGCAGAATCATTGTGACGCGTGATTACTAAAGAGTTCGACTAACATGTTTCCTGCAGTAGTCAGGCCTTTTATATGACGCTAATCATACGTCAAAACGACCCTGTATAAAGCCCTATCTCAGATTCCTCATTCCACCTGGATTGTGGAACAAATCTGTCTGTGTAAGTAAGCAACCTAGTAAAAGTTGATAGTTTTCATTTTACGTAGCCGTGTTTGGTTCACAATTTTAGTCATAATGATTATGCCATCTAAAGTAAAGTTGCACTAAGACATTCAACTTACAAAATACATGCACTGGGGAACACAACTTACAAAATACCTGCATGATAATACAACTTGACAAAATACCACGCTTGAAGGAACTAAGTCCGTTTGGTTGAAAAGATCGGATTTGTGTAATGGTTTTGTATTTGTACACGTATCCTTAATCTGCACCGTAGAGACATCTAGTTATAAATAAAAGTATAACGTTTAACTGCTGTTTTCTGAGAAACTATTACCATAGAAATGATATAATTTTCCTCTAAATGCAAATTGAGTTGCACTTTAACAAGAAAACGATGGAATTTCTAAAGTAGAGATAAGCTTTACATCAAGGATTGCAACTACGCTTATAAAACACCATTTTTGAGCGTACTTAGAGTGTTTTGTCCAAAAGATGAAATTTATGTAATGATTTTGTATTAGTATATGCCCCCAGGCCCCCACGTTTGCCGGGCCTACGGCCTCCATCTCTTAGGTATCAGCCTTTGTACGAAGAGTGAATTTTGTGCATTTGCCCTTTAATCACATTTCCTGAATTTGGCACAGCTGAGGGCTTCGCCCCCTAGATCCTCACGTTTACTCGGCCTACGGCCTCGCACCTCTTAAATCCACAATTCTACTAAATTTCAAGTTTTTTTCCCTATTTCAACTATCTAAAAGATAAGATTTTTTATCCTAAGAAAACGCCCATTTAAATAACATGGGAATTTCTTCATCCCTCCTTTAGATCCATTAAAAACTAAAAATATTCACTTTTGGCAATTTTCCTGTACGTTAGTCCCGGAAGGCTACACTCTTAAGAAATTTCATCATTCTAGTCCTGCCGGAAGTCTCTAAACATTTTGGGGTGTAGAAGATGTCCCATATAAATAACATAGGGAAGATTTTTCAGTTTCCCATAAAACCATTCTACATTTGGAAATTTTTATTTTTAGCGAATTACTTAGTTAACGCTAAGGAAAACGTATAAGCATACCGATTTTTAAGTTTTTATTTCAATTCCAAGTACCTAAAACATGAGATTATAGGTCCAAAAAAAGGCCCCTTTAAATAACATGGGGAATTTCTTCACCTCTCCTTTAGATACCCTAAAAATTAAAAATATTCAATTTGGCAATTTTTCTGTCGGTTAGTCTCGAAAAGCTACAATTATGTCAAATTTAAGCATTGTAACCCTACATGAAGTGCCCAATAATTTGGGGGTGTAGAAGGTGTTCCATATAAATAACAAGGGAAAGATTTTTCAGTTTCCTATAAAGCCACTTTAAAGTTGGAATTTTTTATTTTTCCCAAAAGTGAATATTTATAATTTTTAGGGGATCTAAACGAGAGAGTATAGTATTAATGTACCATAATGTGTATATTGTCACGGACGTTGCGTGACAATGATGTGTTCGTGTCCCATAAGAGTTACGGGGAAAACCCCACACTTCATCATATGTTCTTGTAAACATAAAGGTATCATTGCCTTCTATTTGACAATTAGACCCGTGTAGTTCTTACAGTTTGTTAGGCGTGTCATTTTCATTACTTGTTCCTGTAGTTTGGAGGGCGAAGGAATTATTATGCAGTGTTGCCAACCCCGCACACCTTTGGTGTATCTCGGGAACGGTTAGAGATATCGCTTTCGAACAAACGCTATTAGGATTCTTGAATCTTACATAGACTTTCTATGGTGTTTCCAGCATTATGTCATATGGGCACTTTTCCTCCTATGGCAACTGAAAAATTTTCAACTTTTCCCCCTTTTGCTGTGGCAACCCTGTTACTCACTGAATGCTGTGCGTTCTTTGGTTTACTCTTTCGGTTACTCCTTTTCATTCTGTAGTATTATTTTTCTTGCCTTTTTGCTAGTTTTGCTCTACGGACACTTTAATTTCTTGATCTTTGAAGCTTTATAACTTCCTTATTTGGCAACACTGACAGGTGCTGTTTCGCTTGTTGGTATTCACATTCTGTACTAATTCTTTTGATGGCACAAAATTATATATGTTCCATTTAAAAAAATACAACTTTGTACTGAGCTGGCAACACTGTTGACCTGGTAACATTGTGTGGTACCTCAAAAAACGTTCTCCTTCCACAAGTATCTGGATCCACTACACTCTTGCTAATATCTCTTCTGGTTTCCGATTTATTCAGGGCTGTCCAACATTACTGAACCACCCTGTATATATATATATATATATATATATATTAGGGTCTTATACTATTATACCAAATGTTTAAATTGGGCAATTTCCAAAATTTAAGGGGTGGGCCAAGGTACCCCTCCCAAATTTTTAAAGGGTGCATCAATATACCCATGTCTTATAATAGGGAATAGACCAATATACATAACCATATAATCATATAAGGTAATAGGACCTCATCCAAGGGGATAAATTGAGCCAAAACAAACACGTGGTTGTACTAAAATTTGGCAATTTCGTACCCATGAAAGGGAACGAGGTGAACCAACCAAATTTATCATAATACATGTTAGGGTCCTATACTATAATACCAAATGTTTAAATTGAGCAATTTCCAAAATTAAAGGGGTGAGCCAAGGTACCCCTCCCGGGGGTGCACAAATGTACCTATGTCTTATGATAGGAAATTGACCCCTATATATGACGATATAACCATATAAGGTAATAGGACCTCATCCAAGGGGATAAATTGAGCCAAAACAAACACGTGGTTGTACTAAAAATTTGGCAATTTCGTACCCATGAAAGGGAACGAGGTGGACCACCCAAATTTATAGTAATATATATTAGGGTCCTATGCTATTATACCAAATGTGTAAAATAGGCAATTTCTAAAATTTAAGGGGTGGGCCAAGGTACCCCTCCCAAATTTTTAAAGGGGTGCACAAATGTACCTATGTCTTATAATAGGAAATAAACCCCTATACATAACCATATAACCATATAAGGTAATAGGACCTCATCCAAAGAAATAAAATGGGCCAAAAAACAAACACGTGGTACAACGTATTGCTTACGTTTATATTTTGGCAATTTTGTACCCCTAGAAGAGAACGAGGTGGACCACCCAAATTTATTATAATACATGTTAGGGTCCAGTACTATAATACCAAATATATAAAATGAGCAATTTCCAAAATTTAAGGGGTGGGCCAAAGTACCCCTCCCAAATTTTTAAAGGGGTGCACAAATATACCCATATCTTATGAAAGGTAATGGACCCCTATACATGACCATATAACTATATAGGATAATAACACCTCATCAAAGGGGATAAAATCGACCAAAACCAAACACGTGGTACTACGTATTGCTTACGTTTATATTTTGTCAATTTTGTACCCCTAAAAGGGAACGAGGTGGACCACCCAAATTTATCATAATACATATTAGGGTCCTGTACTATAATACCCAATGTTTAAATTGGTCAATTTCCAAAATTTAAGGGGTGGGCCAAGGTAATCCTCCCAAATTTTTCAAGAGGTGCATTAATATACCCATGTCTTATGAAAGAGAATGGACCCCTGTATACGCCCATATAACCATATAGGGTAATAACACCTCATCCAAGGGGATAAATTAGGTCAAAAACCCCCGAAATTTGACTTTTTGGCAATTTTTTACCCATGAAAGGGAACGACATAGACCCCCAATACGGATAGAGGTACATACTGTGGTCCTAGGCTACCATACCAAATTTTTAGATTTGGCAATTTCCAAAACTTAAGGGGGTGGACCTATGTACCCCTGCCAAAATTTAGGGGGTGGGCCATGGTACCTCTGTCAAAATGTAGAGGGGGTGGTCCTATGTACCCCTAGTTCATTGACCCCGGCCAGGGACCATGGGTCCTGAGGCAGGAACCCAGGGGCCAAAAAGTTTCCTGAAGTAACCCCATTACTACTGAAGTATTAAGGGCTTGCATTGAGGGTGCCAGGTAAACATGATTGGGAGCCACTGATATACGATATTGCATTGAGGACGACCCCTTCTGTACACGTCGTTCTTTGTCTAGGCCTTACTGACATGGAATCAAATAAAAATAATGAAACAAGAAGTATATTATAAACAAAAAATTTTTACTAAAACTATTATATATATTTTCTCCACTAAATCTCATCAAATTATATATATAGATATATATAATATTAACAACTTGACTTCGGTGAACATTACATTATTCTTATTATATATTAACGGTGCTAATTTAACACGAAGCCTTATAATAAGGATTTAAAAACAGCTGAAAGACAAATGACAAACATTACAAACAAATAGCATTTGTTTGTATTTTCTGTTGCATCTGATCCGATTTTATACGTATATAATCATTTTACATTACAGTATATTTTTGAACAACTTGACTTTGATTAACATTACACTATGATCATTATATTTTAAAAGTACCAATCTTGCATAAAGCCTTACAGTAAGATAAAAAGAGTAAAAAAAGACATTACTAACAAAAAGTATTTTTGAGATAAACATATTACATTTATTATATTTGAAAAGTACTTACTTAACATGAATCCTTAGAAAGAAAAATCTTCATATCTTGTCGATTAAATTGGGTCTAAAAGGACCAGTGTCACTTTTTGGCAAAAAAAATGAGATGTTCGTCAAATTTTAACGCCTATAAATGGATATTTTCTTTTGGAAGAAAAGCTAATGTTAATATGAATAGTATATATACTCCAAACTACTTCGTGTTGACATTAGCCCTTTTAGTCCCAAGTCGCAGATATATAAAGTATGTGAACTTACATTGAAAAATTCTGGCTACTTTAATCTGTTTTGAAATTCTTCCAACTTATATTGGACATATGTTTATTATCATTTTTGCTTAACTTTCCAAATGCCAAATACGATTGACAATTGTCTCAAACTGCTTGCGTGGATTGCAAATTAAAATTGTGAACCAAGCCACGAAGATAGTTCTCTAAAGGTCTTTGAGTATACTCCTGTACAATAGTACGTACTCGACTTGCAGTTACTCTGTATTTTTTTCTGCCGGTGGTTAATACTTGTCTAGCAACTTCTATTAATTTGATCAACAGAGTGCTCCTTTAACCGTGTATATTCGACGATAACCGTTTACGATAAGATAAAATTCGTTTCGCCATATAATTTTATGATAATTACGCGCATCTCTTTACTTTATTTCATAGTTCTACCATATTCACTTTTTAATATCCGGCGACAGTTGCCATCGAAATTCATACAGTTATACGCATAATAATAATAATAATAATAATAATAATAATAATAATAATAATAATAATAATAATAATAATAATAACAGAATTATAATATCAATTACACAAACAATACCTTCGAATAAAGAAAAAGTAACTGTCACGCTGGGATTCGAACCCGAGTCACTGAAATGGCAGTTCTCTGCTTTCACACTTGATACAAAGATAAGAAAATAAACTAGTAGCTATGTTACATAAACATAGCACACACTATTTCTACACGTGTTGATGCAATTCAAAGAATGCGAAAATAATGTCTGCCGGCTTTTCTTCTTTAGAAATTAGAAGTCACGGTGAGGAAGAATTGCAGTAATATAAATCGGAACCAGTTAAAAACAATGAGGTAGTCTCATCTTGAAGAACGCTTCGTGATATTTTCCTCATTGACGAAGGTCTATATCACTTGTTTTTGAGTTAAAGTAGGAAACCTCGAGTAAGTCATTGTGACACTCATAAGGAACACCTCCTTATACGAGTATTAGTACGGGTATTTTGTGTATTGTCTTACATGCAATGCTTTTAACTAGCTAATAGTTTAGGCGGAAGATGAAGTGACGAAGTGGGTAAGTTTTTAGCGCATTGAACTTATATTCGGCGGACCCGCGTTCAAATCCCGGTCATTTTCTAACTTTTTCAAATGTTTCAATTTCAATTTCAATTTCAATACATACTCAGTGTGACAACCAAGATTTTCTCGTCTCCAGAAAGAAAAAAAAATATTGGAATGAGGAGAATTGGAGAAGGTCTTTCAATGAAGGCAATCATTTACTAACTTATTTCCAGCAGTTGTTCTAGATTTGATATTTTCGTCTACTTTCAAGCATTTTCTGATTTATGTGTGATCAGTGCTTTTATTTCTTTGAATATACAGTATATAGTGAAATAATACATTACATACACAACAATATTGAGATTAACATATGATGTTCATTGGACAACACGCTCTAAATCAGAAAGGTTCATCTCAGAATGGAGAAATGTTTCGTGCGTCATCTACTCACAATTTTACTTGCATAAAGACTGGATTCAGTGCTACCAACTGTTGTCAGTGCCGAGAAAAGTTACGTGTAAATTGGGTTGCATCTGTCCAGGCGTTCTCACAACTGCAAATTACCTGGACCCCAAGTTATGGAATTAGAGCACTTAGGGTGGAGAGACTTTTATTGTTGGGTGTACATTGATTTTCCTAACACGAGTAACACTATCTGCTATTGATCTAAAATATTCCAAGTAATTTTTCCTCTTTCTTTTTCTTTCCTTCTTTCCTTTTATTTCTTACTCCCGAATTTTGCGCCACCTTACTTCGCCAGCCAGGGTCGTTGCCCCGCTCACCCGCACCATGACATGGCACTGTTCAATACCTACCTGCAACACTTTTCTCTGTTCACATGAATCGTAACTGGGCTGTCGTAATAACTTTGACTAACACTGTATACAGATCCACATGTACGTTCTTTCAACACAAAGCAGGTGGTGTCCACTGAATACTTTTAATCTAATAAGCATTTTTATATTTCTCATGCCTTTCACGCTATATCTCAGGCTTGTTTGATGTGAGGCCCTTTGATCGCGGGGTCCTTTTGACTCGGGGCCCCTTTTGGCTCAGGGCCTTTTGACTCGCGCCCTTTTGCCGGGGACCCTTTTGACCCGGCACCTTTGGACGCAGGGCCCTTTTGACTCGGGCCCTTATGACCGGGGCCCTTTTGACGCGGGGCCCTTTTGACTCGGGCCCTTTTGTCGCGGGGCTTTTTAACTCGGGCTCTTTTGTCGCGGGGCCCTTTTGACGTGGGGCCCTTTTGACTTGGGCCCTTATGTTTGGGGCCCTTTTGACCCGGGCCCTTTAGACGCGGGGCCCTTTTGACGTGGGGCCCTTTTGACTCGGGTCCTTATGACCGGGGTCCTTTTGACGCGGGGCCCTTTTGACGTGGGGCCCTTTTGACTCGGGCCCTTATGACCGGGGCCCTTTTGACGCGGGGCCCTTTTGACTCGGGCCTTTTTGTCCTCGCCCTTTTGTCCGGGCCCTTCTGACGTGACACCATTGTTTCTACACTGATTGTTCTAAAAATTGCCTCTCGTACTACCTCGAAAAATATTTCTGTTATTCTGATGGGATTGCGAATTATTTTGCGCACAGTGAGTGTTTGACGTTTGCGAATCTGAAGAACCGCCTTCGATTCTCAGCGACAATATTTCTATTTTTTTCTGTAACTGGTTAATGGAAGATGTAACCTCACTACCTTGATATGATTACGAAGGTGTGTTTGTGTTCTGACTTGTCGAATGTTCAACTCTGTGCTGTTGTTTCTCCAGTAATTCTCTAATTGCTTTCTTTTTATTTTCCTGTGCCTATGTAAAGTAATTTCGTCCTCGGACTCGGATGAAGAACCGTCAGTAACCGTAGATTCTGATTCAGAATAAGATGAAGAACACCTACATTTTCCTTTTCTACACTTCTTCTTGTACGCTTTCTTAATACGTGCATTTATTTCTCTCTTTTTCTTGTTTCTAATTTTACATTCATTTGCTTCTAACGTATACAGGGCCTGGATAAACGCATCTAAATTGTCAAAAGACTCGTAACCTAGGTGTTGAATATAGTTCGGTTACAACCCTGCTGTAATGACTGAAATGATCTGCTCTTCTGTCAAAGTAGGAGCATGTTTGTATACCATGGATAAAATATCATAAACAAACGACTGAATGGGTTCATGTTTTTTCTGAATCCTACTGAATCCGGTAGAGAAAAAACCTACACTATCTCTAGCATTCTTGAAACATTTAATTATCTCAGCTTTACAATTCGCATAGGTTTCATCTGTAATGTTCTTTCTCTTTAACCAAGTTCGCAATTGTTCTTTTATAAATAGTTTTCCTGAAAACGCGGTGATTATCATTTGTTTTGTTATCTTATCAGTCCAATTATTTAACAGAACACAATCATCATATTCATCAAAGAACTGCTGTATCGTGATTTTGTGAATGATTGATTGATTGATTTTTAGTTTAGCGTCCCTTTCAGCAGCGAGGCTATATGAGACGTGGACCTACTGATTAACGTGAAATCCGAACCACATGAGCTCCCGCCGGGAATTTTGTGAATGAGAACTGTACACATTAACAATAGGATTTTGAGCTACCTGTCCCTGTCCCTGCATTTGCTTAGACCTATTATATTTCAGTTTTAGTGAAGGAATTTTTATTTTTATTGGGATCTTTTTGTAGCTTAATGTTCTAAATTGTTCGTCTGAATGTTCTGTATCACTGCTGGAAATATTATTCATATCCTACATACGAACAGAAAATAAACCTTCACATTGCGGCTAATTTTGCAACGTAAGCAAAGTACACTGACCATTAATTTGTAAATGCAGTAAATTTTTATATGACAGCAAGAATCTTGGTGTATTGTCTGTTTCTTTAGCAACAAGAGGAAATGAATCTTGCAAGACTATATAGCATTACAACAACTGACGTCTGTAGTTTCAGTATACTATGAGCGAGAGAAAAAAAAAAAAAACAACATAAAACTCCTTTTAATCAACTAACAACTGATGTTATTGTCTAAATAAATTAAGCTAGGCGTGATACGCTTCATTCTCGTATGTATGAAGTATCGGAATCAAGCATGGTTTATCTAATTTAATGTAACTTGAATGGCCTATAAATCTAGCAAGAGCTCCGAAATCGAAATATGTGTGGCAAGTAACCATAATCTAACTAATGTTGTCCGGAATCTTAATTTTACCCAAAATTGGATAAAACCGGATGCTTCCACCATAGCGTGTGCTACAAATTTCAAACTGGAATGACTTAGTATCATAGAAACTTTTTATGCTTGGGGGCAGAGCGTAGCTCATCTGAAATTTGTAACACGTGTATTAAGACAACTCAAGGATGAATTTAACTAAACTTCCTAGGATAAGAAATAAACAAATCAATTTCTTTTGGATATTTTCGACATCACACCACAAGCTATCAGGACTCGAAATGGTTTTAATTATAAAAATCTATTAAATCGTAATGGCACAGAACTTAACCATTATAACTATCCAACATCGTAAATAGATGTAATACTCATAGGTAGTTCAGCTTTGATAATCTCCAATCGATGTCTTTTCACTACGCGATCTTAATTCCAACCCCCCAGTCCACTCTCCGTACTCAACTAGCACAACCCCTTTCTGGGATTCAGATGCTTCCTGGTTGTAGCGTAGAGCTTAGCTCAGGTCTCCTTATGAAATGCCTTACTTTGTTATTTCCGTACAGAAAAACTTAATATAACTGTGGTGTGATGCCTACGTTATCTGTTTTTATTTTCCTAAACAAATAGTTTGAATATCGCTTCCTTGTATTATAATAAACAAAATAAATTTACAAAATACATGTGAGGATTTTGGGTATTTTACAGTATCGTTCAAAATTGTCTTACGACGAAACTTTTTCTGGTGTCTCACGAAATGTGGAGCGAGACTATGGTCAATCGGGTTGTGTTAGTAAACTCGAAAATCCTTAGGCGGGAAAAACCCTAGCTCGCAACCGTTCCGTACTTATGGGAGGAAGAGTAGGGGCACTGCCAACACAACAAGTTGTGGATAATGAAATATGGCGCGAGTTCGCATGAAAATATGCATAGAACAGCTAAACATATACTACAATGTGATATTACATTCGACAATACTCTGACAACTGAGGGCAGAGGCGTAGCTCATAACGCCAGAAGAGGGGGCGGAAACGCGCAAGTAAAAGTGGTCATATAATTGAGGAAAATGAAGAAGCAAGACGTCAATGAAATGGTACAGTAATAATACATGGTCAAGTAATCAATCGCAAACTATAGACAACCTGTAGACGTCAACATAAAGCAGAAATTGAAGAAAGAGATCTATGGAGGAGATTGACCGTAGAGTCCGGGCCCCCTCTCCTCGTAACGTCCGATGTGTATAGACTGTTGTATATATGTAGGCATTCATTTTCGTAGTTTATAATGATGATGATGACATAAAAGTAAGACAACAATATATGCCCCTGAGTATGCACAGCAAAGTCCAATACACCACTATACATTGAAAGATCAGTTCAGAAAGGTGGGGCCGTTGCACCCTTGCCTTTCTACTCTCCACCCTTGTACTTGGCCATGTCCATGATATATTACTATCCTATTCCCCTCAAGTCCAGCTCGTATGTGTTCATACCTTCTATGGAACTTCTCCCCTACGGTATACTCCACGCTACCCGCCCTCCTCTGTCGTTACGTGCTACGCCTCTGCTCTCAGTTGTCAAAGTATTGTCGAATGTAATGTAACATTGTAGTATATGTTTAATTGTGCTTCTACGCATATTTTTATTGAACTCGCGCCATATTTCGTCTCATTATCCACAGCATGTTGTGTTGGCAGTGCCCCTACTCTTCTCCCCATAAGTACGGAACGGTTGCGATCGAGGGTTTTCCAGTCTATGGATTTCCGTATTCACTAACACAAATCGATTGACCATAGTCTCGTTCCACATTTCGTTTGACACCAGAAAAGTTTCCTCGTTAATACCAAGCAGAATACGCGTGTAAAGAGTTTATAGCTTAAAAATTGTTGCTTCTGTTTTAAAGCCCTCACATGGTTGCAGTACTCGTTTAACTTGTATTGCGATAACTCATGTTTATCGACTTTTCTCAGGTTTTTGAGTTTTGACACTTAGGCCCTTTCTAATATTATTCAATTGTCCTCTTGTCTCATCTCGTTGACATCACTAAGCAAATAATACCAGTTTTTCATGAATAAATTCAATTCTTTTTCGTACCTGTCCCCTCTCCTTCTGTTGGCGACGCCACTGTCTTGGAATGACGTTACGTGTGATCCTTCTTCATATCCTTCATTATAGCCGTCCCTTCTATTCTTCTTAGTCCAGGACACTTCAAACCACACGCACTTATTTTCATTGTTATCCAACAAAGATGCCGCAACGTTGCATTTTTTTTTTTTTTTTTTTACCCTTGTACGCCATAACAGTGTAGAGACCAAACGGTTGGTCCGATTCCAAAAATTCCAACATTTTAGATTGGAAACGCATACTTTCCCACAACATTGCTCTCTTATCGTTTGTTCGGATCTTCAATATTTACCGAGATGGTCTATATAAACGGACTTATGGTACACTCTGTATATATCGCACACCCAGTGGAAGTGTGTTACAACTCAAAAAATGGCAAGTTTGAGCTATCATCACTCAAAAAAGAACAAAGAGAGAAGCAAGCTCTACCTTGTGGTATTTTCGGATAAATGTAATTAAACAAATTACCCTCTAGATGGCAAAAATACCAGTATTCCAGAAAGCGATTTTGAAATAATAACAAACTTTAAAAGTAATTTTCTCATAAATGTGTATTTGACTTGTAACAGTCTTCCACTGGGTGTGCGAACGTTGCAAGTGTGCAGTCGCTGGAAACAACTCACCCGAGAAAATGTATTATATACCGTGTATTTTAAGTAGTTCACCGGAAGTGAATAATTCAGTCTTTGACCAACTCCTTTTATCAAGTCGAATTCATTGACATATAAGTTCCGTGTGTGTAATCGTTGGAAACACCCAAACCCCGGAAACTGTATTAAGTAACTTCTACCGGAAATGGTTGATCGGAACGGATAAATTCCGGCACCAATCACTTTCTTTCGGCAAGACGAGTTGATTGCTACATATGTCACAAGTGTGCAACTGCTGTAAACACTCCAATCCTAGAAAATGTTTTATATACTGTGCACCGGAAGTGGTTGACCGGAAGTAACCAATCCAGTACTAATCACTTTCTATCATTTAATCAAGTTGAATGATATATGTTGCATGAGTGTAATCGTTGGAAACATCCCAATCCCGCAAACTATAGTTGGTACAGTGTACCGAAAGTGGTTCACCGGAAGTGACCAATTCTTGTACCAATCACTGTTTTGATCAAGACTTAGTGATTAATATGTATATGCAGGGCCGTCACGTGGGACGACAAATCAACAAAATTCAAGGAATTCAGATAATGGAAGTAAATGATTTTTTTTTTAAATAATATTAAATCAGATATTTTTATACTGATCATTCCACGACTAAGTAAAATTACCGGTAATGTAAAACATCGTCTAGGATTATTCAACGGGAACTGTCTCTAGCTCTCTGTGGGAAGAGTTTTTATCTTGGAAAACTGACCGGGATCTGCTAGTACTTACTTCTTATCCGTATGGCAGTTTGGTACAAACTGAAGAAACTTCAGTAGAATTCAATAACATTTCTTTATTCCTATTCTGTTCAAGAAATGCCCAAGTAATACCACAATAACTGCAATATTACAATTATCTGCTTATTTTGACACCATTTAATAATAACCAGTTAGCATCACAAATACAACTTCCCACGTACTTTCCAATCAATAACAGAATAAATATCTCTTCAGTCCTTCAATTCTGTACTAACGTAATACAACTTTGTTTATTAACTATCAGAGACGTAGCCATGGAGGGGACTCAAGAGTCCCTCCCCACTAAAATGGACCAAGAAATCTAACAAAATTGAAATTTAGCCTATTCTTTATTGGTTTAAACTGGAAACAGGTTTTAGAAAAGGCATTACAATGCAATTTTAAGGCTTAATTGTTAGAAAAAGTTTCGAGGGCTACTGCCTTACCTCGTCTACTTGGAGAGGTATTCCCAGACCCCCTTTCCCGGTTTCCCTGATAATAAATTTACTCAAGAATTTGTGTTAATCACAAGGAAAGAAAAGTTTATATTTTTGGATTTTAGCAAAAGTTAGAAAATTACAAAGTTTTTGTTATCACTTACACATTGGGCTTTAATATTTGTATCGTTATTGGTATATTCTATGCTATTACTATGTTGATGTGTACCAAGTTTAAAATAAACAAGAATAGCACTCGATTTCAATAATTTAAAACCTGTTTTTTTTTTTTTAACTTTTACGTTTTAAGTACAAAAGCCATTTCCTTTTAAAAAATGACATAATACCAACTTATTTTATTTTACATTCCGTATTTAAATCTAGGAGTACAGAATAAAATCTGGTTGTTTTTCATTCTGGGAATTCTGGCCCCGGGCGCTTACAATCCACGCGACGGCCCTGTGTATACGGAAGTGTCAGCTAATGTAAGTGTTGCAGCGTTGCGCAACAGCCAAAGTATTTCAAGAAAACATATTAGTACTAGGAGCAGTAAAGAACAGGGAAATGTTAGTTTCTAATACTCACATATACTTTAAATAACATTTTTTTTTACTTCAATAACTGTAAAATCCATTAATCTGTTTTAAAAAGTGAAAAACAATAAGTCACAAAGTCTCTAATTTATATTACATTACAGCGAGCATGCAGCGACCAGATTTCTATAGCGCGGCAATTGGAGCGAATGTTAAGTCTCCTTTCTCCTATCTTAGAAGTTAAAGGTTTTGGTTGTTGCACTGGTTCTGCAACAACGCGGCACGGTTTCCAGTGAACGAGAAGGTTTCTCGCGCTAAATAAGATTTCTGACTTTTATTTTACTACCAATTACAAATGAAATTTAGTTTTACGCATATTTTTAAATTAAAAGACTATAGTGAAGGAAACCAATATAATGACAATTAAAAACAAAAGTGATAATTACAAAATAAGAAAGAAAATACGTAATAGAGTAGAAAAAAGTGAAATTAAACAAGCATTTACAAGTTATTTCTTTGCTTATATAGATAATGAAGGCTTCCTGTACAACAATTTGTGAACTAAATATTACTAAGTCAATATATAGGATAGTATTTTACTCTGTGGATAGTATTTTAATATATACATATTTGTTTTATAAAACGAATGTATATTATACTCTTGAATCAACTTGATACCTTTCCATATAAAATTTAAGGTGGGAAACGGCACATTGAGTTTGGGACTAGTTAGCAATGCTCAGGGGAGCAGCCACGAGGGTGTTCACCGGGTCCGGGCCTCTCAAAAATTTCAAAACTCGACTAACATTTGTAAACTTTCTTAACGAACTATACTTCTTTAACACGTTGGTTGCCGTGTTGGGCCGATGCGCCCAACAGTGAACTTTCCTACTGCTCCGCGTAGGTCCGAAGGGACAACATTGTACTATTGAGTTTATGACTCTATTCCCAGCCGTTGGCACACAATTAAAGCTATTATTCGTGCTGTCGGACCAATACGGCGCACGAAAGTATACCGGAACTAATGGCTCGTGAAAAAGTTTTTTGCTTACTAGCTTTATGGGAGGAGGATTATAGCAACCAGTGAATATTTCAGTGAAACTTACATAATACTGCATCAATGGCGCCTACAACCCAACCAGTTAATTTTGACCGGCAGTTAACGTGTTAACGGAGAAATGATTGATGTAGGCTAAATATTTTATTTTATGCCTCACCATGTATTCGTTTTTTATATATAAAACTAAACGTTCTATCATTTTTTTTCTAAAATTATAGGTGACAATAATTAATTACTTATCGTCTTCTCTTGTGCAGAATAAGACAGGTTCGATATTACACAAGCGTATTACACCCCCTCAAATACTTTGGATCCCTCCCAGTAAACATTTCTGATTGTGAGTATAGAACTGGCAGTGCTGTTTGTTTGAACGTTTTTTGACTTTTGGCTTCTGTTACATGCTGATCCTACATCTGGCGGGTTTCAAAATTTACTTTCCAGAAGTATGACATTGATAAGCATTGTTTCGCTCCATGTGAAAGTATATTGTGTTCATCGTTCATTGCTTACAACCAAGACGGATGATTTGGAATGTAGTTTTTGTTTTACGCACGTGTGTGGGTTTGTGCATATGTGACATTCGCGATTCATATACCTCTTTTGTATCAGCTGTTTTTTTTTTTTTTTTTTTGAATCAGCTATCTTGGTTTTTGGTTATTACATTTACCCGAGTTGTGTGTGCTTTAATTCTGTAAATAACCTACAAATTCTGAATGAATTCTATACCATGACTTCTGTAAATAATTTACAAAAGAAAGCAATTTGCCCAGCTCTCCACTGAGAAAAAACTTGCCATTAAGGTTTAGACGAAACAAGCAAAGGGCAATCAGAAGAGTGTTCGAAAAAAAAAAATCGGTTTAAATTCACAGGACATCTTGTAGCAGCAATGTTGTTTGCCTTTTAGATATATTTCTACAATTTGTTTCAAATTTCCTTACGTAAACTGTGAATAAAGTGTGTTCAATTTACATTTTTTAAATAACTCTAATCTCTGCCACGAACTGTCTTCAGTCTACGCTGCAGAAGAATTTGGGTCACTGTCAGGGCTGGGTTTGCTAGAATAAATTGTTCACAATAATCTAGAAAAATTATATATTGAATCTACAAAGCTTCTGAAATTAATATTAGCTGTACCTGTAACGTCAGCAGAAGAAGAGGCGTTTTTCGACATCGAAAAGAATTGACACTTTCAAGGAATTGAATGTTCCAAGAAAGGTTATCACCATTGGTTATGCTTTCCATCGAAAAAGACCTGGCAATAAGAATACTAGAGTTCAACCAGAATGGATTAGGCAGATTTGCTCCAATCAAAGAGAGAAGAATGGACTTACTAATTAAATAAAGTGACTAACTTTATAAAATGTTCAGTTTTTTTTAAATTTTTAAACAAAATTTTATATAATTTCACATGACACATAGCATTTGCATCTAAAGTTATGCTGATTAGTCAATGGGTCCAGTTTATATCCTCTGTCTCCGATCATTCGTACAGCAACACCCGAAACCACAATCCACCGGCCGCTACTGATGGTTCATTTGTGCAATCGCGCAATCGCTGAAGACACCGTACCCCGGAATCTGTATGAACAAACAATTTTCCTTGATATTGCATCGAAATAAATAAGAATAAAATGAAATTCAAAAATCAGTGTTCAGATTTTATTGTAATTTTTATTCTATTAGTCTGTTATTAACAAAGAGGAAAAGAATAGCTATTTACTGAGAGGAATGACTATATTTCGTTAGTTTGGTGTTGGATATTTTTTTAGCACATAGTTGAATGTCTACAAGATATCACATGATTATGCGTACCAAGTCTGTTGTTTCATGATGCTAGCCTCAAACAGGGTGTGCATTGCATTTCGAATTGCTTTTCCTTGTACTTAAATATTAATTGCATTATAAGCCTATAATAATTTTGCAAGAAGTCTTAACCTTGCTCGTCACATACATTTTTGTGTAGCACAATTAGACGTGTGGATGACAGGTGTTACAAATTTATTGAAGTTTTTTGAACTTATTAACTTGTAATCAGAATAAGGAGTTTTTCTTTTTTCGATTCAGATGATAGCTAAGTCTGCTATACGTCCCGTAAAAAACGGGACAGTCCCGGTTTCAGATTCAAGTGTCCCGCGTCCCCGTCAATTTAGTCGGGACAGACAAACGTCCCGTATTTTAGTCTCGTCCGATTTCTGTTCTCAATATCAGCTTATCGTTATCAATATCACTGCTAAAGAAAAGAAAATTATATTTTGTACAATATATGAGTAAAATTTCATGTATTAATTTTCTTTGTGTCAAAACTCCATTATTATTATTATTATTATTATTATTATTATTATTATTATTATTATTATTATTATCTTTTTGTTTGTTCGTTTGTAAGAACAACACGTAATTTTCTTGAGTCATTTTGGAGTGCGCACTATTGTGTCTATGAAGGATATTGTAGGTTTATAATTTTCTTTCGTCTGTTAGATTTTTAAATAACACTAGCTGAACCTGCGCTCTTTACACAGCGCATCATTCGCATACGAGCATAAATCTCCTTCTCATTCCTCACAACATATGTACATGTCCTTTTACAGACACAAGTGAAGGACATCTTGATTTTAAAAAAATCGGCAAGGGGTATCATAAATGGGAGATTTTTTCGATTATTTTTTCTCAATATCTCGCACCGTTTGCAAGATTTGAGCCAACTTCCGGTTGGAGTTTCTAATTCATGTATGACCAGCGTTTTCTTTCTTCTTGCATGCAATATGTAATAAGCAAATACATTACATATACGATTAATTATAATGTCAGTTAAATATGGTTCATTGGGCAAAACACTCAAAAAATAAAGATTTATCTTAGACTCGAGAAATGGTTCTCCTTCCTTTTTCATTATTATTTGGCCACGAAACAAACGCCTGAGACACATACAACCCCAATATAAACAATGTGGGGTTGGAATGTACAACGCATAGGATATGATGCTTTAGTTTTTTTTAATTTCAACGCTTCCAGTGTACCCTTAAAAATGTAATAAAAAAAATAATGACCATGTTTTTTTAAATATTCAATTAGAACTGGACAATCTACGCAAAATTTCCAATCGACCAGTGAAAGCGTCATCTTTCTAGAGCCTGTAGTTTCCTAGATCTCATTGACGAAAGAATTGACCACAGACATATAAACGTAGTTTAAAAGAACTCGGAAGATGGAGGCACAATTCACATGCATTGATTTTAGAGAAGGCTTATTAAAATACAAAGGCTTTGAACAATAATTTTATATCATAAACTTTATGAAAAAGATATGGTTAACTAATTTAGACTATTTAAAGTACAAATACTTAAAATGTTTGTCTCTGTTAAACGTGAAATCACACATAACCGTAAATGAAAGTTTTGAAAGCTAAGGTTATAGGTTGGATCTCAGGCGCTTTTAATTCATACTTCGAACCTAACTCCTCTTGTAGTTAGTTACTGTACTAAGCAGTGATCAAGTATTGCAGACGTACTTGGGAGGTCAGTACAGATACTCTACTTAGGAGTCTGACAGAAGATTCTCATCTTCTGGAGGGTTATACTTAAATTTTCGAAGGTCATTGTGGTATTTGTATCCTGGCCAACTCTTTTGTTGCTCGTGGATCGTATCACTCATCCGAACTTGCTGCTCGTTACCCATATAAACCCTACCTTATGCGGTGCATATTCTTTATCGCACCATGCATAAGCTACCGGGATTAGTTCAAGGACCTACACCTAAACCAGTGGCGGATGCCAAACGAGATACCCGAAGTAATCGGCGTAGCCGCCAGCTCTCGGAGGGTAGCTTGGAGTCTCTTGAGAAAAGATCCCGCTCTCCTTCTCCTACCTTTATCAAACATCCAGATGATCCAGAACCGATGCAGACTACCGCATCCAATCCTACTACGTCCATTGTTGCTATGGAACAGTCATATGCAGCCACACTTGCTCGACCGAAACTTCACTCATTTCTTCTAACCAATTTCGATCCTAAATACAGTAATAATCGTCATATATTTAACCAAATCATTAAATACCTACCACGAGCCTGTATTCACCAGATTGTTTTCACCAGGGGTTGTGTTATTATCAAGTCTGAAGATGAAAATTTCGGTACAACTCTTCGTAATAAGGCGAGTTATGAAATTTTTGGTAAAGCTGCCCAGTTATCTAAACTGCCGGATAGAGTCAAACAAAATCCTCCACCTCCTAGAACTCCTATGATGTCAGTAGTTATTGGAGGTGTCTTATCGGAAATAACATGAGGAAGTGCTTGAAGAATTAAAAGCTGAGGGAATTGACGTTTCAAAATGTATCCGAATTAAAAATAATAAAATAATATATGGTACGAGTTTTGACCACTTCTCAATCAGCCATTGATATTCTGTTGCAAGAGGGCGCATTTATATATAAAAAGCGTCACAGGGTAGAACCATCTCGTACCAATCACCCTCTGCCAATTCGGTGTGAGCGGTGCCAAGTTTATAATCAACATGTAACTGCAAAATGTCCAAATGTTGCGAAATGCGGGTATTGTACTGGCATTCACGAAACTAAAAATTGTCCAAATACGGGAAAGGCCCCGCACTGTTCTACTTGTTCCAGTGACACTCATCCGACCTATAGCTACAAATGTAAAGCTAAACCAGCAGCAAACCCAGAACATCCTGAGATGACTGTCCCACTACGGACTACAGACTCAACACTACCAGTGTCACAATCTATTACAACTCCATTAATTGTTGAGAACTTTCTCCGTTACATTACGCTTATCCTTCAAAATATATTTCCTTTCCAACGCCAACTTATTCTGGATCACGTTATTGCAGCAGCCTCAGCTATCTTTCAAGTTAATCTGTATGCTACATATTCTGGGCCCTATGTTCATTTCCACATTGTACCTAGAGACACCGCAGTCTAAGCTCATAATGTTTTATGTGATTATGGCTCTTGCACTTCTTTTCATGAACATTCGCTCCCTACCGTCACATCGCATACTGTTTGAGCAATTACTACTTGAGGAGAATATAGACATTTTTCTTCTGAATGAAACAGCGCTCAAACCAACTACATATATTCGTTTTCCTCGGTATAAATTTCTTCGCTGTGATTACCCAGACCACAATGCAAGAGCTCAAGGCGGCGCTGCAATCGGCATACGTAATAAAATCACTCATAGAAACCACTCTATTGCACTGCATTATCAGTTACCAGAGCACCTAGTGACAACAGTTTACCTTCCAAACCTTGCACTAACAGTGGCTACAATCTACGTTCTTCCCGGTCACGTCATTCGTCTTGCATTTTCCACTTACTTGTTTAATCAATTTCGACATCTCATAATATTATCCGACATCAATATTCATAGTCGCTCTGCACAAGATCAAGAACAGTTTCACGATCATATATCACTTAATTTGCATGGACATGTTTATCAAAACCTAGACATACGCGAATAAGCAGTCAGACGACACCTGATGTTGTTATTAGTACTGTTTCAATTGTCGATAAATGCATCATACAAATTCCGGATTGCATTGGCAGCGACCACCTTCCAATAAAAGTGATTGTTAACCATAAAACACAACAATCTGAACCAGTTTTAAGAACTATCAAGCTGTACGACAAAGCGAACTGGGATCAATATCGCTCGAATATAGATGTCGCTCTTGCTCCTTTAGCACCACCTACTACTGAATCCGAGCTTGAAGGTACGGTTCATAGCATTGTAGAGGCTATAAGAAATAGCGCTGACAAACATATACCTCAGTATCGAGGTAAAACATACCAGCCAATGTTACCTCCTCAATGTTTGGCTCTCGTACGCAAATCTCGCTATTACTTTCGAGAATACTAAAAAACACACGAAACCCAGAGTACCTAACGCAGGCTCGTAGGTGGCAAAGGACGGTGCATAATTATATTGTTGCTCATAAGCGGATTAGCTGGAGCGAAACCTGTAATCAACTGAACACAGAGTCACATCCAACGAAATATTGGAAAAAGTTTCACCTTCTAACTGGGCAAAAAGTAAATTCATCTTATCCACTTATACAGAATGATCAACATTTACATACGGACACTGAGAAAGCAGATGCTTTCGCCGGCCATCTCCAATCTGTCTTTACACCTCCTACCTGTATTCACCGCAGCAGTCCCAAAGTTTCCGAAGAAACAATAAACCAGCTATTACAGCGTTCCATCCATCACAGGTTAGACAACAATAATCCTTTAACTCAGGATATCACTTCTGGAGATATCCTATCCGTCATTAAACGGAAACGTAGCACTGCCCCCGGCTTTGACCAAATATCGTACAGACTTCTGAAAGAATGTTCGACCAACTTTTTTCATTTTTCTGGCTACAATATATACATTTATACTTCGAACAGGTTACAATCCTTCCGATTGGAAGGTATCCAAAGTCTGTATGTTTTTGAAACCGAACAAACCAGCACATTCTGTGCAATCATATCGTCCAATCCAGCTAACGTCCACACTTGGGAAAGTCTTTGAAAAAATACTGGTCTTACGTTTACACCCCTATATCACTGATCATCAACTTTTACCACTTCATCAGGCTGGATGTAGACCCTATTACAGTATAAATGATCAGTTACTTCGCCTAACCACTATCATAACCAACCACTACAATAAATCTCTTCCGTCTTGTCTCATACTGATGGACCTTGAAAAGGCATTCGATCGGATTTGGCACTACGGATTATTTTATAAACTGCTTAAATTGAGTCTTCCTCTCTCATATCTCAGAGTTATTTATTCGTTCATACTTAACCGTATTGCCTATGTCAGCGTCAATAACTCTCTATCCCATCCAGTATTTCCACACACGGGGGTACCGCAAGGCTCTAGCTTATCGCGTCTTTTGTACATCTTGTATGCTTCAGATTTGCCATCTCCAGCGCCGAATACTTACCTGCTCCAATATGCTGACGATACAGCCTTTCTAACACTAGGCAAAACAATACAATATATTAACATACATTTGCAGACTACGATTACGGCTTTTCTGCAATGGTGTCGTAAATGGCGACTATCAGTAAACGAAGACAAAACTCAGACACTACTTATTATACCAACAAAGTGTCGTAGTAAAGTTAGGCGTAATCCAAATTTGTTACAGATACGAGTAGGCGATCACCTTCTTCACCCCTCTAAAACTGTTACATACTTAGGTATCATCTTCGATGATAAGTTGCGATGGACACCTCAGTTACAAAAAATTGTTACGAAGGCTAAAAACAGATTACAACTTCTTCGTCGCCTTGTTGGTCAGAACTGGGGATTGAACTCTAAATTACTACTTAACACCTACAAAGCATTCATGAGGAGTGTCCTTACTTTTGGTCACGTAGCTTGGTGTTCAGCCCCACAAAAATTCTACAACAGACTTGAGATCCTAGAGCGACACGCCATTCGTTTAGCATATCGGATCAAACTTCCTTATCACAATACTGACGTATATGATAAAATTGACTTTCCTCCGCTCGTTCCCCACATTGCCAACTTGCGTGAGAAATTTATAGCCAAGAATCTCCATGATCGTAAGGATATATTTCTTGATACAATATTTACAGACTTACAGCAAGAATCCGCATATAAATACTGTTATACACCACTCAGCGTCCTGGTTACAATATATCTCCGCAATATTCCAGCAGATCATAATCACACAGCATTCTTCCGTCACCAACTTATACAGCAGCACATTCCTCATCTTTTCCCATCATAGCACTGTTTCTCCACACCACTAATAAGGGCTATCCATATGTCTTTCATCAGTCCTGAGCCGCCCCAGGACAGAAGATTAATATGCATTTGTCTGTTCTAACATTTATCTACTGTGTTGTGACGTCCAGAGCATCTCACTCATCACTATTCATATGTCATAAATTTGTACTATAATTTCTTTCAACAGTACCTTCTATAAATTTCACAAAACTTTATTCTGCTCTACTTCTCTTACCACTTTTTTGCACTTATGTTATTTTTCTGAACTCGCACCTTTGTTTCTAGTTTCATACTTTGTTTAATATTGTTTTGTTTAATAACATTTTGTTTGCATATTTTCCTTTGTTTATAATATTGATATATAAAATTAATCTTTTATTTTGATATAATCTTTGTATTTTGATTTTGTTAATGACTAAAATAAATATTTGTTTCACAGCTCCTTGACCGACCATAATATGAATAAAGAATAATTGATGATCTCAAACCCCAGGCCAAGAGAGAGGGCGAAACCCTCTAGTGGCATATTATACACAACTAATGTTTATTCCAATTACCAAAAACAAATAAAGATTGTTCCACTCATAATAAGATGCCCTCATACTTCCGTATGCAGAAATAAAGTGTTAGTTCCAACCACTACCCTCTAAAAAAAAAAAAAAAAAAAAAAAAAAAACGCTTTTAATTGCTGTTGTAGCATTTTAATAGATAGATTATTTTGGTAGGATTTTCAGATCTAAAAATCTCATGCAAATGCAAAACACTCATGAGAATTCTCCAGATGCATAAACTTTCCAGATTGAAACAGGGATTTCAAACACCAGAGGTAACTGCTCTACTACTGACCTACCGTACCCCTCACGAACTAAGACGTGATTCTCATGGGTTAAATAAAGGCTACCAGACAATCTTTCCTTACATTCTAAAAGATGTTTTCTCTCTTACGAGACTGTGTGACCACCGTTAAACACTTAAATGTTGTTTCAAGCAGGGGAGTCATTTATCAATGGCGATGAAATTGCCACTCCTAAGTTTGAAAATACTTTTTTTCTTTTTTAAAAAATGTATATTATTATAGTAATAAAAATATGAATCTCTTTGTATCGGTTGACAATTTTGCCCCAATGGCAACGCTGATTTCAACACAGCAAAATAAAAAGGAATAAAAAATTACATCATCACAAACAAGGTGACTTGTTTCTTAAGAATAACATTGTGATAAGATCAAATACAATCCTAACTATATATAAAACTACATGAACTGGCATGAAATAAAGGGGTACTTCCTGTTGACGTGGAAAGTTGAAATTTTGCGTGATTGTAACTTTCCGACGGAAATCAACAGGAAAATTGCCAAAAATGAATATTTTTAATTTTTAGGCTGTCTAAAGGTGGGACGAAGAAATTCCCCATGTTATTTAAATGACTTTTTAAACCTATAATCTCATGTTTTAGGTATTTGGAACAAAAACTTGAAATTCGGTATATTTGTACATTTTCCTTAGCATTACCTAAGTAAATCACCAGACACAAAAATTTCCAACTGTAGACTGGTTTTATGGGGAACTGAAAAATCTTTCCCATGTTACTTATATGGAACATCTTCTACACCCAAAATATTTAGGCACTTCCGGCAGGATTAGAATGATAAAAATTTGGCATCATTTTAGCCTTCCAGGACTAACCCACAGGAAAATTGCGAAAAGTGAATATTTTTATTCTTTAAGGGGTCTAAAGGGGGATGAAGAAATTCGCATCTTATGTAAGTTTGTGTTTTGTTACCAAAGAAAATCCTATTTTTAAGATAGTTGATATAGGAAAAGAAAGTTGAAATTAGTCAGAATTGTGGGTTTAAGAAGTGCAAGGCTCTAGGCCGAGCAAAAGCGGGGTTCTGGGAGCGAAGCTACCAATTAGCCAAAGGCCAGTCGGCAGTCTTTTTGATAAAAGTATAATTTTCAGATATTGAAATGTACACTTTATAAGCACAAAAAACCTAGTTTGTGGGCAGGGAACACTTTTAGAATAATAGGTTATTATCTGGATTATAATTATCATTATTAGATGAAACCATAATTTTATTACCATCATAAGTTTGAACCGCTTGATAGAAAAGTACGGAATTTGATATATGGGATTCAATTTTGTAGTACTCGCGGTACAATTACGTTATTGATTTGTGAGAATTTAATACATAGATGTCTCAGAGAGAGGAAGAGAGAAGGATTTTGATTCTTTAGCATAGATGAAACAGGTTAAGTGTCACTTGAGATCACGTTGGTCTCACATAAAATGTTTCCTTATGGCCACGTGATGCCAGGTTGGTTTCACACCTCTTGTTAGTTTACGTCCTGTGATGACTCACTGATCTCACTTTTTACCTTAAAACCTATTGCAATGTATAGTAAACGGTCTGGTAGCACGAGAAACAACAGCTTTGGACTGTGAAATTGTGATGTGAGTCCAACGTGATCTCACATGGCTCCAGCCAAAATGGCAAAATAGATCGTGTTTAACATGAAATCCATTAAAAAAAATTATGTTGATCTAACTAATTGCTTTCTATATTTCTTTATCTTAATACCGTTTATAATGTTTATGTTACAAACCATGTTACCCAAAGCAGTGGCGTAGCTAGTTTTACTGGGCTCTGGATCGATCCATCATCGATTTACTCATACCCGCTCTGCGTCATATGTATATACATATACATATACGTATATACATATATATATATATATATATATATATATATATATATATATATATATATATATATATATATATATATATATATATATATACATATATACATATACATATACATACTAACAGTATACAAAGTTATTTTTTTACAAACGTAAAGTTTCACTTATCTTTACCCCAAGTTATCACTACATACGAATACGAATTATGTTCAAAGGAAATTAAATTAAAAATGATTTACTGTACTTAATCCAAACTGCTACTTTTATACTTTAAAGGTAGAATGATATAAATGCTTAGAATTCTTAATATAAGTAAGGAGTACAGGATAATTTATAACTATTCTATCAGGCCTTGTTTCCATTTTGTACTAATACACAATAACACACTGTTGAGCTCCTCCGTGGCTAAGCGGTTAGCATACGCGCCTTTGGCGCCGGAGACCCGGGTTCGATTCCTGGCGGGAGTTCATGTGGTTCGGATTCCACGTTAATCAGTAGGTCCACGTCTCATATAGCCTCGCTGCTGAACGGGACGTAAAACTCAAAATCAATCAATCACAATAACACACTGAGCAAGGCTATGTGATAATATGTATATATAAAAAAACAGTATTACGTAATAGTTTCAACACAATAACTGTGTCTTCATCAGAGAAAGAAAGAGGAAGAAGACAAGAACAAAAAATGGTTTGGAATAGAAATCCTACACTGAGAAAAATCCATTATCCGGACAGCGGTATATTGTACAAATACAAGGATTCGTTATGTTTACTAAGGAAATCTGTACGGAGCGTACTTTATCCATATACTACACAGGTACTGCCTTTTACCCGCTTAGATATTACATCATGTCTCTGCAGGATGTCTGACATCTAACAATCTTCTGTATTTTACATACATATACGTATGTTAAATACTTCAGCTATATGTTATATACGTCCATCTGTGTGTAAGATCCAGACTGCCTATAGATACTCTTTCTTTCGAAATGGCTTACGTCATTGAACTACCGTCTTTTGCTTGCGAAACGAGGTTGTTTACAAACGGAAAAGAAGAGAGGAAAGAAACAAAAGCCTGGGTAAGTACAATAGTTAACTATTACTTTAATTAAATATTCCATTAATTATATATTCTTTTAGTGTAACTTGCTTTAAGATAGTACTAAGTAAGTAATGTAGTTTATGACTACAATTCTTACTATTGTAACGCGTAAATGATTGAGGAGAATGGAATGGGTGAATCTGGATTTTGAAAAAACGTTGAATTGAAACATTTTATGTTTTAAGGTAACAAAATGAATGTTATGTGTTTATTCATTCCATTTTATATGTGACGATTTATTACTTGGTGCAGATTTACTACAGGACTGCTTAACATAATTGCTAAGAAACCGTTTTTAGCGCGAAAATTTCCTTGTGTAGTGAAGATTTGGGATTTAGATTTCTGGGCTTTCGGCATCAATGGCCTTGTTATCCCGTCACATATGAGGGATGACGTCCCTCGGTGAGCATACTATCCGGGGAAAGGAAGGGAAGAAAGGATTGGGGAAGGAAGAAAACGGCCTGGGACCTATATGTTAGGTACCACTCCGGCATTTGCCTGCTGTGAATGAGGAAAACCCAAGGAAACCTCATTCAGGATGGCTGGACTTAAAATCTTTTGATACTTTTTCGACCGAGTTCCCCACCGGGATCGAACCCGGGACCGTTCGCACCAAAAGGCGAGAGCATTAGCGACTTCGCTACGCGGGGCCACTTGTGTAGTCTAGAAAACTCATTTTTACTAGGATATTTACAAGATCTTTTTTTTTTTTTTTTTTTTTTTTTGCTTTTAGTTTAACGCCCCATGATTGTACATCAATGTAAGTGAGAAGGTGACGATGAGATACATGATAATGGTGGAATCAAGAAAATGTAAGGAAACTGGAAAGTATTAAGAATAACCACACCTACAGAGTTTACCAAAAGCCTATTTGTCGGAAGCAGGAATCGAACCAGGGACCTAACGGGTCAGAGGGAAGCGCTCTACTACAGAGCTTTCTTTTGTTTAAAGAACTTGTTTACATTGAAATATATACAGTGACTCAAAAAAGTATTGGTCTTTCAAGATGTGTAATATGTCAGGGTGAGAAATGGAAAGAAAATGCAATAATAAACGAACATTCACTGCACTTCCAGCTTATGTATTATCCCATGTAACAGGTAAGATAGGAGAAACAAAGCAGTAACCTTATCAAAAGAGCAAAACTAAAAAAATAAAACAAACTTACCACAATTGCCACCAAAAAAGCATTGGGCAGTCAAGAATGATTACCATTTTTTAAACATTGTTACCTTTCTTAGTACTTGGTAGGTCCTTCGTTACTTTTGATAACTGCACACAACTTCTCTGGCATCGAACATACCAAGCTGTGTGTGGTCCCACGATAAGATTTACCCCATTCTACTAGTAATGCACTTTTCAGGCCCTTTTTGTTAGAGATGTCATGTTTCCGAATATTTTGTTCCATAAATTCTGGATTGGGTTCATATCGGGTGATTATGGTGGCGTTTTCATTCAACGAGGTGTGTTATATAACAACCAGAGCCAGGTATTTAGGGCTGTATGCTTGGGGTCATTATCATGTGTGAAGACATATTGGGGAAGGAGACCCATTTTTTCCACACTTGGAGGAAAATATGTCATTAGAAGTTGATGTAAGCCTTGTGGTCCATTGTCTCTTCAATAAAGCATAAATAACCCACATCATTTGTACTCATACAACCCCATACCATAACAGAACCTCCTACATGTTTCACAGAGGCTGTAAGATTTTTCTAATCTAGTTCTGCATTCTCCTTTCTCGACAATATCACACGTCCGTCTGACTTCAAGACATTAAATTCACTCTCGTCGGTAAAAATGACTGATTTCCAGAACTCATAAGTGTCATTTTTGTGCTCTTTCAGGTACGCCAATCTCTTTCTCTTGTTCGTCTTGCTTATGTAGGGCTTTCGACGGGTTGTTCTCCCCATATGTTCCCTATCACGAAGCACATTTCTGATGGTTTCAGCACACACAGTCATTCCCACATCACGTTCCACTTTAGCTGCTAACTTCGGCGCACTTAACTCGGATTGTTGGCCACTTGATGCACAACGTTTCGTTTTGCTGTCACTGAAAGCTTTGACGGGTGGCTGCTTTTCGGTGCATGTATCTACTCTTTTGTTTTCTTATACAATATATTCTTGTACAATATTCGTAAACAGCGTTCACCTCTGGTGCTTGGGGTTCCGGGTTCGATCCCAGCCCCCGCCAAGTGAACTTTGTGGTGGACAAACACCGTGCTCGTGGGTTTTCTCGGGGTTCTCCCGTTTCCTCCCACTTTCTTCATTCCACCATTTCACTCATCTCTCATCATCACCGTCTCCTTTAGCCTAACCGGCATATCCGTGGGACGTAAAACTTAAAGATTTCATTTCATACTCCATTGAGAATGTTTTGATCCTCAGTTGCGCAAACATCCAGTGTGCGTTTTTTTTTTTTTTTTGCTTACACTGCCTTACAGATAGGGCTGTTCTGATAATCGAGTAATCGATAACAATTCGATAAAATTTCAAAACCGTTTCATCGATAAAGAATTTTAATTTTATCGAATTATCGAACTTTCGAGACTCCCGAAATGTTCGAGACTCGAAATGATCGAGACTCCCGAAATGATCGAGACTCCCGAAATGTTCGATACTCTCGAAATGATCGAGACTCCCGAAATGTTCGAGACTCCCGAAATGTTCGAGACTCTCGAAATGATCGAGACTCCCGAAATGTTCGAGACAGTCCAAATGTTCGAGACTCTTGAAATGTTCGAGACTCCTGAAATGTTCGGGACTCTCAAAATGTTCGAGACTCTCAAAATGTTCGAGGCACTCGAAATGTAAGAAACATTAGACAACTTCGAGACACTCGAACTCTTCGGGAGTCTCGAATTGTTTGAAAGCAGCAAATATAGAAATATATCAATATGATCGCATTTGTCGAGTCGCTTGAATATTTTGAAAAGTTCGGGATTATCGGAGTGTTTGGAAGGAACGAATTCGAGGTTATCATAGTTGTATATAATATGTATTACATATATGCAGAGTGTTTATTTTAAAATTCTCTCCTTAGCAATGAAGTGAAGGAAAAGTTTTTTCCCCACAGATCTGTATAAGGTTTAAGCAGTCTGTCAGAAGAGAGAAAGAGGAAGAGAAAACATGCATCACCTGAATGGAATTGGAATCCAAGACACCATTAGTCTACTAATAGTCACTTTGCCGATTGCGCCAATAAGGGGGCAGGCAGAAAAATAATTTTAATATGATTTCGAGGGTTTAATTTAAAGTTCTGTATAGAGATAGCTACTGATATAGGTAGAGGTAAGGAAATTCGAAAAGGCTGAAGAGTTATCAAACTTCCGTTTCGAAAATTTACTCTCCGGCGCTCGAATGCCTTCGAGTATTTGAGATTGTCGTGAAACAAACCTTGAGAATTTTGGGTGCGAAGCTCCCTATTACAGGCCGTCCTGTCTGTCTGTTTGCATGTGGCATCCTACGATAACTTTTGAACGGATTGTCCGATTTTGATGGAACTCATTTTAAAATGCTCTCTTTTGCTTTCACCAGACACCTATTGTTTTAGTTGCCATACCACAAGGGGATTTTTCCCGAATTGAAGTATTTGTTCTTACTTTCGGTATAGGTGTGTGAAAGCTACGATAACTTTCGAATCAATTATCCGATTTTAAAGAGGATTGGTCTAAATGCATATGTCAAGTACGGTATCTGTTGCTCTTGGTTACTTTACGATATTTGATTTTGTGCATAAGATGCCGTGCGGCTCTGGGCATTACCAACCTCAGATTCAATGCGTACCTGGGAGGGGGGATGCGGCCGAAGCGTGGTGCCGACAACACCACATTCATCTACGACTGAGGGCACACTCCCTACCAGGGTTGAATTCAGGGGGTAGCCCGGGGGGGAATCTCCCCCCCGAACAAAATTCATTCTCCCCCGGAGAAACTCAAAAAATTTCAGTCACAAAATGTAGAAATTACTTCACCCAATTATTTGCTTTCTTTCCGTGCAGACAAAATCCGATCTATCAATATACATATAAATGACGTAGACTCATTCTATATAAATATTAAACATGTAACATCTAAGATAGAATACCAAATAGTCAATAAAACTTGTATTTCTTAACGCTATGACCGAGTTTGGCAGAACATGAAATTGTTGACTGTTGAAGAAAGGTTTCCTAAATAAAATCTTGACCGGACTACGGTACATCCTATAGTATTGGAGCTATGGACCTATAAAGTTCATTTATTCATGTTTTCGGCATCCTATAACTCCAAAAGGAAGCTTTTGTGCATCCAGGTTGGTCTATACTTTTTGTTTTATCTTGGTCTGAGGATAGGGTTGCCATATTTTGAAATTAGAAAAGCGGGGGATTCTAAACCGTAAGTACTGATGTGAATTTGTATATTAGAAATACTGACGATCCTTCTGACAATTTTTTTTAGTGATTTCTTTGTTAAGTGACACTTCCAATGTACTTTTCTAACAAAACTAAAGTAAAGAAAATTTAGTTTTTGCCTTTAATGTTTTATTAAGTTCAACAAATGTGAGTCTCGAATTGTAAAGTAAGTATTAAATAAGTATTACAGTAAAATATCTCTAATAAGGATTTTCTCTAAGACAAGTTTTAAAAAAAGCAAGCGATATATGGCAGATGTTGTTCATACGGTTTTCTCTCTAAGGAATACAAAATAATTTCTAAACTTTTATCGTAAGAAAGCTAAAACATATTTAGGAGTCTTGGTCCATCTCTTATAAAATTTCTGATCATTTTCAAAGATTTCTACTTGAATTCATTCTAACATACGAAAATACCACAGTTTCACAATATATGAAATACAGTATAAACATTTTAAAAGAAAAAATACTAATAATGAATCTAATCTAAACAATATGCTAAGGATCCGTAGGTTCAATTTGCAATCATTTCTGAATATATAAAGACTAGTTGAACATATAGATTACGTAACAACATAGACGTGTTCAGTTGAACTGGACAGAATGTTAGCAAAGAAATACGCAACCATGAGATCATACATTAGTATTCATGGGTTGAACCAAAATGTGTATGATTATGCCAATTTTTTTACATTTTTCATTCCCTTTAACTTCCTTTAAAAAATCTCGATGGCATAAAATCTTATCATAAAATTCTACGCATGATACGTCTTTCATATTGTACAAAACCAGTAGTAATAATTTGACAGTTTTTGCGTTCATCTTGTTTCTGTCATCTGTTCATTCGCGATTGAGATTGACACAGAAATGTAGCTGTTTACGTTGAATATAACAACACTTTATCAACAAAGTCGTCTTAGATTTTTCTCCAATCCGAAAAAGCGGGTGGTTTTTCGTGATTAAGAGATGATTAAGCGGGGGACGAATATAAGACCTGAAAATCTGGTGATATCCGCTAAAATTAGGTAATGTGGCAACCCAAACGTTGGCGGCGGTGTTTTGAAACACTCTATATAAAATAATGCACCACGTTATTCTAAATTGATGCAAAACTCTTACGTTTTTAAAACCTACATTATTCGTCCAGGAAGCAATCTGCCTCCACCAAACGACGCTTCTGGATCCGCTAGTGTGTGGATTCATCATAATGTACAAATCAACTGTATAGAACATATAATACACTGTATATTCACTGTCGAGGAAATAGATTTGTTTCCGTTTTTCACCTTCATTAAACTTAGTGATGATTTCAAGGTTTCCCCCGCGTAGTCTTATCATACGTCCTAGATTCAAGCCCGATCCGGAAAATTGTCTGGGAATAACTAATGCCCGAAATTTTAGGGAAAATGGAAGACTGGGAAATTTCGCTGTGTTTGGTCAGGTGCTTGGCTTGCAATTCTGTCTTGTGCTGATATTTATGAAAAAATCAATAACGATAAGGTGTTCTTCACAAGAATATTTTACTCAGGAAAATAATTAAGACAATAATATAAAAAATATTTTTTAAGTATAGAAAATGAGCATAAACATTTTAGGAAGTTAAGATTAGACTTTTCTTAACTTCTCAATAAACACACACACGATTCTTAAAAATATCCAGAAATTATGGTAATCCTACCCCGGGAGATTTTGAATACACGGAGGGTGAAAGTAGCAAAAATACTGGTAAACCACGGTGAACATGATCAGAGATATGTTTGTGGGAAAATATTCCTCCTAAACAACTCCTGAAATCACCACTGATTTGACTAACATTTATTTTACTGAAAGGCTAAAGGAGGAGTTTGCTCCCAAAGCATCATCATATCTGATTGCGGCAATGTGTGAACTTGTGGCCATTAAGAGAAAGCAAACACGACAGAAGATAATACATTTGGCTTAAAAATAAAATTTTGCTATAACATTTTAGCAACACCGTGCGTGATTAATATGGTTGAGGTGTTGGGCGTATACTATATTGTATGAAGAGCAAATTACCCTATTTGTACGTTTAAGACCGTATCTCTGGCAACACTAATACACTAGCTGTTAGCAAATAACAAACAAGAGATAAAATTCAGGGAAAAATGAACGCTTTGTGTGGGGGGGGGGAGGGGAGGGGACGAAAAAGCAATCCCTTTGTGCACGCTTTCCTTTCTCCTCACAAGTGCAACTTTGCAATAACTTATCAGATAAAAAAAGTTGTTTGACTAGTTTGGCTGCAAGAAGGAATCATTGGAGAGGTGAAGGAATCGAACTGTCCATCACTACTTTTGATAATACCCAAAACTTCGATAATACTCGAAATTTCGATAATACCCGAAACTTCGATAATACTCGAAATGTCGATAATACCCGAAACTTCGATAATACTCGAAATTCCGATAATACCCGAAACTTCGATAATACTCGAAATTTCGATAATTACCGAAACTTCGATAATGCTCGAAATTTCGATAATACCCGAAACTTCGATAATACTCGAAATTTCGATAATACCCGAATATTCGATAATACTCGAAATTTCGATAATACCCGAAGCTTCGATAATTTCAAATACTCGAAAGGTTTCGAGTAACCGATGACAACTCGATAAATTTTCAGTCCCGAAGTTCGATAGGTCCTCAGCCTTATCGAACACCCCTACTTACAGATGAGCTTCCTTGTGGGGCGTGGGACGCCCGGGTTCGATTCCCGGCCGGACCGTATGTGGTTCGGATTCCACGTTAATCTGTAGGTCCATGTCTCATACAGCCTTGCTGCTGAAAGGGACGTTAAAATCAACTCAGCACTGCTTTACAGATGCAATTGTTAGATTCCGAGTTCGAATGAAGCTTTCTACGGGCAGGGGGCGACTTTTATATATACATCCAAGCATTTTATTTATCAGTCAGTGATGCAATATATATATATATATATATATATATATATATATATATATATATATATATATATATATATATATATATTACAAAATTGAAAGTGATTATGTTTGTGACTCTTCATCTCTTAAGGGCCGCGGTGGCTCAGTGGTAGAGCGTTCACCTCTGCTGCTTGGGGTCCCGGGTTCGATCCCAGCCCCCGCCAAGTGAACTTTGTGGTGGACAAACACCGTGCTCGTGGGTTTTCTCGGGGTTCTCCCGTTTCCTCCCACTTTCTTCATTCCACCATTTCACTCATCTCTCATCATCACCGTCTCCTTTAGCCTAACCGGCATATCCGTGGGACGTAAAACTTAAAGATTTCATTTCATTTCATTTCATACTCCATTGATCATGTTTTGATTCTCAGTTGCGCAAACATCCAGTGTGCGTTTTTTTTTTTTGCTTACACTGCCTTATAGATGAGCTTCCTTGTGGGGCGTGGGACGCCCGGGTTCGATTCCCGGCCGGACCGTATGTGGTTCGGATTCCACGTTTATCTGTAGGTCCATGTCTCATACAGCCTTGCTGCTGAAAGGGACGTTAAAATCAACTCAGCACTGCTTTACAGATGCAATTGTTAGATTCCGAGTTCGAATGAAGCTTTCTACGGGCAGGGGGCGACTTTTATATATACAATCCAAGCATTTTATTTATCAGTCAGTGATGCAATATATATATATATATATATATATATATATATATATATATATATATATATATATATATATATATACAGTAAAACCTGTCTATGTTGGCCACCATCGGTTCCATCGAAAAGTGGCCAACTTAGACAGGTGGCCAACTTACAGAAGTGTGATTTGTGTATTTTTATAATAGGATTTCTAGTATTACTTGATTGTAAAATTTTAATAATCAGTGGCAAGACAGCTACTTATAAATAATGTATATAGAGTAATCATAAAACTATACAGTACTAGAAAATATTACTATAGTACGTTTAATATACGTGCATACCTTTCTCTTCCTGAAAAGTAGTCTGATACATTGGATTATTCGGATTGAAAACACAATAACACAAACAACCATGAAATAGAAGCGTATGTACTTAGTATATTGAAATTGATATTATAACACACTGAGTTATTCAGATTGAAAACAAGAAAAGCTAAGTTATAAATTAAGAAATTCATATGTAATTTATATGACTTCTTTTTAGTTGTTACTGAATGGTGGTTCATTCTAGACGTATTTGTTTTATTCTTTTGGACAGGTATGCACATTCTAATATTGTAGTTAACTACCTCTTGTTAATGAGCTAGAAGTGTTTCTCTCGGAGCAAAAAATGTTTTGAGAAAATCTTCAGGGAATTCATGCCTCAAAAATTCCGCTATCTTTTGACAAGCCGACAGGTGCCAATAGTTGACAAGTGAGACAGTTAGTTTTAACCTTGAAAATTTTTCGGAATTACTAAAGCTCCCCACTGATGAGAGGAGTTGATATAGCAAATGATTTTACCAAAACAGATAGGATAAACAAATACGTACAACCATTTCCTGAATTCCTGTAGGTGTTTTTTCTTATTCACACCTTCTTCACCACCTATTTATGAGGGTAGTGTTCTGGCCATTGACCTCCAAGAACAAATCGTGCGAATCTATGCTTCTTTGTTTCCAGTCACAAATACAGAACATCTGCCTCTCATATGGGAATTCAAAAGAGTTAAGAAAAATAACAAAACTGTATTTTGCGTGGCCAAGATACACAGGTAAATTTATCATTATCATCATAGGGTAAACACTGCTTCAGTGTGGCCAACTTCCAAGATAGACAGGTGGCCAACTTATAGAGTAGTAAATAACTAATGTCTTATGGAAAAATGCAGGTTCAAGACGAACTAGGCCACGATAAGCAGGTGGCCAACTTACAGAGGTGGCCAAGTTGACAGGTTTTACTGTATATATATATATATATTACAAAATTGAAAGTGATTATGTTTGTGACTCTTCATCTCTTAAGGGCCGCGGTGGCTCAGTGGTAGAGCGTTCACCTCTGCTGCTTGGGGTTCCGGGTTCGATCCCAGCCCCCGCCAAGTGAACTTTGTGGTGGACAAACACCGTGTGCGTGGGTTTCCTCGGAGTTCTCCCGTTTCCTCCCACTTTCTTCATTCCACCATTTCATTCATTGCTCATCATCACCGTCCCCTTTAGCCTAACCGGCATAACCGTGGGACGTAGTAAAATTCAAAGGTTTCATTTCATTTTTACTTAATCACTTGAACCGCCCGACCGATCTCGATCGAATTTCCAACGTAGATGCGGTTCTGGCCTGAGAGTGTTTTTAGCTATTTACTTTGACAGTAGAACGTAGGGGAGGGGGAGGAGGGGGACAGAAAAAATAAATAAGACTTAATTTACTTTGAAGTGTAAAAGTGCGAGCGTTTTCTTCTCTCTCTCTCTCTCTCTCTCTCTCTCTCTCTTTCTCTTCACTCCTCCAGTCTCCTCTCACTTTGATTTCATGATTTCGCACTCTGATGAAAAGTATTAAATACCGCCAGGAAAAGTACTAATATATAACCTCTCTTTTAGGCGCCCCTTCAACCACGCGCCCGGAGCACGTGCTTTGCTTGCTCGCCCATAGCTGCAGCTCTGTGAGCTACATAAGTAACATACAATGCTTACGTAATACTTTGAGTTATAAATACTATTAAGAAAGGAAGAATTGCATTTTTTTAACTTTTGAAAAGAAGCTACTATGGAATTAAAGATAAGGTAGGAAAGGCAACACATTTACATGCAAATGAAGTGAAACACATTCCAGTCTATGCTTTCATCCAGTAGACATATTGTTTGGAACCAAGAAAAAAAAATGTGACTTTTGGAATCTTGTACTTAGCTTCACAGCGAAAGCGACGAAATAACTTGACTCATCCATTGTAGATCTCCCCGCAACCAATGTTGCCAAAATGTTGACAATAAGTTTGCGAAACGAGAGGTGACAACTCAAATTTTGGGTGAAAAGTCGCTATAAAAAATAACCGAGAAATTCATTGTCTATAAGCATTGTTTTAAAGTTGTAGGTGTAAACTAAACAATATGTTCTACTGACTGGCGCAAATCCCGGGGGGATGACGGATACATTTCCCCTCCAATCTTGGAACTGAGGGGGACTTCTCCCCAATAATCCGATTTGCAATGTGTTTTTTGGGATAAATTTGATGATTTTTGTCCGATTGCTACAAAGGAACGTGAGATAAAATAGACGTCCCCCAGAATAAGCCTCAAATCTGCAGCCTCCCAACGCTGAAGACACCTCTGATCCTCCACAACATTGTTTTTCAACTTCATAAGTATTTTTGACATCGCAAAATAAATAAATAAATAAATAAGTATGGTAACGGTCTTACCCGTCCCCCCAATGTTGAAGACAAATTTGCGCCGCTGGTTCTACTCACATCTTTGTAAACAGGGCGCAACCAATCCTTTAATTCAGGGATCATTTCAGATTGTTTCGGGTACTTTTGTTCATATTGTGGAGTCAAAATAGTTCCGAAATAATTAACACTACATTACTTATGTTAAGCAATTTTTTTGTAAAAGAAAAAGTGCAGAATAATTAAAAGACACCAAAGGACAAATATAACAAACTCACTTCGCCTTTATTCACGCATCTATAGCTAATCTTGTTGCTATCGGTAATGATGTATTACGTGTGTCTCTCAACGGAAACTCTGCGAACTAAAGGACATCAAGTTTGTAGTTGTTCTTCGTTAGAGGGCAAGGGTAACATAACAATGCAGGATTGTGGGGCAGTGAGTACGCTGCATTTCCAAACTCTTCATCACTTGCGCTGACGAAAAAAAAAAAAGACTGTAAAAACTATTTTGAACTAATAATGCTTCTCTACAGATGAACATTTTGTTTGCAGCAAAAAGTCGCTAAATTTGTAAGGAGCTAAATCGTCATTTAAAAATCACCCAAAAAAGTCTCCAACCGGAAAAAATATTTTTTGTCGCTATCGTAGAGCGACCATACGTCCCGTTTTGAGTGGGACAGTCCCGTTTTATGGGCGTGTCCCGGCCGTCCCGTCAGTAGTGGAAAAAAGTAGTATTCCTCCCGTTTTATGTAAATGAAAGAAGTAAATAAACCCAGTACCTTTACTCCTTTTAAAAGTATTAATAGTAACAAAGGGGCAAATATTGAACTGAAATTCCCTATATTAAACATACTCTATAGTTCGCAGTACTGCTCGAAAGGCAGCAGAGGTTTTAGCAGTTAGTTGTATGTTGAACAAACTTCAACGTGTCTTTCCTTTTTTATAAGTACTCGCTCTGTAACAAAGAGAGAGAGGGGGAATACTGATATCAAGGCACTGATAAGAACAAAGGTAGATCTAAAAGTCTAGGGTTGCCAGAACCTGTCCCGTTTTTAACTGAAAATTTTATGGTCACCCTACGCTATCGTTGAGGTCGAATTCCCCTGATTTAGTGACTTTCCCCAAAATTGGCAACATTGACCCCCACCGAACAACACCCCATGATCTTTAGCCTAGCCAGCATAATAGTAAGACGTAAAACTTAAATATTTCATTTCATTTCGATCAACACCCCCAGAAACCTACTGTTATGCCATTCCCAAAACACCCTTTTGTACAGTTCTCCCTATTCGAAAAAAATTGTAAATAGCAGGGATCATACATAAATATGGAACTCAATTTCCCTGAATTTTCCAGGTTTTCCAGGTATTAATTTTGCAATTTCCAGGTCTAGTGGAAGAAACTAATAATACGAGAACACACAAATTTTAAGAGTACTATATTTATATATTTGAGAATGGCCACCCTTCTCCCCAATGCAATTAAATATTGAGTCACAAGAAAAGAAATAATTAAAATAAATAAAATTTAAGTTGAAAAATATTAAGTTGTGAAGCCTACTAAGGGAATTAATTAAATACTTTTGTTCCATACTTGAATACATTCAAAATATACAAAAATATTGGGTTGGGGAAGAAAAAAGGGACCGCGAGATTTTAACTGATTCTTGTAGTACTCGTCGAGAGAAATCGATTAGTGAAGGAAATTTCAAAATCGGCGCAGGCAAACATGGAGAAAATCACATTTTCATGTTCCGGTTCAAAATGGGGAAGAAAAAAGGACCGCGAGATCTTAACTGATTCTTGTAGTACTCGTCGAGAGAAATCGATTAGTGAAGGAAATTTCAAAATCGGCGCAGGCAAACATGGAGAAAATCACATTTTCATGTTCCGGTTCAAAATGGGGAAGAAAAAAAGGACCGCGAGATCTTAACTGATTCTTGTAGTACTCGTCGAGAGAAATCGATTAGTGAAGGAATTTTCAAAATCGGCGCAGGCAAACATGGAGAAAATCACATTTTCATGTTCCGGTTCAAAATGGGGAAGAAAAAAGGACCGCGAGATTTTAACTGATTCTTGTAGTACTCGTCGAGAGAAATCGATTAGTGAAGGAATTTTCAAAATCGGCGCAGGCAAACATGGAGAAAATCACATTTTCATGTTTCGGTTCAAATGGGGAAGAAAAAAGGACCGCGAGATTTTAACTGATTCTTGTAGTACTCGTCGAGAGAAATCGATTAGTGAAGGAATTTTCAAAATCGGCGCAGGCAAACATGGAGAAAATCACATTTTCATGTTCCGGTTCAAAATGAGGAAGAAAAAAGGACCGCGAGATTTTAACTGATTCTTGTAGTACTCATCGAGAGAAATCGATTAGTGAAGGAATTTTCAAAATCGGCGCAGGCAAACATGGAGAAAATCACATTTTCATGTTCCGGTTCAAAATGGGGAATCAAAAAGGACCGCGAGATTTTAACTGATTCTTGTAGTACTCGTCGAGAGAAATCGATTAGTGAAGGAAATTTCAAAATCGGCGCAGGCAAACATGGAGAAAATCACATTTTCATGTTCCGGTTCAAAATGGGGAAGAAAAAAGGACCGCGAGATTTTAACTGATTCTTGTAGTACTCGACGAGAGAAATCGATTAGTGCAGGAATTTTCAAAATCGGCGCAGGCAAACATGGAGAAAGTGGCATTTTCATGTACCGGTTCAAAATGGGGAAGGAAAAAGGTCCCGCGAGTTTGAACCGCTACAATGTTTGTTCACGAATGTGCCCGTCTTTTCAAATTTAGTTAATTACTGTGACACGGAAACATGTGACACAGAGTCACATTCTGGATTACTTTGCAATCGGCAACCAGTGCACATATACTCCTCCCGCCCCACAGTTTCATTATTTCGATCCATTCCTCACGTGCTAACGGCATGGTTCAACATCTGCAAAAAAGAGGTAAATGTAACGTTCAATTGGCAATAGTTTTTCACCAAATTAAGCTGCATGAAATCTGATTGCATATTTGACATACTGAGAAAATTCTAGCCCATGGCCATATGTATCACATATCCCACCAGTTCATAATAAAAATTTTGAACACAAAATTACGGTCGTCCGTGTGACGTACTCCCAAAAGGCCTCATGTGTATCACCCACCTCACATTCATTGAAACCACATCCGTGTAGAATTTAGAAATTAACTTCTTATGATGTATACAGGATGTCTCAAAAATTCCCTGCCATAGGGTAACTCTGTTATTATCAGAGTTACAACAAAATGTAAGAGGAAAAACATCTCGAAATATGACGTTTTCAATCTAAAGTGAACACTTTTTAAAAAATCGGACGAGATGTTTGTGCTGTATACTCTTTATGCACCCAATTTTAAATGAAAATGCAACGTTGTCATTTACCAGGACCCACAATATAAGTGAATGAAGTTACTGTTTGAAACGGGGGCTGGCCATCGACATGTTAGCGTAAAAGACAGCAACTTCACTCACTTATGTTGTGGGTCCAGGTAAATGGCAACGTTGCATTTTCATTTCACATTGGGCGCATAAAGAGTGTACAGCGCAAACGGGTCATCCGATTTTAAAAATTCCTTCACTTTAGATTGAAAACATCATATTTGGAGATGCTTTCCCTTCTTACATTTTGTTGTAACTCTGATAATAACAGAGTTACCCTATGTCAGGAGACTTTTGAGACACCCTGTATATCTTATAATATAATGTATGTTTGATGTCACTATAACTGTAGTATAATTTAGTTTGTTTAAATTTACAATTTAATACAAGTAGATTCGGATTTACATGCGTAGGATTTTGTATGCATCTAACTAATGAATTCTTTTATTTTCATGGCTTGGCTTTAGACTGCAACTGATTATTGTAACCCATTATTGCTTGAGAAGAAACAAGATATCCGAATCTTCATTTGGAGAAATCAAAGGTCTATTGGAAAACTGGGGATTACAATCATTAATTTCTACATTTCAAGGTGCGTAAATTCTATATTCTGTGTTTATTGTTAAATTACTATTACTATTATTGGATTAAGAATCAATCAAGCACTTCATGATATTTTATGGGGATCAAGATGGGTGCCGGATTAGATAAGTATTTGCGCGTCAGGCTCTTATTTCTTTTCAATTTAATATTTAATCAATGATTATTTTTCTCCCTCATTATTCCACCAAAACGTATTCCAAGATCATCAATTTTCATTACTCATTGGTAACCGTCAGCCTACATAGCATAGTCGTAGGACGTAAAACAAAGATTTCCTGTTATTTTTTGTTTCTATCTCTTTTCTCCATAGCTGTGAAAAATAACGCCTTCAGCATCATAAATTTGTATGCTACTTGCTTGCTTTCACCTTCAGTCGTCTATTCTTCGGACATCACGAAGCAAAGCAGGTACTTTGCAGTTGGCATAGTTTTGAAAGGATGGACATAACATAATGATATTGGTGTTGCGATGTTCAGTACCATAGATAATTAAACAATGCTCGTTAACAAATCGAGTAGCAATTGTATTTTTTTTAGCTTACATGCCTTTCAGACCGGCCATTTTTTTACAACGTATTGTTATTTCTACTCTATATGAAATATATTCTGAGGTTGTGTTTTGGGGGACGTGGTAGCTCAGTTGTGGAGTGTTCACCTCTCCCGCGTGAAGTTCCTGGATCGATCCCAGCACGTGCTAAATGGGGTTTGTGTTGGAGAAACACTGTGTGGTTTTTCTCGAGGTTTTTCCGTTTTCTCACACATTTTTCATTCTACTATTCAATTCATTCTCATCATCGTCTCCTTTAGCATACCCGGCATAATCGTGGGACGTAAAAATCAAAGATTTCATTTCATATAAACTTTGTTGCAAAGTAACCTAATAGCTGAAGATACTTTGCAACATATATATATATATATTTTTCAACATACGAACATAATGTTTCTGTGCAATGTTTTCTCTCCTCTATTTATACATTTCACTTCCTACACAATACTGCATGCAGTCTACAAATATTGAGGTTGGACTTACGGTACCGGTGTCAGTGCTTAGTACGAATTATCGATATTTGTAAAGAAAATTATGTATTTTCTGGTACGGACATAGGAACCACATTCTGATAGTTTAGTATGTCCCACAAAAATGGCAACACAAGAACAGCAAAAATCTCCGAGATCTGATTTGCCTTGGTTGCTCTTTATATCCAAGAATATCAATGTAATCAGTGGAAGATTTACGGGATTTGGAGCTTTCAGGCAGAAGCCCACCCAAATTGCAGAATTTATTTTTAAAAAATCTAATGTTAGTCATTCCTATGCGTCTACGCTTCAAGCCCTTCAAATAGTCTAGTCATTTCTAAATAAAGGAAATCTATCTGTGTGAAGTCCCTCAAACTATTTTTCTGAATCTGCCGCTGTTCGTAATTTATTTTCCAACAAGAAATCCTTTCCGACATCTACCTGAATAGGAAATTTTTCTAAAGTTAGACGGCAGGAGGTACCAGTAGTAATAATTTCCTATCTGAGGGGTTACGTTTGATCGGTGCAAAGTAGCCCCGATTAGAGGCTAAAACAGCCTTCTCCCAGTTTTATTGTTCTATGACTTTCAAACGTTTCACACTTCAATTTCAACTATTGTCTCAAAGTCCCATTATACACAGAGTATTCTACGAAACTGACTTGACTTTGACAAAAATTCTTGTAGGTGATATCTTTCAAATTTTGTCGGCCTTTACAGTTACTGCTTTCCATACCTATACAACAACAAACCCTTCACTTAATTAGAACTGATGTTAACCGCCAACATTATAGTCAAAATCCAGTTAGATGTTCTATCTTACGGTGGCAGTTGAAACTTTCTCTTTTGTCCATCATTTTACCGACAGAGGACTGTGAAACTTTTGCCGAATTTTGTGCAAAGTTAATCCGGAAGTACAAAATAATCCCGTCTTACGGTACTTACAAAAGATTAGTCAGCAATTTATACATTAACTTTAAAGGTGACAACAGTTGGAGCCTAGGGCTGTGTGATATTTAGATCGAACGATTGATATTTTCAAATATCAAAACATCGATATCGAAATTTTTGATCGATATAACCATATTTTTTATCTCTTTCATATTTCTATATTTTCGATTTTTGATATTGCTTATATTTCGATATTGCTGTATTTTTCGATATTTCGAACAAGTTTCGATAGTTTGTCGATATCGATTATCTATATCTAAATTCGGTTATCTCAAAGCCCTATCGAACCCCTTCGGAAATGAAGTTTTTGGCCATGGACCTGATTAGGGATGCGCACGAGACAAGACGAGACAGAATTTTTGTTACGAAATGCGAGACGAGATAGAGCTCTTCCAATAGAAACGGATCCAGTTTTCGAGACGAGACATAACTTTCGCGGCACCTTTTCGAGAGGAGACAATCTCAAATCTTTTCTCTTGCGCGTCCCTCGACTTGATTACGAGTTATCAAAAAAAAAAAAAAAAAATGTTAATGAGAAATAACATCTAAATACAATATCGGTAGCTAAAACATTTTTGTTTTCATTCTTTAGTAATGCATTGTTATTAATCTCAGTATTTTATAGTGTATTCTTAAGCTTAGGTGATGTATAATTAAATTTTGAATTCAGTTAACTTATTTTGTTTCTCAGATTGTTTTCAAAATGTATGTACAAACGTTTATTTTCATTCTTGAGTGTTTAAAGTGACGTATAGTTATTAAACATAGTATTTAATATTGTACTCTTAACGTGAAAGTGATATACAGTTACTTTAGAATTCAGTTAACATTTTTCTTTCTGAAATTGCTTTAAAAAGTATGTAAAAACGTTTTTATTTTCTTTCTTGAGTGCTAAAAGTGATGAAAAGTTATTAAGCTTACTACTTTATATTGTATTCTTAACCCTAAACTGATACACAGTGCGTTTTTGAATAAATTATGTCAAGTTATTTGAGTGACGAACACTGGTAGAAAATCCTGACTGGAACATTTTGATTTTAAGGTGACGACTACTGGTGCAAGGATTTTAAAATATTGTTTTTCCTTCAACGACTACTACTCTTTGAATTCTGGCTACATGGTAATCATAGGAAGGATCAGTGAGTCTTTCCAACTATGGTACAGCTCCGATAGATTCACAATGCTCAGAGAAGAGACAAAATAGTATGTTTTCAACCTTAAAGTGAGAACCACTGGCGTTTTTACCCTGCTATGCAAAAGTAAGTGAGTACTCCAATGGGGTTCTAATGCGGTCCCTAATTTCTGCATTTTAGATATATGGAAATACATCTCTCTAAAATGTAAAGAACTGTTTTTTTTTTTAACTGAAAACTGCAATTCGGTAAGCCTTATGGATACCGAGATATGGGAAAATAAAGAGAGATACTATAGGTATGTGGGTCTTGCATACTTGACGCTACAATTCGGAAAATGAATTAAAATATGACTAACGGCTATCAAAATGATGTCAAATAAAGGGGGACCAACACAGGTAAGAGGTTTTCGTGTTAGATTTCGCTAAAATTTCCTAAATCGGTCATGGAAAGTTAATAAACACCAGTAGCAATTTCATCTTAAAGTAATTAGATATCTTCATGGGGTGTTAGAACATCATGGAGTCTACCAAAATTAAATTTAAAAACTTTTGAAAATATAATGTGACATTTGTAAACAGTATTTGAAATATGTGTTTACCCAAAACTTCCAGCTAGTACATCTAACATCTTTAGAAACACTGTGAAATAAAAGTGTATGAGATCTTGAAATTTCGGAAACAATTATTGGTCGCAACAAAATTAAATAAGATGGTACTTCTATGGGTTAAATGAGTACCTCAGTACAATTTCGATCGAAAGATTAGTTCAGTCCTAGGTTTTCTTCAAGCAATTCCAAGGGTTCATCGACCTGTACAAAAGAATGAAAATTCGCTGTCAATATCTAAGATAGTAACCAAGATATAAGGAATTATATATTTTATGACGTAAAAATAGAGATCTTTATATATTTGTACTTTGGGGTCTTTCCTATAAGAAAAAAAAAATTCAGAAAACTACTGTATATACCTTAAAAGACAATTCAATGGGCGGGGACACAGTAGCTTAGTGGTAGGGTGTTTAACTAATCTTTTTTTGCAGAAACTATTGGAGTATTCACTTAACCCATAGAGATACGATCATACTTAACTCCCTATTTAATTTTAAATTAAATAAAAGGAAATATTTCAGTGTAGCGACCCACGATTATGCATTTCAGTCTCAGGGAGATTTTGATTAAAGCAAGTGAATGTTGTTGACAGAATTGATGGAATGTAAAGGTGGGAGGAAAGAGAGAAACCTAAAAAACCCACGAATACGATGTCCACTACAAACTGACTTGGCCGCGGATCGAACCAAGAACCCAATACACCAGAGGTAAGCACTCTACCACTAAGCCACTGTGCCCCCGCTAATTTAATTGTCTATTAAGGTATATACGGTTGTTTTCTGAAATTTCTTCTTCTTACAGCAAAGACTCAAAAGTACAAATCCATGTGGGTCTCTATTTTTACGACGTCATAAAATACACAATTCCTTATATCTCGCTTGCTATATTAGATATTGACAAAACATGTTCACTTTATTTCAGAGCCCGATGAACGCTTGGAATTGTCCAAAGAAAATTTAGAGCTGAATTAATCTTTCGATCGAAATTGTACTGACGAGTCTGAGATACTCACTTAACCCATAGAAGTACCATCTTATTTAACTTTTGTTAGGATCAATAATTGTTTTCTGAAATTTCAAGATCTAATACGCTTTTATTGTATGGTGTCTCTCTAGCTGCTAGATGTACTAGCTGGAACTTTTAGGTAAATACATATTTCTAATACTCTTATAAATGTCAAAATATATTTTCCAAAGCTTTTAAAATGTAATCTTGGTAGATCCCATGATGTTCTTAAACTCCATGGAAATACCTAATTACTTTAAGATGAAATTGCTACTGATGCTTATTAACTTTCCATGGCCGGTTTCGGAAATTTTACCACCTAGCACGAAAACCCCATAACTGTATGGATCCTCCCTTTATTTGACAATATCTTGATAGTCATATTTTAATTAATTTTCTAAATTGTACTGTCTAATATGCAAGCTCCACGTACCTATGGTGTCACTTTTTATTTCATTATATTTCGGTAACTGTTAGGCGTACCGACTTGCGGTTTCGGTAAACACACACCTCTAAGGTTTTTTAAAACGTTATTAAGACATATTTTAGAATGTTTAGAAATGAGAGTTCTGCGAATATCATGGTACCCGAAAACCCCCATCAGGGCGTGTGTGTAGTGTATTTAATTGAAACTACTTTTGAGGTTGTTGTAAGCCCTCGTAATTACGTTTCCGAAACTGCCCATCTAGTATGCAAACCCCACATTTCTATGGTGTCGTTCTTTATTTTCCCATATCTCGATATCCATAAGGCTTACCGAGTTGAGGTTTTCGGTAAACAGATGTCAGTTCCTTACATTTTAGAGACATACATTTCCATATATCTAAAAAATACAGACATTAGGTACCCCATGGTACCCCGAACACCATTGGGGTACCCACTTACTTTTGAATGGTAATACATTTTGAGTTGTTGTTCAGCATCAATAAACACTTCATAGTTTTTCTACGTGCAACCCAAAAGTCCATACCTGACCGAACAGATTTTTTTCCATTTAATCTCAAAAAGGTTAACATATTTTGTATTGTTAAGTACAACCAAATTAAGCACACTGAATGTAACATTTTAAATATTTTCTGATTTTTGTTGCAGGTATTCCGTGCTTCAAACCAGGATTCTGCTTAAAAGACAGTCAAAAGAAGCAGTGTAGGTTGTGGCTAAAAGTACGTCCTTTCTGAAGACAGACCCAGTGAAGACAGTGTACTTACATTATTTTGTACGAATATATAACCCTAATAAAGATACTGTACTACAAATTATTTCTTTCTTCCATAAATTATAATAAAATATTATCTCTGTTTAAAGAAAATGATTATTAATGTTAAGTCATTTTAACTCTTTTTCTCTGTAATAAGAACATTATCCCTCGCAATATTTTTTATCTTTGTGCTATTGCGATTGGATGAAGTAAAATTCTATACGAAGCACTATTATTTCAGACATGCATTAATAACTAATGTATTGTTCTGTATGTAAGACAATGTGTATACTGAACATGTCTAGCGAAGGTGTTGTTTTAATACAGAATCTATCTCAGCTTTTTAGTAGTCAACTTTATTGGGAATCCGAAGAAAGAAGTAAAAAAAAAAAATGTTGGACTTACCAGCGTGTGTGTGTTCGAATTCTGGACTAATCCAAATTATCCAGAGAAATCATTATATATTTCTTTGTTACTATTTCAGATGTATCCTTTATCCAAGTCGTATGAAACGGAGACTTCATACATCGCTATACTTTGTATGAACTATGTTCCGTATTTACTTAATCACTTTGTAACTTTCTCTAGTGTTGACAAGGCCGCAGGTGTCAATCGAATAGTTTAGTGTTTCACTCATGTCACCTTGTGACTAAGGTACGTCCTGTCAGTATATATATGGTACTGGGTTCAATTAGCGATAAAATACATTTTTAGCGTTAAACAAATGCAAAAATCTACACGAAATGAGATACCGTGATCTCTGACTTACGGATAACACCAAGCAACTAATGGCACTGAGTGTGATTGAGTTTACTAATTACTATTTGGCTAAAATCAGTGTTCCTTTATCTATAGTTCTTTTCGTGCTTTGAATTGCAAAGTTTGAAATAACCGTTTTAAATTATTGTGTATATATATCTTCCGAGTAATTCTGAGAATCATTGCCCTTTCTTTAAGCAATGTATGAGACTGTTAAATTGCTCGTTGCTTAAAATGTTGCACTAAGAAGGATGCATCCAGGAAAGTCCAAATTTGCAGAATGTCTAGAGCAGGGAAGAATAAATATGTTTAGTCGATGGCTGCACAACGCCTCCGCTGTCCCCACGTTGTCACACAGCGAATACAGCGGACGTTTAAGAGTATTCTGCACTTACTATTAGGTATCGGCCTGGGAACTTTGGCGCATCTACCCAGTCTCCTTCTTGGTGTTGGCATTTTTAATGACGAGTACTGAGTAGGAATCATCTTGTGAGCGAATACGTTTTCGGCTGACACCACACTTTTAATTATTGCGACATTAAAAAAAAAGACATAACGACATAACTTACCTGTTAATTAAAATGTACAGAGAAGTTATTTCTGGAAAATTCTATTCAGGTCTTTTGTGGTAACAACTGCACTTTAGAAGAAGATACTATTAAGGAAAAGAATGAGGTAAACTAATCTTTATATCGTACAAGCAATGGATGATAACAACTTAATAAATGATTGTACGTAAATCTTGTTTGAGTTTGAATATAGGATTGTATACGGCTGTGCATTTTGCATTATTATTGAAGTGCTGCAACTAACTAACTGCAAACCATATGATAAATTCTTACAGTAATATATCACATATTGATTTACTCTGTATGGAAACGAAAATAGTTTAACATATGGTTAACCTCCTTTGTGCCCATAATTTTAAAATTAACGCTTGTGTCACTTTTCAACACTTGGCTTTGCAGTAGCTTTCCAACGAATTAGCAGGAAGCCCAAACTTATAGGACACCCTGCAGGTAAATACATTTCTTTGGACAGTTTCACTGCTCCAAACTAAGATTTGAAAAGTGTAGTATTGTTAATTTTATTATTATTGGCACAAAGGAGATCAATCATATTTTAAGCTATTTTTGTTTTCATACAGAGTAAAACAATATTTGACAACATTACAGTAAGAATGTATCATGCACTTTGCAGTATGTTGCAGCACTTTAATAATGGTGCACTATACGTACAATCTAGATCCTGCATATGTCCGATCCATACATTACAAGAAGGCAATACGTATTCGATACAGGTAAAATCCGTATATTTCATATGGACAACCTATTAGCTATATACATCCAATCTATACATTACATATGGCCAACCTGTACGCGACATACGTATAATCTATATGCTGCATGCAGACAGTCTGTAAGCTACATATATGCACTCTGTATGGTACATACGGATATTCTGTATGTTGAATCTGGACAAACTGTGTGCGACGTAAGGAAAATCTGTATATAATACATACGTACAATACGTATACTGTATCTAGTCGTACGTATGGAGCCCAAGTACAATATAGATGCTGTCTCGGGGTTGAACGCAAGAAACATACGTACAGAACGTATATTGCATACTTCTTGAAATTATGCTCCGTCCTGATAGTCAGTGTATGTAGTCATTATTAACCCACATGCTACATACGACCCTGACGTCACAAAGCTAGATATTACCTCTGTATATACTTGTTACTGCAGATGACGTCACACGAATGACGTCATTGCACTTATGCAGACAGTACGTATAATACATACTTTTTCAGCTATACGTTTGCTGCAGGATGTTATATACGGTTGTACGTTAAGTCCAGAAACTACAGGAATTACGAATGTAACCTACGTTTTTAAGTATGCCACCTACATTTTTTTCTCAGTGTAGACAAAGAAAGAGAGAAGATAAATAGAAAAATGAAATGAAATCTTTGAGTTTTACGTCCCACGCTTATGCCGGTTAGGCTAAAGGAGACGGTGATTATGAGAAATGAATGAAATGGTGGAATGAAGAAGGTGGGAGGATACGGGAGAACCCCGAGAAAACCCACGCACACGGTGTTTGTCCACCACAAAGTTTACTTGGCGGGAGCAGGGTTTGAACCCAGGATCCCATGCACCAGAGGTGAACGCTCTACCACTGAGCCACCGCGGCCCAGAAGATAAAGAGAATGCTTCGGAAAGCATTATTTAGGACGTACAGGAAAGGAGGAAGCAGAATAATTGAGCTAGTCAGAAGAACCAAAGAAAAGCAGTAGCGGACAAAGACCAAAGGGGAGTAATATATAGAGTAGGATGCGCGGAGTGTAAGAAAATTTACATAGGAGAAACAAAACAGAAAATGCAAGAAAGGATTAAACAGCACCAGGATGATGTAAAATTGAAAAGGGACAACAATGCGATATACAAGCATCACAAAGAGACAAACCACAGGATAGGGTGGGAAGGAGCAGAGATCATAGAGGTAGAGAACAGAACTTTGGTGAGAAAACGGAAGGAAGCCAGGGAGATTATGAAGGCAGGAGACAAGGTGATGAATTGGAATGCAGGATTCTCGATAAATAAAGAGTGGGAGAAGATCCTGCTTAAAGAAGAAGAAATGAAAAAGAAAGAAAGAGGAAAAATTAATAAGGAAAATAAGGATAATTAGAGGACAGAATGTATCCAACGAAAAAAGTGAACTTTTAATTGGACACGTGTGCAGCTAAAATTTGAAAGTGAAAACCACACAAGTGTTACTTTTTAATGAAGGGGCGGAGCCTAATTAAAAGTTGATCTCCGGAGAGTATATAAATGATGACCAACTCCCAAGCAGCCAGAAGGAGTGGAAGTCTGATGAAGACACAGTTATTGTGTTGGAACTGTTACGTGATACTGTTTTTTTAAATACATATTATCACATAGCCTTGGTCAGTGTGTTATTGTGTATTAGATAATTTATAAGTGTCAACTAGGTTTCAAACAGACCCAACTTTCGTTTTATTCCCGGGTGGAGGTGGAACCCGGGAGGGAGCGCGGCTCGCTGATTGCAATGACTCATTATGCAAAACTCTCACTAGGCAGCTAGCTAGACAAACATTGCAGTGACGATTGTCCGGATATCGCCCAGCGGGGATCCAGAAATTGGGCGCGGGGCTTTCGCGCCCTCCGTGAGGAGTAAAATATATAAATTAGTCCCTACACTGTGAAAATTCGTTGTGTTATTTGTTAAAATATAACACAAACGGGTAGTTAGAACAACTCACTCTCCATTTGGAGTTGTTGTGTGTCAAATGCCGGTAGCTGAAATGACACACATCCTGTGTGTTGAACTAACACAAGTGTAGAATCTTCGGTGTTATTTTCTGCATGAGTGCCAAATATGTTGGGAATCTAATTATAAAGGCTTATGAGTCGAAGCTACACACAAACACAGTAGAAAGAAATACTTAAACATCCAGGTATATGCAAAATTTCAACATGTAAAGCGCGCGATGTGTTTTCAATTGTTTCGTATAATGTTTCTGAAGAAATATGTCAACAACTAGAAACAACATCGTATTACTGTGTCACTTCTACAGTGCACTAGAGCTCACCGGTCAACACCGGGGACTGTACTTCAAAAATGGCGGAAAACAAGTAGAATCACGATTGAGAGGCAAACATATAATAAGGATATAGGTAAGAGTTTCCTATCATTCTTAAACAAGATGTTGGTGAAGGTTGTGTTTCGCACCATCAAGAAATACTTCGCAATAAATGTTGGGGAGGACCACAAAAAAATTTATGAAGATTTGCTATATGAAGTGTTTTGTAGTTTATTATTCTTATTTAAAAGTAGTATCTTCGGTTAGCGTAAGCGTGCACACAATAAGCTTTTCCAACACAGAAAAGTGGTTACATGAACACTGAAATATGTGTTAGTAACACAGAAGTGGAGCCGAACTAACACCTAAAACGCTGTTAATCTGGTGGTCTGACCTTGAATTTTAACACGGGGAGTGTTGAATTAAGACCAAACGGTGTTACTCATACGGCTTTGACCTTGAATTATGACACAGATTGTGTGTTGAAATAATAAGAAAATGATGTTGAAGTAACACAGGGAATGTGTTATATTGATACTTGACATGGTGTAATATTAAAAGAAAATAATTAACACACTACCCACTGTGTTACTTTCTTCGTGTTGGTGCAACACTGCCACAAGTAACACTCAACACTTTTCTCCATGCAGGAGCCCACGTGGTTCGGATTCCACGTTAATCAGTAGGTCCACGTCTCATATAGCCTCGTTGCTGAACTACCGACTCTGACATGGTGTCGAATCAACACCGAAAATACTAACACAGATCCGTGTTTAACATCGCTCAACACCGGTTGTGTGTTAAAGACGTAACACACCCCCTGTGTTAAACGCCCACATCGCGGGGGCTGTGTTGAACTAACAGCGTATAGGGGTAGTCACGCTGGAACCACTGCCCTGTGTTAAAATTGAGTTGAATTAACACAACATTTTTACTGTGTAATGAGTCGAGCGATCGAGCGGTTAGAGAGATCGCGGGAACTGGCAAACTTCGAGGCTTTCCTCAACTCTAATTGTTAGTAGTGGTGGCGGTTTTTTGTTTTTCTAAATGAAAAGTGACGATTTTCGTAGAATAGATATATAAAAGTTTATTGGTTAAATTGAAAACGAGTACAAGGCCACTCTCGTTTTAATTGTAGTATAAGAACACTATACTTCTGGATCGTATAAGTAATAATTTCACGAGTTAAGGAGTTTGTCTAAGTTGTCGTAGTGAAAAGTTCACTTATACGAATGAGATGTAAGAGCTAATGTTCACAGAGTATAAAATTGAAACTTCAGTTCGTAAACTGAAGTGAGTCGAACACACCGATAGAGCAATGAATAGAATTTGGAGCTGGAGACCGAAAGAGATGAAGTTAGAAACTTTTCTCTATGTAGACAATCGAAATATTCTAAGTTCAAATGATGAACACACGCAGACACGCGGTACTACATCGATGGGGTTGAGACGTCGACTGACTCTTGGAGAGCGTCTCTAAGGTTTTAAACTACCCTTAGAATTTGGGCGTTGGCTAATTTGCATATTAGCTCAAGTTTACTCTCTTTCTGATTGGATTTCAGAAGGGCGTATTCGCTTCCTCTGAGTTTTTAGTTTTGCGCACAGTGTTCCTATACTCTTACGAGAGGAAATTTGTTATACATAATTCCATATATGGTATTACACAAAATACATAACATTTGGGCTGGGAGGAAGCAGCTGCTTTCTTCTCCTACTTTAAAGTTACTATCTTTTCACTCGGGTTTACACATAAATGTTAACTAGTACCATTCTACATTCTTCACACTCTATAAGGTTTATTCTGAGAAACATTAGGAATAGTCATTCGTTAACTCACAGCTGCTTCTACCAGTTATGGATTTACAAAAGCTAATTTACAAGTCCTCCCTTATGGGAAAGGTTTCTATTTAATGTGTTTGCAGACCTATTTTTATAACAGTACCAAAAGCTGAATATTCCACGGTATTGTTCACAACTGTTACTTCCGTTCCTTAGATACTATATCTGTCTCCGAGTATGCAATTGGGTTGGTCTTAGAATTTTCTTAAGGCAGTGCAATTTATTTTAATTGCGCTAAGAAAGTTTAGTTGCAACGTGTTGGCTATCCAACCCCGGATTCCTTTTTACGGAGAGGGTGAGAGAGATGAACTAACATAGCAGCTGGTTCATTGGAAGCAAGGGGAAAAGAAGAGGGAGACGTGTTACTTCTGTTTCGTCTCTCCTGTTTCCCTGCGACATCCAAAAGAAAAAAAAAATTCATATCGAAAATTCGTGTAGCTTACACTCCTCCCCCCTAAGAGAAAATTTTGCAACCGGAGGGCAGGAAAATTTCAAAAGAATTAGCGTATTTTGCTGCTGCGAGTCACCCTCTTGTTTATCAGTTGTGTTTCAGCTTGTGGTTCTGTGTCGAGCTCGGTCAGTTGCACCGTTTCTTGGCACACCCTGTATGTTGCATCGTATCCAGAGGAGTTCGTTTGAACATCTGTTATAATAGTAGGCTTGAAACACATTGACTTAAGACAATGTTCTTGACACCGCCTTTTAGTTGATTTACAGCATTTGCATTTACAATAACAATAGACACTTATTATAATAACAATTATTGCACAGATAAGATATGTGGATATCGAATAACCTAACATAGATTTGTCGTGATTTATCTTCTAATCCTGTTCTGTTATTAAATTTTCTCTCTCTTCCACCTTATGACCTGCATAGACTAAGTCATTAGCTTGTTTGATTACATTTACAATTGGTAAATCAAGTTTTAATTTATTCAATTTGAGTTTGTTTCTGAAAACACGCAACAATCTAAAGTTTAATTTTGGTATTATATCTCTAATTGAACTATTTGTCTGATACACTTGTTGAGATTTAATTAAGGAATGTGTGCCATAGGCTTGACATTCGTGACCTAATTTTACTTTTCCTGAGCGATTGATGACAACAGTTTTTGTTATTCTTTCATTACATACAACTGTAAGCTTTTCCGGCTGAGGTGCAGCAAATAACCATTCACTGTTATCTAACTGAATCCATAATACACTACCTAATTGAACAATTTTCTTAGTACAATCTGAAGGAATAGAGGCTATTTCATCTATCAACTTCATTTCACAGTCTTCTTTATTATGTGCGGGTTTGATGGGAAATGTTTGCTTACAAACACTCATGGAAGTAGTGATTGATTTACATTTAGAAAAAGTTATTTCATCGATTTTTCCATAATACTGCTTAGATGTGTCTACCAATAAAAAGGGTTCTCAGGTTGAATGAAAAAGTAATTATCCTCATTTAAAGGTACAGGAAATGGGATAAGTTTGTATACATTGTATCTCACGCCATCGGTTAGTGGCAATTGAATGATATAAATCAATTTATTATCATTAATGAACACATTTAAGTCCATTATGTTAAACAAAGCATACCCGACTGAGTTTCCTGGGGGAACTGGAATTGATAATCCTCAAGCTACATTGGAAGAACTTGCCTTAAAAAGATACATAATTTCTCTAGGTGTTATAATTTGAGGGGAAATAATACCTTTCTGCGCATGCAGAATCAATTGAACAACTGTTTCATCAGATTGTTCTAATTCTATTAATAACATATCAATTGTGTGCATATAGTGGTCTGAGTCGACCATCACTTCTAAAGTATTTATTTCCTTAGTTACTTGATAACCTCGTGAATTAATTTCGTTTTTAACATTTCAAAAACCTTTTGCAACACTTTTTCATTTGATTCTATTGAAAGAACTGTGTTGTTAATGGTTTTAAGTGTTTACTTAACAATTAACATTGATTCCTTAGTAATTTTCAGGAAATCAGACTGCTCTGATTGCAATTTATTTATTTGAGTCATATAGTAATCTGCGTCTTTTGCATCTAATGTACCAAATAAGATTTTACTCATTTCACCTACGAAATTAAATACACCACGTTTACTTCGTACTTGAGGTCTTACTATCTGTACCACCAAAGATTGTAGGTCTTTGATTTTATTGAACCTCCTCTGGATTGTATCTAACCTTGGTTCTTTTCGAGCCCGGGCTACATATACTACTCTAGACTTATATAGGTCAGTGGCTTGACTTATGTAAGTCTGTACATGTGTTATAGCTTGATTTAAGTTTGTCAGATTGAAGAAAGTGACAAGCTTCCATTCGTTATTACATAACTGAACTTCACCCTCGAATTCATAATATAATCCGGGTACTTTGTCAAGTGTTTGAACTTCAATTGTCTTCTGTTGCTGCCCTTGCTGGGGACAACAGCAGCATAAGTGGCAGGAATAATAATATAAGCATTTTCATACCTGCAAGGAATACACAGTGAAAAGAAGGATATAGTTTTTTTGTTAGTAATAAAGCTTCAATCGGTTAGCATGTACAACTACCGGCTTTTTCTTGCGTTCAATAGTGCAATTTACTCCTTGAACCTTTAGTACAGTAAATGGCCCTATAAATTGCGAATCCAATTTTTTTGATCTACCTCTCCTAACTGTTTCATCTCTCAATAACACCTTATCTCCGGGCTGGAACAACTCGCCTTCAGCGTTTGCTGTTCTGTCATAGTATTGCTTGTTTCTTTTTTTTCCTTCTATTAATTTATGTCTTGTCAAATCATAACTCTTTGCAAACGTTCACGTAATACCTTGACATAGTCGTCATATGCATAATTAAACTCATTAGGTTTTCTCTGTAATACTCCCGGTATGTTAGCTAACCTACCATACATTAGCTCATGAGGGGTGTATGAAGTGATTGAGTGAGGGGTCGTGTTGAATGCAAATGTTGCATAAGGCAGCCAAGTATCCCAATCAGTTTGTTTTTCAGATACGTAATGAAGAAGATACTCGCCTAAGGTGCGGTGCGCACGTTCCACGTAATTCGTTTGTGGCCTGAAAGGGCTTGATTGTATTTTCTTAATTTGAAGTAATTTGCATACCTTTTTCATAATGTCACTGGTAAAATTTCTACCTTGATCTGATAATATTATTTGTGGAATTCCATAAACCAAAATGATTTTTTCTACTAGTGCTTTTGCTACTGTTTCCGCGTCTTGTTGGGGAATAGGCACAGCGACTAAGAATTTAGAGAGTTCATCCTGAAAGGTCAGAATATATTTGTTTTTCTCTTCTGTTTCTGGGAAGGGGCCAACTATATCGATTGCAGCTTTCTCGAAAACAGACTGTGGAGTTGTCGTTATAGTCATTAACATTTTGACTGCCGGTTGGTTCAATTTGTTTAATTGACACGAATTACAATGCCTGATGTGCATTTCCACTTCTGTGGTCATATTATGCCATGCTGTTTGCGGGATGCCATTAAATTCCATGTATTGCTTGATTTTTTCTATAGTACGTTTAGTTCCTTGGTGACCTGCCAATTTAGAGTCATGAAACTCTGTAAGTATTTGAGATCGAGTATCACTATCTAATAGTTCGACTTTTGGTTCAGATTCTAATTCTTGGATTCTACTCATAGCGTCGGCGTTTGTGTTCCTTACGCCTGCGCGGTAAACTATTTCATACGTGTATTCTTCCAAGTAGATACGCCATTTTAAAAATCTACTACTTGGATCTTTTACATTAAAAATTCACAGTAGTGGTTTGTGATCTGTGACAAAGGTTGTCGGTCGATTTAAGATATAGGGGCGAAATAATTTTGCAGCCCACACTATTGCAAGTAGTTCACGTTCAGTCGTAGAATAATTCGTTTCTGCTTTATTTAGCGTTCTGCTGGCGAAACCAATAGGTCGATCAGAACCTAATTTACCTTGCGAGAGAATACAGCCAACGGAAAATTCACTCGCATCTGTGGTCAAAATAAATGGCTTACTAAAGTTGGGATATTGTAACAACGGAGGGGAGGTTAGTTTTTCCTTAAGTGTTTGGAAAGCAACGATCTGCTCGTTACTCCACACAAATTTTACGTCCTGCTTTAGCAGTTTTGTCAATGGCTTAGCAATTTTGCTGAAGTTTTCTATGAATCGTCTATAATAAGACGCAAGGCCTAGAAAAACTTTGACATCTTTGGCACGTTTAGGTGTGGGAAAATTTAAGACCTTCTCTACTAATCGAGGGTCCGGCTTGAAACCTTCACTCGTTATTTTGTGTCCTAAATAGGTTACTTCTTTACGTAGGAATTCGCGTTTGTCTGGTTGTAGTTTCAAATTATGTTTTCGAAATCGGTCGAACACTTCCTGCAAGCGACTGATGTGCTGTTTAAGATCTCTAGAATAAATACAACAATCGTCTTGATACGCGAAACATTTCAAGCCAGTTAATTCTGAGAGGACAATGTCCATTAATTAGTCTTTGAAATGTAGCAGGTGCTCCACACAAACCAAAAGGCATACGATTAAATTCATAGTGCCTGTACGGAGTACTGAATGCTGTTTTACACCTATCTTCAGGTTTCATTTTCAAATGCATATACCCGCTGGCTAAATCAAGCGTACTGAAGTAATTTGAGTTTCCTAGCTGATCTAAAATTTCCGTGATAAGCGGAAGTGGATACACTGAGAGAAATGCATACTCCAGTCGGCATGTAAATGCTGTTTTTACCAGGTTACGCGCGTCACCTCATTAAGTAATGTTGTTTCATCCGTAGTACTGTCTACACCACCGTCCAGCGAAAATTTTGTATTGTAGGACCACCATTTCAAATCTAGAATTAACGCCATACCCATTCCGACGGTGGTAACTTACGTATATAATGTTGTTACCACCTTCCTACGATTGTTCCCTCCTGCTTCTTTCTAAATCTGTGACTCCCTACCTTACGAGAGTAATAGTTTTCAACACGAAACCAATCATGTGAATAAAATTATCCAATCACAGCGAGTCTAGTTCGACGCCGAACTCCAGATTTGGCATGGTGTTCCCACCTGCTGTACTTTTATACATGAAATTACATTACTTAAGGAGCGCACCCGCGTAAATACGATGTATCCACACGGAAATCCTAGTCCTTTTTTTCTCAGTGTAGCAGGGTCTAAACGTCATTAGGTTGAGACGTCTATAATCGATTACGATACGATATTTTGGTTTCCATGAGGCGTCAAGCTTTTTGGGAACTACTAAAATTGGGAAGTTCCAAGGACTTTTACTTGGAGAAATAATTCCTTCGTCAAGCAATTTTGAAATTTGCTTTTGTACCTCTTCCTTATGAGCTTCTGGAATGCGATAAGGTTTTTGGGTTACTATGGCTCCTTTATATTCCGGTTTAATTGGAATTGAATGTTCGATAGTGTCTGTGTAAGTTAACTTATCTCCCTCAAGAAAAAACAGATCGTGATATTCTTTACATAATTCTAGAATAGCGAATCGCTCTTCTTCGTTTAAAAGATCTAATCTTAAATTACATTGCAACAAGTTTAGACGTTGTTCTAATTTACTAGTATCATTGTTGCAGTCATTTACTGAACAAATTATTGGAATATTGTCATTTGCTTGACAGTCAGTGACAATTTCAATGTTTAATGTAGGGATGGTAACTTCCTTTTCTTCTTCGTTTACATTTAATAGGCACGAGAAACTTTCGTGATTTTCTGCTTTTACCAACGCTTCTGGCAAAAATACACCTTCATCTAATTGTAATTTTGGAATAACTCCTACTCCGTTTTTGTCTACTGAGATTTTTACTATCATTTCGCATCTAGGAGGTATTTTATATTTTCTACTACTGGGTAATTTTAATTTCAACCCTTGGTCGAAATAAATTTCACAGTTATGTTTCGTGAGTAAATCTCTGCCTAATATTCCCGAATGAGAGGTGTTGACTACTTCGTCTGGCATTACATAAAAAGTATGTTTTATCTCGTGACCGCTAAAGAACAAATGAAGATCAATAGTCCCTACTGTGTGAGTTTTAGAGTTATTAAAACCTTGTACAACTTTTGATTGACAACGTCTCACTATTCTCAACGTCATCACTTATACTACTTAAATTTACATAGCTGATATCAGAACCAGTATCTATTAGCATTTTTAACCCTTTACTTAGTTCTTTAAATTGTACCAAAATTTTACCTTTACTATCACCTCTTTTCGTGTTTCTTTTGGTTGATGTTCTTTACTTTCAATGTGTGTTCTATTATGGGAACATCTAATACACCTTTTATTTTCCCTGCAACCATGAACTGAGTAAGTCGTTGCAGGCTGCGAACAACATCTTTTTATTCGTTTTCCTGTGGACAGCGACTTTTACAACAATTTGACATAAGAGTCAGGTCCTCCAAACAATACAGTGTGCTATCTTCGCTGTGGCCAACTTCACTTTCATTTTTGCGGTTAACCGACTTATCATCAGGGGCCTCACAGCAACTTGTACAACAAGTACAAACATCATCATTTAAATATTGCAACCTGTGGAGGAGCTGTGGGGAGTTTTTCCCCCTTCGTTCCTTTGTGGAACGGCATCGGAACGCACACTTTTCCGGGACTTTCCGTGGGCGAAATGTGAACGATTTTCACCACTTCCGGAGAATTTTCTTGGTGCTTCGTTCGAGCCACCTCAGTTGTCGCCATTATATTTGCGCGCGCGACTTTGGCGATTAAAATTACTACTACTACGCATTTGATCCGCATTGCCGGGGAAGGGTTTTAATTTCTGAGAGTTCCAGTGACTCTTTCTTCGAGACAAAATTCAACAATGTCTCCGAAAGACAGAAGTTCTGAACTTCTCTCCCTTACAGTAAACTGCATTCGTTCGTCTGCTAGTCCTTGTATAAAGGAAGCCCTAGACAAACGATATATTAACGCCAATGCTCCTGATATTTCTTCATCTGTGCACACGCGAGATGCTGCTGTTTTCAAATCTGATTGTAATGCATCAATCTTACTTGCCCATGTGCTTATGATTTCGTGTTTTGTTGACGTGCTGCAAACAACGAACATGCATAGTATTCAATGGATCTGCGAGTTTCGTAGTTTTCTGTTAAGATTTCTTTAACTTTTGCCCATGTGTTTGTGGCTGTACGCACTAACAATCTACTCCGTAGTTCGCCTATTATTTTTGACTTAATAAACTTAAGTAACTTATTTCTATCCCTAGGATGGACTAGTTCTATCACACTTAAGTATTTCTTTCTACTGTGTTTATCTGTAGCTTCGATTCATAAGCCTTTATAATTAGATTCCCAACATATTTGGCACTCATGCAGAAAATAACACCGAAGATTCTACACTTGTGTTAGTTCAACACACAGGATGTGTGTCATTTCAACTCACACAACTGCAAATGGAGAGTGAGTTGTTCTAACCACCTGTTTGTGTTTTATTTTAACACAATCGTGTTAACACATAGGCGTGTCGTTGATATAACACAACGATTTTTTACAGTGTACTCAGGATTGGGTAGTTGGGACCGAAACCCCTATTAAGACTTTGTGTATTTAAGTAATTCTTAAATGCATTACTATATTATTGACACAATAAATCTATTTTGTATAAAGTAACAAGAATCTTGTTTGTGATCGCAAAACGGGAAAACAGTTAATCCGTTTAAATCAAATTCTAAATATAGTTATCGCCTACCTCGAACTCGATTTTTTCATATTATTGATTTCTAAGAGGGAGGGGTGAGCGATGGCCATTTTTTTTAAATAGTTTCTCACGATGCTGTCAAGTTAGAAACATTAAATTCGGAATGTAAACTCTTCACTAAAAATAGGCAAACCCGTATCATATATAGATTGCATTCGTGTTGTATTTTTAGATTTATTACTTTTACTTAATCCACATTGTTTATAATTTTGTATTTGAATCACAGTTTTTCGTACATTAGGTCTGTTAATTGTATTTAGTCAGACAATACGATTTTACTTTTAACCTCCCCCTCCCCGGTTGTAAAAATATAAGTGAGTCGTCACTGAGCCGTTCTAATGAACCGATTCATTTTAGTGAGCGAACTACTGAGCGGCGAATCTGAGAGGTAAATCGTTTTGTCCATCACTACTCCATTTGTCTACCAGTTATTAATTGCTGGGATTTACATTTCTCCTTACTGCATGAGAGTTCAGAGGGCGCCGCTCCGAGTATTCAGCAAAAAAACTGTACCCATTGTGAAGGTGCAAGTTATTTCATAATTGGGAGGTAGGAAACAGCATTTCTTATCGCCTTTGAAATAAACTATCTGACTAATATTTTACATTCTATTATTATTATCTAATCGTATTCTATTGTTATTAGAAAAGACAGAATTCATTACAAAACACATTGCAATTAATTTTGGGTGATTTATCTTAAGAAAGTAATTTAGAAAAAAAACATTTGTAAGTGGTAAAACACTTTGGATTCCTAAAATTTGTTAATGAAGATGGCAATGAAATAGTCAATATTTGCTAAAAGTACATTATTATTATTATTATTATTATTATTATTATTATTATTATTATTATTATTATTATTATTATTATTATTATTATTATTATTATTATTATTATTATTATATACTAAATGCATTCCTGAAGAAATGAAGGGAATCATCCAATTGTTCAGTTGCACAAAATACAAACAGGACTAGACTTGGACGGGCTCGGACACATTCCTTTAATTATACTAAATATTTTTCATTCAATACAACTATCGCTTTGTTCCCTTTAAAGTAGGGATGGGCAAAACAGTATTTTTAATAAAAACCAGAAATCGGTTTCTAGAAAAACCGAAATCCGAAAAACGACATTTCGGTCTTCTCCAAAACCGGTTCGATTGCACCGAAACTGGTTTCGGTGGAAACTTTTGGAAAACACATAAAACTATTTCTGTGGGGACGGAATAGGTTTTCGGAGAACAACGAAACACTGTACTGGTCTGGAATACAAAATATTATGAAAAAACGGAATCGGTTTTGAAGAAAACCGAAACCGGATCCGGTGAAAAACCGAAACGGTTTTGGAGAAAACCGATAACCGGTTTCGGTGAGGAACCGAACCTGTTTTTGGAGAAAACCGAAACCAGTTTCGGTGAAAACCCAGTTTTTCAACAATTTCAAAAACCGGTTTCGTTTTTTCTAAAAACTGAAAAACCGGTTTTTGTGCCCACCGCTATCTTAAAGTTTATGTCACTAGCGAAACGAAACCAGATCAGAGGCATTTTCGTGTTCTACCTGTTGAAGTTCAAACTTAGTTTTCATCTCTTTCTTCTTTTACAAAACGAGCCGTCTATTTTTTAAAACGGGAAACAATAATTTCGACAATAAAAGCAGCATAATTTTCTTTCGATAGTTGATGAGATTATATTTACAATTTGCCGCTCGTCTTAATAGGATATTCTCTTTTACTTGCAAAATAGAAGAAAGAGTTACACTATTCCTGGTTCTGCTAGACTTCCTCATAACTGGTAAGTTGTCAAATATTCTCGCTAAAATTATCACAATAATAATAATAGTAAAATTAAAAAATAAGCATTGTTTTATGTGGAAAATGATTATCTCATACATGGAGAAACATATTTATTTTTACGTGTTTCAAGCATCTTTTGGCTCAGGGCGAGATAGGGAAAAGGGAAGGAATCGACCATAGCCTTATTCAAGGTAATATTCTAGACCATGTCTAGTATGTTGATATGCCAGATTGTAACTCGAAGTAGGTCATAGATAGGTACTGAAAACTGACCCTTAATTGTCCAAGTTTAATATTTAGAATGTATCTGTGTTTTTTTATTAATTTATCTTGACTTACTTCCTTTTTTGTGTTTTACCTCTTCTTATTTTTTATCTTTATGAAAATCTCAGGGGGCGGGAGGGGGCATGTCCTACCTGTCCCCCCCCGGCTACGTGCCTGTTTATGGTAGTTTTTCGGAGGAAAATAATGAAGTATAAATGCCGTAAACGATCTTATTACTTATCCGTCTCCTCATAGGAATTATTGTGGAGCACTTACTTCACTCCAACTCCCAATACTGTTTTGAACAGAATTCCATTCTATATCTTTTACTTTGCAATGTCAATTTTAGCGAAAGAAAAATTAAATGAAATACAATATTTAAGTTTTACGTCCCACGCCTATGCCAGCCACGTTAAAGGAGACGGTGATGATAAATGAATAAAATGGTGGAATGAAGAAAGTGGGAGGAAACGGGAGAAGCCCGAGAAAGCCTACGCATAAGGTGTTTGCCCACCACAAAGGTCACTTGGCGCGTGCTGGGGTCGAACAAAGGACTCCATCACCAGATGTGAACGAGCGACCCCCTTAAGCTAAGAAAAGTACTATCAGTTAAAATTGTTCACTTTCAAGTTACTATTTCTTTTTTGCAGTTTGGACACCTTTCGTGATATCCAGCCCTCGGTTTCGGATAGCTGATTCTTAGCTCTGGAGCCAGGCACTTAATTTGTTGTTCTGGAACTGGGTACCCGATTGTCAGTTCGAGATCGGGTATCTGATTCTTGGCTATGGAACCGAGTAACCGATTTTCCGTTCCGGATCAAGGTATCCCATTCTCGGCTTCGGATCTGAGTACACGATTCTCACTGGATCCGGAACCAGGTATTTTTAGAACAGGGTAACCTGGATCCTAAATTTACTGGCCATCCCTACGAAATGTAGTATAGGCCACGGTTTAAGAGGGACTCTGGAAGTAACCACAGGGACGACAAAATAACACTGTACACGAAATTAAAATGTTCTAGAATGTGTCATGCGCAAATAGGTACCGTACAGGACATCAAATTACTGCTGGGATGCAAAAATGTAGTACTTCGGGTAAAAGCTCCTTCGTGTGCACCAGAGAAAAATGTTACAAGCTTTTAGAGGAAGTGTGGTTGATACAAGTTATCTGTCAAATGAGACTGGGAAAAGCGAGGAGAGATTGGGAGATGAAAATTCAGAAGTAGGCCTATACTTCTCTATCTATATCAAAGAGCAGAAAAAAGATCATAAAACTGAAAGATTAAACAAACATCCTTTGAAAAGAATCTAACACCAGTAATAATAATAATAATAATAATAATAATAATAATAATAATAATAATAATAATAATAATAATAATAATAATAATAATAATAATAATAATAATAATAATAAAGACAGAAACACTTGTTGTGTTTGCAGTTAGATAGGCGATATTATTTGAGTTTTAGGATTCTATATCTCAAGGAAAGGGAGATTGTCAATTTTAACGACCAGAAAAGATCAGCAAAGGGCAACTGAGTCACCAGTTCAAGATTAATGAAGGAAAAGTTCCCAAGCTAACAACAAGAAAGGATTCATGCGATAGGACAATAAAAAGGAATTACTCAGTAATATTTTTAAATATTAATTTGTAAAACGAGGAAAAAATCAAAAGAAAAGAAAAAAAAGTGCCATTAAGGGTCAGTATAATCGTTATGATACAGAAAAAAATGAAATTGAAAGCCAAATAGTTTTCATCTTGACTAAAAAAATATTTTTGTCAGATTTTAAGTTACAAAAATCTAAACAGATGTGGATTTTCGATTTTCTGGATGTATTCATCTTTTTTGTGATTCTTCCGGATGGATTCCAATTTTACTTCGAGAAATTATTTTTTCGTCTGGCTTTGAGTCAACTTAACTTTGCACTGCTGTTTTATGTTCCACTGGTACACGTACGGTTTCTGAGCTACAACTGTACCTCGTTTATCGGCATAAGTGGGGATCTTATGTTTAATCCAATCAGTGTGCGATACCTTGTTATCCTTTAAATAAAATAAATAATGATATTCGTCACCATCTGCTAATATAATATTAATGACTTCTCTACAGAATTGAAATGATCTAATCACAAGTTTTTCCTAAGCAATGTTAAACACAATTTTAATTTCTTACTTTCACTTATATCGTCATATTTGTTCGGCACACACACACACACACAGACACAAGAACACACACACACACAGAGACACATGAACACACACACCACGCAGGGGCCGCCGTGGCTCAGTGATAGAGTGTTCACCTCTGGTGCTTGGGGTCCCGGGTTCGATCTCAGCCCCCGCTAAGTGAACTTTGTGGTGGACAAACACCGTGTGCGTTGGTTTTCCCGGGGTTCTCCCGTTTCCTCCCACTTCATTCCATCATTTCATTCATCACTCATCATCACCGTCTCCTTTAGCCTAACCGGCATAACTGTGAGACGTAAAACTCAAATATTTTATTTTTCACACACACACACACACACACACACAAACGGCACAGAATTCATCTTATCACTTACCTGCTCACAATCTAATGAGACTGAAAGAAAAATTAAGTTTATGAAATACAAAGAGTATTCAGAAATACGCACACTTGTATCACCAGTCAGAGATTTGCTAGTTTGGTTATAATAAAATTAAAAGTTAACGAAATCTTCAAGAACTAGTGACAACAAATTATATAAAAATAAAATTAATGCCAAATTAAAAATATGAAAAAAGTTTACGTAACAACAATGATTACGTATTCTGCAAGAACGTTAGCGCGGAGTGTGTCCTGGGGATCCGAAATTCCCTAAAATTCAGACTTTCTTTTGTAAATTTAGTCTAATTTTAAGGATAATTTTACAACTTTTAATACAATTTATTTTCACAGTAAAATTGGACCCTTCCGGAAATAAATTCTTGTTTACGAGCCTGTATTCTGCCATCTCTGGCAAGTCGCTTCCTGCAAATTATAAAGTTTCAATAAACCAAACTTATGCTCAGCTAAACGTTTCATTTTGACTCAAAAGTTGTCTATGTTCATAGCTTTCAACAAAAGGTGTTTTTTGATAGAAGATATAATCTTTGATCTGCGATAATACGCATACTGGTAGCAGCGATAATACGGGAGAGATTATCGTTGAATAAAGGTAATACTCAATGTCCGAAAACGGAGAGATTTAATTTAAAGAAATTAGAAGAGAGCCAGGTAAGAGAGGAATTTGAATAGAGAGAGGTAAGATTGAAGTTTCGAATAGATTCGCGGTTTTAGAAGACTTGGAGTGCACTAGTGTTGAGGATACTTGGATTGAAATTAGAGATAGCATTAAAAGTTCAGCAATAGAAAAATTGGGACACGCGGAAATACGTAGGAACAAACCATGGTTCGACCAAGAATGCATTAAACTAGCAGAGAAGAGAAAACAGGCAAAATTACGGTGGCTACAAAATCCGAATGAAATAACTACACAAAATTTCGCAGATATCAGACGGGAAACTTCCAAAACTTTTAGAACAAAGAAACGGGATTTTTTGAAAGCTAAAATTAAGAAACTTGAAGATAATAGTAAAAATTAAAATATTCGGGACATGTATAAGGGGATCAGCGAATTTAAGAAAGGCTATCAACCTCGTGCTTATATATTAAAGAAATCTGACGGGACAGTTCTCACCGATACGGATAGCCTCTTAAATAGATGGAAAGATTTCTTTGACGATTTGCTGAACACGCAGCCAAAAACTAATGTGCGTGGAGAAAAGGAGGTACACACCGCAGAACCGTATATTCCAGAACCCAATCGAATAGAAGTGGAAGCCGCTATAAAGAAATTAAAGAAACACAAATCTCCGGGTGTAGATGAAATTCCGGCTGAGTTAATTTTAGCTGGAGGCGAAAAATTGTGGAACAAGATACACAAACTCATTCTTCTTATCTGGAACAAGGAAGAATTGCCAAAAGAGTGGAAAGAGTCAATCATTGTTCCAATTCACAAGAAAGGCGACATAACTGACTGTAATAATTATCGAGGCATTTCTCTTCTGTCAACATCCTATAAAATCGTTTCAAATATTCTGTTAGCAAGATTGACCCCATACGCAGATGAAATTATTGGAGATTATCAGTGCGGATTTAGACGAAATCGATCAACTATCGACCAAATATTTACCATTCGCCAAATACTCGAAAAGAAGTGGGAATACAATACCCCGGTACATCAACTATTTATTGATTTTAGAAAGGCTTACGACTCGGTTAGGAGAGAAACATTATACAACGTTCTTACAGAGCTTGGAATACCGAGAAAGCTAATTAGATTAATTAAGATATGTTTAAGTGAATCCCAAAGTAAAGTCCGGGTAGGAAAATTTTTGTCCACGAGCTTCCACGTCGAAAATGGCCTGAAACAAGGAGATGCGTTGTCGCCATTATTATTTAACTTTGTGCTGGAATACGCCATAAGGAAAATCAAAGATAGCAACCAGGGCCTAGAGTTGAACGGCATTCACCAGGTTATGGCATATGCTGATGATGTAAATTTAATAGGGGATGATAGGAGAACAGTAGAAATAAATGCAGAGATCTTATTAAACGCTTGCAGGGACATGAGTTTAGAAGTAAATGCAGAGAAAACTAAATACATGGAAGTGCGTCGGGATCGTAATACGGCAAATTGTGGAGGCGTTAAAATATTAAATAATACTTTTGATAAAGTGGATATTTTCAAATATTTAGGATCAATATTAACAGATGAAAATCATATTCACGAAGAAATTAAATGTCGACCAAAAGCAGGGAATTCGTGTTACTATTCGGTTCAAAATCTCTTGTCGTCGAGAATTCTGTCGAGGAATTTGAAGCTTAAAATATATAAAACGATAATCATGCCTGTTGTTCTGTATGGTTGCGAAACATGGTCGCTTACTCTGAGGGAAGAACATAGACTGAAAGTATTTGAGAACAGGATCCTGAGAAGAATATTCGGACCCAAGAGGAACGAGAATGGGGAATGGCGAAAGCTTCATAACGAGGAACTACATAGTTTATACGGTTTACCCAACATTGTTAGGGTCGTCAAGTCTAGGAGGCTTAGGTGGGCAGGTCATGTAGCTAGAATGGAAGAAAGTAGAAATGCTTTCAAAGTCTTGACTGGTAGACCCATAGGAAAACGACCATTAGGAAGACCTAGGCGCAGATGGGAGGATAATATTAAGATGGATCTCGCAGAGATAGGAATACAAAGTAGAAACTGGATGCAATTAGCTAAGGATAGAAGTCAGTGGAGAGCTTTTGTGAACGCGGCACTGAACCTCCGGGTTCCATAGGCCATAGAGTTAGTTAGTTAGTTAGATATAATCTTTGAAATATCACGCTAATGAATGGATTCTGTAGCTCCTTGTCAGTAATGTCATATAATGACTAAGCAAATGGAGGATTTCCGGGTTTTCATCATTCAACAAGACACTTTGAGAAACAAACATTTACTATATTATTATATACGAGGGTGGATCAAATATAAACGAGATTTTATTTTTTAAATTCATTTATTGAATACCACAAGGCACTTACAATTTATTTTTCCACATAGTTTCCTCCTTTGGAAATGCATTTATCCCAGCGTATGGGCAGCTTTTTGATGCCCTCATCGTAAAAAGAATAGGGTCGTCTCACCAGCCAGTTGCACACTCTCGTCATCTTCAAATCGTTGCCCTCCGAGTGCTTCTTTAAGCGGTCCGAACAAATGGAAATCGCAGGGCTATAAGGGGGATGTTCAAGTGTAGTCCAGTGTATTTCCTGTAGATTCGAGTCAGTTCAAGCTGCAGTATAGAGTCGCGCATTGTCGTGAAGGAGGAGGGTGTGTCGAATCGATTGGTCTCGTCTTTTGCTGCGATATGCAACTCTCGCCCTGTTCAACAGCTCGCAGTAGTATTCAGCATTTATTGTGCGTCGCTCATGTAGAAAGTTACTCGTCGATCGTCGTCAATAATTCCTTTAACCGCACGAATGTTTTCGTCCGTAATGTTGGTCCGAGAACGGAGATCGTGTTGTTGATTTTCCACACGTTCTCGTCCTTCCTTGAACTTGCTATGCCAGGCATACACACGCGTCCTTGACAATGTTTGATCCCCAAACTGTGCAGTCAATCTGTGGTAAATTTCTGCCGCTGTAACTCCTTCACGAGCAAGAAATTTTATAAATATGCGTTGCGCGGTGGAAAGGTGCACCTGTGGCTCCGACATCATGAGCGGTACTGGCGAAATGGCGGCAAATATCTAACAGCACGCTCTCTCCACTCCGAACGGTTCCGCCTAAACATAACAGAAGCACGCGGCCAGTCCTACCAACTGTTGATGTTCAGGAACAAAAATCCCGTTTATATTTGATCCTATCTCGTATACATAAAAAGCCCATATTGTTCTGAAATAATACGAGGTTGGGTGCTAGAAGCACTCATGATGATGTTCAAGGGTTCAAAAAGCGAATACCTACGAATATATGACAACAGTGGCGTAAATAAAATTTTCATCAAATAATGTTGTAGTACCCAAGTTCGTATTAATTCATAACAACATGCGTTATATGGTAAATGTTTGGTTTCCATAGTATCTTGTTGATGAGGGGTTAAAATCTGGGAATCTTTCCTTTGCCTACACCATTATATGACACTGCTGACAAGTAGGTAGAGAATTCATACAGTACATTAACGTGGTATTTCGAGGATCATGTGAATCGAAGTATACGTAGTAATTGAGAAAAGATATAAAAGCAAGCACAGAAAAATACATGGTAGAATAAAGTAGGTTAGAGAAGCAACTGAATGTTTAATAATTTGTTGATAGAACGTCATAATCATACGTAGAAAACGAGATAGTTTTCAAGTTATGTTCCACGAGGCTATGTTGTTAATGTACGCACCTTTAGTGCGGGACTCTGGGGTTCCACTTCACACGTAGTTCGGATCTTACACTGAGCTGTAGGTATAAATCTCATAAGCCTCGCTAGGAAAACGACTAAAATTCAACCATCAAATTACAGTGGCTGCTGAACTGTGATGGAAGAAAGAACTCTGAATGGCGTGGAAAGCGACGAAGTTTTAGGTTGTTTCATTTTTTCCCTCTTAACACAGCCTCGGACGCTTTTATCCATGAACCAGAACATGCAATGAAATAGGAAGTACGTGACGAACTGATGCTACGAGGTTGCTTATCAGCTCGCAAATTCAAAATTACCTCTTTACCAATAACACGCAAATTTGAGCAGTAGTAGCAAGACAGGTGTAACTGTATCGTAGTTGCCATCAGTGGCGGACTTACCTACGGCGATGCCCTTAGGCACGATTCGCCTACCGCCCTTGTGTGTTTCACGAATGTAGGAAATGTCTCAACGTAATTGCCTTTGTGGAACATTCCGATTTGGTGAATTCAAATGTTAAAAATGATTGCTAGAACTGGATTCAGCACCAAAAGAAACAGAGAAAAAGAAGTTGTTTAGTGGCAGGCCGTATACAGGGTGAAAGATAAGTGAGGGCAAAGTGCGAAGATAGAACGTAGAAAATGTCTAGAAATGTCATTAATTTTGAAACGAGTAGAGGAATTGAGGTCAAATGTTGGGTATGGAAAATGCATGTAGAGTTCCACTCAATAGACGTAATGTGAATCATGAGGGACATCTGGAAAGCCGCCATGTTTGAATTAGCCCGATAATAATATACGGGAAAGAGATCCTGTTACATATGGCTCTTGACACACACCGTCTATTGAAATCAATAGTGGCCAATACAGTTAATGGCCTCTATTTAATTGCAACTGTTATGGAACTTAAGAATGATTGTGTAGTTGATACAAAGATGGGGACAACAGTGTGCACATTTGAGAAACGATAAACATCGACATTCACGCTCGTCACAGCTTTCTCCGGTATTGAAATTGAAGCATAGTAACTCTTACGTATTATCATATGAGAGGTAGATGTTCTGTATTTGTGACGAGATAAACATGGATTCCCACAATTTGTTCTTGAAAGTCAATGGCCAGAATTCTACCCTGATAAAGGTGTGGTGAAGGAAGATGTGAATTAGGAAAAGCACGCAAAAGAATTCAGGAAATTGTTGTAAGTATTTGTTTACCCTGTCTCGTTTGGTAAAACCACCAAACTGCAGACAACACAATAGTGTAACTCACCCTTGACTATTTAGTTAGGGAATGAATGCAGACAGTAAAGATGCTTTTACATGGATTTTTACCATCCCTTCTTAGTGTGGTTTTGCCATGTAAATACTTGAGCACGTGCATGACCGATAAAGGGAGTTTTCTTGGATTTTTTCGACTTTCAATGTTGGAACAAAAGTTCGGGAACCACGTTTAAACTTGAAAGTTTAATGTTGAATGCGTTTAAGTGAACGCTCGTTTCAATTTCGTTGGTGCACACGGCTGTTAATCGGCCGCAACTGCTCTGAGGTCTGTCAAGCATCGTCATATTCATTTTGCAAGGCTTGAAGTCGCACCCGTCGTTTCAAAAACGACTCAGGGCGAAAAAGAGTTGAAGACATTGTAACTTCTGGTACACGCCTTATTTTCAAACGTATACAACGAATTCCAGTAAAGTCAGGAACACTTCAGATAAGAATGTCATTAAAGGTCGCTTTGAAATCAAAGATGTCAACAACTGGAGTGTCATCTTCATTATCAGTGAGTGGTTTTTCGACATTCAAATCAATGGGATTTTTGCGTAGAGTTTGTCTGATCAGTTGTAACCATATGGAAGGGACGAGTACTTGATCTTTTGATCACCTCTTTTTTTTTTTCAATATGACCAAAAATTCTGTCAATGGGCATGAAAGAATTTCCTGAAATGGGGAAGTATAAATGAACACACCCAAAACAGACCAGCGCAAGATGCAGCCAAAACGCAAACATATATCTGTTCTTTCCTCGTGCTGCACAATTATCCATAAAAACATTTCCTGGCTGACTCAGATACCTTATTATCAATATACCATTTCATACAGCTCATAACTTCATTGTTTCCGAGTACATGAATATTGTTGCATCATTTGAAGTCGCATCGCATACACCAAAACTGTACAGCCAGAGTTGCTTTTTATACTTTCCCAATATTAGTTACTGTGAAAAAAATATTTTTCTGATAATCGAAAGAAATACCCTGTATGGAGGGGTCTTGCTGCGGTGTTACCTTCACCTCCCTTAAATAGTTATAAAAGTGCTCTGCTTTTTGACATTGCACTATCTTTTCAAAAACGACAGCCTTCCTTTGTTTCTCTGTATTGGCAGCCTTTCACTGTGCATCCATTTTCTTGGTTAACCAAATTTTAAATGGAAATAAAGTTGAAATACGTTATTAAACAACCAATATTTGCCTTCATGTAACATATCTAGATGCTGCTCTATAAAATCTTTAAGCAACTAACTGAGAGACGGTGAGTTCGGAAGGTAGATAGTAAGCAGTCTGCGATTTAGCGCGGCAGTAATGACTTTCCCTTGTGGGAGTGTTTGCAATCAAATCGCAAATATTTTGTCGCACTTACTCTGGCTTTTTATGCCCCTGCGGATGCTTCCCTATCTCGTCAGTTAGTGAACGCGAACACAAACTGCGATCTTTCCGATCCAGTCTCCTTCACTTTAATCCATGTAGCGCATGAAATGCCTCCATACGCACTTTAACTTGCACAATACAACATGTTAGGTAGTATTCATACGTACTTTCGCACTTCTTGGCATCCGGCTTTGGAGGACGACGGGTCTTAACAGGCTTTTGCAGAAAGTACCTCTGAAGATAAACATTTTGGTGCTCGTGACTGCCCAGTTCATATAATGTCTTTCTGATCATCAGAGAACTTCTTTGCACATCCACACCTACGTTGGAAATCTTGAATTTGTACACGCGGGGTCACAACGTTCCCTTTGTACCCAATATACGTTTTGCCAGCTGGTTTCAATTTCTTGCACACATTACGTTTCCATTTTTCCGGAGCTCTTCGTGTCTTCCTTCCACGGGCGGGAGTGTTCATTTCACAAGATGTTGCTTTTGACAGTCCAGAAGGCCCTGGTGTCGGAGTAGACATTGTATACGTTTGTTCCGCTGGATCTGTACTTGCAGCTGATGCTCAAGGTACATCCTCAATCGCTGTCGCTGCTACTTGTTGCTTCTAACTCCCTTACATATTTGGAGTTACCAGAAGGAGTATATTCAGAGCCACTATTTTCAGATAAAAATTTACTTGTGATATCGTCACTCGAATCTTTCTCGGTGTCAGCCATCTTTTCACTATCCAGTAAGCCCTCTGGCGGCAAAGCAGCAACGCTGGCTCGTTGAGTAGACGCGGAACGAATTTAACATCTGCCCCCAAATCTGGACTTAATAACTTCTCTTCCGAAATTCACACTTGCTTCCCAAGGACAGTTATATCACTTGAACGACTTAATGTCGTCTGATTCGTTAATACTAATATTTAATACTGGTGTAAACCTGCATTGCAGGATATTTCTCGTGCACTTAACATTTCTTCCAAAACTTAGCAACTTCTGATTCTGAGTGCGTCAACTTGACTTTGTTGCGATTTTCAAATGTAGTTTCTGTACTTACCATAATGACGACAGTTCGTCACTTAACTATGATTCTGAGAGTGATATACAATTTAATATATCATTCATTCCTTCGGTAGTGACACGTTTCGATTATTTTAATGTGTGCCCATACTGATAGTAATTTTTATATTGTTGGGCAGTACCGATATTAGAATTAGAAGTAATTGTTACGATTTCATTTTCGGTAGTTGTACGTAATACATCATGCGTTACGTTTTCTTTAGTTTCTTTTAATTCCTTTTCCAGTAGTCATAAGTGACAACGATAAATTTCTGTAACACAGTACAAAGATAAAATATTTTAACCTATTAATTACCAGTGTGTCAGAAAAGCAAATCAATTCGTTAGTTATCGTTCCACCATTTAGTGCAGTGAAATTACCAAAAACTAAGGAACAAATTAGTAACAGATGTTGCAGATGTTGAGAATGATGTTCTAAACAACATACTAAAAGTCTCCTGAAATCCCACATGATCTTCACTGCCATATTGCAAGATGGCGGCTTGAAGTGTAAAATGAACAATACTCAGATAAAATAGCTATGTCTTCGCTATGGTTGAACATAAAGAGATAAACTTAGCATTGTTTTATAGAACATAGAAAGCACACCTTTTTTTTTTTTTTTTTTTTTTTTTTGTAGAGAAACAATTTTACATAAAACGCATACTCTTAGAAATATTTATCTCTGAATTCTAAAATTCCACGAAAGTGGAGAGGAAACGTTCACAGTCAATTCTTACATGAAAGTAGACGTGAACACTTCAAATTGAGCTTCGTTCTGTCTGTTTTTCATCTTTAAATGTATCTATTATATTCGTTTAGTGAAAACCAACTCACCTCCAAAGAAAAGCTGATAATACTTATTATAGGTTCAATATCAATGATGGAACAAACCCTTTTTCTTTCTCTTTTATTCGATACAAAAAACAACTTATTTCCACCTTTAACAATAAGCAATTTGCTCATAATAAAGACAAGACCAGTTTTAATATCAATACTGGGATACCTAATTTGAAGAAGTGTTCGTTGTCCAGAAATTCAGCTCTTGCTTAAATTACGTACATTACACCAATCAGTCATTTGCTTTTAAACTGTCCATACGACTTGAACTAATGCAACTTAAGCATGATTTATGAATATAATATAGAAATAGAGGGAAAGATAGAATTAGCTATTATCATGAAGTCTTGCGCTAACAAGAAATACTTATTTAAAATAATATATGCTATTATATTTTGCAATTTTGAGTACTTTTTGCAGTTTTTACCGATTCTTGTTAATGCATATGTTGGACATATGGGACAGACAGCCCTGGGTATAGAATCTTGCAAACATACATACTATATATATTATCAGTGGACAATTTTGTTTTAGTTAACCACTAATAATATTGTAAAATTTATATAAAGTTCTTTGGTGTTTGAAAGATACCTATGCTGATTACATATTGTTTGCAAAATTACGTATATACCTTTATTATTTCTCTTTAAATAGCATTCATACAATTTTCCTCCATGCTTGGTTTTCAATTTTTACTTGAAGTGTTAAAATTAGGAATTTTATAATTTGATTTAAAGAGTAGAGTTTTTCCAAAGAAAATTCACGATATTCGTTCAATATGGATATAATAATGAGAATCTCGTTCAGTGAATACATTAAGTTGTGAATACAATATGGAAGTATCGAACACGTATCAGCAAGACATATAAATCAAGAAATTTAACATAAACACATGTAAATATAGTATTACTGTAAACATAGGCGCAGAATATCTTGAACCTATATTGTCTACGTATAGATATTACGTACACTTATTAATCATCTCCCACTTATAACTTTGATATGCAGTGGAAAGCACAACAAACAATACAATATTAGTAACATTTAAGATCCACATTTGTATTAATTTGCCCAACTTTCTAACTCCAGGTCCTAACTATTCTGGAACCAAATACCAAAATTTTCAACATAGTTTCAAACATCATCAGAACAAATAATTTTAATTTGAATTCTTCCGCTTGTGTTGTTTCTATAATAAATACGATTATTTAGATGGCCAGGGACCGTTATCTGACATTCCATTAAACAGTATAATTTTGGTTTCAAAGTTCACACTTCAAGAACAATCAACGGGCGCCTCTTTATCATCTACGTCTACAAGTGATTCTAAGCTACCATCACTATCATTTCTTCCTTGTTACTCTTTCATTTTTGATCACTGTCCAAATCCAATATCCGTATGCGTGAAGTGCAAACAAATTACACGTCGACTGTCCGACTCTCACAGCAATGAAGCAACATCTAAGGCTATGCTACATATAAAGCAAGACGAAGGTGAAGTTCTACCATATCTTGAGAAAACGTGTCATGATGTCCAGTAATACTAAGTGCAAGAGGGACACTCACCTTGCACTACCAGGCAAGAACAATAATTATTTATTAGAAGGAACTTCTGACATGGGTACATAGGTCATGGTAATGGCTGACACAATCATCATGTCGTACGCACATATAGGGGGATGAAAGATGGGAGATTAATTTCAAGACCAATTCAAGTGCCGAATCATGGCGAGGAGGTTGTTACTGGTGTGGAAGAGGTTAAAATTAGAGGACTGATATTACAATAATTTATCAAATATTCATGATAACATTGTATGAGATATCCAATAACGTTCTGTTGGATTTTCACTCTATAAGAAACAATGTAATCACATGAAATAAAGCAAACCTTGAAAATCATAAACAGTCCCCATCCGAAGAAATAAATCCTGGTAAAGACAGTAAAAGAGGATTACGCAGAACGTACTTTTATGAATGAATCTATGCTAGCAGTTGAGGTGGTCACTACTCCATAACCTTCATAGACCTTTTATGTAAGATGAAACTTATGCAGACAGCAATTATACTCTATGCATTATACCCATTTCATAACATAATTATAACAGTTTTAACCTCACCAGTATCTTTTTAGGATTAACCAAAAACTCGTTTTAACCTCAAAATGCATTTAACCAAAAATTGTAACCTTCCCACATATTTCCATATACCGTATTCCGTATGGATAGAAACCGTCAAAGCAATCGATACTCGTTAATACATTAACGATTGACTTTGTTAACAAATTTTGTAGAGATAATCTCTCTAGGTGTGTATTGCGAATAACAGTATTTAAAAATTTGTTTTCGTTCAAGAGTTATTGTGTAAAGTAACGGCTGGATAGATGAGTTAATATTACAATATTTTAAAGCCTACTAGCGTGAACCTAATAACTTGTCTCCCACGCCCGGACAGGCTATGCTAGTAGAATTAAACCGTAGGTTAAAAAACAGTTCTTACGGTATATTGGGGCACCTGATCGAGGGTTTGGTACCATTGCGACGCAGATAGTTCCCCAACAAATGAAATAATTTTAAGTTGACAGTACAATGAATTGAGAGTGTAGGAAATATGTGGAGAGTTTTGTTGAAGCAGAATAATATCTCTGCATTTCACATGCGCTGAGTACGCTGTATTTAATCTTTTTGTGAAAGCATTCCAGTTACAGCAAATAGAGTTTCTCGTTGTTGGTATGATCATTATGTTGCTGCAGTTTGCGATGCATGACACCATGAACTAATACACAGCGCAACCTTCTGTTTATGGAGGTCTTCTCTTAGTTGTTTGAATTGGTTCCATCAAGCGATGACGGATTCGTGGAGTATCGTAAAGAAACACTTTGTTCAAAACCAGATCTACCCTCTGACAAAATAAAAAAGGAACACCCATATTAAGCCGTGTCGCTCTTTGAGCCACATTGAATTCACATTGTATTTACTATCCCATGATACATTGTTTATCAATTTGATGAAAGTGTTAGCGAATGGTTTCTGCAGTACAATTAGTTTTCTTTCCAGCACTTTACGTCATTACATTCTACAAACGCATTGAGTGAAACGTTATCTATAACTTGTGAACATCTTATGCGTGATTGTCCTATAGGAATTCATTGCAGTTCATAAATTTGTAAAATGATCATTCTATAATCCTAGTTTTGCCTTATTTCTACGCAATGCCAAGCAAATTTTTCTTCCCGTTCCAGAAACTTCTTTTTTAAAAGCTTTAACTTACGAAAGCGTGCTGTGTTGTATAACAATGTCTACCGTTCCATTTTAAGCTACTCTTAGTAATGTTCCCATATTACTGTAGGACTACAACCTGCACTCTCTAACACGTTACTTTCTGCATTACAGGCTCCAAACTATACATTTTATGCTTAAGTATGGGAAATGTTTCGTAACAGCTATATACGTTCGTCTGTCTCTCTGATGACAGATCTCCAGAGCAGAAGCGTAAAGATAGCAAATAGCGCTTTTTTAAAACGATTCAGCGTGCAAAGAATAGGATCCGTCTCATCTCTTAACCCTCTGTTCAAACCGGAAGTAGTAGAAATCAATATGGTCTATCTCAACGTTGATTATGATAAAGCAGGAACTGTAATAGATAGGAGAAGTGGTTTCCCAATCATTTTTACGTTCTTCGAATACATTATATTTCCCTTCTTATGTCACTACTAAACTTGTAGAAATATTCTGTAGTTTTACTTTCAGTATTCTTCTCCATACAGTGAAAAGGTAAGAGAAAGCCAGAAATGGCTTCTTGGTATGAATTCACTGCCCCAAGAATAAGTTCCATCTCGAATTCTATTCCTCTGCTCAAAACGGAATTGGTAGAAATATACAGTTTTACGTTTTGACCCATATCCCCATGGTGAGAAACGATATTATGTAGTGAGAAGTTCTTAAAATGGTTTTATTACCATGATCATATAGCATATCTCTGATTTTATTCCAGTACTGCGACCGTGAGTAATAGATCTATTTCTCCTAATTTAAGTCTTTAATTTTCATAGTTTAGAAATCGACAGTAGTTTCAAAATGTGAATCGAAATACAATTATAATTTCAATCTCAAAACGCGAAATATATTAACCCTTAAAATGATAATACACGAAAATCCAACAGGACGTTTTACTTACACTTAACGATTAAACATTTTTACTTGAGAACGCACACTCTGGAGATAATGAACGATACAATGGGAAAAACTTAGAACGGAAATCCCTAATAGAAATCCCATGGATCCTCCTACATCAGAGAGTAACTGTGATCCATCATAAGTTAGAACTTCTTCGACATGCTGCACTAAATTTGAAGTGACATGAATATTAACCGAAGCAAATTTATTACTGTTATCATCAATGATCAAATCTTCGTGCACACTGGAGATATAATATTTCAAAATCTTACAGGGTCGAACACAGGAACATTTTTCTCCGTAGCGTGTCATCAAATTATTGTACTCATAAATAAAATTAACAAGGATAACAGAATTATTGCACACTGACAATCCAGGAATCTCAAACCATGGTACGTCACAATTGAATTTTCTTGACAGCTCCTCTCTGATACAATTCATAATGCACTGCAATAAACATAAATGTATAATATTAGTATTATATATGAACTCATACAGTTTTCTATCTTCGTGATAGCAGATAACAATTGAGGGAGTGAGCGCAACAGAGGTCCAACCTACATTTTTAAAAATGGAGAAAAATCAAGATGTCCAATGTATGACACATTCAATCACTTGTGGTTGCTTTAGGTGTATTGTACAAAAAGCACATGTGTTTAACTTTAATTTGATTTTTCTCCGTTTTTTTTAAAAAATATGGGTTAGACCACTTTTGCGCTCACCTCCTCAATTGAAGCGCTTAGAGGATAAACGTGTTATGTTACATTTTTTTGAAATTGCATTCTGGCGGTTCATGCACGGGTTACAGGTTAATCATGATACGTAACACATTATTTACTGAGTCCTCGTCCTAATGTATATATTTAGAAACGATGAAGCTGGAATGTTAACGGACAAAGGTGTAAAAGTCAATTTTCCCGTCATATTCAATTTGGTACATAAACACCTTTGTCCTCTTAGCGCTTCAATTACTTATGTGGGTATTAATATTAGGAGCAAGACTTTACTATTGGCATTTCATTCAATTGTTCCGGAAATGCCAGTGAGCGTCAGATTTTTCAGAAATGTCACAGAATTAATATTCTAATGCTCGTTGCATGTGCCGGTGACTTATATGAGGTATAGCCCCCTTTCAAAAATTAAAAAAAAATCCATACATATCCTTAGTAGGGACATACGAGAAGAAATTAATTTTTGTTAATTTTGTGAAATTGGCGTCATTGTAGCAAAAGAGTATGCCTTTTTCAAATCTGGAATGTTATTTTGGTAACGCACCACTTTAGGGGGCACGGGGGCAAAGCATTAGATAATGGATCTTCATAAAAATTCAAAATTTTGTTCTGGAAATGCCAGTGAGCGTCAGGTTTTTCAGAAATATCACAGAATTAATATCTAATGCTCCTTGCTTGTGCCGATTACTTAGATGGTGCTATAGCCCCCTTTCAAAAATTAAAAAAAAATCACCATAAATATCCTTAGTAGGGACATACGAGAAGAATATATTTTTTGTCAATAAATATGAAATTTGGCGTCGTTGAAGCAAATAGGTATGCGTTTTTCTCATCTGGAATATTATTTTAGTAACAATCACCTTAGGGGGACACAGAGGGCGAAGCATAATTTAGTGGATCTTTATGAAAATTTCAAATTTTATTTTGGAAATTCCAGGGAGCGTAAGATTAATCATTATGATACTAAATTAATATTCCGAAGCTATTTGCATGTACCAGTGACTAATATTGGGCTACATCCACCCTTCCAAAATCCATATAATTTACGATAAATATCCTTAGCAGGAACGTACGGGAAGAGGGTAAATATGCTTTACAATTAATGTAGAATTTGTCCTTATTGTAGAAGAATGTTTTGATATTTTTTTTAAATCTGGAATCTAGTGTAAATGAATATTGTCTATCAATGTACCAGATTGAGGATATAGCTTCGTTGTTTTGGCATCACTGGAATATAATCAAAGAATGTTGCGTTTTTGAAAAAAAAAAAATGGCCTCTTCTTATAGCATAAAATCACACATACAAGTCACCTGTATATTTTCTGCACACTTAAACAAACCAGCTCGAAATACAACACAAAATGACAATAGAAAATGCCGCGGGTACCACGAACGAAAAAAAATCTTAATGAGAAGAAATATTTTAAAAATTAAAAGTCTAATAGGTGATCTTTAAGTTTTAATATTGTTTTCATTATTCATATGAAAACGTAGCTTTTCCCTACTTCTTACAGAATAACTGTATGATCCCACTTTCCACGCAGTAGCTTACTCGTATACTGCACATGTAACTACGTCAGGAAGTCGTATACTATGGACACATGGTTGTAGTAAAAACAAATGTCTCGCGAGGAATAAGGATCAAGTTAAGTAAGGCTATATCAAAATTATATTATTCCAAGAAAACATATTATTCCTTTTTAAAAACAACATTTTTTGGCTCAGTTGTCATTAACTAAATTTTTAAAAGGTTTTATTAATCTAAGTGTAAGACAGAGAAAATTAATTTCCTATTATTCAACATTCCCTCGTAAACGAGCAAGACATGAATTAATGCGATTTACTAAAGCCACTGTGAACACCTTCTCCAATATATCTGTAGTAATCATCTCTACGCTCTGGACAATTCTTTGTTTTAAGTCATCTACATTATTACATGATTTTTGATAGAATTTGTTTTAGGAATCTTCACAAGAAAAAAATCGTATGAAGTAAAATCTGGACTACTTGGTGGCCATTCGACACTTCACCCCGGAGAAATAAGTAATTCCCCAAACTTCTCTTTTAAAAGATTTACAGTCGTATTTGAGCGATGTAGTTATGGTCCATCTTCTATGAACCATAATTCATCATTTTGACCTAAATTTAAGTGATCTTGCTCAATAAATATCTTTTCCCTAAGTAGTTTTTGGTGTGATTCCTTTGTTACATTTTCATGAAACAAGAAGGTCCTATCACCTTAGTAGCAGTTATGTCATATCAAAGAATGATTCCAAGTTTGTGCTTTGACACTTCTGATCTCACGTTAGACAGCACTGATGACCAATATCTTGCATATGATAAGGACACTGAAGTATTTAAGAAGAATTTGACTTCGTCAGAAAACATCACTTAAAACAAAAGCATAGGGTTTTCATTTAATTTCTCAATGAACTAGTTACAGAAATAAACTCGATTACTTCACTTGCACAGAACTCACTTGCACAGAACTCAGAAACCATTCGGTTTTTCAATGGTTTTATTTTCAAGTTTCTTAAAGTTCCTTGCAGTCTTAATATTTAAGCCTAAACTTCGACGAACGAGGGATTTCCACGGTGTACTAGTAACAGATAACTACACCTATCTTTTTGTTTCTTGTGTAAATACGCTTGGAAATCTCTCTGCACTTTTTCTAGATGCAAGATGACACTGTGAAAACAATTACGCGGAACTGTTTGTACAAACCATGAACTTGCACATCGCGCACTATTAGTCCGAGTTCATACACTATACGAGATCTTGTTGCTTTTGCCGATTTTGTTGGTAAAATGTAACGCAAATAATATTAGCACGTTATTCCCCAGTTAAATACTGCGTGATCAAAGAACACTGCAATATGAACGTACTCTAAAAATGTAGTGAAAACGACAATCATTCCACAAACGATTAAGCCAGTCTACTCACCAGATTCATGTGCTATGTAATGTGTATTTCCGAAGAAGTCGATCGGGCGTTGAGTACAGACACTAACTCCTATTGAACTGTCAACGTAAGTCGTAAATCATTGGTGTATTGCGATAAGAAAAGGTCTGAAATCGTTGTCAGTGCAGATGAACAAGAAGCTGAGTCAACAATTAATTATAAGCTGGTTTACGAAACAAAAGATTATTGTCATTGCTTGAAATCAATATACACTGGAGCGTCAACTTATGTTTCAGACAATGAAGTTGGGTGTTCCAACCCTCCTTAAAAACACGTCTCTTAGCCTGCATTCCGAATGGACCGAAAGAAACATGAAAGAAATGATTTTGGAATCCCATGAAGTGATTTTGGGACCGGGAAGGGGAAACTGTAGCTCTACAATGACCACTGGCACATAGAAGTAGCTTCTGAGCGTGAAATCTGTGAGATTAGTGATTATTTTTACGCTCACGCCAATAACACAAATAACGAAAAGTTTGAATTTTTCTTGTCGCTATTGTTGCTCAATAAGTAGGAATGGCCGTAATAAAATTCCAGACGCATGTACCATCATAGGTACAAGCGAAAGAGTGTTATTGTATTTTCTAACTAAAAATGCAAATTTATCGCAAAATTCTTACAAATAATTAGAGAAACCTGCTTTCAACATTGCACATTGACACTCCCATTAGGCAAAAGATATTCTGAGTCCACCCCTGTAAAAGAAATCCAGGCATGGGTATTATCTTATCGTCACTTTAGAATTTTCTAAACAAACATTTTCATCTAAAATAATGTCAAATTTTACATTAATTATTAAACAAATTGTTTCTGCCAGTAGGTCTTTGCGTAAGAACAATCATATTGAATTTTTTATACTTTTCAAAGAGAGCTGTAATCCCATATTAGTCACTCGTACCTAAAAGTAGTATGGAGCATTATGTGCATCTTGCAACTAATTTGACACTCACGAGAACTCCCAAAATAAAAATTGAAATTTCTATCAGTCCTTCCCCTATGGCCCCCAAAGGTACCAAATTACCCCCGTGCCCAGTGCCTCCTGTTAACAAAATAATATTTTAGATTTTTACTATCATAACGACAAATTTCACATTAATTGACAAAATATATGTCAATGATAAGGACATTTAACGAGAATTTTTAATGTGATTTTTAGAAGGGGGGCTGTAGCTCAATATCAGTCACTGGCACATGCAAGGAGTATCGGAATATTAATTTTGTATTATTTGTGATCAATCTGACACACACTGCATTTTCCAAAATAAAATTTGAAATATTTATAAAGGTTTCACATTAATTATGAAAAGATTCATTCTTCAATACTAAGGAAACTATGGTAGATTTTAATTTTTGAAACGGGACTATAGCCCCATATAAGTCACTGACCATGCAAGGAGCATTAGACTATTAATTCTGTGACATTTGTGTAAAATCTTAGGCTCACTGGCATTTCCGGAACAAAATTTTGAATTTTAATAAACATCCACCAAATTATGCTTCGCCCCCTGTGCCTCCTAACGTGGTGCGTTACCAAAATAACATTCCAGAGTTGAAAAACGCGTACTCTTTTGCTACAATAACGTCAAATTTCACATTAATTAACAAAAAAAAAAATTGTTCTCGTATGCCCCTACTAAAGATATATATATATATATATATATATATATATATATATTGAAAGGGAGCTGTAGCCCCATTATCAGTCAATCTTACATGTAAGGAGCATTGGAGCATTAATTCTGTGACATTAGTGATTAATCTGACGCTTACGGACATTCCGAAAATAAATTTTGAGATTTTGGTAACACATCACCTTTTTACGACCCTTACCCCCAAAAGGGGGTGGTGGTCCCCAAAATAATGTTTGAGACAGTTTTACTAGCTTTGCGAATAAGGGTTTTTTCATTTTGTAACAAATGCAACTCATTTGCCCCAGAATCTTTACGAATAATTATTGGAGAAAACTGCTTCCAAAATTTAACATTGAATCTCCCATAAGGAAAATGAAGTTTTGTGTTTACTCCCCCAAAAGGGGGGCTAAACAGCAATCTTTTCTTATTTAGAAATTCGAAAAATTCAGGTATTTCTCAATAACAGTGCCAAATTTTACATTAATAGTGTGAAAACTCGACTTCTTTCAGTGCTGTAGAGAATTACACGCATTATGCAACTGTCTGTATATATATTAATCGACAGATAAAGAGGAAAGAAAGAAAAAAATACTTTTATTTAACTTTTGGTAAATATAAGTCCGTGAATAATTACAGTGTACAATATGATGAGTGAAAGAAAAAAACGAGATGAGGGTTAGAAATGAGTCTTTACCTCACATATGAAATTTTTAAAGTAATTAAACGAGTCCGCGCTAGTAGCTCTAGACGAGCTATAATATCACATTTATTATCGCAGCACCCTTTCTGATGTCCATGCACGTAACTTTATTTCATCTTTATACACACATATGAGATTATGTTTCCTCGTTGTAACTGACACATATTCTGTTCGTAAAAGTATTTATCGAATACAATTCTCCCATTTCTGGGGTTAAGAGGTCAAAGTTTTGTCACTACCATCACGGTGACTAATGTTACTTATGCTGTCACTCCCTTACTATCCCATTCACTGACTATCTTGCAGTTAATATCACCTTGTACTACCAGGTATACACATTTATCGTTAGTTTCACTCAATATATATATATAGGAACGAGAACTTTCCAAGTTCAGAAGGACTTTCGTTTGTATTGTGAACACAACTAGTGAGCTGGAAGAACACTGGTCAAGTTTGAAGATTCGTATGGGAGGGATGGAATCGAAACGTAGTTTTACAGAAGAATTTCAGTTTACAAACTTGAGGGCAGATTTAAGGATACATTAGGGTTACGATGATCTGCCTTAATCAAATGCTACTTGCAGTTAGTGTAATAGAGATGATGTTAGTCATTACATATGTTATTTAATAATATTACAAAGATTGAAGAGAATATATATAACATGCGGCAGTATCTTCTAACATTCACAGTTTATATTTGTTGTATATTTCGGAACGATAGCAACCAAGAACCGTTCGGGGTAGATACCAAGACCCTTTACACATATTTATTTATTCAATTATCCATTATATATTTTACTTCAATATCTTATTTATATTCCACACATATTTATATCTTAATATACATATACTCAATAATCATTTAAACTTTCAAATCAATAACCCCGACAAAATTAAATTTTTGGGTTGCAACATTTCACATAAGAGAATCCGAATAAATAGCAAATTTACCTAACTGACCGCACATAATGATAAAGTTAATATTCTTAAGCATATCATTTAAACTGGTAGACATTTAATTCGCATGAGAAGGCATGTAAACGCAGAATATGTATAATTATATGGTTCTAAAAGGTTAACACTATTTTTGGGCCCAAAACAACTACAACATTTAGTTTATGGTTACCGATAGAAACAAAAGTAGAAATGACTGAAAATCCGAAGGGGGATTTCGAACGAAGAATTGAAAAAAAATAACATTTTATCGAAGTTTTAAGTAGCAACATTTCACATAACATAATCTGAATATACAGCAAATTTACCTAACTGACCGCACATAATGTTAAAGTTAATATTCTTAAGCATTTTATTTAAACTGGTAGACATTTAATTCGCATGGCAGGCACGTAAACGTAGAATATGTATAAAATATGTTTCTAAAATATTAACACTACTTTTGGGCCCAAAACAACAACATTTACGTCGATGGTTATGAATAGAAACAAAAGTGGAAATGACTAATAATCCGAAGGTGAATTCCGAACGAAGCACAGTGGACGAAATGCACAATCTAGCTGTGCAAAAGTCCAAAATCAAGTTGCTTGGAATTGCACCCATTGTACCCGTAAGGGGTTACAAATATACCACAGATGACAGGAACAACAATAGAAAAATATTACGTTATGCAGGGAAATGGTTTTGCACGTATAAAAGAGGAGTTGTAATACAGCCGCTGGTGTTACTAATGGTAGTCATATTTAGAGACTGAAAATTAACCCATCGTGCTCCCAAGTTTTTCGGACGGTTAGGAATCGAGAGTTGAGGCATTTCCTACTGCAGGGATGCAGTGTTACATAAATAAAAATTAACTAAAAAATTAAATAGGGTAGCACACTAGCACGCATATAACATCAGATGATGATTTTCCTACAAAAAATACGTTATATTGCATTTTAATGGAAAAACAGTAAAGATATCCGCCTATATCCACCGTGAAATATGTTTATGTGCAATAAATGAATGTTCTTTTAAGCAATAATAGTGATATCATCTGCAGAAAACTGCAACTTTTTTATGTGTTTTATCTTTTTAGATACGATGTCTATATCCCGGAGAGAACTATTTCATATTTGGCATGAAGAAAGAACCCTAAGTGCCAAACATTCTGCAGTTGCAACGTATGTCTGGAGCAAACTGGGACTGGTCAAGACAAACACAGATAAAAAGGAGTACATTCAGCAGCAAGTAAACAATTTTAATAGCAAGGTGCATCAAAAATGGCAGAAATCTAATCGTATGCTGAAGGTATTTTTATCACACGAAGGTAAATGGCTGGATACCAATGTCACCATTGTGCCTCAACATCAACAAAATGATCCAGAACCAGGGCCATCATCCTGCAGCACACTCGGAAGGCCACCGAAGGAATTTGAACAATTGTCTGTATCATCGATTGCAGCCCAAAGTAGTTTACGTTTGTCTGAAAGAAGAGATGTCGCAAGCGTAATTCGTGAGGTCACTGAAACAACACCAACAAGGGCTACGAAAATTAAAAAAAATCATGGAAATCATCGAACGTGGAACCTACTAAGTATACGCCGGAAGAAACACTTGCATTGTATATAGACGGACGTTTTACCAAATATGCTTACACATTAGTTCAGTCTGGCGCTAAGGCACGTAATGCTAATATATATCCTTCCTACGATCAAATCCAGAAAGCAAAGAAAGACTGTGATTCCAATATGGAATCAGTTACAGTTAGTGAAACATCAGCAGAGGTATCAGTTCAGGCACTGGTGGGCCACACAATAACTAGATTGGTAATGTTTTAAGAAGTTGTCGTATCTCAAAACGTCGATCATTTATCGGATGGTGTTACAGTTATTTTTAAGTGGGGTTGTGATCGTAGCTCTGGCCACTCCACATACAAGCAAATATTCTATGATAATGATGAATGTGCTAAAACAGATTCATTTCTATTTGCAGTGTGTATAGTTCCACTACATATGTGTACAAATACAACTAATGCTCTTATTTGGCAGAATCCTCGACCTTCCTCCACAAGATTCTGTAGGCCTATTAAACTCTTATTTGAGCAAGAAACTGTGAAGGTGTACAAACGTGAAATAGGGATTGTCGAAGAGCAGATACAAGGACTCTGTCCCACTGTTGTCAATATTTGTGGCCACGATGTCATATTTACTTCTATGTGTAAATTAACAATGATTGATGGGAAAACGTTTGGGGTCATTGCTGATATTTCAACTCAAGCATTGCTGATATTTCAACTCAAAGTCATCCCACCGGTCAAATTCACCTCACTTTACGGTACTCATGCTTTAGTTCAGTTAAGTTGTTACTATAGTGTTGCAAATAAATGTTTATGTACCACAGTGAGGCATTGTTTTTAATATATGACTTTTGCACAGCTAGATTATGCGTTTCGTCCACTGTGCGAAGAATGGAAAAAAGTAACATTTTATGGTGTACCACTCGGAATTGCAATGGGTCGAAATTTGATGGAAAAACGTTTCCTCAATATTTCACATCAACGAATAGCTCCACGAATCGTGTCTCGCGACATGACAAATGGTAAATCAGATTCAAATGATATATGTTGAATGGTTGATATTTGTCAAATTCAAAACTGGGGGAAGGTTAAAAATAAGAAGATTCTTGAAGAAGAAGAGGGATAGATAGAGAAGAGAAAGAAAAGCAAAGCGACGCCAAAGAAATAAGCTGGGACACTAAAACTACAAAGATAATTGGTCGAATTTATACATACAACAATCCACAGCCAAATATGCTATCATATGCCGAGAAAGGTGGCCTACTAAATATGTAGTTTAAGATAGATATCTCCAAGCCCAGGAGCTAGTCCGTGTCCTGATCGAGATTTCCATAAAGCCGTTGTCTTTCTGCGGTTTCCGGTCGAAACCTTGCAGACTCCGTCACTACCAGAAGTGTCACTGTGGTCTCTAATTTAGAATTTCTATATAAAATAATTTAACCGACCTACCCCTCAGAAACTGAGAAGAGTTACGAGTAAAGTATGGGAAACTAGAGTTAAGTCGACAAAGTAGAGAAAATTCTAACTAGCATTTACCAAAATTAACAAAAAGTAATTTAATAAAATGAATTTTGTACTAGTAAGTTATCTGCCAAATCTTGCTAGTAAGTCCCACATCCGCAAGTGCGCCAACCTTAAGGTATCATTTAATTTGAATCGCTACCTAATCGGTGCGTTTATTTCAATCGCAAACTAAGGAAAATGAGAATATTTGGAAGGGAGATCGACAACTTTTTACGGAATAACGAGATTCTACTGTAATAAATCCTTTATATTATTAAACAGTATCTATTCCGTCACCTCTGCGAACAACAATGAACTTAGCTTAATCAGATGACGTGAAAAATAAAGTTGCAGAGTACTATCGCACATATAAACTGAACGTGTATTTTTACATTGTATCAATTCTGCAAACGGTTATTCTGTTCTATGATTAACTGAAAAATATCCGAAATTATTCGCTATATGACCATTATTCGTATCGTCAGGTCGGGTGATCAGTTAGCATGTATGTTTATTATCAAATATCAAGCCACAAAGTGAAAATACAATTCGTCATTTTCACACAAGACACTAGTCTCACACAAATATTCTGGCGTACGTCACAACTGGGTACATATATACACGGGTGTCCTTTTATTTATTCATACTCACTACCATATATATATATATATATGTTCACTTTTCCTTAGCGTCAGTTTATTTCCAGACACCCTATACTCTACAATTACACCCAAGAATGTTTGAAGCAGTCTCATTATATATATTAAAATCAACATATTACTCTAGTAGGTTAATGAACACGCGTGAGTTTGTATGAACTGATATCAGATTCTTTCAAACAAAACAATATATTTCACTTTACGCCTTCGAGTTACCTTTGTATGCAACGTAAATTCAATACAATTAATAACATGCAATTATATTTTGGAAAATGTAATAATGCGATCGTTCACAGAAAGCAACGGAAAGAGAGAATTTGAAACCGCAGTCTGGCAACAAAGTAAAGCCATATATACAAACTTCACGTTAAGGGGAAAAGCAAAGTTTACTGTTATTAATAATTTGATTACTGGACTATATAAATGACTGTGCTTTTCAGGAAAGTTACTTTACAATTTAAATCATCTAAATACCTATTCATGTGGGCCAGGACGGATATTTACTCATCATTAATTGCAAAAGTAGGGCCATTTTTATGTTGACCAGATCGTTAAGTATGAGAGTAACAAGAACTTAGCGGCAAATAGTTCTCAACTCGGCAGGAGATGGCATTGATAGTATGAAAACTAACTTTGCACTAGTAAATAAAATTTGTACTTTGCCATCGATAATTATGAGTAATCTACTAAGTAATTAGGGTACAGTGATACTATGAGTTTGCGTTGCGAATTGATTTATCCGTTTAAACTGACTACGACAGATGACTTATAAAACAATACACTATCCATAAAGAAATAAATCACACTGTCACTCCTACGGTCAAATTACTAAATTACACACATATTAATGCTACATCAAAAATAAACTAAGAAAACAAATATTAATACATGTCGCTACATATATTAATCCATATTATTACACAACTCAAATATACGTGAATCAAACAAATCACCAAATTGCACCATCTTAAACCAGCTTTATAGACTGGGAAAAAAGGAAACGGAATAATCAGAGCCCAATGGCCCTTTTATAAACTAAATCATGTTTTCCAATTACTATTAATAAAAAAGAAAGGTAAGTATCTTTTCTGATGGGAAAAGAATTATCAAAAATCGTTCAACCCATTTCCGTTAAAGCTTTATTCAATTTAGGAGCAAATGAGAATCCCAATGCTAACTTACACTGACATGATGAAAATTAATTTAACTACAAAGGAACCTACACATACCGCCAGGTTATTAACAAACTCTCATACACTACGTACAAAAACATATATATGGACAGGCTACCGTAACCCTAAGCTGAACTTTGGAGAGTGAAAGGATATTCTAAATGTTTTAATTCACTGAATCTTAATTCCAAAAATTTGATGTACTTGACTGCGAATCCTGTCCGTAGCTATCTGTAGATGGAATCATGGCGTTCTTGACTTGAGATTCCTTATTTTAGACTTTTTGACTGTTTTGGAGTGAAATTTCGCTCAGGGGAGACTCTCAGAGGGTTTCCTCACTATTTATTTCATAACTAAAACATTTTACCTGGATTTTACTGCTTTCTCGTGAAAGAATCCAAAATATTTATCCGAAGCCAACTAGCGTGGTGTTGCTTGATGCTTTCTAGGTAGAGAAGTGACAAGAAGCGCGCCTTAATACTAGAACGCCGGAAATAGTTCAAATCAGAACAAAGATTTTTGGCGGCGGAAAATATAAAGCGAATAGAAAATAGTCAAAACCGGATTTTGGGAGGATATGAGCATCTCAGAGGGACAAAGGGGGACTAAATTATTCTGCCAAATATCAGATTGGTGGATAATTTCAAGAATTTCTATCCAATTGCAAGTCTATGTTTTCGTATAGTATTAAAATGTATCATTTCCATACTCATCCATTTGAAATACCCATATACAGGGTTTGCATTAAAATAATGTATAAGTAAAGATATTGCTCCCCGAAATATAATTCCTACTAGGTTATTCAAAGCTTCCACATTGATTTTGATTTAAGTAAGGAACAAATGAATTAACTACATGAACCGAAAAATATTTATCGAAAAATCTACAGTACAGAGTACGTTCAAAAAATATTGGGTCCCTCCAAACAAATATTTAATTACCTCAACTGTAGTGGCAAATTACACAAAGAGTGCTTCATCAATCTCTACTGTCAACGCGGTCTACCAATAAGAGGGACACAATGTCTTACAACAGCCTCAACGCACACCTATCTACGATAAATGAGTCAATCGAAAATAGTTCTCGAACTTATTTTCCCTTGAAACGAACACTAACAAATAATATTTGCATATTAGTAACACCAGCAACGAACATATATGATATTAACAGAATTTCACGAATTTGCAACTTCGAATGACTGATAAAAGATCCATTTCGAACAGAAACTTGTTTTAAATATTAATGACATTTTCTGTTGTAACACACACATAAGAAACTTTCAGACGATCATCTCGAACTACAGTACCTAACTTATATCTCCTTTCACAAATGTTGCAATCTTTATCTAACTTTAAAATTACAACTGAGAAACAAAAGCGGTAGCTATTTTTTCCACAATTAACCACCAAAGCACCTAGCCTACACAAATTTAAATTAGCGATTTCTTCATCCTCATATAAAATATCAACACCGTTTCCCATTAAACAGCCCGCGCAAAACCGTAGACAGCGCGGAAGAGAGCACAGCACAGCCTACAGCAAAACAGAACAAATATCACTGATACACCACGCCTACAAACACACAACCATATGACGTCACACCCAACATTCCATACAAGAAGAACGAAAGTACCACGTACCAGAGAAATCACGTTCTAAAGACGACGCACATCAACAACCAAATCACTGAATAAAAGAATCAGATGAATGATGAAATGCTTATAGTAAAGACTTACCATTAGTTATTTTTATATACGAGGGGACTGAAAATGACCTAATGTATCCCTTCATGTAAACTAATCGATAGAAAACACCGAAATTGTGTAAATGAAATCTTTGAGTTTTACGTCCCACGGTTATGCCGGTTAGGCTAAAGGAGACGGTGATTATGAGAGATGAGTGAAATGGTGGAATGAAGAAAGTGGGAGGAAACGGGAGAACCCCGAGAAAACCCACGAGCACGGTGTTTGTCCACCACAAAGTTCACTTGGCGGGGGCTGGGATCGAACCCAGGACCCCAAGCACCAGAGGTGAACGCTCTACCACTGAGCCACCGCGCCCCCCTACCGAAATTGTGTACGAAACAAAATCTACGGAGGGATTCATTTGCCATATTCTATAACAAAAGCAAAATAGCAGTCTTGGTAACCGAATTAGTGTATTATTTCAAATTGTAATGCGCCAGAATATTACATATTTCATGTTAAATGGAAACTTAGAATACAATATTCATTATTCAATATTGGAAATGAAGAATTTTATTCTATCACAACATTCAAATTTGCGTCTTGTAATAGCATCAGTAAAAAGATAATTGAAGACGGGAAAGTTGAGTGATGATTATTACTTTCACCAGCCAGACTATATGAGACTAGGACCTACAGCTTAACCTGAGATTCGAACGATGTGAGAATTAAAAAACGAGAAAGTGCATATCCAAAGTAACTCAGAGTTGAACAATATGACCTTGCTATGACTCGAATAAGTATGAACGAAGTTACATAAGATTGAAAATTTTACTATATTCTTTAAAAACCATTTCTCGAAAAAATGTTCTTAGACAATTTTATATCCAATCACGTAGATGGTTTTCAATAAACGTTAAGATATAAGATCATTTACAGCAGTTTCACATCTCAAGGAATTACTTAGTTGTGTAAAATATATAAGAGTAGCGATTGCTATGCTACCCAAAACTGCGTATTTGTGGAAAACGTTTAAATGTTTGCTGCTCACTCTTCTTAACCCATTACTGCAATATTCTTTAGTAGTTCTAATTACTAGACTTCGGATCGATATGCACTAAAATACGGCAAAATATGCATGCAAATATGCGCTAAAAATGACGAAAATATGCACTGAAAATATGCACTAAAATTTGAAAGTATGCACCATCAAAAGCTAAAGTTAAATGAGGAAAAAGAGAAAAAAGGTGTATTACATGACCTATACTTGGTGTATAACTTTGATGCGTTCATGCTATGTAGTTTTCCGTGTTTTCTGGCAAAACCCTGCATGTCAAAAAATTACTGCACATGGAAAATGTTCCTTCCGTGTCACGGATCGTTAAGAGACAGCATTTCAAAGAAGCAATGTTACTTGCCAATAAATCTAAAACTCGTGTCGTTGTTCCCATGAACACTTTATTTACTTTAGACAAGAATTTTATGCCAGGATTTTTCGCATCTATTGACTGTGCGTTTCGAAAAAATGCTTGTCCGATTGGTTACGGTGGTGTTTGTTTCGTTGTTGAATCAAACTGCTCACATACACTACAAAGTCCTAATCACCGCTCTTCTAATCTCGTTATGATCTTTGAAATCAAACTGAAATGAGTATTGATAAACGCAAGGTCACTTTTAATGTTTTTAGCTCCAGAAGCGTCCACGACTTATTGAATAAATTTGGTTTCCTCGGGTTCAAACAGCTCACAGTCTGTATGTGAAATTAAAATACACATCTACTTATATAACACACACACACACACACACACACACACACACACATATATATATATATATATATATATATATATATATATATATATATATAGTGGCGTATCCAAGGGGGGCTATAGGGGCTATAGCCCCCCCTTGACGCTCAGGTATACACTGAATAAAATGGGCTTCAATCCTGCTTTGCACTGAATAAAACGGCAAAATATGGTTTAGCCCCTCCCTTGATCATATCCTGGATCCGCCCCTATATATATATATTAATTTGCAAATAAAAAATAATGCGCCAAGTATCTGTCAATAAAGAATAAATATATTCAGAGAAGTAAGTACAACATTTCTGGCATAAGCATATAGTAAAACCTACATAGTGAAATTGAACAGGACTCTCAAAAATTTCCATTAAAGGTTTTAAAGTTAACGAAGATCGATGTATGTTTTAAAAAATTAAGTAATGTACATACATATAATAGATATAGCGAGAAAAAATAATATGGTGTGCATAGGCCTACCGTTTTCAATTACAGTAGTTATTTGTGCTACGAATTAATACACATAAAACTTAATACACACAGTAAGCAAAAAAAAAAAAAAAAAAAAAAAAAAAAGCCTATCTAGGCCAAAACAAAAAGTAGATGTTATGCTCTTTACAGCACTTTTCCCTCTACTGTTGGCTCCCTTTTGAACTATAGTGGATATTATGCTCCTTGTTCCATGTCTCTAAACCAGGTAGAGAACAAGTTATTGGTATTTGAAAATTACTATGTGAATTGCACTTCGTTCAAAAAGTGGCACGATATCTAGGGCCTTCCATGGCGGTGGACTAAAGGTTAAATATGTAGGGTAACAAGCAAGCCCGCAACTAGAGGGGGCTAGGGGGGCCTGGGCCCCCTAAACTTTTCGTGGCCCCTCCAGAACTCAATAGAAAAAAACAATTTAGATATTTGTAAGAGAATTTTTGATGACTTAACCCCCTAACATATTCATATCCCCCCAAACCTCTGTGGCTGGTTTCGGGTCTTGCAACAAGTAAACGAAGACCTTTACAGAAAACGTAGTTCATATATCTAACCTTTTACAAAATGTCGAAAAACTTTCTAAATGCTTTAAAATTCCGGCTACATTCCGGAATTTAAACTTTCCATTATAAATATATTTTAGCATCTGTTCTTCGCAACACAGGTTCCGCCTAATCAAGACAATATAACCATGTTCTTTTACCTTTAAATTCATGGGACCGTGAAATATTTCCGTTTAAAATAAATTTCCGTTTAATATGGGACCTGTTGAAAGCAGTTTTTATTGTATTAACAACCTGCATTTAAAAACCTTATGTTCTTGTTTAAAAGAAAACAAATCCACTTGAAATTACTTTTTGTATCCAATTATGTGTAAATCCCAAAATATTTTCTTCTAGCGTAACATTGGCAATTTCAAACAGTAATAATTTGCAATGTATAATATTGATACTTTAAAATTGAATAAAGTGATCTGAGCGAGACATGGAGCATAAATAGGAAGAAGGTAAACTTATCGAAAACATAACAGAAGACTTAGTAGAAAAGTTACGTTTCGAGAAATCGAGGTGCGTATCAAAGCAACACAAGCTTATATTTAAATATTCTCATAAACTTCTTAAAGGAAAACTTGGGAACTTATCTCCTTGTTTCAGAAAGTAACTGCTGTGACAAGTTTTAGATTTTGTAAAGCAAATATTTTAATTAATTTAGAGCTCATTTCCAAAGGGTTGTTAATTTCTTCCTGAAATACATTTTTTAACGGTTTCTTTAGGATGAAGTCTGTCGAGTATTTTTTTTTAAAAAAAAGCCAAATTTGAGTTGTTTCGCAGTTGTATAAACTCCTTATTAGGCTTGAAACTGCTATGAAAATATAAGAAGGCCAAACAATTGAGCGCTGCTGACGTTTGAGCCTTTGCTGTCGAAAATAATAGAAATGTCCTCTTCTGATATCAAGCTTGCTTACTTTGAAAATATTACTTGTTTAGCATACACTTTGCATCATATACTTTCTTCTTGAATTGTTAACATCTCTCAACTTCATCCGCTGTTTCAGAAGATTTTTCGAGCCCATTTAGTTGTAGTCCGACATCTCTGTCCAATTTTTGACATTTTTGTCCACCCAAGAAAATGATTTCCACCATTCAAATTAACAAGGAGAACCATTTAGGGATGCGCACGATACAAGATTTGTGGCTGTCTCGTCTCGAAAATGTGCTGTGAAAGTGATGTCTCGACTCGAAAAATGTATATTTCTCTATTGGAAGAGCCGTGTCTCGACTAGAATTTTGTCAGGAAAATCCTGTCTCGACTCGTCTCGTACGCATCCCTTGCCATTTCAAAATTTCGGCCACTTTGATCACTTCTAGGGCATCTTCAAATTTGAATTTTAATTATCTCAGAATTTTATCCAATTCTTGTCCATTTCTGTCCACCCCAGAAAAAACGTACAATTCAAATAAACGAGGGAGGGTAATTTCAAATTTGGCCACTTCGATCACCTGTAGTGCGACATCTTTAAATTCGAATTTTAACAAGCTTAAAATTTTGTTCAAATTTTGTGTGTTCATGTACCACCAACAAAACAATGTGTACCATGAAAATAAACGAGGGAGGGTCATTTCAAAAATTGACCACTTCGATTACCTGCAGTGCGACATCTTCAAATTCGAATTTTAATTAGCTCAGAATTTATCCATTTTCCGTACATTTTTGTACCATAAAAAATTTGTACCATTCAAATTAACAAAGGAGGACCAGTTCAAAATTTTGGCCACTTCGGTCACCAGGAGTGTAATATCTTTAAATTCGAATTCTAACTACCTTAGAATTTTCCCTATTTTTTGTACGTTCCTGTACCACCAAGATACTTGAAATTCGAATTTGAAAATTTCTCATTACAAGTGATCTAAGTGGTAAAATTTTTAAATGACCTTTCTTGGTCTATTTCAATAGTACAGAATTTATTTCTCGTGGTACAAAAATGTTCAAAAATTTGACACAATTCTGAGCTAATTAAAATTGGAATTTGAAGCTGTCGCGCTAGAGGTGATCGAAATGGCCACATTTATTGAAATGGCTCTCTCGTTTATGTGAATGGTACATTTTTTTGTGGACAAAAATTGGACAAGATGTAACCGATGTGGACAAATTTTGAAATGGCCCTCTCTCGTTTATTTGAATGGTACAATTTGTTTTCGTGGGTGGACAAAACGGAGAAAAATTGAACAAAATTCTGAGCAAGTTAAAATTCAAATTTTAAGATGTTGCACTACAGGTGATCGAAGTGGCCGAAATTTTGGAATGGTCCTCCTCTGATAATTTGAATGGTACCAAATTTTTTTCTTGGTTGGACAAAAGTGGACAAAATTCTGAGTCAGTTAAAATTCGAATTTGAAGATGTCATACTATAACTGATTGGACCCAGATTTTTCTTTTGGTATTCCTATACAGCCACACGACCACACAATTTCAAATCCACACACACACAACAGTAGCAACTTTAACTGCCGAGATGAGTAACGTCGAAATTTTGTTGTAGGTGATTTGACATCGTTATTTATATCTTCTTCCAAAAGACTGACATTCATGCATTATTGCTAGTAGGATGAATCACTCAATCTTTTGTTATTCTTCTTTCACATGACCTTGAAAGATATTCTAAACCTACAATAATGAACCATTTAAAAATTTTGAGTCTATTTATATTAGAAACTTGAAATTCCGCTTATAAAGAAAGTTGTCAAACGTTAAAAATTATCAATTTGTTCTTTCCTTTAAATGTACATTTATATGCAATAACGACATAAACATGCACTAACCTCCGAAATATACAAATATATGCACTATAAAACTCTGCTATTTTGTCCCAAAACAGCTGAAACGAATTTCTGTTTAAAGAGCATACCAATATCACATCAGGAATAAAACATGCAAATATGCAAAAATCCGAAGTCTACTAATTACAAAAAAGTACGTTTAATAACATAACTTTAAGGGAAGATACAAATTTTACTTATGTTTTTCCTATCTCCGTAATGATTTGGTATGTCTAAATGTTATAAACATTCTTATAATTCTTTTCCGTGTATCGGAAACCATAGTAATTCTTAGATGTGATCCTTACACTGTATCTAAGCAACTATTCGAAAGAAAAACCTCCTTAAAAAGTGGTAGCAAATATTTTGATATAGAGAATTGCGCGTCTTCTAGTTTCGCAGTCGATACTCTCTCCATATTTACAAAAATTACTATCTCAGAATCTGGAGAGACTTGTGAAAGTTTACCTCAGCGCTTACAAATAGATGGTGAAACTGTTAATCCATTACCTGTGAATGATATACAGAGGAACATCAAAGGTCGTAGCAGAAAAGAAAGAGAAGAGGGCAAAACACTTAAAAATGAAGAGAAACTGTACTTTACGGAGAAGGGAAAGAAAGTTCCAGCAAGAAAAATGAGTGAACTTGCTGAGTGTAGAATGAAGTGTGCTAGTAGATTCACAGATACTGATCTCCAACTGTGTTTCATTGAGTATTGGAGAATAGACAGTCGTGATAATAGTGCCAACTACGTGTGCTCATTAATCACCATACATAGAAACAAGACTGAAAAAATGTGTGGTAGGACCAAAGAAAGAGGACTGTCACTGTACGTATGATCTCATAGTTACAAATGATAGACACAAAAATATGCAAGACATGCCTTCTCAAAACTCTTGGAAAAAGGAAGTCATATTTTAAGCGTGTTATTCAAAAGAGAATGCAATCACGCTTTGGAGTGATTTCACACGATTTGAGAGGACAAGCAGCTTCAAAGAAATTACCAGACGAGATAGTCGATGATGCAAGAAAACATATTTTGTCTTTCTCAACCTACGAAGATCACTATCGTCGCAAAACAACATCCGAAAAGTACTTAAATTCAGATCTAACGAACAGTAAAATGTACAAATTATATACAGAAGGAAGAAAGAACCCTGTTTCATTTTTCTTTTTAATATTTTCATGAATTGGGTGTTGTGTTCAAGAAACCACAAAAATACCTGCCATACCTTCCATAAATGTTATTTCTTAGAAGCTAAACTTGAAGTTTCCTCTGAAAGTATAAAGGAAGGCGTTATTAGTGAACGTAACAAACAGCATACCCTCGCACAAAAAGCATTCAGGACTAAGGATATCTCCAAAGAAGATATAACCAAATTGGCTTTTGCTTTTGACCTTCAGTAGTTTCTTCCTACTTCTTATTTGACGACATTAGTATCGTTTTACAAACATGTATTGTGAACTTTTAATCTAAGAATACACAATCTTGCTATTGATCAAGCTACATGTTGCATGTGGGATGAATCTGTATCTGGAAGAGGAGATAATCAAATTGCATTATGCCTTTACCAACACATCATAAACTTCCCATCTGATGTTCAAGAAGTGACTTTCTATTTTGATACATGTGGTGAGCAAAATAAGATAGTCATGTCGCATTATTGTTTATGTATGCACTTCAAAAAGTAAAATAAAATAAAATAAAGCCGAGTTGCAGAAAACAAATCAAGTTTTTGATAAGTGGGCATAGCCACATGGAATGTGACACAGATCATTCCCTAATAAACAGGTAAAAGAAGCGAACTGGCTTGAAGATCCAACACCCTCATAATTGGATGCAATTTGTACATGCAGGTAACATGAAAGTACCTTTCAATGTAGTCCCATTGCACAGGGAGAACTTTTTTTTGTATTTCAGCAGTTTGAGTAAAATGTAGCGATCTGTCCTTATGGGGAAGCTAAATGATAGGGAAAGATTCCTAAGGCATCCAGTACAATGCCTTCACTGTAAAAGACGTTCCTTCAAGTTGAAATACAAACACTCGTTGAAAGTGAAAAGCCATTTCTGACACTGAATTCGAAACGACGAACAAAGGTTGCCGATATTCCCTCATTATCCTTGATACATGACGGGCCTATACCATCACTAAGGAAAAGATGAAGGACCTACTGTATTTTATTCCTTTGGTAGAACCCATTTTTCATGATTTCTATAGGAGTCTGCAAACACATGACGAGATTCCCGAAATTGATCCCGATTTAAAAAAATTTGATCCGGAAGTTTGAACTTCTTATACTCATTACAGGTGTCTTTATTATTCGTTAATATGATTCTATAAATATTGATTTACTACTACATCGCAGGTTTGTGGACAATGGGGCAATTTACAAGTGCTTTTGCTTGAATACTCCACTGTTAAAAATATTATTATACTGAAAATTTTGATTGTATTGTGATGTAACAACTTTAGTACTAACTATTCACTTTGAAATATTTTGTAATATAAACTTCTTTGTAATATTTACTTTTGGTATTTTGACAATTTTCATATATGATATATATAAAATAATTAAGTGCATAACTAGGTAAGTAGGACTGTTTCATAATTTTAGTATGAACATAACGAAGTGACTCAATAAAACAATGCAAAATTACGCTTCATTGTTGTTTATTCATGTTGGAACTTTGCGTCGTAATACATGCCAAAAGATAATAAAGGATCATCAAAATAACATGTTGATTTAACTATATTTCGAAGTACAGTAACTATCCAAACTTTTAAACTGCTCTTGTGTAAGATTTAGTTTTTCCGACTTAGCTGCTTATTCACTGGAACCAGTCCATTGTTGTTGGTTCAGATTGTAGTGTCACTAAGCGCTGACTTACAGCTTAATGTGATATCCAAACGATATGAGCACTTCTAGGTTCGAACCTAAGTTCCTGACGAAATCAAATGATCTTAAATGAACTAATATCATTCATTAAGTTCTGGTGAGCACTTCAGTTTTAAATTCAGAAAGCTAAATAACAAGGTAATGTTTGTGTTATTCTTTATGCATTATAAACCCCATTGACTAATTAAACGTTTAGCATTGCAATATAAGAATCATGCAGAAACAGCAAAAAATATGAAAGATTTTGTTTCAGGTCAAACCTTTATAATCAAAGAGTAGTCAAGATGATTAACAAAAAGGTCATATAAGCAAAACAGAAATAAATATTAAATCAAGATGTTTAAATACGTTAAACAATAAACACTAAAACAAAATAAATAATAAAATATTATTTTAATTAAATGATTACGTTTTTTCAACACTATTGCTATACGAGACATGAAGTTATAACGTGAGACTTGCTCTGACAGGAAATTGAACCAGGACTTTTCAAAAATACCACCCGAAAACGAACCCAGAGATAACTCATTGTGTTTATATCCTGAAACCTTGTATATGTTTTACATTTCCAAACGACCATGACCTTATCGCCGTCCTAAATGACCTTTTGACAATATACCCATAATAAGTAAACAAGATGAATTTACCAAACTTCAAATTTAGTGCGAGGATGGGTCTATAAACCCTCCCAAAATTTACAGGAGTACAAAAATATACTCATGTTCTATAGTTACACTTATACTCATTCATATCAATGACCTTCCAAGTTTATAATTCGGTAAATTTTATCCCATAAAGAAAGGAGATGGCTTGCGAAATACATACTATAGTCTTATATTACCATACCAAATTTAAAATTTTGGGAAATTCAAAAATTTAATGGTATTACGATTAACGCTTTCCGAACATGTCCTCAACTCCTATACTCAGTCATATACGTAATAAACCATCAATCAAGAAGATCATTGAGGACAGACATTTCCGATTTTGGCAATTTTATACGCATGTAAAGGAACAAGTTGAATCACAAGGTTCATACTGTAGCCCTATATTACCATAGCAAATTTCAAAATGTGGTAATATTCAAAATTTAGGAGTAAATCGGTACATTCCTTCCTGGGCTTTAATGTACAGTTGTCGTCGAGCCCTATGCTTATTCATAACGTAATAAACCAACATTAAAAAGGATTCTTGAGGTCAAAAACATTTTAGTTTGGTAATTTTATAAGCATGAAACGGAACAAGTTGGAGGGAGCATTTTGAGGACATTGCATTGATTCAAAGAGTGTGAAGCGGGTACTAAATAGCATTGCTTTAGATGACTCTCTTAAATCGTTCCAGAATATTTACGACTAGAGCCTCAAATGTCTGACGAAGAATGCGATATATATAATAAAATTAACGCGGAAGTAGATTTTGTGGTATCGTTATGTACACTATCACGAGGTAGTCCTGGAACTTATTGATCGGACCGTGCAAGAATCCTTAACAGAAAGCTACAATTGTTGCTTCATGTGCTCTTCGTGTTGTTCTTAGTGGTGGTAGCTAACTAAATTTCGACACCACTCGACATACATAGTTGATGCTAAATTAAGCTAGCACATTTGTCATCGTAACAACTATGTCATCTCTCTAGGTAACAGAAGGTCTCAATTCGAAAACCATTTTCATTTCAATAAATCTGATATATTGGAAGACGAGCTGATAAATAATAATTGGATGGTAAGATTCTACTCAAACGCAGGCGCTTCTTCAATGGAATTTAACTGGTTTCAGAAATCAATTAGAGAGGTCAAATCTTTTGTCATCTGGCCACTCATCGGCAGTAGTCTGTCAGTAAGAGCTCATTTTCGCCATATATGATCTTGTATGTTTTCTCGTTATACGGTTTATAGGTGTGACAATACGCAGGGGTTCGTACTGTTGCGGCAAAGGCATTGATGTAGCTTCCAGGTTAGAAATATTGTGGTTCGAATTTATTTCTACATCTAATAATTTGTTTAATACACATTCCTAAAGCCATGATGCCATATGATGCCATACACATGCCTGAAGCCATATTCTGAAGATGAAGTGTAGAAGACGTGGACATGTCGAAAAGCTATTAATCATTGTCTAATCATATAAGACTAATCATTTTCTCAATTATAGCTATTGCTTGTAAGAGCACTGCGACCCAATTTGAACAGACAAACGCAAAATATCTTTGAACAAATTTTCAGAAATTAGTAGTTTTCACATTTGTCATATAAAAATGTTCTTCGGAGAAAAACTTTTATAATAATATTTCCTTGCTAAAGACGATCGTCAGATTATTAAAATAAAACTGGTTTAAACCGAGATATAGTAGTAAGATTAATATTATTAATAATAATATAATATGCTCTACTGTCTAATTTTTTCTCCTAATTCATCGTTAAAGATTCCTTTCTTAAACTAATATTTCCTAATAGAAGGCTGATCGAGCTGCCCTAACACTATGGAAAGCCGTGAAGTTATACTGATTGTATTCTATCCGACCACAAGGCTATCGCCCAACGTCGTATCCTATGCAACAAACTATGTTGGGGCACAAATAACTACAATAATTCCTCTCTGCAGGTTTTTTTTGTAGGGAATGTTAATCATGTTGTAGGTGCTATTTTCAACAGCCCAAATAGGCAAATCGACAATGGGCTTGCACCTTGGCCCTATATAGAAATACAATAGAGGAGAATAACGTGGATTCCCCTTTCCTCATTCATGTCATAATGCAACCGGCTAAATTTACACTATGGATGGAGGTTTCCTCAGTGTGGACTGCACCTGGCTACGTCCGATAGACGGAAACGATTTACATGATTTATAATGAATTGCGCCAGATTTATTTCTTGTACCATAACACTCGAATGGTGAAGTCATCTGGGGTAGCAGGCGACGAATTCCACGAACCACTTTAGGCAAGAAACGTTGATAAATTTGAATGGGACATTTATGTTGTTGATGTTGATGTTTTTACATAGATCCCATTTGTGTTTGTCTAGCCACAATATCTCTAGCTGTGGTATTTTCAATCATTTTGAGTAACATTGCTTTAGAAGTCAGCTTAATAAAACTATGCGTGGAAAAGCTCGATATACTCTTCCAAATAACGGCTTATGGTCTACAGCATTTTAATAGAACCTTTAAGCTAATCAGACACATACAAAAAGAAGTACGCGTACCTTGATAGAGACACAAATTCATAGCTCTGATCAACTAAAGAGGTGAGGACATAATTACGAAATTGATCGTTAAGAAACCGGTCACCCTTCTGAATTATGGCATTTGTCCTTCAAGTGAGCTAGCGATTGTATCTGTGACTAGTTTGTTATGTTGTATTGCATAAAGCTTAATAAACTTTAGATAGATTAAAGCAAAAAGTCGTTACTTTGTTCAATTTTGTTACTAGAACATTACTTAAAAGTTTGAATCAGAATCAAAAATTGGCTTTGAGAAAAGAAAATCTTGTTACAGCATATTCAAAAGATTATTTTTTAAAAATGAGTTTAGCAATTTCTACCTACTTAATCATTCATTGATTTTGCATTAATCTTTTATTCATAATCTTTTTACGTTTACCTTGCATAAATTACTTCCATGAGATTGAGATGTTATAAGAATACTTAAATTACTGTAAAGGAAGAATATTTATTAAAAAATATTTTAATATTTGTTAAATGAAAAAAGACAATATGGAAATTTGTTACAATAGCGATATATTGTCTTCATCTATTTTAAAGTAGTAATATGTTTCTCACTTCCAAGACTTTGCATACAAAGTAACATAAAAATATTCCTGACAAAACTTTCCTAAAACTAAATATTTCTGTCTGTGCTTTTTAGGATTTCTGATTGAGTCATTCATTACCTAATATTGTAAAAAATGTAGCTTGTATCAGACAACTTACCATTCTAACACTGTAGTTGTTCTGAGAGACGCAAGGATTTCCTCGAAGATTTAAAGCGTCAATATACTGAAGTTTGATACCGACGGTTAGTTTGTGGCCAATTGAAGTAGTTAAGACTTCCGTATGAATGAAATCTACTTTAACCTCTGAAATAATAATATTCGTATAAAATATTAATAATGGCCTAGATTAAGGGTGAAAAACTTTTGGCCGTCAAAGCCAAAAGTGGAGTCTTCTCGGCGTGTTATGAATATATATATATATATATATATATATAATTTAGTTATGAAAAAGTAAATTACTGATAAATTTTCTTCGTTCTGTATTTTATTAATACGTTATAGTTTTATGCAAGTTGACCTACATTATTAACAAAACTATGCAACTAATAACTGTAAAAGAACTACAAAAAGGTTTATTAAAATTCTCATATGAGATCTTCTTCAGAAATAGATAATTTTAGACCTTTTAAATGGAACAGACGTTCCGTACTTTTGGTCTAAAGTGTACAATGAAGAGAACGATAAACATTTATTATAAATAATTACTTTAATATTTTGACATGGAAATTAGAAGATTGTATTTACATCTAAATAAAATTACAAAAAACAACAATAAACTTCTCTGTATGAAACAAGAAAGAGATCCTTTGTTTTATCCAAACCTCCTTGAGTGACTTGGGATGAGTTGAAATAAAAGATGATGACCTACGTAGCTAACCAACTCATGAAATAAAATGTAATTGGATAATTTTTGGTATTGCAGGAAGTATATCATGATAGTGTCAGCCGAGAAGTCGATTCCAGGGGAGACATTATGTGGTTCAGATTCCACAGTATGATGTACGTTCACGCTTCATATAGCTTAGGTGCTGAAAATGGACGAAAAAGATTCATAAACTTCAAAATATCTCTGGCAAGAGAGGAGATTTGCCTTCCACGGCCTGCTTATCATCACGTGGTAATGAAAACTCTTCGTGAAAAAATGGACGTTAAACTCCGGATGAAGCTATCAATATGAATAGCTTTATTCCTCTATAATTACACTTCTACTAACTAAACATTGAGAAGAAACTTAACGTATCTTTGGCACCTGATATTAGGTTTATGAATAAGTATTAAATTCATTAACGTTGAGATCTTAGAGTCGATATTCCTGCCATTTATATCTAGTTAGGAACGAAGCTGATAATGAGGAATAACTAACAAGAAGATGATATAGAATCGTGTTCAAAAATTATGCATCATTAGCTGGTGATACCGAAATAGTTTTTGCTTTGCATTTAAATACAACGAAGGAAATGTTATTAAATAAGGTTTTCTTTTGTATTTGTTATATTTTGTTCCGTTCTTCCACAGTGATTCGGAATAAGCAATTTTGATGTAAAACATAGAAATGGACATTATTACTATTCCACTAATGCGACTACTTTTAAGTATATTTCCCACAATTAAGAAAATTTCTTTTAGAACATTACGCATGAAGGAAAGGATGTGCAGTTTTGCTATAGTTAACCACATTTCAACGTATAGAATATATTGTCTGACAACACTGCAATTTTAATGGTAACGTTTCTTATATTTTTTGTTTATAATTTAGTTATTAATGATACATAAGTAAAATTAAGATTATTTTAATTAGATTCATATAACAGTTAGTGCAATACATAATTTTTAGATTACCTACAATGCATAGTCTTCATGAATTGTAGAAATAATGTATTTGTGGTAAGTCTTAACTTTACCTTTTCAGAGTTATAGCAGGAAGCTGAATAATTTCTTTGCTATAATTATTATTGTTGTTAAATTCAAACAATTCTCGCCAGAATTAATATAAGGAACATATATGGCATGCCAAAACTTTACATTGCATTATTGTATTATGAACTGCATGTTATAACATTTGATAAGAAATCGGAATCCACAGGAATCGTGTTTAACAATTCGCAACATTTATGACTTTATTTACTGAGTAAAGAAAATTAAAGAACTCTTTAATCAATTTACTTTAATCAATATATTAACACCTTTGTGGAATCCTCATCCGGGATGTTAATGAAATGAGAATGTCATCCGGAAAAATAAACGCATTATAATGAACGTAACATTAATTTATAACACATACTTCATTTAATTTAGTTTCAGATGAATGACATTTTACAAGGAATTAAGAGACAAGCGGTTGTTTTGCAACGAATAAATTGTTACAAGCCTTCTGACAACATTGAGAGGAACTAACGTTGAACATGACTCTTGGTGCATTATATCGAGATTGCCTTGCAGTTGTCTTTGATATTAACCACATGGATTCCATTTCCAATTGTTTTATGTTTCTACGATTAATTATTACAACATTTTACTCCAACTTACACATACGAACAGAAACGTTTGTTCCACAAAACAGGGTCACAAGTTTATTGCGATTCATATTACGATAAATATATAAATATTCTGTTACGTAAAACATTTACTTGAAATATACATTCTAGAAGTGAAAATTTAAAGATATTCTTTATGGACCAGAATTTCGTTTATCCATCAGTCGGGGTAAGGTTTCACGAACGTCAGTTTGGAAATCATATTTCAAAGGGGAATAGGAAACAATATTAGAATACGTAAACTTAGAAATACTAGATGAAAATGAATAAAGGTGGTGAATTGAATTTCGAAAATTACTCACATACATTTTGAGAAGCTGGACGTGAAATAAGAGCATCTGAATACTCTTTTTAAATTATCTTCCACTCAGAAAAACAAATTCATGTATAACTAAGATATGCTTCTTAACTGGTCATTAGTTAAGCATAATTTATATCATATTTATATTCTTAAAAGAGAGGATAAAGAGAGAAAAATGTTGGAATAAACTACTTACGTAAAATATAACTATGTGAAAAGCTTCATAAAAGTAAAACTACTTTTAGGATTACTACATTTTAGGATTACTACTACGGTGGCTCAGTGGTAGAACGTTCATCTCTGGTGCTTGGATCCCAGCTCGCACCGTGTGGACTTGTGGTTGACAAACACCATGCTCGTGGGTTTTCTCAGGGTTCTCCCGTTTCCTTCCACTTTCTTCATTCCACTATTTCATTCATTTCTCACCATCACCGTCTCCTTTAGCCTAACTGGCTAACCCTGGGACGTAAAACTAAAGATTTCATTTCATTTCATATATGTTTTGAACCTGTTATTCTTGTTGAACCCTTATATTTAAAAATTACCTTTAATGCAGCATCCACCCTTTTATAACGACCGTATACGGCCGTCATATCACTTTTCATTCTTTTCCTATTCTTCATACTTCAGACTGCGGCCACCGCTTGTCTACAGTAAACTTATACGGTCGTCAATTTAAATACTATTCCTCATGCTCTTAATATTTTAAATTGTCAAGAAAAATTAACTTGAAAAAATTGAACTGGTAGCCATAAAACATACGAAATATGAAAAATGAATAAATTTTTTAGTTCGCGTACATTCCGCGTGTAGCGTTTCGATCGGAAACTGTGTACGTATATCGCAGACAGCGAGTCCATAGTACGGGATTGTTGCAACCGACGAGACTGTTGGTACACTTGACAAGCGGCTCTTAACTGTTTCATAGGACGGAACAGCGAGAGCCAATTGAAAGCCTGCTCCGGCGCAAGTGATCTATGATTCTTTCTTTTCATTTGTATTAACCCGTGTGTGTAATTTCGTTTCACAGCAAGTAGTTGGTTGATAAGTGTTAAACGTGACGTCATACCATGAAGAATCGAGGCTAACGGAAGAAACATGCCTCCACGCGTCCCCGGCTCCGCCAACAAAAGTCACATGATAGCGTCATTTTTTCATTCATTATAAATAAAAAAAATTCAGAAACTACTCAACCGATTTCAATGTTTTTTTTTCACTATTGGAAAGCATAATTGACACCAGTAAAAATACGCTATATTTTATCCTGGATAATGGGCCCCTGGGCGCCGGGCGAGTCATTTTTTGGTTCATTATATATAAGAAATATACAGACACTACTCAACTGATTTAAAAAATTCTTTCCCTGTTGGAAAGCTTGGTTAATGCCAAAGAGGATACGCAATATTTTGTCCTGCAAAATGGGCCCTTGGATGTAGAAGGCGTCATTTTTTGTTTCACTTTATATAAGAAGTTTTCAGAAACTACTGAACGAATATCAAAAATTCTTTCGATGCGGGAAAGCTTATAAAATGCCAATGATAATATCCTATATTTTATTCTGGAAAATGGGCTCCCGGCCGCTAAGGCGTTATTTTTTGACTAAATATATTCAATAGAAATATTCAGAAACTACTGAACCGATTTCAAAAATTCTTTCCATGTTGAAAAGTCTGTCTAATGCCAGTGACGATGCGCTAAATTTTGACCTGAAAACGGATCCTTGGATGTACGGGGCGTCATTTTTTGATTCATTATATATAATAAATTTTCAGAAACTACTGAACGGATTTCAAAACTTGTTTCGATTTGGGAAAGTTTATCTAATGCCAGTGATGATGTCCGATACTTTATCCTGGAAAATGGGCTCCCGGACGCTGGAGCGTTATTTTTTGCTTAAATATATTTAATAGAAATATTCAGAAACTACTGAATTAGTTTCAAGAAGTCTTTCCGTGTTGGAAAGTTTGTCTAATGCCAGTGATGATACGTTATATTATATCCTGAAAAATTGGACCTTGGTTGCAGGGGGCGTCACTTTTTGATTGACTATATATAAGAAATTTTCAGAAATTACTGAAAAGATTTCAAAAATTCTTTCGATGTGGAATGGCTTATTTAATGATAGTGATGATACCCTATACCTTATGATTGAAAGTGGGCTCCCGGCCGCTGGGGTGTTATTTTTTGGTTAAATATATTCAATAGAAATTTTCAGAAAATACTAAGCCAGTTTCAAAATTTTTTTCTGTGTTGTAAAGCTTGTCTAATGCCAGTGACGATGTGCTATATTTTGTCCTGCAAAATAAGCCCTTGGATGACGGGGCGTCATTTTTTGATTCACTATACATAACAAATTTTCAGAAACTACTGAAGGGATTTCAAAAATTATTTCGATGTGGGAAAGCTTATCTAGTGCCAGTGATAATATTTTATATTTCATGCTGGACAATGTATTCCCGGGCGCTGGGACATTATTTTTTGGTTAAGTGCATTCAATAGAAATATTCAGAAAATACTTGATCGGTTTCAAAAATTCATTTCCTGTTGCTAAGCTTGTTTAATGCCAGTGACGATACGCTATATTTTGTCAAATAAAATGGGCCTTATGTGTTGGGGCGTCATTTTTTGATTCACTATAGGGGAACTCAGTTGAATATGAACATAGTTAATGAAAATACCAATATATCTAAAAAAATGATGTATTATAGAAAGCACAAAGTCTCACCAAAAGAAAGCCTGATGTTTCATCTACAAACGCTAGAAAGTATAAGGTTATACATCCGTTTGTTCGGCAGTAATAAACAGGTTAGTAAGGTACGTACGCAGTGCTCATATTTTTCGTAGTACAAGGGTAATATGAGCACTTCATAGGGAAAATATGAGCAGCATTCCTGTTTTAATATTTTAATATAAAATACAAAGCATATAAAAAATGCACAAAAGAGAAAATAAAACGTAAATTATTAGAATAACGAGAAAAAGTAGTTGCACATGCACGTTAAATACAGTTCATTTCAAGAGTCCTGTCAATTGGTCGGGCGCAAATAACTAGGCACTAAATCTTCTACAATAATCACAAAGAAAGAACTCAGGGCACTGAAAGTTCACACAAAGGACATGATAACAGTCTTGGCACATATCACACTTGATCCAGTCTTCTCCTTTCGAGTCTTCACTAAACTTTCCTTCACCCCCTTTCTTGGCGTAGCATTTCTGGCGTTTTCTTAAATAGAACTATTGTTATCCACTTCTGCTTTAGGTTTATTTACGGATGTCTGCTTGTTCACCGTTACAGGAAGTTTTCCTTTTGAAGTGCATTTCTACTAAAGCTTTGTTATCAATTTCCTTGATGTAAGTTATCGTACTTTTCATCTATGCCTTCCTTTTCTGTTACTTTGGCTCTGAATAGTAGGCAATGGAAAAAGTGATTTGACTATTTTCTGCATTGTTTGAGGAACTTGATTGATAGTGTTTCCCGAGGCGTTTGATGGTCCAGGTTGAGGTTCAGTGTTTGCGCAACAGGAAAGTTTTTGACTTACGGATGTATTGCTTGGTGATGTGTGCACCATAGCAGCATTAGGTAGTGTAAAAGAGCTTGTTGAGTCATTATTACCAGAAGATGACCTTACAGTATCTTGAGAATGATTCGAGGGAATAAAGTATCGGGAGAATAATTCTCTGCATCATAAGCGTAATCAGGAATAGCATGTATAACTGTGAGCAACATAAATGACGCGTCTCTTTATTTTGAACTTTTTTTTTTTTTGAAAATATCTCAGTTTTCTTTATATGTTCGAAATTTCGGAAGGTTTTTCCAGCAGGAAAGGTTAATAACAAACCTGTTTTTAATATTTGTGTTAGATATTAGCTTAAAATAAATAAATTAGAAGCAGAAAACATTAGGTCGAACGAAATCACAAAAATTACCAACTCTGCTAAAGTGGGAAATTTTCAAGAACGCGAGCGAATTCTGCAGTTCAACACGAAGCAGCGACATCTAAGTCATCGACAGAAATGTGGATTAAATCTACAAACGAGAATTTTAACGAAATATTTGTAATATGTCTTATTACGTGCATTATCTGCGAACTTCAAATATATATGAATCTATGTAAGTATTAACAAACAGATAGAGATAACAGTTGAAATTGCCTATCGAAAAGAACGAAATGATTGCGCGATCATAATGAAAATCGTGTTTAGCGTAGAGCAGGTTCATTTTACGTAAGAAAGTGAATAGCTCAGTTAGTTAAAGCAAAGAGTCTGTATGCCAGGTAGTTGGTTCGAGCCCCGTAATTTCCATTTTTATTACTATGGTTTTTTACTTTTGTATGTGCTAAAGGATCAAATTGTAACATATGTGTAAAACTCATAACGATACAAAAAGTCGTTGTCGCACTTGCATTATTCGTAGTGTCCCTAATTTTGTTTGCAAACATTTTATTAATTATTTCCCCTGTGGCCACTACTCACTGCATGCTCACTGGTGCATAACGAATGTTTTCCAGTAAATGTTATTTTTAATTGCAGAATTTTATAAACTTTTACAATGTTTATCACTAGATAGTCTTCTATCTACTTGTTTGGACACTGATAACAAATTTCCCTATTAAATGTTTAATTTTCCCTATATATATTTAATTACATAAAAGTTTTACAATGTATTTGTGTTAAATTGAAATTGTTTTGAATTTACCACATGAGGTAAGTAGCCCGAAGTAGGAGAACTCAAGTAACTGATATTCTACGTAAAAGCAACCTATTGTAGAATGATAATGCTTCTTACCTTCAGCACATAATCTTTACGTTAGAGTCAGACAGAAAAATCCTGTTTTTTCCTCCCCTATGACCACTCATCTTAAACCTCTACATATAATGATCCGAGTCACATAATTTCGGCGCTTCAAAGACATTCATATTTAATAATATTAATGTTAATATGATTATTATAATTATATAATAATAATAATAATAATAATAATAATAATAATAATAATAATAATAATAATAATAATAATAATAATAATTATTATTATTATTATTATTATTATTATTATTCCTATTATTATTATTATTATTCCTGAATATGCCACCCTTACATAATGTAGTAAACTTAGACATCTTAGCTTAAACTGCTTTCTTTAGTAATAATTTGAACAACCACGAAACAAAATTTAAAATGTAGAAGGAGGCATGACGTATTATTTTCCCCCTCTCTTTTCAGTATCCTCCCAACAAAAGTATATAATTTCTGACAAGCAGGGCAGACAAAATAAATAATAAATATATTTAGAGCATCCTTTCCTCCTTCGTGAATTGAATATCACTTAGCATTTTTTATACTACACAAGATGACCCTAGGCGGTTATTGTTAAGTAACAAAAGAAATAACTAATATATTTATAGCGCCCATTAACTGTAATATTACTGCTTCTTTATTTGTCAGTGGGCGCCCTACACAACCAAGGGTGACAAAACAATAGAAAAAGTGTCTAAAGATTACAAAGCACTTTATGTTTTGTCAGAAGCAAGGCAGTGTATATACAGCATTGCTTTCGTTAACAAGTGTTTCACCCTTGAGTCGGTTATAAAATTGGGCAGAATAAACTTTACGCTCCTTCGGAGACCCCAATATCTTCTACCAGAATTTAAGGAAGGACGCAAAGCCCACTTAATCCCTGTCTTGTAACGTCACTAAAATTAAATCTAGCTGATCGTAAATAATAGTAACGAAAGTTAAAGGGTCTGCAGGAGTTGACTTGGACACCTCCAACATATTTCCAGTGTTTCAAGTATCAGAAGCACCCTGTTTATAAACGGAATGACTACTAAAACGATGTTGTGTTTCCAATTCAAACGTTATTATCATAATTATAACACTTTAATATAAACTACTTTACCATCGCTTCAATTAAATTAATTTTCACATATTACATTATCACATGAATAAGAATAAGAACGAATAATAATAATAATAATAATAATAATAATAATAATAATAATAATAATAATAATAATAATAATAATAATAATAATAATAATAATAATATAATAATAATAATAATAATAATAATAATAATAATAATAACAATAATAATAATAATAATAATAATAATAATAATAATAATAATAATAATAATAATAATAATAATAATAATAATAATAATAACCTATAATCAGTTTTCCTCTCACTATAAATTTCTAAGTAATATTAGTGGTGAAAAAATTGTTGAAAGTGTATAAAGAAAAAATCTAGTATCTGAATATAACAATGATACGTATGGGGACAATGTGTTGAGGTATTTTATCCTACTATATTAAAGCCTGAGAATATAATGATTAGATTCTGTACTAAATTTGTTCTGTACTAAATTAGAAGTAAACATTTTAAATAAAACAAAACATCCATTGTAGGCCTATAATTATGCCTATAACTATCTCCAGTAATACAAGGGTAAATACAAGTGATATAGTAAACAATAACGCCAATTAACAAACTGGGAAATATCACTGTGTTTTTTCTACATTTCATGCTCACAAGGAAAGTTTCAGGTCTCTCTCTCTTGGCTATTCACAAGTGTATCACAAGATTTTAGGAACTTCTGGTTTTACAGAGACAGACACAGAAATGCATAGGTTTACTTATTTGATCTCTAGTACCGCCACCTGTCAAATTTCAACAGGAAATGTAGAGCATTTGGGTATTGTTCCCTATAGGAAGAAGAGAATAGAGTGCTGTAGAATCTCTGGCCTGAGTAATTAAGATTATTTTTTACTGAAAGTAGATATTAGTTTGTGAATAACATTTTTAATTGCTTTTATTCGGAAGGAATGTATTGGACCTAAAAGTGCCTACAAAATATATTTTATCTATTTTAAATTAATGAAAACTGAAACGCGTGCCTTTTCGTCTTTTTCATTATGTACAGAAATGTAGAAAAGGTAATGTGCGCATGATGTTAATATAGATCTATGGTCTGAGATCAAAATGCTTGCTTGAATAACTGTTATAAATTTCGTAAACCTTTTAGTAAAGTAAGAAACGGAAATGTAGTAAAAGTTAGGAGATTTATTTTGCATACTTAGATGTGATGAAAATTATTTTAAAAATCCTAGAGAATGAAATTAATGGTGCAGGACGCTTGATATGACATTGTCAATGTCCTTTACTTTCATCAGGGATGGCCAACACCTCAATCGTGGTCTATTACTAAGACGTAAATCCTAACAGATAGACCTCGGTGCACTGTATCATACTGTGTAACCCAATCAGGCACACCCATTTAGATGGACAAATTACTAATTTCTGATATATTAACATTTTTGATCACATAAAACAAAACAATTATGTTTGTTTTAAATATTCTCCAATTTTATGGTATTGGCCTTTATTATTTACTTTTCATTAGATCCTCGTTATTAATTTATATCATTGATTCTCAACCTATTTCCTATAATGATCCCTATTTATCACACCCTGTTCCCAATACAGACGCCTTAGTTCGAAATAGACATTATAACCCGAAATTGGATAAGACTGTCATTGATGTTGTAATATTCGTATATAATGAATTGAAGTTAATAATCCATATCAACAGGAATCAAGAGTAGACCTAATAGCATCAATACGAATTTTGTTACCTTTTAAGTTGCAACAAATGTTGATTTCTGCACAATGCGTTAATTTCAATCACCTTATTATGGTAGTGCGAAATTTTAAAAGTCAAACTATGTTGCAGGCTAAAGTAATCCAAATCGAGCAAATATTAATCGTAATCAAGTTAGTTATTTACCTGTTCGCAACATCAATGTCAGGGAAGAAAGAAATTTTAATGCGAGAAATAATAATAGACTCCATTGTAATGAGAATGGAACTGAATCCAATTTTACCGGTAATAGAACCGAATGTAATTTTAGGAGAAACAGGAACAATAATCGTAATACATTTTGGAACCAAGCAAATAATACGTTTAACTTTACACGAAATGGATTTCATAATAGATTCATAGGTGGCAAAAATTCTCAAAATAGAAATCAAGGTACCCTGGAAACAAATAATAGAAAGATTGTGGTGTGCAATGTAACTTAACTGAACTCTTTGGCAATGTAACTTAAGCTAATGTTGTGGCGCCTGAGAAAACATATTCAATTGATTTTTTGTTTTATTTCACTTTAGATGCCGTAGTGATTTCATTTGTAATTCGTACTTTGAATTCTATACGGATAATATAAATTAATCGTTACATTTTAGATGTTCTGAAGTTTTATCCAAGATTAACATAGATAATGTTGAATTTTTAGATTGACTCTTAATATAATTGTTTCTTTACTTGTATTTATTCTTGTTACGATATTGATCATTTTGTTTCGCTTTGAATATTGTTATAATTTCATTGTAATTCGTACTTTTTCTGAATTCTATGCTATTTACATCTATGCATCGATACAAATATTATTTATCAAAGCTATGTTAATTATATCAAAATGGAAGAAATAAGCTATATAGCATGTCACCATATACTGAGTTGATTCGATAATGAGCTCCCATAATATTGATTTGAAGAATATATTTCAAGAAATAAATAATTAATAAATTGATCTATTGTTGAATAAGTCCTCTTCGACGATAATTTATAGAATTAAAATATAATTGATTATTAAATAAAGGTAAGATTATTGTTGGTATAAAATGAAATTAATATATATGTATTGTAATTTATATATGTACGAGGGCTGTTCGAAAAGTAATGTAACCATATATGTAAAATTATGTAACGGTCCAGACATCTTTCTGAAATTGTAACCGATTCAAGAAGTCATCGTCGGGAGCAATATATACAACGATATTGTATATCTATGCGATAAATTACTTCATTTTCGTATCTTGATTTTGGGCAACGGTGCGTAAAAGTACACAACATGTTGAATAGAAGAAAAAGAAGAAAAAGAGATAATATGTTGTTGATTCTAAATATAAAGAAATAAGACCTAATCGTAGTAGTTGAAAATCTATGTTGATTTTACATGTATAAACTGTACTTCTAGCTTCGTAACAGCAAATAGTTGTTTATTAAAAGGTTGCTATGACGACCGAAAAAGAAAGTTATTATTAATGGAGTTGTGAAAAGAATAATAAAAAGGTAATAATGATATAAGTGACGTGTCTAATTTAAAGTAATTTGATCGTGTTGACATATTTTAAAATCTACGCGAACTGTGGGCTAAATGTAACTTGTAAAAATATATAAAATATAAGAATAATAAGTTTATAATCGTTACAATGTCAGAGGAATAGGAATACAAAATAGAAACTGCATCTAATTGCCTGAGGATAGAAGTCAATGGAGAGTTTTTGTGAACGCGGAATTGAACCTCCGGGTTCCATAGGCCATAGAGTTAGTTAGTTCTGTATTATTTGTAAATACTCAAATAAAGTAGAATGGAGTGAATAAATAAGAAACATATTTGGAACACAAGGTGTTGTTTAACGAAAAGACAGAAATTATCATTTTTAAGTAAAATATTTCCTGTAGGCTATGGATCTTTAACAGATAATTATAGAAAAAGTATAACGCCCAGAGAGTACATGCTAATCAACTACTCTACGAAGCTAATTAAAAACTTGTGAATTAAGTAAGCGGATATAAGTAAATACCGAACACAAAATGCCTGATCGCTTCGTATATTTTGTGGCTAAATTCTAGTTAGTGGTTTGTTTACGTGTCAAATGTTTAATATATACGCATATTAGGACTGTGTTTTTGGATAGTAAGTAAGGAGTTCTTCATTGCATTTCTATAAAAGTATAAAATTCCTTTTCTCTTTGTAAATTTCGTTGCATGTATGCCAAATGTACGAGAAAGCAACTTAGAATTTGGCTATGACCCTTTTGGATATTTCTTTTTAAAATATTAACTTGCTAGCTTTACGTATTTTTCTTGAATTCTTTATTGAAATATATACTTCATTCTTCTACACATTTCCAAGAAAGCATATGGGATTTTCTCTCATAAGAGAAAGTATTATTTCTATTTATGTAATTTCTAAAGACATGCGACATAAAGGTTGGACGCGAGTATACTATAGATGTCTGTCTGAAATTTGTAGAACTTCAAATATATTATAGTATTGATTCTTAACTTTTATAGGGAAAATTGTATCGTTCATATTTCGTCTTATTTAATGATTTTCTCCATCCGAATCTGACTAATATGGACGTATCGTACACTGATCAACATCGTCTTCTAATTAAGGTTCATCACCTCTTGTGACATTTTCTATAGTTTAAAATTTTTGATCTTTAATGTTCGTGTGTGATCGTTGAATGGTATCAACACTAATGTTTTGTTATAGAACGACATCAAGCTAATTGTGACCATTAAATACGTATAATTGCATTAAATGTTTGTACAATATATAGAAAACTTGGGACAGAAATCGCATGACACACCTTCTTGTACGACTCGGGGACATAATGAATAATTACTTCCGAGGGCTGGAAATAGTGTGAATGATGACTTACGCCTTCTTGGAATTATAAAGATGTTTGAAATTTTGTTCACATTCCTGTGACTTCTGTACTCCATTAAGTTACAGTAAGATGTATTGTACTTTCGTCATGTTGTGTTCATCACCTGCTATGCAGTTTACCCAACCTGATATGATATATACCTTACATATAATGTATTACCTGACCATGGTTCTTGGGCATTGTAAACATAAATTTGAAATTTTTCAGATGGTGTTTTGATTGTTGAACCTCCCAACATCATTTCAAATTCATCTCCTTTCTTTATTGCCATGTCCCTAGTAACAGTGACACAATTTCCATAATTTAAAGTTTTGGTAAGAGAGAGGAACATATCTGAAACGAGAATATATGCTTCAATTTTAATTCCTATTTCTGCATTTAAATGCAGCACTAAGACACACTAATCTGTTACAGTCTAACTTAAAACATGATGTTCCGGATTACGAATATTTGTCATTTGTAATTCTAAACGCAATGGGCGTTGTTTGAAGATGAACCTTTTCTTAGGAAGTTACTTTCACAGTATTTTCCTATTTATTGTTAGCACCAGTTACGCAGCTATCCATCAGGAGGCAGTTTAGTCGAAGGGAGCAAAATGGCTACTAGTGGATACCAGAGATGGTTACGTTTTCTCGATTTCCATATGAGGAAGTCTTCCATGCTTGTTTTACAGCATGTCAGCTGAAGCTTTGGGATTAGACTACTTTTTGACAAGTACTTAGAAAGTTATGGTTGAGTTTGAGTTTAACATCCCGTCAGCAGCGAGGCTATATGAGACGGGACCCACTGATTAACGTGGAATCCGAACAACATGAGCTTCCGCCAGGAATCGAACCTGGGTCTCCCTCGCCAAAGGCGCATGCACTAATCGCTTAGCCACGAAGGAGCTCTCAGTTGGAAAGTAGTATGGAACTTTAAAAAAATATCAAAGGGAAAACTGACCAGTCGCTTTTCAGTAAGAAGAAGTAATGGGACATGTACACGCAACCTACGCGAGGTATCCTGAAATCTTCGAATTGAGCACGTTCTGAAATCAATACTCCACAGAAAACTGTCTGGAGAGTTTTGTGAAACGTCTCGCCATGAACCCGTATAATCAACAGTTGATGCAAGCTCTGGAGTGAACAGAAGACTTTAAAGCCATCCTTGCTTAAAAGGTTACAACAATGCTTGGAAGTGGATGGATTCTGAGGGAAGGTAATCTTTTGCGACGAATCAACCTTGCATATTTCAGACAAAGCCAACAGACATAATTTGAGGCTTTAGGGCATGAGGATTCACATTATGCTGCAATATAAACGTGATTCTACCATAGTGAATGTCTTTTGTGTTTTTCCCTATTGGAAAGTTTATGAATTTTTTTTCTTTCAAGAAGATAGCGTTATACAGCAGGTATCTGAACATGGTGCAACAATGGCTATTTCCACAGCTTGATTAAGACAGTGCTGATTTTATATTACAGCATTATGGTGTGAAATCATGTTACTACCACTACGTTCGCATTTAAACAATCAGCGACTTCCTTAACTGTGTATTGATTTTATGATGACGGAAGATTAAGAATTTACTAAATGTCCACCACAATTCTGAGATCTCACACCGTGTGTGTGATTTTTATAAAGGATCAATTTTTTATGTTACCAGTTTCTAGGATATTGGTTGAATTGTGTACTCGCATCGTGCAGCCATAGTGGAAGTTTGACCTGATGTACTAGGAAGAGATTGGCAGGAACTGATAATAGACTGCGAATGTAGTATGTAACACGTGGATTGGGTATTGAACATTTGGTTGATTGTTGAGTTGAAGTTTAGTGTCCAGAGTATATGAGACGTGGACATATAGTATAACCACATGAGCTCCCGTCGGGAATCAAACCGAATACGCAGACGCTCATTATAAAGCCACGGCATAACTCCATTGATTTTTTATAATACAGTCAATCAGGAAAAAATCAGTTTTTCAATCCGTGGGTGGAATTTCAGTTTTTCGCGTCTCATTAAAATGGAATAATTAGTAACCGAAGTCAGAAACATCATTTTGACTTACCCGAATAATGGAGTATTTATTCTGTGAATATTCCCAAATGGCTTGGTGGGGACGGAGGAGGTTATGGCCAATCGATATTACGTATCGTTTATAAACACATCCTGTTCTCTAAGTATCATCTTGATTCTGTAATTCCATTATTCCGAACTAAAACAGAAATCCCGAAATTACAAGTTTCAAAAATTCTAGATTTATATACTATATAATATTGAACACTCAGAATGTGATATCAATTAAAATTAATATGAAAATATAACGATGAAAGAATAAATTCACTTATTCACAGTTTGAAATGTTGTTCAGCAAACTAATATGATCAATTTATTTGATATTCGAAAACTGTCAGAAATGTATCTTAGTATGAACAATTCACATAAGATAGAACAGATCAACGTTACTTAGAACAACAGACGTGGATGGATGGCCTGCATTAACGCGGATTTTTACAGTTCCAATAATGGAACAAAAAAACTGTGTTCATTCTTACTTAAGTAAATCGGTAGAGACAACGGAAATCGTTCTTTATTTGTTTTTGACGTTTGAAATAGGCCTAGATGTCGATAAACCAGTAAACTTAATTTGACAGCAAGTTGTGTGCTGAGAGGAGAAATGCATGACGCATGTATTTCAGTATTTCTTTCCGTTTCGCCACAGGAAGAAAAAGGTTAGAACAATTTCTATATTCTCATTCAGAACTTCTCTTGCTCTTAATAAATAAGAAAAAAGAGATTGTTGAATCTCATAAAGTATGTGGTTGAAAGTTCATGCAAATCGAACGTAGGATATGACGTGATAAGTTTAGATGTTCCAAAAATGGAACACTAGGCTCAAGTGGGGATATGCATTACCTGTATTCTCTAATGAAACATATGAAGCCTGAGCAGATTTACATTGATACTTGATACTTTTTTTATATACAGCTTAATTCCACAATTAAATGTATACAGAATTGACCCACATGTACAACTCTCATTTCTGTCTGTCCGTTGAACATACTACACTATTCAAAACGTAACAGTTTGATTTGACATGAAGTTCAAACTTTTCACAGGTTTAGAATAACTTTGATTTAGAATATGTATCTGCGCCCTTCTACATGTTTTAGAACAACACTTCCATGCGAATAAATGACAACTGTGTAGATAACTGGTCCACAATACATATTACTAACTTTGGGTTAGGTTAGGTTAGTTTGGTTTAGAAACAGTCCGATGTGAACAATGGTATGTAATAAAACTTTTGTGTTTCCAATTAAGAAAATACTTTAATATTTAACGTTACACGTACATATATAGTGGTCCAGTTATCGAAACAGTTGCCGAATAAGTGCTATATGGAGCACAATAGTTATTATTCAGATTTTGAAAGTTCCTTGTAATATTTTTTTCGAAATACTTTTACAGTTATTTGAATAACCTGTATATTTTATTTACAGGGAGTTAATTGTATAGGAAATCTTGGCTTCCTTGGAGGAATATGACGACTTCACTGAAGGTTATATCTACATTACTCCTCCTGAAGATGGTGCTGAGAGTGCTTGAAGAAAGAGCAGATGAAGATGCAAATGGAAATGTAAACAACCTATCCGAACGCCAACTAATTTCATTTGTAGAAGCAATAGTGCATCGTTTGAACAAAATAGACATAATTAGTAATGACCACATTGAATAGGATTCCAATGAAAACTCAATAAACTGTCCATTGAATCGATGACAACGCTGACAGATACAGAATCAGTAACATCTAAGAAGTGGTGGTGGTAGGTATTTGGTTTCTGCATATACATACATTGCTCTTCACAATACTTGGCAACTGTAAAGAAAGTTTGAAAAGAAAGAAGACGAAAACTATGAGCATCTGCATTTTCAAAAGGAGATAGTGTTTACATACCTAAGGAAATGGGGAAATCTACCTACAGTTTGTAGAAGAGGGACCTCTTTGAGAACACCTAAATCAATCAGATTTGATTGACATTAGTTACTGTCAGCAGTGAAACAAGGACGGCATGCTATGTGCGAAAAGAATACTACAAAAATGTGTGGAAAGTGCAATGTACGTCTTCATCAAACATGTTTCAGAATGTAACGTGGAGCGTAAACTGAGGCAGTGAACCGCAGTGAGGAAAGAAATTCTTGGTTAAGTTTTGTATTATATTTTGCGCCAAATATCTTAAAGCTACAGTATGTTCCTTGATTAGTATATGAAAGTTTGATGAATGAAGATAATGCAGTTATGCAAGCCACATTTGTATCTCAAATGAATATATTTTTGATAATAATGTTGGTATCTCATATAGAAATTAAATATAACATCATGAAATACTTATTACGGTGTAACGTTTCAAGAACAAGAACCTCACTTTAGCCTTGTGTTCTAATAATGGAACATGAATTATTTTGAAAGTCATCAACATTACAAGTGAAAGGACTACACTGTATTTCTCCATCTTAAGGAGCAAAACAATAAAATTTTAACTAAATCAGAGAATGAAATCTTGGGAAAAGGGGGTTAAATTCATGGCTGGGGAATGTTCGACCGTGTTGAAGTTCGGAAAGTAAATTGTATACTGCCCTATTGGATAGTGCTTCATATTCAAAAGTCAAATGCAGTCACTCGATGTGTTATTTTAACCTAAACTTCAAATCATAAAGAATCATAGCCTGAAAGTGTCCACGATAAATTTCCATTTCCCACACAAAAATATTTCTTCCATTTGCTGTGAAAAATAAACGAAAAGGCTTAATCAAACAATCAAAGATACTATAAACTGGTATGTATTACGTGTATACGTTATATGTATAGGTGTTTTGCATGCCTTTATTTGTTCCTGTCTCTTGTACAGAAGCTTAATTTTAATACTTAACAGACTGGATTGCAATTAGTGTTACTGTCAGTAAGACTTTCATGTCAGGATTCCGGGTTACCAGTCTGCACCCACTAAATCCTAATGAGATCTTAAAATGAATTCCGTATGGAGTGGAGGCTGGTACTGATACAATTGGAGGAACATCAGATGTCAGTTTGGTCGAGCTATTGCAGGAAAACCAAGAGTGCGGTGAAAACCAGGAACGAAAGCGAGGGAATCAAATACAGCCAGAGACAACACATGTTCACCACATATTGCAGAAACAGAGGGCAATATATATGCTGATTCTAGTGGTGCCCAACTACAAACGAGATCAAGACCAGTTCGAAAAAAAAATCAAGATCTACTAGCGGTATTTGCTATGTAAACTTGTCGCGTTTCAGTGTTCGATCATTTAAAATTCTCTAACCCATATATGTACTGCCCTGTACCTCTCGATTTCGTCCTGTGTTCGTGTGTGTAGCCACTACCATGACGTAGTAGTACGTAATCCCTTTATAACAATTAGTTGTGAACATGGTATCCCACTGTATAACTGAATCACACAGCGGGAGACGACATGGGCTCGTCGTAATTAGAGCTTGTCAACTCTGGAAATGGAGTAAGATAGCGCTGATAAAAAATTATCTTAAAACGTTCTTGTTGTTGTCGCCACCAACAAGTCAAGTATTAAAACATTTAATTTCCATACAATTGAAAAATTAATTCTTTGGTTTAAGTATACGTGTACACCGCGAAATGGAAAAGAGTGGAAACTATACGGAAAAATTTACGTTGCAATTTAGCCTAGAGGTAGATTTGAAAATTCACAGGAAATACCAGTAACAACTATAAAAATTTGTGTTATGTATTCGATTTTGCTTTCGTTTCCTATCATTTTAGAAAACTTCTTAACATTATTTTGTTTGTTTTAAATTTCTATATCTTTAGTTATATAACTATTTAATCTTTTTTTCTTTCAGATTAAAGATGGTGTAGAATTTTACAACAAACCGCCGTGTATATTAATTTTCATATATTGGAAAATAAATTTTTATCACAACAGAAACAAATATTATAAATGAAAATCAACATTTTTGAAATACATGTGAAAATAAGTTAAAGAGTAGCAACAAAATTAGTTAAAAAATTACAATTCCAAACCAAACGGATAACTTGTAGACAGTTGTAATGACAAACTGGAGCGATTGCAGGATCACAACTGGCTGGATTAGGTGTGCAACATGGAGATACTGGATTTGTGTTCTTGTAATGTTGAAAGTACAGATCCATATTACATTTGTTCCCACTTCGACGACTGACAGGATGCGAGCGATTACAAATTATGACAGAGCAAGGGGCAAATACTGTATACTCCGGTAACCGGAAAAAAAATGTTTCTGGTCTGTGTCTGTACATTTGGTATATTTATGCTTCTGTATTCTTGTGCTTTTGTGTGTTCAGTATAGTTTTCTGGTACTGTATAATTCTTGTGTCATCCTACTATGTTTACCATTCTTTATACATCACTCCTAAGGTGTACACTAATCGCAACAAAAGTCATCAACAGTCAATGTTTGTGAACGAATTGGCGTTTTGCTGTTTTTTCCGAAGCAAGGACTACTTACTTCGCCTGCGTTACTTTTCATACATGCTACACCGATACAAACGTAAACGTTGAAGTAATCCCATTGTTGCGGCTACTTTGACACCTCTAACAGATATTTTGGTACTTTTTAACTAAGTGAAATTCACTCTTCTTATCGCCCCTGAAAGCCTTACGGGCATATACGTCACGTACAAAAATCTTTTCTGTTTGCAGTAACAGACTAGTACACCCAGCTATTATAACTTACGTGTTGTAATTTTATGCAAGTAGCCGAATATTAGGACGATTTACACATAACGATATCTATTCTTCCAAATTTTATACTAGTGCAACACTAATGCCACTGTTAGTAGTAGTTTGCAAAAAATTTCCAGCATCCCTCGTATATACTGACAACAGAGTCTATCGTTAAGGCGAGAGTCATAACTTGTAGTTGTCATTTAGATGGAAGAATCGATGGACATATTAGTTTTCAATCTGTGTTACGTATTCGGATGGCATATAGAAAAGGAAAATATCTGGTGTTAAGGTTTACTCACTCTAGGAGTACTTAATCCACAAAACCATTAAATATAGCGAAATACCTCATTTGAAAAATCTGTTGATCTGAAACTGACCCTTTATTTAGTCTTTTAAATGTTAAGAATTTAGAAAGTATAGTACTCTTACTGCATCAATTACTTACAGATAATAATCTTGACGAAAGACGCGCACTGCACCAAAGAGATCATGTCGAGAATTGTCATAGCCAAAGAAGCATTTAACAAGAAAATGTCACTCCTAACTAGCAGCATATTGGACTGAGGAAGAAATTGGTCAAGTGCTATATACAGAGTATTGGAATTTATGGTTCAGAGATTTGGACATTACGGAAGTTAGAGAAGAAATATTTAGAGAGCTTTGAAATGTGGTGTTGGGGGAAGATGGAAAAGATAAAATAGACAAAAAGAGTAACAAACGAAGATGTTTTTAAACGGATGGAAGAGAAGAGGACGCTTCTAGCCAGCATCCTTTGTAGAAGGGCCAATCGAATTAGATACATCTTGCGAAGTTGTCTTCTTCGTACCGCCATAGAAAGAATTATGGAAGGAAAATGATGAATAGGGAGAAGAAGAACACAAGTGATTGATTTGAAAAATAGAAGAAAATATTGGGAGTCAAAATAGGAAGCTAAAAATCGAGAAACATTTAAGAAACATTTCCAGGTCCAAACTGAAAATTAGGAAGGAGAAAAAAGAAAAAGCGACATTAGTCCCAGGATCTGCCACAATCGAATACATAATAATAATAATAATAATAATAATAATAATAATAATAATAATAATAATAATAATAATAATAATAATAATAATAATAATATGGCGAGGTACGAGCTATACAAATTCGCAAATGTAGTGAAATAAATTTCTCCGTACACAAGATAACGTTTTACCTATAACAGCAAGGGGTCAGAAATTTGTTATATAGGTACCTTAGGTTGCTACCGAGATCCAATAACCCAACCAGCCACCTAGGGTCACTCTCAAGTAGTGTTGTAAATAGAAAAAAAAACGGTTCGTATTTTTTCAGAAATGTACGTTTTTTTTAGAAAAAAAACATTGCCTCTCGTTTTTTTTCTAAATTTCGTTTTTTTTCAAATAGTCATTTGTAATGCATCTTACGTCTATTTAAGTATGAAATATTTTTATGTAGGTGTAATCACCGTAAAATGCAACATAAATTAAACGATAGATACTGATACGCTACAAATATTTTACAATTTACATGAATACCATACCTATTAACAATTCGGGTTTCAGCAGTTTTCATCAATATCAACTAAGAAATAAAAGTAGAAATGAAATTTTGTTTTTTCGTGAAAGAAGGCCTTTAATAAGTACGAAAATAATGTCACGAACAGTATAAAATTCCAATAACTTGTCTAAAGGTAAAAAATAATACTAATTTGCCTAATAGTATTTTTCTAAATGTCATATATAAATAATTTGTCAAGATATATATAATATGCAGAGCCGGCTCTACCATATATGCAGTGGCGTATTTACGAATTTGTTTCGGGAGGGGCTTTGCCTGAAAATGTGAAAATTCTGCAAGATATTTCATATACTTTACTATAGTAAATAAGATTTCGGGGGGGGGGGCTTAAGCCCGGAAGCCCCCTAAATACGCCAATATATGCAACACGTGCATTTGTGTGGAACGGCAAGCTTGGATGGTCTGGCAAAATCTGTCATAAGTATATTATTTAAATTAAATATTTCTTGTTGGAAACAGACTTCATGATGATGGTAGTTACATTCACTAAGCTGACCTTCTATTTGAATACTACATTCATAAATTATGTTTAGGTTGCATTAATTTAAGGCCACATGGACAATGCTAAAGCAAATGGTCGAATAAATCCGACGACAAATTGCTTGATTGTTGTCAAATGCAAGAATTCAATTCTCGAATAGTAGTGAATATCTGTTCCATTTAGTAAGTTACCACAGTTTTAATATGACAACTATCTTGTTTTTGTCAGAAACAAGTTCCTTATCATAGAACATAGAAATAAGTTTTTTTTAAAAATGTTAACAGATATAGAAGAGAAATCAAGAAATAAAGATAAAAGAGCTAGTTGCGCTGGAATTGCAAATTGATACATTGAGATTGAAGCTTGATAGTGAATTCTATAAAAAGGATTACCATCTTTCCTCTGCAGGTGTGTTTGCTTTATCTTTCACTATCATAATAGATTAACACTTAAAGAAAAAAAAAAAACAGACACAACGGAATTGCATTTTTAGTAAGTATTTAAGCCTTTTTGAGTGCGACTGCGCTTACCCTCACCTTTGTTGTTCATGCTTGAGTAGCATACTTAAAATCATGACTTTTAAGATTTGTTCTTTCTGGAGAAAGGGAGAGGCGGCAAATTATGCCATTGCACGAGGCGACAAATTGACTAGGACCGTCCCTGATGATATGTATATAAAAGACATGAATATAGGATGACTGAATTTGAAGTAATGCAGGGTGTTTCAAAATGAATATTAGGGTTTTGAAACTTTGTAGTATCTATTACAATTAACTTACAATTATAAATATTATATCAAATGAAAGAGCAACTCAAACAGTTGTGTACGCACGCATGTACATGCATTGTTTCTTCTGTCTGCCGTTAGAAAGAGCAAGTAGCAAAGATGGAGATTAGAGAGCAGAAAGCTTTCTGTGTTTTAATAAAGACTGAACCTGTACAATGCAACAGTCTGTGTGAAGAATATTAAGGAGACGCTTGCAACTACGTCTTTATTGTTTGCTGTTGCTACAGGTCTAAATCCTACAGACTACGGTTTACGTGCCAATTTCGCAAGTGAAATATTGCTGCATAACAATGAAGATTTTCTGGATCGTGTCGTCTTCAGTGGTAATTGGCATTTACCTAAGAGCTCATGTGAACACTGATAATGTTTGCATTTGGCCGTCAGTAAATTCTCAGGAGATGGTACAGTTGAAACGAAACTCCCCTAAATTGAATGTGTTTTGTGCCATATGGTGGAAAGTTTATGGGCCTTTCTCGCCTATCGACTAAATGTGTGCCGTGTGACGAATGAATCTCACATTGAACACTTGTAGCAAAGACTGTTTGAGGCGGTCTTTTACCTTTTACTTGATGCATTGCTTATAATTGTACGTAAAATGTAATAAGTACTACGAAGACTTAAAATCCCAAAATTTATTTTGAAACACCCATATATTTCTCACCAACAGTGTTGGAACTAAGATGTAAAAAGGAGAGAAAATTTTCCTTATAAAGTTATTGTTTACAGCGATATTATTATTAGTCGAGATTATAACTACAACAACAACACGAGTTAGTAGTCAAAAAAATGTAATCAAATGCATACTCGGTGGCCCAGGTGGCCAAAGTGGCACTAACAGGTGTGTCACTTGTTTAATCCGCTCCAGTGTGGACACTAATTAAGATATCAGGATATTATTCTTGCAAAATGTGGTTGGACTATAGTTTATCATATTAATTTCTTTTTCTTCTGGTGTCGAATTTCCTTCTCAAATTTCACCCCAATCAAAAATTTGAGAATTTACTTTACATTTTTTTCCCTGTAGCTTCCTTCGTTGTAGAAAGACATCCTTAAGACTTGCCAGGTAGATACCTCGGATGGATACCTAACTGTTGACATCAATTGGACGGGCCTGCGCGGAGTGTTGCCAATTAGGGAAATTATAATTCTCCTATATTTGGGCATAAAATTCGAGATTTTTGTTTATAAATCCGTACCTATACGTCCGAGTGCAAGTAAACTTACGCCAATCGAACATTTGTCCTTACTTAACAAACGAAAGTACAGATCGTTACAATGGGGTAATTAGGAGGTGCACGTAAAATTCGTATTTAGGTTCTAGCCCTTGATTTTTCTAGTTTTTCCTTACTTTTCTGTTTACCGTAATATATTTTTGGTAATTAGAAGCTTTGTTCCTTAAATATCGCCATTACACTTGTAGGATGTATTAGTGATGTACCAATGTTTAATTTAAGATAGTTTGCGTGTCTGGTAGCAGAGTTGCCAGCTACAGAATATTTTAATTCCAGATTTTAGGGAGAAATTTTGGAAAAGTTAATGTTTTGTCTCTATTATTTCCCTCTTGTTGGCTATATCGGAACAAACGTACCAGTATCTGGAAGTCTCATCTTTGCTCTACACAACGCACTATATAAAGTTTCAATAGGATAATTAGGGGAAGTACAGTTGAGGTTTACAGTGGACCTTGTTCTCTAATTGGAAAGATAACTGTGATTTTTTTTAAAGGTAGAATGAGATATTTTTTATTGACATGCTTACTTCATTAGATATCGTCACAATACTTGTAGGATATATTAGAGGGATAAAAAACCTTATTTTAAGATAGTTTGCGTGTGTCTGATAGTAGTGTTGCTAGCCACAAAAAATTTTAATTCCAGATTTTAGGGGCAAATTTTGGAAAAAAATCCCTTTTTTATTTCTATTATTTCCTTTTTGTTGGCTACATTCGAACAAATGTACCAGTGTCTAACAGCCTCATCCTTAGCCTACACAGCGCACCATAAAAAGTTTCACTAGAATAATTAGGGGAAGTACAGTTGAGGTTTATAATAAACCATGTTCTGTAAATGGTAAGAAACTGGTGAATTTCTGAGGTAGAATGAGATTTTTTTTTTAATTTCATGCTTACTTTGTTATATATCGCCATTATACTTGTAGGATATATTCTTGGAGTACTACGGTTTATTTTCAGATAGTTTTCGTCTGTCTGATGGCAGTGTTTCCAGCCAAAACAATTAATTCCCGCTATTAGGTGAAAAATTCGGAAAATTTCCCTTTTCCCCTTTATTATTACCCTCTTACTGGCTACATTAAAACAAACGTACCACTACCTGAAAACTTCCTCTTTGCCCTACAGAACGCACCATAAAAAGTTTCAATAGGATAATTAGAGAAGCTGTACCCCGGCATATTTGATTTTTGCTTCTGAAGCGTAAAAAGTGTCAAAATTTCATGTGTATGACAGAATTTTTTCTTTCGCTCTTTGAATGGAAGCCAGCGACTTCAGGATTTCACTGTACCTTGTCAACACACCAAAGATTTGTTTAGGTGATTTGAACCCATATAGCAGCAGTGGTGCTAGATACAAAAATTTTTTGAAATTCGGTTAGGGATTTTTTTGTAAATTTTCACCCCTACATTTCCCTCAATAATTTCCCACCCGTTGGCAACACTGCAATGCAACTTACACCAAAAAATAGCCACATCCATTTTCTTAAAAACAAGGACTTAACCATGTCAATCGAATGAATAGTTTTTGAGCAATAAGTCACTAACTGGAAATGTGGGAAAACGCCAAAAATGACCTGGGACCGAAAGGAATAATCACACAATTTTGCTCGTATAGGTTCAAAGAAACAAACGATTTGTAAGTTACGAGGGCTTCGACTCAAGTTCTGTTGATTATTTCAATAATCTGCAACATAATTCAATAAATAATAGTTGCCAGAAAAAAAACAGACTTTTGAAAAAAAACATGAAAAAGAACGATGTTTTTTATTGAAAAAAAACTTCACAGAAAAAAAACCGTTTTTTTACAACACTACTCTCAAGGTCGACGGGTCAAATTTTTAAAAAGTTTCTAAAAATCTATAGAAAGAGACCTATACGTTAGAGTAACCTTAAAAAGGATGTGTATAGGCAGATGCACACTTACCTGCACAAAATACAAACACTCATGGTTCACATTGAAGAGTAGGAAAGTTAGTTTTTCTAGGTGATCACTATTTGTAATTGAAAAGTTTTTTTTTAATTTAGTGCCAAATATTAATAATGGTTTACAATAACATAAAGACAACGCATGCTTTTCAAGTTAACAAATATATACATTGACTAAAGAATATAAAAGCATCACGCTAACAGTTGTAATATACCACTACAAATTTGTGTAATTATTTGGAGACGATACTGGTGCATCTGGTTATCATTTAGTGAGAAAGCAATTTCGCTACCAGTAGCTAAAAAAAAGTTGCGAAAAGGACCATATATTCCACAATTGTGTTATATTACCATTTATGTTACCATCCACTACCATCTATAACAACTCACTTAATTAAGGTACTCCAGATATTCTGTGATGCAATTTGTGAATTAGCTGCTTCAATCTTTCGATGCGTGTGTTATCTGCCATACCATACGAATCGATTATCCCAACTCTATCATGTCGTTGATCCCTAAAACCTAAATACAAGTGTCCATCATCACCATATGGGAAGAAGATCAACTATGACTGGAGCATCTTTTCATCACAATATTGATGAACGTCACCGTACTCGAATGTTGAAACTGTACAGCTTCATCAGCAAAGCTTCGTAGAAGACAGAATAAATATTATAGGACAGAGTGAAAAACATTTATTCGAATGTCGATTATCGTTTATGTATCCGCTCAACAAATAAAAATAAATATCGATCACAGAAGTTGACAGGTCCCGCGTTGGATCCAAGAAAGGCTAAACCTCTGAAATTGAAGTAGCCACTCTTATGTCACCATATAAGTGAATTCTCTGGACATGTAATTACTGTGAGGATTGAATCGTATTGAGCAGTTGTCCGGCGCGTTATGCGGATGCCATCCTTTTCTAGATAAGAATAGAAATATTGTATTAACTTATGTGTGTCGGCATTATATTCATTACTAATATCCATTTATATATATATATATATATATATATATATATATATATATATATATATATAACAAATTCCCAGATACAGCATAATTGTGCCATGTTACACAGGGATATGCCAACAAGCGGCAAAAAAAAAAGAATAAAAAAATAAACAACAACAGTAACATCACTAGTATTAACTAGTATTAACAAAGAGTGCGTACTTCTGGCGTCTGAATATTAAGATATCGCAAAATTTCCTCCTGAGGTAATATTCGAAGTGCGGGAACACGAAAACGTACTATTGCAATAAAGAAATTGAGAACAGACTCACGTCTAGAGAGATGTGTAGGTGCGGCCCTGGCCCATATGGGAGAGCAGTATTCGATCTTGGGTGCTATTTGAGTTTTATAGAATGTTGTTAATGATGCCACAGAACGCAGTTCAGTGAATCGGTAAAGAAGCCCCAACATACGCATTGATTTCTTAACTATTGAGGAGATGTGGTCAGAGAAAGAGAGTTTCGAATCAAAGATGATACTAAGATCATTATGACTGGCAGAATGTGTTATAGGGGAATCGTTAATATGGTATTTGGAGGGAACAGGAAATTTTTTCAGAGTAATTGTAATACTGTCACATTTCTTACTGTTAAGTTTCAATTGCCACATTCACACCAGTCTACAAGATAATTTATGTCTTCCTGTAGGGCAATTGTGTCATGGAAACATATTTCTCTATATAATTTGCAATCGTCAGAAAAAGCAAAAGGCCACTGGGATTAACTGATAGGTGAGAGTAGAGGTCGTCCATATGCAGGACAAATAGCAGGGGCCCTACTACGCTTCCCTGAGGCACCCCCGAGATCACAGGTTGGGGATTAGAAGTCGCTACTGAAAGAACAACTTTCTGTTTACGGCCCTTTAAATAGCTGGTGATTAAAGAGATAAATTTACCATGTACATTAAACCTATTGGAAAGCTTGTGGAGAAGAAGAATGTGACTGACAGAATCAAAGACCTTTGAGAGATCACAATAAATGACATCTAATTGAGTATTGTTATTTATACATTGAACTGCACAGGAAAGAAGAGTGCTTAAGTTTGTGAGACTTGAGCTTTTCGGTAGAAAGCCATGCTGAGAAGTGTGAATGTAAGGCTTCTGAATTTGAGAAGCCTGTCTTTGATTATTTTTTCGCAGATAATAGATATTATAGAAAGAAGAGATATTGGCCTATAGGAGGATACTTGATCTTTAAGTCCTGATTTATATCTTGGGGTCACATGAGCTAGTTTCCACCTGGTGGGATAATATCCTTCTCTGAAGCATCTATTGAATAGGATGGATAAAGGAACTGAAATAGCTGAAGCAGTTTTGTCAAAATAGAGAGAGCCAATGTTGTTGAGCCCAAGAGATCTATGTGGAGAAAGCGACTGCAAGAGAACCAAAACCTCACCCGGGAAGGTAGAGAGGTCTGATAAGGTGTTAGTACAAATGGGTCGGAGAGGGGGAAGATGGGTTGTAGGGGAATTCTATATTTTTCTCAATTAATGTAACTTTTTATAGGTTGAAGTGCATGTTTTGTCTGTATTTTTCTTGTTTTTGAGGGTGTTTGTCTCGATGTTTGCACCAGAACTCATATCTATGAGTCGGACATAAGGGATTAAAAATCCTAAACTTTCTTCATATTTCCGATGCTGTGAAAGTGCAGGTAAATATATATATATATATATATATATATATATATATATATATATATATATATATATATATATATTCCATCGGATTTGAGTGAACATTGAGTCGAACATGATGCCGGATAATGTTTTGCATCTACTTAAAGAAACATATGTTAATCCCAGGCTAGCTTCTCTGTTACTAATGTCTACTACAGCTCTGTCAAGTATGATCGCTTTTAAATTGTCTGATAGATCATGGAGGCAGAGGCGATGGAAACGGATAATCTTGAACCGACGCCGAAAGGCACTTTTTTTCTTCTCTTTTCTCTCGGAGAATCAGTTGAGAAACACGTTTGAGAGAAGTTAATTGAACTTAGGAAATAAGAATGAGAAAAATTTAATTTATGCGACTATCTTCTATTTTTATGTTTTTTTCCTTTTTTGAAAATGTGATTTTTTTAAAACTACACTCATACCTCCTGTTATGATTTTAATTGAGTTTGAATCTATCACAGGGACATCGCCATGCTCGTTCCAAGAGCGCCTAATAATAATAATAATAATAATAATAATAATAATAATAATAATAATAATAATAATAGTAAATCTTGAGCAAATCAGAAAATATGCAAAGATCAAAGCGCATGCAAAATACTGCTTTAACTCGAAAGGCTACACAAAAAGATCCTAGTTTATTCCTTGATCTTTTGTAAATGGTATAAGATACAAAACTACCCTTGCTCATAAGTCACAAGGCGCTAGCGATTCATTAAGATAATGTTTTATGGAATGGGTTTATTATTTTACATAACACTAAAAGCATAACTTCCTGACAATAAATGAAAGCTACTGGCAATAGCCTGAACAAGAAATTTCAATCTAGGAGAAAGTTATGCTTTTACTTTACTCAATTAGGTCAGACATTTAAATGTACTCAAGAAGACCAAATGATGTTTGAATTCTGAAAGCAGCGGAGTAGTTTGTTAGACAATAGTCCTCAGTCATAAATATTCATAAGTGGCGATAATTTTGACATTGCATCAGTTTCTAATTATATGTTCTTTACTTTTTTTTGACAATTTAGGGAGAAGTGACAGATACTCCTTGTTGAGCAGTCAATGTAGAGTTATAATGGGATACATAAGAATTGTTTTCACGGGCGGTCGACAGTTTGAATAATTGGTACACCTTTTTTCGCATATTAATGATCTTGTAAATGACACAGAAGAAATACGATAATATATGCAGCTGCGTACGGATGTTGAATATGGGAAGAAAATGTCACGTATAATAAATGTTTTCCGCTTGAAGAAATGTTAATTTGACAAGCATAATATAGGAAGACCTTTAGAATTGAAATATACATATCACGCACTTATTAGAAGGTAATATATTGTTTGTTTCATTTATATGCATGTTATGTAACACAGCAGCGGCTGTTGGTCGTTGGAGAATATTCTGGAATTTTTTCGTTGGAATGGGATATCACGTGATGGAAGAAGCATATTAAATACATATGTCCATAGAATGTGTTAAAATGAAAGTTTGCTTTCTAATATTTTTTTCGTCTTCAACCCTAATTTGCCTATACTATTGCCGGAAGTGACCCCGCATTTTCGCCATTGGAAACAGAAGTTACTCCGTCTAAATTGGATGTAATAACATTCTTACCGGGAACAGAGTTTTCATCCCAACTGGTGGTGAGTCCGCAACTTCCGCCACTGGAAACAGAAGTTTTCCGGTCACTTGATGTTGATCATGAAATAGAAGAATACCCCCTACACCTTCACCAACAGTGAGTAATTTCCCGGTGGAGAATTGGGAGTTGGAAGAATTTTTGAATTTAGCATGTGAGTGTACTGTAGAACGAACATCATTGGATTGTATAAAAGACTGTATAATATACTCGAAACCAGAGGATATATGTATTTGTTTTGCTTGCGGGGCACATGAGACGGCAGTCAAGGGACACATGATTGTTTGGTGTTGGATATGGAACCTCTTGAACGGAAAGCTATAGATGTCGTAACAGAAGTTGACGATCGTGAAGAATTATTATCAATTTACAGAAAAAAGCATGGACATCCTTTTGCGATGATATGGAATTTCATTGAAGGTTTTAGAGATCTTGTGTGAGACTTTCAGTATAGGCCGACGCTGTTGAAAAATTTTACTAGAGAAAGATTATGGGAAATACGTAGACATATGGTGAATTGTGTATTGTTTTCAATTTTAATTGTTTGAGCTCCTTTCATTATTATTATTAATCATGTATTGTGATAGTGAGAATGTGGACAAAACATTAGTGAAAGTTGTGTGTTAGAAACTATAACTGTATACTTACGCTCAAATGAAATAAGCGGTGTGCAGCATAATCCTGGAACTTTTCTTGAAAAATACTTGTTGAATGATAAGACTTTAGTAGAACTCTTTGAAATCTTTCATGAACGGCATCGTGAAATTTCAATCACAAACTTTATGTTATAAACTGGTGAATGTTTAAAAACTACTGAATTTCTTGGACAACCTATTCCAGTTGTCATGGAACGTTCGTGTGAAATTTCAGTTTGCCATAAAATGTATATTGCAGACATACAGGGATTTAAGGTTTCCCCGAATGAATTTGTGATACGTGAACTTTGTCTTACTGCGTGTGATGATACATTAAATTTCCATTGTTTAGTAAAAGTGCCATGTGAATTTTGCGATTTACCAATAAGTTACCAAAAACAAATCGATTGCCTTACAAACCACTTGCATGGCTTGTCGTGGTCTAGTAAGACTGGCTATTTCGTATCCCATATTCGGAATATTATGTACGAGTTTTGTGCATCAGATGCTACTTTCCTTTGTAAAGGTGGGGGAAATCCATTTGGATAAAGAAAATCTTGGCGTTAGCAAACCTTTTGGATCTGGAAAGAAAAGGTTGTCCACCATTAGCAGAATGACAAGGTACCGTTTGTAATGAAATTTGTTCATTTCATAAGCAAGTAGAATCAAAATCGGCATGTGCATATCGAAATGCACAGCAATTGAATTATTGGTGGAAAAATGAGATACCCACAACCCTTACTAAGGGATTAGCAAGTTTAATGTTTCCATTGTAACCTTAAAATTATTGTAAAAAAGAGATATTTTATGGAGAAATAAAAATATAAATTTTTTAAAAATTGGTATTTATTGATTTCTAAAAATCTACAAACATCTACTTTTTTCCATTATGTTTTCTACATGTTTTTTGACAAGCTTATCATTATTTTTTTTAATTTTTATGATTAAACATTGCAATACATTTTTCTTATGAAACACCACGTATCATATAATACAGAAAATATAATACAAAATATCCACACATGATAGAATGATTATCTTGAACTTGTACAGTATTTGCAAAATAGAGTTTACAATTCCTTTGTAGGAACTGTTGAATTAGTTTAGGCACACCCTGTGCCAGAGAATCAAAATAGTACCCATGTTTATTGTTATCGATATAGATTTTTACTTTTTCCCTCTTGTTTTATTTTTGATGGAACATACGTTGCATTATTTGGATTTACGTATAAAACATAACCATAGACTTTTAAGTATTCGGCATATAATAAAGCTTCACGCACACAACACTTAAATTGTCCAAATCTATGTTTTAAATAAGCACAAGAGTAAACATGAAATCCCAAGGAAGACGCTTTTGGGCACTGTAAATCTTCTAAATTCACAACAGTCCGTTCCAATAGTTTCTGCAGATAGTCCTGACGTATCTTACCATAAGTATACAAGGTACAGGTATTAGCACAATAATGTTTCAATATAGTAGGTAACAATGAGTAATCTACATCGTCATCGTACCAGTCAATACCATAATCATGTTGTACTAGATGTTTATTCGAAAGTATGAGCGGCACACATAATTCATGTAATGGATATGGTGGTTTAAAAATCCAGCTTTGTACAAAGGGGATTTCAGGATTTACAATTGCAAGTTCCTTAATAATAGTATGATCATCATTATCGTTCAATGCTGAGAAGTGAACAATAACCCTCATGGCACTCAAATGACGAAATTGTACATTGTATGATCAGTATATAGATTCCTGTCTTTATCGTTTTGAATGAATGAATCAAATTGAGCGTACACAATACATGTAATGGAACTTTGTAGAGGTTGAGAAAATGATAATTTTAAATTTACAGGTAATCACGTATGACATCCCACGTAGAATCATCTAATGTTCCTGTTGGAGATGAATGGGTACAAAGTGTATCCATGTCGAAATTCCTCACGGGAAATTGTATGCGAATGATCTTGATAATATATACCGGTACTGGAAAACAGAGTGGACTATGTATAAACATATAATTCATTTGCAAAATCAGGAGTGAAGGGTGTCGGTGGAAATGATTTTGAACCAACTTGTAATTGCAACTTGTTACCGTTAAAATGTTGGAATTCAAAAGGGTTTACATGTGGTTGAACGTTAAATGCAGCGCTTGATACACAACCTATAATGACACATTTTGGTACTTTACCAAAAAATAAATTATCGAGATTATATGAACTTACTTCTGCGGGAATGGTATATGTACGAGTTTAAACACAGGTAAGAGGTATGCTGGCCGGAATGTGTTCCATGCCAGCATTGATTTGCATAGCTAAGTCGGCAGCAATATCTAGACGCCGCACGTGAAGTGTTACGTCTTCAAGTTTGACTTTATATTTTGTATTTTCAGCAGACTTTAAACAAAACGTATCATTTGTACGATGTAATTTTACACGTAAGTTTACTTTATTAGCAAGCATACATTCCACACCGGCAATATCAGCATGGATACCGCCATACATATCGAATGATGCACTATTTCTAATGTACTGGGTACTATTTGTAAATCCAGTATTGGCATTGCCTAATATATTAAATTGGTTTACAGTATCTTTATACCATAATTCGCAGTTAAATGGGTTTGAGCGGCATAGCTAGCATAATTTAATAATGTTTCGATATAAGTACGGTACGGATATGAACCAGATGATGAACTAATTAATTTATCGTTTAATAAAACATCAACTTGACTAAATAACGGAGAAAATTATTTACAGGTGCAACAATTTCCGCCTCAACTAAATTTGTATTAACGGTTTTTGCAATTTTATATTTTACATAGTGATACAAGTATGCAGTGTGAATAAAATCACCAGTTTCACCAGGTACAACAAATTCAATTGGTCCTTCTGACGAAGAAGTGGAAACCGGACGATATTCAACAGTGGAAGATAACTCAATAGCAGTTTGAGTCATTTGAATAGTAAGCAAATCAAGTCCACTTGTACAACATTCAGGACTACTTCCAGTGAGTAAAGCCATGATTAACTAAATATATCACCGGAATATTTTCGATTACGTTTGACCGGAAGACCGAAATGTACAATATCAAGAGCCTTACGTTTTCGTGGAAGTCTCTTACCACTACCGGTTAACAACTGACTAAGTTTATTTGCAGCTTTCGTTTTTAATGTTTCTCCAGTTTCTTCTACGCGAGCGCGAACGGATTCTTTAAATGGACGGTCTTCCAGTACACCACCTGCAACTTGTATTCCCGTTTGTAACGCCTGCCGCTATACAGCTTTGGCACCTTGCTTTAGTAAAGGCAATATAAAACGAAATAAACCTTTAAAGAAACTACCAATCGCATGACCAAGTTGAGAAATTGGACCTGAAAAGAAGGTGAACCCACGTCCACGCTGATAATACGTACGCTGCTTTTTTCATTTTCCAAGAGAACGTTTAAAATAAATGTCCCGGAACGAAATGGTAAATTTCGTCCTGCGTGTTACTTTAGTAGTAATTCAACACGAAGCAAAATTTAGAAAGTGGTATATACTGAATATCTTTATATTGTAACGTTTGAATTTTCCCATAATTCATATTGCCAACAGTTGCAATACGTAGTAAGGGAGCTTGCGTATCTCCCACCAATTGATATTCAATAAGATCAGTATACACAAAAATTTGAAAAGGATATCCAATATCTAAGTATGATAGTTTAAATCAGTGTTTTTGAATAACGAGATAATTTTTTTCATGAAATTCTAGTTGTATAGCCAAAGTAGGTGAAAGTGTTATGAATTCAACGTTTGGTTCATAAATAACATTAATAATATTGGAAGTGTTAAATCGTATAAATTCTGAAACTTTATTTAATTCTTCCAGTCTGTGTTCAGTATTTGCATAATATCCAAGGGTAATTTTACTTTTCATAATTTCATGACCTTCTAATTTGTACCAAACGATATTTTCATCCTCTGTGACATTATGACACGTTAAACGAATATGTATTTCACTTAATACGACACACCAATCCGCATCTGTTAACCCTACAGTATTTTTCAAATTATTAATGAAATGGGTTGGACTATTTTTAGGATAAACATCTGCACTTGTATTTGAAACCAGTGTAAGGAAGAAACTGTCTTCTATGCTTTCAGAAATCATTTTCGTTTAAAGTGAAGTGTCAAGTTCGAAGTTCCAAAACGAAATGGTAAGTTTATTCCGTGTTCATCTTTTAAGTTTACTTCTATTGCATCAAAATATTTCTTTCCGACTTTCACGTACTGAGGTTTATGAAATAAAATATTTTTGATTCGTCCATACCGCTCGTAAAATATACTAAATTTACGAAGTAAAGTTCAATTTCTTATTGTTGTTTTACAACATCCACACATACGTTAACTTCTGTTGCAATATTATGGTCAAGGTTACAGGGATATTTTCCCTGAGGTGTCAGGAATTGTTCCCTATTTTGATCTTTTATATACACCACTGAATTATAAAAATTTGAATATTCATTCATAAAGCCGAGTATATGTTGTAAACCTTTTGTTGTCTAGAATACACCGATTACGTGACCGGAAGGAATGTTGAATATACACTTGATTCCTAAAAAAATATTTTATTATACGTAACTTCTCGGGAATTAGATTAAAGATGGCTTTAATGGATGCATAATATCCCTCCGGTACTTTAACTGAATATCAAATATATTCACCATCAATAAATGTTTGATATAGAATATATTCACCATCAATTGTTCACCCGGACCGACATTATAATAACTACACGGTATATTAATTTGTGTTAAGCCCACAACCCACTCTCCGTCCGTTAAATCTATCGCTCGTGCAGGTTTTACTCGAAACGAGGATGTTGTATTATCAAAAAGAGTACTACTTGCATTGGAGGGTAACGTCACGTAAAATCCGTGTTTCAGTTTATTATGCAGAGTGAATACTAGATACTCTAATCCACGAATTCATACTTTCTTGGTAGCCTAACCATTTTACAAAATATTTTACGTTGAAGAACTTTTTCAATTAAATAGGTTTTGTTTGAGCTTAAAAATATTTTTTGTAATTCTTCAGCATAAAATATTCCTTTAATTCCATCAACATTCCAGTCTTTTAATTTATAAGTTACATTATTTTATTTCGTACAATTATCAACGAGAAATATTTCTCGAGACCAATTCGGCAAATAACCTTTTCCAAGTTTATGTTTATATTTAGTAATGAGAAATCTAATGCTTGAAATTTACATGTTAATTTCTTTTTATTTACATTCTTTCCGTACAGCGTATTCCATAGTTGATTTATATTTGAATAATTTACTTCTGCGGGTACCATTTTAATAGTTGAATGATAACTGTGATTATAATTGTGTACAATTTGATCTAACACATCAATGTACCGATACCTATTTTCTGCAGTAAAATAACGATATATCTTACTTTTAATGGTACGAATCTTTTTCTACTAACGCACATTTTATTTCCGAATGTACACTATAATGATTAATTCCAAAATCTTTTAAACACTTTCTTTACATGCTGTTTATAAAATTCTGACCCTAAATCAGTTTGAACGTGAACCAGTCATGGCAGTTGGTTTAAAGTTGAAGTTAATGCATTAGCCATTTCAGGCCCTTTCTTTGTTTTCACAGGAATGCAATACAAGTACCGCGAAAAAATGTCAATTGCGCATAAAATATAGCGATATCCGTCATTATACTTTGCAATATTTTGCATGTCCGCCAAATCGCATTGTAATGTTTCATTAGGACCACTAACATAATATTGCTTCCGTGGAAATGTTTTTTGTATTGGAGCGTGCAGTGTATATGCATCTTGTGATGCTAACCATTCTTTAGTTTTCTCTCGAGATAATTTCGTTTTTCATACTAATGTACTAACACTGGATAAAGTTCCAGGATCTGAATACTTGTAAGAGATGTTTGATAATTTTGTGATTTTGTACTTACATTTTATATTCTTTTTAATCCGAAATACGTTAGCTGCAATTGCGGGAGATGTGCAGTCAACGAAGAATGCCGTTTTCGAATTTTACTGCCAGTCACTTTGGGGGTTGCAAAAGCAGGTGAAGGCGGTCCTGGTATACATAAATTAATAAATTCCCGAGGAACGTTAATATCATCCAATAACGTTTTAAACGACTGTAATCCTACAGGTTGTGTTGAATATTTTCGTGTACGAATCATCATCCACTACATCGATAATATTGGAACCGGGAATGATATTTCCATCGGTACCCACTGTACCTGTTTGATCCCACGAGATTTTCTGTGAATTAATGAGTTGCTTAAGTAATAAATCCGATTTCCTTCGAAGCGTTTTCGGTACTGATTGTAATATATCGGGTACAAGAGTTAAAATACTATCTGTACCACTACTTACATTTTCCGAGTCAACAATTGGTAAGGCAATAGGATTTACCGGTATGGGACCCGATTTATAATGTAAATATTGATATAGTAATTGCTGATACAATTTCCATTTTTGTTCCCCACTCAAATCTGTACGTTGTAAGATTTCGTTCATGCCTTTATCTAGTGTTGATTGATGTGCTTCATGCGTCTTTAAATTAGATTGTATTCAATGAAGTACATTCTCTGGAACTAATGGCATTTTTTGTAATTCTGACATCTTATTTTCCCAAAATTGTTGAGGCTAAAGCACCAACGAGTGGCCCGTGAATTAATGGAAGTAATGCAGCATCTTTCTGTAGTAATAATTTGTTTTTCTTTTCAAGAGAAAGTTTTTGAGGAGAGAACACGTAAGATCTTCTTATGTCTACAGAGCCTTTGCTTCTGAATTAATAATATGGGGCTATTTCCTTTTATAGTATTTTTCGCTACTTGTGATATGGTACGAATCAAATCACCCGGTGCGTTTTGAAGGATAACTTTCCGATCGGATGGCTTGCATTTCGCATGCGTGCAGACCGTATTATAATGATGTTTTATCTTCAATATCTTGATGTCAACTAAACATAAAACGGTGTGGCCGTTTTTTAACACTACTGTACACTTCCATTGTTTCTCCGGGAAATATGTTCATTTGTTTCTGACATTAAATCATCCAATATGAGTAACGAATTTTCACTTATATGAAAAGTCTTTATATTCGGGATTCCTTCCAGAAAACGTATTTTTGCATCAACGTCCAAGTTTGGTATAACTGCGCATAACACCACACAATTTCTTTAAAGGAAACATTGAACATATCATTTCTTTCTTTGATTAATCGATTGACAAAGTGAGTTTTATCAGCGCGTGACGGACCTGCGACCAGAATAGTGCAGGGATGTTGAAAACGTAACATCTTCGTTGCAAATGACACTTGATAGAAACCCTGCTTTTTATTCCCAAAAAACGAGTATGTGGACAATCAATTAAGAGATCTATAGCCATACGAAACAGTGACATTTTTTGATACGTCACCCACTACGTTAGCGTCTATTCGTCAGCGTCTACTGGTCACCATTTGATGTGTCTTTAGTTCTCTTCGAGAAAAGATGCGCAAATCTGGTTTCCAAACAATTTTGGATGGCATTTCAATTAGTTTCCTCCCGATTCCCCGTCACTAAATCATAAACATTATCAAAATTAATTTTATCACTTGTTCTGTGATTTAATGTTATTCCACGAATTTTATATACATATTTCATTTCCCAACTAGCATTGCGTAAAGCGTAGGCGTAATTCTTTGCTCCTAACGTTATTACTTTACGTATTTCCCAACCCTCGGGAACTTCACTTTTAACTCATCCAAATAAGAAATTAATTTTAATAGAAGTTGCCCATCTTTTCTTTGTATAAACATGATACTGTTCGTATCGCAATAGATTACATTTTGCTTTCCAACACTTGTTAGTAGGTCATAAAACCGCAGTCGTGCCCATGATGTTATGAACGCCGCTAACGTAACATTTGAAAATGTTAATGGAATATTTCATTCTCACAGTCTTTATATTGAATAATTAGATTAATTTCACCAACTCGTGTTACAGCTTGAATTCCATATTTAGGATCTGTTAAAATTTTCAAAAAATCCTCTGCTGTAACAACAATTGTGCACTGCGAAAGGTGTGTTCTTTGTCTCCATTTCCCGTACAGTGAATTGAAAAACAACTTCGCTGTACTGCGCAGGCCTGGATTATATTCTATGTTTTTATAATTTAACTGTATCCCCTCATGCCAGAAATATTATTCAATATACTTTTCCTGCTCTTCTTTTGTACTGCACTCTACAGGGAAGCCTGAAACTTCTTGTTTCATTTGTAAAAAGCATTTGACATGTGACCCAAATAATTCTTCACAAACATATCTTTCCGGGATTAATAATTCAAATTCCCATATTTCGTGAATTTAAATTAGCTTATACCCATTGTCTAATGCTTTGTGCAGTTCGGGGGTACAGAACGTACCGATAATGATACGTTCAAGATCTATGTGTGTACATTCGTCATCATTTTGTTCGTCCATGCACGATTTACATAATCCAAAGATTGATCTCCCTCACGTAACATAAGGGAGGATTGGAAAATATAAATCGGAGGGTGGAAGAACACTGCCCTTTACAAGCCCATGAATGTTTCGCTCATTGATGAAATAGGAGCCATTGTGTACTTTAGGTACATTCACAGGCATGCCACGTTTATACATTACAGTTGGATACAGGGATGTGACATCTAAGTAAACCATATATTCGTCCTGTGTACAGTCTACATATAACTTAAAATTTTCTGTTCTACCTATTTATAGGCAGATTTCGGAATGAGAGGTTGACGAATATGGTTGAATTGTTGTTCGAGGATATCCTTATATCTTTAGCACGCTTTACCATTGCATCCCATTCACATTCCCAGATTTCTATTAAATTATAATCTAGTTTTCTCAGATAGTTGCGGCAGAGCACTGTTTGTTCGTATCTCTTCTCAAAAGTGTTGTACGCACCATTTTCTTTGCATAAAATGCTATTTCTATTATCTTTGTAGCAAATTTTACAGGCATAAAAGTACGAGGGCTAGTCAAGAAAGACTTGGACTGATTTTTTTTTCTAGGCAATTTATTATTACTCAGCAACAGGCACATGATCCTTTTCAAAGTAGTCCCCGCCCATTTGAATGCACTTTTTCATTCGAGTCTTCCAGTCCTCAAACACGTGTCGCAGGCCATTCTTTGAGAGGTCCTTCAAAACCGCCTCCGATGCCTTCAGAACCTCGGAATTATCGGAGAAGCGGCGTCCACGCAGTCTGGATTTTAGGGCAATTGACAATTGACTCCATATAGGCGTCTCCACCATCCTCAAACCTTTGCAACAGCTCCCTGCAAGTCTCCACTCGAACGGCCTTCTGCTCTGGTGTCAGGAGTCGCGGAATCCATCGCGCACACGCTCGGCTCATGTGGAGGTGGTCATGCAAAATTTTGAAGGCACTGCCATGAGATATGCGTAGTGCGGCTGCCAGATCGTCGATACTGATGCGGCGATCTTCTCTAACAATGACTGCTGCCGTGTTAATGTTCACCTCAGAAATAGCTGACGCTGATACATCTGGTCCACCATCTTTCGTGATTGTCATTCGGCCCTCTTTAAACTCTTTGAACCATCAGAACACGGTACTTCGTGGCAGAGCGTCATCTTTGTAGGCTGCTCTCAACATTCCTAGAGTTTATGTTGCACTTTTCCCCAGGCGATAGCAGAACCGTATAGCTGCAAATTGTTCATCTCGTAATGACTCCATTTCTTCTACAGGCGACTTCTAGAGGCGGCGCAGAACATCACCTGCAATAAAAAAGTCGTGGTTACCAAACATGCAATGATTCCTTAACAACATTTTATATATATGCACAGCAAGACCCACCCTACTTGTATGCCAAACTATGAAGCTCCAGCGTTAACAGAACTGCCGGGAAAAAAATCAGTTCAAGTCTTTCTTGACTTGCCCTCGTAACATCCAAAGAATTGGTATATAGTGTTTGCTTTTGAATCAAAACCATCGACTTTATGTCTCCCAAACCTATCCTTCAACGCATTATTCGAAGTAACAATATACCTCTTTGTTACGGGTTCCATATACTCCAACCATTTTAATTCTTTAATATTCTGTTGTTGAGTAAGTTGGAACCCGTTTGGAAGAATAAATGGAATTGTGTTTTCAATCAAATGATGACACCGTGTGTTAACATTGCTAGACTGGCGATCGTTGTGCTGGAAATAAAACATTGAATACCATTTCTTTTCTCTTTAATCATGGAGGTAAATTTAAACACTGCCTCCACCAATATACGCACATCGTTCCGGCAGTACTCCAACAATTCTTTCTGAAAATCAAAAACATCACCATTCCGTACTCGCTCTTCATGCCACAGCATAAGTTCTGCCCGGTCTGATGTAGTATGGGAGTCAAGGTCATAATAATGCAATGCCGGCCGTTCTCCAACATAATTTTGATGTTCCTCTGTATTAAAGAGGTATGGAAAATCATCCTTTTTCAATTCAACTTTCAATCCTAATGTTTTCGGTAATTAGGATAATTTTACACCAAGATGAAAAAAAGGATCCCGAAAATAAAAAATCGATTATTGATACTAATTTGACATATCTTTTGCCTGTTAATAAGAACACGAGAAATTAATTTTTTGATTTTCAATAAGTGTTCGAACACAAAATAAACCATCATATCGCCATTACTGTGAGCAAGTGCCACAATGATCTGATACTCTGGCCTTTCCATGAGTACCTGTTGAATAAACGCCTACATGGTTGTGAAAGAAAATATACTGGTCCCGGTTATTTTATCTCCGCACTTAAAACGCAAACTATCTACTCCAGTATTTACGCAGTGAAAACATACATTTAAACAACAACACAAATTTACGGCATGCTGACGTTCACCTTTCTCATTTGATGCTAATAGCATTGTTTTTACCTCGAATATAATGTACAGAAACCGTTCAGTGCGTTTTAGCTTACACTTTTGAACGAAACATCGATGGCCGAAAGTTACGTGCAGTTTACAAAGACTGCAATAGTAGTCGCCGCATACATGAAGAGATTTTCTTTTTCGCATATCGTAAATTACACCATATGCGTTACACAATTTCACGTAATCACATGTAGATTTCTTTATTTTATTCAGTGTTAATTATTATTAATACAAGTGCCTTCAGCAAAGTTCCTATTACATTGTGTGTAATGTACCATTTTCGCGTTATTTTCTTTAATATGGGAACATGAGATGGGAACGAACATCTCATCAGGCATTGATGAGTCACAAGTGTTTCATAAAATCTGTCCAAGCACGAAAAGCAAAAACTGGTATTACCCATAAATGAAGTAATATTCTTAATGGGTTAGAAATGGCCCACAACATCCCCTCTCTGATACAAAATAAATATCTTTTTTCTCCGTATTTATTCCTGGGTAGCGTACCACAGGTGTTCTTGAATCTTCCGGTAGTTCATAAACTACAATTTGGTAATTATTTTTCGATAAATAATTTTGAAAAGCAACTACAACTTCCAAATGAAATCCATGTTTCCGTTCAACATACATTTTTGCGTCCTTACACAGTTTATCTGCTTCATTCTTTCATGTTTTCCGCGTAGGCGGTGTTATATCATATAAAGCCTGCTTACTTTGTTCATGTTTTGTAATCCAATATACTATGGATTTTGGCAGACAGAACAAATCACTAGCCTTTGTGGCCACCACATGATCCTTGAAAAACATACTAATTTCTAAATATTTTCTTACCGCTGCACGTTTAGGTACACCCTGTCCGTGTAATCCATCAACGATGTCAAACCGAAATTCTATTAGATTCTCTAAAAGAAATGATTCTTTGCTGTTTAGTACGTTCTCCACCGTTCTAAGAACCACTTCGGTATTCAAATTTTGAAACAAGGACTTCGTTATTCGAAAGACCTCTGTCGGTATTTATTCTTAAACCAACAAAATTGTGGGGTCGTGTATCACTCAAAACGGTAGAGAGCGCATGATCCATCATGGATGTAATATAATCCATGGGATTTCGTTATTACATGTTGCGCCGCTGGTTTTACAATAATTTCCACCCCTTTCATATTGAAACGCGGGTAGTCTTTCATATTTTCCCCCACAATTTCAAACATATTACAGTCTGTTTCATTCCCTTAATGCCTTCGCAATGAAGGCTGCTGAGAAGTTGTGGGCCGCATATCTTCTGAATAATGTGTAATATTCAGAGGATTCAGACCCACATTTTCTTCCTCAATTTCTTGCAATTTTTGCCACAACATATCTGTAAAGTCACTATCGTTATTTGTTTCCGAATTTTGAATTTTTAATGGTTCATCCAAATTAATTTCATCTAATAGTGCCTAATCAATATGTAATGTCATCATCATTATGTTCTGATTGAGTATTTTCACGATTTCCCGTAAATGAAAAAACTCAGATACACTTTTATCACTAACTCGCTCTAACTGTCCCTTCTCAGAGGCCATATAATTTAAATATGATATAAATGCCGCATCATACAAGCGACCTTCACGGAAGACACAGTGGAGAAAGAGATCAATAATATCCGCTCCTGAGCGCATATTATTCAATACGATATTTATTCTTAAATATAAGTACAAGAGCGATAGTAGATCACTTACAATTTCGAAAGACCCAATATACCCTGCTGCTTGCAAATCAACTACTGCTGCCAAGTATATGAGACACGATCAGCACTATCTAAACCTCTCAGTCTTCCCTGAAAAAATGCTTCATCAATAAAGTTAACCTCTTCAAAGAAAACTCCATTTTCTGTAAAATACAAGACGAAAAGTGCAGTTAATATATGTACAAAATGAATAAAAAGCTAAAAACAAACAAAATTTTGAAAATAATAATAATAATAATAATAATAATAATAATAATAATAATAATAATAATAATAATAATAATAATACTTACCAAATATTAGTTTATCTCTTGTCTAATTAATGATCAAATTCATATCCACGTCTTTTGTCGCTCTCTGCTTTTTTTTCTCGCTTCTATCTGCTTCTATCTGCTTTCTATTTGCTTTAGCGCCTAGAACAGAAAACAAAAAAGCAAAACTGCAACTAGTTACTGTATTACGACTTTTCAAATTACAAAAATATGATATTCAAAGTAGCACTAACGTTCCCAATCATATTGGCTTTGCATGTGAGAGACCCATGGTTCGATTCCCGGTGCGTATTCTGCTAACTACCAGTCCCATGTAAGTTTGTTCTCACATAGTAAAAGTTTTACCATTTATAACTGAAAAGTCCACGATGGAAGCATAAAAAGGATTAGCGTATGGTTCCCCAGGTGGAAAACTCCTGCTTCGATTCCCGGCAGTGTCATTGCTCCCTGGCCAGTATAACTTCCTTCCTAGCATGTACTTCATAAATACCTGTTATACGTCTTACACAATTAATAGCTACGTATAAGTAACAAAGTCTAATAACAAAAAGGTTTATCGTCGGTTTTTCACGTGGGAGAGCCCTGGTTCGATTCCCGGAGCGGATCCTGCTGACTTCCTGTTCAGTATAAGTTTGTTCATACGCAGTAACATTTATAACATTTATAAGTGAAAATTCCGCACTGCAAGCAAAAGATTTAGCGTACGGTTCTCCACGTGGGAAATCCTAGTTCGATTCCCGGTGTAATGAATAATCTACATTCCCTATACCCTCCATATTAAATTATACTATATCTTAGTCAACTTATAATTCCATAAAAATACACCGAGTCATATGGTATTCAATGCCTGAAAATCTGAAATCAATTTCCGATTAAAACAAACACTTCCGTCCCTCTATACTCTCGACAGTTACGATATGTTTTACAAGTATTTCATTTCCAATGTCACTTCCCATATAAAAATGAAAAGTATAAAAGAAGACAACTACAAAGTTAGTACTTACCAATCTCCCAGTCTCTCCTACTAGTAAAATATCTTTTCCGCAAACTTAACACATGCTCTTCATACGATCTTCTTGTGTAAGTGTACACATCATGCAAAAGAATCGGTATTTATGTAAGTCTAATAACCTTGAGAAAAAGCTGGAAACTTTGAAAATCTTCTTTCCCCTATTCCAACGATAATAACCTTGAGAGCAAATCTGGAAGCTTCCAGCATCTTCTTTCACCCATTCCAACAACCAACATCCGCTGCGGTGTTACATGTCTTGCATATAAATGAAACAAACAATATATTACTTTCTAATACGTGTGTAATCTGAATATTTCAATTCAAAAGGTCTTTTTATATTCTGCTTGTCAAATTAACATTTCTTCAAACAGAAAACATTTATTATACGTGACATTTTCTTCCCATATTCAACACCCGTACGCAGCTGAATATATTATCGTATTTCTTCTGTGTCATTTACAAGATCATTAATATGCGGGAAAAAAGATGAATCAATTATTCAAACTGTCGACCGCCCATGAAAACAATTCTTATGTATGCTATTATAACTCAACATTGATTGTTCAACAAGGAGTATTTGTCACTTCTCCCTAAATTGTCAAAAAAGTAAAGAATATGTAATTAGGAACAGCTACAATGTCAAAATTTTTGCCACTTATGAACATATATGAGTGAGGACTATTGTCTAACAAACTACTCAGCGGGTGTGGTAATCTTTAACATTTTACAATCATAATATGAATGCTAATGCTAACACCAACAGTAGATTACATCTACATTTCATATGATTGAAATAAGAGTAGCAGACTAGAGTGAATGTAACACGAGAAAGTAAAAGCCTCTATTCTTTGTGGAAAATAAACTTTTTCAAACTTCAATTCTCGCCTCTATTTTATAACTAACGCTTGATATAACTGACGCTATTGTTAGCTGTGCTCTCCGAAGACGTGTAATATTGTATGAAATATTGTACTACTTCAGTCTGAAAGATTCTTTATCGTGTAAGTAAGTGATATTTTTGATGGGAGTATAGTAACGAACGTGCAAATGATGGTTAAGTATTCATAGTTATTACAATTCCTACCTGTACGTGTTTTAAAGAAACAGAAGCTAGTATGTATTGAAATTAATTATCAATAGAATAATTAATAAACAATGAATTGATGGTTTAGTACATTTCGACCAGTATTTTTATTAGAAAATGCGCTGTCGAAATTGTCAAAGAATTACGATTTGTGAATAACTCTGAAGTGAGGTTAATATTTTGACTAGCATACGATACTATGGCATAAAGACCCAGTTTTGAGTCAGAAAGGCAGATGACTTCGTTCGGATTCCTCGATATATTGTAGGCCCAATCTTCATATAGTCTTATCTTGCTAATGCTTTAAACTAGATCATCCAACGAATCTTTAGACTAGCAATTGGGATTAATTTATATTATTTAAAACATTAATTAACATAACTCACGCTGATGCTCCATCAAACGTAAATGTTGAGCATACATAACTATGTCTATTTGTTTGTAAGTTATTGCTTCCCATAATTGTTGCAGGTTATGAGCAGGCAGACCATGTAGCCACCGAAAATGAAGGGTCAAATTTGAAGACTGGAAAGGAAAAGTAATGCAGGTTTAGATAAATTCTTCACTCTAACCCTCTATTTACACACACACACACACACACACACATACACACACACACACACATACACATACACACACACACACGCTCTATCATTACGCTCTTAGCAGAACATATAGCTAGATAAAAATGTAAATATTATGTCTAAATGAATATAATACTATACTAAATTATTAACATTAAATTCCGGCAACATTATTAGCATTTTAGTCCAATTTTAAAAGAAATTCTGGCTGTGTGTAGACAACGCCAGCTTGAGAAAATCGTTTTAATAATTTATTCACTATATGTCCTAATATTTGAACTTGTCAATCCTACTTGATCACTTAATGATGTCACTTATAATGGATAGAAGAAATGAATTGTAATCTCTAGTTGTCTGTTTCAATATATAAACATAAAAATATTGTGTCTTGATTTTATATGGTTTCGAATAACGTACTTTCTTAGAAAAGAATCTGTAGAGATATATTTGTTTGAGCGACTCTTCTTATCTATTAGTTTTGTAAGCCTCTTCTTTGCTGTTTTATAAAGGATTTTCCGTAGGCATCAATTGTTATCGAAGGATCATGCAAATTTTTAAATAAAGTAAACTTTGAACATCATTCATTATTGTTGATTGTTGTTATTCCATGACTGTAATTAATAAGTTATGTTTATTATTATGTATAGTGTTATACATATTACTGTATTAGTTCTTTTTGATTCGATATTTATCTCATTTATGTTGTTCTAAAAAATAGTCAAGTTTGTTTTCAAATTCCACCACAGGTAGTGGACATTGAAACTAAAAACACCGGCGCGAATAGCATAGGATGTTTACGGGGCTCATCAGAGCCATCTGGTAGTTTGTATCTTACTTTTGTCCAATGAGTTACGTGTGCGAATTCTTGGTAGTCACTCCAGGAGAAGAGGTTGTTCTGTGAATTTCAAATTGTATATGTAGGCGGTATAACAGGTGACGTATCCGGCTTGAAAACAGGCAGATCGTCTAGCAGGGTCATATGTGTCCAAAACTGCAACATTTTGTGACGTCTGACGAGCTACAGTATCCACGGTATAATGTGTGGATATGAAAAGAAGGACGAACCCCATCCAGGGAATCAACTGCAGGGGAAAACGGAAGTTGTCTGAAAGGGAGGTCAGGGTATTGACTAGGATTGTTGAACAAAAATGAAAAACCATCGAATTAGCAACCACCGCTGAAGTTAACATACACCTCACAGAACGTGAGTGCATGAAAGCGGGGTCTGTTGATGCCCGCTTAAAGCCAACATCAATGGCAGGGTTGCTATACCGAAACCTTTCATAAGTAGAATAAATGCCGCAAAGCTGGTTCAGTGGTGACAGAAGCATAAAACCTGAACGTTGGATGACCTGAATGTGTTATATTCTCGGAAGAGTCCAGCTACACTATTTTCCAAAAAACAGGGAAAGTGTTCGTCTGGAGAAACTCATCTTATGCATATAACCCATACTGCATGATACCCACAGTCAAACATGGAGGCTGATCTGTGATGATTTGAGGTGCAATATCTTGGCAGACTTTGTGCCCACTAATAGTTCTAGAGAGTCGTGTCATTGCCAAGGACTATTAGACCATTCTGGAGGACCATTCACATCACATGGTCCGAACCGTCTTCTCGGACGGTGTGCAGTGTTTCAGGGTGATAACAGCTTCATTCATACTGCTAAACTTGTTATAGAGTGGTTCGATAAGCATGATAGTTTGGTTGAACATCGGCCTCGGTCTGCTTAATAGCCGAATCTCAACATTATTGAGCCTCTATGTGGTTTCTTAGAAGATCGATTGAAGAAATGTTTTCTTTCACCACCTGCACATGCTGAACTTTTCACAGAGCTTCAAGAAGAATGGTTGAAAATCCCTTTACAAAAGGTGCAGGACCTGCATCAATCCGTCCCAAGTAGTGATGCTACTGTACTTACAACCAAAGGCACCCCAACATCTTATTAAATACAAATTATCGCTTTCGACTAGGTATTTTAGCTTCAAAGTCCACTACACCTATTTCTTGTAAGTATTTGCTAACAACTTCAAGATTTCTAATGTACTTTCAGATGTAAATCACATTAAAAATTTGTTTTACAGTTTAACGCAAAATCCAAGCATTAACACATTTTCAATTACCTATAGTTAACTGTAAGACATATCGAACAGATATTATATTTTATGTTCCTTTAAGATAATGGTAACACAATTAGTAGTAAATATTCCAAATGTTACTGCAGGAAAAAGTGCATTCTTCCGTCTGCACCTTTTATATACAATTCGTCTAAACTCGAAGCCATACCAAACTTTTGGATATCTTAGTGAAATACTCCCACCCTTTCTTTTGTTCAATTCTAGCAGAAACATCATGAAACAGCTTTAACTCATGTTTAGTTATTTTAAATGAAAATTTCAAATATCAAGTGTTATGTCTCTTACATTTAGAGATTCGGAAACCTTGACTTCTTACTTTAATAACTGTTACTCCTACCCTCATTTTTGCCACATCTTTCCTTCCCTTTTACGTCAACTATTGAAAATAGTGTAACTTCTGTTTAATTATTATAAATTAAAACTCAAATACCAAATTTGATGCCTCCAATCGCAATGTATTCGATGGACATCCTATGATTATAGTTGCAATCCCGTCCATTTTCTTCCTATTACTTTTCTTGCCTCTTAGGCCAAATATCAGGAAATGCAAAAACAATTGTTCAATTATTTTAAATCAAAATTCCAGTTTCTAAATTTCATATCTACAGTCTTAAGAGACACCGAGATATGAACATCTGATTTAATAGTAACTAAAAATCCCCTTCCTTCTCGGTTTTCAGAAAGTTATTCTTAGTGACACCTTATGTAACAAATGGTACGTGTGATGAAACATCCTGTTTCTAGTGGTTTGACTTACAGACGTTAATTAGCCAACCACTCATAATTTCTTCGTTAATATAGGGGTAGATTAAAAACGTGTATCAAATAGAGAGAGAGAATTTTCAAACTGACATTTTGGTACTTACCTATAGCTCAAGAAACTTGTTTATAGATTATCTTCGTTATTTTTATATTCTAAGAAGGATATTAATGACTATTTCCTCTACGTGATTTAGAATTGCGTTCCTGATTTTTTGCTTACAACAGACAAATCTGCTCTTTTCCACGAACAGTAGTAACATAACGCATTCTTAAGTGCTAATACTGTGGTATTATTACATAATTGCTACCTTAACAAAGGCTGATAGACAGATGTGGATTCATCACTGATGGAACAACGACTTCAATGGACAACTTTTCAAACCCTAAAATGTGATCTTAAATACTTCAAAAATTGATACTAACTGTATGTTTCAGTCTTGTACCACTGTATATTAAAGTATGTTCTTTCTAAATTATTTACATATTCAACATACCTTCATTGCTTCCTTGTTAAATCCTGGTTGTCGACAGACTGTAAATGCTACCGGTGCTAGTTCTTCAGCTGGTTCTAATTTGGTTCTTGTCAATACACTTGGATATCGATATTTAATGTAACATTCTTTCAGCTGTAGAGAAATAAACTTCAACTTTTATGCTATACAATATCATAAGAATATTGACTACCAAATTCCAATTACATAAGTACACTATGTGATCAAAAGTATCCGGACACCTGGTTGAAAATGACTTACAAGTTCGTGGCGCCCTCCATCGGTACTGCTGGAATTCAATATGGTGTTGGCCCACCCTTAGCCTTTATGACAGCTTCCACTCTCGCATTCATACTTTCAATCAGATGCTGGAAGTTTTCTTGGGAAATGGCAGCCCATTCTTTACGGAGTCCTGAACGTCACGGAGTCGTTTCGCATTTACCTGCGTGATGTGTGGCTTATGAGCAGCCGCTCGACAAGGAAATCCAAGTTTTCTCACCTCACGCCTAACTGTCATAGTACTTGGAATGAATCCTGATGCAGTTTGGAATTCCTGTATGACAGTCTGGATAGATGTCTGCCTATTATACTTTACGACCCTCTTCAACTGTCAGCGGTCTCTGTCAGTCAACAGACGAGGTCGGCCTGTACGCTTTTGTGCTGTACGTGTCCCTTCACGTTTCCACTTCACTATCACATCAGACACAGTGGACCTAGGGATGTTTAGGAGTGTGGAAATGTCACGTACAGACTTTTGACACAAGTGACACCCAATCACCTGACCACGTTCGAAGTCCGTGAGTTCCGCGGAGCTCCCAATTCTGCTTTCTCACGATGTCTAATGACTACTGAGGTCGCTGATAATGAGTACCTGGCAGTAGGTGGCAGCACAATGCACCTAATATGAAAAACGTATGTTTTGGGGGTGTCAGGATACTTTTGATCACATAGTGTATATTGTACAGCTCTATAAACAGAATACTTTTTCCTAGAAATGACAGACGCTCTTGAATTTGGTGAAATACACAGCTATTTTCCATTTAGGCATAGACTAAAGTTGGGGGATTCCAAATGATAAAGAGAGAAAGGTCGATAGAACCAGTCTTCAAATTTCAGTTGGCTGTTGCTTCTTTAAGGAAATTAATCATTTGATTAAGACGGAGCTTACTGGCATACATTGGTGCATATGTAATGCTCGAAGAGATTTCTGAAACGACAATCAACACTCGAAGGCTATGAATCACTTTCTTGGAATGAACAGTAACTTTGTTAGCAGACACAGGAATGTTGCGAATCAGATTCCTTCAGACTCCCTTCAATATTGCTCCTGTGGGAGATGAACCCTTACAATGCGTCAGTGTCGTTTCCGTGTACTTGTTTCTAAAATAAATTCTTGACTACGTTTCAAAAGATGACATGATTAGATTGATTTTTATTTTAGGAATATATTAGAGATGGCTAATTCCGGAATTTTTACTTTCAGAAATCCGGAAAGTAAAATCAGAAAAATCCCGATTTCGAAAGAAAAACCGACAATTTAGAAAATTCCGATTTCCTTAATTTTTTTCAAAATCAGGAAAGTGAAATTTCCAATTCCGGAAAGTAAATTTTCCGGAATCTGGATTCCGGAGAGTTTTGACCATCCCTAGAATATACGTACTCTTTACTTTCCTTCATTACCTATTTGAGGTTTGTTAAATAAAACTTGTCCCATCAAGCAACTGCTTTCTTTTCTTTCAGAACGTTTCTTGAGAAGATGGAAGACATATTATTGTTGCGTGTTTTACTTGGCTCATCGTCAATTGCTTTCTAGTGAAGCGAGCATTACGTCGTTTTATTCATACTTAATGACGCCGATTCATTTACATCTCTCTTCTGAAAAAAAAATTTAAACATTCCTCGTGTCTCTATCGTTTCGTTTATAACAGTCTTGACAGAGCAATGTTATTGATGTAAGTATTAGTTCCTTCGATTATCTGAAAGAAGACAAATGTGAGTTTGAATAAAGTCTTTTATTATTGGTTATTTTCGAGTGAGAGAACAGTGATAGTTGCTCAAATTTGACAGAAACATTATTCTTTTGTGATAACGAAAACGTGGTAAAGGAATCTCCTTCGTTAATATTTCATATACCTTGTAACGAAATGTCAGTGGTTTATTGCTGGCACACTAAAACGGGGAACGAAAATATATATGAAAGTCCCTGGCGAACATGATGGTAAGTACCACTTGTGGTGAAAGTGTGTTATTAGGTGTAATGGGTTGGGATTGAACTACAGAACAGTATGTAGGTAGTTTAATTTCGGAAATGTACTCCCATGCGCAAAAAAATTGCGCGTATACTGTAACTGAAGATTTTTCGTATTTATTCCATTTTCCTTACGTTTATAGGTAAAATTCAGTTATTAGTATGTGGAGATAATACAAAGCAATCCATCTAAGGAGATATTTCCAAAAAATATAATAAAATAATAAAAATATAAGCAAAAAACAAAATTATGCTCGGTTTTGTGTATACTGGCAATGATGATTTCTAGGGATTTTTTCAGTAGCAGAGCATGATTGCGGAGGGAATTCAGTAGGGGTGTCGAGGAGTTGGATCAAGAACTAGATAGTGGACTAAAATGTTGCATTTATTGGTTAAAACCTAGTGTGTACATTGCCTGCCAAATATAAATTAGCTTCTGTAACTAAGATGTCGTACGAAAATATAGAATTAAACAGAAAAACTCTTATCTTAAGGTTCGAAGCAATACGCACCATGGCTATGAAGATTATTTCTTAAAAGAAAAGAACCAATACAACGTAACCTCAGTGGTTAGGTGGATAGAGTGGCGGGCTTATAGTTTCTTTTATTATTTTGACACCATATCGAATCCCATCCCATTCCTTTTTTTTTTTTTTTTTACAGAACATTATAATTTTCATGTTAATAAGAACCGAAGCAATATAATAAGGACAACTTACTGATATTTTGCTGTAATGACATATTTATCCAGGATTAGAGAACTATTGTTAATAGCTATTGTTTTCTGTTCATGCTGTTGTGTAGCTTCTCTCATCCTGTTTTCTTGGGGAAAGAACAATTTTGTCTCCAACAAAGTGTGAAGAATATATACGGGCAGAAAAAGACATCTTAGTACCAAAAGTGATTTATCGTGATGAAATGGACTAGTTTGCCATTATTATTAAAGAAACTAAATTATTGAAGTTGGCTTTTGTTCAGGTTTTAGCTAAAATTTTTTTTCTTTATAAGACTATACTTTATGAGGCAAGGTGTGTGATCATGCCTACAAATTTAGCTAGGGAGTGAAAGATAATTGTTTATACAAACATTTACAGGTTTAGGTGCGTGAAACACCAATACACCATGGTCTCGCTTATCCGACCATCCTTTGTTACACATACCGTATGATCCGATATATCATTGCAAATAGCACCAATCGGCAAGAAGAACTGCAAGTTGTGGTCTTAATCTATTTTTCATGCTCTGAAGTCTATCGCCTAGCGCGCCCTCTACACCTTGACTCATACGTCTATCATTCAGTGCAGACACGTATCCAGGTTTTCTATTCGGAGTGGGCCCAACACGTATGATTCTAATTACGTAGAATTACGTCCTCGTAAGCACGTAATTTTAATGTTTTAAAAATATCAATATCAATAATAATAATAATAATAATAATAATAATAATAATAATAATAATAATAATAATAATAATAATAATAATAATAATGCAACAGTTCTGTACTTCTCTTAAACTTTTTCCTACTTTTCATTTATAAACCGCATTTACTTTACATTTACTTTGTAAACTGCATTAGAGCACAAACAAAATGAAACATATTTTCGAGAAAAATGTAACTAAAGAAAACTGTCTGCTACGTATATCGCATAACAAAAACAGCAAGAAGACATTGAGTGTATCGTTAAAATATATTAAAGTTAAAAACAGAACGGAAAAGAAATGTTAATCCTATTTAAAACTGTTCTTTAATTCCACCTGGTATAATGGCATTATGGTATAAATATGTTCTTAGAATTATAACAAGACAACAGCACATTGCCCAAAGTTTGGACACTGACTACTAGTAAACTGATATAAAAGAACCTAAAAAGGGTTAAAAAAAAGTTTATTAAAAAATGCTTGAGTTTCGGAGAGTGACAGCCCTCAGGCTCTCACGCTGGATACGTCCCTGATTCAGTGCAGTGCAGTTATTTGTTATAAAACATTATTATTAGATGCGTAATATGTAAAATTACAGGGTTTGTATGATAAGTAATGAGACCAGGTCTGGAAACATTGTTTTATTGATCTGATCTGTACAGGGACTTAAAAGCTTTCGAAGTACTCTCCTCTTGCGTCGATGCACTTCTGCAATCGATGTTTCCACGCTGCAAACGCCCCCTGGAAGTCAGCAGCCGGCATGTCCTTTAGAAATGTGGTCACGGCTGCTTGGATGGCTGTGACGTCTGCAAAACGGGTTCCTTTCAAGCGTGGCTTCAGCTTCGGGAAGAGGAAGAAGTCGGCCGGGCTCACATCTGGGCTGTAGGGTGGTTGTGGAAGGACTTCCACCCCAATCCGGGTCAAAAAGGAGGTCACTAAGAAGGCGGTGTGGGCAGGGGCATTGTCGTGATGCAACTTCCACCGGCTAGCGATCGCCGGTCTTTTCCGCTTGACGCTCCTGTGCAGTCTCTCAAGGACTTGTTTGTAGAAGGCGGCGTTGACGGCTTGTCCTTGGGGTACAAACTCCTTGTGGACCACCCCCACATTGTCAAAAAAAACAATCAACATTGTTTTCACCTTTGACTTCGACATTCTGGCCTTCTTGGGGCGCGGGGACGCAGGAGTGTGCCACTCCGCGCTTTGACGTTTCGTTTCAGGGTCGTACTGGAACACCCACGACTCGTCACCTGTTATGACGTCATCTTCAAAGTTAGGGTCACTGTTCATGAGGTTCAACAGTTCCTGACAACAATCAACACGTCGTTGCTTTTGTTCGTCAGTCAACACTCGCGGCACCAGTTTCGCACAGATTTTTCTCATTCCCAATTGTTCCGTCACAATCTTGTGCACTGTTGTGTGGTTCATATCGAGTTCATCAGCAATCAATCTCAACGATAATCGACGGTCTGAGTTCAGGAGATCCCTCACTTTTGCCACAGTTTCGTCCGTAGTCACTGTTGTCGGGCGTCCAGCCCTCTCCAGATCCTCAACGCTTTCCCGGCCGTTTCGGAACGCACTGTGCCAACGAAACACCTGGGCTTTGGATAGGGCTTCCTCTTTGTAGGCCTCCGTGATGAGAGAAAGCGTCTGAGTAGCCGTTTTCCCCAGGCGAACGCAAAATTTGATCGCATAACGCTGTTCGATGGAACCCTCCATGTTTGTTGATTTTCCGCCGTGACAAGAATGTTCACAAGGGCTTTGTCCAAGGCTTGTCCGCGCTCCACTAAGGCTCGGAGCCAACTGACGCGCGGTGCGTTGCTTTGCTCGGACCCCCCCCTACATCCTCCATCACCGACAAACCCGCTCCAGCGACACGCGCGCCGCGGCGCGGCGAGTCTCATTACTTATCATACAGACCTTGTATATCATAAGTTTTACTTTTAATAGGTCTTTTCTTAACACATCCATATTATCCAGCGTTCTGACTGCTTGTTTATGTCGGATAAGCGAAACTCTACTGTATTTCCAAAGTTAGCATATACATGAACTAGAATTATATCATCCTAAAACAGACAATAGTGTGAAATGCTTATATTAAAAGGCTGGAATAAAAAAAGCGTAAGTACTGTTCTGGTAGCGTGAGAACAAATTAAAAACAATTGAATATATTTCCTAGGTATCAGATTATCATCTTATTGTGTCGATGTGTATTCTTTTTTAAACATTGTTTTAAGTCATACCATTCGCAATATTCCTAAGGAAATCGAAAGAAAAACTCCTATGTGCCTCTATGGCAAAGCGGCTTAAGTGCATGGTCCGAAACCGATTCCCACGTTAAAGTATAGATAAAGTTCCCGTACGGGGCCGCGGTGGCTCAGTGGGGGAGTTGCTGTTAAACTGTGCTAGCGGTAGGACGTGTTGTCCGGTGTAGTGTTTGTTCGCAGTTTGACGTGCTTAGCTTTACCACTACGTGTGGTTTATTTGTGTAAGTGACTATATATTGTAAAATATTACGATGTCTCAGCTCGTTAGAAAAAATACCATCAAATGTGTATTTGACAAGGAGAAACGTAATAATCGCCCGTCACCCATAGCTATTCATAAATGGATCGAAAGTTTATTTAAAGAGGACTGCCATGACATTATTGCGCTCCAACTTCACTCTGATGAATATGCTGTGTTTGTGACCTTTAATACTGATGCCATATTTGAAAAAGTGTTAAGTAAGCTCGAACCTACGGTACCCTTTAAACATAGTGACGGTAGTACCTCTTTTGTCAAACTTGTCAACGCAATGGAAAATATTACCAGGGTAAGAGTCTTTAATTTACCTATTCAACTAGATAATAACGTTATTATGCAAATTCTGACTAAATATGGAACAGTGAAAAATATAACTAATGAGACATGGTCTCAAAATTATCCCCTTGCAGTGTCCAATGGAATACGAACTGTGAACATTGTCCTTAAAAAACCTATCCCTTCACGTTTACTCTTCAACGGCTTTCGTGGCTTCATATTATATGAAGGCCAGCCTGTAATGTGTTTTTTCTGTCGATCATTGACTCACCGCCTTAGTGATTGTGATAAGAAAAGAAGACAAGAACTGAATGGCCCTCATACGTCTCAAACGTCTGACATTCGATTTACCGAGTTTTTCCCCCCACTCCGCCCCGCATCTAGCGCGCCGCCCCTGCCTTTACAAATGTCATCCCTCGGCACTATTCCAAAAAAATCTTGTGAACAACATGTGCAATTACAACCAAACAGTTCAGAATCAGTAACTGACACCTCTACTACGATTGCTGCTCATACGGATGACAACTCTGATTCCAAATCTGGCCTTATCAATAATGCAGGTGAAGAAACACATACACCTAGTGTTAATGTTAATGACCTTGCAAGTGTTGATAATATCGATACTCCGTCTTGTCTCCCTGGTAAACAGCCTGTTGGTACTGAGGGCTCCCTCCAAGCTGTGAAACAAAAAACTGATATGGAATTCATTGCACCTACTTCAGATACAGACGGTAGTGACCTTGACCTGGAAAGTGAAACAACAGACATTCCTGACACAACAAGGGAATTACGTTCACGAAAGAAACGAGGCTCACGTGGTTCTTATTCACAACCTGTGAATGTCATAACAACTCGAAAGAAGAAAAGACGTGGTGCTTCAATACCTGAATGTTTACGTCACGACGATACTGCCTCAGGTGTGCTCACTGACCTTCAAGATTTGTAAACACTTTTTTCGCTTTTTTGTTGTCAGTGTGACTATATTGACGTTCTCGTCTTCTGTTTATAGTAATACGTTGATATGTTCCAATCTTACATTTGCTTTTTTGTTTTCTTACTTCTAACACTGTACATTACACGTATTGTTTCCCTCAATGTAAACCGTATGCAAAATAGTGTTAAAAAGGAATTGTTTAAAAAATTTGTTTATGATTATGACGCAGATTTTATATGTCTTCAGGAAATAATCTCCGATGAACACTGTTCCATCTATGGTTATAAGAGTCATGTTAATATTGGTGTACATGGTTTTGGAACTGCTATATTAGTGAAAGAAGGAATACAAATTGATTCCCTTAAAATGTTGGTGGATGGCAGAGGGATCGCGTTGTATTGGAAAAATACTGTAATTGTCAATATATATGGGAATTCGGGGCATCAAGGGAAGACGGGTAGAGAGACCTTATATTCTGAAGATTTGTTGTATTTGCTTTCTGAACCCTTTAATAACATTATGCTCATGGGCGATTTTAATTGTGTACTTCGAGCTAATGATTGTGTCGGGACCCCATCATATAGTCCTGCACTACAATTTTTTGTTTCTCAATATAAGCTGGTTGATACTGCTATCTATTGTAAAAAGGACCATATCTTTACTTACGTGCGCAGTAATGCGGCGTCCAGAATTGACCGTTGCTATTGTAATCCAGACTTGGTTAAATTGATTGTTAAATATGATGTCTGTTTAGCCCCGTTTACTGACCATTTGGGTCTAGTTCTTGAATTTAATATTGGTTCGCCGTACTGTGTCTGGGGACGATCCTACTGGAAAATGTCCCCCCTTGGTCTAAATGATCCTTCTTTTCTTAACCAGTTTCATCGGCACTGGTCAGTCTGGCTTCACCACCGCCACAGGTATACCACAAGCCTCAAATGGTGGAAGCAATATGTAAAACCCAAAATCAAATGGCTATATATTGATCACTTTCGAGATAGGAATGCCAATAGTAACCATATGATGCAATTTTATATGAAATGTTTACAATCTGTTAGTGGTTTATCGGCTACTTCCCCCATATCGTACCGAGATATGCAGTATTATAAAGGTAAAATTTTACATTTGCAGAGAGAATGTACTGAAAAATTTCGTTACTATTGTAAAGATAACACTGTGGTAGAAAACGAGCGTATGACGTTATACCATCTAATTCATACAAAGAAACGTAAAAATCGAGCTTTAATTTCACGATTAACCTCTAATACTCATCAAGTACTAACTAATCCGAGTGAAATTAGAGCTCACATTCATAATACATACCAAGAGTTGTATAATGTACCACAGAACACGACTCCTGTTTGGCAATTTACGCCACTGCTAGGTTATACAGTGACATCTGACTATAACGACATGTTAATGCAACCATATACCAAACATGAGATCCATGATGTAATACTCAGTTTTCAGCGTTATAAAACTCCTGGAATTGATGGATTAGTAGCAGAATTTTATCAAAAGATGTTTCCTATTATAGCAGATGAGTTTACTACTATTGTCAATGAAATATTGCATCATGGTGTAATTAGTGAATCCTTTGCTACAGGTGTCATTATACGAGTACCTCGTATTAGTACCAAAGTTACCAAATCCTACTTGTCTTAAGCATTATAGAGCGTTAACTATGTTAAATGTTGACTATAAAATAGTAGCAAAATGCTTTTTCAATAGGTTAAAAACAGTGCTCTCAAGCATTCTCCACCCAATGCAAGCAGGATTTCTAGAAGGTAATAAACTTCTTGATGTATTGATGGATCTTCGCGATGCAGTGGCATATTTTGATCACAACAACTGTAAAGGTGGCCTTCTATCTATAGATTTAAGGACGGCATTTGATTTGGTTAACCATAGGTATTTATATCAAGTAATGGAAAACTTTGGATTTCATCCTGCTGTAATTAATCAAGTGAAAATTTTGTATAGGTTTGCGAGATCTAAAATTCAGGTGAATGGTTATTTAACACCTTTTGTAACAATCAATAGATCTATTAGACAGGGGTGTCCGCTTTCTATGTCTCTTTTTAATATTTACATTTCACCATTGATTTGTAAATTACATGCTATGCAAATAGGTATTTCCTTTGCTGATCTCCACCTTACAGTGCGTTCCTATGCTGATGATCTTTCTGTTTTAGTACGAGATGAAGCTCAACTTAATCAAGTTATTCATGTCATACAAAATATTGGACTATCTAGTGGAGCATGCATAAATTTTCAGAAAACAAAATTGCTAGCATTTGGTACTTGGGACTTTCAGATGATTACTTTTCCTATTCTCCATGTTGATAGGATAAAAATTTTAGGTGTCTATTTTTATTGCACGGTCGAACAAATGATTTTAGAAAATTGGGCTCTAGCCCTCCAGAAGGTGAAAGGTTTATGTCAAACGTGGAAATTTCGTGGCTACTGTCTTGAACAAAGAATTTGGATTGTTAATACGTATATTACATCTCACCTTTGGTATTTAAGTCCTGTTTTACCGTTGCCAAGACGAATTGCCCGCTCTATGCAAGCTGCAGTTTATTGGTTTGTTTGGAGAGGTAACATTTTTAAAACACCCATGTATGTTCTTACTCAATCTAAAAATGCTGGAGGTCTCAACATGGTGGATATATATTGCAAAAGCACTGTTTTATATTTGATTAATTGGATGTACAAGTTACAATTAAATACACCCAGTTTTACTAAAACCTGGGGTCTCTATTGGGTACAGGCCACGGCGGTCACCCCTCCTCTTAATATGTCGATTCTTTCAAACACTGTAAAATATTTGTATGATGTACTCTTGAATTCTAGTTACATGGTTCTAGACTTAGATACTCCCAAACGTCAGAATATTAAAATTTTGTACAGCTCATATCAGTGTAAACAAAATGTTACTATTAAACGAAAAGACAACTTTCCTAACTATAATTGGGATATGATCTGGAAAAATATCAATAACACGGTTCTAAATGTTAATCAACGCTCTGTGTGGTACCGAATTGTACATGACGTCATACCAACTAATATAAAGTTACAGAAGATTAAGCTGATGTCTATCGGAACATGTTCGCATTGTAGTAGAGACGATACTTTACAACATCGGCTTTCAACTTGTGATTTGGTGTACGACATATGGTTGACGTTCGCACGTATCATGTGTATTCTAGTTCGTTGTGGGATCCAGGATATTTCCCCGCTAATGATTTTATTTCCTGCTTTTTCATATTATCCTCATTACAAACAAAATAGTGTCATCTGGTTGTGTGGTGTAACTGTGGAATATTTGATGCAAAGTCAAACGCCAACCCTTGCAGGCTACTATTTTCACCTGTTGAAAGAACGATGGAAGATAAATGAAACTATCAAACGGAAACAGTTCTAGAATTATTTAGCTGTTGTTGATGAAAAATTAACAATGATGTATTCATAATTTTAGCATTACTAATGCTTTTGTTTTTTATTTTTATTTTTAATGTTTCTGCTGTTTTGTGATTTGATTCCTTGTTATTTGTTCATAATACAGTACATGTTATCCTTTTTGGAAACAAAGAATTGTTATATATTCCAATGTATAATACTTTCCTGCATCTAAATAAAAAAATGAAAAAAAAGTGGTAGAGCGTTCACCTCTGGTGCTTAGGGTCCCGGGTTCGATCCCAGCCCCCGCCAAGTGAACTTTGTGGTGGACAAACACCGTGTGCGTGGGTTTTCTCGGGGATCTCCCGTTTCCTCCCACTGTATTCATTCCACCATTTTCATTCATCACTCATCATCACCGTCTCCTTTAGCCTAACCGGCATAAGCGTGGGACGTAAAACTCAAAGATTTCATTTCATTTTAAGTTCCCGTACTTCAAAAATGCAAATCCGGGACACTACTAAATTACGAGAATCTTTGAAATGCTTAAAATTGAAAGATGTGTTGAATACTAATTTACTTTTCTCCATTAGATAGAGTTATTCAAGTATTACGTTATCACATTTTTATTCATTTCACTAGACCTTCCAAGGACAACAATTTCTCTGTAAATTTGGGGGGCGGGGCATTCAAATGCAGAAGATATATATATATATATATATATATATATATATATATATATATATATGAGGATTTTAAGACAAATTACACTCAAATTATGCCAAATATTGTATATTCATAAATACAAAGGTGGCCTACATGAGCTTTGGGCGGGCCCGGCCCCCCAGGATCGGCGCCCTTGCCTTCTTCCTAGTTAAGAAAACGTATGCAGATGATTTACTCCCTCCCCCTGGTAAGCAAAATTGTGTTTTTTTTTTTCCCTCAAGATCTGTTGTGTTTCGTGAAACAACAGCAGGAATTTCCTGATTACTTAACCATCTAAATGAATGTTTTCACTTAGAGCCATCCCGTCGATTCGCGTTGCCTAGGACTAAAATAAATTAAGGGTCAATAATGAAGATGAGACTTCCATATCAAACATGAAGAGACATGTGGATCGAAGATCTTTCTTTGTTCCAACTTTGTTGGGAAATGATGGAGGGGAAATGATGGGAAATTATATTATGAGTACAATTTTCGAAATTAATAGTATACAATCGTAAAAATATCTTACAAAACGATGGTTTATTGTAAAATACTTTGACTCAAAGAATGAATTACAAGTAATAAACTTGTTACTTTTCCTGAAGAGTCTAAGTCTTGAATGAGACGGAAGCTCTCGAGCGTAGTGCTTGGAACGATTGCCTCACTTGTTCTACCTTCCCGTGGCGCAGCCTTGATTCGACTTGATCCTATACGTATTACTCAGAAGTCGAAGTCGGAAGATGTTTCCAATTTTTCCAAAACACTCTTGGGCGATTACAATCTGTCTCACTCGTGAGGGGAAAATCCCATGCCGTAAGCGTCGGTGGACCAACAATAGGCAACTAGTGACATGTCCCCAAAAATTGGCGGTCCCGCAGCCAAAAATTGGTAACACTTCCGTTTTGAAAATTATACCACCACCGGCAGAGAAGCGACGGGACGCCAACGAACCACAAAATTATTCCCCTAAAATACGTTAAATCGCCTATATGCGTAATTTCTTTGCATCAAGGTGTCTAAAAACATTTTTTAAAAAATAAAACAAAAGTGCCGTGAGCTGGGCGTGAACCATCAACCTTAGGGTTACTAGTTGCGTAATCTTCCGAACTAGCCACGGAAGCGACTATGAAGACACAGCTTGTAGAGTGATAAATCGTTGAAGTCTTTTTAATATTTCTAATCAGAGTGCTCCTTTAACAGTGTATATTTGAAGATAACTGTTTGGAATCAGATCAAATGCACTCGTCATGTAATTTTATAACAAAATGGCAAGCGTCTATTTACTTTTTTCATAGTTCTCCCATATTCGCTTGCTAGTGATCGGCGACAGTTGCCAACTAAATTCATACAATTATACGCACCCATCTCAAGATTTTTCACTTCAAGATGTAAAGGCAGGAGTTACTCTTGACCCCCGGAGTTCAAGTATTCTCCTTATAATAACAATTCGTCAGCGAAAAATAATATATAATAGTAACCGCATGCACATGACTGGTGATAGTTCATGTTGGCCCCTTTACGATTCTCCGTGACAAATCAAACGAGCGCGGACCAAAATGAAGTCCTCGTTCTTACGTGGTGGTAACTTCAATACCCCCGTTATTTATTTTTTTTTAATGCTCAGATCTGCCTCTTCAGTTTCGGCATCTGAAGACTTTAACCGAAACGGGCTATCATCATCGCATTTTGTTTTTCTTTACCCTTTTTCATCATCCTTTATTTGCAATAATTGGAAAGAAGACAGGGAACAAGGAAAACGATGGGATGGACGAGACCACAACACTCAACATCCAACAACAATGAACAACAAATAAAACAAAACAAAATTTTAAAAACAAAAAGAAAAACAAAAGGAATTGAGCTATCTAATCAATATTAACTAACTAAACAAGAATTACATTACTATCTAATTCCTACCTAATTTTATTATCGTATTACGTAACAAATTTGATTGCTATCTAGTAGTGTTGCCACGAGACGAGACACGAGACGGGACAGAACCCTTTTAGACGAGACACGAGACGAGACAGACTACTTGTCCCGTCTCGAAAACGAGACGAGACACGAGACGAGACGGGACGTCTCGTGAAATGTCTCGTCTCGTCTCGTGTCTCGAAAATGAAAACGCTGGCGGGAATGGCCAAGATTAAAATTGCCAGTGGTCATATAGATTGCAAAAAGAAAATCCCCTTTGTGAGAAAACATGTTGAAAAGCCTTCATAGAAAAGTGTCCTCTGTCTATTGAATGAAACAATCGTGATACATGAGCTTCCAGGAATATCATCCTTAATGTCTTGTCTTGTCCCCAATTCCCCTTGCTGTAAACTGAGGAATTTTCTTTTATATATATCTATATCTATATATATATATATATATATATATATATATATATATATATATATATATATATATATATATTTCTGGCTGGAATGATGACAAACAAAATCAAAGACAGGGAAGATTTTTACAAGGTCAAGAAACCGAACTACCACCATCATCTATTCAATTTGAAAACTGGGTAAGGTCTCCACTCATTACAGGCTGTAGTTGAAAGTTCTGGATGAGATGGTGGAAGATAACAGAACAGACCACACTTGTCTTTATTCTCTGGTGGCGGTATTCTTTTTGCTATATGAACCGAAAACGGCAATTGAAGTATGTCATCTTGCAACTAAAATTTTGTCTTCTCTCTCTCTCTCTCTCTCTCTCTTACACACACACACACACACATACACATAAAACATACTTTTACCATTTTACCAATCGCTCGCTTATTATACAGCAGTCATGTTGTAAAATTCACCTCTTCGTTTGCAGGCGAAGGACAAAGAAAGCAAAGATATTATCGACGAACCCTTCAAATTGTTTGCTTTCAGCAAATGTATGATACTAACAATAACACTTTAGGTGAAGAGGTTTTACAGGGGGACCTTCGTTTTGTTACGCGGAAATGTTTGATCTGACCACAGTGCGAAATTGTCCACTGCTTCCATGTTGAGAGGAGGGGAATACTTCCCTTTCCTAGTGAATAATAATCATTAGGACCTGAATTATCTTCAGAAATTGTTTCTTACAGGCATATAAAACCTCTCGAACTTGATAAGTTTAAAGAACATTTGGTATAATATTCATGGAACTCCGTTGAAAGCAGAAAATATCATGAGAATGATCAAAATTCGAACATTGGAGAATATTATTAACAGAAAAGAAATAGGATACCCAAACCATATTTTTAAACCTGCTATAAAATGTATATCCTATATTTTTACTAATTCCTTACTCCCATGAAAGTATCCTGGGGAGGATATTCTCTCCAATTTTTTCAGACTGAAATCCTTTTATCCCGTACGATTTCGCCCCCTGACACAATACGAAAAAACAAATGCTGTTAAAATCCATACACATGACAATTCCAGAAATCAACCCGGGGCCTTCAAGCCATTGTCTATCGCCGCAGACCGCTCGGCTTGGTATGAAGAGGTACGTTGTATGATTGCGAATAGATCACGACAATATAAGAAACTTTAATCCAAAATGGCTAACCAAAAATCAACTTTTTTTTAGCCACTAGCTAATCTGGGTGTACTGTCATGAGTTTGTTACACAAACGGGGCAACCACCACATAGTAGCACACACCCCGCGGTTATCGGAACAGATTTGAACCATGGAGGTGAAGACTGGCCCCAAGCATTGTTTCGTCCGATGTGTCGTTCAGCTCCCATTACTATTGCACTTTAAGTAGAGGTTACTGTGCAGTAACATATAAAATTTCAATCAAATACTTTCCATTACTCAATAAAATTATTTGGTTCCGAGCTTTTCTTAAAAAAAAAAATAATTGCAACAAATCTAAACATGCTAAAATGGAAAGTAGTTTTTGGATTGTTATGGGTTAACACTGTGAAACCTAAAGGCTGGAATATATGAAATCAAAGTGTACACAAATATTTCCATCTCTCTCTCTCTCTCTCTCTCTCTCTCTCTCTCTCTCTCTCTCTATATATATATATATATATATATATATATATATATATATATATATAGTGTGTATATATATATATATACACTATAAAGCAAGTGGGCTGATAGTATACGATAGTATCGGGGATAGTGACACTTTTACATCGAACTTTCCTTGTCGTGTAAACATTATTTGACATTAGTGTCTTCATCTTCGACGTACTTATGAGCAATTTGCTGTATATTCGTGTATTGAAACTGGTGAAACAAATTTCAATGTTTCAGAATGGTAAAAAAAAAAAAAAGAAAAGCCAGGATCGAGAAGCCTCAGACAACTAACAGCAGAGATGTATTATCTTGTAAACTATTTGTCCTTGCCTTGTGAGCTTATTTGAATTTATTTTTAAGGCCTTTAGGCAACTTTGGTCGAATGGATGATGATGGGGAAATTAGTGGAATGAAGAAAGTGGTAGGATACTAGGCAACTTCGAGAAAACACAAACATTCGAAAAATGAAATCTTTGAGTTTCACGTCCCATGGTTATGCCGGTTAGGCTAAAGGAGACAGTGATGATGAGTAATGAATGAAATGGTGGAATGAAGAAAGTGGGAGGAAACGGGAGAACCCCGAGAAAACCCACGCACACGGTGTTTGTCCACCACAAAGTTCACTTGGCGGGGCTGGGATCGAACCCGAGACCCCAAGCACCAGAGGTGAACGCTCTACCACTGAGCCCCCGCGGTCCCCACACACATTCAATGTTTGTCCATCACAAAGCTGACATGGCACTAACCGAGATCGAACCGACTACCACATACACCAGAGATGAAGGCTTCACGGTGTAGCTACCGTGACATTTCTTGTCTTGTGTGGTCTGGGTAATACTTGTAACTTAGGTGTATGTTTATTAGCATAGTGCAGTCTGCTACATTTTACTTTCGTTCCCATGGTATGTTGCTATATTTTTTTACGAGACAAGACGAGACAAAACGAGACAAACGAGACGAGACGAGACGGGACGGGACAGAACCTCTCGGGACGAGACGGGACGAGCACATTTTTTCGAGACGAGACACGAGACGGGACATGCTTTGCACGAGACGAGACGAGACAGCCTAAAGTCTCGTCTCGTCTCGTGGCAACACTACTATCTACTTACTACCTAAATTGTCATATATAGTAAGTTGACAATTGTTTAATATTTCCAAAACATACATTTTCTATTTTCGTCTTATTGATTTTAAGAGTTTATTAAATAACACGAAAAATTCCTGTTATCACACTCTGATAACTTCGGTGTCTGCTTACTGCTGACTGCTGATACTCTTCCTAATCTTCGTTTCTCACCTAAATGATTTTCACCTGTATGTGCGTTCCTCTCCTGTGTCACGGTTTCCCCTGTGTGGTTAATAATCACTATATACACATCACTTCACTAAACACTACACTACACATCACTTCACTAATACACCACTTTTCTATAATGCATTTAAGTGTCATATCGATAAAATTGGTTCACTGATTTTTTAAAAATTTTGATTATGGCTGTATTTGTTGATGTAGCTGTATTATTCATTGATCTCGGTTCATCCTACACATCAGAAACGGACCGTGAGTATCGACATGAGGCCCAGGACACACTCGGAGCACTTAGTGCGGGCCCTGGTCAGTTGTGTCCCGCCGCCGCGTACCCACGGACCGAAAGTCGCACGCTATCGTAACTGAATCGCGAAGCGGCTTCGAGATGATGCTCTATTTCCGAGTCTTCATGTCAAAATTGGGATATTTTTATATGATTGTTTCTATTACATATTAGTGTATATTTATTCCCACGGCTCTAGATTTAACACTCATTCCGTCACCATCGCATCACAAATACGCTCCCAGAGCATCCGAAGTTCCTTACCAGTCAAAGACCACTCATGTGGTTCGGATTCCACGTTAATCAGTAGGTTCACGTCTCATATAGCCTCGCTGCTGAACAGGACGTAACACTCAAACCAGTCAAAGACCGAGAATGCTCTAGGCACTCACACACCATCACTCACCCTCCTTCCTGGGGGCGCGGAGATCCAGCGCTTCCAGAAGTTTCCTTCGGTCCAGGAGGGAGGAATCCTCATTCATTCTGTTTTCCATATTTTATGTTCATTTAGTTTGTGTTTTCTCTGTAAAATGTTTTCTGCATAGTTCTGAGTATTCCTATGCTACATGTGCCAGGATTCTATAATCCTCTTCATCTTCCAAGATAGCTTTTATATCTTTCTGTCTAATTTGGTCACGAATTAGCAAGTAATCCTCCAGGAACGGGCACCACAGAACACTGTGTTTAGGTGTCCCTTGTTCTCCACATTCACAACTATCATGTTCTTTTTTGTTGATTCTATAAAGATGGGTTGGCAAGGGACCATGTGCTGTTAGGAAATGAATTAGTCCTTTGTTGGGATTGAAGTAATTCCATTTGAGTCGCGTTCCAACGTCTGGAATAAACGTGAATAATCTTCTTGATGTTTTGTCTACTTGCCAGTCCTGTATCCATTTTTGTTGAATTTGTCTTTCTATTTCATCGAGTTTTTGTGCTTTGGTCCCTAAAAGTTCTTTCGTCTTATTTAAATTTCCTTTTTTATACCAATATGTTGCCGCTCTCTGGATTACTGTTAAATACATTGGTTTGAAACCCATCAAAATACACAACGCGCTGTGCGGTGTCGTGCTGAAGGCACCAATGAGCCGAATTAAAAGGTTTCTTTGTGGGCGATTTATTTTTGCTTTTAAGGAGTTATTCTCTAATAATCAATGTGCCCATACGCTGGAAGCATAGTTCATCGAGGCGCTTAGGATTACCTCCTGATAAGTCTTAATTAATTTTCTGGGTAGCCTATAATTTGTTTGAGCCAATGAAATGAGTTTATTAGTTACTTTATGACCCTTTTAAGTAACATAATTAATATGCTCTCCAAAATTCAGTTTATCGTCTATCATAATCCCTAAATATTTGAATACTGATACCCTCTCGATCTTACTGTTGCCTATTTTAATTATTGGTCCTCTTAATAATTTACTTCCAAAAATCATGTATTTCGTTTTCCTCTCAGAGATTTTTAGCTTAGACTTTCCACACCAATCAAGTAATTCGTTTATAATTCGTGCTGATTTTCTTTCCAATTCTATTCTAGAGTTTGCTGAGATTATTACAGCCAAATCATCAGCAAAAGCAACTACTCGTTCAGTTTCCTCTAATTGGTTTAGTCTTTCTAAAAACGGCTGGTATTCCAAATCCCACATCAATGGTCCTAAGATCTATCCTTGCGGACATCCCTTTTGTGCAGTAACTTTGATATTTCCCAGGTTTTCATGGATGATGATCTGTCTATTCAAGAAGTAATCCCTAAATATATTTACTAAATATTGTGATAAATTTAGCTCTTTTAACCTTTCAATGAGAGACGGTGTCCATAAGTTATCAAACGCTCCCTCTATGTCAAAAAACAGGGCCAGTGCATATTTTCTTTCCATGCTACTTTCCTTAACTTGATACACAAATGCATTTAAGGCATCTTCCGTAGATTTGCCCTTTCTGAAACCATATTGTAAACTATCACATTCGATATTTCTATGCTTTCGTCGAATTCTATTTGCTATTCTCCTTTCTAATAATTTTGAGATGTTTCTCAAAAGGCAGATTGGACGGTAAGAACTCACTTCTGTTAAATCTTTATCCTGACTTTTTAACAAAATTAGCAATTTCGATTCTTTCCACAACGAGGGAAATATCTGCTTCTTAAGTAGGGTGTTGAACAATTTTGTTAGATATGGAGTCCAAATATCCTTTTTATTTTTGTAGATCTCATTTACTATACTATCCAATCCTGGAGCTTTTTTAGTTTTTAGTTTCTTAATTATTGTTTCAACTTCCTCGTTGTCCGTTAGTTTGATATCTTCCTCTGCTGTCAATGCGATGGGTTGCAAATATTTTCTTCCCGATACCCCCGATTCTAGATATCTGCTTTGACTCGACGAAACCCTACCACTAGTGGCACACTAGCGGCAATCCTTCGACGCGTCGCTATATCGACGATCGCCATTTACCGGCAAGTGGGCCACTAGGAGTTGGCGACGTTTACGGCATGGGGAAGCTAATAAACAAACAAAAAAATAAATCTAAAGCCTTATAAAAAAAATTTTCCGAAAATTTACATCTAGCAAAATCATTTGTTGGTATTCCAGAGCTGTGAATTCACCTTTATTCATAATTTATTTCTATCGTAGTTTTGATATGAGAATGATATGTCTGAAACTGTAACACAGGTCATTAATACTTTTTTTTTTTTTTTTTTTTTTTGCTTTCCTCAGATTTAGCAGTTTACTTAGTCAGTCAACTTGGATCTGTGATATCAGAGTTTTAGAGATTTTTTTAAATTTTTCATTTCTAAAACAGTTTGCAACTAACAACATTAACGGATCTCTTTCGACATTTCCATATGTAATGGCTTGGTCACTCCTAGTATATTTCAAACAATAAACTATTTACGGTGTCTTACTCCATTAATCCGAACTACATTTTATATCCAACAACTCTGTGCATTTTCCCTTAAATCTGCAAACTTTCTATTAGGTTAAAACTCAGTATTTTCTATTTTCTTCCTTTCTTGCTAAAACGAAAGTGTTCTTTAGGCAACCTGAAATGATGACTCTATACTACATTATGTTGCATAGGGCATTTTATGTAGCATATTATTTGAAAGTTGGACACTTTCTTCGTATATTGAAAGCAACAGGGATTAAGTCCTTCTACACTTACATGAGAAGTAAACCCATTCTTTTTAATTCGTGGAATTGTGCCAATGCACTAGGTCCAGAGAGTTTTTAATTTAAGCTAATTAATAATAATAATAATAATAATAATAATAATAATAATAATAATTATTATTATTATTATTATTATTATTATTATTATTATTTTATTGACAGGTTTTTCTGAATATTAAGCAATATTTCTCAAAAAGCTGGTATTTTTAAACAAATGTGTTCGATATCAAGTTTTCATAAAGTAGTCACTCTCTCCTATAAATAATTTCAGAGGGGCCGCGGTAGCTCAGTGATAAAGCGTTCACCTTTGGTGCATGGGATCCTTGGTTCGACCCCAGCTCGCACCAAGTGAATTTTGTGGTGGAGAAACACCATGTGCATGGCTTTTCTCGGGGTTCTCCCGTTTTCTCCCACTTTTTTCATTCCACCATTGCATTCATTTCTCATCACCGTGTCTTTTAGCCTAGCCGGTATAACCGTGGGTCGTAAAACTTGATTTGACTTCAAATAATTCCAACCCAAACAGTTGCAGGAAGTATGTCATTTCTAATAAAACAAACTACTCTATAAAATTCTGAGTATTATTATTTTTTATATATACAATTCTAGCGGACCTTATTTCTAAATCGAAGGGTAAGAAGATTAAATTCACTCTCTTATTATTATAAATTCATTTCAATTGAAGCAGTTAAAATAGTTGGGAAAAATTAGAAAGCCATACCCTATATTCCAGTGTGCCACAACCGGATAACGGGGCACACTGGCGTGCCCAGCAAAATGAACAGTGTGACGCAAACTTTTACCTATTATTTACAAGAATATTTGTCGAGTTTATTTTATTTATTATTATGAACGATTCTTCCACGGATCAGCTGTCTGTATACAGTTAAACAAACAAGTGTCACATTGAGGGAATGAGTGTAATTATTTACTTTAATAGTAATAGAAATGTATATTTTCTTGTATTTTCTACCGGGAATAACTGCATCCGGTCTAGAAAGCTGCGACTAACAGCAAAGGAACCCGATGTGCCAAACACACACCACCTACGCACTTCAATACACCAACAAAAGGTGCAGACTATTCATGAGTTAAAGTCTCTCACCCAATGTATGCTCCTAACATGTCTCTCAGCGATTACATTTTTTGGTATCTCAATCACTTCCTAGTAGGATAGCTTTACCTAGAGACCACTGATTAAAATGGTATTGGATGTTTCACTTTTTTACCTTTGGAGTTGACAGTCATCGTTTGGATATCTCACACGCAAATATCTAATATTAACAACGTTTCTTCTAAATAAAATTTCCTAATATTGTATTATTTCTTTGTATTATTCATTAGCTTGGTTAAGCTTGTTTAAACACTTTTCTCTTTGCACCTACTTATTACCTATACCTTAACGTTGTATAAAAATACACTAACTCTCACCGGGAATCAAATCCAGAACCAATGCACTTGAACCATTTGGCCACAACAAGGCACATTTAAATAGAAGTTTCGATTTTGTTAGGAAATTGTGATTAGGTGTAACATTTAAAAATATATTTTAGAATGAAAATGAAATGAAATCTTTGAGTTTTACGTCCCACGGTTATGCCGATTAGGCTAAAGGAGACGGTGATAATGAGAGATGAGTGAAATGGTGGAATGAAGAAAGTGGGAGAACCCCGAGAAAACCCACGAGCACGGTGTTTGTCCACCTCAAAGTTCACTTGGCGGGGGCTGGGATCGAACCCGGGACCCCAAGCATCAGAGGTGAACACTCTACCACTTTTTTGTTTAAACTTCCTGACTATTTTTTTTAATTTTAACCACTTCTCAGGACTACTGGACATGACAGGGACACGAACACAGAAACATCAAGGACAGTTAAAATTCCACCCTTGCTCTTCAGAGGGACTCGAACCCCCAATGGGCTTCACCTTACGATCATCAGCCTAACGCCTCAGACCGTTCGCCTACACCCACCGGCTACCACTGAGCCACCGCGTCCCCCATATTTAAGAATGGGTACGGATGAAACGCACTGATTTTTCTCGCTCGAATTTCTTAAACTGACTCGTGTTAGGCTGCAGCTATTACTGAAACATTTATTTGGGAAATGAGAATAAAATAATGTGTTTTGGAAAACTTTGTTCAAAGCAACTTATGTCCAAAAGTAAAGTACCCATTGGTCATATTTCTGTTAGAAATAACATCTGCCATATATTAGAATTATTAAGGAAATAATTGTATGTGAACTATGAGCAAAAGCGTCTGAGTACTTTCTGCGAAATCGTCAAAAAAGTCATCCCGAAAAATAAAATATCCCTTGTGTATCTTTTCAGGACAAACGAGTTATGCTATTTATGAAATACGAACAAAATTGCCAGAGTCATTCTCGACAAAATCGTAGGGTAATCACTTGCTCCGAAAAGTAATATACCACTTCTAGCTTTTTAGGATGATGGAATTATACCATATCGTTAGGTTATTTATGTAACATTTATTTATGAAATATGAACAAAATTGCATCAGGCGTTAATGAGAAAATCGTCGGAGAAGAGTAAACTACCCCTTCTGAATGTTTACAGGACGAACGAGTTGTGTCATATTGTTAGGTTATTAATGATACAATTATTTATGAAATGTGATTGAGAAAATTGTTCGAAAAAACGCATCCCATACAGTAAATTACACCTTATGTATTTTTTCTCAGAGCAATGATTCATACTATACTTGTAAAAAAAAATAATAAAAAATAAGCAAAATCTTTACAGCTGTTTTTGAAACAATTTAATTATTTTAAATTTTCATTCATCAGTAAACTACCCTTATTTTTAGGTGTCGGAGGATATAGAATTCGAAACGATAAAGTGTTATAAAAAATTTGTCTAGAATTCGGTCCAGATACGTCGAACAGTATGGCCTCTATTTGAATGCATGTAAAAGCGTGACGAACCGACAAACGAACAGATGGACAGACATCAAAATAACCTTTTCGATATGTGGGGACGTGAAACTTGAAGTCATTGAAATCTCGAATTCGATTTTTATCACTATTACTACAATTTCTTCTTTCGTCGCTTGAACGTGAAAAAGAATAGGAATACAACGACACGTAAGGTGATAATTTGTAATTCCCAAAATTTAATGAGTTACGTTTAATGTGTTGCCATGCTAGAAAAAAAAGCTTATGCCTGTTTGTTACATCATTTTAATATCAATTTTTCACGCTACTATATAATGTAGAAATATGGTATGATTATCGTTCATATTCATGCTATCTTTTGGAAATATTCGTGTTCCACATACATAGATTTGTATAATTTAGTTACGTTCAACGAAAGCATTCTTGCACTTGTGGATATGAAAAAAAAAGAGAGAAAGTCAATACTCTAAAAAGCAAAAAACACAAGCACACACACACATAAACGATAATTTAACATCAGGTCGATGTAACAAGGGGTAAGACTGGATAGGCTGTCAAGGTCGCGTATGTCCTTTTTCCTGTTCCAGACACACAAACCCGAAGTGAGTTGTCTGCTGTTCAAGAACGGGAAGTAACATACAAGACTATAAACTGAAAACAATAACTGTTTCCAATAGTACACGTATTCTAATACAGAATAAATACGTCGATTAAAGGATACTATCAATAAATTATTTCCTTATTATATTGTTTCGGTTCTTATTAACATCAAAATTATACACTTCCTATAATTTTTTGTAAAAAAAAAAAAAAAAAAAGATGGGATTCGATGTGGTGTCAAAATAATGAAATAACTACAAGTCCGCCACTCTATCCACCTAACCACGAAGGTTACGTGGTGTTGGCTCTTTTTTTAAAGAAATAGTCTTCATAACCATGGTCCGTATCGCTTCGAACCTTAAGATAAGAGTTTTTCTGTTTAATTCTATATTTTCGTACGACATCTTAGTTACAGAAGCTAATTTATATTTGGCAGGCAAAGTACACACTAGGTTTTAACCAATAAATGCAACATTTTAGTCCACTATCTAGTTCTTGATCCAACTCCTCGACTCCCCTACTGAATTCCCTCCGCAATCATGCTCTGCTACTGAAAAAATCCCTAGAAATCATCGTTGCCAGTATACACAAAACCGAGCATAATTTTGTTTTTTGCTTATATTTTTATTATTTTATTATATTTTTTGGAAATATTTCCTTAGATGGATTGCTTTGTATTATCTCCACATACTAATAACTGAATTTTACCTATAAACGTAAGGAAAATGGAATAAATACGAAAAATCTTCAGTTACAGTATACGCGCAATTTTTTTTTGCGCATGGGAGTACATACAGATGGCAGGAAAAGTTTGTTTAGTATGTATCATTGCATTGAGTTGCATGGGAATGATCAACCTTTTATCGCAGTTTACTTGAAGTGTAGAAAATGTGACATCTTTATGTTCACCCGAGTCCGGTCATATAAGTGGGTCGTTCAAAATATAGTGTCCTTAAGCTACTAGCCGACATCCCACAATAGAAATCATTTAATTACCACAATAGTGATATTAAATACTCGCCCACACCGTTGAACCACTCACCCCGGGGAATAGGCGAGTGATTATTTGCATTCCTGTACTATATATTACCAATTAGGTTGAATAGCACCATATCTAATTAGGGTGAACAGGGCCATGTGTTTTGATGAGGGAGCCGTGGTGGCTCAGTGGCAGAACATTCATCTCCGGCATGTGACGCCCCTGGTTCGATCAAAGCTCGCGCCAAATAGTGAACAAAATGTAAATGGGTTTTCTCGGGGTTCTCCCGTTTACCTCCACCATTTCATTCATTCTCATCATCATCGTCTCCTTTAACCTACCCGGTATAAGATTGGGACGCAAAACTCAAAGATTTTTTTTAAAAAAAATTATTTTTTTACGAATACATACATCAACCGCACCCTCACTCACTCATCTTATTTATCGTTTTATATATAATGGCGATATAAGAATTCAATATTTTTGTTTCTTTTTCCTATTTTAGATGGGAAAATATAAGCGTAAGAAATTTTAAATATAATTTATAGAATGGAAACCAGTGTAGTGATTCCAATATGTTCAGAATGTGGCAAAGATTTTCCAACCAGGAAAGGATTAAACATACACAAAACAAGGAAACACGCCACACAGAAAACACACCTTCAAGTAAATTTCCATGATGATTTCGTAACAGAGCTTATAACATTGAAATCCAATATATGGATAATAAAAAGAATCCCGAGAGGAGCGAGAAATGGAGTAGCAAAAAAAAAAAAAAAAAAAAAAACTCGCACACATAATAGATGAATGTATTATTAATAATGAATTTTCTTCCCGAGAAGAATTATTCCTTTTCTCTTTTTATAACGTACCACTTCCCAGGAATCGCAGCTCAGAGTCAGTTACTAGCATTATCAAAAACAATTTAAAAGAGAGCTCCTTCACGGAATGTTCTCAAGTTTCTGGCAAGAAACGCAAACCTGATTTAACAAACAGAATTATGTCAAAAATTTCTGATTTTGATACAAGAGGCGCATTGAGGTTACTAGCATCAGATGACAGTTTATATCCTTCCAATTAGGAAATATACCACATACTTGCAACTAAACATCCATCTCCTTCCAGGGTAGTTGAGATGCCAAATCCTCCAAAAGGCATCAGAGTAATGGAAGATACGGTTCTGAAAGCAATTCATAATTTACCCAGTGGTTCTGCTTCATAATCTGAAAATTTTCATGGCTCAGACAATTTTCAGTACTATGTAGGAACAAGTGAAACAATTTTTCATGAATCCAAATATTTTTTTACGAGTCGGAAAATTTTCATAATTTTAAAGCAAAAAGTAAAACAACCTTTTGTGAATCGGAAAGTTCTATTGGTCTGTAGAAACAAGCGAAAGTAATTTTCGTAGATCGGAGAATTTTCATTACGATGTAGAAACAAGTGGAAAAATCTTTTCATAAGCCGAACAATTTTGGATATTATGTATAGTGATGTTAGGTGGAAAATTTGTCACTTTGTTTAACTGCACATTGAGCTACAAAATATAATTTCTGTAGAGGAAGGTTAGTCAGCAACAAATTATAATTTTCCAATTAGCTTTCGGGAACCAGAAAAATTTCTAATATTTCAAGTTCGGATGTAAAAAATTACATAGTGTTTCTCTCTCTGTCTCTCTCTGCGATCACCTTCATTGCTAAGCGGTTGGCATACGCGCCTTTGGCATGGGAGACCTGGCTTCGATTCCCGGAGGGAGCTCACGTATTTCGGATTTCACGTTAATCAATTGGTCCCGTCTCATATAGCCTCACTGCTGAAAGGGACTTTAAACTCAAAACCAACTCAATTCATCTCTCTCTCTCTCTCTCTCTCTCTCTCAGTGTGTGTGTGTGTGTGTGGGTGTAAAGTGCAAAGAACATACATCGACTTCGTAGAGTACAAATATCACATTTTATTATTTAAAATTTAAATTTATTAAAAGTTATGAATATTTTCCGAATAATAAAAACATACTCCACTTATTCCTACAATGTTTTTTATCCATCGTAAAAAGGTTCATGACGTGAAAATCTAACGATTCTTCATTTCTTCAAAAATGTTTCAAAAACTTCAATGCCTTCTTCGTCAGAATCCACCTTTGATCTCACAAAATTATATTTCGTCAGTGTAATACGCGTAAGACGAAGTTTTCTCATAGCTTTAATACTTTTCTAGATTTACAAACTGGAAGATTTATAAATAAGTAAAGATAATATAAAGTGTCTACTGTAAATTTTTGACTACCCAAAATTCGAGTTTAAGTAACTCATGAACGAGTGTTAGTTTTAAAATACAAATATCTGCTCTAAGATGTTGATTATACAAAATTCCAATATTGAAATTATGATTTACGAGTGTTAAACACAATAAAATCAAAGCATTCCTTTTTATTTTACGTTACAAAAATAATCGTCATGAGGAATTTTTATGTAATTACTTCATTATATAGGCAGGCCTGTATGTGAAGAAATAGTGGAATACTGACCACTTTTTGGAAATAAACGTTTATTTACTAATATATTCATTCAGAAGGGAAAGTGCAATATAACTAATACGGAAGCTGATTTGTGTAGTTGTTCTTCCAATAAAATAACAAAAGAAACATAGAAAACTGCCCCATTAGCGCTGCGTTTTAAAAGCAACAAGTAATTTCATTTTAATTTACAAAATAAAAAAAATATTATTTTTTATATATATGTACTTGCTCTATTGAATCGTCATTATTACTAATACATTTTTACACATAATAGTGTTAGTTTTAAAATACAAATATCTGCTCTAAGATGTTGATTATACAAAATTCCAATATTGAAATTATGATTTACGAGTGTTAAACACAATAAAATCAAAGCATTCCTTTTCATTTTATGTTACAAAAATAATCGTCATGAGGAATTTTTATGTAATTACTTCATTATATAGGCAGGCCTGTATGTGAAGAAATAGTGGAATTTTGTTTTGGATATATATTATACATTCACAAAGGTTTCTTTTCAATTTCTTGTTCTATTTTAAATATTGGAATGGGCTATTTGTTCTCTACGAACTCGATGTACGTTCCCTGCACTTTACACACACACACACACACACACACACACACACACACACACACACACACTCAGAGAGAGAGAGAGAGAGAGAGGGAGGGAGGGAGAGAGAGAGAGAGAGAGAGAGAAACACTATTTTTACTTCCTAACTTGAAATATTAGAAAATTTTCTGGTTCCCGAAAGCTAATTGGAATATAATTTGTTGCTGTCTAACTTTCCTCTACAGGAATTGAATTTTATAGCTCAATGTGAAGTTAAATATAGTGGAAAATTTTCCACCGAACATCACTATACATAATATTCAAAATTGTCCGGCTTATGGAAAGTTTTTCCACTTGTTTCTACATCGCAATGAAAATTTTCGGATCCATGTAAATTCCTACATTTAGGACCGATACTATCTATGTTTCTTTCTATGAATGCCATTTGTGTTCTTCTACTGCTGTGATGGACATTTTGTATTTTCTTCCTGTTACAGGAAGTGGTCCTGTATGTGATAAGGACGTCCGTAATAAAAATTCTGATTGATGTGAGATAAAGCAATTACCGATATGCCCTTTGCACCCAACAAATGTTTCTTTTTGAAACTAAAAGTTATTACGATTTTCTAAAATAATATTGTTTACAAGGCGTCAAAAACATGTGTTTTATTAAAGAAAGAATAGTTGTCAACCTCGAAAAAAAGAGTTACATTCACAATTGTGTAGTTTAAGATAATATTTTGAATATTGGTGATACTGACCACTTGCACAATTGTGTAGGCTAGCGCCGATAGTTTTAATCCGATATTATACTCAATTCTACAATACTTCAGTTTTACTAACAATTTGTTACATTCTGAGAATCAATTTACTCATTTCGTTGTTCGGCGTTCTACGTTTAAAGCATGTGTTCCATCTACAGCAGTGCAGGTCGACTAAGGAACACTTTGATCGCACCACTCCAAGCATCTCGAACAGCTTGTACGTATATTGCCTGGTATATTAATGGTTTGCACATGGATTGGAGGTTTATTTTTCATTGCCGAACCAGTTTGCTCGAAATTACGTACCCATGTTTTAATTGCATGTGCTGATGGAACACGATCGCGTCCTAAATTAAAATGACGGCGAGTTCTCTAAGTGTAACCTTCACCTTGTTCTTGTTCTTGTAAAACGCTTTGATCGCGAAAGCATGTTGTGCACCACTCCAAGCATTTATGATAATTAAATGGAAGAGTGTCTTTGACAGGCTGAATACGTTATTTAGTGTTACCAAACGCCCACTGTTGCCAACAAAACTTTCAAAATTTACCGTTTCTTTGAATCATCCTGTATATAAATGAATATTAGTACCAAAGTTTTTGTATTCTATATTTCATACTACACCATGACTCTATTCTTCCAATAGTTCTAGAAGAATTGTCCAAGAATATCTGCTCACTAGTTGTTTGGTTTATTTTAACTATTATAAAAACTAGCCGGTCATCGTCCCATAAGTCGTCATCGTTGTTTTATTATTTGAATTTTTACTTCTCTTTTCGCATTGAGGCTGTAAGAGACAGAAAATATAGCTGAAAGTAGATTAGAAACCAATATCTGAATGTCTATCCTGTATCAGTACCAACAATTGAGTTCGAATTTCGGACCAGGCGACACAAGAAAGAAATTTATTAGCTCATTGGTCACGAAGAACTACTTAATAATATTGTAGTTGAATGTTATACGGATACTATTTGTTTTTATCTGCAGTAGGCCTACAACTGATCATCGATTCATATATGATCTCCAGTTTAACTGGTGTGTCCTGCAGTTTGTCTTTAGACTAATATAGATTCAATTGCAGTTGATGCTCTCGTGTTTGTTTATTTTTCTATATGATCCATTACTTATCCTGGAAGACTATGATTTCGGGACTTCGTTAGATGATATATCGCTGTCTCTGCTGGAAGGAGTTTTAAGGAACATGTGATGCTTTAGCCGTCAAGCAGCGGATATATCACATAAGGATCGGTTCGTGGAGATTTAATTCCATTCTGAATGACCTTGAAATAAGGAAGTTATTTGTATTTAAATTTATTAAGATTATGTTTAATATTCAGTGTTTCCTTAGCGAATAAACTTTTTTTAAAAAATTGGCTTCACCAGTATCATTCTTACATCATATTAAGCTGTCAACGCACGAATACCATGTCGTTCCAATTTCTTACTCGAGATTCTAGATGGCAGCTTTCAAGACGTACATCGTATCGTGATCATATCCCGACCTGCTACATTTCAAAACTAAAAATGTCAGTTAACAATTTTTGTCTGACTGTGTAAAATATAGTTTTTGGTTTCCCGGTCTACTATATTTTACTTATAAATTTCCAACGATATCGTACATATATTTTGTAATTTCTTCTATTTTTATATCTTGGTTTTGGGCAACGGTGAATAAAAATACACAATCTGTCGTGTACAAGAAGAAGAAGAAGAAAAGAAGATATATATTGTTGATTATAAATAGAAAGAAATAAGATTTAATCTCAACAGTTGAAATATATGTTGGTTTTATAGGTGTAATCTGCATTGATAGTTATCATAACAGCAGATAGTCGTTTTATTTAAAACGTTGCTATGACAACTGAAAAACAAAAGTATAATTAATGAAGTTTTGGAGAATAAAGGTAATAGTTATAAGTTATCGTGTCTGATTTAATGTATTTTGACCGCGTTAACATAACTAAAAATTATAAGAACAGTGGGCTGGAATGTAACGTGAAAAATAATAAGTTAATAATCGTTACATTTTAAATGGTGGTTCCAATATGCGTTACAGTTTAGATGGTGGTTTACCGACCAGGACAATTGAGATTAGTTTGAAGTAAAATAAAGCTGTCTCAGCATAGAATTCAACACGGAGTATACTTTACTCAGAAGCGGGATACGAATCTATAGAAACATAAAAATGAATGTGTCTGGAAATGAAAATATGAGTGAGGAAGGTGGTAATGTAGGCATGAACTCTTCAACGAACGTGGCTGATCTTAAAAGACAGCATGGTCAGTAAATATCACAGCAACAGCAAAAATGGAGCAAATGTCACTTCTAACACAACAAAAAATGGATACTCAGGTAGAGCAAATGTCCCACCAAATATCACAGCAACAGCAAAAAATGGATATCAAGCTGGAGCAAATGACACAACAAATAGCACAACAGATAGATGTAAAGTTTGAGCAAATTACTAAGCAAATGAGCACTAAAATAGACAGTAAATTGAAAAAAAATAAAACAACAAATACATTGAAAATTGGAACAAATCGATTATAAAATGGAACAGATTTTACATCGATTCACTGACATACAAAGTGCGGTAGACATGCTGGAAACTGTAGTTAATGAGCATACTAATCAGATACGGGAATTCCAAGAGGAAGTAAATGCGTTTAAAGAAAAATTTAGTACGGCAAATGGTGATCGAGTTCCGGCAGTTAATATTGAACCGATACCGTATGAATCCAGAGGAGTAGCGGAGGAAAGTATTTCATCCGAAGGGTGTTTCGAAAAGGACAATAGTGAAGCTAGTCTAGAAAGAGATGGTAGAAGAAGTCACTCCCTCTCACCGCCGGAAAGACATCTACGTAAATTCCAAACATCGTAAGCATACTGGTAAAAATAATCATTTTAGATTTAGTGAAATCAGATCCCTGACAAAATTTAGTGGAAGATCAGATGACATCCCGGCCAGCACTTTCCTAGAAAAATCCGAGAAAGAGTATGATTTAATGGGAGTGCATAAATCTAAATTGTTGAAAATTCTGCCTCATATTTTATTCCACCGTGTTCCGTATGGTTCAAAGCAATTGGAAGCAATTTACGTAATTATCTAGATTTTTAATTATCCAGATCTACTTTCTAAATTCGAGAACAATTTCAAGTTGGCAAATCGAGACGCCTTGGCTCGAAACAGACGGTTTGATCCCAAAATTGATAAGAATCTAACTGATTTAGCATCAATCCGAATCTTGTTATCTTTTAAGTTGCAACAAATGTTGATTTCTGCACAATGCGTTAATTTCAATCACCTTATTATGATAGTGCAAAATTTTGAAAGTCAATCTAGGTTGCAAGCTAATAGTAATCGGAACGAAGCTAATACTAATCGTAATCAAGCTAATTATGTACCTGTTTGCAACATCAATGTCAGAGAAGAAAGAGATTTTAATGCGAGAAGTAATTACAGATTCCATGGTAACGATAATAGAACTGAACCTAATTGTACCGGTAATAGGACAGAATCTAATTTTAGGAGAAACAGGAACGATAATTGTAATGCATTTAGGAATCATGCGAACAATAACTTTAACCTTCCACGAAATGAATTTCGTAATAGATTCATAGGTGGAAGGAATTCGCAAAATAGAAATCAGAATACTGTTGAAGTACTTAATAGGCAGGACCGTACACAATATTGTAGTGTGCAATGTAACTTAACCGAACCCTTTGGCAATGTAATTTAAGCTAACGTTGTGGCGTCCGAGAAAGTATATTCAATTGTTTCTTCTTTTATTTCACTTTGAACACAATTATGATTTAATTTGTAATTTGTATTTTTGTTTCAATTCTATACAGATCATAATTCTTTCTGTTAAAACATACTAACAAGCAACGCACAGAACAAGCCAGGATCAGATCCGACTCAAACTTCGCCTAGAGGACACATAATAGAAAATAAGAAAAAAATGCCAAATTAGAGCTGCCCCCGTCCAGAAACACCGGAGATATGCTCTGCAATATAACGCACCACACGACAATATGATATAAAGTAAACCTGGCAAGATGCCCGTTTATGTCGGAAACGAAAAGGATGGGCAGCATGAGAATGACATCAAGATATTTGATATGCTATAACACTGACTTGGCGGCCATCTTGAAAGCCGCGATCTTGTGGCTCATTCTGTGGTAAACTAGCCTTTTCGTGGGAGACTTCAACAACTCATGGAACTCATTGAGTCAATGCAGAACACTGCCTTTCCCTGATATGGTGGCTGGGGCCGCCGCGAAACAGTGTAGCAAACCGCGCAAAGGAAAAGAAACATTTGTAAAAAAAATGTAAGCTAGAACATGGCTGGGCTTTCTCATGGATACACGCTTTGTTTTAGATAGTGTTGATTAAACAAACGTGGGCCGACATGTCCCTTGTTCACACGAAACAGAAAGAAAATTGCACAAGAAACGTACAAAACGTCGTCCGGGAGTATGCTTCAATCCCAAGTAGGTCGTGCTATTGTTTACCAAACCAAGATGATATCTCCTACACTCCGGAGCGTGCTGCCGAATTTCTGTTCCATAAGAAATAGTCCTTTGTAGTTTACGTAGTCTCCAAACAAGAGCTCGTATTGCAGGTTGCAACTGTGGTTTTCACTGTCCCAAACGGAATCCCAATATCCTCAAAAGACATAATGTGTCAAGACGGATGCACTTCCATGCATAGACACTGTCGCAGTTACTTGTCGCGTACCATAGTCGCGGGGTCTTGCCCTATTATCCCGTCCTTCGAATACACGTTTTTTTGCCCGAGTCTTCTACACTTCCGTTCATACCATTACACATATATTTTTCGCGATTACATCATTGGTTTTCTTTTTGCATTTTACCATACATTGATATATCACACACCCCGCTTCTCATTTCAATGTCTTAAGCTATATCCAAGATCGCAGCTTTCAAGATGGCCGCCAAGTCAGTGTTATAGCATATCAACATCTTGATCAGTGTTATCTTGATGTCATTCTCGTGCTGCCCATCCTTTCCGTTTTCAACATAAACGGGTATCTTGCGAGGTTTATTTTATATCATATTGTCACGTAGTGCGTTATATTGCGGAGCATATGTCCGGTGTTTCTGGACGGGGACGGCTCTAATTTGGCATTTTTCTTCTTTTCTATTATGTGTCCTCTAGGCGAATTTTGAGTCGGACCTGATCCTGGCTTGTTCTGTACGTTGCTTGTAAGAATAAATGGATACAGTTAGTTAAGACATTAGTTCTTTCAGAAGTTTTATCTTAGATTAACATAGATAACATTGAATTTTCAGATTGATTCTTAATATAATATTTTCTTTACTTGTATTATTTCTTGTTATGATATTGATTATATATTTCATTTTGTGTATTGTTATAATTTCTTTGTAATTCGTGCTTCTTCTGAATTCTATGCTATTTACATCTATGCATTGATACAAATATTGTTTATGAAAGCTATGTTAATTATGCCCAAATGGAAGAAAAAAGTTGTATGGTATGTCAGCATATACTGAATTGATTTGTTAATGACCTCCCATAATATAGATTTGAAGAATCTATTTCAGGGCCTAAATAATTAATAAATTGATCATATTTTTTTGAATTAGTCCTCTTCGACGATAATTTTATACAATTAAAATGGAATTAATTGTTAAATGAATATAAGAATGAGATATGTATTGTAATTTATATACGAGGGCTATTCAAGAAGTAATGTAAACTTATAGGTAAAATTGTGTAACGGTTCAGGATTCATTCTTAAATTGTAACCAAATCAAGAAGTCCTCGACAGGAGCCATTTACACAACGATCGATATATATATATATATATATATATATATATATATATATAAATTGTAATTTCTTCTATTTTTATATCTTGGTTTTGGGCAACGGTGAATAAAAATATATAACCTGTCGTGTACAATAGGAAGAAGAAAAGAAGATATATGTTGTTGATTCTAAATAGAAAGAAATAAGATTTAATCTAAACAGTTGAAATATATGTTGGTTTTATAGGTGTACCCTGCATTTATATTTACCATAACAGCAGATACTTGTTTTATTTAAAACGTTGCTATCACAACTAAAAAGAAAAGTATAATTAATGAAGTTTTGGAGAATAAATGTAATAGTTATATAAGTTGTCGTGCCTGATTTAATGTATTTTGACCGTGTTAACGTAACTAAAAATTACACGAACTGTGGGCTGGAATGTAATGTGAAAAATAATAAGTTAATAATCGTTACATTTTAAATGGTATACTGGTTCCAATATACGTTACAAATTTAACAGAATTTTAATGAATAAATGTATCATTAAATACAACGTATAAAAATATTACTTCAGATTTTCCAGATGCCAAACCATCACAGGAGTATCAGGTTTCTAGTATCCTTTACTCCTCTGTATCGTCGCAAAATATTCACGGGTATATGATGAATAATGAAAGACAAATACAATTCAAGTCGCATTTGATTACTTTCACTGTGCATTCTACAAATATAAAATTAGGTAAAATATATATATGTTAACTGTTTCTTACTTTTTTGCTAAATTAAGTATGTTTTACCACTATTTATACTATCAATACTGTCTACAGAGGTTAAACTGCTTCTGTATAGGGTACTTTGAAGTATTCATTCATCTATAAAGCCCATCTTTTCACCACTGATGAGTCACAAACACCATATTCGACGATTGTCAACTAGCGCACTTGTCAATGGACAATTCACATTTGCAGGTGTAACAAACATTTTATTGAATACCTGTTAAAGTGTTCTCCAGAACCTGGAGGTTGTGGATATAATAAGAGATAGAAACCAGTGATTAACCCATTACCTCCTGAGAGTAACTGTAGTTTCATCATAGTTGAAAACACACAACGGAGAAATATACATTACATATTAAACTTAACTACAAAAATACATTCATAAACTGTTTTCTGTGATGTAAATCCTCAATTGCGTTACAACCTTTCTTTGTTAAGAGATCCTTTAACGATTATTCTGCTATCTTTCCTCACTTCGACGCTAGTACTAGGTGTTCGTGATAAGCGCATAGATCTTGGAACAAATTTAGTTGTAAGTCGGACAATTGTTGGTAATAAAAAAAAATATCAATGAATATTTTCTTGATTTTGTTTTAATACATTGTTACGTCATCTTTGTGTTTCTTTTGTTTGATATTTGTGTGCAACTATAGTTGCACTCAGGACTGACAACAACGCTGACGGTATATTGCATTATTATAATATTCATTTATTGTTGCAGTATGTAGTTTAGTGCACATTATAGTGAAAGACTGTTTCCATGTCGAGCCATAACAAGACTTCAAGTGCTCATGAAATACTAAATTTACTTAAATCAGAGTAAAATTTCACCGATATAGATGATGATGAAATGAAAATTCTTGTTTTTCCACCAATGTTTTGTCAGATGTGATGTGATGTGAGTACAGCAGATTTCAAGTGGAAATGCCAGGGCCTACAGCCGAGTATAATGCAAAATGGGTGGAGTGGACCTGTCAGACTAGTTTCAACAAACGTACAGACCAACTATTAGAACTAAAAGATGATGGTATTTCTTTTTCTCTTGGACACGCACAATTTCGGTTGTCAAAGGGTAGTTATGATACATAAGAATCTGACAACATAGATCAGTCTTGTTTCAAAAGATAATACACCCTACAATTGCTTTCGCATGGAACCCTGCCGAAGCCCAAAGGAGTTCGGGCGACTACTCCTCTTCGAGATCATTATGACGCAATGAGGTTTAAGGGAAAGGAAAAATGAATTCTCGTTGGCGAATCGAAGTACAAAATTTGCAAAATCTACTGGCGACCTTAGTACCAGTGTAAAATGTGCGAATGTTATTTACACCCAGAATGTTTCAAAACATTTCATACCACTTAAATATTTCTTGCATGTAGAACTTTGTACTCGTCTTAGAAATGCGGATGTCAATGATAAAATTTCAGAACCTCAATACTACTACTACTATTTATGTTACGATTGCTCATCTAATTATTAGTTTTATTTTGCATACAGTATGTAACTTTTTGTGTGATAATATATTAGGAACATAGCAGAAAAAAGTGTAAACAAACATTGCTTACTCATTCAAGTAAGTACAGTTATTCATGGTATATTTTGTGCCGAATGCAATTATAGTTGCACGCATGGGATTATGGGTAGGACTAGAAATTTAAAAGTTCAATAACCAACTGGTTCATACTAGCTTTGCTATACTCAATAACTTACACTAAAATAGAAATTGCTGAGCAAAGCAACGTTTATTATAAAATAACGTCTGACAGCGTCTGATGAAGCCAATATGTTCACTTAGTTGGCAAAACTGCCACACATTTATTATTTTGTAATAAACGTTGCTTTGCTCACCAATTTGTATTTTAGTGTAAGTCAAAAGTTCAGTATATTCCTTTCATAAAAGCAGAGATAGATAAAAATTGTATATTTGTATCATAAATATTCTACGCATAGAATTATGGGTACTAATGGTTAAGAAGTGTAAAAACACTGTAGTCTATTGTGCTGACATCGCAATACTTCACTGGAATGTTGGTGAAAAGAATATTCTGGTTTTCGTCTGTAGAACACCAGTAATAAGACTGAGCATCGTCTCCTGATTAAATTCCATCCGATTTCTGCCCATTCCATACTGTGAAATTTGTTTTGTACAATTCGTGAAAAATGTTACTGATTATACATTATTTATTTATTTATTTATTTATTTATATTTTATTATACAGGGTGCGGCACGTGAAACCGGCCCGTCGTAATATTCTGGTATATTGTGTTTTTGGCAACACTTAAATAATCTACCTTCCTACCAAGAGATGGCGTGTCGAGGTCAGGTCGACTTACGTGACCTGCAGCAGTCACGTGCAGCCGCAGCCAGTGAAACTTGTCGAAACCAGTTGAGAAAAAGACCTCGTTGTGTTAAGCCGGGTGAGTGTCAGTGTGTGATAATGCCGTATTCGATACCCGAGCGTGTTGCCATTGTTGAAGGGTTCATTCTCACTGGATCTTTTGTGAAAACATGGATCTTTATTGGGCCCATATTCTTTGAGACGACAGTGAACAGTGACGTGTATATGGGAATCCTGGAGGGGTTTTATACACACTTGACCGAAGAGGAGCGTAAGTTATGTTACTTTCAGCAGGACGGTGCAACATGCCACACATCAGCTGCATCATTGTCCCTTGTGCATGAGATGTTTACACCAGAGAGGACAATCAGCAAAGGCTTGTGGCCTCCTCGGTCACCAGACTTGTCCACGTGTGACTTTTACTTATGGGGACTGTTAAAGGGAAGAGTATACGAAACAAATCCACACACAATTGAAGAACTCAAGACCAGAATCCAGGATGTCACCAATAGCATTACAACACAAGAACTGACAAGGGTATATATGAATATCCTCAATGTTCTATACAAGTAAATATGTAAAAAAAAATCTATAGTAAGCCCACATAATTTTACACCGCTAAACAGTTTAAATTTATATGTAAGCCGATTTTCTAAACTTGCCTCTACTACTGATATTATAAACATTTTACATTTTTAAATGTTATAAACAAATTAGGTAGGGTAACTGTCAAAAGACACGTGTCTCGACATGCCTCATAAGATACATTTGTGCATACATATTTATGTTCACATTATTTGCAACATACTGATTTATTTCTGCAGTTTTACAAGTAGCAGTGCCACACACGACGTTTCTTCCTACCTATTTCTCAAAATTTGTTATGTTAATTCACATGTAAGAGAAGTCCGAGCACCTTTTTAGAAATTCGAGTTAGAGACAGGAGATAGACCGACGTCTATTATTAACGGTGGTCGGGGTGTATTAATAGTACTTCATCTCTATTTCTACATAATTTCTACATTACTTTACAAACTGGTTCATTTTCATCATTTGCAAATTAATACTTTGCTACTTTTTAGTGAAAATTGAAATGGAACTTAAAATATCATATTATTAGTTATATAAAGTACAATTAACGAATTTTAATTTTTTAAAACCTCCAAATTATTTAAAACCTGGAAGTAAATCATAATAAATGAAAATAAAGTAATTAGTCACATGGTTCTTATAACTTGGAAGATAAAGTAAAGAAATGGAAATAAATTCCTTTACGGGAATTTATATGCCAGGGAAAAAACGAGAATATTTCCACTTTTATTTTCCATCCCACCGGGAATATTCCCACTGCCCATCAGTAATCACACATGAAAGATTTTTATAGTGATGTAGCTTCAAGCATTCCATGTAACACGGTACAACGATAACAATGAAACTGCGTGAATATTTTTTGTATACTGCCGAACAAAATTATCTCGTTCTTTTTATCAATACTTCTACACGTAATTGGTCTATTCGATCAAAATATCCATAATCAACCAGAAATATCTACGAATCGACTACGGTAACTTCAATCTTCTACCGATCTCCACCGAAGAGCACACATATAGAAAGCACATACACTACTAATCGGCACAATATTACAAACACCGGAAATGGAGCACAAACCTTTGAAAAAAAACACCCTAATTATCGTTGAGTACATTATTCTACAAATACATCAAACGAAATAACTTCTCACACTCAAAGTTTTTGTATATATATATATATATATATATATATATATATATATATATATATATATATATACAAAATTGGTCGAATTGAATATATACAAATTGAGTGAACCAATTAATTTTGTAATAATTTGCCAGTGCACTCCTCATAGGGTTCTCGCTTACTTTTTTTTATGAATACAGCTTACTAGTTTAACCTTTTGTGTAGGTTAACAGAGTCGTGAACACGTAATAGATGGTGGGAGCTATACGGTAAATTAAAACAGTAAAAAGACAATCCTACTTTTGTTTGCTTGGAGGTTACACATTCTTCATGAAAAAGAAATTATACTGATGCTAACCAAACGATCATTTTCCTTTTCAGACAAAAGTACAATAAAACACAATAATCACAGTGATAATATGTTTTGTTTAACATGTAATATGTCCTTGTTAGTTTAATCTATTGCTTCTTACGAGTTAGGAACTGTAATTACCTGAAAGATGAGTACAATAGAGCAGGCAATAGTTATTATCCACTTGAAGAACGATATTTTGGAAATTTTGTTTGCTTTTTCACGATTGATGGGCAATCTTTGATTATAAGAATCCAAGGGGCAGATATTCTTTCCCCGCATGAATATCTTTACATGACAACGACTGTCTTTAAATGGTGGTTCCATTTTCATTTCCTTGCCTCTAATATAAAAAATACATTTCGCATTTAACTTCGTTCTTTTCCTAATCTCCATCTGTTGCATTTCTATGCACGATGAGTCGAAGATAACCGTTAGACAAGCCTTGGCTAAAGTACGAGATTTTAATTTGGTCTCCAAGTATTACAAAATAAACGAAATTTTGTGTACCGACGTTATTATAATTTTGTAGCAAATTAACAAAATAAACATTCACTTAATCAATCACAAAATTCACAGAAGTACATTTACTCAGCATTATTCAATAAAGAAATATTCAGAAATTTTATGCTTGTTCTGAATAAGCACTGAGAAAGGTTAACATTTAGTCAATTTATTTTGTTAATGTAATGAGGAAAAGTAATTCTGTTTATTAGGAAAGTAAATACCAGAATTTCTGGTTTACGCATCTAGGCAAATATTTGCGATTGTGGACGATAAATACTTAAGAAAATATAATTACTTAATTTCTATGTGGAAATAAATTTTGAAGGACATCAAGAGACATCTCTATAGTTTTAAGAGACCAAAAAATCAATAATTTGTATCTTGTTACATCTTTTTATTTTAAGGATAGAGGTTTCTGTAGTTCTACTCCGTTCAGATTTTGTTTTTCATCACATGCTAATTATCTTTAGCAAATGATAAATACTTATAATCTTTTTACGTATTATGAATTTCATTATCTCTGTAGAGTTTTGAATGACAATATCTAATATTCAATTGTAGAAAATTATATTGAATCTGAGTGTTATATACTACTTAGAATTTGCAGTATTATTAATGTTTTATATATATTGTAATTGCAGGAAACAGATCAAACTGTTGTCACTTTATAGGGTCAACCAATGACTTAGAAGGCTATGCTATGCAAACGTTAGTAACCTTACCGCAGTACAACATACACGACCATGTTCAAAAGTAATGCCTCCTATATGTTTTCTAGGAAGTAAACATATATTAGATTACAAGTACAATTCCATTATATTAAATGCACATTTGTCTTTAAATGTCACATTGTTCAAAAAGGTAGAAAGAGAGTTATCTGGTCTTTTGAACATATTATGAGAGACTGAGGATTTTGTATTTCATCGAACAGAATATATCAAAGTAAGTTGAGTGGCATACGGAACCTGACTTGAAATGGAAGAGGACGCGTGAATGAAAGAAATGAAAGAAAGCAGGGTTAAAGAAAGGAAATAGTGAGAGACAGGGAAAAAATATAGTGCAACAAAGAAGTGAACCAATGAACTGAGTAGAGTAGAGTACATCAAGTGGATGAAAGTGGCCCTGGTAAGTTCACACTCGTGGCATTTTTAATAATTTTGTGTCACTATTCCCAGAAACGAGAACCGCTATACGTTTAACAGATTCATTAAAACTGAGAGCATTTAACAACTTCTCATCCCAACCGCACTGTAAGTGGACCACCAGATGGAAAAGACGAACAAATTTCACTACAAATTTCCTTGCGGTTCCTTCTGTATGACCTTCTAATAGATTCCTTATTAACACTGATATCTCGTGAGCTGTGGCCCAAAGCTACCGCTGCAGCAGCTAGAACATGAGTAGCATTTCTGTCGCTGATTTCTGGACTATCCAATGCTGAAGACAGCTCTGGTGTAATGATGTTGTCTTCTTTGTAACAGACAGTTTTCGGGAAGTAGGATCTGCTTGATCTGAGTCGTCCCGATTTTCAGCACTCTCGTATAAACTGTCTGTAGCATCATCATCATTGTTGACTGAAGCATTTGCTGAAAGCCTATCCATTTTCTTTCTCTTTCTTAAAGTGTATTTCACAGTGTATTTTGTTTTCAAATGTCAAATAATTGTAATAAATGATACGTTTGAGAAGAAACTCGCAGGTAAAATGAGAAAGTCAAATGACATCACAAGTGTGCATACGTCACACACATATACACGTCACACACCCTATATATGAGACATCTAAACATTTCAGCACCAAACTTTACAATACGTCGTAAACGCATCTGGAAATCATACATTGTAAGTATGAAAACTGTATCTCAAAGGGAAAAATGTTGGGTTGATCCAGGTTAAGATCCGCTGAGTTTCTCATGTATTGTAATGTTTAATAACGTAAACGTAGCTATAAGTTCGAGTACGTTGAGCGACCTTTACCCTTTTGTCACTCGCGCTATATTTAATAACGTAAGTACTCCCGAGTTTGCTTCTTTCCAACATTGATATTTTAAGATACAAACAATATATCTGGTAACATTTATTTGATGTAATAGACACCCATCCACCCATATATATTGAACAAACTCCATGGCTCTGGATAAGTAGAGTAACAAATAAAACACAGTTCTGACCAGAGCAGAATGAAATATATTAAAAACTATACTTACAATGTTACAGTTTCAAGGACCTAACGTCCTCTTCATCAGACACAAACACTGAGAAAAGACATGTGACAGCAGATCTTATATACATGAGAAAGTGAAAGGCCACGCCCCTTCTTCTCTCTCATTGGTCGGAGGGAACCAATGAGGATAAAGTTACTTACGCGCAAACAGAAAAATATTTTGTGTTTTTCAAAACTATTTTGAACCACTAGAGGAGAAATTAAGAGAGATAATGGACGAAATCAGACAAGGACAAAAGACATGCAGAGTGAAGAACACGGAAGAATTGAGGAAGAGGATAGATGAGATTAAGTGGAATCAGGAGAAGGTGTTAATGTTTAGTGTAGATGTTAAAGCCATGTTCACCAGTATAAGAAGGGATTATGTCATAAAGGCAATAGAAGAGGAGATGGAAGGGAAAGTTATAAGTCAGTGGAAAAAAGAGAAAGTTATAAGAGCGCTTAAGACTTTGTGGGAAAATAGCTATTGCATAATTGGAGAAAGACTAGTGAAGATAAAAGAAGGTTTAAGCATTGGATCCAAGCTGAGTCCAGTTCTAGCGGAAATAGTAATGAACAAGTGGGAGAAAAAAGTGACAGAACAAGCAGGAGGAAAGTTACTGTTCTTTTGCAGGTATGTTGATGATTGTTTAGGCATATGGACAGGGAATAGAAATCAACTGGAGAAATATGTTGAAAGTATAGAAGACCAAGAGAAAGGCATAAGGTTAGAATTAGAAGTTGAAGAAAATAACTCTATCAATTTCATGGATATGAAGATAGAGAAGCAAGGTGAGAAAGTGACTACTAGTTGGTATCAGAAACCGTGTTGGGCAGGTATTTATTGCCACTGGAGAAGTGATATAGACAAAGCAACTAAGAAGAATTTCATTAGGAACATGGAAAGGAAGATAGAAAACATCAACAGCGAGGAAGAGGGAAAGAAAAAAGATTTGGAAAAATTCTACAAACAATTGAACAATAATGGATATAGGATAGAGCAGTTTAGGAGAAAGAGAAAAGAAGATAATATGGATAGGAAAGAAGAGGAAGACAAGAAGTGGTACGGCATTCAGAGCATAGGCGAAAAGACCGAAGTGCTGAAGAAGTTATTAAGAAAAGGTGGTGTGAAGACTTATAGAAAAGGAGGAGAAACTTTGTTGAAGTGCATAAGGAAGAAAAGGAAAAAGAAGGAAAATCATATAGAGGAGCAGGAAGAAGGAGTGATATATGAAGTGAAGTGTAGTGAGTGTGACACGAAATACATAGGGGAGACGGGGAAAAGGCTTATGGACAGATTAAAACAACATAAGGATGATGTTAGACTGAAAAGGGATAATAATGCTATATACAAACATGTGAAGGAAACGGGACATAAAATAGACTGGGACGGAGCTAGGAGTTTAGAGAGAGAGAAGAGGAAGATTATTAGAAAGTGGAAAGAGGCTAGGAGAATAAAGAGAGAACAAGAGGAGAACCTAATGAATTGGACAAGCGGTATGAATATACACGAGCAATGGGAGAAATTGTTGGATGTGATAGAAAAGGAACAAGAAAAGTGCATATAGGCTATTAATATTTATTTATTTAATTATTTAAATTTATATATTTATATATTTAGTTATATGTATATATTTTTTCTTATTTAATATTTTCTATTTGTTATTTACTTTCTTTGTATGTCATCTCATTAAGGAACTGTTAGAAAAAGTGAAAGGGCTCATTATTTTTCTGTTTGCGCGTAAGTAACTTTATCCTCATTGGTTCCCTCCGACCAATGAGAGAGAAGAAGGGGCGTGGCCTTTCACTTTCTCATGTATATAAGATCTGCTGTCACATGTCTTTTCTCAGTGTTTGTGTCTGATGAAGAGGACGTTAGGTCCTTGAAACTGTAACATTGTAAGTATAGTTTTTAATATATTTCATTCTGCTCTGGTCAGAACTGTGTTTTATTTGTTATTATATATATATATATATAAAATTTTACAACATATGCTTCAATTCTATCTGAAAAATGAACTTAATGAACATTATTGTTGCGAAAGCGAATTAAGTTTTAAAAATAACTGACGTTACAGTCTGAATATGCAATACAGTTAATTGTTTGTAACTATAAGATTGTGTATGTAAAATCTTTTTTGACTGTTTGATATAATAGTGTATTTACTTGTTTCCATCAATGTAGCGAAGTCCAAAATAAAGCTATTATTTCCGCTTTTGATGTTGCTTTACAGTCACTTACTCTGTCGAAACTTGTTTGTAATTTGTCCAAATACTTGTTAGTACATTTTCAATTTCATCAATCAATGCTGTATCGATAAATTTTAAAAGAAACGTCAATTTCTTCAGTGACACCCTTAGCACTAAGCTTTGCCCGTGGCATCTTTTTCACAATGTTTATACACTTTGTAAGCGTGTGTCCTCCCTCACTCCCATTCCATTTTAAATTCCCCAGTTAGTCCTATCTGAAGTGAAATTAGGCTCTATACACTATACGTTGACGCAATCCTTACATAATGGTCCTGTCTGTTTCAACGTGTTGTCAACACTTTGCAGTGGTGACTTGCATTATGTGATCAGAACACAATAAGTGGTGAAGTGGGTGTAATTCCTCAAAAACTAGATCGTTAAGAGCAAATGTCATCGACATTTATTTCTATTGATTTGATATTTTAACTGCATTATTTTAAATGGCAAATAACTATAAAACCTCTCAGTGTGTATATTGCTTTCAAATGAATGTTTTCCGTCAATTTTTCAATGTTGCTCTTTGTCATGAATCGGCGTAAGAACATGAACATTGTGCATGGAAGGCGGGAAGGAAGGCATTCTCGTACGCATCATGGACTCGTTGAACTGCAAGGCAAATTGAACGCCATGGAAATCTAAAATGAAAATTGTCATCTTTCGTAGTGCCACGTAGTTAAGAGTATAAACGAGTTCTAGAAAGTAGACATAGATTCGAAAAACAAATGGTTAAGCGAAGATAAGTGAATAAGTGTTATATTTATGCAAATTAGCTGAAGTGACATGAATGCACGCCGCAAAAGCCTGTTCTCTTCGTTTATGTTTGATACGAAAATTTAATCCTTGCATTTGATAACATTAATATTCATCATAAGAAGTTCTAAGTAACCTGAAAGAACAACAGCACACGACGTATCATGAGTTTATTGAATGTATATTGATTTCACCATAAATTTCATAATGGAATATGCAAGCCAAGACCTAGTATGGAGCCTTCAATTCTTCGTCTAAATAAGAAGCTGAAATTAGATTCCCTTTTAATGCAATAACACCAAATTTCCCCTTAACCCCCCACCACAATTGAAGTGCAGTGCAGTGAAGTGCTTTATGAATCAACTTGTGGGAAGGTTATCACGTACTCCCAAGCTAAACATAAGCTGGGAACAATAATATCATGTCATTTTTAAGTTAACCCGTAGTTCTTTTTTTATTATTCTTAATTTTTGAAATACAATAAAAATGGACTAAAAGATACTAAATATATCGAAACAGGTTTATTAAAATTTATATTGATAAAACGTGCACGTAAGTATATGTGAAGTGTACAATAATTCTTGTTTGAGTAAAATTTATTAATGTGTTTGTTTTGTTTTCAGTCGTTTTATCCAACTTTCTCACACGAATCACTACAGAAACCATCAGAATTAAGTACCGGTATTTATATACACTCTGAAGATATAAAGCGGGCTTATCAAGGATGGTGGGTACGCGTGAGTGCTATTTTGGTTCGTTCCAGACCCTCCCACGATTTCTATTCTAACCACTATTATATGCAGTGGAGTACTTGATTGTTCTCACCACTGAGTCCACTATATATATATATATATATATATATAGATATATATATATATATATATATATATATAAAGCTAATAGCCCGAACATGGGAACTGAACCCTACTGTGTTATAAGAATGGCGCACCGAACAGCGGCGGAACTCCTGCACCGTTGGGGCAAAGGCAGTGATTCATGTTTAGAAACGTAAATGTAAAAGATAAGTCTGACTCGTGTTTAGAATTCTCTTAGGCATACAAAATGGATGAAAGTAATGTTAAGTTATTGTTGGATGCAATTAAAGCAAATAAAGATGAAATGCAAGTTTTACTCGTTGAACAAACTAACAAGCTACGTGAATCTTTAGAAAATAAAATAGCTGAAGTTAGTGAACAAACTAATAATGTATGCGAATCTTTGGGAAGTAAAATGTTAGAAATAAGCGAAACAAAAAAAAAAAAAAAAAAAAAAAAACAAGTTGGCGATAAACTTGAGGCACAATTAGAAATAATAAGAAAAGAATGTGTGGGCAGATATGAACAAATATCTAAGGAAATAGACGGGAAATGCGAGAAGGTAAATGATAAATGTGAGAAAATATGGGGGAAAACTGTTCAGAATTGTCAAGAACTTGAGAATATTACGGTCCATTTGGGTAAATGTGAAGAAAAGGCGGACCGAGCATTTGAAAAATTTTAATCGATCGAGGAATCTGTTAACAATATTGAAAGTAATTTAGAAAATAAAGAAAATATGTTATTGGGATTGAATGGTACGACTCATAAGTTAGAGAGAAATGTTGAGAATACAATTCTTCAAGGTATCGATGTAATAAATATGAATCAAACATTGCTTTAATAAGTGATAGGTTTTTAGGCTTGGAAATAAAAGTAGATGAAACTCAAACGAAGTTAACTTCATTAGCTGAGAGTGCTAACAGAGAGGGCAGCGAACGTAATTTGCGTAGATTAAGTGCATCGAGTGGTGATAGGAGTAGCCATAAGTCAAAATAAAGCAAGGAAGAAACTAGTAGTTCCAACTAAACAGATTCTAGTTCCTCGACAGCAAGTGAGATAACAGAATTGAAGAAACCAATCAAAGTAAGAAAATCAGATAGGGGTGATGTGAAAAATGCTTAACGACGAATATTACGTCATGGTGACATTGAAATGTTTCCCAAGTTTTCAGGTTTAGAGGAAGATGTGTCACCAACTTCGTTCTTAAAGCAGTTTAAGCTTGTGGCGCACGCTGTAGATTTACCAAAATCTCAATATTTAGATGTACTAGGATTTGTTTTTACCGGTAATGCTCGTGAGTGATACAAATCAAAATTAGGTACATTTCGTTCATTTGAGAATTTTACCGAAGAATTGAAAGCTCAATTTGCTTCTGAACAAGTTATTTCAAGTAAATTATCGGTGTTGCAATCTCAAGCATTCAATCCAAAAACTGATGGTACCGTTACCGATTCCGTTTACAAAAGATTCAACAAGATACGTGGTTTGTCGTCTGGTATACCGTAAACTTTTATTGTGAACACGATTAAACAGTTGGTATCTATTTCTTACAGACGACAGTTAGTTCCCAAATTTAGATTCCAATTCATTTTTAACTGCTATACAAAATCTTGAAGCGCTGTATTACGATAGCAGAAATATTAATGATAGAAACAATTTTCATGGTAGAACTGTACGTGTTAATCAGGTAAATGAAGTGCGGGGCAATTATGAGAAGTCCAGCAAAAAGGGAAATTATGGTAATGAAAACCGTGAAAATTCAACTAAAGGGAAGTTTAAAGGACCGAAAAAGAAGGGAAATCCGAACAAGAAAAAGTTTTATTGGAATAAAGGTAAGAATAGTTATGCTGGGAATAATGATCGGAATGAAGGCCAAGGTAAGAATTGTAATAGCTGTGAAGACGATCATGATTATGAAACTTCGAATCAAAACGAGAGTTAATTTTGTAAACAGTAGTTATGATGAAGGTGAACCGAGCACAGCCAATGCCTACATATGCTCATTCTGCACCACAATTTCCATATTATAGCCCAAGAGTTATGTTTCCACAAAATAAATATCAGAATTTAAACTAACGTTACTCTTCAACGCGAGTGCGGTTGGCAGAGTTGGTAATGTAAGTGGTAATTTAGGTACTGAAAGTCGAAATGCACTTAAAAATGATTCGCAATGCGAGCTTGTTGTGATTGGAAATAATGTAGTTAATGTAGTAAGCTGGGATATCGATTCATCTGATAGTAGCGATGAAGAACAAATGTTTAATAGTCAATGTAGGTCAGCTGAGATAAAGGTACGGATTTTAAATCAACCAATAGTAGCCTTGTGTGACTCTGCAGCATCAGTTAGCCTTTTGTCTTTAGAGGCATGGAAACGAGTAGCCTCGATAATTTCCCATCTTCACTTGCGACCAGCTCCACACATTTTGTTGGTGGATTTTTCAGGTAAGAAAAAGAAACAGGTGCAAGGTGAAACAATATAGTAATGGGCAGTGGGAATATTCCCGGTGGGAAGGAATTTTAAAAAATGGGAATATTCCCGGGTTTTTTCCCTGGCCTATAAATTCCCGGGAAGGAATTTATTTTTTCTTTACTTTATCTTCCAAATTATAAGAACGATATGACTAATTACTTTGTTTTAATATATTATGATTTACTTCTAGGTTTTAAAGAATTTGGAGGCTAAAAATTTAAAATTATTTGACGATACTTTATATGACTAATAATATGATTTTTAAATTTCCATTTACACTAAAAAATAGGGTAATTGTTTAGAATTGGGGGGCCAAAACTAGCAAAAAGTAGGATGATTTACGGAGGAAATGAGTTGATAGTGATGTTCAAGTAATCAAGAAAGTATCGAACACATTTTTTTAGGGCAGTAGGAGATTTATACAAAACGGAAAGGTAAGTGGAAGTGATTTATGTGAGAAAAGAAAGTGAATTGTTTGTAACGAAGATAGAAAACAACGTGCCATGCGGGGCTCTAACCCGCCTTCATTCGCTAACACTCGCTCTGCAACGCTGTCTGAATTTAATGTTGGTACCGTAATTTAACGTATGAAACCGTAAAACAACCGCATCGGAATAGAATATCGCAAAAAAGTAGGTGCAAAAGCTGGTCCCCAATGCTAAAGAACAGCTAAAATTAGCAAAGGACTAATCTACAAATGATGAAAAGGAACCATTTTGTAAAGTAATTTAGAATTATGTAGAAATAGAGATGAAGTACTATTAATAAACCCTGAATCACCATTAGTAATAGACGTCGGTCTGTCTCCTCTCTCTGACTCGAATTTCTGAAGAAGTAGTCGGACTTCTTTTACATGTGAATTAACGTATGGAATTTCGAGAAATAGGTAGAATCAAAGGTCGTGTATGGCAATGTTACGTGCTAAAATATAGATAAGTAAGTATCTTGCAAACTTTGTGAACATAAATATGTATGCGCAAATGTTGATAAATTGGTGAGACATGTATCTTCTAGTATTTACCCAATATAATTGGTTTATAACATTTATAACTTTGGTGTGTTTATAATATCAGTAATAGTCAAGTTGAGCAAATCCACTTACATATAAATTTAAACTGTTACTATATAATTTTTTGAAACATATTTAATTGATAGAACATATTGTAAATAAATATACATTTATGCGTACTCTCTAAATATAATAAAGTATTAATAAAGTAACATAAGTACCGTTAAGAATATACATTTTAAAGAATCCTCTGTGGACAACAGTAATAATATGCTGTAATATAAAAATTAATTCAACTTTGAAATCATAATATAGTAATAGAATGCAATTTCCTTTCTGATTGTACATAAATTCCCATTTTGGGAATATTCCCGAAATATATCTTCCCGGGAATTTACCCATCACTATTCAGGAGTTACCTTTTGGAACTGTAGCGATCCAATTTGGATCAAGGGCCGATTTTACTATCTTACTAGGAAAGACCCTGCGATCGACAGCGGGACCCTCATCGAAGCAAGATAATTAAAACGTTTATTTTATTAAGTTTTCCAACTAATTTTAGTGAAAAGGACACTAGTTAGTAACAGTAAATTCAGTCTAATCTTCGAACCCCGACTTCGAGACGACAAAATTAACTTATTTCTGTATGTGTGTGCCTAGAACAATAACCCTTTGTTCGAAAGTTGCTGAGAGACTTTTCTCTACTTCAGTTTCCATGAGAACGAAAATTAGTAAGTCACTCCATGTGTCTAAGTGACATCTAAACTAATTTGTGATTGGACAATTTTTGGTCATCAACCAATAGTGGACAATGTTATATTCAGTGAGTGGTTGCTAGTCACGTGACCCACGATGACCAGAAGAAGCACAGGTTACTCTCGCGAGAAACAGAGAAGCCCCTATCACGAAAGGCAAAATCGGGCGAAAGAAGTCGAACGACAGACTGAAACCTCCACAGCGGAGAGGTAGTGTAGAGAGCAGCCCGACAAACTAATAGTGGACAATGAAGTCAAGCGCTTTAACCGAACGGCAGGTTACGACAAACATTATTTTGGTAGTTCTTGAATATAAGTTGTTTGTGATTGTACAAAGAGAAAAGCATCTCTCTTGGTAATCAGGCAGAAGACACTCGTCAATGGTCTTAAAGTGCAGAGAATTTTTGCTGTGAGGATACCAAGTCGTCAGAGGACCATTTCATCATACTTCTCGACAGGACACGTTGTTCTATGGAATTTTACCTGGATGCAATTGTAAGTAAAGTGGCAATTTTGTTCTGAGGCAGCGACAGGAATATTCAGTGAATTATCTCTCGGAAAAGCTATGTTTCTTCAATTGTGTTAAGATCTAAAATCATTTTAAATAGCCTGCACGCCTACTACGCATTTATAAAAAGAAAAAAATAAAAAAGTAAGATTCACTATACGCATTATTTTGCGAATAAGCCACTAGCGCCGAAAGTTGAATTTACATATTTGGTTTAATCGATCTTTAAGTAGAAAAAAAAGTTTAGTTAGAACATCAGAATTTATTTGAAACTTCTCGCGGCCTAATAAGTAGTTCTTGTAAAATGTCAATTGTATTTCTTATTGTGTTCTGATGTGTATGTTAGGTTACTTCTAAAGCATAAATATGTAATTCAGATAATTTTGAAGCTGAAATATGATTATTTAAATGTATATGTGACTGACGTAATCATTTAGCTTTCAACTTGACAATCCCTCATACCGCGAGGACGTAGGTTGTGGTACGTGCTTTCTCATAATTTGCAGGAGCAGTGAGCACCAAGTCCAAAGGTAAAAAGAGGACTTATGGTGTTAATCATCACACACAGATAGCTCGAAAACGACCAACCACATTCCGTACCAACTTTCACTCAAATCCTCCCAAAGCATGTTATGTATCTCGGTGGAGGAAGATGATCGGCACACTTACAATGTATATTGAAAGGATAAAAAGAAGCGACCTTCCACACCAGCGATAACATAAATAATTGGTGCCGAAACCCGGGATCATAGTAAATAATTTACTTAATTGATTTAGTAGAACCCGCGAGTACAGTATCTAGTTAACATTTAAATAATTCTAGCATTATTGCTCATTTTTACAGACTACCTACTATCCGGGCAAACGCGAAAATTAATTCCATTTAAATATAGTCATTGAAAGAAACGACTGAAATAAATTTAAGGTCAACGCGTATGGTCAAGATATATCCACTAAAGGTATGCTAGAGGCGAGAAAGCGCGCGCAATTTTGACTATCATGCTTTGAGCCTTCTGACGTCACCCCGCTGATTGGTTGCATCGTCTGTTAATCGGGCGCGACAAGTTTGAAGCGTTTAGCAGGTGATTTCACGCGTGTGTGCACTATTTGTTTTTTTTTTATTTCTTTTACACTTCTGTGAACCTCTGCTACATATTGGATACATAAAACAATTGCACACAACAATTGCAAGTATGTGTTTCAGTGTGTTCGTGTGTGTTTGTGTATTAATGTTCTGTGAGTGGGAGTTGTTACCCTTTGTTCCTTCCTAATTTAGGAACTCATGAGTGACAGAGGTAAACTAAAAATTCTGTGTATTATTTACTGTATAGTTTTCTGATACTTTGTGCTAATTCTTGCCAGTATGAGTACTTCTGCCGTAGCGGGTTGCCCTAATAATTTGCGAAAAATGGAAGGGATAATATATCATAGTTTTCCGAAAAATGAATGCGTTTTAAGAGAATGGGTAGCACGATGCAAGAGAACTGACAAAATGTGTATTAGCTACAAGAATTGTATTGAAGGTGATTTGTGCATTACAAGAATGAAGCGTATGTTTATTATTGTGTTTGTACATGTGTATTAGACATATTAGTTATAATTTAGAGAACCTTTAGAGACTTTTAGAGATATTATTAGCCTATCTTAGAGACTGTCAGTAAATATAAGTAAACAAAATGTTAGACCTCGCAGAGTTAAAGCAAATGCTTACTGCGTTAGTTGAGGAACAGTCTTCGAAATTTGACGACAAATTAAGCACAGTTACTGAGACAATTGGTAAAAATTGTAAAGAAAATATTAATGAATTCAGGGAAGACATGAACAGAAAATTTGAAAGTTTAGGCAAAACAATAGATAGTAGACTCCTAAAGGTACATAAAAATGCAGAAAATAAACAAACTGCATCAGAGCATAAGGTAAATGAACAACAGGCCGAAAAACAGATTTTAGCTTTTAAAGCAACAGCCAACGTACCAGTAAACTAACACAGGAAAACACGTCATGTTTACAAGAGCAGGGTCGTGTAGTAAATAACACTCAGAACAACGTTCTTGAAATTGAAAATGTAGCTTTAGAAAACACTACTTACGTTTCTCAGTCAACAACAGAAGTTGATATGTTAGAAAATCACCCAATCCAAGTTGTTCAGGATGCTATGCAACAGATGTATGACATTCCGTCGCCATCAGCTGATAGGCTAGCCGTTAGCTCAAATGTAGGACAACAGGTTAAGAGCAACGGGCGTGAGTCAAAATGCGAAATAGAAGATTCTCAAAGTGACATTAGCCAGATGCGAGACGATAGGATTTTCCACAATTTAGGTAGCTCGATGCAGGGACAGAATAACAACAGCGAACCAGATCATAATAGTGAGAGTTATAGTTCCGATCATTTCCAGTGCAGTTTAAATGATAGTTTGTTTCTGACTAAAATTCAGCAGCCTAGTGTGACACATGAAACTCGTGATTTGTTTACACACAGCGCAAGGTCAGATAAGAAAACGGAATATTCTCCTTCGCGTACTTTTCAGCGTGAATCAGACGTGTTCCACGCACACGAAGATGCAGCTGCCGGTTCTCCCTAGTTCAATAAACAATCCCTATTTGCAAGTCCACATAACATAAGGACATTTACTCTCCACTTCCGCGTCGTTTAATAACACTTTGGTTGTTGAATGTAAATCGAAAAGTACCGGCGCAAACAAGTTGATAGTTTTTGAAAAAACATCCTTCAGTTCTCAAGTGCATGAATCGGTTCTTAAAGCTGTAATCACGCAACACCGTTCTTTCAGTGATTCGAACCTGGGAAGTTCACCTCCTGAGATAGCAGCTAGTATCGCAACACCACTTCCGCATAGATGTAAAGAATTTTGTGTTATGTATTTGCACTTCCGCTATGGAAAAGAAGCGTGTAGTTAAATTATGGGATAATCTGAATATAAGATTCGGTTCCGTGAATAAAGTTAGGATTTGGGATCCTACAGCGAAGACTTATTACACGTATATTTTCGTGGTGAGAAAGAACTCGTTCGAAAACAAATTGTTAAATTAAAAGACACTCCTTGTCATCATTCGACGCATGAAAAGTCATTGCTTTCAATTTGTCCAGAAGTAGGAATTTTCAGTTAGCTTGAACAACTCGACGAAAACAACTCAGAAACATCAATAAAACAGGCTTGTGTTAAAAGTGCAACATTATGATCGTTTAGATTACTTTTTACATAAATTAGGAGATTTGTATGTTACACACCATTGCAGAAATTCCATCGAATGGTCTGACGAGTGTCTCAAATTAATAATGACGAATTTCTCTAGTGGATCGCAGTTACTCCATTGAAAAAAAATCCCACCAAGCTGCTTGATGAGGGACTTCTATTACAGCATATCTGAGAAGACTGTCCGACCAGCCGTATTCCAAATCACAACATGAGGTACGTAAACAATGTATATGTTTAATTAAAATTTATTTTAGGATTACTCAGGACTGAGGATGTTTTGAAGGAGGAAAGGATCAAGGAGAAACAAATAAAAGTAATGAAAGGTAAAGATGAGTTAAATTAGATCGGGAAAGTTTTTCCAAATTTAGAATCTTTATGACCCTTTGACCAATTTTGAGTACAACCACTACTCTTTTAAATCACCACATTTATATAGTTTGGACTTTATTGCATATTCATTGTTTATTTCAGGATAAAGAAGAAGATAAGTAGCTGAATAAAAATTTAACCTATAATATTATGTGTTGTTTTATTATTATAATATTTAAATGTGTAAATCTTCAAACTTCCAATAACCCTATTTGATGCTGTTTTAGGAAGCTTAGAGATTGGTTAGGTATACTTAGAGAATTTTGTAGGAAATTTAGAGATCATTTACTACATGCATCTGTACATTTATATGTACAGAATGTCCATAAAATATACTGTTCGTTTTGATCATGTTAGAAAACAGAAAAATTAAGCATTTAAAAAAACGAATGATAATAATGTTATTTTAACAATTTACGGATCTGTTCAACATGTTAAAATTAAATGTCAATAATGAGATAAAATTTGCACTGTACTTAAGAAAATTAATATGGCTCTGCATTTTGATTTTTTTCGAATCAGTACGTTTTACATTTGACGTCAATATTTTTCTGGTGTGATATTAAAATATTATGAAATTATTTGCAAGTAAAGATAAAATTAAATAAATAGTTACTTTTGTTTTGGTGCCAGAACAAATTATGCATGTGTAAAGATTGGTTAAAAGGTCATGGCAGACAATAAGTTAGTTTCTCTTGTTATCACGTTATTGCAAAAGAAAAGGAAGACAGTATATTATTAATATCATTGTAAGGTTAGAACCTTACAGGCATCCATTAAGAAAAGGATGGACCAGTAAAGTTTGGACGTCTGGTCAGGACGTATAGTCCATTACGACTCGTCAATCTACAACCTTACAGGCACCCGTGAAGAAAAGGGTGGATTAGCATTTGGACGTCTAATCAGGTCCTGTAGCCCATGATGATCTTTTGGCTTTATAACTCGTAAATCTACAACCTTACAGGCACCCATTAAGAAAAGGGAGTGTATTAGCATTTGGACGTCTAATGAGGTCCTGTAATCTATGACGAGAATTTGGCTTTATAACTCGTCATTCTAAATTATCTAAATTCTGTAACAATTTTATCTTTTCGGCCATAATAATAATTATTTTTTTTGGCACATATAAACTAAACCTTATTATGTTAAAGAAGTCAATGGAAATGAATTTGATCATGAAAAAGAAATGTTAAAATACGTATGCAGTACGAAGATAATTATAAAATGTATAGACAAATAGTATAACAACGTAATAGAAATACTAGATTTAGACTAAACTACCGGCTTAGACACATATGAACCAGAATGAGACTTTTTTAAGAAAGACAATGTACGTTTATAGACTAGTGTCCAATTTTATAAAGTTGCTATTGTTATAGTACAGACGTGCAGAGACTTGATTGCATTCGCACGTATAGACAAGTCGCGTTAGTTCTTTGCAAGAAAATGGTTATTTTAAGGACAAACAATTATTATTTTTGGAGCTGTTATCAATTACCCTCCATTTGAAAGTGTATCGCACGCGTTTCAGGGGAAAATATCTTCATTTTTTTATAACGTCTTCTTCTATTTTTTTTTATGATGTCATCGCCTAACGATGCTTTGTTAACAGCTCATATGGGAAGGTACCGATTTATGACTATAAGGGAATAGGGATTCTAAGATTTATTGTAGGAGTCACTCAATTCCTATGAGTGTCAGTAAAGATCAGCGCTTACTGCAAAACTCCAGCTATGGGTATAGCGAGTCTGTTGTGCTTATTGACTTTAGAGTTCAACTCACTAATCTGTTGTTACTTTATTTTTTTTATCGGACTCAACTTTGTGTTGTGAGGCTAGTGAGAAACGTCGAACTAACAGTACAAAGAGGCACATTTGAAATATAAAATTTCACTTTAAAGCGGAAAAAAAGTAAAAAAATTAATAGAAATGTCTAATAATAGTATAATATGTAGATACTAATAACAATGTAGATAAATAATGTCACATTTATCAGATACAAATATTAGTGATCGTATATATATATTTAGATCATTTTAGCTAATGAATATCATGTTTAAATAATGTTTGTTGAGTATTGTTTATGTCATTTGAAGTCATTATATTCGTTAAATCCATATATCTTGATGATAATTTTCATACAGTTTTAATAGAAATACAATATTTTCATTCTTGTTATATAGGACTTTAGTCAATTAAAAGTATTTATGATAGCATATTTTACTTATATTAACATAGTTGATTGGCGCCGAAATATATTCATATGTTACATAGTTAATAGCTAACGTTAGGAAACGAATAACGATATTTGTCGACAACATTTATGCTATTACTATGTTATAGTTTAGGTATAAAATATAATCTTTTTCAGGCGATTTGTTTTTCTTGTCCATTTATATCTTAAGTTGTGTGTAGTGTTTTAGGTTTCGATGAATCTATAAATCTTCATCAGTTCGAATGACATACGTTAGGCCGTACATATGTCGTTAAAAAAAAGAAAAGAAAAGAAATACGTTTTGCTTGTTACATTTTGAAAACGAGTAGACATATATTCTTCCATTAACATTTTTTTTATTTTTCTTCAGTAGTCGATAATTTTTATCAATATTATACAATTTTTACAGTTAAAGATATACTTCTGGTTTGCATTTTTGATTTTTATACAAATGCTACGGTCGCTACTGAAGATTTGATGAAAAAAATATATATGGGTCATTTGCAAATAAATTGGCTTTTTGGAGACTAAAAACAGCGTAACTTAAATAATTAAAATAGCATTCTCATAATTAGCACTCATCATACGCACTAAAAATTTAAACCGTTCAGGGTCGAGGCCAACTCATTTATTAAGATTTTCACCACTTTTCCAGCAAAAAGGGAAATCCATGCATCAGGAGAATGACAGCGAAGCCAGAAGAATGACATATTTCTTTAATTTTATGCTTATAACTGGCAGCCAGAGACTCACATAACCTTGAGCGTTAATACAAGGATAATCTTCAACTATAGTTAAAAACTAAGGAGTCAGAGCGTGAAAAAAGTTTAAAATTATATTATTGTATAAAGAATAGGGAGAACATAAAATAATAAAGCGATATGTGTGACATAATACTTAGTTTTATTTACAAGATGCATACAAACGTATATAATATATTGTATGTTTTAAGAAATGATATATAACAGTAACATCACAGTCGTTCAATCTAATTTAAATTCGCATTTCTATGTGCGAAACTAGGAACAGCAACATGCTATCTTAAAGAATATAGCCTATGACACAAATTCTAATCTGAAATTCGACGGCTATAAGACAAGAAGTCTGAAAATAAACATACCGTTTCATCATACAAGCTTTGTTTGTTGGAAAGTATAAATTTAATGCAATTGATATATTTTTCACATAACTTCTATAAAACAAGATCTTATCTAAAAGAGTGTAACTTTTGTCCGTATTCAATAATAAATGTAAGAGACCGATCATTAGCTTTTACAATACTATAGAAGCAAATGTATTATTAAATTTAAAAGAAATTACACAGAGTACTTTTTTACTATTCTATACTTAAAATTTATAGAACTCACGCTGTCCTTTTACAATAATTTCTGGTTGTGGAAGAACTTCAGTAACTTCATGAACATTACAACTGTAAGTAATACCATTGAAATTTCTCTTCCATAGTCTCGTGTCTTTATCCCATTGAATAAGATACTCAATATTCACTTCACCATCCTTCACATCACTTCTACACAGTGCAATGTACTGAAATGACCTTTTCCTACCCTTTATATTAACGCGAATAAATTTTCCCTCTTTAATGCGTCCCGAAGTAGTAACATTTGCACAAGGTGCATCATCATCACTACTATAAATGTTCTCAACTCTTTGTTTCTCTTTGGTTGGAATTTGAGAATTAGAGTACTGGCCTAATTCATAGTGATAACAATAGCCTGTACAATCAAAACAAGACAGCATTCTCATTCTGAATAATCGTCTGTTACTTGTGTCCTTTTCAGTGACCATTTGATGTACAGACATGGTTCCTTTAATTTTTTTTACCTTTCTCCTGGATAATTTGCGCTCCATTTGTTTAATATCATCTGATGATATCTGTTCAACGATTACACTTTGCATGCTCTCTTTTAAATACTTGACTAAAGCTGCTGAGTTTGCAATATCTTTACCCTGTGCTACTATGTTGTCTACCACTCGTTTGCACGTGCCTCCAATGCCATCTGGTGCGCCTTTACCATGACCAGTTTCATGATAGTTCCAGGTGTCTTTAGATATGTTTTGGTACATTTCAAAAAAATCACTGCACAAAACACTAAACATCAAGTTATTCCTATATTGAGTAACAGGGCTGTCACTCCAGAAATGGATTATATCTATAGTCGGAGGCAGTTTCTTCATCATTGGTTGAAGATGGGCCCAAATCGCAGGTACACCATGTAAAAGGTTACTGGATATTGTACAAGAACTTCGTATATTAATGTTAGACTCACTTTGTCGCGGGTATAAACGACCACCGTGTGCATTGCCACTTGTTGTCTTGATTCTCCAAAGTTAAATGACTGTATTTCTTCTGAATATTTACATGCATAATTCTCAATAAAATCCATGTGAATTATTGTTTCTCTTTGAGTTATGACCGCATTTGCAATCTCAAACTATTCTGTTGGTGTCTTACTCGAGCCACATGCTTCAAAAATTCATCTACTGTTTCTATTCTCATTTGCTATTTTTGAAACTGTCGTATTTATTTTTTCTTTAACAACTTTTTTCACCGATTTGACCGATCCATTGCTATCTGTATAATTTTCAGTTTTTGTGATCCACTTTGAATATTCGGCTTCATGATCATCAAATTATTTGAAAATGATTGTTTTCTTGTTGCATCTTTCACATTCTCTTAATAAACATTGTTTTTCTTGCGACTCACAGCAAGTTATTTCTAACACCGAGTCTGGTTTTGACACATCTAAACAGCCATATGCATAGAGAGCTTTGATTAACATTTCCATATTTGAATGCTTCTCACATTTGCACATCTCTCTTTCACCGATAGTCATTTTCGTCACCCATTTTCGCCGATACCGGGTAAACGTGCTTTAGCTGATATATTTTCTTTTCGGGTTATCTCTCAAATACTTTGTGTATAAGGTGGTCATGTTATCTTCCAATACTCTTCGTTGATGCTTTGCACACTTAGAACTGACATAATCCTTTTTTCCTGGGAATATTCTACTGACATTGTCTTGCTCGTAAACCGAGATGATATCCTGTTGAAGCTTCAGAGTAGCTGTCTTGCGCACTCTGGTATTTTTTGCCTCTAACATTTTTACGCGCCCTCTCTTCATAAATCTAGCTGCGGAGAACATGCGATACTTTTTTAATATTTTTCCTCTGGTTATTAAGTGTAACATTCGTTTTTTCTCTCCGAACCCGCACCCTTCATTGTCTCAACTGATTGTGTTAACTGTTGATTAATAACTCCACCAAAGAGAAGTCCTTTTCTTATTTCACTCTTATTTCTTGAAGCTATGAGCTTTCCTACTTTCTCTCTTGGAGTTAGAAATGATTCTTTGTTTGAGCTAATTTCCCTAGAAGATTTCGTTTTCAATCATTGCAGCCGTTTTTTTATTTATCCAACTTTCTCTTCAGACATTTAATCACTTCATCTTTTACTCTCAACTCGCGATTTTTTTCTCTTCTCACTTTCTTTTTCTCCTGTTCTGTTGTCTTTATAATTTCTGCTACAATTTCTGGGGAATGTGGAACATCTTTGCGTTCTGAAGCACTGTCTGGTGGGATATCACAAGAAATAGTCGTATTAATTGCTACTCTCCGCCTTTGTCTCATTCTTGCTGTGTTTTGACGCCACTGTTTTTTTTTTCATTTGCTTTTTCCTTTCTGACATTTCTTTCATGAGCTTAACCTGTCCTTTCTTCCGTCTTTTTGGTATTTCATTCTGGACTTTTCTTTCAATTCTGCAGCGAAGGAAGGACACTCCGCAGCTTTTTGCTTCAGTCTCTCATATCTTCAACGTTCTGCTTCCCTTTTTTTTCGAAGACGGTCTTCATTACTTTGCTTCTTTCTCGCCAACTGCAAGTGACAAAGAAGTCCACTTCAGATCCCTTATAAGTAACGTCTGGGTGCTATGACTTCTGATCACGTAGCAATTGCCATTCTCCTGGCACGAAAATGCCAGGAGAATGAGTGCGTAATTATGACAGGAGAATGATATTTCGCTAACATTTCGTTAACATCTTACACCGTCTTTATCTATTACATGAAATGATGTACTCATTTTAAACATATCTGTTTTGTCTCTCTCAAAAAAGCTAATTAATTTATATACTGTAAAAACAAACTAAAATGACTTACCAGAAGAATAACTAGAAATGCTGCAAAGAATCGCACACCTACTTCGCAGTACACTCACTCAGAAACTGGCTGACGCAACACGCAGGTTGAACAGTGTTGGCAATATCACAGATACAGAAGGTACTATCTGTGTAAAAATAAACTTTTACGATTTTGTACATGTAATCAAATGTGATCTTGAAAGAGACGAGAAATCACCCAGGAGACTGACAGAAATATTACGGACAGAGTTTGATGTTATAGAAACTATTATAAAAATATTTTTTTGCTTTCTCTTTTTGAATTGAAAAAGTGCCATATATTTCAAATATTGTATGTGAAATTTATGAAATAGAATTAACATTAAAAGAAAATATACAAGAGTTATTAGTAATAATTGTACATATGGACAACCCAGGAGAATGATATTTCTATTCATCTTTCCCCTCAAAATATATTAAATCATTACGAACTATGTAAAAAATACCGACTACCAGATTGTTATACTTATAAAATATATCTCGAAAAAAACTCATTTAAAAACAATTTTTTAACTTACTATTGAAAGACTTCAAAAGGCAAATTTATTTGCAAACGACCCATATATATGTGGTTTATTGAAAAAATAGCCGAATAGGAATGCCTGAAAATATTTCGTTTTAATGACCATTGAAGTATTGTCGATTTAGATGTTTCATTTCTTTGAAACTTATATATTTTAATTTCATTAGGTCATTATCTAGTCATGTATTGAAAAAAAGAAATTGAATATTAAGCATAAGTTTTTAATGAATCAAAAGATTTTATTATGTATTAGTAGTATTATTGCATATATGTTTGATTATTATTTGTACGTATATTCTTCATATAACTTTGTCTATAATAAATGTCGTTTAATACAAATTATACAAAAAGAATAAGAAGTCAAGCCAAGTAATATTAATGATCAGGGACGAGAAAAAAATATTAATAGGAAAATTTAGTTGAATTTCGTATGAATTATTATTTCATTTAGTTTTCTATTTTGAGTAGATTTATTTTATTGGATAAAGGGAACGCGAAACCAAGATTGAAAAAATAATCATAAAGAAAAAAGGTAACGGAGATTTTTAAGGAAATATTTTCAATTATTATTATTATTAACATAAAAGGAAAATCGGAATAAAATTAATTATTTGAAACCGTTTAATGCCTATTATCCAAATGATAGTACGTTATAGAGGTTCTCCTTCAGAGTACAACATGGCCAGAGACATGTGAATATGAATCTCTAGGTTTCAGCCATAACATAGCCAACAGAGGATTTCTTTTTGGGGAAATCAACATGGCCCACAGTCAGTGAGGTTTCAGCTATTTTTAAGATATTTTATTAATGTGAAATATTTTTTATATAACGTTGTAGGTTAAAAAAAGAAGGGAAGAATAAGTAAATAAAATGGAATCAACGAGGAGTCATTACAACAAGTCAGTTAACGAAATGACAGCATATTAATTGATTGATGATAGTAAGAACTTTTAATTAGTGTCGAAAATTTAAGGTTTTCAGCATTTTTTAATCTGATCTAGCAGAAGTAACATACTCATGTGTTTTAAATCAATGTCAGTAGGCGAGATTTATGATTTGTATAACAGCAATAAAGGAAGAAAATGAATGTTTTTATGAAAAGGAAAAAGTTAAAAAAGATTATATAAGGCAAAAAGGCAGATAATTAATAACAGATACTCATGAATGGGTTAAAAGGTATATTGTGTATATACCCCGTTGACAATGCATGTCCGGGACCAATGTGTTGTGGAATGGTTAATAGTTTTAGGCTACGGTCAGATAGCAGTAGCAAGTAAATGTCTTTGTGAAGACAGTGAATTATGAGGTAGATGTTGTGCCCTCGATGTAGTTAGACGAATTCCGAGGTGGACGTTGTGTCCTCGATGTTATTGTATGTACTAATAGTATAAAGGTTTTAAGACAAAAGTATTTGTTAAAAATAATATATTCTGGATACACATACGAATGATGTAGATGTTCAGGAAGCCTTGTGTAGATGCTGTTGAATAATTTAAAATAATTGTCTTCCAGATTAATCTCGAAGTAACTAGATCACATGACAATAAAAATGAAGTTATGCTGTAATATGAAATGATCAGTATTTTTTGGAATTTTTATGAGTTTCATTGAATCTAGTTAATAATTGAAGTATTTGAAGGTGAATAATCTTGAAACTGGAAATGGACACCTGTTCGATAAAATGCTCGTGATGACTCTTGATTCAATTATATTGGTTGTTTGAAATAATAGGTAAATGAGAAAAAGTTTTTCTGCTTTGTGAGATGTATTACATGAAATTTATTTTTGTTATTTAATGTAAAATTTATGCTATTCTCGTAAAGTAATGCACAAATCTTGCGATTCCGATCCGAAAAAAAGATACTTATAACCGTCCGTTTACGTATAAGTTTTGTGAATTCTAAAAACATTTGATTTTTGTTCATTAATTATGTGATCCAACAAGGTTATTTATATACACGTCGTAGTACTTTGTATAGTTAATGTAAACTTTGTCATTGTTATTATCTTGAAAATTTGAAGAATGGGTAAATCATGAAAAACTATACATAGGAATACTAAGTAAGAAATAAGGATTCATAAAAAGAAAAGAAGAAATATATATATATATATAAGAAAAAGTAATCATATTGCAAGGATCCCCACATCACAACAGATGCACGTGCCAGCTCAACACGTGCTAATGAGTACAAACATCCTAGCAGACAACACGGAAGACATCGAGGAACACCGAAAGCAGACGGACCTCACGAAAGGACCCGAGGAGGACAAATAATAGGAGGACCACCGAGGGACCCAGCATCAGTCGACCAACTGATCGCCTAACCTTTACCTTCCTATGTCGCTGTGGACTAGGAGTACCTCTTCCTTACCCTATGCCGCACTGGGCTAGGGATCCATCTTAAACTTATAATCCAAGCCTAACCAACAACCTGCCAAAGTGTTCTGGAAACTGCCTTGAGTGGAAGGGGCACCCGGCAAAACATTTAGTATTCCTTCACTTGGTCATTGAGGAAGAGACATTGAATTAAAGACACTTGTACTTGTTATATTTTGTAATAAAACTTGGTGAAAAGACACCCGGTCTATCATTTGACTCGACCAAACATTACATGGTGTAGGCACCGGAGTTTTGTACGGGGCGCTCTTTTTCTCAACTTTTTTATCTAACACTGACGAGGTTAGTATCATAATTCAACTAAATATGACATAATCCCTCCCTCCCTACCTCTCTTCTTACCTTTCCATAGTGCGATTTATGCCGGAAACTAGGTCAGGTAAACGGACGTACAAATCAGGAGAGAATAATACAAATATGACAGAGGGTTCATCGAATTTATCTTTTAATATGCCACATTTAACGAAGTATGCGGAACACGTGCACGAGGGCCCGGATAGGTTTTTTACGCTATTCGACCATATGGCAGCAATGCAGGCATGGTCACCGGCTAAGAAAAAGGAAATTTTACCAATATATTTACAAGACACGGCACTAGATCTCGTATTACAGCTTAAAAATCAAAGTCAATTTGATACAATGACTTATGACTATCTAAAATCTAAGTTAGTAGCTTTATGTAGACCAAAGGCCCCATCGTATAAAGCAGAACAGGAATTATTCGAGGTACAAGGAATGGACGAGCCAATAGACTCGTACTTTTTACGTAAACTTCGAGCAATAAGGCAGTTAATACCGGAAGCGACTGAAGAACAAAAGATTCACCATTTAACTTTGGGTTTGCAGAGGGATTTCCTTAATAAGATAGCATTAGAAAGGTTTGCGACGGTAGAAGCTCTACAGAATAAATTAAACACACTGGAAGCAGCTAATGACCTTTTAAGGAAAAGAGAACACGCACAGCTATCACAAAAATTACATATGTTACACGGCCAGAATAATATACCTAACCTGCATAATACATCCTATAGCCTATCAACCGAGCCAAAGTCAATATATCCTGGACAACAGTTATACCATCATACCTATCCTGTGCAGATGCAACCAGTTACACAACCAATGAACACCTATATACCTGGATATCAACAACCTGGATAATCCTTCCATGGCAATTCCTCAACCCAACCATCAAGGAATTCAAACCTCAAGCCATGAACCTAAGACCGTTCCCCACCCAGAGCAAAATCATCCACAAAGTTACCTCTACCTTGGCCAATAAAATGGCAGAATTATCGCTGGTGATAGCCCAGACGAATTACAAAAGCCATCCGAGAAATAGGAAACAGGAGGAGAAATAATAATAACAACGGAAAGAACAATCAGCAGGCTACCGAAGTTCAAATTTTGGTGTGCGCAATATGCCGGAAGCGGGGCCATGAGGCATCTAATTGCTACAAGCGTCAAAAAACGCATAAGGCAGTCCCTTGACAAGGGGGCCGACAGTTACCATCACACGGAACGAGGAGACCTAAAAGAAAGTGGCAAAAACTATGAAATTCCTGTAATAAACGAACAATTAGGACAATTGGCGGGAAGAAGAGAAAATATTGCGTTAGACGACGAAAATAACAGGTCGCATCTAACAATTAAAACTAAATTAGGCCTTTAGAATGCGATAATTGACACAGGGAGTACGGTTTCCCTATGGCCCGCCCAAATCGTTCCTCCTGGAACAGATATAATTCCATTTCAGACAATAATAACAGGAATTTCAGGCAATAACATTCATTTGAACCAAATAGCATTAATAAAATTTAAAATAGGTCAGACAACATTCACTCATTACTTCAGAGTAATTGACAAGAGAATGCCAATAATAATAGGAATCGACTTCCTCCAACGTTCGCATTCCACCGTTGATTTAAACAAGAACACAATCTCGTTTTTTAAATGACCGAGGAAACCGCAGTTACCAGTTCAAAGTACAAAGAATACATTGTCAGCTTTAACCACTCAGATAATATCGCAGACGGAGGAGGAGCCAGTGGCGGCTCTTGAGGAAGGGCACGAAATTTATTTTCACGTCCTAGAAGAACCCGATTTCTTTGAAAAGGCATATCAATTTAAAACGAAAGAGGAAACAGAAGAACGTTTAAAATACACAAAAACACTTTTCAATAAAGAACTTTTTGACGTCAACCCCGACCTGGACAAAAAACAAAAGCAAGCAGTTTATGATTTGTTAATTAAATATAGAGATGTTTTTACATATGCACCTGATGATATAGGTTATTTTAGGGGATACGTTCATAAAATCAGAATTTTTAAGTCTGCCGTGTTGCACGACCGCTCCCCACCTATTCCATTAAATATCAGGAGTCAAGTAAATAAGCAGATTCAAGACCTTATTAAAGCAAACTTAATTAAACCAACTGACAATAATGAAATCTCTTCTCCACTTCTTGTGCTCAAGAAGCCTAATACGAAGGAATTTCGAATAGTTCTCAACCCGCAGAAGTGTAACACTTACACCAAGTATCTGTCGGTACCATTTCAAGCAACAGAGGACGTTCTAAACTCTATAAAAGGAAAAACTTTCATAAGCACTGCCGATCTTTCCAATTCATATTTCCAAATCTAGTTGCATCCTAAGAGCTTTAAATATATGACCTTCGAGCTCAATCATAATAGAAAATCATACGAATTTTTGAGATGCACAATGGAGGCCAAAACAAGTTCCCAAAGTCTAAGTGTCGCCACGAGAATGATTTTGGAGGGACTACCAGATAGAATTACAAATTTTGCCGACGATCTTGTTACTAGTTCGTATAATTTTCCACAGCACTTGCAGGATTTGGAGTTATTATTCCAGAAGCTTAGGAAACACGATTTTCGAGCATCACCCAAGAAGACACATATTGGCTATCAGGAACTTAACGTATTAGGACACCTTGTTAGTAGAGAATCCATTAAAATATCTCCAAAAATAGCTAAGAAGATACGAAATTTTAAGAAACCGACTACAAAGCGGATTCTCAAAAGCTTTATCGGCCTATGCTCATATCTTAGGGCCCACATTAAAGACTTTACGTTAAAAATTGAGCCTTTCCAACAGTTAGTAACATCCAAATCTAAATTTAAATGGACAGAAAATCACGATGTTCTCTTTGAACAATTAAAAGAAGACATACTAAATGCTCCATCACTTGCTCACTTTGACGATTCGCTAGAAATCCGCGTCTATAGCGATTACAATCAAACTCAAGCAGGAGGACTACTCGCCTGCTATGACCCAAAAACTGACACTGAGAAGGTGGTTGCTCATTGTTCCCGGAGGCTAACGAAAAGTGAAGAGAAAGCAAGCACATGGCAAAAAGAATTGTACGCTCTCATATACACATTGCGTAAATTTCGCTATTTTCTACTAAATAGAAAATTTAATCTATACGTAGACGCAAAGTGTATCGCGACGATGAATAACCAGTCGGACAAAGTCGGGAAATACCCAAGATATAAGTTATTTCTAGCCGATTATGATTTTCATATACAATATTTGCCTGGATCCAAACACCCAGCAGATATAATCAGTAGGCTAGAACAGGCCCAAGGTATTAAGAAAGAAGGCGAAAAAGTAGAAAATGACGAAGAAAAAGGGGAGGACTATTATGCTTTTAAATCAAACAGCCTTCAGGTTAATACTTTAGAAGCAGGAAATAATGAGCCTTTACCGAATATCGCAAGAGAGCAGCGCAAAGATGAAAATTACAAAGACATCATATCCGTTTTAGAAGGAAGGTTGCCGGAAAAGATTTCCAGTCAGATCACCAAGATTTTTTTGTCTTAAAAACGGCATCTTATATCGAAAACAAAACCACCCCGATTATGGATTACTACATGTTTTATGCATACCGAAGTCCTTAGCTAATTTGTGGTTCACAACCTTCCACCGCCAGGCGACCAATCCGCAATTTTGGATTTTCAAAATCATACAAGACCGCTATCAAGAAATTTTATATGACATATCTGAAAAACTATCTTGCTAATAAGATACGCATGTGTACTGATTGCCAACATCTGAAGAAACTAGCACAGAAGAAACAAGCCGAACTCTTACATCACCCGGTGGGAGAGATAGCAACAACATGGATATATGACGAGTTAGGGCCCTTACCACGCAGAGAAGGAAGAAATAAGTACATACTAGTAGCCACGGAACTAGCCGCACGATATGTCATTGCAAAGACAGTAGACGCCATAAACGCGGAAAACAGAGAAACTTTTGGAACATGAAATTATCCTCAAATTTGGAGCTTCTACAACATTATATTGAGACCGACACCCAGTACATGGAGCAACTCGTTTACAAAATTTGGCACAGAAGTACGATTTCGTCTATAAGTACTCACCCGCATATAATCATGCTTCTATAGGGTTAGTAGAACAAACTAATAAAATCATACAGAATTGTCTAAAGTTTTTCGTACAAGAACACCATACGGATTGGGAAAGATGGTTACCGCACGTTATTTTTGGTATCAATACGTACGTACAAGGAGGGACCAAATATTCTGCAAGTTTCTTGTTGTTTGGTTATGAACCCAGGACCCCGCCAGAATGTACGCTAGAATCAAGACAACATATACAAATTGACAGAGATAAACTAGCGGCCATCAGGAAGAAAGTACGAGACAACCTGGAATAGGCATATAATAAACAAAAGCAGTTTTACGATAAAAGCCATAGACAGACAACTTATGATCCAGGGGACCTTGCTTTGGTATATTATCCCACAAGGAAAATAGGCTTACCCGAACATTTCACAGTTCACTACGACGGCCCAGCACGCGTCCTGGAGAAGAATAATTCAAACTTATATCGAGTAAAATTACCATCTAAATTTAAGGACAGAATTCAAGAAATTGCGGTGGACCGTTTAAAACCATTTTACGAAGACCAAACTGAGGGAAATGAGAAACTGTTTTTGATCCTGCTTATTTGGGACAGAACTACAGTGTTATTACCATTATGCGTATATTTCACAACAAGTTTTTCAAAGTGATATTGGTGTATCATAGTGTTTTCTTGTGTCTAAACAGTATCAAGTGTGTCAGTGTTGGTGCAGTTACTTACTAATTACAACTGTGTATTTTCTCAAAATAATCTTCCAGATTATTTTTTTCCAGTGTGGGGGGTTCAAGGATCACCACATCACACCAGATGCATGTGCCAGCTGAAAACGTGCTAATAATTACAAACAACCTAGCAGACAACACGGAAGACATCGAGGAACACCGAAAGCAGACGGACCTCACGAAAGGACCCGAGGAGGACAAATAATAGGAGGACTACCGACAGACCCAGCATCAGTCGACCAACTGATCGCCTAACCTTTACCTTCCTATGTCGCTGTGGACTAGGAGTACCTCTTCCTTACCCTATGCCGCACTGGACTAGGGATCCATCTTAAACTTATAATCCAAGCCTAACCAACAACCTACCAAAGTGTTCTGGAAACTGCCTTGAGTGGAAGGGGCACCCGGCAAAACATTTAGTATTCCTTCACTTGGTCATTGAGGAAGAGACATTGAATTAAAGACACTTGTACTTGTAATATTTTGTAATAAAACTTGGTGAAAAGACACCCGGTCTATCATTTGACTCTACCAAACATTACAATATAAAAGATAGGACACTTTAGACAGAACAATCGATATACATAAAAGTGGCTTAAAAAAAGAAAAAGAGTTTCTTTAAATGTAAGTGCCTTAATATATAGGTGAAAATACCACCTGGCTAAGTGAATAGATAAAAAAAGTAATGGATAAGGCATGCAATAATAGCGAATGATGGCATCAATGGTATTTTATAAAAGGTGCTAACTAACTTTATGGCCTATAGAAACCTGAGGTTAAATGCCGCGTTCACAAAAGCTCTCCACTGACTTCTATCCTTAGCTAACTGCATCCAGTTTCTACTTTATATTCCTATCTCTGCGAGATTCATCTTAATATTGTCCTCCCATCTGCGCCTAGGTCTTCCTAATGGTCGCTTTCCGATTGGTCTTCCAGTCAAGACTTTGAAACCGTTTCTACTTTCTTCCATTCTAGCTACATGACCTGCCCACCTAAGCGTCCTAGACTTGACGATCCTAACAGTGTTGAGTGAGCCGTATAGTTTGTTGTTCCTCGTTATGAAGTTTCCGCCATTCCCCGTTTCCGTTCCTCTTGGGTCCGAATATTCGTCTCAGGATCTTGTTCTCAAATACTCTGTCTATGTTCTTCCCTCAGAGTAAGCGATCATGTTCCGCAACCATACAGAACAACTGGCATGATTATCGTTTTTTATATTTTAAGTTTAAAATTTCCCGACAGAATTCACGACGACAAGAGTTTTCGAACCGAATAGTAACACAAATTCCCTGCTTTTAGTCGACATTTAATTTCTCCGTGAATATGATTTTCGTCTGTTAATATTGATCCTAGATATTTGAAAGTATTCACATTATTAAAAGTATTATTTATTATTTTAACGCATCCACAATTTGCCGTATTACGGTCCCGGCGCACTTCCATGTTTTTAGTTTTCTCTGCATTTACTTCTAAACCCATGTTCCTGCAAGCGCTTTATAAGATCTCTCCATTTCTTTCTATTGTTCTCCTATCATCCCCTATTAAATTTACATCATCAGCATATGCTATAACCTGGTGAATACCGTTCAAGTCTAGGCCCTGGTTGCTATCTTTGATTTTCCTTATAGCGTATTCTAGAGCAAAGTTAAATAATAATAACAACGCATCTCCTTGTTTCAAGCCATTTTCGATGTGAAAGCTCGTGGACAAACATTTTCCTACCCGGACTTAACTTAGGGATTCATTTAAACATATCTTAATTAATCTAATTTGCATTCTCGTCTGTAGGAACGATGTATAATGTTTCCATCCTAACCGAGTCGTACGCCTTTCTAAAATCAATAAATAGTTGATGTACGGGGTATTGTATTCTCACTTTTTTTCGAGTATTTGGCGAATGGTAAATATTTAGTAGATAGTTGATAGATTTCGTCTAAATCCGCAATGATAATCTCCAATAATTTCATCTGCGTAGGGGGTCAATCTTGCTAATAGAATATTGAAACGATTTTATAGGATGGTGACAGAAGGAAAATGCCTCGATAATTATTACAGTCAGATTTGTCGCCTTTCTTATGAATTGGAACAATGATTGATTCTTTCCACTCTTGTGGCAATTCTTTCTTGTTCCAGATAAGAAGAATGAGTTTGTGTATCTTGTTCCACAATTTTTCGCCTCCAGCTAAAATAAACTCAGCTGGAATTTCATCTACGCCCGGAGATTTCTGTTTCTTTAATTTCTTTATAGCGGTTTCTACTTCTATTCGGTTGGGTTCAGGAATATACGGTCCTGCGGTGTGTATCTCTTTTTCTCCACGTACATTAGTTTTTGACTGCGTGTTCAGAAAATCGTCAAAGAAATCTTTCCATCTATTTAAGATGCTATCCGTATCAGTGAGAACTGTACCGTGAGCTTTCTTTAATATATAAGCACGAGGTTGATAGCGTTTCCTAAATTCGCTGATCCCCTTATACATGTCCCCGATGTTTTTATTTTTACTATTTTCTTCAAGTTCCTTAATTTTAGCTTTCAAAAAATCGCGTTTCTTTGTTCTAAAAGTTTTGGAAGTTTCCCGAATAATATCTGTGAAATTTTGTGTAGTTATTTCATTCGAATTTTGTACCCAACGTAATTATGCCTGTTTTCTCTTCTCTGCTAGTTCAATGCATTCCTGGTCGAACCATAGTTTGTTCCTACGTATTTCCGCGTGTCCCAATTTTTCTTTTGCTGAAATTTTAATGCTATCTCTATATTTAATCCAAGTATTCTGAACACTATTGCACTCGGAATCTACTAAAAACTGAGAATCTATGCGAAGTTTCAATCTGGTATTCCTCTCTTAACTGGCTCTCTTCTAATTTCTTTAAATTAAATCTCTCCGTTTTTGGTAGAATATTACCTTTATTCAACGATAATCCCTCTCGTAGTATGGCTGCTACCAGGTAGTGATCAGTGTCACAATCAGCCCCTCTAAACGACCGGACATCAATTATGCTAGATCGCCTTCTTCTATCTACTAAACGTAATCAATTTCATTATGTGTTTTCCCGTCTTGTGATGTCCAAGTGTATTTATGAACGTCGCGATGTGGGAATTTCGTAGTCTTCGCGATTAGGATTTTGGATGTTGCAAAGTTTACGAGTCTAACACCGTTGTCATTACTTTCCTATTGCAGGCTTTCGTTCCCCATAATCGGGTTGAAAATATCCTCTCGTCCTGCCTTAGCATTAAAATACCCCAATAGAATTTTCATATTGTATCGTTGGAGTAGGTAAATATCCGATCCATTTCTTCGTAAAAACTGGCTTTTATGTCATCATCCTTATCTTCAGTTGGGGCTTTACATTTAAAACAATATTATCACACCACCGTTTCTTAAGAGTAATAAAAGAAAGTCTGTCAGTAACAAATTCAACCCGTTTAATTGCTGATAATATTCGTTTGTGAACGAGAAACCCTGTTCCTAACTGGTGATTTTTATTTCCTTCCCCGTAAAAGAACGTAAAATTCCCAGAATTCATAGATCCATTTCTTTCCCACCTAACTTTCTGAACCCCTACTAGGTCCATCCTGTATTTCTTTAACTCACCCGTAACGGATTTTAACGCGTCTGGCCTTGCAAAGAAAATAATTTTCCTCACATATACGTATATATCTATATATATATTTTCAGTGCTTCGAATTCATCGTTATTATTTTTCAAAAGTGTTGCAGTGGCGTATCTTCTAACAAGCTAGTGTTGGAAGTGTTGCATCCCAATCTTCATCAACGTTACACAGGGTGTGCTCAAATTCATGGACATCCAATAACGGTGCTGGATCCTTTGACAATATCGCCAGTGCAATATTGCCAATTCTCTGTGGACGACATTTGCTATCGACAGCGGGACGCTCATCGAAGCAAGAAAATTAAAACGTTTATTTTATAAAGTTTTCCGACTAATCTTTGAAAAAGGACACTAGTTGGCAACAGCGAATTCAGTCTAATCTGCGAACCCCGATTTGAAGACGACAAAATGGTTTATTTCTTTATATTTAGTGCCTAGAACAATAACCCTTTGTTCGAAAGTTGCTGAGAGACTTTTTCTACTTTAGTTCTCATGAGAACGAAAAATAGCAAGTCACTCCAATTGTCTAAGCGACATCTAAACTAATTTGTGATTGGGCAATTTTTGGTCATCAACCAATAGTGAGTGGTTGCGTTATATTCAGTGAGTGTTTGTTAGTCACGTGACCCACGATGACCAGAAGAAGCACAGGTTAGTCTGGCGAGAAACAACGAAGCCCCTATCACGGGAGGCAAAATCGGGCGAAAGAAGTCGGACGACAGACTGAAACCTCCACAGCGGAGAGGTAGTGTAGAGAGCAGCTCGACAAACTAATAGTGGACAATGAAATCAAGTGCTTTAACCGAACAACAAGTTACGACGAACATTATTTCGGTAGTTCTTGAATATAAGTTGTTTGTGATTGTACAAAGAGGAAAGCATCTCTCTTGGTCATCAGGCAGAAGACACTCGTCAGTGGTCTTAAAGTGCAGAGAATTTTTGTTGCGAGGATACCAAGTCGTCAGAGAACCATTTCATCATACTTCTCGACAAGACACGTTGTTCTATGGAATTTTACCTGGATGCAATTGTAAATAAAGTGCCAATTTTGTTCTGTGGCAGCGACAGGAATATTCAGTGAATTATCTCTCGCGAGAGCTATGCTTCTTCAATTGTGTTAAGATCTAAAACCATTTTAAATAGCCAGCACGCCTACTACGGAGTTATTAAAAGAAAAAAAGTAAAAACAAAGTAAGATTCACTATACGTATTATTTTGCGAATAAGCCACTTGCGCCGAGTTGAATTTACATGTTTTGATTCAATCAATCTTAAATAAATAAAAAAAAAGTTTAGTTTGAACAACATAATTTATTTTAAAGCTTCTCACGGCCGAATAAGTAGCTCTTGTAAAATGTCAATTGTATTTCTTATTGTGTTCTGATGTGTATGTTAGGTTATTTATCTAAAGCAGAAATATGTAATTCAGATAATTTTGAAGCTGAAATATGATCATGTAAATTTATATGTTACTGACGTAATCATTTAGTTTTCAACTTGACAATCCTTCACACCACGAGGACGTAGGTTGTGGTACGTGCTTTCTGATAATTTGCGGGAGTAGTGAGCCATCCCTCGCACCAAGTCCCAAAGGTAAAAAGAGGACTTATAGTGTTAATCATCACACACAAATAGCTCGACCACGACCGACCACGTTCCATACCAACTTTCACTCAATCCTCCCAAAGCATGTTGTGTATCTCGGTGATGGAAGATGATTGGACTTACAATATATATTGGTTATTGTGTACAAGGATAAATAGAAGCGAACTTCCAAACCAGCTATAACAACCCTTTGCCGTAGGAAAACTTTGTATGTATTTACGATCGTCTGTGTATGAAGTGGAAAAGTTAAACAGTAGCAAAGGTAAAGTTCGTGCTCAAGTTTCAGAAGAATATTTGCGCTATCTCTGTGTTTTGTCATTTTTATTGTAAACCCAGTAGTAACGTTACGACTATAGTTTTGTGTTTGACAACGCAACGCTCAATATATCAAGCTGAAAATTTAGTGAAATACCGCTTTTTTTTTTTTTTTTTTTTTTTTTTTTTTTTTTTTGCTACATTACGCACTATTAATATAATTTACAATGATCAACACAGATGGCAAGAAAACCGTGAGAGTGACTTGGACAACGTCATTTCACGCGGGAGAAGTGTGCCAAATCAGGTGCTCCATATTCTGTATTTTTTTGTGTGGTGATTGTACAGACGAATGCTGGTCCAAAGTGCAGTGAACAGAAAACCACGTTTAAAATATGCAAAGCATTATAAACGAACTTACGGATAGTGCTATTAGTATTAGTTAGTTGCTGGAATATGACTGTTAGTGATGAGTGAATCATAGCTTAGTGATCTGGAAAGGAACAGTGAAATGCCTTTTCACGATCAATTCTCTATATAGAGGAATGACCGCAAGACCAGAGGGGGCGGAATGTTAGTATGTACTACAGTAAATGGAGCAGCAGAGGCAGAATGATCTCGTACGTGAACGTGAAACCATTTGAGCCGGGGTAAGTCTATGCAAAAACACAAACTTCAACCAGTGTTTTTGCAGACCACATAGAAACAGTCATCGAAGTTTACTTGAAACATGCCACGATATACTTTCAAATATTGTCACAAGGTAACAAAGTTGTTCATTTTGGTGACTATAACTTGGGGTTAGAATGGATCGACAGTAAACATGGGATAGCATCAAACACAAATGAGACCCATTCGTCGACTGTTCTATTCAGGGACTCGATTTGGGTTAGTACAATATGCATTAAGCGCGTAAAAATAACACCTTAGATTATGTCCTCTACTTTTTCGACAGAATGTATCATCTCATATAAAAAGTTATATCTCTTACACCACGAGTCTCTAGAAGTGACCTACCGCATACCCTATCATAGTCAACCCCAAAAGACAGCAACCCAACTCAAAAGGAAATCTTCTACCTGAATGGGGGAAGGAAATTGCGGTTAAATTTGTAAAGTTCTATATGTTACCGCGGACACTGTTACTACAAAGAACAATGTACGTGACACTGGATCCCTTTGCCGATGTTCACAGAACAGTAGAAGATTTTGCACTATACATAAAAGTAAAAACGATGGAATTTCCAACATGGCACGTCAAAGAGACTCGAGATACATTCCGAAATGAGAAAAAGACTTGGGAACTGTGGCGTATATTTCCAAATATATATATAAAGTTTTCTAATATAAGACGTCACACGAAAAAGCTATTGAGATGTAAATACCTACTATATTTAAAAAATTCAGACACTAGCATCAACAACACTAAACAATAATTGTTTCTTATCAGATGTTGGTCTAAACTTCTAGCATACATCCTGTGGTGTACAATACTCTATCAAGTGCTGATAATTAGGAAAAAAAAAACAAATTTTAATGAATAGTTTTGTAACAAATTCTAAAAAGCACACTGAACGTACGTCCCTTTTTAATTCGTTATCTCATTTATCTATATAAGTCCTACAGAGGAGGAGTTACTCTTATTTTCTCTCCGGCGTCAGAGAGCCGCTCGCACGGACAATACAATCTAGATCTTTCTGCGTTCGACAGCATCTATTATTTCTTTTCCACTTCGCTCATTTTTAATAGATGTTTCAGGGGAAGCTGTTTTCCTTCATCTTGGGAAACACTCCGTGTCTCTCATTTTAAAATCTGGATTAAAAGATCACATGTCATCCTAAAGCAACATCTCACTTCTCTCAGACACATCGATCGTCTGCGAGAAAATTATCAAAGACAGAGTTTTTAAATTCACCTCTCCGTATCTTAAAACAGGTCAATATGGTTTATGTCTATAGCTCTTGCCTCACTAATCTCATTAACATATTTAATCACGCTGTACATTGTGTTTCCAACAATGCAAAACTTGACGCCTTCTATCTCGGTTTATCTAGTGCCTTCAATTATATTAACCATTCTAATCTAACTTACAAAATTTCCAATACATTCTGTGTTCATGGGCCACTCATAACATTGTTGAATAGAAAGTCGTCTTGATAAGATCGATTTCGAACCCTGACATCCGGGGAAGCACAGGGAAGCGTAATTCAAACACTTTTATTGATATTGAACATGAATGACTCGACTAGCAGCTTCAACTCGAATTTTAAGAGAATGCTGTTATTTCCAGAAAACTGCAAAGAAAAGAGGATCCCGAGCTGCTTCAAAGCGAGATGGATAATATTTCTTTCTGGTGTAACACATGGCTTCTAAAAGTTCATCCTGATAAGAGTAAATGCGTAACATAACATCAGCCGTAAAGAAAAATATTTACATACTTCATAAAATATAATCGATTTGGCTATCTCAAGAATCGATACTCTTAAGGATCTCAGAGTTACTTTTGAAACAAAACGAACCATCACAGAACATACAAAGATTTTCACTAAGCATTCAATGCGTCTTCTAAGACCTCTGAACACATTACCATAACTACAGAACATCTTATACCTAGCAACTTCCTACATAGCAATAATTTTACAAAAACTAAAACAAACTTACGAGGAAACGGTCTCAAGTGTAAACAACCGATTTGGCTGGGGTCCGGATATGTGTTACGGGAGACCAAAGTAGGAGACTCGTATTCTAGCGTTTGGGCCCATACGCAGAAATTTCCGAAATACGAGGCCCCAAATTGCCCCTACATGCTATAACTAGGAAGCGAATGGCGTTACTTATACACAACCGATTTGGCTGGGGTCCGGATGTGTTACTGGAGACCAAATTAGAAGACACGTATTTTGGCGTTCGGACTCATACGCAGAAATTTCCGAAATACGGGTCCCAAAATTGGCCCGACATGCTATAACTAGGAAGCGAATGACGTTACTTGTACACAACCGATTTGGCTGGGGTCCGAATATGGCTATTATAAGCCCGTCTCCCGTAACACATATCCGGACCCAGCCAAATCGGTTGTGTACAAGTATCGTCATTCGCTTCCTAGTTATAGCACTTTGGGGCCCCGTATTTTGGAAATTTCTGCGTATGTGCCTAAACGCCAAAATACGTGTCTCCTATTTTGGTCTCCCGCAACAGATATCCGGACTCCAGCCAAATCGGTTGTGTACAAGTAACGTCATTCGCTTCCTAGTTATAGCATGTAGGGCCACTTTTGGGACCCGTATTTCGGACATTTCTGCGTATGAGTCCAAACGCCAAAGTACGTGTCTCCTAATTTGGTCTCCCGTAACACATATCCGGACCCCAGCCAAATCGGTTGTGTACAAGTAACGTCATTCGCTTTCTTGGTAAAGCATGTAGGGGCAATTTGTGGCCCCGTATTTCAGAAATTTCTGCGTATGGGCCCAAACACCAGAATACGTGTCTCCTACTTTGGTCTCCAGTAACACATATCCAGAACGCAGCCAAATCGGTTGTTTACACTTGCGACCGTTTCCTCGTTAGTTCAGCTACTGTTTTTATCAATTACATGTTATTATTATTATAGTTATCTTGATTACTTTTACTATTATTAGTGCTATCATCTCTTAGATTTGTGAACTTCGACAAAATATCTTGCCATACTGTTGGTACGTACAAAGTTTGTCATTTGTATGTTAACATTTTTCTTAAGGAACGTGATATTGAGGCATTTTGTTGCACTTTTGACAAGTAAGATGTTTCGTACTTGTATGTGTTCCTATGTTTGTAACCTGACTACATCCTCTTATATACAAGCATGATATTTTAGTAAATCGCGTCATATCTTTTAATGTGTTTCCACTAACAAAATATGGAATTCAAGTAAACGATTTTCACACTTTTGCACACCCATTTTTACCTGTATGCGATAACATGTCTCTCTGAGATTAAGCTTCGACCAAGTCATTGTTCATAATTTTGACACGCTGAATCCTACATATCTGTATTAATAAAACTGTTGCCAAATATTAATTTCAATGAAATCCACCCTACCCGTTTAGAGCGACTTTGTTTCTTCATTTCAGTAGTAATGTTTCCCCTGTGTATTTTATCATGTGCGTTGCAAAATATGAACTTCGTATTCATCATCTTTTCACGTGCGTCCTGCCGCATCTGACATTTTTATCTGTATGGTAAAATGTCTTGCAATTTTTGTAGGTAGAGGAAATACTTTTCCACACTCATCGCATGTGTGAAATTTTTCACTTATGTATATCAAAATTTCTCTTGCCAAGTTTAAATGCGAATCAAATTCATCGCACGACAAAAGCTTTGCACCTGTGTAGTTAAATGTTTTGCCAACCTTGAATGAAAACTTAATCCCTTTCCACATTCTCGGCTTCTAGGAGTATTGTCAAATGTGTGTAACAAGATGCGTAGCCGAACTAGAACGCCGACTAAATCAATTTCCACGTTCATTGGGGTGAGATTTCCGTGCTGTGTGGATTAACTTGTGGTTGCACAAAACTAAGTACCGTAATCCCTTTTTCAAAGAACTAACCTTTTTCTGCTGTGTGGATTAACCTGTGTCTTGCCAAACTTGAACATTGACTAGGGGCGCGGTGGCTCATTGGTAGAGCGTTTACCTACGCTGCGTGGGGTCCCTGGTTCGATCCTTGCTAGAGCCGTCTGGACTTTGTGGTGGAATAATACCGTGCTCGTGTGTTTTCTCGGGGTTCTCCCGTTTCCTCCCATCTTCTACATTCCACCATTTCACTCATCTCTCATCACCACCGTCTCCTTTAGCCTAACCGGCATAACCGTGGGACAGTAAACTTAAAGATTTCATTTTCACTTTTTGAATGTTGACTAAATCTCTTTCCGCACTCTTGGCATATGTGAGGTTTTTCTTCCTTTGTGAATGATCATATGTTGAGCCAAATTTGAACGTACTCTAAATCCTTTACCACAGTTATCACATGTGTATCGCTTTTCTCCTGTGTGGATTAACATGTGCCTAGCCAGACTTGAACGTAAACTAAATCCATTTCCACACTGTTGGCATGTGTAAGGTTTTTCTACACAATGGATCATCATATGAGTTTTTAAGGATGAACGATGAGTAAATCCCTTCCCACAATCTTGACATTTGAGAGGTTTTTCTCCTGTGTGGATTAACAAGTGTGTAGCCAGTCTTGAACGTACACTGAATCCGTTTCCACACTCTTGGCATGTGTGAGGTTTTTCTCCTGTGTGGACTAACATGTGTCTTGATAAGTGCGAACGGTAACTAAATCCTTTTCCACACTCTTGGCACGTGTGACGCTTTTCTATTGTGTGTATTAACATGTGTGTAGCCAGACTTGAACGTCCACTAAATCCGTGTCCACACTCTTGGCATGTGTAAGGTTTTTCTCCTGTGTGGATTAACATGTGTTTTAGTAAGTTGGAACGTTGACTAAATCCTTTTCCACACTCTTGGCATTTGTGAGGTTTTGCTCCTGTGTGGATTAACAAGTGTGTAGCCAGTGTTGAACGTACACTGAATCCGCGTCCACACTCTTGACATGTGTGAGGTTTTTCTCCTGTGTGGACTAACATGTGTCTTGATAAGTGCGAACGGTAACTAAATCCTTTTCCACACTCCTGGCACGTGTGACGCTTTTCTATTGTGTGTATTAACATGTGTGAAGCCAGACTTGAACGTCCACTAAATCCGTGTCCACACTCTTGGCATGTGTAAGGTTTTTCTCCTGTGTGGATTAACATGTGTCTTAGTAAGTTGGAACGTTGACTAAATCCTTTTCCACACTGCTGGCATTTGTGAGGTTTTTCTCCTGTATGGATTAACATGTGACTTGATAATTTCGAATGTTGAATAAATCCTTTTCCACACTCTTGGCATGTGTAAGGTTTTGCTCCTTTGTGGATTAAGGTGTGATATGACAAGCTTGAACGTTGACTAAACCCTTTTCTACACTCTTTGCATGTGTAATGTTTTTCTCCTTTGTGGATTAACATGGGTGTAGTCAAACTTGAACGTACGCTATAACCCTTACCACACTGTTCGTACAGGTGGGACTTCTCAGCTGTATGTATGGACTTACGACTTGACGAAGTTAAACTTTGAGTATTGCGTTTATCACTGTTTCGGTACGTATGACACTTTTCACTTTCACGTGTTACCGTATTACTTGACAAATGTGAGAGAATAATTCCTTTGCCCAACTGCTTCGTAATATCAGAATTCACATCTGAATGAGAAATGGCTTCCTTTAATATAATAGAAGTATTCACTTCTGTGTGAAGATCATATTCGGTGTAGCGTCTGTAACAAGTTCAATAAACAAGGAAACGTGAATATAGTTAATAAGTAACAACCAAAAATGAAATCATACATTATATTTCAATATAAAATTACGTTTATTTTTGTTCTGTTACATGAAATATTGTAGAAACATGGAACCGAGAACTATCGAGGTGTTTCCATATTTCTCTATTCTGGAAATAGAAGTGTGCAATTTGCTTTAATATATCAAATTGTTCAATTATTTATATATACGATATCAGAGTTAAGTGCATAAGAACGTATACATATGTTGTGCTATGGAATAAATATTCATTATTATCAGTGAAAATAGAGATCCATTATTACTAAAATATTTATATATCATTAATTTTTGTGTTACAAAATTTAGCAATCGTAAGAACATGTTGCAATTGCCATTACACAAAATGTAATGATGACAAAAAAACAAGGGAAAGAAATAACAAGTTTTATAATATTGCACAAAATATGTCATTTGAATCAGTACACCAATCTCTACGTGTGTTTTTAATATAGTCTGATTCTTTGAGATAGTAAACATTAATACGTAATACAATCGTTGCGTCTATTGATATATAGCTACGCGGTTACATTTGATACATACTTAAGTCCTCTTATTAAGTAAATACTTTTGAGAGGCGGCGAGTATCCAATTTCTTGTAATTTTTATCTGTTTATTTGAAATACGTGACATTAAGATCCCAGAAGTCCACGTTAAGATAATGTGAACAAGCATTAGCACCTTCGTCACCCTTAGATTATTACTAGTGCTGTTGTACGATTCTGCTTAAAAAAAAAATTCTAATAACCTGGTGTAATTCTATTCGGAGAAATCAAAATTCTATATTCGGTTTGGAAACCTGCTATTAATTTTCTTTAAACAATGCCTGGGAGTGTAACCGTCATCGTGAAACAGTTTAGTCATTAGTTTTTTTTTTTTTTTTACATTAAAAGTTACAATGGCATTTATAGATAAATGCTACACGATGAATAGCAAAAAATGCAAGAAATGTGTTATGCATCGCGTTACATAAGACAAAAAGCTGAGCTGTGTGAAATAAAATATTTAATATGTTGAGTGTCTATATTTAAGTGGCATTTTATCATGTAACGTTCATTCAAATGGTTATCATAAAGACGGGAGGAGCATTAAATTTTTAGTGAAAAATTGTATTTTGACGAGACACTCTCTTTAGAGAGAGGATAGTTTCATGCTAGCTTTTTTACTTTCGAAAAACTGTCGCGTGCACCAGTGTTTTGGGAAATACAACACTAAAGAGGGAGAAGATGAACAATCTGCATATCGCTAAATAAGAACAAGAGATACGTAAATCCATTTTTGAAGGTTTACAAGCCAGAAGACAAAAAAAAAAAAAAAAAAAAAATTGTTTACTTACAAAGATGTGAATTTAATACAATGGTAATTGAGCTAAATTACAGCGCACGATCGACAAGAAGAACAGATGGCGTTCCGTTCCGTTTACACTAAGTTGGGCTTTCAAAATTGTGTCCAAACATGAAGAAAATGAAAACTGCATTTTTGAAGTTACGTTCCTCTGGTTTTCATGCGACGATATTATATCTCAGTAAACAAGCTAGACATCTAGCTAATGTGGCATTAGCTGCGGAAATGAGTAAATCGATTGAAATTAGATTTTACACTGCAGTTTGCCAGACATGCATCTTAGCTAGAAAACTTCGTCCTTCCTTTTTTCGCTACTGTCAGTAGAATGAAGATCCTACGAGTAAGAGAACACATTTAAATTTTAGGCGAAAAGCAATGTATCTGACGAGTGGATTATGGTAGGGAAGAGGAATTTGTTATATAAAGTCTCTACCCAATACCTGTGAGCAAGTGATCAACACCCCACGAGTTTTAAACGGGTAAATTCCTTAGATTTTTTATATATAAATTTAACATATGATATAAAATTAATATAGAACTCCATCATGTATTCTGTGATGCAGTTAAGTGATCACAATTTTGCTAGCATACAAGAAATTTTAAGAAAACTACATTTTCAAGAGGATGTTGTGAAATTACCATGTAAATCCATGTAACTTCACATCAAGTTATAGACTTATATATACGTTTTAACACATGCAACGGCAAAAACAGCAAAAGAACTTCTAGTATGCGACTTGAGAATTAATGGGAAGCAAAGCTTCTTCATAATTTCTTTTTCAAATAACGCCTCCATAGTTTCCGAACGTACTTTTTTACTAATATGGAGCATTCTACTTCATGGGAAAAACATCGGGAAATCACTACTTCTTCCTCCGGAATTCACATTAACATTACATGTTTCATTCCCGCGTTACTACAATACAATACTCAAAGAAGACGGCTATGGGCACTCTACACTAAGTATGTCTACGTAGTTTGAAGGGCCTAATAGATAATATATCTTCTTTAAACACAATCTTGATGGAATAAAAATTATATAATACTATACGCCTAATATTATCATGAACACTGGACATTTATAAACCATATCAAAATCAAAACTACAAAAGTAATTTATACTTAAGCCGAGAAAGCCCATGCTAATTTTAACCTGAAAAGATGCAAGAGGTGCCCCTGAGGCTCCCTGCTGCATATACAAGCTACCTGAACTCACCGCGACCATTTGTATTTTCCGTCATTAATAGGAAGGACTAGTCACTACATTACTATGAAATCATTTGTCAATGGTAATAAACAATGAACAGTATCAAATAATTAGAAAAGTGCATATTTCAATAGGAGCGTCAGAGGCACCCCTTTACGTTAGCAGAAAAAATAACGCTATTCTTTCTGAGATAAAGTAAAAAAATTGCTTACGAAACGCAATCAGAGGGTGCATTTCCAAGAGATTGAAGAATTTTAGAGCACTGGCCACTGGACGAAATACCTATTAAGTATAATGGCATTAAAATTGAACAGGGTGCCTCCGAGGCACCCCTTGGTTAGTGATTGACAGTGGGAATATTCCCAGTGAGAAGGAATTTAAAAAATGGGAATATGCCTTGGTTTTTTCCCTAGCCTATAAATTACTGAAAAGGAATTTATTTCCATTTCTTTACTTTATCTTTCAAATTATAATAACCCTATGACTAATTACATTTTTTTAATATATTATGATTTACTTCTAGGTTTTAAAGAATATGGAGGTGAAAAAATTAAAATTTCTTTGACTGTATTTTATATAACTAATAATATGACTTTTAAGTTCCATTTTCATTTGCATTAAAAAGTAGGGTAATTCTTTAGTATTAGGGGCCCAAAACTAGCAAAAACGAGTTGATAGGGGTGTTCAGGTAGTCAAGAAAATATCGAACACGTTTTTTTTGGGGGTCAGTAGGGGATTTGTACAAACCGTAAAGATAAGTGGAAGTGATTTGTGCCCACCTAAGCGTCCTAGACTTGACGATCCTAACAGTGTTGAGTGAGCCGTATAGTTTGTTGTTCCTCGTTATGAAGTTTCCGCCATTCCCCGTTTCCGTTCCTCTTGGGTCCGAATATTCGTCTCAGGATCTTGTTCTCAAATACTCTGTCTATGTTCTTCCCTCAGAGTAAGCGATCATGTTCCGCAACCATACAGAACAACTGGCATGATTATCGTTTTTTATATTTTAAGTTTAAAATTTCCCGACAGAATTCACGACGACAAGAGTTTTCGAACCGAATAGTAACACAAATTCCCTGCTTTTTGTCGACATTTAATTTCTCCGTGAATATGATTTTCGTCTGTTAATATTGATCCTAGATATTTGAAAGTATTCACATTATTAAAAGTATTATTTATTATTTTAACGCATCCACAATTTGCCGTATTACGGTCCCGGCGCACTTCCATGTTTTTAGTTTTCTCTGCATTTACTTCTAAACCCATGTTCCTGCAAGCGCTTTATAAGATCTCTCCATTTCTTTCTATTGTTCTCCTATCATCCCCTATTAAATTTACATCATCAGCATATGCTATAACCTGGTGAATACCGTTCAAGTCTAGGCCCTGGTTGCTATCTTTGATTTTCCTTATAGCGTATTCCAGAGCAAAGTTAAATAATAATAACAACGCATCTCCTTGTTTCAAGCCATTTTCGATGTGAAAGCTCGTGGACAAACATTTTCCTACCCGGACTTAACTTAGGGATTCATTTAAACATATCTTAATTAATCTAATTTGCATTCTCGTCTGTAGGAACGATGTATAATGTTTCCATCCTAACCGAGTCGTACGCCTTTCTAAAATCAATAAATAGTTGATGTACGGGGTATTGTATTCTCACTTTTTTTCGAGTATTTGGCGAATGGTAAATATTTAGTAGATAGTTGATAGATTTCGTCTAAATCCGCAATGATAATCTCCAATAATTTCATCTGCGTAGGGGGTCAATCTTGCTAATAGAATATTGAAACGATTTTATAGGATGGTGACAGAAGGAAAATGCCTCGATAATTATTACAGTCAGATTTGTCGCCTTTCTTATGAATTGGAACAATGATTGATTCTTTCCACTCTTGTGGCAATTCTTTCTTGTTCCAGATAAGAAGAATGAGTTTGTGTATCTTGTTCCACAATTTTTCGCCTCCAGCTAAAATAAACTCAGCTGGAATTTCATCTACGCCCGGAGATTTCTGTTTCTTTAATTTCTTTATAGCGGTTTCTACTTCTATTCGGTTGGGTTCAGGAATATACGGTCCTGCGGTGTGTATCTCTTTTTCTCCACGCACATTAGTTTTTGACTGCGTGTTCAGAAAATCGTCAAAGAAATCTTTCCATCTATTTAAGATGCTATCCGTATCAGTGAGAACTGTACCGTGAGCTTTCTTTAATATATAAGCACGAGGTTGATAGCGTTTCCTAAATTCGCTGATCCCCTTATACATGTCCCCGATGTTTTTATTTTTACTATTTTCTTCAAGTTCCTTAATTTTAGCTTTCAAAAAATCGCGTTTCTTTGTTCTAAAAGTTTTGGAAGTTTCCCGAATAATATCTGTGAAATTTTGTGTAGTTATTTCATTCGAATTTTGTACCCAACGTAATTATGCCTGTTTTCTCTTCTCTGCTAGTTCAATGCATTCCTGGTCGAACCATAGTTTGTTCCTACGTATTTCCGCGTGTCCCAATTTTTCTTTTGCTGAAATTTTAATGCTATCTCTATATTTAATCCAAGTATTCTGAACACTATTGCACTCGGAATCTACTAAAAACTGAGAATCTATGCGAAGTTTCAATCTGGTATTCCTCTCTTAACTGGCTCTCTTCTAATTTCTTTAAATTAAATCTCTCCGTTTTTGGTAGAATATTACCTTTATTCAACGATAATCCCTCTCGTAGTATGGCTGCTACCAGGTAGTGATCAGTGTCACAATCAGCCCCTCTAAACGACCGGACATCAATTATGCTAGATCGCCTTCTTCTATCTACTAAACGTAATCAATTTCATTATGTGTTTTCCCGTCTTGTGATGTCCAAGTGTATTTATGAACGTCGCGATGTGGGAATTTCGTAGTCTTCGCGATTAGGATTTTGGATGTTGCAAAGTTTACGAGTCTAACACCGTTGTCATTACTTTCCTATTGCAGGCTTTCGTTCCCCATAATCGGGTTGAAAATATCCTCTCGTCCTGCCTTAGCATTAAAATACCCCAATAGAATTTTCATATTGTATCGTTGGAGTAGGTAAATATCCGATCCATTTCTTCGTAAAAACTGGCTTTTATGTCATCATCCTTATCTTCAGTTGGGGCTTTACATTTAAAACAATATTATCACACCACCGTTTCTTAAGAGTAATAAAAGAAAGTCTGTCAGTAACAAATTCAACCCGTTTAATTGCTGATAATATTCGTTTGTGAACGAGAAACCCTGTTCCTAACTGGTGATTTTTATTTCCTTCCCCGTAAAAGAACGTAAAATTCCCAGAATTCATAGATCCATTTCTTTCCCACCTAACTTTCTGAACCCCTACTAGGTCCATCCTGTATTTCTTTAACTCACCCGTAACGGATTTTAACGCGTCTGGCCTTGCAAAGAAAATAATTTTCCTCACATATACGTATATATCTATATATATATTTTCAGTGCTTCGAATTCATCGTTATTATTTTTCAAAAGTGTTGCAGTGGCGTATCTTCTAACAAGCTAGTGTTGGAAGTGTTGCATCCCAATCTTCATCAACGTTACACAGGGTGTGCTCAAATTCATGGACATCCAATAACGGTGCTGGATCCTTTGACAATATCGCCAGTGCAATATTGCCAATTCTCTGTGGACGACATTTGCTATCGACAGCGGGACGCTCATCGAAGCAAGAAAATTAAAACGTTTATTTTATAAAGTTTTCCGACTAATCTTTGAAAAAGGACACTAGTTGGCAACAGCGAATTCAGTCTAATCTGCGAACCCCGATTTGAAGACGACAAAATGGTTTATTTCTTTATATTTAGTGCCTAGAACAATAACCCTTTGTTCGAAAGTTGCTGAGAGACTTTTTCTACTTTAGTTCTCATGAGAACGAAAAATAGCAAGTCACTCCAATTGTCTAAGCGACATCTAAACTAATTTGTGATTGGGCAATTTTTGGTCATCAACCAATAGTGAGTGGTTGCGTTATATTCAGTGAGTGTTTGTTAGTCACGTGACCCACGATGACCAGAAGAAGCACAGGTTAGTCTGGCGAGAAACAACGAAGCCCCTATCACGGGAGGCAAAATCGGGCGAAAGAAGTCGGACGACAGACTGAAACCTCCACAGCGGAGAGGTAGTGTAGAGAGCAGCTCGACAAACTAATAGTGGACAATGAAATCAAGTGCTTTAACCGAACAACAAGTTACGACGAACATTATTTCGGTAGTTCTTGAATATAAGTTGTTTGTGATTGTACAAAGAGGAAAGCATCTCTCTTGGTCATCAGGCAGAAGACACTCGTCAGTGGTCTTAAAGTGCAGAGAATTTTTGTTGCGAGGATACCAAGTCGTCAGAGAACCATTTCATCATACTTCTCGACAAGACACGTTGTTCTATGGAATTTTACCTGGATGCAATTGTAAATAAAGTGCCAATTTTGTTCTGTGGCAGCGACAGGAATATTCAGTGAATTATCTCTCGCGAGAGCTATGCTTCTTCAATTGTGTTAAGATCTAAAACCATTTTAAATAGCCAGCACGCCTACTACGGAGTTATTAAAAGAAAAAAAGTAAAAACAAAGTAAGATTCACTATACGTATTATTTTGCGAATAAGCCACTTGCGCCGAGTTGAATTTACATGTTTTGATTCAATCAATCTTAAATAAATAAAAAAAAAGTTTAGTTTGAACAACATAATTTATTTTAAAGCTTCTCACGGCCGAATAAGTAGCTCTTGTAAAATGTCAATTGTATTTCTTATTGTGTTCTGATGTGTATGTTAGGTTATTTATCTAAAGCAGAAATATGTAATTCAGATAATTTTGAAGCTGAAATATGATCATGTAAATTTATATGTTACTGACGTAATCATTTAGTTTTCAACTTGACAATCCTTCACACCACGAGGACGTAGGTTGTGGTACGTGCTTTCTGATAATTTGCGGGAGTAGTGAGCCATCCCTCGCACCAAGTCCCAAAGGTAAAAAGAGGACTTATAGTGTTAATCATCACACACAAATAGCTCGACCACGACCGACCACGTTCCATACCAACTTTCACTCAATCCTCCCAAAGCATGTTGTGTATCTCGGTGATGGAAGATGATTGGACTTACAATATATATTGGTTATTGTGTACAAGGATAAATAGAAGCGAACTTCCAAACCAGCTATAACAACCCTTTGCCGTAGGAAAACTTTGTATGTATTTACGATCGTCTGTGTATGAAGTGGAAAAGTTAAACAGTAGCAAAGGTAAAGTTCGTGCTCAAGTTTCAGAAGAATATTTGCGCTATCTCTGTGTTTTGTCATTTTTATTGTAAACCCAGTAGTAACGTTACGACTATAGTTTTGTGTTTGACAACGCAACGCTCAATATATCAAGCTGAAAATTTAGTGAAATACCGCTTTTTTTTTTTTTTTTTTTTTGCTACATTACGCACTATTAATATAATTTACAATGATCAACACAGATGGCAAGAAAACCGTGAGAGTGACTTGGACAACGTCATTTCACGCGGGAGAAGTGTGCCAAATCAGGTGCTCCATATTCTGTATTTTTTTGTGTGGTGATTGTACAGACGAATGCTGGTCCAAAGTGCAGTGAACAGAAAACCACGTTTAAAATATGCAAAGCATTATAAACGAACTTACGGATAGTGCTATTAGTATTAGTTAGTTGCTGGAATATGACTGTTAGTGATGAGTGAATCATAGCTTAGTGATCTGGAAAGGAACAGTGAAATGCCTTTTCACGATCAATTCTCTATATAGAGGAATGACCGCAAGACCAGAGGGGGCGGAATGTTAGTATGTACTACAGTAAATGGAGCAGCAGAGGCAGAATGATCTCGTACGTGAACGTGAAACCATTTGAGCCGGGGTAAGTCTATGCAAAAACACAAACTTCAACCAGTGTTTTTGCAGACCACATAGAAACAGTCATCGAAGTTTACTTGAAACATGCCACGATATACTTTCAAATATTGTCACAAGGTAACAAAGTTGTTCATTTTGGTGACTATAACTTGGGGTTAGAATGGATCGACAGTAAACATGGGATAGCATCAAACACAAATGAGACCCATTCGTCGACTGTTCTATTCAGGGACTCGATTTGGGTTAGTACAATATGCATTAAGCGCGTAAAAATAACACCTTAGATTATGTCCTCTACTTTTTCGACAGAATGTATCATCTCATATAAAAAGTTATATCTCTTACACCACGAGTCTCTAGAAGTGACCTACCGCATACCCTATCATAGTCAACCCCAAAAGACAGCAACCCAACTCAAAAGGAAATCTTCTACCTGAATGGGGGAAGGAAATTGCGGTTAAATTTGTAAAGTTCTATATGTTACCGCGGACACTGTTACTACAAAGAACAATGTACGTGACACTGGATCCCTTTGCCGATGTTCACAGAACAGTAGAAGATTTTGCACTATACATAAAAGTAAAAACGATGGAATTTCCAACATGGCACGTCAAAGAGACTCGAGATACATTCCGAAATGAGAAAAAGACTTGGGAACTGTGGCGTATATTTCCAAATATATATATAAAGTTTTCTAATATAAGACGTCACACGAAAAAGCTATTGAGATGTAAATACCTACTATATTTAAAAAATTCAGACACTAGCATCAACAACACTAAACAATAATTGTTTCTTATCAGATGTTGGTCTAAACTTCTAGCATACATCCTGTGGTGTACAATACTCTATCAAGTGCTGATAATTAGGAAAAAAAAAACAAATTTTAATGAATAGTTTTGTAACAAATTCTAAAAAGCACACTGAACGTACGTCCCTTTTTAATTCGTTATCTCATTTATCTATATAAGTCCTACAGAGGAGGAGTTACTCTTATTTTCTCTCCGGCGTCAGAGAGCCGCTCGCACGGACAATACAATCTAGATCTTTCTGCGTTCGACAGCATCTATTATTTCTTTTCCACTTCGCTCATTTTTAATAGATGTTTCAGGGGAAGCTGTTTTCCTTCATCTTGGGAAACACTCCGTGTCTCTCATTTTAAAATCTGGATTAAAAGATCACATGTCATCCTAAAGCAACATCTCACTTCTCTCAGACACATCGATCGTCTGCGAGAAAATTACCAAAGACAGAGTTTTTAAATTCACCTCTCCGTATCTTAAAACAGGTCAATATGGTTTATGTCTATAGCTCTTGCCTCACTAATCTCATTAACATATTTAATCACGCTGTACATTGTGTTTCCAACAATGCAAAACTTGACGCCTTCTATCTCGGTTTATCTAGTGCCTTCAATTATATTAACCATTCTAATCTAACTTACAAAATTTCCAATACATTCTGTGTTCATGGGCCACTCATAACATTGTTGAATAGAAAGTCGTCTTGATAAGATCGATTTCGAACCCTGACATCCGGGGAAGCACAGGGAAGCGTAATTCAAACACTTTTATTGATATTGAACATGAATGACTCGACTAGCAGCTTCAACTCGAATTTTAAGAGAATGCTGTTATTTCCAGAAAACTGCAAAGAAAAGAGGATCCCGAGCTGCTTCAAAGCGAGATGGATAATATTTCTTTCTGGTGTAACACATGGCTTCTAAAAGTTCATCCTGATAAGAGTAAATGCGTAACATAACATCAGCCGTAAAGAAAAATATTTACATACTTCATAAAATATAATCGATTTGGCTATCTCAAGAATCGATACTCTTAAGGATCTCAGAGTTACTTTTGAAACAAAACGAACCATCACAGAACATACAAAGATTTTCACTAAGCATTCAATGCGTCTTCTAAGACCTCTGAACACATTACCATAACTACAGAACATCTTATACCTAGCAACTTCCTACATAGCAATAATTTTACAAAAACTAAAACAAACTTACGAGGAAACGGTCTCAAGTGTAAACAACCGATTTGGCTGGGGTCCGGATATGTGTTACGGGAGACCAAAGTAGGAGACTCGTATTCTAGCGTTTGGGCCCATACGCAGAAATTTCCGAAATACGAGGCCCCAAATTGCCCCTACATGCTATAACTAGGAAGCGAATGGCGTTACTTATACACAACCGATTTGGCTGGGGTCCGGATGTGTTACTGGAGACCAAATTAGAAGACACGTATTTTGGCGTTCGGACTCATACGCAGAAATTTCCGAAATACGGGTCCCAAAATTGGCCCGACATGCTATAACTAGGAAGCGAATGACGTTACTTGTACACAACCGATTTGGCTGGGGTCCGAATATGGCTATTATAAGCCCGTCTCCCGTAACACATATCCGGACCCAGCCAAATCGGTTGTGTACAAGTATCGTCATTCGCTTCCTAGTTATAGCACTTTGGGGCCCCGTATTTTGGAAATTTCTGCGTATGTGCCTAAACGCCAAAATACGTGTCTCCTATTTTGGTCTCCCGCAACAGATATCCGGACTCCAGCCAAATCGGTTGTGTACAAGTAACGTCATTCGCTTCCTAGTTATAGCATGTAGGGCCACTTTTGGGACCCGTATTTCGGACATTTCTGCGTATGAGTCCAAACGCCAAAATACGTGTCTCCTAATTTGGTCTCCCGTAACACATATCCGGACCCCAGCCAAATCGGTTGTGTACAAGTAACGTCATTCGCTTTCTTGGTAAAGCATGTAGGGGCAATTTGTGGCCCCGTATTTCAGAAATTTCTGCGTATGGGCCCAAACACCAGAATACGTGTCTCCTACTTTGGTCTCCAGTAACACATATCCAGAACGCAGCCAAATCGGTTGTTTACACTTGCGACCGTTTCCTCGTTAGTTCAGCTACTGTTTTTATCAATTACATGTTATTATTATTATAGTTATCTTGATTACTTTTACTATTATTAGTGCTATCATCTCTTAGATTTGTGAACTTCGACAAAATATCTTGCCATACTGTTGGTACGTACAAAGTTTGTCATTTGTATGTTAACATTTTTCTTAAGGAACGTGATATTGAGGCATTTTGTTGCACTTTTGACAAGTAAGATGTTTCGTACTTGTATGTGTTCCTATGTTTGTAACCTGACTACATCCTCTTATATACAAGCATGATATTTTAGTAAATCGCGTCATATCTTTTAATGTGTTTCCACTAACAAAATATGGAATTCAAGTAAACGATTTTCACACTTTTGCACACCCATTTTTACCTGTATGCGATAACATGTCTCTCTGAGATTAAGCTTCGACCAAGTCATTGTTCATAATTTTGACACGCTGAATCCTACATATCTGTATTAATAAAACTGTTGCCAAATATTAATTTCAATGAAATCCACCCTACCCGTTTAGAGCGACTTTGTTTCTTCATTTCAGTAGTAATGTTTCCCCTGTGTATTTTATCATGTGCGTTGCAAAATATGAACTTCGTATTCATCATCTTTTCACGTGCGTCCTGCCGCATCTGACATTTTTATCTGTATGGTAAAATGTCTTGCAATTTTTGTAGGTAGAGGAAATACTTTTCCACACTCATCGCATGTGTGAAATTTTTCACTTATGTATATCAAAATTTCTCTTGCCAAGTTTAAATGCGAATCAAATTCATCGCACGACAAAAGCTTTGCACCTGTGTAGTTAAATGTTTTGCCAACCTTGAATGAAAACTTAATCCCTTTCCACATTCTCGGCTTCTAGGAGTATTGTCAAATGTGTGTAACAAGATGCGTAGCCGAACTAGAACGCCGACTAAATCAATTTCCACGTTCATTGGGGTGAGATTTCCGTGCTGTGTGGATTAACTTGTGGTTGCACAAAACTAAGTACCGTAATCCCTTTTTCAAAGAACTAACCTTTTTCTGCTGTGTGGATTAACCTGTGTCTTGCCAAACTTGAACATTGACTAGGGGCGCGGTGGCTCATTGGTAGAGCGTTTACCTACGCTGCGTGGGGTCCCTGGTTCGATCCTTGCTAGAGCCGTCTGGACTTTGTGGTGGAATAATACCGTGCTCGTGTGTTTTCTCGGGGTTCTCCCGTTTCCTCCCATCTTCTACATTCCACCATTTCACTCATCTCTCATCACCACCGTCTCCTTTAGCCTAACCGGCATAACCGTGGGACAGTAAACTTAAAGATTTCATTTTCACTTTTTGAATGTTGACTAAATCTCTTTCCGCACTCTTGGCATATGTGAGGTTTTTCTTCCTTTGTGAATGATCATATGTTGAGCCAAATTTGAACGTACTCTAAATCCTTTACCACAGTTATCACATGTGTATCGCTTTTCTCCTGTGTGGATTAACATGTGCCTAGCCAGACTTGAACGTAAACTAAATCCATTTCCACACTGTTGGCATGTGTAAGGTTTTTCTACACAATGGATCATCATATGAGTTTTTAAGGATGAACGATGAGTAAATCCCTTCCCACAATCTTGACATTTGAGAGGTTTTTCTCCTGTGTGGATTAACAAGTGTGTAGCCAGTCTTGAACGTACACTGAATCCGTTTCCACACTCTTGGCATGTGTGAGGTTTTTCTCCTGTGTGGACTAACATGTGTCTTGATAAGTGCGAACGGTAACTAAATCCTTTTCCACACTCTTGGCACGTGTGACGCTTTTCTATTGTGTGTATTAACATGTGTGTAGCCAGACTTGAACGTCCACTAAATCCGTGTCCACACTCTTGGCATGTGTAAGGTTTTTCTCCTGTGTGGATTAACATGTGTTTTAGTAAGTTGGAACGTTGACTAAATCCTTTTCCACACTCTTGGCATTTGTGAGGTTTTGCTCCTGTGTGGATTAACAAGTGTGTAGCCAGTGTTGAACGTACACTGAATCCGCGTCCACACTCTTGACATGTGTGAGGTTTTTCTCCTGTGTGGACTAACATGTGTCTTGATAAGTGCGAACGGTAACTAAATCCTTTTCCACACTCTTGGCACGTGTGACGCTTTTCTATTGTGTGTATTAACATGTGTGAAGCCAGACTTGAACGTCCACTAAATCCGTGTCCACACTCTTGGCATGTGTAAGGTTTTTCTCCTGTGTGGATTAACATGTGTCTTAGTAAGTTGGAACGTTGACTAAATCCTTTTCCACACTGCTGGCATTTGTGAGGTTTTTCTCCTGTATGGATTAACATGTGACTTGATAATTTCGAATGTTGAATAAATCCTTTTCCACACTCTTGGCATGTGTAAGGTTTTGCTCCTTTGTGGATTAAGGTGTGATATGACAAGCTTGAACGTTGACTAAACCCTTTTCTACACTCTTTGCATGTGTAATGTTTTTCTCCTTTGTGGATTAACATGGGTGTAGTCAAACTTGAACGTACGCTATAACCCTTACCACACTGTTCGTACAGGTGGGACTTCTCAGCTGTATGTATGGACTTACGACTTGACGAAGTTAAACTTTGAGTATTGCGTTTATCACTGTTTCGGTACGTATGACACTTTTCACTTTCACGTGTTACCGTATTACTTGACAAATGTGAGAGAATAATTCCTTTGCCCAACTGCTTCGTAATATCAGAATTCACATCTGAATGAGAAATGGCTTCCTTTAATATAATAGAAGTATTCACTTCTGTGTGAAGATCATATTCGGTGTAGCGTCTGTAACAAGTTCAATAAACAAGGAAACGTGAATATAGTTAATAAGTAACAACCAAAAATGAAATCATACATTATATTTCAATATAAAATTACGTTTATTTTTGTTCTGTTACATGAAATATTGTAGAAACATGGAACCGAGAACTATCGAGGTGTTTCCATATTTCTCTATTCTGGAAATAGAAGTGTGCAATTTGCTTTAATATATCAAATTGTTCAATTATTTATATATACGATATCAGAGTTAAGTGCATAAGAACGTATACATATGTTGTGCTATGGAATAAATATTCATTATTATCAGTGAAAATAGAGATCCATTATTACTAAAATATTTATATATCATTAATTTTTGTGTTACAAAATTTAGCAATCGTAAGAACATGTTGCAATTGCCATTACACAAAATGTAATGATGACAAAAAAACAAGGGAAAGAAATAACAAGTTTTATAATATTGCACAAAATATGTCATTTGAATCAGTACACCAATCTCTACGTGTGTTTTTAATATAGTCTGATTCTTTGAGATAGTAAACATTAATACGTAATACAATCGTTGCGTCTATTGATATATAGCTACGCGGTTACATTTGATACATACTTAAGTCCTCTTATTAAGTAAATACTTTTGAGAGGCGGCGAGTATCCAATTTCTTGTAATTTTTATCTGTTTATTTGAAATACGTGACATTAAGATCCCAGAAGTCCACGTTAAGATAATGTGAACAAGCATTAGCACCTTCGTCACCCTTAGATTATTACTAGTGCTGTTGTACGATTCTGCTTAAAAAAAAAATTCTAATAACCTGGTGTAATTCTATTCGGAGAAATCAAAATTCTATATTCGGTTTGGAAACCTGCTATTAATTTTCTTTAAACAATGCCTGGGAGTGTAACCGTCATCGTGAAACAGTTTAGTCATTAGTTTTTTTTTTTTTTTACATTAAAAGTTACAATGGCATTTATAGATAAATGCTACACGATGAATAGCAAAAAATGCAAGAAATGTGTTATGCATCGCGTTACATAAGACAAAAAGCTGAGCTGTGTGAAATAAAATATTTAATATGTTGAGTGTCTATATTTAAGTGGCATTTTATCATGTAACGTTCATTCAAATGGTTATCATAAAGACGGGAGGAGCATTAAATTTTTAGTGAAAAATTGTATTTTGACGAGACACTCTCTTTAGAGAGAGGATAGTTTCATGCTAGCTTTTTTACTTTCGAAAAACTGTCGCGTGCACCAGTGTTTTGGGAAATACAACACTAAAGAGGGAGAAGATGAACAATCTGCATATCGCTAAATAAGAACAAGAGATACGTAAATCCATTTTTGAAGGTTTACAAGCCAGAAGACAAAAAAAAAAAAAAAAAAAAAATTGTTTACTTACAAAGATGTGAATTTAATACAATGGTAATTGAGCTAAATTACAGCGCACGATCGACAAGAAGAACAGATGGCGTTCCGTTCCGTTTACACTAAGTTGGGCTTTCAAAATTGTGTCCAAACATGAAGAAAATGAAAACTGCATTTTTGAAGTTACGTTCCTCTGGTTTTCATGCGACGATATTATATCTCAGTAAACAAGCTAGACATCTAGCTAATGTGGCATTAGCTGCGGAAATGAGTAAATCGATTGAAATTAGATTTTACACTGCAGTTTGCCAGACATGCATCTTAGCTAGAAAACTTCGTCCTTCCTTTTTTCGCTACTGTCAGTAGAATGAAGATCCTACGAGTAAGAGAACACATTTAAATTTTAGGCGAAAAGCAATGTATCTGACGAGTGGATTATGGTAGGGAAGAGGAATTTGTTATATAAAGTCTCTACCCAATACCTGTGAGCAAGTGATCAACACCCCACGAGTTTTAAACGGGTAAATTCCTTAGATTTTTTATATATAAATTTAACATATGATATAAAATTAATATAGAACTCCATCATGTATTCTGTGATGCAGTTAAGTGATCACAATTTTGCTAGCATACAAGAAATTTTAAGAAAACTACATTTTCAAGAGGATGTTGTGAAATTACCATGTAAATCCATGTAACTTCACATCAAGTTATAGACTTATATATACGTTTTAACACATGCAACGGCAAAAACAGCAAAAGAACTTCTAGTATGCGACTTGAGAATTAATGGGAAGCAAAGCTTCTTCATAATTTCTTTTTCAAATAACGCCTCCATAGTTTCCGAACGTACTTTTTTACTAATATGGAGCATTCTACTTCATGGGAAAAACATCGGGAAATCACTACTTCTTCCTCCGGAATTCACATTAACATTACATGTTTCATTCCCGCGTTACTACAATACAATACTCAAAGAAGACGGCTATGGGCACTCTACACTAAGTATGTCTACGTAGTTTGAAGGGCCTAATAGATAATATATCTTCTTTAAACACAATCTTGATGGAATAAAAATTATATAATACTATACGCCTAATATTATCATGAACACTGGACATTTATAAACCATATCAAAATCAAAACTACAAAAGTAATTTATACTTAAGCCGAGAAAGCCCATGCTAATTTTAACCTGAAAAGATGCAAGAGGTGCCCCTGAGGCTCCCTGCTGCATATACAAGCTACCTGAACTCACCGCGACCATTTGTATTTTCCGTCATTAATAGGAAGGACTAGTCACTACATTACTATGAAATCATTTGTCAATGGTAATAAACAATGAACAGTATCAAATAATTAGAAAAGTGCATATTTCAATAGGAGCGTCAGAGGCACCCCTTTACGTTAGCAGAAAAAATAACGCTATTCTTTCTGAGATAAAGTAAAAAAATTGCTTACGAAACGCAATCAGAGGGTGCATTTCCAAGAGATTGAAGAATTTTAGAGCACTGGCCACTGGACGAAATACCTATTAAGTATAATGGCATTAAAATTGAACAGGGTGCCTCCGAGGCACCCCTTGGTTAGTGATTGACAGTGGGAATATTCCCAGTGAGAAGGAATTTAAAAAATGGGAATATGCCTTGGTTTTTTCCCTAGCCTATAAATTACTGAAAAGGAATTTATTTCCATTTCTTTACTTTATCTTTCAAATTATAATAACCCTATGACTAATTACATTTTTTTAATATATTATGATTTACTTCTAGGTTTTAAAGAATATGGAGGTGAAAAAATTAAAATTTCTTTGACTGTATTTTATATAACTAATAATATGACTTTTAAGTTCCATTTTCATTTGCATTAAAAAGTAGGGTAATTCTTTAGTATTAGGGGCCCAAAACTAGCAAAAACGAGTTGATAGGGGTGTTCAGGTAGTCAAGAAAATATCGAACACGTTTTTTTTGGGGGTCAGTAGGGGATTTGTACAAACCGTAAAGATAAGTGGAAGTGATTTGTGCCCACCTAAGCGTCCTAGACTTGACGATCCTAACAGTGTTGAGTGAGCCGTATAGTTTGTTGTTCCTCGTTATGAAGTTTCCGCCATTCCCCGTTTCCGTTCCTCTTGGGTCCGAATATTCGTCTCAGGATCTTGTTCTCAAATACTCTGTCTATGTTCTTCCCTCAGAGTAAGCGATCATGTTCCGCAACCATACAGAACAACTGGCATGATTATCGTTTTTTATATTTTAAGTTTAAAATTTCCCGACAGAATTCACGACGACAAGAGTTTTCGAACCGAATAGTAACACAAATTCCCTGCTTTTTGTCGACATTTAATTTCTCCGTGAATATGATTTTCGTCTGTTAATATTGATCCTAGATATTTGAAAGTATTCACATTATTAAAAGTATTATTTATTATTTTAACGCATCCACAATTTGCCGTATTACGGTCCCGGCGCACTTCCATGTTTTTAGTTTTCTCTGCATTTACTTCTAAACCCATGTTCCTGCAAGCGCTTTATAAGATCTCTCCATTTCTTTCTATTGTTCTCCTATCATCCCCTATTAAATTTACATCATCAGCATATGCTATAACCTGGTGAATACCGTTCAAGTCTAGGCCCTGGTTGCTATCTTTGATTTTCCTTATAGCGTATTCCAGAGCAAAGTTAAATAATAATAACAACGCATCTCCTTGTTTCAAGCCATTTTCGATGTGAAAGCTCGTGGACAAACATTTTCCTACCCGGACTTAACTTAGGGATTCATTTAAACATATCTTAATTAATCTAATTTGCATTCTCGTCTGTAGGAACGATGTATAATGTTTCCATCCTAACCGAGTCGTACGCCTTTCTAAAATCAATAAATAGTTGATGTACGGGGTATTGTATTCTCACTTTTTTTCGAGTATTTGGCGAATGGTAAATATTTAGTAGATAGTTGATAGATTTCGTCTAAATCCGCAATGATAATCTCCAATAATTTCATCTGCGTAGGGGGTCAATCTTGCTAATAGAATATTGAAACGATTTTATAGGATGGTGACAGAAGGAAAATGCCTCGATAATTATTACAGTCAGATTTGTCGCCTTTCTTATGAATTGGAACAATGATTGATTCTTTCCACTCTTGTGGCAATTCTTTCTTGTTCCAGATAAGAAGAATGAGTTTGTGTATCTTGTTCCACAATTTTTCGCCTCCAGCTAAAATAAACTCAGCTGGAATTTCATCTACGCCCGGAGATTTCTGTTTCTTTAATTTCTTTATAGCGGTTTCTACTTCTATTCGGTTGGGTTCAGGAATATACGGTCCTGCGGTGTGTATCTCTTTTTCTCCACGCACATTAGTTTTTGACTGCGTGTTCAGAAAATCGTCAAAGAAATCTTTCCATCTATTTAAGATGCTATCCGTATCAGTGAGAACTGTACCGTGAGCTTTCTTTAATATATAAGCACGAGGTTGATAGCGTTTCCTAAATTCGCTGATCCCCTTATACATGTCCCCGATGTTTTTATTTTTACTATTTTCTTCAAGTTCCTTAATTTTAGCTTTCAAAAAATCGCGTTTCTTTGTTCTAAAAGTTTTGGAAGTTTCCCGAATAATATCTGTGAAATTTTGTGTAGTTATTTCATTCGAATTTTGTACCCAACGTAATTATGCCTGTTTTCTCTTCTCTGCTAGTTCAATGCATTCCTGGTCGAACCATAGTTTGTTCCTACGTATTTCCGCGTGTCCCAATTTTTCTTTTGCTGAAATTTTAATGCTATCTCTATATTTAATCCAAGTATTCTGAACACTATTGCACTCGGAATCTACTAAAAACTGAGAATCTATGCGAAGTTTCAATCTGGTATTCCTCTCTTAACTGGCTCTCTTCTAATTTCTTTAAATTAAATCTCTCCGTTTTTGGTAGAATATTACCTTTATTCAACGATAATCCCTCTCGTAGTATGGCTGCTACCAGGTAGTGATCAGTGTCACAATCAGCCCCTCTAAACGACCGGACATCAATTATGCTAGATCGCCTTCTTCTATCTACTAAACGTAATCAATTTCATTATGTGTTTTCCCGTCTTGTGATGTCCAAGTGTATTTATGAACGTCGCGATGTGGGAATTTCGTAGTCTTCGCGATTAGGATTTTGGATGTTGCAAAGTTTACGAGTCTAACACCGTTGTCATTACTTTCCTATTGCAGGCTTTCGTTCCCCATAATCGGGTTGAAAATATCCTCTCGTCCTGCCTTAGCATTAAAATACCCCAATAGAATTTTCATATTGTATCGTTGGAGTAGGTAAATATCCGATCCATTTCTTCGTAAAAACTGGCTTTTATGTCATCATCCTTATCTTCAGTTGGGGCTTTACATTTAAAACAATATTATCACACCACCGTTTCTTAAGAGTAATAAAAGAAAGTCTGTCAGTAACAAATTCAACCCGTTTAATTGCTGATAATATTCGTTTGTGAACGAGAAACCCTGTTCCTAACTGGTGATTTTTATTTCCTTCCCCGTAAAAGAACGTAAAATTCCCAGAATTCATAGATCCATTTCTTTCCCACCTAACTTTCTGAACCCCTACTAGGTCCATCCTGTATTTCTTTAACTCACCCGTAACGGATTTTAACGCGTCTGGCCTTGCAAAGAAAATAATTTTCCTCACATATACGTATATATCTATATATATATTTTCAGTGCTTCGAATTCATCGTTATTATTTTTCAAAAGTGTTGCAGTGGCGTATCTTCTAACAAGCTAGTGTTGGAAGTGTTGCATCCCAATCTTCATCAACGTTACACAGGGTGTGCTCAAATTCATGGACATCCAATAACGGTGCTGGATCCTTTGACAATATCGCCAGTGCAATATTGCCAATTCTCTGTGGACGACATTTGCTATCGACAGCGGGACGCTCATCGAAGCAAGAAAATTAAAACGTTTATTTTATAAAGTTTTCCGACTAATCTTTGAAAAAGGACACTAGTTGGCAACAGCGAATTCAGTCTAATCTGCGAACCCCGATTTGAAGACGACAAAATGGTTTATTTCTTTATATTTAGTGCCTAGAACAATAACCCTTTGTTCGAAAGTTGCTGAGAGACTTTTTCTACTTTAGTTCTCATGAGAACGAAAAATAGCAAGTCACTCCAATTGTCTAAGCGACATCTAAACTAATTTGTGATTGGGCAATTTTTGGTCATCAACCAATAGTGAGTGGTTGCGTTATATTCAGTGAGTGTTTGTTAGTCACGTGACCCACGATGACCAGAAGAAGCACAGGTTAGTCTGGCGAGAAACAACGAAGCCCCTATCACGGGAGGCAAAATCGGGCGAAAGAAGTCGGACGACAGACTGAAACCTCCACAGCGGAGAGGTAGTGTAGAGAGCAGCTCGACAAACTAATAGTGGACAATGAAATCAAGTGCTTTAACCGAACAACAAGTTACGACGAACATTATTTCGGTAGTTCTTGAATATAAGTTGTTTGTGATTGTACAAAGAGGAAAGCATCTCTCTTGGTCATCAGGCAGAAGACACTCGTCAGTGGTCTTAAAGTGCAGAGAATTTTTGTTGCGAGGATACCAAGTCGTCAGAGAACCATTTCATCATACTTCTCGACAAGACACGTTGTTCTATGGAATTTTACCTGGATGCAATTGTAAATAAAGTGCCAATTTTGTTCTGTGGCAGCGACAGGAATATTCAGTGAATTATCTCTCGCGAGAGCTATGCTTCTTCAATTGTGTTAAGATCTAAAACCATTTTAAATAGCCAGCACGCCTACTACGGAGTTATTAAAAGAAAAAAAGTAAAAACAAAGTAAGATTCACTATACGTATTATTTTGCGAATAAGCCACTTGCGCCGAGTTGAATTTACATGTTTTGATTCAATCAATCTTAAATAAATAAATAAAAAGTTTAGTTTGAACAACATAATTTATTTTAAAGCTTCTCACGGCCGAATAAGTAGCTCTTGTAAAATGTCAATTGTATTTCTTATTGTGTTCTGATGTGTATGTTAGGTTATTTATCTAAAGCAGAAATATGTAATTCAGATAATTTTGAAGCTGAAATATGATCATGTAAATTTATATGTTACTGACGTAATCATTTAGTTTTCAACTTGACAATCCTTCACACCACGAGGACGTAGGTTGTGGTACGTGCTTTCTGATAATTTGCGGGAGTAGTGAGCCATCCCTCGCACCAAGTCCCAAAGGTAAAAAGAGGACTTATAGTGTTAATCATCACACACAAATAGCTCGACCACGACCGACCACGTTCCATACCAACTTTCACTCAATCCTCCCAAAGCATGTTGTGTATCTCGGTGATGGAAGATGATTGGACTTACAATATATATTGGTTATTGTGTACAAGGATAAATAGAAGCGAACTTCCAAACCAGCTATAACAACCCTTTGCCGTAGGAAAACTTTTTATGTATTTACGATCGTCTGTGTATGAAGTGGAAGAGTTAAACAGTAGCAAAGGTCAAACAGTAGCAAAGGTAAGGTTCGTGCTCAAGTTTCAGAAGAATATTTGCGCTATTTCTGTGTTTTGTCATTTTTATTGTAAACCCAGTAGTAACGTTACGACTATAGTTTTGTGTTTGACAACGCAACGCTCAATATATCAAGCTGAAAATTTAGTGAAATACCGCTTTTTTTTTTTTTTTTTGCTACATTACGCACTATTAATATAATTTACAATGATCAACACAGATGGCAAGAAAACCGTGAGAGTGACTTGGACAACGTCATTTCACGCGGGAGAAGTGTGCCAAATCAGGTGCTCCATATTCTGTATTTTTTTGTGTGGTGATTGTACAGACGAATGCTGGTCCAAAGTGCAGTGAACAGAAAACCACGTTTAAAATATGCAAAGCATTATAAACGAACTTACGGATAGTGCTATTAGTATTAGTTAGTTGCTGGAATATGACTGTTAGTGATGAGTGAATCATAGCTTAGTGATCTGGAAAGGAACAGTGAAATGCCTTTTCACGATCAATTCTCTATATAGAGGAATGACCGCAAGACCAGAGGGGGCGGAATGTTAGTATGTACTACAGTAAATGGAGCAGCAGAGGCAGAATGATCTCGTACGTGAACGTGAAACCATTTGAGCCGGGGTAAGTCTATGCAAAAACACAAACTTCAACCAGTGTTTTTGCAGACCACATAGAAACAGTCATCGAAGTTTACTTGAAACATGCCACGATATACTTTCAAATATTGTCACAAGGTAACAAAGTTGTTCATTTTGGTGACTATAACTTGGGGTTAGAATGGATCGACAGTAAACATGGGATAGCATCAAACACAAATGAGACCCATTCGTCGACTGTTCTATTCAGGGACTCGATTTGGGTTAGTACAATATGCATTAAGCGCGTAAAAATAACACCTTAGATTATGTCCTCTACTTTTTCGACAGAATGTATCATCTCATATAAAAAGTTATATCTCTTACACCACGAGTCTCTAGAAGTGACCTACCGCATACCCTATCATAGTCAACCCCAAAAGACAGCAACCCAACTCAAAAGGAAATCTTCTACCTGAATGGGGGAAGGAAATTGCGGTTAAATTTGTAAAGTTCTATATGTTACCGCGGACACTGTTACTACAAAGAACAATGTACGTGACACTGGATCCCTTTGCCGATGTTCACAGAACAGTAGAAGATTTTGCACTATACATAAAAGTAAAAACGATGGAATTTCCAACATGGCACGTCAAAGAGACTCGAGATACATTCCGAAATGAGAAAAAGACTTGGGAACTGTGGCGTATATTTCCAAATATATATATAAAGTTTTCTAATATAAGACGTCACACGAAAAAGCTATTGAGATGTAAATACCTACTATATTTAAAAAATTCAGACACTAGCATCAACAACACTAAACAATAATTGTTTCTTATCAGATGTTGGTCTAAACTTCTAGCATACATCCTGTGGTGTACAATACTCTATCAAGTGCTGATAATTAGGAAAAAAAAAACAAATTTTAATGAATAGTTTTGTAACAAATTCTAAAAAGCACACTGAACGTACGTCCCTTTTTAATTCGTTATCTCATTTATCTATATAAGTCCTACAGAGGAGGAGTTACTCTTATTTTCTCTCCGGCGTCAGAGAGCCGCTCGCACGGACAATACAATCTAGATCTTTCTGCGTTCGACAGCATCTATTATTTCTTTTCCACTTCGCTCATTTTTAATAGATGTTTCAGGGGAAGCTGTTTTCCTTCATCTTGGGAAACACTCCGTGTCTCTCATTTTAAAATCTGGATTAAAAGATCACATGTCATCCTAAAGCAACATCTCACTTCTCTCAGACACATCGATCGTCTGCGAGAAAATTACCAAAGACAGAGTTTTTAAATTCACCTCTCCGTATCTTAAAACAGGTCAATATGGTTTATGTCTATAGCTCTTGCCTCACTAATCTCATTAACATATTTAATCACGCTGTACATTGTGTTTCCAACAATGCAAAACTTGACGCCTTCTATCTCGGTTTATCTAGTGCCTTCAATTATATTAACCATTCTAATCTAACTTACAAAATTTCCAATACATTCTGTGTTCATGGGCCACTCATAACATTGTTGAATAGAAAGTCGTCTTGATAAGATCGATTTCGAACCCTGACATCCGGGGAAGCACAGGGAAGCGTAATTCAAACACTTTTATTGATATTGAACATGAATGACTCGACTAGCAGCTTCAACTCGAATTTTAAGAGAATGCTGTTATTTCCAGAAAACTGCAAAGAAAAGAGGATCCCGAGCTGCTTCAAAGCGAGATGGATAATATTTCTTTCTGGTGTAACACATGGCTTCTAAAAGTTCATCCTGATAAGAGTAAATGCGTAACATAACATCAGCCGTAAAGAAAAATATTTACATACTTCATAAAATATAATCGATTTGGCTATCTCAAGAATCGATACTCTTAAGGATCTCAGAGTTACTTTTGAAACAAAACGAACTTTCACAGAACATACAAAGATTTTCACTAAGCATTCAATGCGTCTTCTAAGACCTCTGAACACATTACCATAACTACAGAACATCTTATACCTAGCAACTTCCTACAGAGCAATAATTTTACAAAAACTAAAACAAACTTACGAGGAAACGGTCTCAAGTGTAAACAACCGATTTGGCTGGGGTCCGGATATGTGTTACGGGAGACCAAAGTAGGAGACTCGTATTCTAGCGTTTGGGCCCATACGCAGAAATTTCCGAAATACGAGGCCCCAAATTGCCCCTAGATGCTATAACTAGGAAGCGAATGGCGTTACTTATACACAACCGATTTGGCTGGGATCCGGATGTGTTACTGGAGACCAAATTAGAAGACACGTATTTTGGCGTTCGGACTCATACGCAGAAATTTCCGAAATACGGGTCCCAAAATTGGCCCGACATGCTATAACTAGGAAGCGAATGACGTTACTTGTACACAACCGATTTGGCTGGGGTCCGAATATGGCTATTATAAGCCCGTCTCCCGTAACACATATCCGGACCCAGCCAAATCGGTTGTGTACAAGTATCGTCATTCGCTTCCTAGTTATAGCACTTTGGGGCCCCGTATTTTGGAAATTTCTGCGTATGTGCCTAAACGCCAAAATACGTGTCTCCTATTTTGGTCTCCCGCAACAGATATCCGGACTCCAGCCAAATCGGTTGTGTACAAGTAACGTCATTCGCTTCCTAGTTATAGCATGTAGGGCCACTTTTGGGACCCGTATTTCGGAAATTTCTGCGTATGAGTCCAAACGCCAAAATACGTGTCTCCTAATTTGGTCTCCCGTAACACATATCCGGACCCCAGCCAAATCGGTTGTGTACAAGTAACGTCATTCGCTTTCTTGGTAAAGCATGTAGGGGCAATTTGTTGCCCCGTATTTCAGAAATTTCTGCGTATGGGCCCAAACACCAGAATACGTGTCTCCTACTTTGGTCTCCAGTAACACATATCCAGAACGCAGCCAAATCGGTTGTTTACACTTGCGACCGTTTCCTCGTTAGTTCAGCTACTGTTTTTATCAATTACATGTTATTATTATTATAGTTATCTTGATTACTTTTACTATTATTAGTGCTATCATCTCTTAGATTTGTGAACTTCGACAAAATATCTTGCCATACTGTTGGTACGTACAAAGTTTGTCATTTGTATGTTAACATTTTTCTTAAGGAACGTGATATTGAGGCATTTTGTTGCACTTTTGACAAGTAAGATGTTTCGTACTTGTATGTGTTCCTATGTTTGTAACCTGACTACATCCTCTTATATACAAGCATGATATTTTAGTAAATCGCGTCATATCTTTTAATGTGTTTCCACTAACAAAATATGGAATTCAAGTAAACGATTTTCACACTTTTGCACACCCATTTTTACCTGTATGCGATAACATGTCTCTCTGAGATTAAGCTTCGACCAAGTCATTGTTCATAATTTTGACACGCTGAATCCTACATATCTGTATTAATAAAACTGTTGCCAAATATTAATTTCAATGAAATCCACCGTACCCGTTTAGAGCGACTTTGTTTCTTCATTTCAGTAGTAGTTTCCCCTGTGTATTTTATCATGTGCGTTGCAAAATATGAACTTCGTATTCATCATCTTTTCACGTGCGTCCTGCCGCATCTGACATTTTTATCTGTATGGTAAAATGTCTTGCAATTTTTGTAGGTAGAGGAAATACTTTTCCACACTCATCGCATGTGTGAAATTTTTCACTTATGTATATCAAAATTTCTCTTGCCAAGTTTAAATGCGAATCAAATTCATCGCACGACAAAAGCTTTGCACCTGTGTAGTTAAATGTTTTGCCAACCTTGAATGAAAACTTAATCCCTTTCCACATTCTCGGCTTCTAGGAGTATTGTCAAATGTGTGTAACAAGATGCGTAGCCGAACTAGAACGCCGACTAAATCAATTTCCACGTTCATTGGGGTGAGATTTCCGTGCTGTGTGGATTAACTTGTGGTTGCACAAAACTAAGTACCGTAATCCCTTTTTCAAAGAACTAACCTTTTTCTGCTGTGTGGATTAACCTGTGTCTTGCCAAACTTGAACATTGACTAGGGGCGCGGTGGCTCATTGGTAGAGCGTTTACCTACGTTGCGTGGGGTCCCTGGTTTGATCCTAGCTAGAGCCGTCTGGACTTTGTGGTGGAATAATACCGTGCTCGTGTGTTTTCTCGGGGTTCTCCCGTTTCCTCCCACTTTCTACATTCCACCATTTCACTCATCTCTCATCACCACCGTCTCCTTTAGCCTAACCGGCATAACCCTGGGACAGTAAACTTAAAGATTTCATTTTCACTTTTTGAATGTTGACTAAATCTCTTTCCGCACTCTTGGCATATGTGAGGTTTTTCTTCCTTTGTGAATGATCATATGTTGAGCCAAATTTGAACGTACTCTAAATCCTTTACCACAGTTATCACATGTGTATCGCTTTTCTCCTGTGTGGATTAACATGTGCCTAGCCAGACGAACGTAAACTAAATCCATTTCCACACTGTTGGCATGTGTAAGGTTTTTCTACACAATGGATCATCATATGAGTTTTTAAGGATGAACGATGAGTAAATCCCTTCCCACAATCTTGACATTTGAGAGGTTTTTCTCCTGTGTGGATTAACAAGTGTGTAGCCAGTCTTGAACGTACACTGAATCCGTGTCCACACTCTTGGCATGTGTGAGGTTTTTCTCCTGTGTGGACTAACATGTGTCTTGATAAGTGCGAACGGTAACTAAATCCTTTTCCACACTCTTGGCACGTGTGACGCTTTTCTATTGTGTGTATTAACATGTGTGTAGCCAGACTTGAACGTCCACTAAATCCGTGTCCACACTCTTGGCATGTGTAAGGTTTTTCTCCTGTGTGGATTAACATGTGTTTTAGTAAGTTGGAACGTTGACTAAATCCTTTTCCACACTCTTGGCATTTGTGAGGTTTTGCTCCTGTGTGGATTAACAAGTGTGTAGCGAGTGTTGAACGTACACTGAATCCGCGTCCACACTCTTGACATGTGTGAGGTTTTTCTCCTGTGTGGACTAACATGTGTCTTGATAAGTGCGAACGGTAACTAAATCCTTTTCCACACTCTTGGCACGTGTGACGCTTTTCTATTGTGTGTATTAACATGTGTGAAGCCAGACTTGAACGTCCACTAAATCCGTGTCCACACTCTTGGCATGTGTAAGGTTTTTCTCCTGTGTGGATTAACATGTGTCTTAGTAAGTTGGAACGTTGACTAAATCCTTTTCCACACTCTTGGCATTTGTGAGGTTTTTCTCCTGTATGGATTAACATGTGACTTGATAATTTCGAATGTTGAATAAATCCTTTTCCACACTCTTGGCATGTGTAAGGTTTTGCTCCTTTGTGGATTAAGGTGTGATATGACAAGCTTGAACGTTGACTAAACCCTTTTCTACACTCTTTGCATGTGTAATGTTTTTCTCCTTTGTGGATTAACATGGGTGTAGTCAAACTTGAACGTACGCTATAACCCTTACCACACTGTTCGTACAGGTGGGACTTCTCAGCTGTATGTATGGACTTACGACTTGACGAAGTTAAACTTTGAGTATTGCGTTTATCACTGTTTCGGTACGTATGACACTTTTCACTTTCACGTGTTACCGTATTACTTGACAAATGTGAGAGAATAATTCCTTTGCCCAACTGCTTCGTAATATCAGAATTCACATCTGAATGAGAAATGGCTTCCTTTAATATAATAGAAGTATTCACTTCTGTGTGAAGATCATATTCGGTGTAGCGTCTGTAACAAGTTCAATAAACAAGGAAACGTGAATATAGTTAATAAGTAACAACCAAAAATGAAATCATACATTATATTTCAATATAAAATTACGTTTATTTTTGTTCTGTTACATGAAATATTGTAGAAACATGGAACCGAGAACTATCGAGGTGTTTCCATATTTCTCTATTCTGGAAATAGAAGTGTGCAATTTGCTTTAATATATCAAATTGTTCAATTATTTATATATACGATATCAGAGTTAAGTGCATAAGAACGTATACATATGTTGTGCTATGGAATAAATATTCATTATTATCAGTGAAAATAGAGATCCATTATTACTAAAATATTTATATATCATTAATTTTTGTGTTACAAAATTTAGCAATCGTAAGAACATGTTGCAATTGCCATTACACAAAATGTAATGATGACAAAAAAACAAGGGAAAGAAATAACAAGTTTTATAATATTGCACAAAATATGTCATTTGAATCAGTACACCAATCTCTACGTGTGTTTTTAATATAGTCTGATTCTTTGAGATAGTAAACATTAATACGTAATACAATCGTTGCGTCTATTGATATATAGCTACGCGGTTACATTTGATACATACTTAAGTCCTCTTATTAAGTAAATACTTTTGAGAGGCGGCGAGTATCCAATTTCTTGTAATTTTTATCTGTTTATTTGAAATACGTGACATTAAGATCCCAGAAGTCCACGTTAAGATAATGTGAACAAGCATTAGCACCTTCGTCACCCTTAGATTATTACTAGTGCTGTTGTACGATTCTGCTTAAAAAAAAAATTCTAATAACCTGGTGTAATTCTATTCGGAGAAATCAAAATTCTATATTCGGTTTGGAAACCTGCTATTAATTTTCTTTAAACAATGCCTGGGAGTGTAACCGTCATCGTGAAACAGTTTAGTCATTACTGTTTTTGTTTTTTTTTTACATTAAAAGTTACAATGGCATTTATAGATAAATGCTACACGATGAATAGCAAAAAATGCAAGAAATGTGTTATGCATCACGTTACATAAGACAAAAAGCTGAGCTGTGTGAAATAAAATATTTAATATGTTGAGTGTCTATATTTAAGTGGCATTTTATCATGTAACGTTCATTCAAATGGTTATCATAAAGACGGGAGGAGCATTAAATTTTTAGTGAAAAATTGTATTTTGACGAGACACTCTCTTTAGAGAGAGGATAGTTTCATGCTAGCTTTTTTACTTTCGAAAAACTGTCGCGTGCACCAGTGTTTTGGGAAATACAACACTAAAGAGGGAGAAGATGAACAATCTGCATATCGCTAAATAAGAACAAGAGATACGTAAATCCATTTTTGAAGGTTTACAAGCCAGAAGACAAAAAAAAAAAAAAAAAAAAAAATTGTTTACTTACAAAGATGTGAATTTAATACAATGGTAATTGAGCTAAATTACAGCGCACGATCGACAAGAAGAACAGATGGCGTTCCGTTCCGTTTACACTAAGTTGGGCTTTCAAAATTGTGTCCAAACATGAAGAAAATGAAAACTGCATTTTTGAAGTTACGTTCCTCTGGTTTTCATGCGACGATATTATATCTCAGTAAACAAGCTAGACATCTAGCTAATGTGGCATTAGCTGCGGAAATGAGTAAATCGATTGAAATTAGATTTTACACTGCAGTTTGCCAGACATGCATCTTAGCTAGAAAACTTCGTCCTTCCTTTTTTCGCTACTGTCAGTAGAATGAAGATCCTACGAGTAAGAGAACACATTTAAATTTTAGGCGAAAAGCAATGTATCTGACGAGTGGATTATGGTAGGGAAGAGGAATTTGTTATATAAAGTCTCTACCCAATACCTGTGAGCAAGTGATCAACACCCCACGAGTTTTAAACGGGTAAATTCCTTAGATTTTTTATATATAAATTTAACATATGATATAAAATTAATATAGAACTCCATCATGTATTCTGTGATGCAGTTAAGTGATCACAATTTTGCTAGCATACAAGAAATTTTAAGAAAACTACATTTTCAAGAGGATGTTGTGAAATTACCATGTAAATCCATGTAACTTCACATCAAGTTATAGACTTATATATACGTTTTAACACATGCAACGGCAAAAACAGCAAAAGAACTTCTAGTATGCGACTTGAGAATTAATGGGAAGCAAAGCTTCTTCATAATTTCTTTTTCAAATAACGCCTCCATAGTTTCCGAACGTACTTTTTTACTAATATGGAGCATTCTACTTCATGGGAAAAACATCGGGAAATCACTACTTCTTCCTCCGGAATTCACATTAACATTACATGTTTCATTCCCGCGTTACTACAATACAATACTCAAAGAAGACGGCTATGGGCACTCTACACTAAGTATGTCTACGTAGTTTGAAGGGCCTAATAGATAATATATCTTCTTTAAACACAATCTTGATGGAATAAAAATTATATAATACTATACGCCTAATATTATCATGAACACTGGACATTTATAAACCATATCAAAATCAAAACTACAAAAGTAATTTATACTTAAGCCGAGAAAGCCCATGCTAATTTTAACCTGAAAAGATGCAAGAGGTGCCCCTGAGGCTCCCTGCTGCATATACAAGCTACCTGAACTCACCGCGACCATTTGTATTTTCCGTCATTAATAGGAAGGACTAGTCACTACATTACTATGAAATCATTTGTCAATGGTAATAAACAATGAACAGTATCAAATAATTAGAAAAGTGCATATTTCAATAGGAGCGTCAGAGGCACCCCTTTACGTTAGCAGAAAAAATAACGCTATTCTTTCTGAGATAAAGTAAAAAAATTGCTTACGAAACGCAATCAGAGGGTGCATTTCCAAGAGATTGAAGAATTTTAGAGCACTGGCCACTGGACGAAATATCTATTAAGTATAATGGCATTAAAATTGAACAGGGTGCCTCCGAGGCACCCCTTGGTTAGTGATTGACAGTGGGAATATTCCCGGTGAGAAGGAATTTAAAAAATGGGAATATGCCTTGGTTTTTTCCCTAGCCTATAAACTACTGAAAAGGAATTTATTTCCATTTCTTTACTTTATCTTTCAAATTATAATAACCCTATGACTAATTACATTTTTTTAATATATTATGATTTACTTCTAGGTTTTAAAGAATATGGAGGTGAAAAAATTAAAATTTCTTTGACTGTATTTTATATAACTAATAATATGACTTTTAAGTTCCATTTTCATTTGCATTAAAAAGTAGGGTAATTCTTTAGTATTAGGGGCCCAAAACTAGCAAAAACGAGTTGATAGGGGTGTTCAGGTAGTCAAGAAAATATCGAACACGTTTTTTTGGGGGGGCAGTAGGGGATTTGTACAAACCGTAAAGATAAGTGGAAGTGATTTGTGTGAGAAAAGAAAGTAAAATTGTTGGCTACGAAGATAGAAAACAACGTGCCCTACGGTATTCTACCCGCCTTCACTCGCTAACGCTCGCTCGCCAAGGCTGTCTGAATTTAATGTTTGTAACGTAATTTAACCTATGAAACCATAAAGCAACCGCATCGGATTAGAATATCGCAAAAAGTATGTACAAAACCTGGCCCGCCAAAGCTAAACAATAGCCAAAAGTAAGAAAGTACTAATTTACAAATGATGAAAAGGAACCATTTTGTAAAGTAATGTAGAATTACGTAGAAACAGAGATTAAGTACTATTAACAGGCCCTGAAGTACTGTTAGTATTAGACGTCGGTCTGTCTCCTATCTCTGACTCGAATTTCTGAAAAGGCAATCGGACTTCTCTTACATGTGAATTAACGCATGAAATTTCGAGAAATAGGTAGCAAGAAAGGTCATGTGTGGCAATGTTAAAACTAGAAGCACGAAGCAGTCATTTTGACTGCTTCGAGAAATATAATTTCGTATTACTTCTCTAATGTTTTCGCTAAGGCCCTGAAATTCAATGACTTTTAATATTGTTGTGCTCACTTGCTGGTAGTATTAACAGAAAGTTTATATTTCTTTTATAGGGGCGCTAGTGTTAGGTGTACCTAGAAGCACGAAGCAATCATTTTGACTGCCTTATAAAGAATATGGAGTATGTGTTTCTGTTTCTAATTTACAAATTACATCTCAAAACAGTTTTTATTTCTGTACAAAAGAAGAGTTGAAAATTTTATTGATTGTAATTTGAGGCATAAAAAATAGGATAGCTTATTCTCTTATTGAGATATCTAGTTCCAACAATAATTTTTATGGGATATCTATACAAGTTTTTTCGTTGCCTTACCAGATATCTCGCAGTGATTTATTGACGGCAAATGTGGCAAATATATGCATGTTAGTGTGTATGTGTAATTGGTTGAGGTGAACTGTGCACATGTGACATTTTACAAGAAGACCTCAAGAAAGATTTCGAGTTTATATGATCTCTCAGGAGATGAGACTGAAAATAATGACAATTTGCAGAATATGAATGAAGGAGATGGAAAGTAAAGTGATTCTAAACTTGAAAAGAACATTTTAAATTAAAGTCATGAAGAAGTGAAAGACAGTGATGGAGAAGACAACGCCAGTAGTGGTGACAGTTTTATTGCTCCAGATGGAACAATGTGGACGAAACTGGATTTGGGACAAGGTGACATTGTCCGTATATCTAAGCAGAATATTGTTTAAGAAGCTCCAGGACTGACAGATTTTGCCAAGCGTCAATTGTCTGAGGAAGAATATAGTAGTGCTTTTCGTTTACTAGCCCTATTTATTGAATCATGATGAGGCATATCATAAAGTGTACCATTGCTGAAGCAAATATTTACCTGAAGTCAACAACATGGATTTTAGCTCTCTCTGAACTATAAACTTATTTGGGCCTTATTATTTACAAGGGTTATACTTTACCCAATTTAAACAAGTGAATGTCGTTTCACAGTGTGAAACTAATTCTTCCGAAATATGCGAATACAATACTTAAATTCCAAGTAGTACATCTGTAACAACTTGTTGATATAGAGTAACAAGATCAAGATAGATTCTGTTCCTTGGAAGCTGGATCCATCTCAAAAACTATTACTAGCTATTCGTTACTCTTTTACTTCTGTAGAGATAAATGTTGAAAAAAATCGTTAATTTGAAGCAATTCGAATTTGAATAGAAAGTTAGGGAAGGAAATAGAACGTATCGTTGGGACGCTGATCCGATCACAGAAGAGCTTTTCGATATCTTATCCAGTATTTCCATATGAAAATCAGATAACAAGAATACTAATCATTTGCAAGAAAACAGCTCCTCAATACCTGTTACCACTTTCGTTTCATAATGATAAATGTTAAAACTGGAGACAGATAATTGTAATCCCTTCAGGTTTGAACAGGTCTTCAACGGGAAAGATAGATGGTTTCCTCGGCAAGCTGACTCGATTGAACACAACCAGATCTCAATCTCTTACAACTTTTGCTTTACGGAAATCAGTATTGAAACCAGAAGTAATTGTAAGTTTGAAGCAAATGTGGTTCTGGTATAGTGCTGTGAATAGTAGAGATAAGTTAAAGATGCTAAAACGCTTTCATAAAAGCTTTTTTGATAAACTATCTGTTACTGTGTTTGTTTTCTGACGATAAACATTGAAACCAAAAGCGGTTTATTCTAACCACTTCCAGTTTGACTGAACTTCAACGGAGGAAGTGAACATAGTATATGAATAGAGAATCGTTTACAAGAAACTGCAACCTGATACATTTTAGCATTCTTCCTCTAAGAAAATAAGTATTAAAATTGAATCTAATGGCAAACTTGAAGAATTTACGTATTTGACAGTGTCGCGAATTGTCATTATATATTGTATTCAGACGCTTGCAGAAAACTGAATCTGGTTACATGCTATCTTTTTTGTTGTATGGCAAAAAGAGTTCAAAAATATACTGAAACCGGTTTTAATAGTAAATTTGAACCATGTTCGTTTCATGTAGAGTTCAATGGGTAATCATGATATGTTCAATTTAAACATTTAATTGTATGCAGAAAGCAGCCTTTCGATATCTGTAACCTTTTCCGTTCTGTAAGGGTAAATGCTGAAAGCGGAAATGGCTAACTTGAAATGCTTACCGTTTGAATAGAGGGTTAACGGAGGAGATGGGCCTATTCTTGAAAAGCTAAATGAATTGTACGAAACCGTATCTCGATAACCCTTATCGTTCTTAGTCTACAGAGATCAGTATTGAAACTACCTTTTTAGAAACTTTCAACAACTTCCAGTTTGGTAAAGTGCTGTGGGTTGTGGTATTTCCACTCCAAACCTCGATCGGTTATCAAACCGTTTATTACTGTTAGTTACCGTTTCCGCGCTATGATGAAAAATATTAACACCACAAATAGTTCGTTTCAATCGATCCGCTTTGAATAGGGGTTAGTGTGAAACTCTAATAGTGCTGATATATATTGTGTGGCCAAACACGTGATTTGACAGAGCGTCTACGTTCAGAAAACTGATGCCACCGGCACTAAGAGGTTCAGCTGCATAGCATACTCTCGCAGTAATTTTCTGAATAAAGGAAAAGCAACGCATTGCTGTGTATGGCATCGTTCTATATTGTATACGAACATATTCTTACCTAATTACCGCTAACACATGAGCACTAAAATTGAAATAAATAAATCATTATTAATAAATGTGAAGATATAAAAGTCAATTTTGAAGAAAAGATGCGAAAGTGTAAGCATATATAACGAAACCTGATTTAAGCTACCCTAATCTATGAACACATGATCTAAAATAACATACGAGAAATGCAAGAAAACAAATATTAATAATATATGTGAACATATAGAAACATATTTAGAAAGAAAAATGTTCCACCTGTCGTGAGTTGAACCCACGACCATTTATCCCAGATATCAACGCGTTAACCATCTGGCCACCGAGTCAGTCTTGCAAATATTGGTTTGCCCGTTTTATTTACTGTGCAAAATGCCGAAATTAAATCAAGATGTAAATTATTACATTAAAAGACCTGGACAAATAAAGACGTTGATATTGGAGACACGTAAGTAGAACCTAATCCTGTTATCAGCACACTTAACAGACTATAGTAAACATCATAGTAAAAACACGTGCATGGTTCTAATAAAAACTCCCTTAAGGCGGGGATTAGGGAAAGAACATTACAGTAGGTATAGTGTGACTATAAAATACGAACTGGTATCAATATTTGGTGAACTAGTAAACAACCAGTGACCCAACTCTTAGGATCCCTCCTAATAGTTTCGGAGTCTCCACTAGAAGACTAACATGAGTCAGTCGGACGAAAGAAGATCCAAGAGTAGTTTTGGCAGTTATGAAGAGATGACTATGGTAAACTTATATCAACGCCTGCGAGCAGCAAACAAAAGAGAAGTATCAATTCCCCCTGAACATCACGATAAGAAGCTGAACAAGAACAACAAAACTCAGGTGTTCAGAGTAAGGTTGACAGTTGCTCTATAGGTATGAGTAATTATCAAGCACTCAAGTTTATTGATAATACACTCGACGTAAAAAAAATGATAAAGCCAAAATAGAAGCAGTTAAAGAAGAACTAACAAAATGGCTCATCTACCAATCGATGATGGAGGGAATCATTGATCATATTAAGGAAGAAAATCAAAAACTAAAAGACGAAAACGGGGAATTTAAGACTAGAATAGTCATTGCTGAGGAAAAAATAAGAAATCAAAATACTGTTTCAAAAAAAAAAACGAGACGGTAAGAGCTAGAGCAATTAGAGGAAATGGCCAAACAAAAGCCAGTCATATTACTAAAAGGGAGGAGAATGAGTCCATCAAACATCTTCAAATCAAGATTGAGAAGTATTTTAATCCAATTAAGGACAGAGTTAAGATTGTTTCTCTCAAGCCGGTGGGTGGTTCACTGACAGTCGAAACAGAAACTAAAGAAGATATAGAGAAAATATCTATAAATAAAAAAGTGATGGAAGAATTCAAAACTGAATATAGAAAGGAAGAAAAGACCATTGGCCATTATATACAATGTACCGGCAGAAATGAAAGACGCAGATATTGTGTCTACAATTATTGAACAAAACTTGGAAGATAACGATGTGGAATTTGCAAAGAAAGGAGTAAAGCCGAAATTCAGAACAGGTCCAAAGAATGACACCAGGTGTCATTTGGTAATTGAAGCACCCAATGAAATCTATAAGAAACTACTTCACACAAATAGGGTATATCGTCTTTACGAAGCCTTAACAATCAAAGATTTCGTTTCAATTCCTAGATGCCTTCGTTGTCTTGATTTAGGGCATACCCAAAGATTCACCTAGGATGAAAAACAAACTTGTAAAATTTGTGGACGAAAAAAAAAAACATGAACAAAAACATTGCTCGGAAAAACGTAAACCCAAAGTTTGTATACCTTGCCAAACAAGAAAGAAAAAGTGTACGCCTTCCAACGAAAAAAAATACCTAACATACAAAATGTATGAAAGAGAAGATCACGAATTGACTATGGATAAGTGTTACTTAGAACTAATATTTAAACTACAAATTAAGATCATCTTAGAAAACAAAAGAAACAAAATAAAAATCGGGAAGACAGACACTGGGAATCGTAAAGAAAGCTAAATATGGATGAACACATAGATTTACGTATCAATCTGTATGAATTCAGTTTTGACAATATAGAACAGTATGCTAAAAACTGTATTGATTCAAACAATAGGGACATTTTTCAATTTTATATTTAAATGCTAGAAGTATACGGAATAAAATTAATGAATTAGAGCTATTGTTACATAGAATGCATACTGTAAAAGTTATAATTATTGTTGAAACATGGTTGTATTCTGGAGAAATTGAATACTATAATATTAACAACTATAAGTTCTATGTGTATAGGGACTATAATCGTGGTGGAGGAATATTTGTTTATATCAATAATGATTTAATTTCTAGACAATTATATATTATAGATAAAGCATATAGTGTACATTTCATGCTTTTAGTATATATAATTCAAACAAGAATATGGTTAATGAACTGTTACATGACATGGAGACTGTGGTAACTAGTTGTAAAAATTCATCCATTCTAATGGTAGGGGACTTTAATATTGACACATTAAAAAGAGATTCAACTGAAACTTTGAAATATGTACAGTTTTGTGGAAATTATGGCCTCTTTGAAACAAATATTAAATATCGGAGCAGGCTGACTGATAATAGTAGAACCTTGATAGATCATGTATTAGTAAACGATTGAAGTGGTTTCTGTTAATAATATATAGCTGATATAAGTGACCATAATATATTAATATGTAACATCATATTTCAACGAGTAGAATATTATGTAAACAATATGGAACGTTCACGTTTATCTAAAATAAATTATAAACTAAATAATTATTTTAGGAATACAAAACTTTCTTTAACTACTAATTGCATTGATGAACAACACGGTAAATTGATAAAGTATATGTCAGAAGGGATTGAAATATCTAAATATAAAAATATGCATAAGGTCTGTAGGAAAGGATATAAACCTAAGTCTCCTTGGATAAACGAGGAATTGTTAAGTTTAGTAAAAATGAGAGATAAATATTACTCTTTAATTAAAAAAATTCCCAGATAATATAGATATACGAAATGAGCATAGAAAAGTTAGAAATATGGCGACAAAGTCGAGACGGCAACTGAAGAGCGAGTATTATCACAAAGAAATACAGGAAACTTTGTCTGACAGTAGGAAATTTTGGGGTGTTGTTAAAGAAATATTAACTAATAAGGTAAATAATTATATAGATTGTATACAATTGAAAATAGGAAATACCTTAGTTGATAATGAACATATATCAAATGTGTTGAATGATCATTTTGCACTAGCATCAAAGATACCCCTAATGGAAAATACAGCTTTGAATACGGGTATACCATACAACTTCTCATTCTTCTTTACGCCAATTAACAACATGGAAATTATTAGCATTATTAGTTCGCTAAAGAAAAAAAACTACTTAAAAAGAATGCTATACAATGTATATATATAAAGTCATTTGATATATTTGTGTATTGTTTGCGGACATGCTAATAAATCAAAAATATAACCACTCATAATATTTCAAAAGAAAGCCATTAGAGCAATGTATGATCGATCTTTGGACTATCCAAATAAGAGTTTGTAATGTACCATTACAGTTGAGAGTAATGGCAACTTTTTTTACTCATCCTGTCCCTAGTGATTTTTTTTAAAATTCAATTTCGGTTTAATTACACAATTTATTTATTCTCTTTACTTCAAATTAAATGTAATGAATCGAAAGGTCTCATTAGTAATCATATTTTAACTGAATAATATATTTATTTATATTTTGATCAATTGTAAATCCCATTTTCGCATATACAAGTTCAATAGTTACAAGGTTTACCATTGTGACGTCATACCGAAATATAGTTCTGCCATTGGATGTAAATTTTCTTAATTTCAGACCAATGTAGATTTTCGCCAGGTACCTAAACATTCCCTCACCCCCTCTCACTAATTCATAGTCACTTTCAGATCCGGTTATATCTGGATTTGACAAATTTCTATTTGGTTTGTAATTTCCGCGGCTAAAGGTTTCGCCTTGATTGGAGGAATTCTCCAACCCCTGTCGTTTTCGGCGCAAAATTATTATTCTTAACTAGGACGATTTGTGTGTACGACCTGCAAAAATTGATTACCATTTTTATGGTGGAAATTCGAGGAGAAGCAAGGTAAAAGTTAATCTAATCATATAATAAACGCCGTATGATTATTTAGGAACTCAAGAATCTGTTTTTTTTTCTAAAAGGACAGTTAATAATTCAGTAAAACCAAGAGGAAATAGGAACCAGTTCATCAGACGCCAAATTGCTCGTCATCCAATCAAGCTAGAATAGACGAAATGGGAGAATGATTTTTGATCCTTTTAAAATCAGTTAGGGATTAGGGAAAATACGACCTGGTTTTGTGCATTTTATTCGTGTATCTGATAGATGTGATTTTTTTTTATTATTATTCAGTAAGTGCATGTACATGGTAGGTTTCGTAGTGTGATATTAATCATCAGAATGGCAGCTTAATTGAACAAAAAGGGCTCCTATTTCTCTTTCCAAATTGAACGTTCTAGCGGGGGATGGGTTAGTTATTGCTTGTTTTAGGGCCTTTTCCCCTCTCAGGGGAAGGGTCCCTCAATAAACCTCGTTAAGGTGGCCCCCGGGGCATGAATCTTTAGTAATCCTTTTGTAAACAATTGGTCAGGTCAATTGGACCTAGGGTTAACTCTTCTCATTTTGCCCCCTAAAGTTTACTAGAGCCAACTCTATATACCGACAAGGCAGTAGTGTGTTAAGTATAATATATCAAGTACTTTTCCTCAATATGCATGTAATTAAATGGTGCTTGTTTAGTTAGTAGTTTTTATGTGTAGTATTTATAGTGGTGTGTGTAGTTAGTAGTTCTGTGTGAGTGCGTGATTTCTACTGTTAGGACAGTGTAGTTCACATGCGTTAGTTTAATACCATTTGTCTAACTCAAAGCACACTAAACGAGAGTAAATATTTGATTTCTGATTAATAAGTACAAGTATATATTTCAGTACACGGTAAATTAAGTCTCCACTACAGCGCCATCGTGTCCGTTTTCGCTAATCAATTGTTTGTTGACATTACATCATCGCCAAGTTAGTGACCTAGATTGTTTGATTTTGGCCTCTTATTTCTAAATTACATCCCGTGGACATGGTTTTCGGTTCAAATGAGTGTACGTTTTGATGAAATAGCATGAGATCTCGTAGTTCTGAAAATTACAGCTTGCTAGGTCAAGTAGCAATCGAAATATCCACAGAAATCAAGAATGCCTATTTTCTTAATAGAAGTAAAGCCAATATGCTGTTACTGTTTGTTTCAAAATGTAATATTAAATTCTCTGTTCCCGTGGCTGTAGAAAAATTCCATTGTTGCTTTAGTTTTATCAGCAAATCAAAATTAAATTATCGTTGACAACTTAACTTTCAGTGAATACACGTATGATTTTTTTTAACTGCGAAGTAAATATGATTTGGTTGTTCTAAACAAAGAGTCCGTGGTTCGATTAATGTTATCGTGTAGTGGTTTAAGCGCGACAGATTGTGATAATTATATATTTTTAGTGCGTAATATAAATATGTGTATGGCCTGCGTGTAAAATGTATGAAATAGGGTGTCTGTAAAATATTACTTCGTGTGGAAATGAGTAAATAATAATTAAATGTAATGATATAATAATAATATGATTATAATGTGAAATGAACGAGATGATATGACACCTATATTTAAATAGATAGGCCTAGTGTATATTATATAGTGAGAATATGAATATGTTTACTAAAAATCTCTCGCGTTTTGACTTCTACACCAGTACATTCATCCAACTTACTAAAAATCTCTCGCGTTTTGACTTCTACACCAGTACATTCATCCAACCGAGTTTGCTATTTGGATAGTAAAGTGTAGTTGGGAATTGTCTGTTACTTCGCATTTAAGGACCTCATATTAACAGCCCCGGATCTTAAGCCTTTCAACAGATAGGGTAGCATTATGTGGGAATTACTTTTAAAGGTTGACAGAAATGATAATTAAGAAAAATAACTGCTATATCCGGTGATCAACGAAAAGTACAGGTTTGGTCATTCGTACCTTTAACATTCATTGACTTTCCGAGACTTTTTTTTTGTTGCTTACCTTATTTACTGTGCAGTGTTCATATAGCAACTTAGATCGGACTATCTGGTTAAATCAACCGCTACTGAATTAATATTTATGTCCATCGCGTACCCGGACTTCGACCCCTAGTCCTCTTAAGTATTTTCGTTTCTTTTCTTAGTTTAATTAGATGATGGAAATTAACGACGTCCCAGACTTTGGCATGTCTGCTCAGGGTAGCCATCGGTGATGTTTGGTCACTGAAATCACCCATCCAAAATTCAGTTTATTTCCATTTTTTTTATTTTGGCAAATTATCATTAGGGATATCTTAGCTTTTATTTTACTTTACTTTCATTACTATTCTGGACTCTCTTAGTTTCCGAGAGGTCTGATGATTTTTTTTTCTTTTTGAAATTCTAAATTAGCGCCTTCTCTAACCTTCCGGTGGATTCCGGGTTCTCCAAGGACTCAACCGGATACAGCGAGGAGGGGAATTTCCTTAAAGCTTTCGTGTTTCCGAAAATTCCCTTGCGGGCACAGACTAGTTGTGTTTTTGGAGATGAGTTTACGTATTAAAGTAAACCACCCTCTTTCGGCATATGTGAACTTTTTGGCTGTGAGTTGTTATATACATAAATTCGACCATTTATCTTTCGTAGTTGTAGTGTTCTGTCTCCTCTCTTTTTACCTATCCTTCTATTCCTTCTCTAAAGTTTTTTTTTATTTTTCCAACCTTCCCCCCCCCGGTTCTGAAATTCATGACAACATACAATGTTCATATCAATTATTTTGATCGTATGTACTAACTGAGACATCGAGGAATACAATTCGTGGAGGTATTTCAGCACAACTCAGGACCATTTTCACGATACTCAATCCACCACGGGAGAAACTGACGAGAAGGTACACTATGATTTCAGATTACCAGAAACTTACTTGTTATTCATCGATCGTACAAATTATATCCATTGACTACTGATTTCTGGTGTCCTTTCTATTGATTGGTTATATGGTGTATGTATTAGTCGTTTGGGCCCATTAGTTTCGAATAACCTTGGTTTTTTTTCTTTCTCTGTATATACATCTATATATGTACTTACATAGTTTGAAAAGTTAGGTGCCTGCTCTATTTGTTGTATTTCCACCTCTTATGTCAACTTATTAAATAACACCAACTATTTCTTTATACGCGGATCTTTAGTAAAATTGAATTATTATTGATTATCGGGTTTAAATATACAGTTCAATGTTGCAACCTTATGAGAAAAAAAAAGAATTTTGTTAGTCAGGGTTTTTGTTTATTTTGAGCCAAGCAAGTGTGAATACTTGTTGAATATAAAAAGGTTATGTAGAATTTAAACGTCGACAAAATACTAAGATTGATATTAAAGTGAAATTTATTATATTGAGTAATATGAATATATAAATATATATGCGAGTATGTATGTAAAGGGCTCGGTATTTACCCTGGTTGTTTTAGGTTGCCATAGATTTTTGACACCCGACATTGACCAATTATTTGTGATGTAAAGTATTACCGCGTAACTTATAATTAATGACACCTTACTGATTTGTTAGTAATGTTTGTAGCTATTCAATTTTTTAATACTATGTCAAATGTTGCATGTAAATGGAACAAGTAGCAGGTCGTAAGAAAACAAAACCCTAATCCCTTTCCAAATTTATTTTGCGAGATCATAGTGAAATCAGTAAACTTCGAAACAGTGCGCCCCGCCAACAAATTCTTCTATCAGTAAACTACGAAACAAATCCTTCCCCTACGATTGGAAACCTAACTATTTGTCGTTCGTCAGTTTCGTGACTAAAATCTCTTGACCCCACGATCTATACTAGAAATTCAGTGATCTTAATTTGAACTGATTTTGGTTAATAATTTAGTAAAGTGAATACGGGACCTAGATAGATCCAAAGACCTATCCATTGAAATATCATATAGTAGTATGGAAATATGTTCCCAATGTCTGTGACTGGATTCGATAATTTTTCTTTAATCTGAATTAACTTTGAAATTTTATACCAAGTGCGTCAAGTGACGAAATGAAAATTTTATCTATAATATGAAGAAACTAAATTTTTTGTCTGTCGTTAAGACAAACGATTAAATACTCTAATGGACACCAATCACAGTGCGTAAAGAGAGTTGAAAAAGGAGTTACTATCGACGTGAGAACAGACTCATAAAATTGTCGAAATTTCTCCTCTTGGGACAGAGACTCAATAAAATGCTACCAAAGTGTTTTTTTTTTTAAGATTAATTAACCAATTATTTTTTCCTTTTCTTTTTCACCATGATATGTATTCATTGTACTGAATCTGAAATATGTTTAATGTTTAACTTTGATTTTTTTCTTCTCTCTTCGTCTTTCGTTTTGTCGATTTTTTTAAATGTAATCCAATTTTTTAATAACTCTAAAAGGGAAATGTCTTATTTGATATTGTTGAAAGAAACAGATTTCTGTGCATGCCTATGTATTATTATTAATATAAATATTTTATTCATGTATCAAATTTTATGTTATGTCAAACTAAGTTTTCTTTTCTTGAAATGTAATAAATGTCTATAGAAATGTAGTTAGGTTAGTTTAACTCAACTAAATACAACCTAAAGTATACATTGTCCTGTATGAATGTGAGTGTGAGTGGAATGTAGGTTTAGTATTAAGCGCACCAATTATTTTGATATATATGGGTGACTTACTACAATTAATGGTAGTTGGCAATTAAAGTCTTTGAATGTCAATACTAACTTAATTTAAGTTGGCTCTATGAAGGAAGCGAAAAGGACCGAAGTAACCTGAACGAATGATCATCATAGGAGAACTTCGAAAGTCAAAAATTTTCGAGAAATACATATGTTACTCTGATTTTTTTTTTCTGTGGTCGATTCTAACATGCCATCAACTTCGACATTTATCTTTCAAATGTTGGATACTAGACGAGAACTTTCGGAAATATTGAATAAACTGGTTAATCAAACTTTCTCATCTATCTCAGATCTAGATTGGGATAATTCGGTAGTTGGGTTACATGGATCTAGGTCTGGGAAGTATGGGTTGACATGTGTCTGCCTTTGATCACCTTAATACCAAATATTCACTCAATAGCTATTGGAAATGATCCCAGTTCGATAATTATTCACTTTCCTTTATCATATTTCTCAAAAATGACCAGTAACAGTTTCCCTCTTTCTCACCTTCTAACTTTCCCTCTTTTCTCTTCTATCCTATCTTCCTTTTCCTTTCTTCATCATCTTCTTCTTTTATTGTGAATAAAACTGAAAAGGGGGTCGTGACTGGGAATTCCATACGTAATAAACACGGTCATGTATTTATTTATTTTATTTTCTTCAGAAGTCCGGTAAGTTTTCTCATTTCGATCGAACCTAGTATGTTCGAAATTAAGAAATGGATAATATATTCCAATATAATTAGACATAACCCTATAGCTTCATGAATATCCCCACCAGGGGTGAAGGGTTCCCACTCACGACTTATTCCATGCATCTCATTTGCACGATAGAAGGTTTCCCAACCCTCATTTGTTACAGAGCAAACTTAGTTTTTTTTTCTTTTTGCCTTTTCAGTTTTAGATTGGCGACACACGACAAGACTGTTGTCATGGTAACGCTTGTTCCCATGGCAACGCACTTTTCAAGTTTATTCATGGGATCAAATATACTGCAATTCGATTTATTAATCAAAATCCAATCCTGTATGTATGTCCATAATGTACTTTCAAATGTTATACATAGTAATCTACTTTTAATAAAAAGGAAAGAGGTATGTAATTAATCTACTTTTAATAAAGAGGAAAGAGGTACGTAATTATAATACTAGAAAAAAGAATGATATTGATATTGATAATGTTAATACAACAAAGTATGGTATAAATAGCGTTAAGCATAATATTACACAAACTTATGATAGCCTGACTAAAGATATAAAAGCAACACCTTTATTTAAAAAAGAAATAAAAAAACACTTTTGGAATGAATTTGCTGAATAATCTAGTAGCCTAAAAAGTGATAAATGAAGACAGGGGATACCGACATATAACTACAAAAAAATAGCAAAAAAATACTTAGTCCCTTAAAGTGAGCTATTGCTCATTGGGACATTTTCCATCTTCTACTATTCACATGTTATACTCCTCAGTCATAGGGAACTAGGAGAACCAGTTCCCTTTATAATTTAGATATATTAAGTGTGGGGAACCTGGAAGACCGATTTCCCTGTTAATGACGTATATTAAGTGTGAAAATTAGTATATTATCAAAATAGATTGTAGGAAATTTGGATTTCCATTTTCAATATACTATGGTATTTCTGTTACTCTTTGTTTATTTCTTTTCTTTATTTTCCTCTTATTTTTTTAGAAAGACTTGTGTAGGTAAAAATATGTTTTGATTGTAATGGTCTAATATATTGTGAACAAATGTAGATATCTTGTATAAATTTTCCAGCACTGGTCTATATTCTGTAGCATATCTTTTGTATAAATAAATAAAAAGTATTCGTACTATAAACGGCGCAACTCCTTAAAGACCACATTCCTGTCACAGGAGTATTCACGCAGTCAAAAGAAAGAAACAGAAGTGTTAAGATATTTGACCAAACCTAGCCTCCACTAACCACTGGTCAATAAAACCTACAAAATCTACAAGAAATGCAGAAAACAAATTGCTAATAACAAAAGAATGTGTTTCGAGAGTAAAAAATAACTTGTTACAGCCGATATTTGAACGCGGGTTATTTCATTGGATAACACGACATCGTATCGACGTATTCATGTGAGAGCTTGCAACTATCATTTCCGAAGTTTTATTTACGCTGGACGTATATTACCTAAAAAAAACTACGACATGTCATTCACGCAAGTATTATTGGTGAGAACACCTCCTCCATTAGCTAAGACAGGCTTCGTAGATTTACGAAATTACCTTTCTAATCCTCCTCAAAGAACTAGTGCGAATATCGTAAATTTAGGAAATCATTCTCTAAATCTTCGATACCTTTATTTTACCCTTAACCGTAGGTTGGTGGGCAACATGGAAATTTTGTAAACTGTTCTCTCCCTTGGGAGATCAGTTTTAAACCTTGATAACGTATCTTCTTCGTAACTGTCTACATATTTTATCCCTGGTCTTTCGGTGCCGGTATTCCTATTGTCTTTCCATCTATCAGCATGGTGATCAAATCGGAATGCCAAATAAGATGGCCAAGCATGCTGTTTCTTTTTTTTCCTATTATTTTTATGATCTGTTGTCCTTCATTAGTGTCCTTTTGTCCTTGTTCATTCCTTTTTCTTTTTGTCCTTGATATGCGCATCATTGTGCGCCAATACCACATTTCAAGTACTTCCAGGTTGGATATTTTACCTTTTCTCAATGCAAATTCTCGGGTAGTCCTACACATATGTATGTGCAATAGTAAGTTTCTGAAGATTGTGGATTAACTTTTGCTTGATCTTGATCAACAGATCCAATGTTTTCTCTAAAACCAGACGTTAAGCCATAGACGTCTAAAAACCGTAAATAAAATTCAAACTGCAAATGAAAACGGGGCAATTCCATGACAATGTGGACTTTTATGGCTGACTTAAACATACGCCTTAGATTATGCACCTACGGGGACAGCGTGTGAGACTCATTTTAAAGGTTCTCGGTTCGGTTCGCAGCCTGGAATTACAGTTTGTTTTCCAGGAAATTAAACATCGTAAATTTTGTGTGCTATTGCTACTAAAAAACATTTATTCATAAGGGAAGAGAAAACCAAAACAGAAAAATGGGGTACAAGGGAAATGCAGACTATCTATGCTTAAGAGTTAAAATCTAGTTGTTCTTTCCGTGGTTTCTCTGTATCTGCATGATGCATATTATTATATTCATTTCGCTAGCATTAATTTTCATCTCTTAAATCTCAACGAAAATATAATTTATCCTATCTATCTAGTGATTCCCTAAATGATGCCGAAATATTCATTCTTTCCTGCTCCAACTGGAGGAATATCCTGGCGTGTCATGTTCGGTGTCTAGCTATAAGACATACACTGAAACAATTCAACTGGATGAAGGACCTACCATTTGTTAGAACGCCAACCTCCATAAAGTTTGGTGGTTAACAGACTTGGACAAGTAATAAAAAAATGGATAAAAGGAAGGAATTAGGAAACATTTAATAAATAATTGGAAAACTTCCGATTAGTAATAAAGCTAAACGCAATCATCGAAAGAAAATACATAACATTAAAAATTAACCAAAAAGCACAAATTGGAATAATATATTCCGACTATCACAACTAGGAAAGAAAAATAGAATTAGACAAAAAACAATGGAAATTGAAAAGATCATGGTTCCTTTAATTCTTATACTAAAAGATTAAATATCGAATATGATTAAACATGCTACTGCATGGTAGACAAAACGCCGGAAGAAATCGGCGTCGGATTAACCTACCGGCCCAAGGTTTACGCTCGCTACAAGCAACGGCTTTTGGGTCAAATATAGTAAAATACCACATGATAGTTTTTGTGAATTTTCAATCTACAGAGATAAAGTAATCTATGTACGAGACTATTCTATCTTTGAATTGTATTATATTCGACTTTTCAATTTAAATTTCAGCCCAAAATTTGTACATGTATAAAAGTTGGTTGTCTAGCGATATTCTGCACATTTGAAGCTGGTAACACTGTTATCCTGGATGTGTAGGCCTTAATCAGAAATATTCGATTAAACATTTCTTTTCAAACGTGAAAGTTATAAAACTGACTTCTGGCAACTTTGGTGACTCGCTACGGTGCCTGTGTTAAGACAAATTTACAAACATGATAGCTTATTATGATATAGCTATAATTTCGTTACTTTCACTGCGTTTTCTTTTGGAACAAGAAGGTAAGATGAATATTGTATAGAAGTTGTATCGTATAAGAGCTGTAAATAGTAGTTACTAACCGTAGTTTTCAAGATTTGTTTGCTTTAAGATTCGTGAAGGCAATGAGTATATATTTATTTCCCTCCATCTGCTTGATTGGAAATTGTTCCGCAGGTGTCAGTTTCGCTGATGATTACACCAGGAAAGTAGTACCAGAATCACGTGCTGCCATGTCATGATACAATTCCCACCTCGCATACAGTTTTGATATTTCGTTACTTTTCACATCACACTGAGTTAAAAATATAAATGAATTGATTAACAAATTTTTCATTACCGTAAACAAGTAATAAAATCTCAATTAAATTTCATAGACGATTCACTTGGATAGAAAATTGAAAATATCTACTTGCATCCGTTAGTGAGCTCCAGTTCCGAAACTGTGTTGTTCATCATGGAGAAATTTCCTACGGGGAATTTCACACCAAGTGTTAACAGTAAGATAATACTGGTTTAGCACGAACAATGTCGTTGTAAGCCACAAGGAGCGTAACAGATTGGGTGTCGCGCGGAACACGACGTTGTAGAGATAGTGGGAAATAATGAGGGGGAGGTGCCGAAGACACAAGGAGGGGGAATAAGTTTCTCTGTGATCAACTCATATAAACTGTGTATACCTTTCCCTGCGATAGTCTAAAACATTTCTTTCCATAGAATTGGATTGGCATGTCATGAAATCATAGGAAATACAGAAGAGAAAAGTTTCAGACTGTGTGTTTTCAATGATGTCCTTGACAAAATCAAAGTATGACTAACCGGTATTCGAAACACGAAAACTTTTACCATGACTTGGTGTGTTTCGATCCAAGGTGGCTTTCTGATTTAAAATTCGAACTACCCATAGAAAGCAATGAACAAAACCTGTGAGGAACATATCGACTAGAGAAAGGGTAACTTATCGACGAACTAAAATTATTTGCAGATGTTCGATCCAAAACATCGAAAGGAGATGTTGTGAGTGAATATGATAGTAAATATATAAGTAGTGAGTATGAAGAGGAAACATGGTGAGACGATATTGAACTAGAGATGTAAAAATCAACTTAAAGAAATCTAGCAAGTCTTGCTTCACATGTGCGTTAAAATTATATACGAATGTCGCATGTATGTCTTATGTTATAAATAGCTCTTTAAAATGTAAAAATTCCTCCTTACGATCCCTCTAACACAAGTAAATTGTTAACGAGAATTTTTCAAATTCAAGATTATTAAATCTAGATTAAGGGCGAATCTCGGTCAAGACATCAATGAACTGTTTTTGTTAATGCAGTATGAAATGGATGTACTAAACAAAGTGAATTAATATGTCATTATTAACAAACTCTGTCATGATAGTACAGAATTGAAAATATTTCTGATGTAAGGTAAGAATGTCCTTGTTTCTTGTCATGTAAACAGATCAAAGTGATAAAAGTTAAAAGCTCTTTATATATATATATATATATATATATATATATATATATATATATATATAATGTGGGACTGCACCAATAGTAATCAAGCTGTCTGAAACCAAATTGAACTATCATAACTGCATTTTCAAAGTGTCAAGCAGTACGTGTAAAACTTTAAACCCAGTATCTAAAATACCAAAAACGGTAGATTGCTACACTGTTACATCATCTTTTAATGTGAGTTTGTCTATCACTGTTTTCAAAAGCGCTAATTTATCAAAAATCATTAAAAACTACATAGTTCAATCTGGTTACAGATAGTTCGAAAGTGCATTTAGTTCACTGCTTTCACACAGCTCAATTGAGAGCCCCATAATAAAAGGGATCTGAGTTATACATGACCTTTCCAGTAAGGTTTACTGATATTTATATTCAGAAATGTACTCTCCGCAGGACAATATGCTAACTAGAAGAACAACATCGCAGTTCACTTTAGGGTCTACAAATGATTGAACTGCATCGTGGTTCTCCTCCAAGTTTATATATTTCACTATGAATAATAGATTTCCTGGGCATAAATAAACTTACTTCAAAAGTTAGTCCCCTTGACCTCGTCTTTACATTACGTTTGATGTAGATGTTTTATTGAGTTTAACGGAATAAAATTATGTGGTTCTGAAACGTACAGTTTGAGCGTTTAAACGGACTGCGATTATAGTTTTTAATAGCACATTATACAATACTGTTGATCATCCAGTTAAACATAAAATACGTGTATGTAATAACGTCTCTACGTTAGAGGTAATGCGCCCTACTGGTAGAGGTAGTGCCCCCTCATTATGGTATTGCTAGAAATGAGAAAACTATTGATATTAGAAACAAACTAATCCAGAAGCATGGGATAACATCAGATGGAAAAATACAGAATCAAATTAATTTCAGAACTTAGCTAAACAGATAATCAAGAACATGTCGAGGAGAAAAACACAAGGAAATCAAAAAAAGGTCTACATTACTTCAGCACAGATTATAAATCTTTATTAACGAAAACGTGAAAATTTGTTATAAAAAAAATTAACTTCACTGGAAATAACCTGGAACAGGTGTACATCACTTTCGTTTTGTTAATGAACGTTATAATACATGTTTGTGATTCCAGGTGTGTTTGTGTTTAGTGTGGCAACAAATCAAATGCGAGAGGAAAAACCATTACCAAATGAGATTTGGAAGAATGAAAAGAAAGTCAAGAACAAACTTTTAGATGATATTCCCGTTGATTGGCATCAGTATCTTCTTGCATTAATTCCATTTTCACTCGAACTTTATCCTATTCACATTAAGACGATACTGATGGGAATTAGTATTGAATGATTAATCCAAATAATAACATTAACTTTAACTAAAGAGAAAGATGAAAAACTAATTTTTTTGATTCACTCCCAGCACTTTTCGGATTACAATTTGTGTAAGGTATATGCTTTTAGAGAAATTTTTAAATTCAAAAAAGAACGTAAAAAATAGAAGGAAACGAAGGAGAAAGGGATTGAATTTAACTTCAGAGACCATGCAACATCTCAAATGCACAACCGTAACCTAATGAGTTATAATTAACCAGAAAAGAGCGGCAACGGTAATAGACAATTACAAGGAAGAAAACGGCATGAGGCAAGTGCCCTTGATAAGACTGTAAGTAGTCGACAAAGAAAAAGGAGGTGCGCGCTATAATCTTAAAAGGAAACAATAGTATAAACTAAAGAAATCCATGTTTGATAATGGAAATTCTTGTAAAGGTTGATGCATAAGCTTATAAACGAAAACCAAACCAGTATCCTATGAAATTTGAGCCATCTGCAAACGCTAATCGAACAAATGTCAAGCATGCAACATTTTGTTGGTAAATTATGAGTATTTTCAGAACCTGTAATTTCAAAACTGACATCGAAAACAATCTCAGGTTTCCAATTTTTTTCGCCAGCTGGTAATACTATTCGAAATGTTGAATATAACATTAATTTCTAAGGCTTCACCTGTCAACTTCCTGATTTTATATCGAATAGCTCAGCGTTTACCCGTACATCTTCAAGTGCAAAAAGTATGGACCTGTGCAAAAACGCAGTATGAAGTACGGTAAATACTATAAATACATGACTACTGACAAGATGATAGAAAACTCAGATCCTGCTGGAGTAAGGCGAAAAGAGTGTGAAAATAATATATAAAAAATTGAGAAAAGCTGCAAATTAAAGAAAGGGAAAATACGTGGAAACTCAAAAAATATTTTTTTTTTTAAAACTTATATACAAGTAAACTATAAACCCTTGGCTTAATAACCTTTTCGTCAGTCTTGGTTCCTTGTACTCTCACGCTCCTGCACTTTCGATTGGATCACAGAATATATTCCAACGTGCAAGAAATCTAATACAAGTGGACAATGGTTTTCCTTAAAGCAGTTTACATCTTTTCTCTCACAAAACCTTGGATTCATAGCCATCATTGCGCTTTTGTAATGTGAACCTGTATTAAAGAATGAAATGCGCCTTAGAAGGTGTATTTTTCTATGCTACTATGAAACCAACATCGGGCACCCTTTTTAAAGGTATTGAGATTCTATTTTGTAAAACAAAACAAGATACCCTGCGTAGTTATTTCATACTGATAAATCTCTTCTTAATATTCTATTCTAAAGCAATTTTTAAATGAAAAATTTAAATCCTGCGGGACTTGTATCTAGGGCCATTCTCATGTCTGTCAAAAATCTAAAAGCAAAATACCAAAATTTATTTCACTCACTTAGTAACAAAGACCTGATCTCAGATTACATCCTGTGCAGTTAGAGGCAAAATAGCACCAATAGCTGTTACAGTTCGAAGAATGTTTCAAATAAAATGGTTAGGCATTTTTTTTTTATTTTTTGTACCTGGGATATTCTTACATTCCTTTATATTCTCAAATAAGATCTCAATTCATTCCCGTCGCCTAAAAGGAATGAATGATTTCAGAATTATACCATCTGCAGTTAGAATCAGAGTAGAACCCATTCTCATCAACAAGTTTGAAACAAGTTTAATGCTACGTTCAAGATTTCTTTTCTTGTTTGTCAGTACGGACATTAACACTTCTTCCTTCATTAAAAAAAAAAAACTCACGATTTACTTCCCTCTTCTACTAGGGATGGCACGATATCAAAAACAGACTTCTACGATAGGTTCAGAGCAACGCAAACAAAAAGTTCCAATCGCAAAGCGCTTGAAATAGAACTTTCTTCCACCTAGGGATATTCTTCGAAATTTCTAAATTCTAGAAAGCACAAACTCTAAATTTGTTACACTTAACTACTAAAACTGAAAAGAAATAAATTATTCATTCCGCAACATTGATTGTAGAATAGTTGCAATTAAAAAGTACAAATCCGAAACATGTTACGAAAATGTTTGTAATTCTTATTCTTGAAATATTATCGATCTTGTGGTTGATAATAGTTTTTCCGCTTCTCAACGCGAAGGATATATTTTGGAATTATCTTATCCGTATTAACTGAGGGAAACACATTATTTATTGTTATCTGATACAACATAAAGGATACAGGTATGTTTGCAGATAACAGAAGTTAAGATTACCTATTTCTTTTGTTTCTTACCTATTAAAACTTTTGACCTCTCATTTACGCGCTCTGAGGAACTAAGGTTTTACTTCAAATAACGTTATCGGTATTCGATGAGTGAAATAATTAGCTATTATTTTCTACAATCTGAGAAAGGATAAGAATATCTTAGGTATGAGCTATAAAAATTCACAATCGTTTTATCTGTAACATGTTTTGAATCTGGAATCACGCCATTTTGTAAGATAAGTGAAATGACTAAATTTTGGAGGATCTTAAAGAGAGAACGCACCTAGATATGGGTCACAAATTATTTCCAACTTTTGTATTTATTTTAGACGTGTTTCTACACTGTAGAAAGCACTGATGCCTAAAAGTTGTTATAAATATTTTTATACATCAGTGGAATAACTCTGTATTGTCCTGGATTACTCAATAGGTCATTACTAATAATGTATATTTTGCAGTTATATTTCTTGTATGCTATGTTCAAAAACTGATTATATATATATATATATATATATATATATATATATATATATATACAGTAGTTTAGGTAAAAATTAGTTATAATACTGTACAAACTTGTATTTTTCCATGTACCAGGCGAAATAGCACTAGCTTCAGAAAAAAAGAATGCTTATACAAAATATTTTGAAATTAAGAACTGATGAGAATAAATATGAAGAGCAACGTGCTTGCAATTTCCATGTCCATTGCCGATACAATTACTATTCCTAATCATAATTCTAATAATAATTATTATTATAAAAATTGCGCAAAATTAATACCAATGAGAGAGAACTGCTGAGCCTAAAAACTATTTATTCGATACTGATAGCAGCCGTATTTGATTAACCTCTCATCTCTATTCTTCGTAATATTTTGGGCCCTTTCACCTCTATAGTACTCTTTTCCATATTGTTAGTCATAAGTGTATGTTAACTTGCTCTTATAAATTAGTATACGAACCGAGCTTCATCTTTCTAACATGATGACACACACACACACACACACACAGAGAGAGAGAGAGAGAGAGAGAGAGAGTAAATTTCTAACATCTTTAACACTTCCTTTTCCCCCTTATGGTAAACCAAATAATGACACATGGCCTACAGTTTCTTCGAAACTCTGATATCTTGCATAAAAGTACTTCGAAGTATAGAAACTCTACGGTTGAAATTTGTATACAAAAGCAACCAATATGACAACTTTAACTGGTCGAGGTTTACTATAAAAGACAGGGAACTAATTCGTAATAACATTCTAAATAATACCGTATTGTGCATGTTATACATAAATTCGTTCACAAAGTAGCTAGCAAACACTGTAAGCGACATGAATAACTAAACTCAATGTGCTAAATCCTGACACAGAAAAAAATATTTGGGAATTAAGGAATCTACATAGGTAAGAAATTTACGTTCCTAATGTATTGTGTTATTTTGGAACGCAAATATGCAAACAATGAAAGCATTTCAGGATGTTACTCATGTCTTTAAGAACGTACAAATACATATTCAACACGTATGATATGTAGGCTTATGCTATATACAGTGTGCTTTGCGCTATCCTCGTTTTCGTGTATACTTATTTGCGTTGATCCAATTGATCCTAACCGACACATGCCTGTACTTCCAGTCAGACCAACAACCTGCGCCTTGCCCTCATTTACATAGCAATCTTTTTCTTTTACCGACCATCTAGCACATGTTCGTTAGTATTGATTGTACAATAATTCTTGTATCGCCTACGGCAACCTTGTATGAAGAAATAGATGTCCATACCCTAGAAATGATTGCTGAATTTATAAAAAGTCGACTGTCTTGAAAGAAATGAGTACCGTATAAAATGAATTTATGTGTGTATGGTCATCTACAATTATTGAACATCCATTGTTGGTTAGAATACTCTTTTATCTTGTATTTTGTTAATGTCTTTCGAAGCCCTTCGGAAACTGAGGGTAGACTCATTGGAGCTAAATCCTCAATAAAATAATAAACGTCCATATGTTTTGTCCCAGAATAATCATTTCACATTAAAATTTCGAAAATTTTAGGATAGATTTTATTCTTACGACCGGTTATTTTACCTAAGACTCTATATGAATAAAACACTATCGTCGAGCACCCATATTGTAAATATATACAAGAATAATTTGATGAGAAATTCGTATTTAAGGCATATATTCCGAAGTTGGGCGTCCGCTTTCGTCAACTTTTTTCACTGTTATCTCCTTTCCACACTTTCCGCAATTTGTTATTAGGTTCATTAATCCGTGCTCTTCACAAACTTTTAAAAGATTTTGCTCGTTATCAATGTATTCCTTCACAAATGTTAAAACTGCTAGTACATTGCCCTTGTACATTCGCAATATTGGTAACATAAATGCTCGTTTCTTTCCCACAAAGCAACTGTTCGGTTACCTTGCGCCAAGTAGTTCCCTCCGCTCGCCATATAGTCCCATGTTTATAACCGCTTATATATAACAAATAAGCAGATTTTTCGAGACTCTTATATATTATCAAGCACACAAACGATCAAATTATCCATATATTTCCTGTAAATTTTAAAAATTTGGCTGGAAACGGACGCCCAACTTTGGAATTTAACCCGTATTTAATAATAAAGAATCATTATTTTATCAAAATACGAACTACATAATATTTGTAACGATGGTATCGATCTTATCATTATAATTTTGTATACAGTTAACCTATGTGTGCCATGTCATTTCCAAATTGTAGATTAGTAATTTACGTTCGAGATATCTCTTATATCTAAATATTTTTCATGAATTATTGTCTTTAACCTACAAACTTTCCGAACCTATGTATCCATATTATTAATCTGAGCCAATTACTTTATGAAAAATTGAATATTACCTTCCTGGCCGAACGGAATTTAAACTTTTTGTTGTTAATTGTTGGGAGTCCTTAGAGTACGACGCGCAAGTCTCTTGAACTACTAGTTTTCTTAGCGTTTCTATAGCACTTTCAAATGCAGGATGTTCTACGGCAAATTCTGATTTCACCGTATCATCGTTTAGTTTCTCATCCAAAGGATACATAACTGCATCCTTCTCCATTGTTTGCTCTGCTTCCGTTGTAGATAATACTAATTCTTTGTTTTCAGTCATCAGTTCGTACGTCCACCCTTTCCCTTCGAGTGGATCTTCCTGAGGTAAATCACAATCAATTTCTTCTTTGCACATCAATTCCAACTTAACAGATGCCTCACCAGCCATTATGACATCAAATTTAAGACGAATTTGACAGTGCTCTTATACTTTCTTTGTCTTTCAAGCTGCCAGTGTTAATGAAATGCAGTGTTGCCACAGTCCTAGCTCTGAAGCCACTGGGCTAAACTATAAAATAAGTAACATCGATGTTTGTGGGTCGGTGTGTTTCCTTACATCCCCAATCAAAATTATAATGAACATGACATAATTGTAATAATAGGCGGTGCAAATGACGTTGCTTGTAATGAAGCTGAAAATGCACTAAACACACTAGAATTGGCTCTACAGAAACTTTCAGGTACAAATGTAGTGGTAGTAAACTTGCCGTATCGCCATGATTTAAATGACTCAACGTGTGTAAACAATGAAATAAAAGAAACAAATAAAAAAAATTGACGTGTGTAAAAGTTTCAAAAATTTCAAACTTCTTGATGTAAGTTGTGTGCCCCGAAACTATCATACTAATCACGGCCTCCATTTAAATCGTCTAGGGAAATTGTTTTTACGCAACGCACTGTATAATATCATTATGTCAAATAAGTTTAAGGCACAGTGCACAGCTGATAGTACGTTAATACCTATCAATTGTGGAAGTACATCAGCAATGGTGATAGACGGAAATGAAAACTATTGTGAAGGTGATCAAATTTCGTCTGAACAAAGGAGATACAGTTCGACATACAACGGAGCGAATCGGGATGAGGGTGAAGTGTTAAAATTGACAGGAAACTCACACGTAAGCCATGATAAGGAGCCAGGAATACTTTTGGCTACTGAAAATGAAGAAATTGATCGAATATCGTTAATACAAGGCCCACATAATACAAATCACGGTACGAAAGAACCTGGACTGGATATTATCAGATCGCAGCAAGTATCCACAAATGGTATAGAACAAAACGATCCATCTAGTACAACTCAGCGAAAATCAAATAGAATAAGAAAGGTTCCTACTAGAGACCTGCACGGGCCGAGCCCAATCCAGCCCGAACGTCCCTAGGCCCGGCCCAGCCCGGGCCCGAAAAATTTTGGAGATTTTCGGCCCGAGCCCGGCCCGGCCCGATAACTTTTTCAAAATTCTTGGCCCAAGCCCGGCCCGGGCCCGATAAATTTTAAAACTTTTTGGCCCGACTCCGGCCCGATAAATTTAAAAAAATTAGCTCGAACCCGAATCTTTCTCAAAATTTAGTACTAAATTTGACTTAACCCTCAGAAACATTTTCTAAAATCTGGTTCACAACCTGAAGCTTGCCTCCCGAATGGCACCATTCCCTCCTAGAACTTTGCCTGTCATCGAGAGAAAAAAAACTCCATTCCCTGTAACAAAAATCTAACTTAATTGATTTTTAGCACAAAGTGAAGATGGCAATATTGTTTAGCGACAGGCAAAACATTCCCACCCCTTCTTTTTATATTTTGAGTTCAGTGAAGGTCAGGGTCAGAGCTCAATTTACCGCATAATTCCTGCAATCCTCTATAGTGAAAGTGGAGCCGCTAAGCAACACAAACTGTAAATAGCTATTGCATTCTTTGTAACATTTTTCACGGACACAATTCTTCAACGTTTCGCTTTATGCAAATTATCGTTTAACGAAAGTCAATAATTATTAAAGAATTGCAATTGATCGGCCCCAGCCCGGCCCGACCTGAAGAGAAATCAGTGTCGGCCAGCCCAAGCCCGGCCCGGCCCAAAGAAATAACAATGTCGGCCCGCCCAAGCCCGGCCCGGCCCAAAGAAATAACAGAGTCGGCCCGCCCAAGCCCGGCCCGTGCAGGTCTCTAGTTCCTACAAGGTATGATGATAATAGTTTTTTAATGCAAGTCCCAATAAAAACTCCAAGCACTTAGCCAATAGAGGTAACAGTGACTACAATGTAATAAATGTATATTACCAGAACGTGCAAGGTTTAGCTAGTAAACTCGATTTTTTTCATGTATTAGTTGAAGAGGATCTTAAAGGTATGCATGTCATTTGCTTTAGTGAACATTGGTTATCTGCTAATCAGATGAATATGGTACACTTAAATAACTATCAGTTAGCTACAAACTATTCACGCGCTAGTAGGCAACATGGTGGGGTATGAATATTTGTAGATGACCATTTACGTTTTAAGGAAATAAATGTACGTCAATTCGTTGTTGAATTGCGTTTTGAAATAGTTGCTATTTCAATTGAAAACATGTGTATAATTTGCATCTATAGGTCATCAGCAGGAAATATTAATGTATTCTTTAGGAATCTTGAAACTGCTCTTCAGTCTCTGTGTAAGAAATATAGTACGGTAATAATTTGTGGTGATACTAACATTGACTGGCTGGTTCAATCAAGAGAAAAAACAAAATGTCAAAATATATTAGATATGTTTGGGTTGCAGCCCCTTATCAGAGAACCAACTAGAGGGATAACTGCGTTAGATCAAATAATAATAAGTAAACAATACAGAGAGTCAGTTACCTCTTTGAATATCTTTAAGCCAGGCTTTTCTGACCATGATGCAGTAATAGGGCAAATACACACATCTCAAATATTCGTACCTACTCAATCAGAAGTTATAACAAAAAGATGTTTCTCAAAAACTAATATTAATTACTTTCTGCACTTGCTAGCACAAGAAACCTGGCACAAAATATATGAAATTGGTGATACGGATGGTAAATTTAACTTTTTTCTAGATACATTTCTCTTTCACTTCAATATTGTGTTTCCCAGAAAAAACTACAATAAGGTTAGGATGGGGAAACCATGGGTCACTATAGGAATCAGGACTTCTAAACTCAAACTACTTGAGTTATCAAAAAAAAAAAAAACTAAAAGCGTGTAAAGATGTAACACCTCAATTTATTGAATATGTAAAATACTATAGAAAGACATACAAAAGAGTCATACGAACAGCAAAACTTTTACACAGTACAAATTACATCTTAGCAGCGAGAAACAAACGTAAAGCTATGTGGAAGTTAATTAATGGTAAGATAAATAAGGTAAAAGCAACAGGAATTGATGCAATAAAAATAAACTCTCAAGTAGTATGTAACCCAGATAAGATTGCAAATCATTTTAATAAGTATTTCTTAACTTTAGAAACATTTAACCCAATCAAAACAGCTCATCAAGAAAATAAATCTAAGCTACAGAGCGGAATACCTAAGTCGCTTTTCCTGAAACCAGCTACACCAGAGGAAATCTTACAAATAATAAAAAGCTTAAAAAGCTCCAGCTCTCCAGGTTGGGATGAAGTGCCATCCATGATTGTAAAGGAAAGCTCTCTTCTTATTGCACATCAACTCTGTCATATAATAAATCATTCATTTTTGACAGGAATTTTTCCTACGCGGCTTAAGTTAGCTAGAGTTACACCTGTGTATAAAAAGGGAAGTAAATTGGAGTTAAATAATTATCGTCCTATTTCAGTTTTGTCGTGCTTTTCTAAAATATTTGAGTTAGCAATGAAAGCGCGACTAAATAACTTTTTCCTTTTAAATAATATAATATCCACAAGTCAACACGGGTTTCAAAGCCAGAAGTCAACCAACACTGCAATCTTTAATTTCATCTCTGATGTAGCAATGGATATAAATAAAGGAAAGCATGTAATTGGTATTTTTGTTGATTTATCTAAAGCGTTCGAATCTATAGACCATGGTATTTTGCTAGAAAAATTGTATTCTTATGGCATCAGAGGTGTGGTAAACAATTGGATAAAGTCGTATTTATCTGAACGTAGTCAAACTGTTGGCATCTGTAATGAGGTAAATGGCAGAAGAAAAATGTTTAAATCATCTTTAATGAAAGTAACAAAAGGAGTACCACAAGGATCAATATTGGGTCCTCTTTTGTTTGTTGTATATATTAATGATTTGGTTAACAGTCTAGGCTGTGTGAAGTCAACATTGTATGCTGATGACATAAATGTTCTTGTCAGTGGAGACTCAGTAAATGAAGCAGAAAGGCTCACTACAAAGACGCTCACAAAAAATATTAGTTGGTTAAACATAAATAAATTAACTATGAATTTAGGAAAAACTAACATTGTCAAATTTCGATTCCCGGGCCAAAGAAATGAACTTGTACAAATAACTGTAGACACTGTAGAATTATGTCAAACAACATCTATTAAATTTCTAGGAGTATGTGTTAATGAAGATTTAAAATGGAATACTCATGTTGAATACATTAATACTAAACTCAGTTCACTCTGCTTTGCCTTCCGTAGGTTGCAAGGTAGTTTGTGCAAGGAAGCTGTCATGTCCTTATACTATAGCAAAGTTTTTCCAATAATAAACTATGGTGTTATATTTTGGGGGAATTCGAGAATAAGTGCTAGTACATTCCGAATACAGAAAAAAATTATTAGAATAATGTTTAGTATGGCTGAACGATCCTCATGTAAAAATATTTTTAAAAGATATAAATTATTGACATTACCTAGTTTATATATATAACGCACAATTATGTATGTAATCGAGCACAAGGATTTATTTACTTTAGCTAATACGATTCACTCATACAATACTAGGCAGAATTGTAATATGTATATTATCCAACAGAATTATGGAAATTTTAGCAAAACTGTGTATATGAATTGTATAAAATTATATAACAAATTACCAACAAAGTATAAGGACATTAACGAAACACGGATATTCAGAAATACTCTGTTAGAATTATTGTTAGAAAAAAGCTATTACTCTGTGGAAACTTATCTTACTGATAATATATAGAGAATGTAAATCATGTCTGACAACTGTAATGCTTAATTGAGGATTGTCCTCATTGTAAGCTTTGAACAGGCAAATAAATATGAATATGAATATGAAGTGGGCTGAAAAATAGTACCAAATTTAAACAAAAAGGGCTGAATTTTATACCAGGGAAATACACGGCTCTATAACATGAAACTGAAAGAGGTAATGTTCTAGAACACCCTCCCCTCCGCCTCTTCCAAGAGTACAAATCAACGTGTCGATATAGATCTATAAAATGCAGAAATGTTCGGGTATCTTTATATTCGTCAATATGGCGTCACTAGTAAACAACTTAGCCCGCTAAGCTAGCAATTACGTCAATGTATTTTTCGTGCTATTATCTTTTGGTGTAGAATCTATGCAACGACAAATTATAGACTTACTTGAGCACACGCTGATCTTCTTCAGAATATTCAACACTTGATTCAACGTGTTTGTGTGGTACTATTTAAAAAAAAAAGATTTGAAGATAATATTTTCACCGCACTGCTTCCTTTTCGTCTCCTTCATGCGCGGTGCGAATGCGCCCATCTAGCGTCATTTGTATCCCAGTAGGAATTTGAATTACGAATTTTCCACACAAAATTCCTAGTGTTAAGCGGTGCAACGCCACAGAATGCAAGTTCAACAGCATTTTTTAAGAGTCCAACGCACAGTATAAGTAACGTGAGATGTAGCAAAATCTTACTGACACTTTAGAAAATGTAACAAGTAATTGTTAAATGGTGCTGAATTGGGTAGAATTGTACCAACTTTTTCCCAAAAATTGCTGAAAATGCCAGCGTGGTACCAACGGGCCGATGAATGATAAAAAGGGCTGAATTTGGTACAATTGTACCAAGTGTGGCAACAGTGATGAAATGATTGACAAGAACGTTCACAGCAATTTTACACTTGCAATCAAACATATGATCAGATCTTAATAAAATACAGAATAAATGCAGTTTGAAAACAACAAGTTCTTCTTCATAATTTTAATGTCCCAGGTAACTAAGACCATTGGACTGTTATTACGTGTATTAAGCGTATAATAAATTATAAATGCGAAGTACTTAACAAAAGATTTAAAGTATAAAGTAAATAATTATGCCAGGGGTGCCCACAAGGGGGGGCTATGACGCAAACTGCGTCATTGAAATATTTGGGGGGGGGTTAAAAATCTATATAAATATGTTTGAGGGCGTGTAAAAATTAATCGAAAAGATTTTTTTTTTCATGGAAGAATACCTACGGAGAGACAATTGAGGGGGGGTGCGTCATGGACATGAGGGGGGGTGGGCACCACTGATTATGCGAAGAGGGGTGTTACCACATCCCACGCCGCGACGTGAACAGTGTGACCACCCAGTAAAAATATTTCGTACTAACTTATGCAGAAAAAAGTACTAGATCTGGAAAAAGGTACTAAAATTTTATCAGCTCCCATTTCACCCTATTTATGACATTTTACGATATTAATATCTTATTAGAAGGTTTCCGAAAGCTTCCCCTCCCCTGTGGAAGGGAGTGGTCCGCACATTCTCGAAAGAACCTCTAACTTTATATTTTTAAAGTCAAAATTCGATACAAACCGTGCAAACTACTTACACCCTCCCAACAGTGGTGGCGGTTGGACGTTAAAAGTGGGGGGCAAGACATGATCTGAATACTTGCATATAAATGTTAGTTTTCCCGGTTTCTAACATTTTGTATGTCGAAAGGTGTATAACTAATAGGATACTCTTTTTCAGTTAAAATACCGTATATCGTATTTCATATTTTCTTAAGTAAATTGACAACAGCAACGCAAGTAGGTATTAGCTCTTTGTACTCTTAAACAACGAAAGTGTAAGAAGAGATTTGATTCGTTGCTCATGAATATCTTAAAATTCTGTCTGAAAAACTGTGTGATGGGATTATTGAATAACAAATTTACAAAACAAATAAATAGAAAGGATAATATTAATCATAGTAAAAAATAATGATGCTTGTTTTGCAAAAGTTATATTGAAACAATGAAATGAAATCTTTGAGTTTACGTCCCACGCTTATGCCGGTTAGGCTAAAGGAGACGGTGATGAGGAGTGATGAATGAAATGGTAGAATGAAGAAAGTGGGAGGAAACTGGGGAACCCCGAGAAAACCTTGAATAGCAGTTTGGACTTTTTACTAAAGCCAACCAATAACCATTGGTCAACACGGTTTAGAGTTTGGGTTAGAACATTTTGGGAAATCGTTATAAAAGCTGATTCTAATCGTGTTTTCAATGCCCATACAATTTAAGAATGTAAAAATTATTATGTTGTATAGTCATTAGTTATTTATGCTGGAAAGAAAAGTAAATTAAGTTATCTCTTAAACTAGAAAATACAAATTTATACCAAGATAATTATTTTGATAAAGGATATGAAAAATTTCACTTTTCACTTTAATAAACAACACTGAAATTGCACAAACACATATGATATTACATTTTGGCGCTTTAATTCAAATAATTGAACATTATGAAATTTAACACTTGGTCCAATTATTCTTATTACAATCGCGGAAGATGAGGTAGTAGCGGGTTAGCGGCTGTATTCCACTACATCGTTACTTTCCGCAATTTCGCACTGTCACTTTTCACTCATTTTGATGCTGGAGAAAAATTATTTTTGGTGGTTCCAGGGAATATCCTTACGGTTGGGGTGAAGTCCCTCACTTTCCGTTCATTTTTTGGGGTGATCTCGAAGTTCATTTATTGTGCTGTTACTTCTTGTCATTAAGACGATTTTAAAAGTAGCTATTACGAACGAATGTTCTAAGATTTCAATCTTTTCTTTTGGGGCAACATTTTTATTATCGTTAACGCACTAATAATGCGTTAAACACTGTGCTTAACTGCATAATAAATGTACCATAATTCGCGCAGTGTCGTTCGTCTGTTCTTTCGGAGCTGACTCCTTGGTTACATGCTGTTGTCACACCAGGAAGAATTGTCAGACTAACTTAGTATTTCTCTCCGTCTCCTCGCGTTTTTACGCTGAGGACAGGCTGACAATGCAGCCTGGTCAAGTCAAAGCTAAAAGTAACTATGACAACCCATAGGCAGGAATTCTTGGAAACGAAGTTTGCTCCCTGCTCTGAATTTTAGCACCATATTTGGAGACGAAAGGGTCACCAAGATTTCCGTCGTAGACGCGACGCACACATATATATACATATTTCTTTTTTATACGAGGTTTACTTAAAAGTTAAAATGTTCTTCATTAGTATTCGATGATCTGAACCATATGGTTACAATAGGCGTCGATCTGTCTCTGACTCGAATATCTCAACAGGTACTCAGACTTCTCTTATATGTGAAGTAACGCATACTATTTCGAAAATTAAGTAAGAAGAAAGGTCGTAAGGTCGTGTGGCAATGTTACATGCAAAATTATAGAGATAAGTCAGTACGTTGCAAGAATTGTGAACATAAAAATGTATGCGAAAATGTTGAGACATGCTTTTTCTGGTAGTTACATAAACTAATTTGTTTATATCATTTAAAAATGTAATATGTTTGTAATATCAGTAGTAGAATCAAGTTTAGAAAATCCACTTACAGGTAAATTCAAACTGTTTAGCGGTGTAAAAGTATGTGCACTTACTATACCATTTTTCCCACATGTTTACTTGCATAGAACTTACTGTAAGTAAATCTACATTTATGCGTACTCTTTAAATATAATAAAATATTAATAAAATAACATTATATCGTTCAGAATATACATTTTAAAGTATCCTCTGGACACAACAGTAATAATACATTGTGATAAAGAAACACATTTAAGTTAGCAATCGTAATATAGTAATAGAATGCACTTTTTTGTGATTGCAAATAAATTTCCGGAATATTTCCATTTTGGGGAATTTTCCCGGGAATATTCCCGAAAATATCTTCCCGGGAATTTACCCATCCCTATCCGTGAATAGTGATGGATAAATTCCCAGGAAGATATTTTTCCAAAAACTGGGAATTTTCGGGAATTTATGTACAATCACAAAGAAAATTGCATTCTATTCCTATATTCAGATTTCAAAATTAAATTCGTTTCTTTATCACAGTATATTATTACTGTTGTCCGCAGAGGTGTCTTTAAAATGTATATTCTGAACGGTATTATGTTATTTTATTAATATTTTATTATATTTAGAGAATGCGCATAAATGTATTGTAAATATGTGGAAAAAAGATATAGTAAGTTCCCAAACTTTTCAACCTCTAAACAGTTTAAATTTATATATAAGTGGATTTTCTAAACTTGACTCTACTATTGACATTATAAACATATTAAATTTTTAATTGTTATAAATAAATTAGGTTGGGGAACTGTCAGAACACATGACCCAGAATTTTATCAGAATTTGCGCATAAAAATTTATGTTTACAATGTTGACAGATACTGGCTTATCCTTAAAATTTTGCACGTAACGTTACCACACAGGAACTTTCTTTCTACCCATTTCTCGAAATTTCCCTGCGTTAATTCACATGTAACAGAAGTCCGAGTACCTCTTCAGAAATTCGAGTCAGAGAGAGGAGACAGACCGACGTCTATAACTAACGGTGATTCGGGGTTTAATAATAGTGATTCATATCTATTTCTACATAATTTTTACATTACTTATAAAATGGTTCCTTTTCATCATTTGTAAATTAGTACTTTGCAACTCTTTAGTGCGGGGGCCGCGTAGCCTCAGTGGTAGAGCGTTCACCTCTGGTGCTTGGGGTCCCGGGTTCGATCCCAGCCAACGCCAAGTGAACCTTGTGGTGGACAAACACCGTGTGCATGGGATTTCTCGGGGTTCTCCAGTTTCCTCCCACTTTCTTCATTCCACCATTTCATTCATTACTCATCATCACCGTCTCCTTTAGCCTAATCGGCATAACCGTGGGACGTAAAACTCAAAAAAATGTCATTTCATTTTTACTCTTTAGTGGAAATGAAAATGGAACTTAAAGAAAATCATATTATTAACATGAAGTACAGTGAACAAATTTTATCTTTTTAATCTCCATATTATTTAAAACCTAGAAGTAACACATAATAAATGAAAATAAGGTATTTAATCGTATGGTTCTTATAATTTGGAAGATAAAAGTAAAGAAATTAAAATAAATTCCTTCACCAGAATTTATATGCCAGGGATAAACCCGGGAATATTCCCATTTTTATTTTTTTATTCCACCAGGAATATTCCCACTGCCCAATCACTAGCCGTGACATGAATCATTCTCATTTGTTGTTTGCTACTGAGTCACAATGAGTGTCCAAGCAGGGTTGGAAACAGATACTGTTTAGTACTAAGAAGTATCCTAATGCAAGATATTTTTGCTTGTCATTGTTTTCAATATTTGCTGCCATATACATTAACGAAGATTATAGCTAGATAGTTAGATAGAAAACATAGACAATATTACAAACTTAATCCGGCTATAGATAAAGTTTTGATTGTATACTAATATCCTGTATTTAATAAATGTGGGTTTAGTTTCACTATACGTATCCATAGAAGGGATGAATTCAAGGGGTAGCCTGGGGGCATCTCCCCCCGCAGAAAATTCATTTCCTGCGTGGAAACTTAAAATTTCAATCGCAAAATGTAGAATTGCCTCACCCAATTATTTGCTTTCCTTGCCGTGCACGTACTGACAAAATCCGATGCGTGAATAAGACGAAGCCCCATTCTATATAAATATTAAACATGTATCCCCTTAGATAGAATAACAACTAGTCAATATAATATATGTCTGATGTCTCTAAACGCTATCAGCGAGTTTGGCAGAACATGAAATCGTCAGCTGATGATGAAAGGTTGATATTTTAAGAGGTACAATATCCTAGCTCTATATTATATATTAATATAGATTGAGAAAGGAAAGCAAAGAAATGGAAGATCCTTCGATCATTCTATATGATCTCCGATATCAACAGAATTCAGCTCTTGGAAATGGACAGTTCTTTCATTACTTGTACTAAATCCCACTTTTCGCATATACTATATATTAGAATAGATTGAGATAGGAAAGGAAAGATAGAAAATATCCTTCCATCATACCATGTAATCTCTGATGAAAAACTTCTTCAGTTCTTCAAAATGAACAGTTTTTGCTTTAATCAAACAGAGCGATCTAAATCCCACTTTTTGCATATATTATGTATTAGTAGAGATTAACATAGGAAAGGAAAGATAGAAAAAACTCTTTGATCGTTCCATCTGATCTCTGATGTTAACCCTTAAATGCATACCATGGGTCTCAGAAGCCCGGCACCTTGAGGAAAGTGAATTGATTTGATCATTTTTCAGATTTTCATGCTAATTTTGTCTAACATCTTTCAAAATATGTTAAGGAATATCTTCATAGAAGCAATTTACTTAAATTGCCAAAGATAACACATTTATTGATAGTTTTTTTTTATTTATACCTTGTTATTACATAACATGGGTTCTCAGACGCCCGCTAAAGCATTTACGTTAGTTTGCCCAGTATCTCTCACGAAAACGTCATGTTTTTCCTTTCTTAAGTTATACTTATGTGTTTTTCTGCTTTTAAAGTGAATGCTGTCTCAGAAGTGGATGCTCCTGTGATTTTGGCGTATCTGGAGGAGAATACAATAAGAAATTGTTTTGTTTTATATGTATTTTCAGTTATATATAAAAACAAGAGTTGCGAGTGGATCATTTGCACGTTTGTAAACCCTGAATCTGGCAGAGAAGTCAAATCGATTTCCAGACCTCAGTTAATTATTTAGTAGCACAAGAAGGTCGAAAACGTTAAATTTCCTGAGTTGTTGGTTTCCTGAGTATAGTATGGGTGCCTTGGGTTGAATTGAAATCTAAAGAAGTTACACGTCCGTTTTGGTGTAGTTGTTCAATATGAATGACGTAACTGAAGTAAAATATGGTATATGTATGTGTCACTAAACACATGCACCAGATTACAATGTATCTACCATTTCACAGGCAAGTCACAAGTCAATATTTAGCTATCTCTCATAAAAATCTACACTTGAATAACTTTATTTTCAGTGTCAAAGAAGTACAGATAATTTAACTTTGCTATTTGGTTTGCTTTTCTTTAGAAAAAAAAATAAAAGTATCGTTAGATGATGATGAGATAAGATATATTACGGAACGAAGGCTGGTCGAGAGAGGAGGAATATAGCTCGGGTATAAACATACATGCCTCATATGATGAAGATTCAGATGCGGAACCGTTAGCCTCAATTTCTTCGACTCAATTGTCAGATTCGTGTGATAATACTGCAAATATAAGTGCTTCTTCATATAGGCGTACATAAACGCTTCAAATGAATAACTGTGTGTCTAAATCTAATACAATTTGGTCTTGTGATTCTCCGTCAAATTCTTAAACAGCGGTCTGCAACAATACGTTTCAGGGATGGACCATCTCGTAACGCAAGTACTTCTGATATATATATAAAAAAACTTCATTTTTGCTCTTTGTCTCTCAAGAAATACATTCCGAAATTTTGATATGCACTAACAAAGAAGAAAGAGATTAGCAGTTGAGGTCAAAATTACTTGGAAATATGTAACTACGAAAGAACTCATAGATTTCTTTCGCATATTATCATCGGAATTTGAAAAAAACGGAGGCACTCCAGTCCGTGAGTTATTTTGTTCTAATAGTAATCCACACTATCGAGCGTCCGTTTGTCAATAGACTTCAAACAAGGAAAATGAACGAAAGGTTGAAAGCAGATGGACTGGTTCCTTTTCGATACTTGACGAACAGTTCCTCCCTTTTAGAGGACCCTCTATTCGTTCAATACATAACTAGGAAACCAACCAAATATGGACTTAAAATATGTTGGTTGTGTAATACGAAAAATAGCTATATATAATGATGGAATGATATACACGAGAGGAGAAGCAAATAACCCTGCAGCCAGTGGCGTATTTACGATGTTCTGCAAGATATTTTATATAATTCACTATAGTAAGTAAGATTTCGGTGGGGCTTAAGCCCGGAAACCCAACTCCCTAAAGACGCCACTGCTCTAGCAAAAGATTTGGCCAAGAGATAGTTCTTGAGTTAGCGTAGCTCTTCTCAGCACAGCGCACACAGACTAAAACATTATTCTAGAGATTGAGAACAAACTAGATATAATCTTATATTACAATAAAACAAAAGAAGCAGTGTATTCTCTGGACCAGATGCCAAGAAACTACACCACAAAACTAAAATCACATGTGACCATGTCTTTTGTTTTTTAACATACTAGATGTAGCATGTGTAAAACTTTCCTAGTGTATGAGTCACAACATGTAATATCTTTCCCAAGAAATCATTCAAGGGAAGAATTTTTCTAAAAAACGCTAGCAAAAGAACTAACGTTGCCCAATATTCAAGAACGAAATAAAATTGCCGATCTTCGAAAAACAACATATACATATACAGGGGTTGAAAAATGGTAGCTGGAAATACAAGTCTGGCGCCGAGTTAACTTTAAAACATAACATGTACGGGTATGTATCGAATTGGACGCAAATTGGAACTTTTCGATCGTCTGGTCGCCAATGGTGGCTTCATATTTTAGTTTTAAGAAAAGATCTTGTGTGAATTACACCTCTGCGAGAAAAAATGGCGATCAAACTCTCTGATCTTGCTACTGGATCAGACCTAAAATGTCGAGTTCTCCCCGTAATATATAGCAAAACTTTATATAGGCATTACATATATGACCTTAAAACGTCGCAAGTATAGCTGGCCGTTCATACGTCCAAATCAACATACTTTTGCGCCCAGGGCAATACGTATGGTCCCTCAATACTCAAAGAAAATGAAAATTACAATCATTAAATTGTGTTGACATTGGTTTCAGTATTCAGCTGCGGATACACGAAATCCCATTGTTGGATGCATATAGGGTCACCTACAAGAAAAGTGTAATATACAGGTTGGTTGTAAACAAAATATCTATTTTTAATTTAGATTATATTAGAAACTCTAGTTGGCGTTTAATACTCTATACTAAGGTGAGGTTTACCATTATGATTTCAGAAGTTGATCCACTTAAAAACGCAAAATGACTGGTGTCTATAGCGTAGAAAAAGACTTAAGATTGCCACCTGATATGAAGTTCAGAGGTCGGTGGTGCAAGTACAGAGATGGTTGAGGCAAGAGCAGGATAAGAATGCAACGCTTAACCCTAAGGCAATAAAAACCTGTCGTAAGAAATAAACGACAACTGCGAGTGTGTTAGATGCAAGTCGATCTGAACGACCCTCAGCATCCAAATCGGAAGACAATGTGCATGTTGTTCATGGCGTAGCATGTTTGAACGTAGCTCTTTAAAGTCCATAAGACAAGGTGCTAGGGAAGCTGTATTGTCACGTCACACAGTATCGACCTTTTTAATAAAGTAAGTTACATTTTCGACCTTGGAAGCCACATTACGTTTATGAACTTTTTGATGAAGACTGCGACATGCAAATGGAATTTTGTTAGATTATGCTTCGTTGGAGAGATGATTATCCAGATTTGTATAATGTCTTCTGGTCTGATGAAGCGGCGTTTCACGTCAGAGGGTTTGTGAACCGTCACTATTGTCATTATTGATCACATTTCGATCCAAATTTAACGAAAAAAATGCAATAAAGACCAAAAATAACATCTGGTGTTGAATGACGTCTACCAGATGCATTGGTTCATACGTGATACGCAACACCATGATGGTGAAGGATACTTGGAGTTATTGGAACGTACGGATGGCCTATGATTCAAGAATGGGAAATGGAAAGGAGTTGCTTTTCATGGAGGATGTAGCTTCGCCCCACTACGCAATTCTAGTGAGATCATGACTTGGCAGATGGATTGGCCGCCGGGGACCGGCAAAATAGCCTTCACTCAGCCACGATTTTAACCCATACGACTTCTTCCTTTGGGGTTGGACTAACGAACAAGTGTACAAATTAAAGCCAAGTGATATTAAAAGTCTTGAACAAAATACGCGTGAAGTGTTTGCAAAAATTCCAGTTGAAATGCTAAGAAGAGTCGGGGTTTTGTTCCCAGATTCCAGAAGTATGTGAAAAATGCGGGTACATAAGTTGAAATGAATATTAAGAGAATTTGTTTCTATATTTTCGCCCCTAAACATATAGAAAACAATATGTGCTTGCAGAAAATATAGACAGCATGGGCGCCCACAGAGGGGGACAAGAGGGGGCAATTGCCCCTCCCTAGATTTTCGAAAAACGTTAAAATTTATATGCTCTTCTGGTGAGAAAAGTTTGCTTTTAAAATCAACATTCAAATAAATGATTAGGACTAACCAAATTTAGTCGAGCCCATCCCCAAGATTTTAACCTACTCCCTTACCCCGTGTGATATTTTACATTTTTCAGTAATGATTATATTCAGCCTGATGAATGCAATGGCAAAGTATTTAGAGTGATAGTATCCGTCAGTTGAGTTGAAAAGATAATTTCGCCCTCTGTTGTTTCTTTTGCAAACGTTAAGTTATACCACGTGCTAAAATAATTGTTCAGTTTGATATGAAGGGTTACGCTCACACGTCTCTTAAGGTGAGTGTTTGAGGGAGAGTGGAATATATGTAGGGCGCAAAATTTCAGTCCACTCGCCAATCCAAAAATGATGGTTGTCAGCATCTATCACGTACAAATTATGAGAGCTCCCCTCCCCTCTCCCAAAGCATTCTTCGGTTTTACAAAGAACGAGATTTACATCAGGGCATAAAAATTCAAAACTAGACAAGTAGATTCAGGATAATAAATTTTGAATTGGACAATTCATATACATATTCAAAAATATCTTATAAATATCACGTTTGTGTAACGCTCTTTCTCTATCTGCACTGAAGTATCAATTGAGAAGCTTGTTTCCAAACATCATCTAAGTCACTTTTTTTTTCAATTTTCGGCTTTTGCGCTTTATTTGTGTATTAGGAGTAGATACACATGCCTAACTATATAATCTCTCAAAACTCACGTAAGTCGCCTTTGAAATTAAATGTAAAAAATCACATTTTTTTTTCCAAAATGCGCCAAAGTCCTTAAAAATATTAATTCCAAACTCCACTTAAGTCATGCCGTTATTATTTCTGTTTTAAATGTCTGATATTCATTGTTACCATTTCTCTGATTGGTGTTTATTTTTAGATTTGGAGCAAAAATTAATCTTTTGTTTGGAATTTGCTTAAAAGCAGTTATTGTAAAAGTTAAACAACCAATAAGAAGGTATTGAAAGAAAAGTATATACCGTGTATACAAGGGACTACTACGTTGTTATTAGGACTGGCTGAACACAATACACCTGTACTGCAAAATGGAAATTGGATTACTAAAGCCTCTGAAGAAAGAGGAGGGAAGGAAGCGATCAAGAGATTCCGGAAACTGGGTAAAGAAATAATAAACTATAATCAATATAAAAGTACACTAAAAATGAAAGTTTAAAATATAAATCTTAGAACTAAAATAAATTAAAAAAATCATTAAAAATACACAAATCTCGTTAATCTTACAAGTTAGTGTAAATAAGCACATAGTATAGTCAAATATAAATTATTATTATTACGTATTATTATTATTATTATTATTATTATTATTATTATTATTATTATTTTGTTTTAATGCACAGCAGGGAAGGGAAATGCACAGCAGAAACATAAATTTCAGAGCCTAGCCGAACAGAAGTAGAAATTGTTATAAAGAAATTAAAGAAATACAAATCTCTGGGTGTAGACGAAATTCCGGCTGAGTTAATTTCAGTTAGAGGGGAAAATTATGGAACAAGATACACAAACTCGTTCTCCTTGTCTGCAATAAGGAAGACTTGCTACAAGAGTGGAAAGAATGAATCATTGTCCCATTTCACAAGAAAGTTGACAAAGTGGATTGTAATATTTATCGAGGCATTTGTCTTGTGTCAATCCTCTCAAACATATTATTAGCAAGATTGATCCCATACGCAGATGAAATTATTGGAGATTATCAGTGTGGATATAAACGAAATCAATCAATTATCGACCAAATATTTACTATTCAAAAATACTCTGAAAGAAATGGGAATATAATACCTCGAAAGACTTACGACTCGCTTAGGAGATAAATATACAACATCCTTGCAGAACGTGGAATACCGAAAAGCTAGTTAAATTAATTCAGAGGTATTTAAACGAATCCCAAAGCAAAGTCCGAGTAGGAAAATTCTTGTCCACGAGCTTCGTGGTTGCGAATGCCCTGAAACAAGCAGATGAGTTGTCGACATTATTATTCAACTTTGTTCTGGAGTGTGCTATAAGGAAAATCAAAGATAGCAACCAGGGTATAGATCTGAATATGTAGTATTCACCAGGTTATGGCGTATGCTGATGATGTAAATCTGATAGATGATAGAAGAACAATAAACATAAACTAAATACATGGAAGATCACTGAGATTGTAATACTGCAAATTACGGATGCGTCAAAGTATCAAATAACATTTGCGATAAAGTGGATACTTTCAAGTATCTAGGATCAGTATTAACAGACCAAAATCATATGCACGAAGAAATTAAATGTCGGCTGAAAGCAAGATTCGTCATTATACAGTTCAAATTTTTTTGTTGCCTCGAATTCTATCGAGGAATTTGAAGCTCAAAATAAATAGAACGATAATTATGCCTGGTGTTCTGTATTGTTGCGAAACATAGTCGCTTACTTTAAGAAAAGAACAGAAACTGAAAGCATTTGAGAATAAATTTCTGAGACGAATATTCGGACCCGAGAGGAACGGCAATCACGAATGGTGGAGACTTCATAACAAGGAGGTGCATAATTTACACCCTTTACAAAACATTGTTAGAGTCATCAAATCTAGGAGGCTCAGGTGGGCAAGTCAAGTAGCGAGAATGTAAGAAAGTAGGAACGCTTTCAAAATTTTAACTGGAAACCCTATCGGAAAACGTCCATTAGGAAGACTTAGACGCAGATGGGAGGACAATAGTAAGATGAATCTCGCAGAAATAGGAATACAAAGTAGAAACTGGATTCAGTTGGGTAAGGACAAAAGTGATTGAAGAGGTTTTATACACGCGGCATAGAGTTAGTTCTTTTATGGTAAAAATATTTTGTGATATATAACGAAAAATTCAGAAGGTCTATGTTATGCCTGTATGTAGATAGATAAAACAGAAAACAACTGATACGTATGCACAGAACATATCCTGGCGATAGAACTAGTTCATGGAGAAATGATCCCAATAAATTCCTTTAAATTGGAAGCATTTCATGTCAATGGAATTTAAAAAAACACTGGTAGTAATTAGTCTTGAAAAAGACGAAATTCGTTGGGTTAAGCTTTGTCCCTTTTAGCCCCTACTATAAGATTTCCAATATGCTATTATTCCGATTGTTTACCTTCATTTTTAATATTCCAGCGCAAACAGCAGCTTGCGTGTGTATCTTCACTCCTCTCATTTTTAAACCTTTATTCTCACCATCGTGAGTAGTTCAATTGGGTAGAAAAGCGCGATTTACTAAACAAACTCATCACCATCACAACGCTGAACACATATTTCCGACTTTGATCGTTTCCGATTTTGAAACTGCTTCTGCGCACACTATCTCATTACTCAACACCTTGTGTATCACATAGTCATTAACAAATCGTATATAACTTTCTTTAAGTAATAAGTACAAACTTGTTGTGACTGTTATCGAAAATTTTGGGTTGCGAGCGGAGCGATCAAGAAAATTTTTACCAAATGTATTTCTTTGTAAATTGACAACAATATTGATTTTATAGGGCGCCCATTCTTTTACAGGGCGTCGCGTCGTTTACATTTCCGACACTTTTTCTTTCTTCTTGCTCGTTCGGCGTCCCCTTCCTACCAGCGCCCGGGCCAACCACCCCGATCGCCCCCCCTCGCCCTTAGCTACGGCTCTGCATGTATTACAACTAGTATAGAAAATGAATTCAGCCCTTTGTGTTTCAATTTGGTACTATTTTCCAGCCCACTCCAGAGCTGGAACTGTGGCAACACTGTTGAGCAGTAGCTGATATATATATATATATATATATATATATATATATATATATATATATATATATATATATATATATATATATATATATATATATATATATATATATATATATTTGGAGAAAACATATGACTTAAGTGGTTTCTGGATGGAAATGAAACATTTTCACGCCATTTAGGCCTAGACTTAAAATCAGACATTTCTTAAAATTTAGCATGTTGTTATGTACCACTATACATAAAAGATATCGTTCAAATATTTTTCATTAAATGTAAAACCAAAGCGATACACGTTTTTCGCCTCTCTCGTAAAATTACAAAAAATGACATAGGTGGAGTTTCGAAACAAGCTCCTCAATTGTCGATTGAGTTATCGGATCAAAGTCCTTAAGTAAAGGATTATTGATGGAAATTATCAGCAAATCATCTTGTGTCGGTTTTCGGTGAATTCCGGCAGTCTTAACTCTGTTGAGACTGCCAAAGCCTCTCTCACATGAAGCATACTCACAGGTAAAACTGCACAAAATGCGGCAATTGGAAGCAGATTTGGGAAACTCGTAATAAAGTTTTCACTGTAAATCTTTTTCAGTGTCTGATTCAACGTTAGTGAAGAAAACAAAGTTTATCCACTCTGCTAAGACACTCTGAGTAGGGTTGCCAGGTTTGTAAAATCAGAAAGGAGAACACTCTGACTTTAAAAAAAATCACTAAAAATTGCTTTTACCGAAATTTAAGTTGGTTCCAGATTATATCAAACAGTTGAAGCACTGTTCACTTTTAATTTATATTTAGTTGTCCCTGTATGCCTATAAAGGTCACCCTTTCCTTTGATGGAAATCCCAATATCACAATAACAAATAGTACAATATGCATAACGATTACCTTTTGCCTTACACATGGGAATGCATTTTCCCAGAATTCAGAATAATTACACGCTCTTTTAGCCATGCCGTCAAATTCTTTCATTAACGTTCGAGTTCTTGAGCGCTAAAAATACATGGCAAAGTTCACCATAATCATCTTTCTTTCTCATTATTAAGAAATAGGACTAAAATTATATTCTGCATCGCAATTCATAGACGCACTTGAGCGACAATTACAGATTTTCAAATCAAAGCCGAACTGTTTACGCAGATTAATCGTCAATCAATATCTTATACCTACAATACCTACGACCTTTTATTTGGTGAGAGCTAAACACAGATCTTTGCTATGTGTGGTCTCGGGTTGGTCACCAAACAAGTTAGATTTGAAGTCCGATGTTTCGCATACTTCACTTCCCACCTTAGGTACATTTTGTTTCTTATACAAGTTTGCATTACATAACCATATATCCAGTGCCGTTACATAGATTAAGCTTATTTCTGAGCTCTCAACGGTGCATGCGATCTTTATTCGTGCCTTCATTGCGTTGAAATTTTATATTGATTGAAAATTACTTGCGAAACATGAACATGGACCTATATAAGTATATTGGTAATTCGAGTTCTGTATATCTATTTTCTCTCTCGCGCGCGAAAACAAGTGATTCTTAACTTTCTAGTTTTCTTTTGTATTAATTTCGTAGTTTTGCTGCAACATTAAGAATTGAATAGTAGAAAATGTTTTTTCCTGTATGCCCTTCGTTAAATTTTGGATAAATTTTTACCCTACCCTACTTAGTAAAAGATATATATATCAAGTTAAGAATACTTTTAGTAGACTATGCTGTTTCTAGTGGTGTAACAATGTAAGTCTAAAAGCATCCTACTACTTTGTAACTACTTAATGTAGTTTGAAAAACAGTACTATAAGTCTTAATTAAGGAACGGGTTTTTCGCTTCTCCTGTAAAATTACGAAATTATGACTTGGTTTAGTTTACCTCTAAGGTGCAGATATAATAAAGTTATCACCATCATCATAATCAACCAATGTCAATCCACTGTTGGATGAAGGTCTTTCCAAGTCTTCTCCACAACTGTCACACCTTCTTGTACGGATGTTTCCTAGACTATTTTTGTCTCGTTGTACCCAGTCTAGAATTGTCCATCGATCACAATTTCTTCTTGCAATATGCCCGATCCATGTTAAAATCATTTCATTAGTACCAGTCATTAGTTGCCAAATAATTCATTTCAATATATTTGGGCTACAAATGGTTCAAACTTGCTAATTTTGGAGCACAGACACGCTATTTTTGATCTTCGGATCTGGCAACACTGACTCAACGATTTAAATGAACACAATGTGAGGACCCCATTTGGTCTAGCGGCTAGCACCCTCCACTTCCACTTCGGTCTGCGTGGTCCCGAGTTCGATTCCCGGTGGAGGTAAAATTGAACGATCGAAGTGGCTCGGATTCCACTATAATCAGTAGCTTCACGTTTCCTTTAGCCATCCTAGCATAAACGTGGGACGTTAAACTAAAACAAACCAAACCAAAAATGAACACAATATGTATTACTAACTGTAAGTCCTTCAATAATTGCATATAGCTATATGGTATGGGTCGAGTTTGAGGTGGTCGGTGGTCAAACTAAAAAGCAAGTGAAATGCAATTAGGATGCAATTGGAACTTTTAATTAAGCACGGTTTTAATCTAAAGTGTACACCAGGCCTAAGGCTTAGGGGTAACAAGTAGTATTACTGAAAAGTTATCAGTTACATTTAATTTGAGGTACAATTTGCATTTATAGGTATTGCTGGAACATTAACATTATAAGTAGTCCAAAGGCTACGAAGAACGTCGTCTTTTGAAAACATTTTTGCATCATGAAACAAATTACGGGTAATTTAAAAATATTTTGTAGTTTAGCTACGTTATTTGCACTTTGTTTAGAATAATATTTAGGAATTTATTTAAGTGGGCAACATTGCTTAAAATAATGTAACTGCAACTTGTAATTAAAACCACCATAAACTATTGTTGTAATGTTATAGAAGCAAAGGCAACCAACAATCATTATAAAAATTACGTCATTTTAAGCAGTACAAAAATCACTACCCGTGTGTTTGGTATCTATGAAACGGTTATTTTAAACAATTGTTTTAAATGGCATTATGATCATTTAAGTCATTTGGAAGCATGAGACGTGATATGTCAGCATGTTTTAGAAGCAGAGTCTTAAAAAAAAAAAAATTTCCATTTCATGTAACTTTGTTCCTTCCTTCATTCGAAATACATTATACCATGATCATAGTATAATAGTATTTGACAATTGATTTGACATTTGAGTTACTTAGAGATCTCCATAATGTTGAAGTTAGTGATACTGTATAGTCCTTTGTTACACTGAATAATGTATGTGGTATTTTGGTTTTATTTAATATCTAAATTAGAAATATGTAATACCTTACGTAGTACAATTTGAGAAAATACAATTTTATGTCGCGTTAGCAACACTGCTTGTTTATTTAGTGGTACTAGAAAAAATTTTCCTCCAATATTTCACACAATTTCGTACAAAATTTCAGGAAAAGGTTATATATATCAACAATGGATTTTGTTTTGGGAGAGGCTTGAGGAACGTGTAAGAAACATGCAAAAAAATCACAAATTTATTTCGGGAGGGCCTTGAGCCCGACAGCCACCTCCTAAATTCGCCACTGTACATCAGTCAATTCCCATATTATCTCACACAGCAACGGAACAATTTTGATTAAAGGTAATTTTAATAACTATCAATATCAGCATTTGAGACGAGACCGAGACTTTTAAAACTGACCTAAGTCTCGTCTCGGTTTCGTCTTGATTTATAGAGCTCTGTCTCGGTCTGTCTCGTCTCGGTATATAAAAATCCGGCTCTTCAAAAAGTGGCCCTGTAGTGGCCAAACGGTAAGTGATTTGAGATTGTGCTCATTGGGAGTTTTTCTTAGGAACATAATAGCACGGTTTCAAGCAATTCCTCCGAAATCCAATTTCCGTAAGGATTGTGCGGAGACCTTTGTCATTTTGAAGGGGGCCATTGCCACTGCAACCCTTTTCTCGCAAAAACGACAAAACCCGTATTTCATAATTTGAAGTCATCTTTCCATCGGCAGAGTTTCGTTTCTTTAATGTGGCCCTTTAAATCAAGGGAACCTTTGTCCCCCTTAATCTATTTTCCGAAAGAAACAAGAAATACGTGTCGATTTATTTTAGGACTAGTATATATGTGCCAAGTTTGAAGAAAATCAGTTTAAGAGAAATCCTTGTAAAGCTATCTCCTTTACTCTTTCACTTTTTGGACTTGACGTGCTCCAAAGTCTTCAATTATTTTCGTGCGAAACAGAAACTGCGCAGTCCTGTGAGTTAGGGAGAAATCATTTCTACTGAATATTTGTCGCTAGTCGTCATTGGCGACCGGAACATTTGGCCCTGATGTATATAATGCACATGTGTGTGTGTGTGTCTTGCCCTCCTTGAAAAAATCATGCGGGCGCCCATGATAGACAGGAATTTTAAATTAAGAAATATCTAAACAGTTTACAAGGTATTAAGGAGCTTTCAAGAAGACAGTATTTCCATCAATAAATTTATTGATTGATTTCTCTGATGCTAGAATGAAATATTTTTCTAAGTAAAGTAAATTGTATACATAAAGAGTATTTGTATGATTACGAACATCAGTGTACATAGGCGTAAATAAACCCAAATGTTTTTTTTTAAATTTACATTATAAAATCCGCTCTTACATTCGTCTTAAAATGTGTGTTGTGTAATGATTTTGAACTCAATTTCTTTCCATGATTAAGACGGATGAGAGGGTTTACATCTATGTGTTAACACGTAATCTCTTAACTGTATTTTAAATTTATATTAATTACCAGTATCCTCATACATTTGTGTTAAAATAGATCGAGACTTTTCAATTAGTCTTCCCTTATTGCTCAGACGTCAAAGGACTCTCACCTGTATAAGCTACGTGTTTCCACTCGAAAGCTTTAATTAATTTCTTATACTCTTGACAAAAGTTGTGTATATCATCTGCATCTGTTAAAATGTCTATTGTAAAATTTTATTTTCGACTAAATTCTTTACCACAATCTTGGGTTGTATGAGGTTCTTACCTGCATGAATATTATTATGTTTTACAAATGTGTGTTACCAATTTTTAGAGTAATGCCCCTGTCCCCCCATTGAATGTGCACATGGAAAATGCTATTTTTTCCACATTTTTATGGTAGGCTGAAGATCTATGAATCCTGCAAGTTTCGATCCAATCACTCAACTCCTTCTAGGCTAGAAGCAAGACCCGAACCCTTAACTCTTTCGGCATCCGGGGTTTTTGGGGTATTTTTTAGACTTTTAGTCAAGCAGCTACTGCGTCGTCACTATTTATCCTAGGATCATGGTTCATACCTCATTCTCTTCAGAATGGAGCTGGCGTTCACATGGTACCACTTGCATGCTCATACCATATACCAGGCAGGGTTGATACGTTTAAAACAAAATGTTTAAAACATGTTTAAAACGAGGGCTGTTGTTTTATTCAGTTTGTTTTAAACGTTTTAAACAAAATGTTTTAAACATGTTTTTTTCGATGGTAGTTGAACATGTTTAAAACAACTAAAATATCAGATTGAGTAAGTTAATTTAATTTTCTAACAAACAACCCATCCTCCGCAGGATTTGTGCATGGAGTAAATTACAAGCAAAGTTATATTCTTATTATAACAGCAATTACTGAACGAAATTCTGCACATCAATGTGCGTATAACTAAACCAACAGAAATTCAAATGAAGTATTTCAACATTTCTTAATTTCCAAGAATAACGGAGGTTAAACACACTATACACTATTCTATCATCGAAATTCACAAATTCAAAACTTGGGTATTTTTTGTTCACTATTTTTCCATAATAATGAAGAGTTCTCACACCATAAGCCAGAAGAAATGCTCTGACAAATACAATACAACTCATAGAAAAAAGCAGTGACTAGCCTACAAGGAGCAAATGACATATTTTAACTAAACAGTTTTCAAGATACATCTCTATCTGCAATATGGGTAGCTAATAATGATTAATGTCTACGGCATAACAACACAATTAACTCTAGACGCCCGCCAGGGATTTTAACAAAATGGTAGACTCTTACGTTCGGGGCTCTGGTGACCTCCCTAATTATCACAAAGTCATGAGTTATACACCATTGAAAAGCTTATAGACCACAAATTCCAATGAGGTAACATTCGTGAAATTCCCGCCGTATTCGTAGAAAAAAAACAGACATAAAGAAAATCATTAAAAATATGAAAATATTGACTTTGCGGGGCCCTGGCAACCCTTGCAGCCACCCTACGCTGACAAAATTATGAATGTGTAGGCCACATACTTGTGACAATAATGTAAGAAATGGTAGCCATTGCTGCCATTGCGTAATGAATTCGTTTTATGTAGGAAATATTAAAAAATATATATATATGCGCAGAAAATATTCATTGAATTAGACATTCTCTCCCCTCCCCCACTAGTGCCACGTCCATCTGCAAATCATTTTTGCTGCAGACATCATGTATAAGAACAAGAATTATGCTTCTAGACCACTTCAGTGAAATATATCTTGTGTTATATGGGACCGTCCCGAAAATAAATGTAAATTAACCAAATTTGACCCCCTCTTCCTCTATAAACAACAAGTACACATACAGGTTACTATCATGTATGGGACTACCTCATTGCTTCACATACCAATTTTTATGGATGTACCACAAAGGGAGAAGGAATACCCGCCAAAACCTGATGGAAAAAAATTTGATGAAAAATTAAAAAACGAACTTCATCCTCCCTTTCTCGGCCGTACATACGTACCCCCTATATACATAAAATACAACTGACGGAAAGCTTCATCCCTCAAAAATACACTGAGAAAAATCCATTATCCGGACAGCGGTATATTGTACAAATACAAGGATTCGTTATGTTTACTAAGGAAATCTGTACGGAGCGTGCTTTATCCATATGCTACACAGGTATTGCCTTTTACCCGCTTAGATATTACATCATGTCGCTGCAGGATGTCTGACATCTAACAATCTTCTGTATTTTACATACGTATACGTATGTTAAATACTTCAGCTATATGTTATATACGTCCATCTGTGTGTGAGGTCCTGACCTCCTATAGACACCTCCTTCTTGCACCATAGATGACGTCATGAAACAACGGTCGTTTGCTTGCGAGTTGGTTTATAAACGAGGTTGTTTACAAACGGAAAAGAAGAGTGGAAGGAAACAAAAGCCTGGGTAAGTGCAATAGTAAACTATCACTTTAGTTAAATATTCCATTAATTATATATTCCTTTAGTATAACTTGCTTTAAGATAGTACTAAACAAGTAATGTGATTTATGACTACAATTCTTACTATTGTAACTCGTTAATGGTTAATCTGAATTTTGAGAAATCTTTGAATATTAATGTTTTGTAACTTTTTACATTTCAATGTACTCAAAATGAATGTTATGTGTTTATTCATTCCTTTTTATATGTGACGGTTTATTACTTGATGGAGATTTACTACAGGACTGCTTAACATAATTGCTAAGAAACCGTTTTCAGTGCGAACATTTTCTTGTGTAGTGAATGAAGATTTAGGATTTAGATTTCTGGGCTTTCGGCATCAATGACCTTGTTAGCCCGTCACATGTGAGTTATGACGTCCCTCGGTGAGCACACTATCCGGGGAAAGGGAAGGAAGCAAACGGCCTGGGACCTATATGTTGGGTACCACTCGGCATTTGCCTAGTGTGAAATGAGGAAAACCCAAGAAAGCCTCATTTAGGATGGACTTAAAAGCTTTTGATACTTTTTCGACCGAGTGCCCCTACCGGAATCGAACCTGGGTCCGCTCGTACCGAAGGCGAGAGCGTTAGCAACTACGCTACGCGGAGCCACTTGTGTCTAGAAAATTTATTTTTACTAGGATATTTGCAACAAAATTTATTTCATTTCTTTGTTTATTTTTCTTTTTCTTTTTGTTTCTTAACAATAAAACAAAACATATTTTACAGCCTCACTGAAATTTAAAAACAGCAGTCAGTTCTTTTTGTTTTGTTTTGTTTTGCTTGTTATGTTCTCTAGTTAACTAATATTTGAGTTACTGAGAATTAAAACATTATTATTATGTTTCATAATTTTGGAACCAAAAATTAGATGTTTTTCTTTTTTTCCTTGTGTTGACGTCATTGTGGCAAGTTGGGGTGTTTGTATCGTACCTTGGCATTAATTTGGTTACTAGCACTTAGTTTCAAGGTCATAAGTAGCCGACCGCTTGAAACAGCCACTACACAGCTTGAAGAGTTAGGAGTGTCAGGCGTTTGACTTGCAGCTTTCGTTACAGCGTCTAAATTTCAGTATTGGATTGCGTCCAGCTTCTATCGCTGGTAAAAAAGTTATATCCCTTTCGTAATATGGTAAGAAATACAATGTAACAGTTAGGTATAGTATATATGACTAGTTTAATCAGTCGGAAATTACTCTGTTTCCTTGTCTTATTCTTTCGATTATGTTTAAGTACTGTGACTTCATAGTATTGTTTCACTATTTCTAGAAGGAATTAAGTATTAACGAAGTAAAGAATAAGCAGAAGCCCACTTTGATTGACGTTTACTATTTCTCATACTTCATTGAGAATGTTTTGATCCCCAATTGCGCAAACTTCTAGTATATATATATATATATATATATATATATATATATATATATATATATATATATATATATATATATATATGTGTGTGTGTGTGTGTGTGTGTGTGTGTGTGTTTGTTTCTTTTGTTGTTGTTGTTGTTGCTTACACTGCTTTAGAGATGAGCTCCTTCATGGCTAAGTAGTTAGCGTACGCGCCTTTGGTGTGGGAGACCCGCGTTCGATTCCCGGCGGGCGGGAGTAAGTCCACGTCTCATACAGCCTCGTTGCAGAAAAGGATATTAAAATCAGCTCAGCCCTGCTTTACAGATGGAGTTGTTTGATTCAGGGTTCGAATGAAGCTTTTTACGGGAAGCAGGCACGTAGCCGAGTTGTGGGTCCAGACCCCCCCTTTGGATCCAGAAATGAAAAATATTAAGGAAAGATGAAACAGATGAATCAGCCTCAAAAATATAAAGCTACAAGAAGCGTTTGGTTACTCTTTCTTACGAGGAGCTTTGTGTGGAGGAAACGGGGGGGATCACGTTGAAATTGGATATTATTGTAACGGAACATTCCGAATTCCATCTAGCTCCATGTTAACCCTATGCAACGGCGCAAATCTGTCTTCAACATTGAGAGGGACGCGTAAGACAGTTCTCATAATTTTTTTAAAGATGTTCAAAATATTTATGAAGTTGAAAAACAATGCTGCGGAGGATCAGGGGAGCAGAGTTGTCTTCAAAATTGTGAGGCGGGCAGATTGAAGGCTTATTCTGGGGTGGGGACATCATTTCATCTTACTTTCCTTTGTGGCAATCGGACACAAATCATCACATTTCTCCCCCAAAAACGCATTTCAAATCGGATTATTGAGGGGAAAGTCCCCCCCGTTCTAAGATTGGAGGGGACATGTCCTCATCCCCCGGGATTTGCGCCGGTAACCCTATGGACTAAAATGACGATCGATAAACCGGTTCTTTCAGATAGCCTGTCAGTTAGAACTTAAGCAATGCCCAGAATTACCAATAATATGAACCATTTTGATTTTCGCGGCAACACTAATCCATTTTATAGGATGTCTTTACTCCCGAAAGAGATCTCGTTGCTATCCTTGACGGCATTAAACTAAGATAAGAGAAATAGAAAGAAGACGAGAAGAACCGAGTTCGAATGACCTCGGAAGACTGTGTCTTTGTTAATACTTTTTTCTATTCTTTTACGCAAGATTTCTTCATAATTCTTTAATTAAAATACTTACTAACATATCCTCATTTTATTGTCCTAACAAATCAATATGGATATGTTGTCAGTAAAATAGTTTAGATTGATCGATCCCCTGGTGTTGTAACCACAGTATTTCAAGTCACGCACCCCCTTCCATTACGAAATCCTGGCTAAACGAACGAATATATGCTACCAGTAAAATAGTTTAGAATGATCGAACCCAAACGAAGCAGGTAATTAACACTAGTACTAGGTATGTGTAGACTAAATGAGGTGATTTGCTTCGTGACCCTTCGAACAATGTACGAAGCGGATGCAAGCAGTTAGTACATGGAGTTAGCTTACCTAAATTTAGATTTCGCTTTCCGAAATCTTAATGGATGTATTAAGTAATTTCGTTACTTACACTCTCAATCTCTAAATACAAGGATTCAAAACACATTTTCGATTCCAAACTATGACTCTGCTAGACAAAGAAAGCATAGTCCAGTGTATGTTTTACTTCATTTGCATATACGTGCTTGTAGGTTTTCTCGGGGACTTGGTTTCCTCCCATTTTCTCATTCCACCAAATATTCCATAACCATTAACTTGCTTTAATCACCGTCTCCCTTAGCCTAACAGCATAATCGTGGGACATTAAACTCAAAGACTTTATTTTTATTTTCAAGTAATTACTTTTCTCTCCCTTATTTATTTTTAATTTAATTTCTCTTTCAATTTCCCTCTTTTAGGAACATCAACATAATTTGCAATTCTTTCTCATTATAATAACACTATTAAAAGTCCCATATGCAGCTTACCACGTTGTACCCAGCGGAAACGGATGAACAATGAATATTGTCGAAAATATGTATTGCTTACAGCGGCGTAGCGAGCATTACAAGATTGGGAGGGGGATGAAACTTGAAATTGCCAAGTCTTGGTTTCTTTCTTTAAAAAATGTCAAGTCTTGATAAAAAAAATGCCAAGTGTTTCGAAAATCTTACAAACCCTGTGGAAAACTATTACAGGAACCTTATTTTCATATTCGTTCCATTCCATGCCCTGTCTGAGACACGAATAACATCAGCCCTTGTTCCGCTCTCGAGTCCAATTTAACATCTAACCTCAGGATCATTATCATCACCCACGATGCACAACTGTTAATTTGATAACTCATGGCTATGCTAGGTAACCTCCGCCAGCTAATCTTCACGAGAACCTTTAAAGTTACAATCAGTTGTAGAAATGCATTTAAAAACGTAGAATAAGGTAGGTTATATTTACTGTTTGTGATGTAGGAGTGCCTAATTTACATATTAAACATTCAATTGAAGGGTTCAGTGAGGACCAGGCTAACCTACATCCAGGTCAAGATTGAGATTTTGACGGAACAGCATACCAATGTCATTAATTGACCTTTGCCTCAACCACTTGTCGGTGTAGCTTGTCCTGAGTTAGGGGCGGATCCAGGGAGGGTCTATCGCCCCCAAGAAGAGGAAACTTTGTGTATTTTAATATAAAATAAAATCCACCCAGAGTTGAATCTCTTAAAAGTAGCGATAGCTTGTAAGTAGTGGCATTACAACCCACCGCCCACCAGTAGTCCATCCTGGATCCACCCCTGTTGTATACTAAGCCAAACTATGAATATCAGACGTATCCTTTGTAACGTGCTGTTTTCATTTGTTTCCTTTTCTTTCAGAAAGTTAAAATTGTCAGTTAGCCTAGTCTCTCGCTAAACTGTCAATTGTGACAAAACACACCAATAATTGTTGATGCCAACTAAAACATACATATCCAAAGCCTACAAAATATATCACATTATTTAAGGTTTTTTTTAATTGCTTGCAATGTGTTTCTTCGTGCCAAGCATCCGAATGTCATCTTGAATTCTGACCTTCTCATTTCACTACAATTCTTTGAAGTGTAAAACTGCACAGCTTTTTTTTCCTCTCTCTCGCTCTCTTCAGTCCTTCAGTCTCCCCCACTTTGATTTCATGATTTCGTACTCTGATGAAAAGTATTAAACACCAAAACGGAAAAGTACTAATATATAACCTCTCTTTTAGTAGCCCCTCCAACCACGCGCCCGGGGCACGTGCCTTGCTTGCTCGCCCATAGCTCTGTGAGCTATATAAGTAACATACAATGCGCGCGTTTATGTAAACTTGGTGCCAGCTTTGATTCTCGCTGAGAGAGTATACATATAATGTTGGTTCGAATTCCATCAAACCATAGGCTCATTTTTGTGTAATCTTGGTAGTGAAGAAGACAGTAGACTTCAACAAATATTCCTGTCGGGCCTCGATGGCCCAGTGGTAGAGCGTTCACCTCTGGTGTTTGGTGTCTTTGATTTGATCCCAGCTCGCGCCAAGTAAACTTTGTGGTGGACAAACACCGTGTGAGTGGGTTTTCTCGGGGTTCTCCCGTTTCCTCCCACTTTCTTCATTCCACCATTTCATTCATTATATCATCATCAGCGTCTCCTTTAGCCTAGCCGGTATACCCGTCGCACGTAAAACTCAGATTTCAACAAATATTCCCTTTTCAGCAAGACATTAGGTTACATTGGAAACAACGATCTAGATCACATACTTCCAACTTCATTATTGATACAACTATTATATACAGGATGCATCAGAAGTCCCTTGTCATCCTTTCTGAAAACTACAGGGATGTCGTTTCATTGAATGCGAGATAAGAGATACACATTAGGCCCAGAGGGATACTTTCGGATTACATCACGCGGACGGTCGCCATCTTAGATTCGAAATTGTAATACGGATGATAAGTGGGTAGTGCGATATATGGCCATGGACTAAAATGTTCTGAGGATGTCAAATGTGCAATCAGATATCATTTAACTTATTCTGGTGAAATGTTATTGGCAGTGAACCAAGTGAGACTATATGTAGTGGTATGTCATACCCTTCTGTTTTTTTTTTTTTTTTCAGTGATAGAGACATACCGTTTCTGGTTTTTTAGTGATCAAGATATACCTTCAGGGAAGAATACATGCTAAATACCTTTAATAAATCCATTTTTATATATTGACAAAGATTTTATTTCTCATGTAGAAGTAACTTCTAAGTTGACAATACTGACATTTTTTTACCTTTTTCTACCTTTTGTTTGTAAAATTTGGTGTTTTCAAAGAAGTTCATTAGTTTATATTTTGATGTGCCATATTGAATTGTTTCTTTCGTATGTTGGTATGTGTCGTCCTGTCTGAAGTCTTATAAGCGTCGTGGTTTGAGCGTGGGCGGATTTAGGGGATTGCAGTGGGGGCGAATCTTACGGGAGTTTGAAATACCCCTCATTCGAGTGTGTGGTCCAGGAGTTTTCCCGCTGGAAATTGTTAATATTAAAAGTCGGTTTTTGAGCACTTTCGTGTATAATTCTCTGATACAAGGTAAGGGGCTATTTTTATTTTTTTTTTTCAGAAAGTTGTTCACGATGGATGGATCAGTCTCTCCATTTTTTCTCCGTAACTAAAGAGGCTTTCCAGTGGTTTTCAGACATTATGTAAATAGAAATGCAATCTTGTAGGCTTCACACTTCACTGCATTTGAACATTTAGATAGCCGATATATCGAGTCAAAATCGTAATAAAACGCACCGCCTCTGATTGTTCCCACTTCGAACACATTTCCCTGTTATAGTCAGGGGTAAAAGCGAGGGGGAACGCGGGGGACACAGTTCCTCACCTCGAAAAACATGTACGGCGTCTCCCAGACCCTAAAATGGTACAATGGGCAAAGATAGGCAGGAGGAACGGCGTGGAGTGATGCCGCTACCTACCGTGCCCCCACCTTTTCAGGTCCACTTTTACCCCTGGTTATAGTATATGTTCCACATGTTCCTGCTGAGCAATAAACATTTGCAGAAGCTTCTTCCAATTAATGTGGACACAAAGTAGGATATAGGGTCAAATTCGTGCACAGACGATGGCGATACTTTGTTCTAGATGATAAAAAATATGAATATTTACTGCACAAACCATAGGCTTAACATATCCACAAAGCTAGAAATTGAACAGCGTTAGGTCCGGTGATCGGGCAGCCATTCAACTGCCTCTCGTCGATCAACCCATGTTTTAGGGAATTGTTCAAGTAGTGACGCACCACGAATCCATAATGAAGAAAGCGCCATGGTGTTGAAAAAACTGCGAGAATGTACCATCCTCGGGCATCGCAGCTCGCAATATCTATCCCTGTACGAGCGTGAGGTATTATTCCGCAGTTAATTTTATGGAATGAAAAAGTGACTGATTAGACGTATTCCTCATTTATCTGCCAACACCATAATTAATTTTCTTTGCGCTGGTCATGTTGGAGGGGTCTTGCACGCGGGGTTGTCAGGTGACCAATTGTGCATGTTCTGCCTATTAACCTTCCTATTTACGTAGAGGTCAGCTTCATCTGAAAAGAGTATTTGCATAAAAATGTTAGAGTTTAACCATAATTACTCGATAACTCGGTCACAAAACTGCACTTGGCGACTAAGATCGTTCTCGTGGAGATGTTGCTTCATTTGCACCTTGTACAGATGCACTTATACACGCGCAGACCCTATGACTCAACCCACATTGCATTAATAAATGACGTGTGCTCCTTTGGGGCCACATCGAGAAGGAAGTCAGCACTGCCGTAGGCGTTGCTTCATCTGTAGCTGTCTACGATCGTCCGCTACGACGTATGTCCACGAATGTGCCCGTCTCCTCAAATTTAGTTAATTACTGTGACACTGCAACATGTAACACAGTCACATTGTGGATGATTCTGTTTGCAATCGGTAACCACTGCACAGGCACTCCTCCCGCCCCACAGTTTGAATATTTCGCACATTCCTCATGTTCTAACGGTATGGTTCTACATCTAGAAGAAAGAGGTAAATACAACGTTCAATTGACAATAACTTTTCACCAAATTAAGCTCCATGGAATCTGATTGCATATTTGACGTACTGAGAAAATTCTAGCCCGTGGCCATATATATGTATCACATTACCCACCAATTTATAACAAACAAATTTAATCCGAAATGGCGGCCATCTGTGTGAGTATTCCCAAACGGCCTGATGTATCATCCATCTCACATTCAATTAAACTACACCCGTGTAGAATTTAGAAAGGAACTTCGTATGATGTATACAGGGTGTTTCGAAAGTCCCCTGACACAGAGTAACTCTGTTATCAGAGTTACAACAAAATGTAAGAGGAAAAACCATTTCTAAATATGTTGTTTTCAATCTAAAGTGAACACTTTTTAAATCGGAGGAGCCGTTTGGGCTGTACTCTTTATGCGCCCAATGTGGAATGAAAATGCAATGTTACCATTTACCTGGACCCACAACATATGTGAATGAAGTTACTGTTTGAAATGGGCCATCGACATGTTAACGTAAAAGACAGTAACTTCATTCACTTATGTTGTGGGTCCAGGTAAATGGCAACGTTGCATTTTCATTTAACATTGGACGCATAAAGAGTGTACAGCCAAACGACTCATCCGATTTCGAAAATTCCTTCAACTTACATTGGAAACATCATATTTGGAGACGGTTTCCCAATTACATTTTGTTGTAACTCTGATAATAACCGAGTTACTTTATGTCAGGGAACTTTTGAGACACCCTATATATCTTATGGAATATATGTTTGATGTCCCTATAACTGTAGTATAATTTTGTTTAAATTTACAAGTTATTACAAGTAGATTCTGACTTACATGCGTAAGAGTTTGTATGTAACTAACTAATGAATTGTATTTCATGAAATTTACATTGAAATATTTAACACAAAATCTTTTATATTCATGCTTAGTGACTTGGCTTTGGACTGCAACTGATTATTGTACCCCATTATTGCTTGAGAAGAAAACCGATGTCCGAATCTTCATATGGAGAAACCAAAGTTCTATTGGAATGCTGAGGATTGCAATTATTAATTTCTAGACTTCAAGGTGCGTAAATTATATCTAGGTATATTCTGTGTTTATTGTTATAATTACTATTACTATTATTGGGTTTAGAATCAATCAAGTACTTCATGATATTTTAGAGGGATCAAGATGGCTGCCAGATAGATAAATATTTGAGCGTCAGGCCCTTATTTCTTTTCAATTTTATATTTAATCAATGTCTATTTTTCCCCCTCCTTATTCCACCAAATCGTATTCCAAGATCATCAATTTTCAATACTCATTTGTGACTGTCAGCATACACAGCATAACCGTAGGACGTAAAACAAAGATTTATTTTTATTTTTGGTTTTCATGTCTTTTCTTCATAGCTGTGAAAAATAACGCCTTCAACATCATAAATTTGTATGCTACTTGCCTGCATTCGAGCACAGTAATAAACTATTTGGACATTACGAAGCAAAGCAGGTCTACTTTGCAGTTAGCATAGTTTTGAAAGGACGTGACATAATGATATTGGTGTTGCGATGTTCAGCACCGTAGATAATTAAACAGTGCTAGTAAATAAATCTGTAACAATTGTATTGGTGTTTAGCTTACATGACCTCCAGACGGGCCATTTTTTACAACATATTGTTACTTGTACTCTATATGAGGGGCCGCGGTGGCTCAGTGGTAGAACGTTCACCTCTGGTGCTTGGGGTCCCGGGTTCGATCCCAGTCCCCGCCAAGTGAACTTTGTGGTGGACAAACACCGTGTGTTCTCGGGGTTGTCCCGTTTCCTCCCACTTTCTTCATTCCACCATTTCATTCATTACTCATCATCACCGTCTCCTTTAGCATACCCGGCAAAATCGTGGAACGTAAAACTCAAAGATTTCATTTCATATAAACTTTGGTGCAAAGTAACCCCATAGATGAAGATATTTTGCACCACATACAAAAAAGTATGTTCAACATACTAACATAATGTTTGTCTGCAATGTTTTCTCTCCTGTATTTATACATTTCACTTTTTACACAAAACTGCATGCAGTCTACAAATGTTGATGTTGGAATTATGGTACCGGTATCAATACTTAGTATGAATTATCGATATTTGTAAAGAAAATTGTGTATTTTCTGGTACCGAAATAGGAGCCACATTCTGATAGTTTAGCATGACCCACAAAAATTTCAACTGAAAAACAGAAAAAATCTCAGTGAACAGATTTGCCTTGGTTGCTCTTTATATCCAAGAATATCATCTCAACCGTAATCAGTGGAAGATTTACGGGATTTGGGGCTTTCAGGCTGAAGCCCACCCAAATTGCAGGATTTCTTTTTTTTAAAAAATCTAATTTAGTCATTCCTATGCGTATGCCCGTCAAGCCCTTCAAAAAGTCTAATGATTTCTAAATAAACGAAGTATTTCTGTGTGAAGTCCCTCTCAAACTATTCTTCTGAATCCGCCGCTGTTCGTAATTTATTTTCCAACAAGAAATCCATTTCGACATCTACCTAAAGAGGAAATTTTCCTAAAGTTAGACGGCAGGAGGTGCCAGTAGTAAGAATTTCCCATTTAAGGGGTTACGTTGACCCGGTGCAAAGTAACCACGATTTGAGGCTCAAAACAGCCTTCTTCCAGTTTTATTTTTTCTATGACTTTACAATGTTTCACCCTTCAGTTTCAACTATTGCTTGGAAGTCCCATCATACACAGTAGAATTCTACGAAACCGACTTAACCTTGACGGAAATTCATGTAGGTGATATCTTCCAAATTTTGTCTGCATTTACAGTGAGTGCTTTCCATACCTCTACAACAACAAACCCTTCAGGTGATTAGAACTGATGTTAACCGCCAACATTATAGCCAAAATCCAGTTAGATGTTCTATCTTACGGTGGCAATTGAAACTTTCTCTTTACAGTTCATGGGTTTACCGACGGAAGACTGTGTAACTTTTTTCGTATTTTGTGCGAAGTTAACCCTGAAGTGCAAAGTAACCCCGTCTTAAGGTACTTACAGATTACCTAGGTAGTTAGCAATTTTCACATTCTTTTTTAAGGTGGTAACAGTTGGAGCCAAGGGATGTGCGATATTTCGATCGAACGATTAATATTTTCAAATATCAAACTATCGATATCGAAATTTTTGACCGATATATCGATGTTTTTGATCTTTATCAATTTCTATATTTTCGATTTTTGATATTGCTTATGTTTTGATATTGCTGTATTTTTTTGATATTTCGAACAAGTTTCAATAGTATTTCAATATCGATTATCTATTTCAAAATTTGGATATCACAAAGCCCTATCGAAACCCCTCCGAAATGAAGTTTTTGTCTATGGCCTGATTAGGGTTGCGCACGGCACGAGACTAGACAGAATTTTTGTTACGAAATTCGAGACGAGACATAGCTCTTCCAATAGAAACAGATAGTTTTCGAGAGGAGACAACTTTCGCGACATCTTTGCGAGAGGTGACAGTCTCAAATCATTTCTCGTGCGCACCCCTAGCCCATATCTTGCGTCATCAAAAAGCATGTTAATGAGAAATAACAACATGTAAATACAATATAGGTAGTTAAAAACATTTTTGTTTTCATTCTTCAGTAATGCATTATTATTAACCTCAGTATTTTATAGTTCCTTCTTAATCTTAAGGTGATGTATAATTAAGTTTTGAATTCGGTTAACTGATTTTGTTTCTCAAATTGTTTTAAAAATTTATGTACAAACATGTTTATTTTCATTCTTGAGTGCTTAAAGTCACTATAGTTATTAAACATAGTATTTAATATTGTACTCTTAACGTTAAAATAATATACAGTTAACTTTTGAATTCAGTTAACATTTTTCTTAATGAAATTGCTTTAAAAAAGTATGTAAAAACGTTTTTATTTTCTTTCTTGAGTGCCAAAAGTGATGCACAGTTATTAACATTAGTACTTTATACTATATTCTTAATTTTAAACTGATAAACAGTGCGTTTCTGAATAAATTATGTCAAGTTATTTGAGTGACGAACACTGGTAGAAAATTCTGACTACTACTGGAACATTTTGATTTTAAGCTGACGACTACTGGTGCAAGGATTTTAAAATATTGTTTTTCCTTCAACGGCTACTCCTTTTTGAATTCTGACTACATTGTCATTATAGGAAGGATCAGTGAGTCTTTCCAACTTTGGTACAGCTCCGACAGATTCACGATGCTCAGAGAAGAGACAAAATAGTATGTTTTCAACCTTAAAGTGAGAACCACTTGCGTTTTTACCCTGCTATGCAAAAGTAAGTGGGTACTCCAATGGGGTTCCAATGCGGTACCTAATTTCTGCATTTTAGATATATGGAAATGCATGTGTCTAAAATGTAAAGAACTGATATTTGTTTACTGAAAACTGCAACTCGGTAAGCCTTACGGATACCGAGATATGGGAAAATAAAGAGCGACACGATATGTATGTTGGGCTTGGGGCTTGCATACTTGAAGGTACAATTTGGAAAATGGATTAAAATATGACTAAGGCTTTCAAGATATTGTCAAATAAAGGGAGGACCAATACAAGTATGGGATTTTCGTGTTACATGATAAAATTTCCGAAACCGGTCATGAAAAGTTAATAAGCACCAGTAGCAATTCCATCTTCAAGTAATTAGATATTTCCATGGGGTGTTAGAACATCTTACAGTCTACTAAGATTAAATTTTAAAAGCTTTTGAAAATATAACTTGACATTTGTAAAGAGTATTAGAAATATGTAAGTATAAATATGTTTACCTAAAACTTCCAACCATTACATCTAACATATAGAGAAACACCGTAAAATAAAAGAGTATGAGATGTTGAAACTTCGGAAAAACTATTGGTCCCAACAAAATTAAATAAGATGGTACTTCTATGGGTTAAGTGAGCACCTCATTACAATTTCGATGGAAAGATTAGTTCTAGGTTTTCTTCAGGCAGTTCCAAAGGTTCATCGAGCTGTGTAAGAGAGTGAAAATTCCCCGTGAATATCTAATATAGTAACCAAAATATAACGAGTCATATGTTTTATGACGTAAAAATAGAGATCTTTTAGGATTTGTACTTCTGGGTCTTTGCTATAAGAAAGAAATTCAAAAACCTACTGTATATACCTTAATAGACAATTAAATCAGTGAGGACACAGTAACTTCGTGGTGGGGTGTTTACCTAGTATGTTTTGCAGAAACTACACTGGAGTATTCTCTTAATCCACAGAGATACGATCACACTTAACTGCCCATTTAATTTTAAAATGAAATTAAGGCAAATGAATGTTGATGATAGAATTGATGGAGTGCAAAGGTGGGAGGAAACGGGAGTACCCCGAGAATACCCACGAATACGATGTCGACTACAAACTGACTTGGCCGCTGATCGAACCAGGGACCCAATACACCAAAGGTACGCACTCTACCACTAAGCCACCGTGCCTGCACCCATTTAATTGTCTATTAAGGTATATACGGTAATTTTCTGAAATTTCTTCTTCTTACAGCAAAGACTCAACAGTACAAATCCATGTGGGTCTCCATTTTTACGACGTCATAAAATACATAATTACTTATATCTCGGTTGCTATATTAGATATTGACAAAGAATTTTCATTCTTTTTGTACGCTAGGAATTATCACGCTTGGATTTACCCGAAGAAAACTTCGAGCTGAATTAATCTTTCGATCGGAATTGCCCTGACGAGTGTGAGGTACTCACTTCACCCATAAAGTACCATCTTATTTAACTTTTATTAAGATCAAAAGTTGTTTTATGAAATTTCAAGATCTAATACTCTTTTATTTCACGGTGTCTCTCTAGCTGTAAGATGTACTGGCTGGAAGTTTTGGGTAACTCTATTCTCTTTTCTAATACTCTTTACAAATGTCAAATTATATTTTCCAAAGCTTTTCAAACTTAATCTTTTTAGACCCATGATGTTCTAAAACCCCATGGAAATACCCAGTTATTTTAGGATGAAATTGCTACTGGTGCTTATTCAGATTTCATGACCGGTTTCGGAAATTTTACCACCTAACACCAAAACCCCATAACTGTGTGGGTCCTCCCTTTATTTGACAATATCTTGATAGCCATTAGTCATATTTTCATTAATTTTCTAAACTGTACTGTCAAGTATGGAAGCCCCACATACCTATGGTGTTCCTATTTATTTCACCATATTTCGGTAACTGTTAAACGTACCGACTTGCGGTTTCGGTAAACACACACCTGTAACGTTCTTTATAAGTTTATTAAGATATATTTTAGAATGTATAGAAATGGGAGGTCTGTGAATGCCATAGTACCCGAAAACCCCCATAAGGATGTGTGTGTAGTGTATTGAATTGAAACTACTTTTGAGGTTGTTGTTAGCTCTCAGTAATTACGTTTTCGAAACTGTACAATCTGGTACGCAAACCTCACACTTCTATGGTGTTGTTCTTTATTTTCCCATACCTCGGTATCCATAAGGCTTACGGAGTTGCGGTTTTCTGTACTAAACAGATATCAGTTCTTTACATTTTAGAGACATATATTTCCACATATCTAAAAATGCAGACATTATGTACCCCATAGTACCTCGAACGCCATTGGGTACCCACTTACTTTTGCATAGTAATACATTTCGAGTTGTTCAGCATCAATAAACACTTTTTTTTTTTAAAATTAATCGTTTTTCTACCAGAAACCCAAAAGTCCATACCTGACTGAACAGATTTTGTCCATTTAATTTAAAAAAATGTTAAATATTTTAAAATGTAACATTTTAAATATTTTTTGGATTTTTGTTTCAGGTATTTCATGCATCAAAACAAAACCAGGATTCTGCATGAAAGACAGCGAAAAGAAGCAGTGTAATTTGTGGCTAAAAGCACGTCCTTTCTGAAGACAGATCCGATTATATTTACATTCTTTTGTACGAATATGTAACCTTAATAAATATACTGCTCCACAAATTATTTCTTTCTTCCATAAATTAGAATAAATGTATGTCTGTTTAAAGAAAATGTTTGTTAGCGTTAAGTCCTTTCAACTCTTTTTCTCTGTAAATAAGAACATTATACCTTGCAACATTTTTTTTATCATTGTGCAATTCCGATTGGATAAAGCATCTGCACGAAGCACTATTATTTCAGACAAACATTAATAACTAATGTATTGTTCTGTGAATAAGGCAATGGTATAGTGAACATGTTTTAACATAAAATCTGTAACTCAGCTTTTCAGTAGTCAACTTTATTGAGAATCCGAAGAAAGAAAGAAAAAAAATGTTGGACTTAACAACGAATTTCAAAATTATTTTTGTTCGAATTCTGGACTAATCCAAATTATCCAGAGAAATTATTTATGTTGCTCTCTACAGATGTATCCTTTATCTAAATCGTATGAAAAGGAGACTTCATACATCGATATATTTTGTATGAACTATGTTTCGTATTTATTTAACCACTTTGTACCTTTCTCTAGTGTTGACAAGGCCGCAAGTGTCAATCGAATAATTTAGTGTTTCACTCATGTAACCTTGTGACTAACGTACGTCCTGTCGGTATATATATGTTACTGGGTTCGATTAGCGACAAACAATTTTTAGCGTTAAACAAATACAAAAATCTACAGGCAATGAGATACGATGATCTTTGCCTCATAGACAATACCAAGCAACTAACGGTACTGAGTGTGGTTGAGTTTACTAGTGGTATTATCTGGCTATAATCAGTGTTCCGAGAGGTATACTTCTTTTTGTACTCTGAATTGCAAACTTTGATATAACCGTTTTAAATTATTGTATATCTATCTATATCTATCTATCTATATCTATCTATCTATCTATCTATCTATATATATATATATATATATATATATATATATATATATATATATATATATATATATATATATATATATATCATATAAAATTGTAAACTAGAAACTTCCGAGTAGTTCTGAGAATCATCGCTCTTTCTTTAAATAATGTATGAGACTATTACAGTGCTCGTTACTTAAAATGTTGAACTAAGAAGGATACATCCAGGAAAGTCCAAATTTGCAGAATGTATAGAGCAGGGAAGGATAAATATGTTTGGTCGATGGCTGCACAGCTTCTCATACCTGTGAACTCCGCCAGCTACAGTTGATGAGCTGTGGCATTGGATCGTAAGACGCATGGCTTACCATACCATTCCTTTCGATGTCTCGCTGTGTTACAGTCGTTCTGGTTGTCAATGTTGGGTCAGTTCTGCTCCTTTGTCACCACGTTGTCACACAGCGAAAACAGCGGTAAGCTTAACCCTTAACGTACCAAGCCTAAGTCGTCAAAGTTGTTTACCAAGCTGGAGTCTTCTGGAGACCCCAAGTATTATTTTAATTTCTCAACATAGTATTGCAGAGGGTTACTCCAACTATTATTTTTTGGATGTCTAGAAGCATACTTAAGTTAAATGAACATTGTTGACATCAAATATTATGTATATTTGAGCACTATTCAGTTCTTCATACAATTTTATATTTTTGTCTTCGTAAATCTGAAACACAGGTTTAACAATGGAGTTTTTACATTTTCAAGTGTGTTTTTATTTTTTGTATTTTTTAAAGAAACAAGTCGTTGATCTAATCATGTAATTAATATTTCAAAGGGTTGCAGGATACATATAAAAATTGAGAATAAATTGATTCTTATGATTGCGGCAGTATCACTAAATATCACTCTCTGGGGTCCCTAGAGTACCCCGCTTGGTATGTTAAGGGTTAAGCATATTCGACACTTGCTATTAGATATCGGCTTGGGAACTTTGGCGTAGCTACCCTGTCTCCCTGAAGTTGCATTTTTAATGGCAAGTACTGTGTAGGAATCATCTTGTGAGGGAACACGTTTTCAGCTGACAACATGTTTTTAATTATAGCGTCATTTAAAAAATAACTTATCTGTTAATTAAAATGTGCAGAGAAGTTATTTCTGGAAAATCCTATTCACGCCTCTTGTGGTAACAACTTCTGCATTTTGGAAGAGGATATTATTAAGGAAAAGAATGAGGTAAAGTCGTCTTTATATAGTACACACGGAAAAGAAAGTATTTGACAGTTGACAAATTTTCTTTTGCCAATAGCTCGGCAACAAATTAATTAATTTGGATCTTTTTGTTGTTATTCTTCGAATAGTTATAACTTGACAACCTGCCAAAGTCGGTACTCTAATAGGTTAATTTATTGTTGAGTTTTTAGGAAAACAAATTTTGTCAACTGAAGAATATTTAATTTCGTGACTGTACAAGCAATGGATGATAACGGCTTAATAAATGACTGTACGTAAGTTTGTTTGAGTTTGAACATAGGATTGTACATGGCTGTGCATTTTGCATTATTATTGAAGTGCTGCAACTAAGTTATTGCAAAAGGTATGATAAATTCTTACAGTAATATTGTCACATATTGATTTACTCTGTATGAAAACTAAAATAGTTTAACATATGGTTAACCTCCTTTGTGCCAATAATTTTAAAATTAACGCTTGTGCCACTTTTCAACCTTGGCTTTGCAGTAGCTTTCCAAAGAATTAGCAGGAAGTCCAAACTTACACCCTGCAGGTAAATACATTTCTCTGGACATTTCACGGCTCCAAACTAAGATTGAAAAATGTAGTATTTTTAATTTTATTATTATTGGCACAAAGGAGATCAACCATATTTTAAGCTATTTTTGTTTCCATACAGAGAAAAACAATATGTGACAACATTACAGTAAGAATGTATCATGCATTTCTCAGTGTGTTGCAGCACTTCAATAACGGTGCACTATACGTACAATCTAGATCCTGAATATGTCCAATCCATATATTACAACAAGGCAATACGTATGCGATACAGGTAAAATCCGTATATTTCATACGGACAATCTATAAGCTACATACATCCAATCCATACATTACATAAGGCCAGCCTGTACGCGACATACGTATAATCTATATGCTGCATGCACACAGTCTGTAAGCTGCATATGTGCACTCTGTATGGTGCATACGGATATTCTGTATGCTCTATTGGGACAAGCTGTGTGCGACATAAGGAAAATCTGTATAATACATACGTACATGACGCATACTGTATCTAGTCGTACGTACGGGGCACAAGTACAATATAGATGCTGCCTCGGGGTTGAACGCAAGAAACACACGTACAGAACGTATATTGCATATTTCTTGAAATTATGCTCCGTCCTGATAGTCAGTGAGTGTCGTCATTATTAACCCACATGCTACATACGATCGTGACGTCACAAAGCTAGATATTACCTCCGTATATACTTGTTACTGCAGACGACGTCACACGAATGACGTCATTACACTTATGCAGACAGTATGTATAATACATACTTTTTCAGCTATACGTTTGCTGCAGGATGTTATATACGGTTGTACGTTAAGTCCGGAAACTACAGGAATTACGAATGTAACCTACGTTTTTAAGTATGCCACCTACATTTTTTTTCTCAGTGTACTTTGGTTCAAAATCATCTTTCTAACTTAATTATAGGCTGAGCTATTGATGTTTGTTGTAAAAATAAATGTAATTTACGTCAAAAAACTTAAACTCCAAAAATTGGCTAACTTTGCCCCCTCCCTGCTACCCCATATAAGCAAGAAGTACAAATACACGATATTACCATGTAGTGGCCTACTTGATTGCTGCACGTAACAATTTTTATGAATCTTTTTACCAAGAAGGGGAATGGCCCCCAAAAAACTGTTGAAAAAAAAACACGACATTTACCCTCCTCCCATACACATAAAATGCACACCAGCAAACTGCATCTTTCAGGAATAAATTGGTACCAAAACCATCTTCCAGCCTTAATTTGAGGTTTAAGACTGAACCATTAAGGTTTAAAGAATGACACAGCAGTTGTGTCAATGTAGACGACCAGTAGAACGTAACACAAAGAAACTAAACTACATATTCCGTGAACGGACATCGGAAAAATCCCGATTTCTTTATCCGGAATTGAACGTTTGGGCGGATCGAGATTAGGGAATTTGATCTAGCGGTTGAATATAGATCGCAAGCAATACCTACGAGTGTAAAAATGTAATATATATGCGTATTTAGATTATTGTTTTAAACAAAATAAACATTTTAAACATGTTTTTTTTTGTTTAAAACAAAGTACTTTGTTTTAAACGTTTAAAGCGTTTTTTAAACAAAAAAAACGTTTTAAACATAAAAAACGTTCTTTTTGTTTTTTTAAAAAAAACATGTTTTTTTTCAACCCTGATACCAGGAGAGGGAAAAATGATATCAAAGGAAAATTTCGGGGATTTTTTCACACTTTGGACCCCTCTGGAGCGGCCCTGTGTGAACGTAGAGATCTCCAAACATCTTGTAAATGGTACTTGGTATACTGAATGTGTGTGCCAAATTTCAAGTTTCTATCTTGAATACTAAGGGCGGGAGAATTTTTTATCAAGAATTCCCACAATGCCCCAAATTACCGCAAAACACCATGATCTCAGGTAAAAAAAATTCTGAGACACCTCTATTTATCCTAGGACTATAATCCGCCAATCATTCTCTTCAGAGTAGAACTGGCTTTCAGGCGGTACCATTCACTTGTCTCCATCATGTATCTAAGGCGCGAAAATCCCGAAAAAGGGATTTTTGGTCTAAATATCCCTTTTTTAAACTTTAACCCCTCTGGATCCCCCCTGTTTTAACGCAGAAATCTAAAAAATCTGCTAAGTACTACTCGGTGGACTGAATGTTTGTGCACAATTTCAATCTTCTAGGTGCAAAAATAAGCCCGCCAAAAAATACCGAAAATGTCCCATATTCCCCTATACAGAAGTATATTTTGATAAAAATTCCCTGACACATCCCTAATTACCCTAGGGTCATGTTTCGCCCATCATTCTCTTCAGAATAGAACTGCCTTTCAGACGGTATGACTCACGTGTCTCCATCATGTATCTAAGGCGGGAAATCCCGAAAAAAGGTATTTGTTGGTCTAAATATCCCTTTTTTCAACTTTTAGCCCTCTGGACCCCCTGTTTTAACGCAGAGATCTAAAAAAAAATCTGATAAATACTACTAGGTAGGCTGAATGTTTATGCACAATTTCAATCTTCTAGGTGCAAAAGTAAGCCCGCCAAAAATATATATATACCGACAATGTACCATATTCCTGTATACAGAAGGATATTTTGAAAAAATTCTCTGAGACATCCCTAATTACCCTAGGATCATGGTTTGCACATCATTTTCTTCAGAATAGAACTGCCGTTCAGGCGGTACCATTCACATGTCTCCATCATGTACCTAAGGCGGGAAAATCCCGAAGAAAGTGATTTTTTGGTCTAAATATCCCTTTTTTCAACATTCTGCCCCTCTGGATCGCCCCTGTTTTAACGCAGAAATCTGAAAAAATCTGGTAAATACTACTCGGTGGACTGAATGTTTGTGCAAAATTTCAATCTTCTACGGGCAAAACTAAGCCCGCCAAAAAATAATGAACATAGGCTTAATAAAAGAAATGACGTCATCACCTCTTATGTCTCGACGCAGGAAGGTGTGAAACCATACGTACGGTCTTCTACAATGCCTCTGGACTTGAAAAAAAAGACTGACGTAAAAGCTCAAATAGGAGATTTATAACGCAATGTACTATGAAACACCCGTATGGTACAAATTGTACCATCGGATCCCCAAAGGGTTAAACCAATATACCATTTTGAGTTGATAAGGTCAAAGGGCAAAATTCGGGAAGGTATGATCAGACCCATTTTCCCTTCAACCATACTGGCATTTGCCTGGTAAGAAACGCGAAGAACAGAATATTTACCTGCATTCTGCGTGGAAACAATTGCCGTTTTTTTTTTTTTTTTTTTGCCACACAGGGATTCAATGGGGAACCACTGGTCTACCAACCGACTTTCGTTTGAGTAAAACGAGGATAATTAATCAGTACCATTTAATAATTAATCTTTAGACTAAAGGGTATAATAGAGGGCAGTTAATATTTATTTTAATTTAAACACGTGAAATGAAATATCCAATGAACTAAAAGAGTGGATTAGGCAAATAAGCTCAAATGAAAATAATCTTCACGCTCACCCGTGCTACCAGCTACACCCTAGTCGGAAACAAATTTGATGGCATTAACTTGTTCACCTCGCACAAGTTGGTCTATTATTTTAAATTAGTGTTTGGTCTAAAGAGATGAATATTATGAACAATGGCGTATTTAGGGGAGCTTCCGGGCTTAAGCCCCCCCGAAATCTTGATTACTATAGTCAATTATATGAAATATCTTGCAAAATTTTCACATTTTCAGGCAAAGCCCCTCCCGAAACAAAATCGTAAATCCGCTACTGATTATGAATACCGCACTCTAAAAATTGTATTGTTATATTCAACCATAATTATGGTTGAATGTAACTATACAGTATTGTTAATCTAACGCCAGCAAGAATTATGAGTCGAGTACAATATTAGACCCTATATTGTTAAAAAACTCTAGTTGGGTCAACAAAAATTATAGTTGTCCTAGACATGTTTATGATATTAAGAACCAGGGGTGTAGCCAAGGGGGGGGGGCATCGGAGCCATCCCCCCAAATGATTTCCTGCCCCCCCAAATGACCAGCCTTTAAAACATCATAGTAAAATTATCTCGCTTCATTCATTTAAAAGCAACAAAGTTTACTGACAATTAATAATTTACCGTAAAATAGTATGCAAAAATATTGTTTTTCCATACCGATCGAAAAATAGGATACTTTTTTGTGACTGCAGATTACACAGTTTACTGCGATTTATATTTGACAGTTTGAAGACAAACTTTTTTACAAGGTACTATAAATACAGCCATAAAACAAAGGTACTAAACTGATTTGTAAGTACAGTATAATTTTACAGCCGCGTAACAACATTTCTAATATAGGAGGGGGAAAGTCTTTTTGTTGCGCCCCTCCCTCAACAGCGCCCCCCCATCACAGCGCGTTAATTTCCACTAATCTTTACAGTATTACTGTTATGTATTTTTTTTTCGTGTGTGTGGGAAAATAATTGTAATTTACGAAAACAGCTATACATTTGAAAAATTAAAATATTAGACTTACTTGAAGTAAAGACAGCTTTTTCACCCACCCAATGTATTCATTCAACACAAGAGTCGTACATTAGTAAAACTAGTAGATCTCATTTGATTTGTGTATATGAAATGCGTCGGGATACATATATGAAGCACACTTTACTATTAATTAATCACTAAATAGTACGACATGATTGTTCCATATACGTTCGGCACTAAAGCCACATTCTCACTCTCCAGAACTCATAGGCTGAAGACATATCACAACCACAATTTCTTTTTTCTAAAGTGATCAACAGATTCTCACAATACACCTACACGCACACTTTTCTTAGTGATTTTTCAAAAAAAAAAAAAAAAAAAAAAAAATATATATATATATATATATATATATATCTGAATTTTCTGCCTATTACATATTTTTAGTCAATGTGTTTAGTAAAGTAGCTACAGGTCATCCATATTTGTCGTAGGATCATGGTCTGTACCTCGTTTTGTTCGTAATGATGCAACATTTCCAACGGTACCACTACCATTGCGCAGTCATGTACGTGAGGAGATAAATTTCCGAGAAAGTTAATTTTTGAAAATTTGAATTTTCCGCTTTTCTTTATACATTTTGCCGGGAATGTCTCCCCTCAGGTACATGATAGGGATATGTAAGTGATACAAGTTAAAACGCTGGTTCATTACAAACAAAAAGGTACAAACCATAATCCTAGAATAAGTAGTCTTGGTGCTAGAGCTGACTTACTAAATTTCCCTCCCCATTTTAGGTTAATAGTTACTAATGTATTGTTATTCAAGAAGCTCTAGCGCTGTTGTAGGACCATGATTCGTATCTCATTTAGTTTGTAATGAAGTAACGTTTCGAACTGTACCACTGCCATGGCGCTAGCATGTATCTAGGGGAAGAAATTCTCAAAAAGGTTATTTTTTCTGACAAAAATCTATTTTTCCCAATTTGAGCGGGATTTTTCACTTCTAGTACATAATGGGGAAATTTGAAAGGTACAGTTGGAAACATTCCTTCATTATCAATACAAAGAGTTACGAACTATGATCCTACGATAAAGAGTCTTGACACTAGAGCTTGTTGAATAACAATAGTAGATATTAGGAGAAAATAGTAAATGAATTTTAGCACCAAGACTATTTAATCCAGTATCATGGTTTATACCTCGTTTTGTTTGAAGTGAAGCAAAGTTTTTTTTTTTTTTGGTAACATTCGCATGTCCATGTTGTGTACCGGAGGGAAGAAACTCGCAGGAAATGGAAACTTAAAAAAAAAAATCCTTTTTTCTCAATTAGGACATGAATTTTATTACCTTAGGTACATATTAGGGAAATTTACAAATTAGGAAAACACTGTTTCATTCCGAACAAAACAGGGTATGAACCATGATTCTACGATAAATAGTCTCGACGCAATAGCTGTTTGACTGAAAGTCTAAAATTTACCTTAAAAAATGGAAATCTCAAAAGGGTTAATGTATAGGATTTTCTAGTTCGAACGAATTGTTTGTACAGTTCTTAGAATAAAGTTTAACGACAAAAAAAAAGTTTTACTGAAAAGTTAGTACTGGGAACAATAACTGTTCTGAATAGTAGTTTAATGTCTCGAAAAAAAAAAAAACTTTTTTTTTTTTTAACAAAATAAGTAATATCTTTTCCATGCTTTTTTGGCTTGGGATATTTTTCTTTTAATATTTCATATTTAGTGAAGAAACAACAGTGTGTTCCAGCTTTCTTTTCCCATCATAACTTTAAAAAAGTTACTGTATTCTGAAGAAAAATAATAGGTAAGAGCCACCGCACTAAGCTTTGTTGCTCCAGTTCCTTAAACTAAACCATATTATGCTGCTGCTATTAGTGAAACATTTTCTTCTGAAATATGAAAATTATGAAGCTTTTTCAGCTCTAATATTAGATATTGAAGAATATCTAAAACAATAGTTTTTCTGGAACGGCGGTGATACTTTTTTCTTGTCTGTCAGTTTGACTTGAAGCAACCCAAACAACACATTTCAAGATGTATAAATTTCAAGAACTTGATATCATGGTTAGGCAACCAACGTGGGACTTATGAGATTCTAGTTGTATCAAAAGAGCGAAAATTTCCTTTTTTTTCCAAAAGCAGTTTTTCAAATGAAAATAAAGCACGTCTCAAAAATCTGGTTATTTTGTATCTCTAGTCCGGTATATCAATACAAAGTGCAGTTCAATCTATGTACTGAAACATTTCAAGATTAATGTGGTGTGAAAGTAAAATACCCTACGATTATGGTTTGTATCTTGTTTTGTTTGGAATGGTGGTAGGTTTTAAACGGTACCACTCTCATGTCCCTGAGGGGAGAAATTCCCGAAAAAAGAAAAAGATCTGAAAAAATCTCCTTTTTTCCACTTTGGGCGGGATATTCCCGCTTCTGGTATATAATAGGGAAATTTGAGTGGTATAGTTGGATACATTTCTTCATTATGAACACAACTAGGTATGGACCATGATCCTAGGATTAATAGCGATGTGTTAGGATCTTTTTTTTTTTAAAAAAAAAAAGAAAGCTCTAAAATTTATCCTTTTCTTTTTTCCTTCATCCATGTTTGTAACGTCATTGGTCCCAGGCATCGCAAGCGTGACTGCAAAATGCCCATGAAACACATTCTTTGATGCTTCCCCGCTTGAATGATTGCAAAAAACACGGTGTGAAAAGCTTTACTAGAGATTTATAAAGCAAATTCCGAAGGTCGACGCCATGGTTCAGATCTGTGCCAAAAATTCCCAAAGGATGAATATATTTACCCTTCTTTGTCTTATGAGTGATCGATTATTCTTGATTGTTGAACTTCTCATATTTATTTTTCTTCAGAATGCAGTATTTTTTTTTCTTATAATGTGGAACAAAGGTGGAAAGTACTTTCTTCATTTAAGTTGAAATATTAAAAAAAAAAAAAGGTTCAAAATTTGACAGGCATAAAAGCGCTGAAAAAAACTTCTTTAAAAGCCGTCTTTTGAGCCCTTGTGTACGTAACATCCAACTTTTAATATATTTAAAAGAACGGAATAATTTAGTTTCAATTTGATTAAATGTTCAATGTAAAAAATAACGAGCCACTGTGATCCTATAGCTCATTTCGATACAAAAACTGCACACTTCAAAGAACAGAATTCACACTTTTCCGAAGACGTCGCACGGTAGGAGCTATTTGTGAATTCTCTACACAGTTCCTTCACATCCAGTGAGTCACGAATGTGTGGGTATGCATTAAGAACTGCAAAATGGTTCAGTCTTGCCTGGGTCATTGTGGACCTCAGGTAAGTTTTCAGACACCGCAACATTCAGAAACTTCTCTCGGCAGTTGCAGATGTCGCCGGGATGACAAGCAAGAGACGAATTACTTTCAACGCTTCAGGAAACAATTCTCTTGTTTCTTTACAGAGTTTCTTGAGGTTCTCAAACAGGTCTCTCAGATTTTTTGAAGTAGAAATAGTGGTGAGTAACTGTTGCATCTGTAGTTGTAGTCGATCTGCATTGACATTGTATTGTTTAAAATGTCACTAATGTCTTGAGAAAAGTTACCTACCAGAATTATATCCTCTATTTCACGATACTCCTTCAGTTCAGGCTGATGGAATCGATTCAATTTTCCAAATGATATTGTCCAAATATTCATAATAGGTTGCGCGTAATTTCTGTTCTGTGGTGTTGAATTGGTAATTTTTCGCGGATGTCAGCGAGTGTTCTAGTTTTTTTCGGGGTGTGTTTTCTGCGCGGTAGCTGTGGAGATCCTTGTTTGTTCTATCGAAGGTTCCCCTATACAATCAGGGGCGACAAAAGGAATAATTAATATATCTACAGCGTCCTTATTTCCTTTTTTCTTCTATCGAAGGCGTCCTATACAATTAGGGGTGACATAGCGAGTAATTAATATATCTACAGCGCCCTTGGTGCAATATTATATCCTTTTTTATTCTATCGAAGGCTCCCCTATACAATCAGGGGCGACAAAAGGAATAATTAATATATCTACAGCGTCCTTATTTCCTTTTTTCTTCTATCGAAGGCGTCCTATACAATTAGGGGTGACATAGCGAGTAATTAATATATCTACAGCGCCCTTGGTGCAATATTATATCCTTTTTTATTCTATCGAAGGCTCCCCTATACAAAAATGAAATGAAAAATGAAATCTTTGAGGTTTACGTCCCACGGTTATGCCGGTTAGGCTAAAGGAGACGGTGATGATGAGAGATGAGTGAAATGGTCGAATGAAGAAAGTGGGAGGAAACGGGAGAACCCCGAGAAAACCCACGAGCACGGTGTTTGTCCACCACAAAGTTCACTTGGCGGGAGCTGGGATCGAACCCGGGACCCCAAGCACCAGAGGTGAACGCTCTACCACTGAGCCACCGCGCCCCCTCCAGGCGCTCCTATACAATCAGGGGCGACAAAAGGAATGATTAATATATCTACAGAGCGCCCTTGGTGCAATATTATATCCTTTTTTGTTCTATCGAAGGCGTCCCTATATATCAGGGACGACAAAATGAATAATAATTATATCTACAGCGCCCTTGGTGCAATATTATATCCTTTTTGTTCCATCGAAGGCGCCCCTATACAATCAGGGCACCAAAAAGAATAATTAATATATCTACAGCGCCCTTGGTGCAATGTTACATCCTTGTTTGTTCTATCCAAGGCGCCCCTATACAATCAGGGGCGAAAAAATTAATAACTAATATATCTACAGTGCTCTTGGTGCAATATTATATCCTTTTTTGTTCTATCGAAGGCGCCCCTATATATCAGGGACGACAAAATGAATAATTAATATATCTACAGCGCCCTTGGTGCAATATTATATCCTTTTTTATTCTATCCAAGGCGCCCCTATACAATCAGAGGCGACGAAAGGAATAATTAATATATTTACAATGCTCCGTCATTGTAACATTATTTCCTTTTTTTTTTATTCTATCGAAACATTATGTCGCCCGTACATAATGAGGGGCGACAAAGGAATAAGAAAATGTTTATAGCGCTGCTTGACTATCATATAGGTAATTTTTATTTCTTTATTTTATTGTATCAAAGGTGCCCTAGGCAATCAACAGAAAAGGAACAGAAAAATGTGCATTAGTTATAATAATACAAGGCACTGCACTCTATATTTTGTCGAAGATTTGGCAGTGCATACAAAACTGCTTTTGTACATAAACTTTTCATTTTTCAATCGGCTTTAAGAAAGCAAAGTAATCATTAGGCGCCCCCAATAACTTCTACCAGAACTTTGGAGGGGGGCAATGCCCCCTTGCCCCCCGTCTTGTTACGCCACTGTAATTTTATATGCTTTAACAAGTATTTTAAAAGACATAGAGGATGGAAAATTTGATGAGAAACAATGTTTTTATTCAGTTTGAATTTCATTCGCTCTCTCTTTTATTTCTACTCAATGTAATAAAATAATTTTTTAAGTCACGAATAATAAATAAATATTTTTGTCAGGAAACCTTAAAGAAATTAAGTGAACTTTCAAAGAAAATCAATCTTGTGTAGATAGGTTCTGTATACAAGGTCTTAAATTTAGATAAAAAGGTAACCAAGAAAACTTTTGTTGCTTTTTCACCCACCACCTTCGAACATCGATATCTCACCTTCGAAGATCGAAAATAGTCATCGACGACCTTCTCCCAACATTCTGAAAGGCCATGGATTCCATCTCGGCAAAACATGGTGGGCCGTGAAACGAAGAAGGTATCAGGTGCATTTTGCACCTTTACTAGGGATTTGAACTGGCGTCCTCTAAGGTGATTGTCCAAAGAATGGAACAGGTGATAATCGGACGGTGCAATACCCGCGGAATATAGTTGTTGCAATATTGTTTCCCATCCAAGGCGTAGAATGGTGACCTGAGCCATCCTAGCCACGTGGGACTTAGCGTTGTCCCGTAAACGAGGACCCGTTTGCAATTCAGAAGTGATGGTTCCAGAGTTTTGAGTTTTTCTTGAACACAACTCAACTGCTGACATTACACAGTTGCATTGATACTCTGACCAGCTGGTAGCAGTTCCCGATGCACGATGCGCCAAACTCACAGAAGGACCTTCTTCTGGTGCAGTGCTGGTTTCGGATGTTTTGAAATCGGTTCATTGGATGCTAACCAATGATGACGGCGCAGTGGAGCTTCGTATATGACCCGCTTTTTATCACATGTCAACATCCTGTCCAGAAATAGCTCCGAAATAGTAAATAAACACAGGCGACTGTCGCGTTGCCTTCTGGCCCGGAGTCAAAACATGTAGGACCCATCGACCCAAGTTGTAGTGCTTCCCAAGTTGATGGATGCGCTGCCGAATGGTTTCTCCACACACTGAATTGTAGTCTCAGTTCCTCTTTGTACATGTGTTGGTCTTCCGGCACGTGGTGTTTTCGGGTGTTTCATCATCGTCCTTAAACTTGTTAAACCATCGCTGCACAGTCCGCGTCGTCACGACACCCTCACGAAAAGCCTGGCATATGTTCTGTCCCGCTGCAGCGGCGTTTGACCTCCATTTGAACTCGTTCAGCATACATGCGCTTATGACGCTTTGTGGATGTCCCGTGTTCCCTCTGTCCTTACGCAAGCTCACGGTGTATCTGAATTGCCACAAGCAGGTAGTATGTTGGATATACCTACACCAACAACTGACCTTCGCCTTATTTACACTCTCATTCAAGTCACGGTGTGAGGATTAATTGAACACAGACCTCCACGAAAAGTGACAGAACTTTCTTGGTTACCTTTATAGTTATGCACAAAAGTGGGTCCCGTTTGGTCCCGGGCAGTAGTTCTTGATTAAGCATAATAAAAACTACCTTGAATGTAATTTATGGAGAAAATAATAATAATAATAATAATAATAATAAATAATAATAACAGTAATAAAATAATAATAATAATAATAATAATAATAATAATAATAATAATAATAATAATAATAATAATAATAATAATAAGAAGAAGAAGAAGAAGAAGAAGCTAAAATAGTGTTTTTAGTTTTCCAAAAGGAAACCAAAATTTTCCTTTTTTCAGTCCTCAAAAACACTAGCAGCAACACATTTTTTGTCTTTGTACATTGTAGCTGCCCCCCCCCCTCAAAAACGACGGGTCCCTCCTACTTAAACCTGCTGGCTACACACCTGTTAACAACTATACTAATTATTGTACTTGCAACTATACAGCTGCTATATAGTTGGAAATACTATATGATATGGTCATCGGAACTATCCAAAAATGTATTGTGTTTGTCCCTACCATACAATATATGTTGCGACACCAACTTGTATAGTTGTTGTAACCATACTCGAAGTGCTAAAATAGTTGGTGTGACGTGTCCTGATGCTTTCACGACTATACTTTATGGTCAGTATAAATATCTGCGTTGTTAGTAAAACTATATTGTTGTGCTGCACTTACCATAAATATTGTTGTCCAAGAAATGTGGTATTGTTATCGCAGCTATAGTTTTATGCTGTCTGTACGATGCATATCATGTTAATAACTATACCAGTATTCCTAAGGCAACAATACTGGTATGGTTAGGGCCATACTATTATTGTTGCCCTAGCGATACTGTTATGTTGTCTTAGCAATACGGGTGTAGTGAGTGCTGCCATACTGTGAGTGTTATACGCGCCGAAAAAACCTACGAACTTAATGCAATGTTGGGTAAGAAAATTATCTAACTTGGTAGACAGTGTTGTTTAATTTTGAAGACGGAAATATTTACGCATGGGCATATGTGGGTTCTGATATTTACTGTTGGATCGCTTCCCAGCAATAAAGACAAAACCAAACAACGCTGTCTACCAAGCCAGATAATTTTCTCAGCCAAAATTGCATGAGATCCGGAGTTTTTTTTTTTTTTTTCGACGGGTTTATATTGCATGGGATTGTTATTATGTAACATGTCTTAAGGAAGGATGTTGACACACACACAACTATGCACAAGTGTTAGACTAGTTTAATGATAGTTAGCATTTTAGATGCAATCTTGTGCAGCAGCTCTCAGACTACAACAGCACCAATATTGCACATAGGCAGATTGTATCTAAAATGGTAACGATCCATGGTGATATGTGTCGTCATCCTGTTTCTTAAACGTGTTACATAAAAGCAATGCAGTGCAATATAGATAAAGTCCACAGTACGGCAACAGTCACTATAACAGCACTGGAATTGGCACAATGAACAGCAGTAGTAAAACTATACAGCAGCATCTATAAGAATAATGTACAGACTACATGAGTTGATAGAATGCATATTTAATAATCTTATGAACCTTCCAACGTCACTCAAGCAACCGTTTTATTAATTTATTCCTATACGTTTCGATGATTTCTTTATCATCATCCGTGGCTCAATGGTAGAGCGCTCACTTCTAGAGCGAGGGGTTTCTGGTTTGATCCCAGCTCACATGAAGTGGCCTATTATTGGATAAACACTATGTACGTGTCCTTTTTCGTGATTTTACCATTTCCTCAAACCTGATTCATTCCACCATGTCGTTCATTATCATCATCATAGTTTTCATTTGCCTGGAAGCATAATCGTGTGACGTTAAACAAAGAAGTGACTTTAATGAATATTTATATTCACGAATTCACATAATGGTAAATTTTTCAGTCGTTAGAAAGAAGAAACACTATTATATTTCATTAACAGAAACCACAACTAAGGATTTATAACTTGAATGAACCGCTTGAAGTGTACAACTTCGACGTCACACAATACGTGACTTTCTGTTTACGTCCTCGTATATAGTATATACATTCCTAAACTATATGTAAAATTAGATGGCTTACCAGCAAATATTAAAGTTGAAAGTGCAACAGCGATTTCTAAACAAGAAAATCATTGTACAATAATATAATCGAACAACAGACTGAAAATTTAAAAATTTAAGAGTGGGAGCAACTGCTATTATAGTAATTCGAACTCAGAAAGCGTTTAGAATATGGACTCAGCATTTAAAAGAATTGATTCTTAACCTACGAATTACTTTGCTGTAAATGTGAACAGAGGGCCACGAACGCGGAAGTTCGTCAATCATTCAAATTCTTTACTGAACTTTTAAAATCAGTGTTTCTTTCTTACCAAAAAAGTGAAAAAATACCATTGTGAGAGACCTTAACACTTACTGACGATAAGAACTTGTCAAAATGTATATGATTAAATTAACACAAAACGTGCTTAATTGAAATTCACAGAAAGCGTTTCAATATAAGCTATATAGTCAAGTTACACTTACCTTCTTATCTTCATTTTTTTTTTGCACTCATGCTTTTTTATTTTTGGTTAATAGCCCATTAAAAAACCCATACTACCTATAGTCCGCTTCATCCGAACTGGCGTGTGGCATCAGCCAATAAGCTCATGGTGTGCTGTTACTAAGCCTTCAGGGAGGAATCTAATCATTCTTAATTGTCCACAAATACGAATAAAATCAATTATGAATGATTCCTCCCTGAAGGCTTAGTAACAGCACACTGCGAGCTTATTGGCTGATGCCACCCGCCAATTCGGGTGACGCGAACTATAGTAATATGGACTTCGTTTAGTGCAATACCAATACTAATAATATAGGGTTTTGTTACAAAGGGAATGGATGTTCAAGATCTTTTGTACATGATTGTACACCGGAAAACTTCTGGGATATCTATTCTCGTAAAAATATAAATGTCCACATGCTGATATAATTCTTTTTCCTTTCCTGTATCGTTACATTGAAAGAACAAACCCTTTAAATTATTGAGTATTATTATAGTGATTGTAGATAAGTATAATAGGGCTTTTAGATAATAATGGAAAAACTAACTTACTTTAGAACAGACTAATCCTTCTATAGGTACGAATTCAAGTACATTCGAGGGATAACAAAAGTAGACGACTAGACCGGGAGATTTGGTTGTTCTCGGAGACCTGGGTTCGAGTCTCGAACCAGTTATTTCATATTTTTCACTCTTTGAATATGATGGAATTCGCACTCTGCATGGTAAGTCAAGAGACCCAGGTTGGATTCCTGTCATAATATGTTGTAAGATAACTCAGATTAAGCAAACAGGAACCCCCAGAGGAAGTTAACAGTTATATATCATACATAAAAGTACGCAAATATGAAGTTGTTAAGATACTTTGAATAAAAATTACTACGATCCATCAGAAGCTATTAAACAAAATGTCATTAGGAAACTTTGCCTTCAGTGTACATCAAAACAATAATTTGTTATTTATCGTAATTAGTATTTCTTTTCCAATAGTAAGTAATGGCTAATGAACGCACAAAGCAGACTTTATAAGAATCCATTTAATTGTATTTATTTTTTCATAACCAACACAATATATTTTATATTAAATTACAACTTAATATAAGTAATGTATACATTATATATCCAAAATATATTTGTCTTGAAACAAAGTAATCTTTGTAATAAGGACTAACAAGTTATACTTCCTTTCTTTAACAAGTTATACTAGTAACAACACCATCCCTATATCAACAATACCACCATTCTTGTGCAAGTTAGCTTTAAATCACCTAAATATCTTCTTCTCCGCTTTCGTTTTTTCCACAAGTTGCAACCTGTAGCAAATATCGACGAAGAAAAATACTGCTTTCGTGATTTTCTAAATATTAAGTCGCATAGAAAACATTTCCGGAAACACGAACAGCCTAACAGGTGTTTTCTGCAAATGTTTCTCACCATAAGCTCGTTGAAAATGTTCCAAAACCCGTTGCTTCAGCTGTGACTTATGAATTGGTGTACACGTTGTTCCAAATTTTAATGTAGAACCTTATGAAGGATCAACCAATGATCAGCCTTTCCCAGATTTGATGTAGAAGTTTATGAAAGAACAGATGGAAAAGACGTTATGCAGGTTTTATTCTTTTTAAAACCAAACTTGAATAGCAGGCCAGATATACAAGAGTTCATGATCAGAACATTGTCGATTACATAAGGAACTTTTTGGTTGTGGACAGATGGATATTCTGAAGGAAAATGCATTACAAAAATTGTAGCCTTTACATTTACCCTTTGCAAATATTCTCATCTTCTCTCTATGTCCTTCCACTCAGGCAGCAACTCATCTATAGCCTGAAACCAAATATACTCAATAAGAAATTGTCCATAAATTGTAAACGAAGTCAAAACCAATCTTAAAGCTATAAACTCACACACACACACACACACACACACACACACATATATATATATATATATATATATATATATATATATATATATATATATAGGGTGTCTCGAAAGTCCCCTGACATAGGGTAACACTTATTATCAGAGTTTCAACAAAACGTAAGAGGGAAAACTATTTCCAAATATGATATTTTCAATCTACAGTGAAAAGATTTTTTAAATGGGACGAGCCGTTTGGGCTGTACACTCTTTATGCACCCAACATTAAACGAAAATGCAAAGTTGCCATTTACCTGGACCCACAACATAAGTGAATGAAGTTACTGTCTTTTACGCTAACAGTAACTTGACGGAGAGCCCCCCTTTCAAACAGTAAATTCATTCCTTATGTTGTGGGTCTAGGTTAATGCCAACGTTGCATTTTCGTTTAACATTGGCCGCATAAAGAGTGTACAGCCCAAACGGCTCTTCCAATTAAAAAAATCCTTCACTTTAGAGTGAAAACATCATATTTGTAGATGGTTTGTACTCTTACATTTTGTTGTAACTCTGATAATAACAGTTACCTATGTCAGAGGACTTTTGAGACACCCTATATATATATATATATATATATATATATATATATATATATATATATATATATATATATATATAAGTGTTAATGAACAGGCGATTCCTCACATGAAAGTAAGTGTGGGCGAAAGAGCATAGTTTCGGAGTTATAAGCTACCGAAAACGCGAAAAAATTAACTTCAAAGTTTCACAGCTCCACTCCTATGGAGCATATTTCAATTGGATCCAAATATCTGTTTCAGAACCGTCCGGTACTTGTGCGACAATTTTTAGAGAAGCAGTTTGAGAGTAGTTAAAATTTTATGAGTACTCCCAAACTGCCTGTCTAAAAATCGTTATGCAACAACTGGAGATTTCTTAAAAAATGGATATTTGGATAGGGCACATACTAATGCAGCTATGGACCTTTAAAGTTAATCTTGTCACTTCTTCGGCAGTCTTAAATCCGGAACTATGCACTTTTAACCGCAGATTCATTTATTTTCTTTATTTTAATGTGAGGAATCACTTGTTACAGTTTGTGGTCTAGTTCATTCACACGCTGTACCATATATATATATATATATATATATATATATATATATATATATATATATATATATATATATATATATATATATATATGTATGTATGTATGGTGCGTTATTTATAAACTCCAAGAATTACAACGGTAAGACCAAAAGAGAGGAAGAGGAGCGAAACTTCGTAGGATGCAACTAGGGGGAGGGGGACACATTAATCTGTATTAGGCATCAACATCCAGTGAACAGTGATGTCAACCCCATATAAAATTTATTTCTTTTAAATAACACCACATTGGTTATTACAAATTTAAAATCTGTATTTAAAGAGAAAACAAACAATGCTAAACTTATTGATGAATGTTGCAAACCAACAATACTACAATATAGCAAACATGAAAAAGTAACCAAATTTGAAGGTTTTTACAATAGTAATAACGCAAATAAGACAGACGGGGCAAGGCATATCGAATGCACCTTTTAGTAAAATACTACCATCAAGATTTGACGTATTTCGAAAATATAGGAACAAAATTATAACGAACTGAAAATTTGACTTTTCAAAGGCTATATTTTGGGAAGTTTAATATGTAACTATCATATTTAATTACGTACATTGCTTTCGAAAAACATTAAAACCATAATAACTTTAATGTTCTTTGATATCTCAAACCGTTCGAGAGAGAATTTTCGAGAAGAGCATTTTGAAAAAGTTCAATTTTCAATTTGTTACAATTTTGTACGTATCAATATGTCAAGTATTGAGTGTACTATTTGACACTAAGGTACATTCGATAAGCTTGCCTCGTATTATTTCTATTGTAAAAGCCTTCCAAGTTTTTTCTTCTTTCCATGAAAATGAAATCTTAAATTTACGTCCCACGCTTATGCCGGTTAGGGTAAAGGAGATGGTGATGATGAGAAATGAATGAAATGGTGGAATGAACAAAGTGGGAGGAAACGGGAGAACCCCGAGAAAACCTATGAGTACGATGTGTGTCCACCACAAAGTCCACACGGCGCAAGGTGGGATCGAACCAGGGACCCTAAGCACCGGAGGTGAACGCTCTACCACTGAGCAACCGCGCCCCCTTTTTTCTTTTCATGTTTGGGAAACTAGGGTTGTTAGTTTCCACCACTGAACATCAATTGTGGTATTGTTGTTTTCTCTTTAAGCGTACATTTGCAATTTGTAATAAGATGGTATGCAATTTGCTTTCTGAAAAACCTAACTTTATATTACACTAGCAAGACTGTTCTCCGGGTGTTGATGCTTAATATGTGTGTACCCTTATCTTCTAGTTGCTTTGTCACAGTTTCGCTTCTCTCACTCTTTTGGTTTTCCGTTTTAAGGTTGAATATTATAAATGACTCACCGTATATATAAACCAGCAATTAAAAAAGTAACTGTGCAATTGTAATTAGTAATATTAGATTTGTTCTTGCTGTTATTTATAATTCGTGACAAACTACACAAATGATGAATAGTGTCTTATAATTTCTTAAATTACCTATTGATGGGATCTATTGTATCTTCAAACAAGTAGTACTGCCACGTGCACACCACGTGAGGGAGTTTGGTTTGTATGCCGTAACATTTTTTTTCAATATTACAATCGAAAGTTATTGTAGATTTCTACCTCTCCTTTTCTTCGTGTATATTAGAAATAGACAATACTATTGAGACGCTAAATTTGTTGCAGAAAACCGCTTCCTGCCATCTATTACCGTTTCAATTATATAGCGATCAACGTTAAAACCGGAAGTGGTTGATCTTTGCAACTTCCGGTTTGAATACGGTTTCAAGATAAAAAATGGGTTCTTATTCTTGCAATACTAAATTGATTGTGTAAAGCTGCTTTTCGACATACCTAACAGTGTTTGCTCTACGTAGATTAATATTAAAACCGGAAGTAGTAAATTTCTCCCACCTCCGGTTATAGTAAGGAAGTACAGTTAAGGATGCTATATTTTAGTTATTAAAATACTCGCCTCCTAGTGTTCCTAACTTCACCGATATTTCGGAATCATTATCAGGATTCCTTCAACGGGGCTCTGTGGCTCGTTATTATGAACATAAGACCACATGGTCCATTTCTTTTAGAACAGTAAAATAAAAGTTTTTTTCCAAGTTTTATATCAAATAAGGAGTGAATAATTGGTTTGTACACGCCAGTAATATAACTATGTACATTTATTGAAATAAAAATATTAACTCATTACTTAGACTATTTCTTATTGATAAAATTAAATGATACCATCCCATCCTTATCCAAATTCCCTTTATCCGTATTAAACCTATAATTTTTTGTTCAAATGAAGCAGGGCTGAAATACATTCCTTTCCATGTTCGTGATTGTTTGGTGCAATACTTTCACGTCTTGTACGTGATGTGTTTTTTGCTGGTGTCTTGAGAAATACGAAATAGCCTCTTTGCCCTCACGCAATTTCCTAAGAGGTTCATTCAACCTAGTTCTAACGTTTTATTAGTCTTACATATGTACGTTGCTGCACATGAGCACAATACCCAGTATATACCGCGAAGAGTGATTTTACCCACGAAATCATGACATGACAAGAATATATTGGAGCAATTACACAATTCTAAGGAATTGGAGCTCCCACTTCTTTTTTTCAAGGCCTGGAAACTAGCTTATTATACAAATTTGTAATTTCATATATGAAAGTAAATGATATTATTTTTACCTTTACGTGAAAAAAGGAGAATCTTTGTTGGCTTTCGTACTTTGTGAGTCTCCACGTTCCAGCTCTGTCTTTCTTCTTCGCAGTTGATGTCACTACAGGAAAATGTCTTCTCAATAAAGTAAAAAGGACTGTGCTTCTTGTATCTGGAAGAAAAGAGTAAGCATTCAACATCCCTTTCCAACTTAAGAAAATAAATTGTGAAACATTCATTATCGTTCTCTTTTAGTATTAGGCATCCCCTTGGAAATACTTGTTACGTTACATAATCAAATTTGCAGCCACTGTGTCACTATTTTAAACCATAAATTACTCGGTAGTATGTGTTATCGTGCTAATAAAAAAAATAAGCGAAGACTTCCCACGAATAAACTTTATTTCCAAGGCATATTCACAAGTAGTAAGACATTGTAAATATATATTTTGAACATATATCACCATGCTCGTCAAGGCAATTATTCCAGGGGTACAAAGCATGGTAACTACATAAAAAAACACCTGGGTCAAGTCACTGAAGCAATCTCACGATTGCCTGCTCCATTTCCAAGACAAAGCATGCTCTTCTGACCCTAAAAGACCCTGTTTTTTTCCCCATTTTAAACTAGAACTATTACAGTTTAACACTGCTCAGCTAAAAAGGATTGACTCGTAACCTGTTTTGTAATCAATAATAAGTCAATGACCTATAAAGCATGTCCTGAGGTTATGTATTTACTTTCTTATTAGTTGAGTTACCATGAGAAAAGTGCTACCTTGAACTACTGTAACAGAGCTTCTCCGTTGTTCTCCGCTGAAGGTAGTACCTAGAGAAACTATGGTGGGAAATAGCAAACTCTATACCAAAAATGTACATACTTGCTAATCCATGCTATTAGATACATTGTAAATAAAAATTACATATTGCTCTTGGAATAATAAACATTTCTGACCAGTGCATATACACTTATTTATTAAAAACTAAATTAACTTAACGTTGTCTTCATCAAACACTAACTGAAAGAGATCTTCAGAGCATAGACATTTATATTATAGAAACCGTTACATTGTATTTTAGTTGTAATAAATAAGTGTATATACTCTGGTCAAAAGTGTTAATTATTCATTATTGAGTGAGTTCCAGAATCACGAAGGACAGAGATATTGCTCTTGATGACGCAAAGTGTAGTTTTTTTAAAATTAATTATTTTGATATTTCAAAATAAATGAAATCTGAGTTTTACGTTCCATAGAACTGCGTATAGGCTAAAGCAGACATCGATTATGAAAATGAATGAAGAAAGTGGAGGGAAACAGAATAACCCCGAGAAAACCTCTTCACACAGTGTTAGTCCACCACAATTTTCAATAGGCGCGTACTGGTATCGGAAAAAGGGCCCCACGCACCACAGATGAACGCTTTAATACTGATCAACCGTAGTCTGTTTTTGACATTTTAAGAATGTCTTATAACAAGAAAGAAAAAACAAGAAGAGCAGCAGCGACAGAAAGCTATTTACGAAGATACCACAGAGGGTGGAAATAATTTAAAATAAAACTAAACTGATGTGACTTCCTTCAAGATAGACTGCAGCTTAGTATAAAGAGAAACAAACTTTGTCCTAGGCTTTTGAGTAGGAGATGAAGAAATCGAACCTTCTATCGATAAATAACATTAAATTCAAATAAGCCACAATAAAAGAAACAACTGAGCATTGGTGGTTCTCGAGGGAAGTCTCAATGTTAAAAATAAACGTTTTATTGGTATAAACTAAGGAAGTTGATCGACATTTCATTGTTAGCGTATTATACAAAGATTAGTATGGTACATTGAGTTTTCTTCTATTAGACGGTAGTGACAAAATGGTAATTCTTTCCGATGTGACTTCCCTCAAGAGCCGCCACTGGAGTTTTAAATCCCTCTTGCACTACTGTGATGATATGGATATCTAAAGATTAACGTGGAATATTTCAGTTACACGGCACAAATGCCGGAATGGAATCTTGTGTACAGCCAGTGAATATTCTATATTCTCTACACTTCGACTTACCCAAATAACGCAGCACAGAATATAATATTAATAATAGTAATTAACACTATTGTATCATACACACTGAAATAAATCAATTTGTATTCCTGCAATTCTGCTATTACAACAATATATTACATTTATTTGCTGAAAACGAAGCAAAGGCAAACACATTCTCCTTATGGGGAAAAAATATCAACACTAACCTGAATTAAGATTTTTTTCTTTCCAGTACTGTTGTTAAATATAGTGTCTCTGGCAGACTTCTAGGTTTCTTTGCCAAAATTTCCTCCACTTTTGTGATATGTTTATTTCATGAACCATTGCTTTTCGTAGCAAGATATTTAAATTTCAGTGGGCTAGGTAACAAATAGGCTTCGAATAGTTATGCATTTTCCATGTTTCTTATGCAAATGCATATTTATCGTATTTTACGAAACACTGCATATTTTACAGCATCTGTTTTCCTTCTAATGCATATTCAATGGTATCTGCTGCAAAGAAGACCATAATTTGTAAGTGAACATAGAAATATAAATCATTTATCGATGATTTTTCTAATAAAATTGCCCCTGCTAGGACGGAAATTCTATTTTTGCACAGATTTTCTATCTTGTTGAGTGACCAGAAATCTGCTACGAAATGTCACTGACCAAATTCCTTGCAATGGAATGCAGTTGAAACAGGGGTCACCTTTATCTATTGATGATAACGCTCCAGCAGTTTTGAAGAGACAAGTAAGCTAGTTATGTGCTATCTATGATTGCAGTTCGGCATATCAGCAGAAAAGAGGACATATTTGCATGCATATTTTGAGGTTTTTAGTGTATGACTATCCGAAGCCTTGTAATAAAACATTTTGTATTATGTATTACTAATCTAACATTTTTCCACATCTTTTCTTTCAATATCCCTGTTCTGCGCCTAAACAGTTTTTAAAATATTATACAACCTTTTTAATTTTGCACTCTAATCACACATAGAGCCGGATTTTGGGGGGAAAACTGAAATGTTAGCTTTTTTGACAATTATATGTTTTCCTTATTCAGGTACGACCTTCATTTTCCTGTACTAAGTTGTCCAACGAAAGAAGTACCTTTAGAACATACACGTTTTTAATCCTAAGTACCTATACAACATACACTACTTTCGAATCCTATTCCGTCTGCCGCTGATTGCCTTTATTGGCTATTGAACCGGTATCTTAGTATACTAGGGCCGCTACGTAACTGGCTCCGACAGTTCTGCACGTGGACAAAACAATGTTGCCAATTTGTCGTGGGTTTAACCGTATACACTAAGAATAAACAGAAAAAGCAAGCGAATTTAATCGAAATGAATTGCTTAAGAAATGCTGAATTTTCATGGACTTTCCAAACTTTCCGTGTAAGGAAACTATATAAAAGTAGCTTTTTTTTTGCCTGGAGTAACCAAAACTGCAGAAGGAGAATTAAGTTCTTCGGAACATTTTTAGTTTGTTATGTTCTAAACAGTGGATGTTCCCACACGCAAGACATCAGCAACTCAGTTCACCACACTGGTCACAGGAAGAAGAGGACCTCCATTATCATGCTCGTTCTCGAAATATTCACGAAGTCTGCATATAAATTCTCGGTTTTGTCCTTTATACACTCCTATTTTCTCTGGCTTTGGTTCTGAAGAACTAACCGTTGTCACCAATTAAATACAATATTCCTAAGAGCATACCCAAACACCCAGAAAGGAAAGAAAACAACTCAAAGTTGCAATAATCGAATACAATCTCAAAGTACTTTTCACTCAACTATGCACAAACAAAAGGAAGAAGACGGAGTGGCAACAACGTCTGCTTTCCGTGTCAACGCGGTGACAGCTCGGTCACTCATTGGGCCTTTAGGGCGTGGGGTGTCAGTGTAGTATAAACCCTCGCATTCTTTTTCGCACAGCTGTCAGAGCCAGGGATACAGTGGCTACAGTATAGTGGCCAGCATGTGCAAGTTGTGCAATATTCGTTGCCTAACCAATATGAAGTTCCTGAAAATCTTGTCATGTGTATTGCTCCAAAAAATTCAAGCAGGCAGACAAAAAAGCATCATCTCCAATCAATCTTTATTATCAGTTTCAGATACTCTATTAAATTCTAATATAAGTTTATTACTCAATGTTAGAGCCATTAACGACCATTATGTATATAACGTTATTTTAACAGTAGTAAAAGTTTTCAAGTTCGCGCTCTGGGTTTAGGCATGCGCTATTCTTTTGACATCTTAAGTATTTGTACATCATACGCTGCTGTACAGAAGCTGTGAGCATGACCTATTCTCACTATTCCCCTTACGTGATGCAATTTGAACCAAGTATGGTTTACACAAACAACCCTATTTAAATTTCCACAAAATATAAGAAAGAACAAATCTCTATTTACATTTAAACTACTACCGCTATAAAAAAAAAGAGCTTCCGAACTGCATTTAGCCGTGACTTATCTAAAGTGATATACAATATTTACTAGCGTATATCCTAGTGACTGCTTCAATGCTGAATATTCAATGTAATATTGGTTGATTGTTTTATTATTATTGTTTAGTTCACTTTGCCTTTGTTAGTTCCCAAAGTTTGCAAACTGTATGCCATGGTTCAACACTGTTTTGTAACCACTGCATATATTCATACTGTTCTTCATCGTCCGAACCTGAAAAGATTATAGGCCTACAACAGATTGTTTTTAGGCACTACTCAAGTAAAAGGAAAAAAAATCGTCATAAGTGCACACCGTAAGCTTTTGATAGTCACTTTATTAGACAGAAAAAAGAAAATTTCGAGACAGAAAAATACAGAACTACGTATAGTAGGATGTACTTTTCGGAGTATGGCACCCATCTTCACGTACCTTACTTAGTGCTCCTTTATTTTTCATGCTTTCTCTATTCTACCATCCGCTCTCATTTGACGAAGCATTTTGCGTTAGCTTAGTAATCATCTAACTGGGCTTGGTTGGTTCTGCAATAGTTGGACTGTGTAGCTTCGATTTACTATACTTTGCAATATGTATTAAACTAAGCAAAGAGTAATATATATAAATCTGAAGAATAGTCCTGTGCAGTGGCGTATTTACGATTTTGTTTCGGGAGGGGCTCTGCTAACTTTCGGAGGGGGGGCTTTGCCTGGAAATGTGAAAATTCTGCAAGATATTTCATTTACTTTACTATACTAAGTAAGATTTCGGGGGGGGCTTAAGCCCGGAAGCCACCCCCCTAAATACGCCACTGGTCCTGTGTAATGACACTAAACGGTAGTAGTACTACACGTAGTACATATTCAGAGAATGGATAAAAATATGGAAACACCTGACAAATTGCACATTACCACCAATTGCACAATAGGACCACCAATACCGGTCATGTATTGTTGTCACACGGATGTACCATTTTTCCCCCAAAGTAACTGCAAGTTGTTGTAAACGCCATGGATGTGGGTAGTGTACTCGTACCTTGGTCTCCAAAACTGACCACAAGGGCTCAATGATATTGAGATCTGGCGATTGCGGAGGGCATGGTAGATGTGAAACTTCACCTTCGTGCTCAGCAAACCAGTCCTGGACTATGTGAACTATACGAACAGGGCCTCTGTCATCTTGAAACACTGTATTACTATCTGAGAACAAAGTTTGCACCATGGCATGAAGCTAATCACTCAAAATGGTTAGGTAGTCCCAGAGTTCAAAATCATGATATCGAAGTTGGAAGGGGGAGGGGGTACTGGAGGCTTAAGGACTGGAGAAAAAAGCTCTTTGCGCTTTTGCAGCGCAAGGTTTCGATACAGAAAATTCATGTACTTGAGCATTCGAAAATGTAAAACTATGCAATATTAGGAGTTATACCGCTGAACACTAGTTCACCGATTAAATTGCACATGAAATGAAATCATTAAGTTTTACATAGCATGGTTATGCCAGTTAGGCTAAAGAACACTATGATGATGAGAAATGAATGGAATGATGGGAAGAATAGTGGGAGGAAACGGGAGAACCACGAGAAAACCCACACATGGTGCTTCTCCACCACAAAGTTCACATGGTGCGAGTTGGGACCGAACCAGGGACTCAATGCACCAGAAGTGAACACTCTACTACTGATCAACGGTAGTCCCTTTTGATATTTTAAGAATGTCCTTTAACAAGAAAGAAAAAACAAGAAGAGTAACGAGAAAAATTATGTACAAAGATACCACAGAGGGTTGAAATAATTTCAAATAAAACTAAACTCATGTGTCCTTAGTATAAAGAGAAACAAACTTTTTCCTAGGCTTCGCTAGGCCTAGAGTAGGAGGTGAAGAAATCGAACTTTCTATCGATAAATAACATTTAATTCAAATAAGCTACAATAAAAGAAATAATTGAGCGTTGGTTGTTCTCGAGGGAAGTCACAATATTAAAGGTAAACGTTTCATTGGCATAAGCTAAGGAAGTTGATAGACAATTCATTATTAATGTATTATACTAAGATGTATGGTACATTAAGTTTTCTTCTATTGGATGGTGGTGATAAAATGGCAATTCCTTCCGATGCAACTTCGCTCAAGAGCGGCCACTGGAGTTTCAAATTCCTCTTGTACATGTAAATTCACGATCTTCGTTTATTTGTATACCTACCATCGATGACGCGCCTGCTCCCTAAGGATGCACCCCTCCCTACTGCTCGGACTATCCGTCTACCCTTCTGCCCTAAATCGGTTAAATAGAGTTCGTGCTTTTGAGTGGCCACCTAGCACAAGTTGGTTCATCTTTTATTCACGGAAGTTTTTTATGCCACATGTCCCACTTTATTTATACTGAGCCTTCCTCAAGTTACCTGCATTCAGGGGTATAGAAAGAACTTTTATCTTGGAGGGGCCCATCGCTTTTGAAACCTGAAAAACAGGAAAATTTGGATTCCGTCCAAAAAACTAAAACACTGCTTATTTATTTATTTGTTTTTATCACCGTAAATATTATGTACCAGTTAGTTTTAATTATGCGTAACCAAGAACTACTGCCAGGACCAAACGTTATACCTTTGTGCATAACTATTTCAATTTAGGCTCTTTTACACAGAATCTATCTACACAAGACGGGAAGGTTCTAGAACGCATGTTCCCTATATGAACCAGTAGCTAAATTGATTCCTTTCTGTACACCAAAGTTTGATGTTTAATCCACATAGTATTGACGAACGAGCGTTAGCGTGTGAAGGCGGGTTAGATTCCCGCTGGTGCACGTTCTTTTCTGTCTTTATTACAGCTAAATGAGAACGAGGACCTGTGTTCTAGAATCTTGCCCATAAACTGATTTTTTTTAAATTTCACTTAATTTCCTGACAAAAATATTTATTCATTATTCGTGACTAAAATAAAAACTAACATAATTATTTTACTAACAGTTATATCTCGCTTCCTGTTTTACGTCAAGTTGCGCACAAAAGAAAGAAAAAAAAAAGCGAATGAGATCCGAACTGGGAGACGGAATAAAAACACCGTTTTTCACCAAATTTTCCAGTTGATAAAAATGTATTCTGAACCACTAGTTACAGCATATAAAAAATATAATGTACTTACAAATCAGTTTAGTACCATTATTTAATGGTAGTATTTATAGTAGCTTTTTAAAACGGTGGTATTTTTCCATCAGTAAGAATCGGTAAATAATTTTCCGTAAATTATTAATTATATGTAAACTTTGTTATTTTTAAATGACTGAAGCGAAGTAATCTAATGGCGATGTCTTAAAAGTTTGGCATTCGGTTGCTTTAGGAAATCATCTGGGGGGCTGGCCCCGATGGAACTCCTATGACTACACCTTTGCCGCATGCACTATCTAGTAAGCTCCTCATTTAGTGCATGCTCTGTTAAAAGAAATACAAAACTCTATTCTGACCTGAAAATGTAAGAAATGTGTCAAAATTTGGTAGAACCGTCTGCTTGAGTAATGCTGAGTATCAAGTTTTCTTCTATTAGACACTAGTAATAAAATGGTAATTCTTTCCTGTGTGACTTCCCTCAAGAACAGCCACTGGAACTTTAATCCCTCCTGCACTCTGGTGATGAGACGGGGTCCTGAAGATTAACGTGGAATCATTGTTCGTAGTTTCAGGGAAATTCCCCTAATCTAGGAAAATTTCAAAAGTAAATTTAGCGAAAAGGGAAATTTTATGATAAAACGTCAAAATCTAGGGAAATTCTCGCACTGACTTATTAATCAATATAAATGTTTAGTTGTGGACTTGAGTTTATCGTCCCTTTGCGCAGCGAGGATATATGAGACGGGAGCTACTGATTAACGTGGAATTCGAACCATATGAGCTCCCGCCGGGAATCGAACCCGGGTCTCCCACGCCAAAGGCGCGTACGAAAACAGTTTAGCCAAGAAGGAGCTCAATATAAATGTTTCATTTTATCTTTGTTCTTCAGAAATAAACCAATGCAATAGCCAGAGTTTAGTGTGTATTCAAAGTAGCATAATTTGCGTCAATTGTTGACTGGATGTTTTTTTCTTTTTTGTTTAAAAAAGTTAGAAACGAAAAGGAAATGAATAAAACAAATGTAGTTCATACTTCCTTCAATATATTGTCTAACTAAATTAATCTTACAACATACCGTGCATCATAGGAATTAAACACTCAACAAACTAGGGAAAGAGCTCTTCGTAGCTAACGGTTAGCGTATTCGCCCTTGGCGTGGGAGACCTGGGATCGACTTCCGGCGCATGCTCATGTAGTTCCGATTCCATGTTAATGAGTAGCTCCACGTCTCATATAACCTCGCTGCTGAACGGGACGTTAAACTCAAAATCAACTCAATCAACAAACTAGGGAAAATTTGACACGAAAAGGGAAAATTCTGTTTCAGTCGAGGGAAATTTTCTTAAGAGAACCTACGAACACTGTGTGGAATACGAACTATGTGACCTCCAACCTGAGTTACCCACAAAAAAGTTACATACGCTAAACACACACGCACGAAGGAACATTTTGAGTTCCTTGGGGCATTACTCGAGCAGACAGTTCTACCAAACCAAATTTTCACACATTTCTTACATTTTCAGATCAGGTTAGAGGTTTGTGTCTCTTTTAGCAGAGAATGCACTAAATGAGTAGCTCCATTACTACTTGTAGACTCACTTTACGGTGTCTGACTGTAAATAGTGTGGATGTATCGCATAAAAACTAAAGTGCATAAACCATTCATTGCTTATTGTCACTGCCTTGCCCAAAGTAAAGACTTGCCCTGATAAAGAAAGGAACCAAACTAGATACTAACCTGCCATGGGGGTGAGCATTCTATAACCTTTTCCAATATTTATTCTGTGAAATTTACTTTGTATTGTATAATGAGTTGCTATAGTAACATTTTCCAACTTTTATATCCTAATATGCAATTACCCAAAAGCCCAACCCTCACCACAAATTTTCCTGTCAGTTAACTCTAAATGCGTCCCTCAACCTTTATTCCATTATGTAACTTAGGCAGATGTTGAGGCTGGAAATGGTAACAACCTATGCCTACTCCGTTCATTATAGGGTGCACAATGCAGCTTCCCCACTAAGAAACACTTTCTAAAGCACTAAGAGTGTACTTGGCACCAGTGGTTTATTTGTGGATTTTGTAGAAGGGGGGAATATTTATAAAGAATTGCTACGAAAACATGAAGTTGAATTATTGTACTTTAAAACAGATTATGTAGCATATGAAAGGGGGAAAATATCTTTCCAGGCTGGGAAGACTGAATTAAACTTAGAGATAGGGAAGTCAAGACTTAGAAGGGGGGAAATTCCCAGGCTTCCCTGGCTACAAATAAATCCCTGCTTGGCACATGAATATAAGTGTGTTCCCCTAAAACAGGAGAGTACGACAAGCTGTACTTTAATATACGGCTGAGGTATTATGAATTATGTTCACTGTTTTAGAAATTGAATTACTCCATTACAAAAACTCTATCATAATTTTGTTTAAGTTCTAAAGTATTAAACCTGCCTTTAAATAAATTTATCATATCTTCGAGTTGCCATTTCGCAGCAAATCAGCTCTGGAACTGTAAATTTCGAAACAAATTCAAACACACTTCATAAACAGTTATTCGAAAAAATAAATACAAATGGCGAACGATGTTTATGCTGATTCTAATGTCATTGTGCGCATGCGTAAACATGGAATAGATGAAACAACTATACTTTTCTTTTAACGGAACTATAAAGATGATCCTTATGACAATAAAATCGTTAACTATGTAATATTTTTCATACAGCACAAACGAAATCTCTCGTATCATTCTGGTAACATAGCAAATAACATTAATATTTTTTATGTCACCACAATTATATTTTCAACGACAATGCCAATTAGTGTTGTGTCGATCATGGACGATTCGATCATTATGAACGAATCATGGCGTGAATCAAATGAATTATGATTCTTGCCAGAAATGAATCGATTCTTCCAATGAATCATTTGTACTTTTCACTGAATTGCTTGCCGTGATCGAAATGAATTGAGAATCACAAAGGGCCAGCTTGTGTGAAGGAATTCAGTGGTGCCCACCCCCCCCTCATGTCCATGACGCACCCCCCTCAATTGTCTATCCGTAGGTGTTCTTCCATAAAAAAATCTTTTCGATTAATTTCACCCCCCTCAAACATATTTATATGGATTTTAACCCCCCCAAATATTTCAATGACGCAGTTTGCGTCATAGCCCCCCCTTGTGGGCACCCCTGAGGAATTGGTAGGGTTGCTTCTACAAATTCGCTTGCAGTTCACGGGGATTGGCAAAAGAAAGAAAATCGCACGCGCCCTTTTTCTTCCTGCTTTCGTAGATGCGTGCGTTTTTTTTCTTCCTGCGTGGTAGTGTTGCTTCTTGCGAAGAGAGGAAGCCGTGTTGTTGGAAGCAGATTACTTTCAAAATAAACTTTTCTGTTGGTTTCTTCTCGTCATGAAGTACTGACAGTGTTGCTCAATTAGATGTAATACGATTTCGTAGTTAGTTTCAGCATACTCTTGATGATCACTTATCTATATTATGAAGATACTGTACGTACATTGGATAAAGCTATTACCATGACTTTCAACTGCACTAGCCAAAAAGTTCAATTTTAATGTTTCATAATCAGCTCAAAGTACTACATTATATTCAATCTAAATGCAAAGTTTACACAGAAAAAAATGCACTGTAAACTATTTGTACTGTACATAATGGATTTCACAAATGTATATAAATATATAGAAAGACAAACGTAGATTCTTTCTGGGAAGATAATGCATTGCATCTTTCAGTAGAAACACTTGTCCACATGCAACAGAGCTTAGTGGCAAGGGTGCGATTCTGGGGCTCCGGACCCCCTGAATGCTCAAATGTATTTTTATGAATATTCAACATTTGGCATAATTTGAATTAGTCTTAAAATCCTTTAGACCCTTGTCTGCAACCAAACACACCTTAATGCCCCCCCCGAAGTTACAGAGAAATCGGCGCCCTTGCTTAGTGGTACCTATTTTTCGCTCTACTACTATTGAAATGGACGTACAGATACAAATGGTTTTCTGAGCTTCCATGTAAACAAGAGGATGTGGGAGACCCGGGATCGATTCCCGGCAAGAGCTCATGTGGTTTGGATTCCATGTTAATCAGTAGATCCATGTCTCATATAGCTTCGCTGCTGAATGGGACGTTAAACTCAAAATCAACTCAACTCAAATTTAACGAACTAATGGTTTTCTCTTAAGAATATAGACGAACAGTGATGATTTCAGGGGTAGGCGAGCAGAAAATATCCCGAGGCTAAGAATTATCCCCAGAGGTGGTAAAGCGTTCACCTCTGGTAGATGGGGTCCCTGATTTTCTCCTATTTACGCCAAATAGGCTTTATAGTGGACAAACATCATATGTGTGGTTTTCTCTGAGTTCTCCCGTTTTCGCTCACTTTCTTCACTTCACCATTTCATTCATTCTCATCATCATCGTTTCCTTTAGTCTAGACAAAGATAACCATGGAACGTAAAAGTTTTTAACATTTCATTTTATTCCGCGCTTACTCAATGTCTCCCCGAGGGAAACCTTATAAAATGATCACAATAATATTAAATATATGTTGATGCGTTAACTCCCTTTCTTTTCTAGCTCAAAAGAATTTTTAAAAATCATTATTTTTTGCCAGTCAAGAATAAAATAGAACATATCTATATATATAAAAGAGAACGTACAAATCCTTTGTTCCCTCATCACGCTAATACGGCTGAACCAATTTCTTTTATTTTTGGGGGGTTATTAGGATTTGGACCCTAGATGGTTTTTATCATATCACTTTAATTTTTAATTACCAGTGTCTTGAGATAATTGACCATTCAAGTGTCCATAACGTACAAATCCTTTGTTAGATCATCATAGGTAAAAATAAACGTATTTATATGCAACCCGCATGACCGTGTCACTCGTCGGGTTAACATAAATGACAGGCGCTATAATGTTAACATTTACTGCAATCACTTGAAAGCGAAAAAGTAAAAATTATCCAAGTAACAAAGTTTATTGCGTTCCGGGGTGACCGCAGCGAAGCGGGGCGGGTTAACATAAATGACAGGCGATATAATGTTAACATTTAATGCAATCTTCTATGGTTTTTATCATATCACTTGAAAGCGAAAAAGTAAAAATTATCTAAGTAACAACGTTTATTGCGTTCCGGGGTGACCGCAGCGAAGCGGGGTGAACGCTGCTAGTTTTAGAATATAATAGGATAAAATAAAAATCTTGCAGTTTAACATTCAACGTTTAAGTTATGTCCATTAACTTAAGGAAAACGAATGATTAAGGCAAGTACATGATGATGGAATAGGTGGAATGAGAGTATGAGAGGAAATGGGAGTACCCCGACAAAACCCACGGACATCATGATGTACATCACAAACTTATTTAGCAATGGATTAAACCAGGAACCCCACACACCGGAGGTAACAGCTGTGACCTCAGGGTGGAATAGAATCGATTGCGAGATAACAATTTACTTTAATTAATCATCCACCTCTTCTTTAGCCTATAGTGCAAAACTGTAAGACTTATAACAACAAAAGAAATTCATCAACATAATGTGTACTTTACAAAGTGTACATAACCTGGGAAAATAATATACACCAGAAATGAATATGCTACTACGGACTCATTGCATAGTAGGTGCCTACGTTTTGTATTTAAAACCAAAAACATCAATGTAGCCTATACATTGCACTTAGGGATCTATATTTTTCTCCATATTAATATGTACGACAATAAGAAGTTGAAACTAAATTGTTAAAGCTGCTCATATCCCGTGAAAATCTTATGAATAATATTTCAACCAAGTATTTCCTCGAGAACTGAAATTGGCAGAAAAAACGTGGAGACTGCAACAGTTTTAGTTTTTGCCTCAAGCCCTAATATGAAAACAGGATGCAAAAATAACAACAATGGGAATAGAGCAACACTATATTATTGAAACTTCATAACAGCAGTGAAGCTTAAGAGTTCCCGAGTTACGACGCACTCACCCCAATGCAACGCTGGCGCTGGCCGTGTCATGTGGCAAAGATGATACACGAGGTTGTACTTCCTCACAAGGAATTTATTAAGTTGCGCAGAAAAGAAGTGCAGTAGCCTAAGCGATTCATATGATCGAATAATTCCCACTCAATTCATATGATCGAATAATTCATCTACGCAAAATAGATGCGCGGAAACCTAACTGATTCAATGAGCGAATCATTCCCAACCAATTCACTTGCGCGAAGGGAATGCACGCTGACAACCAATTCATATGAACGAATTAAATGATCGAATCATTCCAGTGAATCAGAGTAAATGAATCGATTCTCCGAAATGAATCATTTTGCCCATCACTAATGCCAATTTTAACTATATTTTTATGGTTCTCAAAACCCTACTCGTTTTTAGAGTGCGTAATTGGTTGATAACAGACGGGAAAAAGTATCTAATAGGGGGTTGATTTTCGAATTTTCGTATCGATATATATATAATTTTCACTCTCAAATATATACTTACACATTAACAGCAAATGTTTAGTCATAACAATTGAGATGTACACTCATGTTCAAAATTATTGCCGCACGTCTATAAATACAGGGTGCGAATGGTATTTGAGGACATCCATATCAGTGAATATAATTTCTAAAGGTAATTTGTGTCTTTTCTTTTGTAGGAAATCAGCAATGGAGGACTATGTCCTAAGGCACGAAATGAAAAGACATGCTGTGATCGACGCTTTATGTGCGAAACATACGGATTTAGAAATAGCCAATTTTCTGAATTGTGCCCGATCGTTTGTGCATAAGGTTCGCCGTGAATTGGAAGCATCAGCTGGCAATATCGAATCTGTTGCAAAGCGAAAAGAGCATGAGGAACGTTCAGACACGATGAGAACTACTGAATTTATCCGACAACTACAAGCGATCATTGATGAAAACTCTTCGAAGTCAATTAGAGCCATTCATTCATTAGAGTCATTTTTGATCAAGTCTAAAAAGCCAACAGCAGAAATGATAGATGGCTATGTGGAGATCCTACAGAAGTTCCCCGTGTTATGCACACAAAATTTCCAGCTATTGTCATGGTGTTAGGGGTCGTGAGCAACGAAGGACATGTGATGCCACCTCATTACTTTCCTCAAGGACTTCGGGTTAATGCTGCTGCCTACATCGAGATATTAGAAACCATTGTGAAACCCTGAATTGATAGCGTCCGCGGGAACAGACCATACATATTCCAGCAGGACTCCGCTCCTTCACACAAAGCGATGGGTGCAAGATTGGATGGCTGCAAATTTCCATGATCACATCACCCCGAACTTATGGCCTCCCAGCTCCCCAGACCTTAATCCCATGGATTATTACGTATGGGGCGCAGTTGAACATGACACCAATAAACATCCTCATAAAACCATTGCTTCGCTGAAAGATGCCATAACTGCCAGCATGGTCAATATAAACAAAAATCATTTTATTCGGGCATGCGCTCGTTTCCGGTCTAGGATTGAGCAGGTTATTGCCGTTAACGGCGATTTTATTGAATAAATGTATAATCGAGTAGACACTTCACGTTGTATACAACTGTCATGGAAATATAATATATGTTGTGAAACCTATACGCAAATTAGTTTTTATTTCAATTTGTTCTCAAATACCATACGCACCCTGTATGTTATTCTAGGAATATAATTTGATAACGAATTCGCCCAGTATTTCTTAAAATGTTAGTATGTGTATTATTAACAAAGAGATATATGTGGCAAATTTCATGTCAAAAGAGCAGTAAATAAGAACAATAAAACGAAAATAAAACTTTCTTGACCATTTAGCAAAATTTTGTTTTATTCATTCTAATTATCGTATTTCTAATTCTTTTCCTATGAAATTTACCACAAATATACATTTCCCGATTATGCACATAGTATCAGTATTTAAAGTACCCTATAAAATCCTTATCAAATTATATTCCTTCAAGAAGACAGTTATAGATATGCGACAATCATTTTCGACATCAGTGTACAAATCTCAATAGGAGAACATGTATGTATTTAAAGTAAATATCAGATTGCAAAACTCTTTTACATGAAATCGAACTTTATAGATAATGACAAAGATACTATCTACTGTGTCAATTTATTGTTAGAGTCCTGATCTAGAGCAAAACTTCTATCAACTTGAAATTGGAGCTTGGTTCAATATGATTAATATTAAATACTTATTAAAAATTGTGCGTAATTAAGTAAACACAAGTTTATTTATTGAACTGTATACGTCTCGGCAAACGGTTGTTGTTTACACACTATCTTGTTTCAATACTTGCTGAGCATACACTTTCAACCCAGTGGTACCAACCTGAAAAGATATGAAATCCCACGTCAAGAGGCAAAAACTTCCATTTTAGTGTGAATTTCTTACGTTATACTAATTAAAAGTATGCTATAATATTAAAAATTAAATTTCTCTGTGTTAGTCACTTTTTACAATATCTAAATGAATAAGCCGTAAATTTCGATCTTCTCGAAAAATCCCATATATGCTGCTTATTATCCCTTTCCGAGAAAATAAGGCTAAAAACTTCCACGATATGGGATTTTTCCCACAGGTTGGCATCACTGTATTCGCTGAGCATACACTTTCAACCCGCCTCATGGCTCATATTCCAAGATGGATCAGTGTTCGTAGGTTTCTTTAAGAAAATTTCCCTCGACTGATACAAATTTTCCCTTTTCTTATCAAATTTTCACTAGTTTATTGAGTGTCCAATACCTATGATAGAAGCTATGTAGTAAGATTAATTTAGTTATATTAAAGGAACTACGAACCACATTTGTTTCATTCATTTGCTTTTTGCTTCTATTTTTTGTTTACTTTTTATTCACTTTTTTATTATTAGAAAAGTATACACCCAGCCAACAAAATGAAATGCGATGAGTTTAACGTCCAACGTTTGCCTTTAGGCTAAAAGAGCCGATGATTAAAGCAAGTGAATGATAATTGAAGAATGTGAAAATGGGACGAAATGAGAACACCTCGAGAAAATCCACGGACACGATGTTGTTTACCACAAGCTTATTTCGCTGGAGATCTAACTAGGGACCCCACGCACCAGAGGTAAGCACTCTACCATCCAACAATGGTTGCAAGTTATGCTACTTTCAACACACACAAACTATTGCTATTGCATTGGTTTATTTCTGAAGAACAAAGAGAAATTTAAGCATTGGTATTGATCAATCAATCAGCTAGAGAATTTCCCAGGATTTTTCACGTTTTATCGAAAAAATTCCCTTTTTCCCTTTTTGTTAAATTTACCTATGAAATTTCTCTCAAACTACGAACACTGAGATTGATACACTGAAAAAACGTGGCGAAAAGAGTTGTTACGTGATCTCATCAGCCAATGAAAATGAACCTTGGCTAGGCTGGGGCAGGAATATAAATTATGCAATCAGAAGAGGTATTAGTTGTTCTCGATGCAAAGAAAAAAAGTACTTTGAGCTTAGTTGGTAGTTGTATTCTTCATGCACATAAAGAAAGCTTTAGGATCGCGTTTAAGTTGCAAAAGAAAAGGTATTTTGGTAAGTATTTGAATTATATTACGAAAACAAATTTTGTACACTTTCAGTTTAAAATTGTACATTACCGTTAACTAATTATATCTATTACATTCTTTTTGTTTATTTTGTCCTGGAAAACTATCAAACGACCGAGTTTTTTCCTCAGCTGTTTGTGACTTCAAGACAAACAGCGCCATCCATCGGCTTTTACTTGAGCAGCCTACAGAACTGAAATTTTAACGAAGACTGCTTACAAAATACGTCTGTTTATTTTTTCTCTGATTGAGAGAAATTCTTGGTCTTAAATCAATTTGAAAAATGAATTGAAAACTTTGATCTGAGTTTCTTTGGACATTCAGCTTAATTTCGTACTAAATATGCATTATTCTGGTGAGTATTTCGCTTAACTTAACTTCTAACTTTAAATTTGAGTACGTCATACTTTCAATACATTATACTAGCAAATATACCGCATGTGTAATATTTGGTATTTGTTTCATATCTTCAGATTTTGTCGAAAATTTGTTTAATTGACTTTGAAATTAAAAACAAATCAGCGTCCAGGTAATCAACTTACAACAAACCCAGAAAATTTTCACCGTTTCTACTGTTTAATCCTTTTCGCATTACTACGCTTACTTTTTTTTGCCAAATCTACGGAAAATAATTTCCAAACTAAAGAGTATAGTACAACAACAAATTCCAGTGGCGTACAAATAAAAGATTGATTGAATATGGTGTAATGAAATCGATACATCTGTTTTAGAGTTTAGTTTGGATTTTATAGACGATGTGACTTGAGCCATTGAATCCTGCTCCCATTTATATACAAATCCAGCTTCCATCAATCTCTGAATGATTACATCCATCGTCGGAGTATATGAAGAGTGCTTTGGAAGAATAAACGATCCCCATACGAATCCAACACGTTCTTTTGAAATATGAAGCAAATATTGTTCTTCACTTGTTTTATATTTTTGTTTCCATAACGATACAGTAGTTTCCAAACCAAAGTATACAGAGTCCCTGTCATACATAACTTTAAAGTGGGTGATGTCCACATTTCAACACTTCTTGCAGATAGAAGTCGCAACGATGGATTATCATACGATCTCATAAGGGCAATAAATTGGGGAAGGCTTAAGACATGTAAATTGGATTTTGCAATGTCATCAATCGTGTCAAAATCCTTTTCATACCGTGGTGTCAAAAGAAAACTTAAAAATGACCCTTGATATTCTGAGGTCATTGTAATTGTTCCCAAAAGACAAAATAATAATATTATTTTCAGTACTCTCTTCCTCGGCAGAGACGGCACAGTTCCTTGTACAAACACAGATAGTATGTACCAGACACTACCAAATGTTATTCTCCTGTGTATTATCCAATGAGCAAAGATATAACACATATTACTATATATGTACCGTGTTATGCAAAAGTGAACTAAGCGCCAAACTTTGAAAATCCACCTAAATGCGACGATTGGTTCCTGATAAGCATTAGAACGTTTTGCGCAATCGAAAAGAGAGGAAAACCAACAAATTTCCAAAAAAAGAAACATAATTTCACTTTTGATTACGGCTACATTAATGCTGGACATCAACCTTTATACGTAATTTTCTCAAAAGTAAGAAAGTGGCGCTTAGTTCGTTTTCGCAGGACACGGTACATATTATCATTGCGAATACTAACACCCATGTTGGCGTATCAAAAGGTAAAACGAAAATCATCCTTTTTGGGAGTTCTTCAGCTTTTGGAGAAAGAAAAGCAAATCCATTAAAATAAAACACATCGATGGTAAAACATCATCATTGGGAAAGGGCAAATCTCAGAAAGCTCTGAAATCACTTGTCCCAAAGGTCCTATCCACGTTCCATTAGGAAATTTTCTGTTTACGGTCCTTGGTTGATATTTTTCAACGAGGATTGGAGTAAAATTCATTTTATTTCTAACTGTTTCAAATATTCTCCCAGAAAACCCATAAAATTGTATTTTTCCATCTTTTGTGTGCTTTAGCCAAATAAACGGAAAGACGTTATAAGTACTTACTCGAAGATTATATCCATACATGTTGTTTACAGTTTCTAGTAATTCATTATTTGATTTGTATCCTGAATTCACATTTGTTGATACACAAGATGTGTTAATTTTATTATACTTTTGAGTAAACGGGTTGTAAAACAAGAAATGTGACACGATTCAAATTGAGTTTTATGGGAAGCATCAGATAATGATGTTGTTAGCTGCTGAACAGTTACTGGTAGATTACAGATATTAAACAGTTGCTTCGTAAGTGTATTTAGAATAGTTGGTTGCAGTGTTTCATGCAGAATATATACTTGGCGTACATTACTAGTTTCTCTATTGCAGAGATACTTAATGAATACTGAGTAGCTCTCTCTTCTGTTGACTGGTATGATGTTATCATTTGATGATATTGTTAAGCAATGAAGAGCTTGAGAAATTGTCATAACTGCAATAACTATTCGTAGTATAATTTTAATGAATTTGGACTTCACACATCAGTTGAGCTCTGAAAGGTAAATCAAAATACAATATTATATTTGGTCTAGGAATTAATTCGTGCGGGTGGACAAGAGATGGCGCAACGAACGGAGCGTCCCACAGTTCCGTGTATCCACACATGTGTTGCAAACCCCTGTCATCGCGTATCGTTCGTAGTATAGGGCAGTGGATTAAAGCGTCAACAACACCAGTTTGTAGTTAAGTGAACATGGCGCAATTTGTGCCTGATAAAGTGTTTTTGCGGGGTGTCCTGCTGCATTACTTTAACATGCAGAAAAGTGCGACTGAAAGTCATCGTATTTTGGTGGAAGTGTATGGTGACCATGCTCTAGCTGAGCGAACGTGTCAGAAGTGGTTTGCACGGTTTAGAAGTGGTGATTTCGGCTTGGCAGACCAAGAGCGAGCTGGACAGCCAAAAAAATTTCAAGACGAAGAATTGACAGCATTGCTCGAGCAGGATTCGTGTCAAACGCAGGAACAACTTGCAGCAGCATTAGGCGTTGATCAAACAACAGTCTCCAAACGCTTGAAAGCCATGGGAATGATTCAAAAGATGTCACATTGGGTTTCACATGAATTGAAAGACAGAGACGTTGAAAGACGAAAAACCATTTGCGAATTGCTGCTTCAACGACAGAGCAGAAAGGGGTTTCTGCATCGAATTATTACGGGTGATGAGAAGTGGATCCATTACGAGAACCCTAAACGAGAAAAGGCCTGGGTGAAACCAGGTGAACCAGGTCCATCACAACCAAAACGAGATATTCACTGTGCAAAGGTTAGGCTATGCTGTGCATATGGTGGGATATGAAAGGTGTGGTGTACTATGAGCTGCTGCAACCGGGTGAAACTATGAATGGAGAACGTTATCGACGACAATTAATGCGTTTGAAGCAAGCTCTGGCCAGAACACGACCAGAATGGGAGAACAGACATGATAAACTTATTGTTCAACATGATAACGCTCGCCCACATGTCGCAAAACCGGTCAAAACCTATTTAGAAAATGTCGGATGGGAAGTTTTACCCCACCCGCCGTATTCACCAGACGTTGCTCCTTCGGACTACTACTTGTTCGATTGCATGAACAACGATTTGATTGGACAGCGGTTTACTTCTTCAGAAGATATCGAAACATGGGTCTCTGACTGGATCGCTTCCAAGGATGAGGACTTCTTTCGCCACGGAATCCGTACATTGCCTGACAGATGGGCGAAAGTGGTGGCTAGCGATGGACAATATTTTTCTTAAGGTATTTATGTATTTTGTGTTTGTACTACAGCTTCAATGTGTGCGTACCAACCGCACGAATTAATTCCTAGACCAAATAAATGTACAAAGTATAAATTAAATCTTTCTAACTCTACAGCTACTAGAAGCGATAAGTTCCCGGAAATGATAAAACCACAATTAATGCGTATTGTACCAATAAAGTCCAAATATTTGGACTTCGCTTTCGACGTATTCAGCTAAAACTTTTATAGCACGAAGTTCATTTAACGTGAATCTGGGTTCAACTGTTCGGAATTCACTCTTTTAACAAGAAGTTACGGAAGTTCAAATACTTTGACTTTCAGTTTTCTTTCCTGTGGATTATACTACCAATTTGAGATATGAAAATGTCAGTGATTTATATCAAACTAGCTGAATGCAAGCTCTTTGCATAGAAGGAATAGATGGAAATATTTGAAAGGTTTATTTGAACTCCTTTCACCCTGTTACGATACGTATTTGATTAACGTAAAAAAAGTAAAAAAGCTTGATCGAAGTGCTACGATGTTCAAACTTACATATTAGACAGTCATTACCTGAGTAAAACATTCTATATCCTTCGCTGTTCAACACCCCATTACCTTTTCATCTAACTTCACAAACTCCTATCAAGTCTAGACTATTTCGTTTCAGTTCTTCTTGAAGATTTTCTAATTTCCCTACCTGTAACGTAGTAGGTACGTTCCTTGTCCCTATCCTAAACCTTTTGCTCTTCCCTGTCTTTCTTTCTCTGTTTCTCTTCCCCCCATTGTTACATTTTCGTCCAATGGTCCTTCCCAAGCCACTTTCCTCTCGGAGATCCGAATGGGGGAATTTCTACCTCCGGAGCTATATTTTGCCATTGCGAAACACCATTGTAAATATGTTTTCTTTGTGCTGTCAGCAAACTAGGGAATAATAGAGTGGTGATTTCCCGTTGACTTCGACCTAGCACTATTCCATCCGTTAAGTCAGTCTGACCTTGCCTAGGACTAATGTCCAAGTTGTCTTAAAAATCATTATGATTTCCGCCAACTTGTCTACTGGAGAACTGCTGCCTTCTACGAAAATACTCTTTGTCTGACTATTCCAAGTAGACCAATTCGGTAGGGGTGGCAATTCTGGTAGTGAACTAACACCGACATTTTCACTGCAGTACGCAATTCTCCCCACCCGATACATCAGTGTCTTCGTGCGTGAAGGTGGTAATAATAATAATAATAATAATAATAATAATAATAATAATAATAATAATAATAATAATAATAATAATAATAATAATAATAATAATAATAAAACCACCTTTGTAGATACTTTTATTTGGGCAGCATTGTAGAGTTATTATTGAAATATGAATTGAATTGTCTGAGTCGGTTTTGAGAAAATAATCCAAAAAACCCAATCGAAGAATTAACTATCCCTTGTGGAATTTTTCTAGAAAAATGACGTATGAGGTTATTAATGGAACATAGAGTTATGAAATATAAGATATTCAAAAATCCCTTAAAATGTCAAAAGTGGAGAAAAACCGAAGGAAAAAAGTAAGATCACTTTAACAGTTATCAATAGTAATAAAATATCAACTGCGTGCATCCATCGGTAAATGAGAGTAATGAAATTGATAATTAAGGCTGTATCCAACACTCGGATTTCCCTATGTAATAACATGGCATATTTCTTTCCAAAATACTATGAAAACTATTAACATTATACAGTTCAAAATTCGGCCAAATGTTTGTTAGTATAAATATTGCATGTTCAGTTTGACTTTTTCTTGCTAAGGTAAGCTTTTTTAAGGCTCGCTAATTAAAAATTAATTTTCTTCCATTTAAAAGCTGTTTGAATTTTGGCCTACATTTTGCAACAGCGCAGAACAACAGATAGGATTCTAACCAGGTAGGTTTCTTTTATTCTCTGCCCTCCCCCCCTAGGTCACGTGCGTGAACTTTGGGTCAGTATCAATGGTGTAGGTAGGGCGCTCACTCATCCCAAGCCTTTCCTCCTTTACTGTAATACAATGATTTCGTATTGGATTCTATTTTCATATATTATGTTGCATTTGCGACTCTTTTATATAGACATCTTATGATTGTTTTATATAGATAATTTGTTACAAATCTTTGAGTTTTACGTCCTACGGTTATGCCGGCTAGGCTAAAGGAGACGGTGATGATGAGAAATAAATAAAATCTTGGAATGAAGAAAGTAAGAGGAAACGGGAGAACCAAGAGGAAACACACGCACACGGTGTTTGTCACAAAGTTCACTTGGCGTGAGCCGGGATCGAACGAAGGACCCCACGCACCAGAGGCGAACGCTCAACCACATAAACAAGCTGTACACCGATGTTTAAAGAAAAACTTATTTGAAATAAGTTCTATCCTTATTTGAAACAAGTTCCATCAATCTTACACAAGATTTCAGAAGATTAATCATATACTGTATTGTTAATCTTTTTCAACTCTTTTCCGTTACCATAGATATCAAAGTCTAACAGAGCATTGCAAAACAAAATGAATGTCTAAACTTTATTATTATTTAGCTCCTGTTTAGCAGCATTGTTGGCCGCGAGACCTACCTGTGCATTATTCCTGGTTTAATTCTCGCTGGGAGCACAAACATTTTCTAGTATTTCTTCAGGATCATGAGGCAATTGGGGAACTATCTGAATTAAGAGTAGCGAACTCCAATCCAGAAACCCAAAGAAAAATAGCGCCTGGGAACTTTTGCGCTGGTCACTCATCTTCCAGTTTAACGTGATCCATCTACTTGGCCGTAGTCTTTCGTGACTGGAAAACTTGAATTTAGACCTTCTTAGCGATTTCTTTAGCGACTTCAAACTGTCCATAAAGAAAATGAAAGGAATGTAGGTTCTTTCCTATTTGTCTCACTTGCAGTATTAGTCTCACCTCTGTGTACTCAAATAAAAAATGAAATATTTAAGTTTTAGATTCCATGGTTATGCAGGATAGGCTAAAGGAGACTTGTAAATCTACTTCTCGCCACGACATCCGTCTTATTTTCGATACGAGACAAGATATTTTCTGCATCGTGGACAACACTATTGCCTATTTATTATTTTTTTTTAAAAAAATCACATTGAGTCGGGCCATGAATTGACTTGGTTGCTGAATGACGATATTATTTAAACTCAAAGAATGGGGACAAAATCACTCAGTGGTAGGCTATTGGAAATGATATCTGGTTATCAGACCATGTTAGCTTGTCTGGTGAATGACGTATCCACGGGTTATCTCGGTATTTTCCCGTTTTTTTATTCTACTAAATCACTTCATAATGATTCACTTTCATTAATAATGTTTTACGGTACAGGCTACACGGCATAACAGTGAGATCTAAACAGATATATTTCATCTTTCACTTACAATTGATTAAATACATTTGTTTCCTTTTTTCCTACAACTTTTAAGCGTTTAAAATGCAAACACACGCAGCATATATATAATATTCTGAAACTTATTATCCTATATTTCTTGCAATAAACAAATTGAATTTATTACCGGTAACCAATTGCACAAACGCGAACAAGGCTATCTCACAATTATTTTATAGTCAGCAATAATTAATTTCCAGATAATCAATAATTATCTTCTTATTCGTCACTCAAATATTCTCCGTTTTCCGTAAGTTAGATATCATTCATTATCGGGACATAATTCGTTATTTGTGATCCGGATATTATCCGTTATCCGTCATCCGGATATTATCTGTTATCCGGAAATTATCCGTTATCTGTTATCCGAATATTATCCGTTATCTGGATATTATCCGTTATCCGAATATTATCCTTCATCCGGATATTATCCGTTATCCGGATTATCGGTTTGCTCAAAAACGGATACCGGATAATTTCTTATCCGGATATCCGTTATCCGGATATTTTGGCCATATCCCTAGTTAGTATAATTCAGGAAAAATGTGCATTGATTTAACATTGTCTTCAGTTAGTTTAATTGTATTATTATTATTATTATTATATTTTTTCTATATTCATCAATGATCTACCAGGAAAAGTCAGGTACTCAAAAATACTATTATACGCATATGACATAAAGCTCTTTAGAATAGTTAATAATGAGTATGACAATTATCTCCTGCAGAAAGACTTAGATGCAGTAAATCATTGGTGCGAAAATAATTTATTAACAATTAACTCTGGAAAAACAAGATATATGACATTTACTAATAAAACTCAATACTTTGTCAGCAAATATAAAATTCATGTAGTAAGAATGAACAAAATAGAACAAATTAAAGATCTGGGTATTATTTATGACAGACAATTGAAATTTAGTGCATAATCCATTTTTCAGACCTCCATACTTTATTGCAAATGTCACTTACACCCCTTTGCTTCTCGCTGCCTCATTTCGAGAACGTTTCCCCCTCCCCCCGACGTGTAAAAGACGTCATAGAAATCACGTCATATTGACGTGTAAAAGACACGTCATAGAATACACGTCATCATAGAAATGATTTAATGCAATCAACGAGAAAAACAATAGGATTTATCTTTAATCAGTGGCCTGATTTTTTTACATGGTAGTTCTTATGTGTATTTATATAAGACACTCGTTAGACCCAAACTTTAATTTGGTTCAGTCGTTTGGAACAGTTTGTCTAATATACTTATTAACAAACTCGAAGCAGTACAGAAATGTTTTATAGGACTACTATGTTATAAAATGAAAAAGGACTACTATTCACACGAGTATGAATATTGGTTAACTTTTTGGGGATTTCAATCTCTAGCAGAAAGAAGAAATTTTATTTATAAATACTTTATTCGAATGGTATTGGGTAATAAATGTACCGTGTCCTGCGAAAACGAACTAAGCGCCACTTTCTTACTTTTGAGAAAATTACGTATAAAGGTTGATGTCCAGCATTAATGTAGCCGTAATCAAAAGTGAAATTATGTCTCTTCTTTTGGAAATTTGTTGGTTTTCCTCTCTTTTCGATTGTGCAAAACGTTCTAATGCTTATCAGGAACCAATCGTCGCATTTAGGTGGATTTTCAAAGTTTGGCGCTTAGTTCACTTTTGCATAACACGGTACAAATATAGTAGCGATTACTGCTTGGAGAATATAGGAATAAGAGTGCCGAGTTATAGAGTAAGAAGTCAGTCGATATTGGTAGCACTAAATTTAAAACGTGAAATATTGAGAAGAGTGACAATGTCTTATAACAGTTTAAAATGAACATATGTTGGGAGAAACAATAAAGCAATTATTTCATTCTATTTAATTATATTTTTTCCAAAGAATAAACTGTATTAAGTTTATGAGAAGGGTATTGAGTTTGTTATTATTATTATATATCTTCAGAATATCTTAAGCTATAACATTTTATACAAAGAACCAATATTTTATGTGGAAATGTGACAATAGGTAACCAGGATCTTTTACATAGGACGAAATTTTAGGCAAGGTTGACTCATTATTTAAAGGATAGTTAAATGAAGGTTTAATATCCATAGCTCTGTAAATAGTATTTTATGATATTGACTTATGTATTTTAATCTTATTTTATAATCAGCATTAATCTTGGTAATGTGAATATATTAAACTTCTGACAAGGGTCTTAACCTACTAATCATTCTATATCACTAATTTTCTTGTCCGTTTTAAATGATTGTATAATAGTCTTAACATAGTGCTGTATTTTTGCCAATGAGCTGTTCGCGGCACTGAAAATAAAGTTATTATTATTATTATTATTATTATTATTATTATTATTATTATTATTATTATTATTATTATTATTATTATTATTATTATTATTATTATTATTATTTAGTCAGTTAGTTAGTAAAACTATCTTACTTCAAAGCTCGGGTCAAAAATTTTCTTTTTACCCTACAGGTATGGAATCTCAGTAACACGTTACAGGAGGAAAGAAATGACTTGGATTGATTCCAGTTTCAAAAGATGAGTAAGGAGTTGGCTCTCAAGTATCAAAAAAGTGGAGAACAGGAATGACCTAAAAGCTAAGGCTTTACCTATATTCTACCTTATTAGGTACAGAATGGGATAAAAGGGATAATGGCAAAGTATATTGTTTCATCAAATGTTTGAAAATTTCGATGATTACTGAGATGAGTTTTTTAAAGAGAAATCGCCCCTTTCCATTAAATAATTTCCTAATTACCTTGTCGTCTCTATGCCATCTTAAGCTTAGTTTATCTATTGTCTATTTGACGTTTACAACAAGCTAAAATGGGGTCGGGTGTCGGGTTGAGCCTTCCTAATAATATATTTACGAAATTTCAAGGAAGTTTAGCTTAGTGAGGATGGCAGACTGCGGTACACCAGAGCAGTAGCGTAGCCAGGATGTGTGTTGGGGGGGGGGGCAAGTGCTGTTATAGGTACATATAGAAACATTACAAAGAAATATATAAACATAAAAATATATAAAAAAAAATTACAAACGTCAAAGTACATTGTCGGACCTCTCTGGGGGGGGCGGCCCCTCTGGCCCCCCCCTTTCCTTCGCCATTGCACCAGAGTACTTATATAATCGCAAAATTGTGAAATTTCACAATACAATAAAATTGTGAGATTGTGTAAAATATGGTGGTGGATTTTTATGGATTGATTGTCAGTGTCGTTAGCATTGGATAACGTAAAATTATTACAAGATTTATTTCCAACCGTCGTATCAATCGGGACTGATCTCTCAGTATTAAAAGAACAATTTGCAGCGTGCAAAGTGTGGTTCCGCAAAGAAATTTCGTATTGAGCTAGACGAAACTAGGCATTCGCTCCTGGCAATAATGGTGTTAGAAGGAAAGCCTCACATCCACTTCGTATACATGGAGTAGGTAAGTGTTAGGAGTACTTTTTTTAAAAAAGGATGTTAGAAATATTGTACGAATAGAGTTTCATAGTATTAAGGTATAATGTATAAAGAAATGTATTCTTCCTCTAAGACCTCGTCCCAGGTTATGGGTCTAGAGGCGACTCCTAATTGGAGTGCCGAATCATCTGTATTCATCACAAGAAAATTACGGAATGCGAAGCCATAAGTACCCTACACGCCTCTCATCCAGTGTATGGTTTTTGAACCGAAGATCTTCAACCAACCCTTAAAGACAAGGAAAGTTCCTATTTGATGATAATGAAATGCGAGATAGTACTTAAAAATACCGAAAGATAGTACAATAGTGCCGCAAATAGTACCGAAAGAAAGGAGGAAGCATTTTGGAAGCCTGTTGGGAAAGGATGAATGCAAACAGCTTAGTCTAGAGTTTTCTCTCCCATAAAGTAATGTACGTCCACACTCGTATGGGAATAATATCACCCCTATTGTTGGCGAAATGGTAATTCTGATTTTGAGGACTGGAACTTATGGGAGTACCCGTTCCCGGAGAGAGACAACAAGAACAGCCTTCCTGTATCCATCGAGCGACGTTAGACATATTGAAGATAGGCTATTGTTCGTACCGTTAAATTGTTAATCGTACAGGCAAGGGTTTCAGGAGACAACTATCTGTATATTATTTTGAGATAGTTGATTTCTAGAGATTCCATAAAAGCGGGAGATAGATGCATAGATGAAGAATAGATATACTAAGTCTGGAGGAAGCTGTCGATTTATGGTGAAAATAATTTGAGCCACAAAGGATTTAGCAAAATATTTCCGCTGGGAGATGCGAGTAGCGAGCAGCATGGGCGTACAACGAGTGATTAAATTTAACTTACAAGTTTCTCCCGGAAATAATTTACACTTGTGAGACGAAAGAGAAATCAATAATCCATATATAGTTATTGTGAATATAGGATAACTCGTTACGTATTAGATGTCCAACTAATAGACCTTTGTTTTTATATAATTTGCCAATTCACTATGAATATTTAACACACATATACAAAAATAAATGAATATTTTCACGTATGCTTTATGAATAGTGGAGTAATGCACTCTCTCTCTTATCTCTTTCCAGATCAAAATCTAAGGAGTATTCTCAACTTAAGGGAGAGCAGGGTGAAATAATATAAGTCCATGAATTGTAAGACAGTAACAGTAACATTAATTTCTTCCATAGTCATTTAATTCTGTACAGACATAACAACGGGACTTTTGACTAAAGATTTGATTTTTTTTAAATATTGACAACCAAGGTTAAGAAACATAGTCGCACTGTAGAAGGGTCATACTTTGGAAAAGTGTTTTAGCTCAGCCAGTGGCGTACAGAGAAGTTCGTCAAGGGGTCTTCAAGCTCCCAAGCTCGTACAATTACATGAGTTTATATAGTATACCTCAATGTGGTAATCTTCGGGACAGCCTTTCCCCAACCACTACTTCTTTTCACTCCCATAACCTTCGGTTAGTCCTCGCGATAATGTAGGCTGTCACCGTTCTTCTGTTCTGCTTGGATAGCAAAGCCCAGCGCAAATGAGAAAAAAGCTTACCTTCCTGTTTCCAGTTAACACCACCAACAATAATAATATATGAAAGTCAATTATCAACAGACAAACTATGAAAAGTATAAAAATAAGGAAAGAATCCTAGTTGAAGATTCTACGTAGCTCTAAAATAACGAATTACATCAGCAAATAATTTTTTTTTATATATGTAATATGCTATACGCGATTGCGACTAAAGCAATCAATATGAGCTTTTTACATTTGATTTCAAGCAGAGATAGCACAGAAGAACTGTTATCGCCTTTACTACATTTTTAAACGGATGTCACTATTTCTTAATTCAATTGGCTTCCAATTTACTTACAATTTCGACACTTAAAGTTGAATTGAGCCCACTACTCGCGCGTCGATAGAAACTGCCAATTTTAGAAAACGATTGGTTGGAAGATACTGCAAATTAATAAATAGAAAAATAGAAACTAATACTCTATTTGAAAATAGAGAAGATAGTAATTACCGTTTGCTCCGATTCTGAGTCAGAATTTGTTCACTTTCTGACGTGGAGTCTTCAATTTGCATTATGAAAGGGTTAGTGTCCGCGCCATAAAAAACATGCTGTATCCCCGACAACTTATCTAGGGTCAACTATATAGTAGTTGACCGAATTTGATTGTAAAGAATTTGTGTCGTTAATTTACATTCTTTCTGTAACGGCACAGAATATGTGTCGTACACCGTGCTTTCTCTGAAATAATCGTGTTAGGTTAATTTAGCAAAACATTCATTAAAACAATTTATTTTAAATTTTAACATAAAATGTGGTAAATTGTACAGTTTTCGACCGCACAGAAACTAAGTTCGACCACTACGTGAACCGGTAGTCGACCAGAACCTGGAAGTTACAGGAGTGCGGATCTAACTTTAGAATTGATATAAAAATAATCATACCTAGACCTACCTTAACCACAAAAGTTTCTTTTTTGTAAATATAACCCGAAGTAGTTATACTGTACTTGACCAATTTGTACAAGTTATAGATAAATATATGCATGTAATTTATGAAGTTGAACGAAAAACTACAAATGTAGCTGCAAATATTGCAAATACAAATTTTAGCCTTGTTCCAGAGACACAAAAGTCTCAAAATGAATACAGGCGTAAGTCTAGTCATTTTATAGGGCTACATTAACTCACTAGAAAATCTTCATCGCGAATTGTCGCTTACTTCCCCTACCTAGAAACACGTTAAGTACTGAGTTTTCGTACTGCTCAGAAGTATCAGCTTTCAAATCACGGAATAATACTCCGTGAATTCTGAGAATGCATTGAAGATGTGTTTGCAATTTTTCGCCAACGTCTCTGTAAGGGCAGTTGCAAGATGTGACTTCCATTCGCGTATAGGACATACAGACTTATGCTATTCTCAGAAATAAGTTATCTGTACGCCAATAAGGAAAAGAAGAGAGCATTTTTCTTGATCAATCAAGAGAGCAAAATGTCAATACACTAATACAGAGATTGTTCAGTCTATATTTGGCCAATTTCGACTTACCTAAAATGGCGCCAGGTCCGTAAGTGCTCGATGTGTATTCCTTGGTTCCTAACAATAGCTCGACAGCGTAATTTCCACTGTAATAGGCTTCTCTGAAGAACTGGGAGGGAAATCTTGTCCCATTCCCTTTGCATAGCTTTCCAAAGTCCTTCCACAGCTGTCACACGCCGTTTTCCCAAAGCCCCCTTCACCAATCCAAATCCACAATAGTCCATAGGACTTGCATCTGGAGATTTAACAGGTACCTCAATGAAAGGTATGACCTGTATATTACCTGACCAGCGAACGAGTGCGGGCGGCTGGTTTTGGAACTAAAATGCAAGCAACAGTGTTTCTAACCGGATTACTTGTAATCAATCTATCACATTTCTTTTTGTCCTGTTCGTAATAAACCACTTCATGCATATGCTCAAGTCAGGATGCGGGGCAAACGGGCCAATTGTGTCCCCCCCCCCAGAATAGCATATTTTTTATTTTAAAAATAAAAACCTAAGAGTATTCACCTTTGTATTATAAATGTAAAATAAAACCTATAATAGGTAGGCTTTACTTTTTTGTTTTACGTTGCAGAAGTCAAATAAAGCAATAAATTGCAAGAAACTACTTACATTGGCGTTCTTGCTCAAAAAATGTCCACCTTCGAAATCGCAGGTGGCCATCTCTGCTCTAGAAATTGCAAACAATAGCTACTTCTCCTTTTCTAAAGTTGTTTTACTTATTTTTTGCAATACATTCTTATCTTGATTTGACTTCGAACAACGGCCCCCCAAACATTCAGCCTGGATCCGCCCCTGGCTCAAGTTACAAGCAAAAAAAAAAAAAAACTTCATATTAACTTGTGAACAAACTAGCGAGCAGCGTTTTGCAGGCTGCTTTTGTTTTATAATGACGAATAAAACGTAATCAATTTTTATACAATCTGCTTAAGCTCAGTGAATTGTCAATTGTGCTATGTTGTTCTTAAATTGGTTAATTTCCATTCATATAGCCTATCACTATTCACAATACATCTGCATCACTGCAGGAATGGTTCACTACAACCACATAGCTTACGGCGTTCTTTATTAAGCGGAAAGATATTAGGTTATGCATAACATCCAAACTGCAACTTTTAAAAACCGTTGGAATACACTGCAGAGTAAAACTCTCCGCTCTCCTGTCCCACCGCGCTTGCCAAGAAACTCATGTAAACACAACAGCAGCGCCATCCTCCCAAAACCGCACTGCTATCCTGGTCAGGTAATACCACTTGTATCCTCCATCTCCCTGTAGAATGCGAGAGACGATCGTGAGGTATGTGGTGAGGCCTTGTCCATGTGAATGCGCACCAGATTGGCGTAATTTCCGTACATTGTTGGAATCTCATGCTTGTAGATCGGCCGCATGATCTGCTCCTGAAAATACTGCGAATTTATTTTGCAGTTCTTCGCACCCTACGAATCTTTAGTTTACCTCGGTAACAGTAGCCAGTAAGGACCATGAACCCTTTTGGGAAGGATTCTTTACAGACACGGACCCATCTTCTGAAGTTCCTGGCGCCTTTCTCTCGGTACATGATGGCTCTCGGTTTGCCGCAGTCGGAAAGGTAAATTCATGTTTCATCGAGCGTTACGACGTACATCGACCTTTGTTTTGCCAGTTGCTGTTCGTACAGCTTCAGGGCGTTACACTTTCGTTCCTTTGGGTGGGCATCCGTGAGACGATGGCCGCGAAATTTCATGACTTTTTCCAGCTAGAGGTGATGGTGTAAGGTCCGGCTCAGAGTCCCCAAAGAGAAGTCAAAACGATTAGCCATACACCTTTGTGTTGGCGTATTTTCTTGCATTACCATTTTACGAAGTTTCCTCTGCATGGTGGAGGTGGCCTTGGTGCATTCCCGCTTAATAGGCAACTTCGTTGGTGATGCAAATAGTGGAGTTTCGTTGCCCTTGTACTTTTTAATAACTTTTTATTCCACTTAAACTGATATTGCAACTATTCTTCTTGCACTGTTTTCGAATGACAGAAGCACAAAAGTGGGCGTCATAAAAAGCCGCAACATAGCCTTCCCAAAACCGGCTTAGTTTGGGCGGCATTTTGGTCACAGAGCGAAAACCGATACACTTGGAAACAAATTTAACACAACACTCACAACAACGGTCCTGTTTTGTGAGTTATTGTCGTCCGCTCGGAAAAACAACTTTGTTCACAGGAAGCCACTGCACAACACTGCAGGACGCCACAAGCCAGGGCGGGTGAGTCCATTCTGCCCGGGAAGGGGAAGGAACGAAATCGGGCAAACTTAGGCTGAACAACCTCTGAAGAATGCCTCAGATTTGATCCAGTATGTCTCAAATAATCCTATGTCTTATCTTTTTGTTCTATTACAATATTTACCAAATCTTTAGGTGTTTTACATAAATGGCAGAATACACTGCAGCAATGAATTCAGCTTATTGTGAGTCCAATCTTTGAGTCCGAAAAGTATCCCATTTCATAGATATAATTAAAAGTATGTCTTTATTGGAGTTGATAATTCTTTCTGAATCTTGCAACAAACCTCCATAATTAATACTTGTTATGTACTCTTTCTGTTCCTAAAAGCAATATATAATTACATACTTTGTAAAGAACGAACGTGCTTTAGATACTTTTTACGCTGTCCTTAAAGTCAATCCGGATGTCGGACGTCCACAGGACATACGAGATTGATCCGCAATGAACAACGGGACATGCCATGATCATCCGAATTTGCTCCCGGGACATCCATAGGACCTCCGCGAGATATCCAGATGTCTTCTAATATCCCGGAAAACGGGATATTCAACTGGACCTCAAACGGATTTCTACTGGTAAATTGTGGGATAATGTTGTCCTAGATATGCCTGGCGTGGGATTTCCCTGGAATATCCTGTTTCATTTGGGATGTCCCGTGGACAACCTACGTGGAAATCCTTTATGACATCCCATGCAGGACTTCCATGGAATGTCTACTCATTGTTCCGATAATCCCCCGAACTATCTGGGATAATTGGGACCAAAATGGGACGTCCTAGGGACGTCGTGTGTTATGTGGGTTACCTTCGCGACAAAAGAAATACTATCTTCAAATTCCACGTTAATACCTATAGTAGTATGGGCTGGTCGATGATAAATCACACCCTTCCACTTTTATATAATAGTATAAATTGACTTACCTGAATTAAAATGTTAGATAATTCTGATAGTCAATTTTTCGTTGTAATATTCTATTCTATTTATAAATTTAATACTGAAATGTTATTTCGCATATATAGTATTAACTTGAAGCGAATAGAATGTCCGCCATGACGTCCTGTGTGAAACTTATCTCAGTTATACAATACATATTGACAAAAGTAACGTACTATCTAATGTCATAAACTCAGTAGAAGTCCAGCAAACAGGCTGAAGCACCTAGTCATTCTTGAAACAGTGCGTTGTTGAACAAGGTTGTATGAAAGTGCACCATGAAGAACACACAGTTACGATTTAATTTTCTTGATGAATTGAAACTGGAGCATTGTGCCGAAAAAAGAATAATACAATTGTTTCGATATGCTCCCTGTATTCTTGACCCGTCTACTACACGCACCGGCCGTAAATGCACGAGGCTTTGTCCTCTCGCGTCCCTCAACCAGAGATGGCAGAACACACAAGGAAAAGTGTCGCACTAGCTAAAAGGAAGGACAGAAACATATACCCATGGGTGCCTCTGGCTGGGGGACAGTGAGACGTGTCCTCCTCAATATTGTGTGTAGCAGATGAAAATGATCACAAACTATTTAGATTTATATGGAAGAGGTAATGAAATATGCAGCACAAATTAATAGTACATGTGCTGTTAAGTATGGAGTTTGTGTGACTGAAATGTCTGTGCGACGTGTGCCGCTTTCAAAGAAGAAAATAGAACTACAATTCCTGATTTATTGAAGTAGTCTCGGCTGCAGCCACACACTTTTATCGGCTCAACCAAATGACTGTATGGCATGATGAAAGAAACCTGGAGAAGTTGATGGCGAATTAAGAAGAAAAATCTACAAACTCAAGGAAATACACAGTAAACTTAAAGGTGGCGAATGGAATTAAAACTGTTAGAGAAATATGAAAAATGTATATAGAGATTAATTCCATACAAATCGAAAGGTAGCACGAGAAATATTATTATGACAGTGTAGAAACTAAAGTTCTAAAGATGGAAATGAGTCTTCAATAAGTGAATTGCAGCTTGAGGTAGATAGAAAGAATACCGTAAGACGAGGTTACTTTACACATGATTTAAGGAATTTTAAAGAAAATCGTATGTAACTTACAAACGTAACGATTTAGAACACTGCATTTTAAAAATGTAATATCTAGATATACGAGTGGAAAACATTCGTGCAAGTTCATTAGTAAACATTCAGTATGACCATAGTTATTAAAATATAAACTTTGGTGCAAAGTAACCCCATAGGTGGGGTTACTTTGCACAACATACAAAAAAGTATATTAACATACGAATATAACGTTTCTGTGCAATGTTTTCCATTCAGTATTGATACATTTTAATTTCTACACAAAACTGCATACAGTTTAGAAATATTGATATTAGAATGAGGGTACTGGTATCAATACTTAGTGTGAATTACCAATATTTGTGAAGAAAATTATGTATTTTCTGGTACCAGGACAGGAACCACATTCTAATAGTTTAGCATATGTCCTACACAAATGCCAACTGAGGAACAGAAAAAAATCCCCGTGAACTGATTTGCTTTGGTTATTCTTCATGTCCACGAATATCATCCCAACCGCAATTAGTGGAAGATTTAAGGGTTTGGGTCTTTCAGGTTGAAGTCCACCCAAATTGCATAATTTCTTTTTCAAACTTTAGTCGTTATTATTTAAAGAAAAAAACATATAAAATGTTGGATTTAAAACAAGGAATTATCAGAAATTTTAGAAACAATTCGAAAAATTCCGATTTGTACAGTATTAGGTGGATTAAACTAACTAAAAGAAATAAACAATATCCTGGTAAAAATCAACGAAAGAAAGGAAATGAGTATAATATACTCGACTATTAAAATAAGCAAAGAAAAAAAAGAATTACACGAAGAAACATTGGAAATAGTTACAGGTCATGATCTCATGAAATCCTACACTAAAAGATCAATATAGAATATAATTAAACACGTTACTGGAGGCTAGATCAAACGCCAGAACAAATGAAAACATTGTGGATACTAGAAATAACCTAAACCAAAGATATGGGATAACGTGAGAAAGTAAAATAAAAATAAGTCAGAAGGTATCTAAACATATATAAAGATAATACGTATGTTGAGAGTAATACAACGAAAACGAGAAAAAGTCACACATTATTTTAGCACACACTATGAATCATTATAACTGAAGACGTGGTAGTATGTTATAAACAAAATTAACTTTCCTCGAAATAACCTGGAACATGTGAATGTCGCTTTTGTTTTTGTTAATGATCGTTTTAAGTGTGATTGAATATATGATTTTGTTTAATGTTGCATTAAATCAAATGTAGAATAGAACATAACATAAAGAATGATGTTTGGAACAATGAAAGGAAACTCAAGAACAAATATTTACATAATATCTTTCTGATTGACAGCAGTATCTTCTTGCTTTAATTCCATTCTAACTTACATTTTGTCATATCTGCTTTAAGACTATGTTATGGGAAAAATCGCGAAGAATTAATCCAAATAATAATTTATTTTTAACTGAAGGCAAAGGAGGGGAACTGCGCTTTTTTTAAGATTCACTCCTAACTATTTTAGAATGTTTGTATTTGTAATGAATATGTTTTTAGAGTTATTTTTAAATTGGAAAACAAATAAAGTAGAAGCTTTAAGAAAAAAGAAGGATGAAGAGCATGACTTAAGATTTTAGATACCATGCAGCACATAAAATGCATCACGGTGCACTGCTGAGTTATAACTAACCAGAAATGGGACGCAAAGGAAATAAAAAAGAATTACAAAAAAAGAAAAAGGCATGAGACAAGTGCCACAGATAAGACTGGAAAAATCGTCAAAGACAGGGGGAGGTGAAGGCTATAATCTAGGAAGGAAACAATAATATAAATAAGAATATATCCACGGTTGATAATGGAAATTCTCGTAACGTGTGATGCGTACACTTAAAAGCGGCACACAAACCACTATCGTATGTGCTTTATACCAGCTGAAAATGAAAATCGAACAAATGTTATGCAGGGATTTTTTCGGTAAATTTGGACTATTCTGGGATCATGTAATTTCAAAATTGACTTTCAAAACAATCCCAGCTTTCCCCTTTTTTCACCCGATGTTGATACTATTTGAAATACGAAATCTAACTGCAATTTCTAAGAGTCCCTATCAACTTGTTGATTTTATATACGCTTTCATATGCAAGTGCACAAAGTGGGGACCAGTAGGGAAAGGCAGTATGAAGTATGATAAATGTTATAAATACACAGCAGTTGAAAGAAAAAGGTGCTAGAAAACTCGTATCTTCGAGGATTATCGAAAGTGGTGTGAAAAATATATGGAGTCGAGAAAATTGCAAATTAGAGTACGGGAAAAATACATAGAGAAATGAATTATATTTGAAAAACAATGCATAAATAAACTATAAACAGCGCTTTTAGCTCCACAACATACTCGTCTGTCTTATTCACTTTCACTCTCATGCTCCTGCACTTTCCATTGGACCACACAACAAATTCCCAGGTGCATAAAACTTGATAAAAGTGGGCTATAGATTTTTAAAGAGCAGCTTACATCTTTTCCCTGATAAAACCATCGATATATAGCCATAATTGTGCTTTGCTTAGGTAAACCTGCATGGCAGATTCCAAAGCTACTTAGAAGGTGTATTTTTTCATACTACAAAGAAGCTTTTCTCCGAAAGATGGAATGTGTATAATAATTTTGTATTGAAGGCTATATATTTAAACAGACTGTTGAAGCTAATTTACAAATAAATAAATAAATAGCCCTTCGCTGGCATTTTATCAGAAAATTTTCGAACCCCATAATGAAAATTGATCCAACTTCGCTCTGAAATCAACTTATAATAAAAATGATCATGTCATCCTAAACAACTTCTACATAGAAGAATGAAACTTCGATTATAAGATAAACTTCTCAAATTTACTAGGAACATATTATCTGAGAAAATGTTGCTGCCCCTTAATACAGATTGGGACTAACGCTGTATAGAAATTGATAACGCTGTATTCATAATAACCATCTCCCTTTAAAGAAATCCTGCAGATAAAAAATCAACGTCGTTTATAATTCTAAAAGGTATAAATAATCTATTTTGTAAAAGAAGGTACTTTCCATAGTTATTTTGTATTAGAAATCTATTCTTAACCTTCTATTCTAAATCTATTGCTAGATGAAACCAATACAAAATACTGGGCAATATGTATCTAGGACCATTCTCATGTGTGTCTAGAATCTAGAAAGAAACTAAATTTATTTGTCATCTAGTAAGAAAGACATGACCTCAGAAAACACCCTTTGTAGTCAGAAGCAAAATAATTTGCAATAGCTATTAAAGTTCGAAATATATCTCAAATAGAATGGTTGGGAAATTTTACATGACTTCTACCTGGGGATATTCTAACATTCCTCTAAATTCTCAAATAAGTTCTAAACTTATTTTACTTGTCTAAAAGGAATGACAAGATTTATGATTATACAATCCGCAGTAACAAGCAGAAAACAAGTCATTCATATTCCCAAGTTTAAAAAAATTAAATACAAGCATCGAAATTTTTTCATTGCTTGTATGTAGAGAAATTGAAATTTTCTTCTTCATTGTAACAAAAAAAATCACTCTGCAGTAAGGGATAGTAAGATGGCAAAAACACTTTTACGATAGGTTCAAGAGCGGCGTAAACAAGAGTTTCAAATTCAGAAAGTGTTTGAAACAGAACGAAAAAGAACTTCCATTGGCGCTTGCAGCTAGGGACATTCTTACAAATTTCTAATTTTCAGAAAGCTAAAACTCGTAATTTATTAAACATAAATAATAAAAAGGAAAAGAAATAAATTATAGATTCCGCAAAGATGGAAGCTGAATATTTACAATTAAAAGGTACAAGTGCCAAATATGTTACGAAAATGTTTCCAATCGCTCTATTTGAGATTTTATCCAACTTGGAGTTAGTAATGATAGCTTTTCTCCTTCTCAACGGAAATGATATAATTCAAATTAAGATATTTTGAATTTTTGTATATTCCTCGCAAACGTTCTGCTCCTAACCATAAGTGGTTCAATTTGAAATCACGCCATTTTATAAGGCAAGTGAAATCACTTAATATTTTATCGAATCTTAAAGGAAGAATTGACCTAGATATGAGTCAGAAACTATTTCCTATTTTTTTTTAATATTTGAGACGTGTACGCAAACTATGGATTGTTGATACCAAATCAATTTTAATGGGCTGAAAGTTTCTAAGATTATTATATGTTTTTTATACATGAGTTGAAGAAACTACACTCTGTAATGTCTTTGGTTCCTCCAAAGGGTATAATTATCAATATATATTTTGCAGTTATGATTCTTAAAACCTATATTCAATAGTTATTAATATAATAACTTCTTTGAACAAGTTCAAGTAAAAATCATTTTTGTAATACTACACAAACTTGTATTTTATCGTGTGCGAGCCGAAATAGCAATTGTTACCGAAAAAGATGTGTACAAATTATTCTGAATTTACAAATTCTGATGAGAATAAGTAAGGAAGAAGAATAAAATCGTTTTTCCGCAGAAAATAAAAAACGTATTCCTTTATTTTCTGCGTATTATCCATACAAAAATTTTCGATGCAACTCTTCATGTCCTTTACCCAACCGTTTTCTACAGAAAAACTCGAAACCTGTATCATCAGTTTACGTCTGCAATATGTTTGCACAATTTCATTCACTTCGGTTCACGTCTTCTTGCCTTTCGGGCGTGAACTTACAAAATTTTGGGGTAGGTTCTTTTACCCACTAAAACCGTTTTTCGGCAGAACATAAAAAACTGTATTCGCTTATTTTTTGCGTATTGTCCATAAACAAATTTAATTTCCAATTCTTCATGTCGTTTACATACATCTGACATCTGGCAAGTACTTTTAACCTCCTAATGCATGGCCAATTTTTCCTACACAAATGCATATCGTAGGTCTCTCAGGCCCGCATTTAAATAAATGAAAAATATGCATTTATTCTATAATTTCATTATATTTCAGAACTAAACAGACTTTCAGACAGTCGTGAAACTCAAACGACTGTTTCTTGCTTCTTGCCATATATACAGGGTGACCCATAAGTAGGCATACACTCCTGCATTGGTCAAGTATAACATTCTAGCTTACGTTTTTTTGCTTCGGCTGTTCTGGGCTTAAGGTGCCTAACATTAAGAAAAGACATTAAAAACAAGTAATGAAGAAGCAAGTCTCTGATAAAAATAAGAAATAATATGAAATACATTGAACACATCACTACGGGACTGTATACCTACTTTTGGGCCACCCGATATATATATATATATATATATATATATATATATATATATATATATATATATATATATATGTATTAGTATATAATAATTTTGGTTGAAAGTTTTCCAATAAATATAACACAGCATATCTTTGCGGTAACATACTCATTTACCGTCTACAGTAAACTTTGCAGTTCGTTTATACAGTAACAATGGTTAATTTTCTTAGTGACACATCTACAGTAAATATTTCATTTTGAAGCTAAGCCATTAGTGCTTGCATTCTCTGTGCACAATTACACTGTGTTCACCACTTACAGTTCGTTCGTAGTGAACACACAGCATTTTATTTTTCTTGTCTCTACTTGTTGGACAGTTATAGCATCTCCTTCATGTTCCGTCTTCATAGCAATTGGATTCTCAGAGTTACAGTGCAGTTCAGGTTATTTTCGGAAGATGAGCATTTCTATTTCCTTCTTGGATGTAGGATAACATTAGTTCTTTTGCCAGCTTTTTAAAGAAAATTCTTCTCTTGGATGAATTCTTGGAAAAGAAATACACATGTGACTCATACACAAGGAAAGTATTTACAGATGCTACATGTAGCATGTTGAGAAACAAAATACATGGCCATCTTTTTGATTTTCGTTTTGTGGTATAGTTTCTTGTTATTTGGTCCAGACAATCTACTGCTCCTTTCGTGTTATGGTAATATATGATTATCTCCGGTTTTGTTTTAAATCTCTAGAATAATATTTTTGTCTGTATGTTGTGCTGACTGGAATTATCCTTTAATGTGGTTGTGGACATAACTGCCATTGTTATATTTTCACAAAAGCCAAATTCAGACGACTGATCTGGACGTTCATTTTTGTTTTCATGATAGGTGAAACATCTTTCTTGTTCTGTTTTATAGTTCCAACCATTGTCAGTTTTGACGCAAGGAGTTCCTTTGCTAAAGAAACCGACGGAAAATAATTATCAAAAGTAACATTTCTTCCTGAATTCTCAAAGTGTTTTATTAACTCAAGAACTAAGTTTTTTTTTACCCAAACCTTTTGCTACAGGGTTATTTGCCTGTCTTTGCGTGTATATCATTCCGTCCAATGCATAGCAACTTTTCGTATCACACAACCAAAATAGTTCGAGTCCATACCTGGGTGGTTTACTGGGTACTTATGAACGAATTGTCATCACCTTCTACAAGGAATAAGCTGTTCGTCAATAGTCGCGCTTTCACTCGGAACGTATTTTGTTCTACATTTATTCAAGAAAAGAGTCCAAATGCATCGAAAAGGACCCAACCGATCTGTTTGTACCTATTCGTTCCTAGTCCTTTATCATCAAACTGTAAACTTTTCTTATTGTTTCAAATCGATTCAAAAGATATAGATGCTCGATAGTGTGGATTACCATCAGAAGAACAAGATAACTCACAACCTGAAGTGTCTCCGTTATTTTCAACTCCCGCCAATATTAATATTCCAATGAAACCTTGGAGCTCTTTCATAGTTACATCCATCCAAGTAATTTAGTTCTCAACTAATCTTTTTTTTATATATAACTGAAAATAATAGAAAATAATACACATACACATGATAACTTCCTACTTTACTCTCCTCCAGACAGTAACACCGGTGCACTACAACCACAGGAGCTTCCCCTTCTAAGATACTATACACTTCTAAAACAGGAAAGTACATAAGTATAACTTAAGAAAGGAAAAACAAAACGTTTCCGTGAGAACTGGTAGACAAAATAGGGTAAAAGCATTAGCGGGACTGAGACTCATGTTATGTAATAACGGGTTATAAATGAAAAACAGTGAATATAAGTATTATTTCTAGCAATTTAAGTAAATTGCTCATATGATGCAATTCTTCGTGCCCTGAATATATTTTGGAAGATGTCAGAGAAATTTAGCATTCAAATCTAAAAAATAACAAAATTATTGTACTTACTTCAAGGGGCCCGGCCTCTGAGACCCATGTTATGCATTTAAGGGTTAAAATTAAGTGATAAAATGTTTGGGGGAGTCCGTGCCCCACCCAACCGTTTTTTCAGGAAAATACGAAAGCCGTATTCTGTCATTTTACGTCTGCAATATTTGTACACAATTTCATTCAGTTCGGTTCACGTCTTCAACTTTCAACTTTCAAAATTATGGGGTAGGATCTTTTACCTTCTAAAACAGCTTTTCCGGACAGCGTAAGAAACCCGTATTCGTTTATTTTTTGTGTACTGCCCATACACAAAGTTAAGTTGCAGTTCTTCATGTTCTTTACACACATCTCACATACTGTTACTAGCACTTTTGATTTTTCGTGATGAAAGTTTTGGAGGGGTTGGTGCCCCATCAACCGTTTTCTCCAGTAAAATAACAAAGCCGTATCCTCATTTTAGGTCTGCAATATCAACGCAAAATTTCGTTCACTTAGGTTGACTTCTTGCCTTTTGGGCGTCAACTTTCAAAATTTTGGGTGGCGGCTTTTGCCTCCTAGAATCGTTTCTCCGCAAATATTAGAAACCCGTATTCGTTTATCTTTTGCCTATTGTCTATACAAAATTTATGTTGCAATTCTTCGTGTCCTTTACACACATCTGACATACTTGAACTAGTACTTTTGATATTTCGCGATAAGAGGTTAGGAGTGGTCTGTGCCCCACCTAACCGTTTTTTTTCAGGAGAATATGAAACGCGTATTCCCTCGTTTTCGTCTACAATATCTTTGCATAACTTCGTTCACTTACGTACATTTCTTTTTGCCATTATGGCGTGAACTTTCAAAATTTTTGTTTGCGGCTTTTGCCCCCTAAAAGCGTTTTGCCTCAGAAAATAAAACCACGTATTCGTTTGTTTTGCGTGTGGTCCATACGTAAAATTTCGTTCGAATCCATCACGTCCTTTACACACATCTGCCATACTTTACTAGCACTTTTGATATTTCTTGATCAAATGTTTGGAGGTTTCCGTGCCCCAACAAACCTGTATTCCCTTATTTTATGTCTGCAATATCTGTGCACAATTTCATTCACTATAGTACAGTAGTTCTCCCCTTTGGACTGTCAACTTTCAAAATTTTGGGTGGGGCTTTTAGATTAAATCTTTACATTATGTAATTTTTTCTTTTTCTCAGATTCTTTTTATGGGGGGAAGGAGAGAAATGCTTTCCTCTGATATCTGTTTCTTGCCATTCATCTTATTTCAACTGCTTAAATAAGATAATTATCAGAGAGGTAGCACTGTTGGTCATTTTGAACCCATTCCTAACATTAAATGTTTTTCTTGGTAAACAGAAGTATTGCTATTATTGTTTGGAAGCGTCTAATGGTGTGTCATACAAACACAAATGTGAAACTGAATGCTCCTTTTGCGAACATACTCATGAACGCGACTCTACTAGTAAGAAAATTAAAGGTTATGCATCAAATAGGGAGTTTACTTAGGGTGTATGTTTTGATTATCATGTGAAGCGTAATAAAGCGGCTAAATCTGTACTTGATAACGTTAGAGTCTGCATTGATTGTGGAGCCATGTTTGATAACAGGCATCGAAAATCTGATCATGTGTGTGGTGAACATATTTGCGACGCCATTTTGCATGACGCTCAAGACTCGTACAATACGATGAAAAAAGATACGAACAAACAATGCTCCGCCGTAAGAACCTAAAAATTTAGGTATAAAAATATATGAAATCTGGGAATGTTCTTGGGATGAGAAGGTAAGAACGGATAAGGACGTACAAAGGTTTATTAAAGAACGTTGTACTAACGTGTACAACGACTCACCAAAGGTAGTCGTCAACCTGGTTCGGCTAATGATATAAGTAAATCTTGAGTGGTAGTAATTGTTTACACATAAAAATATCTTCAATAATTATATACACTATTATTCTCACCTTTTCTATCGAAATTACAAGTCGATGATCGTTATTAAATGGTTTATTAGTTGATACTCTTTTAACGTATTTTCACTCAAACTGTCTTGCAAACATACATGTTGATTAGGTATCTATAAACAACTACATAGCAACGAATTATACAATAATGTATATTTCTTACATATATTAAAAACATTCTTCTTTTGTTATTTTAAATTAACATTATATCAAGTATAGTGCTTGAGTATGAGCACTTTCTGCCCAAGGTACAGGTAATTATTAAACGATACAAAGTATCTCGTTGTATAAAAATGTCGCCCGACGATGGGACTGAATATAAAAGTTACAAGCGAGCTTGGCTTTTATATTTAAGAACCACTGGTCCGTTTACAATAATTATGTTACATTACTTATGTCCTTTATTTTTTGATCGCCCCTCGTATATATATATCTTCATTAAGCTTCATATATATAAATACATTTATAATAAATCTTTTATTCCATTATCATTTATCTTTTATTACAAAAACGTCGTCGCTTAATAATATAATTAATGAAGGGTGCGAAGTCAAAATCGTAAAAAAAAAAGCAAATTACTTTTTAACACATAAATCACAATGATTAGCAGTTTCAATCATTATTAAAACGGTGATGTTAAGAAAATAATATTTGATCTTTCCAGGGCGCATTATATGATAACTACGTTAGATGATGTTTCAAAATATACATTGTATCCATAAGGCATCAGAATATAGAAGAATCTTATTCGGGTAATATATAAAGCAGCGCATAAAGACAGTCGTCGGATAAATAGCTTAATAGAATGAACCTTATTCTTAACATAATCTTTGACAACAAATTCTCAATACAAATCCATATAATATAAATAACCTTTGCCTTTAATCAATTATAAATCGAATTATAATTCTTCACATTAACAAGAGAGAATTAAAATCATTTGAAAATTATCATTGGTTAATGAGAATTAAAGAAAATTAAATTGAATAAAAATAAAATAAATATTCATGAGAATTTATAGCTGATATGGGTCTAACCCTTACTCCATCAATTGTAGTCAGCTTAAATTCGTATTTGCATATGATTCTAATAAAGTACATTGTACTGCACAATCGTTATTATGTCCCACACTATTTTGTACATGTATTGCGTCATGACTTTGATTTTGATGCGAAGTGCCATCTCTTGCACTACGATTATGTCTATCCATAGGATTGATAGCATTCCTAGAATTTCGCCATGTATTTTGTCTGTTTTTGAGTCTACTTCGATTAAGTGACTGACATAATTGTTGTTACGATTGGTTAGGTTAGGTTGATTCCCAACATATCTTTGCCTATTTTGCTCGTTCTGATTGCTTAAATTCACTCGATTTCGGTTGTGTTCCGTATCGTTCGCATTACGGATATTTAGATTACGAACAGGTACAAAGTGATCTGAATTATTTTTACTTTTACCTACTCCCGCTTGATGATTCTGAGCGTGGTATTGAGTTTCATAACATTGTACAAGCATTAATAAATGATTAAAACTCATACACTGGGTAGAAAACAGAATCTGTTGTAGTTTAAACGGTAGCAAATTTCGAATTGATGCAATTACTCTAGATTCCGATTGCAACGGATTTACGACTTTTAATTCGTTATATGTATTTACAACAAAATCAACAACAGATTTGTGCAAACAAGGATTGAAAGGTTGATTTCTAATCGTGGCATCTCTGTTTGCAAGCAAAAAGTCATTTTCGTAATTCGCAATCAGCGCTGCTTTGAATTCATCATACGTATTGACGTGATCTCGTACTGCTTTAAACCATAAAGAACATGGTGGGAGTAATAAATGAGGGATTAGTTTCATATACTGCGATATATCTATACACATTATATTGCACTCATCCTGAAATTTTTCTAGGAAAGAGGTAGCATTTTCGTTACATTTACCACTGAACTTACTCATAGCACGTATTTCACTCTTCTTTACACTTAACTTTACCTTTCTTTCACCTTTCCGTGTTCGTGTTGAGTGACAATTCCTACCTACTGCATGATGTGTAGTTCCACCATCTCTTTTACGCCCATCTGTATTCCTTGGATGAATTTCTTCCAAAATAATGTCCTCATCGGATGGGTTACTTGAAGATGAGATAATGTGAGGTCCACGTTGATCTGCTACGGGTGAACGAGAGGTCATCTCCTGTGAACAAGGGAACTCCAGATGATCATTAACCGTGTTATTGTGGTATGCGTTGTCCTTAATCTGTAGCATCCTGATTTCCTCTTGTAATGCAGATATCAACTGAGTATTCGCACGTATTTTGGTAGAATTATCCGTGACCTGAATCTTTTGTTGCCGTACAGAAGATTCTATTACTTCCAAATCCTTTTTTACACAGTTGACTTCTTTAGTTATATGGTTATAATTATCCTGGCAATCTTCAGATACTCTTCTTAGCTTTTCATCGAACTGTGATGTGATGTCACTCACCGCCTGGATAATAGATTGTTTCGTTTCTTCGAATGTCTGCTCCAATCGTTTACTTAATTCCTCGTACTGTTTACTGGAGTCTTCGGATTTCCGCTCCACCGTCTGTTTTAATTCCTCATACTGTTTACTGGAAGTCTGCTTTAAATTTTCCGACATCTGGGCTAAACTTTGTTCCAATCGTTGTTCTTGTCTCTGTAAAGCCATTAAGATTTTGTCTTCTAACGATAACATTTCGGGTACAACAGGAGCTGTATTTTGTTCTTCGTTACCACTGTCACCAGTTTCTTTCTCCATTGTCTCACCGATCATCATTCTTCTTGTGATTATTCTACCACTTCGAAGTATAGTAAAGTTCGTAGTCATGAACCTTATTACAGAAGTAAATTCACCCTTACTTTATACTTCAGGATATGAATTTACAAAGTTCCCGGGTGAGGTAAACCAAAAATTTTACAACGACTCACCAAAGGTAGTCGTCAACCTGGTTCGGCTAATGATATAAGTAAATCTTGAGTGGTAGTAATTGTTTACACATAAAAATATCTTCAATAATTATATACACTATTATTCTCACCTTTTCTATCGAAATTACAAGTCGATGATCGTTATTAAATGTTTTATTAGTTGATACTCTTTTAACGTATTTTCACTCAAACTGTCTTGCAAACATACATGTTGATTAGGTATCTATAAACAACTACATAGCAACGAATTATACAATAATGTATATTTCTTACATATATTAAAAACATTCTTCTTTTGTTATTTTAAATTAACATTATATCAAGTATAGTGCTTGAGTATGAGCACTTTCTGCCCAAGGTACAGGTAATTATTAAACGATACAAAGTATCTCGTTGTACGTGCCTGATTTCCTTATTCACAAGTATTGTTACAACGGCGGGCGAAGTGTTTCGTTTTTACGTGAATTGTACAAGTAATGAGACGTTAAAATACGTAGATATTACAAGTCTTTATCTTTATGTGATGTCACGTAAACCTATGCCTGTAAAATCACCTAAGATACATACAGAGCAGGACTTTCCAGATGTGAAAAATATTCACGGTGTACTAAAATGCACTAAATTGCAAGCAAAAGACTTATATTTTCTAATTTTTCGTATTGCGGGAGGTCGATTACTTTTCAGTTTTTGCCGTACGTGCATGGAGGAGGAAATTACTAACGATTGTACTCATAGTGACGCTGAGTTTGCTCTTACAGGGACATTTTACACCACAGAGTTGCACCTTGCTCTTCAAAAAGTTTACAAAATACTGGATATATGCGAAATATGGGAATTCGAACTCATGAGTACTGAAGAGGGGAATTCAGGTGGTTTATTCGAAACTTATGTGAATTCCTTCCTTCAGATGAAGCAGGAAGCCTCTGGTTTTCTTGCTTATTGCAAAAGTGAAGAAGGCAAGCAAAAACTATATCGAGGAATATTATGCCCATGAAGGCATACAGTTGAATTATGATAATATTAGAATGAACCCGAAATTGAGGCAATGTGCAAAACTTTACCTCAACTCATTATATGGTAAATGGGGGCAGCGCACTGATATGTCACATAGTGTCATCGTTAGTGATGAAGTCACGTTTCTTAGGTATTTAACGACGGCGCGGTAAGAAATTCAAAGTGTGGTCCCAATTAATGATGATCATTTAATTATCACTTACAGTGACATTGAAACTGAAAACGTGCCTTTAGAGTTTCCCAATGTAATTCTAGCTGCCTTTGTTACTTTGTGAGCTAGACTTGAACTGTATAAACTACTGACGTCTTTAGGACCAGACAGAGCAATTTACTGTGACACCGACAGTGTCACGTATATGCAAAAAAAAGATGAGGAACCTTTGTTACTGTTTGGAAACTATTTGGGTGATCTAACAGATGAAATTCCAGAAGGCTGTGAGTTTACAGAATTTTTGGGTTTAGGCGCCAAAGTTACAGTTATAGACTAATTAATGCCCAAGGGAATGTTCGGTATATACTCAAAATTAGGGGGCTAACACTAAACGATACTATTTAGTTAACTTTGAGATTTTCTATAAATTAGTTTCTGTACAATTAGAGTCCACAGTAATAGTCCACAGTAAAATTCCAAATAGTATCGTGTGTAGACCAGGGTTCCGTATCCTTAGCTGTACAGAGACAAACACACACCGTAAGGTAAACAAAAAACGTAAACATATTGACGAACGTGACGTGACTGACGATGAACCCATTTGAAAACGTGCAAGTGCGTCTTACGAATATAGGCCCACGAACTAGTGAATGGGAGCTGTATGAATGCTTCTTTTTTAAGCAATTTGTTTCCTATGGAGGCTTATAAGAACACTTATAGTGTGAAAATAAGAAAATTTATTTTTTATTTATTTTTCTTAGTAACCAGTTTGTTTCTTATAGAAACTCTGAGCAATCTTCGATTGTGAAAATATTAAAATTCTTGTAGAAGTTTATTTTATTTATTGAATCGGTTTTTACAAAACATTGAAAACTTTAAAATCTTAAGGTTTAATATTCTTATATTCTCAGTGATTTTTTAACCGTTTCGTTTCTTAAAGAAACTCTGAACATTCTTTGATTGTGAAAATATTTAAAATTATTATAGAAACTCATAACAATGCTTATGGTTAACATACTAAAATTCCTATCGAAGCTCGGTTTTAATTATTTACTGGATCGTTTTCTTAGAATTTTTGTTGGATTTTCTTCATCATAAGCTCGGCGTTAAATGTGCGAGTGTGTGTACATATAGCAAAAGCTCTATTGTATGCATTGATTTGAGTCCAAGATATTAAAATTTCAACATCTCTCTACTATTTTAATCGCAGGCCCGTCGAGAGTAGTGAAGACATGTTTTGTAAATCGATTATTAAATGAACGTGATCAAATGTTTAGTATAAAATTTAATGAAATAGTATGGTTTTATGGTGGAGCAATACCAAACTTAGATGAATGCAAAAATACGTTCTGTGGAGGGGATACCCGACATAAACACTTTTGGAATTAAAGAAAATTCATTATTAATACTTGATGATTTAATGTCAGAAACTAATGGTGATGTTGCTAATTTATCACAAATTATGCACGTCATACAAAGTTGGCTGTAATATTTATTATTCAAAATTTATTTCGAAAAGAAAAACACGCACGTGATATTAGTTTAAATGCATATTATATTATAGTATTTAAAAATCCTAGTGATAAATTACACGTACAATATTTTGCTAGGCAAATAATGCCTCGATATAGTAAGGAAATCGTGAATGTGTTCAAAGAAGTAACACTTGAGCCTAACACTTATTTGTTATTTGACTTAAAACAAAAACAAACGATGCATTGCGAATACGTACAAATATTTTTCCTAATGAAATCATGAATGTGTACGCTAACAAAAATACATGCATACAGAAATATTTGTTTAGTCTGAGTCAAAATGTTGAAAGTGAAACACCAGAACACACTCCGTGTTCTGTGCAAATGCAAGACTGCAAAACGAAAACAAACTTTACAAAATGCTTCAGCGGATATAATATCAATTTGTCAAGTAGCTAAAAACATAATAAAAGGAAACATGCCTTCAAATTTCGTCAGAAGCGACCTTACGTAGACATGAAACGATCTTACGATCTTATTTTAACAACCTCTAGCATTAAAAAAGAAAAAGTAGTTATTAGTTCAATAAGGTGGCGCGCTTCTTTCATTAATCTTGGGACCACTTCTTGCAGCAGTAGGAAGTAGTATTTTTAGTCGATAACAATGGCAGAATTACGTAAAATGATTTTAGTTCTGGAAAATGCTGTACATGAAATTCGATCCAATCTTACATCTATAGATTCACATCAATCACATTTTGATGAAGAAATGAATAATTAAAACGTCATGATCTTAGTGTACAATAAAAGTGGAAATTATATCAACAAGCTTTGCATCGTTATTTACAGAATACTTCATCTTCACATAAACGTATTGCATTAGCAGTTATTCAGGAGGAAGAAGAAGAAAAAGAAAAATCATCAACTTTTCGACATGATAACTATACTTTTACTTTACCATGTGTATCAGACATTTTACAATCAGTACCGAAACATTACGTAGGAAAATACATCTATTGTTGAACAGTTGACAAGTTCTGATAAAATTCAATGGGATAAATCTGGTATAGTACGTATCCAAGGAAAAACAATACCCAGTTCAAATATTATAGATTTAGTAAATAGTGTTGTTTGTACAAGAAAATATTCAAGAAATCCTATAGGTATTCACGAATTAAAATAATATTAGATTATAATATTCCTAAAGAACTTATTGGCACATCTGTTAGCACACCAGAATCAAAAGTGAATATTAGTAGTAGTAGTAGTAATATTAATAGAAAACGTAATCGTACAGTAAGAAAATCATCTAGTCTCTCAGCAGTATCTAATTTATTTAAACATTGGAAAGAATATAGTATGTAAAAATGACAAAATTGTCAAAAATTTATTATGATTATTCAAATCCTGATTCTTTATCATATATACAAATATTACAACGCAAAATAAAATTGCCTAAAAACAAAATTATGAAATGGTTAGTTTCTCAGCATGCTTATATATTACATGCACCAGCTCGTAAAGTTTTTGAACGTAAAAAACTTTATGTTAGTGAATCAAATGAAACATTAGAAATGGATTTAGGAGATATGCAAACTATTGCAAAGTATAATAATAATTATAAATATATATTATGTTGTATTCATATGTTTTCAAATTGTGTTCCAATAAAAACAAAGAAATGGTCCTGAAACGGCAAAAGCAATAACAAAAATTTTAAAAAATTCAAGACTGTGTTTAACGTACAAACAGATTTAGGTGGCGAATTTTATAATCGCCATATAAAATAATTGTTTAAAGAAATGAAATTAATCATTATAGTATTCACTCCGAAATTAAATTCGCTTTAGCAGAACGATTTATATGAACATTAAAAGAAAAATTGTATCATTACTTTACTGCAAAGAATATTTTTCGCTATATTGTTTTAGATCAATATCATTCAAGTAGTAAATGGTACCTGCACAAGTAAATGTTTCTAATGTCGATCAGAAGGGGGAAGCATTATACGGAAGTACATTAAATAAAAAGAATATAACGTAAAATTAGTCCGGGTGATTATTTCTGTGTTAGTAAATATAGACATGTATTAGAAAAAATATATTTACCTAAATGGTCACAAGTAATATATATTGTTGATAAATGTATTAAATCAGATCCGGTCACTTATATATTAAAAGATTGGAATAGCGAAAAAATTAAGGGATATTTTATGCACAAGAATTACAAAAAGCAATTATAAATGAAGAGAAAACTTTTTTAATTGAAAAAGTATTAAAATATAAAAATGCTTGGATGTATGTAAAATGGTTGGGATATCCATCAAGTATGAATTCCTGGATCAGATCAGATTCTATTCATTCTGCAAGATGAATTCAAAGTTTACACACGACTTATACGTTACTCTTCCTTCAAATGCAAATAGTGAACTTTTCGATAATAATACTACAGCTTCATTTCGAGTTAAATTAGCACAACCTATTGATATAAGTGATGGGGAATGGGTGTTGCATGAACACAAATTAATATTCCGTGAAGTTTTTATAATGTTGGTGAAAATTAAGAAATTATAATTACTACTGTTATCAATGATAAAGTTGAACATCATCATATTCCAATAACACCAGGATATTCTTCTTCTATTGAATCTATTCTTGAGTTGATTCCTGAAAATGTTCGTATACTACAATATTTACAAAATAAAAATCAAATTGTTATTAAACATTCTTTAAATTAGAAGAAATCAATGTATTTTGTATTGCATTAGAAGAAATCAATGTATTAAATCAATGTATTTTGTATTACACCGGGATTACAGCATATTTTTGGATTTACTAATTTAAATACGCTTGATATAAAAGTGTTGTATACACAAAAGTTAGAAATGTTGATTTAATATTAACACGTAGAAAATTTCCATGTAATTTAGATTATGATATTCCCAACACAATTAATGTATGCTTTGATATTGCAAAACAATAACAAAAATAGGCTCGATAATTCGAAAATTTAGTGTATATAATATACAACATGGTCATGTAAAATCTTTTGTGTTTTACACACCGCATTATGGTAAAGTTAAAAAGAAATATTTTGATATAATAGAAGTAAGCTTAAAAGATGAACACGGTTTAAAATTACCATTTCGTTTCGGGACTTCAAATTTGACACTTCACTTTAAACGAAAATGATTTCTGAAAGTATTGATGATAGTTTTTACATTACATTAGTTTCAAACGCTAGTACAAATGTATATCCTACAAATAGTACAACACATTTTATTAATCAATTAAAAATAATATACAATTATCAGAATCCGATTGGTGTGTGGGGTTAAGTGAAGTGCATATTCCGCTAACATGTTATAGTGTTACCGAAGGTGAAAATATTATATGGTATAAATTTAAAAATGAAGAGCCTATGAAAAGTAAATTATCGTTGGATATTATCCAACCATTCATCATTTAATAGATGAATTAAACACAATATTTAAAAGATTTAGTTTTTCAAATATTGTACTTGTTGAATGTGATGAACGTGTAGAATCAGTTACACATTCACGTATATTAGCTTTACAATTAAGTTTTTCTGAAAATTCGGACCTTGTAAAAGAACGTCGTGGATTCAAAAACCACACTTAGGTATCGGATATCCACATCAAGTTTTTATTTATATAGATATTGTACAATATCAATTTTAGGTGATACAAAAGTACAATTATTACGTATAGTAACACTCTTTGATAATAAATACGGAAAGACCACCACCTTTGAAGATATTCATTATATGCCAATTGCAAAATTTTGTTTTAATAAATCACGCAGGGCGAAATTTGCAATTTCGATCTTGGACACTGACCGTAACATTATATTTTAAACGCTGTCCTGCATCTGCTAAATAATAATAATAAAGATGAGATGAAGACATGTCTCTTATCACCGTGGACGTGGAATACCATATTTTTCAGGACCTATATATCAAAAGGTACATGATATAGGAAGTTTCTTTAAAGGACAATTTTGTTTTGCTTTACCATTTCTTAAACAAGGTGCAAAACTGTAGTACCTCAGGCATTAGAAACTGGTATACAAGTTACGGGTGACGTATTGGAAAATCGTCCGTTTAAAGAATCTGTTCGTACACCTGTAAAAGAAGCTGCTAATTTAAGACAAAAGCCACTAATAAAGTAGGACAGTTGCTAACTGGTAACGGTGAGAGATGGTCACGCAAAAGGAAGGCTTCTGCTATTGTAAAGTTTGGACCACCAATAAAACGTAAACATATAAACGATACCTTTTCATAGTGTCGCTCTTCAATTCAGATAGTTCTGAATGTCGCACCAATGAATTTGATTTCTTTTCTATACCTATGATACATACAGCAATTGAAGCAACTACAAATGAAGAATATCGTCCTATTTCTACGTTAACATCAGAGGGAGCTAGTTGATTTGTTATTCCTGGAGAAACAGGGGAATTTATTCATCCTGCATATCTATATCTTTATGTGAGTTCTAAAATTACAAAAGCTGATGGTACAGATTTAACTGAAGATTATACTCTTGCGCCAGTAAATAATTTCCTACATTCATTATTTAGCCAAATTGACATTTCGTTAAATGATAAATTAATTAGTTCCTCATCAGGATCTTATTCTTATCGTGCATACATTGAAACATTCTTAAATTATTCTTATGATGCTTCTCAAACACATTTAGCATGTGCCATGTGGCATAAAGATACTGCAAAACAATTTAATAAATTAGATAATACATATGCTGTTTTTTTAAAAAAGTGCTAAGGTGAAAAATAGTAAATCTTTTGAAATGTATGACCGTCTTCATACTGACATTGAACGTTAAGATCGTATGCTTCCTAATAAAGTAAATTTACGTGTAAAATTACATCGCAGTAAAGATAACTTTTGCTTAATGTCTCCTGAAAATACAAATTATAAATTTGCACTTGAGGAAGATACTCTTCATGTACGACGCATTAATGTAGCTGCAGATTTATCTATGCAATTAAATACGCGAATGGTTTCAGAATTCCTACACAATCAAGTCTTACAACCTTGATAATCTCTTCCTGGGTAATGTTCCTAAAGGATTTATACCTTTAGGAGGATATATACCTTCTAAGTTACTATACTCTGATATCTGGTACTGGTATATATTATCAAAATTGTTCACATACTATTATTCTTGATGAATATCTAAATGGATATACTCTGTATGCTTTTATTCTGTCTTCAACAGAAAGTTTAGACCATAATACATGGGATGTAGTTCGTGATTCCTCGGTAAATTTAAAAGTATCATGTCAGAAACTTTAACTGAACCTGTTTCATGTATTGTGTATGCAAAATTTGAATCCTTAGCACAAGTAGACAAAGATAGAAATATTTATACTGATAAGGCCTTCTAATTTATTCAGTTGGGTATAATGAGGGTTGTTGGGCACTTCTCTGCTTTCCACGATAAGGAAGATGATTTTATTGTAAAGGAGCTAGCAATTGTAAATCCTGACGTTCCTTTTTGCAAAATTGGATATTTAAACCACCATATCTATTAAATAAGTTATTTGAGCCAATCATAAGTACAAACAAGTATCTAAGTGAGAATGTGTCTGGCATTACCTGGCACGAAGGCGATGTAGGGTATTCTCATCTTAAGGAACTACTTCAATCACATTGTTCAAATACTACAGGTATTTACACTTACGGAATAACTAGAAAGTGTTTTCTTGAAGACATTCTTTAAAGAAGTGTTACAAATTTAGAAAAAATAGACTGTCCAAAGTATAGTGCATTGAGTTTTCCCGTTCACAAGTGTGCGCATAATAAACATCGTTTCGGACAATATAGGTGCTGTGTTCATGAAGCATTACTGTATAGTGAATAAGTAATAGTATATGATTATGTTTTACATAAGAATAACAGTGATAATTACATACCTACTACTACAATTAAGAAAAATGGTCTTCATCATGTATAGTGACAAATTGTTAAAAGTGTTACTAGCTGCTATAGTGAATGGTGGAAGTGTTACTGGAATTTACCCCATTGACAAACTTCCTGTACGGGTAGAATCACCTGCTGCACTTGTAAATAATCTTGATACACCCGATTCAAGTGGGATGCACTGGTTTGCAACGTACATCGATGGGAAAAAACAGGGATATTATTTTGATAGTCTTGCTATGGACATCCCCAAGGAAGTAAAAAACTTTTTATCAAAAATACTAAAATATATTTTACAAACAGTCAACAATATCAGGACGATAATTCTGTGTTGTGCGGGTATTTTGTATTATTCTTTTTGCATTATATTATTCGCACTCAATCATTTCAAATGTGTTTGAAAATATTTAACAAGAAAAATTTGAGAAAGAATGATGATATCTTTTATAAACATGTAAACAAAATTTTGAAAAGAAAACACAAATATTTTTTCATTTTTTATTATATATATTTACGATTTTTATTGTTTTTGTTATATATTTTTTTTAATTTTTACAACATTTTTTAAAAAGTACATCCCCGCATTTCATTTACAATTCCTCATTACAATCTTGATAATGCATTAGTTAATATTTGATCTTTCATATTTCCACCAATAATTGAACTGTTGTGCGTTACGATTTGCACATCCTGGTTCCTTTACAATATTTTAGTGAAAAGAACAATATTCATTAAATGTGTGTCCATACAATTCATTTAGTGAAGGACAATGTTTTGTTTCTAAATTAATAAAATTATCTAATGCAAATATTCTCTTAATCCAAACAGATTTCTCTAAACCTTTACAATAAACTGTTGAGTTCTTTGCACATAATTAATAAAGAAGGTTGCGTATGAATGATAGAGTATATCCTCTTTTGCTATCCCACTTAAACCGTGTGAATTTAATGTTAACCAATCAATTTGTTTTTGGCAACCCAATAACAATAAATTATATTCTATTGGAGATTTTAGCAAGCAATGGAAATTTACTGTATCGTCGCATGCGCTTACAAAAAACTCGCGAACAATCACAACAAGAATGGGGGAAATAGTTCATGCAGATTTAAAGGGAACAATGGAAGAAGAATCTCTTGGTGGTTGAAGATATTTTCTTCTGTTCAAAGATGATCTATCCCACTATCGAACAGTGTATTTTCTCAAAAGCAAGAATGAAGCGAAACAATTTTTAGTACTATTTCTGAACAAAATTGAAAATGAATCTGGACAAAAGGTAAAGGTTTTAAGAACAGATAATGGGTTAGAATTTGTGAATCGTGAAGTGCAAGAAATTTTAACCTCGCGTGGAATAATTCACCAAAGAAGTGTACCTTATACACCCGAGCAAAATGGTAAGGCGGAAAGAGAAATGCATACTACTGTGGAGTCAGCGGGAACTATGTTGTGTGCAAAATCCTTGAAAAAGGAACTGTGGACTGAAGCTGTAGATGCTGCTGTGTATATTTGAAATATAACAGGAACTTCACAGGAAACAGGAAAGACACCAGCTGAAGTATGGTTCAATAAAGAAATATCAGTAAAAGACTTGTCTCGTTTTAGTGTTTTCGGAACTGAAGCATGGACATACATACCCAAAAGCAAGAGAGCAAAGTGGGATGAAAAAAGTGAAAAAGGAATTTTCTTTGGATATGACTTACATTGTAAAGTTTACCGTATCTACTTCCCTAAAACAAAAAAGTTTGAGATTGCCAGAGATGTAATTTTTAATAATGAGACTTGTGAAGTGCAGTCAGATCGAGAAGACAAAAATGGGAGTAAAATCAGTTTTGAAGAGAAGGAGAATGAAGAGTTAGAAGAAACGGTTTGCTTTCAACCACTGGAAACAGATGAAACCTCTAGTGACTCAGGAAATGAAGACTCGTTAGATGAAGAAGATAATGATATTGAAAATGAATCAAAAGGACCAGTGTTGAGAGGCAGAAATCAAATAAGGAAACCAGCAAGATTTGATGATTTTGTGCTCCTAAGTGAAAGTGATCTAAAGATACCGAATACGTATCAGGAGGCCATGACTGACGAAAACGCAAAAAGGTGGAAAGAAGCCGTAGAAAGTGAGTTGGACGCTTTGAAACAAAATGAAACGTGGACTGTAGTAGATAAATCAGAAGCAAAAGATCATAATACTGTGGACTGAAAATGGATATTTAGAGTGAAAAAATGACAGTAGCGTAGGCAAAAAGTATAAAGCAAGGTTAGTTGCAAGAGGTTTCACGCAAAGACAAGAAGTATGTGATTATTGAGATATATATTCGCGAGTAGCCAAGTTAACAACATTTAGAATATTGCTAGCCATTGCAGTTCAAGAAAATCTTGAAATATGTCAAATGGATGTAAAGAACGCATTCTTAAATGGAGATATTAAAAGTGAAATATACCTAGAAATTCCACAAGGATTGTCCGGTTTGGGAAAAGACAAGTTGCTCAAACTGAAGAAATAAATCTATAGTTTGAAAGCATCACCTAGATGCTGGGATGAAAAATTCAATATTTCCATGATCTCTCTTAGTTTCAATAGGTCAAAATATGATTATTTTCTATGTAGCAAATGCAACAAGAAAGAAAAGCTTTATGTACAGTAGAAACTCGATTAACCGTCACTCTCTGTTATCCGTCACTACTCCGGACAGTACTATACTTTAAATGTGCCGTAATTGACGCCGTGCGCCGTGCAGAGCACGGAATAACGTGTAAGCGAAATGGATTGAAGTAGTCATGCGTCTCTTCCGGTCATGCTAGCTTACACACAAAAACTTGGTACAGTACTGAAACCCTTAAGAGAATTGCTGATTAGATGCGCTTCCATAAATATATAGTAAAATTGAAAATTCTTTGTTTAAATTAAAGTTTAATTTTCTTTGACGTCATGACTATGTTCTTAGTCCATTGTTATTGAACGCGACTGTCCATTGTTATTGAACGCGGAAAACCCCCACCCCCGCCCTTTCGTAGGCTCCGTCCCACTCCTACTGCTTTGGTAACTCAATCAGTTATTGCCAGTTTCACTGGACACCTTGACTTGGCACGCAGATTTAGTGTGTACAGTACGAGTACTGTTACAAAGCGTACAGAGTGTACATACTCCTTATCAACTTACTGTTGATTACTATGCTTGGAAGATGGCTGAAAAGCGAAAACGAGTCGTGTTAGGACTTGACCAAAAACTCGAAATTATTAAACGTTTGAGGAAGGAGGAACTGCAACAAGTATCGCGCTGATTTATGGTGTTGGCAGAACGACCATCAATGACATAAAACGGGATGCCGAAAAGATTGAGCGGCATGTGTCAAAAATGCAGTGTACCGATGAAGATGTAAAAACTCGTAAAACTATGAAACATGCTATATATGAAGAACTCGACAATGCTGTGTGTCAGTGGTTTATTTAAGCTCGAAGTCAAGGAATCCTAATTTTAGGGCCAATTATAATGACAAAAGCAAACGAACTTAATAAAAAGTTAGATGGGGATCCTAACTTTAAAGCTAGCATGGGTTGGCTTGATAAATTTAAGTTTCGTCACAGCATTCGAAAACTGGACATAAGTGGCAGAAACTTAGTTCAAACAGCGCAGTCATAGAAGACTTCAGAGAAGAGTTTCAGGCAAAAATTACTGTTCTTAAACTTGTGAGAAAACAAGTGTACAAATGCGACGAAACTGGGCTCAACTGGAAAGCTTTGCCGCAAAAGACATTGGCATCAATTTCAGAAAAGACAGCACCAGGCTTTAAGGTCCAGAAAGATCGCACCACTGCAATGGTCTGTGCGAATGGAACTGGCAAGCATAGGTTACCCTTAGCAGTGATTGGTAAATCCAAAAAAAAAAAAACGCATTTAAAAATTTAAATTTGAATGCTCTTCCTGTGAACTATTATTCACAAAAAAAGAAAAAAACGCTTGTATGGACCAAACCATTTTTGCGGAATGGTTTCACAAAGTGTTTGTACTTCAAGTTAGAGCTCATCTCACCAAGTTGAAGTTGCCGCAGGAAGCAGTTTTCATTGTGGACAACGCTCCATCACATCTCTTTGATGAACTTAAAAGTGACGATGGTAAAATAATGTGTCTCTTCCTTCCAGCCAACACAACTCCCTTCATTTAGCCTATAGACCAGGGGATCATTGAAAACATGAAACGTCGGTACAGAAGAAGTTTCATTGAAAGTTTGCTGTCATCTGACGATGCAACGACAGTTAAGGAATTTTGGAAAACCTACAACATTTAGTCTTGCTATATATAATCTTGCTATATATATGCTATATTTAATCTTGCCAGTGCGTGGGCGGATCTTCAAGATTCAAGTCTGAAAAATGGGTGGAATAAGCTTTGGCCTGAACCTGAACTTCCTACTGATGATACGGTTAGTGTTGAGGAAATTGTGCAACTTTGCAATAACGGATTGGACAGTGAAACTTTAACGACAGAAGAAATAACAACCTGGTTAGAATGCGATATAATGGATGGAGGTTTTTAACTTTTGAGTGACGACGAAATTATATCTAATGTTCTGCAGGTCAATGACGAAGCTTACGACGGAGATGAATAACCTGAAACTGAGCAACGACCAGCCACTAGCCACTCCGAAGCCGAAAAAATGTTAACCCAGTAAATCGACTGGTTTGAGAGACAAGAGGAAGCGAATGCCACGCAGATACTTCTTCTTAGAAAAATACGCAACATTGCCGCACAAAAACCTCGGCGTTCGAAGAAGCAGAAGAAGACAACAGACTATTTTTAAATGTGTGGTTATTTCACTACCAGTTCAGTGTTACTCTTGTATGTATGTACAGTATAGTAATTTAAATACAGTATAAACATGTATTATTCACTTGTATAAGGTTATTTATTTCTTCCAGAACCTTTCTATTTACTGTAGAGGTTTATAACGATATTTCTGTTATCCGTCTATTCGTTTAACCGTCATGGTCCCGGTCCCGAGGGTGACGGTAAATCGAGTTTGTACTGTACTCTGTTATGTAGACGATTTGATTATAGTAGGGTCAAGTGATAAAGAATTGAGAAATCTGAAAACCAAACTCAATGACAAATTTAAGATGACTGAAAAGGAGAGTGTGCAGAACTATTTGCGCATAAGAATTCAACGTGATGAGAAGAAGGGTGTAATCAAGCTGAGCCAGTCAACATATTTGAAGCACTTGGAAAGGAAGATTGTAAACCAATCAAAACACCTTTAGAACCAAAGTGGTAATTTGTTGAATCGGAAGAAAATGAAAGCAGCAAGGAACTTGAAGTGAAGTGTGGACAAGCAATCGGGTGCCTGATGTATGCTGTTCAAGGGTCAGGACCAGAATTGTGTACCTATGTTAGTCTTCTCAGCCGGTATCAATACTGCGCAAACGAAATGTTGTGGAAATCAATTAAGAGGGTGTTAAGATATGTTAAAGGTAATTTAAATTAAGGTTTACTGTACAAACGTAGTAATCAGCCTCTTGGTTTAGAATGTTATGTAGATGCTGACTGGGCAGGAGACATAACAGACCGAAAATCAACAACAGGTTTTGTGTTCAAGTTGAATGATTGTGTTATTTCATGGACATATAGGAAACAAAATTCAGTGGCATACTCATCAACTGAAGCAGAATACATATCCCCAAGTAATGCTGCAAGTGAAGTGTGTTAGTTCCAAGGAATTCTAAGTGACTTACAAATAAAAATAAAATCTCCAATAATACTTTATGAAGATAATCAGTCTGCAATCCAAGTCACCAGTAATCCAGAACACCACAAGAGACTTAAGCATGTACACATTAGGTATCATTTTGTAAGGGAAAAGGTATAAGAGGGTAAAATTCAAGTGAAGTATACAAGTACTGAAACTCAGATTGCAGACAGTTTTACTAAACCTTTTGGCAAAAATAAGTTTGAAGACTTCAGAAAGTGCTTAAATTTGGAGTAAACAAGCAAAAAAATTATAATCTACAATTAAGGGGGATGTTAGAAAAGTAATTGTTATTATAATTTTATACTAGTAGCCTTCTATATTGTGTATTGTGGATAGCTCTTTTGTATTGTAAGTTAGTTTACGTAAGAAAACAAGATCTGGCAACTCTGGTTCAAGTGTGGCGACGTCCATGAACGTAATAAACGAGTGCTAAAGCAGAGAATCCGATTCGTTTTGTTGAAATGAAAACCTGACAGTTGGCCCCAATAACCTTGAAAGGTACTAAAGCATTCTGATACAGTCTAATAATAGTTCTTCAGTTACCGAAGTTACATACATACTATGCTTGTTACATGGAATATTTGACTCTACAGCGAGATCCGACTTTCCAGGTGGTAAATTCCTATTAAGAAAATAGTGATTAAAGACTTCAGTAATAGCAGCAGGATCAGCGAAAGAATTATTTCTATAATTAGCTTGTGGTATTCGCGCATTGGAACAGTCTTTGATGAATTATTTATTACGTACCACGCCTCTTTCGTTTTGTTTTTGTATTCGTGTGTTGTAGTGTCTGTGGATTCTGATGGCTGCTCGAATAACATTCTGATATATTCATTTGTATCTTTTTATATGGGAATTAACTTCAGCTGGTAAATTAACAGAGGTTTCCTTGAGTTTATTATAATATATAATCTTTTGCTTTGAAATTTTTATTCCTTGCAAACCCAATTTTTCATGTTATTAAGACCTTTCCGTAACTGTGGAAATTCTACGTTAAAATTATGAAGGAAAACATCAACAAAATAATTGAATTTGTCATTAGCACTAGGTAAGTCGTACAATGAGTTACAAGATTCACGAGATAATAGAAAACAAATTTAATTTATATTTTCCGTTGAAAATAATCTGGTTGTTCTCGTTATCGGTTTTGGACTTTCCTTCACCAGCTTCTCCGTAGGTATTCTACAATAAATGACTTCATGATCAGAAAATCCAAGTTCAAGAACTTCAAAGAAACATTTAAAATTACTTTCTTGGAGTAATAATTTGGTTGATAGCTGTCTTTCCTTGACGAGTAGGTAAGTTAATAATAGTTTGTAGTTCGTATAAATTTAACACATCTTGAATCTTAGATTTATCAGTTGAATTCTTTAACCACTGTATGTTTATATCTTTACAGACAACTACACTACTAAATTTTCTACATAAGTTCGCTAGAAGTTTCTCAATATTTTTGAAGAAAATTCCTAATTCACCAGAAGGGGTCCTATAGATACACTCAACACAAATATTTAACTCTTGAAGTTTTGATGCGACTACCTCAAAATACATTTGGACGCAAACATTCTGAACGTCAATCTCAGAGCGAACAAAAATTGCGACACCACCTCGACTTTTGACTGTACGAGAGTAGTGAGTAATAATGTTCAAACCATTTAAACTTCCCATATTAACGATATTTGCATCTAACCAGTGCTCACATATACAAAGAAACTGTATATTTGGGAAGTCGCTTTCCAACAATATCTCCAGAAGATCAAGTTTGTTCTCTAAACCTTGCACATTATGAAAAAGAAGGTGTAAAGTGTCAGTATTTCCTACCATAAAAAATCATTGGATAACATCATACGCATTCTCTTCCGTCGTTCTCTCTTTTGAGCATTTTCAGTTATGTTATTACAATCTTCTTCTTTATAGATTGAACTACTTGGCCTCTGTATTAAACTAATTCTGTTAATACGATCTACTACTATACTACTACACTCTACTTTAATATTGGCGTATGTATCAAGGGTCTCGCATACGTTATTGCTACTTTATCTTACAACAGGCCCTAGATTTTCATTATAGTCTAACGATGCTTGCCATGGCAAAGGTGTGACACTTGTCGAGACTACAGATGACGATTCTACAAGTTCAGCAAATTTATTACACATTGAACTTTTCCCAGTGTTGTTTAAATATAGTCCGTGCCTAGTAAAATTATCCCTTTTCATAAAGCTCAAATCAACATACCTTACATTACAATAACCTTTGCATTTTCAAAATTTTGCTGTTTGTTTGTTTTAAATGCAGACTAACACATAGTGATGCGCACGAGACGAGTCGAGACAGAATTTTCGTGACAAAATTCGAGGCGAGACACAGCTCTTCCAATAGAGGCATATACATTTTTCGAGTCGAGACATCGCTTTTACAGCACATTTTCGAGACGAGACAGCCTCAAATCTTGTCTCGTGCGCATCCCTACTAACACAGGTGTTACCGTCTAAGTCATGTCTATGTGGAATACCTGCTACAATTGCGTTAGTGTTATTTAACATATTTAGACACTTGTACAGATTTACCACAGCTTTGTTACCCTCACCACGTGCAACATCGTTCCCCCCGCCAATGATTATTAGTGTGTCTTTCATACTCATATCCTTGCATAGTGAACCACGGTCTCTCATTGTTTCACTCATGGTGACACCCGGCTTCGTGGTACATGACACTTCATAACTGTTGCTTAATATGTCTTTTAACAGAACCGCTGTGTTTCTGGCGTGACTGTCCCCTAGAATTAACATTTTCTTATTTCCACTTGGTTTGCTATTCTTCTGTCTAGGGTAGCGTTTTTTCTCATGCATTGTTTTCGTAGGTATGTTTACCGTTTCTTGTTTGCCTTGCATACTTTCACTTTTCGATTTTGATTTGTTGTCACTTCGATGCCCAGCAGTTCATATCGGTTTTTCACGGGAATAGAGTATTTCGTTTAGGTTTGGTGGGGTGTTATGCTACTTCCGTGATCCGAGCCGGACAAAACTTTTTACGAATCCCCTGTATCCTCTGTTAATTCGAACTAAGATTTTAGTTACGGGGGCCTCAGAAAATTTAGGGCAGGATGAGCCCATCCTTATCCCCCTTGACTACGAGTCTGCCTCTACAACAAAAATTCCTCCTTTTAATTAGAGTTGATGTTAACCGCCAACGTTATAGCCAAAATGAAGTTAGATGTTTTATCTTACGGTGGTGGTGGAAACTTTCTCTTTCCAATTCACGGTTTTCCAACACTTGACTGTGTAAATCTTTTCATATTTTGTGCAAAGTTACCGTTGATGAGCAAAGTAACCCAGTCTTACCTTATAATTATTTTGGGCTTTGCTTGAAAATAACATTATAGATTGAGTTGTAGATAAGCTGCTGAGGACGATAAAGCGGTGCGAGTCAGACAGGAGCTCAAGATGCTATGTGCGTGTATATACTTCTTAAATGGTTGTGGTGCGCATGGTGCTTGGTGGTTGCCACTGATTGAAGAACGAGAAAGCTTAGAACTTGATTCAGTGTATGTTCTACCTCGTCCATTTCTCCGCTTCTCGATTATCTTGAAAGGATGTCTAAAAGACTTTCCATGGTCAATGATCATATGCGATAAGAGAACCGAACTGAAGCAGTATCCACAACTATGAGATGAGAAGATAATGGTAAGAAGGAAAATGATCACAATGATGATCAAAAATTGTATTAGTTTTGTACTTAAGCAAACTTCCACTAGTGAAAACTATCAATCTCTTGCAACCTGTTGAATGTAAATGTGTTCGGATCACCGTGCGTTCAGACGAGTGCAATAAAGACAGCCTAGACTTGGCAACTATGCCTCAATAAAAGAGCTCTAGTACACCAGCTGGAAAATTATGCGCATGCACTATTATTTACCGGCCAGCCTAGTGATGGGCAAAAGATTCATTTCGGAGAATCGATTCATTTACTTTGATTCACTAAAATATTCGATCATTTAATTCGTTCATATGAATTGGTCATCCGCGCATTCCTTTCGCGCAAGTGAATTGGTTGGGAATGATTCGCTCATTGAATCAGTTAGTTTTTCGCGCATCTCTTTTGCGCAAATGAATTCTTCGATCATATGAATTGATTAGAAATTATCCGATCATATGAATCGTTTGGGCTACTGCACTTCTTTTCTGCACAACTTCGTAAATTCCTTGTGAGGAAATGCAATCTCGTGTATCATCTTTGCCGCATGACACGGACTGCGTTGTATTGGTGTGAATGGGACTCGGGAACTCGTAAGCTTCAGTGCAATTATGAAGTTTCAATAATATGCTGTTGCTCTACTTCCATTTTTCTTATTTTTGCATTCTGGTTTCATATTAGGGCTTGATACAAAGACGTTGCAATCTCCACGTTTTTTGTGCCAACTTAAGTTTTTCGAGGAAATTTTTTGTTGAAATATACTTCATAAGATTTTCACGGGATACGAGCAGTTATAAAAATTTATTTTCAAGCTCTTGCCTCAGGTGCGTGGGGTCCCTGGTTTGGTCCACTCCTAAGTTAGTTTGTAATGTACATCATGATGTCCGTGGGTTTTGTTGGGGTACTCCCTTTCCTCCCATACTCTCGTTCCACCTATTCTTCCATCATCATTTACTTCCTTAATCATTCGTTTTCCTTAGGCTAATGGACATAAACGTGGAACGTTAAACTGAAAGATTTCTATTTTATTCTATTATATTCTAAAATATGTTCTATTTTATTCTTGACTGGAAAAGATATTGATCTTCAAGATAGAGAAAAAGAGGGAGTTGACACATCAACATATATTTAATACTATTGTGATCATTTTAAAAGTTTAGCTCGAGGAGACTTTGAATAAACGCGAAATGATATGAAATCTTAATTACGTTCCATTAGTTTTTCATCGTGTAAACTAAAGGAAACGATAATGTTGAGAATGAATGAAATGGCGAAATGAAGTCAGCGAAAAGAAGAGAACCGGAGAAAATCCAACATATGGTGTTTGTCCACCATAAATACCATTTGGCGCAAATAGGAGAAAGCCAGGGACAGGGGCGTCATTTCATACTTTGCCTGAGAGGGGCAAGAGCACCACCAACATAAAACTTTTACGTTTTATAGTAGTATAGTAGTACACAATCGATTAAAGTATATGTATTCTTCAAACTCTTGGATTGGGCAATTGTCCCCTCCTGTCCCCCTAAATGACGCCCCTACCCAGGGACCCCATCCAAAAGAAGTGAACGCTTTACCACTGAGCCACCACTACTTCAATAAGCAGGAGGCGAACATATATTTGCGAAAATACTGGTAACCCACGTTGAGACAAATCTGAGAAATGCACCGTGGGAAAGTTCTTAGCCCGGCGGATTTTCTCCCCAGCCACCCCTGGAATCATCAGTGTTTGTCTTAGTGATGGGCAGTGGGAATATTCACGGGTTTTTTCCCTGGCCTATAAATTCCCGGGAAGGAATTTATTTCCATTTCTTTACTTTATCTTCCAAATTATAAGAACGATATGACTAATTACTTTGTTTTAATATATTATGATTTACTTCTAGGTTTTAAAGAATTTGGAGGTTAAAAAATTTAAGATTATTTGACGATACTTTATATAACTAATAATATAATTTTTAAACTTCCATTTCCATTTGCACTAAAAAATAGGGTAATTGTTTAGAATTGGGGGGGGGGGGGCAAAACTAGCAAAAAGTAGGATCATTTACGGAGGAAATGAGTTGATAGTGATGTTCAAGTAGTCAAGAAAGTATCGAACACATTTTTTTTAGGGCAGTAGGAGATTTATACAAAACGGAAAGGTAAGTGGAAGTGATTTATGTGAGAAAAGAAAGTGAATTGTTTGTAACGAAGATAGAAAACAACGTGCCATGCGGGGCTCTAACCCGCCTTCATTCGCTAACACTCGGTCTGCAACGCTGTCTGAATTTAATGTTGGTAACGTAATTTAACGTATGAAACCATAAAACAACCGCATCGGAATAGAATATCGCAAAAAAGTACGTGCAAAAGCTGGTCCCCAATGCTAAAGAACAGCCAAAATTAGCAAAGTACTAATTTACAAATGATGAAAAGGAACCATTTTGTAAAGTAATTTAGAATTATGTAGAAATAGAAATGAAGTACTATTAATAAACCCTGAATCACCATTAGTAATAGACGTCGGTCTGTCTCCTCTCTCTGACTCGAATTTCTGAAGAAGTAGTCAGATTTCTTTTACATGTGAATTAAGGTATGGAATTTCGAGAAATAGGTAGAATCAAAGGTCGTGTATGACAATGATACGTGCTAAAATGTAAAGATAAGTAAGTATCTTGCAAACTTTGTGAACATAAATGTGTATGCGCAAATGTTGATAAATTGTTGAGACATGTATCTTCTAGCATTTTCCCAATATAATTGGTTTATAACATTTATAACTTTAATGTGTTTATAATGTCAGTAATAGAGTCAAGTTGAGCAAATCCACTTACATATTAATTTAAACTGTTACTATATAATTTTTTCACACATATTTAATTGATAGAACATATTATAAATAAATATACATTTATGCGTAGTCTCTACATATAATAAAGTGTTAATAAAGTAACATAGTACCGTTGAGAATATACATTTTAAAGAATCCTCTGTGGACAACAGTAATAATATGCTGTAATATAAAAATTAATTCAACTTTGAAATCATAATATAGTAATAGAATGTAATTTCCTTTCTGATTGTACATAAATTCCCGGATAAATTCCCATTTTGGGAATCTTCCCGGGAATATTCCCGAAATATATCTTCCCGGGAATTTACCCATCACTAAAACAATATTGTGTATTGAAATAGGGGAAGTTTGATTTGACGTACGTGTGCTAGTTGTCTCCGATTTAAATACTGAATGCTTATTGGGTACAAATTTCCTTACTCAATCCAAGGCAAAGATAGATTTTGGTGATAATTCTATTACGGTTGAAAAAGAAGGGGAAATCGTTAACGTACCTATGCTAGGTGGTCAAGTTGACAATGCCAAAGTTACAAAAATTTTAACTAAAAGTGGTGTACAGCAAAAGGTAAACTTTGTGTCTCAAGCTGCTAATGAAGCTAATGTGAATGTTATTAGCGGCAGTGATAATGAATCGGAAATTTTATTTGAGATTGGAAAGGTAAATGTAGAATGTCCCATAGCAAATAATTTGGTAAGTGAAAGGTGTAAATTAGAAAAAGAATGGGTTAATCATGTTGTTTTTTCTGACCAAGCTTACGGTAAAATTCGAAATTCTTGTAGTAATAAAAAAGAAATGAAAGTGCTAAATTTAGAAATTGTTAATGAAGATACATTTTTGTTTGATTACTATTCACAACAGATTTCAGAGATTGATTGTGAGATCTAAAAATCGTTTTGTAAATTGTTAGATAGAGTTTGAGTATGTAATACAATGGATAGTCAAAAAGAAAGTCAATTTGTTTCAATTTCAGAAATACGGGAAAAGGTTAAGGAAGCACAATTGTCTGATTTTGAGAAGGAAAAATTGTTCAAATTGTTGTTGAAACATAGGAAAATTTTTGAAAATATTCCCGGACGTTGTAATAAATTTTAGTATGCTATTGAAGTAGATACTGATCAACCGTTAGTAAAAAGAATATACATTACCATATAAATTCAAAGAAAATATTGATTTACAAATTGATGAGTGGTTACCATGCGGTGTAATAGAACCTTGTGTATCAATTCATTCACACCCAATTTTCTGCGTGCCAAAGAAAAATATTAGTAAGATGCGTGTAGTAGTAGATTTGACGGTTTTAAATTCCCATGTAAACATAAAACAATTGAAGGTGAACAAGATAGATGACTTGTTGTTAAAGTTTCAGGGTGCAAAGTATGTATCAAATATTGATTTAATAGGAAGCTATACACAAGTCCCAATTTCTGAAAATTGTAGAGATTACACAGCGTTCTCGTGGAATGGAAAGATGTATAGATTTACATCTATCCCTTTTGGATATGCAAATGGAGGTGTAGAATTAATGGCTTGTCTTTTGGCTCTGTTAGGTCATCCATTATTTGATAAATTAGTCACGTATATTGATATTTCAGTACCAACTTTTTCTTTTGATGAACAGTTAGAAATTTTGACTTGTTGTTTACTAAATTACAAGAGGCTAACATGACTGTAAATGTAAAGAAATCTTCATTTTGCAATACAAGATTTCAATTTCTTGGTTTCGTAGTCACACCTGAAGGCGTGAAAAAGAATCCATCATGCGTCGAAACAATTCGAACATTGCCAAATCCCAAAAATGTAAAGGAACTAAAGCGAGTATTAGGTTTGTTTTAGTGGTGTTCCAAATTCGTACATCATTTCGCTCATCTAGCCAATCCGTTGTTTGAACTTTTGAAAAAGAATAAAAGGTGGATTTGGACTGACGAGGTAGATGTTTTGTTAAGTTAAAAGAATCCTTAGTAGAAGAAGTGTTGTTAAATCATTCGTTGTTAGATCACGATTTTTGTTTAGTGACTGATAGCTCGTTAGTAGCAGTTGGAAGTATATTATTACAAGAAGTCAATGGTGAAAAACACATACTTGGTTTTTACAGTAAGACTCTGAATAGTGCACAGCGAAATTTCACTATCACCGATTTAGAGGTGTATGCGATTGTAACAGCAATACGCAAGTGGGGACATTTGTTATATGGCCACCATGTGAAAGTTTACACAGACCATAACTCATTAGTGTTTTTAAATAAAATTCGCCATTGAACTCTCGTTTGGCTCGGTGGAGTCTTGAACTACAGGGATTTGATTTAGAAATAAAGCATATTTCGGGGAATGAGAATGTTGCCAGTGATGCATTGTCAAGAATAGTTTTGGCCCCTCCTACTGAAATTTTGGACATAAACAATTTAGAAGTCCTCCCTTCATTTTTCAGGAATCTCACACCAGGAGATTTAACCGAAAAACAAAAAGAACATCCTGAATACAATACAATTATTAAATTTTTGAGAAACCGAACGACCCTTACAGTAATATGCAAAATAGAAACATAGAGAAATTCTATAAACTGGAAAACGGAATTTTGTTGTATAAAAACTTTCATTTTCCTAACAGTTGGAGGATTTGCATCCCACCTTCTTTAGTAAATTTGGTAATTGAAGAAATGCATAATAATCGTGGACATTTCGGATGTGAAAGAACGGTAAATTTTATCAGTGAAATTTGTTATTGGAAATCAATGCGGCGAGACGTGATGAACTATATTAATGACTGTCTCGAGTGTAAACGAACTAAAGTCGATACTAGACCCCAGCTAGACATTTAGAAACCATACAGGTGAAAGGCCCTAGGAGATTGATTTCAATTGATATCATTGGACCCCTCGTGCCATCTTCAATATGTAAATTTATACTTTCAGTTTTGGACGTTTTTACTCGCTACCTTGTTCTTTATCCGATTCGGAATGGTACTACAAAGTGTGTAGTTAAATGCTTGAAATCATTGTATTTTATGCATCTAGGAATACCTTCGGCTATATTGGCGGACAATGGTAGTTGTTTCATTTCTAAAAACTTCAAGCAGAAAATAGAAGAATATGGTGTTAAAATGTTCTATACAACGCCGTACCATCCGGCCTCGAACGCAGTCGAGAGAATCCATCGGGAAACGAACAGGTAATTTAGATTGTTTTGTGGGAGAAATTCATACCGCAAGTTGTTGTGCTATTGAATTATTCTATATCAAGTAGTCTTGGCGCGAGTCCAGCTAGTTTACATTTGAACATTCAGGCTGAAAAACCTGTCTTCGAACATTTTGGTATTTTTACGAATGATACAAGTGAAAATGATAATGAAAGTTGGGACAATAATTTGGTAGTGGCAGATTTTAAAAGAAGAGAAGTGATTCGAAAGCGAAATGAGAGGTACAACTCACAACAGGAGAATAAACACAAAATACAGGTGAATGGTTTAGTTTTTTTTTAAACAGACAAACTTAAGTTCCGCAACAGATAAGAAAATTTCGAAATTCTTTAATGTGTTTAAGGGACCCTATCTTTGTGTGAATAAACCATCAAATTCAGAAAAGGTGTTCGAATTGTTAGATTCTTTAACTGGTAAATCAATTGGCTCGCATTCTGTAGATCGACTTAAGGTGTGGAAACCTACAAAACAAACTCGAAAGATTTGGTTAGATTTAGCTGTAAAACACAGTTCTGAAAAGTATCACGATGTAATATCAAGTGAATTTAAAAATTCAGATATAGAAAGTAGTGTAGAAACTGTTCTTTGCAACGCATTAACAACAATACCTGTATGTTTGTCTCAAAGGGTTCAGTCAAGAAGTAATAACAAACGAATACACAAAAACGAATTTTGTGTACTGTAAAAATCTATGCTCATTCGATGTACTGGAATTTGCGTTGGTAAATCTACAAAATCCTTATGTGTTATTGAATAAGCGAGTCCAAGGAATGTAAGAAAAGGTTATTTAATATGATGTAAGCAGGCATCTGTGACCCGCAATGCAATTTCCAGATCGCCGTTGATATTTTCTTTTCCAAAGTAATGGAAAAATTAGTAAAGATGTATGCCAAGTCATTGAGATGAGGTTCCCTTCCCCCTATATATTTTGGGTAATATAATATTTCTTTAAAGCTCTGAGTAAGCAATTTTGCTAAGTTCCATTCTTTATTATTTTAGATTTAACCTTGTATTCTATGTTACGCCCTCATCTCGGGATAGGGAAACAAATGATTCATTGTGTTTAGGTATCTTCCAAATTTAGCAAGGCAGACCCTGTCGAGTGGTCAGAGAGAATCACAACTGAATTATTACATTGTAAAAATTTAGCTGTGGATCTTAAATGCGCCCATAAATTATTATTAAATCTCGACAAACGTATATTATTCAATGCTATGCTGAAAATAGAGTTTTTAATATGTAATGTGTTTTGAAAAATTATTTACTAATAAGAAAACTTATTTCGTATTCTCATGTTACTATATTATTGCATTATATTTGAAGTTAACTAATAAGTTGATACAATGTCGTTCAAATGCTGTATTTTAAATGTTTGAATAATGAAAATAATACATTATTAAAATTATTTTGAAAATTAGTTATAAGTAAGTATGTATACGCATAACATATTTACCTTTGCAATTTATAAAGTGTCAAAAATTAAGTATAGTTAGTGTAATGTAATAAAATGTTTTGTGTAAGATATGATAACACGAGTCAGACATTTACATATACAAATAAAGGGTTGAAAATTTACGATATATGTAATGGTGTACAAACTATATAGGTCATTTAATATGAATAAACATAATATGGAAATATATATGTAGGTGATATAAAATGAAAATATAATATATAATCAATGTTATTCAATTTGTATTAAAATATTGTGTTATGAGCAAAGATATTATCTTGTACTTGTACAAAAAAGCCCATTTAAAATGAATAGCCCATAAAAACAAATAGCCCATTAACGTTTGTGTAAAGTGTTAGTGAACCATAGTATATCAAATATTAATAGTACAAGAAAGAAGAGGAGTAATAACCGGAAAAGTAAATTTTAAGAAGAGGAAAATTTCAAGACTCCAGGATTCTGATAATCTTCGATGAAGATCATCGTCCCTCCCGCGCGCCATATATGTAAGCGAGTGTCCTCCCTCACTCCCATTCCATTTTAAATTCCCCAGTTAGTCCTATCTGAAGTGGAATTAGGCTATATACACTATACGTTGACGCAAACCTTACATAATGGTCCTGTCTGTTTCAATGTGTTGGCAACACTTTGCAGTGGTGACTTTCATTATGTGATCAGAACACAATAAGTGGTGAAGTGGGTGTAATTCCTCAAAAACTAGTTCGTTAAGAGCAAATGTCATCGACATTTATTTCTATTGTTTTGATATTTTAACTGCATTATTTTAAATGGCAAATAACTATAAAACCTGTCAGTGTGTATATTGCTTGCAAATGAATGTTTTCCGTCAATTTTTCAATGTTGCTCTTTGTCATGAATTGGCGTAAGAACATGAACATTGTACATGGAAGGCGGGAAGGAAGGCATTCCCGTACGCATCATGGACTCGATGAACTGCAAGGCAAATTGAACGCCATGGAAATCTAAAATGAAAATTGTCATCTTTCGTAGTGCCACGAAGTTAAGAGTATAAACGAGTTCTAGAAAGTGGACATAGCTTCGAAAAACAAATGGTTAAGCGAAGATAAGTGAATAAGTGTTATATTTATGCAAATTAGCTGAAGTGACATGAATGCACGCCGCAAAAGCCTGTTCTCTTCGTTTATGTTTGATAGGAAAATTTAATCCTTGCATTTGATAACATTAATATTCATCATAAGAAGTTCTAAGTAACCTGAAAGAACAACAGCACACGGCGAACATGAGTTTATTGAATGTATATTGATTTCACCATAAATTTCATAATGGAATATGCAAGCCAAGACACCTAGGATGGAGCCTTCCATTCTTAGTCTAAATAAGAAGCTGAAATTAGATTCCCTTTTAATGCAATAACACCAAATTTCCCCTTAAACCCCCCACAATTAAAGTGCAGTGCAGTGAAGTGCTTTATGAATCAACTTGTGGTAAGTGTTCACGTACTCCCAAGCTAAACATAAGCTGGGAATAATAATATCATGTCATTTTTAAATTAACCCGTAGTTCTTTTTTCTATTATTTCTAATTTTTGAAATACAATAAAAATGGACTAAAAGATACTAAATATATAGAAACAGGTTTATTAAAATTTATATTGATAAAACGTGCACGTAAGTATATGTGAAGTGTACAATAATTCTTGTTTGAGTAAAATTTATTAATATGTTTGTTTTGTTTTCAGTCGTTTTATCCAAGTTTCTCACAAGCATCACGACAGAAACCATCAGAATTAAGTACCGGTATTTATATACACTCTGCAGATATAAAGCGGGCTTATCAAGGATGGTGGGTACGCGTGAGTGCTACCTTGGTTCGAATACATTTTGGTTCGTGATATGATCCAGACCCTCCCACGATTTCTATTCTAACCACTATTATATGCAGAGTGGAGTACTTGATTGTTCTAACCACTGAGTCCACTATATATATATATATATATATATATATATATATATTGTGGCAACACTCGTTTTTCGAGTTAATTATTTTGTATATTTTCAATTTTATTTTAATGTTTACGTTACAAGAATCGTATATTAAGGTTAAGGTGATTGAATGTTATGTATGAAATATAATGCAAGCTGCACAATGTTGTTAATTCCAGTGTCAGCAGTCTGTCGTAAATAAATGTTAATAAGAATGTCTTCGTTGAGAGTCTGGCAATGTAGGAAGGAAATGTAGACAATGCGTCTATTCTCGCATTAGCCAGATTCTATGCATTGTACAAAGAGAATCTGTAAGATTTCACAAATTTCACGAAATCACGGATATGCGGAAATTGCTTAGAATCGAGAAATCAGAGTGTGTCGAGAGTTGCAGTTTTTGAGTCTTGACACATGGAAGGAATTTGTTTTTCCATGTGAAAAGGGGTCGCACGTGCCGACAAGCAGACGACGGAGGTTGGACCAAGCTCAGCAAAACCAGAGGATGAGAGAGGTTCAGGATCAGTCCTTGGAGATCTGTCAGGATCAGTCCTTGGTGTTTTGAGGATCAGTCCTTGGAGATCTGTCAGGATCAGTCCTTGGTGTCTTGAGGATCAGTCCTTGGAGGCCAATTTGATCAGTATTTGCAGATCAGTTCTTAGTGATCGAGTTCTTGGGGAACTGAGTTTAAATCGCCAGACAGCCAGATGACAGCGAAAGGAAATTCATCGTAAACTACATTATTTTAACAACGTAGAACGTCACGTCCAGATAAGCTATTGAGAGGATTTCATACCTCAATGCTCGTCCTCGCAGTTCAGCAATCAGGAGTATCATCATAGAGGAGCTAGGTTCGACACCAGGTCGTCGTTGGAACAACACCAAAGCCAACAGGTATGTGTTACACCGACTCAGGGCTCAAAGGCTCAATACTCGACCGTTGCTATACTCGTCTGGCAAATCGTTCCTAATATCCGTCATTAAAAGCATCACGAAATCTTACAGTAAAATCTTAATTATGAGAGATATATTGTTATAAATCTAATGAACTTAAAAGTTTCGTATTTGTATTTATCCCAGTTTTGGGATCCAGAAATTAAGCCCTCCCATAGTGGAGATGCTGTGAGGTCATTTTGACTATTGTAGCGGTCCTAGTAATTCATACCATGGCGGAGATGGTCTGGGTCTTTCTCAGAGAAATTTTGTGTAAAGTACGTACGGTGAAGTACGGTACATTAGTAAATAATTAAGTCCCTCCCGGCCCACCCATTTTTGAAATGAAAGGATATTACGTTATATTAGTAAATAAAACCCACCCTTCCCACCCTCTCTACGATGAAGTGTAATAGTAAGGAGTGAGTAACAGTCACGAGTTCGATTCTCGGCTGGATTATAGTAATGTGTTTGTAGTGGTATTTTAATTAGTATAACGAATAACGTTCAAAGAACGCAGTAATTTTATGGTGGTGTTGTCTACAATATTCAAGTATATTTCTGACATATTTAGTGATAATTTAATACAATTTTATAGTAGTAAAAATAAGAATGAACGTAGTGAAATATTTTGTAAGAAATTCATGAATGCATAGAGAGAGCGAGCTGTGTGAATCCTGCATAGCGAACGCAAGATTGTCGCGCAAGCGATTAGAGACGAATGTTGCCGATCGGAGACGACGGTACACGAACGCTCATTGTATGTCAGTAACTGTTCTAGTTCTTTGCTCTGACTCAAGGTTGAAAGGAGAGCAGAAAATAATAATAAAATCACACCAGTTATTTTGCTATAGATTAAAAATAACTTATATTAGACTTAAAATTAATCAATACATTGTTCAGTTAGTAGGTAATTGCATTAAGAACATAAAATGTTATCTTTGAAGAACAATCATAGGGTTCATTATCCCGTGCTAAAGGATAATGGGAAGCCCGCGACTATGTTTAGCAAGTCGAGGTATTATTGCTTAGATCTAGGTGTTCTAAAGCACTTCACTGAATATAATCCAACCTACAACGACACTAAGGAACAGACGTTCAGATGTAACTTTCTGGGACGTAGATATAAGAATTACTACTTAATTGAATTTTCTGAAAAGAATTTTAGTGTAGACGATCTTGTGGAGTTAGGTTTTAGGAGACACTATTTGTCTATACTAACAGGTATATCTGAAAGGAATACTTTAATACGCAATGCTGTATTTTTTGCGATTAAGGAGGATCAATTAAAATATAAGGTTATAAAGCCTTATTTACTAGTGGAGCTAGTCAGGAATTGGTAAATCAATGGCTAGATCGATTCAGAAATAAATTCATGTGTACTCAGGCAGTGAGAATTTCTGATTTTGTTACTACTGTAGCTCAGTATGAAAAACAAGCGAAAATCATAGTAGCTAGTGATAAGTTATTACTAGATTTAGTGGCTTTTGCCTCATTCTTCAAACAACGAACGCCATGGTTATCTGGTTAAAGACGATGAAGACATAAAATAAGAAAATTGTACAGAGTAAATTATATATATATATATATATATATATATATATATATAGGGTAAGGATAGGAATATTAGTAATTATCAATGTTTTAAGTACTTATTTAGGTTAATGATTTAATTTTAAGAAATTTATTTTAGTAATAAAGGAAATACGCGTATATGTGAATTTATAGTAGTGTTATTATTAGTAATAAAGAAGTAGAAATCTGACTATCAATTTATTTTTAGTGAATTATGTCTTTATGGCATATACTTTTAATTTAGTGACGTAATAAATAGAATAAAAGTAGGAAAGACTATGGAGAAAGAAAAAAAACAAAGAAAAAGAATATGAATGATTTTGTTATTAGTATTGTGTTAGGAAATTAGATGTAAGAAAAGGCAAGAATGAAAAAAAACAAGAAATGAATGATGCAATTGAAGTAGATGTAAGCTAGACATAAGTAAAATTAAGAAACCCTGAAAATTAGGCGAAACCTTTCATTAGGGGAAACTCTAATCAGGAAGGAAATCCCATTCTCTTCGAGTTGAATTGGGCGATTACCAAACTTCGATGAGAATATTTTATTTATCAAGCCACATAAGTCTTCCGTGATTGTTGAAAAGAGACACAGGTGTTGACTCGTACATCACGCGCAAAGCAGTGCAAATTTTTTTGTGTGGAGAGATCCTTCATTTTTAGCCAAGTCCCTTAGTGTAAATTAAAATTAAGCTAGTGATAAATTAGTGAGTAATTAATTCGGTATCCTAGAGAATAATTAGGATAGAATAGTAATAGATGTAAGGAGTGCATCTAAAATAGTAAAAGCAGAATATAGTGATATTCTGGTATTTATAATGTAAGAATTTGTCTAGTTTAATCTTTTCATTTGTATTAGCTGGAAGGAAAGAGGAAAAGAGTTGTTTTCTAGGAATGTGAGTAGTGAGAAGAAGGAAATTTTAGTAGTGAATAGATTTTAGAGAAAGTAGACAATTAAAGACAATAGACGTAAAGAGAAATAAGCAAGCATAGATACATAACATAGACTTAATAATAATAAATGTGAATATAGAGAAGAAGAGTGAAATAATAAATAAAGATTAATGAATAAATAAGAATAAGAGAGTAGTAATAAATAGTGAATATTTATAGAGAATATAGCATGCATCGTCGAATATATAGTTATAGAAGAAGTTATAGGCATAATTAAGCGCTAAGAGTACTCAAAGAATAAGTAGATAAATCTATTATATAAAAGAGAACGCACAAATCCTTTGTTCCCTCATCACGCTAATACGGCTGAACCAATTTCTTTTATTTTTGGGGGGTTATTAGGATTTGGACCCTAGATGGTTTTTATCATATCACTTTAATTTTTAATTACCAGTGTCTTGAGATAATTGACCATTCAAGTGTCCATAACGTACAAATCCTTTGTTAGTTCATCATAGGTAAAAATAAACGTATTTATATGCAACCCGCATGACCGTGTCACTCGGCGGGTTAACATAAATGACAGGCGATATAATGTTAACATTTACTGCAATCTACTATGGTTTTTATCATATCACTTGAAAGCGAAAACTTCCGGGATGACCGCAGCGAAGCGGGGCGGGTTAACATAAATGACAGGCGATATAATGTTAAGATTTACTGCAATCTTCTATGGTTTTTATCATATCACTTGAAAGCGAAAAAGTAAAAATTATCTAAGTAACAAAGTTTATTGCGTTCCGGGGTGACCGCAGCGAAGCGGGGTGAACGCTGCTAGTATGATATAGATGAATAAAGCGCAAGAGTATAGAAATAAGAGAAATATTATCGGGGACAAGCAGATGTTGTTTTCCTGCACAGAGTAGCCCTGAAAAGTTATAGTACTTATCCGAGTTGGACATATGAAGCAGTTATTAAACTCACTTCGAGGAATTCCTTCTCACAGTTATAGGCCCTGTCGGCATTATTTAAATAATCTAATATGTTAATATTTTAATAGAGTAATAAGTATAGAGAATAATAATTTAATAAATGAATAGAAGAATGATAATATAATAATTAATAATGAAATGAATTTTTTTTGACCTAATGATATTGTTGTGGGACCAGGGTTTTTTTTATCACGGTTCAACTGCTGACAATACACAGTTACATTGATGCTCTGACCTGCTTGTAACAGATCCCGATGCACGAAGCCGCAAGCAGTCCACCAAACACACAGGAGGACGTTCTTCGGTGCAGTGCTAGTTTCGGCTGTTTTGAAACCGGTTCGTGGGATGCTAACCACTGATGATGGTGCCGTGGAGCTTCGTATAGGACCCACTTCTCATCACATGTCAACACCCTGTCAAGAAATGTCTCCTTCCTCAGACGAGAAAACAAAAAAACATGTGTCTGCTCATGTTGCCTTCTGGCCCGGAGTCAATTCATGTGGGACCCATCGACCCGACTTGTAGTGCTTCCCAAGTTGATGGAGGTGCTGCCGAATGCTTTATCCACTTACACTGAATTGTAGTTCCAGTTCCTCGTATGTCTGGAAACCGTTCGCCTGAATTTATGGCTGATGAGCTTCATTTTGTACATGTCTTCTGGCACGTGGTGCGTTTTCGAGTGTTTCGTCACCGTCCTTAAACTTGTTAAACCATCGCTGCACTGTCCGCTTAGTCACGACACTCTCACCAAAGGCCTGGTATATCTTCCGCCCCGCTGCAGCGGCGTTTGACCCGAGTTTGAACTCATACACCATACACGGACTTATGACGCTCTATGGAGGTCCCATGCTCACTCAGTCCTTAAGCAAGTTCACGGTGTAAGTGAACTGCCACAGCCAGGTAGTATGTTGGATATACATATATACCCAGCCAGGTACTATGTTGGATATACCCACAACAACAAGTGACCTTGGCATTATCTCCATCCGCGTTCAACTCACGGTGCGAGAGCCAATTGAACACAGATCTCCACAAAAAGCGACAGAATTTTCTTGGTACCTTTTAATAAGTTATCATGGAAGCCCGTCAATACAGTTTTGTTAATATAGTCATCTTTTAATACTCTCAAAGTTATAAGACACTGATATTCTTGGATTAGGATTTCTAAATGACGATAGTTTATGTTAGTGAAACTTGTTTGCTTATTAATCATATGAATTAAAGATGAATTGATCTTTTTTTAAAATTGAGATAAGAAATTAAGTGATGCTTAGATATAGAAAATTCAAGTGCACTGCAACGTGCTACAAGCACTCTAAAAAATATACATAATTCAAGTGCATTTCACACCATAATGTTCATTTTAAACGTGTGACTATAAGAAATACTGTATTCAGAAATTTTACTGTATTTTTTAATGTAACATATTTATCAATATACATATTTAAGTTATGTAGAATTTATTACTTTTATAGACAACATAAATTTAGATTTCTAATACAGTACTTTAATCCATTTTTCGTTAAATAGGTAAAGAACTCAACTATAGATGCTCAATGGTAAAGCGCTTATCTATGGTGCATAGGGTCCCCTGTTCGATCCCGGTTTTCATTAAGTTATTTTTGTGGTGGCAAAAAGTGTGTGCATCGAAATTTCAAGAGGTTCTCCTGTTCTCGCTCGTCTTCATTCCACAATTTCGTTCATTATCATCATCACCGTCTCCCTTAATCTAGATGCATAACGTGAGACGTTAACTAAAGAAAACATTGTGTTCGTGGGTTTTCTTGTGTTCTCCCTTTCCTCCCATATTCTCGTTCTACACCCCTACGAGAAAGTCTATAATCTCGAACAAAATACACAATATGTTTTATAAAAAAAAGGAGACGTATGAAATTGCCGTGGAAATATTTTATTTACAATCAAGAGGGATTCACTCCCTTATTATTGACATGTCAAAATAGAACAATGTTACGTATGTAATTGTAGAACACTCATTTATTTGAACACCGGGGAAATGAGATAATTTCAGTGTCTAGTTCTCGGTTGACTTTAAATTAAGGTAGTAGGGATGATTGTGAAGCCTCAAAAAGTTATGTACCATATTGAGTCAATTTTATTATTATTACGAAAGTTATAGTGTAGCTTATCCTGAAAAATTGTTTTGTATGTTTACATAATGGGGTTGCTTTGATCCACCTTTCACCCCTTTAGGGGGAATTTACCCTATACTAGGGATAAAGCCATCGATTTATTCCTAACTGATCCCAAGCACTAAAGACTGTGAAGAATCCCTTTAAAAAATAGTAACTAAAGAACTTTTATCAAAATCGATTAACATTTATCTGATATCTTGGATTTTTTTAAATCGTCGGATGCTGTGTAATCAATATCTTTATACTTCAATGATTTCAGCTCCTTCCAGAGGGGCTCAAAGAAAATATACGCCATATTGCGTCAACATTTTTTAAACGAAAGTTATTCTGGAACATATTTATTTAAATGAGGTATAAATTCATCCTTCCATTCTTGGCAAATTTTAGTGGCGAACTGGGATATCATTGCAATTCCTTAAGAAAATTTTACATTGTATTTTCTCAAAATCGAATAATTATTATTAATATTAATATAATATATATGCAGTTATTAATATATATACATTTATAACTAATGTAATGTACTAAACAAAAAGGAGAATCTCGTAAACGAGCTACTAAATGTTTTATATAATGAAGTACGTTACAATGCGTTTTAGCAGGGAAGAATTTGACATTAATATTATTCCTAACAGGAATATTTTGTTCTTTTAACTAGCTTTCGTTCCTGTATACTCTGAAACTGATGGAAGAATATAACTACAGGAAATATTACAGTAATTCATTCTGTAATAATCTACTTCTACACTTAAGGTTTATACGATGTTCGTATTAATATACTTCTAAAACAACTACGTATATTATCTCTTTAAATTCTACAATAGATTATTGTACAATAGTTGTCCAAAGATGAGATATGCATATCATATCAATCGATAAAGCTAGTTGAACCTAAGAAAGTGACATGCGGGAGGATAAAACCTTATATGTACTTTTCGAGAAATTCTGGAAAAATAAATATTTATGGTGCTAAAAAAAATATATTATTAGTGGCCAACAATTGCTGAGTCAGTAACATTACACCTATCAAAGCGAAATTCATATATATAAGGCCCTGATAACAACTAAAGCAAATATGTGAAAGACGTTTTTGAATTGCCCACCAGCAACTTTCTAATTTTGATTCGGAACCGAAGCCATACATTCAGGTCCGTATTTACGTAAGTGCTATTCTCTGCTCGAGCACAGGGCGGTGGAATTTAGTGAACTGCAAAATTTTGGATTTTTTACGATTTACAATAAAGTAACATTTAAAACTAGCAACTCGCAGAGTCCCGCACAAGCGCGAGAAAATATCTCATCAACCTCAAAAACTATGAATTCAACTCTATTGGTCGCTTTCGATTATTTAAAAAAATGCTCCATGTTATTCTTATGGGTACTTTGCACCCCCATACCTCAGTTCAAGTGTGTCCTAAGAACCTGGAACAGTCATTTTGATCATTTCTCTTAGAGCTTTAAAACATTAAAATTTCATTTTTCTATCTATTATGGTTCTCGAGTTGAAAAGCGCTACAACAGACAGGCAGAAAAACAGCTTATTGTATCATTAATATGGATGGTACTAAACCATTGCTGATGGTAAATAATGCAAACAGTTATTTTTCTTATCAGTTATCACCAATAATTATTGGTGTCTCAGTGATGGATGTCATCCAATCCCAGCTTCAAAATCACGCCCCCATTAGATCTCTAGTAGGCTACTCTCTCTCTCTAGAAATTAATAGAATGTATTTTCTCCGGACAGTAAATTAAAACATAAATGAATAAATTACATGCCAGTATTGAGAGAATGTGTTCCCAATGAATGAGCGGTTAAGCTCATTGCCTTGTAATCAAAGTGTCCTGGGTTCGATTCCCGATGGAGACACTTTTGATTCGGATCCCAAGTTAAGCTGTAGGTCCCGTCCTTGGTACGTCATCATTATCCCATGGAAGGCAATGGCACTATCCATAGGTTCAGCTTGCCCAGGAACCTTCGCGTCAAACACCTACCTTTGGACAGAATACCACATCGTAGTCATCGTTCAGAGAATTAGGACATTTAAAATTACGTTGTAACGTTTGTAAGTTGTAGTACCTAAACTGCTACTTAACAAGAGCTAGTATGTTTGCAAAACCAAAGCTTGTTTCCTTGTTTGAGACGTAAGTTTGATTGGAGCTCCTTCGTGGCTAAGCGGTTAGCGTACGCGCCTATGGCGTGAGACACCCGGGTTTGATTCCCGGTGGGAGCTCGTGTGGTTCGGATTTCACGTTACTCAGTAGGTCCACATCTCATGTAACATCGCTGCTGAAAGGGACGTTAAACTCAATATCATAATCATCAATCATAAGGTTGTGTGGGAGGGGGTGGCAAATTATGTAGAGCACAGGAACGCACAATCTATAAATACGGGCCTGCAAACATTTGTTTTTCGTTTGTAATTGATTGTTTTGAATAATAAATCGTTTGTTTCGAAAACACACACACACACACATACACACACACACACACACACACACACATATATATATATATATATATATATATATATATATATATATATATATATATATATATATATACAGTGAAACCTGTCTTTAGCGGAATCGAGTGGGACTTGCAAATATTTCCGTTAAAGTCAGGTTTCCGCTTAGTGGAGGTAGACCTTTCCTTTCTTTCTTTTTTCTTTTTTTTTTTAATACATGCTTATAAAGGGGCATACTGACAAAATATATTGCTGTACGTACATTGTTCGTACTTCTTTCTTCTACGAATAAATACACAAAAAAATTAAAATGAATACAAAATTTGCTATGCACACGTTTTCTTTATTTTTCTAAGAGCCAAGCAGGATTTTCTGTGTACATTGCTGCTTGGCTGCTTGACTTTCTGCATACACTTTAAACTGAGAAATTATACTAAGTGAATCAGAATCATTTTTCCGTAAGGCAAATTTTTGCAGTTCCTTTAAACTTCTGAGAGCATTTTGATATGTATTTATTCTACACTCTTCTTGGAACTCGGTATCGTATTACTCTTCTTCCTCTATCTCGTTTTCTTCTTTCCGACATTCCTTATGATTCTTGATTAAGATGCGGGGATTAAGGACAATTTGTGGGGGGTGAATATGAGTAGTGGTTGGGGAAGGTCAACACTGTCCGGAAATATTTAACAAAAGAACGAACATTCTATCGCAAACAGTATAATGTATATGTCCCACAGAATGTCTAAACATCTAAACGCTGTAGTCCGGAACAGAATTTTCCGTTAAATGTTTATTTTTCTTTCCGTTGTCCGCGTAACACAGTTTCCGCTTAATGAAGGGAGTTTTACACGTTTTGTTCTCCAAAATTCATGGGACCGTGAAATATTTCCGTTTAAGACAGTTTTCCGTTTAATAAAGGGTCCGTTGAAGACAGGTTTTACTGTATATATATATACAAAATTAAGTTAGTGGGGGCAGTGTGAAGTGGCCTTCTATCAAATTTCGATTCAAAACCAAAATCAATAACATGTTTTTTGTTGGTTATAGATTCTTTTGAAGAAAGAAATCTTTTGTTTCAGAAAGCTTCAAGATATATTTATAAAGCAAACTTCACACTGTCCCCCACTTTCAAATTTTGTTTTAAAACCTATCTCAATCGTTTGTTTCTCGTTTGTTATTGATTGTTTTGAAGAAAAAATCGTTTGTTTAGATAAACATACTGAGATATTTACAAACTGGACTGTAGTTAACTTTTGGATTGGGGTGTAGCTAACTTTACTCTCGATTCTCACATTTCAATTTTGATTCAAAATCCAAGCCAATCGTTTGTTTTTCTTTTGTTATTGATTCTTTTGAAAAAAATAGTTACCTTCAAAAATTTGAAGAGATATTTACTCTTTTACTGTAATTCCCCTACTTTTAAGTTTTGATCCAAACCCAGAGCCAATCCTTTGTTATTGATTGTTTTGAAGAAAAAAATATTTATTTCGAATATCATAAAGATGTATTTACAAAACAAATTTTTAATATGGAAAGATTTGGCCTGGTTCCTCTACTTACAGATTTCGATTGAAAACTAAAATCAGTCCTTTGATATGGGTTTGTTATTGATTATTTTGAAGAAAGGTAGTTTGTTTCGATAAACATAAGAATATAGTTACGATGTGGTTTGGATGAAAGTGGTTTGTTTCTCGATCGTTGTTGATTGTTTTGAAGAAAAAATCGAAAAACAACAAGAGATATTTACAGAATACATTTGATGGGCCACTTCACACTGCTTATTCTACTTTTAAATTTCGATTCAAAGCTCAAGTCAAGTTTGTTTTTCGTTTCTTATTGATTAGTTTAAGAGGAAATAGTTTGTATCGAAAAATATTAAGTGCCATTTACAAAATAAAGTTGGGTGGGCCAACTTCATACTAGTCTTTTAAATTTCAAATTTCAGTTTAAAAAAAGCTCAATCATTTGTTTTTTGCGTGTTAATGATTGTTTTGAAGGAAAATCGAAAAGAATTAAAATATTTTGATAATAAAGTTGGTGGTCATCTTCACGCTTGCCCTGCACTTCCAAATTGCATTCAAAGCAGAAAGTAGTTAAAAAATGTGAAGAGAAACACAATTGGTAACGTACGCAGAAGTTCATCAAGGGGAGTCCAGACTTTGAAGTTCATATAATTTCAAGTGTTTAGATACACAACATAATAATTAATGTCAATTGAAAGTAGAATATATATTTTATGATAAAGTTTTAAAAGGAAAAGGCCAAATAATAATACCCGATACGATACAGATTCCGTAAGAAACCAATACGGTATTTCATTACTTTCTTTTATACTTTGATAGTAAGAAGTGAAACACAACGAATACAGATTAGATAATAACGCTTTAAAATTGCTTTATTTATTACAAGTTGAGAAGAAAAAGAGTAATACTATTTGATGGAACAAAGACTGAATAAAAATAGTGCTTCATTCTCTATACATTAAACAAGTGTCACATATACACCACGTGGTGGTGTTTAGTTTTAATGGCATATTTTTTTCAATTATTATTGAAATCATAAGTGGTTAAAATTTATATCACTTCTAGTTTTAGTAGAGATATTAGAGTGGAGATCCAATATATTCTTGGGATGCTTAATTGATTACAGATGACCTCATCTTGCTACATAATACCGTTTTCATTTTATGACAATGAACGTTGGAAGCGGACTCATATTGTTTTTGTTATATGTACAGCAATACTTAATAATTTTCGAAAGAAACTATTTCTTTAAATAGAATCAGTAACAACTGAAAAACAAACGGTTGGTTTCGGTTTCGAATCAAAATTTGAAAGTGCGGTCAGTGTGAAGTTAGTCCCAGATTTATTTTTAAATATGTCTAAAACTTTTCGAAATATTTTTTTCTTTATTCAAAACAATCAATGAAAAATGAAAAGAAAACGATTGATATTGGTTTAGAGTCGGATTTTGAAACTAAAGGACAATGTAAAGAAGCCCCAAACTTTCTTTTGCAAATATCTCCTGAAGTTTTTCGAAACAAACTATTTTTTTTTCAAAACAATCAAAAACAAAAGATTGATTTTGGTTTGGAATCGAAATTTGAAAGTTAGGGAGTTAGTGTGAATTTGCCCCAACTTTGTTTTGTATATATCTCTTAATGTTTATCGAAACAAACGATTGTTTCTTCCAAAGAGCCAACAACACAAAAAACGAACTGTTGACTTTAGTTTCAACTCGAAATTTGAGAGTCCAGGGGGGGGGGAGGCAGCATTATAGATGTATGTGAAAGCAGTCTCACAAATATCAAGTATGACTAACTTGTAAGATAAGAAAACTCCGTCTCTGTCTGTGTAATTTTCTGCATCTCCTCCCTAATGTTGATAAATAATTTTTGCTTTTTTGGCAATATAATTGTATTTTCCCATATTTAAATGATTGGAATCTAGTTTTAATTTCGTAAAAAAAAACATCGTGTGGCACGTTTAATTCATGTTCGACATACGAAAATTTTATCTATTGTGTATCGTTATATCGTAGTTTATCTACTGTGCAAGGTTGGCAGCCTTACTCCGCATTTAGGCCACAAAAACACAATGTTGCAAACTAAGTAGCACGTAATAAAACATCAATTGGGCAAGAACATTAATCATGTAACGATTTAAAGGAACCGTATGGTGCATTTTCTCATGTCAATTAGGAATTCGTGTTCATAAATTGAATGTCACCATTAACTTCCACTCGGTTTCAAATATTTGATTTAAAACACCGGTCAAATGACAATGAAGGTTTCAGGTAGGAGATCGTGACACTGAATTCTGCAAATAGACCACAAGCAGCTTTAATTATTGTAGGTGCATTATTAAGCATTTTAATGAAAATATTGAAGTAAAAATTGTCATGTAATACAATCTCACTCTAAAGGGAAATATGTTTCAGACCTTATTTTCTTTAAACGTTTACAGAAAATTAGATTATTCCGGATTTTGGCGAAATCTGGTTCTTTTTTCCGCAAATAGACCACTTTTTTCAGTTTATAATAAATATTTGGATATTAAACGCTCAATCAAGATGGAAAACCTATTTTAAAGACTAATAATACCACATTAAACAATTACAGATATTCACAACAGTTAATATCAGAAATTTTAAAAATTCAATTTTTTTCACTTTTCCCTGTGATGACCGAACATCATTCTTGACTAACATACTGACTTTTTTGTCCCAAAAATCCAAACTTTTTTATTTGAAGGTTGATAATATAGTTGATAAAGACTAAATTGTTCCTTTCAGCTCTTTAATGCCTATCAAACATCAATATTCTAAAAATAAAACACTTTTCTTTGTGATTTTCATAGTCGGCAAATAGACCACTTTGGGACATATTTTTCTCAGTTGATAGCACATTTTTGCAATGAAACACTAGTCGGCTTTTACTTTTTTGGTTAATTCTACGCAATTCACTGTACCTACTATAATTTATTATGCCGTAGTACTATTTTTAGACCTATAAATTACGAGTCCGCAAATAAGCCACTTTCAAGCAGCTATAGATAGATAGATAAATAGATAGATATAGATATAGATATATAATATGACCAATATCTATTAATAATAAGTCTCCTCATTCCTGGTGATAAAAAGTTATTAGTTTTGTAATTGATTCATTTATAGTAGTCCTTAATGCTGTTTCAGATGCTGACAATTTTTGACAATAAAAGTTGGTTTCGTTTGCAATTCCACTTCTCTTATTTACTTTGAATACACATATGAAAATGACAAAAACGTTCATAACAGCGTGCTCCAATTACTCTGTACTGCAATCTAAGAGTGGGACGCTCTAACGGTCTTATCCGAACTTAAGATAAGTTCGACTGTAAACTATAAAAATTATTTACGAATGGATTCAACTACATATGGTGAAATACTGGAAAATTGATTTTATTTCTCACTGACTCTCTATCCGCTTTCTAATCTATTTTCTTCATTTTATCCACCAATTTCTCATATGCCGCATTTTTCAGATTCCTGTTTTTATAATCTTCACTCTTTATCTTCCACAGTTCAGGTAAATTTCGATAAAGTTCAATAAATTCTCTCCAGAATTCTTGATTCCTATTCATTGATGTCATACCGCAAGAAATAAGCGTCTGTACTAGGCCTCTTACTCGGAAATAAAGCTCGTGTTTGCACAAACATGCCCATACACGGTCCACGTGTTTGCTCAAACATTATGTTCGTGTAAACAATTTTTGAACGAGTTCGATGTTGAAAAAGTTTGCACAAATGTTTGCGCAAACAGTTCATACAGTACCATACACGGTCAAACTGTTTGCACAAACAGTCTTGTTTGCACAAATCGTGGACCGTGCATGGGCACTATTACAAAATGTTCCCTCCCTGTGAAGGTCAACGACTTGCTTTCCCCTTCTGTAGTAGTAAGTGGTACAGGGTTGTCAACCATACGATAATTTATCGTGATATACGATAATTTAAGCCTTAATACGATATACGATAATGCCCTTGCGATAATAGGTGAATATACGATAATTTTAGAACGCACACTTCTTTGCTGTTTTTGAATGTGCAAATAAACTGTAGCCGAACATAATATTTCTATGAATACGCCAGATCACGTAATACATGTAATTAAAAGTGCGTTCTCTGATTCCAAAATTGCTAACAAGATTCAATTATGTAGAACTAAGACAACGGGTGTGATAAAAATGTCATTAGTAAATGTCATTTGAAGGAATTGAATGACGTTACAGAAACAAAAATTCAGCTTAATGGTCGATGAGTCTACAAATATTTCGACTACAAAAAATATGCGTGTTTGTGCGAGATATTTCAATGAAAATAATACGAAAATACAAACAAAATATTTTGCAGTGTTACAAATTTATTGTGATAAAAATGTGGAAACTGCACATGAAGGTGCCACTGGTTTATGAGCTCCTATATAATACTTTAACAAATAGTATTATTCCACTTGGAAAAGTAATAGGCTTCACATCCGATGGGTGCAACACAATGATGAGAAAATATAATTCTGTTGCAAGTAGGCTACAGATGGACTTTCCTGGCATTTTGTACAAAAATGTAAATGTTATTTATTGCATCTGTGTGCAACCGAGGCTAGTGAACACCGATTTGTAGTTCGAAACTGAAGGGTACTAGGTAAGCTTATTATATTTTAGTGCTATTATTAGTAGTATTATACATGTTTCTAAAATTATTACGTTCGTAACGAATATACGATAATTTTTTGCAGAATACGATAGTTTTAAAGACGAAAATCGATAATTTTGTTTTTCGGGGTTGGCAACAGTGAAGTGGTAAGAGGTAGGGGAGTTTACTATCAGGTTGCCTGAAACAGACGTCTAGTAGCAAGTAATATTCTTGGCTTATTTAATTGAAAAGTCATTATATTTCATTTTAAAGGAAAGAAATTGCTATCTAAATAAATATGATGCTTTTATTGGTAAATACCGAAGTGTTTATCTATATGTATTAGCAGCAGTAAACCATAATAACGTTCAGAGGGAGAAATTGCACTTCAAGGAAGGATAAGAAATACGTACTGTATAAATGATAGGCGGTTCCATAGATAAGATAATAGTGTTACTGTAATCTGCTAAGAATATGATATCACGTGTTTGTGTACTAGAGATCTGAAGCTGTTGTGTGGAACAGTACTCACAGCAATTACCAGATTAGAGGAGATGTGATTGGAGGTTAGTACGTTAACTTTACCTGAATAAATTGGTTCCACAATTAAATCACATATTTAAGATGGCATTCGAGACATTCGCCTGATGGAAGTGAATAGAAACTTTGGAAGCAGGATATCACTCTAATCTATTAGAATTTTGGGTTTCAGTTTGTTAACAAGAATAATCTAAATTGATTGATTTGAACTCTGGTTATTTTTAAGTATCGATGCTAAATAAAACGCGATCTATTGTCTAAAGCAGGGTTTCTCAACCTGGGATTAGCGATCCCTAGGCAATGGGGGCGAAGATAAGTGGAAGAGATAAATATCATTAGAATCTAATACCGGAAAATATTTTTTAAATATTGTTCTGAATTTTGTTCTGATAGGCATAATTTTGCTCTTATCCCAGTTATGCCTGAAAAAAATTCTACTGTTAATTGTTTTAATATTTTTTTTTTATTTTAGCTCATATTACTGCCTTATGACGAAAAAAGGCAAAAAAGATGATCCCCACTTCCAGTTTCACCGGGAGGAGGTTTCCCTTAACAAGGACAGTAGGCACATGCACGTATAAGCAGATTGGATTGATAGAGCATAGACGAGAGCGCCTTAAAGTCAGTATTGCAGAGTGTCCTTTTAAAAGGACGGTACATACAGTTCTTTTAGTAATAACAGAAACAAGTCTACTAAACATTATCAACAGATGCAACATTGTTCAAAACTCAGTGTAAATGATAAAGATGCGATATCAAATTAATGAGAACTGCATATAGAAATACCAGAAAAATACCAATGCAACAAAACCTGCATACTGAAATACGACTAACATTGAAAAATAATGAGATATCTGAGCATGATGTGATTCCGCTAGTGCGGCAATGTCCGGTTCAATCTTTGTGATGCACATTATCAAGTCATTTAAAATACTCAATAACTATTTAAACAACTGTTCAAATTTTTAAACAAAAATTAGAAATCACCATATTTTTGTTATCATACGACCCAAAATTAAGAGAGTTATGAAGTTTTAAATTTTTCAAACAGCTTCCATTTTGAAACAGTATGATGGATCGGATTTGATATTTGTAATAGAATGAATTGGATCAATTTGTTTTTAAACCATTCGCTTTTAGGGCAGTTACTGTATACACTATATGCAAGAAATCGATTACTATTATCATAGAAATAGAATAGATGGATATCGTGAGATTTCCGCAATAGGTATATTAAAAATCCCACATAATCTTATCACAAACCAGAAATTATAAGGTGTCGCTGGTAAGAGGATGTGATAAAATGGGGGTCGTGATAGGAATTAGATTGAGAACCACTGGCCTAAAGTATAATACAAACTATTCAGGTAGCAATCTTACAGGGAATCAGAGCTGAGATCACGTGCAGGTGTATTATCCGGATATAATTAGCCATTTGCTCTCAAATACAAACACCTGCAAAAGTATAGGCGTTCTTGTGTGGGATATACAAGAGGGAACTTTCTTGCTCTCGAGTAATCCTTTGTCAATGTATGAAAATGTTTTTCTAAACATATGCAAATACAGAACCGGATTTCTAAATATTCTAAGTAGACTGCAGCCTAGAGCGGCAAGTTTTAAAGGGGCGTCAAATTTTAACATTTTCTGAAGCATCACATTTATTAATACGAAACTTGTGTAATTATTTATCCGTTGAAAGTGAAAAACATAACTAAACTAATACTTTGAGCTGCAAAAGTAACAAAATTGTCAGTGTAGCTCTTTCTTATGACCATCTACTAAGTAAAAAGAAGTGGATATTTATTGTATGGCTACTATACATTTTGATTTTGCTATCTCAAGCCTCGGATAAAATGTGGTGCAGGTGGGGCAATAGAAAATACTCATAGTTTATTTGATATCAAAATTGTAACCAATGTGGCAACTTCAGTTCAAGTTGGGAAAATCACCGTTACCACCCGCGTTGGAAAAGTCTATCAGAGTTAAAGGCATCAAGCTCTGTTGATGTTTTTAGGTTATGAATTATGGACCTATGGTACAACGATTAGCAACATGTGGCCTCTTTTAATACTGAAGCTGCAAGTTAGTCAGGGCCGGCCTTAGTCAGTGAATGAATTTTAAAATATATATTTCACCCTTGTGCCTCGCAATTTTTCAAGAAGGTTCTGTACCACTAGGCATATTTCATAGTTTTCTTCTTTTACAAGTAAAAATATCGATGTCGAAATCTAGTTTCCTAACCAAACTTGGCAGAGAAGTGTGGAATGTCAAGAAACGAGTGTAAGCAAAATTTAAAGCACTTTTGTCCATAAAGACGGTCGCAGTGGCCAAAAATAAGATTGATCAGAATACGCCATAACAATGCATTTAAGTTTTATTTTATTTTATTCAAAATTTTATTTTATTTATTAGACGGTTAATGGATGAAAAATAGAAAAAAGCACATTAACCCTTTTAGGATTTCCACTTTTTGAGGTAAATTTTAGACTTACACTCAAACAGCTACTGCTTCCTTACTGTTTGTCATATTATTATGGTTTATACCTCGTTCTTTTCAGTGTAGATCATACTATAAAACGGTACCACTCGCTTGCCCGTATTATACACCATAAACGGGAAAATCGCAAAAAACAAAACAAAAGAAAAAACGAGATTTTTCGAAAAAAAAAGTTCTTTTTCCAAAATTGTTGTTCCCCTCTCGCCAAGGCCTGGTTTCACGCAGGGATCTGTTTTTTCGTTCTTTTTATTTATTTATTTATTTTAGAAAAATGCGTTGTTACGTACATAATACGAGTGCAAAATTTCATTCTAGTATCTTGAAACCTAAGGTTGAGAGAAAGTTTTGAAAGTCTGCAGGTGACGCATTTTTTTCATATATATACTCCGTATATATATATATATATATATATATATATATATATATATATATATATATATATATATATATATATATATATATATATATATATTTCAAAAATGTATTGCGTCATTCGTGTTTGACCTAGAGTCATGGCTCAAACTCCATTTTCTTCAGTATAATTAGCCCTTTCGAACGGTACCACTCGCATGTAAGTATCATACACCTAAACTAGAAAAATAAGGAAAAATTCGTAATGTATTTTGAAAATCCCACTAAAACACGTCCCTCTAGCCCGGGCCTGGGTTCCGTAGGGATCTAAAGTTTTTTTTGGAGGGGGTAAAAATACGTTGTTATGTACACTCATGTCCAAAATTATTGTCGCAATAATTATGTTGCAATAGAAATGTCGCAATAAATATGTTGTATCAATATAATTTGATAACGAATTCGCCCGGTATTTCTTATAATGTTTCTTATAGATATGCGACAATCATTTTGGACATGAGTGTACATAATATGTGTTCAAACTTTTAATCTTGTATCTTGAAAACAAAGGGCGGAAAAAAGTATTGAAAGTCTGAACTTATTGTCTCTCTGTATATACACACGTATATACGTATATACATATAAAAATTTACTGCGTCATTACTAGAGCAACCCATATTAGTCATCCTTTATTTTTTTGTTTAATTATGCTTTATTTTTGTCAAATTATTCTTTATAATGCGTTATTGTTAATTTCAATCATTGTTTTACATTAATCATGTATAATGCATAATATTTACTATACATTAAATATTCTAAATATCTTGATCTATTTATTCATATTTTATGCAACCAATTTCTTATGCACTTATGCACTGAACTTTCTACTTAATGCACTGTAAAGAAATTTTTTACTCGAGTCACTCATTTTATCACTTTTGTGCACCTTAGAGGTGCATATATAGAGAAAAGGAAAATAAAAGATGCCACCAAAAAGTACAGAAAGTGCTAGAGTTCAAGAGGTACATATAACAATATAGTGTGAAGTTCTTGTGAACTTTTTGTACATTTCGAATCTACACTTCTCTGATTCGGGGGGCGGGGGGGGCGTACTAACTATAAAATCTTTATTTTACTTCGTTTTTCTTTTCCTTTCTCCACTTCAAAGGATTACACCGAAAAATTTACAGAAATAAAAATAAGCTTTTCTTTGTTGCATTGTTATGTTCTCAAAGATTTGTATATATATATATATATATATATATATATATATATATATATATATATATATATATATATATATATATATGTATATATATATATATATATATATATATATATATATATATATATATATATATATATATATATATATATATATATATATGGGTCCATTTAGTTGTAGTGCGACATCCTCAAATTCGAATTTTAACTAGCTCAGAATTTTGTCCAATTTTTGTACATTTTCGTCCACCCAAGAAGAAATTTTGCACCATTAAAATAAACGAGGGAGGGCCATTTCAAAATTTGGGGCGCTTCGATCACCTGTAGTGCGACATCTTCAAATTCGAATTTTAACTACCTCAGAATTTTGTCCATTTTTTGTACATTTTTGTCCACCCAAGAAAAAATTTTTTACCATTAAAATAAACGAGGGAGGGAAATTTCAAAATTTGGAACATTTCGATCACATGTAGTGAGACATTTTGAAATTCGAGTTTTAACTTGTTCAAAATTTTATCCATTTCTGTCGACCGAAGAAAAAAATTGTACGATTCAAATAAACGAGGGAGGGCCATTTGAAAATTTGGGACACTTTAATCACCTCTATTGCGACGTCTTCAAACTCGAATTTTAACTTGTTCAGAATTTTGTCAAATTTTTGTTCTTTTTTCCACCGATGAAAAAGTTTTGTATCATGTAAATAAGCGAGAGGGGCATTTCAAGCTTTGGGCACTTCGTTCACTTGTTGAGCATCATCTTCAAATTTGAATTTTAACTAGCTCAAAATTTTGTCCAATTTTTTTCACCAAAGAAAATATTTTGTACCATTCAAATGAACGAGAAGGATCATTTTGAAACTTGGGACACTTCGATCACCTGTAGTACCACATCTTCAAATTTGAATTTGAGTAGGGCAGATTTTTTTCATATTTTTCCACCCAAGAAAATATTTTGTATCATTGAAATAAACGAGGGAGGGCAATCTCAAAATTCGACCACTTCAGTCACCTATAGTGCCAATCGTCAATTTCGAATATTAATTATTTTACAATTTTTCTAGCTTTTGTACATTTTTGTACCAGCAAGAAAAAGTTTTCCAATGAAATAAACAAGAAGTGTATTAAAATTTGTCATTTCAAACAGCTGTTGAGTGACATCTTCATATTCCAATTCGAACTAGCTTAGAACTTCGTAAAAATTGTGTACCATCAAGAAAAAATGTACCATTCAAGTAAGGAAGAGGTCGTTACTTGAAAATTTTGCCGTTTCGATTACCTGTAGTGCAACAATATTTAAATTCGTAATTTCATTAACTAATATTTTTTTTTCATTTTTGTACCATTTAAATAAGCGAAGGTAGGCTATTTTAATTCTTAGCCACATCGATCATCTGTAGCGCGATGTCTTCGAATTCTAACAAGCTTAGAATTCTATAAATTTTTGTACATTCTTGCATCACCAGCAAAACATTTCATAGCATTCAAATAAACAACGTGGAGTTATTTCAAAATTTGGCAGCTTCGAACACCTGTAGTGCGACACCTGTAGTGCAACTTAATTAACTGAAATTTTTTCCGGTTTTGTACGTTTTGTATCACGTAGTAAAAATTTTGTACCTTTCAATTTTACCACGGACAGTTAAAATTAGGGATGTTATCGATACGATACGATACGAGACTTTATACAGTCTCAGTCTCGTCTCGGTTGATAAGTAGCGGTCTCGGTCTCGATCTCGTCTTCAAGTCAAAAATCGCCGTCTTGGTCTCGGTCTCGTCTCGGTCAACAGATGCTTGTCTTGATCTCGGTCTCGTCTCGAAAGTCTCGAAATAAGTAGTGTGAAATTAAAATTGTGAAAGTATTATTATCGTACAGTCTGTCGTTTCCGCTTTTTATTTTTTGCCTTCATTCTTCACTTAGAATTATGGTGTGATGTACCTCTTCGTAGCTAATTTGCTAGCGTTAATGTTTTCCATGTGTGTGTTCCAGCTTCAATCATCAGTGAGTATAACATACCTGGGATAAAGCAATAATAGTAACCCATATCTCACTTTCAGCAATAGACTTTGTCTCAAATAGAGTCAGTGCTGCCTATACAATTAAACTCTGTTAAATTAACTCTAGTACTATACAGTAGTTTATTTCATTCCTTTGAATCAAAATTGTTCAATACCTCCTAACGCAACGCATAAGAGTACGAATGTATTTAATCGCGCCGAAATTGAAATTTACAATTTCTCATTTATTATCCAATACATTCTGCTTTGACTGTCATTTTAAAAACAGGATATAACGTTCATTATCTTAACAAATAGAGTAAATTATTACTACATTATATTTTGTTTCAAATTGACCAAATGCTTTATTACCGTTTCACATGTCAGTGTTTAATTGACACTTTAAAACAGGAACTTCTTTAACCTTGTGGTGGGAGCTACGGCACTCATCTTTGCTATCTGTGGCCTCGGGTTGGATCACCAAACAAGTTAGATTCAAAGTCCGATGTTTCGTGTATTTCGCGTCTCACTTTAAGTACATTCTGTTTCTTATACAAGTTCATAAGATCGTAATGTATTACATAAGCATATGTCCAGTGCCTTAACATAGATTAAGCTTATTCTTGAGCTCTCAGTGGTGCATGTGAACTTTATTCGAGAAAACTAATCATGCGTTCATTACGTTCAAATTTTATATTGATTGAAAATTACTTGCGAAACATGGACATGCATATTATATAAGTATATAGGTAATTCGAGCTATAGGTATCTATTTTCTCTGTCCCGGCAAAACAAGTGATTCTTAACTTTCTAGTTTTCTTTTCTATTAATTTTCGTAGTTTTGCTGCAATATGAATAATCAAAAATATTTTTTTTCGCTGTACGAATTTTGTTAAGTTTTGGATCCGTTTTTACCCTACCTTACCCAGTAAAAGTGATATATATATATATATATATATATATATATATATATATATATATATATATATATATATATGTGTGTGTGTGTGTGTGTGTGTGTGTGTGTGTGTTTTGTGTGTATGTATGTATGAACTTTAGAGATAGACTATGCTAAGTCATTTTTTGGTCGAAATTGAGTTAACAATACTTTTTTAATATATGTTTTTTCTAGTGGTGTAATAATGTTAAGTGTAAAAGCATCCTATTACTTTGTAACTACTTAGTATAGTTTGAAAAACAGTACTTTAGGTCTTACTTAAGGAACCGGTTATTCGCTTCTCCTGTAAAATTAGGAAATTATGACTTATCACCGAGGTTCAGATATGATAAATCATGACCATAATTATAATCAACCATTATCAACCCACTGCTGGATGAAGATCCTTCCAAGTCTTCACTACAACTATCTACCTTGACCAATTCTTTTTCAGGTTACTCCCCAGTTGTCCTTGATTTCGTCAAACCTTCTTGTACAAGGACGTTTCCTAGGCTGTTTTTATCTCGTGGTATTCTGTCTAGAATTGATTTTGTTCATCGATCATAATTTCTTGCAATATATCCAGCACATTGTCTAGTCCATGTTAAAAATCATTTCATTAGTACAAGTCATTAGTTGCCAAATAATTCATTTCTACTGTATATATTTGGCCTACAAATAGTTCAAATTCATTAGTTTTGGAGCACGGACACACTAGTTTTTTATCTTCGAATTTGACAACACTGACTCAATGATTTAAATCACCACAATGTGAGGACCTCCATTTGGTCTAGTGGTCCCGAATTCGATTTCCGGTGGGGGTACAGTTGAACGACCGAAGTGGTTCGGATTCCATTATAATCATTAGCTTCACCACTCCTTTAGAAGCCCTAGCATAATCATGGGACGTGAAACTAAAAAAAACCAAACCAAAAATCAACAGAATGTGTATTACTAACTGTAAGTCCTTGAATAATTGCATATAGCTATATGGTAGGGATCGAGTTTAAGGTGGTTCGTGGTCAAACTAAAACAAGTGAAATGTAACTAGGGTGTAATTAGAACTTTTAATTAACCATGGTTTTGTGTACAACAGGATTAAGAGGTCCATTAACTTGGAACGCCACCATCCCAAAATTCATTCTTTTATATCTCATCGTTTTGCACCGATTTCACTAGTTAACAAATTTAAACTTTTTGTTTGTTACATGAGAAAAATCACCTGATCTTAAAGGAACTTTTTGCGCTGAATTCGAATATGCACTCGGTTTCTCTCCATCACGTACAGTTTTCCCGTAACAGAGGGATTTTCGGGAAATTCCCTCAAAAATTTCCCTTTTTCAGATATTTTATTCCCCTAGCTCCTGTCCCCTTACATATAGTAACATAGAAATTATACCTAAGTATACCTTGATTTATATTTAATAAACCCTAAAAGTTTCGTAAAAATCGCTTTGTTCTTTCTAGAGAAATAAATATATTTGTATGTATACTGTGTGCACTGTTTATTGCACCTGATAGTAATGCTTTCAGATCTCCTGAGTTGGGGTAAAAACGATTTGCTTTATTACTACAAACAAAGACATAAAAATGAATATTTACAATAGTCAACAACACACTTGTATTGCTCTCTGTAAATTAGAAACGAACATATCAGTGTACAGGAAAAGGCATGTTCAATTTTCAAGCTATTTCTCAATGCAAGATAATGTGTGCGTATGTACGGATATAAATGGGTTGATGGCGGAGCTAGGAATTCCTTACGTTCCAGAAGAATGGAGGTTATTTATCGACGCGTCAAAGGTCAGCCTTAAAGCTGTCCTTTTACATAATGGAAATAAAAAACCTTCTATACCACTTGCGCACTCAGTGAAGATTAAGGAATCCTATGACACCATGTCAACTTTGCTAAATCTTATAAATTACAAGGACCATTGTTGGCAAATATGTTGTGATCTCAAGGTAGTTAGTATTTTATTAGGACTGCAGTGCGGTTACACGAAGTACCAATGTTTTTTATGTTTATGGGATAGGCGAGCTGATGACAAACATTATGAAGTGAAGGAATGGCAACCTAGAGTGAATTACGTACCTGGAGAATGCAACGTCAAATACGCTCCTTTGGTAGATCCTAATAAGATATTACTACCGCCACTTCATATCAAGTTAGGACTTATGAAAAACTTTGTCAAAGCCATGGACACATCTGGTGAAGGTTTCAAGTATTTGCGAGATAAGTTCCCTAATCTGAGTGATGCTAAGATTTCAGCGGGAGTGTTTATTGGTCCCCAAATTAGATATTAATGCTTGATGATAGCTTTGACAGCAAGTTAAACAGTGCTGAGCTAGCTGCCTGGACAGCATTTAAGTGTGTTGTGCGCAACTTTCTGGGCAATAACAAAGCTGAGAGTTACACAGAAATCGTACAGGACATGATACAGAAATACAAAGAGTTGGGTTGTAGGATGTCTTTAAAAATCCACTTTTTGCACTCCCACCTCAGCTTCTTTCCTGCTAACCTAGGTGCTCTCAGCGACGAACAGGGGAAAAGATTCCACCAAGATATAATGGCAATGGAGAAAAGGTACCAGGGACGATGGGATCCTTCAATGATGGGGGACTATTGTTGGGTTCTTGTTAGAGAATGCAACATTTCTTACAAAAGAAGGGAGTAGTGTACGTTTTTGTAACCCAATGGAAGTTTCATATATTGTGATAGTTTTGATTGTCTTTTCATGACCTTTTGGTACATTTGTATTATTGTTTATTGTAAATTGTCACACTTGTAAATTATATTGTATTATATTTTATATATGTGTTTGTGGTAATAAAGCAAAACGTTTTACCTCAACTTAAGAGATCTGAAAGCATTACTATAAGGTGCAATAAACAGTACACACAGTATACATATAAACATATTTATTTCTCTAGAAAGAATAAAGCGATTATTACGAAACTTGGAGGGTTTGTTAAATATGAATCAAAGTATACTTAGGTATAATTTCTATGTTAGTATATGCAAGGGGACAAGATCTTGGGGTGTAAAATAAACGAAAAGGGAAATTTTTGAGGGATTTTCCCGAAAATCCCTCTGTTACGGGAAAATCGTACGTGATGGAGAAAAACCGAGTGCATATTCGAATTCAGCGCAAAAAGTTCCTTTAAGAACAGGTATTTCCTTTTATGTAACAAAACCTTTGTTAACTAGTGTTTTTCACCGTTTTGCACCTTGATTGAAACATTATGTACCTCACCATTACTAAGAAATTCGAAATTCAAAATGGTGTTCCAAGTTAATGGTATTTCAGCCACTAACTCATTTTCAAGATTTAACAGTATCATCATCATCTCCTAGTTTTGCACCGTTTTGCACCCTCTTTCAAAATTTTGTGCCATCACCAAACCGCGAAAATAACAATTGAAAAATCAAAATTCAAAATTCAAAATTTGCCACTAAAGCGAAATTTAAATTTTAACCTGCCATAAGGTAGAGCACGTTTTGCACCCTCAGAAAATACCAATATTTCATTTTGTACTCTCACAGTTACCAAGAAATTTAAAATTCAGAATGTCGAATTACCATTAACTTGGAACGCTAGCAATTCGTATTATACCTAAAGAATTAAGAAAATCAGCGTCTTCTGCGAGTCTTGCACCCGCAGAAAATACCAATATTTCATTTTGTACCCTTACAGTTAATCAGAAATTCCGAATTCAAAATTCCGAATTACCATTAACTTGGAAACGCCACCAACTCGTTTCAAAGAATTAAGAACACCAGCGTCTTCTACGAGTTTTGCACCTGCAAAAAATGTCGATATTTCATTTTGTACCCTCACAGTTAATGACAAATTACGAATTCAAAATGCCGAATTACTATTAACTTGGAACGCCACTATTTCGTACTGAAGAATTAAGAACACCAGCGCCTTCCACGAGTTTTGCACCCTCCAAAGATGTCTATCTTTCATTTTGAACCCTCCCAGTTAATGAGAAATTCCTAATTCAAAATGCCGAATTACCATTAACTTGGAACGCCACCAATTTGTATTGAAGAATAAAGAACACCAGTGTCTTCTACGAGTTTTGCACCCGCAGAAAATGTCGATATGTAGTTTTGTACCTGACAGTTAATGAGAAATTCCAAATTCAAAATGCCGAATTACCATTAACTTGGAATGCCACCAATTCCTATTAAAGAATTAAGAACAACAGCGTCCTCTACGAGTTTTTCACCCTCACAAAATATCGATATTTCATTTTGTATCCCGACAGTTAATGAGAAAGTCCGTATTCGAAATGCCGAATTACCATTATTTTGGAACGCCATTAATTTGTACTGAAGAATTAAAAACACCAGCGTCTTCAACAAGTTTTGCACCCTTAGAAAATGTCGATAATTCATTTTGTACTCTCACAGTTAATGAGAAATTCAAAATTCAAAGTGCCGAATTACCATTAACTTGGAACGCCACCAACTCATTTTGAAGAATTAAGAACACCAGCTTATTCTACGAGTTTTGCACATTGAAATAACTTCCAGCAAACAATCTTGTGTAAAAGTGTGGGGCAACGCAAGTGGACGCCGTGACCCCGCTTCCAAAAACTATCTATGTCGTTAAAAGTTATTGACAATATCTATGGCATTCTCTACTTCCTAAAAAAAAAAAAAAAAAAAATCAATTGGCAAAGATAGCACAGGAACAGCGAGACCTCATGCCTCCTCTTCCTTTTAAGATCCACTTTTAACTATGCTAATAATAAAATAATGTAATTTGTCAGTATACTTAGTCATATTTTAACGTAATTAATTGAACTACCTTGTAACATAATATCTGCGTATTAGTACAGTTTAATTAATCATTCATTACTAAACTATCCTTTTGCTAAAATATGTTGTTTTACTGTAGACAAAATGTGATGTTGAATTTGAATTCCTCTTTAACTGTGAAGACACAAAACGAATTTTCTGACTGAGCAGGGCTCATAGGAAACGCTTATCTTATTTCTTCAAAATGAGTTCGTGCTGTCTCAAGTTAATGATAATTAGGCACTTTAAATTGAAAATTTCTCATTAACTGTAAGGGTACAAAATGAAATATCGACAGTTTCAGAGAATATAAAACTCGTAGAAGACGCCAGTGTTCTCAGTTCTGCAATACGAATTGGTGGTATTCCAAATTAATGATTATTCGGCATTTTGAACTTTAAATTTCTCATTATCCACATTTTCTGAAAATACTAAAACGGTTGAAGATTCTAATGTTGTTATTTCTTCGAAATGTGTTGCTGACTTTCCAGGTTAATGTTATTTCGGCATATTGAATTTGGAATTTCTCATTAACTGTGAGGTTACAAAACGAAATATCGACATTTTCTGCGCTTGCAAAACTTGTAGAAAACGCTGGTATTCTTGGTTCTTCAATACGAATATGTACAGATGATGATCAGAAAAATTGAAACACCTGTAGTTGGCAATATGTCAGATGTATGGGTTGGCAGTGGTGTCGTGACGCCCGCAGCGCCGAATCGCTGGTGGTGGTGTTTTAGGTCGGTCTTCATACTACGTCAGGCGCAGTGGAACAGCAGTGTCCAGTGGCTGCAGCAGACGGAGGTAGTGTAAAATGGGAGATCTCTTAGATTTTCAAAGAGGACAAATTGTTGGTGCGCGGTTATGTGGAGTGAGTGTGACGGCAGTGGCTACTGTGTTAGGTGTATCGCGTGGGACAGTGTCCAAGGTGATGACGGCCTACACAACACACGGGAAAACCACATCTGGGAAGCGGAACAGTGGGCGGAAGAAAATTAAAGCGCACGCCGGGTATTAAAGCGCATTGTCACGCAGAACCGTCGTGCCACTGCGGAGCAAGTGACGGAGGAACTCAATCAGCACCTCCCCCACCCTGTTTCGACAATCACAGTCCTCCGCGAATTACATGACATGAACTTACGGGGTCGTGTTGCACGGGCCAAACCGCTCATCAGGGACCATAACGCTTTCGCACGCCGCAAATGGTGCCGCGACCATGCAACTTGGACCGTTGAGGACTGGAAACGTGTGATATGGTCGGATGAGTCATCCTTCACCCTATTCCCAACCACGGGCCGTGTTTATGTGTGGAGAACGCCCAAAGAAGCTTATGATCTGCAGTATCTCCGTCCAACTGTGAAACATGGCGCCGCTCGGTGATGCTGTGGGTCGCCATATCATGGTTTTCATTGGGTCCTGTGGTCACACTTAGCGGACGAATCACTGCCAACGATTATGTCGCAATTTTAGGAAACCACTTGCATCCTATGGTCCGGATGTTGTTCCCGGACAATGACGCCATCTTCCAGGATGATAATGCACCCATTCACACAGCTGGCGTTGTTGCAGCGTGGTTTGAGGAACATCGGGATGAAGTTCAATACCTCCCCTGGCCCGCCCAATCACCAGATCTCAATATAATTGAACATCTGTGGTCCGTCTTGGAAACACGACTCCGGCGACGATTTCCACCTCCATCCTCTCTCACAGAACTGGCCGAAGCCCTGCAAGAGGAATGGCGTAAAATTCCACTTGCTACTATTCACGACCTCTATGCCTCCATCACAGGTCGCATCAAGGCTGTTCTGAAGGCGAAAGGTGTTCCGACACCCAATTAATCTGGTAAGTTGTAATTTCGTTCAGATTTTTCCATTTTTCTGATCACTATCTGTAGCGTTCCAAGCTAATGGAAATTCGGCATTTTGAATTAGGAATTTCTCATTAACGGCGAGGGTACATAATGAAATATCGACATTTTCGGAGGGTGCAAAACTCGTAGAAGACGCTGGTGTCCTTAATTCTTCAGTACAAAATAGTGGCGTTCCAAGTTAATGGTAATTCGGCATTTTGAATGAGAAATTTATCATTAGCAATGAGGGTATAAAATGAAATAGCGACTTTTTCTGAGGGTGTAAAACTCGTAGAAGACGCTGGTGTTCTCAATTCTTCAGTATAAAATAGTAGCGTTCCAAGTTAATGGTAATTCGGCATTTTGAATTAGAAATTTTTCATTAACGGCGAAGGTACAAAATGAAATATCGACATTTTCGGAGGGTGCAAAACTCGTAGAAGACGCTGGTGTTCTTAATTCTTCAGAACAAAATAGTGGCGTTCCAAGCTAATGGTAATTCTGCATTTTGAATTAGGAATTTCTCATTAACGGCGAGGGTATAAAATAAAATATCGTTATTTGCTGAGGGTGCAAAACTCGCAGAGGACGCTGTTGTTCTTAATTCTTTAATACGAATTGGTGGCATTCCAAGTTAATGGTAATTCAGCATTTTGAATTCGGAATTTGAAGATGGTCACACTACAGGTGATCTAATTGGCCAAATTTGTAATGACTCTTCCTCGTTTATTTGAATTTTACAAAAGTTTTGTTGATAGTAAAAATCACTAAGTTCTGAGCTACATAAAATTCGAATATGATAGTGTAGTCAACGGCTCGAGTGGCTTGGCTCACGGCTAAGTCACTACCGAGCCGAACCGATAATTGAGTCGAGCCAACGGATCTCAAAACCGAGACGGTCCGAGCCGATGTCTCACATGAGCTGAGCCGAGAAAAAGAGAGCTGATGGCTCACATGAGCCGAGCCGAACTGAGCCGCTGGCTCGTCGCAACCGAGCCGGTTCGAGCTGATGACTCAATTCCGCCGAACCAAACCGAGCCCATGGCTCACGTGAGCCGAACCGAACCAAGTCGTTGCTAACCTGAGTCGAGCCGACGGGTCACCTGAGCTGAGCCGATGGCTTATCGCAACCGAAAAGGCTCCAGCCCAGCCGAACAGGTTGACATCACTATGAAGATGTCGCACTACAGGTGTTCGAATAGGCCAAACTTTGAAATGACTCCTTGATGTTTATCTAAATTGTAGAAAATCTTTTACTGGTGATAGAAGAAAGTACAAAATTTAGACAGAATTCTAAGATTGTTAAAAGCTGGAATTTAAAGATTGCACTACAAATAATCCATGTGGGTAAAATTTAAGAATGTCCCTAATTCGTTCTTTTAAATATTACAAAATTATTTTTGGTTCTACAACAACGTACAAGCATCGGACAAAATTATGAGTTAACTAAAATTAGGATTTAAATATTGTCGCACTACAGGAGATCGAATTGGCCAAATTTTGAAATGACCCTCCATCGTTTATTTGAATGATACAAAGTTCTCCGTGGTAAAAGAAATGTACTTAGTTCTTAGTCAAAATCCGAATAAAAAGATATCGCACTACAGGGGATCGAACTGGCAACTATTTGTAATTGCCCTCCATTGTTAAATTGAATGGTACAAAAAAAATTTTCATTCTGATACAAAAATGAAGAAAAGCTAGATTAAATTTTGAATAATTAAAATTAGAATTTGAACTTTATCACTAAAACTGATGCAAGTGGGAAAAAAAGAAACGGCACTAGAGCTTTTATATGAGTGAGGAAAAAAATTCGACAAAATTTGAAAAACTGGAGCAAGTTAAAATTTGAATATGGAAACCACATATTTCGGGTACTCAAAGTGAACAAATTTGAAGTTACCCCACCCTCCTTTATTTAAAAGGTTCAAAATTTCTCCTTGGGTGGACAAAAATGTACAAAAATTGGACAAAATTCTGAGCTAGTTAAAATTCGAATTTGAAGATGTCGCACTACAGGTGATCGAAGTTGCCCAAATTTTGAAATGGCCTTCCCTCGTTTATTTTAATGGTACAAAATTTTTTCTTCGGTGGACAAAAATGTACAAAAATGGGACAAAATTCTGAGCTAGTTAAAATTCGAATTTGAAGATGTCCCACTACAGGTGATCGAAGTGCCCCAAATTTTGAAATGGCCTACCCTCGTTTATTTTAATGGTACAAAATTTTTCTTGGGTGGACAAAAATGTACAAAAATTGGACAAAATTCTGAGCTAGTTAAAATTCGAATTTGAAGATGTCGCACTACAGGTGATCGAAGTGCCCCAAATTTTGAAATGGCCCTCTCTCGTTTATTTTAATGGTACAAATTTTTTTCTTGGGTGGACAAAAATGTACAAAAATTGGATAAAATTCTGAGCTAGTTAAAATTCGAATTTGAAGATGTCGCACTACAGGTGATCGAAGTGCCCCAAATTTTGAAATGGCCTCCCTCGTTTATTTTAATGGTACAATTTTTTTTCTTGGGTGAACAAAAATTGGATAAAATTCTGAGTTAGTTAAAATTCGAATTTGAAGATGTCACACTACAGGTGATCGAAGTGCCCCAAATTTTGAAATGGCCCTCCCTCGTTTATTTTAATGGTACAAACTTTTTTTCTTGAGTGGACAAAAACGTACAAAAATTGGACAAAATTCTGAGCTAGTTAAAATTCGAATTTGAAGATGTCGCACTACAACTAAATGGACCTTTTATATATATATATATATATAGGGCGAGTGAAAATAAGTGTTACAAGCCAATATCTCGCGAACAATACATCATATAAGAAAAATATTAAGAGACAATGTACAATACAGAGGGGCCTAAGAAATGAGTCAAACATTAGGTTTCCCCCACCCCCCATTTTGGGGTGGAGGGGGGTTAACGTGAAATTTTCAAATGAGAACATAGGTCGAGTGATACCTCGTTCGAAAGAGCTTGAAAAATTGAACAATTTTTGTAGGAAATAATTTTTGATATGGGGCACCGTTTTCAAGATGGGCCCCAAAAATCGTCCTGTATCCGATAAAATTTCCAGTACTTATAAATGTTACAAGCCAATATCTCGTGAACTGTACATCATATTTAAAAAATTATTAAAAGACAATGTACAATACAGAGGGGCCTAAGAAATGAGTCAAACATTAGGTTTCCCACGCCCTCCATTTTGGAGTGGAGGGGGTGAACGCGAAATTTTCAAATCGGAACATAGGTCGAGTGATACCTTGTTCGAAAGAGCTTGAAAAATTGAACAATTTTTGTAGGAAACAATTTTTGATATCGGGCACCGTTTGCAAGATAGCCCCCAAAATTGGTCCTGTATCAGATAAAATTTCCAGTACTTATAAATCGGAAACGTATGAGTAGGAAACGACTAAACAAAAAATGAAAAACGAAAACATCATAGGCAATGTGGAATGATGTTGTCGTTGTGTCCCCAGGGCCCTAATCATGGGGCCCCGGGACCAATTTCAAAATTTCAAATGGGAATATAGGTTGAGTGATACCGTGGAAAGCCAAACAGCTTCGTACAAAATTTGTTTTCATTTTGGGCAAGCCTGTATCAAAATGGCCGCCAAAAATGGTTCCACATTCAGATAGAATGTGCAGTGTTCAAATTGAGTATTAGAAGCCAATATCAAGCGAACTACGCATCAAATAAGAAAAGTGTTAAGAGTCAATGTACAATACAGAAAGCCTGAAATTTGTGTTAAAGAAGTTCCCTCGCCCCGCTTTTGTATGGAGGGGTGTACATGGAATTTTCAAATCGCAACATAGGGCGAGCGATACCTCTTTGATAGATCGTGAAATACCAAACAGCTTACTACAAAATTTGTTTTGATTTCAGGCAAGCCTGTCACAACAGCATTACCACAACCTAAAGCATTACCACAGCATTACCATCCTGTAAAGTAGTAGAATAACGTTTAGTAATTCTACGGGTATGTGCGATGTTAAAAATTGTAATTTCTATCACTGTAAAGCACATAATTTCAGCACTTACCATGTTACAAATGATGGTCTATATGTCCTCCATTCTGCTCCACAAACCTCAGTAAGCGGCGACATAGGGATGTTCGTACATCATGTAGCATCTCTGGAGTGATAGATGCACACACACCTTGGATACGCGCCTTCATATCATCAGTAGTTTTTGGTACGTTGGACATTACCCGATCCTTAACATAACCCCAGAGGAAAAAATCAAGTGGGGTTAGGTCAGAAGATCGTGGAGGCCAGTGAATAGGACTTCGACGCTCAATCCATTTATTCGCCATACGGTGGTCCAATAAGGCTCTGACCTGGCGTGCGTTGTGTGCTGGAGCACCATCATGTTGATACCGCATTCTTATACGTTCAGCGAAAGGAATATTCTCTAACAACTCCGGGTATAGTACATCACTGATAAATGCGGCATAGGTATCACCAGTAAGACGTCCATCAAAAAGTATGACCCAATGATATGGTTACCAAGGATACCACACCATATATTAAGAGACCACCGATGCTGATGAGCAACTTGTCTCTGCCATAGTGGATTTTCCCTAGCCCAATAATGCATATTATGTCGGTTTACGTGTCCTGTGTTTGTAAATGTAGCTTCATCGCTAAACAAGATGGTGGATATGAAGTTGCGCTGTCTGTTTTCCATACCTTCCAACCATAGACAAAATTGCAATCTGGCATGAAAATCATTGCCAGATAGTTCCTGATGTAAGATGATATGATACGGATGAAACATGTACTCGCGCAAAATACGCACTACAGATCTTTGGCTAACTCCACTGGCCTGAGTGAGGTGTCTCGTAGTAACATCTGGGTCTACATGCACTGCTGCCAATATTCCTGTTGCACGTTCTTCATTGGTTGCAGAGCGGTAACGACCCATACCTCGTCCCCGGACAAGACTACCATGTTGCCGCAAACGTCTCTCCAATCGCAGAAATGCCATGTGAGATGTTTGTTGGCGTTGGGTATAGCGCATTGCATACATTCGTGCCGCGTTACGATAGTTTCTTCTACATTCGCCCAACACCAACAACATATCTACACAATGATCAAACACCGCCATTGCTCTACTCAAACGCTACCCAAAGCAAACTAATAATATTAATGCGATAGTGTTCGTTTCCTTGTACGGAAAACTTATCACCAAAGTTGATGTCCCGTTCTTTCTACGCTTTTGAACCGTTCAACACACAACTACAGCTCCTACCTACAATATTCACACTGCCACTTCCCTTTAAGTCACTAACACTCTCACTAACAGCTAGGCAATGTAACATCAATGATGATTTTACGTTGAACACTACTAATCAATAAGAAAAAAATCATACCATACTATTCACACTGCATGAACATCAACACACAGGTACATTCAAATGTTCTCAGTAGAATGGAGGGCGGGGAAACCTAATGTTTGACTCATTTCTTAGGCCCCTCTGTATTGTACATTGTCTCTTAATATTTTTTATATGATGTATAGTTCGCGATATATTGGCTTGTAACACTTATTTATAAGTACTGGAAATTTTATCGGATACAGGACGATTTTTGGGGCCCATCTTGAAAACGGTGCCCCATATCAAAAATTGTTTTCTACAAAAATTGTTCAATTTTTCAAGCTCTTTCGAACGAGGTATCACTCGACCTATGTTCCCATTTGAAAATTTCACGTTAACCCCCTCCCCCAAAATGGGGGGCCGGGGAAACCTAATGATTGACTCATTTCTTAGGCCCCTCTGTATTGTACATTTTCTCTTAATATTTTTCTTATATGATGTACAGTTCGCGAGATATTGGCTTGTAACACTTATTTTGACTCAACCTAAACATTATTAATACAATATTTTTAATACAATTAGAAAATATTAATACAATGTCTTAATTTGCAGTTAAATAAATTTTTCCAAGAATTGTGCTATATATTTTAAATTATGCTTCATGCTTTATTTTCAAAAATTATGCTTTATTATGCTTTTCAACTTAGTTGCCTTTGGACCCTTACACAACCACAATCATGTTCTAGGTATGTGAAAATTGCTGTTACGTTTTATGTAAAGGTCCATCCTCGAATTTTTATGATTTTGGGTTGCTCTAGTCAATACTATTTGGTCTAGAGTCATGGTTCAAACTTTTTTTTTTTTTTTTTAAATATAGCAAGCCCTTTCCAACGGTATCATCTACATGTCCTTATCATATAACTGAAGCAGAAAAGTCGGGAAATAAACGAATTTTTTTCTGAAAAAATCACCCCCTCGGAATACTTGTGCCCCTCTGACCCGGCCCCGGTTTTATGTAAGGATTTCAGAAAAAAAATTAAAAATACCCAAAGGTACACACAATCCGTATGCAAAGTTGCAATCTGATATCGCGGAAACTAAAGGTGTGATTTTTTTTTTTTTGAAATTTGCCTTAAGAAAAAATAAAAAAGTCACACCCTTCGTCCCCCTTGGCTCCTCCAAGTTGACTATCTGGTTCCAAAACACATCTGGAGTGTTCTTTGGTCCATCCTCGACTCTACTAATGACAAAAACCCGGATTAAATACCTGTTATAGAACCTAAATAACTGGTCAAAGACGATACTACGCCATGTTAACAAAAGTTACCAAAAATCCTAAAAGGGTTAACCGACACTGGAGGAAGTAGACATCTATTTGAGGGTATGCTTATCATGCCTGCCATCCTGAAGTCGGCCATCTTGTATCTCGCTCGATGTTTTTAAATAGAAAAGGAGTAATGTAATATATCAAATTGGGCTATAATTTTACGAGAAAGACAGTGGTGAAGTCTGTTTCCATAAGTTTATATTTGTAAGACATAATGAAAATCACATTGATATGAATTCGTTGGTCGAAAAATTTCTTAATAGCTGTATCTTTTAAAAAAAACAATTCAAGTCAGGAAAACGTAATGTACGCTAGTGACAACATCGTAGGAAGCTACTTATGCAAGGTATAATCAGCTTGAAATCGTTATCGGCTGCAGACAAAATGAAATGCTGATGAGACGATCACAAACTTTAAGGAACTGGCGAAAAATGGATTAAATATTTTCCATTGGATTATTCCAGTTAGAAGACAAACCTTCATAAACAGCCACCTATTCAGTAGGCACTAATATACATTCAGTTTTCGTGACTTAATTTTAAAAAAATACATCCACGGGATTTTTCTCAGAGAGGGTAAAGTTTGTGCTCTGGTTTTGTATTTTTAGTATAGCTATAATAAGAGAAAGGATATGCAAAGAAGTCGCTCTGAGACTGATTTATTTGATACCATCTCGGTATTCACTGTACACATAATCAGTAAGAACGCCAGGAAGTTTTACTTAATGGAATGTTCAAAACAAAAGAGGTTGCACACCCTGAATAATGATATACATTTTTACACAAACTCACAGAAAACAATATTTTTACTCCCAGGGGTGTGTGTAAGGAAATGTGGGTGAATGTTAGGGGTGTTAGGTGTGCAGAATACTCCCTGGACATAATATCTATTTTTACAACAGAAGTTGTAAATATGAAACAATAAAGAAACTACTGCAGCACTGAATTCAGAAAATATTTGCTTCTGCGCGGAAACTTAATACCATTTATTCACTTCTTAGGGAGAAAACATACCCTCCCTTGTAGAGTCCATGGATATACCTGTATTGCAATATGTTGTTGTGTGAACTTGAGAACCGAGAGCAACAGAGCCACTTGGCCGCGGGCCTCGCGAGCAGAATAACATATCTTAATTATATGTATTAGAAGCTAAAATTAGTCATTGGGACCACAACACAGTTGTTTGCTCTGAAGCAGTTGTGTGTGTATGTGTGTGTGTAACATTCGAATAATTTGAATATAGATCCATAAGAAAAATATCAAGAAAATTGTGATATTTGATCTATAATCAAATTATTCGAATGTTACACACACACACACACACCCAAATAGAAAAAATAAAAGTTTTAACTCCATCTCAAAATAAATAAAATAAATATCGTATGATCAAGTCTTTTATGCGAAATTAAGTCGAGGAAATTTATGCAGTAGTTTGCAATGAAATTTATATTTTTCATTTAGCATACGAAGTGATCTATCCAGGAATCCAATATGAGCACCTCCAAGTCTCGATCTTTCGGGGACGGATACGTCATTGAACTGGAGTATGATGATAAGGAGCGGTTAGCTGTCATCATCTTCTTCAAGTCTCCTGTTGGGGGAGTGGATTCCGACAAAGTTGAATGCTCGCATCATGGGTTGTGTTTCGACTTTGAAGGAGGACGTACCATAACCATAGGAGGTATAGTATGCACGGTATTGGTCAGGCTGTATTTTTAAATAATACACAAGAAACAGTAAAATATAAAGAAGGGATACTTCCTTCTCTGACTTTCAAGTTGATCAAAAAGTATACCACAAGTAGCTTCTCAAATTTATTATTTTTTATGGTTGAAACAAAGTCGTGTAGCATTAAGTTCATGGTAAAGAAAATAGTGTACCATAAAATTTTGATTTTAGATAATGAAACAGTTCTTAGCAATTAGCAACATCCTCAGAAAACTTTCCACATTTATTGAGAACACGAAATATAGTATGGGTGTTGAAGCAATGTTCAGTTGGTATTAAAAAAAATGCAATGAAATGAAATGTTTCAGTTCAACATCTCACGATTATGGATGTTAGGCTAAGAGAGACGGATGATTAAGGCAAGTGAATGATGGAATGAGAATATGGGAGGAAATGGGAATACCCCGGACACGATGTTGTCCACCACAAACTTACTTGGCTGGGGTTCGAAACAGGACCCCATTCACCAAAGCTAAGCGCTTTACAACTAAGCCACTGTACCCCCTTGATATTTTAAAAGTTACTGGAGCAATTCAATAATATTCTACGATTATCAGTAGTGCATAGGTTATATCATTCTACTTAGCAAGCATTTGGTTACCATAAACCAAAAGTTGGTAGCTTATCTTTATATGGGACGTTTAGAGCACAAAGGAATCAAGTACAATTGCTAAAGTTGGGATTAAAACGGGCAAAGTTTTTACGATACGCTTAAATATTTGGAAAAAAATAATATTTTTACATTATTTGCAATATCTGGATACGACTATTTTAAGCACTGAAACAAGTTTGCAGATACAGATCTCAAAGTTTAAGTATATCAAAAATGACCAAAAGTAGATTTGAATCCCTTGTGCATTGAACGCGTCATATAAATGACTGTGTGAAACTTTAGCTGAGGTGAAATCTTCATATTAATCCCCTTGGTTTATGTACTACTTGTTGAAGCAGACAGATCATAGTGGCATATGAGAGGAATGTGAGAGGAAAGGGGGAAACCTTGGAAAAATATAGGAAGAATATTGTTCATTACTTATGTGATCTAGGATCCTAAATAGAGGCTGCTATCAATATCTAAAATAAACAATCGTTTCTTCAGTGGCGTTGCCTTGTGCAGTTCGCAAGAGCACGTGAACCGCCATAATATCGTGCGCTGTTTGTTGCTCCTTAAGATATTTAATAATATTTAGAATATTATTATATTGTCGTTTCGTTTCTACTCTCAGCTTGCTTTACCCCTTGCATATATGCATCTCATCATCACACCACGTTCACAACAGAGCAGCGAGCATGATAGACTGTTCTGTGTGTAGTACGGATGAGAAGAGCTGGTAGCTGAGGGGAGGAACTGCGGTCTAGTAACGTTCAAAATTAGTGATGGGCAAAATGGTTCATTTCGGAGATTTGATTCATTTAGTCTGATTCACTGAAATGATTCGATCATTTAATTCGTTCATATGAATTGGTTGTCAGCGCATTCCCTTCGCGTAAGTGAATTGGTTGGGAATGATTCGCTCATTGAATCAGTTAGGTTTCCGCGCATCTAATTTGCGCAGCTGAATTATTCGATCATATGAATTGGTTGGGAATGATTCGCTCATTGAATCAGTTAGGTTTCCGCGCATCTATTTTGCGCAGATGAATTATTCGATCATGTGAATTGAGTGGGAATTATTCGATCATATGAATCGCTTGGGCTACTGCACTTCTTTTCTGCGCAACTTAATAAATTCCTCGTGAGGAGAGGAAGTACACCACATGACACGGCCAGCGTTGCATTGGGGTGAATGGTGGCTCAGTGCTATTATGAAGTTTCAATAATATGGTGTTGCTCTGCTCCCATTGTTATTATTTTTGCATCTTGTTTTGATATTAGGGCTTGAGGCAAAAACTAACACTGTTGCAATCTCCACGTTTTTTCTGCCAATCTCAGTTCTCGAGGAAGCTTTGTTGAAATATACTCCATAAAATTTTCACGGGATACTAGCAGTTTTAAGAATTTATTTATAACTTCTTATTGATGTACATATTAATATGGGGAAAATATATAGAGTCCTAAGTGCAATGTATAGGCTACATTCATGTTTTTGGTTTTAAATACAAAAGTATTATGCAATGAGTCCGTAGTAGTATATTCATTTCTGGTGCGTATTATTTCCCCAGGTTATGTACACTTTGTAAAGTACACATTATGTTAATGAATTTTATTCTGTTGTTACGTCTTACAGTTTTGCACTATAGGCTAAAGAAGAGACGGATGATTAATTAAAGTAAATTGTTATCTCGCAATCCATTCTATTCTCTCTTGAGGTCACCGTGGCTCACTGATAAAGCTGTTACCTCCGGTGTGTGGGGTTCTTGGTTTGATCCACTGCTAAATAAGTTTGTTGTGTACATCATGATGTCGGTGGGTTTTGTCGGGTACTCCCGTTTCCTCCCACACTTTCATTCCACCTATTCGTCCATAATTATTTACTTGCCTTAATCATTCGTTTTCCTTAGATTAATGGACATAAACGTGGAATGTTAAACTGCAAAATTTGTATTTTATCCTATTACATTCTAAAATATGTTCTATTTTATTCTTGACTGGCAAAAAATAATGATCTTTTTGAATTCTTTTGAGCTAGAGAAGAAAGGGAGTTAACACATCAACATATACTTAATATTATTGTGATCATTTTATAAGGTTCCCCTCTGGGAGACATTGAGTAAACGCGGAATGAATAAAAAGTTTTACGTTCCATGTTATCTTCGTCGAGACTAAAGGAAACGATGATGATGAGGATGAATGAAATGGTGAATTGAAGGAAGTGAGCGAAAACGAGAGAATTCAGAGAATATCCACACATATGGTGTTTGTCCACCATAGTGTTTTAAGAGCACTAATGTTGAGGATATTTGGTTTCAAATTACGGATAGCATTAAAATTTCAGCGGGCATGCGGAAATATGTAGGAACAAATCATGATTCGTCCCGGAATGCACCAGACTAACAGAGAAGGGAAAATAGGCGAAACTGCGTTGGCTACAAAATCCGAACGATATAACTACACTACATTTCGTTGATATCAAACGTGAAACTTCCAAGATGTTTAGAAGAGAGAAACGCGATTTTTTGAAAGCTGAAATTAATGAACTTGAAGATGAAGTAAAGTATGAATTAATGTAGTAAAAAAATCGAGACATGTTCAAGGGTATCAACGAATTTAAGGAAGGGTATTAACCTAGAGCGTATATATTAAAGACAGACGACGGAACAAGGAACATTCTTTCAAAACTCGGTAGAGCACAAAAGATCTTTTTACAGGCATTGAATTTTTGTTATTATTGTACATAATCTCTATCGAGCTCTGAGAAAGTGCTCATGATTTAGTATTCTACAAACATGGAACATTTCAAGATTTGCTAGTTCTGAATTCACAGCTCGATTGATAGCATAAATAGCATATCTATCCCATATATACCTCCGTTTCTCAAATTTTGCTCTATCGAGTTTTAAAAAAACGGTCATATATATTTGACGATTTGCTTAACACGCAACCAAATCTAATGTTCGTGGGGAAAGTGAAATGCACAACAGAACCATAAATTTCAGAACCTAGCCGAACAGAAGTAGAAATTGCTATAAAGAAATTAAAGAAATACAAATCTCTGAGGGTAGACGAAATTCCGGCCGAGTTAATTTTAGCTAAAGGGGAAGATTGTGGAACAAGATACACAAACTCATTCTCCTTATCTGGAATAAGGAAGACTTGCCACAAGAGTGGAAAGAATAAATCATTGTTCCATTTCACAAGAAAGTTGACAAAGTGGATTGTAATAATTATCGGGGCATTTGTCTTGTGTCAACATCCTATAAAATCCTCTTAAACATATTATTAGCAAGATTGATCCCATACGCGGAAGAAATTACTAGAGATTATCAGTTTGGATTTAGACGAAATCAATCAACTATGGACCAGATATTTACCATTCCAAAAATACTCGGAAAAAATAGGAATACAATACCCCGAAAGCCTTACGACTCGCTTAGGAGCCATCAAATCACTGGTAGTAATTTGTCTTTGAAAAAGACGAAATTCGTTGCGTTAAGCTTTGACACTTTTAGCCCCTACTCTAAGATTTCGAATATGCTATTATTCCGATTGTTTACCTTCATTTTTAATATTCCAGCTTGCATGTGTCTCTTCACTCCTCTCATTTTTAAACCTTTATTCTCACCATCGTGATTAGTTCGATTGGGTAGAAAAGCGTGATTAACTAAGCAAACTCATCACCATCACAACGCTGAACACGTATTTCAGACTTTGATAGTTTCCGATTTTGAAACCGCTTCTGCGCACACTATGTAATTACTCAACACCTTGTGTATCACATAGTCATTAACAAATCGTATATAATAACTTTCTTTAAGTACTAAGTAAAAACTTGTTCTGACTGTTATTGAAAATTTTGGGTTGTGAGGGGAGCGAGCAAGAAAATTTTTAAGAAATGTCTTTCTTTGTAAATTGACAACTATATTTATTTAATAGGGCATCAATTCTTTTACGGGGCGCCGCGTCGTTTACTTTTTCCGACACCTTTACTTTCTTCTTGCTCGTTCGGCGCCCTCTTCCTACCAGCGCCCGGGGCAACCGCCCCCCCCCCCTTTCCGTAGCTACAGCTCTGCACGTATTACAATTGGTATAGAGTAACGATTTCAGCCCTTTTTGTTTCAATTTGGTACTATTTTTCAGCCCACTCCAGGGCTAGGACTGTGGCAACAGTGATTGGTATTTACAGTAATGTTTGTTCAGCTGTAACACTTCTTTAAAAAAAATGAAGAGGTTTTTTCTTTAAGAGGGGGGGGGGGAGCGGAACTTACTTCGGAGATTGTACTTTATAAGCAGAAACATTATTCTCTCAGTGTATTTCGAAGCAGCAAAAGTGAAAACGTGTTGTGTGGTGGTATTCTGTTTGATTTATAAATGTGTTAGATAGTGTTAGATACTGTTTATTATTTCTTTTTCCATAATTTTCATCAGCTATGTATTGCTAGAATTTTTGATAGGCATGCACTCCACCGTTTTCAAAACTATAGCTTATATCCATTCTTATTCCTCCATTACATCTTTCAATTAAGTAAATATATGCTGAACTATAAAAAGAATTACAAGGATATATGCCGTATATGTCGTATACCCTCCTCGATAGGTTTGTAGTGTTAGGTTTTCCTGAAATACTTTCTCAATGTTAGTGAATGTAAGGTCTGTTCGATACGGCAGCATTTTTCGGAAGATTTCTTCTAAGAAAAATCTTATTATACTATTTTGTAGAGGATTCTGTTGAGTGATTGCAAACTACTGTATATTTTTAGTGCACTGAAAGGTTGTAAAAGTTTAGAAAGAAGATACGACCAAATAATATACGATACACAATCAACCAAAGTAAACTATCATTTACTAACTAATTCTATGTCCTATGGAACCCGGAGGTTCAATGCCGCGTTCACAAAAGCTCTCCACTGACTTCTATCCTTAGCCAATTGGATCCAGTTTCTACTTTGTATTCCTATCTCTACGAGATCCATGTTAATATTGTCCTCCCATCTGCGCCTAGGTCTTCCTAATGGTCGTTTTCCGATTGGTCTTCCATTCAAGACTTTGAAAGCGTTTCTACTTTCTTCCATTCTAGCTACATGACCCGCCCACCTAAGCCTCCTAGACTTGACGACCCTAATAATGTTGGGTAAACCGTATAAATTATGCAGTTCCTCGTTATGAAGTTTCCGCCATTCCCCATTCCCGTTTCTCTTGGGTCCGAATATTCGTCTCAGGATCTTGTTCTTCTTGTCTTTCAGTCTATGTTCTTCCCTCAGAGTAAGCGACTACGTTTCGCAACCATACAGAACAACAGGCATGATTATCGTTTTATATATTTTAAGCTTCAAATTCCTCGACAGAATTCGCGACGACAAGAGATTTTGAACCGAATAGTAACACGAATTCCTTGCTTTTAGTCGACATTTAATTTCTTCGTAAACATGATTTTCGTCTGTTAATATTCATCCTAAATATTTGAAAGTATCCACTTTATCAAAAGTATTATTTAATATTTTAACGCATCCATAGGGATGCACGCGAGACGAGACGAGACGAGAAATGGAAAAGTCTCGTCTCGTCTCGCAGACTCAAATGTTGGTCTCGTCTCGCGTCTCGTCTCGTCTCGCAAGTGTGAAGTCTCGTCTTGCGTCTCGCATAAAATATTGAGTCTCGTCTCGCGTCTCGCGCGAGACTTTCTCGCATGGTCTCGCAGTCTCGCATATATTCTGGGTCAAAATTTTGCAATGTGTTATTCTATGGCTGTTAATGAATGATGATGTGATATTCTGTCCGAAGGCAGGTATTTGACCTAAAAGTCCCTTGCCATGGTAAATCCATGGTGGTTTGCCATTGCTTTCCATGGGATGAATGTTCATAACATCCTAAGGAGACGGAACCTAGAGTTCAACATGGTATCCGAACTTGTGTCCTCTCCGCTCCAAATTAAAAGAAATGATGTGCTGGAATTTGATTGCTGGACCATTAATTTTCGTCAAATTAATAGCATAATTTACAGCAAAACCAGCATAAATGGTTACTGGATCCAACATTGTTTTCCAGCTTAGAGGTCTCCAGCAATATTTTCCAGTACTCAAAGATTTCATTTCATTTCATTTACCAAAAAAGCTTTCTGGATCAATTTTCAGATCATACAGTTGAACTAACTGCAGTTTTGCCAGAATTCGCATTTTATTAACTTTCGCTTTCAACTTATATAGTGTTGCCAGATCTACAAAATAAAATTACTGACATATAGGGCCATTCCTACCATCTCCCACCAAACCTATAGGGCCATCCTACCAAACCAGTGTTTGAATTAAACTTCCGAACTAGAGGGGGATGTTTTTGATAAATATATGGGAAGAAAATACTTATTTCATGTAAATATATCATGTTATTTCTGCGAGCCGGGTCGGGGATAAACTTTGACGAAAGGGGATTTCCCCGCCATCCCCCAACATTAATCGCTAGTAGTAATGTGAAAAAGACAGAAACAACAGAAATATCACATTTCGGAGCAATAGGGAGTCTTATTCGCTTTTCAGACCAAAAACAGAAGTTCATTTATTCGTGCGCGCCCGCGTGTATGTGTTTGTGTTGCAAAATAAAGTCCTAAATCGATGCTGTAATAAATTTCCAATTTACAAAGTTTTTCTTTTTTAATGATGTTTAGGAATTAAAGGCGGCTTTAATTCTGAAAATCAACCTTGAATAATAATAAATCTCATAAAATGTCTATTGCCCCAATCACTTTTTTGTTCCTGGAGGCATTAACGCTCAACCTAGAAAAGTCAATAAATATAAAATCACTAAATATGCAATTAAATGTAATTCATAAATGTTGCGAGACTGCGAGAAGTCTCGCGAGACTTCTCGTGCGTGACTTAACCGAATCTCGTCTCGCGTCTCGTCTCGCATGGTTTAGTCTCGTCTCGCGTCTCGCATAAAATTTTGAGTCTCGTCTCGCAAATGCGAGACGAGACGCGAGACGAGACGAGACTTCTCGCGTCTTGCGTGCATCCCTACGCATCCATAATTTGCCATATTACGGTCCTGACGCACTTCCACGTTTTTAGGATTCTCTGCATTTACTTCTAAACCCATGTCCCTGCAAGCGTTTAATAAGATCTCTGCATTTCTTTCTATTGTTCTCCTATAATTCCTATTAAATTTACATCATCAGCATATGCCATAACCTGGTGAATACCATTCAACTCTAGGCCCTGGTAGCTATCTTTGATTTTCCTTATAGCGTATTCCAGCACAAAGTTACATAATAATGGTGACAACGCATCTCTTTTTTTCAGGCTATTTTCGACGTGAAAACTCGTGGTAGAAAAATTTTCCTACCTGGACTTTACTTTGGGATTCATTTAAAAATGTCTTAATTAATCTAATTAGCTTTCCCGGTATTCCAAGTTCTGTAAGAACGTTGTATAATGTTTCTCTTAACTTAACCGCCTTTCTAAAATCAATAAATAGTTGATGTACCAGGGTATTGTATTCTCACTTTTTTTTGAGTATTTGGCGAATGGTAAATATTTGGTCGATACCTATCCAGTAAACTATCATCTGGAGATGAAAACTAAACTGTGTCGAAATTTCAATGTTAATTTATAAATGGCTGATAGATTATGAAATGAAAATATCATTGTTTAGCTTTTCTTGCGTCTTATATGAATTACAGTGGAATATGGAATTAGCAGTGGACCTGAATTTTGTAATATATTTGGGAGATCTGATTGGAAAAGTAAAGAAGTATGAGAACTGTAATAAACACATTATAATTATGAGCACCAGGGACGCACCCACCCGCTGAATCTATCTGGTTCGGCATAATAAAACTATAATTGTTTAGCAGAGAAATGACTGATGTAGTCTAAAGATCTGAAGTTCATCTATACTCTTTCCTCTTTTAAAAAAAATCAATTCTATATTTTTTTCTTAGAATATAGATGGCGGAACTTAACGATTAGATATCGTTTGTCGGCTGTAGAATTACATCGGATCACTTGTACATTAGATGTAGTGTCTTATAGTATTGAGCACCTCTCCCGAATATTGAACTCATCCAACAAAATTTTCTGGGTGCGCTCCTGGAAAGTACGCAGTGGCAGATCGAGCACAGGACCGAGGGAGCCTAGGCCCCCTGAGTTTTTTGAATGACAAAAATAATTTAAGGTATTATTAATATATTTTGAAAGTTATAGTGAACTCTTGATATACCTGTCATAGTCTGGGTTCTGGTAGGCCCCCCAGTTTTCACCTTCTAGATCCGCCACTGAAAGTACGTCAAATATTTATCGCGATTTTTCGCACGGTCATTTCTATTAAGACCCATAATAATCTTGTAGAAAAAGAAGTCACATTCACTCACTTTTGATTGATTCCATCAGGTTTTGAGGTATTTGAATATGCTGTATGTCTCCATTAGGATTCTGAAGATTCTATTAGCTCTGGTATTTTCCGTGGTTTGATTGATTTCATGAACTGTCCTGTCCTCCTCATTTCTATAGTAAGTACTGGATGTCTTTGGTGGACAGGCCCCGGGTTCAATTCCAGTGGGAGAACATCTCGTCTTACATAGCCTAATATCTGACATAGAACGTGAATAACAAAATAAACAGTTACGAAGTGTCTTGAGACAACAATGCAAAAGTATTCGAACAAAACGTTCGTAATTAAAGATGCTTCTGCAACTACCATAATCATTAGATACATTGCGTGTTTCGTGTATACTGTTAACAATTAACAAAACAGCATATTGGCAATTCAACTATGCAAGGTAGCAGACGTTTGCAGTCTAATGGAGATTCCATTTAGTATATTGTCGTGAAATTGGTGGTTAGCCTGTACAAAGAGAATGGCATACAACAAAATTAATGAAAATCATACTAAGTAATCCGATGTTGACTTCAGAAACTGAAAGTTGTTTTACGATATTAAAGAATTTAAAAGCATTTAAAGGAGTGCTGTAGGTCAAAACAGTCTCAGTGCATTAGCTATAATATCAACATAGAAAAAAATTGTTAAAACTAAACTTAAGAAGAGTTATTGACAAGTTGATTGCCTAGAAGAAAATTAGAAGTGATTTCGGTATTCTAATGAAATGGAGCATTAGCTTATGAATGAGTACTACTTCTTCTTCTTTTATATATATATATATATATATATATATATATATATATATATATATATATATATATATATATATATGGTTACTTTAATTAATTTTTATGATTTTTCTTATTTAGAATGTTGGAAGAATTCTAGAATTTGTAACAGCTGCGAACTACCAAAAATATATGTCACGAGACGCCACTGCGTTTTGTGCAGTTTGTGATCTGCGACATTTCAAAAATTACTAGAATGAGATTAAATTCTTAAAGTAGAAATCAAGAAACTTACGCCAGAATTTAAATTAAAATTAAGGTTACCTTTTTATTTTTTCATTTCGATGGTAGAACTTAGGGTTGGAGAGGGGAGGAGGGTAAATATATGAAAATGAATAAAACTTAATAACTCTTGAACCACCCGACCGATGTCGATCAAACTTTCAGCATAGATAAGATTCGGACCTGGAATGTTTTCGTCATTTTACTTTGTCGGCACAATGTAGGGGAGGGGAAGGGAGACATGTGTGTTGAAAAAATAAAAATAAAAGTGACAGTCGTTGTGACTTCATCACGCTTAAACCACCAAACCGATCTTAATGAAATTATCAATATAGATGAGATTCGGACCTGGGGTGACTTTTATCATATCCCTTTGACGATAGAACTTAGGGTAGGAGAAGGAGAGGAAGGAGATATATAAAATTAAAAAAAAACACTTAAAACTCTTGAACCACCTGACCGATCGCGATCAAATTTTCAACATAGATGACGTTCGAGCCTGCACGGAGAAAAATGCATAATCCAGTCGGAATGTAAATGCTGTTTTTACCAGGTTACGCGCGTCACCACATTAAGTAATGTTGTTTCATCAGTAGTACGATCTGCACCACCGTCCAGCGAAAATTTTGTATTGTGGGACCACCATTTCAAATCTAGAATTAACGCCATACCCATTCCGACGGTGGTAACTTAGGTATATAATGTTGTTACTACCTTCCTACGAGTGTCCCCTCTTGGTTCTTTCTAAATCTGTGACTCCCTACCTTACGAGAGTAATAGTTTTTAACACGACATCAATCATGTGAATAAAATTATCCAATCACAGCGAGTCTAGTTCGACGCCGAACTCCAGAATTGGCATGGTGTTCCCACCTGCTGTACTTTTATACATGAAATTGCATTACTTAAGGAGCGCACCGGCGTAAATACGATGTATCCACACGGAAATCCTAGTCCTTTTTTTCTCAGTGTGGCGATGCAACGTAGGGGAGGGGGAGGAGGAGATGATCAAATTTTCAACCACCTGACCGAGCTCGATCAAATTTTCATCATCCTAAATGAAGTTGGAATCTGAGATGGTTTTTGTCATATCACTTTGACGCGTAACTTAAGGGAGGGGGAGAGACATTTTGAAAATGATCGAAAATGACCGATATTAGTGTCGAATCTATAGTTTTTGGGGTCGCTAAAATGAACAGTGACACTTCTGTTTTTGGGATCACTGAGATGAACAACGATAATTCCGATGCTGTGCCCCGTAACATGAGGAGGGGAGAGGGATATAAAAAATCACCGAAAATGACCAATGTCAAAGAGCGCTTTGCCAAATCGGGGTTCGTCTTTGATTCGAGAACGTCTTAAATTCGAGTAATTATCGAGAAAGTCTTAATTAAAGATATTATTAACGTGTTATTAGCACTACTTTGCTAGTCATAAATATTTTTAATTTTGTATCATATTCAATCATTCAGACAACAATAGTGTCCTGCGGTTGTGTAGGACGTGCGGATGTGCTAGTTTAAATGAATACTGGCAAAATGCTTGTTCATAAATAATAGCTATCATAGTGATGGTAGTAGTATGATAACGTTAGGAAAGTGCGGATGAACGCACAAAACCATAACAGTAGAGCACGACAAAGAAAATGCTAACTATACATTAATTAATAGCTAAGAAATATTCAATATAATGTGATAGAATGCGCTTTTTAAATGGTTTATCCTTTTGCAGGTACACAGGACGAGAAAACGGGGAACCTTGTTCCAAATTACATTGATGGCGTACCTAATGAGAAATCTTCAGGATACGTATTGATGGAACTGAAAATTTCCCCTAAACGGGTCTGGGAATGCGTGAAGAAAAATTTATTAAACTATACAGTGTATTCTTTATTGAGCAACAACTGTCAGAATTGGTTGCGTACATGTGCTGAGATGCTTTCTCCTGAACTCGCTTCAATGCTAAGCCAACAATATCCTACATTTTTAGAAGCCAAACCTAACCTATATTTTCTTGCGATGATTGAAAAACGGATAAAGCAAAAGAAAAACGCCTCTGGGTCTGGACCTCTTATATCACGATCTGGTGATAATTCATCAGAAAGTTGGTGTTCCATTACCTGAAATAATTATATCAATAAAAATGTTTATTTCTTTGAAACTTTAATTTAAATGAATTTAAAATTATGATCATTTGGGGCAATACCGATAACCTAAGGACATTTGCACTACTAGAAGATTGTAACGAATTATTAAAGGAACGAATTATAGCCCATGGTTAAGTATACTATTTCAACCACTTGGCAGATACAATACATGTTACACAAAAGCAATGTATGGCTATCGAGCTACAATTGAAATGAACGATGAAGAAGAGTCGGACTTCTCCAACTCTATAGGGAAGACCGACAGGTTGTTGAGGTAATATCGACATCAACATTAAAACCTTACGTACTATGATAATGTCACTAATAATTCCACAACGCACATTACTGTCCGTAAAGTAGTTCATGTGCTTTAAACAAACACGGGAATCTATAAGTTTAGGAATGTAGAATATCTTTATTTACAGCTACAGAAAATATTAAAAATGTCACTGAATTACAAACGAGGAAAAGAGTAATCACAAAATTTATTCAATTAAAAGAAATATATGAAACAAAAATTTATTTTAAAAATACGTAATATGCTAAATTTAAACTCGTGCAGATAACACAAATATTTCTATACTTCATGAAAAATTATTTCTTAATTTATGTTAATCATATGTTTTCAAAAGTACGGTTATAATTAAAATATTAGTGTTAGCTTCATATACAGAAAAGAGTAAACATTATAGTATACTCATATTTGTGTGAGATTTTCCACTGTTGACACACAAAGAAGGGATCGTCTAAATGAAGAACACAGTCCTCGTTAAACCGCTGAAAATATTTTGTACATTTTACCAAATCAACGGAATTGTTTTGGCATAAAACAAACTTCGGCAGATAGCACAATAATTTTATATTTGAGTTTTCTGTGTTTTGCAACATTTTTATGTATCTGAACCTTATTTTATGTGCCACTACCTTTTAATTTTTCTATGTCACTATTGGGGGCCGCGGTGGCTTAGTGGTAGAGCTTTCACCTCTGGTGCTTGGGGTCCCGGGTTCGATCCCAGCTCCCGCCACGTGAACTTTGTTGTGGACAAACACCAGGTGCGTGGGTTTTCTCGGGATTCTCCCACTTTCTTCATTTTACTCATCATCATCGTCTCCTTTAGCCTAACCGGCATAACCGCGGGAATTAAAACTAAAAGATTTCATTTCATTTTCATTTATCTTATACATTTGGGTGAACCCATAAGCGTCTAACATAATTAACTTTTCTTCTAGTGCCTGCTCGTCTTCTTCAGCAAATGTCGTATGTTCACCAAAATGTTTCTTGCAGTTAACATTGAATAACATGTCACGTAACGAATCTGAGGAATTTCAAAACTCTTGCAGCAGTAGCAAGTAGCATTGCATTCTTTACGGAATCTATGGCTACTAACATTTTGTTCAAATTCCAGGAGCATCTCATCCAATGGAACAAGGATGCAGACTTTCTATTATCTATATGTTAATACTAATGTATTGACTTTGATATATCGTTATTAAAAATCACAATGAAAGGGAAAGAATGCACCAGTAGAAAGTGACCCAAATGTGAGTGTCGGAAGTACCCCTAATGCATGTGTTGAACTATATTTTATGCAAGTTAGAAACACTGCACTGATGATTTAGATTTAGATTTAGATTTTTTTTTTAAATTTAGATTTAGATTTTTTTTTAAATTTAGATTTAGATTTATTGACATATAACACAACAGGCACAGGCCTAATTACAGTGTTACATAGTATATCGTTATACAGATTATATAGGTTAATAAAGCTATTGGTAATAATTACATTTGTCTTACAAAATTAATAGACTTCTTAAAACTACTTACATCCATTGCCAGTACATCCAGGTTGAAATTTTCTTTAACTAACCTGTTGTAGGTTGCACTAACTCTCCATATAGGAGATCTGCTTAAAACGTTTGTTTTCGCTGTCATACAAAAAAATGTATTTTTCGAAGCAGTGCGCAATTTAATGGATGGTACTTGGATACATATTTTTTCGTTAAGATCAGGACAGTCTATTTTGCCATGAAAGAGTTTGTGTAAAAACAATAAATCAATATTTCTTCTCCTGAGTTCTAATGTTTCAAAATTAAAATTTTTCAACAAGGTTAATGTAGCTTTCAAATTTTGGATAGAATTTTGTTTTCTTAAGGGTAAGAAGTCTTAAAAACGTATTTTGAGTACGCTCAATCAAGGATGAGTATTTCTGTATATTAGGGTTCCATATATTACTACAATATTCTAATTTTGACTTGACGTATGCATAATACAGCACAATTAAAGTTTAATCATTTTGAAAATCTTTACTGACTCGATAAATATATCCAAGATTTTTGTAGGCTTCTTTGCAAATAGTTTCAATATGTTGAATAAAGGTTAATTTTGAGTCAAAAATAACTCCCAAATCCCTTATAAAATCAAGCTTTTTTAGTTTTTCCCCTAATATTGAATTATATTGAATATATTTTTCTTTTCTAGTGAATGTTAAATAACTGCATTTACGAACATTTAACTTAAATTTATTGTTTTTACACCAAATTTCAAGATTTTGTAAGTCACTCTGAAGTTCTAAACAGTCCTGAATTGTTTCAATTCTGTTGAATATTTTAAGGTCATCAGCAAAGAGTGGATTTTTAGAAAATTGAAAGCACTCAGGAAGATCATTTACCGCCAAAATGAAAAGTAGAGGTCCCAGATTCGAGCCTTGAGGGACTCCAGATGTTGCATGAAAGATTTGAGATTTATGATTACGATACAATACAGTTTGTTTACGATTTTGAAGGTAGGAAGCAAAATATTGCAGAGTTGATTTCGAGAAGTTAAAGGATGCCAGTTTGTTTAAGAGAATGTCATGGTCAATGACGTCAAATGCTTTAGAAAAATCAGTATATATGACATCTACTTGTCCTTGCTTGTCAAGTTCCTTCGAAATGTAGTCTGCTATTAGTGCTAGATTTGATACAGTAGATCTGCCCTTCAGAAATCCATGTTGACTGACAGATAATGCAGGTTTAACATGATCCATTATTCGCTTATGCAGTATATATTCATACACCTTGGCAAACGCAGATAAGATAGAAATTGGTCGGAACTGTTCGATGTTACTAGCTGAGTTTGTTTTGGGTATTGGACACACAACTGACTCCTTCCATTTTTCAGGAAAGGTACATGTTTTTATAGATAAATTAAATATAATATTCAGAGGTTGTAAGAATATATCTGAACAGCCTTTCACAATGTACGTTGGGATCATATCTGGGCCACTTGCTGTTTTCGATTTCAACTTCCATACTGCTTCTTTTATTTCTTTTTCAGATATGAGAGGTAGTGAAAATATATCAAGAAGAGCACTGGAACGATCATTTAGGGACATGCTCGATACGTCATAGTCCGCTCTTAAGGAGCCATAGACTGAACTAAAATGTTGCCCGAATGCTTTAGCTATGTCCCTATCATCAGTAGGGTCGTGACCATTGTACTGTATGCGATCAGAAGACAAGTGGCGCGATTTATTTTTAATGAAGGACCATAATAATTTCGGATCATTCTTCAATTTATCTTCTGTGCTGCTTAAAAACTCTTTATAAGCAGCAGTTATTTCTGCTTTAATTTCCCTACGCAGTTGACGAAATTGCTCTTCATGGTACCTAGTGTTGCCTACACTGAGACGACTTTTTTTTACGATGATAAGTTTTACATTTAATTTTATTAATAATATTCGGGGTAAACCATGTAGGGTAGATTTTATTAGTTGCTCTTTTACGGGGAATGCAATCATCAAATATTTGATACAATACTTCATAAAATAGATCGACAGCGTGATTGACATCCTTAATATTCTGCAGCATCCCCCAATCCACAGCTAATAGGTTTCGGTAAAGTTTTTCAAAATCTGCTTTCCTAAAATTATAACCTCTGTGTTAGGCACTTTTTAGTTTGGTTGAATACAATGCTGTAAACTGAATAAGGAGGGGAGGATGATGCTTATCTTCTATTACCAGTGGATCGCATTCTCTTTAAACTGTTACTTTTGAGAGATTTGTAAGAACAAGATCTAAGGTTCGGCCATTGCTATTAGGAATATTATTAATTGAAATCAAATTAAAGAGGGACATAAAATTGTCAAGACTTTTACATTTAGCTGATGACGTCATTAAATCGAAATTTGAACTAGTTATTTGTCGTAGATTCAGATCCCCTATACAAAGAATTGTGCAACCCACAGGACAATTTGATTCTACAAATTCAAAAAAACTGTTCATATATATGAAGTGGTGAATCAGGCTCTATGTAAACAGTACAAATATACACGGCAATTGAGTTCAAAACCAGTTTGACAATTACACTTTCAAAGTTAGTTTCCCAGCTATTTACTTTTTGAATATTATATTTTTTAAGCGCAGCAAACAATACTCCCCCACCCTTAGTCTTTTTTTGTAGTTCAATATTTCTGTCTTGTCTCCAGACCACATACCTATCATCAAAGAATTCTGAGTCAGAATAATTTGTCGTTAAAGAAGTTTCTACCAAGCTAATAAAGTCATAAGAGTTAGAGAAAACAGCATTATGAAAACAACTGGCTTTAGTACGCAGGCCATTGACATTTTGAAAGCACAAAGAAAATGTTTGGTTTTGATGTTTTGAATTTGATGGGTCACTGATTCTACCAAAAGAATAGTTACTTACTGGAAATGTTGGCTTCTGTTGTCTCTGATGGCAATTTTCCCGGACATTTATTTTGGCACTTGAACTGCACCCCTAGTGCGAGGGTCCTGTTGTTTCCCTGCCCCGCCTAACACTGCCTTCCTTTTGTACCCGAGGGGTCATCCACCTTCCGTGTTTTCCGCCTTTGGATTTCTCTTGAAAGCTGTTTTCAGTATTGCTAACCACACGCACTTTTTCTCTATCCACACTCTCGCCTTTATCTTCGTTACTGGTACACACCCCAGAATTATTAGAAACACTAGCACTAGCACTAAATTCACTTCTCTTGTTATTTTCATCACTGCTACGACTTTCGCGGAAAATTTTAAACACTGTGTTACTTGTTGTGTCAGCACGATAGATATCCCCTTCAATCTTCAGTTTATTAAACACTAACACTGCGTACCTTCCTTCCTTCCTTGCCTCTTGTAGTTTTTCAGACAATAATCGTCTTTCAGCAAGCACTTTTTCTGAAAACTGCTCATGAATATACACACGGGATCCCTGCAACTTGGATTTCGCTTCCAAAATTTCTGCTTTCTTTTTGTACCGCAGAAATTTCACAACTATATCCGACTGGTTACGCCCCCTAGCTAAGAGATGTGCACGTTCTATGTCGTCATGTTCTATGTTAATCCCCAACTTTTTTTCTATAATATCTTTCACAGCCGCCTCACAGTCTTTCCATGATGGTCGCAAGCCTTCACTTTTGACCTGCACATTTCGGAAGATAAGATTGTTTCTCTTGCTCTGATTTTCGTTATAGTCACACTTCATTTCAAGTTCATCAATTTTCTGTCGCAAATCACTGTTCTCGTCCTGCAAGTGAGCCACTTTTGCTTCTAGATCTTTCACTTCCTTTGAAAGGTCATCAAACTTCGACTGTAATTTGTCAATTTTTGCATCAATTAATCCAATCTTGTTCACGTTCGGTTCCATGCTGTTTAACTTTTGAAGGATGTCTTCTACTTTTTGTTCAAGAGCTTTGCTCACTGGCCCTGGATTTGTTTCAATGTTACCTATCAATAGCGCTATCAGCACAATTGCTAGGCAGATCGCCTTCCCACTTCTATATTTCTCCGTTGTTACAATTTCTTCCTTCGAAACTTTCATTTCGAATGCTGCACTGAACCTGCCTATAGCAGCGCGCCACTGCTGAATTGTAATGCCCATTGGGATGGAAACACTGATCACTCAGAGCTAATTTAAGACACGTCTGTTCTCTTCGACGGTTTAGCCACAATGATGCCTACTACCTCTGATTGCACAACTTTCAACTGTATGTTGTCGACCATAAGTACTGAAAAATACAACTTTTACTTTCAAACAAGAGCTTAACAAAACATACTCTTATTTTACAATGACCCTTAACTTGGCAGATATCTGTCACACCTTACCTTATAAAATTCGACTTTTCTGGTCAAATTATTCTACTTATTTTTAAACTTTTATAAATATACATTTCATATACCCCTCAGTTTCACTTAGTACTGATTTCGCTAACATATTCACTTCCATGTAGAAATAACAGTGTTGTAAGGTTAAGAAGTGTCGGTATTCCCCAACTGTCGATCTTCTCCTGAATGATTATGCATTTGTCATGAATGATGCAAACACTCAGTTCGTGTTTTATATCTACTTTAGAAATTAACTTTCGTTACGATTTATATGAACTTCCTTCGAATTATTGATATTAAATGGAAACATATGATCTACTTCTTGGCAAGATGTCAGAATAGAATGTAGTGATTTTCTAATAATTCATCCAATTTTATTTCTGTAACCTTTTTTTTTTATATGTATAATTTAAGAGGTTGATTTATTAAATTATTAGTAAAGACGTCAGTACTGAGGATATTTAACACTTCACGATACAAAGTTTAAAGCAAAGAAGGACTTGCAAGCTACAAACTACCAGAGAAAGATAAATGGAGAAACAAGTATTAAAAGGAATATGGTTAACCAAATCTCAGGAGTAGTTAATAATAATTCGGGGGGGGGGAATGAATAGCAACAGATAAAATAATCAGTAACAGCAGATATGATAATTAAGATAAGAATAAGTAAGAAAAGAGTAATTCGAAACCTTGAGCGATGAAGCACTAACAAATATGAATTTAATCAATAGAAGACTAAGTACTTTCCTAAATTGACCATTACCAACAAAAGCTTCAAAGCCATAAGGAAACGTTTATTACCAATTCACTACTAACATATTGCCATATATTATCTGGCGTCTTGTGTCCTTGAAATTCTCAAACTGAAATAACATGATGAATATTTATTGGGAAACTACATTTCTCAAACTACTAAAAGCCAATATAGTGATCTGAATAAAAGTTGGTCGCATAAGCGTACTTGATGCTAAAGAGCGCATTATACCTCCAGCTATTAAGCAAAGATGTTTGCTAGCTACTCAAAATTGTGTTCATCATTTGTACTTTATTTTCTTCCCACTGGTTTAGAACTCGCTCTCGCCTGAGATCACATTTCCTGTAGGAAATAACTATCCAGACTGGTGCAAAGGATAGGGTACTCGAACAAAATCCGTCACCAGGTAGCGTACTTAGATTTTACATCTGCCCTCGGCCTGGTATTCACACACACACTACATCCTAGCTGCATCACAGGAACTGACAATTATGATCACATGCTATGAAAAATCACAACAGTAAGCTGCAGAATACACGCCGAGAGAGATTTAAACGAACTTATGAAAGTCAGGTTATCAATAGTTTTTAAGTAAAGATTTACGTAATAAATGCAGTAGTGTCTGGTAGTCTACGTAACACGAATCTACAAATAGTGTCGTCTATTACTTTAATATTTTCGATAGAAACTTCCGTGGGAGCTCAGAAACCATGTTACTCGACGCTTGGACAATAAAGGAAGAAATTATTGTAAATATATTTGCTTATGTTTATATATCAGGTGTAGTAAAAAGTAATCCATTATTTTGGCATGACATTGAAGGCTTGACTTACCATAGAATGATCCGATTTAGGTCACATATGCGCCGTTTTGTTTGATAACGTGTTGCCATTTGGAATGTAGTATGATAATGCCTCTCTCATAGAAGCCCTTGTCCCTATGGCAAAAAAATTGAGACAGTCGATTTTCACAAGCCTCTCTTGAAGCGAATTTTTCACCAGCAAACGAGTTCACCATGGACAGGAACAGATGGTAATCACTCGTTGCCAGGTCCGAACTATAAGGTGGATCCATAGGAACCTGCCAACCAAGCTCCCGGAACTTCTGGCGAGTCACTATCGGTGTGTGTGGCCTGGCGTTGTCCTGGTGGAACGCAATGCCTTTCCTATTGGCCAAAGCTGGTCGCTTCTGGGCGATTGCTGCCTTCAGATGATCCAATTGTTGACAGTACAGTTCCGAGTTAAGCGTTTGGCCGTAGGGGAGCAGCTCATAGTAGATAATTCCCTATCGATCTCACCAAACACACAGCAAAACCTTCCTGGACGTCAATCCTGGCTTGGGCACCGTTTGCGTAGGCTCACCGCTTTTCGACCAGGACCGTTTTCGTGTGACGTTGTCGTAAGTGATCCACTTTTCATCGCCAGTCACCAACCGCTTCATAAATGGGTCGATTTTGTTGCGATTCAGCAGCGATTGGCAGATGGAAATTCGGTCCATTAGTTTTTTTTTTTTCTGCGTGTGTCCAGCCCTATGCAAATGGTTCCACACGGTTTTTTGTGCAATGTTTAGCTCTTGGGCAATCGTCACAGTGCTTACATGACGGTCGGACTCGACAATGTCCATGATTTTATCGACATTTTCGACAGTTGGCCTTCCAGTGCGTGGTGCATCTTTGACGTCAAAATTACCGGAATGGAATCGTAGAAACCAAAATTGCGCGTGATTGGCTGTTACAGTATCAGGACCATAAACACTATTCAAATTTGCAGCCGCCTGGCTTGCGTTTTGGTCTTTATCGAAGAAAAACTGTAAAATATAGCGTATTTCTCTTATCTAGTGTCAATTTTGACTCGCGCTCACACAACACTGAGTCAACTAATCACAACTATCTGAACAGTACTTGTAGTACGCAATCTCATCGTTTGAACACCATCTCGTTGAACCCGATCGGACTTATGCAACGCGAGATACGGATCACTGAAGCCATCTATTGGCAAAATAATGGATTACTTTTTACTACACCAGAATATTTAAAGTATTGTTCTGCAGAAGCGCCAAGAAATGTTTTCAATACCAAAATGTTAGTAACTAAGATGTTTTAAACGCAGAAGTGTACGAAATACTGAAATAACTATTAATTCTGATATCTAAGCACATACGTTGCAATAAAATTTCTCATGACGGAACCAAGGTTGCCAACTCTAAAAAATAAAATTACCGACATCCGCTCTTAATTGTGAAAAAAGATTAAGAGTAATTGTATTTTAAACCTTGACCCTGAAAAAAACAACGGTCTGCCGTTTTAATGACAGCAAGTTGTCAGGCGCAATTTATTGCTTGGCGTTAATTTACACCTGCTCTCTTTCATAAAAGAACTGAACAATTTTCATAAACAATGGAGGTTTCACAAGAATTCTCCCGAGTAATAAAAATGTATTATCATCTTGTAACAAAGATGGAGTGAAAGAGTAGAGTTCTGGTACATCTAAGTTGCAGAAGACACAGTATATTCACAAAGAAAATTTTTCTTCCTACTATATTTCGAACATCCACCAAATATTACAAGTAAATATATGACCGAGGCAAAATTTAAAAGATTTACTAAAAGTACTGTATCTCTACACTTCTTCCAAGATGACAATGAGATGCCACAAATAATTATATGGGGTACCCGAGAAGTTGCTGTACTACTAGGTTTGAATATCACAGAAGGCAGTGTCAGGGTAATTTAAATTTATTTATACGTACAGTACACTTGAATACTTACATATGAGAAGTGTGTGTCTTCTGATTCTACGTGCTCCATCGAGCTGTTACTCCTCCATGTTTTTCTTGGCAAATGACCTAATAACGAGCATCTGAGGACTTATCATTCAAAAGGCTTCGAATTTTCGCGCAATTCTTTATCTTTCTGTACCGACGATGAGAGACATGTGAATTGATTAATCCCTTCAATTCGAAATGCCGACGAAGGAAACGCCGATCGACGGTTTTCTGAAGAAATTTATTTATGCAATTGTGCCAAATTATTTGAAATACGTGTTTGGCACATCACATTTAAATAGGGTCATTTTGGTAGATGTTAACAACAACTATGCTTTATGCTTTAACTACGAATATGAAATTTAAAATGCACATGTTCCAATGCTATGTTTCCGCATGATTAAAGCCGACGATTTGAAAAAATGAAATGAAATCTTTGAGTTTTACGTCCCACGGTTATGCCGGTTAGGCTATAGGAGACGGTGATAATGAGAGACGAGTGAAATGTTGGAATGAAGAAAGTGGGAGGAAACGGGAGTACCCCGAGAAAACCCACGAGCACGGTGTTTGTCCACCACAAAGTTCACTTGGCGGGGGCTGGGATCGAACCCGGGACCCCAAGCACCAGAGGTGAACGCTCTACCACTGAGCCACCGCGCCCCCCCAGCCGACGATTTGGTGGCATACTGTTACGATGGTTTGAAGTTGGACGCAGACGAGAGCACAATACCGCTGTGCAATTCTCACTCTTCGTTTGTTGTCTTACACCACTTTTTCTTATGTGTGCACACACAACTTCTTTAATGTTTCAAGTTTTCTATCTCAACTTGGCAGTAAGTAATAAGCAAATCAATTAATATGGAAAACAATATGATAAAAGCCGGAAATTTCCATATTATAGAATGGTTTTATAGCCGCATAACTTATTTGCTACTGCCCTAAACAATAATCTATGGCAATGGACTTATAACAAATTTGACATTCTACTTTTACTCAATACTTGTTTCGCTACAACATACTATTATGAAGATACAATCGAAAAACTAAACTTTTTTTTTTTTTTTTTTTACAAATCTTTGTAACTTTTAATGCTGCGTAAATCTGTACATAATACATCAACAAAAATAATTTGCATAGAAAAGTTGTAACAAATGTAATGCTCTAAAACTTTAGATCATAATTTTCTCTCCAAGATGCATTGGTGAAAAGATATGACCGACAAACTTAAAAATGTAAGGAATTACAAAGGTAAATATTTTATGTGTGTGACGGTAAACGCACATGGATTGAGGTAAAAAAAAAAAAAAACTTGAATTCTGAATCATAAGACGAACCTATATGACCTATCAGAAAATTAGAGTATTTTGCCGTGCATGAATCTCTATTTCCTGCAATATTTGTCTTATGCCGTGTACCATCTTCTATGTGGCTCGGTTCTCTCCTCTAATTGATGAGGCTACGTACTTGGATTTCTTACAGCGTCGTAACTTTGGAAACACTTTGATTCTAGAGTTGAACAGTTCCTAAACCGCATTTTGGTAATAAGTGTACAAAATTAGATTCTCTAGAAGAATACTCTTTTCTTCTTATGTTTATCAGTTGTATTGATTCTTTTAATCCTGTTGTATTATTTTGATCACACATTTTGTTTAAACTTTGCATATTTCAAAAGTATTGAACACTAACTATCTTGCTATCTATCATTTGCTTTAAAAATGCTTAGTTCTTGGTTTTACTTTATATTTCTTAATAGTAGTGTTATTATTATAATTAATGTAACGATTTGATGTGTTCTAGTAAACACTCACTTTAAAGGTAGAGTGTTGGATTCAGAATCAAAAGGAAAAGTGTCCTGTGTTCGAATCCTGATGGAGAGGAACAAATGTTTTTTTCTGATATTTCCTCACTGAACCTGACTCGACCTGAACTGGAACCAATGTGTGGCTTGCGTTCGTTCCTTGTTTCCTTCTCTAATACCTTACATATTTGACGACTTACTTCACGTTCAGCTTACACGCATACAAAAAACGAGCTGTTTCGATATCTACAATTCTCTGTAGCATCAAACGGGCTATGGTTACTCTGTGTGCACAATGTGGCTGTGTTGGACCAGATTAATAGTCACACTAACTCCTACTGCTGCTTTTTCGGCGCGAAATTCATTTCCTTTCTCTATTTGAGCACCTTATCAATTGAGATTTGAAATAATGGGAAGAACTTTTCGGTTACCGTATATACTCCACAACAAGAATAAGACTAGGCAACTCTTTTAAGAAAATTTTCAAGTAAGTCACAGAAGCCACTCTACTTATATTCACGATGACTCAATAATAAGTTATCTTTCACAATTTGCCTCAACGATATCTTCGATTTAGTATTCTCATCCATTTTTTTCCAATTTGCAACATTGCACAACGTAGGATCATTGATAAGATCAGTCTATTTCTTAATGGGGAAGTAAATTCAATGATAATGCAGGTGAGCTGCCAGTTTTATAATGATAAGAAAGATGCCTCCAAGACAAGAATAAAAAAGAAAGATAAACAAATTGAGTATAATTTACCAGAAATCTGCCATGCGTAATCGGAAAATATAGACCCTTTCTTTCATTCATCTAGCTAACGAAGCAACGCGCACAGCACAAGAAAATGGTATATCCACTCTCATAAAGAAAAACCCTATACCACACACACAGAACAAGTAACTCTACAAGAGAAAACACATAACATTAAAAAAAAAACGACCAGCATGATAACATAAGTAACCGAACAAGTATAAACTAAAGACATCTGGAAGAATTTTCAACCATAAAATGTAACACTTCATAATGTTTCACGTAGCGTTTGCTCTGAGGTTCACAGCGACCATAAAAACTTTTTACAAGGGATCTCCAACAATCAACCTATCTTACGGGTGACCGAGCCACAGCATTATACCAAACAGAACTCTTGTCGTTCACCAAGTACGCGATCTTGGTGTAATAGCTGGAAGTACCGAGAAATGTACAAACAAAACAGTTTACTAATGCTGTAGAAAACGTGTCGTATTCTTTGCTAAAGTCTGGTTAACAAGTTTTTCTGCACAACCTGCATGATCACGGTCATAGCACGGAAGCACCTAACATCTCCAGTTGCCATCCCAAAAGCAGCACTGGATTCCTAACATAATCATGATGTAACTAAATACCAAAACTCGTAACGGCCCTTCAAATAGTGCTCTCAAACGGGTCAAGTTGACCCGACCCGACCCGTGACCAGGTCAGCTCGGGTCGGGTTTTTCGGGTCGGGTCATTCGGGTTCGTTCGGATCGGGTCAGCTCGGGCCGGGTTGTCAGGTCGGGTCACTCGGGTCAGTTCACTTTGGTCAACTGAGTTTAGGTTGAGCTTAAACTTGGCTGGAGTCGAAAGCTGCTGTTTTTCACTAGCTGCCTAATTAAAAATAGCAATTTTCAATTGATTTTATAGAAACCATAAATCGATTTTGAACACTTGCAGCTAGTGTTTTTATGGTAAATGCTTAATTTTGTGTACTTTAATTTTTAAATGTGGAAGATTGATTTTACCAATCGACTGTAATATTAATTAATATCTACGCCAATATGGAGTCTGGATTTAGAACAAAACTAGAAGTTGTTTAAGCAAGGTTAAAAGAAAGATTGGATATGGAAGATCAAGCTCAAGCGGGGCCGCGGTTGCTCAGTGGTAGAGAATTCACCTCTGGTGCGTAGTGTCCATGATTCGATCCCAGCTTGTGCTAAGTGGGCTTTGTGGTGGAGAAACGCCGTGTAATGGGTTTTCTCGGGGTTCTCCTGTTTCCTCCCACTTTCTTCATTCCACCATTTCATTCGTTTCTCATGGTCACCATATCCCTTAGTTTCGGTGCAGAATCGAGGAACTTTAAACTGAATATTTCATTTCATTTCACCAAGCCCAAGAACATCGATACAAAAACAAGAAAAAGATTGGATATGCAAGACTAAGTGCTTGGTCTTATTTTGGTAATCACCAAGTAGCGATAAGTATATTTTCTTGCTTTCCGTATAGCATGAAAGACCATAATCAAAATCACACTTGGTCTTCATTTGTACCGATGAGGCTATCATTCTTGGCTCGTGTAAAGCATGAAAGACCACCAAGACTACGAAATGCAGGACCAAGACTTGACTGTGCAAGACAAAGAATAAGACGCAGTATTGATGACCAAGACCCAGGGTGGGAATTGTTTGAATTTCATTTGTTGGGCTGAAAGTGATGAAATAAAATTAGTACTTTATAATTAATTATCATATTGTATTTTAAAATTTTAAATTTGAAAATTCATATTATGTATCTTCTTACTTGCAACTATATGTAAAGTACGTTTTAATTACTGAGAAAGAAAAATCAAAGTGGCGCGGGTCCCGGAATCATAAGAACCTATTTTGGAATGAAAGTTGAAGGGTTGGAAAAAATCACAGATGTTCTCCCGTTCCCTCAACCCTTATCATTGTAGTTAAATGATTTCCTTTTGTCGCCGCCAAGAAAAATGAAATGAAATCTTTGAGTTTTACGTCCCACGGTTAGACTAAAGGAGACGGTAATGATGAGTAATGAATGAAATGGTGGAATGAAGAAAGTGGGAGGAAACGGGAGAACCCCGAGAAAACCCAGGCACACGGTGTTTGTCCACCACAAAGTTCAATTGACGAGGGCTGGGATCGAACCCGGGACCCCAAGCACCAGAGGTGAACGCTCTATCACTGAGCCACCGCGGCCCCCACACGATCATATAGTATGTTGTGCTACTAGTGATACATCGTATTATACAGGGTGGTACGAAAGTAGGTATAGTAGCATCAATCAAGTATGACATTTTAATTTATTAAGATAATGAATTTATTTGCTTCGTTCTGTTCCGGGGTTAAGGCATAAGTGAAAAGAAATTAAGAATAAGTAATGAAAAAATAAGTTAATACTTGTATGGATAGTAATAAGTAAATGATATAAAATGCCATGAGGCGATCAGTGCAGGACTGTATACCTACTATATGGAGACCATAACATTGAGCTAATATGTCCTTGTAATTAATTACGCTTTTGGAATGATGTAACTTAGAATTTCGTAATATGAACACATTGTATTAAATCAACGTGTAGTTCCTTAACATGTCACATGGTAGGCAACATATATATGCTCTTCTTAATACTATGTACTATGTATGTATAGTTCATTATTATGTAAATGTGTTTAGAACAAATGAAATGAACTCTCTGGTTGTAATTTTAGTATTTTATTCATTCGAGCTAGGCAAAAGAATATTTAATCATAAATATTATAATTCAAAATTAGACAATAGTTTTTGTACTACCTGTAAATACTTAATATTAATCTTGTGTACCTCAGAAAAGAATAAAACATTTTAAACATTATTATAGTGATGGAGAGAGGCAATATTATACTCGGTAATAAGTGCAATCTTGGTTGAAGTTATCTGTCATTATCTTGGTTGAAATTATCTGCTCATTATCTGAGTTTAAGTTATCTGAGAATGTTTATCTTATACATCCTCCTTTCTTCGAATTTAATAAAAAAATGCAATTAGCTACGCAAAAGGATGATAAAAGCATATAGAGTTCACAAAGTCCAAATTTTCTTTCTGTAGCTAACACAAACCTGATTTAATTTATGCCTAATGGATTTATGCTCAACCTCATAGATTAGGAAACACATTTGAAACCGAATTTCCTATAGATTCAACTAGTTCCACGTTAGTGAAAAGAAGTCTTAAAACGAAGTACATAGTTAAAGTAGCTAAGTGGAACTAAACTTTTCTGCAATTATAAATTATTTTCACAGATTAAAGTACGTTTTAAGTCATTACGAGTTCTAGACAAAACTTCAAGTATTAATCATTTTAACAATCATATAGTGAACGATAGTCTTTACAATTTACATTTGCAGAAACAAGTGTAATTGACAGTAAAAATATTATTATGAAAAATCACTTCACATAATCTATCTCGTTACACAATTTATCATTCTCATAGGAGAAATACAGAATTACGTGTCAGACTTAGATTTGGGCCTAAATATATATATACAAGTTGTATGTTAAGTATATTAAGTTTATTAAGTTTTCACATGTATTATTTACTTACATCTACTCTCAACACAGAAAAATCACTCAATTTAAGGAAAGTGGTATCCAAACAGAAATTATCTGCAGAACTGCATGAATCCGAAGCTTCCATGTGCTGCGATTTACATAAAGTTATATCGAGTTTAATACGACATACCTTATAAAGTAAAAAATCAACCATAGGTTATTCTTCGCAAAGGAGAAAGTACGGAAATACATTTTACTAATGCGAAAACATGATTAATTCTCGGTTTAATGTGTCCACATTGAAAGCTTTGTATTAGTAAAAGAACGTGTTTCTTCATAAGTATAGCAACTCTCAGTTGCCTTACTAAATCAACACCATTACTTCTACAGGGAATTAAATAAAAAATATCTCTCCCGAAGTCATTATTTCCTTTGTTCTCATAAGTCCCTCTAGCTTTAGCACACTCTTTAATATCTTCTTATACAAGCACATTTAAAATTCGCAATTTATCTTATAAATTTTGTCATCTTGCTTGTACACTTTGAGCAGGAGGCTGCAGTTTAGAAGTTTAGGGATACTTATTAAAAAGACTACTGAATTTCCTCATTAAGAAATGGATTAAAGTGACAATAATTTCGAAATATAAGTACTCGTCTTCTTTCTGTTTCGCTATAAACTGATAAGTTCGAACATTTACAGTTCTCGGAAAAGAGTGGTCATCTATATTTCCATTGACAGTGTCTATCTCTGAAACCTGTTTATCATTTTTGATTAAAATATCATTAGAATTAAAACTTAGAAGAGGTACTTAATCAAAGCTCTCTTTTGGTGTCAATGAACCTTTACATAATAACACATAGCTAAATATTATTTAGTGTTCTATAAGTGGATATATTTAGTTTCAATATTTTACTAAATAGATACTTACATTTACTCGTATTTATTTATCTATTGATTATAAACTTTAAATACCATATTGTTATTTCACTGTCGCTACTGGCTTCTTCAATTTATTCAGCAAGTAAGCTAAATGATGCAAAAGGTCCTCGCTGTCATCTATCTATCTATCTATCTATCTATCTATCTATCTATCTATCTATCTATCTATCTATATATATATATATATATATATATATATATATATATATATATATATATATATGTGTGTGTGTGTGTGTGTGTGTGTGTGTGCGTGTTTTTTTGTGTGTATGTGTAATTGTGTTATTGTTTACACACACTTAGATATCAACATGTATTCAGGAGCTTGGTTCCAAACAACACTTACGTAATTTTTTGTGATTTTATCGAGAAGCGAAAAACTGATATTAGTATGGCTCCTACGTTAATGTAATATGCTGCATATGTTAGGTATGGTTATTATTGTTATACAGGGGCGTCATTAAGGGGGTAAAAGAGGGAAGCTCCCCAAATTTACCAATTTCTTGACAAGTTGGCAAATTAAAATACATAGTTGGCAATTTGATGAATGCCGTTTTGTTCAATTGACTTATTCGGTTTAACATTTTCTTAGGTACCCAGTTGCTGCAAATTATTATCAGTTCTCCTATAGACTTGGCATAAGTTTTGTGTAGTTTCCAATCATGAAATAAATTGATATATTCGTTTAAAGTTTCTTTACTTGTTGCAAGTGACTACACTTCACTTTTGTTCATTTGATATTCGTAAAAGTTTTGAAGAATCTTTAATGAAAATTAGGGAATTGTACCACTGACAAAAGCGGAATAGAGTTGGCATGCAAAGAGAGACAGAAGAGGCGTTTCGGTGGAAAGTAGAACATTGGACGCAAAAGCATTTGATACAAGAGCGTATACAAGGCAACAGGTAGTGACTGGAAGAATTGATATTAATAAAACAAGAACAAGGCAGTGACTGGTTAGTATTAAGCCTGCCATACGTCCCGTAAAAAACGGGACAGTCCCGATTTTGGGCCCGAGAATCCCGCGTCCCAATAAATTTAGTCGGGACATGCAAATGTTCCATATTTTAATACCATCCCATTTCTGCTATCAATAGAAGCTTATTCGAAAAGTAGTGAAGTGGCTGGGATAATGTGAATGAACAATAAAGTGTAGTATGTAACAGTTTTGAGCAAGTTATCACTATATCCTGTCCGACTTGATAGCGAGCGAAATTTGCAACACTGCTTTTTCCATTGTACCTGGTGGAAACTCGGACACTCTCCAACATTAAAAAAAGGCTTTAAGTGTTTCTACATGTACAAGCACAGGAAAGATGAGTGACTTTTTCTTCAGAGAGACATTAAATAAAATAAAAATTATATATATTTTTTTTGAGAGGTTATGGGCACAGAATTGTGCTTGGTCCAGGGCTTAGAAATATTTAAATCTGGTCCTGACAATTATACACGACCAGAGAGGGAGGGAGAAAAATCAACTTTTCATCAGATTAAACTGACAAACGTTGGCAAATTCTACCATATAAATAAATATTGCTAAACGCGCCAAGAATATTGAATGTAGATTGTATCACTGATTTAAACCGTTTGCATATTGTTTTTTCTGTAAAGCATTTTTATAAGACATTATCTTAAGTTTTTAAAGTGATTCTTTTGCAGATGGATTGTAAACATCTTCAGTCCGTAAAGTTAATTGCAGTGAAAGACAAGAGAAAAATAGAAGCAAATTATGGAATTTCCGCCTATTATATTGTTGAAAAAATAAATGTCGGCTAGGCTAAAGGAGACGCTGATGATGAGAAACGAATGAAATGGTGGAATGAAGAAAGTGGGAGGAAATGAGAGAACTCCGAGAAAACCCACGCACACGGTGTTTTTCCACTACAAAGCTCACTTGAAGCGAGCTGAGATCGAACCAAGGATCCCATGCAACCAGAAGTGAACGGTATACCACTGAGTCTCTGCGGCCTATTATACTGTTGTTCATAACCAGAGGTACAGTTTATTTTTTGAATTGTGTTGGAAAGTTTGCGGGGAAAGGGGATCTAAGGTTTCCCGTATTCTCATGAAGAAAATATGGCATGTTTATTAGTATAAACTTTTTACTATGTATAGTATGTAAATTTGACAACTTTAAGTTTTTTTTTCTAATAGTAAAATGTCAAAGGGAAGTAGATGTTGATACCAGAGTGAATATACTTTGTATTGTGTAACCGTGTATGCTTTGTGTGTGAATAAACTTTTCGCTTTGAAACAAAAGGCGATCATATTAATATAGAGGACAAGAATAGCTTATTTCAGGTCTGTTTTGCAGTAAGACTTTCTATTTACAAGGCTTTCCGAATAGGGAGAACTGAACAAAAGTGTGTTTGGGGAATGGTATCATCAGTGCCTTGCATAACGGGGGGGGGGGGCGATAGCCCCGGGCACCTTAGAAAGGGGGCACAAAATTGGAGAGAAAAATTTAAAAAAAAAGAATGAAAGATAAATAGAAAAAGAAAAAAATACTTGGAATATTACTAGTATGTACTTAAAGCCTATTTCTGCTTTAGGAAGTGGTCCTATAATGTTCTCATGTTAGGAAAATATATGTGCACATATATAAAATGGCAGGAAAAAAGTAATAAAAGTTGCTCAAAATCAAGGAAAAGCAGGGTTTATTTTTGAAAATTTTCTTACGCTTCACGCCAACCATGGTGGCGCTTCGCGGATGATCTGTCGCCCGACCTCATAGGTACGAGGCCGCCGTTGTATACTCTCTCTCTGGGTGCTGATTTTCCATGGCACGGCACAGGGGGAACAGTAGGTTCCTGGAAATGTTGTTCGATGGACGAAAGCTACAATGGATGAGTCAAGTCATTCTGTCGCTTCCGCTATGAGCCTAAGTTCATGATTCCAAAAGTCACACTTTGGGGCTCCAAACAATACGTCTGCTGGGTGAAAGCATAGACCGGTGTGTGTTTTACTTCATTTTCATACAAATGTGTTGCCTTTCCTACTTTATTTTTAATCACGTAGTTGCTTCTTTCGGAAAATAAAACAAAAATCGCAACTCTTCCTTTCTTTATAGTATTTATAAGTCAAAACATTACGTAACCATTGTGTTACTTATGTAGCTCATGGGGTGCAAGCGAGGCACGTGCCCTGGGCTTGTGGTTGGAGGAACGCCTAAAAGGGAGGTTATATATTAGTATATTTTATTAGTATTAGTTATTTTTTCTTGCCGGTATTTAATACTTTTCATCAGAATGCGAAATTATGAAATCGAAGTGGGAGGAGACTGGAGGACAGAAGAAAAAAATGCGCATTTCTGGTGATTGACTGGCGCAGATTATCTAAACTAACCATAAGTTGTCAAATTAACAGTTGTACATCGTGGGAGATGATAATTATTCTCAGTTGAGGTGTGAAATTTTACTCGAAACCGGGGGCTGTTCGTATTCGTATCTCAGATGGGGCACGGAATGGGACGAATATGAAAATGAGGTTGCCGTAAAGTTTTCCGCAGGGTTGGTAAAAGTGAGACTAAGTGAGACTAACACTTGCATTTCTTTTTACCAAGACTTGGCATTTTTTAAATCAAGACTTCGGTACGCCGCTGTCGTTATATAGATAATATAATGATGAAAAGGTGTTTAAAAAGTATCTAATGTTGGCCACAAAATACGTAGCACAAAAAGCGAAGTAATGGTTGGAGAAAAGCTACTAATTTACAATTACAAACTACATTATTTTAATCATAATGGAGCATGTAGCAGTCATACCATGTTAGTCAGAACTCTTACTAGTTTCCATGTTAGTTAATAGTACGGCAGATGCTAAAATTGTCTTTTGCATCTTTCTATCTTCAAGATATGTCAAAAAATATAGATTTGGTTGAGCTTCCAAAAGAATAAGATATCTCTGCTTCAATAGTCTCTCAAGGTCTTCAGAAACCAACTCAGCAAATTTTCTCAACCAATTCTGGCAGTTGTTGGTGAGTATATTATAAAGAGAATAGTTTAACGAATTATTCATCACACATTTCCAAATATGTTTAGGGGATAATTTTAAGTTCATTAATTCATATCCTGAAGCTTCCTCGCTGGGAACACCGTGAAAATATGTTGGAACAAGCTGCCCTGTTGTCACGTTGTATGTACCTGAAAAAAAAAGAATGAAATTGTTAAATGTCAGCAAAAAGTTAAAATTAATGTTCTTTTTTTTTCAGTTTACAAATATTGTATATTCTTTCAGCTCTGATGGTACCGGTATCTAATATGCTAATTAGCACTTCTATTTATGGTGAGACATCTGAGTATGTAAACATCCCTGTACGTATCTATATTATTATTATTATTATTATTATTATTATTATTATTATTATTATTATTATTATTATTATTATTATTATTATTATTATTATTATTATTATTCAGACTCACTCTGAGGCATATGTAAACCTAATGCTCAATCCAAATTCACAAGACTCCACTAACTTCTGTAATTAGACAAGTGGTTGAATTTCTACTTTGTATTCATATTGCTGTCAGATCCACCTCAATATTGTTTTCGCATTTGCGCTTAAGTCTTCGTAACGGTCATTCTACCGATTGGGTTTTTAGTTGATACTTTGAAAGAATTCCTACTTTCTTTCATTCTGGGCTACATGATCTGGACACCTGACTCACTGAATTTAACAATGTTACGGGACAGTATAAATTATGCAGTTCTTCGATATATAGTATCCGACATTTTCCATTCCTCTTCGGTCTGAATGTTTATGCAGGATTTCATTTTGAAGTACTTTCAGTATGGATTTTTATCGCAGAGTAAGCGGACACACTTCGCAATCATACAGTACAACATGCACTACTATCATCTTTTTATATTTTAAGATTTAAATTCTTCGATAGAATTCGCGAAAATAATAAAGTTTACACTGAATAATAACACGAATTCCTTGCTTTCAGTAGATTTAATTCCTTCGTAGATATGCTTTTTGCTCTTCTAATGCGATCCTAGATATTTGAAAGTATTCACTTTGATGAAAGTATTACTTGATATTTTAACGTATCTGTAATTTGATAACGTGTTACAGCCACAGCGAATTTTAATCTATTTAATTTTGTTGGCATTTGCTTCTAAAATATGTCCTTGTAGGCGTTTAATAACACCTGCATTTCTTGTGAACAAGTATTTTCCCACTCTGAGTTTACTTTCGATTTCATTTAAAGAACATCGTGACTAATCTAACTTGCAGTTTTAGAGAATTACCTTTGGTAAGAATGTAGTACAACGTTTGTCTCCTAATCGAGTCATGTCTTTCTGAAATCAATAAATAACTGATGTACCAAAGTTTTGTATTCACATTTCTTCTAAAGTATTTTAGAATGATAAATTTAAGATCGATCCATAGGTTATAGACTTTGTCAGAATCCGCATTGATGATCTCCAATAATTAATCTGCATGTGATGTGAATCTTCGTAACAAAATGTTCCAGAGGATTATAAAGGATCTTGACAAGGGATATACCTAGGTAATAATTACAATCAGTGTTGACACATTACTTATGAATTGAGACGATGGTTGATTATTTCCACTCTTGTGGCAGTTTCACTTTGTTCTCGGATAGAACAATGAATGCATGTATCTCGTTCTATATCTTTCCCCTCAAGCTGAAATTAATTCAGTGAAAATTTTGTCTTCACCCGGAGACTTGTGTTTCTTTAATTTCTTTAAGCAATTTCTATGTATGTTCAGAAAAGTCCTGAGATATACGATTCTGTTATAGCTATGCACTTCACTTTCTCCATGAATATTGGTTTTTGATGTATGTTGTGAAAATTGTCCAATAACCTACTTATTCAAAATACTATTAGCATCTGTGAAAATGTTCCATCGTTTAGTTTAATATATACGCGGAAGAATGATAAAGTTTCTTAAATTCGTTGATGCATTTATAAAAGTCGCGAATATTTTTGTTTTAAGCTTTCAAGAAAATCTTGTCCCTTTGTGCTAAAAGGTTTGGAGGTTCGCCTGACTTCAACAAAATTTAATGTAGTTCTATCGGATGGTGTAGTCAGCGCAGTTTTGCCTGGTTTCCGCTGGTTTAGTGTATTTTTGGTCAAACAACGGTTTGTTCTTATATATTACCCTGTGCTCCAGTTTTTGTTCTTAAATCTCAATGTTATCCCGAAGTTTAACCCAATAATCATCATATCTACTGCATACAGAACCTTCTATAACTGAGAATCTTTTCTACACTTATATATAATATTTCCCCCATATCTAACTCTCCCCATTTCTTTAAATAAAACTTTCCGTTATCATATGCTGATTATGCAGCATATTTTCAACGCGTTAATCTTTCTATTATAATCGCTGTTGCCAAGTAATGGTTAGTATTAAAGTGAACTCCTGAAAACGACCGAATATCAAACATGTTAAATTGTCTTCTTCTATCTACTAAAACATGGTCAATTTGATTAAGTGTTTTCAATCTGTTTAGGTTGAGGCATAGTTAACCCTTATCCGGGCAACCGGGACCTCCCAGGCCCAGTAGCTTCATTTTTCTAAAATTTCTCAATAACCATACATATTTCGAAGACATAAAATACTGAATTTTTCTATCTTTCGTCGAAGTTAAAATCATGAACATATCGAGTTGGTGAAGTTTTTTTTTTTTAATTTGAAAATCTTTTCCTGACGTAACCGGGGCCTAGGAGGCCCCGTAAAACTTTAGTGAAATTCCTGTCAAATATTAGATCAAATTGTCATATAATTATATATTGAACACGTGACTATTGTAACCTTTAGTCGGAACAGTATGCGGCAACAGACATTGAATTTTGAGTGTTCTGCACTTAAAATAAATACTGGGCCTGACAGGCCCCGGTTGCCCGTTTACGTTACAAAAATGTCTTGCCCGGATAAGGATTATGAATGTCACGATGCAGAATTCGTACCCTTCACAATAAGGTTTCTCATGTTGCAAAAAATCACAAATCTAACTCCGTTGTAGTTGCTTTCCTTATGAAGACTTGTGTTCCTAAAATCAGTCAGAAAATATTCTCTCGACCTACTTTCCTATTGGAAACAAGTGATGAAATTTTCATATGAAATTGCGGGGATTGTTCAACTACATGTTCTGCTTCTTCGCAGAACTGTCCTTCATAAGTTATATCATCATCCTTACCTTCTGTTGGGATATGCACATTTAAAATAATGATGTCGCACAACTTCCTGAACTGCTTCCAGATTATTAAAAAATTAATTAAGAAATTGTTAAATATACCATTTATGAATGCATTCTAAATATATAATAACAGTGAAAACAATATTTATATTGAAAATGGGAAATCAATACTTTTGATATTATTTAATACCTTATAATATATTTGCTATAATGTCCACACAGAATAAGTTAGAAAGTAGCAGCATTTGCACAATAAAAAAGTTAATTTTAAGATTTGTGACATATGCATTCTATTTAAACATCATTAATCATAATATATTGCTATACAATATTTAATCTACAGCGTCAACATAAGGATTGTGTTCTTGTATGTGTTATTCTACTAGCAGATAGAAAAGATGGCATACTATTCTCTAAGCTATAACATTCTCTATAAGACTATACGCCCACACACATTATACATTAAACATATATGTCTATCTCATTCGTTCTATTTGTAATTATAATCTGTAGCAATTGTGAACGTATACTCACAAGCCATTCTTCTATTCATTAACGATTTTATATTCTAAAAATTCTAGTAAATGTTCTGATTTTTTCCTGGTCTCTTTATCACATTAAAACTCTATACAAATGTAAATACTCATATTTTTTATATTTATTAATAACATTAGCATATGCTTATGACGCTTTGGTTAATCAATTTTAATTTCTTACTAGATTTCCCTGGTTGTTTAATGCTTAGCGTGCATATTTCTAGCGGCGATTCGATCCTAAATTGGCGTATTACAATTGTTATTAGGAATTAAGTCTCCGTCGCACGGTTTAACAAATTTCGAACGAGGATGTGTCAGTTCTTTAATTCTACTTTTCTTATATTCATCTGACAATGGTATGATAGGATTGGTTAATGAAAGTATATACTTAGTTCTAATCATGCAAATTTGCCATTGTACAATACTATACTTAGCTCTAGTTTTTGTTTAAAAATCATGTACAAAATTATCATTATAATTTTCAATGTAATTAGAATGGGTAAGGTTTGAAAACATTGAACTAAAATCTTTTCATATATATTTTTGTTTAAGTCCTTAAAACTTTATTCAGTGTAGGCAGAAGTTCAGATCCCTTGTACATGATAGACTCCTGTTGAGTCCCTTTTGAGCGTTTTCGCTTACCTTGTCTTTTCTAAGTTATATTTGGAGCATTCCTAGCAATGGTCCAACAGTAGTCTGCCAAGATTTTAGGACTTCAGTTTTCTTCATATCTTTTTTATATATCTATAATATATTGATGAAAACGCTCTCTATGTTTATTACTTTCTGGTCCACAATCCTCAGAATAAAGATCTAGATGTAAACAAAGAAAGTGGAGCTTTTGGGACATATTGAAACCACATTTTTCGTACCATGATAACTACTTAATCACACTTTCCTTGTAACTATAAACGAAAATTCTTAATTTTTTCCCACGCAGATTTCTCATTACCTTTTAGAAAACATATATTTCCCGAACTGTTGACTTCTGAATAACTGTCAAACTGTGTGCCTTAAAAATGTCTTCCCTAGCTTTGGAATTACTTAATCGCGTAAATTTTCCTCTTGAATTAACGAAATATTTCATTAGATCTAATTTAACATGAAGCGCCGGAAGCAAAATTCGATTAGGATCTACAAGTGGTTTATGCTGCTCGTTTTTCACGCCTGGCTAAAGAACTTTTCTTATGCCAGTCAATATTTTGTAGTAGTGACAGCCACGATCTTTACTCTCCTATTTACAAATAAAGCAATAATACTCTATATAACCTATCTGCATACGTAGCAACAGAGCTAATAATACTTCAAAGTCAGTGAAATGAACCACTGAAAGTCATAATATTTAACACATCGCAGTGAACTTTCAAGTTTTCATAAAATTCCTTCATATGAACCATGTGGCCAATCGGAAAGGAAGGAAGCTGCCAAATGTGAACAAACGCTCTATCAACTGATTTACAGTTGTTCGGCAGCCACGATCACAACTTCTACAGTGCATCAGTTTCATTCATTTTTATATAAATTCAAAATATCGTTATATCCGGCCGTTTTTTTTAAATGGCTCTGTAGTGGCCAAACGGTCAGTTATTGGTGGTTGTACCCATTCAGACTTTGTCTCATCACAATACTTACAACATATGACGGTTTCAAGGAACTCCACCGAAGCCCAATTTCCATAAAGGTGGTGTGGGGACCTTTGAACTTTTCACGGTGATTCGAATTTCGCTTTTAAGAGTAGGTCTACGTTTCATTATAGCCTTGGTAGAGAAAACAGGTGCTAAACCTGAATAAACCAATAACAACAAAAAACCAATAGCAGTACGTGCTGAAGTACCGTAATTATGTAAAGTAATAATTTTTAGTCGCCTCCTGAATAATTATATCATTACGCAGCAAGCTTATATATATATATATATATATATATTTGAGATAATGTGCCACGATTTTTAGTCTTATTCAGACTGTACTTTACTGAAGACTTATTCCCTGCTGTGGTCAATTGTTGTAAAGAGCAGACTCAACCGTCTTTTGTCTCTTTACTCTCTCTCTCTCCTCTTTACCCCTTTTTCTTAGTTATTTATCTTCATTAGACTTTTATCCTCTTTGCAGGAGAGGGGAGGCAATCTTTCCTGAGATGGTTCTTTAGTAATTAAATCATGCGCTTTTATTCCCATTTTGAAATTTATTAATTTACTTGTATATTTGTTTTTACAAAATACACGGCTATATAAAATACAAAAAAGAAAAAAACTAATCTACTAATTCTAATTTTATATTTGTTTACATGCATGTTTTTTTTATCCTATTGAGTTGATTTTTCTTCATTTTTCTTGATCTTCATGTGTCTTTATCTACTACCACCACACAACACCCAATTAAAATAAACATGTAGACAATATGATTCAGTTCTGTCTATTTCCTTTAGAATTTTTCTGTTTGTTAGTCTCGAATGTTTATTATTTTTTCTTATTTCATTATACTTTAATTTTGTCTTTGTTCTCTGTTCAATATGTTTCTTCTTTCCTTTCATCCCATCAGTATTTATAGTGAATGCTCTGTAATTGAATGAAATTTACGGTGGTTTTGTGCAGTACGGTTCAACATGCTATTCCATTCAAGAAACGATTACAACAATGATTTTTAAGAGTAGATGCATTTGATGACAGTAATAAAGGAAATATTCCCTTATAATCTTCCCAATCGTCACATTCCTGCGAACTTGATAATTCAAAATTTGCTTGAGAAATGCAGAACAACAAAACCGTTTGCTAATAGAACCAGAAACAGTTTTGCACCTGTACAGAGACTTTCATTGACTAAGTACATGAAACGATTACTAGAAATGCAAGAAAGTCAACTAAACGATTGGCCCAGTAAGTTGCTGTCTTCGACAGAAGGTCTCGATGTGAGCTGTGAGCTCCGCCAGTTGAACATTCGGGGTGTCGTGTGATCGGTACTTGAACGAAAGCGACCTTCCAAAGTAAAGCGTTTCTAATATAACAATTGGCTTAGTCAAATTATGGTGGACAGTCATCCGTATCTCCTTTTCTTCTTTATGAGTGATAAAACATGGTTTTACCTCTCCGGATACGTCAGGACCAGAATAAGTGATACAGGATTCAAGACAATCCAAATCTTCTTTGTCATGAACAGGGACGTAGGAGCTTACGCAGGGGGTGGGTCCTGGGGGCCCGGACCCCCAAATTGGGACTTTTTTTTGTAAATTTAGTCCAATTTTACGAGCAATTTTACAATTTTTAATATAATTTAGACTGGAATGCTGTTTGGATCTCCCGAAAAGCTTTGTACCCCTCCCGAAATAAATTCCTGCGTACATCCCTGGACATGAAATACTTTGGCACAAGGTGTGGTGTGGTGTGAAGTTTGTCCAACGAATTACGTATATCATTAGGTCTATATGCGTTATAAACATACAAAATTGTATTAAATAGAAAATTGTAATAATAATAAGAATGGTGAAATTAATATAGATTAAAATTACAACCAGGACAAATTGGGAAGAGAAAAGTTGACAATAATGGGATACATTAAACTAGGAAAAAAATATTCAAAATCAGGTGAAAGTTTTTGAAGTCAAAGAAAAATGAAATGAAACGAAATCTTTGAGTTTTACGTCCCACGGTTATGCCGGTTAGGCTAAAGGAGACGGTGATGATGAGTAATGAATGAAATGGTGGAATGAAGAAAGTGGGAGGAAACGGGAGAAACCCGAGAAAACCCACGCACACGGTGTTTGTCCACCACAAAGTTCACTTGGCGGGGGCTGGGATCGAACCAGGGGCACCAAGAAGTCAAAGAAAAGTATGCAGTTATATAACAAATTATAAAACAAGCAAAAACGTAACTTTTCAATTTATTTAGTTTTTAAACTTCAGAATAAACAAAACGGATAGTAAGTAATATCCAATTAAGATACAAAAATAGTGTATATAGAGTGTTCAGAGCACAAGAAAGTCAAGTCCAATTAACAGTCATAAAAAAAGAGTAGGGTACCTTTAATTACATGGAAAAGTTCACACTGGTTTTCAGATTACAAGAGTTATTTACAGGGCTATTAAGCTCTGAGAGAAGCTTTAGATAAAGATCTTAAAAATTAAATATGTCCAAAATGAACAGAAGATGGACATGATTCCCTTATGCACTAAATGCGACGTATGTTGGAATTTATATTAGGGAAACAATTGGTCAATTATTGTACCTACCTCCTACGGTTATCATACGTCCACCTTCAAATTCAAAGGTTAATCCATGATGTGAGTATTCAGTTTTGTCAGAGTAAACTCCTGGAACAGGAGATTTGAAGAAGATGACTTTAGTCATTCGTTCTACTTTATCATACTCCTTGATCACTGATTCCTACGGAATAAGAAACGCATTAACTGTAATTATTGGTTAGGTCTCAAGCTCTAATTTCTTTTTAAAAAAATGCTAAGCAATATATATATATATATATAAAAGCATAAGTACTTATTTATTAATTATCTTTTCAAATTTCGATGTTGTGTTCCTCTGTTTAACACACCCTCATGAAAATTCATATGAATAATAATATTGCTTCCAATTGCACTTACCAGTTAGATGTAAAATATGTTCTTGCAAAAAAAGCAACACATGATTGTTAAAGGGAAAAGTATATTAACTTTGACAGAAGATAGGATCAATTCAATTTTCTTCCTGAAACGTTCTCAGAGGAAGTATATTTTGAATTTGCTTTATTTAATTTGTCTTGATACTTCAATTTTATAGTGGATTGAATTCCTAGTATCTTAATAAATTTATCAAACATTCGTTGTTTTACCATTCCTTTGTGTTGTGAGAGTAGAAGGCTCATAAGTCGCATATAATTAGTCACAAATATTCTACAGTTAAAACAAATTACGATAATACATTGAATTAAGAATATTCTAAAATTGGGCAATTTTTTGTCTTAGGATACATCGTTTGTGTAAGTGATAATAATTGTATTTGAAAGCTGATTAATCTTTTTTATATTTTCTGAAGATATTCTCTAACCTATCTGCGTAAATAATATCTGGCTATTTTGCCATATCTAGATATACTAGACTGACATAATAAAAATATCCAAATGTAAGAGTTAACCCAGTTTGCCTTTCACTTCTTCAAGAAGCAATCTTTTAGAATTCAAGATTTAAAACGTTTCACTATATATTTTTATATTTTCTTCTTGAAATGATATAATCAGTTGAGTTACTTAATAAGTGCTTTTCCATTCTACTCAATATCTAAATAATTATATTATATGTTTTTGCTATAATGAAATTATTTTTACATTTTAAGAATTTCTTTAATGAATCATCTAATCATGTATGTAAACGGACGTAAATCCACCTCTATACATCACACCGCTTATAAAAAAAAAAATAAATGAAGAAAACCATAAACTTTCTTATAGTGATTTCTTATATTAAATTTCATTCACAAAATTCCTGAAAATATTGCTTAACATATTCTTTACGTTTGATGCAATGTGCTTTTAAAGAGAAATATACTTAATTACAATAAATGCGGAATAGTGAAAGGAAAATCAGGTTTATTACTCTGATTTCAGAATTTACATGAGATAACAGATAACCGTATATGAATGGCTTACGGAGAACTTCGTCAACGGGGTAGACTCAAGCTTCTAGACTCAAATAATTTCAGGTGTTTCTATACTTATCTCAATATGCTAAATGTTCATTTCTGCATTTCTTGCTCAAGGGCGGGGTTGAAATCTCGAAACTCCAGCTTACGTATGCCAGTAATTAGATCACCGCTGGCATAGCCTTAATACAAAAAATAATAATATGTTTGATTTGGTAAAATAAAAACAGGTATTTTCATTACTACATTTCATAAATATAAAGACAATATAGAATTAAATTGAAACAAACCTGACGATTCGACCTAGGTTTTTCCTCCTGTTAAAAGATCATGAAAGATATTTCGTAAGCCACCATAGCAGAGCTTCGTATTTCGAAGAATAAATCTTTAGGATCATACACATCTTTTCTAGTGTTTATCATATTTCTGGAATGGTTTCAAACAACAAAATGAGGTAAATGATCTAACGAATGTGTTATTTACTGGAAACTTTTGAGCATGGAACATGATGGAAGGGCATTGAGCGGGAAATATATATATTTTTTAATGTAGACAAATTGTATACTTGAACTCATGCGCCATATGAAGAAATTATATAGTCAACTATAACCTTGCAACATCGATAATCAAATAAGAAACTTCATACATATTAATGCTGTTACCAAATTCATATAAAAAATTTAATTTTAATTAGAAACATTAATGATTTAGTTAGTTTTTCAGATTTTCTGTTAAAGAAGGGATGAGAGAAACTAAACATTTGCAACAGAAACAGGGAACTTAAGATACATCTCCGCAACAAAAAATGAGAGAAAACATGAAAACATAATAAGAACAAACAAAAGGCCTCCTCATATATGATTAATGTTTAAATGACTTCATAACACTACACGTTTTCTAGTTAACTATGAGTAGGTTTGTGTATATTTGATGTATATTAGTTATTGTTTCCTGTTAATATGGAAATTACAGCACTATAATAATAAAATATAAAGTTGACTACCATGGTTGAGAGTTTTAAAACATTAGATTCTGCATCACAAGATATGTCTGCCGCGATTTGTATTATGAATATCAAAAGTGAATACTTAGGTATCATTATTCACTTTTCATTTTAATTTTATTATTAATTTCTCATCGTCACTCATAACTAAAGGACACAGCCACATTTCGGAAAGCTCTAGTAGAAATAAATAAATAAGATTGCCAAGACACAAGAATTTTCTAAAAAATTTGGTGCTAGATTAAAAAGAAAAAAAAAACGCTCCAGAAATAACATCGAACAACAACAGAGCAATAGTGTCCCTCGTTACTAATACGAGTGTCGTTAAATTAAGGTATTGGAAGTGGCCCCGTGTAACATAGTAGCTAAAAGTCTTTCCTTTGATGCGAGCTGTCTCGGGTCTAATTGCCATGGATACACTTGGTAGCAGAATGTAAAATTACTTTTCCATGTGAGCCATCCCAAGTGAGATTTCCCCACGCTTTCCTCATTCACACCAGCAAATATCGGGATGGTATCACATAATCGTTCCAGGCCACTTCATTCATTTCACATTCGTTTTATCCTCCTCAATTAAACGGGTAGTGTGACCGCCGAAAGACATCTCACTTCAAACATCAAGGACTAACATGGTCACAAATACTGAAAACCCAGAAATCTAATTCCTATTCGTAATCTCAAGTTATCGGAACCACATATTGATGATAACTGCGCCATTTGCAAATCTAAACAAATTATAAAACTTACCTGAAAAGTGCCCAAGAACAATGAACAAAACAATATATAAAATGTTAAATTTCGTCCTTTTGGGGCAGACATGATCCTAGTTAAAAAGGAAAATTTGAGTAAGACGAAGGCACTTGGAAAAAGACAGAGTTGATAATATGGCTACATCAGACGTATCCCGCGTTCTTAATGCTTTGACGTCAAGTGGTTTGTGACAATCTGGGAGAGATTATTTCTGAAAACAATATAATTTTACTTTAGTTTTAATTCCACTTATCAATTGCAAATCGAGATAAAGTGCATTGGTGACGTGTTTATTTCAGAAATCGTAAACACTCCAATTATGCATATAGATAAATGATACGCTGTTTTCAATCTAATATTCTTGAATAGATTTTAAAAAATCTTTCCTTACAGCGGGTACTTACACATCAACGCTAAAATTCCAATAGATTTTAAGATAGATTGAATATATACATTAACTGATAATAAGTTGGTAAAATGGTACGTAATTCTTTTGCAAATCTTCTTTCTATTTAATCCTAGAACAGATATTTCTTTAAATCTTTCTAAAGAAATGTACCTGTCTGAAACGTGGGCCTAGAATTTAAAATGTAGTCCGCATTATTATAATGTATTCAATGATTTTCCAACGAAAATCGAATTAGGGAACCCGTATTCCACAACCACGTATGCTAGCCATTAGCCAGCACGGCGCCTTCATAATAAATTAAAAGAAAAAAAAATATTAATCGACTTCAACAAAAGTGCTAGGAAGTAGAAAATATTAAAAGCGTTAGAAAGCAGAAAATAATAATAAGAGCTTAAAAGCAGAAAATAATTCATTACCATTATCAATAAACAATTTTAAAGTCTGTATCAAGCCAAACAAGTCAATGTCTCGTAAAATTACTACGCAAACTAATTTTATATTAGACATTAATTTGTTTGACTTGGTACAGTCTTTAAAATTCATTATTGATAATGGTAATGAACTATTTTCTGCTTTTAAAATGTCCTATGTCCTATAAAACGGATCGGCCTAAGAAATACGCATAACCGTGTGTATATAAATCGGTCTACGAGAGTCACCCTTATACAACAACTGCACGACATCCGATTGTACACTAATGGAATCTACGACAAAAATAATAGGCATTCCCTTCATTCACTTTTAACCAATTTCGACCCTTTATCGGATTTTGTTCTTGAACATAGCTGCTTTTCCATTGTTTCAAGAAATTTCGGGTGGTCATAACCCCGAGGCATTCCTACACCCAAGTCTCCCGACGTTCACTACATTAAGATATATATATATATAATAGAAAAATAAGGATTCTGCGCCACTGAGCTCGTACCCATTTCGTCAGTCCCGTCTGAAGCAGAGAACGACTTTCCAAGTATCGTCTGATACACGATGTCAGACAGCCAAGGTACGAGTCGAGAAATTCAGTCCTATGTTATAGGGGTGTATTCGTTCTGTTTTACGACCCTTTTTAGGGGGTGTATTCGTTCCCTTTTACTACCGATTTTTAGGGGTGTATTCGTTCCCTTTTATGAGCACTTTTCTCAACCCCTATTTTAGCATAGCAGAAATTACACAGAGACTACGAAAATCTATTTTCGCAACTCCTATATAACATAGCAGAGCTAATAAAAGAGTGACTTATCCTTCCACCCCTATTTCAATATAGCAACAATTACATAAGACTATGAGCACAAAACTATGTAACATAGCAGAAAGGCTACTAACATAATGGGGGTGTATTCGTTCCCTTTTACGACCACTTTTTAGGGGTGTACTCGTTCCCTTTTATGAACACTTTTCTCAACCCCTATTTTAACATAGCAGAAATTACACAGAGGCTACAAACATAGCAGATCACAACAATATATTTAACATAGCACATAGGTAACATAACAGAGCTAATAAAAGTGTATGGCTTATTTTGCAACCCTATTTTAACATAGCAGAAATTACACAGACAGTAAAAACGGAGCACTCCTATGTAACATAGCAAAGACTACCAACATAATAAGGGGTGTACTCCTTCCCTTTTATGAGCACTTTTTCAACCCCTATTTTAACATAGCACAAATTACACAGAGACTACGAACACCTATCTTCGCAACTCCTATACAACAGAGCAGAGCTAATAAAAGAGTATGACGTTTTTCCACCCCTATTTTAATATAGCAACAATTACATAAGACTATGAAAAAATGAAATGAAATCTTTGAGTTTTACGTCCCACGAGTATGTCGATTAGGCTAAAGGAAACGGTGATGATTAGTAATGAATGAAATGGTGGAATGAAGAAAGTGGGAGGAAACGGGAGAACCCCGAGAAAACCCACGCACACGGTGTTTGTCCACCACGAAGTTCACTTGGCGGGGGCTGGGATTGAACCCGGGACCCCAAGCACCAGAGATGAACGCTCTACCACTGAGCCACCGTGGCCCTACATAAGACTATGAGCACACAATTATGTAACATAGCAGAAAGGCTACTAACATAATGGGGGTATACTCGTTCCCTCTTACGACCCCTATTTTAATAGCAGAAATTACTTAAGATTATGAACACATTTTGCAACCCCTATTTTAACATAGCATAGAATACATAACACTATGAACACAGAGACTACGAACGCTTATTTTAACAGCACTCTTATATAACATAGCAAAGACTACGAACACATCTATGTCATACCGCAACCCTTATAAAACAGTAGATATTACACAAGAGAGGCTACATAACATTAGACTATGATCATATTTTCCAACCCTATTTAACATAGCAGAGATTTGACCAGGTATAGGAAACTGTTTTTATGACCCATTTTTAGGGGAGTAATCTTTTTTTTATGACCACTTTTTCAAACCCCTATCTTAACGTAGAAGAAATTACATAAGACAATGAACACATAATCCAATCCAAAATTACATAAGACTATGTAACATAGCAGAGCTAACAAAAGAGTATGGCCTATTTTTTTTACCCTGTATTTAACATAGCACAGATTAAAACCCCTGTTTAATAACGTAGAGAATATGAATCAATAGCCGGAGTGTACTCGTTCCCTTTTATCAACACCTATGTAACATAGCAGAAATTACACAAGCATTCATCTACTACTATATGTCCCAAAAGTACCGAACATCGAGGCCAAAGGTAAAATATTTAAACACGAATAACTCGTAAACGGAGCGAAGTATTGAGGTGGTGTTTCCACATTTTATAATACGTCATCGACTACTACATGCCCAAAAGTACTGACCATCGAGGTAAAAGGCCAAATATTTAAACCCGAATAACTCGTAAAGGGAGCCACATACTGAGGTGCTATTTCCACATTTAGTTATAGGTTATCAACTATTACATGTCCACAAAAGTGCTGACAATGGAGGTCAAAGGTGAAATATTTAAACTCGAATACCTCGTAAAGAGCAATGTATTGAGGTGCCGTTTCTACATTTAGTAATAAGTCACCAACTGCTACATGTCCCAAAAGTGCTGACCATGGAGGTCAAACGTCAAATATTTTAGTCTTATTAACTTGTAAACAGAGCGACGGATAAATTTGTGTGACCTATTCAGTTTTGTATGAAACATAAAAAAGTGAAGAAGGTCCATTTTAACTAGCTCAGAATTTCTACAGCTTTGGTATTCAAATAAACGAAGGAATAAATTTAGGTGGCGTATTTACTTTTGTACCAACAAGAAAAGAAACCGAAGATGGACTACTTTAACTAGCTGAGTGTTTTATATCACTTTATAACATTTAAATAAACAGAGGAATAAATTTGTACTAACCAAAAAAAGCGAAAAAGGACCATTTTAACAAACTCAGAATTTTGTACAGTTCGCGGCATAGAAATTGTTACAAAAATTCAAAGTCCAAAGTAATAACAAACTCTTGCCCCGTTTTCTTATGCATCCAGAAATACATGCATCAATCGATGAGTTGCTTCTAGTATTCAAGCAACTTCTCCCCTCTCCTCCACCTCTCCTTGGCTAAAGCAGTGAGTATGACGTAGTACACTCTTTCCATTCAGCTGAAAAAGAAATAGGAATCAAGTTTACAAGGTTATAGCTTTAAAACAGTCTTTTCCATTCGTTTGTTCTGAAATATTTTTAAGATCCTAAGTTAAAGAAAAATCACACAATGTTCCCAGAGCTTCATAAAGACCTTTAGTTTCATTCTTTCCCTTCTTTAAAGACTGCAAGCTACTAAGATGCTCCCTAAGAAATCTATGAAAATTGGCAATAACGGCAGTAGGTTTTGTGCCTCCTAATGTCTGTAATGCACGCGCAGGGCTCTAAAATATCTACTGACAGAAATGAGTGTTATTCAATGAATCATTTAATTTCTTTTCAGTAATTAGAAGCAAATGTTCCAGAGGGCTTATTTGGGCAGGACAGGAGGGTGTAATTCCCCCTCCCTTGAGCATTATAAACACGTATTGTTTGATCAAGTGTATAATAATAGACTAATGAAAAAGTGAAAGTCTTATGTTGGCGGAGAATCCCCCCCGAATAAAATATAAAACAATGCTTTTAGCAAAAAAAAAACTTATAGAGTTACGATAGCACATTGCTAGAGAGCTTACATTTGGTTTCAAAAGTCGAAGGTTTGATCTCAAGCCATATGAGTTCTGGGCGACATTGAGAGGGGAGAGAGAGAGAGAGAGAGAGATTCAAATACGGAGACAGAGGGGGATAATTTATATACACAGTTGAGGGAAAATGATCGCAATTGGTGAAAAATGATCGGACAACATTCGTATTATGACGAAAATTGTGATTTTGTGGAACAGAAGAAGTGGTTTCGAACTGCGAGGATCACATTAAGCAGTTGTCGAATTAAGGTGGAGAACTCTTTTTAGAGCATCAGATGATTACGAAGGCAGAGAAGGATCTTGAGAACTGACGAATTAAGAATTTAAAAAATATGGAACGTCCGAGACGGGTTTCGAACCGTGGATCTGGTAGTTATTGAAACCTGGCTGTATCCATTCTGCTACGGAGAACTCTTTGTACTCGTTACATACGTTTCCTTTAGCTACGTTGAAACCTAACTTAATGGGATATTCCAAAATTTGGCTCGGTGGATGCGTCGTTCAGATAGGACGTAAACCTCTTGTAACTTAGTTACAATGTATCGTGGCGGATATAAATCATTGATCAGGTAATGGCGAGTGCTTTGAAAAAAATGCAGAGTATGAGAATCAAATCAATCATAACTGTGGTTTTGTGTGGAGAAGAAACAAATTTGTCAACCAAAGATTTAAGAACAACTCAAGTTATTAATATAAACTTTGCCGAAGATTATTCACTTATATCATCATGAAAGGAATACGAGAGACGTTCTGAAACGAAGAAATACAACTTTGCAAGCGGAGGAAAAGAAACCTAAAGTAACGAGAATAAAGACGAATCATTTACCACGTAGTGATCGTGGTTCAGTGGTCGTCTCAAATACCGTCTCCCTTTGGAGATGAGAATCGAGACGAGAAGAAAAGTATCGTAAACATTTTTCGTCTTGTCTCGATTCTGGAAATAGTGCGTGACCATTCTTTAAGTAACAATTGCTCTGTAAACTGAAGCTTTTTGTTACTTTGTATTTCAGAGCTCATTGAATTATGGTCTTTCTAGATATTTTTGTAGCAAAGCTTTTATAATTACCTCTGCATATCCTAAAAATTAGTTTATTATATGCCTTAGTGTTGAGTGATATTCAGTTATTTTTATTACCGTTATTTTCCTTAAAGCATACAGTAGAACACTTTCTACACTAAACTTTAGTGGAAAGCTTTTGTTTAAAATGTGGGTAGTTGCAGAGGTGTGCCTTGAAGGTACGAAACCTCCTCTCCAAAATCCCTACGTTTAAGTAAGTTTTGTCAAATTTTAGGGCTACTTTAAAACTTTTAATACCATTATTTACTGTTATTATTATTATTATTATTATTATTATTATTATTATTATTACTGAAATGTTGTTAATTTAACGGTTCACCTTCTTCCACCCAGCTCGCGCCTAGTGGGCATTGTGCTGAACAAACACACTGAGTGTAGGTTTTCTCCGGGTTCCGCTTCCTCCCACTTTCTTTATTCCAATATTTCTTTCATTCTCATCATAGACGTCTTCTGTAGCTTAGCCGCCATAACCATTGCTTAAAAACAAATTTTCTTATGGCTCTTGTGAGTTCTGTATCCCTTCTTTCTACATGAAATTTACCTCGAAACTTTCCTTTATAACATTTAGCTAGTTGTAGGGACGTATGCAGAGGGTATGTCCTAATGGTCCTGACATTTCTCTCCAATCCCGGCTATTTTGTAGCTTTTACCTAACGCTACGGGTGATTTTACACATTTTAATACAATGTGTCCTCATACAGAATTTGTCTTCTATATTATTATTATTATTATTATTATTATTATTATTATTAGTAGTAGTAGTAGTAGTAGTAGTAGTAGTAGTAGTAGTAGTAGTATTGTGAGAAAAATAGACAAAATTTGTAATATAAATTTCTGTACGTTGGTTTACTGACCTTAAATTGGGACTTAAACATTTCATCCGTTTTCTCACTTAAAGTATCGATAATTCAACAAGGAAATAATTAGACCATGATAATTTAATTGCAATTCTTAGTAATTTTACCCATGATAAACACTTTACCATTTTATATCGTAAAGTTCAGATCCATCGTTATTGTAAGACCAGTGCTTGAGCGATTGAAGGTAGAAATTCAAACTCCGATTACTTAGAACTTCACAACCTGATTGCATTATAAGTGTAAACTCTTTAGTCGGTAAAGAGGCCGTGGATGATATCAGAGTTGACGACGATGCGTTTAAGTGAGTCAGTGGCTCATGGTAAATGGTGGGTCGGAGCCGGTCATAGTGGGTGGTGGGTGACGGTTGGTCATGGGTCAGGGTGGGGTGTCGGTCGTGGGTCAGAGGGTTGTGGGTCAAGGTTTCATTCACCCATGCCTTCTCTGGGTTTGGGTTCGGTTTAAACTTGAAACAGAATATGTCCGTTTATTTCAGGAAACGAACCCTAATTTGGTTCAGTTTTGTTTGAAAAAATAGACACTATATTGAAACTTTTCAGAATATCAGTATATATTTTGGAAAATTTCCAACCGAAATGTTCATTTTAGGTTAAAGTGTTATGAGTCTGCTGTTTCACTTTTGAATTGAATTAAAATTCCCCATGTTTTATTCTACATATTTTTTGTGAAAAACGTTAATGAGCAATAGAAAATACAACTGTTTTTCGATTCGGATTGGTTTGAGTTAACAGCTTTAAAATGAAATCTTTACGTTTAATGTACAACGATTATGCCTGTTAAGTTGAGGAGGACTATGAGTGAAGCAAGTGAATTATGATGGACGAAATTGTGGAATAAGAAAGTGGGAGTGTCCCGAGAAAACCCACGAACGCGATGTTGTCCGTCTCAAGCTTACTTGCCTTGGGAACGAACCAGGCACCCCACCCATCAGATAGTTCAGTAGGTGGGGTCTCAGTTTCGATTCACGGTGGGAGAGCCTTTGAAATATTAAATGTCCTCGATGTATCTGTGTTCGTGTTCCTGTCGTTCAAGGTTACTGGAAATACCTGCAAAACGAGAATAGCCGAATGTAATAGAGATAAGTTACGGGGATACTTTCGGTCTTTTTTTAAATTTAAACTTGAATTCTCTGGAGTATAGTATTTTATCATGACCGAAATCAGTGTTTCATCGTTAACAAAATATTGGAATCGTAAACGTTTACAACTTGCTACATAGACGAGTGTTTCTTGATTCTTACTTAAAAGGGAGATCTTAGGATAGTGGCTTGAGCATTCGTTTCGTGAGTTAGGGATCCGCGGTTTGCGTTCCTCCGAGGATATTCAGAAAATTTTTATAATTTAGAATGTTGATATTTCTGAAGTATAATAACATGTAAAATAATAAATTTCTATCGTTCTTACAAGTTAGAGTTGAAAAGACTTTCTCTACAGGGGAAAAACTAACATAACATCACAGTCTACAATCTCGATTCCTACTGTCTGAAAACTTCGCGTGTTTCGCAAACAATTCATGAATACAAACGGGTCATACTTCAGGCCTAGTATGAGTCATAAATTTGTCTAAAACGTGATTGTGGAATTCTTATTAAATTCTTCCACTCTAACTAGAAATAATAATAATAGTTTCGTTCGCCATTTTCAACACGTTCCATATATTCGTTCAACAAGAATTGGTAAATAGGTACTATTCTTTTTTATATTTGTTTCTATATTATGTTAAAATATCAACATAATGCATACATAATCCAATGTCTTTTACCAAAAGAAAGGGTGTTACTATGTATCGTGATGAAAACAAATCCTACTTAGTTTTTGTTAAAGCATCCGGACATAGATTTTCATATTGTCCAGTAGCTGACACCTTCTTTTTCCCCATCTTTTCTTTCCAAAGTATCTCTTATAAGGCAATTCATCTTTATAGTGGATACAAAACATTTATTTTTATTTTTCTTAACTTGAGTATGGTAATTTGCCTTGGAATAGGACGTAATATTGAGATCTCAAATATGCAATAATAATAATAATAATAATAATAATAATAATAATAATAATAATAATAATAATAATAATAATAATAATATAAAAGACAAATTCTGTATGAGGACACATTGTATTAAAATCTGTAAAATCGCCCGTAGCGTTAGGCAGAAGTTACAAAATAGCCGGGATTAGAGAGAAGGTCAGAACCATCAGGACATACCCTCTGCATTTGCCCGTACAACTATAGTGCGTCCAGTAAGAGAACGTCTCTGAGAGCTCGCAGTGACATTGCCACTACTCGCGTGTCAAGGTTTTTTTCGGTGCAACTGTAGTGGCAATTTAATTAATGGTATAAGACAGAGTGATCGTGGTTGGTAACACTGGTATCAAAGTAGGGGCTGCAATGTCCCACCGCATGTGGTAAGAAACGCCAGAGACCATCTGTTGTTGGCCGTGCTATAGCTAAATGACATAACGAAAGTTTCGAGGTAAATTTAATGTACAAAGTAGGGATACAGAACTCACAAGAGCCGTAAGTAAATTTGTTTTAAGTAATGGTTACGCCCGCTAAGCTACAGAAGACGTCGATGATGAGAATGAAAGAAATATTGGAATAAGGAAAGTGTGAGGAAGCGGAACCGAAAAAAACCTACACACAGGGTGTTTGTTCAGCACAATGCCCACTAGGCAGGAGCTGGGTGGAAGAGGGTGAACCATTAAATTAACAACTCTTCAGTAATAATAATAATAATAATAATAATAATAATAATAATAATAATAATAATAATAATAATAATAATAATAATAATAATAATAATAATAATAATAATAATAATAATAATAATAAATAATGGTATTAAAAGTTTTACAGTGCCCTAAAATTTGGCAAAACATATTGAAATACTTAAACGTAGGGATTTCGGAGAGGGGGTTCCGTACCTTCAAGACACACCTCTGCAACTACCCACACTTTAAACAAAAGCTTGCCACTAAAGTTTCATGTAGAAAGTATTCTACTGTATGTTTTAAGGAAAATAACGGTAATAAAAATAACTGAATATCACTCAACACTAAGGCATATAATAAACTGATATTTAGGATATGCAGAGGTAATTATAAAAGCTTTGCTACAAAAATATCTACACAGACAATAATTCAATGAGCTCTGAAATACAAAGTAACAAAAAGCATATAAGATTCAGTCTACAGAGCAATTGTTACTTAAAGAATGGACATAAATTATTTCGAGAATCGAGACAAGACGAGAAATGTTTACGATACTTTTCTTCTCGTCTCGATTCTCATCTCCAAAGCGAGACGGTAGTTTGAGTTAGCCTTGTCCCGTCTCGAATGTAAAACGTTAATTCTCATTTATATTGTTTGTTTTAGAAACGACATAGAAAATTCCTCCTCTCGTGGGCAACATTAAAAAAACACCAAAATATTTTTACCAAATGTCACGTTTCTGCTTGTAATGGTATGAACTGAGCGATAATTATCTCCTAGCTTTTAATCTTCTACGAGATAATAATAATTATTATTACTTTATTATTAATACTATTATTATTCATGAAGATTTGATAGTTCAAGTATTGAAACATTCAAGTAATCAAATATTTGAATACAATAAAACGCGTGTCATCGTCGATCAATCGCCATCAAAAATCCTAAAGTAAAAAAATGCCCGACTTGGATTCGAACCACGAATATCCAGATTACTGATCCAGCGCCTTGATCACTCAACCCGATCACTATGCCGTAAATGATTCGTCTTTAGTCTCGTTACTTTAGGTTTCTTTTCCTCCGCTAGCAAAGTTGTATTTCTTCGTTTCAGAACGTCTCTCGTATTCCTTTCATGATGATATAAGTGAATAATCTTCGGCAAAGTTTATATTAATAACTTGAGTTGTTCTTAAATCTTTGGTTGACAAATTTGTTTCTTCTCCACACAAAACCACAGTTATGATTGATTTGATTCTCATACTCTGCATTTTTTTCAAAGCACTCGCCATTACCTGATCAATGATTTATATCCGCCACGATACATTGTAACTAAGTTACAAGAGGTTTACGTCCTATCTGAACGGCGCATCCACCGAATCCACTTTTGGATTATCCCATTAAGTTAGGTTTCAACGTAGCTAAAGGAAACGTATGTAACGAGTACAAAGAGTTCTCCGTAGCAGAATGGGTACAGTCAGGTTTCGATAACTATCAGATTCACGGTTCGAAACCCGTCTCGGACGTTTCAGATTTTTAAATTCTTAATTCGTCAGTTCTCAAGATCCTTCTCTGCCTTCGTAATCATCTGGTGCTCTAAAAAGAGTTCTCCACCTTAATTCGACAACTGCCTAATATAATCCTCGCAGTTCGAAACCACTTCTTCTGTTTCACAAAATCACAATTTTCGTCACAATACAAATGTTGTCCGATCATTTTTCCCCAATTCTAAATCTGTGAATATAAATCATTCCCCCATGTCTCCGTATTTGAATCTCTCTCTCTCTCCCTCCCTCTCTCTCAATGTCGCCTAGGAACTCATATGGCTTGATATCAAACCTTCGACTCTTGAAACAAAATGTAAGCTCTCTAGCAATGTGCTATCTAACTCTATAGGTTTTTTTTGCTAAAAGCATTGTGTTTTATATTTTATTGGGGGGGATACTCCGCCAACATAAGATTTTCACTTTTTTATTAGTGTATTATTCCGGAAATTTTACGTTCTTTTACGGGGAAGGAAATAAAAATCACCAGTTAGGAACAGGGTTTTTCGTTCACAAACGAATATTACCAGCAATTAAACGGGTTGAATTTGTTACTGACAGACTTTCTTTTATTACGCTTAAGGGACGGTGGTGTGATATTATTGTTTTAAATGTACATGCTCCAACTGAAGATAAGGGTAACGATATAAAAGATAGTTTTTACGAAAAAGTGGAACGGATATTTCACCAACACCCGCGATACCATATGAAGATTCTATTAGGGGATTTCAATGCGAAGGTAGGACGAGAGGATATTTTCAAACCGATTATAGGGAACGAAAGTTTGCATAAGGAAAGTAATGACAACGGTGTTAGACTCGTGAACTTTGCAACATCCAAAAACCTAATCGTGAAGAGTACAAAATTCCCACATCGCGACGTTCATAAATACACTTGGACATCACCAGACGGAAAAACACATAATCAAATTGATCACGTTTTAGTAGATAGAAGAAGACAATCTAGCATAATTGACGTCCGGTCGTTTAGAGGGGCTGATTGTGACACTGATCACTACCTGGTAGTACAGATAATACGGGAGAGATTATCGTTGAATAAAGGTAATATTCAATGTCCGAAAACGGAGAGATTTAATTTAAAGAAATTAGAAGAGAGCCAGGTAAGAGAGGAATACCAGATTAAAGTTTCGAATAGATTCTCGGTCTTAGAAGACACGGAGTGCACTAGTGTTGAGGATACTTGGATTGAAATTAGAGATAGCATTAAAAGTTCAGCAATAGAAAAATTGGGACACGCGGAAATACGTAGGAACAAACCATGGTTCGACCAAGAATGCATTAAACTAGCAGAGAAGAGAAAACAGGCAAAATTACGGTGGCTACAAAATCCGAATGAAACAACTACACAAAATTTCGCAGATATCAGGCGGGAAACTTCCAAAACTTTTAGAACAAAGAAACGCGATTTTTTTAAAGCTAAAATTAAGAAACTTGAAGATAATAGTAAAAATAAAAATATTCGGGACTTGTATAAGGGGATCAACGAATTTAAGAAAGGCTATCAACCTCGTGCTTATATATTAAAGAAATCTGACGGAACAGTTCTCACCGATACGGATAGCCTCTTAAATAGATGGAAAGATTTCTTTGACGATTTGCTGAACACGCAGCCAAAAACTAATGTGCGTGGAGAAAAGGAGATACACACCGCAGAACCGTATATTCCAGAACCCAATCGAATAGAAGTGGAAGCCGCTATAAAGAAATTGAAGAAACACAAATCTCCGGGTGTATATGAAATTCCGGCTGAGTTAATTTTAGCGGGAGGCGAAAAATTGTGGAACAAGATACACAAACTCATTCTCCTTATCTAGAACAAGGAAGAATTGCCACAAGAGTGGAAAGAATCAATCATTGTTCCAATTCACAAGAAAGGCGACGAAACTGACTGTAATAATTATCGAGACATTTCTCTTCTGTCAACATCCTATTAAATCCTTTCAAATATTCTGTTAGCAAGATTGACCCCATACGCAGATGAAATTATTGGAGATTATCAGTGCGGATTTAGACAAAATCGATCAACTATCGACCAAATATTTACCATTCGCCAAATACTCGAAAAGAAGTGGGAATACAATACCCCGGTACATCGACTATTTATTGATTTTAGAAAGGCTTACGACTCGGTTAGGAAAGAAACATTATACAACGTTCTTACAGAACTTGGAATACCGAGAAAGCTAATTAGATTAATTAAGATATGTTTAAGTGAATTCCAAAGTAAAGTCCGGGTAGGAAAATTTTTGTCCACGAGCTTCCACGTCGAAAATGGCCTGAAACAAGGAGATGTGTTGTCGCCATTATTATTTAACTTTGTGCTGGAATACGCCATAAGGAAAATCAAAGATAGCAACCAGGGCCTAGAATTGAACGGCATTCACCAGGTTATGGCATATGCTGATGATGTAAATTTAATAGGGGATGATAGGAGAACAGTAGAAATAAATGCAGAGATCGTATTAAACGCTTGCAGGGACATGGGTTTAGAAGTAAATGCAGAGAAAACTAAATACATGGAAGTGCGTCGGGACCGTAATACGGCAAATTGTGGAGGCGTTAAAATATTAAATAATGCTTTTGATAAAGTGGATACTTTCAAATATTTAGGATGAATATTAACAGACGAAAATCATATTCACGAAGAAATTAAATGTCGACTAAAAGCAGGGAATTCGTGTTACTATTCGCTTCAAAATCTCTTGTCGTCGCGAATCCTGTCGAGGAATTTGAAGCTTAAAATATATAAAACGATAATCATGCCTGTTGTTCTGTATGGTTGTGAAACATGGTCGCTTACTCTGAGGGAAGAACATAGACTGAAAGTATTTGAGAACAGGATCCTGAGAAGACTATTCGGACCCAACAGGAACGAGAATGGGGAATGGCGGAAGCTTCATAACGAGGAACTACATAGATTATACGGTTTACCCAACATTGTTAGGGTCGTCAAGTCTAGGAAGCTTAGGTGGGCGGGTCATGTAGCTAGAATGGAAGAAGGTAGAAACGCTTTCAAAGTCTTGACTGGTAGACCCATAGGAAAACGACCATTAGGAAGACCTAGGCGCAGATGGGAGGACAATATTAAAATGGATCTCGCAGAGATAGGAATACAAAGTAGAAACTGGATGCAATTAGCTAAGGATAGAAGTCAGTGGAGAGCTTTTGTGAACGCGGCACTGAATCTTCGGGTTCCATAGGCCATAGAGTTAGTTAGTTAGTTAGTTAGTTAGTTATTAGTGTATTATTATACACTTGATCAAACAATACGTATTTATAAAGCTCAAGGGAGGGGGAATTACACCCTCCTGTCCTGCCCAAATGAGCCCTCTGGAACATTTGCTTGCAATTACTGAAAAGAAATTAAATGAACCATTGAGTAACACTCATTTCTGTCAGTAGATATTTTAGAGCTCTGTGAGTGCATTACAGACATTAGGAGGCACAAAACCTACTGCCATTATTGCCAATTTTCATAGATTTCTTAGGGAGCATCTTACTAGCTTGCAGTCTTTAAAGAAGGGAAAGAATGAAACTAAAGGTCTTTATGAAGCTCTGGGAACATTGTGTGATTTTTCTTTAATTTAGGATCTTAAAAATATTTCAGAACAAACGAATGGAAAAGACTGTTTTAAAGCTATAACGTTGTAAACTTGATTCCTATTTCTTTTTCAGCTGAATGGAAAGAGTGTACTACGTCATAGTCACTGCTTTAGCCAAGGAGAGGTGGAGGAGGGGAGGAGTTGTCTTGAATACTAGAAGCAACTAACCGATTGAGACATGTATTTCTGGATGCATAAGAAAACGGGGCAAGAGTTTGTTATTACTTTTGAGTTTGAATTTTTGTAACAATTTCTATGCCGCGAACATTACCATTTTGTGCTATTCAAATAAACGAAGGGTTAAATTTGAGAGACCTATTCAGTTTTGTACCAAGCAGAAAAAAGCGAAGAAAGAACATTTTAAATGGCTCAGTATTTATCTACATTTTGTACTACTCAAATAAACGAAGGAATAAATTTGTGTGACCTATTCAGTTTTGTAGCAAGCAGAAAAGGGAAGGAAGTACCATTTTGTATTAATCAAGTAAACGAAGGAATAAATTTGGGTAGGTCATTTACTTTTGTATCAACCACAAAAAGCGAAGAATGTATATTTTAACTAGCTCAATATTTCTGTACCATATTGTGCCACTCAAATAAACGAAGGAATAAATTTGGGTGGTCTATTTTAGTTTTGTACCAATCAGAAGATCCATTTTAACTAGCTCAACATTCTATACCTTTCTGGGCGATTCAAATTAACGAAAGAATATATTTGATTGGTATATTTAGCTGTGGTGCTAGACTTTGTATATTTTTATGTCACCCAGAGAAGGAGCCACTTTAAAGTAGCATTGCTAATTACATTTTAATTGCCTCTCCCGTCACTAAGTAAGAATCATAGTTATATGGTTAATGGACGTATTGTACTAAGTAAGACTCATACATTGAATTTTAACTTATTTCTGTAGAGCATACTACATAGCAATTAGCGTTATTACGAGATGAAGACGTACTAAAGAAGAAAGAAGAAACATCATGCTTGGCCATTTTGAATCACCGTGCTGATAGAGGAAAAAGTAGAAGGAAAACCAAAATAGAATAATTAGATGCAGTTACGACGAACAGATCATATCAAATTAAAAATCAGCTCACCTTGTTGCCACTCATCTATAAAAAGTGCTGAATTATTCAACTCTCATAACTATTATTCTTTCTGCTGCTGCAGATATTTAAGCTTCTCATTATTAATGCATTTTCAATAAAATACAACAAACGAACGGTACGAATGCGTTACCTAACATTTGCATTGTTGGTATAGTGAGGGTTGCGAATTTGTTTTTTATATAACATAGGGCGCCTTAAGTATGGAAGGCAAACGGCTATTAACATTACTTTTAGTGTAATTTCAATAGACAAAAGGTGCTTATGTAGTGCATGTTTTTACATGACGGGAGAGGCAATTAAAATTTATTTAGCAATGCTACTTTAAAGTGGACCTTTATCTGGGTGACACAAAAAAACAAAATCTAGCACCACAACTAAATAGACAACTCAAATTTATTCTTTCGTTTATTTGAATCGACCAGAAAAGTATAAAATGCTGAGCTAGTTAAAACGGGCCTTCTTTCCTTTTCTTCTGATTGGTACAAAAATAAAATAGACCAAATAAAGGACCAAATAATGTTTTATATTGTGACACGGACAGCATTATGTTTGTCCAAAGACGCGATGCTAAGACCAAGCTTACAACAGGATCCTACCTGGGGGAGCTAACTAATGAAGTTGCAAAAGGGTGGGAAATTTACATGTTTCTTGGATTAGGGGCTAAAAATTACGCGTATAGGATGAAAGAAATTGGGACGGGAAATTTTATTATGTATATAAAATTAGGGGGTCACTTTGAACAGTAGAACACGGGAAGAAATTAATTTTGAACATTTTTACGATTTACTTCGCGATAAAATTGAGAAAATAGAGTTAAAGTTCCCAGGGAGGATTGCGCGTAAAACCGGGTTTAGTATTATATCACGACCTGAAACAAAAACTCACCGTTAGGTAAATAACAAGAGACTGCGCTTAAACCCTAACAGTATTACCAACTACCGTAGTATACCATATAGTTATCGAAGCCAAAGTCCTGTCCTGTAATGCGTTGTGTGAGTGTATGTGCGTATGTATATAATTTATTATTTTCACATGTAAATATTAGTGTGAATGGTATGAAAACATCTAGGGTAATCATACATTTTCGTTATCCCTACCTGGATATAGCATATAAATATTCTAAACTATAAGATTCCTTTTACGCTCGCTAGTACTGATCATCCCTATATCACCCACACTGTACCGCACCCTCTTTTGTAAACAATATAGTATTTTGTAAATAAGAATTTGAGCTAGTTGTTATATATTGCAAATAGATTTTCACGTATTATTCTGATATTAAATTGTATATTGTAAATAGTATTTTGTTAATATTATAAATATGTAAATTGTAAATATGTAAATTATAAATATGTAAATATTCAAATATATAAATGGGGGGCGCGGTGGCTCAGTGGTAGAGCGTTCACCTCTGGTGTTTGGGGTCCCGGGTTCGATCCCAGCCTCTGCCAAGTGAACTTTGTGGTGGACGAACACCGTGCTCGTGGGTTTTCTCGGGGTTCTCCCGTTTCCTCCCACTTTCTTCATTCCACCATTTCACTCATCTCTCATAGTCACCGTCTCCTTTAGCCTAACCGGCATAATCGTGGGACGTAAAACTTAAAGATTTCATTTCATTTTTCATTTCAAATATATAAATGAAAACATCAATATTGAAAATATACAATTGAAAATATCAATATTGTAAATACGCAAGTAAAACAACAATTACAGGAAATATACAATTGAAAATATCGCAATTGTAAATACATAAATAAAAACTACAATCATTGAAAAGAAAATCATGTAAACCGAGCAAGGAGTATGGAGAGACAGCTCACAGTCCATAAGTTTATATGAAAAATTACGGCGTGAGTGCTGTATCCTACGTCAAGACAGTGACATAACGTGATAGGTTGGAGCCTTTGAAAGCAGAAGATTTAGTACTACCTTCAGAACATTATGGGAACAAAGTACCGAAGAATAGATATTTACTGTTTCATTTTAAATTTTCATTATAACAGTTTTTTAATAATCATTGTTATTTTAAAAATTTAAAAATGTATAACAATATATCAATATATATATATATTTGTTAAATATTATGCAATTGTATATTCCAACATAAATACAACAAACGTTGTTTTTTTCTGTTACAGTTTTATTGTATGTCTTATTTTTACAGTTGAAACAATTTATTTATTTTTTTAACAGTTGTTTAAAAAATATAATGAACCATATTGTCATTTAATTATATACCTGATAATAAATTTTATCATGTAAATATGTTTGAAAATATAAATAATGTAAAAAATATACCAATGAAGAAAACTAGAATTATTATTTTTTTAAAAAAAATTCAATATTTTATTTAAACAATGAACAACACAATAAATAATATCAATTTTAATATTGTATTTTATTTTTTTTGCACATACGTAAATTTTATTGTATGTCTTTTTTTTACAGTTGAAACAATTTATTTATTTTTTTAACAGTTGTTTAAAAAATATAATGAACCATTCATAATTGATTTACAAAATGGCAAAGCTTACGAAATAACATGAAAATTAATTCTATCACAGAAAGAGTTTTAGAGTACAGGCGAAAGACTTTTAGTACATTTATATGGGAAATATAAAACCCCAATGCCACAATGATATTATGAAGATACAGAGCAAGAAATTACAGATATGATAAAATATAAGCTATTTATGCATTATGATCTTATGAATCCGTTAAATAATGGATATTCTATACATGAAACAGTTTTCAAGAATGAGCCGCTAAAATGAATTATTTTTGAAAATTTATAAGGGAAAATTTATGTTTAATGAAGATAAAAGATTTCTTCTAACTTGTGTGAAGGGAAGGAGCTTAAGATACTAATCGCATTGCCTCTTTGTATAGCTAGGCTAATGCGTTGTACTAAAAATTGTTGGCTTCTGGCGTCGCCTGATTTAGTAATCAAATTGGAACCCAGTTCTTTCAAAAATTTGTGAGCTTCTTTGCTGAAAATCCCCATAGTTTCAGTTGCAAAAGCAACGAAAAGATGCTCTTCTTTCAGTTTAGAATATTTGGAGTGTTTTCTCTTGCAGGCCACTTCAGCTGCACTGCCTGCTTCGTTTTGTGTTCATGGCAAATAAGATGGTGCAAAGATATCCACGCATGTGACATCCCATATCAACCGATGACCCATTTTCCATGGAGTTAGGGTAATTCCATCTGGCCGCTTTCCATCTTCTCGAAACATTCCTGGTGGTTCCAAAATGCTTGGAAAATCAATGCTCGCCAGTGTTCGTTTTATTATGTTCTTCAATTCACCATGGCGTACTAATCTTCCTCCACTTTTAGTACAACTTAGTGCGTGTAACCCTTTTTCATCCATTCTGCTTTGGCATGTACAAGTAAATGTATGGCAGATATTTATTTTATTTTTATACATCTAATAATTGGCATCATATCAATAAGTATGAGTATTCTATATAAGATAACGGCAGATTACTTATACTGCGACATATCAAGTATTTATCGATCATACATATACTTTTTACGTGCTTTAATAATACTTTAAGAGACGCTCTTTCATTTTAATTAAGTATTATGCACATATGTTCATTAAACATCCAATAAGTATGTGTATTCAATGTAAGATAAAGGAAGATCATATTGGATAAAGGAAGAGCATTATCATATCAAATATTTGGCAATAATACATATACTTTTACCTCTTTTAATAATACGTAATGTAGCAGTCTTATAAAATTCTCTACAATAAATATTTCGGAATCCTGAAACCGGTTCCGGTATCACCGTTCTTCGTAAAGAATCGGAGCAATTCGTGTGTCATTATTCAATGTGATTCTCCAAAGAATGTAATGACGTCATCGGTAAGTAAATATTGTATTTATTTATTTATACATGTATTATAGTATCACAAAATATAATTAATACCCCGGTCAATGAAAATACTTAAATGATTATCAAAAATTAATATTAATCGCGATTCAGGTAATTTTGCATACATTAGCATGCTATAAATAATTAAAAATTTATGCTCCAATTGAAATGATATCAAAATGCCACGTCCACTTAAAATGCTCTAGTTTTCATGCATATATTAAAAATGATCTAGTTTTACCTAATTAATATGTAAAAACATTAAAAAGACCTAGTTTTCCATTATCATATTTTAAATATAGAATTTTTTTTATCAAACTATGATCATACGGGGCATCAAATATGGCTTAATTAATCCTTAATTTAAAAAAGTTCATTAAAATCCTCATCTATTCCCTCCACTCCTACTAGCCATCACGTCCCTTACTGATGCGAATGAATTAGAAGTAGTTCGTTTGAGCTAATGTGTTTGTCTGACGTCGGGGTGACCCTATTTCACTTTTGATTATTCAATTTGAACCCCATGGACCATAGCGTTAATGTGAATGAGTTAGAGATGCTTTGGTCTGGGATTGCATTACCTATTGAAATTTTGCTTATGTTTACTCAGGGGCCAGGGAATGCATAGGATCACTCAGGACACATATAATCACCTTGATCCACGTGACGAAAGGGGCCTCGTTTCCTTTGATGAGTATAAAAATATTAAAATATGAAAGTTTTTTAAAACTTATCCTACTATTTTGAAGAGACATTTTCGTTATATAATAGAGCACAATGGTTTACTTTTTAAATTTGGGAGTCATCGTTCCCTTTTACGAGTATTGATTTTGGAGCCTTATTACGTTATATGATTATATGGGGGCGTATTTAAAATTATTCCCTTAAATTTGATAAGTATTTTGTGATCCATTTTGTTCCGCTTCAGGGGTGAACATGGATACCTTAATGTGTTGATTACTACGTTATAGACATTGCAATCGTCCCGAGCTCGATTCTTGGTGCTAGTTTCAGAAAACTTTAAGTTTAACGTCCCCGCAAAAACGATGGTGATGAGAAATGGTAGGACGAAACAGGAGAAAACATCATAACCTTACTTGGTTGTGGATTGAAGCAGATACCATACACATCAGAGACAAGCGTTGAGCCACCGTACTCCATTGAAAAGTTTTAGTTTGTTGATTATTGGTCTAGAAATTAATTCGTGCGGTTGGTACGCACACATTGAAGCTGTAGTACAAACACAAAATACATAAATACCTTAAGAAAAATATTGTCCATCTCTAGCCACCACTTTCGCCCATCTGTCAGGCAATGTACGGATTCCGCGGCGAAAGAAGTCCTCATCCTTGGAAGCGATCCAGTCAGAGACCCATGTTTCGATATCTTCTGAAGAAGTAAACCGCTGTCCAATCAAATCGTTGTTCATGCAATCGAACAAGTAGTAGTCCGAAGGAGCAACGTCTGGTGAATACGGCGGGTGGGGTAAAACTTCCCATCCGACATTTTCTAAATAGGTTTTGACCGGTTTTGCGACATGTGGGCGAGCGTTATCATGTTGAACAATAAGTTTATCATGTCTGTTCTCCCATTCTGGTCGTGTTCTGACCAGAGCTTGCTTCAAACGCATTAATTGTCGTCGATAACGTTCTCCATTCATAGTTTCACCCGGTTGCAGCAGCTCATAGTACACCACACTTTTCATATCCCACCATATGCACAGCATAACCTTTGCACAGTGAATATCTCGTTTTGGTTGTGATGGACCTCGTTCACCTGGTTTCACCCAGGCCTTTTTTCGTTTAGGGTTCTCGTAATGGATCCACTTCTCATCACCCGTAATAATTCGATGCAGAAACCCCTTTCTGCTCTGTCGTTGAAGCAGCAATTCGCAAATGGTTTTTCGTCTTTCAACGTCTCTGTCTTTCAATTCATGTGGAACCCAATGTGACATCTTTTGAATCATTCCCATGGCTTTCAAGCGTTTGGAGACTGTTGTTTGATCAACGCCTAATGCTGCTGCAAGTTGTTCCTGCGTTTGACACGAATCCTGCTCGAGCAATGCTGTCAATTCTTCGTCTTGAAATTTTTTTGGCTGTCCAGCTCGCTCTTGGTCTGCCAAGCCGAAATCACCACTTCTAAACCGTGCAAACCACTTCTGATACGTTCGCTCAGCTAGAGCATGGTCACAATACACATCCACCAAAATACGATGACTTTCAGTCGCACTTTTCTGCATGTTAAAGTAATACAGCAGGACACCCCGCAAAAACACTTTATCAGGCACAAATTGCGCCATGTTCACTTAACTACAAACTGGTGTTGTTGACGCTTTAATCCACTGAACTATACTACGAACAATACGCGATGACAGGGGTTTGCAACACATGTGTGGATACACGGAACTGAGGGACGCTCCGTTCGTTGCGCCATCTCTTGTCCACCCGCACGACTTAATTCCTAGACCAATACGTTATAGACATTTCAATCGTCCGAGTTCGATTCTTGGTGCTAGTTTCAGGAAATGTTGAGTTGAACGCCCCCTCGAGGCTAAGGGAGACGACGATGATGAGAAATGATAGGACGAAACAGGCGAAAACATGAACTTGCTTGCGGATTGAAGCAGGGACCTCACACATTAGAGACAAGCGCTGAGCCACCGTGACCCATTCGGTGTGAGCAATTTAACGTATGAAAAGAACATGGATATGTTATGTTACATTACACATTTCTGCTCTTTGTTACACATACGAGTTTGTTGTGAAATTGCAGAATCTGCTTTTACGAAAAATATAATGTCAGTTCGTTTATTGAATATCTCTAAGAGATGTAAAGGAGGAACGATTCCGGACCTGGTTAATAACAACAATTTCTATCGTTTTTTGTTCGCAGATTAAATAAAAATGCTGCAAAAATTTTTAATAAGAAAAGCTTCTTCGTGCATTGGCTTATAATCGTATGTTTAGAAGTAAACGTCAGTTATATTGTGCTTTCGTATTCGTTGTCAGTATCATTGCATATTGAACATATACAGTAGTTAATTGTTAATGGTTTACTTTGAAAGGATATATTTATTCTTTGAGAAGGATAAAAGGGATGGGATTATGTGATTTTGCACCTAGTTAGTACCTCTCGTTTCCGTTCGTGGATTAAATAAAAAGATGACTCTTTGCTTAAATCTGATTAGTTCATTGTTCGAGTGATTTTTTTAAACGCTCAGCGTTTGTTGATCAGTAAGCACTTCATTGATGGAACCGATTTTGCCAGATTTTGAAAATCTGAACTGCTCCGATTCTTTTTCGAAACGATTCCACTGAGTTTAAGAATTTTCAAAACTAAAAAATTTTCGAATCAAAAAATTAAACTTTTCTAAACGGAAAAATTTTTGAACTAAAATTTACAAAACAAAAAAAATTCAAAGAAGATTTGAAACGAAAAAGTTTTAAACGAAATATTTCAAACAAGATTTGAAACGAGAAATTTTTTCAAACTAAATATTTCAAACAAAAAATTTTCAAACAAAAGTTTTAAACTTTCAAAGTAGAAAGAAAATTTAATCAAAAAATTTAAATCAAATTTTGTAAAGTTTAATTAATCTTTTTCGAATTAAACTTAAAACTTAAAAATTTTCAAACAAGATTTCAAACCGAATTTTGGAAACAAACTTTTCAAGTTGAAAAAATTTTCGAATCAAATTTCAAACAAATTTTAAAATCAAAAAATTGGAAAATTAAATTTCTTAAATTAAACTTTTTTCGAATTAAACTTATAAACTTATTTTCAAACTTTTCAAATCGAAAAAAATTCGAATCAAATTTTTCAAAAAATTTTCGAACTCAGAAAGTTTTAGCTTTTGATTTTACTTCTTGTGCAACAGCAAGAATCGGACCTATTGATTAACATAAATCCGAAACACATGAGCTCCGCCGGAATCGAACTCAGGTTTCCCACACCAAAGACACCGCAAGTTTACTTTTTTTATGTTTGATTAATTGTAACCATTTGGTTGGACATAAACTGCAAGTTCTCCAGGAATGAAAAAACTATCTTGTTAGCGAACATTAAGACGTGATTTAATAAATAAATATTAGCCACTTTATCACTTGAACTTGTATGAAACGGATAACAACTTACTGATAAAAGCACAGAACGAACAAAATGCTAAGGTGGACAGAATTTCATTCATGTGAGGTCAAGCACGAAATTATTTCCTTACCTCTCACTCCTCTCACTTGAAGGACAAGGTGGTAATCAGAATTTTCCAGGTTGAATGCATTACGATAAAAAATCTTTCCTTAAGCCCATTTGAGATTTCAGTGGCTAAGTCCAGGTTCGATTTTCGGCGTTATTATTATGGGTTTAAGTACACAACCCACAGAAGTACGTTCAAGTCTCATACAGCCTAAGGTCATAAACGTTTTCAATCTTATACGTAAAATAGAAACAAATATTTGGTGTTTATTGCTACATTTATGATTATTCGAATTTCACTTTGAACTGTAGGTCCGTGTCCTATACAGCCACGGTATTTTTGAGACAACATGAAACATTTATGGTGGTTCAGATTTTATCATTCATGTCTCTTGCAGTCTGGGAACACAAGATTTACGTCCTCGGTACTGTTAAGAGAACAGAAAACACTCGTGGTGGTTCAGATTCTATCGTTCAAGTCTTACACAGCTTAATGATACAAAACTTCAATTAATCATTTTCACACGTAAAAGAGAAGTGAAATTAAATCTTTCGTTGAAATTAATTAATTGAGTTTTACGTCTCACGCTTATGCTAACTAGGCTAAAGGAGACGATGATGAGAAATAAATGTAATGATGAATTAAATATAGTGGGGAGAACCCTGAGAAAATCCACGCACACGACGTTTTGTTCACTACAAAACAACTTGGTGTTAGCTAAGATCGAACCAGGGACCTTACACACCTCTGTCATTGAGTCATGACGACGTAAAACAGAAAATATTTGGTGGAGATAATTATATACTTAACATGAAACAAGGAAGGTCACTGAGTTGAGGAAGATCCTTTTGCAGGTCTCAGCTTTTCTCGGAGAGCAGATACCACAACAATTTAAAAACCATTCATGAAAAAGACTGTCGTTTAGACTAACATCACGCACACACGACACAAACACACACACACATATATACATACATACATACATACATACACGTACAGAATCAAGCAAAGTCGATCAGCTGACAGGATTAGTTTGCAAGTTTCAGCATATTCTTTAAGTTATTTCTGATTAGTCTTAAACATTAGGTCATTGTTGTGTAGCAGATTACTAGATTTAGAGAATCAAGTTCATAACTTCGTAATAGAAATAAACATTAGCATTTATAGTAAATCGTGATTTATTTATAAATAAACTGTATATTTTATAAATGAAACAAATAAAGATACCCACTTAAAATTCATTAAAAAACAGATTTAGAAAGCACTAACACACTACACTGTATTATAATACATTACACTATGTTTTAAGACACTTAATTTTCATTCAATTGTACATTATGAGTTTTTACTTCACAGTTTTGTACTAAAATCCTGAAGCAAATGGACGTTATTTAAAGTTTAGTCTATGAATGCCATTAACGAGGCCTTCGTAATATAGTGACACGTCACTGGCGTTAAAAAACTTTAATAACTCTTCCTGCTTTGACGTATCTTCCGGAAAGAATCGTTTAGGTAAAATCATGTTTACATTTCTTTCCATTGTAATAAGAAACGTTCTCCAAACTTCGTTTTAATCTTTTTACCTTACAAAATCATATATGGTATGTTTGTCTCCAGATTACCAATTTTCGTAAATTTTAATGTATTCTTGCTATTTAAAAGCTGTAAACATGAAGCCATTTTGATACTTATCTGTATGGTTATTGTGGAAGCAGTTGATGCTGCTGCTTTTGTAATGCTTCGAAATTGTTTGAAGTAAGTATTTATAATTAATCATAGGCATATTCATTTACTTAATTAATTGGATAAACTTAATTTCACAATGTATGACATCATTCTTGACCAATAAATCGTAAATTGACAAATATATTACTGACGCATTAATTTTATTTCCTCACAATGATGTAATATAAATTCTGAACTTTGATATGGATAATGTGACTGTTATTTATAACATCACTATAACTGATAAAAAATATTAAAATTTGTTTGTCAATACAATAAAAAATTACTTTTATATGATTAAATCAATAAATATGCAAACTTCCTAAGAAAATAACTCTTGTTTTATAGGTAATTATTAATGAAAATTTCGTTTTTCGTTTATTAAGAATTTTTAAGCATAGCATTCACATATTTTAATATGTCATAATTACAGTAATGTTAATTTACACATAAAGTAGTTGTAAGCACATATTTTGTTAGGACAGATAATGAGTTCTTTAATTATGAGCTATTTACTAAAATATGCAAATTTGTACGAAATGTATGCAATAAAGTGAAATATTGACAAATATTTCTTAATCTAATATTTGAGTGTTACTGTTAAACGAAACTTTAATTTCGTAAAGGTATAAATCAGTATTAACATATAAGAAACTTATACGATAATCATTATTCAACACATAGCTTAAAACTTCAAAAGGATGTTTTATATAAAATTTCAACGTTAATCAGCATTTAGATCTGCTCAATACACAGTTTATTAAATTAATACAAAGGAAATACAGGATCCAATTACATGATTATAGAAAGCAAATTAATCATAAGCAGTGAACATGTCATCTTATTTTCTGATTCCTAATTTCAAGAATGTCTGAATTTAGCATGATAGTGGAATAATCAGCTATTTGTTGTTTCATCTAAATTTCACATACGACACCGGATATTAGGTAAAATTAATTTTTAATTTAACTTTTAGTGTAATTTCATTCACAATACGTCGTGCAGTGTGTATTATACATGTTTTTCAATTCTAAAATCAAATTACTACGTGAGGGTAAAAAATTTAAGAAACATCAATTTTTCAACTTCGAAAATTTGTTACCTAAGTTTGAAAACAGAAACAAAATTGTGAATTAGTTACGACAGTGTATTAAAAAAACGAGGCCCTCTAAGAATCTTAATAGGAAATAACAATTGTTATTTTTTCACAAGTGATCATTACAGATCATTTAAAAAAACTGTACCCATTGAAACATTGCGCATTTTGCAACAGGAAACGTTATATGTTTCAGAAGTTCGAAAACGAAATTAGAAAATAAGTAAGTATTCTAATTAAAAGTTTTATTTTGTTTACTTCTAACACAACATTAGAAATCAAAAAAGTTATTTTGTTATGTTCTATGAGAATATGATCTACTTTTAAGATTTATTTTTTCATACAATGAATTGATTTAGATTAGTGCCTTAAGAATCAATCATTGGTTGCTAAACATATGTTAAACTCCTAAGTAGCTCAACCTTTTCCTCAAACTTATCTAAGAATCTACACATCTGTGAATTAATCCGTACACGATCCTGGTTTGGTTCGCAATAGGTAAATCATATGTTATGCTTGGTCTAATGATCAAGTTTCACGTCTTAATGTTCGCTAACCAGATAGTTTTTTTATTCCTGGAGAACTTGCAGTTTGTCCAACCAAATGGTTACGATTAATCAAACATAAAAAAGTAAACTTGCCATGTTTTCGGCGTGAAAAACCTGAGTTCGATTACGACGGAGCTCATGTGTTTCCGATTCTATGTTAATCAATAGGTCCTATTCTTGCTGTTGAACGAGAAGTTAAATCAAAATCTGAAACTTTCTGAGTTCGAAAAATTTGAAAAATTTGATTCGATTTTTTTATTTGAAAAGTTTGAAAATAAGTTTGTTTAATTCGAAAAAAGTTTAATTTAATAATTTTAATTTTCCAAAATTTTGATTTTAAAATTTGTTTGAAATTTGATTCGAAAATTTTTTCAACTTGAAAATTTGTTCCCAAAATTCGGTTTCAAATCTTGAGTTTGAAAATTTTTAATTTTATAAGTTTCATTCAAAAAGGTTAATTTAACTTTCCAAAATTTGATTTAAATTTTTTGGTTAAATTTTCTTTCTACTTTGAAAGTTTAAAACTTTTGTTTGAAAATATTTTGTTTGAAATTTTTAGTTTGGAATTTTTTTCGTTTCAAATCTTCTTTGAAATATTTAGTTTGAAACATTTTTTCGTTTCAAATCTTGTATGAAATTTTTTTTTGGTTTGAAAATTTTAGTTCAATTTTTTTTTTCGTTTAGAAAAGTAATTTTTTTGATTCGAAAAATTTTTAGTTTTTAAAATTCTTGCACTCAGCGGAACCGTTTCGAAAAAGAATCGGAGCAGTTTAGATTTTCAAAATCTGGCAAAATCGGTTCCATCAATGAAGCGCTTACTGATCAACAAACGCTAAGCGTTTAAAAAAATCACTCGAACAATGAACTAATCAGATTTAAGCAAAGAGTCATCTTGTTATTTAATCCACGAACGGAAACGAGAGGTGCTAACTAGGTGCAAAATCACATAATCCCATCCCTTTTATCCTTCTCAAAGAATAAATATATCCTTTCAAAGTAAACCATTAACAATTAACTACTGTATATGTTCAATATGCAATGATACTGACAACGAATACGAAAGCACAATATAACTGACGTTTACTTCTAAACATACGATTATAAGCCAATGCACGAAGAAGCTTTTCTTATTAAAAATTTTTGCAGCATTTTTATTTAATCTGCGAACAAAAAACGATAGAAATTGTTGTTATTAACCAGGTCCGGAATCGTTCCTCCTTTACATCTCTTAGAGATATTCAATAAACGAACTGACATTATATTTTTCGTAAAAGCAGATTCTGCAATTTCACAACAAACTCGTATGTGTAACAAAGAGCAGAAATGTGTAATGTAACATAACATATCCATGTTCTTTTCATACGTTAAATTGCTCACACCGAATGGGTCACGGTGGCTCAGCGCTTGTCTCTAATGTGTGAGATCCCTGCTTCAATCCGCAAGCAAGTTCATGTTTTCTCCTGTTTCGTTCTATCATTTCTCATCATCGTCGTCTCCCTTAGCTTCGAGGGGGCGTTCAACTCAACATTTCCTGAAACTAGCACCAAGAATCGAGCTCGGGACGATTGCAATGTCTATAACGTATTAATCAACACATGTAAGAGTAGAGAGGGAATGGGGATTCTGCAGACAAATTTATTATTAGCCCATTTTAAATATATGTCACCCTATCATCTCTAATAAGTTCTAATCTACCCCTAATAATTTCTAGCGCACTTCCTATCCCAAATAACTTCTATCACATCTCAAATAACTTCTAATGCATTCTATCACTAAATTTAGTTCAAAAAATCACTAAATCTGGTTACAAAAAATCACTAAATCTAGTTACAAAAACAAAAAATCACTAAATCTAGTTACAAAATCTGGTTATAACCGGTTTTGACTTCAAAAATCATTAAATTTGGTTACAAAAATCATTAAATCTAGTTACAAAAACCAAAAATCACTAAATCTAGTTACAAAATCACTAAATCTGGTTACAAAATTACAAATAAATCACTAAATCTAGTTACAAAAATCACTAAATTTAGTAAAATAAAATTACAAAAACACTTTTATGATTTTGCCATAAAAGTTAACTAAATTCTACATAATTACATAAAAGTTAATTAAATATGACCTAAAACTAAACTACACCACACATAAAAGTTAACTAAATTTTACCTAAAACTAAACTATACATAAAAGTTAATTAAATATGTCCTAAAAGTAAATTACACCGCACATAAAAGTTAATTAAATTATACCTAAAACTAAACTAATTAATAAAAGTTAATTAAATATGACTTAAAACTAAACTACACATAAATACATGTTAACTATATCTTATAATGCCCCCAAGCTAATGTACTTACACCACCCTCTAGTATATATCTTTTATCATCATTTGAATCTAATGCTAACTTATTTACAGCTATGGTATACACATCAAGCTTCAACTTCGAATTAGATTTATATTTTTATATGTTCTCACATCATTGAATAGGATTTGCTTATAATCATCAAATTGTAACTCTTTTGCTACTACACATTTTGTTATTCCTTTTGCTTTTTTCTCCTCTTTATTTTCAACTTTAAAGGTATACATCTTTGATCTTAACCCAATAAACTCCGTCATTATTTTACCTTTGTTTTCATCCTTCATCTTTCCTAATACTTTTTTGTTTACTAGTGGTATTCCATATTGATTATTCTTTCCATAATCACTTGTGTCAAATAGATCAACCATTTCCTTTAAGTCTTTGTAGAAGTCATCTGTATCAATTTCATATATAAAACTATCAGTATCCGTGTAACATAAGTCTATATCGATATCGTATTTAGGTTTCATAATATTGCAATGGAAGTCATACATTAATAGTTTTGACAAATCTAGCACACTCATACCAACATATATAGGTTTGTTGAAGGTCAATTTTTCTTTTTTCATATGTATCGCACACAAATCTTCAGTAAATATTGTTCTATAATCGAAGTTCGGTTTCGCTATTAACTTCTCCACCCTGGCTGGATCACATTCTAAGGTAATAGATGGTCTCTTTCTAATGTTTTCCATTGTTTTACCAAATACACTATTGTTCATTAACTTGTAAAAATCTTTCTCGAAATCATTCTTAGCTTTTGTTCTCATATTTGTATTTAGATCAATATATTCCTTTAACCAGTTTGATTGCTTGAACTCCAATATTCTATGAATTTTCTTTAATATCATCCCAAGTGACATATACAATTTTAAGTTTCTGTAGTGAATAACATATCTTTCTTTATTGTAAAGCGTTGTTAATAATTTTGAATGTTTCGATCCTGGTGGACACATATTTTCTGGAGTTAATGGCAGATCTGTATGTTTATCATGTAAGTATTCTGGATATTCTAAATCAACTAATATGTAGCCAGTTTCTGAATCATCTGGAATATTCATTATGTTTATGTAAGGTTGAACCCATTTAAAGTCTTTGTAAGGCATGTATTGACTCATAGCCCATCCATATAAATTATTTGCATCTAGATAAGCTAAATACTTTGAAGGTTCGTCTTTGTTATAATTTTTCATATATTTATTATTTGCTTTTACATATCTCTTACTACATTGTGAAATTCCACCTCTTATACCTTTTTCTATCATTAATATTTTGTCATAGTCAGTTAACATTTCTAGTTTGATCTTAGTCATCTTTAACATTGAATCCCACGATAAACCAGGAGCAGTGAAATACCAAGCAGGATCTAAACCATATGCTTTTAAACACACATCTCTAAAACTTTCAAATACATCAGCTAATATTAATACATCTGTCTTGTTATAAAGTTCTGTATATTCACCTAGATTTTTAATATTGAATGACTTCCAAACATTTTTCGCATGCTCATAATCTTCATCACTGATGTGGGTTTTAGTAAGTTTATTAAAGAACATTTCTTTTGAAGGTAGTTTTGTTTCTTCTAATCTTTCAATTGAGTCAATATAATAATATGGGTACACACCTTTTTTAATTACTAAATCTAATAAATCATTAGGGAAATACTTTGACGTTTCTCTATATTGTTCTTTTGTAAGGTTATTTGCTAGTTCTGCTAAACTCTTTGACATAAACCTAAATGAATCTAGAAATCGTAAATTAATCCCATTCTTTTTATCAACCTTCACATATTTTGAGTATGTTATATATTTTTCCTCATTATTTGCAATTAGTTTTATTTCATTCTTATCATAAGCAAGTTCTTTAACAAACAGGTGAGTATCATAACCATTTAAGTTGTGAATAAATACTGGAATAAAATTAGGATTTCGATAGCTTAAGTTACAATAACTGTGAGCTGCACCTCTAAACTTCCCAGTTAAATGATCATGATCTCTTACTTTTGCTTTATTTTTATTTATATCCTTTAAACATTTTCCTAATTCATGTTTCCATTCTTCTAACTTTTCAATCATGCTATCATTATCTTTAGCGAATTGTATTTTCTTATTTACATATTTATTTGTTTTTCAATTGCTGGTGGTAAATCATTCAAGTTTCTCTCACATATATGACAACTATTGGAATTATTATATATCTCGTTCTCATCTTTAGTTAGGTTATTCATTTCAACTTTTTTGTTATATATTTTCTTTATTTCTATTGCTTCTTGTTTTAACTTCTTCACAAACACCTTCGCAGCATCTAAACCAATATAACAAACAGGACTTTTATACGTACCATTTGAGTATTTGATGTAATAACAGAAACTCATTGGTAAATGCTTTTGATACTTCACAGTTTTAGAACAATTATGGTCTACTTCCATTTTACATAACAAACATTCAAAATCAGCATATATCGTAAATGGTACTCTTAATGATCTATTATAATTTTGGAATTGTATTTGATTGTTTTATGGTTTTGGAAGTTCTATTCTAACAGATTCATGCTCCTTACAATATAGCTCCTGTTGTTGTAATTGCTTCTCATTTCTAAAATGTCTTACCAAACATCTATTACAAAAGTACAATTTCTCCTTATGTTTCGTTATTTGAATTCTTATTAATCTCGATAAATCCTTTATCCAACAAAAATGACTATTATTTTCATCTTTTACATATAATAAATTGACGTGTTTGTCCTGCTTACTTTTTGTGATTTGAAGTGGGTATATATTATATTCATCATCATAACTATACACGTTAATGGATATGTTACTTCTCTTTTCAAACTTTACTATATCTTTTAATTGTACAGGAAATTCAATACCATTACAATATTTATCTTATAACTCATTCACAAGTTTTGTATAGTGTGAAGGTCGTTGATATTGAGAACATATATCAATAGGTTTTAAATAACTTGCAATTGAATATAAGAAACATTTATTATCTTGATTTTTAATATTGATTACTGCTTTCTTATCTTTAATTGGTTTAGGAAGGTCAATGTAGGAAGAAGCTCGTAATGGTACATATTTATTTAGTCTGATTTCTAAATGTTTAATTTGATGTAATGTCCATCCTGATCCTCTACCTTGAAATTCCTCCATCTCTCTGCATAGTTTTTGTTTAGCATAGGTTATATATTCATCTAAGTCAGTTGATTGTAATATTCTTTCATTCATAGTTTTAAAATTGCGTTCTTGTACTTCTTTATCTTTAATATAATCACAAATGAATACAAGGTTGACTTTTAATGGGTGGTGTTTTAATTCTTCCTTGATTTTGTTAATAACTACTTTCCCACTTATATTTAAAAACTTCACTGGATCTTTATATCCTCCTATGTTTTCAATTGTGATAGTTTGTAATCGTTTCTGTATTGCTGTTTCCTTTGTTTCTACTTTAATTGGTATTCGTTGTGGTTTCGATTCTTCTAAAACATCTTGTTTAAATGGAAATATGTTTCTAATTTGTGATCTGTTTTGTTCATCTTCATATTTTTTAATACGGTCAATAAGTTCAGCCTTTCTTAATTTAGAATAACCTTTTATTCCTTTCCTTTTACAATGTTTTTTTAATTCATCAACTTTCATTGTGATTATAACTTTCAATTCATCTGGTTCATTTTGATATTGTTCGATTTTTTTGATTAATTCACTCTTATTTAAAGAACTATAGTTACGAATTTTTTTGACTTTACATATTAGTTTTAGTTTTGTAATCGACATCTCCCTCATCTCCTCACCAGTAAAATTAACATTATTTATATTCATCTTATTGGAAAAAGTACTGTATCGTTTTTTAATATTTACCAAATTTTTTAGTTCATTTTCATAATATTTTTTCATGTTATATATACCAACATTAGCATACTTATTTTTCCTAACACAACTGCTAATACTTGTACACTCCTGCCATTGTCTACATATATTAGTGTGTTGTGTTAGTATAGGGCTTTTATGGGATCACCCCATCAAAGTCATTACTAATATGATAAAAACTGAATCATTTTCATAAACTCACTCATCATAATTATCATTCACCTTCTTATCCTATTTACCTTTAATGAAATAACTATAAAAGATAACATTTATAATATTATATTACTTTTATTTATTTAATTATTATGCAAATTATTAAACCCTAACCATTTAATAAACCCTAGTTATTTAACAAACACTTTATTATATTTATTTAATTATTATGCAAATTATTAAACCCTAACCATTTAATAAACCCTAATTATTTAACAAACACTTTATTACTTATATTTATTTAATTATTATGCAAATTATTAAACCCTAACCATTTAATAAACCCTAATTATTTAACAAACACTTTATTACCTTTTATGAAATAACCAAAAAATAACATTTATAATATTATATTACTTTTATTTATTAATTTATTATGCAATTATTAAACCGTAACCATTTAATAAATATTTATTACCTTTTATGAAAATATTCATAAAAAGTTAAACACATTAAATTTACACTACAACATTTCCCTTATCTTATCAAACTATTATGTGAATTATTAAACCATAAAATATAACATTTATAATATTACATTACTTTTATCTATCCAACTATTATGTGAATCATCAAACCCTAACCATTTAACAAACACTTTATTACCTTTCTTTCTCAATATTTTTTCAACCAAATACTCATCCTTATATTTAGTTTTCAATAATTCTGGTTCATAAAATCTTCCTCTAACTTCTTCATTGTTTAAATCTTTAATTTTATATGTTGGTGGATTAGATGGTATAACCTCATTAATAACAAACACTTCTGCTGACCAATTTGGTGTATAACCTTTTTCAAACAAACCTTTAATTTTACTTATACGAACATAATCACCAATCTTATACTTTAACTTAACAGGTTCATATTCCTTCTTATACACTTTTTTTCAATATCACATGCTCATTATTCTTATTCACTTCTACAGGTTTCACACCAATTATTCTATGTACTTTGTTATTATATTCATCAACCAAACCTTGCAATATTTTTAACCACTTTTAATTACCTTGAACAGTAAATTTCTTCCACATATTTTGTTTAAGTGTTTTGTTAAATCTTTCAACAACAGAAGCTCTTTTACCACTATAGGTTGAATAATGATTAATCCTATTTTCCTCCACCAACTTCTTAAATTCTTTATTGTAAAACTCTTTACCTTGATCAGTTTGTAAGTTACTAGGTTTTCTTACTTTTAACACTGATTCAAATGCTTCTGTAACATTCTTACCACTCTTATCTTTAACAGGAACAGCAAACGCATATTTTGAGAACACATCTATAATCGTTAGCAGATACTTATAGCCTTTATTTAATTTTGAAACACCTTTTAACATACCACTATCCATTTCAACAAGATCTGCTTGCCATAAATCATCTATACCTTTAACAATAACACTTAACCTAGGATAATTCTTTCTAGATGGTTTATGAATTTCTTCTATAATGTCTTCTCTAATACCTTCACCTTCATATAGTCAATCGGACTTTTTAATGAATTGGGATTTATTAGTACCACATACAACACATATACCTTTCTTAATATATCTTCCATTCTTTGTTTGTTCTATTCTAATGTTATCTATTTTTGTATCTGTTGATTTCTTACACTTAACACAATACATCATACTATTTATTATATGGAAAATTATTAACCTCAATCTATAATTCAAACACTATATCAACTAACAACATCATTTTAAAGATCGGCCTAATTCAAACTATAATTCAAGCATATGTTTGTTTGATGCTGTTGCCGATATTTGATGACTAATACTATAATTAACGGTGTCGGTATTTGATGATTAATACTATAATTAATGCTGTTGTTGATTAATACTATAATTAATGCTGTTGTTGGTATTTGTTGATTAATACTATAATTGATCATGAACTTCAATCTATAATTCAATCTATAATCAATCTATATAATAACATCTACAATTCAAACACTGTTCATCTATATAATTTAATCAATATAACATTCTATAACTTAGTCTATAATTCGAACAATAATTCAATCTATATAACAATTTATAATTCATCTGTATAATTCAATTTAGAATGTTGTTATATAGATTGAATTAAAATGTTGTTATATAGATTGAATTAGAATGTTGTTATATAGATTGAATATAGCAAATGGTTTTAGGAAAGCTCTCTTTCTATGTACATTACAACAAACAATAATTGACCTTCTTCCATAGGTGAATTTTTATTTGGTTTAATTGTAATTATATCGTTCTTGTTAAAGTTAAAAGGTAAATTTTCAATCAAAGTATCACCCAAATATATCTCTAGAAAGTATTTATCCAAACTTAATTCCATGTGCATTATTTTCCCATTATAGAGAAATTTGTAACCATTAGAGAGATTAAATATTCTAAAGATTGGTTCCTTAACATTTTTAGCTCTTAATCGATATAGTAGAGGTATGGTTTCCTTCTGCATAATCAATTTAGTAGTATCCATCCTAACCTTTTGAAAATCTTCTTTCTTTATATATGTGTCTTGTAATGTTTTTAATACATCTTCAAATTTGTTTCTATCACCTGCCAATTGACTATTAACATTACTATTTATTAAATCTAGCTGTTGTAAAGTTACTACATCATGTTGGTCAATTGCATCACCTACATTAACAAGTCTTTTGTTTTTGAAATCAACCCATGTTATATTATTTGATGTAAAAACTTCACTTACATGATTGAGGTTTGTAGTCCCCCTTTTAGTATTACCAAAAATATCCATATTTAATATATAATAATTTGAATTATTTAACAGCAAGTAAAACAATTATACGAGCTCCACCAAAATCAATCAAATCACCATTCTCATCTTTAATTGAAACTTTGAAATTATTAAATTTATTGTGATGTATTGGGAAAAATAACTTTTCATTAGGTTCATATATAATTGGTTCTCTAAACTCTGCATTTGTTCTAAATGTTGCAATTAAGTCTGTTTCGTTGTGTGTTGTATCATTGTGTTTTAAAATCATACCTTCTGCTAAATCACAGTGAATATTTATAGTATCAAACGGATGAAACTTTGGTGGCTTATCTCCAACATGTTCTATATTATTAGTTAACTTTTTCTCACTAAAACCTAATACAGTATTAATGGTATCTAAGGTTATATCACAAACCTCACTAAATATTTTAACTCTATTTCTCTTCCTGTCTTCTGTAATTTCAAAAGTATCTTTGAATTCATCAGTGTAGAATGGAAGGTTTGATTTAATATATTCTTCTAATTCTTTTAAACTATATTGACCAGGTTGAACTATGGCTTGTCTTGTAACTTCAGGTTCTTCACTGCAAAACGTTAATTTATTATTTTTTTCTGTAATATTTGGAGTTAAGTATGTTGTGTAAAATCCTGCAACAGCTACTTCTAAATCGTTTTCAAATGGGTAGTGCAAAGACATGTTTAATACAGATGAATAACCATTTAAATTAAATACTTTCATTTACTATATAATAAATAATTAAAACGGATAATTGGGATATTAAAGTAAGGTTAACAGAAGAAACAGCGAAGAGAAAGAGGAATGGTGAGTTGTTACCTGATGATATAAGATGTTTAATAGTTGGGTCTAGTGGATGTGGTAAAACAACGTTAATGATTGATAATTTTTTGTTGGCACCTAAATGGTTAAAATATGCAAATGTTTATATCTATTCTAAAAGTCTAAATCAACCTAAATACCAACACTTAATACAACTTTTTCGAGATATAGAACGTAATATTAAAGATACAGTAGCAATAATAAAAGGAAACAATGAAGAGATTATTCCATTAGATGAATGTGAGGACCATTCTGTGGTAGTATTTGATGATTTCATATTAGAACAAAATCACGTTAGAGAATATTTTACTCGAGGTCGTCATAAGGGTTTGAACTGTTTCTATCTTGGACAAACATATTCTAAGTGTGAAGGCTCTTAATATCACTCTTGTGAATCTTGTGAATTGATTTATTGTAATATAGAGAAAGATAGGATTACATTAAGTAAGCATAATAATCTTTACTATTTCAAAGTAGTTAAGAATCTATACGAGAAATATGAGAAATCTATTAAAATGCATATTTGAAAGGAAGTAAAACAAAAAATGCAGACCACCACCCTTGATTTTCTCACTCGGATTTATTAAATTAAATCAAATCATGCTGCAGTTTTTACTAATATATATATATATATATATATATATATATATATATATATATATATATATATAAATTGAAAATCACTATATTTGTGATTCTAAATCTCCTAAACCGCCCGACCAATCTCGATCAAATTTGTAACATGGATGAGGTTCGAGGTTGGACTGGTTTTAGGATATTCACTATGATGATTGAACTGAGAGGTGGGGGAGGGGGAAGGGGTGTAAAAAATAAATAAAACTTAATAACTGCTGAACCACTAGACCGAGCTTGATAAAATTTTCAACATAGATGAGGTCGAGGCCTGGGGTCGTTTTCATTATTTAAATTTCATGCAGCAACGTAGGGGAGGAGAAGGAGGGGGAGATATATAAAAATCAATTTGTATAAGACTGGAAGTGACTATTTTTGTAACTTAATAACTCTTGAGCTATCCGACCGATCTCAATCAAATTTTCAATATATATGAGTTTAGGGGCAGGGATTGCTTTAGGCTATTCAGTTTGACGATGCAACGTAGGGAAGGGGCAGAGAAATTTCAAAATGATCAAATATGACCGATATTAGTGTTGAATCCATAGTTTTCGGGGTCGATGAGAGAAACAGTGACACTTCTGATGCTGTTTCAATCTAAGTTCAGCCCTGATCGTTGGGGTGGGAGGGGGTACAACGTAGGGGAGGGGCATAAAATGATCGAAAATGCCTAATATTAGTGTAAATCCATAGTTTTAGGAGTAGCTGAAATTAACAGTGACAATTCTGATGGCGTGTGCCGCAGTACGCAGGAGAAGGAGGGGGAGCTGTATATAATAATAATAGAAAATGACCAATATTAATGTCTAATCCATAGTTTTCGAGATCATTCAGATGAACAGTGACATTTCCGATCCGGTTTAAATCTAAAATCAGGCCCACCACTTGGGGTGGAGGAGAAAGAGATATATAAAAATGATCTAAAATGGCCACTATCATTGTCGAATTTATAGTTTTCTGGGTCCCTTAGATGAACAGTGATACTTTCGTTTAAATCCAAATTCAAACTTACAACTTGTAAGAGGGGGAGGAAGAGATATTTAAAAATCATCGAAAATAACCGATGTTAGTGCTGAATCCACATTTTTGAGGTCGCTGAGATGAACGGTGACACTTCCGGTGCCATGGCCCGCAACATAGGGGTGGGGGAAATATATATATATGTATATATATAAATGGTCGGAAATGACAGATATTAGTGTTGAATCTATAGTTATTGCGGTCGCCGAGATGAACAGTGACACTTCTGATGCTATTTAAGTCCATTTTCAGCCCTGACACTTGGGGGATGAGGAGGGGTGACATACACTAAATGATCGAAAATGATCAATATCAATGTGCATTTAACTTATTTATTTCAACCCAGCGGAGCGGGTAATATATGCTAGTTTATTTATAAAATATTAATACAATTATAATAGATTTCGGAGAAAATGAAAGAAAATTTACTCAAAAAACTAAACTATATTACTTCTTGGTGTTTTACTTAAAGATTTCTTTAATTCCTGAATATTATTTGTAATTCCGAGCTTTCGACTCTTGACTGGAGTCTTGGTCACAGAGAATAAAAAACAGAAGAAGAAGAACATACGGAAATAAAATGGAACGGACTTAATCAAGAGAAGAGCAGTGCTGGAACATACGTTGTCAAGTTCAGCGAGCAAACATCACATGGTGGTGATGCAAGTTGCAATATGGCGGAGTCGAATTGTGCACTCTTTTGTTCTTTAGTAAAAGATTGCTTGCTTGTGCTGTTATTTTCGTTGATATGTCAATGCTGTACGCATTTTGTTATTACTGCTTTCCATTCATTACTTAAACATCTCTTGTCTGAGTTTAACTTTGGACTTGTTTTAAATCAATAAATACATTTTCAAGTATGAGTCTCTCTACTTCATTTCTGCCCTCCAATAAAATTTTTAAATTTGCTATCTTCTATTATGTTTCTTTTCCATGTTTCATTAGATGTCTGACAAGAGATGGTTAAGTAATGAACGGGAAGCAATAAGTATACAATTCGGACAAAATTGTTAGAAAAAAAATAACAGCACGTGCTTGAAACCTTCTACTAATGAAGAAAAAAAATCGACTCCGCCATGTTGCAGGTTGCATCACCAACGTTTGATGTGTCATCATTGAAGTTGACAAAGTGTGTTTCAGCATCGCTTTTCCCTTGGAAAGTTATTTCATTTTATTGCGTGTTGTTTTAATTTTTCTTCTTCCTGTTTTTTGTTCTCCGTGACCAAGACTCCAGAGGAGTCTAAAGCTCTAAAGTACAAATAACATTCAGGAATTACAGAAATCTATAAGTAGAATGATAGAATATCTGAGTGTGGTTTTACATTGTTTACTTCTGCTTGATTTTTCACTTGAAATAACGTGACACTTGAAATGGTGTTCATATTTTTCACTTATTTATAAAATATGGACTAAACCACTGTAGTAATTTTTAAGAAAATCATGAGAAAAAAACTAATTCCAAGAATAAATTCCTCCTTAGATATATTCAAAAGAAACTATTAAGTCCCATTATAAGGTTGTTTATGAAGACTGATTAAAATTTTCTGAGCAGTTGTTGAGAAAATAATTTTAAAAAGAAATTACTGCAAGAACAGACTATTAATTTTTATAACTTTAGAAGAAGTGACTGATGTCACTCTATAGGATTGTTAATGAAATATTTATTATGGAATATGTACAAAATGGCCTCCGCAGTATTTGATGAAATCATATGAAAGATTCACTTCAAGACTAAACTACTTTTTTTTTCTCTTTCTTTCTTTCTTTTTTTTCTTTTTAAAGAAAAAGTTCCACGGGAATATTATAAGCTTGTTAATATTTGTTTGTGAACTGAGCAGTTTTATGTAATAGGGGCCTATACCGGCATAGGCCTTTTTATTTTTTCTAAAGGGAGATTTCACTTTTAAATTCTTTGGTATTAATTCTATACACCTACAAAATTTCATTCTGATATCATAAGTCTTGATCTTGCTACAGTGTTGCTAAAGATCTCGTGAGACGAAGCGAGTGTGTGCTGCAGTTATGTTTGTAGGGTAGTTGTTTGAACAGCTTTAAACTTGTTCTAGCACGAGTTCGAGAATAATCCGATAAAGCAGAAGAGACAGTCATAAAGCAATTGTAATGCACAGAAAAGGAAAAGGAAGGAGGGTGAGAGCTATATAACAAATAGTGGCAAGGATATTCCCGAAAAGCAATTAGCATTAGTGGACAGGTGCTGTAAAAGAACTTAAATGCTGAGGAACAAGAAGAGTTGATTGCTCAATTTTACTGAAGTGGTTCAAAGGAACAACAAAATGCCCTGCTATCAGGCCTACTACAGAGTAGAAGTATGGAGCCAAAGAACGAGAAGTATGGAGTTTGTTTAGTTTTCTGGACCCAGATGCTGTTGCTTGGTACGAGGAAGTGTTCATTCAAGCCCAAACTGGACAAACACCGTGTGCGTTGGCTTTCTCGGGGTTTTCCCGTTTATTCCTACTTTCTTCATTCCACCATTTCATTCATTTATTATCATCACCGTCTCCTTTGGCCTAGCCGGCATAATAGTGGGACGTAAAAGTTAAAGATTTCATTTTAAACAGTCACAGGATAAAAACCCAATTCATGGTAGTTAGGTGCACATATCGGATAGAAATTTCATTTCAATTAAAAGCACTGAAAACGTAGGGAATTTAGATCCTGGATATCCTTTAGGTCGTTTTGATCTCTTTAAAGCAGATAATGATATTCTTAATGTTATATTCTTAATGATATTCTTAATGTAATATATATATATGGCTGAAGTAGGTCAATCAAGTAAGTTTTACTAAAAATCAGGAAATGTTTCTTTATTTTTACCACACATGTGTCAATGACATTATAGTAAATTTTCTGTACATTTTTTTCTTATTTTCATACACATTTTTAATTAATATTTTTGTGCTGCAGTGGGAAGGTTAATGACAATGTCTTTATTCATAGAATTTTTAGTATGTAACCAAGTTGTATCAAAGTCATTTCTTATTTTATTTTTTTAATTTTGACCTTCTCTTACCCTATGTCTGATGTTTTCTTTTGTAATTCTTCTAAAACCAATATGTCCCTTACTATTTTATGTGCAAAGCAATAAATAAATACCGCTGCACTTTTATGTTGAATTTTGACTCTAACTTGTAATTATAAGTCTGCGCCTTCTACTTTTCCTCACATTGGCAAACATTGAAGATTTTGAAAGCGTGTTACATTAATGCATTTACTCTGTAGTCCTGGTCACTACAGTTATCGTTGGTTAGTTGATTAAGCTTTTGCGTGCTGTTCACCGCCGAAGTTATATGAGACGTGGACCTACAGCTTAACGTGGGATCGGCACCACATGAGTTCCCACTGGTAATAGAACCTGTGTCTCCAGCCGTGATTTAGTATTATAACGGCTAAAATTATTTGTTGAATTTTAGGCAATAACCTCTATGAAACACAAGTAATTTAATGTCACTAGATAGTCCAGAAAACTGGAATATCCAAATTAAGATTCCAATATGGTATTCGCGATTACTGAGGTCTCGAAATTCATCGTGTCCATGGAGTGCAAGTTTATACCTAGCTTAAATAAAAATTTTAGATAAATAAATAAAAAAGACAACACTATCTAGTGTTTTCTGTCAAGTTTATTGTGTTTATTAATTTTACATTGATCGCTTAATAAAAACTGTTTCCAGGACGCTTACTAAGTTTTTAGTGCTACTTCAGAAGCAGTGAGATTTGCCAATACTTTATGTACTCTCTCAACATCATCATAAATTCCTCAAATTGCTAAATTATGTTTTACTTCATACAGGAGAAAACTGTCAACAGTAACTTATTCCTTTTATTTTATTGGATCGAAAGATCCAATATATTTCAGGGAAAAATTTTCTTGTAGGCCTTATATCTTGAGAACTACATATAGTGTAGCCAAACCAAAACTAACAATTTACTCAGTATGATGTGCTTCTTGTGCAAAAAACATGAAAATTCGATTTAGTAACCAATCAAAAATTTTGTGGCCCCGATTCAAAACATTCAATATATTTCATTCAATCAAACATTTTCTTGTACGCCCTATATTTTGAGAACTACATATAATGTAGCGAAACCAAATATGTACACCCCATATTTACTCAGTATAATGTGCTTATTCCGTATAAAAAAAATAAAAAAATAAAATAAAATAAAATAAAATAAAAAAAGTGCCGTTCAAAAATTTTGTGGCCCCTGATCCAAAAAATCCAATATATTTCATTCAATCAAACATTTTCTTGTACGCCCCTTATATTGAGAACTACAAGAGATAAGCGGACAAACCCAAACTATAACTTAACTCAGTATGATGTTCTTATTCCGTAAAAAATATGAAAACTCGATTTAGGAGTCGTTGCAAACTTTTGTGGCCTCTGATTCAAAAATTAATTATTGGTCAAGATCGCAATTTTTTATCCATTTTTTGGATCATTCCTAAAATTCTTGTTTTATTTCCGACATCTGAACAATCACTTAGATGAATTATAGTTTTGTTATGTCAAGTGACGACTAAAATTATTCCTTCTACTTAACGATTTCTGTAATTCCTGAATATTCTTTATACTTCCAAACTTTCGACTCTCCTCTGTAGTCTTGGTCACGGAGGTTAAAAGCAGGAAGAAGAAGAAGAATAAAAACATCAAGGTATAAAATGGAACAGACTTACCAACTGAAAAGCTGTGCTGGAAGACAAGTTGTCAAGTACGCTGGTGGTCTTCAAATGGTGATGACACAACCTGTAATATAGCAGAGTCTATTTGTGTAATCGTTTGTTTTTTGTTGGAAAGTTGCCAGCTTGTGTTACTATTTTTGTTGTTATGCCAATAGTGTGAGGGTTTTGTAATCACTGTTCCCATTTACTGTTTAACCTTCCCTTGTCCAAATTTATTTATTTATTTATTTTGAGACCCTGCAAAACCCTGTCAGTAGAGATGCTGGGCAAGAGAGAGTGGGTGAATCAAAATCTGTCATGGGGTAGGGCATTGGTTGGGAGTGGTGTTAACTTCATGTTACCTTTCTATGGAAACACTTTAGTCCTTTCTGCGCATGCGTACAATTTCATATGATACAGTTATTGAGAGAGAAATTTATATTACACTTGTTCGATCGTCACTGACAGATATTTCCGTACCAAGAGGGCCGCTATGTTCATAATGAGTTAGCGAGAATAGATTGGCAATACCTAAACGAATATACGGATCCAAATAAAGCAGTAGAAGAATTCTATAAAGTAATTTATGACATATTTGAGAAGTGCATTCCCATGAAAAGGCCGACTAAAAAAAGCTACCTTGCTGGTTTAGCAAGAGTATAATGGAAAAAATAAAACTTAAATGGCAACATCGCAGAAAATGGCTTAAGGGAAGGGGAACAACTAATCACCAATATCATTATAACGAGTACTGCAGGATACGTAGAGAAGTGAAGCGTGAAATAGCAATAGCACATAATGATTTTATCTTTAATGCTGAAAATAATATAACCGAAGACCCACAACACTTCTGGACCTACATTCAAAGTAAATTCCGACATCTTTCTTCTGAGTCTATGACCTATGACGTACGGAGTCTGACTAAAAGTGATGAAATTGCGGAAGGTTTTGCTCTACACTTCCAGTCCATTTACAATAAATCCTCCTCCTCAACTCAAAATAGTATTGACTCACATGAGAAAAATACCTACATGGGGAATATCAGAACATATTTCATATCATGGAGATTAGTACAAGAGATATTGAAAATGCAATAAAGAAACTGAAACCGAATAAGGCAATTGGGTCTGATAATATACCACCTTATATTGTGAAAGATTGTAGTAATATTTTGAAATATCTGCCATATACCTTATTTAACCTCTCAATAAGGACTAATGTTTTTCCGGACATATGGAAGGAGTAAATAATATGCCCGGTCCCAAAACCCGGCAATAAAAATAGCATAAAAAACTATCGTTCAGTAGCTATATTACCAACTATTGCAAAGGTATTTGAAAGTGTCATTTATGATCAGGTCATGCATCATGTTAAATCTTCAATCTCAATATATCAACATGGCTTCCTACAGAAGAGATCCACGATAACTAATCTCACCATAATTTCAGATTTTATAACTTCATCCTTCGATAATAATGGACAGGTAGATGTAATATATACGGATTTTCATAAAGCATTTGATACTGTGGATCATGACATACTAATTCAGAAACTTTCCATTTTCAATTTTAGTCACCCTATGATAACTTTTCTTCAATTCGTACTTGAGTGAACGTATACAATCCGTTCTGTATAAAGAATTTAAAACTAAAAGCTTTCGTGTAAATTCCGGAGTACCCCAAGGATCTCTTTTGTTTCTATTATTTATTAATGATCTTCCATTTTATATCCATAACTCTCATAATTACACTTTGCAGATGATTTAAAAATATTTGCAAATGTGAAATCTATGGATGACTGTCTACTTCTGCAACAGGACCTGACTAATGTACTAAACTGGTGTACTACCAATAGACTTAAAGTAAATATTAATAAGTGCAAAACCATGACATACAGTAGACGTGAAAAACGTATGACTTTGCTTATTTGATAAATGGAATAAATTTAGAAAAATTACATACAATTAAAGATTTAGGTGTGATATTTGACAAAAAATTAACCTTTGCGCATCATGTGGCAAATATTACCAAAGATGCATATAGAAATCTTGGATTTCTTATCAGAACGACCAAAGAATTTATAAATGGTATCAAAATTTAAAATTGCTTTATTTTTCTTCGTAAAATCCAAAATTGAATACGCCTCAGTTATTTGGAACACTTCTGTGAAAACACGTAGCCAAAAAGTAGAGCAGATATTAACCAAATTCATACGTTTTCTCACGTACAAGAGGACAGGACTTTACCCAAAATACGAACCGTATGATAATTTACTTGATAACTTTACACTTCAAACATTTGAACAAAGACGGACGTTGAATGATCTCCTTTTGAACGAACTACAAAAATAATGATATAGGTTCCATACATCAAAACAAGCAAGGGAAATAGTGGCCTATTCTACTGCAGAAAGGCACGTACAAATGCACTGAATATGTCACCTACATGGAGAATTTGTGCTTCATACAATAAAATCATTAAAGATTACGAAGATATAGATATATTTCATTGTTCAGAAAAGTCATTCAAAAAACTAGTATTGAGTGTTCTGTTAAAAAAAAAAAAAAAAGTAAAATGTATTATTTTAATTTAGTATTCTGTGTTTAAGCATCAGGTTCATTATATATATACTGTATTGGTAGTCAAGTTTTACGTTATATTGTAACATTATGTATTTAAGTTCATATGTAGACACTGTAGTTGGGCAGTAATGCCTGTTGTGTTCATAAATAAATAAATTTACATTGCAACTCAGTCTGAAAGTGAGATATCTACGATTGATATAAAATAAACCAACTAAATTTTGATTTATTGAAATGTAAGCATCGAGCTCTACTTTGTAACATTTGTGATCGCTCAGGGTGTTCACAACATCCCCAAATAAACTTCATGTTAATCACTCTTACGGACTGTTATTGAACATACTGGAATTAAAGATATGATTCACGAAGTTCTCGACATTCACGAAATTCACGAGATTCACGATTCATAACTGCCTTGAACTACACCACCATTACGTAGAATGCCAATTTGTATTTGAATAAAAGTAAGTGGGTCACGAAATACTTTTTAATATTTAATGTGGGTCGCAGTAACAACAAGTTTGAGAACCACTGGCCTAGACGGTTCCACAGATTGTCATAGATCGACATATGATCCACAGATGCTTTATGACGATCTGTGGAATGATCTGTCTATGACGTCTATGACGATCTATGGAAACGTTTACAGCGGCGGATTTCAGGTCGATTCATGATTTGAAGCCTACGGTAATGATAAGTCTTGTTCTGGAATTTACGACACAAAAATTCAAACAGAAACGCCATTCTCCGTAAGGAAATCTGAGTTCAATTTTTCAGTTACTGAAGCGCCTCGTGAGTCTATTGTTCTTTAGTTAAATGGTTTATGTGTTTGTTTTATGTGTTTGGATCATTGTTTTATGTGTTTATGTGTTTGGATCATTGTTTTGTGTTTATGTGTTAAGCATGAGTGTACAGTCACGAAAGAAAGTATTCTTCAGTTGAAAAATTTCTTTTTCTAATAACTTAACAATAACTTAACATATTAGAGTACCGACTTTGGCAAATTGTCAAGTTATAACTATTCTAAGGGTAACAACAAAAAGATCCAAATTAATTAATTTGTTCCCGAGTTATTGGCAAAAGAAAATTTGTTAACTGTCAAATACATTCTTTTTCGTGTGTACATTAAACATTTAAAAGTTCCGTGAGTAATGTGAACTGCAAGGGGTCAATTTAAGAAATGCATATCTCAATTAATGTGTTGATCGAGCTTTATCTTGCACTCATCTGGGGGGCATAGCAGAAGAGCTAAGTTTCAGTAGGGAAGAGCGGTACTAGTTGAATGCTAATGATATTCGATACTTTCCTGCAAAAATATTTCTTCTTTTGTTGGTCAGTAAAAAAAAAAAAGTATAGGTCACTTTACTAAATTTGTTGCACCCATTTCTTAATTTATACACATCTCCAATTATTATTTAAATATTTATTGATGAAAATGTGAATGAAATTATAATAGGCGTTTCCAAATAGCTTCGTCCAAAAAAAAAAAAAAAAAAAAAAAAACTCATCCCCAAAAGTAAACTACAACTTAGACTTTTTTCTATCTTTCCTATTACTTCTTGTGAAAAATATTTTATGCGGTATTGTAAAGCTATTAATGAAATATTCGTTTAGGAAATGTGAACAAAATCGCCTGTCATTTATTGGTGTACAAAAAAAAAAAAAAAAAAACCTTCCAAGAATAAACTACTAGCTGCAGTATCCTTTTAATGACAAATAATTTATGCTATACGTCATATTAAGAAAATGTTTGTTTATGAACTACGAACAAAATTGCCTCAGTTGTCTTTGACAAAATCGCCAGGAAAAAAAATACTTCCTCCAAAAATAGACTAATCTATTTGAATCATTTCCTAAGAAATGATTTATGCCATGTTACAGAATTATACAGAATTATAGGTAAATGAGACATTTTTTTGGAATATAAAAAAATTTGCGAAACTCGTTTTTTTTTTTTTAAATAAAATTGTTCAGAAAGAAGATCTCTCTAAGAGTAAACTACCTCTTCCGAATATCTTCTATTAGAATGGCATACAAAGTTATAGGGTTTTTAATTTCATATAATGAATATTATATGAAATATAAACAAAATTATTACAGCCATATTCACGAGCATCACAATTATTAACTTTCAACCTCCACCGTTATATTTTGGTAGGAAGAAAATTCACAAAGAAGGAGGAAAAAAGAAAGAAATCTGGAGAATACTATTAAAATAAACATAAGAGTTTAAAATTTGGTTCGTATACGTTAAACAGTACCACCTCTAGGCGAGCGTACATACATCTAAACAAAGAGATGAACATACATCCGAATATAGCTTTTTTAAGCACGTAGGAGTCATGAAACGTGTAAATCCGTTGAAGTATTGAATTCAATTTTCTTATACAATCACCATTTTTTTCTTCTATCGTCGCACGAACGTAATTAAAGTCAACCTAAAATATTTTTGTTTAGCTCGTAAATATAATATGCAAATAAACCTGAACTAAATTAGTCACTCCGTTCATTTTGTTATGAATTGATCGATGAATTGCACTACTTCTTGATAATCCTTGCTCATTATTGAATGTCACTATAAAATCATATGAAAATAACAACAGTAATAATAATGAAATAACACATATTCAACAAAAAAAAAACAAAAAAAAAACAAAAAAATGCATTTGGTAAGCGTTACAAAGTAGTAATTTTCCTAAACCAATGAGCACGAACAATGCCTTTTGTAAAATTTTAACCATACACATTTTCGTCTTTTTGGCAATTTCAAAGTAAAACTTAGTTGCAAATAATACATAAGTTATGTTGCAAATAATCAATTAAACCCAACTGCACCAAAAGCTTAGGATCCAGTTTTCCCGTTGCAGAACTTAAAAGTTTGCTCCCACGGCCTTAATGAACGACAAATATAGAGAAATTTAGTACAATTAATTAAATCGAAACCAACCAAAAACTCAAGGTCGGTCTTCTCATCGCACAACAAAGTTTAATTGAATCATATGTTACGAAGATATTTGCTTGTCTTAATTAATTAATTTATTTATGTGTAATTTTTGAAGTAACAATAAATATAGCAGCCTAGTCTTTAGTTTTTATGAATGCTATTATTAACAATGGTTATAATTCTGTTGAAAAGTACGTTGTATAAGCGAATTGGTATAGGTTATGTAGGTTATATATTATAGGTTTCTCTAGTATTCTTAAAGGTGTAAATATGATTCTTAAAATAATAATAATAATAAAATAAATGTGACCATAGCGTATAGACCAACTTGATACAATTTCTTAATTAATATTTATGTAACATGACCTACTATGAATAATTTCATAACGAGAGAAAGTTATAGAAATTAAGATCAATGTGTAATGTGCCATTACAGTTGGTGTAATAAAAATTTTTGTCGGGAGGATCCCAGTAATTTTTTTTTTTTTTTTAGTACTGTACCTAGTGAAGTTTCCAAATTTTATTTTCGGTTTAACTAAATTACGTATTTATCTTTTTCTATTCAAAATTAAAACAACGAATTGAAATATTTCATTAGAAACTATATTTTTAGGAAATAATATCTTTATTTACATTTTAATAAATCGTAAATCCCACCTCTGAATATGTAAATTGAATAGTTACAAGTTTTGCCGCTCTGACGTTATACGGAAACATAGTCCCACCATTGGACAGAAATTTTCGGAATTCCGACCAATGTAAAATTTGGCAAGGTAATTTAAACCCTCCTCACCCCCTCTTAAGATTCCATGTTCACCTACAGATCCGGTTATATCCAGATTGTACTATTTTTTATTCGTTTTGTATTTCCGCTGCTGAAATGCTTTGTTCTGATTGGAGGAACCTACCCACGTTATCCTTCAGGGCGCAATTACTCTCGTCCCAGAAGCTGAACTATTGAGGGGAACAGGATATAGTTGCTGGTCCGAAAGATTTGGGAAAAATCACCGGAATATAGAAGAAATATAAGGTAACATTAGTTTTATTTAAAATATACACTCAGTGGCAGTAAATAGGAGCCTGGAGGAACTACATTACATCCGGAAATAAGCCAAATCAGTGAAATATATATGTGAGTTCTATTGGACGCCATGCCTTGCTAATAGTGTTACGAAATATCTGCAAGGCCAGTTTTTTTTTTTCAAAATCATTACTTTTCAACCAGTGTGAGTGATAGTGACAGCAAAGAATTTTCTGTGGTATTAGGGTTATTGCTCACACCTAGTATTAGCGTGGCTTTTTTAGTAGTTTTGGATACTGTGATGTGTGACTCTAACATGCACGCTTAGATTGAAAACAAGGGCTCCTATTTCCTCCCAAATTGATTTATTTCCAGCGGGGATGGGGTAAATAGCGTGTTAGCTAGGGCCCTTCTCCCCTTCATGGAAGGGGCCCCTTAATAATAGTTGTTGACGTGCCCCCGGGCATTGAACATTTATAAATATGATTTGATTTTCGGCAGGGTCAGTTAGACCCGTTTTCCCTTCCATTTTTTCCCCTCGAAGTGTAATAGAGCCGATATAAAATAGTGAAACCTGAATATATAGGGCAGTGTTCGTAACCAGCATGTTCATTTACTAGTGTTTGTTTAGTTTTTTTAATATTTTAGTATATGTATTGTGTGATTTAGTGATTGCATAGCAAGTAGTGTCTGTTTGAATGAGTGTTTTACTGGTGTCAGGACAGTGTATCATTTGTCTGTGAATCTATTACAACCATATTACTATACTCAAAGTCTTTATAATCAACTAAAATTCATAATATCGTATCGTCAACCGTAGTGTAAAGGTTATATTTATAGTACGCGAGTAAACTGTTTCGCTAGCAGCGCCGTTGTGTTCACTTTTGGTATTAGCAATTGGTTACGTTACGTCATCATATGGATTAGTGATTTAGTTTGTTTAAATTTGACCTTTTATTCCTAATTTACACCAAGTAGACATAGTTTTCAGTCCAAATAAATAGACATTTATATAAAATGGAATGAAATTGAACCATTCTGAAAGCTACAACATTCTGCTCCATTTGGAAACCGAAATATCCAGATAAATAAAGAATACCCTTACCGTTAACTAAAGTCAGCCTGCATGATGCTACTTTCCGTTCTGAAATTACAATATTAAATTCTCTTTTCCTGTGGCTGTAGTATAAACTCCATTGTTGCTTTCATTTTCAGATCATGAAGCGCAAATTGTAAAAGTAAACATTTTAAAACAAACACTTGCAACTATAGAGAAACCCAATGAAACACCTATAATAACGAGATGTTTTAGTTCAAATAATATTAGTTATTTTGTTTATTTGCTTAGCTTGGAGACGTGGGATGATATTTATGAACTAACCGACGTGAATGACGTATATGAGAAAATATACGATATTGTAAAACATAGTTTTGAAGTAGCATTTCCAATAAAAAATAATTTTAGTAAAATAAAGAAGAAAAAAATAAAATGGATTACACCTGAAATCTTAAAAGCAAACATGGTAAACATACAACTAAATAAAACTAGGAAGCGTTACCCTACCGGGATGAATGAATTAATTTACAGACAACACAAAACTAGTTATAAAAAATTGTTGAAGATAGCGAAACAAAATTATAACAGTGGGAAAATTCTTCAGTCACACAATAAAACAAAGGCAATGTGGAAAATAATTAAAGAAGAGCTCAACATGCAAATACGTAGTACCCATATAAATAGCATAATTTATGAGGGCGTGAACATGACAAATCCAAAGGACATAGCAACGTCTTTTAATAAATATTTCACAAAGGTAGGGCAAACTCTTATTAATAACAAAGGAACTAGTAAAACTAACTTATCGGAACTTAAAATTAAAAAAATGTGATAAATCTATATTATTGAAACCAGTAACAGAGAGTGAAATAATAATCATAATAAAAGAAATGAAAAATTCGAATTCGGCTGGGTCGGACGAATTATCTAACAATTTAGTAAAAAGTTGTTACAAATATTTAGTTAAAACATTATGTTATCTCTCAAATATTTCAATCGCCACAGGAACCTTTCCTGATAAACTAAAGATTGCTAAAGTTAAACCTTTGCACAAAAAAGGTAAACTCAATGAAATAGAAAACTATAGACCGATATCATTGCTACCCATCATAGGTAAAATTCTGGAAAAAATAATGTTCAATCGGGTTATGGATTTCATTAATAAATATTCTATTATATCCAACACACAACATGGTTTCTTGAAAGGTAAATCTACTGAGACAGCAATTTTTCGTTTTCTAGAAAACTGCATAAAGTTACTGGATGAGAAAAAAATATCTATAGGAATATTTTTAGATCTAACAAAAGCCTTCGATTTAGTAAATCATCATATATTGCTAGAAAAACTTAGTTGCTATGGTATTAGAGGCTTAGCAAATAAATGGTTTGAATCATACCTTAAAGGTCGGAAACAAGTAACTGAAATCACAGGAATAGTTAAAAATAAAATTCAAAAATGTGTGTCAAGTGAAGAAACTATTAATCGTGGAGTACCACAAGGATCAATTCTAGGACCACTTCTCTTTCTTCTTTATATAAATGATCTTTCTGAAAATATTAATAGTTCATGTGTGACTTTATACGCAGATGATACAAACATAATAGTTAGTGGGAAAGATGAATGCGAATTAGCTTCAAACTGCCAAACGGCAATGAACCAACTTTCAAGTTGGATGAATAAAAATGACGTAATCATTAAAGTAAATAAAACATATGCCTTAAATTTTAACAATGGTAAAAGTAATGAAGCCAATGCAATAATAAAAATAAATAATACAACAGTTAAATATGTAGAAACTGCTACCTTTCTCGGAGTTAAAATATCTAATAATTTCAACTGGGAACCACATATAGAACAGGTAAGAAGTAAGCTAAGCAAACTATGCTATGCAATTAGATGTGTAAGAGATAAGATTAATGTAAAAACAGCTAAGTGTATATATTACTCAAGTTTTCATTCTACAATAAAATATGACTTGATGTTCTGGGAAATGCACCTAAAAGTATTGCTGTCTTTAGGATACAGAAGAAAGTACTAAGAATACTTGCAGGAGTAAAACGGAACTCTTCTTGCAGAAATATTTTTAAGGAACTTGGAATAATGACTCTTCCCTCGATGTATTTGTTCGAAATATTAATGTATTTGAAAAAACATGGTTGTGAATTTATTGTTAACAAAGACATTCACAGTTATAACACAAGAAGTAAAGACGACTTTCACTTGCATGCACATAGGACAAATATATACAATAAATCAGTTACGCACAAAGGTACTCTATTATACAATCTACTTCCATCATGTATAAAAAGTCAGGTCTCGGTCAATAGCTTTAGATCCAAACTTAAAATGTACTTGATAGAACATTGCTTTTACTCGGTTGAAGAATATGTAGAAAATAATTCGTATACGTAAAATTAAATGTATAGTAAGTAAATTAGTGAAACCATAAGTATCTATATGTAATAATAGTATGTATGTTTATGTATACTGGTATATATATATATATATAAATGACATGTCCAATTTCGTTGTATGACGATGAACGGATGCAATAAATTATGATTATGATTATGATTATCAAATTTAAATAGTATTATCGTGGATAATTTTACTTTCAGTGAACGTGTATATGATTTTTTTTAACTGCGAAGTAAATATAATATGGTGTGCGTGATGAGAGAGTCTTAGGTTCGAGGGTGGTTTGTGTGGTGTTTCGATGGAATAATTTCGAAAAACTAATTACTCATTCCTAATAACAATCTCAAAAGACGTTTAAATCCAAAACAGACACACACACAGCTGTGCGGTTTTGGGGGTACCATGGGGTTTCAAACCATCCATTTCTAAACACTGACAAAACACGTCTTAACATACTTTTAAAGAACATTACAAAGATGTGTTTACCGAAAATCCCAAGTAGGTACACCTGTTACCGAAATATGGGGAAATAAAAAACCGGCACCATAGACTAGTGGAGTTCACGTGCTTAAAGTTACAGTTTTGAAAAACTAATTATTGAAGCCTACCAATAATACCATGAATATTCATAATCAATAAAAAACCACATACTAATGGTGTTTAGGGGTACCGGTACCATGGGGTTTGTGAAACCCCCACATCTACTTCAGTTTTCAATTTCTTTCAGCTAGCTTAACCACTACCCTCAACTGGGTCAAATACCGAAAACTGCATGTTAATATCTAAGAAAGTAACCGAGATTTTAAGATTTGTATTTTTGATGACGTCATACATATAGAGATTTCTATGCATATGGACTTTTGGGTTTCTACTATAAGGAGGAGAAATTTCACAAAACGAATATATGTGTATTAATATACAATCTAATAGACATTCTGTAATAAAATATCATGGAATCCGAATGGGTAAAGTGAGAACCCCACTATATTTTCAACAAATTCATTATTTCATTTACTAATTTTTTTTCGGGTACCTTAAACAATGCACTCAGCAGTGTCGAATACTGAAAACTGCATGTCAATATCTAAAAAGGTAACCGAGATTTTCAGAATTGTATTTTTGATGATGTCATAAATATAGAGATTCTTATGCATATAAACTTTTGGGTCTCAACAATAAGGAGAAGAAATTTCACAAAACGAATAGATGTGCATTAATATACAACCTAATAGACATTCTGTAGTAAAATATGATGGTATCCGAATGGGTTAAGTGAGAACCCCACTATATTTTCAACAAATTCATTACTTCATTTACTAATTTCTTTTGGGCACCTTAAACAATGCACTCAGCAGTGTCCAATACTGAAAACTGCATGTCAATATCTAAAAAAGTAACCGAGATTTTAAGAATTGTATTTTTGATGACAGGGGTTTCTAGTATAAAAAGGAGAAATTTCAAAAAACGAATATATGTGTATTAATATACAACCTAATAGACATTCTGTAGTAAAATATGATGGTACCGGAATGGGTTAAGTGAGAACCCCACTATATTTTCAACAAATTCATTATTTCATTTACTAATTTCTTTCGGGTACCTTAAACAATGCACACAGCAGTGTCGAATACTGAAAACTGCATGTCAATATCTAAAAAAGTAACCGAGATTTTAAGAATTGTATTTTTTGATGACGTCATAAATATAGAGATTCTTATGGATATGGACTTTTCGGTTTCTACTATGAGGAGGAGAAATTTCACAAAACTAATATATATACATTAATATACTATCTAATAGACGTTCTGTAGTAAAATATAATGGTACCCCTATGGGTTAAGTGAGAAACCCACTATAGTTTTATAAAAAGATTACTTCATTTATTAATTTCTTTCGGGTACCTTAAACAGCGCACTGAGAGTGTCGAGTAGTGAAAACTGCGTATCAATATCTAAGAAAGTAACTTAAATTCAGGGCCGGCGGAAGGGGGAAATATCACCTGGGCAAAGAATCCATATGGCGCCCCCTACAACCCATTGGTATTATTGAGTTTAAATTTGCTATGCTACCTTACAGATAGCTGCTTTTAAAGGATAACTCCTTGAACTCTGTAACTATAACTATAAGAATCAATTATCAAACTGAGTAAGATCTTAACTTTTGTCAGTTAAATACCCAGAGTAAGTTTTGGTTAACGATATACGAAACAATTGTTTACACATGAGCATGCAAATGCGATACAGCATTTATTTACACATATATACATAAACAACCTTGTTAACTGCGAAAGAGAACACATATATGAACAAAAGAACATAGAAATATATTTTGTAACAGCATTGTACAAAGATTTCGTAATACAAATAATACAACCAGTAATATAGTTTTATATCTTTATGCAGTTTTAATGCAAATTGTCCTTTGACTTGCTTACAATGCTAAGTAAAGTTAACTTTTCGTGCCTTTTTCTCTGCAAAGTCTTTAATTAAAGTATCAGTGTCAAGCTCACACAGAACATCACATTCAATAGACATCATAGAAAGGCCTACAAGACGCTCTTGCGTCATCGTTGATCGTAGGTAGTTCTTTATAAGTTTCAACTTGGATAAACTTCTTTCTGCTGAAGCTACACTTACAGGAATAGTTAGTAAGATTCTTAGAGCAATAGTTGCATTTGGAAATAACCCAATAAGGGAGTTCTTCCAAATATATGTAAGTACTTGCAACGGTTTGCTCCCACTTTCAGAACCGAGAAATGAAGGTAAAAGTAAGAGCTCTTGATATAACTGAAATCCGTCAATATCACAGTGATCTTTGTCTGTTAAAGATAGTTGTAAGTCCTTGCAACACTTTAGTAAATACTCCTTGTCCGTTATTGGATGGATGTCATACAAAAACCCAAATATTTCGCTGTGCTGCTTCAGTTGTTGAAATCTTTCATTCAGGGAACAGATAATTGTGTCTAATGTGCAAAAATAGAAGTTACATTTAAACGCACTGTATGGATCATTAATCGGTTCGTCTTCAGATTCATACAAAAATTGTCGTTTGACTTTTCTAGGTCTGAGTTTTGGTTCATTCTCAAATTGTGGTTGAATGTCGAGCTCTTCAGCAATTACTTTGGCATCAACCAAAATATTCTGGAAACCTTCATCACTTCGCATGTTCTCAAGGCGACACTTGGTTTTCTTAAGCAGATCAACTGCTTGCTGAATGTCCACTGATTCTTGTTGGAAAACATGGCTAACCACATTAACACAAGAAAGAACTTCATACCAAAACACCACAACACAAACGAACTTAAAATTCAGGATCTTCCTAGCCAGGGAACAAGCCTTATTTTTGCCCATAACGTCTATCTTTGAGTCCTTTGATGCTTCGAAAAGAGCATCGTAAATTTCTTCTAACTGGTAGCGAAACGATTTGACAGCATCAATACAACTCTCCCATCTAGTATCACTAAGAGGTTTCAAAGTGAAATTGGATATATGTTTTTGCAGAACAGACCAACGATATGTGGAACTAGAAAAATAATTGTATACTTCTTGCAATTAAGCAAAAAAATTTACAGCCTCACTACAGCACATTGCAGCATCATTCACAACCAAATTCAATGAATGGGAGCTACAAGGGACAAAAAATGCTCGACTATTTAGATCTAATATTCTTTTTTGAAAGCCTGAGTGCTTTCTTTTCTTTCATATTGGCACCGTTATCATACCCTTGGCCACGCATGTTTGAGAGGAATTTTCAGTTTTTCTAATTCTTCCAAAATAGTGGTAGTTAGTCCTTCTCCTGAAGAATCATTTATGCACAAAAATCTCAAAAAATGTTCTTCAATGGATGGTTCCTTACCCAGTTCTACCTTCACGAAACGAACAATTAGTCATTTGCTCTGTATGACTTACGTATGGTGTACAATCTAATATTACGGAATAATATGTCGCTTTCATTAGACCAGTCAAAATTTTATCCTTTATTTTTGACCCAAGGAGTTCAATTATTTCATTTTGAATGTCCTTGCTCAAATAATGTGCATGTGTCTCTTTACATGTTATTCGTCGCAAATGCTCAGCCATAGTAACATCAAACTGTGCAATACACTCAACTAGTTTGAGAAAATTGCCGTTGTTTCTTGAGTAAATAATGTCATTTTGACCACGAAATGCCAAGTTCTGGGAAGCAAGAAACTGAATTATACACAGCAGTCGTTTGAGAACCTCTTTCCAACGCTCAGTTTCATTGCGAATAATTGCTTGGTTTTCAGCGTTAACTGTTTTACCTGACTGTAATCGGCTTGCAAGTTCAAACCACGATTGGATAGCCTTCATGTGAGTCAAAGATCTATCATGGTCTGATAACAGTCCGGACATATGCTTCCAATCCGAAAAACCTTCACGAGAAGAGAGTGACATTGTAGTACCACCGAAAAGACGGCAAGAGAAACAAAATATTGCATCCTTAGTCACTGAATAAATAAGCCAACTACGAGCAACTTCTTCTCCATTGTGCAGACGTCTTTTGTAGTTACTTGTAGTAAATCGCCGACCCTCGCTGTTTACTGGGAACTCTCGTTTGGAGACTTGAACTGGACCTCGTCTAACAAGTATCTGACGCATTCTGTCCGTAATATGTTCTGGCCAATTTCCTGGATCATCAAGATCGATTGGCTGTGATTCCAACACCTGCAAAAAAAAAAAAAAAAAAGTCAGTAGAAAATAATGTTAAATTTATTTTAGACATTGTCTTCTAACAAAGAATAAGTGACTAAAACTTGAATGTAATTTTTAAAATTGTGTTCATAATTTTTAAGGATGGTAGGCTTGCACCGAAGATGGGTAGGGTGGGGGTGGGGGATATTCAAGCAGCTAGATCATCCGGGGATAAACACAAAACTTAGAATGGCGCATGACCAATAAGCCTCCGATAGATGTGAGATATAAATAAATAAATAAATAAATAAATAAATAAATAAATAAATACAGGTTTCGTGCGAATATAAGACGTCCACGTCATGTTCTTTTGTATACATAGGAGAATCTGCCCAGAATTTCTGAAGCCCTACCCAGGATTCTCGGTTTTAGCATTGAAGTGCTGTAATGTGGTTAAATGCCTTGACCCTGATTGGCTCCACAAATGCCTCTTACGAAGTTGAATTAGTAATGAACGACCAGATCAACCGGGATACAAATATGTTCGTGGCTGACTTAACCTAACAAATATGCAACTTTGAAAACAACATTTCTTTGAACATTGTTCTTAGCAAGTTTGTATTTCTTACTATCTGTATTTTCTTTAAATAATGCACATTATTATACACTAATTAAAACTAAACTCTGTTTTTTAAGCTCCGAAACACCACTGACTGTGTCCTTTTTTTCTTTCTCTTTAAATGTGGTGGGTTGGTATGTGATAAGTTAGTTGACTTGCATCGTAATGTTTTGGCGCTTTCTGGATTAGAGTTTGGTACTTTATTACTTGAAAAGCTTTCCGATTTCCTTGTGATGCTCAATATAAAAAGCCTTGGGGGATAGAATCCGCTAACTCTTGCATCAAATGTGAGTCTGCTAGTCATTCAACCACTAAGGCAATAAATATTACATATTATTATTTTTTTAAAAAAATGTTATCCCATATGTCTTCCGTCAAAGCAACTTGAACGGAATACAGTGATATTATGCACCTAGACACAAGAAATGAATTCCAAAAATTGAGTAAGTGTGACCCTAAAGATGTTTTTGATTGATTGTTTATATATTTGGCATGTTATAATTTAATTGGTGTCTCCACAGAACGACTGGTTAAGCTCATCGCCTTATAACTAAGGGAGCTCGGGTTCGATTCTCGGTGAGGACACAAGTGGTTCGGATCCCGCCCTTAGAACGTCATCATCATCCCATGGAAAGCAATGCAAAACCACCATGGTTTCACCTTGCTGAGAGACCTTCGGGGTCAAACACATGCCTCCGGGAAGAACACCAATCATCATCATAAATTAATTACTAATAGCAGGCAAATTATGAGCTTTCTTATATTACAGTACAAAAGCATATACAGTTTGAACCTCAGTATTTTCATTTTTCTAATAGATTAAGAAAAATAATTACAGTAAAATTTACGTGGCCAAACTATAGTCTGTTAAAAGATTTTTTTAAAAATGTCAGTTAGTTAAAAGTCTCTAATCAGTTCTACTGCTTGCTTATTTGTTACAAAAATAATAATTCGATTTATATCCCGAGTTTAGGTCGAAATGACCCATTCATCTACAACACCCGTCAATCTAAACCAAAGAAAATCAATAATATTGTATATGCTTCATGGAAAGTAAGTGAGACATAGTTAATTATTCCCACTAGCTAACTATATATATATATATATATATACCGTGGCGGATCCAAAGGGAGGGCTATAGGGGCTATAGCCCCCCCCCCTTGACGCTCAGGTATACACTGGATAAAATAGGCTTCAATCTTGCTTTACACTGGATAAAACGGCAAAATATGGTTTAGCCCCTCCCTTGATCATATTCTGGATCCGCCCCTGTATATATATATATATATATATATACAGAAGCTAGGCCGTCATGAACATATTGGTACAAGATATTTAGAAACAATTGTCGGTCTGTCGAATTTATAATTTATGCCTGTCGAATTGCAATGTACTCTAATAATAAAAGTAATTATGTTTCACTGCATTTCCTCTTATGTTTTACACAATGCTGTAATTGCGTGATATTCAACCAACATGCAATTGTATGTTTATTCAAATAGCAAAATGTTTAACTTACGTCTATTACAATTCCCTGTGGAAATGCTGATCCATCTTCGTTTCGTATGTCAATTGTTCCCGATTTCAATTGTTCTTCTTCCTCCTGCGAAATGCTCGTAATCGATCGATCTACCTGTGGAAAGGAAAAGAACTAATACGTTACAAATAAAGTTTATTTTCTTAAAAGAGAAAAATATATTTAATTTGTATTCTAAAGGTGAAGAAAATGCATAAATGATAAAATAACTGTGTATAAATATTGAATCTACATATTCCGTGTTCATTGTGAAAATGTACAGTTAAGAAAACAAAAAAATGGGGCGATTCTTACAGAATCTAAGTAAGAATGACCTCATTTTTTCTTTTGCTAACTGTACATAAAAATTAAATTCTCTCCGTATTCATTAACAACTTTGTGTTGTGAACATCATCAAGAATCAGCGCATTCATAAAATAGATGCGAATGCATTCAAATTAGCTGCCGAGGCCCGAACACTTTTTTTAAAGTCACGTTAATCGTATTGGATAGAAACAATCTATATAGTCTTACACTGGTACATGTTACTTATTTGCGATATGTTTATGAAATAATGGGTCTATTGCAAAATTTGTGATAGCGAAACTCCACGAGGATCTGTTAACGGTAACAATCATTCATTTTAACTCTTCAGAATTCTAGTTAGTAGACGATACTGCTACTACCACTACTACTACTACTATTACTGCTACTACTACTACTACTACTACTAATAATAATAATAATAATAATAATAATAGTAATAGTAATAATAATAATCACTGGCACGGCAGACCAATAGATTCTGGGCCTGCTCTAACGCCATCTGATAGCGAGTGGTAAAAATTCATCCACCTGGGTAACAGAACGCGGGTCAGCCGGTCGTGTCACTACCCGCCAACAGGCGTATTAGGAGCTTTGCAGGCCAAGTGACCGTCATATCTTTATTTATGTGACTCCCCAGTTTTCCTGCCGTTGAAAAGCGAAAAGTCCGGGGATTGAACCCAGGAGCACGTAGACATGAGTCCAACGCTTTAACCTCTCGACTATGGAGCATGGAGGCCCTCTACTTAATTAATAGATGAATGCTTGAAATACAGCTAAAGTTGGTTAATACACATCTAACGAGTAAAAGTCTTATCTCTTTGGTACATGTATCAAGCATCAGTGTTGGTATAGAATGTAATTATTGCTACTTGTATCAATTGGGAAAGAACTTTCTTTGAGCCTGAAGTTCGCCGCCTATGTGAGAGGCCGCCACTCTACCCACCCCAGCCTGCTAAGACGCAACGTGTGTAAACACCTTCTCTCTATTAAACGTAATAAAACGAAAATACGTTACGTAATGTAGGCCTACTTACCTGTACTGTGTTGTTATCACTGCCTTCTACATCCGTCCGCTCCCTCTACCTGCCTGCTCAATCAGCCAAAAAAGGCGTGTACATTTCATCACGAATTCACCACTAGATGGCAGGTCCTACCATGGCATCCTACCGTTTGACAGTCAATCCTGTAGCGTTGCAGTTTGACATTTGTATTCTACGTATACAATACATGTTAATAGAAATAATGTAAAGAAATCTAAATGGTTTGCGTAAAGGATATAATATGCGGTAGTCATTGAAGAAGTACCAAAAAAAAAAAAAAAAAAAAATGTTCAAATAGAAACACATTTGTTGATGTTACGACTTACGCCCAAAAATGAAAGAATACGCACAATCATATATTGGCCTAAATAGAATATATGTAATTTTATGTTCTCGTGTGAAGGAACCAGGCCCGTAGCCAGCCCAAACACTTAGGGGGGGCTGAAGTTAGGGGGGACCCGATCCAACCATATGATAGTTCATCACCATATTATAGTTCTTTTACAAGCCTACTGTAAAACTTTAAGGGGGCCAGCAAAAATTTAGGGGGGCCCGGCCCCCCCTAGACCCCCTGGATACGGGCCTGGAAGGAACTGTGATGCTATAAGCAAGGGTGCCGATCCTGGGGGGCGGGGGCCCCGACCCCCCGCATTGTACTTATGAATATGTGATATTTGGTATAATTTGAATGCCATTTGTCTTAAAATCCTCATATGTCTTCTGCATCTGAATGCCCCCCCTCCCAAATTTACTGAGAAATCGGCACCATTAACTATAATTGTAATTATACAGGGTGGCACAAAAGTAGGTATACGCCTACATCCCTGCATCGATCAGATATATCATTCTAGCTTATGGGTTCATTTGTTTCGGCTGTTCCGAGCTTAAGATATAAGTACAAAGACATTAACAATAAATAATAAAGAAACTAAGTCTACCTTATGGATAGCAATAAGAAATGATATAAAAAGCAATGGGCTGGTCAGTAAGTTAATGTATACCTACTTTTGGGCCACCATATATATATAATAAGGAAGTTTAAACCCCAATACTAGTCATTTCTAATACAAATGTGAAACACAAAGAATTGTACCTTTTCTAATACACTTTCCAGACTTTGGGCTATCGCAAACCACACCACAACATGTTATATAATTTTTTCTTACTCTAAGCCAAATTGTACATTGTTTTAATATTAAAATTAGTGTTGCCCACGATACGAAACCGCAACTGTCTATGAGAAACGAGATGACAAAGCTGTCTCACAATATAGCAACAGCTTCTTGAGATGAAATAGCTTAAATCTTGTCTCGAGAGCAACAATATCCAAAATATACAAGTGAGTATAGTTTCAGACAGTGAAACTACAGTAGACTTCCAAGCTATGCAAATTGAATACTATATTGAAGACATGGAGTACATTCTTGGAACTGAATCGATTTCTGAGAAACCTTTCGCAAAATCTCTTACCGTTTTTGCTATATGAAAATCAACATTGAAACTGGACGTAGTACTGAATTTCTTCAACTTCCAGTTTTACTAAAATATAGGGGTGCAAATGGGTTATTTCCCTGAGACCATAAATTAATTTCCGAAAACAGTTTGTGGCTATCTATCACTGTTTTGAGTTATAAGCTTTACTGTTGAAACCGGAAGTGGTCGATTTCAACCATTCCGGCTTAAGTAAAAGGTAGTCCAAGGAGATGGAAAATATTCCTGGGACACTGAATCGATTCCCGAAAACTGCATGACGATAGCTCTTGCCGTTTTTGCTCTGATACCTGTCAACCGAAGGACATAGCCGTTCTGTAAGACTGACAACACTTATGCATAGTATAGTTTGGAAGTCTAATACGGGAGATCTTTTTTATTTTATAATTCCTCGTCAATATACCCCATTGTTGAACTCATCAAATGTGGAGTATACAGTTAGTTTATTGAGTTAGAGAGTTTCGTACATGCAACTGCCAAAGGCTTGAGGAAAAAACGGAAAATCTAGTATCCCTCATGTATACCCCTATTAATGTTCTTACGTAGTTCATTATCGGATGGTATTTCATGAAATAACACTCCATTGTATTCCAACTTGCCTTTTCTTGCTTTGCAGAATGATACCCAACAATATAAGACCATTTTCTTTTCTAAACTATTGGAAAAGCGTGGTCATTCCTATGCAAACCATAAAGATTTACTCACAAAAAATGGGCAGTACGTGCTGCACTCTAGCGTCGAAATTAGAAAACAAGCGTTCACGCGGGAGACAATGGTTTTTGAAAAGAATGAACAGGCAGGTAAGTGAATCGAGGAGGCGGTGGTTGTTATCTTCTGGAATATTTGTTGATTTCTTGCTGGTTTCCTCATTCTCTGGTTCTACGTTTTCATTTCCATTATTGTCTGTTTCAGGAGTACGAAAGAATTTCTTTAATGCTGCTGCCTGTTTCTCATTTTCAGCCGCTAATTGTGCTCTTCTTTTTCTGTATACATTTCCAGAGGGCTTCTTTTTTTCCGACATGTTGATAAAGAACACATTAACGCAACGATTCTTCTACTAAGAGTCGAAATTCAGGAGACAAAAGAAGAACACGCACACCATGAAGCCTGCACTACATGTACATGACTTCTGATTTATAATTTTCTTTCACGAGACATTTGACAGTACAAACAGGACTAATTTCTTTTTGGTTGCCGATAACTCAATATTGTTTGTGTGTATTGTTAGAGCGGCCGACATAACTTTGTCGCAAGGAGTGCAATTGTCGGCACCGCGGCGGTTGTAAGTGTCAGAGCGTGTTATTGTTGCTCAAAACTCCCAACTCTCAACAATAGCCTTTAGCTTTGTCAGTGGAGATTTTTTTTATAGACAAATAAGGTGAAGGGATGAAGGTATTTCCTTTATAGGAGATTCAAGAAAAAAAAAACGGGGTTGTTATAAAGAGTAAGGCCTATGGCATGAGGTAGTAACCAATGTTGCTACACAATTTATGAAAAAGTTAATTTTTAGTTCACCGTTTACAATAATATAAATTTAGCAAGAATTTTGGCGCCCCCCAAACTCCCCTAAAATTTGGCGCCCCGGGCGGTCGCCCGGCTCGCCCGGCCCTTCCGCCGGTACTGCTTAAATTGTATGAATTGTATATTTCAGTTAGGAGGATCATTGCCATTACTGTAAAAGGTGAACAACTGTTAAGGGACAAGTTTCTGTGTAAAGAACCTGCCCGCCGGATTGGTCTAATGCTCCGCCAGTGGATTGGACACTATGGAAAATAAGAGGCTCAAAGGCGTTAAATATCGTCCATTTTGAAAGTTTGCACATGTATGTGTTATCTTTCACAATTTAAAATGTATGTTTTCGAAGGGTAGTATCTTTCCACTTACTATGAGAATGAAATCAGTACGCGTATCTTTTTATTACTTCGCGATTTAATCAAATCTTTTAACCCTAGATTATAAAGCTTTCGTAATTTTTACGATGCGATTTATATATATATATACTTAATGGTTGTATATTTTTAAAATTTAAAAATTATGTAGAATTCAGTTATATGCCTATATTACAAACATATGTAATTTGTTTATCTTCAGAGCGGGGAAAATAAAACAATATTTTTGTGTGGTGTGTATTTCTAGTTCTAGCGTTTTTGCAAATGGCGCGTCGTAAAATTTACGAAGGCTTTGTAATCCAGGATTTTAAAGGCCCAGTCCCTAACAAAATCGATTAATGCATTATTTTTTTCTTTGCAATTTACCCAAGATACCAGGGATGTAAATGAGCGCGCTCATCTGAGCTAGCTCATATGAGCGTGCTCGTTTATCGTAAGTTTTATCATGAACTAACTCCTTTTGAAAGATGTGAGCGTGAGTTCAGTTTAACTCGAAATGTAGGTGAGTTTGATCGTAAAATCCCGCTCAACGCCACATAGTTTGATTTTCACAAAATAATGTAATTGTCCATTTGTAGATTTGCTGTTATCCGATCTTTGAGAAGATACTTTAAATACTAATTTGTAATTATATAAATTATAAAGGTTACGGACTTTAGGACTAGAAATAGCTCGAGGCGACTGTAGTCTGGAAGTGCATCTATTTCAAGTGACAATATTAGTTTAGTTGGCGGAATTTATCATATGTTTTTAATGTTTGTCCAAAATTATAACCCGATAGTTATGTATGAACCAAAGACAGAGAAAATATCTTGCCTTGTTTATAGTTGATCAGTTATTTTATTTTTAATCAAATCAACGGAAATAGATATTGTTGTAATCTACAAATTTTAAAGAGAGAATCATCTTATTAAAAAGATCATCTCGGTATTTTTAAAAATCAGTTACTTCTTGAATTTCTCAATGCAATAACAAAATGTAGTAGTCCCAGATTTATGGCATTTTAGGTTACGTTTGAGGCTTCCGGGCTTAAGCCTCGGAAATTTTATTTACTATGTTAAAGTAAATGAAATATCTTGCAGAATTTTCACATTTCCAGGGCTAAAGTTAGCAAAGACCCCCGAAACATAATCGTAAATACGCCACTGCATATCATTGTAAATATTTTTAGTTCTTAAATCATCAGAGTGTATTTTCATTATGTTGAGCATGAACTTGAGCGAAACTTTAAAAAAAAAAAAAAAACCTGACCGTGAGTTGAGCTCGCTTCTAAAAAGCTTGAGTGTAAATGTGAATTAACTCACTTTTTACACTCTGAGTTTGAGCTGAGCTAAGCTCGTTTCAAAAGTGAGAGTTTACAACCCTGCAAGATACTATAGATATATCATGAAACTTAGTGAAAAGAAGAAAATAAAACTAGCAATACTACCTGCCTCATTAAATCCGCACACGACTCACGGCCCGTGTTCTATTCTGTGTTGTGTCTAGCTTTTGATTTTTCATTGATCAGGTAGGACAACAGCAAAAAGAAAAATATGATTAAAATTTTAGTTGGGATTCAATGTTCTGTAGTCTTTTCTTTTCTTTTCTTTTTTTCTTTCTTTTTTTTAAGTAATGAGGATGAAATAGGATTCTCGATATTCTCCACCTTTATTCCTGTGAAGATTGCCCACATCATTTAGAGCTCCCTTGTACAACCTGATGACATGGCCATTGTTTTACATTTGTTTTTCGTACTAAAAGTAGTGTAGAAAATACTCGGAGCTTTAACCCGTTTTTTACTGTTTTTACTGTTGTTTTTTTATTATTTAGGATGTCTCAGTGGCACATAACACATTTGTTTTTATATCCATTGTACCGTAATGCGCACAGTGTGTGGTAGGAGTTTAGCAGTGTTTGTTTCCTATTTTTTAACTGTGACGGAATCCAAGCTGTAGTAGGGCATGGAAACTTCTACTTTTCGTACCGTGATGTAACCCATGTGGAATAGTAGATCTTGCAGTGTTACTTTCACATTTTTCGAGTGTCTCGCGGTGTCTCAGCAGTATTGTAACATGGATACAGTTGTGTTACTTTTACTTCTCTTACCACAATGTGAACCATATGCCAAAACAGATTTTGCAGTACTATTGTCTTATTTTCCGTGTGTTAAGGTATTCCAGCTATAGTGAGATATGTGAGCATTCATCATCAGTCTTTTACTGCCTACATTCTGATTTCATTATAATGTGGAACAGTCTTCAGTTTCCTGTATTTTCCGTAAGAGGACTCCCCAGTTTCTGTGAAAATCCCATTGCGCACTTCAAATTGGGCCTCAATTGCAGCATCATTGTATTTGTCAGGTACGACTTCCTTTATCTTCTCTTAACCTGACATTGCTATCTCAATTTCTTCTTGCGTTACTGTGTTTTAAACATGGTATGTGGCGATTTTCGGACACCTTTCACTCGCAAACTATACCACTTCACCTTTTTTCATATAATATTTTGTCCTTGTTTTACTTGAAAATCACCTTCCAAGCGTTGTAACGTGTCTTTTAAAATGTCCTGTATATATAGGGTGTATCAAAACTACACCAACAGGGGCGCATGCACACGGGGGTCCACAGGATCCGACCCCCCCAAAAGTTCCTAACTCAACATACACTTTCATATTTTCTTAATAAAACTATACTTGTCTAACATTGAAATGATTGATGTAGCATGAATATTTGATCTTACTCTTCATCCGTACTCTCTCATAAAACAATCTAGTTCTATCATTTTTTTTTTTTTTTTTGCTGAAAATATAAAACAATCTAGTTCTATCATCTTTTACAACTACTTATCATTTTTTCTGGTGCAGAGTAATATCGGTTCAATACTACGTAAATGTAATGGCTTGTAACATTGGACCCCTCCCTACAAATTCTGGGGGCGCGCCTGAACACCAACAACGTTTGAGAGTTAATTCATGATACGAGATAAAGACAGAAAACACAGACTTACCTGCATATAGAAATGCCTCGATTCGGCACTATAACTAGCCGAAAATTTGTCGTAAAAATACAAAAGCAGCCTTAAGGCAAGAACAAAATGTCGGATCGAAATTGGGTAAAAGGGAATGTCCATTATGTTTAATCGTAGATTCCACTTATACACAATTGGAAGTGGTGCAGGGGCGGCACAATGGTGACCCCAAAGAAACTGGAGAATTCCTTAAGTATTTTATCAAAAGTTGGACGACGAAAATAAACGCAATAAACAAAACGAAGTTGAGTGACCACATACAATATCTCAACGAATGAAAATCATAGTACAACTAGTAAAAATTAAGCTAGAAGACGGCAAATTTGAAAGAAAAAAGAAGAGATACACGTGTTTGATTGTTCTACTTTGTCTCAGTGCAGGACAAACTCTCGGAAGATCTGCCTTCTCCTTGGACATATCCTTTGAATGTATTATATACTTTAAAAACTATTAAGATATGTATTTTGCTGAAGTTAGCAGGTTGTACTGCACGAACAATCCAGCACTTGAAATTCCCTCTAGTCCGTTTTTTGTAGAATCTGTCCTTGGTGTATTTATATTCTTGAGTTGATGCACTGTCGAGCTGCCGACTATAGGATATTTTTATCTTTCCTATTACATGTTGTCTGACAATCCTTTTAACTCTTACTCTTGAAGTACTCTTACTTGAAGTTTCATAGTCGTATTTCCTTCACAACGTCTTTCTACTTTTTTACGTTTGCGATGCATTGAATTATGTGAAAGTGAAGTATCAGTGACTTCGTCAGAGGGAGCAAGGGGGACGAGCCCCCTCACTGATGACGACGCCTGCTCCCTGGACACGTTGTATTGTAATGTAGGTCAAAAACTACCTTTTCGTGTATATAAAAATTTGTTGTCTCCCAATTTTTTCTCCACTGCACTTACTTCCCCCCGACCCACAAGAAATTAATGATTGCATTGTATCAATTTCCTCAAAATTAAGAAATAAAAACTTCTTGTGCATGATTTACAGGTTATGAAATGGTTATTCTGATGCGATGAGGCAGTCTGTAGAAATTAGTTTGCTATTGTTGACTACGTAGGTATTGTAGAATCGATGTTCAAAAGTCTACTAAATGACGTACATCGTAATATCGAATACTCTTATATGAAGGACGCCCAATAAATATCCTCAATTATTAAACATTGACCTTATCCTATATGATTTGAAGTTATTTGCACTATTTCTTGGCGTATTTCCATTCGCTTACAAAATGATTTTCCCATTTGGCTATGAGTTTCTTTGTACTATAGTATCCTAGAACAATATTTTCCAGTCCATCCAGCAATAGAAAACTGTCTGAATTATTTAAGTAACCATGATAGGACTAATAATGCTTAAGACTCATGAACAAAATCTGCTTGATGTCTCTCTCTATGCTATTCAGGCAATTTGCATTTTCTTCTAACTAATCTAGAGCTGTAGTTCTCAGCCTTTTGAACATGGTCCTCTTTTTCGGTAGCCCTTCTTCCTTACAAATAATAACAACCGTAATGAAACTATTAGAAACCACCTTAACCAGCAACCATTAACAATTCGTGAGTCCTGGAGGACCAGTTGAGAATACGTTACCTACAAAAACGTATTTCCCTTTTAGGACAAAGAAAACTCTACGAATTCCATATTTGTGAGCATCGGTACTTTCTGTACATTGTTTTATCACATGTGGGATATACTTGACAAATACATCTCTCATAGTTACAGTTTTTCCTCCAAAGTGGGAAAACAGTGGTAGGGATGCGCACGAGTCGAGTCGAGTCGAGATTTAAGCCTGTCTCGACTCGTCTCGAGAAAATGTTGTCTCGACTCGTGTCTCGACTCGGAAATATGTTTCTGTCTCGACTCGAGTCGAGACAAAATATACGAGTTAAAATATACGCACACATAAGCAAGAATATTATGACTACCTACCTAATTGTCAGTGTGTCCATCTTTGGCACGGATAACAATGGCGAACGCGTCTTGGCATAGACGCAATGATCCTTGAAAGGTCACTGGAGAGAGTTGGCACCACATGCGTACACACAGGTCACCTAATTTCCGTAAATTCTGGGGAGGGGGCGATGCGCTGTGACGTCACGTTCAATCACGTCCCATCTGTGTTCGATTGGGTTCAGATCCGGCGAGTTGGGCGGCCAGCACATCACTTGGAACTTGCCCCTGTGTTCCTCGAACCACTCCATCACAATCCTGGCCTTGTGATATGGTGCATTATCTTTTCGAAAAATGCCACTACCGTTGGGAAACATGGTCGTCATGAAGGGGTGTACGTAGTCTGCAAGCAGTGTGCGATACGCCTCGACCGTCATGGTGCCTTGCTCGAGCTCCACTAGACACATGGGTGTTCACGTGAATGTTCCCCGGAGCTTAATTAAGCCACCGCCAGCTTGTCTCCGTCCCGCAGTACAGGTGTCAAGGAGCTGTTCCCTTGGAATACGACGGATTCGCACCTTCCCATCGTCATGATGAAGAAGGTATCGGGATTCATCAGACAATGCAACGCTCTGCCACTGTGCCAAGGTTTAGTGACGATGGTCATGTGTTCATTTCAGTCGTAGTTGCCGATGTCGTGGTGTTAACATTCGCACATGGATGGGACATGGGCTTCGGAGGCCCATCGTTGGGGGTGTTCGGTGCACTGTGTGTTCACACACACTTGTACTTTGCCCGGTAATAAAGTATGATGTTAGTTCTGCCACAGTTCGTTGCCTGTCCTATTTTATCAGTCTGCCCAGCCTATGACGTCCGACATCTGTAATGAGGTGGGGGCGCCGAACCCCTCAACGTTTGGACGTCGTTTCCCCTTGGTTTCTCCACTTGTTGAAGACACTCACTACAGCACTCCTCGAACACCCGACAAGTCCTGCAGTTTCCGAAATTCTCCTGCCGAGTCTCCGGGACATTATAACCTGCCCTCGGTCAAACTCAGATAGATCGCGCGCCTTCCCCATTCTACACACGGCCAACACTCTCACTGATACTACATGCACCGTACGTGTGACTGACTAGCAGGCATTCGTCGGCAGGTGACGCAGATATCGCCTGGACGGGTTTATATCGATAGTAAGTAGGTAGTCACAATGTTCTGACTGATCAGTACATAATAAATAAATTTAAAATGTACAAAATTTTCAACATTCTGATTAATTTGCAGGAAATTTCAGAAGTTATGACAAAAAGGAACTGACTTGGATAAGACAACGTTTAGTTGATGAGACAACATTTTTTTCTTTCTTTTTTTTTTTAGTTTTTGAGGTGTGAGCTTTGACCATGCCTTCTGAAATTTTGATGTTTGGTGCTCATCAGTCGCGCTTCCATTTATTTTTTTCTAATTGTTCCAGTTCATGATAATTAACAACACATTGCACAGTTCGAATATATGTTCACGTTTTCATTCAATCCAACTCAAGCCGCTTCAGATATTATATAGTTGTATTTGTTTACGAAGAATTAATTGCGTATTAGAAATACACCCCAACAAAAAATTCTACGTGCTCATCTGCTTAGTATTCAAGGTTTTAATTACAACCTGAATTGTTAAAATGTGAACATAAGCTGCATTATATATCTAAGTAGTTCCTATGGATAATTGAAGTGCATTCTAATTAAGGTTTTCTAGCAAGCATTTCTGCTGTTCATAAACCTTACGCATTCGAGTAGGAAAAAAATAGAAAGAAAGAAGTAAAAATGGTAATTTTGCTACCGTGACCCACTTGGGCTCATGCTCTCTATCCTCAATGGAGCTCGTGTTTGTTTACCAAAAATTAATTGTGTTTTAGAAATACACCCCAAGAAAACAATTCTACGTGCTCATCTGCTCAGTATTCAAGCTTTTAATTACAACCTGAATTGTTAAGGGGGTGTCTACCCATCATCAGAGGCTTCAGAATCTCCATAAGGTAACATGTAAAATTTAATTCATAAATATCTTACAAAAAACTGCACTTAGAAACTTGCAATTTTTCTATACGAATGCCAAAGAGCAATACAAAGGAGGTGGTTATCTCAATTTTACACTTAATGACTTAGATTAATTGTAATAATTACTTCCGTAATGACGGAATCACTATTTTAGGTAAAGAATCAAAAGACCACTTTCATACTTCATAAATTACTGTGGGTGACATTCTTTGAAGAACATATGCTGGGGAGGAATGCATTGTGGCAATTTGAGAAGCGAAACTCGTGTCTACCACCTCCATTTTCATAATCATTTACGCCTTGAGCAGCCTTCGTTCCCACCCCTTCCCCCACTTCCTTACTGAGTTCCTACAACTTTATGACGACAACTATAGAACAAACATAATGATCTTTGAAACCTTAGTATCGGTCATATCTTTCCAATTGCTTTTCTACATTTTTTGTTGCTTCAAACGGACGGTGTTGGGAATAGGAGCTGGCAACTTTGTGCCTTGTTTACAGTTCAGCTGCTAGAAGAAGAAGAAGGACTAGAAAGTTGTGACCGCATGGTGCTTGTAGAAGCTATTTTTTCTTGTGTTACGTTCTTTTGTGGAAATAAAAGTGAATAGCCAGAAATAAAAAGGTTTCATTCCTCTAAAGTGTAGATATTTTGATTTCTAACATCTGGCGACCGTGACAGGACACAATAGACCATGGAGGAAATGAAAAAACAGCGTAAAATCTTGAGAGCAGCATTCACTAGGTTGCATACGAACTGTTCGGAACTGTGTAGCGCAGAACTTAAAAACGAAAGTGATATTAGTGGTACATTTCAAGTGTTAGAAGAGAAATACATGAAAATGAAGGAGATAGATGAGAAGATAATGACATCAGCAACAGAAGATAATTGGAGCGAGAAAGAACTACTAGAAGAAACGGAGCAAGCAGATAAGTATTCTTTAAAATTCTACCAAATTAAAAACAAGGTTGAGGCTGCGTTGCATGCGTGTAAAACGAACGAGAGTAGTGGTAGCACGAGTAGTGAAAGAAACTTTAAACTCCCAGAAGTGGAAATTAAGAAATTTGATGGTAATTTGAAAAACTGGCTTCCGTTTTGGTCACAGTTTGTGCGCATAGACGAAGATAAACGGATTCCTAATGTAGACAAATTCCAATATCTCATTCAAGCTATTGTACCGAACACACGTGCACGTCAGTTCGTAGAAAGTTTTCCCCTGTGTGAAGATAACTACCCGAAGGTTATTCAGGGTTTGAAAGCGCGTTTTGGACGTGACGATATGTTAGTAGAGGTATATGTTCGTGAACTTTTAAAGCTAGTGTTTCATAATCTAAGTAACAATGGTAATCTAGAATTGATAGACCTGTATGACAAGTTGGAATCTCAACTTCGCGCTTTAAGTACTTTAGGTGTCACAACAGATAAATGTGCTGCCATGCTGTATCCCCTTGTGGAGTCATGCTTACCTGCTGAACTATGCCTGCGAAACATTTTTACAAACATTGGTAGTAAAAGTGAGAGGGCGGAATTCAGAAAAGAATGTCAGGGCGATTATAGACACTGGTTCACAGCGATCTTATATCTGTACTAGCTTAGCGCGGGAAATGAACTATGAAGTATTACGAAAAGAAACTGTAGCGCACGCTCTTTTTGGAGGTGTATTTTCAGAACCATGTGAACATGACTGTTTTCGAGTTAGGCTAACCAACCTCAATGGTGATTATGCATGTAATTTTGAAGCACTGAATCAGGATGTTATTTGTAATAGTGTTACATCAATCATAGATGGTCCTTGGTTATCAGAGTTATGGGAAATGGGTATAGAAATATCCGATAATCAACCTGGCCCAATCGCAATTTTAATAGGTGCGGACATTGCCGGTAAACTTTTCACAGGTAAGAGAATTGCATTGAAAGTTGGCCTGATTGCTATGGAGACATTGCTCGGCTGGATTTTAATGGGAAAAATAAACAGGAAGGATTCTGTTAGATTTTCTACAATGCAAGTCACAACGATGTTTTGCAAATCAACACCTGTTTCAGACTTGTGGAAATTGGATGTTTTAGGCATAACCGATCCAGCGGAAAAGAAAACGAAAATGGAGGCGCAACAGGAAGTAATGGAATATTTTAACCAGACAACGACCATTAACGCTGACGGGAGGTATGAAGTAAAAATGCCTTGGCTAATGGAACATCCACCTCTCCCCAACAACATAGATACCTGTAAAAGAAGGCTGAAGAATGTAGTTGTTAGATTGAAGGCTGAAAACTACTACGAAATGTACGAGAAGGTTCTGAAAGAGTGGGAAGATGAAGACATCGTAGAGGAAGTTCCTGCGGAAGAGATAGAGAAGAAAGGCTACTACTTACCTCATCGTCATGTTGTTAAGATGACTAGTAGTACGACGAAGATCCGTCCAGTATTTGATGCCTCAGCGAGAGAGAAAAATCATCCATCTTTAAATCAGTGTTTAGAGAAAGGAATCAATTTGATAGAAATTATTCCAGCGATTCTGACACGTTTTAGATTGAACAAGTTGGGAGTTGTGTCTGACATTAAGAAGGCGTTTCTACAAATTTTCCTGTGTAAGAGAGACCGAGACTATTTACGATTTCTTTGGATAAATGGAGAAGGTGGTATAAAAATATATCGTCACAAAAGAGTAGTGTTTGGCGTGAGTTGCAGTCCTTTCCTGTTGGGAGCCGTAATAGAGCATCATCTTAGGCGAGCACTACAAAAGTGTAATGAGGGTCAGAGTAGTTATGCTAAGGAAGTCATTTTGAAGTTATTGAATAGTTTTTATGTAGATAATTGTGTCACTAGTGTCAAAAATGAAGATGAGCTTCGTCAGTTTAGAGAAGAAGCCACGAACTTAATGGCGGAAGCAAAACTCGAACTTCGAGGGTGGGAGCATACCTCTTTAGAAAACACACTAGAAGAGAATAGAGTTCCTGTACTTGGCCTACAATGGGAAACTGTTTCAGATGTGTTGGAATTACGACCAGAATGTTTTGAGGATACAAAACCTGCGGTTGTCACGAAGAGAATAATTTTGTCATTTGCTAACAGAATATTTGATCCTATTGGTGTCACGTGTCCAGTAACGCTAAGCCCGAAAATTCTTTTACAACAAGTATGGTCATCGAAGATAAATTGGGACGAAGCGGTAAGCTAAAGTTGCGTCTGCACTGTTTGTACTGTCCCTCTGCCACGTACGCAATAGTTCAGCAGGTAAGCATGACTCCACAAGGGGATACAGCATGGCAGCACATTTATCTGTTGTGACACCTAAAGTACTTAAAGCGCGAAGTTGAGATTCCAACTTGTCATACAGGTCTATCAATTCTAGATTACCATTGTTACTTAGATTATGAAACACTAGCTTTAAAAGTTCACGAACATATACCTCTACTAACATATCGTCACGTCCAAAACGCGCTTTCAAACCCTGAATAACCTTCGGGTAGTTATCTTCACACAGGGGAAAACTTTCTACGAACTGACGTGCACGTGTGTTCGGTACAATAGCTTGAATGAGATATTGGAATTTGTCTACATTAGGAATCCGTTTATCTTCGTCTATGCGCACAAACTGTGACCAAAACGGAAGCCAGTTTTTCAAATTACCATCAAATTTCTTAATTTCCACTTCTGGGAGTTTAAAGTTTCTTTCACTACTCGTGCTACCACTACTCTCGTTCGTTTTACACGCATGCAACGCAGCCTCAACCTTGTTTTTAATTTGGTAGAATTTTAAAGAATACTTATCTGCTTGCTCCGTTTCTTCTAGTAGTTCTTTCTCGCTCCAATTATCTTCTGTTGCTGATGTCATTATCTTCTCATCTATCTCCTTCATTTTCATGTATTTCTCTTCTAACACTTGAAATGTACCACTAATATCACTTTCGTTTTTAAGTTCTGCGCTACACAGTTCCGAACAGTTCGTATGCAACCTAGTGAATGCTGCTCTCAAGATTTTACGCTGTTTTTTCATTTCCTCCATGGTCTATTGTGTCCTGTCACGGTCGCCAGATGTTAGAAATCAAAATATCTACACTTTAGAGGAATGAAACCTTTTTATTTCTGGCTATTCACTTTTATTTCCACAAAAGAACGTAACACAAGAAAAAATAGCTTCTACAAGCACCATGCGGTCACAACTTTCTAGTCCTTCTTCTTCTTCTAGCAGCTGAACTGTAAACAAGGCACAAAGTTGCCAGCTCCTATTCCCAACACCGTCCGTTTGAAGCAACAAAAAATGTAGAAAAGCAATTGGAAAGATATGACCGATACTAAGGTTTCAAAGATCATTATGTTTGTTCTATAGTTGTCGTCATAAAGTTGTAGGAACTCAGTAAGGAAGTGGGGGAAGGGGTGGGAACGAAGGCTGCTCAAGGCGTAAATGATTATGAAAATGGAGGTGGTAGACACGAGTTTCGCTTCTCAAATTGCCACAATGCATTCCTCCCCAGCATATGTTCTTCAAAGAATGTCACCCACAGTAATTTATGAAGTATGAAAGTGGTCTTTTGATTCTTTACCTAAAATAGTGATTCCGTCATTACGGAAGTAATTATTACAATTAATCTAAGTCATTAAGTGTAAAATTGAGATAACCACCTCCTTTGTATTGCTCTTTGGCATTCGTATAGAAAAATTGCAAGTTTCTAAGTGCAGTTTTTTGTAAGATATTTATGAATTAAATTTTACATGTTACCTTATGGAGATTCTGAAGCCTCTGATGATGGGTAGACATCCCCTTAACAATTCAGGTTGTAATTAAAAGCTTGAATACTGAGCAGATGAGCACGTAGAATTGTTTTCTTGGGGTGTATTTCTAAAACACAATTAATTTTTGGTAAACAAACACGAGCTCCATTGAGGATAGAGAGCATGAGCCCAAGTGGGTCACGGTAGCAAAATTACCATTTTTACTTCTTTCTTTCTATTTTTTTCCTACTCGAATGCGTAAGGTTTATGAACAGCAGAAATGCTTGCTAGAAAACCTTAATTAGAATGCACTTCAATTATCCATAGGAACTACTTAGATATATAATGCAGCTTATGTTCACATTTTAACAATTCAGGTTGTAATTAAAACCTTGAATACTAAGCAGATGAGCACGTAGAATTTTTTGTTGGGGTGTATTTCTAATACGCAATTAATTCTTCGTAAACAAATACAACTATATAATATCTGAAGCGGCTTGAGTTGGATTGAATGAAAACGTGAACATATATTCGAACTGTGCAATGTGTTGTTAATTATCATGAACTGGAACAATTAGAAAAAAATAAATGGAAGCGCGACTGATGAGCACCAAACATCAAAATTTCAGAAGGCATGGTCAAAGCTCACACCTCAAAAACTAGAAAAAAAAGAAAGAAAAAAATGTTGTCTCATCAACTAACCGTTGTCTTATCCAAGTCAGTTCCTTTTTGTCATAACTTCTGAAATTTCCTGCAAATTAATCAGAATGTTGAAAATTTTGTACATTTTAAATTTATTTATTATGTACTGATCAGTCAGAACATTGTGACTACCTACTTACTATCGATATAAACCCGTCCAGGCGATATCTGCGTCACCTGCCGACGAATGCCTGCTAGTCAGTCACACGTACGGTGCATGTAGTATCAGTGAGAGTGTTGGCCGTGTGTAGAATGGGGAAGGCGCGCGATCTATCTGAGTTTGACCGAGGGCAGGTTATAATGTCCCGGAGACTCGGCAGGAGAATTTCGGAAACTGCAGGACTTGTCGGGTGTTCGAGGAGTGCTGTAGTGAGTGTCTTCAACAAGTGGAGAAACCAAGGGGAAACGACGTCCAAACGTTGAGGGGTTCGGCGCCCCCACCTCATTACAGATGTCGGACGTCATAGGCTGGGCAGACTGATAAAATAGGACAGGCAACGAACTGTGGTAGAACTAACATCATACTTTATTACCGGGCAAAGTACAAGTGTGTGTGAACACACAGTGCACCGAACACCCCCAACGATGGGCCTCCGAAGCCCATGTCCCATCCATGTGCGAATGTTAACACCACGACATCGGCAACTACGACTGAAATGAACACATGACCATCGTCACTAAACCTTGGCACAGTGGCAGAGCGTTGCATTGTCTGATGAATCCCGATACCTTCTTCATCATGACGATGGGAAGGTGCGAATCCGTCGTATTCCAGGGGAACAGCTCCTTGACACCTGTACTGCGGGACGGAGACAAGCTGGCGGTGGCTTAATTAAGCTCCGGGGAACATTCACGTGAACACCCATGTGTCTAGTGGAGCTCGAGCAAGGCACCATGACGGTCGAGGCGTATCGCACACTGCTTGCAGACTACGTACACCCCTTCATGACGACCATGTTTCCCAACGGTAGTGGCATTTTTCGAAAAGATAATGCACCATATCACAAGGCCAGGATTGTGATGGAGTGGTTCGAGGAACACAGGGGCAAGTTCCAAGTGATGTGCTGGCCGCCCAACTCGCCGGATCTGAACCCAATCGAACACAGATGGGACGTGATTGAACGTGACGTCACAGCGCATCGCCCCCTCCCCAGAATTTACGGAAATTAGGTGACCTGTGTGTACGCATGTGGTGCCAACTCTCTCCAGTGACCTTTCAAGGATCATTGCGTCTATGCCAAGACGCGTTCGCCATTGTTATCCGTGCCAAAGATGGACACACTGAAAATTAGGTAGGTAGTCATAATATTCTTGCTTATGTGTGCGTATATTTTAACTCGTATATTTTGTCTCGACTCGAGTCGAGACAGAAACATATTTCCGAGTCGAGACACGAGTCGAGACAACATTTTCTCGAGACGAGTCGAGACAGGCTTAAATCTCGACTCGACTCGACTCGTGCGCATCCCTACCACTGTTTTCCCACTTTGGAGGAAAAAAACTGTAACTATGAGAGATGTATTTGTCAAGTATATCCCACATGTGATAAAACAATGTACAGAAAGTACCGATGCTCACAAATATGGAATTCGTAGAGTTTTCTTTGTCCTAAAAGGGAAATACGTTTTTGTAGGTAACGTATTCTCAACTGGTCCTCCAGGACTCACGAATTGTTAATGGTTGCTGGTTAAGGTGGTTTCTAATAGTTTCATTACGGTTGTTATTATTTGTAAGGAAGAAGGGCTACCGAAAAAGAGGACCATGTTCAAAAGGCTGAGAACTACAGCTCTAGATTAGTTAGAAGAAAATGCAAATTGCCTGAATAGCATAGAGAGAGACATCAAGCAGATTTTGTTCATGAGTCTTAAGCATTATTAGTCCTATCATGGTTACTTAAATAATTCAGACAGTTTTCTATTGCTGGATGGACTGGAAAATATTGTTCTAGGATACTATAGTACAAAGAAACTCATAGCCAAATGGGAAAATCATTTTGTAAGCGAATGGAAATACGCCAAGAAATAGTGCAAATAACTTCAAATCATATAGGATAAGGTCAATGTTTAATAATTGAGGATATTTATTGGGCGTCCTTCATATAAGAGTATTCGATATTACGATGTACGTCATTTAGTAGACTTTTGAACATCGATTCTACAATACCTACGTAGTCAACAATAGCAAACTAATTTCTACAGACTGCCTCATCGCATCAGAATAACCATTTCATAACCTGTAAATCATGCACAAGAAGTTTTTATTTCTTAATTTTGAGGAAATTGATACAATGCAATCATTAATTTCTTGTGGGTCGGGGGGAAGTAAGTGCAGTGGAGAAAAAATTGGGAGACAACAAATTTTTATATACACGAAAAGGTAGTTTTTGACCTACATTACAATACAACGTGTCCAGGGAGCAGGCGTCGTCATCAGTGAGGGGGCTCGTCCCCCTTGCTCCCTCTGACGAAGTCACTGATACTTCACTTTCACATAATTCAATGCATCGCAAACGTAAAAAAGTAGAAAGACGTTGTGAAGGAAATACGACTATGAAACTTCAAGTAAGAGTACTTCAAGAGTAAGAGTTAAAAGGATTGTCAGACAACATGTAATAGGAAAGATAAAAATATCCTATAGTCGGCAGCTCGACAGTGCATCAACTCAAGAATATAAATACACCAAGGACAGATTCTACAAAAAACGGACTAGAGGGAATTTCAAGTGCTGGATTGTTCGTGCAGTACAACCTGCTAACTTCAGCAAAATACATATCTTAATAGTTTTTAAAGTATATAATACATTCAAAGGATATGTCCAAGGAGAAGGCAGATCTTCCGAGAGTTTGTCCTGCACTGAGACAAAGTAGAACAATCAAACACGTGTATCTCTTCTTTTTTCTTTCAAATTTGCCGTCTTCTAGCTTAATTTTTACTAGTTGTACTATGATTTTCATTCGTTGAGATATTGTATGTGGTCACTCAACTTCGTTTTGTTTATTGCGTTTATTTTCGTCGTCCAACTTTTGATAAAATACTTAAGGAATTCTCCAGTTTCTTTGGGGTCACCATTGTGCCGCCCCTGCACCACTTCCAATTGTGTATAAGTGGAATCTACGATTAAACATAATGGACATTCCCTTTTACCCAATTTCGATCCGACATTTTGTTCTTGCCTTAAGGCTGCTTTTGTATTTTTACGACAAATTTTCGGCTAGTTATAGTGCCGAATCGAGGCATTTCTATATGCAGGTAAGTCTGTGTTTTCTGTCTTTATCTCGTATCATGAATTAACTCTCAAACGTTGTTGGTGTTCAGGCGCGCCCCCAGAATTTGTAGGGAGGGGTCCAATGTTACAAGCCATTACATTTACGTAGTATTGAACCGATATTACTCTGCACCAGAAAAAATGATAAGTAGTTGTAAAAGATGATAGAACTAGATTGTTTTATATTTTCAGCAAAAAAAAAAAAAAAAAAATGATAGAACTAGATTGTTTTATGAGAGAGTACGGATGAAGAGTAAGATCAAATATTCATGCTACATCAATCATTTCAATGTTAGACAAGTATAGTTTTATTAAGAAAATATGAAAGTGTATGTTGAGTTAGGAACTTTTGGGGGGGTCGGATCCTGTGGACCCCCGTGTGCATGCGCCCCTGTTGGTGTAGTTTTGATACACCCTATATATACAGGACATTTTAAAAGACACGTTACAACGCTTGGAAGGTGATTTTCAAGTAAAACAAGGACAAAATATTATATGAAAAAAGGTGAAGTGGTATAGTTTGCGAGTGAAAGGTGTCCGAAAATCGCCACATACCATGTTTAAAACACAGTAACGCAAGAAGAAATTGAGATAGCAATGTCAGGTTAAGAGAAGATAAAGGAAGTCGTACCTGACAAATACAATGATGCTGCAATTGAGGCCCAATTTGAAGTGCGCAATGGGATTTTCACAGAAACTGGGGAGTCCTCTTACGGAAAATACAGGAAACTGAAGACTGTTCCACATTATAATGAAATCAGAATGTAGGCAGTAAAAGACTGATGATGAATGCTCACATATCTCACTATAGCTGGAATACCTTAACACACGGAAAATAAGACAATAGTACTGCAAAATCTGTTTTGGCATATGGTTCACATTGTGGTAAGAGAAGTAAAAGTAACACAACTGTATCCATGTTACAATACTGCTGAGACACCGCGAGACACTCGAAAAATGTGAAAGTAACACTGCAAGATCTACTATTCCACATGGGTTACATCACGGTACGAAAAGTAGAAGTTTCCATGCCCTACTACAGCTTGGATTCCGTCACAGTTAAAAAATAGGAAACAAACACTGCTAAACTCCTACCACACACTGTGCGCATTACGGTACAATGAATATAAAAACAAATGTGTTATGTGCCACTGAGACATCCTAAATAATAAAAAAAACAACAGTAAAAACAGTAAAAAACGGGTTAAAGCTCCGAGTATTTTCTACACTACTTTTAGTACGAAAAACAAATGTAAAACAATGGCCATGTCATCAGGTTGTACAAGGGAGCTCTAAATGATGTGGGCAATCTTCACAGGAATAAAGGTGGAGAATATCGAGAATCCTATTTCATCCTCATTACTTAAAAAAAAGAAAGAAAAAAAAGAAAAGAAAAGAAAAGACTACAGAACATTGAATCCCAACTAAAATTTTAATCATATTTTTCTTTTTGCTGTTGTCCTACCTGATCAATGAAAAATCAAAAGCTAGACACAACACAGAATAGAACACGGGCCGTGAGTCGTGTGCGGATTTAATGAGGCAGGTAGTATTGCTAGTTTTATTTTCTTCTTTTCACTAAGTTTCATGATATATCTATAGTATCTTGCAGGGTTGTAAACTCTCACTTTTGAAACGAGCTTAGCTCAGCTCAAACTCAGAGTGTAAAAAGTGAGTTAATTCACATTTACACTCAAGCTTTTTAGAAGCGAGCTCAACTCACGGTCAGGTTTTTTTTTTTTTTTTTTTTTTAAGTTTCGCTCAAGTTCATGCTCAACATAATGAAAACACACTCTGACGATTTAAGAACTAAAAATATTTACAATGATATGCAGTGGCGTATTTACGATTATGTTTCGGGGGTCTTTGCTAACTTTAGCCCTGGAAATGTGAAAATTCTGCAAGATATTTCATTTACTTTAACATAGTAAATAAAATTTCCGAGGCTTAAGCCCGGAAGCCTCAAACGTAACCTAAAATGCCATAAATCTGGGACTACTACATTTTGTTATTGCATTGAGAAATTCAAGAAGTAACTGATTTTTAAAAATACCGAGATGATCTTTTTAATAAGATGATTCTCTCTTTAAAATTTGTAGATTACAACAATATCTATTTCCGTTGATTTGATTAAAAATAAAATAACTGATCAACTATAAACAAGGCAAGATATTTTCTCTGTCTTTGGTTCATACATAACTATCGGGTTATAATTTTGGACAAACATTAAAAACATATGATAAATTCCGCCAACTAAACTAATATTGTCACTTGAAATAGATGCACTTCCAGACTACAGTCGCCTCGAGCTATTTCTAGTCCTAAAGTCCGTAACCTTTATAATTTATATAATTACAAATTAGTATTTAAAGTATCTTCTCAAAGATCGGATAACAGCAAATCTACAAATGGACAATTACATTATTTTGTGAAAATCAAACTATGTGGCGTTGAGCGGGATTTTACGATCAAACTCACCTACATTTCGAGTTAAACTGAACTCACGCTCACATCTTTCAAAAGGAGTTAGTTCATGATAAAACTTACGATAAACGAGCACGCTCATATGAGCTAGCTCAGATGAGCGCGCTCATTTACATCCCTGGTATCTTGGGTAAATTGCAAAGAAAAAAATAATGCATTAATCGATTTTGTTAGGGACTGGGCCTTTAAAATCCTGGATTACAAAGCCTTCGTAAATTTTACGACGCGCCATTTGCAAAAACGCTAGAACTAGAAATACACACCACACAAAAATATTGTTTTATTTTCCCCGCTCTGAAGATAAACAAATTACATATGTTTGTAATATAGGCATATAACTGAATTCTACATAATTTTTAAATTTTAAAAATATACAACCATTAAGTATATATATATATAAATCGCATCGTAAAAATTACGAAAGCTTTATAATCTAGGGTTAAAAGATTTGATTAAATCGCGAAGTAATAAAAAGATACGCGTACTGATTTCATTCTCATAGTAAGTGGAAAGATACTACCCTTCGAAAACATACATTTTAAATTGTGAAAGATAACACATACATGTGCAAACTTTCAAAATGGACGATATTTAACGCCTTTGAGCCTCTTATTTTCCATAGTGTCCAATCCACTGGCGGAGCATTAGACCAATCCGGCGGGCAGGTTCTTTACACAGAAACTTGTCCCTTAACAGTTGTTCACCTTTTACAGTAATGGCAATGATCCTCCTAACTGAAATATACAATTCATACAATTTAAGCAGTACCGGCGGAAGGGCCGGGCGAGCCGGGCGACCGCCCGGGGCGCCAAATTTTAGGGGAGTTTGGGGGGCGCCAAAATTCTTGCTAAATTTATATTATTGTAAACGGTGAACTAAAAATTAACTTTTTCATAAATTGTGTAGCAACATTGGTTACTACCTCATGCCATAGGCCTTACTCTTTATAACAACCCCGTTTTTTTTTCTTGAATCTCCTATAAAGGAAATACCTTCATCCCTTCACCTTATTTGTCTATAAAAAAAATCTCCACTGACAAAGCTAAAGGCTATTGTTGAGAGTTGGGAGTTTTGAGCAACAATAACACGCTCTGACACTTACAACCGCCGCGGTGCCGACAATTGCACTCCTTGCGACAAAGTTATGTCGGCCGCTCTAACAATACACACAAACAATATTGAGTTATCGGCAACCAAAAAGAAATTAGTCCTGTTTGTACTGTCAAATGTCTCGTGAAAGAAAATTATAAATCAGAAGTCATGTACATGTAGTGCAGGCTTCATGGTGTGCGTGTTCTTCTTTTGTCTCCTGAATTTCGACTCTTAGTAGAAGAATCGTTGCGTTAATGTGTTCTTTATCAACATGTCGGAAAAAAAGAAGCCCTCTGGAAATGTATACAGAAAAAGAAGAGCACAATTAGCGGCTGAAAATGAGAAACAGGCAGCAGCATTAAAGAAATTCTTTCGTACTCCTGAAACAGACAATAATGGAAATGAAAACGTAGAACCAGAGAATGAGGAAACCAGCAAGAAATCAACAAATATTCCAGAAGATAACAACACAGTACAGGTAAGTAGGCCTACATTACGTAACGTATTTTCGTTTTATTACGTTTAATAGAGAGAAGGTGTTTACACACGTTGCGTCTTAGCAGGCTGGGGTGGGTAGAGTGGCGGCCTCTCACATAGGCGGCGAACTTCAGGCTCAAAGAAAGTTCTTTCCCAATTGATACAAGTAGCAATAATTACATTCTATACCAACACTGATGCTTGATACAAGTACCAAAGCGATAAGACTTTTACTCGTTAGATGTGCATTAACCAACTTTAGCTGTATTTCAAGCATTCATCTATTAATTAAGTAGAGGGCCTCCATGCTCCATAGTCTAGAGGTTAAAGCGTTGGACTCATGTCTACGTGCTCCTGGGTTCAATCCCCGGACTTTTCGCTTTTCAACGGCAGGAAAACTGGGGAGTCACATAAATAAAGATATGACGGTCACTTGGCCTGCAAAGCTCCTAATACGCCAGTTGGCGGGTAGTGACACGACCGGCTGACCCGCGTTCTGTTACCCAGGTGGATGAATTTTTACCACTCGCTATCAGATGGCGTTAGAGCAGGCCCAGAATCTATTGGTCTGCCGTGCCAGTGATTATTATTATTACTATTATTATTATTATTATTATTATTATTATTATTATTATTATTATTAGTAATAGTAGTAGTAGTAGTGGTAGTAGGAGTATCGTCTACCAACTAGAATTCTGAAGAGTTAAAATGAATGATTGTTACCGTTAACAGATCCTCGTGGAGTTTCGCTATCACAAATTTTGCAATAGACCCATTATTTCATAAACATATCGTAAATAAGTAACATGTACCAGTGTAAGACTATATAGATTGTTTCTATCCAATACGATTAACGTGACTTTAAAAAAAGTGTTCGGGCCTCGGCAGCTAATTTGAATGCATTCGCATCTATTTTATGAATGCGCTGATTCTTGATGATGTTCACAACACAAAGTTGTTAATGAATACGGAGAGAATTTAATTTTTATGTACAGTTAGCAAAAGAAAAAATGAGGTCATTCTTACTTAGATTCTGTAAGAATCGCCCCATTTTTTTTGTTTTCTTAACTGTACATTTTCACAATGAACACGGAATATGTAGATTCAATATTTATACACAGTTATTTTATCATTTATGCATTTTCTTCACCTTTAGAATACAAATTAAATATATTTTTCTCTTTTAAGAAAATAAACTTTATTTGTAACGTATTAGTTCTTTTCCTTTCCACAGGTAGATCGATCGATTACGAGCATTTCGCAGGAGGAAGAAGAACAATTGAAATCGGGAACAATTGACATACGAAACGAAGATGGATCAGCATTTCCACAGGGAATTGTAATAGACGTAAGTTAAACATTTTGCTATTTGAATAAACATACAATTGCATGTTGGTTGAATATCACGCAATTACAGCATTGTGTAAAACATAAGAGGAAATGCAGTGAAACATAATTACTTTTATTATTAGAGTACATTGCAATTCGACAGGCATAAATTATAAATTCGACAGACCGACAATTGTTTCTAAATATCTTGTACCAATATGTTCATGACGGCCTAGCTTCTGTATATATATATATATATATACAGGGGCGGATCCAGAATATGATCAAGGGAGGGGCTAAACCATATTTTGCCGTTTTATCCAGTGTAAAGCAAGATTGAAGCCTATTTTATCCAGTGTATACCTGAGCGTCAAGGGGGGGGGGGCTATAGCCCCTATAGCCCTCCCCTTGGATCCGCCACTGTATATATATATATATAGTTAGCTAGTGGGAATAATTAACTATGTCTCACTTACTTTTTGGCCACATAAATTTTACTGTAATTATTTTTCTTAATCTATTAGAAAAATGAAAATACTGAGGTTCAAACTGTATATGCTTTTGTACTGTAATATAAGAAAGCTCATAATTTGCCTGCTATTAGTAATTAATTTATGATGATGATTGGTGTTCTTCCCGGAGGCATGTGTTTGACCGCGAAGGTCTCTCAGCAAGGTGAAACCATGGTGGTTTTGCATTGCTTTCCATGGGATGATGATGACGTTCTAAGGGCGGGATCCGAACCACTTGTGTCCTCACCGAGAATCGAACCCGAGCTCCCTTAGTTATAAGGCGATGAGCTTAACCAGTCGTTCTGTGGAGACACCAATTAAATTATAACATGCCAAATATATAAACAATCAATCAAAAACATCTTTAGGGTCACACTTACTCAATTTTTGGAATTCATTTCTTGTGTCTAGGTGCATAATATCACTGTATTCCGTTCAAGTTGCTTTGACGGAAGACATATGGGATAACATTTTTTTAAAAAAATAATAATATGTAATATTTATTGCCTTAGTGGTTGAATGACTAGCAGACTCACATTTGATGCAAGAGTTAGCGGATTCTATCCCCCAAGGCTTTTTATATTGAGCATCACAAGGAAATCGGAAAGCTTTTCAAGTAATAAAGTACCAAACTCTAATCCAGAAAGCGCCAAAACATTACGATGCAAGTCAACTAACTTATCACATACCAACCCACCACATTTAAAGAGAAAGAAAAAAAGGACACAGTCAGTGGTGTTTCGGAGCTTAAAAAACAGAGTTTAGTTTTAATTAGTGTATAATAATGTGCATTATTTAAAGAAAATACAGATAGTAAGAAATACAAACTTGCTAAGAACAATGTTCAAAGAAATGTTGTTTTCAAAGTTGCATATTTGTTAGGTTAAGTCAGCCACGAACATATTTGTATCCCGGTTGATCTGGTCGTTCATTACTAATTCAACTTCGTAAGAGGCATTTGTGGAGCCAATCAGGGTCAAGGCATTTAACCACATTACAGCACTTCAATGCTAAAACCGAGAATCCTGGGTAGGGCTTCAGAAATTCTGGGCAGATTCTCCTATGTATACAAAAGAACATGACGTGGACGTCTTATATTCGCACGAAACCTGTATTTATTTATTTATTTATTTATATCTCACATCTATCGGAGGCTTATTGGTCATGCGCCATTCTAAGTTTTGTGTTTATCCCCGGATGATCTAGCTGCTTGAATATCCCCCACCCCCACCCTACCCATCTTCGGTGCAAGCCTACCATCCTTAAAAATTATGAACACAATTTTAAAAATTACATTCAAGTTTTAGTCACTTATTCTTTGTTAGAAGACAATGTTTAAAATAAATTTAACATTATTTTCTACTGACTTTTTTTTTTTTTTTTTTTTTTTTTTTGCAGGTGTTGGAATCACAGCCAATCGATCTTGATGATCCAGGAAATTGGCCAGAACATATTACGGACAGAATGCGTCAGATACTTGTTAGACGAGGTCCAGTTCAAGTCTCCAAACGAGAGTTCCCAGTAAACAGCGAGGGTCGGCGATTTACTACAAGTAACTACAAAAGACGTCTGCACAATGGAGAAGAAGTTGCTCGTAGTTGGCTTATTTATTCAGTGACTAAGGATGCAATATTTTGTTTCTCTTGCCGTCTTTTCGGTGGTACTACAATGTCACTCTCTTCTCGTGAAGGTTTTTCGGATTGGAAGCATATGTCCGGACTGTTATCAGACCATGATAGATCTTTGACTCACATGAAGGCTATCCAATCGTGGTTTGAACTTGCAAGCCGATTACAGTCAGGTAAAACAGTTAACGCTGAAAACCAAGCAATTATTCGCAATGAAACTGAGCGTTGGAAAGAGGTTCTCAAACGACTGCTGTGTATAATTCAGTTTCTTGCTTCCCAGAACTTGGCATTTCGTGGTCAAAATGACATTATTTACTCAAGAAACAACGGCAATTTTCTCAAACTAGTTGAGTGTATTGCACAGTTTGATGTTACTATGGCTGAGCATTTGCGACGAATAACATGTAAAGAGACACATGCACATTATTTGAGCAAGGACATTCAAAATGAAATAATTGAACTCCTTGGGTCAAAAATAAAGGATAAAATTTTGACTGGTCTAATGAAAGCGACATATTATTCCGTAATATTAGATTGTACACCATACGTAAGTCATACAGAGCAAATGACTAATTGTTCGTTTCGTGAAGGTAGAACTGGGTAAGGAACCATCCATTGAAGAACATTTTTTGAGATTTTTGTGCATAAATGATTCTTCAGGAGAAGGACTAACTACCACTATTTTGGAAGAATTAGAAAAACTGAAAATTCCTCTCAAACATGCGTGGCCAAGGGTATGATAACGGTGCCAATATGAAAGAAAAGAAAGCACTCAGGCTTTCAAAAAAGAATATTAGATCTAAATAGTCGAGCATTTTTTGTCCCTTGTAGCTCCCATTCATTGAATTTGGTTGTGAATGATGCTGCAATGTGCTGTAGTGAGGCTGTAAATTTTTTTGCTTAATTGCAAGAAGTATACAATTATTTTTCTAGTTCCACATATCGTTGGTCTGTTCTGCAAAAACATATATCCAATTTCACTTTGAAACCTCTTAGTGATACTAGATGGGAGAGTTGTATTGATGCTGTCAAATCGTTTCGCTACCAGTTAGAAGAAATTTACGATGCTCTTTTCGAAGCATCAAAGGACTCAAAGATAGACGTTATGGGCAAAAATAAGGCTTGTTCCCTGGCTAGGAAGATCCTGAATTTTAAGTTCGTTTGTGTTGTGGTGTTTTGGTATGAAGTTCTTTCTTGTGTTAATGTGGTTAGCCATGTTTTCCAACAAGAATCAGTGGACATTCAGCAAGCAGTTGATCTGCTTAAGAAAACCAAGTGTCGCCTTGAGAACATGCGAAGTGATGAAGGTTTCCAGAATATTTTGGTTGATGCCAAAGTAATTGCTGAAGAGCTCGACATTCAACCACAATTTGAGAATGAACCAAAACTCAGACCTAGAAAAGTCAAACGACAATTTTTGTATGAATCTGAAGACGAACCGATTAATGATCCATACAGTGCGTTTAAATGTAACTTCTATTTTTGCACATTAGACACAATTATCTGTTCCCTGAATGAAAGATTTCAACAACTGAAGCAGCACAGCGAAATATTTGGGTTTTTGTATGACATCCATCCAATAACGGACAAGGAGTATTTACTAAAGTGTTGCAAGGACTTACAACTATCTTTAACAGACAAAGATCACTGTGATATTGACGGATTTCAGTTATATCAAGAGCTCTTACTTTTACCTTCATTTCTCGGTTCTGAAAGTGGGAGCAAACCGTTGCAAGTACTTACATATATTTGGAAGAACTCCCTTATTGGGTTATTTCCAAATGCAACTATTGCTCTAAGAATCTTACTAACTATTCCTGTAAGTGTAGCTTCAGCAGAAAGAAGTTTATCCAAGTTGAAACTTATAAAGAACTACCTACGATCAACGATGACGCAAGAGCGTCTTGTAGGCCTTTCTATGATGTCTATTGAATGTGATGTTCTGTGTGAGCTTGACACTGATACTTTAATTAAAGACTTTGCAGAGAAAAAGGCACGAAAAGTTAACTTTACTTAGCATTGTAAGCAAGTCAAAGGACAATTTGCATTAAAACTGCATAAAGATATAAAACTATATTACTGGTTGTATTATTTGTATTACGAAATCTTTGTACAATGCTGTTACAAAATATATTTCTATGTTCTTTTGTTCATATATGTGTTCTCTTTCGCAGTTAACAAGGTTGTTTATGTATATATATGTAAATAAATGCTGTATCGCATTTGCATGCTCATGTGTAAACAATTGTTTCGTATATCGTTAACCAAAACTTACTCTGGGTATTTAACTGACAAAAGTTAAGATCTTACTCAGTTTGATAATTGATTCTTATAGTTATAGTTACAGAGTTCAAGGAGTTATCCTTTAAAAGCAGCTATCTGTAAGGTAGCTTAGCAAATTTAAACTCAATAATACCAATGGGTTGTAGGGGGCGCCATATGGATTCTTTGCCCGGGTGATATTTCCCCCTTCCGCCGGCCCTGAATTTAAGTTACTTTCTTAGATATTGATACGCAGTTTTCACTACTCGACACTCTCAGTGCGCTGTTTAAGGTACCCGAAAGAAATTAATAAATGAAGTAATCTTTTTATAAAACTATAGTGGGTTTCTCACTTAACCCATAGGGTACCATTATATTTTACTACAGAACGTCTATTAGATAATATATTAATGTATATATATTAGTTTTGTGAAATTTCTCCTCCTCATAGTAGAAACCAAAAAGTCCATATCCATAAGAATCTCTATATTTATGACGTCATCAAAAAATACAATTCTTAAAATCTCGGTTACTTTTTTAGATATTGGCATGCAGTTTTCAGTATTGGACACTGCTGAGTGCATTGTTTAAGGTACCCGAAAGAAATTAGTAAATGAAATAATGAATCTGTTGAAAATATAGTGGGGTTCTCACTTAACCCATTCCGGTACCATCATATTTTACTACAGAATGTCTATTAGGTTGTATATTAATACACATATATTCGTTTTTTGAAATTTATCCTTTTTATACTAGAAACCCCTGTCATCAAAAATACAATTCTAAAAATCTCGGTCACTTTTTTAGATATTGACATGCAGTTTTCAGTATTGGACACTGCTGAGTGCATTGTTTAAGGTGCCCAAAAGAAATTAGTATATGAAGTAATGAATTTGTTGAAAATATAGTGGGGTTCTCACTTAACCCATTCGGATACCATCATATTTTACTACAGAATGTCTATTAGGTTGTATATTAATGCACATCTATTCGTTTTGTGAAATTTCTCCTCCTTATTGTTGAGACCCAAAAGTTTATATGCATAAGAATCTCTATATTTATGACATCATCAAAAATACAATTCTGAAAATCTCGGTTACCTTTTTAGATATTGACATGCAGTTTTCAGTATTCGACACTGCTGAGTGCATTGTTTAAGGTACCCGAAAAAAATTAGTAAATGAAATAATGAATTTGTTGAAAATATAGTGGGGTTCTCACTTTACCCATTCGGATTCCATGATATTTTATTACAGAATGTCTATTAGATTGTATATTAATACACATATATTCGTTTTGTGAAATTTCTCCTCCTTATAGTAGAAACCCAAAAGTCCATATGCATAGAAATCTCTATATGTATGACGTCATCAAAAATACAAATCTTAAAATCTCGGTTACTTTCTTAGATATTAACATGCAGTTTTCGGTATTTGACCCAGTTGAGGGTAGTGGTTAAGCTAGCTGAAAGAAATTGAAAACTGAAGTAGATGTGGGGGTTTCACAAACCCCATGGTACCGGTACCCCTAAACACCATTAGTATGTGGTTTTTTATTGATTATGAATATTCATGGTATTATTGGTAGGCTTCAATAATTAGTTTTTCAAAACTGTAACTTTAAGCACGTGAACTCCACTAGTCTATGGTGCCGGTTTTTTATTTCCCCATATTTCGGTAACAGGTGTACCTACTAGGGATTTTCGGTAAACACATCTTTGTAATGTTCTTTAAAAATATGTTAAGACGTGTTTTGTCAGTGTTTAGAAATGGATGGTTTGAAACCCCATGGTACCCCCAAAACCGCACAGCTGTGTGTGTGTCTGTTTTGGATTTAAACGTCTCTTGAGATTGTTATTAGGAATGAGTAATTAGTTTTTCGAAATTATTCCATCGAAACACCACACAAACCACCCTCGAACCTAAGACTCTCTCATCACGCACACCATATTATATTTACTTCGCAGTTAAAAAAAATCATATACACGTTCACTGAAAGTAAAATTATCCACGATAATACTATTTAAATTTGATAATCATAATCATAATCATAATTTATTGCATCCGTTCATCGTCATACAACGAAATTGGACATGTCATTTATATATATATATATACCAGTATACATAAACATACATACTATTATTACATATAGATACTTATGGTTTCACTAATTTACTTACTATACATTTAATTTTACGTATACGAATTATTTTCTACATATTCTTCAACCGAGTAAAAGCAATGTTCTATCAAGTACATTTTAAGTTTGGATCTAAAGCTATTGACCGAGACCTGACTTTTTATACATGATGGAAGTAGATTGTATAATAGAGTACCTTTGTGCGTAACTGATTTATTGTATATATTTGTCCTATGTGCATGCAAGTGAAAGTCGTCTTTACTTCTTGTGTTATAACTGTGAATGTCTTTGTTAACAATAAATTCACAACCATGTTTTTTCAAATACATTAATATTTCGAACAAATACATCGAGGGAAGAGTCATTATTCCAAGTTCCTTAAAAATATTTCTGCAAGAAGAGTTCCATTTTACTCCTGCAAGTATTCTTAGTACTTTCTTCTGTATCCTAAAGACAGCAATACTTTTAGGTGCATTTCCCCAGAACATCAAGTCATATTTTATTGTAGAATGAAAACTTGAGTAATATATACACTTAGCTGTTTTTACATTAATCTTATCTCTTACACATCTAATTGCATAGCATAGTTTGCTTAGCTTACTTCTTACCTGTTCTATATGTGGTTCCCAGTTGAAATTATTAGATATTTTAACTCCGAGAAAGGTAGCAGTTTCTACATATTTAACTGTTGTATTATTTATTTTTATTATTGCATTGGCTTCATTACTTTTACCATTGTTAAAATTTAAGGCATATGTTTTATTTACTTTAATGATTACGTCATTTTTATTCATCCAACTTGAAAGTTGGTTCATTGCCGTTTGGCAGTTTGAAGCTAATTCGCATTCATCTTTCCCACTAACTATTATGTTTGTATCATCTGCGTATAAAGTCACACATGAACTATTAATATTTTCAGAAAGATCATTTATATAAAGAAGAAAGAGAAGTGGTCCTAGAATTGATCCTTGTGGTACTCCACGATTAATAGTTTCTTCACTTGACACACATTTTTGAATTTTATTTTTAACTATTCCTGTGATTTCAGTTACTTGTTTCCGACCTTTAAAGTATGATTCAAACCATTTATTTGCTAAGCCTCTAATACCATAGCAACTAAGTTTTTCTAGCAATATATGATGATTTACTAAATCGAAGGCTTTTGTTAGATCTAAAAATATTCCTATAGATATTTTTTTCTCATCCAGTAACTTTCTGCAGTTTTCTAGAAAATGAAAAATTGCTGTCTCAGTAGATTTACCTTTCAAGAAACCATGTTGTGTGTTGGATATAATAGAATATTTATTAATGAAATCCATAACCCGATTGAACATTATTTTTTCCAGAATTTTACCTATGATGGGTAGCAATGATATCGGTCTATAGTTTTCTATTTCATTGAGTTTACCTTTTTTGTGCAAAGGTTTAACTTTAGCAATCTTTAGTTTATCAGGAAAGGTTCCTGTGGCGATTGAAATATTTGAGAGATAACATAATGGTTTAACTAAATATTTGTAACAACTTTTTACTAAATTGTTAGATAATTCGTCCGACCCAGCCGAATTCGAATTTTTCATTTCTTTTATTATGATTATTATTTCACTCTCTGTTACTGGTTTCAATAATATAGATTTATCACATTTTTTAATTTTAAGTTCCGATAAGTTAGTTTTACTAGTTCCTTTGTTATTAATAAGAGTTTGCCCTACCTTTGTGAAATATTTATTAAAAGACGTTGCTATGTCCTTTGGATTTGTCATGTTCACGCCCTCATAAATTATGCTATTTATATGGGTACTACGTATTTGCATGTTGAGCTCTTCTTTAATTATTTTCCACATTGCCTTTGTTTTATTGTGTGACTGAAGAATTTTCCCACTGTTATAATTTTGTTTCGCTATCTTCAACAATTTTTTATAACTAGTTTTGTGTTGTCTGTAAATTAATTCATTCATCCCGGTAGGGTAACGCTTCCTAGTTTTATTTAGTTGTATGTTTACCATGTTTGCTTTTAAGATTTCAGGTGTAATCCATTTTATTTTTTTCTTCTTTATTTTACTAAAATTATTTTTTATTGGAAATGCTACTTCAAAACTATGTTTTACAATATCGTATATTTTCTCATATACGTCATTCACGTCGGTTAGTTCATAAATATCATCCCACGTCTCCAAGCTAAGCAAATAAACAAAATAACTAATATTATTTGAACTAAAACATCTCGTTATTATAGGTGTTTCATTGGGTTTCTCTATAGTTGCAAGTGTTTGTTTTAAAATGTTTACTTTTACAATTTGCGCTTCATGATCTGAAAATGAAAGCAACAATGGAGTTTATACTACAGCCACAGGAAAAGAGAATTTAATATTGTAATTTCAGAACGGAAAGTAGCATTATGCAGGCTGACTTTAGTTAACGGTAAGGGTATTCTTTATTTATCTGGATATTTCGGTTTCCAAATGGAGCAGAATGTTGTAGCTTTCAGAATGGTTCAATTTCATTCCATTTTATATAAATGTCTATTTATTTGGACTGAAAACTATGTCTACTTGGTGTAAATTAGGAATAAAAGGTCAAATTTAAACAAACTAAATCACTAATCCATATGATGACGTAACGTAACCAATTGCTAATACCAAAAGTGAACACAACGGCGCTGCTAGCGAAACAGTTTACTCGCGTACTATAAATATAACCTTTACACTACGGTTGACGATACGATATTATGAATTTTAGTTGATTATAAAGACTTTGAGTATAATAATATGGTTGTAATAGATTCACAGACAAATGATACACTGTCCTGACACCAGTAAAACACTCATTCAAACAGACACTACTTGCTATGCAATCACTAAATCACACAATACATATACTAAAATATTAAAAAAACTAAACAAACACTAGTAAATGAACATGCTGGTTACGAACACTGCCCTATATATTCAGGTTTCACTATTTTATATCGGCTCTATTACACTTCGAGGGGAAAAAATGGAAGGGAAAACGGGTCTAACTGACCATGCCGAAAATCAAATCATATTTATAAATGTTCAATGCCCGGGGGCACGTCAACAACTATTATTAAGGGGCCCCTTCCATGAAGGGGAGAAGGGCCCTAGCTAAAACGCTATTTACCCCATCCCCGCTGGAAATAAATCAATTTGGGAGGAAATAGGAGCCCTTGTTTTCAATCTAAGCGTGCATGTTAGAGTCACACATCACAGTATCCAAAACTACTAAAAAAGCCACGCTAATACTAGGTGTGAGCAATAACCCTAATACCACAGAAAATTCTTTGCTGTCACTATCACTCACACTGGTTGAAAAGTAATGATTTTGAAAAAAAAAAAACTGGCCTTGCAGATATTTCGTAACACTATTAGCAAGGCATGGCGTCCAATAGAACTCACATATATATTTCACTGATTTGGCTTATTTCCGGATGTAATGTAGTTCCTCCAGGCTCCTATTTACTGCCACTGAGCAGTCTTGGGAAGTAACGTAACGCAAGTAACGCGTTACTTGTAACGCGTTACTTTTTAAGTAACGTTTCCTAGTAACGCGTTACAGTTTTTCCAAAGTAACTGTAACGGTAACGCGTTACAAATTTTTAAGTAACGTACCTAGTTTGCGTTACTTTTTCGCGTTACATTTCGGATGAGTAACTACAATATATGTATATTTTTTTTCGGAAACAAATGTTTCTTTCCTGTAAGTGAATTTCTCAGAATGGAACAATGGAGCATGAACGATGTCGGTGACCGACAATTCCCGCACTGTTCGCCTTTTCCCGTTTCGCCTTATGATCTCTAGCAATGAAACTAGCATGTAAAACCTGTTATCACCTTTCATCTTAATGCAAGGAGGAACGGGAAATCTCGATGTGCATTTTTCCCATTTCGCCTTACGAACTTTACGTTGGTAGCCTTGCAAATACATTCATAGATACAATTTGATTTATTTATTTACATAACAAAATATAGTGCCACTTGCTGCTCTTGGAAGATGAAAACACCTTCAGGGAAATCACGTGTACTGATTGCAAGCACCTGGAAGATTTTGTCTTAGATTTTGACAGCTCCAAATCAATACATTCAATAAGTGAACTGCCAGTTCAATGGTACTGGTAGTCTATTTTACTTTGAATGGTGTTGTTTTTATAAAGATGGAGAACGAAAATATTTTATCGTTCGAACATTTGAAAGAATACTTTTTCTTAAAAGCTGAAGATGATGGTGAACAGCAGTGGCGTATTTAGGGGTGGGGCTTCCGGGCTTAAGCCCCCCCCCCTTCCCGAAATCTTACTTACTATAGTCAATATATAAAATATATTGCAGAATTTTCACATTTTCAGGCAAAGCCCCACCGAAACAAAATCGTAAGTACGCCACTGCTGAACAGAATTTAAAAGTAAAGTGGTGCCCCGGCGGCAAATATTTATCAACAATTAGGGTGCCATAATGAACGACATTCAGTAAGGGTTTAATACAAATAAACTGTGTTCTGATGACCAGGCCTACTTTATTGATGTAATGTTGATGGTATGTAATATTAGGGTTCTTTTAGATCAGTTTGCATATCCTAAAGTCCCGTTGATTATAGAGTTTGGAACAACTAGCTTTAAAAAGCATGTATTGATTTTAGAGTTATTGGCAATTTTGATTCACCCCCAGTTCATGTGTTCTCATTTCGTCAGTTGTAGTGTAATGTTTCTCTATATTCTGTATTTTTAATTTTACATAGCTACATTATTATTATATAATTAGTTTAGCAGAATAATAATAAGCAACCATTTTTTCTAACGCATAGGGATGGGCACGAGTCAAGCTAAAACTCGACTCGAATCCAAGTCGAGTTTCGAGTCGAGTCAAAACTAATATTCTCGAGTCGAGTTCCGAACCGATTCACTGCTTTTGGCGTCGAGTTTCGAGTCAAGTCGAGTTTGATAAGTGGCTCGCTCGTTTTAACTCGTTTTGAAATCATGGACTGATTACACTGGAAAGCGAAAGCCATGAGAAATGTAAGCTAAGCAGTAATATGGAATACTTTTAGTGTTGCTCACGAGAGGGGACACTGCTCGCATCTCGTCTCGTCTCGATAGCGAGACTACAATAGATTTTTTACAATAAGCTTAGCTCGGCTCGGCTTAACTAAGCCGATGGCTCAAGCCGGCTCGCTTGGGGTGAACCATCGGCTCAAGCTGGCTTGGTTGGGATAATCCATCTGCTCGGTTCGACTCAACTGACCGAAGGGCTCTAGCCGACTCGGTTGGGTGAGTTGTTGGCTCAGCTCACTTCTCGGTTTGAGTCAATAGTGAATGAGCTGTGAACCGATCTGCTCGAGTCATTGACAATTCTAAACGCGGGCCGAGCAGTTTTGAAGATATTTGGCCAGTGCCCTATAACTTTTAACAACGTTTGGCTCGAGCCCAAATACTCAACCTAGACTCTCAACCCAAATTCAGAAGCTCGTGAACAATGTCCTTTACTCCTAGACTTCAAGACTACCGAGGTTGGCAATCAACTACTTTTTTAGTATTCATATATAAACCGCCTATCTTTCATGTTTATACACAGTGTTATAATAATAATAATAATAATAATAATAATAATAATAATAATAATAATAATAATAATAATAATAATAATAATAATAATAATAGAAGAAGAAGAAGAAGAGAAAGAAGTTGTAGTAGTAGTAATACCATTGATAATAATTATATTGTCTATGTAAGATACTTGAAGAGAGTACTCGAAACTATACACCAGATTTGACTCGACTCGACTCGAAACTCGACCCGAATTCGAGTCGAGTTGGAGGAAATTTTTCAAGCCAAGTTCTCGGGTCGAGCTCAAAGATGTCTGTTTCTAGTTGCATCGAGTTTCAAAGAAAACTTGCTCGAATTCACTCGTGCCCATCCCTATGAGTAACGCAGTATGGCATTTTAGTCAATGTTACATTGCATTAAAATGTTCATATAGTTTTCAAGTAAAAAATAGTCCTTGCATTTACATAAATCGATTCAGAACGTGCAATAATAACATTAATAATAATAATAATAATAATAATAATAATAATAATAATAATAATAATAATAATAATAATAATAATAATAATAATAATAATAATAATAATAGCGGTAGTAATAGCAGTACGGAAAACAGAAGTAATAAGATTTTTTCCACATATTCAAAGTTTCGGACCTAAAAGTAACGCGTTAGTAACGCGTTACTTTCGAAGTAAAGTAACAGTTACTTCTTTGAGCCAAGTAACGCGTTACTAACGCGTTACATTTTAAGAGAAAGTAAAGTAACTTGTAACGCGTTACATTTTTACAAGTAACTTACCCAACACTGCCACTGAGTGTATATTTTAAATAAAACTAATGTTACCTTATATTTCTTCTATATTCCGGTGATTTTTCCCAAATCTTTCGGACCAGCAACTATATCCTGTTCCCCTCAATAGTTCAGCTTCTGGGACGAGAGTAATTGCGCCCTGAAGGATAACGTGGGTAGGTTCCTCCAATCAGAACAAAGCATTTCAGCAGCGGAAATACAAAACGAATAAAAAATAGTACAATCTGGATATAACCGGATCTGTAGGTGAACATGGAATCTTAAGAAGGGGTGAGGAGGGTTTAAATTACCTTGCCAAATTTTACATTGGTCGGAATTCCGAAAATTTCTGTCCAATGGTGGGACTATGTTTCCGTATAACGTCAGAGCGGCAAAACTTGTAACTATTCAATTTACATATTCAGAGGTGGGATTTACGATTTATTAAAATGTAAATAAAGATATTATTTCCTAAAAATATAGTTTCTAATGGAATATTTCAATTCGTTGTTTTAATTTTGAATAGAAAAAGATAAATACGTAATTTAGTTAAACCGAAAATAAAATTTGGAAACTTCACTAGGTACAGTACCAAAAAAAAATTACTGGGGTCCTCCCGACAAAAATTTTCATTACACCAACTGTAATGGCACATTACACATTGATCTTAATTTCTATAACTTTCTCTCGTTATGAAATTATTCATAGTAGGTCACGTTACATAAATATTAATTAAGAAATTGTATCAAGTTGGTCTATACGCTATGGTCACATTTATTTTATTATTATTATTATTTTAAGAATCATATTTACACCTTTAAGAATACTAGAGAAACCTATAATATATAACCTACATAACCTATACCAATTCGCTTATACAACGTACTTTTCAACAGAATTATAACCATTGTTAATAATAGCATTCATAAAAACTAAAGACTAGGCTGCTATATTTATTGTTACTTCAAAAATTACACATAAATAAATTAATTAATTAAGACAAGCAAATATCTTCGTAACATATGATTCAATTAAACTTTGTTGTGCGATGAGAAGACCGACCTTGAGTTTTTGGTTGGTTTCGATTTAATTAATTGTACTAAATTTCTCTATATTTGTCGTTCATTAAGGCCGTGGGAGCAAACTTTTAAGTTCTGCAACGGAAAAACTGGATCCCAAGCTTTTGGTGCAGTTGGGTTTAATTGATTATTTGCAACATAACTTATGTATTATTTGCAACTAAGTTTTACTTTGAAATTGCCAAAAAGACGAAAATGTGTATGGTTAAAATTTTACAAAAGGCATTGTTCGTGCTCATTGGTTTAGGAAAATTACTACTTTGTAACGCTTACCAAATGCATTTTTTTTTTTTTTTTTTTTTTTTTGTTGAATATGTGTTATTTCATTATTATTACTGTTGTTATTTTCATATGATTTTATAGTGACATTCAATAATGAGCAAGGATTATCAAGAAGTAGTGCAATTCATCGATCAATTCATAACAAAATGAACGGAGTGACTAATTTAGTTCAGGTTTATTTGCATATTATATTTACAAGCTAAACAAAAAATATTTTAGGTTGACTTTAATTACGTTCGTGCGACGATAGAAGAAAAAAATGGTGATTGTATAAGAAAATTGAATTCAATACTTCAACGGATTTACACGTTTCATGACTCCTACGTGCTTAAAAAAGCTATATTCGGATGTATGTTCATCTCCTTGTTTAGATGTATGTACGCTCGCCTAGAGGTGGTACTGTTTAACGTATACGAACCAAATTTTAAACTCTTATGTTTATTTTAATAGTATTCTCCAGATTTCTTTCTTTTTTCTCCTTCTTTGTGAATTTTCTTCCTACCAAAATATAACGGTGGAGGTTGAAAGTTAATAATTGTGATGCTCGTGAATATGGCTGTAATAATTTTGTTTATATTTCATATAATATTCATTATATGAAATTAAAAACCCTATAACTTTGTATGCCATTCTAATAGAAGATATTCGGAAGAGGTAGTTTACTCTTGGAGAGATCTTCTTTCTGAACAATTTTATTTAAAAAAAAAAAAAAAAAAAAAACGAGTTTCGCAAATTTTTTTATATTCCAAAAAAAGTCTCATTTACCTATAATTCTGTATAATTCTGTAACATGGCATAAATCATTTCTTAGGAAATGATTCAAATAGATTAGTCTATTTTTGGAGGAAGTATTTTTTTCCTGGCGATTTTGTCAAAGACAACTGAGGCAATTTTGTTCGTAGTTCATAAACAAACATTTTCTTAATATGACATATAGCATAAATTATTTGTCATTAAAAGGATACTGCAGCTGGTAGTTTATTCTTGGATTTTTTTTTTTTTTTTTTTTTGTACACCAATAAATGACAGGCGATTTTGTTCACATTTCCTAAACGAATATTTCATTAATAGCTTTACAATACCGCATAAAATATATTCCACAAGAAGTAATAGGAAAGATAGAAAAAAGTCTAAGTTGTAGTTTACTTTTGGGGATGTGTTTTATTTTTTAATTTTTTTAATTTTATTTTATTTTTTATTTTTATTTTATTTTATTTTTTTTTATTTTTTTTTATTTTTTTTTTTTGACGAAGCTATTTGGAAACGCCTATTATAATTTCATTCACATTTTCATCAATAAATATTTAAATAATAATTGGAGATGTGATATAAATTAAGAAATTGGTGCAACAAATTTAGTAAAGTGACCTATACTTTTTTTTTTTTACTGACCAACAAAAGAAGAAATATTTTTGCAGGAAAGTATCGAATATCATTAGCATTCAACTAGTGCCGCTCTTCCCTACTGAAACTTAGCTCTTCTGCTATGCCCCCCCAGATGAGTGCAAGATAAAGCTCGATCAACACATTAATTGAGATATGCATTTCTTAAATTGACCCCTCGCAGTTCACATTACTCACGGAACTTTTAAATGTTTAATGTACACACGAAAAAGAATGTATTTGACAGTTAACAAATTTTCTTTTGCCAATAACTCGGGAACAAATGAATTAATTTGGATCTTTTTGTTGTTACCCTTAGAATAGTTATAACTTGACAATTTGCCAAAGTCGGTACTCTAATATGTTAAGTTATTGTTAAGTTATTAGAAAAAGAAATTTTTCAACTGAAGAATACTTTCTTTCGTGACTGTACACTCATGCTTAACACATAAACACAAAACAATGATCCAAACACACAAACACATAAAACAATGATCCAAACACATAAAACAAACACATAAACCATTTAACTAAAGAACAATAGACTCACGAGGCGCTTCAGTAACTGAAAAATTGAACTCAGATTTCCTTACGGAGAATGGCGTTTCTGTTTGAATTTTTGTGTCGTAAATTCCAGAACAAGACTTATCATTACCGTAGGCTTCAAATCATGACTCGGCCTGAAATCCGCCGCTGTAAACGTTTCCATAGATCGTCATAGACAGATCATTCCACAGATCGTCATAAAGCATCTGTGGATCATATGTCGATCTATGACAATCTGTGGAACCGTCTAGGCCAGTGGTTCTCAAACTTGTTGTTACTGCGACCCACATTAAATATTAAAAAGTATTTCGTGACCCACTTACTTTTATTCAAATACAAATTGGCATTCTACGTAATGGTGGTGTAGTTCAAAGCAGTTATGAATCGTGAATCTCGTGAATTTCGTGAATTTCGAGAATTTCGTGAATCATATCTTTAATTCCAGTATGTTCAATAACAGTCCGTAAGAGTGATTAACATGAAGTTTATTTGGGGATGTTGTGAACACCCTGAGCGATCACAAATGTTACAAAGTAGAGCTCGATGCTTACATTTCAATAAATCAAAATTTAGTTGGTTTATTTTATATCTATCGTAGATATCTCACTTTCAAACTGAGTTGCAATGTAAATTTATTTATTTATTTATTTATTTATTTATGAACACAACAGGCATTACTGCCCAACTACAGTGTCTACATATGAACTTCAATACATAATGTTACAATATAACGTAAAACTTGACTACCAATACAGTATATATATAATGAACCTGATGCTTAAACACAGAATACTAAATTAAAATAATACATTTTACTTCTTTTTTTTTTTTTTTTTTGTTTTTGACAGAACACTCAATACTAGTTTTTTTGAATGGCTTTTCTGAACAATGAAATATATCTATATCTTCGTAATCTTTAATGATTTTATTGTATGAAGCACAAATTCTCCATGTAGGTGACATATTCAGTGCATTTGTACGTGCCTTTCTGCAGTAGAATAGGCCACTATTTCCCTTGCTTGTTTTGATGTATGGAACCTATATCATTATTTTTGTAGTTCGTTCAAAAGGAGATCATTCAACGTCCGTCTTTGTTCAAATGTCTGAAGTGTAAAGTTATCAAGTAAATTATCATACGGTTCGTATTTTGGGTAAAGTCCTGTCCTCTTGTACGTGAGAAAACGTATGAATTTGGTTAATATCTGCTCTACTTTTTGGCTACGTGTTTTCACAGAAGTGTTCCAAATAACTGAGGCGTATTCAATTTTGGATCTTACGAAGAAAAATAAAGCAATTTTAAATTGATACCATTTATAAATTCTTTGGTCGTTCTGATAAGAAATCCAAGATTTCTATATGCATCTTTGGTAATATTTGCCACATGATGCGCAAAGGTTAATTTTTTGTCAAATATCACACCTAAATCTTTAATTGTATGTAATTTTTCTAAATTTATTCCATTTATCAAATAAGCAAAGTCATACGTTTTTCACGTCTACTGTATGTCATGGTTTTGCACTTATTAATATTTACTTTAAGTCTATTGGTAGTACACCAGTTTAGTACATTAGTCAGGTCCTGTTGCAGAAGTAGACAGTCATCCATAGATTTCACATTTGCAAATATTTTTAAATCATCTGCAAAGTGTAATTGTGAGAGTTATGGATATAAAATGGAAGATCATTAATAAATAATAGAAACAAAAGAGATCCTTGGGGTACTCCGGAATTTACACGAAAGCTTTTAGTTTTAAATTCTTTATACAGAACGGATTGTATACGTTCACTCAAGTACGAATTGAAGAAAAGTTATCATAGGGTAACTAAAATTGAAAATGGAAAGTTTCTGAATTAGTATGTCATGATCCACAGTATCAAATGCTTTATGAAAATCCGTATATATTACATCTACCTGTCCATTATTATCGAAGGATGAAGTTATAAAATCTGAAATTATGGTGAGATTAGTTATCGTGGATCTCTTCTGTAGGAAGCCATGTTGATATATTGAGATGGAAGATTTAACATGATGCATGACCTGATCATAAATGACACTTTCAAATACCTTTGCAATAGTTGGTAATATAGCTACTGAACGATAGTTTTTTATGCTATTTTTATTGCCGGGTTTTGGGACCGGGCATATTATTGACTCCTTCCATATGTCTGGAAAAACATTAGTCCTTATTGAGAGGTTAAATAAGGTATATGGCAGATATTTCAAAATATTACTACAATCTTTCACAATATAAGGTGGTATATTATCAGACCCAATTGCCTTATTCGGTTTCAGTTTCTTTATTGCATTCTCAATATCTCTTGTACTAATCTCCATGATATGAAATAAGTTCTGATATTCCCCATGTAGGTATTTTTCTCATGTGAGTCAATACTATTTTGAGTTGAGGAGGAGGATTTATTGTAAATGGACTGGAAGTGTAGAGCAAAACCTTCCGCAATTTCATCACTTTTAGTCAGACTCCGTCCGTCATAGGTCATAGACTCAGAAGAAAGATGTCGGAATTTACTTTGAATGTAGGTCCAGAAGTGTTGTGGGTCTTCGGTTATATTATTTTCAGCATTAAAGATAAAATCATTATGTGCTATTGCTATTTCACGCTTCACTTCTCTACGTATCCTGCAGTACTCGTTATAATGATATTGGTGATTAGTTGTTCCCCTTCCCTTAAGCCATTTTCTGCGATGATGCCATTTAAGTTTTATTTTTTCCATTATACTCTTGCTAAACCAGCAAGGTAGCTTTTTTTAGTCGGCCTTTTCATGGGAATGCACTTCTCAAATATGTCATAAATTACTTTATAGAATTCTTCTACTGCTTTATTTGGATCCGTATATTCGTTTAGGTATTGCCAATCTATTCTCGCTAACTCATTATGAACATAGCGGTCCTCTTGGTACGGAAATATCTGTCAGTGACGATCGAACAAGTGTAATATAAATTTCTCTCTCAATAACTGTATCATATGAAATTGTACGCATGCGCAGAAAGGACTAAAGTGTTTCCATAGAAAGGTAAAATGAAGTTAACACCACTCCCAACCAATGCCCTACCCCATGACAGATTTTGATTCACCCACTCTCTCTTGCCCAGCATCTCTACTGACAGGGTTTTGCAGGGTCTCAAAATAAATAAATAAATAAATTTGAACAAGGGAAGGTTAAACTGAAAATGGGAACAGTGATTACAAAACCCTCACACTATTGGCATAACAACAAAAATAGTAACACAAGCTGGCAACCTTCCAACAAAAAACAAACGATTACACAAATAGACTCTGCTATATTACAGGTTGTGTCATCACCATTTGAAGACCACCAGCGTACTTGACAACTTGTCTTCCAGCACAGCTCTTAAGTTGGTAAGTCTGTTCCATTTTATACCTTGATGTTTTTATTCTTCTTCTTCTTCCTGCTTTTAACCTCCGTGACCAAGACTACAGAGGAGAGTCGAAAGTTTGGAAGTATAAAGAATATTCAGGAATTACAGAAATCGTTAAGTAGAAGGAATAATTTTAGTCGTCACTTGACATAACAAAACTATAATTCATCTAAGTGGTTGTTCAGATGTCGGAAATAAAACAAGAATTTTAGGAATGATCCAAAAAATGGATAAAAAATTGCGATCTTGACCAACAATTAATTTTTGAATCAGAGGCCACAAAAGTTTGCAACGACTCCTAAATCGAGTTTTCATGTTTTTTACGGAATAAGAACATCATACTGAGTTAAGTGATAGTTTGGGTTTGTCCGCTTATCTCTTGTAGTTCTCAATATAAGGGGCGTACAAGAAAATGTTTGATTGAATGAAATATATTGGAATTTTTGGATCAGGGGCCACAAAATTTTTGAACGGCACTTTTTTTATTTTATTTTATTTTTTTTATACGGAATAAGCACATTATACTGAGTAAATATGGGGAGTACATATTTGGTTTCGCTACATTATATGTAGTTCTCAAAATATGGGGCGTACAAGAAAATGTTTGATTGAATGAAATATATTGAATGTTTTGAATCGGGGCCACAAAATTTTTGATTGGTTACTAAATCGAATTTTCATGTTTTTTGCACAAGAAGCACATCATACTGAGTAAATTGTTAGTTTTGGTTTGGCTACACTATATGTAGTTCTCAAGATATAAGGCCTACAAGAAAATTTTTCCCTGAAATATATTGGATCTTTCGATCCAATAAAATAAAAGGAATAAGTTACTGTTGACAGTTTTCTCCTGTATGAAGTAAAACATAATTTAGCAATTTGAGGAATTTATGATGATGTTGAGAGAGTACATAAAGTATTGGCAAATCTCACTGCTTCTGAAGTAGCACTAAAAACTTAGTAAGCGTCCTGGAAACAGTTTTTATTAAGCGATCAATGTAAAATTAATAAACACAATAAACTTGACAGAAAACACTAGATAGTGTTGTCTTTTTTATTTATTTATCTAAAATTTTTATTTAAGCTAGGTATAAACTTGCACTCCATGGACACGATGAATTTCGAGACCTCAGTAATCGCGAATACCATATTGGAATCTTAATTTGGATATTCCAGTTTTCTGGACTATCTAGTGACATTAAATTACTTGTGTTTCATAGAGGTTATTGCCTAAAATTCAACAAATAATTTTAGCCGTTATAATACTAAATCACGGCTGGAGACACAGGTTCTATTACCAGTGGGAACTCATGTGGTGCCGATCCCACGTTAAGCTGTAGGTCCACGTCTCATATAACTTCGGCGGTGAACAGCACGCAAAAGCTTAATTAACTAAACAACGATAACTGTAGTGACCAGGACTACAGAGTAAATGCATTAATGTAACACGCTTTCAAAATCTTCAATGTTTGCCAATGTGAGGAAAAGTAGAAGGCGCAGACTTATAATTACAAGTTAGAGTCAAAATTCAACATAAAAGTGCAGCGGTATTTATTTATTGCTTTGCACATAAAATAGTAAGGGACATATTGGTTTTAGAAGAATTACAAAAGAAAACATCAGACATAGGGTAAGAGAAGGTCAAAATTAAAAATAAATAAAAAAAGAAATGACTTTGATACAACTTGGTTTCATACTGAAAATTCTATGAATGAAGACATTGTCATTAATCTTCCCACTGCAGCAGAAAAATATTAATTAAAAATGTGTATGAAAATAAGAAAAAAATGTACAGAATATTTACTATAATGTCATTGACACATGTGTGGTAAAAATAAAGAAACATTTCCTGATTTTTAGTAAAACTTACTTGATTGACCTACTTCAGCCATATATATATATATTACATTAAGAATATCATTAAGAATATAACATTAAGAATATAATTATCTGCTTTAAAGAGATCAAAACGACCTAAGGGATATCCAGGATCTAAACCCTACGTTTTCAGTGCTTCTAATTGAAATGAAATTTCTATCCGATATGTGCACCTAACTACCATGAATTGGGTTTTTATCCTGTGACTGTTTAAAATGAAATCTTTAACTTTTACGTCCCACCATTATGCCGGCTAGGCCAAAGGAGACGGTGATGATGATAAATGAATGAAATGGTGGAATGAAGAAAGTGGGAATAAACGGGAAAACCCCGAGAAAGCCAACGCACACGGTGTTTGTCCAGTTTGGGCTTGAATGAACACTTCCTCGTACCAAGCAACAGCATCTGGGTTCAGAAAACAAAACAATATCCATACTTCTCGTTCTTTGGCTCCATGCTTCTACTCTGTAGTAGGCCTGATAGCAGGGCATTTTGTTGTTCCTTTGAACCACTTCAGTAAAATTGAGCAATCAACTCTTCTTGTTCCTCAGCATTTAAGTTCTTTTACAGCACCTGTCCACTAATGCTAATTGCTTTTCGGGAATATCCTTGCCACTATTTGTTATATAGCTCTCACCCGCCTTCCTTTTCCTTTTCTGTGCATTACAATTGCTTTATGACTGTCTCTTCTGCTTTATCGGATTATTCTCGAACTCGTGCTAGAACAAGTTTAAAGCTGTTCAAACAACTACCCTACAAACATAACTGCAGCAGACACTCGCTTCGTCTCACGAGATCTTTAGCAACACTGTAGCAAGATCAAGACTTATGATATCAGAATGAAATTTTGTAGGTGTATAGAATTAATACCAAAGAATTTAAAAGTGAAATCTCCCTTTAGAAAAAATAAAAAGGCCTATGCCGGTATAGGCCCCTATTACATAAAACTGCTCAGTTCACAAACAAATATTAACAAGCTTATAATATTCCCGTGGAACTTTTTCTTTAAAAAGAAAAAAAAGAAAGAAAGAAAGAGAAAAAAAAGTAGTTTAGTCTTGAAGTGAATCATTCATATGATTTCATCAAATACTGCGGAGGCCATTTTGTACATATTCCATAATAAATATTTCATTAACAATCCTATAGAGTGACATTAGTCACTTCTTCTAAAGTTATAAAAATTAATAGTCTGTTCTTGCAGTAATTTCTTTTTAAAATTATTTTCTCAACAACTGCTCAGAAATAGTTTCTTTTGAATATATCTAAGGAGAAATTTATTCTTGGAATTAGTTTTTTTCTCATGATTTTCTTAAAAATTACTACAGTGGTTTAGTCCATATTTTATAAATAAGTGAAAAATATGAACACCATTTCAAGTGTCACGTTATTTCAAGTGAAAAATCAAGCAGAAGTAAACAATGTAAAACCACACTCAGATATTCTATCATTCTACTTATAGATTTCTGTAATTCCTGAATGTTATTTGTACTTTAGAGCTTTAGACTCCTCTGGAGTCTTGGTCACGGAGAACAAAAAACAGGAAGAAGAAAAATTAAAACAACACGCAATAAAATGAAATAACTTTCCAAGGGAAAAGCGATGCTGAAACACACTTTGTCAACTTCAATGATGACACATCAAACGTTGGTGATGCAACCTGCAACATGGCGGAGTCGATTTTTTTTCTTCATTAGTAGAAGGTTTCAAGCACGTGCTGTTATTTTTTTTCTAACAATTTTGTCCGAATTGTATACTTATTGCTTCCCGTTCATTACTTAACCATCTCTTGTCAGACATCTAATGAAACATGGAAAAGAAACATAATAGAAGATAGGAAATTTAAAAATTTTATTGGAGGGCAGAAATGAAGTTGAGAGACTCATACTTGAAAATTTATTTATTGATTTAAAACAAGTCCAAAGTTAAACTCAGACAAGGGATGTTTAAGTAATGAATGGAAAGCAGTAATAACAAAATGCGTACAGCATTGACATATCAACGAAAATAACAGCACAAGCAAGCAATCTTTTACTAAAGAACAAAAGAGTGCACAATTCGACTCCGCCATATTGCAACTTGCATCACCACCATGTGATGTTTGCTCGCTGAACTTGACAACGTATGTTCCAGCACTGCTCTTCTCTTGATTAAGTCCGTTCCATTTTATTTCCGTATGTTCTTCTTCTTCTGTTTTTTATTCTCTGTGACCAAGACTCCAGTCAAGAGTCGAAAGCTCGGAATTACAAATAATATTCAGGAATTAAAGAAATCTTTAAGTAAAACACCAAGAAGTAATATAGTTTAGTTTTTTGAGTAAATTTTCTTTCATTTTCTCCGAAATCTATTATAATTGTATTCGTATTTTATAAATAAACTAGCATATATTACCCGCTCCGCTGGGTTGAAATAAATAAGTTAAATGCACAGTGATATTGATCATTTTCGATCATTTTAATGTATGTCACCCCTCCTCATCCCCCAAGTGTCAGGGCTGAAAATGGACTTAAATAGCATCAGAAGTGTCACTGTTCATCTCGGCGACCGCAATAACTATAGATTCAACACTAATATCTGTCATTTCCGACCATTTATATATATACATATATATATATTTCCCCCACCCCTATGTTGCGGGCCATGGCACCGGAAGTGTCACCGTTCATCTCAGCGACCTCAAAAATGTGGATTCAGCACTAACATCGGTTATATTCGATGATTTTTAAATATCTCTTCCTCCCCCTCTTACAAGTTGTAAGTTTGAATTTGGATTTAAACGAAAGTATCACTGTTCATCTAAGGGACCCAGAAAACTATAAATTCGACAATGATAGTGGCCATTTTCGATCATTTTTATATATCTCTTTCTCCTCCACCCCAAGTGGTGGGCCTGATTTTAGATTTAAACCGGATCGGAAATGTCACTGTTCATCTGAATGATCTCGAAAACTATGGATTAGACATTAATATTGGTCATTTTCTATTATTATTATATACAGCTCCCCCTCCTTCTCCTGCGTACTGCGGCACACGCCATCAGAATTGTCACTGTTAATTTCAGCTACTCCTAAAACTATGGATTTACACTAATATTAGGCATTTTCGATCATTTTATGCCCCTCCCCTACGTTGTACCCCCTCCCACCCCAACGATCAGGGCTGAACTTAGATTGAAACAGCATCAGAAGTGTCACTGTTTCTCTCATCGACCCCGAAAACTATGGATTCAACACTAATATCGGTCATATTTGATCATTTTGAAATTTCTCTGCCCCTCCCCTACGTTGCATCGTCAAACTGAATAGCCTAAAGCAATCCCTGCCCCTAAACTCATATATATTGAAAATTTGATTGAGATCGGTCGGGTGGTTCAAGAGTGATGATGTCACAAAGGCAGTCATTTTTATTTTATTTGTTTAAATATATATATATATATATATATATATATATATATATATATCCCCCTCCCCCTCCGCTACGTTGACTCGTCAAAGTGAAATATAAAAAACACTTAAGGCCCGACCCTCATATATGTTGGAAATTTGATCGAGATTGGTTGGGTAGTTCAAAAGTTATTAGGTTTTATTAGTTTTTATTTATGCGTCCCCCTCCCCTCCCCTAGGTTCTACCGTTAAAGTGAAATTGCAAATGTTTTCAGATCCGAACCTCATGTATCTTGAAAATTTGATTGAGATCGGTCGGATAGCTCAAGAGTTATTAAGTTACAAAAATAGTCACTTCCAGTCTTATACAAATTGATTTTTATATATCTCCCCCTCCTTCTCCTCCCCTACGTTGCTCCATGAAATTTAAATAATGAAAACGACCCCAGGCCTCAACCTCATCGATGTTGAAAATTTTATCAAGCTCGGTCTAGTGGTTCAGCAGTTATTAAGTTTTATTTATTTTTTACACCCCTTCCCCCTCCCCCACCTCTCAGTTCAATCATCATAGTGAATATCCTAAAACCAGTCCAACCTCGAACCTCATCCATGTTACAAATTTGATCGAGATTGGTCGGGCGGTTTAGGAGATTTAGAGTCACAAATATAGTGATTTTCAATTTTATATATATATATATATATATATATATATATATATATATATATATATATATATATATATAGATATATTAGTAAAAACTGCAGCATGATTTGATTTAATTTAATAAATCTGAGTGAGAAAATCAAGGGTGGTAGTCTGCATTTTTTGTTTTACTTCCTTTCAAATATGTATTTTAATAGATTTCTCATATTTCTCGTATAGATTTCTTAACTACTTTGAAATAGTAAAGATTATTATGCTTACTTAATGTAATCCTATCTTTCTCTATATTACAATAAATCAATTCACAAGATTCACAAGAGTGATATTAAGAGCCTTCACACTTACTTTGTCCTGATTAAAGAGAAAAACAGTTCAGTGATTTTTGGTGCGAAAGAAATTAAAGCAAAAGAAAATTTTATAAGGTTAAGAGCCTGAGGTACTGAAGATGATACAAAATTTACAATTTTTCTTTTACTTGTTTATCATAAGTGAAAGGAAATAATGAAATGCAACTTACCACAAATCATAGATAATGTTATTCTACAACAGAAAATATGGACCTGAAGAATCTTCAGTGTTGCCATTCATAGAAATTACAGTGTTGCCAGAATACCCCAAAATCTAAATTAAGGCAGCGACTAGAGAAATGAACTCAACTGCATTTGATTATATATCATGTTGTCTTGGAATCCTGTGAACTACTTTTGAAATAGTAGTTGTATTTAGTTTGTAATAAACAAAATGGTCTTAATATACAGTTATTAAAATTAAATAATAATGTGGATTGCAACACTGAAAATTCTTCAGGTTCATATTTTCTGTTGTAGAATAACATTATCTATGAATGTGGTAAGTTGCATTTCGTAATCTTCTTTCACTTATGAAAAACAAACAAAAGTAAAAAGATAAATTTTGTATTATTTTTTGTATGTCAGGCTCTTAATTTGGAAATATATAGTTCCATTAAGCTTCTAAAATGCTGAAGTAATTACATGATATTTAAAAAATGAAGGTCATAGAGAAGAAGAGCGAAATGTCACATTTTGGTCGAATTTAAGTTGTGGATATCAGAGTATAATCTATCCTAACACATTACACAAATAGTGCATACGTTATTGTTTGTTTGGTTTTTATTTATTTCTGGAATGTACTAAATTGGCTGTGGTTTCAAAGTCTAAAATTCAATTTTCTCATACCTTAACCTTTCGCTTTTCTTTCCTATGGTCTTCAAATATAATTTCATTATAAGAATCCTCTCAAGCATCAAATATAAGTATTAGCCTTATATATTTTATCTGTGTAATGAGTTAATAAAATTTTGACATATCATTAGTTACCACCCATACAACATCTGAGTAGCTATGAATGTAGAGCAGTTTAGAATTTTTGAGAACTTGTGTCCCTTATTTGTAGCCCGCCAAACTTCTGTGGCTTGCTACGGAGCAGGCGTCATTTCAGATTTTGCCGTGGGGAGGGTGAGCAAAAATTGCCCACCGACATAAGAGTTTCACGTTTCTTATTAGTACACTTGACTTCCGATAATCCGCCAGGTTCAGGACCTGGTCAATGCTGGGTTATCAGACAATACTTTCCACATCGCTGAACGCTGAGTTATAGACAATACAGCTGTAACATGGTGCTTGGCCGCAAATATTTTTTATCAGGAATAACGAAATAATCATTTCAACTCAAAATACAACTGAAACTTAATTTTAACTCTACAGGTACATTTGAAAGAATACAGAACTACTATTGACCTACAATAAATTAGATTTAAAAAAAAAAGAAAGAAAGAAAAAAGAAAACTCCACATGCTATTCTAGGACAATCGGCCATTCCGGACTGTTAGATACCGGACGAACGGAAGTCTAATGTATATTAGTATACAAATTATTAAAAAACATTTTTTCTCAGCGCAAGGAGGAGGCAATTGCTCCATGCCTACTCAAAATGGCGCATCTAGCTGAACGTCTCTTATTCACAAACACACACTAATAGTTGCTCAGTATGCAATAAGTTACCCGCTTCCTTCACAATTAGCACTATCCTAAAGTTTCTAGTCTCATTAATTATGAAATTAGCAAACTACTTGAATGCTGCCTATACAACAGTTATTTTTTATTTGAAAAGCCGATCTTCAGACAAAAAGATGGTGTAGTAATGGGTAATTGCCTTTCAGTCCTATTATTAGTATAGTCATCAATAATTTTAAGATAGAATTCAGTGAGGAAAGTTCAAATACTTCGGGTATAATCCGTTACGTCGATGAATATTTGATTATTTATAAGAATGAAAATACTAAAATCCATTTAAGCGGAATTCAACAACATTCTGCAGAATATAAAATTCATTTTTCAAGAGGAATTCAAAAACGAATTTGACCTTCTAGATCTATGTGTTTATCGACTAACAACAAATTCTGCACTGTGATATATGAGAAGAAATTTATTTGTGACTTCCGTATGCAATGAGTGAACATTCGCTCACACCTAATTGAAGCAAATGTGTGGAAGAAGAGCTTTCCGCATTTCTACAGAAGAAATTAATCTATGCAAACATCTAAACATGCCATTAGATCTAGGGAAGAAAAATGAGCTTAACTCCTTTACCCTAGAGAAATAGAAGATGTGTACATGGGAAGTATTCAATAATCCTCGAAGAGATAGCCACCAAAAGGAGAAAAAATTGCTTTCCTTAACTTTTTGGCCGGGCATTTCATAGAGATTAAGAAAAGTAGGTAAGTATGGAATCAATTTCACTCTGAGATCAGGCACTAATTTTGACAGCTCTTTAACTGGCTACAAAAAGTATCACAAGGAATCGGTAGCCACCTCAAGAGCATATTAAATTTCTTGTACATGTGCAAAGTCATACATAGGAATGATCACGAGGAACATTTCCGCCAGAATAAAACATGTTAGGGACGCAAAAGGTGATTAACTCTCCACATTTGGCCTATCTAGGCACTTGCAAGAAACTGGACGCCGAATAGATAACGATTCTTGTTCCGTTGGCACGGACAGAAATGTATTGGAATCCTTTTTTATGAGAACTGAAGATTTTGCACTCAACTTTGGTTAAGATAATTTAGATCATAGATGAGATGACATCATAGCTAACTTCAGAAAAGAAAAAGCCTAATATTTGTACGCTTTATTTAGTCTTCCAAACTGAATACAAAAATTTTACACATTGATTTTTTTACATAATAATTATTCGATAATAATAATAAATATCATCATAGTTTTCGGATATGTTATAATCTCTTTAAACGGCATTATACAGTCATGTTTTCTGCGTAGTTTAGGTAACTAGGATAGAAATAAATAGATGACGTTACATAAAGTTTACACATGCAATACCAACACTTAACATATGTGTAGAAGCAAATAACTTAATTTCAAATGCTATATCTGCAAAAGGTTATTTTCGCCTCATAAAACAATTGTTTTTAAATGTTATACAGTTTTTAAAAAGGAGAACTGATTTCCAGTACAATAAAGGATATTCTCAAAAATCTGGTTAAGAGGTTCATACGTGCTTACTTATGTGCCACATTTCTTCAACAGTCAAATGTGGAAAATGTACAAAATATTTTAATGACAAATTCTTATAGTGAAGACCATAGACCATCCCATGAAACATTCTTGGATTACTCTTTGTCTTATAGTCAAAACGTCTCTTTCTTGAACGAGAGCGTAATTCACTAAGAGGGTGCTAGTCTTTGTTCCATTGAAGGATTGGGAGTCTTACAGGCAATACACAAGTTGTACTTTTCAGGTGGTTTTACGTTTTCCATAATTTTATAGGGCAACAACTCTATAATGTAAGTAAATCATAATCTTAACAGGTTTTGAGAAATTACGTAGCGCATTCCAATATTATGCACACGGATTAACGGGAAATTCGTAACAAGATAAAAAAAAGTAAGCACAGATTGGTTTGTGTTTAATGCACTGTAGTTTTTATGCCATATATATCAGCACGCTGTATTTATCCACAAATAAACATTTCAATTCCAAATTGTAAAAGTTTACACGCCTCTGTTTTGAATGTAACATATTATTATATGTAATAATCTTCTTATATTTCAATCAACATGATCGTCATTTATTTCTTTTCATGTGTCTTTTCCTGAATTAACATTCATAAAGTACTGCAAACAGTAAATAAAAATCAGCATCAATTGATAGTCGTCAGAAAACTTGAAAATTAGAAAATAACCATTAAGTATTCCTGCAGTTGATACGTAATACAGCTTAAGACACGAATAATGTCAATTCCATTCATATTCATGACTACGATTAAAATTGAATATCTACTTAAAGTTCTGCACCTAAAGACTACATGTTACAATTATTGAAGTTTGTTTGACTTATTCACAGGAATAGACACTGACTTGAGATCGTCCTCTCAACAATAGGTTTAATGTTTTTTGTATTTATTTACTTTTGATTTCATTTCAAATGTTCATATTTGGAGCAGAGGCAATTAACGCACGAAATGACATTTTTTGTTGTAGGGAGCACTGTGGTTCAGTAGTAAAATACTCATCTCTGGTTCGATCCCTAGACATGTGAGCATCATATCCGTAGAATTTCACCGGGCTTTCCAATTTTCGCCTACGCTCTCATTCCACAAATTATTTTACTTTTGATTTAATTTCACCAATCACTTTTGATTTCACTTTTGATTTGATTTCACTTTACTTTCGTTTCACTTTACTTTCATTTTACTTTTGATTTCATTTCACCAATTATTTTACTTTTGATTTCATTTCACTAATCACTTTTGATTTCATTTCACTTTACTTTTGATTTCACGTTTGATTTACTTTTACTTTACTTTCGTTTCACTTTACTTTCATTTTACTTTTGCTTTCATTTTACCAATTATTTTACTTTTGATTTCATTTCACTAATCACTTTTGATTTCATTTCACTTTACTTTTGATTTCACTTTTGATTTAATTTTACTTTACTCTCGTTTCACTTTACTTTCATTTTACTTTTGATTTCATTTCACCAATTATTTAACTTTTGATTTCATTTCACTAATCACTTTTGATTTCATTTCACTTTACTTTTGATTTCACTTTTGATTTAATTTCACTTTACTTTCATTTGACTTTACTTTCAGTTTACTTTTGATTTCATTTCACCAATAATTTTTCTTTTGATTTCATTTCGCCTACGCTGTCATTCCACCAATTCTTTTACGACCAATCACTTTCAGCCTACTGGGCATAAACATTGAACGGAAAAAAGAAATTTCATTTCACTTCAACGTTTGTTGCAGATTTGAAGAACGCTCAAAAGCACAAATAAACAATTGCAATCTTATCTTACTTTTATGAAGTAACCAAATAAAATTATTATCCATCGTAAAATACAATGATGAATAATGACTAATAAGTATTTGAGAAGTTAATATTTCTGTTATAAAAATATAGATCTTTGTTATGATTTTTTATTTATGTTTACTTGAATTGGTTAAACTGAAGAGCTTTATATTGGTGATAGAATAACAATCCTCGCAGCCGTGGCGAGAAAAGTGTTAGTAAGGAGTCTGTTATAAGATGCTCTAAAAGCTAAACATTATGTTTCCTTAAAAATATAAAATCAAGTAAATAAAGAACCATCATGAATATAATTCTTTTGTAAAGTAAACTTAAATATTGGAATGAAATTAGGGGAATGGTGTTTAACTCTGCAGAAGGTAAATCGAAACCTTGGAATATTATTTCGTAGTGTTTGTAGCATTTCATGGATAACCTATCGAGGTAAATTTGTTAAGCTCTTCTTTCTTCTTAAATATATATCTTGTTTCTTTTTAAATATATACTTTGCCTAAAACTTTAAAGGTTTTAATTATATGCAAAATTTCGTAAAATATACAGTATTTTTTTTAATAGAACCGTCAGCAAATTAGATCGAAATGCTATTTCGTCATTAGGTTTAACAATAAGAAGCAAAATCATAAAAATCTAAGTGAAATTTGATTATCTCTTGTGAGAAATAAATTTAATGTTAAAGCAACTGTAAATGAAGACGAAATACAAAAAAGTATTTTAAGGCTTTACATACATACATTGTTTCGGTATGAGTTGACACATTAAATAACACAATGGTTTTGAAATGACCTTATTATTTTCAAATTAATAATAATAATAATAATAATAATAATAATAATAATAATAATAATAATAATAATAATAATAATAATAATAATAATAATAATAATAATAATACAATATATTCTAATGATACGATCAGGAATCCTAATTATCATTCTATTTGCAAGTTTAATAGTGGGAATGAGCTCCCTCGTGACTAAGCGCTTTTGGCGTGGGAGATCCGGATTCTTTTTTTTTCACGGCGAAAGCTAATGTGGTTCGGATCCCACGTTAAGCTGTAGGTTCACGTCCTATATAGCCTCGCTGCTGAACAGGACACTAAATTAAAATCAACTACAACAAGAACTAATAAGATATTCTAGAAGGAGGTCTGAAGACCATTTCTTTCATAATAAAATTTTATTCGTATGAAACAGAAAATATTTATAGACAACAAAGATCATGTAAAATCTTCAGACATATTGAAAAACCGGTTGAAAGAGTTTGATGTAGGGGCTTTATCAAAAATAGGTTCAAACAAGCAAGGTGAGCTATTTTAGGCATTATTAAATTTGATCAGTTGCTACATTTGTTAATGAAATATTGAAGTTAGTGTCTTTTCTGAAATACATGCAAAGGAAAAATATATTTTGACCTACAATCTGACACGTAGTAATAATGTAGTCAGTTATTGATTAATAAACAAATCGAGAAATAGGAGATGGTTCAGTGAGCCACTCCCTGGATTTATGGCTACTTTAGTCAGTTTATAACAACAATATTATACCCACGAGACATCAGAGTGTGTTGAATTCCTAAAGGCTTCTTAACATAGTTTAGATTCTGTCGAGAATCGAATTCAAGATGTATATCTCAAGTTGATGTGTCCCATATCTATTCAAGAATCTTATGTTTCGACATATAAAAGAACATATTTTTGCTAACTTTCAATACCTTTCACTTCATTGCAGTTTATTTTAGTACAAATCGTTGCTTAATTTATTATAGACTTATTTATAATGTTTACCACATTATTTTCGACATTTTCAAGTATAAATGTATTATTTTTTTCATTTATTTATGTAACGAAATATAATTGTATAGTAATATTATGAACTATGCTCTCCGTTTTGTTCAGAACTAAAGATGAGTATTTTATTTCCAAAGAAAAAAAAATAGTTATATTGGTACCAGAAATAAAGATGATGGAAGCCAATATGTTGACCACAGACAAAATAACTGAAATCCATATTGTTGATCATATTTATTTATGGAATGTCATGGAACAGAATTTAATTTAGTTTTCAGCTATAAATCTATTCCTAATTTCGATTAAAAGTCTAAAGTAGTCTTACTTGTAAAATCTCATTTCATCTTCTTCACTTGACAATAACAACAACAGCAAAAGGTCTGCAGAATGTCGAATCACACATAAAATTTGAACCATATTTTTATTTTTACTGTTGTCCTAAATGATCAATGGAAAAACAAAAGCAATGCGTGACGAAGAATCGAACGCCGGTCAGGTGAGTGGAAGTCCTGTACGGATCCAATGAGATACAGAAAAACAACTCATCTAGTGTGTAGAATAGCCGTAAGTTTTAAGTTGTGATAGTATGGGATTTTTTTTTTTGTTTTTATTAAGTTTTATAATATTTCTTTAGTGTCTAGTATGAATTACACAGAGAAAGATAACGCATTGTTCGATTTTGTTAGAGATTGGACTTTTTAAACTTTCGAAACATTTAAATAAATTGCGATGTGGTAGAAAGGTACGCGTATCGATTTCATTCTCATAATAAGAGGCAAAAATGATTTTTTTTTATTATGGCAGATAAAGATTATATTTATTTTTGAGCGATAACAGATTATATTGTAAACTTAAGGCTTTCTATAAGATTATACAAGGGGGAGGAGTTCGAAATTTCTTACTACTCCGAAAAGTAGCGTTAGTTTACTGATGGGTGAAAATTAAAATTAAAAAAAATAAAACTATGATTTCAAAAACGGCTCCGTCGATTTTATTTTTATTTTACATCAGTATTTAATTAATAATCCCATACTATCATATAAGTCATTTCTCTGGAAAAAATTCAGAAGGGTAGCTTACTCTTGTAGTGGACTATTTTCTCCAATATGACTCAGTCGAATTTGTTCATATTTCATAAACAAATGGTTTATCAATAATCCAACGATAAAGTATAATTAATTTCTTTCCAAATGCTTGACAATGTGTAGTTGTTCTTGGGAGTGAGATAATTTTGGATGATGCTGTCTAAAAGGAGGCGGGTTATTTTGTTCAAATAAATATTATATTAGTAGATCTAATGTATCACATTAGTCATTTTTCATGAAAAGGAGACTCACAAGGAATAATTTCTGGGGATGATTTTCTTTGGACGAAGTTTCCTCGAAACACCTTATAGGTTTGTTCGTTTCAATAATATCTGCAGAATAACGGGCTTTAGTTCAAGAAATTGAAGCGAGGAAGTATAGTGTGTTGCCCGTAATTTTCTATTTTATTTCCCCGAAATGATGTGTGGCAACAACATTTGCACGTAGGCAAATTGCATAGAGTTCTCCCCCCCCCCCCTTCGCCAATATAAAACTAAGATTTCAAGAAGAATCAACGAAAGTTTCGAATGTTTGCTCCAACTCCAACGGGTAAGAAGTGACTGTAGTCAGATACATTTCTCTAAAAATAGGGTTCAGTTTTCGTCGGAGCTCAAGTGCAGGTAGTAAGAAAGATCTCCTCACAACTTATCCATATGCTGTGGTTAGAACCACTTCTTAAAAAAAAAAATAAAAAAAAAAAATAAAAAATAATTCAGCTAGCTTAGGAAAATTCAAAAACCCGGTCTTAGGAAATCTTGCGAAAACTGTACGCTTAAATCTTATCTTCTATTTTTGTTCGAAAGTTAAAAAAATGATCCAATGATGTACTACTCGGAGCTTTATATAACCTATTTATTTTTATCAGTAACCAAAGTATTTAAAATTTAAGTTTGATTATAAAATACTCCCTTTTCCTTGAGATTTTAGGCACTATATTCTTGCGTTTTCATTGCCATTAAATTGAAATTGAAAGAAAAGACTTTAAAGGAATAATAAAGTTATAAAAGATAAGTAGAATCAACAGAATAACATGGAAATGATTTGATTTTGATTTCCTCTTATAGTTTAGCGCCTCTTTCAGCAGCAAAGTTATATGAGACGTATACCTACAGCTTAATGTGGAATTTGAACCACATGAACTCCCTCCGGGAATCGAACCCTGATCTCTTACGCCAAAGGGACGTACGCTAACCGCTTAGTCATGAGAGAGCTCTAACATGGAAATGAAATATATTGGAAAGAACAATACGCTGGATGAAATTAAATGCAAAGAAGGTAATTAATAAAATGAGTTGAAATCGAACAGGGCCGTGGTGGTTTAGTAGTAGAGCGTTTATCTTGGTGCATAAGGTCCCAGATCGTACCAAGTGAGGCTTTGTGGTGGACAAACATTGTGTGGTTGTCTCGGGTTTCTCCGGCTCTCTCCAACTTTCTTCATCTCACCATTTCATTCATTATCATCATCGTTATCTTCCTTAACCTCGGTGCATAATCGTCACACTCTAAACTGAAAAAAGAAAAAAAAACTACAGATAAATGGAGGAGATTACATGTGTTTGCAGCTAATCCAGTTCGGAGCACAACGGAGCTGGAATACCCACGTGGTAACACAATTGAGTGTTAATAAAAGCAGAGTGTGTTATGTGCAGGAAACAAGTCGTGTATCCTGTAAATGACGTTTTATCATAATATCCCCTTTTCTTTATACTTCGAAATGTTTGAAATAGGAGGAAACAGTGCTGATACATTTATTTCAAGATGGCCGCCACTGTGTAGAAGTGCGTCAAGGTTGCTTGAAATGACAGGTTGCCTCACACAGGATAAACAACGCGGCGTGACGTCACTGAAGGCCCGCTTTCTCCCTGCGAAGGCAGAAGTACTGACAAAAATCAACTACTTTTGCCTACGAATGTTGCATTTTACTGAAGTTATAAGAATTGTTATTCTTTATTGTAAAATATTTCACTACTGTAAAATATTGTAAAATATGAGTACACATTGCTGTGTCTGGTAAAGAAATTGAAAAAAAAAATGAAATGTCAGGTAAAGAAATTGAAAAGAAAAAATGAAGTACGCGACGAATTTCCTTCATTTTCTTCCTCCTTCGACGCGTAAATACCCCTACAACGGAGGAAAGAAATGCAAACGTTCGTAAATAATAATAATATGCAATTAAATCAAGTATCATCCTAACATATTTATGAAGTCAATGAAGTGCTGAGAAATGCAGGCTACGAATTCAAACATACCACTCAGCACTTCAGCATATACTGTATATAAACGCTTTTTAGTACACGATAGCGGTCGCGTTTGTCAACTGAATCAAATCAAACTTTCTACATAATTAGTATGGAGTAAAATATTGACCAAAGTCGAAGATAGGTCAAATCGTTGTAGGGGCTGGGAGTCTAGCCTCGCTCGACCCCCCCCCCCCCACACACACACGCACACACACAAAAGCTGGTATGTTAACTTAAGCTAGCAGCTGAGTTTTTATCCGATTTAGGATTTAGATTTCTGGGCTCTCGGCATCTTATGGCCATTTAGCCCGTCACGTTTGAGGGATGACGTCCCTCGGTGAGCACACTATCCGGGGAAAGAGAAGGAAGGAAGCGGCCTAGGAGTTATAAGTTATGGTGGTGAATGAGGAAAATCCAGGAAAACCTCATTCAAGGTCGCTAGCCTGAAAAAGCTGTTACACTTTTTCGACCGAGTGCCCCCTCTGGGAATCGAACCCGGGACCGCTCGCACCGAAGGCGAGAGCGTTAGCGGTTACGCACGTTTTTATCCGAATCAAACTTTGTACATTGGAAATTAATAAGTTTCTTCAAAATCTACAATACTTCGATATCTACCTACCGTATACAGGCCCATGCCAGAATGGATTTCTTGTTTTTATAATTATTAGTTAATTAATATAATTTATTAAGACCTTCAGGCATCTGTTGCTCATTTTGCGATTGAAGGACGTGGCAGGCGCCTATTTTTAAAGAGTACCATTCCCGTATATCTCGGTGAGATTGAGGAGAAATGTTGAATTTTTTTCAGAATTTCCAGCAGTGGTGTTCGAACTTATGACTTCAATAATAATAATAATAATAATAGGGGTATATTATTATTATTATTATTATTAAACACACGATTTCCACACCACCTTGAAGTACTGTGTATGGTGCGTTAGCTTTTTTTTTAAATGGAAGATTCCCCTGGAGGCCTATGAACCATTTTGAAAAGTATGCGAATCACACTTTACCTAACTTTTTATGTGTCTTCGTTTTCAAAGATTTTTTTTTGTCATTCATTTTTCATTAATATGTCTTCTACGAATGATTATACGCTGCTTTACAGAAGTTTTCATGACACTTGAATCAATGCCCTCTACAGCCTACGTGCCATTCTGTTAGATATATTAATTACTATACCTTTGATTTTGGGAAAGCCCCCTCCAATAATTCCAAAAATACTACTTCTATTTTCTTAATTTGCTTGAAGAAAGTATCAGTTGGAACAGTCAAATATCCGTATGATAAATGTGAGACCCAGTCTGGTATAATGTAATCATGGCACGATGGTATTTGGTCTCGTGTTCTTAGTCCCAAATTTTGATATGTTTCCTTATGCTTCGTAGCTATCCATGCAGCAAGATATTTCAAGCTGTCTTCAGAAGTATCACCTATCTGAAGCTGTTTTGTTGGTGATTCAATCTTGCTAGCTGTGTCAGTATCACTACTTACAGTTAGATGAGAATCCATTGGTAGTTCTTCGTCTTCCATTTCATCTACGTTGTCTATGTCTACCGCAAGAGATTTCAGAGCGGATGAAACAACAAATTCTTCATCTGTAACATCAGTACTACACGTATTTGTCTTAAACACCTTTGGGCTTTTCCGTAAAACTACCACCCGGAGCCTGTATAGAGCATTCAAAAGGTGACGGAAGGTCATCAAAACCTCCTCCATATCTTATTTGAGAAAATAAGCTTTCAAGCACGTCCTGTTTAACTTTGGCTATGAGAATATACTTTAGGTCATAATCTCTCAAGTCTTGGAGGAGCATTTGAATTGCGTTAATAGACATTAATATGCCTTTCTAAAATAGCACTTGTTTTGTTTTTCATAGAGCTCACAAAATCAAAAAAATCTTGTAGTTTCTGTTTCTGTACGTCTTCGTGTCTACCAAAAGGGAATTTATATGGATTTATCGCTACTTTATTGGACGAAACATTCAGTATATCGAACCAGTCGTTCACTAGTTCGATAAAATGTGTGGTCTTCAGTGTTGCTTCATTGTTACTTCCTGGTTTATAATGTATTAGAGCTGTATCAACCGTGTGGGACAGCAACTGTGAAGCCAATTTCACATTTTGCCTTTGAGTACCCTTATATTCCATATGGAGATTGTTAATCTTAGAGCAAACATTTATTTCACTCGATGTCTATTCTATCAGAGCTTTTAGAGCCTCTTGATTAACAACTGACCTGTCTTCTCAATTCATTTTATACTAACCCACTCAATTGATTTTAAAAAAACATCCAAAATCACGGGAAAAAGTACGCCTCAAGCAAGCAACAGAATATTCGCGCGGGTCAACCGGCCTTCAGTGACGTCACGTGTGACGTTTGTTTACCTCGTGTGAGGCAACCTGTCATTTCAAGCAACCTTGGAAGTGCGTATGAATTCTCCAACTTTTGTGCTGTTTATGAAGCGGTTTAGATAAAGATAGGCTGAGTATATGTATTTGATGTTCATAAACCACTAAACTTCCTTTCGAAGTAATATATATATATATATATATATATATATATATATATATATATATATATATATATATATATATATAGGGTGTTTAATAAGTAATGGTCATAAATTAAACCGTAGATAGTACATGCCAAAACTAACAAAAAAGTCTTAGTAAGCATGTGTCCGCAAACGCTTCGTAACGAAGATAAGGGCTGTCGAAAGTGTGGGAAAATGAAGTTTAGAGACGAATATCTCAAAAAGTATGAATCGGACAGAGGGCGGTCCAATGAATGACTATCGAAGTCAGACATGCGCTATGCAGAAATGCATGGTTGATAACTCTGCAATGCGCGCGCAAGGGATTCCCCAAAGAAACGGAGGGATTCCCGGAAAATTGTCCAAGGAGAGGGGGTTCGAGATGAACATCGAGGGCGAGTCTATCCACCAGTAATTCATACGTCGTAGTATCAGTTCGAAAGCTCGAAAAGATACAAAATGGCGGACAATGTTTACGTGCCGTGTGTGGTTGCATAACCAACAGGAAATGAGAGAGGCAATCGAAGAAAGATGGTGGTGCATGTTCTAAACTACTTCAGAGCACATTCCTAAGACGAATGCATATGTACAGAGTAGTCCTTTACTGTACCAATACCAAGGTAAAACAAACGATGCGCGAAAATGAATGGAAAGGCCGATAGGAACACTGGTAGAACATGCAAGCCAGCTGGAAATACAGAATCGGGGTTGCAACAGACGTTGAGCTCACCTTGGGTGCATGATGTTACGGGTTCAAATCCGCTGAAGTGCCCACTGAATGCAGTGGTTCTGATCTCAGATTTTCGAGAAAGGGTGGAACAATGGTGCGGACATATTCAACTGGATGCCGACATGTTATCACGAGGACGTGGATCTTTGCGAAAACGAGTACGAGCATGCATTCGCATGAATGGACGACACTTCCAACATTTACTTTAATGATAGAGGTACGTTAATTTCTCATGCATCTCTTCTGTGGTTACACATCTGGGTATTTACTGTTTACCTTATGATTAATGCTGTACACATTACCAACATGACGATTTCTGTTTTTTGTTGATATGGAGAAACATTACATGTCCATCATTTTTTGCTTGTTGTAATACATTTACGCGTTCAACATGCGGAATGTTTCAGATTCGCCTCCCACATACTCGAATGTTGTCATGCTTTTCCCATTGCAATCCAGTTTGCGGATATTCGTTACGTTAACTGCTTAGCACATAATGCTTCATCAGTGCCTTGCATACCGTTTGATTTACCTAAGTGCTGCCACACATGTACGTATGCATTAGTTGTCGGAATTCTTCCTGGAGCAATTTTGAACGTACATCACCACACTTCGATTACCTCTGTCATTTCCTGCTGGTTATGCAACCACACACGGCACGTAAACATTGTCCGCCATTTTGTATCTTTTCAAGCTTTCGACCTGGTACCACGACGTATGAATTACTGGTGGATAGACTCGCCCTCGATGTTCATCTCGAGCCCCCTTTCCTTAGACAATTTTCCGGGATTCTTTCCGTTTCTTTGGCGAATCCCTTGCGCGCGCATTCCAGAGTTATCAACCATGCATTTCTGCATAGCGCATGTCTGACTTCGATAGTCATTCATTGGACCGCCCTCTGTCCGATTCATACTTTTTGAGATATTCGTCTCTAAACTTCATTTTCCCAAACTTTTGACAGCCTCTATCTCCGTTACGAAGCGTTTGCGGACACATGTTTACTAAGACTTTTTGTTAGTTTTGGCATGTACTATCTATGGTTTAATTTATGACCATTACTTATTAAACACCCTGTATATATATATATATATATATATATATATATATATATATATATATATATATATATATATATATATATATATATATATATATATATATATATATTGTTTTTTCTGTGTGTTAGTAGTGAAATATGTCGTAGAATACACTAAGCGAGAACACTGGCACTCCAAATACACGGTCATCTCAAAATGTAAAAGATGAACTTGTGAAACATACATGTAGTGAAGTAAAATCGGCCCTTCAGTCTCCAGAAATAACGAAGATCATAGTGGATTCTATTATTGAAACTGTTATAAAGGTGATGGAATGTTGGAGAAAACCTTGAAATTTAATTGTAATGAGGTTAACGACCTGAAAACGGATATTCACGACATGAAGAATGAATTTAAGAAAAGGCAACAAAACAATTGCCGATCTAAGTGACAAGATTGTAGAACTAGAGCAGTACCAGCGCAGGAATAGCATTAGAATTTTCGGTTTACCGGAACGTAAAGAAGAAGATAGGGTGCAATTGCTTCGTACCTGTTTGAAGATCGCCTTGGAATAAGAACTCTGACCTGTGCCGAACACACAGAATTGGCGAGTGGTTTTCGATAAGAACAGACCTATCATAGTGAAATTTACTAATTATTTTATTAGATCATTGGAATTTAGAAGCAAAAGAAAGTTACAGAATTCAGGTATTACGATCAGAGAAAATATTTGTAAGGCTCGACTTCAACTACTCAAAACCGCGACACAGAAGTTTGGTAGAAGGGACGTTTTTACTCAAGATGGTAAAATAGTTGTTATGAAAGGGAAGCAAAAGGACTTCATAACCACTGTAAATGAGCTAGAAGCCATTTAAACTCAGCGTAGTGTACTCTTAACTTGAAATGTTGGTTGAGTTTCGTCTGTTGTAAAAGTGAAGATAGATACTTTAAAAAACGTATATATATATATATATATATATATTTGTGTTTATGTTGATCAGTGTACTGAACACTTCTTTTAGTGACAGCTTTATTATGCTTTGTACAATTCAGTCTTACGATATTTTTGTTAATGTTCATTGCGTTTTTGTATATGTCAATATTCAGGGGTAGTCAATATTCAGGGAGATAATGAATCAGATTTATGTTTCTGTTTCTCAAAGCATGAGACAAAGTTCGGTACCACTCTAGCTGTAAAGAGTTTACTAGTTGGCATATTAACGTTATATTGTAGTTGTATTGTAGGGAATTAGTCTAACAAAAGTTATGAGTAACGTAGACATAGTACAAGGGAGCATTCATGAGCACTGGCATGGTACAAAGGAGCATTTGAATACCGAAATTAACAAAAATTTTCATGAAAGGTTTGAGTCTATGGCAGGACAACAGTCTCAGTTTTTAATTATGCATGCTAATATTCTTTCCATTCTACCTAAAATACACGAAATACGTTTACTAATGTTAGAATCACAGTGTGCCTCTTTATATAGTTAGAGAAATGTGGCTTGACAATTCAACTGATACAAGGCTCATTAACATACCTGATTACTCTGTTCTTCGATAAGACATAGAACATCATGTTGGGGGTATTTTAATGTATTATCTTGAAAATTTGGATGTAAAACTGTTGAAATACCTAACTCAGATCAAGTAGAATGCCTCACGGTAATGGTCAAAATAAATTCGCTACGCATAGGTATCTTATCAATGTATAGACCACCAATTATCCCCTGCACCAAACTGTCTATTCTTGAGGATCTGATTACACATGTACATCCACAAGTTGATTGTTTTTATGTACTGGGTGACCTTGATTCAGATCAGCTCTATCCTGACAAAAGCGAAACAAAACATTTCGATCGTATGTGGATATTTGGTCTTGTCCAATTCATTAAAGAACTAACCAGAATAACAGAGTTCAGTGAATCATTACTCGATCTCATTATTACCAATAAAACTGACATGGTAGCATCAAGTAGCGTTAGTCTAATCATTGGATCATCCGATCTCTGGGTGACACATGCTATCCTGAACATTAAAAACCACCAAGAAAGCCATTTGATATTATTCCTTATCGCAACTTTAATACATTTAATCACGACGCATTTCTACAAAATGCAGAAGCCTTGAACTGGAAACAATTGAATTTCAGGAATGCTAGAGTTGATTTTCTTCAGACTTCTTTAAGACATCTGTTTCGATCAGTACACGCCAATGAAAACGGTTAAAGTTTCAAATAACAAATTACCTTATATGTCTAGCAATACGTAACTGCTAATGAAAATACGCGATCGTTTCAAATCCAAAGACCCTTATCCGCGTAAAGTGGAAGTTATCAAAACACTTCAGGTGGAAGGAAGATATACATAACGACAAATTGTCAGTAGAGTTGGAGTAGGGCAACACTCTGTGAGTAGAATCTCTGTTGCAATGAGTAAGAAGCAAATGTATCAGCAAAATAGGGCTGAGAAGTGTGCGGGAAAATCAAAGCTATCGCTAAGAGGTATCAGAAAATTAAAAAGATTGGCTCTGGGAAACAGAAACGTAACTTCTAGAGATTTAAACATAAAAATGGCTGAGTATGGTGCAGACCTTTTGTCTGAAAGTGTTGAAAGATTCTTTGTGCTGAAGGAATAAAAGCACGCAGGCTAAGGAGGAAAGCAAAAATTACTCCAATCATTGCAAAGAAGCGCTTGAATGGGCATGAGCCTAAAACGTTGAACTGCTGATGATTGGAGGATAGTGTGTTTCAATGATGAATCATGTGTCTTCGTGTCTGATGAATGTTTACAATATGCGGGACGTCGACCTGGAGAGGACTTCAAGTCGGAATGTCTCTAACAAACTGTGAAGCATCCTACCTCAGTCTAATCTCGGGTATGATGTCTGTCTTCGGAAACTGTATATAGTAGAGGGAACAATGAAGCAAGACCAATACCTACAAGTTCCTAAAAAGAACTCTTTCCCCAGACTCCAGTCTGGTTTGATAATGTACACTTCATCTTTATGCATGATGGAGCCCCATGCCACCGGGCCAAAACTGTGACAAAATTCCTTGAGGACAACGAAATTAGTGTTCTTCCGTGGCAGGACAATAGTTCTGGTATGACCCGATTAGAAACCTTTGGAGCTTCATGAAGAAATACGGTATCTAAAGAAGAAGCACATTACAACCAAACATCAATTTATCGAGAAGATCCACAATTTGTGGTATCACGATGCTGAATTGAAGGCAAAATATGCTCAACTTGTACATAGCATGCCACAAAGGATAAAAAGACTTCATAAAGAATAAGGGATTTCATACGAAATATTAATCTTTGTGTGAGAGATCATTTTCTTGTAAGTATTCCATTTCATTATCTGTTTCCAATTTGGATATACATACTTTATAGTAATTACGTTTGAGTGTTACATACGCATTTATTTTATTGATATTGAAAAGCATATGCCACACCCACTATAAATTAGGACAGAGTTACAAAGTAGTAATTTGGACTAAGTTCGAACGTATTTTCTCACGTAATATTGTAAGAACAGTAAAATATTCAGAAACTGAATGTTGAGTCTAATAATTTGAACACATCTGTAGATTAATATTTGAATAAAATATGAAACATGTAATGAAAGTTGGTCAAACAATATCCATACTTCATGATGAGTTCCGTTATTTTAAAATACTTTACCCATATAAATAAGTATTTTCCAAACTGAGCATAGCTCTAACAAAACCAAACAGCAAGCGCCATCATGCGTGCTCATCACAAAACGAATCAAGTTCTCCTTGATTTTTTGATTTTTTTCTTTTTTTTTTTTTTTTTTTTTTTTTTGATCAGAAGATCCATTTTAAATCAGGCAAAAATTTTCTTGTAGGCCTCATATCTGGAGAACTATATATGCTGTAGCGAAACTCAGACTATCAGTTAACTCAGTATGATGTGCTTATTCCGTAAAAATTACGAAAACTTGATTTAGGGGCTCCTGATCCAAACACTAATTATTAGGCAAGATCGCAAGCAAGGAGTGATCCATTTTGGATCATTCCATAAATTCTTGTTTGGATATCAGAATACATAAATAAGTAAATCAGTATATTGTGTTGTTTCCGGCTGAGTTAATTTTAGCTGGAGGCAAAAAAAAAATGTGGAACAAGATACACAAACTCATTCTCCTTATCTGGAACAAGAAAGAATTGCCACAAAAGTGGAAAGAATCAACCATTGTTCCAATTCACAAGAAGGGCGACAAAACTGACTGTAATAAATATCGAGACATTTCTCTTCCGTCAACATCCTATAAAATCCTTTCAAATATTCAATTAGCAAAATTGACCCCATACGCAGATGAAATTATTGGAGATTATCAGTGCGGATTTAGACGAAACTGATCAATTATCGACCAAATATTTACCATTCGCCAAATACTCGAAACAAGTGGGAATACAATACCCCGGTACATCAACTATTTATTGATTTTAGAAAGGCGCACGACTCGGTTTGGAGAGAAACATTATACAGGGTGTGGCAGCGTTCATAGCGTAATTTGACTTGCATAGTACAATGACGTACTGCATGATTGCGCGCCAGTTCGTGTCGCATTCGTGTACTAATTTAGCTGCCATTTCGAGTGGTGTGACAGTGATATGGAGCGGTGGAGTGCACAGCATAGTGCCTTTGCTGTTGAAAGACGACCCGCTCGGGAGAGTAATACTCCCGGAAGTACGTTTTTTCGCGCGCTACTCTAGCCAGCTGTTTTACGCACTATTCTGGTTAGTTGTTTTAAGTTGGTCACAAAATCTATATCATTTAGTAGAAGGGGAACAAAACGAGCCTTATATCATGCAGTACAAGGGCAACAAAACGAGCCCTGCGGGGCTTCTAACCCATTCCCACTACTACTACTACTTATCTGCACAAAAGTAAGTAAATCACATTTTTTTTAGTATTATTTTAATTTAAAAAGTGTTATAAAAATGTAAAAAAAAATGTAAAAAAAACTTTCCTCGGGCCGGGTTTGAACTCACGCCAAAAGAGGTTTTCGTTACTAGCATATAGCGCTAGCCCACTCGGCCACGAGGACCGACAACAAAAATCGTCTGAATTATGCTATTTGAATGTAACGTGGCAAGACATAGATAACGCCAACCAATCAGAACTGTGTTTTTCGTTCCTACTTCCGGGAGCATTACTCTCCTGAGCTAGTCCTGTTGAAAGTTATTTCAAGAATAACGATTCTGTTATTGCTACCCAGCGTCTATTTCGGCAACATTTCACCTTGGGACGTCATGGGAAAGTTCCAGATGGACGGACCATTGTGAGGTGGGTACATACATTTCGAACAACAAGTTCTGTTTGCAATGTCAAACCCGGAAGAAGTGAAAGAACTGTGTAGACACCAGAAGCCGTGGAAAATGTTCGTTCCGCAATATTGCGTAGCCCAAAAAGATCTCCTCGTCCTCATTCGCAAACTGTGCATATGTCCGATCGTTCATTCAGGAGAATATTGCACAAAGATCTCCATTTTCACCATATAAGCTGCAGATTGTTCAGGAAATTATGCCTCGCGATTGGGTTTCACGAGAAACATTCTGCTTAACCATGCGTGCTATTCGCCAAAATCCACAAATGTTGCACACCATCCTGATGTCAGATGAAGCTCATTTCGAGTTATGTGGTTCAGTGAATAAACAGAATATGCACTATTGGAGTGATGTAAACCCGCATGAACTGCACATCAAGCCCTTGCACAGTTCTCGTGTCACAGTGTGGTGTGGAGTTGCTTCCTTTGGGATTATTGGCCCTTACTTCTTTGAGGATGACAGCGTGTGGCTGTAACTGGCACCAGTGAACGCTACTTAAAGATGCTGCAAGACTTCGTTCTTCCCCAATTAGGTATGGTCGATGTGGATGTGGAACAATTATGGTTTCAACAAGACGGAGCGACCTCGCATAGAGACAGAATTTGCATGGATTTCTTGCGACAGACATTTCCAGGTAGAGTAATTTCCTGTTTTGGTGACATTTCCTGGCGGCCTCGCTCACCTGATATTTCATGTGCAGACTTTTTCCTTTGGAGCTATCTGAAGCAAGAAGTGTTCCGAACACGTTGTGCCACCATTCCTGAGTTGAAGGATCGCAGTTACTGCCTGATGGTGTGTTTTTCATATCCTACTATGAACGCTGCCGCACCCTGTACAACGTTCTTACGGAACTTGGAATACCGAGAAAGCTAATTAGATTAATTAATATATGTTTAAATGAATCCCAAAGTAAAGTCCGGATAGGAAAACTTTTGTCCACGACCTTTCACGTCGAAAATGGCATGAAACAAGGATATGCGTTGTCGCCATTATTATTTAACTTTGTGCTGGAATACGCTATAATGAAAATCAAAGATAGCAACCAGGGCCTAGAGATGAACGGTATTCAACAGGTTATTGTATATGCTGATGATGTAAATTTAATAGGGAAAGATAGGAGAACAATACAAAGAAATACGGAGATCTTATTAAACGCTTGCAGGGACATGGGTTTAGAAGTAAATGCAGAAAAAAACTAAATACATGGAAGTGCGTCGAGACCGTAATACGGCAAATTATGGATGCGTTAAAATATTAAAGAATACATTGTTAAAGTGGATACTTTCAAATATTTAGGATCAATATTAACAGACGAAAATCATATTCACGAAGAAATTAACTGTCGAATAAAAGGAGAGAATTCGTGTTACTCTTCGGTCAAAATCTCTTGTCGTCGCGAATTCTGTCGAGGAATTTGAAGCTTAAAATATATATAAAACGATAATCATGCCTGTTGTTCTGCATGGTTGCGAAACGTGGTCGTTTACTCTGAGGGAAGAACATAGACTGAAAGTATTTGAGAGCAAGATCCTGAGACGAATACTCGGACCCAAGAGGAACGAGAATGGGGAATGGCGGAAGCTTCATAACGAGAAACTACATAAGTTACATGGTTTACCCAACATTGTTAGGGTCGTCAAGTCTAGGAGGCTTAGGTGGGTGGGTCATGTAGCTAGAATGGAAGAAAGTAGAAAGTCTTGACTGGAAGACCAATCGGAAAATGACCATTAGGGAGACCTAGGCGCAGATGGGAGGACAATATTAAGATGGATCTCGCAGAGATAGGAATACAAAGTAGAAACTGGATCCAATTAGCTAAGGATAGAAGTCAGTGGAGAGCTTTCGTGAACGCGGCATTGAACCTCCGGGTTCCATAGGCCATAGAGTTAGTTAGTTAGTTAGTATATTGTGTTGTAGCTGAAACATAACTTCATTTCATAGTGCAATATTTATAACTTGCAGTGTTTTGTTAGTAGTTAAGGTAATGTTCTGTACCGAATTCCGGGTGATGTTTCACCTTAAAAGTCCTAATTTTAAACTGAAGACAGACACTAAGCCAAGGGGGGTCCGGAACCCCCCCTTCCTTCGAGACCAGAAATGAAAGTATAAGGAAGAATGAAACAAAAAGAAACGAGAAAAAGAACAATGGGCGTCAAAAATAAAAGGCTTCAGCAAGGTTTTGGTTACTCTTTCCTATGAGGAGATTTGCAATACATGGTGGCGAATAAGCGGGATATTCTGGAAAGGTCGGCGAATTTGAAATTTCTAGAAGAGTAATGGAAATTTCAGAATTTTTGCTACTAGTCGGGGAAATTTTAAGGTTTCGAAGACATAGTGCCATTCTGTCATAATGTGGACATTTTTTATAATAATTTTTCGTCATCGCTTCTCTGTAGTATGAAACATGTTATTTCAGAAAGTTTTCTACTGCTCACGGAATAATGATAACAGAAAAGTTATGTGGAAAGAAAGTTCTGTTAACAATTCAACAGAGAAAGGAACGCAGATATTGCAAAATATTTTACAAGACAATATTGCATATGCACTTTTTTATAATAGTGGATATGTACTTTTCGTAATAGTTGAGGTATTAATGAAAGGAAAATTGTTATATTTAAATGAACAGAAGAAGTAACGTAGATATTGGAAAATCTTTTTCAATACTTTTTATAATGTTTTTCTCGAGATTTCTGCATAATTTATTAAAATACTTAGTAGCGTATCCTCATTTTATTATTCTAACTAATATATGTTGCTAGTAAAATATTTTAGATTTTTTCGAGCTCCTGGGCCTTCAGTATTTCATGTCAAGCCCTCCCTTCTCCATTACGAAATCCTGGCCAAACAAACCAATATATGTTGCCAGTAAAATAGTTTAGAATGATCGAGCCCCTGGTGTGACGATCACAGTATTTCATTTCACGGACATCCCCACCCCTTTACGAAATCCTGGCTACATGCCAGACTGAAGATGTTAAATTTATTGTATTATAATGGTTATTTGCAGTGTCAGATACTTTACATTTTACTATCAGATTATAGAATGTTTGTGTCCACTACAGACTATGTCAGAACTTACGGACAACTACTAACATTGGACAACTATTCTTTTTTTTTTTTTTTTTCATTAAAGAAAGGGATGAGTGTAGCCCGTGTAGGCTATGCCATTTTGTATCCATCCTATATTGTATTTCTTATTATTTCAGGCCTTTTTTCCATATTGTGTCCACACTAGCTGTGTCTTCATCAGACTTCCACTCTTGGCTACTTGGAAGTTGGTCACCTCTTATATACTTTCCGGAGATGAACTTTTAATTAGGCTCCGCCATTCATTAAAAATTAACAATTGTCTTTTTTTTTTTTTTTTACTTTAACTTGTAGAATTAAAAATATACCTCTTTCCTGGATACAATCTTCTCTTTTAGTTATCCTTGATTATGTTATATTTATTGTCTTTGTTCTTCCTTTCCCTTTCTTCTTCTTTAAGTAAAATCCTCTGCCGTTCTTTATTTACAGCAAATCCTCCATTCCAATTCATCACTTTGTCTCCTGTCTTCAAGACTTCCCAGGGCTTCTTTCCATTGATGAAGTCTGATGACGACACAGCTAGTGTGTTGAAATTGTTACGTGATTGTTTTTACATATTTTTATCACATAGCCTTGCTCAGTGTGTTCTGTTTGGTTTCTTGAAACGAGTTTTAAGTTTCAAAATTCCTTCATGTGAGAGATCTTGTATCAACAATGTAAGGATTTCCGATTTTTTTATTATTATTATTATCTAAAGATCCAATATGTTTGTCAAAAATTTTCTTGTAGGCCTTATATCTCGAGAACTACATATAGTGTAGCCACACCAAAACTAACAATTTGCTCAGTATCATGAGCATATTCCGTAAAAAAAAATATGAAAAGTCGATTTAGGGGCCCCTGATCCGAAAAATTCAATATATTTCATTCAATCAAACATTTGCTTATATACCCCATATTTTGAGAGCTACATATAGTGTAGCCAAATGAAAATTAATAATTTACTCAGTATGATGTGTTTATTTTGTAAAAAATATGAAAACTCGATTTAGGGGCAATTCAAAAATTCTGTGATCCCTGATGCACAAAATTCAATATATTTCATTCAATCAAACATTTTCTTGTAGGCCTCATATTTTGAGAACTACATGTAGTGTAGCCAAACCCAAACTATCGCTTAACTCAGTATGATGTGCTTATTCCGTAAAGATATGAAAACTCGATTTAGGTGCAGTTCAAAAAATTTGTGAACTCTAATAAAAAAAATTGAAAATTTCATTTAATCAAAAATTTTCTTGTACCCTCAAATCTCTAGGACTACAAATAGTGTAAACAAATCCAAAGTATAACTTAACTCAGTATGATGCACTTATTCCGTAAACAAAAATATGAAAACTTTATTTAGGTGCCGTTCAAATATGTTGTGGCCCCAGATTAAAAAAAAATCAATATATTTTATTCAATCAAACATTTTCTTGTACGCCCTATATTTTGAAAACTACATATAGTGTAGCGAAACGAAAACTAATAATTTACTAAGTATGATGTGCTTATTCCGTAAAAAAAAATATGAAAACTCGATTTAGGGGCAATTCAAAAATTCTGTGATCCCTGATGCACAAAATTCAATATAATTCATTCAATCAAACATTTTCTTTTATGCCCCATATTTTGAGAACTACATACGGTGTAGCCAAACCCAAACTATCACTTAACTCAGTATGATGTGCTTATTCCATAAAGGTATGAAAACTCGATTTAGGTGCAGTTCAAAAATGTTGTGACCTCTGATCCAAAATATTGAATATTTCATTTAATCAAAAATTTTCTTCTACGCCCCATATAGTGTAGCGAAACGAGAACTAATAATTTACTCAGTATGATGTGCTTATTCCGTATATATATATATATATATATATATATATATATATATATGAAAACTCGATTTAGGGCCAGTTGAAAAATTGTGTAGACCCTGATGCGCAAAATTCAATATATTTCATTCAATCAAACATTTTCTTGTATGCCCCCTATTTTGAGAACTACATATGGTGTAGCCAAACAAAAACTAATAAATTACTCAGTATGATGTGCTTATTCTGGAAAAAAAATATTAAAACTCGAATTAGGGGCAGTTCAAAAATTGAGCTGATTTTGAGTTTAACGTCCCGTTCAGCAGCAAGGCTATATGAGACGTGGACCTACTGATTAACGTGGAATCTGAACCACATGAGCTCCCGCCGGGTATCGAACCCGGGTCTCCCACCCCAAAGGCGCGTACGCTAACAGCTTAGCCACGGAGGAGGTTAGTTCAAAAATTGTGTGACCCCTGATGCACAAAATTCAATATATTTCATTCAACCAAACATTTGTACACCCGATATTTTGAGAACTACATATAGTGTAGCCAAACCAAAACTAATAATTTACTCAGTATGGTGTGCTTATTCCGCAAAAAGTATGAAAACTCAATTTGGGGTCCATTCAAAAATGTTGTGGCCCCTTATCCAAACAATTCAATATTCATTCAATCAAACATTTTCTTGTGCGCCTTATATCTGAAGAACTATATATAGTGAAGACAAACCCAAACTATCACTTAACTCAGTATGATGTGCTTATTTCGTAAAAAATACGAAAATTCGATTTAAAGAAATTTCCAAACTTTTATAGCCCCTGATCCAAAAACTAATTATTGGCCAAGTTCACAATCTTTTGGTGCATTTTTTGGATCAGTCCTAAAATTCTTGGCCAAGATCGCAATCTATTTATCTATTTACCCATTTTTTTGGATCATTCCTAATATTCTTGTTACTATCTATAATAATATACATTGTTGTGCTGTTGCCGGGGAATACAGCTTTTAAAAAAAGTACACGTATTGAAGATAATCTCATAAAATATAACCAAAAGAAAAAGGGAAATAAGTAACATTAAATATGGAGAATCTTATCTATGGCGATGGAAACTCATGGACCAGAGGATTGGATGTTGAAGAAGTTGCACCAAGTAGATATTACCCTTCAGCACCGCCACCATCTCGTACCAATTTACATAATGCAATCAACTCTCACAGAATTTGTCATCCACTTAAAGGATTTAAGCATGTAGTAAATGTATTAAAAGTAATATCTAAATGCATAATGGCAGTTGATCCATGCATGTCTTTAGATGATGATACTGACGAAGATAGCCAAAATGATTGGATTGTGAGTCGAAGTGTTACTGACACAATTAATGAAAATCAAGTGTTGATTTTTCAATCAGCAGATGGTTATGAGAATGCAGTTGATCATTTAACATGTGGAAGTATGATTCACTATCTCTCAGTTGGCTGTAGTACTACTTCGATAATAAGTAATTTATTAAAGAACCAGAGACTGTCTTTATACTCGCTATTAGCGTCTGTGGCATTTGATTTCCTTTATGATTCGTTTTGGTTTGAAAAAGATTTAAGTTTTGTATATTACTCTTTCACCACACTGTTTATTTTGTAAGTTTTTCATAATTATTGTTAATTATTTAGTAAATTGTTTCCATTCACAGACTTAATTAAATTTTGCTTCATTTTTAAGTAATTATGTATCCCTTTGCCCAAATTGAAAAATTCAAATATTTTAAAGGTCTTATTTTAAATACATCAAAACGCTATTTCGTTGATGTATATGTCGATCTTTTCCTAATTAAAAAGAGAGCATTGTCATGTTTATGTAGTTCCCGTTGCTATACAAGAACATTCCTTGTAGAAACAAGGTGATATTATCTAATACTATATATTTCTTTTATATTGTATGCTCGTTTGCTTAAGAACCAAATATCATATGTTTTTGAAGAAAACAGGATTATTCATGATGATTAATATGTTGTGTGTTTGTGCAGAATTTTTCATCAAATTGATAATAAGACTGAATTTAAAGAGTTTCATAATTTTAGAATCCTAGACTACAAACTTCCTGAAACCCGCGGATATTGAAGTTGTCACCAATAAGATCAATTAAACTAACTTCTGATATGATAATTTTTAACGAATGTCCAATAGAAACAAAAATCTCGAAAATTGCTTGAAATTCAATTCATTTGGGTCAGGGAAGGGGTCATATGAAGCTAGTACAGTAGATAGATCACATTAACATGCGCAAATCTGCATTAGAATCATTGTATAAGAAATAGAAAGAGCTTCGGAAACTTGTTTCCTCATTTTTGTAACAGATAGGTCAAAATGCAACCATATTCAACACACGTAAATAATTATCTATAAGTAAATAACACTTAAAAACAAGATAGAACAAAATGAGAAAGCAATAAGTTCCAATAAAGAACTTTAAAAATCGATACGGCTCGTATTAATTTTAATGATGTGAAAGTAATAACACAACCATTTTCGTCTTATTTTAGCCCTGAACAATGCAGTGAGGTGTATAGTACTCCGTCCATATTTTAAATTTTTAAGGTGAAATTATTTTATCAGTCTGGTCGATGGGAGATAATGTAAATTCATTTTCAAGTCTCGTCTTCTGAAAACATTACACAAAACTTATGTATGTGATAGACTTTTTTCCACACAAATTTATGCTGTACTGTTTGGTTCTATATTTTCTGCAGTAGAGTTGGATTTATCTAGAATCAAGTACCAATAAAATGATTGTCTACGCGATTCTCTACGCTAAAAATTTGTATGACTGTTCTGGAGAAAGCAGCATACTTATCATCTTCCTACACAGCGATTCCCAACCGACGTGCCGCAGAGTACCATAGGGTATGTCTCGAAGTTTTAGGATTTAAAACCTTTGAAGCATTTAATAATGAGTTCGAATCAATTTTCAGTCAAAGTGTAGTAATCAACCCCTCCAGCGGCAGCAACAATCCTAAGTATTACATAAAAGTCACTTCTTTATATAAATTTATAAACTACTATAATTTATATTATTATAATGAAAGAATCAAACAAATGTGCCAAGTGTCGGTCAAAAAGGATTAAGAGCCACTGCATTAAGATATGTTACAGTCACTAAGTTTTGTTAATTATTTTCAAAGTCTTATGTAAAATCATCCAAGTTCTCTACGGTCTCCTAGGTTCCAGTGTGCATTTACCTTATGTATCGAATAATAAGCGAGTATTTGCAGGGTTAACTCTCCATTACATGTTCCGATATTCAAAAAAATAAATAAATAAATAAAAACTTAGACAAAAACTCTCAAACCACATCGGCGTCTCAAATTTTCCTTAGTATGGTGAATCACTTGTTGCGTTTCTGAGGTTATAACAAATACTCAAATAAAAGCCGAGGTAACGAATTCCTCTGCTGTTACAATATGATCTTTGCTAATTAATGTACGCCATTTCATCCACAGAAGAAATTCAGCGTGCTGAGGCACAAGTCTACTTTTGCAATCCAATCATTACATGCAAACATTTTGTTAGGTACGTTTACTCCATCCATCTCCATCCAAGTTTACTTATTTATGTGCCAGTAGTGCACAAGGCTGATATCAGTCAACAAACGGTACTAAGGAAGAATCTGATATAGCAACAGTTTGTTGAAAAAATCATTGAAAATTCTAATGTCGGAGAAAGTCTTTGGGCTATAAAACATGCATCTTCCTTAATTGAATGGGTGCATTTCTTTCTAATTGAGAACGCTTTACGTATTGATATGGCGAGTGCGTAGTGGCCAGCGTATTGTCCGTATGATGGTTTCGCAACGGTATCATATTGATGCAAACACATCGTTCTCGAATTCAGGTTTCTATAATACAAGAACTTCCAAGTTTTAGTTGCATTGACAAGAAGTATCCCTTTTTTTTCGACGGCGAATAGAAAGTTGTTGAAAGAAAACATTGTATATATTATAGTTACCGCGCTTTCCTCTATTGTATCCTCTTTTCTTACAAATGAAGTGCATATCTCCCAGCATGAATTTAGGTATTCGTGATTACTGTAACTACGTCTAGTGTACAGTAAGTCATTAATAGATGAACGCAACTGTATCCTAGTATTCAAATCCATCAGAACTCAAATTGAGCACCATTCTTTTAATTTTCATCACTAACAGGCTAAACAGTTACCAATTAGAATTGTAGTGTTCTGGATCTTGACGATATGCCATGTATGTCTGTTGTCAGGTAATGTAATTATACCCATGCCTTTTTAGTGTCGCAAATGTTGCCATTAAATTTCGATCATTCCTGGAGTTATAGATATGAGTTTATATACAAATATGTACAGATATTGGATAAAATAATGCAAAAATCAAAGAAAGTCGGAACATCTTGTTTTAATACAGTACTGGTAGAGCTTTAGCATGCAATAAAGCTTGAGGTTTGGACGAGTAGACCGATAGAAGTCCTAAATAGTGGTGAATGGAATTTGAAGTTATTGTTCTTTCAGCATAGCCTCCAGCTCAGGGAGTGTCGAAGGAGATGGAAATCAACGCCGAACCTTCCTTTCCAAACCAGTCCACGGAGGTTTGATGATAAGTGTGCTTGTGGTCTGGGCGGGGCAGGGACGATGTTAAACTTTATCATCACGTGTTTGAAATCACTCTTAAACAAAGTCAGCGTCTTGAATCAGAGCATTATCATTCCGGAATGTAGATTTCTTGTCTGAGAATAAAACGTGCACCATGGGTGGATCTAGTTACCCAAGAGTTTCCTCTATACTGCTCCTGTTACCCAATCGTGCAATGTGGGCGAAAGGGCTCTCAAATACCATAATAGAGCGTTAATATATTGACAGGAGACAGTAAATATCGTATGCTTCACAGGATGTTCGCCAGACTAATAAACGTCCATTGATGGCAAAGAGGGAAGGTGACTCACCGAAGAAAAATCTCATGTTGCTTGTCCTCCAACGTCCAGTTTTTGTGATCATTGCACCATGCGCGTCGCTTTGTGCATTTGTATAGTTTATTAAGGGTTTTTCAATAGGAACATGCCCATTGATACCCATTTCGTGCAATTATCGTATCACTGTTTTGGATGATACTGGGATGTTTAGTAGATGTATAAGTTTTGCAGTCATTTTCTTTGTCGGTGTTTTGAATCTGCCTCGTCACAATATGGTTCAAGGCCTGGTGGTCCCTTTCCTACAGATTCGTCTTTCATCACTATTGCAAGTCGCTGACTATTTTATTTGATTTGAGTTTACTGATTCCTTTGAGCAATATGAGATATGGACTTACAGCTTAACGTGGGGTCCGAACCATATGAACTCCTACCGTAAATCGAACCCGCGTCTCCCGTGCGAAAGGCTGGTATGTTATCCATATAGCTACAAGGGAGATCGTCATGCCTTTTGAAACTATGTCTTGTGTTATACCACATAAAGGGACTGTTTTGCTCATCGATGCTCCAGCTAGGCAGGTACATCTCTATGAAATTCCGTCAGGTCCGACATACCGGTCACCCACACACCTGCAGAACGTTCATAACCATATTGCCGAACTCAACTAATAATACCCTTTCCACAGCACCAGCAATAAAGAAAAGACAGTTAATTTACGCAGACTTTAGTGTTATCAGGCATAGTGAAAATATGCCCCGCTTTTGACATGAGTTTTCGTTATTTTGTCCAACTAACTAACTAACTAACTAACTCTATGGCCCCGGAGATTCAATGCCGCGTTCACAAAAGCTCCCCACTGACTTCTATCCTTAGCTAATTGGATCCAGTTTCTACTTTGTATTCTTATCTCTGCGAGATCCATCTTAATATTGTCGTCCCATCTACGCCTAGGTCTTCCTAATGGTCGTTTTGCGATTGGTCTTCCAGCCAAGACTTTGAAAGCGTTTCTACTTTCTTCCATTCTAGCTACATGACCCGCCTACCTAAGCCTCCTAGACTTGACGACCCTAATAATGTTGGGTAAACCGTATAAATTATGTAGTTCCTCGTTAAGAAGTTTCTGCCATTCCCCATTCCCGTTCCTCTTGGGTCCGAATATTCTTCTCAAGAGCTTACTCTCAAATACTGTCAGTCTATGTTCTTCCCTCAGAGTAAGCGACTATGTTTCGCAACCATACAGAACAACAGGAATGATTATCGTTTTATTTATTTTAAGCTTCAAATTCTTCGACAGAATTCGCGACGACAAGAGATTTTGAACCGAATAGTAACACGAATTCCCTGCCTTTAGTCGACATCGATTCTAAATAATTGATAGTATTCAGTTTATCAAAAGTATTATTTAATATTTTAACACATCCATAATTTGCCGTATTACGGTCCCGACGCACTTCCATGTATTTAGTTTTCTCAGCATTTACTTCTAAACCCATGTCCCTGCAAGCGTTTAATAAGATCTCTGCATTTCTTTCTATTGTTCTCCTATCATCCCCTATTAAATTTACATCATCAGCATATCCCATAACCTGGTGAATACCGTTCAACTGTAGGCCCTGGTTGCTCTCTTTGATTTTTCTTATAGTGTATTCCAGCACAAAGTTAATAATAATGGCGACATCATTTAAAATTAAACTTGGAACTTTCCATTACGCCCACGATAAACTATTGCCAATAACATTTAATTAATTACAGTACCGGTATATTAGGAATTAAAGGATACTGCAGTGTATTGAGAGAATACTAAATAATCTCTCCTATTGTAATAAACTAAGTTCTGGTTCGTTAACTTTAGTTTTCTTGTGTTGTAGGTATTACCGGAGACTGCCTGATGATCGTATCGAGCTAGATGAAGACGAACATGAAGTCAGAATGCTTGTAAAGGACGAAGCTGCAGAAGAAAGAAGGTCTTCTCTTAGAAGGAAACTACTATATTGCGCATTTTCATTTCACATAATTCATAGTTTTAAACATATCATGAAACCATGATCTAGATGCATTTTGAGGATGTGCGTGTGTATATATATGTATATATTCGTTTCGTAGATTAATAGTCTTTAAGTAATTATTAACATATATATTACCCATGTAGTACTAGATAAACATTAAAAGAGTTGAACATATAGCTATGGAAGTATTTTATTTCAAATAAAAATAATAAATCCTTTAAATTTTTAAAATATTGTGCAAAGTTGTTTAATATATAAGCTGGGTTGAAAAGAGCAGTAATTTTTCCGAACTAGATGGAACTTTTGATACTTAGTTGTTTTTATGTTGCCAGGTCATATAATTGTACCTGTATACTTTCAGCAAAGCAAAGGTTTTAGAAATGTACATAATCCATCTTGCGTAATAAATTTAGTTTAGCATTGGTGTGTATATACACGTGATTAATATATACATAATATTACAATGTGTACTAAAGTCTGCAAAACCGCTCTACGTTTTTCACTGCCGGAATAAAATTGCAACACCCTATAATACACTAGGGATATTGATATGCTTCCAGTATTGGGCTCTATGGTGATGGTGGAATAGATGGTTAACTTTATAACTGTTTCGACCAACAGATGGCAGCGCCACAGAGTGACATTGACACCACCTGTGTCGATTCTGTGTTGTGAATGAGCAGATGAAAAGATAATCAGGCAGTTAAAGTGACTCAAATAGTAAACACCAGCAAAACAACACCCCATGACGACGACGCAATCGTGTTTCATTCAGTTAAATGAGCTAGTTCGAACGAGGTCGTATTGTGGGCCTTCGACAGGCTAGTTAATCCTTTCGTCGAATTGGTCACCACGTTGGCTGTGGTGCATCTGTTGTGCAGCTTTGTTAGCAGCGATTGATATCAATCCATTCCCATGCCCGCACAGAAGATTCTGAACGTCCACATAGCACAAACATGCGTGAAGATCGATGTATTGTGAGGACAGCATTAGCAGACCGCAAAGCTACCACTTCCAACATCCGAACAAATGTGGCCCCTGGAGCGTCCACACGTCTATTGAAAAGCTATTAATAGCGGGAACTTTAAGCATACACACCAATTGCCCGTCTGCCACTGATGCCAAATCAGCGCCGTACACGACTGCCCTGGTGCCAGCAAAAGAGCACCTAGAGGAGAAAATGGCGTCCCGTTGTGTTCAGTGATGAAACACGATTCTGTCAGAATGTAAGTGATGGTAGACTGCGAGTGCGACGTCGACCTGGATAGCGTCTGCTCCCAAGTGCGTTCGTGAAAGACACAGTGGTCCAACTACAGATGCTCTGGTGTGGATGCAATCAGCTACTACTTTCGTTTGCCTTTAGTGCTTGTGCATGAGACATTGATGAGCGCTTTTTACGTGCAGCATGTGGTGAGACCTGTTCTACTGTATTCCTTGGGACAGAAGGGTCTTGTACTGTTTCAGCAAGATAATGCCCGTCCATATACTGTTCGTAGAACAGAACATGCTCTGCAAGATGTGTTACGACATCCCTGGCCAACACACTCCCCAGACTTGTCTTCTATCGAGCATGTATGGGAAACATGAATCGACAACTGACAACTGCTTCACGTCTACCTGCAACTGTTGCTAATTTGCGCAACCAGGTCAAGCAGGCATGGCAGAATGTACCGCAAGATCGTCTTAGTCATGTTTGTGATTGAATGCATGCAAGAATTCGTAAATGCATTGCAGTCCATGGAGAAAATATACGATACTAATGTGCAGATGGCAGTATAATGGTATACGTGTCGTTTCCACACCACTGTACACATGGAGCTCATGTAATCATTTCATACTCTTACTATGTTTTGTCTGTGGAATAAAAGTGGTTCCAATTGAACAAGAATTTCATGGTGTTGCAATTTTATTTTCCTGCAGAATACTTAAATTTGTGGATCATTTTATTGTGTAAATATAGTTGTTACGGAATAAAATGTGTGTGCTATTTGTCAAAAGTACATTTATCAAAACCATTTGTGCACTATTCATGAACAAGAATGTATAATTCATTTTCGTATATTGAAACAATTTTTAATCAGAATTGAAATAATTTTAAATACCCAAATTTGTCGCTATAGACACAGAGTACACCAAATGTTAAAACAATGAAAAGCAGATTAAATAGATTTCCGAATAATAGAGTGATGTATGTGTAAATAGCAATCGACAGTGAAAACCAATTGAACTATCAAGTGGCAATAGGAACTGAGTTTTAAAAAATCTTTTCTTAATTGCATCCTTGATTTCCACGATGAAGGCTCATTATTAGAATGCAAAGAATGGTAAATGGGATTGCATTTTCTTTGCATTCGGTAGAATGACGCACTTAGTTTCATTCTCCGCTTGCCTCTTCTGTACTTTATGCTTTTTAGGCTTACCTTTATATGCAATATATCACTTATCAAGCTATGATTTAGGTGAATACATAAATGAAGTTGGCGTTACAGATAATTTCAGATATCAGTTGCTTACTGATGCACATGTTTAATTCTCCACTCATAACTTCAAGCAATATACTATTGACTCCGGGAAGGGACGTGAAAACAAACGTACTTTTCAACACAGCTGGTTTCATGCCTACTCTTGGCTTGTGTATTTCTCTAAACTAAAAGGCTGACTGCGCAAATATTGTTTTGTTAGGCCAATTCTAAAGAGAGGTTCGTTCGGAGCATTTGTTATTAAGACACATCAAGATTATAAACATTTTCATGAAGATACACATTCATGAAAACAGCGAATGGCATACCGGAACCATTAGTAAAGAAAAAAGTTTTCCTGATTCAGTAATTAGAAAAACAGAGTGTTATAGAGAAATTAAATAAATTGGTTACAGATAAAATAGATGAAAATCTAAAAAGCTAAATTCCATTATTGACAGTTTAATTTTTTGCGGTACGCACGACATCTCTATTCGCGGGGAAGCAGCTAACCAGGGAAATGTGAAGATCGAATCACTTCCAGGGTTCAGTTGGGTGATAAAATACTAGAACACTTACTGCCCATGCCGTAAGCGTCGGTGGACCACCGATGGGAAACTAGCAACAATTCGCCAAAAATTGGCGGCCCCTCAGCAACAATCAGCAGTGGCTCCACTTCCGTTTTGAAAATTATACCACCAGCGGTAGAGACGCGACGGAATGACAATGAACCACACAATTACTCCCCCAAAATACGTTAAAACGCCTATATGCGTGATTTGTTTACATTAAGTTGAGTCTAAAAACACTTTAAGAAAGTAAAAAACAAGTACCTGGTGTGTACGTGAACCACCAACCTTATGATTGCTAGTCCCATGTTCTTCCGATTTCGCCACTTTTTAAAAAAAATTTTCTTTATTGAGAAACAACAAACAAAAAGTACATGAACATATTGAGAATTAAAAAATGAAGGAAAACATTTAAAAATTAGGAAAAAAATGAACTTGAAATAATGAACAAAGACAATGCAGATATACAAATATTGTGCACGGAGCAGTCAAGTTATATTATCATTAGTAGTTTTAGCATGAGTTATACCTACATCATTATTAACTGAGGTGACAAAGGTTATTACATGATAAATTTATCTCTCTTTTTTTATATTACATGTGTGGACAAAATCTCTGTAATAACAATTAAATAGCTTGCAAAAAGTTTTCTTTTTCGTGCAGGAGAGAGAAAGTTGTCCTGATATTTTGAATATTGTTTGTATAATTCTATGTGATAAGACCTATTAGTATGCACAAGAAACATGATTGTTTGCATAGTGATCCAGATAACAGCATTATTTTTAAATGTCGGAAAGTAATTAAAATCAGGCCACAAAGTGTTCTGTTACAGTAAAACTATGAGGTGAAAGACGACAAATTTTACTAATCAAAATACAAAAGTATGTCCAGATGATTCGAACGTTGGAACAGACATGGAATTTATGTGTTAGAGTATCGATATTATTCCTGTATGTGCATATATTACTGTTTACAATACCTATATTGTAAAGTTTTTCCAATGTTTCGTAAACATTATTGACTATAAAATAGCTGGTAGTATGTTGTTTGTGGTTGAGAAAGGAAGCGTTAATGTTTTTCCATATAGTATTCCAATTTTTGTGTGGGTGCTTTAAGACGACATTAGGTGTACTAGTAACCCACAAGCGAACATAGCACCAGTTAAGGTTGTTGACCGAGCCAGTTTCGATTGGATCTTTTGCGAGCAGGGTGTATATCATATCAAGTGACATTACGTAAATCAGGATATTTGTAGCTCCAAGGAAACACGTGTACTGGCGCCTGAATGTCTAAACAGTGGAAATAGACATTGATAACAGCAGCAGCTGTAATCGAAGTCTCGTATTCACAGACAAGCTTACAACTTCAGTGTGTGAGAAGGGCACATGTTTGTGCTTCTGTATGTAAAAAGCCTAAACCACTTTCACGTGCGGGCAGATAAGTTGATTCTTGGCCACGCGTAAGATCTTGGAATCCCCTCATTTGTCCTATTCCTAAATCTGGAAACAGGAATGAGATAGAGAACTTCAGACCCGTAGCCATCCTATCTCCCTTTGCAAAAGTTCTTGAAACCATATTATACAACAGAATTTTAAACCATGTAAAGCCTGTCGTATCTGAACATCAACACGGATTTTTAAGGAATAAATCCACAACAACCAATCTAGCAATAATAACGGATTACATAGCAAGAGAGTTAGACAAAGGCGGTCAAGTGGACGTCATTTATACGGATTTCAGTAAGGCTTTCGACAGAGTTGACCATGACGTGCTACTACACAAATTGGTATCTTTCAATTTTTCTAAACGAGCATTAGAGTACTTCGCTTCCTACTTGTGCAATCGAGAGCAAGCTGTCTCTTACAAGGGATATATTACCACGAAATTTACCACATTATCAGGTGTTCCTCAAGGATCCCATTTAGGTCCGCTATTATTTCTTCTTGTAATTAATGATATTTCAACCTATGTTAAAAACTCTCACTTTCTGTTGTTTGCCGATGATCTCAAATTATATTCTAAAATAAGCACAATAGATGACTGCACACAACTCGAGCAGGATTTACAGAGTGTTGGGCAATGGTATGCCAAAAACAAACTTTCATTGAATATCTCTAAATGCAAGTCTTTATCGTTCTCAAGGAAAGAAAATCCCATCAATCATCTGTATATAATTAATGGCATATCTTTGTGTAAACCAAATTCAGTTAAAGATTTAGGAGTAATTTTTGATTCAAAATTGACCTTCTCTCATCACATTGATGCAATCTCTAACGCTGCATTCAGAAACCTCGGTTTTATCTATAGAATGGGTAAAGAGTTTAGAAACGAGTCAACATTCATTAAACTTTATAATTTGTACGTAAGGTCCCGATTAGAATATGCGTGCGTTATTTGGACACCGAATGTAAATAAATACTTACAAGCGATAGAAAACATACAATTTAAGTTTCTAAAAATGCTTACGTACAAGAAAACAGCTTTCTATCCCAAACAGATTCCCTACGTGGACTTAGTAAGGAGTTTGAATTTCCTAACGTTGACGAATCGACGAAAGATGTTTGATTTACTATTTTTATATAAAGTATTAAATAATAAAATTGACTGTCCAGAGCTACTCACGAAAATATATCTGAGCGTTCCAACAGGCAGAACAAGACCGGGGAATACTGGTATATTTTTCTGTGAAAGGACACGAACAAATATTCTCAGTAAATCTCCGCTGTGGATAATGTGTGACTCCTACAATGAATTAAGTCATAAAACTGATGTATTAGATATACTCAGTATGTCAGAATATGTATTTAGAAACAAGATTACCGAGTACCTGACACTCGAAGTGCATTGATTAATTGTACGGGTAAAAGTATATATGTATATGTATGTATTATACGACACTATAATTAGGCATTAAGCCTGTTGTGTTGTTTTCTAAATAAATAAATAAATAAATGTGGCTTAAAACACTAAAACGGACGTTTTGAGAAATAAATTTCTACTAAAAATGTTCATGTTTCGCTGTCTATGAGTGATAAGAAGACTTCGGATTTTATTTGCTGTAAGATGATAAGAATGTTCTACGATTTGGTTGATATTATTGAACCACCATATCCTCCTCAGACCTGAGGGTATGATAGCAGGTAAAAATTTACACGACTGTAATTAAATTGGTCATTCATCACCAAAAAGTAAGAAAATGTGGTCATTTGGTGAATCAACGTTCTTTGTGTGTCTCACATAAGGTTCATATTTGATACCTTAGGTCTCATCCAAACAATTACATTAGTTCCTTGCCTCCAATTTAGATTAGCAGGTATGTACGTATATAGTGAAAATGGTAAGAAACAATGTTATGGTTACATATCTATACAATATTTTGATTTCGATTACATTCTAAATAAATAAAATACACAAGTTAAATATTACACAAACTAAATACAACTTTCTTACAAGGCTGTCTATAATCTTTATTTAAATTAACTAGCTTATGATTTCAGTTGGAGTAGTTTCCTGAAGAAGAAAGTGATATACTTCCGAAACTGTAACATTTCTAGTTAATTTATAATAAAGATATAAATAGCCTTGTAAGAAAGTTGTATTTAGTTTGTGTTTAAGATGGACTCAAGGCCTTTTTATCATAATAAATATTACAATATACATTTATTGTAATAGTATTCCAATAATAACTCCAAAATAACAATTTTCTTATTTCAAACAGGTTACAATGAATAAGTTTAATTATTGTCTTAGTTATATTTCCAAGTTATCTTCGTGAAATGCTCTTTTACATTTGATGAAATACAACAAAGCAATTTCTTCAACTGGTGAAACAGAGGTATAGGGGACAAGATGAGTATCGTACAAATATTAACCCCTTGAAATTTTCCATTCTGAAATTTGACCTACCAGCCTGTATTTTGGGATTATATTCTGGCGTACTTTCTGAATGACGAGTTCTTGTTTTCTTAGGAAGTATAGGAACAATTTGCCTCTGTTTTCTTTTCCTTCTAACGTCTTTTTCAGCGCTGTCACTCCTCTGTAATCCTCTGCTGAACTTGCACTTGCTTCGTCGGCAGAAACCCTATCAAATATGATTTTGTGCAATTGATACCTTGAACTCATAGTAATCAAGAATGTATTTTCCTGGCATTTGGTGACGTTTAGCCTCTTGACAGTATTCAATCCAAGCTGCTGTTGCCACAAACTCGACAAAGTGAAAAATACATCTTTTAGTCCATTTTTTGTCCTTGATTTGATGCGATACTTGGATATTAAACCGCCAATATGAAGGTTGAACTTTTTTGACAATTGTTGGTCTTGGAATCTGCACATACTCTTTCTTGTTTTTGCGCCAGCGGCGACATTCGTCACAGGATGCACCCCAATATTCAGAGAAGCAAAAAATTCTGATCAATTGTCAAACCATTTTACTCTTACTAATTTATCATCGTTTCGAACCACCTGGTCGTAGCTGCCTCTATCCCCGGATTTTAGTTGCGAGTCCGTCTTCAAATGTACACATTTTGGAATGCGAGATTTCATTATTGTTGCTTTTGCCAGAATATTTTTGTCAGATAACATATCCAATGACGGAATGGATGCAAAGTATCGGTAGGTGGATAATTCTGTTATATGGTAAACTGTCACACAATTTAAAAACGACACACCCTCCAACATCTAGTGTTTCTAGATTTTGTGAACATCCTACTCTTCAAATTCGTTATCGTCATCACTGCTTCCAAACTTGGAGTCGGAAGGGTTCAAGCACAATGCTACAGTGCTAATTTTATATCTTCTTCTGTGAGTGCTGTGAAAGAGAAAGTACTCATGTAAGTACATTAGAATTCCTATAATTCACTTCCTCAGTAAGTATATTTTTATAGATTACATAAAGTAAAATATATTGCTTAGGTACGACACGTGTTACATGAAAGAACATGTGTACAGAACTACACATGCACACATTCAAATTCAATCATGTATTCGTGTTGGGTTCAAGCACAGTGCTACACATCCTCCTATAACTACATTTGTATCGGTTGTGACCTAAGGTATCATAATCTATACCTTCGCTATTTGTTACAATCATGATGTAATAACTTACATGAAATCTCATAAAAACACATTGCATTTCTTGTATGGCTATAGAACGTAAATATTATTGAATAATATGTATTACAAGTAATAAAATAAATGAAGCTTACCACATGAACTCCTCACATGTGTTTTTTCAACGTTTCCTGTCATTCTTATGCCTCTTGCAGAGCTCACAACAGCACAAAACCAACAGAACAATTTTCGATCACAGAGAACATGCCTTATAGTTGGTGGTACCATAGGTACAACTTTCATCGTTTACAACGTTTTATAATACGACGCAAAATCTAAGGTACAACATTGATACTCCAGGTCTGAGGAGGATATACCAAGGATTTTGACACATTGAACTGTGTCATAGTAATTACTATATGAAGCATTGTATTCTGGGTGAACACATAATATATTTGTTTTTCTGTGATTGAGTTGCGCTCCAGAAGCCTGTTGATACAGGGTTAAAATACATTGTAAACAATTCATGTCATCCGGATTTTGTAAACAATATTGCGAGTCATCCAGGTAACTTTGTAGAGCTAGATTTGTATTGTCGACAGAGACATAAGGGAGTAAGCTTTGAGTGGCATACATAAGTGGGGAAAGTGACAAACTGAATAGTGTACTTGACATTGGATCACCTTGCAAAATACTATTATTGGTGTTTATTGGGTTACTTAAACCATCATTAACTTTAATTTTTGTCAATCTATGCGTATAAATTCCTCGTACTAGGGAAATAAAGGGGGACTCAAAACCATATTTCTCAAGGACTTTGAATAAGTATTCATGGTTAATCCTATCAACAGCTTGAGAGTAATCCGTGGCTAAAAGAGCAACAGGTGAAGGAGCAGTGGATTCGTGATAAGAAATGAAATCTCTAAGATTTTATAAAGCCTTATTGATCGGATTGTTTTGACAAATTCCATATTGATGTGAACTTAGCAGTTTGGCACTAAATAATTTTATTTGTGCAGTACGACAGGGCGTTAAAATTTTTAAATCCGTATATAGAAGCGAAATAGGTCTTAAATCATTAACACTGGAAATTCGAGAATGTTAGTTTACTAGAACTGTAACACCTGTGCGAAGTGATTCACCTACAAGGGTATGACTATATTCATTGAAAAGGTTTGTAAGAAAGGATGCTAAAAATCGATAAAGGTTATGTAGAATTCTAGAGGTAGAGGATCAATCTTTGTAGATTCTAAACGAAGATCGGAAGCAATGACTGATTTAACCTCTTCTACTGTAAATGGACTAGATGGATATTCTTGATCCTGTACATGTAATACTGTAGGAAGATAGTTGAGAATTTCAGGACTGTCGCAAAAAGAAGTAGGCTTAGCAACAGATGTTTATAATAATTTGTGACACAATGTATTACTTGCTCACCTATATACACGTGGCCTGTGGAATCTTTAAGTTAAATTTCTGCTTTCCCCGTATGAGTTCTTCTTTTATTTGTACAATTCCAGTAGTTTCTAAGTTGTCATATTTGATGTATTTTACTGAGGGTTGTGAAATATTGGATGCGGCGTCTTTGCATGGCTAATAAGTAGGCTCTGATTTCTTGAATTTGAGGTCGAAATTCGCTACCTTGAAGTTGTTCTTTCATGTAGTTTCTTAAGAGTCTTCATCCCGGCGAAATTAAAATACCGCTAATTTTACAGTAATTATGTGATATCTTCAAATAGATAAAAGATAATCAAAATATGGAACAAGAGCGCCCTAGACAATATTATTTTACATGAGAAACCGTTATCACGACTCACTTATCTGCTTTCGATTTCAAGCCATTTTGAAAATCGGCATTTATTTTCGCGTTTCTAAACAGCTGAAAACGGAAAGCCAATAGGTGACTTGTGATAACGGTACCTCACGCAAAATAATATTATCTAGGGCGCTCTTGTTTCACGTTTCAATTATCTTTTATCTATTTGAAGATATCACATAATTACTGTAAAATTAGCGGTATTTTAATTTCGCCGGGATGAAGACTCTTAAGAGATTGGTGTAATATTGATACTGAGTACAATATGAAGCATTCCTGTCTCGACAACATTGTTGAGTAACCAATAGAAACTTCGTTTTGACTTGCTTTTCTCAGAAATTAATAAGGGATCATTTGTAATACTGATGTCGGTGCAAAAGAGCGGCCCATTCTTCGTGAATAAGATGGATGTAGTCAGGTTGCTGTAGGATGGAAGTATTAAAATACCACAATGGACCTCGTTTTAAAAATTTTGAGCAGATGGGTATATAGCAGATTAGTATAATTTGTACATCTCGAACCCGATGAAGAAGAGATCTACTTATATAGAACCTGTCCAAGCGAGATGAATACGATCCAGACATAAAGAAAGTATGTCCTGGTTCATTACGATGAAAATGGCGCCACACATCTACTAGGTCATAAGTAGCTATTAGTTGACGTAGACCAGACGAATCGTTGAAATGAGGAAAGCATCACTGGGGAAAGTGTACAATTATAATCCCCGGCAAGAATACATGGGGAACGACCATTCTACAAAGTCGGAGGAAGTTCAGTGGCATAGAAATTATTTCGTTCCCGTTTATACGAAAAACCAGATTTATCATAGACGCTGCACAAACGAATACGAGGTGTGGCAATTAAATAGCGAGACTGGTGTCATAAATGGGATGTATTGCAAAGAAAGTTATAATTGACTGTTATCCCCTTCAATATACTCCCCTCTCGTATCTATACACCGTTGTATACGTGCCTTCCATTGTTCAAAGCAATGCTGTAGGTCATCAGATGTTACACTGTTCAACAACTCTGCCGTTTTTAGTTTCACCTCTTCCACTGACTAAAAATGTCTTCCCTTCAATGCACTTTTTACTTTTGGGAATAGATAAAAGTCACAGGAAGCCAGGTCTGGGAAATACGAAGGATGGTCGAACACAGGAATGCGCTTGGCCGTCAAAAACTGCTTCACAGAAAGGGCATTATTGGCAGGCGCATTGTCTTTGTGGAGGATCCATGCATCGTTGTTCCACAAATCCGGTCTCTTCTTCCTTATTCTTTCCCTCAGGTCTGATTCACCGTTTGACCCTGAGGCACCCATTCAGTCACGATGATACCCCTGATATCAAAAAAAAAAAAAAAAACTATGAGCATTGCCTTTACTTCCGAATTGCTCGTTCGTGTTTTTTCATTCTTGGCTATGTGGGAGTCTTTCAGTGCATGGATTGACGCTTAGTCTCGGGGTCATACTGGAAAATCCATGTTTTATCACGTGATGACACATGTTAGCAAGTCTGGTTCTGCTTTGAGTCGTTCCATGACGTCACAGCAAATGGTCTTTCGAGTGTCGTTTTGTTCCTGAGAGAGCTTTTCGGGACATTTTTTGCACAAACTTTTGTCCTGTTTAAATTGTCATGCAAACTTTGTCTTACTGTCTCTTTGTTAATATTCGTCATGTCTGTGATCATCTGAATGCTTAGACGTCATTCGATCCGCACAAGTTCATTAATTTTTTCAACATTTTCGCCCGTTCTTGAACTCAAAGGGCGGCCGGGTCGTTCATAATCTTCAATCTCCTCCCTACCTTCTGAAAATCGTTTATGCCATTCGAAAACCCGAGTACGTGACATAGCATTATCACCATACACCTCTTCTAACATTGCACAACATTCCGTCGGAGTTTTGTTTAATTTCACCAGAAATTTAATTTGATGTTAATGCGCTGCTCAACTTTACTGTTCACCATGATTCCAGCAATACTACAGAACACTGTCCTCTTCATGCAAGCCTGCAAAGACAAGAAAAGCTTTCAGAATCATGAAATAAACAATGGCTGCTCATGAAGGTTCAAGATCAACAATACATCATTAGCTACCTTCCCCCCCCCCACGATCCTGCGTGACAAAGGGTGGGCAGTCTCGTTATTTAATTGCCACACCTCGTATGTTGTAAATCTCCGGTGGTAATATGCTCACTGGGGTGTTGTAGAAGAGCCACAAAATTGAGATCGCTGCGTTAGATAATGGCTGTTCCTGAAGCTGTATCACTCACACTGGTAATACGAGAATGATTGGGTAGGTAATGGAATTCTGTGACTGCAACTTCCTGAGAAAACCAAATATCGATTTCTTCTTGATGTATAAAGTAACTCAGGGCATGGAGCTTAACTAGAGAAGTGTACTTATTGAGATTAATAGTCGCTATAGGAAAAGAAAACATAAAAACAAGAAGAGACAAAAAATATATGCGAGCGTAACAACACATGATAAATAGGATATAAAAAGAAGAGAACACAATACAGTATTATGATGCCACTATAGTTTTATTTACATCCTCCTTCGTAATTAACCACTGGTTTCAACGTTTCTGTGAAAGCTCGTGTTTGGCGTCAGTATTACCAGAAGGGTCATGTATAGGACGCAAGTCCTTACTAAACACGCTACTGAGTACTTTCTGTTTACTGAGTTTGCGTTTATCATTACAAATAATTTCTGTATCTGAGTCACTTGTGGAGTCAGTACCGTGAGAACGTGATGTTAAGTTGAGAGGTAATCCTGGTGGAACAGCTAAGGGTACGGTCTGAGAGACAGAACAAGTTTATTCAAATAAACCAGTATCACTTACCGTAGAAACCGATGAGACGACTGTTGAAAGAGCTGGTGCGGTGTTGCGTGTTATGGTTGCTGGAACAAGTTTAGTATCCTGGTTTTCTTCCATTTCCATGGTATTAGAATGCACAGGTTCTGCCGGACGCTGGTCGGATTGAATGTCGGTGTCTGCTGGCTGGTTTTCTGTTTCATTGGTGAGTTTAAAGAAATTGATTAATGAACAGCCTTATGAAGCACTGGAAAAATACTGTAACATCCGATGTCAGGAGCTGATGAATCTACTGGTAAATTATAGGGTACTCGTACAATGGGAAAAATAGAATTGTTTGCTGTATATGGCACAGTAAGTCGAGAATTCCTTTTCTTGGTACAGCCCTGAACAAAAAGCTGTAGTGAGTTGCAAATGGTGCAAGTTTGAATCTGACGAGCAAAGTTGATAAACAAACGTAAACCACAGACAGTGATAAACGAATGAATGTTTCGTTTAGTAGTCATTTCAACAAACTTACGACCGTTTCGGTAACATAAACATGTTTTTTTAATATTGTTCGTCGAAAATACTAGTGACATCGCCATATTAAAAGAGCATACGTGTTAATTGCATGTCACTAAATTTCATTGTCCATAAGAACACTTTGACTATCACCACAGAATTGTCCGCCAAATCAATGGGCAACACATGCTCCCCATTATTATCTGAGTAAGTCACTAAACCCATTCGTAATAGCTAATATTTGTTCACATCACACTTTGTTAATCAATTTCAAATATATGTTCTTACGTATGAAGTCCATTTCGATGGACAGTACCTGGTCAACCGTTAACTTAAATACCTTACGGATCCATTCATGAACGGCAACCGACGTGGTCTTTTGACTCACCGTGTAAAGTTGATACGCAAAGTATTAGGTCTCTTGCAACTCATGGCAGAAATTCGACGATAAATATTCACTGACAATCCTTATAAAGTTATAACGTGTGAACTGAAAATAGTTCACACACACGTAATAATTCACACACTTTTCTGTTCAGCCCATCTTTTCTGTTTTCATTCTACTTTATTTAACTTCTTCTGCACTGGTAGCAACAGCGACTAAAACCTACGACCTATCAATATCTGATTGACAGGATATATACTTCTCCTGAACTGTAGGGCCCATTATTTCTGATTCCGAACGCCTGCGAAACGAATGTTTCCACAGATTCTATTCTATTCCCATTACCTACTCCTACACTAAGTTTGGTTCAATTATCTATGAGTAATATCACACCCTTCCCTCTTAAATTCACAATTTGCCTCCATATAATTGCCAGATACTCTTCCTACTTAGAACCAGTTGTAAATAAACTTCAAGATGTTGAGGGTGATCTTCATATCGTCTACAACTATATAAATATCGAGTTATATGCCACAGACACAGATAAAATGATGAATAACTTCTAAATATTTATGAAGAAATAAGACAAACTTCTACAGAACTTGACGTTGACTTAAAAGTACTAAAGGTGGTTAAAGGGCAAACTTTACGAACAAATATCCAGTACGAGACACCGATGGATTATTTTAGAATAATATGTATAGACTCATTATTAACATCCCTGGCAACACGATTCGATAAAAGGAACGAAGTGCCTTTTACTCGGGGAGTTCTATATCCGCATTTGATGAAGAAAATTAAGAAAAAAATCATTAAGCGCGTTAAGAAAGTAGACGAATTTTACAAAATATGAAACTTGATAATCGAAGAAAGATTGTGGTTTGACTTGTGGAATAAGAAAGAGTGCCCAGAAAAAACGAGAATCCAGGAACTGTTACTTGAAACTTTGTTCTATCCAGCAGTTCGGACCATGTTGATTTACTACGAGACGATCCCGCCAACGACGTACACGGCTGAACGTTCATTCAGCACACTTCATCGTGTTAAAACGTGGTTGAGAAGAACGACTCTAGAGTTTGTGCCTTCTTAGTGTTCATAGGGTACGGGTACAAGCAAAGGGATCCGATTTTCGAAATAAGGTTCTGGATATTTTTGCGACAAAAAGAGGAAAATCCAATTCGTTTCTTCAGATACCTATTAGGATAACCCTTGCTCAGGCACTTGAAGGAAAGTGGTTGTACGTCATTTTTCAATAAGGGTATATTTATGTCCAGAAAATCGATTATCTGCACTAAAATATCCCAAATGGATGACCCATCATGTCACAGTTTACTCTATTGTATATCCATGGATGAATTACGACATTCTTCACAATCTAGTTTATATAATCTGCTGTGGAGAACTTATTTACTGAACATAACTATATTGAAAAATAACTTACATCAGTTTTCCTTCAAGGATCCTGTTTGTTTTTCATCATATATATAAGGTCTTGGTAAAATAAAAGTTTTATGTGAAACAAAACGCAAATAAGGCGTCAAGGATTTTTATAAGGGCCATTTTCGCCAAGGGTAATAAAAAATGAAAGTTTTAGCAAGTAAATCGTATAAACTTTACATTTGTGTACAATATGTGTGGAAAATTGTGGAGGAAGTCACCAAAAAAAGAAAAAAAAACGGAAATAAGGTATTTTGGTTGTTTTGCTTTTTAAGGCGTTTTTGGAATTTTTTAAGGTATTTTTTATGAAGGGCTTGATGAATCATTATATACACGTAAAAACTATAATAACTATACTTGTAAACAAGTGTGTGTGTGTAATGTGGTTCATCAATCGTTTCATACAAAAATACCCAAAATAGTACCAAAAATTGCTGTGATTTCCTCCCCAATTTTCCACATATATCGTACACAAATGTAAAACAATGCTTGAGCTCATATTTATATAATTTATTTGCTTCCAGTAATTGTTATTTTTTATGTCTCTTGTGGTCGAAAAATGACCATTACAAAGTTCCCACAAGAAAGTGAAGATCAATTTCCCCGACTTTTCTTGACATTCCCTGACACACATTCTTGGGATGAAGAACGTGGGAGGAAACGGGAGAACCCAAGTAAACCCACGCACATGGTGCTTGTCCTCCAAAAAGTTCATCTGGTGCGAGCTGGAATCGAACGAAGGACCTCATGCACCCGAGATGAACGCTCTACCACTAAGACACCGTGGCCCACTATCAGTCCTAATATTGCCAACATATTAATTCTCACATTTACACTTTTAAACAGAATTTTGTTTTGCTTTCAGTCAGTGGCGTAACTACTTTTTATGGGCCCACCCGCAAGAGAATATGGCCCCAGACCTTAACTCTTTTTCTGTGGAATGATAGATAACATAATTAGCGTTTCAAATCCAATTATAATGGATTTAATGCATTAAGCACTTCACTAGTTATACCTTCGGCGCTTTGATAAGTTATTCGTACTAACTTCTTGAAATGTTGATTAACATTTAAGTCATTTCTTTTATCATGTTCATCTAGGATTATTTCAACGTGGCGAATAACATCGCTTAATTGATCCTGCTTTGAAATATCTTGTGTAGTGTCCATGATAATAGAAAAAAATGGGGACGAATTTACTTTTTGTGCAAAGATTAGTTGAAGTCAGGGACCAAGACTGAGAATTATTTCATTCTGTATACCAGGACTTAAATATTTAATGTGACCTTTTGGTGTGTTTATAATTTGTTTCATGATAGGCTTGTATTTAGCAAGTAGCTGAACCTGAGATAAAAAAAAAACACAATAACTTTCATTATTATATTAGAGTAATATTAATCAGCCTCTCTAGAAGTTACACCACAAATTGGCTTCGTACCTTACTTGTTTCTCGGCTTCTTCATCAAGACACTTATTACGTTTCCACCGATCATAAATAGTGCATGACGTAATGTGATCCTGGGGATTTACTGAGACCTTTGATTTTTTTTTTTTTTTTTTTGAAAGATCCTGCCAATCATTTATACCATCGGTCCATCCTTGATTTTGTCTTCACGAGAACAACTAACGGTGTTGGCGGTGCTTGACCTACATGCCAAGCCTCCCAAAGATAGCCGAAGAAAGGGTAAGTTGGAAGAACATTGCTAACTAATACAAAACTGAAAAGCATGTTGATTTGATCTATTAGGAGCCTAGAGTGAAGGGCCCCGTTGGAAGTATCCCCCCCCCCCCCCGCATTGCGGAGTTTCGCCTTGAATTTGTTCTAAGAGAGCGTCCTGTTCTTGTTTGTAACATTATTCCATTTGTTTCTTCTTAGCTTTCAGTTTCATAACTTGAATTTCTTGAATTTTAAATTTTCTTTTTCTTTTTTTTTCATTTTTTTTTTTTAATCTTCGATTCTTTTCTGTTTAAGATATTCATCATAGCGTCTCCGAGCTGAACGAACTGGCAGAAGCATTGTTCGATCAACATGAACAGATTCTACACCTCCATAGTACATAATTGCATCATGCACCCTGCTTATGCGCTACCACAGAATCGTCGATTTGGTTTTCTACAATATGTGTCTTATTGACTGAGAACCCACCTTCCACTGAAGCACTTACGTGCTATAAAAATAAATAAAACTTAATAACTCCTGAACCACTCGACCGATCTTGATCAAATTTTCAACATAGATGAGGTTCAGGCCTGGGATCGTTTTCATGATTTCATTTTGACGATCCAACGTCGGGGAGGGGGAGATATATGTAAAAAATATAAAAAAAAGACTGCATTTGTGATATCATCACTTTTGAACCACCGAACCGATCTCAATCAAATTTTCAACATATATGAGATTAGGAGCAGGTATTACTTTAGGCTATTCACTTTGACGATGCAACTTAGGAAAGGGGAGGGGGAGAGCAATTTAAAAATGATCAAAAATGAGCGATATTAGTGTTGAATCCATAGTTTTCGGGGTTGATGAGAGAAACAGTGACACTTCTGATGCTGTTTCAATACAAGTTCAGCCCTGATTGTTGGGGAGGGGGAGGGGGATAAACATTTGAAAATGATCGAAAATGAATAATATTAGTGTCTAATCCATAGTTTTCGAAATCATTCAGGTGAACAGTGACATTTCCGTTCCGGTTTAAATCCAAAATCAGCCCCCCACTTGGGAGAGAGTTAGAAATATACATATATATATATATATATATATATATATATATATATAGTTTTCTGGGTCACTTATATGAACACTGATACTTTTGATCCCGTTTGAATCCAAATTCAAACCCGCAATTTGAGGGAGTTGGAGGAAGAAATATTTAAAAATCATCGAAAATAGCCGATATTAGTGCTGAATCCAAATTTTTGGGGATCGCTGAGATGAACGGTGACACTTCCGATGCCATGGCCCGCAACACGGAGGAAGGGGATATATATATAAATGGTCAAAAATGACCGATATTAGTGTTGAATCTATAGTTCTTGCGGCCGAGATGAACAGTGAGACTTCTGATGCTGTTTAAATCCATTTTCAGCCCCGACACTTAGGGGATGAGAAGGGGTGCCACATTAAAATGACCGAAAATTAGCAATATCAGTGTGTAATTAAATTATTTATTTCATCCCAGAGAAGCGGGTAATATATGCTTATATATATATATATATATATATATAGTTCGTTCAATAATGATTGGCACTCCCCCTTATAACTGGTGCCAAGTAGCAGTTTGAAATGTTTGTTGATGTATGCATTAAGATACCGTATCCACAATAGATTATTAGCCGTATGTGGGGACACAGCACCAAGTCGCAGATCCGTGTTTCGTTCGGTATCCGAATCCAAAGAAGGCGAAGACAGCGGTGCAAAAAAGAAAAACAAAAGCACTGGGCTTCCTGCAACTGCACGCAGACCAAGCAATGCAGCGCGAGTGAATGATTTGATAATGGAGCACAAGAGAATCACGTTTGATGAACTACAGAAAGAAACAGGTCTATCACGGGATTCCCTGTACACTGTCATTCATGAGGATTTGAAGCTTCACAAGGTGTGTGCACAATGAGTGCCTCATGACCTCACCGTTGCACAGAAACAAAAGCGTGTCTAGATTTGCCAGCAATTGAAAATCCGACCGAGTTCTTTGAGCGTCTGGTTACCGTCGACGAAACTTGGTTCCTCTACGAAACTCCAGAAAAGAAACCCCAGGCCATGGAATGGAGGCATAATGGAAGCTCTCGTCCCAAGAAGGCACGGATGGGACTATTGGTGCGGAAACAAATGGCGACCGTTTTCTGGGATCAGAAAGGGATACTGCTGATGGAATGGCTCCCTCCCAATACGTCCATCGACAGTGAGAGCTACTGCAGTTCACTGCATAGACTTCGCCAACGGATCCAAGAACGTTGACAAAGAAAATGGGGCCGTGGCGTTTTTCTCCAACACGACAATGTACGGCCACATGACAATCGCCAGACAATTGCCACAGTGCATGAACTAGGATTCAGTGTACTGCCGCATCCTCCATATTCGCCAGATCTGTCTCCTAGCGACTATGCTTTATTCGACACAATGAAAGAGGGCATGAGAGGTAAAAAGTTCAACACAAATGATGAACTCCACGCATTTGTCCGCCAGTAGCAGAGAGATGCCCCCTAAGAATGGTTTGAACACAAATAAGGTAGCTTGCAGAACGGTAGCAAAGGTGCATAGACGTTTCCGGGGAACATCTCTAAAATAAACTGTAATCGTTTTTTCAATAAATGGTTACTGTGAACAGAAATTAGTTGTAGTGCCAATCATTTCTGAACGCCCCAAGTATATATATAAACAAAACTTTACTGTATATGAAATACGCCATTTCATTCACTTTTAACAAATACGTATATTCTTCAATATTTTGACTATAATTTTTCTTTGTATTTTAAATAGTATTTGTCTATGTCGTAATAATTCTCGCTTTGCTGTCTATTCTAAGTATTTCCAAAACATGCTAAATCCATTTGGTAGAATTCTTCAGAAAGGGCAAAAAAAAAAAAAAAAAAACTATATCTTTTTACATTGAAACACTATGGGAAGTGATATTTCAAACAGAATTTACCAAAGAAAATAACGTGTTTTGACAAAAAATAATCACAAAATTTAACGTAAGAGGTTCCATAATATACTTTTCCATATTAAATTCAAAATCGGAAGTTTCTGGATTTAGCATGTTTTGGAAATACACTCCTCAGTTTTGTCATGAAGAATTAACCGGCTAACCCTGGTTTAGACAACTTATACAGAGGTTTAATGCTGTTCCTGAATATTATTGTAGACATCCTTTTAATACAATTATTTGGTGATGGACATACAGTATATTTTTAATAATGAAAATCACGTCAATATAAAAGATCATTTCGAGTTATGTGTCCTTCCGAAGAAATTCCATTTTAAAGAAGGATATCAAATTGACGCAAGTCCCATTGAAGATAGCGAACCCGAACTCAAAGAGTGCGAGTTTGAGTTATCTTCAGTGTCATTAAGTTTAATGAAGTTGAACCCATTTCGAGGGTAGTTGGAGTGAGCGCGAGTGAGCCCCGACCATTAAAAACATTACCATCTCTGCTAAGTACTAACACCTAACTTATAGGTCCCAGGCCGCTTCCTTCCTTCCCAAATCCTTTCTTTCTTCTCTTTCCCAGGATTGTGTGCTCACTAATAGACGTCATCCCTCAAATCGTGACGGGTTAAATGGCCTTAGATGCCGAAAGCCCAGAAATCAAAATCTAAATCCTAAATCCCTAGAAATAACACTGCAATACATCGTAATACTTTGATAGAATCGTAGTTCCTGAAAAGTTACAAGTTAGATCAGCACACTCATTTGGTAAGCATAATTAATTTGATTTGCAGAAATTTAATTTGTCTTTGAAGATTTTCTTTCTATATTTTCTGAATTTATTCTATTTCATTTATAAGTATTCTGTACATATTGATAATTTTATTTCACACACTTTTAAAGTTGAATTATTTGTAAAGAAAACATTCCAGCACGATTTGTCTTTCCTAATTCGGAAGGTAGCTTACACCTATATCATCTGGGTATAAATTTGCATGTAGTCATCCTTTAGAATTAGGGCATAGTTGCGATTGCAGGAGACAAATTTCAGAATATTGATATTTCATAATTTTCGTTGTCTTTTTACTTCATTTTCCCATACTTTAGTTAAGCAGGGGTGCCCACAAGGGGGGGCTATGACGCAAACTGCGTCATTGAAATATTTGGGGGGGTTAAAAATCTATATAAATATGTTTGAGAGAGTGTAAAAATTAATCGAAAAGATTTTTTTTCATGGAAGAACACCTACGGATAGGCAATTGAGGGGGCTGCGTCATGGACATGAGGGGGGGTGGGCACCATTGAGTTAAGGAAACATGCCCACTTCCAAAATAAGGAAAAAGTGTTTTAAAATTCGAAATGGAACAACCAGCTTCTTCCTATTATAGCTTTAGTGAAATTCAGCTACATTAGCATGAATTAATGAAAACATACGAAATAAAATTTTAGAAAAACAATGAAACTCTCACAGAGATTACTCCACTACTTCTGAAACTCATTACAGTGAAAATCTACCTGAAGAAGAATATCATTGACACACAAATTTCTCATAGAAACTTGTTTCGGTCCATAATTACACTTGAGTCAAGAGAAGAGGAAAGCTTATTTTCTTGTATTATATTGCTGTAAATGAATTCGGTTGGGGATAGCACGATAAGACATTTGGTTGTAAATCGAACGATAGTGGTCGGTACTTATGATAATTTGCTACAACAATTGACACCATGAGGAGTACTAACTAACTAACTAACTCTATGGCCTATGGAACCCGGAAGTTCAACGCCGCGTTCACAAAAGCTCTCCACTGACTTCTATCCTTAGCCAACTGGATCCAGTTTCTACTTTGTATTCCTATTTCTATATATATAGATATAACCGTATATATAAACTAACTAACTCTATGGTCTATGAAACCCGGAAGTTCAATGCCGCGTTCACAAAAGCTCTCCACTGACTTCTATCCTTAGCTAACTGCATCCAGTTTCTACTTTGTATTCCAATCTCTGCGAGATCGATCTTAATATTATCCTCCCATTTGCGCCTAGGTCTTCCTAATGGTCGTTTTCCAATTGGTCTTCCAGTTAAGACTTTGAAAGCGTTTCTACTTTCTTCCATTCTAGCTACATGACCCACCCACCTAAGCCTCCTAGACTTGACGACCCTAACAATGTTGGGTAAACCGTGTAAATTATGTAGTTCCTCGTTATGAAGTTTCCACCATTCCCCATTCCCGTTCCTTTTGGGTCCGAATATTCGTCTCAGGATCTTGTTCTCAAATACTTTCAGTCTACGTTCTTCCTTCAGAGTAAGCGACCATGTTTCATAACCATACAAAACAACAGGCATGATTATCGTTTTATACATTTTAAGCTTCAAATTCCTCGACAGAATTCGCGACGACAAGAGATTTTGAACCGAATACTAACACGAATTCCCTGCTTTTAGTCGACATTTAAGTTCTTCGTGAATATGATTTTCGTACGTTAATATTGATCCTAGATATTTGAAACTATCCACTAAACTATCTATTTTGTGTAAATATCTAGGTATTTACACGCCGAAATAAATACCCAGGATTTCACATCACTAGGACAGTACGAGATACTAACGACGTTTTGTTGCAAGTCAATCAGATGTGTTCACATTTTTTGTACTTCTATTTGTTAAAATGCAACAGCTTAAAAGAAATCCTTGTTTCTGTGAGGAATAATCGATTTTTTTATATTTTTTTTAACAATTTATGTTTGTGGTATTGGTTTTTCAGAATTATTTTAGTGAGAGATGTATTTTGTCACTTCGGAAAAAAGCATGGACATTCATGTGGTACTGAATTTAAAAATTTTGTTACAAAATCCATAGTGTCATCTGTATTTTGTTAAGTTAGTCAATATATGATTTAAAACAGCGGCACCAAAATAACAGATATTGCAACGTTCTGTTTCTCTATAGCTATGACAGGCTACCGGCCATCTGCTCAATAGTACTTTGTAAAACGAAATTTAGTTCACAGAAATTTAAACCAACCCAAGATACTTATGATATTGAAGCACATATACCTAATAACATCATGAAGACGATACGCATAAATCTATACACTAAAATGTCATTTTGTAGACTATAACATTATATTTATTGAAATAATAGAAGGATTTGTTGTTAGTTTTTTATTATTAACCACTATTAACAAAGCATATTAGCTACTTAATATTCTGATCAAATTACTAACTTCAACAAGTACACACACACATATATATATATATGCACAGGCCCTACATACACAGAGAAAACCAATAATATAGGCTATACCAATTTTAACTAAAACACTTTTTTTAGGATCTGTAACACACATAGAGAAACTGCAGAATATATTAAACCATTTCTTGCTGTACACATTCGTTGTTCATTTGTGTCTGAAAACACAAGAATCTTTCTGCTTTGACTGGTATTCTGCTGTTCTTGCACTTCTTCCATGCTGTCTCTCAAAGGCCGATAAAATCTGTAATAATAATAATTTACATATTTGTAATATCGGTTCTATCATACTTATTCGGAGTAACAAAATGGGTAGAGCGAACTGACGCAACGTAAAACAAAGAACAGAACAATATTGACAGACAACAAGAATACTGACGACCCGCTCGGGAGAGTAATACTCCCGGAAGTATGTTTTTCCGCGCGCTACTCTAGCCAGCTGTTTTACGCGCTATCCTAGCCAGTTGTTTTGTTGATCACAAAATTTATATCATGGAGTACAAGGGGAACAAAACGAGCCCTATATCATGGAGTACAAGGGCATAAATACTACTACTACTTATGTGCACAAAAGTAAATAAATTACTTTTTTGAGTATTATTTTCATATTATTTAAATTTAATAAGTGTTATAAAAATGTAAAAAAAAAAAAAACTTTCCTCGGGACTCACGCCAAAAGAGACTTTTATTACTAGCATATAGCGCTAGTCCACTCGGCCACGAAGGCCGACAGCAGCAAGTGTTTGATTTCTGCTATTTTAATGCAATGTGGCAAGAAGTGGATAACGCCAACCAATCAGAACCGTGTTTCTCGTTTCTACTTCCGGGAGCATTACTCTCCCGAGCTAGTCCTGAATACTGCACTCACTGGCAGCTAAAGCAAAACATCTCATTACCAAGCAAAGAAGGAGGATGAAGACTATTCAATCTCCGAAATATGCATTAGAGGCAGAATCAATCAGGTTTTCTTGAGAAGTATGAAGCCTTTAGAGGTCAAAATTGAGAAACCTCTTATTGTGATTTGCAAGTAATTTCAATAAATGTGTTCTGCTATGATCCCTCCTAGCGTAGTCGCTAACCCTCTCGCCTTTGGTCCTGGGTTCTATTCTCGGTGGGGAAACTTGGTCAAAAAAGATGTAATAGCTTTCTCATTCCAGTCATGTTGAGTGTTGTTTTCTCGACTTTCATCGTTCATAACAGTCGAATTCCAGGAGAGTATCTAACATAGGTCGCTTTCTTTCTTTCCCATTTCTTTCTCCCACCTCTGGCTAATGTGCTTGCCGATTGACGTCATTCCTAATATATGAGAAGCTTAAAATCACAGATTTCTCCTTTCAAACCGGAACTGTGCCCGATAAAAAATAAGAAATACTAAATTGAGCGTCCTTCGTAAGACAAGCCGTATGACAAACGATTTTATTATCACTGAACGTAATGGAACCAATCGTACGGTACATTGCAAAATTTTGTTATGTTAAAATGATGGTAAGTTAGTGTTTTTTTGGGGTTTTGGTCAGATTTCTCTCGTCAATCTTCAATATGTAAATATGGATTTGAGTCACATTAGCACAGTCTCTTAGGTAGCGATTCGCAACAAGTGTGCAGCCTCATGAGACACGTCAGGAAATATTAGAATTTAGAAACAAATGTTATGGCCTATAAGTTTAGATTGTATACGAGAAATTTTACTTGTACCACACATGTTAACGAATAGTACAGTATCTTACCTTTATGTGTCGTGATGTGGTAGGCGTTCAGTAAAGTGCCTCATTATTTAGCATAGCTCAGAAGCTATTCCCGAATTTTGAACAATAAATGGAAATTTAGGGAGAATATGTGTGCATTTGTGGCCTATTTAGGAGTATCCCAAATAGGAGGCATCCTTTGTTTTTCACTTATAAATTATCTGTTGTACATGTATCTATGTAGTTTTTATTAGGTGATCACTAGATTTTTACTACAGTATTATTCATTTACATTTTTCATTGGTATGTATTTTCTGGATAAACTAAATGAACCATATTGTATGATGTTAAATGAATAGATTTTTAAAGCGTTTCTCCCGGCATTCAATTTAACTGCAAACTGAAATAATTGGCTGTACCCAGAGTAATTCAAAGACTCTCGTAAGTTTGTTACTAACCAATACAAATCATCAAAACTTTGTAGTGTGATAGTGTAAGGCATTTCCAGTAAATGTATTTCAACCAGATAAATAATGTATATGGATCATACACAACGTACTATCACAGAGAGTTTGATGAACAAGGGGTACGACCTCACTAAAATCAATAGGAGATTAGAAAAGATGTTCGTAGAGGAAACAGTAGACAACAGCAATGTGCATAAATAGATGAGTAAGTTCTAAGCAGGAGAAATCAGTGTCGAAGACAAATCACATGGTGAAGACCATCAATAGTAAACACTGTAGGAAGTCTTCCGACATTTGACAAATTGATTACTCGAGTGAACAGACGAACTAGAACTCAACCGTAGACATGATTTTACAGAAACAAATGGCTAATAATATCACAACGTGTTCACGAAATGGGTCTCCAGGCAGTTGACATTTCATTAAAAGGGGAAACAGGTGATTGACTGCTTTTAACTTCTCGAAGCATTTGAAGGCAATAAAATCTCATTTTGGGCCAATATGGAAAATTATATGTATGATCAAGAAACTGAAGCTAAATCAGTGGAGTGATGTTATACAAGTTATCGAAGATATAGGAAAGTCAACAGCCAATTATCTGAACGAAACATCGGAATAACTGTTGAAAAGATTAAAAAATAATTCCTACTTATTTTGTTTTAATGAAGAATACATTTTAAGAGTGAGTGATATGTTGTGACCCTCATTATACGTAAATAAGCCATTAAGAAGAAGATACAAGACAGAAATATTCAAGACATTCATATTCAACTTGAAAATGCAGAGCCACGTATGAGTTTAGGGAAAACTCAGGCAATCTGCAAATTGAATTTTGTTAGTGTTTCCTCATTGATCATACAGCATACTTATGATCACTTCCCTTTGTTTCGCCTGTGAAAAACAGTGTGAAATGTGGACCTCTCTCATTTCCAGAGGACAATTCGTTGGTGGTTATTTACATTGTGTGAGCGTTATGAAACTAGCAAGTGTAATGGGTGTGCCGCGAGTGATAGTGTCCAGGTGATGAGGGCCTACAAAACTCACAGCAAGACCACAATAGTGAAGATAAACAGGGATTGAAAGAAATCCCTAAGTGGGAGGTTCCCCGCGAACAATAAACCGGATTCTCAGTCAGATTCGTCATGTAACTGCAGTACAAATGGCGGAGGAACTCAAACATCATCTCCCACAACATGTGTCTACAATCACAGACCACCACGAGTTACATAACATGATCATATGAGGTTGAGTTTAACGATTGACTGCTAAGATGACATAATGCTTTAGCGTGCCAATGGTGCCGTGAACATGCAACCGGGGATGACTAGAAACGTATGATATTGTCGAATGAGTCATCTTTCACCTTATTTTAAACCACCGCCCATATTATGTGTTTCTGATACCAAAGAAGCTTATGATCCGCAGTTTCTCCTTCCAACCGTGAAACATGGTGGCATTAGCTCTCTGATACCGGCGGCCATAATATCCTGGTTTTAGTACGTCCTGTGCTGAAGCATACCGTTGCGGTACTGCCCATGATTATGTCGCCATTTTAGGGGTTCATGTGCATCCTATGTTCCAGATACTGTCTCCATGTAATGAAGTTAAATTTCAGGATGCTAATGCGCCCATTCACTCAGCTTGAGGTATTGCAATGTGGTTTGAGGAGCATGTGGATGAAGTTACACAAATCCTGTCATACCCAATTCCCTGATTAGAACACAATAGAGCATCTGTGATATGTTCAGGAGACATTTCCATGTGCAGGACGTAGTCGGACCGACCGCGAACCGCGGAGGACTGCCGTCGAAAATTTTTCGGACCGATGACGGCTTAATATGGCGGTACTGTTACGAAATTACCTGAATAATGCAATTTTACCGTCATGGCGGTAATAAGGCGGCTTCCGCCATTTCTCCTCGTTTGAACCGTTAGTGCCGGCTTGAAACCACCAGTACCGCCATCAATCGCCACATGGGCTCTTCTCTGCCACCTTTAATCCTCTACTCTCAATTTTGCCTACAATGTGTTACATTGGTATTTATGCCCTGAAAGGTCTATACCAATACATGGTTAAAACACAAAATAATTACCGCTTTAGCGTACTTGTGTGTTAATTTAACACCAAAGGTATGGCTTTCCGAACATATCAGAAGTAACTAATAATTGTCAGTAAGAAATTTTAATTGGCTTTTATAGTTTGCAACGAGCAGAGCTTTACGCAATATATTTGACATTTTTGCTAAGTAACGAATAACGTAATATGTTCTGCTGTAGTCGGTCACGAAACCACCATTAAACCGACACATGGCCGCTTCATAACCGCCAGAACCGATTTGAAATCATCATTACCGCCATTAACTCGCTACATGGGATTTCTGCCGTCTTTAATTCTCTACTCTCAATTTTGCGAACAATGGGTTGCATTGGTATTTATGCCCTGAAAGGTCTATACCAATACATGGTTGAAACACAAAATAACTACCGCTTTAGCGTACTTGTATGTTAATTTGACACAAAAGGCATGTCCTTCCGAGGATATCAGAAGTAACTAATAATTGTCAGTAAGAATTTTTAATTGGATTTTATTGTTTGCAATGAGCAAAGCTTTACACAAGGTATTTGACATTTCTGCTAAGTAACGAATAACGTAACATATTTTGCTGTAATAGGTCACAAAATAGTTCTGTAAGCCAATGAACCGTCTGACAACAGTTACATGAATAGCAGTGCTGTCACATGTTGTTCTTATGTCCTAGCACATGGAAAAACATATGAGAACAACAGATGGCACAACAGTTCTCAGCGGACGTTACCGAGTTTTCATCATCATTCAACGGTTATTCGTCGAAAAGTCTCTATAACACCGCCTGGCGGAAAAAGGACAACTGCCATCTAACGTTACGACGACGGCTTTCCGCCGCTTGGAACCGAAACAGGACCGATGCCAGCAGTCATTTTTCCTTCACTTAAACGGCTATCCGCCAAAAGGCGATGGCGCACTGATAATAGTTGGTGGCACTTTGCACACGGAGACGAATGCGGCGCAGACTCCCACCTCTACCCTCTCTTATGGGCTGAGTAATGCATTACACACGGAATGACACAATATTCTACTTGCTACCATTCACGACCTCCGTGATTATTCCAGGTCACTTCAGAGATGTTTTGAGGGGGGGAAGCTGGTGCAACGCCATATTAATCTGGTAAGTAGCACTTTTTAAGTGTTTTCATGATTTTGATAACTATCTGTATTTTTATGTTTATAAGGACTACATTGCGTGGTACCAGTTTATTTAACAAACCTTACTCTATCACTTGTAAAGTTTCAATGTTTTATGCTTTTTATCTACAACTTATGAGGATCATTCCATTAGTTTCGGTAAAATCCTAGCATGTGTTTAAATAAACAAATTTTCAAATAATTTCATTTTACTCTGACAATCAAAATAAACGTAATTATCAATGATAAGAAATGTTATTTATATTATTTGAGACAGGATATTAACTACTTCTGTGGAAGGAATATGGAGATGACCTTTAACATATTCATGGCACTGTTCATACAAACCATAGTATGTCATATGGAACTGATCTATATACAGTAGTTCAATTTCTGAAACTAAGGTTTAGAAGTTTTACATTTCTTATGTTTCCTATACTAACTAATATTCTGTAGATAACCCCTCGAATATATTGTATAATCAATTTCGGTATAATTTTTACATAAATCAAAAAAACATATTTCTTCATAATTTCCCTAAACGTATTAAATCTATGTGAAAAGAAAACAAAATATTCCGTTCTTTAAAATAAATCTTTTTATACCAATGAATTCTACCAATCTGGGAATTCTAATGTGCTTTCCAGTTCTATAATATTTTCACACTAGCTCCATCACATGGATTAGGAAAACAGTCTTTCGAATGTCAATGAAGTTGACCATATAAAATCAAACGTTACTTGTATTACTGACATTCAGAACATTTATATAAATTTCAATGAACTTCAGTAGTAATTACGTCAGTATGCAATACGTGAATAATCTCGGTACAATAATATCAAATTTTCCTTCCGTTTCGTTACTTCTTTGTTTTGTTTTGTTTTGTTTTACGAAAATCAGTCATTTTCTACCATTAAATAACAGTAGAGAACTGAAGATATCTTATTATTATTTTTTTTTTTTAAAAAAAAAGAATAATGTAATTAAGGACAACTTAATGAAAGAGAAGACAAAGCTCCTAAATGGACTGGATTGGATTAGTAACCAGAATGAAATAACTAGGTCTATGCCAGTAAACTCGAAGCAACGACGGGACCAAGGATGTTATAAAATAGAGGATCTACCCATACAACAAAACCGTGAAGCCATCACACCTACTCCGCCCGCTCTTCACCACTAAAATCGCAATGTTTCGAGCCAACAATCATTGCGAAAACAAGAGTAGCCAATCAGACGTTCCGGCTCAGACGATATTCGGTTGTTTTTTGGTTTAATTGACTTCGTAGGATGAAGATACGTATGGACAGATCTTCTATTTTATAATATCCTTGGAAGAGACAATGTGCATATTAGAGAAATTCTCCTAATTTCTTTTCTGTTTCTGCCTTTTTTTTAAATTCTGGGTATAACACAGTTTCATGTGCAGTGTCATATCAAATCTCTTCAGGGCTCCGGTTCAGGGAGATATTGTGATCTCCCCAATCAGACTTATTTTGAAGGTGTAACTTGTTAAAGCCAGTTGTCATTGCCGGAAGACATAATAACGGCACTCTGGAATTGATTTATACATATGGTTCCTCTGTTTAAAAAAATGAAATGAAATCTTTAGTTTTATCTCCCACGGTTATGCCGGTTAGGCTGAAGGAGACGGTGATGATGAGAGATGAGTGAAATGGTGGAATGAAGAAAGTGGGAGGAAACGGGAGAACCCCGAGAAAACACCCACCCACGAGCATGGTGTTTGTCCATCACAAAGTCCACACGGCGCTAGCTGGGATCGAACCAGGAACCCCAAGCACCGGAGGAGAACGCTCTACCACTGAGCCACCGCGCCCCCCAGTTCCTCTGTTAATTCTGCGGGTCCTTATTATATAGGAGTTCTTACTGTGACAATGGTTGACCCGCTCCTTCTGAGAGTCATGAACGAGTAACATCACAACAAGTCAATTTACTATAGTGATCTCAAAGAGACGTAAAACGACCTAAATCTACCAATTTCAGCAATAGAACCCAATAGTGAGCTTCACGGCCCTCAACTCAATCTATGAAATTTTGCCGGTGTCGTGTTTCGTGCTATATGGAGAATATCCCCTGGAGGTACAACGTTGTCGGGTTGCCGCTAAGTTTCGTTTTGTTCATTTTTGTTGTCGTTATTTTTACATTTATCTATTAGTATTGTTACTGCTTAATTCCAATTATTGTTTCTGTCCATGTTATAGTTCTTTAAGTGCTGTTTTTTGTCGCTCGTTCGCCAAATCTTCTAAGTTTAGAAACACTGCTGGTACATTTGTCTTGTTTCATTTTTTTTTTTTTCAATTGTGTGTTCGGAAAGCAACTCCACGAAATCGTATCGAATTCTTTCCATACGTCATACGTGAGGCAAAGCAGTTCTATGATTGGCATTGAGCTCAGGCTTCACAAGTCGTTAAGGTTATTATAGATATTTCAATTTGTTTCGATGATTATTGGTTTGGTTGTCGTTTCAGTGACTATTCTGCATTCTGCATTTAAGGTCTGTCAGGTTTCATGCACTTTAAGAAGTTATCCCGTACTGCTGTAACCACCAAATCCTCACACTACTCTTTCATGTTGACTTATTACTGTTCTGTCAAAAATGCGAGGCAGTTTGCGAAACAAGGACACACTTCCTTCATTTTTATATCCTTCGTTAAATTTTTTTTTTTTTTTTTTTTTTTTTTTTTTTTTACCTGAAGCATATTTGTCAGTTGCTGCGTGGCTACATGTCTGATCAGCTCTAACCGCTTCTTAAAATTTATCCATATATATAAATATTTTTGTTTCCATATTTAGAATAGTTGTACCATTGATACACCAGGGCTTTTGATAATGTTGACTCACCATACAATGTCCTTATTATCTGCAACGTTTCTGTAAAAGATATACGGTACCGTATCCATTTTGTAACAAACGTTCACCTTAGAATGTTGTTCTAGTTGGATACGCGTTTTACGAATGATGACTTATCACTACAGGCATTTCTCGCAGGCTTACCCAGATACAAATTGCATCAAACCGCTCTAAACAGAGGGGAAGCTTAGAAAAAGATCGTTCGAGTTTTGTCATACTGTGGTAACAATGTTAAAGGAGTTGGCAGCTTTTTTAAAAAAATAAAAATCGGTTATTTTATGGCCACACCTAGTATTATGAAGAAGCAAAATAGTATTGAAGGAATGCCATAAGCCATTCTTTTATTCAAACTCAAAGCTCTCTTGCAATCAAGAACCAACAAAGTAAACCACTGTGGTAATTGGAAAATGGCGATCATTTACGAGCCAGGGTATATTTAAGTAGAAAAAGAAAAAGAAAAGAAAAGAAAGTTTACTGTCGGTGGTGGGAAATTTCTGTCAGAAAAGTTTCAAATACCGCGAAGGGAATGGAGTAGTTAACATTTCAGCTAACATAATGTAACGTCTACAATAAGCCTACTTGTTTTAAAATATAAAAAAAGACGTTGATTACCTAGCGAAAATAGTAAATAGAAGGAAGTATCTGAATCTCGCCTGTTTGGTAACAGAAATAAAACAGTATTCAAAATTGTATTTGACATTACTATCTGCTACAACAGATGATGGTAGAAAACATACTGTATCCATGATTTTGTCATTCTACAAAGAAAATTTAAACTAATAAAGCATAGTACAGCTGGCTGTAAATAAGATTAAAAGTGAAGGAAACTCTCGAGTTTCATGAAAGAAAAAGAACAAACCTTAAATCTTTGTCCCGCCAGAAATCCTCGTTAATCCATGCAAATGCCACAGATGCTACGACTGAGGTCACAGCGCTTCTTGAATTTCCAGCGTAGCTTGAATATAATGACATACTGCTACAACCAAATGATAAGTATTGCAATATGTTCCCATATTTAATACGCTGAATTGCTGAGTTATAGGCACAGTCACAATTAAAGACAAGGTGCTGTCTTCCATTTAACTCCTGCCTCATTGATTTATTCATCACCGATTCGTAATCATCATCATCATCGTCATTATCATAAATATCAACACTTGTACATGGGTCAATAAGCATGAAATACGAAGATAAGACTTTAAATAAATTAGTGATTGCATGAAATTTCTTTACGTGATGGCATGTGTTTCCATTGTCAATGAACGTAAGAGATGATGGAGGTGCTGGAGGTAATTCTAGACTTGGCGAATCTTCAAGTTCCATGCCACGTGTCCGCGTATTGCCGTCACCACAATTAATATTCGCCATTATTAACGTCTGTTAATGACTTGCCCCCTTTATTACTTTGATTGTGATTTCAGATTCTATTTTTCGCGTCTGCAGCCTTGAACGCTATAATTCCCCCGTAACAGCCCAACAATACAGTTTCTAACAGAATGAAAAGAAAAGCATAATAATTCCATTGTTGACACAAAGTCCTTCCTTCACATATAAAAGATATTTTAAAATTAACAATGTTTACAAGAAACAAATGCATCCCGAGTTGAATGTAAAATGACGTGCACGGAATTCCAGGGCAGTGACGCCGATTTCTGGCTAACTTTGAGACGGAAAGGGTAGTGGGCACTTAGGCATGTGTGTTTCGCAATCAGATATCTAGATAAATATTCTAGCAAAGATATGTAGATTATTGGAAATCCATCAGCCCATTTGCCCCCAGAGGATTAGCGACCATAATCTTGAGCTGTGTCTCTCCGGCAAAATTAACAGTTGAGTCCAGCATGTTCAGCGAACATCTGTGACGTAAGTTTGTGAATGTACTTGAATCTGACACATTGTTATGGAAAAATGGTGAATAGCACCCTTTTGAGAGAAGTTGAAAAAATCTCTAAACTGTAAGAAGTGATAAAAAAGAAAAAAGTGCAATAGAAATAGTAATGTTTCTTGTATATCTTCATGCATGACTTTACTGTAATTGTTAATTACTCCTATAAACGGGAATGGAAACAATGTTACGTTTGAGCGAACTTGCCCAAGTGGTAGGGTAATGCGCTCAGAGACATTCGTTATAGTCAATCAATAGTAGATGAGATACAACTTCTAGTGCATCCCCATTTTTAAGCATATTATACAGAGTGTCTGAGAAGAATGTACAGTTTTCTTTATTTTTTCTAAGTGCCCAGTATGTGGAAAAAGGTGTCAGTGACAAGGATTGTCATTAGGTACTGCAAGTTTTGATGGAAATATCCGCAATTTTCGAGAAAACAATTGTTACAAGATGGCTCCCACATAACAACAGAAAGCATTTTGTACTGTAGAATACACAAAGGCAAGTCCACTATCACATTTCAACACAACTTTCCGCAAGAGTTTGTGGTCGATCCACCTCATAACAACGCTATTAGGCATTGTCATACACAACTCATGGAGACAGGTTGCCTATGCAAAGGCAAAAATACCGGCCATCCTTTGCATTCATAGGAGACAGTGGAAAGAGTTTTGACAATTCTTCCAATGCAGCACTACAAAGTCAGTTTGGATAGTAGACCGTGAGTTAGCATTGCCCCGCTCAACAGTCTGGGATGTTCTTGGGAAGCGTTTGGAATTAAAGGCTTACATGTTACAATTTGTGTAGGCACTCACTGAAAATGACAGAAAACTTCACACCGTCTTCAGTGTAGATATATTGGAATTCCTATGAAATTATGATTTTAGGAACCTGGTAGTCTTCAGTGATGAAGCAACCTCCCATATCAACGTCTAATCAACAGGCGTAGTATTCGAATCTTTGGTTCAGAATATCCTCGACGAATCATTGAGCATATCAGAGATTCTCCGAAGTTGAACGTCTTTTCTGTCACTTGAAGAACGAATCTTTGTGGGTCATTCTTCTTTGTAGAAAGAACTATAACGAAAGAACTGGCATGCTCCAGTTGTAGTTGATTTTTTCCGCGTCTTTGTTCTACCATTGCCTCGAGATGTGACAGAGCTGTAAGATCGGATTACAGAAGCCTTTGCTGTCATTAGAAATGACATACATGTTGATACGAGTGTGGGAAAAATAAACTGTCAACTAGATATCAGCCGTTTCACGAAGGGCAGTCACATTGAATCTTTGTAAGTTAGTTTAAAAAACCTTTCATATATTAACTTCCTTTTGGTACATAAAAAATTATAATATCACATCAGGGGGCCGAGAATATTTTTAAAAATGTATATTATTTTTCGGACATCCTGTATATAAAAATACATAAACAGATTCTATGAAAAATACTGCGTCAAATTTTCTATCATTAAACTTATGCATTAGGGTGAAGTGAAATATTGGTCAAAATTTGGGGGGGGGGTATTAATTTTCCTAATAGGGCGGAAAAGTTGCCTTACCATTAGAGTACTGTGTCACAAAAAATATTAGTCTCGTTAATTAATTCCTTTGGGTGCCACACGGGACTTGAAATTTGACTGAAATCCAATATATTTAACCGTAAATGGGACAAAATTATTTTTTCTCTATTAATTTTTCTGATAGAGCGGAAAAGTTGCCTTACCATTAGAGTACTGTGCCACAGAAATATTAGTCTTCTGAGTCATTTCCTTTGGGTGCTATACGAACTTGAAATTTGGCTGAAATATGTATTCTTAACAGTATTGTAAAATGAGTTTTTTTTTCTGTACGGAAAAGTTGTTATACAACAGTGTTGTATCACAGAACCTCCCCCGCTGAGTCAGTTTCTTTTAGTGCTATAGATATAGAGGGCTCGAAAAGTTAGTTGTAACGTACTTACATTTTTACATTATACTTGAATGGAAAAATGAAACTAAAGTATCTTACATATATGCTATATTCGAATACAGCATCTTTATAATTATTACAAATACTATAGAAGTTTCATAACATAAACCTTTTTGTTTCTTATCTTAGTTTGAAAATCAGTTGGAAAATCTTTATAAACATATGTGAACAAACATAAAAATGAACACTACCTTGTACGTAAAATTGGACTAGATTTATGTGTAGTCTATATTACCCTACGTATATATTCGACTACAGGCATCATTGTTAAATATATTAATATTAGAGAAGTTAGTGAGGCGATTTTTCATTCTTGTCTGTTTGAATATAAGCTAAGAAAGCTTTATAATATGATATGTGGAAAAAAGATGACAAAATACATCACTCAGTACAAACATATGACTTAGGTTTGTGTGTAGTGTATGTTACAATAGACATCTACACACAATTTATAGATTAATTACAAATATAAGAAAAGTCCTGTAATGACATGAACATTTCTGATCTTAGTTTGAAAATAACCTAGGAAATCTTAATATACAAATAATATGTGAAAACATGACAAAACACATTACTTTCTATTCTTGAAAATGAGCTAGGAAAACTTCATATCAAAATAATATGTGGAGATATATGTCAACATACATTACACTGTAGGAAACTCTGACTTTGTGTTGAAGACATACGGCTTCTGGACCCGAGTCTTGCCCTTATGTATCCATCTCGTGCACTTACATCACAAACAGAAGACGTTGCTTCTGTCATCAATTTTACACATCGTTCTACAACTTAGCTATGGCATGGAAGATTCTGAATTTCAATATTTGTGGTATCACCTTGAATGACTCTATAAATATCCGCAGCAGTGAGATCCATAATAAGTGGGAGGAAAGTTATAGCTAAATCTGTCCAGTTTATCAGTTCTGTGTAGTCTTCAGCTTCCAAATTGAGTAATGGAATGTCGTAATTTCTGATTCCAGACATTTGCGAGGTTTTTGCCTTAAGGACTCGTCGTAAGTCCAGTTCTCTGATATGTTTCTTCTCATCTGTCATCATAGAGAGGAGAATGTTTTCAGGATGTGCAAAGTATCCACTTCTTTGAAGTACAGGATCAATGACAGCCTTGTACTTTTCAAGAAGGAAGCGCGATAACTGAATCATTTCGAAGAAATGTCTTGATCCATCTGTGCAAAAAGGCTTCTGTTTTATGCTGAACCAGACTGGCGCATACACTTCTACAACATACTGAGAGATCACTTTTAATTCTTCTGAAGGGTTTAGTGTAGCTACATACAATCGAAGAATTCTGTTTTCTGTAGCAAACCACCTGGCGTGCGAAATGTTTCCTAGATAGCGTTTTGCCAAAGAATCAGGAAAATGTCCATTTGAAACAGCCCTGCAAATCTTACACAAATACTTCTGATCTTCACTGAGATCATTATAATTCTCGAAATCTAAAAGATGGCTCTCAATTACATCATATTCCACAGTTGGTTGGTTTTCACAATTTGATAATGATCTTCCAATCTGTCCAGAAAATGCATGAGGACCTGTTGTCTTACCATCAATTGATTCTAACAAATGTCTTAAAGGGAGCTCATTTACGTGCAGCAAACCATTGCAAAGGTCTCTGAACAGACTCTCTGAAACGTCGTATTATTCCACCCTTTCTGCCAGTATTTGTAGCAGTCCCATCACATCCTACAGCTCGAAGCCTTTCCAGATTAACATCTTTTTTATAAATATTGTAAAATTCTCTCAATTTATGTAAGGTAGAGCAATTATTGTACACGGCAATTAGGACTTTCTCATCACCCTTTATTATAAAATATCTTCTTAATACAGAAATATATTACAATAAGTAGTTCCTCTAATAATTTTAGTAAAAAAGTGGAAGGAACCCAATGACCAAGTGTCGTAGGGCTTTGTAGGTTAAGTTCCTTTCTTTGACCGGGCGTCGTGACAGGGGATAAGTTTTGTATGATTAGATGTCTCTATCGGTACCCGGGCGTCGTGAGAGAGAAAGGGAACCCAATGGCCGGGCACCTTAGGTGGTTAGGGCTTTAGGTGGTTTGATCAACCTGGATAGATTGATGCTTGTTGTCTTTTATCCTAAAATGTCGGCTAACTTCGGTGATCTCCGTCCTGCCGACTGCTGGCGATTGTGGGCGACTCCTCTTCGGTTCTGTTGTCTGCGTTGTATTTGTTTACTGTCAACACGTGTAGTATACACATGGTTATCACATGATATGAAGACATGCGGAACCTTACAATATTCAGTCATAGCAGATGTAATATTCTTTGCAGAACTAGATGTAGGAGTTATGTGACCAATATACTTAGATTCTGGTTCTTCAATTAATGAAAAATGTTCCTCTGTAATTGTTCTGTTTCTGCCGTCCATTCTGGATACAAGAGTTTTGTCTTTGCGTCCATCAGAATACAATGGTAATATTCCCTTATCGCTGGCTGAAGATTCTGCTTTGTCCTTAAAAGATAATCTTGTTTTCACTCTTTCTCTTCTTAACTTACTTCTGTCAATGACGTTTGAAGTATCGTCTGATTTAATAATTCCAAGATCCTTCAGAGAAGCTGAAGATATGGCAGCTGCTGCTCTGTCGGAGACCCCATAACGATCTGCAGTGAGAGACAGAGTAGGTAGTGAAGCTCTCCTTTTGGCTTGTTGTTTCTCTTACCCTCTGTGAAGTTTGACTTGAAGTACTGGGCTGATAGACATCCAAGTCTGAACTAGAATAGAAGTTACTAGCGTTGGTAGAATGGTCCTCGTCAAACTCCAGTGTTTCTTGATTCGAGGATGTTCTTCGAAGATGAGATTCATAAAACGACAGTTTCTTTTCTTTCAAACATTTTTTCCAGTTATACTGTCTCTTTACTGTCTACTCCTCCAATAACCATTTTTCTTGCTGTCCGTTGATCTTCAAGGAATTTTGTTTCTTTATCACGTATTTTCCTGTCCCTGCAACAATGATATTCATTGGCTTTGCACTTACAAGATGCGATGTCAGAAAGTTTTTTTTTTCAGCTTCTTTGCGGAAAGAAGTAATCTTCTGTTAATACAAAGGACTTTTCTTCTTTTTTGGCACGGTTTTAATAAAGTCTGGTATTTATCATGATACACCCTTAATAACTGAAGCACTCTTGTGTGAGATACAGTAAGAATAGATGCCTTATACCACGCACTTTCCACTTTAGATGCTACAATATCTGATATATCAGCCACAGAAGGATCTTGCCGCGATTGTTATTTCAGTGTGCACCTCACAAAAAGATAATATTTCATAACACCACTATAAGTTGGTAACACAATTTCCGGTAACTTATCTGGATACCCAAATACAGGACAGTAAGTGTATTTCCTAGTTTTAAGTTTTTGCATGATGATTCACTTCAAATTATTAGATTTCATTAAAATTCAAACACATCTGAAAAGAAAAAATGACAACTGAAATCAGTTTAACGTAATTACACAGTAATACACATTACACTATACATATCAGACTTTAATGCTGTAACACATGCAAATTGCAACCTATAGCGTAACCAAATCAATTTTTAGCATTGTTCTCTACTCAAGCCATTAGGAGTCAGTACTAGAGTGAAGTGAAAAGAATGTTAACAGTATTCATGTGTTTCTGCATAATATTTTATATATAACAGCGCTGTTTGTAATATCATGGGTCTCTTTACTTTCAGATACCTAAATGTTACCTACATATTCTCGAATAACTTCCATTCAAATTAAGAAATCAGAGTTTACTTTGGAATTTCAAATGCATATTATAGGCTTTCATTATGTCAGAGTAAACTGATTATATGCACTATAACTAGTTTTTGGCTTTGTTGAAATTCCAGTTTAGAAAATGTAGTGAAAGTTTTCGCTTTCAACGAAAATTTGAAATATTTTCACCCTACGTATTGTAAAATGCTTTGGCAGAATAGAAACACATACTCTCCATTTCAATTCTTTTTAGTTCAAGTTTATAAGACAATTATTTGGCAGGATATCAACCATTCCTCTAGCCTCCTTGCTCGCCAACCTGAAATTCGGAAAATTTTGCGGAAGCAAAGGGTTAATCATGCTAGTGGCACCCAAAGATAATAGATTTCAACAAAACTAAGTATTGATTTTTAAAATACTTACTAAGGAGCAATAATCCCGCACTATTCGAATACCGGTGTGCAAACTTCAATTTTTCACTCCACCCTATTATGCATTTATCACAAAATGTATACTTTGCTCAACTATTAGAGCAAGAGCCCAGACACATTTATTTAACCCAACGAGGCCAAAAGATTTGAAAGTCGATTCTAATGTGAAAAAGTCTCAGGAATTCGAAAATGTAACTCTTAGAACTGTAAACCAGTCATGATACGAGCTACAGGGTGTTTAAGAAGTAAAAGTGTTACAATTGTAAGATTTCACCTCATATAATTTAAAAATTAATAACTTCATTATCGTTCAAGATAGAAACTTCTTTCTTACTTTATTTCCGAGAATATACTCCAGATCTCAATCTCAATAGTAAAAACTTTTTATATGGCCGCCATTTTAAAATATGGCGCCTGAAAACGGAAAAAAGACATTTCTAAACTACAATTCTTGTGTTTCAGGACTAATAACTAGGAAACAACTACGTTTTCGAAAACAACTTGAAGTAAATGTAATTAAGCATTTTAAGAGCTTGCAAATGACACCTATATCATTGCTATATCTTTAAAAATAATTGAGTTAATTAATTTTATGTAGTGTTATGTGTATTTGTTTTTAACTTAAATGTGAAAAGTTTTAGGAGATTTGTAGCAAGAGTCCATACACATTTATTTAACCTAAGGAGGCCAAAAGGTTTGAAAATCGAATATAATGTGAAAACGTCTTAGGAATTCAAAAATGTTACTCTTACAACTGTAAAACAGCCATAATTCGCGCTACAAAGTGTTTGAAAAGTTAAAATATATATTTTTTTTTTTTAATGACGCTCTAAGAACATTTATTTAGCGCAAACTGTTACTTGAAACTGTAAAAGTAATTCCTCATAGAGTCATGTTTCAAAATGCGAATAATATTATTTAAACACAATATTTAACTTTCTGTGTTATACAGGGTGGTTCGAAAGATGCCTCGTAAAAAAGTAGTACTGTACTTTAGTTAACTAAGAAATCTAATATATACTCCCACAATGCGAAAAATATTTTTAAGATACATCAAATTTCAAACCTTTTTGCTCATGTGGATAAAACTAATATGTTTAGGTGTACAGTTTACTGAGCGCAATCATTTGCACAACGAGGTATTAAGAAGAATTTTCATTTTTTTTCATTTCAGGTCCTGACATCAAGTCTGTACAATGAATGAAAATCCTTCACAAACTCTCTCCTATGTGATTCATATTCATGGACAGGTTACAACTGAACCTATTACTCGATTTAACGAGAGGATGTGGATTAAGGTTAAAGAAGCAGTAGATCGTCGACATAAGTGTTTCAGAACAACGAAATATGCAGATGTGATAAAATCGTTATTGGTCGCTAGTGAGGCAAGTGATGTTTGTGGTTACCATCTTTAATGCTACAAAAACTTCACTGCAGTCGGAAAAGAAAAAATGTTACTAAGGAAGAGCAACCTTCAACATCAAATAATTTACGTTCTCAAGGTCATGTCATCCAAACTTCAAGTACGGGAGTTTTTAAACAGGTTTGTGTGTTTTGCAAAACAGTACAGAAAAGAAGCAAAGGCAAACTCGAGCTACTGGGAATCTGTGAGGATTTTAATTCCGAAAAACGCATTAAAGCAGCCATTAAAGTGTTGCAAGATAACGTTCTAGACACACAACTAACACATGTTGATTTTGTAGCCAAAGAAGTACGGTATCATCATAGTTGCAGAAAACAGTATTTAAACAAAGCAGAGAGAGTAGTAACAAAGCAATCTCCAAGTGTACCAACCAAAGAAACATTTTCAAGACGAGTTCATGAAAGAGCCTTTCTTCAGTTGTCTGAATACGTACAAAGTGAACTTATAGATGGAAAACGAGCAGAATTTCTCACATCCCTTCATACTCGTTATATGTTATTGGTTGGTGCAGAAGATGCATCTGACATCGAAAGCTATATAACTCAAAAGCTTGAATGTAAATTACTCAATCGATTCAAAGATATATTATCATCAACAAAACTATCAAACAAATTGGAAAAATCTTATATCCAATCGCTTTAGAGAAAGAAGAAGCCATAAAGCAAGCTCTTGGTGATGCAGATTCGTCAAAGTGGAAAGTAATGGAAGCAGCAGGAATACTTCGTACTGAAATCCTTAAATTAAGGTAATCAGGATGCGATCTAACATCACCAGTAACTGCAGAGTCTATAGCAGAAGGTACAGCTAAACCTCCAGAAATTCTACTCCAATTCTTCAGAGCATTGTATACTGGAAGAGCGACTGGAACTGAGGAGTATGAACATGTAGAGAGATTTGTATAATCATCTTCTGCAGATGCCCTATTTACAACTACCAGAGGTCATACAGGTATTAAGCCATCTAAGCATCTGTGTCTAGGATTGGTCTTAAAAGTATGACTGGAAGCAGAAAGATAATTGATATGTTAAACAGATTTGGTCATTGTGTTAGCTATCATATCGTCGAGTCCTTGGAAACTGAAATGGGGTTCGCCATATCTGAAAAAAAAAATCTCTACTGCCAGATGGCCTTCAAGCAGAAAACAATCTATCCACCTGTTTAGCATGGGATAATTTTGATGAGAATTCTGAGACACTCTCTGGAAAAGGAACATTACATGATACAACAAGGATTTGCTATCAAAATACTTCAGTCAAACCTGAAGAATCGCAATATACTAGTAGAGAGCACCGACAAAAGATAACCCGACTCAGGAGAACATATACAGCAGAAGAAAAAGATCTCGAGCCTTACAGGAAGAAGCCTAAAATAACTGCATTCAATTATACAGCAAAAAGCATGATTGATTCAATTACGTTTTAACTTGGGTATAAGAAGGACGCTTTTTGGATGATGTTATTTGATTGTGTTTCAACAACACCTGTGTGGATAGGTTGGAATTCCAGTTACTCTAGAGACAATCTTCCTAGACAGGCAATTGGATATATGGAAAATATAACGGAACCTCCAACCAAATTAGATGTGGCTGCAGAAACTTTGAAGATAGCCCAGAAAGTTGCCAATGAATGTGGTCAAGAATATGCTGTTGTCACATACGACCTGGCTATTGCTAAACCAGCAATGCAAATTCAGGCTCAACAAAAACCTTTGTACGACAACATATTCATATGCTTCGGTGCATTCCATATTTCAATGACTTTCTTTGCATGCCTTGGACATATAATTGATGAATCTGGATTACCGGCTTTGATGACTTCCGTTGACATTCTTGCCCAAGGTTCCCTGAAAGGTTTCATGAACGGAAAGCACTTTAACCGTTGTAAACGTTTGCATGCCATCATAATGCTTACGATGTGGAAATTGCACTTCAAACAGTTTGTACAAAGCAATGAGGCTGCTGCCAGCTCAGTTAGACACCAACTGATTCAGCTACCCTCAGATCTAAGTGAGGAATCCATTACCAATATTTTTGAGTCTGAGACAATGAGTAGTTTCCTTGACAAATACGAGGAATACACTGCTAAAACAAGATCTGGTGAACATGGTGAAACAGCACAGTTCTGGTTTATGTATATTGATCTAGTTCAGCTATACTTCAGTTTCAGTAGAGCATATCGAACTTGTGATGTGAACTTGTTCACTTGTTGTTTGGGCAAGATGTGCTATGTATTCTTTGCAGTTAACCGTCCAAACTATGCACGATGGATTACAAGATACTTTCTAAATCTGCTTAATATGGACACAACACACCCTAGTGTCCGTAAAATGCTAGAAGATGGTAGCTTGTCAGTTAAGAGAACAGCAAAGGGGTTTTCCCGTGTCCCAGTTGATATGGCATTAGAACAAACAGTGAATACAGATGCCCCTTCTCGCTTCACAGGAATCTCAGCCTTTTCACAGTCCATATCTGCACGTAAAATATGGATGGTTACAAGAGCAATGAGAACTTCTATTGTTTCAGTGTTGATGGAAATGGTTGGACTACAATGCAAGGAAGATGTTTCTCAAGAGTGCAAAAACAATAAAATACAGAGAGACCACCAAGATGTTGATAAGCTATCTGATGTTATAAACAATAGTATGAATCCTTTTTCAGAGGATAATGTAAAAACTTTATGCAATATATCAACTGGAAAATTTGTATCTTCTGATGTCTCAAGAGACCTTCTTGGATGTATGGAAACAGGACAAAACTGGTTAGTGTTGCCACGAGACGAGACATTTCTCGTGTCTCGTCTCGTCTCGTCTCGTAAACGAGACGAGACACGAGACGGGACAGAACCCTTTTAGACGAGACACGAGACGAGACAGTCTACTTGTCCCGTCTCGAAAACGAGACGAGACACGAGACGAGACGGGACGTCTCGTGAATTGTCTCGTCTTGTCTCGTGTCTCGAAAATAAAAACGTGGCGGGAATGGCCAAGATTGAAATTGCCAGTGGTCATATAGATTGCAAAAGAAAAATCCTATTTGTGAGAAAAGATGTTGAAAAGCCTTCATAGAAAAGTGTCCTCTGTCTATTGAATGAAACAATCGTGATACATGAACTTCCAGGAATATCATCCTTAATGTCTTGTCCCCAATTCCCCTTGCTGTAAACTGAGGAATTCTCATTTTTTCATTTCTGGCTGAAATGTTGACAAACAAAATCAAAGACAGGGAAGATTTTTATAAGGTCAATAAACCGAACTACCACCACCATCTATTCAATTTGAAAACTGGGTAAGGTCTACACTCATTACAGGCTGTAGTTGAAAGTTCTGGTTGAGATGGCGAAAGAGAACAGAACAGACTTGTCTTTATTCTCTGGTGGCGGTATTCTTTTTGCTATATGAACCGAAAACGGCAATTGAAGTATGTCATCTTGCAACTAAAATTTTGTCTTCTCTCTCTCTCTCTCTCTCACACACACACACACACAAAAACACACTTTTACCATTTTACCAATCGCTCGCTTATTATACAGCAGTCATGTTGTAAAATTCACCTCTTCGTTTGGAAGGCGGGCGAAAGACAAAGAAAGCAAAAATATTATCGACGAACCCTTCAAATTGTTTGCTTTCAGCAAATTTATGATAATAATAATAACACTTTAGGTGAAGAGATTTTACAGGGGAGCCTTCGTTTTGTTACGCGGAAATGTTTGATCTGACCAGAGTGCGAAATTGCCCTCTGCTTCCACGTTGAGAGGAAGGGAATACTTCCTTTTCCTAGTGAATAATATTCATTTGGACCTGAATTATATTTAGAAATGGTTTCTTGCAGAGTGTAAAGAACATTTGGTATAATATTCATGGAACTCCGTTGAAAGCAGAAAATATCATGAGAATGATCATAATTCGAACATTGAAGAACATAATTAACAGAAAAGAAATAGGATACCCAAACCATATTTTTAAACCTGCTATAAAATGTATATCCTATATTTTTACTAATTCCTTACTCCCATGAAAGTATCCTGGGGAGAATATTCTCTCCAATTTTTTCAGACTAAAATTCTTTTATCCCGTACGATTTCCCCTTGACACAATACGAAAAAACAAATGCTGTTAAAATCCATTCACATGACCCTTCCGGGACTCAACTCGGGGCCTTCAAGCGGATGGTCTATCGCCGCAGACCGCTCGGCTTGGTATGAAGATGTACGTTGTATGATTGCGAATAGATCACGACAATATAAGAAACTTTAATCCAAAATGGCCACCCAAAAATCAACTTTTTTTAGACCACTAGCTAATCTGGGTGTACTGTCATGAGTTTGTTACACAAACGGGGCAACCACCACATAATATCACCCACCTCGCGGTTATGGGAACAGATTTGAACCATGGAGGTGAAGACTGGCCCCAAGCATTCTTTCGTCCGATGTGTCGTTCAGCTGCCATTACTATGACACTTTAAGTAGAGCTTACTGTGCAGTAACACATAAAATTTCAATGAAATGCTTTAAATTACTCAATAAAATTATTTGATCCCAAGCTTTTTTTTAAAAAAAATAATTGCAACAAATCTAAACATGCTAAAATGGAAAGTAGTTTTTTGATTGGTATGGGTTAACACTGTGAAACCTAAATCAAAGTGTACACACATATCTATCTCTCTATTTATCTATATATCTTTCCATCTCTCTCTCTCTCTCTCTCTCTCTCTCTATATATATATATATATATATATATATATATATATATATATATATATATATATATATATATATATATATATACAAACATTATAAAGCAAGTGGGCTGATTGTATACGATAGTGTCGGGGATGGTGACACCTTTACATCGAACTTTGCTTGTCGTGTAAACATTATTTGACATTAGTGTCTTCATCTTCGACGTACCTATGAGTAATTTCTGTATATTCGTGTATTGAAACTGGTGAAACAAATTTCAATGTTTCAGAATGTTAAAAAAAAAAAGCCAGGTTCGAGAAGCCTCAGACAACTAACAGCAGAGATATATTATCTTCTAAACTATTTGTCCTTGCCTTGTGAGCTTATTTGAATTTATTTTTAAGACCTTTAGGCAACTTTGGCCGAATGGATGATGATGGGAAAATTAGTGGAATGAAGAAAGTGGTAGGATACTAGACAACTTCGAGAAAACACAAACATTCGAAAAATGAAATGAAATCAAATGAAATCTTTGAGTTTTACGTCCCACGGTTATGCCGGTTAGGCTAAAGGAGACAGTGATGATGAGTAATGAACGAAATGGTGGAATGAAGAAAGTGAGAGGAAACGGGAAAACCCCGAGAAAACCCACGCACACGGTGTTTGTCCACCACAAAGTTCACTTAGCGGGGCTGGGATCGAACCCGAAACCCCAAGCACCAGAGGTGAACGCTCTACCACTGAATCACCGCAGTCCCCACACACATTCAATGTTTGTCCACCACAAAGCTCACATGGCACTAACCGAGATCGAACCGACTACCACATACACCAGAGGTGAAGGCTTCACGGTGTAGCTACCGTGACATTTCTTGTCTTGTGTGTTCTGGATAATACTTGTAACTTAATTGTATCTTGATTAGCATGGTGCAGCCTGCTACATTTTACTTTCGTTCCCATGGTATGATGCTATATTTTTTACGAGACAAAACGAGACAAACGAGACGAGACGAGACGAGACGGGACAGAACCTCTCGAGACGAGACACCAGACGGGGCGAGCACATTTTTTCGAGACGAGACATGCTTTGTACGAGACGAGACGGGACAGCTTGAAGTCTCGTCTTGTCTCGTCTCGTGGCAACACTAAAACTGGTTCGATGGCTTTACAAGGGAATGTTTTGAAGATCCTTCCAGATTTGAAAAACCCCTGAAAAGAAGGTAAATTAAGAATTTCACAACTGATTCAGTGAAATGTAGATTATCAGTGAAAGATAAAAAAAAATCTTAGAACTCAAATACACTCGTGACCTTCTTGGAAGATTACTTTTCCTTGCCTCAACTGCAAATATTGATCTGGAATATATGTTTACATATCCTCTGACACCAGTGCCTCTTACATTAGCCCAATGTAATGGATCATTGAACAAAGCACACAAATCAAAGTTGGTTCATTATCTTGAGAAGAAGTACGAAAGCCAGCCTCCCATCCATATTGATGTGTGTCTTGTAGATGCAATGTTTTTTATTCATTCTCAGACTAATTTACCATAAACGTATTCTGAGATTGCCAAGGTATTGTTGATTCGTCTGTGTCAATTAGTACCTTGTGTACACTTCATTTGTGACACATATTAAAGTCCTTCCCTTAAGGATGTAGAAAGAATAAATAGAGGATCGTGCTCTTCATTATTTTCTGTAACTGGTGGACAGCAAACACGACCAAAAGATTTTCAGCGAGCTTTAAGATCACCACATTTTAAGGAATCACTGTTTACATTTCTATGTATGGAGTGGGGGAAAAATCAGTATGCTACAATCCTTGAAAACCATATTCTCTATCTAGCAATACAAGACACATGTTACTAGTTTTCTTCCAACAATGGAGTAGTAACTAACATCATTAAGCCAACACTGTTGTGGCAACATGAAGAGACTGATACAAGGCTTATTTGGCATGCAGATATGTATGCAAAGAACTACAGAAACCCAATATAATTGTGCGCTCGTCAGACGCAGATGTATGTATCCTGCTGTTGTTTCATCAAAAACGTCTTGAAGGTTACATTTGGTTAAATGCGGGAAGCAGCAGTAACAACACAAGAAGGTACATAGATATCAGTGCCATTGCCAACATACTTGGACTTGATCTTTGTAATGCTCTTCCATCTTCCAAGCTTTTACAGGATGCGACTATACTGCATCTTTTATGAGAAAAGGTAAAATTCTGCCCATGCGCATAGTGGAAGCTTCAAATTGTTTTAAGCAAACTTTCGTCACTCTAGGAAATTCGCAGGACATCAGTGATGACGTTATCAGAAATTTAGAACATTTTGTATGCTCCATGTATTCATTACCTAAGGGTACTTCTGTTAACTGAGCACGATTCGATTTATTTGTAAGAAAGTATGGTCCTGACAAAGATAAAAACCCTCTTGGTAACATAAAAGGAGTTGATCAGAGTTCTATTCCACCATCACTACCAGTCTTAATGCAAAAAATAAAAAGAGCAAATTATGTTGCAAGTTTATGGAAAAATGCCAACATCCAGAACCCTGTTCTCTTTAGGCCTGAAAACAATGGTTGGTGTATAATTGAAGAAAATTATGAATTTGTGTGGTTTGAGGGCGAACAAATTCCTCAAAACATACTACACCAGTTTTCAGCAGAAATGATGATTGTGACTATGATACAGACGAAGAAGTTTAGAGTGGATCTTCCAGTGCGGAAGATATTAAAAGTGAAAGTGATAAAAATTAAGAAAAAATTACAAGTCTGTCAATTGCTTTAACACACGTCTGTCAACAGTTTCAATATGTATATTCTTGTATGATCCTACAGTTAATTTCGGTATTTATCAGAATTTGTATTAAAATGGCCAGTTTCGAAACACCCTGTATAACACAAAAAGTTAAATATTGTATAAAAATAATATTATTAGCATTTTGAAACATGGCTCTATTAGGAATTACTTTTACAGTTTCAAGTAACAGTTTGCGCTAAATAAACGTTCTTAGAGCGTCATTTTTTAAAAATATTTTAACTTTTTAAACACCTTGTAGCGCGAATTATGGCTGTTTTACAATTGTAAGAGTAACATTTTTGAATTCCTAAGACGTTTTCACATTATATTCGATTTTCAAACCTTTTGGCCTCCTTAGGTTAAATAAATGTGTATGGACTCTTGCTACAAATCTCCTAAAACTTTTCACATTTAAGTTAAAAACAAATACACATAACACTACATAAAATTAATTAACTCAATTATTTTTAAAGATATAGCAATGATATAGGTGTCATTTGCAAGCTCTTAAAATGCTTAATTACATTTACTTCAAGTTGTTTTCGAAAACGTAGTTGTTTCCTAGTTATTAGTCCTGAAACACAAGAATTGTAGTTTAGAAATGTCTTTTTTCCTTTTTCAGGCGCCATATTTTAAAATGGCGGCCATATAAAAAGTTTTTACTATTGAGATTGAGATCTGGAGTATATTCTCGGAAATAAAGTAAGAAAGAAGTTTCTATCTTGAACGATAATGAAGTTATTAATTTTTAAATTATATGAGGTGAAATCTTACAATTGTAACACTTTTACTTCTTAAACACCCTGTAGCTCGTATCATGACTGGTTTACAGTTCTAAGAGTTACATTTTCGAATTCCTGAGACTTTTTCACATTAGAATCGACTTTCAAACCTTTTGGCCTCGTTGGGTTAAATAAATGTGTCTGGGCTCTTGGACTATACGCTTTTGTAACGACATAGTGTAAAAAATTTTTTCCCAGAGGAATTTTCAGCCTCTCAAATGTCTACAGGTTACGATTAGTACAAGAGATGTGTTTTAAGAGAAATCACCACCAGATTAGTGCTACAGTCGACTTATCCAAGTGCGAGAAAATAATTGGATTAAATGAGTATAACTTTCTCGTCAATCTCTCTCATTTTTCTTAAAACACACAGATTTGTAACAAATTCAGATACTCTGTTCTCTCTATATGATGTGTTTTTCCTCTCGCTATGTGGATTGGGAACAAAATGAAAGGATGCGAACAGTTAACTGGAGCACTCACGGAACATTTTTATCCGAGCTGGACGAAGCTCTTACATCGGTAAACCAATTCAGTGCAGAAGATTCCTTAACGTATTTATTAATGTATCCCAAAAATTTAAATTGATTTCAAAATGAGATTAAACACGGATTTTTTCGTGTATAGATGATTGCCTATTTTTAATAATAAAAATTAAAAAGCTTACATATACGAGGGCTATCCAGAAAGTAGATTACGTTTTCGTCTGTGTCCGCTAGGGGCGGGGCTAGCGCGGCCATCTTGGGGTCAGAGCGTTGCGCAGCTCAGTCGGCATCTAGCCGTGCTAGTGAGAGGTTCGTGCTGTGCTCCGTTAAGATACTGTGACGGTTTGAAATGTTTGCGTTAATTGAAAATCCCGCGAGCTGCGAGGTGCGTGCAGTAATAAGGTTTCTGACAGCAAAAAACTGTAAACCGATAGAAATCTATCGGCAGCTGTGTGAAGTGTATGGGGACAACATTATCACTGAAGGTGGAGTGCGACAGTGGGTCATAAGATTTAAAAATGGCCGAACCAATGTTCACGACGAAGATCGAAGTGGGAGACCCAGCAAAGTGACTGCCGAACTTGTCGAAAAAGTCGATGTTAAAGTCCGTGAAAATCGAAAGTTCACAATAACGGAACTTTCTTTGAGTTTTCCACAAATTTCGCGAAGTTTGTTGCACGAAATCATCAGCGAAAAGCTTGGTTACCACAAGTTTTGTGCAAGATGGATTCCAAAAATCTTGACAGAGGACCACAAAAATCAGCGAATGGCTGCAGCGTTGCACTTTTTGGACGCCTACAATAAGGATGGTGACTCTTTACTCGATCGCATCGTTACTGGTGACGAAACATGGGTGAAACACGTGAACTGTGAAACGAAATTGCAATCAATGCAGTGGGGGCACACAGGTTCTCCCCAAAAACCCAAGAAATGCATGCAAACAATGTCGGCAAGGAAGATGATGGCGACTGTTTTTTGGGACAGAAAAGGTGTGATTTTGGTGGACTTCCTGGAAAGTGGCACTACAATAAACGCTCAAAGGTATTGCCAAACTCTGCAAAACCTCAGAAGAGCAATTCAAAACAAGCGCAGAGGAATGTTGAGCTCTAAGATCTTGTTGATTCACGACAACGCCCGGCCCCACACGGCAAATGTCACGCGTGAAGTTCTTGAATCTTTTCAGTGGGAGTTGTTTCCTCATCCGCCGTACAGTCCCGACCTGGCACCGAACGACTTCCACCTATTCCCAGCAATGAAGAAGTGGCTGGCTATGCAGCGTTTTGATGACGACGAACAGCTGCAAGAAGAGGTAACGAAATGGTTGAAATCGCAGGCGGCCGAATTTTTCGACGAAGGAATTTCCAAGCTCGTACATCGCTACGATAAATGCCTTAATTTGAATGGTGACTATGTCGAAAAGTAGTATTTGTGTGTGGCTTTCATCTGTATATAATAAAATTTGTTTCCTATACTTTGTTGATTTTTTATTCCAAAACGTAATCTACTTTCTGGATTGCCCTCGTATCATCTATCGATTAAACTGTTCTCTATTAGACACAATTATTATTTAATCACTTGTGGTAAATTAATGACGAACGTTAATTGATTTCAAATATCAATTGAGCATTATTCACAATAATATTGAAACTATTAGTAAGAACAAACTTCTTTCAGGTTCATGTTAACAATTGGCTTTTTTCTTGCAGAGTTTAAAAATTATATTTTATACTTTTATTTTGAAAATATGTAGTGCTAAATACAGTAATGAAAAAAATAACAAACTCTATATACTTTTATACGTTTACATAGTCTAATAAGAAGTTTCTACACAAGTAAGCATAAACATACAAAGAAATATACATAAATTGAAAGTAAATTTTTCTTCTTCCTTTGCCTAAAAGCATAACGGCTGCACGTTAAGCTGAAAGATTTCAAAGGAAATTTTATTCAAAATGCAAATTAGGTTACAGAATTTACCTATACCTGCAACTATGGGTGAACTTTACAAAATGTGACAACTATTGCTAACGAAAGGTAACTTCTATATTTTCATTACATCTTTGTGATAATAAGGTTTTAAACTTTGCATCTAAATGTACTAATACTCACTCACCAGGATATTTTTGAATGAATTTCTTAAAAATTTTCTTATCTAAAGATCTTGTATTCTTAAGACTAAAATATTTTCTCTTATTCAATTGGGATGCCATTTGTTATTTATATAAAGTATTTCAAAATTTATTAATTTTTATTAATACAAAATTCTAAAGTTACAGTATTATATTTGAATGAAGTAGACAATCTATCCTTCATGATCTCATCTAGCATTTTATCTCTCATATTTTTAATACCGTAAATCGAGGAAATGAAAGATTATATTGATCATAATCTTATAAAGATTATATTTTATATTGATCATATTCGAATAAAATGCTTTTCCAGACACTTTTGATCTTTTCCATGTTGTCAATCTTATTTTTTAAAATTCTTTAAAACTAGTAACAGGTTTAGTTCAATACTTCCAATCTTATTTTAAAATTCAGTGTGGTTTGCCATTTATCTATAGAAATCTTTATTAACGGCTTTCATGAAAATAATTTACGTAAGTCAATATATAATACATTACAAGTAACACAATTAAAATTATTCGAACACTTTCTTATTCTTCGAATCGTATGTAAAGTTCTTGTCACCGATTAAAATCGCACAACAAATTGTATTATGAGCTACAGCTTCTCCGAAATCTATAATTCTTAATTAATCTGGATCATAATGTATTTCCTTGTTTCTACATGTTATTCTATTAAATAGACTTTAATCTTCATACATTCTAAAAGGATCATTACTAGCGACATCAAGAGCCTTTCTATTTAAAAGTGTGAATTCGGAAAATATGGGAAACATACAGATGGTCATCAGAAAAATGGAAACACCTGAACGAAATTGCAACTTACCAGATTAATATGGTGTCGGGCTACCTTTCGCCTTCAGAACAGCCTTGATGCGACGTGGGATGGAGGCATACAGGTCGTGAATGGTAGCAAGTGGAATTTTACACCATTCCTCGTGCAGGGTATCGGCCAGTTCTGTGAGAGAGGATGGAGATGGAAATCGTCGCCGGAGTCGTGTTTCCAAGACGGACCACAGATGTTCAATTATGTTGAAATCTGGGGATTGAGCGGGCCAAGGGAGGTGTTGAACTTCATCCCGATGTTCCTCAAACCACGCTGCAACAACGCCAGCTGTGTGAATGGGTGCATTATCATCCTGGAAGCTGGCGTCATTGTCCGGGAACAACATCCGGACTATAGGATGCAAGTGGTCTCCTAAAATCGCGACATAATCGTTGGCAGTGATTCGTTCGCTAAGTGTGACGACAGAACCCAATGAAAACAATGATATGGCGGCCCACAGCATCACCGAGCCGCCGCCATGTTTCACAGTTGGGCGGAGACACTGCAGATCATAAGCTTCTTTGGGCGTTCTCCACATATAAACACGACCCGTGGTTGGGAATAGGGTGAAGGATGATCCTTCCGACCATATCACACGTTTCCAGTCCTCAACGGTCCAAGTTGCATGGTTAAGGCACCATTTGCGGCGTGCGAAAGCGATATGGTCCCTGATCAGCAGTTTGGCCCGTGCAACACGATCCCGTAAGCTCATGTCATGTAATTCGCGGCGGACTGTGATTGTCGAAACAGGGTGGAGGAGGTGCTGATTGAGTTCCTCCGTCACTTGCTCCGCAGCGGCACGACGGTTGTGAGTGACAATGCGCTTTAATACCCGGCGTGACCTGTCACTCATGATTTTCTTCCGCCCACTGTTCCACTTCCCTGATGTAGTTTTCCCGTGTGTTGTGTAGGCCGTCATAACCTTCGACACTGTCCCATGCGACACACTTAACACAGTAGCCACTGCCGTCACACTCACTGCACATAACCGCACACCAACAATTTGCCCTCTTTGAAAATCTGAGAGGTCTCCCATTTTACACTACCTCCGTCTACTGCAGCCACTGGACACTGCTGTTCCACTGTATGGAGACCGACCTAACACACCACCACCAGCGGTCCGGCGCTGCGGGAGCCACGACACCACTGCCAACCCATACATCTGACGTGTTGCCAACTACAGGTGTTTCCATTTTTCTGATCACCATCTGTACTTCTGTCCCACCCCGCCACCCTCTGATGGAGGAAACTCTCTCTTCGCTTTTGAGTAAATAAGTGGCTATGTTGGCAATTTGCCATTTAAGCGTTAGATGTTCACAAGTGAAGATAGTCGGCTACTTAGAATGGCTAACACGAAAGTGCACAGCGAAGTGCGTGAAATAATTCATTATGGCAACGCTGTAAAAATCAAACTGTTGACAGATCTCGGCCGCAGCAACTTGTTTCTACACTTTTGAGGGAGGTACTTGAAAACACACAGGGACAGCAGCGCCAGCAGGAGCACATTTGAAATAGAAAGCCTTTAATATTCTACTTTCTTTGAGTAATACTTCAATTCGACCCTTTTTCAAAGAATATTTTTTTCACTTTAAGTGGTCTCAAAAATTAATGGACATGGAGACGCTCAACTGAAACAACAAACGAAATTAACTAAATCATGTTAAACATCAGATACGTAATTGAAGACGTAAGTGTTCCAAAGTAGTTCAACAAAGGAGTGACTATCGAATAGCAACGTGTAAACTGCAGCTGAAAAACAGAAATATTGTAATGTTACATGATGAGAGATATGGTTCCGGAAATCCGTCGTTCGATTCTTGTGGATGTCACTTACAATATTTTTTTTTCAAGAAGATTTGAACTCATATATCCTCAATCTTCTTTCAAGCATTCTGTAAAACTTGTTTGGTTCATTAAACTAGGTACAATAGCAGAAGTCCTTTTTCCTGCACATTACTACATCTTACTCCTTGTCTTGACATTTTCCCCCTACTTGTTACTTTTACATAATAAGGTGGAGCGTTTTGCACTTTTGTTGAAAATTCGATGACGGCTAGTGCGGAAAAGGTGCCATTAGTGGTACCGACCATACTGATTTTTTTTAATTTTTTGGACAACTCCTTACCCTGCCCCAACGGACTTAAAGTTCTTTTAAGTGTTCGTTAGGCAACATGCACAACACCAATGACAGAAAAGCTACTTGTGGTCATTATCAGAGTTACCTGATGGCTATAATACAATTATTTTATTAAAAGAAACTTGTAGCAATGTCAATAAATAATTTTAATATGTTTATGAGTCAAAGTACAGCCACATTAGCTCACTTGTTGATTAATGCCCAGATTTTGTTTGGAATGCCACGTTAATGATGATTATAGGATAGCTCTTGATATAACACGATTTGTTTTTGGCAACTCTTCGCTTGTTATGTACACCGACAGCAAGTGCCAGGCGGCCAATGCTAGCGGCAGGCTACACAACTTCGTGGTTGCTTCCTTTGGCCACGCTCTTCGAGCGTCGTCGCAACGTTCGGCTCCATCCAGAAAATTAGCGCACCTCCCGCTCGCCTCATTGGTTCCAGAACCGACGTTTCTAGAATATTCACGCTCGAAGTTCAGCGGTGGTATAAATATTGCGTACTTCGGCCAATAAATCCAACAGGCCAGTTTATTGCAGCTTAATCTTTAACGGTTTTAGTTCGCTACTGTTTCTGTTAAGAAGAGAGTTTATGCATTGTATCTAAAGTTACAGTCTTCTTAGTGCGATACGATTCAGAGACATTTTGTACACTTTGGTTTCCAAGTTCGGAAACAATGGAAAGCAAGATGAAGAAAAAGTTTCATAGCAAACCAACGCGGGAAAGTGTGAAACGAGGCTTATTTGGCACTCCAAGTGAAATGAGTGAAGTGCAGTTACCCACGTACGCTGACGTTATGCGATATCATCATTGGTTTCGAAGTGGTTTAAGTGGTGACGAAAGTGTAACTAAATAACCAGTGACTGACATTTGTAAACTAGTTGGACAAAGAGTTGTACATATTTGGCGTAAAGCAAGCATTCCTGTGGTTTCAGAAAAGAGAGTTTTTGACATGCTGACAACATTTTATAATAAGTGACGCACCAAGGAAAAACATTTTAGTCGACAAGGACAAGAAGGAACATTTCATGCAGATTTTGTTGCACACGCGGAAAAGTCTCTTTTTGTTATTGCGTACTGTAAATGTAAAACCGCCAAAGATTGCTACTGCGAGAGGACACGCAAGATTCCAAAACGAGAATTCAAGTTTCTTTTGGACCAGAGACCATCACGGAAAATGAGCATTGGTAACATAGACGTCCGAACAAGCAAATCTCTGTCAAAAATGCTTTCCCGTAAAGTGAGCAGATTTAAACCAAGAAAGACGTTGGAAGTGTTGAAGCAAGTCCATCAACTAGTGGGATAAGACATAGGCAGAAGTCAAAGATACTGGCGTTATCAGGGGAATCCAGCGAATCTGTTGAATCGGGAAGCACGTCGGGATCTGACTTCGAGGCGCGACTAAGAAGTAACATAGTCTAAAGCGCATCTGTCTTCAAAATACAGCGGAGACAGAGTTTAGAACTGGAGCTTCAGACAGACAGGTTGCTATGATCGCTTCTGCTGTACTTCAGGACGCGAGACTCATAACGCCAGAGGATAAAAATCTTGTTGTTGACAGATCTAAGGTACGAAGAGGAAAAGATAAACTGGGTGAGAAAATTCAGAAAGAAAAGGCTCACCAAGGCCGGGCGATTACAAGTATCTATTACGACGGAAAAAATGATGCAATTCTTGTGCAAGAAAAAATTAACGGCAAACTACGAAGATGAGAGGTTACAGAAAAGCATATCACAGTTCTATCGAGCCTGGTTTAGAATATGCTAACTCTTGAGGCAGTCGGCAGCGATGGTGAAGCCACGAACACAGGATAGGATAACGGCGTGATAAGTCAGATACAAAGATCCCTATGAAAGGAACTGCAGCATCTCATTTGTCTTCTACATACCAACGAGTTGTCCTTTCGACACCTGGTTACCGAATTGGATGATGGGACGACTGGACCCAACGCTTTTTCCGGCCCCATCGGAAAGAAATTAAAGGATTGTGAACGTTCACCGATCGCCTCCTTTACACCCATTCCCGTTGAATGGGTGTCTGAAATGGAAAAAACAGATGATTTAAGCAGCGACCAGAATTATTTCTTTGAGATTTGTAAGGCTGTTGCTACAGGAATGTGTACTACCGATCTAGCAAACAGAAAACCAGGACCATTATCACATTCACGATGGCTTACATTGGCCTGTAGGATGCTTCGCCACTACATCAGTACTGATAAACCTAGTTCAAGTTTATGTCTACTTTGCCAGTACATTGCTAAAGTATATGGTTCCGTTTGGTTTTCAATATGGCGAAATCCATCGTGCGAAATGGGCGCCATGCATCTGTTCAGCATAGTTAAGCTATCACGTTTTCTGCCAGAAAATCTACAACACATAGTTCAGTCTGTTCTACAAACAAAAGGATACTACGCTCATCATGAAAACCTGCTGATAGCGATGACAGCAGATGAAAATCCGCATGTTCGAACGTTAGGCTGGAGAAGAATAAAAAAGTGCCGCAGCCAGAAAACTCTGAGATCAAGCCGCCCACGTGACTTCATTGTTCCGAAATTAAACTTTATAGCTGAAAATTACTACACGATTAATTGGCCTAAATGTCTAACAGAGCCGCCAATCAGACGAAACATAACGGATCAGCAGCTTGAAGAAAACATCCGAACTCCAGCTATTCTAACAATAACATTCCCTTGCCATAGTCAAGATGTGGAACGCACAGTAAAGCTGGTGTCCGAGGCAACGTCGAAAAGTGCGGCTAGAACGCAAGAGATATCTACGTTAGAGCCAAACTGAAGTCTAGGACAAGAATGCCCCGCTTCGAGACCAAGAAGAACTACGTGACCTAAGGTCAAATGTCAACGTATGCCTACTGGGTGGGTGGGTGGGCGGAACTCGATGTGCAACCACCTCCCCGTGGTGAGCTGTGAGTTATTTTGCGTAAAGAGCAAAATAAGCGAAGAGTTGCACAAAGAAAATCGTGTTATATCAAGGGCTATGCCTATAACACTAGTCAACAAAATTTCACTCTTTTTCTGTAACTGACATGAAAACAGCTAATCTTTATGTTTTCGGGTGTGGAGATAACGAAAATGTTAATTAAAATGCAAGACTAGCTCTCGTTTTGAAGCTACGATAATTTTACGTTATTGTCTATACAAGCTTATGCATGTATTTACCTTGTTGTTATCCCTCGGAAAAGGTCACTGAAGGCACAACCGCCTTGCCTGGCGTTTGTAGTTTTCTGCTGGTGATTCCCTGATTAGTGTCCTGCAGTAATCGACTAACATTAATACACTTAACTTTTCCTGGTATCTCTTTTCCATGTCCGAAATTTGCTGTTGGAAGTGTTCCTCGTGCTCGTCGCTTACAGCACCATAGTTGTCAGGAAAGAAATCTAAGTGGGAATCTAAGAAATGTAACTTTGAAGAGATGTTGCACCCCAATCTATCGTAGCAGTGCAGAAGATTTGCCACAAGTTTCTTACAGTTTTCTACCCTCTTATTTCATAGAAATTTTGTTGACACTTGAACAAAGGCAGTGGGACAGAAACAGGCAGTCCGTCTGCGTGAGGCACTGATCACATGGCCGATGGTACGTTAGGATATGTCAAGGAAGACTTTTCTTCTTGGAAATACCATGTGTTAATGGAGTTATCATACAAAAGTAACAATCATCCACATGGTTTGAAGGTTCTCGTCAGATCGTGGGTATAGCAAAGCCCATGGATGATCTTTTACGATGCAACCACTAATGAATACTCGAGACACAAAACTTCAACATATGTGAGGAGCCCAGAGCTTTTCGTGGTCCCCGATTTCACAGCAGGGTTGCCACACTCCAGACTCGCGATGATGCCAAACACAGGTCTTAATTATGCTAGATTTTTTGTAAATTATGCCAGATTTTCAAATTATCCTTCCTAACTAATTTTAAAGACCCGCCCCTACTTATCTTCATTATTTTAATGAAGTGTTTCAGCTGTATTCATGCACAAAGCTAATATGACGCTGTCAGGAATGATAATGAAATAAATTAGTAAATGGTACATTATAGGCGATGAATGCCGAATTTATATTTTATGAATGGATAACATTTTAAGAAACATATGCACAACATGCCGCTTCCGACACTGCCCTGAAGCATTTCTTTTAGTGTATTACTAGCTGTCCCCCTGATGCTTATATCCCTCCCCTCTCAAGTTGTAAATTGAAAGGGACAGAAACATCCCAGATAACCACACATTCAGATCTCAGTTGGCAGTAATAAAAATATGGGTAAGTAAATATGTTTTGTAGAGTCACGTTTTGCTATTTTTGAACATTTCTCTGAATTCAACAACAAGTTACAATCACGGAAATACTGACTAGTTTCATTGCTCCAACCATCGCTTCAACTAAGAAGAATAATTCCAGACAGTTCTTGAACCATCTAAATGTTCGTTCTTTTTCTGTTCACCAGAGGGAAGAATGAAATTATGCTAGATTTGGCCAAGATGCTAAAGTCAAGATGCTAGATGCTAAATGCATGTGAATTATGCTAGCTCTAGCACCAAGATGCTAGATATGGCTTCACTGTTTCACAGCCAAAGTACGTTCTGTACGCCTTCCTAATATGGCGTTATTGATATCCTTTGAAATTTCAATGTAGCCTATCCGCAACTGTAGCAAAATTTGTCAGCACTGTTTACGCATTTGTAAGGCGTAATGAATCACGGGAATTAGTGGCCATACGCACTAACTACACTTCAGTAAAACCTTTTTCCAGAACACAATTTGTAACAGACTGAAACTACGCTTAAATGAAACCTGCACCCCATCCTACCTTCTTCCCGTTCCTCTCCCCCTACTTGCTATAAGCCCGGGCTAAAAATAGCGACAAAATACACACAACTATTGTTGCGTGTAGGAAACTTAATCACTCTGTCTAAAATCAGCGAGATTTCGAAGCCTAATGGAAAAGGATTGGCAATGAATATTAATAAAATATACTTATAATTAAATGCACCGCCCTTTAACTTGGAAATGAGGGCTAATTCGAGTTTTTCATTGTTGTTTTCGTTATCAGAGTGGTCGATATAGTTAACAAACATTTATTTCATTCCAGTTACATTTTCACTGTTGGCTGGTGTTAACGTGGCATTGCAAACAAAATCTGGACATTAATTCCAACAACTGGGCTAATATTACTGTACTTTGACTCATAAACATTTTAAAATTATTTACTGGCATTGCTACAAGTTTCTTTTAATAAAATAATTGTATTGTAGCCATCAGGTAACTCTAAAAACGACCATAAGTAGCTTCTCTGTCATTGGTGTTGTGCGTGTTGCCTAACCAAACACTCAAAAAACTTTAAGTCCGTTGAGGCAGGGTAAGGGATTGTCCAAAAAAAAATTAAAAATCAGTAATGTCGGTGCCACTACTGGCGCCTTTTCCGCACTAGCAGTTATCGAATTTCCAACAAAAGTGCAAAACGCTCCACCCTATTACACAATACACATCTTGTCACATGTCAGCTATACTTTGTTGAGTCAGTATTTTGACATTGACTAACATGCCGGACAATGCTTTCTACAGAATGAAGTGATTTATATTCGCAAACTTAAACTTTTTTATTGTGGGAATCCTACTTTATCAGCTGTATTGGTAAGTTCAGTTGGATGATGTCACCTCCTGTGAGGTCGATTGAGGGTAACGCTTGTGGTATTGAACTTTGGAGGTTTATGTCCTAACCATCTAGAACTTTCGATTTATGTCATAACAACGTTATTGTGGGTGTTCCCTAAAATTTGAAGTTTGCAACGTTTTATGGAGAAGAGAAGAAAGGGGGTTGGGCTTTGTAAAACCAGCCTTTGAAATAAAACCACGAACACCGAGTTTGTCGGAGAGTGTGAATAAGATTTTGACGGAGAAACTACGTTGGACGACAGGTCATGGAACTACCTCAACACTTGAAAGTATTGTAATCAGCTGACATATTGAAGGGACTTTACATTACAAACCGTTACATTTTACAGACCTAAGATTCTATTTTACCTACCCAAATTCTGCTGCATCTTTTTAAAATATATATTTTGTGTATTTCATTTATAATTTCAATATTAGCTATGTTAAAGCTTCATCCCGAATTTAGTATTCATGTATTTTCATGAAAGAACTATACAGTTTAGTTATTCATGTTTCCAGCTTTTCATAAAGTTGGTGGTGCAGACAAGATCCCAAATCTGTTGGGCAACAATTTTCTTAAATTTTCTAAGTTACCTTCAGTGCTTTGCCGACACCATTTATAGGGACGGAACAGTAGGGTGACACGTCCGTGGAAAGAAACATTCTTCAAGAGCAGCGAAACATAATTCAATTCGGACTGAAACTGCTTTGTCGACTCGAAGAGAATATCGACATATAAGAAGGTAAGAGGAATTGTAATGGATAGACGCACGAAGGTAGGAAACTTTACAATGAAGAAGAATGAGAAGATCAAATTCGAAGAAACACAAAATCTGCTGAAAAAATGAACGGAAACTTCTAATTTAACGTCCCACGATTATGAACCGAGGCTAAGGGAAACGGTGATGAAAAGAATGAATGGAATAATGGAGCAAAAAATGTGGGAGGAAATAGGATAACCTGAAGAAAACAAACAGTGTTTATTCACTTCAAAGCCCACTTGCCTCTCTAATTAAGAAAATACAATTCTATATCTAAAGCAGAATATGAAAAGGATTATAGAAGATACAAGAAAGTTTCGCATGATCCTCATGGAAAAAATGAAAGATATCGCCTTTAAGAAAGCAACAGAGATCCCAAGGAATGAACGGAAGCAGATAATAGCGATGGAGAAAGGAGACGGCTCAACCATTGAAATCCTTGAAGAAATACTGAAGGACATTATAGTGTTCAACAGCAAACTATATACATGTGATGAACTGGAAATAAGAAAGCAAAAACGAAGTAACAGAGATAACCAGTGCATCCAGAATAAGTTTAATTCATTGTATGAAGCACGAAACTAGGAAAGATAACATGAGATGATGGTACATTGGACAAAGTAAATTGTACACAAAGAAAAAAAAAAACTGGTAAAAATTCTAGCTTAACTTTATAAAAGTGACCACGGAGTGGTTGATTCTCCAAAAGTAGAGTAGTGTCATGGTCGTATTGTTGCTTAAAAAGGGCTATTTTCCCGTAATACATACGCACTTTCAGATCTACAAATCTCCCTCTTGATATATTTCTAAAGTGTTTACAAAAGTATTGACTGTTCTATTACATAAATTGAACCTCAGATAACTAAGAGAATTTATCGTGTTCAATTGATGAGGGAAGTAATAAAATGGTCAAACGAGTATAACTACTAATATGTTACATTTATTGTATGCGAAAAGACGCTTTTGATTTGACTAAGACCTCGATGGTTATTCACATTCTTTAATAAAGTTATATCGTAGAAGCTTGTATAAAACTTACAGATCATATCTAGAAAACAGCCAGACCCATATCCAACTGTTTTGAGTATGAAAGATTATAAGAATAGAGGTGGACGTAAAATTAAATTATTTTTCCCAAGTTTTTTTTTTTTAATATCAAACTTACTATGTACTTCGTTGACTCAACTGAAAGAATAAAGAGATAAATGTAATTGGAAAACAACTCATACACCTCTGTTTTGCAGATGATATTTGATTTTTTTGGGAAAGCAAGAGAGGTCTGCATGATGTAGTAGAGAGTAATTTGAAGAACAAAGAAGATGAATTAAAAATAAGTATGGAATACACGAAAGTGATATCCAATAGAAGAATTTCGCAAGCAAGTCAAATATTGAAGTTGAAAATACAGACTAAGTGGAAATGAACACTTAAGCCTATCTGAGACGATATGGTATGCCTATTCAACATTAGGGTATATTTTCGTACACAAAAGCACCCAAACACATCATGTTCGAAATTGTTTCTGGGGCCATTTGAACGATGTATACATTACAACAGCCATAATTATCATTTTTAACACCTAAAGTTTCAAGTTATTCGAGAGAATAAGCAAAAACAAAAAAATTTGGATTTAATATTAACACAAACTCTGTTTTCAGTTCATATTTAATTTATTTGTGGATATGGTTTCGGTCTGTTAATATCGACCCTAGATATTGATTCTAGATAATGTTCACTTTGGCAAAAGTATTATTTTATATTTTAAACTATCTGTATTTTACAATATTATGGTCACGGCAAACTTCCATCCATTTAGTATTCTTCGTATTTCTTTCCAATCCCATATCCCTATAGAAATGAAATACAATATATGCATTTCTTTCAGTTGTTCTCATATCACCTCCTATCAGATGTACACTATCAACATAAACCAAACGTAATGAATGCCATTTATTTCTAGGCTCTAGTTGCTACTTGCTACCTATGATTTTCCTTATACAGTAGTATAGAACAAACTTGAAAAAAATAATGGCGACAGCGCACCTCCTTGTTGAAATAAATTCTTGACGTAACAGTTCGTGGACAGGGAATTTTCCTACTTGGACTTTACTTTCGGTTCGTCAGAGAGTGTAAAGATATGGTTCTTTCATGAAGCCGTGAAGTATACTGAGAATACCCTTTTGGCATGTGAGTTGCTGGTACTAGTAAGCAAACCAGGGTAGATGTGAGTTCTCTACAATTTTCATACAGGATAGCAAAATATATTGTAAAATACAGGACAATTCTGTTTATACAGAACGCCTGACAACCCTACCCAGGCACGTAGCCAAGGGGGGTCCGGACTCCCCCCCTTCGAGACCAGAAATGAAAAAATTAAGGAAGGATAAAAAAAATGAAATGACATAATAAAGGATCAGCGTTAAAACTTAAAAAGAAAACTACAGGAAGCTTTTCCTTACTCTTTCTTATGAGGAGATTTGTATTACTTGCAATATGGTGGCGAGGTAAGCGATGTATTCTGGAAGAATCAGGGAATTTGAAATTTCAAGAAAAGTTATGGAATTCTCAGAATTCCTGCTACTAGTCAGGGAGATTTCAAGCTTTCGAAAGCATAAGTGTCGTTGGGTAACACCGTGGACATTTTTAATCATAACTTTTCGTCATCGCATCCTTGCAGTATCAAACATGTTATTTCAAGGACAACTTTCTGTTGCTCCTTTAACCTGTCAGTTGGAACCGACAGTAGTTGACGGAATATAAAACCAAAAATTATGTTGAAATAAAGTTCTGTTAACATTTAATTCAAGAGAGAAATGAACGCATATATTGTAAAACTAATTGAATATACACATGCTTCGCACAGGGACTGTATTTGGAAGTCAACGCCTGTGGGAGTATCACCATTTATCTCAGCGACCGCGAAAACTATGGATTTGATACTAATATCGGTCATTTTGGGCTATTTTTTACATTTCTCGGTATCCACCCCCCGCTGATTCCCGGCCCACATACTTGCAAGTCATCGCTAATGGAAGTGTCACCATTGATTTCAGCGACCGCGAAAACTATGGATTTGACACTAATATCGGTCATTTTGGATTACTTTTATATGTCTTGGTATCTCACCTCCCTCCGGTGACCCCCGGCCCGGAGCCGAATAGCGTAAATTTGGAAGTTAATGCGACTGAAGTTTCACCATTGCTTTCAGCGTCCGCGAAAATATGAATTCGACACTAATATTAGAGCGCTGGCTTCGCATTCGGGAGGTGGTGGCTTCGAATCCCGCTGCCTACCATCCTGACTGAGGTTTCCAAGGGTTTCCCTCAGTCCTACCAGGCAAATGCCGGGATGGCACCTACTAAACAGGCCCTGGGCGATACCTTCCCAAATCCTTTCCATTGTTAATGTTGTTGATTATCCAATGTAAAATGGCCTCTGAGCTGTATCTGGTGATTGTTAAATAAATAAATAAATATCGGTTATTTTCTACTACTTTTACATGTCCCGGTAAACGCCCCTGAGACCCCCCTGGTTCCAGTGTTCGGAAGTAACGTAACGCAAGTAACGCGTTACTTTTTAAGTAACGTTTCCTAGTAACGCGTTATATCTTTTCCAAAGTAACTGTAACGGTAACGCGTTACAAATTTTTAAGTAACGTACCTAGTTTGCGTTACTTTTTCCGCGTTACATTTCGGATGAATAACTACAATATATGTGTATTTTTTTCGGAAACAAATGTTTCTTTCCTGTAAGTGAATTTCTCACAATGAAACAATCCAACATGAACTACGTATGTCAGTGCCTACGATATACGACAGTCGTATGACAGTCACAGACACACAGAGAAACAGATAAGTTCGTAGTGCCACTTGCTGAGTTTTGAAGATGAGGACAGCCTTAGGAAAATCACGTGTACTGATTGCAAGCACCTGGAAGATTTTGTCGTAGATTTTGACAGCTCCAAATCAATACATTCAGTGAGTGAACTAGCAGTGCAATGATACTGGTAGTCTATTTTACTTTGATTGGTGTTGTTTAAATAAAGATGGAGAACGAAAATATTTTATTGTTCGAATATTTGAAAGCTCACTTGTGGTGAACCATCGGCTCGAGCTGGCTTGGTAGGGATAAGCCATTTGCTCGGTTCGGCTCAACTGAGCTCTAGCCGAATCGGTTGGGTGAGCTGTTGGCTTGGCTCACTTCTTGGTTCGGGTCGATAGTGAATGAGCTGTGAGTCGAGTTGCTCAAGTCATTGACAATTCTAAACTCGGGCCAAGCAGTTTTGAAGATATTTGGCCAGTGCCCTATAACGTTTAACAGTGTTTGGCTCGAGCCCGAATACTCAACCTAGACCCTCAACCCAAATTCAGAAGCTCGTGAACAATGTCCTTGACTCCTAGACTTCACGACTACCGAGGTTGGTAATAAACTAGTTTTCAACTTCAACTAGTATTCAAATACAAATCGCCCATCTTTCATTTTTATATACAGTGTTGTTATAATTAATTAATTAATTAATTAATTAATTAATTAATTAATTAATTAATTAATTAATAATAATAATAATAATAATATAAGTTGTAGTAGTAGTAGGTCAATGATTATACTGTCTATGTAATATACTTGAAGAAGTACTCGAAACTACACACCGGATTTGGCTCGAGTCGACTCGAAACTCGACCCCAATTCGAGTCGAGTGGAGGAAATTTTTCGAGCCTAGTTCTCGGTTCGAGCTCAGAGATGTCTGTTTCTAGTCGAATCGAGCTTCAAAGAAAACTCGCACGTGTCATCCCTACAAGTAACGCAGTATGGCATTTTATCAATGTTACATTATATTGAAATGTTAATATACCTATCAAGTAAAGATTTGCCCTTGCATTTACATAAAGCGATTCAGAACGTATAATAATAATAATAATAATAATAATAATAATAATAATAATAATAATAATAATAATAATAATAATAATAATAATAATAATAATAATAATAATAATAGCGATAGTAATAGTAGTACGGAAAATTGAAGTAATATTTTTTTCACATTTTTAAAGTTACGGAACTAAAAGTAACGCGTTACTTTCGAAGTAAAGTAACAGTTACTTTTTGGGGGCAAGTAACGCGTTACTAACGCGTTACATTTTAAGAGAAAGTAAAGTAACTTGTAACGTGTTACATTTTTACAAGTAACTTACCCAACACTGCCTGGTTCGAATTTCGACAAAAACGTTTAACTCTGGTCTGGAGCCTGGACCAAGGTATTCGTGACTAAAATTTGGTAACTCTCGGTCAATTTGTCTGGTTCCCAAGCCGGTTCCGGTAAACGCCCCCTGAGACCCCACTGTTTCGAAATTTAAAAAAAAAAACGCTTCGTCTTGGTCTGGGGCCTGAGCCAAGGTACCCCTGACCAAAATTTGGTAACTCTCGGTCCACTCGTCTGGTTCCCAGGCCGCACACAGACAGACAGACAGACAAACACACAAACAAACTCTTTATTTTATTTATATTAGGAGACAGTTTACAAGACAGTATTCAGTATGTGTTTTTTTATAATAATTGACGTCATAACGAAAGGAAAATTGTTATATTTGAATAAACAGGAGAAGGACGTAAATATTGCAAAATGTTTTTCAATACTTTTTTTTTATTATTTTCCTCGAAATTTCTTCATAGTTTGTTATTAAAATACTTGCCAACATATCTTCATTTTATTGTTCTAACAAACCAATATATGTTGATAGTAAAGTAGTTTAGATTGATCGAGCTCCTAGGCCTTCAGAATTTCATGTCACTCCCCCCCCCTTTCCCGTTACGAAATCCTGGCTAAACGAACCAATATATGTTCCAGTAAAATAGTTTAGAGTGATCGAGCCCCTTTTGTGATGACCACAGTATTTCATGTCACGGACCCCCCCTTCACGAAATCCTGGCTACGTGCCTACCCTACCTCTAGGACAAAGACATTAGACATTATCAGAATAACTATTAATACACTAATATTCTCCACGTCAGTGGAAAGGTTAGAAACCCTGCTGTGGGTGATTGCTAAAGGTGGTCTATAATATGGTATCGTACGAGTAAGTGTGGATGTGTCTTACCGTAACTGCAATGCAGAGTTTAAATTCAATACAACTCTACGATCGTACACGAAAATAAAAAATGGATCAAAAGATTGTGATTTTGGCCAAGAATTTTAGAAATGATCGAAAATGCATCGAAAGATTGCGATCTTGGCCAATAATTAGTTTCCGGATCAGCGGCCACAAAATTTTTGAATGGTCTCTCTAAATCGAGTTTTCACACACACACACACACATATATATATATATATATATATATATATATATATATATATATATATATATATATATATATATATATATATTACGGAATAAGCACATCGTACTGACTTAAGTGATAGTTTGGCTTTGGCTACACTACATGTGATTCTCTAGATATAAGGCGTACAAAAACATTTTGATTGAATAAAATATAATGTTTTTTTGGATCAGGGGTCACAAAATTTTTGAAGGCCCCCTAAATCGAGTTCTCGTATTTTTTTACGGAATAAACGTATTAAACTGAGTTAATTGATAGTTTGGGTTTGGCTACACTATATGTAGCTCTCCAGATATAAGGCCTATAAAAAAATGTTTGCCTGAAATATATTGAATCTTTTGATCCAAAAATAAGAAGTGTAATAGAAACTTTCTTTTTTACGAAGGAAGAAAAAAGGCGGATAAAACAAAAGTAGAAGAAGAACAAAGTAGTAGTAGAACAAAGAGAACTTGGAAGACTTGAAGAGGTCGATAATTTCAAGTATCTGGGAAGTATTCGACGAGAGACGCTTACTGCACCAAAGAGATCAGGTCAAGAAATGCCATAGCTAAAGAAGCATTCAAGAAGAAAAGATCACTCTTAACCAGCAGGCTCAATATTGGACTTAAGAAGAAGTTGGTCAAGTGCTATATATGGAGCATTGGACTGTATGGTTCAGGGACTTGGACATTAGGAAGTTAGAGGAGAAATATTTAGAGAGCTTCGAAATGTGGTGTTGGAGGAAGATGGAGAAGATAAAATGGACAGAGAGAGCAACAAAGGAAGATTTTTAAAACGGATAGGAGAGAAGAGGACACTTCTAGCCACCATCCTTCGTAGAAAGGCCAATTGGATTGGACACACCGCCATAGAAGGAAAGATGGAAGGGAAGTGTGGAATAGGAAGACGAAGAACACAGCTGATCGATGATTTGAAAGATGAAGTTAAAAGAGGAATCTGAAGATCGACAAAAGTAGAAGAAACATTTCCAGGCCCAAATCTAAAATTTAAAAAAATCCTCATTAGTCCCAGGACCTGCCGAAAGTAAGATAATAATAAAACAAAAGTAAGAATGCACTTCTTAAAATAAGATGGTCGAAGTTCCTTAAGGTTAAAGACATGTTAAAAACGTGTTTAAGCGCTTTTAGAAATTTCCCTTAGAAGGGAAGAAAATAGGGGAAGATTAAATGGGGGTTGCAATTGTTACAATAAGATAGCCATATCTGGAAATCCCTTAAGATTAGAGACAGGGATATCAGAGGTGAGATGGTCTGGGATGAAGTTCCCAGCTAGCTGAAGGTTAGTTCAATCTAAAGAGGCATGGAAATATGGAAGGATATTGTGTCGGCACAGTGGATGAAGGTGACTTTAATACTCTTCCACGTAAACAAACAGAGGTCAAAATTTAATAAAAGTGTGTAGAAAGTTCATTTTTTCCACCATGCCATAAGCAAAAACTATGATCCACTGACAAAGGATTTATATATTTGTATTTTAATACGATAAGAGGATAATAATCTAAATGTAAACTTTCATGGATAAATTTAAAGTAAAAATTCTTTTCTTTTCCGGAAGCCTTCTTTCTCACCCAAACATTCTTGTAAATTGTCTCAAGTGATTTGAGTTTCCTTGACCTAAACCGTCGGCTCTTGGACAAACAAGATAGTTAAAGGCGCAGTATCCATGGTGACAGAGCCATCTGGGGAGAAGAAAAAGAAGAAGCCATGATGTACTATGTCGTAACAGGAACTCCAGCTATAAATTATATCCTTATTGGATTAACTCACACGCACTTAAGAGTAATTCCATCCTCAAAACGCACTTCTTGCCACAAGCTTACCGTGGAAAAAGAAATGTTCAATTCTATTCTCTCGGCTTTCCTACATTTTGATGAGACGAAATAAACTGTCTGAGAGAAAAAAGTATTTATTACCTTTCAGCAAACAATTATATGCTATTATATATAAAAAATTGAATACTTGTAGAGGATTTTCGGTGTGAGGGAAAATTTGGAATATGAAAATTTTGAGCACAGAGTTATTATCGTATGGAAAGTATGATGTAATGGTAATTTGTATATACATTAACGAATGTATTTACTAGTAATCTAATACCAGATGCAAGTGAGAAAAACTAAAGGAAGAGTGAGGAAGGGAGAGGAGACAGAAGAAATTGCCCGTGATGGTAAGAGAAAATAAATCCAAAACTTCTGATGCAGTATGGATTCCCGTATTTTCAGACATCTTTGAGTGATGAAATTTGGTGCAGATTACCTTGAAAACTAGCTAAATTCAAGATTCTTTCGAACATCTTCAAATCAATGTTTGCCAATTTTCGAGATTTCGGGTCTTGCGCATATATTTCTAAACACAATAGAGTGATGAAATTATCACAAATAATCTCAGACACCAACAAAATACTGACAGAATTTTAACAGTTTTTGCAAATGAAACCAATTTGGCCAATTTTGGACATGGAAGTTTGTGAACAACTCGGATTCTTTAGCGTTGTACAACGATTACAAAATTATATTCGAGAACGACAAAATATATGAGGGAATGATAGGAAAACACTAGAAGGAAATGTCTTATTATACGCTTGAGGAACAGGTTTAGAAGTAAATGCACAGAAAGCTAAATACATGGAAGTTCGTCGGGGCTGTAATACTACGAATTATAAATACTTTAAAATATCAAATGATACTTTCGACAAAGTGGATACTTTCAAATATCTACCATCAGTATTAACAAACCAAAACCATATTTACAAACAAAATAATGTCGGCTGAAGCAGGGAATTCGAGTTATTGTCCAGTTCAAAATCTTTTGTACTCACTAATTCTGTCGAGGAATTTGAAACTTAAAATATATAAAACGATAATCACGTCTGTTGTCCTGTATTATAGCGAAACACGGTCACTTACTCTCAGGGAAGAACATAGACTGAAAGTATTTGAGAACAAGATTCTGAGGCGAATATTGTGACCAAAGGGGAATGGGAATGCAGAATTGCGTAAACTTCATAACAAGGAAGTGCATAATTTTTACCATTTCCAAACATTGTTAGGGTCACCAAGTCTGGGAGGCTCAGGTAGGTAGATCTTGTAACTAGAATGGAACAAAGCAGGACGCTTTCAAAGTTTTAACTGGAAATCCAATCGGCGCAGATGGGAGGATAATATTAAGATGGATCTCGCAGAAATAGGAATACAAAGTAGAAACTGGATCCAATTGACTAAGGATAGAAGTCAGTGGAGAGCTTTTGTGAACCCGGCATTGAACCTCCGGGTTCCATAGGCCATACAGTTAGTTAGTTAGAACGACACAATATACTTGACAATATTTCAGATATTTGGAATTCACCTGTATCTTATTTTTAACGTTCGCTTCGATGTTTCGTGAGGACAAATATTTGTAAATGATCTTTTGCTATCTCTCAGAACTAATCGATCTCTTCCTCTGGTATCAACACATTTCGAATTTTACACGTTTCTATTTCTCTAACATTTTCGATTCACTAAAAATATTCTTGTTTTGAACTTACAAAAAAAAAACTTATAAAACTACAAGAAAATTAACGTAAAGAAATTTATAAAATAGAACTATATATTAGATATGTCCGACTAGCTAGCTTATAAACGAACACAAATTATTATTTGTAAGTGCACATCAATATATAACAGCTCTCCGTACAATAGAAACAAGCTACACAGTACAAAACTGTTGATTAAACTACGTAATTTGTAGCCTGGTTGATATACTGTATGTCCATACATTTAAAATTGTAAAGAACGAAAATACAGTGACCATTGTGTTTGAAAGTTTGTAAACGAATTCTTTCTAAGAATCTTTAAAATTCCAATCACAACGTTGAAGATATTCAGCAGCGTAATCCGCCGCTAACAGAAAGAAGTGTGTTCAACTTTAAGATGAGGACGAAAAAGGAACTTAATACAGAGAAAAGCAGCTTGTACGTTGGATGATATTCTATAATCCGCAGTTAAATTTTAAAAAGTTTGAAATATATTTTACATTTATTTCTGGTTATAATAAGAAAAGAAAAAATCACCAAAGACGAAGGATCTGTGTATAAACAGGCAACTGTGATGAATAAATAAATAAGCTGAGAAAATAACAATGGCGCGATCTGAATATACTGCACGACTTCCTTCTTTATAATCTTAAATCTGGCCAGTTTTATCGATTGTTTTTGCAGAAAGCTGTTATTTATTGAAGTATACTTAAGGTTAATAATTTGTGTTTATAAACCAGAAAAGTCAACCATATCAAACTTGTAAATTGCTCCCAGAAGCAGGTTTATTAGTCTTCGAAATGTAGACAGTAATTAGTTAGAAATAGCTATCCTCAGAGAATATAGAGTTAACTGCTAAAAATAATAGTGCTCATTATTCATTTTCACGATGTACTAAAAGTGGAAAGCATCAGAGCTACTTTAAATTCACACACTTCTGTAAAGATGGATAGCTCGAAGTTTGATTTCTATTCAGGACACCCTACAGAAGACCAACGGCCAATTTACATTCTTAAAAAAAAAAAAAGTAAAATACAACAGAGTAAAAACAGAAAGCGAAAGATAACATTACCACAACCTAGCAAATCAAAACGAACTAATAAAATTTTATGTAAGTTTCAATGTAACCTTTATATTCATTATAATAACAAACGAAGTGACTTCTTAAAATCGTATTTCATTAAAATTACACTTTTATAGAAGTTGTTTTATATACGCAAAACTTTCCATAGACCAAACTTTCCTACACCAGAATTCCCTGCATCAAATTTTCCAATGCCAATTTTTCCTTACTCCGAAATTTTCTACACCCATGTGCAAGCTTTTTATAATTCCCTGAAACCAAACAGTTCACACCGTAAAAGTGAAAGGAGAAGAAACTAGGGAATGTTTTTGTTCGGTTTTTGATAGAAGTATATCTGTACAAAAAGAAATAAGATATAATATGCTTTCGAGTCCCAAGTATGTACTCGTACAGTAGACAGAACTCTATGAATATGTTGAATAGTGTTGTATAGTCGTTTTAATGTTGGGAATAGGAACTGGGCACAAAATATAATAGAACTGGTGGTACGCGAGTTACTGTTGTTGTTACGTACAACTTATCATGAAATTAATGATTAATATGCTTTGGTGGTACTTTAGTGGAGAAAATTGAGAACCCATGCAATGGGCGTCTCTGGCGGGGAAGACGAGGGGGACGCGTCCCCCCAATATTTTGAAGTACAAAATATTCAATATTTTATTCTAATTTAATTTATTTACTAACGACAGAATATCATATAAATAATAACTATTATTTGGAATATAATATTCAGGCTGTGAAACGATTATAACAGATTTATACCTTAGGGGGTCCGTGAAGGTAAGCAGAAGGATCACAAAGGAAATCCAAGATAATAAGTAGGTTGGGCTAGGTAGTACGATTTAAATAACTTTCTTTGATGTCCCCCCCCCAAAAAAAATTCTACATGCCAGAGACGCCAGTGACCCATGCCATAAATTGATAGCACAGATTCACAGCTACCAAAAACTGAGTAAGAATATGTGCATACATTCTGTGGCGCTTTGTGTCGTTTCTGTTTCCAACAGAACGATGTTATCTGTTGGGTGTTTGTGGCCAGTGACTTATTAATAATGGTAGAATACTTATGATGATGATACTGATTTCATCTTGATATGACGACCACATGTCAAATAATTAAATATAAAAATCAAGGCATATTATCGGAAATACATATTTACTGAATGCTCAGCGCCGCAGTCGACACGTTTAGATTAACAATATGAAATGTTAGAAGAAGAAAAAGAGGAAGAAGATTTGTGAAAATGTAAGTAAATAAACCCCCAAAGTTGATGACCCATAACTCGGGAATGAAAAGCTTGGACAACGTATTTCACAAACTGTGAAGTTCTACCATTATGCTGTGCTTAATTCACATCAGAAAAGTTTGATTTAACTCTCTCTCTCTCTCTCTCTCTCTCTCTCTCTCTCTTTCTTTCTTTCTTTCTTTCTTTCTTTTTCGAAATTGTGACTATGCTTAAAAAATCAAAAATGAAATGAAATCTTTAAGTTTACGTCCCACGTTATGCCGGTTAGGCTAAAGGAGACGGTGATAATGCGAAATGAGTGAAATGAAGAAAGTGAGAGGAAACGGGAGAACCCTGGGAAAATCCACGAGCACGTGTTTGTCCACCACAAAGTCCACACGGCGCGAGCTGGGATAGAACCAGGGACCCCAAGCACAGGAGGTGAACGCTTTACCACTGAGCCCCCGCGCCTCCATGACTATGCTTAAATTTCAAATGTGATGATCTATAACTTCTAAACCAAAAACCTTTACACCATAATTCAATATTTCAAAGGATGTATGGCAGATCAAGATCTACTGCCGTAGCAAGTTTGATCCATATCAGATGATTCAATTGGAATTTTCATTATTTCATTATTCATAAAATTTGTATTGAAATTTTTATTACCTCCTATTATTATTATTATTATTATTATTATTATTATTATTATTATTATTATTATTATTATTATTATTATTATTATTATTATTATTATTATTATTATTAATTCCATACAGTCTAATGTAGGGATGCAAATACGCAACAAAATTTTACTAGCCTAAGAAAAAAGCTATTCGCCCATATCCCACAATAGAAATAGTTTATTTACTTTCGGTATGATATTAAATACTCTCCCGCACCGATGAACTACTCGCCCCGGGCGAGTGGTTACTTGCATCCCTGGTCTAATGAGTGCGCGCATGTTTAGTACACAATGGTCTGGATTCGGTTGCCAGTGTTGAAGTAAAATGTTTAGAGGAGATCCTTCAGAAGAAGTTGAAGCAGGGGTGTAGCCAAGGGGGGGCCATCGGGGCCAGGCCCCCCAAATGACCAACTTTTAAAACATCATCGTAAGATTATCTCGTTTCAGTCACTTAAAAATAACAAAGTTTACATATAAATAATAATTTACTGTAAAATAGTACCATACCAATCGAAAAATAGTATGGTATCTCTTCCTTACACCGATCGGAAAATAGTATGGTATACATTTTCTTTTCACAGCAGATTACACAATTTACTGCGATTTATATTTGACAGTTTGAAAACAAGTGTTTTAACAAGGTACTATAAATACTACCATACAACAATGGTACTAAACTGATTTGAAAGTAGGCCTGCATTACCTTTTTTGTATGGTGTAACTAATGTTTAAAAAAACATATTTATATCAGAAAACAACGTTAATTCGGTGAAAACAACGTTATTCAGTTTTTCAGTTTGGATTCCAATTAATCGGTAATTTTCAATTATTTTTACCTCACCATCTCGCTTAGGAGTACTAATGGGGACTAAAATTTGGATTTAAATGACATCGGAAGTATCATTGTTCATATCAGCCACCCCGAAAACTATGGATTCGACATTAATATTGGTCATTTTCGATCATTTTTATATCTTTCCCTTCTCTTCAAAGTGCATCTTCAAAGTGAAGCGATAAAATCCATCCCAGGCCTGAAACTCATCTATGTTGAAAATTTGATCGTGACCGGTCGGGTGGTTCAAGAGTTAACTTACAAATGTAGTCACTCTCATCTATATATATATATATATATATATATATATATATATATATATATATATATATATATATATATATATATATATATATATAGATAGATAGATAGATAGATAGATAGATAGATTTTTCCATTATTTTGGAAAGTTGTGAATTATAGCCTATATAAATTGAATCATACAGTAGGGATTCCAAGATACACTAGACACCAGCATTACTGGTGAGGAACTCTGTGAGTATTGCAATACCATAAAACTCTGTTTTGTGGCTATCGCAGCATTGCTTTTTCGACACACGCTTTTCTGGAGTTAGTTGTTAGTGATAGTAACCACCGCTTTAAAATTCCTTCGCCTTCCCACTCGTATTGCTATTTTTGAGAATATTATTTAAAACTTTTGATTCGAATCGTTACCCACTCTTTTCTTCTTAGAGGTTTCGCATGTGAAACAGAAGAAACTCTTTTTCGTGAAATAATATTTTCCGCGAAGGAACGATTCACGATTTGCAGACCAAAAGATATTAAAAACCGAAAGATATTATAATTTGTCAGATATTAATATCGTACAATTTTTTTCAATTTTTGGATTTGAATATTTCTGAAGAAATCGAATTTATTCGCATTCTCGCACTGTTTTAGGACAAGAAGAATTTGTAAAGTAGTAAACTGAAGTCCAAAGTCCAAAGAAGATGCTCGAAAAATTGTTCACAAATGTAATGTCCCTGCTTCTTCACGTGTGCAGCCACTTCTAATCTGTGATCGACGAGGAACAGAACTTTGCGTCGTTGACACTGGCGAACTTCAAATGCACAAAGCATCCTGGATCTCGGAAGAATAGGTCGATGTTATTTCTTTAGAACCTGTTTTAACTGCATCTTCCGCAATACTTTCTCCTTGCCAATCACCACTGACCTAAAATGATGGGTACGATTCCCTTAGGGAAACTAGTAGTTTTGAAGAATTAGGATTTGTTAATTAAACAACCTTATGGGGTTAAAATATTATTACGGATCTACCATTTTTAATACTTTGGTTTGTTTGCGAAAAACGCTACAAATGTATTCACAATAATATAAGCATTTTGTAATAAAAAGTTCTACCATTAAAAATAGTTGTTTTTATTGTAATAACCTTCAAAATAATCAATATTGGTGAAAAAACAAAAATCAAAAAGTGTTACGTAACAAAGTTGAAGAGGTTCGGCCTTGCGTTAACGAAGTGTGACAAAGAGGAGAAGGGGTAAAAATCGGACAAAAATAGCGTTACGAAATATGTGGAGTGCCCCTAAATCAGTAAATGAGATATAGCTTTTAATATTTTTTTTTTTTTTTTTTTTAGTGATGAATAATAATAAATATTTTTGTCAGAAAATTTTAAAGAAATTAAGTGAAATTTCAAAGAAAATCAGTCCTATAAATACAAGGGCTTAAACTAAAATAGTTATGCATAAAGGTATAACGTTTGGCGGGGACAGTAGTTATTGGTTAAACATAATAAAAACTACATGGAATATAATTTATGGAGAAAAAAGAATAATAATAATAATAATAATAATAATAATAAGAAGAAGAAGAAGAAGAAGAAGAAGAAGCTAAAAACCAGCTTTTTAGTTTTCCGGAAGGAAACTAAAATTTTCCATTTTTTCCAGGCCTCAAGAGCACTAGCTGCAACACAATTTCTTTGGCTTTGTACATTGTAGCTGGCCCCCCCTAAAAAATGACGGGTCCCTCCTACATAAAACTGCTGGCTACACCCCTGAGTTGAAGATACTTAACTTAAGGACTGGCGATGTAATCGATTGTTTATTAAACATCACTCTACTAATAGTGATTTAGAAGGCTATAGTTCTTCTATTTTGCAATATCAGGGAATTTAGATAATGTGAATAATTTTATAAGAAACGTGTGTCGGTCACTGGCCTTTTCGTTATCCTCATTAAACGCCTCAATGAATCAATCGGTGTTTCAGTGGAAGAGTTTATCCAAAGTGTAGGTCCCTGGTTCGACCCAAAACCCAACACTTTTGTTGTAGAGATTTTCTCATTCTCTTCTATTCATTCTACCTGTAATCGGAACTCAGTAAACAACTCTTTTGATCTACAAAGCATAAACAAAGCCGTTAAAGATTTTATTTCATTACTTTGTAGTTTTGTATCTTACGAGATAGTTTCTACGGTGAAAATACATATTACATTGATAAATGCAAAATTGATCCTTAATGATGCTACAGGTTAAAATTCTAGAAGTACGTAAAATATATTACACAAGAAAAGTTGTCTAAGACGAGGTAAATTCTTACAAGCAGTTAAAGTATTACAGAAGAGCATACTTAAGTTATTGTGTTTACTTATCCACACATTCTACACTCGGCAAAAGCAAAACTTTCATAGTGAGTATAAAAATACTGGAAACATAATCTCCTGAGTTAAATTTTGCATGCTTTCAGATAGCATACGCAACTAAAAATATAAGATGTACATATTCAACTCCAACAATGAAATCTGGTGCTTTGGGTCTGGGGTTCAATCCCAGCCCTCGCCAAGTGAACTTTGTTGTGGACAAACACCGTGTGCGTGGGTTTTCTCGGGGTTCTCCCGTTTCCTCCCACTTTCTTCATTCCACCATTTCATTCATTACTCATCATCACCGTCTCCTTTAGTCTAACCGGCATAACCATGGGACGTAAAACTCAAAGATTTCATTTCATTTTTTCCAACAATGAAAACTGGAAGTCCTTTAAAACTTTGATATATTATCTGCCTAAGGAGAGTTTATGTGAATGATTGCCTGGAACGAAAAATTGAAATAGCAGTAAGTGACACCAGTACAATAGTAAGTCCTTTTTATGTGAAACCGAAAGTATCGGGTTAAAACTCAGGTGCTCGTAGAAAATTATAAATCTCGTTACAAATAATGGAATTGACTTTTCTTTTAAGCTTGTGAAAATAAATTTATCCGAAAACCGTACAAAACAAAACTAGTGATAGGTAAATTCCCGGGAAGATTCCCAAAATGGGAATTTATCCGGGAATTTATGTTCAATCAGAAAGAAAATTGCATTCTATTACTATATTATGATTGCAAAGTTGAATTAATTTTTATATCACAGCATATTATTATATTATTATATTATTACTGTTGACCACAGAGGATTCTTTAAAATGTATATTCTGAACGGTATTATGTTACGGTACTTTATTAACACTTTATTATATTTAGAAAGTACGCATAAATGTATATTTATTTACAATATGTTCTATCAATTAAATAGGCCTATGTGTGAAAAAATGTATAATAAATTATATAGTAACAGTTTAAATTTATATGTAAGTGGATTTGCTCAACTTGACTCTATTACTGATATTATAAACACATTAAATTTATAAATGTTATAAACCAATTATATTGGGTAAATGCTAGAAGATACATGTCTCACCAATTTATCAACATTTGGACATACATATTTATGTCCACAAAATTTGCAAGATACTGAATTATCTTTATAGTTTAGTACGTAACATTGCCATACACGACCTTTCATTCTACATATTTCTCGAAATTCCATACGTTAATTCACATGTAAAACAAATCCGAGTACTTCTTCAGAAATTCGAGTCAGAGAGAGAAGACAGACGTCTATTACTAATGATGGTTCAGGGTTTATTAATAGTACTTCATCTCTATTTCTACATAATTCTAAATTACTCTACAAAATGGTTCCTTTTCATCATTTGTAAATTAGTTCTTTGTTAATTTTGGCTGTTCTTTAGCATTGGGGCCAGCTTTTGCACCTACTTTTTTGCGATATTCTATTCCGATGCGTTTGTTTTATGGTTTCATACGTTAAATTACGTTACCAACATTAAATTCAGACAGCGTTGCAGAGCGAGCGTTAGCAAATGAAGGCGGGTTAGAGCCCCGCATGACACGTTGTTTTCTATCTTCGTTACCAACAATTCACTTTCTTTTCTTACATAAATCACTTCCACTTACCTTTCCGTTTTGTATAAATCCCCTACTGCCCTAAAAAAATGTGTTCGACAATTTCTTGACTACTTGAACATCACTATCAACTAATTTCTTTCGTAAATCATCCTACTTTTTGCTAGTTTTGGCCTCCCAATTCTAAACAATTACCTTACTTTTTACTGCAAATGGAAATTGAACTTAAGAAATCATATTATTAGTTATATAAAGTACCGTCAAATAATTTTAAATTTTTTAACCTCCAAATTCTTTAAAACCCAGAAGTAAATCATAATATATTAAAATAAAGTAATTAGCCATATGGTTCTCATAATTTGGAAGATAAAGTAAAGGAATGGAAATAAATTCCTTCCGGGGAAAAAATTCGGGAATATTCCCATTTTTAAATTCCTTCCCACCCGGAATATTCCCACTGCCCATCACTAAACAAAACATATAAAGCCTCTTCTATGATATGAATGTGTTTCTTTTAATACATTCGCAATCTGTAAATGATCAACGTCCCTAGAAATTAAAATAATCCATATCTATTGGCCTAGAGCAGGGTTTCTCAACCTGGGCATCGTGACCCCTATGGGGGCCTCAAAGATAAGCGGAAGAGATAAATATAATTAAAATGAAATACAAACTCGAATATATTTTGAATTTTCTTCTGATAGGCATATTCTTTAGTTTTATACATACTGTTATGGACAACAAAAGATAGGTTTATTAAATATTTTCAACAGATGCAGAGTTGTTTAAAAATCAATTTAAATGAAAGAGGTATGATATGAAACTAATGAGAACTGCATATTGAAATACAAGAAATATACAAATACAACAAAACGTGCATATTGAAATCAGTGGCGGCGTGTTGCAGCGTTGCGCAACAACCAAAGTATTTCAATTAAAAAATGTTGTTAGCAGTAGTAGTAAAAAACAGGAAAAAGATACTTTTTAATACTCCCATATACTTTAAATAACACATTTTTTTTTACTTCTGTAACTGTAAAATCCATTAATCCGTTTCGAAAAGCGAAAAGCAATCTCTCAGAGAGTCTCTAATTTATATTGTGTTGCAGCAAGCATACAACGACCAGATTTCTTCAGCGCGGCAATTGGAGCGAATGTTAAGTCTCCTTTCCCCTATCTCAGAAGTTAAAGGCACTGGTCGTTGCAGTGCTTCTGCAACAACGCGGCACGGTTTCCAGTGAACGAGAAGGTTTTCCGCGCTCAGTACAAATTACAAGTAGAATTTATTTTTATGCATTCATAGTTTTAAATTACGGGACTATACTGAAGCAAACCAATATAATGACAATTAAAAAAATGATTGCAGAATTACAAAATAAGAAAGAAAAGTTATAACAGAGTAGAAAGCAAATGAAAGTAAATACGCATTTACAAGTTAATTCTTAGCTTATATAGATAATGAAAGCTTCTTGTACAGCAATTTATGAGCCAAATATCAGTAAGTCAAAACATAAAGTCACCAATCTGTGGATAGTATTTTAGTATAATATATAAGCCTATTTGTTTTATAAAATAAATATATGTTATACTCTTGATAACTTTCCATATAAAATTATATGATGGCAAACGCTACACTGAATTTTGGACTAATTAACAATGCTCAGGGGCGGCAGCCAAGAGGAAGGGTTCGACCGGGTCCAGACCTCCCAAAAATTTCCAAACTCGACTAATGTTTGTAGACTTTCTTAACGAACTATACTTGTTTAACAGAGAAATGATTGATGTAGGCTAAATATTTTATTTTACGCCTCATCATGTATTCTTTCTTTTCTTACAAAAGTAATCGTTCTATCATTTAAAAAATATATAGGAGACAGTAATTAACTACTTGTCGTCTTTTAGCGTGCAGAATAAGACAGGTTCGATATTACGTAGACGTATTGGCCTCCTCAAATACTTTGGGCTCCTCCCAGGAAACATTTCTGGGTGTAGAACTGGCAATGCTTTTTCTTTTGACGTTCTTTGACTTTTGATTTCTGTTACATACTGCTCCTACATTTGGCGGGTTTCAAAGTTTGCTTTCCAGAATGTATTACATTGTTAAGCATTGCTTTTCCTCGTGTAGAAGTATATTATGTTCATCGTGCAATGCTTACAACCAAGACATACGATTTGGAATGCAGTTTTTTCTTTTACTCGCGTGTGTGGGTTGGTGTATATGTGACATTCGCGATGCATACTCCTCTTTGTATCAGCTGTCTTTTCTGAATCAGCTGTTTTGTGTTTTAGTTATTAGATTTATTTGAGTTGTGTGTGCTGTACTTCTATAAATAACCTACAAATTCTGAATAAATTCTACACCATTTCTTCTGTAAATAACTTACAAGAAAAAAGCAATTTTCCCAGCTCTCCACTGAGGAAAAACTTGCGATTAAGACAGACAAAACAAGCAAAGAGCAATTCAGAAGTGTGCGAAAAAAATCAGGTTTGAATTCACAGGACATCTTATGGCAGCAATGTTGTTTGCCTTAAATATACTTCTACAACTTGTGTTAAATTTTCTTAGATAAACTGTGAATAAAGTATGTTCAATTTACACTTTTTTTAATAACACAAATCTCTGCCACTAACTGTCTTCAGTCTACGCTGCAAAGTAATATGGATCACTGTCAGGGACTGCGTTTGCTGAAATGAATTGTTCGCAACAATCTAGAAAAAATATTTAGTGAGTTTACAATGCTTCTCAAATTAATATTGTAGAGATATTGGATTTCCCTCATATTATTAATATTCAATATAAAAACAAATCAAGATTTTTAACGATTTTATTTATTTATTTATTTTTTAATTTTTTCTCTTTATTTTGTGTGGATGATAAGACAGTCAGCAAACATTTCAAAATTCTCTTCAGCAGACGATTCCTCATTCTTCATTCTTGGTAAATTTATGTAACTTATGTAACCTGATGTAACCGAATTGTTCTGTAACTGTTGACAAATTATTAAACAAGTCGAGAATTCCATTTACTTTGAACTTTCCTGAATCCTTACACGTCCGTACTTTGGATGTTTTCCGTAATTTCGACGGCCATCTTACTTCTTTGGTTGGTATAAAAACGTCCCAGGACCCGGAAGATGGGAGAAGCACACGAGAAGCGGAGAAGTACACGAGGAGCGAGTGTGAGCAACAGCAGGAGAATTTTATTCAACTCCCACGCCAAATAGGTACAGAGGCCAAGACATGGAGACGACCAGTCGACGTCCAGGAACTGAGGTACGGAACATGCGTCCAAAGTCCTAAACGCCCTAGCAATCTTCCTTTTCTTTCTTCCTAAACCAAGACCCTCGACTCTCTTTTTATAAATATTTGTTCTAATTTATTTCTACCCTCATGCCCTACAAACTAAAAACGCTCGTCGTCTTCTCAAATACCTCTCAGTTCTACCAGTGAGCAATATTACCCAAATTAACGATTATAGTTTCTTTTCTTTCTTCAAAACGACGACGAAAGTAATCCAACCGAATGCAAAAGCGTAAGATGATGGAGATTCTGATGTTTTTTTTTTCTCATTTCAAATTTCTAAACCATTTTCTCTTTCTTTTTTAAGCTTTTTAGGATCAGAATATTAACTATACCTGTGACGTCAGCAAAAGGAGACAGGCGTTTTTCCACATCGAAAGGAATTGAATGTTCCAAGAAAGGTTATCACCATTGGTTATGCTTTCCATCGAAAGTACCTCATAATGGGAATACCAGAGTTCAACCAGCACGTATTACACAAATTTACTCCAAGAGAGGAGAATGGACTTACTAATTAAATAAAGTGAATAATCGTATAAAATTTTCAAAATTTTTTAAATTTTCAAAGTCAGAATTTTATTTAATTTTACATGTCACATAACATTTGCATCTAAAGTTATACTGATTATTCAATGAGTGCAGTTTATATTTTCTGTCTCCGATCGTTCGTAATGCAACACCCGAAACCACAATCCAGAGGCCGCCACTGATTGAAATACAATTATAATTGAAAGCTAATGAGATACCTGAGCATGGTGTGATTTCACTAGTGCGGCGATGTCCGGTTTAATCTTTATGATGCAAATTATCAAATCATTTGCAACTGATAAACGATTTCGTGTCTTTTTTTTTTAATATTTACCACGGAAGGAAAACTACTCCAGCCAATGGAATTCATTTTGAAACAGTATGACGTATCGGATTCGATATTCGCAATATGAATGAACTGATCAAATTTGCTTTTAATCCATTCGCTGTTAGGGAAGTGACTGTATTCACTACATACAAAAATGGATTCTACTATTATAGAAAGAGAAGGATATCGTGAGATCTCTGCAATCGGTAGAAAATAAATCAAAATCCCAACATAAACTTATTACAAACCACAAATTATAAGAGGGTCCCTGGCAAGAAGGTGTGTTAAAATGTGGGTCGTGATAGGAATTAGGTTGAGAACCATTGGCCTAGAGCAATTGCAAGTTCGATTTTACTTCTGATGAGAAACAACCCTCTGTAATTCCGCCAATGAATGGACAGAGGTCACAAGGTAAGTCTACTATATCACAACCTCTATATATGTTCAGAAAGCAGGTTAGGGGAAACAGTCAAACAGGAGGCACTACATTGTTGACTAGTCATGTGAAATTTCACCATGAAAAACACACAATTTCGAGTGATTTCATTTATGTGTTCAAACTGAGTCATTCTACACATCTTGCCGCGACAGAACTGAATAGTGTATTTGAGCAAGGATTAGTGAATGGACGTATAATACGCCGTTGGGCTATAAAAATTACGTGCAGGTGAAATATCGTTGAAAATTGAGATTGACGGCCAACGACAAACGCTATGTTCTCATTACTTCTTCAAGAAAACTCTGGGAGCGGACCTTCGGAACTGTATTCATGCCATTACAGAAAAATTAGGCATAAACTATATGACCATCGTTCAGCAGTTCTCTGCAACCGGCAATGTGAAGAAGTTGGATTCATAATTACCACGTGAGTTGACACCAAACAATGGAGGACCACTGTCGTCCGGTGTCCGACTTTCTAAAAACGAAAAAAAATGTTATGAAATGTTTGAGTTTTACGTACCACACTTATGCCGGTTAGGCTAAAGGATACGGTGATGATGAGTAATGATTGAAATGGTGGAATGAAGAAAGTGGGAGGAAACGGGAGAACCTCGAAAAAACCCACGCACGCGGTGTTTGTTCACCACAAAGTTCACTTGGCTTAAGCGGGGATTGAGCCAAGGACCCCACGCACCAGAGGTGAACGCTCTATCTGAGCCACCCCGGCCCCTACGACTTTCTAATTATCTGGAATAACTGGGAATATTTCCTGTATAGCCCTGGATAACTGTATCGCATTTATACTTCTGATTAAAAATGGAACTGGCATGACAATCGTAAACAGTTTCTGGATCATGATCTTTCCAAAATAACTCCTCCATCTGCAGAAGATTTTTTTTCTTTGTTACTGTCCTGTTCTATGGTAATATAATGTCTTTCTCTATTTATGTGAAACCATCGTTGCGGATTGAACTCCGTCAGACGCACTGCAAATCTGTGCGCAAGAATCCAGCAATAGTGTTCGATACACATGGTCCACTAATATTTTCTTCGATGCATGCGCATTGTAATATGTCATTAAATATTCAAGGTTTTGAATTTCCTAAAATAATACGTTTTCCACCAAATTGTAATAATAATATCCTAATTTGAGATTTACATCATTTAAAAAAAAGTAATGGGTCTGAATGACCTCTGGTGGTACTTTTTTGTTTGTTTGTTTGTAGAAGCGTCACAAAAGTGGCGCAAATCAACGTTGCCACTGTCTTTGAAAAGACTTATCGGCAATTTACAGAGGTAATTTAACGTGTAAAATCTAATGATTTGATTAGTAGAAAAATGATAAAAAGTAATAAGATGAGTACAAAGGAATAGGACATATACAAAGTAATAAGTATGATAAAGTAAAAAAAGACGTGAAAAAAGTAATGTCACAATCAGGAAAAAGTCAAATCGGGAGAGAAGTACGACACAATAGGGTAAAGGTCAAAATCGGGAGAGAAGTTCGAACAGTTAAAGAGGGCTGAAGGCCAAGATGGACAGGGCAAAAGGTAGAGAAAAGTGGGAGTGTAAAATGAAGGGGAAAAAGTGTTGAAGAAAGAAGGGAATGTATGAACGTGTAAATGGAAAAAAGAATGTAAGTGTAGTGTATATGTATAGAAAGGCCCACTCAACTCTCGTCCTCACAGAGCACACAAAACACTATGCACTCGCCGTAACGGCCACTGACGAACTCCGTGGTACTTTTTGGAATGATAAGTTTGTTCAAGTGCAGCGCTACTTGGGATCGTCAGCAGTGTTGCCAGATCAGTCAGTTAAAAAAGCAGGAGATTTGAAGATAAAAAACAGGAGAAAGCAGTAGACACATACAGTGGTGGCGTTTGAATGTAAATCCGGGGGCAATAAAATTTGCCATTATTAAGGGGGAAGTAGTCAAAACAAGCAGTCCGGGATGCATTTCCGATGAACTACGTTGAGCAAATGAAAGGGAAAAGTCCCGATTTATATTAATATTATTTGATACACACGTGTGTGAAGTCAAACGTAGTGAAAGAGCAACGTAGCGATAACATAGCTATATGGTACAGTCACACGTGATCGTGGCGTAAGGCGATTTCTTGCTGACGATCGTAGAGAAATGATCTAAACCACTCTTCCAACCCAAGTCCCAATCTAAACAACACACTTGTAAATCTTACAGAAAGTCATAAAAACGCTAACCATAATGCGTTAGAAGATGACGTACACTTGTATTCTTTGGATTCATATTATATACAGTAAATCTCTATAACTATATGCTTTGTTGAGTTGAGTTGATTTTAGTTTAGCGTCTCTTTCAGCAGCGAGGCTATATGAGACGTGGACCTACTGATTAACGTGGAATCCGAACCACATGAGCTCCCGCCGGGAATCGAACCCGGGTCTCCCACGCCAAGGACGCGTACGCTAACCGCTTAGCCACAAGGGAGCTCAACTATATGCTTTACAAAGCTTTGTGTATTATAACAGACACATTTCGTCTTTTTATGTGGGGAAACATTGAAAATTCAATATTAATAATAATATCTTTCTTTAACTTCTCGAAGTAAGGAAAAAGCAGGAGATAGTTCACTTTTCATTTTCTTTCGCAGTAGATCAGTAGAACGTAGAAAAAGCAGGAGATCTCCTGCAAAATCAGTAGATCTGGCAACATTGATCGTCAGATCACAGGCTGCTATCAAATAGGAAGGAAAACGATTATCTTTGGTGTCAAAATTTAATATGTTTAAACCTAATCGGCTTCTAAATTAAATTAAGTGTTGGTAGTGTATTCGATAAATTGTGAATATGTGAGTTTACTGCTGTGAAAGCTTTGGTTTATAATTGGGATACCTACTGTAAGTAAATTATTTTCTAGAATTTATCTTGGCAAGTTAGTACGCCATTTAACATTGTGGTTGTTCCTATACTGTTATCGCTGGTCGATATTTGAATGATAATGAGTTTTATAGTTGAGTTCTTAGTACAATTTTGTGATCTAAATTAAATTCGTTTTTTTTTTGTTTTTTTTTTGTATTCTCAAAATTTGGTACTTAATTATATTGTTCGAGTTTACAGATATAAAGTTGATAATATCCGATTTAACTCTATTATTTGACTAATGTAGAGCTTAGATTACCTGGTGTGCTATAAGATTTTTTTTTTTACTGGTAGATATTGGATAAAATAAATTCCCACTTTTGTTCAGTTACTTGAACTATACCAACATAACCATAATTTATTTATTAGTGGAGGAAATTCAATTCTCCTTCCTTCCAGTGTGCACGTTTAAGTTGTCTTTGCGGAGGCAGGTGCGCGTGTAACGTGTTAATATCCTTCCAAAATAATTGTAGCATTATTGTATATATATATATATATATATATATATATATATATATATATATATATATATATATATATATATATATATATATATATATATATATATATATATATATATATATATAGAAATAAGATATACGTTACACCATATAGGTATATTAATGCCTGTCCTAAAAGTACGGTACAAACTGTCCATGATCTGCCGTATTCTTCTGACATCTCTCTTACGATTATTATCTTTCTCCTGGCCCGGACTACTCAGGTTCAGTTTTCGGCGAATTTCGTGTTAAGCTGTAAGTCTTCTCTTATATAGTTTTGTTGCTGAAAGGGATTCTTGCAATAGAAAAAAAAAGTTGTTTATCATATTTTGTTGTAGGCTTTTAATATAAGTATTTCACACTACTAGTTATTTTAGAATAGCATAGTTCTAGTTCATACTTATGCTATCATCTTCGAAGTGCTCGTGTTTCATGCACTAAAACTTATAAAATGTATGTATTTTTTTTAAAAAAATCATGATTTTCTTCCTAGCTGAACTTGTATTTGTGACCGCACTCCTTGCTTATTGTTCTTTTGATTTTAAACCGACAATATTTTCTATTTCATAAATTATATAATACCTTTGGTAGTAAGATTGCAAACGATTCTGTCTAGTGAGTCGTGCCTCTGTTTGTGACTCACTCTTGCTCCTTCTCTGGTTATCCAAGTTCGTAGTTGCAAGAGGCTGCGGGAAATATGAGGGCTGTGCTACCTACAGTATTGTGCTTCTTACTAGATACGTAGATTAACCTCCTCAGTGGATTTGCACAGTATACCGAACATCAAACTTACGTATGCTTTAGCGACACTTATTGATTTAGTTGAGATAAAATTATAATTATTCGTCTTAACATTTATTTTAGATCCTTAAGTTACTTTATAATGAAAATTTTAAAAATATATACATCTACATTTTTCAAAATGTGGGGCAATTTAATCATCATAGCTTACTGGAACGCAGTAGTCGGCGATGGCAAAGAAGAGAATGTAACTGGGAATTTCGGCCTACTGGAAAGAAATGCGAAAGGTGCACGATTAGTTTAGTTCTGCAAAAGCCATAATCTAACTGTAACAGACACGTCGATGAAAATGAATTAGGACCATCAATTTTACAGTACGAATTTCACAATGCTTGGAGTAAATGCAACATGGTAAAGCCCCTGTAATAGATCAAATACCAACGGAAGTGATTAAGAATCTCGGAATAGCAACAAAATAGAAAGTATTTAATCTTATTAATGAAATGTACATCTCGGGAAAAATACCAAGAGACTTATAGAGAAAAGCATATTGGTACCTATCCCGAAGAGAAAAGGCGCGCGGAAATGCGAAGAATACAGAACGTTAAGTTTGCTTTCCCATGCATCAAAAATATCGCACAACGAATGGAAGGGAAAATCAAAGAACGGCTATCGGAGAACCAGTTTGGATTCAGGAGGAAAAGGGGAACAAGGGAAGCAATACTGAGTCTACGGTTGATCATGGAATAAAACATCAGAATAAACAGACCGATTGTGATAGCATTTGTAGATATAGAGAAAGTTTTTGACAATATAAATTGGACTATCATGTTCAGAGCGTTGAAGAATCTGAAAGTGGATTAAGAGACAGAAGAATAATATACCAACTTTATGGCAACCAGGCAGCTGTTACAGGAAGAGATCAAAAGGAAGCAAGGATAAGTAAAAAAGTGAGGCAAGGATGTGGACTTTCACCTCTCCTGTTCAACGTCTATATAGAAGAAGCTGTGAAAGAATTCTTGATAAAAACGACAAAGGCGTAAAAGTAAATGGTCATTTTCAGCACAATAAGGTTTGCTGATGACATAGCATTGATAGCGGAGAAGGAAGAGGACTTGCAGAAGCACTTTCAAACCTGAACAACCAACTGAAAAAAAAAAAAAAAACATGTAAAATGAAGATAAATAAGAAAACCAAAGTGATAAATTGCACAAGAGCAGGACAGGAAGGGGCAAATGTATGGTTAGATGGAGAAAAAGTCGAAGACGTTAAGACGTTCCCCTATTTAGGAAGTCTAATATCCTTGGACGGAAGAAGTGAAAAAGACCTAAGTTCCAGAATAGCGCAGGCTAAACAAGCATTCAATAGGGAAAGAGGACTACTAACATCAAAAAATGTGTCGCTAAACGTTCGTAAACGATTTATTAAGACATGGTATGGAGCGTAGCGCTTTACGGATCAGAGACATGGACATTGAGAAAAGCTGAAACATCCAAGCTAGAAGCATTTGAAATGTGGTGTTGGCGAAGAATCCTGCGCATATCATGGACCGAAAGGAAAAGGAATGAAGACGTACTAAAGGAAGCTAATGAAGGACGACAGATCATGAACATAATAGGAAAAAGAAGAAACAGCATGCTTGGCCACCTTATTCGGCACTCCGATTGGATCATCGTGCTGATAGAGAGAACGACAGAAGGAAAACCAGGAAGAGGAAGACCAAGGGTAGAATATCTGGACACAGGAGGAAAAGGCCTTACCAAAGTATAAAACAGTTGTCCCAAGCGAAAGAAAAATTTTAAAATTTCCATGTTGCGCACCAACCTATGGTTGAGGTGAAGAAGAAGACACTATAATGTACACTTTCCTTGTAGCATTTGTATATAGTACACATAAAATGACCAATTTCAGAACACTGTACTTGATTTTCGAGTATGAAAAAGTGTACTATAGAAAGGCCTCTTTTGTGATTACGCACCTTAACAAATCACTTTTGGTGGAATTCACAGAAACAATTTCTTTTTTGGTTTAGATTCAAATGTACTTGGCATTTTTGACAAAGAAAATTAGACCTGAATTTTCCGTATGTCTGATATTTGCAATGGGTTGGTTCATCCCGACCATCATGAGTAGGAAGACGGTCTACTTTGTCCACTTTTACATTTCGTCACTAACACACACACGCCATTTTCAGTTTTGAACTAATTTGTGTTTATGTTTGCTATGTTATCCTTGTTTTCACTTGAGCTTTCAATATCTGATATGCTTCCACTTTCAAGGAAAGAAAGAATATTCATTGTATAGTCATTTTTACCTGCAGGGTAGCCTGCCTCAGTGGTAGACCCCTGGTTCGTGGTGTTCTTGGTTCGGTACCTGCTCAAGCCAAGTTAACTTTGTGGTGAACAAACAGCGTGTGCGTGGCTTTTTTCACGGAATTCTCCCGTTTTCTTCATTTCACTATTTCTTCAATTTCTCATCATCATCGTCGCCTTTAGCCTAGCCAGCATAATCGTGGGATGTAAAACAAAGATTTCATTTTTACCTGCCTTGCAACCAGAATCCAACAAAAAATACACTGCACGGAGTAGAACTTCTCCACGGGACTAAGATAAAATGTACAGTATACTTTACATAGTTTTTCTCAAATACATTTTAACGCAAATAAAAACGATATGAGTGTTGTTCGACATATAACATTCAAAATTAGTCTTTTGCAATACACAAACAAGTAGGTGTTTTTTGATCACCCCTGTTTACTTAATAAAAACATAGTTTTAAAACACGAGGAAAGCACAATTTTCACCAAGCCCAGACAGTGCAAAGCAAACAGACAATGTTTGACCAACACGTAGCAACACTGTGTACGCACAATCTTCAATGAAGACTGAACACTCCACTTCAATGAGCACATATTAATTTGAGTGACTGTCGGGCGGTTTTCATTGTTAAAACAAAGAATTGAAAAATATGTACACTATACTGTACATTTTCCTTCAATGAGTCTAAAAGGAAAACATGAATTTGGCAGGGAGGAGGCTAAAGAAAGAAGCTAACAAAGATTCTTATTATATTGTTTCAGTTATCATTATTATAAAACCCTACCCTACTAGTCTAAGATTTACAAAGAAAGAAAGAAAGAGAAGAATATAAGAATAGTTTTGATCTACTGTCAAAATGGAATTCTAGTATGTAGTTCTTCACGTTGTTTATTCACCTACGAGGATTTCGTTCTATGAGCTTCTTCTTCTTCTTCTTCTTCTTTTTTAACCATACATTCGGATTTTCTAGCCATAGTGCGCCGCTACTGGCCTCAAAAGAGGTTTTCTGGGCTTGTGTATAGCCCGCTCCCCCCAGTTCTTTGTCACTGGAACTGGAGAAGTCACTACTACTACTACTGCCACTACTACTACTACTTTACTACTACTTCTACTACTACTACTACTACTACTACTACTACTATTACTACTACTACTACTTATTTCGAGAACAGAACCCAACCAACCCCTGCGGGGCTTCTAACCCGTTCCTACTACTAGTACTACTACTACTATTACTACTAACTACTACTACTACTACTACTACTACTACTACTACTATCGCTGCTACTACTACTACTACTACTTATACTAAAGCTTCGTTACCACATGATTTACATCTTAAATCTTTATAACATGCGATTCCGATTCATTATGAACTAATATGAATCGTTAGAATCACTATGATTCGTTAAAAATCACTGGGGGGGAGCGGGCTATACTCAATCCGTTTTCTGTTTGTCCCTATATTTGCGTACGGAATGTGGATCACAGAAGATGTTTGGCAAACATTCTAGACACTAGGTTTAAACCAATACACTCAACATTTTACTCTCTTCCCTTTCTCGCTTCCGTCCCTTATCCAACCCGTTTAATGGAAATTTGGGGATTTTGTTTCACTACGATAATCTCTATGGTTCACTTAATCGAACTTAGATTTGTTTTCTACTTATAATTTCATTACTTTTAAATACTTTTGGGAACATTTTCGTACAAAGAATGCTTTGTATCATCTTCACTTACTAGTCACTCAATTTTAGTCAAAGGCGGAATAGAAATTGTAATACAATGCGAAAAATTGTGAACTAAGAGATATGCGCAAGAATTAATTAGCATAGGTGTACATATCTTCCAATGAACGAACAGATCCATATAAATATAAAGGCTATCCTATAAATATATTCAAATATAAGTGATACCAACCATAAGAACATACATAAAACTTAATTTGAATACATCTGAGAAAATGACTACAGATACAGTACATACAGACTCTACAGACTACATATTGTCAGCCTACTATTTTTCCACAGCATTCTTGATCACACCTATTACAACTTGTAACAGAAATGATAAGTGATGAAGTGTTACGTGCTAACTTTATATGATATTCATTATAAGCTACTAGCAGCGTTCACCCCGCTTCGCTGCGGTCACCCCGGAACGCAATAAACTTTGTTACTTAGATAATTTTTACTTTTTCGCTTTCAAGTGATATGATAAAAACCATAGTAGATTGCAGTAAATGTTAACATTATATCGCCTGTCATTTATGTTAACCCGCCGAGTTACACGGTCATGCGGGTTGCATATAAATACGTTTATTTTTACCTATGATGAACTAACAAAGGATTTGTACGTTATGGACACTTGAATGGTCAATTATCTCAAGACACTGGTAATTAAAAATTAAAGTGATATGATAAAAACCATCTAGGGTCCAAATCCTAATAACCCCCCAAAAATAAAAGAAATTGGTTCAGCCGTATTAGCGTGATGAGGTAACAAAGGATTTGTGCGTTCTCTTTTATATATATAGATTCATAACGATACACGTTAACCATAATTTTCACTTGTCAGGGGAACTCGAATACACGATGGATTGCGCCTAGTAATTTACAGCCGAACGTCTCAGACTTCATTTTATCCCCTTTTTTTTAAAGTTATTTTTATTTATCGAATTATCTCAGTAAGTTTGCTTCCTACTTGTGTCCTCAATAGTCCTGAATTTAATCATTTTTCAATGTCGACTGACACACTAACAGGGGAATGTCGAAGAACGTATTGGAACTATGATTCTCACTGGGCCCTCTAAGTCACGATTCATTGGGCCTCGGAATCTGCAAACGAGTATCCCAGACATTTTATTTTATTTTTCTTTTACTTATTTATGATTCTGAGGGATATATATATATATATATATATATATATATATATATATATATATATATATATATATATATATATATATATATATATGTGTGTGTGTGTGTGTGTGTGTGTGTGTGTTTATATATACATTTATAGCACCCTTGATGTTAGAAATTCCAGATATTTCCACTCAGTTTTGAAAACTAAATAATCTCCTGGCCACATCTGAAACGATAGGATAACAGCGTGTACTTATAGAATAATTATAGAATAATAATAATAATGAAAAGAATGCTGTTTAAATTATTTTCGCGGTACACAGTCTCCCATTGGTAATCAAAAAGCAATTGGATGACATTGAAGAATCAACAGGTTATAAACTTGGGCGAAATTTCGTTTCTCTTTTTTTTTCTTTCTTTCTTTTTTGGGTATTACATGCGTGCACAGGCAGAAGCACAATTTAGTGTTATTTCTTATTATCTGATGACGCTTCAACCTTCCAACTTCTAATAAACTAACGCCTACATAGAAGAGACACCTCCTTCCCCTCTGACGCATCGATCACAGAGAGTTAAGGTGCAGAATCGCGCACTGAAGAAGAGCGACTAACATAACGGGATGAGTTAGCAGCGACGCCACTTAGTTATTGTGTGTGAGTTAGTAGGCAACACAATCTGTGGAGGCGGCAGTGGCGAAGAAGCCATGGTTGCGATTGGTGTTCCGCGCAAGGCGTTCCCTTCTTTCCCTCAGCGATTGCTGGATTCTCTTTTGACAGCCATCGATGTTCTCACACAAACTTCGTAGTTCATCCAGGTATTTTGTTTTCAAAAATTCTTATGAATAGAACATGTTTGTATTACAGTCTTGAGAGACTTGACGATGATTGATGTGAATATCACATAGGACAGAATCACATAAGCTGAAATATTACAAGTTCAGATTTTTTTTTTTTTTTTTGTTTTTTACGAAATGAAATAAATTTTTGTTTATTATTGTTTTAACGTCTTATGGTTACTGTAAACTCTTTAGACTACAGTACACGGATGATTATTGAAACTGAATGATTAAAAAATTAACTTTTTGTGGTGTCCCCGGGAATCGAACCTGAAACTACATTCACACGCACGCTGTAGCCATTACATCAAAGGGGGGAGCTAAACTTGTGTACGAGAAAAGGAAAACATAAAATTTCAGTTCACATTTTATGAATTAGATTATTATTATTATTATTATTATTATTATTATTATTATTATTATTATTATTATTATTATTATTATTATTATTATTGAAATTTTTCTTCTCCATTTAAAAGTGAAAAGGAAAACAATATTCATATTTTTAATGTAAATACGCAATTTTTAGAAAATGAAGAGCACGCCGACTTGTTTCATACTCTGTTAAAAATAGCTTGCAATTTTTTACTCTGCATATTCAAGAACAATATTTACTCAGAAGAATTGAACACGAAAACATACGTTTCATTAACCTAATGTTCTGGGGATAAACAATGACAGTCTCCGCGAAAATGAAGTTACTCACTAGTCATATCATTTTAATTATTTTTTCGTATGTTTTGAGATTCTGAGAAAATGAATCGAAATTTCTAGTTTTCGTCTCACTGTAATGCTCTTCAGTCTAAAGCAGACAAATGATTCATAAGAAGCGAATGATTGAGAAAGAAATAGTGAAATATGAATGTGGGTGCAAACGTGAGAATCCCGAGAAAACCCACAAACTCACCTGGCCCTGGATCGAACTCGGAACAACTAGCATCAAAAAATGTCAGTCTACTACTGTGCCTCTAGGGATGCGCACGAGACAAGATTTGAGGCTGTCTCGTCTCGAAAATGTACTGTAAAAATGATGTCTCGACTCGAAAAACATATTTTTCTATGGGAAGTGCTGTGTCTCGACTCCAGTTTTCTCAGGAAAATTCTGTCTCGACTCGACTCGTGCGCATCCCTATGTGCCACAGTGCCCCTACTCTATCTATAAATCTTACTATTATTGATATTCCGTGTTTATAAAAACAAATATTTTTTTCAAATAAATAAGAAAAGTGGAGTTGTTTACAATCAGCATGCAAAATTAGTTTCACGAGCTACCCTCTTAATCAAACTTAGTATCTACTATTGCAGTGCATGGTGGTTCAGTGGCTGAGCGCTCACCTCTGCTGCGAGTGGTCTCTTGTTGGATTCCATGCCATCAGAGCCAAAGCTATACGGGGTCGTTGCCCTGGACGCTGATAGCAAGCGGTCGCCGAACGAGCAAGCAGGAAATGTTCGAAAAGAGTAAACGTTCGGCGCCCTATTAAATCAGTATTGTTGTCGGTTTGCAAAGAAATAGATTTGGTATAAATATTTTTGCTCGCTCCGTTCGCAACCTGAACGTTTCAATAAGAATCACAATAAGTTTTTACTTATTACTTTAAAAAAGTTATTATATATAATTTCTTAATAACGATGTGATATATAAGGTGCCGAGTAATGACATAGTGTACGCAGGAGCGCTTTTAAAATACAGAACCTCGTTGGTGACGTCCCCATTAAATCACAATAATTACAGGTATTCTGCCATCATTGGCAGGTCACTTACGGCAACTAAAAATCTTTCATGCTCCACGGTCTTCCGCTAATCTCTTCGTCTTCACGTACGAATTTTCTGTTTTGATGTTTATTAATTGTAGTCTCCTTCGCCCCCTCCCTCTGTTTTCTGTCACCATATCCTCTAGCGCGTCCCTCATGATATAGTTTCTTCATAGCTAATGTCCCAACCCCTTTCTCTTCCTCTTCTTAATCTAATATAAATAAAATAAAGAGTTTGTCTCGCATCTCTGTGTGTCTGCCTGTGTGCGGTCTGGGGATCAGTGTGCGGCCAGTGGACCGAGAGTTACCAAATTTGGGTCACTGGTACCTTGATCCAAGCCCCAGATCAAGACGAAGCGATTTTTTTCAAATTTCGAACCCAGGGGGGGTCTCAGGGATAGCGTTTACCGGGACATGTAAAAGTAGTAGAAAATGACCGATATTAGTGTGGAATTCATAGTTTACGTGGTCGTTGAGATCAATGATGAAACTCCGATCGCATTAACTTCCAAATTTACCTCATTCGGCTGCGAGCTGGGGGTCACCAGGGAGGGGGGATACCGAGACATGTAAACATAATCCAAAATGACCGATATTAGAGTCAAATCCATAGTTTTCGCGGTCGCAGTGATCAATGGTGATACATCCATTAGGAATGAATTTCAAATTCAGCTACCATTGTATGCAGGATGGGATCACCTTCGGGGAAGGGGTTACCGAGACATGTAAAAATAATCCAAAATGACAGATATTAATGTGAAATCCATAGTTTTCGCTGAAATCAATGATCATACTCCCACATGCGTTGACTTCCAAATACAGTCCCCATGCGAAGAATGGGTATTTCAGCTACTAATATCTAAAATTATTATTTCCCCCCCCCCACCATTTCTAACACCCTCTTATTCGTTTTCTGCTTGACCCAGCTAATTCTCTCCATTCTTTTCCACCCACATTTCGAAAGCCTCTAGTCGTTTTCCTCATTTTTACGTAATGTCTATGTTTCTGACCCATACAATATAATACTCCACGCGAAACATTTTATGAGTCTTTTTTTTTTTCTCAACTCTCTATTCAATGTTCCACAACATAGCATTTTGTGCCCCCTAAAGGGTTCTTTCGCCACGCCTATCCTTGCTTTTATTTCACAATCACATTTCATATCATCAGTAATAATAGAACAGGAATCGAAAACTAGTCACCTATTCGTTTTTTTACCCTCCTACTTCTATATTTGGCATTCATCCTTTTGTTCATGCTTTTGTCTTTCTCACATTTATTTTCATCCCATATTTTTCACAGGCCTTCATCAAGATTTCTAACATCTTGTTGATTTTCTCTTCAGATTCTGACTCATTCTTACTTTCTACTGCCATCGTGATATCTCCATGTTTCCTCCGAAGTTCCATAGATTTCATAATCTTTTACATTTCCTCATATTTCCGAACTTTTCCTAATTCTTCTAATCCTCAGATTTTCTTTTGTTAAACTCTTCCCTTTCTCTGTTTCCCTTTGCAACTCGTTGTTTAACTTCCTGTACATCTTTTTACCCTCTTCCGTATCGATTTGTTTCCACGACTTCCTTTCCTTCAACTTTTGCAACTTCTGTTCTGTAACGTATGGTTTTAAACACATATTATACAGAAGTATTTATTATTATTATTTGCAGTTGAATCATGGACTTTGACATTGTACAAATTAGGATCGCAGTTTGTAGGAAAAGTTCCAATAAACTTTTCATAGAGAAAGATAAACATAATTTAGGAAGCCCATTTGTTTGACTTTTTGTGTGTGTAAATAAAAGATTTCCACACTGAGCTTTCTCGTTCTAATTTCGTAAACTAAATCTTGTTATATTGCAATTGTTAGTGAAACATTTATTTACGAAACACGAACAAAATTATGTTTTTGATAAACTTTGTTCGAAGAAAACTCACCCACAATAGTAAACCATTGTTTGTGGACATTTTAATGACAAATGACTATCATGTATTAGGGTTATTATAAAAGATTTGTTTATGAGATATCAACAACCTCGCATCAGTCATATTTAAGGAAATAGATAATAATAATAATAATATTAATAATAATAATAATAATAATAAAAATAATAATAATAATACGATCTTCGTAAATATTTTCGTGATAAGTGTTTTCCGTAACATTATAGAGTTATGAACAAAATGGTCTTAAGTGTTTTTTTAAAGAAAAACTCGCTTCCGAGAAAAAACTACTCCTTTAAATTTTTCATGGCAAATGAGATCCCATACTGTTAGATTATTAATAAAACAAATATGAAATACGAACAAAATTGCCTGAACTGTTTTTTGAGAAAATCTTCTTCCGGGAAAGCTCACTTCCAAGAATAAATACTCGTTGTAGATTTTTTCGAGACAAAGAGTTATGCTATATTATCATGTTATTAATAAAATATTTATTTACAACAGATGAACAAAATGGGATATGTAGTTTTCAAGAAAAGGGTTCGGAAAACTCACTTCAAGAAATAACTGACCCATCCGGATATTTTCTAGAGATATTAAGTATGAAATACTATAGGGTAGTTAGTAGAATATTGGTTCATGAAAAGGAAATTGTTAGAACCATTTTTGAAATATCGAAAATTTTAATTTTTATCCCTCAGGAAACTATCCTTACTTTTGGGAGTAGGAAGAAAGTTCAAAAAACACCCCTAGGGGAAACTTATAAGAACTCTAGGTCTTAAATTTGCTTTCATTACGTTGAAAGGTATGGCTTTTGAGCAAGTGAACATCTTTACATCGTGGCAAACGGATAGATATCCATTAATTCGTTTTCTGGCATAATATAGGAGCCATAAAATGTATACACCGCTGAAATCTGGAATCCGATTTTCTTCATAATCAACATATTTTCTTCTTCACTCCTTTCGTCGCTGGAAAGTAATACAAAAGGCACGATCCACCGCATTAAACTTTCTCTCTCCAATTCCTTAAACTAAATCATTTTGTGCTGGAGTTGTTAATGAAATATTTTCTTGTGATATTTGAAGAAAATTATAAGGCGTTTTAGGAAAACCTCACTCAAAGAAAATTCATCCCCGAAATCAAATCACTCCTTGTAGACTTTATCATAGCAAATGACTTATGCCATATGTCAGGGTTATTAGTGATTTTTTGTATATAAAATAACAACAAAATCACATGAGTGCACTGAGAAAAAAATGTAGGTGGCGTACTTAAAAAGATAGCTTACATGCGTAATTCCTGTAGTTTTTGGACTTAACGTACAGCAGACGTATAACTGAAAACGCGTGTTTTATAATAATTTCTGTATAAGTGTTCCGTCTAACGTGCTTTCCGCATGAAACAATGTAGGCGGTCAGGATCTCACATACAAATGGACGTACCGGTATATAACATATAGCTGAGGTAACATAAGTATATGCATGTGATATACGGAAAACTGTTAGATGTCAGACATCCTGCAACGGCATGATGTAACATCTAAGGGCAGTGCATATGTAGCTATGGATACGTATTCTCCAGACTGGTTTTTGTAGTAAGCAAGAGGATACCGTATATTTGTACAATATACCGCCGTCCGGAGAACGGATTTTTCTCTGTGTGGTATTTTACAAAATTGTGAAAAAGAACCTGAAGAGTAAACTATTTCTTGTAGATATTCTCATGAAACTGATTTATGCAATATTATATGAATAATAATGAAATATTCATTTATGAACTATGAACAAAATTGCGTGACTCGTTTTTTGAGAAAATTGTCCCTAAATCTCACCCCAAGAGTAAACTATCCCTTGTAATGTTTTCAGGATAAATTAGTTATGCCATATTATCAGGTTATTAATAAATTTATTTATGGAAAATGAACGAAATCGTCTGAGTCATTTTTGAGAAAATCATCTGAAAAAACTCACCCCCAAGAGTAAACTACCCTTTCCCGATTTTTGTTTTCAGAGAAATGACTTATACCACAGTACATATGGGGTTGTTATTGAATAATTGAATTATGAAACAGAAAAAAATCGATAGAGCCGTTATGAAAAAATGACATTTTTTATTTTCACTCTTTAGTAAATTAATTACTTTTAGCGGAGGAAGGCAATTCGAAAACAATCCCTGGAGAATCAGAAACAAGTTGAACGGTATGGCATCTAAGCAAGTGTACATCAAGACAAATGGACGAACAGACATACTGTATGTGGGAAACCACTTTTCCAGTATTATGGGCCATGAATAGTATAAATTCGCTGAAATCTCGAATTCGATTTTTTTCCACGATTACCATTCCTTAGTCTCTCCTTTCGACGCTTGAGAATAAAAGAAAATTGGTAATAATAAAGGATAATTGAAGAAGAAAAAATAAGATACTCTCAGACAGATATGCAATAATATATCAGACTAATAAAATAGCTGCTGTGTATATCCAGTTAGACAAATGAGAGTAACAAAGTTGATTAATCACTACCAATGGCGTAGGCAGGAGGACCTCCCACTTTAGTACAATTACACCGAAACGGATTCTGCTTTCGAATAGTATTGTGACTTCTTTATATAGACACGTTACAATTATCTTATATAGATGGTTTGTCAAGAATAGCAAACTTTACACAGATATGTTTTAAAAAAATCTTACTTCTCGTAAGGACTATTTTAAACTCTACACAAGATTTCAGCATATTATTTATATATGATATTTCTTAATAATCCTTTTCAACTCTTTTTCGCTTCCATAGGCATCAAAATTTACCTTCTGCGAATGCGAATGGGAAACATTAAAAGAGAAAGATGATGTTTAAATATTATTATTATTATTATTATTATTATTATTATTATTATTATTATTATTATTATTATTATTATTATTATTATTATTATTATTATTATTATTATTATTATTTTGCTCCAATTTAGCCGCATTCCTTGAGTGCGCAATCTCGGCCTGCATGGTCTCTGATTCTATTCTCTCCGGAAGAATTAACAATTTCTGGTATTGGCCCAGCATCGTGAGGCAATTGAGGAGTTAACAAATTGAGAAAAAAAAGAAATAATAGCACTTGGGAATCCATCCGCTAGCCACTCATCCCACAGTTGATCGTGAGCCTTTGCCTGGTCATAGTTTTTCATACCTGTAGAGTCAGGAAATTTAATTTATTATATCTTAGCAAATTTCGTCAATATTTCAATACTGTATAACTAAAAAAGACTGAAAAAAAGGGAACTCCTTTCTAATTTGTCTTACCTCCAATTCACCTCACCTCTGTCTACTGAAATAAAAAAAAAAAACTCTACGTCGTATCACAAGAACCAGTGAAGTACTCCGGCAGACCATGCAGCCCACATTTCAGCCGGTGGTGCGATATAATGCTAGGTATACGTGTATAGGTGTGTATGGGGATGTATGAGAGGTGGAAGCGTATTTCTTTGTTATGGCAATTATTAATGCTCTCCATGATATATTTCTGACTCTGCCACTGATCAGTATTGCACTAATTATTGTATTTGGAAAGTTCGTAACAATTATGATGTTGACGTGGTTTTGATTCTTTTTTATTATTGTGAAACTGCTAAATGTCAGGATTCATTTAGGTTAGTGAAGTGAAATTCAGCATTTAAACCTTAATTAAAAATAAGAGAATACAAGTTTCAACAATTCAGCTTCTAATGAGGAAAGAAAACAATTTCTGTAATACTCAAATCCCGATTTTTTTTTTCACAGAAAAATTTATATGAGTTTTTGCTTAAGTTAAAGGTAAGAAATGTGATGCATATACTCTTGAAATTAATGGAAAACGTATTTCAGCCTTTTCAAAACTTCGACTCCTTAAGGAGACAATTGCCAGTATTAAAAGTTTCCATTCTTTATCCTGAAAATGTAAGTCGTCCCCATAAGTTGGAGGCGCAAAATTCGATATATAAACAAATCGTTCCCTGAAAGCAGAAAGGTGCTAAGTGCCACTTTCCTTGATTTCCTACTGAATACCCATTTTATGTTTAATGTTGTTGCAGTGACAAGTGACAGGAGATAATATGAAAGGTTTGCAGTGAAAACTGAATTATAGAATAAAGAAAGAATCGGTATTAATTAGTGTTTCATTCGTTTTTATGCTTTCCGGAGCAGGGCCGGATCTAAGGGGGGGAATTCAGGGCATTTTCCCCGGGACGCAGCTGGATTAGAGTATGTAAGGGGCGCCATTTCGATGCTAGATTAATACTGACAAATTTGGTTCAGGTTGTATGGACGATGATGGGATTATTGGTGGAATGAAGAAAGTGGGAGAAAACGGGAAAACCTAGAGAAGATCGACACATGCGTCAAATAAGAGGAATACAGGCACGTTTCCAACATTTATTAATTTTTTCACTTGACTTAGTTCGATAAATTTACACTTTGCCAGACTAAAAATAAATCAATTTGTCTTATGAAAAGTGCTGAAAAGGTGTTTTTCCTTTCTTGGTTGGTATTACTTTCTTACGCGTAACCACTAGATTTTGTCAACTGCGATCGATTCTATTACTATTTAATGAAGATAATAAAGGTAGCTGAATGTGCTAAAAGTATTAAGTAATCCTAATCTTACGTGGATTCACTCACTCACTGACATAAAATAACGGGTACTTCCGGTTCAAGTGGAAAGTTGAAATTTGGCATGATTGTAGCGTTTCGGGGCTTACCCACAAGAAAACTGTTATTTAAATGGGTCTTTTTTTTAACTTTATAACGTCATGTTTTAAGTACTTAGAATTGGAATAAAAATTCTTTATGATTGAACGTTTTCGTTAGCTTTGCTTAAGCAAATCACCAAAAATAAAAATGTCCAACTTTAGGGCAGTTTTATGGGGAAACGAAAAATCTGTCCCATGTTACTTACATGAGACATCTTCTACACCCCAAAATATTCAGGCACTTCCGGCAGGATTAGGATGACGAAATTTGGCATGATTGTAGCCTTCCGGGACTAACACGTTTTCCTAGTTCTTTTTAGGGGGTCTAAAGGGGAAATGAAAAATCCCGATATTATTTAAATGAGAATTTTTTTCGGATACAACATCTTGTCTTTTAGGTAGTTGAAATAGGAAAATAAACTTGAAATTCGGTAGAATTGTAGGTTTTAGAGGTGTAAGGTAGTAGGCCGAGCTAAAACGGGCATAACGGAACTTGCCAGCTGTTACTCGTATATTCAACTGTAATGTCCTTATTTGTATAACCTTTTGTGTTTATATCAAAAGAGTTATTCTTTATAGACATGTCGTTCTTGATAACATGTGATACAAGGTCGTAGGCCGAGCAAACGAGGGGTCTGGGAGCGAGCCCCCAACTGGCCAAATTTAGAAAGTATAAGAACAAATGCACCAAAATCACTCTAAAATCAAAGGCTGATACATATGAGATACGAGGCGTAGACCGAGCAAACGTGGGGATCTGGGGGCGAGGTCTCCAGCTGGTCAAAGGATAGTTAAATATATAGTAAATGTTTTAAACGGTACTATTTCAGAATTAAGAAAGGAATATGAAAATAATTTTTAAAATCATTCGAAACATAGCATTTATCTCCAGGTGTTATCTGAAAACTGGAGACTACTGAGGTAAGTTTGCAATTACTTTGGGTAAAAGTGTTTATAGTTCTTTGTCAGTAATTTGAGAATATTGTAATTGATATCGAAGACGGGAAAGAAATTTGAAACAAAGTTACTCCACGGTCAGATTACAATTTTTCTATGTTTCATATGTTTCTATGTTTAACCGAAGTTGTTCGTTACAAAACTAAGGTATCTCTTCGAGTGGCGGATTCAAGGGGGCGATCGGGACAATCGTTCCCCCCCCCCCCAGTAGACGAAACTTTCTTCTTTTATATATAAATAAAACCCATCCCAGAGTTTGGAGCTCTTGAAAGTAATTCTAAGTAGCAGTATTACAACCCACTGACCCCCCCAGAAGTTCGTCCTGTATCCGCCCCTGATCTCTTGGATGTGAAGAGCACGCACTACCAATTTTTGTTTAGTTAACTTAGGACCTGAATTTTAGAACATGTCGTGAAGTTCTCAAGTGTGATTGTGAGTTGATAGTTTGAATATTTTGTTTTCTCGTGGCGAAGAAAGAAATGATTGAAGTCATAATCGCTGCATGACAATACGCTGCATGAACTGGGAATTTTTTTTCTTTTTTTTATCATTGTGCGTCAAGTCTTAATAGTTGACAGTGCATTTCATTGTGCTGTACTTGAATTTTATTTCAGGCTTCATTTAACTCATTCTGTTAATTAATTTCTTACTTGCCGTTTGAGATAGGCTAATTGATGTTAAAATTTACTCCTACCGATTAAAATTTAACTTACCTTGGTATTCGGAGGTTGTTCGAAGAATTTTTTTTTTTTTTTTTTTTTTTTTTGTACAAGGCGTTCGTGAGATTAGTGAATGATGATCTGGTGAGGGCGCGAGCAAATTTGGAAGTGTAACGTCACATAACCTCGAGCTCTCGGCTACTCAATTCCGAATGGCCATTATTCCCAAACATTTCGACGTACTGCACCAAAAAATGACTGCGTTAGTCCAATACTTTCTGGTGTCCCAGAATGACTACCACTTTTCAAACTGTTGCTTTTGATAATTCAACACAATGTAGGGTATCATACTAGCACTGTTATAGTATTTAGTCAACATTGATAACACGTCCATTGTGTTAAATCACCGAAATCAACATCGTTCACTGTGTTAAATCAACACCAAAAAATGGTAGTCATCCTTGGACCGGAAAGTATTGAGTTGACAACCATTTCTTGCAGTGTAGAACGATTTGAGAAAGTATTATTTTCTTCTTAAATTTATTTTTGTCCTTTACGTATTTCAGGTAAGGATGGGATAGGAAATGGAAACAGTTTCACAAGTTCTGGGTTTATTCGATTGCAGTATTTGCCTGTTGTGATCAAGAAAATCAGACAGAGCCGCAGTTAGGATGGCTGGCCTCGTATATTAAACCCGTGGCCTAACGTTTGCCACATTAGTTTTAGTTAAGAGGCAATAGTAATAATAGGATGATGACGTCAACAAATAATGAAAATTATAAATTCAATTATTTGTGAAGCAGATGGAGACAAAAAGTAATGCCGACAGCAATAAACATTGAGCAGTTGAACATTAGCCAAAAATAATTTATCTAATTTAGCACAAAATTTATTTGTATAAAGCAGTAGATATTTTTCCTTCAGTAAACAGTCCATTATTGAAACAGTGAGTTATGGTCACTTCTTTCCTACAATAATTAAGTAGACGACTAACAAGACCTGAATTTACACTATGATACCTCTTTCACTCTTTTATGCCATTCTGTTGTGATTATGATGATGCGCGTCTATGAGATATTAAATTTCAGACACAAATTTCAGTAAAAGTTATAAAAAGGGAAAAGATGACAAATGATTTCAATTTTTTAAAATATATATTTTAACCTAAGATTTGTTCCAGTCCCTAATATAAGGTATTTAGACTTGAGAGGAAGAGGCGCCAAAAACGTCTTTACCACGGGCGCACTATTTCGTGGATCCGGCCCTGCTCCTGAGAAAAATGCACTTTGTCGCTTAGCACCTTTCTGCTTTCTGGGGGCGAAATAATAAAAACTGTTTTGCAGCATTTTCGACAATTCCTCTTCTGAAAACGAAAAGAGAGTAATTTTTACAATATTCAAATTTTCTGTTTGATATTCATTAAACTTATTTTGTGTGTGTGTGTTTGTGTATGTATGTGTGTGTGAAGAGAAGATATTTCTATTTGTATCATAAGCATTCGTCATTTGCTCTAGTAAACATATTTAAATAAATACCTAACAGTCAGACTTTATTTGGAGGGAGCAGGAAAACGTTTGGGGGACGGAGCCCCCATTTCCCCCGTATATGTTGTTATTCCAAAGTCTAATATCGAGAGAGAGAGAGCTCACAAAACATTTTATTTTTCTGATTTTATGTTTAGTTGCTGATTAAATTAGGTGCCCTCATTTGCTCTGTTCACAAGATGGAGAAGTTTCAGCAATATGTTTGGTGTTGCACGAGCTTCTGCGTGGGTCTACGTCAATTTGAAATATGTTCGTTTCCAAAAATAACGTGTAATTGCTCACTTGAAAAATCATGCCTCAATTAAAAAGAATACCTTAAGTTTTAAAGAATAGCATGGAAAGGAGTCCTTGCGTTTGAAAGAGATTGGTAAACACTGAAACATTTATTAGCAATTTGGGATGACGGAAAAGAGATGTAGGCGAAGAAAGAAATTGTACTAAAAGTTTTATGTCATTTCTCCTGATTTTTCTCCAAGGATTGAGGGTTGGAGTTTTGTAAAAGATATAGCGTTCTTTGTGTCGTCACTGCATTAGTTTAAGGTCATTAGCTACTTAAATATAATTATCTTCTATGTAGGCTTACAGTCGAAGGTAAAATTATATGCTGAAAGTAGGTTATTTCATTTATATATTTACCCTATTGAAGTATTTGGCTTCTAATCCTCAGCAGTTTGGGAGCACTGTCTTGTAAGTATTAGGAGATTTTATTCTAATGTCTAAAATATTACTTTATCTTACGTGGTTGATAATAGGCCTTCAGCAGTATGTAGAGATGTCAAAAAAGGTGTAAAAACAATACAAACCACACGAAAAGGTTGAAACCAACCTGAAAGAAGCAACAGGTAAATTAAAAATATTTGGCACAAATATTATAATATTGTTGTCTGTTGTGCATTCTTTGTGTCTTGTGTGTATTATGTGTCTTTTACCGTCAATCAAGGCATTATAGTGAGATACCGTCAGCTACAGTAATATACTGTGTACCTGTTGCTACCTCAGCTCCAAAACACGTTCACATTCGGAGAAAACTAGTATAACAGAACAGCAAACTAAGTCGCGTTGGCAGGTGTTGAACTGGCGCACTTACCCTTGTTCGGACCACTGTACCTATCTCGTCCAATCAGCGTACGCCCCTGCTGAAACCAAATTGGAACCAGGCAAAGCAAATATGAGCACAATTCTATAAAGCTTATTTTGGGCAATTGGCAGATGTCGCGTACTAGTGGCCAAGATGAAATTATCATTGGGAGATTTTGTATCAAACATCACCATCTCACATATTCTTGTTATATGCGTGACCTCAACCGTCCGTATTGTAAAGACTACATTCTTCCGCTGAGTATTAGGCACAATATTGTAGAATCTCCGAATAATCGAAGCCCCAAGTTCATTTAGATATAATAATGAGAGTAATAGCCTTGTTTCAGGTTATTATGCTGTTTATGATGATTAATTTATTGATATTTTTCTTTTGTGGCACGATTGAAGTAGTTAACATTCTCTGACACTTTCTTTCCCTTAGCTTCAAGCATAAGCATACGAGTGCTTATACTTTTATTCCAGGAGTATATATATATATATATATATATATATATATATATATATATATATATATATATATATATATATATATATATATATATATATATATATATATATATATATATATGTATATATATGTATGTATGTGTGTGTGTGTGTGTGTGTGTTGTGTGTATGAAAGTGGTGCTTTATTTCTCGATAACTACTGGCCGGATCTGAATAACTTTGTTCGGGAAGTAGCGCATTGTCTGTGGAATGTTTGGTGGCCGAGCTCGGCCACGGATAGACTGCTATTTATCGGTAACTACTGCCTGAATCCTTACGAAATTTGGTAGTCCATCGTCAAAGGAATAAAGATCACTTGGTGGCCAGGCGAGAGGCAGAATCGTCTGTTTTTATTTGGTACTTAATTTGTCGGTAACTACTGGCCGGATTTGCACGAAATTTTGTGGAGAAGTAGTCCATTGTCTAAGAAATAAAGATCGTTATATTTGGTGGCCTAGTTCGGCTATGGGCAGGCTAGGCTTGTATGTGATACTTTATTTATCGATAACTACTGCTTGAATCACTACGAAACTTGGTGGGAAGAATGGACGCAGCTGAGTCGATTGAACCAGCTAAATGATACCATTGATTTGGTCTCTATCCAATTCCACATCTCTGGCTTGGCATACTTCTATGTAACTACGAGGAAGAGAGCGTAGGTAACTTAACATTAACTCTATATATCATTTTTATAGATGTACATTTGGGGTGCTGCACTCGAAGGTAGCTGTGGAAAATGTTGTTTAAAAGATAAACACAAAAGGAAATAAAATATTTACACGACATACGTGTATGTATAAGAAATGAAACTAAATTGTCACAGAAGGTACTGAAAATGTCCTACCTGAGCGTTCAAACACATCTAGATTAGTGATGGGCAGTGGGAATATTCCCGGTGGGAAGGAATTTAAAAATGGGAATATTCCCGGGTTTTTTCCCTGGCCTATAAATTCCCGGGAAGGAATTTATTTCCATTTCTTTACTTTATCTTCCAAATTATAAGAACCGTATGACTAATTGCATTATTTTAATATATTATGATTTACTTCTAGATTTTAAACAATTTGGAGGTTTAAAAATTTATTATTTTTTTTTTTTACTGTATTTGACATAACTAATAATATGAGATTTTAAGTACCATTTCCATTTGCACTAAAAGGTAGGGTAATTGTTTAGTATTGGGGGCCCAAAACTAGCAAAAAGTAGGATGATTTACAAAACAAATTAAATCTTTCAGTTTTACGCCCCATGGTTATGCCAGTTAGGCTAAAGGAGACGGAGATGATGAGAGATGAGTGAAATGGTGGAATGAAGAAAGTGGGAGGAAACGGGAGAACCCCGAGAAAACCCACGAGCACGGTGTTTGTCCACCACAAAGTTCACTTGGCGGGGGCTGGGATCGAATCCGGGACCCCAAGCACCAGAGGTGAACGCTCTATCACTGAGCCACCGCGCCCCCCGGAACAAATGAGTTGATAGTGGTGTTCAAGTAGTCAAGAAAGTATTGAACACAATTTTGTTTAGGGCAGTAGGGGATTTGTACAAACCGTAAAGGTAAGTGGAAGTGATTTATGTGAGAAAAGAAAGTGAATTGTTGGTAACGAAGACAGAAAACAACGTGCCCTGCGGGGCTCTACCCCGCCTTCACTCGCTAACTCTCGCTCGGCAATGCTGTCTGAATTTAATGTTGGTAACGTAATTTAACGTATGAAACCATAAAACAACCGCATCGAAATATAATATCTCAAAAAAGTAGGTGCAAAATCTGGACCCACCAAACTAAACAATAGCCAAAAGTAGCAAAGTACTAATTTACAAATGATGAAAAGAATCCATTTTGTAAAGTAATGTAGAATTATGTAGAAATAGAGATGAAGTACTATTAATAAACCCTGAACCACCGTTTGTAATAGACGTCGGTCTGTCTCCTGTCTCTGACTCGAATTTCTGAAGAGGTACTCGGACTTCTCTTACATGCGAATTAAAGCATGACATTTCGAGAAATGGGCAGGAAAAAAGGTCGTGTATGGGAATATTACATGCAAAATTATAAAGATAAGAAAGTATCTTGCAAGCGCAAATGTTGACAAAATGGTGGGACATGTGTCTTCTCGCAGTTACCCAACCTAATTTGTTTATAATACTTAAAACTTTAATATGTTTATATCAGTAGTAGAGTCAAGTTCAGATAATCCACTTACATGTAAATTTAAACTTTTTAACGGTTTAAAAGTATGTGGACTTACTATACCATTTTTGAAACATTTACTTTCGTAGAACATATTGTAAATAAATATAGATTTATGCGTACTCTCTAAATATAATAAAATATTAATAAAATAACATAACATCGTTCAGAATATACATTTTAAAGACTCCTCTTGGGACAAGAGTAATAATATACTGTGATATAAAAACGAATTTAACTTTGAAATCATATAGTAATACAATGCAATTTTATTTGTGATTGTAGATTAATTCCCGGAAAATTCCCATTTTTGGGAATCTTCCCCGGAATATTCCCAGGGAATATTCCGGAAAAATATCTTCCCGGGAATTTACCCATCACTAATCTAGATATGACGTTTCGTTTCGTGAAAGCGGGCAGAACCTTTGCTGTTATCCTGTGGCCCCATATTGTTGATAATAGCGTAGTGTGCGTTCCTGATCATTTAACTGCTGCACGAATACCTGGAAATGTAAACGAAACCCTTATAAATATATACAACAGTAAATTAATATTATTAGGGCTACTTTCGAAAGAATCATACATTATACATCGCACTAAATATGAATTGTTATTTGTAAGATAGACAACCCAAATAGCCTTTCTGTTTTCCAGGTTGCCTGCCATTCAGCAAGTGCTAACAACGGGCACTTCTGTTATATAAGGCTTAATGGTAGTTATTGATATACCTTCTATAGAAATCCACACCATTCGTTTGCAGACTTACGGTTAATTCACACATAGTGTGTCGTGCCATGCCATTCCCCTCCCATGCTTCATCCGAGCCACGGTCGCAACCATTCTCACATACTAAGCAGTGCCGCTAATGCTTTCTACACTATTTCCCTTGGTTCTAGTCAGTGATATGAATTTTGCGCAAAATTTTTGAAACGGAAAGTTTCTTTGGAAAATTTTCCGATTCATAACAACATACTCCACTTATTCCTACATAGTTGTTTAGCCGCAAAATTTATGTGTAATAAATATTATCTGAAAGAAGTTTCATGAAGTGAACATCTTATGATTCTTTATTTCTGCTAAAATGTTTCAAGAACGTTAATGTATTTTTCTCTCAAAATTCACCGTTGATCTCACAAAATCATATTTAGTTAATTTAATAAGCGTAAGACGATGTCTTCTCATAGCTTTAACCACAATAAAAATCAAAACATTTCTTATTTTCTATTACAAAATAATCTTCGTAAGGGAGTGGAATTTTTATGTAATTAATTCATTACATAGGCAGGCGTATATATGAAGAAATAGTGGAATTTTCTAGTTTTGAAAGAACTAATAAATTCACAAAGATTTCTTTTCGCTTTCTTGTTATTTTTTAAACAATGGGATGGGATATTTGTACTCTACGAACTCAAATTATGTTCCTTGCACTTAACACACACACACACACACACACAGACACAGAGAGAGAGAGAGAGAGAGAGAGAGAAAGAGAGAGAGAAACACTATACAAGTTTTTACTTGCCAACTCGAAATAATAGAAAATTTACTGGTTCTCGAAAGTTAACTGGAAAATTATTAATTATTGCTGTCTAACTTTCCTCTGCGGGAATTCAATTTTATAGCTCAATATGCAATTAAATATAGTGGAAATTTTTCCATCTAAAATATTACCATACATGACATTCAAAATTGTCCGGGTTATTAAAAGGTTTTCCACTTGTTTCTACATCATAATGAAAATTTTCCGATCTATAAAAATTCCTTTAACTTATTTCTACAAAGAATAAAGCTTTCCGATTCATAAAAAAAAGTTGTTGTACTTCTTGCTTCAGAACGATGAAAATTTTCCTACTTATAAAAATTTTTTCAATATTTCCATGCACGACAGAAAATTTTCGATTCATGAAAAAATGGTCACTGATATTTGTTTAGAACGGAAACTTTTCGGGAAAATTTTCTGAAATGGAAAATTTTCCTCGTAAGATTTCCCACCTCACATCGCTAGTTCTGGTCAACTTTGTGACGTTTCGTGTGCTCCGAAGAAAGCCAGAAGATTACAGCCGATGCATGATCCTCATGATGCATGTATGATGCATGCGCCTCAGTCTCACATGCTCCTCAACCGTATAGAAACATTTTTTTAAAATATTTATTACTTGAGTTGATCTGGAATTTGCCGTAATTATTACATTCGATTAAAATGTGTATCCAAAACGAGAAGGGTATTTACATTTTAAAAAAAGGAATAAAAGAGTACATCGCTTAAAGGAATTTTCGGACTACGTAGTACTTTGGTCAATCTAGGCTTTTATCATTCCATTTTGGTTGAAATACACATGCAAAAGAAGACGAGAATTATATATTTTATTTATATTTTTTTTCCATAAAACTATTCCTCCGGTCAAGGCCATCCTTGATCCCCATCATTATCTTCCCTCCTACAGTCGAACAATTTGTCCAAACCGACCAAATGCCGCGGTCGGATACCCGGCGCTGGACACCAGCGTCTTTCCGCGCGATTTTCGACCGCGAGGAGCAAAAACAGAGTCGTTCACCAAAAGAAAACAAATAGAGTTAGAAGGTAATTTGTTGCTTTAAAATATGAATTGGGGATTATATTTCCCTCGTATAAAGCTTTCTCGAAACAGTCGGCAGGCAGTCGGACGACGACTGCAATAGGACACTGCCGGCAATTTCTTGAAAAACGACGTCGGCAAAAGTTTCAATATCGCGTACCAGCGGCAACGAGTCGAATTTTGAAAAACAAATAGAGCCTGTATCTTCTTTAATGATGAAGTAAAAATTGAAACTGTCCAAAGGTTTTTCTTGTGGGTGGACACTAATTACATTAAATATGTCTCGTGAAAACGGAGTCGGCATACAGCGAACGGAACGACATCGGCAAATGATGGTTGTAGAGACGTCGAAACGCTGACGGCGTGCCGACCATAAAAAAGGTAAATGTATAAAAAGAAATGTAGTAAAGGGACTGCACGTAAAGGATATATGAGAAGTAAATTTTTAAAATTAAATTACATTTACGAGAGGATCCTTGACAAACAGCGGACGGGCCGACCGCGGAAAATGTTGTCGGAAAGACGCCGAAACGTTAGCGGTATGCCGATAAGTAAAAGAGCCGAAAGAAGGTCGGCAAACAGCGGACGGACCGTCCGCGGCAAAGATGCTCGGACAGGCGCCGAAACGATGGTGCTTCGCCGACTAGTAAGATAACTCTTGTACTGTAGGACCTGCAAGCGGAACAGTATATGGAAGTTCCACAGCTAATATAGTAAGCTGATGATCCTTTTAAAACGAGTCGGAAAATGATCGGCATACAGTGAACGACTGCGGCAGATAATGCTCGTATATGCCTCCCCCATTGACAATTTACCGCCGTCCATGGCGGACCGCCTCCTACTTCAGCGTCCAGGCCGCCAACACAGGCGGTGTCAAGGCGGGATATGGGCATTTTCCGTTTATGCCGTTTTGCAGCTCTTTTTCAATGGCGGCTTGCCAGCGACGATAACACCTTTGCCGCTGAAGAGCCTACTTGAAGAAATCGTCGTCTGGTCGCTCTGCTTGTATGTTCGGTTTGCGTTCTTCATTTGTCACATGCTGATGCAGTGTGGGTGGACAACTTCAAACAAAGCGTGTTGTTGATTCTACGCCCGAATAAGACACGTAATAAAAATAAGTGGGTAAGACTACGACTCAAGGTATTAAATTTGAGTTAATTGCTGTATCGCGGGACCAATTTTAGGAATTTTACTGGGTCAATTGTAGAATGTGTTTAAGTTTGGAAGGAAGAATGAGTGAAAGTCAGGTAATGAAAATATTAAAAGTTAAAAAAGTGTTTGCTTTCGATGTAAGCTTGATTTATGTGGAGGTGGATAGACTACTTTGCGCAGAGGTACACTTGTTACGATATAGTGGCACGAAAGGCAATGTGGAAATGGTGCGTGTATGTCAAGGGAATGACATATCATGTGTGAGTTATATAGAACTATTAAAAAATAGGGGTCGCGGTGGCTCAGTGAAAGAGCGTTCACCTCCGGTGCTTGTGGTCCCTGGTTCGATCCCACCTCGGACCGTGTGGACTTTGTGGTAGACAAACACCGTGTTCGTGGCTTTTTTCGGGGTTCTCCTGTTTCCTCCCACTTTCTTCATTCCACCTTTTCATTCATTTCTCATTATCACTGTCTCCTTTAACCTAACCGGCATAAGCGTGGGACGTAAAACAAAGATTTCATTTCATTTTTTATTAAAAATAACGAGCAACAGTTAAAAAACTGTAGTACACGATTTTATCCATGAAATTGCAAAAGTTTACAAGCCTTAGTGTTGAAGATAAGTGATTTCTAACTCAACGACAATGTATTTCTGCACAGTGTACGAAAGCTTTATTTTATGTTTACAACTGAAGCGTTACTAGTATGAAACCGTATCAAGTGATATTGGAATATGTGATTACCAAAGCCCACATGTTTTCACAATCCTCGCTTACGCGTATACCCATCGTCGCTGACGCACCTACTCCCTTGGGACAAACCCCTGAACTACCGCGTGGGCCCACCTGCTTCGCCCTGCCCTGACTCAGTTATATAGCATTTGAGCTTTTTAGTGGCCAACTAGCACAGGTTGGTTTGTGTTTTTGCAGTGTAGTTTTTATGCCCCTAACCTAATGTAACGTAATCGAACGTAACTTAATCTAATCCAACCAAATATAAGCGATTGGAGTACGTTTTGGTACTTTTTTTTCGATTTTCAAATTGGTCCTGCGATATAGCAGTAATTCCGTAAATTTAGGTTAGGTTAGTTTGGATCATTTTTAGAATAGGAGCGCCGGCTTACTGCTAGAGGTGATAACTTGAATTTGTCTTTTTGTGAATATCTGTTGCATAAGAGAGTGAAAAAGTGACCCGCAACGTTTTATTATGGCGAAAATACTAAATAAAGCGAGACGGTATACAGGCTGTACTCCTATAATACAATCAAAAGAACGCTATTTCCAAGCAGAAATTCGTACTCCAGGGGAAAACGTCAGCGCGGTGATTGATAGGTCCGGTTTGAATCTCTCCGCCACCACATAACTTTTATTGCAATATTTTTATTTATAATTTTTGCTTCATTAAATCTCATTTTCCATGAGGGAGTGGGACCCTTGTACTTTAAAAAAATTAGAAAATCACTTTTCGCCATATTTCTCCTTCTTTCAATTTACACGCTAGAGCGCGCGAACAGTGGTGTGTGTTCTCTGGCGAGATTATAAAGTTAACAATTACGAAAATATCTTTAAAAAATAATGCTTTTCCCAACTTTTTTAGTACAATTTTGCAGCAACTCTTTACATTAAATAACAATAAATGCACAAGTTTGGTTATGTAAAGAATCAAACAGTTCTGTACTTTCTTATTTGGACTCTCCGCCCGCCAGCGGATTGTCAATGGGGAACACTGGTGGCGTGCCTACTACAAAGATTTTTTTGACAGCCAATTAGTGGAACAGTAAATCTGATAAATTAAACCATGACTATTCCTTTGTTTATAGTCGCCGATTTTTGGCTATGCTCGCCAATAGAAACTGAAATTGACGTTTAAAATCCTTTTTCAAATACTTGATGGGAAAACGACAGCCTGAAAAGTTTGTATTCCGACGGATTGCTGCGGCTTTTTTTCTTCGAAGAAAGCGTTTGCAACGAGCTAGTGGTCCTGATAGTGAAAAATGTTCTTTTAGGGGGAAAATGTACTGATTGTGATAAGTTTTTCACATTAGGCCCACAGACGTTTTAATTGAATTATTCTTAACGGGCATTATTAGCTGCTTACTTGTTACTTTTAGGTCTCTTTCAAGCATTTGTAAGTCATTCCCAGATACTTTCCTTCTATATGTCACTTAAATCGTACTGAGAATTGTAGAAATGTACTGCGTATGTACCGAGTGCAACATTACTGGTGGGAATCCTCCATAATTTCCATTGCATTGCTACGCACCTTTTCTGCTATTTGGACAGCTCGGAAAAGCTACTTTCCTGCGGCGGCACCGGCGCAATTTATGCGCCCTTCCGGCTGTTTGCCAACTGCTTGAAAGGACCTCTTTCGAGGTCGGCTTCCCGATTCTCCCACAGGCGGCATATTACCTCTTGCCGCCATCGAAAAGTGGCCCTTTGCCGACTGGAAATCAACCCTTCGGGAAGACAAAATTTTCACCATCTTTTACAGTAGCTTTGCCTAAGTCTGCCTCCGAGCTATGATTTTACTGGCAAGGGCACAATTGCTAGTTCTGAAAGTATATAATACTTGCATGTCCCATTTGATTTCTTCCTTTTTGGCTGAGAGTGTTGCAAAGACCGCGGCGCCTCCGTCGAATAGTTGCCTTGCCGAGCAGTCGGCAAACAGCCGTAAAGGCTTAGTAAATGCGCCGGGGACGCCGTCGAAAAGAGGCCGGCATAACGAGTCGGCAGAGGGTCGGAAAGATGGTTTTCCAATTGTTTTGCCGACTCTGACGGTCGGCAACCGTCGGCAAAGAGTCCGCAAAAGGGCTTTTTTTTTTTTTTTTACGATTTTCGACCGCTTGCCGCCTCGGCAAAAGGTCGGCAATTTTGAACAAGTAGATCGTCGTGCCGCCGCGGATGGGTGCCGGCTTCTTACCGGCGGCAATCTCTCTTGCCGACCGCGACTTTCTGATGGGGATACTTCAATTTAGTCTCTCTCTGTATATATATATATATATATATATATATATATATATATATATAAGCTACCGGCTATATTAGGGATGGCCAGAACCGGTTCCTGGTGGAACCGGTTTCGGGTCTGAACGGTTCCGGTTCTAGAAGATCCGGTTCAGGAAACGGGTTTTCGAATCCAGGTCTGGAACCGGATCCGCCGGAACCGGTACTTTGTGGCCATCCCTAGTCGATATATGTCGTCTTTACGCGATAAAATACCTGAAACGTTTGAAAGAATTTTTAAAATATTCAAATGTTAGCACTTGCTTTGAGGTGCGTTTTATCACTTGATTTTGATAGTCAGCTATTAACATTTTTAGATTACTCATAATCAAAATGTCCATTGTCTTGCAATAGAGGTAATTTCTCATTGTTATGGTTAGTCACTTTGAGCATGCATTGATTTTATGTCCTTAGAAGATGCATCAATGTTGTGAGAGGCAACCATAAGGCTACCCACTTTGGTCAAACTTTTGATTGTTGCGTTATCCTCGTTTTATTTATACATTTCTTTTTATTTAGTCCATTTGTTGCTACCCTTGATGAGACCTCACAGGGCCTAGAATTACCTCATAGGCTGTGGTGAAGCTGTGCCATTACATATATACCTGTTTACGCCAAGGGCTGAAGCGCGTTCTTCCGCAAGTGCGCAGAGAATTTTCCAAAAGAGTTCATGATTGTGGTCGGTTTCTTGTACACTAGCAAACTACGTCTCCGAAAGGTGGAGCAAAAGATCAAAATCATTGTTGTGTACTACCAGACAAGTCCTGACTGAAACGTACCAACATGAAATCCCAGCATTGTATAGACAAGACGTGAACCAGGGTCAATTGCACCAAGATAAGACATCCAGGCACACGGCAAAAACATCGCTGGAATTCTATCACCGTATGAAACAGGAGACTGGACTTAGGTCAATTCTTTTCTCTGACATTTCTGTCAAGAGTCCTGACGCCGTACTAATGGACTATTGTGCTTTCAGATTCCCCAAGGGTCGCCTATCGCATCGTCGAGACCGCACTGTCTCCGACCTGTGGAAAACCTGTAAAAAAGAGTGGGATCCAATTCCTGTGGACCCCAGCTACAACGCAATCTCCTGCAATGGAAATTTCGATCCCGAGCAACAGTCAGTAGAGGAAGCCTGCAGATTTAACACAACCCGTGATGGAAACATGGCATTTTCAAGAAAGTGGTGCGTTTAAATTCGGCTCAATATAAATGAATTAATCTCTATACATATTAGTACGAAAGTTTATTTACTATGTGGACTGCATCGCATACGCAAAACTGTTATATCGAATCACTAAGTTTTTCGGTAAAATTTTTCATCATTTCTGAAAGTTTATTATTAAAAAAAAATCAATGCTATGAAGAGAAGATGATAAATAAAAGTTCTCCCTCCCCCCCCCAAAAAAAAACACTTTTTAATGGTATTACTTTTGTACCTCTGAACTTAGTCACAATCTTTTACATAAAAGATTTCTTGAAGGAAAGGAAGGAAATATATCTGTGTTTGCTGCGTAAAATTGTTAAGTCCAAAATGTTCTAAATCTTTTTATAATACTTTGTGGGGAAAATTTTATGCAGAGCTTTAAAACATTCAACACTTCACTAGTACTTTAAAGCACTTTATAATTTTTTTTAAAGACTTTACGCAAGCTGAAAATTTTCAATACCAACTTTATCAAATGACTACGATTTATGATTTTTGGACTTAACATCTTTTACGCAGCAAACACAGATCATTTATTTGTGCAAAAATACAATTGTGTGATTAAGTGGACGTAACAACAAAATATTGACTGCTGGGGTAACACGCACAGATGTATCAGGTACCAAATCAAATTTGACCCTTTTTGAGATATCGTGTTGAAAATGATCTGAAAGAGTTTTATGTAAAAACATCGCAGATGAAGGTGTAAGTTAGCTCCCTTACGTCAGAAGCAGAAGCATTTGTGTTATTTTTCCTTCTGTGTGTCACTGTTGCACTCTCCTCAAATGTTAATCCTTTTGAATTCTGTCACTTTTACATTAAAGAAGGGATAGATAGTTACTTATTTTGAGTAATAATCATTATAATTTTCTCTTTATGAAATTCTTAATATTACGAAGTATTTTAAGTTGAAAATGCCATATCGTACACGCAAATGAAAAATTATGGAGAAGTGGCCAGAATAAGAATGTGAGGAATAAGGAAGGATCGTAAGAAAATTCATGAATACGATGTTGTACCCTACAACATTACATAACTTAGAATTTATGAGAGACCTTTCACACTAGGCGTAAGTGCTCTACCGCATAACGCATAACCGCTTCTCCTTTTTTGTCCTTAAATTCAGAAGTATCCTAATCTCTTCTCGCTGATACATATTATCAAAATGCAAACTACAGTGGTTATTAATTATATGTAATGATATGTAATTACATATTATGATATGTAATTATCTTGGTTAAAATATCTAATGTGTTTTTGACAAGGTGAAATTTAACAGAAAAAGAATTAAGATCTTTATCTATATATATAAAAGAGAACGTACAAAATCCTTTGTCCGCTCATCACGCTAATACGGCTGAACCAATTTCTTTCATTTTTGGGGGGGTTATTAGGATTTGGACCCTAGATGGTTTTTATCATATCACTTTAATTTTTAATTACCAGTGTCTTGAGATAATTGACCATTCAAGTGTCCATAACGTACAAATCCTTTGTTATTAGTTCATCATAGGTAAAAATAAACGTATTTATATGCAACCCGCATGACCGTGTCACTCGGCGGGTTAACATAAATGACAGGCGATATACAGCGGAAAATAGCTTGAATCTTCTGTTTAAAATTTTTTAATTGATTTGCTTATTTTTACAGACACTTTTACAATATGCCAGCACCGGGATGACCGCAGCGAAGCGGGGCGGGTTAACATAAATGACAGGCGATATAATGTTAAGATTTACTGCAATCTTCTATGGTTTTTATCATATCACTTGAAAGCGAAAAAGTAAAAATTATCTAAGTAACAAAGTTTATTGCGTTCCGGGGTGACCGCAGCGAAGCGGGGTGAACGCTGCTAGTTGATGATAAACGATTGATTGCTTAGTATTTTGTTAATGTTACGTGGACAATACAGAACTAATACTTGCTCTTTGATGTGTGCTATTTTTATTAATCAATACGTATACTCTTGTGTATGTCTAAAAGTTAATAAAGCTGGTCAAAAGCTTAGAGACATGCGATTTGTTCGACTATGAAGAAACATTAGAGAGAATAGTATTGATTAATCTTTGCATGCAGCAGTCACTAATGGCGACGTCGGCAACCTTTGATTTCTAAAAGATAGCATTCAATACTAGCAATTGCTGAAAATAAAGTAAATTAGTTTTGAGGTCAGAAACGATGAAACGTTATTTTGTAACACAGGGTGCGTTTATGTCGGAAGTAAATAATAACTGTAACACGTGACCAAATGGCTAACAAACATGGTACTGGGTTAGATCCCGGTAGGGTTACTCAGCCTCGGATACAAATCTGACTAGACATTCAATTCTACTTTAAGCAGTAAAATCAATTTACCCTATTTGTATTTAGCTTTGGTACCTATTAAAAATAAACATAAATTGCAATCAATCAAGATGAGATGTGCTGTAGCTTCATCAGGTACCAGAAATTTCATATATATATATATATATACTAGTATTCACAATGAAGTACATGATGATTCGTTTTTCCATATTATAAATATATACTTTCAGAGATTGACACCCTCACTCATTTTTGTCTCCATAAAGGCCACATTCATTTTCTTTTAATAGATGGAGGTGAGGGCGAGTGAGTGAGTGTGAGCGACTGGGTTGAATGTGAGGGCGAGTGGGTGTGAATGAGTCAGTTGGTTGAGAGTGAATGTGAGTGAGGGTGAGGGCATTAACAATATTTGAGTGCGAGGGCAAGTGGTGTGAGCGAGTCGATTGATGATGAGTATGAGTGAGAGTGAGGGCGTAGTGAGGGTTAGGTAAAATGCCCATCTCTGTAACACTTTTAGTAAGGAACACCTGTAGTTTTAACTTAGACTGTTGAGAGTTAGGCGTCCCTTTTCAGCACCGTGGCTATGTAAGACGCGGATGTATAATTCAAGGTAGTATGCATTGAAATTCCAATGCCCTCCCATTGGGAATCGAAACCAGGACTTCATTCAATAAAGTCCCTTGCGCTGGCAACCTAGGATTTTGTTACTTATGTTACTGTATCTAAGAATTGAGGAATGGCGACCACTCAGGGGAAATTAAGCATGTCACACACACACACACACAAAGGGAGAAAATTAAAATTATGTTTAGACATCACAAATGAAAAATTCCATGTTTCGAAATACTAAAAATATGTTCTTTCTAAAATAATGCGTTCACCGTAATCAGCGATTGTTTTCCGGCGGTGCGTAACAGTACCTACAACTCTTTTAAATTAGAAAACTTATTTTAAAACACATTAAATCGATTTAAAGACTGAAACAACGGTGTATTATATGCATTTGAAAGGTAATACGATTAACAGTTAGCAGCATCTTTTAATCCTCCCCCCTTCTTTGTTTAGCGTTTCACGCGTGTACTCCGAGCCGATAAAATCCTGCATCAATGACAGAGAAGCAGCTCGTTATTTACGTGAGTATATTCAGGTGAATAAAGTCCTGGATATAGTGTTTCCTATAAAGCACATTTTAAGCACATATTGCAAATTCGTTCTCCTTATGCTACAAATATGAACATACTCTGCTGTTTTGTTCCTGGCGGCGCACAGTGCGAGATTTCATCGATCTAGGGGAACTTTATTCAATGTGTGATGCACATTTGCCTGTAGCAGGTTTTAATGTTCTATTCGATTGAAATATGCGATTTCTTTGATAAAGAATGTTATTTGTGTATTATTTACCAAAGAAGGAACACATGTATGAGAAAGGTAAACAAGATTACACATAATTAGTAAAATTACAACAATAGGATTGATGTGATCAGCTTATATCTAAATAAATGTTTAGTGATAATGAGTATATTACATTAGATAAAACAATAAACAAGAGTCAGCGAGCACGCAAAACTGACGTGAAAAACAAGTTCATTAGTCTTAGTCACTGAATGATCAGAGAAATTATTCACATAAGGCGCTTTTAGCAATTGTAGTACCTCGGACATTATGTCTGAACGTTTGATTTTGGCAGGAGCACGTTTACTAGCAATAAATGATCAGGAATCTATGAATTAAATCCGTGTTGGTATTCACTCTGGATAATTTTCTTGTGAAGAGTTTCCTATATTTCTTATTGTCTTTATTTCGAGCCTCCTGTGCTTCTTCGGAAAGCTGGCCTATCGGTAGAAATTGGACTTCGAGTATGCTTACGGGCATATGATACCAAGAATACTTTTGCAAATACAGTTCCAAAGTGCAACAAGCGCACTCACTAAATTTGTTTGTATCACTTAAATTGAAAAACACAATTTAAGCATTCTAAAATAATGTGTCATCGCTTAATTAAGAGTACATTTTACCCAAGTTATTTCGGACGATTTTTCAGCATTTCGAAAAAACTTGCGGGCTGTTTTGCCACCATTGGTGTTTCCTGCTTATTGTTTCGGCATATCTACCAATAGTCGAAGCTCACTACAAAAATTTTGCTTGAACCGTTTCTTTTTTTTTATTCCTTTTCATCCGGTATTTTTTCCTCGTATATGCCATACTTTAATATCTAGGCGGTAGGCGAAGTGAAGAGTACATTCCATAAGACGTATCCAGGAATAAACCGGAGAGAGTCCAAAAGTCAAAAAGTTCAGATATACAGTTTCATGAGAAAGAATACCAAGATTATTCATCTCTCTTGGTTTTGCTCCACATAAATAACACGTCTGCGTAGACGCACATGAAGATACTAAATTACACACTTTTCCATCAATCATACAAAAAATCATCTTAAGCAGAACGATAAATTCCTTGTCACCTATAGTTATTATGATCGGAGTGAGTTTCTCGATTTGGTCTTCTATTTTCTGGACTTCGTTTTGTACAACCTCAACTGTTTCTTCTGCAAACATAAAACTTATGGGATGACAATATCTGGTAGAGGATGGAGTGGAATTTTGCCAAATAACACAGTTACGATTGTTAGTGACACTGTACAGTTGAATACGGACCATAGATACATCAAACAAACTCTCGTTAGTTGAATGCTTATCTACAAAAAAAAGGGTGGGCGATACATAATTTGTTGCGCACCACCACAGTCCCCCTTAATTGGTGATACATACTTTGTTGCGCACTCCCACAATCCCTAAACACCAATATTAATGTTGCGAACATCAGACAAAGTTCGAAACACATCTTCTTGTGTTTTACTGAGTCTTCTTATGGTATCATGAAGAAGGGATTGCACCAGTGTGTCAACCGATGTCTCTGTGATTTTTATTTCATCTGGATAACAACTATGCTTAGCATCTTTAACCTTATCATAGGATGGATACATTTTATGGCCTGTTTATTTTGCCTCATTACTCATGACATTTTACTGTTTTTTCCAAAACTTCGCATCAACTAGTAACGCCAAAGCTTCATCTTCTGATAATTTCGCCGGAACGGGAAGTGCAGCGCTACCAGATTTCTTGATTTTTCGTACCCCGTGTGGGGAAAGAACAACCAAACTCCTTGACGATCGCTGCCGAATCGCGTTTTCCTGCCCTTCGTAGTTTTAATTCAGTCGCCATCGTCAGTTCCTCGTTGCTGGTTGATTCTATAAGTTCTTTAACTTTCCTACATTGCACTTTTGAGGTACATTTTCGGTCTACCGCTTTATTTTCAACAGAAGTATCCGTTGGCAGAACAGGCGCTAAGTTGAAGTCCACTTCATTTTCCAACCATGTTACATTGTTTTCTCTCAACCTCTCCTGGTGCCGATTGGCTTTTGTCCCGTTTAACCAGTACGTATATCATTAATACATTTTCTTATTCTTGCTCGCGAACTAGTGGTCAATTCTACTACCCCGGTTTGTTCCATTATGTAATTTGTTAAAATTTCAACCGCTTTGCTGACGCATGTTGTTCCCACACATCTAATATAACATGCCATGTAAACACGGGAGCCATTTTTACACCACGTTCTCACGTTTTTGCGCAAACTTGCGCAAGGTTTCTCGATTGTTTTCACTTCTAACCTCAATAAGCTTTCAGGTGAACTTAATCCGCAGGCTGAACACCACAGAACATCTACTTGAAATCTTATTTGTAATTCACACATAACATTTTTCCCACACGTTCTCACACGTTCTTTTCCCACGCTATTCCCTAGGAACCCTAAAATGTAATGCAAAGTTCAAGTGTTCGATCTTTCCTTCGGAGACCCTCAATACTATTGCAGCACTGCACTGACCACTCTGTATAAGCACAGCAGGACACAAATCAAATGAACTGCTAGTACAAAGCGTACCTGTCGCAGGCTCTACGCGGGTGCACTTGGTTGCCTCCTTTCAGGCCACATTTGCAACCGTTGCACGCGACCATCGTCCGAATTCATGTCAATTTCATACCAACGGCATATTTAGCTACCTACATCGCAGATATTCTTTGCTATATGGCATGGTCGCAAAATTGAATAAAGTTCCCTTAGATCGATGAAATCTCCCACTGTGCGGCGTTTTGAGTTTACACAAAATGTGTTCCTTATATAAGATCCTACTCCTGTAGGGTATACTATTGGACTCGTATAAGGTTTCAAGAATATAAGCTTTCATCTGTTCTGACAAGGTACACTCATGTCCAAAATGATTGTCGCATATCCAGGCCCGTGCTGGCCCACCGGGACACCGAGAGGTGTCCCGGTGCGCCCTCCGAAATATCACACTATAAATAATGGTATAAGTTTTAGTAATAAATTCTTACAGTTTTATTGGTAAATAATCCGTGAAAGGTGCAGTGCGCCCTTTACATTATGCACCCTTCCGAGACCACATCAAAGATGAACGACTTTATTTACTCTTCTGTATAGCAAAGTTCTGTACAATAAATAGACACAGTTACTGTTGGTGAAGAACCCGTGAAAGGTACAGTACGCCCTTTACATAAGGCGCCCTACGAAACATCACATTATAGATAATGGTTTTAGTTAACCTGTATACCAGCTTTGTTTAATAAATTCAAATACTGACTGGTAGTACAGAACCTGTGAAGAATACAAGGCGCCCTTTACATAAGATGCCCTGCGAAATATCACACTATTCTTTTTTTTTTAAATTTTATTCTTCTGTATTTCAGTTTTATATTATAAATTCATGCAGTTGCTATTGGCAGAGAACTGGTAAATACTATAATCACTTACAAAAATATTATAAAGTTATATAACTATAAAACGAAACAATGTGATACATCAAGAATAGTTCGGATAGTCAAACGTACGATGCATTTATGTAATACTACACTGACACTAGTCTCTAATTTACGATATTTACGGCATCGAAGCTTTCACAGTCTTAATATGCATCCATATATACGAGCATATTGATTGTTCCTGTGTGTTTTAAAGCAGTGTTCGGATAACCAGTACCTGTTGTATTTCTGAAATATAGCTGTATTAATTTCCGTAAAACGTGGTCTTCCTGTCACCACGGCACGGCGCGTCCTCAGGTTGTGGATCGAGGAGAAGGCCTCTGGGATATAGAGGTTAGCTACGAATATACTGTGTAAGCAGTCGCGGACAGACAAGGGGTGATAATCCAGCTTGAGAATTTGGTGTGAGGTTAACAACCCCATCTGTAAAAAAAGGATTGTTTAGATAAGTTCGCAGAATCCTCGGATCAGAACTGGTAACTTGGCACGAATTCCGCAAAGTAAAATCGACATAAAATTTGGAACATGAAATGTAAGAAGAAATAAGGATGGCGATTAAAAAAATACAGTTTTTACGAAAGAATAGAACAGGTATTTGATCATCTCCCTCAATACCATATGAAAATTTTGTTAGGCGGTTTCAATGCGAAGGTACGACCAGAGGGTATTTTCAAACTGATTATAGGAAATAAATGTTTGCATAAGGAAGGTTGTGACAACGGCGTTAGACTCGTGAACTGTGCAATATCCAGAAACCTTATCGTGAAGATTACAAAATTCCAACATCGCGAAATTCATAAATATACTTGGTCTTCATCAGATGAAAAAACACATATTCAAACTGATCATGTTTTAGTAGACAGAAAAGAACAGTCTAGCACATCTGATGTTCCTTCGTTCAGAGGAGTTGATTATGATAGTAAGAGAGAGACTATCGTTGAATAAAGGAAATATTCAATATCTGAAAACGAAGCGGTTTGATTTTTTTTTTTAATAGAGGAGAGTCAGGTGAGAGGGGAGCCAGATTGAAGTGTCGAATAGATTCTCGGTTTTAGAAAGTTAGGAGTGCACTAGTGTTCACGATACTTAGTTGAAATTAGAGATAACATTAAAATTTCAGCAAAAGAAATATTGGAGCACGCAGAAATAGGAACAAAGAATGGTTCAACCAGGAATGTACTAAAGTAGCAGAGAAGAGATAACAGAAGAAACAACGTTGGCTACAAAATCCGAACGAAATAACTACATAAAATTTCATTGTCATCTGGCAGTGACTTCTAAAACTTCTAAAACTTGTAGAACAAAGAAACGCGACTTTTGAAAGTTAAAATTAATTAACTTGAAGATAATAGTGAAAACAAAAACATTCAGGACATGTATAAATGCATCAACGAACTTAAGAAAGGCTATTAACTTCGCGCTTATACATTAAAGAAACATAAAGGAACAGTTCTCACTGATACAGATAGCATCTTAAATAGATGAAAGATTTCTTTGACGATTTGCTTAACACATAGCCAAAAACTAATGCGCGTGGAGAAAGTGAAATGCGTATAGCATAACCGTATATTCCAGAACTTAACCAGACAGAAATAGAAATCGCTATTTAAAAACAAATAAACACACCTCTCCGGGTGTAGACGAAATTCTGGTTGACTTAATTTTAGCTGGAGGGGAAAAATTGTAGAGCAAGATACACAAACTCATTCTCATTATCTGGAACAAGGAGGAATTACCACAAGATTGAAGAGAATCAATCATTGTTCCAGTTCAGAAGAAAAGCAACAAAACAGATTTAATAGTTATCGAGGCATTTCTCTTCTGTCAACATCCAATAAATTCTCTTAAACATTGTATTAGCAAGATTGACTCCATACACAGATGAAATTATTGGAGATTATCAGAACGGATTTAAGTAAAATCGATCAACTATCGACCAGATATTTACCATTCGACTAATACTTGAAAAGAAATGAGAGAATACAACATCCTGGCACATCAATTATTGACTTTAGACTGGTAGGAGGGAAACATTGTACAACATGCTTACAGAATTTGCACTACCGAAAAAGGTAGATTAATTAAGATATGTTTAAATGAATCCCAAAGTAAGGTTCGAGTAGAGAAATTCTTATTCACGAGCTTTCACGTTGAGAATGACCTAAAACAAGGAGATGCGTTTGTCGTCATTATTAGTTAACTTTGTTCTGGAGAACACGATAAGGAAAATCAAAGACAGCAATCAGGTCCTAGAGCTGAATTGTATTTGCCAGATTATGGCGTATGCTGATGATGTAAATTTAATAGGGAATGATAGAATAATAGAAAGGAGTGCAGAAATCTTAATTAACGCTTGCAGGGATATAGGCTTAAAAGTAAATGCAAAGAAAACTGAATAAATGGAAGTTTGTCGGGATCGTAATACTGCATTTTATTGATGCGTTAAAATACCAAATAATATTTAATTTCGACAAAGTGGATACTTTCAAACATCTAGGATCATTATTAACAGACCAAAACCCTAATCACTAAAAAGTTTGATGACAACTGAAAGCAGGAATTTCGTGCTATTATTCAGTTAAAATCTTTTGTTGTCGCTTATTCTGTTGAGGAATTTGTAGCTCAAAATATAAAATGATAATCATACCTGTTGTGCTGTATGATTGCGAAACATTGTAGCTGACTGAGGGAAAATCGCAGACTGAAAGTATTTGAAACAAGAATCATAAACCAATATTCGAACTCCAAAAGGAACGGGAATGGGGAAAGGTGGAAACTTCATAAGGAGGAACTGCATAATTTTATACCGTTTACCAAACATTGTTAGGGTCATCAAGTCTAGAAGACTCAAATGGTCATTTTATGTAGCCAGAATGGAAGAAATTAGAAACGCTTTGGAAGTTGTAACTGGAAATCGAAATAGGAAAATGACCGTTAGGAAGACCGAGACGCAGATGGGAGGACAATATTAAAATGGTTCTCGCAGAGATTGAAATATAAAGTAGAAACTGGGTTCATTTTCTAAGGACAGAAATCAATGGAGAGCTTTTGTAAACGCGGCAATGAATCTCTTGCGTCCATAGGCGTGCTATATTAAGTTGTTGATACATTTAGCTTCTTTTTATTTGACAGAAATGTTATTACAGGAACTAAAAAGTTTTTCTGTAGTAAAGAGGATCTCGATTCGAGGTTAGCTATTTACGTTAATAATAAAACAAATTTGGTGGTGATTTTGATATAAAATGGCACCCATACTTTCTTTCAAAGTCTCTCTCTCTCTCTCTCTCGCTATATATATATATATATATTCCCGTTTGTATAGGCGCCCTTTTAGTAGACATGTCCACCGCCCTCATTGGTATCCCAGCACGGCCCTGCGCATATCTATAACAGTTTGCTTGTAAGAATATAATTTGATAATGGTTTTGCAGGGTACTTTTAATACTGTTACTATGTGTATAAGCGAGAAACGTATATTTGTGGTAAATTTCATAGGAAAAGAATTATAAATACAAAAATTAGAACGAGCAAAATAAAATGTTGCTAAATAGACAAGAAAGTTTTATTTTCGTTTTATTGTTTCTATTTGCTGCTCTTTTGACATGGAATTTGCCACATACATGTCTTTGCCGATTATATTCATACTAACATTATAAGAAATACCGCGCGAATTCGTTATCAAATTATATTCCTACAACAACATATCTATAGACATGCGACAATCATTTTGGACATGAGTGTACATTCGCAAAGTGTCCCCTCGGGATTCGTGTAAAATTGATTTAAATCCAAAGTTCTCAGCGGTCCAATATGTATTGTAATAATTTTAGCGGCTTATACGGGTAATTTGCATATTTATGGGTCTTCATATATCCGGTATTCATACATTACTATAACGCTCGGACACAAATTGTTTTTACTTTCGTTAGATGTAAATGGACATGAATGTGGGTATATGCAAAACAAATTGCATCAAGTACGGCTTCTCTGACACGTAATACTCGCCCCGGCAGCCATCTTGGATCCGCCATATTGGATTTAATTTTCAGTTTTTCAAATGAGAATAGGTGCAAATGGTATATCAAATTCATGGAGAATTCTCTCGGAAATCCACCCGTGTAGTTAATTTTACTGTAGCTTGTACCGTTTATAAGATATTGCATATTAAATTCCTCCAGGCACTTCGCGAATAGATATTTGAGAGTAATATCAGTTAAGGTAACGATGTTGACAAATCAAAACAATTTCTAACTGCAAGAAAACTGTAGGCAGTGGCGTATTTAAGAGGGGACTACCGAGTTTAAGCCGCCCCCAAAATTTTATTTACTATCTTAAAGGAAATGAAATATCTTACAGAATGTTCAGATTTCCAGAAATAAAGTTGCTAAGTCCCCGGAACAAAATCGTAAATACGCCACTGACTGTAGGTATAAACAAACTCTTTACAACATTGGTGTTATAATCTTATTACCTTTCTGTGAGTGATTGTTTTTATTTTCATGTTATACCATAACAAGGAAGTATTCTATTACAGTCAAAATGTCTAATGTAAATTAAGATACGACCAGATTTGGGTGAAGACCTATCATTTCCGTATTTATGTCTATGTGTATGTATGTATTTCCGTTCAGGGAATATTTCGTCAATAATAGATCGTTTGAAATATTACATATACACATGGGGAACTGCACAATTTTCTATTTTTTTCAACATCCGTGAAGTGCCTGGCATTTAACATGCAATACTTTGCAAACTATACAAGCTACGTTAAAACTAACTACACCAATGAATTTTTTAGAAACTTTTATATTAATTTGATGTATCACATGCACCTATTCCCATTTGAAAAACCGAAAGTTGAATCCAATATGGCGGATCCAAGATGGCGTCAAGGATGGGTAACACGTGTCAGAGAAATAGTACTTGATTCTGTTTGTTTTGCATATACCCACATTCATGTCAAATTACATCTAAAGAAACTAAAAGCAATTTTGTGACCGAGCTTTATAGTAGTGGTTGACTAAATTCCGGATATATGAAGGCTCATAAATATGCAAATTACCCGTATGGGTCGCTAAAATTAGTACAATACGCATTGGGCTGCGGAGAACTTTGCATTTGAATCAATTTTACACGAATCCCGAGGGGACACTTCGCGAATGTACCGTGTGAGTAGAAGGGAACACGATGGTTCAGTGGTAGAGTGCTTACCTCTGGTCCACGGGGTCCTAGTTCGATTCCCGGCTAAGTAAATTTGTGGTGGACAACATCGTGTGAGTGAATTGTCTCCAGATACTCCTGTTCCCTCCAATGTTCTCATTACACCGACTGTTCCATCGTCATTCACCTGTCTGAATCATCCGTCTCTCTTAGCCTTAAAGGCATAAACGTGGGACGTTAAAATGAAAGATTTCATTTCTTCTAAGCATAAAACAAAACAATGCCATAGAGTGAAAGATTCAGCTTTTGAACCACGTTTTCACAATCAGAACTATTCAATAGCAAAGCTAGAAAAATTAAACATTTACCTTAAGATTCCAGGTCGCTTCTAATGCAGCAGATAACAAAAATTATACACTCGCTTTGCACATAAAATATGTCCTACTTCTTTCAACTGATCGATAGTGGAGATGGCCACACACTCGGAGGGACGGACACACACACACATAAAAATGGACACACTTGGAGGGATGGATTGGGAAGGATGATTTCATCAATATTGGCAACAAGATGGGGCACTGCGTTATGATCGTAATGTAACCGATGGCTGAATGAACACTTTCTCGGTTGCTGGATAGGTCGGCATGGACCAGTTGAGTGCCCAGCAAAGTCCCCGACCTAACTCTGTTGGATTTCTATCTTTGGGGGCACATTAAAGCTATTGTCTACCAGTGTAAAATTATTGACATTGGCTACCTGAAAAGGAGAATCATTATTGTCTGTGAACAAATATCACCAACAAAATATTATCTTTCAATTATTTCGGACATTTGTACATTTTCCAATATGGCGAACGAAGAAGTTGCGGGATTTTAGTATGTCATTTAAATAATCTTTATCAATATCTGTGTCAAATTTTAACTTGTTAATAATTACATCTTAAGTTCAATAAAATTTTAAATCAGTTTGATGGTCGTTTTCGGAATTTTAGAATTTAGAGCTAAATATTTCTAAAGGTATGCGTTTTATAAAAACATTTCTCTCCTTAAAAAATATTGTGTTATCTATGTTCTATAAAACGATACTAGGTTTATCTCTTTATGTTCAACCATAACGAAGATATTGCTATTTTTATCTGGGTATTGTTAATTTGATACTTCCGGCGGCCATTTTCCAATGTCGCGGCTAAGGTCACCTGGGATTTCATTCCCAACATCTGTACCAATTTTCAGCTTGTTACTAATTTGTTCCTTTATTCATTAAAATTTGAGCTTTATTTACTGCACTATTGTACGGAACTTGCGAAATACGCATATAATATACACTGTAAATATTTCAGGTGGTTTTGCATGAAAATCACCTACAATTCACTAGAACATTTTACAGGCCAGTACATTAAAAATGTTGCCAGTGTCTGTTATCTGTTTGAACTGTTACACGCAAACATATACTGTTTATTTGGGAAGGTCTAGAACGCACTAGCTACAAACGTTCTAGAATACGCGTCTTAAAATTTGCAAACCATATCATATATAACAAAAATCGCGCTTGCCAACGTGGCTATTCGGTAGGGTGAGCCGAAAAAGTCGAAAGTTGATGAATCGACTTCCGATAGTGCGGTAAACTTGCCTCATGACCTCAAAACAACGTCTGCGAGATTTCAACGAAATCAATTAATATCTTGATGTTCCTCAGAGCTGCCAAAAATTTGAAAATTAATCAAAACACGGTTTTTAATTTTTTTTTATTTCATAAAAGTTTTACATTAAACAACTTCCGACAGCAATTAAAATTCACTTTTAATAGTCTTTAGCAACAGTAAAAAAAATCAGCTACGTCAATGAATATCTTTAGGTTTCTCAGAACTGCCCAAAAACAAAAACAAAAAAAAATCACCAAAACTCACTTATTTGACAATTCTGTTCTTAACGTTCATTGTTCATTAGTTTTTACTTTGCACTGTAATCAGATTTGTGATTAAACTTCGGAATTGCCGCCTGACTAGCCACTTTTGCACAAATGAATCCGTCCTTTCTCTGGGAACCACATACCATTTGGTACGCTTCTGTGACCACCTTCACACAACGCTCAACGGCCTGGGTGTGGCACGGAAAGGCTGAAAACTGTTTCCTTATTTTGGATCAATGACTTAATAAAGTCTATCTCCACATTCTGCATGACTGGAGGCGAGGTAAATTTGCAGTTCATCCAGTCAATAATATCCACATAATCTGTTCCATCAAAATTGATTTTAGGAACTTCAAACACTCTGATGACACTCTCCTCTTGTTCCCTTGCTTTCAGAATTCTTCTGAGACCCAACTCTCGAATGTGCGCCCTATTGTCAGTTACCATGGAGAGGATAATGTTTTCCGGATAAGCAAAGAACGCGTTTCGGGAGATGACCTTATCCACTACGTTCTTCAGGTTCATTGGCAAATATCTACTGGTCTGAATGATGTTCCAGAGATTATGGGATCCGTCTTTGATTGAATGATTGCACTTTGATTGTGGACCACCCGGGTACGTAGCACTTCATGACGAACTCTGCCAGTGTCTTCAACTGAGGTGTTGGATTCTCTGTTGCTATGTATAAACGGAGAATGCGGTTGGCTGTCGTAAGCCATCGGGAGTGTGACAGGTGCCCTGGAAAACGCCTGGACAAATCGTCACTGCAAACGCCGGATTTCACTGCTTGAGAAATTTCTAGCAGGTACTTTTGGTCAGAGCTAAGGTCATTCGCATTGACGTTAGGTAGCTCGTAATCTATGGCTTCGAAGGTCGTTACTCCCAGGCTCTGACATCCCTCCAGTTGCTGACCGATCTCACCCCCATACGATCGTGGACCTCTGGTTGCACCATCCAAGTGCTCAAACAAATGCCTCAACGGAAGCTCGTTTAGGTGCAGAAGGCATATCAGCCACTGAAGGGGTCTGTTAAGCTTCTCTTCCAGGCGGCGAATGATCCCACCTTTCAAACCTGTGTTGATAGCCGCACTATCACAACCTACAACGATAAGGTGTTCCAGATCGTCCCCAATATCCGCCATGTAAGTAGTTATGCTTCTGAAAATGCTATCAGCTGAGCCAGATGAGGGTGTAACGTGGCCGACATACCTCGATCTGGCTCCTCGATGAGAGAAATGTGCTCTTCAGTCTTGCTCCTCCGATATGACTTAGACTCTTCTTTCTCAATGTATATAGTTTTGTCTTTCCTTCCGTCAAAGTAAAGATCTTTCACCTTGGTGTCGTTTCCAGCTTGAAGCGAACCTCTCACTTTCATCTTCTCTCTTCTAATCTTATTCTTATCCATTACAAGTACTGTTTCACGAGCTTTAGATCTTGCAGAACACTTATGGCAATAGCTGCCGTGGCACGGTCCGAAACGCCGAACCTGTCGCTAGCCAAAGCTGTTTTCGCCAGATGGAAGCGCATTTGTGATGTCGATGACGATATGTTTTGTATTGTGGGACTGTTCGTGCGGGTGATTGTAGCGGTGCTGGCAGAAGAGCAGGGCTGGTCGTCAGTTTGCTCGCTTACTGTTAGTGCCTCAGACAAATCCATTGCCTGCATCTCCTCTAAATCTGAATCTGAATCGGCTTCCTGCATGTGCATAGTTTCGCATTCGAAGTCCGGCTGATCGGTAGCCTCCATTCGGAGAGTCCTCTCTTTCCTTATGGAATCACGGTTCCTTCTGTCTTCTCTACGCTGAATCCTTTTAGTTTCATTCCTGTCCACGGAGCCAATCTTCCCTTTCCTCGCAGTCCTCTGGTCCAAAAGGAAGGGTTGCTCAAGTGGAGGAACCTTTTTCATTTCTTCACAAGTGCAGGTTTTGAAATCCTTGCACTTGCAAGCAGCTATGTCAAAAAGTTTTCTCCCAGCTTCCCTGATGAATTCATCCAGTTTAGCGACATATTGCGGTTTCTCATTATCACGTTTGTAGTTCTGCTTTAGTGCCTGATACTTCACGTGAAAGCCTTTAATCCTCTTGATAACTCTGTCGTGACTAACAAATGGGATGGAACACTTTTGGTGCAATTCCTCCACTTTTACTGCAACTGTTTCGGCAATAGCAGAAAAACTTGTGTCCTTCTTATTGCCTGCAGCATTTATAATGTTGAACCTCTCTTCTAAGCAACATCGCAGTACATCGCGAATAGTTGGAAGTTGGCAAGGATTCAAGTCCTTTGGCGGTCCGATTATCGGACACTCCATTTCGCTCCGCAATACTTTGCTTGACTTTGGCCTACAGGTTACGGACTCGTTCTTGTCTACTGGGCTTGCAGGAAGCCATTTCAACGTTAATTTCTTATTGTACTAAAATAACAAATCTTTTTATCTCAATTCCTTGGCTTGCGTTCAAAGAAAATGGAACAGATCAACACGTTTTATTTTAATGTTGATTTAATAATTAATATCTAACTACACTAAAATAAAAACAAAACTTTTAACCTCAGATTGAACGCCACGTATTGATTGTTTCTGATTTATACTTACAACATTCTTCTCAACCGCTCGCTAACAATTACCAGTTCCAACTAGTTTACTGTTTACTATGTACAGTGTTGCCAACTGAACAATGGGAATTTATCTTAAAAAATCAGAATTTGTTTTACGGGCATAATTAAAATATTATAAAGATTTTTTAAAAAGTAGGATTTTGGTAAAATTTTGTCATTTTTTGGCAGTTCTGAGGAACCTAAAGATATTCATTGATATAGCTGAAATTTTTTACTGTTGCTAAAGACTATTAAAAGTGAATTTTAATTGCTGTCGGAAGTTGTTTAATGTAAAACTTTTATGAAATAAAAAAAATTAAAAAAACGTGTTTTGATTAATTTTCAAATTTTTGGCAGCTCTGATTAACCTCAAGATATTAACCGATTTCGTTGAAATCTCGCAGACGTTGTTTTGAGGTCATGAGGCAAGTTTACCGCACTATCTGAAGTCGATTCATCAACTCTCGATTTTTTCGGCTCACCCTACTATTCAGGGTACATCGTGGTTTACGATCCAAGGGTCCTATGTTCGAACCCGGCATAAATCAAAAACATATTTTTCGTTACTCACATAATTATTAATTATTCTATACATTGTTACAGTAAACTAAATGTGTATTGGTCAATTTATCATTCATGGAATGTTTTTGTTGAAAGTCATGCAATTATGCTGATGAAATTACGGCATATGTTTTGGTGGTGTCAGGGTGTCATATATTTAACCAAAATTTGACGGTATAACTTGTAGAGTGTATAAAAATAAGTGTTAAGTCAAATGGTGTAGATACAGGAAACTAAGTAGAAACTGTTTGTAGTCTATGATGCGCTACAGAAGTACGTATTAGTTGTTACATGTACTCTCGCAAGAAATCTAAAAGGTGCATATATATCAAAGGTTATAACAATTGTAAGAATTATAAAGGTTAATATTTTAGTAGATGAAAAATCTTATTCGCACGTTATACCAGAGCGAATAATCGCATTGGCGTTACTGTACTTCCATAGTACAGTTCGTTTTCCAGACACGAATCGTTGACACATTGACATTTTGATCGGACATATTGGGTTCAATACGTCAACGTCCGCGAAATTTCAAGCCAATAGATGTGTAGTGTTCATACATATATCAATCTGCAAAACATTAAATCAGTCTGCCCATGGGAAGTGGATGAGAGGTTGCTTGCAAAAGTCGATTGGCATTACCTTCTGGCGGTCATATTGGATTTATCCTTTGCTGTCGGCCCGGCATATTTCACCAGTATTCCTTCGTGGCCCTTGGGAGAGAACCTATACTTGTCAGACGAACCTTCTAGTGGCTTCATCTAGACCTTCTCTCTTCGTAAGGACAAATTATCCACTAATGTTTATCAGGATAGTAGGACCGCCTCTCACACAGTGTAACTTGCTATTATGTCGTCATTCTGCGGTCGATATGAAAAAAAGAAACAAAAACAGATCTAGAGACAATGATATGTCGGTCGACATGTTAAAAGTGTAGAAGTTGCTATAACAACATATTCATTGTGAATGCAAGCATCTTCTCATCTACAAAAAGAATACCTCTCGTAGCTACGTGGATAAGGTACGCGTCTTTGGCGGGGAGACCCGGGCTCGATTCTCGGCGGGAGCTTATGTGGTTTCGGATCCCACGTTAGACTGTAGGTTAATGTTTTGTACAGCCTCGCTGCTGAGCTGAACGCTAAACTAACTAACTAATCCAGAAAAGACACTAGTGTTAATGGTTTGTAATATAAATGCATGTGTTTGAATGCTATTTTTTAATTAACTTTTAAACATGCTAATAAAATCCATTAAAGTTGGTGACATGAATTCAGTTAGTAATTTTCGTGACGAAGCAACATTTCATATAGTAAATAAAGTTCTATGATATCATTTCAGACAGATAGTGCCCACACTTCTACTTCCAAAATCCATGACGAAACCTCTCAAATTCTTTTAACATGTATCCACACACAGTGACATCAATTCTTAAACTTTCTCAGTATTCTGATTTTTAAAATCCTCTCAGTTTCTCAAACTGTCTTTGTGTATTCAAATAACATATTTCCATATCTTTATTTATTAACTTGTTTATGTGGTATGTTTTGATCCCATTAAAATTTCAATGATGTATTTTTTGTCATGATCCCACCTTGCTTGTGGGCTAACAGAAAAAAAAAAACTTCAAAAATATTAGAGCAAATCCATGACCTAGACACTTATTGAAAACTTCATGCTACCTACAGACATTTACATGGAATATTCCTTATATCTCAATTGTTTCCACAACCTTCGAATTAAGCTACAGTATAGCTACTTATAAATATCGAAGTCAGTATAAAGAAACCCTTTAGTAGACCTTATGTATATTCATGATCGTTATGGTTAAGAATGAGGAGTTACAAAAACAAAGTCGAAAGTACACTGAACCAACGTACTTGATGACGCAGCCAACACAATTAAGAATTTGTCGTCATTAACGCAATAGCTCGTACCTCTCTCTCTCCCAATCGTAATTTCACTTTCGTAAAGCCTGTATTGTTATTAAGTTCACTGACAAATGCTCGGCAAAGTGGCAAAATTACAACGTAGGCCAGCGTTGGTAGTTGGTTAGCTTATCCTTTCCCAGTGTTCGTTTTATTGTCTATATTCCAAGAGATGTTTCCAATTAACGCTTTTTTTTCACGGTATTCTTGCAAATGAACTATAATATGGTTGGATCGCCCCCCCTGCATTTTTGGGCTGGCTACCGGTATGCTTTTTGTCTTATCTTAGTGTCTGGAAACCTCCCAAAAGTTGTCGGTGTTGTTTTGAAACACCCTGTATTTCAGACAGCAAATCAATATATCTCCTCGTGAGATCCACCATTATTAATCTTAGGTACGGCTATTAATCATAGACGAAGAAAATAAAAACTCGTAAACAAACGAATTTTTCATATATTTTTATAAAATTCAACTGACTTTTTAATATATTTCTTTTTATTTTGACAAATTAAACGCAGTTGAGTTTCATAAAGCATATCCGCACTTTCCGTATAGATCAGCGTTTCTTAACCTTTTATCCTTTGGGACACACCAAATTACATTTCAAAGTTTCGCGACACACCTGCATGTAGTTTTTTTCTAGATTTAAAAAAAGCAAACACATAAAAATACATACATTTTTAAAAATTAATGAACAACTATGAGAGACAAATCTCACAAGCAAATTACGTAAGACTCTTGAATAGAAACATATTAACATAAAAGAAACTTATATCTATGACTGTTAAACAGGAATATGAGAAAGGAATATTACCATCGGAAATATAAGAAGACATCAAACTTAAAACTAGTGAGATGTTTGTCTCTGGCGATTTTTGCACAGACACACTCTCATGTCTAGTGTTTCTTTCCAAAGAAAAACGATCAACTTTAAAAGTAACCTTTTCAGTTTAAAACTTGGAAGACAAGTGCGAAATCAAGTCGATTGGCCATAATTTTTTATATTCTCCTGAGGATAATTTCTTTGCGGAAGATCACACTAAAAATCTCGCGACACAGCTGACATGTATTCGCGACTCACCAATATGTCGCGACACAGCAGTTGAGAAACGCTGGTCTAGATGATGTGTTTATATAGATACCCATCCTCAATGGAACGCTCAGCTGTGCGTTTATATGGCGCACCTATCTATAAATGCTAAGAACTCTACTTCAAAATTTCAGTTTACAAAGCATCAAGTGTTACAACTGGAGAGTTAATTATTAAAATTTATTGAATTTTCGTCTTTTTTTAACAAAAAAATTAGGAGTGTCACAAAAAGTCAATTAGTAGACCTAACATTTCTTCGATTACTTTTCCTTTAGGTACACTCATATCTATAACTGTCTTGTCGCATATCTATAACTATCTTATTGTGGGAATATAATTTGATAATGATTTTGCAGGGTACTTTTAATACTGATACTATATGTATAATCGGGAAATATCTATTTGTGATAAATTTCATAGGAAAAGAATTATAAATACGAAAATTATAGTGAGTAGAAATAAAATGTTGCTAAATGGACAATAACAATTTTATTTTCTTTCTTTTTTTTTTTTTTTTTTTGTTCTTATTTACCGTTCTTTTGATATGAAATTTGCCATATACATGTCCTTGCCGATTGTACACATACTAACCTTATAAGAAATACCGGGCGAATTCGTTATCACATTTTATTCCTACAACATATTTATAGACATGCGACAATAATTTTGGACATGAGTGTACATCAACAACTCATTATAAATACGCATACTGATTGGTTATCTTACCTAACTTGTAATTAACCTGTCCTTACTATTTGGTTTCATTTGATTTGTGTTTAGCGCCCCTTTCAGCAGCAAAGCTATATGAGACGGACTTACAGTAAGAAACGTGCTGTTAAAAGACAACTTAATTTTAACAAGGCCAGCAGTACCAGCATGACTACCATTTTAGCGCGTTATTTCAACACATGTGTTACGGTCAACACAGGCCAGATGTTACCGATTTTTGACACAGAAACGGTATTCAAAAATTTGAAAATAACACCACGGTGGTGTTAAGGAATTAAGTGAATGATCGCGGAAATAAAAAAATGAAATGAAATCTTTGAGTTTTACGTCCCACGGTTATGCCGGTTAGGCTAAAGGAGACGGTGATTATGAGAAATGAGTGAAATGGTGGAATGAATAAAGTGGGAGGAAACGGAAGAACCCCGAGAAAACCCACGCACATGATGTTTGTCCACCACAAAGTTCACTTGGCGGGAGCAGGGTTTGAACCCGTATCGCGGAAATAGAAACAGCATCAGGGCGACCTTTCAATATATACCACGTGATGCTAGTAACGAAAACGAGTCAGTGAGACATTAATATTAATTCATGAGTGGTCAGCGAAATCTTTAGTTTCCCAAGAATGTGGACTCAGCGAAATCACATTCCTCTTAACATTCTAAGCATCAGATAGATACACAAATGCTGTAATTATAATCGCGCACTAGGCGTTCCAAGTGTATGATAAATAAATATTTTGAACTGACATTGAGAATTTGTATTATTATTATTATTATTATTATTATTATTATTATTATTATTATTATTATTATTATTATTATTATTATTATTATTATTATTATTATTATTATTATTAGCGGGGCCTTATGTGGTATATTTGACGTTTATACCAAGTCATAAACAACGTATTATATTTCTAAGAACCTTTTCGAAAAATAATTTTGAGAATTTAAATGGATTTTCTAACAATATTCAATGTTAGAAGCCCTGGTATCAGTTGTTCTTGTGCTCAATATGTTCACTATTTTTTCTTCGTCGTCGACTTTATTTTGTTCCTCGTAACTCCTTATAAATGACTCAACGTTACACTTTATTATGCCTCAAAAGAATCATGTCCATTTCTCAACAAAGAAAATGTTTATATAAAAGTTTTGCAACTGTATATGAGAGAACAGTAATGGCGTGTAGTAAAAAGACTTCTCATCATGTCAGGTAGTTGATTTAATGGCTCACATTTTAACATTTTACTTTAAAGTTCGATACAGTTGAAGTAGCAGAAGGTTTGTGCCCATCGCCGCGCATCTGTCTTCAACATTGAGAGGGACGGGTAACGACTTTTTTTTTTTTTTTTTTTGCGATGTTCAAAATATTTATGAAGTTGGAAAACAATGTTATGCAGGATCAGGGGAGCAGAGTTGTCTTCAATATTGGGAGGCGGGCAGATTTGAGGCTTATTCCTGGGGAAGGGGGAGATTAGATTTATTTTACGGTAGACGAGGTAATTCTGATTTCTGAGGTGAATCTGTTGTATATTATATATCAGGCAATGTAGATTAAGTAGTGGTACATATCAATATTACAAATCAGAGCCATGTACACGTTCTGAAATCTTAATAGATGCATATTTATAATTGGTATGTTCCTCAGTAGTAGAAAATGCTATATGTATAGCCATCGTCAGTCACCTTTCCTTCTGGAGGTGTTAACGAGTTGCCTCCAATAACGAACTTCGGTGTGATAATCGCTCTAGCTATCTATGAGAAAAACAATACAAAAATTCACTGTTGATCAAGAATTATCTTGTGAAGTAACGGACGGACGTAAAGATGTCAGTGGATTGAATCCGTCAAGATAAACGCTCTAGACATCTCTCGCGAGAAAAGAATTCAAAATGTTGGTTCTATTCAAGAGTTATTTCTGAAGTAGCATACGTACAGATTTTAATTGACTTGATACGTACAGAATTTTACGATAGTAAAACTTCCACTTGCGTCATCCAAATAAATAGATATAGCATATTATCATGCCTGTATTTAGGCACGGGCTACTGAGATCCTGAAGCTAGAGCGATAAATTTCCAGTGGCGGCATGTTAGAAATATCGAGATTGAGGCGGGAGGAGGAGAGAGAAATTGCACAAGAGAGAAATTTAAGGATCTTTACTGAAATGAAATGAAATCTTTCAGTTTTACATCCCACGTTTATGCGGTGTGGACTAAAAGAGACAATGATGATAAGAAATGAATGGAATGGTGGAATGAAAAAATGAGGAGAAATGGGAGAACCTGAAGAAAACCCTCGCAGATAGTGTTTGTCCATCACAAAGTACTCTTGGCACGTACTGGGATCGAACCAGGACTCTATGCACCACAGCTGAACGTTCTACCACTGAACCTCCTCGGCCCTCAGTGGTATCACAGCGCGACCTAGTTTTCTCGTTATGGCTCTATTGGCGCTGGAAAGAGCTGGGGCTATTGCTAATTGACTGCCAGTGTAATCCGTGCATTTGATTCTGCACGCTGCGCCCCGTTGCTGTTGCCTCAATATAACAGAACGCGAGGCCCACCATGTTAATCTACACCGAATAAAAAGGAAGACAATAGAGCAAAATTATCTTGGCCCAGAGGCGTAAGATATGTAAATAAGGATCTCGATATTGCTGTTATAAAAGTGCCATTTGCATGTATCTTAAAAGTCGAAATTGCAGGATGTTTCTATAAAATTATGGTACTTGGATGAAGAGACCTGATATCTAAGTATGGACTTTAAATCTTTTGAGAAATAATTTATTTACTTCCTTACTGAAGGGGATTTTAATATTTTTAAAAGTTTCTTCTGGTTGTAAGCTTGATGTTGGTACTTTCTTTTATTCTTAACGAGTGTTTAAGTAGTAGAACACTCTTTTTTAAGCTATAAGTTAACTAGAGAATATAAACTTAAAAACAAATTTTAATCTCGGAAAGACGCAGAAGTGAGAAGAAAGTGGAAGGTAGTAATAGAATTAAGACCTCCTTAAGTAATTTAATAGCCTTCCGGTAACTCGAGAGTTCTTCAACCAGCATACATTGTAGAAACATTATTGCATTTCAGGTTAACCTAATTTATGTTCTCAAATGTGAAGTAATGCCCATTAGTCTTCATAATAGAGGTTCAAGTGATGTTCCTTGTGGTGTCCCCTTTAAGAAAAGTTTGTTTCAAAGACAATTTATTACGACATGCGTCATTTGTTTATTTTTTTCCCTAGTGAATGCATAATTCTCTTTGTCCTTTCTTCTTCTGTGTCGTCGTCTTAACTTCCGTGTGATGGATGCGTGACACGTAAGGCCAAACGTATTAGCTTCTCAACCACGTTGTTACGTTAAATTGAACTGACACAGTGGAGACCTCTTCCATACACATAAGGAATTAATGAGGTGTTTGGTTACTCACATGAGGAAAAAAGAATGATCTAGGAAGCGAAAAATATCTCACAAGGTTGATTGGGATTAAAGAAAAATGGTGAAAAAGTGCACTTTAAAGTAAAAGAGAGAATGCAAAAGAAATTACAGAATATGTCATTATTGAAACTCGGAATAAATGTTTATATATATATATATATATATATATAAGTGAGCACGGAGAGTTAGTTTGTTACAGCAAATCTTGATATTATTGGTGACAAGGAAGTTTCTTTTCTTTCTTTATCCTCTAGACCAGTGTTTCTCAAAGTGTGGGTCGCGACCCATTGGTGGGTCGTGGGTCGTTTCTTTGGCGGGTCGCGAGAAGTTTTTCCTTTGAATTGTGAAAATTGTATTTTGAGGCAGAAACATATGTTATAAAGTAAGTATTATCAGTAGAGTTGCTGGGTTAGGATGGAAAGAGAATGGGTGAGTCAAAATCTATTATAGGGTAGGGCATTGCATTGAGAATAGTGAGCTCTGTGTTACCTTCATATGGCAAAATTAGAAATATTATTTTCAAAATTTAATTAATTTGAAATACCACTATTTCGTAGAATGACAATGTGTATTTGAATAAAAGTAGGTGGGCCACAAAGTACATTTTAATATTTAATGTGGGTCGCGGTAACAACAAGTTTGAGAACCACTGCCCTAGACTACGGGTTTAAATATGTCCTAATACGAGGAATAATCAGAAAGTAAGGTTACAATGCCTGTAGTGAAACATGTATACAGGATGTCTTAAAAGTCCTCTGACACACGGTAACTCTGTTATTACCAGAGTTACAACAAAAGGTAAGAAGAGAAATCGTCTCCAAATATGATGTTTTCAATCTAAAGTGAAGCATTTTTTAAAAAAAAAAAATCGGAGGAGCTGTTTGGGCTGTACACTCTTTATGCGTCCAATGTTGAATGAAAATGCAACGTTGCCATTTACCTGGACCTACAACATAAATGAATGAAGTTATTGTCTTATACGCTAATATGCGATGGCTAGTCCTCATTTCAAACAGTAACCTCATTCACCTATATTGTGGGTTCAGGTAAATGGCAACGTTTTCATTTAACATTGAGCGCATAAAGAGTGTACAGTCCAAACGGCTCGTCCGATTTTAAAAAAAATCTTCACTTTAGGTTAAAAACATCATTTTTATGAGACAGTTTCTCCTCCTACATTTAGCTTTAAATCTGATAATAACAGTTATCCTATGTCAGGGCACTTTTGAGACACCCTATATATTATTTCATACAACCAATTCAGCCAACAGATAGTACATACATTAGGTTATTTTTTGGCATAGTCTGCATATCGGTTCAGACATTTATCGCATCATAGTTTGAATATTTCCTCCTGGTAAAAATCCTGTGCTTGCGTTATTCAGCCACGTTGTCACGAAGTGGTTCATTTCCTCGTCTGAATTGAAGCTACGGCTTCTGAGGTGCTCCTTCAAGTGCGGAGAGAGATGCGAGCTGTATAGAGGGTAGTCGATGTCCCAGCTGTGTTCAAGTCTTTTGATGCCTTGCTGGGTCGACCACTGCGCTCCTAGTCAGTGACATCTTCCCTACCAGCCGCAAACTTTCGACACTATTCTGCGACATGCTGACGAGATATTACAGTCTCTCCGAAAATCTCTACCAGCTGCCGGTGAATTTCAACCGCGGTTACATGTTCAAATAATTGTTAATATATGTTCAAACGACGACTTTTTCGCTAGACCAGTTTTCCAAATGAGGCGCCGTTTGCTTTTATCTACAACTAGCGCTGTGGGTGGTGGATGGCTTAAATTCTGCACAGGTGCCAACTCCATGTATTAAAATTACCACGTACTCCTCATTCCTCTATAACAGACAAAACTCCAGAAATATCTGCCTTCTAACCTCAGTTTCTGATCCTCCCTCGTAATAAGCAGCAAATGTCTCAGTCTGTGCATCAACTAATCTTAATAATAAACAATCCTCGCCATACATGTCGCCACTATATATTGGTTGCTTGCCTAACGCTAATATAAAGAAAGGCAAAAAATTCGCTATACCTCTCATTAGATTGTGCGCACTGCCTTATACCCTTACATGTTGTACCATGTCGGTCACGGCGTCTCCCACAGGGGATATAAAATATGACGAAATTCTTATTTCTTTACAACCTTAAAATCAGATTGGCAACATTGAAAACTGTTTACAGGAAATGATCATGGATGGATCATCTCCTGTAAACAGTTTTCAATGTTGCCAGTTATATTTTAAAGTTATAAAGAAATAATAATTTCGTCATATTTATGTCCTCTGTGGGGAATGTCGTGACCAACATGGTTGAACTGTTGCGGTATTGCTATGAGGGCTTTGTTCTTAAATGATCTATTTTTTATTTTGCTGTAGATAGAACAGGATTGCTTGTGCACCAAGCAACAATGGACCAGGGGCGGATACAGGGAGCGATCGGGACAATCAGCCCTACCCCCAGAAGAGGAAACTTTCTTATTTTATATATAAATAAAACTTATTCCAGAGTTTGGAGCTCTTAAAAGTAGCTCTATACAGTAAAAAACCGTTGTATTATTTCAACGACATGCCTATGTGTTAACACAATTGTGTTAAAATATAACACAAACAGGTGGTTTGAACAACTCATTCTCCATTTGGAGTCGTGTGTCAAATGCCGGTAGTTGAAATGACACACAGCCTGTGTTAAATTAACACAAGTGTAGAAACTTCGGTATTGCTTTATGCATGATTGCCAAATATGTTGGGAATCTAATTATAAAGGCTTATGAATCGGAGCTACAGACAAACACAGTAGAAAGAAATACTTAAACAAATCCAGGTATACGCAAAATTTCAACATGCAAACTGCGCGATGTGTTTTCAATTGTTTTACATAGCGTTTGTGAAGAAATATGTCAACAGCGAGAAACAACACCGTATTACTGTGTCACTTCTACACTGCAGCTCACTAGTCAACACCGGGGACTGTACTTCAAACATGGCGGAAAACAAGTAGAATCACGATCGAGATGTAAACATATTACAAGGATATAGGTAAGAGTTTCTATCATTCTTGAACAAGATATTAGTTAAGGTTGTGTTTCCCACCATCAAGAAATACTTCACAATAAATGTTGGGAAGGACAATAAAAATTTTAATGAAGATTTTCTATATGAATTGTTCTGTAGTTTACTATTCTTATTTTAAAAGTAGAATCTTCGGTAAGCGTATGTATACACACCACATGGTTTTCCAACACAGAAAAATTGTTTACATAAACACCACACACGGAGTTATTTCAACACCGAAATAGGTGTCGCAGTAACACAGAAGTGGGGTCGAACTCGCATCAATAATGGTGTTAATCTGATGGTCTGGCCTTGCATTTTAACACAGGAAGTGTTGAATTAACACCAAAACGGTGTTACGTACACGGCTTTGCCCTTGAATTATGACACAGATTGTGTGTTTAAATAATAAGAAAATGATGTTAAAGTAACACAGACTGTGTTATATTGATACTTGACATGGTGTAATATTAACAGAAAATAATTAACACATTACACACTGTGTTCCTTTTTTCGTGTTAGTACAACACCGCCACAAGTAACACTCAACACTTTTCTCCACACTACCAACCCTGACATGGTGTCGAATCAACACCAAAAATACTAACACAGTTCCGAATTTAACACCGATTGTGTATTAAAGAAGTAGCACACCCTCTGTGTTAAAAGCCAAAACCGCGGGGTCTGTGTTGAACTAACACCGCATAGTGGTAGTCACGCTGGAAGCACTGCCCTGTGTTAAAATTGAGTTGAATTAACACAACTATTTTTTACTGTGTTAGTAGCAGTATTGCAACCCTCCTCCACCTCAGACGTCTGTCCTGGATCCGCCCCTGCAATGAACAGAATAAGCATGACGTATTTCCTCAGTACTCGTTATTCATTTGTGATACATGTATTAATTTCATGGATTACTGCTCCTAAATATTAGTTATGCAGTATCATCCACTTATAACGTTACGTTTAGTTTTTTTAGACCTGACGATATCTAAATTTTGGGGGGTGCGGTGGCTCAGTGGTAGAGCGTTCACCTCTGGTGCTTGGGGTCCCGGGTTCGATCCCATCCCCCGCCAAGTGAACTTTGTGATGGACAAACACCATGTTCGTGGGTTTTCTCGGGGTTCTCCCGTTTCCTCCCATTTTCTTCATTCCACCATTTCACTCATCTCTCATCATCACCGTCTCCTTTAGCCTAACCGGCATAACCGTGGGACGTAAAACTCAAAGATTTCATTTCACTTTTTCATATCTATTAAATTTTATCTTATATAAATTATGTGTACCAAACAAATCAATACCAATTAGCAAACACTAGATGTGCACTTCAATATAATTCAGTATTTTCACACAAACTGATATACATTTTAACGTATATATGATAATTAGATATCAGAACCAATATACATGTATTTTATAACGCCGCAAAAGTGACCAAAAACACAATCTATTCAAGAGCATCATATACAATTCTCTTTCTTATTTTAACAATCATTTTACATTGTCATGAGCTGACACCTATTACTGCAATATCTTCCAATAATTTGTTTCCGGTGAGATTTAAAAGACGTGCGCTACATATGGACAAGAGCGTTATTTCAGACTTCGCTTGAGGGGAGCAAAAGCACCACTGACATAAGATTTTCACGTTTTGTACTAGTACATTAGTAGACAATCTATTAAAATATGTGTATTCCTCAAACTTTTGGGGGGGCAATTGCCCTCCCCCTAAATGACGCCCCTGCATATGGAACTTCAATACTTATGCTTTACATTGACTTGTGAACATTATAATGAAATAGAGAATCGGAAGTTTGGAAGGGAAACATTTACATGAAAATAAACTGAAACATACACCAGCCTATGCTTTTTTTTTTTTATCTAGCAGACGCATTGTTTGGAACTGGAAATACAACTTTTAGATCCTTGCACTTAAATTAAGAGCGCAAGTGACGAAATCACGTGATTCACCCATACAAGACAATGACCCAACTTGTCTGATCTGAAGGTGCACATAATCAGAAACGTTCAACATAATACGGGGACAATGCTCTTCCGCGTAGATGTGTGTAGGAGTGGGTAGAAAAGTTTTAAAGTGGCCGAGCAAGCATCACGCTCGACGGATCTGAACGTGCGTTAACTTTCACTACTTACGTCTACGCAACCGCTGCAACAATCAAAGCGACGAAGTTCATTGCAGATCGGTCACAGAGTTGAATCACGTGTTTCATATTATGAGACTTAATACAGAGAGAAAGTACGGAGGATAATCCACGATAACTAATAAAAAAGAAATTCAAGACTCCAACTTCCGCGCAAAAGCGATGCTAAACATATCTTGGGACTGAATAGACACTGGAAGATTACAAGCAAAAGGGACGCGAAGTTAACACTGGAAGGTATAGTGATCTGCTAAGCAACAATCTGAAGCAAGTAATTCGCATCTAACTGCGATATCTATTGTTGAAAACAGCATTTTGTCGCTAGGCCACTGCTCTATTGTTGTTTGGTGAACTCTAAAACCCCAGCAGCCATGACATTTTTGCAATTAAAAAAGCAGCAATGGATCAAACTTTTGTTGCACTAGCACAAGAGTATAACCTTATAATATGCTAGGGCAGAAGGCGTTCTTCACAATGTAAAGAAATCTGCACATTAATATTTTTGTAACCTCGTGTTTAGTCATTAATAACCTGACGGTATGTATTTGGTACAGTGTTTAATAAAATGACTGTAGCTGTTTTTAGAAGATTGAGAACACGTAATTTTTCAGTGTCCACAATACACCCACAACAGACGTACTCTAATGCAAATGTTATATCACCATCTAGACGTAGGTCATTTTTCAACAACTCTATTACTATGCTATCGGACAGTGTTTATGGTATTACTTACTATTACATTAACATTTAATAAAGTCAGTAGCTAGTTCTCACTTCTCAACAAGATTGAAAGTTGCTGATATCTGTCCAATTCCTAAAGCCAGTAGAAATAATACTGATGAAAAAGGTAATAGATCAATAGCTATAATCTATGTACCTGCTAAAATATTTGAAATTATTATTCTGACCAAAATATATTTCCATGTTCCTCCTATTATTTCGCAGAGTTGTAAAATTTGAAAATGAGTAGAGAGATCCCTTTTGGGCCGCCAAATTTGTAAAATTTGAAATGAATAGGGGGGAAAAAAAGTAGTTTCTGTTCGGGTCGCTAAGTTCGTAAAACTTGAAAATAATAGAGAGATGTCTTGGTGGTGATCGTTTGTAGCGCCAAATTTTGTATGAGTTAAAAAAATATTGAGATGGCGGGTTTCGGGTTCACATTCCGTCTGTCGCAATTTATCCCCTGTGCACCACCGTTAAAGTCTCTGTTCCCCGAACTAAAATGGTTTGTGACTCGATAAGGACTGTTTTCACGATTTGGAAATCCTATCTCCCCGCGGTGTCCCAGGGCTTTAGAGAAACAAGATCCCTCTAAAACCGTGTAAGCAAATGAAAATTGATTTTATTAGCATACGTATCCTGTATTCATGTGCTGCAACGCTGAAAGAGAGTTTTGTTCTAATCTTTGGTTTGTGCGGATGAACTAGACTGACTTTCACTTTCCATGTGTACTAAATGATAATAATAATAATAATACCAGAAAATAATCAAAGATCTAGAATTTAAAAATTTTAATTGATAGTCCTGAAAATCAGTCTAATCCCCACTAGATCGAGAAATTGCTTATATTGTCTCATTAGCCTAATAGATCCTTTGGAAACTAATGTTATGCTCAAGGTTAGGGATACAACTTGTTTGTGAAAGAAAAAGCTTACGAATTTGGGGTTAACAATGTAATAAAAGTTTTAGTGAGTAAACGAGAACAACAAAAAGAAATGTCTTTTTTTAAAAAAAAAAAGTTAAGTAGGGCTAAAATTAACATTGAATTTGGAATTTTATGACAACAAATATTACGAATAAGGCATAAGGCCTCTAACACAAAAAAAAAATCATTTCAAGTAACTTACGTCTTGGTTTTCTTTCTTGACCTATGTAGTGAATGAATTGTTATCATTAACCTGACACAAACAAAATATGGAACTGATATTTATAACCAGTGTTAGATGCAATTTTGCATTGTTTATCTTTCATATAGAGCTTTCATAATTACATATGTATATATAACATACCAAACTTTTTAAATTACAATCTTGCATTTGAAAATACCTATTCATTTTACATCGTATGCTAAGCATATAGTTTGCGTTGATCAGCTGATATGTTCTGACTATGACCTTTCCAAAATTATGAATTTAAGATATTATATTGCTTGACGGAATTTGAATATAACTACCTACATCTTAGTTAGGTAAAAACTAAATATTGGGATATTTTAAAATAAGTTGAAAAGAGTCGAAGTCGAAATAAGTTGAAGTAAATCGAAACAAATCGAAAAAAAGTCATGACTTTGATTTGAGATTAGTGAGAAGTATGAAAGAAACATAGAATAATCTAAAAAACTTAAGTAAACCTATACCTGGCTGCTAACCATTCCTAATTATTGACTGAGAATAGGATATAAGTACACTATATATGCAATTTGACATTGACATAACTAACAAGAATACACCATTATATATAAAATCAATGAGAGTAGCATTACTATTTGATTATGCATAAAAGCTACACACATATACATATTGGCACATATAGAAAATCACCAGACACAAATATACATATAAATCATAAATAAAGACATGCATACATACATAGAAACCAAATAATATTTGAATATGCATCTCTCGAGATTTTAACACAAATGTATCGAGTTTTCGTGATTTTTCTTACTGTACCATCAATAAGATCGGTATATGGCCGTATACTTTCGTTTATTTGCATAGTCTATGCGCATAGACTTCTGATGGCTCTATTGTTTAGAGAATCAGAATGATGTAATAATTGCGCTTTTACTTAGCCTATTTCGTGTTTTTCCATATGTATTCTACATGACTGAAAATAATGCTCGGTTCCGTTTTATTTACGGACTCCGTATTTCTAACCAAGAAAATGATTAATTGCGAGACTAGTCGTATTCATTATATTCACTAATTAATATTTTAGCTTTCTTACATAACATACTTTTGTTGAGACTTTACGGTATTATTTATTAGACTTTTACTAGCATATAGCTCGAAATAGATTCATTTAAAATCCGTTAACTTCTATGCAAAATGACCTTATAAACACAATAATGTTTGGACAATTGGAGCAATACACTGAATATATTTCTAGGAATGCACATCACGCCTTGTTCTAAATTATCTTACATATCGAATATTAAGTAATTTCTGTATTCAGGTAAATTCTGTACCTTACTTGTATTCAGGTAAAGTAACTTCAATATGGTAAGGTAAATACTTCTTTCATTACAAATTTCACAGTTCGAGTCGTTAAAGGTCTACAACATGTTATTTGGTCTACATTTAATTCAACTTTCTTTATAGATTATTTATAAATCCTAAGTGACAAATAGAAAAATTACATAAACTACTATCTCTTTAATAAAAACAACGACATGGTCACTGATGTCACAGAATATATAAGTAACATTGTCAAAGTGTCTCTCTATTTAAATAAGCCTAGCTCAAAAAAATTCTAATATTTGGTAACTATAGTTTGAATTGGAAAATCTATTCTCCATGCGATGAAAATGCGTTTAAAGGTTTCAAATAGTTCCGTCTTTAACTTTTATACTGCGAACGTCTTGCATTTTATTCAATGCCGAAAATTTCCTTTTTAACATCAACAAAAAATAATTTGGATGGGTCCTACCTTTTGCCGTCCACACTGCTCTCACCACTTTCGTCGTCGCCACTGAGCTGACCACACACACACAAAGGTTCCTGCGTTTCCTGACTTCCTTCTTCCGCGAGGAGTGTCCTGGGTCCTGAATTCCTTTCTTAGACTCCTGCTGCGTCGTCCTCTTAAACTGCAAGGGGTGTCACTCTTGGGTGTCTCCTGGTCCATCAAAGTGGGGCTTCTGTCGGTCCATTTCTGATATGATGCACTTTTAACCAAGTAGCACTTCTAAATGTCACACTGCACCAACATCACTCTTTGTGTCAGAAGTGTAGTGTTACACGGACTAATTGTATTGATTGTTTTTAAATAGTATTTATAGTACTTCAAGCTGATTACGTATTATTAAAGCTAGTCTAAGTGCTTTCGGTGAGTGTGCATTCCACTTTTAAGTCCATTATCGCTGGTTGTCTGTAATTGCTCGTAAATATGTTTATATGCGCGAAAATCTGTCACTCAAAAAATATCTGTAAGCGTTTTGCTATATTTTGGAGTGTTAAAAGTTTTTCGTAGTTGAAGAAGATCTATGTGTAAGTTCCTATGCTTTAGCAAAGTTACAACATCGTACACTGGGCGTCGGTGAGTTTAGCCGCACATATTCTCTGTTAATTAACGTGTGATTACTAACAAAGTGTGTGTGTAAGTTCCGGGTATGTTTTTGTGTTTTGTGATTTAATGGTTCCCGGTGATGGACTTGATTATGACTGACTCGGATTTTTTGAATTTTCAACCCGTTGGTCTTTTTGGATACACCTCCAACTGCGTTTCTGCTCCCCCTAATTTTCTCTCATTGGTCAAATTATTTTGGTGTCCTTAGTTTTGATATTGTCTGTCTCCGCCCATATACGGTGTTCAAGCGTCGTCTCTCCAAAGTACGTGATTTCTTCAAATTTCACATGTTATATCAAGAATTTTTATGGGGCTTGATATGGAGACGTTATGTCGCATTCGTGCTTTTGGACCAACTTACAGACCTGTGTCAAAATCTTATCTAGGTTCTACGTGGAACCATTCTGTCTAGGTTGTGATTTTGACAAATTCACAGAGATTATTTTCCATTTATATTCTATTCAGTTTGTGCAGACTTTACTATTTTTCTCCTGTTTCACTAAAAGATGCTAAAAGCTCTTCTGTTTTCTTTGCTTGGGCTCACGATGGGTCTTCTGTATGTGTGGTCTGCTGCGTGTGGCCTAGGCAGCGGGGTATTAAGAGACAAAAGAAAGGTCGTTTAAATGTCCTCGCCGCAACGACAGGTATACAGAATAAAAAGAAAACATTTTACTCTTAGATAGGGAAGGAAAATAAAGAATGTGATTTGAGTTAACTTTGCTTTTTAACACAAAAATTTAAAATGACATTCGCTAACGTTGTTTTCATTATATGCATAATTGAATTAAAAGAATTTATTTAAAATTAAATTAAAATGAACATGAGGCAACTGTCACAAAGTCAGCGTCGTTTTCTATCCAGAAAAACAACAGTAGCTAATCTTGCTGAGTTCACTCACTTATCTCGCTGAGTTCACTCAAGTTGACACAGTTTATATAGACTTCAGTAAGGCATTTGATGTTACTAATCACAATATTCTTCTTAGCAACATTTTCTTTTCCCCATACCCTACGTAAATTTTTATCGTCATATTTCCGTGAACACAGACATCGTATTCGTTACGAAAATGTTCTCACCACTGAATTTTTAGTTCATTCAGATGTTCCATAGACCTCGAACTTAGGACCTTTGCTGTTTCTCTTATATAATAATGATTTACCTTAAGTAATAAAGTCACAAAAATAGTTACGTGCAGACGAGTTAAAAATTTTCCATGTCATATACTCGGAAAGAGACTGCATTAATTTGCAAAATGATATCAAAGCAATTCATGCATGGTGTGAAATTATTAAGTTACCACTAAACATTGAGAAGTGCATTGTAATTTCTTTTACAAGAAAAATAAATTACTTGGAATTTGAGTATCATATTAATAACATACCACTTTAAAGAGTTGACCAAATAACTTATCTTGGCATATCAATAGATCAAATCTCTTGTTTGACGCTCACCTAAATCGAATTGTAAATAAGGGTTATAGAAATCTCGGTTTTGTAATGAGACTTTTAGGTGAATTCAAGAACACTAATATTTTTAAAATTCTGTATGCTACATATGTACATTCATGTCCAAAATGATTGTCGCATATCTGTAACTGTCTTCTTGTAAGAATATTATTTGATAGTGGTTTTGCAGGGTACTTTTAATACTGCTAGTATGTATATAATCGGGAAATGTATATTTGTGATAAATTTCATAAGAAAAGAATTATAAATATGAAAATTAGAATGAGTAACTCAAAATGCTGCTAAATGGACAAGAAAGTTTTATTTTTGTTTTATTGTTCTTATTTACTGCTCTTTTGACATGAAATTTGGCACATACATGTCTTTGTCGATTACGCACATACTAACATTATAAGAAATATTCGTTATCAAATTATATTCCTACAACAACATATTTAGACATGTGACAATAATTTTGGACATGAGCATACGTACTAAACTGGAATACGCGTCCATAGTATGAAATCGTAGTGCGCAAAAATATTCACGCTAATTAGAAGCAATTCAATCAAGATTTGTACGCGATTTAATATATATAAAGACACGGAGATCTATCCTCGATATGAACATATCTTGAACTCTTACCAAGCTATTCAATGCATTCTCTTAAAGCAAAAAGAGATAATTTCCTTCTGTGTTTTTTAATAAACTTATACATAATGAGACAGATTCGCCAATATAGACCTAATTGTCCGAAGTGTACCTTCATGTTCCGAACAAGAAAATGCACTCGCGGCTACAAACATTACATGAACCACCACAGCGTACTAATATATAAAGTATATCGCCTGTTAGGGGAAGTGCACAATGTATAATAGTGTCCAAATAGAATGCCCTACAATAGATATACTTGATGAGTATATAAGAAATAATTTGACTATACAGTTCAGCATGTAGCACAAATGTAATCATTTATGTATAGTGCTGAACACTCAATGAGTATACACCTGTTGTGTTCAATATAGCTGTACAATAAATAAATAAATAAATAAACAGCTAACGTGTAATCTTAATTTATAATACGATTTAATTTTGTTAGAACGCACCACGTCATAAGATATAGTTTATTTATGATCTTTGGATGTACGATGCTTGTCACTTTCCTAATTGTTATTTCTAATACACCTAACAGGAACAAAATAGAATTGGCTTCTTTATTGGTTATATGTTTTACACGGATGGAAGAAATAAAAGTAAAATCCACCAAAGCATCCCAGTTTCTAAGATTTAAATCCTACCAGCGTCCCGGTTTGAAACAGTAGAAATATAATAATTGTAAATTTGTTGTGGTAAAGAACATTTCTGATGTTTTATTGACTTTTATTTCGTTATTACATTGAAACTAATCTAGCAAATTCCTAAACCGGGCGATGAATACGGAAGGCATAAAACACCGACTGCTTTCTGTTTCGTCCGGTAAAATGAAATGATCGGTCTACGTTCGATATCAAGGAGGTAGCCAATACATCTATAGTGTTAACTATGGTAAGTTTGCACTATATGTGCATTTATTTATTTTTTAAAAAAAATGTTTTAAGGAACTTTCTGGATAATATTTAATGAAGCAATATTAGGGTTAATCGGTTCTATGCTTTAGCATCCTATACCTGAAATGAATTAATTATAAAGAGTGGTTATTCTACCTGAAACTTGACTAATACCTTCATGTTACTGAGTTATTTGGTCTAATGATTGCATTAGAAAAATAATAATGACCCAAGTACCGTTTGATATACAAGCTTTGAAACTCGGGAAACACTAATAATAATACGAGAAAGTTTCTGTTGTATGTTTGATCATCGCTCTTGTATACTCTTCAATATGTGTAGTAGAATCAAACAATATATTGAAAAAAGTCTCAAAGTTAGACATTTGTCAGTTCAATGGACAAATACCTAAATGTAACATGCAAATTTATCATCAATAATATTGTATGAAGAAACTTCAAGTTCGAAATTATAAACGAGATCAATTTACGTAAGAAAGTTATATATAAAATGTTCTTTTCTTGTGTGTTTTGTGCGTGTTTGTTTTTGTATTTTAAGTTTCGTTTTTCTTCTCTTTCCAGTTTATTTGGTTTAATACTTTCGAAGGATTTTATTGATTTGTATGAGATTATTCTATTTAATAACAATATGTAAATATCTCTCAGATTTGTGGACTCCCATTTAATGGATATCGGAACCAACAGAATAAATCTAGGGCAGCCGATTCAGTTTAAAAGTCATAATTTTAAAGTAAAAATGTTATATCTATGTAATAAAAGCGATTGTGAGTTTCCATATGATCGCATCACGCAATAAGCACGGAAGCAATTAAAATTATATTTAGCATGATTATCAACCTCAGGTCTTCGAGGATCATATACTGCTAAATTTATGAAAATATTATTCTAAGGGGAAGCGGTGATTTATAATTTATGCAACAATCGAAAATTTGACGAATCCATCAGGTTAAGAAAGATAAAGCCCGGTATGTAATTCATTAAAAGCAAACGAAACTGTGTTTCAGCAATTTTAGTCCTCCGTGGTCACATTTATGTTTTGTGACACGGTGGTACAATGGAGCCCAGAAACTTTTTTGTCCTATTTTATGTTTTAAATATCTTTTTTTGCATTATTATTATTATTACTAGCAGCGTTCACCCCGCTTCGCTGCGGTCACCCCGGAACGCAATAAACTTTGTTACTTAGATAATTTTTACTTTTTCGCTTTCAAATTGCAGTAAATGTTAAAATTATAGCGCCTGTCATTTATGTTAACCCGCCGAGTCACATGGTCATGCGGGTTGCATATAAATACGTTTATTTTTACCTATGATGAACTAATAACAAAGGATTTGTACGTATGGACACTTGAATGGTCAATTATCTCAAGACACTGGTAATTAAAAATTAAAGTGATATGATAAAAACCATCTAGGGTCCAAATCATAATAACCCCCCAAAAATGAAAGAAATTGGTTCAGCCGTATTAGCGTGATGAGTTCACAAAGGATTTGTGCGTTCTCTTTTATATATATAGATTATTATTATTATTATTATTATTATTATTATTATTATTATTATTATTATTATTATTATTATTATTTACTATTCTGTGATAGACGCAGCGATCAGCCATAACAACAAGCAGTGTTGCCAATTGAATGAGATGATGCCATGGATGAGAAAGGTTTCAAAAACAACAGGAAGAAAATCAGAACTAAAAGTAATTTATCTGGGGTCTGTTAGACTCCAGTGTGACGACGCATCATATATAATTTGTTCGAAAAACTGAATGGTGTTCTTTCGTCCAATCCATAATTTACGGAGTCGCTGAGATTAATAGTGACACTTCCAAATCTGTTTAAGTACAAATGCATCGCTCATTGACATGAAGGGTGAGTAGGTAGCAACAAAGATGTAATACTAGAATTTTTTATACGTATATTGAAGTATCTCGTCATATTAAACAAAACCATGTGCTTCAGCACAAGCACTAGCACGTAGACGACGGATGCCATCACCACCGATGGAACACGAAGAGGATACGAATAGATACGAAGAATACCCTTCTACCCTTCCAAGGGCTCCGTCTCCGAAGACGAGCTATAAAAACGTACACCTCGAGGCAGAAGGCATCAGTTGTTAACTAGTCATCTCTTACCTACCTCTCCAACCTGCAACGGGCAAGAGTTTCTTTTAGACCCAGCTGCAACGGACAGGGTCTTCTTAAACAGCAAACCCAGAATGTCCCAGCTACAACGCTTAATGTACACGTTTCTGGCCCATACAGTGCAATACTCCACATGAAGCATTTTATGAGTATTTTTCTCAACTCTATTCAAGATCTCTTTTATTCAAGGTCCCACAAAATATTATTTTCTTCCTCCTAAAGGCTTCTTTCGCCATTCTTATCCTTGCTTATATTTCACGTTCACATTTCATATCATCACTAATAAAATTAATACTACCTAGATATCGAAAAATATATATACACTCTCTGACTCGGACTGATTCACTCCTCAACAGATCTCCGATAACAAATAAGACGGAGTTTTGCGAAATACAATCTGTAAGAAGGTGGAGAGGAGCTTGAATGATTTTTGAAGTTCGTCAGATCTCCAAAAGTATAATACATAGAACCTTGGTCTTTTGTATAAATATTCTCCTCGCATCAAAGGAAGGAGGTTTTGAATATTATTATTATTATTATTATTATTATTATTATTATTATTATTATTATTATTATTATTATTATTATTATTATTATTATTATTATTATTATTATTTGTTAAATCCTCTAAATTGTAAGGTACAGAACCTTGATAATTTATACAAATATTCTTCTTGCATGCTATGCTTCAGATAGGGCGGGGTTTTGCACACCTTAAGAAAGATTTTTTTTTTTTTTTTTTAAGAAATCTTCGAAGATGATCGCAGAACTATGAAGCTGCGTTTGTATTACTTACCTGCATTCAATATTGAAGATGAGGGGAAATCGAACACAGGGAGTGGGATCATAGCGTGGTCATAACACTAGTGTTTAATAAAAGTATGTATATAACGTGTACAGGTATTTTTTTAACAGACTGGAAAGAAGAAAAAAGAGGAGGAGGTTCTCAATTCGATTCGTTTATATATATGTTTTTCTTTTTCCTTTTTGTGACCTAAGAAATATTGTAAAATTATATTTTCTTGTTATCGAGAACTAATATCTTTGTATATTAGGCGTTTACTTTGTTTGAAGACGGCACTTCGAATTTATTTCAAATGCTGTTAGCAAATGAGAGAGCCACTTCATTGTATACATTGATGTCAGTTTGTGCAGTCAATAAAGCTACGCACCATTTACTGCATTTACTTAGCCATACTTCTTTACTACACATCAACATCGCATCACAATGTTCATTAGCCTAACCATTGATCGTGTTCTATACTTTAACTTCATTATAGTAGTTAATATGAGATACTTCCAGAAAATAAGTAAACTAGATTCTTTTAGGTTTCAAAAAATATTTAAAACAAAACTTTTGCATGCTTACGTCAGTAAATATGTGAAATATTTTTCTATGTAGTCACCATCCCTCTCGATGCACTTAGTGAGACGAGGGATTAATTTTTTTTATGCCTTAATCAAAGAAGTCTCCCGCCACTTATTTTGTCCAATTCATCATCTCGACCTTCGCTTCCTCATCAGTTGACCACTTTTTCCCACCCACGTGCATCTTCAGGGAGGTGAACAGATGATAGTCCGAAGGCGCTAGGTTTCGAGAATGTGCGTATCAGTCAAAATTGACTATATTCCACTCCTTTGTTCATCGTGCACATCACTACGACCGTTTGTAAATTCACGACACCACTTAAACACACTCGTACGATTCATAATTCCTTTGCCATAAACTGAATTGATGTCGCTAGAAACTTCAGACGAAGATTTTCTCTTCACAACGAGATGACGAATTACGCTGCGAATCTCGCACTTGGCGTCAGATTTTATCGACATCTTTCACGGGAGACGTTACTGTGGCCACAGTTTTGGACGTACTGACGCGTGAGTGGGCTCGCTGGAAACGGTAGGACCTAATAAGCTACACTTCCATTATAGCAATAACAAATTCCCTCTGCCTGCGAGGGCGCTAGTACAGCTCACAGATGATGAGAAGAACCTTAGCAGAAGTAGTGTGACGTAGGTATGGGCTCGCCCACTTTTCGAACGGGGGTTTCAAATGACACCACGGAATAGCACACATATAACTTTACCCGGAGTAGCAGACGACATCTAAGTATAGACCACACCTCAAAAACCGAAAATGGACTTGTCCGTGTCGTTGACCTTTCCCCGCTTCCCCTGTTTTAGGGTTCTTCTCGTCATCTGTGAGCTGTACACTTATTTTGTGCACGTGCCTCGTAGTTTAACATTGGAAACGATATCGAAAGAAATTAACATTTGATGAAAGTATAATACTTTAATCATATTGTATAAAAGTGGATATTTATTGTTGGCTAATAAAGAACTTGAAATGAAATGAAATCTTTGAGTTTAACGTCCACGGTTATGCTCTTTAGGCTAAAAGAGACGATGATTAAAGAAAGTGAATTATGATGGAAGAATTGATGGAACCAGATAGTGAGAGGGAACGGGAGTACTCCGAGAAAAATCACGGACACGATGTTGTAAAGTACAAACTTACTTGGCTGGGATCGAACCAGAGACGCCACGCACCAGAGATAAGCACTCTACCACTGAGCCATCATACTCCCCGAATGAAGAACTGTAGGAATCAAGATTTATTCAGAAACAAAGTTTTGAGGAAATTTCAAATCAAAAAGCTACTTGCAAACGGGTGAATTTTCGTTAGAACAAGTTAAACAGTTAAACAACGCGGAGCTTCACAGCATTTCACATTCGTTTATTGGATACTCCCTCTCCCTTGGGGAAATCTAAAATCATCAGTGATTATTATCTTTACTTAGAGGAATACTTCAGAACTAGTATTTTTTTTAATTGACTTAAAACTCTATCATCTATTGATTTGAGAATATCATCCACGTGTATCCATCGTTTCTCGTTCGTTAAGTTTGTTCCGTGTGGGTAGAAACCTGACACCGAGCTCATTGAAAAGATAAATGTCCATCGAGATTGTGTAAACGATCTTTAAAGATGAGCTAACGATGATAAAGTCTAACGAAACAGTTTTATTGTCTCTGGACCTTTGTGAAACGTTATAAATTTTCTTTTCTTCTTCAACAATCTTATTTATGAGATGAGATTACCAATAGCGTCGTAGACTTTAGTTTCGTGACGAGTAGTAACGCTGAAAGCCTTCGTTTCAATCCTAACGAACAATAAATAGTGTCGCAACAAAATCAACGAATTTAATATCTTTAATGAAATACTTCTTGTGGAAAAAAGGCATAATTTTATTCGTTTCAATAAGTGTGTTCCTATTCAACAATGCAAAGTTTGATTTATACATGCAATATGTCTTGTGATTGCGTTGATAACAAGGTTCTTATAAATTTCCTTATCAACGTTTGTTGTAACTTACAAGAGAGCTAAACAAAGAAATAGTGAGTTTCGAAATACTGTTAAAATAATGGAGAATGATAGAGCAATATGGCATTACTCGTATGTTCGCATTTGGGGGGAAATTGAACAGATGCACTTTCAACAAGAGGGCGATACTTCCAATATCTCCTACAAGACAATTTTCTTTCTGCGTGGGATCTTCCCAGATTGGGTTATCTCGCGAAATGGTGACAAAAATTGTTCAACTACGTCATATGGCCTTACTCCGTGCTCCTACTTCCTCTGAGGTTTTTGAAATCTAAGATCTACGCAAACAAATCCCAACTATTGCAGGAGGAATTTAACATATTATCATTTAACATCATATCTAACATTTTAATTTAACATTTAACATTTAACTACGTGCATCGATGAGAAAGCATGTGAAAATTTGATTATAAATTCTATCCGGAGAGGGAAGTCCTGCCAAGCAAGCATTGGAGATACGACGAATGTATTTCATTCATAAATCGGCATATTCATCTGTTGAAATCGTGTAAAAAATATTTGACGTTTTCCAAATACGCAATATTTTCTTAAGCATATTGAATATATTGCTTCCAATGGGATATTCTTATAGCGTTATTACACGTCGTTTTTTTTTTTTTTTTTTAATTATCTACTTTTATTCATACTTGGTTATGATGATGTATCATCTGAAGTAAGAAAATTATACACAAAAAGATTTACCTACTAACGAAGTACTTCTAGTTTCGAAATTACATCCTCGTTTCCGTTTCATCCGATTGCTTTGTGTCAAGATTTGTCTGTTAGTGAATCGAAAGAAATCGATTTTGGAAGTGTTCCGACTGTATCTCGGAAACGAAAGGACTTATCAACAAATGGACTTCAGTTTACGAATTAACACCTCTACGTTATTAAAATCATGTCTTTGTCAAATGTAGTCGTTAGTAACTAATTTTCTTTGAGATAGAGGTGTCAACCGTATTCTAGAAGGAAAAGATCTATTATTAGTGGCGTATTTAGGGTTTTGTTTAGGGGGGACTATGCACATTTTCCTGAGTGAGTGTATATATACTGGGTCTATGTAGGTATACAGTTATTATATGTACTATATATAAATGTATCTATTGTGGGGGGGTTAAGCCCGATAGTCACCCCTAAGTACGTCACTGTCTACTATAGAAATACTTTATAAAAGAATTATGAGGAAAACGAAATTAACTACTATAAGGTACTTTGGTTCTGAGTCTACCTCTTCGAATTAGCCTGCTTTCCTTGAATATCATGGTCTCTCAGTGTATATCACTGATCTAGCGTTAGAGAGTTTTTCCTAACCGGTATTCTACGCCAAATCAGTAGCGGAGAAATAACACTCTTCCAGAAATAACGCGAATATGGAGTTTTATTTTCAAATTGCGCGTCACTGAAACAGTGTTTTCTACAGGCGATACATGCTCGGAAATACTCAATTTTAGCTCTAACTTTACATTGTTTCAAATAAATTTGTACTTTTTCTGTAATAAATATATACGTAGGATGGGCAATTTTGTTTACTCAAACTTGTTTTTACATATCTATTTCAGGATAAATACATCCTCCGTCTTCTAGACTTACGAACTCATTAACATCCTCCAACCCTGATCACTTTCTTTTCTTCCTTCTGACCCCTAAAACCGCTTCCACTGAAACGATCCACAATGTCTACCACTGTAGAAGAAACCACGGCAACAGCCACTGCCGTCGCGAAAAATTCGTCAGAAGAACCAACAGAATTCCGGCCTGTGCCATGGATATACGATTTATCGGTGGACGATACTACTTTCGTCATGACGTCCTCATTCATTATTTTCACAATGCAGACAGGTAAGGAGTTTTGTTATTATTTTATAGAGCACACTATTCAGTACGAGCTGTTTAAAAGATACAGTATCTTGTTTTCACAGTTGTTATTGTGTATTGTTTTGGTGAGATTGAAACATCCAACTTTACGTCTAGTGGAAAACCACCCTCTGTGTGACAATCAACAAATCAACCGAGGTCATGCATACAACGTCACTATTGTCGTACATATTTAGAAAACAAGCTGGAGTGCCCACTTACTGAGAAAGCAATTGTTGTTGAGCAGAATCGTGTGGAAATGCATTACTGAAAACATACCAATTAATCTTGCTTTATGGTTTTGAATTCGGGCATTCTGCATGTCTAGCCGCGAAGAACATTAACAGTACATTTGAGCTAACAGTGGGGAAGGAACACATCAGACGCCGTGGGATTTCAAACTTCCGTACCAGTAGTACAACTTGTAAATGATCCAAGCAGCTACTTAGTAACATGTTCTGATGCGCTTCTAAGGAATACTCTGAAACTAGAACCTCCAAAATATGCGTGCAATTGCAGGTAAGTTTGACATATACCACACCACCATCGTTTGGAGGCTTCACATAATAGGTAAAGTGGAAAGGTTAGAATCATGGGTTTTACAGAATTGTCATCAGTAGCGAAACGTACTGTGAGGCTCTGAGGCCGGGCCTACCCTGTTTTCTACCATATATTTTCTTTACCTCTGGTGTCTTACAAAATAAAGTCAATCCTTAAACATTTCTACTTTTTCAGTAACAAAATTGTAGATTGGAAACACTTGGGAGACCCTTCCGTCTGAGCCTCACTAGCTCGCTAGACAGTCTTACAGGCTATGCTGCTCAGGGAGCAAAGCTATTACGCATTGTTGAGAGGTGTGAAGGCTCGCCCTTGGGAGTTTAGTTTTAGCGTTGAAGGCATCTTTCAATGCTAATATGTTATAAAATGATTTCCTTAACACAGAGTAAGAAGTTTCTCTGTACAAGTATGTGTTTCTATTAGTGATAATTTGTTTAATTTAGGTATATACTCTTAGGAGTGATTCAGAGAAGCTTATTTTTTCCTACATGGGGCCTGGTTTATAATAGCTTGTAGAATATACTGTAAGTCTGATATATTAAACATAGGGTCTATATATAAATTTAGGAAACGCTACCGTACACCATAAAATAATAATATTTGTGTGTAATTTTAGTTCAGTTTTCCATTTCATGGAATCAGTGGGGTATTTACTATTTTGTTTCAAGGGGTTTTGCTTGTTTTGGGAGGGACTTTGCTAACTTTAATCATGGAAATGTGAAAATTCTGCAATATATATAAAATAATAAAAAGTTGGGATAAAATTTCGATGAGTATTTCAATCCGGAAGCCACCCCTTTAAATATGGCACTGCATAAAATACAATATTAAATATCTTGTGTTGGTTCAAATGAAGTTCCTTCTGAGCATGCATTAATTAGATGCAGTATTGAACTCACTTTAAAGTGGGGGATGCAAGTAACAAACGCTTATTCAAGAAATTTGACAGCTAACTGTAAGAATGTACTTTCTTTTTCTCTCCCTCCATTTTCAAATATACAGGAAATGAAAACAGCAAGTGAGGAGGAAATTCTCCTCATCCCTCCTGCAAATCTCAGACAGAAGAAAATATGAACTGCACTTCTTCAAAATATTTGGAGTGGTGTTAAATAGGAATATTCAATTAATTTATATTGCATGTTTACCTCATGTGGATATTTGTTGAATAATAATAATAGACTACTTTCCGTCTACCTTTACTTGTATAAACATTCATTATTTCTTGTTAAATTAAATAATAACAACAAAAAATTACTATGTATACATACACATAAATTTAATTAAACAGTTTTAGAAACATAGCTAAGAAAGTTCTTCAAAATAAATAGATTTAATAGGCTTTTTGTTTAGCTCAATAAGAAAAATAGAATTCTGATTATGATTTAAAAGATTTTATGATACATTAAATGTTATTTATGTTATTAATTTATCGAGCCTACTCTGTTTATGGGTCTCCTTTAGCCTAGCAGGCATAACCGTGGGACGTTAAACTCAATGCAACCAAATCTATTTGTGGGATTACGCTTCGCCACTGACTGTCATCAGTCAACAAAAATCGCCGTGTGAATGTATGCGTTCTTTTCTTTTTTCTTTCTTTTCTTTTTAGTTTGGGTTAATGAAATTTGTATCGGATTGTCAATTTTGAAGAAAAACGTATTTCCCACGACAATTGTAAACAATCAAAACAGTTGTTGGGAAATGATTAATTTCCAGAACTATTATTCCACCCGCATAATGTGTTATTGTTGATATGACTATCTATGGTGATCGTCATGGATCATATCTTTCTCTATCAAAGCGAGACCAGTACTGGGATCGTTACAATGCTGAACTCCATAAAATGCACAGAAAACTTATTCGTATGCATCCAGTTTGGTCAATAGATATGATGCTCTCATGTTGCACACAACGCACGGCCACATGTTCTCAAAATACTATGTAAGACTACCTATCCCCATGCCGTAGGCATCAGGGGACCACCGATGGGTAACTAGAAATATCTCGCCAAACATTGGCGGCCCCGCAGCGACGATCCGCGGTGGCCCCACTTTCATTTTGAAAATTATACCACCAGCGGCAGAGACGCGACGAAATGCCAATGAACAACAAACTTACTCCCCCAAAATATGTGAAATTACCTATGTGCGTAATTTGTTACATTAAGAAGAGTCTAAAAAACAATTTTAAAAAGTAATATATATATATATATATATATATATATATATATATATATATATATATATATATATATATATATATAGATAGATAGATAGATAGATAGATAGATAGATAGAAGGATAGATATAGATATAGATATAGATATATGTGCCTGAGGGGAGGCGCAAATCACCAACCTTTGGATTACTAAGCGCGTGCTCTTAAGACTTGGCCACGCAGGCTATATAGAAAACATCGCTTGTAGAGGCATAACTCTTAGCCCACCGATTATAACTTTTAATTCCTTAATTTCCATTCCATCCCTTTCCTTAAAGAGGGTGTAGCCCTCTACAGGGTAGCTAGCCCAAGGGCTAGCAAAAGAGAGAAAAAAATAGAGGCATAAATCGTTGAGGTATTTTTAATTTAGCTAATCAGAGTGGTCCTGTAACTGTGTATATTCGACGATAACCGTTTGCGATTAGATAAAACCCGTTCGCCATGTAATTTTATAATAAAACGACGCGCGCCTATTTACTTTATTTTATGGTTCTCTCATATTCACTTTCAAGTGATTGGCTACAGTTGTCATCTAAAATCATACAATTATACGCACTCATCTCAAGATTTTTCACTTCATGATGTAGAGGCAGGGGTTATTCTTGACCCCCGTAGCTCACTTTAGGAAGAATTCGTCAGGAAAAATAATATATAACAATAACCGCATGCACATGTCTAGCGATAGTTCGTGTTGGTCCCTTCGCAATTCTCCGCGACGAATCGAAGAAGCGCGGACCAAAATGACTTCGTCCTGCTATGCGGTGGTAACTTCAATGCTCCGACTTTAGATATCTCTTTCGACTCGACGAAACTCTGCCGCCAGTGGCACACTAGCGGCAGTCCTTCGACACGTCGCTATAGCGACGATCGACATTTATCGGCAAGTGGGCTACTAGGTGTTGGCAACGTTTACGGCATGGGGAATAATTTAGTATCCGGGGGTGGGGTATAATCAGGAACGAAACATATACAATCTATATATCAATCGATTCAGCTTGACAAAACAAATCGATCGATATCAAATTTAACTACTTCCGGTTTACTGAGTCTAAGTTAGTTTTCGGGGGTGGGGTATAATCAGCAACGAAACATATACAATCTATATATCAATCGATTCAGCTTGACAAAACAAATCAATACCAAATTTAACTACTTCCGGTTAACCACTTCCGGTTTACTGAGTCTAAGTTAGTTTTCGGGGGTGGGTATAATCAGCAACGAAACATATACAATCTATATATCAATCGATTCAGCTTGACAAAACAAATCGATCGATACCAAATTTAACTACTTCCGGTTAACCACTTCCGGTTTACTGAGTCTAATTTAGTTTTCGGGGGTGGGGTATAATCAGCAACGAAACATATACAATCTATATATCAATCAATTCAGCTTGACAAAGCAAATCGATCGATACCAATTTTTACTACTTCCGGACAACCACCTCTGGTTTACTGAGTCTAATTTAGTTCCCGGGGGTGGGGTATAATCAGCAACGAACAATCTGTATATCAATTGACTCAGCTGATTATACCTCACCCCTGGAAAATAAATTAGGCTCAGTAAACCGGAAGTGGTTAACCGGAAGTAGTTAAATTTGGTGTAATGTACCATTACAGTTGAAAGTAATGGCAATTTTTTTTTTACGCATCCTATACCTAGTAATTTTTTTTTTAATTCAATTTCGGTTTAGTTACACAATTTATTTACTCTCTTTACTTCGAATTAAATATAATGAACCCAAAGGTTTCATTAGTAACCATATTCCCACTGTATAATATATTTATTTATATTTTGATTAAGTGTAAATCCCATTTACGGATATATAACTTGAATAGTTACAAGGTTTACCATTCTGACGTCATACCGAAACATAGTTCCGTTATTGGATATAAATTTCCTTAATTTCAGACCAATGTAGATTTTGGCCAGGTACCTAATCTTTCCCTCACCCCCTCTAACTAGTCCATAGTCACTTTCAGATCCGGTCATATCTGGATTTGCCAAATTTCTATTTGCTTTGTAATTTCCGCGGCTAAAGTTTTCGTTCTGATTGGAGGAATTCTCCTACCTCTGGCTTTTTCGGCGCAATGTTATCAGAACAAACGAAGACACCTGGCAAGGAGCAGCTTGTAAATTTTTGTGCTACATATTTTTCGGGAAGAATTCCAATTTCCAAGGACAACTAAGGTAACATATAATGTAATTCAATAGTTAAAGATTTACAACGAAATAGGAGCCCGAAAAATCCGCAAATTTTGGTAAAGAAGCTGCAATTCAGTGAAATAACAAATTCCAGTTCTGTTTACTAGGAAGCCATGTTTGCTGCCTATCGAGAATAGACAACAGTGAAAGAGTGACTTTATTTTTTTTATTTCAAACTCAAGTAGGGATTAGGGAAATTACGACCTGTTTGGTGCATGTTGTTCGTGTATTAAGTAAATGTGACTTTCTATTATTTATTCAGTAATCGCATGTACGTAGGCTTGATGGTTGTAAAGTGAATAATAATAATGGCAGCTTAAGTTAGCTTAAAAGGGCTCCTATCCCCTTTTCCAAATTGAACCAGTTCTAGCGGGGGAATGGGTTAGTTATTGTTCGTTTTAGGGCCTTTTCCCCTTTCAGGGGAAGGGTCCCTCCATAAACCTCGTTAAGGTGCCCCCAGGGCATCAATTTTTGGCAATCATTATGTAAACAATTGGTCAGGTCAATTAGACCTAGTGTTTACCTTTCTCATTTTACCCCCTTTAAATTAAATAGAGCCGACTATGTATATATCGACGAGGGAGTAATGTATTTTAAATTTAATGTGTTAGGTTATTTTCGTCAACATGCATGTAACTAAATGGTGCATGTTTAGTTTAGTTAGTTGTCTTTATGTATAGTACTAACAGTGGTGTATGTAGTTAGTAGTTTTGTGTGAGTGTGTGAATTTTCGATTTGGACAGTGTATAAATATGCTTTAATTTAGTACCATTTTTCTAACATAAATAAACCAGAGTAAATATTAAATTTCTGATTAATGAGTACAAGTATACATTTCAGTACACGGTAAATTATGCCTCCACTACAGCGCCATAGCGTCAGTTTTCGGTAGTCAATTGTTTGTTGACAGTACGACATCGCATGACTTAGTGATTTAGATTGTTTGATTTTGGACAGTTATTCTCAAATTACTTCCCGTGGACATGGTTTTCGGTTCGGATGAGTATACCTTCGTATAAAATAGCATGAGATCTTACTGTACTGAAAATTTCAGCTTGCTAGGTCCAGTAGTTAATGAATAATCCGCTGAAATAAAGAACACCTATTTTCTTAATAGAAGTAAAGCCCATATGCTGTTACTGTTTGTTTAAAAATGTAGTATTAAATTCTTTTTTCCCGTGGCTGTCGAAAATTCCATTGTTGCTTCAGTTTTATCAACAAATCAGAAATAGATTAATCATTGACAATTTAACTTTTCGTAAATACATGTATGATTTTTTTTTTTAAACCTGCAAGGTAAATACAATTTGGGTGCTTCGAAATAAAGAGTACGTGGTTCGATGAATGTGATCGTGTGGTGGTTTGAGCGTGATAGATTGTGATAGTTATATATATATATATATTTATTACTACGTAATGTAGATATGTGTATGGCCTGCGTGTAAAATGTACGAAATAGGGTGTTTATAAAATATTACTTCGTGCGAAAATTAGTAGATAATGAATGAATGTAATGATATGTTAATAATATGATATATAATATGAACGAGATGACGACCCCTATATTTAAATGGATAGGCCTAGTGAATTTTATATAGTGAAAATATGAATATGTTTACGAAAAAAAAAAATCTCTCGCGTTTTGACTTCCACACCAGTGCATTCATCCAACCGAGTTTGCTACTTGAATGTAAATTATAGTTGGGAATTGTGTGTTACTTTGCATTTATGTACCTCATAATAACAGCCCCAAATCTTAAGCCTTTCAATAGATAGAGTAGTATCATGTGGGAATTACTTCTAAAGGATGACAGAAATGATAATTAAGAAAATCAACTGCTATATCCTGTGATCATCGAAAAGTACAGGTTTCGGTCATTTGTACCTTTAGCATTCATAGCCTCTCCGAGATTTTTTTTTTGTTGCTTACCTTATTTATTTATTGTGCAGTGTTCATATAACTCAGTTCGGACTATCCGATTAAATTAACTGCTACTAAATATAGCGTACCCGGATGTCGACCCCTAGTCCCCTTAAGTATTTTCGTTTCTTTTCTTAGTTTAATTAGATGAGGGAAATTAACGACATCCCAGACTGTGGCGTGTCTGCGCAGGGTAGCCATCGGTGATGTTTGGGTTATTGAAATCACCGATCCAAAATTCAGTTTATTTAATTTTTTTTTAATTTTGGCAAATCACTAATTAGGGATATCTTAGCTATTACTCTAATTTCATTACTATTCTGGAATCTTCTAGTTTCCAAGTGGTCGGATGATTTTTTTTTTCTTTTCAAATCCTAAATTAACGCCTTCTCTAACCTTCCGGACGATTTTCGGGACCCTGTTGGTTTGGGCCGGATACGGTTACTAGATAATAATTTTACAAGCAATAACTTGTGAAGTTATTATTTACAAGACACAGACTTGCTCCTTGGCAGCAGGGCGCTCCTTGAGTCTACGTATTTGAGTAGACCACCCTTTTGGCATTTTAATAATATTTTGGCTAAGGATTTGTTGAGAGTGAAATTCGACTTCTGTCTTTGTAGCGTTAGTTATTTCTCACTTAAGTCTTTGGCGCCCCTATTCTTCGTCTTCTTTCTTTTCTATCTCTCTCTCTGTCTTCATTACTTAGAGATTTTTTCTTTTTTTTTCAAATTTTTCAACCTTGCCCCCCCCCCCCGGTTTCTGAAACTCATAAAACATACAATATTCATTTCACTTATTTCGATCGTATGTACTAACTGAGACATCGAAGGATGCAATTCGTGGAGGTATTGCAGCACAACTCAGGACCATTTTCGCGATATTCAATCCACCACGGGAGAAATTGACGGGAAGGTACACTATGCTTTCAGATTCCTAGAAACCTTCGTTATTCATTGATCATACAACTTATATCAATTGATTACTGATTTCTGGTTTTTATTTCTATTGATTGGTCATATAGTGTGTATGTATTAATAGTTTGGGCCCACTAGTTTCGAATAACATTGATTTTTTTTATATACATATATATATGTACTTACATAGTTTTAAGAGTTACGTGCCTGCTCTATTTGTTGCATTTTCCACCTCTTATATCAACTCATTAAATAACACCATCTATTTTTTTTTGTATATATACGCGGATCTTTAGTAAATTGAAAATGATTATTGATTATCGGGTTTATTCATATGAAATACAATGTTGCAACCTTATGAAGAAAAAAAAGGTGAATTTTGATAGTCAGGGTTTTTGTTTTGTCTTTGAGCCAAATAAATATAAATATTTATAAAATATGAATACTTGTCGAATATGAACGGTTATGTAGAATTTAAACGTCGACGAAATATTAAAGTGAAATTTATTGTATGGATTAATATGAATATATATATATATATGCGAGTATGTATGTAATGGGCTCGATATTTACCCTGGTCTTGTTAGGTTGCCATAGATTTTTGACACCCGGTATTAACCAACTATTTGTGATATATAGTATTACCGCGTAAATTGTCATAAATTACTTTTTGTTGAGTTGTTATTAATTTCTGTAACTATTAAAGTGGAATATAATGTTAAATACTGCATGTGAATAAAACAAGTAGCGGGTCGTAAGATAAATAAGAATAACCCTAATCCTTACCCAAATTTACTTTGCGAGTGAAATTAGCAACCTACGAAACAGTGCGCCCCTCCAACGACTTTTTCCATCAGTAAACATGAAACAAATCCATCCCCTACGATCGGAAACCAAACTATTCAATATTTAGAATCTTTTGACTACAAGATCTATACTAGGAAAAAATTAGTGATCTTAAATTCAACGAACTGAAAGCTGTTTAATAAGTTAATGTGAATACCGGAACATGGAAATATGTTCCCAATATCTGTGACTGGATTTGATAATATTTCTTTAATATTAACAAACTTTGAAATTTTAGATAAAGTGCGTCGAGTGACGAAATGAGAAATATAGATATACATATATGTGATATGAAGCAATTAGTTGTCTATAGTTAAAACAAAAACAATTGAATACTCTCATGGACACAAACCACAGTGCGTAAAGAGAGTTGGAAAAAGAAGCTATTATCGACGTAAAAACAAAGACTCATAAAACTGTCGATATGTCTCCTATTGAGACAAAGACTCAATAAAATATTACTAAAGTGTTTTTTTTTTGAATGATTAACCAATTATTTTTTCTCTTTTGCCTGCAACGATATGTATTCATTGCATTGAATTTTAAATATATCTTGACCCTTGAAGTTTTTTTTTTCTTCTTTTTTCTTGTTTCGTCTTTGGTTTAATTCTCTTTCATGTAATTCAACTTTTAATATATATATATAAAAGGGAAATGTGTTATTTGATCTTGTTGCAAGTAGCGAATTTCTGTGAATGTTTATGAAACATTCTTTTCATGTATTAAATTTTTTCTGTTATGTCAAACTAAATCTTCTTCTATTGAAATGTAATAAATGTCTATAGCAATGTAGTTAGGTTAGTTTAATTTAACTAAATACAATCCGAAATATACATTGTCCTGTATGAATGTGTGTGTGAGTGAAATGTAGGTTTAGTATTAAGTGCATCCATTATCTTGTCATACATGTGTAATTTATTATAATTATTGGTAGTTATCAATTGAACTCATTGAATGTTAATACTAACTTAAGTTGGCTCTATGAAGGAAGTAAAAAGGACTGAAGTAGCCTGAACGAATGATCATCATGAGAGAACTGTGAAAGTCAAAATCTTCGACACATATGTGATACTCTGATTTTTTTTTTCCTGTGGTCGTTTCTAACATGCCATCAACTTCGTCGTTCATTTTTCAAATATTGGATATTAGTCTAGAACTTCTGGAAATATTGAATAAACGGTAAAATTAAACTTTCTCGTTTATCTCCGAGCTAGATTGGGATAATTCGGTAGTTGGGGTCAAATGGATCTAGATCGGGGATGTATGGGTTAACATGTGTCTATCTTTGATCACCCTAATACCAAACATTCACCCAATAGCTATTGGAAATGATCACAATTAGATAATTATTCACTTTCCTTTACCATATTCCTCAAAATATTTAGTAACAGCTTCCCCTTTATCACCTTCTTACTTTACATCTTTCCTCTTCTATCTTCTTTTTCTTTTCTTCATCTTCTTCTCCTCCTTCTAATTTCTTTTTAATAAAACTGAAAGGGGGGTAGTGACTGGGAATTCTATATGTAATAAACACGGTCATGTATTTATTTATTTGATTTTATTTTCCTTAGAAGTCCGATAAAAGGTTTTCTCTTTTCGATCGAACCTAGTATGTTCGAAATTAAGAAATTAAGAAATGGAAATTATATTCCAATATAATTAGGCATAAGCTGATAGCTTCATGAACATCCCTACCAGGGGTGAAGGGTTCCCACTCACGACTTATTCTGTGCATCACTTTTGTTGCAGATTTTTTTTTTTCAATCAGTTTTAGATTGACGAGCGGTGACAGGATTCGTTGTTATGGCAACAGTGGTTTCTATGACAACGACCCCTTTTTCCAGTTTTAGAATGGCGACACGTGACAAGATTGTTGCCATGGTAACCATGTTTACTGTGGTAACGGATCTGAAAATGCTTATTGAATAATACCAGTTATCATGCCAATCAGTTTGAATTGGTGAACCGCGACAAGAATGGTTGTCATGGCAACGCTTGTTCCCATGGCAACGGATCTCCGTTTAAATGGCGACCGATAGATTTGAAATTTTTTTTAAGAATGTCAAAGAGTGAGGTTGAAGGCATGTTGAATTGATTACAACATTGAAATTAATACGAGAAATTTTATAGTCAAGTGAAACAAGTAGAGTCGTTGGCTACTTTGTCATTTTTGTTTCCTTTTCTAAGGGGGAAAAAGAGAAGGAGTGTCAAAATTTTTCTAAAATAGAACTAAACGCTAGAAGGGTTTCAAGGAAGGAAAGAGAATGGGAGTCCTTTAATTCATGAATAATACTTGTCTGGATAGCGAATAAGTATTTTATAGTATATGTGTATTTCTGATATATATCTTGTCTTTTGTAAAGTGTAAAGTGTCTCAAAACTATGGCAACAAAAAAGGTTGTTGTGTCACAGGACGAGTGTGATGTCACGTGCACTCAATGCACATTAAACGAAAAAGAGAAAAGATCTCGCGCCCCGCGGAGACTTATAAGATGTACCGGTTGTGGACTAAAATGGATCCACTTTGCTTGCTCCAATTTGGACGATACTGCTGAAAATGCAGAAAAAGTTCAAACCGGCGAAATAATGAAATATTGTGAGGAGTGTGAAAAGGACCGAGGCCAAATATCTCCAGCGGAGATATCTGACCTCGACGATGAGGAAAAGAGTGAAAATCAAAGTGATTCTCGGGATCAGACGGCAAACCCGAAGGAAGGAATGTCATCTGGAGGGTCTGACACGTCTGCATTAATTCGCCAGATGATGGAAATGATGCATGAAAAATTTTCTAATATGAACGAAAGATTCACTAACATGGAACAAAATAATACAGAAATGAGGCGTGAGAATGCAGAAATGAGACGTGAAATAAATGAGAAGTTTGATACCTCGAAACGAGAGACCGACGCTCGATTCGAGATATTAAACAATAAATTTGACCAGATTTGTTTAGACTTTGCTTCTTCGATGAGCAAATTGAAAGAGCAAACGTCTACGGAACTAGAGCAGGTTAGATACCGGGCCCAACAGTCTACCGAGCAGCTCAGAGACGAAACAAATAAGAAATTCAACGAAATAGATATAAGGTTTGAGAGTACAAACAAAAGATTTGGTGACATCGAACAAAAAGTTGAACAGCAGCAGGCTGAAATAAGTAGATTGAATGTTGTAATATCCGACCTATCAATAGAAACTAAACTAGAGTCGGTTGACCAAAGAATTAGTCGAATTCAAACCGAAGTAGACAGTATTAAGGGGAATATTACTAAATTGCAAATCGCCAAGTCTGATATCTCCTATCCTTTTCCTGATGGCGATTCTCCAGGGAAAATTCTCCCAGAAACAAGTAACGTCCTCCCGGGTAAGAGTCAAGTGTTGCCTGATGCACGGGACACAGCAATGTATTGCCCCCCGCATCAGCCAACCTCGAAATCATGGTTGAGTAATTTTGATGTACCGATGCAGTCGAGTGTTGTGACTACAACAGTCACTAGCGTAAATGCTCACTCTACCTTTGGAATGGTACAATCGTACAGCGTGCTGCCAGGAGGGGAAAGGAGATGTGCCGGACCGTCGGTTACTACCGTGGTGGGTCCTAAGTTTGAACCTTACATGGTCAACACAAATTACAAAACCTCTCTTGGTCATATGGGAGCGTTCAGTTCAGTGACCACTCCGTCGGTGGCAAATCCGGTGACAACCCCAACTGTTCAGGATAACGCGTTGATTCCACTGGATTCTTTTCCTGCCCCGTATAGTATGAGCTCTAAAGTTTCCCTCCGGGATATTGAACGTTTTCCCACTTTCGATGGGAACATTACTAACGGGTTACCTCGAGTTTTCCTGCGGAGACTGCAGCAATATTTAGACATGTATAAACTTACTGATGGGGAACGCCTGCAGATAGTTGAAAAATGTTTGATCGCCGCTTCGGGCGCATGGTTTGCTTCGGTTAAATACCAAATCCGGACGTTTAGTGATTTTTTGATTCTTTTCAAAGAAGAATATTGTAATGAGCACATCGAGCGGCTCCAAAAGAGAAACTTACAATCACTCCGGTATGATCGCTCCAAGTATGGGTCCCTCTTGGACTATGCTTGGAAAATTATCGAACTATATTATCAGATAGCTGAACATCCCTCTCAGGCTGAACTTGTAGATATTATAGTTAACGCTCTTCCACCCGATGAGTCCCGGGCCATAGCGTCCCACTTGTGCCAAACGGTGCGAGAAGTCACCTCACGTTTAGCTGCCTTGTGCGGCAAGGAAGTTGGTGGTCCACCAAAACGATACTTCGCCCGACAGGCAAAAATTCTAAAACCGACGAAGACGAAGGTAACGGCAAGTTGCCAGACAGATTTCCTGAGTTATACCCAAGCTGGATCTCGTTATCCTAGTGGGTATGGCTCAGAAAACAACAATAATGGCCGGCGACTATTTAGGAATCGGCTCATGTTCAACAATCGCCGGAGTTATCGTCCCTATGACCGTACCAACATGGAATCGAACCCGGGTAGGGGCGATAACACCAGGAGGAATTTTAACAGGGCGTACGGAAGAAGGGAGAACGGTAATAGTCAGAATAATAGTAACAATAATGTAAATCGACCCCAGAATTCAGTCCCTTCGCAAGTGCGTGGTAACGGTGAGCCTAGAACAATATTAAATAAAAGTGATAGTCGGGAAACTGCGGCCTAATGTCATCTGATATGCTAGTCGACGGCTGAAGCCTTACGAATTGTATCTGTCGATTTCTCAGTTATAACTTCTGTCCGTTCTATTGCTATATGAACACTACTGAAAAAAAAAAGTATCGGAACTCACAATTTTCGAAATTTAAAGATTTTCAATTGTACAGAAGATAAACGTAGTGAATTACTCGCGCAATACCCCAAGTAGATATAATATACTGTCCTAGAGTGACTGGTAACGTTTGAATGGGATGAATGAGTGTATTAACTTAACAAGCATCATTAGTTAGTATTCCCAATTAGCAAAATTTTGTTATTCTAACAAAATTTTGTTAATGGGCCGGGGAAAACTGTAATGTACCATTACAGTTGAAAGTAATGGCAATTTTTTTTTTACGCATCCTATACCTAGTAATTTTTTTTTAAATTCAATTTCGGTTTAGTTACACAATTTATTTACTCTCTTTACTTCGAATTAAATATAATGAACCCAAAGGTTTCATTAGTAACCATATTCCCACTGTATAATATATTTATTTATATTTTGATTAAGTGTAAATCCCATTTACGGATATATAACTTGAATAGTTACAAGGTTTACCATTCTGACGTCATACCGAAACATAGTTCCGTTATTGGATATAAATTTCCTTAATTTCAGACCAATGTAGATTTTGGCCAGGTACCTAATCTTTCCCTCACCCCCTCTCACTAGTCCATAGTCACTTTCAGATCCGGTCATATCTGGATTTGCCAAATTTCTATTTGCTTTGTAATTTCCGCGGCTAAAGTTTTCGTTCTGATTGGAGGAATTCTCCTACCTCTGGCTTTTTCGGCGCAATGTTATCAGAACAAACGAAGACACCTGGCAAGGAGCAGCTTGTAAATTTTTGTGCTACATATTTTTCGGGAAGAATTCCAATTTCCAAGGACAACTAAGGTAACATATAATGTAATTCAATAGTTAAAGATTTACAACGAAATAGGAGCCCGAAAAATCCGCAAATTTTGGTAAAGAAGCTGCAATTCAGTGAAATAACAAATTCCAGTTCTGTTTACTAGGAAGCCATGTTTGCTGCCTATCGAGAATAGACAACAGTGAAAGAGTGACTTTATTTTTTTTTATTTCAAACTCAAGTAGGGATTAGGGAAATTACGACCTGTTTGGTGCATGTTGTTCGTGTATTAAGTAAATGTGACTTTCTATTATTTATTCAGTAATCGCATGTACGTAGGCTTGATGGTTGTAAAGTGAATAATAATAATGGCAGCTTAAGTTAGCTTAAAAGGGCTCCTATCCCCTTTTCCAAATTGAACCAGTTCTAGCGGGGGAATGGGTTAGTTATTGTTCGTTTTAGGGCCTTTTCCCCTTTCAGGGGAAGGGTCCCTCCATAAACCTCGTTAAGGTGCCCCCAGGGCATCAATTTTTGGCAATCATTATGTAAACAATTGGTCAGGTCAATTAGACCTAGTGTTTACCTTTCTCATTTTACCCCCTTTAAATTAAATAGAGCCGACTATGTATATATCGACGAGGGAGTAATGTATTTTAAATTTAATGTGTTAGGTTATTTTCGTCAACATGCATGTAACTAAATGGTGCATGTTTAGTTTAGTTAGTTGTCTTTATGTATAGTACTAACAGTGGTGTATGTAGTTAGTAGTTTTGTGTGAGTGTGTGAATTTTCGATTTGGACAGTGTATAAATATGCTTTAATTTAGTACCATTTTTCTAACATAAATAAACCAGAGTAAATATTAAATTTCTGATTAATGAGTACAAGTATACATTTCAGTACACGGTAAATTATGCCTCCACTACAGCGCCATAGCGTCAGTTTTCGGTAGTCAATTGTTTGTTGACAGTACGACATCGCATGACTTAGTGATTTAGATTGTTTGATTTTGGACAGTTATTCTCAAATTACTTCCCGTGGACATGGTTTTCGGTTCGGATGAGTATACCTTCGTATAAAATAGCATGAGATCTTACTGTACTGAAAATTTCAGCTTGCTAGGTCCAGTAGTTAATGAATAATCCGCTGAAATAAAGAACACCTATTTTCTTAATAGAAGTAAAGCCCATATGCTGTTACTGTTTGTTTAAAAATGTAGTATTAAATTCTTTTTTCCCGTGGCTGTCGAAAATTCCATTGTTGCTTCAGTTTTATCAACAAATCAGAAATAGATTAATCATTGACAATTTAACTTTTCGTAAATACATGTATGATTTTTTTTTTTAAACCTGCAAGGTAAATACAATTTGGGTGCTTCGAAATAAAGAGTACGTGGTTCGATGAATGTGATCGTGTGGTGGTTTGAGCGTGATAGATTGTGATAGTTATATATATATATATATTTATTACTACGTAATGTAGATATGTGTATGGCCTGCGTGTAAAATGTACGAAATAGGGTGTTTATAAAATATTACTTCGTGCGAAAATTAGTAGATAATGAATGAATGTAATGATATGTTAATAATATGATATATAATATGAACGAGATGACGACCCCTATATTTAAATGGATAGGCCTAGTGAATTTTATATAGTGAAAATATGAATATGTTTACGAAAAAAAAAATCTCTCGCGTTTTGACTTCCACACCAGTGCATTCATCCAACCGAGTTTGCTACTTGAATGTAAATTATAGTTGGGAATTGTGTGTTACTTTGCATTTATGTACCTCATAATAACAGCCCCAAATCTTAAGCCTTTCAATAGATAGAGTAGTATCATGTGGGAATTACTTCTAAAGGATGACAGAAATGATAATTAAGAAAATCAACTGCTATATCCTGTGATCATCGAAAAGTACAGGTTTCGGTCATTTGTACCTTTAGCATTCATAGCCTCTCCGAGATTTTTTTTTTGTTGCTTACCTTATTTATTTATTGTGCAGTGTTCATATAACTCAGTTCGGACTATCCGATTAAATTAACTGCTACTAAATATAGCGTACCCGGATGTCGACCCCTAGTCCCCTTAAGTATTTTCGTTTCTTTTCTTAGTTTAATTAGATGAGGGAAATTAACGACATCCCAGACTGTGGCGTGTCTGCGCAGGGTAGCCATCGGTGATGTTTGGGTTATTGAAATCACCGATCCAAAATTCAGTTTATTTAATTTTTTTTAATTTTGGCAAATCACTAATTAGGGATATCTTAGCTATTACTCTAATTTCATTACTATTCTGGAATCTTCTAGTTTCCAAGTGGTCGGATGATTTTTTTTTTCTTTTCAAATCCTAAATTAACGCCTTCTCTAACCTTCCGGACGATTTTCGGGACCCTGTTGGTTTGGGCCGGATACGGTTACTAGATAATAATTTTACAAGCAATAACTTGTGAAGTTATTATTTACAAGACACAGACTTGCTCCTTGGCAGCAGGGCGCTCCTTGAGTCTACGTATTTGAGTAGACCACCCTTTTGGCATTTTAATAATATTTTGGCTAAGGATTTGTTGAGAGTGAAATTCGACTTCTGTCTTTGTAGCGTTAGTTATTTCTCACTTAAGTCTTTGGCGCCCCTATTCTTCGTCTTCTTTCTTTTCTATCTCTCTCTGTCTTCATTACTTAGAGATTTTTTCTTTTTTTTTCAAATTTTTCAACCTTGGCCCCCCCCCCGGTTTCTGAAACTCATAAAACATACAATATTCATTTCACTTATTTCGATCGTATGTACTAACTGAGACATCGAAGGATGCAATTCGTGGAGGTATTGCAGCACAACTCAGGACCATTTTCGCGATATTCAATCCACCACGGGAGAAATTGACGGGAAGGTACACTATGCTTTCAGATTCCTAGAAACCTTCGTTATTCATTGATCATACAACTTATATCAATTGATTACTGATTTCTGGTTTTTATTTCTATTGATTGGTCATATAGTGTGTATGTATTAATAGTTTGGGCCCACTAGTTTCGAATAACATTGATTTTTTTTATATACATATATATATATGTACTTACATAGTTTTAAGAGTTACGTGCCTGCTCTATTTGTTGCATTTTCCACCTCTTATATCAACTCATTAAATAACACCATCTATTTTTTTTGTATATATACGCGGATCTTTAGTAAATTGAAAATGATTATTGATTATCGGGTTTATTCATATGAAATACAATGTTGCAACCTTATGAAGAAAAAAAAGGTGAATTTTGATAGTCAGGGTTTTTGTTTTGTCTTTGAGCCAAATAAATATAAATATTTATAAAATATGAATACTTGTCGAATATGAACGGTTATGTAGAATTTAAACGTCGACGAAATATTAAAGTGAAATTTATTGTATGGATTAATATGAATATATATATATATATGCGAGTATGTATGTAATGGGCTCGATATTTACCCTGGTCTTGTTAGGTTGCCATAGATTTTTGACACCCGGTATTAACCAACTATTTGTGATATATAGTATTACCGCGTAAATTGTCATAAATTACTTTTTGTTGAGTTGTTATTAATTTCTGTAACTATTAAAGTGGAATATAATGTTAAATACTGCATGTGAATAAAACAAGTAGCGGGTCGTAAGATAAATAAGAATAACCCTAATCCTTACCCAAATTTACTTTGCGAGTGAAATTAGCAACCTACGAAACAGTGCGCCCCTCCAACGACTTTTTCCATCAGTAAACATGAAACAAATCCATCCCCTACGATCGGAAACCAAACTATTCAATATTTAGAATCTTTTGACTACAAGATCTATACTAGGAAAAAATTAGTGATCTTAAATTCAACGAACTGAAAGCTGTTTAATAAGTTAATGTGAATACCGGAACATGGAAATATGTTCCCAATATCTGTGACTGGATTTGATAATTTTTCTTTAATATTAACAAACTTTGAAATTTTAGATAAAGTGCGTCGAGTGACGAAATGAGAAATATAGATATACATATATGTGATATGAAGCAATTAGTTGTCTATAGTTAAAACAAAAACAATTGAATACTCTCATGGACACAAACCACAGTGCGTAAAGAGAGTTGGAAAAAGAAGCTATTATCGACGTAAAAACAAAGACTCATAAAACTGTCGATATGTCTCCTATTGAGACAAAGACTCAATAAAATATTACTAAAGTGTTTTTTTTTTGAATGATTAACCAATTATTTTTTCTCTTTTGCCTGCAACGATATGTATTCATTGCATTGAATTTTAAATATATCTTGACCCTTGAAGTTTTTTTTCTTCTTTTTTCTTGTTTCGTCTTTGGTTTAATTCTCTTTCATGTAATTCAACTTTTAATATATATATATAAAAGGGAAATGTGTTATTTGATCTTGTTGCAAGTAGCGAATTTCTGTGAATGTTTATGAAACATTCTTTTCATGTATTAATTTTTTTCTGTTATGTCAAACTAAATCTTCTTCTATTGAAATGTAATAAATGTCTATAGCAATGTAGTTAGGTTAGTTTAATTTAACTAAATACAATCCGAAATATACATTGTCCTGTATGAATGTGTGTGTGAGTGAAATGTAGGTTTAGTATTAAGTGCATCCATTATCTTGTCATACATGTGTAATTTATTATAATTATTGGTAGTTATCAATTGAACTCATTGAATGTTAATACTAACTTAAGTTGGCTCTATGAAGGAAGTAAAAAGGACTGAAGTAGCCTGAACGAATGATCATCATGAGAGAACTGTGAAAGTCAAAATCTTCGACACATATGTGATACTCTGATTTTTTTTTCCTGTGGTCGTTTCTAACATGCCATCAACTTCGTCGTTCATTTTTCAAATATTGGATATTAGTCTAGAACTTCTGGAAATATTGAATAAACGGTAAAATTAAACTTTCTCGTTTATCTCCGAGCTAGATTGGGATAATTCGGTAGTTGGGGTCAAATGGATCTAGATCGGGGATGTATGGGTTAACATGTGTCTATCTTTGATCACCCTAATACCAAACATTCACCCAATAGCTATTGGAAATGATCACAATTAGATAATTATTCACTTTCCTTTACCATATTCCTCAAAATATTTAGTAACAGCTTCCCCTTTATCACCTTCTTACTTTACATCTTTCCTCTTCTATCTTCTTTTTCTTTTCTTCATCTTCTTCTCCTCCTTCTAATTTATTTTTAATAAAACTGAAAGGGGGGTCGTGACTGGGAATTCTATATGTAATAAACACGGTCATGTATTTATTTATTTGATTTTATTTTCCTTAGAAGTCCGATAAAAGGTTTTCTCTTTTCGATCGAACCTAGTATGTTCGAAATTAAGAAATTAAGAAATGGAAATTATATTCCAATATAATTAGGCATAAGCTGATAGCTTCATGAACATCCCTACCAGGGGTGAAGGGTTCCCACTCACGACTTATTCTGTGCATCACTTTTGTTGCAGATTTTTTTTTTCAATCAGTTTTAGATTGACGAGCGGTGACAGGATTCGTTGTTATGGCAACAGTGGTTTCTATGACAACGACCCCTTTTTCCAGTTTTATACAGAAACAGTTGAAAGTAATGGCAATTTTTTTTACGCATCCTGTACCTAGTAATTTTTTTTTAATTCAATTTCGGTTTAGTTACACAATTTATTTACTCTCTTTACTTCGAATTAAATATAATGAACCCAAAGGTTTCATTAGTAACCATATTCCCACTGTATAATATATTTATTTATATTTTGATTAAGTGTAAATCCCATTTACGGATATATAACTTGAATAGTTACAAGGTTTACCATTCTGACGTCATACCGAAACATAGTTCCGTTATTGGATATAAATTTCCTTAATTTCAGACCAATGTAGATTTTGGCCAGGTACCTAATCTTTCCCTCACCCCCTCTCACTAGTCCATAGTCACTTTCAGATCCGGTCATATCTGGATTTGCCAAATTTCTATTTGCTTTGTAATTTCCGTGGCTAAAGTTTTCGTTCTGATTGGAGGAATTCTCCTACCTCTGGCTTTTTCGGCGCAATGTTATCAGAACAATAGAAGACACCTTGCAAGGAGCAGCTTGTAAATTTTGTGCTACATATTTTTCGGGAAGAATTCCAATTTCCAAGGACAACTAAGGTAACATATAATGTAATTCAATAGTTAAAGATTTACAACGAAATAGGAGCCCGAAAAATCCGCAAATTTTGGTAAAGAAGCTGCAATTCAGTGAAATAACAAATTCCAGTTCTGTTTACTAGGAAGCCATGTTTGCTGCCTATCGAGAATAGACAACAGTGAAAGAGTGACTTTATTTTTTTTTATTTTTATTTCAAACTCAAGTAGGGATTAGGGAAATTACGACCTGTTTGGTGCATGTTGTTCGTGTATTAAGTAAATGTGACTTTCTATTATTTATTCAGTAATCGCATGTACGTAGGTTTGATGGTTGTAAAGTGAATAATAATAATGGCAGCTTAAGTTAGCTTAAAAGGGCTCCTATCCCCTTTTCCAAATTGAACCAGTTCTAGCGGGGGAATGGGTTAGTTATTGTTCGTTTTAGGGCCTTTTCCCCTTTCAGGGGAAGGGTCCCTCCATAAACCTCGTTAAGGTGCCCCCAGGGCATCAATTTTTGGCAATCATTATGTAAACAATTGGTCAGGTCAATTAGACCTAGTGTTTACCTTTCTCATTTTACCCCCTTTAAATTAAATAGAGCCGACTATGTATATATCGACGAGGGAGTAATGTATTTTAAATTTAATGTGTTAGGTTATTTTCGTCAACATGCATGTAACTAAATGGTGCATGTTTAGTTTAGTTAGTTGTCTTTATGTATAGTACTAACAGTGGTGTATGTAGTTAGTAGTTTTGTGTGAGTGTGTGAATTTTCGATTTGGACAGTGTATAAATATGCTTTAATTTAGTACCATTTTTCTAACATAAATAAACCAGAGTAAATATTAAATTTCTGATTAATGAGTACAAGTATACATTTCAGTACACGGTAAATTATGCCTCCACTACAGCGCCATAGCGTCAGTTTTCGGTAGTCAATTGTTTGTTGACAGTACGACATCGCATGACTTAGTGATTTAGATTGTTTGATTTTGGACAGTTATTCTCAAATTACTTCCCGTGGACATGGTTTTCGGTTCGGATGAGTATACCTTCGTATAAAATAGCATGAGATCTTACTGTACTGAAAATTTCAGCTTGCTAGGTCCAGTAGTTAATGAATAATCCGCTGAAATAAAGAACACCTATTTTCTTAATAGAAGTAAAGCCCATATGCTGTTACTGTTTGTTTAAAAATGTAGTATTATATTCTTTTTTCCCGTGGCTGTCGAAAATTCCATTGTTGCTTCAGTTTTATCAACAAATTAGAAATAGATTAATCATTGACAATTTAACTTTCCGTAAATACATGTATGATTTATTTTTTTTAAACCTGCAAGGTAAATACAATTTGGGTGCTTCGAAATAAAGAGTACGTGGTTCGATGAATGTGATCGTGTGGTGGTTTGAGCGTGATAGATTGTGATAGTTATATATATATATTTATTACTGCGTAATGTAGATATGTGTATGGCCTGCGTGTAAAATGTACGAAATAGGGTGTTTATAAAATATTACTTCGTGCGAAAATTAGTAGATAATGAATGAATGTAATGATATGTTAATAATATGATATATAATATGAACGAGATGACGACCCCTATATTTAAATGGATAGGCCTAGTGAATTTTATATAGTGAAAATATTAACATGTTTACGAAGAAAGAAAGAAAAAAAATCTCTCGCGTTTTGACTTCCACACCAGTGCATTCATCCAACCGAGTTTGCTACTTGAAGGTAAATTATAGTTGGGAATTGTGTGTTACTTTGCATTTACGTACCTCATAATAACAGCCCCAGATCTTAAGCCTTTCAATAGATAGAGTAGTATCATGTGGGAATTACTTCTAAAGGATGACAGAAATGATAATTAAGAAAACCAACTGCTATATCCTGTGATCATCGAAAAGTACAGGTTTCGGTCATTTGTACCTTTAGCATTCATAGCCTCTCCGAGATTTTTTTTTTGTTGCTTACCTTATTTATTTATTGTGCAGTGTTCATATAACTCAGTTCGGACTATCCGATTAAATTAACTGCTACTAAATATCGCGTACCCGGATGTCGACCCCTAGTCCCCTTAAGTATTTTCGTTTCTTTTCTTAGTTTAATTAGATGAGGGAAATTAACGACATCCCAGACTGTGGCGTGTCTGCGCAGGGTAGCTATCGGTGAGGTTTGGCATAGGAATCACCGATCCAAAATTCAGTTTATTTAATTTTTTTTAATTTTGGCAAATCACTAATTAGGGATATCTTAGCTATTACTCTAATTTCATTACTATTCTGGAATCTTCTAGTTTCCAAGTGGTCGGATGATTTTTTTTTCTTTTCAAATCCTAAATTAACGCCTTCTCTAACCTTCCGGACGATTTTCGGGACCCTGTTGGTTTGGGCCGGATACGGTTCCTAGATAATAATTTTACAAGCAATAACTTGTGAAGTTATTATTTACAAGACACAGACTTGCTCCTTGGCAGCAGGGCGCTCCTTGAGTCTACGTATTTGAGTAGACCACCCTTTTGGCATTTTAATAATATTTTGGCTAAGGATTTGTTGAGAGTGAAATTCGACTTCTGTCTTTGTAGCGTTAGTTATTTCTCACTTAAGTCTTTGGCGCCCCTATTCTTCGTCTTCTTTCTTTTCTATCTCTCTCTCTGTCTTCATTACTTAGAGATTTTTTCTTTTTTTTTCAAATTTTTCAACCTTGCCCCCCCCCCGGTTTCTGAAACTCATAAAACATACAATATTCATTTCACTTATTTCGATCGTATGTACTAACTGAGACATCGAAGGATGCAATTCGTGGAGGTATTGCAGCACAACTCAGGACCATTTTCGCGATATTCAATCCACCACGGGAGAAATTGACGGGAAGGTACACTATGCTTTCAGATTCCTAGAAACCTTCGTTATTCATTGATCATACAACTTATATCAATTGATTACTGATTTCTGGTTTTTATTTCTATTGATTGGTCATATAGTGTGTATGTATTAATAGTTTGGGCCCACTAGTTTCGAATAACATTGATTTTTTTATATACATATATATATGTACTTACATAGTTTTAAGAGTTACGTGCCTGCTCTATTTGTTGCATTTTCCACCTCTTACATCAACTCATTAAATAACACCAGCTATTTTTTTTTGTATATATACGCGGATCTTTAGTAAATTGAAAATGATTATTGATTATCGGGTTTATTCATATGAAATACAATGTTGCAACCTTATGAAGGAAAAAAGGTGAATTTTGATAGTCAGGGTTTTTGTTTTGTCTTTGAGCCAAATAAATATAAATATTTATAAAATATGAATACTTGTCGAATATGAACGGTTATGTAGAATTTAAACGTCGACGAAATATTAAAGTGTAATTTATTGTATGGATTAATATGAATATATATATATATATATATGCGAGTATGTATGTAATGGGCTCGATATTTACCCTGGTCTTGTTAGGTTGCCATAGATTTTTGACACCCGGTATTAACCAACTATTTGTGATATATAGTATTACCGCGTAAATTGTCATAAATTACTTTTTGTTGAGTTGTTATTAATTTCTGTAACTATTAAAGTGGAATATAATGTTAAATACTGCATGTGAATAAAACAAGTAGCGGGTCGTAAGATAAATAAGAATAACCCTAATCCTTACCCAAATTTACTTTGCGAGTGAAATTAGCAACCTACGAAACAGTGCGCCCCTCCAACGACTTTTTCCATCAGTAAACATGAAACAAATCCTTCCCCTACGATCGGAAACCAAACTATTCAGTATCTAGAATTTTTGACTACAAGATCTATACTAGGAAAAAATTAGTGACCTTAAATTCAACGAACTGAAATCTGTTTAATAAGTTAATGTGAATACCGGAACATGGAAATATGTTCCCAATATCTGTGACTGGATTTGATAAGTTTTCCTTAATATTGACTAACTTTGAAATTTTAGATAAAGTGCGTCGAGTGACGAAATGAGAAATATAGATATACATCTATGTGATATGAAGCAATTAGTTGTCTATAGTTAAAACAAAAACAATTGAATACTCTCATGGACACAAACCACAGTGCGTAAAGAGAGTTGGAAAAAGAAGCTATTATCGACGTGAGAACAAAGACTCATAAAACTGTCGATATGTCTCCTATTGAGACAAAGACTCAATAAAATATTACTAAAGTGTTTTTTTTTTGAATGATTAACCAATTATTTTTTCTCTTTTGCCTGCAACGATATGTATTCATTGCATTGAATTTTAAATATATCTTGACCCTTGAAGTTTTTTTTTCTTCTTTTTTCTTGTTTCGTCTTTGGTTTAATTCTTTTTCATGTAATTCAACTTTTAATATATATATATATAAGGGAAATGTGTTATTTGATCTTGTTGCAAGTAGCGAATTTCTGTGAATGTTTATGAAACATTCTTTTCATGTATTAAATTTTTTCTGTTATGTCAAACTAAATCTTCTTCTATTGAAATGTAATAAATGTCTATAGCAATGTAGTTAGGCTAGTTTAATTTAACTAAATACAATCCGAAATATACATTGTCCTGTATGAATGTGTGTGTGAGTGAAATGTAGGTTTAGTATTAAGTGCATCCATTATCTTGTCATACATGTGTAATTTATTATAATTATTGGTAGTTATCAATTGAACTCATTGAATGTTAATACTAACTTAAGTTGGCTCTATGAAGGAAGTAAAAAGGACTGAAGTAGCCTGAACGAATGATCATCATGAGAGAACTGTGAAAGTCAAAATCTTCGACACATATGTGATACTCTGATTTTTTTTTCCTGTGGTCGTTTCTAACATGCCATCAACTTCGTCGTTCATTTTTCAAATATTGGATATTAGTCTAAACTTTCTGGAAATATTGAATAAACGGTAAAATTGAGCTTTCTCATCTATCTCCGAGCTAGATTGGGATAATTCGGTAGTTGGGGTCAAATGGATCTAGATCGGGGATGTATGGGTTAACATGTGTCTATCTTTGATCACCCTAATACCAAACATTCACCCAATAGCTATTGGAAATGATCCCAATTCGATAATTATTCACTTTCCCTTTACCATATTCCTCAAAATATTTAGTAACAGCTTCCCCTTTATCACCTTCTTACTTTACATCTTTCCTCTTCTATCTTCTTTTTCTTTTCTTCATCTTCTTCTCCTCCTTCTAATTTCTTTTTAATAAAACTGAAAGGGGGGTAGTGACTGGGAATTCTATATGTAATAAACACGGTCATGTATTTATTTGATTTTATTTTCTTTAGAAGTCCGATAAAAAGTTTTCTCGTTTCGATCGAACCAAGTATGTTTCGAAATTAAGAAATGGAAATTATATTCCAATATAATTAGGCATAAGCTGATAGCTTCATGAACATCCCTACCAGGGGTGAAGGGTTCCCACTCACGACTTATTCTGTGCATCACTTTTGTTGTAGATTTTTTTTTCTCAATCAGTTTTAGATTGACGAGCGGTGACAGGATTCGTTGTTATGGCAACGGTGGTTTCTATGACAACGGCCCCTTTTTCCAGTTTTAGAATGGCGACACGTGACAAGACTGTTGCCATGGTAACGCATGTTTACTGTGGTAACGGATCTGAAAATGCTTATTGAATAATACCAGTTATCATGCCAATCAGTTTGAATTGGTGAACCGCGACAAGAATGGTTGTCATGGCAACGCTTGTTCCCATGGCAACGGATCTCCGTTTAAATGGCGACCGATAGATTTGAAATTTTTTTTAAGAATGTCAAAGAGTGAGGTTGAAGGCATGTTGAATTGATTACAACATTGAAATTAATACGAGAAATTTTATAGTCAAGTGAAACAAGTAGAGTCGTTGGCTACTTTGTCATTTTTGTTTCCTTTTCTAAGGGGGAAAAAGAGAAGGAGTGTCAAAATTTTTCTAAAATAGAACTAAACGCTAGAAGGGTTTCAAGGAAGGAAAGAGAATGGGAGTCCTTTAATTCATGAATAATACTTGTCTGGATAGCGAATAAGTATTTTATAGTATATGTGTATTTCTGATATATATCTTGTCTTTTGTAAAGTGTAAAGTGTCTCAAAACTATGGCAACAAAAAAGGTTGTTGTGTCACAGGACGAGTGTGATGTCACGTGCACTCAATGCACATTAAACGAAAAAGAGAAAAGATCTCGCGCCCCGCGGAGACTTATAAGATGTACCGGTTGTGGACTAAAATGGATCCACTTTGCTTGCTCCAATTTGGACGATACTGCTGAAAATGCAGAAAAAGTTCAAACCGGCGAAATAATGAAATATTGTGAGGAGTGTGAAAAGGACCGAGGCCAAATATCTCCAGCGGAGATATCTGACCTCGACGATGAGGAAAAGAGTGAAAATCAAAGTGATTCTCGGGATCAGACGGCAAACCCGAAGGAAGGAATGTCATCTGGAGGGTCTGACACGTCTGCATTAATTCGCCAGATGATGGAAATGATGCATGAAAAATTTTCTAATATGAACGAAAGATTCACTAACATGGAACAAAATAATACAGAAATGAGGCGTGAGAATGCAGAAATGAGACGTGAAATAAATGAGAAGTTTGATACCTCGAAACGAGAGACCGACGCTCGATTCGAGATATTAAACAATAAATTTGACCAGATTTGTTTAGACTTTGCTTCTTCGATGAGCAAATTGAAAGAGCAAACGTCTACGGAACTAGAGCAGGTTAGATACCGGGCCCAACAGTCTACTGAGCAGCTCAGAGACGAAACAAATAAAAAATTCAACGAAATAGATATAAGGTTTGAGAGTACAAACAAAAGATTTGGTGACATCGAACAAAAAGTTGAACAGCAGCAGGCTGAAATAAGTAGATTGAATGTTGTAATATCCGACCTATCAATAGAAACTAAACTAGAGTCGGTTGACCAAAGAATTAGTCGAATTCAAACCGAAGTAGACAGTATTAAGGGGAATATTACTAAATTGCAAATCGCCAAGTCTGATATCTCCTATCCTTTTCCTGATGGCGATTCTCCAGGGAAAATTCTCCCAGAAACAAGTAATGTCCTCCCGGGTAAGAGTCAAGTGTTGCCTGATGCACGGGACACAGCAATGTATTGCCCCCCGCATCAGCCAACCTCGAAATCATGGTTGAGTAATTTTGATGTACCGATGCAGTCGAGTGTTGTGACTACAACAGTCACTAGCGTAAATGCTCACTCTACCTTTGGAATGGTACAATCGTACAGCGTGCTGCCAGGAGGGGAAAGGAGATGTGCCGGACCGTCGGTTACTACCGTGGTGGGTCCTAAGTTTGAACCTTACATGGTCAACACAAATTACAAAACCTCTCTTGGTCGTATGGGAGCGTTCAGTTCAGTGACCACTCCGTCGGTGGCAAATCCGGTGACAACCCCAACTGCTCAGGATAACGCGTTGATTCCACTGGATTCTTTTCCTGCCCCGTATAGTATGAGCTCTAAAGTTTCCCTCCGGGATATTGAACGTTTTCCCACTTTCGATGGGAACATTACTAACGGGTTACCTCGAGTTTTCCTGCGGAGACTGCAGCAATATTTAGACATGTATAAACTTACTGATGGGGAACGCCTGCAGATAGTTGAAAAATGTTTGATCGCCGCTTCGGGCGCATGGTTTGCTTCGGTTAAATACCAAATCCGGACGTTTAGTGATTTTTTGATTCTTTTCAAAGAAGAATATTGTAATGAGCACATCGAACGGCTCCAAAAGAGAAACTTACAATCACTCCGGTATGATCGCTCCAAGTATGGGTCCCTCTTGGACTATGCTTGGAAAATTATCGAACTATATTATCAGATAGCTGAACATCCCTCTCAGGCTGAACTTGTAGATATTATAGTTAACGCTCTTCCACCCGATGAGTCCCGGGCCATAGCGTCCCACTTGTGCCAAACGGTGCGAGAAGTCACCTCACGTTTAGCTGCCTTGTGCGGCAAGGAAGTTGGTGGTCCACCAAAACGATACTTCGCCCGACAGGCAAAAATTCTAAAACCGACGAAGACGAAGGTAACGGCAAGTTGCCAGACAGATTTCCTGAGTTATACCCAAGCTGGATCTCGTTATCCTAGTGGGTATGGCTCAGAAAACAACAATAATGGCCGGCGACTATTTAGGAATCGGCCCATGTTCAACAATCGCCGGAGTTATCGTCCCTATGACCGTACCAACATGGAATCGAACCCGGGTAGGGGCGATAACACCAGGAGGAATTTTAACAGGGCGTACGGAAGAAGGGAGAACGGTAATAGTCAGAATAATAGTAACAATAATGTAAATCGACCCCAGAATTCAGTCCCTTCGCAAGTGCGTGGTAACGGTGAGCCTAGAACAATATTAAATGGGAGTGATCGTCGGGAAACTGCATCCTAATGTCATCAGATATACTAGTCGACGGCTGAAGCCTTACGAATTGTCTCTGTCGATTTCTCAGTTATAACTTCTGTCCGTTCTATTGCTATATGAACACTACTGAAAAAAAAAAGTATCGGAACTCACAATTTTCGAAATTTAAAGATTTTCAATTGTACAGAAGATAAACGTAGTGAATTACTCGCGCAATACCCCAAGTAGATATAATATACTGTCCTAGTGTGACTGGTAACGTTTGAATGAGATGAATGAGTGTGTTAACTTAACAAGCATCATTAGTTAGTATTCCCAATTAGCAAAATTTTGTTATTCTAACAAAATTTTGTTAATGGGCCGGGGAAAACTGTAATGTACCATTACAGTTGAAAGTAATGGCAATTTTTTTTTACGCATCCTGTACCTAGTAATTTTTTTTTAATTCAATTTCGGTTTAGTTACACAATTTATTTACTCTCTTTACTTCGAATTAAATATAATGAACCCAAAGGTTTCATTAGTAACCATATTCCCACTGTATAATATATTTATTTATATTTTGATTAAGTGTAAATCCCATTTACGGATATATAACTTGAATAGTTACAAGGTTTACCATTCTGACGTCATACCGAAACATAGTTCCGTTATTGGATATAAATTTCCTTAATTTCAGACCAATGTAGATTTTGGCCAGGTACCTAATCTTTCCCTCACCCCCTCTCACTAGTCCATAGTCACTTTCAGATCCGGTCATATCTGGATTTGCCAAATTTCTATTTGCTTTGTAATTTCCGCGGCTAAAGTTTTCGTTCTGATTGGAGGAATTCTCCTACCTCTGGCTTTTTCGGCGCAATGTTATCAGAACAATAGAAGACACCTTGCAAGGAGCAGCTTGTAAATTTTGTGCTACATATTTTTCGGGAAGAATTCCAATTTCCAAGGACAACTAAGGTAACATATAATGTAATTCAATAGTTAAAGATTTACAACGAAATAGGAGCCCGAAAAATCCGCAAATTTTGGTAAAGAAGCTGCAATTCAGTGAAATAACAAATTCCAGTTCTGTTTACTAGGAAGCCATGTTTGCTGCCTATCGAGAATAGACAACAGTGAAAGAGTGACTTTATTTTTTTTTATTTTTATTTCAAACTCAAGTAGGGATTAGGGAAATTACGACCTGTTTGGTGCATGTTGTTCGTGTATTAAGTAAATGTGACTTTCTATTATTTATTCAGTAATCGCATGTACGTAGGTTTGATGGTTGTAAAGTGAATAATAATAATGGCAGCTTAAGTTAGCTTAAAAGGGCTCCTATCCCCTTTTCCAAATTGAACCAGTTCTAGCGGGGGAATGGGTTAGTTATTGTTCGTTTTAGGGCCTTTTCCCCTTTCAGGGGAAGGGTCCCTCCATAAACCTCGTTAAGGTGCCCCCAGGGCATCAATTTTTGGCAATCATTATGTAAACAATTGGTCAGGTCAATTAGACCTAGTGTTTACCTTTCTCATTTTACCCCCTTTAAATTAAATAGAGCCGACTATGTATATATCGACGAGGGAGTAATGTATTTTAAATTTAATGTGTTAGGTTATTTTCGTCAACATGCATGTAACTAAATGGTGCATGTTTAGTTTAGTTAGTTGTCTTTATGTATAGTACTAACAGTGGTGTATGTAGTTAGTAGTTTTGTGTGAGTGTGTGAATTTTCGATTTGGACAGTGTATAAATATGCTTTAATTTAGTACCATTTTTCTAACATAAATAAACCAGAGTAAATATTAAATTTCTGATTAATGAGTACAAGTATACATTTCAGTACACGGTAAATTATGCCTCCACTACAGCGCCATAGCGTCAGTTTTCGGTAGTCAATTGTTTGTTGACAGTACGACATCGCATGACTTAGTGATTTAGATTGTTTGATTTTGGACAGTTATTCTCAAATTACTTCCCGTGGACATGGTTTTCGGTTCGGATGAGTATACCTTCGTATAAAATAGCATGAGATCTTACTGTACTGAAAATTTCAGCTTGCTAGGTCCAGTAGTTAATGAATAATCCGCTGAAATAAAGAACACCTATTTTCTTAATAGAAGTAAAGCCCATATGCTGTTACTGTTTGTTTAAAAATGTAGTATTAAATTCTTTTTTCCCGTGGCTGTCGAAAATTCCATTGTTGCTTCAGTTTTATCAACAAATTAGAAATAGATTAATCATTGACAATTTAACTTTCCGTAAATACATGTATGATTTATTTTTTTTAAACCTGCAAGGTAAATACAATTTGGGTGCTTCGAAATAAAGAGTACGTGGTTCGATGAATGTGATCGTGTGGTGGTTTGAGCGTGATAGATTGTGATAGTTATATATATATATTTATTACTGCGTAATGTAGATATGTGTATGGCCTGCGTGTAAAATGTACGAAATAGGGTGTTTATAAAATATTACTTCGTGCGAAAATTAGTAGATAATGAATGAATGTAATGATATGTTAATAATATGATATATAATATGAACGAGATGACGACCCCTATATTTAAATGGATAGGCCTAGTGAATTTTATATAGTGAAAATATGAACATGTTTACGAAGAAAGAAAGAAAAAAAAATCTCTCGCGTTTTGACTTCCACACCAGTGCATTCATCCAACCGAGTTTGCTACTTGAAGGTAAATTATAGTTGGGAATTGTGTGTTACTTTGCATTTACGTACCTCATAATAACAGCCCCAGATCTTAAGCCTTTCAATAGATAGAGTAGTATCATGTGGGAATTACTTCTAAAGGATGACAGAAATGATAATTAAGAAAACCAACTGCTATATCCTGTGATCATCGAAAAGTACAGGTTTCGGTCATTTGTACCTTTAGCATTCATAGCCTCTCCGAGATTTTTTTTTTTGTTGCTTACCTTATTTATTTATTGTGCAGTGTTCATATAACTCAGTTCGGACTATCCGATTAAATTAACTGCTACTAAATATCGCGTACCCGGATGTCGACCCCTAGTCCCCTTAAGTATTTTCGTTTCTTTTCTTAGTTTAATTAGATGAGGGAAATTAACGACATCCCAGACTGTGGCGTGTCTGCGCAGGGTAGCTATCGGTGAGGTTTGGCATAGGAATCACCGATCCAAAATTCAGTTTATTTAATTTTTTTTTAATTTTGGCAAATCACTAATTAGGGATATCTTAGCTATTACTCTAATTTCATTACTATTCTGGAATCTTCTAGTTTCCAAGTGGTCGGATGATTTTTTTTTTCTTTTGAAATCCTAAATTAACGCCTTCTCTAACCTTCCGGACGATTTTCGGGACCCTGTTGGTTTGGGCCGGATACGGTTACTAGATAATAATTTTACAAGCAATAACTTGTGAAGTTATTATTTACAAGACACAGACTTGCTCCTTGGCAGCAGGGCGCTCCTTGAGTCTACGTATTTGAGTAGACCACCCTTTTGGCATTTTAATAATATTTTGGCTAAGGATTTGTTGAGAGTGAAATTCGACTTCTGTCTTTGTAGCGTTAGTTATTTCTCACTTAAGTCTTTGGCGCCCCTATTCTTCGTCTTCTTTCTTTTCTATCTCTCTCTCTGTCTTCATTACTTAGAGATTTTTTCTTTTTTTTCAAATTTTTCAACCTTGCCCCCCCCCGGTTTCTGAAACTCATAAAACATACAATATTCATTTCACTTATTTCGATCGTATGTACTAACTGAGACATCGAAGGATGCAATTCGTGGAGGTATTGCAGCACAACTCAGGACCATTTTCGCGATATTCAATCCACCACGGGAGAAATTGACGGGAAGGTACACTATGCTTTCAGATTCCTAGAAACCTTCGTTATTCATTGATCATACAACTTATATCAATTGATTACTGATTTCTGGTTTTTATTTCTATTGATTGGTCATATAGTGTGTATGTATTAATAGTTTGGGCCCACTAGTTTCGAATAACATTGATTTTTTTTTATATACATATATATATGTACTTACATAGTTTTAAGAGTTACGTGCCTGCTCTATTTGTTGCATTTTCCACCTCTTACATCAACTCATTAAATAACACCAGCTATTTTTTTTTGTATATATACGCGGATCTTTAGTAAATTGAAAATGATTATTGATTATCGGGTTTATTCATATGAAATACAATGTTGCAACCTTATGAAGGAAAAAAGGTGAATTTTGATAGTCAGGGTTTTTGTTTTGTCTTTGAGCCAAATAAATATAAATATTTATAAAATATGAATACTTGTCGAATATGAACGGTTATGTAGAATTTAAACGTCGACGAAATATTAAAGTGAAATTTATTGTATGGATTAATATGAATATATATATATATATATATATATATGCGAGTATGTATGTAATGGGCTCGATATTTACCCTGGTCTTGTTAGGTTGCCATAGATTTTTGACACCCGGTATTAACCAACTATTTGTGATATATAGTATTACCGCGTAAATTGTCATAAATTACTTTTTGTTGAGTTGTTATTAATTTCTGTAACTATTAAAGTGGAATATAATGTTAAATACTGCATGTGAATAAAACAAGTAGCGGGTCGTAAGATAAATAAGAATAACCCTAATCCTTACCCAAATTTACTTTGCGAGTGAAATTAGCAACCTACGAAACAGTGCGCCCCTCCAACGACTTTTTCCATCAGTAAACATGAAACAAATCCTTCCCCTACGATCGGAAACCAAACTATTCAGTATCTAGAATTTTTGACTACAAGATCTATACTAGGAAAAAATTAGTGACCTTAAATTCAACGAACTGAAATCTGTTTAATAAGTTAATGTGAATACCGGAACATGGAAATATGTTCCCAATATCTGTGACTGGATTTGATAAGTTTTCCTTAATATTGACTAACTTTGAAATTTTAGATAAAGTGCGTCGAGTGACGAAATGAGAAATATAGATATACATCTATGTGATATGAAGCAATTAGTTGTCTATAGTTAAAACAAAAACAATTGAATACTCTCATGGACACAAACCACAGTGCGTAAAGAGAGTTGGAAAAAGAAGCTATTATCGACGTGAGAACAAAGACTCATAAAACTGTCGATATGTCTCCTATTGAGACAAAGACTCAATAAAATATTACTAAAGTGTTTTTTTTTTGAATGATTAACCAATTATTTTCTCTCTTTTGCCTGCAACGATATGTATTCATTGCATTGAATTTTAAATATATCTTGACCCTTGAAGTTTTGTTTCTTCTTTTTTCTTGTTTCGTCTTTGGTTTAATTCTTTTTCATGTAATTCAACTTTTAATATATATATATATATAAGGGAAATGTGTTATTTGATCTTGTTGCAAGTAGCGAATTTCTGTGAATGTTTATGAAACATTCTTTTCATGTATTAAATTTTTTCTGTTATGTCAAACTAAATCTTCTTCTATTGAAATGTAATAAATGTCTATAGCAATGTAGTTAGGCTAGTTTAATTTAACTAAATACAATCCGAAATATACATTGTCCTGTATGAATGTGTGTGTGAGTGAAATGTAGGTTTAGTATTAAGTGCATCCATTATCTTGTCATACATGTGTAATTTATTATAATTATTGGTAGTTATCAATTGAACTCATTGAATGTTAATACTAACTTAAGTTGGCTCTATGAAGGAAGTAAAAAGGACTGAAGTAGCCTGAACGAATGATCATCATGAGAGAACTGTGAAAGTCAAAATCTTCGACACATATGTGATACTCTGATTTTTTTTTTTTCCTGTGGTCGTTTCTAACATGCCATCAACTTCGTCGTTCATTTTTCAAATATTGGATATTAGTCTAAACTTTCTGGAAATATTGAATAAACGGTAAAATTGAACTTTCTCATCTATCTCCGAGCTAGATTGGGATAATTCGGTAGTTGGGGTCAAATGGATCTAGATCGGGGATGTATGGGTTAACATGTGTCTATCTTTGATCACCCTAATACCAAACATTCACCCAATAGCTATTGGAAATGATCCCAATTCGATAATTATTCACTTTCCCTTTACCATATTCCTCAAAATATTTAGTAACAGCTTCCCCTTTATCACCTTCTTACTTTACATCTTTCCTCTTCTATCTTCTTTTTCTTTTCTTCATCTTCTTCTCCTCCTTCTAATTTCTTTTTAATAAAACTGAAAGGGGGGTAGTGACTGGGAATTCTATATGTAATAAACACGGTCATGTATTTATTTGATTTTATTTTCTTTAGAAGTCCGATAAAAAGTTTTCTCGTTTCGATCGAACCTAGTATGTTTCGAAATTAAGAAATGGAAATTATATTCCAATATAATTAGGCATAAGCTGATAGCTTCATGAACATCCCTACCAGGGGTGAAGGGTTCCCACTCACGACTTATTCTGTGCATCACTTTTGTTGTAGATTTTTTTTTTCTCAATCAGTTTTAGATTGACGAGCGGTGACAGGATTCGTTGTTATGGCAACGGTGGTTTCTATGACAACGGCCCCTTTTTCCAGTTTTATATTATACCCAAAAGAAGAAAAATCAGATCTGCAAAAAAATTCCCGATTGCGAAAGTTGACAGATGGAATAATTTAATTTCTTCCGGGGGTGGGGTATCGATCGATTTGTTTTGCAAAGTTGAATCAATTGATATATAGATTGTATATGTTTCGTTGCTGATTATACCCCACCCCCGGAAGAAATTAAATTATTCCACGGCTGGGGATGAGTTGAATTATGAAACTCTTCCTCACGAGCTCCTCCGTGGCTAAGCGGTTAGCGTACGCGCCTTTGGCGTGGGAGACCCGGGTTCGATTCCCGGCGGGAGCTCATGTGGTTCGGATTCCACGTTAATCAGTAGGTCCACGTCTCATATAGCCTCGCTGCTGAAAGGGACGCTAAACTAATATCAACTCAAAATCAACTCTTCCTCACCTTCCTTATTCTCCTGATAAATTTCCTATCAAATATTACTCCTTCTGGATGTAAGTAACTTCTTAAAACACAAGGGGGAGGTACACAATTTATAAATATTTATTTCCGATATCCAAATCTGGATAGCGCGCAGCCCTAACTGTACTACTGGTAATGTTTAAAATCGTAAATTGCAGATAATACTGGTTATTATCTTTATTTTATTAAATTCTTAATACTTCTAGAACATTTACTCTCTTTTAAAATTTCTATATAGTGTGTCCTTTCATATAGCTCAACTTGGGTTTGATATGATACGAAATTTTAGATCGATCTTTGTACTAACAGTTAATCGAAATTTCATTATCACCAACAATATCAACTAGTACGATTAAATTGCATTAATCAATATAACTCATTTTTAGAAAATCTTTAAATATACAAGGTGCACAAGCAGTGGCGTATTTATGATTTTGTTTCGGGGGCTTTGCTAACTTTATTCCTGGAAATGTGAAAATTATGTAAGATATTTCATTTACTTTAAAATAGTAAATAAAATTTCGGGGGGCTTAAGCCCGGAATCCCCCTTAAATACGCCACTGTGCACACCAAAACTACGTATTTTGTTCTAAAAACTACTCTCTTTTTTTGTCATTTCAGGGAAACGTCTTAGATCTCAATCTTTCATATCTAAGTAGTACAGGTTTTGTTTACTAGGTAGAAGCAGTTGAGTCACAGTACCTGAACGCAGGCACGTAGCCAGGATTTCGTTAAGGGAGGGGTCCGTGACATGAAATGCTGTGGTCATAACACCAGGGGCTCGATCATTGTGAACTATTTTACTGGAATATATATTGGTTCGTTTCGAAAGGATTTCCTAACGGTGGGGGGAGGGGAGTGACATGAAATTCTCAAGGCCCAGGAGCTCGATTAATCTAAAGTACTTATTCAACATATATTGGTTTGTTAGCACAATAAAATGAGGATATGTTGGTAAGTATTTCAATAACAAACTGTGAAGAAATCTCGAGCAAAATAATAATAAAAAACATATTGAAAAAGATTATACAAATTTACGTCCTTCCTCTGTTTATTCAAATATAACACTTTTCCTTTCATTATGACCTCAACTATTGTAAAAAGTAGGCCTACATATTCAATATTATAAAAAGTACATATTCAATAATGTCTTGTAAAATATTTTACAATACCTGCGTTCCTTTCTTTGTTAAATCAAATGTTAACAGAACTTAGAACTTTCTTTCCACATAATTTTTGTGTTTATTATTCCGTCAACTACAGTCTGTTCCAAATGACAGATTAAAGGAGCAGTAGAAAATTGTTTCTGAAATAACATATTTGATACTGCAAGGATGCGATGACGAAAAATTATGATAAAAAATGTCCACACTGTTACAGAACGGCACTGTGCTTTCCGAAGCTTGAAATCTTCCTGACTAGAAATTCTGAAAAATCGGTAACTTTTCTAGAAATTTCAAATTCCCTGACTCTTCCAGGATATCTCGCTCACTTCGCCACCATGTATTTCAAGTAATACAAATCTCCTCATAAAAAGAGTAACCAAAAGCTTCCTGTAGTTTATTTTTAACTCTGATCCTTCTTTTTCTCATTTCATTTTGTTTTATCCTTACTTATTTTTTTCATTTCTGCTCTCGAAGGGGGAGTCCGGACCCCACGGACTCCCCCTTGGCTACGTGCTTGCTGAACGACTAACAAGGAGAAGGCACACTTTGGTAAGTGAACTTCGGGGCAATTTTTTGCGAGGTGGTAGTGCATATTTAAAGAGTTAATATTACAAACTGGGAGGGTGCAATGGCCAAAAATAACGGAGAAAAACCGTCTTAAAGTTTTCTACTCGCCGCATAGGCTATATCGAAATCAACAATCTACGCGCAAACTTATCAGTGACGGCGTAGCACCTGGGACTCAAATGCAAAGGTCCAGGGTTCGATTCCCATTCGATTAAAACTTTTATTTTCGTTTTTAGCTTCAACCAATAAAGTAGCCATTTGCAACTATAAGTAAAATATTAATTCACCATATGTTTATAATGTATTAAAACAATAGAAATTTCCAATCAGTTGTAAAATCTTTCAATGTTCCATGTTAACTAGGTACAAAATTTAATCTCTTCCGTAAATATTATTGTTACCGCAGTCGTTGTGTAAAAATGTTCTTGAAGCTTCGTGTCTACATCTGTTGACAGTGTGCAAATTACAAGGGAAATGAGGGGGAAATCTCCTTTGGTTATAGCAACATCCAGTATTAGAAAAGGGGATTTCCGCCTCAACTCCTTTGTAATTCGCACACTGTCAACAGATGTAGACACGAAGCGTCAAGAACATTTATTACACAACGAGTGTCGTAACCATAATACAACTCGTGATATCAGCATGTTTACGGAATAGATTAAATTTTGTTGCTAGTTAACATGGAGCATTGAAAGATTTTAGAAGTGATTGAAAATTTCTATTGTTTTAATACATTATAAATATATGGTGAATTAATATTTTACTTACAGTTACAAATCTCTACTTTATTGCTTGAAGCAAAAAACGAAAATAAAGGTTTGACTCGAATGGGAATCGAACCCGAAACCCTTTGCACTTCAGGCGCAGGTTCTTCTAACTCTACCACGCCGTCACTTGACAAGTTCGCGCGTCTTGTGATATATGCGGCGAAGAGAAAATTTTAAGACGTTTTTTCTCGGTTATTTTTGGCCATTGCGCTCTTCCAGTTTGTAATATTAACTCTGTAAATGTGCACTACCACATCGCAAAAATTGGTCCCGAAGTTCACTTACCAAAGTCTGCCTTCTCCTTGTAAGATATGTTTCTCATACTGCTTGGGGACATGGAATTTTCGGTTGAAGAGCAACGGGTAATTGTGAAGTTCTTCACGGTAGCTGAATGTTGTACAGCTGATATCAGTATTGTGTAATGGTTTCGACGCGATGTACAGTCTCACGCCCACTCACAAGTTTTATATTCTGTCTCTTTAAAATTAATCTGATGTACATTGTCCACAAAACAGGCAGGCTTCTTGAAAATTAAATCTTAGTACTTCTGACCTAAGGGTTATTGGCATAGGTGATGAAGTACGTTTTGACAGCAACGTTTTGCTACTTTTTGTTTTTGTGAAAACTTTTTTTTACATGGTTCATGAAGTGTATCACTTCTCAGTCCCTTAAGTTGACATTCGTTTCCATCTTTCACTTTAATACTTCAGTCTAGTAATGTTTTCAGTCTCTTTTCTTTTACTATACATGTAACACCATCACCAAGAAGTTTCTCACAGATAAAACATTTTTCAGCTGACATCTTGAACACAGATGATCTAATAGACTTGATTACCTATCCTTAGTCACACCTACAATGAATGACAAATATATTAATTTATATTTTATATTTAAAAAATCACTAAAACAAAATAGTATCAGAAAATTTCGCTAAGGTTCTGCTACAAGCGATGCTGAAAGAAAATGCGGAATTTGCCACGCATATAACATCTAAACGGTGCCTCCTAGAGAAAAAATGAAGAGAACATTTTTTGTAGAGAATTTAATGTAGATCACTTTTTGTAATAACATGTTTTGGTCTAAAATGCTTTATATGCAAGATATTTACAAAAAAACTAAATTTTGTGGCCATTTTTCGAAAATGGCGACCAAATCCGGGGTGGTAGAGTTGTGCAAAATTAGTATCTTGTTACGGACACTTTTATAAAGAAAGTAAAATTTGTTCCAGTTTTTCACCATTTTTTTCCTTATTCGACCCTTCAATGACTGGCCTATAGCAGCACTGTCAGCTTTAATTAGGAAATGGAACAAGACTATTGATTAGAAATATATCTTTCAAACTTCGGAGTAGTTGTTTCTTTACCTTCCTGACTGGTGGGTTTTCTGTAGCATTCCTTTTTTGTTCCAACATTCTAATTCCACTAATTCTTCCATCATTAGATTACAAAGGATACATTTTTGACGATACACTGAACATTTCTTTTAAAAAGCGCATATTTTTCAGTATGAAATTTCAGTATGAAATTTCTGTCTTTTAATTCTAACTTCTACGTTCCTCACTTATTTTCTCTTCTACTTTTAATATTTTCGTATTTTTCGTCCGAAAATGACTCTTTTTAGTTGATCAAGCAAACGATTTCGATCGGATCCGAAGTTATGCCCACGAAGCATACAAATGTATTGTGTGTTCCAAATAAAAAGGTTTATTTTATTATTGTATTGTCTACTCTGAATTTTGTTGAAAGAAGAAATCGACAATTCGATCGGACCCAAAATTATGCCCAACAAATATAGCAATCTATTGTGTATTTCAAATAAAAGGTTTCGTTTATTATTATATTGCCTTCTCTGTGGTTTGCTGAAATACGACGCGATTACACCCGAAAGTATGTCCATCAAATATAGAAAGGCATTGTGTATTCCAAATAAAAGATTTTTTTCTATTATTGTATTGCCTTCCCCCTGTCTATTCTATAGAAACAATTTCCTATTGTGTCAGGTTGTTCTTTTATGTGTAAGAAAGAATGGATGTGGTATATTCGTCAGCAGATCTACAGACATCTTTTGTCTACATAAAAAGCAGGCAATAAATTGATCATGTCTGCAGTCTAAGGTTCAAATTTATAAGTAACATTAAGTAACATTAAATTTAAATTTTAAATTTAAACCAAAGTACTAACACTAACAGTACAATGTGTATCTTATCAGATCGTCTGAAATGTATCAAATTCTTTGCACAGTAAATGGTGTTAATGTCCCACACCTCAAACTACTATATGAGTCGTAGCGGATTAGGGTTATCGTACTAGATCTAGTATCTTTTATAATATTTCAGTGTTCTAGTACGTTCACCAACAAATCTAGTACTGTTTTCCTGCTCTTCGTTTCTCATAAATACATTTGGGAGAGAAGAAGGAATCTCATAAAAATATGGCAATGTACCAAAATGTCACTATTCCTGGTAACTTTTTCTGTCTGTTTTTTCTTCAACAGAGGTATTTACAAGAGCGAAAGTGGGGCATAGGTGCCGTCCGGTCGCTTCCTCGAACGAGAAGGAATTCTGGCAACTTATAGGCCTAGTTCATTCTATTGGGGAAAATAGGAAATACAAAAGTGTCAAAGAACGAAGGATTAAAACTAGTAAATGACCACAGTAAACAATATTACATATTTGATGATCCGTAAAAACAGTAAGCTATTAAGGAATTAAAACTCGATTTTCTCATTTTATGATATTTCTTGTTCTCTTCCGACATCCTTATATTTGTCATACTTGTGTTACTTTAGTGATTTCACAGTGAGTTCTAATACGACAATTAAGCAGGGCTTCCGCCAGGATATTTAGTTTGGGGGTATAAAGTCACAATTGATAGGATGTAAGTGATTTGCACGATTTGTATCGAATTTTGACTGTAAACAATTTAAAGTTGGTTGTTCTTTCAACAATGTTGGAGTAGCCCTCCACCCACATGAGAAAAAATCGTGATCGAAGCGAAGATAAATTCCACTGTCTATGGCAAAGCCCACAGTGATAAACAGGAAGATTATGCTCTGACTTTGATGGCATTAGGACATCGTGCATCACGAGCTACTGCTCCCTGAGAGAACGATAGACTCGCACCTGTACTGTTGTCAATTAGAGCGAGTTCACCTAAGAATTGATTGATTGATTTGTTGAGATTTAATGGGGACGTCAGCATCGAGGCTATTTGTTCCCGTCTCGATCAACACGACTGTCTTAAATAAAATATATATTTTGGACTGTCCTGACTTAGTTTCTTGATTTAATTTTCATGTTCCTTCATTAAAAACACGTGGCCTCTGCTACTGTAAAAAAATCAAAACCTGTATTAATGAAATCACCAATTTGGAGAACATCAGCTTTGTATAATAGAATGTGTGTAAATAACAATGAATTGGATATATGCGATATGTCACATAAGAAATTTAGAAATGCCATTATGAATATGTGATTATGTAATTTTCAACACTGTAATTGGACTGTATCTTGTTGTGTTGACAATAAATAAATAAATTAAATTTAAAAACCAATATATCAAAATATAACAAACAACGATGCTATAAAAGAGAAGTAAAAATCTAAAACAACAGATAAAATAATAGATATATGAGAATAACAAATATATAACAATAAACATAAATACTGATAATACTAACAATAAAAATGTATAACAATAACAACAGCACTATTTTTAAAAAATCATCACAAGTCAGCGTTCGAGGTGAACCTTTACACGCGGACCAAGTAGAATCCACTCAGTGTCCATTCGTTCGTCTTCCACCATGTTAGGTTTCAAAGAAATTGCAAATGGCCTTTTCTGCATTTTAGTTACATTTTTCAGTGCATTGTTTCTCTCTGTCTCTCGACTGAATAAGAAAGAGACAGTTCCAACCCAGTTCCAAGAAAATTTTCCCTCGACTGACAAAACTTTCCCCCTTTCTCATCAAATTTTCCCTACTTTGTTGGATGTCCAATCCCTTTGACAGAAGTTATGTGATAAGGAAGTTGTGTTGTTCTTCTTTGCTTCTTCTTTTTAACTTTTTCCTTCGCTTTTTGTTATATAAAAGCACAAAAATAAATCCAGTCAACAATGGGTGCAAATTATGCCACTTTGAACACACACACATACACACATACACACACAGAATTGCTATTGAGTTGGTTTATTTCTGAAGAACAAGGAAAAATTGAAGCTTTTACGTTGGTGAATGCCTTAGCGAGAGAATTTCCCTGGATTTTAACGTTTTATCGTGAAAAATTCATTTTTCCCGTTTTACTAAATTTACCTACGAAATTTCGTAGATGAGGGAAATTTCCCTTAAACTTCGAGCACTATTCCAACCGTAAATGTAGGCTACTTGTCTCTATATGATAAACAATTAAAACTATTTGAGAAACGTACAGAGCTCCGTAAACACATTATTAACTTAACTGAAACAAGTTCACTCTCTCTGTTTTCAAACAAAGAAACGATTATAAATAACAATCAATTAATTATAAAAATGTTCAAATATGTTATACTTAAGAATCTTCATTGGAAATAGTTTATTCGATTACTGAAATTCCACATCGAAATATGGTTCTCGATATAGTCGTGACATACAAATGAAATTGATAACTTTCTTTTTATTTCGGGGCCACCGTGGCTCAGTGGTAGAGAGCTTACCTCGTGTGCGTGGGTCCCTGGTTCGGACCCGGCCAAGCAAATTTGTAGTGGACAGCATTGTGTCTGTTGGTTTTCTCGGGGTACTCCCATTTCCTCCCACTTTCTTATTACATCATCATTTACTTGCTTTAATCATCATCTCCTTTAGCCTAATGGGCATAGTCGTTGGATGTTAAACTCAAAGGTTTCAATACACTGAAACTTCAATTTTAAAAAACTAACACAGTTAAAAACTAAATAAAAGTCAAATGCATTGATTGAACCTTGAACTATTAATTAGACAGTGTGGCGTTACTTCTAAATACTTTTCATTAAATTCTGCATTTCTTTCTAGTTGTACTGCATATCATAACTCAATTTCAGTGAAGGGGAAATAGAGTCCCAGTGGTAAAGCGCCTTTCTGGTACCTCTGGTACGTAGAGTCCTGGTTCAATCCTCACTCAAGTAAGTTTTGTTGTGAGCAACATAATGTCCACGGGTTTCCTGGGGATACTTCCAATTCTTTCCACATTCTCATTCCACCAATTGAAGACTTCGAGGCAAAAACCCGTCAAGTCCAAAAAGTAAAGGTGTAAAGAAGATAGCTTCACAAGGGTTTCTCGTCGTCCGATTTTCTTCAAACTTAGCGCATATATACTAGACCGGAAATAAATGGACACGTATTTTTTTCTCTTTTGGAAAATAGGTTAAAGGAGGGCAAAGGGACCCTTTTCAAGAAAGGGTCCTGTTGACTGTAAAGGCTACATTAAAGAAACGAAACTCTCCCGATCCAAAGATGACTTCAAAGTAAGAAATACGGGTTTCAAGGGGCAATGGCTCCCTTCGAAATGACAAAGGACCCCGCACAATCCTTTCGGAAATTAGATTTCGATGGTATTGCTTGAAATTGTGATATGTTGTAGGTACTGTATACCTGAGAAAAAGCCTCAATTAGCACAAGCAAAAATCACTGACCGTTTGAATACTACAGGGTCACTTTTTTGGAAACAGCAGAAGTTGACAGTATTCTGGATTTCGGTAAAAATGAATGAAACCGTGATGTGTTGTAGATATTGTGATCCTGAGAAAAAGTCTCAAGTTTTACAACCATCCATCACTGACTGTTTGGCTACTAGAGAGACACTTCTTTAAATGAGCAGAAGGCAACGGTATTCTGGATTTCGGTGGAAGTGCTTGAAGCCACAATATGTTGTTAATATTTGATCCCAATAAAAAGTCTCAGTGGGTACAACCACCCATCACTGACCATGTGACCACTTAAGGACCATGTTTTTTGACAACAGCAGAAGGTAGGTATTCTGGATTTCGGTGGAATTGGTTGAAACCGTGATATATTGTAGATATTATGATCCTTTGAAAAAGTATCAATGAACACAAACACCAATCACTGACCATTTGGCAACTATAGGACCACATTTTTTAAAAAAAGCAGAAGGTAAGGATATTCTGGAATTTTGGTGGAACTGGATGAAGCCATGAAAAGTCCTATCTCACAACCCGGAAAAGGCATGGGGAGAGTAGCGGCTTTGAGTACGCTTGCAGGCATATGGTACCAAGAATACTCTTACAAATACAGTTCCAAGGTACATCGAGGGTACTCACCAAATTTGTTTGTATCAGTCGGAAAAACACAACTTAAAGCATTCTAAAATAATGTAAAATCGCTTAATTAAATCGACATTTACCCCAGTTATTACAGACGATTTTGCAGCATTCCGAAAAAACTTGCGGGCTGTATTGCCATCATTGGTGTTTCCTGCTTGTTGTTTCGGCATATTTACCAAAGCCTGAGCTCACTATGAAATTTTGTTTGGACACATTTATTTTTTTATTCCATTTTCACCGATTTTCTTTGCCTCGTACGTGCCATACTTTAATATCTAGGTGGTAGACAATGTGGAGAATACATTCAATAAAACGTATTCTACAATAAAGATGAGAGAGTCCAAAAGTCAAAATGTTCGGATCTACAGTTTCATGAGAAAGAATACTAAGATTATTCATCTCTCTGGGTTTTGCCCCATATAAATAACACGTCTGTGTAGACGCTCACGAGGATACATAGTTACACACCTTTCCATTAATCATACAAATAGATTCGCATTTCGAAAGATTTGCATCAACTAGTAATGCCAAATCTTCATCTTCTGATAATTTCGCCGGAACTGGAAGTGCAGCTCTTCGAGATTTCTTGATTTTCGTATCCCCTGTGGGGAAAGAACAACAGAGCACCTGAGGATTGCTCTCCAGTCGCGTTTTCCTGCGCTCCGCAGTTTTAATTCAGTTGCCTTCGACAGTTCATCGTTACTGTTTGATTCTATAAGTTCTTTAACTTTTCTACTTTGCATTTTTGAGGTACATTTTCGGTCTTCAGCGTTTATTTTGAGCAGAAGTATTGGTTGGCAGAACAGGCGCTACATTGAAGTAAACTTCATTTTCCAAGCACGCTGTATTGTCTTCCAGAAACCTCTTCGATGCCGATAAACTTTGTCCCGTTTAACCTGTATATCATAAGTATATTTTCTTATTCTTGCTCGTAAACTAGTAGTCAGTTCTTATACCTTCCCGGTTTCTTATACCTTCCTACCGCTTTGTTGAAGCATGTTGTTTCCACACATCGAATATAGCACGCCATGTAAATACGGGAGCCATTTTCACACCACATCTTCACGTTTTTGCGCAAACCTGCGCAAGCTTTCTCGATTATTTCCACATCTAACCTCAATAAGCTTTCAGGTGAACTTAATCTGCAGGCTGAACACCACAGAACACCTACTTGAAACCTTGTTTGTAATTCACATACACAACATTTTTTTAACATGTTCACATACACTTTTTTCCCACGCTGTTTTCCAGGAACACTAAAATGCAATGAAAAGTTCAAATGCTCGATCTTCCCTTCAGTCACCCTCAATACTATTCCAGCACTGCACTGATCACTATGTGTAAGCACAGTAGAATACAAGTCTAATGAACTGCTAGCACAAAGCGTACCTGTCGTAGGCTCTGAGCGCATGCACTTCGTTGCCTCCTTTCAGGCCATATTTACAACCGTTGCACACGACCATCGCCCGAATTCATGGCAATTTCATACCAACGGCATATTTAGTTACCCGCATCACAGGTATTCTTTGCTATATCGCGTGGTCGCAAAATTGAATAAAGTTCCCTTAGATCGATGAAATCTGCCACTGTGCGCTGATGTCACTTTCGTTGTATTGTAGGAACGATTTGAATTTCAATGGGGTATATACAATGGCGTATTTACGATTTTGTTTCGGGGGACTTTACTAACTTTATTCCTGGAAATGTGAAAATTCTGCTCTCCTAAATGCGCCACTGGGTATATATATATATAGATATAGACCCTATATATATGGGTATAAACGTGAATCAGGACAGAGTGCTGAACCTTTGCGGGAGGTTTTCATGGTTAAATCCAAAGCCACGTAACTTTTTGATGGGCAATATTGTGTGGGTGGATCTCCTCAGTTTTCCCGTTTTTCACACACTAGCATTCCACTAATTATATACTTCATAACCATTCACTTTCATTAAACATCTGCCTTCTTTAGCCTAAGAGACATAAGCGTGTGACATACTACAAATTTCACTTCATTTTATTTTTCATGTTGCTGATGATTTAGACCCTACTATTATGCATTTTGTTCTACTTACGACTTCTTCGACTTTGGAAAATGTATTTCATTTAGTAATTTCCTAATTTTCTTCATTGCTTGTTTCTTTGTTTGTTAGTGTTTTTCAGCACTGAGATCGTATGAGACAAGAGCTTACAATTTAAAGTGCAATCCACATCACCATAATGCGTTCAGTGTTATTTCGCTGGAAATAGAGTCTGGGAATACATGCACCAAGGAACAAAACGAATTAAAGCAGCAATCTGCATTGATAATAATTTGTGTTCTCAGCATTCGAGCTTAACGGAGAGGTAGAATATCTTTTATATTATATAATTATCCAACAGAAAGTGCGATTTTTCTTACGAACAAACAGGTCAATTTATTCGTGTCAGTGGATGTTCTTATAGTATGTACTGTTTTCACTTACATCAGTAACATTTATCTTACAACTAATATTGGAGAGCCGACAATATCAAGGTTACAATCCACTGCATGCGATCCTGGTCCCCTACTGAATTTGTTGCTGGAATAGTAATCGATTGACGTTATAACCAGAATACCATCATAAAGCTAGAAATTAATGCTTGTGCTATATGTTCTGTGATATTTAACAATGATTCATTCAATCTTATTACAATAGGCAGCTACCTAAGACTTCTAGAACAATATTGCAATCCGGCACTTTATCCAATTACTGCATTAGTTAACAATAGATGATACAATACAAAGTATGTTCTTATTACAGGTTTAGCTAAAAAAGAATCAAGATTATGTGAGAACCAACATAGACGATTTTATCAGGAATAAAACTCAATTTCTGTATATGTAATTGATCACATATAGCTTCAATATTGTGCTTAGCCCTTTAGCTGGTCTCATAAAGCAGAATCGGAGATAATTCGGGGAATTAGACTAACAATGTCATTCCAGGATGTTATTTTAGAAACTGGGATCTGGGACTTTCGTTGCGTTAAATACAACTTTAGACTTTTAGAATACAAAGCAGATTATGTGAAGAGAGTTGAAAGGAGAAAAGAAGGAATTGAGTAAAGGAAAGGAAATTCTAGCACAATATCTCACAAGTAAAGAGCCCAAATGGATGAATCGAGTTGCGGGATGAGACATAAGGCACCTAATAAAGGATGCGAAAATACGTGTATGTGCAAAGTTATAGCGGCTGAACAGCATAGGAAACAGGGGGGGGGGTTAAATTTGGTGGGAGAAGGGCTATGCTATGTTACAGAAATACATCAAATAAACTGTCGAGTCGTACAAATAGTGAAAGATAGACAATGCAAACGATAGTAGTTTCACATATTGCCAAAAGAAAAATGGGAAAAGTTACCTCCGCCGCCATCTTGAAATCCGCCATTTTGAAATCTGATATTTTTTGAAATGGAAAAGTAGTCATGTGATACATTACTTAGGGCCAACATGCTCTCAAAAAGTCAATTATGAACTTCAGTTATCGTTATCTGTAATTATTTGGAAGATTTAGGATTATCTTCATAGTTATTTACGAAAATCTAGGAGACTGCTACTCGTATGTTGAAAGTTTGGATTATTACGAAAATATATGTAAGTTAAACATATCTACATGCGAAGAAAACTAACAGTGAAATTTGATATCCAAGTTGTATATTATTACATTATTATTTATGACATTACTTCCAATTTGCTTCATATAGTTCCGAAGGAAACTGTTTGGCTCTGGAAGAACCGCTTCCGCGTTTTTTTTTTTTTTGTTTTTTTTGGTCGAAAACAATGTAAAGTTATATAGCGACCTTTTGTTAAATGACATATTTACTAATATAGACCATAACATAATAACATCTGATAGAATGGAATGCAATTATTACGTACATAAACCATAATTTCTTTTCACCACTTACTATATTTTTCATTTAACTTTCTTTGTCCATCCTAGGAAGCAATACCAACTTGGGACGAGCGTAGCATGAGATATCTGGATGAAAAGTGGACTACTACAGTCGAATACATCAATGAAGTTGTGGCGAAAAATAAGTTATTGGGTGAGATGGCTTTCTCGAGTGTCTATCGTATGTCATTTAAGAAAAGGTACCTATATAAACTCCACATTGTTTTCAACCAAAAGCGGAAAAAAAAAAAAACAGCGTTGCGGTTCTTCCAGACCGCAACAGTTCTCTTCGGCACTATATGAAGAAATTGGAAGTAATGTCATAAATAATAATGTAATAATATACAACTTAGATATCAAATTTCACTGTTAGTTTTCTTCGCATGTAGATATGTTTAACTTACATGTGTTTTCGTGATAGTCCAAACTTTCAACATATGAGTGTCAGTCTCCTAGATTTTCGTAAATAACTATGAAGATTATCCTATATCTTCCAAATAAGTACAGATAATGATCACTAAAGTTCATAATTGACTTTTTGAGAACATGTTGGCCCTAAGTGATATATCATATGGACACCTTTTCATTTCAAAAAATATCACAGATTTCAAAATGGCGGATTTCAAGATGGCGGCGGAGGTTCGTGATCTACTTTTCCCATTCTTCTTTGCTCAATATATGAAACTACCACCGTTTGTATGGTCTATCTTTCACTATTTTCGTTATTTTCACGATTCAACAGCTTATTTGATGTATTTCTATAACATAGCATAGCCTTTCTCCCACCAACTTTGACCCCCCTCCGTTTCTTATTGCGCTCAGCCGCTATAACTTTGCACATACACATATTTTCACATCCTCTATCAGACGCACTACGTCTCTTCCTGCAACACGATTCGTCCATTTGGACCCTTTACTTGCTAGCTGGCTTCCAAACATGCTTCCCTCGATTTGCTTATTAGTTGGTCTACTTTTAGAACTACAGTCGGACAAAAGGCCTTCTGTTGTTCTCTCTAAACAAGTCGACGATGAACGGAAACAACTGCCAGTGACATCGAAATACAAACTTAAAATTCGCTAAGCTTGTACGTTTTCGTTAGCGTTACCTAACTAAATCAGTAGAAGTAAAAATTTATGACTTTAGAGTGCTTTTATGGGGAACTGAAAAATCTTTCCCATGTTATTTATATGGAATACCTTGTACACTCTGAATTATTGGGCACTTCCTGTAGGGCTACAATCATTAAATTTGACGTGATTGTAGCTTTTCGGGACCAACCGAAAGAAAAATTGCCAAAATTGAATATTTTTAATTCTTAGGGGTCTAAAGGGGAGATGAAGAAATTCCTCATGTTATTTAAATGGGCCTTTTTTAAAGAATTATAATCTCATATTTTATTTACTTGGAATTAAAATACAAACCTGACATTCGGTATGCTTGTACGTTTTAGTTAGCGTTACTTAAGTAAATCAGTAAAAATAAAAATTTCCAACTTTAGAGTGGTTTCATGGGGAACTGAAAAAATAAGCCTACCAGGTGGCAGGTTTATAATTGAAAAACTCGCGACAGGCAGCATGCACCTCATCATATGAATTGAATTGCCGACCACACAAGAAATGTTTGAGCGTGCGAAACAAACCATAATTTAAGGGTGTTTCTGGATTATTGGCAAGACGTGGTAACAACTCAAACTCGTCAAGTTCAGCTAGGGTGTTAGTCACACTTTGAAACCGATGACTCGGAGCATTGTCAATTTTCAGCAATATCCTCTTTCCCCTCGTTAATGCCGGACATTTCTCATTCAGAATGGTATACACTCGGCGTAATTATTTAAGAGAACAGTTCAGTTGTTATGGCACGACCCTCTGGAACAAAATCAAACTGAATTATCCCGTCAATATTCCACCAAACACACAGCATGAGCTTTTTCCCAAATCTGTCCTGTTTCACATTGACTAGGACTTCCTGTCCTTCTTCCACCCACTATTTATGTGTGTTAAAGATTTTCCAAAATACCCAATTCTCATCTCTTATCACAATTCTGCTCCACAAACGAAGATCATGCGTTTGATAAAACAAAGTCTGGTAAATTGCCACTTTGGGCTGGGTCTGCTCCTCTGTCACCTCATGGGGACATTGATGTTATTAATTCTTAACATTTAACACTCTTCTTTCTTTAATTACATAAATACGATTAGTGATTTTATATTACAAAGCACTTTCCATGACAAAATTACAATTTTAGTATTTTTACTAATTTCTTGAAATTTGTTGCTCTGCTCATGGGCAACCATCCGGCACATTTAACACTAAGCAATGCTTAAGAAAATTTTAAAGTTTTCAAACTCGCACCTGTTACACGATCACTTTAAACTTATTTTCCCACATTTAATGTTCTATTCAGAATTCTGATTACGACGGGTTTAATAAAGAGATATATTCGCATGCAAATCCTTATAGCAATTAATTTGTTCCCTTCTATGCAATTGAAACTCAACCTTACGTTCGTATGTTAAAGATTTAAGAGAAAACACTTGACATTGATTTAAAGTCTGTTGTAGCTGTGCAGTCATAAATGAAACGGTAATATGTGTTTGACATACGTATCTACAGCGCATTCTTTCTTTTCTAAGTCAGAAAATTCTCATTTACGGTTCTTCTCTTTCAGCAAACTTTAATGACGTTGAATACACAATTTTAAGTAAAACATTCATAGCAATTCCAGACTCTTCATGCAGTTTCTTGCTTCTCAAAGAATGCGCAAACCGGCACACTTCAACAAGCAAGCTCTAAAGGGGGCAGAGAAAACAGCTTACTCAGACGACTTTTATCCCCTATCTCTTGAATGAAATAATAACTTTTCAATTACCTTAGTGTTAATAACAAATTCTTTTTCTGATGAATTTTTGTCCTAGCAGTAATTATCACATTATATCTTGGCCCTAATTAGGTTACTTCCACTAATATAAAAATTAAAAATTTCATCATTTAATATAGCACTCATGATTTAATTATTATGCTATTTAATATAATTTAGAAAGTTCACGTTCCTTAATTTGAAAGGATATCTTTCAGTTTAACGTCTCATTATGGCCTTCAGGTTAAAGGAAACGGATGACTAATGCTAATGAATGATGATGGAATAATTGGTGGAACGAGACGTTGGGAGGAAACTGATGTCTCCCGATAAAGCCCATGGGCATGATCTTGTCCACTACAAACTTACTTGGGCGGCAACCGAGCCAGAGGCCCTATACACAAGACAAAAACGCACTACCACCTAGCCACCGTGCCCAATTTCCTCAATTTGAGAAATGTTAGAGAGTGGTATTCAATTACTAAGTTTATCTTTGCATTTCATTGTCAATATTATTTTTATGATACGTGTTTTTGGGAAAAAAAAAAAAACGAAAGGAAGTACCTTATGATCTTGTAGTCATTCGAAATTTGGACCAATTTTCCATTTTCCGGTTCCATTTGCACTTGAACGCATTTAATAAGGCCTGCTATACAGTATAGATAAATCTTTGGGTTTATCTCAGAAAAGTGTTACGAGATATCTAGTAGGAAATCGTACCCTTTTGTGCCATACAAGTGAAGATATTTCCTGTCTGACCGAATGACGTTGCGAGATGTTGATCCATAGTGCATTGCATTTTAAAAAATGGCGCCTACAGTTGAACACTCAATTGGTAGTATGGGAATAATGTTAATGACAGTATTGATTATGACAGTATTGATTATGATTGGACAACATCCCTCATCAGTTCATGGACCACTTTTCATTTTGTCGAGTATTTATGCTCTTTCACCCATATGATTTGTTTTCACTTTCTCTCAACTGATGTAGCTTACATCGAAATCTTACGAATTTTCTTTCCGAAATAGAGCGTGCTCTGAACAAGAGAAACCTCATAGGATCGTTCAGTGCATGTAAAATGACATGAGATCTGAAGCCATACACGTTGAGATTTTGATTCAAAGAAAACTCGTATGAGATTTCCTAGGATCTATCTTATAGCGTATGGTAGGCATAAGATACTTTAATATGTTACGTTCTTATCTCGAGACAGCGTGTACTGCTAGCCAAGGTAAATAGTATATTCATTTTATAATTTTAAAGCAAAAAGTTAAGAACATTAGAATACTTTTTCTCAGAAAAATGCTTATATATTGGTATTTTATGAAGTATTAAAAGTCCTGATAAATCCAAGTTGTGCGTTGGCCACTGTCTTGAAAAATTGCGGCACAATGTGTTCTATGCACGGGTTTTGCACACTCACCAACAAAAATCTCTTTTGGCGTGAGTTCAAACTCGGCTCGACGGAAGTTTTTTTTACGCTTGTTTTTTACATTTTTATAACACTTATTAAATTAATATGAAAATAATACTCGAAAAAGTGATTTACTTACTTTTGTGCAGATAAGTAGTAGTAGTAGTAGTAGTAGGAACAGGTTAGAAACCCCGCAGGCCTCATTTTGTTCCCCTTGTACTCCATGATATAAATTTTCTGACCAACTTAAAACAACTGGATAGGATAGCGCGTAAAATAGCTGGCCAGAGTAGAGCGTGGAAAAACGTACTTCCGGGAGCATTACTCTCCCGAGCGGGTCGTAAGTGGAGGAGTAGGCTAATTCGTACAATCAATCACAATATAAAACCGTTGAAAATTTATGTTGCTTGAAAGCAATGCTGCTAATTAAAGGGTAGATTAAGCTTAACACAATAATCACTCTAGTCAAACTATCTGAAGTTAAATGTACTCTCTCTCCACTATGTTACTGTAAAGCAGATGAAGTTACTTTAAATCATAATTTTTCAACGTCGCCTTTATCCCATCTTCAGAGAACTTATGCTTAGGATACCATATTCTTACTTTCATCATGGCCCGTTTAATTCAAAATTTCTTCTGCCAAGCAACAATTTGTACATGTATAAACTCATAAACTCTTGCTAAAAAAAAATAGTTCGTTATTAAAATAATAATAATAATAGCGACAAAACAATAATGGCAATAGTTAGTATGAAGTGAGGTTGCTATAACTTATAAATAGACTCATTTATAATTTTACCTGTTATATCTTTATGATAAGCAATGCTTTTTAATAACAATAACCAAACATTAACATTAAACCTCAGAAATTAAGTGTGTACAAGAAATGTCTGCCCTATTTGTTATGTACAGCTCACTAAAGCAGGTGTATTGAGTTCTTTGCTCATTATCAAGAACTCAATACTCATTTATTCACAATGAGAGTAAATGAAGTAAACTGAACTTAGAAATCACTGCTCCTTATTACGTGCTCTTGAGCGAAAGATTATATAGGAAATTGCTCAATTGCTGTGGTGTTAGTTGTTCCACTTCGAGAGGCCCATTGCCAGATAATGATTATGATGACGATTTTGTAGATTAATAAAATTTTCTTTTCCTTGGAATAGGCTTATTTAAGAATGTTTAAAAAGCGTGACAAAAGCCCTACTTCCCGAATTTCAAGTTTTCGGTGAAGAAAGGCTGTGTGAAAACATAAACTCAGTTCCAATAACAGTCAAATTTGTCCACGTTTAAACGAAAAGGAATGAGTCGAAGCAATGTTTCTTTGCAACAGAAACTCTTATTTTAAAATCACTTTAAAAAAAAAAAAAAATTTACTGAACGATTTGTCGTACTGAAAATCGGAATACTTAGTTTCTTAGATAATCTTATGCACTTTAATTTTTGCATTTTCCTTTTTCATCTGTGGTCATTATTTACGGAGATTAAAGTAAAACGTATGCGGAACCTATTTTGACTCCAATGTTCCGAGATATGGGCTAGCAAACAACTCGCATTTATCAGAGCTTTTAATATTTAGTACAATATTATAGAAACGCTTTGAAAGAAATTGTGTTCTATTTTTGTACGTACATCTCCTACAATGAGCATACTAAAAGACTGATCTCCGTAGAAATTAACACATCTCCGTATATAACGGATCACTGACTTGATCCCAGAGCAGAGGCTTCTTTTCAAGAGTAATAATTCTAAAATACCCCATTATATAATTGACGGCTACAACAACTTATTATTCCTCTAGGATATTCACTGTTAAGGGAAACAAAGTCTCATATCCGTGTTCAGATGTTATTACATTGATACTCCTTTTATAGAACGTGCAACAGCAGGAATAAGAAAGATACTCGGAAGAAAACGTAAATCACCATTCACTAGACAAGGAATTATTTGTAACCTCATGAGACGTAGAAACACAACGAATTGGAGAAAGAAATAATCTCGCGGCTGTAACTAGGGTCAGGTTTAGATGGTAGAAAATTAAACGCTTAATTCTCGTTTCACGCACATCAATCAATCAATCAATCACATACATTCGTCTTTGTGTCTTATCACACAACTTGAAAAACTCCGTTTAACATCAAGCACAAGAGAAGATAAGTAAAACTCTAACATCTAACCAAAATGCAGTCTTTCCTTAAAAAACAGATTTTAGAAGGAAAATTAAAACTTTAAACATTTTGGTTTAAAGAGATTAAGACGTTATATCCAACGAAGGAATTTAAGTGTAGTTTACACACAATTTTTCTGATTAAACTTTAAGCTGGATGTAAACATTATAAACCTTCTTTTGAAGCGGCATAGTGATATTTCTTTAAAGTGATATTTCAGTTCCACTTTCTACTGCTACAAAACATTTTATTAGTCTTTCTGCTGGTCTACTGGTTACCGCATGCAAACTTTTGTGCACATAATCCTGTGTTCAATTCCCAGTGCAAGAACACAACACTTTAATTTTACAATCATTCGCTTCCATTGGTAATGCGCCTTTTTTAGCCTAAAAGGCATAAACGTGTGACGTTAAGCGAAAGTTTCATTTTATTTTCACATTTCTATTAAGGTTCTACTGTATAAAGATCTAATATAGAGTAATTCTCACTATTTAGAACCTAGTGTGCACGCCTTTGTTCACGGTTCGATTCCCGGTGAAAATAGATTACTGTAATTGAGATTATGTTTAAAGTTCTAGGTCCACATCTGACAAGTAAACCTTACGTTTGGGTGAATCGAGTTGCTTACTGAGACACATATGAGAAAGTAGTACTAAATGTGGTCACTATTTCAGTGAAGTTGTAGGTGCGAAGCTCCAGGGGTTTATGAGATACAGCTACCAGAACATCACATGGAAGTATAGAATAGTCTTCATACAGTTGAAGGTAAAAGCTCTGTAAGACCTCTTGTAACGACGAAAGGTGAATAACAAATATATGGGTACATATTAGGACTAGGGGGAAGTCATATAGTAACGGTATACCTGACGGAGGCCATCTTGAAATCCGCCATTTTGAATTAAGGTTAAGTTTTTAAAATAGGAATAGGGTCATGTGATACATGATTTAAGGCGCAAATTTAATCAGAAGAACAATGGTGACGTTAATTTTTTATTTACGCACAATTGGCAAAAAGTTACAGGGAAATTTAATATTGTTGCAGCATATGTATTAGTCCTTTATACCACCTTGTAAATTTTGTCTTAATGATAATAATTAAATAAAAAGCAGGTGAATAAATATTAGATCTATGGTAAGAGTTGCCTTGATGGCGGCCATGTTCAAATCCGCCATTTTGAATCGGACAAAAGTTTTAAACAAAACGCATAACAGTGACAACTTATTAATAGCAAAATTTTACCATAAATCCAAAGGTATAACCATTTTTTCTTTAACATTAACCAGCATTTGTTACGCCACCGTTGTATTTCTGAATAACTTCTAGCCCAAGTCATCTATTGCATTACTCTATTCCCATTTAATTTTGTGCTGGTTAATGATAAAGCAAAAATGGTTATACCGTTGTATTTATGGTAAACTTTGCTATTAATAAGTTGTCACTGTCATGCGTTTTGTTTAAAACTTTTGTCCGATTCAAAATGGCGGATTTGAACATGGCCGCCATCAAGGCAACTCTTATCATAGACCTAATATTTATCCACCTGCTTTTTATTTAATTATTATCATAAACACAAAATTTACAAGGTGGGGTAAAGGACTAATACATATGCTGCAACAATATTTAATTTCTCTGTAACTCTTTACCAATTGCGCGTAAATAAAAATTAACGTCACCATTGTTCTTCTGATTAAATTTGCGCCTTAAATCATGTATCACATGACCCTATTCCTATTTTAAAAGCTTAACCTCAATTCAAAATGGCGGATTTCAAGATGGTCGCCGTCAGGTATACCATTACTATATGACTTCCCCCTAGTCCTAATACGTACCCATATATTTGTTATTCACCTTTCGTCGTTACAAGAGGTCTTACAGAGCTTTTACCTCCAACTGTATGAAGACTGTTCTGTACTTCCATGTGATGTTCTGGTAGCTGTATCTCCTAAACCCCTGGAGCTTCGCACCTACAACTTCACTGAAATAGTGACCACATTTAGTACTACTTTCTCATATGTGTCTCAGTCAGCAACTCGATTCACCCAAACGTAAGGTTTACTTGTGAGATAGCTATGCTCCTAAAACGAGACGCTAAACTTCAATAAACAAATAAGCAAACAAGCTTGTTTACAACGCCATTAAAGAAACTTACATAAATAATAATTGTTATGAACATGGATCGTTATAATCGAGTTGTACGAGGTATAATATCCATGTACTATATATTAGAAAATGTTAAATAGAATTATTTGAGTACTCGATCAAGTCTATGTTGCAGATATCACGTTTTCTTTACCGTCGTTTAAATTATTGCATTTTATTTTCAAATCGATTTTATTGTATGGTCAAAAGCAGAACTTTCTTTCTTCCTGAGGTTGTTATTATTATTAAGTACTAGCAGATTCCCTTTCTTCGCACGGGGAGAATATGTTTCATTTGGGAAAAAGACAACGGGGGCTGAATTTGGATTTAAACAGGATCGGAAGTGTCACTGTTCATTTCAGCGATCCCGGAAACTGTGAATTAGGCATTAATATCGTTCATTTTCGATCATCTAAACATACATATATACAGACCTTGAAAAATCCACTCGCCTGCTCGCCAGAGGCGTGTACTTCTTTACATTTGGCGAGTAAACTCTAATCAATCAAAAACGTGTTTCATTCCACGTCACTCTTTTTTTTGTAAGAGAAATGCCAATAAATAAAATAAAAAATGTATTGACATGTTTACTGTGTCACAAATGGATTTTTTTGTATAAACACTGTGACTGCAAAATGTTTTGGCTACTAAATTTTTTGGCTGGCTAGTACTTGCAAGCAAGATATTTCAAGCTCTGTATATATATTCTCCACCCACATTTCGAAGGCTTCCAGTCGTTTTTCATCACTTTTATGTAATGTCCACGTTTCCGCCCCATACAGTACAACACTCTACACGAAGCATGTTATTAGTCTTTTTCTCAACTCTTTATTCAAGGTCCCACAAAATAGACTTTTCTTATTCCTGAAAGCTTCTTCCACCATTCCCATCCTTGCTTTTATTTCACATTCGCACTTCATGTCATTACTAAGAATACTACCCAGATATCGAAAAAGGGGACACGGTGGCTCAGTGGTAGAACATTCACCTCCGGTGCTTGGGGTCCCTGGTTCGATCCCAGCTCGCGCTGCATGGACTGTGGTGGACAAACACCCTGCTCGCGGGTTTTCTCGGGGTTCTCTCGTTTCCTCCCACTTTCTTCATTTCACTCATCTTTCATCATTACCGTCTCCTTTAGCCTAACTGCCATAACCGTAGGACGTAAAACTCAAAGATTTCATTTTTTCTAACAATTATTTTCATCCCATATTCTTCAAAGCTCATCGTCAGGTTTTCTAACATTTTATTGATTTCCTTTTCAAATTCTGCAACAAGCGCCATATAGTCTGCAAATCTTATGCATCTAATAATTCTACCTCCTGCCGAAATGCCGTCATCATCATGTAAACTCTTTTTCACTATCTCTTCTAGATAGATATTAAATAGTGTTGGCGAGAGGCAGCATCCTCGTCGAACTCCCCTTCTAATTGCACTCTCTTCCGTCAGTTCTTCCCCTATTCTAACACTTATTAGTTGGTTCATGTATAAGTTTCTTATGAGTCTTCGATCTTTCCAATCCAACCCTATCTTCTTTAGAACTCCCAACAACAATTCTCAATTCACGCGGTCAAAAGCCTGTGTAAGATCAATAAATAGAACATACACCTCTTCCCTTTTTCTATAAATCTTTCACTAATCGCCCTTAATAATCCAATAACATCTCTTGTGCCCTTACCTCTTCTGAACCCAAACTGCTCCTCCTCAACTTCTTCATTTGTTCTTCCACATAATCTTCTGTTCAATATTCGGAGCAAAATTTTAGCTGCATGAGATATGAGACTAATGGTTCTATAATCCTCACATCTCTTTGGGTTCGATTTCTTAGCCATCGGTATCATAACCGTCTTCAGGAAGTCTTGTGGCCACTCTCTTGTTTCATGTATTTCATTGCATAGTCGGAACAATTTCTTTCTTTCACTTGTCTCCTATATTTTTAATGAATTCGATTGGTATATTATCTATTCCCATTGCTTTTCCATTCCTAATCTCGGATATAGCCTTTTCAAACTCATCCCGAAGAATACTAAATCCTTTATCATCTTCGCCTACTTCATTTTCTACTTCAACGTGTAGGCTATACGATCTATCTCTACTCTCATATAAGTCCTTAACGTATTCTTTCCATCTTCGAATGACCTCATTTGTCTCCCTGACTACCTTCCCATTCTTATTTTCTACTGCCATAGTAATACCCCCTTGTTTCCTCCGAAATTCCATAGATTTCACCTCCTTGTACATTTGCTCATATTTCTCAACTATTTGTAACTCTTCTATGTCCTCTCTTTTTTTTTTTTTTTTTTTTTTTTTTTTTGTAAAACTTCTCCCTCGCTCTGTCTATTTCTCTTCGTAATTCATTATTTAACTTTATGTATATCTTTCTGCCCTCTTCCGTATCAACCTGTTTCCACGCCTTCATTTTCTTCAACATCTGCTCTGTAACCCATGGTTTCTTAGCCGTTTTGTGTTCGCCTTAACCTAGTGTTTCTTTTGCAGACTGCTGTAAGCAAAGTTTAATGTGTTTCCACCGTACGTTACTACCTGCGCCTATTCTTTCCTCGTTTGAATATTTTTCTTCGAATTTTTCAACGAAAAGATTTCTTATTTCCTCGTCTTTTAGTATTCAGCACTTTATTGCCTATTTTACTCCTGTCTACATTTTTCACTTGAATATCTACTTCGGCCAGCACAAGATTATGATCAGAGAAAATATCAGCCCCGGGAAGAGTCTTCTCGTTTTTTAAGCTATTCCGGTACCTGTCCTGAATCATAACATAGTCTATCTGATATCTTCCGGCATTTATTGGTGATTTCCATGTATATCTTCTCTTATGATGATTGAACCAAGTGTTCCCAATTACTGGTGAATTTTGTCTACAGAAATTCACTAGTCCCTCTCCCTTTTCATTTCTTTCGCCTAAACCATATATGCCTACGATACTACCTTCCTATTTTTCTCCCACAACTGCATTGAAATCTCCAATTACGATTACGCATGCACCCCTCTTTTTCTATCTATAATTTATTTTATTTTCTCATACTTTTCCTCTACTTCTTCAGTTGCATGCAAAGTCGTCGGTGCATATGTCTGTATCACCACTAGATCCTTCGTTTTCCCTTTAAGTCTTAACATCATAACTCAATAAATTGTAAATTCACTACCTTCTTCTTTAAGCGCTTTCCAAAAATTATTCCTACGCCATTATGACCGCCCTTTCCATTACCTGAGTTTAACATTCTATATCCTTCGCTGTTCAACATCCTTCAATGTAAACAATTATAACTTAACTACCGGTAATCACTATTTTAACCTATAGCATAAACTATAGTCGAAGGCTTGTTTTGTTTTGACCTTCCAAATTGATACATGTCACGTCACATATGTTTCAATCATACAAGTACAAAGACAATGTAATATGTATTAGTTTGTTTGTTTATCATTATGATTTAGCCTCAAATAGAAGTTCATTAATGTCATTTCAGCTGAAATTAATTCGTGAAAGCTGAAACATTATGCGGCTATTTATATATCGCAAATTTAGTTAACTTGTGGTCTTTTCATCCTTAATTTGATTTTATCCTTTTATAAAAATCAAGGACACTATACTTTGGTATAGTACAAGCTCAAACGAATTCATTCGATTACAATAAAACTTCTTATGGCGATAGATCTTGACTTGCTCTATAATATTTGAAATATTATATTGTCCAGCTTTCAGATCCCTAGCTATGGATGATTAAACTTTCAGTTTTATATGTATAAAACACTGCTCTACAAGACTGTACTACTTATAAAAGTAAATATTTACATGTTACGTTTCGATCTTCTAACCAAGATCTTCATCAGACATACACTTTGTCTGATGTATGTGTGTCTGTCTGATGAGGGTCTTGGTTAGAAGATCGAAACGTAACATGTAAAGTATTTATTTTTATGAGTAGTACAGTCTTGTTCAGCAGTTCAGTGTTTATATCTGTTCTTATTTGCCAGATGTGCAATAATGTTGTGTTGTCAGATATTTTTGATATAACATAAAATCATACATCGAACTCACACTCCGCTCGAGATCAAACTTATTATGGCGGTAGATCTTGACTTGCTATATAAGCATGTGAAACATTATGTTGTCCATGCTTTTGGATCCCTATTATTGGCAGTTAAATTTTGAGTGATATTTTTCATAACATAAAATCCCCATCTCGATCGGAATCAAACTTGGCATGATGATAGACTTTGACTCCTAGATAAGTGTGTAAAATATTATGTTGTACAGGCTTTTGCTTCCCGAGTTATATGGGCAGTCAAATTTTGATCACATTTTCAAGAGAGAAAAAGAAAGAAATAAAGAAAAGGAAAGAAAAAAGACGAACTTATTCTGTCTTAATCAAACTTGTCATGATGCTAGGCTTTAAGCTGCTTAAATGTTACGTATTTTGTCCAGGATTTTTATTTGTATTCCTATATACAAAATTCTGAATCAACATATTGGGAGAAAGAAAAATATATAAAAAATGTTTAATTAATAATTATAGGTCAGTTTTAGACAAAAAAAAAAAAAAAAAAGAGAGTACTATTTCCCTTACAGCTCTGTATAATTCTCTTTTCGATGTATTGTAGAAGTTGGTTACTTTTTTTTATGCCGTATACCACAAGATACTATGAATATAGTCTACCCCGACCTAGATACGTGAAAGAAAATGTTAGACTATCATTAGAATAGGAGCCCATGCAAAATGCAACGTTTAATGGAAATCGATCTCTTGATCGAGATTAAAACCAGAATTGGCGTCATTCTACGATTACTGAGACTGACCTAGGACAGACGTAATAAAGCATGCCAAGTTGATCTTTTTATTCTCTTTTGCTTTGTTAGGTAATATTCTGAGAATGATACTGTAAAGTAGTGTGCAGTACTGTGTAATAATGTAAAATTACTCTTTAGTTATTACAACTACTTATTCATTGGACCATTTGAATTATGGTTAAAATTGATTATTTCAGAAGCCTTTTCTAAATATCATTCAATTCATTTATTTAACGTTAAAAAACACCTTATTCAGACTGTAGATTGCAAGACAAATGTTTGTAAAATCATTACATTCATTTCATCATTCTGTAAGAAAAGCCAATATACAATAGACTAGTGTTCCTTCAACCATCATGCCACATTCCTTTGCATTGCACGAGCCTTAAGGTTGAATGTTCTAAAACGTGATCGTTCTACCCTGTAAAAACTGATCAAGCTTACTTCTCGAAGTGGATTCTGTTGTAGAATTTAAGTGAGGAAGCAATCATTATTGGAGGCTAGAACCGTTTCCAGGTCGTTCGGGACTTTGAACCTAAGAGGTCGTCATCGCAGAAGCAGCACATGGAGGAAATCTAACCCATCACTCAAATATCATCATTGAGCTGTGATACAACAATTCATTCTTTGCCCCTAGCAAATCTGACGGGATATGAAATCCAGTTGTCAAATTTAACATTGGTTCCATTGCATACAAGTCAGAAAGTTACACAGTTGTTTGAAAAGAAAACAGTTCGCGCTATCTATTAACTTTTTTATTCTAAAGCGATCAACATGAAAACCGGAAGTGGTTAATTTCTTCCACTTCCGGTTTGAATATTGTTCTAAAAGAGAACATTGTACATATTATTAAAACGCTAAATAGATTCCACAAAACCGCTTCTCTGTATCTCATCATTTTTGCTCTATGTAGATTAATATTGAAACCGAAAGTTGTAGAAGACTTTATCAACTCCAGTTTTAATAGATAGTTAAGAATGTATTCTTGGAACGCATAAATCGACTGCGGAAAACCGCTTCTCTCTATCTATTACCATTTCTATTCTATAGTGATCAACGTTAGAACTGGAAATAGTCGACTTCTACCACTTCTATTAAAATAGCATATCTATCTACGGACTTGAATCATCACGTTTTACTCTCTACATCCTGTCCAAAGTTAGTGGTGATCCATCATGTAGTTCTTGATATTTTTGGTCTCCCAGACGAACAGGGTGAAGTTAGAGGGGGTTAGGAAACTAATTTCCTTTAACAGTAAACGATATCGAAAATTTTCACCCTTATCCCTCTATTGCAAACGGAGTAACAAGAAATCCATACTCTTCGTATCCAAATTAATCGCATTTGTGCAGAAACATTAGGAGATAACGGGAGAAACGTACTTGGATATGTATTTTAGCGTCTCAAAAAGACATTTCATCTCTTATACATCTCTCATGGAGCAAACCGGTAATAAGTGGTGAAAAATGGATTTTACGTTTGGATTTAGTGTTTTTAACAATATACTGTGTTAACACTCTAGTTCCTCTTTTGAAGACAAAACAACTAAAACGTCTAGCATTGTCGATTTTGAAGTTAATCGCTATGCATCAGAAACGGTAATAAAGAGCAAAGTTTCTTTAAAATGTTGCTTCAGCGTCTGTAGGGTAGATTCCACCTCCACCCTTCCCCTTCTATTGAAATGGAAATTAATACAAACGTAATACTATTTCCGATTATAATATTGATGCATATATAAAAATTAGAACTGGAATACGGAGACACAGTGGCTTACTGGTAGAGGTTTTACCTTTGGTAAGTGAGGTCTCTAGTTCGATCTCCACCGAAGGAAGTTTGTGGTGGACAACATCATGCCTCTGAGTTTTCTCGAAATACCTCCGTTTGTTTCTACTTTCTCATTCCACCAATTCTTCATTTCCTTTAATCATTCTGAAGGGCACAATCGTAAGACGTTAAGCTGAAAGATTTCACTTTATTTCATAGGACGGTAATAGTAAGAAAACTACTTTTATGTGAATTAGTGATCCAAGATTACACTATGTTGCCAAAAGTTACCGGACACCGGTATATTCGTTCACCGGTGCGGTAACAGCACCACACGTATAACTAATAATCAGGCGGCCCTCCTTTTGCTTGTATTACAGCGTTTACCCATCAGGGTGGTACACTGTTGGCGCAATTGTGCTCCATTCCTCCTGTATAACGGTCAACAGTGCATGTTTGGTTGTTGGCCGAGTGGGTCTGACCCGCAACCGACGCTTCAATTCATCCCAAAGATGGTCTATGGGGTTCAATTCGTTGCCTTGTTTCGGCCAGGCAAGAACTTCCAACTGATTATTGTCAAACCACGAATCAATGGCGCGTGTTGTACGAAGAGAAGCATAGTGTTAATACAGAAAGGGGCCTGTCTTAAAATGTTTTCTTGGCGTCGGCAACTGCTATTGTCTAAAATGTCTTCGTACACACCAGAAGTAATCGACACGTCAATTAAAATTAATGGGCCTACCCCAAACCAGGAGAAACAGCCCCAAACAGTGACACTACCACCACCATATATCACGATTTGCATAACACATACATTCCACTCCACATTCATCACTTAACATTACATTCTTCCACTACTTCAAAGTTCAATTACGGCGTACTTTGCATCATTACAAACGCCTCCGCGCATTGATGCATGTGATTAAGGGTTTCGTGACGGCAGCACGCTCATGAAAATCAAGTGCTATCACCTCTCGGCGGACAGTCCTGTCACTGGCCTGTGTACCTGAACTGAGACGGAAGTTCTTTGCAATCTATTACAAAGATGTTTGCCGACTGTTTCACACATCACGCCTCGGGGTTCTCCGGTCTCGATTACTTGGTTTCTTCGGTCTGCCAGAGAGAGACTCCAGTTCAGTAGCTCCATGGCATTTCCATGACTATGACATCGCTAACTGTGGACTGGGGCACATTTAGCTGCTGAGAAATCTCTCTGATCGTATGTCCAAATTTATGGGCACCTACAATCATGTCCCTTAAGAATGCATTCAATTCGTAACGTTGACTCACCGCGACAGACAACACGTATTTGACGCTACAGCATTTCTAACTTCACTTGTACTGACGTCATTCTGAGATCGTTTACTTGATAGTAATACACAGCAAGGTTTAACACTCAAATGTCCAGGATTTTGAACAACTTCAAACACTTACGGGTGGACAATTAATTCCCAAGTACCTTTTTTTATGTCGTTATCAATAGGTAAATGTTGAGGTTGTGTCATAATTAGTTTCTGTGATTTCTATTGTATATCTTTCATATCATGTTGACGAAGCAGAGTCATAACTAGGGAATAAGAGTGTTCTGAGCCTCATACTGGATATTTTTGTACAGTTTACACTTATGTAACTAAATTTCGGTAAATGTTACACAGGGTTTCCCTTTTATACGAAGACTTTAAACCAAATGTCCATACACTTTGTAACAATTTCTCTTTCAGTCTTTCCATATCGTTTTGCCACCTAATATAGTTCGCATTTCGAGATTTGCTGTCTTATGGTCAGTGCCGGATTTACGTATAAGCTAAACAAGCTATAGCTTAGGGCCCCACTGGCTTGGGGCCCCCCCCAAAAATTAAAGAAACAAACTGACTGTAATGTGATTTCCAAATAACGAGGAAAAACAAATAAGATAAAACGCACATACAACAATGATGTTTTGTATTGTCATGTACTAGACTTTTATAAAGTAAATAACAGGGCACTATTTCTCAGTCTCACTTATAAGGAGGTCCCTGTTATCCAGCTCCGATTATAATGGAGATCCCGTTTCTTAGCCCTGCTTATAATGGGTCCTTGTTTCTATTTCGATATCCATTAGGTCCATAAATTAGCATATAGCATATATTCATACCTAAAAAACGGCGACATTTTGTCGCTGGAAAAGAAGACTTGACATATAAAGGACCCCTAAAGCTTGACGTATAAAGGGCCCCTTTCAATAGTGTAGGGCCCCATCAAACCTAAATCAATAATTATGCATTTTGAATAATTTTGATAATCAATTATTATGCATTTGTTCACGCATCTTTCCTACCTTTAGGTTAGCTATCTAACAAACCTACTCGCAGGATTTTTTTTTAATCTTTAAAGAAAAATAACTGATTTAAAAACTGTACTAAAACCAGAAAATAGAATCTTTTTAAACGATAATCGACTTCAAAAACACACTAGAAGTAGAAAATAAAAAAGTTAAAATATATATTGTTGAGAGCTTTATCATTATTATTTTCTGCTTATATATATACATAAACCAATTTTTTAAAAGCACTAAAAGAAAGTAAATAATAAAAGTGTTAAAAAGCAGAAAATAATAATGATAAAGTGCTTAAAACATAACAATAATTTATTGCTAATACCTATAAAAGTTTTAAAGTCGTGAAAAGCCAAACATATTAATTACTCTTAGAATTACCATCCACACAATTTTATTTATTAAGCATTAATTTTCCTAGGTTGGCAAGACTTCAAAAAATTATAGATAATAATAATAAATTGTTTTATACGTTCTTATAAAATAAAAAAAATTCCATGTTTTATTATTATTGGACCGCGGTGGCTCAGTTCTAAAGTGCTCACCTCTGATACATGGCGTCTTTGGTTCGATCCCAGCTCACGCCAAGTGAGATTTGCGGTGGGCAAAGACCGTGTGCCTGGGGTTTTCGGGGATTTTCCATTTTCTCTCACTTTCTTCATTCCATCATTTACTCCATTTCTCATCATCACTGTCTCCTTTAGCCTAGCCGGTTTAGGTGCAAAACCTCGCGGCCAGAATCTCGCGGCGACAACCTCGCGGGACAAAATCTCGCCGGGCCGAAACCTACCCTATCCAAAACCTCGCGGTATAAAATCTCGCCAGGCCAAAACCTCGCCTGTCCAAAACCTCGCAAGCCAAAATATTGCCTGGTCCAAACATCGCGGTCCTGATCGCGGAATACAGAATCTCGCCTGGTCTAAACTACGCGAGACGTGATCTCACCTGGGAAGAAATGTCGTCACAATTTCTTCGATGCAAAATGCACTATATATTGTTATATGTATATATATTTTGTAATAACACATAATTGCATTAAAATAATGTCAAGAAAATATTCTAACGCGTGCTTTGAAAATCTATATATATAAAAATGAAAATGACTATGCTTGTGACACCATACCTTTTGAGCCATCCGACCGATCTCGATCAAATTTTTAACATAGGCCTACATGGGATTTGAGCCTGGGATGGTTTTTATTTCACTTTGACGGTGACCTTAGGAAATTCTAACAAAGTCGAATAATATTTATGAAAGTATGAAATAATATCTCAGTTTTTACGTCCCTCGATTATGTCCTGTAGGTTAAAGGAGACGTAGGTTATCAGAATGAATGAAATGATGGAATAAAAAACAGGGAAGAAAACGGGAATACCCCGAGAACCCCCCCACACGATGTTTTCTATCTTCTTCTTCTTCTTCTTCTTCTTATTATTATTATTATTATTATTATTATTATTATTATTATTATTTGTAATATGGAATTGTGTATTAAGAAACACATTGGGTAAATTTTAGGGAAAGATTTCATTCCGTAAGTTCTTGGCCAAGCGAGATTTTTGGTCCGCGAGGTTTTGGACGGCGAGGTTTTAGCCATGCGATATTTTGTGCGGCAAGGTTTTGGCCACGCAATATTTTGGGTGGCGAGATTTTGGCCCACGAGGTTTTGGGCGGCGAGATTTTGGCCACGCGAGATTCCAGCCTAGCCAGCATAACTGTGGAACATATCTCTTAAAGATTTTATTATTATTATTATTATTATTATTATTATTATTATTATTATTATTATTATTATTATTATTATTATTATTATTATTATTATTATTATTATTATTATTAGTAATATGGAATTGTGTATTAAGAAACACATTGGGTAAATTTTAGGGAAAGATTTCATTCCGTAAGTTCTTGGCCAAGCGAGATTTTGGCCACGCGAGATTCCAGCCTAGCCAGCATAACTGTGGAACATATCTCTTAAAGATTTTATTATTATTATTATTATTATTATTATTATTATTATTATTATTATTATTATTATTATTATTATTATTATTATTATTATTATTATTATCTGTATTTTCGTGTTCTATTTGAAGCCGGTTCATATGTTTTTTAAAGTTTTTATTAACAGCTTTAATCCACTGCTATTATTCGCATGGGAGCTGATATTGCATGAACAGTGCAAGAAACGATCGCCAAGCTACTACGCACGACTTGCGTGACGGCGAGTGAACCATGCTTGCCATAGAACACAAACAGTTAGAGAGAGATATAAATATTTTCTCAAAGGGGCTCAATGTCTCAAGAATAGACTCCATATATTTTCAGACTTTGAGAATATGTTCAATTTTTGTCCTTATCCCTCTGTTACAGCCAAAAGTAATAAATCTAGGACTTCGGAGTCCTTATAATTTTCTAATATATGATAGTTTCTCAAAGATAGTACAGTACACTCCTATTAACTTAACCACTCCGGGCCTGGGTCTGGGCCATGGTCGGGTTAAAAAAAAAAAGTCGATTAAAACGAAAATCACAATTTCATAGCCCCTAAATTGTGTTTTAAAAAATCGTTGTGAGATTTAAGAAAGTGATTAGATTTTTGAACCCGGGAACTCATTTAGAGAAGATATTGAAAGGAACACGTACAATTTCAGTGAATTTGAACTTACTGTACTTCAAAAGCTGACGCAGTGACCAACTTAGTTCATATCAGAGTCCGTTCAAACAATGCATACATATTAAAAAAAAAAAAAAGGGAACTTAATCTTATGTGTTAGTGATTAATTGAATACTGTATCACAAGTTTAAAACGCATTACAGCAAATAACATTTCAAGTCTCCAGCACCTGTACAGGCCGGTAGCCAGCCCAAAAATGTAGAGGGAGGCGGTAGAAGTTACGGGGTGCCCGATCCAATCATATTATAGTTAATCTTCAAGCCTACCGTAAACCTTTTAGGGAGGCTAGCAAAAATTTATATGGGCCTGCACCTGTACAGTCTCTGAAGGTGCTCGAAGTGGTTACCATCAGCGGCCAGACACATATCACAATGAAATGCTATGTCCATCAATGTGTTCGCAGAAGTGCTGTCAGGCGGATATGTTTTAAAGGAAGATTTTCCAGTGTGGCCAGTGTTTTCTTCGACGTAAGAGACAATACAAAGTCTCCAAAGGTAGTATATTCCAAAAGTGAACATTTACAAACTAAGATACGAGTACCGTTCTGAAATGGACTCGTTCCTGAAATGTCGAACGCACACTGAACATTTTGTTTCACTCTCATACAGTATCACGTAATATCAGTGTTTGTAGATTTTCTTAAGATAATTTCCCTCGATTGACACAAAAAGTTTCCTTTTCTTTTCAAATTTTCCCTAGTTTGTTAAGTGTCCAATTCCTATTACAGGCGTTATGTGATGAGAAATGAAATGAAATGAAATCTTTGAGTTCTACGTCCCATGTTCTGCCGGCTAGGCTAAAGGAGGCGGTGATGATGAGAAATGAATGAAATTATGTAATGAATAAAGTGAGTGGAACGGGAGAACCACGAGAAAACCCACGCATACGGTATTTGTACACTACAAAGTTCGCTTTCAGTGTTTTAAGGGAAAAAACCAATACACCCAGCTAACAACGGGTGCAAATTAGTCTACTTTAAACACACACAAACTATTGTTATTGTAGTGATTTATTTCTGAAGAACAAATAAAAATTTAAGCATTTATATTAGTCAATCAGTCTACGCGAGAATTTCCCTGGATTTTGACGTCTTATCAAAAAAATCCCTTTTTTCCAAATTTATCTATGAAATTTCCGTAGATTAGGGAAATTTCCCTCAAACTATGAACACTGCGTCACATGTTACAGTCATGAAAGTACCGACACCTGTCGACAGAACAGTATACTACATATTACAATGATAATTCCATTCAACTTTGAGAACTATGTGCCGGTACCATTTATAATTTAAAAAATGTATGTATACATATTTTTTGACAGTCTCTGATTTTGTATTAAGCTTATCTTCTGTAGTACGAAGACCTAGCACTTCTGCATGTGATATTATATACGTATATAAAAGGAATTTATGATTTAGTCCATTAAAAGTTGTAACTCTATAAATGCTTAAATAGAAGATAACTTTATGTTCCCCATAGTGTTAACTAGAGCAACAGGTCAAGAAGGGCTATTTGTTTGCTCTTTCCTTTTTGGTTTATATCCCGTAGTTAAAAGCTCCCTCATTTATAACCCTTCGTATCTGTTGCTGTTGTTAATGTCCTTTCAGGAATTAGAATCCATAAAATTGGAAAGATGGGGAGAGGAAGGAATTTACATGGAGCTATCAAAATAGGACATTAATTTCTATAAAGCACGACATGTCTTAATACCTGCAAAGCTAACAAATTACGTATTTGTAAATATTCATCAATTTACAAGTATTTTTGTAGTTTATTCCTGAAAAAGACTTATGCGAATAGTGATTTCTTATCTCCAGCCTAAGAAAGTCTATTTCCAGCCTATATCTATTGCGTTAAGTTCGCAAGTTGCCATAATGGTATCACTAAGTAAGTGTTCATTGATTCATTAAATGGAGATTAACGTTTCTTTCCAGGCATATAGGCTATACAGGGTGGCTCATCTAAAACTTGCACCAGGAAAATATCGGTAACCCATTAAAAAAGACGAGTGAGGTTTTGTTTAAAAAAATGTATTTCTAAAAGAGTTTAGTTTACCAAAACACCTTTATATATTTACACTGTCCGTCCGTCTCTCCACGAGACAACCGGAAGCTATTTGTTTACAGAAAGAGCCTTTCAATGCTCCGTGAAGCTGCATACGTCTCTGTCTCCAATTCCAGAAAAAAAAAGTTTACACGATCCAAAGAATTTAGTGACAATTGAACAATAAATTGGTGGCTCAGTGGTAGTGCTTTCACCACCGGTGCTTGGGATCCCTGGTTCGATCCCAGCTCGAGCCGTGTGGACTTTGTGGTGGACAAACACCGTCTTCGTGAGTTTTCTCGAGGTTCTCCCGTTTCCTTCCACTTTCTTTATTTCACAGTTTCATTCATTTCTCATCATCACCGTCTCCTTTAGCCTAACCGACATAACCGTGGGACGTAAAACTTAAAGATTTTTTCAATTTTTTTGCGTGTTTTTCATTGTATACGTCAAAGGGTACATGAACACCTACTTTCAGATGAGTGGTAAAGTAGTCTAATGATGACTATTGGGTTTCTTGCCCTGCAAAACCAGTTTCAAAATAAAGGTGACTCAATTCGGTGAGTTTCATCGGAACTTTTAAATTTGGCTCCGTTTTTTAAAACAAATAGCATCCTAATTACGTCATAAAGTCTTTTCTGGTAAATGATACACTTACGTGTTTCCCAACAGATATTTTCTTCTCTGCTAATTACCTTCTTGCAGTGTATCAAGTGGCTATTCCTCCCTGACAGGGGAAGAGTTCACCTACTGGCCCACAGTCTCAGTTGTTTAACATAGAATATCGTGATGATAAGTATTCGTTTCTTGTGTAGCTAATATTCAAAACAATTTTATGTAATAGTGGATCATTTGTAAGAGCAAAGCATTATGAAGTATTGTTTAGTGGTGAGCATGGTGCCTCAGTGTAGAGCGTTTACCTCTGATGCTTCGGATCCCTGGTTCGATCCCCGGCTATGTAAGTTTATGGTGGACAACATCGTGTCCGTGTTTTCTCAGGATACTCCCGTTTTCCTCCCACATGCTCATTCCAAAAATTCTTCCATCATCATTCATTTGCCTTAGCAATCTGACTCCCTTAGCCTAAAGGACATAAACTTGCGACGTTAAACCGAAATATTTCATTATTTTGATTTGTTTAGCAATAATTACGAATGTTTTAGAATAAATTGGTATGTCAATTAATCTGTTTAAATTCGGATATTATTGAACATTGTATTACGCTTTAGTACTATGTGTTAATAAATGTTAGTGCCTAGACTAGGAACAAAAATGAAAGGGGACAATGACATGTGAATTTCTGTAGACAGCTTTCACTAGTAATTCGGAATACTTGCTAAAGCATGTGACAAACATCTTGGCATTTCAGATAAACGAATAAAACGCAAGCTCTGATGCGACGTTGCCAAGTGGTAAAGGGATGCGACTATGACTTGGCTAAGCAGACGAACTACAGCGCGATCAGGTGGCAGGGAATAGACTGAAGTGAATGTGTACGGGCGCCGCCTTCAAATGCCAAGATCTTTGTCACGCCGTTTAGTACTATCAGCACAAGAGAAGAAGAATATACACATGGAAATCCTAGATAGGCAGCCGAAGATATCAAAGAGACTACGTTACAATTCAGGACAACTATTGGAATAGCTTGAAGAACACAAAGACCCTTCAGGCCCCAACATTTTCTCTGATCATAATCTTATGCTGTAAGAAATTTATATTCAGCTGAAAATGTAGCCAGAAGAAAAAGTAAACAAGAAGAAGTTGAATAGTTACAATTGTTTCCACATTTGCTTTTGTTGAAAACTTCGAAGAAAAGTACTCAAGCGACGAAAGAATAGCTGTAGGTAGCAGCAGTCAATGGGAGCAGGAACGTAGCCCAAGTGGGCCAACATCATTAAAAGGAAAGTGTCTATTTCTAGAAAAATATATTTTATTTAAAATGTTTACCTTTAATGTTACCAACAATGTTAGATAGATGCTTTTGTAATTTTCTAGAGGTAGGTTGCATAAACGTTTTCCATGGGCTTCATAAAAAGAACAATGGAAACAATAAGTGGTGTTGCTCGATTTGCATGGCGTTTTTAAATGAAAACAAGGTCCATTTGTAATTGAGCTCGAGATTAATATAAAACATCTGTATAAAGATTTGGAAGTCTACAAAAGTTCAAAAGGGCATAGATTCTGGTATAATTTACGTGATGGTCGCTAAGAATGTTGGTCTGAAGACTTTGAGAAACAATGATGTTTCAGAGGGCTATAAGAGCAAAATTTATTTCTGGAAAGATGTTTTAATGTACATAGTCGATATTAATGTTCCTCTTTAGACAAGAAACCTCTTTTAGTATCGGTTTAAGTCAATCCTGTCTCAAAATTTGTTGTTTTAGAAGGCAATACAACAATGTTGCGATACGATGCAAATTTTACTATTTGGAACCACCCTACCTTCAGAATTTTCCCACAAAATCAGCACTAAGTTCAAATTCATTTCTGATTCACATGAAAAAATGCAAGTGTGGGCGAAAATTGAACAGAAGAAGTAGAAATGGAACACAATTGCTTTGGCAATTACAGAAGACTAACACAACTAGATAGTAAAATAAGGAGATCAAACCTCTCAATACCGTGTTTGACGACTTTTATTCACATATGCAAGAGCATAAGAATAGGGATGCGCACGAGACGAGTCGAGACAGAATTTTCCTGACAAAATTCGAGTCGAGTCAGAGCTCTTCCAATAGAGAAATATACATTTTTCGAGTCGAGACATGACTTTTATAGCACATTTCGAGACGAGACAGCCTCAAATCTTGTCTCATGCGCATCCCTACATAAGAAGTTCTTAATGCCTGCGATGTAGGTGATACCATGGTTTATAAAGTAGAAGTCATTTGCTAGGTAAAGTGTATTAGTGGAAATTTCAGAATAAATGTTTTAGAATAGCATAAATTTTAGAATACAGTAAAAAAAAAAAAGTTTGTTTCATGCACCGAAGAATTCTGAAAGAATTATCTCCATCATGAATGCTGTCAAGAATCAATCCCTTGGATAAGACTTGTTAGAGGATTTTGTTCTATTTTACTAGGATGATTCCATTCCGGGACCAAGTACCTGGGGAAAACCTATATATCGTCTGAAAACTCCTGTCACGAGAAGAACGAAACCGTTTTCAAATCACGGGCAAACCCGCAATCTGACCCTATAATGGGTCAGTTTGTTGGTGTTTGTGACTCTATGTATGGCACATTCAACAAAAGTAAAAATGAATGTTGCGATGCATCATGCGTAAGCATCTGAGCCCATCATGTTCCTTTTCGGCTCATTGCTAGAAAATAATTCGGGCAAGAGTTTCATAATATCACTTTGCACCCAGATGTACCCATTTGGTCAGTGCTGCCAACGAATTGTAAATACAATGTGGTAGATGGCTTTTGTACCACTGGAAGTATATCCATGAAATGTGGCATAAACATCATTCGTCACTAGAGAAAATATATTGTGGACGTATTCCTCTCCCAAGAAACCAGATTATCAGTGTTGCCAACCAAGTGTAGAAATGAGAAATTGTAAAACAGGTTCCGTAAGATGAAAAGTTTCGAAGCTTGACAGAAACATCGCATGACACTATAGTGAAAAGACGTTGACTGTGACCATCTCTCAACCATTCTAGATTGTCAGTGTTGCCAACAAATGTTAAAATCCCAATGTTGAAAATGGCGTGCGTGCATTGAACGAATATATAGGGTATAACGAATGTGACAGAGCAGCATTGGACAATGGAAAGCAGTGTGAGTATCCCCGTCTCCCAAGCAACCCAGTGTGGAAGCGTTGCCAACCAATCCGAACATTCAGGATTTTCGCATGAGGTCTACAACATAGATGGACATAACTAGACTGTGGCTCATACTAGGTTTGTAGTATGTTAGTGTGAACCCAAAAGCACCGATGTTGTCAGTTATGTTCGCCAATACGGTAGACTTCATGCGAAAATCTTGAATGTTCGCATTGGTTGGCAACACTGTGACTTTGGGTTGCTTGAGAGACCGGGGAAACTCACACTATGTTTTCCATTGTCCAATGTTGCTCTGTCATATTCGTTATATATTCGTTCAATTTCACGTCATTTTCAACATTGTGACATAACACTTGTTGGCAACACTGACAATCTAGAATGGTTGGGAGATTGTCACACTCAACGTCTTTTCACTATAGTGTCGTGTGATGTTTCTGCCAAGCTTGGTGTACAAACGTTTCATCGTATGGAAAGTGTTTTACAATTTCTCATTTCTACACTTGGTTGGCAACACTGATAAAGTGGGGTCCTTGGGAGAGGAATACTTCCACAATATATATTTTCTCTAGTGGCGAATGATGTTTATGCCACGTTTCATTGATATACATTTGGTAGTACAGAAACCATCTGCCACATTGTATTTACAATTCGTTGGGAACACTGACCAAATGGGTACATCTGGGTGCAAAGTGATATTATGAAACTCTTGCCCGAATTTGCTCTAGCAATGAGCCAGAAAGGAACGTGATGGGTTCAGATGCTTACGCATGATGCATCGTTACAGTCATTTTTACTTTTGCCGAATATGCCATACATAGAGTCACAATCACCAACAAACTGACCCCTTAAAGGGTCAGGTTGCGGGTTTGTCCGTGATTTAAAAACGGTTTCGTTCTTCTCATGGCAAGAGCTTTCAGACGGTATATAGGTTTCCCCCAGGTACTTGGTCCCGGTATGGAATCATCCGTAGTTAGTGTAAAAATCATTTAACTTTGACTCGAATAAAATTATAGATGAATTGCATCTACTTCAAAGGAATTAGACCGTTACACAAATTACTAATTACGAACAAAGATAGATTAAAAACTGATAGTAACGGAAGTAAACTACTAGTGGAGTTATCTTGTTATGACTTTCTTTATGTCTTCCTTTCCTGTCTAGTATTTTAAGTCACAGGCACTTGTTGATGCTCCTATAATTTTGAAATTGTAGCTATAGTAAATTTTATTTAGCAAATATACGAGATGTGTTCAAAAGCTAGTGAATCTTATTTATTCCCGTCTAAACCAATGAAGCGTGGAAGATTTTCTTCAGTGTAGATGTAGAGGGGACACTCGTAAAGTTTTTCTCTCGCGCAGAAAGTGTCAGGCGCTGGCAGTCGGCCAACAAGTGAAGACGTGTAGTGAGCGGTCGTCGGATTTTAGTTTTTTGTGAAAACACAGAAAAACTTGAGCAGCAATATTGCATCAAAGTTTGCCAAAAGCTTGGCGATACCCAAGTGGAATCCATTCAATCGGATCAATACATTCACTTTTGAACTAGAATTTCGGTATGAAGAGAGTTTCCGCGAAATTTGATTTAGGCTTTTATCGACAAACACAACATTCCTATGTGTTGTCAGGCTCCCTACTCACCGCACATGGCTCCATGTGACTTTTGGGTATTTCCCAAACTGAAAATGCCACTAAAAGTTACTCGATTTAAGTGAAGAGAAGACATCATGCGAAATGCGATAAAGATTTGTTAATCATTCCAAAAACTGCGTTTCAGAAGTTTCTAACAATGGCGGGAGCGCAGAAGAAGCGTGTGCATTACCAGGGAGACTATTTTGAAGGGGATTAGTGTTTCGGGACTCACCTCATATATTATGGAAATGTTATTCTTTGTAAATTATGGTTATATTAAAAGAAAAATGAAATGAAATCTTTGAGTTTTACGTCCCACAGTTATGCCGGTTAGGCTAAAGGAGACGGTGATGATGAGTAATGAATGAAATGGTCGAATAAAGAAAGTGGGACGAAACGGGAGAACCTCGAGAAAATCCACGCACACGGTGTTTGTCCACCACAAAGTTCACTTGGCGGGGGCTGGGATCGAACCCGGGACCCCAAGCACCAGAGGTGAACGCTCTACCACTGAGTCACCGCGGCCCCTATATTAAAGGAGTAAGGAGATATACGAGAAGAATATATTTTTTGTAATATATGCTGTCATTTCACAATAAATCACAATTTTGTCTCACATTTATAGATTTTATCGCTTGCAGTTAATGCTAGTAAATTTACCTATGTTTTAGGGGTATAATTGGTTTATTTTATTAACAAATTGTAGTAGCGGATTGTACTAGAAATGTGTAACTGTGCAAGAGCGTAGCAATATTCTTAAAGAGTGAATATTGATTCATTCATCTTGCAAAACATGAGTAGATGTTTAACTTTATTTTTTAACTTTTGAATTCTAAACTTGATTTAGCTATGAAGAAAATAGTATTACATATATATATATATATATATGCAAAAAAGCCGGCTTTTTTTGAAAAAAAACGAGAATTTTGGAAATTTTGGCTTTTTTCAACTTCATGATTTTTCTATCTAAATAGCTTTCTTATAGTATATTCTATAGCTAGATAAAAATTCCATGACCTGAATGTGATATTTCGCTCTGAAATTCACCATCAAGATGGATGGAGCACATGTTTTACGAATTAAAGCTAACATGAAGAATGTAGTATTTGAGGGTAATTTTAGAGGCTATTTAACTTTATTTTAACTTTTGAGTTATCGACATCTTTTTTCTTTCTAGTTTGTCATCCGTGTTTCATTTCTAAGAGCTTTTAGTACTCTAGCTTCTAGCGCAAAAGTTAAACTTGCCCGTTTTTCTGTTTATCCGTCAAAGCTTACGTTTTTCAATATATCCGTCAAACCGTACTTCCACATTTCTGTTATACTGTAGCTGTGAAGTGATTTAGCAATAATTTTCCGGTCACAACCTTGAATACCAATTTATACAAATAATCAGTAGCGGATTTAGAAAAGTACTTTAGGAGGGTTTTTTCTGATTGTTTCGTTTCCTAAAAAGTCCTAATTTTATTTGGGAAGTGCTTGAAGTTTATGAGTACAGGCATAACTAATATTTCGTTTCGTTCATATGTTTAGCAATAATCTTCCGGATACAACTTTAAAAATCATTTTATACTGAGAATCAGTGGCGGATTTAGAAAAGTATTTTGGGAAGGGTTTCTTACTAATGTTTAGTTTTTTTAAACATTCGTAATTTTTATTTGACGGGAGCTTAAAGTTTATGAGTAAAGGCATAAATAATAGATATTTCGTTTGTTGCAGACATTCCGTAACTTTGGGGAACGGGCTTCAGTCCGAAAGACCGCCCCCCTAACCTTCGCAAAACCGTCACTGCTGGTAATTAGTAATAATAACGATTTAAAAACAATAAAAAAGGAAGTCGCCCAAATCACAGTACACGCACTATTTCTACATTCACAGATGGAATGAAGAAAAGCTTTGTCAGAATGGTCGAATGCTGGTTGAATCCCGGACTTCCCGATAGAAGCGCAAAAGCTAATCACTCAGTCATGTTTGTTGTGCAGTTGTATTTAGCTTAACTTAAATATATTCCGTAGTCTTTTTTTTTTGGGGGGGGGGGGGAGTTCCGTAATGATATGTTGAATCCCTCTTGTTAAAAATTCAGAAAACTTGAGGATTGGGTAAACTGTGATGGTGGTTCTATAAAACTTAACTGTAGAATTTCAAGAATATACAGAACCAAAAACTCTAGATGTGGAGCGTTTAAGTGTATCATATAAATCTAAGTATTTCTCTTATGTTTTATTTTAATTTTATTTTGTTTCAAAAAGAGAGTATGGAATATTTTGAAGTAAAAATACTACATACTATTTTGCTAGTTATTTGTGTATTCTTTAAAAAGAAGTGTTTACTTTTAGGGTTGGCTGATTTACACCAACTTTTTTTTTTTTAATAACTGGTTTAAACCACAAAAATAAAAAGAATGAAAAATGCGAATCGTGTGAACTTCATGGTAACGTTTCCAGATATCAAACCAGCTGCAATAGTTTTATTTCCCTTTCACCTTTTAATCAAGGTGTCCCATGTTCAATTATCGGTCGAACCACAATCCTTCTTTCATGCGTAACCCAAGTAGCGGTTCGGATGTCAGTTTAAGCGAAAGTCTTCTTGATAACCTCGGTATTTCGTAAGGATGTTAAGCCTAAATATACGAAACAAACCAAATTGTATATATCTACATGCCTAAATGCGTGTTGTTTTATAAAGAAGCCAATATTGCTTAAATATATTGATAGAAATTGGCAAAATTTATCGATTGCCTACGTAGCTTCCAACATTAGGTTGGATTGGACTTTCAATGATATCTACGTACCGGTACTAAATTTGTAATTTAATACCTCAGCTTTAGCATACTGATTATGGTACGTTGACCTTTAAATTTTACATGCAAAGCAATAACAGGATTTTCCCGTTATTGTCTTACATTTCAAGTAATGACGGGATTTTCCCAATGGCTAGGGCGGGAGATTCTCAACTTAAGAAATTTACTGACCGCACTTCTTTAAGCTTATGGGAGTTCTTCCGGCATAACCCCGCTGTTGCATAATAACATCAAGGCGAAACAAACTTAGGCTATTTCTGTGAATATGTAATATAAATACATAAAGCAAAAAATCTAAGTCAAAAAAGCCTGGTTTAAACCAAAAAAGCCTGGTTTAAACATCCCCCAAAAAACGGGTTTTTGGCATATTCAAAAGCAGCCACGGTTCTTGCCAACTCTGCTTACTTTTGTATATAGGAGGTTAAAAAATTCTTATTATATAAAATACATTGGTTAATCCTGTGGAATTCATAATGTAAATATGTTGAAGAAAAATTGTTTGAAATATTTTTTCGAAATTCATAGTTTATTTTCGATGTTTTATATTATTATCAGCATCAACCACTAATTAAATGATTTTTTGTGTTATAGAGAAGCGATACAAAGTCTGTTTTATCAATTTAAAGCAGTATTTTGAAAAAAGCCCAAAATTTCCGAAGCAAAAAAGCAAAGCAGAAAAAACCGAGTTTTTTCCAAAAAAGCCGGTTTTTTCCGAGCCCTTGCATCTATATATATATATATATATATATATATATATATATATATATATATATAGATAGATAGATAGATAGATAGATAGATATGGATAGATAGATAGATAGATACCGGTATATTGTCGCAGAAAACACTACAAATAAACTTAGGGTTATATAGAAAGCAAGGTTTAAGTTTTGCAGAAAAGGCAACTTCTGAATCAAGATTAGAAAACAATCGATAACCTCAATAGTAAATTTAATAGGAGGCGATTTAAACAACTTTATTTTTAACATACTTACTTCCATGCTACAAGAGACTCTACTACCATAAATTTTGAAGGTGGACGAACACTGTACCTAAACCAAGTGGGTCCAAATTTGCCGGGTGGTCTGAATGGGAGTATATTAAACTTCGCATACAGCATGCTCCAGAAGAAGTAGTAGCAATCCAACGAGCTAAGAAACCCTGGGTTACAGAACAGATGTCAGAAAATGAGAAAAAGAAGAGCATGGAAACAGGTTAACAGGGAAGAGGACAGACATGTGTACAGGAAGCTAACAATAAGTTACGAAGGGAAACAGAATTACAAAAAGTTGGAAAATGTACGGAAGTTTTTACAAGGGAATCTATGAACCTGCGGAGGAAACAAGGGTCATTAGAATTGCAGTAGAAAATAAAAATGGAAAGGTAGTTTACGAGGCTAAGAAATCTTAGGTAGATGGCAAGCATATAGAGAGTACTCCTATGACAGTAGGGACACACTGCTTGGTCTAGATGTTGAAGTAGTACATCAAGTACGCGACTATAATAAAGAGTCTCTATAATATATTCTTTGAGATGAGTTTCAAAGAGCTATATCCGAGATTAAGAATGGAAAGGCACCCAGAATTGATAATATTCAATCAAATTCAATAAGAATATGAGAGACATTGTGTTCCGACTCTACAATAAAATATCTCAAACAGGAGAGTAGCCATAACATTTCCTGAAGATGACCATGATAAGTTAGCTAAGAAATCGAATCCAGTGACTGTGACTACTATAAAACTATTAGTCTCATATTTCACGCGGCAAAAACTTTGCTTTGAATACCGAGAAGGTTATATGGAAGAACAAATGAAGAAGTTAAGGAGAAACGGTTCGAGTTTAGCCCCGACAAGGGCACAAGAGGCGCTATTAGCTTATTAAGGGTAATCGGTGAAAGGTTTATACAAAAAGGAAAAGAGTTCTAACTGAAATTGTTCTTGGGAAATCTAAAGAAGATTGAATCGGAATGGAAAGATCAAAAACTCATAAAAGACTTATTTGCGAATCAACAAGTAAGTGTTAGAATAGGAGAAGAAATGACAGAGAAGAATGCAATTGGAAGGTTAGCACGACAGTGATGTTATTTAATATCTAGCGTGAAAAAAAAAGCCTACACGATAAAAACGGTATTTCGGTTGGGAGTAGAATTTTTAGGTGTATATGGGATGCAGATGATATGATGCTTATTGGGGAATCTGAAAAGAAAATAAGTAAGATGTTAGAAAACTTGAAGAATGGCTGTGAAAAATATAGCATGATAATAAATGTTAAAAACACAGAAACCGTAATAATGATTGGAATGAAACGGTCGGTGTCAAATATAGAAGTAGGACGGGAGGAAAAAGTACAAGTGATGAATTTTTATACTGGATATGGCATGCATGAATTTGAATGTAAAATAAAAGCAAGCATAGGAATGGCAGAAGATGCATTTAGAAGGAAAAAAGTGTATTTTGTGTGTCCTTGATTAAAGAGTTGAGAAAAAGACATAAAATCCTTTGTGTGAGTATTGTGTAAGCTTTCTACTGCATACAAGTTTTCCGTTTCACAAATATATATCCAAGAACTTTGTCATTTTTACTAGTAGTCCGTGATGTAAAATAGCTTGAAACCAAAGACCCCTTTTATTGATAGCACACTCATTCCACTATTTATTCACGTAACTCAATGTGTCAGTGCTTGCAACATTCTACCCAAAAGAAAAGAGTTCATTTACCAACACATACGATTTCCTATTTCCCATTTTTCTTTCCTCCCTGTATTCTTGTACAAGGCAAATATTTTCCTATAAATCAGCATAGTAGCATTTTTATTCTGCTCCATTACTCCATGTAAATTTGTTAGTAAAACAAAAGGATCAAACATAACTCATCTCTTGTCGTTTTTTTAATTTCCTTTTTTTTTAAAGTTTGTTTCCTGACACAATTAGTGAAACGATTTTCTGCGTGACGAAACCATTACTGCATGGCAAACGATAGAGTGTATAAACATGTCTCTTCGACGTTGATGCATTCGCCTTTGAAAAGTGGTTTAATATAAAAACAGCACGTTTAAATAGTGTACTCATTTCTGCTCATACAGTAACCAATCCTGTGCCTGTGAAATGACCTATCATGACGAAGGCTCGAAGCGAAGTGCAAAGGTGTGCTGTTAGCTTGTCATCAATCATTTGTGAAGGCCTCTGAGCAATGACCTAAGGGTCTGCTAGGGTCAATGACTTACGGGTACATAGGGGCAATCCACTAAATTTTAGTAATGGGTACTTGATTCATTTCCTAAAATTTTGGAAGGATGCATAGGATCACTTACTAAATTTCAAAACTTGTAAAATTTTAAGAAGTACCTAGGGAAGTATAAGACACTGCATGTACCTCTGTGAGTTTGGGTGGTCCATCTTGTTCCTTTTTATTGGTAAACAATTGCCAAAAATATAAATTTGCAAGATTTTGACCTAATGTATTCTCTTTACTGAGAGTATATAACGTCATATTGTAATATAATTGAGGACAGTGCTCATTGTCCATCACACATGGATACACTAACGCACCTCTCTAAATTTCAGGAGGGTACATTGGCCCACCCCTTAAACATAGGAATTGTCAAATATAACTTTTGTAAATGTTTTCTAGGACTCGATTGTTTATTTTTTTGTGAATTTTTTGAGCCTGTCTATTGCTTTTTTGAGTAGAAGATATTTAAAAAAATTAAATTTTGTAGTTTTTGACCTATTTATATCCTCTTTTGATGAGGCTTTATATAGTACTATATGCTTTCAGGCTTATTCTGGGAGGACATCAATTTAATCTCACTTTCCTCGAATGCTGCTCAATATGGAGATATATTTGAAAAGACTGTTATGCCACTTTTGTTGAATGAGGACGGGAGATTTCATCAATATTGGCAACAAGATAGGGCACTGCCACATTATGGTCGTAATGTAATCGATGGCTCAATAAACACTTTCCCGGTTGCTGGATAGGTAGGCATGGATCAGTTGAGTGGCCAGCAAGGTCCTTCAACCTAACTACGTTGGATTTCTATCGTTTCTATCGCTTTAAAACTATTGTCTACCAGTGTAAAATTAATGACATCGGCTACCTGAAAAGGAGAATCCTTACGACCTGTGAACAAATATCACCAACTATGCTTCGCAGAGTGCACAAGCACTGGGTCACACGGTTAAGAATATGCATAGAACAGAATGGTGAGCATGCTGAACATGTCATGTGATTGTATTTGTCTTTTGTGTGTTAGATCTCTCTTTTCCTGGTTATTAAAGAATACGTAATGTGAGATGTTACAAAGCTTGCTTTTTTATTTTATCCTTCAATTCGAAACTTCGCAGAGCATATTTCACAGCATTTCACATATAACATATCCTAAATCTATTCACAACTTCAAAATCGTTGCAAGGTTTGGAAAAATAACCTTACCGTTGGGTTTCTCTTTGAACGAGGATGTTGTTCACTATGTCACATGACCATATTGCCATTTAAAAGAAACAAGCTCATTCCGATATTGCGGCCACCAAGATGACAACCTCAAACACGTCATAATGCTTTCCCCTCGCACCAGCATTGAGCCCAATTGATTACGGATCGACTGCATTTACAGTTTCTCAAATATTTAGCCCAGTCCAGATTTTGTATTTCACTTAACAAAATATCATCTTTCAATTACTTCCGCCATTTAGGCATTTTCAAATATGGCGAACGAAGAAGTTATGGGATTTTAGTATGTCATTTAAATGATCTTTACCAACATCTATGTCAAATTTTAACTTGTTAATAATTACTTCCTAAGTTTAATAAAATTTTTAATCAGTAGGACGGTAGTTTTCGGAATTCTAGAATTTAGAGATAAATATTTCTAAAAGTATGCGTTTTATGAAAAATTGTTTCGATATAAAATTATCGTGTTATCTATGTTCTATAATAGCGAAGATATTGCTATTTTTACTGCCACGATATCGCAATATTAGCGAAGATATTGCGAAGGTCACGTGGGATTTTAGGGGGCTTTTAGTATGTTGTTTAGAACATCATTCCCAACATCTATACCAAATTTCCACTTGTTACTAATTTGTTCCTTTCATTAAAATTTAAGCTTCATTTACTGCACTAGTAACTAATTTAAAATGAAAGTTGCTGTACATATGCTACGAATTGCTTTGAACGCTTGGATATTGATTTTCTGTTAGAACATTTTTATTTAGTTCCTCTTACTGATAAAAATATAGGAACTTCTAATAAAAGCTGTGGCATTTTTTTTAAAAAATAAGATTGTACCATAAGGATTCTAATAACTTAAAGTTACGGTTCACATTTTCGCTAGCTCATCTGTATACGTCTTATAGTGGTAATAATTAGTAAGAGGGAGAACTAATATGACAATGAAACTGTTTTTGAAAACTTTAAACAATGCTTTTTCTTTCTTTCTTATGAAACAGTTCTTAATGTCTTTTTCGAGATGCTTTAAAAGAGATCATAATAAGGTCATTTAACAGAAAGAAAGCATGTGAAAACTATAATGAAATCATGTTTTTGAAACACTAATTCAGATTGGTACGGGTAATGAAGTTTTAAAGATTTCCACAAGTAGTAATTCTTTTTGAATCCTCTCTATATCGAAAAATAATATACGATACCAAAAATGAATAAATAAATAACGGGTGCAATTCCAGAAAATTTGTTTAAAATTGTTGTAGAAAAATGTTTCATTGCTTCATATTATATTTTTTAACATTTTTCTTCGTAACGTTTTCTCCACTTGATAACTCTGATAGGTTAGTTCAGCGATATTTTGAGATTAGATGGGTGTTTAATGTTAATAACAGAACTATTTAAAACATATAAAATGTATTACATTAGACTCTCGCTAATCAGGCCTTCAGTAGTCTTGCCTTACATCTCTCCTCTGATGCACAACGTCGCAACAATTTGTCAATGATATTTGTTTATACTGTAACTGTGGATATATACTTACAGTACTATTGTGGCTTATATTTATTGTTGCTTGTAAAGCGGTTTCATGACAAAGCATCCGCTGTCGAGCATCTTCATTGTGGAAGGCATTTTTCATACTCTATGCACAAACTCAAGGCCTAAGTTTTTCTGTTTTTTCTATGATAATATATGTATTTTTAGATTTAATAAAGTATAATATTGTATGTATTAAACTATATCTCAGACTCTCCCAATTATCCTCGCTCCGTTTTGCAAGGAAAGGCCAGAATAGAGAGCCTAGTGCACACTGTTTCAGGGCCGTCGTGTGGGTTGTCAGCGCCCTAGATGAGAATTCTCAGGCACCCCCTAACCCCACAGTGTGTTATGAAAAAGAACCAGAGTTTATTCTGTACTCCTAGATTTAAATATGGAATGTAAGGCCATAATGTAAGACAAAAGAAGATGGTATTATGTCTGTTTTTTTAAAAAAAGTGAACGGCTTTTGTATTAAAACATAAAAGTTTATGAAAACATGGTTTTTGAATTATTGAAATCGAATGCTATTCTTGCTTATTTTGAACTTGATACATACCAACATCGTAATAGCATAGAATATACAAATGACGATATAAATATTAAATTCCAAGGTTAAAAACAAACTCTTCTCACAGAGAGCTGGAGAGAGTTTCAGTTGAATAATCCTAGACGATGTTTTACTTTACTTGTAATTTTAAAGTTCAATACTATATCGGGAGTCCCTCAAAGATCTAATTTAGGTCCTCTGTTGTTTCTTCTTGTTATTAATGATATTCGTCTGTGTATTAAAACTGCTCAAGTTCTTCTTTTTGCCGACGATCTCAAATTATACTCCAAAGTAAGTTCAATTGATGACTACGTGAAACTTCAACAGGATCTACAGAGTTCAAATATGATGTGATACGAATAAATTAATCCTGAATGTATCCAAACGTAAATTTGTATCTTCCATGAGGAAAGAAAGATACCTATACAATAAGTGGCACTTCCTTGTCTACCCCAAGTACTATTAAAGATCTAAAAGTTATATTTTATAGCAAATTAACCTTTGCTCAACACGTTGGCACAATAACTAGTAGTACATATAGAAACTTAGGTTTAATTTATAGGATAGGACAGGATTTCTACAAAGAATCAACATTTATGAGGTTAATTTTTCGTATGTGAAATCAAAATTATAATACTGTTTTACTGTTTGGACACCAAATGTCACTAAATACTCTTATCCAATAGAAAATGAACAGTTTAGATTTTAAAAATTGCTGCATACAGGAAAACCGGTTTCTACCCAAAGTATGTAACCTATGAAGACTTAGTAACGAATTTTAGTTTTCAAACATTGGAAAAAAGGAGATGGGTATTTGGTATGTTGTTCTTACATAAATTATTAAACGGTAAAATTGACTGTCCAGAATTAGTTTCAGAAGTGAGGTAAAACTAGAACAGCAAACACTTGGACATTCTATTGTAGAAAAGCAAGAACTAACATATTACATAAATTTCCTCTTGGAGAATGTGTGCTTCATATAGCGTAATGATTAGATTTCATGAAGTATATGATTTTAGTATGTCTGAAAACAAGTTCGAAACAATTGTCAGGCAATAACTTCTACATAATTAAACGACGTATATTTGTGTATGTACGTATAGTAGTGTATGTTAGATAAGTATGTACAAGGCACTATAACTGGGCATTAAGCCTGTTGTGTTGTCCTTAAGAAATAAATAAATTTTACTTAGTCGTGGCCTGATCATTACTAAAATATCTGAATTAACATTAATTTAAAAAATCATTTACAATATAATCTAAATACCTTGAATTTGGTTGATTTGTCGTCTCAGCGCCCCCTTGGTCGCAGCGACCGGGGCCTTCGACCCGGTCGCCCCGCCCACGCGACGGCCCTGCACTGTTCATTTGAAAGTTTATTTACAATACAAAATTGAGTTGAACATTCGTTTGTGATGTTATGCCAATACTGAAATCATGAAGAGTAACTCTAGTTAATTCTTTGCAGAGAGCATTCTATCAAAATCCAGGAGTTAAATAAACACAAGGAGGAAGCCAAACGAAAAATGATTTAGAAACAAATGTTCCGAAAATTAGACAATTAACATTGGAAGGTGTATGCGAGAAAATTTTGAAAGTGAATGAAAAGGTTGACAGCACTGTTATGGACTGGATAATTAATTCTTTAGAACCGCGAAAGATATCACGTCACAATCGCGAGGCAGACTGCTTGATAAACACTTTGAAATGCAAATGTTACTCAAAATGAATTCAAAATTTTAATTTAATCACGTTGGAATAAGCGTGTCTGGTCTCTAACTTGCACTGTAAGGGCCCCGAATGTGAAGGGGTTGTCAATATTAAAAGCCAGAGACAATACTTTACACAAATCCATATATAGTGTCGGCATAAAGACTACATGAGGTGAGGGGTGCTTCCTTTATTGAGTCATATATGGTGATCAGGTTTATATAAGCTATTTATTTCTACCTTATTGCTATTTGTCGCTCGTATAAGTTAGTTTCTTAAACATTCTTTCTTACTTATTATACTTTCTTTGTAAAGTAGTATATTTTACTGTAAAATATCCATTTGTATGCTCAGTGGCGTATTTACGATTTTGCTTCGGGAGGGGCTTCGCTAACTTCATTTCTGGAAATGTGAAAATTCTGCAAGATCTCTCATTTATTTTAAAATAGTATATAAAATTTCAGAGTGGATTAAGCCCGGAAGCCCCCTTAAATACGCCATTGTAATGCTGGATCGTTCTCAATATGCGTCATTATAAATATTTTTGTTATTAAATCATTGGATAGATTTATTTGCAATTTTACTTAATGTTGAGCGTCAAGGGGATCTAGCTCTAATAAAAATTTAACGTGATCTGAGCGCGCCCTGAGTTTGAGTTTGAGTTAACTCAGTTTTTGCCCTACGAGTTTGAGCTGAGCTAACCTTGTTTCAAAAGTGAGCGTTTACAACTCTGCTCTAATATTAAGAGATTTGGAAATTTGGCCGTCTTCTTGCAACAATTGCGATTGTCTTTTCTCTTCCCTATTTTCTGTCCCTTCTAGGGGAAGGGGTATTTAAAAAAATAACCGAATATTTAATTATTTTGAATGAAAAGTGTAAATAAAAAATTCATGTTTTTAACATTAAAAATTTCGAAATGTACTCATCTTATTATCGTAATAACTGTATCCTCACCCTTTTTCCTTCCCTTCTAGTGGAAATGGAAAACAAACGGAAATATAAAAGTCCATATATCAAATTTCATGTGTCTACCCTTCTGAAATTCGGAGATATGAAGGTTTTATTACTACTATTTCCGCCCTTTCTCGTCCAATTTCTAAAAGCCCTTCCTTAGTTGTTCATTTCGTCACAAGCCGATGCAGTGTCAAACTTTTGGCTTAAGTGGTTTGGTCTTGCCGTTGATCACTCAGTCAGCACTTATTCTTTTATACTGCATTGAGATGGTCTTGTTGTTGTATTTCCGATCGATTTGTACTTTCAGTGTTTTGTTAATGACTTTTCCTCTTGAAAGAAGCACGTGGTGTTGGTATTGATTTCTATTTGAAAGAAATCTACGTGATAGTATCGCTAATGTATTGCTGAGCTTCTGTTTTGTATGAATTGTCTTTCATTGGTAAATCACTAGATTTTTTTTTTCGAGTGTATTAGGTACAAATCCGACTTGCAGTTCGTTGAATTCAAGTGTAAGTATGAGTCAAGTCTCCTATGGGTTTATGCAATCCGTTATGCAGCCTTCAGCTGAGTTTCGTTGTTTTACCAATTACTAGGATGTTGACGGCTAATGATTTTCCCAGTCTGTTAGGGTTTTCCCTCTTCTACCAGTTATTTCTAACTGAATGCTCTGTGACGTAACAGTTTGTTGCTCACTTTTCTTTAAATCACACGGAGAGAAGAATAAGAGGGGAAAACCTTGCGTTAAGAAAAGGTGGTGGTAACATGGAAACAACAACGTTAATAGCACGGTCGATAGTTTTGCAAGCATCATGGCTACACGTCTACGTAGATTCATGATTCTTTACAAGTAGATTCATGACTACCCATCTGCGTAGGTTCATGTTTTTTAACGTAGAATTATGATTCTTTCCACGTAGATTCGTGACTCGTTCCAAGTAGAATAATAACTGCGCGTCTACGTAGATTCATGATCCCTTCCACGTAGATTCATGATTACGCATCTACTGGCAACACTTACTTATTCCATCCTTTTACTTCACATCCTTTCTCTCCTTTGCTTTGTTCTTCTTTTCGTTATTTGTCTCATTCGGAAAGCGCGATCCTATCTCAAAGATGAGTCAGTTGGAAATTATCCATTCACTTCCATCCACTGATCCATACTCTTCTTAGTAACCGTATCAGTCTTGTCAAAATTTTTACACAAAAAGCCGCCAAACAAGAGATGACATTCTGTGAAAAGTCACTAAAATTGCAGCTATAACGCTTCCGACACAAGTGTCCGTAAAAAGTACTTCCTGTGTACAATTCTTTTTTTTTAAATGCACAAATATCAAAAGCTCACAAAGTAAAATCTAACATTCACTTTAACTCATACTTCAAAAACTAATTGGCTTCCTATTAATAGGCTACTGTACACTTAACTATTGTCTCTAAACAGCAGTTATACAAATTAATAGGCAGTTAGGGTTGGAATCGTTCGCCATTAGAGGGTAACACGTAACACAAAACAAAGAGGTATTGTGAAGTGTGATCACGTACTATATTATGCAACTCGTCGCTTGCACTGATTAACACAAACAATGACAATAACCACTGGCGCAAATCCCGGGAGGATGTGGGGGTCATGTCCTCTCCAATATAGGAACTGGGGGGACTGTCCTCCAATAGTCCGATTTGAAATGTGTTTTTTGGGGGAGAAATGTGATTATTTGAGTCCGATTGCCACAAAGGAAAGTGAGATTAAATTGATGTCCTCCCAGAATAAGCCTCAAATTTACCCGCCTCCCAATGTTGAAGACAACTCTGCTCCCCTGATCCTCCAGACCATTGTTTTTCAACTTCATAAATACTTTGAACCTAGTTTTAAAAAAAATTGGGAACGGTCTTACCCGTCCCGCAAATGTTGAATACAGATTTGTGCCGCTGACAATAACAATAAGAAAGACAAAAAGGAAACAAAGTAAAATATGCTTCGAACTATTAGTGCTTGGTTATACAGAAGGACGAATTTTCTCAGCCCAAAATTCGGTATATTTGTAAGTTGGGAACATAAACATCCAAAAAGTCGCCACAAGGAAAAAAAAAACGATACTTTGTCGTTATCTTTGAAGTTGAACCCTTAGATTTAGCTATTTTTAACTGAAATTGGAAACATTATTACAGTTTTCTCATCTTTGCATCTACTCCCAGATAGATAGCCTTTCCTATGTCTTCGGAAATGGAACCTAAATTTTTTATGAATTCCTTAGTAAAATAACTGTATAGAAACGTAAGAGTTAAATTGAGATCTGTGCCCAATACCGGGTACTGCGAGGTTTTCGTGTTAGTGCTCAAACACATCTTTCTGTTTCTGTTGTTAGATCGTCGTTGCTAACCCTAATCTATCAATATATTTGTTTCTCTCTTCTAGGTTTTGGTCTCCTGGAATCTGGCTGTGTGTCCTTGAAGAATGAGGTGAATATCATGATGAAAAACGTGGTGGATGTTGTATTTGGAGGCCTCACCTACTGGATGTATGGCTTTGGTCTGAGCTTTGGGAGGGACATCACCAGCCCTTTCGTTGCATTTGGCAACTTCTTTGTGGATGAAGAAGAGAATATGGGTCCTGTGTTCGCTTCCTTCCTCTTCCAACTTTCCTTTGCCACTACGGCAACAACTATTGTGTCTGGAGCGATGGCTGAAAGGTAAGGAAATCTTTCTTTATGAAGAAAAGTTACGTTAATTGTTTAGCACTTCGGTTAGAGCCTTTATTCTTTATTCTTTACTTGTTCAAAGTTCAATGTCCCTTTTCAGAACCAAGGATATATGAATTGTTAATCCACCACTTAACAGAGATTTCAATCGAATGTGTATAGTGACACAAAACTATTCGGATGATGGAAATGCCATGCATTTATGTAGATTCTAAGAAAGATATAAATGCAATTAGTGATTTGATGTGTGGAATATAAAGAATTACATCCTAAAAGCACAAAACTTTCCATTTTAGTACAAGAATAATAGACACTTATGACACTAAACGTCAAGAAAGGAAACCATGACACTACAAAATTATTCGGACAGCTATTGGTGTCAGAACAGTAAGAATACTTTGCAATGCATTAAGAAGGCGCACACAGTTGCCGGAAGTGTAGAAAAAACTATCCAGAACTTAGTCCATGTGTTTGTAACGGAGACAACAATTCCTTCATCCACCTACTTAATCACTAGAAATTACCATAGAAACTGTATGGAATAATTTGGGGAAGGAAGTACAAAATACTAATAAAATTCAACCACTTCCGTACCGTACCGCAGAATCTGGATGCTGATTGTATGTTCTTTTGAGGCGCTAAATGGATTGCAATAAATAAATAAATAAATAAATAAATAAAAATCATTTGTTCTATGTCGATCAACGTTGACACCAGAAATGATTAATTTTTACCACTTCCGTTAAACCAGAAGATGGAGCCTATTCTTGGGACGCTGAATCCACCGCGAAAGAAAAGTTTCTCGATACCATTTTTGCTCTGTAAAAATCAGTATTGAAACCGGAAATCCTAGTAAACTTCAAACACTTATGTTTGCAATAGAGTATTGGAGATTGTGACGATAAGTTCTCTTATCATGCTGAATCGATTACAGAAAAAGTTTATCGCTATCAGTTACCATTTTTGTTCGATTGCGAAAAACGTTAAAACTGAAAATGGTTAATTTTAATCACTTCCGGTTTTAATAGAAGGTTAATGAAGGATATGGAATATAGGTTTTTTTATCATATCTTTTGCACATATTATTTACTGTTTATTGGTTTGGTTGGTTGGATTAGGGCTTATGTCCCTTGCAGCATCTAGGTCACATGTGAACTTACAGCTTAACCTAGAACCTGAACGACATGAGTTCCCACCGGGAACCGAACTCGAGTCTTCCGCACCCAAAACTCAAAAGCTAACCATACAAACACGGGGAGTAAAGGGTTCATTTGTCGTCTGTATTTTAACAACAAAACGTTCTTTTTTAATTTAAGCCTCCTAGATACAGAGAATCAAATTTACATTTATTGTTTAACAATGAGAAAAGAAGTGAAAGCTGTTGATGAAGGTTCATATTCATCCCGTGGATAGTTGTCATTTCGTCAAGGAATTCGTTTTATGCAGCTGAGTGAAAAACCTTCCTCAGCCTTGATTATTAACCTTGATTATTAATATCAGCTGAGTAAATAATAACTTCTGAAATATCCGCCACGGATTCGAACCGAGGATATTTCGATTAGAAAAAAATCGTCACTTTATTTTTGTGATCAATGAAGAATAACGGTTTGTATATTAAAATAAAGGACTAATAAACAATATACAAGAAGAAAAAGTTGAAACGTCTTGTTTGTTCAACAACCGTGACATTTCTTATTGACAAACGCGGATATATTACTAAGCCAAATGAAGGACGAAAATGATAGGCCTATTAATTAGCTTATTCGTGATTCTAAGAAGTTATTATTCTTTTCTTAGTGTTTTGACGTGAAGAGTTTGTGGTTTGCGAACATGGTGAGTGTCGTTGTCTCGTTATGAACCTGTGTTTGCCCAAGCAGAAGTGTAAACAAAAAAGAACTTGTCAATACGTAAAATGGGTCGTTTCAATTGACAGAGAGGGTGGATTCCTCGTACAGTATTGTTGGTTATATACAGTTGGTTTTAGAACATACATTTTCCCGGAAAATTAGTTACATATAACTCATTAACTAGAAATTGCAATGTTATTGAGAAAGTTTGTGACAATAAGCACCTCTCAAATTTTAGTCAGGCATGCGTCGCTATGGACTTGACTATTCGTAATTTCTGATTGTATTTCTTTAAACACGAAACGAAAAGCACACACTACGAGTATCTTCAGTTAAGGAGTTCATCCCTGTTAAATAGTAATTTGATTTGGAACAAATAAAATGAAACGGAGTAAATTAATTTTTAATATAATACCCGGCATGTTTCAAATGGCCGTAACACATAAAAACGATATTAACTGAAATCATCTGAATTATGTACCGTAAACTGGATATAATTTGGCCCGTTTTTTAATTTTTAAAATTCCCATTCGAACACCTCCTAAGATTAGGGAGGTAATTCAATGACATTTCTCTTTGTTAAAATGGAATCCTTTGGCTTTCTTTTGAAAGCAGTGAACACTAAGTATGACCAAGAATGATGATTCAAGTTCCAATTGTTTGATGCCATGCAAGATTTTTCATGATTGGAGTAACTTTAGCCCATTTGTCAAAATGACTAATTAATACACGAAAGTATAATTGTAGTACTGTATTTAAGAAGCAGAAGAGAAGAACAGGGTATTATAAACAGATTGGTGAAATTGTGTTTTTACTCAATTTCAGTCGAGCGAGAAATGTCGTTTCATGGAAATATTTGTATTCTACTTGAGTGAATACGAAACATCTATAAAAGAACGCTACAAATTTCTGAATACTTAACTTAAAGTACCGACATTAGAAACATACGGGTGAAATCACTTTGTTCAATTTAGAGGGAAACAAAATTGTGGAGTTGAGTTGATTTTGCGTTTAACGTCCCTTTTCAGCAGCGAGGCTATGTGAGACGTGGACCTACTGATTAACGTGGAATCCGAACCACATGAGCTCCCGCCGGGAATCGAACCCGGGTCTCCCGCGCCAAAGGCGCGTACGCTAACCGCTTAGCCACAGAGGAGCTCTGAAACAAAATCGTCGTTCAATGAAAATCTCTCTAAGTGGATGAATACTTAACATCCGAAAATAAGAGTACCATATTCTTCATTGCGGTAGAGTACTTTACCGGTACCATACTGCTCAGTTTTAGTAAGAAAATTCTTGCAATTCAGGCACTATATAATATCCTCTTTTAGAGCTAGTAAGGGGTTAATCTTCCTTATTACATCGCACCATTTGTATACCATTTTATCTTTAATATTGGGACATTACCAGCACAGAAAATATTGGCCAATGTTGCCCCAAAAATTGGGCCAATATTACCTCAAGCAATTAAACGGTTAATAGTTTGTGTGTAATTGAACAAACATTTAAGACGTTAGCTTATTAATATTCGCTAATGAACATGTTTTTGTATTCTACTTACTTGTGCAGTCAGTATATGCCACTTTAATGCAATGAACAAAAGTTGTGGAACTTGAAATATGATAAATGTGTACTTGCTAACAATTGCTAGCATTTTGCTTCCCACGTCCTGGAAACAAATCCCTAGTGCCAATATTCATGTGTTCTCAATGTTGTAATACTTCTATCCACAACTTTTCTTACTGATAGAAACCTTAATAACCATTTAGAAAGAAATCAAATCTTTTTCTTCCTTTTTAGGACGTAAAACTCAAAAACTTTTTCTTCCTTTGGGCCAAAGTTGCCTTTAAAGGGACAAAGTATACCCAGTTTACGGTACCTTTAACTTGGCACCAGAACGACTTTCTTACCTCAGTTCTTTGACGAGATATCGTGTAAGCATAAATGAATGTATTTGCATGGCCGCCATATTCATGACATCATTCCAGATGGTTGCTCATGTGCTATTTTTGATAATTTTCTCAGGAGTCTCAGCGGTTTAAAAAAATGTGTTAAAAGTTTGTTTCCCAAACGTTTTTCCGCCTTTAGTTGTAAAAATATTCTCACATGTTTAACGTAATCTAAGTGCTGAAAATTCAACACCTTGCGCTACATATAATGGACTAGTTCGCTTAATTGTTAAGATACAGAAATAATATTGATATCTTTAGAAAGGCGAGCCTCTACTCTATAACGTTTACTTCGATGTGTTTTTCCGTATATCTGATAATTTCATAGTAATCTACTATAAAACAAATAAAATGAAACGGAGGAAATTAATTTTTAAGATAATAACCACCATATTTAAAAATAACGGCTACGCTTAAGAACGATATTGGCTGAAATCACTTAAACAATGCTTTACCTTTAATTTGGCACCAGAATGAAGTTTGTATCTCAGTTCTGTGATGAGATACTACAGCATAAGCATAAGTAGTCGTAGTTGTGTTTCCACCATATTGATGACATCATTTCAGGTGATTGCCAACGTGGGATTTTGGGGAGTCCATAGAACGTGTTAAAATGAAAATTTGTTTTCTAATAATTTTTCCCGTTCAGAACCATTTTTAGGCTCAATTTTCCTATTCTATAGGTCCACAGCTGCTAACTACTTTTTCATGAGTCAAATTAAAACACAAACTTGTTAAATTGATTCTATGCATAAAACTGTGCGTGTAAAAGAATAAGTGGTTCCTTTGTAAAAATGGTCCAGTAAAATATTACTTATCTTTGAAAGTCGATAAATCGGGACAATATGCATCCCGACGAGTATCCGGTCGGGATGCGGGACAAATCATCGCTTATATGACGTAGAAACGTAAGCACCAATTTTTTTTAAATAAATGAGATATTTCAACTGGGGACTCTTCAAACCAGTGACGACGCCAGCTTTAAATTCTTAGGGGGGCAAAGGAGGGGCAGATACATTTTCGGGGGGGCGGCTTTTTTCCACACCAAAAATGACATTTATTATGTTTCACGTACTTTACATTACATTGTGTATTTCGTTGTTGTTTTTATATTAGACCTACATGATTTCATGTAAAATTTGTAACTAACAAATAAGTAACGTCTGCACAACTAGTGCAACTTTTGAAGCCTGAACAAATGGAATTACTTTCGCGTATGCTACAAGTAACATATTCGTCTAGTACTATATGCTACGTATATATATAGGGTGCGGCAGAACCGACTAAGCAGTTTCTATCGATTACCGCGAGAGATTAAATTAAACAAAAATAATTTAAACTATTGTTTATATACTTTTTAAAGTATATAGTAAACTCACGATATACTTATTATAGTCTGAGGTCTGGCTGCAACCCCCTTCCTTAGTTTTTACCGTCTCAGCAAAACTTCTGTCAGAGATTGTTGTCATTTCTTTGGAACGCGTCGGTATCATAGTTCAGAATGGCTTGGGTATGTGCAAGTTCTCGACATAATGGGTTCCCAAGAAATCTGTCAGGAGAATAAAAGAGTGACGGCATTAAGAGAAGTATTCTTCCAATTTGACTGTAATGCTGATCATTTCGCTCACGAATAGTAACCATGGACGAAATATGGTTGTACCACTATGATCCTGAAACCAAACAACAGTGATGGAGTAGTAGCACTCATTTCTCCCTCGCCCCACGAAGTTTAAGACACAGACGTAGCGGAAAATGAAAAGAAAGAAATTATGTTCCTTCAGGAGAATACACCTGTCCGTCAAGTCCCTGCGAACACAATTGGCATTGCATAATGTAGGATTTGAATGTCTAGATCATCATCCTTATTCCCCAGATTTAGCTCCGTCTAAATATTGCCTGTACTTATTTCCCAACTTAAATAACACTTGAAAGGACGCCATTTTAGATCTGATAAGGGTAGTGCTACGAACAGTAGTGCGAGGAAGTCTCCAGGTTTTTTTTTAAACTTTTCTGCAAAAAACTGGAACACTGTATAAGGCAGTATATTGACTCTCGGGGGAAGTGTAGAAGACCACGTGCACTCCTTCAGGGTTGGGCTACGAATTTTTCAGCAGCTCCTCGTACATTTCTGGTCAATATGGTAAACGTTGTCAGTACTTTGAAACTAATTAAGTAAGGGAGCACTAGTGCATACCAATTACTAACTAAAGATCAGCACTCTGACAATACCCTTTTTTGGGAGCTAAATAAATAATCAATTTAATTCCTACATTTATTATTATTATCATTTGCAGGAAGGGAAAATACAACTCTTTTTATCCTCTTCAAAAAATAAGCCCTGGTAGTCGCAAATGAAGCTGTTATAAGCCCATCCTCTGAATATTGAAAGCCGAGAATAATGTTTCAGAAAATAGAAGTATAGGACCTTTAAATAAAACAAAATATGAAACTGAAAACTTCAAATCTCGATAAATACAAACAAGTTATGTAATTGGTTTTACCTTTCTTTTGTTTCTAACCGAAGTTGATCCAATGAGAAGAAAACAAGCCGACCAAATCTACTATTGTTCGCTAGGCACAATAATTAAAATTCATAAGAAAGAGCTATAACTAAAATTTACCGGAAAAGGCGCTAAATTAGAAAACAGAAATATGCGTGCATACTCAGACGCTCAAAGAAGGAAGCTTGAGGACTAATCTGCTACATAGTAAATACGTAGATAGTACGATCTGACAATGAGATTGGTTATGAAACTGATATAAAATACTATATGTAGAATGTTTTATGATTGTAGGAGCCGGGGGGGGGGCAGTCTGGATGGCAGTCAGGGGGCAGGAATAGCCACTAGGGAGGCGCTCGCCCCCCTTGCCCCCCCTCTGGCGTCGTCACTGCTTCAAACCTACTCTATCATCTGACGAAGTGGCATAACTCTATCTCTAATAGTTATTCTTCAGTAACAAATGTTCAACTGACGTAAACGACAATCTTGTATTCCTTGCTATTTCACGTAAAGCCATTTGTGTCGCTTACGCCTCTCCGTCATGGAAAATGTATATAATTGGTCGTTACGTTCCCTGACAACATCCAATAAATGCTACTAAGACTGAATTTTATTCAATGACAATGCTGCTTTTTATGCGGTATCATTTGATGGTTGTTACTAAAGTCTTTGTAAAGCCGGCTATTACAGACAAAATAATAATAATAATAATAATAATAATAATAATAATAATAATAATAATAATAATAATAATAATAATAATAATAATAATATAATCTGGGAACACTTGCAGTCAGATAAAGCATAAACACAGTCGAGCAGAGACAGTCAATAATTAACAATGCGTTGTTTTTCTCTACTGGTTACTGGACAATGAAATATGTTAGTGAAGTAAGAAGATGCCTCCTTGAATGTAGTATCATCCAGATATATTGAAATTGTTGATAACAATGAATTATGCAAGAAGTTAAAGTTAAAATATATTGCCTGCTAGAAAAGAATATATTAATATGAAACTGTGATTGAAACTGAATATTTAGCTTAAGATTCAACAATCCGAGTCAGAATATATATATATATATATATATATATATATATATATATATATATATATATATATATATATATATATATATATATATATATATATATATATATGTCCCTCTCAGTGTTTTGAAGAAAACCGCAATAGCGAACGTACTGAAAGAAGATAAGAAGAACGTAAGTGACAGTCAGTGTGAAGATGGAAATAAAAAAACGAACGTGGTGTGAAGATGAAGAAAAAAGTGATGATTCTGATACAGACCTACCGTACATACAGGAGTGTGAATAAACTGCAAAACGTAAATATCAAAATATTCTCTATGTTAATGTTTCTTGTGTTTCAAGCATATTGCCAACATTGACAACTGCAGAAAGGACCCATCAGCTTTTTCTAAAGAACTAGAAACTAGACGTTATCCACGTAAGAAGCTTGCACATGATACTAATTGTGGTGAATTGGTGGTTTCAAGTACATTTACAGTTCAATCAATTTCTAGCACATGACTCGTCGTGGGCCACCACACCATGTGTACTCAATGAAAGTTAAAGATTTTAAGAGTATTTCAGAAAATGTGTGCATTAAATCTCTGCGAGAATTTGATTCTGCCATTAAACTGGGTTGGACGATGGTCCGGGAGGTCATGGTGATCAAAGAGGACTTATCGGGGATTTTCATAAAAACAAGCCATCTCAGTCAACATTATGAGAAGCTATCACTGAGAAAGAACACATTTGGTGCACTGAAACACACACTGCCATAACTTAATGTATCCACAAATATCGGTCGAGAAATACAATGATTTAATGCACCTGTGCTCAGGACTAACACCTGTCAACCATGACAAAAATTGTCAAATATTTTATCAAGACCTTCCGCACTTATAAAGAAAGGCATCTGATCAATATTTCAGCATTATTATTTTCATTTACAATTTTTCAAAACTACCGGGTATTAATAAAATTTGTAATACAGTTATTTCAAAACTGTCAACTGAATTTGTACTTTGATTACATAATCAAAACATACTATATGTAGTTGTGTTAGTAATGTCAACTTTATTTTACATCAATTCTTAAATTCCTTTGTATCGTCAATTTGTACGAATATCTAATAAATAAATAAATAAATAAACTCAAAACATTTATGAAAATCAACGTTTAAAAATAAGAAACTTTAGTTATGTATTAATAGATCTTGGGGAGACCAATGGGTTAGTGCGCTCAGTTTTTGAGAGCGTGGATACAGGTTCAGTTCCCGCCGGAACCTATTAAACAGAATAGTTCAAAATCTACTTCACCAAAATACATATGTCCCGTTGTTACATGCTCCCGGTTTATTAAGAATGAAAACAACAATTCAGTCATTCAGTCATGTATTAATAAAGTTATACACATTTGGTGCACTGAATTCAAATCAATCGTAAGCGACAAATGCATTGGATTTCATATATGACGAACAGCCGTATATCCATGTAAGGCGAATTTCTAGCGTGGTGACATCATATTAAATGAGCACGCTACAGATCTTCGAAAGAGCCATCATATATCATTTACAGAGGGCTATTATTTTCAAGCTATAGTTTTCAGCTGTATGTGTAGAACGGTTCAATTGCACTGAAATTTCTTTAAATGCCTCTCCTGTAAAATTACACTTTTGGCGCTTACGTCTGTACGTCATATAAGCGACGAAATAAGTCAGAAATTGGTACAGTCCCGACAGAATCGAGATGGTTGGCAACCCTGGCGACCACTGTTACTTTTAAGCTTCATACTTTGTTTCCTTAACTAGAATGAACAACGAAAAGAGAGGCCATAAAATAGTTTATGGGTACGATCAGTCTAACTTTACAGCTAATTTAACATTTGTGCTTGTACAAAGCCGCATAACAAAGTGCAAAACGGTTACTATACAGCGCTAGAAATAAGTCAGTTCTAGAAAGCACAGCGTTGCGAGATCCGATAATTGAGATTATGCTAAAATACTTGAAGATTACACGTAACGAATCTCCATTTATAAACTCCCGAGCTGTAGTTGTGTTTAGCTTTCATTTTGGCATATGTATTTTTTCTAAATGTTCAAGTTCCACAATCCGAATTATATGGAGTGGGTCTATTCCGAAGTTTAAGGATACGCATATCCCCATGTACTCTCACAGAATAAATGCTGCTTATATCCGTTTAAGTTCGTAGTTAACATACGCTTTCTGTGGAACTCTACAGCAATTGAATTAATCTCCTCTGACATGACGTGGAGAATATGTATCAAGCTAATGTAGTGTTTGCATACTTGATATTTGAAATTTATTATACTCATAAGTAAATGACTGGAAGACTAGGAGGACCGAGAAAGATGTAATTTGCCTCTGACACCCAACCCACTTCCTCTTAGGCAATTAGTCTTGGTTTTGGCGTTTATCTCAACCACTATACAAGAGCACAGTTAATGACACTACGATAATTAATACATTATCAACCTCGTACAAAAATCTCGTGCATGTGCGAAACAAAGGTGTATGTTTCAACTCCTTGTTTCAGCACTTTTACACCTATTGAACAATTACACCTTATCTTTCTGACACACTGTATAGTATATTACACAAGAGGCAATCATATATTACCGAGTTTTATGCAGATGCAGATAATGCGAAGTATTCTTGCATTACTTTTCTGGAACAAAATTAAAGGAAAGAACATTATTTTTATTAACTGGTATCTTCCTTTAAAAATCTGTAGTGGAAAATCATAATTTTTAGTAAAATATGCATATCTGAAATTTCAATTCAAACCAATTCAAATATGGTATAATGCTAACTAGGACTAACATGAAGTTAACTGTAATTAACTCATATATGGAACACTCCATGTGAAATCAACCAATGAAATGACAAAATCTGATCTGACGATCTTAGATTTTTGTAAAAATTGCTGCACAGCTTTATTCCAGTGAGAGATGAAAAAATCCCAAATATTACCTCTCTCCTTCTGAAAGTGTCCTTATACAGGATGTTTAAAAATGTCAAAAAACGGCATTTTTACAGTTACAGCGATTATTAAAAATTGTCATAAAATGGTTAATATGTGCACTAGACACGTGAAACAAACACCATTGGAAAACTTAACGATTGCTTTACAAGTTGTACTTTATTGAAAAAGCCTGTAAAATAAGAAATAACACTCGGATGTAAAATAAGGAACAACATAAGAAATAACACTTCAAAATTCAAATTCAAATTTCAATTTTGAATTTCGCATAGAAATGTCTCTGTGAATTTGTTCAAAATTGTCCAGATTATAATATTATATGTGTACTAAAACACCACAAAGTTGCATTTTGGGCACTCAATGGGATCCGATTCAAAATTCAACATAAACCAAGCATTGCAAGATATTGACCATGTGAATATCTGGATTCAGAGCTATAACCATTTGCCTGTATCTATTTACCTGCAGCATCAAAGGAATTTATATTCAACTTCATTTGTTTCTTGATGTACTCATTTGAATTTACACAACTATTTACCTTTTGACTTATTTAGAAATGTATTACGTTCCCGAACAGTACTCAATATAGGTCACTATTCTTGTTAGCCAGTATCTATGGATGTTTCTAAATTTATATTGGCTACATAGAAACAAGTTATTTTCATTGCTCTGTTTCAGGATTGCTGTCACAGACATATGGAAGTGCATAATTGAAATAGTAAAAAGAATTTACTGAGTAATTGTTTGTGCTGAAAGTGTGTGAAGTGATTGTGAACAGTGTCACTGTATTTCATAACATTTGATATAAATATTGTGAAAGGAAGGGAAATATATACCTCCCTTTCATATTAAGTGAGTACTCTTTGGGAACGTAATACATTTCTAAATAAGTCAAAAGGTAAATAGTTGTGTAAATTCAAATGAATACATCAAGAAACAAATGAAGTTGAATATAAATTCCTTTGATGCTGCAGGTAAATAGATACAGGCAAATGGTTATAGCTCTGAATCCAGATATTCACATGGTCAATATCTTGATGCTTGGTTTATGTTGAATTTTGAATCGGATCCCATTGAGTGCCCAAAATGCAACTTTGTGGTGTTTTAGTACACATATAATACTATAATCTGGACAATTTTGAACAAATTCACAGAGACATTTCTATGCGAAATTCAAAATTGAAATTTGAATTTGAATTTTGAAGTGTTATTTCTTATGTTGTTCCTTATTTTACATCCGAGTGTTATTTCTTATTTTACAGGCTTTTCCAATAAAGTACAACTTGTAAAGCAATCGTTAAGTTTTCCAATGGTGTTTGTTTCACGTGTCTAGTGCACATATTAACAATTTTATGACAATTTTTAATAATCGCTGTAACTGTAAAAAATGCCGTTTTTTGACATTTTTGAACATCCTGTATAAGGACACTTTCAGAAGGAGAGAGGTAATATTTGGGATTTTTTCATCTCTCACTGTAATAAAGCTGTGCACCAATTTTTACAAAAGTCTAAGATGGCCAAGTCTGATGACTTGTTGATTTGACATGGAATGTCCCATGTAGATATAGAAAAAAATTCGTAGAGGGACTTTTAAAGGAATAACTTTTGTCTATGATATTGTTTCGAGAAGTCTTATGTTGCTTTATTACCTTTTTACAAATTCTTATTATCTGTTTAAGGAGATATATTGTTCCATAAAGTGTAAAAAGGTTTTGAAAGTAGATGTATTCAGATATACGGTAATGAAAATGCTTTCTAGAGTAGATCAAGCACCTAAATTGTTAAAACGTACAGAACATTTCGTCTTTCTTACTTGACTTTATGGTTTTTATAATGGTTATGAGAAAGTTAACATGCATACACAACATTGATTTTGTTACCGAAAAATTTCAATTTGCATGGGAAGTCCAATTTTAATCAGGCTCCGTAGTGTATACTGATTGATTGGAACTGGAGATTTTTTTAGACGTCCGCGCTTCTTCTGCTTTAGTTTAACATCCTATGGTTATACTCCAGGGATAAGGGAGATGCTAAAGGTAATGAAAACTGGAAAATATTAAGAGGAAAGATTTCATATGGCCTAACACGAAATCCACTTGGCAAGAGGTGGAATCGCATCACGGGCCCCATCCAGAAGAGCGGAGCGCTCTCCACTGAGCCATCGCAACCTCTTCCGTTGGTAATCTAGTGGCTAGCGTTCCAGACGGAGGAGCATTGAAATTTGTATACATTATGGTTAGGGCCGGATCCAGGATTTCTTGAAGGGGGTGCACCAATAACTACCACTACATTTGATTTAAATTTTTAAGTTTTTAAATGCCTTCAGGCATCTGTAGTGTGAATCAGGAATATTACTTTGTTCAGTGAATCCTTTTCCTTCAACCTTCAGAAAATCGACTTAAACTATTGCTTTTGCAAATCTAAGCTTCCTTTTAAGCCTCAAAACGGACACATGACAGTAGAAAGTTTCGGAAAATGTTGCTTTTTCACTGCTAGGTTCTCATTTTAGATAGGGTACATTTACAGTGAAGGGGGGTGCATATGCTCCGGTTCACCCCTCCTAAATCCGGCCCTGATTATGGTTATAGAATTTCACTTTTAATTATTAGGTCCACATCTTGTATGGCCTTAGTACTAAAGAAGGTCGCTAAACGAACGTTATAAGACAGATATAATACATGAAGTGGAACCAAAATCATAACTTGGGTTTGTAATCGAGCCACAGCCTTACTGGAAATTGAATTTACGATGCTCTGAGAAAAAAAAATATGTGACGTGCGTAAAAACATAGATTCCTTGCGTAAATCCTGTAGTTTTTGGACTTAACATAAAACATCCTGCTGGAAACGTAAAACTGGGAATGATCTTTCATACAAACTTTCCGCACGAAAAAAATGTATGTAGGCGGTCAGGATCTTACATACATATGGATATCCATATGTATGTATCCATATTTGAGACATTATTTTTCAGCGCATAATTTGACCAACTACAACAAGATGTTGAAACATGACTAACCAAATGAATGAGGAAGAGTACTTTTAGCTGTGGAGGTGTTAGTTATCATCTCAGAAGTTGAGAATTACAAAGATAGCTATTTCATTAGTATCAAATCAACTGGACATATGTATTACAAATTATTCAGGAAAGGAATAGCAAGTTCTTTCGGAAAGAAGATCGTCCTACAACGATTGATCTTTTTCATTCAAAAGCAACAAAGAAGGTCAAAGGAGAATATTTTATTTTTCTTCTGTCCTATGAATAATAATTAAAAATTAATAATCACAAATGGTTCAAAATGTTTTCTGTTTTAGTGAATAGGCCTTAGCAAATTGATATGCTAAAAGAAAAACAATATGCGAATTTCGGTTCGTTGAATGTAATCTAATAACCTTGCCAAGAGATTGTAGAAAGCGCTACGAAAATAAACAATTATATGCTCGTTTAAACAAATTTCCGAGCTGTACAAGTGTTTTTTCTCATTAGTAATATTACTAATATATTACCGCCTAAAACATTTTGACTCTACATAGTAGCGCAGGCAAGGGGATATATATATTCCCGGCAAGTGAACTTTCTGGTCGACAAATACCGTCTGCGTGGGTTTCCTCGGGGTTCTCCCACTTTCTTCATTCCAACATTTCATTCATTTCTTATCATTACCGTCTCCTTTAGCCTAGCCAGCAAAATCGTGGGACGTAAAACTCAAAAAATTTCATTTCGTTTTCAATAATCTTTTTTATGATGCGTTTTCAGATTGAGTGTTTGAATTTCCCAATCTCCCATGATGAAATTCTGCGTTCAGCATTGACCATACAAATAGAATGATGATAACGTGAAGTAAGACGTACCTGTGACACATAAATTTCAACCAACAATGACGGAAGCATGGTGAACGACTCAGTCATCATCGCATGTCAGAATTCGATCCTTCTCCTGGTGATACAGCAAAGAAACATACGCACTTTTATGTGGTTTCTAAAGGCGCAATTAACTCATCTCGAACTCGTTGACCCAAAGTAGTGAAGGTGTTGGCGAGCTATTTGAGCATTGCAATTAAATGTTTTTCTCAATTGTTCATACATCTCGAACTACTTGGCCTTAATATTCGCAATCCATTACCGTTGTTGCCAAATGCTAATTCAACAGAGTTTGTTATCAATTTAAACTCTTGAAATATAAGATCACTGTAATGCAGTTTGACCTACCCACGTTTTACCTGGTTTCGTTGACATCTCTAAGTGTAGATACCTGATGTGCGTGTTAGTCTGACCAGTGAGTACATTCAAATATAATTGTTTGATTTTCATTTTCTTCAATTGCATTTTGAAATGTGTCATCACTCCATGATGTTTCAATCCGTTGAAAAAGCATGTTATCTGGTTTTGAATAGAATACACTTTTAAAAAAATGAAATGAGCACGAAGGGATAAACAGGTATATAACGAGAAGATAAGTACAAGTAAGTTACCCTTGTGCACACTCATATGAGAAATTAATTTCATTACCTTTGTGTACACCTATATGAGAAGTTCTAATTTGATTAGCGCTGTGCACATCCGAGGTTTTTGGAAGGCCCTTCAGGAGATTCTCCGTTTTTGCCTGAACCTCTTTAACTGAGGTAAAATGGGTTCCCTTTGAGCAAGATTTAACTTTGGGAAATAAAAAAAGTCGCATGAAGCCAAATCAGGTGAATAAGGAGGATGCCCTATCACAGTATTTTTGCTGGTCAGAAACTGCTTGACAGAGCCGCCTGAGTGGCTGCATTGTCTTGGTGCAACAGCCATATATCACTTCCCAACTGTGGCCTTTTTTCCCTAATTTTTCACGAAGTCTTTTTAGTACTCCAATGTAGCAGTGTTGATTAACAGTCTGACCGCTGGGAACCAACTCAATCATTACAATTCCATACAATTAATATTGCCTTGAATTTTGATTTTGATATGCGTGCACTGTCCCTGCTTCCTGAAAACTGCTTATGCCATTCAAACATACGTGCACGAGACAAAGTTTTATCTCCATAAGCCTCGGTTAACATTGAAATGGCCCTGTGGCTGATTTCTTAACTTTCACAAGTTGACTTGCTGTTCGGTTTTTACATTAGACATTTTTCCGGCCGAATGCAGATGCACGTGTTCACTCAATGACGCAGTTCTCCCAACTGGCGTGATCGGTTAAGTCGAAACTGGCCGCATGGTTAGAGGAAGTATGTGGGATGACGTCACCAAAACAGTTGATGCCATCTCCACTCTGTTTTCAAGCTACAACATTTAGTCTCGTGTTTTTTGTGTCACACCTCGTAAGTGTACTTTGATATATGTACTAGGTAATGTGAAAGCTGGGAACAAGTGAACAATGTATGTAATTCACCTTTGTTGAAAATGAAGTACGGTGATCGCACAGTCGTATATTGTCAAGGTTGACCTTCGCTTATGGTCTTTTCACCCGCTAACCGCGCCGGTAACGGTTTGTAATTTATAGCCACGGTGCTGCATGATAAAATAGAAAAATGAATTCTTTCAGTTTAATGTCCCATGATTATGCCCTTTAAGTTAAGGGAGACGCATGATTAATGCAGATGGAAGAATTGGTGGAATGTGAATGTAAGGGGAAACAGGAGTAAACAAGAAAACCCACGAACATGATGTTGTCCACCACAAGTTTACTTGGCCAGGGATTGAACCTGGGATCACTTACACCAGAGGTAAGCGCTCTACCACTGAGCCACCGTGCCCCCTGATAAAATTTTAAAAATCTCCATCCAATACGAATGATATGAAAGCAAATATACAGCATGTGATTGCTCTATTCTCGGAAGAAGATTGTTTTATCGTAACTGAAGGTTTAGAGAAAATCTGTAATAGATTATAACAAATAAGCTAAAATTGTAAAAGTGAACGCCATTGTATAGATATATTTTAAGAGTTTGAGCCGCATTACAATCATTGTTTTAAGAAAATTGACCGAAGCATGACGACTCCACGAGAGAAACCTAATCAGAGAAAGAGCTTACCACCAGCATGTTGCTGAGTTAATGAACAAACCCTATCTCTCTGTTTCTTCTCTCCGAAGTAAGTGCCTTTTGCGCAACATGTTAGTATATGCTTTCTAATCCCCGCTTGCAGCGTAGATGCACGGAATGTATGTTATCAAAAGCATCCCTATCCAGTCACTAATCTAAATTATCTTGAGAGCGAGAGCATCTAAAATAACAACAGAAGAGAACTTAGTTTCATCGCGAATGTCAACCAAAGCAGTTTTGATCTTATCAGCAAAGGTATTGGTTACTAAGCCAAAAACAAAATATAGCATTATATCTATGTACTCTAGTTCAATATTTGGACAGCTTAAGCAACAAGAGGAAGGGGAGAGATATATAAGAATGATCGAAAGTGATTAATATTAGTGTCGAATCTATAGTTCTATGGGTCACTGAGACAAACAGTGACACTTCCTATGTCGTTTCAATCAAAATTCAGCCTCACAACTTGTGAGAGCGGGAGGGATATATATATATATGATCAAAAATGACCGATATTAGTGTCGAATCCACCATAGTTTTTGGGCTTGTTGAGATGAACAGTTACACTTCCGATGCTGTTTAAATACAAGTTCAGCCCACAATAGTAATATTTAATTTTTAAGACAGAAAACATCGGCTATTAGAGAGGGTATCAGTATGACTGACTAACGGAAGCGGCTAATTGACTTTAGTATTGTATAATATTAATATTAACATAGATTAATAATATGTTTAACTGTGGAAACCCCTATTTCCAGAAGAAATACCCTATTTCCCAACTGAAATTGAAAATAAGAACTTAAATGAAATCTTGAAAACAAAGATTTTCAATATATCCCATATTAGGTGGTGTAGTTACGTGTGCTGTGAGTACGTTACTACTAGCTCTTCTGTGACGTAATGACTAGGTTTATGCTGATATGTATTTGGTATTGTGGGGGTGCTGTGCCATCAGTTGTAGCTCAGAATAATCTCTATAATACTCATTAAATGAATGCAACAAATTGGGGATGAAACTGATGCACAACATGGTACTTAACTGCAAAGATCCAAGAAGTGCACAATTTTTATTTCAACGCATTAGTCTAGCAATTCAGCGAGGTAATGCAGTTAGCATTTTAAGTTCCTTCCCTTCTTCTAAAATGGAAGAAATTTTTTATTTGAAATGAACCAGAAATTATGAACATTTTGGACTGAAAATTTTGTAAACTATTTAAGTTTTGTTAGGTGCATGATATTTCTCATGCTACTTCCAAAGATGAGGAAGATGTACTTATTTGCTCTTCTCAATTATGAATAGCCTAGTTTCTAGATTTTACATATCTAACTAAACCAAACACTTAATATTATCCGAAACTGCAAAAATATGATTGAATTTAGATAAAATTCAAATGTTTTAATTTTGAAAATGACTAGGCCTAGTTGGGGAAATAGGTGAGAGAGAGAGATAGGTTATGATCAAGAGTTAAGGGAAGAGCACTACCTGACATTCCGATGAGACTGGTGTCGTCCTGGTCGTATGGTTGATGAAAGGTTTTCACTGAGAGAGCCTGGATATACTGGAGTCAGCCAACAACTGGATGTTAATCCTGCTTGACTGCCAGGGGCGTCTAGTTCCCTCGTCTTGATGCGTTTCCAATGATGTTCTCTTACACCTTCATTCCACAAATCAGATATTGGACTCTATTGAATCTGCGGCGATGAACCGACAGAATGGTACTCCCAAGACATGGTTTTGTCTAATCAAAATACGATGAGTTTGATGTTCAGTAAACAAGAAAGTGTGAAGCTAGGCGGAAAAGAACGCGGAAAGGAAAGAAGGAAACTAGTCGTGTTTATTGACAATTTCAAAAGTGACAATTAACAAATACATGCTTATTCAAATTGTCTGGCAATGTACAACATTAAGAAAAAGTTTGGTTCCGTTAGATTTTAAATGTTCATAGTTCCGTCGATAAATGTAATTTAATAAAGAAATTGAATTTAGCGAATTAAGTTAAGAGTTTACACAATTATCACATGCTAACTTCACATCTAATACACAGCTACTTCACAGTACACGAGGAGTGTCGTATGCAGTGTCATATTTAGGGGGCTATCGGGCTCAAGAACCCTCCCAAAATAAATTTGTTATATGTACAACTTCGTTAAAATTTGTTGGCAGCAAAAGGAAACATACAAGTGCTTATTCATGTGTTGTTCATACCCCAGCCCGGAACAAACTCCTAAACACGCCACTGTGTACGAGGTTTGGGATTCGATTCTCGATTAGAAAACATAGAACGCATTGGATCGTTCAATCTTGTTTTTAAAATACAGGCCTTGCTCTATGTAGCTTCATTACTTTCAAAGTAGATAATTACTAATTTTCAATCATTAACGAGATACTGAAAATACCTTAGCTATATTTATAGGAATTAGATATTGAATATGTATACGGAAATCAATTAACTGAATTATAATTTTATAATCGCCACCAGAAGCCAATATCTTAAAAAAATATCTCTCAAATAACTTCAGAACTGCCATGTTGATTTGATGCAACTTAAATAAAAGAATGCCCCTGGTGAAGGATATGTTGAAATCCCACGAAAAACATTTTGGAATTGCTTATTTTGCGTGATTCCGAGAGCTGTATTACATTATGCAGAACTTTAAATTAAATTTCAAGCAGTATGGGATACTATCCAGCAAATTGGAAGATCAATTGTGGACTGAGTACATTAGTAGGCTAAGGAATTTAGGTTTACAACATAAATAAAGCCAAATTTCAACGTAAATTACAACTTACAGTACAATTCTACAGTGCAGAATACAAGTTAAGTGTTTCGTTATACTAACTGCCAAACTTAAACTCTTTAAAGCAATTTTCGGAAGAAAATTCCTAACTTTAAACCTATATGTTTCATTTTTAAATTATTGTTAGCTAGACCATTCTATTGCATCCAGGTCGAAACATTATAACATTGTATGAAATAAACAGAGGCTATACCAGATACTCATAATCATGTACAGAAGTCTTTGGCCCCTTACATACTCGGAAAGATTTGATTTGATTTGACTTTCAGTTTAGCATCCATTCAGCAGCGAGGCTATATGAGATGTGACCCTACAGATTAATGTGGGATCCGAACAACGTGAGCTCCTGCCGGAATCGAACCCGGGCCTCCCAAGCAAAAGGCGCGTGCGCTAACCGTTTAGTCACGATAGAGCTCTCGGAAAGAAGAGATAGTGCTAATAGAGGAGCAAATCTTATTCTGTTTATCCTACACAGCTAAATAATCTTCGTCACAACTATTTGTGTAATGTGTAGCAACCTATCAACTATTTATATCTCTAATGTCTGGCGCTTTCGCCTTTAGTGCACGGGCTCCCGGATCTGATTCCAGTAGAAGAGCTCATGAAATTTAATTTCACAATCATTGTCTTCCATTAATCATTCGCCTCGTTTAATTTAGAACTTTAAGGATGTGAAAAGGGACTTTAAAAGGAAATCCATTTCATTTTATTTATTTCTGTATAGTGGCAGTAATTCCTATGGTAAATATAATTCATTATTCTGATTGACTGTTCTGAAGATTACATGTGAATTGAATTTCTCAACCGTCAAGTAAAGAAATTATAGTAATGGAAAAAGTGGGTTGGAATAACGTAAATTAATATAGGGGTGCACTATTGTGTGTGTGATATTTATAATCAGACTTCCCTCTAATATACATTTTTCTACTTGTGTAGCTTTATGAATACCACGTATGAAAATAGATCTATCAGTAAGAAATCCAATAAGCTTGGAATAAATAAATGAGCAAACTAAATATAAGTTGTTTCGCTTCATTTATTATGTAAATAGAACCCACAATGGAAGATAAACTAGCATTCATTACTCAAACATTTTAATCGTGTGGAAAACGTTTACATCACTAGTACTATTATGTTATCTAAAAATATTGAGCATATGGAGGTTAAAATTGAAAATGCATTATTGTGATCCGAAGATGGCATTATGAGATCACTTATTCATCATTTTTCTCGATGACCTCTTGCCATTTCTCCGGCAGCACGACAATTCCGCCGCTATGAAAATTATGTAGTTTCTGGTAAAATAAAAAAGTTATCCTCACAGGTTCTCATATTGTTCTCACAAAGTCTTTAAAAACTAACTTAACACCACTCAGGAAGTTCTACAGAGACATAAAAAGTTTTCTGACTGTTCCAGGTCCGCGCTACGGCGGATGCATTTAAACGTCCCAACCAAGTTTCCTCACAATTTCTGTCAGGTCGGTATTAGTGCTGTCGAATTTTTGTGACATTTACGGTTTTCGGTTTTTGAGAAAACCGAAACCGCAAAAGCAGTTTTCAAAACCGAAACCTCAAAAGTGGTTTTCAAAACCGAAACCGCAAAAGCGGATTTCCAAACGGAAACCGCAAAAGCTCTTTTCGAAAGCGAAAGCCACCTGAAACCGTGTTTGCAGTTTTATAAGCGAAACCATGTTTGCCCTTTTCAAAGTAGAAACAATGTTTGCTGTTTTTAATTACACCTTTTAACAATTGTGAAAGCATCTATCAATCGAGACAAATGTATTGATCCATATGTATGTTTTAAATTTTTTTATTTGATCCAAGACTATTATGGTAATATCTGCAGCACTGTGCGAAAGTGATAGTTCGATGGTTGTACAAGTCACAGCTAAATTAGGGTTGCGATATTTTAAAATCAGAAAAGAGGGGAGCTGTAAACCGTAGGTGCTGATGTGAACGTGTGTGTTACAAATACTGACCTGGGATCCTTCGAACTTTTTTTTGTATATTTCTTTGATGACACTTCCAATGTACTTTTCCGCTGCAGGGAAGTAAACTGGACCCCACCTGATTTTCACACATTTTGTAAATTAGACTACGAGGAACACGAATCTGAAGGAATTTTGACATTTCGAATGTCGGAACTCGAGATATCCGAACATAAAGGGACCATGGAAGCAATCTGGACCCCACCTGATTTTTATATATTTTGTAAACTAGACTACGAAGAACACGAATCTGAAGGGATTTTGATATTCGAACATAAAGGAACCATGGAAGCAAACTGGACCCCACCTGATTTTTATATATTTTGTAAACTAGACTACGAGGAACACGAATCTGAAGGAATTTTGACATTTTGAATGTCGGAACTCGAGATATTCGAACATAAAGGGACCATGGAAGCAAACTGGACCCCACCTGATTTTTATATATTTTGTAAACTAGACCACGAAGAACAGGAATCTGAAGGGATTTTGATATTCCGAATTTCGAAACTCCAGATATAGAACATAAAGTGACCACGGAAGCAAAAAGGACCCAATTTGATTTTTATATATTTTGTAAACTAGACCAAAATGAGCAATAATCTGAAGAAATTTTGACATTCCGACTTCCCGAACTCGAGATACTAGAACTTATACAGAAGTTTTATGTAGTATGTATAAAAGTAACGAAGAAAGTTCTGACGATTTTGACCTATCATCTTAGAACATCGATATGTCACCTAAGACGTACCTGGAAGATCAAAAATAGTACCCATTAGTATCAACGATCTTCTGTCAACGTTCGGGATGGGCATGGATTCCTTCACGTTAGAACTTGGTTTGCCGTGAAGCGAAGAAGGTATCAAGTGCATTTTGCACCTCTACTACTGAGTAGAATTTGAGTCCTCTAAGGTGAGTGTCCAAGGAAGGGTGATAATTGGACGATGCAATGTCCGGGGAGTATGGCAGATGCAATAGTGTTTCCCATCCAAGGCATAGGATGGTGTCCCGGGTCATTCTAGCCATGTGGGGCTTAGCGTTGTCCCGTAATGGTTCAACTCCTTAGTGATTGAGAGGTGCTGGCTACAGGGTTTTGAGGTTTTCCTGAACACGGCTCAACTGCTGACAGTAGACAGTTGCATTGATGTTCTGCTCTGACCAGCCGGTAGCAGTTCCCGATGAACGATGTCGCGAGCAGTCCACCAAACACACAGAAGGACCTTCTGCTGCATTGCTGGTTTCAGTTGTTTTGGAACCGGTTCATGAGATTTTAACCAATGATGACGACGCCGTGGAGCTTCGTACAGGACCCACTTCTCATCACATATCAACATCCTGTCCAGAAATGGCTCCTTCCTCAGACGAGACAGCAAAGAAAGACAGGTGTCTGCTCGCGTAGCCTTCTGGCCCGGAGTTAAATCATGTGGGACCCATAGACCCAACTTGTAGCGCTTCCCAAGTTGATGGAGCTGCTGCCGAATGGTTTCTCAACTCACATTGAATGTTAGCCTTAGTTCCTCACACGTCTGTCCACTGTTCGCCTCAATTGCTACCTGAAGATCTTCCTTTTGTACATGTGTTGGTCTTCCGGCACGTGGTGCGTCTTTCCTTAGTGTTTCATCACCGTCCTTAAACTTGCTAAACTACCCTTGCACTGTCTGCGTAATCGCGACACCCTCATGAAAGGCCTGAGATATCTTCCGCCCCGCTGCACTGGCGTTTGACAAAAGTTTGAACTCGTACAGCATACACGCCCTTATGACGCTCTGTGGAGGTTCCATATTCACTCTGTCCTTATACAAGTTTACATTGTAACTGAACTGCCACAACCAGGTAGAATGTTGGATATACCCACACCAACAACTGACCTTCGCCTTATCTCCATTCGCATCCAACTCACGGTGTGAGGGCAATTGAACACACATCTCCACAAAAAGCAACAGAACTTTCTTGGTTACCTTTATATATCTCACAGGACATAATATGTTTCGTATACAGAATATTGTTTATACATACATACATACATATATATATACATAGGGTCTATATTAAACTTTAAGTTTCAATATCTCGAGTTCCGAAATTCGAAATGTCAAAATTCCTTCAGATTCGTGTTCCTCGTGGTCTAATTTACAAAATATATAAAAATAAGGTGGGATCCAGTTTGCTTCCTTGCAGCTGCAAATTCGCTTCTATAAGAGTCTTTAAAGTTACACTTGAAATTGTCGTTCGGCTTTCTTGTAGCTTATGAAGGCATGAATAATTCAAGTATGTTTGTCACAACATCTACAAACGAATATTCATTCGTATAGAACCTCCAATAGATTACATTAAAAAACACATGAACTACACAAAAAAAAACCATTGTACATTAGAGCAGATCTCTAATTAGCAAATGGTCCTGCACTCGCGCACTGCTCAGATAGCCCACAGCCTGAGCCTGAGTGCGAGCCCAAATTTAACTCAATCGCGATTGAGATTGTCAGAGGTGTAGCGGTTTACGTTGAATATACCAACACTTTATCAGCTAAGTCGTCTTAGATTTTTCTCCAATCTCAAAAAACGGGGTTTTTCGTGATTAAGATATGTTTAAACGGGGAACGAATATAGAACCTGAAAATCAGATGGTACCCGCTAAAATCGGGTAATATGGCAACACTAAGCTAAATAGAAAATAAGGTATATCCCTATTTAAGATCACAACACATGCAACTCAATTTGAAATCTCATCCACTTAGACTGAGATCTTTTATATTATTATTACTCTTTCCCCTTGTTTTTAAAAATAGTACTGCCACTCTTTCTTTTGTTAGCAAAATAGTTTATATGTGAAGGAAACACCGATCATGTTTTATTCTGTATCAGTTTACTTCCCAATAACGATAGCCGTGCCTCTTTGTGTGAAATCGCAACTTATTTTTTTTTTATTCTGCCAATTGTAAAAGTATACTCAACAAGAATTTCACTACACTTTAAGACATTTTAAGAAAAAAAAATACTTCTTTCCCCTCCATCTGGCAACTGTGGGCCGAAGTAGGGAAAGATTCTTTGTTATTTTCTCGTCGTTACTTGATATTAATGCTGTCGAATTTTTGTGACATTTGCGGTTTTGGGTTTTTTGAGAAAACCGATTTTCTAGAAACCGAAAACCGCAATTGCGTTTTTCGAACCCGAAACAGCAAATGCGGTTTTCAAAACCGACATTTCGGCTTTATGAAATATTACTTTTTTCAAAAACTGATTTCGACAGCACTAGTCGGTGTGGAGTTGTTAGCATCGTATGCGACACCTTTTCTGCTGACTAGTCCGGCCGTCTGTTTAGAATTGCTAGGTGCATTTGTGTTAATTATTGACAGTGAATACCCGAGTCTGTCGTTCTGCTTGGCGGTGACAGCTTATGACGTATGATTTTCTTCCAATTCCACCAAACGCACAGCTTAACTTTCTTGGGCATAGGACGGGCTTCATCACAGAGTATTGAGCTTCTCGCTTTGAGCAAAATATTTTTTTCCACGTTAATGTCGCTGTGGAAGAGTTTTACAAAAGAAAATGCGAGAACATAGAACAAATAGAACGAGTTGGAAAATATGAGGAAATGTACAAGAAGGTGAAATTTATGGAACTTCGAATGAAGCAAGAGGGTATTTCGATGGTAGTAGAAAATAAGAATTAGAAGGTAATCAGCGAGAAAAGCGAAGTCTTATAGAAGATGGAAACAATATGTTGAGGACCTATATGAGAGTAGGAATAGCCCATGTGGCCTAGATATTGAAGTAGAAAATCAAGTACACGAGGGTGATAAAGGTTTAGTATTCTTCGGGATGAGTTTGAAACTGCTATATCTGACCGGGTAGATAATATAGCAATCGAATTCATTAAGAATATGGGAGAAGGGGTAAAAAGAATTGTTGCGACTCTACGATGACTCTATATATGGAACAGGAGAGTGGCCAAAAGACTTCCTGAAGACGATCATGGTACCGATAGCTAAGAAATCGAACCCAAAGAAATGTGATATCTTGTGTCAAATAATAACTCTCAGCGTTCATCAATGGTTCAAACGGTAGTTCTACGTAAAGAATCTAGACTCTTGAATACATTTGTTCTTCCATGAAAAACGTCGTTTCTTCATTGGTGTGCATTATGCTGTGGATTGAAGTGAAACGTATTTTTATATAAGTCAATAAAATCTCAAACTAATAAATAAGCCTTTGTGTACAAATAGATATCTATTATTTTGCAAATATAATGTAAATATTTGCAATTAACCATATGATTTAAATCTTGAGGGACGTCTTAGAAAGTATGAGAGCAAGAAAAAGAGGGAGGTGACGAATGAGGCTGTAATTGAGGAACCGTACTAAAACAAAAATCATACGAGTACACGAAGAAGTTAGATTGAATGTAAGCAGTGGCCAGTGATCTATCAATAACGGCAGAATACATATGATGATGACGACGATGATATGATTTAAGAATTTCTAAGGATTATCGCCCCAGAAAAAACTCCTCAGTCAATTTTGTTCTTCATAAAACCAGCATATTTGTAATGATTATAATCTTTTCTATGTATACGTGATTCTCTGCCTCTTTCTCAGTAAAGAAAAGTTTTTTCTCGAAGATTTCTTAAATAAACTCCACAAGGAAGTACCACATGAAATAATGTTAAATTAATTAATTATAAATAATCATATCGAAAAAGATCTGTCTACATGGAATAATACCAAAAATATATTTGGATCCACATGAACAAGGCCTCAAGTTTCCAAATGTACTATATAAGGAGAACAAAAGAGACAAGAATTCGGTTGATTCTATTTTCGCGAAATCTCGAACGTCTCACCAATAGAGTACTGTAGGATTGGACTTCTGAAACAGTCACTTTCTCGACACCGTCCCTATATCTTGCAGGGTCTTCAGAAAGATACCAAAGTGATACGGCGGGTTATTCCCACCCCCACTCTACGCTACAGTGGAAATACTCTGCCTGGCCACATTTTGGGCACGAGGGTCACATCAAAGAAAACTTAATAACCTGAAAAAGTAATTCAAAGTTGACTATTTTTAACGTGGGTAACCTTTAAAAAAATACGAGATGAAGACATGTAGAAAACAGCTAGAAATGAATTATAAATAGCAATAATACAGATATTTCGACGAAATTTTTCTACAAATTTTCTAGTAATTCCTCGATTGCATTATAGATAAAATATAACCAGTTAAATTAATTGACGGTAATCATGCTAAGCTAAATGACGCGAAAAAACATATGTATTTACAAGAGGCTGAAATCATTCAGCATACAAAACATGTGCAAAAACCAGTAAATTCCAATTGAATGTGCACCGTTTTGAGTATGCCTCGGTAGACGTCTAGGAGCCGGCATATGAAAGTAAGATTGACAAATTTAATGAGAAGGAACAGAGAAGATATATCATTTTTAAGACAGCGTTGGCGTATCCTAATTCTTTACTTTTTCATTGCTAGAGAAAACGAACACAGGCTACAAATTTGTAACTGTTTAGAAGAAATTTGTTACTTTACCAAGAAATAGTGCTATTGCACTATAGTGATATGACTAAGGATGCATTGTAGTATACCAAATCTGAAAAGCACGAAATTATTGTAATTAATTTTTTAAAATTTTATGTAATCAATTCAAGGCTTGCTTGAGTAATAAATACCAGCTGTCTGATTTGAATGAATTAAACCACGGTTGTTTACAATTCTTATCTGGTTCACTGAAATAAGTTTGTCAAGACCATCTCAAGAACATTGGTTAGTTTAGTTAGTAGTATGTTGTGTTCTCTAGAAAATTAAACAAAGAAATCTTATATTAATCTTTTATTAATATTAATTTTAATTAATCTTTATATTAATATTAATCTATATTAATATTAATATTTTATTTCTGAACAATTAAAAAAAAAGGGGATAATGAAGCTAACAAGCATCTATGTCTCGAATACACAAGCCAGAAGTTTTAACAATGCGATTGTGTCAGATTGTTTGATATACACAAGAACGGTGTAGGAATGTTTGTTATGTCGCAAATAGGCGACGCGTTGGTGTGTTCTGTATACTCACTATATATCGATACGCCATGATGTCACGATTAGTAGGCCAGATAATAGCTCATTCCCGATAATACCTCATGTGAGTCGGATTCCATATTTAGTTATAGGCCCACGTCTTATATAGCGTTTGTTTTGAGAAACTCATTAATCATCAAACCAACGAACTAATCGATTACAATACCCGGATATCCCATACAAAAGAAATATGAAGCAAATATATAATATAGTTTATACTAGTGGCGTACACAGAACTTCACCCAAACTCACATCGATATTTTAAATAGTAATGGCACTTAAACGCCTGTTACTTTATTATGTATAGGTACGTATATTTTAAATAATGTACTCGCAAACCACTCTTTCTTACGTAATAGTTAATAAAGCTCGATTTCGATAGGTTAACTATTAAGTTGAGACATTCTCTATTCTTAAAATAATAAATGCTGGTATTGGTTTGAAAATAGAGGGCTCCTTCTCACTGAATACTTCTTTAGAAATAATTTTTAAAAATAGACTAACAAGTAAACGTCACGTTTGGGTGAATCCAGTTGCGGCTCCTAGATATATAATGACAGAGTAGTACTAAGTATGCTTAATATGTCAAGCTTTGCAACTAAAACTTTACTGACATCTTGAGCACACTTAGTACTAGTCTATCACATATATCTCGGGCAGCAACTCGATTCACCCAAAACGTGATGTTTACTTGTAAGTTTCTTGAGACGCTCAGGACAAGATAAGACATTTCACAACCCGTCTCGTATTCAGATATTTGTCTCGTCTTGTTTTTGATGCAATGACGGCGTGTCATCTAGAATTTTCTCTCATTTTTGACACATGCCTCGTCTCTACGTATCAGTAGGCAACTGGAATTGGATTTCGAAAGATTATTTCAATGGTGATTATAAGTTATCATAATTGACTTCAATATAAATTACAGCTTTTCAGTGATATTAAGTTTATATCATTACAGCTACAAACAATAGCAGCAACAACTACTACTATTACCACTATTACTGTTGTTTCTATTATTATTATTATTATTATTATTATTATTATTATTATTATTATTATTATTATTATTATTATTATTATTATTATTATTTGAATTTCGTAATATGAAAGCTACCTTCCCATAGGCTGACCATGGTATTCCTTTTTGATGCAATCGTCTTCTTATATTACGCTCGTTACCAACGACTAAGGATAACGGCATCTTACTATAACATCCTGTTCTCCTACACAGCAAAAAATGTGGTGTTGAAAGAACACAAAATGACTATCATTTTAGCGTGTTACTTGTGTGTTAATTCAGCACGAAGTGCATCGCCTTTCGAGCATATCAGAAATAATGGTTAATACCTGAGAGAATTTTTGTTGGTACTTATCGTTATATACGAGCAAAGTTTTGCGAAATATAGGCCTATTTGGCACTTATGGCAAGTAACGAATAATGTTCTGTTTCCTGTAATCGGTCACAATAATATTATTGTAAACCTCTGAATCGTCTGTCAACAGTCCTGCCATCTTCTGTTCATACGTGCTAAGACACAAGAATAACAGATAAAGAAAACAGATGGAAGGACTCCTATCTGTTTAGCTGTTGTTAGATAATTCACAGGTTTTCAACAATATTATTGTGACCGATTACAGAAAACATAGAATGTCATTGGTTATTGCCAGAAATGCGAAATATATTTCGTAAAGCTTTGCTTGTACCAAACAATAAAAAGCAATGTAAATACTTACAGTCAGTAACGAAGTATTTCTGATATGCTCTAAAGATGATGTGCTTGGTGTTGAATTGACACCCAAATAACACGCTAAAATGGTAGTGATTTTGACTTGCTTCAACACCTCATTCTTTGCTGTGTTTGTATTTTTTACTCTCTCAGTGTTTCATAAATTTCCCACCCTTGTGAACCTGGCCCCCCCACCTCTCGGTACAAACGATTTCCGCATATCAATAAAAAGTACTTCGTTTGTACCGGTTTGTACCGCAAATATTTTTGTTTGTACTGTACTGCAGTATGAGAAATTAAGAAAACAAAGTGGGGGGGGCCAAGTTCACGCAGCCCCCCCACATTGTCCTAGGATCGATTTATTTGTCTCATTTGAAAGATTTTCGTTTGTACCGGATTGTACCGTAGTTTGTTTCGTTTGTACCGTTCTGGATTATGAAAAATTAATGAAACAAAATGGGGGCCCAGATCAAACAGGCCCCCAAATCACGACTTAATACACCGGATACCCATGATTTTTGTATGTCATACGAAAGTACTTGGTTAGTACAGGATTGTACCACAAAGAGTTTTATTTTAGCCGTAATAGATTATGAAAAATTAAGAAAACAAAATTGGGGGGGCTGTGTGAACCTGGCCCCCCCACCACGTAGTACAAACGATTTAGTTGGCTCATTTGAAAGATTTCGTTTGTACCGGATTGTACCGTAGTTTGTTTCGTTTGTACCGTTCTGGATTATGAAAAATTAACGAAACAAAATGGGGGCCCAGATCAAACAGGCCCCCAAATCACGACTTAATATACCAGGTACCCATGATTTTTGTATGTCATACGAAAGTACTTGGTTAGTACAGGATTGTACCACAAAGAGTTTTATTTTAGCCGTAATAGATTATGAAAAATTAAGAAAACAAAATTGGGGGGGCTGTGTGAACCTGGCCCCCCCACCACGTAGTACAAACGACTTAGTTGGCTCATTTGAAAGATTTTCGTTTGTACCGGATTGTACCGTAGTTTGATTCGTTTGTACCGTCCTTTATTATGAAAAATTAACCAAACAAAATGGGGCCCAGATCAAACAGGCCCCCAAATCACGACTTAATACACCGGGTACCCATGAGTTTTGTATGTCATATGAAAGTACTTGATTAGTACAGGATTGTACCACAAAGAGTTTTATTTTAGCCGTAATAGATTATGAAAAATTAAGAAAACAAAATTGGGGGGGCTGTGTGAACCTGGCCCCCCCACCACGTAGTACAAACGATTTAGTTGGCTCATTTGAAAGATTTTCGTTTGTACCGGATTGTACCGTAGTTTGTTTCGTTTGTACCGTCCTGGATTATGAAAAATTAACGAAACAAAATGGGGGCCCAAAACAAACAGGCCCCAAATCACGACCTAATACACCGGGTACCCATGAGTTTTGTATGTCATATGAAAGTACTTGATTAGTACAGGATTGTACCACAAAGAGTTTTATTTTAGCCGTAATAGATTATGAAAAATTAAGAAAACAAAATTGGGGGGGCTGTGTGAACCTGGCCCCCCCACCACGTAGTACAAACGATTTAGTTGGCTCATTTGAAAGATTTCGTTTGTACCGGATTGTACCGTAGTTTGTTTCGTTTGTACCGTCCTGGATTATGAAAAATTAACGAAACAAAATGGGGGCCCAGAACAAACAGGCCCCAAATCACGACTTAATACACCGGGTACCCATGAGTTTTGTATGTCATATGAAAGTACTTGATTAGTACAGGATTGTACCACAAAGAGTTTTATTTTAGCCGTAATAGATTATGAAAAATTAAGAAAACAAAATTGGGGGGGCTGTGTGAACCTGGCCCCCCCACCACGTAGTACAAACGATTTAGTTGGCTCATTTGAAAGATTTTCGTTTGTACCGGATTGTACCGTAGTTTGTTTCGTTTGTACCGTCCTGGATTATGAAAAATTAACGAAACAAAATGGGGGCCCAGAACAAACAGGCCCCAAATCACGACTTAATACACCTGGTACACATGATTTTTGTATGTCATATGAAAGTACTTGGTTAGTACCGAATTGTACCACAAAGAGTTTTATTTTAGCCGTAATAGATTATGAAAAATTAAGAAAACAAAATTGGGGGGCTGTGTGAACCTGGCCCCCCCCACCACGTAGTACAAACGATTTAGTTGAATCATTTGAAAGATTTTCGTTTGTACCGGGTTGTACCGTAGTTTGTTTCGTTTTTCCCGCCGTAGATTATGTTAAATTAACGAAACAAACTGGGGTCCCAATTCAAGCAAACATTCTAATCAAGTTTTAAAACACAGGATACATATGACTTTCGAGAAATTTGAATTTGTCATGGCAGGTCAACCTGGCCCGCACATGTTTGTTTTCTTTCCAATTCGAATCAAAACGTCACCAAAAATTTGTACCCAATATGTATCAATTTATTGCATCAAAGTTAGAATTTGTACCGCCATCAATTTCGAGGAATTTGAATTTTTAATGGCGCGTCAGGCTGGGCTGGAGAACTTATTTTCCTTTTCAATTCGAAGCAAAAAACTACCAAAACTTGTACCCAATATGCACCAATCTGTACCACAAAAATTGAAAATTGTACCCCGAATATTTTTTGAGAAAATTGAACTTTTGTTGGGAAGTCAATCTGGACAGCACAAGTCATTTTTCTTCTCAATTCCAACTAAACCGTTACCAAAATTTGTACCCAATATATACCAATTTGTAGCACCAAAATTATAATCTGTACTACCACCAATTTCGACAAACATGAATTTTTATTGGCGGATCAAACTGGCCCGCACAACTTTTTTTCCTTCGAATTTGAATCGAAACGGCACCAAAAATTTGTAACCAATATGTACAATTTTTTTATTACGAAAATTACAATTTGATCCCCCATGAGTTTCGAGAAATATTAATTTTTGATGGTGAGTCAAACAGGCCTACTCAACAAATTTTTCTGTTCAATTCGAATGAAAATATCAAAAAAATTGTAAGAATTTTTACTCCCACCAATTTCTACAAATTTAAATTTTTGATGTGTCACGCTGGCCTGCACAACTTGTTTTTCTTTCCGATTCCAAGCAAGGCGTTACCAAAAATTTGTACGCAATTTGTACCACAAAATTTAGATTTGTACTCCCACCAATTTCGAGAATTGTGAATTTTAGACGGCGGATCGAAGTTACCCTCATAACTTACTTTTCTTTACAATTCGAATCAAAACGGGACCAAAAATTTGTACCAGATCTGTACCAATTCATACCACTAAAATTAGAATTAGCACCCGCATCAATATCTAGAAGTTTGAATTTTTGATGGAGGATCATGCTGGCTTGGGCAGCTTATTTTTCTTTCAAATTCGAATCAACACGGTATCAAAAAATTGTAGCCAATATTTACGAATTTGCAGTATCAAAATTAGAATTTATATCCCCACCAATTTCGAGAAATACGAATTTAGATATGCGGGTTAGACTGATCCGCACAACTTATTTTTCTTTAAAATTTGAATCAAAACTGTACCAAACACCTGTACCCTATATGTAACGATTTGTACCGTCAAAATTATAATCTGTACCCTCACTAATTTCGACAAAAATGAAATTTTCATATATAACGGGTGAAGCAGAGCCGAACAACTCTTTTCCCTTCCAATTCGAATCAAAATGGCACTAAATGTTGGTACCTAATATGTACCAATTTGTACGACGACAATTAGAGTTATACTCCAACTAATTTCGAGAAATTTGAATTTTTGTGGAGGAAAATTTTCTCCTCCACTGCTTTTTTTCATTCTAGTTCGAATCGAAACGGTACCAAAAATTTGTACCCTATATGTAGAAATTTGTATCAACAAAATTAGAATTTCTACCCCCACTAATTTCGAGAAATTAGAATTCTTGATGGTGGACCAAATATTTGTACCCAATATGTACCAATTTATACCACCAAAATTAGAATTTGTACCTCCACCAATATCGAGAAATTTGAATTTATGTTGGCGGTTCAAGCTGCCTGCATAACTTGCTTATCTTTCCAATTCGAATCAGTACAGTATCAAAAATTTGTACTCAATATGTACCAATTTGTACCACCAAAATTAAATTTGTATCCCCAGTTATTTCGAGAAATTTGAATTTTTGGTGGCAACGTCAAGCTGGTCCCCACAACTTATTTTCTTTTCAATTCGGATCGAAATGGTATCGAAAATATGTACCTAATATGTACCAATTTGTACCACAAAAATTAGAATTTGTGCAACTACCAATTTTGAGAAATTTGAATTCTCAATGCTCGATCCAACTTGACGTCGAAACCTGGCTCTGCCAACACATTTCTTTTATTAATTCGAATCAAAATGTTACCAAAAATTTGTGCCAAATAGATATTAGTTTGCGCCATTTATAAACACCGAAGACAAAATTATTTTAATATTTTTCTACGGTGTACCAAATGTTAGAAAGAATAAAGGAAAGCATTATCACAAAACAACTTGGTTGGGGGAGAGAGAGTCAAACATCTACATATGTTGGGGACTCCAAAATATTTATGAGTGGGTGATTTTTTTCTCCAACCATTTGTGATCATGGATAATATTAATTTTTATTATAGAACTCATTCAGAGGATCAGTTCTGTGAAATCGTCTCTATCCACTCATATCTCCGTTTCGAAAACAGAGTCTAAGTTCTAATTTTGCTTATACAAATTTTTACAAATTCAGTTACCATCAATAATACACTCCAGAGTTAAAATGTTTAATGGAAATAGTAACAAATTCATTTACGAAGTAGTGATGTCGAATTTTAAAAAAATCGTTTCTCTGGTTTACCTTGAGATCAAATAGATACACACATTTGAGTAAGCATTTCAGATTTATTGAATTGGTGCAGGTACAATGTAATATTTTTTTTGTTACAAATTGTCTAAAAAATTTGGACAAATTCATATGAATTCTGAATAAGCCTTTGGCCTGGAAGAGTTGACTTGGTGATAAATTGGCCCTTCGTTGAATAACAATTTCTAATCTTTATTCGTACATGATTTTGCTCATGCAAATCATAAGCAAATTTCCGTTCCGTTTTTATGAATTGCGGGGAAATTTGTTTGCACGTTCTCGTTCGAATCGAATACTATTTTGATTGAATACAAAAAAAAAAAAAAAAAAAAGGATTGCCATGCCCAGGAAGATTGCAATGAAAATTTAAATTTCTAGAAATTGGTAAGGTTGGAAATTCTAAATTTGAGAGTACAAACTGGTACATACTTGCCACAAACTTTTGGTAACATTTTAATCCGAATTCATAAACCAAATGTGTTGCGCGAGCCAAGTTTCGACGTTAAGTTGGCTCCAGCATTGAAAATTCAAATTTCTCCAAATCGGTGAGGGTACAAATTCTAATTTTATAGGTAGAAATTGATACATATCGAGTACACATTATTGGTACCGTTTTCATTCGAATTGCAAAGAAAAATAAGTTATACGGGCCAGTTTCACCCGCCACCAGATATTATAATTTCTCGAAATTAGTAGGGGTACAAATTCTAATTGCGGCGGTACAAATTGGTACATATTTTGTTCAAATTTTTGGTGATATTTTGATTCGAATTTGAAACAAAAATAAGTTGGCCGGCCAGTTTGACCTGCAATTTAATTCATATTTCTTGAAATTGGTTGCTGTACAAACTCTAGTTTTGGTGATACAAGTTGTTACAAATTGGCTACAAGTTTTTGGTACAGTTTTGATTCGAATTAGGAAGCAAAAAGTTTTGTGCTCGCCAGTTCAAGTCCCTCGAAAGTTCCTCGAAATTGATGGGGCTAGAAATTCTAAGTTTTGTTGAAAAAGTTGAACATATAGGGTACAAATTTTTGAAAAATTTTGATTAAAATTGGAAAGAAAAATAAGTTGTGTGAGCAAGTTTGACCTGCCAACAAAATTCTGTCTGACGTGACTTGCCACGCTCCACGAAATTTCTTGGGATATAAATTCTAATTTTGGTGTTACAAATTGGTACACATTGGGTACAGAATTCTGGTACCGTTTTGATTTGAATTGGGAAGAAAAAGTATGCAAGCCTACTTGACTCGCCATTAAAAATTCAATTCTCGCGAAATTGGTGAGGGTGCAAATCATAGTTTTGGAGGTACAAATTGGTATATATTGTTTACAAAGTTTTAATACAGTTTTCATTCAAATTTAAAAAAAAAAATGTGTTGTGTAGGCCAGTTGTGGTCATGCTGATCAACTGATCCTCCATTACATCCCAATTTTGTCGAAATAAGTAGTGTGTACAAATTCTAATTTTCATGGTACAAGTGGGCGCATAATGGGTACCGTTATGATTCAAATTTTTCGATACCGTTATGATTCGAATTTGAAAGAAAAATAAGTTGTGCAATCCAGTTTGACCCGCCATCAAAACTAAAATTTCTCGAAATTGGTGGAAGTACAAGTTCTAATTTGGTGGTACAAATTGGTAAGTATGGGGTACCAATTTATGGTGTCATTTTGATTCGAATTGGAAAGAAAAATAGTTGTGAGGCTCTGCTCCACCCGTTATCAAAAATCCAACCTTTTTCGAAATTGATGAGGGTACAAACTTTAATTTTGGCGTTACAAATTTGAACATATCGGGTAAAAATATTTGATACCGTTTTGATTTGAATTTTAATGAAAAATAAGTTGTGCGGGCCAGTTTAACCCACAAACCTAAATCTAAATCAAACTAAAACTCATTGTGTTACAATCCGCTACTAAAAAAGTACCTTCATATGACATACAAAACTCATGTGTACCCGGTGTATTAAGTCGTGATTTGAGGGCCTGTTTCATCTGAGCCTCCATTTTGTATCGTTAATTTTTCATAATCCAGGACGGTACAAACGAAACAAACTACGGTACAAACGAAAATCTTTGAAATGAGCCAACTAAATCGTTTGTACTACGTGGTGGGGGGGGCCAGGTTCATACAGCCCCCCAATATTCTTTTCTTAATTTTTCATAATCTATTATGGCTAAAATAAAACTCTTTGTGGTACAATCCTGTACTAACCAAGTACTTTCGTATGACATACAAAAATCATGGGTACCCGGTGTATTAAGTCGTGATTTCGGGGCCTGTTTGATCTGGACCCCATTTTGTTTCGTTAATTTTTCATAATCCAGAACGGTACAAACGAAACAAACTACGGTACAATCCGGTACAAACGAAAATCTTTCAAATGAGCCAACTAAATCGTTTGTACTACGTGGTGGGGGGGCCAGGTTCACACAGCCCCCCCAATTTTGTTTTCTTAATTTTTCATAATCTATTACGGCTAAAATAAAACTCTTTGTGGTACAATCCTGTACTAACCAAGTACTTTCATATGACATACAAAAATCATGGATACCTGGTATATTAAGTCGTGATTTGGGGGCCTGTTTGATCTGGGCCCCCATTTTGTTTCGTTAATTTTTCATAATCCAGAACGGTACAAACGAAACAAACTACGGTACAATCCGGTACAAACGAAAATCTTTCAAATGAGCCAACTAAATCGTTTGTACTACGTGGTGGGGGGGCCAGGTTCACACAGCCCCCCAATTTTGTTTTCTTAATTTTTCATAATCTATTACGGCTAAAATAAAACTCTTTGTGGTACAATTCGGTACTAACCAAGTACTTTCATATGACATACAAAAATCACGTGTACCAGGTGTATTAAGTCGTGATTTGGGGCCTGTTTGTTCTGGGCCCCCATTTTGTTTCGTTAATTTTTCATAATTCAGAACGGTACAAACGAAACAAACTACGGTACAATCCGGTACAAACGAAAATCTTTCAAATGAGCCTATTAAATCGATCCTAGGACAATGTGGGGGGGCTGCGTGAAGTTGGCCCCCCCACTTTGTTTTCTTAATTTCTCATACTGCAGTACAGTACAAACAAAAATATTTGCGGTACAAACCGGTACAAACGAAGTACTTTTTATTGATATGCGGAAATCGTTTGTACCGAGAGGTGGGGGGGCCAGGTTCACAAGGGTAAATTTCCCTTTTGCGATATTACTCAAGAACTGAACTAAAAATGTCGTTCTGGCAATGCGTTCACCCTCCTACTGTAATTGTAATGCTTCACAATTCATACCCTGCAGTAGAAATCATATGAGTTTGTATGTACTTTCGTGATCCCTTCTTATCGTTGGAATTTTCACTAACAGAAGTGTAATAATAAAAAAGTCAACCTCGATAACTCGAATTTTTCCCACTTTCCCTTGAACTCTCCATAACACTCAATGTTAAAATCCTCTCTGCATGTCGAATATTTGAAAATCACAATCTCCATAAATCGAATTTTAACGGTTTCATCATCATATTTAGAAACCTGGGTAACTCGAATATTGTATCTGCGGACCTCTTTAAGTCGAAGTTTACCTCTATAACTCGAATTGCTTTTGATGTGGCCTCAATAACTCGAAGCTTTAGCTCTATGCTTTTACGTAATTATCATTGTTACTAATGTGTGCTATAATTGTATTTTACTCATGTCTAAATATGAAAGTTTCCTCCACCTGTTTCTAGGTCAATAACTCTTCTTCCTCCTTCCGCAAATCAGCCCAAGCTTGTCTATTGTGCGGTCATCTTATTTAATTTAACATAAGGGACTTTCACGACTTGAGTTATATAAGTTAAACGAATATAGGTTCGAGTTACAGAGAACATATAGTCACTTTAATGAGGAACATGGAACCTAGGTGTCCCTAATATTTGTTATAGCCACCTTGAACCTTGATTACTCGGGAAACAAGATAACTCGATTTTTTAACTATTCCATTCAGCTTCAAGTTATCGGCGAACCATTGTATAAAATAGAAGCAATCCCTTGACTTCGACATCATTTAAATTAAGTGTCCAATGAGAATTGAAAAGTGATTTTTACTAAAATAATGTAAACTAGGAGGAACAATTCAATATCGTAATATTTTAAGAATAATTGATATACCGTAATCCTTTAGGGAGGCGTTTATGTATTTATATATCACACACATTGTGATAGGGTTAATATGCTTAATTAATTAAAGTAATTAAAGCCATCTGCAAAGGGATTGAGAGTAAGATTTTAAATATTTTAAAAATAGTTATTATTTTATTAATTTCAGATGCAACTTTAAGGCGTATTGTTTGTTCTCTCTCGTGAACACTGTAGTCTACTGTGTGCCTGCTGGTTGGGTATGGGGAGAACATGGATTCCTGTATAAATTGGGTGCTGTTGACATCGCGGGATCTGGACCAGTGCATCTCGTCGGGGGAAGCTCAGGTAATATTGTAAAGATATTTACCTCTTTTAACTTTCTGTGCCAAAGACATAAGAGTGGAACGTAAAACTTAAATATTTGATTTCGAGAACACATGTACAAATTATGTCGTTCGTTATTAGTTTCTTTTTTAAATTTTGATTCAACTGATCAAACGTATTGTCTATTTCTTTATACACTGTGAGTGTAAAAAAGTACGCTAAGTACGCTGATAAGTAGCAGCTCTTTATCTACTGTTGCATATTCCCTTTAAGGTGACACACATGCTTCTAGTAATAACGCTTAAACTCTTTCACTGACACGTGTACTCCCAACAGTTACGCAAATATTACTTAAAATAATTCCACCACCACAAGAGTACATCAATATGTGTATTTTGCCATTACTAGCAGTGCATTTGGTGCAAAATTGAAAACTTCTGTCCTGGAAGTAATATCACCAAGTCTACAAGTATAAAAAAGATTTAAAAATATTCATTTATATAATAATAAGAATGATAATATCTGTACATCAACATTCTTCAAAATCCTGTCCTCCTGCCTTGATACATCTTTGCCAGTGGGATTTCCAATCTGCGAAGGTATCATGGAAAGCCTGTTCAGGAAGTGCGTTTAAACCCTTTCACAAGTTTCTTGCACGTCCTCAATTGTTCTCTAAGGATGTTCTTTCAGGGGGGATTTAAAACGGAGAAACGAAAAGGAAGTCTTTGGAAGCCAAGTTAGATCTGTAGCGTAGCTGGGGCAGCATTACCACGTTAGTTTTGGCCAGAAGTTACGTCTGATCCAGTAAGCGCAGCATCGCGATTTGTACAAGAGATGAAACAGAGGTTCACGAAATCGCCTGTCGTTCACCTCCGAGAACTCAAAGACAATTGAGCAAGCAATCCTGGCGAATAGAATAGAACTTATATCACCATCGATCCTGGCGAATAGAGCATCCTGCAACGTACAGTCGCTTCACAAAATGTTTCACAATCATAATATGACATTACTTTTCGGACAGACCTTGCATATCTATTACGCTCTCAACTAATCTTTTCCATTGTACGAAGCATTATTTTCATTAATATGATCCTTCAATTGAAAAGTTCTTTGTTATTCTTTTTCATCTTACATCGTTTCTTCTTTCTCATCGCTAATGAAGTACTTTTTTTCTCAAATAGCTTTCCAATCATTTTTCGTTTTCTCATTCTGCATATTTCTAGAATTCTTCTTCCTGAATACTTCGTAATTGCACTAAGAAAATTCCGTTTTCCCGACAGCAGTATATTGTGCGGAATTCTCTTGCTTACTACAAAAATCAGTATGAAGCACACGCTATCAGTATGAAGCACACGCTACATACGCACTACGCTTAGATGTTACATCATGCCGTTACAGGATGCCTGACATCTAACTTTTCGTTTATTTATCTTTCAATTTCGCAAATCTTTATTGGTAATACAAACTATACGTATTAGTTTATTGGTAATACGTATTAGAAACTATCTACTGTTCTATTTTTCTTTCTTCCTCTATAGATTACACAACTACATTCGCTTTACGCAACATTGTTTCTCGCATTTCTAAATTTATTTTCATCCCAGACGGTTAAATTAAAAATCGTTTCACTCGGATCACAGGAAGCATCATATAGAATAGTAAATTAAATATCCTAAATAACGAAAACATCTCAACTCTATATTTATTTATTCCCGATGAAATTGACAAAGTCTACTAGTTTCGAAACGAGTGAACACAACGTTTAGAATAGACAAATCTAATAGCTATCACACAAAGTCTGTACAAAGTTCAATATAGTTCTAGATTAAGTTAGTATGCTAAAAGTCGTGGCATACTTAAATGATTTATTTGAATCCATATATACTGCAGTGTAAATATTATCTTTTTAACTGTTTCCATTTCTATACATTAAATGTTATTACAGGTTCATTTTCGTCAGAAATGCATTAAACAAATTTTATTATGCATTTATAAATAGATAAACATAAAACTCAGGGTAATGATGAGAGAAGTTATTGAGGTGGAAATACATAATTATACTTAATTGTCTGTGCAACAATTGCCTATTCGTAATTATTATTGGTATTTTGTTATTGTTGGCAGCAGGCCTGTTGTCAGCCAAAAAATCTAGAGGGGGCGATCCAACCATATTATAGTTCACTTCCAAACCCACCGTGAAAATTTTAGGGGACCAGTAAAAAAAATTATTGGGGTCCGGCCCCGAAGGCCCCGTGAATACGGTCCTGCTTGGCAGGTCACTTGCCCCACCTGAGTCCTCTTCCTTTAATACACCATAGTCCTCTTCCTTTTCACGACGATTTTTGGGTTTTACTACTGTCTATCAACTGTAGCCTTTTTCACCCCTTCCTCTTTTTCCTTACACATATTCACAAGTATCTCCTTCATGATACAGTTCCTTCTCAGCCATTGTTCCAATCAGATTCTCGTCCTCTCTCCAATTACGGTACAATCAAAATTTTCCTCTTCTTCCCTGTCATTTCTAATACCCTCTCATTCATTTTTCGTTAGACACAGTGAACTCTCTCTATTCTTCTCCATACCTATATTTCGAAATCTACTTGTCTTTTTTTCATCGTTTTTGCTTAATGTTCACGTTTTTGTTCCATACAGTACAATATTCTATACAATTCTGAAATACTCGAAACATCTAATGAGTCTTTTTTCTTAAGTCTTTAATCACGGACCCACAAAATAGAATTTACTTCCTCAAAAGTGTTTCTTTTGTCATTCCTTTCCTTGCTTTTATTTCACCTCCACACTTCATGTCATCACTAATAATACTACGCAAGTGTCGAAAACTATTTCTATCTTGTATTTCCTCTCGTTCTACTTCTATATTTAACAGCAGCCGCTTCATTTCAATCACCATGTTTTTTGACTTTCTAACGTTTATTTTCATCCCACATTCAACACCGCCCTTCCTCAAATTTTCTAATATCTTATTAATTCCCTATTGAAATGTGAATAATATCAAGATCTCTACTTGGAGTACCAAAACATTCCATAATGATTAACACTTTCCTCGCCCTCACACGACAAAATTAATGTATAAAAATTAATTTACTGTTATAAAAATGTTATAAAAATTAATGTACTGTATATGTCTTGGCCAACTTCTCACAATTATTTTATTTAATCTTCCATCCGGTATTATCATGTCTATTGCTAGCTTTTGATAATTGGAACATTGGTAGTGATAAATAAATAATGAAAGTAATCACGTCTATATTTCCGAATGATTTTCGAAGGAACTAGGAAGTCATGGTTTGAAAACATGAGAAATGTGTAAATATGTTGGGGTCAAAAGGAGTGAATCCAAATGAAGGAAAAAATAAACAAGTTTCTATATGAAAGAAAGACGAGGCAATAATGAATTATTTTATGTGACTGATTACTATGTCATTAATTGGTATTAGCGATGTGTTCATATTATTTTTACTTAGATTGTTTGCTGAATAAAAATAGTGATTACACTGAGTTTGTGTTTCCTCCTTCCAGCTTTAGTTGCATCAATGATGTTGGGTCCTCGTCTTGGCCGCTATGACAACGGCACCGATCCTCTGCCTCTGGGAAGTCCTACAAATGCTCTGATGGGGCTCTTCATGCTGTGGTGGGGGTGGCTCGCCTTCAATTCTGGCAGGTCAGTTGCAGCCATTGCTGGTGATTGATGACTCTGCAACTTTATCGGTAGCCATAAACAAGAGTCACAGTCTTTCCTCATTATAATGTGAAGAGACAACGTAACCGAAGCAGTGGCTTCATAGATTTCTTCCTGATAATAAGAATTGAAAAATTACGAACTCCTCCAGTTGATTTAGATTAATGAAAGTATGAACTGTCGTAAACAGAAGTGAACATTTATATTATAATGCTCGTTTTAGTCTATATTCATACAGTTACTAGGTTTCAACTAACTTTTCTTTACAGTTAAAATAGTAAATATTTCCGGATAAATACTTTCGGCTTGGTGATAGAATACTCCACTCTGATGCAATATTCTCTGATTCGATCCAAGCCCATACAAACTTCTCACGCAGAACATCGTATCTGTGGGTTTCTTGGCGGGTCTATCGTTTCTACATTATAATTCCACCGATTGCTTTTAAGCATTCACTTTCATTATTTGTCTGTCACACTTAGGTTAATCGTTGGACGTTAAATTTCAAGATCAGATTTGATTTGACTTTCAGCGATTATATTTTCTATTTTTTGTTTCTTAAATCATGTTCTCATACTATTCTTTTAATGATTTTTCCTTTTAAAGAAATTTTAAGGTATTATGTAACGAAAGAGATTGTGACGTTCTGGAATATCGTAGGAGCGTAACTCTCAACAAGACTTTTATCCACTTACTTTACTTTTTACTTTATGCAATAATTTGGATATTATAGAAGAACTTGAAACTAAAGTTATCAGATGCCAAAATTTTGAAAAACATCAAAAGAATATAAAACGGCAATAAATGTTTAAAATATTAAAGCAATGGCGACTTTAACCAAGGAAACTCTGTAAAATGTGGAAATTGACAAGGAAAAATTAGAATGCGTGACTAGTTGTAGGTACTTAGGTAGAATCATCAGTGAAAATATAAATTGGAGCTAATAATACAGTTTCCGGGGAGAGGTATTTCCAGCGATTGCACACATGCAACGTGTATATTAATGAACTCGACTTCATGAAAAAACCTGATCGGTACCACCGGATGTAGTTTAACAAAAGTAACAAAATGTGATATCGATCGTTTTTTCCTCAAGACGAGTTTATATATATTAACTTCGTCTTATCTCAACTTGGACTTAAATGTGATCAGTATTTTCACGAATCAGTAGGGACCCAGAAAACTATGTATTCGACACTTACAACATAAGTCGTAGTTGATTACTTTTACATAACATTCCTTTCGCAGCCACTAGCAGTAACAAAGATGATTAAATTACCCATCCATTAAATTTGAGTGTAAATGCCACGGAAGTGTCGATAAAAGCAGTAGAAGGACCCCGAAAACTACGAATTCAACACTAATATCGGTCATTTTCGATGATTTTTGCATGCTAAAGCTTCCAACCCCGTAGGGCACTAATGTGGACTGAACTTGAACAGGATCGGCAGTGTCACTATTTATCTCAGCGACCCAGAAAATTGTAAATTCGACACTAATCTCTGCCATCTTTAAAAACTATTGTTTCATTTCGTTTTCTCTTCACATCTCTAGGCCTAGTAGGGCAGTCTTACCCTCTGCAGTACTTTTATAGATTACAAATCATACGTGTACTAAGTATGGTTTGAATAGCTTCGGATGTTCTAGAGTTAGGTTGGAACGTACTTGTATATACCTAGGTACATACATCTATTGAAAGATCTTCCTTTGCATGAGGAGAATAACTTTATGGAAACTATTTAAATTTTCTTTCCCATTAGGATATACATTTCAATAAAAGAGCCATGGTAAAAAATCTATAAGATACATTACTTTTTGAATAAATTTTGAAACATTCCACCTCCCTAGAAAAATATGCCCTTTGATCAAATATGTATGATTAAAAAGCCCAGTTCGACGTGGATAGATGGGTCACCCGCTTTCCCGATTCCGAAAACTATGAAGTCGATACTAACCTCACGAGGAAGGTCCACAAACCGTGAGAGTTGAATTTTGACGAAAATTAGTGACAAGATTCAGTTCGAGTTGCTAAGTAACGTAGTACTGTGAGCTGATACACCGATGCTATCTTGAAATCCAGTAGGCAATGTCCAAGATTTTTTTTTTATTTTTTTAACTTACTATGCAAAATCTGTTTATTCTGATAAAACTAATCTTTACAATGTCAGTTGTTTAAACGTGTATCAATAAACTTTCAAAATATGTAACAATTTACTATAATAGAAAGATAAACAGTAAATTCTGAACAGTTAGTTATAAAAGGAAAACTTCTTCTAATAATTTTCCAGGAGATAATGTACCTAAAATGGAAGCCACATTTCGTTGCTGAAATGCTATGCTGATACGTTGTATCAGAAAAGTAGTAGCCCGCTTGTTACCAGTAAGGTGTGCAATACGTTGGCCTACTTCTTTGATGAAATTGAGTCCTTCGAGGCCCCAAATGCCGCTCGATTCAATGGCTACGGGCACGAACATGTATCTATCGAGCAGATCTTTATATTTTCTTCTTTTCTCGCATTCTCTGCGGGCTGCAATAGCTCGAGCTCTTAACTCTTAAGTAAAAACAGATAGGTAAACTTCGATTACGGAAATGGATTCAGGACTAAATTCCAGTGTTATTTGATACCGCACATAACCCCCTTGCATTTACCATTTTTACCGCAATTCAATATGGCGCCTTTCAAGATGGCGATTATGCACTGGAAGTACTTGCACATATAGATTCTCTATCTCGGGTTACAATAGTAAAATCAGATCTACCAAAAGGTTTTTCATTTTTGTGCCAAAAGGATATTCTTAGACATCTACTGGATTGAAGATGGCGTTGGTGTAGCAGCTCAACGAAGGAATTGCGCATCGAGTGACTATTACTACATTACTTAGCAACTCCAACTGTGTCTTATCACTAATTTTCATGTCAGTCATTTTTGATCCGATTCTTTACTTTCCGCGCATCCTAGGGACGCTAGGGGGTCTTAACTCCACTAGAGGCTGAATATGGAATTGTTCTGTAACTGTCACCAATCAGCTGAGGGACCCCGCCAACTATGGATTCGGCACTAATACCGAACGTTTTCTATTATTTTTTACGTGCCCCCATACGTATGGTAGCGATGGCTAAACTTGGACTTAGACGGCATCAGATTTGTTATTATTTTACTCAGCGAAGTCGAAAATTGTAGATTCGACATTAATATTGATCGTTTTCGATCATTTCAGCCCTCAATGTGTGTTACCCCCACAGTATTCTTGTCCAGATTGTATGTAACATGTGTACCAAGATTGGTTAAAATTGCTATAGGCGTTCCCTAGCAATGCTGGAACACTCACACATTTATACATACACACATACATATGATATTGGGAGTTTAGTAACACTAGTGTATAGGCAACTCTGTTCTCATACCATTGTGATTTTTAAGTATTTGATATTTTTACTGTATTCTCTTAAATTAGATCCTCAGCCCCTATACATGGTGTTACCCTTTTAGGTTAAGAGTTTTGTGTTTTCCAACTTTGTTTTGTTGACATTTTCTTCATCTACATTGAATATACCTAGGTACTAATTTTAAGTATTTTTTTAAAAAAAATCTTAATTCGAATGTGCTACAAGTATGCTGTTAATTTTTGACAACTGTGTCAAAACTAGATTTCTTTTAGATGTGTAGTAAAGCATAATTATTTTACCCAGTTTCGATTAACATTTGCAAATTTCTAAAATAATTAAGAGTTTTGTCAAACTTGAAATCAGTATCGCACTCAAAAATGCAGAACTATATAATTAACATAGTTTTTGAGTAGGATTTGTATGAATTTCCAGAAGCTTTCTCTGCAAATTTATTAAATGTTTCTTTTTTCCGCTTAGTTCCTAACTCACATTCTCTTGATAACTGAATATATATAAGGCCCGTAGAAGAAAAGTATTCTCCGGATATTTTGAATTTCCTCTTGACTGAGATTTGTCTACGCTATATATTAGATAAACGTGTTTCTAAAACCGAGAATTGTAAATTTATGTAACATTATAAGAAACTCGACAATGAAAATCATTAGCCTTGCAAACATGAATGTTCCAGAAAAATCGTAATAAATAGCAGTGTTTCCTTCTGAAGTCATATACAAACTAAGAAATAATTTAGCCAGATAATCATACATAATCGAACAACATGATGTCCTGTAAGGAAACAACACTTCATATGGAAGATTTAAACAATTATTTCACTTTCTTTGCTCTTCATCAAAATCAATAGATTTTACCTTTGTTACAGATCTCAGAAAAAGTCTGTAGTTGATTTAATCTAATATAATGTAATTTCTATGCTAGTACAAACACAACATTAATAAACAAAAGTACTATTCTATTCATTTATTCCTTATTTAACTTTCTTATGATATTACGTAAAAACATAAATAAATATTTTGAATATATAGTGTAACTGTGTTAGTTAATGATCTCACTACTGCATAATAATAGGTGATATAGTGGACCTCATCACAGAGACATCCACCTTTTTAAAATGTTAGTCAAATCAGAGGTACCGCTGGGAATCTAGATAATGAAATTATGGCGAAATAAAAAAGTTTAGTACTTGATTATACTTGAAACAAATGAAAAAGTTTTAGTGTGTTAAGATCTATATATTTAAATATGTTAAAAGATTTTGATTAAAACGTAATTGTCGTATACTGCAGCACTCTTGGTGTTAGTGGGGAGAAATGGAAGTTCTCTGCGAGGGCAGCAGTGATCACCATGAACGCTTCTTTTGGTGGGGGCATCATTGGCCTTGCACATTCCTTCTTTTTGCGAGATGGTCGCTTTGATATTATCGACCTCATCAACGGAGTGCTTGGATCACTTGTTTCCGTCACAGGTTAGTTATTCTTACTTCTTCAATCGATGTTCTTATACAAAGAGGTTGTTTTTGATACATGAAATCAAGTTCAAAGAATAATAATAGGCATTTATGCACAAAATAAAGAAACATGTAATTGAAAGTTCATGGAGTACATTTCCAATAATTGGATTGATAAATGGTAATGACTTGAGTCGCTAATCTAAGCTAATATATTACTGAACTTCTGTAGGCACGATTGATAAATAGATTTGCTTATCAAATAGCATACTAGTATATGTTGTTTATTGTATTGTTTTGGTAAATTGTGTTAGTTGGCTATATTAACGTTTTCTTTGCTGGTGCACTTATTGATTAATGTACAGTGGGCCACACAAATTCTTGAGATACAAAATCTGTTAGTTCGACAACCCAACAAACGCCTACTCCAAGATTAATTACACCTGGTGGAGTAGCTAGAACAGCAGCATGAAGTTGTCCACACATGTTAACAGAACAAATCGTAAAGAGTGTTTTTGTGTAGAAGTGAGTCGAAACGCTGGCTGCCGAAATGATAAAAGGGGGTCTTTGGGTACTTGTACTCACAGTACACAGCACAGTACCAGAAAAACTATACGGATACCAGAGTCGCCGATGAGAAGATAAAATTCGGGGGACATAAGTAATCTGATAATTAACTCAAATGAGATACTATATAAACCAGTTAACTTACTTCAAATGACTATACCTATATGCGTATCAAATAATATATGGATAGATTATGCGGTATATATAGTAAGTCATTTTTTTAAGTAAACACAAAGCCTTACGCTGATTTTTGAAACTATTAACCGTAGTCTTATCAGCAAATCAATTAAAGTATGGATGGAATATTCGGGTGAAGAACCCAACCCCCAATGAAAATTTTGGGAGTCTAACAGGGCCTGAGCTCCTAGGTTCCGGCGCCACTGATTGATACGTAATACTACTTCCAAAGATTGTATGAAACTTGTCCGATTTCTCTATTCATTAAATGACTTTTGAAAATGCTAAATATTGGTATGCAGTAATTTATTTGTAAGCATTAAAAATGCAAAATGCAATATTAAAACACTCAAACGACTTGGAGAACTTAGCCGTACTAAGCGTATTTCCCCTTAGGTTTGAAATACAACTGTGGGTTCCTGATGTCTATAATATTTGTGAGGATTTACACATTGGGACACAAGGACAAAGGGAAGAATATAATGCCAATAAACAATTTAAAAATGCAAGAAACTAACGGATAATATCAAATATAGAATCATTAATAGGGGTAATTCCGTAACTCGTTTTCTCCATTCATTTTTCTTCCTTTATTCAGCGATTACCTTATCGCTGAATTTCTCCACTGGAGATTATCTTTCATTTAGGAGCATCCAATTGGTGCTCAGTCTTGTAAATGAAACATTTAAAAAATGTAAAGGGCGTAATCGAACTCCGACCGTGGAATTAGTAAACCACAATTCTAACCCCTCATCTAAAGCGCTATTTATTCTGGGTCGCCTAAATAAAGAGGCTTTTCTGTTCGCTCGAAACAGTAGTTTGTTAATACTCAAGTTGATTGGCAAAATACAGGACTATGTAATTGATGACTCGGAGGGCATTATATTATTGTATTCGCTAAATTAAAGACATTACAGATTTTTGAAAAACAAAAATCAAAACTCCCTTATTTTGAATATACTCGTAAGCAAACTGAAGATTACTCAATTACTGCGTTGTAAGCGTGGTGCAGTGGTCAATGCACTCGGCCAGTAATCATAAGGTACTCAGATCGGATCTACAAATGGCCAGTACATTTTTTTACTTTAGAATTTTTGGTGGTGATTGATCGACTATGATACACGTTTTATTATCTTCAGATATTTGAATATTCGGATGTTTCAATACCTGAACTATTACGTCTTCAGGAATAATAGTAGTAATAATAATGAACTAATAATAATAATTATTATCTCGTATAAGAATAAAAAGTTATTACCTTATTATTGCCCAGGTCTCATACCATCATAAGCAGAAACGTGACATGTGGCAACAATATTTCGGTTTCGATTAGTGTTGCCCACGAGAAGAGGAATTTCTCATCTTGTTCCTGAAACAAAATAAAGAAAATCGAAACGAGGATAAACACTTTACATTCGAGACGAGACAAGGCTAATTTAAATTATTGTCTCGCTTTGGAGATGAGAATCGAGACGAGACGAAAACTATCGTAAATATTTCTCGTCTTATCTCGATTCTCGAAATAGTGTACGAGTATGTCCATTCTTTAAATGAGAATTGCTTCGTAGACTGAATCTTATACGCAATTTTTTACTTTGTATTTCGGAGTAGTTTATTACGGTCTATGTAGGTATTAGTGAAGCAAGGCTTTTATAATTACTGCTGCATATCCTAAAACTTCGTTTATTATATGCCTCACTGTTCAGTGATATTCACTTATTTTTATCACAGTTATTGTCCTTAAAATGTACAGTAGAATACTTTCTACATGAAATTTTAGTAGAACGCTTTCGTTTAAAATTTTGGTAGTTGCAGAGGTGTGTCCTGGAGGTCCGAACACCCTCCTGAAATCCCGACTTATCTGTAAGTTTTGCCTAATTTTAGGGTTACTTGAAAAATGTTAATACCATATTATTATTATTATTATTATTATTATTATTATTATTATTATTATTATTATTATTATTATTATTATTATTATTATTATTATTTAATGGCTCAACCTGTTCCAAAAAGGTTAAGCATTTTCTTTATGATAATTATAGTCCTAGCCCGCTCAGCTTGTGTTCTGTATATATCCCAATTCCAGCCAAATTGGTATTGTGGTGAACAAACGCCGTGTATGTAGGTTTTCTCGCGATTGTTTCCTCTCACATTCTTTATTCCACTATTTCTTTCATTCTCATCATAGACGTATCCTTTAGCTTAGCCAGCATACCCATGGAACGTGAAACTTAAAAACATAATTTTTCTTAGGTCTCTTGTGAGTTCAGTAGCCCTAACTTCTATATGAAATTTAACTGGAAACCTTTATGTGGTTGCTAGGTGGTGATATCGTTTCAGACACATTTATGACTCATATTACGCGCTAAGTATGACTCATGTTTTCATAAATTGTTTGCTAAACTCGTTACGTTATGAGACAGTACGAATCAAAGTTGTAGAATGTGACGTCATGTTGGTAGTGTTTCCCCCGTGAAGTAAGCCGTTTCGACTCTAAGTTGTAAGACCGAAACAAATTGAGTATTTTTCACTTTATCACACATCAGAAGTATGAATATTGTAGTTGATAAAAATTTCCTTAATTACCTCACTGAGAATCGAATCTAGGACCACCAAATTACAAAACAAATGCTCACGCCACTATACTAAGACCTAAGACTGCTCTGTTAAGTAAAAGTCAAAAGACACTCTTGTATGTAGCAAATTGAATACGTTTACGATAACGACGAAACACACTGTTTTCGATCATAATAAAATACTGTAGTCGAGAGAATTCAAAGTTAAATTAGAAAACAAAAATAGACATACAAACACGCAAGGACATGAAGGAGAAATTGGTTTTAAGAGTAATTCGAACTCTTAAGTGGAACCTAGTGCCTCAAACCACTTTTCTGATTCACCGAAAGTATCTCCGTAAATTATCTCCATTATAATTGGTAATACTCGTTTTACAATTATTTCCAGTAACCTTGAACGACAGGGACACGAACACAGATACATCGAGGATATATACAATTTCAAAGGATTTCCCACCGGGAATCGAACCCGGGATCGCGAGCACTGAACCATCTGAGGGTGTGGTTCTTGTTTCGCTCCCAAGGCAAGTAAGCTTGAGATGGACAATATCGTGCTCGTGGGTTTTCTCGGGACACTCGAGTTTCCTCTTACTTTCTCACTCCACCAATTCGTCCATCATTATTCACTTGCTTTAATCATCGTCTTTCTTAACCAAATAGGTATAATCATGGGATATTACAAGCAAATATTTCATTTTCAATCGGTTAACCGAAACTAAAGCGAACCTAAAAACAGTTGTATTTTGTATTGCTCATTAACGTGTTCTCACAAAAATATACAGGGTAGGATCCAGAAGTAATGAGACTCACTTTATTCTGACGCGTGCGCATCCTGCAGTGCGCTCCGCTTGATAGTGACGGTGGTGGTGGATGTTGGCATCACAGTGCAACGTGGGTCAGTTGGCCCCCAGCTTTCGGAACGGTAGCATCAGCCTTAGCATTAGGCCCTATACGGTGGTGCGTGACACAGCGATATGGGAAGTTGGATGGAGCTACGCTACGCGATCAAATTTTGCTTCCTGTTTTTACAATTCTCCTTCCGAAACGTTCACTATGCTTAAACAGGCGTTTGGGGCTAAGTGTCTGTCCTATTCTCAAGTCAAAAAGTGGCACAAGACTTTTCGTGAGGGCCTGGAAGAGGTGACTGATGAACCCCAGTCTGGACGCCCGTCTTCGGCCCGTACTGACTTGAAGTGCAATGAGTGCGTGAGTTTTTGGACACGGACCGGCGTTTGAGTCTCTACCAAATAGCAGAATCCCTGAACTTATCGGAGACGACGGTGCAACGCATTGTTACCGAGGAGTTACACATGCGGAAAGTCTGCGCGAAACTTGTGCCGAAAGTTTTGACTGAAGAACAGAAACGGAAGCGAGTGCTCGGATGCAAAGAACTGCGGCAATTGTGCGAAGGTGATCCTGCCTCTCTCGAAAAAGTGATAACAGGCGACCAAACTTGGACTTTTCAGTAGGATCCAGAAACAAAACGACAAAGCGCTGAGTGGCACACCTCAAACTCACCCCGTTCTAAGAAAGCGCGGATGAGCAAATCGAAAAAGAAGACCATGCGCATCGCTTTTTTCGGAATGACGGGGATCGTCCACTACTAGTTTGTCCCTCCCGGACAGACTATGAAAGCTGCTTACTACTAGGAAGTCCTGAAAATGCTGAAAAGAAGCGTCGGTCGCAAGCGCAGGGACATCAAGGACAGCTGGAAGCTTCACCCGATAACGCCCCCAGCCACACCGTCTTCATCGTCACCGACTACCTGGTCCGAGTGAACGTTCCTGTGGTACCCTTGCCTCTCTACAGTCCGGACTTATCGCCTCATGACTTCTTCTTGTTTCCGCACTTAAAATCAGCGCTGAAAGGAAAACGTTTTGACTCCATCAAGGACATCAAAGCAAATGTCAAGGCAGCCCTTGCAGCCATCCCGAAACAGGCCTTCAGGGAAGCCTTTGAGTCATAGAAAAGCCTCCTACAGAAGTACACTGATGCAGGAGGTGCATATTTTGAAGACTATTAGTCAGTTGTACCGATCAGCTCAATAAATCTGTCTTTTTGAACGAAGGGTCATTACTTTGAATCCCACCCTGTATAGAGAGAAAAACATGCGGAGTCGTAATTCCATTTAAAAGTAAAGTAGCAGATTCATAATTCCTAAACCTAAAACGAAGCCATTACATATCTATCGGAACTTTTCAAAAAAATAAATTGATATTCTGAAAAGTGGCAGTATAGTGTCCGTTTTGAAAACAACAACTAAATTACGGTTCGGTTTCTGAAATAAACATTCTGTTTCAACCTTAAACCAAACACAAACCAGTTAACCAGGTTGCTGCAAAATAAAATAAAACTCATCCATAATGTTAGTATAGTCGTCTGGAACATTATTTTGGATAAAGCGTTTCTGGGAAGAGGGAGCAAAAAGCGTAAAAAGGGCCTTTGAGTGTTACCAAAATCCCAAATTATAGTTTGGAAACGCCAGTAAGCGTCTGCTTAGTCACAAATGATACAGAATTAATTAGCTGATAGTTCTTGCATGTGTCAGTTACTAATATGGGCAGTTTCCTCCTCCACATTTTCCATGATATCTGCTAGATGATTTGAAAGAGAGAATTATCCAGAGTACAGAGATTATCAGTCAAGTTACGTTGGAGGTCTTCGCAATAGCTATAGCTGTAGTAAATCAAATTACTTTATCTCTTGCTCGTTTAGGAGAGCATGCTGAATAAAAGTAAGTTGATTTAATCTGTCTTATACTTACGTGTAACACTTCCCAAGTATGAAATTCTAATTTTGATAAAATTCCGAAAATAGATACTACACACGGAATAAAGGAATACGTGTTTTTTAATTTTCTGTGGAAATACTGTTTTACGGGGTAAAAGTCCGCAACCGAAATTTTGAAAGTTGACTCCCGAAAGGCAAGAAGAATTAGATCGAAGTGAACGAAATTGTGCACAGATATTGTAAATACGGAATGAGGGAATATGTGTTTCGTATTATCCTGTAAAAACGGTTGGGTGGTGCACGGACCCAACATTTGATGACGAAACATCAAAAGTGCTAATAACAGCATGTCTGAAGTGCGTAAAGAACATGATGAGTTGCAACAAAGCTTTATATAGGGACAATATCCAAAAAACAATCGAATACGTGTTTTTTTTTATTTTCTGCGAGAAAACAGTTTTAGAGGACAATACCCCACCCGAAATTTTAAAATTTGACTTTCGGAAGGCAAGAAGAGGACCGAAGTGAACGAAAATGTACACAGATATTCTAGACACGAAATGAGGGAATAGTTGTTCATTTCTTCCTGGAAAAACGGTTGGGTGGTGGACGGACTCCTCTAAACCTTTGATCATGAAATATCAAAAATGCTAATAACAGTATGTCAGAAATGCCTAAAGGACATGAAGAGTTGTAACGAAACTTTGTGTAGGGCCAATGCGCAAAAAGAGCCCTTTAGAGTGCAAAAACCTCCACCTAAAATTGTGAAAGTTGACGCCATATAAGCAAAAAGAAGTATACTGAAGTGACTGTAATTGTGCTCAGATAATGTGTACGTAAAATGAGGTAATAATGTTTCGTATTTTCTTAAAAAGACATTTGAGTGGGGCACAGAACCATTCAAACCTTTTATTACGAAAAGTGCTAATATGTATACGTCAGAAGTGTCGAAAGGATATGGAGAACTGCAACGAAACTTTGTGTACGAACAATACGCAAAAAATAAGCGAAGATGTGTTTTCAGTTTGTGAGGAGAAACAGTGTTGAGGCCAATGCCTCCTCCGAAAACAGTACATATTATCGTAGAAGTGCAGGAAGAAGTAGACCGAAGCGAATGAAATTTAGTATAGATATTGTATGTGTAAATTAAGGCAATTCGTGTTTCCCAATTGTCCCAACCCGATTTGCTTCAAATTTGGCACATTAACAGTAAACAGGAAATAAGTCGACACGTGTTTTCGTTTATGTAGCAATTGCTCCTTCATCTGTTTGTTTGTACCATGCCAGAGAGCGCAATGTTCATTTCTTGAACTTTTGAGAGTAGAAGCAGGATATATTATATTGATTCTAACTTGACGTCATCTATCTATTCGCAAAAGTTCACTATTTTAACAGTAGCCGTTTCATACCTATAGCGTATTTTATAGTATTTCGGGGGATGCCTTTAACCCTTAAAATATTTTTCGACATAAACAAAAGCACCTGTCGATTTATTTTCTGATTACTGCTGGTTTGCTAAATTTGAAACAAATTGGATGGGGACGATTGGGAAACGCGAATTGCTTTATTTTACATATATAATATTTACACACAATTTCATTCTCTTCGATTCAATAATTCTTGCAGTCCTACGATATTTACATTTTTCGGAAGAGGCCTTAACACTTTGTCTGGACAAACTAAAAACACATGTTCGCTTATTTTTTGCGTAACACTCCACACACTACCTTTTACGCTTCTTGCCCCCCAAAAGAGAAGCCTTACTGAAAATAATGTTTCAGATGACTATACTAACATTATGGATGAATGTTATTGTATTTTGAAGCAACCTGGTTAACTGTTTTGGGTTCGGTTTAAGGATGAAACAGAATGTTAATATCAGAAATCGAACCGTAATTTGGTTCAGTTTTGTTTGAAAACATACACTATACTGCCGCTTTTCAGAATATCAATATATATTTTGGAAAAGTTCCGAAAGATATGTAATGATTTCGTTGTAGGTTTAGGTATTATGAATCTGCTATTTCACGTTTGAATGGAATTATGACTCCGCATGTTTCACTCTATATATTTTTGTGAGAACACGTTAATAAGCACGTTAATCGGGTTCGGTTAACCGATTGAAAATGAAATATTTGCTTGTAATATCCCATGATTATACCTATTTGGTTAAGAAAGACGATGATTAAAGCAAGTGAATAATGATGGACGAATTGGTGGAGTGAGAAAGTAAGAGGAAACTCGAGTGTCCCGAGAAAACCCACGAGCACGATATTGTCCATCTCAAGCTTACTTGCCTTGGGAGCGAAACAAGAACCACACCCTCAGATGGTTCAGTGCTCGCGATCCCGGGTTCGATTCCCGGTGGGAAATCCTTTGAAATTGTATATATCCTCGATGTATCTGTGTTCGTGTCCCTGTCGTTCAAGGTTACTGGAAATAATTGTAAAACGAGTATTACCAATTATAATGGAGATAATTTACGGAGATACTTTCGGTGAATCAGAAAAGTGGTTTGAGGCACTAGGTTCCACTTAAGAGTTCGAATTACTCTTAAAACCAATTTCTCCTTCATGTCCTTGCGTGTTTGTATGTCTATTTTTGTTTTCTAATTTAACTTTGAATTCTCTCGACAACAGTATTTTATTATGATCGAAAACAGTGTGTTTCGTAGTTATCGTAAACGTATTCAATTTGCTACATACAAGAGTGTTTTTGACTTTCGAAAATTATAAGGTAAAGAATCGCTGGCCTTTCGGGGATACGATCCGAGACTCTTCATATTACTGATCGTGAGCCTTGAACACTGAACCACGATTACTACGGGGTTATTGATTCGTCCTAATTTGTTTACGAGTATATTATACGCTCCGTATTTGATTCAATGATATATTTCCCTCAATTATTTAGTAAATACAATGATATAATGCCCTCCGAGTCATCAATTACATAGTCCTGTATTTTGCCAATCAATTTGAGTAATAACAAGCTACTGTTTCTAGCGAACAGAAAAGCCTCTTTATTTGGGCGAGCCAGAATAAATAACGCTTTAGATAAGGAGTTAGAATGATGGTTTACTATTTCTGTGATCGGAGTTCGATTATTCCCTTTACAATTTTTAAATATTTCATTTACAAGGCTGAGCACCAGTTGGATGCTCCTAAATAAAAGAATCTCCAGTGGAGAAATTCAGCGATAATGTAATCGTGAAAATAAAGGAAGAAAAATGAATGGAGAAAACGAGTTACGGAGTTACCTCTGTTAATGATTCTATATTTGATATTATCCGTTAGTTTCTTGCATTTTTAAATTGTTTATTGGTATTATATCCTTCCCTTTCTCCTTGTGTCTCAATGTGTAATTCTTCACAAATATTATAGAAATCAGGAACCCACAGTTGTATTTCAAACCTAAGGGGAAATACGCTTAGTACGGCTAAGTTCTCCAAGTCGTTTGAGTGTTTTAATATTGCATTTTGCATTTTTAATGCTTACAAATAAATTACTGCATACTAATATTTAGCATTTTCAAAAGTCATTTAATGAATAAAGAAATCGGACAAGTTTCATACAATCTTTGGAAGTAGTATTACGTATCAATCAGTGGCGCCGGAACCTTGGAGCCCAGGCCCTGCTAGACTCCCAAAATTTTCATTGGGGGCTGGGTTCTTCCCCTGAATGATCCATCCATATTTTAATTGTTTTGTTGGTAGGGCTAGAGTTAATAGTTTCAAAAATCAGCGCAAGGCTTTGTGTTTACTTAAAAATAACCTACTACATATGCCGCATATCCGTATACTATCTATCCGTATACTATTTGATACGCATATATGTCATTTGAAGTAAGTTAACTTGTTTATATAGTCCCTCATTTGTGTTAATTATAAGATTATTTATGTCCCCCGACTTTTATCTTCTCATCGGCGCCTCTGGTGTCCGTATAGTTTTTCTGGTACTGTGCTGTGTACTGTGAGTACAAGTATCCAAATGCTCCCTTTTATCATTTCGTTAGGCAGTGTTTCGCCTCACTTCTGCACAAAAATACTTTAAGATTTGTTCTTTTAACAGGTGGATGTAACTACATGCTGCTGTTTTAGCTACTCTACCCGGGGTAATTACTCTTGCAGTGGGCGTTAGTTGGGTAGCCTATCTCACGAATTTTGTAAATCCAGAATGTGGTTGACTGGACACTGCATCTTTCTTTCTATATGGTGTCTCATAAAGTTATGAAGTTTTGGAATATCTTCCATTCCTGTTCTAGTAAGTTGGCAGCACTGAACGTTATACGATTTTCATCGGTTGTCTTTGTGGTTGGTAGTGACGGAGCACCGAGTAGTGCATGATCGTCATCTGTTTTCTGTACGAGTAGGAATGGAACGCTTCACGACGAAGCAGGTTGTTTTTATAATAAAAGCTTATCATAAATGTGGTGAATGTTTTGCAGACACCGTTTGCAAACTACGTGGAATGTACTGCAGCGTATAACGCGACGAAACTTTCCACAAACAGTCTCTGCGAAACATTCATAACTTTTGTAATAGATTTTCACTGTGACAACACGCTCATCGGTCATTTTTGCAAGTAATTTTTTCCAACTTCCATCCTTTCGGGTGTCTTATTACCATAATATTTTTCTCCAGATTAAAAGTCATATGTCTACCAAGTCTGGTTAAAATTACCTAAACGTTCCGGAGCTACACTGGAATATATATATATATATATATATATATATATATATATATATATATATATATATATATATATATATATATAGAGAGAGAGAGAGAGAGAGAGAGAGAGAGAGAGATACATTCAATATATATAGGTAGTTGTACGAGCAATGCCTTCGACATTGCCCCTATAAATTCACAATTCAGCTGACATACGCATGCATGCCTAAACTTGAGATAAAATGTCATCGGGATAGTAACTTAAGAGTTTAACGAACCCAAACTATGGATTCCTCATCAATTCCAGTCATTTCACACATTTCTTTTTTAACCCCTTCTCACTCCTATGCCGATGGGGCCTCGGCTTCGGGAGTGTAATAATTAATAAGAGCGGAATCGAGAACTATGAATTCGACACTAACATCGGTCTTTTTCGATTATTTTTAAATGTTAACTCTGTCCCATAACCCTAGAATATCTAAACATAGACTTAAATGGTATAAAAGGTATCGCCAATCAAATTAGGGACCCCGAAAACTATGGATATCGGTCTTTTCTTATATTATTTTTTCATTTCGTCATCCCTCTCAGGCTACTAATGGGGACTGAACTTGGATTTAAATAGCATTGAAAGTGTCGCTCTTCATTTCTGCGATCTTGAAAACTATGGACTCTATATTAATATCGGTCGCTTGTGATAATTTTATCACCCCTTTCTCTTCCCTGTAATGTGCTAGTTGATCTTTTTCCTTACTTTACGTGAATATAAAGGTAGTCGAAACTGCCACCAATCAACTTAAAGAACTCGAAAAATATAGATTTGAGAGTAACATTGACCATTTTCGATTATTTTTACATGTCACCATTCCCCCCTTCAGGAGAACTAATGAGGGTTGAATTTGGATTTAAATAGCATTGGAAGTGCCACTGTTCATATCAGTGACCCTGATAATTACGGATTGAACATTAATATCGGTCGTTTTCGATATTAATTTGTATCTAATAGTATGTCATCTCTCCTACTACTCCGAAGTGTGCTAGGGGTCATACCCTCACTGGGTGCTGAATTTGGGCTTATAGAACATCGAAACTGTCACCAATCAGCTCATGAACTCCGAAAAATATGGACTCGGCACTAATAACAGCCCTTTTTGATCATTTTTATGTGTATCCCCGTACCACTCCTTTCTAGGTGTTCTAGTGAAGTCTTAACCCGACAATACTCTTTCCCGTACTGTATGTAATACGTGTACCAAGTTTGGTTAAGATTGCTCCAGGTGGCACATACATAGGCATACAAACATACATATATTCGTGCATTTTAATATATAAAAATAATCGAATAAGGCAATCCCCAATTATACCCTACTTCATTAGAAGCAGAAGTGGCGGCTAAAGACCTTCAACTTTGGAAATCCTGTTCCGAAATTATATTGGCATAGTTTTGCTTCTAACACAGTAGGTTTTCATATTTGGTGATCGTATTGTGTTATATGAGAAAAATATATGGAAGAGATTTTCTAATTTAGGACAACGTAGAGTACCATAAAACGTGCGAGGAAATTTCTAGAGTAATAATTAAAAAATGATTTCGAATATTAAGTAGTTTCGATTGCAGTTCAGTGACTGCCAACATTTACAATACTAATAACAGCTTCTGACAAAACCATGCATACTTGTAAATATCATTTAAGACTTATTTTGCTTGTATTCCACTGAAATATTAATTTCTAGCATTATTTTTATTGAATATTCTGTCTTACTTTGATTTCTGGTGTTTGGACAACCTTGCGGGAAAGTCTTGGCTGGCCTTTACTGATATAAGTCAAACATAATGTAGTCATTGTGTTTCTAAACACACAAATTAGCATCACGTGTTAGTTAAAATCTTAGTACTGCGCTAATCGCACGTGGAAATGTCGCTTTATATGGTTGTACTGTATATTTATGTTACTAGAAACACTATTTATACTTCTTTCGAATTCCATATACGTATCTTCAGCCCCTTTTACATAGGCAACCCTTTTTACAGTGCATAAAGATAGGTTGCATAACGTCAAGTGAATAAAGCTTTTCTATAAAGCGGAAATAAAGCGGCGACACAATCAACGGCATGTAAGCAAGACAAATTGTATAAAAGATGTGACTTGACGCTGTCATGTGTTAAAGAAGTATAGCTAAATAGATTAACTACAGATAGAGCGGATGAGCAAGTGACAGATACTTCTTATTCTCTTTCAATATCCTCTCATTTAACAGCGTTTAAGGGAAACTGAGAGTGCCGCCTTCATACTTCACAAACGCTGTTTCTTAGCAAAGTAGCAAGTGTTTTCATTATATTGTTCAGTCAGTTTAGGGTCAGAGGCTACCACAAGGAAATCCTGAAATAGAAGAATGTTATTGAACTGAACGTTTTATAATTTAAAACTTTAAAGCAGTTACCAACTAAAAATTGAATAAAAACTGTTAATTTTATACGAAAATACAAAAGAAGGAAAAGTAAAGAAATAATAGAAACAAGAAAAGAAGAAATAAAGAAAAGGAAAAGGAAGAAATAAAGAAAAGAAACGTACAAGTTTAATGAAGACTGTACGCAGAATGAGGGGTAGCATTGATGGCAAAAAGTATGAGTAAGTTAAAACTAGAACTGCTTTTATGGATATTCTCGGTATGAAAATTTTAGGAGCGTGTCATATATAATAAAGGATGATCATTTCTGCACATAAATATATTGAAAGTTTTAAATTATTTACTTGAAAAAGTATCTCCCATATTCAGACCGAAAATGCTTAAATTACATGTAATCGGATCAAAATTAAAATCATTTTTCGTTTTTCTCTATATGTGCCAGTTTCTTCAATTTATTGTTACAGTTGTCGAAGCAATGCTACCGAACTTCCATCAACATAAATACAGTGGAAATGACCATATGACATCTTATTAAGTGTTAATACAGAAAACAAAGTAGAGAAACTTCATTGAAACCGCTTGAATCTTCCAAGATTATAAAAACACCATTCACAAATGGGACGTGGATTAATACTTTTTCTGTGTACCTTGTTAAACAGAGCCTACAAAAATTGAAAGTGAAATGAAATCTTCCCACGATATGCCGGCTAGGCTAAAGCACATGGTGATGATGAGAAATGAATGAATGAAATGGTGAAATGAAAAAAATGAGACGTAACGGGAGATCCTGGAGAAAAGAGACGCACACGGTGTTTGTCAACCACAAAGCTCACTTGGCACTAACTGGGATCGAACCAAGAACCCATGCACCAGAGGAGAACGTTCTACCACTGAGTCATCCCGGTCTCCACTACATAAATTTTATTTTAGTAGTTATCCAATAACATGGTTAGTCAAATCAAACAACACTTCTACAAAAGCAATAGCAGCCACACAAACACACATAAATAAATGTTCTGTACACCGGACCTCAGGGTAGGGATTTGATGTAATTTGTGGTTTCAAACTTTGGATTCTGTGTATCAAAATACATCGAATCCATACCCTGGGGTTCGGTGAACGGAACTGTTATTTATGTGTGTCCGTGTGGCTGCTATTGCTTTTGTAGAAGTGTTATTTGATTTGACTAACCATGTTATTGGATAACTACTAAAATAAAATTTATGTAGTGGAGGCCTGGATGACTCAGTGGTAGAATGTTCTCCTCTGGTGCATGGGTTCTTGGTTCGATCTCAGTTAGTGCCAAGTGAGCTTTGTGGTTGACAAACACCGTGTGCGTCTCTCTCTCTCTCTCTCTCTCTCTCTCTCTCTCTGTGTGTGTGTGTGTGTGTGTGTGTCTGGCTGTACAATTAATACGTACAAACGACTTTCTCTTACATCATAAGAGGCGGTTAGAAATTAGCATAGGTGTAGTGTGTATAGTATTCAGATATTATGGTGGTAGCTACTCGTTAATTTATTAATCTGTTTTCTTAAACGGCTTAGAGCATATCATTTACAAATATTTAATTTACATATCTTTCTGTAGATTTTTTTTTCTTTTTAAAAAGGGAAGTTTGAATCTTGATTAATAAGTGAAAGCACTAACCTTGGGAGAGGAAATATATTGATTTAATGCAATTTACGAGAAGTATAGAAACAAAAAGTGATGTTCAGAAGAAAGTGATCCTTATCAACTTCGCATGCTGTCAATTTGCTCAAATATAAATGAATGTAATAGCTTTGAAGTAAAGAGGCGGAAAAAAGTGAAAAGACAGATTGAATGTGTGATGTCAAGTAGAAAAACAAATTAAGTTCTATGACAGCGTTGGCTACTATGGTAACCAGGGAACTCTTGTGCTATTGACAAAGAATTCGATGGAGTGATTGATGCAACTTACATTAAGAGGGATTCTTTCAAAGAACCTACACGAAGAAGGAAAAGAAAAGAAATTCTCTTCAAGTAGGTTACACACACACACTTACATGTAATATATATTCAAGGAAAAAGTATTTTTTCAGATAGCTATTTTATTGTGCTGATATATATATATATATATATATAATGCTGTGTAGTTTTTAGAAGAAAGGAGAACTTGAACATAATACTTCTATATACAGAAAAATGGTTCACTCGAGTGTAAAGAGAAAGCTTTGCATACATGCATATATTGTAAAACATGTATGCATATTTAAATAAAAATTCATAAGGCCGTTAGAACCACGTTGTCTCCTATTCTTACTAGAATCAGTCAGAAAGAAGAACGTATGAATTAAGGATCTTAAATTACACACACACACACACAAAAAAAAAATACTTAGCTACCAAGACCATAAGCTGCTTGGGTATAGTATTGGTTTATGGAAATGTTCACTCACACCATAAAGAGGTAACAGTTTTTCTATCCACTTTGTCTGTTATCATAGTGTCTTGGAGTACCATTATTAATATTGGAATATGCTTTTCAGTTTCACTTTTATGCCCATGATTAAATTAGAGATGCATTTCTGACGCCTTCAATGTAACTGGATAGTTCTCTTGTTTTGCTACTAAGTTATATTAATAACACAAAGCTTCCTTAGTACTTTAGAACATTTCTTTTTCAGCACATACGGCAGAACTTAGATCTTACCACATGTTCTTTCAGGTCTTCCTACTTGTCACTTGATATTCTTTTTAAATTAAGTATAGTTTCATTCAAAGACTTCAAAGACTTAAAGACTTCATTCAAAGATTTTTGCAAGTTTACGAGGTCTGTTCCGAAAGTTTTGAACTGAGGTCGCTATTTGGAGTCCGAGTCAGTAGGAGGGTTGGTGTGCTGTTTTTCTCTTCAAAATAGCCCTATTCATTTTCACTATACATCGGTTTCCATGCACTATACACCTTCTCAAATGCATGTTGCAAATCATTTTTCTAAGAGTCGCTCTAAGGCAGTAGACGTGACAACTTTCAATTCTTACTAAAGTTAGTCTTTGCTAAATTTTCATCCGTGCAAATCCATAAATATTGGAAAAGCTCCGAAATCACAGGGTATGAGGTTTGGGTTGTATGGAGAATGGTATAATGACTGTCCAGCATATTTTTCCAAAGCTTCTATAGCCTCTCGTGCCATATGTGGCCTAGCGTTATCCTGCAGGAGGAGCTATTCTTTGTCAAATATATCATATTTTCTTTGCGAATTGCTTCCTTCAAATGCATTTGCAAAGCATTAGCGTAATAATCCCGATTTACAATTTGATACCTGGAACGCAATGCTACAGTACAACTCAACACATATTTACAATTCTGAACTTGTTTTTTGAGGCAATGAGTCAGCGTTTTTCCATACCCTCGACTACTTTTCTTCAATTCTGAACATAATGTCTGATCCAAAACTTGCCAGTGGTGAAATTAGGTTTAAAAATTGAGGATATCGTCCACTCTGTCAAGAAATGCCTGACATCATTGAGCGTGGCAGCATCACTCAGCGAACGACGCACCAATCTTGCACAAACATGAAACTTTTCCAGCAACAATTTCATGACATAATGCTAGAAATATTTTGTGTTTAGCTATCAATTCACGAATCTATATAATAAACTTCTATCTTTTTTCAACATTTTTTTTCTGGTTTTCCAATGTTCTCATCGTTCACTGATGTTGATGAACATTCACTTCTCACCTTATCCTTCACTTAATATCTGCCTCCCTTGAAATGCTTCTACCATTTCAGTATGGCAAATATTATTGTTTCTTCACTGTGCGCATGTTCGATAATTTCAAACGTTTCCTGGTTACTTTTGAGTAACTTTACACAAAATTCATCAGCCATCTTTTGTCTAATAACTAACGGTATATAATTCTTATTCGTCATTATAATACTCACTGTAGTTCGACTTATATAACGAGCAAACAAATGACAACTGCTTTTACCTACAATAATAAAGCATGCCACAAGGTACCTTCAGGTGTGACAGGCATAGACTCGCTTACACAAATTTGGTGCAGTGCTGCCAGTGCAGAAACTTTCGGAATGTTTCTTGCACAATCAGTTTTCATTCGACTATTGTGATTGAAAATACAGTGTTAATCCACGTGTTATTTTCTTCCTCATTTTTAACTCTTTTCTTCCCAAAAACTATACACGAGAGCTTGTTTTATTGCTGGACCTTTTTCTTTGTGTGTAACTCCTAAAATGGTTTATAATAGATTATATGTTTGCTTTAACTTTATAAATGACATATGTCCTTACATTTTTTAAAATTTACATGGGGTGCAGTGACTCAGTGCATGAGGTCCCTGGTTCGATTTCTGGCAAAATAAGCTTGAAGTGAAGAACCTCGTGTCCGTAGGTTTTCTTGGCGTACTCCCGTTTCCTCCCACAGTTTTATTATACTAATTCTTCCATCATCATTCGTTTGCCTTAATCATCGTCTCCCTTAACCTAAGAGGCATAATCATGGGACGTTAAACTGAGAGACTTCATTTCATTTTTTAACTTTATCTTTTCTTAATTTTCTGAGCATCACAAGATATTATTCCGTTTATTACTTTTCTGCTTCTTGGAGAATCATTCCACTTGTAGTAAATCAAAGACAATTGTGAAAAGTAGTACATATAATTTTCAGATATTTTTCTTTTGGGGGCATTGAGTTGAAAAATAGGATTTACAACAATATAACAAATATCGATCAGCTGATTGCCCTTTTAAGTTCTCTTAAAATTTAGGTCAATCAGTACCTCTGAAACTCTCATAAATTGCTTTCTAAAACTTTTACCATGCCATTTCAATTTTAATTCATTTTATTACTTTTTCTCAAGTATAGGTGCACTTATGTTTACTTAATATGACTCAATTTTTGTTAAAGAATATTCTTCTGGATTTATGTGCTTACGCACGATATGTTTGTTGGAATTAAATATAACATTTCTTAAATACTATTTCTTATTTGTCAAGCATTAGAACATGAAACTTTACAAAAACGTAATGATTTTACATGGTATAAGCCCATATAATTTCCTAGTATTAAACTTGTTAATATAATACGATTTTATAATTCTATTTAACTGAATTATAATATCTTCTTGGCAGCTGGCTGTTACCTCTACCGTCCATGGGAAGCTATTTTGATTGGTTTCATAGGTGGAGCCACTGCGTGTCTCATGATGCCTGTAATGGATAAACTTCACATCGATGACCCTGTAGGAGCTTGTTCCGTGCACGGTAAGGAGGCTTTGAGCCTTATATTTATATGCACGAAACTTCACGTGAACATTAGACCTATGTAATAATTACATGGTACACAAAACGATTAATTGAAATACAGTTCATGACATACGGGTCTTTATATTTGTGATAAATTTGGTAAGTGGTAGGTGAATTTACAAAAACTAACTTTATGGCCTATTGAATCCGGAGGTTCAATGCTGCGTACACAAGAGTTCTTCATTGACTTAGCCAGCTGGATCCAGTTTCTACTTTGTATTCCTATTTCTGCAAGATTCATTTCAATATTATCCTTCCATCTGCGCCTATGTCTTCCTAATGGTCATTTTCAGATAGGATTTCCAGGGAAATCTTTGGAAGCGTTCCTACTTTCTTCCATTCTGGCAACAGGACCTATCCATCTAAGCCTTCTAGACTTGACGACCCTAAGGGTAGGGACATATCGAAGATACCTCGCGATCGAGGTCGAGATTTAAGTCGCGGTCACTACCTCGATGCCTAAGTCGCGATGGATGAAGGGAGCACATAGCGAGGAGGTCGCACCCTCGCATTTAAGTTCTCAGTTTGAGGAGAAACATTGGTGTGACGCGTGTGAAATTATTCCGTGCGTGCTTTGTTGTTCATTTGATTTTGTAAATTCAAACGTTGCTAAACCATGTACTCCAGTGATAGTGAAGATTACGATTCTATCTCTACAATTACAAAATGGTGGTTACTATCAAATATTCAGAACAGACGTTATAGTGCTCATCCTATTAATAATAGGAGACAGGATTTGGGCGAATATCATCATTTGTTTCCGGAACTGAAACAGCATGCAGATAAGTTTCATGAATATATGAGAATGTCTATTGAAACTTTCGACTACATTTTAAATAAAATTAAGCAAAACATAGAGAAACTGTTCTTCATGCATTAAAACACCTCCACTACAAAATAACTGTCATATTTGTATTTCCATCTGCAGAAAATCAACGAAACTGTGTTATTGTTAAAAAAAGTTTTCAAATAAAAGGGTAAATTGTTTTGCATGTAATCTTATCACACGAAGCTTGAGTTATTGTTTTTTCTTTCATTTCCTTTCAGGATCTAAACAACAGACACACACAATACACAACCACTTACCCTCCTTCTCCTCTCATTCTCACAAACACATATAAATAAAAATGAGAAAGACCAAATGCGTGTTCAATGTTTCCTATTTTTACACGCAGAAACCACATGACTTTGTTTTGTCCTATACATATGTGCCTGTACAGCTATTTATTTACCTTATACCAGTAATGAATTTGGAAGAAATTCTTTTTTATTAATTTCGGAATTTAATGGGGGAGGGTCTTGACGTTTCTAAGCATAGATATGATTAACACTACCTTCTTTTTTCTTTACAAATTCCGGAATGTGGGGTATTCAGCCCGAAAGCGCCCCTCCCCCGTTCCCGTCACTGCCTTATATAATAATAAGCTACAGTATAATTATCACATAATTATGAATAGCTTACCTGACATTCCCATTTGAGTTGCTATTTTCTTCCATTCTCTATTTAAAACCTGACTATTATGATGTTTATGTTTTTTTTAATCCCATATTGCTGGAACATTTCTTATTAGTTCTATTAAAATATCTTTCATAATGAAATTTAATAGTGCACCAAAACCTCTCAGGCACAGACACGCACAATCCTCTGCAGACGAAATTCTAAACAAATGAAGACTTTATTCCGTGCAGCGCTTCAGGGAGAGCCAATGAGAACAGGAGCCACAGCGATGCTTCCGCTGAAATCGATGTAAAAACACTCAGTTGTTCATCATTGCGACCACTAATTCACCCTCGCGATCGATCTCTAGGTCGCGATGTAGCGTGCATCTTTGGCATGTGCTTACTCATTTGAATCCACGGGTTTGTGCCAGTATCGAGGATGCGACCGCGTCATCAACCTCGACCTCGATCGCGATGTATCTTCGGCATGTCCCTACCCTAACAATATTTGGTAAACAGAATAAATTGCACAGTTCCTTGTCATAAAGTTTCCGCCATTTCTCATTCCCGTTCCTCTTGGATCCGAATATTAGTCTCAGGATCTTGTTCTCAAATACTTACAATTTACAGTCTTCGCTCAGAGTAAGCGACTAATTTTCGCAAGGGGTACGAGGAAATGTAGGAACAAACCATGGTTCGACCAAGAATGCACTAAACTAACAGAGAAGGAAAAAAAGGCAAAATTACGTTGGCTACAAAATCCGAACGAAATAACTACGCAAAATTTCGTTGACATCAGGCGAGAAACTTCGAAAAGTTTTAAAACAGAAAAACGCGATTTTTGGAAATCTAAATTAATGAACTTGAAGATGAATCTAAAATACCAAAAGTTTGGATTAACATTTGGATCATTTCTTAAATACACAGAAATAAAAGTATTTACGGAAATTGAAGTTGCACTTGTGAACTTTGGCCGTTTTAGAGTCCAAAAATAATCAAATAAGATACAAAAAGCTCAATACCTGAAATGAGAGTAAGGTTGTATTTCAGTTAGGTTTGCAGCTGGTTCTCACCTAATGGTGAGTTGTGCTCAGACCCAGGGTCATATAAGTAGCTTATTTTCCGAAGATAATGTCTGTAATCATTCAAGTTTGTGAGCTACATGAAAATCTGAAAGAAAAAACAGAGAACAAACCTTTTGTCTTGATTAGCAGATAACGTGCAGATTAATAATAAGATTATTTGAATGCAACCAAATAAAACTTCCTGTTTCAGGAAAATCAAATTTACAATGATTCTCACAAACTTCGAATAAATTAAAACATTCATTTTTGGAAATAGGCGCTTCATATAATATTGACTCTTATTGGGCATACAGTAGCTATCTTTGCAATTAAATGAAAATATTTTTAATGCAAACTTCAATGTTACGTTGCTGCTCTTAGGAATGCATGCTTATAGTGAAGTAGTTCGTAAAGTGTGGTTGAGTTTTAAATGTTAGCACTATTTCTAACACTAACAAATCCAACCAATGTTTACGTATTTAGCATATGTCGACAAACTGTTTATTAATCATGAAAGATTAATTTACTGATTAATAGTCCTGAGAAGAGATTAACATAACATAAACTACTGAAATCGTACCGCATTATCTTAGTCTAAAACCGTCCTCCACAATTTTCAACAAACTGTACGTACTTTCTGTATCGATTCAGCACAGTCGATTCAGTATCCTAAGAATATGTTCCATCGGCTCTGTTAATCTACTATTCAAAGCGGAAGTGGATAAGATTAGCTATTTTCAGTTTCAACGCTTATCACTATACGACAAAAACGGTTACAAATACTAAGAAGCTGTTTTTGGTAAATGTTTCAATGTCTTAAGACAAAACGTCATTAGTATTCATAACACACTGCCGAAACCGAACTTGGCTCGAAGTTACTATTACTTCCTGCTTCAATGCTAATTTCAGTAGAATGAAAACGGTTAATGCTATCAAAATGTGATTTCTTTGCAATTGATTTAGAGGCCCAAGGATAGGGTTCACCTTCTCCCTCACCATTCGATTGAAACCAAAAGTGGTTCAAATAAACGATTTTGGTTTCATCTTTTATTGCCATAGAACAAAACCAGTAAGGGACAGGGAGTATTTTTTATGGATTCAACATCCGAAGATCAGGTTCTATCTTTTGCTACCAGTACCTATAGATCCATTACTTGAAGTTTGAGTATTGAGTTCGCATAATTTGGAAGTCTTAGTTAAACACTGTGAAACGATACTCACTTCTTTAAATTCCCTCTCTCTTGGTTTTTCTTGTTTTGTTACAGTGGATAACTAGAGCGATGATCTCCTAGTTTGTTAATGGAGTAACGTTTTTATGGATATCAAGTACTTTAACAGTGGCTATCTCTAGGCCATATCGTGTGCACGTACGCGAATTTTTGAAAATTCTCTTTCTCCTTTTTTCGCAATAGAAACCTGGACGAATAATATCGGCATAGTTTGTTAGTGAAGTAAATTCATTAAAGAATAAGTGGATAATTGAAAGTATTACACTTGCTAAATTCGGTCCACTCCCATATATGTAAGCAAATTTATGAATTGTTAGGTACAATAAACAATTAGATTAATTACCTCAGATGAGTTCGCTAACGAAGTCAATCTGTTAAGATCTTAACAGTTAACGACGGCTTTATATTTCATATCTCACACATATAAGTAAATTTTTGAATTCAGTTTCTTCAAAACTGTTTAGCAATAAGAACAATTATGTCGATCGAGTTCGTTAGTTGTCATTCTGTTAACATCTTAACGGGTAACGGTGACTAACGCTTTCAACCATGTCTCATAATGGAAATAGTTCACGAGATCCTTTTTACTGTCTTTACCAGAGATTATTGACAGTGATCTACACCTCAATGACAGTGCGTTCCTAAGATTTTACCACAAACAAACGTAGCAGTTAACTGTTTTAACTGAGGAACACTTTTTTCCAAAGTATTGTTTAATATTTGAGTCGTTATTTGAAACGGTTTTCATTAGCTTTATTTATCCGGAACGTTTTTAACTTAGAAACTCGTGTCATTTCGTTTCAAAACATTATTGAAGAAAGCTCCGATGCTAGTCCAATGGATTTCGGTGTCTTAGAACTATTAAAAATTCATCTCCATCTTCAGAGTCCGTGTACCCTTGCTAGTCTCTTGAAAGTTCGCAAGAGACATGATTAGTGGTTCCGCAAGATAAGTGGTTCCGAATTTCCTTCCCCGTGCTTCGCCTGAGTTTGCTCCAGTGAAAACTTTGCTGTCAGGCAATAGTTCACAGTCTGTGGATTAAATAGAACACTATCGATAGTAACGATCAGATTTCTTGTAAGGTAAGCACTTTTAAAATTAATGTGATATAAACCAAACAACTTTATGTAGAAACACATATTTAGTTTTTTACCTTGTGTGAACTGAGAGTTAGTCTCTAATCTAGAAAATGTTGGAAGAATGTTTTCGAAACTAAAGTTTTGGGGGAAAAATATATTATCTGTAGTGAAACAAGTATATAGTGATAAGGAGATAATGCAAAGTTTCACAACAGCTGCAAATCATTGAATACTATTAGCGCAGTAAGATCTGGATATCTAAGAGAAGTGAAACATACCATTGATAATGCATACGAGTAGTAGAAAGTACTCAACAGGAACAAAATCTTTAGGTTCGCGAAGACGCACGTGCTAAGATAATATGAAGGAGTATATTAGTGAGTGGATAACAAGAAACATTCGTCAGTTGGCTTAACAAACGATAGAATCTAACAGAGAGGGTTTGCTTCTGCTGCGATAATCTTCTAGATAGGTACGTAGCCAAGGGGGAGTTTGCCCCCCCCCTCTTCAAGACCAGAAATGAAGAAAATTAGGGAAGGATGAAACAAAATGAAATGAGAAAAAGAAGGATCAGCGTTAAAAATAAACTACAGGAAGCTTTTCGTTACTCTTTCTTATGAGGAGATTTGTATTACTTGGAATACATGGGTGCGAGGTGAGCGATATATCCTGGAAGAGTCAGGGAATTTGAAATTTCTGTTGCGGAATTCTCAGAATTTCTGCTACTAGTCAGGGAGGTTTCGAGCTTCCGAAAGCATAGTGCAGTTGTGTAACAGCGTGGACACTTTTTATCATAATTTTTCGTCATCGCACCCTTGCAATATCAAACATGTTATTTCAAAAAACAATTTTCCTGCTCCTTTAACCTGTCATTAGAAACAGACAGCAGCTGACAGAATAATAAAAACAAAAATATATGTGGGAAGAAAGTTCTGTTAACATTTGATTCAACAGAAAAAGGAACGCAGATATTGCAAAATATTTTACAAGACATTATTGAGTATGTACTTTTTATAATAGTTGAGGTCATAATGAAAGGAAAATTGTTATATTTGAATAAACAGAGGAAGGATGTAAATTTCTATAATCTTTTTCAATAGTTTTTTTTTTAATTATTTTATTCGAGATTTCTTCATAGTTTATTAAAATACTTACCAACATATCCTCACAAACCAATATATGTTGATAGTAAAGTAGTTTAGATTGATCGAGCTCCTGGGCCTTCATAATTTCATGTCACTCCCTTCCTCCCCTCCCCCCGTTACGAAATCCTGGCTAAATGAACCAATATATGTTCCAGTAAAATTCTTTAGAATGATCGAAATGAAAAATGAAATGAAATCTTTGAGTTTTACGTACCACGGTTATGCCGGTTAGGCTAAAGGGTGAAATGGTGGAATGAAGAAAGTGGGAGGAAACGGGAGAACCCCGACAAAACCCACGCACACGGTGTTTGTCCACCACAAAACTTTCACTTGGCGGGAGCTGGGATCGAACCCGGGACCCCTAGCACCAGAGGTGAAGGCTCTACCACTGAGCCACAGCGGCCCCACTTAGAGTGATCGAGCCCCTAGTGTGATGACCACAGTATTTCATGTAAATGGACCTCCCCCCTTCACGAAATCCTGGCTAGGTACCTGTTCTAGAGTTCTCAATTCTATGAGTTACTTAACTAAAAGTTATGAAGGACAATAAATAAATAAAAGTCCTCTATGCCGACAAGTTGCTCTGTATTTGCCATTCATAATAAAACGCTTAATACAGGGTTTTTTAAAATAACACCGACAATGTTTGGGAGGTGATTCTTGACACCAAAATAAAACAAAAGTGTATAGGCGAACCTGGATGCACAAACGCTTCCTTTTGGAGTTATAGCCTGCAGAAAACATGAAAAAATTATCTTTGAAGGTCCATAGTTCCAAAACTATGGGATCTCCGGTAGTCGGGTCAAGATTTAACTTAGGAACTAATGTGTGCGCTATCCAAAAATACATGTTTCAGAATCCTAAGGTAATCACTCAACAATTTTTATAATGGGAGTTTGGGTACGAGCATGCACTTTGAAGTACTCACCAACTACCTCTATAAAAATTGTGGAAGTACCGCAGGATTCTGAAACTTGGATATCTGAATAGGACACATACTAATTCTTAAGTTGTCTTGACCCGACTTCGGTAGGTCTCATAATTTTGGAGCTATGAACCTTTAAAGTTCATTTTTTCATGGTTTTGACAGCCTATTACTTCGAAAGGAAGCATTTCCACCCAGGTTTCTCTATACGTTTTGTCTTATTTTGGTGTCAGGAATCACCTCCCAAACATTGTGGGTGTTGTTTGGAACACCCTTATAATAAAGTTTTCCTGTACTTTGACAAAAAAAACCCTCTTATGGTTTATAACTTTTTGTAAGAAGTACATTTAGGATTATATTTATCTTTATCTGAAATCCTTTTCTGTTCCAGCTTGTGCAGGACTTTGGGGAGTAATAGCAGTTGGTTTATTTGGAAAAGATCCTGTATTATTAAAGACTACAAAAGGAAGATCTGGACTCTTTCATGGTAAGTGGCCCCGCAAAGTGTAGTCGATAACATTCTTGCCTTTGGTGTGGGTCGTCCTCGATTTGATCCCAGTGGGTACACTCGGTCAGAAATGTGCAAAAGACTTTTTAGGAGAGCCATTCTGAATGAAGTTTTTCCTTTAAACTAACTAACTAATTCTAGCAGCTATGGGACCCGGAGGTTCAATACCACGTTTACAAAAGCTTTCCATTGGCTTCTATCCTTAGGCAACCGGATCGAGTTTCTACTTTGTATTCCTATTTCTGCGAGATCCATCCTAAGATTGCCCTTCCGTTTGCACCTAGGTCCTCTTTTTTCCATTCTAGCTACATGACCTGCCCACCTGAGCATCCTAGATTTGATGACCCTAATACTGTTTGGTAAATGGAATAAATTATGTAATTCATCTTTATGAAGATTCCGCATTCCCCATTCTCATTCATCTTGGGTACGAATATTCGTCTCAGGATCTTATTTTCAAATACTTTCAGTCTACGTTCTTCCCCCAGAACAAGCGAATGTGTTTCACAACCATAAAGAACAATAGGTATGATTATCGTTTTATATATTTTAAACTTCAAATCTCTCGACAGAATTCGCGACGACGAAAGATTTTAAACTGAATAATAACACGAATTTCCTGCTTTCAGTCGACATTTAATTTCACCGTGAATATGGATTTGGTCTCTTAATATTGATCATAGATATTTCGAAGTATCCATTTTATCGAAAATATTATTTGATACTTTGACGCATCCGTAATTTACGGTATTGCGATCCCGACGAACTTCCATGTATTTAGTTTTCTCTGCATTTATTTCTAAGTTTATTTCTAAAAGTAAACCCATGTTACTGCAAGCGTTCAATAAACCTCTGCATTTGTTTCTATTGTTCTTCTATCATCCCCAATTAAATTTAGATAATCATTTACCAAGGAAGTTTTTCCATAGTTTCCCTAATTCAAACCAGGCAAGTGCCGTGATGGTACCTAACATAAACGTCCCGGCACCATTTTCTTCCTTCCACATTCCTTTCGTCATCCTCACTTCTCTGGCTAGTGTGGCCGTCGAGCGACATCATACCTCATAGGTGATGGGATAAAGTGATCATAGATGCCAGAAATATAATTCCTGATTAATAATTCTTTTAAGGTAAGTTTATTTATAGGTTAGTAATTTAATATTAGTCATTCTTAAAGAGAAGCAAATATGATATATCATGATCTACGAATAAAAAGTCCTAATTTTACCTTCGACATTTTCTCTTAATTTGAAGATACATACAAAAATACGGGTTTCTTCTATATTGTTGGTGGATTGATAGATTGCTTTCAAGTTTAAGTTCTTTTTAACACCGAGGTTATGTGAAATGTGAATGTACATAGCAATGCATTATTGGAAACTAATAAGCTTCTATTCTCATTCAACCCTAGGACCTTCACATCGAAACCCTATTATCATTACAGATTTTCTTTCCTGGTTATCTTTTAGAGTTGTGGTAATTTAATGTAGAAGCAAGTGAAGATACTTTTTAATTTGAACATAAACTATACACACTTTCTTACAAGGCTGTCTATAATCTTTATTATAAATTAACTAGAAATGTTACAGTTTCGGAAGTATATCACTTCTTTCTTCAGACTAATTCTCTAACTGAAATCACAAATAATATTACATCATTTTTTTTCTCTCTGTAATGATGTAATATTATTTATGATTTCAGTTGGAGAATTAGTCTGAAGAAAGAAGTTATATACTTCCGAAACTATAACATTTCTAGTTTAGCTCATGTTGTAAAAAATATTTATATGATACAGGAAAACGGAATATGCAGATTTGAATTCAAAACATCAAAGTTAGGATTTAACACTTCTTAAATCTACTTCAATGGTGTAACTTGATTCAAAGTTGAAAGGGTAACATTATGTTGTCTTGCCATACGAAAAGCATATTATATGACTCTCGTCCATAATTCGAAATCTTTGTTTCCGGATCATGTTTTGTTTTGAGTCTGTGTAATAAAATCTGCAAGTACAATGTACTACTATCACATAAAACTTGAATAATGGATACATATAAAAAATTACTCTTCTTCTATGGTCTACATGGAAATTAAATTTGAGATACTGGGGATGATTTGCTATAAACGTGATCTTACTGTGCCCCTGCATTTTTGGACTTTACTCTACAAATAGGTGTTATTAGATTTAATGTGAGTAATAAACTAATGACATGCATTTTTTATTTTTATAATGCAGGTGGAGGATGGTATCTGCTTGGGATACAAACTCTAGCAGCAGTTTGTTATATCACGTGGGCATCACTTATAACATTTATTCAACTTTGGGTGAGTGGTATATCATTAGAGCTATCATTACACATTGTTTGATTCATTGAAATTAAAAGGAATATACAGTAAGAGATATAAATGTTAACACAACTATTTTATTAACTGATTTGCTTAATTAGAATCCCTGTATATAAAAGAAGACTACCTAACTGGCTGACTGATAAACACTTAGGCCCATCCGCTTAAGCCAGAAACTGGAAATTCGGACAGTACATGGAATTTGGGACATGAGCTTTCATTAAGGAAGGATTTTTTGGAAATTTGACGAGGAAATAGTAGTTACAGTTATTATAATAATTGCCCATATCTAGGAATACCTTAAGGATAGAGACATGAAATTTGGAATTTACAGTTTTCATTGAAAATAATTAAACGTGTTTTCCAGCGTTTTTTTAAATGTTTGTTCTTGAAGGGATAAAAGAAAATGGAATCAGTTCAATGTCTCGCTATTATGATCTTTAGGCTAAATGAAAAAAAGAAGGAATGGAAGTTGCACTTCTTATAATAAAATGCCTATATTTCTGAATCCCTTAAGGTTAGTAATAAAATTTAGTATTTAGACTCTTCATTTAAATTAAATAAATGCGTTTTCAGCATTCTCTTATATCCATCCCAGAAGGTAAGACAAGAGATGGAAAGAAAAAGGGCAATGTTGCAATTATTACAATAAAATGCCCACGGAATTCCTTGAGGTCGGAGACATAATATGTAATATTTTGATCTTTCCAGCGTTTCTTAATGTATTTAACCTAGAAGGGAAGGAAAAGAGTTGGAGTGATTCCCCAAGATGCCGATACGAAGTATTCGAATTCCGCACGAGACTTTGAGTTCAAACAAGTTCTATATGAGAAGCACAGAAAGAGAACTGCAAAATGAAATTAAATCTTTCACTTTAACGTCTCAGACTAAGGGAGATGATTAAGAGAAGTGAATGATGAGATGAAAGAGTTGGTAGAATGAGCATGTGGGAGGAAAGGAGAGTACTCCGAAAGAAAACACGGATACTATCTTGTGCACCACAGACTTACTTTGCCAGAAGTCGAACCAGGGACTCCATACACCAGAGATAAGCGATCTACCAATGAGCCACTGTGCCACTGAGGACCGCAAAATATTTCCCTCAGTAACACATAATGGCATTTCATAGTTGTATCTTCTGCTTCATTGCAGGTAAACGGGGTTGAAAAAATTGAAGGGTGGGGATTTACATTGGAGTGATGAAAGCATTTGAAGGGAAAGTGCATATTGTTTCATACCTTTTCCATGTGGTAACAGGACGTGAAACGAGATTTGTTCTTTCGTGATCCAGAACTGAGAAAGATTCCATGGAATAGTATAACATTTCTGTTCCAAGGCCTACAGAATCAAAGAGCGATTGATTTCTTTAAACTTCTAGAGCGAGTAATTCCTCATTAATTTTAAGAAACATGTTTCATCGTAAATAGCGAATATAAATTACAACACTTCAGAAGGTTAGAGATATAAATAGAAGAAATGAATCAAAAAGTAATCTGTTGAAAATCTATGCTCAACATAACAGTGCGAGACCACAAACCTTTGGCAACGAATCAGACAATTAAATTGTACTGTCAAGGATTTCTCAATTAGCCATAGAGTCTACATTCTTCATTTGATCTTCTAACTGTTAAATATTAGAGGAGAATTCTCACATCAAAATAAGGAAAAGTCTTCATATGTACCATCTCGATTTTCTTCAAAACTAGTTCCGTTTTTCGTTGAAACCGTTTCTTTTAAATTTAAACCGAAATCGGTCTTCATAGAGAACCAAACCGGTGCTAAAATTAAAAGCTGTTTGTGATAGTGAAACGAACCGATTTTTAAAAATAGAAAACCGAACCGGTTTTCAATGATTTTTTTCTGATATAAAACTAAACCAGATTTGAAAGAAAAAACAGTTTTTTGAAAGTTTTTAGAAACCTGGTCCGGTTTTAATAAAAACCGAAAATATAGTTTTGTACCCACTACTAACGCAGTTATTTTCTGTAGGTATATATTATACAGTTATAAGTCTCTAATCCTACAGTTCCCATATTTCTAGACTAGAAGAGCAGGACATTCTATCACAATGTACAGTGTGTTCATAGTTTTGTACTTGCTTCTTGCTGAATCATCAGAATTGACTAAAACTAGGTCAACACATCACCAAAAGTGAGTGACAGAACGGAGATCATTTCTATTATCGAAAGGCTACTAAAAGCGGTATTTTTCAAACAACGCAACTTCTGAAATACCCGCCATTCCAGTTCTAGTAAGTTGGCAGCACTGAATGTTATCTGATTTTCATTTGTTGTCTCTGTGGTTAGTAGTCACAGAGCTCCGAATAACGCATAATCGTGATTTATTTTGTATATAGGTAGGAATGGACTGCTTCAAACGGAAATTTGTTGTTATAGTGAAAACTTATTACAAATGTTCTGAATGTCGTAAATTCCTACCCGTGCAGAAAACAAATGACGATCATGCGTTATTCGCGCTCCGTGACTACTAACCACAGAGACAACAAATGAAAATCTTGTAATGTTCAGTGCTGCCAACTTACTAGAACAGGAATGGCGGGCATTTCAGAGGTACCGATCTTTATGGAACACCCTTTAAAAGCGTTTAAAAAAAATAACGCACCAATGATATTAACTTTAGAGACAAATCAAGAAATTTGAAGTTGCAAAAAATTCTTGGAAAGAGAGATGAAGTAAATTCGGAACTGTCTCGTCTAAAGCGGAATGTCGGGGAGCTGTATGCATATTTCATCTTCATGATTTCTTCAAAGAAATTAAATTAAATACACACAAGAAACTCATTATTGCATACAAAATGTTCTAAAAATAAAATATAAAATGGTGTAAAAATAAAACAGTTTCAAAGATTAGAAATAAAAATGCATATATTAAAATCACGAAAAATATTTAATCACCCCACTATTCAGGAAATAGTATGTTTCGCAATTCCGTTATTGAGGTTAAAGTTTATAATTACCTACAATATTCTTCCGTTTCATATTTGCCTTCGTTTCCCTATTGATTTTAATTCGTTTATTTATTTTTACTTCGTAAATTTTATACTTAATTTTTGAATTAGAGTACAATATTGAATGTCATGAGAGTGATCGAAATAAAGAATAAATACAAAATAACAAATCGTTACCTAGGACACGGTATAACTGTCTGGGGAATACTAAAGGAAAACTGTGAGCAAGGCAGTGACGTCTAACATACCTCAATACTGATCTAAGGATAAGAAATCGCCAGAAAGATCTGGTTTTTGGACACTTTGTCTGACGTAATGCAGTGCGTTGTAAAATTATTTAGAACACTGTAACACTTTCTTTATTTTCTTAATTTTTCCCATTAATACTAAACTTTATTACGCACGTATAACTTTATTTTAATCATTTCAATTATGATAAAAATTATAAGTACTAAAACCAAATTATGTCAAATTTTAATTGTTTTTAGTCAATGACCTGGTGTAAAGTGTTCTTCGGAATAAAAGCTTCGGAATTAAATAAGTGAATATAAAGTAAAAGGTACGGACTGACGCACTAAACTTTTTTTCTCCAATTCCTTAAACTAAACCATATTATGCGCAAAGTACTAATGAAACATTTTCTTATGAAAAACGAACAAAATTATTGGACATTTTCGGATAAACACGTTCGAAGAATACTCAGTCCAAAAGTAAGGTTTCTCTTGTAAAATTTTCATAAGAAACAACTTTTGCCATAAATTAGGATTATTAATGAAATATTTGTTCTAAAATACCAAACAAAATCGCATGAGCCATATTTGAGAAAACTATTCTTTAAAAACTCACCCTGAACAGTAACTACTGCTTGTGGATAGTTTCATGGAAGTAATTTCCGCAGCATTATAGAATTATTAATAAAGTGTTTATTTATGAAATATGAATAAAATCCCCTGAGTCATTTCTGTAAACATCATCCTAGAATAAACTCACTCTCAAGAGTAAGTTAGCCCTTGTGGATTTCATAAAAAATGTCTTATCTTGTATTCTAATGTTATTAATACAAAATTTATTAATGAAATGTTAGCAAATTTCCGTGAGACACTTCTGAGAAAATTGTTAAAAAATATTCATCCCTCAACAATACACTGTCTATTCAGGATTTTTGCAGGACAAATGAGTTTCGGCACATTATCAACTTATAAATGAAATATTTCCTTATAAAACATTCACAAAATCGCCTGAATCGTTTTTGAAACAAAATGTTCGAAAAATCTCAATCTCAAGAACAAATTACGTTAGTAGAATTTTCAGTACAAATAAATTATTTCATGTTCTTAGGTTATTAATGATGTACTTATTTTTGAAATATCAACAACGTCACTTGAGTCGTTTTTGAAGATATCGTCTGAAAAGTCTAACCCCAAGAATAAACTATCCCATCGTGGATTTTCCGAGAAAAATGTCTTATCCACAATATACACATATTAATGAAATATGATATATTATATATGATAGAGACGTTTTCGAAAAAAAAAAACACTTTTACTTTCACTTTCCAATAATCTACTCGTATTTTGTGAATAGGAAGAATTCTAAAATTTCTCGCTAGAGAATCCTGTAAAAACCTCAGGTTTAACGTTTGATCCGTAGACATTGAAGGATATGGCCTCTAGTCGACTGAACAAAAATGTCCTGAACTCATGTTTTCATTATGTATGGACCATCAAATGTGTAGATCAGTTGAAAACACGAATTCAGTTTTTTGTTTAGGATCACCACACTTTTTTCCCTCCAGAAGTCATTCGAAAGTAAAAATGTTATGGTTGACACAGTACATATGTGTGTCAATCCAAGTAAGAAAAAAAGTCAATATGATTTTTCTTGCTTTTATATATATTTTCCGAATATTCACTTCTCATTCGATAGCGCTTTACTCTTATCGTAATTAGGATTACAGGGAAGAAACTTACGTTTATACATATATTACCTTTCTTCTTACCCTATCTATGTGTGAAAGTATTGTTTGCTGCTGGATGTTTAGTGTCATGTTTAGCACGAAGGCTATATGAGACGTAAACCTACAAGAGACGTAAATGCTAATCACCGTAATGCATTCAAAACCCTCCCACCGAGAATCGAACATGGCATGATCTGAAGACGCACCATAACTATAGCACGGCCAACAAGAGATGGTCTCTGACGTTTCTTACCACATGCGGTGGGACATTGCAGCCCCTACTTTGATACCAGTGTTACCAACCACGATCACTCTGTCTTATACCATTAATTAAATTGCCACTACAGCTGCACCGAAAAAAAACCTTGACACGCGAGTAGTGGCAATGTCACTGCGAACTGTCAGAGACGTTCTCTTACTGGACGCACTATAGTGGGGAGCGTCGCGTGCAAGCAGAAGACTTGGAAGTAAAATAGTATTCTTATTTGTTTTGACATCGTCTAACGTTCATTCGTAGAGTAGACGTTCTCCTATGCTTCCTACTGTTTATAGCAAAATACTGTATATTGTTTGTTTTTGTATATGATCATTTTTTGTGATAACTTCATAAGGAGTATGTGTTCACCAGTTATATCATTTTATTTGTAGGTAATAAACAAAATAGTTCCTCTGCGATTGGAACCCCACGAAGAATTGTTGGGTGCTGATTTCGGTGAACATATGATTCGTCACAGCGGGGTTGGAGTTAGTCGAGCCATTTCTGTTCTTGGTCAACATCGTTTAGTAAGTACTACAGGAGTTACGCAAGTAGGACATAACACAGGTAAGACACACCTACATCACTGTAGGTTATTTTCAGCTTGATTAGTTTTTTTTTAATAAAAGTTTATGTACGAGGGTATTCCCAAAAGTAAAGTCTCATAAAAAAAAACAAAACCAAGGCAGGTTTATTTCCAATCTGCGATGTCTTTCAGGGAACGTTCAACCTCATCTTCCACCTCGTTGTCGTTGCGGAAGCGCGTTCCAGCCAAATGTTTTTTCAAGTTTGGAAATACAAGGTATGATCAAAAAGTACGGTGAACGTAGTTGCACAGTGCCATCTATGCAGTAAGTCCAGTAGCCTAAACCTTTGATATAGTCAGTGTCGAATTTGAACGAGTTGTCGTGTTAGTTGGCTTACAGAGGCAGAAGAGTGGACACATGTAAAGAGTATCTGTCGCTCGTCAGTATTAAGTTTTTTTCAAAGCTGCAAAAAAAAAGTGCCAAAGAAGGTCACGAAATATCAAACTCAGTATATGGCGATGAGACGGTGGCACTGGGGACTGTTTATAAGTGGTATAAGCGATTCAAAAGTGGGAAGGAGCTGGTTGAAAACGAGCAACGACCAGACCGTCCTTCGACATCAAAAATAGATGAAAACATGCAAAAAGTGGCACAATTGATTTGTTCACAAACTCGAATGACTATTCGAGAGCTTTCCGAAGAACTAAAGGTCTCATATGGGTCCTTGAAAAGCATTTTAACTGCCGATTAAACGGGCAAATGACTCATTTCTTCACCACGAAAACGTTGCTTGCCGCACCTTGCTTTTGGTCCACGAGTTTTTTCCCGTAAAAAATATTTCTGTTCACATTCGCTGCCCTCTCCAGTTATAGCACCATGCGACTTCTGGCTCCTTCGAAACATTAAAACCGTGCTTTAAAAAACAGTTTTGACACAATTCCTGACATTGAGAGGGCCACGACAAAGCAGCTGAACGCCCTTCCGAAAGAAGCCTTCCTGAAATGCTTCCAGTCATGGATTCAACGTTGGGATAAGTGCATTGCTAGCCAAGGATAGTACTTTGAAGGAGATTAAATCAAATATCATCCAAGCTTATTACCTTGTTTCTAAAATATATTCACCGTATTTTTTGTCATACCTCCTAGGTGCTAGTCATTGGTTTGCTCTACCTTGCTATCTGGTCGGAAATCGACGGACTCTTGCTCCTTTCTTTCTTCGTCATGAATTTTAGTACGATCACCTGCAAACACACTACGCTACTTGCGGACGTTTATGACATCCATGCACAATTTGTCATACACTTCTGTAAACTGGCGATGAATTTCAATTGGCTTTATGTTTTTTTTTGCGTTCAAAACTACGAATAACTGTGCGGACTTGCACTTGGCGGTAGCGCTAAACTGGAGCTCCAATACAAACGCTGCCAAGCCAAGACGTGCGACCCAGCGAGGCGCGCAGACTTCTTTGAGAGTGAGGAAAATAGCAATGTTGCTAACAGCCACACGGACACTTCCCAAGCGAACCCAGAGATTTGGAGACCTTACTTTTCGGACTACAGTCGTCTTCATTCTCTCGTATTATCGATGAAACCTTTTGAAATATCAGTAAAAATGGCTGTTGTACAGTCCGCAGCAAAAACATGCAACATGAGCATGTAAATTTATTGTGAAACGACAAAGTCTTTTATTCCAAAATAAATGTGCAGCAGAGGACGCCGAGCTTTCTCCTGGCGTGATTCGTGCCTTAGACGTTATGCTGATTCCCTGCGCTGTTAGGCGTAGTTTCACAATAAACTTACTTGCTCATATTGCAGGTTTTTTGCTGCGGGCTGTACCAGACTGGATTCATTGGTATTTAATGTCTTTCTCGAGCACAAAATCTACATACGTAGATGCTACTTACTGCTTACACTGATACCCATATCTTTCTCCGATTTTTAATGTAGCTTATGTAATGCCTATATCAGAGATGAACAATAAAACCCGTTCCTCACGGAAAGCAGCATGTATTTGCTCATGTTCACCAAGGGATACAATGTGGTTATCCTGTTCAGTATTGTCAATTACAATAATTTACTTTGCGTTTAGCCAATTAGTTGGACATTTTCAAGTGGGATATAGGAAGTATTGATAATAGAATAATTTTTGGTTCATGTCATGATAATTTTGTTTATGTTACACTTCAAGATAAATTCTTCAAAGGTAGCTATTAAGTATGATCTCACTCTTGTAATATCGTATTAGGTTCACTAGCTGCATGCTTACCAGTAAAATAATGATATATTAACTGAGATGTGTTTTCTTCTTCCGGTTGGAAAAATTTTGGGTTTGGTCTCGATAGGTACTTGGCGACAGTGATTTTAAACCTGGTGATATGATAAAGATGTGTAACTTATTCGCCAAATGTCGTTGCTATCCTTGTTACGGCTTAGCTGCGTTTTGAAGAAGTCACCTGAAGAACCTATTCAAAGTATTATGCACTTCAACACTTTTGAGGGACCCACATTAACTAACGATGAAACTAATTATTATCATATGGTAGGTTTGTAACTTACAAATAGTTTGAGAGTGATTAGTACATACACTACATTTTTGTTTTGCACTTAATATGAACGTAAGATATGCTTATGCAGGCCATGTACAGTGTGTAAAATCCACTTTGATTTACTATTGAGAAAATGGTATTTAAAGTCATCGACAAGTTGGTAAAGGTTTTGCTAATTTTAAAGGAAAGTCATTTTAACTGTTTTTAGTTGCATCTATTATTATTCCTAACATTGAAATAAAAATGAACATTGTTTATGTATTACTTGGAGCAAGTGAATGGGATGGTTGTCTCGGCATTCCTTTTCTTGATGCCATAACACTTATAGACAAAATTACGTGGATCGTCACTGTGTTTAGTTTACAATGATACTTATAACCTTGTTAGGTTTAACTCAGGGATGCAAATAAGCAACAAAATTTTACTAGCCCAAGAAAAAAGCTACTAGCCCACATTCTAGGTTTTACTGTTTGAAATAAATAATAGTGATATCAAAAACTCGTCCGCACCGATGAACCACTCGCCCAGGGCGAGTGGGCGAATGGTTATTTCCGTCCCTGGTTTAACTGTTTACATGTTTTGTGGTAAACCTTGTAGGAGTATTTCACTTTCCATCAACAAGTGGATTACAGGTATCCATTTCATTTGCAATTTGCGTTCAACAGATTGCAAACCCACTTCAGAATATACATAAGGTATAGTGAAAGATTTATACTGGAGAAAAAATACCTATCTGTAAGATACAATCAGGTTTGTTCCTCATCTTCGATTCTTTGTGATCCTCTCCGTATCAGTCAGCGGAGTCTTTCTTTCAGAAAAAATGTTCCGGAGGGCACTGCTGGTACTATTCTATTTATTATTATATTATACACGTATTATTTTGGTGTCCTCCGGGGGACACTCTCAGAGCTCTGGGGGGCAGTGTCCCCCAAAATCATGTCTAGAAGAAACACTGACTCAGTGCCCTTCTTAATTTTGAGCATACATATATATTCAGTATTATTGACATAATACCCAAAGCAAGCTATCAGTTTAAAGGATTGTAAATGTTTCACAGCGAAATCCAAACTGCACTCTTCTGTATTGGACTACGTAACGTTTGTGTTGTTCCCTGTCATCTGTTCCCAATTCACTTTGCTACTTTTGTTCTCCTTATGTTACATTAAAAACTAGCCAAGAGTAGTATTACATTGTCTAGGAATAAATGCAATAAGGTTTCAGTGTTATTTCTTTCTCATTGAATATTTTGTTTTCCTTTTACCTACCACATGATCAGGAAATCTATAATCATACTATGCGTTCCGACATTGATACCGCCAATGAGATTATAAATTTTATTGATATATAACGCGCTGTAACTTTGTTACACTAATGTTACTGTCTTATGTTCGGGTTGAAGTTCGACTTGTTTATTAGATCTCCGAAAGTGTTGGGTATGGGAAATTGGAATTTTTACGTATATCTTTTTCATGAACACTAGGTTCCGAAAATACGGTTGCTTGATAAATAAGACAACTGAGGCTAAGAATGATATTGAACTATTTCTCGTGTTCTTTCTACTACAAATGAAAAAACGGATAAATGTTTTCCATAATTCTGTTTCTGTACACAAGATGGGATTTTGCAAAATAACGTACCTAAACCGGTGGAAAGAAAGTTTTCCCGACTTTCACCAAAGTCTCGAAACCATTATGTTTATGTAGGTTAAAGTTAGTAGAAGTGTTTCACTTGAATCCTTAATCATAATTTAGACAGAGCTTGAGAAGAGCTCCTGTATAAGGTGGTAAAGAGGGTTTATATTATTATCATTTTCTTTTAAAACGCTGAGAATTCCAACTAAATTTGCACTTGGAACTTTTTTGGTATACAGAAAAGTTAATAATTTCACCATTATTTTCGAATTTCACCGCAAAAAGTGAGCGAAGAATAGAAATATTACAATTCTTATACATAGTATCTTGTTTTAATAAAGGCACGGAATTTGGTATACTTGGTTTTACGTTTCACTGTATACGATTCAGCTATTTATTTGCAGAAGATGATTGACGTGGCGGAATGGGTAACGTGAAGACTGAGTTCTAAAATACTGGCTCTAGGATGCCACTTTGACATAAGCATGATTAAATGATTTTTCTCTCTTTCTTGGAGCATATGGATAAAATAAGATTCTCTAGAGATGGATTTTGACCTACGACCACAACTTTAGGTCGTTGAACATAATACGAGGCGTCCAAAGAGATCTGCACCATACAAGGACGAAATGAAACACGAATATCAGAAACAAAGACAAACCTTTATTCAGTAAACTACTGGCCATCATGTTCGATTACCTTCACACATCTTTGGCCAACAGTTCAATCTGATGGCAATGTCACGTTTAGAATTAAAAAAACTTGCGACAGACAACATACACCTCATCATATCAATTGAATTGCTGACCACACAAGAAATGTGAAAGAGAGAGCGAAACAACCATAATCTGAGGGCACAAAGTCTGGACTATAGGCAGGATGAAGTAACAACTGAAGCCGTCAAGTTCAGCCAGGGTGTTGGTCACACTTCGAAACTGATGACTCAGAGGATTGCCAATTTTCAGCAATAACCTCTCTCTCCTCGTTAATATTTCTCGTTCAGAGTGGCATACACTCGGCGTAATTGTTCAGAATACCGTTTACTTGTTACAACACGACCTTATGGAACAAAATCAAAATTAATTAATTATCCCGTTAATATTTCACCAAACACACAGCAAAATCTTTATCCAAAATCTGTCCTGTTTCACATTGACTAGGGCTTCCTGTTCTTTATTCACCCACTGTTTACGTGTATTAGGGTTTTTCAAAATTATCCACTTCTCATCTCCTGCAGAATTCTCCTCCAGACACGAAGATCACGCGTTTTTCTTAACAAAGACTGGCAAATTGCCACTCTGCGCTGGGCCTGCTCAACTGTCAGCTCATGGGGACTTTTTCGGGGCAGTTTGTGAGTAATTCATGTCATGCAATCGACGGTTTACTGTCGATTTGGATACCCCAACCACTCTTGCTAACATACATGTACTCGATTGTGGCTCAGCGCTCACAGCATCTTGCAGAGGGCCGTTAATGTCCATCGGAGGTCTATGCTTGATTTGCTTGTCTGCGAGGCGTAATTTTTTCGAACCAACGGGAAGCTGTCAATCGAACGAGTATTGCTTTGTTCTCTACACGACAAAATTTCCTCTGCTGCAGCTTTTGCAGTTAGTGTTTTCTGCATAAAATTCATAGCAGAGCATGAATTGCAATGTGGTCCTTACTCATGTTGCCCTTTTTGACTTTACGAGAGCACTCGCTACATGCGCAGTACTTACCTACACTTGATCCTACGAACCTGTCTACTATGAACGCCAACAGTTTTCACTGGTTGTACCATCTATCCTCCCAAAGTTTTACCCCATACAGGTCACTGTTCTGATGGTGCAGGACTTCTGGGACAGCTTGGTACTACGAAGTTATGTATCTAACGCATTTTTGTTTTAGGGGATATTGTTAAGACATTCTTTTTAATAAATTCAATATGTATGAAGTAGCAGTAGAATGCAGCAAATCAGACGAATTTCTTGTCTGAGTTGATTGAAAGTTTTAATACACAAGACGATATTTACTACTTAAAGTAGGACATGAGTTAGTATTTGGATTTTTATCCGAGGAAAGAAGTAATCTTTACTGAGTTCTAACTACGGTATACTAAATCCTTCGGTTAAAAGACCTATATAACTCATAGATTGGTACTATTGCAATGTGTGTCATTCTCTGTGAAAAATATGATTAAGCATTCTGATAGAAGGAAAAGAAACGAGGCAAAGGAAAATGAATGAAATGTTATAATACAACAGATCACAGAGGCTTGATAATTTTCCCGTCTGCACATCAGAAAAGCGGGGTAAATTAGGAAACAATTCCTGTGATTTTATTTGGATGAAATGTACAGACTATTATACTTTACCTTTTCTATCCTTGAAAGTGATAATGGGATCAATTGAAACGAGAGACACTATCACCCAAGCTATGATGATATCAGCAGTTTGCATACGATTGCCTGATTTTACATTTCTACTAGTTTTCTCTACAAATCAATACGTCAGGTGGGACTAGTATAAGCTTTGAACCACAGATTTCATATTTTCCTATTAATTAATGTCAATTGTTTGATCATAATATATTTTGTTTTTTATTCATGTAGCTTTCAGATTTGAAAATAGTAGTCTCTTCTCAATCTTTTGTTCAAAGTGTACTGTCCACAATATTTGACATGGATTGCCATTGACTAGATTAAATCCAGCTGCTACTTTCAGTGAGTACAGAATTTGCAGTTAGGGCATATCGCTTTTCGTAAGCATTTATGCTACGAATAGTTACTTCAATTGCAAAAATCCCAAGTGAGCTTTGAGAAAATGGTGATGGCTCACAATGGAGCCAAGTTATCACACAGACACTTGTTGTTACGCTCTATTACTTCTCAAGTGCTACATCACAATTCCACATCAATAGACACCTAGTGTCACTCTCCAACATATATTCTAATTACTCCAAATACTTCAATTTCACACATGATGCAAAGAATTCCTAAAACTTTAATTTCGAACTACTGTCCAGCTTTAAATTCAACGAAATCTATATTGTCTGTTTTCATAGACTAACATTGCTACATATAATTCATCTAAGTATGTGGTTCAACTTCCAATCACTTTCCGCTCAAATGTACTTGTAACATTCTCCCCTAACTGAAGTGGTTTATACTTCCATATTAGCACTATTTTTAGTAACATTGTTTCACTCAATGAGATTAGTTTCTATAGTATTTTCGTCTTTGATAACGTTGCCTAAGCATAAAGCTAGTTACAATAACTCTCCGTGCTTTGAGGACGCTCTTGTCAGAGATATACCTATTAGATGCCCACCAAGGATTAGTTTCTTTAGAAATCTCTAAAATCGGTGATAATGGTAGATCGATAGAACGTCGTGAAGCATACGTAATGTTAATTGAAACAATTGCTTAATTTTCTATTACACACTATAAACAGAAGATGACAGAAGTTTTTAAAAGCATTGGATGAAATATTAGAGGTGTTAAAATTATTTCATCTAATCTTAAATTTTAATATATAAATATATTACAAATTAATGTTAGTATTGAGTTGAATTAGACATGTAACATCATGAGTAACATGATGAGTCTGTAATTAAGGATTCTGGAGTTAACTTCTAAAATCCAGAGTATTAATTGAAGTTTCTTAGTCAATATGGCAAACTGATAAGTGTGCATTTTTACAAACCAAAACGTTTATTTTTCCACAATATATAATTTTAACATTATGGTAAATTTGTATGTTTAAAGAAGACAACACAATTCATAAAGTGTTAAGAGTTTCTTCAAATCTTTACTTAGGCCAAATGAAACTAAAATTCTTCACAATTGTAAAAATTTCACTAATAGAAGGGAAGTTGAAAATTTGATGGTTGGCTTATTCTTTGAGCGACGATAGGGCTATTTGTTGTGTCGACATTCTCCATGTTTTGTGACTTTCAGATCTTCCGCAGGCAGAGTCATCTTTCGGAGGAGCTCAAGAGTTACAATTGGAACTCAAGTTGAGAGTCAATGTATCCAATGCAGCCAGGTTAATATAAATGAAAGCATCTAACAAATTGATGTATTTCTGTGTTGAATCTTTGTCAACTTTCGATGTAGCTTTCGAACTGCATGTATAACGTTTGAACAATGTCGTATATCTTTTATCGTCATATTGTCCATGTTTTGTATTTATTTCTTCTAAATATTTAACATAAATCTAGGCTGCGTTAGCTTTCTTTGCTTGCATTTTTTCTTTAAAAAAATGTTTTGTATGTATACAATCAAAGTAATTGTAATTCACTAATAGTGGAAAACCGTGGAATCTGCATTTAAATTAGTTGTCTTATAGATATGTATAATAATATTAGAAGAGATCAAAAGCACTCGTACTGTGCTGTGAATCCAGGCCTTTGACTTAAGAATCCAAGGATCTAGAACTGTGACTTAAGAAAGAACTTATTGACTTTATCATTCACTCTATTGATCAATTAATGAACAAAATCTGTAAAAACACTGAAAAATAAAATGAGCAAAAAGGAAGTCTCTGTGTTGTCTTGAATACACATTTCACAATAGACTACCGTATCTAAGCTTACGTGGTCACAGTGAATAACCATTCAATAGAATGATAAACTTCCGACAATTCAAAAAAAAAAAAATATGTAAGATATTCAATAGGAAATCTTCTAACGTAGACTCTATAGATTATACTGAAGTTTTCTACCTTAGTGTCTTCTATACCTCTATTATTCTAACTGTATATCGTAAACTTAACTAGTCTCATACCGGAACTATGCTTGACGAAACTCATCATGTTTTACTTTAGCAACGTTTGTGGAAACTAAACTAAAATCATTGGTTATAGGTGTTTCTGATATATTTATTCGCGAAAAGCCTATTAAAGCCGTACAAATGCAATCTTTCTACTAAAATGAAAGTAATATACATTGTAGCTTACACAACAGACTTCCATTACCTAGCTGACAATCTTTAATTCTGTGAGCAGCTCTTCAACATAATATTTATTACACAAGTCTTCTTACAAATGATGGTGAACAATCAGCGTCAACTATATTATATGCCCAAAGCAAAAATTAAAAATTTGTATTATTGAGAAGTCCTTTGTGAATTTAATTAAAAAGGGTAACAAAATGCTAAATTTGATGTAACAATTATTAAATACATTAGAACTCTTTATTTTATATGTGATTACAGTTTAGTTTTACTGCAATCTTAAACTTTTAGTGTCACTTTCCACGAGTAGTTTATCCAAAATTTTGTAATTGAGATGGAAATTAAAATGGAAATTAGAGTGGTTTAAAGTTCATAAAATATGATGTATGGAATACGAGGGTCACTACCAAAGTTTTGAGATGTGAAACAACTTACATACTTAAAATAAACTTAACACTTACATTTTCTCAACGTATTCAGCATTACACTGTACACAATTTTGCATTCTCGAAAACTACTTTTGGAAGCAGTGTTGCCAGTCTTTTTCTTCAAGTGTTGAAAGTTCATTCTGGTAAGCCACTACAGCTTCTTCAGGGCTGCAAAATCTCTTCCCACGCATGCGATCTTTGATCCTGGGGAACAGAAAAAATCACACGGGGCCAGGTCAGGACTATACAACGGATGAGTCATGAGTTTGACCTCCGTAGATTCTAAAAACTGAATTGTGATGTTGGCCGTGTGTGCGGACGCGTTGTAATGATGAAGCTGGATCCCACGCAATCCAGTTCTTGGACGCCGTTTCCGAAGCCTCTGGAACACTTTTGTTAGGCTGGTGTACCACTGAGCAGTAACAATCCTTTGTTCTCTAAGTGGAACATGGCCAGATTTGGAGAAGAAAGTTGCGACCATCTTCTTCCCCCACACTTCGCGGTCGCTTCACTTTCGTGGGTGGATTTCCGTCTGGAAAGATCCAACTGTAGACTTGTTTATTTTCAGGGTCAAATTGATAGATCCAAGTCTCATCACCAGTAACAATGTCAGGGACGCGTCGAGAATTGCCTCCATCAAATCTTGTATTTCTTCACACCATTCAACACGCATGCGCTTCTGCTGTTCAGTCAAAGTGTGAGGCACCCAACGAGATTAAACCTTCTTGAGCCGAAGATGATTATGAAGAATTTTTGTTACTGCTGGCGATCCAATGTTCACTGTAGATTCAATGTCCTTGAAAGTTGTTCGAGGAATTTCTCGAATCATTTGTTCCACAGCGGCAATGTTTTCATCTGACACAGCTATTGCCGGACGTCCAGCTCTCTCTTCATCTTTAAGCGATGTCCGGTCTCTTCTGAATTCACCAAACCACCGAAAAATTGTAGCACGGGAAGGAGCAAGGTCCCCAAATGTCCTCTGCAAACGGTCAAGGCTTTTTGTCTTGTTCAAACCACTTTTGAAATCGTAAAGGATCATTGCCCTAAAATGTTTCCTTTCGAGCTCCATTCTAGACAGCCGAATACTGCTCACATTAACAAACAAGTGAAGGCGATACAGCCACGTCGATAAGCGAGGCGAGTTGAAACTTGCTTCGCTTCTTCGCTCTGGACACCACTATCGAACGCAATTGTTAAAATTCAAATACTGTGCCACAACAATGTGTATCTCAAAACTTTCGTAGTGACCCTTGTATACACTAACTACCCTGGATAAAAGAAAGTTTGTAGTGTTTGATTCGAATGGTTCAGACGATTTGAAAATGTTGAGATGTGGTTATATCATTGTAATTTATTGTGAAGAATTGTACAGCAAAAGGAATACGTTTATAAGCACAAGGTGTAGTCTATCAATTAAACTTGAACCTCCACACAACAGAGATTAATAAGCCTTCCTTCCTATTAACCTACATGATTCTCATTAGGTTAAAGTTCTGTTCTCTTTTATATAGGTTAAAATAGATATTGACATTCAGAATTCGGGTGTTGAAAGATGAAGGAGCTTATAATTGGGATATTTGAGGTTTACTTTAGATACTCTTAATGGTATTGTCTATAGAAGTGATCACTTATATGTTCTCATCAACTTCAGTAATGCATGATTTCAATGGTATCATGTACAATCCATAGATAAATGCAGAGAAGCGGATGAAGAAACGTCTTTTCTAGCATTTTCATATTCTTCAAAACATTGTTGAACAACATAATTCTATACAGTTAACATGTTTACTTCTATATTTAAGTGGCTCTTCATATTCAGCTTTCTGGCAGTTTAATCCATTTTATTGAAAGTGTATGTCAGTAGTGCGAGAAACGTATACAGTATATGCGAAATATATGACAAATCTTTAAACATTCTAAATGCTTTAGGACGAATACAGCATTATACAGGTATTTTTCCGTAGAATTGCCACCAAAGGACCTTAAAACAAATGATCTTTTACTTACACAGAAAAAATTAAAAGGGAAATATAATGTGAAAATATGCAAAACTTGTTAATTATTACCCATATTGGATAAAACTGCTTCAATTTTCGCTATTTGCTTTTCATCTATTTATATATGTATTTTTATGCATTGCTACAGAAAAGAAAAAATTCTTATACAAACCATTCATGGTCATCAGCGATGTACGAAAAAACAAGAAAACTGATAACAGTTTTTAATATAAAAGATCCTCATAACTCATATTAGAGTTGCAAGCAACTAATATTTTCTTTTGAATGAGAGTTTAAATAAATTTTTGCCACAAAACCGAGAACCAACCACCTCACACGGAGGGTTTCTGGGAAACGAATATTTTCACTTCGAGCTAGACTCGGGCTTCTTCCAGTTGCATGAAAAGGGTGCCTCTGATCTTGCTTGCGCTTAGAATTGAAAATGTTAAATGCCTTTTTATAAGTGTTTGATCTTTCTAATCTGAAGTATTGCACATACGCATGGTACTATCACTCGAAAATTAACGCTGTAATTAAAGCCAATTATTAATCACCAATTAATATTCAGTTTAATATGAAGTTCGCAATTCTTTCTGTGTGAGTGTTTAAAAGAGATTTAAGATAAAATGAGCCTAAATAATCGAAACAGTTGTTCCTTATTATTTTAGTAAATACAGTCGAATTAAAATTATGTTTTGATACCTTTTTAACTGCGTGCATACATACTTTTGTATCAAGCTACTGAATTCAAGGGGCATTTAAGTGCTTTCCATAGCAAAGCGAATTTCTTGCCTGAATATTTTCCTCCATAAAAGTTACAATGCTTGATGTTCGCACGAGAAACAAATTTTTGTTTCCTTTAGCATGATTGTACGAGTGAATAGATGTAAGTTTTAAGAAAATCGTGAAATGTATATATAAAACTGCATGTTCTCGTTGACTTGGAGCTTTGTTATTACATATGCCGCTACCCTAACGAAGTGAAAAAAATGAAGTTTTATATTCTTGTACTTGAAAGACAAATACGCTTAAAGTAAGCAACGGTGAATGTATGTGTTCTTTAACTATTTGTAAGAAGTTCCAATGTAGCTTGCATTATTCATTTCATATAATTGCGTTATTTATTTGGAATAGTAAAAGATTATGTTTAATTGTTAAAATGTTACCACTATGCTTTGAAACAATGAAGTTGAGTTTTAACTGTTTTTACAAATCTATATTTCAAAGTATATTTTGTCTCCGTAATACTGTTTGCTATTACTCGTTGTTTTTGAGTGTTTGTCATATCTTGTCAATACCAAGGCTATGTGAAACCTAAACACGCAACAAAACGCTAGATCCGTGAATATGAGTATCTACACTGACTACCCATGCCATTTTATAACATTAGGAAACTCATACAAGTACAGTAATTGTAATAATATAGTACCACAAAAACTACAGAGAATTTAATTTTTAAAGTGTGATATTCATCGTACACTAGACCAGTAGTTCTCTACCTTTCTGAGCCTAGTGCTCATTTGATTGAATGCCATTGTCTTGAGAGCCATTCATCATATTAACCCAATCTACCTATGCACAAGACTAAATGTTATGCCTAGGCGAAGCAGTCTAAGAACCACAACAATTCTTAAAATCAACCTTGAAGAATCTACCATAGAAGAATTACCTTGAAGAATTTATTTGTAAAAAATCTGAACTTTTGATAATTTTTAAAATGGGTAATGGCTTTCATCCAATAAGAAGTAAAAGTCTAATAGGTCAGGAAATCTCAAACGTCTCCTAAATATTTTATCATCCCTCAATTGCTCCTTTTCGTTCCAGCCTCCCTTTGTAAACAAAAACGCCCCTGGAGATGTTAACGCCAATGCTGAGAACTATTGCACTACATAATTGAAATGAATAGGGCTACATTCTTATTCAATCCCCTGAAAATCTTTGCTATTTATATATAAGTGCAGTTTTATAAAATGTAAGCCTAAGCGAGCTAATATCTTTCTCTGAGTTTTCATTTGCAGCCTACTCTGTAAACCTTTCTGAGTTATCAATATGAATCCTACTTCAAATGAGATATAGTTACAATACAGTGAGAATATTAGAACAATGCGTGTTGTAGTTGGAGTATTTCTTAATTGATAAATGCATATTGTGAAGTTGAAGTTTGATGTAAAATATGATAGTGTAGGAAAACTGACAGTAATGAAATTACTTTTATTCTTTTTACACTTGACAAATATTTTGATCTTTAATACTTAAGTTCTGATTTTGATCATCAAAACCGTTTACCCGTAAAATCCCATATTCAACGCGAAATTGTTCTCTCTCCTCCGTCCAGCTATCTTGATAAAATGTAAAAAAAAACAGGTAAAAATGTGAAAACTTTTAATTTTGCGAGAGACCCTTCTTGGGAAGCATTGGACAAAAGCATTAGGACCAACTGATGTTATTAAAATTAATCTTATGGAAAATGTTAATTACGTGGAATTGATTCAGGATAGGATCTATTGCCATGCTATTTCCTATGTTTAGAATATTTGGTATACTTAAGACATGTACTGTATTTCTATATGAACGAGGGAAGGCTAGAAAGTTCATGAAATCACCAAGAAGAAATTTAATTGGAAGAACCATTTTAATACACTATTCAACGTATTCCCTCCGAAGCTCAATACATTTTCCACAAAGATGTTGCAACATTTCTAACGCTTGCAAATAGGTCTTGTCCTGCTGTGCAAACGAGCCCTCCACCTCCGCAATGTGTGCCTCTTTGGATGGAAAATGTTTGCCTTTGAGAGTTTTTTGGAGATGTGGGAAGATGTGATAGTCGGAGGGGACCAGATCAGGTGTGTAGGGTAGGTGAGGTACACAGGTGAAGCCCAGATCCACCAGTAATTGCATGTTTTGATGAGCTTTGTGGGAGGGTGCATTGTCTTGGAGAAACTGAACACCACTGCTCACTTTTCTCTGACGATTTTTCTTCAGAGCCTCCTTCAGCTCAATCAAATAGTTAGAATAAACCCCAGCATTGATGATTTCACCCTTTTTCAGCTATTTGATAAGGATGACACAGACTGCGTAGAAAATTAACCTAATATATGTGCTATCTGTTGGCTGTATTGGTTATATGAAATAATATACACACGTTTTATTGCAAGAATTGTAATCTTACTTTCTGATCATCCTTAATAGTCCGAATTTTATAATACCAGATATTTAATATTTTTATCCCCAATATGTCCTAATAGTAAGACATTTGTTTTTAGTTTCACAAGAAATAATATTTATATTGTATTTTATCTGTCTACTTTCAGGACACGAGACCTATTTGGAGAAAATGTTGGAGAAGCAGGGGAGGACGTCTCAGCAGACGTTGCTAGAGAAGAAGAAGAAAAGTTTAGCCTCTGTTCAAAACGAAGACATCCTGTTGTTGGGGACTCTGAAACCTTTTCTCCGCCCGAATTCCTCAAGTGTTTCACCCTCAGACAACCACGAACCACCCCAACAACATCCGCCAACGGTAATACTTTCTCAAAGACAATACCAACAAGACAAACAATTCGACGACACTCGACACCCATCAACTTATATCGAATGACCTCTGCAGACTCTAGTGGCGAGTTCCTGGAAAGACACCACCCAACGACCTCGGTCAGAGATTCGCAAACGGGCGAATCGTTCATAGACGACCAGGGCGTTTATTTCAGACAGCAGCCACTAGGGTTGTTCCAAAGGCATTTGTCTAGCCAATCACCAAAAGATAAAACAAGTAATGTTAGTGGACAAGACACAGTACTACCTGTAGAATCATTTGTTGTATTTAGTGCTAAACAATCATCACAAAACAATCAGCGTGCGCCAAAGTGTACAATCAATAATCGTGTAACGGAAGTGTTAGAAGTGTCAGAAAGCTTCAAAGAGACTACTAAAGAACTTCAAAATGCCATTTCATTGGAAGACGAGAAATGTATGGAGAATATCATTGAACTAAATCAGTATTCTAATGTCTAAAAATAGTTCTTAAATATTAAATATTATTTAAATATGCATGTGAGTACATTTCGAGTACCTTTATTCCCACCTCATTAAGTAACTGTTTGTGTATTTTTATCTTTCTTTTTTCTTGTAAACTATTATTGGTTATAGTTATATTAGGTCAAATCTCCTATATCTCTGAATTTGTTATAAAGTAGAATATTGTCATTTTACTACCGTTTACTTCATCGCGGTCTGCTTCTGTCGTTGCTTCTTCCTTTTCTGTAAATCTCCAAAACGCAGTATTACCAAACGTTTTGTACGTACAGGACATATCGGCAATATACACAGGTAGTAAAAATGTGTAGTATAATAAGCTTAAGAAGTGCCGTAATAGAATATTTGAACCCAAGTGACGGGAATGGGGAATGACGGAAACTTCATAACGAGAAACTCCATAATTTGTGCCGTTTACCAAACATTCTTAGGGTTATCAAGTCTAGAAGGCTCAGGTGGGCAGATTATGTAGTCAGAATGGAAGAAAGTAGGAACGCTTTCAAAGTTTTAACTGGAAATTCAATCGTAAAACGTCCATTAGGAAGACCTAGGCATAGATGGAAGGATAATACTAAGATGGATATCGCAGAAATAGGAATACAAAGTAGAAAATGGATTCAGTTGGCTAAGGACATAAAATCAATAGAGAGCTTTTGTGAGCGCGGCATTGAACCTCCCACTTCCATAGGTCATACACAGTTAGTGCCAAACTAGAATGATAGAAGTAAGAGTATGATAAAATAATAGAAATCGTACAAAACAAGAAGTATGATAATCTTATAAAATGTTGAAAATAATAATTGCAATCGAGGAAGATGAAGCGTTAAAGCCAAGGAAAGGTCAAAATCGAGGAAGATCATATAATGGTATAGAGCTAAGAACCCAGGTGGATAAGAGCAAAAAGTGGATAAATGAGAGAAAATGTAGAAGAGAAAACAGTATGGTGTAAAAATTGTAAATATGGGATATGCATATCATGTGTAAGTGGAATGAATAAAGTGTATGTAAATGTAGTGTAAATATATGGGAGGAATTCAACATGATTATGTTGTTCCTCACAGCACATGAACGTTGTCACTGACAGGTAGATCCGCTACTACCTTGACAAATGTTCTTCTCTATATGTAAGCTGGTGGCAGTGAGGAAAACCTAGAAACTAAATTTCTCCCACATTCTTTCTAAAATTCCACTAAATTTCATTAACGTTCCTTAAATTTTAAAATGGTATCTAGGTCTTAAGTTTTATTTTAACGTATTGATTTCTATACTAGATATTTTTCCTTGGGCGCATTGTATTCTATATTGAAAATGGGATTTGAGTACTAAAACGCAGAAACAGGATTATGAACACGTAACATTTTACTTACCAATTGCGGAGTTTTGTTCAGGCTTCGATTCATCACGTAACATGTCTATTACATCATAATAGCTTGGGTACTCTGCTTTATATTCTTTCCTTCTTCCTAACAAAAAAGGTGGGTAAGTTAAATAAATTTCAATATGTAATTGGTTCAAAACTAGCATCAGTTAAATACTAGTCACGTAGCAGTTAATTTGTTAAAAGTGAGATGTGTAATAGTCGAGAAATGTAACGAAGTATATTTGGCTATTGATAATGAGGAAACTAGGCACGGATTAAACATATATCTATGATACTAGTCTCTTCGATAAAGTGAATCCAACAGCTGAAGGATGTGACAAGGACGAAAGCAATTGGACATAGTAAAACGAGATAGAAATTTTCCTCTTATGATTTCTTTTTCCCCCAAATGCCCCTAGAAAAGCATTTCTCTCAAATCTACAGTAAAATGAAATCCCAAACTGGTGTTACTGACAGGTGAGTCGTTGGTTTTTCGTTTGCACTGATGTTAATCTGTGTGATTAGTCTATTTCTGAATATGTTTATCTTTTTATTTCTTCTTCTTTTCTCTTTGAGTGAATAAATTATATTTTCTTTAAAATTGATAGCATTTTCATTACCCACAATAAACGCTCAAAATATTGTCGAGATTGATTCAGTAACAACTTGTATAGTCATGTAAGGAGGACACGGTGGCCCAGTGGTAGAGCGCTTACCTCTCGTGCGAGGGGTTCCTGGTTCTATCTCCGACCAACTAAGTTTGTGATCGACGACATGGTGCTCGTGGGTTTCCTCGGGTTACTTCCATTACCTCCCACTTTCTCATTCCACCAATTCTTCCATTATCGTTCACCGTCTCCCTTAGCCTAACGGACATAATCATGACACGCTAAACTCAAAGATTTCGTTTTTTATAATCATGTATTTCTGTAATGCATCACCAGAAGAACACGCTAAAAGGTTGCGTGCTTGACTGGGCGAAAAATCATCTGTAAATCTTCCACACTGTTATACAGAAGCGGAAGGTATTACGTAACAAGTAATCAATAAACACGAAATTAGTGCTAATTGTAAAATTTTCATAGGAAGTATTTTTCTCTCTAATAGCTAAAAGCATGTTAGTGCAGAATTGGTTTGTACGATGACACAATCACGCGGTGGCTCAGTGGTAGAGCGTTCACCTCTGGTGCTAGGGGTCTCGGGTTCAAACCCTGCTCCCGCCAAGTGAACTTTGTGGTGGACAAACACCATGTGCGTGGGTTTTCTCGGGGTTCTCCCGTTTCCTCCTACTTTCTTCATTCCACCATTTCATTCATCTCTCATAATCATCGTCTCCTTCAGCCTAACCGGCATAATCGTGGGACGTAAAGCTCAAAAATTTCATTTTTCATTTTTTTCAAAATCAACTCAACTAAGTTTAAAGAAAATGGCTGTTTGCTTGCGGGTGTTAAACAGTGGTTCAGACGCGTTTGTCAAAATTTTATGATGCAGACTCTAGATTCAAGAAAGTGCAAGAACGTAGAAAGAGATTAATATATTTAAAATTAAATATGTCCCTTAGCATATATCAATACACTGTAAAAAAAAAAATACCAAAGGTGTAGAATAAAAGTGAATATAGAAATATTTGTGGATTATTGTTTTGGAGTAATTCTACTAATCGTAATAAATATGGGAAATTGTGTGGAGATGGAATTTTACATTGTTGCAGGTTAGTTTCACGTTTCAGTACATGGTTCCTAGAAGTGCCATTGTCACTAGACTTCCGAGAAACTACGCTTTTATACATTAACGGTTATATTTTGTTCATGTTTGGTTTACATAGAAATGAAAAATAAGCAACTTACTATACTATAAAGTTTCTAATTTGCATATGTTGTTTGGTACTTCACAAACTTGTTACCCAGATCCAGCCAGGAAGGTAGTACGACAAAACGACTCTCGCAGCAACAAAAATTTACGCACTATAGTATGAACGTATTATTTGCAAATATTCGTTCATGATTAACAATTTCAATCTATTGTCATAGACATAGAGGCAGTCGGCTAATGCCGCTCATCTTTCTGTAGCTATTGAGGTTAGAACCTAACATATCGCAAATTTAAGAAACAGAAATACCTTCAATGATGTTTGCTATACTTATTTATAGATGCTTATAACCCGCTGGCACACCATTGCTGTTTGGGAAGAGAAGAACAGCAGGAAATTCTAACTAGATATACGAGGTGTATTCAAAAAATCTTTATAAGTAGCATGCCAACCGACAGAGGAAGCGCGCTGCGGCTACTAATCATACCTAGCGGCAGGTCTAGGCAACAAACTGCCATTAACCTCGTTTCGCTATGAGCGTTAGTTGTCGATCTACAGCCGCTGAAGTGTGCACGTACACAAGTTCTTCGTTGGATTAATGATGCAGTAACAATGAAAAGGCTTGAAGAACAAAGTGTGTGTGTGAAATTTTACTACAATCTTGAAAAAATAACATTCATAAAGAAATTTCATTCATTCGGGGTCTTCTCGTCCAAAAAGCACGAATGAGTTGATCAAAGATGAAGATTCTTATTTTGTAATTATAAGGAAAACTTTTAATGCTCATGAAAGGGAAGCGAAAGAACATAATATACAACGCTCAGTTTGATGCTGCTTTGTTACTAAGAAACTATGTGAGAAATGCCAAAGGTGTTATCACACAACAGGAAGTTTTGAAGCTGACTACAAACCAGGAATTAATAAGACAGATATCGGATAAGATGCAGGTACTGTTTATGATGTTAACTTGAAGAGTACAAACATACATCAAATAATAATCGTCCAATATTTGTATTTGTGACCAAACCTTTGGTCATTTTTACCTATATATATGATTATTAATAGATATAAAAGAGAAAAGTATGGTTTCTGTATGGTACAAAACTTGACATTCGTTTACTAATACGAAGATTGCTTAGTGCCATTACTCTACCGGCAGAGCAATTGCGATCAAGCTTATACTATTAGTTTTCACGCTTGTAACAATGATTAATAATACAAGTGGACATAGTTATACACAAGGATACTTGAAGCATTGCTCTTTCTAATGCATTTTTTCTTTCGTATCATTTCGTACAGTTTTTGAGATTTTTTCAATTTCTCTTAAGTGGTCACTATTTCCCCATTTTCTTCCTACAATAGTACCTATGATAAAGTATAAATATTTCACTGTACAGAAGGTCCTTTCAGATTTATAGTTCGGCTCCCTTATCCAAGTTAAGAAGAAATTCTGCGAAGCCGTCACCCCAGGTGTATTCTGTGATCGCTATCATTGTGTATCTCAATTTCCACTGAAGGAAACTGCTTTGAAGTACAGTTGATGAAGTCTATTGTATTCCTCTTAACAAAGTTTCCATCACTGTTGACTATGCGGAAACCTTGATGGACCAACGATCATTCCAACAACAGGAACCCACAAAATTTATTGGAAAATGTATCAGGAAATTTGACAGATTTATCTGTAAAAGAGATAGCATAAATTTCTGTTTCATGTGCTATCTCTTCCATGTACACTCATGCCTAAAATTATTGTCGCATGTCTATAAACATGTTGTTGTAGGAATATAATTTGATATCGAATTCACCCAGTATTCCTTATAATGTCAGTATGTGTATAATCGGGAAAGACATGTATGTGCCAAATTATATGTCGAAAGAGCAGTAAATAATAACAATAAAACGAAAATAATACTTCCTTGTCCATTTACCAACGTTTTGTTTTACTCATTCTGTTTTCATATTTATAATTATTTTCATATGAAATTTACCACAAATATACATTTTCCGATTATACACATCATATCAGTATTAAAAGTACCCTTCAAAATCATTATCAAATTATATTCTTACAAGAAGACAGTTATAGGTATGTGACAATCATTTTGGACATCAGTGTACATCACCGTTAACTTCACCTTATGAGTAGACACCTTGTTCTGGTGAATAACAACGTGCGATACGTGGGTGTCATATAATAGTGGAATATCAAGGTGTTACAGTTGTTATAATATGCTCACAGCCATTATAGCAGGGACCACAAACAACCACGTGGAAAACTTTCCGCATATCCAGTTAGTGTATACTCTGGACTCACGGGGATGATAGAAGATGGCCCTCTCATCACTACACTTCGACAGTTACAGTCAGAGTGTCCGCAGAAAAATTCACAAGGGGTGGGGGTCAAGAAGATTTAGCCTGCTTTTACATAATCTTTGCCTTGTTGGAATTCAGATTAATCAAACTCCAAGCCCTATAAATATTATGAGTTGCATACATTCTAGAAATTATTATTATCATTATGAGAAAGATAAAAACGGAAGTATTTGTGCTCCGGTAGATTGAAAAAGATTTTAAACACTTAATATGTTCCCCTAATTTTTTAAAAACAAGTCACGCCTTCCTTTTAGTAGCGTTCTTTTTTTCATTTCTAGTACTATTATTACTGTAAAACTCGACGAAAGCCAACAAATATGAAATTAAATTTGATGAATAAATGGATTACATACAATCCATTCTGTACAATCCACTGTGTATACATTATACACTAAGATTGTACAGAATACTATTCAAAAATTCTCTAGCACAAGCTTTCCCAGGATCGTCTTTTAAAATAAAGTTATCCTTTCCCTCTCTTTTTATTTAACAAGTCGTGACATGAACTTCGTGACAAATGAAAATACATTTTATTATATAAGAACAATATGAGTTTTTATCAACACTGAATGGAAAATTTAATATATATCGGGTGATTCCGTTAGTCCGTACCAGGCCTTTAAATCGAAAATGGTCCGATATATGTACAAACTGAAAAATACGTATCCCATTAGTTGCAAAGGACAACAGAGCGAAGTAAAAAGTTTCGTCCCAGGGTCCCAGACGGGGTCCAACTCAAAATTTTCAAATGGAAAGAGGGGTCAAGTGGTATATCGCTTGAAAGCTCTTGTAAAAAGAAAGAAGCTACAACAAGTCCTGATTCTCTACGATCACCCTATGCAAAATGGCGGCGGGTCAAAATGTCATCAAAATTTGCATTGAAAACAATATGGCCACATCTATAAATCTGAAACGGGCAACCAGACGGAAAAACTGAAAAACAAGTGTCACATTATGTTCAAAGAACAACAGATCGAACTAAAAAGTTTCGCCCCAGGGCCCCCGCAGAGTCCTCGACGGGATCCAACTCAAAATTGTCAAATGGAAAGAGGGGTCAAGTGGTATATGGCTTGAAAGCTCTTGTAAAAAGAAAGAAGCTACAAGTCCCGATTCTCTACGATCACCCTATGCAAAATGGCGGCGGGTCAAAATGTCAAAAAGTTGCATGAATGTGAAAAAACACATATTCCAGTGGAATTGGCGGTAAAATTGCTGGACAGTGCCCAGTAGCCCTGGAGAGTTGTGGTGTTCATCATAAAAACACATCAGCGAGTGGTGCACACAGCTGAAATATTGAGTCAATGATACTAGTAGGTCGGGAGAAAACAACTGTTTTCACTTTGCTTGCACAGAATTCTTCGAGATGTGGAACGAGGCAAGCATGCTCTACCAATGTTTCCTGCATCTGTTTTGTAAGAGGTCTAGGACTCTTCCCAGATCTTGACCTCGCTGTCCGCACAGGATGTGTGTTTGAAAGCCCTTTGTCGGTAGTTGTGATATTGCTTCTTAGGATGGCCTTTCCCCTCCCAGACCTCCGACACTATGGGATCAAGGAAATTGAACACTGTATCCTCCCGACTGGCTAGGACTGTGCACTACGCGAGTGTGTTAATATCAGAAATACTGCGAATATGTCATGATCTGGAGAGCTTTTCTGTAAAAGGAGTTGGCATATTCAAGCTTGTGAAGAGTAGCTTGAATCAGAATGGCTGCATTTCTATTTTGAACAAGGAATTCGGTAGCATATAATATTTCCTAAGAAAATCTGTACGACAACGCAACATGCCATACTCCGAAATGGGTGAAGAATTTAAAGAAATTGAACGAATTCGAACATTTTTTTTTACCACCAAATTCACCTTATATGAATTCCATAAAAAACCTGGGGAACATAACTTCAATGTGTTTCCAGAATAAGAAATTGAAGAGAGCTCATAGATGTACTAGTTAATATCCGGTACAGAGGAATTGACTGTGAAACAAGTTCCTGTCTAGTTGGTAGCTTGCCTCATCAAGTTAAACCATTACCAATAGCAAAAGATGTACATACAAACTAAAGGATGATTCAAAGAAACGGAAAGTTTTGAAAGTTATGTTAGCAACAGTGGGAGTTTGGTGCCCACTGTTAAGGACACTCTGCTATTTAGTTATCATGAATGTTTGGAGTTGTGCGGAACGTGCTTCCGCGATCAAAGCGTTTTACAAGAATGAGAGTGTGGTGGGAGCACGTAGAAACTTCCGCCATCATTTTAATTTAGGGCGGCATGGGCACAAGATAATTCTAAGGAGCTACACCAGCGTCCATTGCACCAAAGTTACTGTGTCGTGCGCTATGTCATCATACGATGTGATGGGCCCTTATTGTTTTGAGGACGAGAATGGTCATGCGATTACAATGACATCGAATCGTTACGTCACCATGCTTGAAATCTTTGTTGGCCAACAACTACAGAGATTTCCACACGTTATTGACACAGCCTGGTTTCAACAAGACGGATCAAAGTCCACACAGCACGAATATCGAAGACTGTACGCCAGTTGTTAGGGGAACGTGTAATTTCAAAAAATGGTAACATTAAATGGACTCCTAGATCCCTTGATTTGTCAGTTTGTGATTTATTTTTGTGTATTCTAAAATAACATTATTTTTACTATAAAATGAGGTATTTTTTAAAGATGTGTTTTCAGGAAATTATTTAATTTTCAAAATTTGCCGTTTTTTTCCATCATTTTGTATTAAATTGTGATAAAGAATGTGAAGTTGTACTATAATTACGTGTATTGTCAATGTATTTATATCTCTTATTTGTTCAATTGTTTGCAATTGGGATTAAAAGCAGGGGCGGATACAAGACGGACTTCTGGGGGAGGCGGTGGGTTGTAATACTTATACTTAGAACTACTTTTAAGAGCTCCAAACTCTGGGATGGGTTTTATTTATATATAAAATTAAGAAAAAATTCCTCTTCTGGGGATATGGGTCACAAAGTACTGTTCAAGATTGTAAGAATTTCCAATTTCATGAACTTGTAAATATCTGAATTGTTGTAAATATTGCAATGTGGAAATAAATCTGAAAATGAAGATTTTTTTTTTTCAAAAACAATTTTTAGATTTTACCACTAGGTAACCATTCTTGTTTGCCACGGGCTCTGTATCATTTTCTGAATAATTCACTTTCGTCATTGCCATTAAGCTATTCATTAAAATTCTCAGAAAGAAGGTAAACGTAGCGAAGAAAGGTTGTCAGAAATAACAACTCACGTGCATCAGAGCAAAAAGAAAAGAAATGCGTAGTTAATTCAGTTGAATGCGAGAATGGAACAAAGAGGGAAATAAATAAACAAAATGTTACGGAAGAATAAGAAAGAGAAACCTTAGGAAACAAACAACGGAAATTGGAAGAAGGAAAAAGGAATGACATGGCTTCGCAAACCCACGAACATTTCACATCTTCAGATGTTATTCATCAACAGAGAGCGTTGACCATCCTTCAAGGATTTCTATTAATCAGTCACTGGCATTCCTATAACCTTTGCCAATTTCACACCTATTGTACACATATTCATTCTGCTATAGCGTCTCCCCATATTTTTAATTTTGTAGAGTTCTATTGAAGAATCTATTCCCAGAGAAAATCAAATTCAGAAGTGCGAGTTTTTTTCTTTCCTTTTCTATTTTCTTTTTTAACAATGTCTAGTTAAAATATTGGCTTCGATCTGTATATGGCATGATTTAATTTTTAGATAAATAAAAACAAACATCTCATACGATCTCCTTGCCTAGCTCACAACAAAAATATCATCATCATCATCATCATCATAGGTGTTCTGCCATTATTTACAGGTCACTTGCTGCAGCTGAGAATAGGCCGGCAGAGCTAGGTCAGGACCGAGATTGGTCGTCTATAGAATTTCTTTTTATACTTTTGTGTTGATGAAGTGATAAGATAACAGAAAATGCCGGATGACATCATGTCACTGTTAGGCATTTGTTAGAAAAGCAGGGTATCAAACTTGCAACAAAAATCACCGGGAATCAAATTTACAATGTTAAAAATTGTAAAGAATACTTTATAAATATAAAAGCTATAGTTTTATTCCTCCCCTTACATCATAGCTAGTCATAAGAAACCATAGAGAAAGGTGTATACTATCATACCAGTCTATAACTTATATATCAGAACAGTATATCCAACTTACAAGCAAAAAAATTCTGTCGTGCCAAATGCGTTAAGAACACGCATGTACTAGTTTTCATTCTCTATTCAAATAAGGGTACAGTGTTAAATAATAGAGAAGTATGCTGACGTCATATGGTTGTATTGTATCTTAAAACAGCAAAGTATCTAACTTACGAAAGGAAAAATTCAATAACAATGGCATTAGAAGTATCGCATATGATAACTATGGTTTCTTTCAACTATTCATTTCAAACATAGTGATGATATACCAGAGAAAATGTATGTCAGAACAAAGATTTAACCGTTTATTGATTTTTTTTCTTCCCTTTTGCGTTAATGAAGTGCTATTTAATACAAAATTAAGTGATGACACGAGCATCTATGTTTGATAAGAATGGAGAAATTCGAATATCAAAAACAAAATCAATCCCTAAAAGACTTCTGCAAGTCACTACACCTGCAAGATTAACCCCTCAATCCAATGTGACCATCATTGATGGTGTTGCTCTTCTGTGGACTCTCCATTGGCCTAATCAAGGTACACTGAAGGATTTAATATTAAATCTAAGACAACGCATAAAAGCCAAGCTGCAAATAGGTGATGTGTACGACAGATACTATGATTACAGTCCAAAATCTGCAGTAAGAAGAGGTAGATCTACTTCAGCAGAGGGGTATATCAACTGCAACAAAACACACCAACTTCAGCACAGCAGATTGTGATGACAGTGACAGAAAACAAACAACTTTTTGAACTTATCTGTGAAGATTTGTCAAATGATGAATCCTTCTTTGAGAATGTATTAGGTGGGAAGAAAACTGTCATTACAGGTCCACGTAGTATGCCTCTCGAAATATCTTCAGGTAGTGCAATGAGACTTCGACAGAACATGGAAACAAACCATGAAGAAGCTGATATAATTCCTGTAGACCAAATGCTTGTAGTTGCAAAAGAACAACGGAATACAATAATTGTAGTATCCGATAACACTGAAGTTTAATACAACTTTTGTACTACTACTATAAGGAAAATATAACGAACTGTGTACTAATGGAGTCTCCAGTTGTAGACAAAACTGGTACGACAGTACAGAAACAGTACAGAACAGAAACAGTACAGACAGCAAAGAAACAGGCTAAAATCGCCTCAGAACTTCTACCAGCACATGCCCTATCTGGGTGCGACACTGTAGCCTGTCTTTATAGTATAAGTAAAGGTAAAACGTTAAAGTCAGTTTGCTCAGGTTGTCACTTTCATTCCTAGGGGACGTGAATGTGCCATTCGACCACGTTCTACGACAGGCGACAAAATTTGTTTTTGCATGCTACAGCCAACAGAACAGCAATATAAATTCTGTTGTTCGTGTCAAAGTTGGGCGAGCAAAACTAGCAAAGGGTATGCCATTTCTCCAAGTCTATGTTCTCTTCCACCAACCAACGAATCATTTACTGAAAATGTTAAAAGAGCACATTACCAGGTGTACCTATGGAAATCAGCAGGAATAAGCAATCCAAAAGGTATCGATCCTGTGGGTTATGGGTGGGTTAAGGACAAATTGAACAAATAACTGGTACCCATCACAATCCCTCCTGGAGTTCCGTATGCCCCTGAATCAATTTTGAAATTGGTAAAATGCGGTTGTTCCAAAGGGAACATATGCCGATCCACGGCATGTTACTGTTTTGTTAAAAGAATACCTTGCACTTTATTCTGTAGTTACAGTGATCTAGATTTAGAATGTTTGAATTTTCATTAATGGAAATTCATTCAGTGAATCGTAAGACATTTCATGATTAATTATCATCAAAATTATTTCTTTTTTTAAATAGTGGTTTCTGAAAAACAGTTCATATCGTTTGTGAAATATGCATAAACATTTGTTTTAAAGAGCCGAAGTTACCGAATTGTAAATACATGTAACTTGCTTTTAATTTATACTATAAAATACCAATTGCTATATGCATATAACGTGTTCTTAATGGCATCGCATGAGGGTATTTCTTTTTTATCGCCACTTTGATACTCTGTGTTTTAGAAAATATTAAGTACTGAAAGATATTTTAAATATATTTACATGTATCTTTAAAGTAAAAATTGAACAATTAATTTAGCTTTCTGCATTTATATCATTCGTTATCTTGTTGTAAGTTTCATTTACACAACATGTACTGGTAGTTTTTTCACAAATACTCTGCATTGACAACAATTTGCCAGTTAGTTTCTAATACTTAACATCTGATTTAAAAGTCAAAGAGAAAATAAATTGTATCAAGCTTTCCCAATTGGCGGTTTGATTTTTTTCAATTGTAAGTTTCATACCCTGTTATCACAGTGAATAATACGTTATCATCCAATTGTTTTCTCTGGTTTAACATCAGTGTGTTTGAAGTGACTAGTAGAAAGAACTCATAGTTATAATGTAATATTTGTAATGGCATTGGTATTAAGTTATTTTTTCTCTCGTGAGTTAGATACCTTGCTGTTTTAAGATACGATAAAATCACATGACGTCATCGTACTTCTCTAATGTTTAATACAATACCTTTATTAAAATAAGGAATAGAAATTATTACATAACGTGGGATTCCTGGTTCCATTACAGTTCACGCCAAGTGAGCTTTGTGGTGGACAAACACCGAGTGCGTGTATTTCCTCGGGAATCTCTCCTTTCTTCTAATTTTCTTTATCTCACCATTTTCATTTATTTGTTATCATTACCGTCTCATTTAGCCTGCACGGCATATCCGTTGGACGTAAAATTGAAAGATTCCATTCTAACCCGGCCATTTCCAACTTACAGATATGAGACGTCTCTATATTCCTCTATGCTGGAAAGAGTAAGCGAAAAAGAAAGAAGGCGGAAGAAAGATGTAGAGAACTGTTACAGCGTTTGCACACGTTTCCGGCAATGCCGGAATCGGAACTGGGGCTACTTTGCACACGCGGCCGGCAAAACTGGTGCCGGCTCCGGCAAGGTCGGTGCCGGCGCTGCTTTGCATACACATCTTGGTAATGCCGGTGCCGAGAAGTAGTTTGGGTTTGAACGTGAAGGAGGGAACATGAGTCCAGCAATAAACAAACGATATCTTACTCAGTCCACAATCGTTCTATGGAACAAATGCCAGTACATGAAAACACAGAGTACATGAATATTTTTATTATGATCTATAGGGTAAAGCAGCATGCAACCACAAGACGGGAAATTTTCTTGTTCTTTTTGTGATTTTTAAAAAATGAAATGAAATCTTTAAGTTTTACGTCCTACGCTTATGCCGGTTAGACTAAAGGAGAAGGTGATGATGAGAAATGGATGAAATGGTGGAATAAAGGAAGTGGGAGTTAACGGGCGAACCCCGAGAAAACCCACAAGCACCATGTTTTGACTCCACGACCCACGAGCACCAAGAAACAACAATACACAACGCCTTGCCACTCACTCACTGTAACTAGATTGAAGAAACCTATCAGCAAGCCTGCTCCGGCATTACCGGCTGTGTGTGCATCCACGTATAAGAAAGCATTGCCGCCGACAAAACCGGAGCGGAGACGACACCGACATTGTCGGTGGCTAGACCGACTGCATTTGCCGGTCCCGGGAGTTCCACCAGCTTTTTTGCCGGGTCGGAAAGCTTGTGTAAGCTACCATTTGATTACATTGCCACCGATTTTATCGTCGGCATTGTCGGAACCGGATCTGGCATTGCAAACTCTGTTCAGAGTTTACCAACAGTGATCCATCTATACTGGAAATCTAACTTCATTGGGATCACACGAACACAATGAGCTATACCCACTTTGTCATAAGTGGACATTTGAATATTATCATACTAATATTTTGACATTGGAAAGTGTAGTAAAAATTGTGAAGCATATTATCTAACATCATGCCAAAGAAGTTAAAAAAAAAAAAAAACTTCAGCGATAAGTAACTGTTGGGAAGTAGAATTATACTCCGGTGATATGTGTTAGGAAATTTACATATGCTGTATCAGAAGATCAGAAAGTTGAGAGTTAATATGTTAATGAACAATGAGGTAGTTGACAGGTGTAGCATTGGAACATGGGAGAGCAATTGGAGGAATTACGATGATTTTTGTCGTTGTTAATAGAAAGTATGAATATATGTAGTGACCATGTTTTAATACATTTTTACGTTTGAGCGACGACAGGATAGAAGAAAGAATGCCTATCGTGAAACAAAATTGAGATCGAGATTTCAATGGGTTTACACGTTTCATGACTTCTACATGCTAAAAAATGAATTATATCAAACTGTTCGTCCGTCCGTCCGTATGTCCCGTTGTAAAGATGTTCACTTGCATAGAGGCAATACTGTTTAACGTATCGAGACCAATTTTTATACTTAAGGATTTTATAAGATTTTCTGTGAACATTTTCCAAAATTTTTTACTACCCCCCAAATAATGGTAGTTTACTAAAGGCTGAAAATCTGAATCATACTCACATTTCATTTTATATTTCTTTTATTCTCTGAGTGAAATTTGTACAGAATTATGTAAACGATCGCCTTTACTTCTCATCATCTTTCAGTATTCTCACATCTGGACTTCACCCCTAGACATGCAGATTCATGTTTATCGTTGGTAGATACTAATTGACATTCATTACTCAAATATTTGATTCAAAGGTGAATGATAACTGAAGTGTATTATGATAATTGTTTAATACTGTAGTCATTATTATTGGGTTAACAGGAAGTGAAACTGAACCATGACAGTAAACAACTTGAGAATCTTTTCAGACAGAATATATTTTTCCTCACACATGCAAACTATTAACATTAACTTCTACGTGCATATAAAAATATATTCATTTATTTCCATATTCATACTATGGAGACACTGATAACAGTATTAGTTGTTACAACATTTTAATACGCCTCCTCGTTTACAAATTACATTTCATGTGTTACTCATCAGACAAGTAGACGAACAAAAGATTGTGCTTCACATGGGAAGATTTATACGTTCTATATATTGGTTAAGCAAATAAAATATTAATTTTTAATATTGACAAATACTGTACATATTCATTACAAGACAATGAATACTGGAGAATTAAAGTATAATTCTAGATTTTTCTGTCATAAACTTCAAAGCAAATTTCAGAAAACACAAGGCACCACTTAGACAGATACTTTATAATTTCGGCTATTAGTACCGTTAAGTTTGCCCCTGTTTTAATATAAGATTCCACGTTTATTATTCTTTTATATGCAAATAAATAAAATCTTGTGTTGAACTAAGAAAATTACTTATAAGCAGCAAATACTTTGTCTTTACCAGAAGCACTTCTCCTGTAGATGTCAAGGTATTTATATATACTATTCCTAAGCAACGTTTTTCTTTTTTTTTCTAAAAGCATTCACAGTTGCAAACACCACTTGAAAAAATAATTAGATAAAATAATCTGTTTATATTTCAATATTCTAACTGTCTGCTCCAAGATATTAAATGGTAGTTTAATTCAATTTTAAACTTAGATTTGTACATGTTGATTTTTATACCAAAACATTTTACTTTTATACTATCAAATACATATAGTTCAATTAATTGTGAATAAGTGTCCAAATGAAATAGGAAAATTAAAATAACAAAAACTAGAATTCTATTGTGACATACAAATCAATATTTGATATATTCTCGAGAAGGTCTCCTACGAATTTCTTCATATTCCATAAAGAAATCTTCTATTAACAATTTTATAATATTGTATAAATCCTTCTTCTACGAAAAATCAATAAGGAGTAGCTTACTTTTAGGATTGGTTCTTTCTCAAACAACTCTGGCAATTGTACTCATATTCATATTAATAAATATCTATATATGTAAATGCTAGGTTTATGTTTCATTTCCTTTATATGTCTCCAATCCTTTCGACAATGAGATTTCGAAAACCACAAGTGCTAGAAACGTGCCATTTTCACTGTCGATACCAAATTTTCTGTAGATTGTCCAGTTCTAATTGAATATTTAAAAAAGTATGGCCGTTATTCCTTTACTACATTTCTATAGATAAACTAGAAATGTTAAAATTTTAAAAAAGTAAAAAGCATCATGTTCTACGAGTTATACATTCCAACACCACATAGTTGTATACATAGGTTGTATATCTCTCAGGCGTTTATTTCATGGCCAAATTATAATTAAAAACGAAGGATAACCATTTCTCAAGTCTAAGATTAATCCACTCCATTTCTCCAGTTTTGAGTGTTTTACCCAATGAACACCATATATTGCTGACATTATTATTAATTGTGTACGTAAAGTATTTGCTCATTACGTACTGCAAGAAGAAAGAAAACACTAATCGTACATGAATTAGAAACTTCAACTGGAAATAGGCTCAAATCTTGCAAACGGTGCGATATTGGAAAAAAATAATCGAAAAAAAAATCTCCCTAAAGGTACCCGTTGCCGATTTTTACCAAGACGTCTTTCATTTGTTTCTCTAAAGGGACATGTACAGATATTGTGAGGAATGACAAGGAAATTCATGTTCATATGTGAATGATGTGCTGTGTAGAGAGCACAGGTTTAGCTAGTATATTTTATTAATAACACTACACTGAGGCGTAACTAGTTCCTGTGTTAAAAATCCACAAGGAATGCTTTATTCTTGAGGGTTAGTTTCGCGGAAAGTTTCTCGAAAACGACTGAGGCTCTTTTCTTTGTATTGCATAAATAGACCCTATGTTTGATTAACAATCTGACAATATGGCAAAACTGATTTGTCCTAGAAAATTCCATAAGGGATAGTTTATTCTTGAGGGTATTTCTCGGACTATTCTTGTTTTTCTAGGAATCTTTTCTCAAGAACGTCTTATGCGAATTTGTTCATATAGATATCATAAATGTATGTATCACTAATAACCTGATAGCTAATGAAGGACGACAGATCATGAAGATAATAGGAAAAAGAAGAAACAGCATGCTTGGCCATCTTATTCGACACTTTGATTGGATCACTGTGCTGATAGAGGGAAAGACAGAAGGTAAACCAGGAAGTGGAAGACCAAGGATAGAATATCTAGATGCAGTTACGAAGAAGAGGCCTTATCAAAGTATAAAACAACTCTCGCAAGGGAGAGAAAAGTTTTAAAATTTCCATGTTGCCCACCAACCTATGGTTGAGGTGAACAAAAAGAAGAATATGACATAACTAATTTGACCTGAAAAATCCAGAATTGGTAGCTTACTCTAGGGGAATGAATTTTTGTACGACAATTTCCTCAAGAAAGAATTTATACGATTTTATTGATGTTTCATAAATTAATGTTTCATTATAACCTGATAATATGGTGTAGCTCATTTGTCCTTTTAAAAAATCCACAAGAGGTAGTCCATATTTGAATTTTCTTTGGAACTGAGTTTTCTGCAAACGTCGTTTTCGGAAAACATGTTTTTGTTTGTAGTTCATAATTAAATGTTTCGATAATAACTGCAGTATAAGAAGTTGGAGTGAGAAAGTTTAGTATAGTGGCTGTATTTATTGTTTACATTGACCATCTAGTTTGAACGGCGTGAAATGCGTTTGTAGAAACGCTACGGACTCGTATTGAGAAAACAGCTAGTCAATTTGAGATACGTAAAATAAATTTGTGCAAACTTCATTCTCTGAGAAGTCATGACATTGGAAATTGTATGACAAATCAAGGAAACTAATTCTGAACTCAAGAACGGTTTGTCTATAGCTCAATTCTTTCTCAAGACACAGTACGTTACAGCCATCATAACGGACAAAGAAACAAATATAATAACGGTTTTGTATCTGCGTAGGCGAGAAAAAAAAAATAATGTTGAATTGAACATTTTCTGAATTAGAGACCATTTCTCCTAGCTCTTTCTTTTATAAGAGCAAAAGCGAATGAATCTTATGTAAATAGATGATATGTTACGTGACTGAATCCAATAATAGAGATTTCATAGCTTGTGACAGGGTAACAGAATGTAATAGAATCATCTCTCACGTAATAGTTAAGGCGAGATGTCAAATGAAATTAATTGTAGTAACCAATCTAATGGAGGTCATAAAGAACATAAGCCTTTGGAAAGGGTCATTCGAAATTACAGAATATTACCTATAATGTTGCTTTCATGTACTTATGGTCAGTCATATTAACGTCTCTCCACTGTGACGAATTATGCTTTTATTCCATGACGTTTGGTACATTAAGACGGACGACGAAACAATAGATCTGATTAATGTCTGTTGTGTTTGCGAAGGAAAATCTTGGATAAAAAAAAATTGATCAGTGGTCGACTTTCAATAACACTCATCCTAATCTAATCTCGAGAAAAACTGAAGGCAGGGTTGGAAATTAAGAGAATGAATTTTATATTTTCCTCTTCTTCTACACTCTTTTTCTGCTGTAATCTTATAACAAACGACTAAATGACTAATATTCTACAATCAAATAATTATTATATTACATTGAAGTGTAAAACGAAGTAAGGTTGATGTTAAGATAAATATTATGTCATAATTTTATAATTATTGTCCGTTTAATACTTACGTTATTCTCGACGTTGCTATGTGTTTTACGTAATATATATATTCTCTGTCTCTCTCGTCTGTACTTATTACTGCAATTTTAAATGAGATCCAGATTAAAATTGATTAACGTGTGAACAGCGAATTTTCAACCTCACTTAAAACCAAACACGAGATTACACTACGTGCCTGAAGTTGGCCCCCCCACCTCTCCCAAATTACATCAAACATTGCACATCATTAGTGCATCGTTAGTGCACGTTAGTGCACTCAGAACTAACGTTAGTGCTATCAGCGTTTACGAGATATTGAAGATTTTTGGTGGGGGGGGCCAACTTCATATGAAGTTAGCCCCCCCACCCATCTTTATGCAGACAGGTTTTCACAAAACTTAGCACATCGTTAGTGCGTCGTTAGTGCACTTAAACACACTAAGCACCACTGTTAGTGCTAACATATTTTGGGATTTATTCAAGATTTTTGGTGGGGGGGGGCCAACTTCAGAAATATCAAATTCTATACAAATAGAGGTAGAAACATAGAGTTAACGGCAATCGTTAGTGCATCGTTAGTGCAACTAAACGCACTAATTACTAACGTTAGTGCTAACATATTTTGAGATTTATTCAAGATTGTTGGTTAGGAGTCAACGTCAGAAATATCAAATTCTATACAAATAGAGGTAGAAACATAGAGTTAACGGCAATCGTTAGTGCATCGTTAGTGCACCTAAACGCACTAACGTTAGTGCTAACATATTTTGGGATTTATTCAAGATTTTTGGTGGGGGGGCCAACTTCAGAAATATCAAATTCTATACAAATAGAGGTAGAAACATAGAGTTAACGGCAATCGTTAGTGCATCGTTAGTGCACCTAAACGCACTAAGCACTTACGTTAGTGCTAACATATTTTGGGATTTATTCAAGATTTTTGGTGGGGGGCCAACTTCAGAAATATCAAATTCTATACAAATAGAGGTAGAAATATAGAGTTAACGGCAATCGTTAGTGCATCGTTAGTGCTAACATATTTTGGGATTTATTCAAGATTTTTGGTGGGGGGGCCAACTTCAGAAATATCAAATTCTATACAAATAGAGGTAGAAACATGGGGTTAACGGCAATCGTTAGTGCATCGTTAGTGCACTTAAACGCACTGATTACTAACGTCAGTGCTACAATATTTTGGGATTTATTCAAGATTTTTGGTGGGAAGGCCAACTTCAGAAATATCAAATGCTATACAAATAGAGGTAGAAACATAGAGTTAACGGCAATCGTTAGTGCATGTTTAGTGCACTTAACGCACTAAGGACTAATGTCAGTTCTACAATATTTTGGTATTTATTCAAGATTGTTGGTTAGGAGTCAACGTCAGAAATATCAAATTCCATACAATTGATGCATAAATATGGGGTAACGGCAATCGTTAGTGCATTGTTAGTGCACTTAAACGCACTAAGCACTAACGTTAGTGCTACCATATTTTGAGATTTATTCAAGATCTTGGGGGGGTCAACTTCAGAAATATCAAATTTTATTCAAATAGAGGTAGAAACATGGGGTTAACGGCAATCGTTAGAGCGTGATTTGTGCACTTAAATGCACTAAGCACTAACGTTAGTGCTGCCACATTTTGGGATTTATTCAAAATTTTTGGTGGGGGTCAACTTCAGAAATATCAAGTTCCATACAAAGTGTCAGTATTTTCAGGAAGCACTAACGAATGCACCAATTACTTTTTTAGTGCTTGAAGTGGGCGCAAATTCGCGCTGACCACCAAAGATATTTTACTAGTAGCATCTACACTAATTAATCACTAATGTTAGGGGTTGATGCACGAAGAAGCAATAACGATGCACTGAGGATTGTACTAGAAGTGATCATTAGTGCTTTTTAATTTGGCAGAAATTTGACACAGTGAAAAACTCCCCTTAAATTTCTTATGTGAGTTTCCTGAGATGTAACTGGTCATAACTATACTAATAGTGAAGCACTAACGAAACTGAAAATATTTTTTAGAACCACGAACGATGCACTAACGAACGGCTTTAATTTTTCGTTATTGGTTGAAGTGGAGGTGCCAAGTTCATGAAGGCTACCAAAGGTTTTTTTTTACTTGTAGGACCTACATTAATGAAGAACTAACGTTAGGTGTTAGTGCGGTATGAAGCAGTAACGATTTCAGTAGAAGAGGTCTATTGCTTTTGATTTTGGCGGAAATTTGACGCAATGAAAAATTCCCCATGAATTTCTTATGGGATTTTTGTGGCATATAATTGGCCATATCTACATCAATAGCATTAACGGAACTATGGGTGTTTTGCAGAAGCGCTAACGATACATTAACGAATGGACTTATTTTTCGTTAGTGCTTGAAGTGGGAACCAAGTTCACGCTTGCCCGCAAAGGTTTTTTACTTGTAGCACCTACACTAATGAAGCATTCAACTTAGGTGTTGGTGCACTAGGAAGCACTAATGTTACATGTAAAAAAAAACTTTCGAAATTAGCGTGAAGTTAGCCCCCACTACAAGCACTAACGAAAAAAATAGTTTTATTCGTTAGTGCATTGTTAGTACCTTTAGAAGATACAAGTAGTTTCGTTAGTGTTTCACCATTAGTGAGGATATGGCCAATTATAAGTCAGAAAACTTACGAAACTCACATAATAAATTTATGGGAAATTTTACATTGCATCAAATTTCCGTCAAATTCAAGAGCACTAATGATCTCTTCTAGTGCAATCGTTAGTGCTTCTAGAAAATACTAACAGTTTCGTTAGTACTTCAATATTAGGGTAGCTATGGACAATTACATGTCACGAAACTCCCATAAGAAATTTATTGGGAATTTTTAATTGCATCAAATTTCCGCCAAAGTCAAAAGCACTGATGATATCTTTTAGTGCAATTGTTAGTGGTTCTTAGTGCACCAACCCCTAACGTTAGTACTTCAATAGTGTAGGTGCTACAAGTACAATATCTTTGGAGGGCACGGGAACTTGCCCAACTTCAAGCACTAACAAAAAATTGATGCCATTTGTTAGTGGATCGTTAGTGCTTCTAGAAACCACTAAAGGTTTGTATGGACTTTGATATTTCTGAAGTTGGCCCGCCCAACAAAAATCTTGAATAAATCCCAGAATATGGTAATGCTAACGTTAGTGTTTACTGCATTTAAGTGCACAAACGAAGCACTAACGATAGCTGTTAACCCCATGTTTCTACATCAATTTGTACGGAATTTTATATTTCTAACGTTGACATCTAACCAAAAATCTGGAATAAATCCCAAAATACAGTAGAACTGACATTAGTGCTTACTGCGTCTAAGTGCACTAACGATGCACTAACGATTACCGTTAATCCTGTTGCTATGTCAATTTGTATAGAATTTGATATTTCTGAAGTTGGCCCCCCCACCAAAAATCTTGAATAAATCCCAAAATATGTTAGCACTAACGATGCACTAACGATTGCCGTTAACTCTATATTTCTACCTCTATTTGTATAGAATTTGATATTTCTGAAGTTGGCCCCCCACCAAAAATCTTGAATAAATCCCATAATATGTTAGCACTAACGTTAGTGTTTAGTGCGTTTAGGTGCACTAACGATGCACTAACGATTGCCGTTAACTCTATGTTTCTACCTCTATTTGTATAGAATTTGATATTTCTGAAGTTGGCCCCCCCACCAAAAATCTTGAATAAATCCCAAAATATGTTAGCACTAACGTTAGTGCGTTTAGGTGCACTAACGATGCACTAACGATTGCCGTTAACTCTATGTTTCTACCTCTATTTGTATAGAATTTGATATTTCTGAAGTTGGCCCCCCCACCAAAAATCTTGAATAAATCCCAAAATATGTTAGCACTAACAGTAGTGCTTAGTGTGTTTAAGTGCACTAACGATGCACTAACGATGTGCTAAGTTTTGTGAAAACCTGTCTGCATAAAGATGGGTGGGGGGGCTAACTTCATATGAAGTTGGCCCCCCCACCAAAAATCTTCAATATCTCGTAAACGCTGATAGCACTAACGTTAGTTCTGAGTGCACTAACGTGCACTAACGATGCACTAACGATGTCCAATGTTTGATGTAATTTGGGAGAGGTGGGGGGGCCAACTTCAGGCACGTGATTACACTCATCAAACAGTGCAGCAGCGTTGTCAACCTCAGAGAACAAAATTATCAATTTTAGTCTTTAAGATTATCGTAAGTTACAAACAATTATCGTATATTCCTTATGAATGTAACAATTTTGGCGTGCGTGTGTAAAGACGTTTAAGTCGGAGAAACACTAACTGAGAAAAATGAATTTGAAATTTTGAAAAATCACAGTAAATCCTTAAACCTTCAGAAGTCGCGTCCTAGTTTCGTAACTCAGAGGTCACGCACAGTCTTTTGGACTGTGCTGCTAAAACTAAACGTAAATGAAAAAAATATATTGATAATACTAATTATATTCCCTTGATTTTATTTTTTAATGCATTCGAAGTTCATTAAATGATTTATGTTCCTTTCATACAAGAAAGAAAAAAAAAGGAATTACAGTTTCCAAGAATAAATGGAGAAACCCATCGGTATTTTCTATCATTTGAGTATGGAGTACAGAAATAAAATTCAGTACTTATGAAACGTTTGTATGTGAGTATCGTATTAATTTTCGTTAACATGTTGGACACTTGAGTGACCAATATTCTCATTAATAATGAGAATATATTTCAAAATACATGCACTTAAAATTGATTAGATTACTTGAAAAGAAAGTCAATGATATAAAGATTCCTTACTACTATTCCCTCAATAAACAAACAACAACTAGAGGGAAATAAGTCGCGGTGGCTCAATAGTAGAGTATTTAGCTCTGACAAGTGGGCTCCGTTGTTCGATCCCAGCTTCTGGCGAAAGGGCTTTGTGGTTTGAAAAACCGTGTGCTCGGGCTCTCTCAAGTTTTTCTCGTTTTCTCCCACTTCCGTTATTCCACCATTATCATTCATCTCATCATTACAACCTCCTAAGTATCGATACACAAATGTAACATGTTAAACTCAGAAAATTAATAAATAAATAATAGAAAGTAATGGAAAGCACAAAAACAGTTTGTAGTATTGAATATACATACTATATTTTGATAACAACTTAACATCTTGAATTATTTAAGATGGTTTTATTTCACTAGTGGCCAGTAACAACTTCAGAATCAAGATTTTCAAACTTCTTACTCGTTGACAGTGATGATATCAGGCGTTGGATTAAAAGTCCTCAGGAACAGTGAAATTTACCCCCGATATGTTTACGATCGGATTGAAAATGGATTTCCAGTACTTTTGTAGTGCTACTTTCACCTCTTATTTATTCAAAGTTACTACGTGCGTAAACATTTTGAAATTACAATTGCACATTGAGGTTGTGTGTGCTCTCTACATATATAGTTCTTACACTGATGACAGTTTGTCATCAATTTTCTGTTTTTCTTCCAGTCACAATGGTACCGTTTTCCGGGAGCATTTCTGTCATTAGTGGGTGGTGGAGCAGTGTTAACTTCTGAACTTTCTGTTATTTTGTGTAGCTTATGTTTTGTGTTCAGATTATGTATTTTATTTAGAATATGTCATCTCAAATATTCACCGTAAAGATTTTTTTCAAGCTTTTTTTTACAAACTATTTATATTCCAGTTCACTATTCTGTCCAAGCACAATAAAACTATTCAGTCCAGTGTTTAGTAGACTAATTAAAATAGTATTGTCCATCGTTTCGATGTTCTACTCACTGAACAACGTCCTTTGATCTCGTTTACAGTGTCCACTCTTCCTATAGTAGAATTATAAAATGTAAGCACAAAGTGGATTCTCTGCTCTTCTGATTGTGGGTCGATTTTCTCTGCAGATATATAGCAATACTATTTTATAAATCCTTTGATTAGCATATGGATCTATATCATACAGCATAGAGTCCGTAACAAATAGGCCTACAGTACATGCCTCAAATAATGTATTTGCTGCGTCTTCTATCTATTTCACTACAGATAAATGACATGCTAAATTACATCCGCTCGTCCAATGGGTTATGGTAGGACAGCGTACCTTCCATAACATCTTGTCATCTATTCCTTTATATTAGAACAGATAAACTTGGGTAACCTATTTTCAATATTTGTGTTGTCACCAACTAATTCAGAGTCATGTTATCTTCTTTTACAATATCTTCTTCTTCTTTAGAATCCAACATAGAAATTAGTTCTATTTCAGACAGATCATTTTAATAATAATAATAATAATAATAATAATAATAATAATAATAATAATAATAATAATAATAATAATAATAATAATAATAATATCCTTATCAATAACTTCGTCCAATATTTACATCTATTAGTCCTAACGGTTTTCCAAAATAAAATTGCAGCCAGCGCTTTGTAACTTATTAAATGATATTCGAATATATTTAATTATCAATTAGGACGAAACATTACAAAACTAGTTCTTTTACTAAAATTCTCTTCAATTTTCATAATTCTATTGATCATTCTTTAACTTTCCTTTTAATATCTGATCAGGTTATCTTTACTCATAAAAATTTCTAGAATCCGTCACCTCATTTCTTATGTTAACCGACCCCCTGCGGTAAGCGTCGGTGCACCACCGATGGGCAACTAGAGATATCTCGCCAAAAATTGGCGGCCCCGCAGCGACGATGCGCGGTGGCCCCACTTCCGCTTTGAAAATTATACCACCAGCGGCAGAGACGCGACGAAACGCCAATGAAGAACAAAATTACTCTCCCGAAATATGTTAAATCGCCTATATTCGTAATTTGTTACATTAAAGAAAGTCTATAAAGCACTTTTAAGAAAAGTAAAAAGTACGTGCCCCAGGATAGGGGCGAACCACCAACTTTTGAATTACTAGGCGCGTGCTCTTCCGACTTGGCCATGAAGACGATGGTGAAAACATTGCTTGTAGGGGCATAAATCGTTGAGGTATTTCTAATTTAGCTAATCAGAGTTCTCCTGTAACCGTGTTTATTCGACGATAACCGTTTGAGATTAGATAAAATCCGTTCGCCATGTAATTTTGTAACAAAATGATGCGCGTCTATTTACTTTATTTTAATGGTTCTCCCATATTCACTTTCAAATGATCGGCTACAGTTGTCATCAAAATTCATACAATTATACGCACTCATCTCAAGATTTTCACATCATGATGTAGAGGCAGGGGTTATTCTTGACCCTTGTAGGTCACTTTAGAAACAATTCGTCAGGAAAAAAATATATAATAATAACCGCATGCACATGACTGGCGATAGTTCGTGTTGGTCCCTTCGCGATTGTCCGCGACAAATCGAAGAAGCGCGGACTAAAATGAAGTCCTCACTGCTACGCGGTGGTAACTTCAATACCCCAACTCTAGATATCTATTTCTACTCGACGAAACCCTGCCGCCACTGGCACACTAGCGGCAGTCCTTCGACGCGTCCCTATAGCGACGATCGACATTTACCGGCAAGTGGGCCACTAGGTGTTGGCGACGTTTATTACATGAGGGAAGTTAAGCTGAAGTAGTTTGAACATTTCTTACAAAAGTGTTCCTTCACAAAATATGTGCGAGTATTGAACAGGTTTAAAAATTGTTGCATGAATAATACAAGGCTTTACGTTTTTAATTAATAATATAAATCTTATTTATTTACCTTAGGTCTAGCAAGTGGTTATACTTTGTCCTAGCATTAGTAGTAGTTTAAGCAGTTGCTAGATGTCTAAAAATGCCTGCACAGAAGAAATAGTTAAGTTTCTTCATTTCATATGCAGACCCTTGTTGGTTGTCATCAACACTTCCGTGACTTATATTGTTTTATACAACTTAAGGGTTTGGCTTCTTGCTACAAGGCGCCTGTGTCGCAAGAATAGGAATTAATATGTTCAAATGAACGGCCAGTGGCATGGTCTTGTAGTCCAACTAGGGGAATAATGTATATACTAAGCGCTGTTCTTAGGTGATGGACCGGATTCAATCCCAAGTCGTGGTTCTGAGTTCATGATAGTAGTGGGTCCTTTCCTTCACGATCCCGGTGTTGCCTAAAGATGCTTACACAGAAACTCGAGTGGAGTTAAATGAACATTCCAGCTTTGTATCCCACATTTATACTCTTTAAGCTAAAGGAGATGAGTGATTACGAGAAGTGAATGAAGGTATAATTGATGGAATGGTAATATGCAGGAAACGGCAGAACTCAGAGTACTCGTGTCGCCAAGGATCGAACCAAAGTCCTCTTGCACTAGAGGTGATCCCTCTACCACTGGGCCATCATGCTTCCTTCCCAGAACTGGAATTAGGTTTGGTGGGGTCCTAAGCTACTGAAGATGAAGGGGCCCTTTATGTGTCCAGATGAACGTAGGACCTTATATACAGAAATGATATTTTAGAATATTTTAGGAAGCAGACTAGCAGAAGGGGCCCCACTACTTACATCAAAGGGGACTACACAAACGAAGCACTGTTGCTATATGTAGATGCTACTTTATTTATTGTTTTTCTTATATTTTGGAAATGTACATACATTTTTCTTTGAATTTTTGGAGCCCCAGGAGTATGGGGCCCTAAACTATAGCTTGTTTAGCTTATACGTAAATCCGGCACTGCCCTTCCCCATACACATAATAATTTAAAAGCAAAGGGTAAAATACTCATTATTTCTCAGTTTCTATATACGTGGAATAACTGATTCTAATTTCTAAGCTATCTCTAACTTCTACTTTCCCACAGAACCAAATTACTGCGAAACAAACTGTACTACATTAGCCATTCTGTACTTTCCTAATGGCCCACCTGATCCTACTCGGCAAATGTTATAAAATTTTCTCTCGAACAGAACACTCATATGCAAACATATACGTACATTCATTAATATCAACAATGTTGTGTTAATCTGTCTTCAGCATGTCAATATTGTTAGTTTATTTTCTATATTATGCTTAATATAAATTATTGTATATCATTATTAATAGAATTAAAAGCTGCTATCCTTGAACTCTCTGTTATCGTTACTAAAAGCTGGAAAATTCAGTGCAGCGAACAAGGATTTGAATATAACACGCATTGATACTTGCTCTATAAAAGCGACAAAATGCTCTGTAAACGAAAAAAAAAAAAAAAAAAAGCCATCTTGTGGAAAGTGGAAACAGTGGGAAAAGACCTCTTTTCTTCATAAGTATAAGCAGAAGTTTCTCTTTATAGACGATCCGTCAATTACAATCAGTTGCGAGAGGCGGTGTAGGGAGTATCAGAGTCGTGATACTAATGGTAATATGGTGTATACATATAGATTTCATGAAGAAGTAGTAAGAACAGCTTTCATTTACACCTTACAAGGATTTGCTGTATTTTGGTATTCAGTTGAAGAAAAGCGTCTGAAAGGATTACTTCCTTATATCAGTGTCAGGACTGATCGAGGCATCTTTAGGGAGACTCATAAGGATCCATCACTTCAATTACTGGCATTTGAAGAGTACCTGAATTCTCTCGACAGCGAAAACAGTGATACATTGAGTCGCTCTTGGTGGGAAAAGTTGTGTTGTTGTTGCTTCATCGGTGAAGACGACGCTCGAAGCGAAATGTCCGAACATGACGTCCTCGAGGACATTTCAGAGTCCGAGTTGGACAGAATTTTTCTCAACGGCAGCACAGGCAGTATAGCAAAGTCATAACCGCCAAAGAGAACTTGGTGGAGAAAGTTGTGTTGCTGCTTCAACCGTAATTGAATAAAGGGAAATTCTGCGATATATTTAGAACCGTCTACTTGAACTACAGACGCCTACAACAGGGAACACTTTTGGCTACCTAACAGCAACGCCGACACTGAGGAGGAGTTAATTTCCCTGATACTTCGAATCCTTATTGCACTGGAGCTCCTCCGTGGCTAAGCGATTAGCGTACGCGCCTTTGGCACGGGAGACCCGGGTTCGATTCCCGGCGGGAGCTCATGTGGTTCGGATTCCACGTTAATCAGTAGGTCCACGTCTCATATAGCCTCGCTGCTGAAAAGGGACGTTAAACTCAAAATCAACTCAACTCCTTATTGCACTGAAAATCATTTTGGAACTTAAAAGAAGGAGAAAAAGAGAATTTGAATTGTAGCTGCCGAGCCTTGGCACATAGAAAGAAGTTTGGAAGGAAAACTATATCTTGAACTATCTACATCATATCATTTCGGCTTACCTGCAATAATAGTAATACGATGGTCCGCTGGAGAAGGTGTTGGCTACTGAAGTGGAGAATTATTCAATTACTATCTTCATGAATTGGCCATCACACGTGGATGTTATGAATGCATTGTATTAATTTATTGTACTAGTTTGTATGTAAAGAAGTACGTGAAGCTTCTATTTCTTTTATTGAATTTAAAAAGCATATTTGTGAATGCGTCGTTAAAATACATTCTAAACAGTTGTGAAAGCGCTGGCAATGAAGAAGTAATTATTTTTTAAAAGTGAAATGATCTTTGGAAGAGAATCTGAAGCAGAAAATGGGACGATACTGATAGAAAAACGAGCGTTTGGCATGAATGAAAGGTGCAAACCATATTCACAATTAATTGAGACTTATTTTCTATTGCATTGTTTCATTACGCGCATTTTGGTGCTAACGTTTAAAAAAATAGTTTCGTTTCCGTCATATCACAATGTTACCTAAAAATACATACGATAAATTTGTAATTACTTATTTTGGTTGAAAAAACTATTAAAAACTATACCGTCCTTAACCTGACTTATTATTTCTAATACTTTACCATTTCACAGTACACCAGCGGTTCCCAACCTAGGGTTTTCCAGACTTTGTTTGTAATGTGAACAGTGTATAATCATTAGAATTTGCTTAAAAGTTTTAATGGGAAACGACAGACAAAAGTTTTGATATATCAACAGCCCTCAACTTACGTAAATAGATCAATCCGGTGCTCTTTTCCACAAGTCCGAAATTACGAAAAGTCGAATTTTTGCAATAAACATTTTCGTAATCAAATAAGAAATATAAGAAAAAATTTACAAATTATTCCAAATTAACAGTAGTTCATGCCTCAGTCACTAGATCGCTCGCAAAATACAATTTAGAAGTTTAATACCACAAGGTGGTTCAAAAGTGTGGAAACATCCAAATAAAATCCAAACCGTTCAGAATTGGGGAAAAAACTGATAATAACAGACGAGGGGGAAAGTCCTTTGAGACATAATGGCACTATCGGTCGCCGTCTTGAAATCTGCCCTCTTGAAATGGCGGGAAGTTTTAAAATAGGAACCCTATTGGGTGAAACATCTAATAGGATTAAAATTTTTCCAGAAAGCCAGTGGTGAAATGTTTTTGGCTCTACAACCAACTGTTCTGAAGTTTTAACTGATTTTCGTTTGTTTCAGGCGGTGTAACACGGAATGGCACTAACAAAAAAAAAAAAAAAAAATGAGCGGATAGAGATCGTGTTGATCTCAGGAGAGCGAAGCAGCAGGCCGATCGCAGACGATTTCAACGCTCGTCACTCAGAACCGGAACCCATTTTCCATAGTACAGTGTGGAAAGTTACAGTGAAATTTAAAGAAACCGGATCGGTGGAAAACAAACCAAAATCAGGGAGGCCTCGCACAGCTACTGACGAAGCTACATCAACTGCTGTGTTAGCATCATTCGCGAAAAGTCCCACCCGCAGTACCCGTCGCTTAGCTCAAGAACGTGGTGTATCCCATACGTTTATCCTACGAATCGTATCTGTGCCTAGGTGGCACCCATACAAGATACAGCTATTCCAATATCTAACCGAGGATGGTCTAGGCCGCCGACTCGCATATGACATGCTGTTCTTCAACGAGGACAATTTTTTGTATTGTGTGAACAAGCAAAATCATTGATATTAGTGTGACAACAATCCACACTGGTACGACGATTCTCGGATCGTTGGCTCTAACAAGAGCAATTCCCACAGAGATGGATAGGCCGGACAGGATCTGTGGAATGGCCACCACGTTACTCAGACACCATTCCATTGAATTTTTTACCTGTGGGGCTACGTGAAAGCCCTTGGTATGCTACCAAGATCAGGGACATTAGCCACCTTCAACGCAGGATTATTACGCGTGTGCCAGCATTCCTGAGGATATGTTGGGCTGAGTGATAGATGCCTGGCAGTAGCGGGTACATTGAACGATTGCTCAGGAGGGACAGCACATTGAACAATTCATGTAATATTGGTCAGTGAGCCGCACATTTCCCGTAGTGTTATCTTCAGGTAAGTGAAGAAAATCGGTTAAAACTTTGCAATGGTTAGTCGTAGAGCCAAAAACATTTCACTATTGGCTTTCTGGAAGAATATCAGTCCTATTTGATGTTTCACACGACAGGGTTCCCATTTAAAAAAGTTCCCTTCATTTCAAGATGGTGGATTTCAAGACGGCGGCCGATGGTGCCATTCCCATGCCGTAAACGTCGTCAGCATCTAATGGCATACTTAACGGTAAATGTCGATCGTCGATATAGTGACGGTCGAAAGATTGCCGCTAGTGCGCCACTCGAGTCAAAACAGATACTTTGAGTCGGGGTGTTGAAGTTACCACCGCGTAGCAGCGTGGACTTCATTTTGGTCTGCGCTTCTTCGATTCGTCGCGGAGAATCGCGAAGGAACCAACACGAGCTATCGCCAGACATGTGCATGTGGTTATTATTATATTATTTTCTTCAGACGAATTGTTCCTAAAGTGAGCTCTAGGAGTCAAAAGTAATCCCTGCCTCTACATCATTTGATAAATCTTTACAAGAGTGCGTATAATTGTATGAATTTAGATGGCAACTGTCGCCGATTATTAAAAGTAAATATGGGTGAACTATGGAATAAAGTAAATGGACGCGTGTCATTTTGTTATAAAATTACATGGCAAATGCATTTTATCTGATCCCAAACGGTTACCATCGAATATACACGGTTAAAGGAGCACTCTGATTAGCCAAATTAAAACGACTGCAACGATTTCCTCTACAAGCATGCTTTCTTCAACGCCACCGTAGCGAAGTCAGAAGAATACGCGGCTAATAATCATAAGGTTGGAGGTTAATACTCACCTCGGGGTACTATTCTTTTACTTTTTAAAGTGTTCTAGGCATATCTTAATGTAAACAATCACGCATATAGGCGATTTAATGTATTTTGGGGGAGTAATTTTGGCGTACCTGACGCTGGTGGTATAATTTTCAAAACGGAGAATGGGCATCGCGGACTATGGGACCCCAATTGTTGGCGAGATGTCGTTAGTTGTCCATCGGTGGTCCACCGACGTTTATGGCATGGGGATATGTCTCAAAAGGTCTCCCCCCCGTCTATTACCATAATTTTTTCCTTTATCCCAATTTTTTGAGTATTTCCTCACTTTTGGAAAACCCTGTACTTCTTACTTTAGATGTAGATACGGTTCCTAATGTTTACTTACACTGGGAACTTCTTACGTAACAATGGATTTGCGTATGTCGAATCGACGTAACTCGCGGACTGACTGCACATGTCACTGAGTGGTATACACGAAAATAGGTACCTTCTTGTTAGAAATTTATTGGCTACAATCCATTGAAAAAGTGACATTACAGTCCGTCACAAGCGGTCACACAGACCCCTAAACACCGCTTCTAAAGGAAACGCTGATGCAATGAAATGTTTCAGTGACGGAATGTCAGAGTGTCACCTCGAAGACACCTTGGCCTCCAATTTGGAGAACAGATCATATAGTCCAGGATGTTGACATGAGGACTCCCTTCCGGCTCTCCGTCCGCCGTGATAAGTTAGGTAACATGGAACCAAGTTTAAGTCGACTTACGAAATGAAGCTGAATCCTGTTGGAAGACCCAATGGATATTAGCAAAACGGGTGTGACTGAAAGGTTGAACACAGGTGTCAGAACATCAGACTGATACTTCACGGCATGCGTTTTCACTCCAGTTCGCGGAACTGGAGGTTTGTAACGCCATGACACATTCATGGCGGGATCCACTGTTGAAGAGAGCACAGCGATTTCTTACGATGATATTCTATGTACACGGGGTCAGTTTGGGCGTTCAAGAACTCCTCAATGGTAAAGATATTTTTGTCCGTGGTACGACTCACCTGTGAATGATGATCTCTTATGATCCTATTCCAGCGTATTTACAGAGTCAGGAAATTTCCTTTGAGGCGTTTATGGATCTAAACCCCTAAATCCTTACACAATATCTGAAACATGCATCGTGAATGCCATCTGGTTTCTTTCGCCATGAATCTTTTGATTTCACACCGATTATGTTGCAGTCAAGTGCGCACATTATGTTAGCTAATGGAGTCCTTACAGCATATGTACTACTCAAAATTGGACGATCCATGACTGTGGACGCCGGCAGATATATCTCAAAGGGGAAGGTGATAAATACATGGGTAATAATGGGTGGCTCCAGGAGGCTGAATATCTCAATTGTACTTTTACGTACATGATGTAGACCTACAACGTTAACCTATTCTCGTTTGTACCCCGCTGTATTTAAAACAAGCAAAGGCAGTTTAAACAATGTGATTACAGACCATCATACTCTATATTACCTCCACAAACATGCGCACTGACAATTTTTACCTCGCTACATATGATCGCGTAAAGTTTGTATCAACATCAAGCAATGCTGAAAAGTAATGTCTCCTATTTTTTATATGAAAACAGTTAAGCTTATTCATATATAAAAGTAATCAAGAAAGTTCTGTCGCTTTTTGTGGAGGTCTGTGTTCAATTGGCCCTCACAAAGTGAGTTGAATGCGAATGAAGATAAAGCGAAGGTCAATTGAGCCGTGTTCAAGAAAAAACTCTGGAGCCAGCACTTCTGAATCCCAAAGGGGTCCTCCTGTTACAGGACAACTCTAAACCCCACGTGGCAATAATGACCCGGCGCACCATTCTACGCATTGGATGGAAAATACGAGTGTCATTTAACTCGAAGTGGCAACATAGTTGTGAAATTGAATGTAGTGAATCACTCACCTGAATAAGATTACAGTCCTTCGATGTAGTGTCTGCCAGACTGTTGAACCCTTCGCCAGATGTCTGGTAACTGTTGAATACGTGTCAAAGCCCCACGTTGTGAGAGGTATTGACAGTGCGCCCTAAGGCACGAGCAATGCTGGGAATGTCTCTGAAACGTTTCCCCTGAGAAATTATTTCATTTTTGGGAAAATATCAAAATCGAAGTGGCTCTTATAGGGGAGTATGGCGGGTGCTCCAGTACCTCCCTACCTCATCGTCGTAACAGAGTCTGTACTGGATTGGCTGTATGACATCTGCCATTGTCGTGTAGGAGAATTGGTCCAGACTCCAGGAGGTGTGGACGTTTGCGCCGCACTGCAGATGGCAAATGGTGACTGAGGTATGAAGCATAGTATGCAGCATTGACGGTAACGTCCGGTGGAACCTGATGTGACAGGATAATGCTTTCGTGATCGTATTACATTATCATCATCACCTTCAGGTTTCCTGGCTCTTGTATAAGCTTTTTTCGTCGTGGAGATTCTGGGTGGCGCATTCACTCGACTGAAGTTTGAATTCAGCCTCGTAGAATCTTCCCCACGTTTCGTCATTTGCAATAAAGTGGTGCAAGAAGTCATCACCTTCCTCATTATAACGTTGAGGGTGTAGGCGCCCACATTTCCACCTATGCCACTTTTGAACCTCGGTCAGAGCATGGGGTACCCATTTGGCTGCAATTTTCCACATACCAAGATCTAGTGTTAGCATGCGAAACACCGATCCGGAAAAAAATGTTCAGCTCCAGCGCCAATTCACTACAAGTCCAGCACCGATCACCGTCAGGCAGTGTTCGTAGTCTTGTAAGACGAATTTCGTCCGTAGCCGTTCGCATATACCCACCACCGTGCATTTTGTCTGTTGAGTGTAGTCTCGCCTGAAATTTAGCAACCTATCTCGTCACTGTCCGACTCGGTAGAGCAGCTTTACCATAGGCAGCTAATCATCTATGAATCGCCCTAGCATTTCGCCCTCGTGCCAGTTGGAATTTTATAAATACACGCTGTTCTGCATACGTGAACATTGCGTTAAGGGGGGTATTTCGCACAATAATCACTTTAACAATGTCTACTCGCCACACACACCTTAATATGGGACCGCTGCAGCGTTGAACTGACTCGTACACATCCACGGAACACACTATGTTCGTCATTTGTCTTCTGCTCACACGACACTCCAATCGTAGCAGTTTTGCCAGCTCGAGTTAAATGACTCTTGTACTATTGCATCCGACATACTCCCGATTATCGCCTGTTCCATTCCTTGGACAATCACCTTAGAGAACGCCAGTTCAAATCCATAGTAGAGGTGCAAAGTACACTTGATACCTTCTTCGCTTCACGGCCCACCAAGTTCTATCGCGATGGAATCCATGACCTTCCGAAACGTTGGGAGAAGGTGGTCGACGCTGATGGGAACTATATTTGATCTTCCTGGTATGCCTTAGGAGACATATCGATGTTCGAAGGTGGTGAGTGAAAAGTGACAGAACTTTCTTGATTACCTTTATAACACAAAGCACGAACACTGCTAGCACATCTACTTTAAACTACAGAGCACACTTTTTTTTTTTTATTTTGTCATATCATCACAGTGGCAATCAACATACTTCTGCCAACTTGCGATCAGTTCCATAATCTCATAGTAAAACTAGTAATCTTGATGAAAATATACAAGGCGAGCCAGTGTAAGAAAATGAAGTGAGAAACAGTTTCTCTCTAGAGGAACTTCTTTGCCTACATTACGAAACACTCATAAATACGTCACCAAAAGTATAAATTATTAGCATCCAACTGTACAGTACACAAGTTCAATGTTGCTTAAGAAAAGACGCTAAATACAAATGAAAAATGTATCTGTGATAATTTATTTTTATACAGCTGAACATCACTCTCTAAACTATATAGATAATTTAACACATTAAAATATAGGGTAAACAACAGATCATTGAACTCGAACTACACTACATTGAAGGTTTAGCCATGACAGAATTGAAAATTCATTAGTTGATTTTCTTGTAGATTGCATCATGACTGTAAACAAAGAACGTATTAATGAAATGATCTTAAGTAGCAAAACAAGCTACCTAAATAAGTTTACGTGATATTAATGTATAATTTGAATTATATTAAGTACATATTGAGTCTACATAATAATAATAATAATAATAATAATAATAATAATAATAATAATAATAATAATAATAATAATAATAATAAATACAATATATTGGGTAAATCAGAAGTCTGGGGTCATAGGTAAGGTTGCCAACTTTTGGAAATGGAAAAACCGGACACCCTCCTGGAGTAAGTAGCTATACTCTTCAGATAAATTGGTATCACTGCTACCTTGCAAACGATAACATCAATGCGACGACGGAACAACAAATTCGTTGCGGAATGGAATAACGATATGGCAGTGATCAGCCGGTTGTCAAATGCAGTTCATTTTAGAATCCAAATTCTACTAAATTTACTTTCCACGGAATTGAAAAAAAATCTGAATAATAAGAGAAAAATTACCGGACATTTAACGTCCGGTTTTGGGGACGTAACGGAATCGGACAAGGAGTTCAAAATATGAACTGTCCGGTAAAATACCGGACGGTTGGCGACCTTAGCCATAGGCCAAGTTCATTATGAGTAGAGATATTTTTTTAAAGAAATGGAAGAGAGTAAAATTGTTGGAAATAGGTGTTTATCAATCTAAAAATGGTGGGAATTTTCCGATCACAACGGCCGTTTGGACTCACAACAGCCGTTCCGATCACAACAGCCAAGGTATCCAATGTTAACCCTTTATTTACGGCATTTTGAAAAATGGAGCTAGACATGAACCTCTGAGGTGTGTTTGCTTGAATTATACCAGAATGAAATATTTTTGTGTGACAATTAAAAAAGTCATTCCTGATGTTTTTCGGTCCCTTTGACAGGAAGTACCGTCAGGTCAGTCAAATGGAAATGTCAATTTTCCAAAATATATAGTATATGAGGAAATTGTTATAAATAATTTTTTTCTGTGTTTCTTTAACAAATTATGACATTATAAATGAACTTTTGACTCTTATTAGCACTCAAAAATAAATTTGTACATTACTAGCACGCCAGCAGCAATAATATTGAACTTAATATGCATGGACGGCTCTAAAAGTGCATTACTACCTGCAATTCTCCTTTTCCTGCAACAGTAAGCAACCCAAAAATCTGAGTCATTGGTTGGTTGAGAATTAGAAAGGTATTGGACCAAACCTCAATTTTGTTACAAATATATCAGTGTGGCAAACTGCAAAGAAGAGAATAAAACAAGTTGTTAAGAATGACGGTTTTATTATTGCAACGTAAATGGATTGCATAAAAAGTTACCAAATGACCTTACTTAAGCAGTTCAAACAAGATGAATACTAAGAAATAGATATCAGTAAAAAACAGTTTATTTCCTTTCTCAAAAAAACAAACTCGTGAAAAGGAAAAAGGTTACATAATGTAAAGGTTTAATAAAAAAGCATAATAGCAGAACAACAAACATCCACAAGAAACAGAGGGTAACATCCAGAAGTCTTAAAGTGCAGAAGTCCTAAAAGGCAGAAGTCCTAAAAATATGGGCACTAGACCTAAATTTTAGGACTTCTGCACTTTAGGACTTCTGCACTTTAGGACTTCTGCATTTTAGGACTTCTGCACTTTAGGACTTCTGCATTTTAGGACTTCTGCACTTTAGGACTTCTGCCTTTTAGGACTTCTGCCGTTTAGGACTTCTGCCGCGATATGATTTTTAGGACTTGTGCCTTTTAGGACTTCTGCCATTTAGGACTTGTGCCTTTATCATTCACTTGCTTTAGTTCTGAAATTCGCCACCACCACACGAAATTGGGACGATGCAGCAACTAGTTGGCAATAATGTTACGAACGTATCTAATTCCAACAGTAACAGCTATATTTGTACTACTAAGATCGTTATTATCACTATCTGTTCTGCACTTATACACGAATTACATAATACAACCTATTTCATTCTAAGAATTAATTACATAATTTGTTAAGAAATTCGTTTCTTTCGAATGGAGATACGAGAATCCCAAGACAAATTCCTAAAACAAAAATAAATAAATAAATAAATAAATAATAAAAAATGTTTAAAAAGCATATTTTACCAGACTTCTGAAACCAAGCAAACATTCAGAATTGCAATATATACTGTGCGGAGCGTATTTTATTAAGAGTAGGACAAAAATCCACCAAAGTTTACTTAATTAGGATAAAAGCTCACTAGACATTTCACGAGTGAACATTAAATACCAACTGTATACATAAAGAACGCAGTAAATTTACTGATTAACATTGTTATTGAGTCTCATTGTTATTGAGACAGGATGATAATACAACACCAATCCATTCGCAACAATAATTTCTATTCAGAGATGTCCATAGGCGAGTTTTATAGAATAATAATCAAATTTACTGCAAAATTTTCAGCATTATTTCTAAATTGAAATAAATATATTGTACAAAGTTCCTGAGACACAGTAATAATACATATATACAAACTGAATAATACCTCAAAAGAATTTTTGGCGTGGGAGACCCGGGTTCGATTTCCGGTGAGAGCTCATGTGGTTCGGATTCCACGTTAATCAGTATGTGGACGTCTCATATAGCCTCACTCCTGAACGGGACGTTAAACTCAGAATCAACTCATCTCAACTCAAAGGAATTTTGTTGAAAAAAAAATATATAATTACATAGAATCACTCAACTAAGAATCTAAAATTGTACACAATTCCTTTTAAGACTGTAATCACATCGTCAGATTTGTAATTTTCACAAACGTTGTTCAACAGCACTAACAAGGAGACTTATGGAAGTGTAATTTACTGATTTGAATGAAACTTTGCATACTTGTAGAATATCAAAAAATAATCGTCACTTTTTTTAATTTTATTTTTGGCAATGGTGCGGGTTTAAGGGTAGAAACCACTCTTTGAACGCTAGAGGTGGCCTCCAAGCATAAACAGAAAGCAATCATTAAAATAGAAGATTAAATGATACGACCAGCTTACTGTCAAGGAGGTTTTAGGACAGGTGATTCAGAACCTGACGTTGAAATTACAAAATTCAAATTGGCGGATCCAATATGATGATTACAATTACAAAGTCTTCTGGTTTGAAATGTTCTGCATTTAGCCAAGAACAATTATAATTGGCAGGGGCTACTGAGAGAAGGCGCAGACTGATTTGAAACCCCTTTTTGTACTTATTTTAACAGGACGTTTGATTAAATCTATAGCCAAAAAGCTAGAAGCCAATGCCAATGCACTTGTCGCGAATGTGAAGCAACACATATTGGAAATTAAATATTTTTAACTCTGATCAATAGGTTTAATTTTTAAATGCAGACGGGACGTACTCTAGTGTTTACAGGGACACAAACAGTAGAAAGGGTGGTACAGTCAGTAAATTCTATGACTCGTAGCTACATCATACAGCCTTCAATTTCTGCAAATAGTGTTTTGTTATCACCACTTTTAATTGTTTTGTAGGAAAACAATGGAACATTTGGTCTTATAGTCCAACACAACCTCTTTAAATTTGAAGATATCCTTGTAAAAGCATCAAATCCGGAAAAATTAACATCAAGTCTTGTGAGATCATGGTTCCAAGAGATTTTTCTTCAAGCGTGTAATGCAAAGTCCATTTTGTTATTAGTTTCGTGGAGTGGTCATAATTCAACTTTGACCTATTTTAAGAACAAAAGAGTAACTCATAATAGAAACAATTTCTGCAGGAACAACTGGTAGTATTCAGCCTCTTGTTGTGTTCTTTAGGCCGTTAAAAATTTTCTTGAGACATTTTTCTGACACTGTCCTTCTCTACAACTATAACATGAATTTACATCTCCGTAATAATATAATTAAGATCTCATCACTGATTCATAATCAGTTTTCTTTTCCTAGATTTGCTAATATATATGCATGATATAAAAGCGGTTATTGGAAGAAAAACCATCTGTGTTTGAAAATTTTCTTTCAAAGATTGTGCAGCATTTTGCGATTTGTGCACAGTTATTGCCGTAATAAGGTGTGTGTGGTGTACACAATGTTTATGCATCACACACTTTTTTACTATATATCATTACCGTAAAACGTTTTCCCAATTAATTAATAATTATAACATTTGAGGATATAAGAAGTTCTGACATAGAGTGAGCGAGGGGACTCACTATAAATAAGTAACCCTTGCCAATTACAGAAACATTTAATTTTTATTTTATTTATTAATTTATATATTCTACTTCGTGAATTTATTTCTCCCTAAAGAATAATTTTCATTTTGAAGAGTGGACGTTTCGGTGTAAACATTAGAACTTTTACACCGAACCAGCCTCACACCTAAACGTCCTTACACCGAGCAATCCGTACACCGAAACGCCCTGCACCAAAACGTCCTACACCGAAACAGCCGTATCCCAGGAGTAGTTAATTACGAATATGACAATTATTTGCTACAGAAAGACTTCTGTACAAGAAATATATGTGTAAAAATAATTTACTTCAAAACAACACAAGGAAAGCAAAATTTATGACGTACATAACTAAAACACAATATTATGTTACTAATATGAAGTCAATGGTGTGGAAATAGAGAAAAACAGACATTATGAAAGATCTGGGAATCACATTTGGTAGAAAGTTAAAATTTTGTCAACATAGAAATATATCATGGAAAGAGTAAGAAAGGACAATAGGCTTCATTTATTTATTTATGTATTTATTTATTATTTCAGAACGATAGAATATGTATTTATACAAATAACTTGTAAGAACTAAGGCTCTGTAATATGAAACAGTATATCTAAAACTTGACTAACAGATTCACAGTATTCTTCTTACGGACGCGATGGTAGCGCCACAAGAGATTTTTAGGACTTCTGCACTTTAGGACTTCTGCACTTTAGGACTTCTGCCTCGGTATGATTTTTAGGACTTCTGCCTTTTAGGACTTCTGCATTTCAGGACTTCTGCACTTTAGGACTTCTGCATTTTAGGACTTCTGCACTTTAGGACTTCTGCACTTTAGGACTTCTGCCATTTAGGACTTGTGCCGCGAAATAATTTTTAGGACTTGTGCATTTTAGGTCCAATGCCGTTTAGGACTTCTGCATTTTAGGACTTCTGCCGCGTCCCCGAAACAGAGAGACAAACACAAACTATAAGACACCATTGGCGTAGCAGACTTGCGGGCCTCCCATGCAAGATAAAGACATGGGTCCCTACTTGTAAACCCATAACAATAATAATAATAATAATAATAATAATAATAATAATAATAATAATAATAATAATAATAATAATAATAATAATAATAATAAGAAGAAGAAGAAGAAGAAGAAGAAGAAGAATATCTGAAAACTTGGTTCTTTTTCAAAATCTCTGACTCTGCCCAAGAGTATGTCTGGATATAGCTGTCAAGTGTGCACTTTTTTTTCAATGATCGATCCCAAAGGTCAAAAGGGATGGCAATCTCCGAGAAAGAGGAACAAAAGTCTTGGTTATAATAAATTCTAGGTCAAAGTTCGAAGCACTTGCTTCCGACAGGTGCTTTTTTGTTTCTTATTTTTCGGGAAGAGAAAAGTTTTAGCCCTACGAAATTACAGTATACAATATTGTCAATTTGCAAGTGGATTTATTTATATTGCAATTTGTAGTAATAAAAAATTGTCATTAGAAGACATTATTGTAAAAATTAAGTGTTATTACTTCATCTATCGCAAGTCTTAGGGTCCCCTAATACCTTGCTCCCTCTCCACGGAAGATCGATATCGAAAATTTAGGATGTAGAATATAGTTGAATCAACAATCAAAATCTAAATGTGTTCTTTCATTTCCATAACCTGATACATGGCGTAAAGATGGCTCTACAAAACATGACGTTATTTCCATGCTCCTTTACTCAACGATCTCGTGTTACGCTGCGTTAAAACCGGTTGTATATCATTCTCTACAGTTGAAATTCTGGTCTGGTTCATAGATGGCAGGAAAAGTACAAAAACTTATCCACCTGTGAAGGAGGCAATTTGGCGTCCAGCAGTACAGAATTTAAAGTCACACAGTCAGCAAATAATTTATTTTGTTTACTAATTAAAATCTAATTTAGTGTGTTCAAACCTTGTATGTAGGTGTATGAAAGAATGTAAATCCCTTGTTTTATTTCGGATTTACGTTCGTTTGTAGTTATTGGTATGCAGCACTTTATTTGTTTGTGTGTAGAGAAATCTCTACACTCGGTTTTCATGCATGTAAAGGCAAAAAATATCCAATATTCGAAATACAGTAAGTTTGTTTTCTTGTAGTCTGATGACGTTTATTTTGATAATGACATAAACTGAGATAAGCACCGTACTACCGAGCTACTATGCATCCTTGAATCAAATTTAGAATTACTTAGTAGGAAATAATGAGACCTCGCATATGAAATTGTAGACGAAGAATGTACAGGTGGCTGTAAAAAGACTCCGAGTAATACTGAGATAGATGCATAATAGAATTCTAGTGATTTTTTACAACAGACTTTTGGGATTTGGAGGACAATTGACAAGGAAAAATTCCCAGTGGTATATTTTAAAAGCGTACGCAACCGCTTACCAGAAGGGCAGATCTTTTTCAATGCTTTATTTTAATCATGAATATTCATAGCTGTGATAGTCTAGTTCACTCTTCACAGTGCGGCTTCTTGGACTCTGCTTGCATTTCGATTCTAAACTGCGCGAAAAATACTAGCCATCTGAGAAATAGATACACTAGTTGTTATCAGTAGAATTACCAAATCTTTTCAAAAATAGCCAAAACTTTTCCTTCGCAATTGTCAGTATTATCTCACACTTTTTTATATATGAGATCCAGGAAGCCTCAGTGCAGGGATTGGGGATGCATTAATTTAAAACAAACTGCAATCATGTATTTATTTTCTTTTCAGTGTCTAAATATGAGAACGTACTGGACAAGTGGCACAAACGTTCCCATTATTGCAGGTAATATGGCCCGTGATCGCTATATGATCCTCCAAACTAAACTGAAACTAGTGTTCGATGATGAAATTTCTGAGGAAGAGAAAGAGAAGGATATATTTGGAAAGTGAGACCACTAATTGAATGTGTGCGACAAGGTTGCCTGGCTGAAACATTAATCTATTCAGCCAATGGCGGAAACCAAGAAGATGATTCAGATGAATTAGGATCTTCTTCAAAGAAGCCAGAAAGCACCTATTTCAATACCATGCTCTCCATCAAGATATGCAGACGAAGCACATCTTCCAGAAGTTGTTGATTTCAAGAATTATGCGAATTGCAAAAATCCACGCTGCAAACAATTTTCGAGGGTGCAATGCATAAAATGTCAAGTATTCTTCCGTGTACAGGCCAATCGAAACTGTTTCGCCACCTTTAACAAAACCAGTAAAGTAGTAACAAAAGTGTGGTTAGTAACAATAAAACAAAAATAGACATGAATATGAGGAAACAATCCAAGAAACAGTAATATGTCGTAGTGTACTATCGACCATAGTATTTTGTACTATAATATTGTTTTAAAAATATGTTTAGTATTCAGATATGTCATTAACAGCCATGATATTTATGTATGGAAAATATATAAAGGATAAAAGTAAAAAGTTTGCAATTTAGAACAATTTCTTTTCCGAAAACACATGATAATACAACAACAAGAAATAATAGGCCTTATGCAGAGTTTTGACGTATGATTAGCGTCACACTAAAGATCTGACTACTGCAGGAAACATATGTTAGTCGAGCTCTTTAGTATGACACTAATCGAAAGTCCGAATGACTGCAAAAGGCCCACTATTTATGTTCTAGGTTTTAATCATTTCCGAGTGTAGAGATGGCTCTACATGATATTACTGCGCATGCGTGCGAAAATGTTCCCAAACTATTTTCGTTTGCTATTCAAAGGGCGATAAGCATTAAAATTATACAACATTTATCATTAAAATACGCATTATTCATATAGTTGAATTTCCCTCGGTCTCAGGAGGATAATTAAGGTTGAGGGGGAAGGGGTGAACCTAAACAAACATTTTAAGCCAAAAAAATTAAAATAAAAGTAGTTATGCTTCCCCCTTAATAGAAAACTATTACTGTAATTTATCTTTTACCTTTGTTTCGGATTGTCATCAGAAATTAGCGACAGTACACATACCTTACATAGTACAGCAATGCACTCTATAATTTTCCACAACTGATGAAATTCTTGTAATAATACGCTGTTCTACAAAGTAAACATAATTCATTGTCCTTATTTTTGTCAGTAATGTTGACACAGACTCAGAACTACATGATTAATAGAACTAGAAATGAGAGTTTAATTCCTTTTTTTCTCTCACACTAAAAGACGCCTGCATTTTGCTGAGATTGTCATTCTCGGGCTAATTCTGGCTACCGTGGTTTAGAGATAATCTATACCGGAAAGTGTAAAGTTTGACGACTCTCAAATCTCGTCAGTTTGTTAAAAGAGATTTCACAGTTCATGTTGTTATTTCTTCGTTACAAAACACTTCTAATTGACTATATTCATGGTGAATTAGAACTTTACACTCCGCATAAAAAAAGCGACAGATAACACCTTGCAGCTAAACCATCCAATGTATATCTTCTTATCCCACAATCGTGTCTGCTAGAGAGAACCCCTCTCTCTTCTCCTTTGCTCTCTCCCATACGAAAATCAGCAACAACATGAGCACAATTCTCATTTCAAAATATGCATGTATTAGTGTTAATAAAGTGAAAGAATAAAAATGAGACGAAACGAGATACGTAAGTTGATGCAGAAAGAAACTTAAACAAATCTCAGTGCAAAATTGAAACCAATAGATATCTGTTACAGGTACGGAAGTGAGACAGAGAGAAAAGGAGATAGAAGAAAAAGAAAAACGGAGCACAGAAAAAATATTGGACTTAAACGTAGTAAAAAGAACCTAACATTATAAAATTCCACTTCTAGAAACCCAACAGTAATATAGAAATAACTTTTTTTTTTTAATTTTTCGCAGCACTATTCAAATAAATATATAGAGGATGTTTGAAAAATACATTAAGACACTTTCAAAATGAATACCAAACTCGGTGGTCAAATTGAATACTCACCTTTCAGTGAAACTGAAAAGCTCCGAGACACATCTAGGATCATGGCAAATGTTTAACAGACATTCTGTCTTTCCTCGTGGTTCGGTTGCAAATTCGGTAGTGTTCATTAAACGTACAGATCTGAAAAACATTATAATAAACATCGCATGTAGCGTAGATCATACCTTCCATTCCACACTACTAATGCAAACTGAACAAAGAAAAAAACAAATATAGAAAAAGGTCAGAACGAAAAATTGAATAAGTCTTATTTTACTGCTAAATTTCTATCAGAAAGAACCCACATTAAATGTTCAAATTTTATCATAATTAAAAGTTGTAAAAGTTTCAAAGGAAATGTGGATGTTGGTTCCTTATAGACGTAGCAAATCTTATTGTAAGGGTAAGGGTCCTTGGCGCACTAGTAGTATAGATTCAAAACGTAGATTCAAATCCTGGTCAGAACAAAGGTCTTTTTTCACAAAGTCATGATGAAAAATCGCAGAGTGACTTCTCATACTAAACGAGCAATCCCCAAAAATGTGGAAGCTAACGCCTGTATCGTGATAAAGACGATTTACAAATAAAGACTTTGAGGCAAAACACGTTTAAGTCTAAAAAATGAAAATGTAAAGGAGGTAGCTTCACAACGGTTTCCACTCATTCGATTTTCTTCAAACTTGGCACATATATAGTAAACCGAAAATAAATCGACACGTATTTTTTTGTTTCTTTCGGAAAAGAGGTTAAGGGTTGCAAAGGCCCCCTGTTCAAAAATGGGTCCTCTTGATTAAAAGGGCCAATTTAAAGAAACGAAACTCTGCCGATGCAAAGATGACTTCAAAGTAGGAAATACGGGTTTCGGCGTTCCTGTGAGAAAGGAGTTGCAGGGGCTATGGCCCCCTTCGAAATGACAAAGGACCCCGCAGAATCTTTATGGAAATTGGATTTCGATGGAAATGCTTAAAACCATGTTATGTTGTAGATATGGTGTTCTTGAGAAAAAGTCTCAATGAGCACAACTACAAATCACTGACCGTTTGGGCACTACAGTGCCACTTTTTTGAAAGCAGCCGAAGATAGTGATGTTCTGGATTTCGGCGAAAATGACAGAAACCGTGATATGTTGTAGATATTGTGATGATGAGAAAAATTCTTAATGGGGATAACCACCAATCACTGATTGTTTGGCCACTACAGGGCCACTTTTTTTGAAAGTAGCTGAACATAGCGATATTCTGGATTTCGATGAAAATGCCTGAAATTGTGATATGTTGCAGATGTTCTGTCCCTGAGAAAAAGTCTCAACAGGCACAACCACAAATCACTGACTGTTTGTCCACTACAGAGCCAATGTTTTTAAAACAGCCGAAGATAACGACATTCTGGATTTCGGTCAAAATGACTAAAACCGTTATATGTTCTAGACCAGCGTTTCCCAACCTTTTTCAACTTACGGCACACTACGGGTGTAACTTGAATTCTCGCGGCACACTCATATTATTATTATTATTATTATTATTATTATTATTATTATTATTATTATTATTATTATTATTATTATTAAATATAAAATACCATGGTAATTTTTTTCTGTGATTACTGATCTCCTTCTCACAGAGATGACAGCTCGATCACTGGTTTTCCCCTATGCTAATTCATTATGCTTATTTTTTATTCTAATTTTAAAATAGAAAACAATTGCAATGAAATATAGGACTCAGATTGTTAAAAATACGCTTTCTTTTTCGAAAACTGTATCCAACCTTTCACTAAAAACGAGGATCACCAATCACACAGCTTGCGATGTGTCGAAGTCAAAACACAGCTGTTGAACAAAATGTTCTTCTGTCATTCACGTGCGAATGAGTGTTCTACGAACGTTCACTTGACGCATACCGTACAAGTGCTTCCATTTCTCGGTGTTAGTATAACTCTCACTTAAAACGTAACATAGCAGCTAACCGTGGTAATGTATACGAGCCGAAATACTGTCTGCTACACACTAATAGATGTAGAATAATATATTACAATTACAGTAATTTTTTCCATGGTGGAAATTCATAGTAATGTGAAATACAAGAATTTACATTTTTTCCCTATGTCTTACAATTTGGTTGCTATAGAATTAATAATTTTGTTTCGATTTCCTCGCGGCACACCAGCGGTCCATTCGCGGCACACCGGTTGGGAAACGCTGTTCTAGACATTGTGATCTTGAGAAAAAGTCTTAATGGGAACAACCAATTATCACTGACCGTTTGGCCAGTAGGAGGCAACTTTTATGAAAGTAACAGAAGATAGTAATCTTCTGGATTTAGGTAAAAATGACTGAAACCGTGATATATTGTGGATATTGTCATCCTGAGAAAAGGACTAAATGGACATAACCACAAATCACTAATCGTTTGGTCATTACATGGCTATTTTCTTGATAACAGCCGAGTATAATGATGTTCTGGATTTCGATAAGATTGAGTAAAACTAAGATATGGTGAAGATCTTCTCATCATGAGAAAAAGTCTTAATAGACACAACCATCGAATTATGAGTGTTTGGTCACTACAGGTCCAGGTTTTTTAAAACAGCCGGGTATAACGATATTTTTGATTTCGGTGTAAATGAATGAAACTGTGATATGTTGTAGATGTCGTGACCCTGAGAAAAATTGTCTAGGGCTTTCCAAGGTTTTCCTTTATCCTGCAAGATGAACATCTGAATGTTGTCTGTGTTTAAATGATGTTGGCCGCTAATCTTCCCATCCAGTTTTCCGGTGGTGGGATGGGACTTTTCAGGGTTTCATATAAATTTACCAAAATTCCGGAGCATCCTTACCTACTGCTGTTTTAAAAAAACGCAGTTGCCAAATGGTCACTGATTTGTGGTTGTGGCCATTGAGGTTTTTCTCAGGATCACATCATCTACAACATATCATAGTTTCCAGCAATTTCACCAAAGTCCAAAAAAAAAGTTACCTCTTGTTTGGTTTAAAAGAGTGGCCAAACGCTCAGTGATGGATGGTTGTGATTGTTCAGACTTTTTCTCAGCATCAGAATATCTACAACATATAACGGTTTTAAGCAATTCCACCGAAATCTAGAATAATGTTACCTTCTGCTGTTTTCAAAACTGTGGCCCTGTAGTGGCCAAACAGTCAGTGATTGGTGGTTGTACCTGTTGAGACTTTTCCTCATGACCAGAACATCTATAACATATCGCAGTTTCAGCCATTTTCATCGAAATCTGGAATATCACTATCTTCGGCTGCTTTCACTAAAGTGGCCCTGTAGTAGCCAAACCATCAGTGATTGGTGGTTGTCCCCATTAAGACCTCTAATCAGGATCACAATATCTACAACATATAACAGTTTCAGTCATTTTTACAAAAATCCAGAATATTATCTTCGGCTGTTTTCAAAAAAGTGGCCCTGTAATGGCCAAACGGTCAGTGATTTGTGGTTGTGCCTGTTGAAATGTTTTCTCAGGAGCAGAATATCTATAACATATCACAGTTTCAATCATTTTCATCGAAATCTAGAATATCACTATCTTCGGCTGTTTTCAAAAAAGTGGCCCTGTAGTGGCCAAACAATCAGTGATAGATTGTTATCCCCATTAAGAGTTTTTCTCATCATTACAATATCTACAAAATATCACGGGTTTAGTCATTTTTACCGAAATCCAGAAATCTTCGCCTGTTTTTAAAAAAGTGGCCCTGTAGTGGCCAAACGGTCAGTGATTTGTGGTTCTGTTCATTGAGACTTTTTTCTCAAAAACACCATATCTACAACATAACATGGTTTTAAGCAATTCCACCGAAATCCATTTTCTATAAGGACTCTGCGGTGTCCTTTGTCATTTCGAAGGGGGCCATAGCCCCTGCAAACCTTTTCTCGCAAAAACCACAAAACCCGTATTTCCTACTTTGAAGTTATCTTTGCATCGGCAGAGAATCGTTTCTTTAAATTGACCCTTTTAATCAAGGGGGCCCTTTCTTGAAATTGAGGCCTTTTCAACCCTTAACCTCTTTTCCAAAAAAAACCAAAAAGAAAAAGTACGTTCGATTTATTTTCGGCCCAGTATATATGTGCCAAGTTTGAAGAAAATCGGAAGACGAGAAACCGTTGTGAAGCTATCTCCTTTACATTTTCATTTTTTAGACAACCTGTTTTTGCCCCAGAGACAAAATGTTACTATTAAACGAAAATACAACTTTCCTAAGTATAGTTGGGATATGATCTGCAAAAATATCAATAACACAGTCCTAGATGTCAATGATGATGTATGGTATCGACTTGTACATGACTCATACCAACTAATATAAAGTTACAGAAAATTAAGGTGATGTCTATTGGGACATGTTCGCATTGTAATATATACAATACTTTAGAACATCGGCTTTCAAGTTGTGATTTGGTGCACGACATATGGTTGACCTTCGCACATATTATGCGTATTCTATTTCATTGTGGGATCCAGAATATTTTCCCGCAAATGATTTTATTTCCTGTTTTTTCATATTATCCTCATTACAAGCAAGTAGTGTAATCTGATTGTGTGGTGTAACTATGGAATATTTGATTCAAAGTTAAACGCCAACCCTTGTACAGTACTATTTTCACGTGTTGAAAGAACGATGGAAGGTAACTGAAAATATCAAACGGAACGGTTCGCGAATTATTTAGCTGTTGTCTATGAAAAATTAACAATGATGTACTCATAATTCTTACATTCCTAATAAGTGTTTTCTTCTTTTTAATGTTTCTGCTGTTTGTTATCTGATTCCTTATTATTTATTCATAATACAGTATATGTTATCCTTTTTTTGGAAAAAGATTATGTGTTCCAATGTATAATACTTTACTGCATATAAGAAAAGAAGTGGTAAAGCGCTTACCTTTAGTGTGTAAGGTCCCAGGTTCGATTTTCGGACAAGTAAGTTGTGGCAGACAACATCGTGTCCCTAGGTTTTCTCGGGTACTCCCATTTCCTTCCACCACCTCCTCCTTTCATTAATTCTTCATCATCATTTACTTCCTTAATCATCCTCCTCTCTTAACCTACACTGTAACCAATAACCGTGAAAATAAGTGCCTCCTACCGTAAAAAAATATACGGTTTACCGTTTTTCTAAAATAATGGTAGGAGACCGTTTTCCTGTCAGATGCTTGTGTCGGGCATGCGCATTGGAGAGAAAAAGCACATGTTCGAAGCGAGGATGATGGCGCGTAGGTTCGGATGTGTTGTGCTTTGTTTTGTTTTGTTTCTTTCTTTCTTTTGTTTGTTTGTTTGTTTAGTGTGTGGTTTTCTGGTGTGATATATACAATAGACCTATCACTGTTGAAGATATCCTGGAAAGTCAACATTAAGCAAGGTAATGTATGGGAAAGCACCATGTTAATATTTGAACTTTGTTCGGTGACAAAAACACTTTAGTTGGCTATCGTGGCAAGCAGATCACTCCAAAGTGCAATGATTCGAAACCAAGAAGCTGCTGGATGTATAAAGTCTTATGATAATGTAGCCAACTACGAGTGGTTTGTGAAGCTAGAATTAGAATCACAATGTTGAAATACTTAAAAAAAAAAAAAAAATAGGAAAAGTGCTTCGTAGTTTACCGTAACAGCATTACATAAATTGTGTTGCATCAACTGGAATTTTTCATGTTACAGAAACAAAAGTATACTGTCACTCATGTGTGCCCGAAGGAGGGGCAGGGGGTCGCTCCCCTAGCTAGTGAAAACGTATTAAATTTCTTAATACAAATAAAAAATATCAGGGTATATAGTAACCAGGGAGTTCAGACCCCTAGAAAATTTTCATCAGCCGCCCATGCTGTCATTATTTTTTCTGGATAAATAAATTGTTAGATTTGAAAAATATTTCTGTAAATGTTTTTATCTTTAATTTTGTTCTAAGTACCTATAATCTGTTCTGGTGTCTTGTTAATACATTTGAGCGTTTAATAGTCTAAATATGCAAAAGTTCGATACTCTGGAAGTTTGGTGACTTTTTTTTTTAAAGCATTGATGCCACTGTTACATAATTATGCAAACACGTATTTATTAATTTGAGATAGCGGATACTGGATACTGTAAGCAGTGTTGTGAGAAGTCATATGGTTTTACACTTGTTTAGTCGTACTTCTGGTCATTCTTATAGAAGCTATGTTGTCGAGTGCGTGCTTGGTTATCTGAAACCGTAATAATGCGACTAATCGAATGAATCGCTGATTAGAATATTTGAGGTCTATTAGTCTACTGGTACCGTACTCATAGCGAAAATACATGCAATAAAGCTAGTCTTAACACTAACAGAATATCGATTTATGAATACCGGTATCTTAAAAGGGCATGGATGTTTGTTCCAACTACATCTTCAAAGCGTGCGAAAACTCAGCTATAAAATTCAAGATTTTTTTTTGTATGTAATATCGAATCCTCTTCTGCTGTTTTGTTCAATACATTACAAAATTAGTAATTTTGAAAAGAAAAAGCAATGTATGTTCAAAATGATATCAGAACAAGGGTTCGATATTACAAACTAAGAATTAATTTCAACTTTTATTCTTATGGATATTATGCACGTCGTAGGTGCAACGCTTCTTTCGTTCACTTTTGTTTTCTTTAGTTAAGTAGTCTTTAACAGCAGTGAACCAGTGTGCACTCTAGTTGCATCCATCCAGCAAAAATTATTGCTAGCCGGTGTGTGTACTGATACAGTTTCCAGCAATTCGATGAAAATTGGGTCAATATATATTGACCAGCAAGAATTCTTACTGGATCTAGCAAGAGGGCACAAGTGTGCTATTACCGTAAATCTTGTATGGTAATAACACACCTGTGCTTTTTTTTTAAAAAAAACGACCCCTAAATATTACGGTAAATTACCGTAAAATATACGGTACCAAATTTGTTTCTAAACACGGTCAATATTATTTTGCTTTTAAATATACAGTCTGCCGTTTTTATGAAAAAACGGTGGTCCGTAAAATTTAGGGTAATCGGATGGCAGCGAGAGTTGACGGTAATCGGTCAGTAAATTTAAGGCGAAATTTTTTACAGTGTAATAGGCATGAAACGTGGGATGTTAAACTAAAATATTTCATTTCATTCTCATTTTTGTGTATTGCAAAAAAGAAGAAAAAGTTCAAAAACTCGCTTTCGTTCAAGATATATCTATTGTGTGTGGTTTTACCTTTACAATATTATAATATTGGGTACAGTGGCTCAGTGGTAGAACGCTCTTCTCTGATTTTAGGTGCCCTTGGTTTTATCTCAGAACAAGTGAATTTATGGTGGACAAAATCTTGTTCGTGAATTTCCTTCGGTTCTTTCGTTTTCTCCTCCCATTTTCTCATTCCATCAATTCTTTCATTATCATTCACCTTCATTACTTATCCGTTTCCTTCAGTCCACACGGCCTAATAGTGGGACGTAAAACTAAAAATGTCACTTTCATTAGCCATCTACAGGCCTCACAAGCTTGATTCTAATAAAGTACGGTATTTTTTCGTTTCAGAAAATGAGTCACGATTTCACTTAACCCTAAGTCCATAGAAATAGGAAATACCATTTAGTTTTTTTCTGACATGAAGGAGTAAATGCAACCTATCCAAAGAGGCAATATATAGTTGGCGAACAATTGAACACGCGACGACTAAGTGGCAGTCACAGATACCGTCCATTGAACTACACACAAGTTACAGAAACATGTTTAGTTATCGTTGGATCTAAACATCGTATTTCTATTTTAGTCCACAGAATATTTTTACAACTTTGCTTACATTTATATCATTTTTAGAGATCCTTGTATTGATTGTGTTGTCAAGAGTATTGCATCCTATTGACTCCATCCTATTTACAACTTTTATACAAGATGTATAATATCTTGATAATTGGTACATAGTTTTATACAAGATAACTGGTAATCTATACTAGATTATACAAATTAAATTTATAAGTATTATTTTTATGTCAGTTATACGAAATACAAATACTCTAACAGTTTTGAGACTAAGATTCTTTTAGAATACTGCTGCTGTATTTGTGTGCAATTGAAGTCTGGCGTATTCCACATTTATGGTTATTGAGAAAAAAAAAAGCAGTTAAAAGTTTTGGATAATAAAAATATCTAATTAACGAAGTAAGCTCTTGCTTTTCACCACAGTTAGACACTAAATATACCGTATATGGAAATGTCTCTGCAAATATTCGTGTTTATATTAATAGGAATAAGACTAGATTAAACGCTAATTCATACATAGGATACCGTCCCATGTCATTCCCCTGTCATACTTCGTCCATGCCACGGCCGTGATCATTCAGACATACCATGTGTGCCGCTGCTCTTTTCTACACCATTTCACAAGATTACAGGGAGGAAGATGATGGTTAACTTCGTGTCGCTTCGTATGCTACGAAGAAAGTCGAAGGATCACTGCTGACCAAGGGCGCCCATGTTGTGGTTTCCAGGGGGAGCAAGTATAAGTGACAGTTCAAATATAGTTTCAAGTTTTGTTGTAACTAATGTAAAAATTCTATTGGATTTTCGATATTCGCAAGTATAATTTCCTCTTAGGAGGGCGAGCGCCTTACCTTGTCCCCCCTAATGGGCGCCCTTGTTGCTAACGAGCCACGACTGGGGTGTTTTCTCTTCAAGGCTGCCTGTCGGAGCACGGTACGTCATGAGTGAGTTAAAAAAAAAAAACTCAATGAATTTTTCATGTTGAAGTTTAAAAAGGAACTTCGTGAACCACGGCACAAACGGGCCACGGTATGGAAACGGTACACTATGTGTGAGTTAAGCTTAAGCACCCAAGAGATTGATTTTTCTTTCGAAAAGCTCTGAAGAAAAATCCTCTAGTGACCTAACTCATTTGTACACTCTATTGCATTGAAATTTCTTTGAGAGTTCAAACTAGGAGGCTGCCTGACTATTATACTCACACACATAGTCTTCTTGGAAGATAAATTCTTAATCCATATCTTTAAGTGTCTTATTCTTCGATCTTCTTCTCCACAACTTTGTCTTTTCTAATCAAATATTCCTTTCCACGATCCTTTGATATCTTTCTAACGTTGTCCTGCCAATGAATACTGTTCCTATTTCCTATCCTAGACTTTTAGTTTCAACTAGAACTGCCCTTGTCCCTAATTTCAATGTTAACTATATCTGTCATAGTATCTTCTTCAATGTCAGCCATGTTTGTTTGATACTAACTCAATACTATTGAACAATAACATCTTTGCTTGGGATTGAGCAACAAGATGGTGCATTTACAGCATGAGCAAGAGTACTATGTCCGAGTTAAGTCAGTGAGGAATAGGTTCTAGTCCGACTAAGAAATGTAATCGTAACAATGCATAATTCTACAAATTTTAGATAGTAAATTAGACAAGGTTTGCACAGCAAATGAGTTCAAATCACATATAACAGATGGTACCAGGTTTAATATAATATATATGTAGAAAACAATTTCTGTGAAAGAGTGAGATAGAGGTAAGAGGTATCTAACATTAGATGTCGAAACGAAGTAATGTTAGTGCGTAACACGAAGGAAGAAAGATCCTGCACGATAGGTATGGAATAAATCTCCATGAAGTAGTAATTCCATGAATATTTACTAAAGAGAAATACAGTTCAATAACTCTATAAAGAACTGAAACGTCATATTTACAAATTCAGAATTGAGATATGGTGCACGAAGAGTGCTGAGTGCTTCTTTGGTTTAATAATTGCAGTGCTACTTGTAATTGGTGGAGTGGAAGTAAATCCAGGCCCTAAGTCATTAGATGACTTATACAAAAAGCTAGAAGAAATGGACTCAAAGATAAATGGAATATACAGTGTGACTAATGACCTAAATAATCAGCTGCAAGTAGTGGTGAATGAACTCAATGCTGTTAAAAAGGAGAACGAAGAACTGAAAATTCAATTGGCTGCTAACAGTGAACTCTTGGACAAATTAGAAAATCATTCAAGAAGGAATAATCTAATATTTCGAAACATTGGCGAGTGCGAAGGTGCGGAAACTTGGGAAGAATCTGGGAAACGTGTTATAAAGTTCGTCAAGAGCAATTGAAAGTGGATCTAAACGCAAGTGAGATAGAAAGAGCCCATCGTTTAGGCCGCGGACCTAACAGACCCATCATTGTAAAGTTCTCTTCCTACAAGAAGAAGAATCTAATATTAAAAAACGCATATCATGCTAAGGGAACCCCTGTCTCAATTACCGAAGATTTCTCTGCCTCAGTTCGTCAAATTCGCAAAGAACTAACTGTCTTCATGTGGGATGCCCGTTCCAAAGGTGACCATGCAAAGCTTCAATATAATAGGTTAATTATAAATAATAAGGCATTTACTCTTGAAGAACTGCAACAAAATAGGGCAACGCCATCAAAGCAGGAGGAAATTCCGAAGAACGTAAATACAGAATTTGCAACACTACCAGTGGTTAACCAAACCCCGATTTCAGTGAGTACATCCACCTGTGCAGAAATGCCATCGTCCGATAACAAAAGAGGAAGGAAGATCACCCGGGCGACGTTGCCACCCCCTCACAGAAGCAGAGTGTGACTAACAAAGGAATGCAATGAAACATGTGGTAAGTTATCTACATCTGATCTCGAAGAAATGTGTTTGTGTAGTTCAAAAATAGCAACTGGTCTTACAAATAATAAAGACTCTCTAAATATATTCTATCAAAATGCTCGTAGCTTACGTGGTCGAACATGGGATTTCTTTTGTAGTGTATTAACTAACAATTACGATCTAATTGCAATCACTGAGACATGGATTAACGAATCTCATTATGATGCTGAGTTATTTGATAACAGATATACTGTGTTGAGACAAGACAGAAACTCTGTCAAAACCCGTAAAACAAGGGGTGGGGGTGTTCTTATTGCAGCCCTAAGTAAACACTGCATGTTCTTATTGGACAGGTGTGATGATAATTATGACTGCTTGATTGCCAAAATAAACAGTGAGGGGAAAACCATATATATTTGTGTCGTGTATTTCTCACCGGGATCTAATATTGAATTGTATAATGATTTATTTACTCGCCTTGAAATTAATTGTCCTCAAGGTTGTCCTGTTCTCCTGATTGGTGATTTCAATTTATCGGAAATAAACGGTACGGAATTTAATTTTGAAACAAGCTCTTCTAAATGTAAGAATTTATATGAATTTATGTCTTATTATAATTTGGAATCATTAAATAATGTGACGAACGAAAATAATCGTACATTAGATCTGGTTCTGTCTAATATAACGAATATAGAAGTCAGTAGGGAATATTGTCCACTAATTCCAGAAGATGTACACCATCCATCCTTAGTAATAAACGTGATGCAGCAGGGGACCGCGAAGATTAAAAAGAAAACTAATATATCAGGATATAATTTTAGGAAAGCTAATTTCTTAGAGTTGTATCTTGAATTCTCATCTATTGACTGGAACTGCCTAAAGAAATATGAAAACGCCAATGACCTAGTTGATAATCTCTATTATATTTTTATAGTGTATTTGACAAGTGCGTGCCAGTTAAAAACAACTCAAGAACAGCTTATCCGTGCTGGTTTACAAATGAAATTATCAAAAAAATCAAAACTAAAGCAAGGTATCATAAAAAATACAAATGTAATAAAGAAGTAAATTATCTCAATAAATTCAATGAATTGCGTAGGGAAATAAAGAAAGAAATTAAGCTAGCATACAGAGCGTTCATACAAGATTCTGAAAATAACATTAATAACAATGCTAATGAATTGTGGAATTTTATAAAAAATAAGACTAAGCATCTTCTTGGGGGGAAATTAAATTATGAGGGACGCGAACTTTATCATAATGATGAAATAGCCAATGCTTTTGCACAGTATTTCTCGTCAGTATATGTGCCAGATACAGGCTTCACTGACATTCCTACGAACAATTTATTAACTTATGTAAGTAACAAACTAGAGTTACTTACCATTGAGGAAATCACTCAATCTGAAGTAGAAATGGCAATCAAAAAATTAAAGCCCAGAACTGCTGTTGGCCCTGATGGAATACCTCCATATATCGTAAAGGGTTGTATAGATGCGTTTACATATCCGCTAAGCATTGCATTCAATCTCGCTTTAAAAACATGCGTTTTTCCGGATAAATGGAAATCATCTATAGTTTGCCCAATACCAAAAAACAATGATAAACATGAAATAAATAACTACCGGCCTATATCAATTTTACCTACTTTTGCAAAGATATTTGAACAAATCCTATACCGACGGATAATTGACCACATCCAACCCGTAATCTCACCATATCAACATGGCTTTATCCCACACAAATCAACAACAACAAACCTTGCACTTATCACAGACTTTATAGCAAATTCGTTAGATGTAGGATGTCAGGTTGATGTAATATATATAGATTTTGAAAAGGCATTTGACAGAGTCAATCACAAGGTACTATTACATAAGCTAGGCGAATATAATTTCTCCTCTCCCTTGATCAAGTTCTTTTCATCATATTTAAATCATCGAAAACAAACTGTTATCTACAAGGAATATAAATCATCTGATTATATTGCATATTCTGGAATTCCCCAGGGCTCAAATCTAGGTCCGTTATTGTTCCTTTTATTCATTAACGATCTCCCTGATCATATATTATTAAGTAACAAATTGCTTTTTGCTGATGACCTCAAAATATATGGTAGGATAAAAACCATCCATGACTGTCTCGATTTACAACGTGACATGGAAAATATTGCTAATTGGTGTTCTCTTAACAAACTTAATGTAAACATAAACAAATGTAACATTTTATCGTTTACCAGAAACAAAAGTCAAATAGAGTTTGATTACTCAATGAATCAGATCTTACTAAATAGATTAAATTCAGTCAGAGATCTTGGAGTTATATTTGATACGAAACTGACATTTAATAACCATATAGAGAACATAGTTAACGAATCTTTCAAGATGTTAGGGTTCATAATTAGAATTGGAAAGGAATTTAACAATAGTACTACACTAACAAAAATGTATTATGCCTATGTGCGATCAAAACTGGAATATGCTGCTGTGATTTGGAACCCATCACAACAGCAATACAGACACCAACTGGAAAAGGTCCAATCTAAATTTATCAAATATTTGACGTACAAGACAACTGGAATCTATCCATATTATGAAAATTATCTAACATTAATAGACAACTTCTGTATCCCTACACTTGAACAAAGGCGAAATGTGACAGATTTGATTTTTCTCCATAAAATAGTACAAAACGAATTTAATTGTACAGATCTCATATCAACATTAAAATTTCATGTCCCAACACTTAAAACTCGTGCTAATAACTCTGGTCTGTTTTATTGCAAAAAAGCAAGGACCAATGTATTATTGAAATCACCAATTTGGAGAATGTGTTCTACTTATAACAAAATATGTATCAAATACAAAGAAATTGACATCTGCAATATAAACTCTATGTTTAAGAAAACTATTGTAAATGTATTATGTAATACACCAACACTATAATTGGGCTTATGCCTGTTGTGTTGATGGCAAATAAATAAATAAATAAATAAATAATACTTTGTAATTTTCCGCATTCAAGGTTTGAGAGAACTAAGAGGAACAGGAAATTTACGTTTGGCACCCACACAAGTGAGAACATAGTTGAGAAAAAGTTCGAGTGGAGTTGATTTTGAGTTTAACGTCTCTTTCAGCAGCGAAGCTGTATGAGACGTGGACCTACTGATTAACGTGGAATCCGAACTACATGAGTTCCCGCCGGGAATCGAGCCTGGATCTCCCACTCCAACGGTACATAGGCGAACCGCTTACCCACGATAGAGCTCGAGAGAAAGTTTGTTTTGAGCTTCTATCAAGTTAGGTGAAATGTAAAGTAGTTCCTGAACCATTTATCGTATCTAACAGTAAATTTTGGAGAATATTTTTTACATTAAATGGAAAGAAAATTCCTCATAAACATGAATAAGAAACGCCTCGTTTGAAAGTTAAAGCTACCGAAATGAGAAGTCCAGGAATACTTTGCCTAAGGTTTTAATTTGTTTCAAAAAATGTTCCTGCTAAACTAAACTGTTGTTGTCCGAGGTCTATTTCTATTGGGTTTAAATTGAGTTTGTTCACTACAAGAATATACGGGGATACTTATGTTTCAAGATGAAATAATAATAGCAATAAAGTAAATGATAGGAGTCTATAGAAAAGTATTTTAAACACATAAAAGTTGTAAATAACAATTACGTGTATTAATTCGTCAATTGTAAATAAAAATGAAATCTTTCAGGTTTAGGTGCCACGATTATGCACTGTAGGCTGTAAGAAACGGGTAGTAATTAATTAGAATGACTAATTACAAAGAAAATTCATGAAATAACAGCGTAGGAGGAAATGGGAAAATTCCGTGAAAAACTTTCAAGAGTATGTCATGGACTGAAACTCGCATGCTATGGAATCAAATCAGGGATCTCTCACAGCAAAGGTGAACGTTCTACCACTAAGCTCTGTATCTCAATTCTTAAAATATTTATATTGCCATATCGTCATATCACAAGCAAATACGCGAGTCGAATTATCCAATATTTCAATGTATACATGTATCATCATCATCATCATCGGTACTCTGTCATTATTGGCAGGGCACTTGATGCAACTGAGAAGCTTCCATGTTCATGATCTTCAGCTAATCTCTACGTCTTCACGTACGATCATTCTGTTATAATATCGTCCGTTAATTGTAGTTCCTTCGTCCCCTCCCTCTCTTTCCTGCCACCATACTCTCCAGTACGTCTTTCTGGAGCCAATGTTCCACCCAGTTTCTCTTCGTCTACTTAATAATATCTAAAATTGTTCTCTTCTCCCCCATTTCTAACACCTTCTCATTCGTTTTCTCTCTGCCAGCTAATTCTCTCGATTTTTCTCGACACCCACATTTCGAAAGCTTCCGATCGTTTTTAATCATTTTTGAATAATGTCCATGTTTCTGCCCCATACAGTATAATTCTCTACAGGAAGCACTTTATGATTCTTTTTCTCAATACTTTATTCAAGGTCCCACAATATAGACTTTTCTTTGTTCTGAAAGCTCCTTTCGCCAAACCTATATTTGCTTTTATTTCACGTCTTATCGTTTCTAGTAATTACACCCGGATTTATTTGCAAAATGTATGTTTATAGTAACATGCGGAAACGTATGGAAAGTAATTTTTTCATTCCGACGGGCTTTTAAAGATTCGTTTGAGACTCATATGATAGTGCATATATAAGTGTATATTTTGAGTGAATTTCGATGTGCATGCATATTTCCCAAACTTTGCAGGATACTGCATATTCCCGAATACAGGATACTGCATTGTTCCATACGAGCATATTTCAGAACGTTGTGTTTGTACTGCTGATGTTGGCGCAATGAAGCCGAGTAGTGAACTTTACTTACTGAATTTCGAGATGTTAGGAAAAGTGAATCATTCCTCAATTGCCACATTCTTTAATGATTCGTTAACTTTGTTATGGCCAGATCGCATCAAGTGTGACAATGTGTTACTCTTTGTTACTGATGCGTTCCCGTACATTGTTAAAGTAGAATCTGGTTTGAAAATGCTGCACCTTAAATTAATCCATTTGACTTGTCTTGTACACGGTCTTTATCGCGTAGCATAAGCAATCAGATGCCAATATCAGGAAGTAGGGTCGCTTGTATCAAATGTAAAGAAAGTATTTTTGAGATTGCGCGTACGTATCTTTCGCAAAGTTGTGAAAAATGTTTCTCTACCTCCACAATCAGTTTTAACCCAATAGGGCCGGTGCCTAGAAGCTATTTCGTATTAGGCCGATAACTTAAATCAAAAGAAGACAGTTGTAGACTCACTAAATCACGATGATGCAGCCCCTATTTATGTACCACAGAATGTTTCCTTACAAATGGCATTGAGAACAAAATTGAGTACATACACTACCTCTTCTCGAGAATACCTGAAATTATTAGACAGTTGGAATCCCGTAACAATGCTGTGCAGCATTCACTCTCCTTGTTGGGCGAATTCACAGACTTTATCCAGTGAAACTCACGGTGTTGTGAAAATAGCGTCAGATAAACTTTGCCAAGAATTAGGCAAAAATTCCGGGTACAAAACAATCTGTGACATTGGAAATGTACTGAATGGGAAAACATGAAAGTAGAAGAGGACCTAAAACACGTAAACATTTGATGTTTTTCATAGGAACTTTCAAACTACAAAACGTTTCTCACTGATAAACGCAGGTGGTTCACAGAAGAAAACCTAAGAAAGATGTTTATAGTTCATTGTAACAGAGGTCATTAAGGGTCTTCACTACAGCGAAATTAAACTACCGCTATTTTTAAAGTATTTCTGTAATATCTTCAAAACAAATAAATATATTCGAAAATCAGAAACGTAGTGAACTAGACAATACGATTTTGCATGTGATACCATTATTACAACTCATCTATCTGCTTTTGATTTGCAACTGTAGATAGATTTAGCATTTTTTTACGGGCTCTGTAAAGAGCGCCATAGAAAAAGCAGATAGATTATTGTGATAAAGGTATCACATGCAAAATCGTATTATCTAGTTCACTACGTGTCTGCTTTTCGAATATTTTTATTTGTTTTGAAGATATTACAGAAAAATTCTAAAATTAGCAGTAATTTCGCTCTAGTGAAGGCCTATTTAAGAGATAAGATATTTTTGTAAGAAATTGAAATTTTATTTTCTTAGTGCATAATTCAGTGGATATGTTAAGTTTTTAATGCATATTTTTTTATATTTTTTGTGCATATTTGCATGCATATATCTGGGTTTGTTTGTGCATGGGAATCCGGGTTCCACTAATAATACTACCCAGGTGTCAAAAACTAGTCACCTGTTCTATTTTATTCACTCGTACTTCCACATTTGACTCTGACCACTTCTGACCACTTCATTCCATTCACCGCGGGTTTTGTCTTTCTTACACTTATTGTCATCCCATATTCTTCACAGCCCTTCCTGTAGTGATGCATATTTACTGCTCTTGTTTGGTTGTTTAAAGAAAATTGCAAATTTATTTTCAAATTGTAGAAAGTGTAACGACAAAAATTCGCGTTAAAGCAGAAACCTAGTCGGGTATTCCTGGAAACTTTCTAGCTTAAGAACTATAAAAACTGGTCCGTCATAGTTACTAACTTCCTGGATCTGAGTTCTTATATGATAATGCAGGAAACTCAACGATGCAAAAAAAAAAAAAAAAAAAAAAAAACGTTTTCTAACCTTCAAACAACTATAGCTCAAAACTAATTTTTTCTCGCATTTAGTGGATTGTAACAAAATGTCTACCATTTAATGTGGGAAGTTGGGCGAAAGAATGCGTAGGAGTACGTGGATGGAGACGTGAGATGATGAGAGACAAAGTAAACAAGATATAATTAATCACTGGCATCCATTAGCTGTCGTAACAGGAATATTCGTGGAGATTCATACTTCTTTTTAATTGGCTATTCATAACTTTTAGTTTACTTGCGAATTAATTTAAACTATTTATATTATATAAAACAATCGTGATCTAATAGTAGAAAATGGATCGGGAAAAACTGAAGAGCTAAAACATAAAAGTTTTTTTTTTACAGCTTGTAAAAAAAAATATGGCTTATAAATTGTTATAGCTGAAAATAACACATCTAATATGTAATTTGTAGTTTTCTCAATTTATCAGTGTTAATATATCTATCTATTTATCTATAAAATTTCTTCCTATAATAAAAGCTACGTAAGAAAATGTTCTTTCTTTTTCAAAGAAAACTTTTAAACCATTGATGCAAAATGTACCGATGTTAGATTCGTGTGGTATCATTGCTTTCTAGCTCATTGATTTGTAAGATTAATATTTTTTTTTTAATTTTATGTGAAATGAAATGAAGTTGACTTGATTTTACTTCTTCATATTTATTTAAATGTTACTTCCGTCGGGAAAATTAATGATGCTACGTTGAATTTTAATATTTTATAACAAAATTTATTTTATATATTGTAATGTATGATAGAGAAGTGGTATGCGGGTTTTCTTTTTCCTCTCCTTTTAGTATAAAAGTTCTATGCAAGTTTATTTACACCATACTACAAATGAGTAGTTGTCTCTGATAATAATAATACTTTCTCTGTAAGTTTGGCCCTCTGGCCCAGAGCAGGGCGGAAGTCTTGTGGTTGATAGGTGTTTCCTGCCCAGCGATGCGCGGAGATGGGTAAGATTAGAGAATGTCTTCCGCCCAGAGCATCTGGGAGAGAAAAGTAGAAAGCGATCAGCTGGAACTGATGTCTTCTGCTCTTTTACAGCCGATTTTGGATCACATGGAGAAGTTGCAGGGATGTCCTCCTCGTATTTCTTCGGAGACGACATCTGTTGGCCGCTCGGAATCCTTATGGAGAAGCACGTGTTGTTGTTTGTAAATACAAGGCACAAAATTGCCGGTCACCAGGTCGCAATTGGCGACTAGAAATTTTGATCTGGCGACTAGTGTTCAGTAGAAATGGTAAATGGTTTCTGCCTAAATCACAGGGCTGCGCAGTTTCTGTTTCGCACGGATATAATTGTCACTGAGTGAGATAAAACACGGAGCGTGAAGTCTTCACAACGTTGTAATTTGCCCCTTCCTTTGCAATCTGTATTATCAGAGGTAGTTTTGTCCGTGTATATATTTGACACTTTGGGTTGGCTTCCTAAAGGAAAATCCTTGGTGCGGAAGAAATAAAACTGTCCTAACCATATGTGCAACCATATTTATACAATGAAAAATTGGACCTTGTCTTAGCAGAGTGGGCAGAATATAAACTGTTATTTTCTTCATTGGCGTTGAATCAGACAGTGAAAACTTCATTACCACATTCCCAAATTTGCTTCCAATTGTCACATTTTGTGCAGTTTTACCTGTGAGTACTGCTTTGTCAGAGAGTCTTCAGCAGCTTCAACTAAGCTCGTATACAGGAATTTATTGAAGACTTTAATACACTGGATGATTGGTGACAATTTCCATCAATGGCCCTTCACTTCAGGACTAAGTCGAAAACTGCAATCGACAACTGGTACTTTAGTGCAAAGAGAAAGCGTTACACAAACGTGAAGGTAAAATATCTTTTAACATGTATATGAATTGTCCAATTCAAAATTGATTATCCTGAACATAATTGTCTGGTTTTGAAATTTTATGCCCTAATGTAATCTCTTTCTTTGTCAAACAAAAGGCCTGGGGGGGGGGGGATCTCATAATTTGTACGTGAGAGATATTTGCGACCATCATTTCTGGATTGGCGAGTGCGTCTGACTTTGAAATTTTGTGCCCTGTAAATATATGGGGATATTGCAATATTGTTTTTATATACAATATAATATAATATATATGTATAACGGAAATTTATTTCTTAAAAGCAAAAGACGTTCAAACAGACGCGAAGAAATAATTACTAACATCGCTCAATTAAAATTCTACATTATTTTAGAGAACAAGAAAAATAATTCTCCTTATCATAGTCAATCGTTTAACATACGAAGATTTCATAGGTACTCGATACCGTCAAAGAAAATATCATTGAATGAGAACCAGGGGAGCATAACTCCATTTTCGTAGGTTTACAGGCGAGAGAACAAAAACATTATTTTCTTAGAAAGATGTGATTTTAATAAGATGGTAATTGAGCTACATTGCAACAGATGATTGACAAGGAGAAAAGGTGGCATTACGTTCCATTTACATCAAGTGGGGCTTTCAAAATTATCTCCAAACATGAACAAACCGAAAACCGCATTTTTGGAGATATGTTCCTCTGATTCTCATGCGATGATATCGTCTACAGAGCAAGCAAGTAGCAGTGCAATGATGTATACCATGTAAGGAGGGTTCGTTTGTTACAGCGTACACAACTTTAACATTAGTTTCAATTTTTCCACCTATGGGTCAACTTCAGTGTACTTTCAAATAAATAAATAAATAAATAAATAAATAAATAAATGTCTCCTCATCCTGCATGGAAATAGAAGCTAAGTGTTTAGATTTGTCGGGTAGAAAGTCATTTCAGAAACGAAATCTTACAGTTTATCACTCTACGATTATGTCCTTTAGGCTAAGAAAGATTGACGATATAGGCAAGTGAACAACAATGAAACGACTGGTGGAATGAAGATGTGTGAGGAAATAGTATCCCGAGAAAACCCACGTACATAGTGTTGTCCATTACAAACTTACTGGTCCGAAGATCAAACCAGAGACCCTACGCACCAGAGATAAATACTTTACCACTTAGCCACAGTGCTTTCTTTAGGAAGTCATTTAGTTTCATACTGCTGTTATATTCATGTGTTCTGTGCCATCCGGAAGGCACAAAATCACAAGTATACTAACCCGCGAAGTTCAGCAGTATTGCAGGTAGTCAATCTAATAGGGATTATATACAGTTCTTATGATTTTGTGTCTTCCGAACGGACATGCGGACAGACTGAGTAAAATATAAAGGCGCTTTCGGTAAACCAAACTCCTTAAAAAGTCGTTCCAAAATTTGACTACAGAAGACTTCATTTAGTTACTCCTGTTGTATAATAATAATAATAATAATAATAATAATAATAATAATAATAATAATAATAATAATAATAATAATAATAATAATAATAATACAATAATAATAATAATAATAATAATAATAATAATAATAATAATAATAATAATAATAATAATAATAATAATAATAATATTATAATACGTGAGTTTCTTCTCACAGGATGAAACTATGATAGTCTTCCAAACCATGCGAATGAATACTCAAACTTGAATCAGTAAGAGGGCCGCGGTGGCTCAGTGGTAGAGCGTTCACCTCTGGTGCTTGGGGTACCGTGTTCGATCCCAGCCCCCGCCAAGTGAACTTTGTGGTGGACAAACACCTTGTGCGTGGGTTTTCTCGGGATTTTCCCGTTTCCTCCCACTTTCTTCATTCCACCATTTCATTCATTACTCATCATCACCGTCTCCTTTAGCCTAACTGGCATAACCTTGGGACGTAAAACTCAATAATTTCATTTCATTTGAATGAGTGAATTTATAATTACTGGTTACAATTGATTAATAAGATCAAAGATAAAAAATAATCATTTCACCTTCAATCCATATCCGAAAGCCATTACTAACTACGCTTTACTATTTTTGTACTATGGTCATAAAGTTGAAACCAGAAATCATTCATTTGAACCAATATCGGTTTCAATATATGGTTAAGGAAGGACATAATACCTACTACTGAAAAGCTGAATCGATTACAAAAATACTGCATCTCGATATATCTTAAGCCTACCATTTTGCACTGTGGAAATCAGTATTGAAACTGGAAGTAGTAGTAAGTTTCAACAACTTCCGGTTTTGATAGTATTCGGGATAGTGGTACGTTGCCTTGAGATAGTGAATCATTGCCCTCCCCCCTCCCCTTCAAAAAAAAAAACGCTTGTCGCTTTTTGCTCTATGTAGGGTTCCCATATGTCCGTATTTTATACGAACTGTTTGTATTTTTGGGTCCGTGTCCGTATCGTACAAAACATAAAATGGGAAAATGTCCGTATTTGACAGTTTTTGGAGCTTCCTGAAAATTTTCGACGCAGGAATCGCTAAAATCTCGGGCGAAAAGAATTGTTTTCATCATGTAACTTATGTTTTAGTTACTATTAGTAATTTGAATTATGTTGTTAAAAAGTAATTCATTTTTCCATTCCAGAGTTCTTTTGGTTGGATTTAATATATGTAATTTAGTTGCATGATTTATTGTGTTAATTAAAATGAATTCTGTTAATGAAAAAAATAACATGTTAGTTTCCAATAGTGTTTTCAGTATTATAGTAAACAATTGTGTGGTAACCTAAAGAGGTGATTATTAGGAAGAAACTTCAAATGTTTGTTCTGTGTTTAAGCACTTTATCTGTGATGGGTCGTCATTTTAAAGCTAGTCCGTATTTTGGATCAAAAAATTATGGCAACCCTAGCTGTATGACACTTAACATTGAACCCGAAGATGAGTAATTTGAATCAGCTCCAGTTTGAAATTTTTTTAAGTTTAACGTCCCACGATTATGCCGGTTAGGCTAAATGAGACTGTGATAATAAGAAATGAGTGAAATGGTGGAATGAGGAAAGTGGGAGGAAACGGCAGAACCCCGAGAAAACCGCGTCCCCGCAGCTCCAGTTTGAATAGAGAGTTAATGGAGGAGACAAAACCTATTCTTGAAACAGTGAATCAATTGCAAGGAACCGTATCGCGATATCTCTTAACATTTTTGGTCTGATAAGTATCGAGAGACAGACGGACAAAGGCGTTCTATAAGATTTCTAACACTTATGAATAGGATAGTCCGAAAGTATAATAATAATAATAATAATAATAATAATAATAATAATAATAATAATAATAATAATAATAATAATAATATTATTATTATTATTATTATTATTATTATTATTATTATTATTTCCGTTATGTATAGGATTGATATAATTTGGCGTTTTTCATGTTTTATAATATCTATGGTTTTGTTACGTGGTACTAAATTCTTCTGCACTTGGTAAACCAAAAAACAGATAAACATCTATAGTTTCTCACCCTGTATGATTGGTTGTTTTTCTTTCACTCTGACGACCGGAACAGAAGCTATTACAGATGTCGTTACTGGGTCACGTAAGCGTTCAACAGAAAAAGAAAAAGGCGTAGAGTAAACGAGTCAGTGCGGAGTGCTTTTGTGGTGTTAGTATCGCTCTCTGTGCGTCATATCGGGACAGCCTCTAATGACCAGCCATAGAGTGTTCTTCCTTTCAAACCCATGGCACACGAACACACGATAAAGTTACCAAGTAGCAACAAAGTAGAACAAAGTTTAGCTTGTTCTTACATACATATAGTAAATTTTAAAATGTGTCAAAGTTTGAGAATTTTTCTTTAGTACCCCTAAACACTAATCACTTCTAAGAAAGCAAAAGGTAAGATGTAGATTCTTCTTTCCTTATTTTGTTGGATGTTGAAACTCAATCTGAGTTGTTTTCAACAAATAATAAAATTAATATTTAATTTTATAGGAATAGCAATAAAATGTATGTGCTTCACAACTAGAGCCTTGATAGTGTAGTTGGTATAAAGTGTCTACCTGCCAAGTGGATCCGATTCTCGATGACGCTAGGAAATTTCTCTCGTTCCGATGCAACTCTAAAGTTCAACCAAACTCTTTAGAATGGTAGGGGGCACAGTGGCTCAGTGGTAGAGTGCTTACCTCTGGTACGTGGGGTCTCTGGTTCGATCCCGACCAAGTTTATTGTGAACATCGTGCCCGTAGGCTTTCTCGAGGTACACCCGCTTTCTCCTACTTTCTCATTCCATAAATTTTTCCATAATCATTCACTTGCCTTAATCATCGTCTCCCTTAGGCTAAAAGAGCATAATCGTGGGAAGTTAAACTGAAATATTTTATTTCATTTCTTTAAAATGGATATCAGGGGCAACATGGGGAAGCGAAAGGACTGCATCGTTTGCTGACTGCATTACCTCAAAAGAAGCCCAAGTCAAAGAAGTAAAATTCCTTTATCTTGACATAGAGCCCTTCGACTTTTATGGGCTGTTTCTAAAGGGGGGGCAACCCTTCCTTTACTTTTATGTTTTACAATTATTTTTTCTAATTTTTAAGCGAGTAAAATCTTTTCTTTAAGAAATAAATTTCATTTGATAGTGGAAATTACAGCAGACTTCCAGACTATGGGAATTCAATACTCAAACCTGAAGTAGTACATCTATAACTACTCGTTACAACAGAGGAATAAAATCAAAGTCAGAACTTGTTCTTCAGACGCTGAATGCATATCAGACAGCTAATATTCGCTCTATCTTACTGTTCTTGTACTATGGAGATTAATATTGAAACCACAAGTGCTTATTTACGCCACTTCCAGTTGCAAAAAAGACTAATAAAAACTGCAGTGAAACATATTTTTGTGATACTGAAACTGTATACTTTAGTTTATACGTATATTTCAGTAGATCTCAATATGTGGTCAATGTTGTAACTGAAAGTCGTAAATTTTCATCACTTTCGGGATTCTGAAGTTGTGTCAAAAATCACTTTTTAAATATCCCTTACCGTTTTCGCTCTTTTTAAATAAGCATTGAAACTGGAATTACCATTAAAATCACTCATTTCCGCTTCCGATAGATATGTTGTTCTGAGATACTGAGTAGACTGTAAAAAAAAAAAAAAAAAAAAAAAAAAATGGTGATATCTATCACCGTTTTTGTTATATGGCAATCAACGTTCAAATTGGAAACGGTCGTTTTATAACACTTCTGGTTTAAATAGAGGGTTTTCGAAAAAGGTGTGAAACTTACATGGGAAGCGAAATCGATTGTTTAAAAAAATTCACTACACCTCTTAGCGATTTTACACTGATATCTGCTGACAGACGGGTGGAGGACGAAGATAGCCATTCTATAAGTTTCAACTTACGCATAGCATGGTTTCTAACAAGGGAAGTATGAACGAGCTCATATCGAAACCTACCGTAAAATTCACTCAAATCAAAGAAGCTCCACAGAAAGACCACACACACAAAAGCAGCTGCGTTTTCGAAGTGGAATTAACCAAAATGGCAGATTGAAATGTCGCGTATCCATGTCGACAATTGCACAATACGTTCAGTTTCACCCATTGTAAACGGCATGTTAATAATAAAAAGTCAATAAAAACAATGTGGGTACATACTATACCTAAGGGGAAGTCGTGCGGTAAGGTGAACCTTGACAGCAGCCATCTTGAATTCAGGTAAAGTTTTGTAAATAGGAACAGGGCAATATGATACATGATTTTGGGCTAGAATTTAAGCAGAAAAACAATGGTACCGTAAAACGGGGCTACTTTAACATTTAGGGTTACTTTGACATAGAGTGGGGCTACTTTGACAGATGAGCAATTCGTGCTTCCTGTGAGAATTGTTGCATATACTTTCATAGATAAAGGATGATATGGTGTCCACGGTGCGAATTGCCGGAGGGGATGAGAGATTTCTCCCATTGTATTTCTACCCCCTCTCAATATCCTTCCTGTTCCTCAATATATAATATAAGGATTTCTAGATCCGCACTGTTTATTCCCCCCAAAATGAATAATCTAATTCGCACTCTGACGATATAGAGAGTGGATTCAATGTGTCCTGTGCAAAAAATGGGTGTATGGGTTTTGTAATGGTGGATCAAAAAATCCTCAATATGCTTGTTACGACTGTGATGTTGACGACTAAGGTTTTTCTTTCCATTGTTAGATATAAAGATAACATACCGGTACATATGTAATTATGTTAAAAGTAAAGTAGGGTAAAAAATAAAGTAAGAATGTAAGGTAAAGCACCGTGATGTTCAAAGTAAAAGGTGTTAAAAGTAAAGCTTTAGAAAAACGTGTATAGTGGTGTATAATGATGTACCACAACAAAATAGATTTCGTGCTTATCAAGTATACAGCATACCGTACCTTACACATGACCAAAACCGTGTTTTATACACTTTACACAAATTCCATGTCAAAATAACTCCATACGTTGAGTAACTTTGACCTTATGCAGCAAATACATAAGACGTCAAAGTAGCCCCACCCCCGGGGCTACTTTGACAGGTATTTCTTAATTTATTCCCGCCTAAACTTACTTGTAGAGACTTAGGTTTAGTAGTGGATGTGATAGCCTAGATACCTATTGTTATGATGAGAATAGTATCATTCATTGGTTGCAGAAAGTGTCCCGTGTACACATCTAAACTAGTCCAAAACCTGTCAAAGTAGCCCCATTTTACGGTAGCAATAGTTTTGACACGTGCATTGGGTTAAAAAAAAGTTACAGGCATATTTATTGTGTTTCCATGTGCACAACTCCCGATTTAAACTACTTTAGAATTGGTTATCTTTCATGACCTCCCTCATACACTAATATATATATAGTGTGCTATTCCTCACTTATTATGAACACTATCACAGTAAATCAATATTAAATACTGCCACTTAAAAGTAGATTTGTCATTCATTCACACACACTCACATACATAGAGGACAGCGTAATGACATGGGTGAAAATAGTTTTAAAAGAAACAATCTAACTACAATTTGTTGAACATTTATTACATCTAGTGAGAAATTAAACACAAAATTTTATAAACTTGCAATAAGTATACATTTACATGGGTCAATTCACATACCAGACTACATAATACAATTGTAGTAGTACACACACACACACACACACACATATATATATATATATATATATATATATATATATATATGAAGTCTTTAACGTCCCACGATAATGCCGGTTAGGCTAAAGGAGACGGCGATAATGAGAAATGAATAAGATGGTGGAATGAAGAAAGTGGGAGGAAACAGGAGATCCCGAGAAAACCCACGAGCACGGTTTTGTCCATCATAAAGTCCACACGGCCCGAGCTGGGATTGAACCAGGGACTCCAAGTACCGGAGGTGAACGCTCTACTACTCAGCCACCGCATCCCCATATATATATATATATATATATATATATATATATATATATATATATATATATGTGTGTGTGTGTGTGTGTGTATGTATTAACAGACAGCTTAAAAAGAAAGAAAAAATGTTATATTTATTTAACTTTTCGTAAAAAATTATATATATTAATGAATAAGTATAGAATACAATATGATGAATGGAAAGAAAAAACTTAAAATGAGGAAAGTTAAAAACTAGCTATAATATTATGAATATTGTCGAAGCACCCTTTCTGGTGTCCACACGTTTCACTTTTTGCATTTCTTATATTCACAGATTAGGATGTATATATGTTAATCATAACCAACACGTATTCGGTTCGTAAAAATACTCATCAATACACTTCTTACACTTCTCCCATTTCTGGGGTTAAAATATCAAAGTCTCGTCACTTGTATCACGATGACTATCTTACTTATTCTGTCATTAGCTTACTATCACATTTGCTATCTCTAAATGAATATCGCTTTGTAAAACTAATTACAAACATTTATCGTTGATTTGCACTATATAAAAGTGTGAAAGAGAATTTTCCAAGTTCGAAAGGACTTTCGTTTTTATTGTAAACACAACTTCTAAGGTGGAAACACTGGTGAAGTTTATTCTGAAGAGAATTCGTATGGGAGAGATGGTAATCGAAGCGTAGTTCTAAAGAAGGACTTTAGTTTACTAATATGAGGGTTGATATAAGGACATATTAGGGTTACGATGACCTGCCTAAATCCCATGCTACATGCAGTTAGTATATTACAGGCAATGTTAGTTGTTACATATATTACTTAATAACATTACACGGTTTGAAGAGAATATCTATCAGAAGAGAATACATGCGGCGGTATCTTCTAACATTTACATTGTATATTTATCGGATGTTTCGTAACTATGTCAACCAGGAACTGTTCGGGGTAGGTACAAAGACCCTTTACACATATCTATCTACTCAATCCAATAATTCATATTCCACACATATTCATATCTCAAAACATATATATATAATATGGTTCTGGGGCAAAACAACTAGAACAACATAAATGACTGAAAATCAGTAGAAATCCTGAACGAATTACGAAAAAGATAAAATTGTATCGTGTACTGAACCATCGCCCACTACCACAGTGGGTAAAAAACTTTGATGGAAACAGTTTCCTCGAGGTTATACTCAACGAATACCTCTATGAATCGTGTCTCGTGATATCTCATTTGGTAAATCAACTTCAAATGATATATGTTGACTGGTTGGAATTTGTCAAGTTCAAATCCGGGGGGAAGGTTAAAAATAAAAATCTAGAAGAGAATAGAGGGATAGATAGGGAAGAGAAAGAAAAAGCGGCGCCAAAGAAATAAGCGAGGGCACTAAAACTACAAAGATAAGTGGTCGAATTTAGACATACAACAACCCACAGCCAAATATGCTTTCATATGCCGAAAAGGATTGGCCTACTAAATACATAGCCTACGATAAATATCTCCGAGCACACAAGCAATTCCAGTCGGCTGAGACCTTGGAGACTCCGGCACTACCGGGAAGTCAGTGTGGTTTCTTAATTTAGGATTTCCAAATAAAACAATATCCGACCCCTCAGAAACTGAGAAGAGTATGAAAAACTAGAGTAAAGTCAATAAAATAGAAGATATCCTAACAGGGAATTGCCAGATTTAAAAAACATTAAAGAAAATAAATTTTACTAGTAAGTTGTCTGCCAAGTCTTACTAGTCGATCCCAGTACGCAAGGGCGCTAACCTTGAGGCGTCAACTAATTTCAAACACTATATACTAGAAATAAAAGAAGTGAAAATTCATGGGTATTGGGGTTTAGACGTACTGGTACGGTAAAACGAGATGCTACTGTAATAAATTGTCTATATTAATTGATCCTATCCACCTCGTTACCTCTGTGGGCAGTAGTGAACTTAGCTTGATCAGGTGACGTGGAAAAAGTCAGAGTTGCAAATGTAAACTGAACGAGCATTTTTAAATTTTATCAATTCGGTAAACGGTTATTCTATCCTTTGATTAACTGGAAAATATCCTGAACTATTTGCTACATGACTATTATTCGTATTGTCAGGCCAGTTGACCAATTAACTGGTATGTTTGGTATTGAATGTCAGGCCACGAAGTGAAAATACCAACCATCATTCTACGTACCACACTATTCTCATACAAAATTTTAACGTAATAATTAATGTATTAAAATTATCATTATATATACACAATCAATATCTTGTAACAAACTTTACCACTGGGCTCGTATATAAATGGGTGTCTTATTATTTATTCATACTTTCTAGCATACAAATCTACATATCATTTACATTATCGTTACACACTTATTCATTTATATGTTCATTTTTTTCTGTATAACGTAGATTGTCGGACACACTATACTATATTAATACGCCCGATATTGTTCATAGCAGTCTTAGTATCTATATTAAGATCAGCAAATTCTTATAGTACATCAACTAACACGTGTGATTTTATATGAACTGGTACGAATTTCTTTCACAGCAAACTACGGTAGATTTCACTTTATGGCTTCAAATTATTTCGTATGCAATATACTCAATATTCTCAACTACATGCAATTACATGTTAGAAAATGTCAACAATGCGATCTTTCTAGCAACAGAAAAGGATTCGTAAGTGCAGTCTAGCAACAAAAATAATGCCATATAGACAAACTTCGAGTTAAGTGGGAACGCGAAGTTTAATATTATTAATAATTTGATTACTAGGCTATATAAATGATCGTACTTTTCCGGAAAGTAAATTTACGATATGAGTTATATAGAAATCCACTTTTATGGGCCAGAACTAATATTTACTCATAATTAATAGCAAAAGAAGGGTCATTTTCCTGTTGACCAGTTCACTAAGTATTGGGGTAATAAAAACCTAACGACAAATAGTTCACAATTAGGCACGAGATGGCATTAATAGTACGAAAACTAACTTTGCACTAGTAAATGAAATTTGTAGTTTGTCATCCATAATTATGAGTAATCTAGGTAGTAATTACGGTACAGTGTTACTATGAATTTAAAATGCGAATTGGTTTATCCGTTTAACTTGATTACAAGAGATGACTAATTAAGCAATGCACTGTCCAGAAAGAAATGTCCACAACACACTAAATTACACATATGCATGTTATATCATACTTGAACTAAGAAAGGAAATACTAATACATATCAATACACATATTAACACATATCACTAAACATATTAATCCATATTATCACACGACTCAACTATAGGTAACTCTAACAATCACTAGATTTCACCGTCTTAAACCGGCTCTATAAACTGGGAAAAACGGAATACTCAGAGCCAACTGGCCCTTCTATTAACTAAATCATGGTTTCCCAAATACTATTAATGTAAAAGAATGATAGGTCCCTTTCCTGATGGGAAAAGAACCCTGCCAAAAATCGTTCAACCCATTTCCATTGGAAGCTGTGGTCAATTTAGGAATAAATGAGTCCTTTGTTAAATTACAATGATATCATGAAAATTAATTTAACTACATAGGAATCTACACCTACCGCTATGTTACAATAAAAAATCACATTTACTACATATACAGACAAAATCTATATTAGGACAGGCCTGTCGCAACCTAACAGGAAAATTTTGAGGATAACGAGAGTTATCAAGAGAAACACTAATCTTCAAACTGTTTTTGAAAGATCACTTAAAGAATAACCGAACTCGATGCAATTCACTAAGAATCCTGTCCATGGCTATTAACATTTATGAACATAGCGCCGCTTGGGTTGGAGTCCATATCTCACTGGGTTTTAACTGTTTTAATGTAAAAATCCTACATTCTTGGGACTCTTTCTGTTCCCTACGGATTTATTTCTTAATTAAAATTGTTTTTTTCCCTTAATATCACCGCTTTACTATCCAAATCTAAAATATTTCCAAGAGCCAAGGTAGCGTAGACTTACTGCAATCGTCTCTCAGGTAGCGAATGAGAAAAACTGCGCCTTAATACTAGCGCTTCAAAAATAGTCCCAATCAGAACAAAGAGTTTTGGCGGCGGAAGAAATATAAAATGAATAGAAAATGGTAAAAAGTGGATGAAACCGGATTTTGGGAGGATATGAGCATCTCGGAGGGATGAAGAGGGTCTAGATTGTTCTGCCAAATATAAGATTGGTGGATAAATTCAAGAATTTCTGTCCAATTGCAGGTCTATGTTTTCGTATAGCATTTAAGTGTATAACGTCAATAATCATCCATTTGAAATGCCCATATATCGAGTTTATAATGAAATAATGTACAGTAAAACTTGTCAACTTGGCCACCTCTCTAAGTTGGCCACCTGCGTATCTTGGCCTGGTTCGTCTTGAACCTGCATTTTCCCATAAGACATTCGTTACTTATTACTCTGTAAGCTGGCCACCTGTCTATCTTGGGAGTTGGCCGCATTGAAGCAATGTTTATCCTATGTTGATAATGATAAATTTACCTGCGTATCATGGCCACGCGAATACGTTTTATTATTTTTCTTAACTCTTTCGTATTCCCGTATGACAGCCAAATGTTCTGTATTTGTTACTGGAGACAGAGAAGCATAGATTCCCACGATTTGTTCTTGGAGGTCAATGGCCAGAATATTACCCTGATAAAGGGGTGGTGAAGGAAGATGCGAATAAAAAAGTACATACAGGAATTCAGGAAATGGTTGTACGTATTTGTTTACCCTGTCCGTTTTGGTAAAACCATTAGTTATATCGGCTCCTTTCATCAGTGGGGAGCTTTAGTAATTCCAAAAAATTCTCAAGGTGAAAGCTAACCATTTCAATTGTCATTTATTGGCACGTGACTGCTTGTCGAAAGGTAGCGGAGGTTTTGAGATGAATTCCCTTAAAATCTTCTCAAAACGTCCTTCGCTCCAAGGGAAACACTTGTAGCTCATTACGAAGAGGTATTTACTACAAAAGTAATGTTCGTTTGTGCAAAAAAGAATAAAAGACATACGTCTAGAATGAACCACAATAAATAAATGTGTAATTAATAACTGATTTGCTAATTTTCGAAAGGTATCTACAGAAAATATTTGTCACTGCTGAAAAAAGTCATATAAACTGCATATAAATTATTAAATTTATAATTTTGCTTTACTTGATTTCAATCTGAATAACTCGGTTTGCTACAATACCAATTTCAATAAACTGCGTACATATGTTTCGATTTTATAGTTGTTTGTGTGATTGTGTTTTCCGTCCGAATAATTTAGTGTACCAGACTAGTTTTCAGGAAGAAAAAGGTACATATATTAAATATACTGAAGTATTTTTTCTAGTACTGTATATTGTTATTATTACTCAATATACATTATTTAAAAGTAGATATCGTGGTATTGCTTATTAAAATTTTACAATCAAATAATACTAAAAATTCTATTCTAAAAATACACCAATCACACTTATTTTTTGTATGTTGGCCACCTGTCTAAGTTGGCCACTATTCAATGGAACGGGTGGTGGCCAACATAGACAGGTTTCACTGTATAAATAAAGATATTATTCCGCGAAATATAATTCCTACTAGGTTATTCAAGGCTTCCACATTGATTTTGAATTAAATAAAGATCAAATGAATTTACTACATGGACCGAAAAATATATTTTGAAAAATCGCATAGTACAGTACGTTTAAAAACCCTCCAAAAGATTTCATTTCACCGACTGTAATGTTACATTACAGTAGGCCAATCGTTTCTAAAGAGGATAGATATTTAAAAATATTAAATGAAGCATATGAAGATTATATGAGAAAAATGGAAGATACTAATGCGGTGTATGTAAAGGAATTCTGCAAGGCTATTATAAATAAAAGGGGAAACGAGAACTTACATAAATCAATCGGTAACAAATAATAAAATATTGCATTATGTTAAAATTACGTCTGATGGATTTGCTTAGTGTTTTAAATTAATTTGTTCCGAGAACACACAATGTTACAATATGTAAACCAAGTAACTTTCAAGTTGGACTCATTAGAGTTATATCAACATAAAGAAGATGAATAGAGAGCAATAGTAGAATAAATTAAACTTGAAAAGGGCGATTGAGTCAGGTCATATATCACTATAGGTATTGAAGTCTTGCTCTGTAATACGGAAGCATTTGTGAACAATTTGCAATGTTATCTTGAAAATACAATAATTTTGAAGTGTTTGAAAAATTATCTCAAGAACTTGTTCAATTCATATCTGAAAAAGAAATTGCAGTAGATATTTAAAGGTCAATAAACATAATATGTGCACCTTCAAAGCTATTCATAATAATATGAAATATTTCTTCCTACTAGGAAAGGCCGTGGGGTGTTACTGTGACTGCATATCGATACTATGCTCAGTCGACTCGTTTTTACGTATGAAACAACTATGCAAACGGAGAAATCCTCGATCGAAAGTATGTTTGAATTACGAGCGTTAGAAGTTCAAAATTGAACAGATTTATCAGAAAGTTTGAGATAATCATTTTCTGAGATACATGCTTGATTATGGTGATACGAAATTTCTTTGGATGCCCAGCACAGTCGTGAGGTCAAAACATATGCAGTTTGCATTGGACAGGATTCTGCACCTTTCCACCTCAAAGTAGATCACTGACGCAGTTTCTCCAATTAAGAAAGAGGAAGGTTTAGATGAGTTTCAAGGAACAAATTAGTTTCTGTAATGTGCGACTTTATTGTTCATGATATCAAGTTCTGCTCCTGATAAGTGTGTTGAAAATTTCAGGTGCTTACCTTGCATTATTAAGAACTTTTGGAAATACCTGAATTAAAAGATAGAGAATTTCAGTACAGATAGTCAAAAAGAATTATATGTAGTAGCCAATATGCTTACCTTGCATTACCCAAATGAACACGCGACACACAAACAATAAATTAATCTTAGTTTTAAGACCCATATTTATGACCAATAGGTTAAACGACGGAAGATGAGGGAAAGTGAACGATTATGGAATTCTAAAATATTATTAGCGTTTAACGAAAAAACTCTAAAGATTAGACTATGATGTGTTCAATGTATAAGATAATCAAGTTCACTTTCAGTAATTTTTGACAAATTTTTAGATCTTTGAAACTGCTTTCAGACCGTAAAACATTCATGCTCAGAAATTGTGAATAAATCTTATAACATGTAGAAGAGTTTTAACTTTTACATCTACTTAAGTTCTGGTACAAATTCAGTCCTTTTTACTCATACCTTTGATAAGTCATATGATCTTATTCTATGAATAAGGGGACGGAAGTTCATGACATAAAAGGATAAAGATGTATGACCTATAACATGCCCTTAAGAAGATCGAAAAATGACCTAAAAGTTCTAAAAATGATTATTAAATTTGTAATTAACTTTAAACAATAAACATATCAAATGATGGTGGTCGTGTCTGCGATACCAGAGGGATCACGGTGGCTCAGTAGTAGAGTGCTTCCCTTTAATGTATGGGATCCCTGGTTCGACTCCCGTCTAAGTAAGTTTGTGGTGGACAACATCGTGTAAGTGGGTTTTGTCAGAGTACACCCGTTTCCTCTCATATTATCATTATACCGATTCTTCTATCATTCCCTTGCATTAATTGTGGGTGATTAAACTGAAAGATTACGTTTCACACGATATAAAAAATAAGATAGCTTATTCAGTTGAAATACAATTAGTTTAACTTTCTATGAAAATAAGCAAATAAAATCATTAATGATTAAAACAAATATAGCAAATTATTCAGCGGACAACGCACTTACTTCCTGCATCTAGGCCTAATGTCTAGTATGTTGTGGTTCAATATCCTGCACGTTGGTGCATAGATAAAGAAATGTTGCATCTACATAACTCATATCATTATTATTTAGAATTCCACAAATTGTATCTGAAAAATTAGAAAGCGAAAATCAGGGACTGATTCGGGGAGGAGGGATTTTCCAGACACGCTGCCTCTTTCAGTGAAGATACACACCATTGAAAAACTGACAAATTTGAACGTCAGCAATGATTTTTAAAATATTACATGCACACAAATTAATTTTGGAAAAGTTAGTGAAAACGAAAACTCAAAGTTTTACATCTTGCCTTACATGCGGTAGTAATAAAGTACTATTATCTTGACAACATAGAAATAAAGAGACTGAGATCATGTTTCTTTTGGTTGTAAATTGTAATCTTATTAGAAAATGTGTTTACCTCAGCGCAAAGACTAAATCGTATTGGCAAAATCAAAAGAAGAGCAAAAAATAACAATAAATTACTGAAACATACCAAGAATAATGAAAAAACCTTAACTTAGGAAAAGACCAAAAAATGACCTAAAATTATGAAAATGATCCACGAGCTTAGAACTGACAAAATATGCAAAAATGCATTTTAAAATGATGATAATTTTTGTTCTAATTTCCACAGCATTGCTTTAAAATCAACTTTCGAACTACCATGTATATATATATATATATATATATATATATATATATATATATATATATATATATATATATATATATATATACGGGCAGAATTAGGGGACTGTAATAGTTTTATATCCAAATTTGAACTACATAATGGCAGTTAATTTCACGAGACAATAGTAACATCAACTACAATCTAGGCACTAAACCTGTTGCGAAAGACGATCAACTAGTTTGGGTTTAGTTTAAGGTTAAAACAGAATGTGTCCGTTTATGTTAGAAACCGAACCGTAATTTGGTTCAGTTTAGTTTAACAACAAACACCATATTGCCACTTTTCAGAATATCCATACATATATTGGATAGTTCCAAAGTATGTGTAATAGTTTGGTTTTAAGCTAAGGTATTATGAATCTACTGTTTCACTGTTGAATGGAATTACAATTCCTCATGTCTATTTCTCTTTATATTCTTGTGAGAACACGTTAAGGAGCAACAGAAAATACAACTGTTTTTCGGTTCGGATTGGTTTCCGTTAACCGCTTGAAAATGAAATAAAATGAAATCTTTGCGTTTAATGTCCCACAATTATGCCTGTTAGGCTGAAGAAAAATATTATTAAAGCAAGAGAATTATGACGAACAAATTGGTGGAATGAGAAAGTGGGAGGAAACGGGAGTGTCCCGAGAAAACCCACGAGCACGATGTTGTTAGTTGCAAGCGTACTTGTCTTGGGAACGAACCAGGTATTCCAACCATCAGGTAATTCCGCGGTCCAGTCCCCGGGTTCGATTCCTGGTGGGACAGTCTTTGAAATTTTAAATGTCCTCAATGTATCTTGTCCGTGTCCCTGTCGTTCAATAGAGACGAGTTACGGAAATACTTTTGGTGAATCAGAAAAAAAGTAATCTGAAGCACAAGGTTCCAGTTAAAGGTTCGAATCACTCTTAAGACCACTTCCTCCTTTAATCCTGCATGTTTGTATGTCTCTTTTAAATTTTAATTTCAATTCACTGGACTACAGTATTTTATCATGACAGAAATTAGTGTGTTTCATCGTTAATAAGATATTGGAATCGTAAACGTGTGCAATTGCTCGAGCCATTTTTTAAATCTTACTTGATAAAGCAGTTTTAGGGTAGTGGATTGAGCATTCGTTTCGTAAGTTAAAGGGCCTGGGTTCGATACCCGCTGAAGTAATTAAGGAAATTTTTATCAGTTACAATGTAGATACTTCTTATGTATAACATGAAGAATATCCAATTACCTCGGACTTACAAGTTAGGGTTAATACGACTTTCTTCACACTGAAAATATAAGAAAATGACGTAATATGTCTAAACCTTGATTCGCACTGTCTGAGAACGTAACATATTTAGCAAAGAATTCATGAATGCATAAGGGTTATTCTTAGAAATTAGTATGTCATAATCGCGTCTGAAACATTATTCTTTCAGTATGGAATATTTTCTGTTGTTCCACTCTTACAAGAAATAATAATAATAATAATATTTTCGTTGGCCATTTCGAACACGTTCCATATATCCGTTCAACCAAAATGTGTAAATAGCAACTATTTTATATTTGTTTGCATATTTTGTTACAATGTAAATATAACGCATACATAATCAGTCTTGTACCCAAAGAAAGTGTGTTACTATGTATGGTAATGAAGACAAATACTACTTAGTTTCTGTTAAGAGACCTCATCCCGGCGAAATTAAAATACCGCTAATTTTACAGTAAGTATGTGATATCTTCAAATAAATAAAAGATAATCGAAATGTGGAACAAGAGCGCCCTAGACAATATCATTTTACATGAGATACCGTTATCATGACTCACTTATATGCTTTCGATTTCGAGCCATTTTGAAAATCGGCATTTATTTTCGCGTTTCTAAACGGCTGAAAACGGAAAGCCACTAGGTGACTTGTGAAAGCCACTAGCGGTATCTCACGCAATATAATATTGTCTAGGGCGCTCTTGTTCCACATTTCAATTATCTCTTATCTATTTGAAAATATCACATAATTACTGTAAAATTAGCGGTATTTTAATTTCGCCAGGATGAGACCTCTTAAGGCATCCGATGTTTACATTTTCATATTGTCCAGGATCTGACAATTTTCCCCTTCTTTCTGTTTCGGACACAAATTCTTCCAAGGTATCTCTTCTAAGGCAATTCATCCTAGATAGGGTCCAGATCAATTTCTTTTCCTTTTTCCTATCAACCTCAATATACTTATTTGAATTGGAATATGGCGTAATATTGAGGTCTCAAATCTTCAGTAATAATAATAATAATAATAATAATAATAATAATAATAATAATAATAATAATAATAATAATAATAATAATAATAAAAAAGACAAATTCAGTATGAGGACAGATCGTATTAAAATCTGAAAAATTGCCCCTAACATTAGGAAAAGATACAAAATAGTTGGAATTGCAGACAAGTGTCAGGACATACCCTTTCCGTACGTCCCTACAACTAGCTAAATGTTAAACGAAAACTTTCCAGGCAAATTTCGTGTAGAAAGTATAGCGACTGAGCCCTAAGAACATTTGTTTTTAAGTAATGTTTATGCCGGCTAAGCTGAAGAAGAGCTGATAGGGTGAATCAAATATTGGAATAAAGAAAGTGGGAGAAAGCAGAATCTCGATAGAGCTTACACACACGGAATTTGTACAGCACAATGCCTACTGTGTTAGAGCTGGGTAGAACCATTAAATTCACAACACTTCAGTAATAATGATAATACAAAAATGGGATTAAAATTTTTAAAGTTGCCCTTAAATTGTATGTAAACCTTACAGAAAACTTGGTTTTCGGGAGAGAGGCCCACACTTCCATGACACACCTCTGTAACTACCCAAACCTTAAACGAAAGTGTTCCACTAAAGTTTCATATAGAAAATGTATCTGTATCTTTTATCCTGTATCTGTATCCTGTATCTTTTAAGGATAATTAATAAAAATAAGTGAATATTAATGAACAGTAAGGCGTATAATAAACTAACTTTTAGGACATGCAGAGGTAATTATAAAAGGTTCGATACAAACATACCTATAGAGACCATAATTGAGTGATCTCTGAAATACAAAGTAACAAAATAGGTATAACATTCAGTCCACAGTGCAATTGTTACATAAAGAATAGACATACACTATTTCCTGAATCTAGATGAGACGAGAAATGTTTAAGATACTTTTCGTCTCGTCTCGATTCTCATCTCCAATGCGAAATAATAAGTTGAGTTGCCTTGTCTCGTCTCGTCTCGAATGTTGAAAGTTAATTCTCGTCCCGATTTTTTTTTTCGTTTTAGAAACGAGTTGAGAAATTCTTCTCGGGAGCAACATTAAACAAAACCAAAATATTTTTGACAAATGTCACGTTTCTGCTTGTAATGGTATGACCTGACCGATAATAAGCTCCTAACTTTTAATCTTCTACGAGGTAATTATTATTATTATTAGCAGTGGTGTATTTAGGGGGCTTTCGGGCTTAACCCCCCCGAAATCTTACTTACTATAGTAAAGTATATGAAATATATTGCAGAATTTTCACATTTTCAGGCAAAGCCCCCAGAAACAAAATCGTAAATACGCCACTGGTTATTAGTGTATTATTATTACTATTATTATTCTTGAAGATTTAATAGTTCAAGTATTGAAACATCCTGGCATTTAAAATCTGAAAATAATAAAATGTGTGTCATCTCAGATCAATCAGCACCAAAAATCCTAATAAAAATAATTGTCCGACGTGGATTTGATCTGAGTACCTCCGTACTACTGGTCGAGCGCCTTGACCACTGAACCGCGGTCAATATGGAGTAACTTTTTCATTTTAGTGTGTTTACGTTAGCTTTCTTTGTCTCCCTTTACAAAGTCTTTAATATATATTTCTTTATTTCAAAACTTCTTTCGTGTTCCTTTTATCATGATATAGGTCAATGATTTTTGGCATAATTTATATTAATAACTTGTGTTGTTCTTAAAGCTTTTTGTTCACAAGAATGTTTCCTCTCCACACCAAACTACAGATATGAGAGATTTAATTCTCATACTCTGCCTTTGTTTCAAAGCAATCGCGATTACCTAATGAGACTTTTCTCCGCCACGATACATGCAATATTATCGAATCCCATAAATGAGGGCTGTACCGCATAGAATGTATAGTTGCCAGTCGATTGGTGTCCTGCTGGATAATATTTTCATTGTCAGAATATACAATGATCTATGTCAAATATTGCTATTTTGACTTAAGATCTGTACCATATACGATATTACACCCACGGATTGCTATAAGAATCAAAAGCGATGGGAGTTTCATTCTTGAAATATCCAGTTCATGAGAAGGTGGATCTCATGGAAAGCAAATTTCGCGCACCACGAAAAGTGGTACATTGAGAAAAATAAAGTAATGTATTGTAATTTGCGAAATGCTTAATGGTTATTGCAGTCATTCTGTTTCTCCTTTGCTTGACACCTAAATAGGTTTTGGTAAACGACACGGCACATTACCCGTTTCCTTCCTTTTTCTGTAATTAGTTTTGCACATTTTTTTATATTTTTAGTCCTCTCTTTAATAATAATAATAATAATAATAATAATAATAATAATAATAATAATAATAATAATAATAAAAAAAAAAACTAACAACGCTGTCACAACAAACAACGAAGCGAAGGAATGTTTTCTTTTAGCACCCTGTTGAAGTTTGTAATAATTTTTCTTCAATTGCCAAAAGTGTTAATTTAACGTCGCGGACACAAGTCATTGAATAGGTAAATGCGACTGCTTTGAAACAAATGCAAGGTATGAGAATTCAATCTGTCATATCTGTATCTTCGTATGGAGAAGAAACAAACTTGTGAACAAAAAGTTTAAGAACAACTCAAGTTACTAATATAATATATGCCGAAGATTATTGACTTATATCATCATAAAATAAACACGAAAGACTTTTTGAAACGAAAAAAAAATGTAACATACAACTTCGCAAGCAGGGACAAAGAAACCTATAGTAACCAGACTAAAAACGAATCGGTTACAGCGTAGTGCTCGTGGTTCAGTAGTCAAAGTGCTCAAGCAATAATCTGGAGGTTCTTGGATGAAATCCACGTCGGACATTTTTTGTAATTTAGGATTTTTTATGGAGATGGGCGATGACAGACGTTTTATTATATTCAGATACTTGAATAGTCGGATGTTTCATTACTTCAACTATCAAATCTTCTGGATTAATAATAATAATAATAATAATAATTATTATTATTATTATTATTATTATTATTATTATTATTATTATTATTATTATTATTATCTCGTAGAACATCAAAAATTAGGAACTTATCGATAAGGTCATACCATTAAAAGCAGAAAAGTGACATTTGGCAAAAATATTTCCATTTTGTTTAATGTTCCTCACGAGGAGGGGGAATTGCTGATCTCGTTTCTGAAACAAAACAAACAAAATCGCGATGAGAAATAACATTATACTTTTGAGACGGGACAAGGCTAACTCAAATCATTGTCTTGCTTGGAGAGTAGAATCGAGACGAGGCGAAAAGTATCGTAAAGATTTCTCGTGTCCCGATTCTCGAAATAGTGTATGTCCATTCTTTAAGTAAAAATTGCTGTGTAGACAGAATCTTATACGCTATTTTGTTACTTTGTATTTCAAAGCTCACTGAATTATGGTAAGTGTAGGTATCTTTGTAGCATAGCTTTTATAATTACATCTACATATCCTAAAAGTTAGTTTATTATATGCCATACTGTTCAGTGATATTCAGTTATTTTTACAGTTATTTTCCTTAAAACGTATAGTAGAATACTTTCTACATGAAACTTCAGTGGAACGCCATCGTTTAAAATTTGGGTAGTTGCGGGGGAGTCTTGAAGGTATGGAACCCCCTTCTCGAAATCCCTATTTTTAAGTAAGTTTTGCCAAATTTTAGGGCAAATTTAAAATTTTTATTTTATTATTATTATTATTATTATTATTATTATTATTATTATTATTATTATTATCAGTGAAGTGTTGTGAATTTAATGCTTCACTCTGTTCCACCGAGCTCCCGCCTAGTAAGCATTGTGCCGGACAAACGCCCTATGAGTAGGTTTTCTCCGGGTTCCGCTTCTTCCCACTTTTTTATTCCAATATTTTCCTTCACATCATCGATGGCTTCTTTAGCTTAGCCGGCATAACCATTACTTAAAAACAAATTTTAGTGTTCTTGTGAGTTAAGTAGCCCTACTTTCTACATGAAATTTACTTGGAAACTTTTCATTTAACATTTAGCTATTTGTAGGGAAGTATGAAGAGGGTACGTCCTGATGGTCCTGACACCTCTCCAATCCCGACTATTTTGGAACTTTTGCCTAACGTTAGGGGCGATTTTACAGATTTCAATACAATCTGTCCTCATACGAAATTTCTATATTATTATTACTGAATGTTTGAGAACTCAATATTACATCTTATCCCAATGCAAATAAGGATACTGAAGTTAAGGAAAATGATACTGAAGTTAATTTCCTCAGAGAGAATTGATCCATGGACACCTAAATTACGAAACGAAACGAAACGTGTTCAAGCCGCTACACTAAGGCAGCTCTGTTAAGAGTCATGAAACACTCGTGTATGTAGCAAATTGCACACGTTTACGATTCCAGTATTTTATTTTATGTCCAGTAACATTGAACGACAGGGACACGAACACAGATACATGGAGGACATTTAATATTTCAAAGACTCTCCCACCGGGAATCGAAAGCGAGACCCCGCCCACAGAACTCGCTGATGGGTGAGGTTCCTGGTTCTTTTCCAAAGCAAGTAAGCTTCTGATGGACAATATCGTGCTCGTTGGTTTTCTCGGGACATCCCTTAAATGTGCCTGGAACGAGTTCCATAGCTTTTGAGCTATGGACTTTTAAAGTTCATTTTTTCATGTTTTCGGCAGCCTGTAACTCCGAAAGGAAGCATTTGTGCACCCATGTGGGTCTATACTTTTTTCTTACCTTGGTGTCAGGAATCACCTGCCAAACGTTGTCGGTGTTGTTTTGAAACACCCTATCTATCCATTTCATATATATATGGGCGGATAGAGCGAACTATAGGGGTTTTATCTTCAAATTTGAACTACATAATGGTAGTTGATTTCACGAGACAATAGTAACATCAACTACAATCTAGGTACCGGACGTGCTCCAACAACCGGTTTGGGTTCTGTTTAAGCTTGAAACAGATTGTATCCTTTATTCCAGAAAATGAACCGAAATTTGTTTAGTTTGTTTGTAATATCCGTGCAGATTTTGGAAAAGTTCCAAATGATATGTAATGGTTTCATTTTAAGTTAAGGTATTATGAATCTGCTCTTTCACTTTTGAATGGAATTACGATTCCCCATGTTTATATATATAGTAACCATTTCCTCTCTCCGTCCCCACAACCCACCCAAGACAAACATTGAATAAATCCAAACATGTATTGGAAAGCAGGCTGCTGTAAGGCCAGAGAGACAAAACAACCACACATCTGGATGAGTTATTTAACTTCCCGAAAATCTAATTTGGTTTCTGGCCAAAATACATACATGAATTCTATATACTATTGAGGTTATACTGCTGGTTTTAGAAATATAAAAAAGTCAAAAAAATTAACAATTGTACATATAATCTTTAATTATCAAAAATATTCAACAAGAAACTAAACGCAATTTAATTCAACCCTTGTCAACTTTAAGTTGTGGATATGTAATATTTTAATTTTGTTCAAAAATTGCCTTGACCACGAGGACACAATAGTCCTTTTTTCTTGTTACAAAAATGGCGTCAGCCACAAGAAAAAAAGACTAATAAATTATATTTTTTCTGTATGAAAATTTATGAACTAATACTCGTAAGATTCACACACACACATATATATATATATATATATATATATATATATATATATATAAACTTATCTGCAATACGTATATTACTGGCAAGACTCGATTATACTGTCACAAAACTATAGATAATTAATGAGCTATAAAAAATGAAGTTAACTCACCAGGCAATTACGTCAACTGAAGCATCTGAGAATTTTTACATGGCGAGCCAGCAAACTCCCAGCATGCTCCAGTTGATAACAAGTGAAAAATTAAATTCGTAAAACAAAACCACAATGCCGTGAAGTAAAAATAATAACCAAAGCAAGGGAACAATAACATAATAAAATGATGATAATAATAATAATAATAATAATAATAATAATAATAATAATAATAATAATAATAATAATAATATTTTATAAATGACTAGATTCTGAATACATTACAATATATATATTGTGAAAACACATTAATGAGCAACAGAAAATACAACTATTTTTCGATTCGGATTCGCTTGGTTTAACAGCTTGAAAATGATATCTTTACGTTTAATGTCCCATGATAATGTCTGTTAGGTTGAGGAAAACTATGATTAAAGCAAGTGAATTATAATGGAAGGATTTGTAGAATGAGGAAATTGGAAGTGTCCCGAGAAAATCACGAGCACAATATTGTCCGTCTCAAGATTACTCACCTTGGGAAAGAACCATTACCCCACCCATCAGAGAATTCCACGGCTGGGTCCTCGATGTATCTATGTTCGTGTCCCTGTCGTTGAAGGTTACTGGAAATACCTGTGAAAACGAGAATAACCGAGGATACAAGAGATAAGTTACGGAGACACTTTCGGTGAATCAGAAAAAAAAAGGGGTCTTAGGCACCAGGTTCCAGTTAAGATTCGAATACTTTTAAGACCACTTTTCTTTCATGTTCTTGCGTGTTTGTATGCCTTTTTCTAAGTTTAAATTTGAATTCTCTGGACTATAGTATTTTATCGTGAACGAAATCAGTGTTTCATCGTTAATAAAATATTGGAATTGTAAACTTGTGCAATTTGCTACATACATGAGTCTTTCGTGACTTTTACTTAAGAGAGTTGTCTTAGTGTAGCGGCTTGAGCTTTTGTTTCGTAATTTAGGGGTCCACGGTTCGATTCCCACGGCTGAGAAAATTAAGATACATTTTATCATTTACAGCGTTGATAATTCTGATGTAATAGAGTTGAAACAGTTCAGAGTTGAAATTACATGCTTCACAGGGGAAATACTAACAACATGACGTCAGTCTACATCTCGATCCGTACTGTCTGTAAACTTAGCGTGTTTAGTCAGCGTGAAGACTTAGCGACTCATCCTTAGGACCTAGTATGAGTCAAAAATGTGTCTGAAATGTTATTCTTTCATTGTGAAGTTGTTTCTAAATTTTTCCACTGTTAGTAGAAATATGATTAATATTTTCGTTCACCATTTCCAACGCGTTCCATATATCCGTTCAAGCAAAATTTGTAAATATGAATTATTCTATACTTGTATGTATATTTTGTTATATTATGAATATAACGCATACATAAACCAAAGTCTTTTACCCAAAAAGGGCGTTATTTTGTATCGTGATGATGACAAATCCTAGTCAGTTTCGGTTAGGGCATCCGAAATTTTGATTTTCATATTTTCCACGAGCTGATACCTTCTTTTTGCCACTCTTTTCCTTCCGGACACTCATCCTTTTAAAGGATCTCTTGAACAGGCTGCAAACCAATTTCTTTTCCTTTTCTTTTAGTATCCTTATTTTCATTGGAATAAGACGTTATACTGAAGTCTCAAATCTTCAGTAATAATAATAATAATAATAATAATAATAATAATAATAATAATAATAATAATAATAATAATAATAATAAACGTTTTAAAGTTGCCCTAAAATTTGGCAAAACTTACTTAAAAGTAGGGGTTTCGGTGAGGGTGATCCGTACCTCCAAGACACACCTCTGCTACTACCCAAATTTTAAACGAGAGCATTCCACTAAAGTTATATGTAAAAAGTATGTAGATGTAATTATAAAAGCTTTGCTACTAAAATACCTACACAGACCATAATTCAATGAGCTGTGAAATACAAAGTAACAAAATATCGTATAAGATTCAGTTTATAGAGCAATTGTTACTTAAAGAGTGCAGGTACACTATTTCCAGAATCGAGATAACACGAGAAATGTTTACGATACTTTTCGCCTCGTTTCGATTCTCATCTAACAAGGGACATCACCCAATTGTCCGGCTCCGATTTCAATGAAATTTTTATTGCTGATAGAGGACATATGTTCATTACTTGTGATGACAGAAATTTTTGCCATGGTGCATGTTTTCTATTTTTTAAATAATTTTTAAAGGTTGTGATGTGGTTCATAGAGATTACTGCAGAAGTTCCTTACTACCCTTTGTAAACGAAGTGTTAATGAAAAAGCAACCATGTAGATACATATGAGGCCTAGGGGGAAGTCGTCTGGTACGTATGGCCTTGACGGCAGCCATCTTGAAATCCACCATTTTGAATTAAAGTCAAGTTTTTTAAATGGGAATAGCCTAATATGATACATAATTTCGGGCTAGAATTTAATCAGGAAGACAACGGTGAAGTTAGTTTTAAGATACGCCCATTTGGGGAAAAGTTATAGGCATATTAATTGTTTATACTTACTATGTGCCTAAGTCCCTTACCTCCGCTTCTAACCCGCGTATTAATGATAATAAGTGGATAAAGTTTTCGGTAATACATATTAAGCCTAGAGGGAAGTGATACGATAAGGGTATCATTGACGGCAGCCATCTTGAAATCCACCATTTTGAATTAAAGTGAAGTTTTGAAAAATGAAAACCATAGCATGTGGCACCTAATTTTAATAGTAAATTTTCCCCAAAAGCCTATGGTATGCTTATTTTTGTTCTATAGTTAACCAGTATGAATTTAGGACTCTTCTAATGTGCACCAAATGTACATTATTCGACCTTTTAAATTGGCAACACTCCTAATTTTCACAAGATTCCAATTGCCACTTTGCAATTGTTGCCTGGCTCATGTTTTCTAAATTTATTACATTTTTTTTTTAAGAGTTGCGATTTGTCAGTTCATGAATAGTGTTGGGATAAGCATCCAGCAATCTTTCTGAATTTTGAAGACTTGCCATGTAATTATTAATTTCCTAGGCAATGTGATTATGTATTTCCTATACCTGCCCTTCAAAAACTCGTTTACTGACATGAATCATCGCACAACGAAACAACTCCAACTTTGCACTCAAGTAATACCGAAGACGTAGCTTGTAATGGATATTAGATGAGACGAGAAATCAAATGAAAATTCACTTCAAAAAAGAAAACGAAATATGATTGTTGTGTAAATCAATGGTCTTTTTATTTATTTATTTATTTTCTATGGCAATATTTAAGCTAGTCATTCGTTTTCTAGCGATTGTTGTCAATGGTTCATGTTTGTAAGATTTATAATCAGTATTGATCGGATACTCGATTAAGTTACCCTCTTAAACAAGTTACCTGTTTTAATATTTTTTTGCATGGTACAAACAGCGTGTTAGGAAAAGTCATATTATGTCTCTTTGATATTTTCTATCATTGCTGCTGTTCCTTTAAAGTTGTATTTATTAATAACATTTTATTGTTTGTCGTTTGCGCAACCTGTAGGCTACATTTCCTGATAATTTTGTGTTTGTAAAATACCAATTTGTTATAATTTCATTTGTATTTCTTTACGTCATATGGGTCCATAGGTTTCTCATGTACTCTGGGTTAAAATAGATAATTACACTGCCTAGGAAATTAATAAATACATGGCAAGTCTTCAAAATTCAGAAAGATGGCTGGATGCTTATCCCAACACTATTCATGAACTGACAAATCGCAATACCCTTATCGTATCACTTCCCTCTAGGCTTAATATGTATTACCGAAAACTTTATCCACTTATTATCATTAATACGCGGGTTAGAAGCGGAGGTAAGGGACTTAGGCACATAGTAAGTATAAACAATTAATATGCCTATAACTTTTCCCCAAATGGACGTATCTTAAAACTAACTTCACCGTTGTCTTCCTGATTAAATTCTAGCCCGAAATTATGTATCATATTAGGCTATTCCCATTTAAAAAACTTGACTTTAATTCAAAATGGTGGATTTCAAGATGGCTGCCGTCAAGGCCATACGTACCAGACGACTTCCCCCTAGGCCTCATATGTATCTACATGGTTGCTTTTTCATTAACACTTCGTTTACAAAGGGTAGTAAGGAACTTCTGCAGTAATCTCTATGAACCACATCACAACCTTTAAAAATTATTAAAAAATAGAAAACATGCACCATGGCAAAAATTTCTGTCATCACAAGTAATGAATACATGTCCTCTATCAGCAATAAAAATTTCATTGAAATCGGAGCCGGACAATTGGGTGATGTCCCTTGTAAGAAAGAGAGATGATAAGTTGAGCCTAGAATGTATAATGTTGATTCTCGTCCCGATTTTCTTTGTTTTGTTTTAGAATCGAGATGAGAAATTTCTCTTCCCGTGGGTAACATTAAACAAAACCGAAATATTTTTTCCCAAATGACACGTTTCTGCTTGTAATTGTATGACCTGAGCGATAAATCTGTTCCTAATTTTGTAATCTTCTACGAAGTAATTATTATTATTATTATTATTATTATTATTATTATTATTATTATTATTATTATTATTATTATTATTATTATTACTTTTTCCTGAAGATTTGATAGTTCAAGTATTGAAACATCCGACTATTCAAATATCTGAATATAATAAAACGTATGTGATCGCCGATCATTTGCCATCAAAAATCCTAAAGTAAAAAAATACTTGCCCGAAGTGGATTCGATCCAAGAACGCCCATATTACTGCTCGAGCGCCTTGACCACTGAACAACGAGCACTATGCGGTAACCGATTCGTCTTTAGTCTGATTACGTTAGATTTTTTTTTTGCCTCCGTTTGCGAAGTTGTATATTATATTTTTTCGTTTCAAAACGTCTTTTGTATTTCTTTTATGGTGATACAAGGCAATAATCATCTTCATAGTTCATATTAACTTGAGTTGTTCTTAAACCATTGGTTCACAAGAAACGGCTTGGATTTCTCTGTAAATTTTTTGGAGGGGGGGGGCATTCAGATGCAGAAGATATATATATGAAGACTTTAAGACAAATTGCACTGAAATTATGCCAAATATTGTATATTCATAAATACAATAGGGGAGCCCACATTAGCTTTTGGGGGCCTGGGCCGCCTCGGCCTCCCCGGATCGGTGCCCTTGTTCAGAAGTTTGTTTCTTCTCCACACCAAACTACAGATATGACTGATTTAATTCTTATACTCTGCATTAGTGTCAATGCAGTCGACATTACCTGGTCAATGGCTTGTGTCTGATTTAATGTATTGATTTGTTTTTTGTCATTATACGTAAGAGTACAATATTTCGTCGACTGAATAGTAGGAAGGAAATAATGAAGAATTGATTACCCTGCCAGATTTCAAGAAAATGAAATCATAGGTTCCTTTCACCGAAACAAGCAAAAAAAGCTTATATAACCAATAGTCCGATAATGAACAGGAGCCGAGCTAGACAGCTTCGAATGTGAGGGAAGGAACTTCACAAGTGACTAATGATCGGAGCTAGGAAAGCGGGTCAAAAATACCTAAATATCACATCGACTTTCCTGTTAAACGCATGTTTAAATATTAGACTTAAGTGTGCAAAGGATTCCCCATACATCATCTGGGGATTAACGGAATGATTTTTCGGCACGGGTAATGCAACGGTGCAATGAAGGTAAACAAAATACTGTACTAAGTTGTGACACGTGTATGAAACCAAATTGGCAGTCAAAGCAAAACGTGCCTAGCATGGTTATGTTAACTGCAGGGACGGTATGGGAATTAAAAGATGTTTTGCAGGAGAGGGGGATGAAGTGTACATCCGAGAAAATTGCATGTAGGAATTCAAAACTTATGGAAGACATCCAGTTTTACAGAGGGTGATTACCCTCTCATCCCCTTGGCAATTTTTACACTGCTCAGGGTCAATGAAACGTGGTATACTCAGAGATAATGGGAGTGGCTGTAGTTGTTTACAATACATACATTCTGTGAATTCAGGGGACGCGGTGTCTCAGTGGTAGAGCGTTCACCTCCGGTGCTTGGGGTCTCTGGGTCGATCCCAGCTTGCGACGTGTGAACTTTGTGACGGACAAACACCGTGCTCGTGATTTTTCTCGGGGTTCTCCTGTTTCCTCCCACTTTCTTCATTCCACTCATCCCTCATCATCACGGTCTCCTTTAGCCTAACCGGCATAACCATGGGACGTAAAACTTAAAGATTTCATTTCATTTTTCATTCTGTGAATTCCTACATGACGTATGAAGAATCTCTAGCGTAGTTATGTAACATGCGGTTAACCGGTCAAGCCGATATGCCTTCTATGTATTTCTGAATCCATTTCCTACCTCCTATCATTATTCCGGTAGACAGGTGTGAAATTCCTTTTCCCCACTCTCGGAACTGTCTAGCTCCGTCCCTGTCCATTTAAGGATTATGAGCCATTTAAACCTCTTTGCTTATTTTCGTGATATGAATCTGTGGTTTCATTTTCTACCATTGCTTTTGGGACACCCTGTATGTAGTATATAGGGTGGAAAATTTATCTGGAACATCCGTGATAACGGAGATACCAGTAGAGGGAGACAAGCGATGCCATCCCAGTACAAAGTAATATTTTTCAAATGGCATTACGTCAAATTATTACACATTTCAAATCGACATGTTAAACGAAAACTCAAAATACCACATTTATTGCTCAGTGTTGCAAACTAAGGATGTTATCACAAACATCCAAAGTTTGGAAGCCTCTATAACACATACAGCACAACGGAGATGGACAAGACAATGCACATCGAAAGTATCTTAGTGTTAAATACTATGGTCGTGGTATGACTTGTTTTGAATCGATAGCAACGATATTACAATGGTTTGAAAATTTGAAGTTTTTTTTTGAAAGGCTTTATTTCGAAAACATGCTTAGGTAAGTTCATATCTAATTACTTGCGTGGTTTACAGTTGGAAAACAAATCATTTTGTCGTTCACAACACTTCGAAATCTTAAACCATTCCGCAAATATGATAAACACTGATAAAGTTCGCAACACTACTGAAAATGGTGTATTTTTCGACAATATTTAAACTGATTGTTGTTTTCCTTCTCTTTTATAGCATTGCTGAAATAACTTTTAGTAAGTGTAATTACACCAAGTCCTCGCAGTTAAATGATTTAATTAGTGTTGCAAACTTCAGCAATGTTTATCATACCTCCCAAACAGTTTGATATATCGAAGTGCTGTAAACTGCATAATAATTCACACATCCATTGCAAATCACGCAAGTAACTAGATATGATACCTATCCAAGCATTTTATCGAAATAAAGCCTTTGGAAAAAATTAAAATGTTCAAGCCTTGTAACTTCATTGGTATTCATTCAAAACAAGTTTACCAAATTTCACAGAAGTAAATCTCCACGTTAAGCAGCCTTGTATATCCAGGCTTCTAACTATGAAAACATTTACGATCACTCCAACCCCAATCATTTCACAGATTCAACCTGTTGTATATAAGTTATTAGGACATAAAATTGAATATAATTTATACGAAAAAGACTTTTATGCATTGCAAGAGTTGTAACGTCCAAATATTCACCACAAACTTATAGTCGTATCGACAAAAACAAAAAAAAGTGTGGAGCAGGAAACCACTTTACATAAAAGTCAAAAGAGGCTCAGTGAAGACATACGAACTGGTCGAGCGGTTTGGGTCACTAGCCTATCAATCAGAAGTTTGTGTGTTCAAACCCTGTACGAAGTATTCGTTTTGTTTTTTTCTTAAAAGTGAGAGCCCACTTTCATGAGAAGATTGAGAACATTTCTTTGAATAAATCTTTGGCAACTACTTTATTCTCAAATTCGATTAGAAGCGAACATTATATGAATTGCAAATCTAAAATCCACACCTGAGAACAAAATATTAAGTATGTTCAATATTTCATTATTATCCTTTAATTTGTAATGAAAAACTAATTATAAGCATTGACGATTTCAGAAGATTCTCCCCGGGGAATGGTCAATATATGAATGAGAGAAAACTAATAAAACATTATTAGTCCACTTTGAGCATGATCGAAGATAACTTATATCGACAAGGTCTCAAATTCTCCTGAAATCATCATTGTTTGAAAGTTTTCTTAACAAATAGAATATTACATTTATTGCTCGTTCTACATTTTGAAATGGAAAAATCATAATTTTAAAGAGAATTATAATACGATAAGCATAAAGATTTATAGAACTAATAAAGTAAATATTCTTGTGTAAGTTATCTATTTCTAATCGGATTAAAACTCGAATATTCGTTTGCATCGCACTTTAAAGTAAATCAATCTCTCTATATAATTATTACTGGAAAGCATGTTTAACTCCAATTACTCAATCAATATTTTTAATAATATATTTTATTGTAATACTTCTACTATTCAATGTCGTATGCACTTCATTTCCCAGAGCAAAACCTCGCAAATGTATAGTGGACTAATAAATATTATCAAATAAATTATTTAGTTTACGTAAATACTGCATCGCCCGATTTGAAACTTCGTACTTTAAATACTACTACTACTACTACTACTACTACTACTACTACTAATAATAATAATAATAATAATAATAATAATAATAATAATAATAATAATAATATTAATAATAATAAAATCATAACTATATCTTTATCAGAATTTCAGGCTTATTCAATAAACTAGCAGCGTTCACCCCGCTTCGCTGCGGTCACCCCGGAACGCAATAAACTTTGTTACTTAGATAATTTTTACTTTTTCGCTTTCAAGTGATATGATAAAAACCATAGAAGATTGCAGTAAATGTTATCATTATATCGCCTGTCATTTATGTTAACCCGCCCCGCTTCGCTGCGGTCACCCCCGAACGCAATAAACTTTGTTACTTAGATAATTTTTACTTTTTCGCTTTCAAGTGATATGATAAAAACCATTATAACGCCTGTCATGTATGTTAACCCGCCGAGTGACACGGTCATGCGGGTTGCATATAAATACGTTTATTTTTATACCTATGATGAACTAACAAAGGATTTGTACGTAATGGACACCTGAATGGTCAATTATCTCAAGACACTGGTAATTGAAAATTAAAGTGATATGATAAAAACCATCTAGGGTCCAAATCCTAATAACCCCCCAAAAATAAAAGAAATTGGTTCAGCCGTATTAGCGTGATGAGCGGACAAAGGATTTGTACGTTCTCTTTTATATATATAGATAGATGAATTCAACGGGTTCTCTATTCGAGGTTCTATTTAATCGAATCGGATAGAAATACGAAGAGGAACTTCCAGAATAGGTAAAAGAAAAAAAGTTGCTTTGGTGGAACTAACTTTTAAGAGTTCTTCACAATTTACAGACAAATGGCTTAGACACCTTTTCTTTTCTTTAAGTTAACTGATTTACCGAACGTATGTGAGTAACGTGTCTCTATTTTCTACTCGGTTATACACGTTTTACATCCATTAATCTTGAACGACAGGAACACGAATACAAAAACATCTTGGACAATTAAAATTTTAAACTTCACCGGGAATCGAACCCGGGACCCCGTACACCCAACGCATATGTGCTAGCCACTAGACCAGCGGTATGGCGAATGAACTGTGTTTTGAAGTGTCTGAAGTTATGCCTATTTCGCTCTGATGTAATATGTCTATTGATGTTTTTATGTTTACCGTATTCGTTACTTTGAGGAATGAAGGAATGATATATGTTATTCTTATAGGTTATATTGGGTCTACGTATTCGTCCATAAATATTATATAAATTATCAGAATTATTCATGGTCTTCCATGTAAATTCACTGGTGCATGCACAGTAGACACAGTGTAATTGGAAGGTGAGTTCAACAGAGATTATATATTTCGCCGGCATTATTTAATAGCTATGTAGAAGAGATAGAGAAAAGGAGTATAGATAATGAAGATGAAATTTCGGTAGGAGATAGAATGATAGAGTATACGGTTTGGGGTTTATATGGTTGTTATTGCAGAATCTAAAAGAAAATTAATAAGATGTAGAAAATTTGGGAAAGGCTTGTGAAGAATATTCGATGGAAGTAAATGTTAGAAAGACAGAATCCATGGTGATTGAAACGAAGCGATCGGTGTCAAATATAGAAGTAGGAGCGCGAAAAAAGAACAGGTGACTAATTTTCGATATCTGAGTAGTATTATTAGTTATGATATGACATGCGAAAGTGAAATAAAAGGAAGGATAGAAATGGCGGAAGAAACCTTTAGGATGAAAAAAATACTATTTTGTGGGACCTTGAATAGAGTTAAAAAAAGGACTTATAAAATGTTTCGTGTACTGTATTTTACTGTACTTATAGAACAGAAATATGGACACTACGCAAAAATCATGAGAAACAATTGAAGGCTTTCGAAATATGTACGTGGAGAAGAATGGAGAGAAATAGCTGGGTCGAGAGGAAAACGAAGAGAAGATGTTAGAAATGGAAGGAGAAAAATGTTATTAAGAAGAGGAAAAGAAACTGGTTGGGATATTGGGTAAGAAGAAACTGTATCATGAGGGATGTGCTAGAGGGTATGGTGGCAGAAAAGAGAGGAAGGGGACGGATTAGACTATATAGAAACAGAATTAGACTATTGGAGATATCGAAATAGAAAAATTGTAAGTGAAGATGGAGAGGTTAAAAGAAGATCGTGGAGTATGGCAGCTTCTCAGCTGCGGTAAGTAACCCTCTGGTAATGGCGGAATACTACTGATATAATGATGCTGATGATTCACGGTAGAAACAGAAAGATCCACTTTACTGTCATTGCTAATACGAATCACAATGCAAATTTCTGCAGGCTGCCAAAATGCCACGCTCTAAAGGCTGTAGAAAACTGTTTCTATGCGAGGGGAAATCATAAGTCGAGCAACAATGGGACAAACTGCTATTCAGATAGCTGGAAGTATGGGCTGTGACGAGAAAAAGAGTGAAGAAATTGATTTAGCTGTATGAAGAAGGTGGTGAATATTTCACATCTCGGCCAAGAAGTGGAATAATAATAATAATAATAATAATAATAATAATAATAATAATAATAATAATAATAATAATAATAATAATAATAATAATAATAATAATCTCAGAAATTTATATTTATTTCCACCAAGACTTTTGAATACCCTCCTAGTGCAGTATTGTTTTTAAACGGTCATTATAAAATTGTCAAGCTAAATTTTAAAAGTCATTATAAGTGGTGCTTTATTTATTTATTTATTTCACAATTCATATCTGCCAGTACCTTTCGCCCCCTTACTCCCTCTTCATGCTTACGCAGGAGGAAACTTCGCGCCCCCAGGTTGGGAACCACTGCTTTTCATTAAGAAATTCTGACAGCCTGTTATAAATTTGCATTCTGACTAGTATCAGTAAACTGCATTCTTCTGTTTCTACTGTGCATGCACCAGTGAATTTCCATGGAAGATCATGAATAATTCTGATAATTTATATAATATTTATGGACGAATATGTAATACAACATATATCAATAACATATGTCATTCCTCAAAGTAACGAATACGGTAAACATTAAAAATCAATAGACATATACAGCAGGCTGAAATAGGTATACTTCAGACACTACAGAATACATATAACTCGTTCTTCCCGCTGGTCTAGTGGTTAGCACGTGTGCCTTGGGTGTATGGGGTACCGGGTTCGATTCCCGGTGGGAGAAGTTAGGAATTTTAATTGTCCTATCTAGGTAGATGTTTTTATGTTCGTGTTCTTGTCGTTTAAGGTTAATGGAAATGATTGTGAAACGTGTATAACCGAGTAGAAAATAGACACACGTTACTCAGATACGTTCGGTGAATCAGTTAACTTAAAAAAAGGAAAAAGTGTTTAAGCCACTTGGCTGTAAATTATAAAGAACTGTTAAAGGTTACTTCCAATTCCACAAAACTAACATTTTTCTTTTACCTGTTCTGGAAGTTTCTTTTTGTATTTCTATCGGATTCGATTAAATACAACTTCGAATAAAGACTCCGTTGAATTCATTTATTGACTAAGCCTGAAATTCTGATAAACATATGGCTATATTATTACTATTATTACTATTACTATTATTATTATTATTTATTATTATTATTATTATTATTATTATTATTATTATTATTATTATTATTTAAAGTACGAAGTTTCAAATCAGGCGATGTAATATTTACGTAAACTAAATGATAATTTATTTGATAATATTTATTAGTCCACTATACATTTGCGAGGTTTTGCTCTGGGAAATGAAGTGCATACGACATTGAATAGTAGAAGTATTACAATAAAATATATTATTAAAAATATTGATTGAGTAATTGGAGTTAAACATGCTTTCCAGTAAGAATTATATAGAGAGATTGATTTACTTTAAAGTGCGATGCAAACGAATATTCGAGTTTTAATCCGATTAGAAATAGATAACTTACACAAGAATATTTACTTTATTAGTTCTATAAATCTTTATGCTTATCGTATTATAATTCTCTTTAAAATTATGATTTTTCCATTTCAAAATGTAGAACGAGCAATAAATGTAATATTCTATTTGTTAAGAAAACTTTCAAACAATGATGATTTCAGGAGAATTTGAGACCCTGTCGATATAAGTTATCTTCGATCATGCTCAAAGTGGACTAATAATGTTTTATTAGTTTTCTCTCATTCATATATTGACCATTCCCCGGGGAGAATCTTCTGAAATCGTCAATGCTTATAATTAGTTTTTCATTACAAATTAAAGGATAATAATGAAATATTGAACATACTTAATATTTTGTTCTCAGGTGTGGATTTTAGATTTGCAATTCATATAATGTTCGCTTCTAATCGAATTTGAGAATAAAGTAGTTGCCAAAGATTTATTCAAAGAAATGTTCTCAATCTTCTCATGAAAGTGGGCTCTCACTTTTAAGAAAAAAACAAAACGAATACTTCGTACAGGGTTTGAACACACAAACTTCTGATTGATAGGCTAGTGACCCAAACCGCTCGACCAGTTCGTATGTCTTCACTGAGCCTCTTTTGACTTTTATGTAAAGTGGTTTCCTGCTCCACACTTTTTTGTTTATATCGATACGACTATAAGTTTGCGGTAAATATTTGAACGTTACAACTCTTGCAATACATAAACGTCTTTTTCGTATAAATTATATTCAATTTTATGTCCTAATAACTTATATACAACAGGTTGAATCTGTGAAATGATTAGGGTTGGAGTGATCGTAAATGTTTTCATAGTTAGAAGCCTGGATATACAAGGCTGCTTAACGTGGGGATTTACTTCTGTGAAATTTGGTAAACTTGTTTTGAATGAATACCAATGAAGTTACAAGGGCTTGAACATTTTAATTTTTTCCAAAGGCTTTATTTCGATAAAATGCTTGGATAGGTATCATATCTAGTTACTTGCGTGATTTGCAATGGATGTGTAAATTATTATGCAGTTTACAGCACTTCGATATATCAAACTGTTTCGGAGGTATGATAAACATTGCTGAAGTTTGCAACACTACTTCTGATGTGCATTGTTTTGTCCATCTCCGTTGTGCTGTATTTGTGATAGATGCTTCCAAACTTTGAATGTTTGTGATATTATAACATCGTAGGTTTACAACACTGAATAATAAATGTGTTATTTTAAGTTTCCGTTTAACATGTTGATTTGGAATATGTAATAATCTGACGTAGTGCCGTTTGAAAAAATATAACTTTATACTGGTATGACAACAGTGTTCACTGGGTGGTGGTGTTTAATACGTAAAACGATGTATCGTCCTTTATAGTTGCTTCGTGCAAAGTTTCGCTTTTCTCCCTCTTCTAGTTTGACTCGGGTTCGATTCCCGGTGGGATCTCATATGGTTCGGATTCCACGCTAATCAGTAGGTCCACGTCTCATATAGCCTCGCTGCTGAAAGAGACGTTAAACTCAAAATCAACTCAACAACTCCTTCTTCTAGTTTCTCCGTTATCACGGATGTTCCAGATAAATTGTCCACCCTGTATATATAACTTCATTACATATTAACAGACAACGAGATTATCGTGTAGTGAATATGAGGGAACAGTTCTTGTTTCTGTAGCAGCTCATTCCTAATTTTTAATTAATATGACACAAGTAGTGTTCTGAGCGTTAGCGAGCTTGCACTAATTTCGGTCATTTTACAATAGCATCTAGAGCTAAAGTATCGACGTTAGCGAATAATCTGAAGATTTAAAAAATGTTCGCAATGCATTTCGACAAGCAGCGAAATTTTGATAGCATATACAGTATTTCTGTGAATCTTTTTCTCCATTTAGCGGTGCTAAAATGAGTCTCTTTGAGGTGATTGTAAACTGCGTGTTATTAAGAATTGCATCGTTATGTATACATGTTGTCAAAGTACACGGTTGACGACGCTTGGGAGGTGAATCTACCCATAGAAACAAGAAAAAGCTTTCAGTAAATACTTCATTAGAACCGCTTAGTTTCAGTATTACAGGATGGCCGGAATCATAGGGAAACGAACTTTTCAAGGTAAATACATGGTGACCCAAAAATAAATATATACTACCGTAATCATCATCTCATTTCATTTTATATAATTTCTTATTGTTATCTATCACGTAAATTTAGTTTCTTTATTATTCGTTCTTATGTGTTTTTGCTTATATCTTAAACTCGGAAGAGCCGAAGCAAATAAACCCATAAACTAGAAAGTTATACTTGATCAATGCAAGGGTGTATACCTACTTTTGGTCCACCCTGTATATCGAAAAATACTTCCTATATAGATATTGAGCTGATCCGCATGTTATCTTTTTAGACTTATATCAAAACTGCATGATTCAGAATCTTTTAGTGGGTGAACAATGAATTCCACCACAGGAAGTGAGAAATTCCCGGATATTTCATTAGGATAGGTGGGTCCTATTAATTACGCATGGAACAACGTCTCAACAAGTAAAAGAAGTTTGTTGATAGAACATCCATATCTTGATCAGAATTAAGATGGCGAAGGGTTTTTTTGTTGTGCGGGGTTGCATAGCTACAGAAGGAAATGATTGTAGTTGATAAAAATGAAATTTAATAAATCTTCAGTTAGTCTCACGATCATACCCTAAGGGCTAAAGGAGACATATTTATTGATGTTTAAAGAATTAGCGCAATGACAGTGTGCGATAAAATGGTAGTATACCCCCCCCCCCCCGAAAAAAGCACGCGTCATATTTTCCCACCAGGAGCAAACTTGACCTGGGATTGAAACTGGGATCCGTTGTAGTAGATGTGAACGCTCTATTACTGACTCGCCATACACTCTCTTCCATGTCCTCCGTAGCGGACAAAAGATTGTGGAAAACTCATGGGAGGTGATGACACACGAAAGCAACAAAACTGAATACGTAACAAAGTTGAATAGAATACGGTAAAGAGGAAGACAAATCGAAAATCATGGGTAAATGAACTTTCCAGAAGGATATTGGCAATGACAATACTGCAGAAATGCGGTGATAGGCGCCCCATAAACATCGATAAAACGTGGACTGTTCCAATATGTCAAGTTCCCTCGTGGGGGCCGCGGTGGCTCAGTGGTAGAGCGTTCACCTCTGGTGCTAGGGGTCTCGGGTTCAAACCCTGCTCCCGCCAAGTGAACTTTGTGGTGGAAAAACACCGTGTGCGTGGGTTTTCTCGGTGTTCTCCCGTTTCCTCCCACTTTCTTCATTCCACCATTTCATTCATTACTCATTATCACCGTCTCCTTTAGCCTAACCGGCATAACCGTGGGACGTAAAACTCAAAATTTCATTTCATTTTCAAGTTCCCTCGTATAAAATTATATCCGTGCACCACCCTCTGATCCATTGGAACTCCATTCTGTATAAGTTCCTGAGTGGAATATTGAAGGTGCGTAGCTGCACGAAAGAGTCGAAATGAGAAACACCTCAGAGATTTTGTTGCAACTGTCCGCCATTGATCTTATTATACCGATGACATCAACGAGTATGGAGTTGCCTGGTACAGTCACACACACCTGGAATCTGTCAGATCACATGAGCTGCAATGGCATGATTAAGGAGGTCCTCTCATGTTGTGATAAGCGTTTCCCGCAATATATGTTTCATCCCAGCCCTCAGAATGAAGCCCAATTGAGTTATGTCAGGCACACGTGGTGGCCTAGGCACAGACCCACTATTACCAATCCAAAATTCTGTAAATATTTAATTTCGTAAGTTTCTGACATCCATGTCAAAATGTTCAGATGTGCCGTCCTGTTAGAATCATATTCACTGTGTAATTTCAGATGGCACATTCTCTACAAATTCGGACAAGACATCGCGTATTAACATAAGGCAATTGCCACCGCAAAGACACGTAAGCAACAAATAAGGATCAATCGGGAACCCTGCACCATATCACATAATACATTTAGTAAAAACTTGTGCTAATAGTCTTGCAAAATAGTACCGTGTGGAGTTCAACATCGACACATGACTGTTACGGCTGTTGAACATGTCTGCCTTTCGTATATATTGTCTCGTCGATCAAAAAAAGTTATAAAGTTCGATACAGGAACAGTTTCCTGTAGAAACCATTGTCAATTTATCTGACGATGGGAAAATCTTCCTGCAATAAACGCAGCATCGTAAACAACTTGAGTGAGTACATCTCTTTGTTATTACGAATGCTCCAAACATGGACATAGTAACTGATTATCGAATCAATCCATTCTAAGTGATCGAGCACGTGCCGCTCGACCATCTCCAAAAAATGTATTTTTTTTTTCGTGAATGTTTATCCTATATCAGGGTACTTCAAAACCACAATTAATAATTTTTTTACAACATCCCATGGCGACATTTTGCGTTTTCTCGATTTTAGCCGTTTACTTGTTTTGAATCCCTCTGCATGCATTTGTACTACCAAATTGAAAATTGCTGGAAGTTTGAAACTCGTGCAGAGTTAAAACTTTGATCTCTTAACATTTTGGCCTAAAACCACTTAAAGGGGGTGAAATCAGGGTCTGCAGTAGAAACAGTTTTGGACATTGGTGTGTGCATGTAGTACGGAGACATACTGTAAGTTAATACACAAAAATTTACAGATCTGTAGCTGCTCCCAAAGGCCTGGAAAAAATCATAAAGTTGGGGAATCATGCCAATTTAGCATATTTCACTGTCCAATATCGCCAATGAGCCTGGATAAAAAGATCTGAAATTTTGGGAATAGGTAGTCCTTTAGCATCCTATAATACACAACAAAGTGCGTTTTGTGTTTTTGAGCAGAAGGAGGTCAAAGTACTAAGTAATGACGTCATATTCTAGAAGGTGTTTTGTTCATAAAATCTACTGGAAATTTGTTAGTGTTTACAGCGAGTAAATGTTCACTGACTTGAGAATGTAGATCAAAAGAAAGGACAACAGTCTCCTGCATGAGTTCACAGTTAAAACAAGAATAAACATGATTGAGTATCACTGATTTAGCAAGCAGCAAGAGCAAGGAATACTTACGTACTTTTTTTTTTTTTTTTTTTTTTTTTTGTCAAGGGTGCATTTTTACTTTTCCTCGCCTTCTGCTGATAGCGGCATTCTTCGCCAGTGCAGCTGTGGATTTGATAAGACAGTGTTACAACTAGAGGAAAGAAAAGAACTTGAGAGCCTTGACTGGACTAACCATTGATCATACTTTATTCTACTTCGCAACAACAAATTTCCAGTAGATTTTATAAACATAACACCTCCTAGAGTATGACGTCATTACTTAATACTTTGACCCCCTTCTGCTCAAAAACACAAAACGCGCTTTGTTGTGTGTTACGGTATACTAAAGGGCTGACTATTCCCAAAATTTCAGATTTTTTTATCCAGGCCCATTGGAGATACTGGACAGTGAAATATGCTAGATTGGCATAATTCCCCAACTTTACGATTTTTTCAGACCTTTGGGAACAGCTACAGGTTTGTAAATTTTTGTGTATTAACTTATGACCCCGGACTACGTGCACACAAATTCAGACCCCAACATCAGTTGTTTCCTCTTCCCAAACATGTTTTCAATGTACAAAAATGTTGCTACTGTAAGCCCTGATTTCACCCCCTTCAAATGGTTTCAGACAAAAATATTGAGATCAAAATTTTAGCTCTGCACGAGTTGGAAACGTCCAGCAATTTTCAACTTGGTAGGACAAATACATGCTGAGATATTCAAAACAACATAAACAATCGAAAAAAAACGCAAAACGACGGCAGCCGTTGCGTCGCTATGGAATGTTGTAAAACAAAAATAACATTGTGGTTTTGAAGTACCCTGATATAGGTTAAACATTCATGAAAAAATTATTTTTTTGAAAAGGTTGAGCGGCAATTTTTCTTTTTCTCAATCATTTTGCATGGATTGAACCTATCATCCGGCATATAGCGTGTATAGTAGTATCATGAGGTGGCGCTACCGTAGGAACTACATTCTTTCAAACTGATCTGTGTGCACTGTACAAAGTCATCCAAGTTCCAATCCAAGTGGTAAAACAAATCCTGTATCCCATGAAGGTGAACATCAAGTTGAATAAAGTACCTTTGATGGCAATTTCCAACTCAGGATCTTACAATATAGGCCCTTCGCTTCCAGAATATTATTTCAAGTATTTTCAAAAATGGGCGCCTTTCTGCCATCCTGGCCACTATAGATTTTCGTATTTTACAACAGGAGATTCAGAAGTGTATGGCACTGCCAGAATCAATAGGGATTCACTGCACAATTGCAGTCTTATTTTTCTGAATTACTGTCTAAAAAATACATACTATCAACAAGTTAACGTTCTTCTAAGCTATCAAACCGCACCACTAAAAGAAAAGACTTTTGTAAAGACAAGAGCTTTGGACGGAAAGCTCCAATGCAACTAAATGTCTTTTTCTACTACGATTGTCCTACACTGAAAAGCGTTTCTAGTGAATAGTGTATGTATCTTCCGTACAGTGCTAAAAGTAAGCGCGATCCCTTTTCGTTAACCTATTCTTTATAATATTATCCACATTCACCAGATGACATAAAGGTTGTTAGCATCGCCTTTCTCATTAGTTGATGTTAATAAATACAGAACACTAGTGCTTTTATCGTCCTCCACTTTTAATTTACTTTAATTTCCAACTCCGTATTGCTACACATTGAACATATCTATGCGGATACTGCTGGATACTCATTTTCATTTAACATTGGGCGCATAAAGAATGTACAGCTCAAACGGCTCGTCCGATTTAAAAAATGTCTTCACTTTAGGTTGAAAACTTCATGTTTGGACACTGTTTCCCCCCAAACATTTTGTTGTAGCTCTAATAATAAGAGTTACCCTATATCAGGGGACTTTTGAGACCCCTGTATAAGACGCTGATCTACAGCTTAAACTGGAATCCGAGCCACATGAACTTCCACCAGGAATCGAACTCGGGCCTCCCACACTCAAGGCACGTAACTAATCATATAGCTACGCGGAAGTTCTGTTGTCATCTTGAATAACATATGTACAAAGCCTTAGGTTAATTCGACAACTACACATTAAAAGTGAGTTGATACATGTAGCCAGACAATTAAATTAAAACTTGTAAAGGTAGGTAGTATAGTTTTCAATAAATTAAAAACAATGTAATTATTTGTACATTCTAGGCATTCTACTGTCATTCTCAAAATAAATTTTACCAAACGGGGAAAAAACATGGTCTCTGACTGCTTATCACTTGCCGGTCTCCTCCTAGAATAGATGAACGGATCATAATAATATAAAATCGTAGCAATTCAGAAAAATATTCAGAAAACTAGAACATGAAAACATTCTCTTTTCTCTATGGAGGGTTGCTAGCTAGAGAGATGAGGCATTTACTCGAAAAGGAGAGCAGTAATCTATTGCAACACAATATTTCACACTTATGTCTCAAGCCTGAAAACAGATTGAGATTCACGCATGGTGTGTGTGGGGGGTGCGTGTGTGTGTGTGGGGGGGGGTGAGTGTGTGTGTGTGTTTTTTTTTTAGCACATTTGTAAAGGTATTGGTCAAATGACAAGCAGTAATGATGATTTGGAAATTTCACCAAAATTTGTCTGCGGTACCGCTATATAAGATAGACCAGATCAGTTTCCTGGGGCTCTGTGCTCATAGCTGGTTGCGCCGCTGCTTGTAACAGAGGCTTCGAAACTTTTTTGCGAATTAAACTTTTAACGTTTACATGTTTTAAATGCCTATATGCCAGCCTTTGATGGATTAATAGTAACAAAACCTTAATTTCTTCAGTGATAAATTGAACGAAATTAAACCTGTTAATTTGCTAGGCGCTAGAAAAATATGTAGGCAAGGAAGGAAAATAACCATATTAATAAATATAGTAACTATAACGTGCCAAATCAAGTTATAAATAATAGATAAGAAACAGATCAGTCACTCGGTTCACGCAAACAGAATATTATATTATTTAGTGTTCATTACTTTACATGCAATCACACAAATTATACGTAATACCTGACAGTCTCTTGTATTTTTATGTTGTATTCATAATAAGCACGGAAGTCTAATGCGTAAACTTAATTATATTGAAAAGATAATGCGGACAGTATTACATTAGCTTATTTTAATTATTTGTGTCTCATGTTGTATTAATTTTAATGCGCCAAACAATTCTAAATTTTAAATTAATTTTCGACAATTCGGTAACTCAGAATACTCGTCTCAAGCATGAATAATTTCTGAGTCGATCTTAAACCGAGTGAATTTGAGGTGAAAAACATGATCTTTATAAGATTTCTTCATCGCAATCCTCACGTTTTTTGCTCTTCCATTTTCTCATTCCACGAATCATATGAGTGTCATCATTCACGGATATTTTTCATCCTTCTTTTTAAAGCCTATTTCAATTCTACAAAATATAATGTTAAATATAAAATTATGAAACTGCGTAAAATTATAATTTCAAAATTAAGACATATCTATTGAATCAGCTACTGCAAGAAGAAATACTCCCTTACGACTACCTTACGAACCCTGCTGAATCTTTCTGTCATGAGGGGTGCATGGTTCGATCCCAGCTTCTGTCAAGTGTGCTTTGTTATGAACAAATTTCGTGTGAATGTTTTTTCTCAGTGTTCTTCTGTTTCCTCCCACTTTCATCATTCCATCATTATCATCACAGTCTTCCTTGACCTGTGTGCATAGTCGAGGGACTTTAAACTCAAGGAAAAATTTCGAATCCTTACAGAGCGTTTGGAGTTTTAAGGGTTAATGTTATGTCATAATAAAATTACTTCTGGATACTGGATTGTGAAGTGAAATTAAATCTACTACTCTCTCTCTCTCTCTCTCTCTCTCTCTCTCTCTCTCTCTCTATATATATATATATATATATATATATATATATATATATATATATATATATATATATATATATATATAATTGAGTTGAAAATTATGCTAACGGGTGAAGTATAAATCCCCACGCTTGGTTTTCCAAAAAATCGAAGAAATGAAAAATTTGCTCTGACAATTGACTACGATTTCAATGGCGCCGAACGGATTATCTTTTGACCTTGTTTATGGTCTACAAATTTGTTTACAGACATGATTCCCATCTTTTTAATTATTTCGACCTGGCTATATTTCATGGATCTGATTTTGGTTGCTCTTGGGTCTTCTGATGGCGGAGTTAAACTTGTTTTCACCTACCCGTACTGGGTGAAATGGTGCCTTGAAAGTGAAAGATAAGAATACGGGATTTGGACCTCCTAATAAATTTGGCCTCTACCATGAACCGGTGCAACCGCAGTCTCCTTAAATGTATCAATTAGAAATGGCACTATTTATTCCTACATTTAGGCTCGAGTCATCGCTCAGCTTCCTAGCAAGAGTTCTGGTAGGAATTAACTGCCCGTCTCGTTTCCTCCAGAGGCGGACAGGTACTTTCTCTGACGTAGGGAAGGGAAGAGATTGTGATTACTTTTTTCAATATCGCACAGCTTCAAATTCTCTTAAAAGCCAGCAATATAAATATTCAATTAGGGAAAGCGAGCGATGAATAGAAGGCGGATCATAACACACGATATTTAGTGATTAAAGACGCCAAGGAAAGACTGCTGCTAGTTTGAATAAACTTTTACCTTTTATTCTACTTGACATTGCAATATTTGTCTGGAACTTTTTCGCCGGGACGTATTCGCAAACTTAGAAGTAGGGCTCTTCTTAAGTAGACTGTAAATGACAATCAAAATTATTGCTTAAATGCACCACATTGGCTACACTTCCAATACAAGTTGAACATTATAAACTGAATGTCGGCAAAGGCGTGATTACTTGTTTTGACTTTCTAAGCTTGTTGGAAGCAGAGATCAAGGATGAATTGCTTGATCAGCATATCGTGGACCTTAAGTGAATCGTTACTCACAACACTGGCGAGATACAAGCGACGGATTCCTATAACACTTCATTTAACATCTCTGTCTTACCTGTCAATCTTAGCGTAGCATAACTAACTCTATGTTCTATGGAACCCGGAGGTGCAATGACACATTCAGAAAAGCTTTCCATTGACTTCTGTCCTTATTCAACTCAATCAACTTTCTACTTTTTATTCTTACTTCTCCGTGATGCATCTTAGTATTTGTCTTCCCATCTGCGCCTAGGTTACATAATGGTTATTTTCTGATTGAATTTCCAGTTAAAACATTAAAAATGTTTCTACTTTTCCCATTCTGCCTACATGATCTGCCCACTTGAGCGTCCTAGATTTTATGACCCTAACAATGTTTGGTAAGCCTTATAAAGTATGGAGTTCCTCCTCATGAAGTTTCCGCCATTCCCCATTTCCGTTCCTCTTGGGTCTAAATATTCGTCTCATGATTTCACTCTCAAACACTTTGTTTGCGCTCTTCTCTGAGTAAGCAACTATGTTTCGCAACTTGGTTTCTAAGGTTTCTAAAGGTTACCATAAGGTTTCTAAAAGATGAAACCAATATTTCTCTCACTTTGCGATGTTTTAAATGACAGTATTTTGGCCGCTCATCCTCGTCAAGCAATCCTTATGTCATTAGTGACAATTGTTCTCATGCAACACATGGTCCAACAAAATGTATGTTCCCATCTAAATGGACCAATTGTAAAGAGGTACATTCGGCTCTGCCTCATGACTGCCCGACATTCAAGGACGAAGAAATAATCCGTGAACGTATGATTCCTGAAAAGATTTTAACTGATGAGCCCAAGCATCACATCAAACGGAGTATATTTTTGCCTCCAGGTTTCATCTGCTGTGAAATATACTCGTTCGCACGAAACACACTGCTGACGTATGCGCTCAAGATGTAATATTCCTGTTGTGCTAGCAGTGAGCTTTGCAAAGCAGCCACTAATGTCTCTTGTTACCTAAATCACCACCACTTCTGGTGAAATTTCCGGAGATACTACTCAACGATCCTTGAATTAACAATTCTTAGACTACACCCTTCTACGTCGAAACTACCTAAAACGCGTGCAAATGCAAAAAAATCAACGGCCACATCAAACTGTGCAGTGGAGCGATCTGTTAAATTTCAGCCTGTTGCTTCCACCTCCTCTGCTGTGAAACGGAAGCGTGTACGTTAGCAGTCTTTGAGTCCTCTGGATAAGAAAAAACAAACTCTCATCATTCAGCTCAGCACAGAGTAATACCTCTATGATGGAAGGCATGGTGGTGGACGATCTTGATATTTTCTTTCTTTTTAAAAGTAAAAATAGGGAAACATATTAAAACTTAAGTCGTTCCTGATTCTAACCCATAACGGCTCTTTTACAACTGAATGTGAATGGTAATTCAGCCTGTAATTTTCCGTCTATAAAAGCTCGCCTTACTGCTACTCACTCTTCTGTTGTTTCTAGCTACACTGTTTACTGCCATGGCGCAAGGACGATGATGGTCATGTTGCTAGCGGAGTAGCAGTTGGAATACAGGACAAATATAATCCCCCCCCCATTCGGGTTAACAGCGATTTCCAGAGTTTAATTGTTCGAGTTATCTCGGACACCAATCACTTTCTGCAACATCTACATCCCACGTACTGACGCTTTTACATTGGCTGATCTAGACGACATATATAATCAACTCCCACATCCACTTATTCTGGTGGGGGACTTCAATCTTCGTCATGAATTCTGGGAATCTTCTCGTACGGAGCCTCGAGATTGAGAAGTTGCAAATTTTCTTGACACTTCACATCTTATTAAAACATGGCACATTCTAACACTGGTGAAAGAGTGTATTCATACAGGATCTTTGCAGTTCACTACTTGCAGTTAATCTTACATGGCGTGTCTACCAATGATTTATGTGGCAGTGATAACTTTTCTATCGTTCTCACTTGGCTACCAGGTTTACAATTTAATTTGCCGCCGATTGCAATTACAATCTCCGCCTGTAGACTGGACGACAGATTTCTGGCATCTCTACCAGGCCTCCAACTTTCTGTTTATGAAACCCTTGAGGTCTTCCACATCAGCGTGGTAGCTGCTGCTACCGACTCGATTTCATTGTTAGATGGGGTTCCTCGAAAACGTACTAAATTTCTTGGTGGTCGGATGAAACATGTCAAGCTATTTTTTTTTTTTTTTTTTTGCACGACGCTTAGCACTCCGTCGCTTTAATCGTGCTGCTTCTGCTGACAATTTGGTATAGCTTCGTCATCTTTCTACCAGAGGGTTTTAGTTGATTATACAAAGGAAACTACGTATCGTACGTGACAATGTTTCCAGTTTAACAGCAGATAGTTTCATGAGTGCTGTTTCGTCCAAAGTTCCTTGTCTTCAGGGTTATTTCACTTCCGTCGACGTATCTGCTCTATCTGTAAAAGACTAACTAACGAGAAGCGCATTGCTAATGAACTGGGCTAGCATTTTCCTCACGTTTCTAGTCCAGCTTACTCTTCGCCTGACTTCCAACAAGTTAAAGCACGAGAAGAATGCAGTCCTTTATTTTAGGTCGCAAAATAATGAAGATTACAACTTATCTTTTACTGCTGCTGAGCTTGTCATTCCTCTAGCTGGAACAATAACACTAGTCCAGGTTCAGATTCCATGTATACCACCTACCTGCCACTAACAAAAACATCATTTAGATCTTTATAATCGTATTCTGATTAAAAGATCCTGCTGCCTGACGTGAAGCTTATTTTCTTTCTATTCTGAAACCCGGGAAATTATTTATGTCCAGATCCAGTTATGAGCCAGTTGTCTTAACCAGTTACTTACGAAACTTTTTGGAGAAAATAATCAATCCACGCATTCAAAAACTAACTCCTTGCTCTCTAATCTCCAATGTAGTTTTCGGAACTATTGTTCCATTACTGATCATCTTGATCATATTGCTTGTCAATCCAGGATGCTTTCCGCCATCGCCAACATCTGATAGTCATTATCTTTGATCTTCTGAAGGATTATGACGTTATGGAATTTTATGTCAGCTACTTTTTGTAGGATGTATGAGGCAGTACGAGCTTCTCTCCATATCAGTTTCTTGAATATCGATACTTTCGGGATATCCAAGTCGACAGATTCTGACTGCTTCTTGCAAGAAAATGGCGTTCCACAAGGTAATGTCTTAAGTGTCACACTCTTTGCTGTTGTGGTAATTTGTTCTGACATAAATATTGACTTCTTTTATGGAATGATATATATATATATATAGACAACCTGGCAACTTATTGTCGCTCTTGTGATCTGTGTTACTGCTGGACAATTACAACTTACTCTGAACAGGCTTTAACATTGGTCAGCAACCATTGGATTTACTTTCTTCAACAACAAGACTATGTTCACTTCTTTCGCTTATCCAATCGCACATATCATCTACATTTAAATCTGGGACGTACACGCTTTTCTTTTGTTGACATCTGACTTCAGGGTCTTCAGTTTGACCAGCAGCTTTCTTGGACAGACCATCTACGAGAGCTAAAATATTACTATGAGCACTCAATCTTCTGAAAGTGTTGTCACATATTTCTTGAGGTGCTGATTGCATTGTCCATCCACTACTGTATCGTACTCTAATCCGTTTAAAGTTTGACAATGCAGGCATTGTTTATGAATTCGCCAGACTTACCACGTTACACCATCATCTTGGCATATGTTTGGCGATAATGCATTCCGTATCAGTTCTATTCCAGAGTGTATGTTGAAGCACAAGAGCAATCTTTAATTCAACACCATCATCGACTAATGCTTTATCTTTCTCTCATCAAAAATCGATGCTGCACAATCCTTCATTGTTTGCACTAGGAGATGGAGAGCGTTTCCACGTTATCAGGCATAACCTAACGTCATCAGGCCTTTCTCAATACGAGCTCGGGAGGTCTTGGGTGATCTTGTTGTTGATATTTTTCCTTTAAGTTAGTTATGTCCTCCACATACACTTCCATGGAAGATATTTCGTCCAGCTATTTCTTTCCACCTGTACCAATACGATAAGCCAATAACCAGCAATCACGAATTTCAACAAGAGTTTTGATACACGCAGGATCTTAATCTGTTGTAACTCTCAAAGTGCTCTGGTTAGCCTCCTTGATGAATAAAGTAAATATCGTTTTGCCCTATGAATCATCCTATCATATCCTAGATTATTAGTATAAGGATGTGAAGGTCAACTTTCCTTGGTTCTCGTACCATATTGGGATAATTGGTAATAGTATAGCTGGTCACTTTTGACTGCTTAGTCGGCAAAAATATTTAGGTGCCCCTGACTCAGGCACTATTATCCCTGAATTCGGGAACAATGACCTTGCGGTACGTAGAACCACACCTGAATTTTGCCTGTGGTACCTTGCTCAACAGCCTAAATTTTTGGAGGGGAACATAAGACAAAATTTGGTATGGCAATATAGGAATGGGATATGTATGTTTCAAAGTTCAGTTGGTTCATCTTGTTTCCGTTCATGGGTAAAAGTTACTAACAGTTGAAATTTCGGAGGGTTTTGATCTATTTTATCTCCTTTGATGACGCTTTATCATGTTATATGAATGAGTATAGGAATCTATTCTAGTGTGTAGAACATGTGCATATAGTCGCACATCTCTTAAATTTTGGGAAGGGTAAACAGGGTCACCCCTTAAATTTGGAAATTGTCGCAAAATCATTTGATAAATATTCGCGATGAGCATTTATCACGTTATATGGTTATATAGTGGAGCTTAAAGGTCTATTCTATTTCATAGGACATAAGGAAATTGATAACCTCTCACCTTAAATTTTGGGAGGGGTACATTGACCTACCACTTAAATTTGGAAATGGAGCATGCTTTTAGATACATAATTTCATGTTTTAGGCAATTGGAATTGAAATAAAACGTGAAATTTAGTATGGATTTAAATAGGTATGTTTTTGGACATTAAATTTCATGCTTTGGTAATTGAAATTGAAATGAAACTTAAAATTGGGAATGGTTATAGGTTTCTGATAACATTATCTAACAAAGCAATTCCAACATAATGGTTATATGGGGAACTAACAAATCGTTCATTTCTTATTTAAATTACACATCTTCTATATCCAATAATTATTAGTTAAAACTACAGTGATGAGGATTGGCATGTCTGTAGTCTTTCGGACTTAACTCACAGAAATATTGGCGAAAATGTATATTTTTATTTTCTAGTAACTCTGAAGGTAAAAAAAAATCCCATGTTATCTAAATAGGTGTTTTTGAACATTAAATCACGTTTTAGGTAATATTTATTGAAACTTGTAGAAATTGTAGAAATTTATTTCCATTCTGTTTTAACATGAACTCTTCAGAGAAACGGCTATATATAGTTGGAAGTAAGAATTCGCGCCTCAATAATAGATTTTATCTACAGCTTTATTTCTTTATTAAAATCAGAAATAGAAAGTCTAGTCTATCGTTTTAGATTTCAGTATTGATCCTCATACAGTAAACAGTAATAGATACCAAGACACTTTGTTTTGTATGGTTTCAGCGTCTCATAAATACACTGTACCTTTATATTTATCTCGCTTTTTATATTGGAAATAGTAGAAATCTACGAGCACTTCCGGTCTCGATATTGTTAACTGTAGCTGAAAAATAGTGCAATGTTTTCTTATATTCGTAAACAAGACCAAGTGCTTCGGTAGAAGCACCTGCAAGCAGCCGACAGATGCCGTCACCAAAGGAACACGAAGAGGACCTCTTCAAAGCTTCCGCCTCCAAAGACCGGCTATAAAAACGGACATCTCGGGGCAGAAACCATCAATTGTTAACTGGCCATATCCTACTACCTCTTTAGCTGCATCGGGCGGGAGAAAATCCTCTAACCTTATCTCTGAGCTGCAACGGGCAAGAGAGATTCTCACCTATCTCCGAGTTGCAACGGACAAGAGACATTACCCTACCTCTGGGCTGCAACGGGCAAGAGGTTCCTTAGTCTCTCCGAGCTGCAGCAGGCAGGAGATACAATTCCGACCTCCGAGCTGCAATGGGCAAAAGGTTCCTTACCCATTTTTGAGCTGCAACGGGCAGAAGATACCGACCCTACCTGAGCTGAAACAAGCAAGAGGTTCCTTTAGACCCAGTTGCAACGGACAGGGTCGTTCTTGACCAAGAAACCGTAAACCTTCGAGCTGCTACGAGCAGATCCAACTTACGAAAGAACTGTCAGAGAATTATATATTTGTAATCTAGTGTATAAACTGTAAACCTGTGTACCGTCACTTTACCGAATATTACAATATTAAATGATAACGATAAACTACAGTATTTTCTCACATAAATTCACCATCTTAAGAATAAGCTTCATCGTTCTGTTGAAACCAGAAGTAGCAAATTTATTATTTTTCATATAATTTGTACAATATGCAAGTATGCTAGTTTCACAATGTGAAAAGAAAGAAATTAATTTGTTTGGTTGCCACGTTGTGCTTGGGATTCGACCAACATTCTTAAGAGAAAGAGAAAACATAAGAGATTCACAAACACTACTATCAATCATGAAGGTCTTTCACAGAAGTTATTAATATTTTCAATTTTTTGTACGGCAGTTGATCAAATAGAAATGCAGTTAGGGATATCAACCGTAACCAATCGTTGACGTTTCGCACCGGAAGTTGATCACATTATAATCTATAGATAAATGGAGTTCAGAATGCATTTATGAAATTCAAATGATAACGATCTATTGTATATAAAGAACAAAACGTAATACTTGGTGCTATTAATGTGCAATTATTTGTTTGAGCTAATTGCGCATTAAGTCAATACAAATATATTCTTTCCATTCATAAAAATACTATTGTAAGGAAATAACAAAAGCGATGTTATCAATTTGCCATTAGAAAGTGATATACAACATTGTGATTCGTACAGGTGTAAAGTAACACATCGATATTGATCCTAGAAAATGTGTTTATTTGCATCGAATTGGTCTAATTAAAACTTCAGATTTCGATGTTAAATCACTATACAAAACTAAATACATTATCGCGTTCCTGCTTAGCCAAGTGCCACAGTTTGTTTGGTAATCTACGGATATCCTGAACAGTAAATGATATACGAAGTTATATCAGTATAAACGTTTTACCGTGGTGAGTGAGATGTTACAAAAATCCTTTGCTTTTCTGAAGGACGCTTTGTTGAAAAGAGATTAAGAGTTACATTTTAGTATAATGTTTAACATGTTTCAATATTCAAAATCTTTTTATTAGAAAAGTTTAACTTGAAATGTCTGCGATATTGCATTTAGATTAGAGAATTGCTTCTCATAGCTACTAAAACTAGTAACACTACGTACACTTGTAGCACTAATCTAAATATATATGTTCCTCAAAATTAACAAGAACAAAATACTAGCCACAAGTACTAGACTAGTGTTACAAGAGCACGTCACTTGTTTTATAATCTTTGTTAATTATTTTCAAAATACTCATGCAGTGTGCTTGTCATTTACTAGTAAATTCGTAGAAGAGATTTGGGATTATACTGCGTTTGTATATCTTCACAGGAATGTTTCTTTTTAAAGAAAATTGTAAAGAAAGCCTCTAAAATTAGTGTAAGATATCAAGTGATTCTTGAGTTCATTGGCAATGAAATATAGTGAAAGTAGTTTATAAGTAATACGTAGATTATACCTTCATGGAAAATTCGTACGACTTCAATGAAAGATTCAAAATGAATGTATAAAGTCTTCAATTACTATTATGTACCTTATGAAGATAATTCCGTATCAGTTTTCGTAAAATTCTGCTGACAGCAACACAAAGCAAGGAATGTAATATACCATTAAAACTGCTGTGCCGATCATCCCAAATTATGCGTTGTCTTCACGCAAACCGTTACAGAGTTTGATAGAATTACTTTCACTACAAGGATCAGATAATAAAGTTATTCAGTTTCTTAGAAAGTCTTATAATAAATACTTCATTTGCTTGGAATCCTGAAGGTTTGAAATGTTACTTTTCACATGTTTCCTAACTGGGGAGATTTTTGAAGTAAATTTCATTCCCATCTGAAGATGGGCGGGCCACAGAAGGTAACGCCTCCTCATGGGCCATGAGTATTCATTTATTTGTAGTTTCATTTAGAAATTTGTATAAAGATTTATTTATTGATTGATGTGTTTATCTAGGTACAATAAAAAATTACAAAATACAAAAATACAGAACAATACAATATAAAATAAAACAAAAAATGCATCTTATAACAAGCAATGAAGTACTGAAGTGCTGGATTGCTGAAAAGGTTTCTTTACTTCGTACAGGGTGTTTCATCCAAAAAGGCGTGATTTCTAGCTGCTACAAAATTTATTTGAATAATAGTGTAGTGATATTTATATGTAAATACACAGCGAAAAATGATAAATTTTGTTTTACAATGTGTTTTCTTAAGGTTGCATAATCCAGTATAATAATGACGGACCGTAGACTTACGTTGCAGCAGAAGATCTCATTGGTGCCTTGGTTCATTGAATCACGCTCCCTTGTTCGTCTCCAACGACGGTTAGACTGGAGAATCATTGTGCATGAGCTCCACCCACCAAGTCCATATGGCGTTATGTTGATCAGTTCAATAAGACTGATAGCGTTACAGGACTTCGAAGAGAGGGGGGTTCCAGATAAACTGTGCGTACACAACAGCGTATTGCAGTAGTGAGAACATCTGTTGTGAATAGCCTGACTAAAGAAATCTCTGCGACGTTTGTCAGCAGAAAACGCAATATCCGTAGCATCATGTTGGGGTATTCTGCGAAAAGATCTGCAAATGTTCCCCTACAAAATGAAGATGCTTCAAAAATTAAGACATTGCAAAAAGAAGGCATCTGCATTTTGTAAATCAGTTCAGTACATTAATTGCTGATGACCCAGACATTATTGAAAACTTGTGTACAGACGAAGCTTACTTTTGTCAGTCAGGCGAAGTAAACAAACAATATAAGATTTTGGGCAACAGAAAATCCGCATGAAGTGGTAGACACCTCTGCATCCGGAAAAAAGGTTTTGGTTTGGTGTGCTGTAACAAAACGCGGCATAATTGGACTTTCTTCTTTGATGGCTGTCATATCAGAAAATTATTTGAAAATGCTTTAGCATTACTTCTATCTTAGTCTTCGTCGTAAAAGGTGTCCACTTCGTCGGCAATGATTTCAGCAGGATGGAGCTAAACCGCATACAACAGAACCTCTCCTTAGTTTCCATCACACAAAATTGCGCAATCGTGTGATCTCTAATCGCTATCCATTGTTTTTTTCCGAACAGGCTTAGAATGGAGTCCATGCAGCCCAGATATTAACCCTTGTGATTTTTTATGGGATTACCTCAAGCAGGAGGTATTCAAGCTTACACCCCGATATTTAAATGAGCAAACATTGATCAGTGTACGGCAGAAGTTAGTCTCTTCATCCTTGGTAAGGGTTTTGATAACATGCACATCAGGGTCAGGAAACTGCCCAATTGTCAGAGTGGACACTTCGAACATGTGTTACATTAAACTTCAGTCTTTCACTTATCATACCATGTAAATTTCTCATACTATGGTCATCAATAAAATACGTTTTTGCACTTCAAAATCACGGCTTTTCACTGAAACACCCTGTAGTAATAGTTCAGAGAAAAATCCTTGAGGTTGGTGAATTGACTGAGCAGATCTGGGACGGCATTCAGCTTTGGCATGTAGTTGCTAGCGTGTGTACTATGTTGGTCAGGTTTAAATCCTGCAGAAGTTGCAGAAGTTCTTTAATAATTTGGATTATGTCTTCATTAAATGAATTTGTAACGTCATTTATGATTCCTTTTGTTCCATATATTGTCCACAATTCAAATCACTAGATAAGTCAACAGGATTCAGTTATTTTATACTTAATAGCAAAATAGTTACTATAGTTATACTATAGTATAGCAAAATACTATAGTTATTTTTATACTTAATAGCAAAAACTAACAATTGCATAAATTGGAAATTAGGTTCGTGAATTATATAGAACAACTAACTTTTATTCTCAAAACTCCATGAATAATAATCTTTCTGTTGTCATAGCAACACGGAAATAGCTCAACTATCTCTAGTTATAATAACTACCATTACATGAACATATCCATCTCAACAAATATTCTACATTTCTTTTTCTTCATAATATATTGTGCACTTTTAAACACCGTTGCCCAAAATAGCTACAATTAGAAATAAAAGTAATTCACAGATGTCAGCTATACACTGTCAGATATACAATATCGTTGTAAATTATCATCAGGGGATGACTTCGGTGTTGAAGCTACGATAATGCGTAATATTGTCGGCACAAGTCTTGAAGTGGATGTAGCAGTAGTGTCTTAAAGAGGTGCTGAATATGGGATTGTACTTGCTGGTGTTATTTTCCTTTTGCTTATAGAATTTGCTGTATTCGCGGACATCTGGAATAATTAGCACGGTGAGCTTCTTTACAGTTGACACATTTCGCTTATATCTCTTTTGCATTGGTACGTCCAATGAGAGCCGTCGCACTTAACGTCGCTTGGCAAGTTGCTTGCAAATGCCAAAACCTTTGGCATATAAAGCATTGCAAGTTATGTGTCTTTTGTAATGATTCTATGTGAACGTTCATGTGTAGTAATAAGTCTTCTTTGAAGATTCTGGTAGCTTGTAGGGCCTTCTTCAATGTAATCAAGAATAGTGGAATGGGGACTTTCCCACCTTCACGATTCTGAGTTCATACTTGTGAAACGGAAAATATTGGGTAATCCTTCTTCTTGAGAGCTGTTGTGGTCTTCAATACTAGTATCAATTGGAAGGTGGCGAATAACTGCTTTGATGGTCTAGTTTTCTTCTTGATTTCGGTAATATATTGTAGTTTGTTGCAGGAACAAACGTTTTGCACGACTTTGTAATCTTCTTGAAACTTCCTTCTTCCTGGTAGGAAATAATTGGATGACATAAGTGAATAATGAGTAGAGCAACCCACATTATGCTTTATTTTTTGTTTAATTATGGTTTGTTTTTTTTTCAAATTATGCCAAATTATGCTTATTACGATTGTTAATCTCAATCATTGTTTTAGATTAATTGTGTATAATGTATATGATTTACTATACATTAAATATTCTAAATATCTGGATCTATTTATTAATATTTTATGCAACTAGCTTCTCTCATATTTAATGAACTTTCTACTTAGTGCACTGTAAATAGATATGCTTTACTTGATTTTTTTTATCACTTGTGCGCGCCTTAAAGGTGTGTATATATACTGAAAGGGAAAGTAAAAGATGCCACCAAAAAGTACAGAAAGTGCTCAAGTTCAAAAGGTACACAAAACAATATAGTATGGAGTTCTTGTGTACTATTCGTTGTTGGTGGAAAGTTTTCTTCTTTTCGTTTTTCTTTTCTCCACATAAAAGCATTACACCGAAAAGTTCACAGAAATAAAAGTAAGCTTTTCATTGCTGCAAATGTTCTCAATGATTTATCATTGTAAATGTTGGTTTTGGAAAATATTAAACTTGCAGTTAAACAGAATTTTCCAAGAATTGCTCTAATAGAATTTTCCCCCTAATAATGAGTTTTCCCTGAGTGCAAGAATTTATAGTTAATTTCTTGAACGGCGAACGAAAAAAATCCCTACAGGAATTGCTTGCTTTTCGCACTTTTCAGTAATTCCATTCTGTTTAATGTTTTCGGTTGACCTCAAGGCTTCCTTTATAGCAGATCCAGTGGAGCAACTCGAAGGCTCCATTTGATATGCCATCCAACATTTTCCCATCTCACTTCTTGTATCGTCGTTTTATCTAAATTCATTTGTAATTTAAAAGCCCTGGATATTTTATCTGAAATCCCTGATGTATAGATAGGTACAGATTATAATTAAAACTTGAAATTTAAATACTCTTTTAATTATGCAAAAGCATATTAGTACTATATCTTCGCATATACTAGTACTAGTAGGGCCGCTGTGCCTCAGTGGTAGACCGTTCAACTGTGGCGTATGACATCTTTGGTTCGATCTCAGCTCGCACCAAATAAGCTTTGTTGTGGACAACCACCTTTTGCATGGGTTTTCTCAGGGTTCTCCCATTTCCTCCCGCTTTCTTCATTTCATATTTTTTATTCATATCTCATCATCACCGTCTCCTTTAGCGTAGCCAGCATAAGTGTGGGACGTAAAACTTAAAAATTTCATTTCATTTTTAGTATTACTAGTGATTAGCTATTGATTCACTAGGATCAAAGCATAGTAGGAGGGACCTTAAGTACGGTCAATTAAAGTTCTACTTCTTGCGAAAGTTATTAGCCAATCAGACCACATCAAGAGTAACTTTCCAGAAATGACCTCAATCGATGAGCCGTAACTACAATAGTAAGGTCTAAAAATTTTTAATATAAAAATTTAACACTAAATAAAGATTTGAAAGTCAACAGTCAGTCAGATTTTATCAAGAATAACTTTGAAGCAATGACTTTATGAGTCCTAACTATAATAGGATTCAAAAATTTAAAAACGAATTTTAAAAAGTCAAATTGTAATTGAGAACCAATTTTTAACTAAAGAAATCAAATAAAACTTTTCACGAAATTTGAAACTAATTAGCCAAACAACTGAAGTTCAAAGTGTGAAAATATTATTTCATATGAATCGGTTTTAATAATTACCTTTCAGGTTCCAAGTCCTAAATGTTACACCAATGATTTTAGGTTATGAGATGTTCATACGTTTCAAAGTGTTAAGATGATATATATTTGGTCAGCATCATCAATTTTGAATTTGGCAATTTTTTACCCATGAAAGGACATAAGTTAGACAATTCAAATTTAGTCAGATCATAGAGAACGAAATCTTATTTTTTTGACAATTCCAAAATTTAAGTGTGGATCAATTTTACTTCCCCTAGTCTCAAAATACTCATTCAGTTAAAGACAGTGATACCTTGTATTCATTCATATTTGCAATCTATTTTAGTGAACATTAAACACAACATTCGAAATTTGGGACTTACTTTTCCCGAGAAAATTTTAAATGCCCCGCAAAATATCAAGTGTTAGTTTTAACAATATATTTTTGACAATTTCGTATCCATAAAAGGGATATAAGCAGGACCAACCATATTTATTTAATTCCTAAAGATCACTTACCAATATGTGCTTTTGACAATTTCCAAATTTAAGAAGTGTCAAAGTACCCCCTCAAATTTTAAAAGGAAAGCATCCGCGTATCCATATCATATGAAGAGAATTGATCCCTGTACTGATCTATATGGTACAATGCACTAAAGAGGATATAATAGGTCAAAAACCTCCAAGTTTTGACAATATTTTACCGACAAAAGTTAATACACATTTGATACCTGGTTTACAGAAAAATATGTTCGAGTCCTAGAAAACATTTACTATGCATGCATCAATGTACCCCCTCCAAAATTTAAGATGAGTGTTTCAATGTTCCCGTGTTGTATGGAAAGTGAATTGACCCCCGTACTCAACCATACAATCATGTGTTGTAGTAAAACCTCAAGTAAGAAGACAAATTAGGTCAATAACCGATCACATGGTAATTTGAGTATTTTTTTTTACCCATAGTAGCATGACCATTTAAATTTATCAAGCTATATATTCGTGCGCTAGAGAAAAGTTTCTTAAATGTTTTTTGAAAATCCTCAAATTTGAGGAATGGCCTATGTACCTCTCGCAAAATTTATAAGGTGGGCTCAGATACTCCTGCCTAAATCAGGATAGCATTGACGGGTATGACATTAAACCACGAATTGGGTCACGATGTCCCTCAGCCAATCAGAGAAAATTGTTATAAAATGTACTACAACTGCAATATGTGGACGTTCGTAACAAAAGTCCAGTATCAAATATGGAAGGAAAAGAGACAAAGTCTGTACGTTCAGTTTAAATATATGGAAAGGTGAAAACTGATTTTACATTATCTTTTAATACTGAAAGGAGCTTCATGTAGAGATATTATACTTGAAATATGGGGGCCGGAAAATACCAAAAAGTGGACTTGAATCCTTTGTGCACTGAACACCTCATGTGTATGACTTCGACATTGATGCGTCTATTTTAATGATTTTGCTATTGTTTCAAAAAATTTGCTTTTTAAGTGGTTCCATGTAAATTTCATAACGATCTGGTGATTGTCTTTGGAGCTGGACCATGTAATTTTGAACGTGTAATTATGCTAATACCATAATTAATCGATTTCATTGTGTTCGTGTTCAATCAAGCATAACTTCAACACTCGATTTTGAGTGTTCTGTTTTAGTTCCAATGAGTATACTCTCTCTCATAATCCGCATAAATTTTATCAAGTTATGGTACCAGTCTTTAGGAGTAGACTATGAAAATCTTCAATAGCTGGTAGTGTTGATACAGTGTAAAAGTTCAGTATGTATATTTTCGTAGCGCGCATGCCACTGTAAAGATCAAAAATTCTGATTATGTGTAGCTTGGCAAAAATTGTCTCCTACTGTAACTGGTTGCTGAGTGATCGAGATTTTAACTTATCTATCACCGTTTAATATGTAAAATAGATAAGTGAAACAGTGACGTTACACATGGCGCCATATTGAAAATCGCCAAAGTATGCTAAGTTGGCATCTCACGGAATCTGAAATATGATATTCCCTTCCATAATGAAAAGCAAAGACAAAATTTTATATTGCATATTACGGTTTTCCCAAAATCTGCTCGACTATCGTGTTCAGGGTGATGATTTTATGCAGAACTCGTGGCAAATCATCATCAAAGAAGTGTATTGATTGATGGAAACCAAATCTAGTTGGATAATATAGCAAACGATTGATAAGGATTGTTATTATAAAACATTTGAGAGGATTGTCAGAAAGAACCTTTGACCTAATACGGCAAAAGCAACTGCAGAACTGAAATCGATATCTGCAATGACCTGTTTCTACGATTACAGTCCAAGGAGAATTTTGGAGGTAAGCATCCGCAGTCAGGTTTTGATTTCAAAATCTATCATGCAGCCGTTGCGATAACACAAAAATCATGGTTCTCGAAACATAAAAATTGTATCACTAAATGATTGGAAAAGAATAATATAGCCCGAGACAACTTTTTTACTTGTTTCCAAGACCAACTGAGTTTATATATGACAAATGCCCAAACTTGTATATGATCCACACTCCAACTGCCTACTTTCCAGCGTTAATTATACAGTGAGAGCTTTGTTCCGGTGTGAGCGCAATTTCGTTGTAGTATTCCTTCCAATAGATGAATTGCTGGCAGTGTTTCTTCCAGACCTGTTTTTTTTGGGGGGGACACTGCCCTCCGGAGCTCTGAAAGTGCCCCCCGGAGTAGACCAAAATAATATAATAAATAGTATCAGCAGTGCCCCCCGGAACACTAAGTATGCCCCCAGAATACTAAGTATGCCCCCCACAACATTATTTGTGAAAGAAACATTGATTGCTGGCATTGAACATGTTAGATGACGAAAATACATGATACTGATTCTCAACAATCACCTTTCAAAATATTAATGCACCGAAACCCCCAGCTGGACGTGTTCAAACGTACTTGCAGAAACATCAGAATAAACTTCAATACTATCTTTGGCCCATTCAAACTCCACATTTGAACATCGTTGAACAATTGTGATCAGTACTAAAGCAACAATTCCGGTTCAAATTGCCTTCTTTCATAGGAGGAACTAGCTGTTCAATTGCACGACAAATATTCCTCTGTTCTAGGGATGGCCAAAATTTTCCGGAATTCGGATTCCGGATATTTTGTTTTCCGAAATCGGAAAATTTACTTTCCGGAATTCAGAAAAATTCCGGATTTCGGAAATATTCCGGAATTCAGAAAAATTCCGGAATTCAGAAAAGTTCCGGAATTCAGAAAAAATCCGGAATTCGGAAAAAATCCGGAATTTAGAAAAAAAATCGAAATTTTTCCGAGATCCGGAATTTTTCCGATTTTACTTTCCGGATTCCGGAAAGTAAAAATTCTGGAATTGGCCATCCCTAGCTAGTAGCTGTTAAAAGAGAAACACAATAATGAATATATATACTGTATTAATTTCTTGTAGTTGGATATGTCTTTATCATTTACGTAGACAATTGCTACTGCTTTATGAGAAAGGTCTTATTTTCACACACAAAAGAGTCGCCGGTATGTCTCAAACATTATCGCGTTCTCACCTGCAGCTGCTCCAAAGCACTGCAAACTACTTTTTAACCAGGCGAAAGGCAGTGAAGGAAAATAAATCTCAACAAATATTCTAATAACATTCGCTTATTGTCAACATACCTACAGTGAGCGCAGAAAGTGTTCGTACACCGTGCATACTTTATATTGAAAACAGCTAGCATGAGAACGGGAGGTGGAAAATATATATATAACCAGAATTAAGACTACACATTCATACATTTTATTTCTATATACAAGAGAAAGGCCAAACAAACACAATCACTGTTTTGTTCAGAAGAAAAGAGAGAATTCCTTTTTTGTAAACGCAAAAAGTCACCGTACACTTATGCTTGAATTAATGCTTATAAAGTATATTACGTTATTTAATATTTTGTGGGATTACCCTGTGCGTTAATGATTGTCTGTAGTCTTCGTGGCATTGATTTCACCTGTAGTAGTTCGTAGTTCTGTAGCGTCGGGGCTGATTATGTCCCATTCTTCTTGAATAGCCTTTTTTAGGCCTTCTTTAGTAGAGAAGCTGTGCCTTCTGATTTTTGTCTCCAGAACAGATCATAGATGTTCTATGGGGTTCATGTCTGGGGATTGGGGAGGTGTGAGAAGCTGTTTCAAGGTATTATAGAGTCAGGGGCGGATCCAGAGGGGGGCGATCGGGGCGATTGCCCCCCCACAAGAGGAAACTTTTTTATTTTATATATAAATAAACCCATCCATAACAAGTTTGGAGCTCTTAAAAGTAGCAGTATTACTGCCGACCGCCCCCCCACAAGTCCGTCCTGGATCCGCCCCTGGCAAACCTTGCACAGAGGCCTCGTTCAACAGTACAAACAATAATTGCGATGTATAATGTTTCTATCACTGTGCGAAACCATAAAAAAAAAAAAACTAACTAACTAACTAACTCTATGGCCTATGGAACCCGGAGGTTCAATGCCGCGTTCACAAAAGCTCTCCACTGACTTCTATCCTTAGCTAACTGCATCCAGTTTCTACTCTGTATTCCAATCTCTGCGAGATCCATCTTAATATTGTCCTCCCATCTGCGCCTAGGTCTTCCTAATGGTCGTTTTCCGATTGGTCTTCCAGTCAAGACTTTGAAAGCGTCTCTACTTTCTTCCATTCTAGCTACATGACCCGCCCATCTAAGCCTCCTAGACTTGACGATCCTAACAATGTTGGGTAAACCATATAAATTATGTAGTTCCTCGTTATGAAGTTTCCGCCATTCCCCATTCCCGTTCCTCTTGGGTCCGAATATTCGTCTCAGGATCTTGTTCTCAAATACTTTCAGTCTATGTTCTTCCCTCAGAGTAAGTGACCATGTTTCGCAGCCATACAGAACTACAGGCATGATTATCGTTCTGTATATTTTAAGTTTCAAATTCCTCGACAGAATTCGCGACAACAAGAGATTTTGAACCGAATAGTAACACGAATTCCCTGCTTTTAGTCGACATTTAATTTCTCCGTGAATATGATTTTCCTCTGTTAATATTGATCCTAGATATTTGAAAGTATCCACTTTATCAAAAGTATTATTTAGTATTTTAACGCATCCATAATTTGCTGTATTCCGGTCCCGACGTACTTCCATGTATTTAGTTTTCTCTGCATTTACTTCTAAACCCATGTCCCTGCAAGCGTTTAATAAGATCTCTGCATTTCTTTCTATTGTTCTCTTATCATCTCCTATTAAATTTACATCATCAGCATATGCCATAACCTGGTGAATACCGTTCAACTGTAAGCCCTGGTTGCTATCTTTGATTTTCCTTATAGCGTATTCCAAAACGAAGTTAAATAATAATGGCGACAACGCATCTCCTTGTTTCAGGCCATTTTCGACGTGAAAGCTCGTGGACAAAAAAAAAATATATAATAATAATAATAATAATAATAATAATAATAATAATAATAATAATAATAATAATAATAATAATAAAATAAAAAAATAAAATAAAAAAAGAACTGGAAGACCAAGAGTGTTGAGTGAACAAGATAAACGTTACATTATTAGGGAAAGAAAAAAGGTTCCAAAAAGTAGTGCTGTGCAATTGGCAACGGATCTGGAAACACGCGGTGTTAAAGTATCAGCCAGTACAGTGCGGAATATTTGCAGGGTATCATGGTCGGATAGCCAGGAAAATGTTCTGGGTGAACAAGACAAATCGTATAAAGAGACTAAAGTTTGAAAAAGAGTATAAAGATAAGGGATCAGGCTTCTTTCTGGAATAGGGTCATATTTTCGGACGAAAGTAAATTTAATTTTATCGAGTCCAATGGGAGGCGTATGCAGAGCCGTAGCTAGAGATTTCGGCGCCCGGGGCGAAGTAGAATTCGGCGCCCCCTACACTCACCTTACCAATAATTATATATATATATATATATATATATATATATATATATATATATATATATATATATATATATATATATATATCTATAATCAGCTTTTGTTGTTATGCTATACTGAATTTGTATTAATCTTCTTGGAAAGACCATTGCAACAACCAAAAACGATCATTATGTATCCTTTTTGAAATAGGAGCTGTTTTCAAGTCTTATTTTGGACTTTTTCTTAAACTTGACAGAACTACCTTTGGTTGTATACAGATTCACTAGGAGAACTGTTATGGAAAGTTACTGTTATTTACAACGTTCCATACTGTTGATAAGAAATGAAATATCAATACGTTAAAAACTATGCGCTTTTAAATTGTTCGAAATGGGCGACAGTATTAATTTCCAGTAATAATTGTAACATTTTAAATTTTATTCTGTATGTGACCACATCAATAGCATTTTAATTTCGATCTTTTTACGGTAAGAAATATTTTGTGAAATGTAATGGAAATTCAGAAGGAGCCTTCTTTGTGAATTTCTAAATATTGATCGATGGAGGTGAAGAATATGTTCAATGTTTGTACTTAAAATTCAAAATATAATTTGGCTACTACATATGTCTGAAATTATAGTAATTACTTAATTTCTTAATGAATCAAAGTTCCGAATTTAAGGTACTTATTATTAATTAATACATTAAAATACACTAACATGTACATATATAGTGTGTGTACTTATGTTTTGTATGTATGTAGATAGATAGAAACATCACACAACTAGACACGTATGCACAAAATAATATGCTGGCGATACAAAAAGTTGATGAAAAATAACCCCAATAAATTCTTCCAAATTGGAAGCATTTGATATGTCAATGGAATTTAAAAATAAATCATTGGTAGTGATTAGTGTCTGAAGAAGTCGAACTTGTTGGAATAAGCCCCTATTCTACAACTGCTTGAAGTTCGAAAATGCTATTGTTCCCCTCGTTTACCTTTATTTTTAATATTCCCGCGCAAACAGCAATTTGAATGTGTCTCTTCACTCTTCCCACTTTCATACCTTCATTTTCACCGTCGCACAATAGGACCAAACAAGGCAATTCTTAGCAAAAACTCGAAAAATGAAGTAAAAGATTGACTCGATTTAATTTGTTCTAATGAAACCTTTATAGTGTACGCATAAGATAGTGTGCAGGAAAAGAAGTGATAGCAGCTTACAATGAACTCATGGGACGTGTAAATTTGGTTATCCGCCGAAGTCAGAGAGGCGCTTCTTAGTGACAGAAGATAGGAAATTGACTTGGAATGCGACTATTCCTACATTGCGTGTAGATATTCAGTGGCTGGTAAACATGGTGACACGACCGACATGTATATATCGTTTTGTATATTTAGAATGTTGATGTCATGTGTAGTCAATAATCATATTTGGTTGAGTTGAGTTGATTTTGAGTTTAACGTCCCATTCAGCAGCGAGGCTATATGAGACGTGGACCTACTGATTAACGTGGAATCCGAACCACATGAGCTCCCGCCAGAATAATCATATTTGGAATGATGCTAATATCATTATCATATCCCTACGATAATCCCCTACTTAATAAAATATTTGGAAAATGCTGTGGTATTGAAAGCACATAAACTATGGACAAACGATAGAATGTCATTTCAGTAGAAAATATGGCATAATATGTCTATGATTTTTTAAAATGTCGTAGCGGAAACATTGTTCTTACTGTATGCAAAGAGAAAACCTGCACATATTTGCACTTTTGGGAAAAATATCGCATGAAAATGTTTGAGGAAAACCGCATTCTGGATGCAATGCTGCTTTTGAATTGAGCTGGGATGAGTGTGTTAACAAGTGTTAGGTTATTAGACTTGTGATCCCCATGTACGCAGTGACAAAGTTGAATATAGGTCGTTTCCTGGAATTTTGCCCCCAGGCCTCGTTGGGGGCTTCGTCCCCAGGACCCATCTTGATTCCAACATCTAGTCATATTTCTCTGGCATTCACCAACAGAACTAAACTCTAATCAAACATATTTGATTAATGGTGGCGACATTTTGAAACGCCAATGTTTGCTAAACAATCTATGGACCATAAGGTAGAACCATATTAAAATGGTATTGATCAAATCAGTACTTTTTTATTTTATTTATATATTTTATTTTTTTAATTTTTTTAAATATTTGATTTAGAAAACAAGGAAAGACAGTGGGAAGAAAATGGTGCGGGGATTATAATTATTATAATAGGACTCCTTGGTTAGCCACATAAAATTTGGTATTTGTAATTTTCATTTAAAATTAATTACAAAGAAATTATATAGTAATACACATAAACAGAATTATTTTATTTTATTTTATTTTTTGTTTTATTTTTTGTGACGCGTGCACAGAAGTGACATTGGAATCAACTGTAATGACCTCCGCTCACTTCAGCTCAGAGTGTTCCAATCAAGCCCTGAAATGAGTTCACGTAATGCACGATGCAATATATGAAACAACCCGAACAGGTTACCGATGCGTGTAAATCATACTATGTTTAATATACCTGATAATATATTCATATCGAGAACTTGTAATGAGATAATTTTTATGTATTGAAGCGTCCTTGCATCTTCATTGTCATAACGAATCCTCCACAACTTTGAAATAATTTTGAGGAGCAAAAACTTTTCTTAATTTTTATTACTCATCAGTTGTAAAATGAATAAGTACGCTTTTTCCTTTCATGCGTAAGAATGTAAGACAATCGTAAATTGACAAATCAAAGCATATTGCACACGCGTTTGTTTATGCCAATCATATAATATGTTATATAATTTAGGCGCGAATATAAAGAATATTTCCTTTTATAATGTAAAACTCTAAGTTTTTGATGAAATAATGTCGAAATAACATTATTGTGGCCACTACACATACCGAACTAATTGGTTTTCTTTCAATTTTCTGCTTCATATTGCGAATTCTTATTTTTGCCAAGAATTCAGTGCTTTGGCCCCACTGTGCTTTGTGATTAATCCGATTGGGTAGAAAAACGTTTCGAACTAGGCAAACTCATCACTGTCAAAACGCCGAACACGACTTTGCTCATTTCGGATTTTGCAAATACTCCTGCATACACTAGACCCTATAAGTCATTACTCGGCACCTTGTATACCACATGTCATTAAAAAATAATCTATAATAACTCTTTAAGTAATAAATAAAAACTTGTTGTGACTTATTTAAACTCTTGGATTGCGAGCGAAGCGAGCAAGAAAATTTTTAAGAAATCTACGTATTTCATTGATAACCGACAGCAATATTAATCTAATAGGGCGCCAATACTTTCTGGGGGCGACTCGTCTTTTACTCATGCCCAACAACACTTTTTCTTTCTCCTTGCTCGTTCGGCGCCCCCTTGATACCAGCGTCCGGAGAGGGCGCCCCGCTGGCCCCCCCTTAGCTACGGCTCTGGGCGTATGGTATGGCGCAAGGTGAATACAGAGATGAATCCTCAAAATCTTGTCCCTAAAGTAAGACACGGAGGAGGGTCCGTGCTCGTCTGGGGTTGTATGAGTGCCTCAGGAGTGGGTCGTCTCCACCTTATCGATGGAGTAATGATCCACGAAGTGTATATTAACATATTAAAGGAATATCTCCATACTAGTGCGCAGAAGATGGTTCTTGAAAACAATTTATTGTTCAGCAAGACAACGAGTCCAAACATACAGCGGAAAATACTCGATTGTGGCTACTCTATACAGGGGCGGATCCAGGACGGACTTCTGGGGGGGGGGCGGTCGGCAGTAATACTGCTACTTTTAAGAGCTCCAAACTTGTTATGGATGGATTTATTTATATATAAAATAAGAAAGTTTCCTCTTGTGGGGGGGGGGGGCAATCGCCCCGATTGTCCCCCTCTGGATCCGCCCCTGAGGTTTGCTATCTTTCTCAAAGACTTACCCTTCTTATGCACTTTAATAATTACTTTTCTTGTCTCCTCATTTGTTTCTGTTCGGTTGCTTCCCATTTCGACAGCCCATCGTGCAGTTTTTTCACTCCTATTCACAACTAAACTCATTCTGTTACTCGTCATGCTATACAGAGGTGTATACTCAGGTGAATACTAGTGAACCCCAGTTGTGGTATCTTTGTTTCGTATTCGTACGTCAGGTGTACGATCACTTTTTGCGTCTACTCTATACACTTTCTACGGAATTTATTTACTTTCTGACCATTAAACTTGTCTTTGTGGTTCTTTACTGATATATTCATAAAGCTTAGTTTTCATTATTCATATTGTGTGTGTTATTACACTTAAATTTTCTGTTTCTTTTTCGCAGGCATTCTCGTTTCAATAGCATAGGGGTACAAACACTTTCTGCGCTCACTGTATGTACAGTAAATACAAATTTATAATTTTTGACTTTACGAAGTATACAATGTAATTGTTCAATAATTAACATAAGCAGGCATTCATTAATTTATATTAATATAATAATTAACAAAACTAATAAGCGAGTGATTGATGACTCAGTGGTAGAGTTTTCATCTATGGTATTCTAACCCAGGACATGTGGGTTTTCGATGGCTAATTTTGTGTTCGAAAATTTTCCCGGTGGTAGGCCTACTCTTGGTTCCCTTTCTTATATTTGTTCCATCATCACTCATTAACGAATTTAGTTTATCAAAACTCTATAGCCATATATTCATTCTGTCCGTCAGTGAAACAAACAGTCTCAAGAACTATCTGATGGATTACCAATCAATTTTGGCCATGATGTACAGAGTCAATAGTTAAGAATCGAGTTCCCTGATGAATGTAATATTCAAACCGGAAGCGGTACAAATCAACCATTTCCGGTTTTAACGTTAATCATTATATAGTAAATATGGTAATAGATAGCGAGAAGCGGTTTTCAGTAATCGACATATATAACATTCATGTAGATAGAATGTTACCCAGTTTGTGCATCTGCTGAAAATAATAGCTTAGGTATTTAGAGAGCATTTTCCGCTTTAGAAAATATGTGCTTGGTAAAGAATGTAGAGAATTAGCTGAGTCAGGCACGTAGCTAGAATATGGTAATAGGAAGGGGGGGGGTCTGTCACGAAATACTGTGGTTATTTACCAGGGGCTCAATCATTCTAAACTATTTTATTGGCAACATATATTGGTTCGTTTAGCCAAGATTTCTAATGGGGGCATGATATGAAATACTGTGGTTACACACCAGAGGCTCGATCAATCTAAATATTTTACTGACAACATATCCATATTGATTGGTTAGGACAATAAAATGAGGATATATTAGTAAGTATTTTAATAAGAAGCTATAAAGAAATCTCGAGTAAAAGAATATAAAAAAAGTATTGAAAAAGATATAGTCTTCCGAGCTCATTCGAACGGTGTCGAGAATTTTGCGTCTGGGAAATTTGCGCCCTACCTCAAGAACAGGGAAAATTGCGCCTGCGATGTACCTCCACCGGGAAGTTTGAGCCCTGCGAAATCAAAGAACCTATTGGATCTTACGCATTTGCTCGGAGGGGCTGACATTACAGCATAAACAATCCTCCCCCCACAACCATGCCATTTGTGATTTATTTTCATTGTGGCTATATAAGGGGAGAATAAACTTCAATATAAGCCAAAAGAACACAACGGATCAACGCAATCACTGCTTCTTCCAGAGATGATTTTGGGGGAACACTGGCCTCCTCAGAGTTCTCAGAGTGCCCCCTCGGAGGAGACCAAAATAATACGTCTATAATATAATAATAAATATAATAGTACCAGCAGTGACCCCCCTCCGGAATACTAAATGTGCTCTCCGGAACATTTTTCCTGAAAGAACGACTGAATGCAATTGTGTGTTTGAAGTTTAATTCCAGCAAGTAAACACACTGTACATAGTTTTCTTGATAATATTACTGAACTGATTTTACATTCACTTTACATTTTCTTTTCTATATTTTGTGTCCTGAAAAGCCAAACAACTCGCAAGGATTGTGAACAGAGATATCTGGGTAGAGCCAAACAGCCTTTTGTAGATTAAATTATACTCTTTGATTATATTAATAAATAATTATATATCAGTCATTTATACGTTTGTTGTAAATTTTGTAGTATAATGAAAAATTGTATTTGTATGGATTGCCCTTTAGTGAACTAAAATTGTATTTTTTTCATTTGTTCGGAATATTATAACGGATGGAGTAACTCAGTGAGACGATGAGAGGCAAGCCTAGTTCAAGTGCGAGTGGAAGTTACTTTGCACAATACAAAAATAAGTTGAATTGTAGGGCGCTAACATCCCAGTGCAAATATATAGCCGGCGCATTTTCCCCTCTTTTAGGGGTAGGGCGCAAACATCCCAGTGCAAATATATTGCGAGCGCATTTTTTCCTATTTTTGTGGTAGGGCGCAAATTTCCCGGGCGCAAAATTCTCGCATTCAAGGAAAATACAATGTCCGTGAAGTTGACAAGCCACTTATGTCAGACTCCAATTTCGACTTTAAACGTCGCTAGTGCTACGTTAGTGTTCGATAGTGAAGCAAATCGTTAGTACTCCAACTGCATGCCAACACGCCCACTTCTAAGAATCATCTCAAAAATGAGGTTAACCGTTAGAGCAAGTAAGTGCTCATTAGTGCCATTAACATTAACGTTAATGCCTCCATCGTGCGGCCGGGTTCGATTCCCGGCGGGAGCTCATGTGGTTCGGATTCCACGTTAATCAGTAGGTCCACGTCTCATATAGCCTCGCTGCTGAAAGGGACGCTAAACTAAAATCAACTCAACTCCATCGTGCGGCCCTTTGAGTAATAATAACACCACGTTTTTTGCTAGTCTCAATGCGTCCCTATATTCTCGCGAACATTCTGACGTGCCCAAGTTAGTTACTTTTTTTTTTTTGAACTATTGTTTATCTGTTATTGTTTGTTAGTCTGCAGAGTAGTCCTTACATTAATATGCCATTGTCCTTGATAATCATTGCGTATTTACAAGCAGTTTGTTATTACTGTTAGAAGATATCAAAAAACAACAGATAAAATCTACTACTTAACGGTTCATATTTTTCTTTTACAGTACATAAACGATTAATAATAATAATAATAATAATAATAATAATAATAATAATAATAATAATAATACTATTCCAGCATAAAAGTTATCAATTGCATCACACTGGCAACAAGCGACGCATATTTTAACTTCATAAAAATTCGTTTCTCACGATTTTCTGGAAAACTACGTATGATAACATCTTCATTATGTCAAGTTGTTTATCTCAGTGTGATATATGTCTTACTTCTGGACAATATCACAGTAAAACAAAAATTAAATATTAGGAGTACATCGTACTTTTGGACTACATCTCATTAACCATGGGAAGATTGAGTAGTGTATACTTTAGGATGTAAGTTTCAGCTTAACTTGCATCATACATTCTTAGGATTACAAAAAGGAAATTTGTTCGTTTGCATTTGAACAAAATTCTAAGGATTACAAAAAGAAAAAATATTTTTCCGAATTCCGAAATTTTTCTGAATTCCGGATTTTTTCCGAAATCCTTATTTTTTCCGAATTCCGGAATTTTTCCGAAATCCGGAATTTTTCTGAATTCCGGAATTTTTCCGAAATCCGGAATTTTTCGAATTCCGGAATTTTTCCGAAATCTGGAATTTTTCTGAATTCCGGAATTTTTTCGAAATCCGGAATTTTTTCGAAATCCGGAATTTTTCCGAAATCCGGAATTTTTCTGAATTCCGGAATTTTTCCGAATTCCGGAATTTTCCGATTTTACTTTCCGGATTCCGGAAAGTAAAAATTCCGGAATTGGCCATCCCTACTCTGTTCCACTGAAAACGATTCACTAGTTACGTATCTCAATTCCGCGACGAACACAAGCTTCATTGGAGAATAGATTTCGTCCAACTTCGTATTAATCAGATAAGTTGCTTCGATTATTTTGCTAACCACAAACACATCTAGGATATACAAGTTAAATGCACAATTCTATACTTTGGCTGTGGGGGTCATTTATGTTCATGTGTCGTTCCATCCTATTTAACTGTAGTCCTCGTAATATGGCTTTAAATTGACCTATAAATGTGTAGTTGGCTATGAACACTGGCGCAAATCCCGGGGAGGAAGACGGGGCATGTCCCCTCCAATCTTGGAACTGAGGGGGACTGTCCCCCCAATAATCTGGTTTGAAATGTGTCTTGGAGGGAGAAATGTGATTATTTGGGTCCGATTGCCACAAAGAAAAACGAGATGAAATTGATGTCCTCCTAGAATAAGCCTCAAATAGTCAAATCTGTCCACCTCCCAATGCTTAAGACAACTCTGTTCCCCTGATCCTCCACAGCATTGTTTTTCAACTTTATAAATATTTTGAAGATCGCTTTAAAAAATATATGGGAACGGTCTTACCCACCCTCCCCTAATGTTGAGAATAGATTTACGCTGCTGGCTATGAATGACTTTATCACATAGCACCATTGGATCCACACCTATATATTTGTGATTTGCGAATGGATGCCTAGTGGTATGGGAATCAATGTTGAAGTTAAATAAAATTTCTATTTTAATGTCCAACGCTTATTAACGAGGGTAAGATATAATGATGGTGATAATGAAGGAAATGAAGGAAGTAGGAAGAAATAGGAGTACCCATAGAAAACCCATGCATACGGTGTTTGTTTACCACAGATCCCACTTGACACGAACTGGGATCTAAACAGGGAACCTAAGCACCAGAAGTAGGTATTCTATTACTGAACCATTCCTAAATTTTACTACCGTGAAATCTTCAGTTTATCTTAGCATTAGAAATACGATACTTTTTGTTCTTTTCACTATTTTTAGGGTTTGTATGTTTGTTTCGTGGTTTTCATATATTGGTGCTTGTGATCTTTCATTGCTGTATAATACTGCAAATTATGGATGCGTTAAAATATAAAATAATACTTTTGATAAAGTGGATAGTTTCAAATATCTGGGATCAGTATTTACAAAGGAAAATCATATTCACGAAGAAATTAAATGTCGACTAAAAGCAGGGAATTCATGTTACTATTCGGTTCAAAATCTCTTGTTGTTCCCTATTCGGTTCAAAATCTCTTGTTGTTCCGAATTCTGTTGAGGAATCTGAAGCTTAAAATCTATAAAACGATAATCATACCTCTTGTTCTGTATGGTTGCGAAACATGGTCGCTTACTCTGAGGGAAGAACATAGACTGAAAGTATTTGAGAACAAGATCCTGAGACGAATATTCGGACCCAAGAGGAACGGGAATGGGGAATGGCGGAAACTTCATAACGAGGAACTACATAATTTATGCCTATACGTTTTACCCAACATTGTTAGGGTCGTCAAGTCTAGGAGGCTTAGGTGGGCGTGTCATGTAACTAGAATGGAAGAAAGTAGAAACGCTTTCAAAGTCTTGACTGGAAGACCAATCGGAAAACGATCATTAGGAAGACCTAGGCGCAGATGGGAGGACAACATTAAGATGGATCTCGCAGAGATTGGAATACAAAGTAGAAACTGGATGCAGTTAGCTAAGGATAGAAGTCAGTAAAGAGCTTTTGTGAACGCGGCATTGAACCCCCGGGTTCCATAGGCCATAAAGTTAGTTAGTTAGATCTTTCCTTACAACAAACTAAACCAACGCTAGTACATAAAGTTCACTTTTTGGTGGTTACAAAGAAATTTTCCCAGTATATTTACACTGTACGAACAAGTGTATTACATACTGTACATAGCTCTCTTAAGTCCAACCGTGAAATCTAAATGAATAACAGAATGTTAGTAATTCTCCAAAGTTTCGAGATACGCTTAACAATTACTTACGAAGTTTTAGTATATTTCCAGATAATTTGTCCACTTGATTGAACTTACGCTTATTCAATGTTCTTTTGTCTAACGTAATGTGTTAATGATATATTGTTTTGTGTATCAAAGTAGCTTATTATTCCCAGAAATAAAGTAGAACCTCGATTTCGATCGAAGGTGTCTTCTTTACGACCAAACATCTATAAAGCAATTGACTGCTATTATTAACCCTCTTATTGATATTCTTGTTTCTTTTACACAGTATAGATGCATAAAGGGATAACAAAGTATTACTACAAACAAAACATGTTTTTCCACTTCTCTTGGTTTTGTAAATAATAGGCACATATATCTTATATTATGTAACGTAAGTGCAAAGCTTTTCTTTTTTACTTATAGCAGTTTCGGATTCATTGCTCTAAATCAATACCGTGAAAGGAAAAAATATCGTGAAATGGTGTAGTGAAATAGCGTATAATTAGCAGGCGTAAACAGAAACCAGGTATATAAATCAAAATCAATGAAGAAGCAGAAGCTAACGAAGAGTACGTAATTATTGTAATAAACAGAGCAACAGCACCAAACAAATAATTATATTTTCCTGTTGTTTGTTGGTACATTATTAATGAAGTAATCTACCACCTCATCATGAATGATATGAGATACAGATATTTACATACAATAGTTTTTAGGGGTATTATAAATGTCGACTTATTTTCTGTTGTAACAATGAAACTATAAAAGTTAGATTCGAATCCGAAACTACAACTAACAATAAGTTTTTATTTATCTAGAACATCATAGAGTGAAAAATGTGTTAACGGAATCGAACAGGACTCTCAAACATTTCCGTTCAGGATAATTTCCGCTTAATGAAGGTAGACCCATGCTAAAAGAGTAACAAAAAGTAAAATTAGGAAGAACATACAGTATATGCATATAGTGGACAAACTGAGCTAAAATAAAACGCTTTACATATCTTATTTAATTACACTATTAATTTCTGTTACTCACACGTTAACTGTATTTTGTTTTCAATAGATAAGGAGGGTTTTCTGTAGACCATACACATTGTTGCCTGGCCGCTAGACTTTCCACAAACACTTTAGTCTGAGAAACAACACTTAAATACATCAGTGTCATTTGGCCACAAATCATTCCAGTCCTTTAAATCAGTGGTTCTGAAACTGATTACTATCACGACCCCATTTTATCACGACCTCTTGCCGCATATTTTTTTATTCCTGCCCCAGCTTTGCCAAGGTTCATTTTCATTGGTTGATGGGATCACGTGCCAACTTTCTTTTCGCCATGTTTTTCATTGTATCCATCTTGGAACATGAGCCGTGAGGCCAGTTGAAAGTGTATGCTGAAAAGAATATATTAAAACAATACAATGGTGATTCACATGGTGACTAATCAATTTTCGACTGACTATATCCAAACAAAAGAAAGCGATGGAGCAGATACATTCTATAAAATAAGTTGTCGATCAGTATTAACAGAATCAGTAGTTAACATTTAATGCAATTCTGTAATCCTCCTATCCTCGTTGTGTGTTGTTTGTTGTATGCTGAAGGGGGTTGACTGTATGTCGTTTGTTTTTAACTACATTCAATAATCTCCAACTTACTACTAACAATTATCTACTTTGCGATGGTGTTACGAGGAATCCTTTTACGTTATTACCGCGATTACTTGCTTCACATTCTCATTAGTTTCATACGGGTGAGTGTGAGCGTGAAGACGATTATTTTCACTTAAACTTATTTCCATAATTTTTAGTTCATTGAATATTTTTTCAAGTCTTTAAATTAATATAAATATTAATTGTCGTCTATTATACCCTTTAGTCTAAATATGAATTATTAAATGGTACTGAATAATTAGCCTGGTTTAACTCAAACTAAAGTCTGCTGGTAGACCATTGGTTCCCTCGACTGAATCTGCGTGAGGGGAAAAAATTATGGCAATTGTTTCGACGAAAATGCAGGTAAAAATTCTGTTCTTCGTGTTTCTTACTAGGCAAATGCCAGGATGGTTTATAGCAAAATGGGTCTGATGATACTTTCCCGATCGTTGCCCATTATTATTTGAGCTTATCAACTGTAAAATGGTGTAGGTTCGGGTCTTGGGTCTAGCCTAGAAGGGATGGAGTGATTGGAACGAAATTTGCAGGATTTATAGTTCTTCAGTTTACAATATAATTGCGAAAAAATAACATTTTCCATTTGCACAAACAAGGGGGGGACGGAGACATGATTCTAAAAAAAAATAAAGTTGTTCAAATAAGACAAAGCTTATAAATTTTAATCTGTTTAACGTCCCGAGAACATAATATTTGGAGAGAACAGAGGGGGCATATTCCCCCATAAAATCCATTGGTTCAGCTCATGGGTCTAGCCTAGTAGATGAGCGATTGGAACGAAATTAAGAGGATTCATAGCTCTTCAGCCTGCAATAAAAACGTGGTAAAATAAAATTGTCAATTTGCGAATATAAAGGCGGGACGGGGATATGACCCTTTAAAAAATGTTGAAATAGGATAAAACTTAAAACTTTTAATCTGTGTAACATCCTGAGAACGTAGGTCTAAATGGTTCTTTTTAAAAAAATTTTTCTATTCCTATTTGGAGGGAGCAGATGAAGTATACTCCCTCATAAAATCCTAAAGTCTGCATCTTGGGTCTAACCTAGAAGGAATTGAGTGATTGGAAGGAAACTTGCAATATTCATAGTTCTTCAGCCCACAATAAAAATACGTAAAAATAACAGTATCTATTTGCACATTCAATGGTGGGACGGGGGCATTACCCTAAAAAATGTTCAAACAGGATAGGACGTTCTGGAATAGAAAAAAAATTAAAAATTATGTGTTTTCTCAGCAGCTTACTCGAATTAAGGTTTGTAGGTATTGTCCCATTTGGAAAATTTTTGAGAGCCATGAACCCATCTCATTTCTGTGTGTGCTAATCGATTTTTTAAAATTTATTTTTCTCGCGTTTTTATTTCAGGCTGAAGAGCTATGAATCCTTCAAGTTTCGTTCCATTCGCTGAATTCCTTCTAGGCTAGAACCAAGAACCGAACCTTAGGATTTTATAAAGGTATATGCCCCCTCTGCTCCCTCAAAATAGGAATAGAAAAAAATTATGTCTATTCTCAGGACTCGAATTAAAAATTGTAAGATTTGCCTCATTTGGACAACTTTCGAGGGCCATGCAACCTATCCCCTTTTTTATTAGCAAATGAAAAATGTTATTTTTTGGCGTTTTTATTGTAGGTTGGAGAGCTATGAATTCAGCAAGTTTCGTTCCATTCGCTAAACTCTTTCTAAGCTAGACCCAAAAGCCGAATCCTAAAATTGAAATATTTGGTGTTTATTACTATTGGGAAATGCACAGAATAATTCTCAGTATCTCAACTATAAGTCGAATCTGGAACTCATGGTAGCCTGCTACCGATAGATGATTTGCCAGTTTAAGTACCGAAGTATATTCATCTGGTAGCTGATAACCAAGAAATCCGGGTTTGGGTTCCAACCGGAGTGCTCAATAAAAAAATATATCTAAAAGTTGAGAACGATGCTCTTTATTATGCAAACCTAGACACAAACATGCCAGCTTTTTTTTTAATAGCATTTTCTTTCTTATACCTAAGTCTAACTTAGTGGCGTATTTAAGAGAGGGGATACTGGGCTTAAGCCCTCCCGAAATTGTATATATTATATTAAAGTAAATGAAATATCTTGCAGAATTTTCATATTTCCAGGAAGAAAGTTAGCAAAGCCCCCTGAAACTAATCGTAAATACGCCACTGGTCTAACTACTACATTTTCAGAACAATTTTGTCACCACCACAAACTTTTACTAAAATATTTTTGTTTTTGATCATTACTTTAATGGCTTTAGAAAATAGTTCAACCTTAAAAAAAAAATAATAAAATAACGCTCTACGTTATATTGGGAGATGAAACATGAAACTAGTGTTACTGTTACATTAAAATTGGAATATTCAAACAAGTCTAGTTCTTTCCTAACCCTTGCACTTCTAACAAGGGAAGAGAGGGAGATTATATATCGAAGTGGAAGATGGTTCATATACCAATCGAAAGCACAAATGACACCTATTATGAAACTGTAATAAACATTTTTCCGAATGCATATACAGTAAGAGTTATATGAATATACAGGGTATCCAAAAAGTCCGTTGCCACCCCCTAGAAATCGCAAATGGTGAGACAAATGCCAAAACAGGAAAACACCTTTGTCATCTTTCAAAAGTACAACGCATCAAAGTAAAAAGTATTCTCCCAGGGTCACCCAAAAGTCCCAAGCGGGGTCCAACTCAAAAATTACAAATGGTAAGGGGATCAAGTAGCATATCGTTGGAAAGCTGTTGAAAAATGAGAGAAGACGGAACAAGTCTTTATTCTCTAAAATTACCCTGTGCAAAATGGCGGCCGGTCAAAATATCAGCAAAAACGTTATTGTAAAGTCTATGGCCACTCCAAAAAGCCGGAAACGGTGAGACAGATGTCAAAACAACAAACCACGTTTCTCATCATTTCAAAAGTACAATGATTTAAAGTAAAAATATTTGTCCCAGGGTCTTCCCTAGGGTCCCAGACGGGGTCATCCTCAAAATTTTCAAATGGTAAGGGGGATCAAGTAGAATATCGTTGGAAAGCTGTTGGGAAATGATAGAAGACAGAACAAGTCTCGACTCTCTAAAATTACCCTGGGCAAATGGCGGCCATTCAAAATGTACATCCTCATTTCGGTTTTCCGAGCGCATTCGCTTTCCATTTTGCAATCGGCACTTGTCACTGTGAGACACTTGCACGTATTCGCTGTTCCTGGTGCTTAATTTCTTTTATTTTATTATATTTTTTTATTTATTTAGACATTACTGGGCCCAAAGAGGAGAATCTCACCTTAGGAGCATTTCCTTTCTTTCAGTTGAGTACAATAATTAAAGTGAAAACAAACTAAAATCTGACTACAGACAGAAGAACTAAAAAGAAAAATGTTTGCACAGTTATCGTAGTGCGTCCAGACTTGTTCCATCTGCTTTCATATAACAGCTTTCAAACGATATGCTACATGACTCCCCTTGCCATTTGAAAATTTTGAGGAGGGCCCCGTCTGGGACCCTGCGGAGAACCTTGGACAAATATTTTTACTTTCAGTCATTGTACTGTTGAAATGATGACACAGGTGTTCTCATGTTTTGACATCTTTCTCAGCGTTTCAGTTCTTTTTTGGGGGGAGGGGTGGCCATAGACTTTACAATGACGTTTTTGTAGAAATTTTGACCGGCAGCCTTTTTGCAGAGGGTAATTTTAGAGAGTCGAGACTTGTTTCGTCTTCTTTCATTTCCCAACAGCTTTTCAATTCCCTGTTATGTCCGATATGTTACTAGATCTCCTTACCATTTGCAATTTTTAAGTTGGACCGCACTTGGGGCTCTGCGGGTGGTCCCGGGACAACATTTTTTGCTTTGATACGTAGTACTTTTAAAATGATCAAACACGTGTTTTTCTGTTTTGGCATCTGTTTCACCGTTTTGCGATTTTTAGGAGTGGCAACGGATTTTCTGGACAACCTGTATATTCATATAACTCGCGTAGTATATGCGTTCGGAAAATTTTTATTACAGTTTCGTAATAGACGTCATTCGTGCTTCCGATTGGTGTATAAATCATCTTCCACTTCGATATATAATCTCGCTCTCTTCCCTTGTAAGCAAACTATCAATAAAGAGTATTTATTTAGAAATGGTGAGGCCTTTTGAAGGAGGCTGTCAGGAAGAAGAGATCGGAAGCTTGCAAAAACGAAACATGGATGCTACGCCATGACAATGCTCCAAGCTGTTTGACGCTTCTCACATTGGAAATTTTCCCCAAGAACAATAAAACTTGTACCTCAACCACTCAACTCATCTGATTAGGCACCTGAGAATTCTTTTTATTCCCCAGGTATTTTATGGCATATAAGTGTGTACACATCGTATGTAAGTATATTATAGTCTTGTACATGCTTTGTGAACAGGTGGGAATCTACAAGACACTAGGAAATCTATAAGTGACTATGTTTGTGACTCTAAATCTCTTGAACCGCCCGACCGATCTCGATTAAATTTTCAACGTAGATGCGGTTATGACCTGGTAGTGTTTTTAGCTATTTACTTTAACGGTACAACTTAGGGGAAGGACAGGAGGGGGACAGAAAAAATAAATAAAACTTAATAACTCTTAAACCACCCGACCGATATTGATCAAATTTTCAATGTAGATGAGGTTCAGGACTGGGATGATTTTTGTCATTTCACTTTGACGGAGCAACGTAGGGAGGGAGGTGGAGGGGGAGATATACAAAAATCAATAAATATAAAAATAAAAGTGACTATGTTCGTGAATTAATTACTTTTGAACCACCCGACCGACCTCGATCAAACTTTCAACATAGATAAGGTTCGGGCCTTGGATGTTTTCGTTATTTCACTTTTACGGTGGAACCTAGTGGATGGGGAGGAGGGAGATATATAAAAATAAAAGTGACGGTCTTTGATACTTCATCACGCCTTAACCACAGGACCGATCTTAAGCAAATTTTCATTATGGATGAAGTTCGGACCTGGGGTGGTTTCTATCATATCACTTTGACGGTAGACCTTGGGGGAGGGGAGGGGGACAGATATATAAAAATAAATAATACTTAATAACTCTTAAACCACCTAACCGCGTTCGATTCATATTTAAACGTTCGATTCATATTTAATAAAAAGCGCTTCGACCACATCTCCCATTATTATCAGAAACTAGGATGGTACAATATAAATACCCGCCGCCGCATTCATTCTCTAACACTTTTATATAAAATAATTAATAGTAAGAAACCTACTTATCTATCCTCTAAATTTAAATTTCTCGGCGATACTCACCCACTAAATACCCATTCTAAAGGAAATACAACACTCGCCGTTCAAACGTACGAATCTAATTTCTTTTCCCAATCTTTCCCACTATTTGTCACCAAAGCTTGGAATGACACCCCTGAAAGCATCAGAATCTCTGGTTCAGTGTTGACTTTTAAACGTCGGCTTAAAGAATATCTTTCTAATGTAGGTCTTCAGTAAGAAAGAAAAAAATAATGTTACACACGAAACTATTCCTGGCGTTACCATGCAGTCGTTTTTTTTCTTCTCTCCCTTTCTATTTCTTCTCATTTTCTTTTCTATTCCCTTCTGATACATGTGTATGAATGTATACATTACAGACAATCACTTAAGTAGGTGCATCATTTTATCTATAGATAGTGAATCATAGGAATGTATTTTATGTTATATATAATCAAGATTGACGTATTTGTTTCTCCTTGAATAGTTTAACATGTCTTTAGCATGTCTCTTGTTTGTTTTAGTGTTTATTTTATATGTAATAAGTTTCATTTTCATTTTTCATGTTTTATTTTCTGTATTGTTATGTATGTCGGTAACTCTTTAACGTGCCTAACTGTATGTCATTTTTATTCTCGTAAAAAAAAAAAAAAAAAAAAAAAAAAAAGAGAGATCCGACTGTAAAGAAAAATGTAAATGGTTGAGTGGAAGAAAAGGTTATGCCTTAACTCCGCCATTTTAAATAATAAATAAATAAATAAATAAATAACCGATCTCGATCAAATTTTCAACATAGATGAGGTTCGGGCTGGGATGGTATGTATCTATTCACTTTGACGATAGAACTTAGGGGAGGAGGGGAGATATATATAAAAATAAATAAAACTTAGTAACTCTTGAACTACTGGATCGATTCGATCAAATTTTCAACCTATATGAAGTTCGAACATGAGATGATTTTTGTCATATCACTTTGACGATGTAACTTAAAGGAGGGGAAAGACATTTACAAATAATCGAAAATTACCAATATAAGTGTCCAATTCATACTTTTCGGGGTCCCTGAGATGCATAATGACACTTCCGATGCCGTGGCCCGCAACATGGAGAGGAGAAGGGATATATAATTATCATCGAAAATGACCAATATCAAGGAGCGCTTTAGTAATAGTAAAAAGTGACTGACTAACGAAACATATCACTATTTTTCTTAATTTAACCCAGCAAAGCGGGTAATTGGTGCTAGTAAATAATAAAATAAAATGTAATTTTTGAACAATTATTTTTTGGGTGCATCCTTGAATTTTACCGTTCCGAGTGAAGTATCTGCATGCGCCGACAAAAGAAGTCTGACATACAGGTCAAGAATATGGCCCCAGTACTTATCACTATATACACGTTCCATTTGTCATAAAATACATTCTTAGCTTCAACAATCGTATTTCGTACGCGGATGGAGGGAATTATTATTGTCAGAATAAACAATGTGTTTATTCCCTATTCCTAAAGGTGTTGGTATTAGAGATGCAAGGGCTCGAAAAAAAAACGTCTTTTTTGAAAAAAAAACTCGTTTTTTTCTGCTTCGCTTTTTTGCTTGGGAAATTTTGGGCTTTTTTCAAAATTCTGCTTTAAATTGATAAAGCAAACTTTGTTTCGCATCTCTATAACACAAACGTCATTTAATTAGTGGTTGATGCTGATAATAATATAAAACCTCGAAAGTAAGCCATGAATTTCGAAAAGATATTTCAAACAATTTTACTTCAACATATTTACATTATGAATTCCAAAGGATTAACCAATGTATATAATAGGAATTTTTTAACCTCCTATGTACAAAAGTAAGCAGGGTTGGCAAGAACCATGGTTGTTTTTGAAAAAGTCAAAAACCCGTTTTGGGGGAAAAATTTAAACCAGGTTTTTTTTTTTTTTTTTTTTTGGTTTAAACGAGGTTTTTTGATTTAGATATTTTGCTTTATGTATTTATATTACATATTCACAGAAATAAGTTTGTTTCGCCCCTATTATGCAACAACGGGGTTATGCTGGAAGAGGTCCCATAAGCTTAAAGAAGTTCGGTTAGTAAATCTCTTAAATTGAGAAACTCCCGCCCTAGCCATCGGGAAAATCCCGTCATTACTTTAAATGTAAAACAATAACGGGGAAATCCTTAGATTTATATGATACACTTAAAGGCTGCACATGTAGAGCTTTTGGCTCTATTCTTGAAATTCTACAGTTAAATTTTATATAACCACCCACGGTTATATAAAATTAACCGAATCCTCAAGTTTTCTGAATTTTTAACAAGAGAGATTCAACATATCATTACGGACCCCCCCCCCAAAAAAAAAGGACTACGAAATATATTTAAGCTAAGCTAAATACAACTGCACAACAAACATGGCTGAGTGGTTAGTTTTTGCGCTTCTATCGGGAAGTACAGGATTGAACCCAGCATTCGACCACTGTGACAAAACGTGTCTTCATTTCATCTGTGAATGTAGAAATAGTGCGTATACTGTGAGTTGGCCGACTTCCTTTCTTATTGTTTTTAAATCGTTATTATTAATAATTACCAGCAGTGACGGTTTTGCGAAGTTTAGGAGGGCTGTCTTTCGGACTGAAGCCTGTTCCCCAAAGTTACGGAATGTCTGAAACAAACAAAATATCTATTAGTTATGCCTTTACTCATAAACTTTAAGCTTCAGTCAAATAAAAATTAAGAATGTTCAGAAAAACTAAACATTAGTAAGAAAGAACCCTTCCAAAATACTTTTCTAAATCCGCCACTGATTCTCAGTATAAACTGATTTTCAAGGTTGTATCCGGAAGATTATTGCTAAACATATAAATGAAACGAAATATTAGTTATGCCTGTACTCATAAACTTCAAGCACCTCCCAAATAAAATTAGAACTTTTTAGAAAACGAAACAATCAGAGAAACCCCTCCCAAAATACTTTTCTAATTCCGCTACTGATTATTTGTATAAATTGGTATTCAAGGTTGTATCCGGAAAATTATTGGTAAATCATTGCACAGTTACAGTATAACAGAAATGTGGAAATACGGTTTGACGGATATATTAAAAACGTACGCTTTGACGGATATATAGAAAAACGTAAGTTTAACTTTTGCGCTAGAAGCTAGAGTACTAAGCTCTTAGAAATGAAATACGGATGACAAACTAAAGTGATCTAGAGAAGAAAAGAAATGTCGATAACTCAAAAGTTAAAATGAAGTTAAATAGCCTCTAAAATTACCCTCAAATACTACATTCTTCATGTTAGCTTTAATTCGTAAAACATGTGCTCCATCCATCTTGATGGTGAATTTCAGAGCGAAATATGGTATTTAGGTCACGGAATTCTTATCTAATTATAGAATATACTATAAGAAAGCTATTTAGATAGAAAAATCATGAAAATATAAAAAGCCAAAATTTCCAAAATTCGTTTTTTTTCAAAAAAGCCGGCTTTTTATGTAAAAAAAAAAACAATGATTCAAAAAGCCGGCTTTTTTGCATCTCTAGTTTGTATTCATAGTAAACGGCGCACTCACTGGATCAACTTTTGCAGTACTGGTTGTATGTCTAGCGACGTCGCAAATTCATTCCTTAATGTAACAATAGCTACGTCTTGTACGCTTCGCGATTTGAATGCGGTTTGCTTCAAGATTTGTGCAATACTGTGAGAAAAATTGTTTTGGCTACTGTGGATACGTATATCATGCTTATGATACACTTATACTGTATCATAAGCCAGGACACTTATACTGTGTCTTCGACAATATACCACTTACGTACTTGGCCGCCTTTATGAATAAGTTTCTTACACATTATTCTCTCTTTTGTAAATAGAGAGATATAACCTTAAAACGTAAATATCGTGGTGCCTTTTCCCTTGTTTCAATAAAAATGCTTAAGAGTTAAGTAACTTTATAATGAGCTACGTCTACATATATAAATCATATTAACTTGGTAAATGTTAATATCTAGGTGTCTTTTACCTTGTTTCAATAAAAATACTTAAATGCTAACTTTATAAACCGTTACATGTCTAAATCATATCAACTTTGATAACAATACACATACATCAGAATTCAATCACGTGTTGCCCTGAGATGGATACACTGAAATAGGAAGTGAAAGTTTTTTTGTCATATGATCTGATCAGCCAATGAGAATGAGGCTGTGGTTCGGCTGGGGTAGGAAAACAAAATTATGCCCTCTTTCCAGCGACCTCCTCATAATGCCTGGTTTTTAATATGCTTGTGTGGAATTTTTAATATATACCTATTGCTGAGTTCTCACGATATCCACCTATTTCTATAATAGTAGAATCCATTTCTTGTATATAGTAGATACAGTAACTTCTCTTAAAACGAATAGATTAAAACCAAATTTCGTCAGTTCATTCATATTACAAATATCGAATCCGATCCGTCATACGGTTCAAAATGGAGGCCGTTTGAAAATTTTTAATATTTCATAACTGCCTTAATTTTGAGTCGTTAAATAATAAAAAAAAGCTATTGAAAATGTTTAGTACACCTATATTTTGTTGTTCTTAACCGTATGCATAAAAATAAAAATATGCCTATCCCCAGACAGCACAATGCACGTACAGTATCCGTATAGTACATGTACAGTTTCACGGATGCAACATGTGCATCATCTGTATAAATGCACGCCTGTACATGTGATGCACATATACATGCCAGGTCCTATTCAACATCTTCACGTGCACAGAACATGTGCAACGCACACGTCCTGCACAAGTGATTTACACCTACCGCGCAGGTGATTTACAAGTAACACGTATTCGATTTACATGTAGTTCACAGGTGATTTACATGTAGGACAGCGGTGATTTACACGTAGCACACAGGTGATTTACATGTAGCACACAGGTGATTTACACGCAGTACCCAGGTGATTTACATGTAGGACAGAGGTGATTTACACGTAGCACATAGGTGATTTACACGCAGTACCCAGATGATTTACACGTAACACACAGGTGATTTACACGCAGTACCCAGATGATTTACATGTACGATAGAGGTGATTTGAAACAGTACCCAGATGACTTACATGTAGTGCACAGGTGATTTCCTCGTAGTACAGAGGTGATGTAAAAGCAAATTCGAGATGCAACGAAAAAAAGTTTATATATTTGATGTCTTACACAGTAACACAATCTATAACACAATCTGCAAAGACATCACCTTCAAAGTATATAACAAGTAACTAATTATTGTCAGTGAAAATTTTAGTTTTGGAGTTTATTATTTGCAACGAGCAAAGCTTTAGGTAGTATCTTTGACATGTTTGCCAAGTAAAAAATAACGCAACATATTCTACTGTAATCGGTCACGGAAATAATTTTATAAACCTATGAACTGTCTGACAGTAGTTACATCAGTACAATGCTGCCACCTGTTGATATTGTATCCTAGCTCAGTGGACGTTATGGAGTTTTTACAATCATTCAGCTGTTATTCGTCGAAAAGTCTCTATAACACCGCCTGGAGGAAAAACGACACCTACCAAAAATGGAGGTTACTTTCTGTTGATGAGAATGAGAGTAAAAGAATGAAAGTAAAGTATACACTTGCACGATATTATGGACGTCTCATACACACGTGCAGTACCCGTGCAAATACCCATGTGCACACAACGGCTTAAGTACCGGTAATTTAAATGTGCTTCATCCACGCAAATGCACATGTGCACATCCACTGCTCAAGTATGGGTTATGCACATGCGCTGCATCCACGCAAAAGCACATGTGTACATGACGGCTACAGCACGGGTTATATAAATGTGTGCTTCATCCATGCCAATGCACATGTGCACATAACGGCTTAAGCACGGGTTACGTACGTGCGCTGCATCCATGCAAATGCACATGCGTACATAACGGCTTAAGCACGGGTTATATAAATATGTGCTTCATCCATGCAAATGCACATGTGCATATAACGGCTTAAGTACGGGTTCCGTACGTGCGCTGCATCCAGGCAAATGCACATGTGTACATAACGGCTTAAGCACGCGTTACGTGCGTGCGCTGCATCCACAAAAATGCACATGTGTATATAACGGCTACAGCACGGGTTGTATAAATGTGTACTTCATCCATGCAAATGTACATGTGCACATACCGGCTTTAAGCACGGGTTCTGTACTTGTGCTTTATCCACGAAAATGCACATGTGTATGTAACGGCTTAGGCACGGGTTATGTAAATGTGTACTTTATCCATGCAAATGCACATGTGCACATGCACGACTTAATCACTGGTTATGTACGTGTGCATAACCCACGTAAATGCACATGTGCACATACACGGATTATGTATGTGTGCTTCATCCACTCAAATTCACGTGTACGGCTTATGCACGGGTTATGTATGTGTTCATCATCCACACAAATGCACATGTGCAAATGTACGGCTTATGCATGGATAGTGCACATGTGTCGTACACGTACGTGTTGTCTGGGTCAGAACAAAATTCAAAATAATATTTAAAAATATTTTCCCGTATTAGATTGTAATTATATTTATCTCTTTCGCGCATCTTCGCGACTCCCGGGTTGTGAGAAATGCTGATTTAAACTTTTGATAGCATCTTGTTAAGTTTTTAGTCTACATTCCTCTTCCAACTCAGTCATATTCCTTTTCTTCCCCCGCCTCTTTCTCACCTTTCCGACTTTCCATATAATTCTCAATAAATAATCCATATATGTTACGTCTGTTTCGGTTTGCACACTACTGTCTGTTTTGTAGACAACGTAGTGTGTATATATACACCTGAACTCTCATAAGATGTCACTTTTCTATACGATACATTTTGGAACCTCAAATTTTCCGTCAAAGGACTTATTCCGATTCCGTTGTCCGTGTAATACAGTTTCCGTTTAATGAAGGGAATTTAACATGTTTTTGCACAACTAAATTCTTGGAACCTTGAAATATTTGGTTTAAGATAAGTTTCCGTTTAACAAAGGGACCGTTGAAGGCAGATTTTAATATATATATATATATATATATATATATATATATATATATATATATATATATCTGGTGCCAATGATATAATTTTTTTTTTTTACTTAATATTGATCAAGAAGTTCTTCCTTTCGGAGCTATAAGTTACCATAAGTTTGTATAAATATTTTCTGAAGCAACCTGGTTTGAAAAGTATTAAGATTTTCTGAAGTGGTTCGAAACTTTATAGAAACATATATTAAAGATGGTATCTAATTGTCTATGTTTATCAATCCAGAAGTACTTACACAAGTAATTTTAGGAGATAGAAGCAGACGTCAAAATTATTTTCAGTAGTCACTCAACTAATTTCTTGTAAAATTAGCTGTGTAGGATAGTATTTTCAAATAGTGTATCTCAATATTGATAGCAGAATTTGAAGATTTAATGGATTGCTCGTTGCTCGTATAGGAAGCACACGTGGAGTGAATAGAGTTCAGGAAACCTACATTAATAAAGTACGTTATAAATTTCATCTTCGCCGTTAAGATAGGCATGTTAATGAAAGTAAAATCATTTAAGTAATGAAACTCGGGCTCGAAGACAATACTAATTACAGTAGAGCGTCGATTATCCGAAGTAATTGAGGGACATGGGTGTTCGGAAAACTGGTTTGTTCGGATAATCGAACTGTACATGTTTATTTGCCAAAAAGAAGTACTGTACAGTAAATTTATTCATAAAAACAGGCATCTCTTTAAGTATTACAAAGTTGTGAGAGTTTGCACCGTCAAAAGCTCTTCTTGGGGGCGCGCAATCCTTCAAACTGCGCGGAGCGGCACGCCTCAACTCTAAGCTGGCGCAGCTGTTGCTGTGAACAGCTTTGATACTGCCGCTACTTCTACAGCCAGTGCCAAACCGACAGAAGTGTGCTGATTGTTGAAACACAGCGACTGACGGCTTGGCCGGTCAGCAGCGCCTTATGAAGGCCCCATTAGAAGCAATGTTCCGCCAGCGGTGGCTCAGTGCGGCGACTACTGTGGGAAACTTGGTTTGGGAGTGAGGGGGATGATGGACGGTAGGGTGGGAGAGTAACAGGTGCGAGCGAGTACACAGTTCGGTTAAGCGGTCGTTCGGTTGACCGACGTTCGGATAATCGACGCTCTAGTGTATCTTCAAAAATTAATTTCAAATGATTCATCCTTTTCCTATGATGAGACATACATAACGCTTTAGTAATACTAAAAAGTGACTGACTAACGAAACATATCACTATTTTTTAAAAATTTAACCCAGCGAAGCGGGTAATTGATGCTAGTATTCTATAAATTCAAATGAAGATGAGATTGACTGTCAATAAAAATGATCTTCCTTTGCCCGAATTAAAGAATATTAGTTTAAAGACAAAGCGTCAGCAAATACATTAGGAGATCGAAATGGTACAGAAAACTGTAAAGTGAGACGTGGAAGAGAGTGTAAATCAGTACATTACTTTGTGCAACATAATGATGAGAAAAACACGATAAAAGACGACCCATCAAAAGTACGCGAATCAGAAGAGAGGAATGAAGACACAAGGAAACAAGGTGTAGGCGTCAGAGATCACAATTCAGTTGCAACAGAGGATGCAGGAGGAACAGAAGAAAGTGATATAGATATTTTCACAACCTGTGATGATAGTGATGATGATCCGACATACCACTTCCAAGATGTGACGTGAGATGCTGCAATGAAGTTTTTGCTTCATGTCACGTATGTTTCGTTCTACTTTGCTATGGCCATTTCAACAAGTTCAAGCCCATATGAAAATTACCACATGTACTTGGAACGACTAAAGAAGAAAACTCAATACTTAAGATTTTACAGGAACCCATCATTACTATCAAAGGAGAAATTCGAAGACCTAATGGCCCTCTGCCACGGACCTGTAGTGAAATTCCCAGAACATGTATTAATTTATGAATCTTTGCCCCACTCAAAATCAGTCAGAAGTATTTGTGTTCATGAGTATTATTTGATTTATTGTAAGGCTATTTATTATTATTTCACTTATGTTTAAAATGCACACCATTTTTCAAATACCATTAGATATTTAGAACGAAGCAGAAACTTCAAACGGTACTTGTAACTTCAGATATTTATTCCTTGAGAATTTTGTTCTTTCTTGTATTCTTGTTCTTTGGGATATTTGCACGTAAAAGACCATGAACATTATAAATGTTCTCAATATTAACCTGTATATCATAGAAAAGATAAAATAAAATCCCATACTTTACGATAAAAACCAGTTCCAAAACGCCACTAGATGGCCTAACTCAACAAAATTACCACACAGTTGGTTTCTTTTACACGACGGAAAGGCGTATCTCATTTTCTTCAGAAAATGAGGGGTTAATGTTTAAAATATTCGGCGCTGACAATGCTATTTTTCAACAGTTGCTCTCATTGCAGTTACGTAAGTTGGAATCATTCCGCTAAGTTTTAAATTGAAAAAATCATAAACGGAAGAAATACTGCAAAAACTTTTAAAAACCTCTGCTGAAAATTTTGAGAAAATGAGATACGCCTCTTCGTCTCGAGAGGGACGATATGTCCGCTTATAATAATAAGTACTTTATATACCCAGTTTGAGCTTTCTATTTTGATGCGCTCGTGACATTTTTGTATTTCTGGTGTAAATTTCGAACTTCATTTCCATCTTTTAGCATACGTATTTAAATCAAAGAAACATGTTAGTACTAAGTATATTCAAAAATTCATTACAAATGTTTGTCTTTTATTCCCGATGCCTTGCAAATAAGTTAAATTTCGTTTTTATTTATAGAAAATAGCTGAAATGTCCATTCTCAGCACAGGGAGAATTGTTATAGAAAATATTTAATTGGTATACTTGATTCTCCCTTCCTTTCTTAGGATACGCATATAAATGAAATTATAACAATAAATCTCATGAAACATCTTCCACATTAATGTCAAACTTCCTGCCTTTCTTAGAATACATCCTGTAATCAAAGTAGTATAATAAAAGACCAGCTTCAAGTAGGTAATAATAATGTTCCAAAATTCATTTCAAATGTTGTTTTTTTTTCATGCTAGGATCACAAACAGGATAACTTTCTGTTTTGTTTATAGACATTCTGTCCAGCCTCCCTTCCTACATAATGTAGATCATATAAAGTCTCATTAGGTCCATAACATGTCGATATAATGTCTAAATTCTCGCCGGAGGTTTTTATTATTATTATTATTATTATTATTATTATTATTATTATTATTATTATTATTATTACATTTTAAATACATCCACTAGATTCTATTGCATATGTAATTGAATGTCGTCTGATAACCTTTCATAACGCGAAAACCAAACATTTTCGAACTGAGATCTGTTAGTTTACTCCAGAGATATACACTCCTAATAATTACCTATGTTTCCGGACATCATATATGGTATATCATTTTGCTTAATATCAATTGCGTATAATACAGCTTCACGCAACGTAAGTAATAATGAGGAATATTGTGCAATATGAACTGATTTCATTATTTTCAGCAACCACAATGGAAAAACAAAACCAAACCAACCACACAAACGTGAAGGCTGTGCCAGGAATATTCGCCCTAAACAAAGAAGACACAAATTGGGTCATGACGTCATCTTTCATCATCTTCACAATGCAAACAGGTCAGTTGCATGGAAATAAATTTTATTTTTCTATTTGTTTTCTGGAAAACCATATTTAAATACAATTTAAATTACTCTTATTAGTCGCGTTATATTTTAAGTTGATAAGAAATCTCCAGGCTGTCCTTCTGAGCACAAAACAATATCATTTATATATTATTCCATTGTGCAAATAGGAATTACTTTCCGATCTAATCGTTTACACAAACTGATTGGTCAACTACTTATACTAAACTATTTATTCCGAAAGTTGAAATTATCGATGAATAGTACAACGTTTTATAGTATTCAGAATGTATTTAATTGTTAAGGTTTTGCTATACAGGGCACATATGAAAGCTTATAAACGTTGACAAAATTTAATTGTCTATAGAGAAAAACATTGAACATTGCGAGAGTTGATGAGTTGGTGCGGGAAAACAAGCGTATTACGGTAAGTGACATTGCAGCAAAGGGGAACATTAGTTTCGGATCAACGCATCATGTTATTCATGCCTTTCTGATGTTCAAGGAAGTATCTGTGAGGTGGGTACCAAAACATTTGACATCAGAAATGAAAGAAAAGCACACAGACTGCAGACAGCTCGTCCTGAGCGTGGCGAATCTTCAACACCTGTTACACCCTGTTTGAACTTACTTGTCTACTCGTACACTTGTGTTCCACTAAACCAACTTTCACCATACTGCATGCCATTCGACAGTGAATTTCGATTTTCTTCAACCCTTCAACTACAGAAATCTAATGACATTCCGCTGTTCCACGTTGGTACATACCTGCAATGGTGCCGCCATCTTGTCAAACTGATTTCCAGCAACCCGTTCGCGAGTAGGCGTGCCAGACCCACCTGATAACAGTTCTAAAACATCACCAAGAAACAACAAAGAAGCTCAAACTTTGTCGAAGTTTTATACTTTTTATACATTTTTTCTGGTTATTTATTGAATGAACTTTGTATGATTGATTCTTCTTGTATATTCAAAATAAGTGTGAGAGAGCGAAAATGAGTTCATGGTATTTATAAATTTAGTGCATCAAATAGAGCAAGCATCTTATATCTATCCTATCAGCATTCACAGCTGCAACTTATGCAATTTGAGTAAATTTATTTTAAATGTGGTTTCTTTAAAGTTACGTCTAAGAATACTTTATCTTGATTTTTTTAGAGAAAAAAAATTCAAATTTAATATTTAGTTGACTAATGATTGTTTTTGTTTATTTATGAACATTATTCCAGACCCCAGTTTACACTGGAAAATCTAACAAATCTAAGAGATAACATCAGGCAATAATAATAACTGTAATTATAATAAATAATATGTAAGTGACAACAAGAAAGGTTCACAATAGTGTCAGATAGTTGAATATTTAGTGTTCGTAACAGTTCGTGTTTTATCATTGCACGTGCGTGAGGTACTCTAAAACATACTATTCCAGAGAAGTAGCAGCTAGTAAACTGAGTTTAGCCGGGATAGGTTTGTAGAAGTTCACATTGTCCAGATAGATGAATAATATTCCATTCTAGGAGAAATTACCTTGTATAACGTTGCTAAGGAAGAGAGGTTACGCATGTCTGTTAATCTGTACAGAACTCTTACGATGTGCATCAATTGCTTAGTGATGGTGTTTAAATACGTTCTGTAGAAGTTTTCTGTCAAAAGTAACTCCAAGATCTTCACGACTATTGAGTCTCGTGAAGGACGAACCATTTATATTGTATGAGATGTGTACAATATTTTTCTTTAGGGTAAATGTTATGGATCTATTCTTATCGGGATTCACTTTTAAGAGTCACGTTTCACACCAAGAGGAAAAATTACTTTAGTACAGTGAATTTTTTGTATCTCGCAAAGAATTGAAAACAAATTTCATACGAATTAGAATTACCAGTGGCGTATTTACGATTTTGTTTCGGGGGGCTTTGTTAACTTTCGAAGGGGGGGCTTTGCCTGAAAATGTGAAAATTCTGCAAGATATTTCATATATTTTACTATAGTAAGGAAGATTTGGGGGGCTTAAGCCCGGAAGCCCCCCTAAATACGCCACTGAGAATTACACTTGCGCTCAGGAACCACATGTAAAAGAAACAGCCTAATAAGTAATGAAACGACCTACATGTTAAACGTGCAGATTTTAAGGAGTTTTCTTCGTTTCTTAAATTAATTAAGTAATTTTATTTTATTTTATTATGTCCAATAGTTATGCTTCTGAATGAGATGGATGATTAATGAAAGTGAACTGAGAAAAAAATTGTAAGTGGCGTGCTTAAAAAGATAGGTTATATGCGTAATTCCTGTAGTTTTTGGACTTAACGTACAGCAGACGTATAACTGAAAACCCATGTTTTATAATACTTTCTGTATAAGTGTTCCATCTATACGTACTTTCTGTATGAAACAATATAGGCGGTCAGGACCTCACATACAGATGGACGTATATAACATAGCTGACGGAGGTAACATAATAACAACCTCCTCACGCCGTGCCTTAAAAGCATGGGGATGAACAAAGAGACGTTTAGAGATTGCTACTACTCATTATCTGAAATGAGTAGGTCGAAGTGAATTAAGAGGAAATGATAACACATTTAAAATTCTTTTAAGAAATGTATTAGTCTCATTAATATCATGATGTCTGTGTGTATGTTTGAATGTGAATGTAGCATAACAATTCAGATCACAAATCGTAAACCTCTAGAAATTGTATCACGATCATCACGCACATAGCTGAGATACACATACCTGTTTAAATGATGTGTGTCTGGACTGGATAATTATACTTCTCAATACTGGATCTCCTTGACTGGATAGTTTGTAATTCGTAGTATCCGACTAGAAGCCAACCATAACTATTGGACTATGGTTGTCGTTGAAGAAGAATAGATCACCCTTGATCTATTCGTAGTCGAATGGACTGCAGACCACTGCTTGGCTGCTAATTGCTTCCTAAGTGTCTCTGATTCCTCTGATCCACTTCTGATCACCTTGTCCCTACTTCTCATCCCAATCCTCTCCAACGAGAGGTTTTTGTTCATGATTCCAGACACACTGGAATTCGCTTCGTTGATCATTTCTGTTTGTTTCAGCTATTGGTAAAACATTGGTTTCAACCCGTATTACATCGTGACCAAATTCCCAGACCAACAATCTCTGCAAATCTGACAGTTATGCCACAGTCAAATTGTGTCAATGTTAACAGACAATATTTCACATTGATGACTTTACATATTTTGTACACAACTTTACAAATCAAAACAAAACAAATAAACTGACGACTTAGCGTCTAGCCATTAATTCAGTAACAACATAACACAACTACAACCAATGACGTAAATAAACAAATACACGTGTTTGTAAGACATGACAACATTTCATTATTACTACAATTTAATCTTTTTGATTTTAATTTGAATAAATATTAATTTCCATCACCAAAACCGTATATCGCTACAATAAGTATATGCATGTGATATACGGAAAACTGTTAGATGTCGGATATCCTGCAACGGTATGATGTAACATCTAAGGGTAGTACTTATGTAGCATACGGATAACGTATGCTCCGTACAGATTTCTATAGTAAACAAGAGGATACCGTATATTTGTACAATATACCGCTGTCCGGAGAACGGATTTTTCTCTGTGTAAATGTGGTATGGTCGCTCAGTGGGAGAGTGCTTATCTCTAGTGCGTGGGGTCACTGGTTCCATCACCGGCCAATTAAATTTGTGGTAAAGAACATCGTTTTCGTGGGATTTCTCGAGGTACTCCCGTTTTTTCCCACTTTCTCATCCAACTAATTCTTCCTTCATCATTTACGTGCTTTAATAATCATGACCCTTATTCTAAAGAACATAATACTGGGTTGTTAAACTGAAATATTTCATTTCAAAGAAAGTGAATGATTATGAAATAAATAGTGGGATTACAATGTGGAAGGAAATGGGAGAACCTTAAGAAAACCCACGAATGCAATGTTGTTCACCACAAACTCATATGGTCTGGGATTAAACAAGAGGTCTTTCACACAACAAGATGAGCACTCTACCGAATATTTTTGCGTATTTACCGTCTACAATTTTAATTAAAGATAGATTACTCAAATAAAAAAAGATAAATTAATAAAGCTTACTTTTCAAATTGTTTTTGTGTAATACACCATAATTTACTGGCTCTTCTAATAAAAGAATATTGACCAGAGTCTCAGCAACACGCTTTTATTTTTGTGGAGCCAATTTAATATACACCCTGGCCTATTTATGGTAGAAATAACGCTTTGTCTTTATATGACTCCGTGGTTCTCGACATTTTCAAGTGAAGTTACTATATGAAATAAAACATCATACCTGAAGTTGCTAAGTATCTTATTATTTCAAGACCCTATAAATTATTCGACAGCATATTGAAATTATGTAATTATGAAATCTCTATTTCACAATGCCTTTTCACAATGGAAATATTATTTCACAAAATTAAATATTCACGAGAAAAAATAGCTGATGAAAATGCAGTTGATGCCTAGTTCCTTCCGGTGGCACAATACCAACTGTATTATGACAGTAGTATCTTTGATATTTATTTTCTCTACTTTATATTCAAGTAATTTGCCTGGGGATTTTAATTTTGTTATTCGTACATAGAACAGTTTATTATTCGTACATAATCTTCCTACTCTCTCTACATAAATAAGTTGATAAATATTTATATACGTACTAGCTAAATGTATGAATAAATATCGATTTTTTCTCTTGCTAAATATATGGATAATTATGTAGACTCTAGCTAAATAAATATACAATATACTTATTCTCTCCTTAGCTAAGTAGATCCATAAATATTTACTGTATTCTCCCTTGTAAAATAAGTAGATAAATATTTATATATTCCCCTAGCTAAATAAATGGATAAAAAATATTTTCTCTTGCTAAATAAGTATATAAATATTTATACTGTCGCCAGCTAAATAAATGGATAAATATTAACTTTATTTCGTGCTAAGTGCTAAGTAAATGGACAATATTTATTATTTTTCTTGCTAAATAGATAAATATGCATGCTCTCCCTAACTGAATAAATGGATGCACATTTATTCTCTCTCTTCCTAAATAGGTGCGAAACCGTATATTTATACTCTTCCTAGATAAATAAGTGGATAAATATATTTACTCTCCCTTGCTAATGGCTAAATATTCTTTCTCTCCTTAAATAATAAATTAGTATTTATACTCTCATTAGCTAAATAAATTATTAAATATTTATTCTCTCTCTAACTAAATAGATATATAAATATTCTTTCTCTTGCTGGAAGAAAGGATAAACATTATATTTTCCCTAGGTAAATAAATGGATAAATGTTGATTCTTTCCCTTCTTAACAAATGTATAAATACTCTCCCTAACTAAATAAATACACAAATATTTATACTCTCCCTAGCTAAATAATGACGTGGAAGACCCAAGTTCGATTTCCGGTAGAAGCTCATGTGATTCGGATCCCTCGTTAAGCTGTAGGTCCACATCGCATATAGCCTTGCTACTGAAGAGGACGCTAAACTCAAAATCACATCACATCATATTATTTAACTAAATACTGTAAATTGATAAATGATTATGAAGTAAAATTGTTAGAACCGTTTTACAGAAAACCATTTTATATTGTTGTTCTTAAAAATGTACCAAATTACAAGCCGGTTTGTTTTAGACTTCGATATTTCTATAATATGTACCGTTAATCATGACCTTACTCAAAAACCACTGATATAACATCTTTCACACACATGCTTGAAATAACAAACACTTATCACAAATTTAAAACTATGTACTGTTCTTACGTACAGAGCAATCAGATGAAGATAGTAATGACTACATAGTAAAGTTAATAAGTAGGATTGATTCCTTTCATTGAAAGATTTGAGCCAGAGCTTAACGAATATTAAGTCTACTTCGCTGTAAGAAGAGACAAAGTTATTTTATTTTTAAATTCTATAGACTCTGTTAATTAATTCTTTATCTTGATGACTTTGAAGAAGAGTGTAATTTTCGGTTCGTGTATATTAAATAAACTTAGCTGCCCGTTTTCGTTTGTTAATCTATTACGAGAACTTCTATGTAAGTCAACGTATTCATGTAGTTGATTATTAGAACTTCGATAAGTGATTACTTTCGCTAAGTTATAAAGTAATTACCAAACGCTCTGGAAGTTAGGAACGTTGTTGATCAGAATGGAAATGAAATTTTGTGTAGACATAGTAGTTAGATTAGAAGTTACCACGGTCAGTCAATTTTCCATGATACGTGTAAATAAATACAGTGCTTCAATTTTTATTTTAGTTGCCACGGGAAGTCACTTTTATTTTATTTATTTATTTGTCAGTTTTGCAGGTACAGGGGTGAAAGGTCAATTGCCACTGGAGTAAGTATGAAGGATATAATAATTACAGCGTTAAGAAAAATTGAAGAAAAATAACTAGAGCCTATTTTTCTAGGAACTATCATGACATGTGACCAGTGACAAAGGAAAACCATGGAAAACTCCTTTCAAATCAACTGGTTACCTATTTAGAAAACACAAGCTTCCGATTGCAGAGCAAAAAAGCAATTTACTAACAGAGGCCAACTCGGTTAATATTCACAATAAGACTAAAAGAAAAGAGGATAATTGTTCGTATTTTTTCAATTGAATAAGTTAGAAACTCAAAGGTTAGGCAAAAGACGAAAACATCGTTAAGTATTAAAGGTAAGCTCCACGGATTTAAGAATTTTCAGAAAAATCAATTCTTGTCATTGTCTTTAATCATATTGTGGCATTTGCTTTCTCAGACCGTCTTTTTTTATAAAAGCTGGGAATGACCATTCCCTTGTACACCATTAGGAATCTTTTAAGTTATTTGAGCTATTTCCGTTCTTTTCTATGCTCGCAGAACTTATCTGCAAGTGACTCATCTTACCTTCCTTTCTTTTCTCTTCTATTTGCTCTTCTTCGTTATGCATTTTCTTAAGATTAACTTTGTATTCTACTCCTTCGTATTCTCTGTATACAGTAAATTGTTGACGCGTTTGCTATAACATTAATTCAGTTCACACTTTGTTATATATTTGCCCTAAGTTTGTTTTGATGTTAATAAGACTTACTTAAACGTAATTCACTAATTAACTGTTCAAAATGACAACAACAACAACAAAAAAAAAAAAAAACGATGTATGCGAATTTGTATTTTTCGAAAATACTTTAACATTTACCTTTTCAATTTTTACAAAATATGTTCTTTATAAACGAATATACACTCATTCACAATGGCGTGCCTTTTTATATTCTAAATGAAGTGTATAAAGCCTGTCTGCACAAACTAAATAACATAAATGGGCAGATCTGGCCATAAAGGAAAATACTGTATCATACGTCACGGACCATTGTCCATAGTAATATATACGTACTACCGTTATAATTTCTTGTTGTCTTCTTGGTTCTGTTAAATTTAAGTGGGAAATTACATTCATGTAAAGAGTGAAAGTTAATGGCAACATTGATGATTGTCAAATATTTGATTCCTAAAGCCCGTTTACACATGGTCATATTTTCCGATAACATGTTGTATCTATCTTTTTATTGTTTATTTATTTATTTACTTATTTATTTACTGTATTACTAGCTGTTATGCACGGGTCAGATAAAATATCTATGTAAAGAACTGAACAACGAAGAACGAAAGAACAATTAAGAAACAACTAAAATGGAATCTATTTTGTGTGAATGTATCTGGCAACGTAGATGTGTTTTCATTGGGATGACTTTAACAGTGAACACGGTTTATACTTAATGCAACCATTAACTAACTTGTTTTTAACCACAACTAACCATCCTGTACTAAACAGAAGAAACCAATATGAATGTAGACAAAATATATCATTAAATATAAATACAACAGATGGAATCTAACTTGAACCATAGATACATAACAATTACTAAACATATCGACCAATAAATAATCTTCTTAGCTAAACTCACCCTTGAAGAACCTCTGGATACACAATATTCACAGTTATTCCATTAGGAGCCAAAATATATAGATCTTCCCCCTTACCAACTCTCGAACAGCTTACGTATAATTGACCGTGGGTAAAGCAGTGGTTTTTCAACTGAAGACTTACAACTTTAAGAGATTGTCCTTGCGCTTTGTTTATCGTCATTGCAAAACTTAACCGGATTGGGAACTGAAGTCGTTTAAAACTGAACGGCATATCAGACTGGATTATCAGAATCCTGGGTATGAAGACGTCTGTTCCAGCAGCTTGTCCAGTTAGAATTATGGTTTCGATAACTGTAGGCATAAGATTTTTGACGATGAGTCTTGTCCCATTGCAGAGTGCCGGTGGATCCAGATTTCTTACAAGAATGACAGGTACTCCGATTTTCATTTCCAATATATGTGCCGGCATTCCAGCAGGTTCTAGGAAGTAGAGGAACACAGTTTGGTAATTTACGATTACATTAGCTACTGTATCGATGGATCTATAAACATGCACATTATCTGGTATCTTCACTAAACGTTCCTTATTTATGAAGTTAACCACATCACTTTTTTGGAGAAAGAATAGCTCTTTGGCACAGCCAGAGCACACAGGCACGGTCTCTGAAACGTTCCTGCAGATTCGGAAAAACAGCTTGAAACAACTCTTCATGTATGTTAACAATTATTCCAATAGTCCCTATTGATATACAACCATCTTCAGCATCGGGGATGGAGGACCCATTGCGTAGTTTCAGCAAATTCTGTGGATGAACGATCGCTATTCAGATGAATACGCATGTTTGTGGAAAGATGAAGACGTTGGATTTCATTCCACCTATACGAAAAGCTTTCAGACATGCATTTACCTCATCGTATTTGTTACCACGGGGAACTACTGGTAGCGTCTATCCAAAGTCTCTAGCTAACACCAGCGTGATACAACCCATCCTTTGCTCACTGCGTTTTTTCCAAAGCTTCCAAAACAAACTTCCGTGCCATAGTACACTCATCCCAGATTATCAAATTACATTCCTTCAAAAGCTTTGCCCTTTCTGAAGTCCTAGAAATGTTGCAGGCCGGCGTATCAGTAGCAACCAAATTTAAAGACAATTTAAAAGCCGAATGAGCTGCCCCACCCCCTGCCTGAAGTGTAGCATATATGCTTGATGAAGCAACACCAATAGTAATTTCTTTCTTTGCCTAACCTTAGCCAAAACTAGATTGAAGAGAAATGTTTTTCCAGTTCCACCTGACACATTCAAAAGAAATATTCCACCAGTTTGCTCAAAAAGGTCCTTGTAATTCTCAGGAAAGCATCTCTTTGATCATCGTCCTGTTCTTGTTCTCCTTCAAGTAGTTTGTGAGCTCAGTAATGTCATATTTTAATTCTAAATTAACTTCTCTTAAAACGTCAACGTCGAGAAAGGGGCGTGACAATCCGAATTCATCCAAAGTTGACCCACTTAAGAATTTCACCTTTTCTTCAATACTGATGAGCATTTTGTTAAAGGTGACGTCGCTGTATACCAATTCAGTATTCTGTTGTTGAATTCTTACTTGATAAAGTATGTCTTCTGATGAATTCTCCCGGTGGTTCATCCATACCTGTCGAGGATTCAACATGCCACATGACACCAGCGTAATAGCAAAAAGGTCACGAAGCATCTTTAGAGAGTGAGCCGTTGCAGCTTCTTTCAACGTTGAATTCCATTGTTCATCGTTCTCAAGAGTCCACTTCGATAGCAAGTTGATTTCTATGTGTCGCAAACACTTCCTTCAACTATCTTCAGGTCTTGGTCCTTGCACCTCGTGTAGAAGTAGACGCAAGTGGAAAAACTGAACTATTGGGATGAACAGTGTACACACGACCAAGCGCACCAATTTACTTGATTCCATCATATTGTTGATAACTTTGTCCAATTTTCCCGTAGTTCCATTTCTTCATGTGAGTGTTCCACGTGAAGTACTTCGGAATTTCATGGTAAAGAAGAGTACGGGCAATCTCATCTTCCACATAAAGTTTGAATAAGGCTGTGAGGGTAATTTCTTCAGGAACTTGAGCACGTTGAGCTGCATTTTCTTCCGTAAAGTACAATCGTTGCCCATTCTCCAGATAAACCATCAGGTGCACAACTGTTGTATGGTGCTCGAGAATCGGGGAATTCAGTATTCTCCAAACGGCTTCATTACTGCTGACGTATCTTCCCATTTCATACTGATAAACCTCATTGAAATAGTTCTCGTCAGCGCTGGTAAAAAAATGAAAAGAAATATTTGTTTTACGTCCCACGATTATGACGGCTAGGCTAAAGGAGACGGTGATGATGAGAAATGAATGAAATGATGGGATGAAGAAACTGAGAGGAAACGGGAGAACCTCGAGGAAACCCACTCACACGGTGTTTGTCCACCATAAAGTGCACTTGGCGGAGCGCTGGTAAAGTTTAAAAAAGCCAAGTCGCATCCTTTATTGACATACTTGCATACATACTTTGTAGACTTGATGGAGCTGGAGTATTCTACATTAATGCGAGCATTGGAAATCTTTGACAGTAACGGTGACAGTAGGGGACAATCCATCTGTTGTCTATCATTACTTCTGAACCTCGTAGTTTGATGTTTGTCGTGAATCCTGCGTCTTCTGGGCTTCTTCGACGATATGGCGAGTAACCGTTCCTTCCAGCGCGTGTGTACTCAAGAAATGAACGTGGATATCATTTGCTGCACTTACCATGTTTCATACATGGAGAACGGGAATTGACGATTCCAAAAGGACCATGAACCATTCGAGTCCGTACATAACTGAAGAGTTCGAGATCTCAGCACTGATGAAGTTGTCAACACTTTTAACGTAAAGGGATTCTTGAAACCAAAGCAGAATGTGATCATGTGGAGGCCCTCTCTTCTGTCATTCTACAGTGTACATGTAGCACCGTACAGTTCCAGAATTTTTCGCTTTCGAAAGGAGATTCATTAGATTTTTCAATTTCAGATGGAAGACCCTCACTAGTAAGCATGACGATCTTCTGGTTTCTGTCCATGAAATAGCTCGAGATTAATTTCATCACACTTTGGATTACATGTAAACGTTAGAAAAATGTGTTGCCGTCCGTAGTTTGACATACATCACTGCATCTTGAGTTTGTTCAAGCATATAACTCGGACTTCCTGTGAAGCTCGATGGCAAAATTATAATTCGACCAACATCACACACATTTCCATCATTTACAACAGCATTCTTCAGATGAACGTACTCAAGTTTCTTCTGGTTGAGTCGAATATATCACAGTCATTCTGATTCAATCTTTACATACATATCGACAATGAACTGATGAAAGAGCTGCGTGCCCCTTGCATAATAGTGAAAGTTAAAGGACGTACCATAATTCTATATGCGTAAAAACCCCTTGCACTTATGTTTTTATTATATACTTTGCACTCCTGTCACTGGATTAACCTGGCGCAATTCAAAATGATATCAGTCTTCAGCTTGTCAAAACATCAGAATACTGAAAGGCGTCATAGTGTCCACTATTCTTTCAGTTCGGCTGCTCTTTGTTTCGATTATGATATCTCTTGGACCATAGTTGTCTCCGGTCGTGATAACGACAACCTCTGAACATGGTACATTTAATCTTCAACTGTGTTCACTATATGAAGTTCTGTCAGCATAGATTACTATCTTTGCTTCAGGTGTAATTTTGTGTATTGCAGACTTCAGTTCCCGAATATAATTCTTTTCCTGATTCAACATTTGTTGTAGCTATAGCATCAGTTGTTCATTTACTCCTGGGAAATGTGTTCAAGGAATTTCGGGCTGTTCTGTATCATTTCCAGTGAAATATACCTGAAGAAGCTTCGATTCATTCTCTAGAGGGAATATACTGCCGATAAGGTGGTACACTTGTCATTGAATTCTGAAAGTAGGTATGTATCCAGGTTTTCTAATTTCTTTTGTAGTGCCGAACGATGTCATCTGGAAGCATGAGTTGTGACGCCGAATATATCTTCTAAAATCTTTAGCTTGTGAGTCGCCACCCAATAGCGCACGAAGTGGCACTGGAGGATGAACTAAGGTTAGCAACTGAACCTTTCCAGCAGAACGACACATACCAGGAGCTTCAGTGTTCCACAGTACTCACAGGAAATCGACATATGTCCAATAACACACGCTGCACCAGAAGAATAGCCTAATGATGGAAATCTGAGTTTTCTTTCTTTCTCCAAATCGCTGTTCTGGAAATATATGCTGTATTCCTTTGTAATTCCAATCTGCTTCAACGGCTAGTATCATTTTCAAAATCTCTTCTTGTTGCCATGGCAGTTCCCTTGCTTCTCTCCTGTTCTTGCGTTCTTCAGATGTATCTGCTGCCCTCAATCTTTGCGTACTTATCTCCTTCTCGCCCGGTCTCGCGTTAATCAGGTGTCTTTGCTACCTTTAATCTTTGCATACTTATCCTATTTGCTTCTCGTCTGCTCTCGAGTTCTTCATGTGTCTCTGCTGGGTCAATCCATACGAAGTGGTTGCTCGACCTTCTCCGAAAATTATAAATCTTTGAGTGTGACGAACCATGTGTAGGAGAAGGTCAATAACATCATTCACGTTGTCGTATGTACAAGTGTTCCTGAATGGAGGCCATCTTTGTAGTCGGTGGAGTGTCATTTTTTTTGCATTTGCAAGCATTTACAAAAACTACAGTTGCTCAGAACGCACGTAGCCTATCAGACGAACTCCAAACCAAAATGAATGTTTACAGAAGAGACTGAGGTACACGGAGAATATATTCTCTTACTTCTAAAAATATACAGGGTTGCAAACTACTACATAAAACCACTAGAAAAAATACGGAAAATTACACTTTTAACACTTTGAGTGCTAGGCTCTGAAGTGCAAGCTTTCCCAAGAATTCTGGGCTTTTTTGCAACCTTTTAAAAATTATATCTCAATCTAGAAAAGCTAAAATAATACAACATGCACCGTTTAAAAGTTTAGGGCTTGCTCTTTATTCATATATATATATATATATATATATATATATATATATATATATATATATATATATATGAATCACAATAATATGAATATGTTGCAAACTTCAAAATTTACATGAAATTCACAAAAATTAAAAACTTGACGAAATATATAACATACACAAGATAAGCACATATCTGATAATTCTGTTTCGACATAGTCCCACAATCCTCCAAGAACGCACCTTCAAACAAATCACAATCACCAGTGGCGTATTTAGGGGGTGGCTATCGGGCTCAAGGCCCCGGAAATAGATACATTTATATATAGTATATATGTACCCACTCAGGAGAATGTGCATAGCCCTCCCCGAAACAAAATCCTAAATACGCCACTGACCATCACTGTCGCTCAATTCCGCTTCTAAGCTGAAGCGTATTGTATTGAATCGCCCGATTGGCTTTCTCTCGCCATTTTGACGGTCAAACAATAAACATATGGTTTTTGAACCCTGGCGGTAACAAGTCATTAATTAGAATCTTCACGTGATCTATTGACGAAATTCCGAACTACGGAATACAAGGGATATTTCAAAACTGCTAACTCCGTATAATAAAGAAACAGAACCATTGAAATACATGTTGAATCAAACCACGTATAAATACAGAATCCGCAATCTACAAAAGATCAGCTACTCCCTAAAATACGGAATTAGCACTCAGTGTTAAAGGAACTTTTGAAATGGCATAAAGAGGGGGGAGGTCATAAGTTTTGTGCTTAATACTATTACATATAAAGAATCTGCAGAAATGTCCACAGCTACGATACTACTGGCTCGTAGATTTATGGCGGCCGGAAGTTGAAGTTTGTGATTTTGCGTCTTAATTTATTTTTGCGTCTTTTAAAGAGATTGAATTTTACTTTTAACCAAATAGAAACATAAGTTTGTTCTTACCAGCGTATATAACGTCCAACTTTTCTTTCCAAGTCACCTCCACGCACAATCGATGTATCATGCTGCCAACTGCATTCAAGGTCACGCAGTGAGAGCGGAAGATGCGTCTTCCCCCGTATTGCATCTTGCCCCGAACGACTCTACCGTAATCTATTCTTTGTAATTAGAAGCTTTGTTTCTTAAATATCGCCATGGTACTTGTGGGATATATTAGTGGTGTATCAATGTTTAAGATAGTTTGCGTCTGGTACCAGTGTTGCCAGCTACAGAAAATTCCCGATTTTAGGGGGAAATTTTGGGGAAAATCCTTTTTTGTCTTCATTTCTTTCCTGTTGGCTACATTCCTACCACTGTCTGAAAGCCTCATTCTTTTTCAACAAAATGCAGCATAAAAAGGTTTCAGTAGGATAATTAGGGGATACACAGTTGAGGTTTATAATAAATCATGTTCAGTAAATGGAAAGAAAATGGTGAATTTCTGAGGTAGAATGAGATTTTTTAAAATTTCATACTTACTTTGTTAGATATCGCCTTGATACTTCTAGGATATATTAGTGGGAAACCATCGAACCAAGGTTTATTTTCACATAATTTGCGTCTGTCTGGTGGCAGTATTTCCAGCCAAAAAATAATTCCCGATTTTAGGTAGAAAATTCGGGAAACTTCATTTTTTCCCTCTTACTGGCTACATTGAAACAAACGTACCATTATCTGAAAACTTCCTCTTTGGTCTACAGAATGCACCATAATGTGTTTTAATAGGATAAATATAGAAGCTGTAGCCCCGGCATATCTGTTGATTTTGTTTCTGAGGCATAAAACTGTCAATTCTGTAGTTTTGCACCGTTTGTCCACCATATTAGATTCGTCATATTGCATTTTGCACTTTTAACATTGAATTCGTATACCACGACCACGAAAACCTCTACCTACCTGATTTCAGTACCAGCAGTGTTTTACGTTTTGTCCGCTATATTGAATTTTACACTTTTAATATCAGATACATACACAGCGACGTCCAATATCTCCATATACCTGATTTCAGATTCATAGCATGTTTCTTTGTAATTTGTGTCCGCCATGTTGCATCCGCCATTTTGATTTGTAAACATTTGATGTCAGATTCGTATTCAGCTACCTTTCAAATCTATATATACACCACGTCTCAAAGCAATTACGTCATAACTTCTTAGTTTATCCACGTTTTCTGGTGTTTCGGAGCGAGCCTTGTTCTGATCTTTAAATGGCCACCACGCCCCTACAGGCCCCATTCAAGCGAGATATTTCACATGTGAAGTATACTGGGTGTGACCTTTTCAACGATATATAACACATGCAGATCCCCGCGTACCGCTTCATGTACTTTCCTAGTAAGAAGCAAGGGAAGTACAATCCACAAAGAAAGTATTGACGCCTAAAGCTTAGCGTCAATATTTTTCACGTTTTTACACACCATTCTTGCATTTCCTTAATGACACCGCGTAAAGTATTGTCGGTCGCTCGCTGACAGGAAACACCCACCTGTTGTGCTGTGGAGTAACATGTTGGGTCGACAGGAGTACTTGACGTCTGCACGTACTCTTGGTATTTCGTATCATTTTGTTGCTGCTCTGTGTGTAGGCCTATTGTGATCTCATTTCTTTGTGACAAGATGCCTTACTACGTGCTGAAGCTTAGTGAAACTGAGGCGGTGATTGTCATGTTTAAAGCTGGTAAAAATCCCAAGATATATCTAGGCAAACATGTCTGAAGCTGACACCAGTACAACGTTTGGTGAAACGCTTTAAGGACTAAGAAGTCAAAATGCCCCGTCCAAGACCAAAGTCTGGTAGCCCTAGGAAAGTGTCTCAAACAATGCTGAAGATGTTGAAAAGGGAGTTGCAGAAGCAACCTTCTTTATCAGCTAGGGAATTAAAATAAAACAAACCTGCATTGCTTGCTAATGTGTCACTTTGGACTGTGCAGGAGAAATTCATGACGACTTAGCGCTACGAAGCTACAGAGCTCGCCGGAAACCCGTTTTACAGAGAATCATCGTAAGTAAAGACGTACTTTCTGTACGGAAGAGGTCTCAGTAATCAGTATTGCATACATTATTGCATTTGGAAAGTTCGTAAGTATTATAATATGTTGCTGCGGTTTAGAAGTTTTTTTCCTTTCATGGAAAGTGTCTCACTCACCAATCTACTACTATAACTAGTAGGGATGCGTTCGAGTCGAGTCAAGACAGAATTTTCCTGACAAAATTCGAGTCGAGACACAGCTCTTCCAATAGAAAAATATATATTTTTCGAGTCGAGACATCACTTTTACGGCACATTTTCGAGTCGAGACAGTCTCAAATCTTGTCTCGTGCGCATCCCTAATAACTAGAAACAATATTTAGGCAGGGAACTGCCTATGTATTACTGAAAGATAAGATTTGAGTGTTATTGATAAAATTTTAGTTTTCAGGTCATCTGTGTGCCTCAAAATTACTTTTTGTTAACTAACTAACTAACTCTATGGCCTATGGAACCTGGAGGTTCAATGCCGCGTTCCAAAAGCTCTCCACTGACTTCTATCCTTAGCTAACTGCATCCAGTTTCTACTTTGTATTCCAATCTCTGCGAGATCCATCTTAATCATATTGTCCTCCTATCTGCGCCTAGGTCTTCCTAGTAGTCGTTTTCAGAATGGTCTTCCAATCAAGACTTTGAAAGCGTTTCTACTTTCTTCCATTCTAGCTACATAACCTGCCCACCTAAGCCTCCTAGACTTGATGACCCTAACAATGTTTGGTAAACCATATAAATTATGTAGTTCCTCGTTATGAAGTTTCCTCCATTCCCCATTCCCCTTCCTCTTGGGTCCGAACATTCGTCTCAGGATCTTATTCTCAAGTACTTTCAGTCCATGTTCTTTCCTCAGAGTAAGCGACCATGTTTCGCAACCATACAGAACAACAGGCAAGAATATCGTTTTATATATTTTAAGCTTCAAATTCCTCGACAGAATTCGCGACGACAAGAGATTTTGAACCGAATAGTAACACGGATTCCCTACTTTTTATTAACAAATTTCGTTAATACTTAAATGAGTTCCTTGAGAGTAAATTTCAGACAACTGTGAAAATGTATGCAAGAATAAATGGTCGGAAATTGCGAACTGACTTAGAAGTACTGTACAGACGCGAATTTGTACTTGTAGTGCAACGCTTCCTCTATTATATTTTTTTTTTCTGTTATTATAATTTGTTGCGAACATTTTCAGAGCATGTGATAGTATTAGAATAATAAGATATTTCAGTGAGGATTATAGGAATCGAACAATCCTTCTTTACGTTGAACAGAATAAAGTTATTCTTGTTCCATTGCATGAGAAACAAGAAGCTAAATACTCTGGTAGTGTTATCAATGGAGAAAAACAGTAAACGCATTTCGAACTTGAGTAATCATCTATTTGGTAGCATTTATATATATATATATATATATATATATATATATATATATATATAACTACATGAGCAGAGAAGGGCGCCCATCATGGGGGGCAAGGTGGGGCGCTCGCCCCCCTTTAGAGGCAATTGTGCTTCGGAAGATCGAAAACCCAATAGATATTTTAGAATAGTTACCGCACAATTTCAGAATACATTTGGCCCCCCCTTGAAAACCACAACATGGGCGCCCTTGTGAGCAGACATAAATTATTGAGCACTTCCTGTAGGACTAAAATGATTAAATTTGGCATGATTGTAGGTTTCTGGAGCTAAGCCGAAGGAAAATTGCCAAAACTGAATATTTTTAATTTTTAAAGAGGAGATAAAGAATTTAGTCATGTTATTTAAATGGGCCTGTTTTGGACCTATAATCTCATGTTTTAGATACTTAGAATTGGAATAAAAACTTGAAATTCGGTATGCTTCTACGTATTCGGTAGCGTTACTTAAGTGAATCATCAGAAATAAAAATTACCAAACGTAGTGTGCTTTTATAGGGAACTGAAAAATCTTTCACATTTTATTTATATGAGACGTCCTCTATACCCCAAAATGTTTAGACACTTCTGGCAGGATTAGAATGATGAAATTTGGCATGATTGTAGCCTTCCAGGACTAACCGATAAGGAAATTGGAAAAAGTGAATATTTTTAATTTTTAGTGGTGTAAAGGAGGATGAAGAAATTGCCATGCTATTTAAATGGGCATTTTCTTAGGATACAAATTTTTATCTTTTAAATATTTGAAATAGGAAAAGAAACGATAAAATTGTGGGTTCAAGAGATGCGGGGCCGTAGGCTGAGCAAAGACAGTTTGTGAGGGCGAAGCCCCTGGGTGGGCAGATTCAGGAAATATGAAGAGCAAGTTCATGAAATTTACTGTTGATACAAAAGTCGATAGAAAGAAATGGGAGGCCGTAGGCCGAGCATACTCGGTGGTGTGGGGGCAGAGCCCCCAGCTAGCCAATGGCTAGTATATATATATATATATATATATATATATATATATATATATATATATATATATATATATATATATAGATAGATAGATAGATAGATATAGATAGATAGATAGATAGATAGATATAGATAGATAGATAGATAGATAATACCTTAAGAAAATGAAGGAAAAAGAAAATAAACGATATGTTACATGTGTTTCATCATACGTGCCCTACGTGATTGAAAACTTATTTCTGTAAACTAACGGAAAGTGTGGAGGTCCCATAAAATCTATAAAATCCTGGAACAATGAAAAGTGAGAACAACATTTTAAATCATCTAGAGATATTAGTCATACATTTTAATATGTGTTTGTGCTATTCCATTCTACGGTTACCATAATTATATTTCCTCGATAACTACCTTTGTGTGAGAATAACTGAAAAAAGAAACGTGATGATAATGGCAAGTGTCGTTTACATAGGATACAAACCAAAGTATTACATTCTGATCATTTGGTTTTTCGTTACTGCAACGGAAGTTCTCATTTCTAAGGAATATTTATTTTATGACTTGACTGTATGAATACGTTAAACAAGGTATTTATGAACTACAGCGACAGAACTAGAACTGTAAGAGATGATCAGGGCCGGCAGAAGAGGAAAATATCACCCGGGCAAAGAATAGGGGTGTTCGGAATTCGATTTCGTATTCCGGAATTCGGAATTCATCTAATTCCGGAATGTTCCGGAATTCCGGAATTTCGGAATTCTGGAACGTTTCGAAATTCCGGAATGTTCCGAAATTCCGGAACGTTTCGAAATTCCGGAATGTTCCGCAAATTCCGTAACATTCCAAAAGTTTGGAATTGTGGAATGCTCAAAAGTATGAATTTCGGAACTGTTTTCAAGACTGAAATTTTGAAGCTCACTGTTGATTCTGGAATCGTAATATTAATATTAGTTCGAAGTTTGAATATAAAAGTTCGAAACAGTCCTGAGGCAATGGTTCTCAAACATTATTACAAGGCTTTAATCCCACAAATTTACTCGCAAATACTTTCTCGTTTTCACTTTGGTATCTATGGAATATAGTAGAAACATGTCTTAAACAGTTATGCATTCTCGTATTTACAATTATTGGAATAAAGTACAGCATTTTATCTTTATCTTTTACATTTTTTTTTTCAATCATTGCCATTTTGTACTTTGAAGTACCAAGGAAACAATTTACATGTTTGGCATTTTAATTCCAAAATATTTGTTTTACTATTAAGCAAACAATACAAGAGCACACGAAACATTTGTAGTCATGTCATTTGGAATTATATTAATGAACTTTTAATCTAAAGTACAAGGAGTACACATGAGTAATACATAATTGTGAAAATTTTGACAACTGAAACCATGAAATGGTATAACTGATGCTACCTGAGACGTCATCAAATAATGCAACAAAAATGTAAATGTAAATTACTATTGAAAGAAAAAGCAAAATTTCTGTGCTACAAAATAATACTATTAGAGAACAATGATGTGGATAAAATATTACAAGAGCATGTATTAAATGTCAATTTTCATATAAATGCCCAGATGATTTTCTTTTTTTTAATTAGGGGAAAGTAGACTTTAGACGATATTAGACAAGGCAATTATGTATGCAAAATTAGGAGACATGCATTCAAATTATTTCCTGTAATAAAAATTAGAATTCAACTTTCCATGGTAGATTGCTCTATCTCCGAACAAGGTGAAATACGTGCAATTTACTATGGAAAGTTGAATGTTAATTATTATTACACGAAATAATTTGAACGCATGACTCTTAGCATGCAAGATTGCATAGAAAATTGCATCGCATAAAATGGGCTTTAGGGACTTTTAGCTTAACAAACTTCTTTTATCTCATTGATCTTTTTTATCTGATTTATTTGAGAAATCAGGAGAAAGAAAGTTTTCGCCAACTTTTCTACTCAAGGAAAGTAAGACATCAATTTTTGTAAAGATCAATTTACGCGAAGTACGAATAGTTTTTGATACAAATTATTTTTTTCGTAAGAAATATGAACATTAGGCTAATACTTTTAATGTGAATATTAACATTTACGAAATGATTTCTTTCTTTTTTAACTTTTACCATCGCTACTCACAATTTCGGGTATACTAATTGAACATTTACATTTCTTGTTGTTAGTTAGTCATTGGTGCAGACCCTTTCATCTGAATGCATAACTACCCTTCATATTGCAGCTTTGTATGAAAATGTACATATTCTGTTGGCTTGTATCAATGTAATTGTTTAAAGAAAGTAACATGCTTTTACATCAGAATTTCACAACATTGATAATATATTGGTGATTAATACAATTTCTCAACAAACCAATTTTAAATGTTTTTCACTCACACAATTCATTTATCACCTTGCATAACTAACTAACTAACTAACTCTATGGCCTATGGAACCCGGAGGTTCAGTGCCGCGTTCACAAAAGCTCTCCACTGACTTCTATCCTTAGCTAATTGCATCCAGTTTCTACTTTGTATTCCTATCTCTGCGAGATCCATCTTAATATTGTCCTCCCATCTGCGCCTAGGTCTTCCTAATGGTCGTTTTCCTATGGGTCTACCAGTCAAGACTTTGAAAGCGTTTCTACTTTCTTCCATTCTAGCTACATGACCTGCCCACCTAAGCCTCCTAGACTTGACGATCCTAACAATGTTGGGTAAACCGTATAAACTATGTAGTTCCTCGTTATGAAGTTTCCGCCATTCCCCATTCTCGTTCCTCTTGGGTCCGAATATTCTTCTCAGGATCCTGTTATCAAATACTTTCAGTCTATGTTCTTCCCTCAGAGTAAGCGACCATGTTTCACAACCATACAGAACAACAGGCATGATTATCGTTTTGTATATTTTAAGCTTCAAATTCTTCGACAGAATTCGCGACGACAAGAGATTTTGAACCGAATAGTAACACGAATTCCCTGCTTTTAGTCGACATTTAATTTCTTCGTGAATATGATTTTCATATGTTAATATTGATCCTAAATATTTGAAAGTATCCACTTTATCAAAAGTATTATTTAATATTTTAACGCCCCCACAATTTGCCGTATTACGGTCCCGACGCACTTCCATGTATTTAGTTTTCTCTGCATTTACTTCTAAACCCATGTCCCTGCAAGCGTTTAATAAGATCTCTGCATTTATTTCTACTGTTCTCCTATCATCCCCTATTAAATTTACATCATCAGCATATGCCATAACCTGGTGAATGCCGTTCAACTCTAGGCCCTGGTTGCTATCTTTGATTTTCCTTATGGCGTATTCCAGCACAAAGTTAAATAATAATGGCGACAACGCATCTCCTTGTTTCAGGCCATTTTCGACGTGGAAGCTCGTGGACAAAAATTTTCCTATCCGGACTTTACTTTGGGATTCACTTAAACATATCTTAATTAATCTAATTAGCTTTCTCGGTATTCCAAGTTCTGTACGAACGTTGTATAATGTTTCTCTCCTAACCGAGTCGTAAGCCTTTCTAAAATCAATAAATATCACCTTGCATAAAATTTTGATTAGTAGAGTTAGAACTAATCTTCATACGTAGGTTCCAATGCTTAGTATTTAACTGATAGACACCTTTATTTAGTTAGTTATTCAAATAAGTGTCGCAGGACAAGAAAAGAGTAGCGCGTACTTGTGAATAATTATAAGATATTATGTAAAGTTTGCACCTCTATTCGATTTACTCTCGTTGTACATTTTGACAAGTTATGCAAATAATGCTTGATAAAGCTTTCATTAAAAAAAACAGCAGTAGCATCATGATTATAGAAGTTACAAAAAACATTAAACAGTAATCCCTTGTTCTAAGAAATTTTTTGCTGTTTGCAGCATCCAGTATACTAAATACAATACAAGCGATGCATTAATAATTTTAGCTTTGCGTGATTTGAACCTGAAATATGAAATACTGATTCTAGTTTCCAAAAAGTTCATGTAACATCAATAATGCATATTTTTACATAATACGGACAGCAGCATAATAATTGTACATTTTTATTTCAGACTATCCTATCCCTTTAATTACTGAAAATCGTATTTTCTTTTAAATGATTCTCTGCTTCTCCTTCAAGTACTTATACTTAACAATGGCCATACATCAAAAGATATGCAGTTCAATTTCTTGTTAGGGTTGCCTCGTATAAATGGAAAAGATAGTCGGTATTCATTTAATCCTTAGTCGGTAATATCCGTCTCCTAGACGGATGTACGATACTGTTTTCTTCAGAGTTGGTACACATATTGGAGGTATGATCTGATACTTCACCTATGCTTCAGTTGTGGGTTGACTGTGCAATTTTCAGCAGGTGGATGCGTGTCTAGCTCATTGTTGCAAACTTCGAAGTGTATAAAGTTACTCCACCCCGTCTCGCAAGCGGATATTACTGTAAAGGAAATATATTTTATCCGTCTAAGGGACGGATATTACTTTATACTGACAACTATTAATATTTGGTTGTTTCTTTCGTTTCGAAAATTGAATATTTTAAGATGTCAAATAGCAAAGGTATACCACAAAGGAGTAAGGCTATACCACAAATGGCTATAGAACAGTTAGAGATGGCTATAGATCAGAAACTGATTATGATTACGGATCCGATGACTCGTATGTTCCTGAACAAGATCATTTATCCAGAAGTTCATAAAAGCAATCCAGAAATAGATTTTAATGATGCCAATAACATATCTGATAATGGATACAGCAATGATCAGAAAAGTGATCAGAATAATACGAAAGTACAACAGAAACTGATAGTGTTTATTGCAAAAAAAAAAAAAAAAAAAGTTCAATCAGATAGAGTTGCAAGAAGCCAAATTTGGGTACTAAAACACCTAAGTAAAACGTTAAAAAAAATTGTCATCATGGGCAGGACCCGCGAATTAGTTATAGAATTTTCCAAATTCAGAGGACATCTGGCATTTATTCCTTACTGATGACACTTTGAACGAAACTGTGAACTGCATTAGTGTACAATGGAAGTGATGAAAAGAAAGTTACATAACTCCTTCTCAATTTATAAGAATATTGATAAAGACTAAAATTGAAGGGCTCATTGGTTTCATGACTTTGTGATCCATTTTCAAGTCGGGGCGTGAGAGCTTGGTATCACCTTTATCAACTGACTGCACTGGACTTCATGCTTTTCATGCAACCATGTCTCAAAAGGTGTGAAGTTTTGGTTTGATGACTCATCTACTCGTGAACGAAGGAATAGAAAGAATTCTCCAGCAGAAGTGTCCAATGTTTTCAATAAGTTCATTTCTAATTGCCAAACGGCATATTCTATTGGGGTGCATATATGTGTTGATAAAACACTACAAGGTATATATTTAGAAATTAATTCTTAGCGGCGAAGCATGTTGCATTGAACTCATGGGTACATTTACAAGTGAACTACGATGTGCTTCTTATCCAGTTTATTAATTTTGTTACGTAGAATCAATTCTCTGGGTGTAACTAAACCTTATTGAAAACTTACTTACACCACTTTGGCTTCAAGCGTCTCAATTGTGCGTGTCCGTCTCTCAGGTGGATGTTACTGTTATAGCTTATTTTTTGGATGTTACCAACTAAGAGTTAAAAAAGAATATAGAAAGTGGTTTATAAAAAAGGTGTTTCTCGGAAGATAAACCAAACTAAAGGGAAGAACTAGCTCGAATTTCTATGTTCCGATTTCTGCAACAAAATCACGGAATTTACACTGAATCACTTATGATTGAGACTTTATGGATAACCAGACAAAGTTTCAAATCTTATGCGCAATCGTTCACAGTGAACGGATCTAAAAAATGAAACAAACCAGTTGCCGTGGACCAAAACTCCTTCCTTCAGCACAGCGGAATCAATATCCAGTTTCAAAGCTAAGCTTTGCGCACACCTCTCAGTTCGGGGTAACAGCAAAAATTATTTTTTCAATAAGAAGTTCCGGAATGTTTCGAAATTCCGGAATGTTTCGAAATTCCGGAATGTTCCGAAATTCCGGAATGTTCCGAAATTCCGGAATGTTTCGAAATTCCGGAACGTTCCGAAATTCCGGAATTCCGGAACGTCTTGAAACTGTGTTCCGATTCCGGAATTGGAATTTCCGTTCCGAAAAATTCCGGAATTCCGGAATTAGGAACAGCCCTAGCAAAGAATCCATATGGCGCCCCCTACAACCCATTGGTATTACTGAGTTTAAATTTGCTATGCTACCCTACAGATAGCTGATTTTAAAGGATAACTCCTTGAACTCTATAACTATAACTATAAGAATCAATTATCAAACTGAGTAAGATCTTAACTTTTGTCAGTTAAATACACAGTAAATTTTGGTTAACGATATACGAAACAATTATTTACACATGAACATGCAAAATATTCTACGTCACTGATTAGATATTTACAGAACGATTTAAGAAACGATTTATATAAAATTAAGATTGATGATGCGATACAGCATTTATTTACACATATATACATAAACAACCTTGTTAACTGCGAAAGAGAGCACATATATGAACAAAAGAACATACAAATATATTTTGTAACAGCATTGTACAAAGATTTCGTAATACAAATAATACAACCAGTAATATAATTTTATATCCTTATACAGTTTTAATGCAAATTGTCCTTTGACTTGTTTACAATGCTAAGTAAAGTTAACTTTTCGTGCCTTTCTCTCTGCAAAGTCTTTAATTAAAGTATCAGTGTCAAGTTCACACAGAACATCACATTCAATAGATATCATAGAAAGGCCCACAAGACGCTCTTGCGTCATCGTTGATCGTAGGTAGTTCTTTATAAGTTTCAACTTGGAGAAAGTTCTTTCTGCTGCAGCTACACTTACAGGAATAGTTAGTAAGATTCTTAGAGCAATAGTTGCATTTGGAAATAACCCAATAAGGGAGTTCTTGCAAATATATGTAAGTACTTGCAACGGTTTGCTCCTACTTTCAGAACCGAGAAATGAAGGTAAAAGTAAGAGCTCTTGATATAACTGAAATCCTTCAATATCACAGTGATCTTTGTCTGTTAAAGATAGTTGTAAGTCCTTGCAACATTTTAGTAAATACTCTTTGTCCGTTATTGGATGGATGTCATAAAAAAATCCAAATATTTCGCTGTGCTGCTTCAGTTGTTGAAATCTTTCATTCAGGGAACAGATAATTGTGTCTAATGTGCAAAAATAGAAGTTACATTTAAACGCACTGTATGGATCATTAATCGGTTCGTCTTCAGATTCATACAAAAGTTGTCGTTTGACTTTTCTAGGTCGGAGTTTTGGTTCATTCTCAAATTGTGGTTGAATGTCGAGCTCTTCAGCAATTACTTTGGCATCAACCAAAATATTCTGGAAACCTTCATCACTTCGCATGTTCTCAAGGTGACACTTGGTTTTCTTAAGCAGATCAACTGCTTGCTGAATGTTCACTGATTCTTGTTGGAAAACATGGCTAACCACATTAACACAAGAAAGAACTTCATACCAAAACACCACAACACAAACGAACTTAAAATTCAGGAGCTTCCTAGCCAGGGAACAAGCCTTATTTTTGCCCATAACGTCTATCTTTGAGTCCTTTGATGCTTCGAAAAGAGCATCGTAAATTTCTTCTAACTGGTAGCGAAACTATTTGACAGCATCAATACAACTCTCCCATCTAGTATCACTAAGATGTTTCAAAGTGAAATTGGATATATGTTTCTGCAGAACAGACCAACGATATGTGGAACTAGAAAAATAATTGTATACTTCTTGTAATAAAGCAAAAAAATTTACAGCCTCACTACAGCACATTGCAGAATCATTCACAACCAAATTCAATGAATGGGAGCTACAAGGGACAAAAAATGCTTGACTATTTAGATCTAATATTCTTTTTTGAACGCCTGAGTGCTTTCCTTTCATATTAGCACCGTTATCATACCTTTGGCCACGCATGTTTGAGAGAGGAATTTTTAGTTTTTCTAATTCTTCCAAAATAGTGGTAGTTAGTCCTTCTCCTGAAGAATCATTTATGCACAAAAATCCCAAAAAATGTTCTTCAATGGATGGTTCCTTACCCAGTTCTACCTTCACGAAACGAACAATTAGTCATTTGCTCTGTATGACTTACGTCTGGTGTACAATCTAATATTACGGAATAATATGTCGCTTTCATTAGATCAGTCAAAATTTTATCCTTTATTTTTGACCCAAGGAGTTCAATTATTTCATTTTGAATGTCCTTGCTCAAATAATGTACATGTGTCTCTTTACATGTTATTCGTCGCAAATGCTCAGCCATAGTAACATCAAACTGTGCAATACACTCAACTAGTTTGAGAAAATTGCCGTTGTCTCTTGAGTAAATAGTGTCATTTTGACCACGAAATGCCAAGTTCTGGGAAGCAAGAAACTGAATTATACACAGCAGTCGTTTGAGAACCTCTTTCCAACGCTCAGTTTCATTGCGAATAATTGCTTGGTTTTCAGCGTCAACTGTTTTAGCTGACTGTAATCTGTTTGCAAGTTCAAACCACGATTGGAAAGCCTTTATGTGAGTCAAAGATCTATCATGGTCTGATAACAGTCTGGACATATGCTTCCAATCCGAAAAACCTTCACGAGAAGAGAGTGACATCCATTGTAGTACCACCGAAAAGACGGCAATAGAAAAAAATATTGCATCCTTAGTCACTGAATAAATAAGCCAACTACGAGCAACTTCTTCTCCATTGTGCAGACGTCTTTTGTAGTTACTTGTAGTAAATCGCCGACCCTCGCTGTTTACTGGGAACTCTCGTTTGGAGACTTGAACTGGACTCGTCTAACAAGTATCTGACGCATTCTATCCGTAATATGTTCTGGCCAATTTCCAGGATCATCAAGATCGATTGATTGTGATTCCAACACCTGAAAAAAAAAGTCAGTAGAAAATAATGTTAAATTTATTTTAAACATTGTCTTCTGACAAAGAATAAGTGACTAAAACTTAAATGGAATTTTTAAAGTTGTGTTCATAATTTTTAAAGATGGTAGGCTTGCACCGAAGATGGGTGTATCGGGGGGGATATTCAAGCAGCTAGATCATCCGGGATAAACACAAAACTTAGAATGGCGCATGACCAATAAGCCTCCGATAGATATGAGATATAAATAAATAAAGAGGGGGAGAGGAAAAGTTTAATAATAATTGAAGTAAATAAATAAATAAATAAATACAGGTTTCGTGCGAATATAAGACGTCCACGTCATGTTCTTTTGTAAACGTAGGAGAATCTCCCAGGATTTCTGAAGCCCTACCCAGGATTCTCGGTTTCAGCATTGAAGTGCTGTAATGTAGTTAAATGCCTTGACCCTGATTGGCTCCACAAATGTCTCTTACGAAGTTGAATCAGTAATGAACGACCAGATCAACCGGGATATAAACATGTTCGTGGCTGACTTAACCTAAGAAATATGCAACTTTGAAAACAACATTTCTTTGAACATTATTCTTAGCAAGTTTGTATTTCTTACTATCTGTATTTTTTTAAAAAAAAAATATGCACATTATTATACACTAATTAAAACTAAACTCTGTTTTTTAAGCTCCGAAACACCACTGACTGTGTCCTTTTTTTCTTTCTCTTTAAATGTGGTGGGTTGGTATGTGATAAGTTAGTTGACTTGCATCGTAATGTTTTGGGGCTTTCTGGATTAGAGGTTGGTACTTTATATTATTTGAAAAACTTTCCGATTTCCTTGCGATGCTCAATATAAAAAGCCTTGAGGGATAGAATCCGCTAACTCTTGCATCAAATGTGAGTCTGCTAGTCATTCAACCACTAAGGCAATAAATATTACATATTATTATTTTTAAAAAAATGTTATCCCATATGCCTTCCGTCAAAGCAACTTGAACGGAATACAGTGATATTATGCACCTAGACACAAGAAATGAATTCCAAAAATTGAGTAAGTGTGACCCTAAAGATGTTTTTGATTGATTGTTTATATATTTGGCATGTTATAATTTAATTGGTGTCTCCGCAAAACGACTGGTTAAGCTCATCGCCTTATAACTAAGGGAGCTCCGGTTCGATTCTCGGTGAGGACACAAGTGGTTCGGATCCCGCCGTTAGAACATCATCATCATCCCATGGAAAGCAATGCAAAGCCACCATGGTTTCACCTTGCTGAGAGACCTACGGGGTCAAACACATGCCTCCGGGAAGAACACCAACCATCATCATAAATTAATTAATTAATAATAGCAGGCAAATTATGAGCTTTCTTATATTACAGTACAAAAGCATATACAGTTTGAACCTCAGTATTTTCATTTTTCCAACAGATTAAAAAAAATAATAATTACAGTACAGTGTATGTGGCCAAACTATAGTTTGTTAAAAGATTTTTTAAAAAATGTCAGTTAGTGAAAAGTCTCTAATCAGTTCTACTGCTTGCTTATTTGTTACAAAAATAATAATTTGATTTATATCCCGAGTTCAAGTCGAAATGACCCATTCATCTACAACACCCGTCAAATTAAACCAAAGAAAATCAATAATATTGTATATGCTTCATGGAAAGCCAGTGAAACATAGTTAATTTAATCCCACTAGCTAACTATATATATATATATAATAGAAGCTAGGCCGTCATGAACATATTGGTACAAGATATTTAGAAACAATTGTCGGTCTGTTGAATTTATAATTTATGACTGTCGAATTGCAATGTACTCTAATAATAAAAGTAATTATGTTTCACTGCATTTCCTCTTATATTTTACACAATGCTGTAATTGCGTGATATTCAACCAACATGCAATTGTATGTTTATTCAAATAGCAAAATGTTTAACTTATGTCTATTACAATTTCCTGTGGAAATGCTGATCCATCTTCGTTTCGTATATCAATTGTTCCAGATTTCAATTGTTGTTCTTCCTCCTGCGAAATGCTCGTAATCGATCGATCCACCTGTGGAAAGGTAAAGAACTAATACGTTACAAATAAAGTTTCTTTTCTTAAAAGAAAAAATATATTTAATTTGTATTCTAAAGGTGAAGAAAATACATAAATGATAAAATAACTGCGTATAAATATTGAATCTACATATTCCGTGTTCATTGTGAAAATGTACAGTTAGGAAAACAAAAAATGGGGCGATTCTTACAGAATCTAGGTAAGAATGGCCTCATTTTTTTCTTTTGCTAACTGTACATAAAAATTAAATTCTCTCCGTATTCATTAACAACTTTGTGTTGTGAAAATCATCAAGAATCAGCGCATTCATAAAATAGATGCGAATGCATTCAAATTAGTTGCCGAAGCCCGAACACTTTTTTTTTTTTTTTTTTAAGTCACGCTAATCGTATTGGATAGAAACATAATCTATATAGTCTTACACTGGTACATGTTACTTATTTACGATATGTTTATGAAATAATGGGTCTATTGCAAAATTTGTGATAGCGAAATTCCACGGGGATCTGTTAACGGTAACAATCATACATTTTAACTCTTCAGAATTCTAGTTAGTAGACGATACTACTACTACTACTACTGCTACTACTACTACTACTACTACTACTACTACTACTACTACTACTACTACTAATAATAATAATAATAATAATAATAATAATAATAATAATAATAATAATAATAATAATAATCACTGGCACGGCAGACCAATAGATCCAGGGCCTGCTCCAACGCCATCTGATAGCGAGTGGTAAAAATTCATCCACCTGGGTAACAGAACGCGGGTCAGCCGGTCGTGTCACTACCCGCCAACAGGCGTATTAGGAGCTTTGCAGGCCAAGTGACCGTCATATTTTTATTTATGTGACTCCCCAGTTTTCCTGCCGTTGAAAAGCGGAAAGTCCGAGGATTGAACCCAGGAGCACGTAGACATGAGTCCAACGCTTTAGCCTCTAGACTATGGAGGCCCTCTACTTAATTAATAGATGAATGCTTGAAATACAGCTAAAGTTGGTTAATACACATCTAACGAGTAAAAGTCTTATCGCTTTGGTACATGTATCAAGCATCAGTGTTGGTATAGAATGTAATTATTGCTACTTATATCAATGGGGAAAGAACTTTCTTTAAGCCTGAAGTTCGCCGCCTATCTGAGAGGCCGCCACCCTACCCACTCCAGCCTGCTAAGACGCTACGTGTGTAAACACTTCTTCTCTATTAAACGTAATAGCCTACTTACCTGTACTGTGTTGTTATCTTCTGGAATATTTGTTTTCTTGCTGGTTTCCTCATTCTCTGGTTCTACGTTTTCATTTCCATTATTGTCAGTTTCAGGAGTACGAAAGAATTTCTTTAATGCTGTTGCCTGTTTCTCATTTTCAGCCGCTAATTGTGCCCTTCTTTTTCTGTATACATTTCCAGAAGGCTTCTTTTTTTCCGACATGTTGATAAAGAACACATTAACGGAACAATTCTTCTACTAAGAGTCGAAATTCAGGAGACAAAAGAACACGCACACCATGAAGCCTGCACTACATGTACATGACTTCTGATTTATAATTTTCTTTCACGAGACATTTGACAGTACAAACAGGACTAACTTCTTTTTGGTTGCCGATAACTCAATATTGTTTATGTGTATTGTTAGAGCGGACGACATAGCTTTGTCGCAAGGAGTGCAATTGTCGGTACCGCGGCGGTTGTAAGTGTCAGAGCGTGTTATTGTTGCTCAAAACTCCCAACTCTCAACAATAGCCTTTAGCTTTGTCAGCGGAGATTTTTTTTATAGACAAATAAGGTGAAGGGATGAAGGGATTTCCTTTATAGGAGATTCAAGAAAAAAAAACGGGGTTGTTATAAAGAGTAAGGCCTATGGCATGAGGTAGTAACCAATGTTGCTACACAATTTATGAAAAAGTTAATTTTTAGTTCACCGTTTACAATAATATAAATTTAGCAAGGATTTTGGCGCCCCCAAAACTCCCCTAAAATTTGACGCCCCGGGCGGTCGAGCCGAGTTCGATTCCCTGTGGGAGAGCCGAGTTCGATTCCCTGTGGGACCTCATGCGATTCGGATCCCACGCTAATCTATAGGTCCAAGTCTCATATGGCCTCGCTGCTGAGAGGGACGTTAAACTCAAAATCAACTCAAGTAAAGTTAAAAGGATGATAAAGTTTGCACCTGTTTTGCCGTATGAAATTCTACGTTAAATGGAACTACCTATCTGATAATGGAAGCATCGTCAGAAATACAGTATCCAATAGAACAAACATTTCATGGAGGATTTCTCTCATGATAAACCTTTTGCAAATTATTGAAAATGGTGCGTAATGCAGCAATGCTATTTTATCGCATGGGAACTTGACGCTTCTGGAAGCGCAAGTTGTGACTACACATATTCGCATCCTTGATCATCATAAAATAAAATTTTAAAAAAAATCATATTTCATAACATTCACAGACGTTACGATCAAGCACTGAACCTATTGAAAACTTACTACGTAATAATTAATGAGTGATTGCACTTTTTCTTTTAAAGCTCATGGTATAGGCCAGCGTTTCCCAACCGGTGTGCCGCGGCACACTGATGTGCCGCGAATGGACCGCTGGTGTGCCGCGATGAAATCGAAACAAAATTATTAATTCTATAGCAACCAAATTGCAAGACATAGGAAAAAATGTATATTTTTGTATTTCACATTACTATGAATTTCTAGCATGGAAAAAATTACTGTAATTGTAATATATTATTCTACATCTATTACTGTGTAGAAGATAGTATTTCGGCTCGTACACATTTCCACGGTTAGCTGCTATGTTACGCTTCAATTGAGAGTCATACTAACATCGACAAATGGAAGCTTTTGTAGGGTACGCGTCAAATGAACGTTCGTAGAACACTCATTCGCACGTGAATGACAGAACAACAGTGTTCAACAGCTGTGTTTTCACTTCGACGCATCGCAAGCTGTGTGATTGCAATAATATGCACCGGTTTTGGTTAAAACAGCAAAGTTAAAAGTACAAGACATTTGTTTGTTCGTTCGTTATTTAGTGATCTTCGTTCTTAGTGAAAGGTTGGATACAGTTTTCGAAAAAGAAAGCTTATTTTTAAAAATCTGAGTCCTACATTTCATTGCAATTGTTTTCTATTTTAAAATTAGAATAAAAAGGAATAAGCACAATGAATTAGTATAGGGGAAAACCAGTGATCGAGCTTTCATCTCTGTGAGGAGGAGATCATCACAGAAACAAATTACCATGGTATTTTATATTTGCAAATAATAATAATAATAATAATAATAATAATAATAATAATAATAATAATAATAATAATAATAATAATAATATCTATAAGTATGCCGCTAAAATTCAAGTTACACCTGTAGTGTGCCGCAAGTTGGAAAAGGTTGGGAAACGCTGGTATAGGCTATCATAATATAAATTGTTACCCATGTACTGTGTGCTAATGTTTAGAAAGATGGATTTCTTAAGAAAAAAAAAAAAGATTCAAAGGATTATGGTGGTCTCGAACTGCCGCGTAGAAGACATGTAATTTACTAACCTGTCTCGCAATCCACTTTTTTTTTTCTAAAGTTAACTGATGCACCGATCGTGCCTCATTAATTTGCTTATCTAAATACTTATTAGTACGTTTCTACTTACTTTTACTCGCTTTCTACTTGTTTAACTTGATTTTCCAGTAAACCTAGAACGACTGCGGACACGCACACAAAAACATCGAGGACAGTTAAATTTCGAAGCTCTCCCACAGGGAATCGAAGCCGGGACCTCGTATACCAAAGGCTCACGTGCTAGCCACTAGACCAGCGGGGAGGACACGAACTCGGCCACATACTTAGGTTATGCTCTTTATACTTTTTTATGCTATCGAAAGTATAGGCTAATCTTCAATTCACATTGCCGAATTGGGTTTTCTAATGAGAATTGTTATATTGCAACTTAATTTGGATGTAGAGGGCAGCGGTGGCTCAGTTGTAGAGCGTTCACCTCTGGTGCATGGGGTCCTTGATTCGATCCCAACTATAAGGATCACGACTCCACGATTTCTCGAATTCGAAATAAGGCCTCTTGAAATTTCGCTTTTTCGCGATTTCGGACAGCCCTAGCTCTGAAACAATGCACTTTTCCCCACAAGTCCATAGGAACTTTTTGACTTTTTGATGTGAGGAATCACCTCTTACAGTTTGTCGGTATAGTTCATTAATACCCTGTATAACAAACGTTCTCTTGCAAGTTTATAGATGCAAAGCTCCCAGGTTAGAACCCACGAATGTCTACGGCAGACCAAATTTCTTGTTGAATGATAAGTCGTCAGCACATTTGCTCTCATCGATATATTAGTACCTGGCTTCCTACGCCATAGTTTCTAGTCCAGTCAGTGGCGATGACTGTAAAGGGGTGGTAAGACTTTCCGCCCGCGCTGACTTTCAATATGCGAGGGTCAAAATAATACTCCGAAAATATTTGTAATCCACGTCGAGTAAGACCAGAGATAGGCTTTGGAAAAATTTCTTTTTGAGCCACTTCCTGAAATCACCACTGTGATATTACTTTGATTAGGTTCCTATTCCTTCACGACACTAGACCAGCATGTAAAAGTTTGTGCCTCGATTCGAACACACTAGTTAACGCATAACATGCTTATGAGGTATTTCCTACTCAAAAATATTTCAGAGTAACACAATCATTTTATTTTAAAATCCATCATATGATATTGATTTGGTTATTTTTGATGCAGCGCATACTGTTCTAAGTGAAAGGGATGTCACACTAGATTGTCATTTAGACCTCTGGTGTTTTCCTTTTGTTGGCATTTATTGTAATAGTTAGATGTGCGCAATGCAAAATAGAGAGAACAATGTTTATTGTCTATACAGCAAATAATCCAATGTTGACTCATAAATGGTAAGTACTATGACCAGAGTCGAAGCAGTGCTTTCAAATCTTCAGTACTTTTGGAAAATGAAAAAAATGTTTAGCGTTTTAGAATTGTTTTTATGAAACCTTATTTTAGGAAGCCTTCGAAATGTGGGTGTGAAGAAGAATGGAAAAAATAGTTGGGTCGAGCGGAAAACGAATGAGAGAGTGTTAGAAATGGTGGGTGAGAAAAGAACACTTTTAGATATTATTAGGAAGAGGAAGAGAAACTGGTTGGGACATTGCCTAAGAAGAGATTGTATCATGAGGGACGTCCTAGAGGGTATGGTGGCGGGAAAGAGAAAGAGGGGGCGAAGGAGACTATTGTCTGTTCACTCTAGGATGGAGGATTGTTTACAAACAGCAATTGTAGTGCGAGAGTCAAAACTTCGCTTTTCAAATTACATAGTTAATTCACGGTTGCCAGGCACATAAATCGTCAAACTGAATGTACCTACTTCTGCACTGTCATGGATAGATTATTATTACTACATAAATTGTTGTTTTTGAGATGACTGAAACATTAATGTTATGACTCATCGATTTAATTATGATGTAATACAATCTTACATATAATGCTCACTCAATTTTGTACAAGTGATCTTGTTCGAAACTGTGAGAAAGCCATGTACGCCTGGCAATATTGAGGTTGCAGTTTCTGTTGTAAACAATAGACATAGAAAGCAAAAGACCGTTAGGTTCGCTGGACAGCGTTGTTTTCATGATAAGGCAACAGAAACGTATTGTGCTGATTGTAAACAAGGGCTGGGAATTTCAATGCGAGTGTGGGTGGAAATTTCTCGCCACACACTGAGAAAAATCCATTATCCGGACAGCGGTATATTGTACAAATACAAGGATTCGTTATGTTTACTAAGGAAATCTGTACGGAGCGTACTTTATCCATATGCTACACAGGTACTGCCTTTTACCCGCTTAGATATTACATCATGTCGCTGCAGGATGTCTGACTTCTAACAATCTTCTGTATTTTACATACATATACGTATGTTAAATACTTCAGCTATATGTTATATACGTCCATCTGTGTGTAAGATCCAGGCCGCCTATAGACACCTCTTTCTTTCGCCATGGCTGACGTCATTGAACTACCGTCTTTTGCTTGCGAAACGAGGTTGTTTACAAACGGAAAAGAAGAGAGGAAGGAAAAAATGCTTGGGTAAGTACACTAGTTAACTATTACTTTAGTTAAATATTCCATTAATTATATATTCTTTTAGTGTAACTTGCTTTAATATAGTACTAAGTAAGTAATGTAGTTTACGAATACAATTCTTACTATTGTAAAACTCGTTAATGATTGAGGACAATGGAATGGGTGAATCTGAATTTTGAGAAATCTTTGAATATTAATGTTTTGAAACATTTTACATTTCAAGGTAGCAAAATGAATGTTATGTGTTTATTCATTCCGTTTTATATGTGACGATTTATTACTTGGTGCAGATTTACTACAGGGCTGCTTAACATAATTGCTAATAAACCGTTTTCAGCGCGAAAATTCCCTTGTGTAGTGAAGATTTAGGATTTAGATTTCTGGGCTTTCGGCATCAATGGCCTTGTTAGCCCGTCACACATGAGGGATGACTTCCCTCGGCGAGCACACTATCCGGGGAAAGGAAGGGAAGAATGGATTGGGGAAAAATGGGGCTGCGGTGGCTCAGTGGTAGAGCGTTCACCTCTGGTGCTTGGGGTCCCGGGTTCGATCCCAGCTCCCGCCAAGTGAACTTTGTGGTGGACAAGCACCGTGTGCGTGGGTTTTCTCGGGGTTCTCCCGTTTCCTCCCACTTTCTTCATTCCACCATTTCATACATTACTCATCACCACCGTCTCCTTTAGCCTAACCGGCATAACCGTGGGACGTAAAACTCAAAGATTTCATTTTCATTTTTGGATTTGGGAAGGAAGAAAACGGCCTGGGACCTATATGTTAGGTACCACTCCGGCATTTGCCTGCTGTGAATGAGGAAAAGCCAAGGAAACCTCATTCAGGATGGCTGGACTTAAAATCTTTTGATACTTTTTCGACCGAGTTCCCCCACCGGGATCGAACCCGGGACCGTTCGCACCGAAGGCGAGAGCGTTAGCGACTACGCTACGCGGGGCCACTAGTGTAGTTTAGAAAACTCATTTTTACTAGGATATTTGCAAGATTTTTTTTTCTTTTAGTTTAACGCCCCATGATTGTACATCAATGTAAGAGAGAAGGTGACGATGATATACATGATAATGGTGGAATCAAGAAAATGTAAGGAAACTGGAAAGTCTTAAGAATAACCACACCTACAGTGTTCACCAAAAGCCTATTTGTCGGGAGCAGGAATCGAACCAGGGACCTACCGCGTCAGAGGTAAGCGCTCTCAGAGCTTTCTTTTGTTTAAAGAACTTGTTTACAATGAATATATATATATATATATATATATATATATATATATATATATATATATATATATATATTACGAAGATATTGACATATTTTACAGCCTCACTGAAATTTAAAAAAAAAAAGTAGTCAGGGAGAGCTTACTTGTCAGGTTTTTATTTTTTAATTTAATTTATTTTTATTTATTTATTTTTGCTTTGTTATGTTCCCTAGTTAATTAATGTTTGGGTTACTGAAAATTAAAACCTTTTTAGTATTATTGTTATGTCATCACTTTGGAACCAAAACGTTAGATTTTTTTTTCTTGTGTTTTCATATAGGAAGTTGGTGAGTTTGTGCCTTAGCATTGGTTTGGTTTCTAGAACGTAATTGAAGGTCATGTTGAGTTGAGTCTTGGTGGGTTTGAGTTCGTGAAGTGTCAGGCACTGCTTGTGCCCCTGTCTTCTGTTTGTGATGTTTCCTGGCTTTGGGCTGTGACGTATTTATGTTGAGGAGTACCAACGCAGGCCGCGTGATATACAGGTAGCTACAACACAGCTTCAACAATTACGAGTGCCAGGTCTTTGAATTTCAGCTTTCGTTACGGCGTGACTAATGCAGTATAGTCCTAGGTTGAAATTCTATGGGTGGTAAAAACGGTATGGTAAGAAATACAACGTAATTGTTATTAGTTTAATTAGTGTTTCTTCATAGTATTGTTTCACTATTTCTAGAAGGAATTAAGTATTAACGAAGTAATGAATAAGCAAAAGCACACATTGATTGACGTTTACTATTTCTCATACTCCATTGAGAATGTTTTGATCCTCAGTTGCGCAAACATCCAGTGTGCGTTTATTTTCTTTCTTTTTTGGGGGGTTTACACTGCCTCACAGATGAGCTCCCTCGTGGCTAAGTGGTTAGTGAACACGCCTTTGGCTTGGGACACCCGGGTTCGATTCCCGGCCGGGGGCCGCGGTGGCTCAGTGGTAGAGCGTTCACCTCTGGTGCTTGGGGTCCCGGATTCGATCCTAGCCCCGCCAAGTGAACCTTGTGGTGGACAAACACCGTGTGCGTGGGTTTTCTCGGGGTTCTCCCATTTCCTCCCACTTACTTCATTCCACCATTTAATTCATTGCTCATCATCAGCGTCTCCCTTAGCCTAACCGGCATAACTGTGGGACGTAAAACTCAAAGGTTTAATTTCATTTTTTCTTAATCTCTTGCACCGACCGACCGATCTCGATCAAATTTCCAACGTAGATGCGGTTCTGGCCTGGGAGTGTTTTTAGCTATTTACTTTGACAGTAGAATTAGGGAAGGGGGAGGAGGGGGACAGAAAAAATAAATGACTTAATTTACTTTGAAGTGTAAAAGTGCGAGCGTTTTCTTCTCTCTCTCTCTCTCTCTCTCTGTCTCTCTCTCTCTCTCTCTTCACTTCTCCAGTCTCCTCTCACTTTTAGGGCCGCGGTGGCTCAGTGGTAGAGCGTTCACCTCTGGTGCTTGGGGTCACGGATTCGATCCTAGCCCCGCCAAGTGAACCTTGTGGTGGACAAACACCGTGTGCGTGGGTTTTCTCGGGGTTCTCCCATTTCCTCCCACTTACTTCATTCCACCATTTCATTCATTTCTCATAATCACCGTCTCCTTTAGCCTAACCGGCATAACCGTGGGACGTAAAACTCAAAGATTTCATTTCATTTTTTCCTCTCACTTTGATTTCATGATTTCGCACTCTGATGAAAAGTATTAAATACCGCCAGGAAAAGTACTAATATATAACCTCTCTTTTAGGCGCCCCTCCAACCACGCGCCCGGGACACGTGCTTTGCTTGCTCGCCCATAGCTGCGGCTCTGTGAGCTACATAAGTAACATACAATGCTTACGTAATACTTTGGGTCATAAGTACTATTAAGAAAGGAAGAATTGCATTTTTTTAACTTTGGGAAAGGAGCTGCTATGGGATTAAAGATAAGGTAGGCAAGGCAACACATTCCAGTCTATGCTTTCACCCAGCAGACATATTGTTTTTAACCAAAAAAATGTGACTTTTGGAATCTTGTATTTAGGTTCACAGCGGAAGCGACGAAATAACTTGAATCATCCATTGTAGCTCTCCCCGCAGCCAGTTTCTAAAATGTTGGCAATAAGTTTGCGAAACGAGAGGTGACGACTCCAATTTTGGGTGAAAAGTCGCTATAAGAAATAATCGAGAAATTCATTGTCTATAAGCATTGTAAAAGTTGTAGATGTAAACTAAACAATATGTTCTACTCACTGGTGCAAATCCCGGGGGGGGGGATGACGGATACATGTCCCCTCCAATCTTGGAACTGAGGGGGACTTCTCCCAAATAATCCGATTTGAAATGTGTTTTTTGGGAGAAATTTGATGATTTTTGTCCGATTGCTACAAAGGAACGTGAGATGTCCCCCAGAATAAGCCTCAAATCTGCAGCCTCCTAACGCTAAAGACAACTCTGATCCTCCACAACATTGTTTTTCAACTTCATAAGTATTTTGGACATCGCCAAAAAAAGTATGGTAACGGTCTTACCCTCCCCTCCCCCCCCCCAATGTTGAAGACAGATTTGCGCCGCTGGTTCTATTCACATCTTTGTAAACAGGGCGCAACCAATCCTTTAATTCAGGGATCATTTCAGGTTGTTTCGGGTACTTTTGTTCATGTTGTGGTCAAAATAGTTCCGAAATAATTAACACTACAGTACTTACGTTAAGCAATTTTTTGTAAAAGAAAAAGTGCAGAATAATTAAAAGACCCCAGAGGACAAATATAACAAACACCTTCTTCGCCTTTTTTCACGCATCTATAGCTAATCTTGTTGCTATCGGTAATGATGTATTACGTGTGTCTCTCAACGGAAACTCTGCGAACTAAAGGACATCAAGTTTGTAGTTATTCTTCGTTAGAGGGCAAGGGTAACATAACAATGCAGGATTGTGGAGTAGTGAGTACGCTGTATTTCCAAACTCTTCATCACTTGCGCTGATTAAAACAAACAAACAGAAAAAAATAACGTAAAAACTTTTTTGAACTAATAATGCTTCTCTACAGATGAACATTTTGTTTGCAGCAAAAAGTCGCTAAATGTGTAAGTAGGTAAATCGTCATTTAAAAATCACCCAAAAAAGTCTCCAATCGGATTTTTTTTTGTCGTTATCGTAGGGCGACCATACGTCCCGTTTTGACCGGGACAGTCCCGTTTTAGGGGCGTGTCGCGGCCGTCCCGTCAGTAGATGGAAAAAAGTAGTATTCGTCCCGTTTTATGTAAATGAAAGAAGTAAATAACAAACCCAGTACCTTTACTCCTTTTAAAAGTATTAAATAATAACAAAGCGGCAAAAATTGAACTGAAAATCCCTATATTAAACATACTCTATAGTTCGCAGTACTGCTCGAAAGGCAGCAGAGGTTTTAGCAGTTGGTTGTGTGTTAAACAAACTTCAACGTGTCTTTCCTTTTTCATAAGTACCCGCTCTGTAACGAAGAGAGAGGGGGGAACTCTGATATCAAGGCACTGATAAGAACAAAGGTAGATCTAAAAGTCTAGTTGCAAGAACCTGTCCCGTTTTTAACTGAAAATTTTATGGTCACCCTACGCTATCGTTGAGGTCGAATTCCCCTTATTTAGCGACTTTACCCAAAATTGGCAACATTGACCCCCACCGAACAACACCCCGTCATCTTGAGCCTAGCCAGCATAATAGTGGGACGTAAAACTTAAAGATTTCATTTCGAACAACACTCCCAGAAACCTACTGTTATACTGTTCTCAAACCACCCTTTCGTACAGTTCTCCCTATTCGAAAAAAAAAATGTAAATAGCAGTGTTCATACATAAATATGGAACTCAATTTCCCTGAATTTTGCAGGTTTTCCAGGTATTAATTTTGCAATTTCCAGGTCTAGTGGAAGAAACTAATAGTACGAGAACACATAAATTTTAAGAATACTATATTTATATATTTGAGAATGGCCACCCTTCTCCCCAATGAACGATTGCAATTAAATATTGAGTCACAAGAAAATAAATAATTAAAATAAATAAAATTTAAGTTGAAAAATATTAAGTTGAGAAGCCTACTAAGGGAATTATATAATACTTTTGTTCCATACTTGAATACATTCAAAATATACAAAAAAATATTGGCTTGGGGAAGAAAAAAGGGCCCGCGAGATTTTAACTGATTCTTGTAGTACTCGACGACAGAAATAGATTACTGAAAGCATTTTCAAAATCGGCACAGGCAAACATGAAGAAAATCGCATTTTCAGGTACCGGTTCAAAATGAGAAGAAAAAAGGACCGCGAGATTTTAACTGATTCTTGTAGTACTCGACGAGAGAAATCGATTAGTGAAGGAATGTTCAAAATCGGCACAGGCAAGCATGAAAAAAAATCCCACTTTCATGTACCGGTTCAAAATGGGGAAGAATAAAGGGCCCGCGAGATTTTAACTGGTTCTTGTAGTACTCAACGGGAGAAATCGATTAGTGAAGGAATGTTCAAAATCGGCACAGGCAAACATGAAGAAAAATCCCACTTTCATGTACCGGTTCAAAATGGGGAAGAAAAAAGGGCCCGCGAGATTTTAACTGATTCTTGTAGTACTCGACGACAGAAATAGATTACTGAAAGAATTTTCAAAATCGGCACAGGCAAACATGAAGAAAATCGCATTTTTAGGTACCGGTTCAAAATGGGAAGAAAAAAGGACCGCGAGATTTTAACTGATTCTTGTAGTACTCGTCGAGAGAAATCGACTAGTGAAGGAATTTTCAAAATCGGCGCAGGCAAGCATGAAAAAAAATCGCACTTTCATGTACCGGTTCAAAATGGGGAAGAATAAAGGGCCCGCGAGATTTTAACTGGTTCTTGTAGTACTCAACGGGAGAAATCGATTAGTGAAGGAATTTTCAAAATCGGCGCAGGCAAACATGGAGTAAATGGCATTTTCATGTACCGGTTCAAAATGGGGAAGGAACAAGGTCCCGCGAGTTTGAACCGCTACGATGTATGTTCACGAATGTGCCCTTCTTCTCAAATTTAGTTAATTACTGTGACACTGAAACATGTGACATAGAGTCACATTGTGGATGACTCTGCAATCGGCAACCACTGCACATATACTCCTCCCGCCCCACAGTTTGATTATTTCGATCCATTCCTCACGTGCTAACGGCATGGTTCAACATCTGCAAGAAAGAGGTAAATGTAACGTTCATTTGGCAATAGCTTTCCACCAAATTAAGCTGCATGAAATCTGATTGCATATTTGACATACTGAGAAAATTCTAGCCCGTGGCCATATGTATCACATATCCCACCAGTTCATAAAAATTTTGAACACAAAATTACGGTCGTCCGTGTGACGTACTCCCAAAAGGCCTAATGTGTATCACCCACCTCACATTCAATTTAACCACATCCGTGTAGAATTTAGAAAGGAACTTCTTATGATGTATACAGGATGTCTCAAAAGTTCCCTAACATAGGGTAACTCTGTTATCAGAGTTACAACAAAATGTAAGAGGAAAAAAAATCTCGAAATATGACGTTTTCAATCTAAAGTGAACACTTTAAAAAAATCGGACGAGATGTTTGTGCTGTATACTCTTTATGCACCCAATTTTAAATGAAAATGCAACGTTGCCATTTACCTGAACCCACAACATAAGTGAATGAAGTTACTGTTTGAAACGGAGACTGGCCATCAACATGTTCGCGTAAAAGACAGTAACTTCACTCACTTATGTTGTGGGTCCAGGTAAATGGCAACGTTGCATTTTCATTTCACATTGGGCGCATAAAGAGTGTACAGCGCAAAGGGGTCATCCGATTTTAAAAATTCCTTCACTTTAGATTGGACACATCATATTTGGAGATGCTTTCCCCTCCGACATTTTGTTATAACTCGGATAATAACAGTTACCCTATGTCAGGGGACTTTTGAGACACCCTGTATATCTTATTTAATATATGTTTGATGTCACTATATCTGTAGTATAATTTAGTTTGTTTAAATTTACAATTTAATAAGTAGATTCGGATTTACATGCGTAGGATTTTGTATGCATCTAACTAATGAATTCTTTTATATTCATACTTAACTTAGTGACTTGGCTTTGGACTGCAACTGATTATTGTAACCCATTATTGCTTGAGAAGAAACAAGATATCCGAATCTTCATTTGGAGAAATCAAAGGTCTATTGGAAAGCTGGGAATTACAACCATTAATTTCTACATTTCAAGGTGCGTAAATTATATATTCTGTGTTTATTATTACTATTATTGGGTTTAGAATCAATCAAGCATTTCATGGTATTTTAGAGGGATCAAGATGGGTGCCGGATAGATAAGTATTTGAGCGTCAGGCTCTTATTTCTTTTCAATTTAATATTTAATCAATGATTATTTTTCTCCCTCATTATTCCACCAAATCGTATTCCAAGATCATAAATTTTCATTACTCATTTGTGACCGTCAGCCTACATAACATATTCGTAGGACGTAAAACAAAGATTTCGTTATTATTGTTTCTATCTCTTTTCTCCATAGCTGTGAAAAATAATGCCTTCAACATCATAAATTTGTATGCCACTTGCCTGCTTTCGCCTTCAGTCGTCTTACTCTTCGGACATCACGAAGCAAAGCAGGTACTTTGCAGTTTTCATAGTTTTGAAAGGATGTGACATAACATAATGATGTTGGTGTTGCAATGTTCAGTACCGTAGATAATTAAACAATGCTAGTAAACAAATCGAGTAGCAATTGTAATTTTTTAGCTTACATGCCTTTCAGACCGGCCATTTTTTTTTTGTTTGTTTACAACATATTGTTATTTCTACTCTATATGAAATATATTCTGAGGTTGTGTTTTGGGGGACGTGGTAGCTCAGTTGTGGAGCGTTGACCTCTCCTGCGTGAAGTTCCTGGATCGATCCCAGCACGTGCTAAATGGGCTTTGTGTTGGAGAAACACTGTGTGTGATTTTTCTCGGGGTTTTCCCGTTTTCTCACACATTTTCATTCTACTATTCCATTCATTCTCATCATCATCGTCTCCTTGAGCATATCCGGCATAATCGTGGAACGTAAAACTCAAAAATTTCATTTCATTTCATTTCATATAAACTTTGTTGCAAAGTAACCTGATAGCTGAAGATACTTTGCAACACATACAAAAAAGTATTTTCAGCATACGAACATAATGTTTCTGTGCAGTGTTTTCTCTCTTCTATTGATACATTTCACTTCCTACACAAAACTGCATGCAGTCTACAAATATTGAGGTTGGACTTACGGTACCGGTGTCAGTACTTAGTACGAATTATTGATATTTGTAAAGAAAATTATGTATTTTCTGGTACCGACATAGGAACCACGTTCTGATAGTTTAGTATGTCCCACAAAAATGGCAACTCAAGAACAGCAAAAATCTTCGAGATCTGATTTGCCTTGGTTGCTCTTTATATCCAAGAATATCATCCCAACCGTAATCAGTGGAAGATTTACGGGATTTGAGGCTTTCAGGCTGAAGCTCACCCAAATTACAGGATTTCTTTTTTACAAAATTCTGATGTTAGTCATTCCTATGCGTCTACGCTTCAAGCCCTTCAAAAAGTCTAGTCGTTTCTAAATAAAGGAAGTCTTTCTGTGTGAAGTCACTCTCAAACTATTTTTCTGAATCCGCCGCTTTTCGTAATTTATTTTCCAACAAGAAATCCATCCCGACATTTACCTGAATAGGAAATTTTCCTAAAGTTAGATGGCAGGAGGTACCCGTAGTAATAATTTCCTATCTGAGGGGTTACGTTTGATCGGTGCAAAGTAGCCCCGATTAGAGGCTGAAACAACCTTCTCCCAGTTTTATTTTTCTATGACTTTAAAACGTTTCACACTTCAATTTCAACTATTGTCTCAAAGTCCCATTATACACAGAGTATTCTACGAAACTGACTTGACTTTGACGAAAATTCTTGTAGGTGATATCTTTCAAATTTTGTCGGCCTTTACAGTGACTGCTTTCCATACCTCTACAACAACAAACCCTTCAGGTAATTAGAACTGATGTTAACCGCCAACCAAATAGTCAATGTTCTATCTTACGGTGACAGTTGAAACTTTCTCTTTACAGTCCATCATTTTACCGACAGAGGACTGTGAAACTTTTGCCGTATTTTGTGCAAAGTTAATCCTGAAGTGCAAAATAATCCCGTCTTATGGTACTTACAGAATATTAGTCAGTAATTTTCACATTAATTTTAAAGGTGACAACAGTTGGAGCCTAGGGCTGTGTGATATTTAAATCGAACGGTTGATATTTTCAAATATCAAAACATCGATATCGAAATTTTTGATCGATATATCCATATTCTTTTCTCTCTTTCGTATTTCTATATTTTCGATTTTTGATATTGTTTATATTTCGATATTGCTGTATTTTTCAATATTTCGAACAAGTTTCGATAGTTTGTCGATATCGATTATCTATATTTAAATTCGGATATCGCAAAGCCCTATCGAACCCTTCGGAAATGAAGTTTTTGGCTATGGACCTGATTAGGAATGCACACGAGACAAGACGAGACATAATTTTTGTTACGAAATTCGAGACGAGGCAGAGCTCTTCCAATAGAAACGGATCCAGTTTTCGAGACGATACATAACTTTCGCGGCACCTTTTCGAGAGGAGACAATCTCAAATCTTTTCTCTTGCGCATCCCTAGACTTGATCACGAGTTCTCAAAAAAAAAAAATGTTAATGAGAAATAACATCTAAATACAATATCGGTAGCTAAAACATTTTTGTTTTCATTCTTCAGTAATGCATTGTTATTAATCTCAGTATTTTATAGTGTATTCTTAAGCTTAAGGTGATGTATAATTAAATTTTGAATTCAGTTAACTTATTTTGTTTCTTAGATTGTTTTCAAAATGTATGTACAAACGTTTATTTTCATTTTTGAGTGTTTAAAGTGACGTATAGTTATTAAACATAGTATTTAATATTGTACTCTTAACGTGAAAGTGATATATAACTTTAGAATTCAGTTAACATTTTTCTTTCTGAAATTGCTTTAAAAAGTATGTAAAAACGTTTTTTTCTTTTCTTTCTTGAGTGCTAAAAGTGATGAAAAGTTATTAAGCTTACTACTTTATATTGTATTCTTAACCCTAAACTGATACACAGTGCGTTTTTGAATAAATTATGTCAAGTTATTTGAGTGACGAACACTGATAGAAAATCCTGACTATTACTGGAACATTTTGATTTTAAGGTGAGGACTACTGGTGCAAGGATTTTAAAATATTGTTTTTCCTTCTACTCCTTTTTGAATTCTGACTACATGGTCATTATAGGAAGGATCAGTGAGTCTTTCCAACTACGGTATAGCTCCGACAGATTCACAATGCTCAGAGAAAAGACAAAATAGTATGTTTTCAACCTTAAAGTGAGAACCACTGGCGTTTTTACCCTGCTATGCAAAAGTAAGTGAGTACTCCAATGGGGTTCCAATGCGGTCCCTAATTTCTGCATTTTAGATATATGGAAATACATGTCTCTAAAATGTAAAGAACTGATTTTTTTTTAACTGAAAACTGCAATTCGGTAAGCCTTATGGATACCGAGATATGGGAAAATAAAGAGAGATACTATAGGTATGTGGGTCTTGCATACTTGACGCTACAATTCGGAAAATGAATTAAAATATGACTAACGGCCATCAAGATGATGTCAAATAAAGGGGGACCAACACAGTTAAGGGGTTTTCGTTTCGCTAAAATTTCCGAAGTCGTTCATGGACAGTTAATAAACACCAGTAGCAATTTCATCTTAAAGTAATTAGATATATTCATGGGGTGTTAGAACATCATGGAGTCTACCAATATTAAATTTTAAAAACTTTTGAAAATATAATGTGACATTTGTAAACAGTATTTGAAATATGTGTTTACCCAAAACTTCCAGCTAGTACATCTAACATCTGGAGAAACACTGTGAAATAAAAGTGTATGAGATCTTGAAATTTCGGAAACAATTATTGGTCGCAACAAAATTAAATAAGATGGTACTTCTATGGGTTAAATGAGTACCTCAGTACAATTTCGATCGAAAGATTAGTTCAGTCCTAGGTTTTCTTCAGGCAATTCCAAGGGTTCATCGAGCTGTACAAAAGAATGAAAATTCGCTGTCAATATCTAAGATAGTAACCAAGATAAAAGGAATTATATATTTTATGGCGTAAAAATAGAGATCTTTATATATTTGTACTTTTGGGTCTTTCCTATAAGAAAAAAAATCAGAAAACTACTGTATATACCTTAATAGACAATTCAATGGGCGGGGACACAGTAGCTTAGTGGTAGGGTGTTTAACTAATCTTTTTTTTTTGCAGAAACTATTGGAGTATTCACTTAACCCATAGAGATACAATCATACTTAACTCCCTATTTAATTTTAAATTAAATAAAAGGAAATATTTCAGTGTAGCGACCCACGATTATGCATTTCAGTCTCAGGGAGATTTTGATTAAAGCAAGTGAATGTTGTTGGCAGAATTGATGGAATGCAAAGGTGGGAGGAAAGAGAGAACCCCGAGAAAACCCACGAATACGATGTCCACTACAAACTGACTTGGCCGCGGATAGAACCAAGAACCCAATACACCAGAGGTAAGCACTCTACCACTAAGCCACCGTGCCCCCGCCAATTTAATTGTCTATTAAGGTATATACGGTTGTTTTCTAAAATTTCTTCTTCTTACAGCAAAGACTCAAAAGTACAAATCCATGTGGGTCTCTATTTTTACGACGTCATAAAATACACAATTCCTTATATCTCGTTTGCTATATTAGATATTGACAAAAAATGTTCACTTTATTTCAGAGCCCGATGAACGCTTGGAATTGTCCAAAGAAAATTTAGAGCTGAATTAATCTTTCGATCGAAATTGTACTGACGAGTCTGCGGTACTCACTTAACCCATAGAAGTACCATCTTATTTAACTTTTGTTAGGATCAATAATTGTTTTCTGAAATTTCAAGATCTAATACGCTTTTATTGTATGGTGCCTCTCTAGCTGCTAGATGTACTAGCTGGAAGTTTTAGGTAAATATATATTTCTAATACTCTTTATAAATGTCAAAATATATTTTCCAAAGCTTTTAAAATGTAATCTTGGTAGATCCCATGATGTTCTTAAACTCCATGGAAATACCTAATTACTTTAAGATGAAATTGCTACTGATGCTTATTAACTTTCCATGGCCGGTTTCGGAAATTTTACCACCTAACACGAAAACCCCATAACTGTATGGATCCTCCCTTTATTTGACAATATCTTGATAGTCATATTTTAATTAATTTTCTAAATTGTACTGTCTAATATGCAAGCTCCACGTACCTATGGTGTCACTTTTTATTTCATCATATTTCGGTAACTGTTAGGCGTACCGACTTGCGGTTTCGGTAAACACACACCTCTAAGGTTCTTTAAAACGTTATTAAAACATATTTTAGAATGTTTAGAAATGAGAGTTCTGCGAATATTATGGTACCCGAAAACCCCCATCAGGGCGTGTGTGTAGTGTATTTAATTGAAACTACTTTTGAGGTGGTTGTAAGCTCTCGTAATTACGTTTCCGAAACTGCCCATCTAGTACGCAAACCCCACATTTCTATGGTGTCGTTCTTTATTTTCCCATATCTCGATATCCATAAGGCTTACCGAGTTGAGGTTTTCGGTAAACAGATATCAGTTCCTTACATTTTAGAGACATACATTTCCATATATCTAAAAAATACAGACATTAGGTACCCCATGGTACCCCGAACACCATTGGGGTACCCACTTACTTTTGAATGGTAATACATTTTGAGTTGTTGTTCAGCATCAATAAACACCTCATATTTTTTCTACGTGCAACCCAAAAGTCCATACCTGACCGAACAGATTTTTTCCATTTAATCTCAAAAAGGTTAAGATATTTTGTATTGTTAAGTACAACCAAATTAAACACACTGAATATAACATTTTAAATATTTTCTGATTTTTGTTGCAGGTATTTCGTGCTTCAAACCAGGATTCTGCTTGAAAGACAGTCAAAAGAAGCAGTGTAGGTTGTGGCTAAAAGTACGTCCTTTCTGAAGACAGACCCAGTTGTACTTACATTATTTTGTACGAATATATAACCCTAATAAAGATACTGTACTACAAATTATTTCTTTCTTCCATAAATTATAATAAAATATTATCTCTGTTTAAAGAAAATGATTGTTAATGTTAAGTCATTTTAATTCTTTTTCTCTGTAATAAGAACATTATCCCTCGCAATATTTTTTATCTTTGTGCTATTGCGATTGGATGAAGTAAAATTCTATACGAAGCACTATTATTTCAGACATGCATTAATAACTAATGTATTGTTCTGTATGTAAGACAATGTGTATACTGAACATGTCTAGCGAAGGTGTTGTTTTAATACAGAATCTATAACTCAGCTTTTCAGTAGTCAACTTTATTGGGAATCCGAAGAAAGAAGTTAAAAAAAAAAAAAAGTTGGACTTGTGTGTGTTCGTGTTGTGTGTGTGTTCGAATTCTGGACTAATCCAAATTATCCAGAGAAATCATTATATATTTCTTTGTTGCTATTTCAGATGTATCCTTTATCCAAGTCGTATGAAACGGAGACTTCATACATCGCTATACTTTCTATGAACTATGTTCCGTATTTACTTAATCACTTTGTAACTTTCTCTAGTGTTGACAAGACCGCAGGTGTCAATCGAATAGTTTAGTGTTTCACTCATGTCACCTTGTGACTAAGGTACGTCCTGTCGGTATATATATGGTACTGGGTTCAATTAGCGATAAAATACATTTTTAGCGTTAAACAAATGCAAAAATCTACACGAAATGAGATACCGTGATCTCTGACTTACGGATAACACCAAGCAACTAATGGTACTGAGTGTGATTGAGTTTACTAATTACTATTTGGCTAAAATCAGTGTTCCTTTATCTATAGTTCTTTTCGTGCTTTGAATTGCAAAGTTTGAAATAACCGTTTTAAATTGTGTATATATATCTTCCGAGTAATTCTGAGAATCATTGCTCTTTCTTTAAGCAATGTATGAGACTGTTAAATTGCTCGTTGCTTAAAATGTTGCACTAAGAAGGATGCATCCAGGAAAGTCCAGATTTGCAGAACGTCTATAGCAGGGAAGAATAAATATGTTTAGTCGATGGCTGCACAACGCCTCCGCTGTCACCACGTTGTCACACAGCGAATACAGCGAACGTTTAAGAGTATTCTGCACTTACTATTAGGTATCGGCCTGGGAACTTTGGCGCATCTACCCAGTCTCCTTCTTGGTGTTGCATTTTTAATAGCGAGTACTGAGTAGGAATCATCTTGTAAGCGAATACGTTTTGGGCTGACACTACACTTTTAATTATTGCGACATTAAAAAAAAAAAAAAAAAAAAAAAAAAGACATAACTTACCTGTTAATTAAAATGTACAGAGAAGTTATTTCTGGAAAATTCTATTCAGGCCTCTTGTGGTAACAACTGCACTTTAGAAGAAGATACTATTAAGGAAAGGAATGAGGTAAACTAATCTTTATATCGTACAAGCAATGGATGATAACAGCTTAATAAATGATTGTACGTAAATCTTGTTTGAGTTTGAATATAGGATTGTATAAGGCTGTGCATTTTGCATTATTATTGAAGTGCTGCAACTAACTGCAAACCATATGATAAATTCTTACAGTAATATTGATTTACTCTGTATGGAAACGAAAATAGTTTAATATATGGTTAACCTCCTTTGTGCCCATAATTTTAAAATTAACGCTTGTGTCACTTTTCAACACTTGGCTTTGCAGTAGCTTTCCAACGAATTAGCAGGAAGCCCAAACTTATAGGACACCCTGCAGGTAAATACATTTCTTTGGACAGTTTCACTGCTCCAAACTAAGATTTGAAAAGTGTAGTATTGTTAATTTTATTATTATTGGCACAAAGGAGATCAACCATATTGTAAGCTATTTTTGTTTTCATACAGAGTAAAACAATATTTGACAACATTACAGTAAGAATGTATCATGCACTTTGCAGTATGTTGCAGCACTTTAATAATGGTGCACTATACGTACACTCTAGATCCTGCATATGTCCGATCCATACATTACAAGAAGGCAATACGTATTCGATACAGGTAAAATCTGTATATTTCATATGGACAACCTATTAGCTATATACATCCGATCTATACATTACATATGGCCAACCTGTACGCGACATACGTATAATCTATATGCTGCATGCAGACAGTCTGTAAGCTACATATATGCACTCTGTATGGTGCATACGGATATTCTGTATGCTGTATCTGGACAAGCTGTGTGCGACATAAGGAAAATCTGTATAATACATACGTACAATACGTATACTGTATCTAGTCGTACGTATGGGGCACAAGTACAATATAGATGCTGTCTCGGGGTTGAACGCAAGAAACATACGTACAGAACGTATATTGCATACTTCTTGAAATCATGCTCCGTCCTGATAGTCAGTGTATGTCGTCATTATTAACCCACATGCTACATACGACCCTGACGTCACAAAGCTAGATATCACCTCCGTATATACTTGTTACTGCAGATGACGTCACACGAATGACGTCATTGCACTTATGCAGACAGTACGTATAATACATACTTTTTCAGCTATACGTTTGCTGCAGGATGTTATATACGGTTGTACGTTAAGTCCAGAAACTACAGGAATTACGAATGTAACCTACGTTTTTAAGTATGCCACCTACAATTTTTTTTCTCAGTGCATATTGCCTGTTGGTGAAGCTTTGCAATGTTGCAAACTTCCAAAGTTAGAATTTGATACTAATTGAATGAGCTTTGAGGAGGAGGATTATGATGCAATAATTATAATAACTAACAACCATAGACTTAAAGTACTAGGAAATAAAGCATACTGCTGTAAGAAGAATAGAATACACATTGAATTACGGGTTGAAAGGTACAATATAAAGCAAATTTTAACATGTAAACATTTTTAAGCAGTATAGATTTATCCTCACTGTCTTGGTGCCCTTACCAGACTCCCCAACACAAAAAACCGTAATAAAATAGATAGATCGAGCGTGGAAACGAACTGCGAACGTGGGCTGCCGCTGGTCAGGAAGATTAAGATTTTCCTCAGTCCCATGAGGTGAATGCCTAGACCCTAGACGGAAGTTTCTGTAAGGCCAGAGCATCTAATTTGCACAGCCTTGTTCCTCTTCCGCGCAACACAAGTATATATTCTCAGGATAAACTAAGCACATAACCACCGGAATATGCGATATGTTCACAATATTCCTGATATGCGTAGTATCCTCTTAGCAATTGCTAAGAATATTGCTATATCAGCTCTTTATATATATTTTAGCATATTCTTTTCAATATGTTATATTCTTTTCAATATGTTTAGCATATTTTTAAGTTTTTTCTACGGATATTCGTTTTAGTACATTGTCATATTCTTTTCAATATAATGTGGCCCCGCGTAGCGTAGTCGATAACGCTCTCGCCTTCGGTGCGAGCGGTCACGGGTTCAATTCCCAGTGGGGTCACTTGATCAGAAAGTGTAACACGCTTTTTCAGGCCAGCCACCCTGAATGAGGTTTTCCTGGGCTTTCCTCATTCACACCAGGTAAATGCCGGGGTGGTACATAATTTATAGGTCCCAGGCCGCTTCCTTCCTTCCTCAATCCTTTCTTCCTTCCCTTTCCCCGTATTCTGTGCTCGCCGAGGGACGTCATCCATGAAATCGTGAAGGGCTAAATGGCCTTAGATGTCGAAAGCCCAGAAATCTAAATCCTAAATCTTTTCAATATATTGTAAAAAAAATAATATATTGATATACTAAAAAGAATATGCGTGGAAAAACTTAAAGGCATATATAAGGGACACATGAAAAGTATATATATATATATATATATATATATATATATATATATATATATATATATATATATATATATATATATATATATATATATATATATATGTGTGGATATAAGATTTAGATATATATGTGTGTATATAAAGGAAAACAGCGATGTTCCTAGCAATTGTCGAGTAGATACTACGCATATCTGGGAATATACTGAACATATTCGCATATGCTATATTATTTGGCTTTAAGTACAAAAAATACCAAGGAAAAACTACATGCACTGCAGGTTACTTTTTTAAATTTTTGTTACTATCTAAGTATATATATATAGTGTGTCAAATTTCAGTGTTTCATAACCTTTTGAAGTAGTGTTTTCTTTAAAGTAACTTCCAAGGAACACTTTCCGAATAAACATTACAGATGCACATACATCAAACAAACATTATTTTTTTTACACAAATATACATACTCAATATAATTATACTTGAAAGAGACAAGAAACCACTTCTTGTACACACACATACATAGCTAATATAGGCCTAGTCTATACACGTATACATCAGAACACCTAAACACAATTATACTTACTTCTGCACACAAAGTCTATAGGCGTACTTCTGACAGTAAGCCACGAAGTATTTTAGCACACAAATATATATAGTTAATATAGTCAATATGCTTCAGAGTCATTAAACATATACACATTTATTTTATACACAAATGCACAAAGTTAATATTTACAATACAAAGATACGAAATACCTACATGTTTATATACGAACACCACCAATTCAAGTCATAATGGCTCGATACCTGTCTCGCCACTTTCAACAGCAGTTTCTGTAGCACTGTCGTTCACAACTGCTGTTTCCGTGGAACTGCCAGCACTTGAAACAATATCCGAATGTATATCGATATCGCTTCCGGTTTCTGTACAAAACTCAGCATTTGAAGCGATATTTGCGCAGCTTGCACTTCTAATTGTAGCACTCTCCATTTCAGAGGCCGTTTCTGTACTGCTGTCTGATTCACTTCAAGATTCATCTTCACAGTTGGATGCAGATTCACTGGAAGAGTCTTGAATCACTAACGGCTCTACCATGGTGTCAGTCACTCCGTCCTGTTGAATATATGTCTCTTCTGTTTTTTTTGACATGTATACACTCCTTCATCCAATCCTTCCTCGTTACCGCGCCAAATGCTTCCTCACAAAGTGCTTTCACGTCCTGAAGCCTGAAAGTTACATTTCTATTACCGATTCTATTTTTCACTTTTGCCCACACTAGTTCAATAGGATTAAGGCCCGGGTGGTATGGTGGTAAACGCAGACACTCGTGTCCATGTTGACGGAGAATCTGATCCACGTTAAAATCTATTTGTCGGTTTTTCTCGATCAGTCCATACAGTTCTGCCTTGGACATGTTTTCAGTTGCAAGAATGTTGTTTTGATTCAACCATTCCACCATAGTGGCTTTCTTTGCAGAGCGTGGCGGCGCTTTATTATGCACAACATTGTGGTAAGACGCATTGTCCATTATTACCACACTGTTTCGCGGCAGGTTAGGAATCAGCTGTACATTCACCCACACGAAATTAGTTGCGTTCATGTCATGATGATAGTCTCCTGACTGACTGTCCGACTTCCAAATGGCCAAAGCACCTGGAATGAAACCCATCTCACCCCCTGCATGCACTATCACCAGACGTGATCCTTTACTAATAGGTTTAAGTCCACTAACAAACACAGGGTGATACCAAGTCTTTGGTTGGGTGTGTGAACTGTGTACGTAGGTTTCATCTATATATACTATTGAATGACCCTCTTGCCGATAGCGCCTTATTTTCCTCAGGTAATGAATTCTCGGATTTCTAATGTCTTCTCTTTCGCAAAGATCTCGCCGATTAGATTTTATTTTAAGCCATCGAAAATCTAGTTTCTTGATTATTTTCCACAAAGTTGTATGACTTCCCGTGAATCCTGTTGCTCTTCTCATCGTTGACAAAAGACGCCTTGTTGACGGAAAACATTTTTCCTGCCGAACAAAGTCTGTCATTGTTCGAGTCAGTACTGATATGTCGAATTCGTCTAATTCGTATTTTTTTTCGTCGATAACGCTTTTTGTTTGGCGTAGTGAATTTTCCGGACGCTCCTTGTTTGACTATGCGTCGCACGGTACTTACAGACACTTTCGTCGCTGTGGCAGTCCTTTGCACTGCTGCATCATTCGAGTGACATTCTTTTCTCATAAATAGATACACATTGTATACGATTTCACGTGATTGCCTATTTAACACTTTGTGAAACGTGTTCGATATTACACTCATGCTCAATACACAATTATAACACTATACTAAGTACCACATGCACATCAGCACAAACGAAGTATCAAACCTCTTCAAAGGCGCGCGTTCACAAACACTGAGTCTCCAGAATTGGCGGGGGATTGATTCCGCCAGACTATCATGTTGCCAACGCTTCCGCAAATATTGTGTTAGTGGGTTCAGATATCCCTTTTCCGTTTCACGACTACTTAAATGCATTACGAAGTAAATGCACAAGTGTTTCTTTTTTCATTATCTTTCTTTCTTTCTTCTCATCGTTCTCACCCTCGCTCTCTTTTTCCCACCTTCTTAAAATCCGAATAATATTCTCACTGTAAGGCCGTGTTTGTTTCTACGGCGCGAGGTTTCTAAAAATATCAAACTGATATAGTTCACTATTAACACACTATATCAATAAATTCACAAAGAAATGAATTTGTTTCGAAATTTATGCAAGTTGAAAATACCAAACCCCACTAGTGCTAAAGTTGATTAGTTAGCACCACTGTTGCCTTTGTGACAAGGGGAATGGAGGGGAAGGACTGCTAAGATTCGCTAGCCAGCTTTTGTGTCAAAACACAGCGCCAAGCTACAGTAAACAGACAATACAATTAATGGATTATATAAAAACAGAAAGATCATACGCGAAGACGAAAAGGTTAGCGGAGGACCGTGGAGCATGGAAGCTTCTCAGCTGCGACAAGTGACCTGCCAATAAAGGCAGAATACCTATGATGATGATGATGATTATTATGAAACCAAACCTCACTTTCGTTCGTGAAAATAGAGAATATTATATTCTCCATTTTGTTGAAATAAAGATTAACACATTTCCTTTTATTTTTGCGCAAGTGCTAATTAAAATTGTATCTCCTTTCCCGTTGTTCTTAAAAACCAAAAATACCTAGTGTATATTAAATTCCAACATTTAGAATACCTTGCCTTCCGACTGAAGTATTGTTATCTTCCGAAACTAGGGCCTACTTTAAATTTTTACAATAAGAATTCCGTTGGTATGGAAACAGATGTGTCAAGTGGGAGACTGTCAGTAGACTATGAATCCTAGAGTCACGTTCTCTTAATTTCTTTCTCGCTCTTTTTATCTAATTCCTGAAGACATTTCGCTTGTGCGCCGTCCCAAAGGTAATTCTATTCTTACGACGCTGAAGGCACATCAAAAGTCATTTCTTGCTAAATTATTGCTTTGTGAATATCAATATTGAAACCAGAAATGGTAATAGATTTCTAGCAATTTCGTTTCAACAGGGGTTAAGGCTGAGATTAAATATACGAGGTGTATATCAAAAGTTCGTGCCGTATCGCCATATAGTTCGAAAGCTAATAAGGGTACATTAATACAGAATTCTCACAACTTTTGTCCCGTGAACTTTGAAGTGTTATAACTCGAAAGCGAAAAATGTGACATGAATGTGGATTGCACACGAAGATGGTGCGATTCTTTTGCATGTTTGTCTGAGGAAATGAAACGCATCAAATACCTAAGGACACTCATGACTTCTCAAGAATGGCGCTACGTGTAAAACAAAAATGGTGAAAACTCTCTCTTTGCCCAAAAATATTTCCAGAATCTAATGCCACAAGAAGTTCTGTAGTTTTAGACATGCAGCATATTAAACTATCGAAACAAGTCGATATGTTATGTTTACAGGTTGACAGTTAAACAACAATTTATGATGTCAACTTTAAAAAAAAACTATTTTCCCAAAATTTCTTTGACTACTAGCAACACTGCGATTACCAAACTGCACCAGATGAGTTTAGTATGTCTAACGAATGTCTGTGTATTATAGAAGGAGAAAGAACGAAAATTTAGCTAATTTAAACTTTAAGATCTGATACAGAATAGTTTGCCTAGTTATATATATTGTGTGTAGTTTGGTAGTACTGTCTTTAAGAGTCAAAGCTAAAGTTCAATCGATTCAGGTCAGGGCAGCATAGATTGGTGTTTGAATCGGATGATAATACGCACGGCTATTGCCAATCTTTCTCCCAGGCATATATCCGTAAGTGCTTAATCCCACCTCTCCGAAACTGACAATGTCCCCCAACCGGACTTACGGAACATTGCGGTTACTTGTAACTTTTGTGAAAAGTACCTCAATTAAGAAATAGTAACAGAGCGCAACCTCTCGGATTTTGACCTCTCACGCCAATGGTTTCAGATGGTTTTCAGAAAATGAAAAAGGCCTGATTGCTCTTTATAACTGCTGTTATTGTTTGATTTTGTTACTGAAATGTTTTACATATTGCAAGAATATGTTTGTCAGTGCTGTCTTAAGCCCACAGAATATAAGCGTTGGAGGCAAAATTTTATTTAATTTAATTTTATCCGCTACACCCATTCTCTGGTCAAATTATGCAAATATGCACAACATATCAAAAATCTTTCATATTAATTTTGTTCTAAATATCTGTTCTGCCAACGAATTTTTGTTAAGTATTGGGATGTAATTGTATGTCATGAATCGTACTCCTCTTTCCAAATGAAATATTTAAAAATTCTTCAATTCCTTAGCAGAATTCCTTGTGAATTGAGAAATAAAGTTTGGTAGCCCATAGTAAATGCAAAACTTTTGCCAGGAATCTAGGAAATTAGAGAAATAGAAAGAGATGTTCAAGGTCTTTCGCAAGCGCCCACAATTTGAAGGTAAACAACCAACTACCTCAGTGACTGCTATTTTTGTATGGTTCCTTCTAGGGATGAGCAAAACCGGTTTCTAGAAAAACCGAAATCCGGAAAACCGACATTTCGATTTTCTGCAAAACCGGTTCATTTTTCACCGAAACCAGTTTCGGTTTTCTCCAAAAAAAAGTTCGGTTTTTCACTGAAACCGGTTTCGGTTTTCTCCAAAATCGGTTCGGTTTTGACCGAAACTGGTTTTGGAGAAAACTTTTGGAAAACACGAAACTATTTCTGTGGAAACGGAATGGGTTTCCGGAGAACATCGAAACACTATTCTGGTCAGAAATAGAACCAAGTTTGGAAAAAAACGGAATCGCTTTTGAAGGAAACCGAAACCAGATCCGGTGAAAAACCGATAAACTGTTTGTTAAAACCGAACAGTTTTGCAGAAAATCAAAACCCGTTTCGGTGGAAACCGGTTTTGGTGAATTTTTTTTTAATTTTCAAAAACCGGTTTAGATTTTTCTAAAAACCGAAAAACCGATTTTTGTACCCACCACTAGTTCCTTCCGTCCAGGAGAGAATTTCTAGTGTTGCGTACTTGAAAAGTTATTCAATAATGTTTCCAATAATGATGTGCATAATTGATGTTTTATCGGAAGATTAAGTAATTGTGAGTACATAGTGAAGAATGTATATGCAGAGAATATCAAGAAATAAATCATTACACGCTAGTTCTTTCTCTTCAATAGTACGTCATTATAGATAAATTATGAATAAACATTGATTAAATTATGTAAGGTAGTATAGTAAATGAAACATACCAGTTATATAATAGAACTAATGCGGATAACTACAATCAATTGCCTACACGAAAATATATACATTTATTTAAGAATCTGACATGTCAAGATTCAAGTAACATACGATTGCCAATTTTTATTGTTGCAATTAAAGAGAGGTTGGTCAAACCCGTTAATTAAGCGGGAGATGAACTCATTATCGTACTCGGCTGATATTTCAGTAGTGAAAGAACTGAATTTTAGGTGAAAGTTCAACTTACATCCTCGATGAGGTCTCCTATTTTTATTCTTACCTAAAATATATCGATTGAATCAAATACAGTGTTGTAGCACGTAGTAAAGTTATGTCCAGCCGCCTATAACTGAGATGCAGCGTGATACCATCGATTGGATTGAAAAGCTAAGAAAAAAAAAAACGTTAGGAAAAGCTAATGATTATATACTGTCTGCACACCTTTCTAAGCTGCACGTATACACATAGAAAGGTAACCTCTCTACTTTAGAAAGGTTAACAAGCGAGAATTATATTTCCTATTTGTATTCAAAGAAAGTTCCTCTTGAAATACTAAGGAAAAGTACTTTTTAATATCTTACATTCGGAATATGATTTAAAAATTAAACTTCTCTTTATTTGGTGATCAATAAAGAAAATCACGTAACACTAGCAAGAAGAAGCGAACTTTGCTCTATTTATTTTAACGTTCCATCTGAGATGCGCCTAGTTCTACATTTTAAAGGACTTACCCGCCTCTCACTTACTCAAAGAGATTCTACTTTTCTCTCGTGTGATGATAAATAAACTGAGTCTCCTGAATCACGTAATACAAAGAACCCTGAATTTATTGCAAACGCACCTTCAAGTCAAGCACATAGACTAACTCAAGAAAAGTTAAGTGATCTATTTAAGGATTTAGGCTTCTCAGAAAGCAAAGCCGAAATTTAGTGTCACAGTTACAACAACGGAATTTGCCCAGGAAGAAGTAAATAAGTGTTTCAATGTATCGAAATAGGAAGAATTTTACTGCAATTTTTATTATAGGCCTACAAGACATACTTGTGGCATGTTTATATATAAATACCCTCACGAAGGCTCTCAATATTATATACGATTCTACGGAATGTAGAGACTTTATAGATTCTTCAAGGGGAAGTTTAAAAGCTGTGCTTATACATATTGGGAACAAGCTTCTTTCATGCAGTTCATATGATGAAATATTATTGAAACTTGAAATTTTTTACTGCAGGTCATTAAATATTATTACTTTCGGTAGCTCAGAAATAACGCTTAGCTTATACAAATTATTGTTGCTTTATTTGTTAACGGGACAGTCGAGATCATTCTCCTCACTACTGCAAAAATGACTGACGTAATAACTCTTCAGCCAGGCGTGAAAAACGTGCAATATGAATCACTTGTAGATCCTACATGAATTTTACTTTCCCCGCTACATATTAAATTATACCTTACGAAGTATTCTATTAAGAGTATTCAAAATGCAGGCCTATAAGTATTTAAGAGAAAACTTACCTCGATTCCGAGATCAACTGTTCAGTGAAATTATAGAAGGTGATGAAAAAGCTTTAAGGAGAGTTTGTTTGCAGTTCATGGAAAGACAGCGAGTAACACAGGGCCGGCGCTAGCAGTTTTGCCGCCCTGGGCGGTGCTTTCAAATGCCGCCTCTTTAATCCGCAGACTTTATTTGATAGAGAACATTCAGGTATTAAGAAAAAGTAAGTAGGGATGCGCACGAGTCGAGACATGTCTCGAATCTCGACTCGACTCGACTCGAATTCGAGTCGAGATTCGAGTCGAGACACACTTTGTAAAATTCGAGACGAGTCGAGACAAACGTATTTCTCGACTCGAATTTTCGAGTCGAGACTCGAGTCGAGTCGAGACAGCTGCTAAAAATCTCGACTCGACTCGAATGTCTCGAAAATTTGTCTATAATTTTTAATATTATTTCGAAGAAAGTGCTCGCTCAGAAACACTCGGCACGAGTATTTCGGAAACTGCAGGACTTGTCAGGTGTTCGAGGAGTGCTGTGGTGATTGTCTTCAGCAAGTGGCGAAACCAAGGGGAAAAGACGTCCAAATGTCGAGGGGTTGGGTGCCCCCACCTCATTACAGATGTCGAACGTTCTAGTCTGGGCAGATTGGTAAAACAGAACAGGCGGCGAGCTGCGTCGGAACTAAGATCAGAGTTTAATGCTGGGCAAAGTACAAGTGTATCTGAACTAGTTTTGTCAAATTTCCGGAAATTTTGAACCTCTTTTTTAAAAAAACGTTTTTTTCGATTTTCTGGAAAAATTGAAAAAATAAATATGTTTGTATTAGGTTAATTTTACTAGTAATGATATCTTTTTTTTTTCAAACACGGGAAAAATTTAAGTTCAAAAATTTCAGTATTGCGAATATTAAAAAATAGCACTCGAAAATAAAATTATTCCAATTATTATCTATATATTAAAATACTAGATTTACGCGTATATGTTTCTCCTCACAGAAAAGTTTATATGTTTGTCTCCAATCCTTTCAACAATGAGACCTCGAACCCACAAGTGCTAGAAACGTGCCGTTTTCATTTGTCGATTCCAAATTTTATGTAAATTGTGCAGTTCTAATTGAATATTTTTGTAAAAAAAAAAAAAAAAAAAAAACATGGCCATTAGTTCTTTATTGTATTTATAGGGGTACACAAGAAGTACTGTGGGGGCGCGGTGGCTCAGTGGTAGGACGTTCACCTCCGGTGCATGGGGTCCCTGGTTTGATCCCAGATCGCGCCATGTGGACTTTGTGGTGGACAAACACCATGCTCGTGGGTTTTCTCGGGGTTCTCCCGTTTCCTCCCACTTTCTTCATTCCACCATTTTATTCATTTCTCATCATCACCGTCTCCTTTAGCCTAACCGGCATAAAAGTGGGACGTAAAACTAAAGATATCATTTCACTAGAAGTACTGAATTTTTTGAAAAAGTAAAGCATCATACCCTACGAGTTATTCCAACATCACATAGTTGTATATAGGGGTTGTATAACTGTCAGGCGTTTGTTTCATGGCCAAATGATAATGAAAACGAAGGATAACCATTTGTCCAGTCTAAGATTAATCTTCATTGTTTGGAGAGTTTTTTTTCAATAAACACCGTTTATCACTGACATAATTAATTGTGTGTGTACTTTATTTACTTATTAAATAATGCATGCAAATGCATGCATATACGATATGGGCATTCAGTAAATGGATACTTGAAAATTTGAACTCAATTATCTATACAAGCCGGCTACGAGTCTTTTGTTAGCCGGCTACGGGTGCAGTGCAAACTACTCTTTGAATTGAGCTTCTTACCGGATGTGTAGCCTACCGAAGGACCACACAGATGTTACCGAAACTATTGTGCTTTGTGTTTTTTTGTATGCTTTGGCAGAAAGTTCTGTAGATATCGAAGCCCGCCAGTGAAGCCATATCTAGCATCTTGGTGCTAGATCTAGCATAATTCACTCCCATCTAGCATCTAGCATCTTGACTTTAGCATCTTGGCAAAATCTCATTCTTTCCTCTGGAGAACAGAAAAAGAACGAAAATTTAGATGGCTCACTGAGCGTTGGGAATTACCCTTAGTTGAAGCGATGGTTGGAGTAATAAAACCAGTTAGTATTTCCGCTGTTGTATTGTTGAATTCACAGAAATGTTCAAAAATAAGCAAAACGTGACTCTGTACAAGATGTTTACTTACTCATAGTTTTATTATTGTCAACTGAACCCTGAGTGTCTGGGATGTTTCTGTCCCTTCTCACTTTACAACTTGAGAGGGGAGGGGGGTATGACCGCTAAAAGAAATGCTTCAGTGCTGCGTCGGAAGCGGCATGTTTTGTATATATTTATTCCCCTGATTCTCTTTCCAATACAGAGAACCGACTCTTTAAATGAAGAAAGAACCCTGAACCCTCCCGAAAATGCAAAAATGAATGATGCGTACAAATAACAAATCTATGGATGAATCAAATAATGCAGATACATGAGAAGATGATGACGTGTGTCTTGTAATTGTTATATTAATATCCACTGGATTAAGTGAAAGTATAAAATGGATTTGATGACTGCCAAATTGACGTCACCTTGGTAAGTCATTATTTTTTAATATTTAGTAATATTAAATTAGATTATAGTTTAGCGTCGTTTTCAGGAGCAAAGCTCTACAAGACGTGAACGTACAGTTTAAAGTCGGATTTGAAACACATGAGCTCCTACCATGAATCAAACCTCGTTCGAGAAAGGCGCATACGCTAACCACTTAGCAACGGGGAGCTCAACATTTAGTGATATGTATATTAAGTTGTAAAATTATATTCGTTTAATTTTCACTAATATAATCTTCACAATTTAAAGCACTCGCTAGGCACGTTATCTTGTTTATAAACAAAAAACCTATCTCTTATGTTTCCGTCTCGGGGTTGGACTGCGGGATGATAGAAATCCGAAAGAGATGTTTTTATTATATTTTGTGCAGTAGATCTGCTTCTTCATAATCTCCGTGTTTGATAAGAATGAACCTCCCTGGCTCACGAAAATGTACACGTAATATAACAAATCATGCACATTAAATGCCAGACTAATATAGCAAACATTGAAGATGCCCCCCTACAAAATTTTCTTCGGCCGCCCATGTCTGGAGGTACACAATTTCGCAACTTAGTGGATACGATGTGGATGTATTCAAAGTCTACTGATTTACCCATAAAATTTAAATTTTATAACAATATTCTCAGTGAATACTATTATGGAGAACTATTTTTTTTAATTCGATCGCTAATTTTTTTTTTTTTTTTTTCTGTTCACCAGGTCTCGGTAATCGTCTGGCACGAAAAATGAAGTTTCTACAAGTGTTTCCCCAGCATTTTCTCTTTTTTTTTTTTTTTTTTTTTTTGGAGAAAGGGGTCCTCCAGGAGCGTTATTGATGGTGTAATTTCTACGTTTGTTATATAATATATAGATATAGATAGATATAAATATAGAGATACTGCGTATATATATAAAGATAAGTAGGAGCGGGTCTTTAAAATTAGTTCGGAAAGATATGAAAATCTGGCATAATTTGCAAGAATCTATCTAGTCTAATATATATATATATAATAAATAGTTTGTTTGTGTTTGTCTGTTTGTATGCGACCTGGGGACCAGACGAGTGGACCGAGAGTTACCAAATTTTAGTCAGGGGTACCCTGGCCCAGGCCCCAGATCAAGACAATCTTTTTTTTTTAATTCGGACCAGGAGGTCTCAGGGGGCGCTTACAGGGACATGTAAAAGTGATAGAATATGGCCGATATTACTGTCGAATTCATAGTTTTCGCGGTCGCTGAAATCAATGGTGAAACTCTGATCACATTAACTTACAAATCCACCCTATTCGGGCCGGGGGTCACCGGGGGGATCGGATACCGAGACAAGTAAAAGTAATCCAAAATGACCGATATTAGTGTCAAATCCATAGTTTTCGCAGTCGCTGAAATCAATGGTGACAATTCCATTAGCGATGATATGCAAATTCAGCTATAATTGTATGCGGACCGGGAAAAATCTTTAAGTTTCTACGTCCCACGATTATGCCGGTTAGGCTAAAGGAGACGGTGATGATGAGAGATGAGTGAAAGGATGGAATGAAGAAAGTGGGAGGAAACGGGACAACCCCGAGAAAACCCACGCACACGGTGTTTGTACACCACATAGTTCACTTGGCAGGGGCTGGGATCGAGCCCGGGACCCCAAGCACCAGAAGTGAACGCTCTACCACTGAGCCACCGCGGCCCCCAATGAGGTTGGAAGCTGGTCAGTCATGGCGGGAGGTGGCACATGCCATAGGAGTGGCACAGAGTGTGATTTCCCGATTGTGGAATCGATTTCAAACAACTTGAAGTGTTCGAAGAAGACAAGGACAGGGCCAGAGCACAGGGCCAGACAAGGACAGGTCCACTAGCAACTAAAGCCAGAGACGATCGTTATCTGTTGTTAACAGCCCGTCGAAACCAGAATACAACTCTGCTACCGCGAGCCTTCCGAACAACAACAGGACGCATAATATGTACTCAAACGGTCCGCAATCGTCTTCGAGAAGGTGGTATCTACGCACATAGGCCTATGGTGTGTGTCCCATCAACTGCACGACACCGTGTTGATCGAAGAGCGTAGGCGGAGGAACATCGTGGGTGGGGACGCAATGAATGGGGCAATGTTTTGTTCTCTGACGAGTCTCGATTCAGTGTAGAGCCTAATAATCGACGTGTTTTCATCTGGAGAGAGTGTGGAACACGACACAATCCCATGTTTGTGCGAGAAAGATCCCAGTATCATAGTGGTGGACTGATGGTGTAGGCAGGAATCAGCATTGGTGAGCGTATTGAGCTCCACATCATCCGAAATGGCTCTTTGACGGCTCTCAGATATAGGGATGAGATCATGAAAACTCTTGTTCTTCCTTATGCTGGTGCCATTGGTGATTCGTTCCTTTTTATGGATGACAATACTCGTCCTCACAGAGCTCGGTTAGTGGATGAGATGCTGAGGGTATCGCTCGAATGAAGCGGCTAGCATGCTCTCCGGATCTCGTTCCAGTTGAGCATGTCTGGGATATGCTTGGCAGACGAATTGCCGCTAGGCCAGTAAATCCAACAACCATTCCAGAGCTGGAAGTCGCTCTTCTGGATGAGTGGCACAACATCCCCCAAGAACTCATCGATAATCTGATTGAATCCATGCCACGCAGGTGCGAGGCTCTGTTGGCTATTCGAAGTGATCATATGACATATTAAGGAACAATCAGTGTTGTTGCTTTGCCTGTTTATGGGCAGTTCGAGAGGTGCACACATAACCGTCTTGTGTCATGAGCCATGTGAACAAGGTTTTCCGTGCCCCAACACCAGTATGTGCCCCATTTTTCTAGTGTATCTTAAAGCATTCCTTCTTGTATGATATATATGAGTCAAACACAAGCTTATTCATACACTACCTTAAGGTCTTGTGTGATATTTCAGCTGAACCCCTAATTTTTTTTAGCATTATATACAGTATATATATATATATATATATATATATATAGTAGCGGATTCAGGATATGATCAAGGGAGGGGCTAAACCATAGTTTGCAGTTTTATCCAGGGTAAAGCAGGATTGAAGCCCATTTTATGCAGTGTATACTTGAGTGTGAAGGGGGGGCTATAGCCCCCTTGGATCCGCCTCTGTATATATATATATATATATATATATATATATATATATATATATATATATATATATATATATATATATATATATATACATAATCGAAAATGGCCTCGAATCCATACTCGCTGAGATGAGCAGAAGATGCCGTTTAAATCCACAAATTCAGCCCCATTAGTACTCTAAGGAGGATGATGACATGTAAAGATAATTGAAAATTATCGATATTAATGTCAAATTCATAGTTTTGGGGCTCCACAAGTTCATTAGTGACAGTTTTGGTGCCCTTTATGTCCAAAATGAAACGTATTCTCCCCGTGCGAAGAATGGATATTCTGCTAGTCTGTAATAATAACTAACGGAAGTTTCACTTAATATATTTCTCGCTGCTCAAATTTAGTCACTTGTGCGGTATATGTGTGTAAAATAGAATTAAAACCTATTGCTTTAAGTATTTTTCCGTTAGCGAAATGCATTGTATATACAGTAGGACGTCGATAATCCTAACGTCAAAAATCCGAATGCGGTCCCTAGAAGCTTTTTACATTTTGTCTTAACGCTAGCGATAAACAAACAATAGCGTGTCCATCGACGTTATGTGAAGTCAGTGTTTTTACAAAAGTTCATTTATATGTAATTGTTTGTCATGTATCTTTATTTTTATTTTTTCTTAGGCCTATAAGTTTTAAGTGTGACTTACAAGAACAGTGTTATTTAGAGTACAAGCAAGTTCTTCAGAAACATTAAATGTAAGTAGCCTTACGTACGGTATTGTAATTACTGTATGTACTGAATAACCACTGTATCGATAGAACATACCGTACAGTATGTAAGCCTAAATGGCATTTTCTTGGTCATTTTCGAAAATCCGAACAATTTGAAAATCCGAATACCTGTGGTCCCAATTAGTTCGGATTTTCGACTTCCCACTGTATATGTTGCAGACATGTTACAGCAAGTAAGATTACTAGCTTCAGGCTAACAAATAGTTTTTAAACTACATTTTCCTGTTTTTGCCAATATTTCCGAACAAACGTTTTTTTCTAATGGTTTCAAAATTTCCGGAATTTTACATAGAACAATCAAAATATCTCTATGAAATATATGTTTGATTTAACATATTAACTAAAATGATTCTGTGATAAAATGATGATTCTGATAATACCCAAATTTTCCGTTTTTCCCCAGCTCGGAAAAACAGTAAAAACACTGTTTTTTTAACCCAAAATTTCCGTTTTTTTCACAGGCCTTCACAATACTAGTCTGAACACACACTCCTAACGATGGCGAATGTTAACACCACGACATCGGCAACTATAACTAAAATGAACACGTGACCATCGCCACTAGACCTTGGCACAATGCAAGAGCGTTGCATTGTGTGATGAATCCCGATATCTTCATCATGACGATGTGAGGGTGCGAATACGTAGTGTTCATAGGGAACAGCTCCTTGACATCTGTACTGGGGGACGGAGACAAACTAGCTGCGGCTTAATTATTATCTGGGGAACATTCAGGTGAGCATCCATGTGTCTACTGGAGCTTGAGCAAGGCACCATGACGGCCGAGGTATCGCACGCTGCTTGCAGACTACGTACACCCCTTCATGACGGCCATGTTTCCCATCGGTAGTGGCATTTTTCGACAAGATAATGCACCATGTCGCAAGGCCAGGAGTGTGATGAAGTGGTTCGAGGAACACAGGAGCGAGTTCCAAGTGATGTGCGGGCCCCCAAACTCTCCGGATCTGAACCCAATCGATCACATCTGGGATGTGATTGAACGTGACGTGAGGGTGCATCACCCCCTCCCCGGAATTTACGGGAATTAGATGACCTGTGTGTGCATATGTGGTGCCAACTCTCTCCAGCGACCCACCGAGGAACATTGCGACCATGCTAAGACGCGCTGCCGTTGTTATTCATGCCAAAAGGTGGATATACTAACAATTAGGTAGGTAGTCATAACGGTCTGGCTGATGTGTGTGTATATTTTAACTCGTATATTTTGTCTCGACTCGAAATTCGAGACGTCTCGACTCGAATTCGAGTCGAGTCGAGACATAGACTGTCGAGTCGAGACACGAGTCGAGAAAGCAACATATTTTCGAGTCGAGACACGAGTCGAGACAACATTTTCTCGAGTCGAGTCGAGACAGGCTTAAATCTCGACTCGACTCGACTCGAACGCATCCCTAAAAGTAAGATACCATATTTAAAAACATGTATGAAAAGGAAAAGTAAACAAAAAATTGAACTACCTCTCTCGAATGCCTATGTAATATTTAAATGACTCGATACATGACACAATACTCAGTATGATCGATTTCGCTGTACGTGATATACAGCAGGGCATACAGAAAATTTAAAAATATATATGCTTTAGTCCGACTAAGAATTTTAATTTTTAAGCTTAATTTATATCAAAAGGTGTTTCCAATAATGTGGAGCATGAAGATAATATAGTGAATCAGGTATTACGGCAAAAGTAAGTGATTAGCCTACGCCTTATAGTGTACTAAAACACAATAGAAAAACACAAATTTTACATACTTTAATTAAAAAAAACTTTTCTTGCTTTGATGTGAGCAAATTCCTTTATCACATTCGCGTAGTCCAATGTTTCAGCCAATTCGTGTTCCATTGATATGATCACTAGACCACCTAAGCGTGTTTCAGATATGGAAGAACGTAGACAGTTTTTAATAACCTTAGAGTAAGTTTCAAAAAACTTCTTTCTCTACTTGCCACTGTTACCGGTGAGGTATACAAAATCTGGTGAGTGTAAGTGCAACATTAACATTGGAGGCAAAGTCATATTCCTTAATTAATTTTAGTCTCTTTTGTTAAACTTTTAGGCTTAATTATAGCCGATAATAGTTTCAGTTCGTCTTTCAAATCACTGGGGTTAATATCTTTCGATTCTTCTCGTATTAAAATGCAGGCACTTTTCAGACAAAAGTTCAGGTGGCATATCTTTAAGATTACTTATATCGTAAATAAAATCGAAATACTCGCTGTGATGTTTAAGTTGCCCAAACCTTTCTCTTAAAGCTAACACAATCACGTCTAGAAGTTTGTAATAAAAATCGATCTTGTATCTTATTTGTGAATCTTCAATAGCTTCATCCTCTTCCTCGTAATGAAGCTGTGTCCTCTTTCGATTCGAGCTTGCACTGTATTACCTATCCGTGGAACATCCATATCTAATGCTGATGCCAACTCCATCGCATCAACTAAGTAAAGTTGAAACTTTGCATAATTTCTGCTCCTCTCAAAGTTTTTAGATGTATTTTGAAGAAACCCGACTGCATCCGAAACATGAGAATCAATGGTTTGAAGACTTTTGCTTATTATGTTTATGTGGAGTCAAAAGTCATACCAGATAACGAGTGAGCAAAGAAAGTAAAGCCACGCAGCTGGTTTGCTATACATAGAGAATCGCAGGCGACCATTTGATCTGTTCTATTGTCGTTATTTATTCGAAGTAAGGCATCATGAACTTCTAATATTTGATATCTAAGTGGTGTTAGAGCATCAATTCAGCTCTTCCACCATGTGGTGCTGAATAGTTTTAAAGTGAGGCTGCTAATATGTTCCTTTAGTATGGCCCAACGTTGAACTGACGCAGAAAAGAAGTCATAAACTTTTTTAACTATACAAAAAATGAAACGGTGGACTGAGGTGTTCTGGTTGCGTCGTTAACGACAAAGTTTAGTAAAGGAACATAAAAGGCTTGGGAATATATTTCTAATATTCTCTTCTAAATACCTAAATGTTTGCTTTTCATATTGGAGCCATTGTAATATCTTTGGCTCTTCTTATCTTCGATCGGAAGTTCATTTCCTTTAGCTGTTTAATCATTACTTCTGTCAGTCCTAGACCAATGGTATCTGTTACTGGTACAAAACCAAGAAAGTGTTCGCAAATTTTTACAAGGCATTCTTCATTACTGTATGTATACAATTTGTACAAAACGATTGTTGTCATTTGCTCTGTACCAGAAATATCTGGTGTACAGTTTAGTATTATACTATAATATATTGCAGCTCTCAACAGCATTTTACTTTCAATTTACTCACTAAGAAGTGGAATAATTTCATTTTGAACATCTTTTCCTTAGTAATGGTGGTATTTATTTTATTCTCCCATGGTTCTTTTAATGTGTTCACCCATGACGCTGTCAAATTTATATTGCTAAAATATAAAAACCATTAAATATAACGTGTTCTCTCTATATATTGTTGATAAGATATGAAGAATTTGTAAATTGGTTAAAAACTCGCTGCTAGAACCTAAATGTCTCTAGGTGTTGCAGGCTAGAACCGCCTGTCTCAAGTGGAATTGTACCTTTTAGATACTTGGAGTGGAGCGTTAGAATATTGCTGAATAGAGAAAAATATCAAAGACACTTGATAATCTTATCCACCCTAGTTGAAAATCTTATCTACGCCGCTGCAAGGGAAATCTTGAACGAAACCTGTGGCTAGTAGTTTGATCATTGAAAATGAGGGGAATTTTCTGAACTTCCTGAATGAGTATTTTCCTGAATGTGAGTGAATTGCATTCTCAGGTGAACACAATTTTATTTTTCCATGTGGGCCTATTACGAACCATTATATTTTGATACTATTCTTTTCTTTTCCAAATTTTGCCGCCCACTAGACGTGCCGCCCTGGGCGGTGGCACGGCTCGACCCCCCCTTGCGCCGGCCCTGAAGTAAAAAATTGCAAAGAACTTGTGACCAAGTGGTTGTGATTCTACGAAACATTTAGTTGTAATGTCTTCCTAAACTTCCTTCATTCACACATAGATTTCTTTAAGGCTTGTGGAGCAATAAGTGATGCAAATGGAAAGAGTTTTTATCAAGATATTGCAGCCATGGAGAAAACATATGAAAAGTGGAATACTACCATGTTGGACGATTATTGTTAAGCTATTGCTAGGGGTGTTCCAGAACGTAGCCCAATGAAAGGCAAGCTAAGTGAGAATGCTCAAAACAAATCCAACAGGAATCATATATATATATATATATATATATATATATATATATATATATATATATATATATATATATATACACAAATGATTTCAACTTTTACCTACATTGAAAAGTATTCACTGATCTAAGCTTTAAAATTGTATTGTACTTTTCTCCCTGTCGAACTTTTGGGTTATATCTGTATCAACTTGAGCGTCTTTATTTATTTATACTGATAATTGATGCTCATTGTACTTGTATGTAGGAGCAACTGATATTTGTTCATATATATTTTCTAAATTTTAACCATTTAACGCAACATTTTTACGATCAGACTGATTTTTCTTAAATTTGGAGTAGTTTCGTTGTAGGAAACACGGATTAAAAAAAATAATACAAATAATATGGGATCTATGGGATATTTTATGGTGTTTGCATACAGGGTCTATGCAAAGTTACGCGTTGACATCTGCAAAGTCCACTGAAACCAGATAGAACCAATAAAACGCGACGAATGTCAGCGTACTTGCACTTTTGTCCACTTAACGAGCAAAGAAAGCTCAAAAATGACAATATGACGTAACTCCGCATGCAACAAGTAAGACAGTCCAACGCTGGCTTACTGGACATCTAGTTGGAAATTCAGAACTTCATTAGTGAAAGGACATCTTAGCTAATACGCAAAGCTGCTTTACTATGTCCGAAGTACAAAGTACATGGTGCAATTCAATTTCAAAGTAAACTCTGCATATATGTGTTAAGATTAACTCTGAATTTTTCATTACTGTATTGTTAATGTTTATCTTATACTTACAATATTGTTTAATTTTCTATACTGGGATACTTCACAAATGTGTTCTATTACCACCATTCTACACATGTTAGGCGATATTGATTTGTTCATTTTAATATTAGTGTATAAAGTTATAGGAATCTGTTGATTTGTATATTCCTTACTTCTATCCAAAACTTGTCACATTAAGGCTAAATAAGTATCAAAAACCTTAACCATAGCTACTTACAAAGATTTGAGTTCAATGGTATCACAACCTTCTTATTCAAATCACATTTTGGAAACATACTGATATTTTTGTACGTGTTTTTTTACGAATACTAGAGCTAAGTGTACTATTTTACAAACAAGGGCAATTTTGTAAAAGTAGAGCTAAGTGTATACTTTTACTACCCAAACCTGTCATACCTAGGGATGTAAAATACCTGGGTATTTATTTCAGCGGGTAAATACCCTGGGTAAATACCCGGGTATTTACCCAAAATGGGTATATTAGTGGGTATTTTATGTTTTAGTTAGCAATAAATGGATTTTATCGTTGTCAATGAAAAATATAATGGTCATTTGTATCACCTGCAACAGGAACACTAAGTAACCACCTAATTAATCATTTTTTTCTAGTAATTAAAGAATCAATTTGATATTTATTAAGTAATACAGTACGGATTTCCTACCAATTCACCATAATTTTCTTTCTACTTACACTAAATATCCTTTTATTACCCTTGGCAGAAAATAATTATCCATTCTACCCTGTGAATTCTTACCTTGGTGTGCCCCTGAGACGTCCAATCAACTACGCGGTAGAATTTGGTAATGGATCAAACCAACACGAAAATTTAAAATTTATGACAGAACGTAACGATGACTAAAAAAAAAGTCAAGTCAGTTGTCACCAAACCAATCATACACTATTATTAAGTATTCTGCCTGCCAGCATCTCCTGGTATTAATGACACGGAATTTAAGTTCTTCCTTAGGTTCGCCTCTTGTGAAACTTTCTTCATTTTTTTTCAATCTGGCTCATTTTCTCTTATCTTTCAATACATTCTCCAGTTTTTTTTTAATCACCGATGAACACACTAACTAAAATCTTTAAGTAACAGCAGGATCTCTATTACTAAAGAAATACGTTTTCTTTTGGCTTACCAAATTTATTAATGGCGGAAAATGAATTATTAATAATTGCTTTGATATTTTAAAGATTCAAAGCTACAACAATTTTATTATACATATATAATGTTAACATTACCTTAATTTTTTTTTTTGAATAGCAATAATGAAAACAAGGCTGGTTACTTTCTCCACGCAAAATAATGTTATTTTTGTTACTTTATCTATAGGCAATGAAATGTACTGAATTGTCGAGTATGCAAAGAATTGGACCAATAAATTTCTTAAGTTTTACACCTGATTTACGGAATTGCTAAATTAATCTGTTTAAGAAACTACACTGTAACAACGAAGTTGTTGATATAGTTATATCATAGTAAAGAAACTCGACTTTAGTAACTAGCGCGTAACCTTGAAAATACTTAGAAACTTAAAAAAATTACACATTTAACGATTACGAAAGTTCCAGAATAATCAAGGTAATTAAATTTAATAAATTGATCGATGAAATTATTTACTAAATATGCCGTTGAAAGAAAATTATCCATAAAATAAGGAATAGCATTTCGTAAAACACTTAAATAACTAATTCCTGATTTTAGAAGTGTTCACTAAATTGAGTTTAACAATAATGCTTTGTGAAAGAATTTATTGGAATAGCATATTTAAAATATTAATGTGATAAACAACGTTAAGCTGTATAGTAACTCAGTAATATTTATACTTTAAATTATTCAGTATAGAACAGCAATTAACCTCTACCATATTTGGAGTACTATAAAACTACCATAGATTTTACCGTCCTACTCAGAATCAACCGTAAAATCAGACTCGTGAGTATCAACATCACTATTACTCGCTTCTTCATTTTCTTTATGTCACTCATTTCTCTGTATCCTCTTCCAATGTCTCTGGTATTTTATTCTGTTCCATGCCAACAACTGATGACTTGTACCTTGATGACCTGGTCCTGAGTGTTGCATCCGTGAAACTTCAGGCAATGTCTTATTTAAAAGCTTCCAGTTATAAGAAGGATATGTTAGTTTTCCTGTCCTCTCGAATGATAAACAATTTATTGTTTTACTAAATGTAGAGTGAGTTCTTTCTGTGGCAGTAGATGTAACCGGAGCACAAAGTATTCAAATAGCGACATCAGCTAATTCAGTGATGTCCCGAAACCCTCTCCACCAAAGTAGTGAGCTCATTTGTTCTACTCCGTCCCACAAAAACTTCCTTGCCCAATTTCCTTCCTGTCCCTATAGTCAGTCAAATGTGATCTCAGAATTCAATCCCATTTGTTTTCCAACTTCACAAACGAAATTTACTCCATCAAGCAATTCTTCAGCGGTCAATTTGCAGCCGTGAAAAGTGAAATTGAGGAGATCTGCAGCTAGATGAATTGGACCCAAGCCGGGTTCATTTCTTTGTTTAAATTTTTCCATCATTGATTGCTCTTCTGTTTTCGAAAGGATTCATTATGGTAACTGTTCTGTCATCAGAGTTAGATGAAGACTGGAATTTTGAGTGCAAAGTGTCTATGTGATACTCATTTTACTCGAAACAATTAATCAAATCCACTATAGGTTTCAAAATGGGTACAAGGTTTTCATTACAAATCCAGAATACATAATCAAGAAGATTTTTGTTGATTTCTGAAGGTAATGACGATTTCTCACTTATGTGAGTATCTGAAGCCCGGTTTTATTGGCAAGCACACTTTGGAGGCATTGTAAATGGCTTCCCCATGTTGTTTCTTCAGGCAACTTTAACGAAATTGGAACCCTTTTCTCCTTTGAGTTTTGTGTAAATAGTGCTTGCAGGTGATGGCTATGTTTGATTGTTTTAACAACATCAATTACAGTTCCCAGTAATGTCTTTACCGATGGACATTCGATGATGTCAGCACAAAGCAAATGGAGAAGATGAGCAAGACAACCCAAAGATACTATACTAGGATACTTCTGTTTTACTAATTTCAAACATGCTCTTATGTTGGAAGCATTGTCTTCTATGATTATTTTTTTTTTTTATGGTTATGTTTTCACAGAATATTCATAATATCTTCACACAAGTAATGTGCATCGTGTTTATTTTCTTTCGACAACGTGAGATCAACAAAAACAGATTTAGGCTTTAAAATGACGAAATAACTGATAGATTCATTTCTTAATTTACTCTACCCGTCACACTGTAAATATATATTTCTTGATTCCTCTAACTTCATTTTAACTTCCCCTTGCATTTCACTATGTTGAGCATCCCAGTAACACGTAGCCAGACGATACATTGATAGGAAAGAATACGAAGGATGAATTTTCTTTTTAAAAAATTCAATCCACAAAGGGTGATCAACAAGTGACAGGGAACACCCACAAAGAAGATCGCTTTGGCAATGCTTTCCTTCGACGCTTTCTGTAAGACTTCATTAAGGTTCCATACGTCGGCGTTTGTTTTAAGAAACATTAATATTAAGATTCTATCAAAAATCCGAAATTGTAACGTTGAACCTAAGAAGCCATAAAAAGTTAAGAAAAGCCTGTATATTTGATGGAAATTGGTGTATTTTTTCGTATAATAAATGCGACTATACCTACTATATCAAACTCACTTTCTCCTTTTAGTAAAATTACTCCAAAATATTCTTTTAAGTAGGAAACTAGAGGACATAAGATACCATCTTTTCATGATTAACTTGAACCTCCATAATGTTCGACTCGGAAAGATTTTGATAATTTTGTCGCCTTTATTCAATTAGTTGTAGCCTCTGATATGTAATGCTTTAGATACATGATTCAGCTTTCGTTTATCTTTTATTCGTATGACGGTTGTCTGTGAAATATTTCTGAGAATTTTAAAATTTCAAAATTGCACATTTCGGAAAAAAAAAATGTTGGATTGAAGGAGTCTCAAAACATCTGTTCTCAAATGTTAATACACAATAACTTGATACGGTTCTTGAAAATCGGTGGCGTATCGCAAACTTTACATTTAAAACTTGGGCTGTCTCCCAAGGATTTGACAAAGAGGGTTTATATACGATTTCTACGTTTGGAGAACCTAAGACTTGAAGTCATACTACGATTTCTTAATTTTTTAAGTCTTGGCGAAACTAATCCAAGTTTCAAAGCCGTTTACACCTTGGTGAAGAAAGGGCATAGGTGGATAAGTATAGTAAAATAGCTCGAGATCAATCTCGAGACGACAAGAGGGTGGTAATGTAGGTACTCCCAGGAGACATTAATTTCTCATGTTTCAACTCTGACTCTGGTTCTCAACTCTGATTTTTTCGTGAGCAATGACGTAAACTCGGAAAAGTTAATTATTTCTCAAGATTGGCTTGATCGATGTTGTTCAAACTCAGATGCATGTGTAGGTGTATACGAGGGCTTCATCTGAAAATTGTAACAGCTCATCCCCACCATTTCCCCCTTTCAAAAAAACTCGATTCAATATTTTGATCTCTTTACGTATGAAGTTCTTCGAGAAAAATAAAAAAATTGGTTTTAGATGTCGTTTTAACCTAGAATAATATATAATATCCAAAATTGTATCTCGGGTGGGCCATGGTCAAAATTGCCTGCAAACCCGCACCGCACATGAATGGGGTCAATGGTTATTATTTTGCATATTTATAGTGAATGAATGAGAAAACACGCTCGACAGATCCCAAAATATAAAAAAAAGGTCACCGGTATGGTTAACAATTCTTAAATCCTCAAAATAATTCAACTTTCGGAAAATACCCATTTTTTGGGTAGGTAAATACAAAAGGGGTAAATACCCATTTTTTATTTACCTACCCACTGGGTATTTACCCGACCCACATCTCTAGTCATACCACGCTCCAATAAATGTGAAAATCGTAAACTTAATAAATATATAGAACTTTGATGAAAATTTATTCAACAATGTTATCAAGACATCTATTTATGGACATTAGTTTGAAAGGTAAATGGGTTGCGGCTCAGTTTTGGCTTTTGAGGGTAGAAGTTTAAATGATATCGTTTCAAGCTTAAGAAAGAAATCTTACCTAATGTGTTATTATATACAGATGGCGCCGAGCCGATTGACACATTCAAACTTTAATATTGCGCAGGCGTAATAACTTATATTGGTTGGCAGGGTAGGAACCGAAAGAGGAAAGAACACCACGTTATATGGTCGGTCAGTCACAATGGAACATTGGAGGACAGAACATCGTGTTACCTCAGTTCGTAGTTATTACGAAACTAAGTCTGTGCCAGAAGCGCAACGTTTTTTTAGACGAAACTGTAATGGTCTCTCCACATTCTCAGAAGTTCGCACTGTTTTCGGAGTTCTATATTTTACATTCAACACACTACCAGTCTCCTCAAACTTTTTCACCGAAAGCCGTATGGTACGAGACGGACCCTTACCACTTTAAACCAACATTAAGGTTTCGTCTTGAAAAACATAAAAAAAATAGTTCTCGCACAGGATTAGTTTCTTAATCACTACGAACTGAGGTAAAACGATGCTCTGTGGTCCAATGAACAATTGCGACTGCCCATATAATGTGGCGTTCTTTCCTCTTTCGGTTCCCAACCAACATAAATTGCTACGCCTGCGCAATATTCAAGTTTGAAATATGTCAATCGGCTCGGCGCCACCCTATAATAGCAATAAAATTTAAATTTTTGTCGATGTAACTTGTCTCAAGTATTAATTTACAAACTTTATTATGAAAACTAAATTTCATATCATATTAAAGTGACTAGACATTACTATAATTGAATTTGAATATTTTAACAATTCGGTAAAAGCAAACAAATATGTGTCGTGTTATTCGAACACAAGAATCAAGATAACTTGGAATTTTTACAATATATACAATGTTGGTAAACGACTTGGAAACTAACGTTTTCTTTGTAAGAATTGATTTTGCTGCGAGCTCCCACTGAGTTAGATGACACAAACTATTATCTGTTTATCCGTCGCTAACTGCCTTATTTGATTTCAAATATAAACTGTTTTGCCGATACTTTGTCAACCCAAAAATTACTGCAAAATAGCCGTACCTCTGATAAAAATCACATAGGTCAATACGCATCTGCTGAGCGTACTTCCAATCAATGTGGTAGGCATCTTGAGCAAGTGGCACCTCGAAAACAACACAATTCCTCTTACTTGTAAATCTTACATTTAATGTAATAGCCTATATTGACAAATATCTAACAGCAGTTATTTCTAGTCTGACTATCTTCTAATAAATCGTGTGATTTTCTATTGCAGGCTTCGGCCTTCTGGAGTCTGGATGTGTTTCTCTGAAGAATGAGGTGAATATTATGATGAAAAATGTTGTGGACATTGTATTAGGGGGATTTACATACTGGTTATTTGGATTTGCGATAAGCTTCGGTCGTAGCTCTCTGAACAACCCTTTCATGGCGATGGGGGACTTCGCTCTTGATGCTGACGACACGGATCCACTCATGGGCCCTGTGTTCGCTGCTTTCCTCTTTCAGTTGTCCTTTGCAACGACAGCTACAACCATTGTATCTGGAGCGATGGCAGAGAGGTATGTTTTGCATATTAAATTATTATGCATATTCATTCTATATTTAGTAACCAACAGATTTAGGATTTCTTGAAATACATTAATTTGTCTTATTTTCGTTCTACGTATACAGTATTAGACAACCTTAGTCGTTCAGGAGTGCTTCCCATACTTTTTCAGTTCACGGCAACAGAGCCGGGCTTCTGCCAGTTTGTCCAATTTCTTCGAATCTGGCTACGCACCTAAGAAGGTTCCGAAATATGTTAAACTCATTTATTAAACTTTTGAATGAATGACTTGTAAAAGGTAGTGAAAGAAAATGTTAATTATTTCAAAACTCTTTTAAAAGTAACTTAAAAACTTTATCTATAAAAATTGCTGGTCTCCTATTGGTAAAAAATTTCCCAAAATATACGCAATTAATATGTATTATCGAGTGATATGTTCTTAAACCTAGGAACACCAAGGTATTTTGGCTTCCATTAAAAATTAATTACTGTGGACTTCAGAGGGTTGGTGTTCCTTGGTTTTCCTAGGGTTGACTTAATTTATCCTCTTTGATGAGGGGGGCCGCGGTGGCTCAGTGGTAGAGCGTTCACCTCTGGTGCTTGGGGTCCCGGGTTCGATCCCAGCCCCCGCCAAGTGAACTTTGTGGTGTACAAACACCGTGTGCGTGGGTTTTCTCGGGGTTCTCCCGTTTCCTCCCACTTTCTTCATTCCACCCTTTCATTCATTACTTATCATCACCGTCTCCTTTAGCCTAACCGGCATAACAGTGGGACGTAAAACTCAAAGATTTCATTTCATTTCTTTGATGAGGATATTACAGACTAAAACGTAAAATTTTAGTTGGGTTGATGCAAATGGTTTCGCAATCAAGCCTTTTCTTCTTTTATTTCCTAGTGCCATATAATTCAAAGGGTTTATATATATATCTCGAAAATAAGAAATAGAAGTCCCTCGCTACTTCACCTTTTAATAATATTGAATTTTAGATTACATGTTCCTGCGGACACACTCCGTAATATGTGTTCTGTGGGCGATAATCGGCATAGAAATTATAATGCATTTTAGCATTTTTTTTTTACGTTGAATTACTCTACATAGAATTTTACGAAGACTTGTATGGAATGATCCCATCCGTGGAATGAAGCGAGAGCCAGAGAAAGGTGCCCCACTCTTTGTTTTCAGTTTTTGGTGTTTCTTTTCTAAACGAGTTGACTGACTTCAATCTAATTTTTAATAGCCTCCATTTCAAAGCGAATATCTAGCTCATTCCTGGCTAAGTGGCTAGCGTACTTTCTTTGGTTTGGGAGGCCCGTGTTCGATTCCCGGTGGGAGCTCATGTAGTTCGGTCTACGTTAATCAGTAGGTCCCGTCTCATATAGCCTCACTGCTGAAAGGGACGTTAAATTCAAAACCAACTCATCTCAAAGCGAATATTGGAAATTTGTTTAAAGAATTGTTAGCTGTTTCGCCCAGCTTTGTGTTATTATTAAGTAAATAATAATTTTGGTATCAATATTTACAAGAATTTGTGGATTAAACATATTAATTCAAAATGGAAAAGTAATATCTAAGGAACTTATTTATGCAGGCTATATGCATCTAACTGAAGTACGATTAGTAAAGTAGAAAAATATAAATAAATGTCGACATCATGTAATGCTGTGTTAGGGAAACACTTGTACAATGTATAACTTGCTAATACCTTGTATGCAAGCTTTAAAGTCATAATGATTTCAAAATATTGTCACACAAGTAGCCTTGGTGCTCAAAAGGGACACTAACTTCCAACCAACTAAACATGTATCCTAATTGGAGAGAATGGCAGTGTTGTTCCCTCTGCCGGGTGTATGTTTCTTCAGAAATGTGTTAATCACAGAGTTAATAGTTTGTTTATCTTCGGCTTTAAAGATTGATTGATTTTTCTTGTCTACATATATAACAGTCTTTTCCCTTCTGATTAATTGAAATTTTAATACGAATATTTTTGTTTGTTTGCAGGTGTAATTTTAAAGCCTACTGCTTGTTCTCATTCCTTAATACTGTGGTTTATTGTGTACCTGCTGGTTGGGTGTGGGGAGAACATGGATTCCTATATAATATGGGTGTGGTAGACATTGCAGGGTCAGGACCTGTACATCTCGTAGGCGGCAGCTCAGGTAAGGTTTACATATTTACTTTTACTTCGGAAATAATCATTAAACCTTGCAGTGAAAAATAAATAACTTTAGCATTCTCATATCATTCTCAGTTTTGCTTTAGGATATGTTCTACAAGCACTCTGTAACCATATTACACTTAATACAACTCAAACATCTTAAATGTAATGATAAATGAAGACTCGCTGTAGAAAACAACTTCAGTGCTACCTTGAAATTGTTCCACTTATTTTTTTAATACATTTATGCCTTAGTTGGATTTTCGTACTTTGTTATATGCTAGGTTGTAGTTCTAAGCAATAGTATTCCCTATTTTGTGACGCCTGGGCATAATTTACTATCTTTTGTCTCTACTGTTACAGTAACTTTTGTGTTCGGCACATTGTTTTCTACAGCGAATCTTCAAATATATCTTAATGATTAAAAAAAAAAGTAAAAAATGAAGTTATTACATTGGTTGGTTGGAGTTTAGCGTTCTTTTCAACACCGATGATATATAAGGCGACACCAACAACGTAAGATGAAATCCACGCCACCGTAATATAGTAAAATTTCAAGGCAGTTCCACCGGTGTTCGAACCTGGAACTTTGTCCACCAAAGGTAAAATCGAAGAGAATTAACAATGATAAAGGTTTCTCAATTTCAGGTTACTTGTGAATTTCATCCAAATTAAGGATATGCAACTTCTATCCGAAGTTAGAGGTTGGTTGTTTGCCTGATAGAAAAAATAAAAACTGAAATGAAACCTTTTAAGTTTTACGTCCTGCGGTTATGCCAGCTAGGCTAAAGGAGACTGGAGACAGTGATGATGAGAAATGAAATGGTGGAATGAAGAAAATGGGAGAACCTCGAGAAAACTCATGCACACGGAATATGTCCACCACAAAACCCACTTGGCGCGAGCTGAGATCGAACCAAGGACCCATGCACCAGAGGTGAACGCTCTAATAGGAACTATCTCAGGTTGCCAACTGTGAAGAACATTGTCTGCATCCACTTACAAATTCGTCATCAACTCGGGTCTATAGTTATTCGAAGTTTGAAATATATATTTTCACCAAACTTGATACACTTATTACTTACAATTTGGGGAAAAGTACTGTAGGAGTACCCCCCCCCCCCGACACACTTAAAGGAAGTGCAAAGGGATGATCTATAAAATGATTAAAAATGACCGATAGTATTATCAAATCATAGTTTCCAGTGTCACTGAAATGAATAGTGACACTTCCAATGCCGTTTAAATCCAAGTTCAGGCACATTAGCACCCCTGGCGGGGAATGGTAACATGTAAAACCGACCGATATTATTTGGTCTAGGAATTAATTCGTGCGGGTGGACAAGAGATGGCGCAACGAACGGAGCGTCCCACAGTTCCGTGTATCCACACATGTGTTGCAAACCCCTGTCATCGCGTATCGTTCGTAGTATAGGGCAGTGAATTAAAGCGTCAACAACACCAGTTTGTAGTTAAGTGAACATGGCGCAATTTGTGCCTGATAAAGTGTTTTTGCGGGGTGTCCTGCTGCATTACTTTAACATGCAGAAAAGTGCGACTGAAAGTCATCGTATTTTGGTGGAAGTGTATGGTGACCATGCTCTAGCTGAGCGAACGTGTCAGAAGTGGTTTGCACGGTTTAGAAGTGGTGATTTCGGCTTGGCAGACCAAGAGCGAGCTGGACAGCCAAAAAAATTTCAAGACGAAGAATTGACAGCATTGCTGGAGCAGGATTCGTGTCAAACGCAGGAACAACTTGCAGCAGCATTAGGCGTTGATCAAACAACAGTCTCCAAATGCTTGAAAGCCATGGGAATGATTCAAAAGATGTCACATTGGGTTCCACATGAATTGAAAGACAGAGACGTTGAAAGATGAAAAACCATTTGCGAATTGCTGCTTCAACGACAGAGCAGAAAGGGGTTTCTGCATCGAATTATTACGGGTGATGAGAAGTGGATCCATTACGAGAACCCTAAACGAAAAAAGGCCTGGGTGAAACCAGGTGAACCAGGTCCATCACAACCAAAACGAGATATTCACCGTGCAAAGGTTATGCTGTGCATATGGTGGGATATGAAAGGTGTGGTGTACTATGAGCTGCTGCAACCGGGTGAAACTATGAATGGAGAACGTTATCGACGACAATTAATGCGTTTGAAGCAAGCTCTGGCCAGAACACGACCAGAATGGGAGAACAGACATGATAAACTTATTGTTCAACATGATAACGCTCGCCCACATGTCGCAAAACCGGTCAAAACCTATTTAGAAAATGTCGGATGGGAAGTTTTACCCCACCCGCCGTATTCACCAGACGTTGCTCCTTCGGACTACTACTTTTTCGATTGCATGAACAACGATTTGATTGGACAGCGGTTTACTTCTTCAGAAGATATCGAAACATGGGTCTCTGACTGGATCGCTTCCAAGGATGAGGACTTCTTTCGCCACGGAATCCGTACATTGCCTGACAGATGGGCGAAAGTGGTGGCTAGCAGTAGGGTGGGGACACTTGCGGGTGTTTTTTTCCTACTGCGCATGCGCAAACCCTCGACGCTGATTGGCTGGCGCAGGTCACGTGACCCCGCCCCGCCCCTTGACGCTGATTGGCTGGCCACGCCCCCTTGACGCTGATTGGTCGGCGCAGGCCACGCCCCCGGCCACGCCCCCTTGACGCTGATTGGCCGGCCACGCCCCTTGGCGCTGATTGGTCGATGCAGGCCACGCCCCCCGGCCACGCTCTTTTATGACCTCCTATCTACTGCGCTGACTGGCTGGCGGCGGACCCAGCCGATTGGCTGGCAGCGGACCCCGCCCCGTTCACTCCGATTGGCCGGTTGGTGGCGGACCCCGCGCACGGTCTGCGCAGATCGGTCGACGCCGGATCACAGCACCTGCCACATGCCACATAAGATTCGTTCCCTTTTATGAGCACTTTACGAACACATAGCAGAGGAGATATCACATAAGAGTACATAACATAACAATGGTGAACTCGTTCCCTTTTATGAGCATATTTTTCAACCCCTATTTTAACATAGGAGATAACACATAAGATTACGAACACATACAAGAGAAGATAACACATAATACTACGTAACACACAGCAGAACAGATAATACATAGCACAGCTAATAAAAGAACATGGCATATTTTCCAACCCTTATTTTAAGATAACAGAAATTACACTGATACATGAACACACAACAGAGCATAAGAGTACGTAACACACAAGGGTGTATTCATTCTCTTTTATGAGCATATTTTCCAACCCCTATTTCAACATGACAGAGACTACGAAACATGGCGGACATAGCACAGCTAATAAAAGAACATGGTTTATTTCAGAAATTACACAGAGACTACGAACACACAACATAGCACATATAACATAAGACTATCTAACATAGCAGGGGTGCACTCATTCCCTTTTATGAGCACTTTTAACATAGCAGAAATTACACAGAGACTACGAACACATAACATAAGACTATCTAACATAGCAGGGGTGCACTCGTTCCCTTTTATGAGCACTCTTTTTAAACATAGCAGAGAATAACGGGGGTGTATTCGCCCTCCATTTTGAGACCAATTTTTGACCTACTGCGCATATGCGCAAAACTGTTCCGATTTCGCAGTTAAAAAAACTAACAACACACACAGCAGACCGCAGACTGTTCCGGTTCAGGGGCAGATTACGGCTATGCGCAGAAACATAAAATAAGACATAACACCCCCCGTTCTCTTTTACGACCACTTTATAGCAACATAATAGAGCAGAGAATAAAAAAGTAACAACACACACACACACACACACACACACACACTTGATTGCTTATGCGCAGTAAAATTAAATTTCCAATTAATTACACATTGCACGCATGCGCAGAAACATAAAATAAGACATTACACTAGACTACAGCCTGTTCCAGTTGCAGTGCTGGTTCCGGTTATTCATTCCCTAAGTAACATAGTACACACCCACACTTGATTGCGTATGCCAAATCCAATTTAGTAGAAATAACACGCATGCGCAGAAACATTTATATTTCCGATTCGACCATGCTGATTACAACTACCACACTTACTTTTACCAGGGTCTTATGGTTCATGTGGGATACGCCCTTTCTATGACAATTTTAACCGATTTGGATGAAACTCGGAATATGAGGGTTTTCGAACATGTTGATTACGAATATCATACTTATTTTTACCTGGGTCTTATGGTTCATGTGGGATACGCCCTTTCTATGATAATTTTAACCGATTTGGATGAAACTCGACATATGGGGGTTTTTGACCATGCTGATTACCAATACCACACGTACTTTTACCTGGACGTCGTTTGTATGACACTTAAAACCTTATAACTCAAAAACGGTTCCACATATTGAGGTCGTGTTTCCACATTTAGTAACGGGTCACCAGCAACTACAAGTTCCAAAATAATGACCATCGAGGTCAAAGGTCAACATACTTAAAACCTAATAACACGAAAACTAAGCCACATATTGAGATGGTGTTTCCAAGTCTGGTAATTGGTCATCAGGTACTACAAGATCCAAAACATTGACCATCGAGGTCAAAGGTCAACATACTTAAAACCTAATAACACGAAAACGGAGCAACATATTGAGATGCCGTTTCCATATTGAGTAATAGGTCATCAGGTGCCACAAGTTCCAAAATAGTGGCCATCGAGGTCAAAGGTCAACCTACTTAAAACCTAATAACACGAAAACGGAGCCACATATTGAGGTGGTGTTTCCACATTTAGTAATCGGCCACCAACTACTACATGTCCTAAAGGTACTTACCACGGAGGTCAAAAATCAGACTAGTAAACGAAGCAACATATTGAGGTGGTGTTTCCACATTTAGTAATTGGTTACCAGCAACTACATGCCCCAAAAAGGTCAAATATTTAAACCAGAATAACTCGTAGATTGAGCGTCGGAAAATTTTTGTACCAAGGAGAAAATGTGAAGGAGGAATAAATTTGAGTGCCCTATTGAATTTTGTACCAACGAGAAATCTCATTTGCAACTAGCTTAGAATTTCTGTACCTGTTTGGGTTATTCAAAATTTGGATAGACTAAGAAAGCAAGATATGCCATTTTAACCAGCTGAGAATTTAAAGAAACTAAGGGAACCTACTCAATTTTCTATCGACGAGAAATGCCATTTCAACTACCTCAGAATTTATGTCTTCTTGACTAATTAGATAAACGAAGGAATATTGTACCAATGAGAAATGCCATTTTTTCTAGACCATGTTCTAATATTTAAACAGACGAAGGGGTGAATTTGATTGACCTATTCAATTTTGCACCAATGAGAAATAACGTCGTATTTTAAATAAACAAACAATCGGATAAATTTAACCGGCTCAGAAGTGTACTATTTAAACAAACGAAGGTCTCTTGAGTGAGATTTCCAATTTTGTAGCAAGAAGGACTATTTTCTAACTAACTCAAATTTGGATGGAGTGTTTAGTTTTGTTCGAACCAGAAAAATTTGATTGGATTATTTCCTTATGTACCAACTGGAAAAAGGGAAGGGCCATTAATCAAATAAATGAAGGAATAAATTTGGGTAGAATATTTAGTTTTGTACCTAGCAAAATTAGAAAAAGAAGTGAAGAACGAATAAAATCTGGATGGACTATTTTCTTATGTACCAACAAACAAAATGGAGCACCAGCGACAAAAAAGAAACCGAAGAAGGAATAAATTTGGGTGACCTATTCAGTTTGCAAAATCAGCATTCTATACTTTTTTCTGCCATTCATTGGGGGTGTCCTATTTCCTTTTGTACCAACGAGAACCATTTTTAACCGACTTAGAATTTGTACCAAACAGAAAAGAGAAGCTACACGATTAAACAAAGCAATCAATTTTTAACTAGCTCAGAATTTATGTGCCTTTTGTAACGAAGAAACAAATTTGAAGGAGGTTCATTTTAACTAATCCTGCTACGAGTAGATCAATTAGTACATAGTAAAAAAATAAAACAATATGGCATTATTGTGACTTTCATTTTCGAATACATACGAATTAGGTCACTATGGCAAAAAATACTACTCTCTCCTTATGCTTTAGAAACCCACTAGTAGGGCGTCGATTCAGTAATCCATATTGGAGTATACCTTTTATACAACAAACAAGTCTACTGTCTTCGGCACGCATTTTAGACCAAGGGCGGCAAGACAGTATATTAAATAACACTTCTGTTGGATAGAAATTCGATTCTCTCGATCTTCTGCTTTACTTGGAAATTATCCACATCTTAGAATTTATCAGGTTACATCTAGTAAAAGAAAACGAACAGATAATTTTGAGACAGTTCCATAGGGGTAAATACAGTATTAGTAGAGATAAGGAGAGAGTGAAAAAATGGAAAATTAAATTTTAAATCATTATTATTATTATTTTAGAGGTCAAAAGGAAGAATAAATGAATTTGAGTGGCATATGTACGGAATTTAGTTTTGTAAAGGGCAAAAAAAATTTGAATGGAATATTTTATGTTGTACCATTGTATCAATTTAAGTATTTTGTACTATTTAGTACCACCGAGAAGGTGTAGAATATTTAGTTTTGTACCAAGCAGAAATTTGTTGGCTTCTTTATTTTGTATTAACGACTAAAACCTTTAACACATACTTGGTTGTGTGCATTTCCCTGTGGTACAACGTAATGGTCGCCCCGCTTATTCTAGGTCTACAGTTAGATATTTTCGATTGGATAATGGTATACAGTCATGTTTTGTTGAGCACAATACTCACTATAACGATGTGGTAGACAATTATTTGATGGATACATATTTGTTTAATAGTCGCTATAACAAATGGTACATGATAGAATTTGTTAAGCATTTATCGCAGGTCGTTGGTTACTCGTTTAACCGCACACAGTTCTCTTTTCCAATCAGCCGCCATTTTTGCTATGAAAACTAAGGGTAATAGTTATACTGTGATAGCTTTCTTTCGCTATGGAGGACACTTTGGATGAGTTATTAAAGTTTGGGAATCATGTGTGCGAGTTCAGGCCAAGTATCCATATTGCGGATTTACTTGGTTGCTTTACACGATGTGGTAAAACTGGCCTTTTTTGCGGTATCTCCTGATACCTATCAATTGGACCTCGCGGTATTTGGAAACTTGGAGAAAAAGAATAACAAATGGTTTTTCTCACAATAAAGCTATACATACAGAATTATCCATTATGGCAAAAAATACTACTTTCTCCTTATGCTTAGTTGGAGTAGACTTCGATACATTGTGGAAGAATTTCCAATTAATAGCGGTATTGCACTGTACTTATAATAGTCTGTAATAGTGCAGTTTATTGTAGTCTACCAGCAATAATGATCTTTAAGAGAGTTATTAGGTAAAGATAACAATTACACCGCCATTCTGCGAACACATTTATACGATCCAATTTCTCAGATTTACACAAACGAAGGAATAAGCTCAGAATTTCTATACCTTTTTGTGCTATACCAACCAGAAGAAAACAGCTCAGAATTTTATACCTTTGTGGTGTTACATTTTGTATATGTTTGGGTCATCCAGGGAACAAATTAAATTGCCTCTCCCGTCACTATATGGGTATTGACATGTGTTTAGCGAATTAGGTTTACAAAATACTAACGACGCCGCTAAAGGTCAAAGTTTCCCGGTCACTAACTAAATTGCGTCATAATTGTGTAGAACAGACTCCATAGCAATTTGCGTAACATCATGCATGGCCATTTTTGATCACAGCAGAAGAAGAGATCATAGCAAAGTAAGAAAAAGTTTTAAAAGTCCCATGTTGCTGCAGATATTTAAACAACGTTACGAATGCGTTACCTAACATTTGTATTGCTAAGGTACTGCCTATTGTTCAACGATTCAATTATTTGTAGACTTTCCTTCCTCGTCTAAGTCAAAAAAGACAAATATAAATTTTTGCATTTATGTATTTTATTATAATGGAATTTAAATTTATGGGGTATATTTGGAAATAATAGAACGTACATTATGATGTTTTATATTGCTTGAAACATATTATTAAACACGGAGAATGCATAGAACGCTTGTATTGTAGATATATAAAATTATTTATTTGATTTGTTTTTTGCTGAAGAGCAGAAAAATGACTAGCACGGAGATTGTTTATGTTTCACCTAGAGAAAAAGAAATCCAGCGTGAAAACGAGAAACCGATACTGTTAATCCAGCCGTCTGACCCTGATTTGCCAGATGAATTATGTGATAAAGTGAGAATCATATATCCAACACAAGAAATAGAAGAAGTGTATTATTTTAGACGCTATAATAGGTATAATGATGAAATACTCCCGGAAAGTGATGATGACAGTGTTTCAAATATTACCTGTTTTGAACTGGAAGCTAATGAGTGCGAGTGTACTAGTGAAAGTATTAGTCATACATGTGTTATACAATTATTTAATGAGTATACACCAAATTCGGTATTATTATGTGAAGCATGTTCTAAACATAATGAGAATGAAAAAGATTACAACTGTTTGCTGCAGCATGATTACGAATTATTGCAAAAGGTGTGGACGATCTTAATTAAACGTGAAATGAGAGAAAAAATCTATAAACTTTATATAAAGAAGCATTTTAAAGGTTGTAATATTAAGAACACTTATACTTTGGAGAAAAAATTTAATCTGGTATATGAATACATTACAGAGTGTGATTATTATATCAACAAAATAGTAGAAATGTTTTTAGAGAAATATAAACAATTATTTAATTCTGTAAATGAACACTGAGCCCACTGTAGCATATGCATTTGATTGTGTAAGAATAGAAGAACTTGAACTGTTAACTGGATCAATTTGTAGTACAGTAATATTAACAATTTAATAGATAACTAACATTGGACTCTGGCAACTGAATTGTCAGGGAGAGGCAATTTAAATTGTTCTCTGGATGACACAAAAATATACAAAATGTAACACCACAAAGGAATAAAATGCTGCGCTGTTTTCTTCTGGTTGTTACAAAAATGAAATAGAGTAATACAGAATGGTATAAAAATAGTGAGCGTGTTATAATGGTATAAGTCACACAAATTTATTCCTTCGTTTACTTGAATAACACAAAAAGGTATAGAAATTCTGAGCTTATTCCTTCGTTTGTTTGAGTAGCAGAATATGGTCTTATAAATGTGTTCGCAGAATGGCTGTGTAATGGTTATCTTTACCTAATAACTCTCTTAGAGATCATTATTGCTGGTAGACTACAATAAACTGCACTATTACAGACTATTATAAGTACAGTGCAATACCGCTATTAATTGGAAATTCTTACACAATGTATCGTTCTTGTTATCGAAGTCTACTCCAACTAAGCATAAGGAGAAAATAGTATTTTTTTTGCCATAATGGATTATTCTGTATGTATAGCTTTATTGTGAGAAAAACCATTTGTTATTCTTTTTCACCATGCTTCCAAATACCGCGAGGTCCAACAGATAGGTATCAGGAGATACCGCAAAAAGTCCAGTTTTACCACATCGTGTAAAGCAACCAAGTAAATCCGCAATCTGGATACTTGGCCTGAACTCGCACACATGATTCCAAAACTTTAATAACTCATCCAAAGTGTCCTGCGTTCCCCCATAGCGAAAGAAAGCTATCACAGTATAACTATTACCCTTAGTTTTCATGGCAAAAAAGGTAGCTGATTGGAAAAGAGAACTGTGCGCGGTTAAACGAGTAACCAACGACAAAAAGTCTATCTTAATATCTACCTGCGATAAATGCTTAACAAATTCTACCATATACTATTTGTTATAGCGACTATTAAACAAATATCTATCCATCAAATAATTGTCTACCACATCGTTATAGTGGGCATTGTGCTCAACAAAACACGGCTTTATTCCATTATCCAACCGAAAATATCTAACTGTAGACCTAGAATAAGCGGGGCGACCATTACGTTGTACCACAGGGAAATGAAAAACTTCGGCCATTGTGATGCACACAGCCAAGTATGTGTTAAAGGTTTTAGTCGTTAATACAAAATAAAGAAGCCAACAAAACTAAATATTCTACACCTTCTCGGTGGTAATAAATAGTACAAAATACTTAAATTGATACAATGGTACAGTACTAAATTCCCAGCTGGTACAAAATAAAATATTCCATTCAAATTTTTTTGCCCTTTACAAAACTAAATTCCGTACATATGCCACTCAAATTCATTTATTCTTCCTTTTGACCTCTAAAATAATAATAATAATGATTTAAAATTTAATTTTCCATTTTTTTTCACTCTCTCCTTATCTCTACTTAATTAAAAACTATCGTTTCTACTAATACTGTATTTACCTATATGGAACTGTCTCAAAATTATCGGTTCGTTTTCTTTTACTAGATGTAGAGTTTACTGAATCGACACCTTACTAGTGGTTTCTAATGCTTGGTCCTCTTAAGTCTGCTCCAAATAAGCATAAGGAGAGAGCAGTATTTTTTTGCCATAGTGGCTTAATCCGTATGTATTCGAAAATGAAAGTCTCAATAATGCCATATTGTTTTATTTTTTTACTACGTACTAATTGATCTACTCGCAGCAGGATTAGTTAAAATCATCCTTCTTCAAATTTGTTTCTTCGTTACAAAAGGCACATAAATTCTGAGCTAGTTAAAATTGATTGCTTTGTTTAATCGTGTAGCTCCACTTTTCTGTTTGGTACAAATTCTAAGTCGGTTAAAAATGGTCTCGTTGGCACGAAAAGAAATAGGACACCCCCAATGAATGGCAGAAAAAAGTATAGAATGCTGATTCTGCAAACTGAATAGGTCACCCAAATTTATTCCTTCTTCGGTTTCTTTTTTGTCGCTGGTGCTCCATTTTGTTTGTTGGTACATAAGAAAATAGTCCATCCAGATTTTATTCGTTCTTCACTTCTTTTTCTAATTTTGCAAGGTACAAAACTAAATATTCTACCCAAATTTATTCCTTCATTTATTTGATTAATGGCCCTTCCCTTTTTCCAGTTGGTACATAAGGAAATAATCCAATCAAATTTTTCTGGTTCGAACAAAACTAAACACTCCATCCAAATTTGAGTATTTCAAAATGAAATGAAATTCTGATTTAGTTAGAAATCTCACTCAAGAGACCTTCGTTTGTTTAAATAGTACACTTTTGAGCCGGTTAAATTTATCCGTTTGTTTGTTTATTTAAAATAGGACGTTATTTCTCATTGGTGCAAAATTGAATAGGTCACTCAAATTCACCCCTTCGTTTGTTTAAATATTAGAACAATGTCTAGAAAAATGGCATTTTTCATTGGTACAATATTCCTTCGTTTATTTAATTAGTCAAGAAGACATAAATTCTGAGGTAGATGAAATGGCATTTCTCGTTGATAGAAAATTGAGTAGGTTCCCTTTGTTTCTTTAAATTCTCAGCTAGCTAAAACGGCATATCTTTGCTTTCTTAGTCTATCCAAATTTTGAATAACCCAAACAGGTACAGAAATTCTAAGCTAGTTGCAAATGAGATTTCTCGTTGGTACAAAATTCAATAGGGCACTCAAATTTATTCCTCCTTCACATTTTCTCCTTGGTACAAAAATTTTCCGACGCTCAATCTACGAGTTATTCTGGTTTAAATATTTGACCTTTTTGGGGCATGTAGTTGCTGGTAACCAATTACTAAATGTGGAAACACCACCTCAATATGTTGCTTCGTTTACTAGTCTGATTTTTGACCTCCGTGGTAAGTACCTTTAGGACATGTAGTAGTTGGTGGCCGATTACTAAATGTGGAAACACCATCTCAATATGTGGCTCCGTTTTCGTGTTATTAGGTTTTAAGTATTTTGACCTTTGACCTCGATGGTCATTATTTTGGGGCATGTAGTACCTGATGACCAATTACTAGATGTGGAAACACCATCTCAATATATGGATCCGTTTTCGAGTGATTAGGTTTTAAGTAGGTTGACCTTTGACATCGATGGTCATTATTTTGGAACTTGTGGTTGCTGGTGACCCGTTACTAAATGTGGAAACACGACCTCAATATGTGGCTCCGTTTTCGAGTGATTAGGTTTTAAGTAGGTTGACCTTTGACCTCGATGGTCAATGTTTTGGATCTTGTAGTACCTGATGACCAATTACCAGACTTGGAAACACCATCTGAATATGTGGCTCCGTTTTCGAGTGATTAGGTTTTAAGTATGTTGACCTTTGACCTCGATGGTCAATGTTTTGGAACATGTAGTACCTGATGACCAATTACTAGATTTCGAAACAGCATCTCAATATGTGGATCCGTTTTCGAGTTATTAGGTTTTAAGTAGGTTGACCTTTGACCTCGATGGTCAATGTTTTGGATCTTGTAGTACCTGATGACCAATTACCAGACTTGGAAACACCATCTCAATATGTGGCTCCGTTTTCGAGTGATTAGGTTTTAAGTAGGTTGACCTTTGACCTCGATGGTCAATGTTTTGGATCTTGTAGTACCTGATGACCAATTACCAGACTTGAAAACATCATCTCAATATGTGGCTCAGTTTTCGTGTGATTAGGTTTTAAGTAGGTTGACCTTTGACCACGATGGTCATTATTTTGGAACATGTAGTACCTGATGACTAATTACCAGACTTGGAAACATCATCTCAATATGTGGCTCAGTTTTCGTGTTATTAGGTTTTAAGTATTTTGACCTTTGACCTCGATGGTCATTATTTTGGAACTTGTGGTTGCTGGTGACCCGTTACTAAATGTGGAAACACGACCTCAATATGTGGACCCGTTTTTGAGTTATTAGGTTTTAAGTGTCATACAAACGACGTCCAGCTAAAAGTAGGTGTGGTATTGGTAATCAGCATGGTCGAAAACCCCCATATGCAGAGTTTCACCCAAATCGGTTAAAATTATCACAGAAAGAACGTATCCCACATGAACCATAAGACCCTGGTAAAAATAAGTATGATATTCGTAATCAGCATGGTCGAAAACCCTCATATACCAAGTTTCATCCAAATCGGTTAAAATTGTCATAGAAAGGGCGTATCCCACATAAACTATAAGACCCAGGTAGAAAAAGTGTGGTATTCTTTACCAGCATGGTCAAATCGGAAATATAAATGTTTCTGCGCATGCGTGTTATTACCAAGTGTGGGTGTATACTATGTTATTTAGGGGATGAATAACCGGAACCAGAACTGCAACCGGAACAGGCTGTAGTCTAGTGTAATTTTTCTGCGCATGCGTGCAATGTGTAATTAATTGGCAATTTAATTTTACTGCGCATAAGCAATCAAGTGTGTGTGTGTGTGTGTGTGTGTGTGTGTGTGTGTGTGTGTGTGTGTGTGTGTGTGTGGTTGTTATTATTTAATTCTCTGCTCTATTATGTTGCTATAAAGTGCTCGTAAAAGAAAACGGGGTGTTATGTCTTATTTTATGTTTCTGCGCATAGCAGTAATCTGCTCCTGAACTGGAACAGTCTGCGGTCTGCTGTGTGTGTGTTGTTATTTTTTTAACGGCGAAATCGGAACAGTTTTGCGCATATGCGCAGTAGGTCAAAAATTGGTCTCCATTCTCTGCTATGTTAAAAGTGCTCATAAAAGAGAACAAGTACACCCCTGCTATGTTATATGTGCTATGTTATGTGTTCGTAGTCTCTGTGTAATATCTGCTATGTTAAAAGTGCTCATAAAAGGGAACGAGTCTTTGTGTAATATGTGCTATGTTATGTGTTCGTAAAGTGCTCATAAAAGGGGACGAGTCTTATGTGGCGCGTGGCATGTGTGCGGTGTGCGGCGCAGCAGAGCGTGCGCGTGGTCGACCAATCAGCGTAAAGAGGGAGGGTCCTGCGCCAGCCAATCGGCGGGGTCCGCTGCCAGCCAATCGGAAGGGAGTCCCGCGCCAGCCAATCGGTGGGGTCCGCTGCCAGCCAGTCGGCGCAGTAGATAGGAGGTCGTAAAAGAGCGTGACCGGGGGCGTGGCGGGCACCGACCAATCGGCGTGGCCAACCAATCAGCGTGAAGGGGGCGTGGCCGGGGGCGTGGCCTGCGCCGACCAATCAGCGTCAAGGGGGCGTGGTCAGCCAATCAGCGTCAGGGGGCGTGGCCGGGGGCGTGGCCTGCGCCGACCAATCAGCGTCAAGGGGGCGTGGCCAACCAATCAGCGTCAAGGGGCGTGGCCGGGTCACGTGACCTGCGCCAGCCAATCAGCGTCCAGGGTTTGCGCATGCGCAGTAGGAAAAAAAACACCCGCAAGTGTCCCCACCCTACTCTAGCGATGGACAATATTTTTCTTAAGGTATTTATGTATTTTGTGTTTGTACTACAGCTTCAATGTGTGCGTACCAACCGCACAAATTAATTCCTAGACCAAATAGCTTCGAATCCATATTTTTCGGGGTTCCTAATTTAATGACAATGCTGATGTACTTTAAGTCCAACATCATTGCAAGACCTCCTAGTATCCCTAGGAGAACGTGGAAAATAAGGAACGTGTAAAAATAATAATAATAAAAAATATCTATATAAGAATCGAATCCATAATTTTCGGGGCCCGTGGGACGAATAACGATATACCTGATGCCGTTTAAATCCGCGTTTAGCCCCCATTAGTACCTCTACGACGCGATGTTTGAAATGTATAAAAAGTAATTGAAAACTACGAATATTAATGATGAATCCATAGTTTTCGGTGACCTGAGATGAATAGTCACACTTTGAATAACGTTATAGTCAAAGATCAGCCTCCATAGGCAAAGGGGTTGAGATGGGGTGTCAAATAAATGTTTCAAATGATCCACATTAGTGTCGAAACTATAATTTTGGGGTTCGCTAAGTTCCTAGGTGACATTGCCGATGACATTTAAGCCAAAGTTTAGCCAACCACTCTTCAATTTCCACACTATGCCTTTACTCAGGAGCTTCATTTCAGATTTTGCTTGGGGGGGGGGGGCAAAACCCCTCGATGTAAGTAAAATTTCGCGTTTTTCACTCATTTACTACTACTCTATTGATAAAATCTATATAAATCTCAAACTCAGGGGGGGGGGCAAATGCCCCTCCCTGCCCCCCTAAATGACGCCCCTGTCTTTACTCAAACGCAGTGCGCTAACATTTGAATTCAGAAAGAGCGTCGAAGTTGAAAAGGAATACTGAGTTGTAATCTCTTTCCCACTAACGACCAAAAATAAGTGAAAATCTGCGATTTGCAGTTACCATTCCGGAACTGTACATAAACGATTGTCTTCTTAAAGCAAACCACAGAATGGAACATACACATGATAGATACAAATACGAAGGACTACACAAGTCTCAAGTATGGAAAAACCCAACGTGCAATTTGTCACGAAGATGTACTATATGATAAACAATTGACAAACGCGAAGTGAACATAGCTGATCGTAACTTTCGGAACCATTCGGCAAACCAGTTTGCGGTCCGTTGTCATGGTACCGCCCCCTTGGTTGAAAAACAGCTATTCGACTCCATATCCAGCTTAGGTCTGAATACGAAATCGAGCAAGTCACCTCACAAGCGACAAAGGACCAAATACCAAAGTTGATGCGAAGCCGAGTGTGCTTGCATATTCGAGCGGTCCTGCTGTCATTGTAGATGGAGGATCGAGAGTGTGTCGTCGTATATAATAATGGGATAATGAGAATAACAAGTACACAGTAAAAGAAATTGATAACTGTATTCAGTATTGAAAATGTTATTACATTTACACTAACTTTAGTATACTCTTTACATTGCTTTAACATTCTTAAATCAGGTTGAGAAAAATCATATTTTTAGATCTGGAAGTAAATAGCTGAGCGCAGTTCCCTTAGATGTCTTACTACCAATATTATAGTTCTCATTTGATAGTATCAACTGAAAAATAAAACATTGGCCATTTATATGGCCGATAAGGAGTCGGTGCCGGCCTTATTGAGAACAGTAGCATTATTGCCAGCCCTGCTGGTAAAAGAAGAAAAAAAAACACTTAGTTAACTACCCTATTCCTATCTCTTGTAGGGATGGGCACGAATTGAGCTAAAACTCGACTCGACTCGAAACTCGAGTTACTTTCTAGTTTAATTTTCTCGAATGAAGTTCCGAGTCGAGTCGAGTCGAGTTTGATAAATGGGTCGCTCGTTCAGCTTCTTTTAGCTTGTCTTGAAGTAATGTCCTGAATGAGTGATTAGACTGGAAAGCGAAAGCCATGAGAAATGTCAGCAGTAATGTGGAATACTTTTAGTGCATCTCGTCTCGTAATTTTAGTGCATCTTGCAGGGTACTTTTAATGTGTCTCGTCTCGTCTCGATAACGACAAGACAAAAGATTTTTATAAGAAAACAGCCTCAAATGTCGGAAGCACCAATATAAGTATGTAGTTCTTACCATCAAGGCTGAGACTTGCACAGTCGAATTTTTGAGCCCAAGCAGGAGCCCAACCCGGGTAGTGATGTCAACCGGCTCGGCTCGGTTCAGCTGAGCGAAATGCTCGGGCCAGCTCGGTTGGGATGAGCCACAGACTTGGCTCATGTGAGCCATCGGCTTGAGCCGGCTCCCTTGAAACGAGTCTATCGGCTCGGTTCAACTCAGCTCAACTGAGTCGATAGATCGAACTGGCTCGGTTGGGTGAGCAATTAGCTCAATTTGGTTCGGCTCGGACGACCCATAGGTTCGAGCCAGCTCGGTTGGGTGAGCTGTTGGCTCGGGTCACTTCTCGGTTCGGCTCGATAGTGAATCAGCTATGAGCCGAGCAGCTCGAGCCGTTGACAACCCTAAACCCTGGCCGAGCAGTTTCGAACGTGTTTGGCAGGTGCCTCATAAGTTTTAACAATTTTTGGCTCGAGCCCGAATACTTGCTCCTCCGGAACTCAAATCCAGAACCTCGTGACCGATGTCCTTGATTCCTGAAGATTTCTCGACGACGGAGATCGACAGTCAAGTAGTTTTCAGTATTCAGATACAAACCGCCTACATTTCATGGTTATACACAGTGTTGTTATAATAATAATTATAACAATAATAATAATAATAATAATAATAATAATAATAATAATAATAATAAAAGTTGTAGTGGTATTATTGATATAATATTTTCTATGTAGGATGCTTATTGAAGAGAGTACTTGAAACTACATACAGAATTTAACTTGATTTGGCTCGTTTTGACACAAATTCGAGTCGAGTTTCGAGTCAAGTTGGAGGAATTTTTTCGAGCCGAGTTCTCGAGTCGAGTTCAAAAATGTCTGTTTCGAGTCAAATCGAATTTATTAATATCAAAGAAACTTGCTCGTGCTCATTCCTAATCTCATGCCAGCTGTGTGGAAATGTATACCTTAACCGTCAACTGACATGTGGTTATTGCTGTGCTCATACAAGGAAATAAGCAGGCAAAGTAACATTCGAATTTAGGTGAAATAGTCCAATGAAGTAAAATAAAGTGAGCATATGCTTGCTTTCATTTAAATTGCTAACGCTACTAATGCTAGAATAATAGAAAAATATGAGAACACAAACTAAATACAACTTTCTTAGATATTTATTTTAGGTTACGCACTTTAGTAGGCCACTTTTTTCGGCATATATAAGTATATATGACTGCGGATTGTTGTATGTTGAAATCCGACCACTTATCTTTGTAGTTTTAGTATCCTATATTATTTCTTTTGGCGCCGCTTTTTCTCTCTCTTCTCTATTTATTTCTCTGTTCTTTTCTTCAAATATTTTTTGGTTTAATTTTTAACCTTCCACCCCCGAGTTTTGAACTTGACGTATATCAATCATTCGAAATGTGTCATTTGAACCTGAATTACCAACTGAGACGTCGCGAGACACGATTCGTGGAGGTATTCATTGATGTGGAATACTAAGTAAACGTTTTCCCACTATATTGACAAACTGCAGTAGCGAGTGACTCTCCGGTCTACGATTCATTTTGTTCTTTTTTTTCATTATCCGTTTAAAATCTTCTGTCGAATTATTAGCTATTATTACATTTGTTTCCATTGGTAGCCCTGAATGTGAATGTCCTCGTAGTTGTTTAGGCCCAAAAATACTAGTAACATGTAGTCATATATTGATATATGTATATATCTTATGTGTTTACGTGCCTGTCTTGCTCATCGAATGCCCGCTATTTTAAATAGAATGCTTGGAAACATGAATTTTATCATTATGCGCGGGTAATTAGTTTAATTTGTAAATGTATAATAGATCGGATCTTTTATGTAAAGTTTTGCAACCTTATACTCAATTCGTCGGGTATTAATAATTTGAGAGATTGAATCATTATTGAATATACATATATGTTAAAATATGAATATGTGAAATATAAATATGATATTAAAGTGAAATGTATAATTTTGAATTGAGTAAATAAATATGTGTGTGAAGGGTCTTCGTACCTTACCCCGAACGGTTCTTGGTTGCCAACATTACGAAATGTCTGATAAATATAAAATGTATATGTTAGAAAATACCGCCACATGTGGGATATTCTTTTCAATCTGTGTGACACTCTTGCGTAACATATGTAATAATTTACATTAGCTGTATTACACTAACCGCATGTAGGATTAAGGCAGGCCAACGTAACCCTAATGTATTACTAAATCTATCCTCAGACGAGTAAACTGAAATCCTACTGTTACATTTTGATTCCATCCCTCCTGCACAAATCCTGAAACTCAAGCAGTGTTTCCTCCTCTGTAATCGTGCTCTCACCAACGAAGATCTTCCTGAACATGGAAAATTCTCGTTCTTCCATAAGTTGTGCGAATCTAACGATAAATGTGCTCATCTAATGATATCAGGTGATTGTGATTTAATAACAGTTCGTAAATAGAATAGTACATGGCATGACTCAATACGTAACATAGTCACGGTGATACTAGTGACAAACCTCATTTTTCCTTTAATCCCAAGAGATGGAGAAATATATTAATAAATATTTCTACGAACATAATATATATATTGGTTATAATTAGTGAAACTAACCTCGAGCGTGTGTATAAAACTGAAATAAAGTTAAAGGCATGGACGCCAGGAAGGATGCGCTGCTAATATATATGATATTATAGCTCGTTACAACTTACGAGAGAGGACTCGTGTAATTACTCACATTTTTTTTATGAATGAGATAAGGACTCATTTCAATTCTCAACGATTTTTCCCCTCTTTTTCCTTCTTTCATTTATACAGTGAAACCTGTCAACTTGGCTACCTCTCTAAGTTGGCCACCTGCTTATCTTGGCCTAGTTCGTCTTGAACCTGCATTTTCCCATAAGACATTCGTTACTTACTACTCTATAAGTTGGCTACCTGTCTATCTTGGAAGTTGGCCACACTAAAGCAATGTTTACCCTATGATGATAATGATAAATTTACCTGCGTATCTTGGCCACGCAAATTACAGTTTTGTTATTTTTCTTAACTCTTTCGAATTCCCATATGAGAAGCAGATGTTCTGTATTTGTGACTGGACACAAAGAAACATAGATTCGCACGATTTGTTCTTGGAGGTCAATGGCCAGAACACTACCCTCATAAAGGGGTGGTGAAGGAAGGTGTGAATAAGAAAAAGCACGTACAGTAATTCAGGAAATGGTTGTACGTATTTGTTTACCCTGTCTGTTTTGGTAAAATCATTAGCTATATTAACTAATCTCATCAGTGGGGAGCTTTAGTAATTCCGGAATATTCTCAAGGTTAAAACTAACCATCTCAACTGTCAACTATTGGGACCTGTCGGCTTGTCAAAAAATAGCGGAGTTCTTGAGGTATGAATTCCCTGAAGATTTTCTCAAAACATCTTTTGCTCCGAGGGAAACACTTCTAGCTCATTAACAAGTAGTTAACTACAATATTAGAGTGTGCATATCTGCCCAAAAGAATAAAACAAATACGTCTAGAATGAACTACCATTCAGTAACAACTAAAAAGAAGTCGTATAAATTGCATATGAATTTCTCAATTTATAACTTAGCTTTTCTTGTTTTCAATCTGAATAACTCAGTGTGCTATAATATCAATTTCAATAAACTGCGTGCATACACTTCTATTTTATGGTTGTTTGTGTTATTGTGTTTCCAATCCGAATAATCCAATGTACCAGACTAGTTTTCAGGAAGAGAAAGGTATGCACATATATTAAACATTCTATAGTAATATTTTCTAGTACTGTATATTTTTATGATTACTCTATATACATTATTTATAAGTAGCTGTCGTGCCACTGATTATTAAAATTTTACAATCAAGTAATACTAGAAATCCTATTTTAAAAATACACAAATCACACTTATTTTCTATAAGTTGGCCACCTGTCTAAGTTGGCCACTTTTCGATGGAACCGATGGTGGCCAATATAGATAGGTTTCACTGTAATATTGTAAAATGTATTTATACTTGCAGTTATATCATATTTCCCGAAAGTTAAATATAAATATAAAACTCTTCTTTCCTCTTATTTGCCTGTTTACTATTACATTGGTATCATTTAGCTTCATATGTGGATTGTTATATTTGTATATATATTCATCACATGTTCTTAAAATTCTGTGTTCAATTTCTTAGTAGATGTAATAAATGTTACCAAATTGTAGTTGGATGGTTTATTTTACATTATATTACCCATGTTAATACGCTGTCCTGTATGTATGTGATTGCGTGTGAATGAATGGCAAATTTAGTCTTAAGTACTAGCATTTAATATTGACTTACTGTGATGGTATTCATAATAAGTATGTAATAGCATTTTATATGTGTTAATGTATGAGGAAGGTTATGGAAGATAATCGATTCTAAAATAGTTTAAATCGGCTCTAGGAGAAAATTCAAAAATAACAGGATGAGCCAGAATAACTACAGTCTTTTCAGAAATCTCAAAATTTATATTTGTGGAAAATACATACATTCTTTAATTTTTTCTGGCTGATTCAAATGTGTGGTCGATCTACTATGGGAATTCAGATACTGTATAAAGATAATGTAACGTCTGAAAATAACAGATAAACGATTAACTTAAAACTTCTCGTCACTTGGGCTGGGTCGGGGTAACTTACACTTGCGTAGTTGTCTGGACCCAGGTCAGCGTCGTATGAGGGAACATGTGTCTCTTCTGGCTCATTTATGAATTGATCCACAAGTAATAACTTTCAAATATGAATTACCTTTTAATAACTATTCGGATTCCTTAACCATATTTCCAAAATTATCCAGTAATCCCTTCTCCTCTAACTTCTTCTGCCTTTCTTCTTTTCCTCCTTTTCTCCTTCTCTCCTTCCTTCTTATTTAGAGATGCAAAAAAGCTGGCTTTATTGAATCGATGTTTTTTTTTTCACATAAAAAGCCGGCTTTTTTGGGAAAAAAACGAGAATTTTGGAAATTTTGGCTTTTTTCACCTTCATGATTTTTCTATCTAAATAGCCTTCTTATAGTATATTCTATAGTTAGATAAGAATTCCATGACTGAATGCGATATTTCGCTCTGAAATTCACCATCAAGATGGATGGAGCACATGTTTTACGAATTAAAGCTAACATGAAGAATGTAGTATTTGAGGGTAATTTTAGAGGCTATTTAACTTTATTTTAACTTTTGAGTTATCGACATATTTTTTCTTCTCTAGTTTGTCATCCGTGTTTCATTTCTAAGAGCTTTTAGTACTCTAGCTTCTAGCGCAAAAGTTAAACTTGCCCATTTTTCTATTTATCGGTCAAAGCGTACGTTTTTCAATATATCCGTCAAACCGTACTTCCACATTTCTGTTATATTGTAGCTGTGAAGTGATTTAGCAATAATTTTCCGGACACAACCTTGAATACCACTTTATACAAATAATCAGTAGCGGATTTAGAAAAGTACTTTAGGAGGGTTTTTTCTGACTGTTTCGTTTCCTAAAAAGTCCTAATTTTATTTGAGAGGTGCTTGAAGTTTATGAGTACAGGCATATCTAATATTTCGTTTCGTTTATATGTTTAGCAATAATCTTCCGGATACAACTTTAAAAATCATTTTATACTGAGAATCAGTGGCGGATTTAGAAAAGTATTTTGGGAAGGGTATTCTTATTAATGTTTAGTTTTTTTAAACATTCGTAATTTTTATTTGACGGGAGCTTAAAGTTTATGAGTAAAGGCATAAATAATAGATATTTCGTTTGTTGCAGACATTCCGTAACTTTGGGGAACAGGTTTCAGTCCGAAAGACCGCCCCCTATCCTTCGCAAAACCGTCACTGCTGGTAATTAGTAATAATAACGATTTAAAAACAATAAGAAAGGAAGTCGCCCAACTCACAGTATACGCACTATTTCTACATTCACAGATGGAATGAAGAAAAGCTTTGTCAGAATGGTCGAATGCTGGTTGAATCCCGGACTTCCCGATAGAAGCGCAAAAGCTAATCACTCAGTCATGTTTGTTGTGCAGTTGTATTTAGCTTAACTTAAATATATTCCGTAGTCCTTTTTTTGGGGGGGGGGAGTTCCGTAATGATATGTTGAATCCCTCTTGTTAAAAATTCAGAAAACTTGAGGATTGGGTAAACTGTGATGGTGGTTCTATAAAACTTAACTGTAGAATTTCAAGAATATACAAAACCAAAAGCTCTGTATTTCTCTTATGTTTTATTTTAATTTTGTTTCAAAAAGAGGGTATGGAATATTTTGAAGTAAAAATACTACATACTATTTTGCTAGTTATTTGTGTATTCTTTTAAAAGAAGTGTTTACTTTTAGGGTTGGCTGGTTTACACCAACTTTTTTTTTTTTTAATAACTGGTTTAAACCACAAAAATAAAAAGAATGAAAAATGCGAATCGTATGAACTTCATGGTGACGTTTCCAGATATCAAACCATCTGCAATAGTTTTATTTCCCTTTCACCTTTTAATCAAGGTGTCCCATGTTCAATTCTCGGTCGAACCACAAATCTTCTTTCATGTGTAACCCAAGTAGCGGTTCGGATGTCAGTTTAAGCGAAAGTCTTCTCCTTGATAACCTCGGTATTTCGTAAGGATGTTAAGCCTAAATATACGAAACAAACCAAATTGTATATTTCTGCATGCCTAAATGCGTGTTGTTTTATAAAGAAGCCAAGATTGCTTAAATATATTGATAGAAATTGGTAAAATTTATCGATTGCCTACGTAGCTTCCAACATTAGCTTGGATTGGACTTTCAATGATATCTACGTACTGAATTTGTAATTTAATACCTCAGTTTTAGCGTACTGATTATGGTACGTTGACCTTTAAATTTTACATGCAAAGCAATAACAGGATTTTCCCGTTATTGTTTTACATTTCAAGTAATGACGGGATTTTCCCAATGGCTAGGGCGGGAGATTCTCAATTTAAGAAATTTACTGACCGGACTTCTTTAAGCTTATGGGAGTTCTTCCGGCATAACCCCGCTGTTGCATAATAACACCAAGGCGAAACAAACTTATTTCTGTGAACATGTAATATAAATACATAAAGCAAAAAATCTAAATAAAAAAACCTGGTTTAAACCAAAAAAGCCTGGTTTAAACATCTTCCAAAAAACGGATTTTTGGCATTTTCAAAAACAACCACGGTTCTTGCCAACTCTGCTTACTTTTTTGTATATAGGAGGTTAAAAAATTCTTATTATATACATTGGTTAATCCTGTGGAATTCATAATGTAAATATGTTGAAGAAAAATTGTTTGAAATATCTTTTCGAAATTCATAGTATATTTTCGATGTTTTATACTATTATCAGCATCAACCACTAATTAAATGATTTTTTGTGTTATAGAGAAGCGATACAAAGTCTGTGTTATCAATTTAAAGCAGTATTTTGAAAAAAGCCCAAAATTTCCCAAGCAAAAAAACGAAGCAGAAAAAACCGAGTTATTTTTTCAAAAAAGCCGTTTTTTCCGAGCCCTTGCATCTCTATTCTTATTTCTCACTCTTTTTTCCTATTCCTTATAAAACTGAATAGGGGTCATGACTGGGAGTTACATTGCTGCTTCTAACGATGATATTCAATTTAGGTCATTCCATTTAGAAAACACAACTTCGTCTTGGGTTGGCAACGCTGTTTTTCCGGTAATGTTCGTCAATACACGAACAGATGTCGACGTTTGTCTAGTTGGTTGGTGCAAAGTTTCGTTTCTCTGTCTCTTTTAGTTTATCCGTTATCACGGTTGGAAATTCTAAATTATGTTGTCATGTGGAAACGCCATTATCATGACTTTGTCGTCAAGTCGGCACGGGTTAACTTTCTCGTAGAGAGCTGCTCTTTCACTAATGCGTGTTTATGGTCACATAGAATACATTTCGGGGGTTTGCATATCGCAACACGGAACTACCCAAAATAAGGGACACCCTATTATATATATATATATATATATATATATATATATATATATATATATATATATATATATATATATATATATATATGACTAATTTTGAAGCTGGATGACTCTGCCTGCACAATTCATCCCATCTAAAAACATTTTTAGAAACCTAGATTTCCTGCAATTAAAAATGATCACCTGCGTGTTTTTTATACTCACGTTATCCAACAACAAAACTATGTAAAATGTTCTAAAATATACCAACACATTTTGGTATTGTTCACGTATAGAAAGTATGAAACTCTGCTAATATAACATCTAAAAGCATGATTTAACAGAGGATGACCACACTGCGTAAGAAAAATCTTTACTAGTCTTTTCACTTATGTATAGCATCGATTGTGTTTTTAAATTCTTGCAACTTTCTTCCACGTTTCAACCATTCTACATTACATAACACTTTTTGTTGTACTCCTAAATTTTAAGTTAAAAGAGGCAGCAAAATCACAAAAAGTTAAAAACTGAATTTGGGATAGATTTTCAGAGTTCCCTCCTATGTGTTTTTTCCCCACTAGATCTTGTGGAATTGGGATATACTTTAGTGGGGAAATAGTTACTAATTTCACATCATTTACGTATGCGTTAGTGGAATGTCTCAATACAGCTAGTGGGAAAACTAGATTTCTTAGTAGACATACAAGACATACAAATAGACAAGACATACAAATTTAGCGCTTTTTAACCAGCGCCTGGTTGTTTCTTTTGTAATAAATTGGCAACAGTGTAAAACTTGGGTGAAAAGTTTGACTCAATTCTTACAATGAACAATGACAAATTTCCGACAAAGAAGCAAACACAATGACGTTATACAGACAGTTGGTTTTCTGCTATATAGCTCCAGGTTTTGATTTACTGGCAGTAATACAAGAAGAAACATTTTTCAGTGTGGTACGTACCTTTACGACATCCCTAGTATTCAATTATCACGGGATCCAAATTCACTTCTAGCTTAAATTCGTTACCAGGACTGTGACTACAGTAAATTTTCGTAGTTCCACTTCAAGCTGGTACACAAAAAATAAAATAGATACTGGCGTTTGTTTTTTCTTAAATCACCATTGTTGCTTGATGACACTGTTAAAGGTCTGCTATCCACAGGGTGCGAATTAAAGGGCATTTTGCAAGGGGGATAAAGTGTACTTTTCAGAAAACTTACATGGAGAAATTGAAGACACTTTGGGAGACACCCAATTTCACAGAGGGGGATTTCCCCTATTCCCGTGGTAATCCGGACACTTCATAGCCGTTGTTAACACGAATACAAATTGACAATATGTGCCCTATAGTTTCATATTAAGAACTGTTTTCGAAGAAAACATTTATTCAAGCTTGCCGCTTCATTATTCAGCGCATAAGCCCACATATTTCTGCACGGCTGGTTGAAGTTTTAAAATGGGTGTAGCGTGAAATATAAAAGTTGGACAATATCTTAAAGACCTAAGGTGATAGGGCAAAACGGTTTTGAGATTTGAATTATGTATGCCAAATTGCATAAGAAAATGTAAATATCATGTCAGATATCCACAGCTCGTTTTTCAATGTTGCAGGCACGTTTTTACAAATGCTCCTGATGATATTGGACATTTTAGAGGAATACGTTCATAAGGTCAGAATTTCAAAGTCAGCTGCATTTCATGATCACTCATCACCTCTTCCTCTCTATATACGAGACCAGGTAGATAAACAAATTTAAGAACACCTCAATGCAAAGACCCAAAGACAATAGTGACCTCCACTTTTGGTTCTTCGTAAGCCAGGTACACAAGAGTTTCGGATTGTTCTCAACTTGCAAAAATGTAATAGTTACACCAAACGTTTATCAGTCCCTTTCAATCCACAGAAGACGTTGTAAGCTCTCTCAAGGGAAAAACTTTCATAAGTACTTTAACTTATCGGCCAGTTATTTCCAAATTTTGCTTTATCATAAAAGCCGAAAATGCATGACTTTCGAGGTAATTCAATCCAGAAAGTCGTACGAATATTTGAGGTGCGTTGTGGGACACCGGACCTCGAACCAGGCGCTCAGTCTCAGGACGAGAATGATTTTGGACGGATTACCTGATAAGATTCCTATATATGTTGATGATATTGTTTGCGGAAGTTACGACTTCCAGCAGCAGTTAAAGGATTTAGAACTTCTATTTAGGAAGCTTAGACAACACGATTTTCGTGCTTCTCCTAACAAAAACACACTTGTTATCAAGAGTTTAATGTATTAGGATATCACGTCAGCGGGGATCCATCAAAGTATCACCAAAAATAGCTAAGAAGATAAAAAAGAACTTTAAAATGCCAACTACAAAACGAATTCTCAAGAGTTTTATTGGGTTATGTTCGTATCTTGGGGCACATATTAAAGATTTTACGAAAAAAATCAAACCATTCCAACAATTGGCAACTCCTAACTCTAAATTTAAATGGTTAAAGGAACATGACGCTCCTTTTTGAACAACTGAAGGAGGACATACTTCAGGCCGCCTCTCGCTTTTTTCACTTTGACGATTCCTCAGAAATTAGGGTATACACCAACAGCAGCCAGATCCCGCCAAGGGGTATACTAGCTTGTTATAACCAAAAAACTGACAGAGAGGGTGGTGGCGTATTGCAGCAGAAGATTGACGAAATCCGAACACAAGGCTAGTACTCCCAAAAAGAATCAATGCTCTTATACATACCGTACGAAAATTTTGTTACTTTCTACTCAATAGAAAATTTAATCTTTATGTGGACGCCAAATGCTTAGGTACACTAAATACACAACCAGATAATGTTGGTAAGCATACGAGGTATAAATTATTTTTAGCCGACTATGACTTTAACATACAATATTTACCAGGCTCTAAACACAGCCAACATCATTAGTAGACTTGAGCAAACAAAAGACATCATAAAGGAAGAAGAGGATAAAGACCACAGTGAACAAAAAGCGAAGATTGTCATGCATTTAGATCCAACAGCCTTCAGGTTAATATTTTACAAACGGGAAATAAACGGATCTTTTACCTAATATAGCGAAGGAACAGCGTACGTAAAGACGATAATTATAAAGATATTATCTCTGTCTTAGAAGGAAAAGAACCAGACTAAATTTCTACAGTTAGATCGGCAAGATTTTTTGTCTTAAAGAAAATTTTATATGCCGCATCTTAAGAATTAACTTGCTCATACGATACGTACGTGCCCAGACTGTCAAAAATTAAAAAAGACTACCAGAAAAGAAAGACGCTGAGCTGTTGCATCATCCTGTAGAATACATTGCAACAGCTTGGGTCTATGAGCTTGGACCATTTCCAAATGAAGGAAAACGAAATAAGTATATATTAATAGCAACAGAATTAGCCACGCGTTAAGCAGTCTCAAGGACAGTGGACTCAATAACTGCCGAAAACACACAAATTTTTAACATGAAATCATTTTAAAATTTGGAGCATTTAAGACATTATACTTGAACCAACATAACACAGCTATAAGAAAATTATATATGCCGCATCTCCGAGCAACCAACGGAGCCGCTCGTTGAAAGCATCTTGCACAAAAGTAAAACTTCACCTACAAATATCCCCCAGCATATAATCATGCTTCGATTGAATTGGTACAACAAATGAATAAAATTATACAGAATTGTCTTAAATTTTTCGTACAAGAGCATCACACTGACTGGGAAGGATGGCTACCATGTGTTGTTTTCGGAATCAACACACATACAAGGTGGAATCAAATACTTTCTAGCTTTTCACTATTTTGATATGAACCTAGAATTCCTATGGAATGCATGTTTGGTTCTAAACAAAACATACAAATTGATAAAGATAAATTAGAAAAAAGGTGCAAACCAATCTGGAACAGACATATATTAAAGAAAATAAATTTTATGATAAACGCCATAATCAAGTATTCTACAAGACAGTAGACCTCGTTCTAGTTTACTTTCCTACAAGAAAACATGGTTACCCCAAACATTTCACAAATCATTACGAGAGGCCAGCGGAAGTAAAGCAACAACCTAATCCAAATTTATACCGAATTGAGTTACCTTCCAAATTCAGGAACAGAATACAGAATCTTTCGATAGATCGTCTGAAACCATTTTACACCGAATGAACATTTTGTCAGCACAGACTTCTACATGGGCACAAATATAAGAAGAATACAACAAAATTTCAAGTACTTACCAGCAGCAGAAGACATGGAGCAGGAGCAGAAAAAAGAACAAAAGAGCTGCACTATCGCGGATAAAATTGCATTTCTTTATTTCACTTAGAATTAATCTCATTCAGTTATTTAACTTCCCTGCATCGGTAGTTCCGTTCAGCCAACAATCTACAAACTCAACATATTTTTTCTCTTTTAGTTCCAAAAGTCAATCCATGCAAGGGCAAAATACATTACTTTCTTGTTTCTAACATCGCTTCTTCAATGGGAACTACATGATCACCTGTTACGTCATTTTTCTTTTTCTTATACAGGATGTTCATCAAATCAGGTTACTAGCAATCTTATACAGAGTGACCAAAACTTCACGTTCTCTATTTCCTCCTTATTTTAAAAAAAGATTCAGATTCTTCTTTCCCTAATTCTTATAATGGTAATCTATTTGTGCCTTATCTTTAATAAGTCCCGTTATAAAGGCAAAAGTTTAACAAATTGTGTAGACATCTCATTACCATTGGGAAGACTTCATTCATCGGCGCCTGCTGTTCAAATTGATAATCATGCAGTCCAGACTGAAAATACCGAATGTGATTAACATCGATACCGATTCTAATAAACAAAAAAACTTGACTAATACCCACAAATAGTGAATTAGTAAACTAGTTTATTAAATACGGTTATGGCACTTTCTACACCTTCTGAGGGAACTGATAATGACAATTTGATCCTGCTTAACCGGAACAGTAGTATAGTGCTATTAAATTTGTATTGTATATATTTTAAAACAATTGTATTTAGTGATTTTATAGTGTTTTAAGTGTCTTTAAGAGTGTTACAGTATAATGTGTTTTTCAAGTGTATCAGTGTTTCTGTGAAACTTCACTCCAGTTCATTACAAATGTGTTTTTTAAAATAATCTTGTACATTATTTTTTCCAGTGTGGGGGTGTAAGGACCCCCACATCATAACGTAAGCACATGTTTATGGATGACACGTGCTAACGTTTACAAACAAGCAAACGATACACTGAACAGGAAGATCCCATCATTCTGTGGAAGACATTGCGAGAACTTGGGTTTATGATGAGCTTGGACATTTTCCAAGTGAAGGACGAAATAAGTATATATTAGTAGCAACAGAATTAGCCATTGCGAAGATCAACACGGTGGGAACCGAAAGAGGACGGCCTATAAAACAGGAACTACAGACCACTGATCGCCTACCTACAAGAGTTCTGGAGATCGCACTGGACTAAGGGGCTCAATCTATCCTAATATCCCTGAAGGCTGCACTGAAGCGAAGGGGACTCCTCAATACAAACCATACCTCACGAGTCTGCCATAAGCCGAGGAGGTTTCCTAGGACCGTAACCTGAAGTCGCTACAAGACATCCCGGTGGCTGACATAAGCGAAAGGGTTCCCATATAAAACGTTACTTCCTTCACCCTTGGTAATAAACGAGATTCTGATATATTAACCTTTCTAAAACAAAGACTATTTTTTACTTTTACAAATAAATCAATAAATCGGTGAAGGGCTAGATTCTCGATCCATTATTGACTATACTTACACAAAATATTGCAATATATATATATGACTGAATAAAACGTAACACCTGCGTATAATTTCTAATTTCTAATGAAACGTTGCCTGTTACTACAGGCGTACCTGAAAATAAATGAATGAATGAGAAAATGAATTCATCTTCATTATTTCAGTCACACTTAATGATATATGATAATCTTTTATCTGATGTTTTATTGACATATCCTACTGCTCTTTATGCTATACTTTCAAAAATCAATGACTACTTTTGAGATACATTGTTTATATATTAATCACTAAAACTTACCTCAATTACATTTCAATGAAATAATAATCGTAAATCCCAATCAAATGTATTGACAGGACTAAAACGCACACGAGTCACTTTTATTCTGTGAAACAAACAAACGTAATGTGTCGACACGACCGGTGCACTTCAGTGTTTTCCTCACATTGGTTATACTAGCGCCCCATTTCGATTATTTTTGTTGGTTAGTAAGGTTAGTGCAGAAGCAAGAAATGAATCGCGGAATCTATTACATTTGAAACTGTCGATAACATAAGTAATGGCAGCCATGGATTAAATTTATTTATATATTTGTTTACTTATTTATTTTACATATAAGTACAGTAATAAACTTCGTAGCACTGATAACACATATCTACAAATTTCAACTTTCAAAAATGTGCAGAGAAAATAATGCAAAATACTAAATCAAGCGCCCAGAAAACGAAAATGCAGTCAGTTTTTTCGTATCAACCTCAGATTTTCTGCTATGATAATGATGACGATTAACTGCTAACAGGAATAAATGTAATTGGAAATAGTAAATAAAAGCTGTTTATGAAGATAAAATCTAAGTTTTAATGAAAGATATGCATGTATTTGATACTAAACATTGTACACACATCACTTACAAACTTACGTGCATATCGTTATTACGTATTTATATACAAGGTGCTCCGGAAAAAGCCTACAAACTTCGCACATGTGTTCAGAACCTCAATACAAGAAAAAATCTTCAACTTTGATCGAAAACTCTTAATTACGGAGATAGGGATAATAAAAGGGTAAGAGAAATGACAAATTCCAGTAATTACTTATAACTAGCTCTCTCTCCGTAATTAAGCGTTTCGATCATAGTCGCAGAAAAACATTTTTCTTGTATTAAGATAATGAACACATATGATAAGTTTGTTACTTTATCCCCAGAACACTCTGCATGTTTACTTATAAGTTTGATTAAGAAAAATGATTAACGGCAAAGACAGTTTCGAAACATTTTCCCGTTTCTATGTTGGGGAGTTTTCTCCCAGGAGGAACTAACAGTAATCTCTCATCATGGACGGGTGCTATTTCCGTCTATAACGTTTTTCTATCTGGAAAATGTTCTGGTGAAAACGCTCACCCTGTTCATTGCTTATAGCAGCTAATTTTTCAGAGAAATAACTCAAATGTAATTCCTGACAGTCAATGAATTTTAAAATGCATATTTCACCCTTGTGCCTCACTATTTTTCAAGAAGTTTCTGTACCAGTATTTCATACTTTTCTTCTCTTACAAGTAAACTATCGATGTTCTTGACCAAAGTTGAGAGAGGATGTGGAATATCAAGAAACTAGCGTAAGCAAAGTTTAACGTAATTCCGTCCATAAAGACGTCCGCAGTGGCCAAAAGCCTGATTGATCAGAATAAGCAATAACAATGTGTGTCAAGTTTAAAAATTTCATTTTATTTGTAAAACGGGTAAAGGGATGAAAAACAAAAATATGTTAACCGACACCGGGAGGAAGTAGACATCAATTTGACGGTATGCTTATTATGGCTGCCATCTTGAAGTCGCTCATCTTGTATCTCGCTCGACTTTTCTAAATAGGAAGAGGGTCATGTAATATATCAAATTGGGCAAGAAATACAATGGTGAAGTCTGTTTTTATAAGTTTATATTCATAATACAATGAAATGCACATTGACATATATTCATTGATTTAAAGATTGCTTAACAGCTTCATCTTTTTAGAAAGAATTAAAGTCATGAAAACCTAATGTACGCTAGTGATAACATCGGAGATAGCTACTTATGAAAGGTATAATATCGACTGCAGAGAAAATGAATAATAAGACGATCACAAACCTTAAGAAACTGATGGAAGATGGATAACGTATTTTCCATTGGTTTATTCGAGTTAGAAAACAAACCTTCATAAGCAGACATCTATATTCAGTACGCACTAGTATACATTCGATTTTCCTGATTTGATTTAAAAAAAAAACACCCACGGGATTTTTCACAGGAGAGGGCAAAGCTTGACCTCTGGTTTTGTATTTTTAATATAGCTGTAATAAGAGAAAGAATATGCAAAGAAGTCATAGTGAGGCTGTTTTATTTGATACCATTTCGGTATTCAATGTAGCATCACATGACATAATCAGTACGAAAGCCATCAACTTTTACTTAATGGGGTGTTACAACAAAATACTTTGGTTTGTGTAATATTTACCTGTACCTTGGGCAGAAAGTACTCATACATATGCACTATACTTAGTAGAATGTTCATTTCATATTAACAAAAGAAGAATGTTGTTAATATATGTAAGTGATTATTATGATATAGTTGATGATATGGACATGTTTTATGGTTACCTAGTCAGTGAGTGTGTGTACTTAACAGTTTTAAGAAAAGGATATTATAAGTTATGTCAAATAATAAACCAGTTTAACATCGCTTATAGACGTTGTCAGTTTTATTAAAAAGGTGAGATTAATGATATTAATATATCGAAGCTAATATTTCTATGACGAAGAATTACTACCACTTCGGATTTTTATCTCAGCAAACGAACCAGGTTTACGACTATCTTTTTGATAAGTCGTTGTAAAAATTTGGTTTACCTCACCCGGGACTTTGTAAATTCGGGTTAAATTCCAAAGTTGGGCGTCCGTTTCTAGCGAAATTTTTAAAATTTACAGGAAATATATGGATAATTTGATCGTTTGTGTGCTTGATAATATATAAGAGTCTCGAAAAATCTGTTTATTTGTTATATATAAGCGGTTATAAACATGGGACTATATGGCGAGCGGAGGGAACTACTTGGCGCAAGGTAACCGAACAGTTGCATTGTGGGAAAGAAACGAGCATTTATGTTACCAATATGGCGAATGTACAAGGGCAATGAACTAGCAATTTTAACATTTGTGAAGGAATACATTGATAACGAGCAAAATCTTTTAAAAGTTTGTGAAGAGCACGGATTAATGAACCTAATAACAAATTGCAGAAAGTGTGGAAAGGAGATAAGAATGAAAAAAACTTGATTAAAGCTGACGCCCAACTTTGGAATATATGCCGTAAATTCAATTCCCGAAGAAGAGTAAGGCTGAATTTACTTTCATATTACAGTTAATGAATACGAACTTAACAATATTGCGAAGTGGTAAAGTAATCATAAGAAAAATGGACAACGAAACAATGCAGCAGGAATCAAATACTAGTGACAGCGATGAGACTAGTGTAACACCAGGATTGGCATCGGAAGATATCTTGTTGGCTTTACAGCGACAAATAATGCAGATGTCTACCGAGATAAAGCAGACCATAGAGCAGAAGTCTAACGAAGCTAACAAACAAAATGAAGAATTAAAGCAGACCATGGAACAGAAGTTCAACGAAGCTAACAAACAAAATGAAGAATTAAAGCAGACCATGGAACAGAAGTTCAACGAAGCTAACAAACAAAATGAAGAATTAAAGCAGACCATGGAACAGAAATTCAACGAATCTAACAAGACCATGGAGCATAAGATAGAACTGAAGTTTGACGAAGCTAACAAGCAATATGAAGAATTAAGTAGGCGGATAGAACAGAAATCAGATGAAACGAAACAGATAATTGTCCAGGTGGTGAACGACATTTCCTCACAGTTCGAGGAAAAGTTAAAAAGGATATCCGATGATTGTCAAGAAAAGCACAATCAACAAAACCAAGAAATTAGTGCTGTAAAAAAGGATTTAGAAGTAATAGAATCTTCCATTAAACAGCAAAAGATCCAGGTCAGCAACAACTCTAATAACATACGTGTAAATACACAGTTGTTAGCTACTATTCAGGAAGAGATTAGAACGTTACAGGCTAAAGACAACATTAACCGTAATAACTTGGGTAGTGATTGCTTTGAGTTGCCCCACTCACCAGAGATGAACTCGCCTTTGCCCGGATCTGATGAGGATATTATACTAGAAGAAAGTTGTCCGAAGAACACTGATGAGCGAAACATAGATGGTGTCATGACACAGCACGTCACGGATAGGAACTATCACTCAACAAGAACAAGGAATGAGAAAAGGAAGGTAAAATTAAGTGTTAAAATGAGTGAAATTAGAGCTATGAGCAAATTCAGTGGTAAGTGTAATGAGAATGCTACTTCTTTCTTAGAGAAATTCCAAGACGAATGCAATATAATGTCTATCGATCGATCACAATATCTGAAATTAATACCCCATGTATTACTCCCACCTTGTTCCTTATGGTTTAAAGCCATACGTGATCACATTAGTACCTATGAGGAATTCAAAGCGGCATTGATCGCAAATTATGAAAATGACTTTTTGTTGGCAAATAGAGATGCCACCCTTAGAAATCAACACTTCAATCCTCGATTGCACAAATCTCTTGTAGAGTTTGTTGTAAATGTCTACAACGAATTAAAGGTCGTTAATCCTTTGCAATCGGAATCGAGAATAATAGCATCGATTCGAAATTTGCTTCCATTTAAACTGCAACAGATCTTATTTTCCACACAGTGTATGAGTTTCAGCCATTTATTGATGCTTGTCCAATGCTACGAAACTCAATACCATGCCATGAACCCACAATCAGGAATGGGTAAAAATAAGAATAATTCAGATCATTTGGTGCCTGTTCGGAATTTAAATATTCGGAGTGTGAATAATACAGGACCTAACCTAAGTCGAGTATACTCTAGCAATCAAAATGCGCACAATAGGCAAGGTTATGTAGAGAATCCGCCTAACCTAATTAATAGTAGCAATTCGTATGTTAGATCATATAGTCAAAATAGATTTAAAAATCGACGTAATGTATGGCGAAATTCCAGAAATGCAGCGAACTACGTAGATAGACGTAATTGGAGATCAAGAGATGGGACTTCATACCAAAGTCAGAATCACGATGAAAGACATGTACAATTCGCGGCAAAAAACCTGCAACATGAGGATATATGTTTATTGTGAAACTACGCCTAACATCACAGAGAATGAACATAACGTCTAAGTGGAACGAATCACGCCAGGATAAACCTCGGCCTCCTACCGTGCACACTTATTTTGGAGCAAAGTACTTCTTCATTTCACAATAAACTTATATGTTCATGTTGCAGGTTTTTTGCCGCGGATCGTACAACACAATGTAGAATCTAATCATGATAGCGCAGTACAGTGTACTTTATTAGAACCGTATGCAAGTTCGAATGTAACCTGATTACCGTTACTGAAATTAGGTTAAATTCATGTTAGTTGTAGATTCTTGTAAATTTTCATTTTAAGTTTATGTGTTAATATCAATAATGAAAACGATTCTTAAAAATACTTGAAATGCTTAAATAGAGTTTTAGGTAGACTGGAAAATTAATTTTCAAATGATTTTTATTCTTTCTTGTTAATATGAGGAATTATAATTCGATTTACAATCAATTAAAAGCAAAGATTATTTATATTAGATTGATTTGTGTTGAAAACTTAATTGTCAAAGATTATGTTAAAAAGAAGCTCTATTCTATAATATCAATTATCCAACGACTACCTTGAAAGAAATTCTTCTTTATTATAACATCTTAGTGCTACTATGTATACCTTTAAATGCAACATCCGACTTATTTGTTATTTAATGCGCCCGTAAAGATGAATATTATTTGTAACCCACGTTTGTCCTTTACATTTTTCGAAATCGCACCCGTCGACGATTAATTAAATAAGCGACGATATTTTAATAAGGAAATATATTAATAATATAGTGGATAATAATTAAATAAATATAATTAATGTAATTAAAGATAAATATTGATGAAATGAAAGAATTGTTATGAATGTATTTATACATATATGTATATGTGAAATATAATGAATAGATATACAAGGTGCGATCAAAATATGATGGACATATATAATATAAGAACACTAATGTAAACGGACCAGTGGTTCTTGAAGATAAAAGTCAAGCCTACTCATGACTTTTATATTCAGTCCCTTTGTCGAGCGACATTTTTATACAACAAAATACTTTGGTTTGTGTAATATTTACCTGTACCTTGGGCAGAAAGTACTCATACATATGCACTATACTTAGTAGAATGTTCATTTCATATTAACAAAAGAAGAATGTTGTTAATATATGTAAGTGATTATTATGATATAGTTGATGATATGGACATGTTTTATGGTTACCTAGTCAGTGAGTGTGTGTACTTAACAGTTTTAAGAAAAGGATATTATAAGTTATGTCAAATAATAAACCAGTTTAACATCGCTTATAGACGTTGTCAGTTTTATTAAAAAGGTGAGATTAATGATATTAATATATCGAAGCTAATATTTCTATGACAAAGAATTACTACCACTTCGGATTTTTATCTCAGCAAACGAACCAGGTTTACGACTATCTTTTTGATAAGTCGTTGTAGTGTTTAAAATAAAAGAGGGTGTACACTCAGAATAATGATATACATTTTTACACAAACTCAAAGAAACCAACGTTTTTACGCCAAGGAGTGTATGTAAGGAAATTTGGGGATATTCGGGGGGGTGCAGAATGCTCAGTGGGCATATGTATTTTTACAACAGAAATCGTCAATGTAAAAATAAAGGAACTACTGCAGCACTAAATTCAGATAATACTTGGTAGTTTATGCCCGAAAACTTAAAACAAACTATTCATTTACTTTTTTTGTTAGAGGCCTTACCCTCCTTTGTGGAGTCCATGAATGTATAGGAAAGGTGCCGAATATCGGATATTATTTGAAGAAAAGGAATAAAATCTTTACCAACAGATATTTCATTGATATAGTTTCTTCTAAATGTTATCTTTGTATATTATAATATGAAAGTTTCGAAGTAATAAAAGAAAGATACACACATTTTAGTACAAACAGGCATTTTTCTCAGTTCGGAGAAAGGTTGCCCAATATCGGATAGTAAGGGGTCTTAATATCAGACGGAAATTAAAATGATAAAGGTTTTGAAAAACACAATTGGAGAATACTGTGCATTATTTTAATTATATTAAATGGTGTAAATATATACAAAACGTAAAGTTGCAAAACATGTAGATTTAAGTAAACGTTGTTCTACAAAGTAGACTACTTTTTAAATATGTAAATATGTTAATTTATCTTAGCGAAACATTGTTCTACAAAGTTGTAAACGTTTTCAACATGTAGATTTAGTTTTAAGTAAACATTGTTCTATCAAACAGACAACTCCCTAAATATGCAGATTTTCTGGTACTTAAGCAATGTTTAACAAAAGAGGCTACTTTCTAATAACATAGATTTATTTGTAACTAAACGTTGCTCTACTCATCTGTAGTAGGATATACCAAGAAGTTAAATTACTGACAAAAATCACAAAGGATTTCCACGTTTTTGGATAAGTATCTACACATAGCTCTGTCCCACTTAAGACATGGGATACATCTCGTCCATAGTTCGCCACCTTTGTCAAGTTTATACGGCTGTGAACAAAACATTAAAGATTTTGGATGCCTTGGCGCTTCCCCCCCTCAGGCGCGAGGTCCGATTGGGAGCAATCATTCTAATCGGCTTACAGGTAAGTCCGACCCTGATAACACTAGTTAACAAATTTAAACTTTTTGTTTGTTACATGAGAAAAATCATCTGATCTTAAAGGAACTTTTTGCGCTGAATTCGAATATGCACTCGGTTTCTCTCCATCACGTACAGTTTTCCCGTAACAGAGGGATTTTCGGGAAATTCCCTCAAAAATTTCCCTTTTTCAGATATTTTATTCCCCTAGCTCTTGTCCCCTTACATATAGTAACATAGAAATTATACCTAAGTATACCTTGATTTATATTTAATAAACCCTAAAAGTTTCGTAAAAATCGCTTTGTTCTTTCTAGAGAAATAAATATATTTGTATGTATACTGTGTGCACTGTTTATTGCACCTGATAGTAATGCTTTCAGATCTGAGTTGGGGTAAAAACGATTTGCTTTATTACTACAAACACAGACATAAAAATGAATATTTACAATAGTCAACAACACACTTTCCCCCCTCCCGGTATCGTTTCCCCCTCCCCCGCGCATTTCTTTATTGTGTTCTTGACACCTGGTGAGGGAGTTTTGTACATTTTTATATTGATGTGTGGTTTAACACTACTTCACTTTCAAAGTTGTCTTTGCTGCTAAGAGTGCTTTCATGTTTGATCTTAACGGCATTATACCCAACTAAGACCAGAAGTTTAGTTTGTGATCAGTACAATGGCGTCAAGAGGACGGCGTTCGTGTGTTAACTCACCAAATAGTTTTTGTTATGTGTGTGGCCAGTTTGTAGTTAATGGACAGTGTAGATCCATTACGCCATTGGTGAAACTAGCATATTATATATATTTCGGATGTCGTGTGGGAGATCAGGACAAAACTTGGGCACCCAACATAATTTGTGCGTCGTGCTACGTCACTTTACTTGCATGGGCCAAAGGGAAACGGAGGTTCATGAAATTTGCTGTACCAATGGTGTGGAGAGAACCCACCAACCATCTGGATAATTGTTATTTTTGTCTCACAGTAGTTAAGGGACATTCTAAAAAAAGCAAATACACAATAAGTTATCCCAACGTTAAATCCGCAATTAGACCTATTCCGCACGCGAATGAACTTCCACTTCCCGAGCCCCCTACCAACTGGGAAGAGAGATGACCTAAAGACTCTGATGATGATCATGACCTTGATGAACCATCGACATCAACATGTACATCCAAGGATCCAACGTTCATCCCTGACTGTGTTCGCGAGCCACATTTCATCCGGCAATGTGAACTTAATGACCTAGTCCGTGATTTGCACCTGACAAAACAAGAGGCGGAACTTCTGGGATCAAGGCTCCAGCAGTGGAACTTATTGGATGCAGAAACGAACATATCAGTGTACAGGAAGGCATGTTCAATTTTCAAGCTATTTCTCAATGCAAGATAATGTGTGCGTATGTACGGATATAAATGGGTTGATGGCGGAGCTAGGAATTCCTTACGTTCCAGAAGAATGGAGGTTATTTATCGACGCGTCAAAGGTTAGCCTTAAAGCTGTCCTTTTACATAATGGAAATAAAAAACCTTCTATACCACTTGCGCACTCAGTGAAGATTAAGGAATCCTATGACACCATGTCAACTTTGCTAAATCTTATAAATTACAAGGACCATTGTTGGCAAATATGTTGTGATCTCAAGGTAGTTGGTATTTTATTAGGACTGCAGTGCGGTTACACGAAGTACCAATGTTTTTTATGTTTATGGGATAGCCGAGCTGATGACAAACATTATGAAGTGAAGGAATGGGAACCTAGAGTGAATTACGTACCTGGAGAATGCAACGTCAAATACGCTCCTTTGGTAGATCCTAATAAGATATTACTACCGCCACTTCATATCAAGTTAGGACTTATGAAAAACTTTGTCAAAGCCATGGGCACATCTGGTGAAGGTTTCAAGTATTTGCGAGATAAGTTCCCTAACCTGAGTGATGCTAAGATTTCAGCGGGAGTGTTTATTGGTCCCCAAATTAGGAAATTAATGCTTGATGATAGCTTTGACAGCAAGTTAAACAGTGCTGAGCTAGCTGCCTGGACAGCATTTAAGTGTGTTGTGCGCAACTTTCTGGGCAATAACAAAGCTGAGAGTTACACAGAAATCGTACAGGACATGATACAGAAATACAAAGAGTTGGGTTGTAGGATGTCTTTAAAAATCCACTTTTTGCACTCCCACCTCAGCTTCTTTCCTGCTAACCTAGGTGCTCTCAGCGACGAACAGAGGGAAAGATTCCACCAAGATATAATGGCAATGGAGAAAAGGTACCAGGGACGATGGGATCCTTCAATGATGGGTGACTATTGTTGGGGTCTTGTTAGAGAATGCAACATTTCTTACAAAAGAAGGAAGTAGTGTACGTTTTTGTAACCCAATGGAAGTTTCATATATTGTGATAGTTTTGATTGTCTTTTCATGACCTTTTGGTACATTTGTATTGTTTATTGTAAATTGTCACACTTGTAAATTATATTGCATTATATATTATATATGTGTTTGTGGTAATAAAGCAAAACGTTTTACCTCAACTTAAGAGATCTGAAAGCATTACTCACTCACACACTCACTCTATGGCCTATGGAACCCGGAGGTTCAGTGCCGCGTTCACAAAAGCTCTCCACTGACTTCTATCCTTAGCTAATTGCATCCAGTTTCTACTTTGTATTCCTATCTCTGCGAGATCCATCTTAATATTGTCCTCCCATCTGCGCCTAGGTCTTCCTAATGGTCGTTTTCCTATGGGTCTACCAGTCAAGACTTTGAAAGCGTTTCTACTTTCTTCCATTCTAGCTACATGACCTGCCCACCTAAGCCTCCTAGACTTGACGACCCTAACAATGTTGGGTAAACCGTATAAACTATGTAGTTCCTCGTTATGAAGCTTCCGCCATTCCCCATTCTCGTTCCTCTTGGGTCCGAATATTCTTATTACTATAAGGTGCAATAAGCATTACTATAAGGTGCAATAAACAGTACACACAGTATACATACAAACATATTTATTTCTCTAGAAAGAATAAAGCGATTATTACGAAACTTGGAGGGTTTGTTAAATATGAATCAAAGTATACTTAGGTATAATTTCTATGTTAGTATATGCAAGTTGACAAGATCTTGGGGTGTAAAATAAACGAAAAGGGAAATTTTTGAGGGATTTTCCCGAAAATCCCTCTGTTACGGGAAAATCGTACGTGATGGAGAAAAACCGAGTGCATATTCGAATTCAGCGCAAAAAGTTCCTTTAAGAACAGGTATTTCCTTTTATGTAACAAGACCTTTGTTAACTAGTGTAATGGGAAGGAACAGCGATATTTGCACACTTCTGTAAGTAGCTTACAAGCATTCTTATCGATAACCTAAACGTCTGCCATGGAAATGCATTACTCAATTCATACACTCAAACTCCAATCTAAATAACGTTCATTACAGGTTATAAACTTCGATATTTTTTAAAACAACCATAAAAACACTACAACCTACTTTCGCCACCGACAATCACAAAAATGACAACTTTCCTTTGGCCTAAGATCCTACGACTCTGCCATTTGAGACACTTCTACGTAACTGAAAATATAAAAAGTCTGCGAAAACTATAGTTTCCAAAGTGTCGTAGGACAAAATAGCTAACAACTAGAGATCCATCTCACTCTACTGATGAGAAAACAAACGTTGGACTTGACTAGACAGGTTACTTACACTCTTATACAGGGTTTAGGTTTGAAACGGGAGTTTTAAACGGAAATTTTGTGAGAGTATCCTTCTGTTTTCCATTACCATTGGAAGTACTTGCCTGGGATGAAACCCAACTAGAAGTTGTCGCCGTAAACTGATGATGAAAAAATAATTTTAACTAAGATCCACCAATAAAACAAATCATTCAAGTGTTTATTTATTTGTTGAACAAATTCCCAGATACAGCATAACTTTGCCATTTCACACAGGGAAGTGTTAACAAAAAAAAAAAAAAAAAACACCACCACCAACAACAACAGAAAGTGTCAACCAATAGTACAAAAGTAATATATTTCGCAAAAACTCGTTTAATTGCTCTTTCAAACACCGAATAACTGTGAAAAAATGTCCACATCAGTTGTTAAATGATAGTAATAGTTCGGTATTCTATTATAAAGAGACCTCTATATAATTGCCAACCTAGGGCGGGCAAGATGGAATAGGTGGGTATTCCGGGAAGGAACACGTAAAGATAGTTCCTGAAGTAATGTTTCCGATCTTAAGTTCCCATTAATTATTTTATGAAGAAAGGGCGTGGATGGATAAGTATAGTGACATGGCCCCAGATGAATATTGGGACAAGTGGGTGGTATATAGGTACCCCCAAGATAAATGAATCCCTCACGTTTCAAACCTCAACTCTCACTGTGTCATGAGAAATAGCGCAAAATCGAAAAAGTGGGATTAATTTATTTTTCAACAATGGCTCAATCGATTTTGTTCAAACTTGGATGTATGTATAGATGTATAGAAGGGCTTTGTCTGAAAAAATTAACATCTCCGCCCGATCACTTTCCCCCTCAAAAAATTCGATTCAATATTTTGAACCCCTTTTGACCTATGCTGGTCTGCGAGCACAATTATGAAAAAAATAATTTTAGATGGAGCTTTAACAGTACAGTCACATAGTTTTTCCAAAATTGTATCACGGGTACGCCATAGTCAAAATAAGCGAAAACCAACCATACCACACCTAAAAGGGGGTAGTTGCAAAACGAACAGTTATTGATGTAACTTTAACATATTTGCTACGTGGAATGAATGAGAAATCACACGTGAAAAGCACCAAACTCACTGAGGCCCCATTTGATGGTTTGTGGAGTTCACATCCCCACTTTAAGCCAAACTGAAACTGTTGATATTGGTGGTTATTTCATATGAATCAACCAGCCTGAATATGAGGTTAAAATTGCAATTAGACCCCCATAAATAACCCATTTCAGGATGCCTAAAGTTTCAGTGTGAGTGTTCATATAAAAAATCAGTGTTACCTATAGGGGAGAATTGGCCAATGCCGAACGCTCACTTTGCAACGAATCTTGTGAAGATAAAAGGCAGCGACAAGTACTGCCACTACACGGATGCAACGTGAAACCCTCCCAGTGCACCATTTTGAAGCAAGGAATCGGAGTGATAGGAACAAATGTTGTTTTGCGTATTCATTTTATAATATTCGATTGGTCTAAACGTGCAGGTAAAACACAGTCACATATATTTTTTGCATTTGTATTGTATTAAAAATGAAAGTATGTATTGTTGTGAATGCAATAAGCTATTTCTGTGCTTTGGGCTTTGATTATGTTTGATGTCATGATAACACATTCTCATGGTGGCTGTGTGGGGCAATGCCGAACAGTGTTCGGCAACTGTTCGGCATTGTCCGCAACTGTTCACTATTTTTTGTCTCGTCCAAATTGATATTTTACTCACATTTGCACAAAAGAAGTTCTGAATACAACGTCAGTTGACCAAAAATGAATTATACTATAGTACGTATTTAAAAATGTTGCACTCTGGAATATATATTGTAAGAGCTAGTTTAAGTTATTTGAGCTTAGGTGAGAAACTTTCACTGAAGTACGCAAATGAAATAGCCTACAAAAGAAACGCGAAATGCTGTTGTTCTTTATTGTAGTAATAGAAATGTGCATAAGCCTATATACAGTTAAAGAAATCCTCCAATGGTAGCACGCAAGCGCATTCATGTTTGCCAATCGGCATTGCTAAAAGTGACGAATGAAACCAGAGTTAGAGAGGGATGGCCGACCAGGATCATTGTACCGATGCTCAAAATCAGGTTGGATGACAGAATATCTTTTCCTTGAGTGGCTAAAACACTTTGCTTCATTCATTAGTGCTTCAAATGCTAACCCAGTGCTTCTTATTCTCGACAATCATTCGAGTCACATATCTCTTGCTAGCTACAGTTTCTGTAGAGATAATGGGATTGTTATGTTATCTTTACCTCCCCATACCTCACATAGGTTCCAACCATTAGACAGAACATTCTTTGGTCCCCTGAAACAAGCCTTTCATGTACAGTGTCAGATTTTGTTGAAAAACAAACCGGTAATAAACATAAGTGATATACCCAGGATAACGAGCGAAGCGTTTGGAAAAGCTGGTAATGTTGAGAAAGCTGTATATGGATTTCAGTCAACAGGAATCTATCCTTTCAATCCAAGTGTGTTTTCCGATAGTGACTTTCAAGCAGCGACAGTTCATCAACCTGTTGAAGACATTAGTGATGAAGACGTTAGTATCAGAGAAAGTGTCAATGCAAATACATACAACATTGGTGTGGAAATGTCGAATAGGTTTGATTCATCTGGTCATTCAACAAGATTAGGCAGTCAAATGTTACATACATCCAACTTATGTGCGTCAGAAACTTCACAACCCAGTCATCAAGAAGTTCCACACCTCGATGCAGTGGCAATTCCCGCAACTTGCAGTCAGATACGAATAACTCCGACTTTTCTTCACAAATACCAGTTTCATTCTCTACAGTTTCTCCTATTCCGACCACACATCAGGTCAAGAAATCTCAGGGGGGACGAAAGAAACAGCACAGTGAGGTTCTAACTTCTACACCAACTAAGCAAAAGCTTCAGAAGAAAGAAGAAAATAAAGTAAAGAAGGAACAGAAGGTCGAGCCTAAGAAAATCCACGTTCAAAAAGACAAACATGAAATAACAAAGTTAAACTCGGGGATCGTAAGGACTCTAAGAAGTGGACGTGCAATTAGAAACAAGAATAGGTTTTTTCTCATCTGGAGAAGAAGAGGATAGCGACAACGTAGATACTAAGTGGCAGGAGTCTTCAACTGACGAAGATTACAATGAATTTGACGTAGCTAACTTGAAAGATACTAGTGAAGATATCTGTTCTGTGTGTAATGAATTCGGCAAGGACAAAGAATTGTGGTATCAGCGTTCACTTTGTACAAATTGGACATATGCAGCTTGTAGTGGTTGGGAATCCAAAGGGAGTGCTTACAAATGTGATGATTGCTCTTAAAATATCTTTATTGTAGTAAGAAATAGTTTAAGAACACTTAAGATTTCAAACCAATAATAGAATTGGTGATGTTCTGTTTTATAGTAACTTTTTATTAATAATTTTGTTATGCTGTTAGGTGTAGTTATCCTACTATTCATTTGAACTGTGAAAGTATCAATATTACATACCTCAGTTGAAATTATGTATATCTTTCCAACGTCCTGGCGGTCTGTTCGGCATTGCCCAAGTGGGTGAGCAATCCCGAACATTTGGACCATTTTTTAAAACTTATTTTTCTACCATTTTGGAACATATTGTTTAGCATATTGGAATGCCTTTTTGTAGTTTAAGCATTAAAATACTTTTCAGAAATTTCAAATTCCTGTTTTATTCAAGAATTACCTTGCTATTGACATTCAACCCTTATGTGTTCGCCATTGCCCCACTCTCCCCTACCTACAGTGTTCAATCAAAGTGAAATAACCTCAGCTGGAAAGAGAATATCCATCAACACCATAATGAAATGCAACCATTGTTGTAGTGTCTCCCACAGGTCCTGAGAGGGGGATGGGGATAAGAAGTAGAGAAATGGAAAACTGCAACATTTGAATAAAAGGTACATTTCATCCAATAAATAGAAGAAAATATAATGCAAACGGAAAGTAAGTTACATATAAGAAATACAAATATTTCAATGTGTAAAACAGGTAAGGATAAAAGGAACATTGTAGTGCGTACTTCAGTCCTTGTCACTGTTTTCAATTATGACCACACAAATGTCGTAATCGAATATTTTGCTCAATATTTGTGCTGGTTTTGGGATCCTCGATAAATATCTTCCATAACTAAGGTAATAAATAATGGCTGCAACATGGGAGCAAGAGCAAACTGTTTGTAATCCATTTGCACAGTCGCAACAATACCTAATGACATTTTTGTAAACTTCTGTATTCGGTTTTAGATGAAACATTTGTATGCCTTCAACGCACTGTCGTTTTCAATATCTTGTCGTTGTCTTTAACATGTTGCATACTAATATTACTTCATTCAACATTTCAGCCAAATAACATATTGCCTGTTTATATTGGAAGGATTCACAAAACAATCCTTTCAAACAGTGGCGGATCTAGAAGATAAAAAACTGGGGGGCTAGCGATAACCCTAACTATCAAGGTATATTATTAGTTTACAATAAACTTTCAAAAATATATAAATAATAGATTCATAAATAATATAGAAAATAGATTATTTTTGTCACTCGGAAAACTGAGAGGACCTAGGCATCGCGGCCCCTGGTTAGATCCAGTACTGCTTTCTAATATTTTTCAGTCATTAGAGGAATATCCTCAAGATCCTGTGAAGAAATATGTGTAAACGGAAGTTCTCTTTTCGTAATTTCTTCTGTTCAATAAAAGCTGCAAAGATATTTTCGTTTCCTGAAGTTTTTGCAGATTTCATGATTGCGGTGATTGCGGAGTGATTTTCATCTGGTGTCACACGTATGCAGAAGTTATTGCGTAGAAAACTAGCAATTCTATAATACGGGCCAATATTAGCTATCATTTCATTGTCAAATATTTCATCCAACAGACGATACTTTTCTTTCAGCATTCCATGTGTAGTTTCAACTGTCCAACGAATTCTTGTAACAAACTTGTATCATTTGCTTCTGCAGTGGACAACAATTATTGTGATTTTTTGCCTTTAAATGCAGGCATAGGAACTTCTTAACCTTTGTCCTCAATATAAGTTTTACAGGGTCTATATTTTAATCCATTAATTCTCAAATATAAAAGTACAATTCTTATGTAGATGGTTGCTCTTGTCCTTCCCCCCCCCCCCGCCCCCAAGAAAAATCGCAACAGACCTTCTGGTGGTCAGTATTCCTTTTGTTGCGACAAATTCATACACCACAAAGATTCATTGGTTTGTGTTTGCTTTAAAGTGATAAGGGTGTTCATTCCCAAATAAATTGTTAAATATCAAGCTTTACTATATCCCAAACTATATCACAGACCAGAATGGGGCCGAAGTGAATCTGGCACTTCAGGTGTGACTTCTCATTCATTCACATAGCTAATATTGTCCCCTTTTAGGTGTTGTATGGTTGGTTTTGGCTTATTTTCACTATGGCGTACCCGTGATACAATTTTTGAAAAAAAAAATATGTGATTGTAGGGTTAAAGCGACATCTAAAATTATATTTTTTCATAATTGTGCTCACAGATCATAGGTCAAAAGGGCTTCAAAATATTGAATGGAATTTTTTGACGGGGGGGGGGTCGGGGGAGTTGTTATTTTTTTTTCAGACAAAGCCCTTGTATACACCTATACATACATCCAAGTTTCAACAAAATCGATTGTGCCATTCTTGAGAAATAAATTAATCCCACTTTTTCGATTTTGCGCCATTTCTCATGACCTAATGAGAGTTGAGATTTGAAATGTGAGGGATTAATGTATCTTGGGAGTACCTATATACCACCCACTTGTCCCAAGATTCATCTGGAGCCATTTAACTACACTTTTCCACCATGCCCTTTCCGGTCAGAGTTATTTCTGCGCACTCCCGGCGTCTGGATATTAAAATATCCAAGAATTCCTCCTTCGATAATATTCGAAGAGAGGGAACACGAAAGCGTACTACTGCAATAAAGAAATTAAGAATAGATTGAAGTTTAGAAGATGTGTAGGTGCGGCCATGGCCCATATGGGCGAGCAGTATTCCATCTGGGGCGCTGTTAGAGTTTTATAAAAAGATGCTAATGGTGAAACAGTGCGTAGTTTAGTAAATCGATGAAGAAGTTCCAACATGCATATTGAATTCTTAAGTATTGAGGAGATGTGGTCAGACAACGTGAGTTTCGAATCAAAGATGACACCAAGATCATTATCATTAGCAGAATGTGTAATAGGGGAATCGTTGATATGGTATGTGGAGGGAACGGGAGACTTTTTTCAGTGTAATGGTAATACTGTCACAGTTCTCGCTGTTAAGTTTCAAGTATCACATTTTATACCAGCCTATAAGATAATTTATGTCTTCTTATAAGGTAATCGTGTCTTGAAGACACGATATTTCTCTGTATAATTTACTATCGTCAGCAAATAGTAGAAGGCCACTAGAATGAGCTGATAAGTGAGAGTAGAGGTCATCCATATACAGGACAAATAGCAGGGGCCCAAGTACACTCTCCTGTGATTATCCCTGAGATCACGAGTTGAGGATTAGAAGTCACTCCTGAAAGAACAACTCCCTGTTTACGGTCTTTCAAGTACAGGGTGCGGCACGTAAAACCGGCCTGTCGTAATATTCTGGTATATTGTGTTTTTGGCAACACTTAAATAATCTACCTTCCTACCAAGAGATGGCGTGTCGAGGTCGGGTCGACTTACGTGACCTGCAGCAGTCACGTGCAGCCGCAGCCAGTGAAACTTGTCGAAACCAGTTGAGAAAAAGGCCTCGTTGTGTTAAGCCGGGTGAGTGTCAGTGTGTGATAATGCCGTATTCGATACCCGAGCGTGTTGCCATTGTTGAAGGGTTCATTCTCACTGGATCTTTTGTGAAAACAAAGAATTTGTTTCGGGAGAAATTTCCAGGACGTTCTGTGCCAGCAAAGAGCACCATTCAGAAATTGATTAAAAAATGGCGGCGTACAGGATCGGTTCAAAATGCTCCCAGGAACAGACGACCATCTGTCTGCACACCTGAATTAAAGATGCAGGTGGAGGAGATAATGACAAGAAGTCCTCGAAAGTCAACCAGGAGATTGAGTCAACAGGTTCATGCGAGTGAGAGAAGTTGCAGACGTGTTTTAAGGGGACTGAAGTTAAAACCGTACCGGATAAGTGTTGTGCAAGAACTGAAGGAGCCTGACCTGCAGAAGAGGGTGCATTTCTGTTCATGGCTGTTGAGCAATGTTGCCAGTGGTTTCTTGGATCCACTAATGCTCATCATGAATGACGAGGCGTGGTTCCACCTGTCTGGGTACGTAAATTCCCAAAACAACCGGTATTGGTCGACAAAAAATCCACACGCAATCCACCAGGTACCCTTGCATGATGAGAAGATTGGTGTTTGGTGTTGCATTTCCGCCACACGCGTTATTGGGCCCATATTCTTTGAGACGACAGTGAACAGTGACGTGTATATGGGAATCCTGGAGGAGTTTTATACACACTTGACCGAAGAGGAGCGTCAGTTATGTTACTTTCAGCAGGACGGTGCAACATGCCACACATCAGCTGCATCATTGTCCCTTGTGCATGAGATGTTTACACCAGAGAGGACAATCAGCAAAGGCTTGTGGCCTCCTCGGTCACCAGACTTGTCCACGTGTGACTTTTACTTATGGGGACTGTTAAAGGGAAGAGTATACGAAACAAATCCACACACAATTGAAGAACTCAAGACCAGGATCCAGGATGTCACCAATAGCATTACAACACAAGAACTAACAAGGGTATATATGAATCTCCTCAATCGTGCTCACATGTGTGTTGAAGTGGGCGGAGGACACTTTCAGCACCTGCTGTGAAGGCTGCTGTGAAGGTGAATAGTCATATTCAATACATTACATTTCATTTATGTGTTGTAGTTAATCATATTCAATACATTACATTTCATTTTATGCGTTCACTTTACGGGCCGGTTTTACGTGCCGCACCCTGTAGCTGCTGATTAAAGACAAAAATTTGCTATGTATATTAAACCCACTGGAAAGCTTGTGGAGAAAATGAATGTGACTGACAGAACCAAAGGCCTAGGAGAGATCAAAATTGATAACATCCAATTGAGTATTGTTATTCATACTTTAAACTGCACAGTAAAGAAGAGTCCTTAAATTTGAGAGACTTGAATTTAAGTACTCTTCTTTCCCGTGCAGTTAAATGTATGAATAACAATACTCAATTAGATGTTATCTAGAAGTTTTCCTACTGATTAATGTCTCCAGTTCACAGTTAGGTAAACACATAACTGGAACTTCAATACTCGAATAGAAACTAAGTAATTTATTTTCTACAAGGATTATACTATATTCTTGGGTAATCCTTTAGAAACAAAATAATAACTTTGTTCAAAGGATGGGAGTTTTTTTACACTACATGTTCTTATCATTCAAAGTTTTCTGTCATTCCTTAAGAGTTACGATAGTATAATTGTTTCGTAGTGCGCGAATGTTTTATAGAATTAATTAGAATCATTGGTTACAAATGCATGGTAGAGTTACTTCAGAATTAGAGTATTACTAAAACTCTAGTTTCTATATTCCACAGCAAAGTAACATGAAAGAATTCCAGCGGCGAATTACGACAGGAATGGGACTCATATCTGACGATGTTTAAAACGGTACCAGTCAGAACAATTCGTAGCACAAAATTTATATTTTTTTGCATCTCGTATTGCTCTGTTGAAGAACTAATAATTTCAGTAAACATAACTGTATTAATGGATGTACATCCTTCATTGTATTTTTTAAAAGGTAGCTATACCATAGTACAGCGTTTCTCAACCTTTCTTCCTTTGGGGTACACCAAAGTACGTTTTTTTTCCCCTTGATGCAATAAAGCAAACACATGCAATATACTCTTTTCTTATTATTATGGAACGACTATGAGATACAAATCTCAGGAAAATTACGTAAGACTCTTGAATTGAAACGTATGAATATAAAAAGAAACTTACGACTCTTAAGGAGGAATATGAGAAACTAATATTACCATCAGAAATATAAGAAAACACCAAGAATCGTGTTATTGAAAGTACTTTTCTGTGCCCAGTGTTTCTTTCCAAAGAAACATGAACAGCGTTAAAAGCAAACTTTCTAGCTTTAAACTTAGAAGACAAGTGTGAAATCAAGTCAATTAGCAATACATTTTATTTTCTTAATAATTTGAGATATTTTTTTCTGAAAAATCTTAGAAGACATTAAAAATATCGCTACACGCCTGACATGAATTCGTGCGGTTGAGAAACGCTGCCGTGGTGACGAAGGTAATAGATTCAACAGTGGAAAACGGTAGGACATGCTTTGTTGAAATTGTTCCCTTTGCCTAATATTCGCCAATTGCCATCGTAATCTCTACGAAAGAAGTAAAATTGCAATCAGTTTGGGTCAATGTGTTTTCCAACTTGAGTTTTTCGTTTAGTACAGTAATTCTGAGTCGTGTCTACCATTAACCACCATAGAACCTAACAAGTGTGGTACTATAGTAGATATTTTATAGAATATGCTACTGAATGTCATTATTTTGGGTGTAAACATATTATAAGAAGTTTAATGTATGTCATTTTTTTAAAACTTTATGTCAAACGGTTGAGCTCTTTTGGAGTGAAATAACGTACATAATTCATGAAGCAGGATTCGAATTCCTCTTTTTATCACTGACTTATGCCTTAGACCAGTGGTCCTCAAACTTTCCGATAACGCGGACCCCCTGTTCATTCGGGAAGTGATCTGAGGACCACCTGTTCATTCGGGAAGTGATCTGAGGACCACCTGTTTATTCGGGAAGCGATCTGCGGTTCCCTTTGCAATGCTATCTGAAATTTCAGATGGTATTTAAAATGTACTGATGGGAATTATCACTGACAAGAAAAAGATCAAGAAAAATAATGCAATGAGTAATTTATTCCAAAGATACATCATTGTTTCCTACTGAAAGAAATTCAATTGAAAATACTGTAACTTTCAAGACTTTTTTTTTAAAAAAAAGGTAATTTATTTGATAAACAACATTCTCAAATGTGGGGTCACTGAGGAATGGAATTCTTTGTGTTTTTCCACAATTGCATTGAAACCTGGAATAATTGTTGTCACCATCAATCTTAAGTCTGATTCCACATTAGGACTATTTTGGTTTAAGGTTTTAATACTGCTAAGAGCAGAAAAAGATCTACTCACATAAGTAAGTTGTAGAGAAAGGCATCACATGTTGCAATGCCTTTTTAGACAACTCTTCGTACTCACAGCGCACACGCAAACTAATTTGAGTTAAGAGTTACTCGCAAGTGGCGGATCTAGGAACATATTTTGGGAGGGGTTTCTCATCGTTTTCTTTTAGAAATCCCAGAATTGGGGGAGGAGGCTTGATGTTTATAAGCACAGGAATGAACAACATTTAGTGTTTTTTTTAAAAAAATCTGGAATTGTTGGTAGTGGTGGGAGCTTTCCGCCACTTGAAAATGAAATGCATGAAATTCCGAGGCGTCGTACAGTTAATGTACAATTGTTTTTGAACAAGTGCCCTAACAAAGAAGAAATTTCTCTCACTTGAAGTAGTCCTATATAACGGTTCACCAACTCCAGGGCAGAAATTGAGTAAAGTAGAAAAACATTTAAATTTACAAACGTAGGTATAATTTCTAATTGCTTTCTTTTTGGTAACTGAAAAAAATATTTCTTGTGTAACAGCTGTGAGTTCCATTTTATTACAACATATCTCAATTTTTAGGCGCCGCGGATCCCTGGCTAAGTTTCATGAATCCCCAGGGCCCCACTTTGAGAACTACTCCCTTAGACCGTTTGGCTACACTAGCTATGTGAAATATTCGAAGAGAATATAATTATATATATTTATCCAAGAGTAATGGTTTTCTAGAATCTTTTGTAGACTTCTGACGCTTTCCAAGTAGCTATATATATGTATTCTTCGTTGCACTTAATATACAGTTCTTGTGTATGTTGTAACAAAACCAAATAGCAAATAACTTATCGATTGCTTCTAACGCGTTTTAGTGCTTCTTTATGGATTCGAAGAATTTACTTCTTTCTCTGAGTGACTCCTACGACAATTAGTCGTATAGAAATGTTCAGTTACCTACAGAGAACTCAAAATACTCAATGAGAAACTAAATCAATGAACAAATTAACTTCCATATAAGTTGAATATAACTCACGCTAGTTTTAAGTTCGGAGCCTCGTGAACCGCATATACCTGTGTAATTCACACTAGTAGCATAATTTCACGTTCTGCCAGGGGAGAAAAAGATTATATACCGACGCAAGCGCTTCACGTTTTCTGTTAGTATATTATACAATTTATTACAATGTCTAGGGGATGTCGTTGCCACTTCCTCACAACGCGCATATTCAATTTCACAGTTTCTATGCTTAACAACAGGAACACAAGCTTAAGAAAACCAGAAAAAAACTGGCAACAAGTTGACAACAAAATCAAAATTTTCAAGAAGTTATATGAAGTTATTTGTCATTGGAGAGCATTTATATGATAAAAAGAACGTTATTCTTGCATCTTTCCAAGTGCTGAAATTCGATATTTTGCTTTTAAATAATATTTATTGACTGCTCCAAGATTTAAACTGAATTCTTTTGTTCCGCCTGCTGTCTGCGTATCTTCACGTACTGTCTTCTCTGAAACCTGATCAACTGGAACTCTTGCAAATGATTTCTTTAAATTAAGCTGCACACAATTCTCCCGATGAAAAACTCAAAAATGTTAACATTTATTTTCTGAGAATAAGGCTCAAACTCTGAAAACCAAAATTACCAGCAGTCCTCATAATCCTCAAAATAAATTAATAATAAATTTAAACATAGCAATATATAGTCATCGTCATAGGTGTTCTGTCGTTATTCGGAGGTAATTTCCTTCAACTGAGAATCTTCAATGCTCCACGGTCTTCCGCTAACCTCTTCGTCTTCACGAGCAATGTTTCTGTTTTGATATTGTCCATCAATTGTAGCCACCTTCACCCCCTCCCTCACTTTCCTTCTACTATACCCTCTAGCAAATTCCTCAAGATATAGTTCATCTTTACCTAGTGCTCCAATCAGTTTCTCTTCCTCTTTTTAATGATAGAGGTAAAAAAAAGTTTTATATATTGTTTCTACCACTCTCTCATTTGTTTTCGCCTTGACCAAACTAATTCTCTCCATTCTTCTCCACGCCCATACTTCGAAAGCTTTCCGGCGTTTTTCATCATTTTTGCGTAATGTTAGTTCTCTATATACAGTACAATACTCCAAACGAAGCATTTTATGAGTCTTTCTCAATTCTTTATTTAAGGTCCCGCAAAATAGACTTTTTCTCTAAAAGGCTTCTTTCGCCATTCCTTTCACATATTTGTTTGTAGAATGGGAACAATTCTTTCTTGCCTTTGTCTCTCATAATCTTAATGAATTAGATTGGTATATTATCTATGCCAATTGCGTTTATATTTCTTATTTCGTATATATCTTTTTCAAACTCATCCCGAAAAATACTAAATTCCAGCCTATTTCATTCTCTACTTCAACATATAGGCCACAGGGTCTATCCATATTGTCATATAAGTCTTCATTATATTCTTTCCATCTTCCTAAGTCTTCTTTCGCTGACTACCTTCCTATTCTTTTTTTCTACTGTCATCGTAATATTGCCTTGTTTTCTACGAAGTTCCATAGAGTTCACTCTTTCTACATTTCCTCATATTTTCCAACCCTTTCAAATTCTTCTATGTTGTCGCATTTTCTTTTGTAAAACTATTCCCTTGTTCTGTGTTTCCCTTGGAAACTCGTTGCTTCACTTTTTGTATATCCTTCTGTCCTCGTCTGTATCAACATGTTTCCACATCTTTCTTTCCTTCATTTTATATAACATCTGTTCTGTAACTCATAGTTTCTTAGCCATTTTGTGTTCGCTGTAACCTACTACTTCTTCTGCAGCCTGCTGTATGCAAAGTTTAATATGCTCCCACCGTCTGTTACTACCCGGACCTATCCTCCTTTCGTTTCAGTATTTTTCTTCAAATTTCTCAACGAAAAGATTTCTTACTTCCTGTTTTTCAACTTTTCAGTATTCAACATCTTGTTGCTTACTTTTCTTCTGCCTGCATTTTTCAGTTGAATATACACTTCGTCCAACACAAGGTTATGATCAGAGTAAATGTCAGCCGCGAGGAGGGTCTTCGCGTTCTTCAAGTTATTCCGGTGCCTGTCCTGAATCATAATACAATCTATCTTATATTTTCGACCGTCTATTGAGAATTTCCAAGTATATCTTATAAAATTTTACACTGTTTTCTGCATGGTCAGTATGATTACGATCTGCTGTCCTAAAGTTGATTTCTCATTAGCGTGATTGAGTTTTCCAAACGTGTTTATCCTAATTAAGACAATTGTCCAATTTGTACCACTTGCTATAAAAAGTTCACTTAAGAAATTTTGTGTTCCTAGTCGAAACTTTAGGAGTCCCCAAAAATGATTTTCATATTTTCAAAGTAATTTGGAAACAACTTTTGTGCATATTCACAACACTTCGATACAAAACAAATTAATACATGTGTACAATCTTCTACGTTGACTGGGTGCATCCATTCGTTTTCCCCACTTTTAATTGAAATGATGATGTAAGTACAAAAGTAGAAATGCAAAAACCTGTATTAAATGAATCTGCAATACAAGTAGCGTCTAAGGATGAGCATGTCGCACTTGTAACATTTCACGTCAAACAGAGACTTCTGAACATATTGCATATATTTATGATGCTTTGCAACCAAATTTAGAAGGTACTGTTTCTGGGACTCGTCATTCGTTAGGCAATTGTTAAAATTAGTAGCAAAAGCTATTGCACTCTCAGCAGTGTAGCCGACAACTGCCATGCTCTTGAGAGTTCTTAAATTCCCGGTATGTAGCATCATCCTCCCATGTTGACGGGTCTATCGCAAGAAAAATAAGAGATATCTCTTGGCCATTTAAACGTATCGCATTGAAGATTTTCCTAGTTTTTTTCGGTGGTGCAGTCATGGAGGTCTGTCAGAGATAAGTTCTTCCTCTCCAACTCTTTGAGTCCTTTCCCTTCTGGCGTGTCCAATTTACCCACCATCTTCCCTTTGTACTAGTAAGAAACTCATTCAACAAAAAAAGCAAGTCCCACTAACTCCTTTGAGAGATACCGCAGATGTTTCTGAAGAGCATTTAAAGCCTCTTTGGCATTGGACCGATCTGGTAGATCAGCTTCAAGGTCCTTCACGAGGTCAAATCATTATTCTGAGCGTAACCAGCGATTGGTGCCTCATGCCAGTATAAACAGTACAAAAGACTAACGATGAGACTGACGTTTGTACGTTAATTGCATTATGTTCATTCGCAGTAGTTTCAGCTGCTTCTGGAAGACGAATATCTTTAGCATATAAATAGCCTTTGCCATCCACCTGCGCTAGGGGTTTTAATGCAAACTCCTCCTTCAGGTTGTTCACCTAAGAAGGCATATGAAAGAACCAGAAATTCTTTGTAATCGTCATACGGATGTGCAGAAAATTCGTTGCATTTTCAGGAAACTCAAAGCTCGGGATTTCAGGTCTGCTAGGTTCTCTGATTCCGATAATCTTTCCCCTAGATCAGAAGCATCGAGTGCAGAGCTCCAATAATCATGGTCAAGAAAATGCCATTGCTCCTTTAATCGAGCAAACGGGGAGATGTTCGGCCCTGTCGAAGGACCAAATTCATACTTGAAGACGTCGAACAGAATGACTTCCAAAATGTGATGCCGGCAGGCCACACAGAGGAGCTCTTTTCCCTACATTTGCTGAATCTTGATGCAAGCTCCCTGCAAAAGGAGGGTATTCGATTATGTTGCGTAGAAGACAAGTCTCTTAATCTGATCCTGCAAGTCACATTCTAGGAATGCCAAGCAACAGCGTTCGGCTTGAACTATAACTATGCTGTTATGGATCTACGGTACACCGTTCAGAACTTCTATGCCGTTTCCAGTTACTACCATGCAATCCTATGAACATTGTTACAATGGTGAAGATCAATGTATGGCAGCATTTTTTTTATCCCAGTGAAGTAGAAGTGGAACAGTTGGAGGTATGGCAATACCAGGTATTACAGACAAGGCCGTTCTTCCTACTTCTTTCTTTCTTTCTCTTCGGTGTCGTAGAATGGAATTTGTTGAGAGAGTCTTTCCTCCAAAGTTTAGACTTGTCGATTTAGCCACAGTTCCAATAGTTAACCGTTGACTTACTGTCGGATGTATTAAATCGGTCTAGTACTGAAGTTATTTCTGGGGTCAAATTTGTGAGTAAAATTTCCATGTGTATTTCTCCTTTTTGCTTGACTAGAAACCACATATTGAGAATCATCAGAATCTTCTGTATCCGACAACGAAGAAGAAAGGTCAGCCTTGTAGAATCCAGAACGCTACATATCTTCTTACATTCTCTCTGATCACATATTTCATGATATATACATAATAATTTCAAAGATCAACTAAAGTAAACGTTTTTGGGGAGTTCTAAATTATGCTTAATCCAGTTCATATTTCGCGCATAGGTTCTCAATATCAAATGGAAGTAAGACACAGTGTGCCTCGTTTTGTAGCTGATTTAAAAAAAAAAACATTGCTGATGAACCACCCTATATATATATATATATATATATATATATATATATATATATATATATATATATATATATATATATATATATATATATATATATCATGTGCAAAACTTAAAAATAATGTTATTGGCATGATTTATTGCACTCAGAGAATAGAGAATCAGCCATATATTATTGGAATGTTTAATTGCAAATGGATACAGTCTGAAAACACTGGAAGAGAATGCACAGGATGGGCAACAGAGACGAAAATGCATGGGCATGGGAAAATTCGGAAATAGACCAATGCGGTTTACGAGGGTTAAGCATAAAATGCAGGACATCAATAGTGTGTTTGATAGCCCCGCACTGCAACACATGCACCGCAATGCTGAGAATGAGATTGTCAAGAAGTGCTTGGTATATGTTTTGCCATTCCTGTACAAGTGCCTTCCGAAGCTCAGGAATGGATCTTGGAGCTATTTGTCGACGTGTAATTCGCCTGCCAAGCATGTCCCACGCATGCTCGATGAGGTTCAAGTCCAGCAAGCAACTGGGCCAATCGAATCGCTTGATATCCTGGTGCTCAAGGTACTTATCCACTATGGCAGCGCGATGGGAACGTGCGTTATCATCTATTAAAATGAAATCAGGACCCACTGCGCCCCGAAACGGACGAACGTATTGGTCCAAAATGTCATCCCGATACATTGCACCAGTGACGGTACCCCGTGGAAGACATGCAGAGGTGTACAGGACCCCAAGATGATTCCACCCCATACCATAATTCCGCCACCCCTGTACTAGTCTACAGGAGTCGTGTTAGCTGGAAGCAACAGTGTTTCTGGTTCTCTCCAGATGAACACACGTCGAGAATCACTGGTGAGACTGAACCTGTATTAATCTCTGAACAGTACATGACGCCACTCTTCCGAGGTCAATGCGTGATGTTCTCTGGACCAATTCAACCGAACTCTTCTTTGCTGCGGGGTCAATGGAACACACCTTGCTGGTCTTCTGGCATACAAGTGTTCCTCAGCAAACCGCCTGTACACTGTAAATCTTGAAACAGACGTTCCTGTAGCAGCTGCAAGGTCCCTAGGCGATGCTGTGTCTGTTGCGTCTGGCCGTTAGACGTAAGTAACGGTCTTCCTGGTCACTGGTGCTCCTTGGACGACCTCCGCCGAACCTCCGAGAGACGTTTTCACCCCTTTGGAATCGTCGCCAGATCCTCGAGATGACACTTTGCGGGACATCCAATTCACGAGAAGCGAATTGTTCTGACTCCTCTCGAATCACCCGATGATTCTTCCACGCATAACATCATCAATATGGTCTCTTTGTGCCATTCTCCTACCCGTACACTGGCAAGAACAGAGTAAACATGGGACCTCCATAGAGCATCATAATAAGGGCGTGTATACTGCACGAGTTCAAACTGGGGTCAAACGCCGTTGCAGCGGAGCGGAAGATATGGCAGGCCTTTGGGGAGGGTGACGTGACTACGCAGACAGTGCAGCGGTTGTTTAACAAGTTTAAGGACTGTGACGAAACACTCGAAGACGCACAGCGTGCCGAAAGACCAACATATATACAAAATGAAGATCTTTAGCCAGCAATTCAAGCGAACAGTGGTCAGACATGTGAGAAACTGGGACTACAATTCAGTGAGTGGAAAAACAATTCCCAGCCCCTCCATCAACTTGAAAAGCACTACAAGTTGGGTCGATGGGTCCCACATGATTTGACTCCGGGCCAGAATGCAACGCGATCAGATGCTTTTGTTTCTTTGCTGTTTCGTCTGAGGAAGGAACCATTCTTGGACAGGGTTGATATGTGATGAGAATTGGGTCCTGTACGAAGCTCCACGGCGCCGTCATCATTGATTAGCATTCTATGAACCGGTTCCAAAACATCCGAAACCAGCACTGCACCAGAAGAAGGTCCTCCTATGTGTTTGGTAGACTGCTCGCGGCATCATGCATAGGGAACTGCTTAGGGGCGGATCCAGGAAGCGATCGGAGCGATTACTCCCCAGAGGACGAAACTTTATTTTATATATAAATAAAATCCATTCGAGAATTTGGAGCTCTTAAAAGTAGTTCTAAGTAGCAGTATTACAACCCATCGCTCCCCCCCAGAAGTCCGTTCTGGATCCACCTGTGGAATTGCTACCAGCTGGTCAGAGCATCAATGCAACTTTGTACTGCCAGCAGTTGAGCTGTGTTAAGGAAAACTAAAAATCTAGAGCCAGCACTTCTGAATCGCAAAGAAGTCCTCCTGTTATAGGACAACGCTAAGCCCCACGTGGCTGGGATAACCCGAGACACCATTCTACGCCTTGGAAGAAAAACACGATTGTATCTGCCATACTCCCAGGACATTGCACCGTCCGATTATCACCTGTTCCGTTCTTTGGATAATCACCTTAGAGGATGCCAGTTCAAATCCCTAATAGAGGTCCAAAATTCACTTGATACCTTCTTCGCTTCACGGCCCACCAAGTTCTACCGTGATGGAATCCATGGCCTTTCAGAACGTTGGAAGAAGGTCATAGATGCTGACGGGGACTAATTTTGATCTTCCACGTACGTCTTAGGTGACATATCGATGTTCGAAGGTTGTGGGTACAAAAGCCTTAGACCTTTCTCGGTTACCTTTATATCACCTTATATACCTTTATATATATATATATATATATATATATATATATATATATATATATATATATATATATAAGGGGCGTATATATACCTTCCGCCCAAACAATGGTATCCATAAATCACGTCTCACGTGTAATCATCTGAACCTATTAAAAAATTGCACCTTGCGATCTGGGTTGTTGGCACTTAGCTGTTCGATTAGCTTTGGAATGTTTACACGCAGCTTACTTTTCTTCAATATACTTACCCAGTACTAGGACTTATCCATAATGTGTAAGGTTACCCTGAAGGTGGATTACTTTCATTCTCAGTTGTCCACTCCCTCTGAAACACAGCAACATTCTCAATCTTACAGGTCACTTAATAACCTGCTTCCGCTCTTCAAAACTCAAACATCCGTCCACCATATTGATTTTACTCTTTTGCCACTAACTAGGTTGCGTAACAAGACCCGCAATTCTGCTGCCACCTGTTGAGGAAATATTACTTTTTCGCAGAAATTTAACTTTGTAGGTTGGAAAATAATGTTTAGTATAACTCAAAGTATGTATCGTTTTCGACGCATCCAGTATATTATAGATACGATTCCCGCTGAGAGCTCATGTGGTTCAGATTCCACTTAAGCTGTATGCCTTCGTCTGATGTAGCCTTTGTGCTGAAATGGATGCTAAACTCAAACACAACTAACAAAGTATATTACACAAACCTTTTAATGGTATTTTAATAAAGATCTGGCATCCCTTAATAGTTCCACATCCTTTCTGGTAAGTTCGAAAACCCTTTGCTGATATAGCTACCTCTAGTGCCTGGTTCGATCCCCACCCAAGTAAATTTGTGGTGGACAACATCGTGTTCGTGGGAATTCTCGGGGTACTCAAAAACGTATCGATGCTGAAGGCCACCATTTTGAACATTTACTTTAACGACCATTTGGAACATTCAGTTTGACCAGAAAGTACATTTATTTTCAAATTGGACTTTTTCCCAGAAATTTATCCTTGTATATTGGAAAATAAGTTGAAATTATAAATATTATATATTCTTAAAATTTTTTGTAGTTCCTGTACTGTCATCCTCCCCTGAAAAAATCCTAGCTACACGACTGTTATTAAGTGGTCCCGCTAGCGTAATCGCTAACGCTCTCGCCTTCAGTGCGAGAGGTCTCGGATTCGATTCCCGGTGGGGACACTCGGTCGAAAGTGTAAAAAGGTTTTTCAGGTCAACCAACCTGAATGAGGTTTTCCTCATTCACACCAGGCAATTGCCGGGATGGAACGTACTCTCTCCCAGGCCTCTTCCTTTCTTCCCTCTCTTTCACCGGATAGTGTGCTCGCCGAGGGACGGCATCCCTCAAACGTGACGGGCTAAATGGCCATAGATGCCGAAGCCCAAAAAATCCTACTGGTATCCAAGAGCATCATTTACAAATTTCGTGATCATATATTTATCCAACTCTTTAAAGAAGGAACTTCTCTTTATCCATGTAGTTTGCCATATTCTTTCAATCTTCAGAGTGTAATTTTCAGAATTTTATGAATTGTGAATGGGATATTCATATACAGTGTATCAAATCTCCAGTAACACGTTTATGAGAGCATACTTCAATATTAGTTTTAGTTTTATACATAGAGTGATTATCATGCTGCATCATTTTTTAAGTTTACAAAAAAACTGTCTCGGTTTTCTCAAACTATGGATGAGAATTAAAGCTCGTCCCTATCATTGTGTTCAGCTCGATAGGATTCATTAATTAATATACATCTCATCTTTGGGCATTTCTTTTCCTGTTAATTGCTATTATGGTAGAATTGTGTATTATGGATTTTTATATTAATACTATCCATAAAGATGTGGGCATAAAAAAGAATATTTACTCAGAAACATGATTCGGGAATGTGTGTTTAATCTATCAGAGATCCTTGAATTAAAACGTGTTTGCAGTTTTCATCACATCCCTTGTACAGAAAACGCATAATGGTTGGGCGAGGTCACACACATAGTTTCAAATTACATGTTAGATTCAATAACCTCTTCCGAAGCTTTTATTCAATATAGGCCCTATAGGACAAATGAAGTTCTACGAACTGAGTATTTTATTTCTTGTTAGATAATCAATTAAGCTGGAACGGGAGTACAACAGCCCAAAGAATTTTCCCTTGTTTAGGTATAGAGCTGTATTCGTATGTAATTTCACAGGATGATCCAAAAGTATGGTAACATCCAGTGGTGCTATTCAGCCGGTTCGCTAGAACCGGTTGTTAAAATATTTCGAGTTCGCAGAACAGTTTGTTATACCCAGAAATAAATACACACACACATACACACACATGACCTAACCAAGAGTGAAAGAAAGAAACCAAACAAACTTGTAAAAACATCTCTGTACTTTTTCCCGCTCGTTTGCATTTTGTGAAAACAAAACTTTGAATTGTTTCAATTCAATGGGCAGATAGGAATTTAAATATAAACTCCGGGATACTGGGATCTGTGAGGGTAATGAATGTGATAATTATCTAATACCTATTACGTGTAATACCTACCTGTTTTTGGAAGACTCGCATATCTTCGTTAGTTCCGGAGATATGCGAATTCGAAGCAAAATGTACGAAATAGAATTAGAATGGTCTTTCCATCGATATCTCAATCAATTGCTTGTCATTACCCGTGCTTTCTAACTAACTAACTAACTAACTAACACTATGTCCTATGGAACCCGGAGGTTCAATGCCGCGTTCACAAAAGCTCGCCATTGACTTTTATCCTTAGCCTACTGGATCCAGTTTCTACTTTGTATTCCTATTTCTGCGAGATTCATCTTAATATTATCCTCCAATCGGCGCCTACGTCTTCCTAATGGTCGTTTTCCAATCGATCTTCCAGTTAAGACTTTAAAAGTGTTCCTACTTTCTTCCGTCCTAGCTACATGACTCGCCCCCTGAGCTTCTAAGACTTGATAACCCTAACAATGTTTGGTAAATCGCATAAATTATGCAGTTCCTCGTTATAAAGTTTCCACCATTCCCTATTTCCGTTCCTCTTGGGCCCGAATATTCGTCTCAGGATTTAGTTCTCAAATATTTTCATTCTGCGTTCTTCCCTCAAAGTAAATGGTCACGTTTGGCAGCCATACAGAACAACAGGCATGATTATCGTTTTATATATTTTAAGCTTCAATTTCCTAGACAGAATTCGCGATGACAAAAGGTTTTGAACTGAATAATAACACGAATTCCTGGTTTTAGTAGACATGTAATTTCTTCGTGAATATGGTTTTGGTCGGTTAATATTGATTGTAGATATTTGAAAGTATCTACTTTATCAAAAGTATTATTCAATATTTTAAGACATCCATAATATGCGTATTACGATCCCGACGAACTTCCACGCAGTTCTCTCTGCATTTACTTCTAAACGCATATCCCTGCAAGCATTTAATAAGACCTCTGTATTTCTCTCTATTCTTCTCTTATAATCCCCTATTAAATTTACATCATCAGCATACGCCATAACCTGGTGAATACCATTTAACTCTAGGCCCTGATTGCTTTTTTTTGATTTTCCTTATAGCGTATTTCAGGACAAAGTTGAATAATAATGACGACAACGCACTACCTTGTTTCAGGTCATTTTCGACGTGAAAGCTCGTGTAAAAACAATTTTCCTACCTGGACTTACTTTGGGATTCATTTAAAAATATCTTAATTTATTTAATTTGCTTTTTTCTGTATTTCAAATTCTGTCAGAATGTTGTGCAATGTTTCTCTCCTAACCGAGTTGTAAGCCTTTCTAAAATCAATAAATAACACTGTTCAACAAATTTTGATCGAAAGTATGTAAATTCTTTGAAATTGCGATTTTTACATTCATTTAAGCATAATATGAAAGGAAATGATAATGGAAGAATTTTCTTAGCTCAGGTTGTGAAAAAACGCCCTTGTACAACAGTAGCTGTATATATACAAATGTATTAATATTTATAGAACATTTAAGCAAAATCCTTGTAAAAACCTACATTTCACTTTTTTTTATCTATTTCACTGTGATGTGATAAGCTGGGGAGTTAAGAAGTATCCTAACCGATAGCTTTCTATACCCTTGTACTTCCTTTTTCAAAATTGGCAAATACCAGTTTCACGGCGATACAGAAAATTAAAGTAACCGTGGTCAAGTTAAACATTAACAATTCCGTAATAAAAATCAGTATTAACATCAAAACATGAAAAATATTACAAATACCTTTTTGTGCAAGAACTACACTGCAATGTAGACAAAAGTTTCAAGTGATTCTTTGTACAGGATTATGTTTATTTTATTTTGAGCGTGTTCGCTTGGCTTGCCTTTTGTAGGTTACATCTGGAGCATCCCTTGCAATAGTCCAACAGTAGTCGGCCAATATGTTAGAACTCCACTTTCCTTCATATCTCTTCTCCATGGCTGCAATATCTTGATGGAAACGCTCACCATGTTCGTCACTTACTGCTCCACAATCTTCGGGAAAGAAGTCTAGATGTGAATGAAGAAAGTGGAGTTTCAGAGACATATTGCAACCAAGATTTTCGTAGCACAATAAAACTTTGCTACCATTTGTTTGTAATTTGTTGCTCGGTGTCTTCCAGTGGCGTAGCACACTTTTGCGGGCCCCCCCGCAAAGTATAGAGAAGGGGCCCTAGTTGTAAAGCCGATAGAAGTAAGATTAAAGTTCTACTTCTTTAAATCTTTATTCATAGCAAGACTTCGGGGCCCCCTATACGTCGGGGCCCCCCCGCACTGCGGGGGTTGCGGGGGCAGCTGCTACGCCACTGGTGTCTTCCCAAGAACTGTGAACAAACACTCTTCAAGCTTTCCCACGCAGCTTTCTCCTCACCTTGGAGAATTTCGTCGAACTTGTGATCTTTGAATAGTTGCCTAATCTGTGGCCCCATGAAAACACCCTCTTTAAGTTTGGCATCACTTAATCGAGGGAATTGTCCTCTTAGGTACTTATAGGCCTCATCCTCTTGGTTCATGCTCTTAACAAAACTTTTCATAAGATCTAATTTAATATGTAGAAGGGGAAGCAAAATTCGTTTACGATCTACCAGTGGTTTATGCTGCACATTTTTCACTCCCGGCTGAAGAGTTTCTCTGGTACTCCAATCACTTTTGCGGTAATGAGATCCACGATCTCTATACTGTCCCATTCACATATAAAGCAACAATATTTTGTATACCCTAACTGCATACCTAGCAACAGAGCTATTACTTTAAGGTCACCACAAATGAGCCACTGAAAATCGTAATATTTAATTTCTTGAAGTAAACGTTTCAAGTTTTCATAAGATTCCTTCATATGAACTGCGTAACCTACAGGAATTGAAGGAAGTTCATTTCCAGTATGTAAAAGCACTGCCTTTAAACTCACCTTGGACGAATCTATAAAGAGCCTCTACTCTGTAGGTTCGTAATTAATTTTAAGTGCCCTCATGAGACCATTTACATCTGTACATGCCACAAGTGTGTCTTCCATAGTAAAAAATGAAGTGAGCATCTACTCCCTATTCCGATACACTGAAATATTTACTTTTTGCTGCAATAAATTCCATTGCTTTAAGCGTGACGCTAAAATTTCGGCTTTGCTTTTCGAGAGGTCCAAGTCTCTGAAAGAGGAAGTCTATGTGGTTCACATGGAGGTTCTTCTACAACAAACGTAGGGTCCTTCGAAGTACTTGATTCAGGAGCTTCAACTTCTTGATCATCATCAGAAAAAAGATCGTATTGTTTAGGTGGGTCAGGAACAGGTAGTCCTTCTCCATATGGAATAGGGCGCATTGCAGAAGGAATGTTAGGATAGATCAAGGCCCGCTTCCTCTTCGTGGAAATTCCCTTCTTGACGGAAGGAACCATACAAAAATAAGTCTCTGATGTGGTCGCTTGGCTCCCTCCAAATCATGGGCACTGCAAAAGGCATTGAGCGCCCCTTCGCATTAATCCAATTTCTTAGATTTCTGGCTCAAGTGTTACACACAATGTGGGGTGCCCAAGATTTATCTTGGTTCCAATTTTACAACCAAAGTAATATTGATAGGCTTTTCTTATTAGTGGTGTTATAGTCTGCTTTTGTGAGGAAAACGTCACTTCCCCACACATGTAGCAGAAGCTATCCGCACTGTTTACACAATTTCCCGGCATTTTTGTTTATTGAAATCCTCAAAATGTCATTTGAAATAGTTCCGACAACTATTTAAAAATATACATTCGAAATACCAGTATTTTTGCGTATTTGTAGTTGTATTTTTAGGTCCTGCACTACACAAACGTCACACCCAAAACGCTGATAACTGCACTAAACCTGTCTTTTCTAACAATAGCAGAACACTACTGAGATAAGGAACACAATGAAACCAAGCGTTCATATAGTTTCTCCAGTGTTGCCGGATCAGTGTAACATTTTACCCCAAACGAAGCGAATATATTTATTTTTAAAGCGTTATTATTATACATGCCTGTAAAACGAAAAGTAGAGCTAATATTCGAAAATAACTTTGAAATTCGTGATCAGCACCACAAAATCAATAAGAATTAGCTGATTTTGTTCAATTTACATTTTCGTTGTTAAACAGTGTAATTGGTGTACCGCCACCAATATAGGACACTTCATTTCTTTACCTAAGTTGAAGTGGTGATATCACAGTTGATAAGCAGATGATATTATTTAGGGGGGGGGGGCGGAATTCTAAAAGTGGTGTCTCGGTTGTAGATAGCTATTGTGGTTCCTATTAACAAATTACAGTCTGAAGTGTTGTGGTTACTGTAGTAAGAAGTTAACGACATTCAAAGCGTTCAACAGTTCGAATGAGCCAGTTTAAAATGATCATGACGTGTTTCGTGTATCAACATTTTATTCTGTGTAGTCCTGTAATTGGAGCACAACGGGAAAAGCAAAACACCTTTCTCGGCGTAAAATGGAAGTAACAAAATACTTCTGGTGGAAATAAGATATACACATTGCTAGTAGAGTTGGGATAGAACAAAAATCTGTGAGTAAAATCTCTGTTGATATGAACAAGAGCCAAAATAGGGTTGGGAAGTGTGGGCGAAAACCAAAGCTATCGCTAAGAGGTATAAGAAAACTCTTTAAAAAATGGCTCTGGGAAACAGAAGTGCAACTTCTAATAGACTTAAACATAAAAATGCCTGAATATGGCGCAGACATTTAGTCTGAAAGTGTTCGAAGGATTCTTTGTGTCGAAGGAATAAAAGCACACGGTCAACAAAGAAAACAAAAATTGAGTCTACTCCAATCATGGCAAAGAAGCGCTTCGAATGGGCACGGGACCTAAAATATAGGACTGCTGACGATCGGAGAATAGTGTGTTTCAGTGATGAATCATGTATCTTTGTGTCTGATGAATGTTCATAATATGTGCGACGTTGACCTGGGAGGAATTCAAGTTGGAATGTTTTTAATAAACCGTGAAACATCCTACTTCGGTCATGGTTTGGGGTGTGATCTCTGTCTTCGGGCCAGGAAGACTGTATATAGTAGAAAGTACAATGAAGTATGACCAATACCTATAAGTTCTTCAAGAAGAACTGCTTTCCCAGACTGCACTCTGGTTTGATGACGTATAATTCATCTTTATGCATGATGGAGTCCCATGCCACCGGGTCAAAGCTGTGACAAAATTCTTCTAGGAAAACGAAATTAGTGTTCTTCCGTGGCCAGGCACTAGTCTTGATATGAGCCCGATTGAAAACTTTTGGAGCTTCATGAAAGAAAACCTAGAGAACAAGCACATTACAACCAGACTTCAATTAATCAAGGAGATCAACAATTTGTGGTATCACGATGCTGAATTGAAGACAAAATATGCTAAATTCGTACATAGGATGCTATAAAGGATAAAAGACTTAATAAAGAATAAGGGACTTAATCTTTGTGTGAGAGATAACTGTCTTGTAAGTGTTCCATTTCATTTCTTGTTTCCAATTTGGATATACACAGTTTGTAGTAATTATATTTTAATGTTATGCACGCATTTGTTTTATTGATATCGAAAAACATATGCCTCACCCACTATAAATTAGGACAAAGTTACAAAGTAGTAATTTGGACTAAGTTGGAACGTATTTTCTCACGTAATATTGTAAGAAAAGTAAAATATTCAGAAACTGGAGGTTGAGTCTAATAATGTGAACCGGTTGAGTCTAATAATCTATATATATATAAAAGAGAACGTACAAATCCTTTGTCCGCTCATCACGCTAATACGGCTGAACCAATTTCTTTCATTTTTGGGGGGTTATTAGGATTTGGACCCTAGATGGTTTTTATCATATCACTTTAATTTTCAATTACCAGTGTCTTGAGATAATTGACCATTCAGGTGTCCACAAATCCTTTGTTAGTTCATCATAGGTAAAAATAAACGTATTTATATGCAACCCACATGACCGTGTCACTCGGCGGGTTAACATAAATGACAGGCGTTATAATGGTTTTTATCATATCACTTGAAAGCGAAAAAGTAAAAATTATCTAAGTAACAAAGTTTATTGCGTTCGGGGGTGACCGCAGCGAAGCGGGGCGGGTTAACATAAATGACAGGCGATATAATGTTAACATTTACTGCAATCTTCTATGGTTTTTATCATATCACTTGAAAGCGAAAAAGTAAAAATTATCTAAGTAACAAAGTTTATTGCGTTCCGGGGTGACCGCAGCGAAGCGGGGTGAACGCTGCTAGTGTGATAATATAATATGGAGAGAGGGAGAGAACCGGTTGATAAATACATAATATTCGACATCTACATAATGGTGACATCTACATAATATTCGAACGCTGTAGAACAGTGGTTCCCAACATCGTTTAAACATCGCATTCCTTATTGAACTCGCCACATTTTTTCAAATCTTCAATAATAATAATAATCCTCGCCAATTTACATTTATTTCCAGCAAAAGTTCTGCGTACCATTGTAGCATTTTGTAGTAACTTTGTTCCTAATGGAATCACATTTCCTACTCAATGTTTATCTTGTTATTGTATAACATTTAATTTAACCCCTCTCTGTTAGAAAATTCCTGATGTTTTAATTATGAATATAGTTTATTTCTCTCAGAAGCTTACACCCTCCCGCTCACTCTACGTCCACCAGGTTGGGAACCACTGGTCAGACCATATGAAATCAAAGTTTATTGAGTTTGACATCTCTGAAAAATAAAATTACCGGCACCCGTTTACAATCCTTATACAGATTAAGAGTAATTATATTTTAAACCTTTAAATACTATACATAGTTGAACCTGATAAAATACCGATCAATCGGTACAACATCGCTTAGTTTGCAACCCTAAAGCTTGGAAATGTTATGTGAGAGAGGAGACAAACATAGCATGACACATGAAGACATTTATGATCATTCTGAAATCCGACTTAGTGGATTTGGGTTAAATTTACTAAATGGGGATCATGCCATTGATATCATTCGCTGATAACATGTGCTCTCCAGAAGACATCTGTGTATTTCTCTCCACTTATATTCACAATATAATGTATGGTCAATATCGTAAGTTCATAATGGCTCAAACATAAGTTTAGGTGCTAAAAATGTTTATTCCAAGATATAATATTACGATTAGAAAATGTGGTTGCCACCATGTTCGAATGTTACCGCAAGTCTGGCTTCCTATTTCCACTTCACATTATATAAGGTACCTTCCGAAATGTTGGGATAAGGGGTGTTGTTTTCGATTGTTAATATCATATATCCTCAGAGAGTTAACAAAATTTATCGTAATTTCATCATGAATAAAAATAGAGCAAATATAACTTCACTAAAATGTTTCTAGAACACGCTCCCGAATTCATACCACGTACTATGGCTCTCATTTTAAAATTTTCACCCAAATTCATTGACGGATTTGAAGATAGCTGCTATATGTTTCCTATTCTTACCCGCTATGTGTGTCCTATTTTTACGCCCTCTCTCATTTTATAATAACAGGATTTGATTTCATGTTTTTACACAGTTTCAATTTATTTGGTCGTTTCCACACTTTTAGGTCATCGTGTAGTTATGCTGCCCTAATTAAATAACTTTTCTACTGAAGGATATATAATATAAGGTTTAGTGTAAACATGCCCAAAATACCCGCTCTTGCATTTAAAATATTGGTCTGAATTTAATATTTCAGTCGTTTCAAGATGGCTGCCAACTAATCTGATAGACCCTGGAATCTCTATACTAATGTACAGCCTTGTTTTTAAAAAGTCTGGCCACCTACCTCTCTTTGATAAGTCTTTGACTCTTAACAGCAGTCAGAATTAAATCAAAAAATGTCTTTGATCAGTTCAGATCTTTATTTGAGCCAAATTCTTCCTTTTGTTGTCACAATATGACCTTTCAAAGCAAGGTGGGTACGTATGATTTTTGTAACAAGACTGTACTTACAAAATGATAAAGTAAGAATTGCTGACACCTCCGGTTTTGTTTCCTAGAAGTTTTGAATTAACCTGTACTTAGGTTTGGCTTGTATAAAATGTTAGCCCCGTTAAAGTTTCGTTACCTTAGATCGGGACACAGTACTTTAATTAGGTTTAGTCATTCCTTTTTTTGATCTCGGTGTAACGTTGTGAATACCGATCCTCTGGTCCCTACATCATAAAAGGTGGAATTTGGTGTGATACTGATATCGATCTAAGGCTACGCTAGTTTCATTCTGGTTCTAAGGGAAAGCAATACTAGCTACTGTTACCAATTTTCTCAATTTTGATAACCAAAAGTCTTTTATTGTTTGGAATTGAACCTGCAACCACTGGCATCTGAGAATGTTTTACCATTGACACAACCTCTTACCTGGATTTTTAGACGGTACAATGCACACTATTTATATTTTATCTATAGGCCTACCATGTAATTTGTTCAGTTTTATAGATATGATAAAATACAGAGAAGATATTCTCTATTAAATTACTTTCAATATTTTGTAAACAAACATCGCAACTTACTTCACATGTTGGCAGTTTGTGCTACTTTAGTTTACTTTCAAAAGATCTAAAGGTTTCGTGACGAAGACCATTTATAAAACTTATTTATACAAGTGTTAGGGACATTTGTTAGTTCCCTGAAGTGTTTGAGTCTAGGTCATCAAACGTATCTGATATAATGCAATTCCATTGAACCCATTTTTATCACGAATGACACGTTAGTTCGAGTATATATATATATATATATATATATATATATATATATATATATATATATATATATATATATATATATATATATTTTATTTACTTATTTACGAACATAATTCCAGATACAGCTGAACGCCAGTTTATATCTATTAAATCTAAAATATGATAATATAATGCAATAATATAATAATAATAATAATAATAATAATAATAATAATAATAATAATAATAATAATAATAATAAACATCTAAATAATAACAAGAAAGGTTGACAATAGCTGACTAAAGTTTATCTATGAAAATGACGTCATAGTGCAAAGTTATATGCAACTTCAGAATTGAATAAATCTACGGGTATTTATGACATTTCCCTGCATAACTTACGAAGCCTGTACAACAGAAAACGTTCAACTATTGCTATAAAGGTAACCAAGAAAGTTCTGTCGCATTTGTGGAGGTCTGTGTTTAATCGGTCCTCATACCGTGAGTTGAATGTGAATGAAGATAAGACGAAGGTCAGTTGTTGGTGTGGGTATATCCAACGTGGGACTTCAGTTACACCGTCAACTTGCGTAAGGACAGACTGAACATCGGACCTGCGTCATAAGGGTGTGTATGCTGTACGAGTTCAAACTGAGGTCAATCGCCGCTGCGACGGAGCGGAAGATATTCCAGACCTTTGGTGAGGGTTTCGTGACTACGTGAACAGTGCAGCAATGGTTTAACAAGTTTACAGACGGTGACGAAACACTCGAAGACGCACCATGCGCCGGAAGACCAACACACCTACAAAATGAAGATCTTACTGTAGCGGTTGAGGCGAAAAGTGGCCAGAAACGTGAGGAACTGGACTACAATTCAGTGTGAGTAGAGAAACCATTCGGCAGCACCTCCATCAACTTAGGAAACACTACAAGTTGGGTCGATGGGTCCCACCAGTTCATTCCCTCCAGTGTTGGGGAAGATGAAATCTACAAACCAGTGTTGTAGGAGAAATTGGTGGACGTGACGAGAGTAAATGACAGAATTATTATAGTGAAGCTCTTGCTAGGAGAAGGAGAAACATTGAATATAATCAGCGCTTATGCCCCGCAAATTGGGTGTGATGAAAACACAAAGAAAGGATTTTAGAGATGGGACAGATAAGAGTGTCTGATGAAGCCAAAGAGTAGTTGGTGAAACTGTAACACGTAACACGTGTTGAATTTTAATGAGTTTTGCTCAGGAAATAATTAGTTTGTATTTAATTATAACAAAGCAAAGCTCCTACGTATGGAAAGTATTACAGACGTATTCAAATCATTTGACTCAACATTCAGTATCTGAATATTTTATTGTTCTTACAATATTACGTGAGAAAATACGTTCCAACTTAGTCCAAATTACTACTTTGTAACTCTGTCCTAATTTATAGTGGGTGTGGCATATGCTTTTCAATATCAATAAAACAAATGCGTACATAACATTAAAATATAATTACTACAAACTGTGTATATCCAAATTGGAAACAAAAAATGAAATGGAACACTTACAAGACAGTTATCTCTCACACAAAGATTAATATTTCTTATGAAGTCCCTTATTCTTTGTAGCATCCTATGTACGAGTTTAGCACATTTTGCCTTCAATTCAGCGTCATGATACCACAAATTGTTGATTTCCTTGATCAATTGAAGTTTGGTTCTAATATGCTTCTTCTCTAGCTTTTCTTTCATGAAGCTCCAAAAGTTTTCAATCGGGTTCATATCAAAACTAGTGCCTGGGCACGGAAGAACACTAATTTCGTTGTCCTCGAAGAATTTTGTCACAGCTTTGGCCCGGTGGCATGGGACTCCATCATGCATAAAGATGAATTGTACGTCATCAAACCAAAGTGCAGTCTGGGAAAGCAGTTCTTGAAGAACTTGTAGGTATCGGTCGTGCTTCATTGTCCTCAATACTGTATACAGTCTTCCACGCCCGAAGACAGAGATCACACCCCAAACCATGACCGAAGTAGGATGTTTCACGGTTTATTAAAGACATTCCAACTTGAATTCCTCCCAGGTCAACGTCGCACATATTGTGAACATTCATCAGACACAAAGATATATATATATATATATGATTCATCACTGAAACACACTATTCTGCAATCGTCTGCAGTCCAATATTCTAGGCCTCGTCCTCATTCGAGGCACTTTTTTACCATGATTGGAGTAGACTCTAATTTTTATTTTCTTCCTTGACCGTGTGCTTTCATTCCTTGGTACAAAGAATCCTTCGAACACTTTCTGGTCAGATGTCTGCGCCATACTCAGCTATTTTTATGCTTTAGTCTATTAGAAGTTGCACTTTTATTTCCCAGATCCGATCTTTATAGTTTTCTGATAGCTCTTACAAGGGAAGAGAGGGAGATTATATATCGAAGTGGAAGATGGTTTATACACCAATCGAAAGCAATAATGACACCTATTACGAAACTACAGTAAAAATTTTCCGAATTGCATTTGTGAGTTATATTAATATACAGGGTGTCTAGAAAATCCGTTGCAAGCCCCTAGAAATCGCAAACGGTACGACAGATGCCAAAACAGGAAAACACCTGTTTGATCAATTTAAAAGTACAATGTATCAAAGCAAAAATTGTTGTCCCAGTGCCACCAGCAGGGTCCCAGGCGGAATTCAACTCAAAATTTGCAAATGGTGACGAGATCAAGTAGCATATCGTTGGAAAGCTGTTGGGAAATGAGCGAAGACGAAACAAGTCTTTACTCTTTAAAATTGTCATGTGCAAAATTGTAGCCGGTCAAAATGTCAGCAAAAACATCATTGTAAAGTCTATGGCCACTCTCATAAACCTGAAATGGTGCGACAGATGTCAAAACAGGAAAATACGTGAGTCATCATTTCGAAAGTAGAATGATTGAAAGTAAAAATATTTGTCCCAAGGTCCTCCACAGGGTCCCAGACGGGGACTCCCAACTGAAAACTTTCAAATTTCAAGGGGGGTGAAGTAGCATATTGTTTGAAAACTGTTTTTAAATGAAAGTAGATGGAGAAGTCTGGACGTTCTACGATGACTCTCTGCAAATATCTTGCGTGTTTAGTTCTTTTTTCTGTAGTCGGGTGTTCGTTTGTTTTCATTTTAATTCGTGTACGCAACGTAAAGAAAGGAAATGTGCCTACTATGAGATTCTGCTCTTCGAGGCCATTAATGTGGAAAGAAAAAGAATGAAAGAAAGAAAGAAAAAGAAAAGAAACAACAAGAACTAAAAACGAAAAGGGACGGAGATTATTATATTGAAGTGGAAGATGGCTAATCGAAAGCACTAACTATGCTCATTAAGAAACTGTGATATTATTATTGGTCCGAATGCATGTACGGTGCGAGTCATATGCATGTTTAATTGTAAGTTTTCGCATTTCCATCGAATATTGTATGAGGTAGCACCCGAAATGGTTTGAAACTGATTTTCTAGACATTTGTGTTTGACAAAAGTGCTAAATCATAGTTCAATTTACATGCACATTGAATAACTACTTCCATACACATGTAGTTGTTTCATTTAACAACAGCTTTCAAACAATATTCTATTTGACCCCCTTGAAATTTGAAAATTTTGAGTAGGAACCCGTCTGGGATCCTGCGGAGGACCCTGAGACAAATATTTTTACTTTCAATCATACTATTTTCGAAATGATGACTCACGTGTTTTCCTGTTTTGACATCTGTCGCACCATTTCAGATTTATGAGGTTGGCCATAGACTTTACAATGGTGGCTTTGCTGACATTTTGACCGGCCACCGTTTTGCACATGGTAATTTTAGAGAGTAGAGACTTGTTTCGTCTTCGTTCCTTTCCCAACAGCTTTCCAATGATACGCTACTTGATCTCGTCATCATTGCAAATTTTGAGATGGACCCCGCCTGGGACCTGCGGGTGGCCCTGAGACAACAATTTTTGCTTTGATACTTTGTAGTTTTAAAATGATCAAACACGTGTTTTCCTGTTTTGACATCTGTCTTACCGTTTGCGATTTCTAGGGGATTGCAACAGATTTTCTAGACACTCTGTATATTAATATAACTCTCACAGTATATGCATTCGGAAAATTTTTATTACAGTTTCGTAATAGGTGTCATTAGTGCTTTCGATTGGTGTATAAATCATCTTCCACTTCGATATATAATCCCCCTCTCTTTCCTTGTTAGCGATAGCTTTGGTTTTTGCACACACTTCCCTACCCTAATTAGCTCTTGTTCATTTCAAGAGAGATTCTACTCACAGATTTTTGTTCTATTCCAACTCCACTAGTAATGTGTATATCTTATTTCCACCAGAAGTATTTTGTTAAGTTCCATTTTACGTAGAGAAAGGTGTTTTGCTTTTCCCATTATGCTGCAATTGCAGGATTACACATAATAAAAGATTGATACACGAAACACGTTACGATCATTTTAAACTGGCCCATTCGAACTGTTGAACGCTTTGAATGTCGTTAACTTCTTACGACAGCAACCACAACTGTAACTTGTTGATAGGAATCACAATAGCTATCTACAACTAATATCATCTGCTGTTCAACGGTGATATCACCACTTCAACTGTACAGTAAGCAAATGAACGATTCTATATTGGTGGTTTAACCATTAAGTTAAATCTTTTAGAACTCTGAAATTAGGACTCCTACATCAATTTTGCATTTTTCGAGCGTGAGGTTAATAATTTGAACACGTCTGTAATATTGGTATGGAAAATGAAAAAACTTGATGCGAGAATACGAAACGTATTTTCAATAATTCATCGAGCTTCCGATAGCCGATAATAGAAAATTCTTCGTTCCTTATTTAGTGTCCCACATGTGGTGAAATTGGTTTTCTTATACAAGTAGATTATTTCGTGATATATATGGTGGCAATAATTCCAATAAGTGAGTGTATATTGAAACGTCTATTCGCAAGTAATTTCTTCTATCTTCAGATTCAACTCGACTTCACAAAGTAACATCACATGTGAATACTTGTTTCGTTTCAGAAGCAATGTCTGGAGCATCTTGACCGTCACATATATTTACGACGTTTAATTTGATTTCTCTTGGTAAGACCCAGTACAAAAGTTGACCACAGCAATACTTCTTCCACGCTGGCTTTTACAAAACTGTGGGAAGAAGACTGAGATAAAACTATGGTGTATAAAACATACGAGCTGCAAAGTTCGCTTGCAACGTCTTTAGACTCCGCATATAAATCTTTGCTAAGACGTAGCGTGTGAATATGTTTTATTACATTTCACGAAAGGTTATGTCCATTTGGATCAAGGTCCGTCGACCCTACTGTTCCGCGCTTTTACAGGTCCCTTCATAACTCCCTGTTTCTGCGTAGCTACTTTCTCCAGCTGTAGTGTGACGTCACCGCGGTGAAGCAGGGACAAATATCGTATGCTAAGCCTATGTTCCGCCGTAGCGATTTGCAAAGGAAAACACATTTTTAAATGCAATAAAAATATACTACATACAGATACAATATGTACTCACTATAGCATTGAATAGCACTTGAAGAATAGCTTTGCATTCACTATCTTAAAGAACATTCCTCCTGCGGAGTTCCTGTGTTTTTCTATTCAAAAACCTAATTCTGAAGTATGTCTTAGTCTTGTCGAATAGTTTCAAGAGCGAATTGTCTTTCTTAGGACATAAAACGGTCGGCCAATCACATTCTTTTTCTTTTCTTCGATTCACAGTTTTTTGTGAAATATTCGAAATATAACTTCATACTATTTTATTGCTTCCATCCACCTGGAAGAAGGTGAAACGAGACCACCACATAGCCTCATATTGCCACCATTGAACTTCGAAAGAATCGCAACTATCTTGAATCCTGAGACTTCAACTTTCGATATGATTTCGAAGAGTATTTTTTTTTATTTTTCATAGTCTTATCGAAATCATAATGCACTGGCTGTTTCCACACATCTATTAAGCCTCGAATCATTGCCACCTGAACATTTCTGTGTGGTCCTAAAAATAAATAAACCTCTTGGTCATAGCATACGCGCCTATTAACATTGAATTCATCAAATATAGGCACTGAAAATTTTTCCACACTCTTTAAGTAGCGCTCTTGCTAAGTCAAAATTTTCAAAACTGGGGTAGGAATACCAGGAAAAAACGGTAATTTTTGCATACAACGTCGAAATGTTGACACATTGGGTACGGGGATTCGAACTTGTAACCGCAGATGATTGTATAATTTATCAATGAGGCGTGTTGTGTTAATGCACGAATGATATCTTAATCAATCCATCTTAGTTTTTTCTTGCCATTCATTAGCATATTTACTTGGCCCTGTATAAAACTTGTTCGTAATATATCCACCACCGGTTATTAACCACTTTATTGAAACGATCACAATATTATATTTTAAAACTGGCCTTTGAAATTAATTGTTTATTATATTTGCTTTCCAATTCTTTTAACTTCGTTTGTAAACATATTATTTTGGCTTTATACACACTGTTAGACTTCAGTTTTTCGTTCACTTTACGCAAAAAGGAGAGCTCTTCTTTTGGTTTATGCCCCTCACTCTCCACAGAACAAACGGAAAATAACATAAACAGAGTTATTTTTTGTTTCAGTCACAATAGTTATTTCATCTGGTTGCACCCCAATGTCTGATTTGTTTTTCCTTTAAACACCTAACTTCCGTACATTTAATTATTTCATTATTTACATCAACACGGTTCCGTATGGTAATGGTAAGTTTAGTGAAGGCACATCTTGTTTAAACTTTTTCTTGGGTAGAATATTTAGAAGCTCACATTTTAAATTATGTCCATAAGCTTCGGGAATACAATTATCGGAATAGACGCTGGCGTTTTAACTTTAAAGATGTCTTTCCGACAGAATTTCTTTTGCCAAACTTTCCGCAAAGGATCCGAGGGAAATACATGATAAATAACTTTGGAACCCGTAGTATTTCTACTATAATTGTGACAAGTACTTAGTGTACAATTCGACATGCTTATAGGCTAACACGAGCACTACAGTAATTAATGTTTTCTTAATACAGGAAAGCAAGAATCACTCACTTTCCTGCAAAAATCAAAGAAACAAGCAAGGGTGAATGACAAGGACCTTGGGCGAAAGCTGTTTCTGCTCCCGCCGTGACGTCACAATTTTACTGCATCTTCGGTTTTCAAAGAAGGGTAGTTATGAGGCGACCTTAAAAGAGGAAAGGAACAGTAGGGTCGTCGGACCTTGCATTTGGATTACTAGTGATCAGGAACATTATGTCTGACATAATAGACCAATGTTGACTACATTTAATTCAATTACCTCTTTAGTTACCACGAGATCCTACCTCAACACCACCAGCAGGAACCGAACCAAAGATTATACGACACTAATTTTCAGCTACGTTGATACACTTCTGTTTAAACATTATTATTAATAATGATGTTAATGCAATATTATTTTTGTTTTCTTTCAGCGTTTGCAGCCGCTCTTATGTTGGGCCCTCGGTTAGGGCGCTACGACAATGGCATGGATCCTCTTCCTTTGGGTAGCCCTGTCAACGCCATTATGGGATTGTTTGTCCTTTGGTGGGGGTGGCTAGCCTTCAACTCCGGTAGGTAAGTAGAAGTTGAATCTAAAAAGTTGTTTCCACGTTCTGTGTTGTAGAGAAAAATATGAGATTTCATATGAAGTGTTTCTGTTTTAGTGTTTGGTATATATTCAACGAATAAGTTTCAAATCAATATAATTGATATTATTGGTCAATTACGATTTATCCGTGATTACATTTTACACATATAATTTCAATTATAATATGACATCTTTAGTTTTTATTTAATTTTTGCTTTACAGCTTTCAATTCATCATATATTTTTGCAGTTGTGCTCTAATGGTTTTGAACTTTCCAAACATTTTACTCATAATAATATTTTAGATATAGATATATAATATAGTTTGTTAACTGTTAACTGTTCTAATTTTTTCATATTATCCAGATACCTTTGTTATACTTTCTGGAATTTTAGTGAGGAAATATAAGAAACATTTGCCCCTATTAAATTATGTTTAATTAAAAGCAGATCTAGACAATCATAAAACAGACAAAATTAAGAAAACCATATACATGATGCAATAATTCATAGCATGCCTAATATTTTTTGTACTTTCTTTCTTATTCTTTATTATTTTGATTCATGATAGTAATTAATGAAAATACATTTCACCATATGTTAAGGCAATGAGATCTCGAAGTCAAAATTAATTTCAGGATATGAAATTTTGCCAGTTAGCCTTGGCTTTGTTTTAAACTTAATCTCCGAAGAACAAATATCACCAATTCAATCTGGTTTCGTATTTTACTTAATAGAACCCGGAGCCGTAGCTAGAGATTTCGGTGCTTGCGGCGAAATAGAATTTGGTGCTCCCTCTTACACTTATATTACTAAGTTTTCCCTTCCTTTTTTTTTCAACATATAACAGAAGCAGCTTTTGTTGTTATGGTACGCTGAATTTTTATGAAGTTGCTTTGACGTACCATCGCAACAGCTAAAAGCTATCATAATGTATTATTTTACAAATAAGAGCTGTTTTTAAGAAACTTATTTTGAACTTTTTGTTAAACTTGACAAAACTACGTCTAGTTGTATAAAAATCCACTTGTGAAACAGTTATAGAAATTTAAAACTATTTACAGCGTTTCATACTGTCGATAAGAAATGAAATTTGAATACATTAGAACCTATGTGCTTTTAAAATGTTCGAAATCGGTGACAGCATTAATTTCCAGTAATAATTGTAAACTTTTGTAATTTTATTCGTATGTAACCACACAAATATCATTTTAATTTCGATTGCTTAACGGTAAAAAAAAAAAAAAAAAAAAAAAAACTGTGAAGGAGCCTCCATTGCGAATTTCTCAATACTAATTGATGGAGGTGAAGATATGTTTAAAGTTTGTATTTAAGATCAAAAATACAGTTTGGCTATTACATATGCTTGAAATTATACGTAATTATTTAATTTCTTAATGAGTGTAAGTTCTGAATTTAATGTTACTTATTATTAATGAACGTATTAAAAATACACTAACACACCTACATACATACAGGTGTGTATGTACATTGTGTGTATTTTTCACACATGTAGATAGATAAAAATATCACACAAGTAGATTCGTATGCAATATATATATATATATATATATATATATATATATATATATATATATATATATATATATATATATAATATTAGGGTGGTCCTTAATTTTCGATTTCCGAATTTCTTTGCTCCCAACCCCTAAATTGGTTCCATGTCGGATCAAATTAATCTGTGAAAAAAATGGGCTCAATCGAAGAATATTTAACTGACCCCCAAGCGACCTAAACATCTGAATGCATTTACAATGTATAGTATAATGCAAAAGTTTGTAATAAACTCTTGTAACTTAAAAATGGCTGAGGGAAAGGAATCATATCTTGGATAGAGGTTGTAGAAATAGATCCATACCTGATACTGAGTAGTGACCGAGATGAGGCATGTCTTTACGTCCACCATCTTGGATTCGGGCACAAAATTTTAAATAGAAATGACCTCGTATGATATATCATTTTGAGGTAGCTTTTGACGACAAACAAACGTTTGCCTTTATTTTCCACTTATCTCTGAACATGTAATAATTATCAACTATGGAAAATAAAAGTTCCGAAGTAATAAAACTTAATATTATGTGAGTTTATATCTCTGTACGGCTGCAGATTTAGAAGATTGTTGAATAGTTTCTCCTATTTGAATTAAAGTAAAGAAAGAAATGCACATGCCCATATACTTGGAAAGAAGATGTGAACTTTCAACGTGGGTTGAATATATTGAAAAACATTGTGGTGGTGAATGATGTTGCAGAGAGAGGTGTGAAACTGATACAAAAATACGGGAACATTTTAACAAAGGACGAAAAAGAGAAACAATACACAGAAAAAAGTATCCAGATGCTACAAAAATTGGCTTAATGATGCAGTAGAATTTGGCTAGTTATCCACAGCCTTCAGCTTTCTTTTATTATCATTTTAAACATTCATTATATTATTTATGTAATTTCATTTCATATAAATAATTTCAATATAGGCTGGTGTGTATTTCGACGGGATGTAGTTATATAACAACATATATAATTATTTCCTTGTTACATGTATGTAATAGTATATTAATATTTCAGTAACCTATAAAGAAAAAAAAAACAATATTGAAAGATAATAAACTATTATTTCAAAGTTAAAAAGAATTAAATGACCAGAGATAAGTTGAAAATATAGGAAGATATGTTTTTATAATGAAAGGTTATCCGAAAACGATGTCATAAAACATCACTTCCATTTAAAATTTTGGGTCCGAATACAAAATTGCGGACTTCAAAATGGCTATTTCTCAGGGTCAGATGTGGATTACTTCCAATCCCTGTATCCAAGATTTGGTTCCTTTCCCTTTAGCCGCTTTAAAGTAAGAAGGGTTTATTCCAGACATTTCCTATATATATTAATATATTGGATATGCATTCAAATTTTAGGTCGCTTGGGAGTCGGTTAATTATTCTTCGATTGAGCCCATTTTTTTCATGGATAAATTGGGTCCGACATCGAACCAATTTAGGGGTTGGAAATTCGGAAAAAAAATTTCGCCATGTAATTAAGGACCACCCTAATATATATATATATATATATATATATATATATATATATATATAATATCCTGGCGATACAAGGAGTTGATGAAGAAATAGTACTAATAAATTCCTTGAAATTGGAAGCATTTCATGTCAATAGGGTTTTTAAAATTTCTGGTAGTGGTCAGTGTTTGAAAAAGACGTATTTAGTTGGGTTAAGTTCTGACCCCTTAAGCCCCTATTCTACTACTGCTTTAAGTTCGAAAATGTTATTATCCCCCTTGTTTACCTTCAGTTTTAATATTCCCTCGCAAACAGTAACTTGCGTGCGTCTCTTCACTTCTCTCATTTGCATGCCTTCATTCTCACTGTTGTGATTAATCTGGTTGTGCAGAGAACCTTGATTAACTAAGCAAACTCATCACCATCAAAATGCCGAACACGTATTTCAGACTTTGAAAACACTCCAGCATACACTATAAATCATTACTCCGCATTTCGCGTATCACATCATCATCAAGAAATCATATATAATAACATTCTTTATGTAATAAGCAAGAACTTGTGACTATTATTGAAGCATTTGAGTTGCGAGCACAGCGGGCAGGAACATTTTTAACAAATCTATTTGTTTCCAAACCGATAACAATATTGATTTAATAGGGCACCAATACTTTTGCGGGACACCACGTTGTTTACTCATTTCCAACACGTTTTCTTTGTTCTTGTTCGTTCGGCACCCTCTTGCTATCAGCGCCCGGGGCGTGGGCCCCGCTCACCCACCCCAGCAACAGCTGTGACAGAACCCACAAAACAAAACAAATTCAACGTTCCTCAAGGACAACCTTGAGGCGGTTAAGCAAATAGGGTTTATGCCTTTAGATGATGGTTTTAAGCTTAATAAAACTCGTAGAAGACACTTCTTTTTAACTGCAAAGCAAAGCACAAGCTTTGTTGCCGTATATCACACTTCGTGTAGTACCCTCTTTCAGTCACCATTATAATAGAGACTATAAAACTGCACTACAAATTCACTTCAAGTGATTGAAGCTAAAAGCGCCAAGAACTTCAATCAACCGATTCTGAGATCAACCTCTGGACGACACCATAATAACGATGCCAAATGTCGCCTAAAATTATACTTATCAATGTATAAAACAACTGAAGAAAATTGCAACTTAGAAGATGATTATGATGTAGGCATACCTTTTGCTCTAAGAACATTTCTGTTGCAACATGGAGTCATAGACGTTGTAAATAGTAGCAAGTGGAGGAACACAATGTTTCGCGTGCAGTGGGTCACTCAGTTTGCTGGGAGAGATTGAAGGCTAAAATATCCGCCAGAACGGACCACATATCGTCCCTCTAGAGACAAAAGGGCATATCCCATTTTCTTAACTTTTCCAGGGGACAAGTTTAAATCTTTTCTCATTATTTATTCTGTCGTCTTCTTTCAACATTTAGTTTGATTTCCTTCGTGTCAGATATATAACTTATGAGATCAAACTAAATTTTAAAAGAAGACGATAGAATAAATCATGAGAAAAGGTTTGAACTTCTCTCCTGGAAAAGTTAAGAAAATGAGATACGACCTTTTGTCTCGAGAGGGACGATATGTTCCATTATGTTAAGGTCTGGTGATTAGGTGGGCCAGGGCAACTGTTGACCTCCATTCAGATATTCCTTACCTCCATTCAGATTACCCCGCAACTGTTGCAGCAGTATGAATGGGCACATTATCATCGTACGTTCATACCATGTAACTAGTGACAGAACGTGATTGTCGTCATATGCTGCGGGGACATGCTGCTTGAGTTCCTCCGTCACATACATCGCGCTCTCACGATGGCTCTGAGTAACAATCCGCTTTAGTACTGGGCGGAAGTTGTCGCTGAATGTTTTCTTCCGACCACTATTCCTCTTCGCCGATGTGATTCGGCCGTGAGTTTGTAGGTCTTCATCACTTTAGGCACTTTATCTCGTGATATGGCCAACTCACTTTCGTGACGCTTATATCACATAACCGAGCAGCAACAATTAGCTCTCTTTGGAATTGCCAGCAGACCCCAGAAGTAATTTTCTGTTCATAATAGGTACGGATGTGCACGAGACAAGATTTGTGGCTGTCTCGTCTCGAAAATGTGCTGTAAAAGTGATGTCTCGACTCGAAAATGTATATTTCTCTATTAGAAGAGCCGTGTCTCGACTCGAATTTTGTCAGGAAAATGCTGTCTCGACTTGTCTCGTGCGCATCCCTAATAATAGGTTTTTCTTATTGCACTTATCGCTTGTGAAGTCTAGTGAAATCACACCAGGCTCAGATTTCACACTAGCCTTTATTTCGAATTGTATTTCAAGATGCAGTTTTTGTTATATTTGTATTTTCCTTGTATTTCAAGATGCTAGTTTTATTATAGGGGTCTATTTGTTTTTCTTTTATTTCAAGATACAGTTTTTCTTGTATTTGTATTTTTCAAATATGTCAAGATGCATTTTTTTACAAGTTTCATTCCTTTTAATGTGATAATATGGAGTAGGATTTCACTTTAAACTATTAGTCCACAACTCATATAGTCTCGCTGCTGATAAGAGACGCTAAACCTTAGTAAATATGCAATCTAGGGATGGTTTCAAATATTAATATTTTGTTCGCCTTTGAAAACTAACAAAATATGACATTATAATAGAATGAAATTAAGTACGGTAATATGACAAAAACTTTTTAATGCTTACTTTTGGTTCTCCTTAGTCGTAACTGTGGGACGTAAAACTTAAAGATTTCATGCTTACTTGTTAAACAGTGGAATTACATGTCAATGTATCATGAAGGAAATAATGTAAAGTAGCAAAAATTAATGGTAATTTATAAATAGAATAATAGCAAGAATAGTGGCTACCCTATGGTCAATATACAACGAATGGAAGTCAATAAGTACTGTATATCAATGGCAAGGCCACTGGGAAGTCTTTCTTTCTTTCTTTTTTTTTTTTTTTTTAAGCTAGTCTTTTGGAGTCCATTATACTATCTTTCCTTTAATCGGGGATTAATGCTGAATAGAGCAGCAATCAAGGTTCCGATTCATGAAAAACAACATAAAAGCTTTAGATACACGCAAGACGTGTTGTATCACATGTTTCCAGTCGTCAAAAGAACACAACTCCATTATTCAGAAGAGTTTGAGAAATCGAATCACGATCATTCATGATAACAGCTTAATGGAAAGAAAAGAAGATGGAACGTAAACCTATAATTCAGTTGTGCCGCAACTAGAAGGTCCCTAAAATTATTAAGGTGTTCTTTTAGTCTAGATGTAAGCTTTAGATATTCTGTAAATGTCATTTGGGAGTAGAACAATATAAATATGCTGATAAATTCTCAGCGCAAATTGTCGAAATCATGTTTTATTTCTTCCTGCCACCTCCATCAATATTTTATGACGTCTGTAATACGTAACACGTTAGAAGTAACAGGTTTTATACATTTTAAATTACTCTTCTATTTATAGATAATTCAGGGATAACCACAAAATGTGAATATAGAGGAAAAATAGGGTTAATGACGGAAAATGCTTTGTTTAAATTCAAGATTGGTCGAGAAGAAAGTACTTGCAAGATTTAAAGCGATTAGCAAATTTTAAAAACATACAAAAGTTTGAATAAATTTTATTTAAAGAAATCAGTATGTTTTATTAAAAACTTTATTCAGGCCAGTGTTGGACATTAACCAATTAAAATCAATTGCATTTAACCAATCAGTTCATAGTAATTGCGGGGAAATTAATTGCAATTCAAATAATTATCAATTGTATTAAATTGCAACTGAATGACTAAATTGCAATTACTTTCCACAGCAATTACTTTCAATTGATTGATTAATTGCAATCAACAACTGATCCTTACTTATTTCAATCCTTAATTGCAATTAACAATTAAACTTACAGATTAATTGTTAATTCAATTGAAATTTGCCCGACACTGATTCAGGCTCTATCGTAGCTCTAGTTAGCTTAAATGGTACAGATAGTAGGGATAACAATGGGAAACTGTAGATTAGCTAACTACGAACGTTTAACCTTGCGTTGTAATTGTCCACATTACCGAGGATTTACCCAATCAATCCAATTGACTATGTAATCCTTACGACAGAAGAAAATTCTGACTAGGAATGCGAGTTCGAAACTGTTGGATAAATGACAGCAAACGGCTGGCTGGCCAACCTTAACTTGAAATAATTGTGCCAATCTATGTTTTTAACTTATCAAGTCCCTCCCTATAATGCCTACCATAGCATACGTAGTAGAGTGGGCCGAAAAAAATCATTTTTTTTTCAAGTTCTAGTACTGCGGAAAGGTTGCGAATTTGGGGAGACTAAAAAGGAGTAAAAAAATAAATAAAATCTGTTTATATTTCCGGTCCCGCATGTGCTCTAAAGTTTACCAAAATTTGCAAAAATCCACATTTCTACGATCTTGCCAATATTTAAACTTAATAGTTCTGGTCGAATCTTAAACCATAGTGAATTAGAAGAAAAGAATCAGTCAAGGTATCCCTCTCACGCATCGAGTAAATTCTAAGAAACTCAGGCGCTCGTTGTGACTCGCTCGGGCCAATGGCCACGACGCTCCACCCACCCATAAATCCAATTTCAAAGTACCTTCAGCCAAGAATGAGTGAAAACGGATATGTTCAATTGTTCAGAGTAATTTTCTTGGACTTAAAACTCTTCACACACACTTAATTTTGTCAATAAGAATATGTTTATAAATGTTACTAAAGGTCTAATTTTCTTTTTAATTTAAACTTGCACTCAGTAAAGAAAAACAAAAAAACATGTAAGTTAGTATTTTCTTTTTACCTTGAACTGTAATCTATCTTTATTCCTAAATTTTGTTTGAAAATCTTGACTTTGAAGGCAATGCGTGACCGGAAGATGTTGATGGATTCAAATAATACTTAAATGTCATGTTCAGAAGTTATAATACATAAGAAATTGAGCTATTACATTTGAGAAGAGGACAATTTTAAAATGTTACAAATTATCGTTAAAATGTTTGTTTTTTTTTCTGCAAACTTTAAGAACACTTCCACGACCGGAACATATAAACTGATTTTATTATTTCTTTGTTACCCCTTTCTAGTCTCCCCAATTCACAACTTTTCCGCGGTATTATGACTTCAAAAACATGTTTTTTCTACTCACCCTACTATGTAAGGCCTACCAGCTGTGCTATTAGGAAGCGCAAAAGCCATTAAGCAAGTACGTCTAGGATAGGTCTAAGGCAGTGCTGTCCAACGTTTTCACCTTATCGGGCGCAACTAGCTCCTGTTTTCCGACGTGCGGGCGCCTATCGAAAAAATACAAAACTACTATAGAAATAAGCCTACTGCTACTAGCACAACAACTACTACTTATTATTTATTTGTTATTAATATTATCATCATCACTATTATTATTATTATTATTATTATTATTATTATTATTATTATTATTATTATTATTATTATTATTATTATTATTATTATTATTATTATTATGGAAATTGATACATACCTAGTGAGAAGACTGACACTGCACGTTTGCAGCCAGTTGAAGGAAATCTGGTGTGTAGCTGGAACAGACTGCTCTTATTGCGTCGTCCAGGTGAGAGGGTGTCAGAGAGGTTCGGTACTTATTTTTGATCATGTTCATGGCAGAAAATGCGACTTCGCAAAGATAAGTTGAGCCAAAGCAGGAATAAATTGTTTTAGCAACACTGCTCAGAAGGAGGTATTTTACTCTGTCCGTTAGAATCCATATATTAGTACAAGTTGCATAGGAAGATTTCAAAACTATATCTTCTTGAATAGTTAGGATTTCAAGTTCTAAATCTTCAAGAGTATAATTTCCAAACACTTCACATATCCTACTACCAAGATCAATAACATCAACAGAGACAAATGGATTATTGATGAACAGAATCACTGATTCAAGTGCTACAAACTGTGCAAATCTGTTCCGAAACTCAAGAATAAGAATTTCCAAATGCTTTGAAAATTTTGAAAGACCACGACCAACACAATTTAGCTTTTCCACCATAGATTTGAAGTTTGGAAAGTGAGAAAGGGAATTCCTGTTTAAGTGAGCAATCCACAGCTTCATTTACTTTTGAAAAGCATTAACTGTACTTATCATGGCTGAAATGTTATGGCCTTTTCCTTGCAATTCTAGATTTAATTCATTTAATTTGAAAGTGATATCTGCCAAGAAAGCTAAATCTAGCAACCATGATGTTTCATCGAGATCATGATAATACTGACCCTTAGATGACTTAAGAAACTCCCTGATTTCATCCAAAAGACAACAGAATCGTTCCAGTGTCTTGCTCCTACTCAGCCACCTGACGTCTGCATGATGAAGGACGTCACCATGCTCAGCATCTGATAAATTCAAAATACTTTTGAATAATCGATGACGAGTGGAAGATAACCTAATGTTATTTACTACACGAGTTACTATTTTCATGACATGGTCGAATTTTAAAACTTTTGCACACAAAGCTTCCTGATGAATGATACAGTGGTGAGACAGAAATGTTTGAAATGATTCATCCTTAGCACAAAGAGTAGAAACCCGTTATTCCTACCAGTCATAGAAGGTGCCCCATCCGTTGTTATTGCGACAAGTTTAGAAAGAGGCAAATTGCTATCCTTAGCAAACTTTTGAAAGGTTTTAAATATATTTTCCCCCCTAGTATGCCCATGAAGTGGCAGCAATTTGAGAAATTCCTCTTTTACCTTGAAATCATCAAAAATCATTCTAGTAAATACGCACAACTCAGCAGTGTCGGACATATCAGTACTTTCATCTAACTGGAGCGAAAAAAATCACACGATTGCAAGTCCTGGTGCAAATGATTTTGCAGATTATTCGAAATCTGCTCCACCCTTCTAGCAACAGTTTGGTGAGACAACTGGAGTGCACTGATGAAAGACAGGATTGTATGTTTCTCTGTGTCCATCGAACAGGGATTCAGTGGCACTAAATCATTGCTTCTTTCACTACTTCACCATCACTAAAAGGCTTTTTTCTTTTTAGCTAACACATAACATACTTTGAAAGATTCAATTGTTACGTTAGTAGCTTGTTGAACAGGCCTTTGAAACACATTTTGTTGCAGCGTTAATTGAGATTTTAGGTTTCTCACTTTGTGTTTCCTGAGTTCAGAATTTATAGGAAATTCAGTATAGAAGTTTTTGTGATTCGTCGCGAAATGCCTCTCTACGTTACTTTTCTTAGGAATAGACACACTTCCATTGCACAATAAGCACACCGGTTTTCCTCTGTATTCAACAAAACAATATTGTTCCTCCCATTCACAGTTAAAACTATACGTTCTTTGTCTCTTGGCCATGGCAAAAAGAAGCACTAAATAAAAGGAGTCACGAGTACAGTTGCAACTTTTATTAACACACACGAGTTCACACAAAGAGTATTCCCCAAAAGAGAGCGAGTCTATCCTCACAATGGATTTTTTTCAAGGCGCGATATGACAAAAGCCGATCGGGTAAAGAAAGACAGCGCCGCCAGCAGCAGGCACGCGAACTACCGCGGTTGCCATAGCGTAGCGGTAGCCTTATCCAAGTGTAAAGTAACAAATATTCAAATTAACTGTTGTGAAACTATTTCTTCGATTTTGTTGAATGCTTTTTCCCAGAGTTCAGAACAGCCAGAAGTGCAAGTTACTATTTTTGAAATGAAATAACAGAAATAAAAAAAAATCTAATGTTGAAAACAAGAAAATTTGCGTATTTTGAGTTCGATTTGAGAGGGCGCTAGGAGAATGCTTGGCGGGCGCCATGGCGCCCGCGGGCACCGCGTTGGACAGGGCTGGTCTAAGGTTTCCCTTAATTTCCTACGACATACTTAATCATAGAGATTTTTCCTGTATATGGCTTTGGTATCGAGTTATTTCCCCAAGTAAAATACATTTTCCTCAAGCTCAGAAAATGTGGGACATTTCCTCAAATACCTTATCTCCATGTTAATGATGAACTAGGAATCCTTGAGAGGGGTAAAAATCTTGGCTAATAGCCAGAAGTAAGGATGTGATTTTTTTCTTTCGCCAGGATGGATACGTGTATGACTCAGATATGGATATGATTCCACATTAAATATGTTCCTGTACTTTATTTTTATACGCACGAGATAAGAAAATGTTTTTCATACAGGTACGTGGTGGTAAATAGCAATAAATGTCGTACAGCACTTGGAAATTTCAGGATAAGCAACCTTAGATTGGAAACTAAACTCCAATAACGCTATAAAAAAGAAGAAGAAGAAAGAAAAAAGTAGGGATGCGTTCGAGTCGAGTCGAGTCGAGATTTAAGCCTGTCTCGACTCGACTCGAGAAAATGTTGTCTCGACTCGTGTCTCGACTCGAAAATATGTTGCTGTCTCGACTCGTGTCTCGACTCGACAGTCTCTGTCTCGACTCGACTCGAATTCGAGTCGAGACGTCTCGAAATTCGAGTCGAGACAAAATATACGAGTTAAAATATACACACACATCAGCCAGACCGTTATGACTACCTACCTAATTGTTAGTATATCCACTTTTTGGCATGAATAACAACGACAGCGCGTCTTGGCATGGTCGCAATGTTCCTCGGTGGGTCGCTGGAGAGAGTTGGCACCACATATGCACACACATGTCATCTAATTCCCTTAAATTCCGGGGAGGGGGTGATGCACCCTCACGTCACGTTCAATCACATCCCAGATATGATCGATTGGGTTCAGATCCGGAGAGTTTGGGGGCCAGCACATCACTTGGAACTCGCTCCTGTGTTCCTCGAACCACTCCATCACACTCCTGGCCTTGCGACATGGTGCATTATCTTGTCGAAAAATGCCACTACCGATGGGAAACATGGCCGTCATGAAGGGGTGTACGTAGTCTGCAAGCAGCGTGCGATACCTCGGCCGTCACGGTGTCTTGCTCAAGCTCCACTAGACACATAGATGCTCACCTGAATGTTCCCCAGATAATAATTAAGCCGCAGCCAGTTTGTCTCCGTCCCGCAGTACATATGTCAAGGAGCTGTTCCCTATGAACACTACGGATTCGCACCCTCACATCGTCATGATGAAGAAGATATCGGGATTCATCAGACAATGCAACGCTCTGCCATTGTGCCAAGGTCTAGTGGCGATGGTCACGTGTTCATTTTAGTTATAGTTGCCGATGTCGTGGTGTTAACATTCGCCATCGTTAGGAGTGTGCGTTCAGACTAGTGTTGTGAAGGCCTGTGAAAAAAACGGAAATTTTGGGTTAAAAAAACAGTTTTTTTTACTGTTTTTCCGAGCTGGGGAAAAAACGGAAAATTTGGGTATTATCAGAATCATCATTTAATCACAGAATCATTTTAGTTAATATGTTAAATCAAACATATATTTCATAGAGATATCTTGATTGTTCTATGTAAAATTCCGGAAATTTTGAAACCATTAGAAAAAATCGTTTGTTCGGAAATATTGGCAAAAACAGGAAAATTTATTTGGTCTAGGAATTAATTCGTGCGGTTGGTACGCACACATTGAAGCTGTAGTACAAAGACAAAATACATAAATACCTTAAGAAAAATATTGTCCATCGCTAGCCACCACTTTCGCCCATCTGTCAGGCAATGTACGGATTCCGTGGCGAAAGAAGTCCTCATCCTTGGAAGCGATCCAGTCAGAGACCCATGTTTCGATATCTTCTGAAGAAGTAAACCGCTGTCCAATCAAATCGTTGTTCATGCAATCGAACAAGTAGTAGTCCGAAGGAGCAACGTCTGGTGAATACGGCGGGTGGGGTAAAACTTCCCATCCGACATTTTCTAAATAGGTTTTGACCGGTTTTGCGACATGTGGGCGAGCGTTATCATGTTGAACAATAAGTTTATCATGTCTGTTCTCCCATTCTGGTCGTGGTCTGGCCAGAGCTTGCTTCAAACGCATTAATTATCGTCGATAACGTTCTCCATTCATAGTTTCACCCGGTTGCAGCAGCTCATAGTACACCACACCTTTCATATTCCACCATATGCACAGCATAACCTTTGCACAGTGAATATCTCGTTTTGGTTGTGATGGACCTGGTTCACCTGGTTTCACCCAGGCCTTTTTTCGTTTAGGGTTCTCGTAATGGATCCACTTCTCATCACCCGTAATAATTCGATGCAGAAACCCCTTTCTGCTCTGTCGTTGAAGCAGCAATTCGCAAATGGTTTTTCGTCTTTCAACGTCTCTGTCTTTCAATTCATGTGGAACCCAATGTGACATCCTTTGAATCATTTCCATGGCTTTCAAGCGTTTGGAGACTGTTGTTTGATCAACGCCTAATGCTGCTGCAAGTTGTTCCTGCGTTTGACACGAATCCTGCTCGAGCAATGCTGTCAATTCTTCGTCTTGAAATTTTTTTGGCTGTCCAGCTCGCTCTTGGTCTGCCAAGCCGAAATCACCACTTCTAAACCGTGCAAACCACTTCTGACACGTTCGCTCAGCTAGAGCATGGTCACCATACACTTCCACCAAAATACGATGACTTTCAGTCGCACTTTTCTGCATGTTAAAGTAATGCAGCAGGACACCCCGCAAAAACACTTTATCAGGTACAAATTGCGCCATGTTCACTTAACTACAAACTGGTGTTGTTGACGCTTTAATCCACTGCCCTATACTACGAACGATACGCGATGACAGGGGTTTGCAACACATGTGTGGATACACGGAACTGTGGGACGCTCCGTTCGTTGCGCCATCTCTTGTCCACCCGCACGAATTAATTCCTAGACCAAATAGTTTAAAAACTATTTGTTAGCCTGATGCTAGTAATCTTACTTGCTGTAACATGTCTGCAACATATGCAGTGGGAAGTCGAAAATCCGAACTAATTGGGACCACAGGTATTCGGATTTTCAAATTGTTCGGATTTTCGAAAATGACCAAGAAAATGCCATTTAGGCTTACATACTGTACGGTATGTTCTTCTATCGATACAGTGGTTATTCAGTACATACAGTAATTACAATACCGTACGTAAGGCTACTTACATTTAATGTTTCTGAAGAACTTGCTTGTACTCTAAATAACACCGTTCTTGTAAGTCACACTTAAAACTTATAGGCCTAAGAAAAAATAAAAATAAAAATACATGACAAACAATTACATATAAATGAACTTTTGTAAAAACACTGACTTCACATAACGTCGATGGACACGCTATTGTTTGTTTATCGCTAGCATTAAGACAAAATGTAAAAAGCTTCTAGGGACCGCATAAGGATTTTTGACGTTAGGATTATCGACGTCCTACTGTATATACAATGTATTTCGCTAACGGAAAAATACTTAAAGCAACAGGTTTTAATTCTACTTTACACACATATACCGCACAAGTGAGTAAATTTGAGCAGCAAGAAATATATTAAATGAAACTTCCGTTAGTTATTATCACAGACTAGCAGAATATCCATTCTTCGCACGGGGAGAATACGTTTCATTTTGGACACAAAGGGCACCAAAACTGTCACTAATGAACTTGTGGAGCCCCAAAACTATGAATTTGACATTAATATCGATAATTTTCAATTATCTTTACATGTCACCATCCTCCTTAGATTACTAATGGGGCTGAATTTGTGGATTTAAACGGCATCTTCTGCTCATCTCAGCGAGTATGGATTCGAGGCCATTTTCTATCATGTATATATATATATATATATATATATATATATATTTACAGAGGCGGATCCAAGGGGGCTATAGCCCCCCCCCCTTCACACTCAAGTATACACTGCATAAAATGGGCTTCAATCCTGCTTTACACTGGATAAAACTGCAAACTATGGTTTAGCCCCTCCCTTGATCATATCCTGAATCCGCCACTATATATATATATATATATATATATATATATATATATATACTGTATATAACGCTAAAAAAATTAGGGGTTCAGCTGAAATATCACACAAGATCTTAAGATGAATAAGCTTGTGTTTGACTCATATATATCATACAAGAAGGAATGCTTTAAGATACACTAGAAAAATGGGGCACATACTGGTGTTGGGGCACGGAAAACCTTGTTCACATGGCTCATGACACAAGACGGTTATGTGTGCATCTCTCGAACTGCCCATAAACAGGCAAAGCAACAACACTGATTGTTCCTTAATATGTCATATGATCACTTCGAATAGCCAACAGAGCCTCGCACCTGCGTGGCATGGATTCAATCAGATTATCGATGAGTTCTTGGGATGTTGTGCCACTCATCCAGAAGAGCGACTTCCAGCTCTGGAATGGTTGTTGGATTTACTGGCCTAGCGGCAATTCGTCTGCCAAGCATATCCCAGACATGCTGAACTGGAACGAGATCCGGAGATCATGCTAGCCACTTCATCCGAGCGATACCCTCAGCATCTCATCCACTAACCGAGCTCTGTGAGGACAAGTATTGTCATCCATAAAAAGGAACGAATCACCAATGGCACCAGCATAAGGAAGAACAAGAGTTTTCATGATCTCATCCCTATATCTGAGAGCCGTCAAAGAGCCATTTCGGATGATGTGAAGCTCAGTACGCTCACCAATGCTAATTCCTGCCTACATCATCAGTCCACCACTATAATACTGGGATCTTTCTCGCACAAACATGGAATTGTGTCGTGTTCCACACTCTCTCCAGATGAAAACACGTCGATTATTAGGCTCTACACTGAATCGAGACTCGTCAGAGAACAAAACATTGCCCCATTCATTGCGTCCCCACCCACGATGTTCCTCCGCCTACGCTCTTCGATCAACACGGTGTCGTGCAGTTAATGGGACACACACCATAGGCCTACGTGCGTAGAGACCACCTTCTCGAAGGCGATTGCGGACCGTTTGAGTAGATATTATGCGTCCTGTTGTTGTTCGGAAGGCTCGCGGTAGCAGAGTTGTATTCTGGTTTCGACGGGCTGTTAACAACAGATAACGATCGTCTCTGGCTTTAGTTGCTAGTGGACGGCCCTGTCCTTGTCTTCTTCGAACACTTCCAGTTGTTTGAAATCGATTCCACAATCGGGAAATCACACTTTGTGCCACTCCTATGGCATGTGACACCTCCTGCCATGACTGACCAGCTTCCAACCTCATTGGGGGCCGCGGTGGCTCAGTGGTAGAGCGTTCACCTCTGGTGTTTGGGGTCCCGGGTTCGATTCCAGCCCCTGCCAAGTGAACTTTGTGGTGTACAAACACCGTGTGCGTGGGTTTTCTCGGGGTTGTCCCGTTTCCTCCCACTTTCTTCATTCCACCCTTTCACTCATCTCTCATCATCACCGTCTCCTTTAGCCTAACCGGCATAACCGTGGGACGTAGAAACTTAAAGATTTTTCCCGGTCCGCATACAATTATAGCTGAATTTGCATATCATCGCTAATGGAATTGTCACCATTGATTTCAGCGACTGCGAAAACTATGGATTTGACACTAATATCGGTCATTTGGGATTACTTTTACTTGTCTCGGTATCCGATCCCCCCGGTGACCCCCGGCCCGAATAGGGTGAATTTGTAAGTTAATGTGATCAGAGTTTTCAGCGACCGCGAAAACTACGAATTCGACAGTAATATCGGCCATTTTCTACCACTTTTACATGTCCCTGTAAGCGCCCCCTGAGACCTCCTGGTCTGAATTAAAAAAAAAGATTCGTCTTCATCTGGGGCCTGGGCCAGGATACCCCTGACTAAAATTTGGTAACTCTCGGTCCACTCGTCTGGTCCCCAGGCCGCATACAAACAGACAAACACAAACAAACTATTTATTTTATATATATTAGACTAGATAGATTCTTGCAAATTATGCCAGATTTTCATATTATCTTTCCGAACTAATTTTAAAGACCCTCTCCTACTTATCTTTATATATATATACGCAGTATCTCTATATTTATATCTATATATGTATATAACAAACGTAGGAATTACACTTCAATAACGCTCCTGGAGGACCCCTTTCTCAAAAAAAAAAATGCTGGGGAAACACTTGTAGAAACTTCATTTTTCGTGCCAGACGATTACCGAGACCTGGTGAACAAAAAAAAAAAAAAAAAAAAAGCGATCGAATTAAAAAAAATAGTTCTCCATAATAGTATTCACTGAGAATATTGTTATAAAATTTAAATTTTATGGGTAAATCAGTAGACTTTGAATACATCCACATCGTATCCACTAAGTTGCGAAATTGTGTACCTCCAGACATGGGCGGCCGAAGAAAATTTTCTAGGGGGGCATCTTCAATGTTTGCTATATTAGTCTGGCATTTAATGTGCATGATTTGTTATATTACGTGTACATTTTCGTGAGCCAGGGAGGTTCATTCTTATCAAACACGGAGATTATGAAGGAGCAGATCTACTGCACAAAATATAATAAAAACATCTCTTTCGGATTTCTATCATCCCGCAGTCCAACCCCGAGACGGAAACATAAGAGATTGGCTTTTTGTTTTTAAACAAGATAACGTGCCTAGCGAATGCTTTACATTGTGAAGATTATATTAGTGAAAATTAAACGAATATAATTTTACAACTTAATATACATATCACTAAATGTTGAGCTCCCCGTTGCTATGTGGTTAGCGTATGCGCCTTTCTCGAACGAGGTTTGATTCATGGTAGGAGCTCATGTGTTTCAAATCCGACTTTAAACTGTACGTTCACGTCTTGTAGAGCTTTGCTCCTGAAAACGACGCTAAACTATAATCTAATTTAATATTACTAAATATTAAAAAATAATGACTTACCAAGGTGACGTCAATTTGGCAGTCATCAAATCCATTTTATACTTTCACTTAATCCAGTGGATATTAATATAACAATTACAAGACACACGTCATCATCTTCTCATGTATCTGCATTATTTGATTCATCCATAGATTTGTTATTTGTACGCATCATTCATTTTTGCATTTTCGGGAGGGTTCAGGGTTCTTTCTTCATTTAAAGAGTCGGTTCTCTGTATTGGAAAGAGAATCAGGGGAAGAAATATATACAAAACATGCCGCTTCCGACGCAGCACTGAAGCATTTCTTTTAGCGGTCATACCCCCCTCCCCTCTCAAGTTGTAAAGTGAGAAGGGACAGAAACATCCCAGACACTCAGGGTTCAGTTGACAATAATAAAACTATAGTAAACATCTTGTACAGAGTCACGTTTTGCTTATTTTTGAACATTTCTGTGAATTCAACAATACAACAGCGGAAATACTAACTGGTTTTATTACTCCAACCATCGCTTCAACTAAGGGTAATTCCCAACGCTCAGTGAGCCATCTAAATTTTCGTTCTTTTTCTGTTCTCCAGAGGAAAGAATGAGATTTTGTCAAGATGCTAAAGTCAAGATGCTAGATGCTAGATGGGAGTGAATTATACTAGATCTAGCACCAAGATGCTAGATATGGCTTCACTGGCGGGCTTCGATATCTACAGAACTTTCTGCCAAAGCATACAAAAAACACAAAGCACAATAGTTTCGATAACATTTGTGTGGTCCTTCGGTAGGCTACACATCCGGTAAGAAGCTCAATCCAAAGAGTAGTTTGCACTGCACCCGTAGCCGGCTAACAAAAGACTCGTAGCCGGCTTGTATAGATAATTGAGTTCAAATTTTCAAGTTTCCATTTACTGAATGCCCATATCGTGTATGCATGCATTTGCATGCATTATTTAATAAGTAAATAAAGTACACACACAATTAATTATGTCAGTGATAAACGGTGTTTATTGAAAAAAAAACCTCTCCAAACAATGAAGATTAATCTTAGACTGGAGAAATGGTTATCCTTCGTTTTCATTATCATTTGGCCATGAAACAAACGCTTGACAGATATACAACCCCTATATACAACTATGTGATGTTGGAATATATAACTCGTAGGGTATGATGCTTTACTTTTTCAAAAATTTCAGTACTTCTAGTGAAATGAAATCTTTAGTTTTACGTCCTACGGTTATGCCGGTTAGGCTAAAGGAGACGGTGATAATGAGAAATGAATGAAATGGTGGAATGAAGAAAGTGGGAGGAAACGGGAGAACCCCGAGAAAACCCACAAGCATGGTGTTTGTCCACCACAAAGTCCACACGGCGCGATCTGGGATCAAACCAGGGACCCCATGCACCGGAGGTGAACGTCCTACCACTGAGCCACCGCGCCCCCACAGTACTTCTTGTGTACCCCTATAAATGCAATAAAGAACTAATGGCAGTTTTTTTTTTTTTTTTACAAAAATATTCAATTAGAACTGGACAATTTACATAAAATTTGGAATCGACAAATGAAAACGGCACGTTTCTAGCACTTGTGGGTTCGAGGTCTCATTGTTGAAAGGATTGGAGACAAACATATAAACTTTTCTGTGAATAGAAACATATACGCGTAAATCTAGTATTTTAATATATAGATAATAATTGGAATAATTTTATTTTCGAGTGCTATTTTTTAATATTCGCAATATTGAAATTTTTGAACTTAAATTTTTCCCGTGTTTGAAAAAAAATATATCATTACTAGTAAAATTAACCTAATACAAACATATTTATTTTTTTCAATTTTTCCAGAAAATCGAAAAAAAAAACGTTTTAAAAAAAACAGGTTCAAAATTTCCGGAAATTTGACAAAACTAGTTCAGATACACTTGTACTTTGCCCGGCATTAAACTCTGATCTTAGTTCCGACGCAGTTCGCCGCCTGTTCTGTTTTACCAATCTGCCCAGACTAGAACGTTCGACATCTGTAATGAGGTGGGGGCACCCAACCCCTTGACATTTGCACGTCTTTTCCCCTTGGTTTCGCCACTTGCTGAAGACAATCACCACAGCACTCCTCGAACACCTGACAAGTCCTGCAGTTTCCGAAATACTCGTGCCGAGTGTTTCTGAGCGAGCACTTTCTTCAAAATAATATTAAAAATTATAGAAAAATTTTCGAGACATTCGAGTCGAGTCGAGATTTTTAGCAGCTGTCTCGACTCGACTCGAGTCTCGACTCGAAAATTCGAGTCGAGAAATACGTTTGTCTCGACTCGTCTCGAATTTTACAAAGTGTGTCTCGACTCGAATCTCGACTCGAATTCGAGTCGAGTCGAGTCGAGATTCGAGACATGTCTCGACTCGAGCGCATCCCTAGAAAAAAGAAACAACATTTTAAACATAAAATCACAAGATAGCTCAATGATATGTCGTTCTTCGGCAGTAAAAAATTCGTATTCCGTAAGTCTAGAAGAGAAATTTTAATCCTTTTTTTTAAAAAAAAAAAAAAAAAGAATACGTCGGATAATACTGCAATTATCTTATATTTTGAATCATAAGTTCAACAACGTCGGTGTTCACTGAAATCCATGGAATCACTCACTGTCCCAGGGAAACTGTATCTGCAAACGATTACATCACAAATTTAATTTCTTGTTTGTTGCATCTATTAGTTTATCATCCTTTTCACCAGTGAGGCCATATGGAACGTGGACCTACAGCTTAACGTGTGCTCCCAACGGGAAACGAACCCGAGCATTGTGCGCCCGGACCTGGAACGGCAAAATATTGATTTATATACTTCCATAGCTGTGATTGCTCTTGAAAAAGAGTTAATCAGAAAGCTGCATTAAATATGCTAGACAAACCTGTAGGTGGTTAAGAATCACAATTTAGCTTATCACGTACAGTATTCAATTCTGCGTCACAGAAATGTGAATGACAAATTATTTATTATTGTATAATTGTTTTTTTTTTTTTTTTTACATAATACTCAAATAGAATACATATTACAAATATATTATATGTTGCTTTGCTAAATTTCGAAAGGAGGAAAGTAATACTTTGATTAGAACAAGAGGCGCATAAATTGAAATTTCGGCCTTACTGACATGAATATAGATCATAGTATATATGAAATAATAATGCTATGACCTCCTATGTATCAAAACTCTTACTATTCTATTTCTTAGTGCTTCCCATGTCCTAGATTGCTATGTTCTGTAAAGCTTAATAATGTTTTTTAAAAAAAATCTATTTAGAAAATTGTAGAATGACATCAATTCTATATCGAATGGCTTCTAAAACACAATTGTTTATCTCATTAGAATTTGTCATTTGGGTCAATCCATCTGATGTGGTTCAAAGATAGTGAAAATGGTTGCTTCACCATGTTCGAAAATTATAAAAATTTGAGTCTGACGAACCGTTTGTATGAGAAAGTCAATAACATCATTCAAGTTGTCCTATGTACAAGTGTTCCTGAATGGAGGCCATCTTTGTTGTCGGTGGAGTGCCAATTTTTGCATTTGCAAGCATTTACAAAAAACTACAGTTGATTAGGACGTACGAATCAGAAGAACACCAAACAAAAACGAATGTTTACAAAAGAGACTGAGGTACACGGAGAATATATAATATTGCTTCTAAATAAATATGTAGGATTGCAAACCAATACATGAAATCACTAGAAAAATACAGAAAAATTACACTTTTAAAGGGGCTGTATATTGGAATGACATAAAGTGGGAGGTTCATAACTTTTGTGCTCAATACTATTGCATGTAAAGAGTCTGCATAAATATCCACAGCTATGATACTTCTGGCACCGTACATTTATGAGGGTCCGAATATTGAAGTTTGTGATTTTGATACCATTTTTGGTGTGTAATATCTCAGGAGGGTAAAGTGGTAAAAATTGCTGCTTAGCCCACAAAATAATTCTGTATGTGAATAAACAATTACAAAGAAATCATAACTGATACTACATCGAGAAAAAAGTGGGGACATGGTAAAAACGCGAAGAAATCACGTGCGTGACGATGGTCGTAGCCCGAAAAAATTTAAATGTTTTGATATGTTTCATGCTAGATCTCAAAAGCTACACATGGTGCAGCAATTAGGCCCGCTTTCGTTGGTGTTAAGTTGCGCAAAATCTTGGGAATGGCGTTTATGCCATCTTTCTAGCTCCATTATCATTGGTAAGGGAGTTAGCTCCCCCTTGCTTCCCCATCGTCGAACTTGTCCGCGGTTTTAAGGCACTTAATGTATGAGAAAAGTATCATTAAAATGCAACCCCAGTTACGGGAGCTAAAGTGTTCACAAGGTTGCGTTATATAGGATGGACTAACTTTGGGCTAGATGGAGGCTTTGCCCCCAGACCTCCGCGTTTCCTCGCCCTACCCCTTCGAACATCTAAAACCTACAATTCTACTGAATTTTAAGTTTCTTTTCGCATTTCAACTATCTAAAACATAACATTTTATATAACAAGAAAACGCTCATTTAAATAACGTAGGAATTACTTCATCCCCACCCCTTTATAGACCCCTTAAAACTAAAAATATCCACTTTTGGCAATTTTCTTTGGGGTTAGTCCCGGAAGTCTACAATCATGCCAAATTTCATCATTCTAATCGTGCCGGAAGTGCCTAAACATTTCGGGTGTAGAATCCCATACAAATAACATTGGGAAGATTTTTCAGTTCCCCATCAAACCTCTCTACGCTTGAAAATTTTTATTTTTGGTGATTTACTTAGGTAACGCTAATGGAAACATACAAGCATATCGAATTTCAAGTTTTATTCCAATTTCAAGTACCTAAAATATGAGATTACAAGTCCAAAAAATAACATGGAGAATTCCTGGTTGCGTAACATCTATCCTAACAATACTATAGAAAATTACAGGAACTGACATAAAGTAAAGGGGTATTTCCGATTGATATGTAAAGTTGAAATTTAGCATAATTGTAGCTTTCAAGTACTAATATACAGGAAAATGGCAAAAGTTAATATTTTTAATTTTTAGGAGGTCTAAAGAGGAATGAGGAAATTCTCCATGTTTAAATGAACCATTTTTTGGCGTTACCTAAGTAAATCACAAAAATAAAAATTTTCAACCGTAGAGAGATTTGATGGGGAACTGAAAAATCTTCCCAATGTTATTTATATGGGATTCTACACCCAAAGTATTCAGGCACTTCCGGCAGGATTAGAATGATGGAAATTGGCATGATTGTAGAGTTCCGGGACTAACCCACAGGAAAATTGCCAAAAGTGAATATTTTTAGTTTTTAAGGGGTCTAAAGGGGAACGAAGTAATTCCCATGTTATTTAAATGTGATTTAAATACAAAATATTTTGTATGCTGTGATACAAACTTTTTGTGATACAAAATATTATGTTTTACATAGTTGAAATGCGAAAAGAAACTTGGAATTTAGTGGAATTGTAGGTTTTAGATTTTCGAGGGGGTAGGGCGAGCAAACGGGGGTCTGGGAGCAGAGCCCTCATCTAGCCAAAGACTAGTCCATCCTACATAATACAACCTTGTGAACGTTTTAACTTCCGTAACTGGGGTTGCATTTCAATGATACTTTTCTCATACATTAAGTGCCTTGAAAGAGCGAACAAGTTCGACGATAAGGAAGCAAGTGGGAGCTAACTCCCTTACCATATAGACGTGGCAATGATCATGGAGCTAGAAAGATGGAACAAACGCCACTCCCAAGATTTTGCACAACTTAACACCAACGAAAGCGGGCCTAATTGCTGCACCATGTGTAGCTTTTCAGATCTAGCATGAAACATATCAAAACATTAAAATTTTTTCGGACTACGACCATCGTCACGCACGTGCTTTCTTCGCGTTTTTACCATGTCCTCACTCTTTTCTCGATGTAGTATCAGTCATGATTTCTTTGCAATAGTTTATTCACATACAGAATTATTTTGTGGGCTAAGCAGCAATTTTTACCACTTTACCCTCCTGAGATATTACACCCCAAAAACGGTATCAAAATCACAAACTTCAATTTTCGGACCCCCATAAATAGTGTTGCCACGAGACGAGACGAGACTTTAGGCTGTCTCGTCTCGTCTCGTGCAAAGCATGTCTCGTGTCTCGTCTCGAAAAAAATGTGCTCGTCCCGTCTCGTGTCCCGTCTCGAGAGGTTCTGTCCCGTTTCGTCTCGTCTCGTCTCGTTTGTCTCGTTTTGTCTCGTCTTGTCTCGTAAAAAATATAGCAGCATACCATGGGAACGAAAGTAAAATGTAGCAGACTGCACCATGCTAATCAAGATACAACTAAGTTACAAGTATTACCCAGAACACACAAGACAAGAAATTTCACGGTAGCTACACCGTGAAGCCTTCGCCTCTGGTGTATGTGGTTGTCGGTTCGATCTCGGTTAGTGCCATGTGAGCTTTGTGGTGGACAAACATCGAATACGCGGGGGGCCGCGGTAGGTCAGTGGTAGAGCGTTCACCTCTGGTGCTTGGGGTCTCGGGTTCGATCCCAGCCCCCGCCAAGTGAACTTTGTGGTGGACAAACATTGTGTGCGTGGGTTTTCTCGTGGTTCTCCCGTTTCCTCCCACTTTCTTCATTCCACCATTTCATTCATTACTCATCACTACCGTCTCCTTTAGCCTAACCGGCATAACCGTGGGACGTAAAACTCAAAGATTTCATTTCATTTCATTTCATTTTTCGTATGTGTGTGTTTTCTCGAAGTTGTCTAGTATCCTACCACTTTCTTCATTCCACTAATTTTCCCATCAACATCCATTCGGGGTGGGCCAAAGTTGCCTAAAGGTCTTAAAAATAAATTCAAATAAGCTCACGGGGGAAAGAAAAATAGTCTACAAGATAATATATCTCTGCTGTTAGTTGTCTGAGGCTTCTCGATCCTGGCTTTTTTTTTTTACATTCTGAAACGTAATTTGTTTCACCAGTTTCAATACACGAATATACAGTAAATTGCTCATAGGTACGTCCAAGATGAAGACACTAATGTCAAATAATGTTTACACGACAAGCAAAGTTCGATGTAAAGGTGTCACCATCCCCGACACTATCGTATACTACACTGGTATACAAAATTTTGCTTATTATTATTTCTTGATGAATTCTTATGTATTTTGACCCCCTGAACACGAATCTGGCACTTATTTTATGTAGTGTCAATATTTTCAATGATATAAGCATGTTTTATTTTTCTCCTATACTGATTTATGCAGAGTAATTTGCGTCCTTTTACTTCGATACTCGCTAGGTGGTATCGCATTTGTTATTAAAGATAATTGTTCGGAGTACGAAACAGAGAAGATTCTAAAGATACATAGCAGAATTGTAAATTGATGAAATAGAGTTATTCAAGTGTGAAGCTGATTTGGAGAAAACAAAATATAAGGAACATCAATGGGACGTGTGTGGGGATTTCAAAATTATTGGTTTTCTTCTTGGATTGCAAAGTGGTTATACTAAATATTCCTGCTTTCTATGTCTGTGGGACAGTCGGACAACTAACCAGCATTATGATCAAACCACGTGGCCTGAAAGAACGGAGCTTATTCCAGGAACACACAATGTGATAAATGAAGCATTAGTGCCCAGGGAGAAGATTCTCATGCCAACATTACATATTAAGCTGGGATGGCAAAACAATTTGTGAAAGCACTGGGTCGCAATTCACCTGCCCTACAATGTATCAAACAAATGTTTCCAGCTTTATCAGAGGCAAAGGTTCTGGCTGGCATTTTCACAGGGCCTCAGATTCATGTCATACTTAATAGTGCTCCACCTAAACAAAATATGACGGAGTTGGAAAGAAACGCTTGGGGGAGCCTTTCATAAATTGGTGACGGGATTTCTTGTGTATAACGGAAGTGAAGCGTTTGAACACAAAGTTAAGACACTCATTGATCAATATCGAGCATTGGGATGTAGAATGTCTTTAAAATTACATATGCTACATTCATATTAAATACTTGGATTTCTTTAGGGAGAATTAAGGAGATGTTAGCGAAGAGCAGGGGAACGTTTCCATAAGGGCATTGAGGTAATGGAAAGCAGATACCAAGAAAGGTGGGACTGTGCAATGATGGGTGATTATATTTGGGAGTTAGTCCATGACGAAGTAAACGTTTCCCACAAAAGAAAAAGAACCAATAACTTTCACTTTTGACTACGGAATTCCAGTACTTGATGAACACTTTCCTCCAATCTCAAGTACTTTTGTATATAATTTTTATAAGAAATGTAATATTCATATATTTTAGTATTTATGTATTGTTATGTAGATTTTTGTTACCCAGAAAGTTGATGTCCAAAATGTGTTATGTTTGTAATTCAATGTTCCTATAAGACACAATTGTATAATATATTACTGATTGAGAAAAATCTAATATGCTTATAGCATTACAAATTTTGACATTACGGGAAAGTAACTGCCATACTCGTGTTCAGCGGGTGCAAATCATTAAGAAACCAATGAAAAATCAACAGAAGCACGACTACAATGTCTGTGTTATGCTTGTAATTCAACGTTCCTATAAGACACAATTGTATAATATATTACTGTTTGAGTAAAATCTAATATGCTTATAGCATTACAAATTTTGACATTATGAGAAAGTAACTGCCATACTCGTGTTCAGCGGGGGCAAATCATTAAGAAACCAATGAAAAATCAACAGAAGCAAGACTACAATATTTGTGTTATGCTTGTAGTTCAATGTTCTCATAAGATACAATTGTATAATATGTTACTGTTTTAATAAAATCTGATATGCTTATATCATCACGACATTACGGCAAAGTAACTGTCATACTCATCTTCAGCGGGTGCAAATCATATATATATATATATATATATATATATATATAGAGAGAGAGAGAGAGAGAGAGAGAGAGAGAGAGATGGAGGATACACTTTGATTTCATATATTCCAGCCTTTAGGTTTCCATACCAATCCAAAAACTACTTTCCATTATAGCATATTTAGATTTGTTGCAATTCTTCTTCTTCTTCTTCTTTTTTTTTAAAAAAAAAGCTCGGAACCAAATAATTTTATTGAGTAATGGAAAGTATTTGATTGAAATTTTATACGTTACTGTACAGTAAGCTCTACTTAAAGTGCCATAGTAATGGTAGCTGAAAAACACATCGGACCAAAGAATGCTTGGGGCCAGTCTTCACCTCCATGGTACAAATCTGTTCCCATAACCGCGGGGTGTGTGCCACTATATGGTGGTTGCCCCGTTTGTGTAACAAACTCATGACAGTACACCCAGATTAGCTAGTGGTCTAAAAAAGTAGTTGATTTTTGGGTGGCCATTTTGGATTAAAGTTTCTTATATTGTCGTGATCTATTCGCAATCATACAACGTACATCTTCATACCAAGCCGAGCGGTCTGCGGCGATAGACCATCGGCTTGAAGGCCCCGGGTTGAGTCATGTGTATGGATTTTAACAGCATTTGTTTTTTCGTATTGTGTCAGGGGGCGAAATCGTACGGGATAAAAGGAATTCAGTCTGAAAAAATTGGAGAGAATATCCTCCCCAGGATACTTTCATGGGAGTAAGAAATTAGTAAAAATATAGGATATACATTTTATAGCAGGTTTAAAATTATGGGTATCCTATTTCTTTTCTGTTAATTATGTTCTTCAATGTTCGAATTTTGATCATTCTCATATTATTTTCTGCTTTCAACGGAGTTCCATGAATATTATACCAAATGTTCTTTACACTCTGTAAGAAACCATTTCTGAAAATAATTTAGGTCCTAATGAATGTTATTCACTAGGAAAGGGAAGCATTCCCCTTCTCTCAACATTAATGCAGAGGGCAATTTCGCAGAGGTCAGATCAAACATTTCCGCGTAACAAAACGAAGGTTCCCCTGTAAAACCTCTTCACTTAAAGTGTTATTGTTAGTATCCTAAATTTGCTGAAAACAAACATTTTGAAGGGTTCGTCGATAATATCTTCGCTTTTTTTTGTCCTTCGACCGTCTTCCAAACAAAGAGGTGAATTTTACAACATGACTGCTGTACAATAAGCGAGCGATTGGTAAAATGGTAAAAGTGTGTTTTTATGTGTATGTGTGTGTGTGTGAGAGAGAGAGAGAGAGAGAGAGAGAGAGAGAGAGAGAGAGAGAAGACAAAATTTTAGTTGCAAGATGACATACTTCAATTCCCGTTTTCGGTTCATATAGCAAAAAGAATACCGCCACCAGAGAATAAAGACAAGTGTAGGTGTGTTCTGTTCTCTTCCGCCATCTCAGCCAGAACTTTCAACTACAGCCTGTAATGAGTGTAGACCTTATCCAGTTTTCAAATTGAATAGATGGTCGTGGTAGTTCGGTTTCTTGGCCTTGTAAAAATCTTCCCTGTCTTTGATTTTGTTTGTCATCATTCCAGCCAGAAATGAAAAAAATGAGAATCCCTCAGTTTACAGCAAGGGGAATTGGGGGCAAGACATTAAGGATGATATTGTTTCATTCAATAGACAGAAGACACTTTTCTATGAAGGCTTTCAACATGTTTTCACATAAACATATCTTCTTTTGCAATCTATATGACCACTGGCAATTTCAATCTTGGCCATTTCCGCCAGCGTTTTCATTTTCGAGACACGAGACGAGACGAGACATTTCAAGAGACGTCCCGTCTCGTCTCGTTTTCGAGACGGGACAAGTAGTCTGTCTCGTCTCGTGTCTCGTCTAAAAGGTTCTGTCTCGTCTCGTTTACGAGACGAGACGAGACACGAGAAATGTCTCGTCTCGTGGCAACACTACCCATAAATGTACGATGCCAGTAGTATCATAGCTGTGGATATTTATGCAGACTCTTTACATGCAATAGTATTGAGCACAAAAGTTATGAACCTCCCATTTTGTCATTCCAAAATACACCCCCTTTAAAAGGGTAATTTTTCTGTGTTTTTCTGATGATTACATGTATTGCTTTGAACCCTGCATATTTATTTAGAAGCAAGATTTTTTTTTGCAGATAACAAAATAACTAGATTTAATTAACATTGTTTGAGAGCTATCTAAGAATGGGTATATCGGATATCTCAACACTACATTTGGGTAATTACACATAGGCTATACATAGAAGCAAGATTATATATTCTCCGTGTACCTCAGTCTCTTTTGTAAATATTCGTTTCTGTTTGGTGTTTGTCTGATCGTACATACTGAGGAACTGTAGTATTTGCAAATGCTTGCAAATGCAAAAATTGGCACTTCACCGACAACAAAGATGGCCTCCATTCAAAAATACTTGTATATAGGACAACGTGAATGATGTTATTGACCTTCTCATATACAAGGTTCATCACACTCCAATTTCTATAATTTTCGGAGATGGTCGAGCAACCTGCTATGGACCACTTCATATGGATTGGCCCTGTTTTCAAATAATGAAAATAAATTTAAATAAGTAATTATAAGTTATTGTGGAACTTGTTTTGGGGTACGAGACGGCTGTAAGTTCGCCACATTTACGGCTTCAAATGTGCTTCAAATTATTGAGGAAAGAAACTATTATAATGAAAGGAATTTGTTTCAGTGCAAAGTCTTAAGCAAACTTGTTGAGGGTTTTTTTTTTTTTTTTTCAAATACAAACTGAAAGTCATATCTCGCTGAAACATATGCAAGTAAAAGAAAATTTGGAAGTATGATGCACAGTGGTTCCGATCACAAATCTAGTGGAACAAAAAGTGAAAATACATGATTAATCAAGCCACAGATATACTATCTTGGTCTGCAATTCACAATACATTTCCTGAAAGAAGCACGTGGATGCACGTGAGAACATTGAGAACTCATGTGTTGATTACAGTCAGTCGGAGCGCGTGATAATCGCTGAGTAGGTGCTCGCTAAGCAAGATTTGTGAACACGTAAGACACTCACGATTCAAATTGGGTTTTGGCCAAACGAAACTGCAGACATTGTCGTCGCATCGTGAATGTGTGCATTGCGTTGTTTGGTGTATATATGTGCATTCATCGCAAGAGACATGGGAAGTGCAAATTGGTGGCGATCTCAGTAAAGTTGCAGACCTTCAAAAGCAAAGGCCGTAAAAGGCCACCTTGAAATGATATTCAGAGTGGACATTGAACCCTTTGGGTACAAACGTAAATGAGTTTTGTAACCAACTATAACCCAACTTCAGTTTATATTCATAAGTTAGTGATGGCAGACGGATTTTCAAAACGAGAACTGTTCAATGTGTGGCAGAATGAAGAGGGGCCCATCAAAGATATTATTAGCCCGTGTGTGTGAGTATATACTAAGTATGGTATGAAAACGTGTGAGGACCATATTCGTCTGTAAGTGCAGAAGAAAAGTTCTGAGTTTTGTAAGAGACTGGAAGGAATGTAGGTAAAGTGTAATTATTTACGGAAAGAATTCCTGCGACAAAACAGTAAGTGGCTGAATGTTCAAATAACGTTTGTGGAACCAGAAAGTACGGAAGGACAACAAAACATACGAGGTCGGCCTCGAAAATTGTTCGAAGAGAGTACAGACAAATGTAGAAAACAAAAAGTGAAACTTTTGGTGGAAACACACACAGTTGGTGAGATTGTTCTTGCCCACGGAAATGAGTCTACGCTCAACAGGTAGGCTTGATACTGAACAAATAGTGAAGAAGTTGTTTCCCAGAGAGGGCCACGAAAATGAAAAAGGCGTATTGTCTCCACAAACAAAACACTTAAAATGACATGTAACAACGCATTAGCGTTTTATATAGACAAACAGATTTACAAAAGACCAGTGCATCTCTATGCGTCAAGTAAGTGTTGCCTTCCGGACAAAACTTATCGGTTAGTGTCAGTGCAACAGGAGGTGTTTCAGCAAATACGTGTAGGTTTAGATACACTTTCAAGTGCTACTCTGGTAGTAAAATGGGGCTGTGATGCTGCTTCTGGACAAAGTCAGTATAAGCAGTTCAGTGCGGCTACGCATCAGGATATTGATGACTCCAATGTATTTGTCGTATCCCTGGTACCACTGCAGATGACTACAGCTTCTGTTATTGAGAGTAGTTCCACTCCACTGACGAAGCTAATATTATGGCAGAATCCTTTGCCTTCGTCAACAAAATTCTATCGGCCCATCAAAGTGACTCTGTAGAAGGATCCGGAGTTAATAAAAAGAAATTACCAAGACCAGAACACACATCACTGCCCTATCTCCCACGGTGGTACAGTCAACAGCAAAAAACCTGCAACATGAGCATGTAAGTTTATTGTGAAACGACGAAGTTTTTTGCTCCAAAATAAGTGTGCAGGGGAGGACGCTGAGGTTTCTCCTGGCGTGATTCGTGCCACTTAGACGCTCTGTTGATTCCCTGGGCTGTTAGGTGTAGTTTCACAATAAACTTACATGCTCATGTTACAGGGTTTTTGCCGTGGACTGTACATGTAGACAGGCATGCAATTCTTGTGAGTCACAAACTCGTTCTCGCAATGATAGACGGAAAGACTTGTACCGTGCTTTCCAATAAAGCGATCCAAAATTGTCATGTGTGTAGCAACCCCTTCTCAGATGAAGAATCTGCCCCTTATTCAGGCAAAACATCCAGACGCGACAGCATTGACTCTGGGCATATCCAGCCTTCATGCGTGGACCAAGTGTTTCGAGTGCGTGTTTCGAGTGCATCCTCCATATTGGATATCGCTTAGATATTCAACCGTAGCAAATACGGAAGGAAAAGAAATCGAAAGTTGACGACAGAAAACAATGCATCCAACAGCGCTTCCGCAACGAAATGGGACTTCTTGTCGATGTACCAAAAGCGGGTTTTGGTACGACTAATGATGGAAATAGTGCGCGGAGGTTTTTCGCGGATCCAGCTTTAGCGTCTGCTATTACTGGAGTAGATGAAGACCTGATTCGGCGCTTTGCAACCATTTTGAAAGCAATCGCCTGTGAGTATTGTATTAATATTGTTGTGTTTGAAAAGTACTGTTCCAACGCAGCAGACTTATACGTACAGAAGTATGAGTGGTATTATATGCCACAAAGCAAGCATAAGATACTTATTTATAACGCACAGTTGATAACAGAAGCCGTACTTATTGGAATGATGTCAAAGGAAGCGCAAGAAGCCTGGAATAAGGAGTATAAATATTTCTGGGAGCATCATACGCGTATTTATATATATATATATATATATATATATATATATATATATATATATATATATATATATATATATATATATAGATCTGATACAATGACGGACGTGATAAACACACTCTTGATTTCTTCGGATCCAATTGTCAGCAGTCTTCGAATGAAACGTGTGAAGAGACGTACCAGTATACCTACTGTGGTACTGCAACTACTTCAAGATCCAGGATGTGATATTAATGACACCAATACTTCTGCTGACGCTGTTGTTGATAAAGATAATGCACAATGAACAACTAGCCTACTTCCGTTTGGTATCTTTGTTTGTGTCTTTTATATCATTTTCAAGTTGTTTGTGTGTATGTGATTTTCGAGTCAGTTCACAGACTTTCACTTGTTTGTAATAGATTTCAACATTCTATGCAACTATCAGGTGGTTCGCCTCTGTTGTTCACATACTGGAAACATCAGTACCCACTGTACAAGTTGTGAAGTCAATGTACAATTATCTGTCAATATATTCAACAGATAAGAGTTTGCATTTTTGGTTCACTCCAGAGCACGGGAACAACGTCTGGGTTTATGTCTCACGGGAATGTTAGTTGTCGCTTATGTATGATGTTTTCTGACAATGTCTTGCACTGCATTGCTTTTCTTAATTTTGTCCCACTAGATTTGTGATCGGAACCACTGTGTGTCGGCCAGAAAAGTACCTTCTTGAAAACATATATTGAAAGTACTAAAGGGGAGGGAGTTTGAGCCGAGTCAATTGCCTTGCCTACGCTATTGATACTGGTTACTCTTACCTAACTGAATACACTTATACGTTGCTATTTTATTAGTCTACTATACTATTGCATAACTGTCTGAACATGATGTTAACTTTTACTTTATCTTCGATTTTTCTCTATTTCCATCATTTTTACTTTCAAGCGATAATAGAAGAGAAGTATAACGATCGTGAAAAGAAAATCGAATTCGAGATTTCAACAGATTTAGACATTTGATGGGTTCTGTATTCCGAAAAATGGATTTTTTCATGTCTGTCCATTCGTTCCGATGTAAAGATGTTCACTTGCCTAGAAGATATACCTCTCAATGTATTGAGCCCAAATTTAAAGCTTCTATAAGACTCCCTAAGATTTTCTTAGTGTTCTTCCTACGTCCTATAAATAAAGATAGATTACGGAAGGGTGAGAATAAAAATTTGAAATTTTCTCGATCAATCTCGATCAAATTTTCAACATAGATGAGGAATGTTTTTTCTCATTTCACTTTGATGATTCAACTTAGGGGAGGGGATATATATAAAAATGATCGAAAATAACCTATATTAGTGCCGAATCCATAGTTTTCGGGATCTCGGAGATGAACAGTGACACCCCGATACAGTTTAAATCCAAATTCATCCCTGTAACTTGAGGAAGGGGGATATGTATAAATGATTGAAAATAACCTATATCAGAGAGCGTTTCAGTGATAGTATAAGTGACTGAATAGCGGAATATATTACTATTTTTTTTTATTTTTACCTAGCGAAGCGGGTGACGCTAGTGTTTCATAAATCAATGTTACACTTACAGCTCCATAATATAGTATACGTCGTTTTTCTAGGAAAAATCCACAAGGAGTAGTTTATTCTCGGAGATAAGTTTTTCCGACTATTTTCTCCAACTTGGCATAGGCAATTTTGTTCATGTTTCGTAAATATATATTTCATTAATAACCTAACCATGTGGCATAACAAATTTGTTTTGAAAAAATCCACAAGGTATAGTTATTCTTGAGGGTGAATTTCTCCGGACGATTTTTTTCAAAAATAACTCAAGCGATTTGGTTCATATTTCATTAATACATATTTATTACTAACAATATAGTATAACTCATTTGCTCTGAAAAACTTCGAAAGAGATCATTTATTCTTGGAGGTGAGTTTTTGTCAAGAAACGACTCAGATTATTTTTATTCATGTTCCACTAATAACTCTATGTATAATATTGCGAAAATCAGTTGTCAGAAATATATTTACAAGAATAATTTCCTTATTATCACTTGCTGAAATACGACACATGCAATTTTGTTGATATATCGTAAACAAATGTTTCGTGAATAGACATTTCTGTAATAACTATAACATAATATGATTTAGTTTAAGAAATTAGAGCGAGAAAGTTTAGTGCAGTGACCTGTACCTTTTATTTACACATACAAAGGTGAACTCAAACAAATGGATTTCCTATAATAATTTTTATTTTCTTATGAATGGATCATTGGTACATTTCCTACAACATGACATTCTAATTTTACAGTGAAGAAACTCATTTTAACTGCAAATAATAATATGTGTAATAATAATAGACTAATATACAGGGTCTTAATAAACTGTACCGACAAACTATAAGAGGTGATTCCTTACATCAAAATAAGAGAAAGAGTTCATATGGACATATGGCGAAAATTGCATAGTTTCAGAGCCAGGGCTGTCCAAAATCTCGAAAAAGCCAAATCTCAAGAGGCCCTATTTCGAATTCGAGAGACTGTGGATAGTGGTATTTATCAGCATAAAGGAAGTCACACATATACAATCCAAGTGCATATTTCATTAATGTTCAGTGGGTGTACAGATTATTCCCTGCAGGGTGACATTCCCAGGCACGCAATCAACCGAATTTTGAGATATGCTCTGACTTTATCATTGAGTCAAAGTAGGCAAACGATAATCCTTGATAGCAGTGAACACGGAATCCTTTGGCGCGATATCGGAAATTTTAAGGATCGTCAGCAGCACGGTTTCGCGTACTCGGGAAAATGCATGGTGCGATGTATTCTTTCACGCTTGTAAGTGAAGAAATCGTGAAATATACCGTGACGAAATACATATCATCACACGTTATTCCGAACACAAAGAAACATGGAGCTGCCGGTTCCTAACACTTCCGACTTCCCTCCGAAGCATTGGATGTCCATTGTTGTCAAGGTTTACCTCCTGCCTCCTTTGGACCCTTGTTGAAATCAGGGTATATCTGAAAACTCGATTGAAAACATATCTGAGAATTACGTCGTGTAGGGAATACATTCTACACCTATTGACAACTGATGATAATATGCACTTTTGGATTATGCATGCGTGGCTTCCTTTACGCTGATAAGAACCACCATCCACACACAGTCTCTCAAATTCGAAATAGAACCTCTTGAAATTTGGCTTTTTCGTAATTTTTGGGTAGCCCTAGCTCTGAAACTATGCACTTTTCGCCATAGGTCCATATGAACTTTTTCTCTTATTTTGATGTCAGGAATCATCTCTTACAGTTTGTCGGTATAGTTCGTTAACACCCTGTATACATAATGTGTACTCTATGCATGGTGAGTTATTAATGATTTCACATTTTGAAACAGAAATTCCAGTTCGCTTCTAGTATGTAAAAATCCGAACCCTCTGAAAAGTGTTGTCCCCTCCCCCAAGAATAACTTCCTGGATATACCCCTGAGTATAGAGTACTGTAGAAAGTTTCAATCCCAGGCTTTGCCAACCGAACATTATACGCCTTATGAATAAATTAAGGCGATTTTGAGCGTTGTGAGAATTTCGTGAGGTGTGGAATCAAAGAAAGCTTTGTGTCAAATATTATGATGCAAGATAACGTAGTTTGTGCTACAAGGTTGGCATATATTCAACTTGAAAATCGATATAAGCTGGATTGCAGTATACTCGGGAGTGTCTGTAGGTGGTAAAGAAACAATAGACTGTGTCTTCGTAGAGTTTATGCTGAGCCGGAAGATGTGATACCAACGGACGAATGCGGTTAAGGGATAGCAGAGAGAAAAGCAGTGTCATCAGCAAACTGATAAATCTGTACGTTCTTTAGTAAGCAGAGGTCGGCGGCATATAATAAATGTAGTAAAGGCGATAGAAACGAACGTTGAAGTACTCCAGAGTGCAAGAAGATTGGGTAAGAACAAACGTTGTTATGGAAAAAAAGTATGACAAACAGGAGCGTCATTTCAGATTTGGCTTGGGAGTGGGCAAGACCCCTTGACATAAGTAAAATTTCGCCTTTTTCACTGATTTACTACTATTTTATTGATATATATAATCTCACTCAGGGGGGGCAATTCCCCTCCCTTCACTCCTAAATGACGCACCTGATGGCAAACGTCCTGTATAAAACGAATCGATAATACGTAACCTGAAGTTATACAATTTGCAGTATATGTCAGACCAGAGGGCCAAACCTTATCAAAAATTTTTATAAGATTGTGTTATTTTAATACCCTTGTACAGCCACTCACAAAAGTATCTCCCTCTAAGCGTTCTAATATCAATGCAGGGTCCAGGTCATTTGCAATTGTGAGAACGCCTAGACAGATGCAACCCAAGTTACATGTAACTTTTTTCTCGGCGACTGACAGCAGTTGGTAGCACTGAGTCAAGCCTTTATGCAAGTAAGATTGTGAGTAGATGACGCACGAAACATTTCTCCATTCTGAGATCAATCTCTCTGGTTCAGAGCGTGTTGTCCAATGAACATCATATGTTAATCTCAATATTGCTGTGTATGTAATGTATTATTTCATTATATACTGTAATTTAAAGAAATAAAAACACTGATCACACATGAATCAAAAACGCTTGAAAGTAGACGAAACTATCAAATCTAGAATAATTGCTGGAAATAAGTTTGTAAATCGCTGTCTCCATTGAGAGACCTTCTCCAATTCTCCTTATTCCAACATCTTTTTTTTCTAGGGAAGAGAAGATCTTGCTTGTCACACTGAGTATGCATTGAAATTGAAACAGGAACACTTGAAAAAGTATCAGCCTGGCCGGGATTCGAACCCGAGTCTACCAAATAAAAATTCAATGCGCCACTTGACCTTCTACCCAAACTAATACCTAGTTAAAATCGTTTCATGGAAAAATATAAACAAGATACCCAAATATAACAAAACAACAAATATAAATAAAAATATAAATAAGAAAATATAAGTAACTTGTGTGAGTGTCTTAATAACTTACTCGAGATTTCCTTGTTTAACTCAAAAACAAGTTATATAGACGTTCTTCAATGAGGAAAATATCACGAAAGGTTCTTCAAGTGGAGGATAAGTCATCAGCAGAGATGTAACTTGTGGGGGGCAACTGCCCCCAGAGAAGCTCCCCGCCGTTCGAGGGGGGCCATCTTGAGACAAACTTTTCTTACTCCATATACGACACGAACATGAAATTAGAAATGATGCTTCATTTCTAATTTCGTGTTCGTATCGTATATGGAGTAAAAAAAAATTGTCTGAAAATGGGCCCCTACATTACATAAACAAAACAGCACACAAAAGGTAAATAGAACAAAAATGAGTCGTGGGCCCATTTCAGTAAAAATGTCTACTCTTAGGGGCTCTAGAAATAATATTTATTCTTATGGCTTTGAGATTTGTCAATATTGTGCCCTTAATAATTTTGTCATGTATGGGATTTACCCAGGGAGTAACTAACGGAACCGCAGACCTTGCCGTGCGGGAGGACCCACAGGCTCCGGGGGGGCATAAATATTAGGAGAAAGTTGGAAAGAGGGGGCCCAAGAATTATAAAAACAAGATTCAACCCACCACTCACAATAACCCACTCTGACCCACCGACCCTCTCTGCTCACTGCATTGTAAACAGCATCTTCTGAACAGCATATTTTTTCACCCTTGACCCTACCCATAGAAACTAAAAACACGTTTCTGATTAGTTGCAGCTTGCGATTGTCCAAACTTTCTGGCGTATGTATTGTGTATTATAGTAGTAATAAAAGCAAATTGTCACTTTGGTGAAATTGAAGAAGAAAACGAAGTTGAGGTTAAATTTGTATCATGGCAGTCAAGGTGAAACAAAACAAGCCCTGCGGGGCTTCTAACCCGCTCCTCCTCCTGCTACTACTACTATTACTACTACTTATACCGTGGATTCGTATAACAAGACTGCACACGTAACGTAATCTTTTTTGAGCATTATTTTCACCTTATTTTAATGAAAAAAGTGTTTTGAAAATTTTAAAAATAAAATATAAAAATAAAAACTTTCCTTGGCCCGGGTTTGAGCCAACACCAAAAGCAGTCATAATTACTAGCCCTTACGCTAGTAGTTTCGGCCACGAAGACCGCCAGTAACAGACACATCATTTTTGCTATAATTGTGCTACGTGGCGAGAAACGGATAACTTCAACGTACAAGAACCGCGTATTTATCTCCTATGAGTACGATGAAGTGTGATTTAAAAATATGCTTCTGAACGCTGATCAATTTGTCTACGTTTTACTTTCAAGTCCTCCGTTTCCCTTTTTCATTTGTTTCTGTTTACTTACCTGAGAGGAGTATTTCTAAGTGATAAAGGAACTTGAGGCAGTTTTGCTTATTTATATTTGTAATTATAATAATAGCAATAGGACATATACTACTACTTGGCTTTCGAGACACACAGCCTGAGTTTTAGAGGATCTAACTACTGGAAACAATACATTTTTAATCACTGTAATATAAATAAAAAATTGAATGTAACTATGTGTGCCTAACCATCACTGCCAAATTGCAGACAAATAAAATGACTTTATGTATATAGTTATGCCTTAATACAAACTGTGATGTTATCATATTGCGTTCATTATAATAATAACCAAAGGGATAGTGGGGATCCGAATATTTGCGACAAAAATTGAGTATCTCACAAGCCGAAATACAACCGGGTTCGATTCCCGACGGAAGCTCATGTGGTTCGGTTTCACGTTAATCTGTACCCCATGCTGTGGACCACCGATGGGCAACTAGCCTCATCTCGCCAAAAATTGGTGGTCCCGCAGCGACGATCCGCGGTGGTCCCTCTTCCGTTTTGAAAATTATATCACCAGCGGCTTATCAGTGGCACAGACGCCACAAAACGCCAATGAATCACAAAAATACTCCCCCAAAATATGTTAAATTGCCTGTACCAAGAAAGTACCCCGGAGAGGGCTCGAACCACCAACCTCACGTTTACTGGGCGGGTGTTCTTCCGACTTCACCACGGAGGCGATGAAGAAAACGTCGCTTGTAAAGGGATAAATCGTTAAGATCTTTTTAATTTGGTCAATTCGAGTGCTCCTTTAACCGTGTATATGAGACGATAACTGGTTGGGATAAGATAAAATGCGTTCGCCATGTAATTTTATAACAAAATGACGCGTGTCGATTTACTTTATTTCATAGTTTTCCCATACTCACTTTCTAATGATCGACGACAATTGCCATCTAAATTTACTTATTTATTTATTTAAAGAAAAAGAAAATATAATATATTGGGCGTATCCAGTATATTAAAGAATATACAAAAAATACAAAAACATATTAAATTATAAAATAACAATATACAAAATATTAAGGGAATAAAATAAAAGACTAAGAAAAAATTAACTGCTACAGAAATTCATACAATTATCTCAAGATTTTTCACTTCATGACGTTGAGGCAGAGGTTATTCTTGACCCCAGGAGCATACGTTAGGAACAATTCGTCAGGGAAAAAATCATCTATAATAATAGCCGCATGCACATGACTGGCGATAGTTCGTGTTGGTCCCTTAGCGATTCTCCGCGACGAATCAAAGGAGCGTGGACCAAAACGAAGTCCTCTCTACCTGTGGGGCTTTATTTTTTTCTGTTTTAATTACAAGGCTTGGTTGGACTTTTACTGCAGTTATCACGCCAATGATCATGACGCTGACTGTGGTTGGCTTCTTTACCTTTATGTTTTGCGCTGTTTCATTGGAGGTATGCGGTGGTAACTTAAACACCCCGACTCGAGATATATGTTTCGACTAGACGAAACCCTACCGCCAGTGGGACACTAGCGGCAATCCTTCGACTCGTCGCTATATTGACGACCGGCGTTTACCCGCAAGTGGGCTACTAGGTGTTGGTGATGTTTACGGCATGGGGTAGGGCCACGTCTCATATAGCCTCGCAGCTGAAACGGAAGTTAAACTCAAAATCAACTCAACTCAATAAAAAATACAGTGCTTCGCATCATATATCCATATATGCTTACCATGCGCTTTATAATAACTGCAGAAGCTTGTTTATTATATGGAGCGCTTAGAGCACAGGGCAATCAACCCATAAAGTTGTGAGAAAAATAGACATAAAATTTGTAATGTAAGCTTCTGTATGTTGGTCTACGTACTCCTATGCGCAAAAAATATTGCGCGTATACTGTAACTCACAATTTTTCGCAATTATTCTATTTTCCATATGTTTATTGGTAAAATTCAGTTATTAGTATGTGGAGATAATAGAAAGCAATCCATCTAAGGAGATATTTCCAAAAAATATAATAAAATAATAAAAATATAAGCAAAAAACAAAATTATGTTCGGTTTTGTGTATACTGGCAATAATGTTTTCGAGGGAATTTTTGGAGTAGCACAGCACGATTGCAGAGGGAATAACAAGATTAGCTGAATCAAGGAACTGGAAATTGGAGTAAAATATTGCATTTATTGGCTTAAATCTAGGGTGTAAATTGTCTGCCAAATATAAATTAGCTTCTGTAAGCAAGATGTTATACGGAAAATATAAACAAAGAGAAAAACTGTTGTCTTAAGTTTGGAAGTGACATGCTCTATAGCCATGAGCATTTATTTCTTATGAAAAAGATAGGCAACAAAAGAAAATCTGTGTGGGCAAGTGGGTAGGGTGACGGACTAGTAATTCTTATACTGTTTTGACACCAGATCGAATCCCATCCGGTCCTGTTCAATTTCTTTTTCTTTACAAAACATTGTAGAAAGTGTATAATTTTTATGTTAATAAAACTGAAACAATACAATTAGGAAATACTTTTTGTTTCCTCTGATGACGTATTTATTTAGAATTAGTGTACTATTAGTAATACCGATTGCTTTCAGTTTATGGTGTTGTATAGCTTCCTTTATCATCCTCTTTTCTTGAAAAAAAATTGTCTCCAATAAAGTATGAAAAATATATATAGTCAGAAACAGACATCTTAGAAACGTGATTTATCGTGATGAAATAAACAAGTTTCCCGTTATTAAAAAATAAAACTATAGAAAATCATTGAATTTGGTCTTAAGGTTTTTATTATGCTATATATATTCTTTATAAGACTATACTTTATAAGGCAAGATGAGCGATCATACCCTCAAATTTAGCTAGTGAGTGAAAGATGTTTTCGGCACAAATATTTTACAGGTTTAGGTGCATGAAACACCAATACGCCATGGTCTTGACCTTCGTTTATTTCACATTATTATCCGACATATCATAGCAGGTAAAAAGCAGCATCAATCGGCAAGAAGAACTGCAAGTTGTGCTCTTAGTCTATTTCTGATGCTCCGGACTCGATCGCCTAGCACGCTCCTCTATACCTTGACTCATACGTCTATCATTCAGTGCAGGCACATATCCAGGTTTTCTTTTCGGAGGGGACCCGACACGAATCCTCGTAAGCACGTAATTCTAATGTTTCAAAAATATCAATAATAATAATAATAATAATAATGCAACAGTTCTGTATTTCTCTTAAACGTTTCTTACTTGTCATTTATGAACCGGTCAAACTTAATTCTAACTCACACGAAATCAAAAACTATTTTCTAGAGACATGTAAGGAAAACTGTCTGCTACGTATATCACATAACAAAAATAGCAAATGGCAATGAGTGTATCGTTCTAATACAGTAATGTTATAAACAGACCGGAAACAAAATTGTAATCCCATTTAAAAGTGTTCTTTAATTTCACCTGGTATCAATGGCATTACGGTATATTCTTACAGGTAACACTTCCCAAGTGTAACACTCCGATTTTGATAAAATTTGACAGGCAGATATTACACATAAAATAAACGAATACATGTTTTTTTATTTTCTGCGGAAAAACTGTTTTACGGGGGCAAAAGCACTAACCCAAAATTTTGAAAGTTGACGCCCGAAAGACAAAAACAAGTGGACCAAAGTGTACGAAATTGTGCACAGATATGGCAGACGTAAAATGAAGGAATACGTGTTTTGTATTTTCCTGGGAAAAAACGGTTAGGTGGGACGCAGACCCCTCCAAACCTTTGATCATGAAATATCAAAAGTGCTAGTAACAATATGTCTGATGTGTGTAAAGGACGAAGAATTCCGATGACACTTTGTGTATGGACAATGCGCAAAAACTAAACGAATGCCTGTTTTAGGGGACAAAATCCCCCATCCAAAATGATGAAAGTTGACGCCCGAAAGGCAAGAAGAAGTGAACCGAAATGAGTGAAATTGTGCACAGATATTGTAGACGAAAAATGAGGGAATATGGGTTCTGTATTTTCCTGGAAAAAAAAGTTTCGGTGGGGGACAGACCCCTCCAAAACTTTGATCGTGAAATATCAAAAGTGCTAATAACAGTATGTCAGAAGTGCTTAAAGGACATGAAGAAATGGAACGACACATTGTGTAGGGACAATACGAAAAAAAAAAAAAAAAGAATACGGGTTTATTTTCAGCGAAAAATTGGTTTTAGGGGGGAGAATTCCCCACCCAAAATTTTGAAATCGTGCACAGATATTCTAGACGTAAATTGAGGTAATTGTGTTTCGTATTTTCCTGAAAAAAAGCGATTGAGTGGGGCACGGACCTTCTAAGCTGTTGATTAGGAAATATCAAAAGTGCAAATAAGTATGTATACGTCAGAAGTTCCTAAAGAGTATGGAGAATTGCAACGAAACTTCGTATAGGGACAATTTGCAAAACAATAAATGAAATGCATTTTAATTTGTATGAAAAAACAGTGTTGGGGCCTAGAGCCCCTCCAAAAAAAAGTTAATATTACCGTAAAAGTGCAGGAAGGAGTGGACCGAAGCAAATGAAATTGTGTGTAGATATTGTATAGACTGTATGTAAAATAAGGACTTTCGTGTTTTAAAGATGTCCCTATCAATTTTGGCACATCAACAGCAAACAGGAAATTAATCGGCACGTGTTTTTGTTTATGCGGAAAAACATTGTAAGGGTTAAAGTTGCCTCGTGAAATACTACAAAATACGCTATACTGTTTGTGCTTGATGTTGATCTGCCAAATTTGAAGAAATCTGATGGAGACACTTGTAAAACACGAGAGGCTTTATTTTTCATATCCAATATCTACAGACAATTTCATTCGCTTCGGTCCAATCCTTCCGACACTCAACGCCTCGGTCCACTCAAAAGGTTTTTTTCTCTTTTCAGGAAAATACGAAGCACGTATTTCCTCATCTTATCTCTACAACATTTGTGAACAATTTCATTCAGTTCGGTACATTTTTTCTTGCCTTTCTTGCGTCAAATTTCAAAATTCATGCGGGGGACCTTTTGTCCTCTAAAACCGTTTTTTCGCAGGAAATAAAAAAGCCGAATTTGTTTATTTTTTGCTTATTGTCCTAACACAAAGTTTTGTTCCAATTCTTCATGTAAATTTAGGCACTTCTGACATACTGTTATTAGCACTTTTGATATTTCATTATCAAAGGTTTGGAGGGATCTGTGCCTCACCTAACCGTTTTTTCCAGGAAAATACAAAACACGTATTCTCTAATTTTATGTCCGCAATATCTGTTCACAATTTCGTTCACTTTGGTCCACTTGTTTTTGCCTTTCGAGCGTCAACTTTCAAATTTTGGGTGAGGGCTTTTGCCCCCTAAAACCGTTTTTCAGCAAAAAAAATAAAAAAGCACTTATTTGTTTATTTTATGTATAGTATCTACCTGCCAAATTTTATCAAAATCGGAGTGTTACACTTGGGAAGTGGTACTTGTTAGAATTATAACAACAACGCATTGTCCACAGTTTGGACACTGACTCAAAGTAATCTGACATAAATAAAAAAAAAACTCAAAAGGAAAATAGTATGTTTATTAAAAAGTGCTTGAGGTTTGGTAAGGGACAGCTTCCAGGACCTCACGCTGGATACGTCACTGAGTCAATGCATTATATTTGTTTCTTGCAAAGATGATAATTAGATGCGTAATGTGTAAAATTATATCATAGTTTGACTTTTTATAGGTCTTTCCTTAACACATCCATATTATCCGGCGTTCTGCCTGCCTGTTTTATGTCGGATAAGCGAAACTCTACTGTATTTTCAGATAGCATATACACAGGAGCTAGAGGTCTGCACGGGCCGGAATTTTTAGAACGGACCCGGCCCGTCCCCTTTAATTTATAATCTATAGGCATTAGCGGATTAAGGGCGGAGCCAATGGAGCCCAGGGCCCCCAGCTCAGGGGGCCCTTTAAAATCCCTCTGTTTAATACTTACGCTCGTGGTATCGCTAGATTAAAGTCTTTGCATCAGCAGCATTTACCTGTTAATAATGAATGCAATTATTTAATTGTTAATAATGAATTTAACTAAACTAATTATTGTAAACTTGAAGCACATTCAAATATTACAGCATAGTTCTCGGTAGTTCCATAAGTAATTTGAGAGACCACGGTGTTTCAGTGGTAGAGCGTTCACCTTTGGTGCATGGAGTCCTTGGTTCGATCTATGCTCGCGCCAAGTGAACCTTGTGCTGGACAAACACTGTGTGTGTGGGTTTTTTCGAGGTTCTCCCGTTTTATCCCACTTTTTTCATTCCACCATTTCATTCATTTCTTATCATCACTGTCTCCTTTAGCCTATCCGGCATAATCGTGGGACGTAAAACTTAAAAATTTCATTTCAAATCATTTCAATCAAAAAACAGTTGCAGGAAGTATGTAATTTCGAATAAAACAAACTACTATATACAATTCTGAGTATATTATTCTTTTATGAAATTCTCGCGAACCTTATTTCTAAATTGAAGGGTAAGAAGACTAAATTCATTCTCTTATTATTATAGATCCATTTTAATTGAAGCAGTTGGAATAGTTGAAAAAAAAAAAACATACCCTATATTCCAGTGTGCCACAATCGGTATAACGCGCCACACTGGTGTGTCCAGCAAAATGAACAGTGTGACGCAAACTTTTTCCTATTATTTGCAAGAATATTTGTCGAGTTCCTGTTATTTATTATTATTATTATTATTATTAACGATTTTTCCATGGATCAGCTGTCTGTATACGGTTAAGCAACCACAAGTATCACATTGAAGGAATGAGTGTAATTATTTACTTTAATAGTAATACAAAAGTCAATTTGCTTGTATATTCTACCGGTAATAACTGCATCCGTCTAGAAAGCTAGGACTAACAACAAAGGGATACCAAGTTGTGACCACACACCGCCCCAAATCGTGGGTGCCACAAGTTCTCTTCTACGCGTTAGAACAATAAGGGCTGTAGCGTTCAGGGAGAGAGAAAAACAACTTAATTCCATTGCAGTTATATGCTTATTAAATGTTAACTTATATTTATAAATTATGTAAGTGATCGTATCGTTTTCTGTTTATTATTATTATTATTATTATTATTATTAATAATAATAATAATAATAATAATAATAATTCTTATTATTATACACTAGCAGCGTTCACCCCGCTTCGCTGCGGTCACCCCGGAACGCAATAAACTTTGTTACTTAGATAATTTTTACTTTTTCGCTTTCAAGTGATATGATAAAAACCATAGTAGATTGCAGTACATGTTAACATTATATCGCCTGTCATTTATGTTAACCCGCCGAGTGACACGGTCATGCGGGTTGCATATAAATACGTTTATTTTTACCTATGATGAACTAACAAAGGATTTGTACGTTATGGACACTTGAATGGTCAATTATCTCAAGACACTGGTAATTAAAAATTAAAGTGATATGATAAAAACCATCTAGGGTCCAAATCCTAATAACCCCCCAAAAATAAAAGAAATTGGTTCAGCCGTATTAGCGTGATGAGGGAACAAAGGATTTTGTACGTTCTCTTTTATATATAAGACTAGCAGCGTTCACCCCGCTTCGCTGCGGTCACCCCGGAACGCAATAAACTTTGTTACTTAGATAATTTTTACTTTTTCGCTTTCAAGTGATATGATAAAAACCATAGAAGATTGCAGTAAATGTTAACATTATATCGCCTGTCATTTATGTTAACCCGCCCCGCTTCGCTGCGGTCACCCCGGAACGCAATAAACTTTGTTACTTAGATAATTTTTACTTTTTCGCTTTCAAGTGATTGCAGTAAATGTTAACATTATATCGCCTGTCATTTATGTTAACCCGCCGAGTGACACGGTCATGCGGGTTGCATATAAATACGTTTATTTTTACCTATGATGAATAACTAACAAAGGATTTGTACGTTATGGACACTTGAATGGTCAATTATCTCAAGACACTGGTAATTAAAAATTAAAGTGATATGATAAAAACCATCTAGGGTCCAAATCCTAATAACCCCCCAAAAATAAAAGAAATTGGTTCAGCCGTATTAGCGTGATGAGGGAACAAAGGATTTTGTACGTTCTCTTTTATATATAAGACTAGCAGCGTTCACCCCGCTTCGCTGCGGTCACCCCGGAACGCAATAAACTTTGTTACTTAGATAATTTTTACTTTTTCGCTTTCAAGTGATATGATAAAAACCATAGAAGATTGCAGTAAATGTTAACATTATATCGCCTGTCATTTATGTTAACCCGCCCCGCTTCGCTGCGGTCACCCCGGAACGCAATAAACTTTGTTACTTAGATAATTTTTACTTTTTCGCTTTCAAGTGATATGATAAAAACCATAGTAGATTGCAGTAAATGTTAACATTATATCGCCTGTCATTTATGTTAACCCGCCGAGTGACACGGTCATGCGGGTTGCATATAAATACGTTTATTTTTACCTATGATGAACTAACAAAGGATTTGTACGTTATGGACACTTGAATGGTCAATTATCTCAAGACACTGGTAATTAAAAATTAAAGTGATATGATAAAAACCATCTAGGGTCCAAATCCTAATAACCCCCCAAAAATAAAAGAAATTGGTTCAGCCGTATTAGCGTGATGAGGTAACAAAGGATTTGTGCGTTCTCTTTTATATATAAGATTTCTTAATACGTTGATTGCCATGTGTATGGAATTCCATACACACGGCTGTCCTGTACAGTAGAGCGTGATTATTTTCCATACGCAAACAATGTAGATATTCCAAGTTTGTTGTGTTCGTTCTATAGGTGTGTATGTAATTAGATACATATGGCGTAGAAATCAAAATTTAATGTCCATGCCACGTATATGAAAAACCATACACAAAGACATTTATGAATAAAGACATTGAGTTTGAGTTTAACGTCTCGTTCAGCAACGAAGCTATATGAGACGTCGGCCTACTGATTAACGTGGACTCCGAACCACGTGAGCTCTCGCCGGGAGTCGAAGCCGGGTCTTCCACGCCAAAGGCGCGTACGCTAACCACTAAGGAGCTTATGAACAGAGACATTTATGAGCTAAAACAAAGGCGAAAACAAAGATGTGTGATGTGATTTTGAGTTTATCGTCCCTTTCAGCAGCGAGGCTATATGAGACGTGGACCTACTGATTAACGTGAAATCCGAACCACGTGAGCTCCCGCCGGACGAAAACAAAGACCTTTGGAATTGACAATTGTTTGGACATTCCAGTCGAACCTACCTAATATTAACAACGTTTCTACGATAATTTCGTAACAGTGTATTATTTTTTTTTTATTAGCTTGGTTAGGCTTATTTAAACACTTTCTTCTTTGCACCGACGTGTCACATCTCTTGGATGAAGATACACTAGCTCTCACTGGAAATCTAATCCAGAGCCAATGCACTTGAACCATTTGACCACAACAAGGCACATTTAAAAAGAAGTTTCGATTTTGTTCGGAAAATTGTGATTAGGTGTAACATTTAAAAATATATTTAAGAAAGGGTACGGAGTAAACGCACTGTACTTTCTCGCTCGAATATTTTACACTGACTTATGTTAGGCTGCAACTGTTATTGATACATTTATTTGGGAAATTGCGAATAAAATAATGTTTTGGAAAACTTTGCTAGAAGAAACTTCAGGCCCAAAAGTAAAGTACCCATTGGTCATATTTCCGTTAGAAATAACTTGATCCATATATTAGAATTATGAAGGATATAATTGTATGTGAACTATAAGCAAAAGCGTCTCAGTAATTTCTGAGAAAATTATGCAAAAAGTCACCCCCAAGAATAAATTATCCCTTGTGGATCTTTTCAGTATAAACGAGCTATGCTATATTGTTAGTGTTTTCATAAAACATTTATTTATGAAATACGAACACAATCGCCTGAGTCGTTCTTGAGAAAATCGCAGGGTAAAACTTACTGTCAAAAGTAAAATACCATTTCTAGATTTTCCGGATGAGGGAATTAAACCATATAGCTAGGTTATTTATGTAATACGTATTTATAAAATATGAACAACAAACATCTCCTGAGTTGTTTTTAGGAAGGTCATCGGCAAAAGCTTACCCCCAAAGGTAAACTCTTCTATCTGTAATTTTGAAAGTATATCGAGTAATTTTTAAGCAAATCGTCGGGAAAAATTTCACTGTCAAAGTAAACTATCTCTTTTGGATTTTTCTTTTCGGAACAAGCGAGTTATACCATATTGTAAGATTATTACAGAAAATATTTTTACTGAAATTAGAACAAATTTCAGTAAAAATAGAAATTCCAGTAATAACTGAGACAATTGTCCAAAAAAAATCAACCCTTGAGAAAACCACTTCTTCTGTATGTTATCGGAATAAACTATTTATGCTCTGTTAGTTTATTAATGAAATATTTCTTTACGAAATATGAACAAAATGGCCTGAGGCGTTAATGGGAAAACCATCGAGGGAAAGCTCACCCTAAGATTAAGCTACTCCTTCCAACGAGTTGACATATTGTTAGGTAATTAATGATACGTTTATTTATGAAATGTGGTTGAGAAAATTGTGCAAATAGAACGCATACCATACAGTAAATTACACCATATATATTTTTTCAGAAAAATTATTCATATGTGGTGGAGATTTGTTAATAAAATATATATTTATCAAAAGTAAATAAAATCGTCACAGCTTTTTTTATTTGAGAAAATTGAATTATTTTAAATTTTAATCCTTCAGTAAATTACCCTTGCTTTTAGGTGTCGAAGGACATAAAATTCGAAAGATATTATGTTACTAAAACGTTATGTCTAGAATTCGGTGCAGATACGTTGAACAGTATGGCCTCTATTTGAGTGCGTGTAAAAGCGTGACGAACCGAGAGACAAATAGATGGATAGACATCGAAAACTCATTTTTTTCGCTATGTAGGAGCCATGTAACTTGAATTTATTGAAATCTGGTATTCGGTTTTTATAACTATCACCACACTTTCTTTTTTCGTCGCTCGAATGTGAAAACGAATAGGCCTACACCGACACGTAATGTGATAATTTGTAATCCCAAAAATTTAATTTTGTTATGTTTGATGTGTGGTTACTCTAAAAAAAAGGTTATGCATGTTACATCATTTTATTATCAGTTTTTCACGCTACTGTATAATTCGGTACGATTATAGTTAATATTCATGGCATCTTGTGGAAGCATTCGCGTTCCTCACAAAGAGAGCTGTAAAATTTAGTTTTGTTTAAAGAAAGCACTCTTGATTTTTTTTTCACACAGACTTGCATTTGTTGAACTTGTGGATATGAAACAAAAGGAGAGAGAGAGAGAGAGTCAATACTTTAAAAAGAAACACACACACAGAAACACTAGAACAGTTTTTTTCTTCATGACAACGAGCTATCGCTGTGACTGTGTTCCTCACGCTGTGTGTAAAGCTTCAGGTTGCTCTTGTTTTGTTTTTTCCTGTTCCTGACTCACAGACACTCGCAGTGAGTTGAAGCTGTGTAAAAACGGATAGGGAACGGTTAAGCATACCATACCATAAACTAAAAACAATCGCTATTAGTAATAAATAGTAAGCTAATTCTGAATAAATACGTCATCAGAAAAACAAAAAGTTATTTCTTAATTGTATTGTTTCAGTTTTATTAACATAAAAATTATACACTTTCTACAATGTTTTGTAAAGAAAAAAAAAATTGAACAGGACCGGATGGGATTCGATCTGGTGTCAAAACAGTATAAGAATTACTAGTCCGTCACCCTACCCACTTGCCCACACAGATTTTCTTTTGTTGCCTATCTTTTTCATAAGAAATAAATGCTCATGGCTATAGAGCATGTCACTTCCAAACTTAAGACAACAGTTTTTCTCTTTGTTTATATTTTCCGTATAACATCTTGCTTACAGAAGCTAATTTATATTTGGCAGACAATTTACACCCTAGATTTAAGCCAATAAATGCAATATTTTGCTCCAATTTCCAGTTCCTTGATTCAGCTGTTCTCCTACTAATCTTGTTATTCCCTCTGGAATCGTGCTGTGCTACTCCAAAAATTCCCTCGAAAACATTATTGCCAGTATACACAAAACCGAACATAATTTTGTTTTTTGCTTATATTTTTATTATTTTATTATATTTTTTGGAAATATCTCCTTAGATGGATTGCTTTCTATTATCTCCACGTACTAATAACTGAATTTTACCAATAAACATATGGAAAATAGAATAATTGCGAAAAATTGTGAGTTACAGTATACGCGCAATATTTTTTGCGCATGGGAGTACCTTGATTTAGGACTTTCAAATTTCATCCGATTTTCCGCTGAAAAGTATCGATAATTCAACAAGGAAATAATTAGACCATGATAATTTAATTGAAATTCATCGCAGTTTTGCGTATGACACCATGTTATATCGTAAAGGTCAGATTCATCGTTATTGTAACAGATCGGGGCTTGAGCGATTGACCGTAGAAATTCAAACTCTGATTAGTTAGAATTTGACAACCTGGTTTTATTACAAGTATAAACTTTTTAGTCGGTAGAGAAGAAGCCATGGATCATGTGTCAGAGTTGATGACGAAGTGTTTTGGTGGGTCAGTGGTTCATGGTGGGTGGTAGGTCATTTTGTGGGTAGTGGGTCAGAGTGGTCCACGGTGGGTGGTGGATCATGGGTCAGAGTGGGTCACAGTGGGTGGTGGGTCAGTGGTTCGCGGGTCAAGTTTTCATTGACCCACACCATCTCTGATAAAATGTGTAAAACCAAACCAAACAAAGAGCAATAATACACAAAAGGCTCAAGATCTTAGCTATTCATGACGTAACTATTGCATGATCCGAATAACTCTAGTATATCCACAAATCATAATTTGTCATATTTTACCGAAATACGTCATGACTTTTCCGACAACCTAATATTTTAAATGTTGTTAATACGCGAAATTCATTGATCTTAGCACTTATTAACTTATTCTCTTATGATCCTCACAACCTTTAGGGTACTTCCCGTAGATATAGAAAGGTGAAATGTAGTATCCAGGCTTGATGTAGCGTGTAAGTAAACAAATGGAAAGCAACAGGATAATATTTCCCCTCTCCCAAACCCTAAAGTCGAGTGTGTTGGTTATTCGACAAAAAGACTTGAAATTCAATCAGAAAATTAATAAAATATAAAATATGTAGCCAAGTCTTGGCTTCGCAATAATAATAATAATAATAATAATAATAATAATAATAATAATAATAATAATAATAAAGGAATAACAGAATTAGAAAATCAATTAACGACACCTTCCAATTAAGAAAAAGTGATTGCTACGACGCAGGGCCTAACTTGTGGGGGGCAGGGGGCACTGCCCCCCAGGGAAGCTCCTCCGCCGTTCGAGGGAGGCCCATTTTAAGACAAAATTGTCTTACTCCATATACGGTACGAACATGAATTTATAAGTAAAGCATTAAACAGGTTCACTACATTACATAAACAGAACAGCACACAAAAGTAAATAAAACAAAAAGTAGTGTGGGCCCATTTCAGTAAAGACTGTTTACTATTAGGGGCCCTAGAAATAATATATATTCGTATAGTATTGTCAGATTTGTCAATATTGTCCTCTTAATTAATTTGTCGTGTATGGAACGTGTCCAGAGGCATAACTAACGACACCGCAAACCTTCCTGTGCGGGAGGGCCCACAGGCTCCGGGGGCCCATAAAGAGTAAGAGAAGGGTGGAAAGAGGGGGCCAAGAATTAGGAAAACTACTTTTTCTAGGGGGCGCAAATACGCGTATTAATGCTTGCCCCCTCCCCAGAAAAAAATACAAGTTACGGCGCTGCCACGACGGAATTCGAAAACGTGTCTCTGCCATACGAGTTTCATAATTTGCCAATCTACCACAAATTCCTCATACAAAGATAAAATAATAAACTAGTAGTTACGGAAGATAAAAATAGAACTTTTTTTTTCTACGCGTGTTGATGCAATTCAAAGAATGAGAAAATAATGTCTGCCGCAGACACGTAGCCAAGGGGTGAGTCCGGGGTTCCGGACCTCCCCCCCTCTTCGAGATCAGAAATGAAAAATAATTAAGGTAAGATGTAACAAAAAGAAACGAGAAAAAGAAGAACCAGCGTTAAAAATATAAATCTACAGCAAGCATTCGGCTACTTTCTTATGAAGAGTTTTGTGTGGAGGAAACAGGGGGGGGGGGAGTCAAGTTAAAAATGGATATTATTGTAACGGAGCATTCTAAATTCCATAGCTCCATACTATTCCTATGGACTACAAATGACGATCAGATAGATTCTGAGGTAGAACTTAAGAAATACCAATAATCCCCAATAATATGAGCCTGGCAACATAGATTCCAGTGACACTTGTTAAAGAAAATTTCAATTTCGCGGCAACACTAATCCATTTCGCGGCAGGATGTTTTCACTGCCGAAAGAGATCTCCTTGCTATCCTTCATGGCATTAAACGAAGACAAGAAAAAGAAGAAAAGACAAGAAGAGCCGAGTTTGAAAGACCTCGGAAGACAATATCTTTTCAATTTTTTATATCCTTTTAATCGAGATTTCTTCATAGTTTGTTATTAAAATGGGAGAGGAAGAATAATAGTAATATAAATCGGGAGCAGTTAAAAACAATGAGGGATGCGCACGAGTCGAGTCGAGTCGAGATTAAAGCCTGTCTTGACTCGTCTCGAGAAAATGCTGTCTCGACTCGAAAATATGTTTCTGTCTCGACACGTGTCTCGACTCGACAGTTTGTGTCTCAACTCGACTCGAATTCGAGTCGAGACGTCTGTAAATTCGAGTCGAGACAAAATATACGAGTTAAAATATACGCACACATCAGCCAGAACATTATGACTACCTAACTAATTGTCAGTATCCACCTTTAGCACGGATAACAACGGCGATGTGTCTTGGCATGGACGCAATGATCCTTTGTAGGTCACTGGAGAGAGCTGGCACCACATGTGCACACACAGGTCACCTAATTTCCGTAAATTTCGGGGAGGGGGCGATGCGCTATGTCGTCACGTTCAATCACATCCCAGATGTGTTACATTGGGTCAGATCCGGCGAGTTCGGGCGCCAACACATCACTTTGAACTCTCCCCTGTATTCCTCGAACTACTCCATCACACTCCTAGCCTTGTGAAATGGTGCATTATCTTGCCATTAACGAGACACATGGATGCATAAGCGTAACATTGGCCCATATGGTTGGGGGTTGGCGAAACATTCGTGCGCGCGCACACACACAAACACACACACACACACACACACACACACATATATATATATATATATATATATATATATATATATATATATATCGGGTCTTGCAAAATAAGTGTTACAACTCTTGGGAGGTGACTCCTGCCAATGAGACAAGAAAAAAAGTTTTCTTGAACTTTCGGCTATCGGACATAGTTTCAGATCTACAAGGTGCCGAAAGCGTGGAATAATGACTTTCGGACGCCAATAGTTCGGAAACTATCCTACGTAAAGAGGGCGGGTAAAAAATTCACTCAAGAAGTCATACATGCTGTATTGAATTTTGCAGGTTTCACAATCCTACCATGCACGCGCAAGGGATTCCCCAAAGGAACGTAGGGAGTACCGGATAATCTGCGAATTGAAAATTGGTCTAAATGGATATGATTGATAGTTTCTACCAGGTAACAATAATTCGTTTGTATTAAGTCGATAACTGGAACAAACACACAATGGCGGACAGCTTCATGCCCGTTGTGTGCGGTTGCATAATCACCAGGTACGGATGCTAGCCAACAGTGACGTTCTGAGTATTAAGTGTAGCGAATTTGTACTCAAATGCTCTAGAAAGACATCTGGAGTGGCGGTAGAGCACAACAGATGAAGCAGGGTGATCCACATCTGTGAAGACACGTAACGAAAAATGCCCAGAAATGCACTCATACTCAGTAAACGTGAGTTCAAAGCGTCGGAAATGTAAAGAATAGCATAAAAAATATGAATTCCATTGCCAATTCCCGAATAATATTCTATCAAACCGATGCAATATGATGTGCACTGTTGCATACGAATAAGGATGCAGCAACTGAGACCACGTTGAAATCATGCTAGGGCACTCACTAAGAAACTGGGGAAACTAAAGGAATAGCACTAATGGGATCGCATGATCGATATTGAAATGTGGCTAGTGTTGATATTGATATGTAACTACTGGAAAAATGTCAACATGTCTCACTACTGCTGGGACACCGTCTCACGTGCGAAAACTAGGAAAATAACGTTGTACATTCTGCTATTACATCTGGTGTATTTTTGGTATAACATAATTAGAACAGGATTGTATCAATGTCCCTCTTTGTTTGGGACATTGCCCCACACTCGGCACATATGAAAAGAAATCTCTTAATCCATGCTTCAAATTCTGATAGAGCGTGAAAATAACAAACTTGTATCATGTTTCACGTCTTCTGGAACATATGGTGTACTCAAAATATAGGAAAATACCTCCAGAAATTAGTATCTTACTCACAGTGTACATGCCAAGACAAAGACGAAAATTAACCAATTTGGCACATGTAACACTACAGCTGGAACACCATACATATGGAAAATAAATTGACATGAGAAATAGGAAGAAACGTCTTAAAGCTCTGATTGTTTACAACTATGCAGTAGGAGTAACAAAATTAAACACACAAGCATATCGGGAAGCTGTACAAGAGCGCTTGCCAAACAAAGTGGGTACTCCTCAAAGAAATGAATACAGAGAAAGTGAGACTCTCTCGAATCTCAGGGCTAGAGCGCTCGCTTTCGCTCGCTTGGTCGCAGTTTCCAATTCTACTGGGAGCCCACGACCTCAGATTCAAGACCCGAGTAGTTATTTTCCTATTTTTCGAACGTGGGATGGTGTCCCAGCAGTAGTGGGACATGTTGACATTTGTCCATTAGCTACATGTCGATATCAACACACAAATTGTCCACATTTCAATATCGATCATGCGATCCCACTAGAGATATTCATTTAGTTTACGCAGTTTCTTAGTGAGTCCCCTTGCACAATTTCAACTTGGCCTCAGTTGTTGCATTCTTATTGCTATGCAACCGTGCACATCATATTGTATCTTTTCGAGGGAATATTATTGGTGAAATAGCAATGGCTTTCATGTTTATGACGCTAATCCTTACATTTCCGACGCTTTGAACTCACGTTTACTGAGTATGAGTGCATTTCTGGGCATTTTTCGTTAAGAGTTTGCACACATATGAATCACCCTGCTTCATCTGTTGTGCTCTACCGACACTCCGGAAGTCTTTCTAGAGCATTTGAGTACAAATTTGCTACACTTAATACTCAGAACGTCACTGTTGACCAGCATCCGTACCTGGTGATTATGCAACCACACACAACGGGCATGAAGCTGTACGCCATTTTGTATTTGTTCCAGATATCGACTTAATACAAACGAATTATTGTTACCTGGTAGAAACCCTATCAATCATATCCATTTAGACCAATTTTCAATTCGCAGATTATCCGGTACTCCCTACGTTCCTTTGGGGAATCCCTTGCGCGTGCATGGTAGGATTGTGAAACCTGCAAAATTCAATACAGCAGGTATGACTTCTTCAGTAAATTATTTACCCGCCCTCTTTACGTAGGATAGTTTCCGAACTATTGGTGTCCGAAAGTCATTTTCCCACGCTTTCGGCACCTCGTAGATCTGAAACTATGCCCGATAGCCGAAAGTTCAAGAGAACTTTTTTTTTTTTTTTTTTTTTTTTTTTTTGTCTCAGTGGCAGGAGTCACCTCCCAAGAGTTGTAACACTTATTTTGCAACACCCGCGATACATATCTATATATCTATATATCTATATCTATATATATATATATATATATATATATATATATATATATATATATATAATCTCAACCTTTGTTGACCGACTGCTGGATGAAGGCCTCTCCAATTCTTTTTCACACGTATCTGTTTTCGGCAGTTCGTTTCCACTTTACTCCACACTGCTTCCTAATTTCATCACACCATACTGTATTACGTTTCCTGGATCGTTTTCGTTCTCTTAGGATGCAGTTAAGGATTGCTTTTGTCCACCTATGGTAAGTTCTTCTTGCAGTATGGAGAGCTCCCTGCCACTTGAGTCCTTTTTATTTTCGCGATGATATTCCGACTGTCATCTTCCTGATCCATGTATTGTTTTTTTCTATCTCTCCGGGTTATTCCAAGTATACATCTCTCCGTGCTTTTTTGAGTTGTATATGCTCTCTCTCTCTATGCAAGTTTAAGAAAGAGCAATATACATTAAAAACTGATCACAGAAAGTTGTGAATTCAACCAAGCATAGATTTTAATTCCTACTTTAGATTGGGAGTAGCAACATATTTCAAATTATTGCCTTTTGTATAAAAATCGATTATAAAGTTTGAATTTGCGGTGGCAGCTACATGGCATGAGCGTGAATTGTGATTCTCCTTTTCTTTCATTATTAAGTGACATCAACAAGCTTTATTTATTGACTGTAAGATTCACAAGCTGTAATTAGAAGTATATAATATGCATTGCTCACTTGTGCACGTGTAAGCTTTTTTTTGTTTCGACAAAAATATATTCACAAATTTACACTTGGGCAGGTAGTCTTCGATCTTAAATTGGCAGTTTTTGAAACCAACCATACATTTGCTTCTAATGTTTTAACCAAATATTTAGCACCGTAGTTTCGAGGAACCCTCTCTGATTTTGGATCACCATTGTGTAGTTCGAGTGTGGGAATGATATAAACACAACTCAGGCAGATATCCAGCCTAACTTTATGTCAGTTTTTGCAGGTGAGACCTAAAGTTAAACCTTTGTTTCTGTGCTAAAAATTGTTTTAGTGAATAGCATGAACGCCTTTCCCTAGAAGTATTTGGTGGAACACAATGACGCAGAACGAAAAGTTCTAGATTAGTTCTAATATCGTGCTTTAATAGGATATTAATCTGCTTAATGCGAACGTGAAATAAAAGCAAGGATAGGAATGGCGAAAGAAGCCTTTAAAATAAAGAAAAGTCTGTTTTGTGGGACGTTGAACAAAGAGTTGAGAAAAAGACTCGTAAAATGCTTCGTGTGGAGTGTTGTGCTGTATGAGGCGGAAACGTGGACATTGCGTAAGGGTGACGAAAATCGACTGGAAGCCTTCGAAATGTGGGTGTGGAGAAGAATGGAAAGAGTTAGTTGGGTCGAGCGGAAAACGAATGAGAGAGTGTTAGAAATGGTGGGTGAGAAAAGAACACTTTTAGATATTATTAGGAAGAGGAAGAGAAACTGGTTGGGACAGTGCCTAAGAAGAGATTGCATCATAAGGGACGTCCTAGAGGGTATGGTGTCGGGAAAGAGAGGGAGGGGGCGAAGGAGACTACAATTAATGGACGATATTAAAACAGAAAGATCATACGCGAAGACGAAAAGGTTAGCGGAGGACCGTGGAGCATGGAAGCTTCACAGCTGCGGCAAGTGACCTGCCAATAAAGGCAGAATACCTATGATGATGATGATGATGATGAATCTGCTTAAAATATGACAATATTAAACTGAAAAGACTACAAATTTGGAGCGAGACAAGTACAGCACAGGAACTGAATCCGGACACCACATTGACTTACTGGAACGCAGAACTGGTGCGTTCCAGCCTCTTTTAAGTCCCGTTTAGCCAATCTTTCCTTGATCTTTGCCCAATCTCTCATATTGACCTAAGCCTTAAATGTTGTTAAGGAATTACCTGAAACAACCCATCAGCACAATATCCACATATTCGTTTACCCCTAGCTCATTAATAGTGTTTCTTTCAGAAAAAAATCTCCAAAGAGGGTATTTTAAAAGTAAAGAGGAGTTCGCCTGAAGGATATTTTGCACTTGAGTGTGCGTGTATAGAGAGGGAAGCCCCGGCTCACCCTCTGAAAGAAATACTGCTTATCAATAATAGAAGGAAATCACAATATTAGGAAATCCAAATATTAGCCAGTAAAATATCACATTTATAATTTTGATTTAATAAGTTCATATTTCATTTACCGCTAAATGTAATGATATGAAAACTGGAACTGTTCCAAATTTCGAAACCCCTAGACGATCGACCGTGTGAATTTTGTTTTATGGGCAAAAAACGTATGTGCTATCTTACATATCAAAATTGGCGGAAATTTTTCGCCCATAAAAAAATTGACACGGTCGATCATCTTAGGGCTTCGAAATGTGTATTCTGTGTACCAAAATACATCGAATCCATACCCTGGGGTCCAGTTCAAAGAACTTTTTTTTGGGGGGGGGATGGCTGTCTTATATGTATTCTCCTTATGCAAAATTCGCGAAAATTTATCGCCCATTAAAAAAATTGACGCTGTCGATTGTCTTGGGGTTTCGAAATTTGGATTCTGCGTAACAAAATATATCGATCCATCCCGGGGTCCGGTGGACAGAACTTTTAATTTTTTGTGTGGATGTGTTGTTATAAAATAATATTTATACCTTTCAATTAATAGTAATAATAATAATAAGCATATTGCATTTTTAATGAGTACTGTAAAACACCGTTAATCCGGATCTCAACTTCGCTTAATCCAAACAGGTATTTTTGAAAAATAGAATGAAAGGTTCTAAATGTGGCTGGAAACAAATATAGTTCCGTGAGGTTAAGAATACTATATTGTATTTGTCCATTATTGACAAATACAGTACACCACATTGCATGTTTATAATATAGTTTTATAATGTTGTTAGTATATTTCAGTTTAGTAATAGTGTATATATATATATATATATATATATATATATATATATATATATATATATATATATATATATATATATATATATAATTATGTCTATGCCCTTTAAATGCACCATTATAAAGAAATGTTTCATTTCTGTAAATGGTTTTTAATGCACTTTCTACTGTTCTTTTAAGTTATTTACAATAAGTTAATCCGGATTTCAGTTAACCCGGTCAACTTGTCCTCCCAATTAGTGAGATTAACGATGTTTTAGTAAAATATCGTTAACTGTTTATTGGCATAGTAGAATATGCTCAATATATTAACAAAATTATAAATTTCCTTCGAAGAGGGTTAAGAATATCGTTCTATAGAACATTGTGACTAATAAAAATGGTCATTACCCTTAAAAAGCTCGAGAAATACTGGTCTGTTTTATTAATAAACTAATTACTAACGACTAGGATTAAGTAGTTGCATTTATAATAGCCATAATATATTATAATTATAGAAAGTTTATTTCAATTGATATAGTACTTTTTTATCATACTTGTTTCAACTCATATAACTCTTTTTTTAATCATCGAATGATAGGGCTCAATTTGACGAAAAGTGATAAATAATACAAGTACTGACATATAAAAAAAATCTGAAAACAAGTAAAGAAAATCTCTGGCATTGTAAATTACGTGAACTTGATATTTTGTCTGTAAATAGCTGAACTACAATATAATAAAAAGAAACCAAACACTTAACTCCTATTTTCTTATGTATTCACCATAACTAGAAGCTTTGCTTTGTTATAATTAAATATAAACCAATTATTTGCTGAGCAAAACTATATATTTTCATTAAAATTCAACACGTGTCACAGTTTCGCCAACTAACTCTTTGACTTCATCAGACACCGTGTGATACAGGATAACTTGTATGTATATACGATTGTACAGTTATCCTGTATCACATAGTGTCTGATGAAGCCAAAGAGTTAGTTGGCGATAGGGATGCGCACGAGTCGAGTCGAGTCGAGATTTAAGCCTGTCTCGACTCGACTCGAGAAAATGTTGTCTCGACTCGTGTCTCGACTCGAAAATATGTTTCTGTCTCGACTCGACTCGAATTCGAGTCGAGACGTCTCGAAATTCGAGTCGAGACAAAATATACGAGTTAAAATATACACACACATCACCCAGACCATTATGACTACCTACCTAATTGTTAGTATGTCCACCTTTTGGCACGAATAACAACGGCAACGCGTCTTGGCATGGTCGCAATGTTCCTCGGTGGGTCGCTGGAGAGAGTTGGCACCACATATGCACACACAGGTCATCTAATTCCCGTAAATTCCGGGGAGGGGGTGATGCGCCCTCAGGTCACGTTCAATCACATCCCAGATGTGATCGATTGGGTTCAGATCCGGAGAATTTGGGGGCCAGCACGTCACTTGGAACTCGCTCCTGTGTTCCTCGAACCACTCCGTCATACTCCTGGTCTTGTGACATGGTGCATTATCTTGTCGAAAAATGCCAGTACCGATGAGAAACATGGCCGTCATGAAGGGATGTACGTAGTCTGCAAGCAGCGTGTGACGCCTCGGCCATCATGGTGCCTTGCTCGAGCTCCAATAGACACATCGATGCTCACCTGAATGTTCCCCAGATAATAATTAAGCCGCAGCCAGTTTGTCTCCGCCCCTCAGTACAGATGTCAAGGAGCTGTTCCCTGGGAACACGACGGATTCGCACCCTCACATCGTCATGATGATGATATCGGGATTCATCAGATAATGCAACGCTCTGCCATTGTGCCAAGCTCTAGTGCCAATGGTAACGTCTTCATTTCAGTTGTAGTTGCCTATATCGTGGTGTTAATATTCGCCATCGTTAGGAGTGTTCGGTGCACTGTGTGTTCAGACTAGTGTTGTGAAGGTCTGTGAAAAAAAAAACAGAAATTTTGGGTAAAAAAAACAGTTTTTTTACGGTTTTCCCGAGCTGGGGAAAAAACGGAAAATTTGGGTATCATCAGAATCATCATTTTTGTTAATCACAGAATCATTTTAATTAATATGTTAAATCAAACATATTTCATAGAGATATCTTCATTGTTCTATGTAAAATTTCGGAAATTTTGAAACCATTAGAAAAAAATCATTTGTTCGGAAATATTGGCAAAAACAGGAAAATGTAGTTTAAAAACTATTTGTTGGCCTGATGCTAGTAATCTTACTTGCTGTAACATGTCTGCAACATATACAGTGGAAAGTCAAAAATTCGAACTAATTGGGACCACAGGTAGTTTGGATTTTCAAATTGTTGAAAATGACCAAGAAAATGTCATTTAGGCTTACATATACTGTACGGTATGTTCTTATATCGATACAGTGGTTATTCAGTACATACAGTATTTACAATACCGTACGTACGGCTACTTACATTTAATGTTTCTGAAGAACCTGCTTGTACTCTAAATAACACTGTTCTTGTAAGTCACACTTAAAACTTATAGGCCTAAGAAAAAAATAAAAATAAAAATACATGACGAACAATTACATATAAATGAACTTTTGTAAAAACACTGACTTCACATAACGTCGATGGACACGCTATTGTTTGTTTATTGCTAGCGTTAAGACAAAATGTAAAAAGCTTCTAGGGACCGCGTTCGGATTTTTGACGTTAGGATTATCGACGTCCTACTATGTATACAAAGTAGTTCGCTAACGGAAAAATACTTAAAGCAACAGGTTTTAATTCTACTTTACACACATATACCGCACAAGTGAGTAAATTTGAGCAGCGAGAAATATATTAAGTGAAACTTCCGTTAGTTATTACTAGCAGCGTTCACCCCGCTTCGCTGCGGTCACCCCGGAACGCAATAAACTTTGTTACTTAGATAATTTTTACTTTTTCGCTTTCAAGTGATATGATAAAAACCATAGAAGATTGCAGTAAATCTTAACATTATATCGCCTGTCATTTATGTTAACCCGCCCCGCTTCGCTGCGGTCATCCCGGTGCTGGCATATTGTAAAAGTGTCTGTAAAAATAAGCAAATCAATTAAAAAATTTTAAACAGAAGATTCAAGCTATTTTCCGCTGTATATCGCCTGTCATTTATGTTAACCCGCCGAGTGACACGGTCATGCGGGTTGCATATAAATACGTTTATTTTTACCTATGATGAACTAATAACAAAGGATTTGTACGTTATGGACACTTGAATGGTCAATTATCTCAAGACACTGGTAATTAAAAATTAAAGTGATATGATAAAAACCATCTAGGGTCCAAATCCTAATAACCCCCCAAAAATGAAAGAAATTGGTTCAGCCGTATTAGCGTGATGAGCGGACAAAGGATTTTGTACGTTCTCTTTTATATATATAGATTACAGACTAGCAGAATATCCGTTCTTCGCACGGGGAGAATACGTTTCATTTTGGACACAAAGGGCACCAAAACTGTCACCAATGAAGTTGTGGAGCCCCAAAACTATGAATTTGACATTAATACCGATAATTTTCAATTATCTTTACATGTCACCATCCCCCTTAGAGTACTAATGGGGCTGAATTTGTGGATTTAAACGGCATCTTCTGTTTATCTCAGCGAGTATGGATTCGAGGCCATTTTCGATATATATATATATATATATATATATATATATATATACATACAGAGGCGGATCCAAGGGGGATATCGCTCCCCATCTCTTCACACTCAAGTATACACTGCATAAAATGGGCTTCAATCCTGCTTTACACTGGATAAAACTGCAAACTATGGTTTAGCCCCTCCCTTGATCATATCCTGGATCCGCCACTATACTGTATATAATGCTCAAAAATATTAGGCGTTCAGCTGAAACATCACACAAGACCTTAAGATAATGTATGAATAAGCTTGTGTTTGACTCATATATATATATCATACAAGAAGGAATGCTTTAAGATACACTAGAAAAATGGGGCACATACTGGTGTTGGGGCACGGAAAACCTTGTTCACATGGCTCATGACACAAGACGGTTATGTGTGTACCTCTCGAACTGCTCACAAACAGGCAAGGCAACAACACTGATTGTTCCTTAATATGTCATATGATCACTTCAAATAGCCAACAGAGCCTCGCACCTGCGTGGCATGGATTCAATCAGGTTATCGATGAGTTCTTGGGGAATGTTGTGACACTCATCCAGAAGAGCGACTTCCAGCTCTGGAATGGTTGTTGGATTTACTGACCTAGCGGCAATTCATAACCCAGACATGCTCAATTGGAATGAGATCCGGAGAGCATGCTGGCCACTTCATCCGAGCGATACCCTCAGCCTCCAGCATCTCATCCACTAACCGAGCTCTGTGAGGACGAGTATTGTCATCTATGAAAAGGAACGAATCACCAATGACACCACCATAAGGAAGAACAAGAGTTTTCATGATCTCATCCCTATATCTGAGAGCCGTCAAAGAGCCATTTCGGATGATGTGGAGCTCAGTACGCTCACCAATGCTGATTCCTGCCCACACCATCAGTCCACCACCATGATACTGGGATCTTTCTCGCACAAACATGGGATTGTGTCGTGTTCTATAATCTCTCCAGATGAAAACACGTCGATTATCAGGCTCCACACTGAATCGAGACTCGTCAGAGAACAAAACATTGCCCCATTCATTGTGTCCCAACCCACGATGTTCCTCTGCCTACGCTCTTCGATCAACACGGTGTCGTGCAGTTAATGGGACACACACCATAGGCCTACGTGCGTAGAGACCACCTTCTCGAAGGCGATTGCGGACAGTTTGAGTGGATATTGTGCGTCCTGTTGTTGTTCGGAAGGCTTGCAGGAGCAGAGTTGTATTCTGACGCCGGTTTCGACGAGCTGTTAACAAGAGATAACGATCGTCTCTGGCTTTGGTTGCTAGTGGACGGCTCTGTCCTTGTCTTCTTCGAACACTTCCAGTTGTTTGAAATCGATTCCACAATCGGGAAATCACACTTTGTGCCATTCCTATGGCATGTGACACCTCCCGCTGTAACTGACCAGCTTCCAACCTGCCGACAGCTCGCCATGCCAACAATTCTGGCAAATCACGCTGTTGCGCAATTTCACTACGTAGATTTGTGACGCACTAAACACAATGAGGACAAAGGTATTCTGGAGCTGGAATGTGTTGGCAGCGCCACACTACAAAATGATATCTGTTAGCGCCACGTCACTGATCACGTGCACAAATGTTTCAAACGGTTCGTTTGCACGTTGGGCCTTCATGATTTTAATCTGAACTGGACAAGATACAGTGTTCTCACATTATTCCTAAGAAGTTTTACATGTGTTTTCATCTGATTCCCTAATTTTTTGGATCAGTATATATATATCTATATATATCTATCTATCTATCTATCTATCTATATATATATATATATATATATATATATATATATATATATATATATATATATATATATATATATATATTAGCTAAATATACCCATTTTTCGCATGGAAGTCAAGGCCTGTGGAAGTATTACCCTCATTTCCGCGACCGCGAAAACTATGGATCTGAGACTAAATCTATCATTTTGGATTACTTTTACATGTCTCGGTATATCCCCTCCCCCCGCTGATTCTCGGTCCGCATACAATGGTAGCTGAATTTGCAAATCATCGCTAATAGAAGTGTCACCATTGTTCTTAGCGAGCACGAAAACTATGGATTTGACACTAATATCGGTCATTTTGGATTACTTTTACTTGTCTCGGTATCCCCCCCCCCTTCGCTGACTCCCGGCCCACATGCGATTGTAGCTGAATTTGCAAATCATCGCTAATGGAAGTGTCACTATTGATCTCAGAGACCTCGAAAACTATGGATTTGACACTAATATCTGTCATTGTGGATTACTTTTATATGTCTCGATATCTCAACTCCTCCTTCCCGGTGACCACCGACCCGGTGCCGCACAGCATGAATTTGGAAGTTAATGCGATCGGAGTTTCACCATTGATTTCAGCGACCGCGAAAACTATGAATTCAACAGTAATATCTGTTATTTTCTACTACTTTTACATGTCCCGGTAAACAACCCCTGAGACCCCCCTGGTTCGAATTTTGACAAAATCGTTTACCTCTGGTCTGGAGCCTGGACCAAGGTATTCGTGACTAAAATTTGGTAACTCTCGGTCAATTTGTCTGGTTCCCAAGCCGGTTCCGGTAAACGCCTCCCCCTGAGACTCCCCTGGTTCGAAATTTGAAAACAACTTTTCGTCTTGATCTCGGGCCTAGGCCAAGGTACCCCTGACCAAAATTTGATAACTCTCGGTCCACTCGTCAGGTCCCCATACAGACAGAAAAACACACAAACAAACTATTTATTTTATTTATATTAGACTAGATAGGTTCTTGCAAATTATACCAGATTTTCATATTATCTTTCCGAACTAATTTTAAAGACCCGCTCCTACTTATCTTTATATGTATACAGTATATCTATATTTATATCTATATATGTATATAACAAACGCAGGAATTGCCTCATAAATAACGCTCCTGGAGGACCCCTTTCTCAAAAAAATTGCTGGGGAAACACTTGTACAAACTTCAGTTTTCGTACCGGACGATTACCGAGACCTGGTGAACAACAACAATAACAACAAAAAAAACTCCTTTTGCGATCGAATTAAAAAAAATAGTTCTCCTCAGGTTAGTATTCACTGATAATATTTTTATAAAATTTAAATTTGATGGGTAAATCAGTGGACTTTGAATACATCCACATCGTATCCACTGAGTTGCGAAATTGTGTACCTCCAGACATGGACGGCCGAAGAAAATTTTCTAGGGGGGCATCTTCAATGTTTGCTATATTAGTCTGGCATTTAATGTGCATGGTTTGTTATATTACGTATACATTTTCGTGAGCCAGGGAGGTTCATTCTTATCAAACACGGAGATTATGAAGGAACAGATCTACTGTACAAAATATAATAAAAACATCTCTTTCGGATTTCAATCATCCCGCAGTCCAACCCCGAGACGGAAACATAAGAGATGGGCTTTTTGTTTTTAAACAAGATAACGTGTCTAGCGAATGCTTTACATTGTGAAGATTATATTAGTGAAAATTAAACGAATATAATTTTACAACTTAATATACATATTACTAAATGTTTAGCTCCCCGTTGCTATGTTGTTAGCGATGCGCCTTTCTCGAACGAGGTTTGATTCATGGTAGGAGCTCATGTGTTTCAAATCCGACATTAAACTGTACGTTTACGTTTTGTAGAGCTTTGCTCCTAAAAACGACGCTAAACTATAATCTAATTTAATATTACTAAATATTAAAAAATAATGACTTACCAATGTGACGTCAATTTGGCAGTCATCAAATCCATTTTATACTTTCATTTAATCCAGTGGATATTAATATAACAATTACAAGACACACGCGCATATAAATACTCAGAAACAAGCACATACACACGTACACATACACAAATATGAACACTTCAAATCTATTTACATGTCGTGGACTGCACTGCATCAAGCACTGTTATCTTCGTCATCTACTCATGTATCTGCATTTTCTGATTCATCCACAGATTTGTTATTTGTACGCATCAATTATTTTAGCATTTTCGGGAAGGTTCAGGGTTCGTTCTTCATTTAAAGAGTCGGTTCTCTGTATTGGAAACAGGATGAGGGGAGGGAGGGGGAATTTATACTTTATGAATGGATAACATTTTAAGAAATATATACAAAACATGCCGCTTCCTACGCAGCACTAAAGCATTTCTTTTAGCGGTGTACTACTAGTGGTATCCTGATGATAATACCCCCTCCCTTCTCAAGTTGTAAAGTGAGAAGGGACAGAAACATCCCAGACACTCAGGGTTCAGTTGACAATAAAACTATGGGTAAGTAAACATCTTGTGCAGAGTCACGTTTTGCTTATTTTTGAACATTTCTGTGAAATCAACAATACAACAGCGGAAATACTAACTGGTCTTATTACTCCAACCACCGCTTCAACTAAAGGATAATTCCCAACGCTCAGTGAGCCATCTAAATTTTCATTCTTTTTCTGTTTCTTTTTCTGTTTTCGTTCTCTTTCTCTTTTTCTGTCCTCGTTCTTATTCTCCACATCTTTAATGAAGTAGGGGGCGCCCAATCCCTCGACATTTGGACGTCTTTTCCTCTTGGTTTCGCCACTTGTTGAAGACAATCACCACAGCACTCCTCGAACACCTCTGACAAGTTCTGCAGTTTCCGAAATTCTCGTGCCGAGTGTTTCTGAGCGAGTACTTTCTTCAAAATAATATTAAAAATTATAGAAAGATTTTCGAGACATTGGAGTCGAGTCGAGATTTTTACCAGCTGTCTCGACTCGACTCGAAAATTCGAGTCGAGAAATACGTTTGTCTCGACTCGTCTCGAATTTTACAAAGAGTGTCTCGACTCGAATTCGAGTCGAGTCGAGATTCGAGACATGTCACGACTCGAGCGCATCCCTAGTTGGCGAGACTGTGACACGTGTTGAATTTTAATGAAAATATATAGTTTTGCTCAGCAAATAATTGGTTTATATTTAATTATGTATTCAGTTTAACGTCCCTCGAATATGACTGTTAGGCTAAGGGAGACGATGATAAAAGAAAGGGGATGATGATGGAAAAATTGGTGAAATAAAAAGTGGGAGGAAACGGGGTACCCCAAGAATACCCACGAACACGATGTAATTCACCACAAACTTACTTGGGCAGGGATGGAATCAGGAATTATTTTGTTATGTCTTGCTAAAACAATAACAACATTTTCATTTTGGAATTTCAGGTTTTGCAAGATTTTATATTACCCATTGCAAAAACATAAAATATTAGGAATACTTAGTTAAATATCCTTTGCAAATGTGTTAAGCGTACCGCATACAGAGAAGCTTACAATTAGAGGCCTGGAGAACACTTAAATACTTTCTATCCCTGTAAGTTGTGCAGAACTGTGCTCCGAAGCAATAGTACGTCCTAAAGTTTACGTTGTTCGCATAATTTGCAATTGTCTTCTGGAACGCATTAAGATAGTTCATGAAGCAGGAAATGCTCTTCTAAGTTTTTACCCTGAACATGTTCAACTGATTCGATTATTATAGTAAAAAAGATAATCTCATTGGGATAATGTAGAAACTGGTTCTCATTTGATTTAAAATACCAGGCGTGTCCGGAAAGTAAGTACCATTTCGAAAAAAAAAAAAATACCATTTTGGAAACAGGTTTATGCAAGCCAAATTTATTTTTGCATGAAAGATCACACCGTAAACTATTTTTCGACATAGTATCCACCAAGATGTGCTCTTTCATGTAAAAATAAATTTGGCTTGAACAAACCTGTCTTAGTACTTAGTCAAACTGGTAATTACTTTCCGAACCAGTCTTGTAGATACAATTTGATGAGTTTCTAACGTACTAATCTCTGAATGCCAATTTCTAATTGTTACCTTCTTAATTTATTTGCTCAACTTGACAGGAACTGCAGCTCAAAAGTGTTTTTTGTTTATTTCATGTAACTAGCACATTTGGTGTGAGTGGATCCAAGTGGGAATATGCAGCACGGGCAGCCGTCCATACGATGCTGGCGTCCTTCGGAGGTGGAATCATGGGTTTGGCACATTCCTTTATCATGACTAACGGACGTTTTAATATCATGGATCTCATCAACGGAGTTCTCGGATCATTAGTTGCTATTACAGGTAGGATTTATTTATGTTTAATGTGTAACCATAAATATATGGAAAGAAAAAAAAGAGGAAGTTGCCTTTCTCTGAAGTTCAGAATGTCAAATGTTGGTTAATCCATCATTATTATAGTGTATGTGAACACCTGAAATCTGATCAGAATTCATATCCGCCAAGTTCAGAATCAATCAAATTGTACAGTAAATTTTAAAATGTTGAGATTATTGTCCTAAGTTGTTAACTGCAGGCTACCGCATAGCATGTCAATGAGAAACAAATTATAATACAGTGAAACCTCTCTAAAGCGGACAGCCGTGGGGAATCAAAAATTGTCCGCTATAGAGAGGTGTCCGCCTTAGAGAAGTGTCAATATTTCCTTTCGTAAATTAGTAAACAATGTAATATCCAATTAGAAAAAAATAATTGCATGAATCATGTATTTACGAATATTACCAAAATGATACTGAACCTGCATTATCCTCTGCCATTCAATACTCTAGGTTCTAGACACAACATGGAAATAAGATGTTACAGTTTTCTGCACTTTACACTTATCACTACTTACTACGTTTACAGTATGTTCCTTTAATTTGTGGATTAATTGCAGTCCAGTAGTGTCTGTTTTTAGACAATATGCGTACCCGAGGGCAGAAGATACTAAATTTGTCTTCTGCTGGTCAGAGATTCCAGAAGGACAGTAGAATAACGTGTCATCTCAGACGACAGGCAACTATCAATCACTTTTGTGTCTAAACCAGGTTGAGTGGGAGTGAAATGCAAGCAAAGAACATGAGGGTGTTGTTAAACAGATAATGCTTCGTCTGGATTGCTGAGTAGACAGTTGAGGCGGCAAAATGTTGTCACAATGCTTCCTTGATGACACATGTATGAATTACTAAAAATGTATTTTTACTGTATTTTTCAACTTGTTTCTAGAGAAAGTGTCTGTAATACAGAGGTAAATAATACCTATAAAAGACAGAAAATACTGTCCGTGTCCGCACTAGAGAGTGTCCGTTTTAGAGAGGTTTACCAATATGATTTTTCCTATTACAGTGTTTGGGGATTACAAAATATGCCCGTTACGGGAGGTATCCGCTTTATAGAGGTGTCCGTTAGTAGAGGTTTCACTGTAAACAGAGCTTCACGAACATTACTAATTTATGGGAAACTGGGCAGACAAAAATAAACGAAACATTAGCAGGAAGTAAAAGACATATTTTTTTTATATTAATTTGATACTTATTGCATGATGCAGTGTCTTTTAGATAAGATATTTATTTGGGTTGAAAATCTCGCATTTTAAACTGAATCAAAATCACAAACCATATTCAAACAGAAATACTAACGTTTACATATTATCTTTCCAAAAACACTTGTGAATAAAATCTTACGTAAGTTCTTCACGACAAGTGGTCACACGATGAAGAAACTGAGAATATTGCTAAGAGATGTGAGGAGGTGATAAAGGATTACATATTTTATATTTAGATGTTTGGGTGGGTTTGTTTAGATGTTGATTTCTGGGAAGACATTTCTAACGAACTTAAAAAGTTTATTACTGAATTCTCTCTCTCTCTATCGCTCTTGCTTTCTCTCTCTCTCTCTCTCTCTCTCTCTCTCTCTCTCTCTCTCTCTGTGTGTGTGTGTGTGTGTGTGTGCATGCATTATTTGTGAATTTTTCAGTTTTGAGCCCTCCATTCGATAGAGCATCAAAAATCTATCTCAAAGAAGTGAGAGAACTTTTCACTCTTACCGTTTCCGAGATATTCGCCAAAAAGGTTTCGATTTCGGGAGATTTAAACAACCATATCTCAGAAACCGTAAGTCATAGAGAGATTGTATTAATGTTGATCAATACCTAAGAGGATGGTGAACATTTTGGTTCCAAATAGTAACCGATGACCAGGCCATCGTTCCTCAGATATTGGCCAAAATGTTCGGATTTCGAAAGATAAGAAGCCTCATCTTGGAACCGTAAGTCATAAGAGATGAAAAATTTCATTTTTTTTTTTTTTTTTTTCAATTTTGAGACGTCCATTATGATCATGCGTCTTCTTTAAACAACACATCGTAGAACGTTTTAGCAGAACTCGTAAAGAAAACGTGTGGAAAAAAATTTAGTACTCAAGGGAATTATAAACGGATAGATATATTACAATCATTGTTTAATGAGTATAATCATATATTACATAGAACGATTGGTATGAAACCTGTAGAAGTTGATAAGAAAAAATAATTCTTTTAAGTTCGTTTTGGCAATGCTCTTGGAGCATTCTTAACTGGTTATTTTTGACATTACTTTAAACCATGATTGAGATCCAAACTCAGGACCAAAGATAATTTCATCAACTGAGATAATTGTCATGTTGCCATTGTTTCTCTTTTAGTGTGTTCCTGCTTTGACAGACGAATAATGCTTCATCAGCAGCACTCATGTAATATTATGTAATTAAACTGCAGTAAGCAGCTGATACATTATACGAGTAAACACTCCCTTTTCCTATATTTTCTAATCCTCCTCGTATGACAAATAACCCTAAGCTTGGTATCTCGGACACACAGATTCTTGATTTCAAGAACGGAAAAAATCATCATAGTGACAGAAAGAAGAATGATGTCTGTGATGACCTAGGAAGATAACGACAACAGATATTTGAGTTTAAAACTTGGAGCAACCAGGAAATGAAAGTCTCAGTTAGACCAGTGACAAGATAACGTCAATCTGATTCTTCGAGATGAAGCCGACTGCAGCTGTTTGCTTTGGGGTTGAATTTCTACCAAACGATAGTGATCAAAGTCTTATAGAGTTCAAACTTCTTTTCTATTCCCCATCCTACCTAGATCTCGCTGATATATACAGGATGACACTGACACAGATAAAATTAGCCCACATAAGAATAAAGGAAATACAGTGAAATTATAGAAACGAAGAGCTGAAATGAACTTACCATTTAATTACAATGAAAAATAGAGAGAAAAGTACATTCATAGAACATGTTGAAATTGACCCTCTGCGATGTCAATACACAGCTTTACACGTATAAGCCTATTCAGATACACCCGGCGTAAAGTTCGGATATCGATGGTGACAACGTCATGGCTAATGTTGTATTTTAGTTCCTGTATTGTGTGTGGATTAGTTTCATAGACCTTTCTCTTCAATTGTTCCCACAAGCAGAAATCGTATGTTGTTGGAAGCGGTGAACGTGGTGGCCACAAACCTTTGCTGACAGTTCGTTCCTCAAAGATCGTCCATCATGTACTCCTTAGATACCATTAAAGTGTGGCATGTTGTCCGATCTTGCTGGAAGAAGCAGTTGTGTTTGTCCTTCAGTTGAGCAAAGAATGCATCAAAATTTTTCATATATGCAACTGTGTTGAGGGTAGTATAGATCCAATAATGCGCGTTCCTGTTACACCGCTCCGAACACCGATTTTTATTATTATTATTATTATTATTATTATTATTATTATTATTATTATTATTATTATTATTATTATTATTATTATTATTATTATTATTATTATTATTATGGAGTGGTTGCTGACAAACAATCTTAGAATTCTCCGTTGTCCAGTACTCGTGTCCTGTAAATTCATATGACAGGAAAGATGAAACCAAGCTCCATCACTCATGATGTAATGGAAAGCGTCTAACAAACCGTCCGTGTTGTTATTCAAGAATGATAACAATCGATAATTTTTTATGTCGATTATTGTATATTATCCATTGTAGAAGAAATAACAATCGTTAATTGCATACGTCCGTTGTTGTAGTTCTTTACTCAATTTCAGAAGTCAAAATAAATATTGCATTCGCATTCAAAGGGGATGCGAGCTACTATTAACTGCGCCACCCTGATATATACAGGGTAGTCCATAACAGGCCCGTCTCTAGGGGGTGTAGGGGGGCCGGGCCCCCCTAAATTTTCGCTGGCCCCCTAAAAGTTATACAGTAGGCTTGCAAAAAAACTATAATATGGTGATGAACTATCATATAGTTGGATCGGGCCCCCCCTAACTTCAGCCGGCCCCCCCAAGTTTTTGGGCTGGCTACGGGCCTGGTCCATAAGTCAGTACAGTGGGTTATTTTGGAAACAAACATGATTAAAGCAAATGTGACTAGCGGAGGGCGGACTTGGGTAAAGGAGCTACTGATTGATGCATGCGTGGTGAATGGCGGCCATATTGAATCCAGGTTATTTTTTTCAAATGGGAAGGTATGCATGTGACACATCAATTAACACTGTTTTCTTGTAGACTCGCGCAGTCCCGTAAGCAGAAATGCGTTATCATGTCCCGTCCGTCCATTGCAACACACAACCAGAGTCTCTTAGTCCCGTTCTCCTGAACCCGTAACAACACAGCGGAAATGATGCTATCACAGCGTCCTGAATACGTCCCTGAATGTGTGCAACATCCCGAATCTTCTTCTGATACACCAGGTATTTTAAGTTTCCTCTTAAAAAGTCCAAGGGAGTGAGCTCCGGCGACCGGGCTGGGCATTCCACAGGGCCTCGGCGACCGATCAAACGTCCAGAAAAATGCAGATCTAAGGATTTCCGCACAGGCAGCTGCGGTGCGGTGGAGCACCATCTTGCTGTTAGTACTCCATATATCCGTCCGTTACTCCACAGTTACAGCAATTATTAATAGAATCAATCTTTTAACATCGTAACGGATAATAGCAACTTTAACATAGCTTATCCCTACACATGTAACTTTTTTTCAGTTTTATTTATGCAATAGATACCTAAAGCAATTATTTCGACCGAGTTTGATAATGAAGTCAGTAGTAGAAAATGGATCGATCTGGGCCAACATCGGACAACTCACAAGCCCCTGGGAAATTGAGCACCTTGCACCGTGAGCCCACGGTCTTTTACGACCTCCATTTTAGGGGTGAATTTATTCCCTTTTATGAGCACTTTTTAGGGGGTGTATTCGTTCTCTTTTATGAGCACATTTTAGGGGGTGAACTCGTTCCCTTTTATGAGCATATTTTCCAACCCCTATTTTAACATAGCAGAAATTACACTGAGACTATGAACACACAGCAGAGCATAAGAGTACATAACCTAACAAGGGTGTATTCATTCTCTTTTATGAGCATATTTTTAAGGGTGAACTCGTTTCCTTTTACGAAACATGCCAAGGGTGTATTCGTTTGAACATAGCGCATCAGACAGAGACTACGAAACATAACAGGGGTGAACATAACGAACATAGCAGAGAATATGAAACATAACAGGGGTGAACTCGTTCCAACCCCTATTTGAACATAGTAGAAATTATATAAGACTACGGGGGTGTATTCCACCCCTATTTGAACATAGCACATCAGACAGAGACTACGAAACATAGTGAAGATTAGATAACACATACGAGTACATAACATAACAAGGGTGTATTCATTCCCTTTTATAAGCACTTTTTAAGGGGTGAACTCGTTCTCTTTCAACCCCTATTTTAACATAGCAGATAACAGATAAGAATATGGGGTGTGTTCATTGTCTTTTATGAGCATATTTTTAAGGGTGAACTCGTTTCCTTTTACGAACCATGGCAAGGGTGTATTCGTTTTCAACCCTTTAGCATCAGACTACATAACATAACAGAACTAGTAAAAGAGTATGGTATATTTTCCAACCCCTATTTGAACATGAGACTATCAACACTACGTAACACACAACCACCTCCATTTTAAGGGTGTACTCGTTTTCCAACCCCTATTTTACCATAGCAGAACATCAGACTTCAACCCCTATTTGAACATAGCACATCAGACAGAGACTACGAAACATAGCAGGGGTGAACTCGTTTTTACGAACACACAGCAGAGATTATTTTCTTTTACGGGGGTAGCAACACCCCCAACATAGCAGAGAATAGGGGTGTATTCGTTTTGGATTCCACCCTTAATTGAACATAGCAGAGAGTACGTTCCCTTTTAAGGGTGAACTCGTTCTAATGTAACATTGCAGTTGGCCTATTTTTCAACCCCTATTTGAGCATAGTCCATTTTTAAGGGGTAAACTCGTTCTAACCCTCTATAGTAAATATAATCATTTAAGGAGTGAACTTGTTCTAACCTATATTTGAACATAACAGAGATTATTTAAAGATTGCAGAGGAATGCGAACTTCCGTGTTTTGTTATCAGTTACATAATAACTTCCGCCATATGTGGATAATTCTCATTACGTCATTCATCCGGATTTTAAAAACATTGAGCTAGTTTTCTCTTTAACAGACAATAACTTGTCATTCAACGATAGGATTGAAAAAAAGGAATCCCTGAACGTAATGTAATCAATCACAAAGGTATAACTTGTCATTCAACGATAGGATTAAAAAAAAGAGGGGAATCCCCGACCGTGACTCATACCTATTGCGCAATATGACGTAATGCGATCACACAGGTATAAAAGACTAACCGAGATGTTTTTTTGTAATCACTTCCTGTTTGGTGTTTGAAGTGTAAAGTTCAGATATTATATTATTAGTATGGTTTTGTTATTAGTGTGGTTTATTATTAGTGTGGTTTTGTTTTCTTTTGTATGTAAGACATTTTATAATAATAATATTATATTATAAAAACTCACTTCAGAATTATTATAGTAACTTTGAGTTATTTAAAAAATGGCAACAAAAAAGGTTAAATCAAATACTATCAATTCACCAACTAATACTCTATTTAATAATAATTTGAAAAAAATCATTTTAAAATGTGATACTGTTTTAAATGAGGATAGTGAATGTTTTTTAAATAATAAAAGAAAAGACTGTTTAGATATATTAAAACAAGAACAAACTAATACATCATTTAAAGTAAATTTTTCTTTGGCTACAACTTTTGTAAAACCAGTAGATTTAGAAACATGTAGATTCTTTGTAAATAGTGGTAACGAAATTATTTTACCGAGTACAGATGTGAATTCTATAATAGAAAAACTATTTAATAAAATTTTAGTTGAACAAGAAAATAGAGCAATTAAGAAATCAGGGTGGTCTTTATGTTCTGAACCAAACCATCACTTAGAAATTAAAATCAGTAAATATGATCCTCTGTCAGCTTCATCATTTATAAAATTACCTCAATGGATTTTATCTAAAAAGAATTGTGTTCTAAATATTCAAAATAATGATAAGAGATGTTTTATGTACTGCATTCTAGCTGCGTTGCATCCCGCAAAAGAACAACCAAATCGTGTAAATAATTACATACAATATATTAATACTTTATTACCATTATTTGAAAAAACTAATATAAAATTCCCAGTTGAAGTAGAACACATAAGCAAATTTGAACATATGTATAATTCTGTATTTACTAAGGAACAAATTTCCATTAATATATATGGCATTGATTATGATAATGAAACAATTTTTCCGTTACGTATAAGCGAAAACACATGTGTAGATAAACGTATAGATTTACTGTATTGTGAAGAAAATTGCAACAGTCATTATTGTCTTATAAAAAATCTCAATGCGTTATTGAAGAGTCATAAAGAGAAAACTTATGTAAAATTACCTCAATGGATTTTATCCACAAAATGTGTTATAAATATTCAAAATAACGATAATAGATGTTTTATGTATAGTATTCTAGCTGCGTTGCATCCCGCAAAAGAACATCCACATCGTGTGAATAATTACATACAATATATTAATACTTTATTACCGTTATTTGAAAAAACGAATATAAAATTCCCGTCGAAATAGAACACATAAACAAATTTGAACATATGTATAATTCTGTATTTACTAAGGAACAAATTTCTATTAATATATATGGCATTAATTATGATAATGAAACATTTTTTCCGTTACGTATAAGCGAAAATACAGGTGTATTTAAACATATAGATTTATTATATTTAAACTCTCATTATTGTTTAATTACAAATTTAAATGGTTAGTTAGACATCAGTTAGGTAGTCATCAAACATTTATTTGTAGACGATGTTTAGTATCTTTTTATAACAAATCAAAATTAGATGAACATGAGAAATTATGTAAAGAACACACTCCAACCAAAATTGACATGCCGAGACAAGGAGAAGTTTTAAAATTTCGAAATTTGAAATTGTTATTACAGAATGATGTGATAATAGTTGCAGATTTTGAAAGTTTATTAAAACCTATAAATAAACAAAGTGGATCTCATACAATACAAATTCAGCAACATATACCATGCAGTTTTGGTTATATTGTATGTTGGAGTAACAACTATATGAAATCAGATTTAGTTATTTATCGGGGAGAAAATGTATCGATGAAGTTTATGTCTGCTATGGAGAATGAATTAAGAAAAATCATAAACATATTAGATCAACAAAAACCATTAATACCATTAAATAGTTCTCAGTTACAGGAGTTTAATCTATCCACTGAATGCTCTGCTATAATAAATATACGAGTAACAATAGAAAAGTTAAACATCATAACCATTTAACTGGTCAGTATATTGCCACGGTGTGCAACAATTGCAATTTACAAATTAAACGTCAAAGTAATTTTATCCCTGTCTTCTTCCATAATTTGTCTGGGTATGATGCACATTTATTTGTGAAAGAATTAGGTTGCACCCCTGGCAATATTTCTGTAATTGCTGAAAGCACTGAGAAATACATCACATTCTCTAAGCACTTTAATTTTAATGGTAGACCTATCGAGTTACGTTTTGTAGACTTATTTAAATTCCTGCCGTACAGTCTCGACAATTTGGTGTCAAAATTAAAACCTGAGCAATTTGTCTATACAAAGCAATATTTTTCTGATGATAAGTTCCCTTTAATTCTTCGTAAGGGAATTTATTATTACGATTACATAACAAATTTAGATACATTTAATGAAATTGAATTTCCTGAAAGAGAGGCATTTAATAGCAAATTGAATGGAACACAAATTTCCGAGACTGATTATCAATATGCAAAACTGATTTGGCGTGTGTTTAAATGTGAAAATTTAGGGGACTACCACGATCTATATTTAAAATGTGATGTACTTCTCACAGCAGATGTGTTGGAGAATTTTAGAAAGACATATTTAAATGCTTTTTGCATTGATCCGATTAATTGTTTTACTGCACCTGGGTTGGCATGGCAAGCCATGTTATATAGAACAAAAATTGAACTTCAACTTTTATCAGATATCAATATGTATATGTTTGTAGAAAAATCGATTCGCGGAGGTATTACTCAAGCTGTGTTAAGGTATGCCAAAGCTAATAATCCTTACGTACATGATTTTGATGCGGAAAAAGAAAAATCTTATTTACTCTATATTGACATGAACAATCTGTACGGACTATCAATGATTGACTATTTACCATATGGTGGTTTTCGGTGGGAGGAAAATTGACAATTGGCAAGATAAAAATAAAATTATCAATTGGCCCACGGATAGTGAATGGGTTTTTTTCTAGAAGTGGACTTAGAGTATCCAAATTATTTACACGAATACCATTCTGATTTTCCGTGTGCTCCCACTAATGAAGTTCCACCAAATGGTAAATACTCAAAATTACTATTGACACTTAAATCGAAATCGAATTATATCTTGCATTATAGAGTATTACAATTTTATCTAAAACAAGGTTTAATATTGGTAAAAGTACATAAAATATTATGGTTTCGTCAATCTAAATGGCTTGCATCTTATATACAAGAAAATACTCAACGCCGTGCAAATGCTACAATTGAATTTGAAAAAGATTTCTATAAGTTATTAAATAATTCTGTATACGGAAAGACAGTGGAGAATGTACGAAAACGCATTGGTATAAAATTAACAATGAAAAAAGTGTAAAAAATTAGTAGCGCAAAATCAGTTTCAAAATTGGGTAAAATTAGGAGATAATCTTGCATTATTCCATATGGTAAAAAAATCTGTAACTTTAAATAAACCGATCTATGTAGGAGCGACAGTTTTGGAATTATCAAAATTAGCAATGTATAAATTCCATTATAATATAATGAAACCTCGATATGGAGATAAGATTAGTATTGCTTATATGGATACTGACTCTTTCATTTACTATATTAAAACCAACAATATTTATAAAGATATAAAAGACATGAATGACTATTTTGGTACCTCAAATTATCCTGAAAATAATGCTTTACATAACACAAAAAATAAACACGTTTTGGGTAAAATGAAAGACGAATTAGGTGGAGTTCCTATCATTGAATATGTTGGTTTACGAGCAAAAACTTATGCAATTCGCACTAAATCTGATAAAAAAATAAAAAAAATTAAGGATATAAGAAAAAATGTAACTAGTATGATCTCTATCGAAGATTTTAAGGATTGCTTAAACAATAATCGAACTATTAGAAAGAAACAAACACAGTTGCAATCTAAAGAACATGAAATCTTTACAGTATCTGTTAATAAAATTGCTTTAGATCCTCATGATGACAAGCGATGTATTCTTAATTGTAACATTCATACATTGCCATAGGGACATTATCAGTTACCATTGAAATATTGTAATAAGTGTAAAATGTAAAATAATTCTTTTTTTTAAAGAAAGTTTTTCAATCGAAAACAGCATAATGATAATCAATGTAAAATATGTAAATAATATTTTAGGAGAAATATATAGAAATGATGTCACAATCAGTTCGAGAACAAATACTTGCAGAATTACATAAAAGTGCAAGACGAAACTATCCTCGAATACCCGTTATAACGAAAGGGATTCATGATTTATGGCAAGCTGATTTAGTTGAAATGAATAGTGGAAAATTGAAAGGTCTAGCAAAAATTAATCGAAATTTCAAATATTTATTAACTGTGATAGATACATTCTCTAAATATGCTTGGGCTATTCCTGTGAAAAATAAAACTGGGAAAGAAATTACACAAGCATTTATAACAGTACTGAGAAAAGCAAACAAAAGCCCTAAATTTTTACAAACTGACAGGGGTCGAGAATTTTATAATTCAGAGTTTCAGAAGGCGATGAACCAAAATAACATTAAACATTATTCCACGTACAGTGATGTGAAAGCAAGTATTATTGAAAGATTTAATAGATCATTACGTAATTTAATGTGGAGACAATTTACACTGCAGGGAAATTATAAATGGATTGGCATTCTACCGGAATTACTACATAAATATAATAATACTATTCATTCCACTATTAAAATGAAACCTATCGACGCTATTAAAAAAGAAAATGAAAAACATCTATTGACAAACATCTATTGCAAAAAGTTTTCTATGATAAAAAGAAAAAGTAAATTTAAGATAGGTGTATGAGTAAGAATTAGTAAACTTAAGCGTCCTGGTTTTGATAGAGGTTTTACACGCAATTGGAGTACAGAAATTTTTCGAATTGCTAAAGTTTTCTTCACTAATCCTCCGACATATCACTTAGTAGACTCAAATAATAAACCTATTGAAGGAAGATTTTACGGACACGAATTACAATTAACGAAATTTCCAAAAACATATTTAATTGAAAAAGTTTTGCGAAACAAAAATAATAAGGCCTATGTGACATGGTTAGGTCTGCCAAAAAGTGAAAATTCTTGGATCGATTTAAAACATACTATATTGTAAAAAAAAAGAGAAGTCAAGAATTTATAGGTGAAGCATGTCGTCACAAGTATTTCTAGTAGATTTTATAATTTCAAAAGGTGAATTTTATATTTTAAATTCTAGCAACACTGTAAATTTTCGTTGCTTAGTTAAATTGTCATCATCATCATCACGAGGTCTATCAGTATCACAAGTAAAAAGTATATTAAACCAAATTTGTTCTTCCACAAACGCTGTTTTTTTATGTAAAGGAGAAAAGAAAGCAAAATATTTAAAAACGCTATTTAAAATAAATTCAATATATCTGTAATAGAGATGGAATGGAAAATTCTTTTTACATGTATGGTAGCAGGTCCTACAGGCTGTGGAAAATCATATTTTGTTAAAACAATCCTTGAACATTATAGTAAGTTATTTAAAAATATTGTATGGTGTTATGGTGAATGGCAACCATTGTATGATACTCTTTCAAACTGTACGTTTAAAGAAGGTTTACCTCAAAATAATGAATTTCAAGCACACGAAGGTCCACATCTTGTCATTATTGATGATTTAATGCGTGAGTGTGACCATCGGATTGTAGATATTTTTACTAAGGGTAGCCATCATAGAAATATAAGTGTAATATTTATAACACAGAATATTTTTCATCAACAAAAAGGAATGCGGGATATTTCGTTAAATTGTCATTATATTGTTTGTTTTAAAAATCCTAGAGACCAAGCTCAAATTAATTATCTCGCACGACAATTGTATCCAGGTAATACAAAATTTATTCAAGAAGCATAGCAACTCGAATTGCACATTGTTATTTACTCTTTGATTTAAAACAAAATACTCCTGATGAGCAGCGAGTTCGAACAAATATCTTTCCAACAGATTCTTTTAATTATGTTTATGTACCTGTAAAAAAATAATTGCAATATGGTTTATATTCTAACAACTATTTGTGCTTTAATAGCCGTAAAAAAATGATTAGTAAGGAAAATGCACATTTGTTAAAACTTTTAGCAAAGTCAAAACCGAAAGCACGTAAGACAATTTCACAAAATGCAGATCCTGATTTAATTCGCTCTATTTGTGAATGTTCCTATAACGTATTACAGGGAAATGTTCCATTAAATAAAACAGAGATAAATAAGCTAAAAAATATAAAAAGGAACTGAGATATTTGGTGAAAAAAGGTCCGTCATTAAAACAAAAGAAAAAACGAATAATTATACAAAAAGGTGGTTTTCTTACTGCATTGCTTGCACCTATTTTAGGAGGTATACTATCTAGTTTAATTAAATAATTATGCAAAACGCACAAAAACTTATTTTAATCTCACCAGAAAAATTACATCATTATCAAACGATATCTAATGTTGATGATGAAATGAAAGAAATTTTAAATAATAAAAGTTTAAATGCAGAAGAAAAATGGTCAAAATATAGAGAAGTCTTACAAAAATATTTAAATATTATTCAAAAACCGGCAGCAGGTACAACAACAGCAACTACTACTACTACTACTACTACTACTACGGAGGAAGAAGAAGAAGAGGATGGGGAGGAGGAGGATGAAATAATATCTACTCTCCCTGAAATTTGTAAACGTAAAGCAAGACTTTTATTACGTAAATTGTAACAAAATCCAAATATTCAATGGGACGATAATGGAAATGTGAATATTAATAATAAATTAATTCCAGGTGCAAATATAGTGGATTTGATATCCGATTTTGTTAGATGTCGTAAGAAAAATATTTCAGTTGCCGGCTGGAAACCTTTTGCTACATTATTAGCAAAAGCCAATATACCCTTAGAGTACATTGGTAATCCTCAACGAATAGATTATATTAGAAAACTAACAGAAGACGAAGAGGACGAAGAGGATGGTCCTCCACCCCGTAAACGCAAATGGTGTACTTATAAGCAATAATAATAATATTCTATTGTAATCTATTGATATTTTTAAGTATATAGAAAAAAAAAGAAAGATGAATGAGCCCTACCTTAATTATTACACACATCAAGCAGGAGGTGATTATAACGTGTATAGAGGTACAGCATATCAAGAAGGTTATGGCATTGGTAGTTTTCTAGGAGGTTTATTTCGTACTGTATTTCCTTTATTAAAACAAGGTGCAAAAACTGTTGGTAAAGAATTGATACGTACAGGAATTAATGTAGCAGGAGATGTACTAGATAATAATAGACCTATTGAAGAGTCTTTGCATGATCGATGGCAAGAAGCTAAAACAAATTTAAAAAATAAAGCTCAAAATAAATTAAATCAGGTGTTGGAAGAATCTGGAAGAAGAAAAAGAAAGTTCATTTTAGTGGTGGTGGTGGTGTGAAACGGATAAAAAGATCCAAAGATATTTTTGATTGATTAATTATGGAGCAAAGTGATAGTTTTTATCTCACATTTCCTAGCAATAGTTCTATGAAATATTTTCCTCAAAATACTCTTGCTTGTTATTCTACTAAATTATATCAACCTATTGTACTGGAGAAGGGAGTGTGGGAAACAGCTGTTGTTGAAGTACATTATACAAGTTCATTTCAGAATGTTTCCAAATATACAAATAATATTTATTATCGTCTCATGAATACAAAAAATGGAACATAACTCAAATCTTACCAGGCCACTATTATCATGTTGATGACATTCTATCTCAAATTAATCATAAAAGTGATATATTAAATTTACAATTAAAAGTCAAAGCATCAGTGAAACGAATTGAGGTTAATAGAGTAATAAAAGATCAAGAGAAGCATATACAAGTACGCCTATCTCCTGAACTAGCCAGAATACTAGGTATTGATCATATTCAACAAGAAGATATTGCAGTTGTTCATTATGCTCGTTATCCACCTGATTTACAAAAAGCGCTACCTACACTTATGTATATTTACAGTGATATTGTAGAACCACAAATGGTGGGTGACACCGTAGCTCCATTGTTACGTATTATAAATACAAATATTACAGAGCATGGTGTTAATAATGTACATATTTTTGATAATCCTCATTATGTCACCGTGCAACGTAAACAATTTGATCAAATTATTATTGATTTAAGAGATAGTACAGGTAATCCACTTCCTTTCCAATATGGCAGTGTATGTGTAAAATTACATTTTCGTAGACGTAATATGATATTGTAAATTTTACCATGTGTGAATATTAATAGTAAGAAAAGAGAAAAATGCAGTGTGAGTGTATGAAATCAGAATTAGATTTATTTGCTGGTTTACCCACTCAAACCAGTATTATAGGTAATAAAATAGTTCCATATAAGCCTGTGGCTTCAATAGCTGATAATGCACCAATAGAATTTGTAGTCCCCGATCATGGGGATGACTATATTGACTTACCGCACACAATGTTATATGTTAAAGGTAAAATTACTAAATCAGATGGTTCTAATTTAACTTCTGCCGATAAGAAAATCGGCCCTGTAAATGATTTTCTCAATGCAATGTTCAGTGAAGTGCAATTATATTTAAATAATCAAATTATTTCCTACTCTTCACATACATATCCATATCGATCGTATATTGAAAAACTACTATTAATAAATTATAATGCTGAAGCTAAAACAACGCATCTTCAAACATCAATGTGGTTTAAAGATACTGCAGGGCATATGGACAGTGTGGCCGATGCTAATGTAGGATTTAAACAACGTTTTCTTCTCACTACTTTAAGTCAGTCATTTGAATTATTGGGTTATATTCATGCTGATATTTTCAATCAGGAGAAATTTTTACTGAATGGTGTACAATTGCGTATTAAACTAATTCCAGCTAAACCTACATTTTGTCTAATGGGTGACGCAGATGCTGATGGAAAAGTTGTAATTACAGATGCAACATTGCTTGTGAAAAAGGTTGATGTATCACCAGGAGTTAAAATAGCACAAAATAAAGTATTACAAAATCCTAAATTTAGAATAAAATATCCTATAACAAAAGTGCAGGTGAAGACAGAAACTCTGCCACAAGGAATTATGGATAGTACACTTCCAGATCTGTTTTCAGGCATAGTGCCTAAACGTATTATTATTGGTTTTGTTACTAATACTGCTTTCAATGGTACTTATCAAACAAATCCATTCAATTTTCAACATTTTAGTATGTCATTTTTTACATTGTATGTTGATGGAACTCCAATGCCCTTCAAACCTTTACAACCGGATTTTGATAATAATCTATATGTACAAGCATATTCTACGTTATTTACAGGTTCAGGTATTTATTATTCTAATCAAGGTAATAATATTTCACTCGCTGAATATCCTAATGGTTATACTCTACTGGTGTTTGATTTAACTCCTGCTTCAAACGCAAGTGCTGCATTTCATACTAGTCCACAACGGCAAGGAAGTGTACGTTTAGAGGTTCATTTTAAAGAAGCACTGCCATCTCCTGTAACAACAATTATTTATGGTGAATTATCTTCAGAATTAGAAATTGATTTCCAGAGAAAAATATATATTAATTAAAGAAAAAAATGTTAAATACAATTGAGCTTTATGAAGCATTACAACAAAATTTGCCTAAAGATCATTTTATTGGTGTATATGCTGCTGATGAGTTACCTTTGTTTATTCATACATTTCCAGCCGCCATAATTATAAATACTGATTCTAGTGATAAGCCTGGTGAACATTGGGTTGCTGTTTATATATCTAATATGTGTGTGGGAGAGTATTTCGATAGCTATGGTATACCTCCCTATATACAACATCATATAAGGTTTTTAAAACGAAACTGTCTGTATTATACATGGAATAATAGACGTATTCAAGGTGATTTATCTCAATTTTGTGGACATTACTGTTTTCTATATCTAGCATGTTGTGCATCTGGTTATTCGATGCAGGATTTTTTAAACAAATTCTTACTTACCACTATTGATGCTAATGATATTATGCTTTATTCATTTATGAGAGTATGATGATGTTATTTTATTAAACTCCGCCATTGCCGGTCCCAAGCCCTGGATGAGAAAGGAGGAGGGTTGGGGGTGTTGCTACCCCCGTAAAAGAAAATAATCTCTGCTGTGTGTTCGTAAAAACGAGTTCACCCCTGCTATGTTTCGTAGTCTCTGTCTGATGCGCTATGTTCAAATAGGGGTTGGAAAATATACCATACTCTTTTACTAGTTCTGTTATGTCATGTAGTCTGATGCTAAAGGGTTGAAAACGAGTCCACCCCTAAAATGGATGTTGTTGTGTGTTACGTAGTCTTATGCTCTGCTATGTTAAAATAAGGGTTGGAAAATAAGCCATGCTCTTTTATTAGCTGTGCTATGTATATCTGTTCTGCTGTGTGTTCATAGTCTCCATGTATTCTCTGCTATGATAAAAAACGAATACACCCTTGCCATGTTTCGTAATCTTAAGTGTTCGTAAAAGGGAACGAGTTCACCCTTAAAAATATGCTCATAAAAGAGAATGAATACACCCCTAAATAGTTGTGTGTTCGTACCCCTTTGCTATGTTCATTTTCTGCTATGTTGAAAAAATGCTCATGAAAGAGAACGAGTATACCCTTGTTATGCTATGTGTTAATAGGGGTTGGAAAATATGCTCATAAAAGGGAACGAGTTCACCCCCTAAAAAGTGCTCATAAAAGAGGACGAATACACCCCCTAAAAAATGCTCATAAAAGGGAATAAATTCACCCCTAAAATGGAGGTCGTAAAAGACCGTGGGCTCACAGTGTACGGTGCTCAATTTCTCAGGGGCTTGTGAGTTGGCCAATGCTGTCCTCATATGTTCCAGATCGATCCATTTTCTACTACTGAAGTCAATCTGTTAATATATTAATAGATAACGGCGACATTAACGGTGACTAAAACTAATACCCTATACATATAAGCGAATGATTAATTTCTGCTTTCTGCAGTATATAGGTAGAGCAATAATCCCGAACAAATTAATTTACAGTCAATCCGTTAACACATTAAAGGATAACTGTGAACATAACGATAGCTACCTCTATAGCCCATATTCCATACGCGTTACCAATTTTTTGCATTCCGTTTTCTTGCGATAGATAGAGCGATTGTCTCGGCTAAGTTCATTAATGGAGACAATCCTTTAAATTTTAAACGGATAACGGCGAATTTAACGGTGGCTATCTATAGCTGTATCTCATACATGTAAGAGCGATTACTCGGTAGAGCTCGTTAATGGAGTCAAACGGTTCGTTAATGGAGCAAGTAACGGTTCTTTAACGGTGATTAGCCATATCCCATACATGAAAATATTTCGCATGATCATCTTTACTGTCCTTACCAGAGCTTTTTTCTAGATTAATTATACGTGTAAATATAGTGCTCTCCCTCTATGCTTTACAGCCGGTCTCCCGTATCAGTCTTGTCCACTGAACTACTTTCATCCTGCCCATCGAACAAATTGAAAATTCTTCGTTAATAACTTATGTCCACCTTGAAAGTGTTCTTCTCGTTAGAACATCCAGTGTACTACAGAACACTAAAAATCTAGTTCAGAATACGAAAAGTCAAGTTTCCAACTAATATGGTAAATAAATAGATTTCTTCTGTTTCTCTATAGTAAATATTTTGCTACCGATGTTAGGTGTACGATGCATGCGTTTCTCCATTCAATATCGGTGTGCAATTCTTGTGAAAATATTAGCCTATATACATTGTCTTGTGCGGCCCAATAACAACCTTTTCGTATATATGTATATATATATATATATATATATATATATATATATATATATATATATATATATATATATATATAGGGTGTCAAAATAAGAGAAAAAGTACCTATGGACCTATGGCGAAAAGTGCATAGTTTCAGAGCTAGGGCTGTCCAAAATCGCGCAAAAGCCAAATTTCATCAGGTCCTATTTCGTATTCCAGAAACTGTGGATGGTGGTCGTTAGCAGCGCAAAGGAAGCCATGAATACACAATCCAAAAGTGCATATTTCGTCAATTTGCAAAAAGTGTACAGGACATTCTCTACAGGGTGTAATGCTCACATACGCTCTCAATGGAATTCTCAAATATACCCTGATTTTAAGGAGGGTCCAAAGTAAGCAGGAAGTAAGCCTTCCCAACTATGGACATCCAATGCTTCGGAGGGAAGTCGGAAGTGTTTGGAACCGGCAGCTTCATGTCTTTTTGTGTTCTGAATAACGTGTGATGCGTGATGCGTGATGCAATGTATTTCGTGACGGTATATTTCAAATTTTCTTCAGTTATAAGCGTGAAAGAAAACATTGCAGAATGTATTCTCCTGAGTACGAGAAACCATGCTGCTGACGATTCTTAACACTTCCAATATCGTGCCAAAGGATTCCATGTTCACTGCTATCAAGGATTATCGTTTGCCTACTTTGGACAAATCATAAAATCAGGGCATGTCTCAAAATTCGATTGATGGCATGTCTAGGAATTTCACACTGTATGGAATACTGTACACCCATTGAACATTAATAAAGTATACATTTTTGGATTGTGTATGCGTGACTTCCTTGATGCTGATAAGGACCACCATCTACAGTTTCTAGAATTCGAAATAGGACCTCTTGAAATTTGGCTTTTTCAAGACTTTGGACAGCTCTAGCTCTAAAACTATGCACTTTCCGCCATAGGCCCATATGAACTTTTTCTCTTATTTTGATGTAAGGAATCACGTCTTACAGTTTGTCGGTATAGTTCATTAACACCCTGTATATATGTTATATATGTGTTTATGTTCTACCTGTTTTTTTTTAATCTTAAGAACGACTTTAAAATAAAAAATGAATGTAAGAGACAGCATAACTAGCGTACAGTACCTCCTCTTTACCAGTAAAATTCAAGGATAGCTATCGTTCTGTGATGTTAAGGGATTGACTTTACTAACGAACTGGTCGAGACAATCACTCAAGGTATCTGTCGCAACAAATAGAATTCAAAAATTTCCTTTTGTTTACAAGTTACCATGTGAAGTAACGGACGGACGTAGATACTAACATCATAATCTTGTAAGACCCACTAACGTGATCCTAATAAACACAAAATCAATAACCACGTGCAGACAAAAGAGTTTTTTTTTTTTTTTTTTTTTTTTTTTTTTTAGAAAATCATTTAATATTAACCAGATGAGTACTACACATAAAAGCTACAATTTGAAGAATTATATAAAAGTTGATGTCTATCCATGTTTGTTTTTCAAATAGTACTATTGTGGTGGCATAAGTTGGTAAACATTATTTGTTAGCGCTCTGTGTTCATACACTATATATTATTTTGTTCTTCTTTGCACTTTTAGTTTTATTTTAGCATTTATGACTTGTTTGTCTTTAATTAATAACGATAATTTTATTTTCAATCTATATCCGTCATCGTCAAGAATCTTATAAAATATAGGATCTGCCCTTACAACAAAATCTTGAAGCCATACGTCACAGTTTTGCCTCCCCTACTTTGCCTACTATGTCCAATAGGATCGCAATGTTTTGAGGCAACAATCACGGTGGAAACGAAAGTAGCCAATCAGACGATGATAGAAAGAAGAGTAGCCAATCAGACGTGCCGATGCTCGGTTGCTTTTTGGCTTCACCGATTTAATAGGATGAAGATACATATGGGCAGATCCTCTATTTATAACATCCTTGGTCATCGTAGAAGAACACTTTAAAAATATAATCAAGACATACAGTATAACCTGACCAGGATAGCTGTGCGGTTTTGGGAGGATGGCGCTGCTGTTGTGTTTACATCAGTTTCTTGGCGAGCGCGGTGGGACAGGGGAGCGGAGAGTTTAACTTTGCAGTGTATCCAACGGTTTTTTAAAGTTGCAGTTTAGATGTTGTGCATAGTCTAATCTCTGTACGCTTAATAAAAAACGCCGTAACTTATGTATGTATTGTAGTGAACCATCCCTGAAGTAATGCAGATGTATTGTGAATAGTGATTTATGAATGGAAATTACCAATTTAAGAACAACATAGCACAGTTGACAATTCAGTGAGCTTCTACCGTGTATTAACCAGATTGTATAAAAATTGATTACGTTTTATTCGATTTCATTATAAAACAGTAGCAGCCTGTAAAACGCAGGAATGACAATGTCAGTGACTAAAAGATTAATTTTGGGTTGATAGCTTAGAGTTTTGCGCAATGTCTTGTAACTGTAAGTTTAAATCAAGTTAAGGTTAATGCTCATGGTGCTGCTGTTTAAGTGTATGTTTATCGATTGACAAATAAATTATTTTTTCGAGTTTTAGCCAGGGAGAAATCTCGAAACGTTTCCTCTCGAGAACTGTGAAAGTCCTTTCCACTGGTCTATTGGCCAGCGCATGTGCTTTTATTGTATGTGGTTCTGGGTTTGATTTCCATTGAGAGAACAAAATTTAATTTTACAGTCCTTCACTCTCATTAATCATCTGTCTCCTCTAGCATAAACAACATAATCATGGGACGTTAAAATAAAGAAATTTCATTTTTTTGTTCGAGAAATGTGAACCCTTTGGGGGAAAAGGAGGTGAAGAAATTTTTCCTTCATTTTTTAAAGATTTATGGGATTGGATAGCTTGCCTTTAGGGATTGATTTGTACAATTTGGTTCAGTGCACCCTTCTTTTAGGATCATTATAGAAATCCAGCCCTTTGGTAGAGTTCGAATAAAAGTATTGATAAAACATCAGCGTATGGGTAGTGTAAGAGTAAGTATCATTGCTTCAGCGCACAATAAATTTTATTTGAGGAAAGAAAATACCTCTGGACTAACTCTGAATTTCTCTCAGGGTTTAGCTATCAGGTCACAAAGAATTAAATCTACTAACTGTTTTCACACACAATATAATTTTGAAACTTGGGAGTCTAGTGTTATATTTGTGTCTGTAGTATATAATAATGCTGATACGTTATTCTGTTGAACATCTTAGTTCCCGGCTATTTGAAACGATCGCAAAGCGCATTTATTGCTCCTGCGTATGCTTGAAATACGCTGACCATGTATTTAAATCTGAGCGGCTAAACATGAACGCGAAAGCAATAAAATCGCTGAAAAAACGTCGGCTCGAGCGTATTTGGTGCAGGTCGGAACAATAGACCGCCTGTTGTTTAAAAGATTTCAAAAGGAAGGACAGAAAGGAAAGACGTGTTGCCAGGCAAGGGGATTGTAGCAAGAAACAGCTGCTTGGAAGACGCTTTGTGCAGAGAATGGAACTCTGCTATTATAAAGTATGTGTGTGTATAACAAAATAAAATTCACAAAAATAGAAGGAAATTCCGAAAAATTAGCTAATCACAGAAAAATCTATGTAACACAATAGGGTGATTTCTCGTGATACACTTGATTGACAGTTAGCTGATGCCATGGTAATCTATAAGCAAAATATTTGGCTTTAGGCAAAAGATGAAACAACGAAATAACTTGAATTTGAGCCCCTATCTCCGAAGCTCGAACTCCACCCCCAAACAGATAACCACAAGTGTAATCACAAAGAGAAATTTTCAGTTGTGTTTGAAAACGTGTCCTGTGTACATATCCAGTCATGGTTAGTGTGTTTAACACAGAGGCGTTTATAATCGAATTACAAAATAGGCCATGCCTGTATGATTTAGGAGATCCGAACTACATGAATCGTGACTTAAAAATGTGGAGAGAAGTGGCTGCGATATTTGTTCCAGACTGGGAGGGAATGGAACGGAATTCTCAGAATGAAGAAGGTAAGAATATTCTTATTTTATGATTTCATTTAATACTGTTAAGTAGAGCTACATCGAGCCAAATTGATGTTCACTATGAATAATAATAATAATAATAATAATAATAATAATAATAATAATAATAATAATAATAATAAATACTTTGTTAAAGTAGTGCCAACTTCCAATATACCTAATATATACCAAACCTTAAGGCGCAACTGTCCGAAAGGGCCAGGGTCGCCTATGCGTCATTTTATGGGGTGGATGATGGAACAATTGCCCTTAGATAGTCTAAGCCATAGATGTGTGCACAGTAGAAAGGCGGAAAATGCCACCTCTAATAGTTTGGTACTTAGGTATATCGAAAATGTTTTAAACAGCAAAGACCATAATTTTAAATTGAGATTCAATACATCTTATTCTCTTTCCAGTCTTTGAAATGACCGAAAAACTACGTTGCCAAATTATTTCGAAATTTAGTTTTGTAAAACAGACACAATGTTTCAGTTTCCAGACATTTCTTTCCATGCAGCTTAGAAATATTCCTGGGAAAGATATGTTTATTTTATTTTATTTATTTATTTTAACTGTAACTGCTCGTGTTTTATCAACTTTGTTCTGAAACTGAAAATAAGGTGCTAAAATTGGTAGAGAGTAGGAATTTCAGAAGAAGCCAAAATCATGAGAGGAAAAAAATTAAAAGATTAAACCAGAGAATTGGTTAAAAATATCATGATGTAAATTTTATACTTGGTGGCTTGGAATTTAGCGGTTCTTTCAGCACCGAAGCTATACAAGATGTGAACCTACAGTTTAAGGTGGAATCTAAACTACCTTTATGCGCTGAAACTTTTCAACGATCTCCCACAGGATTCGAATCCGGAACCCCATTCTCCAAAGGCACGTGCATAGCTAGTAAAGTATAAAGTAGTGTAAATGTTGGAATTTATTGATTGGGGTCTAATATTTGTTTTCGATACAGAGGATATCTTTAAAAAAATGCCTCTTGCTTCGTCTCTTTCGACTATATCAGCGAGGCTTCATTAGACGTGAACTACAGCTCAACGTGGGACCCTAACCACATAACCTCCTGCCTAGAATCGAATCCAGGTCTACCACTTCTGGCGCGGGAAATGAAAAGAAAAGACCTGGAAACCCTGACTGGCTCATAGTATGATTTACAACTTTGGTGAAACTAAAATTACCGTGTAGCCACTTAGGCCGCGTTCGCTGTGGGGGGTAACGCTTTGTCGACTAGCCTAGTACTTAAAGGTATTTGTCGATTGACTTCAGAGTACTGAGTTTAGCCCTTAAACACAAGTTGCCTATAGTTCAAACATATCAGATGTACGGTCTTGTTTAATAAAACCTGCTCCTCCCTGTCCTCTATCTGAAAAGTCCTATATTGTTATTCACATATGAAATTCAAAGACAAAGTTAATCATCTTTATTCAGTTGTATTTTTATTTCAAGTGTACGTATTAAAATGCGCTACGCATGGTTGCAAGAGGTCGGGTGGCTTTTTTAAAAAAATACTGAACTGACATATCTAACATTGGCACTCATCTTCTTTATAAATTGATGTAAGAAACGGCCGATTGATTTCCAGCCAATTACTTCATCACCGGTATCTTTGAGCAATGAGATAACAATGGAAGACAAACTTCGTTCTTTTCAAACTTGATACTTTGAAAAACTTACGAACGTGGTTTTGTTATTCAAATACATATTCGCTCTAATCAATTTCAGAAGTAACATTAATCTTAGGAATAAAGTAATGGCTGTAAGAGTTACCCTGAAAATGTATTTTGTATGTTTTCTTTTTTACGTAATTCAGAGAGTTTGTCTGATGGAGTTGTAAGGAACCTTAAATTATCAGGCACCCCATTTTGATCGCTTCCCCTCCGCCGTCAATGCAACACTTCTAACCGTCTCCCCAGGGGCCCTGTGTCTACCCCTGATTGAGATGGTACATAAAAATAACTTTGTCTAATCTCTGTAATTATTTAGAATGGTTTATTTTTTAAAAAAAAAAGAAAAAAACGATATTTGTGCCACATTTTGAAAACTTTATTTGAAAGTTTTCAAAATGTGGCAGAAATATTTTTTTAAATTACTAAACCATGCTAAATAATGACAGAGATTAGACGAAATTATCTTTGTGTACCATCTCAATCAGGGGGTGGACCCAGGACCCCTGGGGAGACGGTTAGGAGTGTGGCGGTGAAAGATTATCAGTTCTCTCACCAAATTTTTGAAGTGCATCCGAATATGATGTCAATTCAAAAGAATTTTCTTACTCAAAACCCCGATCGCTCCGCCCCTGACTTGAGCATATGCGTGAAGTGGTGGTATTACGAACAAGACAGAAAGAACTGTGATAGATGATTACAGAACTGTGATAGATTGATTACAAGTAGTCCGGTTAGAAACAGTGCTGCTTGCATTTTAGTTCCAAAACCGGCCGCCCGCACTCGTTCGCTGGTTGTGTTATACTGTTTGTAGCTAGAACAGGTTATTTGTATTTACATTAATTTCAATGACAAAATTGTCATAAGGAACAGATTAAGTTTCTGACTCGTGAGCCCATTACATCTTAAATTTGGCCATTATGCATAGTTTCGTTTGTATGTTTTCGTGTTGACTAAGACTAAAAATTTGCTCTGGAGAGCAAGAGATCTATATGCATAGACCTCCCGTCACTACGCTACAGATATAGCTCGAAACCATACACTAGAAAGTTGCTTTTAATTTGTAAGGCACGTTGCAACCTTCAGAATGTAATGATACCTAATTAATAGTTGAAGAATAAACATTGTGATAATTATGGTTTGGAGCAGAAATATTTGTTAGGAGATGCATGCTGCATATGGATTTGTCGGGTGGGATATTATTAACGAAGATTTCTAGTGATGGTGGTTCTAATTCTGCTACGATTGGGGATTGTATTTATGAATTACGGTAGCCAGAAGGGTCGCAATAATATGAAACTTTCTAATTGTAGTGCCGCTGTTTCTTAGCAGGAGTAAAGATGTAATTGCAGAAGTAGGTTTGTTTTTATACTTGAAAAACCTTGTTAATCTTTAAAATGCTACTGTTAAGGTGTCCTGTGTATTACTTCTATCTATGGTATTGAAGGCCAAGCCAGTTGCAGAGTTCCTTTATAGAAGTCTAATACATTATATAGAATCCATAATTCCTAACAAATGTATACTGTATAATCGAGATCTATTACAATTTTGCAATAGAGTCTATACCATTAATGAACATATTGTAATATACGTATTGTTAACTACGTATTATCCTATCATTAATACTGATCTATTTGTAAATTACTAATCCGATGATTACTCTGTTTGCAGCTGGGTGTTTCCTGTACAAATCATGGGAGTCGATATTAATAGGCTTCATTGGTGCCACTATTGCTTGTTTTACGATGCCATTATTCGACAGAATTGGCGTTGACGACCCAGTTGGAGCGTGTTCTGTGCACGGTATGTTTCAGCTAATTGAAGGAGATAGTTCCATCCGTGATATAACTTTATACTTTAGCATTCAAGAGTTTTCAAATATAATATAATGCACAAGAAAATATACAAGATATTAACACTTTTTTACGTAACATTTGAAATCTTTCACAATGTTATTACTTATAGACAATATCTAAAAGAAATCATTAACGCTTTAAAATGTAGTATGTCAAAATTACTTTTGGTCGTATTACTCAAGATCTCTCAAAAACGCTTCTATTTTAGATTATTACATTTTATAGATACTAGAAAATGAATCTGTGTAATGTTATTGAAATTAAAGGAAATATAGAATTAAAATAGTCTAGAAACTTTAACTAGTAGTCTTAAAACCAGAAACCATAGAAACCAGGAGTTATTTCTACCATAGAAGTCACTGTGGGATATACTTCTGTATTGTTGAGACAAATTCACTGGTTTGCAAGGGACCCCTTCAGGGCCAGTTGCTAGTTTCTTATATATTTCTATTATTATAATTATTATTATTCATGTAAATTTTAAGGTAACTATATATATACATAAACATGAATATATTCTTGTATATTTGTAATTACAATATAGGTATAAGATAAACCAGCGCTGGTTTCAAAGGTAAAAGGTAATGTGATATATATATATATATATATATATATATATATATATATATATATATATATATATATATATATATATATATATATATATATATATATATTATTATTATTATTATTATTATTATTATTATTATTATTATTATTATTATTATTTCATGTAAGATATCTTGTATTTACTATGTGTAACCCATATATTAAATCTAGCATATTCCTTTTGCAGCATAAAAAAATCTTCCTCTTTTATAGATAACGAATGTTAGTTTGAAACATTGTCCGTTGCCACCAACGTTTAGGATACAAACAGAGGGGAGCGGGGACCTTATTTTATTTTCGTTTTCTTTTATTCCGCCTATGCCATCTATATGGGTCAATAGGTAGTTTTGCTAGAAAACAGTTGGATATCTTTCCAAACTTCTCATATATATAGAAGGCATTCTCTTGAGGCGGCGGGGAACCATTTAGTGCTTCGAATAGCGGGAGAGACAGTTTTGTCCTTCTCTGGTTCCATTTCAGGGGATGGGAGTTCCTTGGTTAGAACAGTCTAAATGATGACTGTCGTTAGAGTATTTTCGAAATAAGCCGAAAAGTTCATGTATAGTATAGCGAGTGGGCAAGTGAGTCCACGAGGTAGCTTAGAGCTTTATTTGTTTTAATTCTAAATCTATGAAAATAAATAATTATATTTTTATTTTGGATAATGTTTAGCTCGCGATTTCACTTTAAACATTTTATTTAGGATATTTAGCGTTTGTAGTTTACTTTAGAGTTTGCCTGGGCTCCTAGAGATTGCTTATTGACTTTGAATTGGAGGGCTCCGGGTTAGAGTCCGGCTGACGTCTGGCTATATAAGGCCAGGCCGATAGATTGATTTTTAAAAACACATTTTGTTCCGCTCTAAAATGCTAGGGGACTGGAACGGATGAAACTTAACCTATACCTATAGATCTGAGTGCTGATCTAGAAAGGCCTCTTATTGGGATCTATTCCTTTTATCCTCACTGAACCTAATCCTAGTTAAATTTTGTTAGATAGAATCCTTCTTGAGGAAGGTCTGGTTCCGGACTTTTCCTCGCTTAGGTTTAGGCCAGGTGTTGGATAAGTGGTGAAGGCACATTTAGAACAATAAATTGGTTCACTTCATCAGCTTGTAAGAGAACGCTTCCTTAGTGAACCCTGATGATTTAGAGTATTAGTTTATGTAATTTTGTATTAATGACTGAAGTAGGAATCTTAGATCCATTATAGTAGGGACTAATTCCCTATTCTTTAGGGATTAGGATAAAGATATACTTAAGTCCCTCTCTGTCTCCGGGAGGGCAAATAGAGACAGATAAATATTTTATCTAGAGATCGTAAACTATTGTCTCAACTATCGTTCGTACTTTATTGAAATAAAGATATCTAAAAGAGGAAATTTGATGAGTTTTCATTATAATTTGAGTCTGTATGCTAGTTGTAGTAAGAACTCCCCTAGATTCTTGCAAACAGAATGAATAAATTAGTTGATTTAGAATTGGTCGACAGAAAAGGTTGTACGAGGGTATTTAAAGGATTAAGAGATATTCAACTCATCTTTTTTCTCTGCCTCCCTTGAGTAAGTTAAAGGAAATAAGGGAGAGAGGGAAATCTTACGCCGATCTGGTCGTTAACAACCTTGGTAGTAGTAAATAATTTGTAATTAGTGGTTCTATCATTCCTTCTCCAGAGGTATATTCGTACGGAAAGATAGCTGCTAACTGTTGAGTGAGGTAATAACTTTAGATTCAGGTAGTCCGGTAATAGCACTCGCACGTAGAGAGGTACGTCCGTAACCGTTACAGCTGAGGGCTCGTAGAAGCTGCTTACAGACTGGGGGGGGGGGGGGGCTCGTAAAGAGCTTCTTACAGGTTGAAACTCTTTAAGAGTACTCCACATGATTTCCACCACGTAATATGTGTCCTCAGGATTGAAGGTCTATGCACACAGCCCCATATGGACGGGATTGATCGTAGTGTGTGTCTAAGTAGCATGTAATTTTAAGTCGTCCTACAAGACAAGTCTAACTGTGTACGAATCAGTTGTCTGAGGATGACAGTCTGTTTGAAATTTGAGGGTAATGTCAGCAAACGCCTATTAAATAACTTCCAAAAATCCGTATAGTGAGGCCGCGTGTGGCTTGTTGGTCACTGCATAGAATTGTCTCTTGTGTGATTCATCACATGATAGGAATGCTGTTCTAAAGAACAGAGTAGCTATTCCCAGTACAATCAGAATCACAGTGTCTTCCCATGTTAGCAGTACAGAAATAAATAAATAATATCTTGCAAGTAGGTCTACGTTCTCGCAGTCTTCTCATACGATTACACGAATACCTTCTAATTGCCGGTAACATCTTTGGTACCATAAATAGAGACTACAGTGGGAGGCAAATGGAAGATTGAGCTACTGAACGATGTCAATCTTGGATTCAGTGACGGCTGTATGCATATTGGTACACGTTCATGTAAGCGGCAAGCTCCATCATGTGGTCACTCTCCTCACACTGGACCCATTTCCACATGTAACATTCATCTATAGAATGGCAATAGGTTACACGTCCCACTCGCCTCGGGTCTTCATTCAGGAGAGTATTACTATTGCGTCGCACCTTCGTGACGACAGTAATTCTGTTCTTCTGCCTTATCTAGTCACTTTGTGGGACCCCATTTTCGAGAACAACAATCCATGTTCTACAGAAGAACCCAAGGTGCTTTAGGTAACACAAGTCTTCTACCTTGGGCTCTTAGATCTCCACACCTAAGTCATGTCGACCACTTGAGAGCCATAATGGAACGTTGCCTGGAACCATGGCCTAGGTTAGGGTGACAAACCGTCCCGCGAAAACAGGATTATCCCGCTTTTTCACTGCCATTCCTGGTGTTTCAAAAAAATTCCCGGGACTCCAAAATGTCTCGTATTTGCGTACATTGGGTAGGAAAAAACCTTTCCAATCGTAAAAAATTCCTAATTTATATTATTATTTTCTAAATTATGTGATTATATTGGAATATGTCTAATTACTGAGCAACGTCATTACGACGTTTCCGATATTGGATATGATCGCTACACTGTTTTCCCTCCTAGGCCTTCCAAATCCGCAGACGACAATGCAAGGGCCTGAAAGTCTTATGAAGAACAAATGTAACCTGTTTTTACTCTCTGTTTCGGGCGGTGGAAGATTGAGCGCTGTCAGTACAGTACCGTGTTTCCGTGATTTGACTAAGGCTGCGTTTACTTTGGAGGCACGCTTGGCCAAGTAAAATGGAAGTGCACGCTTGCGCAAGCTTGCCCATACAAACAAAATTTTTATAAGGGCGTTTGAAACAGGTGGTGATTTGACGGAACCGGTTACACTGCTTACCACTCGCAAGGGCGCGCTTGCACAAGCTTGCCCCGCCGCCATCGGGAAACAAAACAATTTGGTTTTACAGGCAAGCGTGCTCCTTCAAAGTTGGGCTCTTTCAAGTGACTATGACTTTCAAGCAATATTTCCTCTTCACTATCCGATGACTCCATCTTGACTGATGAAATGGGAGCGCGATCAGTTGCTGTTGCTTGCCTGTACTATAAACACACTCCCATCGGAGCAAGCTTGCGCAAGCGTGCGCTTCCATTTTACTTGGCCAAGCGTGCCTCCAAGGTAAACGCAGCCTAACTGTAAGATGTAACACAATACGAAAGGGGAACAAAGGAATTATATACCTCTATAATCGGAAACACACTTAATTGTTTGCATACTTCCACAAAACATACAAACACCAAATTTTGCATACTTGTTCGTCATGGGATGTGAGTAATGGGAAAATTCCGATATCACGAAAAAGGCGACATTTTCCGTGTAAATGAAGTGTCGAAATTTTTCGTCGTTTCAAAATGCTGGTTTTTAGAGTAGTTCCGCACACCATAGAATCGTCATATTTTGTCGGGCAGTGAAGCTAGGAACATAGTTTATGATAGAAAAAAGAGCATTAAAATTCGTTTTCGTTTCGCGGCGCAAATCGAAAAAATGTGAAATTTGTAATGGCTGTATGTAGGACGTTGAAATTTCGAGGTGATGTTTATTCTGATGCGTAGTTTGCGAATCCGCCCTTAAACTTGAAAAAATAGTCATGTTCGGTGTAAGAAAGTGCTAGGAATGTTATAAGGGGGCGTCTAATTCTACACAACTTGTAGATATGGTGGAATCACGAAATTGCGTTCAAGTGTGTAGATTACAGGGTATGTGAGGGGAAAAATGCGACATGTTGGAAAAGTCGCCATCTTCGATTCAAAATGGCGGCTCAAAAATTTGTAACCATAAAAATTGTTAGTTGTGCTCTTGGTAGGTAAGCCAGGTTTCGCTATGTTATTAAGGACGTAGTTCAGTTTAAGTGAAGAAACAAATCATTGGAGAAGTCGCCATCTTGAATGCAAAATTGCCATATTTTTGAATTGCCTTCATTTGGACTCTTATGTGGTATATTGAGGAGAATAAAACAAACAAAACTCAACGTAGTAAGCTAGCTCCGCGGTAAAGTGTCTGTTTTCTGAGTAGCAGGTCTGGGTTCGATTCCCCGCCGAACCTTCTTTCTTCTTACGTTTTTTTTTTCTTATCACGTTGCTTCGTTTTATCAAAATAGTTTCTGTTGGCATTGCGTGAACAAAATATTTTCGTTATTACAGACACAGACGAAAAGAATATATTTGTACACTAACTGTTGATATCGTCTCGAAACTAGGCAGTATGTTCGTGTGAAGCTTCGAGACGATACTCAACTATTTAGAAAGAAACATATGTAGCTTTAGAGATGGGGCAACACCAGTGTTTCTTTCAGAAACAATGTTCCTGAGGATCACAGTTAGTATTCCCAGGGGCACTGCTCATAGTATTCTATTTATTATTCTATTATACACGTATTATTTGGTCTCCAGCGTGGGCACTCTAAGAGCCCCAAGGAGGCAGTGTACCCCCCAAAAACATTTTGGAAAAAAACATTGAGCATCATTTCCACGATGTAGTATACAGACGAGACAAAAATACATTTTGTCTCGCGAGGATAGTGTGTGCTTCGAACCGGAAATAATTGCAAACAATCTCCCTTTTTATACTGGTCGTTTAGATAGATGCGTATACCAAGTTTGAAGTCTATACCACAACTGAAAAAGTATAAGATTATAACTTTTAAGGAAATACACAGACACACACACACACACACACACACACACACACATATATATATATATATATATATATATATATATATATATATATATATATATATACGCACCTTTTGACAATTTTCTCGTTGGCAGCGTATATAGTTATAATATACGGGATACGTGGAAAAGTGCCTCTTTCGGTTCAGTAGTTTGTTTACAGGACCGGTTGGAGTGAAATGCGTTTTATAATAGACTCAACCTTATAGGCAAACAATATATGCTATGAAAATAAACTTTCAAAGAAAGAAAAAGTGAGAAAAAGATTGTTAGGAATCGAACCCAGGTCTCCTGTCCAGTAGTCTCACGTCAATCCCCTGCACTACCGATTTCCTTAGATTTTCGACTTCGTTCTTACTGCTCACATGATACTGGTACGTTGCGGCCGGCATCTGTGCGGAATTATATACCTCTATAATCGGAAACACACTTAATTGTTTGCATACTTCCACAAAACATACAAACACCAAATTTTGCATACTTGTTCGTCATGGGATGTGAGTAATGGGAAAATTCCGATATCACGAAAAAGGCGACATTTTCCGTGTAAATGAAGTGTCGAAATTTTTCGTCGTTTCAAAATGCTGGTTTTTAGAGTAGTTCCGCACACCATAGAATCGTCATATTTTGTCGGGCAGTGAAGCTAGGAACATAGTTTATGATAGAAAAAAGAGCATTAAAATTCGTTTTCGTTTCGCGGCGCAAATCGAAAAAATGTGAAATTTGTAATGGCTGTATGTAGGACGTTGAAATTTCGAGGTGATGTTTATTCTGATGCGTAGTTTGCGAATCCGCCCTTAAACTTGAAAAAATAGTCATGTTCGGTGTAAGAAAGTGCTAGGAATGTTATAAGGGGGCGTCTAATTCTACACAACTTGTAGATATGGTGGAATCACGAAATTGCGTTCAAGTGTGTAGATTACAGGGCATGTGAGGGGAAAAATGCGACATGTTGGAAAAGTCGCCATCTTCGATTCAAAATGGCGGCTCAAAAATTTGTAACCATAAAAATTGTTAGTTGTGCTCTTGGTAGGTAAGCCAGGTTTCGCTATGTTATTAAGGACGTAGTTCAGTTTAAGTGAAGAAACAAATCATTGGAGAAGTCGCCATCTTGAATGCAAAATTGCCATATTTTTGAATTGCCTTCATTTGGACTCTTATGTGGTATATTGAGGAGAATAAAACAAACAAAACTCAACATAGTAAGTTAGCTCCGCGGTAAAGTGTCTGCTTTCTGAGTAGCAGGTCTGGGTTCGATTCCCCCCGAACCTTCTTTCTTCTTACGTTTTTTTTCTTATCACGTTGCTTCGTTTTATCAAAATAGTTTCTGTTGGCATTGCGTGAACAAAATATTTTCGTTATTACAGACACAGACGAAAAGAATATATTTATACACTAACTGTTGATATCGTCTCGAAACTAGGCAGTATGTTCGTGTGAAGCTTCGAGACGATACTCAACTATTTAGAAAGAAACATATGTAGCTTTAGAGATGGGGCAACACCAGTGTTTCTTTCAGAAACAATGTTCCTGAGGATCACAGTTAGTATTCCCAGGGGCACTGCTCATAGTATTCTATTTATTATTCTATTATACACGTATTATTTGGTCTCCTGCGTGGGCACTCTAAGAGCCCCAAGGAGGCAGTGTACCCCCCAAAAACATTTTGGAAAAAAACATTGAGCATCATTTCCACGATATAGTATACAGACGAGACAAAAATACATTTTGTCTCGCGAGGATAGTGTGTGCTTCGAACCGGAAATAATTGCAAACAATCTCCCTTTTTATACTGGTCGTTTAGATAGATGCGTATACCAAGTTTGAAGTCTATACCACAACTGAAAAAGTATAAGATTATAACTTTTAAGGAAATACACACACACACACACACACATACATATATATATATATATATATATATATATATATATATATATATATATATATATATATATATTTATATATATATACGCACCTTTTGACAATTTTCTCGTTGGCAGCTTATATAGTTATAATATACGGGATACGTGGAAAAGTGCCTCTTTCGGTTCAGTAGTTTGTTTACAGGACCGGTTGGAGTGAAATGCGTTTTATAATAGACTCAACCTTATAGGCAAACAATATATGCTATGAAAATAAACTTTCAAAGAAAGAAAAAGTGAGAAAAAGATTGTTAGGAATCGAACCCAGGTCTCCTGTCCAGTAGGCTCACGTCAATCCCCTACACTACCGATTTCCTTAGATTTTCGACTTCGTTCTTACTGCTCACATGATACTGGTACGTTGCGGCCGACATCTATGCGGAATTACACCTCTAAAATCGGAATAGTAATCGGGTTATATATGCGTTTTTTAGTATCATTAAGGAAATGATGTCTTGTTATTTAATTGTATTAAGAAATGAGAAAGACACCATTCTAATACACTGTTATACTACTATGCAAAAAGTGGTTTGTTTAAAATGCTATAAACAAATTTTCAAAAGCCTTCAATAATATTCATATTCTAAATTACTTAGTTAATAATCGTCTTCATTGGAAATATGAGAGTAAAGATACACGAAGACTCTATGTAATTGCCCAGTGTATATAAACATTTCAAGAAGTCTTGCTGCCCAGTAAGTACATTTTTTACCAAAGGACACCATTATAATAAGATGTACTACGTTACACTGCAAAAACTAGTGTTGAATCAAATGTTATGAACTAATGTTTAAAAAGCCTTAACAAAATTCATTTGTATAAATTACCTACAAATTGTAGTCTTTATTGAAAATACAAGACGAGAGATACAGGTTGACTGCAAGAAATTGTCCAGTAAATATGAAATATTTGAAAAAGTCTTGCTGCAGGTAATATGTACAACTACGCCCAAGGTTTCCATTATAATCCACTGTACTACATTACAGTACAAAAGTAGTGTTCACTGAAATGCTATGAAAAAAAATTAAATAATTTCCAACAATATTCATATTTGTAAATTACCTAGTAAATTGTAGCATTCATTGTAAATACAAGAATAAATATGCAGGGAGCCTGAAATATTTTCGCACTCTATCACAGATGTGAATTACTTTTAGTGCAGGTAATATGTACAATTAACAACAGGGACACTATTATAATACATTGTACGTACTAAATTACACTGCAAAACATAATATTTAAAAGGGTGGAAAAATTCACATTTGTAAACAGTGAGTGTTTTCGGAAAATGAAAGGTTTAATTGGTAGGCTATTGCAAGACAGTTTACGCTGTTTATGTTTCAGAAAATAAATTCTGTTATTGTCTCTAACATGTATAGATGTGCGCAAAGTGTATATAATTAGCCATGTACATGATTGCCAGAATAGAAGTAGTAATAGAGTTCTTCTTATAAATTGTGTGTTTGCTGTCCAAAGTTAAATGGAAGAAATAATACCGGTTCAATTGAAGTATGTGTTGGTAACAGGTGTGTGCTGTAAAGGGAAGTGAATTCCTCAAGGAAGTTTTCTAGAACTTGACACCTTATGGCAAAGCCATGACCGGGGGTCTGGGGGCGGAGCCCCCAGCGAGCTTTAGCGAGTAGAACTATAAAAGTGAAAGTAAGAAGAAAACTAGTTGTAAGCGAAATAATGTTTAAAAGTAAGAAAAAGCAAATAAAGGGAGTTGGAATCCGATGCTGAGAGTAATTATAAATCCTGTTGGTGACACGTTTGATCGCCCCAGCCGCAAACTCGATACATAAATTTAACATTGTCGTTGCCTATTTTTCCGTTGAGTAATATTATCTTCGGTCAGATTGAGTCTAACTTGAAATCAAATAGGATGTGTTGCGGTTGCTTTTATTGTGAAAACGAATTGTTTATTCTGTTGCGTTCCGTACTATCTGCTTAACAATGCCTAAGAGTGTATGCAAGTTTAAGGAGTATTCTAAGGAATAGAACTATATTAAAAATGGACGCTTTGACAATGAAATCGAGTGCACAGTTTGCAGCAGCATTTTTAGTATTGGACATAGTGGTCGTACAGATATACAACAACACATCAAAACAGTGAAACATAGGAACAGACTGAGTGCGCCAAGTTGCAGTAAGTCTGTTAACAATTATTTTATAAAACAAGAATCAAATGAAGGAAAAAAAGTGAGAGCTGCTAAGCTAACTCAGGCCTACCTATGATAAAACATCACAATTTTCGATCAAATGATCAATCGCATCGAAGTTCAGTTCTGCCAGAACAAAGTAATCACCTCTGATAACTGATCTTTTAGCTCCATTTAGTTTGAAAACTAACATTGATGAGATAAATAAATCTCCCTTTTCTGGCATTTCAACAGATGCGAGTAATCATAAAGCTATCAAAATCTTTTCTTTTGTAATTCTGTTTTTTGACATAAACGAAGAGGTAAAATCAAAGTTGCTTCCTTGTCCTGTGAAACGTCAGACGAGATATCTACTGTAGCTTTCTGCTTGAACTGTATTGATGAGTTTAAATTAAGTAAAAACAGTTGCATTGCGTTTTAGGGTGACAATACAAACACAAAATTTCGTGGTTTGAATAGACAGGAAAAATGTAATATGTTTACAAAATTGAAAGCTAATTTACATGGAAATATTGAAGGTGTGGGTTTGAAAACTGTTGGGCATGAAAACTTGTACCGAAATCATGGCGATCCATCCTCCAGTGTTGGGCAAAATCAATTGAAATCAATTGCAATTGATCAATCAATTGAAAGTAATTGCTCTGAAAATCAATTGCAATTGATTTCAATTGCAATTGATTTCAATTTGTAATTGACAATTAATTTCAATTGCAATTGAATTCAATCATAAAATTTGCAATTAATTTTTCGTCAATTGTTAATTGTTAATTGGTCACCAGGCAATTGAAACTTTTAATTGTTAATTGCCAACCGCAAAGAGTACAATTGAAACATTTAATTGTTAATTGCAATTGACAATTGAAACTTGTAATTGTTAATTGTAATTGTTAGTTGCAATTGAAATCAGCAATTAAAACTGAAGATAAGAAGATATGCGTATATTGTGTTGTCCACTTGTTACTGTTTTACATATTTCAAAAAAGGTTCTTATGAGAAATGCTGGATAACTACCATCCCTTCACCCCCCTGGGAAGAAAGCCGTGAAACTAAGCATTTTTAAAATATATTATGTTTATGATTCTATCCCCTCGAAAGAACTCTATACAGTATGCCCGTCATGCATACAATAGGGATGGGCACGAGTGAGTTCGAGCGAGTTTTCTTTAAAACTCGACTCGACTCGAAGCAGACATCTTTGAGCTCGACTCGAGAACTCGGCTCGAAAAATTTCCCCCAACTCGACTCAATTCGGATCGAGTTTCCAGTCGAGTCGAGCCAAAACGAGCCAATTCGAGCTAAATCTTTTCTGTAGTTCCAAGTACTACTCTCTTCAAGTATCCCACATACACAATATAATTATCCATGATATTACTACTGCTACTATAACTAATTATTATTATAACACCGTGTATAAACATGGAATATAGGCGGTTTGTATCTGAATACTAAAAATTAGTTGACTGTCGATCTTGGTCGTCAAGAAATCTTCAAGAGGCAAGGACATCGGTCACGAGGTTCTAGGTTTGAGTTGAGAAGGAGCAAGTATTCGGGCTCGAGCCAAAAATTGTTAAAAGTTATAGAACTCCAGCCAAACATGTTCAAAACTGCTCGACCCGGGTTTAGGGTTGTTAACGACTCAAGCGGCTCTCTCACAGCTCATTAACTTATGGAGCCGAACAGAGGAGTGAGCCGAGCCAACAGCTCATCCAACCGAGCCAGCTCGAACCGGTGGCTCACACGAGCTGAACCGAATCAAGCTGATTGCTTACCCCAACCGAGCCGGTTCGAGCCATCGGCTCAGTTGAGCTGACTCGAACCCAGCCTATGGACTCGTCTCAATATAGCTGGTTCGAGTCATTGGCTCCAATCGAGTCGAGTCATTGACTCGTCCCTACCGAGCCGGCTCAAGCCATCGGCTCAATTGAGCCCAGTCGATGGGTCATCCCAACCAAGCCAGCTCAAGTTGTTCGCTCAGTTGAACCGAGCCGAGCCGGTTGACATCACTATCCCGGTTGAGCTTCTACTTTGGCTAAAAAAAATTAGACCGTGCAGTTCTCAGACTTGATGGTAAGAACTACAGACTTATATTGGTGCTCACGGCGTCATTAACTTGTTCCGCCACCAACGAATTTCGAGGTACTTTGTTTTGCATCTTTTGTGTCGCTTTGTGAGCTTATTCCCACATTTTCTGCGTCACCGAAAGTGGGTCAAAATGGACCTACCAATATGGCGGAACAAGTTATTGCTGTTCCGCCACCAATGAATTTCGAGGTCGTTGCCTTTACATTGTTTTGTGCCGTTTTGTGTGTCTACTTCCACGTGTTGTGCGTCATGGGAAGTGGGTTAAAGTGAGCCCCCAAGGTGGGACGAAAATGAATCACTGTTCCGTCACCAACGAATTTCAAGGTCGCTTCTTACGCATCGTTTAGTGCAAATTTCTTCCCGTTTTGAGCGCGCATTTTCACATTTTGTGCGTCACCGGAAGTGGGTCAAAATGGGCTTCCAAGATGGGACGAAAATGACCAAGAGTTCCGCCACTATCGAATTTCGAGGTCGTTAATTTCACATCGCGTACCCTTTTGTGCGTCTATTTCGATGTTTTGTGCGTCACTGGAAGAGGGTCAAAATGGGCCTCGAAGGTGGGAAGAAAATGACCCACTGCTTCGCCACTACCGAATTTCGAGGTCCTTCCTTTCGCATCGACTAGTGAATTTTTGTGCCCTTTCGTGCCCCTATTTCCACGTTTTGAGCGTCACCGGAAGTGGGTCAAAATGGGCTTCCAAGATGGGACGAAACTGACCAAGGGTTCCGCCACTATCGAATTTCGAGATCGTTAATTTCACATTGCGTACCCTTTTGTGCGCCTATTTCGACGTTTTGTGTGTCACTGGAAGAGGGTCAAAATGGGCCTCGAAGGTGGGACGAATGTGACCCACTGCTCCGCCACTACCGAATTTCGAGGTCCTTCCTTTCGCATCGACTAGTGAATTTTCGTGCCCCTATTTCCACGTTTTGTACGTCACCGGAAGTGGGTCAAAATGGGCTTCCAGGATGGGACAAAAATGACCAAGAGTTCCGCCACTATCGAATTTTGATGTCGTTTCTTTCGCATCGTTTAGTGACTATTTGTAAAAAAAAGTTTTCTGTGCCTACTTCCTCGTCTTGTGAGTCACCGGAAGTGAGTTAAACGGGCCTTCAAAGTGGGAGTTAAATGACTCACTGCTCCACCACTACCGATTTTCAAGGTCCTTCTTTCGCATTGACTAATGCCTGTTTTGTGCCGTTTTGTGACCCATTTCCACGTTTTGTGCGTCACCAGAAGTGTGTCAAGATTAGCCTCCAAGGTGTGACGGAATTGACCTACTGTTCCGACGCTATCGAATTTCTAGATCGTTTCTTTCGCATCGCTTAGTACCTTTTTTTAAATAAAGTTTTCTGCATCTATTTCTCGTCTTCTGCATCACCCGAGGTGAGTTAAACGGGCCTTTAAAGTGGGAGTTAAATGGCTCACTGTTCCACCACTATCGAATTCCGGGATCGCTTCTTTCGCATCGTTTAGTGCCTGTTTTGTACGTTTTGTGCGTCACCGGAAGTGGGTCAAAATGGACCTATGAGTATGACGAAACAAGTTAATGCTGTTCCGCCACCAACGAATTTGAAGGACGATTCCTTCACATCGTTTAGTGTGTATTTTGTACCGTTCTGTTTGCCTACTTCCACGTTTTGAGCATCACCAGAAATGCGTCAAAATGGTCCATCAAGGTGTGAGGAAAAAGAGCCATTGTTCCGCCACTATCGAATTTGGAGGTCGTTTCTTTCGCATCGTATAATGCCTGTTTTGTACCGTTTTGTGCTCCTATTTCCACTTTAGTGCGACAACAAAAATGGGTCAAAATGGCCTACAAGTATAGCGGAATAACTTAATGCTGTTCCGTCACCATAGAATGTCGAGGTCGTTTCCTTCACATTTTTTATGCATGATTTGTGTCGCTTTGTGCATCAGAGGAAGTAGGTCAAAATGGTCCTTGAATGGGGGATGAATATGTCTTTTTCTGCCATATTTGTAGGTCCTCTTTGACCCACTTTCGGTGGCGCACAAAACGTGAAAATATACGCAGAAACGGTACAAAACATGCACTAAACAATGCGAAAATAGCGACCTCGAAATTCGATACTGGTGGGAGAGTGGGTCATTTTTCTTCCCACATTGAATGCCCATTTTGACCCACTACCATTGATTCACAAAACGTGGAAATAGGCTTAGAAAACGGTAGAAAACACGACAAGACGATGTGAAGGAAACGACCTCGAAATCGTTCCTGACGGAATAGCATTAACTTGTTCCACCATATTTGTAGGATAACATTGACCCATTTCCGGTGACGCACAAAACGTGGAGATAAGCTCAAAAAACGACACAAAAATGGAAATTTAGCTTAATTACATGGAAATTTTAAGTTTGTACGGTACGCTTAATTATATGGAAAATTTTATACATTTTTCCTTTACGTTGGTCTATTTACGTTCATTTGAGACTTTCAAATTTTATTCTTTTTTCAACTGAAAAGTATCTATAATTTAACAAGGAAATAATTATCAATGATAATTATAATAATTATCTATATAATTGAATTCATTGTAATTTGGTCCATGACAAACACTTTACTATTTCGTACTAGCTGTTATGCCCGTTCTTCGCACGGATCAGATAAAATATCAATGTAAACAAACTGAACAACGGGAGAACAATTAAGAAACATTTCTAAAATTGGATATATTTTGTGTGAATATATATCCAACAACGTACATGTGTTTTCATTGGGAAGGCCGATGGGGGCTGAATTTGAACGTAAACACTATCGGGGGTGTCACTATACATCTGAGCAACCCCGATAAATATGGATTCGATACAAATATTGGTAATTTTCTACTACTTTTACATGTCCCTCAGACCCCCTTGGTTCGAACTGTGAAAAAATCTCCTCTGGCCCCCTGCCCATACCGCGAAAACTATGAATGTGACACTAACAGCTGCCATTTTCTACTACTTTTTACATACCTCGGTAAAAGCCCCTATGATCCTCTGGTTCCAATTTTCAAAAAACAACGCCTTTGGCCCGCAGCCGATGGGGGCTGCATTTAGAAGTCAACGTCTGTGGAAGTATCACCATTCATCTCAGCGACAGCGAAAACTATGGATTTGACACTAATATCTGTCATTTTCTATTATTTTTACGTCTCGTAATTCTCCACCCCCGGTGACTCCCGGCCCGCATACAATGGTGGTTAAATTTGAAAATCATCGCTAATGAAAGTATCACCATTGATCTCAGCGACCGCGAAAACTGCAGATTTGACACTAATATCGGTCATTGTGTATTATTTTTACATGTCTCTTGATCCCCTTTATAATGCCTCCGTTCCTTAGCTAATGGGAGCTAAATGTGAAAGTAAACGCGGTCTTGAGCTTCACCATTAAGCTCAGCGACCCCGAAAACTATAAATTTGGCATTAATATCGGTCATTTTCGGTTAATTTTACATGTCTCGGAATTCCCCCCTCTGGTGACCTAAGGCCCGCATACAATGGTGGATGAATTTGAAAGTCATCGCTAATGGTAATGTCACCATTGATCTCAGCGACCGCGAAAACTATGGATTTGGCACTAATATCGGTTATTTTGGATTACTTTTACGTTTCGGTATCCCTCCCCCCTCCCCGTTGACCCTTGGCCCGCAGCCGAATAGGGTGAATTTAGAAGTTAATGCGATCGGAGTTTCACCATTGATCTCAGCGACCGCAAAAACTATGAAATCGACATTAATATCGGTCATTTTCTACTACTTTTACATGTCTTGGTAAACGCCCCCCTGAGACCCCCTGGTTCAAATTTTGTCAAAAAACGCTTTTTCTTGGTGTGGGACCTGGACCAAGGTACCCGTGACCAAAATTTGGTTACTCTCGGTCAACTTGTCTGGTCCCTAGGCCGGTCCCGGAAAACCCCTGAGACCCCTTTAGTTCGAAATTTGAAAAGAAAAATTCTTTGTCTTGATCTGGGGCCTAGACCAAGCTACCCGTGACCAAATTTTGAAAAGTTTCGGTCCACTCGTCTGGTCCACAGGCCACACAAAGATAGACAGACAGACACAAACAAACTCTTTATCTTATTTATATTGGAAAGGTCAGATCCGTCGTTATTGTAATAGAGCGGTGCTTGAGCGATTCATAGTAGAAATTCAAACTCTGATGAGTGATAATTTCATAGGCTTGCTTTATTACAAGTTTAAACTCTTTAGTCAGTAGAGAAGAGGGCGTGGATCATAAGTCAGAGTTTATGACAATGGGCTTTGGTAGTTCTGTGGGTCACAGTGGGTGAGAGTGGTTCATGGTGGGTGGTGGGTCAGAGTGGGTCACGGTGGGTCGTGGGTCACGATGGATGGTGAGTCAATTGGTCGTGGCTAAAGTTTTCATTTTCCCACGCCCTCTCTGAACTACAGTGTTGAAAATTAATCAGTGAAAATCAATTGCGATTGATCAATCAATTGAAAGTAATTGCTGTGGAAATCAATTGCAATTGAATTAATTGCCAATTAATTTCAATTGCAATTGAATTACTGAATTCAATTGCAATTACTTTCCACTGCAATTACTTTCAATCAATTGGTTAATTGCAATTGATTTTCCATTATTAATGGCCAACTGCAATTAACAATTAACCATTACTTACTTCAATTGTTAATTGCAATTAACAGTTAAATTTACAGATTAATTGTTAATTGTTAATTCAATTGAAATTTGCCCAACACTGCCATCCTCTCATGGTTCGCCCTTTTAAAACTGAAACATGGCGTAAACTATGAGCGCTAGTTCATTGTACATGATTTTGATTGACCGTGATTTTATTTTTTATATCGGACTTCCGAAGAATAAATAAGAGATCACGCCTTCAGTTTTCAAATAAAGGAAGAAGAAAGAAGAAGAAGAAGAAAGGAAAAATGAAAGTGGAGAAGAGGAAAAGAAGAAAAGGAATAGGGAAGGAAAGTGAAGAGAGAGAAATACGAAATGATTACGGAAAAACGATAAAAGATTATATTAATTGTTGAAAAATAACCAAGTTTAATGAACTACTGACAGAGAATTCAATTTGAAATGATTTAGAGTAGACACATGTTCCCACATACAACCCAGACCTGGATCCAGGTAACTACACAAGAGAGAGTTATCCGGACCGAGCCCCGGGGATGAGAAAATTTAATTAAATTAGTTGTTAATTATTTTGTAATGCCAATAATCCAACTAATATTTAGCATTCGTTGATCACAGTTGAGATAGTTTGCACATTTGAGCTATTCAGGAAAAAAAGATATGATATCAATGTTTATTTAATTTAATAACTGTCTTTTCTTTTATAGATGAAAATTCTGGACATTTGATGAGATAGTCGTTTATTTTAGTATATCCTATCAGTTTGGTTGATCGAGTTATCTTATTGGCTTAACTGTTTTTAGAGCCGATTTAACTTTAATTGAAGGTTAGATTGTACGATATACAAAACAAATTAACATACATAAATCACCTTATACGACTATGATTGTTTTAAATACTACAAATTAGTCTTAAATTCTAAACTTAACACTAAATACGATTCCCACTTACACTCCTACAGGACAGTGATATCATAGTCAAAGGAAACAAAACTACAGTGGGTTATACATTTATTAATATCTATTATGAAACATTATGCAACATGCACTATCTACATATATATTAGTACATCAACATTACGATTAATATATATAATAAAACATACGTCGTCATACTAACGTATTCGACATATACATATGTATATCTGACAAAAGAGAAAAACAAAAAAAAATAGGTTTGTTTATTTAACGTACAATTAGATCACATCACATATTTAACGTACTTCACATATATAGTTTGAATCGTTGATTGAGAAAGAAAAATTTATCAATGAAAACAAAAGAAACTTTGGATTTTAGATAAAGGTGAGTCCTTTCTCACTCGATCACTTTATATAAATTTAAATTTGAAGTTTTATTGGAATATCATGAGTCCATTTCTCATTTGATGAAATGCTTACTAATTTCACAATTTAAGTGTTTACTAATTCCACTAAGACCACAGGGAACTACTATCCTTTTGGGTATCGTTCAATAATTTTATCCCTGTATTATACACTAATTATGTACTCTCTGGGTGCTCACTTTAACACCCTCGATAAATAAACATATATATATAGTTCGAGACTTTCCACTCTACGAGGAGTACGTATCAATATATTTTCTTTACTATAGCCATATTCGTCATATTCAGTCATATACCATCATAGTTATGGTTATCGCATAGTCGATATGGTATGTGTGAACACACATATTTTCACTCCGAGTCCAAGGAAGAATTAACTTTATTTTATTTATTCGATGAAGAGAACATAAGAACTTCACTGATCCTGCTTTGAGGATAACGGGACAGGTAAAATATTTCAAATATGGATATATAAGGTTATTTGATTTGCAACGAATTTTCTTATTAATGATGTCACGGGAATAGGGGATAGCCTGTCTTCAGTTAAACTGACATGCCATTTATAATAACAACCACTAGTTTACTTACTGAGATTAAATTATTCAAGCAGAATCATGCACAGAAAATGGCGGTATTCTTACTACTACTGTATGTCGGATCTTTGTTACTATGGCAACCAACTACTGTTCGGGGTTAAACACGACGACATTTAATATATATATATATATATATATATATATATATATATATATATATATATATATATATATATATATATATATATATATATTTATTTAATTCAACAACAAATATTAAATTACTTTTACACTATAATCATCCGTCGTTCATAATTAATAATTCATCATACATACTCTAATACAGAAGGTCGATCCGCGTATATGTGTACCGTATCCGTATCCCTGACCACAGAAGCGACCGAACCAAGTGGTTAAACGCGTGTGCTATACCTGGAGGTTTATTCTATCGTCTGCCAAGCGAAACTGTGTATCGTGTGCATCATGGCTCCAAAGGTGAACTGTTTTTGGATGGGCTACGTAATTGGACTTTTCCATGCCAAATATTCGGTTTCTAAAATTCAAAAGCAGTGCAAAGAAAATGGTTGTGCATTGGGTTCGACGACTATCAAGAACATAATCAAGCAGTATAAAAAAGAAGACATACCAGGTAAGCATTCACCCACTAAGGGGTCGAGGAAGCGAGCGTGTACCACAGTGACTCCACAAGTAGCTCAGAAGTTGCGGCGAATGGCCTTACAAGAAAATCCCCCTCCGCAACGTGTGATGGCAGCTCGAGTCCACATACCACAGTCAACTGTTAACCGCGCCCTGAGTGGGGAAATTAAACCTCCGGAGGGTCTTTAAAAGTCGTGGACATTACCTAAGTGCGGCCCATCGCAGTGAGAGAAAGACCAACAGCAGGCGCCTCTATGAACGCCATCTATCTGGGGAAAAGTGGAAGTTTGTGGCCACACTAGATGAAGCATGGGTGTATCTATCAGATTGTGGCAAAATTCGCTCGATAACTTACACTTCGCGAGATGCAAAAAGCTGTCCTGCGTTCATCCGTTATTGCAAAGCAACTTTCTCGAAAGGATTTATGGTTGTCGCCGGTTACTCGTATCAGGACGAGTTAACAATTCGTCAGGTCCCTAAAAACTGTAAACTCAACTCTGCATTCTTTCAGCAACGTATACTGACCCCAATTTATACAGAAGATCTGCCTCGTTTGTATGGGCATGCCATAAAGCAAGTGTCTGTGCATATGGATAAGGCCTCCTGACATACATCTCGTTTTACCCAGAACTTTCTGAAGCAGACGGAGACAGACACCGGTATTCGTGCTATTCCACTTCATGATATACCAGTGAAATCACCAGATACCAGTCCCATGGATTTCTGCGGCTTTGGTCTACTGAAAAAGGCACTTTTTTCTCGTCGTGTCACTACTCTCGGGGCCTGTGGAAAGCCTGCCGGGAGGAATGGGGAAAGATTCCACTTCCTGTACTTCGTCGTAGTCTTCTACAGTGGAAGTTACGGTGCAGGGCTATTGCCAGACACATGGCCATCACATTGAGGCCAACCGATGGTGGTCCCATGGATTTTCATAAGGTTAGTGCTATTTCAGAATTGGACACATATACGAGGATCGACCTTCTGTATATATATATATATATTCAATAAACATTCATTAAATATTCATATTCTCTGTAATATCCACAACTCCGATCAATAAACTTTTCTTCGGTTGCATTACATTTTACATTACATTCATTTTACATTAATGAAAGAAAGAAACAAATCCAACACCAAGTATAAATGTTTTAATAAATACCCGCGCATACACAATATTAAAGAATAGGATATACTTTTCAGAAATAAAATATTATTGAATATTTCCGGCAGGCATGTGAGTACAATATATATATATATTTAAATGGTAACAAATCTACATTGATATACTAAGTTCTTTTAGTCCCAAATTATTACTATGTGAATATCTATTTTAGTTAACTGAAAACAGGTATCGAGATGATCCATCTTTTAGTATGAAATTTAAAAAAAATGAGACAAGGCTGTAGAAAACAGAGGAAAAAAATTAATTTAAAAGTACAAAAGAACCATAGACGCTTCTGCGGCAGGTCAAATCATGATGAAACCCGTTCCCTTGTTACGATGCATTAGTGAACTACCTCCACGAACCACGTCTTACGATAGCTCAGTTTTAGATTTGAAATGTAAACACATACTAGGCAATGAAAAATTATAAGGTTCAAACTTTTGGGGGGAAGGTCGAAATAAAAAAAAAACTTTAGAGAAGGAGCAGAAGAAAGAATAGGTAAAAAGAGAGGAGACAGAACACTACGACTACGAAAGATAAGTGGTCGAACTTACATATACAACATACTATAACCAAATATTTTCTTTTATGCCAAAAAGGGTTCGGCTTACCAAATAAATAGCCAAAAAAACAAATATCTTCAACAATGAGACGAGTCTGTGCCCTCAATGGGATTTTCGGAAAGACAAAGGGTTTAGGGAAATCCCACCACTCACCGTATCCGGTCAACGCCATTGAAGACCCCGGAATCACCAGAAGGTTGGTGTAGCCTCTAATTTAGAATTTCAAAATAAAAAAAATCATCCGACCCCTTAGAAGTTTAAGAGGTTCAAGGACAGAGCGGAAACTAAAGTGAACTACGATAAGAATAGGAAAACCTAATTAGGGATTTGCCAAAATTTAAAAAAAATAAATAAATCTAATTTTGTACTGCCGATTTAAACAGCCAAATAACGCCAGTGGCTACCCATCCGCAAGTGTGCCAGTCTTTAGGTGTCTATCAAATTTCACAACTACTTAATTTAAAACTAAGAGAGAATGAAAATGTGTGGCGGGGGAAAATTGACACCTGGGTATGGTACATCGAAAGTCTACTGTATATTTTTATCTAATTTCTTATTACCATCCAAATTATTTCCGCCTTGAGCAATATAAACAATAGTAAAATAGGCTTGTTGAGTGACGCGGGAAAAATCTAAATTACAGAGTTACACTGAACCAAAATGCAGGGATTTCATCAAACTATATTTTCAGCTGGTCAATAAATTCCATGAATATTCTAAAAATGTTTTGTAATTCAACCATATAATACTATTTACAATGTCAGACCAAATTTTCAATGTTGTATGTCAATGTAAACAAATCTCTCCCCAAACTGTGAAGTAGAAAGGTAGCCTTCTGTATTTGCACAAACTTCTTCATACAGGACTCGGGTGTGAAAATCAATACCCGAAATAATCATAATAATACTAATAATCCCACATTACATCATATATCTCTCGAAGTGCCTTCTTATTCATAAATATTTACTTCACTATAATCAATAATCATATTTATCATTCATATTCATGTATACTCATAACTAATATGTCGTCGATTTACTAATAGGCACCCTATACTTCATATTACTGACTGTTCGAGGCAGTCACATTCATTTAATATACTTATATTCAACTAAAATTCAATAAAATCGTAGTATTGATCAAAGACCATTTAGCTTCAAAACCTAATACACAGCCAGGAAAATTATATGTTTACACAGTTAAGAAAGAGAAATTATCAAAACTGATTCTCTATTTAATGCAATTTGTTTAAACTACAACAATGAACTTTCATTCTGCGGTTACGAATCAAAATAAAATTAATGTTATGGTCTGACTTGAAACACGAGTTTATATGGCTGAAATACTATTTAAGGAAATAAGTGAAGTTCATTAACGTTAATATTTCAGTTGTTTGATTAGATAGAACGTCAAGATTTTCAGTAATGTTGTATCAAAGATCAATATAGCCACCAAATGGTTTATCTAAGCCAGAAACGGTATAGAATTTTAAATAATAACTAATTTACCACGAATGTCGACGAACCTATTTCACTAATGAAGTACGAAATTTGGTCACAACGGCGCTGTACTCGCATGTGAATTCTCCTTGTACTCAGTCTATTAATTCGCTGCTAAAATTACTGAAATACTTTGACATTCATGTCCACAAACTATAATGGAAAATTTGATAATGAACAACACACTGTCCAGTCCTGCACACTCATATCCCATACTCATCAACATACTACAATTAACTACCATTCACATCACTAGACAATTACACCTACTAATACATATAACTCGACACATACTACTCAAAATTAAATACACACCAAAACCACAAATAAATTATCACTAAACCGGCTCTGAATTCAAAGAATAAACTGATCTAGGACCTGGTAGCCCTACTCATAATTACTACATCTTTACCAAAACAAAACAGAAGATGATTTGGAGATCCCCTTCCTGAAGGGAAGTCTCCCAAAACTGGTAATTCAACCCATTTTTTGGTGGGAAATGGTATTCATTCTAGAAATCGATGAACTATACTGTTTTAACTATATAAATAATATCAATTTACCTTCACTCAGCCACAAAATCCAGGTAAACTTAATGTTTGACGAACGGCTATAATAGTTTGACTTATCACCACAGATCCGATGCCAAAGTACACAAGCGACCTCTTCACTACCCATAATCCCCAAATAAAATTGTACCAATCAAAGCAAGGAACTTGGTGTTGAGAAAATAAACCGAATAAGTATTTACTAAAATTCTAAATATGACTGAATTTTAACATAATTAAAGTATATCAAACTAAGTGAAAGGGGATTTAAAATATTCTTTTAAATTCAGATTAGTGTTTAAAGCCAAAATTTTTACGAAATGGCGGATATATAATTTCAACTAGGAGTAAAACGGTACTACCCATAATTCTTTGTAATAAATGCGTTTGCTTCTAAAACTATCATATACTAATGTAAAATAAAAGTAATTTTCCCTCAAAATATAATTTCTACCGATTTGTAAAATAGTTTAAATAAATACTAATTTGGAGAATAATAATAATCAAATAACTAAAATATACCGACCGAAAAGTATAAAAAAAAAATTAGCGAGATATACTCGGGGTAAAATGTGCGTTCCCTCCCAACAAAAATTCTGTACTATCAATGCTGTGACGGTATGTCACAGGTTGTCCAGCACATGTCTTACATAACTGCGTAGATACAGCAGGGACGTCATTTAGGGAGACAGGAGGAGGCAATTGCCCCCTTCAAGAATTTGGGGATATATATACTTTAATCGATTGTCTACTAATCATTAACATCATAGGTATTCTGCCTTTATTGGCAGGTCACTTGCCGCAGCTGAGAAGCTTCCATGATCCACGGTCCTCCGCTAACCTTTTCGTCTTCGCGTATGATCTTTCTGTTTTTATATCATCCATTAATTGTAATCTCCTTCGTCCCCTCCCTCTCTTTCCCGCCACCATACCCTCTAGGACGTCCCTCATGATACAATCTCTTCTTAGGCAATGCCCCAACCAGTTCCTCTTCCTAATAATATCTAAAAGTGTTCTTTTCTCACCCACCATTTCTAACACTCTCTCATTCGTTTTCCGCTCGACCCAACTAATTCTTTCCATTCTTCTCCACACCCACATTTCGAAGGCTTCTAGTCGATTTTCATCACCTTTACGTAATGTCCACGTTTCCGCCTCATACATTGTCTACTAATATACTAGTAAAAAACGTGAAAGTCTTGTGTCGGTGGTGCTCTTACCTCCCTCAAGCGAAGTCTGAAATGACATCCCTGAGTACAGCTGCTGATAGATTAAGTTGTGACATAGAAAGCATTGTTGCGAAGCTCTTCTCTTATTTCTCTGTATACACAGTATGAATAGAGAGGCTAAAATTTTTGTGAAATGGTTGATGTTGAAACTGGAACTATTTTACCACATTCCAAAACTCGTTGATTTTCTTTGATGCCTGCAGTAGAACTGTTTGATGCTTTAAAGGATTCTTCCTAACAAGAAAGGAGAAAGCTTCAAAGATTTTGCTTACGTTTATAAATAATTCTTTAAGTGAAGCATACCTATGGTTTATCCATAGCCAGCTTAGTACTTCCCACAACGGAATTAAGAAAATTGAAGGAAGTGCAAGAAGTGTTATGGAGGTCAATGATGTATTGGAAGGTATGCTTAAACCTATGTCTAAAAGAAAACAGGAATAGTTTCTATCATTTAATATAAAATCCGTTCTTAAAAGAATGAAATTACGCAACAAGACAAAATCAATTTCAAAAATCAAGTTAATGAGTTTTATGAAACCTGTATTGAATATCTAAGGAAATAGAGTATGTCGTTCTCTACTTTTTCAATATTCAAATGGATGCTGTTAAAGGACATCCCAGTTGGAAACAGGTTAAAGATTGTGTTGCTTACTTCAACGAGAAAGGTATTGAAATAAATTATTCTTTGCTTTTCGATCAAATGGCTTCGTTGAAGGATTTTGTTAGTAATAATATAAAGGAATGAAGCGAGTAAGAACCCTCCCCCCCAAAAAACACTCCAGTGCCACGAGAAGTGGGTTTGTTTTTTCAAAACCCATACTAGGTCTGAAAAGCACTGTGAGTTTTTAAGAATATGTCAATATGTGTTTGGGATCCCTGCCTATAATGCAATACTGAAAGAATATTTTCACTCATTAACATTCAATGGACAGACGAAAGAAACAGGATGGGAGTGGAGATCCTTTCTGAAATTCTTAAGTTCTATACAATTTAGAAGTGGACTGTTGTAACTTTTATAGCTTTGTATAAGAAAAGAAGGAAGTTTTAAAGATTGCTATGACAACAGCTAAGTATTCTCATGAATCTTCATCAAATGAACTCATGTTTTGCATTACATTATTCTCATGATTATCTCATGTTTTTGATTTTAATAAATTGATAAATGTTTCATATGTTTCTAGTAATGTTTTCAAATATTTCATTTTTTGTTAGCTGCTGATAGTTATTTGTTACCTAATTAATTCCACAACCTTTTCAATAGGTTTTAAAAGGAAAAAGTGTAAATTTGCCCTTTTTTGTGAGAGATACAAAAAAGGGAGAACGGAGAGCCTAAAACTGTAGATTTAACTTCTTGGAAGAAACTGTTCAGATTTGCTTTTCATAATCTACGAATCCCCAGAAACCAAACAACATCTTTAGTCACTAACATTTTTAAACAAAATCTAAGAGAGTCTTCTGTAGTAGAATGTCCTGCAACTTCAAGTAAGAAGATCAAACCCGACTTATCTAAATTGATTACAGCTAATCGCTGATTTTGATACAAGAGGTGCCTCAAGATTACTGATATCCGATGATTCTCTGGCTCCTTCGAGTGATGAAACTTTTGTTAGTCTACAAAACAAACATCCGTCTCCTTCCAGAGTTTTAGAAATGCCGGAGCAACCAGAGTGCTTGACACCTTCTCTTCTTGTAAATGAAGACATGGTATCAAGAGCAATCCATAATTTTAAGAGTGACTCCGCTTCTGGAATCGATGGCTTATCCCCTCAACACCTGAAAGACTTAATTTCTAAATCTACAGGATCATCAGCGTATGTTTTACTAGGCGAAATCACGAAACTGGTTAACACCATTTTAAATGGAAACGTAAATCAAGACGTGTGGAAATACCTTTTTGGAGCCAATTTGTGTGCATTACGAAAAATGGATGGCGGAATCAGACGTATAGCAGTTCGATGTGTTTTTCGACGACTAGCATCCAAGAAAGCTGTTTTGCTCGTTTACAACCAATGCTGTCAATACTTACAACCACACTAACTGGGGTTTACAACTAAGAAAAGGTAATGAAGCTATTATACATGCCACACGGACATACATAAAGAGAAATGAAAACGCAAACAAAGTAATCTTAAAAATTGATTACAAACATGCCTTTAATTCGGTGGAAAGAGATTCAATGCTAAAAGAAGTGAAATTTTTTATGCCACATTTGTATTTTGGGGGGGGGGGGCAAAGCTATGCTTATCCATCAATATTTATGGAGAAAGAACTATCTCATCGCAAGTAGGATGCCAACAGGGAGATCCTGCAGATCCAATGTTGTTTAGTTTGGCTATTCATCCGATAGTCCAAGCGCTTTGTTCTGAATTGAACGCCTTTTATCTGGATGATGGAACCCTAGGAGGATCGCCGAATATAGTCATAGAGGACATGAAGCATTTAATTGCAGAATCTAAGAAAATTGGGCTAGAGGTGAATCCATCGAAATGTGAACTCTATGTTACACATCGGGTAAAATAGACACAGACGTAGAAATCCAATTTAAAGAGCTGCTGCCAGGCATACGTATTATACAATCAGATGAATTATCGTTATTAGGGTCTGCACTCCACGAAGAAGGATATGAACTCCATTTCGAGAAACATATGAATAGTTTCAAAGTAATAACTGAGAGACTAAAAAGTTTACCAAATCACATAGCTTATTTTCTTCTCAAAAATTACTTCGGCATTCCAAAGCTAACGTACTTTTTAAGAACTGTTCCAACATGGAAAAGACCATCTAAAGTTTTACAGATAGATAATTACTTGAAAAAGGCATTACAGCTAATAATCAACTATTCCCTAAACGAAACCCAATGGACACAAGCAAGCCTTCCAACCCGCTTAGGAGGTCTAAACATACGGAAAGCATCGGACTTGAGCCTACCAGAATTCCTTTCCTTTTGCCATGGGGTGCGTCCATTTGTCTCCAATATTTTAAATAGTTCAGTTGACAACGTGGATATACATCACATGGATGAGGCTTTGGAAATTTGGAAGGGGATCTACAACAGTAAAATTCCTGAGGCAAAAGAATTACAAAAAAGTTGGGATGCAATATTATTACAGGAAGTAATAGATAATGAAGTAATTACTGAAAGTATAACTGACACTGTGCGTATGAAAGCTTTACAGAAAAAAGAGACCGGTGCTTGGTTGCAAGCCACGCCATCTAAAACAATTGGTACCTTTTTAGATAACAAAGTTTTTCAAATATGTGTAGCTTTGCGTCTGGGGGTAAATATCTGCCATACATTTACTTGTACATGCCAAAGCAGAATGGATGAAAAAGGGTTACACCACTAAGTTGTTCTAAAAGTAGAGGAAGATTAGTACGCCATGGTGAACTGAACAACATAATAAAACGAACGTTAGCGAGCATTGATTTTCCAAGCATTTTGGAACCACCAGGAATGTTTCGAGAAGACGGAAAGCGGCCAGATGGAATTACCCTAACTCCATGGAAAATGGGTCAACAGTTGATATGGGATGGCACATGCGTGGATACCTTTGCACCATCTTATTTGTCATCACCACAAAAACGAAGCAGGTAGTGCAGCTGGAGTGGCCTGCAAGAGAAAACACTCCAAGTATTCTAAACTGAAAGAAGAGCATCTTTTCGTTGCTTTTGCAACTGAAACTATGGGGGTTTTCAGCAAAGAAGCTCACAAATTTTTTAAAGAACTGGGTTCCAATTTGATTACTAAATCAGGCGACGCCTGAAGCCAACAATGTTTAGTACAACGCATTAGCCTAGCTATACAAAGAGGCAATGCGATTAGCATCTTAAGCCCCTTCCCTTCACACAAGTTAGAAGAAATCTTTTATCTTAATTAAACATAAAACCTATTTCGAATTAAAATAAAGTCTGGAAACATGGGCCATATTCAAACAATTAAGAAGAAACATTAAAGAGATTTTGACGCTAATAATCTATGGGCGCTACTAAAATTAAATCCATTTTTGATAGAAATATTGCCGTCGTAATAAACAACACCATTTGAATAAGTTACAAATGATGCAATTGTACTTAGGTTGGTCATAACTGTTCTTCTAATTGGAAATGCATTCATTAAGTACAAGACTTGCCTAATATTTGCTGCAGAACGTTGAATATATTACTTATTCACCATCTTGTTTAAATTGTTAAATAGAAATAAGAAACTTAGAAAATATAACGATAATCAAGACTAGTCACAACAATGTTTCATTCAGTTTTTCGTATTTTATTTATGTAAAAAAATAACGGTAGTCATGGATTAAATTAAACCCATTGTAAAAGATTGTAGGTAATAATTAAGAGCATGTTTTTTAAATATAAACAATTAAATTGTAATTTATCTAACATAAACAACGTTTAAAAAGAGTCTAAAAAATATATTTAGGGGAGCAACCTATCCAGAAATAAAAGGTGTCCTGTTTTTTCTATTTGACGATTTGGTCACCCTAGCCTAGGTACACCTTTATCTGTACGATGGCTACCTGCCATTAACAGTTGTTTATGGGCCCCACAGTGTGGATGTACTTGTTATTAAGGTGAGTATTATATATTTTTGAAAACCTGTATAATGCGTTTGGGATTTCCTACTGAAGTTCTTTTTCTTATACATTTAGACTTTAGGCTTCTACCAACTCAAAACTCACCTCTTGTTTAATACTCAATGCGGATTTTCATCTACTGTCATCGCTATCAGCAGGTTTTCATGATGAGCGTAGTATCCGTTTGTTTGTAGAACAGAATGAACTGTGTGTTGTAGATTTTCTGGCAGAAAACGTGATAGTTTAACTATGCTAAACAGATGCATGGCGCCCATTTCGCACGAAGGATTTCGCTATATTGAAAACCAGGCCGGAGCGTATACTATAACAATGTACTGGCAAAGTAGACACAAACTTGAACTAGGTTAATCAGTACTGATGTAGTGGCGAAGCATCCTACAGGCCAATCTAAGCGATCGTGAATGTGATAATGGTCCTGGTTTTCTGTTTGCTAAATCGGTAGTACACAATCCTGTAGCAACAGCCTTACAAATTTCAAAGAAATAATTCTGGTCGCTGCTTAAACCATGTTTCTTTTTTTTTTTTCATTTCAGACACCCATTCAACGGGAATGCGTGTAAAGAAGACGATCGGTGAACGTTCACAATCCTTTGATTTCTTTCTGGTGGGGCCGGAAAAAGCGTTGGGCTGGTCGTCCCACCATCCAATTCGGTAACCAGGTGTCGAAATAACTCGTTGGTATGAAGAAGGCAAATGAGATGCTGCAGTTCCTTTCCTAGGGATCTTTGTATCTGACTTATCACGCCGTTATCCTATCCTGTGTTCGTGGCTTCACCATCGCTGCCGACTGCCTCAAGACTTGACATGTCGTATTGGTTCTTCTCTAAACGCTCCAATATAGAGTCGGCAATATCCTTGCCAGTGCCTGACATAGGTGTGGCATGAACCAAGTATTCTGAACCGGGCTCCGATAAAACTGAGATATGCTTTTCTGTAACCTCTCGTCTTCGTAGTTTGCCGCTAATTTTTTCTTGCACAAATGTTTCATCCTTTTTCCGTCGAAGTAGATACTTGTAATCGCCCGGCCTAGGTGAGCCTTTTCTTTCTGGATCTTCTCACCCAGTTTATCTTTTCTTCTTCGTACCTTAGATCTGTCAACAATAAGATTTTTGTTCTCTGGTGTTATGAGTGTCGCGTCCTGAAGTACGGCAGAAGCGATCAAAGCAAGCTATCTGTCTGAAACTCCAGTTCTAAACTCTGCCTCCGGTGTATTTTGAAGACAGATGCGCTTTATGCTATGTTTCCTTCTTGGTCGCGCCACGAAGTCAGATCCCGACGTGCTTCCCGATTCAACAGCTTCGCTGGATTCCCCTGACAACGCCAGTATCTTTGACCTGTGCCTATTCCTAATCCCACTAGTTGATGGACTTGCTTCAACACTTCCAGCGTCTTTCTTGGTTGTCTGCCCCTTAAATCTGCTCACTTTACGGGAAAACATCTTTGACAGAGATTTGCTTGTTCGGACGTCAATGTTACCAATGCTCATTTTCCGTTATGTTCTCTGGTCCAAAAGAAACTTGAATTCTCGTTTTGGAATCTTGCGTGTCGTCTCAGAGTTGCAATCTTCGGCGATTTTACATCTGCAAGACGCAACATCAAAAAGACACTTTTCTGCGTGTGCAACAAAACCTGATGGAGTGAAATGTTAGTGCTTGTCGACTGAAATGTTTCAAGCATGTCAAAAACTCTCTTTTCTGAAACCACAGGAATGCTTGTTTTATGCCAAATATGTACAACTCTTTGTCCAACTAGTTTACAAATGTTAGTCACTTTTAATTTAGTTACACTTTCGTCACCAATTAAACCACTTCGAAACCAATGATAATGTCGCATAACGTCAGCGTGCGTGGGAACTGCACTTGACTCATTTCACTTGGAGTGCCAAATAAGCCTCGTTCCACACTTTCCCGTGTTGGTCTGCTATGAGGCTTTTTCTTCATCTTGCTTTCCATTGCTTCCGATCTTGGAAACCAAAGTATACAAAATATCTCTGAATCGTATCGCACTAAGAAGACTGTATCTTTACGTAAAATGCACAAATTCTCTGTCTTAACAGAAGCACTAGCGAACTAAAACCGTTAAAGCTTAAGCTGCAATAAACTGACCTGTTGGATTGGTTGGCCGAAGTACGCAATATTTATACCACCGGCGAACTTCGAGCGAGAATATTCTAGAAACGTCGGCGTAGGTTCTGGAGCCAACGAGACGAGCGGGAGGTGCGCGAATCTTCTGGACGGAGCCGGACGTTGCGATGACTCTTGAAGAGTGTGGCCAAAGTAAGCAACCACGAAGTTGTGTAGCCTACCACTAGATGGCATTTGCTGTCGGTGTACATAACAAGCGAAGAGTTGCCAAAAACAAATCTGTTATACCAAGAGCTATGCCTATAATCATCGTTAACGTAGCATTCCAAACAAAAATCTGGATATTAATTCCAACAACTGAGCTAATATGGCTGTACTTTGACTCACAAACATTTTAAAATTATTTACTGGCATTATTAGAAGTTTTTTTAATAAAATAATTGTACACCTGTTTCAAAAAGAATATACGTATTACAAAGAATTATTTTGTCCAAACTATCGATCGCTGTGCCTCGGCTAGGCTATTGGAGAAACGAATACATAGTCTAGTTTATATTAATAGCCGCTAGATGTCAGTTGTGTTCTGTTTCGCTTGGTAAGCGTCATATGTTTAAAATGGCTACTCCGCAGCAGAAATCATTTTGTGTTCTCGAGTTTGTGAAGTACAATTCCGTGATTACAGTGCAAAGACGTTTCAGGTTGAGGTACCAAATTGATCCTCCGAATGGTTGGAACATTCGCAGATGGTATCGACAGTAGCTACAGGATGTGTATGTAAAGGAAAGAGTCCTGGCCGCCCTCGTGTTCCTGAAGAAAATATTGCACGAATTCAAACTGCTTTCCAACGTAGTCCTTCAAAATCAACTCGTCTGCCAGTCGGGAGTTACAAATGCCAACAACAACAATTTGGCGTGCTTTCAGACGTCGGTTTGTTATGAAACCATACAAGTTACAGCTGTTACAAGCTCTGCGTCCTTATGACAAACGCAAACGTGTGGCATTTTGTAACGAGATTCTGGATGTTATTCACAATAACACTTTTGCACAACGCATCGTGTTCAATGATGAAGCGACTTTCCGTGTTAGTGGTCAGGTAAACAAACAAAATGTTCGAATTTGGGGCCTACAGAACCCACATGCAGTCTATAACACGTAGGAGATACGCCCAAAGTCAATGTGTTTTGTGCGATATCCCGATCATCTACTTACGGCCCATTCTTCTTTAATGGAAACACGGTTAACAGTCAACAGTATCTCGCTATGTTACAAAACAGTTTGTTTCCGAGGCTGCACGAAGACAGCTTCATTTTTCAACAAGACGGGGCACCCCCTCACTGGAGTCGCCAAGTACGTAAATATCTGAATGAAACTCTACCGAACTGTTGGATTGGTCGTCAAGGAGCTGGCGACTTAGCATGTCTCAGCTGGCCTCCACGGTCACCGAATTTGACACCCTGTGACTTCTTCCTATGGGGTTTCGTTAAAGACAACGTTTATGTACCACCACTCCCACAGAACCTGGAAGAGTTGAAGAACCGGATCCGTACTGCCATAACATCAGTGACGCCGGACATGCTTGCCCGAGTATGGGAGGAATTTGAGTATCGATGTGATATTGTTCAGGTCGCTGATGGAGGACATAGTGATCATCTGTAATTTTAACTTTGAACTGTAATTTGAACGTGAGAGGTTCGTAAATATGTGTGTAAAATTTCATATTTGTATGTCTTAAAGTTTAATAAATATATGCATTCGAAATACGTATATTCTTTTTGAAACAGGGTGTATTATAGCCATGAGGTAACTCTAAAAACGAGCACAAGTAGCTTTTCTGTCATTCATGTTGTGCGTATTGCAATATGCAATATAAAATTAAAAATGGTTCACAACCTACAGGTCTCAAACCGTTGAGATTAGAACCCATGTTCACTTGAACTTATTTGCTTAGAATCGCTAATACTACTACGGTATTTTCCGAAGTATTGCCCCTTTCTCCTGGGACACCCTGTATATAGATTTCCAGTGTAAAACTTTTCACAGATGTTATCTAGTACAATGTTAGAAAATAAACATTTTTGTTAGTAATTATTATTTCTGTTACCAACTCAGAGATATTAACGTTATTTTCAAGGTCTTGCTGCAATATGGGGAGTGTTGGCAGTGGGACTGTTTGCAGACAACCCTGAATCTTTATCAACGACAAATGGACGAAGTGGACTTTTTAAAGGTAAATCCTTTTCTAATACGACATGCTATTTAACAATATACATATATTCAGACATGAACCACCTTATCTATTGTAGAACATTCTACGTACCGTACATGAGGGCCACTTGGACCCAATTTTGGAATAAATTCGATCTTTCGGCTTGTATTCATCCACGAAAACTCGAAAGTTATTGTAATAACCCATATTAAATGGAACTACTGGCTTTATTATGCATATTGAGGACAGTTTTAGTTACATATATTGAAAGTGATTATTATAGAAAGAGTCCAAGTAAGACTCGCGTTCGGACTACTTGAACACCTCCCCTCCTTATTTTCCTACAGTAAACCATTGAAATCTGCTCTGGAACTAAGTAGGACGTAGATGTTCCAAGAACAACACTTTGTATTTACTGAAAAACACAGAGAAGATACTATAAAATGGTAAGAGGTGAGCCCTCTTTATGTTAGCAGCGAATCCTGTCGTTGACTGGGGGTGCAGTTTCAAAAATAATTTCGCCCAATCTCGACTGGGAAGATTGTCTTAGAAAGCAACGACAGTCCTCCCATGCATGGCTAAATAGGACTTCACAATAAATTTGAAATCAAGTTAAGCAACGGTAAATCCGAAATCACAGACTTTAGCCTATGCAAAATCACAGCTAGCACCTCTTCTTCAGTGAACACTCGAATGGCCCGGATTCTGCCTTCATCTGTTCTTCAATCTTCTTTATTGGAACAACTTATCTTTAAGTGAGCCTCAGCTTCTCTTTGCGACATTTTCCCAGACCGAGTTGCTGCTAAACATTCTTCAAGTTGCTGTTCTGTAAAATCAGCATAATTTCGTCATCCAGGCAATCTTTTATATTGATGTACTATTATGTACTGATACCTGTAAGGAAACAATGAAAATCCTTACTTGTGTGACATGTGACAACATACCTCTATGTTGCATTGATAAACAAAGGATAGGGTGGGGCAAAGTAGCCCTGTTTTCCAGGTCATGTGTACACACTTCATAAATAACGAAATTACGGACACACCTTACTGTATATGAGAAAGTTTACCATGTCAGTTTCATTAACCTATATAATTATTTATGTGTTTACTTAGCATTGGATCCACTTCCTTGCAAATAATGTGCACACATAAAAGTTTGGCGCTCAGTAAATACACTCTTTTCGTCAACGACGTTTCTTACCAATGCTGTTACTTTGTAGTTCAGCACAGAACTAGTTTCAACGTGTGTACGCCTGCATTATGATCCATCTAATGGATCTAACTCTGAACTCATTCAACATTGCATTGCATATGGGAGTTTAAACGAGTTTTTGGTATGGGTCCAAGTAGCCCCTTCAGGGTCCAAGTAGCCCCCAATCACGATACTTTATTGTACATGTTAAAATATTCAATAATAATAATAATAATAATAATAATAATAAGAAGAAGAAGAAGTATGAGTTCTGTACTATCGTCGGGTATCCTTGCTTGTAGCTGAAGGAGTATTCTTGAAATATTAGGGAAGATGTGATGTCAAAAACTAATTAGAGTTTCAGGATGCAAAGGCACACTTGGCAGTGAGAAGTTTTGCGTTCTGCTAAGAATATCTTTTCGTTTTGCTAAGAATATGCAGTAAAACTTTTAAAAACGTTTTCTGTATCGTAGTTACATGTTCACTTAACTATATTCCTATTTTTTCTTTTTTCTTTTCTTTATTTAACTTAATAACAAGATATCTTAAAGTGTCATCAGTTCAGCTACATTCAATGAAAGTGAAATCAGAAATAGCTTGATGCATAGCGTGAATCAGGCGCGCACCCAGTATTTTTTATTGGGGGATCAAAGCTTTGGCAAGGGGGAGGGGGTGTTCAGTACTAAAAACCACTACATCTATGAAGTATTGATCGTCTTTCTGGACACGAAAAGACTATAAGTAATTGCAAAATACTTCCTTTTATATCTTCAGAAAAAAATATAGAACTAACCTGTTTTTATGAGAGGAAGAGTACGAATGAAGTGTAAGATCAAATTTTCATGCTACATAGATCATTTCCCTGTTAAAAAAGTATGGTTTTATTGACAAAGTATATAAATTTATGTTGGATAAGGAGGTTTGGAGGGATGTGGATCCGTGGCAACCATGGAGTTAATTTTTTGTTTTCTCTTTCTTATTTCTTTGCTTTCTTTATTTCTTTCTTATTCAAAAATGAGATGTTTAACTTCAATAAATAAGATTTAAAAAAAAAAACTCTCCATGATTGTATGCTTAGCCCATTAGAGTTTAATACAGTACAAGTCATCTACTATAAATATTGAGGGTTTTATACACTAATCCGAAATACAATTAAATACAGTAAAACAAGGACTTGATTTAAAAAAAAATTGCATATAGAAAAATTGAGAATAGGGTAGTAAATTAGTAAATGCCAATATGTTTTATTTATCTGTTTATGTTTGCAGGTGGAGGCTGGTATTTGCTGGGCGTTCAGGCTCTTAGCTGTGTTTGTTTAATGGCGTGGGCCGGGATAACGACAGCTGTAATTTTATGGGTACGTAGCAATATGTAATTCAATTTTTTATATGTAGTTTAAAATTTAAAAAATAAATTGGAATATGAGTTTCCTATTTTTTATTACGTCAATTATAGAGAAAATCAGTAAAACCATAAACATAAATTGCTACTTGATCCTACTGAAAAGAAAAAGAAAGGCCAAAATTAGACTTCAAAGACTCACTTCCGCCTAAAAGACAGCGTCAGTATCCAATAAATAGTATGAAGTCATTTCTTGTAACATTATCTTTCCTTCTGAATACCCTAATTTGTTCTCTTCCACATCCTTTCCCTTTACTTTATATTTTGCTACATTTTACTAAGTTTTCTATTATCATATGTCTTACAAATACTATATTTATGCTTTCAACTTCTGTTCTGTTTTTAATATTGCACGAGGTGCATTCAAGTAATAACACCTCCAATTTCTTTTCTCAGGACTGGTAATAAATAGAAGCGTGCTGTTTATTTTAAAATATTCGAGCATTCGTTGTCAATGCGTGACAGAAAATGGGAACATCATACAGCACACAGAACTCTAGCGGCAACGGTGAGAGTGATTACTATTTTGATACTTACGATGCTCGTAAAAGCGCTACGCTTTCATTATAAGAACGGCGCGTAATCATTCGTTTTCGCCATTTGCGTGGCGTGACACTGCTTGAAATTCATCGCCATTTCAGTGAAATATGCGACGATGGTGTCATGGATGTGTCTAATGTGCCTCCGTTGGTGCGACAGTTCAAAGAAGACATAACACCGTGTGACAACAAACCAAAACAACGCACAAGCCGAGACAGATCCCACTGAAATGCCAACTTTGCAGGCGATGTGTTCCATACTCATTCGGCGATCCACCAAAACAACTTTCTGCACTCATTTGATTATGTCATCAAACTAACTTGTGCGAAGACGAGAGACGACGTTCTGTCTTCGTTGAACTTCGCACCCACGAACGCACATTAAACATATCCATAACACCATCAGCACATGTCTCAGTCAACTGACGATGAATGTCAAGCGGTAGTCATCACTCTCACCGCTGCCTCTAGAGTTCTGTGTGCCATACGGTGTTGCCATCTCCGTTAGGCATTGACAACGACTGGTAGTGAATTTTAAAATAAACAGCACGTTTCTATCGGTTACATGTCTTGAGGGGGTGGGAATTCCAGATGTTTTTTTTTTTTTTTTTTTTTTTAACTTGAATGTACCTCGTAGTTCTTCATGAGCAAAAATTTATACAATTAGCTTCTATTATGACAGGATCAACTGCTGATATTCTTAGTATTGCACAATCAATCAACCGGCTTTATCAATTAATCAATCAATTAATGTATTCAATTTTATATAACAGCTTCCAAAGACTTTCTCTTTATTATTCTTCCATCCAGCTACCATTTTATAATGATTTGTAAGATCACTTTCCTTTAAAACTATGTTCTTTCATATCATTTCTTGTAATATATAATATATGTTCAACTAAATTAATCCCTGGAAACTTTTAATGTATTTTTTCCAGTATGATATATAATATGACAATCACAGCTTTATGTTTATGATTATACGTATGAGATAAAATGCCTTGAGTGTATATGTACTTGTTTTATAATTTTATTTATTTATTCCACACTCTGTGAAAGATAGTACTCCAGTGCATCGACATATATTTTCATTCATGATCTCTTCAATGAAGCACGAATTCCCATATTCATTTGCACAAATACACTTCTATATACGATTTCAAATTCACTTCCGTGTTCCATATTTGGAGTATCCTTTTTCTATAAAATGTTCAAGCTCCACAATCTTCGTGTTCAGACCAGCACACTTCTAAATGATCTTTCAGAAAATTAAATTTTGTTCAATTAAATTATTTCAAGTTAAATAACTTATGGTTGTATTTCTTATTACTTTCGTATAAGTAAACTACGATCTTCTCATAACTTCGATTACATAGCCTGCATGTAAAGTTTAGAGAAGTTTGTCAAATGTTTCAGTGTAAAATGGTTTTATTGTTATTTGCTCATCAAATATTCCTTTCTGAACTGCTTGTAATTTGTTTCGCATAATCTTTGTTTTCTATCTTATGTGTAGGTAGTAAACAAAATAGTTCCCATCCGTATGGAAGACCATGAAGAACTGCTCGGCGCCGACTACGTAGAACATATGATCAAACATGGAGGTGTCGGTGTCAGTCGGGCTCTCTCGGCTCTCAAGCAATTTCATAACATAGACACGTCACACGTTACAGCTGTTGGATTCAACACAGGTGAGAATTTGGGAAAGATATTCCTAGAAATAAGACTTCCTTAATGGTATAACATTGTCAACAAATTGCACATATTGAAGTAAAAGGTGTCCTGTAAAGAACGCAACTCTTAAAATGCCCGCCATTCCTGTTCTAATAAGTTGGCAGCACTGAACGCTACACGATTTTCATCTGTTATCTTTGTAGTTAGTAGTCACGGAGCGCCGAATAGCACATGATCATCATATGTTTTCTGTACGGATAGGAACGGAGCGCTGCACGACCTAATAGCGTATTGTCATGCTGAAAACTTATTACAAATGAGGTGAATGTTGCGCAGAGACTGTTCGGAAACTTCGTAAAACGTTTAGTCAATGTAATGCATCGAATAAGTTGACTGTAATGACGTTGACGAAACATTTACGGAGTTTGCGAACAGTCTCTGCATAGCATTCACCTTATTTGTAATAAGTTTTCAACATGAGAATACGCTATTAGGTCGTGCAGCGCTCCGTTCCTACCCGTACAGAAAACATATGATGATCATGTGCTATTGTACGCACCGTAACTACTAACCACAAAGCCAACAGATGAAAATGGTGTAGCGTTCAGTGCTACCAACTTACTAGAACAAAAATGGTGGGTATTTAAAAAATTGCGTTCTTTATTAGACAGCCTTTATATGAATCTTCAAGCCAAGACTATTTGTAATAAAATTCAAAAGCAAAAGGCCTTTCTTCACTATATTCCTTGTAACAAATTAAAGTGTTTTTCAGGATCGAGGAAACAGTCATTAATAATAAAGTAGACTGACTTCTCACATGCTTGCTCTTTCACTGCCAACACATGCGTACTATTTAGAACCTGCAAAAATCGACTTACATAAGTATAACAATTAACGTTATGGCATAATTTCATGTTTATTTTTTCTATCTCATTCATTTCTATGGAGAAAAAATTGTCTGCTTCCTTTGAAACGAATTGGAATTTTTATGTTTAATTTTACTGATTACTTGTTCAAAATTATTTTACTGTGCCTTACCTAACTAACTCCTGGCGGAATAGGCTTAAGGGCCCAGGGCCTAGCAGCCGGCTTTTAGCACTCATTCCTTGAGGCTTATGAGTGTTCAGCACATCAGCTCCCCTAGCAATTTGTGTCACCTTTGTAGACCGGAGTTCGCTAGCCATTTCTTCAAGTAGCTCCTCAATTGCCTTCACGACACTGAGTGGACGCCACAATCCCAACACCATTTGGTGGGTTCTAACGATCGCCCATCTATTCTGTGTCCAGGACGTTACTTCGTAAGAATGAAAGCTTTTTACATATAATTTGAATATTTAACAAACAAATTTAAAGTCATACCAAGGAGCAATTAATTAGACTTTAAGGAAGAAATAAATAAGATCACATTCTTAAAATTTTAGTTCATTAAAAGGAAAACAGAAAACGTTATTACTCATTTGATAAATTGTCTAAGATGGCATACGGAGTCAACAGTATTAAAACGGTCATACATCCAGAAATCTGTTTTACGGTCAACAAACTTGTAAATCGTCGGTTTTTTTTTTTTTTTTTTTTTTTATTTTGGTACGATTGCTCGAAAGTAAATTCTTTTCCTGGAACACAAAGTGTTTTATTACAAAATTAGATCAGGAACTTCGAGAGCAAAACGACCTTTCTACTTCAATGAAACAAATTACTTTTTACTCTTGTATGTCGGTGACTTACTCAACTACAGAGTTTTGCCCATGAAGCACTCGTCATATTGCAGAAACGTTAAACCATTGTAACGCCATTGTATCATGGCTGCCGATTACGCGGCGGCTTCCAATGTAAAGATACATGTGACAGTTTATGAGGTCCCAGGATTAAAGCTAGCGTGAATTAAATTTAACACGTGTAGCAGTTAATATGTTGAAAGTAATCGTTTCTGTTGTTCATAACTTTAAGTCTCGGTTCAGACGTGCAGAAAAGTCTGTTGCGGGCCCGCAACAGAAAACTCTGTTGCGGACCCGCGCGAGCCGGAAATACATTGGTTCTTATCATTCATGCCACACGTGCAGACTTTCCCGCACGACTCTGCTGCGGGCCCGCAGCGGGCGAAAATTGAGTTGCGGGGACTGCTGGCTCGCAGCGAGTCCGCACAGGTGTTGCGGGTCGGAAAACCATTGCTGGCAATGAGGCAAGCCACACGTGCAGACTTTCCCGCGCCCGCAGAAATGGAAAGCGAAGAACTGAATGAAGAACTATTCATTAACGAAATACAAAAGTGTCACGAGATATGAAATTTAAAGTGTGAAATGTATAGAGATAGAAATAATAATAATAATAATAATAATAATAATAATAATAATAATAATAATAATAATAATAATAATAATAATAATAATAATAATAATAATAATAAAAACGAGATGCATGGAATAAGGTGTGTGAAACCTTATGTGAGAAATTTAATGTAAAAACAGAAGAAGAAAATAACAGCATTGGTATGTATGTATTATTATTACTTTTCAATGTAAAAATCTAATATTCATGTAGTATTTACACTTGATTTTCGTCGAGCGTCCCTTTCCAGCAGCGAGGCTATGAATACTTTTTTTTGTGATAACAATAAACAAATACGCTTGGAGAACAAGCCTTTATTGTTAATACAGTTTCTTTGATAAGATTTCTTGCAACTCACTCCGGAATGAACCGACTGTTTATAACGTACGTTGCATTATACTTTAGGGCAAGGTCACGTATTATATAGCCTCTGTGCTCAAAAAGGACGCTGAAGTCCAAAACAACCATCAACATAATAGCAGAACAGAAAACAAAGAAAAAACATCGTTTTTCGGCTGACGATTGTTGTTTTTATTTGTTAATGTACTATTTTTTTTTAAATAGAGTTAACACGAAAATTGTTGAACATCAGGGCACTCATGTGGTTAAAAAATAAAAAGCATGCTCAATATGTAACAGAAATATTTGTGTTTCTCGTACAATTCATAATATTGTGCACGTCGTTACTATTCTAGAGATAACAACTGAATGTTTTCTTACATAAAGAACAACCTAAACAAAGTTATCTTGCCATAGAATTCTACCTCTGTCGCTTACAAAATAATCAACCCATCTGTTTCTGCTTCCGTTTGCTGCATTGCCTCCTTGTGGTGTGCTACACGTATTGGGGATTTCCTCAAAACCTTCTATCGTTAAATGTCACAATTATAAAAATGTTTCCTTTTTCTCGCCTTAGACATGGATTATTCGGAAACACTAAATCCATTATTTTTATTTAAGAGTTTACATTAAGAATTTCACATCTCCAATCTAAGCGAGTCCTCATATTGAACGCTTTCTCAATACATAACGGGAAATGTCAGTACTATAGGAATGAAATGAAATCCTTGAGTTTTACGTCGCACGCTAATACCGGGTAGGCTAAAGGAAATGATGATGATAAATTAATGATATGGTGCAATGAATAAAGTGGAAGGAAACGGAAGAACACCGAGAAAACTCACGTACAATGGTGCTTCTCGCACCACAAAGCCCACTTGACGCAAGCTGGGATCGAACCAGAGGTGGACACTCTATCACTGAGCCACCGGACCCCACTACTATAGAAATCCCCTATCTCCCCTTCAAGAGAAAATTTTCAAAGACACTGAAACCTGTGCTCCATTATTTTTATTATGAGTTTACATGGCGAATTTTATATCTCTAATTGAAACGAATTCTCACATTCGGTAATTTTTGAATAAATAAAAGGAAATTTTACTATTATTGAAACGCCTCCTCTTGAGCGGGATATTCGGGAAGTCTAAAAAAATGTCTAATTTTTAATTTAAAGCCACCAACTATGTCAAAAAATCGAAATTAGTCACGCAATTGTTAAACTATGCCAGTGGCCGCTAATAACATTTGAAAATGTCAATGAATAGGTCTCCGAATGTTTAACTTTCTGTGCTCTTACAAATGATAATTAGTTAACATAATTAACTTACCTTAATGTAACAGCCAGAGCTTCTCCGTGGCTAAGCGGTTAGCGTACACGCCTTTGGCGTGGGAGGCGCGGGTTCAATTCCCGTCGGGACCTCATATGGTTCGGATTCCATGTTAATCAGTAGGACCACGTCTCATATAGCCTCGCTGCTGAACGGAACGTTAAACTCAAAATCAACTCATTAATGTAACAGCCAACATTTCAATTGGTGGTATCGCTAGTCTCATGAAAGCATCTTCTGCTTTAATTTTATCACTTATTTTCTATAAGAGTTCATCACATGAAGTGATGCTCATGCGAAAATAATTAAAGAACTTTCCTTCGTCATTGCGCAAATCGATAAACATGGAAGAAAATTTACCTTTAAGCAGTCGTGAGCTTTCGTACGGACGAACCCAGTATCGTCTCTGTTTCTTCCTTAGGATTTTACTGGCTAAGTGTACGAAAACAGCACGTTTTCTTCTTTCAATTTTTATCTTTATTTACCTGCAGCTGAAAATAAAATGAGCTCTTTTCTATGTCTATGTGAAGTGGTTGGGCTGAGACGCCCGCACGAGTCTGCTGCGGGCCCGCAGCAGACTTTTCTGCACGTCTGAACTGGTTGCTCTGTGACGCCCGCACGAGTCTGCTGCGAGTCTGTTGCGGGCCCGCAACAGACTTTTCTGCACGTCTGAACCGAGCCTAACCTGTCAGAAGTTGCGTCCTTGTTTTGTAACCGAGATATCATGCACTGTATGTTGAACCATGTTGCTAAAACTAAAGTTAAATGAAAATATTTTATTGGAAGTACTATTCTTATTTTCTTATTGTGTTAATATTACTCTCCAACATAATTCTGGTTTGATTTTTGTTTCGCTTTCATACAAAAAAAAAAAATGCCTTATTTACACTTTACAAAGTTACGTGAAGAGAACCATCAGCAATCTGTCATTTAAAGTATGTAGTACAGAAATGAAATCAAATAGGGGAAGGGTGGATAAAGCAGCCACCCTAAGGAATTTTAATATTTTTCAGTCCTATACAAACATGCTAGCAAGTAAGTAAAAGTTTTGTAATGTATTTCCATCCTTAAGTTTTAACATATATTTAAATGAACCTGTTTTGAAGATGCTTTATACAGTAATTATTGATAATTTCAAGTCATACAAAATGTCCATTTTACCCGACCTAGTCGCGCAAAGTAGATACGCTTTCCCACCTTGTATGACGCCCATGGGATGTTATTCTCGGCGCCATGATACGGTGTGAGAATTTAAGGACTACAATTGACTTGTAGATTTAGCGGGTTAAAATGTATCTTTATACAATAGATGTCTATTAAGAGTCCACCTAATCTGAAAGACTGGCAGAAACTGTTATTATAATATGTTACCTGTAGTTGTAAGAAAGTTAGCTTATACTGAATATAGAAGCTACCAAAAGCCTACCTTTCAAAATAGTCAAATGCATTTATTTGTTAACATAACAAAATACCATAGGGCTAATAACTTCTATATTATTTCGATCAAGAATATAGACCTAAGTCTATATGAGTGTACCCAGCATTGCAAGTATATAAATAGGTGCACCTCTGTTTCAATATTAAAATATCAAGAATAATTTATGACATATTTTAGCAATATTTGGATCAATTGGAAGCGTCGGACAAAGTGGCCATAGGCACAGTGAAATAGCCACTTTGACCGCCTCTACTTCTGACCACTTTACCCGATTATAATTACACGCCATACTGTACGTACATTTCTTTTTTCGTTCTGAACAACAAAACTTCAACGCTACTAAATAATAGAAAAATTAATAAGATGAATTATACTTAATAATAAAAATATTATATAAAGTTCTATATTAGTCCAGTCAATATGTGGTTTGACCCCGAACAAATTGCAAGAAATCCCTTTTTTTAGTTTTTGTGCTAGAAAAAAACATTCTGAACAACGTATCAAAATTTTACAAAAATTAGGCGTCCATTTGGCCGTCATTTTGAACCGCCATTTTGGATTTTGTTACTAAACACCTTTCTCGGAAAAAGCAATTATATCTTCTCACAGAATGAAGATAGAAACTTCGTTCTTGTATCATATTGATGGTAACAGAAAATATAAATGAGAGAAGGTGGCACAGTTTGTGATGAGGCTGCCATATTTAAATATGGCGACCGTTCTTCCAAAAAAATTCGTTACATTCGTTTCGTTATCTATTTTAATTGCAACATAACTATGAAAACTTTAAAGTTTTCAAAAAATATTCGTAGTGACAGTTATAGAGTAGAATGTTCTCTTTCCATTGACAGTAAAATCATTTCTGTATCTTAAAAAGTAAGTGAGTTAGACCATTTTATGTGGAGAGTGTTGCATTTTATAACACTGAACTCCGCAATGTAAGGCAGCATGGCTTTTCTTTAAATAATGTAATGCTTTAATTTTATAAAGAGAAGTATATGAATTTGTCTTATAAGTTAATAATAATAATTATTATTATTATAATATAATATAATATAAATAATAATAATAATAATAATAATAATAATAATCGTAATGCATATCACAGCAGCATTACAAAGAATGTAGTTGTAAGATAGTAAAAATGGTGTCAATTTTACGGACGTGTTTCATTACCAGCTGTCATATTTACAATATGATGGTCACAAACCGTGTTATAGAATAAATAAAAACAATTGGCATGTTTTTTTTTTTAATTAAAACACAACATATAACTTACAACCTGTATAATGTTATTCATTCGCAATAACTTTTTGTTGTATTACTTTTCTCTTAATGTCTGTAAAAGAATTGTCTGCAACTAAATTATTTTTATTGGTTCATATTACGTTAAAATAAAATAAAAAGAAACTAAATTTCTGCATCATCCATAAGGGGTTTATTTGTAATGTTTCCACAGTTGCTATTATAGCGAGAGCCACACATTGCTGTGCAATTAAGACCATATTTCTTACACATACATTCATATGTGATTTATCCACATGAACAGCTTTAGCGAATTATTTTTAGAAGCCTGTCAGGAGCAGGTTTATTATCCATCGTAATTGGTATCAGTTTGTTCCCTTCATTAATGCAGCTCCACTTAACAGGATCCCTGTCTTTACTAAGATCCATCCATGTCATGACCTAAAAGTTTGTTGTGAATGGTATTTTGTAGCAGAAGATGTGGGTGGAAAGCACTCGGGTGTTACAAATGAATTACCATCCGCCCCTTTTTTGCAAAGGTAGGTATACCGCAATGATACTAATGTGTTGGATTTTTTCCAATTCAACAAAGTCAGCATTGCCTTACACCTGGTAGTTTCCACAGTTTTTAAAACTGTGTTTGGAGAACAGAAAATGTATGTACAATCACGCAAAATACAATTTTTGTTAATCTTTTCAAAAATTGACTTTTTCCCAATACCAAAAATTCGTGAAGTAGTATCTGATCCAGTGAAGGCATGCACAATTAACAGGCTTCTCATACATATTTCCCCAGCAAGGTCTTCAAGGCAGTAATGTTGTAAACATGAGCTTTCCTTTTGTCTGATCGAAGATAAAGACCCTTATAATCTGTATAGCCATAATACAGAATCAATATTAGTAGATCCGTATCTTTTCCGAAGAGGGTTGTTGACTAGGTAAGTGACTTATCAACTGCATCTTTTACAATGTCAACATTTGTATTTCCCACTACATGTATTACTTGACATCCTTTTGATCTCAGGCGCCAGTAATCATTTTTATCAATAATTGTTGCTTCCATTGGAAAGAAAGTCCTCCTTTTTCCCAGTAAATTTTGTTGCTTGCGTGACATTGACTACTATTGTTGCAATTGTCTTCCTTCGCTCACGAGTTCCGTCGTTTGGGGTAGGTTTTCTAAGCCATGGGAAACAACAGTTACTTTTCCATACCGTTGTGCAATAAAACATGCATAATGATCTGTAATGGAACTGTAAGTACTTCCTTGAGACCAGGTAAGCCTAAGTAAGAGACCAGGTAAGCCTCCATCCAAAACACTGCTTAGTACAGAGGTTGTTCAGCCTACGTTTGGCCGATTTCGTTCCTTCCCCCTCCCGGGCAGAATTGACTCAACCAATCTGGCTCGTGGCGTCCTGCAGTGTTGTACAGTGGCTTCCTGGGAACGGAGTTGTTTTTCCGCGCGGACGACAATAACGCTCAAAACAGGACCATTGTTGTGAGTGTTGTGTTAAATTTGTTTCCAAGTGTGTGGGTTTCCACTTTGACCAAAATGCCGCCCAAACTAAGCCGGTTTTGGGAAGGCTATGTTGCGGCTCTTCATGACGCCCACTTTAGTACAAGGACAACGAAGCTCCACCATTTGGATCACCAACGAAGTTGCTTAGGAAGCGGGAATGCACAAAGACCACCTCCACCATGCAGCGGAAACTTCGCAAAATGGCAATGCAAGAAAATCCGCCAACACAAAGGTCTTCGTCTTGACGTGTCTTTGGGGACTGTGAGCCGGACGTTACACCATCAACTCAAGCTGGAAAAAGTCATGAAAGCTCGCGGCCATCTCACGGATGCCCACCAAAAAGAACGAAAGTGTAACGCCCGGAAGCTGTACGAACGGCATGTGGCAAAACAAAGGTGGATGTACGTCGTAACGCTCGATAAAGCATGGATTTACCTTTCCGACTGCGGCAAACCGAGAGCCATCATGTACTGAGAGAAAGGCGCCAAGAACTTCAGAAGATGGGTCAATGTCTGTAAAGAATCCTTCCCAAAAGTGTTCATGGTTGTTACTGGCTACTGTTACTGAGGTAAACTGAAGATTCGTAGGGTGGCGAAGAACTGCAAAATAAATTCGCAGTATTTTCGGGAGCAGATCATGCGGCCGATCTAGGAGCATGAGATTCCAACAATGTACGGAAATGACGCCAATCTGGAGCGCATTCACGTGGACAAGGCCTCATCACATACCTCACGATCGTCCCTCGCATTCTACAGGGAGATGGAGGAGCAAGTGGTATACAGGTGATATGTTTCAATGAGGTACCTGTTAAATCTCCAGATGCAAGTCCTATGGACTATTGTGAATTTGGATTGCTGAAGCGGGCTTTGGGAAAACGGCGCGTGACAATTGTGGAAGGACTTTGGAAAGCTGTGCAAAGAGAACGGGACAAGATTCCCCCTCACAGTTCTTTAGAGAAGCCTATTACAGTGGAAATTACACTTTCGGGCTATTGTTAGGAACCAAGGGAAACACATCGAGCACTTACGTACCTGGCGCCATGGATTCTTCTAAATCTTTAGGTAAGTCGAAATTGGCCAAATGTAGACTGAACAACCTCTGTATAGGGAAAAGACTAAAGGATGGCACCATTCGTAGGAATAGAATGCTTTCTTGTGGCTTCAAGAAGTTCAGGTTTGTCTGTTTGTCTACCTTTCTAAGTTTGGTTTAGCTTCAAACAATGTGGGTGGGTATGGAGAAAGTTCATACTTCATCACCTCGTTTAAGTTTGAATCTCCACTCTGAGATACAGACAAGAACTGTTGAAACAAAAGAGCAGGATCTATCGTTTTGTCTTATACCTTAACAGCCTTTGCTGATGCAAATGTAATTACCTTAAAGTTGCGTTTATCTGCATTAGAAAATGTGGACTGGCCTTCCATTTGAGCAACAATATCTTTACCGATACGGAAAAAGCTCATGGACGTTCACATCACTATGTGCATTTACTCCAGTTACAATATTACGCAATGCCATTTCCTCAGATAGTGGGGAATATAGTTCAAGCACACTACCAATTTTAGCCACATCCTCTTTATCCCGGGCTATCCTTGCAGCAGTTGCCTCTTTGTGCTGTTCACTAGTAGTATATTGCATATCAGAGAAGTCCTGCATGGCAAAGTTGTAAGACTAGGATACTGGTGAAGACATTGTCCAATTGCCCATTGCTTCTCTGTTATTCCACTACCTCTTGCTAATCCTCCTGTAGTTTTTAATGACCTCATTAGCGTCTGCTCAACAACCAGGTCACAATTAAGACCTGCCCAGAATTTGTTACTTCGTCTGATGACATAGTATCCCTGCATGAACTTACGATACACTTCAGGGTTAGTTATCTCTAAACTTGTCATGGTTTGAAGGTACATGTAAGCAGACTTTAGATAATTTTGGTGACCTGCAGCAACAAATATAAGCAAACAAGCTGAAACAGAATGTAGGTGCATTGTCCATGATCGTGATCGATCGGCATGAATAAGCTCCGTGACTACACCCGACATCTGCATATAGTTTAACCAAAGTTTGCTTGTTTTTGACTTTTGAGAATATCGACACATTTTTCATACACAATAGAAACTATATTCGTCATACACTCTGATTCAAGCATGTTGTCCATTTCTATGTCATCCTTTTCAGCTTGACAGTATAACTGTTCTAGCATGTCAATGTGGCTGTCAAATGCAGATTGTGTTTCAATAATTTTGGAGATAATTAAGTTTGTGGGGCATTGGTTGACCATAAGATACCCACGTAATGCACGCTGTACTGTTTTTCCTGACATAATATGCATGATTGTATTTTCACTGTAGACTTGCTAAGATCTCGTGCAGTCCACTGTCTGCTTAAGGTACCTATAGTACTCAATAGATTCATTAAGATATGGAAACTTGCAAGTAACAATATGACATCTTTCACTCCAACATTCTATTCGGCTGAAGTCATGATTTCAGAAGCTTTCCGAAACAATAGTTGGTCGAAGGTGACAACAACAGGTATTTTGTATTTCGTTGCTAGCTCATAGATTAAAAGAGAGAGTTGACAGAATACATGTCTTATCTCCAGGGTAGACTGGGCCACAGAAATTCTTGATCTACAAAGTCTCTTGATGAGTTAGGCAAACCAACTAATGCCCGCTCCAAGATTAATTACGCCTGGTAGAGTAGCTAGAACAGCAGCATGATGTATGCCCCGCCTGTTAAAAGAACAAATCATAAAGAGTGTTTTTGTGCAAGAGTGAGGAGAAACGCTGGCTGACGAAATGACAAAAGGGAGTTTTTGGATACTTGTACTCACAGTAAACAGCATAATATCAGAAAAAATATATACGGATACCAGAGGCGCCGATGAGGAGATAACATTCAGGGGACTTAAATGATCTTATAATTAACTCAAATGAGGGATTATAAACAAGCTAACTTACTTCAAATGACTATACTTATATGTGTATCAAATAATATACAGATAAATTATGCGGTGTATGTAGTAGGTCATATTTTTAAGTAAACACAAAGCCTTGCGCTGAGTTTTGAAACTACTAACAGTAGTCCTACCTGAAAATCAATTAAAGTATGGATCGATCATTCGACGGAAGAGCCCAGCCTCCAATGAAAATTTTGGGGATCTAACAGGGCCTTAGCTCCTTGGTTCCGGCGCCATTGATTGATACGTAGACCTAATCCGATTTCATTATTCGTTAAATGACTTTTGAGAATGCCAAATATTGGTATGCAGTAATTTATTTGCAAATATTAAAAATGCAAAATTCGATAACACTCAAACGAGTCGGAGAACTTATCCGTACTAAGCGTATTTCCCATTAGGTTACAAATATAACTGATGATTCCTGATTTGTATGGTATTTCTAAAATTTACACATTGAGACATAAGGAGAAAAGGGGAGAGTATAGTGTCAATTAACAACAATTTAAAAATGCACGAAATTAACGGATAATATCAAATATAGAAACATTAACAGAATTAACTCTGTAACTCGTTTTCTCCATTCATTTTTCTTCCTTTATTTTTAGGATCACATCATCACTAAATTTCTCCCCTGGAGATTATCTTCGTTTAGCAGCATCCAACTGGAGCTCAGCCTTGTAAATGAAACATAGGAAGAAGTGTAAAGAAGAGGGCGCGAATCTAACCCCGACTGGAAAATTAAGAAATCAGCACGCTAACCATTCACCTAAAGCGTTACTTACTTTGCGTCACCTAAATAAAGAGCCCTTTCTTGTCACTCAAAACAGTATCTTGTTTATAGTCAAATAGATTGACAAAACATAGGAATATGTAATTGAGGACTCGCAGGACATTATATCATTGTACTCACTAAATTATCAACATTGCAGATTTTTTAAAAAACAAAATACAAAACTCCTTTACTTTGAATGAAATACGGCGCGTATATTATACACGTAACAGACTAAAGACGAATCAATTAACGCGTAGTAATCGTGGTTCAGTGGTAAGGGCGCTCGATCGTTAATCTGAAGGTGCGGGATTTTTTTTTGTTCAATATAGAAAAACATTTCCTTAAATATAAAGTTCTGTTTTGAAGTGCTCGAAAAACTAAAATCAACTCGTTTCGTCACATTTCAAACCTCAGTCACATTTATTCACAATGTCCATCATTTATATACGAAGACGCTAGAATGAGGAACGTTAACATTGTTTTAATGGGAACTGATTTCTGATTTGAATACCAACCTTAAACCACAAGTCCAAAATGAAAATTATCTATGTTCCTGATACCTACTGCAATATACAAGTGTATATGTAGAGAAAGAGAGATACTGTGTGTGTGAGAGAGAGACAGGGGGAAAGAGAGAGAGTATGTGAGAGAGAATAAAACAATATATGCTTGTATTTTTACTTACAATGTAAAAAGGTTATGTAATTCATAATCTGGATTTTTATAAAGCGATTTGAACGCTTGAATCGACTTAATGTTCATAAAGCTTCTTTTTTTAAAAGCTTTTATAATTAATATCGCAATAGTCCGATGCTTTGTAATATGTGCAAAAGAAATAAATGCATGGTTTTAGCAGGATAGTATCGTCTATCCCGTGTAACGTGGGTTCCTGTCACCACGACATGGCGCGTCCTCAGGTTGCGGATCGAGGAGAAGGCCTCTAGATATAGAGGTTAGCTGCGAATATACTGAATAAGCAGTCGCGGATAGACGACTAGGAGTGGTCCTCCAGCTTGGGGGTTTGGGTAAGGCTAACACCCTCATCCTGTAAAAAAAGGTACTTGTTCAGAAACATTCACAAAAGCCTCGGACAAGGACTGATAACTTGGCGCGACATCAGCAAAAGAAAATGGACATGAGATTTGGAACATGGAATATTAGAAGTCTTTATAGGGCAGGCGCGTTAAAATCTGTAACGAGTGAGTTAGAGAAATACAGGATGGACTTAGTAGGAGTTCAGGAAGTTAGGTGGGAAGGAAATGGATCTGAGAATTCCGGAAATTTTACGTTCTTTTACGGCAAGGAAATAAAAATCACCACTTAGGAACAGGGTTTTTCGTTCACAAACGAATATTACCAGCAATTAAACGGGTTGAATTTGTTACTGACAGACTTTCTTTTATTACTCTTAAGGGACGGTGGTGTGATATTATTGTTTTAAATGTACATGCTCCAACTGAAGATAAGGGTGACGATATAAAAGATAGTTTTTACGAAGAAGTGGAACGGATATTTGACCAACTCCCGCGATACCATATGAAGATTCCATTAGGGGATTTCAATGCGAAGGTAGGACGAGAGGATATTTTCAAACCGATTATAGGGAACGAAAGTTTGCATAAGGAAAGTAATGACAACGGTGTTAGACTCGTGAACTTTGCAACATCCAAAAACCTAATCGTGAAGAGTACAAAATTCCCACATCGCGACGTTCATAAATACACTTGGACATCACAAGACGGAAAAACACATAATCAAATTGATCACGTTTTAGTAGATAGAAGAAGACAATCTAGCATAATTGACGTCCGGTCGTTTAGAGGGGCTGATTGTGACACTGATCACTACCTGGTAGTAGCGATAATACGGGAGAGATTATCGTTGAATAAAGGTAATATTCAATGTCCGAAAACGGAGAGATTTAATTTAAAGAAATTAGAAGAGAGCCAGGTAAGAGAGGAATACCAGATTGAAGTTTCGAATAGATTCGCGGTTTTAGAAGACTCGGAGTGCACTAGTGTTGAGGATACTTGGATTGAAATTAGAGATAGCATTAAAAGTTCAGCAATAGAAAAATTGGGACACGCGGAAATACGTAGGAACAAACCATGGTTCGACCAAGAATGCATTAAACTAGCAGAGAAGAGAAAACAGGCAAAATTACGGTGGCTACAAAATCCGAATGAAACAACTACACAAAATTTCGCAGATATCAGGCGGGAAACTTCCAAAACTTTTAGAACAAAGAAACGGGATTTTTTGAAAGCTAAAATTAAGGAACTTGAAGATAATAGTAAAAATAAAAATATTCGGGACATGTATAAGGGGATCAGCGAATTTAAGAAAGGCTATCAACCTCGTGCTTATATATTAAAGAAATCTGACGGAACAGTTCTCACCGATACGGATAGCCTCTTAAATAGATGGAAAGATTTCTTTGACGATTTGCTGAACACGCAACCAAAAACTAATGTGCGTGGAGAAAAGGAGATACCCACCGCAGAACCGTATATTCCAGAACCCAATCGAATAGAAGTGGAAGCCGCTATAAAGAAATTGAAGAAACACAAATCTCCGGGTGTAGATGAAATTCCGGCTGAGTTAATTTAGCTGGAGGCGAAAGATTGTGGAACAAGATACACAAACTCATTCTCCTTATCTGGAACAAGGAAGAATTGCCACAAGAGTGGAAAGAATCAATCATTGTTCCAATTCACAAGAAAGGTGACAAAACTGACTGTAATAATTATCGAGGCATCTCTCTTCTGTCAACATCCTATAAAATCCTTTCAAATATTCTGTTAGCAAGATTGACCCCATACGCAGATGAAATTATTGGAGATTATCAGTGCGGATTTAGACGAAATCGATCAACTATCGACCAAATATTTACCATTCGCCAAATACTCGAAAAGAAGTGGGAATACAATACCCCGGTACATCAACTATTTATTGATTTTAAAAAGGCTTACGACTCGGTTAGGAGAGAAACATTATACAACGTTCTTACAGAACTTGGAATACCGAGAAAGCTAATTAGATTAATTAAGATATGTTTAAGTGAATCCCAAAGTAAAGTCCGGGTAGGAAAATTTTTGTCCACGAGCTTCCACGTCGAAAATGGCCTGAAACAAGGAGATGCGTTGTCGCCATTATTATTTAACTTTGTGCTGGAATACGCCATAAGGAAAATCAAAGATAGCAACCAGGGCCTAGAGTTGAACGGCATTCACCAGGTTATGGCATGTGCTGATGATGTAAATTTAATAGGGGATGATAGGAGAACAGTAGAAATAAATGCAGAGATCTTATTAAACGCTTGCAGGGACATGGGTTTAGAAGTAAATGCAGAGAAAACTAAATACATGGAAGTGCGTCGGGACCGTAATACGGCAAATTGTGGAGGCGTTAAAATATTAAATAATGCTTTTGATAAAGTGGATACTTTCAAATATTTAGGATCAATATTAACAGACGAAAATCATATTCACGAAGAAATTAAATGTCGACTAAAAGCAGGGAATTCGTGTTACTATTCGGTTCAAAATCTCTTGTCGTCGCGAATTCTGTCGAGGAATTTGAAGCTTAAAATATATAAAACGATAATCAAGCCTGTTGTTCTGTATGGTTGTGAAACATGGTCGCTTACTCTGAGGGAAGAACATAGACTGAAAGTATTTGAGAACAGGATCCTGAGAAGAATATTCGGACCCAAGAGGAACGAGAATGGGGAATGGCGGAAGCTTCATAACGAAGAACTACATAGTTTATACGATTTACCCAACATTGTTAGGGTCGTCAAGTCTAGGAGGCTTAGGTGGGCAGGTCATGTAGCTAGAATGGAAGAAAGTAGAAACGCTTTCAAAGTCTTGACTGGTAGACCCATAGGAAAACGACCATTAGGAAGACCTAGGCGCAGATGGGAGGACAATATTAAGATGGATCTCGCAGAGATAGGAATACAAAGTAGAAACTGGATGCAATTAGCTAAGGATAGAAGTCAGTGGAGAGCTTTTGTGAACGCGGCACTGAACTTCCGGGTTCCATAGGTCATAGAGTTAGTTAGTTAGTTAGTATCGTCTATCCCTTGCTTCTATTGATGGTATAAAACTAACGTTGAGTTGATGTTGAATTTAACGTTCCTTTCAGCAGCGAGGCTATATGAGACGTTTTCCTACTAATTAGCGTGGAATCCGAACCACATGAGCTCACACCGGAAATCAAACCGGGTCTCTTACGTCAAAGGTGCGTACGCTAACCGCTTAGCCACGAAGGATCTCGGTATAAAAATAGAATACCACATATTACCCCATATTACTTCACCGACAGATTTCTGTTTATGATCAGTTAAAATAGTATTTCTGGACATCGTAGCGAAAAATGTATTTCTTATTCCATGCGTTATACGAAACATATAAAGAATAAATACAATAAAAACGAAACAAGGACAAAGATTCAATGTAAAATGCTTTGCCTCTCTCGAATAAATTACTCAATGTATTACAAGTGTATATCTCGAGCATTTCCAGTAGAACTACTAAAACGCGCTGGCCTTATAACTTCCCTGTGTGGTTTAGTGGCTAGCACGTGCGTCTGTGGTGTACGGGACCCCGGTTTCGATTCCCGGTGGGAGAACTTTTGGAATTTTAAATGTTCTCGATGTGTCTGTGTTCATGTCCCTGTCGTTCAAGGTTACTGGAAATAACTGTAGAACGTGTATAACCGAGTAGGAACACAAGTTACTGACAAGGGGAAAGCAGACTTTGCTCAATGAACTTCCGCGCTACCTTTCGCTAGGTAGGAGTGCACATTTAAAGCAGAGCCCTGCACGGCCCGGGCGCGCGCGTTTCGGCCCGGAATGTGCCCGTCCCGGCCCTGCCCGTTTCAAACTCGACCAGGCCCTAACCAGGCCGGGCCGGCTCGGTCCGAACACTCTGAAAGACGGATCGGAAACTAATGTTAGCCCATGCTAATCGTAATGTGTTTGGGAATCTTTCTCTTTATTCAAGACTGCAAAGTACTGTAATACTACTACTATTACTACTTCCACTACTAATACTACTACTTCTACTATTACTACTACGACCACTGCTAATACTACTACAACTGCTACGACGTCGCGTCAGAGTTGACATGTCTGGTGGTACCGAATTTACCTTCTAAGTACAGAAAAAAAGGAGAAATACTAGTTACTATGGCCGGTCTGCATAGAATGTGAACCGATGCTTGATCTACGAGGGACAACGGTGGCTCATTAGGAAAAGCACTCACATCTGGTGCTAGAGGTTGTCGGATCAATCCCTGCTCGTGCTATCTGAGCTTTGTGGTGGACAAACACCGTGTGGGAGGGGGTTCTCGACGTCCTCCCATTTTATTCATTCACAATTTCTCCTTTAGCCTAGCCGGCATAACTGTCGGACGTAAAACTCAAAGATTTCATTTCCATTACTTTGTTTTCGTATTACTAGTAATAGCAGTAGTGGTATTCGCTGTAGTATTAGTACAGTATGAGTAGTAGCAGTAGTGGTAGTAGTAATAGTAGTAGCAGTGGCAGTAATAGTGGAGTTATCACTAGCATTCGTAATCGCAATAGTAATAGTAGTATTAGCAGTAGTAGTTGTAGTATTAGTATCACATATGGTGTAGCAGTTTTACATATCTTCTCTGTTACTCGTAATGCACTAATGAGTGTAGTATAAGACTTCTACGTCCATGAACTGTATTATTGTACCTAGGTATAATAAACATTGCTGGACAGAGTACAGATAACACATAGACAGACAGAATAGGGATATAGAAAACAAACCTTGGGTAACCTTTCACACGATTTTCGGATTCCAGAAGGACAAATAAACATTGCAATATTATGAAGACACATTTCTCATTTTCCATTGCATTGAAGGATTGACTTGACTTATCAGACTTAGTTGTTCTCAGGCCGGTTGTTCTCAAGCCCGTTTGTGCCCGACCCGTTTAGAGCCCGGCCCGGTTACAGCTCGAGCCATTCTCCGCGCGGCTCGTGATTCGGGCCGGGCACAGAATACAGATCCATCCGGGCCGGGCCTGGGTTTGCAGGGCTCTGATATAAAGTGTCAATACTACAAACTGCAATAGCCAGAAAACCCGTCTTAAAGTTACTGACTCTCCGCATAAATTATAGAACGCGGTTAAGTTATCAATTCGCAGAGTGAGGAATACCTATACCTTACGAGCAAAAGGTCTCGCTCGAGTCATTTTTCTTGTTGTAACTAATAAAGTAGCGATTTGTAACTACAAGTAAAATATTTATTCAAAATATGTTTATAATGCATACAACAATAAAAATGTTCAAATCAGTTGTATCCGTAAATATATCGACAGTGAGGTAATTAGAAGGGTGGCTATCGGACTCAAGCCTCTCAAAATAAATTTCGTAAATACACAATTTCAATAAAATTTGTCGGCACCCAAAAGGAAAAACGTAAGTGCTAATTCACGTGTTGTGCATTGCCCCTCCCCGAAACAAAATCCTAAATATGCCACTGTTAATTGATGTCACTAGATATATTATAGTTACCACAGTCGTTATGCAAAAATGTTCTTGACGCTTCGTATCCATATCTGTGGACAGTGCGAATTACAAGGGATATGAGGGGGAAATTCCCTTTGGTAATACTGGATTATGCTACAACCAGAGGCATAATTTGATACTTTGCTTGAGGGGGCAAGAGCACCACCGACATAAGACTTTCACGTTTTGTAGTAGTATATTAATAGACAATTGATTAAAGTATAAGTATTCCTCAAACACTTGTGGTTGTTAATTGTCCCCTCTTGCTCCCCTAAGTGACACCCTTGGCTACAACTGTTATAGTTTCCCATGCAACTGTCGTTTGAAATGACGTTCCTGCTTATAGCATACATCCAGCATTACCAAAGGGAATTTTCCTTTATCCCTCTTGTAATTCGCACACGGTCCACTGATAAAGACACGAAGCGCGAAGAACATCTTTCACACAAAGACTGTGGTAAGCATAATATATCTAGTGATATCAATATACAGTGGCGCATTTAGGATTTTGTTTCGGGGAGTGGCTATGCACAACACGTAAATGAGCACTTAGATAAGCAAAGGAGGGGAACCAAAACGTTATGAAAGTGTGGGTTGAGAGGTCCGTGCTGTGTGGTCATACGGTTAAGTGTATTGGGCTGCGGAATCAGAGATACTAATTTCAATTCACGCGCAAAGTAACAATTTTATATGTACTTTTTTTTACTCAAATAATAAGTTCACACATTTTAACTTCGATAAAAATAATGTATTTATCCGTAATTTATTAATTTGCAAGAAAATACAAATTGCAACAAAAATGGTTTGCTTTTGTTAAAAAAAAACTATGAGCTCTAACCATAATAACACTATTACTAAGTACCACTTCATAAAGCTAGTTTGCAAAACAATTATCGAAATTTGTATTGGTTGTAACTTGAATAAAGTATCAATTGAAGTTAAAATGTATAAAATTATTATTTTGGAAAACAAATAAAGAGATTGTCTTGCGCGGGAATAGAACTAAAGATCTCTGAAGCAGGACGTCAGTACGCTAACCATTTGACCACAGACTACGGGACTGATAAACTATATTTTCATAACGTTTTCTTTCTCGCTTCTTTTGTGTGTCAATTCAAGAGAGGAAGATATTTTACTGGGAATTTTCTAGAGGAAGAAGACCAATTTAGTTACATGTAACACACTGATTTTGATAAAATTTAACAGGTAGATACTACACATAAACAAATACGTGTTTTTTTACTTTCTGTGGAACAACGGTTTTAGGGGGCAAAAGCCCCCACCTAAGATTTTGAAATTTGACGTTCGAAAGGCAAGAAGTGGACCGAATTGCAAGAAATTGTGCACAGGCATTGTAGACTAAAATGAGGGAATACATATTTCGTATTTTCTTGGAAAAAACGGTTTGGTGGAGCACGAACCCCTCCAAATCTTTGATCATGAAATATCAGAAGTGCTAATGACAGGATGTCAGAAGTGCCTAAAGGACATAAAGAATTGCAACGAAATTTTGTGTAATGACAATACACAAAAAATAAATGAATGTTTTTTTTTGTTTTATGCCGAAAAACTGTTTTAGGGATCAAAAGCCCCCACCCAAAATTTTGAAAGTTGACAGCTGAAAGGCAAGAAGTGTACCGAAGTCAATGAAACCGTACACAGATATTGTAGACGTAAAATGAGGGAATACTGTTTCGTATTTTTCCTTTTAAAAAAAAGTTGGGCGGGGCACAGATCTAAACCGTTGATTACGAAATATCAAAAGTACATTTCTGAGGGTGCTTTGACCCCAATACTGTTTTGGGGCCAAGACCACCTCTGAAAAAAGTAAATTTTAACGTAGTAGTTCAGCAAGGAGTGGACCGAAACAATTTAAATTGTCTGTAGGTATTGTATATGTTAAATAAGGCCTGTCGCGTTTCCCAAGTGTCCGCATCCGATTTGCTTCAAATTTTGCACATCAACAATAAATAGGAAATAAATAGACCGTCTTTCTGTTTATGCGGGAGAACATTGTAAGGGTTAAAGACGCCTCCCGAAATACCATAAGATACGCTATACTGTTTGTGCTTACTGTTGATATGCCAAATTTGAAGAAATTGGATGGGGACATTTGTTGAACACGAAAGGCTTTATTTTACATACATAATATCTACACACAATTTCACTCGCTTCGGTCCACTCTTTCCGCCACCTAACTCTTCGGTCCACCCAACAATTTTCTTATTATTATTATTATTTTCAGCAAAATTCGAATCATGTATTCCCTCATCTTACGTCTACAATATCTGTACACAATTTCATTCAGTTCGGTCCACTTCTTCTTGCCTTTCGGACGTCAACTTTCAAAATTTTGGGTGGGGGCTTTTGCGCCCTAAAATCCTTGTTCCACAGAAAGTAAAAAAAAACATTCGTTTATGTATAGTATCTACCTGCTAAATTTTATCAAAATCGGAGTGTTACACTTGGGAAGTGTTACATGTAAGTCAATTGGGCTTCCTCCTCTAGAAAATTCCCAGTAAAATATCCAGAAAATTCCCAGGTTTAAAACAATGTAAAAATAAAAGATGCACAACAATAAAAGTAAATAAAAAGAAAGGTTATTTTCATATTTTGCTCTGTATAGTTACTTAACACGACGTGTTCATTTTTCTTAAATTGGTCATGGTTACTTTTACTCATTCAATATTACTAAAAGCTGATTCTCACATAGGGTGCCGTGCCCCTGCCATGCTCCGTCCATGCCACGGCCGAGACCATTCACACATATCATATTATGTCGTGCAGTGCTGGTCCGCTGCTGCTTTCTACGCCATTTCCTAAGATAGATTGCACGGAGGAAAAGTTCATGTCGTTTCGTGTGCTCCGAAGAAAGCCGAAGGATCAAGACCGACGAGCCACGACCAGGCTGGTTTCTCTTCAAGGTGGCCTGTCGGGACATGGCATGGAAACGGCACGTCATACTATATCAAGACAACCCAATGAATTTTCGATGTCGAAGTCTGAATAGAAACTTCGTGAACCGTGGGACAGACGCAGGGTTGATATGTTTAAAACAGGTTTAAAACGTGGGCTGTTGTTTTATTCAGTTTGTTTTAAACGTTTTAAACAAATTGTTTTAAACGTTTTTTTTTTCGATGCTGGTTGGACCTGTTTAAAACAACTAAAATATCAGATTGAAGAAGCTAATTTAATTTTCTAACAAACAACCCATCCTCCGCAGGATTTGTGCATGGAGTAAATTACAAGCAGAGTTATATTCTTATTATAACAGCAATTACTGAACAAAATTCTGCACATCAATGTGCGTATAACTAAACCAACAGAAATTCAAGTGAAGTATTTGAACATTTCTTAATTTCTAACAATAACGGAGGTTAAACACACTATACACTATTCTAAGATCCAAATTCACAAATTCAAAACTTGGGTATTTTTTGATCACTATCATTTCCATAATAATAAACAGTTCTCAGATCATAAGCTGGAAGAAATGCTTTGACAAATACAACTCATAGAAAAGAGCAGTGACTAGCCTACAAGGAGCAAATGACATTTTAACTAAACAGTTTTCAAGATACATCTCTATCTGCAACATGGGTAGCTAATAATGATTAGTGTCTACGGCATAACAACACAATTAACTCTAGACACCCGCCAGGGTTTTTAACAAAATGGTAGACTCTCACGTTTGGGGCTCTGGTGACCTCCCTAATTATCACAGAGTCATGAGTTATACACCATTGGAAAGCTTATAGACCACAGATTCAAACGAGGTAACATTCGTGAAATTCCCGCCGTATTCGTAGAAAAATAACAGACATAAAAATTCATTAAAAATATGAAAATATTGACTTTGCGGGGCCCTGGCAACTCTTGCAGTCACCCTACGCTGACAAAATGATGCTAATGTGTAGGCCACATACTTGTGACAATAATATAAGAAATGGTAGCCATTGCTACCATTGCGTAATGAATTCGTTTTATGTAGGAGTAAGAAATATTTAAACAAGATATGCGCAGAAAAACATTCATCGAATTAGACATTCTCTCCCCTCCCCCACTATAGTACCACGTCCATATGCAAATCATTTGTGCTGCATACATATGTATACGAACAAGAATTATGCTTCGAGACCACTTTAGTGAAATATAACTTGTGTTATATGGGACCGTCCCGAAAATAAATGTAAATTAACCAAATTTGACCCCCTCTTCCTCAATAAACAACAAGTACACATACAGGTTACTATAATGTAGGGGACTACTTCATTGCTTCACATACCAATTTTTATGGATGTACCACAAAGGGGGAGGAATACCCGCCAAAACCTGATGAAAAATTAAAAAAACTTCATTCTCCCTCTCTCGGCCGTACATACGTACCCCATATATACATAAAATGCAGCTGACGGAAAGCTTCATCCCTCAAAAATACTTTGGTACCAAATCACCTTTCTAGCTTAATTAAAGACTGAGCTATTGATGTTTGTTGTAAAATAAATGTAATTTACGTCAAAAAACTTAAACTCCAGTAATTGGCTAACTTTGTCCCCTCCCTGCTATCCCATATTAGCAAGAAGTACAAATAGACGATATTACCATTTAGTGGTTTACTTCATTGCTTCACGTAACAATTTTTATTAATCTATCCCCCAAGAGGGGTAATGGCCGCCAAAAAACTGTTGAGAAACAAAAAACACGATATTTACCCCCCTCCCACATACATAAAATGCACACCAGCAAAGCTGCATCTTTCAGGAATAAATTGGTACTAAAACCATCTTCCAGTCTTAATTTGAGGTTTAAGACTGAGCCATTGAGATTTAAAGCCCTGACATAGCAGTTGCGTCAATGGGCGTTTAAAGATTAAGAATACAGACGACCAGTAGAACGTAACACAAAGAAACTAAACTACATATTCTGTGTACGGAGATCAGGAAAATCCCGATTTCTTTCTCCGGAATTGAACATTTGGGCGGATCGAGATTAGGGAAGTTCCCGAAATTTGATCTAGCGGTTGAATATAGATGGCAAGTAATACCTAAGAGTGTAAAAATGTAATATATATGCGTATTTAGATTATAGTTTTAAACAAAATAAACATTTTAAACATGTTTTTTTATTTTTGTTTAAAACAAAGTACTTTGTTTTAAACGTTTAAAACGTTTTAAACAAAAAAAAAGTTTTAAACATAAAAAACGTTCTTTTTGTTTTTTTAAACATGTTTTTTTTTCAACTCTGGACAGACGAGCCACGGTATGGATTGGTACACTATGTATGAATTATCCTTAAGAGTAGAGTCAAGAAAGCTTTGTACCTAATTATATGTTTGTGTATTTTGTTTTAGGCCATGATGAATACTTGGAGAAATACTACCTGCGGAAACTAAAGCCTTTTGCTCAGAACTCTCCAGAACGAAACAACGAGGAAGAAAAGAAGAATAAACGGCACAAAAGAAATAGAACACGAAAGAAAGATGAGAAAAAAGATTCTACAGCGATAGACTCAGTGTATTATCAGGAGGAATTTATTCCAAAATTTGCGTGGTTAGATTAGGACTTAAACGAATCGAAATTTGGTTCGATAATAATAAAAGAGAAGGACATCATCATATAAAAAGAAAAGGAAAAAGTACATCATATAAAAACAAGGACATTATAAATTCAAAAAAGTATGTATAAATGTATTTGGTAGAATAATATATTTTATACAATAAAACTATGGCTTCGAAGATAATATATTTTATATTAACTGTTTATATTTTTAAACTTGTATGTGTTACAATATAGAAGTCACCTGATTAAAATTATTGTGGAAAGTGAAGATGTGGAAAATTTTTAATATTACATTAATTTAGTTACTTTATTCTACCTTGTATTATTTTATTGCAATAATTGTGCATATGGATGCCAGACTATTGTACCGACAGCTTGAGATTTTTCCACTCACAATAACTCATCCGTGAAGACCTTTCTTCAATTTGGCTCCTGATGCGAAGGGTCAGTGGCTCGACCCCAATCCTGTGTCAGTTTGTGGCGTGTAGCATCACGTCTCTGGACGTTCTTAGGTTTTTATTTTTCTTTTCTCTACTGTTACGTTCCACCAATTGTTTCATATACTGTATATTTAGCATATATAGAAGGTGTGGATTCTCACATTGTGAACGAAGCTGACTTCCCAAATATTTACCTCTTGCGTTCCAGTAACATGGAGGTGGATGTCATAAAATACTCCGTTGCAAAATACCAGCGACATCTATGGAGATGTCATGAAAACTTATCGTTTATTAAGGGTCGTATTAATCCTGGAGATGATGATATTTTTTAGTGGTTTCAAGGCACAAGTTAGTTTTACTATTTCTCCTTAGGTGACATCAAATCTGTCTTCAACATTGGGGGAGAGAGACCATTCCCATAATCTTTTTTTATTTTAAAAAAGTGATGTTCAAAATGTTTATGAAGTTTAAAACCAATGCTGTGGAGGATCAGATGACCAGAGTTGTCTTCAACATTGGGAGGCGAGCAGATTTGAGGCTTATTGTGGGGGACATCAATTTCATCTCACTTTCCTTTGTAGCAATCTGACACAAATCAACAAAGGAGGGGTGGCGAAAAGGGCTAAAATCGGCCCCCTTGATTTTTCAATTCATTTATGCTATAATGGTAGTACTAGAGCAGATATGTATGAAAAACAGAATGTTAACCAAATATATTTTGCAATTAAGGTTTTACACAGCACCATTTGTTAACAAAAAATGCACAATAGGGATGGCCACATTTTTTCGAAAATTACTTTTTCGAAAAATGGCTTTTTCGAAAACGAAAAACAAATTTTTTTTTCGAAAACGAAAAACGAAATTTTTTCGGAAAACGAAAAATTTTTCGAAAAACGAAAAAAAAAAAGAAACAGAAGGACAAAGTTTGGAGATCGAGCACGAAAGGACGAAACGAAACTGAAGAGAAATTTGAAGTTGCGAAAGAGCAACATTTCCTTCCCTGCCTGGTTTGATTGAAGTTATAAACAAAAGAAAAGAAACGCATTATTACATACAGATAAGCTTTACTCCTGGACTGAAATTGAATAGTATCTTATTTCGCTGATGCGGCGTGTTCTAATCGTAATAGCTGTTTGAGACTGCTTTCAGCTAGCTATCTCGTACTCGCCTTTGCTGATACGGTACGTGGTTTCGTATTCGCTGTGACTGAATATTTTGGTAACAATAAAAGATTGTTGTTTAGAGAAAGGACACGTGTCCTACGATATCAACACTTCTGATATGTTTATTGGCCTAGTGGAAGAAGCATTAGTTTGTTATGAGGAATACCCAACCGACGTTCATTATATCAGTTACCAACGCAGAGCTTGTTTCGAACTAAATAAGAGAACTGCAAGAAGAGATATTTTCGGGAAGTATTTACAATGGGAAAGTCGAATATATGGGAATATTTCACTCGTGAAAAGGGTGGTTCGAAGTATTATCCACAATCGAAATTCAACTACTGGCTTGTGGTACCATTTAAGATCACGACACGTTGGTGTTATACAGGAAACATCAAGACAGCAGTCACTGGAAGAGATTATTGAGGTCGAAGGTGATGCAGAGATGGAGCCACAAAAGAAACAGAGGTAAGTAATTGTACATATCTGTTGATGTCATTTGAAGCTTCTACCCCTCTCCCCGAGTGGGGTAGATAAGATTTATTTAGGGGACACTCGTGTTTAACTCTTAGGGTAAAAATGAAAAATAACGTGACACGAACACACTTAGTGGACTATTTATCTTTACACTCTTGTAACTTCAAAAATAATATTTAAAAAGGCTGAAATTTTGTTACAAACTAAGGATGCTACAGTATCACGAACATCCACAAAGATCCAAATGTTTTAGGCTTCTATAATAGTAATAAATAATAACATGGACGGGGCATGCACATCCACAGTACATTAGTATTACATACTATGATCATGATATGATTTATTTCAAATAAATAGGTACAAAGTTGTCATCATAGGTATTCTGACATTATTGGCAAGTCACTTGCCGCAACTGAGAAGCTTCCATGTTCCTTAGTCTTCACGTAAGGGATTGAAAATTTGATTTTCTTTCCCGAAAGATTTTATTTCGATAACTGCTTGGATGAGTATCATATCCAACAACATAGAAGGTTTTCAACGGACGTAAAGATCATAATGCAGTTTACAGCAATTTGATATCTCAAACTGATCTGGAGATATGATACACATTGGTAAAGTTTGCAACACTGGTTAAAATTATGTCATTGCAAGAATTTATTGTAATTACAAGTACCAAAATCTGTTTCTGTAATGTTACAAAAGCAAAGAGGATCAAAATACATTACAAACAATCCCCAAATACGTCATTTTTAGGAGTATCGCTATCAGTATTCACGTTTTTCATATCTCCTGAACGATTTGAGATATCAAATTGCTGTAACTGTTCCGAGAAGTTTACGTCTTTTGAGAATCATCTACGTATTAAATGTAGGTGATTCTCAAAAGACGTAAACTTCTCGGAACAGTTACAGCAATTTGATATCTCAAATCTGTTTATGTAAGAAATGTTTCGAAAAAAGTCTAATTTTCAATTTATTGTATTCATTCGAAATAAGCCATGGTCATAGTATTCGACACTAAGGTATTTCGGTTTTGTATTTCACTGTCCGTCTCACTTCTATTCATAGACAGATCCAGGGGGAGAAGGTCATTCACCTCCCTGAGTTTCACAATCACCAGTGCTGCAAAAGTCGGTGAGAGAGAAAACAGAATCTTTCACTACCTTCTTTCCTCACCGTTGAGTTCGTCCTGAATCTGCCTCAGCTTTTATTAATACTATTATCAGTTTTCTGAAGTTTAGATGCTTGTCATATTGCAGCGTCCTTAATTTGCAACACTGAATAACATTTGTGTTTTAAGTTTTCGTTTAATATTTAGATTTGAGATATGTAATAACATGGCATAGTGGCGTTAAAAATATAACTTTATATTATGTTGGCAACACTATTAATTTGTTGGTACTGCAGAGTTTATTAGACAGAGTTCCCTTGTCGCTATTTGCATCTTACAAAATTCCAGCCATTTTTATCAATCAACTTTAAATTTCCTGGGTTTATCAAGATAAATGGTCCATCTCAAGTTCCATGTAATATAAGCCTAATTAATATTTTTTCTTTCTTTAAATGTAAAATCTCAAATGATTGTTGCGTTTCCTTCTTTTAAAGAGACTCAAAATATTTTTCAAGTGAAAAGAAAACATATAAATAGAAGAATCGCAATCTAGTTTTTTTATTTTAAGCTTAACACCTTGCAAATGTGTTCCGATGATGATGAGGATATTGGTTTTAGTTTAGCGTCCTACTCAGCTATAGAGACGTGAACTCAGCGTAACATGAGATACAAACTACTTGAGCTCCAGCCTGGAATCGAACCCGGTCTCCCGAGCCGAAGACGCATACGCTAAACATATAGTCACGAGGGACCTTGAATGGGGCTGCGTAACTAAGGGAGATGCTAATGAACAAAATAATGGAATTAAGAAATTTAAAGGAAAGGGAAGAACCCGGGAAAGCCCACATGCACGGTGTTTGTCCAGCAAAAATCTATACAATTAGCGACGACGCCAAAGAGGGGAAGGGGGTAGTTCTTTGATGTAACGCTATGCCCCGACTGCCGCCTACAGATTTATTGTAATGTAGGCTAAACAATATCAGGATTATTTGATAGTCCCAAATTCATCTGTGCCTGAGTGGTTGATGGAAGATAAGAGTCCCCAAAACACAGTTTCAACATAAATAGAAATTGAAAGCTAATTATGAATATTTAGTAACGTTTATTTGTGAATGAATAAACATTTAAAACATAACTTTGAACACTTTTGGTGTAAGTTAAAAGCACTTTTTTAATTTTCTACTTTATTTTCTCGGAAACAAAGATAAGCAAATATTTTTTCCTAATTCTGTACCGAAGCGTCGCTTATCTCTCAAAACCTGTGCCCCTCAGTTGTATAGAACTATCATTTTCAGTGTACAAAACATAGATCCCCCACCATCACCAAATTTTTTTCTGTCCCTCTCTTTGCCCCTTGAAGAAGTTAAAGCTGACGTCGTCACTGATCTTATACTTAACATTAATTATAATACACGATTTTTTCTAATAGTCAACTCAAAGATTGGTACAGAGATTGCCGTAGTTGCGAGCAGTAGTTTCGAATATTTGATAGCACCAAGTAATTATTGACTAGTACTACGGTTTTCAATGTTTTAGTTAGTGGCAACATGGCCACATTGAGTAGGGACCACTGGTTGGGCCAAGTTTATGAGCAGTGATCCTAGCCCCCAGTCTTCCTGTAGCTTACCACTGATATATGACTCGTCAGATTTTCTTCTGATTTAGGCGCTAGTTGTAAAAATGAGGCGCCAACTCAGAAACTACTGGCAGGTAAAAATTGGGATAATAATTTTTAAAAAATAGCTTGGCGCCCGGGACTTTTCGTGAAACTACTATATATATATATATATATATATATATATATATATATATATATATATATATATATATATATATATATATATATATACAGTGGTGGATCCAAGGGGTGCTATAGCCCCCCTTGACGCTCAAGTATACACTGGATAAAATGGGTTCACTCCTGCTTTACACTGGATAAAAAACAGCAAAGTATGGTTATATAGCCCCTCCGTTGATCATATCCTGGATCCGCTACTTCTTTCGGAGAGTCTCGTCTCCTATCTTTCAAAGTAAAATTTAAAATGATGCTACTGTACAAATTTGATAATGGAATTAGGTGCATAGTCCATTGGTTATATTTTAAAATTTTGGGGTACTTGTTTCTAAAAGGTTAATTTGTTTTGGTGTGTTTGGGTAATTTATTTTGTTACGAACGTAAAACGTAAGGCAAAGTTTCTGATTATCTATGAGAAATTAAGGCGAAACCAAAGCACAAAATCAGAGTATTATTCCCATACTCAGAAATAAAAACTCATTTACTTATGACGTTCTGTAATAAGAAAAAAATCTTTGCTGCAACTTCAGTTTATTACTTTGGGTGTCGTGGGATGACTAATCAAGTAAAAAAATCTATGATTAAACAGAACTATAATATGTGAATTATGCTACCACACTTTTTTTATTTCTTAGTGTCTGAAATTACGTGTTATAGCTATACTAGTTCTTACGGTGGCCCGTTGTTTGGCACGAGTCTACTTTGTTGTTGTGTGGCATGATTTGCCACAGTATTTTAAGTGCGGTTTATTAGATCTCGTTATCGAGAAGATTCACATACTTAACGTAAAAGGTAAGACTTGGCAAGCACCTCTATTTTTGATTCTCTGTAAATAAGTGGTAAAAGTTCTTGCCTTTGGGACAAGCATTAGCTTTTTCCTGCAAACGAACATTAAGCTCTAAACAAACGAACACAAAACATCATTAGGGGCCGCGGTGACTCAGTAGTGGTGTTCACCTCTGGTGCATGCGGTCTTTGGTTAGATCCCAGCTCGGGCCAAGTGAGCTTTGTGGTTGACAAACACCGTGTGCATGGGTTTTCTCGGGGTTCTCCCGTTTCCTCTCACTTTCTTTATTCCACCATTTCATTTATTTCTCATCATCATTGTCTCCTTTTGCTTAGCCGGCACAATCGTGGGACGTAAAACAAAGATTTTTTTTTTACAAAACATCATTAATATCGCAATAGCTTCATAAACTGAGGTAATTGCAGTACTGCATTATTCCATCTAACATAGATCTTAATAATGCCTCTTGTTATACAATGTTCCCTTCTTCCGTTATGCTATGCGGTTATTGTCAGAAAAATGAAATATTTCAATTTTGCGCCCCACGATTATGCCATGTCGGCCAAATGAGAGGGTGATGATAAGAATGCATGAAATGATGAAATGAAGGAAGTGGAAGAAAATGGGAGAACCTCGAGAAAACTGACGCACATGGTTTGTCCACCACGAAATCCACTTTGCTTGAGTTGAAATTTAACCAGACCCCACGTACCAGAGGTGAATAGTTGGCCAGTGAGCCAAAGTGGCCCCTATGTACATAAGAAATGTGTATATATAATACGTTTGGGTGGCCACAAGAGTAGAAAAAAGTTCCAAAATTCCAGTTGTAAGAAAAACATACATATTAACTTACGAAGCTCAAAGCTGATCTCATATATCCCTTCTGATAATTCTAACCCGTTTTTAATATTCCGCAGCAACCATTCTACAACGATAAAATAAAGAAGTAAAAGTTATGCGCCCAGAAGCATGTAGTGACTATAATATCACTTCACATTTAGTGCCTATTAGAACCCCGTCCTCTATATTCTGTACAAACTGCACGTCTTCCATTGACAAAAATGTAAGTCTGAAATAAAATTCAGCTATTAACTACCGAAATTTATGTATACACGACTCCAAAAGTGCATTACCACCTGCAATTCTCCTTTTCCTGCAATAGCAGGCAACCCAAAAAGCTCGGCGGTTGGGTTGGTTGCGAATTCGAAAGACGTTGGACAAAACCTCAATTTTGTCACAAATATATCAGTGTGGCAAACTGCAAATAAGGGAATAAAACAAATTGTTAAGAATGACAATTTTATTATTGTGATGGAGTTGGATGACATCAAAAGTTACAAAATGACTTACTAAAGCAGTTCAAACAAGATGAATTGTAAGAAACAGATATCAGAAGAAAGCATTTCTCTCCTTCCCCCCGCCCCACCCAAAAAAAGAAACTCATAAAAAGAAAAAGTTACATAATATAAAAGTTTCATATGAAAGCCTAACAGCACAAAAACAAGGATCTACAGGAAACGAAAAAGAGACAAACACAGAATAAGGGACACCAGTGGCGTAGCAGACTTGCGGCCTTCCCATGCAAGATAAAGAGGCAAGACCCTAGTTGTAAACCCCATTGTTATAATAATAATAATAATAATATTATTATTATTATTATTATTATTATTATTATTATTATTATTATTATTATTATTATTAAAAAGTCGTTTCCTTTTCTAAATCTCTGACTCTGCCTCAGAGCATAAATGCATATAGCGATCATCTGTGCACCTTTTGTCAATTAGCGGTCCCAAAGGCCAAAAGGGATGGAAATCTCCAAGGAAGAGAAACAAAAAACTTTCTTACGGTAAATTCTAGTTCAAAGTTCGAGTACTTGCTTTTCCACGTGATTTTTTGTTTCTTTCTTCAGGGAACAAAAAAGTTCTAGCGCCTAAGAAATTACATCATATAATATTGCAATTTTGCAAGTGGATGTATTTACATTGCAATGTTTGGTAATAAAGATATTATGATTAGAAAACAATCTTGCAAAAAGTAAGTTTAATTTCTTCATCCATCGCAAGTCTTAGGGGACCTTTATACCTCGCATCCCCACTCCCCGAATATCGATATCGAAAATTTAGAATGATTATATTCATGTCCATATATTTGCGATATCGAATGTTGATATATGGTAATATAGATATCGATGATAGCGATATATCGACATATCACAGGCCCAGATTCCGAGAAGTGATGCTTGAAATATACTGGAATCAACAATCAAATTCTAAATAAGTTTTTAATTTCCGTATCCAATGTTGAGGGGGAAGGGTGGGAGTCTACTTAGCTACAGAGGCCATATCAATTGTGTTCTCAAACCAGCCATTACACCAGCTATTATCAAAGTGTTAAGTCAGCCATTGTCTGCGAGTTACCCCAGTTCCATTTGAAGTTTGAATTGAAAACCTGAATTACAAAACATCCCAAGTCCACTCTTTTTCTTCGTATTTTTCGTTTTCTGTTTTTTATGTTAGCATCTATGTTTCAGGGCTATTAACTTGCCTAATACGTAAGTCGAAGTCAAAACTTCAAAAAAAATCAAAATAATTTCAGCTAAACAGAATAGCATTCCAAGTATAATCTTCTTGTCTTTCTTCTAAAAACAAAAAAGTACTCCGGTGGACTTCGGATGTTCTGCAATTCAGATCTTCAATTTTATTTACGGTCTTTAACCATCTTTAACTCGCAGGCTCCTTGCTTTCATAAAAAGCATTTGTTGTGTAGATTAAAATCAAAAATGAATTAATCTATATTCTTGGGAACTTATTGTTGCACCAACACACATATATACAGGGTGTAACAAAAAGGTACGGCAAAATTTCAGAGGTGGATTCCTTATGGGTAGACAAGCAAAATCGTTCATATGACCATATGTCGGGAAATGTATCATTACAGAGTTAAGGGCATTGAGCCGCCTAATGGTGGAAATAGTCATATTCTGGTCGCTCCTTAATGTGACTCAATTTAAACCTCAATAACTGAGACCCTAATTAACCTAGGAAGATATTTTTGATATCTATGTATTTCTAAAGGACGATGCTTTCCGCCTATATATATATGGTGAGTCAAAAGTCTTGGACACCTGCATAAGTTTTAAAATCGACGGGAAAAGTAAAAAGTGATGATGGGAAAAGAGGTTTGATGAGGGGCTGCAACTTTTGGAGTGTATGTCATTCATGGCCGCCATCTCGAAATCCGCCATTTTGGATTCAAGTCTTTTTTTTAAATGGGAAAGTGTATGTCACATCAAATAACACTAGTTTGAGCTCAGAAATTTAGTGGTGTAATTTGTTTTTTTTCTATCTTGTACAGTTTAGAAGTTATTAATGTTCAAAAGTGGGAAATTACCTTGATACTGACCCAGTTCTCTCTGTTCCAGGTGATCTAAAATAGGTCTGACACGTGAACAGAAGATCGAAATCATCCTTATATCAGTGGAACGCAGCTACCGAACAATAGCAGCTGACTACAACCGACGGCACTCAGACAGAGAACCGATATCGCACAGCACGGTGGCTCACGTGATTACCAAATTCCGAGAGACGGGCTTTGTTCAAGATAGGGCACGTAGTGGGCGACCAAAGACTGCCACCAATGACGAAACTGCAACGGCGGTTGTTGCGTCGTTTGTGAAAAGTCCTACACGAAGTACCCGTCGTGTGTCCCTAGCATGTCCAATAAGCCAATCCTCCGTTATCCGGATATTGCACACCAATCAGTGGCATCCTTACAAGCTGCACATGCAACATAAACTGAACGAGGATGACCCTGATCGCCGGTTGGAGTTCCGCATGTGGGCTACTGAACAACACGAACTGGATCCTGCGTTTGTCAAGGGCATACTGTACAGTGACGAGGCGTATCTCACTTTGAACGGGGAGGTTAATCGACATAATTGTCGACACTGGTGTGACGCAAATCCGATCTGGGTTGACCCGAGTCGAGAACATAGTCCAGCGAAGGTGATGGTTTGGTGTGGCATATGGGACACCCGCATCATTGGGCAATTTTTCAGTTACAACACCTTAACTGCACCACAGTATCTGATGCTGTTGCAGGACTTTATGTTCCCTGCCACACTGAACGCTGACGGCATTTTCCCATCTTATTTTCAGCACGATGGACCCCTCCACACTATAGACTTGGTGTCCGTCAATGGTTGGATGAACAACTGCCACGGAAGTGAATTGGTCGCCGTGATCCCGTGGAGTGGCTGCCCAGATCCCCTGACTTAACGCCCCTTGATTTTTATCTATGGGGACATCTTAAGCAGATAGTGTATGCTGAGACAATCCGTGATTTGAGACACCTGGAGAACGCATCCAACAAGCCTGTGACCAAACTTCAGGAGACATCTCCTCCGCGTGAGACTCCAGTCAGAGTAGTTGCAGGGACTACAGTTGTGCATTGCACGAAATGGACAACACGTAGAACATGTGTTGTAGCATTCAGTATCAAGGTAATTTCCCACCTTTGAACATTAATAACTTCTAAACTGTACTAGATAGGAAAAACAAATTACACCACTAAATTCCTGAGCTCAAGCTAGTGTTATTTGATGGGTCATACACCCCCTTCCCATTTAAAAAAAATGACGTGAATCCAAAATGGCGGATTTCAAGATGTCATACACTTCAAAAGTTGCAGCCCCTCATCAAACCTCTGTTCCCATCATTACTTTTTACTTTTCCCGTCGATTTTCACTTATGCAGGTGTCCAAGGACTTTTGACTCACCCGTATATTTTATGTATGGGTGGGAGTACCACGGTGGACATGGGAGGGTAATTACTTGTTTTTTGTTTGATTTTTGCATCAGCAATTTGGAGATGGCATTCCTTGGGGATACACTCATAAAGTGCATATCAGCGGAAAGCTTAATTTTTGCAGAACACGTTGCTACTAAAATTACCTTCCTATCTTAATCAGAGTTTGATATATTGAGGTTTAAATTGAGACACATTAAGGAGCGACCAGAATGTGACTATTTCACACCAGTAGTCGGCTCAAAGGCCGCAATTCTGGAACGATGCATTTCCCGACATATGGTCATCGGAACGTTTTTGCTTGTCTACCAATAAGGAATCCACCCATGAAGTTTTGTCGTACCTTTTAGTTACACCCTCTATATACAAGATCCGTTTTGTTGATTTACGAAATCACTATTTTTTCCTCAAACAATTTACAAAAAGGGTCTTGAATGAGGTGGTCGCACTAGTAATGACATCCCGTAGCGTCGTTACGTAACACACACAGTATAAATAAAGCTTCAAAACCACAAATTGCAAGTTCTGCCGCAGATAATTCGGTAAGGTGTCTGCTTGTTGAGTGGGCAACCCAGATTCATATCACGGCTGGTACGGTTTGCTTTTTTTCCCTTTCAAAATACGTTTCTATATGTTTATATTTCTTCTTAATAATTACTTTCTTGCAATCTTAAATTAGTCGGGGTTAAGTAGTCAGAAGATTAAAATACATGTATGACTACTTTATCCGTGTGTGTGTACTCATATATGTATCTTTACATAATTGTTTTTTTCTTGGGGCCACGGCGGCTCAGTGGTAGAGCGTTCAACTTTGGTGCTTGGAGTCCGGGTTCGATCCCAGTCCCCGACAAGTGAACTTTGTGGTGGACATACACTGTGTGCGTGGGTTTTCTCGGGGTTCTCCCGTTTTCCCGCTTTGTTCATTCCACCATTTCATTTATTACTCATCATCACCGTCTCCTTTAGCCTAACCGGCATAATCGTGGGACGTAAAACCCAAAGATTTCATTAGTTTCTTTCTTTCAACTAGTGTTGCCACGAGAGCAGACAGAAACCTTTGATACGAGACACGAGACGAGACAGACTACTTGTCCCGTCTCGTTTCCGAGACGAGACGTCTCTTGAAATTCCTCGTATCGTCTCATATCTCAAAAATGAAAAGACAGTTTTTGAAATTGTTTAAAAATTTATTAACTCGGAATAAATTATTGCGTTCGAAAGTATACCAGCGTTTATTATTTCAAATGAGGACTATCCTAAAAGAACAAGGAAGACCTAAAGTTATTTTTTAAACGATTCTTACAAACAGCTTTCATTTCTATTTTCCAACCGATTCAAGTTTAAATATTTAGTGATACTCTTCCAGATTCAAGTAAAATGTTAAACCATTCTTTGAGATCAGTGTTTCAGAATATTTCATTCCGAGGGCTGGTGGTTATATCTATGTATAAAAATCCTTTATAGAAATACAAGTTCTCTTAATGCCAGTTTCATCAGCAACTAACCATTGTTCATGAGTTTTCTCGTTCCGAACAAAGACAGAAACGTGTATTCCTTTTCCTGTACTGACTTTGAAACGATGCTGGTTTGACAATAAAATTTAGTTTCGCTTTATTGTTTTATGATGTTATTCGAACCAAAGTCATTTTTGAAATCAGAAAATCACATGGGCCTTCTTATATTTTGAAGTGGCGCCAGAGGTTTTGAAAAAAGGATTTCAGAATAAGTGGGGAAGGCTTGCCTTTCGACTGTACCGACGATATTGACAAATATTCCTGTCGTAATAATTCATTACTGGAAACCATTGGCGCCCGAAAAATATTTAAGGGAGTCATCTCCTTGATTGCTATATTACGCCTGATATTTAATATACGCAGTTTGCTATATTACACATATATTTTCGTGAGCAAGGGCGGCTGGGCCCCTTCCCCCTCCCTTCGGGCGCCCGTGGTCGAAACTATGTAGTCGTTGTTTTAAGCAGTGTTTCTTCCAGACATGTTTTTGGGGTGCTGCCCCCTGGAACTCTAAGAGTACCCCCCACGGGGAGACCAAAGTAATACATCTATAATAGAATAATACCAGCAGTACCCCCGGAATCCTAAATATACCCTCCCAGGAACATTTTTCTGAAAGAAACACTGATTGGAAGATTGTAGTCGTGTTGTGTGTTGTGCTGATAACCAAACAAAAGTGGTTAAAAGCTGTAATTTTAACCACTTTGTATAACAGCTCCTTTTTGTGGGCCTCATCCGCTCTAGTGTTGCCACGAGACGAGACATTTCTCGTGTCTCGTCTCACGAGACTAGACAGCTTGAAGTCTTCTCTCGTCTCATCTCGTGGAAACACTACTTTCGACCATGTGGGTTACTGCCTCGATCTTGGAAATGTCCTCGAAGGGATTGTGCTATAAATAACAGATTTTATTCGAACTAATTGACTGACTCCGATGCAACATTGTTCCAATTTCGCCTATTCGCAATGTAATGGAATAGACAAACATACGTTTATATGGTTACATGAAGGCGGTCCCGTGTTCGATTCCTGGTGGGGCCACTCGGTCGAAAAATTTAAAAGATTTTCAGGCCAGTCACCTTGAATGAGATTTTCCTTGGTTTTCCACATTCACACCAGGAAGATGCCAGGGTGATGCCTTAGGTTTCAGATCACTTCCTTTCTTCCCCAATCCTTTCTTCCTTCCCTTTCCCCGGAAAGTGTGTTCGCCTAGAGATGTCATCCCTCGAACGTGACGGGTTAAATGGTCTCAGATGCCGAAAGCCCAGAAATCTAAATCCTAAATCCTAAATTTACAAAGTTACTTCTGGGAAACATTGTTCTTTCATATTTCAATTTATATTTCAATATATATTTCTATAAATTGATATTTATTATTATTAATTGCTTTCTTGCATCTTTCCTACATTATTCTAGATTAGTTACCATCGGTTAGTTTAGTCACATTATGTATAGTTAAATACGGTTACGTATGTTTACCGTTTCTTTTCTTTTTTTCAAAATACATTCCTATCTGATCACATGTATTGTTAATAATTTATTTGTTGCATTTTTTAATAATTTATTTCATACACACAACAGATAAAACAACTCATACATTTTAATTACACAGCACATAGTTCTTTGACATGGAGGGAAATCTCCTTTGGCTATAGGAGCATATAGTATTACCAATGGGGATTTCCCTCATCCCCCTTGTAATTCGCACATGGTCAACAGATATAGAACATTGTTGAACATTTCTTGAACCACTTCATCACACTCCTGGCCTTGTGACATGGTGCATTATTTTGTCGAAAAATGCCACTATTGTTGGGAAACATGGTCGTCATCAAGGGGTGTACGTAGTCTGCAAGCAGTGTGCGATACGCGTAGGCCGTCATTGTGCCTTGCTCGAGCTATACTACATACATGCTCACGTGTATATCCCCCAGAGCATTATTATTATTATTATTATTATTATTATTATTATTATTATTATTATTATTATTATATTTGAAGTACAATCAAATATCACGGCATTAATTATTAGTTTTAATTAACGGAATTGAACTGATAATTAAATCTTGATTTCGAAAGATTAACTATTAAGTTTATGTGTTCGGTACCTTTCTAAAGTAATAAATACTGGAATTGGTTTCAAGGCTGTTTCTGACTGAATACTTTCTTCAAAATAATATTAAAAATTATAGAAAGATTTTCGACACATTCGAGTCGAGTCGAGATTTTTACGAAAAGTCTCGACTCGACTCGTGTCTCGGCTCGAAAATTAGAGTCGAGAAATAAATTTGTCTTGACTCGTCTCGAATTTTACAAAGTGTGTCAACTTGAATTTCAGTCCAGATTCGAGACATGTCTCGACTCGTGCGCATCCCTAAATATTCATATTTTAAATGTGCAATACTATCTCGCGAAAAATGACCCCGAAGTTAATTTACCAAAGTCTACTTTCTTCTTGTTAGATTAGTGATCGTGGTTTAGGATAGATTATGTAAAGTCAGACATGGTTATGTATGTTTACAATTTCGTTTCTTTCTTTCAAAATGCATTCCTATCTGTTCCCATTTATTATTAATAATTTATTTCTTGCATTTATTAATAACTATCAGAAAAACCCATTATTCGCATGGTGGCTGTATTTGGAAGTCAACGCCTCTATAGTATCACCGTTGATTTCAGCGAGTGCGAAAACTTTGGATTTGACATTAATATCGGCCATTTTGGATTATTTTTACATGTCAGTTATCATCTCCGGTACCCCGACCCTCAACTAAGTGGGGTTAATTTGGAAGTTAATGCAATCGGAGTTTCACCATTGATCTCAGCGACCGCCAAAACTTTGAATTCGACACTAATATCGGTTATCTTCTACTACTTTTACATGTCCCTGTAAACGTCTCCTGAGACTTCCTGGTTCGATTTAAAAAAAACGCTTCGTCTTGATCCGGAACCTGGGCCAAGGTACCCAAGATCAAAATTTGGTAACTCTCGGTCCTCTTGTCTGGTCTCCAGGCAGCACACAGATACATGCATACAGACAGACACACAAACAAACTTTTTATTTTATTTATATTAGATTAGGTGTATTTCAAACAGTGCTTCTTCCAGAAGTGTTTTAAGGGGTACTGCCCGCCCGGAGCTCTGAGAGTGCCCCCCGGAAGAGATTAAAATAATACATCTATAATATAATAAAAAATAGAAAGTTATCGATAGAGCCCCCGGAATACGAAGTGTGCCCCCCCCCCCCGGAACATAGTTTCTGAAAGAAACACTGATTTCAAACACAACAGATAGAACCAACGGCGCCGACTTTCCAAAATGTATGTGGGTGCATATAAATGGCGGGACGAGTTATATGTTTTCAGGGGAGTCTCGATTTTTTTTTTTTTTTTGATTGATTTCTTTTTAGTTAAAATCTTTTATGAACACTGTCATAAAGGGCTGTGCTGTGATAAAGTAAAATATACCGGTAAGATAAGGATAAGTTGGGACTGTCCTAGCTCAGTCGGTAACACGGCTCACTTAAACGTAAAGAAACAGGTTGAAACCCGGGTTCAAGTTTAATTCCTGTAATGCATATTCCCAACATATATAATCGTGGTATTTAGTGTATATTTTCAACAACTTACATGATGCACAATGAGTCCAAGAGGCAGTGATATTATCAAACGTTACTAAAAGAAAATACTACATTCATACAAATTAAAATGAAAATAACATCATAAAAGAAAATAATTTTAATAGTATTGCAAAAAGAACTTAACAATTAAAAAATGAAATGAAATCTTTGAGTCTTGCGTCCCACGGTTATGCCGGTTAGGCTAAAGGAGACGGTGATGATGAGAGATGAATGAAATGGTGGAATGAAGAAAGTGGTAGGAAACGGGAGTGCCCCGAGAAAACCCACGAGCACGGTGTTTGTCCACCACAAGGTTCACTTGGCGGGGACTGTGATCGAACCCGGGACCCCAAGCACCAGAGGTGAATATTCTACCACTGAGCCACCGCGCCCCCTGCAAGGATTTTGTTGTGGACATAAAGTATAAAGTGACTAACTTAGTGTGTTCCTTGGTTGCCTTTGCAAAAACACATTTGAAACAATCAATTATGTTTTAGACGTTATAAATTTTAACTCCCATCTCTATGTTTTAATTGTTTATTTTTTAATAGTGTCAAGCGAGAAATATTTATTTTATTATGTTTATTATGTTTCGAAACTAAAAATCTTGCCTGCAGCGCCCTGACAAGATTATTTGTGTGAGTGCTTTAACCAGGGAACACCAAGGAGGAGGCGCACATAGGCAGAACAACCCCTAGCGTTTCTTACACAGTACAACGTTGTTTGGCATATAACGTTGCTCCTGTATTAGCGAGTTCCAGCTAGTTAAGCCTTTTATTAACAGCCGGAGGCAGCATTCTGTTATATCGTTGTAGTGAGTGGCGTGTTAAAATACTCCTAGTATCAGTTTTTTCATTGTTCGATTGACCTTGAAGGACCAACAAATGCCTTTCCAGGAATACAAGTTCCCTTTAATTCATGAAGTTAATATAGAAATGACCTTCAAATCTATGCTGTGCATAAATGCTGGAAGTCTTATAAAACGGTTTTATCCGTGTGTCTGTAGACCAGAGCCCTGCAAAGCCAGGCCCGAAGACGACCCGGATGGATCTGTATTCTGTGTCCGTCTCGACCCGATCCGGCCCGAATCTCGAGCCGGGCAGAGAATGGGCCGGACTCTAAACTGGCCGGGCACAAAGGAGCCGGGCTCTAAACGGGCCGGGCGTAACCGGCCTGAGAACAACCAAGTTGATAAATCAAGTCAATCCTTCAATATGTAATGGAAAATGAGAAATATGTCTTCATAATATTGCACTGTCTATTTGTCCTTCTCAAATAGGAAAATCGTGTGAAAAGTTACCCAAGGTTTGTTTTCTATATCCCTATACTGTCTGTCTATTTGTTATTTGTGCTTGCTCTGTCCAGCCATGTTTATTATACAATAATACAGCTCATGGACGTAAAAGTCTCATACTACACTCATTAATGCATTACAAGTAACAGAGAAGATATGTAAAACTTCTACACCGTATGTGATACTAATACTACAACTACTACTGTTAATACTATTATTACTATTGCGATTACGAATGCTAGTGCTAATTCCACTATTGCCGCCAGTGCTACTACTGTTACTATTACAACTACTGCTACTACTTATTACTATACTAATACGACAGCGAATACCACTACTGCTATTACTAGTAATACGAAAACAAAACAATGCAAATTAAATCTTTAAGCTTTACGTCCCACAAGTATGCCGGCTAGGCTAAAGGAGACGGTGATGATGGTGGAATAAATGAAATGAAATGGTGGAATTAATAAAGTGGTAGGAAACGGGAGAACGTCGAGAACCCCCGCACACGGTGTTTGTCCACCACAAATTTCATTTGGCGAGATCTGGGATCGAACCAGGGACCCCATCCACCAGTAGTGAACGCTCAATCACTGAGCCACCGTTCCAGGAACACCTAATCCGCCCTGGCGTTTTGGTGATTTATTTTATCATAATATTTTGTTATATTTGTAGTATCATACTATGATATAAAGAATACAGGAACATGTAACATCATTTGGTATTTGGCTTGCTAATTGAACATAACTACAAATTGCACTGATCTTATGAGCACGCCAGTTCACGGTTTTGGCCTCCGTGGTCTAAAGGTAGCGTACCAAATTCTACTTAGTAGGTCAAGTACTTGACTTTGTCATACGTTCTTTAGGTAACTACGGCTCAGGCTGTATGGATGATGATGGGATGAATTGGTGGAATGAAAACAGTGGGAGGAAGCGGGACCACCCCGGAAACTCCCACGCACACGGTATTTGTCCACCACAAAGCTCACATAGCATCTGTGGTAGTTCTGTACGGATCCAATGAACTACGGAATAACGTAGCAGAAACTCCCTACTCTGTAAATATATACTGCTAATATTTGTAAGTTTCAAGCTTGTAAAAGAACGTAGCTGTTTTGTCTTTCTATTAAGGTTTACGATATTTCTATCGTATCTTGTCTGAGCTGCAAAACGAGAGGTAATACGTTTATCGATTTATGGTTAGGGATTGGTCCTTTAAAACATTTAATTAAATCGAGAGGTGATAGAAACATACTATCCCGCGAAAAACGTACATTTTCTTTTGTGACAGATGATAACACTACTTCAAGTTTCACTATTGAATTCATATTGTTTGGAAATCTTCGTTTCATACTGTGAAACGATACTCACTTCTTTTAGTTTGGTATTGGTACTGGTAACTCCTCTAATATATGCAACAAGTTGAAACTCTTAGTAATAGATTAAAAATGTAGCAATACACGTTGAAACCGAGCTTGGCTAACTTCAGCTACTTCTGTTTTGAATAGGAATTGGTGGAAAATATTCTTGGGATGCTGAATTCTTAGAGGAACATTTCCTTACGACCCTCAGTTGATTTAAAAAAGCCGTATCTTGATATCTCCTATTGTTTTGATTCCTGGAAACAAGAATTGAAATAGGAAATGATAGTTAATTGGAACCACTTCCTGTTGATCGTAAAAAAAAGTATCCTGATATCTTCTATTGTTTAGATCTATGGAAAAGGAATTGAAGTAGGAAGTAATAGTTAATTTGAACCACTTCCTGTTCCGGTAGGGTGTTGACAATAATTATGGTATGTTGCCTAGAGACGGTAAATCGTTTGGACAAAAATGTTCTATCTGTTACTGTTTTTGCTCTATGGCGAGGAACGTTCAAACAGAATATGGCTAATTTTAACAAATTCTGGTTTGATCAAAGCTGCCACGGAAATGGAGGAGGCTATTCTTGAGACGATGAATCGATTGCAAAAAGCCACTTTTTAATATCTTTTACCATTTATGCTCTACGGAAATCAGTGTTGGAACAGGAAGTACTAGTAAATTTGAACAATTTCCAGTTTTAGTAGAGTTATATGGATAGTAACGATATGTTTGTTGAGAGGCTGAATCGTTTGCTTAAAACTGTTTCTAGCTATCTGCTGCCGTTTTCATTCTATAGCGATAAACGTTGAAACCGTTATTGAAACCAGAAGTTATAATAAATTCTAACTACAGCCGAATTTAGTATTGTAGATATTTGTCTTTAGACTCTAAATCGTTTGCAGAAACCACTTCTCACTATCCGTTATCATTTTCTTTATATATCGACAAACGTTGAAATCGGAAATGGCTAATTTGAAGCAATTCCGGTTTGAGTAGAAGGTTAACGGAGGAAATAAAGTATATTCTTTGGATACTGAATTAATTGCAAAAGACCACATCTTGAAGCATTTACTATTTCTATTAGGCGGAAATTGGAAATTGAAATCGGAAGTAATAGTAAATTTCAACCATTTATAATTTCGGTAGAATATTTTGTGTACCCATGATGTTGACTCTAGATGATAACTCGTTTTCAAAAATCAGTTCTCGCTATGTTACCGTTTTATGCTATGACGATGAAAGTTGAAACTGTTGTTGAAACCGGAAGTAATAATAAATTTAAACCATTTTCAATTTTAGTAGAGATTGTGAAAGACCATGATATGTTGCCTCTACACGCGCAATCGTCTACAAAAAAAACAAAAAGTTCTCATGTATGTTACCGTTTTCATCTATGGGTTAAATGTTAGAACCGGAAATTGCTAATTTGAACCACTTCTGGGTTCAATATAAAGTTAACGGATGAGATGGAACCTATTCTATTCATTGGATGAAGAATCAATAGCAGAAAACCATTTCTCTATACAGGGGCGGATCCAGGACCGACTTCTGGGGAGGCGGTGGGTTGTCATAATGCTACTTTAAGGGTTCCAAACTCTGGGATGGATTTTATTTATATATAAAAAATAAGAAAGTTTCCTCTTCTGGGGGGGCGATCGCCCCGATCGCCCCCCCTAGGATCCGCCCCTGTCTCTTTTTCACTTTCTGTCTTTGCTTTGGTATCTGTCAACAGACACACGGATGAAACCACTCTATAAGATTTCCGACTTTATGCACAGCACAGTTTGGTAGTTTAAAACCTGTCTTTGGTTCCATAAATATTATTAACACTAACATATCAATGATACTCTTGTGTATGATTGGGACCGCGGTGGCTCAGTGGTAGAGCGTTTACCTCTGGTGCTTGGGGTCCCGGGTTCGATCCCAGCCCCCGCCAAGTGAACTTTGTGGTGGACAAACACCGTGTGCGTGGGTTTTCTCGGGGTTCTCCCGTTTCCTCCCACTTTCTTCATTCCACCATTTCATTCATTACTCATCATCACCGTCTCCTTTAGCCTAACCGGCATAACCGTGGGACGTAAAACTCAAAGATTTCATTTCATTTCATTTCTTGTGTATGATTCAAAAAGTTAGCCGTGAAATTTAATCTAGATTGGAAGTAGTTGTGGAAAGGCCTCTTGCTATAACAGATTTGTGGGTGTTCAGATAAAACCAACATAATATTTCTATTTCACAACGGGTGAGTAATGCATAGGTCATTTCTACTGTATATCAACTTCACGGACCAAAGCGACTTGTGACTTCATGAGAAACCATTTGTTAGTTCTTCAAGGTCAATAACAACAAAATAGATAATACTAGCACTACACGCGACCCATTACTTCGATAGAAGAGGCACATTCAATAGACGTGTTTACGTATAAAAGAAGCCCTCCGGCACTTAGGCTGGGTGGAAGCAACAACATTCTATGCGAAAGAACGCTGTTTGTTCTATCTGTTCGAGTTTGCTTGTGTGTCTGTCTGTGTGCGGCCTGGTAATCAGACGAGTTGACAAAAAGTTACTAAATTTTAATAACGGATACTTTTGTCCAGGCCCCAGACCAGGGCCAAGTAGTTTTTATTCTTAAAAAATCGAACCAGGGATCTCAGGGGAGGGGGACGTTTACCGAGACATGTAATAATATTAGAAAATTGCCGATATTTGGGTCGAATTCATAGTTTTCACGGTCACTGAGATCAATGGTGACATTTCAATTAGCGATCACTTTCAAAATCAGCTACCACTGCGTGCGGGCCGGGGTCACCGGAAGGGGGAGATGTACAGAAACACGTAAAAATAATCCAAAATGACCTATATTAGTATCAAATCCTTAGTTTTCACGGTCGCTGAGATGAATGGTGATTCTTCCAGAGGCGTTGAATTCTAAATACAGCTCCCATCGCTTGAGAGCCAGAGGCGTTCTTTTTAAATTTTGAACCAGGGGGTCTCAAGGGGCGTTTCCCGCGATATGTAAAAGTAGTAGAAAATTACCGATATATTTTCGTTTCGTTGTTCAGTTTGTTTACCTAAATATTTTATCTGACCCATGCGAAAAGTGGTTATTTTCAGCTAGTTATTATTAAATGCAAGAAATAAATTATTAATAATATACAGGGTGGCCCAAAAGTACGTATACAGTACCGTACTGATCAGCTCATTGCATTTTATATAATTTCTTATTTTTATCCATCAGGTAGACTTAGATTCTTTATTATTTGTTCTTAATATGTTTTTACTTACATCTTAAGCTCAGAAGAGCCGAAGCAAATAAACTCATACACTAGAATGTTATAGTTGATCAATACAGAGGTGTATGCCTACGTTTGGACTACGTGAACAAATAGGAGTGCATTTTGAAAGAAAGAAACGAAAATGTAAACATACATAACCGTATTTGACTTTACATAATCTATCCTAAACCGCGGTCACTAATCTAAGATAATGTAGGAAAAAATACAAGAAAGTAATTAATAATAATAATAAATATGAACATATAAAAATATATTTTGAAAGAAAAAAGTTCCCCTGGCAGAACTTGTTTACTCCAGACGCCGAAACGTTAACCAGAGTTGGAGTGGGTGAGTGGGTCAGTGGGTCGGTGGGTCGAGTTTTCTGAGTGGGACGTGGGTCAACAGCATGTGACCCACCACCCACCGTGACCCACTGCGACCCATCACCCACCATGACCCACTCTGCTCACCGCATTGTAAACTGCATTTTCTGAACAGCATATTTTTTCACCCTCGACTCTAGCCATAGAAAGTAAAAACTAAAAAGAAGAACATTGAAGAAGCAGTTGAAGTTAAATTTATATCATGGCAGTCACGGTGGTTCATATCAAGGACTGCCTAATATCAATATTAGGCAGTCAACTAATATCGATCGTTTTCGATTATTTTTAGAAATCAATCCTATATATAGAAAATGCCCCCCCAACAAAAGAGAGTTTTAAAAAATGATATTGAGATTAGGGCCTAACTATGTATATGCCAAATGTAATTTCAGTTGACTTTGATGTTGATGATCACACATACATAGTTATATTAAATTTTTATATAATAATTCATACATTATAGGTGATTCAAAATAAAACAAGTAGTTAGCGCCTCTAAAAACTCTTAGGCTGTGTCTGAAAAGTCAAGAAGTAAGTCCTATTGCTATTATTACAATTGCAAATATGATCAATTTCCTAAAGTTCTGCAAGAGTGCCTGAAGTTCTTTCTTCAATAGAAAAAAATGAAAAAGAAGAAAAAAGAAGGCCTTGAAAGTAAAACGTAGACAAATTCACCAGTGCTCAGAAGAAGCTGTCTACAATGCACTGAGCAGAATGGGTTGGTGAGTCACAGTAGTTCGGTGGGTCAGCGTGGGTCAGAACGGATTGTTTGGTCAAAGTGGGTCACGGTGGGTTGTGTGTCGCAGTGAGTCATATCCTGTTGACCCACAACCCATTTAAAAATCTTAATCCAATTGACCCACTGACACTCCATTATTTCAGTCATTTTTACCGAAATCTAGAACATCAACATTTTCAATTACTTTCCAAAATTGGCCCAGTAGTGGCGAAACGGTCAATGAGTAGTGGTTGTGCCTATTAAATCCTTTTCTCAGAATCACAATATCTACAACATATCACAGTTTCAGTCATTTTTACCGAAATCCAGAATATCACCATCTTTGGTTACTTTCAAGTGGCCTGATTGTGGCCAAACGGTCAGTAATTATTGGTTGTTCCCATTAGGACATTTTCTCAGAATCACAATATCTACAACATATCACAGTTTCAGTCATTTTTACCTAAATGCAGAACATCACCATTTTAGCTTACTTTCAAAAAAGTCATCTCGTGGTGTCCAAACGGACATTGATTATTGGCTGTGCCTATTAAGACTTTCTCTCAGAATCACAATATCTACAACATATCACAGTTTCAGTCATTTTTACTGAAATCCAGGACATCAACATTTTCGGTTACTTTCAAGAAAGTGGCCTGTAATGGCCAAACGGAAATTGATTAGTGTGTGTGCCCATTAAGACCTTTTCTCGGAATCAAAAGATTTACAACATATCAGTATCAGACACTTCTGTCGAATTCCAGAACATCACCATGTTCCGTTACTTTCAAGAAAGTGGCCCGGCAGTGGCCAAACGGTCAGTAATTATTAGTTGTGCCCATTAGGACATTTTCTTAGGATCACAATATCTACAACATATCACAGTTTCAGTCATTTTTAGCGAAATCCAGAAAATCAACATATTCGATTACTTTCCAAAAAGTGGCCCTGTAGTGGCCCTGTAGTGGCCCTGTAGTTGAGTGATTAGTGGTTGTGCCCTTTTCTCAGAATCACAAGATCTACAACATATCACAGTTTTATTTTTTCGAAATCCAGAACATCATCTTCGATTACTTTCAAGAAAGTGGCCTGGTTGTGGCCAAAGGTCAGTGATTAGTTTGTGTGCCCATGGCGACCTTACAAGATCTAAAACATAAGACTTTTCAGTCATTTGTATCTAAATCCAGAACATCACCATGTTCCGTTACTTTAAAAAGTGGCCCTGTAATGGCCAAACTGTCAGTGTTTAGTGGGTATGCCCATTCAGACCTTTTCTCGGAATCACAAGATCTACAACGTATCACAGTTCCAGTCATTTTTACTGAAATCCAGAACATCAACATTTTCGATTACTATCCAAAAAGTGGCCCTGTAGTGGCCAAACGGTTACTGATTAGGTGTTGTACCATTTTCTCAGAATTACAAGATCTACAACATATCACAGTTTCAGTCATTTTTACCGAAATCCAGAACATCACCATCCTCGCTTACTTTCAAGAAAGTGGCCTGGTTGTGGCCAAACGGTCAGTGATTAGTGGGTGTGCCCATTGAGACCTTTTCTCGGAATCTCAAGATCTACAACATATCACAGTTTCAGTTATTTTTTTAAGAAATCCAGAACATCACCATGTTCCGTTACTTTCAAAAAAAGTGGCCCTGTAGTATCAAAACGATCAGTGATTAGTGGTTGTGCCTATTAAATCCTTTTCTCAGGATCACAATATCTACAACATATCACAGTTTCAGTCATTTTTACCAAAATCCAGAAAATCAACATTTTCGATTACTTTCCAAAATTGGCCCTGTAGTGGCGAAACGGTCAGTGAGTAGTGGTTGTGCCTATTAAATCCTTTTCTCATAATCACAATATCTACAACATATCACAGTTTCAGTCATTTTTACCGAAATCTAGAATGTCACCATCTTTGGTTACTTTCAATTGACCTGGTTGTGGCTAAACGGTCAGTAATGTTTAGGTTGTCCCCATTAGGACATTTTCTCATAATCACAATATCTACAACATCTCATAGTTTTAGTCATTTTACCTAATTCCAGAACATCATTTTAGCTTACTTTCAAAAATGTGGTCTCGTAGTGTCCAAACGGCCAGTGATTATTGGCTGTACCCATTAACAATTTTTCTCAGAATCACAATATCTACAACGTGATATTCAGTTTCAGTCATTTTTACCGAAATCCAGGCCATCAATATTTTCGGTTCTTTCAAGAAAGCGGCCTGCTTCTGGCCAATTGTCAGCGATTAGTGGTTGTGCCTATTAGGACCTTCCCTCAGAATCAGTAATCTATAACATATCACAGTTTGTCATTTTTACCGAAATCCAGGACATCAACATTTTCGGTTACTTTCAAGATAGTGGCCTGTAATGGCCAAACGGAAACTGAGTAGTATGTGTGACCATTGAGACTTTTTCTCGGAATCACAAGATCTACAACATACCACAGTTTCAGTCATTTCTATCGAAATCCAGAACATCACTATGTTCCGTTATTTCAAGAAAGTGGCCCGGTAGTGGCCAAATGGTCAGTCATTATTGGTTGTGCCCATTAGGACATTTTTTCAGAATCACAATATCTACAATATATCACATTTTCAGTCATTTCTATCGAAATCAAGAACATCACCATGTTCTGTTACTTTCAAGAAAGTGGCATGGTTGTTGCCAAACAGTCAGTGATTAGTGGGTGTGCCCATTGAGACCTTTTCTCGGAATCAGAAGATCTACAACATATCACAGTTTCAGTCATTTTTACCGAAATCCAGAACATCACCGTCGCCCTGTAGTGGCCAAACGCTCAGTAATTATTGGTTGTGCCCATTAGGACATTTTCTCAGAATCACCACATCTACAACATATCACAGTTTCAGTCATTTTTACCGAAATCCAGAACATCACCATGTTCCGTTACTTTCAAAAAAGTGCCCTCGTAGTGTCCAAACGGCCAGTGGTTATTGGCTGTGCCCATTAAAACTTTTTCTCACAATCACAATGGTTACAACATATCGCAATTTCAGTCAATTTTACCGAAATACAGGCCATCAATATTTTCGGTTACTTTCAAGAAAGTGGCCTGGTTGTGGCCAAAGGTCAGTGACTAATGTTTGTGCCTATTAAGACCTTTTCTTAGAATCACCACATCTACAACATTTCACAGTTTCAGTCATTTTTACCGAAATCCAGAACATCACCATGTTCCGTTACATTCAAAAAAGTCGCCCTGTAGTGGCCAAAGGTCAATGATTAATGGTTGTGCCTATTAAGACTTTTTCTTAGAATCACCACATCTACAATATATCACAGTTTCAGTCATTTTTACCGAAATCCAGAACATCACCATGTTCTGTTACATTCAAAAAAGTGGCCTAACGGTCAGTAATTATTGGTTTTGCCCATTAGGACATTTTCTCAGAATCACAATATCTACAACATATCACAGTTTTAGCCATTTTTACCGAAATCAAGAACATCGCCATCTTCGGTTACTTTCAAAATAGTGGCCTCGTGGTGGCCAAACGATCAGTGATTAGTGGTGTGCTCATTAAGACCTTTTCTCAGAATCACAATATCTACAAAATATCACAGTTTCAGTGATTTTACTGAAATCCAGAACATGGTCATCTTCGGTTACTTTCAAGAAAGTGGCCTCGTTGTGGCCAAACGGTCATTGATTAGTGTTTGTGCCCATTAAGACCTTTTCTCAGAATTACCACATCTACAACATATCACAGTTTCAGTCATTTTACCGAAATCCAGAAAGTGGCTATCTTCGGTTACTTTCAAAATAGTGGCCTCGTGGTGGCCAAACGATCAGTGATTAGTGGTTGTGCTCATTAAGACCTTTTCTCAGAATCACAATATCTACAAAATATCACAGTTTCAGTGCTTTTACCGAAATCCAGAACATCGCCATCTTCGGTTACTTTCAAGAAAGTGGCCTCGTTGTGGCCAAACGGTCATTGATTAGTGTTTTTGCTCATTAGGACCTTTTCTCAGAATCTCCATATCTACAACATATCACAGTTTTAGTCATTTTTACCGAAATCAAGAACATCGCCATCTTCGGTTACTTTCAAAACAGTGGCCTCGTAGTGGCCAAACGATCAGTGATTAGTGGTTGTGCTCATTAAGACCTTTTCCCAGAATCACAATATCTACAACATATCACCGTTTCAAGCAATTGCTATGAAATCCAAAATAACGTTAAGTTCTGCTGTTGGCAAAAATGTGGCTCTGTAGTTACCAAACGGTCAGTGATTGGTGGTTGTGCTTATTGAGACTTTTTCTCAGGATCACAACATCTACAACCCATCACAGTTTTACTGATTTTCATTGAAATCCAGAATATCACTATGTTTGGCTGTTTTCAAAAAAGTAGCCCTGTAGTGGCCAAATATCAGTGTTTGGTGGTTATGGCCATTAGGAGCTTTTCGGAATCACAATATCTACAACCTCACGGTTTTAGTATTTTTGTCCAAAATCTCGAATGTCGTTTTCTTTGGCTTTTTTTTAAGAAAGTGGCCTCATGGTGGCCAAACGGCCAACGATTTTTGGTTGTGTCCATTGAGACTTTTTCTCAGGAACATAATATCTACAACATAACACGGTTCCAAGCAATTCCTCCGAAATCCAATTTCCATAAAGATTGTTCGGAGTCCTTTCTCATTTCGAAGGAGCATTGCCTCTGCAAAACTTCTCTGTAAAAAACTTCAAAACCCGTATTTTGTACTTTGAAGTCATCTTTGCATCGGCAGAGTATCGTTCCTTTAATTTGGTCCTTTTAAATCAAAGGTACCCTTTTTTAAAAGGACCCTTTGCATCCTTTAACCTGTTCTCCGAAAGAAACAAAAAAAAAAACATGTGTGCATTTATTTTCGGTCTAGTATATATGTGCCAAGTTTGAAGAAAATCAGATGAATAGAAATCCTTGTGAAGCTATCTCCTTTATAGTTTCACTTTTTGGACTTGACAAGTCGTTTGTCCCGAAGTCCTCAATTTCTTTATTACCTCAAATTGCATTGTAAATAATTGCACTTGCAAATTTGCAATATTATATACTGTAATTTCTTAGCCGATACAATTTTCTGTCCCCGAAAAACAAGAAAGCACCCGTCAAAAGCAATTCCTCGAACTTTCCCCTAGAATTTATCATAAGAAAGTTTTTTGTTCCTCTCTCTCAGAGATTTACATCCCTTTTACCTTTAGGGCCACTCATTGACAAAAGGTACTCACATGACCGCTATATACAGACATGCTCTTAGGTAGGTCAGAGATTGAGAAAGTAGACGATTTTTAATAATAATAAAATAATAATAATAATAATAATAATAATAATAATAATTATTATTATTATTATTATTATTATTATTATTATTATTATTATTATTATTATTATTATTATAACAATTAGGTTTACAACTAGGGTCCCACCTCTTTATCTTGTATGAGAGTCCCGCTAGTCAGCTAAGCCATTGGTGTTCCTTATTCTGTGTTTCTCTCTCTCTCTCTGTGTCGTGTGGATATTTGTTTTGGGGTGTTAGCCTTTTATATTAAACCTTTACATTATATAATCTTTTTCTTTTTCACGAGATTTTCTTTTGGAAAAGGAAAGAAACTGCTTTCCTCTTATGTGTGTTTCTTACCATTCACCTTGTTTGAACTGCTTAGGTAAGATGATTTTGTAACTTTTATGTCATCCATTGCCATCACGATAATAAAATGGTAAGTCTTAACAATTTATTTTATTCTCTTATTTGCAGTTTGCCACACTGATATATTTGTAACAAAATTGAGGTTTGGTCCAACGCCTTTCGAATGTGCAACCAACCCAAGCGCTGAGCTTTTTGGGTTGCCTGCTATTGCAGGAAAGGGAGAATTGCAGGTGGTAATGCACTTTTGGAGTCGTGTATACATACAAAGCTCAAGCGACTGAGACATTTTCTCAGGTCAACATGTTCTCTCAAATTATGAAGTATTGACTGTATCCTATCGTCAACTTTTCTGTTCTTTTGAGTAATGATTAGCATTTCCATTCTTCTGAAAACATGATTACATACAGAATCTTCCCTCAATAGTCTTAACAAGACTGAAAATGTGCAGGGGTTCTGGGTAATATTTTGTTTAAGCGTTTTTGTCAGTCTTCTATTGCTTTATTTGTTCGATTCCTGTGACTACTACAATTCCAACTTTCCGGAGAAAAATTTGGATTTTCCAGCCATTGTTCCGTAAAGTAATCATTGAAGACTTCGACTCTTCGTCTAATCGGACAGCCTCCATGTTGATCAACAAACCATCAGAAATATACTCTACGGGTACTAGTTCCAGTGTTGCACACATCCGGACGTGACTGCGAATCTCTTTAATCTTCAGATTCGAATACTTTTTCGAAAAATGGCTTTTTCGAAAACGAAAAACGAAAAATTTTTCGAAAAACGAAAATTTTTTCGGAAAACGAAAAACGAAATTTTTTCAAAAAAACGAGAAACGAAATTTTTCGAAAAAGCGAAAAATGAAAAAACGAAAAAGATTTTTCGAAAAAGGCCATCCCTAGTTATAAATCGTAATTATTGTTAATACAACTTTATTTTGGAGAATCATAGGAAACAGGCCATCTGAACCTAAGTTTAGGCCTAACTAAACGGCATCTACAGACGCCGAATGGAATGTAATGGACTTCTGTAATTTCCTGATTGTTATGGCAACGAATCGATATTGATTTTAGTTACTTGATAATAGTACGGTATCTAAGTACTTGATTAACATAATGACGATATAACAGATTAAAACGCCGAACTACAAAGACGTATGTAAGTTTGCTTTTATGTATAGTTCAGATATCAATAATGTATTGAATACTAATATTACTGCTACTAATGAGTACTTATTTATGCTGTGAATAGTGTATAGTAGTGGGAATAATAATTATTAGAGAATAGAAATAAAGGACTGTGGCAATATATGTAATATATGAGGTTATAGGCTTAAGTCTGGACACATGTACGAACAGAATATTGTGTGTGTGTGTGTGAGAGAGAGAGAGAGAGGCAGAGAAGCAGAAAACGATAAGCAAGAGACAAAGATAAAGATGACTAGAGAGAGTGATAGAAGAAGAGACAGATGCAAAGACACGGATGCAAAGACAAGGAAACGTAAAGTAAGACACACACAGAGAGAAAGACGAATATAAATACGAGGATCGTTCAACTCAATCCGGGACTTTTTTTCTTTCTAGGTTTAAATGGACCCCTAGGCTGAAAGTTTTGTATGCAGTAGAAACTGGCACCTGCGTTCTGTTGCTGGTAGACGGCTTTCATTTCCCGCTCTTCTGGATAGACCGTTATTCAAGATGGCAGACAACAGTGTGAACGTCTACGTTGAATAGCGTGTTGTGATGAAGTTTTTAGCGAACAAGGGCATAAAACCTGCTGAAATTTACAGAAGGCTTCAGGCTCAGAACAGTGATGAGACACTCAGTCGCAGTAAGACATTTGAATGGTGTAAGCGCTTCAAAGATGGCCGTATCTCTATCACTGATGATCCCGGTCGTGGTGGATCACAGCCCACGGTAGTCATTCCTAAGAACATTCAGGGCGTAGAGCAGCTGATACTGGATGAACACTGGGATAAGTGTATAACTGTAGCTGGAGGTTATGTAGAAAATTAAATCCACTTTCCACACTTTGAAATTTTTTTCTATTTGTTTTTAAAAAGTCCCGGATTGACTTGAACGACCCTCGTATGAAAACCACTGATCATTACACTGTATGAAAAAGAATGCGTACACTGTTTACTTGGATTCTTACATCAGTGACGTCTTGTAAGTTCTCCAACTGCATATAAACTCTGTTAGCGAAAAAGATATCTGGTGTGTAATCGAACCGAGACTTTTTAGGCGGAAGTCGTGCAAGAATTTTGGCTTGAATAGGATTTGAACCTATATTGACTAGCTGTACTACTCATAGGCCTAAATTAAGCTCGTTATCCCTACACGATCTTGCCACATAAAACCATAAGACAAATATTACGAAGTTCAGATTTGATTGTTAGACCGAACCGGCTTCTTCTTGTAAGGTTATTTACGCCAATGTGCACGCCGAAATTAGTTTATTCGATTATCTGTAGACAAATTAGTGGTCCCTAATAAAAGAAATAACATAAATCTTGGAATAATTACAGAAATAATAACATATTATGCAGTAATTTCGCTATGAAAGTGGAAAATAACCGTATAAAGTGTGATAATAATAACTATAATAGATAATACATTTTCATCTTCACGGTATAGATGTCACTTCAATTTTATCAATATGATCCTATACTTGCGACGCCGCCACAGATACTTCTTATAGATAGTTTTTGATGCTTTATCGAATGGAAGGCTCAAAATTGAAAAAGTTGCAAATAACACACACACACACACACACACACACACACACACACACACATACACACACACACATACACACACACACAAGATAGAAAGAGAGAGAGAATTCAGTAACGAACTTTTTGAAATTCGTTGAAAATGAACAGTGACATTCTAGAGGAAATTTGTTGCCAGCCTCTCGCCAAGCTCGCAGTCTACAAATAGAGAGTGTTAAATTTAAGAGCCTTCAGATGATCATAGATCACATTTAATATCAATCCTTGCAAAATTTGTGGACCACAAAGTAACGCAAAAGCTGCAAGAAGTAATACGTGTTTAAAGTGGTTAAAAGCAGAGTATCGGTGATTCGAACCCGGTCTTGGGATTTTTTAATTTTTTACTGACTTAGAGAGAGAGAGAGAGAGAGAGAGAGAGAGAGAGAGAGAGAGAACATTGACAGGATAATCGTGGTTTCAAAGCGGAATTGTGCATGGAATCACCGTTAAATTGCTGGTGCTATAAGTGTAATTTCGTTGGTTATTCCCGAGCAGCAACTTTCGGCGGTCTGCCATCTCGTGGCCAGGGCCGACCGTAGGCAATTCGTCGCCCTATACAGTGGCATCATTTGCCGTCTCTACTTTCTCAAGAAAGAACAAATCGCAAAAGAAACGATTTTAAGTATAATACCCTATTATGAGCAACAAAGGGGAGGGAAAGTGTACTTGCAGTCAGAAAGGTCTAAACACTACAAATACAGTCTTGTTGTGTTTATTTTTTTCTTTAAATGATAATCTATTATGTTGGTGAAAGATAAAGCAAACACACCTGTAGAGGAAAGATGGTAATGTTTTTTATATAATTTAATATCGTGCTTCAATTTCAATATATCGATTTGCAATTTCAGTGCAGGTAACTCTTTTATCTTTATTTCTTGATTTTCCTTCTACATCTGTTAAAAAATAATTTTAAAAAACTTGTTTCCACTTTTAATGACAAAGAATTTGTTTGTCACAAAGACAAAACTAGTTTTCATATCGAAATTGTGATAACTAATAAATGGAACGGGTTTGAGAAGTGGGATTTTGTATTTGACAACAATCAAACAACTGATGCTGGGATTTGTTTGACTATTTGCTTTAGCACTGTCGATGTGACCTTACGCTAATGCGAGCTAAGCATAATTTATGAATGTAGTATTCAAATAGAAGGCCAGTAAATTTTACTACCACCATCATGAAGTCTATTTCCGATAAGAAATATTTATTTTAAATAACATAGTTATGACAGATTTTACCGCCCCTCGAAATTTGCCGCCCGTGAAAATGCACCTGTTGCACATATAGTAGAGTCGGCCCTGCTCGTGGCTTGAGGTTCATCAGTTGTTTGCTGCCTTTTTGTTAATAGGGAAGTTATTGGATCCTGTACCATTGATTATCGCTAAATAAATGCAAACTTTCCGTCTAGCAATTTTGAGAAATCAATATGCAATGAGAACCTATATCTTCTAACGACTCTCGGATTCCATGTTGGGACGCAACCAAATTAATCCAATAAAAAAGCTAATAAATGCCGCATATAATAATATACCAAAATGAGGCTAGAAATATGAAAGTATAATTGAATAGAGTTAGAATCGTCTCATTTAGAAAGTTTTGAAAATTCTCATAAGCACTATTACGAAAAATTTTTCAGCGTTATTAAGGAAAAAGTCACAAAGGGGGATGTGAAGGTGTTTTAACAAGGAAGAAAACTGCGTCGAAAATTTTGGGATTGCAGGTATAAACCCCACATTTGAAACTATTCTTTGTCAACCTTCATTTCTCTACGCATACAAGCCTGGAACAAAAGTTAGTGTTGATCTACTCCTCTACAATTACTAGTTATAAGCACAATTAATATTACGACAATTTAGCAACAATTCAATAACTTGACACCATAGAAACTTCATAATAAAAGTAGAAAATTTCTTCTCTACATTTTAATACAAAACCACACTGAATTGATCAAATTTAGACTCATTTAGGTTCAGATTAAAAACTTGATCATTCCGACAGAAATGGTTGAAGAGCGTGATAAAGTGCTTTATATTAAAGATCGACAAATACAAAAACTTGAATCTATTATGTACTCATATTTCAAAGAACTTTTTGCTCAAGTTGCAAAATCCCAGAACGTAATTGAAAATGATAGCACAAAGGAAGAGCTGAGACAATATTTTCAACATTCTCCGTGTACTATACGCTCTGAAATTTTGGATCACACACTATGCTACTATCCCGATGCTTCTTTTTTACGCTATCTTAGTCGTTTTGATGAACACTCTTTTGATCTTTTCCATTTAACTTATCAAGTATTGATGACACAAGGAATGAACTGTAAATTAAGTGGTTATATTTCGGATATATACTTAGTCGAACTTCTTCAACTTGTTGAAAATATAACGAACATTAAACAAATGATGCTTCCATTTACAACATGTGGGCTGGAAAAGGAGAAGATGTCATTGATATCTAAAATAGTGGAAAATAATGGAAATTCGTTAACGCATCTACAGCTTGAGAATAATTGTAACGATGATTTACTACTTCTAATAGGCCAAATCTGTAATTTTCTTCAGGTTCTGGAAATCTTTGGCGGAGTAACTGACAACAGTGTCAGATTGTTCACTCAAAGTTGGGAGTGTAGCGGAGAAGGATCACTAACTAACGAAGGAACAACAGTTGATGAAGCGTTTACTTTAGATATGAGAAGTAACAAAAAACCTTGCCCCAAATCTCACAATCGTAATCATAAATGTCTCTATTTGTGTTACAAAACGAAGCTTTGCCATACGCTGCGAATACTCAAATTGTCTTTTGCAAATATTAGCGACGAAGGGCTGAATATGTTAATTGCAAATATTGACAGCCTACAAGAATTACGAACATACCTTAATTTGAACAGAATGCTTGAACAGTATGAAGAGAACCCTACTGAATTCACTTTTCCCAACTGGAAGTTACGTTGTGTGGAAGTCTTTGAGCCTACACCCAATCGTTTAATAATGCTGAGGATGCTAACACAAGCAAACTACCCTGTCACTGATGTTAGGATTAATTATTTTGATCAAACGGACCGAACTCCAGATATAACCAAACAGTACATAAAAAATTACTTCAAAGATTTTGGATCAAACTTACATATGCTAAATTTAAATTATCAAGCCTCAAGTAGCTTCGAAATTTCTTCTGTTCTAAGAGAATGTCCCATTCTAACTTCACTTGTATTGAATGCTAAAGCACTGCATTGGTCTGAAGACAAAATGCTTCTATAGGGTCTATTACTTGTGAAGTAGCTGTGCTATTTCTGGAAATCGCGAGTGCTTTGAGAGAGATGCATTTCGGCAAAATTACGGACGACGAGAATCTTTTATTAACGCTTCTTCATAGATCTATATCTAAAGAGCTGAAGCATTTCTCTGTTCTTAATGGCAACCATTTCAACAATCCAAAGAACGTTGCCGCATTCTGGGAACAGAACCAGAATATTTCTTATATTGGCCTAATTAATTACAACATTGAAGAACTAGGGTTGGATGAGAAGATAGATCTACGACTGAGCAAAACTCTAGATGGCTTTGGTTAGCAGCAAATATCAATGAAGCAATAGAGTCTTACAATCAAAATTTTCATTAAAAGCAATAAATGATGCCAGGTCATATAATACAGGAAAAATAAAACTATTCTGGAATATCTCGAAATATATTATATAGTTTATTCTATCTTTATAAATAAATAACTTAAAACAACTTACCAGAATCAAAAACCCATTAATGTGTAAGTTTAGAAGGAATAATATGCTTATGTACTCATTTTCAATACTTCATACCAAACTCTCAAGTCAATCCACATTCTAGTGAAAGCGTATTGACAATATTTTGTCTACTTTGTACAGTCATCAGCATAAGTGTCTTCCTCTTGACTGCTTTAGCTCAGTTAGGTCCTACCACACTTGCTGGTATCACAAACAGCTGGACAGATACTACTCAACTTGCATACCAGTTGAGAATACTCCAAGAACATTGCCAGAACGAACTTAAAAAGAATGGAGAGATGGAGTGGAAAGGATAACTGTAATTTTTCCTACATGTAAAAACATTTTTTTATCCGTACCTTCTTCTGTTTCTCGCAAAAATTCCAAAATATCATCTTTCTATGACTTACGGTTTCCGAGATTTGGCTTACACGTTGACTGCCATGAGCATCATATGTGGTGCTCACCTTATTTTTCTGTGCGGCCATGAGCACCATAGATGATGCTTATGTTTGGTATCACAAATTACTAACCTATCCAGGTTCTTGAACATCATATATGATGCTCATTATCACAAATTACTGTGAGAGACCATGACCATCACATATGATGCTCGGCTTCCATTGGTACATTTTCGGGAGAAACAAAATATCGCGACAAAAATGTGACATAACTATCTATAATCGAGCCAAGGGTAAGAAGAAATTGTATGGCCTCCTGGGACCAGTACCCTCAAATCATCTTGCTAGTCAACCTGTTAATTCGAGCTCCTCCGTGGCTAAGCGGTTAGCGTACGCGCCTTTGGCGTGGGAGGCCCGGGTTCGATTCCCGGCGGGAGCTCATGTGGTTCGGATTCCACGTTAATCAGTAGGTCCACGTCTCATATAGCCTCGCTGCTGAACGGGACGTTAAACTCAAACTCAACTCAACTCAACTCAACCTGTTAATTCGAACTTTTGGGCCAGTATTTGGGGAACGATGGCCAGTTGGCCAGTGGCCTTCGGTTACTATTTCGAATCAAAATGTTTACCACCCTCTTAGGTATTGATCAACACCAATAGGATCGCTCTATGACTTACGGTTCCAGAGATATGGCTCCTTAATCTCCCGAAATCGGAACTATTTTTGGCCACTATCTCGGGAACGGTAAGTCATAGAGAGTTGATATTGATGTTGTCAATGCCTAGGAGGATGGTAAACATTTTGGTACCAATATTAGTTGGTTGCCACTGGCCAAACCAGTTGAAAGATGGACAGTGACCACCGGGTAATATTTGGCACCAAAATGTTCATCCTCCTCTTAGGTATTGATCAACGCCAATATCATCTCTGTATAGATTATGGTTCATGAAATATTGCTCTTTAAATCTCCCGAAATTGGACACTTTTTGGGCAATATCTCGGGAACGGTAAGAGTGACACGAAAAATTCCATCATTTTCTCAGACAGTTTTTGATGCTCTATCGAACGGAGGGTTCAAAATTTAGAAAAATCGCAAATAACAGACGCACACACACATGTACATATATAGAGAATTCAGTAACGAACTTTTTAAGTTTGTTGAAAACTTTTTCGTATTTGCAGGTTCCCGAAAAATATTCAGATATTGATTTTATGTTGTTGCGTAAAGTTCTATAGCATATTAGCAGTTGTGTTTAAAGTTTAATATTATGATACCACACATAAAATGTTATTTTAAATCAGATTATGTTTTTTACCTATATTACTGTGAAATACTACTAAATGACTGATTACTGTATTTCCGAAGCGTTGACAATGAGCTGAAATTTGCCTGGGTTCTTATTCTTACTTTCTAAAAGTTGTTTCAAGAAAAGATTTTAAAAGCTCAAATCTCATAAGGATAGTGTTTTATGTTTTGTCTTTACTTCCTAAAATAAATAATAATATTTTTTCTTGAAGGTTGATTTATTAATCAATACACATATACCAATAAGAATTCCATACTATAACTACATTCAATCCGAGGGAAAAAATCATCTGAAAGATTAGTTTACGGGTAAGGGAGGATGGTATGTGTATGTACTTTTTAAAGATTTTTTTGAAAAAAGCGAATGATATCGTTATTGTCTTCTTATGTTATTAACAACTTTACAGCATGGCATAGAACTTCTTGCGATAATCTGGAGCGGCTAATGCACTGATGAGAATTTTTGTTAGAAAACCGATCTAATTATTTTCTTCATACTTTAAAGATTTCATAACTAAACTTAACTTCTGCTGCAACATCCATTAGGCGAAAGGCGCTTACCAGCCAGCTTGTCACACTCATGCTTTTGGGGTGATATGTGGTCAGCACACTGGCTCTCGTCATCAGTACTGGCTTTCTAGATCGAAGTTCGCTCCTTCTTTCTTTCATGTAGCTCACCAATTGTTCTCGTGACGCTGGGTGAATGTCACAACGCAACACCATCTGGTAAGTGCGAACGGTCATCCATCTTTCCTCTGACCACACTCAGCAATGCTTGACTTCACTTATCTATCGAGAAGTGTTATTCCAGTGCAGCTAGGGTGTTGAAAAATATTTTACAAGAATAGTATAAATGGCCTAATTTATCTCGCCAGAAATTGTACATTGGAGCTGTGAATTTTCTTGCGTGATGTGTTTGGAAAATGACTTCAAAAATTAGTTAAGTATTTAATTTAAAAGCTATAGTTAGTATTTTTTCTAAAGCACTGAAAGGATAATTTGCTAGTTGAGGAGTTCAATTTGCTGTAAAGCAGTTATAGCAATTATATATTTTATTAACGAATATTTCATTAACAGTTCTACAATGTAAGAATTAAGTTTTCTGACAAAATTTCAGGAAAGGGTGTTTTACTTCTTGTGGTTGAATTTTACTCTGGTGATTTTCAGTGAAATGGCCAGAGCGATTTTCTTCACATATTTTTCAAACAAAAATTTCATGAACAATCTTATATGAGTAATTTCTCTATTTAAGAAACAAATTACTGCTTGCAGTGAATTTATTTCGAATGAATTACTGAATACTTTTGCAATCATTTAGTTTACATTTCACAATACATATTACTACTAGCCTTGCGATATGATGTTATTCATTGTTCATTTTAGAGATAACTATGAAGAAGATCAGTGCATTTTATTCGGTATTTCCTTTTGGTGATAAGTCCCGGCCTGTGAGACATTTTATTATAAGGGAACTTAACGGAATTTATAGAAGAGAAACATGAGTCAAACACGTCTTCATTATCAAATTTCTCTCAGACTTAATGTAATGAAATATTGTATTTTGGGATTTCTTATTTTTGGATAAAGCGAGCCTATCACTCTACTAAACTAATTTAATAATAGACAACAAATGGTGAGGAATTCAGAAAATAGTGACCACGGCGAAACGCAGGAGTACTCAATACTGCTACCTGAAAGTATGAATATCAGACATATTAAAATTAAAATAATTTGATTTTCACAACTTACCCTTGAGCTCCTCCGTGGCTAAGCGGTTAGCGTACGCGCCTTTGGCGTGGGAGTCCCGGGTTCGATTCCCAGCGGGAGCTCATGTGTTTCGGATTCCACGTTAATCAGTAGGTCCATGTCTCATATAGCCTCGCTGCTGAACGGGACGTTAACCTCAAAATCAACTCAACTCAACTCACAACTTACCCGATTCTCCTTGAAGATTTACGTAGTGTACTGAAATAATAATTCCCCTAGAGTAGGGATGGCCTTTTTCGAAAAATCTGTTTTTCGATTTTCGGAAATTTCATTTTTCGTTTTTTCGTTTTTCGCTTTTTCGAAAAATTTTTGGTTTTTTCGAAAAAAATTTCGTTTTTCGTTTTTCGAAAAAATTTTCGTTTTTTGTTTTTTCGAAAAAATTTTCGTTTTTCATTTTTCCAATAAAATTTCGTTTTTCGTTTTTCGTTTTCGAAAAAGCCATTTTTCGAAAAAGTATTTTTCGAAAAAATGTGGCCATCCCTAATTTCAAGATTAAAGAGATTCGCAGTCACGTCCGGATGTGTGCAACACTGGAACTAGTACCCGTAGAGTATATTTCTGATGGTTTGTTGATCAACATGGAGGCTGTCCGATTAGACGAAGAGTCGAAGTCTTCAATGATTAGGAGCAATGGCTGGAAAATCGAAATTTTTCTCCGGAAAGTTGGAATTGTAGCAGTTACAGGAATCGAACAAATAAAGCAATAGAAGACTGACACAAACGCTTAAACAAAATATTACCCAGAACCCCTGCACATTTCCAGTCTTGTGAAGACTATTGAGGGAAGATTCTATATGTAATCATGTTTTCAGAAGAATGGAAATGATGAGCATTACTCAAAAAAACGGAAAAGCCATGTATATGAAAGTTGACGATAGGATACAGTCAATAGTTCATAATTTGAGAGAACATGTTGACCTGAGAAAATGTCTCAGTCGCTTGAGCTTTGTATGTACATAACCTTGAATAGTTTCCTATGGGAGCGCGGTGGCTCAGTGGTAGAGCATTCACTTCTGGTGCTTGGGGTCCCTGGTTCGATCCCAGCTCGCACCGTGTGGACCTTGTGGTGGACAAACACCGTGCTCGTGGGTTTTCTCGGGGTTCTCCCGTTTCCTCATTTCGTAGCGTTGCACCATTTCATCCATTATTTTGCTCATTAGCATCTCCGTTATTTACGCAGCCCCATTCGAGGACCCTCGTGACTATATGTTTAGCGTATGCGTTTTCGGCTCGGGAGACCGGGTTTGATTCCAGCCTGGAGCTTAAGTGGTTTGTATCTCATGTTATGCTGAGTTCACGTCTCTATAGCTGAGTAGGACGCTAAACTAAAACCAATATCCTCATCATCATCGGAACACATTTGCAAGGTGTTAAGCTTAAAATAAAAACTAGATTGCGAATCTTCTATTTATATGTTTTCTTTTCACTTGAAAAATATTTTGTCTCTCTTTAAAAGAAGAAAACACAACAATCATTTGAGATTTTACATTTAAAGAAAGAAAAAAATGATTAATTAGGCTTATATTATATGGAACTTCTCCACTTCATAGTATAAAAATTTGAGATGGGACATTTATCTTGATACGCCCATGTAATTTTGAAACTAATTGATAAAAATGGCTGGAATTTTGTAAGATGCAAATAACGATAAGGGAACTCTGTCTAATAAACTCTGCAGTACCAACAAATTAATAGTGTTGCCAACATAATATAAAGTTATATTTTTAACGCCACTATGCCATGTTATTACATATCTCAAATCTAAATATTAAACGAAACCTTACAACACAAATTTGTTATTCAGTGTTGCAAATTAAGGACGCTGCAATATGACATCTAAACTTCAGAAACCTGATAATAGTATTAATAAAAGCAGAGGCGGATTCAGGACGAACTCAACGGTGAGGAAAGAAGGTAGTGAAAGATTCTGTTTTCTCTCTCACCGATTTTTGCAGCACTGGTGATTGTGAAACTCAGGGAGATGAATAACCTTCCCCCCCCCTGGATCTGTCTATGAATAGAAGTGAGACGGGCAGTGAAATACAAACCCGAAATACCTTAGTGTCGAATACTATGACCATGGCTTATTTCGAATGAATACAATAAATTGAAAATTAGACTTTTTTCGAAAAATGTCTTACATAAACAGAACGTCTAATCACGTAGGTGATTCTCAAAAGACGTAAACTTCTCGGAGCCGATACAGCAATTTGATATCTCAGATCGTTCAGGAGATATGAAAAACGTGAATACTGATAGTGATACTCCTAAAAATGACGTATTTGGGGATTGTTCGTAATGTATCTTGACTCTCTTTGCTTTTATAACATTACAGAAACAGATTTTGGTACTTGTAATTACAATAAATTCTTGCAATTACATAATTTTAACCAGTGTTGCAAACTTTACCAATGTGTATCACATCTCCAGATCAGTTTGAGATATCAAATTGCTGTAAACTGCATTATGATCTTTACGTCCGTTGAAAACCTTCTATGTTGTTGGATATGATACTCATCCAAGCAGTTATCGAAATAAAATCTTTCTGGAAAAAAGTCAAATTTTCAATCCCTTACGTGAAGACTAAGGAGCATGGAAGCTTCTCAGTTGCGGCAAGTGACTTGGCAATAATGGCAGAATACCTATGATGACAACTTTGTACCTATTTATTTGAAATAAATCATATCATGATCATAGTATCTAATGTACTGTGGATGTGCATGCCCCGTCCAAGTTATTATTTATTACTATTATAGAAGCCTAAAACATTTGGATCTTTGAAGGCCCGTGCTGGCCCACCGGGATATGTGCCGGTGCGCCCTCCGAAACATCTCATTATAAATAAAGGAACAACTTTATATATATATATATATATATATATATATATATATATATATATATATATATATATATATATATATATATATATATATATATATATATATATATATATATATATATATATATATATATAGATCTAATAAAATTCTTACATTTATTATTGCTAAAGAACTGGTGGTGAATACAGCGCGTTCTTTACATAAAGCGCCCTCGCGAACTACATCAAAAATAAACAGTTTTATTTATTCTTCTGTATGGCACAATTTTGTACAATGAATACATACTGTTACTGTTGGTAAAAAAAACCCATGAAGGTTACAGTGCGCCCTCTATATAAGGCGCCCTTCCGGAACCTCACCAAAGAGAAACGGTTTTATTTATTCTTCTGTATGGCATAGTTCTGTACAATGAATGCATACTACTACTGTTGGTAAAGAACCCGTGAAAGGTATCCTCGTCGCCAAAAGTGCCTTTACATCGCCGTGACGGGTATGTGAACGCGCAGTACTCTAAGGAAGGGATGGTTGCATAAGAATTTGTGATTAATTCTGAAGAGTTTTTATTTTGACTAGGGAAATAACGTAGGTATAGAGAGTAAAGGCATATATTTCAAGCATCAGTGCACTGTTATCTCTGTTTTTCAATTTATTGCCTTATATGTTAAGTTAAACACCACAACATTTGTCACTGATAGCGTAGATCATCTTACTTTTTAAAATTGCCACTTAGCTTATTTGTCCAAGCATTAATCTCCAAACATGATGTAGAGAGAAGAGAAAGAAAGAGACACAACATCTGTAAGATTTATGTAATTCACTAAGGAACTACAGGGACCAACTGAGCAAATTACTGCTACTAGCGCTTTTCACTCTTCAGGAATTTACTACGACATGTTTCCTAAGTCCTAAATCTGTGCATGAATTATATCATTCGCCTCATTGTAATTATTTGGGAATAGAAACTAATTACGCTTAACGTGAATATGTTTCGCTGTCGTAAAGCAAGGACATTAATAAATGTAAATAAGGTTCTCATTATTATATAAAACACAGAAGTATTTATTCCGTGTATAGAACAATATAATACAGTAAGTAAGCAACATCATAATCACTAACGCCCGCAGGATTTTTTTCCAACAGGGGGGGGGAAAGACCGATATAGAAAAATCTTTAAGTTTTACGTCCCACGATTATGCCGGTTAGGCTAACGGAGACGGTGATGATGAGTAATGAATGAAATGGTGGAATGAAGAATGTGGGAGGAAACGGGAGAACCCCGAGAAAACCCACACACACGGTGTTTGTCCACAACAAAGTTCAATTGGCGTGGGCTGGGATCGAACCTGGGACCTCAAGCAGCAGGGGTGAACGCTCTACCACTGAGCCCCCGCTTCCCCTGAGTCAAACGGCCCCGCGTGAAAAGGGCCCGGGTCAAAAGGTTTCCGCAACAAAAGGATGCTAGTCAAAAGTCCCGAATCAAAACGCAACTCGTCAAAAGGGACCGCGTCAAAAGGGCCGAATCAAAACGCCACTCATAACAAGAGCCCGGGTCAAAAGGGTCCCACGACAAAATGACCCAAGTCGAAAGGCCCTGCGTCAAACGGGCCCGGGTGAAAAAGGGTCCCGCTAAAAAGGTCCCGAGTCAAACGGACCTGTGTCAAAAGCTTCCGAGTCAAAAGGCCCCTCATAAATAGAGCCCGGGTCAAAAGGGTTCCACGACAAAATCACCCAAGTCAAAAGGCCCTGCGTCAAACGAGCCTGGGTAAAAACCCATGCAACGGTGTTTGTCCACCACAAAGTTCATTTGGCGTTGGCTGGAGTCGCGACCCGGGATCCCAAGCAGCAGAGGTGAACGCTCTACCACGGAGCCACCGCGGCCCCTCAGTCAAACGGCCCCGCGTCAAAGAGCCCGGGTCAAATGGTCTCCGCAACAAAAGGGCGCGAGTAAAGTCCCGAATCAAAACGCCACTCATCAAATGGGCCCTGGTCAAAAGGGGCAGAATCAAAATGCCCCTCATAAAAAGAGCCCGGGTTAAAGGATTCTCGACAGAATGACCTAAGTCAAAAGTCTCTGCGTCAAACGGGCCTAGGGGAAAAAGGGGCCCGCTGCAAAAGGGTCCGAGTAAAACGGCCCCGGGTCAAAGGGCCCGAATCGAAAGGAGCCGAATCAAAACGCCCCTCATAAATAGAGCCCGGTCAAACGGGCCCCACGACAAAATGACCCAATTCAAAAGGCCCTGCATCAAACGGGCCCGCTGCCAAAGGGCCCGAGTCAAACGGCCTCGGGTTAAAAGGGCCCGATTTGAAAGGACCCGAATCAAAACGCCCCTCATAAATAGAGCCCGGTGAAACGGGTCCGACGACAATATGACCCAAGTCAAAAGAATCTGCGTCAAACGGGCCATTGTTAAAAACGGGCCCGCTATAAAATGGCCAAGTCAAACGGCCCCGCGTCAAGAGAGCCCGGGTCAAAATGTATCCACAACAAAAGGGCCCGAGTCAAAAAGCCCGAATCAAAACGCCCCTCATTGAAAGGGTCCCGGTCAAAAGAACTCTGCAAAAAAAGGGCCCGAGAATAGTTTGTTAACGCAAAAATTTGGGGTTTAGGTAGCGATAATAAACATAACAATTATAATGACTGTCTGCATTTTTGCATTACGTTACTATACTCAGAATTTTTGCGAAGACTGTTAAGGAATGACAACCAACGTCACTAACAGAGGCGACTTTTGATGGAAGTTACAATTTTAAAAATTTACATTTTACGAATGTAATCCACGAGAACTGCTCAAATATATGGTGGAATTTCATTTACAATGGAAAACATTAATCGTCTCAAAACAAACGTTAAAAAAAACAACCACTTTTTGTTCATTGTTATGCAAATTTAATTATTATTAATATTATTACTTTTTCTATTATTATCATTAATAATAATAATAATATACAAGGTCAGTGGTAGCTGATGCTTTCAAACCAGTATACGCCACTGCTCGAAACTATTAACTCTATATTATCCATGTATAGAACGATATAATACAGTAACTAAGACACATCAAAATCACTAACGCCCGCAGAATTTTTTCCAACGGGGGGGGGGGGGAGGCAAAAGACCCATATAGAAAAATCTTTAAGTTTTGCGTCCCACGTTTATGCCGGTTAGGGTAAGGGAGAGGGTGATGATGAGTAATGAATGAAATGGTGGAATGAAGAAAGTGGGAGGAAACGGGAGAACCCCGAGAAAACCCACGCACACAGTGTTTGTCTAACTCAAAGTTCAATTGGCGTGAGCTGGGATCGACCCCGGGATCCCAAGCAGCAGATCTTAACGCTCTACCACTGAGCCAAGGCAGCCCCTGAGTCAAACGGCCCCGCGTCAAAGAGCCCGGGTCAAACGGTCTCCGCAACAAAATGGCGCGAGTGAAGTCCCGAATCAAAACGCCTCTCATCAAACGAGCCCTGGTCAAAAGGGGCCGAATCAAAATGCCCCTCATAAAAAGTGCCCGGGTTAAAGGGTCCCTCGACAAAATGACCCAAGTCAAGAGGCCCTGCGTCAAACGGGCCCAGGCAAAAAAGGGACCCGTTGCAAAATGGCCCGAGTCAAACGGCCTCGGGTTAAAAGGGCCCGAATTGAAAGGAGCCGAATCAAAACGCCCTTCATAAATAGAGCCTGGTCAAACGGGTTCCACGACAATATGACCCAAGTCAAAAGGACCTACGTCAAACGGGCCATTGTCAAAAATGGGCCCGCTATAAAATGGACCAAGTCAAACGGCCCCGCTTCAAGAGGGCCCGGGTCAAAATGTATCCACAACAAAAGGGCCCGAGTCAAAATGCCGAATCAAAACGCCCCTCATCGAAAGGGCCCCGGTCAAAAGAATTCCGCAACAAAAGGGCCCGAGAATAGTTTGTTAACGCAAAAATTTGGGATTTAGGTAGCGATAATAAACATAACAATTATAATGACTGTCTGCATTTTTGCATTACGTTAGTATACTCAGAATTTTTGCGAAGAGTGTTAAGGAATGACAACCAACGTCAGTAACAGAGGCGACTTTTGATGGAAGTTTCAATTTTAAAAATTTACATTTTTCGAATGTAATCCACGAGAACTGCTCAAATATATGGTGGAATTTCATTTACGATGGAAAACAATAATGGTCTCAAAACAAACGTTAAAAAAACAACCACTTTTTGTTCATTGTTATGCAAATTTAATTATTATTATTATTACTTTTTCTATTATTATCATTAATAATTATAAAAATATACAAGGTTAGTGGTTGCCCATGCTTTCAAACCAGTATACGCCACTGCTCGAAACTATTAACTCTATATTATCCGTGTATAGAACAATATAATACAGTAACTAAGCAACATCATAATCACTAACGCCCGCAGGATTTTTTCCAACGGGGGGGGGGGAAGACCGATATAGAAAAATCTTTAAGTTTTACGTCCCATGTTTATGCCGGTTAGGGTAAGGGAGAGGGTGCTGATGAGTAATGAATGAAATGGTGGAATGAAGAAAGTGGGAGGAAACGGGAGAACCCCGAGAAAACCCACGCACACGGTGTTTGTCTAACTCAAAGTTCAATTGGCGTGGGCTGGGATCGAACCCGGGATCCCAAGCAGTAGATGTTAACGCTCTACCACTGAACCACGGCGGCCCCTGAGTCAAACGGCCCCGCGTCAAAGAGCCCGGGTCAAATGGTCTCCGCAAAAAAAGGGCGCGAGTGAAGTCCCGAATCAAAACGCCTCTCATCAAACGAGCCCTGGTCAAAATGGGCCGAATCAAAATGCCCCTCATAAAAAGTGCCCGGGTTAAAGGGTCCCTCGACAAAATGACCCAAGTCAAGAGGCCCTGCGTCAAACGGGCCCAGGTAAAAAAGGGACCCGTTGCAAAATGGCCCGAGTCAAACGGACCCAGTTAAAAGGGCCCGAATCGAAAGGAGCCGAATCAAAACGCCCCTCATAAATAGAGCCTGGTCAAACGGGTCCCACGATAAAATGACCCAAGTCAAAAGAACCTGCGTCAAACGGGCCTTTGTCAAAAACGGTCTCGCTATAAAAGGGCCCAACTTAAACGGCCCCGCCTCAAGAGGGCCCGAGTCAAAATGTATCCACAACAAAAAAGCCCGAGTCAAAAGGCCCGAATCAAAACGCTCCTCATCGAAAGTGCCCCGGTCAAAAGAACTACGCAACACAAGGGCCGGAGAATAGTTTGTTAACGCAAAAATTTGGGATTTAGGTAGCGATAATAAACATAACAATTATAATGACTGTCTGCATTTTTGCATTACGTTACTATACTCAGAATTTTTGCGAAGACTGTTAAGGAATGACAACCAACGTCAGTAACAGAGGCGACTTTTGATGGAAGTTTCAATTTTAAAAATTTACATTTTACGAATGTAATCCATGAGAACTGCGCAAATGTATGGTGGAATTTCATTTACGGTGGAAAACATTAATGGTCTCAAAACAAACGTTCAAAAAAATAAAAAAAACAACCACTTTTTGTTCATTGTTATGCAAATTTAATGATTATTATTATTATTATTATTATTATTATTACTTTTTCTATTATTATCATTAATAATAATAATAATAATAATAATATACAAGGTCAGTGGTAGCCCATGCTTTCAAACCAGTATACGCCACTGCTCGAAACTATTAACTCTATATTAACATCGGTCGTCTTTCGATCATTTTATGTTACTTCGTCCCACTGTCCCAAGGTGTGCAAGGGTGCCTTCTTAATCCTTGCCTCAAGGCAAGAAAAGCAAACAATATTTTTGCAAACACAGCCAGGCTGTGACTCAGAACGCACAGAGCTCGCGGTATAGCTGCAAGAGACCCATGGGTAACTACAAGGCGTTTAGTCAGTACTTATCAAGGTCATTTCCGTTAGTTGAACATTGAGTTGGCTGTTAGAGTACAACAGCAGCAACAACTAGTCCCTTCTATTTACTTTTCACGAATATTTTTCACCTTCATGCGTATTGCGTCGATTTAAATGACATGACATCCCAAAAAAATATAAATACTCAAAAGGCAAAAACATGTAGCTATTTTTGTTTTCCCCTTTCCTATTAGCCAATGGAAGTGTGTATGGTTGTTTCACATCCTTCTTGTAGTTTGCTTACTATTCCTTCTTCTTTTTAGTTGAGCTTTTGGCTATGAATACCACAGCGACAAGTCGTGGTTCTTATGATAGTGGCGTATTTTCGCCCCGAGAAATTACGGAAATAATAAATAATGTAGACTACGATGTTTTTGAAACGGACGATGAACGTGGTTTGTAGGAAGATTCTAGCATCAATTTGTGACTTACATGCATTTTTTCATATAGCCTCGCTGCTGAACGGAACGTTAAACCAGTGGCGGAGTAGACACACACATTATATATACAGGGTGGCCCATTTTAATCTTTCCACGGAAATATCTTGAAAACGTTTGAGCATAAATAAACTGAACAAAAACTCAAATAGGAAATACCATGGGGCAAATCGAACGGCGCTGTCGCGATGCCCCCAGGGCCGCTCTTCAAGGGGGCCCGGGGCTAAATTAAAAATATTAAATGCAAACATGGGGCGAGTGAGACTTCTTTCAATAGATCTTTAAAAACTAAAAAGCGATGTGGCAAAAGGTTTTTCATATCGGTCACCGTGTTTGAAATGGCCGCCAAAATATGTTACCTGCATCACATAAACGTCCAGTAGCACTAATATGGAAACGGTTGAACATAAATGAACCAAACAAAAACTCAAATAGGAAAGTCGTGGGGCAAATCGAATAATGTTGTCGCGGTGCCCCCAGGGCCGCCTTACATCTTAGTCCAGGTCCAACTTAGAAATTTTATATGAAAATATGGGTCACGTGATACCACGTTTGATAGGTCTTCATACATTAAACAGCGTTGTAAGAAAAGATTGTTCATATGGGCCACCGTTTTCAAAATGGAAGCCAAGACATCTTGCCTGTATCAGATAAAACGGCCAGTACCACTAATATGAAAACTGTTGAAGATAATAACGGATGAACAGAATAGAACTCCTACAGGAAATCACAGAGGGTATTTATCATTCCATGGCTCGAAAATGTTGCAACGGAGGAGAAGATGATTAGAGTAAAGGTGCCATAATGCAAAGGAGGAAATCTAGTTCCTAGAAAACGGTCCAACGATAAGTGGGTGAAGGGGACGGGAAGGAACGGTGAAATTCCAAACGAGAACCTTAGTTTTTGAAAATTGTATCTACACAACAAAATTATCTGATACATGTTTTTTATGAGATATACAGATGGTAATCAGAAAAATGAAAACACCTGTAGATGGCTACACGTCAGATGTATGGGTTGGCAGTGGTGTCGTGGCGCCCGCAGCGCCGGACCGCTGGTGGTGGTGTGTTAGGTCGGTCTCCATACTACGTCAGGCGCAGTGGAACAGCAGTGTCCAGTGGCTACAGCAGACGGAGGTAGTGTAAAATGGGAGACCTCTCAGATTTTCAAAGAGGGCAAATTGTTGGTGCGCGGTTATGTGGAGTGAGTGTGACGGCAGTGGCTACTGTGTTAGGTGTGTCGCGTGGGACAGTGTCGAAGGTGATGATGGCCTACACAACACATGGGAAAACCACATCGGGGAAGCGGAACAGTAGGTGGAAGAAAATCATGAGTGACAGGTCACACCGGGTATTAAAGCGCATTGTCACGCAGAACCATCGTGCCACTGCGGAGCAAGTGACGGAGGAACTCAATCAGCACCTCTTCCACCCTGTTTCGACAATCACAGTCCGCCGCGAATTACATGACATGAACTTACGGAGTCGTGTTGCACGGGCCAAACCGCTCATCAGGGACCACAACGCTTTCACACTCCGCAAATGGTGCCGCGACCATGCAACTTGGACCGTTGAGGACTGGAAACGTGTGATATGGTCGGATGAGTTGTTCTTCACCCTATTCCCAACCACGGGCCGTGTTTATGTGTGGAGAACGCCCAAAGAAGCTTATGATCTGCAGTGTCTCCACCCAACTGTGAAACATGGCGACGGCTCGGTGATGCTGTGGGCCGCAATATCATGGTTTTCATTGGGTCCTGTGGTCACACTTAGCGGACGAATCACTGCCAACGATTATGTCGCAATTTTAGGAGACCACTTGCATCCTAAGGTCCGGATGTTGTTCCCGGACAATGACGCCATCTTCCAGGATGATAATGCACCCATTCACACAGCTGGCGTTGTTGCAGCGTGGTTTGAGGAACATCGGGATGAAGTTCAACACCTCCCCTGGTCCGCCCAATCCCCAGATCTCAACATAATTGAACATCTGTGGTCCGTCTTGGAAACACGTCTCCGGCGACGATTTCCACCTCCATCCTCTCCCACAGAGCTGGCCGATGCCCTACACGAGGAATGGTGTAAAATTCCACTTGCTACCATTCACGACCTCTATGCCTCCATCCCACATCGCATCAAGGCTGTTCTGAAGGCGAAAGGTGGCCCGGCACCATATTAATCTGGTAAGTTGCAATTTCGTTCAGGTGTTTCCATTTTTCTGATCACCATCTGTATGTCTGTAATGGAAAAAAGTAGGTAAAATTCTTGTTAAACGGTACCTTCCATTTTGATTCAGGAAATAATTTGTGCAAAATGAATCAACTGAAATACGAAACCAATTTGTCGAACAATGCAATTTTAGAACAATGTGTAGAAACGTTGGTTTTCTCAAAAGTCGTCTGCACAATGTTGGTTCATTATAGTACCAGTCACTTGTACACCCCAAGTGTTTCAGGAGCTCCTCCATGGCTAAGCGGTTAGCGCACGCGCCTTTGGCGTGGGAGACCCGGGTTCGATTCCCGGCGGAAGCACATGTAGTTCGGATTGCACGTTAATCAGTAGGTCCACGTCTCATATAGCCTCACTGCTGAACGAGACGTTAAACCCAAAATCAACTCAACTCAACCAAGTGTTTCAGACAAACCATACCTATTGCAAGTAAATGTGGGGGTTCTTATTTGAAATTTTACCATTCATTTCCGCATCACCCCTTACGGAAGGAGATCGGAAAGAGATTTTCTAAGAATTAGATTTCCTCTTTAGCATTATCACTTATACTTTAATATTTTTTTTCTCCATTGGATCATTCTCGAGGCGTGGAATGAACAATACCCTCTGTGATTTCCTATAGGAGTTCTATTCTGTTCATCCGCTATTATTTTCAACCGTTTTCATATTAGCGATACTGGACGTTTTATCTGATACAGGCAAGATGTCTTGGCGGCCATTTTGAAAACGGTGACCCATATGAACAATATTTTGCCACAACACTGTTTAGTGTATGAAGATGTATCGAACGATGTATCACGTGACCCATATTTTCGTTTAAAAATTCTAAGTTGGACCTGGGCCCCCATGGGCCAGGGCGACAACATTATTCGATTTACCCCATGACTTTCCCATTTGAGTTTTGGTTTGGTTCATTTATGTTCAACCGTTTTCATATTAGTGCTACTGGACGTTAATCTGATATAGGTAACATATTTTGGCGGCAATTTTTCATACGGTGACCTATATGAAAAACCGTTTGCCACTTCGCTTTTTAGTTTTTAAAGATCTATCGAATGAAGTGTCACTCGCCCCATGTTTCCATTTAAAATTTTTAAGTTGGCCTCGAGTCCACTTGAAGAGCGGCCCTGGGGGCACCCCGATATCATCATTCGATTTGCCCCATGGTATTTCTTATTTGAGTTTTTGTTCAGTTCATTTATGTTTAACCATTCTTGAGATATTTCCGTGGAAAGATTAAAATGGGCCACAATATATGTTTATATATATATATATATATATATATATATATATATATATATATATATATATATATATATATATATATATATACAGTAAAACAAGTCAACTTGGCCACCTGTCTATCTTGGAGGTCGGTCACATTGAAACAGTTTACCCAATGATGATAATGATAAATTTACCTGCATATCTTGGCCACGCAAAGTACCATTTTGTTGTTTTTCTTAACTCTTTCGTATTCCCATACGCGAGGCAGATGTTCTGTATTTGTAAGTGGAGACAAAGAAGCATAGATTCCCAAGGTTTGTTCTTGGAGGTCAAAGGCCAGAACACTACCCTGATAAAGGGTTGGGGAAGGAAGACATGAATAAGATAAAGCACGAACAGGAATTCCGAAAATAATTGCACGTATTTGTTTACCCTATCTGTTTTGGTAGAATCATTAGCTATAGCCTATCAGCTCCGTTCATCAGTGGGGAGCTTTAGTAATTCCGGAAAATTCTCAAGGCTAAAGCTAACCATCTCAATTCTCAACTATTCGCACATCACTTCTTGTCAAAAGGTAGTGGAGGTTTTGAAATATGAATTCCCTTAACATTTCTCAAAACATCTTTTGCTCCGAGGGAAACACTTGTAGCTCATTAACAAAAACTAGTTAAATGATTAATTTATATACATTATTTTAAAGTAGCTGTCGTGCCATTGCTTATTAACAACCAAGTAATACTAGAAATCCTATTCTAAAAATACAGGAATCATGCTTATTTTCTGTAAGTTGGCCACTTTTCAATGGAACCAATGTTGGCCAGCCTAGACAGGTTTCACGGTGTGTGTATATATATATATATATATATATATATATATATATATATATATATATATATATATATATATATATATATATATATATATATATATATGTATATATATATATATATATATATATATATATATATATAGTATTTGTAAGGGATATGTTTAATATCTTCCTTTAAGTGTAAACTTTTATAATTAGTGAAATTTGGTGAATAGTATTTTTTTCGAAGCATAGATATCTGAATGGTACCTCATTTGCAAGAAATGGGGGCATTACTTCCCCATACCCTTCTTATGGATAGTCATTTCTAAATACATTAGAAATGAACTGTAAAGTAAAAAAAACGATAGAAGTAAAAAACCAAACACCTTACAACACCTAACTTAATACCTAATACCAAATACCTTATCTAATTAATACCTCACAGTCTTGCAAATGAGCTCCATACCTTATTCTTCATTTCGGCGAAAATATTAATAGCTCTTTCTTTGAATTCAAATATCCTACAAAGCTTCCATACCAAGTTCTTTATTGTAAGTGCCGTAATTCAGAAAGTTTGTCATGCTGTTCGTTAAGTAAGTTACACTCTTTTCAGGGCATTCATTGAATGTTTACAAAACACTGGAGTTGACGGAATGCTCAATACCATATTAAGCAGCTTCGTTGTTTCCTGATATATGCTTTGAGGTTCATTACTGAGAATATATTTCAAGTATTCGGGAAGAGAAATGTGTTTGTTCTATCGGAACATATGTTCATAAATTCATTCTTAAGCTCATCTGAGCAAAAAGTATTAGGAAAGGTGGATATCAAGTCATTCACTTTGCCGTATGGAATAATTTGTTGATGCATACTAAGTATTCAATAATTTATTAGTTCTACAATGACCAGATTTTTGTATTTTTCAAATCTTTCATCTGCACAATTATTGAGCGAAGAATCTAATATAAATAAAGTAGAGTTTGTTTGTATGTCTATCTATCTATCTTTGTGTCTGTGTGCGCCAGCGGACCAGACGAGTGGACCGAATTACCAAAATTTAGTCACGGGTACCTTGATCCAGGCCTCAGACCAAGACAAAAAGGTTTCTCTTTTTGAAAATTCGAACCGGGGGGGGGGAAATTTACCGGGACATGTAAAAGTACTTGTCACTCTCGAAAACATAAAAGTGATAGAATTGCCAATACATCTAAACTTTTCGTTAGGGAGTCTTTTTTTTTTATTCTGATGTTGGAGACATATAGGGACAATATATATATATATATATATATATATATATATATATATATATATATATATATATATATATATATATATATAGATATAGATATTAATGTTCTTCAAGGGTACGTTTCAACAATTTAACATTTTATAGAGGGAGCTCGAAAGATGGTTTAAAATGAAAACAAATAAGAAGAAATAGCAGTCTGTTTCTGTCACTTACAAATCCAGCTTAAAATGAAGATAGGTAGCCCTGTTAACGTAGTCAGTCAGAACAGCAACTGTCTTTTCGCAAGTACTACAGTGAAACCTCTACCAACGGACCCCTCCCGTAACGGGCATATTTTGTAATCCCCAAACACTGTAATAGGAAAAAACATATTGATAAACCTCTCTAAAGCGGACACTCTCTAGTACTGACACGGACAGTCTTTCCTGTCTTTTATAGGTATTATTTACCTCCGTATTACGGACACTTTCTCTAGAAACAAGTTGAAAAGTGCAGTAAAAATACATTTTTAGTAATTCATACATGTGTCATCAAGGAAGCATTGTGACATTTTGCCTCCTCAACTGGCTGCTCAGCAACCCAGACAAAGTCTCTGTTTAACAACACTCTCATGTCCTTTGCTTGCATCCACTCCCACCCAAACTGTTTTAGACAGAAAAGTGTTTGACAGTTACCCACAATTTGGGATGACACGTTATGGCACTGTTCCGCTGGAATCTGTAAGCAAGCAGAAGACAAGTTTTTGGCCGGCGGGTACACATATTGTCTGAAAAAAGACACTACCGGACTGCAATTATCTTACAAATTAAAACAACATACCTAAAATGTAGTAAGTAGTAGCAAGTGTAAAGAGCAGAGAAGTATATCATCTTATTTCCATGTTGTGCCTCGAACATATAGTATTAGGTGGCGGTGGATAATTCAGGCATTTTTATAATATTCGTAAATACATGATTCATGCAAAAATATTTGTTTTCTAATTGCGTATTACCTTGTTTACTAATTTACGTCATAAAAATATTGAAACCTCTCTAAGGCGGACAACTCTCTATAGCGGACAATTTGTGATACCCCATGGCTATCCGCTTTAGAGAGGTTTCACTGTACTACATAGCACAGTTCTTTGGACTTTAATTTCTCACGTGGCTGTTTGTTTCTCCTACGCTTCTATAGGAATAATGTTCAAGGTTTCGCGAGACCCATTGCTTTCTGTCTTTCATACGGAAGCATGAAAAAAAGAGCTCAGAATAAATTATAGGAAATTTTAAGTTCAGAATCTAAACTGCAAAATTTTAAGTTAGTAATTTAGGCTTAATGGCTTAATACATATAACATTCTAAAGGATAGACGCTGTCTACCCTATCTCCCCTCAGGCCTTGCCACTGCGTTAAACTCAAAATCAAAACTCAACACATACTCTTTTTATTTAAAAATATTGTGTGGTATACAATATGCGGAAATCAAGATGGCTACTATGATGCATACTAAATCATTTAATGCAGTTTCTACACCAATGCCAAATTGTAACACTTGCTTTTCCTCTGTCTATGCATCTCTTTGTTAATACCCTATCATGATACATTTTTTCTATTAGATACATATGTCAAACATAGCAAACTCTGTCTGGAACAAATGATGTGTAATAAATAAGTTCACATTCTCATTTGTGGGCATATTCAAGCCTGAGTTGAAGTGTAAAATCATAACCTTTTACATTTAAAACAATATTGTGTGATATGCAATATGGCGGAATTCAAGATGCCTTCCATGTTGACCACACACCAAATCAATGCAGGTTTTGCAATAATACCATTTGTAACATTTATTTTTCCTCCGTCCGCGCATGTCGTTATTATTGTTCTGTTCCAATACTTTTCACTAACCTTGTATACAGATCCACATATGTATTCTCACAGTAAAATTAAACTAATATTTTCCACAGAATATTTTTCATACTATACTTTGATCCAGGGGTAGAAATGGAATTTTACAAGTAAGGGGAAAATCAGCAATAGATAAAGTTTGATTGGGCTATGTCACGAGAATTCAAACTCAGAAAGACGGGAGTCAGGGGCAGACTGGCCAGAGCCGTTAGGCCGCAATCGCGGCCTAGGCCCTCTCAGAAAAAAATATGAAACAATAAAGAAAGAAAGAGAAAGAGAGAAAAGCTAAAACAGAAGAAAGCTAAATAATTCGGTAGATCACTGTTATTATGCTGCCAACACACACTCCTCTTCCATCCTTTCATCAATCAGTAAGTTATCTTTTTCAATAAGGTCCTTTTGTTACTGGATTTTTGGCTAGGTCCATCTTTCACTATGGTCTTTTATTATCAGAAACTGTGATTTAGTTTGCACCTGGGGCCTTGGACCCTTCTTTCAATATATTGGACAGTTGGGGCCTTGTTTCATTACATTGAGCAGTTGTGGCCTTTTTTTCTTTATTCATTATATTGGGAAGTTGGGGACCTTCTTTCATTTCATTGAGCAGTTGGGCTCCTAGGAACTTTCTTCATCATGTTGAGCTGTTGGGACCTGGGACTTTTAAAATTATGTTGGGCAGTTGGGGCCCTTTCATCGTTGAAGACTGAGGTCTGGTTTGTAGCTGGGTCCATATTTAACCACAGGCTGATTGGTCCTTTATGGATGTTAATACATCTTGTAGGTCTATATTTGATAACTGAAAAATGGAAAAACAGCGTATTTTTTTAAAAAAAAAAACTATTTACTATCAAAAACGTTTGCAAAATTGCAGGAGAAAACAGTGGAAGACGGCAAGAAAGCGGGCATTTTCAGCATAATGGTTGATTCTATTTAAGATGTTTCAGTGCTGAATCAGCTTACTATAGTAATTCTCTGCGTTATAAGCGGTCAACTAATTGAGCGGCTGTTAGCAGTTGTCGTAAAGAGTGACACTATAAGACAAGTAGCTTAAAATGAAAACAAAAGAGTACTTTGTGCCAACAATGTTTTGATGTCTGATATTGATGGAGCTGCTAATTTGAGTGGATGCTATAAAGGAGTTAAAGCATTACTGGAGAAGGATAATTATGAAATCATTTACACCCAATGCATGGCTCATGCTCTTAATTTGGTTATGACAAATTTGACTGAGTAGATCCCTGAAGCTGCAAATTTATTTGGTGTGGTTGAAACCAGTACCGTGCTCTGTCTGAATACTACTAAAGAAAGAATGTTTGGAAGAAAATGATTGATGCAAGCCACGAGGGACATGACAAACTACGAAAAGTTCAACAAGTTGGTGCAACACGATTGTGGAGCAAAAATAAGGCACTGAATGCGGTAGTCGACAGTAACGAGTTTCGCTACGAAACATGAAGCCAAGACGAGACGACTGTCTATCATCATCAAGATTTCTTTCATTTTTATTGTTCCTCAATGATGATGTACAGGACAGGAGTTTTAATGCGAAATCAACATTTCAAGTTAAACTTTACTGAATAAATTGACAGAATTTAACACTGCAATGATGTGCTCTGTGTTTCAGGACCTGTTTACAGAAACGAAGATTGTTTCAAAATACCTGCAGTCTCAAGGATTGGACTATGGTACAACCTGGAGACTTGTAGACAATTTGCTGCAGCAGCTTCAGAAGAAAATAGAGGCAAAAGATGTCTGTTTAAGCTTTACGAAAATACAAGAATATTTTGTGTGGAAAAAACAACAGCTTGTGCAATCTGGTGTAGAGATAGCAATGGAAAAAGACTTTCCGCCGAGAAGAATCTTAAAGAAGAAGAAAATGTCAGGAGAGCTTGCGGCAGTTGAACTGGAAAAGAACTTAAATATAAGTGAAAATGATTTATTCAGAATAAAAAAACTTCAACGAAAATTCTGAATACAGCTGTTACATGAGACAGTGATATATTTCAGCAGCCAAATGAACTCCAAATGCTGGATCCCAAGCACTTTTCGGAAATCGGGAAGAATGATGTGTCTGCAGAAGCTTTCAGAATTCTTGCGAAAAAAAACTAAATATAAAATAGTAGGAATTATACAAAGAGCTCCAGCAGTTCTTTGTCGTGTATTCTGTCACAAATCGCTCTGGTTTTTGATGGTCATGAACAGAATGGTCCCCCTGAATCCGTAGAAGAAGATGATGATGATTATGCATCTGATCATGCTATGAGAGATGGAACATTTTGGACGGGATTCATGGCAAGAGTGATAATGATGCTAGAAACACATTGTATAAAAATTTTTTGTCTTATGCAGAGAAAATTTTGTACCAATTTCTGTCAGTCTAGTTGTTTTAATAATTCATACATTGCATACAAACATGCGTTGTCTCTACCATGCACACAAGTGACATGTGAAAGGTGCTTCTCAAAGTTAAAGTTAGAGTAAACAAATTTCAGAGCTAATTTGTGTTAATACATTTTGGACACACTTTTACTAATGAAAATGGAAAGAGATATGTTAAATTTAGTGTCTGTGAACGAAGTTATTCAGGAACTCTGCCACTCATAATCTGAACTGAAAAGAATCTTAACGTTGTAAAATTATTAGTTGTTTAGTTGTTCAGCAGTGTTTTTCATTTTCAGTAAAACGCCGTGTTCATTCCAGAGTCAAAAGTTATTATTAGTTGTTTGTTACAATTTTCAGTAAGCTGTTCTGTTCTTTCCATAGTAAAAAGCTATTAGCTATTATTTGTTTAGTGTTTCAGCTACTATACAGAATGTCTCAAAATTCCCATGACGTACGGTAACTCTCTTATTATCAGAGTTACAACAAAATGTAGGAGGGGAAACCGTCTCCAAATATAAGGTTTTCAATCTAAAGTGCAAGAATTTTTCAAATCGGACAAGCCGTTTGGGCTGTACGCTCTATATGCACATAATGTTACATGAAAATGCCACGTTACCATTTACCTGGACCCAGAACATAAATGAATGAAGTTACGGTCTATTAAAAACTTTATTTGAAGACGGTATCTTCTCTTACATTTTGTTGTAACTCTGATAATAACAGAGTTATCCTAAGTCATGGGACTTTTTAGACACCCCGTGTAGCAATACAATAATAATTATAAAATATTCTCTTGAAAGTTTGTTTCTGGAAATCCTGTGCTTGCTATGACATGAAATTTGCAATGACCAATAAAAAATCATAGCTTGCAAAAACTATCATGTAACAACGAATTTACCACTACTTAACGCGATGGATCATCGCATATGTTCATTGTACGCACTGGCGCAACCAGGAATTTATTTCAGGAGGGGACAGGAATATCCAATACAGTAGTCCGCAAACGACGTGCTGCACCATTTGATATGGACAAAATTGAAAGTTTGAATTATCCTCATTACAAGCAATTTAGTTATCCTTATTATTAACTTGCTAAAAAAAAACCTTAAAATGAAAATTCCAATTCACATATTCCCTATTATTAACGGTGAGAAGTTTTAAAATTTGCACTATAATTATTATTTTTTACATCTTTGTTTTTGTATAAAATGACGCACTCTTTACTAACATTTATTACTCTAAGAAATTAATGTAGGGGTTTTCTCTGTGTATTTCTCTTTCGACAGTGCTTTGTCTTTATTCAATATTCATTTATGCATTGATCTATTTTGAAATTTCACCGAAATTTGTCTGCAGCGCGGCTGTATAAGATAGACCAGGTTTGATTCGGGGAGGCATCCCCCGAGCTCATAGCTGGTTGCACCACTGATTGTACGATATTTTAGAAATTGGTGTTATAGTCTGAGGGCCCTCCAAGATAACCGCGGCCTAGGCCCTAATACACCCAGTCCGCCTATGACGGGAGTACAAGCAAACATTCATGGAGAACGACTTAAGCGAAAGCGATTGTTGCAAACCAATCAACAAGCAAACAAAACTAATATCACCATTCAAATTTCCTATTTGTTACTAATAACCACATATATATTTCCTTCTTTCGCACAAACACTTCAATTTACTAACAGGAGACAAAACCCTTATGCATGCTTGATCTCCAATCTACAAAAGATCAAGCATGTTCTTTTTTACCCGTGAAACCGTATTTACCGGGCCCTTTTGACGCGGGACATTCCTGATTTATGCCACTTTGACGCGAGGCCCTTTTGACTCAGGCCCAGCTGACGCCTGGCCATTTTAACCCGTGCCCTTTTGTAGCGGTGCCCCTTTGACCAGGGCCCGTCTGACGTAGTTCCCTGTTGACTCGGGCCCTTTTTTCGCGGAGACTTTTACCTGGGCCCTTTCGACGTGGAGTTGTTTTGACTCGGACATTTTGTAGCGGGACCACTTTTGACCCGGGTCCGTTTGACGCAGTGCCCTTTTGACTCGGACCCTTTTGTCGTGGGACACTTTTGACCCAGGCCCTTTTGATGAGGGTCGTTTTGATTCAGCCCCTTTTGACTCGGATCCTTTTGTTGCGTAGACTTTTGGTCCAGGCCGTTTAAACACGGGCCCGTTTGACTTGGGCTTTTTGTGGTGGAGCCCCATTTCACCCGGGCTCGTTTTACGATGAGCCCTTGCGATTCGAGACCTTTTGTCGTGGGACTCTTTTGACCCGGGCTCTTTTGATGAGGGGCGTTTTGATTTCAGCCTTTTGACTCCGGCCCTTTTCTTGCGAAAACATTTAACCCGGCCCATTTGACGCAGGTCCGACTGACTCTTACCCTTTTGTAGCGGGGCCCCTTTTTGACACGGGCCTGTTTGACGCAGGGCCTTTTGACTCGGGTCCTTTTGTCGTGGAACCATTTTAACCCGACCTCTTTTTATAAAGGGTGTTTCGATTCGGGCCCTTTTGACTCAGGCCCTTTCGTTGCCGAGATATTTTAACCCGGGACCATTTGACGCGGGACAGTTTTGACTCGGGACCTTTTGTAGTGGGACCTCTTTTGACCCAGGCTCGTTTGAGGAACGTCCCTATTGACTCGGGCTCTTTTGTCGTGAAACCATTTTGAGCCGGCTGTTTTGATGAGGGTCGTTTTGATTCAGGCACTTTTGACTCCTGCTCTTTTATTGCTGAGATATTTGACCCGAGCCCTTTTGACTCCCGCCCTTTTGTTGCTGAGAGGTGTGAACCGAGCCCTATGGTCGCGGGTCCGTTTTGACTCGTGCCCTTTTTAGCGGGGTAACTTTTGACTTGTGACCTTTTGTTGCGGAGACCTTTCGACCCAGACCCTTTTGACGTGGGGCCGTTTTGACTCAGGTCTTTTGTAGCGGGGCAATTTTGACCAGGGACTGTTTGACGCAGGGCCCATTTATCGCGGGACCCTTTTGACCCAGGTCCTTTTAATGAAAGGTGATATGACTCGGGTCCTCTTTTGCGGAGACCTTTTGAACTGGGACCCTTTGATGCGGGGCCGTTTGACTGGGTCCTTTTGTAGCGACGCCCATTTTTGACCCGGGCCGTTTGACACAAGACAATTGACTCGGATCATTTTGTTGTGGGACCCTTTTGGCCAGAGCCCTTTTTATAAGGACGTTTTGATTCGGGCCCGTTTGACTCAGGCCCTTTTGTTGCGGAGACATTTCCACCCGGCCCATTTGACGCAGGTCCGATTGACTTTTACCCTTTGTAGCGGGGCCCCTTTTTGACACGGGCCTGTTTGACGCAGGGCCTTTTCATTCGGGTCCTTTTGTCGTGGGACCATTTTAACCCGACCTCTTTTTATGAAGGGCGTTTTGATTCGGGCCCTTTTGACTCAGGCCGTTTCGTTGCCGAGGTCTTTTGACCCGGGACATTTTGACGCGGGGCAGTTTTGACTGGGGCCCTTTTGTAACGTGGCCCCCTTTGACCCGGGCTTGTTTGAGGCAGTTCCCTTTTTACTCGGACTCTTTTGTCTTGGGATCCTTTTACCCGGCCCTTTTGATATGGATCGTTTTGATTCGACCTGTTTTGACTCGGTCCCTTTTTTGCGGAGACCTTTTAACTCGGTCCCTTTTGATGCATAGCTGACTTGGGCCCTTTTGTAGGGGGGCTTCTCTTTGACACGGGTCCTTTTGACGCACAGCTTTTTGACTCAGGTTCTTTTTTGTGTGATCCTTTTGGCCAAGGCTCTTTTTATTAGGTGCGTTTTGATTCGGGCCCTTTTGACTCAGGCCATTTTGTTGCAGAGACCTTTCCACCCGGGCACTTTTGACGCGGGGCCTTTTTGGTCTGGCCCTTTTGTAGCGGGTCCCTTATGTCGCGCGCCGTGTTGACTCAGGCCTTTCTGTGTTTGCCCTTTTGTCTGCCCTTCTGACATGGAACCCTATATATAAGGCAGCAACTGAAATACCTGGGACAGGGGGGGGCTGGTGGAGTATGAGTAAATCAAAATCGATCGATCCAGGGCGCAGTAAAATTAATTACGCCACTGTTCATAACTTTTCTTTCTATTCTCTCGACATCATGTCTGGAGATGAATGTTCTGACTAATGGGCTACAGCGGCGAAAGACGATATACGCTATCAATATTAATGTTATGGATTTTAACTTAACATATATAGGGCAATAAAATGAAAAAGTCTCTATCGGTATTTTGCCTCCCCCCTTCCGTTGGAAAAAATCATGCGGGCGTAAGTGATTATGATGTTTCTTAGTTACTGTATTATATTGTTCTATATACGGAATAAATACTTCTGTGTTTTGCATAATAATAAGAACCTTATCTACATTTATTACGGTCCTTGCTTTACGACAGCGAAACATATTCACGTTCAGCGTAATCAGTTTCCATTCTCAACTAATTACAGTGAGAGGAATGAAATAATTAACACACACATTTAGGACTTAGAAAAGTGTCCTGCGAACGGGTATTAAAGTCCTGAAGAGTGAAAAGCGCTAGTAGCAGTTGTTAACAGTTATTAACTTAACATATAAGACAGTAAATTGAAAAACTGAGAATACGAATCTTTTCAGAGAGGACAGTGCGCTGATGCTTCTAATCTATGCCTATACTCCCTATACCTACGTTATTTCCCTAGTCAAAATAAAAACTCTTCAAAATTAATCACAATTTCTTATGCAACCATCCCTTCCTTAGAGTACTGCGCGTTCACATACCCGTCACGGCGATGTAAAGGCACTTTTGGCGACGAGGATACAATGCGCCCTTTGTGTAAGGCGTCCTTGTGAAACCAAATCAAACGGTTTAATTTATTCTTCGGTATGACACAGTTCTATACAATAAATACTTACTGTTACTGTGGGTAAAGAAACCGTGAAGAGTACAGTACGCCTTTTACGTAAGGCACCCTTGCAAAACAACATCAAAGATAAAAGTTTAATTTATTCTTCTGTATATTGGTGGATCCACGACCACGTGGGGGCGGAGGGGGCGACCGCTCCCCCAAAGGTCTTTTACTTCCAGTTTACTTTCGGAAATAAAAATATTCTTTTCAATCTGGCCGATCCAATCTGTGTGACAAGCCTAGCAGAGTCTAATCAAAATGTATGGTACTTAATACAGACATATTTGAATTGTGAATACTTCTGTCCCTAGTTCCTTGAGACTGTCACCATAAGCCGCAAACGAGCGAGAATGATTTATTCGTTGAACGAACAGATGTAGGAAGAAGGAAAGATGGATCACTCTTTGAACTAAAAATGTATATTTTAAAACTATATCCTAGAAAAAAAAATGATGTGTGATTCAAAACCCGAATCTTCAATTACGTTTACCTTGAATAAAGAGAAATATAGAATATTCAGCGCTCCTTACCGAAAAGTTCTCTGAATCTAAGAGGAGACTATTCGGTTGGTTGATTGATTGATATGTATTTATGTCGTTTGTCAAAAGCGATGCTTTACAGAACGAGAACTAGAGTTTAAAGTTGGATCTGAACCCCTGCAGTGCGTTCTATGTTCACTTACCTTGTATCAAACCACAGAACCTCATGCATCAATTATCAAAGGTACGTCCGCTAGCTACTACATCAACAAAGAACTGTGACTTTTGGGGTTCAACACGGAAACATTCATTGTGACTTTTAATGGCATTTCATCTTTTCTTAGGAAATAATACAAGCTGTTATTGTAATTATATATAAAGAAGTCGTCCTGATCTTCGCACAGGCCAAACCGCTTAAGCTAGAAACTTGAAATTCGGACAGTAGATAAGATTTTCGATCTAAGGTATCACTAAGGAAGGATTTTTGGGAAATTCAAAGAAAGGAAGAGGGAATGGGGTGGGAATTATTTTAATAAGATGATAATCTCTCCGAATCCCTTAAGGTTAGAAAACTTAAATTTGGATTTTGATTTCTCATTTAAAATAATGAGTTTCAACATTTTTTGATACTTCAATAAAATGGGGAAAAGAGGTGTAAAGAAAAGGGGGCGGGGATTGCAATTATCATAATAAGATATCAATATCTAAGAATCTTTGAAGGTTAGAAACATGGAATTAGGTATATAGACTTCTCACTTAAAACAATTCAATATATATTTCTGCGTTTTGTATTATTATTATTATTATTATTATAAGATGCCTATATTTCGGGATTCCTTACGGCTAGAGACATGAAAGTTGCTAATTTGATTATTCATTTAAAATAATGAAACATGTATTTGAGCATTTTCTGCCACTTAACGTACAGTAGAAAGGCAAAAAAATAGGTGAGGGTTGACAAAAATGCCTTGCGAGGTGTTTGAATTTCGTGACAGCGTTTTAGCTCGATTCAATTATATGTATATGAAAGACACAGAAGGGAGAACGCGAAATATTGTGCCACAGTACACGTAGAAGCATTTTCTACATTGTACAGGGCCTATTCCGAACAAATTGGGGGTCTGGGAGCGAAATCCCACCTAGGTAAAGGCTACTATAATATAATTTTATTGTTGTTGTAGGCATACATGTTTCTAAATGCTGCTTTTAAGAAATTAATTAATAGAGCCAATTTCCAACAATATCCAATTTCCAAAAAACTGGTCTAATGTTTTTTTATTTTTTTTTTACATACTCAATTATACCACTGCAAAAGCAGAGTATTCGGACAAAATACCCTATACGGTGTTTATAGTCCCCAGTTTGATTCCCGGTGAGGGTACATTTCAACGAAAAATGTGGTTCGGATTCCATTACAATCAATAAGTGCACGTCTCCTTTAGCCGTCATGTCACTACCATGGAACGTTAAGCTCAAGCAACAAATCAAAATACCCTATGTATAGAGGTCTACACTTTTGTAATAGTGTCCTATATTTGTCTTCTTGCTCTCTCCTGCTTAAGTTAAAAATTCCTGAATGTACCAGAAATTGAATTCCTTACACATTCATCTTTAAATGCATCAATTGAGTACAGTTGGGAGCTTTTCTTGAGAAATGAACACATAACGTCAAGGCTTATCAATGACTCCCCAACTCCTCGGGAATCCTGGGTTCTATACCAATCATAGAACTGTTTTTTTCACATTTGATACATCAGAAGATTTTGGTACGACTTATGTAGCCGCAATCTTAACGCGCACTTAAGAAAATGTCAATAATGTTGATAAACTGAAATCATGGTGAAATATTGAGTTTAGCAAACGGAAATCCAACATCTTGCCCTCAGGAAATGTTCTTTCCATAGCGTCATAGATCAAAGATCAGATCAGAGAGACAGTGAAGAAAAAATGTCATGGATAGGGGTCGACGAACGTCAAGGCGTTCTATTGGATAATGAAATTGATAGTTATGTCAAACTTCATGTTTTCTTGCGATCACTTTAGTGAAACAAAGGGAAGCTATATTTATATACACAGAGGAGATATGGGAGAGGCTTCGTGGCAGATAACAGATGACATATAAATGCCATCGTCAATATAGTACTTTGTGTAAGTACTGTGCAAAACAGTGCATTTGATATATTGTGGTGACTAAGTGTGAAGTGAATTATGATACCGCCACGCCTCCGAAACGGAAGTTCGTATTTAATTTAACTCTAGAGAAAGAATATGCTTTCGAAAAAAAAAAAAAAATCGGGTCAAAATATGATTTGAGAATCAGGTTTACGCCCCCCTCCTCTCCAGCTCCGGATTCATGTGTGTCCCATTTTTGCAAATTAAAATTCTGGTCACTTTTAGGCTACCTCATTTTCCAGAAAGCGAACCGCACCTCCAAACGATACCTCTGGATCCGCTAGTGCTTCTGTATGGCACAGTTCTATACAATATACATACTGTTATCGTTGGAAAAGAACCTGTCAAGGCACCCTTGCAAAACAACATCAAAGATAAACGGTTTTATTTATTTTTCTGTATGGCTTAGTTCTATAAAATGAATACATGGTGTTACTGTGGGTGAAGAACCCGTGAAGGGTGCAGTGCGTCCCGTGCATAGAGCACCCTGCGAAACACCACGTTAGAGGGAAGTGATTTTAATTGGCCTTCTGTATATCAGTTCTATATAGTAAATTCATATAGTCATTGGCGCAAATCCCGAGAGGATGAGGGGAACATGTCCCCAACCTTGGAACTACGGGGGACTGTCCCCTCAATAATTCGATTTGAAATGTGTTTTTGGAGGAGAAATGTGATGATTTGTGTCCTACTGCCACAAAGGAAAGTGAGATGAAATTGATGTATCTTGGCTTGTTTCATTTTAAAAAAAGAATCGTATTCTTTCATATTTCAAACTGAACTTCGTATCCTGGCGTATTTACGTCACATTAATCTGTATTAATTCAGCTCCCGTTACTTGGACACAAATTCCAATAAGTGTCAGAAAAGGATATGTGCCTCTCCTCATGCTGGAAAATTGTCTCAGCTGTAGATAGGGCACAAATCCCGAGGAAATGGGGGACCTGCCCCCCAATTTCAATACATTAAATTCGTCTTTAATTATTGTTAGTCTATTTATTTAATTCCTGTAACGATTCCTATAATGCTATTGAGATCATCATCATTTTTCTCAAATAATAGTATTCTTGCGTCATACATAATTGATTTTCTTTCTTCATAGTTTTGGGAAAGTCATTATTTAAGTTATTATAAAATAAGTGTCCTAAAATTTAATGCGGTCTAAGTAGAAGCATACCAATTACAAATATGCAAGTATTCAGATTTCAGAATAAGTTCATGGCACTGATTTGTAATACTGATATGTACCACTATTTCATCTACATCGCCTGATATATAATATACAACATGTTCACCTCAGAAAGCAGATTCATCTGAGTCTTATCTGCCCCTTCGCCACCAAAAAAAGCCTTAAATCTGCCCGTCTCCCAATATTGAAGACAACTGTGCTCCCCCAGTTTCTTTGGGAGCCACCCTTGCATCGCCACTGCACTTTATCCGATTGTACACTAATGGAATCTATGACTAAAAATAATGGACATTCACTTTTGCCCAATTTCAATCCGACATTTTGTTCTGGAGTATGGCTGTTTTTGCATTTTTCCGAAAATTTTCGGGTGGTCATCGCTCCGAGGCATTTCTACACCCAGGTTGGTCTATACTTTTCTTTTTATCTTGGAGACAGGAATTAAATCTTCCAAAAGACAGACAGACAGACACACACACACATATATATATATATATGTGTGTGTGTGTATATGTATAACGTATATATGTATATATATGTATAACGTATTCACGTTTGTATGAGCACCCTCTTGGTAGACTTGTCCACCGCCCTCATTAGTAAGCCAGCACGGGCCTGGATCTTTGTGGATGTTTGTGATACTGTAGCATCCTTAGTTTGTAACAAAATTTCAGCCTTTTTTATATTATTCTAAAAGTTACAAGAGTGTAAAAATAAATAGTCCACTAAGTGTGTTCGTGTCACGTAATTTTTTTATTTTTGCTCTAAGAGTGTCAAATACGAGTGTCCTCTAAATAAATCTTATCTACCCCACTCGGGGAGGGGGCTAGAAGATTCAAATGACACCAATGTACAATCACTTACCTCTGTTTCTTTTGTGGCTCCATCTCTGGATCACCCTCGGCCTCAATAATTTCTTCCAGTGACTGCTATCTTGATGTTTCCTGTATAACACCAACGTGTCGTGATCTTAAATGGAACCACAAGCCAGTCGTTGAATTTCGATTGTGGATAATACTTCGACAGTAATTGCATTTTGAAGAAACACCATCATTTTCACGAGTGAAATGTTCCCATATATTCGACTTTCCCATTGTAAATACTTCCCGAAAATATCTCTTCTTGCAGTTCTCTTATATAGTTCAAAACAAGCTCTGCGTTGGTAACTGACATAATGAACTCGGTTGGGTATTCCTCATAACAAACTAATGCTTCTCCCACTAGGCCAATAAACACATCAGAAGTGTTGATATCGTAGGACACGTGTCCTTTCTCTAAACAACGATCTTTTATTGTTACCAAAATATGCAGTCACAGCGAATACGAAACCACGTACCGTATCAGCAAAGGCGAGTACGAGATAGCTAGCTAACTGCAGTCTCAAATAGCTATTACGATTAGAACACGCCGCATCAGCGAAATAAGATACTATTCAATTTCAGTCAGGGAGTAAAGCTTATCTGTATGTAATGATGTGTTTCTTTTCTTTTCTTTATAACTTCAATCAAACCAGGCAGGGAAGGAAATGTTGCTCTTTCGCAACTTCAAATTTCTCTTCAGTTTCGTTTTTCAGTTTCGTTTCGTCCCTTCGTGTTCCATCTCCTTCTGTTTCGATTTTTTTCGTGTTTCGTTTTCCGAAAAATTTTTCGTTTTTCGTTTTTCGAAAACATTTTCGTTTTTCGTTTTTCGAAAAAAAATTCGTTTTTCGTTTCTCGAAAAATTTTTCGTTTTTCGTTTTTCGTTTTCGAAAAATCCATTTTTCGAAAAAGTATTTTTCGAAAAAATGTGGCCATCCCTACCCTATAGTGGTAAGTTATCGCTTTCCACACTTCATTTACATTATTTGGCAGAGATGTCATAGAACCACTGATGGTAATTGGACAAATTTGATAACTTCTAGAAATAAAGTACCAAATTGATGGTACCTTGTCATTTACATAAATAAACTCCTTAAATATTAGAAATCTTTGTAATGGTTATTTTGGTACATGAGAAGCATGTTCACAATTTAGTGTTAAAATTTAACAACGTATACCTATGGGCTATGATACTTTTGATAAAGTGGATAGTTTCAAATATCTAGGATCAATATTAACTGACGAAAATCATATTCACGAAGAAATTAAATGTCGACGAAAAGCAGGGAATTCGTGTTACTATTCGGTTCAAAATCTCTTGTCGCGAAATCTGTCGAGGAATTTGAAGCTTAAAATATATAAAACGATAATCATGCCTGTTGTTCTCTATGGTTGCGAAACATGGTCACTTATTCTGAGGGAAGAACATAGACTGAAAGTATTTGAGAACAAGATCCTGAGACGAATATTCGGATCCAGGAGGAACGGGAATGGGGAATGGCGGAAACTTCATAACAAGGAACTACATAATTTATATGGTTTACCCAACATTGTTAGGGTCGTCAAGTCTAGGAGGCTTAGGTGGGCGGGTCATGTAGCTAGAATGGAAGAAAGTAGAAACGCTTTCAAAGTCTTGACTGGAAGACCAATCGGAAAACGACCATTAGGAAGACCTAGGTGCAGATGGGAGGACAATATTAAGATGGCTCTCGCATAGATTGGAATATAAAGTAGAAACTGGATGCAGTTAGCTAAGGATAGAAGTCAGTGGAGAGCTTTTGTGAACGCGGCATTGAACCTAGGGGGCCATAGGCCATAGAGTTAGTTAGTTATACCTATGGACAAAACAATATAGTGTATCGGTTTAAATTTTGATTTTATAGAACATGTGTCATTTTGTTTTACATTCGAAATTTTTAAAGGTATAAATAGATCACTGACGAACATGTTTTCAATTACTTTGACCATTAATGGAGTAAAATGATTAAATTAGAAGGAGAAACCTTAAGGATGTGTGGATTTTCTTCAACTGAGAACAATGTATGAAGGAATATCCAACAGAAACTTTGCTGCTTCACGCTGAACATCGAAACTCCATTCCAAGGAGCAAGGCTATCATGGATTCGGACATATATAAAAACATTTTTAAAGACATATGAAGTACTTTTATCATGTAAGTATTATAAGTATTACATGTCAATATTTATATTTACTCGTATATATTGATTATCATACATATGAAGTAAACAACAGGAGCTATCTCTAAATATCCAAATTGCAAAGTACTCTGACTGCCTTCCTATATCAAGCAGTCAGTGGCGTAGGGAAGGGCAGTAAATGAGCTTAACAAATTATCGGGGATATAGTTGAGGGGAATAAGTTCGCGGGCACATGAAGATAATAAAACTAAGTATCTGCTGTTCCAATCCATCTTTATAACTACGGTAACATGTTTTTAAAATAAAACTAGTTGAACCTGCACTGTCTACTCAGCGCATCGTTCTGTTACGACCATGAATCTCCTTCCCACTGTGTATCCTTACTCATACAAGTAAAGTATAGGAGACTCACAAAGGAAGTTAATTGCTATGTATAGATGTTGGAGTGAGTTCGTAGCGAATTTGTAGAAGTAACACAATATCAAGTGGAAATATTTTTTCTAATAAATCCATATCCATCCGAGTACGCCTCATTGCGTTTCTTGAGGCCTTTGAAGTTGCCAGCATGCAACTTCATTCAGGTTTTGCCATTCAGATTTAAGCAAAGCGCCTGCAATGTCCGTAAACCCGCCATACGTAATTTCTCTAATGGTTGCCTAATATCGTAATTTCGGCCTGCAATAATGTTAATCTTATGGGCTCAAAACGGCTCATAAAATGTTGAATAGAACAATAACGACACAGTTTTTGAAAATTTGAATGAGAACTCGACAATCTACACAAAATGTGGAATCGACCAGTGAAAACGGCACGTTTCTAGCACTTATGGTTTTCGAGATCTCATTGTCAAAACGGTTGCGAACAAACATATAAACCTAGCATTTTAATATATAGACTAGCTGAACCTGTGCTCTCTACACAGCGCATCGTTCACATATGAGCATGAATCTCCTTGTTATTCCTCACATCTGTACATGTCCATTTACAGACACAAGTGAAAGACGTATTGATTTTTAAAAAAATCGGCAAGAAACACCGTAAAGGGGAGATTTTTTCGATTACTTTTTCAATATCTCGCACTGTTTGCAAGATTTGATCCTACTTCCGGTTACGTTTTTAATTCATGTATGATCAGTGTTTTCTTTCTTCTTGCATGCAGTATGTAATTAATTATAAAGCCAGTGATACATGGTGTTCATTGGGCAAAACACTCCAAACAATAAAGATTCAGCTTAGACTGGAGAAATGGTTATCCTTCGTTTTTCATTATCATTTGGCCATGAAACAAACGCCTGAGATTTGCAACCCCAATATACAATTATGTGGTGTTGGAATGTATAATGAAATGAAATCTTTAAGTTTTACGTCCCACGGTTATGCCGGTTAGGATAAAGGAGACGGTGATGATGAGAGATGAATGAAATGGTGGAATGAAGAAAGTGGGAGGAAACGGGAGAGCCCTGGGAAAACCCACGAGCACGGTGTCCGTCCACCGGAATGTATAATGCGTAGGATATGATGGTTTAGTTTCTTTTTTTAAATATCAACACTTCTAGTGTACCCGTAAAAATGTAATAAAGAAATAATAGCCATGTTTTTTTTTAAATATTCAATTAGAACTGGACAATCTACGCAAAATTTGCAATCGATAAGAGAAAACGTCATCTTTCTAGAGCCTGTAGTTTCCGAGATATCATTGTCGAAAGTATTGGCCACAAACATATATACGTCCACAAACGTATAGTTTTAAAAAACTCCAAAGATGGCAGCACAATTCATTTACATTGACTTTGGAGAAGGCTTATTAAAGTACAAAAACCTTGAACAATAATTTTTTAAAAAAGTAAAATTTATGGAAAAGATGTATTTAAATAATTGATTTAAAGTACACATACTTTAAAATATTTGTCTTTGTTAAACGTGAAATCACAAATAACAGTAAATGAAAGGTTTGAAATCAAAAGTTAGAGGTTGGAGTTTAGGCGCTTTTATTGCTATTGTAGCATTTTAATAGATAGATTATTCAGTAGGAATGAAAAACAAAGTTTGATTGTAAAACTTACATACTAATAATACTTGAGCACTGTCGACCGATTGCCTTCTGCTTAAGAACCATTACACACCACTACATAGTTTACAATTTGCCATTGTTTCTGTGCGCAATCAGTGATATTTCTATTTTTTTTTAAACTATACTCTTTTTTGCACATTTATCTATCCTGAATAAGGCCTTGCAACCAATCAAGATGGGGTGCGAATATATTTCATGGAGATCACTATTCTTGGCATTCACAGTAATGGATTTCTACACAAATCTGAGAGATCTTAGCCACTTATCTCATAGGTCACTCAAGAGACTTTTAGATTTTTTGACTCCCACACTCTATTTAACCTTTTCTGTGGTTCAATTAGAACTACATATTCTGATTCAGTAAACACAAAACGGGAAAATACGCTGAATGTTTGAGATTAATAATCAAAGATAAAAATAAGCTAAAACATAACTTCGGATTGAAGTAATCACATATATATAGAGATGGTTTCTTAATAATGAAGCAATTCACACAATTTTCAGGATTAATTTAATATTCAGAAAATACTTAAATGTTATTCCTACCACTAATATTTCACATTCTATTGGGCTTTGTAATGGTTCGTCAACTTATGAAAAAGGAAGGCGATATATATATATATATATATATATATATATATATATATATATATATATATATATATATATATATATATATATATATATATATATTCAATTTCGGAAGATTTATTCGTAGCTTGCTATTAATTATATGTAAGTCATTAGAATATTTTCTTCTGGAGAGGGATATGTTTTCGTCCTCGACCAGTGATGTTGTGGGGGGTCTATCTTGAATACTTAACGCACGTTACAACTTACCATCATACTTGTTCCTGCTAGTATTTTATGTATAACAATCACACAATTTTCAGGATGAATTTAATGTTCAGAAAATAGTTAAATGTTATTCCTACGATACAATTTTAAGATAAATAACTATTACTACTGCAAAGCGTAGAAGATGAAAATTGTTGAAACGAGTTAAACGAACCTTCTACCATTTCATTCAACTGACATTTAAATTAGTATGTCTCTTAATAATTCTCGTAAGATATATATATATATATATATATATATATATATATATATATATATATGATTTGAATGACATTTGGTGTATGCTTTCCACAAACCATCGCAAATAACCCAGATTCTTGGAAATCAAATCCATTTGAGATAAGGGGTAAAATTGAGCAACATCCATTCTACGGTGCAAGTGTGCACATGTAAGCAATATGAAGAAAACTTCAATAGACTTCAATACGCAGCATCACCAATGAAACACTAATAATGGTTAGAAGAAGTAGAAGAAATTTGTATTAATGCTGTTAAAATTATTCGAAAAATTCGTTATTCGAACAATTGTTGAAGAAATTTTCGTCATCCGAATAATGAATATTCCAACAATCAATTATTCAAACATTCGAACAATCCATTATTCGAATATTCTAACAATCCATTATTCAAACATTCAAACAATCCGTTATTCGAATATTCCAACAATCCATTATTTAAACATTCGAACAATCAATTATTCAAATTTCAATAGCACTAATTTGCACAGTAGTACTTTTAAAGTTTATTTACCAATGCAAAGTGTGAGCTAAGGAAGCTGTATGAGACACAGGTTGGTACATTTGAAGTTTCTCATTGAATGTCTTCTTTAAAAATACTCTTGGCTTAACATGAAACAGACAGGGTAACGGAAAGATAAATATGAATTGACTTCTGGGGGAAAAAAATACATGTTACAGATTCCAAATTTTGAGTTATTCAATGAACATCGAATAACAAGAAAATGAATGAAAATTCAGATAATTTATTTTTATATTAATCCAATATCATGCCCGACTGATCTTGTAAACATTACCTTAACTTCTCAAAATTTAAAAAATAGAGTTGTCACATATATCCTTTTTGTAGATCATACAATTTATTCATACAAATTCAGAATATGTTATTATTCTAGAATTATTCTAGAATATGTTATTATTATTGTTACATATTGCAAGAGTAAATATTTACTGCAAGAAAGGGAGTAAAATAAAATGATATAGAATGTATTTGTACTTACCAAGTAACACTATAATTCTAATTTGTTGCAACTGAATATTTTGGTGTCCCACACTAATGAAATTAAACTACTGTTAATTTTACCATTTTTCTTTAATTTAATCAAAAAGTGAAAATATAGCCCCTTTACGCAATGGTATTTCACATTAACGCACTTTCAACATATGTTACAGCTAATAGAAATAAATACCTTCACTTCACAGTCATCCACAGAACTGCATTCACAAGCCGACATATATACAGGGAGTTATGAACTATACCGACAAACTATAGGAGGTGATTCCTTACATCAAAATAAGAGAAAAACTTCATATGGACCTATGGCGGAAAGTACATAGTTTCAGAACTAGGGCTGTCCAAAATCGCGAAAAAGTCAAATTTCAAGAAGCCCTAATTAGAATTCTAGGAGCTATAGATGGTGGTTCTTATTAGCGTAAAGGAAGTCACGTATGCGCAATCCAAAGTGCATATTTCGTCCATTGCCAATAGGTGTACAGTGTATTCCTGACAGGATGTAATTCTCAGATATGCTCTCAAAAGAGTTTCAGATATATACTCTGATTTCAAGGATGTTCCAAAGTAAGCAGGAGGTAAGCCTGAACAACAATGGATACGTAATGCTTCGGAGGGAAGACGGAAGTGATAGCAACCGGCAACTCCATGTATTTTTTTGTTCGGAATAAAGTCTGTTGTGATGTATTTCGTCACGGCATATTTCACGATTTCTTCACTAAGCGTGAAAGAAAACATCACCGCATGGGTTTTCCCGAATATAAGAGACCGTGCTGTTGACGATCCTTAACACTTCCGACATCCCGGCAAACGATTCGTGTTCGTTGTTGTCAAGAATTATTGTTTGCCTCTTTTGAACCAATCATAAAGTCAGAACATATCTCAAAATTAGGTTGATGACATGTCTGGGAATTTACTCCTGCAAGGAATACTCTTTACACCCATTGAACAATCAATGAAATATGCATTTCTAAATTGCGCATGCGTGACTTACTTTACGCTGATAAGGACTACTATCCACAATTTCTCCAATTTGAACTAGAGCCTCTTGAAATTTGACTTTATCGCGATTTTGGACAGCTCTAGCTCTGAAACAATGCACTTTTCCCCACAAGTCGATATGAACTTTTTCTTTAATTTTGATGTGACGAATCAGCTCTTAAAGTTTGTCGGTATATTTCATTAACATCCTGTATTATATATATGGTAGTAAAGCAACTATATGATGACAAACTGCTACAACGGTATTTCATACAGAATAATAATGCCTCAGGAGCTTATCTTTAACTTTTTGATGAACCTGCAAAATTCCTGGGATTTCTGCAGGAATTTCTTCGAAGTGAGGTGCTATAAGTATGTTATTCGATAGTTTTAATCGGCCATTCAAAAGGTCCATCATAATATATCAATTCTGATTATATTAGGGCGGACAACACACTTCATAAGCAGCAAAATGTTGTACAATAGAAGTTTTCTTTTACAAGAACGTAGCAACAAACACTTATCTAGTACTAGTGAAAAAAGCATGGAAGAAATGTCCTTCTCGCAGCTGTGCTGTATTGAGGGTAATGCAATAACCGTAACAAAACAAATTTTGAAAAAAATGCTCTTCTCCCAGAAGTCGATTCATATCATGAAATGATGTAATATAATCATTCTAAAATAGGTTATCTTTACGTAGAATAAAAATCACTGAAGATCTCTTGTATCTGATGTGATGAACCCTTAAAGATCCTTAAGTCTTATGATTAACTACTAATAAGTACAATATATTTGCGAAAGAATCAATATTACAAATAAGCTACACCAATAGACATTACTTATTAATAGTTTGAAATTGTGTTGAGTAAAACGATGTTACGCTTCCAATGTAAGACCTTAGAATGGCTACAAAACTTTAAAGAAGAAAATTTTCAGGAAATAAGTACTGTATTAAATAATCTAGACGCCTTTACACATAATCGTCCATATTTCAACTCCTGGCGAGGCTGTTTATCATATTTCACCCAAATGATGTTTTGGTATAAAATTATGTGCCGTTATTGCAGACTAAATCACTATTTTAATGATTTTCTGATTTGTCTGACGTTAGCTGTAAATACTTCATTTTTCTTCAATATTCAATAAATTCTCTTAAGAAAATATATAGTTCCTGAGACGGATTTGGACTATCAATCTTCAGATTTCACTGTTTCGAATGTTAATGAGAATTTATCTCTCAACACACTTTCCTGTGAGTGGTAGGATTCAAATACTGGTCTATATAAGAACATATTCAGAAAAAAAAATTGCTATTTACGTATTTCCATACATATGTTGTTTATTTTATATAAATCAATATTTAGATGTCAATATTGGAATACTGAAAGTAATTTCTATAACAATTTCATGGTAGAAAAAGACTTGCTAAATCTTTATAGAATGTTTTGTGTTTAACATCCGAGTCAACAAAAACATTATTACTTGGAGTAAAGTTTCAAAGTTCAGTGAACCAGCAGTGTTATTCATAGTTCGCGTGTAATACTTTTCAGGTGAAACGGAACTTCAATAAAATATACTAAAAATGTTTAAGAAAAACTGGATATTTCATGTAGAGCTGACTGCTATTATATCGAACTCGAATATACCTTTAACACTTCTTTCTTAAATCCAGGATTTCGGCAGACAGTAAATGCAGCACCTGGTCACTCTTCACTCCGAACCAATCTTGTTCTCATCATAACACTGGGATACCAGTATTTAATATAGCATTCGTTGACCTGAAATTAAAAAAAATCAATTAAATCCGTGCTATATATGTTTCAATCTGTCTCAAAACCCTATTTCACTTCCCAATATCATCATCATCATTATAGGTATTCTGCCCTTACTGGCAGGTCACTTGCCGCAGCTGAGAAGCTTCCATGCTCCACGGTCCTCCGCTAACTTCTTCGTCTTCGCGTATGATCTTTCTGTTTCCAATATAACTCCACGAAATATCTAGTGTTTTATCTCCTATCAATAAATTATTTTTAATGTTGTGTCTTTCATTGGAGATGGAATACCTCCTGAGAATATAATGTTGTAGAATTCCTGTGCAAGTTTATCTTGTAATTGTAATGAATATTGTATTGCTTAATTTGTGATAATCTCGTCGGCGTCATCTTTATTATTTGACTATTTTATTCATGATGATAACAATCGTCCTTCGCTTTAAGTATCGTATTTGGAAACTAGTTTATTTCAGTTTTCCAGAGTACATTATCAGTTTTTCAAAATGTAGCGGCTTTATTTAAAGTAAAGAATTTATGGGATATAAACCACACAAAACTATTCTATTTCTACGACTATTAACATTCGAATTTAATGTTAAGAAAAATGAAAAAGTGAAATGTAAAACGAAGTCATAAGAGATATTTCAGAAAGTAGAAAGATTAATACCATGTCAAATAAAAATGTACAAAAATGAAAAGACATGTAGAAAAAAGAAAGAATATTTGGTTATTCAATATTAAGAAAGAATGAGTTATTGATGGTTTAATTAAATATTTTGCACTAAAGGTTTTCTAAAATTAATAACTAAAGACTTGAGTGTAAAAAGAGTTTAAAGACAAAGCGAGAAAAGCTAATGTTAAAAATCATTTTAAAAAATAACCAAGACACAACTCGCAAGATTAAACTGAAAAAGCAATAAATCTGCATTTTCCAGAGATAAACCTAACAAAGAACAACCAAATCTAAACAAAAAGCATATGTGTTAAGATTTTCCTTTTCAAAAGGATTTATACGAAAAACCTAAATCAGCAAGTATACCTACTAAAGATTCAATAGTAAAATAAGAAACAATAGTTCAAAAGCGATTATAAACATAGTTGAAAAGCTAGAAGAATATAAAGACAAAAGCAGTTTTTACAAACTACTTGAAGAATCAAAGAATTGTTAACAAAATCAAAGAATAATTACGGTTGCATTCGGCTAACTTTAGTCTTTCTTTCTGTGTGATAAAGAAGTACAAGAATTCAATGTTAAAACATCAAATAAAAGGTTATTGAAATCAAATGGCCTAGATAAGTGCAGACATCATGCAAAACAAAAGCTTTTAAGAAAGATGAAAGAGCTTCAAGTTGAAGTTTTAGGTTGTTCATTACATCAAATCAAACACATAGAAATAAGGTTGAACAAGTATATAGCATTAACAGATTCTGCTTATATTGACTTTCCAATCAAAAATCAAACACTTAAAAATAAGATTGAACAAGTATGTAGCACTAAGAGATTCTTCTTATATTGACTTTCCCAAACCAATCAAAGTTTAAAAAGCAGTAATCAATATTAAAAGCAAAGGCAATGAATGTTTCTTACTTCAATTGCCAGCTACTTAAAGCCTGTGCATCGATGTTCCTACTATGGAGAACCTTCACATAATAACCACATAGTTAATGAATCACAAGAGAAATATTGTAATGAATTTGCACTTCTTTTTAATTAAAATATATACCACAGTTTGAAAATATAAGTCATATGTCGATAAACGCTTTCAGTTATGGTGAAAAATATAACGTGCCTCCGCTTCAAATCACAAAAAGTAAACAGAAATAACATGTTAATTTTTATTATATATAAAACATTACAGAAATGAAAATTGAAAAGAAAATATGAAGCAACTACAAGGAGTTCGTGTAAAATTTATAAGAATAAACGTTGAAGATCATGATCATTTAACACGTTCGCTGCTGAGGACGCCCATCGGCGTCCAGTACTGAATTTGGCATATGCGCCGGACGCCTCTCGGCGCATGTCCCTGCAGCTGATTCACTTTCCCGCCAGCGCTAGTGCACGTATTGGCGGGAAAGTGAATCAGCTGCAGGGACAAGCGCCGAGAGGCGTCCGGCGCACATGCCAAATTCAGTACTGGACGCCAATGGGCGTTCTCAGCAACGAACGTGTTAACTGAAAAGTTTAGAGGTGCAGCTCGTAACTACTGTAATTTTGCTATCGGAACCCTAATTTTGTTTCAGTTTTATTCACAACTTAAATGATTATGCCATTCATCTGTTTGTTAAAGAATTGGCTTATGGTAAATAAAATAAAATTAATCGAACAACGAAGGAAAGTATATAACATATTCAAAATATGTAAATGTAGATATGGAAAATGGAATCTACTTAAGGATTTTTTGATACTTTTAGATTTGAATAAAAAGCTAAGCTGAATTAGCTTGTAATCTTAAAAGTAAGCAATTTAAAGAAACATCAAAATTTCCTTTCAAACCAACAATTAGATCTAATAATTAAAAAGCATCCATATGTTTATAATGATTCAGTAGAGAAATTAAAAGAAAAACAACTATCACCAGAAGAAAGGTTCTGTAATAAACTTACCAAATCTCACATAAGTGATACATGTGAGTGATACATGTATCACTTATATGATACATACATACATGATACATACTTATATTATACATAAGTGATACATACAAAGAATATTCAGAAACCTTTCAATATTAAAACCCTCGCAGAATATACTGAAATTTACAACAAATTCACTAATATTATCAGACATATTCGAGAATGTTAGATATGTGTGTTTGCAGGTATATGGATTTGATCATGCTTGGTATTATACAGCACTTGGCTTATTGTGGACTCAACATTAAAAATAGCTAAAATTGAATTAGAAATGTTAAATGAGTATGATATTGATGATAGAAAAGTATGTAAGAGGTGGAATTTTACAATGTAGTAATAGATGTGAAAACAAATAATAAGTACATACAGGATTATAACAAAGATATGTGTTTAACATATCTAACATACTTAGATACAAATAACTTGTTTGTTGAGCTAGGAGTCAATATATACCATATAGAGATTTCGAATGGATTCACCTTTTCATAGACATAATTAATATACCAATAACGCCGAAACTGGTTATATGCTAGAAATTGATTTACATTATTCAAAGTATTTACATAACAAACATTCTCATTAGTCATTAGTTCCAGAAAATATATCACCACCAAAATAAAAATAATTAAAACTATTGACAACACTTTATAATATGGAAGGATATATTATTCATTCACTATCCAAACTTGAAAGTGTATATGTCACTTGGAATAAGATTGAAAACGATGTATATAATATTAGGATTTAAGCAATAAGATTTGGTTTTAAAAATACATCAATTTAAATGCATAAAGAAGAACAAAAGCTAACAACAACTTCGAAGAAGTCTTTTACAAGCTAATGAATAATAGTGTGTTCGGAAATATGATGGATAACATTCCAAAGAGACAGGCTATTGAATGAGAATGGAACCCCGAAAGAGTAGATAAATTAATTGCATAACCTAACTTCGATTACAGAACAATATTTGCTTGAGACTTATGTACAATACATATGAAAAAAGATGTGCTATCCTTTAATAAATCGATATATGTTGGTATGAGTACTAGAACTATCAAAGCTCTTAAATTGACAGCTATTATAACATTATGAAATCAAAGTATGGGAATAACATAGATTTATGTTATGTGGACACTCATAGTTTTATATATGAAATTCAGATAAATGCTTTCTATAAAGATTTTTGAAACTTGGTCAATTCAACACAAAATGACTGTAAAGAAAATAATAAATATGGTATGCTACAAATCAACGAGAAAGTGTTACGAAAGAGGAGGGAGATTTAGGATAAAGATAAAATAATGACAGAATTAGTTAGATTAACTTCAAAGGAGTATGCCTTTAAAGTAGAAAACATGAAAGAGAAAACAGCTAAAGGAATAACTAAGAGTGTGGTATGAAAAGATATACAATTTGACGATTATAAAAACAGTTTATTCAACAATGTAAAAAAACATATAAATATTTAAATCTTGTACATGCACATATTACAAAGGTTAATCAACTAGCATTAGATTTAAATAATTTTAAATATATATCTTACAAAATTGTGTAAATACATTAGCTTGTAGGCATTACAAAATTGAAAGAAGTTGAACATGATTATAACAGAAAAAGACAAGAAAAGTAAAGGAGTAAATAAAATATTTAAGTAAATATCATTAGGTTTCAGGTTAGATATAAGTTGTTGTTATGGATAAGTCCTTAAAAGCTTATAAATTTATTTCTTCCAATTTGAATAAAGTATCATCCTTACTTTCTATCCACTTTTACTTTTAATATGATCATTAATGACATGATGTTTCTTAAAACTAAAGTAATAGCCTAAATCTTTAGAAGGCAGCGCATTTTCAAGAATTATTTTATTTTGCGAGGATGATAGTTGATAATTGCATAAAATTCAATCGTTTAATTATTAGAATCATCATGCAAGCCTAAAAACATTTATAGTAAAAGCCTATAGATTCTTTTTCAGATAGTTGTTCAGGATTAGCAACAACATATGAGAATACTCTTATCTCCTACTTCATACTCTTTTGTTTCTCATTTTATTTCGACAACTTTTATATTCATTATGACTAATGACCAGGGGTAAAAGTGCGTCCCCTCACTTCCCGAAAATATCTGTGGCGTCCACCCATTTTCTAAAAAAGTTACAATGGGTAAAGATAGGCACGGGAGACGGCATGACGTCATGCGTCCCCCTACCTTTTCATATACACTTTTACCCCTGCTAATGGAACCATTTCTATAAAACTCCTGGATTTTTTAATTTGTTACAAATATACACTTATAATGATTCATAATTTAATCAATTTAATTTAATAGCAAATTTGAGACACTATTTTTGTATTAGTGCTCAAGTGGCTTTTCATATATTAATAAGAATTTTGTCCTACTAAAGTCATCTGTTTAATCATAAGCGGCTCACAAAATATAAGCGAACTTACTCAATATGGAGAAGACATATATTGAGAATTCGTAAGCTCCCTTCAGCCTACATCTTCTTGGAAATGTTAGCATACTTGCACCTCACTTTTCCTACATTTAATAACTCATAAGAAATTTTCTACAAAGATCAACGGTCACAATACTAACAATAATAACTGTACTCTTTATCCGAAGCAAAATACGTTTCAACGGTGTTGGAAACTACTAAGGAAGACGTAGAACCAAGTCAATCAATTCAAAATCTGCATCGAAAAGTCTATACATAACCGTTAAAGGATAGTCTATTTTTTTAACTACAAATTTTACACTTTTAAGATTATATTTATTTCATTATATCACAGTTTTCCGGATATCTTTAGAAAATAAACGCATTTCGTATCATAAAGATACTTATGCCTCTTCTTAAACCGCTTAATAGGTAGTTTTCGTTACGATAAAAGAAAGAAGAATTCTGTTATAGTTCGAAAAGGAAATACGGTATAAGATAGAGAGTGTCAAAGACAGAATTGAATTTCAGAAAAAAAGTGTGCAAAATTATTTTTAACAAAGAATAACTATTATTTGCAGTATACTCCGGTACATCAATTATTTATTGATTTTAGAAAGGTGTACGACTGAGTTAGGAGAGAAACATTATACAACGTTCTTATAGAACTTGGAATACCGAGAAAGCTAATTAGATTAATTAAGATATGTTTAAATGAATCCCAAAGTAAAGTCCGGATAGGAAAATTTTTGTCCACGAGCTTTCACGTCGAGAATGGCCTGAAACAAGGAGATGCGTTGTCGCCATTATTATTTAACTTCGTTCTGGAATACGCTATAAGGAAAATCAAAGATAGCAACCAGGGCCTACAGTTGAACGGTATTCACCAGGTTATGGCATAAGCTGATGATGTAAATTTAATAGGGGATGATAGGAGAACGATAGAAAGAAATGCAGAGATCTTATTAAACGCTTGCAGGGACATGGGTTTAGAAGTAAATGCAAACTACACTGTTAAAAATGGTTTCTTAAATTCGAGAAAAAAAATCCTCGTATTTGAGAACATCCGTGCACCGAGTAATACATTCTTAAAAGTGAGATTTCGAGTTTCTCAAATCATTTTGAGAAATAATGACTCAAACGTGAGGAATTATGTCTCGTTTCTGAGGGTACAAATGCTTTCTCACATTTGAGAAAAAATATATTCTTTCTTAAAATTGAGAAATGAACGTCTGAGCGAACGAGGCACATAACACCCATTTTGAGAAACACATTTCTAAAAAGAAATTGAGACACGTCTTTCTCCAAAGCGAGAAACGGTGCACAAAAACAGAGTTCTCAAATACGATAAGGGGAAAGGGTATAAACAAAATATAAACAAGGAAAAAAATCAAATTGTTAGTACATACAGAATTTATATTAAATACACATCTATAGTTATATTATTTAAAATATAACATATTTAAACCTTCATTTCAAGGAAATTAGATTTCTAATAACGAAATATTTGTTTTACAACAAACCAAAAAAATTAAGCAGATAAATTCTCTAAAAACTGCCAAGCAACGAACGTCCACATTTTCACTACACCAGTATTATACATTTCTATCACTGTCTCCCTTAGCCTTGGAGCACAATCTTGGGACGTTAATTTTTTAAAAAAGTGAAATCTTTGATTTTTACGTCACACAGTTTTTACGTCACACAGTAGGCTAAAGGAGACGATGATGATGAGAATAAAAAAAGATAGTAGAATGAAGAAAATGGGAAGAAACGGAAGAATTTCGAGAAAACCCACGCAAACTGTCTTTATCTACCACAAAGCCCACTTGCCTCGAGGTGACATCGAACCAAGAACCTCATGCACCAGAAGTGAATGCTATACCACTTAGCTATCGCGGTCCCTACGTTAAATTAAGAACAAATGGGTATATTGCTCCATGAAGTGTGCGAATTGTCGGGGGATGCCAGGGATTTCCCCTCAGAAAAAATTTACGCCCTTGGAGAAGAAAATTTTCATCCCTGGTAGGGATAAATTTTCACATTCTCTCTATATAGATAGTGTATGTGTGAGACGACAGGATACGTATATGGGTAATATTCATCCCTCCCTTCAGATAAAAATATTCGGTGCAGATTGATTGTACGAATCCACATATTTGTAAAATTTACAGAAGAAATTTGTAATAATATTTTAATGGAGTAGTGTATAAGTACTCAAAATATGGTGTGCTCTTACCTGTGAGATGCGTATTTACGTGAAAATATATTAATGAAGGTCGAACCTGGTATGCACGTATTCGCCCATAAGATATGTAGTGGTAGATTAATAAAGGACGATATGACGAGCGTCGAATGTAACGAGCAAATAACATTAACAAAACGATATCTTTGTATCGTAAAAGCAGTGGTTTTCCATAATCGTTGTTTACGAGTATACCCAACATCACTGACGAGCCTTCCTCCTACGGAGGCAACCCCTGCGCGGGTCCCCTTCCTGCACTCCCGCCGTGACTCCGTTAGATAGCATTCGTGCTATTTAGTGGCTACTTAGCCCAAGTTGGTTGGTGCTTTTAGCACAAGACCTCTTAAAGTGAGTCTGCACCGGGGAATGCAAGTCCACACCTCAATGTAACAAGCAAATGACTTGAACAAAAACATATATTTGCATCGTGAAAACAGTGGTTTTCCAGAATCCGCCTTTTCGCGTATACCTGCCATCGCTTCCTACGGATGTGCCACAGCGCGGGCCCCCTTGCTGCACTCCTGCACTGACTCGGTTAGATAGCATTCGTACTTTTCAGTGGCCACCCAACACAGGTTGGTTGGTGTTTTAGCACGATACCTCTTAAAGTAAATCTGTCCCGGCGAATGTAAGTGCACACTTCAATGTAACAAGCAAATGACTTTAACAAAAATACATTTTTGCATCGTAAAAACATTGGGTTTTCATAATACTCCTTTACGCGTATAACCATGGCCGTTGATGCTCCTGCTTCCTACGAACGCATCCCCACGCTAACGAGCGGCACCCTACTGCACTTCTGCCCTTACTCTGTTATATAGCATTCGTGATTTTTATTGGTCATCTAGCACAGGTTGATTGGTGTTTTAGAACAAGACCCCTTAAAATAAACCTGCACCTGGGAATGAAAGTACATACCTGAAAAATGATTGCTGAAGGCAGCGGCAAATTTGTCTTCAACATTGGGAGGGACAAGTAAGACAGTTTCCTTTTTTTTTTTTAATTAAGCGATGCTCAAAATATTCGTGAATAACATTCCTGCGGGGAATCAGGGAACAGAGTTGTATTCAACATTGTGAGGCGGACAGATTTGAGGCTTATTCTGGGGGATATCAGTTTCATCTCATTTTCCTTTGTTGCAATCGGACACAAATCATCACATTTTTTCCCAAAAAACACATTTCAAATCTGATTATTGGGGGAACAGTCCCCCCAGTTCCAAGATTGAAGGGACATATCCCCTTTATTCCCACCGGGATATGCACCAGTGGCTGAAGGTATAGATAATGAATTTAGAAAGAAGTAGCCTATATATTTCATGAATTTTGTATGGATTCGTATATAATCAATCTGCACGAAATGTTAAATTCTCACAGTGACTATATACCACAAATAACCTGCAAACGTATGTCATTTGAAAGATTATTGGTGAGGTAGAAAGGAGGCGCCAATCTATGCCCGGTGATCAGTACAAAGTACCTTTGCATTACAATGCTTTGCATTCCATAATAATAAATCACACTTTTTTGAACGCTGTTTCTAACTACACTGATGACTTTGTGTTTTTTGTTTCCATATATAACCTATTTTGCACCTTACAGCGAATGGGAAAGGGTGTAAAACATTGGCATGCCTCCCCATTCTACTTATTGCTACATAACAAAAAGGGTATTTCTAGAGTAATTGATCCATTTATTCTTTACCTTTGCTCTTACTGTAAACTTTGTTCAATTACTACAAGTGTTCCACCATTAAACTACATGAACTTACATTACAATATTAATTTTAATAGAACACAGGTAAAACTTCCATGAATCTTGTATTCAAATCTATGTTTACTTTCACATGCTGTTTACTTCCTCGACTCTCGTAATGATATGATGTATTCATACGCCACCTCAACCGCATCATCGTATTGCGTACTCATATCCATTCCCACTGTGCTACAACTAAAATCTTTTATCTCGTTTCCTGTATAGTAATTAAGCACTAGCAGTATTACACCCTAGTAAAACATAGTAATATTATTTCGGTAAGATTGTTTCCTTTATTTTTCAGTCATCTACTATATTACAAATCACGCACTATTTCCTTCTCATTTTTAAGAAATGAGAAAATCTCACAAATGGGAACCAGAAAATTTGCCTTGAGCTCACAAATGAAAACACGTTGAAAATAATGAGACATTTTGTCTCAAATATGAGCAAACATTACTTATTTTGTTTTGAACATGCATTTTTCTCATTTCTGAGCAAAGAAATTTTTAAGTGTGTAGTATATGGATATACGAGGTGGTATCCAAAATATTCAGGGTTGGTGCAGCCATCTAGATAGCCATTACAATGGGCCTATGTAAGGAGAAACTTCATTTTTTTATAATAATGAAAGGAGTTGAAGATTGTTTATAACAACCTTGTTGATATTTCAGTTTACGCATGATTGTTATAAACTTCAGCGCTAAAAGTAAATAAATAAAGACACAACGAAAGAAAATACAGTATACCATTGTTGAATTCCATGACAAATGAGTGGAGCTTTCGTTATTCGTTTGGCAACACTAAGAAAGTTTAACTATTATTCTGTTAATTTGACCAATAAGTTTTATGCTTTTACTCATATTAGAAAGTATTGGTGCGTTTGTTACTTGGTGGGTTCACAGTAACATGAATCAAGCAAAATTCAGTCGAGCGGCTTAAGGATTGGCTGCTTATCGCACACGTGCAACCGAAAAGTATGAGAGAAGCAAATTTACAGGAAAAGCTTGGTACTGCGGGCATGTGTTTTATATGGAAGGAGCAAGAGATGTGCAAAACCAGCAGTTCAAAAATAAGGGAAAACGAGACGCACCATCAAGTGAACCTTGTTAAAATATACAAAATGTTCTCGTACTCGTGGTGGAAGAAAGTGGCCTTCGCTAGTTTCTTTACTTCCTGAATGTGACATGACAGCATTAACTGTGTTGGTGAAGATCCTGCAGAGTTGTACTTGAATGACTCTGCAATAGACGTTCTCTTAAGATGAAGAATTAGTCAGTATGAAGGAAATAATTTAAATCGCAAAGACTCATGGTACGCAAGAAAATAATTTTAAGTAAGAGCCTTTACTTATTTATTATGTAAAAGTGCAAATTGTGAATCACTGGGTATTTTCGTGTAACACTGGAGCCGCCCATTAAGGACCACATAAGTCCTTCAAAGACAAGAAAAAAATCGAATGTCATGGCAACTCAAACTGAAAAAATATATTTTAAATATTTTGTCAAGTCATTAAATTCCAAAAAGCACAAAAACTGCGAGTTACATTGTAAACAAGACAAAGGCTGTTGGGACTTTGGTAAACTTATCAGTTACATATTCAGTCGGAACTTACTTCTCGGTTAATGTGTAAAATGGAGCTTTTTCTGTTTCGGGGAAATTGATAAGTGAAGGCATTCCTTTACATGGCTATAAAGAATTACATTGAACGGTATGGAAAACCAGAATTATTTAACTACTTGCTGACAGAGAAAAATACAAATATTCATTAATGAAATAAAGGAAAGCAATCCATAATCATTGATTCAACTTCCTTCATTTCGCCTACTCATCAATTAGCTTTCGTTAAGATATTGAAAGAGAATGGAAGGCCTGTTGAACGTTTCCGTTCTCTTCCGTCAAACTCACGTCACAAGTCTGAAAAATTAGCAGAAGCAATAATGAATATTTTGAGTAGAGATTCTACTGGTTTTACTAATTGTAAAGATCATTCTTACAATATTTGCGATATATCGGTGGTATACACAGATTTAAAGGCTCGAATTAAAGCAATTCATTCTAAAGTATATTATGTACCCTGTGCAGGTTATTCTCTGGGTTTGGTTGAAAGCAGTGAAGGAATCAGTTTTCGGGAAGTGCTGTAATTTTTCACTACGCTTCAAACGATTTATGTACTTCCAGTTCTTCAAAACGCTGGAATCTTCTTTCATGAACCTAGCAACTAAAATCCTCACAAATATGTTAGTCAGTAAGGGAAGAGGCTTGTATACTTATATATGAAAGCTGGGATACTGTAATGCAAGGTCCCACTCATGTGAACATTAAACCTTTCGAGAAACCCCTTGTGTGAAATGAAGCTTTATTCTTCTTGAATTAACAGAACAGGCTGGATACAGAAGCATATACTCTAAGATTCCAGAGTATCACCGCGAAATTGCAACATGTAAACATAAATTTAACAATAGATTTATTTAAATCACTTGTAAACTTCATAATTCTTCTTCGTAAAATATTCGACTTCTATGAGGAAAAGTTCATGGAGAAAACATACGTGGACCACAAATGTAAGTTTAAAGACTTGTGTATAAAGGCGTGAAGTAAAAGATAATAAAATTGTGCTACAGGAAGAGAAAGAAATATAAAGTTGAGGTGCTTTTCCCTATCGTTGATAAATTACATGCTGAATTATTAGAAGAAAGAGAAGCTATAAATTTATGCCTAATAATTCAACTTTTTAGTTAAGTTTCTAAAACGTTTTGTGTCCTTAGTGTTGAATAGGCAGCCTACCTTCAGTCTGGATATGAAAGTATGAAATCAACAACCCCAAATGAATGTGTACATTAGCAGGGACTTCTAAAGAACAGTTAAATCATTGATTGGCGAACAGAAATATTGATATTTCTACGACAAAGAAAAGTAATCTGTATTTCGAAATGTGGAAACACTCTAATTGACAAGACTTAAAAACAAATCAAATACAGGCTTGTCATAAAGTATCTACGGTTGAAAGGAATGTCGGCGTTCGAAATCCATCAGGATCTGGTCAGTGCTTTAGGTGAATATGTTTTATCATAAATCACCATCAAAAGATGAGTATAAGGATTTCAATGTTGAAAATCAATCCAGGTCAAGAAAACTGTCAAGAGCTTCCACCAAGGAAAACACTGTTTTCCTATATGATCTGATAATGTAACATGAACGATTGTCAAGTCATCAGATGGTAGATAGGCTGGGAATATCACAGGGGAAAGCAGATCACATTTTGAAAAAGAAACTTCATTTATCAAGAGTTTCAGTTCGATGGGTTCCATGTCTTCTGCCTCTTGAACAAACGCGCACTCGGTACATATCTTATTGAATAACTTGAAATTGTTTGAAAGCGACATGGACAATTTTCTAACGCGATTCATCACTTTGACAAATACTGGGTTCATTACCATCAATCTGAAACCAAAACAACAATCCATACATTGAAAGCACACTTCATCCCCCAACCCAAGGAAGCCAAAGATCCACTGGCGAGGTCATGACATAAGTTCTCTTCGGTTTTCCAAGGTGTAATATTGATTGATTGATTGCCTTCAAATGAGTCATACGATCATAGTGCCTCCTAGTGAAAAAAAATTCAAGGAAAAAGCAACAAATGCTGACCAGAGTTCTTTACCACCCCGACAAAACTGCAGGCCATATCTCAGTAGTTTCCATGGTAACTATTCATGAATGTGGTTTGTAAGTCGTTCCTTGTTCATCCCTCTTCACTAGAGTTGGTGTTCTTAGATTTCCACTTGTTCGCAAACCTCAAAAACGCTCTAGTTGGATGACGTTTTGAAAGTGATATTGATTACACTTGTGGAGGAGTTTTTGTGGTAAGTGAAGTCTTCAGATTATCTCGGGAGGGAGGGATTTTCAATACACGGGGGACGAAAAGTAATATTACGAAAATACTGGGAATCGTGCTGACCAAGGGGAAATTTCGTGGTTTCAGGGGGATTTCCCCGGGCCCCCCTGGAACTTGAACTTGTGGCCACAACGTAAAGGATGTTTTTCTACTAGGATAAGGGCACTTCAGCACTGCTGGAGCAAGTGTGTTGTTGATAAGCAAGTGGGATTATGTTGAAAAATGAAGGGATTATTAAATTTGTGCCTCTTCAGTTACATGAAGGCGCAAATATTTTGGTCATTTCTCGAATTTTTATTTTATTTATTTATTATTTATTTAATTATTTATTTGTGAATACATACAAATATTACATACGAAGAAGTTTCCACCTTGTTCTAGTTGTATTAACGTATTCCAACATATTGGATCGAAATCCAGACGTCGACATTCATGATTATATCCTTACTTTGTTCATATAATAATAAACATGTTAGTATGAGAGCAATTTAGAGTGCAATCTCATAACGAACTTGACCATTCAATTTAGGTAGAGCAATAATTTGTTAAGATGGCTAGTTTTAATTGGGTAAATAAAAAAACTAGAGATATCAGATTAGATAATTACCCAAAATTGGTGTTGACAAAATCAATAATAACTGTCATATTAAATTACAAGTTAGATTTTGATATGAATGAAATTGGTAATGAAGTCGAATAATATGTGTTATCGATTCGTAACCAGCATGTACTCACCAAGACTTGATCGGAGAAGAATTAAGAGGTCGAACCTTCTTCTGTGATGGTCTCTTCAAAACTCTCTCGAGTTCACTACTCTTTTTGTCCACCTACCTTTTCTTCCTAGTTTTTTGGTAGCGTCATTTCTTTCGTTTACAAATACATTTACAAGAATTTCCTCATGACTCGAAGTAGGAAGTGTTTGTTATTGAGTTGACACATTGCTGCATAACATAAGTTATATTTCCTATTAAAAAGAATGTGTTTATCCAGACATAGTTTTGAGTTGTTACGAGACTTCCTTAATTGCTCTAAACATGTGAACGACCTAACAACACCAGAGTGGGAGTTGAGTTTTTATTTCCATTTGAAATATGAAAATTTACAAAATATTAATATCAAGGTTAATAAAATATCATTTACCCTTTACCAATTAACTTCCGTCATATTACTGTATTATCACAATGTGAAAACCTCAGAGGAAAAGGAAGGAATATTCGAAGAAACTTAAACTAGAAGTAGAGCTGAACTGGCTTTTGGTTACAATCTATATAGAAAGAAGAAATAACATTTCTATGCCAATAAAATAAAGAGAGGGAAAAACAGCAGCATTACCTTTATATATTATATTCATGTTTTCTTAATGTTTGTTTCTTGTTGCATTCCTTGATTTCTTCTTCTGGCAACTTATTTCTTATTGTAAGGATCCCCACATCACGACAAAAGCACATGTTAATACAACATGTGTTATTGATTACAAACAATGAAGCAGACGAGAAGTCAACACGGAAGACACTGAGGGAAGACGAAAGGAGACGGACCTCACGAAGGGACCTGAAGAGGACAAATAAAAGAGGGACCACACAAGGACCTAGTATCAGTTGACCAACTGATCAACTAACCATCACCTGCTCTTAGGTCGCATTGGACTAGGAGTACACCTTTCCTAAACCCTATGTCGCACTGGACTAGGGATCCCAACTACAACTGAAACCTTGCGAAACACTGACCTTCAATAAAAATTTCGTCACATAGAACTAAAGCAAGAAAAAAATAAATTTCTCCCACGTCGGACACTGGTATCAGTTATAAAAAGAAATAACCAAACCTCAAAAGTGCCAAATATTCATTAAGATGCATATACAAATCCCCCGCTTGATCTAGCTAGTGGTTAACGTGTAAGACTTCGGTACACGTGGTCCGGGTTTAATTCCCAATGGGAGTGCATTTTGGCGTTCACCCAGTGTCGTGACCATAGTGCTCTCAAACGGGTCGGGTTGTCGGGTCGGATCAGTCGGGTCAGCTCGGGTCGGGTTGTCGGGTCGGGCCAATCGGGTCAGCTCGAGTCGGGTTATTCGGGTCGGGTTGTCGGGTCAGGTCACTCGGGTCGGGTCGGGTCATGGAGTCGGGTCAGTCAATTCGGGTCACGGGTCGAGTCGGGTCTGTCATCAACCCGACCCGACCCGACCCGTTGAGAGCACTAAAATAACATGTCAACAAGAAGTCTGTTCGTTATTTATTTAACGTATCCATTAGAATACTGCATGCACACAATAGTTAATGTTTTTTAAAGGAACCTGCTCTTCCAAGTTCATACTATTGTGGACGCATTCTGTCCACCCCAGATTCTACTGTTGAGGAAGAACAAACCTGAGCCGTGCTACGGAACAATTTTTCCGTGAAGAAGGACAAAAACCAACTGGAATAGCTGCCCCTTTTGAGGATAAAACATTGATTGATTCTCCAGATATACTCAAAACTCGCCAACGTTACGTATAGTATCTACTAAACTAGGGCTGTATTGCCTTTCTCCGGTTACTATGATGAGTCAAAGGACTACACTGTTTTTCATTTATTGCCTCCGCTTCGTCTACAAACTCTCTCTCTCTCTCTCTCTCTCTCTATATATATATATATATATATATATATATATATATATATATATATATATATATATATATATATATATATATAATGTTTCAATACAACACCGACAACGTTTGGGAGGTGATTCCTGACACCAAGATAAGACAAAAATTGTAGACCAACTTGGGTGCACAAATGCTTTGGACTTCGATAGGCTTTTATAGATGGACTTCGGTTATGGGCATTTAATTGGAAGTACTCACCAACTAACTCTATAAAAACTGTTGCGGAAGTACCGCAGGATTCTGAAACTTGGATATTTGGATAGGGCACATATTAGTTCCTAAGTGAAGTCTTCACCCGAATACGGTAGATCCCATAGCTTTGGAGCTATGGGCATTTAAAGTTCACTTTTTCATGTTTTTGGCAGCCTATAACTCCGAAAGGAAGCATTTGTGCACCCAGGTTAGTCTATAGTTTTAGTCTTATCTTGGTGTCAGGAATCACCTCCCAAACGTTGTCGGTGTTGTTTTTGAAACACCCTATATATATATATATATATATATATATATATATATATATATATATATATATATATAGAGAGAGAGAGAGAGAGAGAGAGAGAGAGAGAGATTTTTTTATTTCCATTCAATAAGGTTACATCGGTAATTCTATCATCAATATTTTATAAACTAGACTGTACACTGTTCTACAAATTTAAATTTTCGTATTTATACTCAACGTATAAGTGCATTTTATATTTTATACACAAGTTCTTGCTCATTGAAGGTACAAAGAACATCATTGTATGTCCATATATTTGCGAAGCTACAATATTATTTTGAGATACAGCTTCTTTATAAGCATTATTTATAGCATACTTTAAACGGCGAATATAGATACTCAAAAAATCCAGAGGACAATTGAAACTGCAATATAAATGATATCTATATACAATGTATGTTGTACTACGTGCTAAAATAATCAAAAAATTAGAGAGAGAAATAGCAGTTGACTTTTTAGATTTGAAATAGCCTACCATGAGTTTACTATTAGGTATTTCATTTAATTCCAAAATTTTACAGATTAAAGTGCTTACAAATTTCCAAACTGGCTGAACAGCATCACATTCATGTATTATATGTAATCCTGTACCGACTTTCGGGCATAAAAAACACTTTGAACCATCTAATTTCTTCCATTGATACAGTCTTTTAGGAGTTATTAGCCTATCATGAAAAAACCTCCATGAATTCTGAGCATCATATCCAATTGAGGGAAATCGGCATATTTCAGTCCACGAAATCCTTTCATTCGTCCAACGACATTGATGTATAATTGGATTAGGAGATAATGATCGAGAAAGTACCTGTCAATACAGCGATAGATATAGTTATATTTCTGAACGGAGTAACAGCTTTTACCCAGAGAACATTTCCAATAATAAAATAAATATTTTGGTTGTTGTGTTTTTAGATATCTGTTATCTATGAAAATTATATCTTCGCAGTCTTTTGTGACAATATGTTATAGTATGGAATCCCTTATCTAATGTATTATATAGTCTGGCAAAAGTGTTCATTTGATTTCTATTGCTATCAAAAAATTTAAAAAGCCAACTGCAGTATTTCAAAACTAACTTTCAAATAAGTATCAATAGTTATTGCACTATATATGTAGTAAAGATGTATTTTCTTCCGCTTAACGCCTGATAAAGCTTTTAATCTTTTGAAATAATTGTTCAGCATGGTAAAGCACAACATGAAAGAAACCAAAAACAGAAACACCTAACAAAAATCCAATAGATCCTCCAACATCGGAAAATAATTGCGATTTGTCATAACTAAGGATTTCCTCTGCATGTAAAACAAGATTAGAAGCCACACGAATAGTAATCAAGCAGTACTTCTTATGTACATCTGGAAACAATTTGCTATCATAAGAATTAGATACGAAATATTTCTCCATTTTACAGGGACGAATGCAAGAGCATTGCTCCTCGTAGTCTGCTATTAAGGCATTGTAATCATAGGCAAAGTTTCTCAGAAGATAAGGGTTGTTACACGATGGTAGTCCAGGAATTTTGAACCACGGTGTATCACATCCGTAAGCAGTTGATAGGTAATCTCTCATACAATCCGTAATACACTGTAACAAGATAAACAATGTATTTAGTAATAATAATGATACATGGTCTATTATCAATTTATAAGTAAATTTAAACGAATCATACCTGATATAGGATGCGCACAATATACTTGGATGATGAAAATCTTAAGATCTTTCTTCTATTAAAAATGTCAGAATTTAATAATAGGATTTCGTTCAAACTGCAGTGTTTGTAAACGGATAACTATATTTTTATGGATATGATCTTTGTTTTAATATTCTTATTATTTTAGTTCGGATAAAGCTAAATATATGAATTTCCAGAAAGATCATCTTTGCAAAAGATCACTAATGTACGAATGTTTCTGTCTGTGAGTGTATACATGTTCCAGTGCTCCGAAAAGAACGACAGTAATGGCGAATCACAATAAACTACAGTTTCACATTTCTATATACGCATGTTTCTCTTTACTCGGAACGTATATACATTCACGTACCTAATTTTCCAGTTACATTTATTCTTTGTCTTTCGTTTTTCTTTACAACTTTCTATTCATTTGGATAACAGGTCCTATTTAATCCTCATAAACTCCATACTAACTCAAACCCCTTATCCGATTATGACTTAATTTTTACTTTCCTGGATTGCACTTAACTTGCAACACAATTTTTATTTTTATATTTACTATTATTTTTACACCAAATTACTACTTATTCATTTAACTCTTACACCATTTACTAATTTATTGTTCAGTGGCTTACTAGTCGGAAATAAAAGAGTATTTTGTTTAATACCTGCAGACATGAACGATCCATCTCTATCAACACCGAATAGCCTTAGTTTTACTTGTAAATTATTAACCCAATCTGTATACATATATAAAATGAAATGTAAAGGTATTTGACGGTTAACTCCTCTTACACTGTTGGACCAGTTTTCATCATTTTTAGTACATTAGTGGGACCTAGCCAAACTTAGGTTTGTATTACATTAATTTTCCAAAAGAGATATCCTAAGGAGGATAGAGGGATTCAAACATTCATGCCTAAAATACAATATCTCACGAGCCCGTCAAGTTAGAAAGATGAAATTCGGTATATACATTCTTCATTAAAAATAAGGGAAACATGTCGCAGAGTGTTCGAAAATTTCCGTTTTAAATAGGGCAGGAACATTTTCTATACAAATAAAAGTGAATATACAGGTAGAGATGTTTAGTGGCCAACTTCCTCTACACCGCTGCACCCGATTTGACGTTTTTTGGTACATGAATGGACCATGGCCAAACTTAACTTTTCATTACATTACTGGGAACGGAGGTGAGACAGTGTGAGGCGCAGGGTGGGAAGGTGACATGTAAAAACAATCTGAAAAACCAATATTAGTGCACAACCCATAGTTTTCAGGGTCGCTAAGATGAGTAGTGACCTTAATGATAGCGCTTATTTCCAAATTCATTGATCATCGTCATAGAGGAGAGGGTGTAAAAATAATCAAAAACGGCCGATATTACAATCCAGTCAATAGTTTTCCAGATGGCTGAGATGAATAGTGACACTTTCGATAAGTCCACAATCATCTTCCATCAGCAAGGGTGTAAGAGCTGACGTAAGATGGTGACATGTAAAATTGATTGAAAATAACAAATATTGGTGTCATATCCATAGTTTTCAGAATGATATTACAGTCCAAACTTTTCTTCCAGCGGTATGGGGGGTGAGAAGAGGTAACATGTAAAATTAGTCGAAAATGTCTAGTATTAGTGAACAATGCATTGTTTTCCGGATTCTGAAGCCGTTTACGTCAAAGTTTTAAATCCATAGGCATGACGTGAGAAGGTGTGGATTTTAAGGGTACAAGTGGTGACATTACAGACTTTTATACTTATATTTTCACTAAAATGTGTATCCTAAAGAGAGAAGGGTTCCAATACTCTCCGTAAATATATTGTCTCCGTGCAAAGACTGAGCATTTCATCTAGTGTCCTATATAAAAAGTGCATCATATTATTTATATTGAATGAAATGTAAAACTATTTTGCTTTAGAAGAAAACTCTCACCTGAAATCGAAGATCTGGATATGGTGCGTAGATTCGTAAAGAACTAACCGATTGACATTAATGATAATAAGAAATCTGAGCAGCAGACATCAAAAGAAATAGAAGTTAGAAGGACCTAAAACTAACAAAATAATCTATAGAAAATATTATTCCCACGTTAGGCTCAAGCTTCTACAATCTCTCCTCGCTGGTTTATTGGCTAGAGCGTGTAAATGTTGTTCCTGAATCGATTCTTGGTGGGAAAGCAAAAATATTTTATTTTACAATCATTCACTTCTATTAATCATCCGTCTCTTTTAGCCTAACAAAAAACAGTTTTCTCGAACTTCTACTACATAAAATGTGTATGCAGAACATTCTTACAGTACGGTAAACGTTCTTTCCCAACAATCTGAGTTCCTGAAACTGCACATATACTTAGATAAAGGATGTCAGGAAAGAATATAAACAAAAATATGCTGGGCAGAAGTAAAAGGTTGAGGATTAAGAGGTTTCTAAATCTATGGCCGGAAAATAGGTCAGAGAGGCAGAAAACAGGAGACAGATAAACAAGCAGATCGTCTATTTTGTGCAAATTTGGGATTTTTCACTTCTGTCCTCCCTGAAATATTTGATGGTAAAAGTACACAATTTTCGAAAATTAGCAAAATTTAAAAATTTTCAAAAAAATCAAGTATAAGGTTTTCAGATCTGAAACTTGTTTGGGATTCTGTTTACTTTCTAGTCTCTATGTAGACAAAAAAAAATGAAGGTTAGTCTTATTAATTTCGTTTCAAAATGTACATTCCAAACTGGCCATTTCTAGGTTTCCAACCTCAATGTTTAGAGCTTCTTTTTTCCACGTTCTGAAGTACGTTTCAATGTGCACGGAACACAGAATGTTGTCCATTCTATTATCTTTCATATGGTTTTGGTTTGAACTCATTATCTTTAAAACCTAAAAAGTTACAGCGTTTGACAGAGTACTCTGAAAAGTGCAAAATACGCCTAGGCGCCTATACAAAATGGCCGCAACAAGCAAACCTGCGCGACTAGAAAATAAATGAATACCCGCTACCTAAATGTAGTACAATCTTAGGTAAAAATTCAAGAATAAATAAATTTTGTGAGCAACCTTTGACCTGGAAATTGCTCGATTTCATTTGGATTGACCCAGTTTAACTTGAACCGAATTAAATTAACATGATCCTTGGTCTGCGACAAAGCAGAAAACAGCGTGACACTAAAAACACTGCCTTGTAGAACATCACTTTCCTACAGAAATTCCTCTAAAAGACCAAAATTCATACACACTTTGAAATAACGTTTATGCAGGAAGTTATATATGAATTATGCCATATAGCTACGAAGATCCCATTCATAAACCTGTTGTAGAATTTTGTAACGCCAATTTGTGTTGAAAGCCGTTTTCACCTCATAAAATATAGTAATGAGGTGGTGAGGATGGAAGAAATATTAAAATTGTGATTTCATATAACTAAGTAGGTAATTTATCTAAATTATTATTGTATACTTACTGTAGTAAGATTGTAGTTTTGATCGTGTATACAAGGAATTTCAAGAAAATTAAGAGCTTGTGTGTATTTTAATTTAATACTAATGATTTTATACTCTTCTGTCCATATGGTAACAATTTGATCAGCAGGGACATTCATATTTGTTTCTGGAATTACAAATATGATATTATCAATGAGCTGTCAAATTAAGTTTATTAAATTACAAAAATATCTCCAATTGTTCCAAAGATATTAACAAAACTCATTAATGAAGGAGGAGGAGGACGGATGAAGTATTGACGAGTACTCTACAATACTCGATTTGCAAAATTAGATAGAACCTAATTACTTAAATAGGTTTTAGTTTTTAAAATATTGCATTGTTAATAAGGTTCAAATATCTTATGAATATATAACAGTAGTCATCTACAAAATATTAAGAACCTCCTTCGTACTACGAATTAGCATGAATCTCTTTCGACCACGAATTATTCAACGTAATTACTTCCCTTAATTGCATTTTTGTTTCTCACCTTTTCCTCATATTAAAAAATAAATTTCCACCCCAAATCTTGCCCTAGCTTTTCATCTTTTTCTGTCTTTTTTTTAACTTTTCGTCATTGCTTTCTTAGTTGAATTTAGTTGTCTTGCTTTTGAAAGCACTCTGTACGTCGCGGATGATCTATATTATTTAAAGTGTTGAATTCCTGTCAGCGCTATTTTTGAAGCTCAAGTTAGTGATGAGAAAATGCATTTGTTGGTGAATGTATAGCATAGTGGCGTACTCAGTTCGTCAAAGAGGGTGTTAACGTCTAAAATTCATATATTTTCAGGTGTTTGAATACATATCTTAATATGGTAAATGTTTATTTTTATGTAACATCTCGGTCAAGGGGGAGTTTCAATCCCCAAACCCTCATTTGTTACTGACGTAGCAAAGAACTTCGTTCCTATATATGTAGTTACCAGTGTTTCGTTTATAACACTAATTGCAGTTTTTAGCCTTTTAGAGCGTCATATTCAACTTTCTTAGTGGCCTCCCCGCTGGTGTAGCGCGTGTACTTTTGGTGTACGTGGTCCCGGGATTAATTTCTGGTAGGACAACACAAAAAAACTTAATTACACAACCACTCACTTTCATTAACCTTCCGTTTCCTTGAGGTTAAAGAGCATAATCGTGGAACGTTAAACTAAAATTTATTTAATTTCATTTCAACTTTCTTGACCTAGTATGCTCTTCATAACTTATCTTTGAAGTAGTTAGCCTTAACGGAATGTTTCATAACCGTGATTGCAATTATATAGTTTTGATTCACGTTTGATTTATTTATTTTCTTTTTCAAATAGCAAACGCAAGCCCAAAAATGAGAATACTGTATATTCGATTATGATCAATGTATCCCACATCTATATTTTGTTCAAAGAAACTAAAGCAATTATGAAATCTTCCTGTAAACACAATTTTAGTACGCTGGTTGATCCTAATACACAGAGTAAGTAATAGCTCACATATAGACTTGTATATGTATTTTGTTAATTTCTTTATTAAATTGTTATTATTCACTTACCAGACCATTGCTTGTGACTGTGGTCGATGTAGATAGTGTACTCCTCAAATTCTTGTGGAGCTGTTAAACCTCCGAGCAAAATTCGAAACTCATCTCCTTTATTTAAAGTTCTGTTTGTTAAAATTCTCACGCACTTTCCGTACCTAAAGGAGCTAATATTTTGATATCCATTTGTTGCACCTACAAAGCAAAAGTTTTATTTCCTAAATATAAATATAAATTTTATGTACATTAAAAGGGAAGGTTGCAATAGAGAAGTCAGAAATAGAAATGTGTAATATTTTTTCCCAATAACCATCAGTGACTGAAGTGGCATGGCGTAGGGTAGTCGCTAACCTTTCGTTCGAGTGGTCCCAGTTTAATTCCTCGTTTGGAGACTCGTTCGAAAAGGTGTTCCTGGTTCGATTTTAGGCCAACCATCCTGAGTTAGAATTTCCTTAGGATGTCCGCATTCACACCAGGCAAATAATAGGATGGTACCGTATGCTACCTAACATAAGGGTCACAGGCAACTTCCTTTCTTCCTTTCCCACTTCGCCGAGTAGTGTAATCGCCGAGGGATGTCATTCCTCACACCTGACGGGCTTAAGATGCTGAATGGAAAGAAACATAATTCCTAGCAGTGGCGGATATAGCCCAGGCCTTCAATTAGAGGGGGTCCTGCCCCCTAAAATATTTTTGACCCCTCCAAACTACAATGCATCATAATGTGTTCCTTTGATACAAAAAAATATTTAGTTATTTCTACGAGATCCGTTGTAATAAATTCATTATAACTCCCATCCACTGCGCTAGCCGTTTGCGTTGACGCAACGCAAAATTCACGTATTTGTTTGCGGTAATCAGTGTAGCAATTGTAATTGATTTTTGCCTTTTTGCGTTGCCTTGCTGTACGCAAAGTTTGCGCAAATTGTTAAATATCGAGGATCGGAATGTGCCTCGGAGAAATGTAGAACATAGCTAGAGACGAGTGATAGATAATAAGAACACTTTTTTTTTCAGTGCAAAATTTTACATCAATTTCTTGGTCACTCGACAGTGACATCATAGGTAATGGGCTCCATTCCGAGCGGTCTTCACAAAACTTTTACATTGCAAGGTATTATAAATAATTCAACAACTAATTGTTAATGTTATAATGCTATCCACTTACATTAGTAAAGTATTACGTATTATCCTATTTTAGGCCTGTATACTTACATTAATTAAATATTAAAACCAAACAAAGTATATGCATGAGGGGGGGCAAGCCCCATAACTCCCCCTGTTACAATAAAAACATGAAAACTATATATCTTAAAATTAAGGAAAAATAATTAGGAATAAATACCTGAAATTTTAATTTGGTAAATATACTATTCCTACAAATACCGCCAATAATTCAAAGTTGTCTATTTTTAACCTTTCTACATTATGCTTTCGTCGACCAAAAAAATCAACAACTTCAACAGTCATACCAGGACAGCCAATAAGACTTATTGAGTGCCTAACAACAGCCTCAGAACAAACTTCTCGGAAAAAATTAACCGATTACATGCAGTTGTCGTGCTTAATGCAGTACTGAATGAACACTCACGTATATTATTGTCATATTTTGTGACACCATGAACAAACATATAGGCCTAACAGAGGAGTTCCCTTATCTGCAATCTAGATTTACTGATGAAATTCCCATTCCTAACAAATAATTGCTTTAAGTATGATGAACATTTACGATTATATTATACATAATTCACTTTCACCCGATCAAATCGTACTGTACACAGTAACTTCTACACTTTTCACGTACACTGAAATTTGACTTAGCTATAATAAACCGACACTAAATCGGCCTTATGCAGAGTCGTTCTGACGCGTGATTAGTGCTATACTAAAGAATTCGATTAACATGTTTCCTGCAGTAGTCAGATCTTTAGTATGACGCTAATCATACGCCAAAACGGCTCTGCATAAGGCGGAGAAGCTCTAAGTATTAGCATCGTTGTCACATACGAATGTTGATAAGCAATATAAATTTCGATTTCTAAGGGATCGTAGCCGGTGATGGCTCAGGATATTTTCGTTTTCTCCCCATTCTCATTCCACCATTTATTCCATCATCATTCACTTGTCTTAATCATCTGTCTCCCTTAACCCAACGGATATAATCGTCGGACGTTAAACTGAAAGATTTCATTTCATTTTTTCCAGCGTTTTTCGAGTTCCTCTTTTAAGAGGGAAAGAGAGAGAAAGAGAGAGCTATATTTGTTTTCAATATACATACATAAAAATGACTTCAAAATGGCCTGTCTTGTCATCACGAGAAAACAGGAAATGGTTTGAAATTAATTTTTGAACATAGCACTTCACTCGAACCGTGCTTTTATTATGTTACTTTCATTAAAATTTGTATCCTAAAGGAGCAAAGAAAATTAAAAGCTTTCGCCACAAATAAAGTTTCTTACGAGCTTCTAATCTATGTAGATGGAACGATATATAAAGTTCTAATGTACTCGAAATTTAAAAGAATTTGCTTTCGAAAATTCCGCCTTTCTAAAATATCTTGTATTTCGCATTTTGTATTCATAAAATGACCCCCCCCCCACAAAAAAGGAAACTTTGAACCATTTATAACCGAAGTTTTGGATATAAACTTGGGTCAATCTAAGTTTTGATCATTTCACTTTGATTGAAACGTGTATCCTAAAGCGGAGAAGGAAAGAAAGAATAATATCTGTCTTTGCAAAGAATAATAGCCTAAAGTATTCCTCTCGTACGAAGAAACGGAATTTCAGCTAGTACTGTATTTTATAATCAAGACTTACTTTGATAGACCCCATGTCGTCTACGAAAAAAGGCTTCAATGACCATCTTTCCAGGATCATAAGTAATGTTTTCCCAAATGTGTAGCAAGTTATGTGAAGCATTGAAATATACCCATGGCTTCCTATTGTCCAAATTTAATACCTGCAAACACCAAATAAAATTGCGTTTTAGAAAATTTCCTTTTAATTATAACTAGAGACCGGATGTTTAGGCACTAAAAACCTATAAAATAGGTAGGCAAATAGACACTAAAAATTTAAAAAATAGACAGTAAAATAGGCACTAAAATGTAACTCGAAATAGTGAAGATAAATACTCAATACCATTAAAAATAGATTTAAGTCATAGATAATGTTCAAAGGACATTTGTTTGTTGATATTTTCTTTTATTGTATATATAAAAACGAAGCTTGAAAAAAATGAAATGAAATCTTGGAGTTTTACGTGCCACGATTATGCCGGCTAAGCTAAAAGAGACGGTGATGATGAGAAATGAATGAAAAAAGTGGAATGAAGAAAGTGGGAGGAAACGAGAGAACCACGAAAAACCCACTCACATGGTGTTTGTCCATCACAAAGTTCACTTGGCGCGAGATGGGTTCGAACCAGGGACCCCAAGCACCAAAGGTGAACGCTCTACCGCTGAGCCACCGCGGCCCCCAACGAAGCTGGTTATGCATTCCATATATGCTGGATGAAACTGGAAGATGTGCACATATTTCGGGAGGTGATTCGTGACATCAAAAGAATGTAAAAAGTTCTCTTGCATGTTGTGGAATTCCGCGTCGTGTACGAGTGACAGGGGGCCAACTTGGAATCGAAAATCGAATCCTGACAATTGGAACGAGACGTGCACATACTTCAGGAGGTGATTCGTGACATTCAAGAGAACTTTTGGTCTTCTTTTCATGTCACGAATCACCTCTCGAAGTATGTGCACATTTTTACGGTTCCGTTCCAATTGTCAAGATTCGATTTTCGATTCCAAGTTGGCACCAGTGTCACTCGTACACGACACGGAATTCGACAAAATACAAGAGAACTTTTTGTCTTCTTTTGATTCATTAATCAACTCCCGAAGTATGTGCAGATCTTTGAAGTTCACCCTGTATATATATTGTAACGTACCACGTGCTTGTCTTTACAAACACCTAATATACGTATATATGTATTATTTATGTTATATAAATTATATATCTTCCCAATGAAGGCTTATTTTGAAGAAAATGCATAGAATAGGCAACATTAAGCACTAAAGCAATTATTTAGGCAGTAAAGGTCGAAATAGGCAAAATAGGCAAAATAAAATTGGCTTAAATCGAAACTATAACCCCCTATATAACCTTTAAAACGTCATTTTTTATCATATCTTTAATGCTAAAGAATAGGCATTTTGCCTAACATCCGGTCTCTAATTATAACAGATAAAAAATTACAGTATTATGCTTTATCATTACATTATCCATGACTGACTTCGTGAAGAGTCAGGGTGGTTCGGTGATAGAGCGCTCACCTCCAGCGCGTGTAGTCCCTGGTTAGATCCCAACTCCCGCTAAGTGGGCTTTGAGATGAACTAACACTGTGTTTGTGTGTTTTCTTGGGGTTCTCCCATTTCATCCTCCATCATATCCATTTCACCATTACAATCTCCCTTAGACTCGGTGCATAATCATGGGACATTAATCTTTAAAAAAAGACTTAATATTAGTAAGTACTCATAGAATCATTTTTTTACACTCTACAAACGTGTTAATTCAATTTAATGAATTTGTAATACTATAATTGTGTTAAATTTTAACACATGCCTGGTATTACGCCAACTCCATGACCTATAGTAAAATATATAAATGGTAGCCGTTATATTCATCACCTGATATGATGAAGAGTCATGTTAGTAACACACCATTAGTGTAGATTTATATACAGTTGCCAAACAATTATTTTTCTGAAACAATTTCTTTCTTACTAAACGGATATGGCTTTTGTGTTTTCTCGGTGTACTTCCATTTCATCCTCCTGTGTATTTTTGGAGGAATAATATATTGTGTTATAAATTCTTAGTATAACGAATCGTTGAATGTATCGTGTTTCAGCAATTGTTAATACTTTTGTGGGCAAGATGACTACATCCATGTATATTACACATATAAATATCCACTAATTGTGTAATCAAATTAATCAGATTTAACATTAAATAAAATACAACATGTTAGTTTTCTTATTAGTTTGGGGGGGCGCGGTGGCTCAGTGGTGGTCTGGTGCTTGGGGTCCCGGGTTCGATCCCAGCCTCCGCCAAGTGAACTTTATGGTGGACAAACACCGTGATCGTGGGTTTTCTCGGGGTTTTTCCGTTTCCTCCCACTTTTTTCATTCCACCATTTCACTCATCTCTCATCATCACCGTCTCCTTTAGCCTAACCGGCATAACGTGGGACGTTAAACTCAAAGATTTCATTTCATTTTTTTCTTATTAGTCGATTCAAATCACACCTATAACTATTTTTTGAGAACAATTATGATCACTAAGAGACATATTGTGAGTAATTCAAAGACAACGTGATGTGAGAAAGTACTTACATAGAAACGAAAAAAATGAAATGAAATCTTTGAGTTTTACGTCCCACGGTTATGCCGGTTAGGCTAAAGGAGACGGTGATTATGAGAGATGAGTGAAATGGTGGAATGAAGAAAGTGGGAGGAAACGGGAGAACCCCGAGAAAACCCACAAGCACGGTTACATAGAAACGAAATGATGATCACTACTGCAAGCTTAACAGGCTGAAGTTTTTCAACTCTTTCTGAGTCATCAGACTATGTAGTTAATTTCTTATATTTATTATCTTCTATGAAGACATTCACCTCTCACATATTTGAGGTTGAGTAAGGTCGTGACCAATGCATTCTTCTGTTGATATTTCAACAGAGCTGAAATCCTAATTTATAAGTTCGTGATTTGAAATCATTTGCTTGCAATTTATTTGATCGAGATCTGTCGGGTGGATCAAGAGTTTTATTTAATTTTATATATCTCCCCCCTCTTCTCCCCCTCTCATAAGTTATATCGTCAAAGTGAAATTATACAAACTTTCCAGTCCCGAACCTCTGAAAATTTGATCGAGATCGCTCGTGTGATTAAAGAGTTATTAAGTTTTATTTATTTTTTTTATAATGCCTCCTCCTTCCCCCCTAAGTTCTACCGTTAAAGTGAATAGACAAAAAATATTCCAGACCGGAACCTAGTCTATGTTGAAAACGACCCTTTGACACAATGAGTTCAAAATTGAAGTGTCGAATTTTTGCAAAACTCTGGTGCTATCAGGAAGATATAGAGCTGACACATCATGAAAAAATATAGTTTCCGAAATAAAGTAATTATCTTGGAAGACGGGGGCAAAATATCAAAATATTTTATAATGGAGTATATGGGAGACTACATATGACAAATGGATTTTTTTTTAGGTACCTTGGGTTCAGCTAGGAAGCTGGATTTTGAACAGCATGTAAAGCATAAACACCGACAAATAATAGTAAAAGACCACGGTGAAGACTTCTGTAGTTTCCGACTACTGTACCGGACAAAAAGTGTGAAATGGAGCATTGTTATCCATGGAGATGTGTAGCAGCTGGCATTAATTAAAATTTATATTTTCTTCGGGCTCTGGTCATACATATAAAATATAACTAATTGACAGCAAACCAAACGAAAAAAAGAGAACATTTCATAATCCGTATGACACATGGATGAAACAAAATAACACTGACTAACAAATGTATATAGTTTACACCAACTAAAAGTAGTATTTTCTTTGAGGTGTTTTCGTACACAACCGACTAATCGAGCTCAAACCAAACGTAAAAAAAGCCAAGCATTGTATAATCCTTATGACACAAGGATGAAACAAATTGACACTGACTGCAAAGATGTGGAACACTTCATACGAACTCGGTGCTGTCAAACTCACAAGCCTTTGGTGTCAACGAAAAGATTATTTATGGGCAGCAGGAAAAGTAAATTAGGTGTACCTGCCTATTGCCAAGTACCATAAAATAGAGACGATATGGGAACAACAACCAAGAACATTTTCTCCATTTGGACACTTACAATACAACCAGTAATGGATTTTGACCCAACGTGGGTTTTATCAAATTCTACAAAAAGAACGTAACGTAATGACTGCATATGTCGGGATTGTATTTTAAACCTTAAAATGTTGGGAGTAACTGTATTTTAAAAGAAGGCGAAGTTGCCATCACTTCTTATGGGTTCAGCCGCGTAGGCCTGAACATTTTCGTTTCGGTAAATATCTAATGTTATTTCATATAAATCATCTGCAATTAGACGAGGAAATTCAGTGAGTGAAGTAGCATCACATGGTGTCCAACCCTGCGATGTCCACCCAGTATTTGTGGATGTACACGATTTAGGTGCATGTAAGAGTGAGATAAATACATGCTACAGCTAAACCTCCAAACTGTGGGTTTAAACCACTAGTCCATTTAGGAAATTCGTCTACTGAAACATGGCGAAGCGATGCCCGCATGCCGATACTCTTTCGCAGAATCATTCCTATAAGGCCACCACGTCTCTGGGAATAACAACCGCCATCCAGATGGTGGCACGCCTTTCTAGAACCGCCATTGCGGCTGAAAAGTTTTTTTTTTTTTTTTTTTTTTTTTTTTTTTTTTACGGTAACATGTCGGCAGGAAGGTGGGCAGCCAAGTCCATGGTGGCATGTAGTAATATGGCCCCGACATGGTGGTTCAGAGGGTGGTATCATTATAACTTTGACCAGCATGCCGATGGCGGGCGTCGCTAGTGGGCCCATTATAACAGCTAGGAGTCGGATGCTGAGGCGACAACGAATTCCTTAAGGGGACAGCTCCCGATAGTAATTATTGTAAGAGATAGTGGGAAAGTTTTTCATATGCATCAGGCTTTCATTTCTGATGCAAACATAACTTCTAGACCTACTTCTTAAGGTTTCAGCATTGAATTTAAATAGTTTATAGATCTACCGTAGGTATACAACGTGAAACGAAAATCATTTGAATACCACTGAAAATCATTTTGTATTACTTAAAATCGTTATACAGCAATAACCTTCATTTAAATTGAAAATTTCTGTTAGAAAAATCCCACACCTCGAAATTTTTAACAGTTTATTTTATTTTATTTTTTTATTTTTTTAGAAAAGGAGTTTATAAATTAACAATGACAAATCTTTTAAAAAAAAACACCAACAATCGAATTGTTGCTAAGAGTTGTTTTTCTCATTCGTGTGGCAAAATTCAGCAAGTGTATTCAGGTAAGTACTTTATTCCCCATTTTTTTTTCTAGTGGCGTTGAGGTTAAAAACGTTACTAGGAATGAGGGAACAGCATATATACAAGAACAAGCATGAATGTTAAATCAATATGCTAGTTTGTAACTTGGCTGTTAAGATTACTTAGGGGCAACGGAGGGAAGGGGAACAGCGCCCTGGAAGAAATCCCTCTATGAAAAGGAAGCTTCGACGGTTGTTTACCTTAATGGTATCTTCCTCAGCTTCCTTTCCCCTTTGTAATTTGCAGGCCATGGGCGCTGAGGGCCTATGTACAATCAATTGGCATCTTTTCAGGCCCGGTAAATTCCCGAAAGATGCCTGGATGTTTATGTAAATGTAACAGTTAACTTCATATTTCTCAAACATTAGTATTTTAAAACATGTAGATAATATTTAAGAGCACTGAATGATTTATTATTATTATTATTATTATTATTATTATTATTATTATTATTATTATTATTAATAATAATAATAATAATAATAATAATAATAATAATAAATTTTAAAAATCCAAAGTTAGAGCAAAGCAGCTATTTTTTTAAAGCCTTTCAGCAACTTCTGTTCTTCATAGATTTATGCAATCCATAAGATACTAAATCGAGAGTATACATTTCTGAGTTTTAAAAAAAAGTTCTGTTTTGTTTGAAACTGTTTCCTTTTGTCACAGCTAGCGGCGCAAATCTGTCTTCAACATTGGGGGGCACGGATGGGATGTAATGGAGGGTATACGCGGTTATACGGCGTGTACCCACCACTAAGTTTGGGAAACTATCGTATACACACCTAAAATTTAGGAAGTACGTGGGTAACAACTACTTTTCATGTACTGTATTTCAAAACAAAAAACATCACTAAACTGCTGGTCGTCAGGCTGTTGTCGCGAATGATGTCTAAATTTTTAAAATTGTTTACGTTTTCGGGATATGGGAATTGAGTTTTCTGATAATTCCTTCTATAATGGAAAACATCACTCTTAACCTGCAGTGTTTTTTCCTCAAGATGTCACATGCTCTGTCCTTACCTTCTGAAAACTGACCTCTGCTATTATAATAAAATAAAGCCAAGCTGTTTCTAAATGTTTTTCTTGGAAACTCTTAGAAACTCCTTTGTTTTTAAAGATCAGTGAGTGATAGAGTTGAGTGGTCAGGAAGGTAAGGAGTAGAGCGTATGTCCAAGTAGTGACTTGAAGTTGTTATGTTTTGACATAACAATTGAAAACCTTTTTTATTTTTCTCTTATTATTATAATCACAGACCTTGAATTAACATTTAGAACATATGCCATGTACCATCTTTAAATACATTTGTCTAAACAAACAAAAATATGTTTCATATCCATCCCATCTTTTTATTAATTCACTCCATTTTTGTATTCATCTTTTTTTAATAACTCGGCATGTGCTAAAATAAAACTATTTTCGCCATCGCCAATAACTAACTTCTTGCTTCCAACAACTCCTCCCCCCGTCCATTATTAATCGTACCCCCATCTGTCAGGAGCTCTTCTAATTCTTTGGGACCTTCTATAATTAGTAACATTAGGTTCCCCCTGAGACATAACAGAGCTTTTATTATTTCCAGTTTGCTCGTAATCCTGTAATCTTCGGTCGCTTACAATCTGCCGTGTATGTTCTGCAAATCCTCCGTCATTCCTTTGACTCCGTTGATTTTCTATCGCAACTGAAGGCTTTTGTATTGGTTTATTTTTCTTACTCAACATCACTTTAGGAATTCTCACTTGGTTTCTTTGATATCTACGAATATTTCCATTTACTAACACTTCCAAAATGTTACTACCTAACAATCGTATAAAACGACCTTTAATAAACTTAGGTAGATCGCCTTTATAATTTCTTACCCATACAGTTTCTCCTTCAGACAAATCTGACTCTAGTTGGTTCCAATAATCACGCTTTTTATTTTTACTGTCAAAAATACTCGGTGAAACATTATACCACGTACTAGGTTTAAACGAAAAAATTAAAGCAGCTGGTGAAGAGTTGGTTACTTTAGTTGGAGTATGTAACAGGGCATAATTGATTTCGTTTAACCAATTAACTACATTTTGTTTAGTAATCCTATATCCATTTTGTATATATCTCTTTTTTAGTAGTTTCTTAAAAGATTGTACAGCTCTCTCGGCACTTCCATTACTTGCTGGAGAATATGGTGGAGTTGTTACTAATCTAATGCCTCTGTTCTTGCAATAGTCCTGAAACTCTCGACCTTTGAAAAGAGGACCATTATCTGTCACAATGGTTCTAGGAAATCCAAACAAACCAAATAATTCTTCTAAACAAACCAATGTTGCTAATGTATTAGTAGAATCTACCTTCCATACTCTAATCAAATGTGAGAAAGTATCTACCATTATTAAAAAGAGAAATCCAAAAATTTGACAATGATCAATATGTATTCTTTCAAAAGGTTTGTCTGTTTTGGGCCATGAGCAAAAATTAACCCTAGGTGGGTTATTAGCTATAGTTGCACAAACTTCACAGTCTTGCAAATATCCATATAAATCTGTATTCATATCGGGCCACCATACTTCCTCCTTGGCCATTGTTATAGTAGCAAAACTACCTATATGCTCTCTGTGTAATCTTTCTTTATAAATATTCCTCAATCTTCTTGGAAGAAGTACTAATCTACCTTTCCAAAACAAGTAATTATCTTGTAGCTCTAATTGAAATCTTCTGCGAAATAATTCCCTGTATTCTTTATAATCTAGACAAGGTGGTAATCGTTTAGGCCAACCATTCAACATCCAATGTTTCACTTGCATAAACATAGAATCCTTTTGTAACTCTTCTTCTATTTCTTCCTTATTTAATATGTTTGTAGAGATCTCGCTGATATAATCTGGAGCTATTAATTCTTCTTCGGTTGGTACATCTAATGGGAATCTAGATAAATAATCTGCAACTTTCACTGTTTTACTATAAATAATGTCATAGTCATAATTTTCTAACAAAAGAAACCACCTTTGCATACGCGGAGAAGCACCATCAGGAGGAGCTTTCAAACCAAAAATCCATTTAACCGGTTGAGAATCTGTTAGAATTTTGAAACTCCTACCAAATAAAAACTTATGAAACTTACGTACACCAAAAATTACTGCCAAAGCTTCTTTCTCAAATTGTGAATACTTCCTTTCAGCGTTGGATAAGGTAGCAGATGCACAAGCTACAGTTTTTAATTGTCCACCTATTTCATTGTATAACACAGCACCGACTCCAGCTGATGAAGCATCTGTCATTATGGGCAATTCTCCAACATATTTTAAATATTGAACTTTAACCGTAGATTTACCTACAGTTTTAATAGGTGAACCATTCGCATTATTTAGCCGTCCTTGAAATGGTTCTATTGGTTTTCCGTTTAATACAGATGAAGTATGTCCTATTGCAGATACCGCAGCTCCTGTATCTACCAAAAATTCTACCAACTGCTCGTTACAATTTAACGTTACATATAATGGTTTCATATACATGGTTATAGTATAATACTAATCCTACCGACTGCGCCAGTTGAAAACCTTTTTTATTTTTCTCTTATTATTATAATCACAGACCTTGAATTAACATTTAGAACATATGCCATGTACCATCTTTAAATACATTTGTCTAAACAAACAAAAATATGTTTCATATCCATCCCATCTTTTTATTAATTCACTCCATTTTTGTATTCATCTTTTTTTACTAACTCGGCATGTGCTAAAATTAAACTATTTTCGCCATCGCCAATAACTAACTTCTTGCTTCCAACAACAATGACCCCAGTTTTCACGCCCTCTTTGGTCCAAATTCAAGGTCTACCTATTGAATACAATTTGAGCAAGGCATAATGGGATGGAACCACATCCTTTCCAGTTGTGGAAGGAGGTTACGAAAAAATGAGTCTTCACTTTAGTTCAAGGGTTTGAGGAAGTTAAATGAGTATATTTGCGCCAAGAAATTGTTGGCCCCTACAAAAACAACAAAACAGCATGACCTATCCTCGATCTAGTTGAAATTTTCACCGTCGTTCCCGATACCATCAAGTACGACAGCGAACTTCGGATTAGTACTGTTCATTTGTAGCCGCAATTGACATTGACATTGATTTTCATATATATTCAGCAGCTAGTACTAGTAATAGTTTTTCCGCAACCTACTGGGCAAAACAACAACAAAAGGATTAGGTAAAAATAAACATTATTCTTTGTTTCGTTTTCGTTCAGATAAAAAGCATTTGAAGAAAATTTGTTAACAGAAAACAAAAGTATAAACCTAGCGTATGAGCATGTCAGCAATGTTTGAACATTTCACTAGAGCCGTCACTTGTAGTAGCCAAACTTCACTTTCAGAACAGCCGCAGCAGAAAATTTTTGCTTAGTGGTGTTTAAACTTTCTTTGTGGATTGACGAACTAAGAGTTGCTCCGCAATTTTCAAGATGTCCAAGAAGTTGTTAGAAAATTGTTTTTTTAAAAAAAAAAAAAAAAAAAAAAAAAAAAAAGAGACAATAGCTGTGTAAATTCCCTTGACGAAAATGTAAAAACAAAGATATCGAGAAATAGGGAACAAAAATCCAAAGAACAAGTTAATTTGCCATACTTCAGAAAAAGACGTAAGTACAGTTATTTATTAATTTATTGATTTTACATTACAAAGATTGTTATGGCAACTCCGGCTTGATAACGAAGATGTCACAGGGATAAGGTCCTTCGTTAAAGACATTGCAAAGGAGACTAATTGGGACCATGGGCGCCCGCAGGATATTTTCCAAGGGGGGGGCAAGACACACACAAACACAATTGTTACAATGAAACCCAACAAAACAAAACTTCATTGCTATCAGCACCACGTCAGCGAAAGAAACAACAAAGAGCGAAATATCTTTTAGACTCAACTGACAGATACCATCCTTCAAAATACTTAGCATTGCATGCAGCATCAGGCTGAATATAATTATTACTGAAAAAAATATGAAACATCACATGGGGGGAGAAGTAGACTAAAATCTTGGGGATGTATTTGACTAAATTATTGTTACTGTAATCATTTAGTGAATATTGATTTTAAAAGTATACTATTGTCACCAGAAGAGCCTATAAATGTTAACCTTTTTCGAAAATCCAGGGAAGGGCAACTGCCCCCTCTTGCCCCCCTCTGTGGGCGCCCATGATTGGGACCTATAAGTTAGCCACTATTCCGATATATACGTGGTGCGAATGAAGAAAACCCTGTCAAGGTAGCTGATCTGCAAAGGGTTTCCACACCATCTTCACCGATTTATTATTATTATTATTATTATTATTATTATTATTATTATTATTATTATTATTATTATTATTATTATTATTATTATTATTATTATTATTATTATTATAGGAATTTACACCTGTGTGAACGGCTCCAGGTTTAAATTTAGCTGGAAACAGCTGTGCGAGTAATTCTATTTTTTTAAAAAAATTGATAGCCAGCCATCCTCACTGTCCTTTCCAAGCTTTCCTTTGACAGATTAAGTAAATGCTGGAGTAGTACATCATCTTATAAGTTCGGGCAGCGTACTCTTCAAATCCTTTTATCTGACAGTGTACTCAAGGTTTAATAATTTAATAAGCAGTGATAGAACACCTTTCAATATCTGAGAAAATGTCTGATCAAGGAAATTATAATCTACGTGGAAGAGCTAGACTTGTAGGTTTTCTTGTTTGCTTCCTCGGTTTTAATTTCTAAAAATAAAAAAAATAATAAAAGATCTTAAAAATTCAAATTTGAATTTAAAAAGTGGAAAAGCTCCTACTTTTTAGTTTACAACTTTATTTCTTTTAGTAAAGACTTTTAGGAGGAGAGCATTTTTTATCTTTATCTATTTTTCGTTGTTTTCAAGGTGTGTATTTGTTTTATTTTATTTTATTCCATTTATTTAACAATCACCAGATACGGCTAAGAGTCTGTTTTATACTGTATACCCAAGAACAATAATAACAATAGAAAGGATCTAGGAAGGTATCGGCCAGGGCCAGTTAGTAGCCACTATCCCGGCATTTGCCTGGTGAGATGAGGAAAACTCGTCAGGATGGTCAACATTGGGAATCGAACCCACGACCTCCCGAATACGAGGTGAACACTCTAAAAATTGAGCTACTTCGCTCGCTAAGATTGTCGTTTGCGATTTTTTTATTTTTGAATTGCTCCTACGGGAAACTTAAACCTCGCTCGAAAGAAATTATTGGACTAAAGTTTTAGATGGATATATCGATACTACCCGACTCTAACTTCAGAGCTGGCATCAGGGCTTAATTCAACCATAAATTGGCCTCGAATCGGAAGTACAATCATTTCTACAGCCTGACCTACTTAACGCAGAGAGTTAAATAAGGTCTTAAATTAACCTATGATACCGTAATTAATCTTTTTCTTGGTCTCTGGTTGATATTAAATGGTTCGATAACTATTCTCCAAAATGTAGCTCTCCATCCGGGTTTTTATTTTTTGTTACTTCACATACATATCCTGCTCGTTCGAACCGAATTAGTCCTAGAAGCGACAGTCCTATTAGCGACAGGAACCGTTATCTGTCCTATGAGCGACCGATTCATTTACGTTGAGATGTTGGAAGATGATATAATTCCCTATCGTAAAATATATTTGTCTCTGGCGTTATTAGCACCCGAACATCCTTGGTATGAAATATGCACATACCAGTGATACTGTTCGTCAAATATATTTTTCCTGTACTGTGAGTGCAAACAAAACTTATTTTAATTTTGAGTTAGATTTGACATACGACATATCAAATAACTTAACGAGACTACAGGGATATTTCCATGCAAAGTATATTCCTATCTAATTATTGAAAATCCAGTTGTAATATCCCCTTTCTTCAAAAGCTCTGCTTTCTGTACTTAATTTGATTTAAATCTAATTACCCACTAAGCACAGCAATATCTTATTTTGGAAAACTTAAACGTGTAACATTTTCGCCAATAATCTACTTTTTAGACTTCCTAAGACTGTGAGTAAAACGAAAAGAAATCGATAATAAAAGACAGCTTTTGAGATCCCTTACATCTGATTGGTTATTCTCAACCAATCCCATCAATTACAATGGATTTCACTCTAAACAGTCCAAAAGGTAAACAAACTCTTTAAACTATCTTCTCCCTTATTGTAAGCTACTAAAACATAAACTAATTGGTTAATTCGCCTTCCTCCCTTGTTTTGACTTACACATAAAAGCTTGTCGTATAGAAATCTGTCATATCCTTTATAACTACACGAACTGTTAAATCCTGCGATAGATTTGTAACTTGTGTAATAATTTCTTCGAATACACCGTGTTTTTAGATTTCTTTGATATCCTCAAGTGGTGAGTACCCTCTTTCCATGGGCGCCCGAAGGGAAGGCAGGGGCGCCCCCCTGGCTCACGAAAATGTATACGTAGTATAGCAAACCACGTATATTAAATACTAGAAATACCAGACGTGATATAGCAACCATGGAGATGACCCCCTCTAGAAAGCTTTCCTCGTACGCCCCTACCTCTTTCTGATTTCTTTCTTATGCCATAAACATATTCAAGCTTAACTTATGCTCCGTATCATTTGAAATTTTTAATTATATTAGAATCATAGGCAAAGGCGGAGCTACTCTAAATATTTAGTTAGTATTCCCTTGATATAGTCAGTGTATTCATAGAACTTAATTCGAAAATACAATATCATTTTCGGAAGAACATATAAAAGATTGTTAATGTAGTCAGAGCATTCTCATGTATGAAATTCAGGCGCAGCGAAATTTTTCATAGTACATTTTGTTAGGTTCTAAATTACATTAGCATGAAACAAGTTAAACTAGAGAGAACCTTATCTTATTCCATTATCTTAGTATGAACGAATCGGTGACTCATAGGGCAGTTAACAGATCGAATCGGTCGCTCGTGGGACAATTAACAGTTCCTATCGCTAAGAGGACTGTCACAAGTAGGAAGACACCGTTCGAACCTTAATAGCGCAAAGACTAATAAGTGTTAGAGGAAGCGTTGTGGTGAATTTCAGAAGAAACCACATCTATGTTGTCATTAAATTCAAGAGTATGGAGAAAGTAGATAAAGAATTTCACAAATTAAGTGGTCTCATAGATGATTGTGGATTAAATAGAGCAAATTTTAATAAAATTTTGCGTAATTTCCCGAACATCTTGAATGTAGCAGTTTTCGTAAATACAAGTATGGTTTCTTCTGAATTTCACCATATCTCTTCTAACGCTAGTAGTCTTTGATTTATTGATGCTCAAAGTTCAATTTTCTGCTCTTCCCGCGCTCGTAATCGTAACTCGAAAAGGACACCGCTTTCGAGTTCGGGGTAATATATATATATAGGGTGGCCCATTTTAATCTTTCCACGGAAATATCTCGAAAACGGTTGAACATGAATGAACCGAACAAAAACTCAAATAGGGAATGCCATGGGCAAATCAAATGGTGATGTCGCGGTGCCTCTCTGGGCCGCCCTTCATGGGAGCCCAGGGCCCAACATTAAAATTTTAAAACGAAACATGGGACGAGTGATACCTCGTTCGATAGATCTTTAAAAACTAAAAAGCGTTGTGGCAAAAAATGTTCATATCGGTCATCGTATTCAAGATAGCCGCCAAGACATGTCTGTATCAGATAAAACGTCCAGTACCACTAATATGAAAACAGTTGGAGATCAATGAACAGAATAAAACTCGTATAGGAAATCACAGAGGGTATTTATTATTCCAAAGCTCGAGAATAACGCAACCGAGAAAAAGATTATTGAAGTATAATTGACATAATGCAAAAGAGAAAATACAATTCTTAGAAAATTATTTTCCGATCCCCCTCTGTAAGTGCATGAAGTGGGAATAAATGATAAAATCTCAAATGAGAACCCCACTTTTAAATGCAATAGGTATGGTTTGTCTGAAACACTTATGCGTACAAGTGACTGGTACTGTAATGAATAAAAATAAGGCGAGATTCAAGTTTAACGCCCATTTGCATTGCGAAGTGTGATTGGATAGGAAAAAAGAGCAACTGAAATGAGAAGCAAAGGTTTCAATAATACATTTTTGGAACTTGCAAACATTTTGCCCACCCCTGCGCCCCTGATAATTTAACACAATTAGGGATGCGCTCGAGTCGAGACATGTCTCGAATCTCGACTCGACTCGACTCGAATTCGAGTCGAGATTCGAGTCGAGACACACTTTGTAAAATTCGAGACGAGTCGAGACAAACGTATTTCTCGACTCGAATTTTCGAGTCGAGACACGAGTCGAGTCGAGACGGCTCTTAAAAATCTCGACTCGACTCGAATGTCTCGAAAATCTTTCTATAATTTTTAATATTATTTTGAAGAAAGTATTCACTCAGAAACAGCCTTGAAACCAATTCCAGCTTTTATTCCTTCAGAAAGGTACAGAACGCATAAAATTAATAGTTAATCTTTAAAGATCAAGATTTAATTTTCAGCTCAATTCAGTTAATTAGAACTAATAGTTAATGTCGTTGTATTTGTTTGTACTGCAAATATAATGATAAAGATAATAAAATTGATTATCTAGTTTGTATAAAACTATTATCCGTAGTCTAAATCTAGTTTGTATAAAACTATTGCGATAAAGTGAACTTCATAAATTCTCTGAATGAGCAGTTGGTAGTCTATAGTAATTTAGCATAGTTATAATTATTGTGTTTTCGTTCCCATGAACGCAATAGGGTTACGTAACTTCTGGATTATTCGCTTGCCCAACTATTCTGAGGCTTTAATATGTTGCAGCATATCATGAGCTACGGATAATATATAATGTAACATTTGTTGTACATCACATATTATGATACGAGACTATTTTACATAGTATATCTTATCTAATATAAATAAAATAAAGAGTTTGTTTGTGTGTTTGTCTGTCTGTCTGTGTGCGACCTGGGGACCAGACGAGTGGACCGAGAGTTCCCAAAATTTGGTCACAGTTACCTTAGTCCAGGCCCCAGATCAAGACGAAGCGTTTTTGTCAAAATTGGAACCAGGGGGTCTCAGGGGGGCGTTTAGCGAGACATTTGAAGTAAAAGTAATCCAAATTGATCGACATTAGTGTCAAATCCATAGTTTTCACGGTCGCTGAGATCAATGGTGACACTTCCATCAGCGATGACTTGCAAATTCAGCTACTACTGTATGCGGGCCGGGTGTCAGCGGGTGAGGAATACCAAGACATGTATAAATAGCCCATATTGATTGATACTAGTGTCAAATCCATAGTTTTCGCGGTCACTGAAATGAATGGTGATACTTCCACAGGTGTTGACTTCCAAATACAGCCCCCATGCGAAGAATGGGTATATTTAGCTAGTATTACAATAAATGGACTGCTTGGATGCCAAGAACTAGTACAGATAAGTACCATTCACTTCTATAAATAGGTATTTTTTAAAAGGATTTTTGTAAACACTAAGTTATAAAACAATGAACTACATACAGTAGTTATGGTTTTGGTTCCCAACATAAAAAAATATGGATTGTTCATGAGATATTGAACTTCAACTTTCACTCCTGGAAAATTTCAATTTTGGAGGTAGGCCACTTGGCATCAAAGCAGTTCACTGTAAGATACATACATTCCGCACATTAGTAACATAGTTGTTCAGGGGCCTTCGATTTCCATCCTCTCAAATGAAAGCTGAACGATTGCTTGATACATGCTGAATATATAGGAGAAATAGTGTATTAAGTTTTCGAGCTTTGGTGGTTATCCGTATTTACACTCTGATATAACTTAAGTTCACACTCAAATCGAGCTAATTGTTTAATGCATTTCGAATGCTTTTGTTTTTATGCAGCTCATTAAGGAAAATCTATTTCATAATCGTAACATTTATGTACTAAGGAACTATGAACGTAAAGTGGACTCGACCTAGCCCCGTGGCCGCTGTGACTCAGTGGCACAGCTCTCACCCTTGGTGTGTGAGGACTCGATTCTGTGTGTGTGTGTGAACTCCGCGGCTAGTGTACGCGTCTTTGCCGTGGAAGACTCGGGTTCAATTCCCGGCGCGAGCTCATGTAGTTCGGATTCCACGTTAATCAGTAGGTCTACATTTCATATATCCTCGCTGCTGAAAGAGACGGTAAAGTCAAAATCAACTCAACAATATATATGTGTGTGTGCTTATGTGAATTTCCTCGTGGCTGTATGGTTAACACATACGCCTTGATCGCGGGAGACTCTGGTTCGATTTACGGTGGAAGCTCATGAAGTTGTCACCGGTATCCCACTTTAAACTGTAGATCCATGCCTCATATAACCATAGATATAATATATATGCCTTTGATACACTTATTTTCCGACTTGGAAGCCATCGAAAATTTCCGGACACAGAGTCCCGTAGACCGAAAATGAGAAACATGGGTACAGAGTAAAACAGCCATAGAAATTTAAGCTTTTTAGGCTAACTTAATCCTTACATATAATGCAACTAGCTTGGCCAAGTTATAATGGAGGAAATGCTATCATTGCAACACTCTGAGAATAGAAAATGTTCGTCAGGTATTACTATCCCCCCTCTCCTGCAGAATGAAAACCCTGACTAAAACTCAATATATATATATATATAACTATTTTGTGTAATGTAACAAACAGTGGCGGATAGTATTCATGTTTCCTTGCAGAGGTCCTTACGAGGGTTCGCTTCCATCTTCCTCTCCCCAAGAACTAAAATAAATTAAAAAATTGCTATTACTTGTTAATCTTGTACAAAGGACGCAATTAAAGTCCCAGTGTAACACCCCTTCAGATTTAGATTTTTCCCCTGGAAGAAAACCAGTTATTGTTTCTTGATTTCTCAGTCTCACCTACATAAACATACGAATAGAATTACAGGATAGGACATGTTTAGAGTGCTTGCACGTGACATCTAACTATATTTCTCATCAAATGTGTCACAGATGAAAATTTCCGTTTGTACTGCCTCTATTTTCTGGTACATATGTTTCATTTATGTTATGTTGCTAAAATTCGTTAGGAAACAAGTACAGACTGCGCCTGTTTGCCTGACAAAACTTAAATGTACTGGATAATTATTTCTTTACTTTCTTCCAGAAAAAAAGTAACCCATCTCATGTCGGCTAACAAAAGGAGGTAGCGGACCAAAGATAGCCGTTGTTTACCTAAGGTCGTTACACAGCAGGGGTTTCATTCAGTCAGAGGGAAAAGAAAAAATAATTTAAGGTTTCTACATTTGTTTTGAACTGCAATATACTTCTTCCTTTTATTTTAAGAACCATTTCCTTCTCATTTGTCTGCATCAGAAAAAAAATGCAAAAAATTCACTAGAATGTGCCTATTTACCCAAAGTACGTACTAGATCACTAGTTCAATAGTAAAATCACTAAATCTAGTATTATACGAAATCATAAATGTGGCATCCCTGGGTTGGAGCGAAAGTAATGGTTGGAGTAAAAACTAGTCCGTATTTCTACTGCGTTCTGTTGTTGAATTCACAGAAATGTTCAAAAATAAATTCAAGAAGTAAAACACGATCCTACAAAAGACTGTTTACTTGCTCACTGGTTTTAGTATTGTGAACTGAAACTCAAGTGCGCAGTCATGTTGAATACTTCTGTCCCTTTCTACTTTACAACTTGAGGTGGGATGAGGGTCACGATAGATCTAGTGATATACCGCTAAAGGAAGTGCTTCAGTACAGAGTCGGAAGCGGTATGTATTGTTTATACTACTTACAACGTTACCCCCCACATAAAATATAAATTCACCCTTTCTCCCTTCCCTTTTTCGAATACAATGAACCGACTCTTTTGCTGAAGAAAGATGCTAAAAGAAAATTGAAACATCTGTGTCTAAACTTTCTTTGAAGCGCAGTCTTTTGTATTTGTAAGGTTTTGCGAGTGTTTTCGAGATAGCCAAATCTTTCACCATGGACTCCTGCTGCGAACTGACCGTGAGTAAACACCCGATCTCGCTGTGCTCAATTTCTCTCGCACACGTGAAATGGGTTTGTTGTTTCCAAAACAAATAGGAAGTTACCTTGTGCTTTTGCATTTCTGCACGCACACAGGTACCATTGTTGTTTTAATGATCAGAAGAAATATCAAAACCATCCGATATATATGATACGAAACAGCTAACAGAGGGAGGCAAAGATAAAAGTAGGCCTGTACCAAGTTTTCCGCGTGGTACCATTATGGAGAATAGATATTTGATAAAGTCACGTAGATGCGCTTAAACCTATTCCATCTGTCCTTATAATTTTTCCGGTCTCATCAATTTCTCAGGAGAATACGTACAACATATGTCCAAATTCCATATATACCCTTTCTAAACTAATGAGTAAACTCATTAAGAACACCAACTGATATCAATAAACAGGAAAGAAAACAATACTTTATACTTCTATCATTTGGTACACATCTCTATGAAACACAGCTTGTTTCTTTTCGAAATAGCTCCTTCGTGTCACAGCTGTGGTTAGTTTTGTTTTGTGTTAGGATGAAAGAGAGAAATGCAACATTTGCTTCGCAGTGAAGTTATATATATTATTAAGATGAGCGGTGATAAGCGAGGTTTAACTAAGAGTGCCTTTCGGATGCACAATTTAACGGGTAGTTGCAGTCCGTGTTGAGAATCGAACCAAAGCTTTGTAAGACATGTTAATATTGAGCTCTTTTGTGGTAAAAGTGAACTTCAGAAACACACAGAAGACTTGAAACATCAAGCTAATGTAAAGCAATTGAAAAATAGCCTACCTATCGCTGCATCTTTTCTGTGGCTAGGAACATGCAGTGTGTAGCAACAAGAATCGTGTTAAGGACTTTTTTTTCGAACATAACATTCCCTTCCACACCATAAAAGACAATATAATGTTTGTTAAAAGAAAGTGCACATAATATTTTTAAATTTTGTTTGTGATCTTATCATGCATAATTATAAATATTGCCTTTCATACTACGAGAATGAGTTCAACTATACGTCATGGCCCCTCTAAAGCGGGGCCGCGGTGGCTCAGTGGCAGATCGATCACCTCTGGTGCTTGGGGACCCTGGTTCGATCCCAGCTCGCACCAAGTGAACTTTGTGGTGGACAAACACCGTGTGCGTGGGTTTCCTCGGGGTTCTTCCGTTCCTCCCACTTTCTTCATTCCACGATTTCACTAATTTCTCATCATCACCCCTCTCCTTTAGCCTAACCGACATAATCGTAGGACGTAAAACTCAAAGATTTCACTTCATTTTTTCCCTCGAAAGCGATATCTTTCAAAATTATTTATTGTTAGATATTGTAAATTTACGGTATCTTTTTTAGTGGACGGGAAATTTTGCATCTAATCGGATAATTTCATGGCTTCTAACAGGAATTCGCAGTTACGAAATTTGCATCACTGTCTTTTGAAAGGATGCCTAGAAAAAATACTACTAGAAAATAACTGAAAACACAAAATGGATTTGATAGCCAAATTCACGTCATCTTGGTGCGTCATCATTTTTCTTTAAATATTTGTATTTAGTATTAGATTAGAGTTTAGTGTCCCTTTCAGCATCAAGGCTATATGAGACGTGAACTTACAAATTAACGTGGGTTCAGAACCATAGGAGTTCCCATCGGAAATCGAAACTAGGTCTCCCGCACCAAAGACGCGTACGCTAATCATATGGACAAGGGTGTTCGATATTTAGTAATGTGTACATAAAGTTGTGAAATTGCGCTTGTATAATGGAATGCAATTCCTTCTACTGACATAAACCTTCACAATACTTAGCTGGACAAAGTATCTTTAAAAAGAAAATGTCACTCTTTATGTTTCAGTTCCTGGTTCGACTGAAGGATGGAACAAATTGCAATGAGTGTTTTTGGATCCTACTTTGTGCAGTTGATTCATCATAAACTTGGTATTTGATACGGATATGAACTATTACACTTATTTGGTGTTTATTTCTAAATAATAAGTCCTAATACAATTTCATAAAGTTGTAATTCTTCTTTAGTTTGTATCACTTTACACAATGACAAATCCAAAAGGTGTGTTGTATCGGTGCAGTACCAGTTTTTCACGTTTTCCAAAATGTTCCAAAACCCAAAGAATAATCTTTAATTTTTGATATTTTAGTCGTCACAAATTACAATTTTATAATGTAGTCAATGTTTATAATTACTGGGCAGTTGGGCGTTTAAACTAATGACATCATAATAAAGTCAAAACCATAATTTTGAGTTGAATTGATTCTGAGTTTAACGTCCCGTTGAGCAGCGAGGCTATGTGAGACGTGGACCTACTGATTAACGTGGAATCCGAACCACGTGAACTCCCACCGGGAATCAAGCCCAGGTTTCCCACGCCAAAAGGCAAGTATACTAACCGTTAGCCACGAAGGAGCTCCACCATAATTTTAGTGGGCGATAAGAAATATTTCGCCAGTGCTTTTACAATAAATAAAATTTTATAAGTATTAAAGAATAGTGGTAAGAGATTTTATAATAGCTCTTTTATTTATGAGATATGAGTATTTTGAAAAAAAAAACAACTAAAGAATAGGTTGGCGGAACCACAAAAGACTCGTAAAATAAACTTTCTTATAAATACATACGCACCTTACTCACCTTTTATAATTGCTATGCTTACGTTCTCCATAAAAACAGAAATTCTCTTTTAGTGATACTTTACACAAGATCATGAAGTGGGTTCAAATTTAATTAAAGGCAAAATACAATACAATAATCCACAAATATTGCCTCATGTGAGTTTAAAGATTTCTAAACACTAGTGCGAAACCGGGCTCTGCCGTTGCGATCGATTTACAGGTCTTGAGACGAACGTAAGAAGGGACTTACGCACACAGTAAGTAAAAACAATTAATATGCCTGTAACTTTCCCCCAAATGGGTGTATCTTAAAACTAACCTCACCATTATTTTTCTAATTAAATTCTAGCCCGAAATTATGTATCATATTACCCTATTCCCATTTTGAAAACTTGACCTTAATTCAAAATGGCGGATTTCAAGATGGCTGCCATCAAGGTCATATCTACCATACGACTTCCCCCCAGGACTTATATGTATCCGCATGGTTTTTCTTCACTTTTCTTCATTAACTCTCCGTTTACAAAGGGTAGTAATGGACTTCTGTAGTAATCTCTAATAACCACATCACAACTCTTAAAAGTTATTTAAAAAAATAGAAAACATACACCATGGCAAAAATTTGTCATCACAAGTAATGATGCATACATTCCTTCTATCAGCAAAAAAATTGTCATTGAAATTGGAGCCGTACATTTGAGTGATGTCCCTTGTGGGATGTGATTGAACGTGACGTCAGAACACATCGCCCCCCTTCCCGGAATTTACGGGAATTAGGTGACCTGAGTGAGCACATGTGGTGCCAGATCTCTCCAGCGACCTATCAAGGATCATTGCGTGTATGCCAAGACGTGTCGCCGTTTTTATCCATGCCAAAAGTCGACATACTGACAATTAGGTAGGTAGTCATGATGGTCTGGCTGATGTGTGCGTATATTTTAACTCGTACATTTTGTCTCGACTCGAATTTCGAGACGTCTCGACTCGAATTCGAGTCGAGTCGAGACAGAGACTGTCGAGTCGAGACACGAGTCGAGACAGAAACATATTTTCGAGTCGAGACAACATTTTCTCGAGACGAGTCGAGACAGGCTTAAATCTCGACTCGACTCGACTCGAATGCATCCCTAAACACAATATATGCAAGATGTTTGGGAGGAATTTACATCAGTATGAAGCGTTTCGTTACTGAGGATCACAACTGACGAGGGAACCTATCCAAGTGTAACTCTGACTTCGAGTCGAGACTATGGCCGTTGGATACCTTGTTCCAAAAGAACATAACACGAAAAGGGATACATCCTCGATCGCAACCGTTCCGAAGATATAAGCGTGAAAAGTTAGAAATTGAGCTCCATACTATACATTACAAAGTCAGATTCCGGGTCAGATTTTTCGGAAACGGTCGGGTAAGGAAACTTAGCGAATACATATCAAATTTGTGTGGGGAGCCCAGCACCTTTGAATGAAAAATGTGTGTCCCCGGGGCACTCGCAGGGTCCCAGGCGGGGTCCAACTCAAAATTTGCAAAGACTGCAGGTGGATTAACACATAGTCGAGGAATGACCGAAAATGTGGTTGCGCTCTGGGTCTGTGCAATGCCTGCATCTGCACATGTTATAGACGCCGTCGAAAACTTCACCGATGTTTTTATTACAACGTCCGAACGACACGTGGAACTGAGAGAATCTCGAAAAGCCAGGGACAATAAGGATTTTCATGAAATGATGACCTGGCTGCACTCGCACAATCCTTTTTAAAATCTCGTCAAATCTTTTGGTTTCCATAACTACTGGCTTGGTGGGCGATGAAAATGTGATGAAGCCCACGATCGAGGTGTAGCTGCGATTAAATCAATTGTGGGTCAACGCTTTAGTGACGTTTATCTGAAGCGAAGAGGCAAGGTTCTATCGCTTGCAAGTGTAGCCAAAACTATAAAATTTAAAGAAAGAGATGTTGAAGTTAACCATAACCAACTTTTTAATCGTATTCTTTGTGTCGTGCGAAGCGACGAGAAGTTGGCCGAATACCTGAGGTACAAGTAGGCCGCAAGACCACCTGCTCTTTTTGGTGGTGTTTCAATGCGAAAAGGCAAGAAATCAGCATTGATCACTGTTCTGGAGGGACTTGCTCCTCCTGAGAACATATTAACTTCAGATGCCGTATATACAATCAACAGAGGTTTTCTGTTACATCATATAACGTGGATGCGCGCTGCCAACTTCCGTAGATATGTCTCCAGTACGTTAAATATATTCAGCAACACTACGGACACAGAGTTAATGTCGTTTTTGATGGCTACTTAGGTCCAAGCACGAAAGATGAAGAGCACGAGAGGCGATGGTGTAAAGAATCAGCAACAAAGACAATAATCTACGATTTCAAACCATCGATTGTATCCTAAGAAATGTTTTTGGCAAACATCTCCAATAAAAGAAGATTATAGGACTTTTAACAGAGCATCTTCAATCAGGGGCTATTGAGGTACTTGAAACTTCCACCGACGCAGACTTCTTGCCGGTTTCAACATCAGTTACCGTAGCAAAAACAGGAGAATCTTCAGTTCTTGTAGGATAAGACACTGATTTGTTAGTTCTTTTGGCTGTACATGCTGATGTAGATTTCGATGTTTGGATGCTAATACCAGGAAAAAGAGATAATCCTCAGAAAGTTTACAGCAGTAGAAAACATCAAGCTGACCTCGGAGAAGTTCCTTCTAATATTTCTTTTCTCCATGGCGCAACTGGGTGTGATACAACTTCTACGCCGTTTAGGAGAGGAAAAAGATAACCTTTAGGAAATTTTGAAAGAACTCTCTTTTAAGGAAACGTGTAAGTGTATTTAACAAGTCAGACGCAATTCACGAAAAAATTGCGAATGCTGGGGAATCCTTTCTTCTAGATTTATACATATAAATGGTAACATGGATAAAGCAAGGTGCCGTCAATACATGAGAACTGTGGCAATACAGTCAAGTCATCATTTGACTTAAATTCACTTCCACCAACATCAGCTTCAGCAAAGCAACATTCCTACCGAGTTTATCAACATTTTCAGCAGTGCGTGAATTTATCACCAATGGATTGGGTATGGATGTTAATAGATGGTCGCTACAAACCTATTCCAAGCGAAAATGCCCCTGCACCTGAAATATCTTGCACATATCTTGTAATTGTAAGTTTGGTTGCAAACGAGATTGCAAATGCCGAAGAAGTGGCTTAAATTGATCGACAATATGTGGTTATTGTGTTGGTCAGGGCTGTGAAAAATGTTCACACATTCTAGATGAGGACGATGGAAGAGCTTGAACTATAAGCAATGACATGAGCAGTTCCACGCTCATTAATTATTATTCTGTCTGACAATTATCGTTTGCTATGTGATAATTTTTATGGCTGAAGGTTAACTTGTTTCACTTTATAATTATAAACAACTTGTTTCACAAGACTATCATATATATATCTTGTTCATTATAAGATATAACCTATACATCAGAAGACATCATAGCAGTTCTGCTAGTATTTTGCAACCACCTCCAGAAAGAGTTGAAGCGAAAATATAATTTATTCTTTAAATATTTAATTTAAAAAGAAATTGTTTCAAAAGAAAACAATATGGATCAGTTGAATCATTAAATAGAGAAATATTTTTGAGTATTGAAAAATTAAGTTTTAGAAGAATTATAACTTATATCTGCCTCTTAAGAACATTCCGTAAGCTATATGTTTCACACTTATTTATGGTAGAAATATAGCAGAAGTAATTCCGAATGTTGCAACTATTATTTGCAATACAAATTTCGTTTACTTTCATTTACAAATTCATAAGTGATTTTGATGCACTCATTTTTAAAGATAGTGGGTTACTGCGAGTTCTACATTAAATTGGCTAGCTCCGTTATTTTTAGAGGCAGAACAATAGTTTTGGGTTCGTTGGAAAGATCTTAAAACAGCAAATAACGATTAGTTCAGAACATTATATTTTCCCGTATATAATTCCGTTTCAAAGTTATTCACAATTAAAGATTGAAATACAAATTGAAAATACACATTCTTTTCACTTTAAGGCGCCATATTTAAAAATAAAAATAATGTATGACAAAAAGTCGTTATATATAATAATTTTGAATCTATTCTGAATGAAATGAAGCAAGAAAAGTTTTTAAGTTGAAATGTCGAGAAGATACGACGTTTTAAAATTTAAGGGATAATTCTGTCATCGACCATCTTAATGACGTCATATCTTGGTTTCCCCAAGTGGGGTTTTTTGGGACTTTTGAGTGTTGTTCAGAACAACAATCTGAACACCTCTACCAATTTTCAGCTTGTTATTATAAAATTCCAGGTTTGGACCATTTTTTGTCTAATTGCACTGAACTAAAAAACAATCGTGGTGGTTCTAATTGCACTGGACTAAGTCGTTGCAGTCACTGGAACATGATGTGTGTTTTGTTTTTTTTCTCGTTTATTAGATTTTAAAGGAAGCGCTTGGAGGATAAAGGTATTGTGTTACATTTTTTGAAACGTTGCATTCTCGCGGTTCATACACGTGTTATATGTTAGTCATGCTATATAACACATTATTTAGTGAGTCCTCGTCTGAGTGCAGATATTTAGCAACGATGAAGGCGGTATGTTAAAGGACAAAGTTGTGAAAGTCAATTTCCCCGTCATATTCAATTTGTTACATAACAGCTTTATCCTCCAAGCACTTCAAATGTTTGCCGTGAATGTAGAATGAATGTAACATTATTCTTAAACCATTATTGTTTATCTTCCACTGAAATTAAATCTACATGCCCGGCTGTAAGAACACAACTTATTCAGAAGGCAAATCACCTACTCACGTGTCTGTTTTACAAGAGAAGATAAATACAATTAACATCTCTGCAGAGGAAAATGTACTCCTTTCCTTTAAATATGTTGACCAGATACACTTCATGATAGGTAGTCGTCATTTGAGTTCAACGTTTAAATACTTGGTGCGATAATAGATCCTTATGTCAAGTATAGCCATGTTGATCGGATAGATAAAATTACAAGTAGTACAGATTATGAAAAGTAAAAATTCGACTCGGTTGTTCTGTTCTCTGAGCTCTGTCCTTCTAGAGTCTACTGTTGATTGGTAAATCTTCCTCCCTCTGTCTTCTTTTCGCTCCCGCAGTCAAATCAGCAGATGAATTGTTACAAATGCTAGATTTTTACATATGACACATACGGCAATATCAGTTCTCATATTGCAAATATATTAAAATAAAATAATCAGAGTAAAAAACAGAGAAACCAGACAATACTTATTGGCAAATTCTAGAAAGAGGAATATATAGAAACTAGTAAATATGTTATATTGTTATCCATTCTAAGCTTTCTTTTCATTCTTGCATATTGAACACTGTTTATTATATAACACCTGAAATGATAGGGTTGATGAAATATAATTTTCAACACAAATTCATTTCCTCGTGTTAGCCACAGGACGAGACAAGAAATAATGTTTTCTCGTCTGGTTTTGTAAATTTTGTAGGAGTTCCGTTTCGCCTTGATTCTCGAAGGAATCTTTCTCGTCTCGATTTTCGAAAGTATTTTTCGGCTCGGTTCGATTTGTGAATTTATATAAAAATGTATGCCCTGTTTTTTTCTTAATTTCATCTATAATTTATTAGAATCATTTCGCGTCACAAAGCTCACGAAGAATCTAACATAACATTTAAACCAAATTTATTATTACAGTTTCTATATTACTGTATGTAATAACTTGCACATCTTTAAAAGTTGATAAATTCTCTTAATTGTGTTCGCATAATCACTTGATCAATTCATAGTTTCTGTGCTATCACTTATGTAACACTAAATCAGTGATTTAGATCTAAGATTTGGGTGAACTAGAATGTCCATGAGACTAGAGAAATGGTTTAACCCTTTACCGACCGAATAATTTTTCATACTATAATTTGATATGATAGTAAATTAAGGCTACATTAGACTATAAAAAAATACGTTTTGGTTCTATTGTTGCTCAACAATGCTGAGGAGAAAGGGGACTCAGGAATCTCGTCACGCGGATAGGTTTCGACATTATAACGCACACAGGAGAAATAATGTATGAGCAAAGAAAATAAGATTTATTAGTCCCGATAGTCGGAAAAGGGTTGAAACGTTTAAATGGTTTAAATGATGTCACTGATAACAAGCCGCTTAATAGAAGCTAATATTAACATCGTAGGTAGCCATTTCACAGGTACCAGAGCTCTTGATGTGACAGAATACTAGAAATTGACATTTGTCGAACATGCCTATTTTTCGGATGCATCGCCCTTTATACTGTTTGCAAATAATTTGATGAAAATTTGTTAAATATGAAATATGTTTTTGTTAAGAATACTTTTGTCTTTAGTAAATAAAACTTAATAGTTCCAAATTTCATTGTTTCACATTTTAGGAAACAATTACACGATGTTAACATTTGATAGATAGAAATCACTTAATTTTAAAGCAATACTTCTCTGAAGAAAATTGTTTCTAACAACACATGAAACATTGTGACTCTGAAAAATTAGTTGCCTTACAAACAAGAAAAATCACACTTTTTAACAACAAACATTGTTAAAATTCGTTTGCTGAAAACAAGCTATCTTAATTTTTTTTTTTCAGAATCAAGACTTTTGTTTATTTTGAAGCATCAGTTTCATTTATCGCATATCACATTTTAATGCATTTTGTAGAATTCGTTCAGAGAAAATTACTACGTATATGTTAAAAATATTTTTGATTAGTTTCTGAAAAAGAAAAATCTTAGAATAAAAAAACTAACTTAATAAAATTTTTATGGTTGCAAAGATAACATTTTCGGTAATCACTTAATGAAAGTAATTTAAATTTAAAATATGCTTTGTGATTAAAATTTTTGCGAAAGAAAGTAAAATTTTTGAAATTTCTAAAATTCGATCTTTACCGTTCCAGGGCAAAATTATAGATACAAGATCATTATTGTTTTGATGAAATTCACTAACTCTTAGAAGTGAGTTTGTTAGAAAAACATCAAACCACAACAACACTTCTGTGAAACATTTTTATCCGTATATATATAATTGAATATTTAAATGTTATTTCCCGGTCATAAAACTTCGATACACACGTCAGTCAGATTTTTTAGATACTTTCAAAGTAAGAATATCTTACCTTAGTTTTCTGCATAGTCAGACGATAACACAATTTACCATTCTAGTTGCTTGTGATATCTTCATAATATAATATCTCGACCAGTGTTTTCTTTAAAGCTAATTGACTGTTGTATTTCTAATAAAACTCGATATAAATAAATTATCATATATGTTTACTGAATCTATTAATGATTAAATATGAACATTATTTTGCTTACCTGCGTCATTTCTTTCTTATATCCTGAAGTGCGGCAAATTGTAAATGCAACAGGGGGAAGGTCCTTCCTGAAAGCCACTTTGCTTCTAGTCAACACGTTGGGAAACTGATATTTATTGTAACACTCTTTAATCTGTAGACATAAATTGAAATTGAAATGTTGGTGTAGTATCTTTTAAGAATAACAAAATCAACGCAAATTAAGTTTCTTATTCATTGTATGCTGCTATTGATAAATATATAAAAATTTCAGATACCTTCATCAGAAAAATATTATTGAAAAATACATAACACAAGAACGTCCCAAACAAATATATATTACAAGAAATTTGAAAATTGTATATTACTGGAAGTCTTCTTCATAAAGGCATGGAGTACTGATAGTGTCTACTTTTTATGTATTTATTCTAAAAGGCTAGAATATCCACATTATATTATACATAATCAATCAATCAAAAATGTTTTACCTGATTAAATCCAGACATGGAAGTTTGAATTCAAGATAGGATTGAATTTGCATGGAATCCGTTATCTTGGATCGTTGATAACAATCTAACGCATTACAATTTTAAAGAATTTTGCACAACCAATACGTGGACATAGTTTGGATTACCTCATATTAATTTATCAACTGTTTCTTCCTTACTGAGAGAGAGATTATGTAGCCTACCTCTTTTTCTTAAGTTTAACATTCCACGATTATGCACAGCAGCTAAGGTATACTGTGATGATAATGAATGAGATTGTGAAATAAAAAAGTGGGAGGAAACGGGAGAACACTTACGCACACTGTTTGTCCACCAGAAAGCCTATTTTAAAAAGAATTTGATAAACTAGGTTTGGAAATTTAAAATTTAATAGATTACTACAGAGATTAAATAAGTTCATACAATGATAGCCGATACCTATCGGCCTCAGAAGCTTTATGGTATATTTTAGTTTTCCAATAAATAATGAATCGCCAAATGTGACACTATTACTTACACACACACACACACACACACACACACACACATATATATATATATATATATATATATATATATATATATATATATATATATATATATATATATAAACAATTTTCTTTATTTATTTTACATGTTTCCTTCTATTCACTTATGTTTATATGAAATACAGCGTAATAATCAGTAAAATGTAACTACAGAATTTTTATGCACAGAAGTTCAAAATAATTAACGAAGAAAACATAACAATATATTAATTTATCATATATATATATATATATATATATATATATATATATATATAGAGAGAGAGAGAGAGAGAGAGAGAGAGAGAGAGAGAGAGAGAGAGAGAGATAATGATGGTGAAAATTCACAACCTATATTCCTGAAATTATGTTAGCAAAATGGTTTGATTAAATGCAACTGATCCTCAAGCAAATTCGTATATACAATGAATGAAGTAAAAGTGGTATAAAAGACCATATAGCATTTTTACAGTCGATAGAGTCTATATAGTTCCAAGTGAAAACAGAAAACTGTTTTACTTTAGACTTTTTGCATTATGTGATTGGGGAAAAGAACTTTGCATATTTGAGAACAGTTAACGGTTTCAGTTTCAAAACTTATCAAGAAATAGCTTTCAATAGACATCTTATTGAGAATGATAATAAGTGAGTGTTCAATCTTGAAGAAGCCTGTCATCTCATAGCCCAAAACAATTACGTGAACTGTTTGAGAAAATTTTGTTATTTTACAACTTTCGAAATTCTGAATAATAATGGTGCTGATTTAATAATGACTCTGTAGAAGTCAATAAGAGGCAGTTATTGCAAAGACTACGTGAGGATGCACATGATAAAGCATTGAAACAAATTATTTCAAGAAATAATCTATCTCTGACAGACTGAAAATGTATCAACAGTTATTGATTTGTCACCCCATTCCAGGATTATTCAAGACGAATTCACAATTGATATCGAGCACTTAAGACAGCAAGTTTGTGATAAAAGGTTAACAATAAATCGTGTTCAAAAGGCAATTAATGGTGAATTGTATCATGCTGTCTTAAATTAAAATTCTACTGTGCACTTTATTGATGTGCCAGGAGGCACTGGAAAACATTTTTATTCAATGCAATTGTGAAATAGGTGTGATCAGATAATATGATTACATTAGCTATTGTATCTTTCGTAATCTATAGTACAGCTATACATTCTAGATTTAAAATTCTACTGAGTCTAAACCACACATCTATCTTTGTCAAATCAGATGATCAGATCTTATTGAATTAATAAGAAAAGCAATATCAATCGTCTGGGACGAAACACTCATGATGAGTAAAGTAGTTTAACAATACGTTGACTGCACACATCATGATATCATAACTAATAATTTGCCATTTGGTGGAGTAACAGTTGTCTTTGGTGGCTATTTCAAACAAATTATGGCTGTTTTACACATCGTTTTAGAGCCAATATTGTTTTGGCCACTCTAAAACATTCTAACATTTAGTATGATGGAAATATTGGACGTCTTACAAATAATATGAGAATAAGTCAAAGCAAAACCTCAAACTTTTCTGAATATTTACTTCAAATATTCATTTTCTTATTGAACCAAATAATTTGAATAGTCTCACTGAATTTGTATATTCGATGCTAGTCATTCAAATATGTGAATTACGTAAGTTGTCCCTCCGTTTTTTATAAAAATTAAGAAAATTTATGAGGTAAGGTAAGAAATGATAATTTGGAGTTCTTATGTGATGTTTAGGTATGTAAGTTTGCCAGTAAAGTTATGTTTAATACGAGAAAAGATATGTAGAAGTGGGTACTATTTGCAAGACGCGGAAGGTTTTGATGGTAGTTGTATAGGATGGCGAATGGATGCGTAGAATGTGATATTTCAGCATTGAGTTTTACAGAAATATATAAGAATAATGAAGAGAATGTATCAAATTTTTATGAGAATCGCGGATTACTGAATTTAAGTAATAAATTAAGCTTCTATGACAACCGGGTCTAGTCACTGTTCTAGTCTAACTAAAGTTTTACCGGATAACCTAACCTAGTCTAAACTAACCAAACCTAACCTAAACTAACCTAATAATATTTAATGTTTTAACTGCCTTTACGTGGGTTTGAAACTTTAGGGGCACCTCTAAACTTAAGCCAAATATATTATTGCATTAGTAGAAGTGTAATATCAGTATGTATGTATGTTGCATTATTAGTATGTAGTGCAATAATGCATTATGCACAGAGCGAGATAGAATGTCTTTGATATATGACACACATTGAAGAACACGATCCAAAGAACAATGATTAATCTTAAAATTGAGAACTCTTTCGTGCATCAACTGCACAGAAAAAGCCTGGTTCAGTGCAGTACAGGCTTATTGACTATCGTCGGTAGCTTGAAATGTTACTTGCACAATGAATGAGCCTGTACAGACGTTTGTGATAGCAACAAGGGTTTGTATCCTACCAAATGGAGTTATAATACTTAAGGGAAATTACTTCTTCGAGTGACTGTACAGCAGGCCGAAAGCGGGCTGAAGATTAGAACGGAACAATTAGACATTTTCGTTGGGAACATTTAATTTTTAATGACATTTAATTTACCTGAAGCGCAGCTGTAATCAAGCAGATAAATGCTATTATAAACTTGAACGTCAAATGATTCTTCATCTTCCTAAATATCTCTCTATATCTCAGTTTGGAGGAAGACTTTTCAGTATGCGATTTCGTGTATGGAGAAGCGCTTATTTCAATAAACAAGTTGCCCCGTCGAGGATTAACATCTTTTGAATATGTGTTCATTCCATGTCGACTTAGATGACAAATTCTATCTGTTTTGGTTTTCTTTTCCTGGAACATTCTACAGATTTTCACTCTGGTCTCCGTGTTCATTGTTATAAAAGTTAATTTGCATTTAATTTTTACCCTTCTTAAGAAACATGTTAGTTCGACATTGCTGTTACAGTGCAAACTAAATTATGTTTGAAAACATTTCAAGAAAGCCACTTCATCAATCTGTCTCTTTATTAGAATACTTACACAAAAGTAATAAAGTGATTGCGAACCTTCAAGTAGTTTGCTCACAAAAGGAATTACCAATAATATAATTGCTATTAAATATTTTAGATATGACGTTAATACTCATTAATCTATCAAATCTCTGATGTCACTAGTCCTTTTCAAATGAGTAGCTTCATATTTGCCCTATTTTTCCCCCTTAGAAACTGAAGAAAACCTTTGAAATTTATTGAAGGCAAGTTTTGAAGAAGACTCTTCAAAATGTTTGCGTTTACTATCAATAATCATTGGGCTGAAGACTTTTCAAAATTTTCAATAATATTTTATCTACATTATACTACATTTTAAAACTATTTATTTTATCGGCATTCTTATTTATTCTTACATGTTTGATTTGGAAAAAACATGTACAGAAAAATCGTTCAAATTGTTCGTATTTTATTTCAAATACGAAATATAACAAATTGTACTTTCACACAATTGGATATACTTTCATAAATCATAGTAGTAGCAGTGGTGCTATGCAGCCGGTTCGCTAGAACCGGTTGTTAAAATATTTTGAGTTCGCAGAACCGTTTGTTATACCCAGACATAAACACACACACACATACCATGAGATATTAAGAATGATGTTCAGATATGAAGAATGAAAACTGGGACCATATGAGTGAAATTGTAATGGTTATTTGTATTAGGATACTGTGTAGATCGCTGCTAGTCACTTGTGATATCCAATAAAAAAAATCTTTTGTCTACCTTGTATGGTTTGTTTCTTAAGATAATTATATATCTATTTATCTACCTATACTTTCTTTCTCTTTTATACAAGGTGTTCATTTATTATGTAGTCAAAATTTACTGGTGAAATTCTCACTCCTAAACAATAAAAAAAAGTTCATATAAACATAGGGCGAAAAACACGTTGTTTCAAAGTTATGAGATGCTGAAATCGAGAAAATTGTAATTTTGAGGCTGCCTAGCTTGAAAACTATAAAAGATATCAAAGGCGGTTAAAGAAATATTAAAGGAACTAGTACACTCTCTATCTAAATACCAATGATTCAGAGTTGAATTGTACGTACCGGCGCATATGATTTTAGAGAGAGAGGTGGAAGAGCGGAACCTATACCGCAGTTCTCTCTATAAAATCCGTTGCGTCGATACGTCCCAACTCTGAAATATGGTTATTTAAATAGACAATGTACTAGATCATCTAATATTTCTTTAACCGCCTTTGATATTTCTCTCAGTTTTCGAGCTAGGCAGCCTCAAAGTTACAATTTTCTCGATTTTGGCATCTCATAACTTTGAAACAACACGCTTTTCGTCCTATGTTTATATGAACTTTATTTATTGTTTAGATGTGAGAATTTCACCAGTGGATTTTTAGAGAGAGAGAGAGGAAGAAAAAAAACTGGTTGTTAAAAATTAGAATAGCACCACTGGATAGTAGTATAGTATATGGATGCCAGTTCTCGGAACAATGTCCGATCTCGATGTGAAACTAAAATTCGCATATAAATAGGCGTAAGGCAGATACGAGGCCTGAGAAACGCCCTTTATACAGCAAAACCCACATGCTTCCAGCAGCGCTTCAAGTCCATGGATTAGATCTGAAACGACTATGTAAAGAATACCAATAATGGTACGGGTACGAAACAGATTCAATACTTGGGTATTCTCTAATTAGTACAGAAAATCGGTTTCTGCATTGCTTAGGGGAAAAAATCTCAATTTGAGCCAAAATCAGCCACTGTTAACATAAGCAGTGCTCGAAACGTCCAAATTTTCTCGCTTGTAATTTACATAAATCCCAAATCCGCTGTTTTTGGCCAAATACTAGCATACCTCAAAAGCACGAATTCCGAAATGATACGGATGTGTGTAAGAAATTACGAAATTAAGTAAGTGGTAGTTATATATAAATGCCATTACACGACATACAAGTGATATATAATACTGTAAATGTAAATGAAATGAAATCTTTCAGTTTAACATCCCATTATGATGCTTATTTAGGCAAAAAAGGACGATGATTAACGCAAGTGAATGATGTTGGAATGGATATATAAATGTTATTATACATCATCAAAGTGGTGTATAAATAACATCATATAAAGTATGTGCTATTAAAATTATTCAAATATTCAAAGAATCCATTATTCGGATATTCCAATGGTGAATTATTTGAAATTTAATAGCATTACGGTAAGACAAAGGATCATACAATAGACCATTATTCAACATGTCAAATCGTAGCATTTAAGTAACATACATAAATCGAAATAAAATACTATATGAAACACCAATATAGCTGATCACATTAAGATATCCTCACTGAGACCGATCGTTTGAGTATTGAAGGGATAAAACAATGATGAGGGACCTTCTAGCGAAATATACAAGCGATATTTTACCAACGCTATATGCATTTAATGATGATTTACAAGAGTTGAGTATAACGTGCCTTTCAACAGCGAGGCTATATGAGACGAGTCCTACTGATTAACGTGGAATCCGTACCACATAAGCTCCGCCGGGAATCGAATCCGAGTCTCCCACACCAAAGGCGCTTACGCTAAATGCTTAGCCACAAAGGAGCTCAATGATTTACAAGAGTTTCACTATCTCTGACAAGAGTATCTTATGCCATGCACGTACTTTCCTCAGGTTCAAGAAAGAAGGAATTATTAAATGCATTCAAGTTAGAGAAGATAAACGGGAGCCGACATACTAACAAGGGAACATCTTATATTAGTAGTAGCATTGTCCAATCAAGCAATGCGCAATCAGTAGAGGACTGAAATAAAGTGAGAAATCCAAAGTTTTATAGGCCGACACCCAGAAACACAGGAGATACATAGGAAAGAAGGATCTAGAATCATGTAAAGATAGCAATGCAAAAGATACCGGTACACTGACACAGAAAGAACTTCAAAATGATTAAAGTAATCAAAATGGTATTCGCATCGTTTCGACAATGTGCTCCGTCCATTATTTTCGTACTTCAGTGATTATATTCTTGTTTGTGGTCTAATATCTTGGTTTCAACTAGTTCGAATCGTGTATTCTATGTACTCTTCTACATCCAAGGTTCATATAGGAATTCATATAGGCCTATCCTCAAACGTTGGCAACACTGTACATCAAGACTTCACAGTTATGGTTCTACTTATAATTACATTTGCTAGATGTTATAATTTGTGTTCCGTGTCATTTAATGAAACTTCATTTTGTGCTCAGTTGGCAACACTGCATTACATATTATGTTATTCAGCATGTCTGTGGGTACAATGTTTGCTTACTATACTGTTGTGTGAATGCCATTTTGATTATTTTAATCATTTTGAAGTTCTTTCTATATCAGTGTATCTTTGCATTGTTATCTTCACATGATTCTAGATCCATCTTCCCTCTGTATCTCCTATGTTGCTGGGTGTCGGTCCGTAAAACTTTTGATTTCTCACTTTTCTTCACTTCCCTATCGATTGCACATGTTTGATTGGGCAATGCTACTATTAATATAAGATGTTCCTTTGTAGGTTAACTTTGTATTAACCGTTCAACTTTCAAACATCCAGTGTGAAGTATGTCCCTTTTAACTTTACAATGATAATATAGCGTACATTCAACAACTGACCTAGGGATTTTAGTAGGTGTTCTATTAGCATCATAAGAACTATTAGGATGCTTACAGAGAAGTAAAGAAGGCCAGAGAAAACTGGATAAACAACCTGTGCAAAGAAATTGAGGAAAATATACCGTAGTCAAAGGCAATACAGAAACGGCATATAGAAAGGTTAGAAAACAGTTCGGTGAGAAAAAGAAGCGCACAGACATTACCATAGACAAGGACGGAACAACGCTAATAGAAGAGGAGCAGATAACAAGATACCTTGAAGAAATCTACAAAGGTGACAGAGTGAACGAAGATGAGATAGAGAAGGAAGAAGACGTCGATGGAAATGAATTAGGGCCATCAATTTTACAGTGCGAATTTGACAATGCTTTGGAGAAAATACAAAATGGTAAAGCCCCAGGAATAAATCAAATACCAACGGAAGTGATTAAGAATCTCGGAATAGCAACAAAGAAGAAACTATTTAATCTTACTAATGAAATGTACATCTCGGGAAAAATACCAAGAGACTTCGAGAAAAACATATTGGTACCTATCCCGGAAAGAAAAGGCGCACGGAAATGAGAAGAACACAGAACGTTAAGTTTGATTTCCCATGCATCAAAAATACTGTGCAAAATTATCGCACAACGAATAGAAGGAAAAATCGAAGAACGGCTAAGGAGGAAAACGGGAACAAGGGAAGCAATACTGAGCCTACGATTGATCATTGAACAGCACATCAGAATAAACAAACCAATTGTGATAGCATTTGTAGATATAGAGAAAACTTTTGACAACGTAGATTGGAATATCATGTTCAGAGCGTTGAAGAATCTGAAAGTGGATTACAGAGACTGAAGAATAATATACCAACTTTATAGGAAACAGACAGCTATTATAGGAAGAGATCAGAAGGAAGCAAGAATAAGTAAAGGAGTGAGGCAAGGATGTGGACTTTCACCTCTCCTGTTCAGCGTCTGTATAGAAGAGGCTATGAAAGAATTCTTGGATAAAAACAAGAAAGACGTAAAAGTAAATGGTCAGGTTTTCAGCACAATAAGATTTGCTGATGACATAGCATTAATAGCGGAGAACAATGAGGACTTGCAGGAAGCATTTTCAAACTTGAACGACCAACTGGAGAAAACATGCAAACTGAAGATAAATAAGAAGAAAACCAAAGTGATAAAGTGTACAAGAGCAGGACAGGAAGAGGCAAACGTATGGCTAGATGGAGAGAAAATCGAAGACGTTAAGACGTTCCCCTACATAGGAAGTCTAGTATCCTCGGGCGGAAGAAGTGAAAAAGACGTAAGTTCCAGAATAGTGCAGGCTAAACAAGCATTCAATAGGAAAAGAGGACTACTAATATCAAGAAATGTGTCGCTGGACGTTCGTAAACGATTTATTAAGACACTAGTATGGAGCGTTGCGCTTTACGGATCAGAGACGTGGACATTAAGAAAAGCTGAAATATCCAAACTGGAAGCATTTTAAATGTGGTGTTGGCGCAGAATACTGCGCATATCATGGACTGAAAGGAAAAAGAATGAAGACGTACTAAAGGAAGCTAATGAAGGACGACAGATCATAACGTGTAGGAATGGACACAAGTCGAGCTAAAACTCGACTCGACTCGAAACTCGAAGCAAATTCAAGTCGAGTCGAGTTTAGAGCCGAGTCGCTGTTTTGAGGCCGAGTTTCGAGTCCAGTCGAGTTTGATAAACGGCTCGCTCGTTTAGCTCGTTTTGAAATCATGACCTGATTAGACTGGAAAACGAAAACCATGAGAAATGTAAGCAATAACATATAATATTTTTAATGTTGCTCATGAGATGGGACACTGCTCGCACCTCCTCTCGTCTCGATTAACAAGACGACAATGGAATTTTATAACGAAACAGCCTCAAATGTGAGCACCAATGTATGTACTATAGTTCTTACCACCAAGGCTGAGACGTGCACGATCTAACTTTTGAGCCGAAGCAGAAGCCCAACCTAGGTAGTGATATTAACTAGCTCAGTTCGGTTCAACTGAGCGAGCAACTCGAGCCGGCTCGGTTGAGATGAGGCACTGACTCGGTTCATGTGAGCCATCGGTTCGAGAAGGCTCGATTGTGGTGAGCCATGAGCTCGGTTTGTTTGGCTCGAGCCAGCTAGGTTGGGTGAGCTGTTGAGTGAATGAGCTGTGAGCCGAGCCGTTGAGAACCCTAAGCCCGAGCTGAGCAGGTTTGAACATGTTTGGCCGGCGCCGCCTAACTTTTAACGAGTTTTGGTTCGAGCATAGATACTTGCTCCTCTGGAACTCAAACCTATAACCTGGTGAACGATATCGTTGCCTCCTAGACTTCACGACTTCCGAGGTCAGCAGTCAACTAGTTTTTAGTATTCAGATGCAAACTGGCTATCATTCATGTTTATACACGGTTGTGTTGTTTTAATAATAATAAGTTGTAGTAGTATAATTGATAATAATAATCAATATCATTGATAATAATTATATTGTCTATGAAGGATACTTGAAGAAAGTATTTGAAACTGCACACAGCATTTGGCTCGATTTGGTTTGTTTTGGCTCGACTCGACTCGAAACTCGAATCAAATTCGAGTCGAGTTTGGAGTTGAGTTGGAGGAAATTTTCAAGCCGAGTTCTCGAGTCGAACTCAATGATGTCTGCTTTGAGTCGAGTCGAGTTTCAATGAAAACTCTCGCTCGAACTCGCTCGTGCCCATATGAAAAAGAAGAAACAGCTTGGCCATCTTATTCGGCACTCTGATTGGATCACCGTGCTAATAGAGGGAAAGACAGAAGGAAAACCAGAAAAGAGAAAGACCAAGGATAGAATATCTAGATGCAATTACGAAGAAGAGGCCTATCAAAGTATAAAACAGCTCTCCCAAGCGAGAGAAAAGTTTTAAAATTTCCATGTTGCCCACCAACCCTCAAGAGGTTGAGGTGAACAAGAAGAAGAATTGTTTCCACAAAGTCACTTCTCCCTGTCTGTTCAGTCGTTTTCACTGTATAACAATTAACTTCAAAACCGGAAGTTGTTGATTTCTACTATTTCCGATTTAAATAGGAGTTAAGAGAGATGTACGTTATCTTAGAACACTAAATGGTTTCACGTTATCTTTTAGCGTTTTTGTTTTATGTGACTCAATATTGAAACCGGAAGTCTTACGAGGGAACCTACGAGATGTAACTCTGACTTCGAGTCGAGACTATGGCCGTTGGATACCTTGTACCAAAAGAACATAACACCAAAAGGGATACATCCTCGATCTCAACCGTTGGGGAGCACAGCACCTTTGGAATGAAAAATTCGTGTCCCCGGGGCACTCGTAGGGTCCCAGGCGGGGTCCAACTCAAAATTGGCAAATGGAACAGGGGTCAAGTAGCATATTATATGAAAGCTATTGTTAAATAAAAGAAGCTAGAACAAATCTCAACTCTCTACTATAACCTTTGCAAATGGGCAACTGGTCAAAATGTCAATACAATCTACATCAGAAAATCTATGGCCACGCTTCTAAATCCGTGAAGTTGCGACAATAACAAAACAGAAAAACACGTTTGATAGTGCAAGGTATTGAAGTAAAGCAAATTGCTCCAGAGTCTCTCACAGAGTCGCACAACCGACCTTATCCAAGTATAAGTGTGACTTCGAATAACCAATGAACCATAGAATAACCATGACTATTGGATTTCGTATCCTAGAAGAGAAAGGATACATTGTCAATCGCAGTCGTCGTGGAGGGTAAGAAGGTCAAAAGGCAACGGTATATGCTTCGCGCATCGGGACCCAAATTCACAGATTGCACTGTGAAATTTCTATCGGGGGATTTGCTGAACTTGAAACATGATGGTAAAGACGAAAAGGAGTAACCTTCAAACTGTAAAGCAACTTGGAGAGGAGTGGGGTTGGAGAAAACTGGAATAATGGTGCTGAAATAAAATATATCGGAGAGTGCTTTTGAGAGAGAGACTCTGCAGCAATTTGCTTTACTTCAATACCTTGCACTTTTAAACGTGTTTTTTTTTTTTTTCTATTTTGTTATTGTCGCAACTTCACGGATTTAGAAGCGTGGCCATAGATTTTCAGATGTAGATTGTATTGACAATTAGACCAATTGCCCGTTTGCACAGGGTTATCGTAGAGAGTTGAGATTTGTTCTATCTTCTTTTATTTAGCAACAGCTTTCATACAATATGCTACTTGACCCCCGGTTCCATTTGCAAATTTTGAGTTGGACCCCGCCTGGGACCCTGCGAGTGCCCCGGGAACACAAATTTTTCATTCAAAAGATGCTGTGCTTTCCACATTAATTTGAAATGTATTCGCTGAGTTTCCTTACCCGACCGTTTCCGAAAAATCTGACCCGAAATCTGACTTTGTAATGTATAGTATGGAGCTCAATTTCTAACTTTTCACGCTTATATCTCCGCAACGGTTTAGATCGAGGATGTATCCCTTTTCATGTTATGTTGTTTTGGGACAAGGTATCCAACGGCCATACTCTTGACTTGAAGTCGACTCGAGTTACACTTGGATAGGTTGCCTCGTTAGTGGGTTTCTACCACTTCTGGTTTTAATAGAGATAAAAATGGAGTGTATTCTTCGGACGGTTAATCGATCGCAGTAAACCCTGTATTTCCATCTATTACTGTTTTTACTGTATAGCCATCAACGTTAAAATGGAAGTGATTGATTTCTCCACTTCCGGTTTTAACAGAGAGAGATTAAAGAGAAGATAGCAAATATTTTGGGTAGAGTTGACAGATTTTGTAAACGAAAAATCGGAACACCAATCGCAGGCTATATATAAAGTGAGGGGTCCTACTTATCTGGTGAGAATCAATTAAGTGCCCGTCTTTTCCAGATTATTACTCACAATTTTCCAGTTTATTCTATACACACTTAACATAAATGAAGACTCACAAGTAAGAATGTGAAAAGGCAATATAGGCATCCCTTATTCCGAATTGTGTTTAACGGGTCCTAAATATTGCGCCAATTACTACACACCCTATCTTTTATGATTGAAAAGATATTGTTTTCTTTGTTGCGTCATCACCTGAGTCAGAAACACTACCATAATGCTATAAATTTAGCATTTAGGTAAAAAAAAATTGAAGTATAAAATAACTAGTAGTTAAAGCCCGTCACCGAGAAAAACACGTTAATTTTAATTGAAAGTGATATTCGAGAAATTATTGTCGTAAAATATGCTCCTCTTGAATACTTTTTAAAGATCTCTTTTTCTTCCCTCTGAAAACGAAACAACCCCATAGGACAAAAGAATGGATGTGATTTTCAAACTCCTTGTTGTTTGTTTCAAATTACTTGGCTACATAAACTCTCCCCGCCTTATGCAGAGTCGTTTTGACATATGATTAGCGTCATATTAAAGGCCTGACTACTGCAGGGAACTTATGTTAGTCGAACTCTTTAGTACGGTGTTAGTCATTCGTCAGAACGACTCTGCATAAGGCCCTCCGTTTCTAGTGAGACATACTAGTTCTTGTAGGTTGATTTTTATTCAGTCTGAAGAACGAAAACCGGGACAAACAGGCGTCCCGAAAGCCTTTTTCGGGATAGTTGATAATTTCACTGAAAACCGGGACGTCTGGCAACCCTAATTTTGGGACGCTTAATCGATTACAGAAACAGCCCCTCCCTCGCTATTTCTTACCGTTTCACTCTATAATAATTGAAGTTAAACTCGGAAGCAGTAGATTTCTGGTTTCAGTAGAGTAAAGATGAAATATATTCCTGAGACGCTTAATTCATTACATTACGGTTTACACTACGCTATTATGGTTTTTATTATATGGCGAACTGCGTTAAATCCGAAAGTGGTTGAGCTCTGTCTCTTACTGTTTGAATAGAGGATTAAGAGAAAAGATGATACCTATTCCTTCAGTTCTGACGGATTTCTACCACTTTGGGTTTTAGTAGCAAGTTAAGGAAGGGTATATAATGTATTGTTGGGAGGCTGAATTGACTTCAGAAAACAGCATTTCTCTATCTACAGTATTACCGTTTTTGCTGTATAACAATCAACGTTAAAAACAGAAATTGTTAATTTCTACCACTTTCGATTTGAATATCGGCTTCAGAAATAAACTCGATTCCTATTTTGACTCATCTACTGTTTAACCAAATTGGGTGATGATTGATCAAGTAGTTCTGAGAGTTTTGTCTTCCGGACAAACAGGTAGGGTAAATATACAGGGTGTAACTTAATTAATGTAACAAATGTCGGTAGGTGATTCTTCACACCAAGATAAGCAAAAAAGGTCCTATCAACATATACCATATTGTGCATATTGACAGAGTTACCGAGGACTGAAAACGTGAGAACAGTAAGTTCGAAGCGGTAGATATCAACGTGCAGAGAGATGGAAAGATACATTCGTCGGGGACATCACAGCAGATGCTCAAAGTGTCCACCACGGACAGCAATACATGCATGACAACGCCGTATCATGGTTTAGAAAACCCGTTCGAAGATACCTGAGTCATGGCGAATAGTTGCACAGGCTTTATGGATATGTTGTTCCAAGTATTTCACATCATTGACCACACCATAGTTTCACCATAGATAAAAATCCAATGGATTCAGGTCCAGAGACCGGCAGACCAATTCACTGGACCACCACGCCCGATGGAAAATTATTGTTAAACCACCGGTGGGCATTCACACTGAAGTGCGCAAGACCTTCATCATGCATGTATCACATGTTGCAGCGAATCGCTAGGGGAATATTTCCAGTAATTCAGGATGTGTATATTGCAGGAAGATCAAATACTGTGCTCTATTCAGTCTTCGGTGTAGCATGTATGGACTGATCAGTTGATCATGGACAATATCACACCAACATTGAGTCCAAACTGGTATTCATAATGAGTAACAACCGTACCATGGGGATGTGAATCTGCGTACGTGTGTGTGTTATGCATGTTGACGATACCATTCCTTCCAAACATGGCCCTGTCAGTGAACAGTAATGATATCTGAAACAGTGTGATGTTTTGGTCTCTTGAATGAACCACTGGCAGAATGCCTCACGTATTTAGAAATCCGCTTCTATCAGTCCTTATACCCTTTGCAGGCGGTATGGGTACATTTTCATGTAACGCACGCCACACAGTAATGTAACTAACATGCACTTCACGTCTAGGCACCCTCGTACTCATCCTGGTTCATTGTTCACATCTTCTAACACACGTTCGCCCATAACAGGTGTTCGTACACCATAGAGTCGACCAGTATTCACATGAACAGGTAGTATCCGCTGTTTCACACATGCGCTGATAAATTGCTACAAATATTCTGTATGATGGTTGGTGTCTGTTAGAAAAACGTTCCCGATACAGTCGTGCTGCTTGATCCTCATTGTCATCTGCACGCCCGTACATGAATAGCATATCGGTCTTCGTTGTTTCAATAACGCATCATGTTTTAGTCGAGCACTGCCACTTATTCTATTCAACACTCGCACCACAATGACCGCACTCCTGTAATGCAGCATCTTGAACTCAATCACCACCTGCATGTGTGAACGGAACAACTACGTATTGAACACCAGTGCCACCTGTAGACTTTCTAGACCACTATCTCTAAGCTTATTGGTTTTCGATATCTACCACTTCGACCTTACTATTCCCACGCTTTCGGTCCTCGCTAACTCTGCCAATATGCCCAATATGCTAGAGGCTATGTTCATAGGACCTTGTTTGCTTATTTTGGTGTCAGGAATCATCTCACGACATTTGTTACAATAATCAAGTTACACCCTGTATATGTAAATGGTTGTTATTTGTAACATTATTGTTTTAAATGCGTATGTTTGTATATACCAGGCCTGGAATAATTAGTGTGACTAAATATTGTGAATTCGACTACGTGACGCGTGAATGTAACTCAAAATGGAAGCAATAATTTATGACAACATATCTAGATGGAAAAGCTGAGTATATTGAAGATAGCCATATTTTATCATGGAGGAATGTACACTCATGTCCAAAATGATTGGCGCATATCTATAACTGTCTCCTTGTAAGAATATAATTTCATAATGATTTTGCACGGTATTTTTAATACTGATACTATGTGTGTAATCGGGCGAGTTGATTTTTCTCCTATTATAATGACAATTATAAATTATTTTGATCATGGTTCTACCAATAGTATGCGGGTAAAGAATAGTTGCATATACATATTTCATGAGTTTATTTTTTCGATAATTCTATAGTGTTTTGTAACTATATTTGAGACAGGGGTGTAGTTCTTGAAAACCTACCATCACCTTGAGATTGCATTGAGGACTATTTTGACTGTAATAATTGCTTACCATATTTTCATGGTCCTATTTTATCATAATTGGTTTAAATTGTTATAGTGAATATTTTATATTGCTCTTGCATTTAGAAATTTATACAAATTCACGTTGATGGAAACTTATTATTTAATCCTGAATGAGATTTGTCGATTAAGGTTACGTTTGGATAAGTTAGTGTTTGTTATCGGACGAATATATTGTATTCGAATTCAATTCGTGATCTACTTATTGCTGTTATGTGATTACTAGGGCTCGGATAATTATGTACTAAAAACAATGAAAATATGTACATATATATGTATCCTCGTCGCCAAAAGTGCCTTTACATCGCCGTGACGGGTATGTGATCGCGCAATACTCTAAGGAAGGGATGGTTGCATAAGAATTTGTGATTAATTTTGAAGAGTTTTTATTTTGACTAGGGAAATAACGTGGGTATAGAGACTAAAGGCACAGATTTCAAGCATCAGTGCACTGCCATCTCCGTTTTTCAATTTATTGCCTTATATGATAAGTTAAACACCACAACATCTGTCACTGATAGCGTAGATCGTCTTACATTTTAAAATTGTCACTTAGCTTATTTGTCCAAACATTAATCTCCAGACATGATGTAGAAAGAAGAGAAAGAAAGAGACACAACATCTGTAAGATTTATGTAATTCACTAAGGAACTATAGGGACCGACTGAGCTAATTACTGCTACTAGCGCTTTTCACTCTTCAGGGATTTACTACGACATGTTTCCTAAGTCCTAAATCTATGTATGAAATATATCATTCGCCTCACTATAATTATTTGAGAATGGAAACTAATTACGCTTAACGTGAATATGTTTCGCTGTCGTAAAGCAAGGACAGTAATAAATGTAAATAATGTTCTCATTATTATATAAAACATAGAAGTATTTATTCCGTGTATAGAACAATATAATACAGTAACTAAGCAACATCACAATCACTAACGAACGCAGGATTTTTCCACCGGGGGGGGAGAGACCGATATAGAAAAATCTTTAAGTTTTACGTCCCACGATTATGCCGGCTAGACTAAGGTAGACGGTGATGATGAGTAATGAATGAAATGGTGGAATGAAGTAAATGGGAACGGGAGAACCCCGAGAAAACCCACGTACACGGTGTTTGTCTAACACAAAGTTCAAGTGGCGTGGGCTGGAATCGAACCAGGGACCCCAAGCAGCAGAGGTGAACGCAGAACCACTGAACCACCGCTTCCCCTGAGTCAAATGGCCCCGCGTGAATAGGGCCCGGGTCAAAAGGTCTCTGCAACAAAAGGATGCGAGTCACAAGTCCCGAATCGAAACGCAACTCATCAAAAGGGCCTGCGTCAAAAGGGGCCGAATCAAAACGCCCCTCATAAATAGAGCCCGGGTCTAAAGGGTCCCACGACAAAATGACCCAAGTCAAAAGGCCCTGCGTCAAACGAGCCCGGGTGAAAACCCACGAAACAGTGTTTGTCCACCACAAAGTTCAATTGGCGTGGGATGGAATCGAACCCGTGATCCCAAGCAGCAGAGGTGAACGCTCTACCACTGAGCCACAGCGGCCCCTGAGTCAAACGGCCCAGTCTCAAAGAGCCCGGGTCAAATGGTCTCCGCAACAAAAGGGCGCGAGTGAACTCCCGAATCAAAATGCCCCTCATCAAACGACCCCGGGTTAAAAGGGCCCGAATCGAAAGTAGCCGAATCAAAACGCCCCTTATAAATAGATCCCGGTCAAACGGGTCCCACGGCAAAATGGCCCAAGTCAAAAGGACCTGCGTCAAATGGGACCAGGTGAAAAAGGGGCCCGCTGCAAAAGGGACCGAGTCAAACGGCCCTGCGTCAAGAGAGCCCGGGTCAAAATGTCTCCACAACAAAAAGGCCCGAATCAAAACGCCCCTCATCAAAAGGGCCCCGGTCAAAAGAACTCCACAACAAAAGGGCCCGAGAATAGTTTGATAACGAAAAAAATTGGGATTTAGGTAGCGATAATAAACATTATAATGACTGACTGCATTTTTGCATTACGTTACTATACTGAGAATTTTTGGGAAGACTGTTAATGAATGACAACCAACGTCAGTAAGAGGGGCGACTTTTGATGGAAGTTACAATTTTAAAAATTTACATTTTACGAATGTAATCCACGATAACTGCGCAAATGTATGGTAGAATTTCATTTACGGTGGAAAACATTAATGTTCTCAAAACAAACGTTCAAAAAAAGAAAAAAACAACCACTTTTTGTTCATTGTTATGCAAATTTAATGATTATTATTATTATTATTATTATTATTATTATTATTATTATTATTATTATTATTATTATTATTATTATTATTATTATTATTACCTTTTCTATTATTATCATTAATAATAATAATAATATACAAGGTCAGTGTAGCCTATGCTTTCAAACCAATATACACCACTGCTCGAAACTATTAACTCTATATTACTCCGTGTATAGAACAATATAATACAGTAACGCCCGCAGGATTTTTTCCAACGAGGGAGGGAAGCAAGAGACCGATATAGAAAAATCTTTAAGTTGTACGTCCCACGATTATGCCGGCTAGACTAAGGTAGACGGTGATGATGAGTAATGAATGAAATGGTGGAATGAAGTAAATGGGAGGAAACGTGAGAACCCCGAGAAAACCCACGCACACGGTGTTTGTCTAACACAAAGTTCAAGTGGCGTGGGCTGGAATCGAACCAGGGACCCCAAGCAGCAGAGGTGAACGCAGAACCACTGAACCACCGCTCCCCCTGAGTCAAACGGCCACGCGTGAAAAGGACCAGGGTCAAAAGGTCTCTGCAACAAAAGGATGCGAGTCACAAGTCCCGAATCAAAAACGCAACTCATCAAAAGGGCTTGCGTCAAAAGAGCCCGAATCGAAAGGAGCCAAATTAAAACACCCCTTATAAATAGAGCCCTGTCAAAAGGGTCGCACGGCAAAATGGCTCAAGTCAAAAGACCCTGCGTCAAATGGGCCCAGGTGAAAAAGGGGCCCGCTGCAAAAGGGACCGAGTCAAACGGCCCCGGGTTAAAAGGGCTCGAATTGAAAGGAGCCGAATCAAAACGCCCCTCATAAATAGAGCCCGGTCAAACGGGTCCCACGGCGAAATGACCCAAGTCAAAAGGACCTGCGTCAAACGCGCCTTTGTCAAAAATGGGCTCGCTATAAAAGGGCCTAAGTCAAACGGCCCAGCGTCAAGAGGGCCCGTATCAAAATGTCTCCACAACAAAAAGGCCCGAATCAAAACGCCCCTCATCAAAAGGGCCCCGGTCAAAAGAACTCCACAACAAAAGGGCCCGAGAATAGTTTGTTAACGAAAAAAATTGGGATTTAGGTAGCGATAATAAACATTATAATGACTGTCTGCATTTTTGCATTACGTTACTATACTGAGAATTTTTGCGAAGACTGTTAAGGAATGACAACCAACGTCAGTAACAGAGGCGACTTTTGATGGAAGTTACAATTTTAAAAATTTACATTTTACGAATGTAATCCACGATAACTGCGCAAATGTATGGTAGAATTTCATTTACGGTGGAAAACATTAATGGTCTCAAAACAAACGTTCAAAAAAAGAAAAAAAACAACCACTTTTTGTTCATTGTTTTGCAAATTTAATGAAGATGATGATGATGATGATGATTATTATTATTATTATTATTATTATTATTATTATTATTATTATTATTATTATTATTACCTTTTCTATTATTATCATTAATAATAATAATAATATACAAGGTCAGTGGTAGCCTATGATTTCAAACCAGTATACACCACTGCTCGAAACTATTAACTCTATATTATTCCGTGTATAGAACAATATAATACAGTAACTATGCAACATCATAATCACTAACGCCCGCAGGATTTTTTCCAACGGGGGAGGGGGGCAAAAGACCGATATAGAAATATCTTTGAGTTTTACGCGTCACGGTTATGCCGGTTAGGCTAAGGGAGACGGTGATGATGTGTAATGAATGAAATGGTGGAATGAAGAAAGTGGGAGGAAACGTGAGAACAACGAGAAAACCAACGCACACGGTGTTTGTCTAACACAAAGTTCAACTGGCGTGGGCTGGGATCGAACCCGGGATCCCAAGTAGCAGAGGTTAATGCTCTACCACTGAGTCACCGCGGCCCCTGAGTCAAACGGCCCCGCATCAAAAAGCCCGGGTCAAATGGTCTCCGCAACAAAAGGGCGCGAGTGAACTCTCGAATCAAAACACCTCTCATCAAACGGGCTCTGGCCAAAAGGGGACGAATCAAAATGCCCCTCATAAAAAGTGCCCGGGTTAATGGGTCCCTCGACTAAATGACCCAAGTCAAAAGGCCCTGAGTCAAATGGGCCCAAGTAAAAAGGGGCCCGCTGCAAAAGGGACCGAGTCAAACGGCCCCGGGTTAAAAGGGCCCGAATTGAAAGGAGCCGAATCAAAACGCCCCTCATAAATAGAGCCCGGTCAAACGGGTCCCACGACAAAATGACCCAAGTCAAAAGGACCTGGGTCAAACGCGCCCTTGTCAAAAATGGGCCCGCTATAAAAGGGCCTAAGTCAAACGGCCCTGCGTCAAGAGGGCCCGGGTCAAAATGTCTCCACAACCAAAATACCCGAATCAAAACGCCCCTCATCAAAAGGGCCCCGGTCAAAAGAACTCCACAACAAAAGGGCCCGAGAATAGTTTGTTAACGAAAAAATTTGGGATTTAGGTAGAGATAATAAACATTATAATGACTGTCTGCATTTTTGCATTACGTTACTATACTGAGAATTTTTGGGAAGACTGTTAAGGAATGACAACCAACGTCAGTAACAGAGGCGACTTTTGATGGAAGTTACAATTTTAAAAATTTACATTTTACGAATGTAATCCACGATAACTGCGCAAATGTATGGTGGAATTTCATTTACGGTGGAAAACATTAATGGTCTCAAAACAAACGTTCAAAAAAAAACCCTTTTTGTTCATTGTTATGCAAATTTAATGATTATTATTATTATTATTATTATTTATTACTTTTTCTATTATTATCATTAATAATAATAATAATAATAATAATAATAATAATAATAATAATAATAATAATAATAATAATAATAATATACAAGGTCAGTGATAGCCCATGCTTTCAAACCAGTATACGCCACTGCTCGAAACTATTAACTCTATATTACCCCATGGTACTCATTTTATGTTACTCCGTCCCACTCTCCCAAGGTATGCAAGGGTGCCTTCTTAATCCTTGCCCCAAGGCAAGAAAAGCAAACAATATTTTCGCAAATACAGAGGGAGAGGGAGTGACTCAGAACGCACAGAGCTCGCTGTATAGCTACAAGAGACCCATGGGTAATTAGTTGCCCTCTTGTTACAAGGCGTTTGGTCAGTACCTATCAAGCTGAGTTCCATTAGTTGAACATTGAGTTGACTGTTAGAATACAACAGCAGCAACAACTAGTCCCTTTTGTTTACTTTTCACGAATATTTTTCACCTTCATGCGTATTGCGTAGATTTAAATGACATGTGTCAAGTATATATTCCCAAAAAGATATGAGTACTCAAAAGACAAAAACATGTAGCTATTTTTGTTTTCCCTTTTTCTATTAGCCAGTGGAAGTGTGTATGGTTGTTTCACATCCTTCTTGTAGTTTGCTTACTATTCCTTCTTCTTTTTAGTTGAGCTTTTGGCTATGAATACCACCGTTACAAGACGGGGTTGTTATGATAGTGGCGTATTTTCGCCCCAAGAAATTACGGAAATAATAAATAATGTAGACTACAATGCTTTTGAAACGGACGATGAACGTAGTTTGTAGGAAGATTCTAGCATCATTCTGTGACACACATGCCATTTTTCATATAGCCTCGCTGCTGAACGGAACGTTAAACCAGTGGCGGAGTAGACACACACATTATATATACAGGGTGGCCCATTTTAATCTTTCCACGGAAATATCTCGAAAACGTTTGAGCATAAATAAACTGAACAAAAACTCAAATAGGAAATACCATGAGGCAAATCGAACGGCGCTGTCGCGATACCCCCAGGGCCGCTCTTCAAGGGGGCCCGGGGCTAAATTGTAAATATTAAATGGAAACATGGGGCGAGGGAGATTTCATTCGATAGATCTTTAAAAACTAAAAAGCGATGTGGCAAAAGATTTTTCATATCGGTCACCGTATTCGAAATGGCCGCCAAAATATGTTACCTGCATCACATAAACGTCCAGTAGCACTAATATGGAAACGGTTGAACATAAATGAACCAAACCAAAACTCAAATAGGAAAGTCGTGGGGCAAATCGAATAATGTTATCGCGGTGCCCCCAGGGCCGCCTTTCATCTTAGCCCAGACCCAACTTAGAAATTTTATATGAAAATATGGGTCACGTGATACCTCGTTCGATAGGTCTTCATACACTAAACAGCGTTGTGACAAAAGATTGTTCATATGGGCCACCGTTTTCAAAATGGCCGCTAAGACATCTTGCCTGTATCAGATAAAACGTCCAGTACCACTAATATGAAAACGGTTGAAGATAATAACGGATGAACAGAATAAAACTTCTACAGGAAATCACAGAGGGTATTTATCATTTCACGGCTCAAAACGGGGTCAAAACGGGCCTGGGTCAAACGCGCCCTTGTCAAAAATGGGCCCGCTATAAAAGGGCCTAAGTCAAACGGCCCTGCGTCAAGAGGGCCCGTATCAAAATGTCTCCACAACAAAAAGGCCCGAATCAAAACGCCCCTCATCAAAAGGGCCCCGGTCAAAAGAACTCCACAACAAAAGGGCCCGAGAATAGTTTGTTAACGAAAAAAATTGGGATTTAGGTAGCGATAATAAACATTATAATGACTGTCTGCATTTTTGCATTACGTTACTATACTGAGAATTTTTGCGAAGACTGTTAAGGAATGACAACCAACGTCAGTAACAGAGGCGACTTTTGATGGAAGTTACAATTTTAAAAATTTACATTTTACGAATGTAATCCACGATAACTGCGCAAATGTATGGTAGAATTTCATTTACGGTGGAAAACATTAATGGTCTCAAAACAAACGTTCAAAAAAAGAAAAAAAACAACCACTTTTTGTTCATTGTTTTGCAAATTTAATGAAGATGATGATGATGATTATTATTATTATTATTATTATTATTATTATTATTATTATTATTATTATTATTATTATTATTATTACCTTTTCTATTATTATCATTAATAATAATAATAATATACAAGGTCAGTGGTAGCCTATGATTTCAAACCAGTATACACCACTGCTCGAAACTATTAACTCTATATTATTCCGTGTATAGAACAATATAATACAGTAACTATGCAACATCATAATCACTAACGCCCGCAGGATTTTTTCCAACGGGGGAGGGGGGCAAAAGACCGATATAGAAATATCTTTGAGTTTTACGCGTCACGGTTATGCCGGTTAGGCTAAGGGAGACGGTGATGATGTGTAATGAATGAAATGGTGGAATGAAGAAAGTGGGAGGAAACGTGAGAACAACGAGAAAACCAACGCACACGGTGTTTGTCTAACACAAAGTTCAACTGGCGTGGGCTGGGATCGAACCCGGGATCCCAAGTAGCAGAGGTTAATGCTCTACCACTGAGTCACCGCGGCCCCTGAGTCAAACGGCCCCGCATCAAAAAGCCCGGGTCAAATGGTCTCCGCAACAAAAGGGCGCGAGTGAACTCTCGAATCAAAACACCTCTCATCAAACGGGCTCTGGCCAAAAGGGGACGAATCAAAATGCCCCTCATAAAAAGTGCCCGGGTTAATGGGTCCGAGGGTCCGTGAAAATATGGGTCACGTGATACCTCGTTCGATAGGTCTTCATACACTAAACAGCGTTGTGACAAAAGATTGTTCATATGGGCCACCGTTTTCAAAATGGCCGCTAAGACATCTTGCCTGTATCAGATAAAACGTCCAGTACCACTAATATGAAAACGGTTGAAGATAATAACGGATGAACAGAATAAAACTTCTACAGGAAATCACAGAGGGTATTTATCATTTCACGGCTCGAAAATGTTGCAACGGAAGAGAAGATGATTAGAGTAAGGTGCCATAATGCAAAGGAGGAAATCTAATTCCTAGAAAACGGTCCAACGATAAGTGGGTGAAGGGGACGGGAAGGAACGGTGAAATTTTAAACGAGAACCTTAGTTTTTGCAAATTGTATCTACACAACATAATTATCTGATATATGTTTTTTATGAGGTATATGTCTGTAATGGAAAAAAGTCGGTAAAATTCTTGTTAAACGGTACCTTCCATTTTGATTGCATGAAATAATTTGTGCAAAATAAATCAACTGAAATGCGAAACCAATTTGTCGAACAATGCAATTTTAGAACAACGTGTAGAAACGTTGGTTTTCTCAAAAGTCGTCTGCAGAATATCGGTTCATTACGGTACCAGTCACTTGTACACCCCAAGTGTTTCAGGAGCTCCTCCGTGGCTAAGCGGTTAGCGTACGCGCCTTTGGCGTGGGAGACCCGGGTTCGATTCCCGGTGGGAGCACTGTAGTTCGGATTGCATGTTAATCAGTAGGTCCACGTCTCATATAGCCTCGCTGTTGAACGAGACGTTAAACCCAAAATCAACTCAACTCAACCAAGTGTTTCAGACAAACCATACCTATTGCAAGTAAATGTGGGGGTTCTCATTTGAAATTTTACCATTCATTTCCGCTTCACCCCTTACGGAAGGAGATCGGAAAGATAATTTTCTAAGAATTAGATTTCCTCTTTAGCATTATCAGTTATACTTTAATAATCTTATTCTCCATTGGATCATTCTCGAGGCGTGGAATGAATAATACCCTCTGTGATTTCCTATAGGCGTTCTATTCTGTTCATCCGCTATAATTTTCAACCGTTTTCATATTAGTGATACTGGACGTTTTATCTGATACAGGCAAGATGTCTTGGCGCCCATTTTGAAAACGGTGACCCATATGAACAAACTTTTGCCACAACGCTGTTTAGTGTATGAAGATCTGTCGAACGATGTATCACGTGACCCATATTTTCGTTTAAAAATTCTAAGTTGGGCCTGGGCCCCCATGGAAGGCGGCCCTGGGCGCACCGCGACAACATTATTCGATTTGCCCCATGACTTTCCTATTTGAGTTTTGGTTTGGTTCATTTATGTTCAACCGTTTTCATATTAGTGCTACTGGACGTTAATCTGATATAGGTAACATATTTTGGCGGCCATTTTGAATACGGTGACCTATATGAAAAACCGTTTGCCACATCGCTTTTTAGTTTTTAAAGATTTATCGAATGAAGTGTCACTCGCCCCATGTTTCCATTTAAATTTTTTAAGTTGGCCTCGGGCCCACTTGAAGAGCGGCCCTGGGGGCACCCCGATATCATCATTCGATTTGCCCTATGGTATTTCTTATTCATCAGTGGGGAGCTTTAGTAACTCCGGAAAATTCTCAAGGCTAAAGCTAACCATCTCCATTCTCAACTATTGGCACATGACTTCTTGTCCAAAGGTAGTGGAGGTTTTGAAATATGACACATTTCAACATTCCCTTAACATTTCTCAAAACATCTTTTGCTCCGAGGGAAACACTTGTAGCTCATTAACAAAAAATAGTTAAATGATTAATCTATATACATTATTTTAAAGTAGCTGTCGTGCCATTGCTTATTAACAACCAAATAATACTAGAAATCCTATTCTAAAAATACACGAATCATGCTTATTTTCTGTAAAGTATATAGTATTATATATAGTATAATACTATATACTTTACAGAAAATATATACTAATATATATAGTATTTGTAAGGCATATGTTTAATATCTTCCTTTAAGTATAAACTTTTATAATTAGTGAAATTTGGTGAACAGTATTTTTTTGGAAGCATATATTTTTGAATGGTACCTCACTTGCAAGAAATGGGGGCATTACTTCCGCATACCCTTCTTAGGGATAGTCATTTCTAAATACATTAGAAATGAACTGTAAAGTAAACAAAAAAACGATAGAAGTAAACAACCAAATACCTTACAACACCTAACTTAATACCTAATACCAAATACCTTACCTAATTAATACCTTACAGTCTTGTAAATGAGCTTCATACCTTATTCTTCATTTCAGCGAAAATATTAGTTAGTCCAGGAGCATATGTCAATATTTCCTAGTCCGTGGGATTTTGAATGAAGGGATGTTGCGGATAGGTGGAATATCTTCATTAGGAGGTACCTAATCATGTGGTACCAGGTGGCAAGCCGAAAACCGTGACAGGGGACCGGGAGGGGGGAAACAAAATGGCCGCCAGTGACAGTTGTCTCTCTGGCTTTAAAGTGCTATAACTTCTACAACTTTTATACTAAAACCTTGAAGGTTGTGCAAATATGTAAATAAATAATCAAACATTCCATTTTAGAACAATTTGCTGCAATAGCAACGCCATATTTTAAATATAGCGCCCTTAAATCCCAAAATTCGGTATTATTTATTTCTTTTCTTTATATTCAAACGAAAATAACTCGTAAACTGCCACAGGTACGCGAAATTACCTTGAAACAAATGTTGTGGGTCCATGTAAGGGCTTTCCAACGAGGTATATGCCATTTCTGTATCTTTAAAACTAACGGAGCTAGACTAGTTTATGTTACAGTATGTGTATACCTTATAGCTTTTAATATATGGCTAGTAAAATTAGGCGAAATTTGCAATTGTAAGTTCGTGTGTTTTGTGTGAAGGATCTTTACGAGTTGAGGGAATGCCTTCACTAGAAGGTACCTAATCACGTGGTACCAGGTGGCAAGTCGAAAAACGAGGCAGGGGACCGGGAGGGGGAAAGAATATGGCCGCCGGTGAAATTCGTCTCTCTAGTTTTAGAGTGCTATAACTTCTACAAATTATATATTAAAATTTTCGTGATTGTGCAAAAATGTAAATAATACATTATAAATTTTATTTTAGAACAATTTGGTGCCATAGCGACTCCATATTTTAAATATTGCCGTGCTTCAGTATCAAAATTAGATTATTATTATTTGTCCATTTCTTTATATTCAAAGGTAAACAACTTGTAAACAGCCACAGGTAGTCGGAATTGGCATGAAATAAACTTGTAGGCCAGATCGGTGGCTTTGAAATGAGAGATTGATGTCGTATCTTTAAAACTAACACAAAATAACTAGTTAATGTAATGGTAGGTGTCAGAATTTGTGGGTTTTAATAGCGAAAGCACAACACGAACATAAACTGAAAAGAAATGCAACATAATTAACCTTGGCTTTACGTACTTTTAGCTAATATCTTTAATATGATGCTCTGTGATACAATTAGTTTAGAAATATATCCTCGAATTACACATTTTCGGATGTAAAAGAGTTACACCTACAGAAAATATTTATTCTTGTGAGAATTTTTTGTAACTAATAAGTATATACTATTGTTTATAATATAGATGATTTACTTCATTTAAATGAACCTTGGGGTTTGATTTACTTCATTTATCTATTGTTTAGAGAATCCACTTTCTATCTGACCCAATCGGTACTATAAAAAACACTCAGTTCGTTAGTGGGTTTTTACTACTTGGTTTCTCACCTTAGCATTCCTTACACTGTATTTCTAAGGTCTCTCCCCTAAGATGTCACACCTATGATTTCTCACCTGAGCATTCCTTACACAATATTTTAAAGATTTCTACCCTATGATGTAACACTGATGTTTTTACACCTGAGCATTCCTTATACAATATTTTAAAAAGATTTCTACCCTATGATGTAACACTGATGTTTTTACACCTGAGCATTCCTTCCATCATATTTTTAAGGTTTCTCCCCTACGATGTCACACTTATGGTTTCTCACCTCAGCATTCCTTACACTATACTTTTAAGGTTTCTCTCCTATGATGTCACACCGATAGCATTTCTATCGGTGTGACACCATAGGAGAGAAACCTTAAAAGTATTACTACATTTTTCACCTGAGCATTCCTCATATACTATTTCTAAGGTTTCTCCCTTACGATGTAACTCGTATGGTTTCTCACTAGTCATCGAGAGTCTCATCACTGTCATCTTCTGAATCTTCCCATCGTAAGTCATGGTTTGCACACTGATCTTCATCTCCTCCACAAAGACACAGTTCTGTACATCGCATGGTCCGAGATCGACATTTGCATGTCAAAGAACATTTACTTACTGTGCAACCGCAGCGAATCAACTGCAATACAGTCTCTGGAGCGCAAGGTAGTGTGCACATCACAGGAATAATATTATTTTCGTCACTGGTTTCTTCTTCCCATCCACAATCTAGTGGGCTTGGCAGATTTGGATGTGATTTTCCACAATAGTACTTGGAAGTTCACCCTTTTAATGAAAGGTGTAAGAGCCGCTCTGGTTGGAGGAAGACCTGAGCCTTGAATGTCCCTTTTCGTGAATAGCCACCATCGTAGTTTCCCAATATCTTGAATTTTAGTGTTCGGCACATAAACATTGCAAATGAACTTCTGAATTAGCCTTTCATCATCGTCATTGAACTTACTAGAACCGAGGTTTCCAAGAGATGCAAGAATGTCAACTCCAGCGTTGTAAAATGCTTTCCAAAACATCTTCTTTGACTTCCTTGAAAATGCCCCAGTAATATCACACCCTGAAATAGCATGGAATCCAAGTAAGACTTCTAATCTAGAAGATCCAAGAGAGATACGGATGGTATGAATATCTATCATTCTCTTATTAACTCTAACTCCAGTGACAAACTTCGTATTGGCAGGTAAGTGTCTAGACCACCACACACAAAGAACAAGTATATCAGTATCTTGGGACATTATGTGGATGGTCTGTGCCCCTTGAGACGCTGCATAAAGACTGTGAAGTATTATTTTTGTATCTGCTTCTTTATGAATACTTTTAACTCATTGATGTCCTTCAATTCTGAAGATTTTGCTTCTGTCCTCCAGCTGGCAACTAAGCGTTTTCCCAATTTACTCGCATGAAGAATTTTTTCTGAAAGATAAGCAGTAAATGCATCTTTGGTTTTTGGATGAGATAAAAGATTTTTCATAGTGACATTTTTTATATTGGCAGAGTCAGATATCTTGTATTCGTTTGTTGGGCTGTCTCTTGCTCTTTTCTTCCACATTGACATCTTTAATGATTTATTTCCATACGTATCGAAAACAAGGTGAGTTTCATCGTATTTCAACATTGTTGACTTTATTCTTTTGCAGAATTCTGTAGACAAATCGAGACATGTGTTAACATGCGCTGGCTTTTTCAACGCTTGGAGTTCCGCCATGCTATCAAGAACAGCAACAGAGTAAGAAGTACTTGATTTTTTGATTGAAGCTTCAGTGCAATTAATTACGGGTGGTGTTGTATCTCTTTCTTCCAGTTCTACTCTTTGGTCAAGTCTTTTCATAAACGTAAGCAGAGTTGAAGCATTGGTAGGACTGCTATCAATCAAAGGTAATCGACAAACTCTCGTTTTGGGCATGGTCTTGTTAAGAATCGAATTGTAAGCCGACCATGTCGGCACCACAGGAGATTCAGAGTTTGTTGTAGCTCTTCCAGAAGATTTCTTATACTGTTCTTCTGAATCTTCAAAATCATCAGTGTGCGATCGGAGAAATTGCAAACTTGCCATCATCCAGACTATGTCATCTCGTTCGTATCTTTGAATTAACTCAGAACTTTCCTCTGGAGACTTTGCTGAACTTACCAGAGAGGGATTTGACGGTCTTAATGATCCTGAGATGACACAAGGTAGCATTTTAGACATTGATTCGGGTATCTTCTCGAGAGATCTAATCGTAGGTTTTTCTGACAAACTGATTTGAGAAGATACATCTTCCTCCTGTTTCTCTTGATAAATAACCATAACAGTACCATGTAGAGTCCCTTTACCATATGGCAAGTATTCTTGGAAGTCAATATTACCTGCCGCGCAATACACAAACCTTCCTGGAACAAGTTCTGATGGTATATAATGTCCACCTGAGGAATCCATACTCTTGATAATTTCATTTGCTATTTGAGTCTCGATACGAAGAATTTTGTTATATTAGATAGACACACCTGCGTGATGTAAAAACTGTACAATAAATTTACTTCGTGTTGCTGAGTGCATAGTGAGCCCAACTGCCACTTGTAATAGTAGATCATGAGTGTGGCGTACATTGCCTTTAGAGCTTTCTTTTGTATATGCTGCTTGATGAGGAGACAATATTTCATACATGAACGTCTGTGATAGTGTTTGACTTCTTTCATTGATTGCAAAATCTGCGTTTTCACATCCGATTTTATTCTCTCCTTTGCAACACCATTTGAACAAATGAGAGATCTCCTCTGGAATAGACTTCTTTACATCACTTTCACCAACAGTCCCAGTAAACGACCACTTTTCACTTTGGAAAGCATATTTTCTCAAAACGTCTGCTGCTTTAAAAAGAATCTTAGTATTTCTTCCAACATCATCAGAATCCTGTTCAGTGTTAGCTGGAGCAATATCGTTTGTAATCTTTAAAGAAATTCTTTGAGGCTCGTTCTTCCTCTTCGGATGGGAAAAAACAACACCAACATTTTCCAATTCTTCCTCTATCAAGGCTTTCAACTGTTTTCTAGTCAGAAGTTTATCGTCACTCAAATTATTGCTTTTAGCAATGGAATTATAAAGTTTCTCTACCTCACCCATTGACGTAACACGACCTTCATGAAGGAATTTGCTTAGTGAATAAATAAATTCTGTTTTGGTAGTCTCTTCACTCACAGAGCTAAGACCAGAATCCCTCTTACCTTCGCTTTTCCGTAACACGTTAACAACATGAGTATTCCAGCAAGACTTGTGTGATCCTGTGCATGAGCACCTACAGGATCAATGCAGTTATTTTGAACACTTCATTCTTTGACAAACTTACTGCTTCTTTCAAACGACTGCCGGATCGATCGTAGGCAATGACATACAGCGGGTTTCATCGTTTTCCTTCTTCGTCACAGAAGAAACATTTTGTTTTCTCATAAGTTGGTGTTTGTGATCTTGTAATATATGAGTTTGCACCCTCCGAGTCTTCATAATGTGTAATGGGGATTTCCTGTTGCTCTTTTTCAAACGATCTTCTAGTTCTTTCCATCATCTCCTTGTGTGTGCAGTTCTTATCAAGCAATCAACATGCCATGATGCATTTTCATTTCTTAGATCTTCACTTGTTACTTCACCCAAACGTCTATACAGTTCAATGTATTCTTTGTCCATCCATTCTGCTCTCAATTTTATACATTGTAGCGCTTTTTCATAATTGGAGGATTTCACAAGTGGTTTCTGTGTTTCCTCTTGACAAAAAATACACATGGAATAGTTTGTACTTAATTTTATTTTCTTCGCCGAAGGAGGTAGCTGCACTTGCAGATGACTTTTGATATTTTTCTCATGCTCTTCCATTTTCCTACTTCATTCTACTATACTCTTCATGCGTCCAACAAAGAAAAAATCTTTCAATGCCAAAGAACTAATAATAATAAAAACAAAAAAACTATTATAAAGCTTCACACACACACAGAGAGAGAGAGAGAGAGAGCGGCGGCCATATTGTTTTCCCCCTCCCGGTCCCCTGCCACGGTATTCGGTTTGCCACCTGGTACCACATGATTAGATACCTTCTAGTGAATGCATTCCCTCAACCCGTAAAGATCCTTCACACAAAACTCACGAACTTACAAATGCAGGTTTCGCCTAATTTTACTAGCCATATATTAAAAGCTATAAGGTATACACATACTGTAACATAAACTAGTCTAGCTCCGTTAGTTTTAAAGATACAGAAATGGCATATACCTCGTTGGAAAGCCCTTACATGGACCCACAACATTTGTTTCAAGGTAATTTCGCGTACCTGTGGCAGTTTACGAGTTATTTTCGTTTGAATATAAAGAAAAGAAATAAATAATACCGAATTTTGGGATTTAAGGGCGCTATATTTAAAATATGGCGTTGCTATTGCAGCAAATTGTTCTAAAATGGAATGTTTGATTATTTATTTACATATTTGCACAACCTTCAAGGTTTTAGTATAAAAGTTGTAGAAGTTATAGCACTTTAAAGCCAGAGAGACAACTGTCACTGGCGGCCATTTTGTTTCCCCCCTCCCGGTCCCCTGCCACTGTTTTCGGCTTGCCACCTGGTACCACATGATTAGGTACCTCCTAATGAAGATATTCCACCTACTCGCAACATCCCTTCATTCAAAATCCCACGGACTTACAAATGCGCCTGGACTAAGTAGCCCTTTCTTTGAATTCAAATATCCTACAAAGCTTCCATACCAAGTTCTTTATTGTAAGTGTCCGTGATTCAGAAAGTTTGTCATGCTGTTCGTTAAGTAAGTTACACTCTCTTCAGGGCATTCATTGAATGTTTATAAAAAACTGGAGTTGATGGAATGCTCAATACAATATTTAGCAGCTTCGTTGTTTCCTGATATATACTTTGAGGTTCATTACTGAGAATATATTTCAAGTATTCGGGAAGAGAAATGTGTTCTATCGGAACATATGTTGATAAGTTCATTCTTAAGCTGATCTGAACAAAAAGTATTAGGAAAGGTGGATATCAAGTCATTCAGTTTGCCGTATGGAATAATTTGTTGATGCATACTAAATATTCTATAATTTATTAGTTCTACAATGACCAGATTTATGTATTTTTCAAATCTTTCATTTGGACAATTATTCAGCGAAGAATCTAATATAAATAAAGTAGAGTTTGTTTGTGTGTCTATCTATCTATCTTTGTGTCTGTGTGCGCCAGCGGACCAGACGAGTGGACCGAGTTACCAAAATTTGGTCACGGGTACCTTGATCCAGGCCCCAGACCAAGACAAAAAGGTTTCTCTTTTTCAAAATTCGAACCGGGGGGAACATTTCCGGGACATGTAAAAGTACTTGTCACTCTCGAAAAGATAAAAGTGATAGAATTGCCAATACATCTAAAATTTTTATTAGGGAGTCTTGTTTTTTTTTTTTTTTTTTTTTTTTAATTCTGATGTTGGAGACATATAGGGACAATATATATATACTAATGTTCTTCAAGAGTACGTTCCAACAATTAAACATTTTATAGAGGGAGCTCGAAAAATGGTTTAAAATAAAAACAAATAAGAAGAAATAGCAGTCTGTTTCTGTCACTTACAAATCCAGCTTAAAATGAAGATAGGTAGCCCTGTAAACGTAGTCAGAACAGCAACTGTCTTTTCGAAAGTACTACAGTGAAACCTCTACCAACGGACACCTCCCGTAACGGACATATTTTGTAATTCCCAAACACTGTAATAGGAAAAAACATATTAATAAACCTTTCTAAAGCGGACACTCTCTAGTACGGACACGGACAGTCTTTCCTGTCTTTTATAGGTATTATTTACCTCTGTATTACGAACACTTTCTCTAGAAACAAGTTGGAAAGTGCAGTAAAAATACATTTTTAGTAATTCATACATGTGTCATCAAGGAAGCATTGTGACATTTTTCTTCCTCAACTGGCTGCTCACAAGTAAGGGACCATATGGTTGTCGCGCAAATCAGATGCAGACATACGCCATCTGATTGAGCATGAAAAGATATGGAGAACACAGAAATTTAAGGTGCTAAGGGCCATAGGGAGCGGAGCGAGGAAAGAGGAAACATTGAATGTCGGCAAAATTGAAGAAAGTTAGGAATGACGGAAAAGTTAATTTCTTGCAAACAGGGAAAGAAAGTCAACCAAAAGAGCGAAACTAAACATAACAAGAGCATCAAGGACGAAGAAAGATCATAATCAGGGTTGCCATCCGGACCGTAGTGTTACCAGCGCTGCATAACATTGATATGGAAGGTATAGCACAGTATAGCAATTCATGCACAAAGACAAATATTAGTAACACAAAAGATAATTGAAAAGACTCTGTACACGTGCGTAAAAAGGTTTAACGATAGTCGTGAGTAAATAATGTACATGAGGGAGGACAAATATAGACATGAAAGTGAAGGGGGTACACATGATAACACAGAAACGAAAGTGTTTGGGAGCATCGTTCCATGATGATGATGATGATCGGTGTTCTGCCCATGGTGGTTTGCATGGTTGGTGGTGAAGGCTTTCTCCGCCTTCAGTCATTTGTTCGTTACCAGTTTTCCTCTAGGCGTTTCCAAAAGATGATACGGTACGCTTTGGTTTTTTCAAATGTGGCTACTCCAATGAACATCCTGGACAGTTTGAAACACCTTCCGCATATTGCTTTGAAAAAGGACTCACAGAGGAATGCTGCATAGACGCGTGTGACCAGCTTGCTTTCATCCCCTGTGCTCACTGCGAGAAATGTTTGTGTGTTGACCACGCATTCATTCCTGATCTTCACGTCAACTGCAATTAAACTACAAATGGTGCGTACTGTTCTCTATTTTCCTCCATTTGTATTCACGCGGGTGTAATATTCGCTCACGACTACGTTAAACCTTTTTACGCACGTGTACAGAGTCTTTTCAATTGTATTTTGTGTTACTAATATTTTTTCTTGTGCATGAATTGCTATACTGTGCTATATCTTCCATATCAATGTTATGCAGCGCTGGCAACACTGCAGTCCGGATGGCAACCCTGATTATGATCTTTCTTCGTCCTTGATGCCCTTGTTATGTTTAGCTTCTTTCTTTTGGTTGTCTTTCTTTCCCTGTTTGCAAGAAATTAACTTTTCCGTCATTCCTAACTTTCTTCAATTTTGCCGACATTCAATGTTTCCTCGCTCCGCTCCCTATGGCCCTTAGCACCTTAAATTTCTGTGTTCTCCATATCTTTTCATGCTCAATCAGATGGCGTATGTCTGCATCTGATTTGCGCGACAACCATATGGTCACTTACTTGTCAGCAACCCAGACAAAGTCTCTGTTTAACAACACTCTCATGTCCTTTGCTTGCATCCACTCCCACCCAAACTGTTTTGGACAGAAAAGTGTTTGACAGTTACCCACAATTTGGGATGGCACGTTATGGTACTGTTCCGCTAGAATCTGTAAGCAAGCAGAAGACAAGTTTGGTATTTTTGGCCCGCGGGTACATATATTGTCTGAAAAAAAAACACTACTGGACTGCAATTAACTCACAAATTAAAACAACATACCGAAAATGTAGTAAGTAGTAGCAAGTGTAAAGAGCAGAGAACTATATCACCTTATTTCCATGTTGTGCCTCGAACATAGAGTATTGGGTGGCGGAGGAAAATTCAGGCATTTTTGTAATATTCGTAAATACATGATTCATGCAAAAATATTTGTTTTCTAAATGCGTATTATCTTGTTTACTAATTTACGTCATAAAATATTGAAACCTCTCTAAGGCGGACACCTCTCTATAGCGGACAATTTGTGATTCCCCATGGCTGTGCGCTTTAGAGAGGTTTCACTGTACTACATAGCACGAGTCTTTGGACTTTAACTTCTCACGTGGCTGTTTGTTTTTCCTACGCTTCTATAGGAATAATGTTCAAGGTTTCGTGAGACCCTGTCTTTCATACGGAAGCATTAAAAAAAAGCTCAGAATAAATTATAGGAAATTTTAAGTTCATAATCTAAATTGCAAAATTTTAAGTTAGTAATTTAGGCTTAATGGCTTAATACATATAACATTCTAAAGGGTAGACGCTGTCTCCCCTCAGGCCTTGCCACTGCGTTAAACTCAAAATCAAAACTCAACACATGCCTCTTTTTATTTAAAAATATTGTGTGGTATACAATATGCGGAATTCATGATGACTACTATGATGTATACTAAATCATTTAAAGCAGTTTCTACACCAATGCTAAATTGTAACATTTGCTTTTCCTCCGTCTATGCACCTCTTTGTTACTGCCCTATCATGATACATTTTTTTCTACTAGATACAAATGTCAAACATAGCACACTCTGTCTCAAACAAATGATGTGTAATAAATGAGTTCAAATTCTCATTTGTGGGAATATTCAAGCTTAAGTTGAAGTGTAAAATCATAACCTTTTACATTTAAAACAATATTGTGTGATATGCAATATGGCGGAATTCAAGATGCCTTCCATGGTGACCACACTCCAAATTAATGCAGGTTTTGCAATAATACCATTTGTAACATTTATTTTTCCTCCGTCCGCGCATGTCGTTATTATTGTTCTGTCCCAATACTTTTCACTAACCCTGTATACAGATCCACATATGTATTCTCACAGTAAATTAAACTAATCTTTTCCACAGAATATTTTTCATACTATACTTTGATCCAGGGGTAGAAATGGAATTTTACAAGTAAGGGGAAAATCAGCAATAGATAAAGTTTGATTGGGCTATGTCACGAGAATACAAACTCAGAAAGACGGGAGTCAGGGGCAGACTGGCCAGAGCCATTAGGCCGCAATCGCGGCCTAGGCCCTCTCAGAAAAGAAAATATGAAACAATAAAGAAAGAAATAGAAAGAGATAAAAGCTAAAACAGAAGAAAGCTAAATAATTCGGTAAATCACTGTTATTATGCTGCCAACACACACTCCTCTTCCATCCTTTCATCAATCAGTAAGTTATCTTTTTAATAATGTCCTTTTTTTACTGGATTTGTGGCTAGGTCCATCTTTCACTATGGTCTTTTATTATCAGAAACTGTGATTTAGTTTGTACCTGGGGCCTTGGACCCTTCTTTCAATATATTGGACAGTTGGGGCCTTCTTTCATTACATTGAGCAGTTGTGGCCCTGAGTCCTTTATTCATTATATTGAGCAGTTGGGGACCTTCTTTCATTTCATTGAGCAGTTGGGCTCCTAGGCATTTTTTCATCATGTTGAGCTGTTGGGACCTGGAACTTTTTTTTATTATGTTGGGCAGTTGGGGCCCTTTCATCGTTGAAGACTGGGGTCTGGATTGTAGCTGGATCCATATTTAACCACAGACTGATTGGTCCTTTATGGATGTTAATGCATCTTGAAGGTATATATTTGATAACTCAAAAATGGAAAAACAGCGTATTTTTTTTAAAAAAAATATTTTCTATCATAAACGTTTACAAAATTGCAGGAGAAGACAGCGGAAGACGGCAAGAAAGCGGACATTTTCAGCATAATGGTTGATTCTATTTAAGATGTTTCAGTGCTGAATCAGCTTACTATAGTAATTCTCTGCGTTATAAGCGGTCAAGTATTTGGGCGGCTGTTAGCAGTTGTCGTAAAGAGTGACACTATAAGACAAGTAACTTAAAATGAAAACAAAAGAGTACTTTGTGCCAACAATGTTTTGATGTCTGATATTGTAAGTTGCTCTTTTGATGGAGCTGCTAACTTGAGCGGATGCTATAAAGCAGTTAAAGCATTACTGGAGAAGGATAATCCTGAAATCATTTACACCCAATGCATGGCTCATGCGCTTAATTTGGTTATGACACATTGGATTGAGTAGATCCCTGAAGCTGCAAATTTATTTGGTGTGGTTGAAACCAGTGCCGTGTTCTGTCTGAATACTACAAAAGAAAGAATGTTTGGAAGAAAATGATTGATGCAAGCCACGAGGGACATGACAAACTACGAAAATTTCAACAAGTTGGTGCAACAAGATTGTGGAGCAAAAAGAAGGCACTGAATGCGGTAGTCGACACTAACGAGTTTCGCTACGAAACGTGAAGCCAAGACGAGACGACTGTCTATCATCATCAAGATTTCTTTTATTTTTATTGTTCCTCAATGATGATGTACAGGACAGGAGTTTTAATGCGAAATCAACATTTCAAGCTAAACTTTGCTGAATAAATTGACAGAATTTAACACTGTAATGATGTGCTCTGTGTTTCAGGACTTGTTTACAGAAACGAAGCATGTTTCATAATACCTGCAGTCTCACGGATTGGACTATCGTACAACCTGGAGACTTGTAGACAATTTGCTGCAGCAGCTTCAGAAGAAAATAGAGGCAAAAGGTGTCTGTTTAAGCTTTACGAAAATACAAAAATATTTTGTGTGAAAAAAAAAAAAACGAAATCTGGCGGAGATAGCAATGGAAAAAGACTTTCCGCCCAGAAGAATCTTAAAGAAGAAGAAAATGTCAGGCGGCAGTTGAACTGGAAAAGAACTTAAATATAAGTGAAAATGATTTATTCAGAATAAAAAACTTCAACGAAAATTCTGAAAACAGCTGTTACATGAGTCAGTGACAGATTTCAGCAGCCAAATGAACTCTAAATGCTGGATCCCAAGCATTTTTCGGAAATCGGGAAGAATGGTGTGTCTGCAGGAGCTTTCAGAGTTCTTGCGAAAAAACTAAATATAAAATAGGAGGAAACATACAAAGAGCTCCAGCAGTTCTTTGCCGTGTATTCTGTTACAAAACGTTCTGGTTTTTGATGATCCTGAAGAGAATGATGCCCTGAATCCGTAGAAGATGTGATGATTATGCATCTGAGCATGCTATGGGAGATGGAAAATTTTGGACGGGATTCACGACAAGAGTGATAATGATGCTGCAAACACATTGTGTAAAACTTTTTTGCCTTGTGTAGGGAAAATTTTGTACCAATTTCTGTCAGTCTAGTTGTTTTAATAATTTATACATTGCATACAAACATGCGTTGTCTCTACCATGCACACAAGTGACATGTGAAAGGTGCTTCTCAAAGTTAAAGTTAGAGAGTAAACAAATTTCAGAGCTAATTTGTGTGAAGACATTTTGGACACATTTTTACTAATGAAAATGGGAAGAGATATGTTAAATTTAGTGTCTGTGAACGAAGTTATTCAGGAACTCTGCCATTCATAAACTGAACTGAAAAGAATCTTAACGTTGTAAAATTATTAGTTGTTTAGTGGTTCAGCAGTGTTTTTCATTTTCAGTAAAACGTCGTGTTCATTCCAGAGTCAAAAGTTATTATTAGTTGTTTGTTACAATTTTCAGCAAGCTGTTCTGTTCTTTCCATAGTAAAAAGCTATTGGCTATTATTTGTTTAGTGTTTCAGCTACTATACAGAGTGTCTCAAAATTCCCATGACATACGGTAACTCTCTTATTATCAGAGTTACAACAAAATGTAGGAGGGGAACTGTCTCCAAATATAATGTTTTCAATCTAAAGTGCAAGAATTTTTCGAATCGGACAAGCCGTTCGGGCTGTACGCTCTATATGCGCATAATGTTACATGAAAATGCAACTTTACCATTTACCTGGACCCAGAACATAAATGAATGAAGTTACTGTTTATTAAAAACTTTATTTGAAGACGGTACCTCCTCTTACATATTGTTGTAATTCTGATAATAACAGAGTTATCCTAAGTCAGGGGACTTTTTAGACACCCTGTGTGGCAATGCAATAATAATCATAAAATATTCTCTTGAAAGTTTGTTTCTGGAAATCCTGTGCTTGCTATGACATCAAATTTCCAATGACCAAAGGAAATCATAGCCTGCAAAAACTATCATGTAACAACGAATTTGCCACTACTTAACGCGACGGCTCATCGCATATGTTCATTTTACGCACTGGCGCAACCAGGAATTTATTTCGGGAGGGGACAAGAATATCCAATACGGTAGTCCGCAAACGACGTGCTGCACCTTGATATGGACAAAATTGAAAGTTTGAATTCTCCTCATTACAAGCAATTGCGTTATCCTTATTATTAACTTGCTAAAAAACCTTAAAATGAAAATTCTAATTCTCAAATTCCCTATTATTAACGGTTACAAGTTTTAAAATTTGCACTGTAATTATTATTTTGTACATCTTTGTTTTTGCATAAAATGACGCACTCTTTACTAACATTTATTACTCTAAGAAATTAATGTAGGGGTTTTCTCTGTGTATTTCTCTTTCGATAGTGCTTTGAGTTAATTCAATATTCATTTATGCATTGATCTATTTTGAAATTTCACCGAAATTTGTCTGCAACGCGGCTGTATAAGATAGACCAGGTTTGTTTCGGGAAGGCATGAGCCCCCGAGCTCATAGCTGGTTGCGCCACTGATTGTACGATATTTTAGAAATTGGTGTTATAGTCTGAGGGCTCTCCATGGTAACCGCGGACTAGGCCCTAATACACCCAGTCCGCCTATGACGGGACTGCAAGCAAACTTTCATAGAGAACGACTTAAGGTTGGTCTAAAGCCATGAAATAGTGTCGTCAGAAAGAAGTACAATTTTACGTTCGCAGGGGGCATAGCTTTCAGTTTTTACGAAATTTACAAAAATAGATGGCAGTGTTGTCGAACCCAATTTGGAAGATTGAGTGAAAGGTTTACCTCCCCTTCTTTATTTATTTTTCCTCGCGAAGGATGGGGTAGAGAGTGTGGGATGTCGTTTGTCTGCGACCTTCGTAGGAATTTTCTTTTTCGATACTTCTATCCCTCTAAGTAACCTGACACCACTGACCACTGTCTAGTAGTGATGGGCAAAATGGTTCATTTCGGAGAATCGATTCATTTAGTCTGATTCACTGAAATGATTCGATCATTTAATTCGTTCATATGAATTGGTTGTCAGCGCATTCCCTTCGCGCAAGTGAATTGGTTGGGAATGATTCGCTCATTGAATCAGTTAGGTTTCCGCGCATCTATTTTGCGCAGATGAATTATTCGATCATATGAATTGGTTGGGAATGATTCGCTCATTGAATCAGTTAGGTTTCCGCGCATCTATTTTGCGCAGATGAATTATTCGATCATATGAATTGAGTGGGAATTATTCGATCATATGAATCGCTTGGGCTACTGCATTGCTTTTCTGCGCAACTTAATAAATTTCTTGTGAGGAGAGGAAGTACACCAGATGACACGGCCAGCGTTGCATTGGGGTGAGTGGTGGCTCGGTGCTATTATGAAGTTTCAATAATATGGTGTTGCTCTGCTCCCATTGTTGTTATTTTTGCATCTTGTTTTGATATTACGGCTTGAGGCAAAAACTAACACTGTTGCAATCTCCACGTTTTTTCTGCCAATTTCAGTTCTCGAGGAAGTACTTTGATGAAATATACTCCATAAAATTTTCACGGGATACTAGCAGTTTTAAGAATATATTTGTAACTTCTTGTTGTCGTACATATTAATATGGGGGAAAATATAGAGTCCTAAGTGCAATGTATAGGCTACATTCATGTTTTTGGTTTTAAATACAAAAGTACTATGCAATGAGTCCGTAGTAGTATATTCATTTCTGGTGCGTATTATTTCCCCAGGTTATGTACACTTTGTAAAGTACACATCATGTTAATGAATTTTATTCTGTTGTTACGTCTTACAGTTTTGCACTATAGGCTAAAGAAGAGGCGGATGATTAATTAAAGTAAATTGTTATCTCGCAATCCATTCTATTCTATCCTGAGGTCACCGTGGCTCACTGATAAAGCTGTTACCTCCGGTGTGTGGGGTTCTTGGTTTGATCCACTGCTAAATAAGTTTGTTGTGTACATCATGATGTCGGTGGGTTTTGTCGGGTACTCCCGTTTCCTCCCACACTCTCATTCCACCTATTCGTCCATAATCATTTACTTGCCTTAATCATTCGTTTTCCTTAGATTAATGGACATAAACGTGGAATGTTAAACTGCAAAATTTCTATTTTGTCCTATTACATTCTAAAATATGTTCTATTTTATTCTTGACTGGCAAAAAATAATGATCTTTTTGAATTCTTTTGAGCTAGAGAAGAAAGGGAGTTAACACATCAAAATATACTTAATATTATTGTGATCATTTTATAAGGTTTCCCTCTGGGAGATATTGAGTAAACGCAGAATGAAATGAAATGTTAAAAACTTTTACGTTCCATGGTTATCTTCGTCGAGACTAAAGGAAACGATGATGATGAGGATGAATGAAATGGTGAAATGAAGGAAGTGAGCGAAAACGAGAGAACTCAGAGAAAACCCACACATATGGTGTTTGTCCACCATAAAGCCCATTTGGCGTAAATAGGAGAAAATCAGGGACCGCATCCACCAGAGGTGAACGCTTTAAGATTGAGGCAATACAACTTCAATAAGCTAGAGATGAACTTATATTTGCGAAAATACTGGTAACCCCAATTGAACCCAATCTGAGAAATGCCCCAGGGGATAATTCTTAGCCTCGGGGTATTTTCTCCTCGCCTACCCCTGAAATCATCACTGTTCTTCTATATTCTTAAGAGAAAACCATTAGCTAGTTAAATTTGAGTTGAGTTGATTTTGAGCTTAACGTCCCATTCAGCAGAGAGGCTATGTGAGACGTGGACCTACTGGTTAACATGGAATCTGAACCACATGAGCTCTTGCCGGGAATCGATCCCGGGTCCCCCACATCCTCGTGTTTACATGGAAGCTCAGAAAATCATTTGTATCTCTACGTCCATTTCAATAGTAGTAAAGCGAAAAATATGTGCCACTAAAGAAGAGCACCGATTTCTCTGTAACTTGGAGAGGGGGCGCATTAAGGTGTGTTTGGTTGCAGACAAGGGTCTAAAGGATTTTAAGACTAATTCAAGTTATGCTAAATATTGAATATTCATAAAAATACATTTAAGCATTCAGGGGTCCGGTCCCCCCAGAATCGGCGCCCTTGCCACTAACTTTTTTGCATGTGGATAAGTGTTTCTACTGAAAGATGCAATGCATTATCTTCCCAGAAAGAATCTGCGTTCGTCTTTCTATACATGTATATACATTTGTGAAATCCATTATGTACAGTACAAATAGTTTACAGTGCACTTTTTCTGTGTAAATATTGTATTTAGATTGAATATAATATAGTACTTTGAGCTGATTATGAAACATTAAAATTGACTTTTTTGGCTAGTGCAGTTGAAAGTGATGGTAATATTTTTATCCAATGTACGTATAATATCTTGATAAAATAGATAAGCGATTATCAAGAGTATGTTGAAACTAACTACGAAATCGTATTATATCAAATTGAGCAACACTGTCAGTACTTCACGACGAGAAGCAAGCAACAGAAAAGTTTATTTTGAAAGTAATCTGCTTCTAACAACGCGGCTTCCTCTCTTCGCAAGAAGCAACCCTACCACGCAGGATGAAAAAAAAAAAAACAAAAAAAAAAAACGCACGCCATCTACGAAAGCAGGAAGAAAAAACATGCGTACGGTTTTCTTTCTTTTACCATTCCCCGTGAACTGTAAGCTCATTTGCAGAAGCAACCCTACAAATTCTCTCACACAAGCTGGCACTTTGTGATTCTCAATTCATTTCGATCACGGCAAGCAATTCAGTGGAAAGTACAAATGATTCATTAGAAGAATCGATTTATTTCTAGCAAGAATCATAATTCATTTGATTCACGCCATGATTCGTTCATAATGATCGAATCGTTCATGATCGACACAACACTACTGTCTAGTAATCTGCAGCTTGCGATGCGGAAGAGGAGTCTGAAGCTAATCGTTCCATTTCTTGTAAAGGACGCTGAATAGCGAAAATGCCGATTGCTGAGAACACTTTTTTTTTTTTTTCGGTATTTGCAGTATATTGCTTGTCTTTGTTCACGTGATACTAGAATTGCAATTAAATACATTTGCTCAGCACAGATTTAATCAAAGACGTCATAAATGACAACTCAAATTGAACACAAGAACCTTCAGTTGCGTACACACAACGTTATAAAGAGGAGTTCAAGCACCCAAGTTCATATCGTATACCATTGATCTGTACAATATATTAACGGGTAAAGTACAAAAATTTGAATTCTTCACCCAGTATAGGAGTTTTGAAATGCTTTAATACTTACGTTAGTTTGAAAACTTCATGTACTGTCGGTGTGGAGTCATAACGCTATTTAGCGATGAAGACAACATAAGAAAGAGAGAGAAAAGTGGAAAAAGTTTTAACGACAAGATTAGCAAGAGAGTAGTGTTGTATTTACGAAGATACTAACTAACTAACTGACTAACTATGGCCTATGGAACCCGGAGGTTCAATGCCGCGTTCACAAAAGCTCTCCACTGACTTCTATCATTAGCTAACTGCATCCAGTTTCTACTTTGTATTCCAATCTCTGCGAGATCCATCTTAATATTGTAATCCATAAAAATATTTCGTCGCTGCGCCTCGAAGAATCGCTATGTGTTAAAACCACAACTTTTGAGGAGAAGCAAAAAACATTCCACTTTTAAAATTTTGCCAAATACACGGAAGCACTTGAAAAATATACACTAATAAAATTGGTTCTGCGTATATTATGCACTGGACATTGTTGTAGCTTGCTTCAACAATATTATATTACTACGCCTTTATAAGCACATAGAGGATTTGTATACATTAATCAATACGTACGCGATGAAAACCTAAAGCCTTTAATTTCAATATATTATTTTTTCATTGTAGTGACGAAACAATTGAATATTCACTTATAACATAATAAGGGACGCTCCCTGACAGCTTTCAGGTTTATTCACACAACACAACTCATTTTCAACAAAAATGTCACATAGCGGTTCTTCGAGGCGCAGCGACGATTTTTTACCTAGATGTTAGGGTTGCCAACTAGCCAGTTTTTCACTGGGCTGGCCGGAAATATTGCTGTTATTTTGATTAAAGCCGATGAGCAGTACAAACTTCTTACCAGCTCCTTTATGACTTTTTTGGGGGGGATTTGTATCTAATTCGAAGCAATTCCATCTAGTTCGAAGTATAGATTTGGAAAGTAGCCTAACTTTCATTCTGTAAATCCAAAACTGTCACCTTTCACTATCTATCAACAATTAATATATTTTGTTCATCTGTTTAGATAATTTTAAAGAGATAACAGGGACTATATCAGAGAAAATTTGAAATTTACTTGTAGGTGTAAGGAATTTTATACATTTATTGAGAGTGAAAAAGGACTTCTTAATACCTTTTCCTGTAGTTGAAGTATAAGTTTCCAAAATTGTCACGTAAACATAATATACTTTTGTTCATCTGTTTCGATAATTTTAAAGAAGTGGCAATTACTGGTAAATACAATAAAATGATCAAATGTTTTGAAATTTGCATATTAGAATTGGTCTGATAGTGATAATACTTTTTGCTTTATAATAAGCGTGTTTGCACACGATACCGACAAAATTGGAGGAAGCCCCGATAATATCGGTGTCGGTTTCGGCGTACTTTGCACACGTCGCCGACAATATCGGCTACTCATACGCTCATGTTTTATCAATACTTTTATTCCACATTTACCAAAATGCTGGATTTCAATAAGAATCCTAAAAGAAAGATTAACTCTAATCAGATTTTACTAGTCAATCCCGAAAGGCAAGCTATCCAATGCCATAGCTCTTTAAGAAAAATGAAGGAAAAATTTCTTCCTTCTTTTCCCGAAAAAAAAAATGAAGTGAAAATTCTTTACTTTAACGTCCCATGATTATGCTCTTTATCCTAGAGGAGACAGATGTTTAGCAAGTAAAGGATTAAAAAAAAAAATGGGGGGCTCTCACTGGGAATTCAACCCAGAAACACGTACAACAAAGGCACATGCTACAACAGTACGTTGTATATTTTTACTTGTAAATCATTATTTTCTTGTAATTTTGGGTCGTAAGGTATTTTAAATATGTACTAGGCTGGTTCTACTGTTAGAAGAAAAGAAGGAAAAACAAATAAGTTAGTTATAATGTCAATATAAAAAGATATTCAAATGTTTTTAAATAATATGATTTTGGATGTCGTTGTCAGGACAACCGAAAATAAATAGATTCAATCAGTTTAACGAGGTAGACACCTTGAAGAAAAAGTGTGTAAAAGTAGAACAGATAAATAAAGATGTTTTAATGGCTCAATAATTTTAAGTGAACCGTTTTAGTGCGCTAGCCAATAGACCAACGGAGATGATTTCCACAGTTCTCGGGTGGAAACACATCGGAATTCTTCCCTGGCTAAACCAAGAGAAAATAATTTGTCAACCGATAAACATATACTTAAAACAAACACAAGCATCGTGAGCCTTAACTTGATTTAAACTTACAGTTACAAGGTATTGCGCAAATCCAGGCTTTCTACCAAGTAAGCATAAGCAAATTCCCTGACAAAATTATAATTTTCCTTGACTCTGTCGCTATCTTTTTTCTTGGTATAACTCATAAAAATAACTTATATTTAAAGTGAACTGTAAGTTTTCATCATTGTTTATGTGCTTATATACAGTAAAACCTGCCTTCAACGGACCCTTTATTAAACGGAAAACTGTCTTAAAGGGAAATATTTCATGGTCCCATGGATTTTGGAGTGAAAGACATGTAAAAGTCCCTTCATTAAGCGGAAACTGTGTTATGCGGACAACGGAAAGCAAAATAAACCTTTAACGGAAAATTCTGAGTTTCAGAATACATCGTTTAGAAAATTTTTAAACATCCTGTGAGAGGGTAAACATATACTGTCTGCGATAAATACTTCGTTCTTTTGTTAAATCTTTATGGACAGTGTTGACCTTCGTCAATCACTACTCATATTCAGCTCCCACAATTTTTCGCTAGTCCTACGTAGCATGTCAGCTGTCAGTCTTCTTTGTAGGCGTACTTCTGTTCCGCTTGTGTAGCAACTAGCGACAGCCAACAAAAATGAGATGAAAACTGACAAAACAAAGTTCTGAAAAAAAGGAATTGAGGTAAAGCAGAAGTTATATATCTCCATCACGTGTCGTGAAAACAAGGGGGAAATAGTTGAGAGGACTTTCAAAATTCCAGAGAAAGCTTTTCTGTGTCCTGAAGTATACCGCAGCCAAGTAGTAGCAATGTATGCAAAAAATCCTGCTTGACTATTGGGAAAAATAAAGGAAAGTGTGCACAGCATATTTTGTGTTTATTTTAAGTTTTTTTGGGTATTAATCTGTAGAAGGAAAAAGTACTGTAATTGAACAAGTTGCGTACATCAATATATTTTCTCATTATGTCCGTTATAAGCATATATATATTTTTTTAACGGAAAGGTCTATTTCCATTAAGCGGAAACCTGTCATTAACGGAAATTTTTGCGAGTCCCGCTCGATTCCGCTGAAGACAGATTTCACTTTATTTCATTTAACGAATTATTATTTGATACTAACAGATGCAGTGGCGACTCTTGAGGGAAATCACATGGTTAAAACTCAAAGATTTATCAGTTTTAATTAAGAAAAGAAAACTTACCTAATGTACTGATTATTGTGGACAAAAATTGGAACATTTGAAATGACTAAAATAAAGTCCGTTGTTTCCAATGTGACTTCCTTTACGAGCTGCCTCTGAATAGGTGATTTGAAAAATATTTCTGCATGCATTTTACACGTCACGTAGATTTTGTTTGTTTGTTTACATGTAACTAGTGACTACAATTAGTAAAAGATAACTACCAACAGCCACTGTGAAACAGAACTTCGTAGACCCTTAAGATTCGAGGGCTACATCGTTTACGGATCTTTTTGATGGCAATAAACTTGACTTTGTGTGTGAATATGTATGTTTGTGTGTGTGTGTGTGTGTCTGTCTGTCTGTCCGTCTGTGTGTGTGTGCAGAGAGAAGTCAATTGGATATAAGTTATGCTCCTTGAGATTTATTGGGAGCCACCTCAACCAGGGGCGGCTTTAGGATCTCAATTTTGGGTAGTCTCGCTCCATCGCTTATGGATACATATACATGTATGATTGATTAATGACAGTAGGAAATTACTTTTACAGTAGTGGTTAATGCTATTTGTTAAATAATTATCTACCATTAATATAAATAGTATCTTTTAGCGTTTACATATTTTTCAAAATTTTTTGGTAGGCCCGTGCCTATCCGGTCTACCCCCTAAAGCCGCCACTGACATCAACATAAAAACATCGAGTGTGCCTACCTTGTATTTGCAGGGTAGCAAGTGTGGTAGTTCACCCCTGATTGTGTTCCCGTGTTATATAGGTTTATTTATCTGTATCTGGAATCTTTTTTAGTATACGCAGAGGTTATATTGTAAAGACGGGGCAAACGGACATGCTAAGCAGTTTTCTGTTGCTTGTATGAATACGAATGACCGAAGAGAACTCAAGATATTTCTTACAAACCAGTAAGCTTTCTGCAAAGTAAAGGTGTAACAAAGAAATCAGTTCGTCAATTAGTCAAGGATATATTGAACAATTAGTATACATGGGTGCAAGATGTCCATATGCCCCATGGGGTGGGGCAGAAGGACAAAAATAGTGGGGCAAACGGACAGTTTACATTCACAACTTATAAACCACTAACACTGTTAAATGAATGCGTACAAAGTAGCTATGCATCACGACCATTTGGATCGCATTCTACATGGAACCAGAAAAACAACCTGTGCACATTACCCAGTCTTCTCCCTCGACATATCGTTTCCACGAGTTAAACTTCTAGCTGTAGCATACGACAATGATTGCGCTACACGCGCACTAAATGTTTTGTGACGTTGTACGAAACCATGACCATGTACGAAACCTGTGACGTTGTACCAGCCATTTTTCTATCATCATTGAATATGTTTGTATTTGTTCTCAACAGCAAAGTTGTACGCCAACTTTCGTAATTTGCGTAGAGTTAACCCAAATCCCATTTCGTCCAAGGCAAGTAGATGCTTTTCCAATTCATTTTCTGCTGTGCTGAGAATATTGTATGATTTCCAACTTTCGGATTATGTGCGATGACATAACGCGTTGTCGTAGTGTATTACGATGGACATTGAAAGTTGTCGCTGCAGTTGATAGAGGCATCTTCTCTTCACGTGCGGCTCTAACAGCAGCGGCTATGGATTCATTTTCCTATTTGCATCTGTCTGTTGGGTAAGATCTATAACGTACCATCTTTGGAAAAAATGGTAGTATTAATAAGGAACCCGCCTCTTAAGTAATATACATACAAACTAATATTGTTTTTCTACTTCATACTAACCATTTAGGTCACTGTCCGTTTGCTCCGCTAATTGCGTGTCCGTCTGCCCCGCACACACATTGGTTTCAAATATTTCTGACCCTACTCAATAGATGGCACGCAACATTCATTTCCTCTAGTGGTGCGTGTGACTATCCATCTATTGTCTTCTGCTCCTCCCGCGAATGTTTAGCAACTTCGTTGTCAAATATTTAATTTCTGAAGTCGAGTTATTAGAAATCACGTTTTGGGACACTTGCCTCTGTGTAATTGTTGCCAATTTCTTACCATAATAATAATGATGAAAAATTCTATATAGGTGATCCAAGTCATACTCCTTGAGTCTCTAGTTATTTGTACTTGATAATTTGAAAATGGTAATTTATTTGTTCTTTTCTTTTCTTTTTTTTTTTTAATATGTAAAACGATTTTGGATGCTTGAGATAAGAGATTGGGCAGAAGACAGTGTTAGAACAAATATTAGGACCTCACTTCTCCTCCAAACTTAATGGCTGATTGATTTGTATTTACATTCGTCGTCAAAAGTGAGGTCAAATGAGACAAAACACACAGTTTAAAGTACCCTAGGTAGAATCTGAATCACTATAGTGTGCCCGATGTTTTTCCACCAGCTGAACTCAGGGTCTCGTTCATAAAAATCATGAGTATTATCCACTTTAATAAAGCAAAATAAATAAATAAATAAATAAATATATATATATATATATATATATATATATATATATATATATATATATATATATATATATATATATATATAGATAGATAGATAGATAGATAGATAGATAGATAGATAGATAGATAGATAGATAGATAGATAGATGCACGGATGCAACATGTGCATCATCTGTATAAATGCACGCCTGTACATGTGATGCACATATACATGCCAGGTCCTATTCAACATCTTCACGTGCACAGAACATGTGCAACGTACACGTCCTGCACAAGTGATTTACACCTACCGCGCAGGTGATTTACAAGTAGCACGTATTCGATTTACATGTAGCTCACAGGTGATTTACATGTAGGACAGCGGTGATTTACACGTAGCACACAGGTGATTTACATGTAGGACAGAGATGATTTACACGTAACACACAGGTGATTTACACGCAGTACCCAGGTGATTTACATGTAGAACAGAGGTGATTTACACGTAGCACATAGGTGATTTACACGCAGTACCCAGATGATTTAGATGTAAAAGAGAGATGATTTACACGTAACACACAGGTGATTTACATGTAGGACAGAGGTGATTTACACGCAGTACCCAGATGATTTACATGTACGATAGAGGTGATTTGAAACAGTACCCAGATGACTTACATGTAGTGCACAGGTGATTTCCTCGTAGTACAGAGATGATGTAACCGCAAATTCGAGATGCGACGAAAAAAAAGAAGTTTATATATTTGGTGTCTTACGCAGTAACACAATCTATAACTGCAAAGATTTTTTTTTAAGGCTAGCCATGGGCTAGCTACCTTTCAGAGGGCTACACCCTCTTTTAGGGAAGGGTAGTGAAAGGTATAGGAGAAGTGAGGAATTTATGGATGGGCTATGGGGTTTTATTGATATTTTTATTTAATCATCTTTTATTTGAGGTCTTTATGATCTTTTCGATCATAAACATACAGCAAGGTAGAAGGAACTTTATATGTTTATATAACTGTTAACATAACGAAAAAATATAGTAAATGTAAGAATACAAAACAAAACATGACAAAAAAGAAATAAACTATCAAATTTAAAAGTATATAACAACGGAAGAATATAGTGAAGAAATGAACTTATAACAATATGCAATAAAGGAAAACTAACGAAATTGGAATATAAACTAACGCATAATTTGAAATTTAAGCACTGATGGAGATGAAGTGAGGAGCACTGGACGCCACAACACATTATGAGGACTGTTAGAAGGACAAATGCAGTTATCTTCTGCCTAGGGGCTGCTCTAGGCTAATGAAGACGTGGTGAGCCCTGTTAGTAATGATGGAATCACTGTGCACAAAATGATGGAAAAGGCTGCAAAGACATCACCTTCAAAGTATATAACAAGTAACAAATAATTTTTAGTGAGAATTTTAGTTTTGGAGTTTATTATTTGCAACGAGCAAAGCTTTAGGTAGTATTTTTGACATGTTTGCCAAGTAACAAATAACGCAACATATTCTACTGTAATCGGTCACGAAAATAATTTTGTAAATCTGCGGATTGTCTGACAGTAGTTATATCAGTACAATGCTGCCACCTGTTGATATTGTATCCTAGCTCAGTGGACGTTATGGAGTTTTTACAATCATTCAGCTGTTATTCGTCGAAAAGTCTCTATAACACCGCCTGGAGGAGAAACGACACCTACCAAAAATGGAGCTTACTTTCTGTTGATGAGAATGAGAGTAAAAGAATGAAAGTAAAAGTATACACTTGCACGGTATTATGGACGTCTCATACACACGTGTAGTACCCGTGCAAATACCCATGTGCACACAACGGCTTAAGCACCGGTAATTTAAATATGCTTCATCCACGCAAATGCACATGTGCACATCCACTGCTCAAGCATGGGTTATGCACATGCGCTGCATCCAGGAAAATGCACATGTGTACATAACGGCTACAGCACGGGTTATATAAATGTGTGCTTCATCCATGCAAATGCACATGTGCACATAACGGCTTAAGCACGGGTTACGTACGTGCGCTGCATCCATGCAAATGCACATGTGTACATAACGGCTTAAGCACGGGTTATATAAATATGTGCTTCATCCATGCAAATGCATATGTGCACATAACGGCTTAAGTACGGGTTCCGTACGTGCGCTGCATCCAGGCAAATGCACATGTGTACATAACGGCTACAACACGGGTTATATAAATGTGTACTTCATCCATGCAAATGTACATATGCACATAGCGGCTTTAAGCACGGGTTCTATACTTGTGCTTCATCCACACAAATGCACATGTGTATGTAACGGCTTAGGCACGGGTTATGTAAATGTGTACTTTATCCATGCAAATGCACATGTGCACATGCACGACTTAATCACTGGTTATGTACGTGTGCATAACCCACGTAAATGCAAATGTGCACATACACGGGTTATGTATGTGTGCTTCATCCACGCAAATTCACGTGTACGGCTTATGCATGGGTTATGTATGTGCTCATCATCCACACAAATGCACATTTGCAAATGTACGGCTTATGCATGGATAGTGCACATGTGTCGTACACGTACGTGTTGTCTGGGATTATCTCTAATTTTTTTTTTATTTTATCTTTGTTCTATATTTTCGTCATCAAACAATAATGAAACGAGCAAAGAAACTCGAAAACAGTTTAAACCTTTCACTGCTTTACCTTATATCAGGCTTGTGTCAATCAAAATTGTCCCTTTTCTTATGCAATTTTCTCTAGTTTGTTGATTGTCCAATACCTCTGACAGAAGTTGTGATAAGAATAATTTAGCTATATTAAAGGAAGTGTCAACTATATTTGTTTTGTTCATCTGTCTTTTCATTTATAGTTTTTACTTTTTCCTTCACTTTTTTACAAAAATATATATACCCAGCCAACAAAGGTGCAAATTATGCTATTTTGAACACACACACACACACACACACACACACACATATATATATATATATATATATATATATATATATATATATATATATATATATATATATATATATATATATATATTATTAGTCAATCAGTCAGCACGGAGATTTTCCCGCTTAATAGAAAAAAAGTCTTTTTTTCCCTTCTTTGTTAAATTTACTTACGAAATTTCCCTAAATTAGGGAAATATCCCTCAACCTACGAACACTGTAGAGTTGCCTAATAATTAGAATTGCCAATGACCGGTATTTTTTTTATCAGACTTAACTATATGTATTTCAAGGTTTACTTACGATACAATTATTCGTCACCTTTTTTGAGGATTATGAGCGGGTGCCGGCAATTTAATATTTCAGAGTTAGCAACAATTCTCATATTCTGCAACCGAACTAAAGCCTGTGACAAACATCTTACTATTTCAGCTAAACGAATAAAACGCAAGCTCTGACGCGATGTTGCTGAGTGCTAAGGATTGTGGCTATGGCTAAGCAGATGAACTACAGCGTGATCAGGTGGCAGAGGATAGACGTGGATGTGTACAAAATAAAAGTGGCAATACCGCTGGCCTCTCATTTGCTAGCATCATTTAAAGAGAACTTGGAGCGCCGCCTTCAAATGCCAAGATGTTTGTCACACCGCATAGACCAGTACCTAAGGGCAGTCAGGGTCTTAGTGTCTTCTGTGACTACCTTCAGCCTCGCTGAAACTTTCAATTGTTTGTTATTATGTATGTCAAGGATGTTATAAAATAGAAGATCTGCCCATATCAATCTTCATTCTTTAAATCAATGAAGCCAAAAAACAACCAAGAATCGACACGTCTGATTAGCTACTCTTGTTTCTGCCATCGTCTGATTCGCTACTTTCGTTTCCGCCATGATTGTTGGCTCAGAATACTGCGATCTTATTGGACGGAGTGGGCAGAGTAGGAGTGGCGAAACTGTGACGTATGGCTTCACAATTTTGTTGTAAGGGCACACACATCCTCTATTTTATAACATCCTTGATGTATGTATTAATGTGAAGTGAACTTAAGTCCTGAAACATGATCTCGGCCCCTTTAATGTTCTGGCTACGGGCCTGTACCGAACACTACAGATCACTCAGCTATTAATGCCGGCTACAAGGGCTTTCAAACGAAATCAAATTCGTTGGCATCATCAGTTGAATAATGCCACTGGATTTTTAACTTCCTTAAAGAGTTTAGCGTTTTCTAACATACAAATATATAATAATATAAATAAATAAAATGGTGTTGGATGAAGTTGTTTAATAATTTATGTTTTATCTGTTAGCCTAATTGTTTGGCTGTTACTCTGATTTACGATTCCAGATTAAGTTAAATATTATTAGGTACATCCACTGAAGCATTGGAATGTAATATTAAGAGCATCAACTATTTTCTTGAATGAAATTGTTCTTACAAAGCAGATGCTATGTACAATGACTGCAGAATAAATTCTTTGAAAAATAAAATTGGAGAGACGGTGACTGAGTGGTAGTGAGCTTACCACTGGTGCGTGGGGTCCTTGGTTCAATCCATGACCAAACTAAAAGATTTCATTTGAAAATAAATTTTCCTAACTCTGTTTCTATATATACACAGAGTTTTAATGAACTAAACCGTGAAAGTTTAAGAGATGGTTCCTCACATCAAAATAAGAGAAGTTTGTTTGGACAGGTAAAAAAAATAATTGCATAATTTCGGAGCTGGAATTATCTGCAGCTGAAATATGTATTTTTTGCAAATTGCTGAAATATGCATTTTTTGGACTGCCGTATATTTAACTTCCTTCACATATACACCGCAACTCCTTGTTGTTGTTTTTTCATGTTTGATATTCCTAAATTTAATTAACTTACTATAATCTTCATCTTTTTAAATCCTCGCACACCATTATAAATAATAACTAAATAAGATGCCTGATAACCCATCCTCAAATTATGTTTTCCACACATTTCCACGATTCTAGATCTATGCACTATTCCTAACAGGCCAATATGGAACCTTTTTCTTTCTTATTTCTGATATGGGGAATGATCTCTTGCAGTTTGTTGGTATAATTCATTAATACCCTCTCTATATATAATATCATCAAGAAAATGAAATATTTCAGTTTTACGTCCCGCGATTATGCCGTGAAGCTTAAGGAGACGTGATGATGAAAAATTAATGAAATGTTGGAATGAAGAAAGTGGGAGGAAACAGAGCAACCCACGCATACGGTGTTTGTCCACCACAAAGCCCTTTTGACTCAAACTGGGATCGAACCTGGGACATCAGAGGTGAAACCTCTGCCACTGAACCAGCGTGGGCCCCTAACAACATGAAGGTAAAAAATAATTTTATATAGCGAAGCTATGATATAGATAACACGAAAATAATATTATTTTCCCTACTTTAAGAAATACACTCCATTTCAATTTTCTGCTATAAAATGGCTTAACAGAACATCAAATTTTGCGCTTTACGGCATAATCTTCTATTTATTACAAATAACTCCAATGAATCTGTATTTCAAGTTCACGGTTACAACCTACAGGTTAAAGGCTGAATGATACAAGCAAGTAAGAGTTCCTTCGTTACTAAGCACTTAATGTGAGCGCCTATGGGGAGCAAAACATGGGGTTCGATTCCCAGCGGGAGCTCAATGTGATTTGGATTCCATGTTAATCAATAGGTCCACGTCTCATACAGCCTCGCTACTGAAAGCGATATTATATATATAGGTAAATCATTCGATATTTATTAACACGTTATATAAATATTTTCTCCTAGCAACATAAAGTAACAATACCAGGGCAAAAATTAGAAATATCTTCAACAATATTTTGAAGTCTAATCTTAACGAATTTCTACGACGTCCGCGATTACTACATATAAAACGTTGTTTCTAATATTCGATACCATTCTATAAACGGGAGCACTCGGGTTGGTTCTGAAATTTCCGACATCGTTCAAAATTTTCCAGTGAACAAAATGATATCAATATAGCAATTATTTGGAGCACGAAAGCATCGATGAATCTCATCATCTACAATTCCAGCTACTCATACTCATATTTTATAGCTGATTCTCTTGGATAGATCCAGATCTCGTGAGGCCAACCAACTCTTTTGCGACACCGATTCAACAACATATATAACATGTGATGATCAGATAAATCTTTCTTCTACTATTTATACTACTGCTGGGACAATGGCTGATTCTCTTGGATCGATCCAGATCTCGTGGTGGCCAACCAACTCTTTTGCGACACCGATTTAACAACATATATAACATGTGATGATCAGATAAATCTTTCTACTACTATTTATACTACTGCTGGGACAATGGCTGATTCTCTTGGATCGATCCAGATCTCGTGGTGGCCAACCAACTCTTTTGCGACACCGATTTAACAACATATATAACATGTGATGATCAGATAAATCTTTCTACTACTATTTATACTACTGCTGGGACAATGGCTGATTCTCTTGGATCGATCCAGATCTCGTGGTGGCCAACCAACTCTTTTGCGACACCGATTCAACAACATATATAACATGTGATGATCAGATAAATCTTTCTACTACTATTTATACTACTGCTGGGACAATGGCTGATTCTCTTGGATCGATCCAGATCTCGTGGTGGCCAACCAACTCTTTTGCGACACCGATTCAACAACATATATAACATGTGATGATCAGATAAATCTTTCTACTACTAGTTATACTACTGCTGGGACAATGGTTGATTCTCTTGGATAGATCGAGATCTCGTGGTGGCCAACCAACTCTTTTGCGACACCGATTCAACAACATATATAACATGTGATGATCAGATAAATCTTTCTACTACTATTTATACTACTGCTGGGACAATGGTTGATTCTCTTGGATAGATCGAGATCTCGTGGTGGCCAACCAACTCTTTTGCGACACCGATTCAACAACATATATAACATGTGATGATCAGATAAATCTTTCTACTACTATTTATACTACTGCTGGGACAATGGTTGATTCTCTTGGATAGATCGAGATCTCGTGGTGGCCAACCAACTCTTTTGCGACACCGATTCAACAACATATATAACATGTGATGATCAGATAAATCTTTCTACTACTATTTATACTACTGCTGGGACAATGGTTGATTCTCTTGGATAGATCGAGATCTCGTGTTGGCCAACCAACTCTTTTGCGACACCGATTCAACAACATATATAACATGTGATGATCAGATAAATCTTTCTACTACTATTTATACTACTGCTGGGACAATGGTTGATTCTCTTGGATAGATCGAGATCTCGTGTTGGCCAACCAACTCTTTTGCGACACCGATTCAACAACATATATAACATGTGATGATCAGATAAATCTTTCTACTACTATTTATACTACTGCTGGGACAATGGTTGATTCTCTTGGATAGATCGAGATCTCGTGTTGGCCAACCAACTCTTTTGCGACACCGATTCAACAACATATATAACATGTGATGATCAGATAAATCTTTCTACTACTATTTATACTACTGCTGGGACAATGGTTGATTCTCTTGGATCGATCCAGATCTCGTGTTGGCCAACCAACTCTTTTGCGACACCGATTCAACAACATATATAACATGTGATGATCAGATAAATCTTTCTACTACTATTTATACTACTGCTGGGACAATGGTTGATTCTCTTGGATCGATCCAGATCTCGTGGTGGCCAACCAACTCTTTTGCGACACCAATTTAACAACATATATAACATGTGATGATCAGATAAATCTTTCTACTACTATTTATACTACTGCTGGGACAATGGTTGATTCTCTTGGATAGATCGAGATCTCGTGGTGGCCAACCAACTCTTTTGCGACACCGATTTAACAACATATATAACATGTGATGATCAGATAAATCTTTCTACTACTATTTATACTACTGCTGGGACAATGGTTGATTCTCTTGGATAGATCGATCCAGATCTCGTGGTGGCCAACCAACTCTTTTGCGACACCGATTCAACAACATATATAACATGTGATGATCAGATAAATCTTTCTACTACTATTTATACTACTGCTGGGACAATGGCTGATTCTCTTGGATAGATCGATCCAGATCTCGTGGTGGCCAACCAACTTTTTTGCGACACCGATTCAACAACATATATAACATGTGATGATCAGATAAATCTTTCTACTACTATTTATACTACTGCTGGGACAATGGCTGATTCTCTTGGATAGATCGATCCAGATCTCGTGGTGGCCAACCAACTTTTTTGCGACACCGATTCAACAACATATATAACATGTGATGATCAGATAAATCCTTCTTCTACTATTTATACTACTGCTGGGACAATGGCTGATTCTCTTGGATAGATCGATCCAGATCTCGTGGTGGCCAACCAACTTTTTTGCGACACCGATTCAACAATATATATAACATGTGATGATCAGATAAATCCTTCTATTACTATTTATACTACTGCTGGGACAATGGCTGATTCTCTTGGATAGATCGATCCAGATCTCGTGGTGGCTAACCAACTCTTTTGCGACACCGATTCAACAATATATATAACATGTGATGATCAGATAAATCCTTCTACTACTATTTATACTACTGCTGGGACAATGGCTGATTCTCTTGGATAGATCGATCCAGATCTCGTGGTGGCTAACCAACTCTTTTGCGACACCGATTCAACAACATATATAACATGTGATGATCAGATAAATCCTTCTACTACTATTTATACTACTGCTGGGACAATGGCTGATTCTCTTGGATCGATCCAGATCTCGTGGTGGCCAACCAACTCTTTTGCGACACCGATTCAACAACATATATAACATGTGATGATCAGATAAATCCTTCTTCTACTATTTATACTACTGCTGGGACAATGGCTGATTCTCTTGGATCGATCCAGATCTCGTGGTGGCCAACCAACTCTTCTGTGACACCGATTCAACAACATATATAAGATGTGATGATCAGATAAATCTTTCTACTACTATTTATACTACTGCTGGGACAATGGCTGATTCTCTTGGATAGATCGATCCAGATCTCGTGGTGGCCAACCAACTCTTCTGTGACACCGATTCAGCAACATATATAACATGTGATGATCAGATAAATCTTTCTACTACTATTTATACTACTGCTGGGACAATGGCTGATTCTCTTGGATAGATCGATCCAGATCTCGTGGTGGCCAACCAACTCTTTTGCGACACCGATTCAACAACATATATAACATGTGATGATCAGATAAATCTTTCTACTACTATTTATACTACTGCTGGGACAATGGTTGATTCTCTTGGATGGATCGATCCAAATCTCGTGGTGGCCAACCAACTCTTTTGCGACACCGATTCAACAACATATATAACATGTGATGATCAGATAAATCTTTCTACTACTAATTATACTACTGCTGGGACAATGGTTGATTCTCTTGGATCGATTCAGATCTCGTGGTGGCCAACCAACTCTTTTGCGACACCGATTCAACAACATATATAACATGTGATGATCAGATAAATCTTTCTACTACTATTTATACTACTGCTGGGACAATGGTTGATTCTCTTGGATAGATCGAGATCTCGTGGTGGCCAACCAACTCTTTTGCGACACCGATTCAACAACATATATAACATGTGATGATCAGATAAATCTTTCTACTACTATTTATACTACTGCTGGGACAATGGTTGATTCTCTTGGATAGATCGAGATCTCGTGGTGGCCAACCAACTCTTTTGCGACACCGATTCAACAACATATATAACATGTGATGATCAGATAAATCTTTCTACTACTATTTATACTACTGCTGGGACAATGGTTGATTCTCTTGGATAGATCGAGATCTCGTGGTGGCCAACCAACTCTTTTGCGACACCGATTCAACAACATATATAACATGTGATGATCAGATAAATCTTTCTACTACTATTTATACTACTGCTGGGACAATGGTTGATTCTCTTGGATAGATCGAGATCTCGTGGTGGCCAACCAACTCTTTTGCGACACCGATTCAACAACATATATAACATGTGATGATCAGATAAATCTTTCTACTACTATTTATACTACTGCTGGGACAATGGTTGATTCTCTTGGATAGATCTAGATTTCGTAATGTGTTGTGTTGACTCCTAAATCTTCTGCTTATACAGTACTCTTGTAACTCATTAAAAATAAATAACTAAATGTTGTACTAAATATATGTGGGTTTATTGATTTTTTTCTCACATAACATAATTTGTTTGTTGTAAACGAGAAAAACTGTTAACTACTTTCTTGGTTGTTGTACTGTGTATAAGCTCCTTTATTGTGAAACTCTGTGGTTATAGAAATGATGATTTCATCTTTCCATACTAGTGTGGAGAAGCAGTTAGCTGAAGGGATAAGTCGTCTGGACTAGGTTAAGCCTATACACGTTCACATAACCACTTCGCGCACATGCTACTCCAGTGCAATATGGAAAGGAAAACTCAAATACAAACATGGATTAGAACTCGGGACAAAGGCTTGGCTTAACCTCGGTCGTTGAGTCTCATAGCTTGTACACCCAACCCGTGTTAGAAATGACCACTAAACGCAAGCACGTTAACTTCCGAGATTAAATAAGTGCTCAAGCAAAGAATAAAATTTATCGACCTCAACTGTTGAATTTAAAATTTGTATTCTTTTTTGTAATTCTTACAGTACTGAATTTCTAGCCCAAATATTTACTTGGAACTAGTAAACTAGAAGCTCTTAGAACGTAGCATTTTGGAGGCAGTCATAACTTCACATCTCAATCTCAATTTTGCTTACATACGCTCACTTCCTCTACAGTAATCTCTTATATTACCCAGGGCTCGAATCCTCATACTTAACAGCAAAGATTAAGCTATCTTAAATTTCTAGACTCTGTTTGTTTTATAAATGAGATCCAATCTTCGTTAGACTTATTTTATTGTTAGGAAATATGTAAATCGCATATTACATAATCTGTATGTCGCAAAGAATTCTTCAGATTAATATTAGAACTTTGATGCAATGAAAATTTTGTAACTATTATAATTTCCAGTAATGTCTAAATTAGTCATGGATGTGGACAAACATGAATATTTTCTTTCGGTCAAAGACTCGTGGATCAGAAACGAGGTGTTAAAAGGCAGGTTCAAAAGTTTGGGAACGAATTTCGCACTTGTTCATCTTACTTGCAAATCGGAGGTTAAAGTGCTTTACACGGACCCGTACGTGGTGTTTAGTTCTTCGGAAAGACCTTGAATAGTCACTCGCCTGTTTGAACGAATAATTAGCGCCACTTTTTGCATGTTATCATCTGTTTTCGACGTCGAACAATGTCCCGATCATTGCTCGTCTTCAACCGACTCATTGCCGCTTTTGAATCGTGCATACCACTTCTCTTTATTCGGTAAACAGTTTTCAATGTCACCGGTTCATCGCCATACATGATTTTAACATTTTTGAACTTTCTTGGCTTGACGCTTTGCTCGTAATCCATTATAAGCGACAGACATTCTTAACAGGTCCTCACTCTTCTGCTTCTGGAAGTCAACTGATATGTCACAGCTCCTTCAAACTCGACAGTGATCGTCCCAAAGGTTCAGGCTTCCGGGCTTACTAATTGGAATGGGATAAAACGTCGGTCACAACTCCTTCAAACTCGACAGTGACCGTCTCAAAGGTTCAGGCTTCCGGGCTTACTAATTGGAATGGGATAAAACGTCGGTCACAACTCCTTCAAACTCGACAGTGACCGTCCCAAAGGTTCAGGCTTCAGGAGTTACTAATTGGAATGGGATAAAACGTCGGTCACAACTCCTTCAAACTCAACAGTGACCGTCCCAAAGGTTCAGGCTTCAGGAGTTACTAATTGGAATGGATAAAACGTTGATAGGTGGTGTTGTGCAACCACATTCACAATACTTTTTTATCACATCTTGTGTGTCAGGGTTGCTAACTCAGCAAAACTGTTAAGGACTACGAAACAATGAACACAAAATCAGTAGAGTCCTTGTTTCTTTTCGGTGGATTTTTTAAATTATTATTTTACAAAAACTCTTCACCGAGAAATCATGATCAGGGACTAATGGAACGCAGTATTAGCCTTGCAAGTCTCAATCAAGGAGACTGAATAAGCTGTTTACTTCGTGAAAATATTTTATGTCTAGCATAAAATTCTTTGAGTTTACGTCCCACAGTTATGCCGGTTAGGCTAAAGGAGACGGTGATTATGAGAAATGAATGAAATGGTGGAATGAAGAAAGTGGGAGGAAACGGGAGAACCCCGAGAAAACCCACGCACACGGTGTTTGTCCACCACAAAGTTCACTTGGCGGGAGCAGGGTTTGAACCCGGGACACCATGCACCAGAGGTGAACGCTCTACCACTGAGCCACCGCAGCCCCGCATAAAATTCTCTCTTAAATAAGTTAGATTGGGCTTATGCATAAAACAGTCAGTTGACCATCCCGTTAGCACAGGAATAACGAGGATACGAACTTTTAACTTTCGACTTTGTACATTGTTCTATAAAGGTAACCAAGAAAGTTATATCGCTTTTTCACCCACCAACTTCGAACAGCGATAGGTCACTTAAAAGGTACCTGGAAGATCAAAAATACTCCCCATCAGCATCGACGATCTTCTGCCAACGTTCTGGAAGGCCATGGATTCCATCGCAGTAGAACGTTGTGGGTTGTGAAGCGAAGAAGGTATCAAGTGCATTTTGCACCTCTACTAGGGATTTGAACTGGCGTCCTCTAAGATGATTGTCCAAGGAATGGAACAGGTGATAATCGGAAGGTGCAATGTCCGGGGATTATGGAGGATGCAATATTGTTTCCCATACAAGGCGTAGAATGGTGTCCCGGGTCATCCTACCTACGTGCGGCTTAGCGTTGTCCTATAACAGGAGGGCCTCTTTGCGATTGAAAAGTGATGGCTTCAGAGCTTTGAGTTTTCCTTCAACTGCTGACATTACACAGTTGCATTGATGCTCTGACCAGCTGGTAGCAGTTCCAGCTGGTTTCGGTGATTGACATATTGCAATCAGAATAAAAATTTTGCTCTTTAGTGTAACAAAGGGTGGGAAATTAAGCATGGTGAGGGAACGAGAAGAAGTAAAAATACTATTCCACACCAATGGACATTCCCACTGATAATTATTACTATTATTACTGCTCTATAAAATACTTTAAAATTAGCTGATTACTGGAAACACTTCCTTTCGCTCATGTGTTGATTCTAACTAGTCGAAATTTACGATTGAATTTCGGTCTGTTATTAGTGCGCTTAAAGCAATGACCGCCATGTTTGTGCGTCATATGTCGGTTCAGGGGAAACTGTCTTTGTCGCTCAGTAGGGAAACGGCTCAATGAAATATACAATGCTACAATTAAAGTGATACAATGCGAACTTTAATCGCGAAATATACAATGCGAACAATTTGTACCATACGGGTGTTTCATGGTACATTGCGTTATAACTCTCCTATTTGAGATTTTTCGTCTGTTTTTTTTTTTTTTTTTGTTTTGTTTTGTTTTGTTTTGTTTTGTTTTGTTTTGTTTTTCAAGTCCAGAGGCATTGTAGAAGACCTTACGTATGGTTTCACACCTTCCTGCGTCAAGACATAGGAGGTGATGACGTCACAATTCTAAAATATATATTTTCTTTTATTAAGCCTATGTTCATTATTTTGTGGCGGGCTTATTTTTGCACGTAGAAGATTAAAATTGTGCACAAACATTCAGTCCACCGACGCAGAGTTGGCGTGGATCAATGAAAACTTGACCCACGACCCACTGACCCACCACCCACCGTGACCCACGACCCACCATGACCCACCACCCACCGTGACCCACTCTGACCCACCGTGACCCACCACTCACCATGAACCACTCTCATCCACTGTGACCTATTCTGACTAACCAAAATCCATCGTCATCAACTCTGAACACGATCCACGGCCTCTTCTGTACTGACTAAAGAGTTTACACTTGGAATAAAACAAGAATGTGAAATTGTCTAATCGGGGTTTGAATTTCTAGTCAATCGCTAATAATAATAATAATAATAATAATAATAATAATAATAATAATAATAATAATAATAATAATAATAATAATAATAATAATAATAATAATAATAATAGTAATAATAATAAGTGTTCTTCAAGAAATCTTGACCACCCATCTTGCTTTGAAAGGTCATATTCAGCCAACTTTATGTAGGAAATGCAAGTGTTTTAGCTCTAACAAAGATCTGAATTTACCTAAGAAACTCAACATCTATTTGATTTAATTGCAAATGTGGATTAGAGTGTGGGGTTATTTAAAAAGTGAGTGGTCAGGTTTTCTTGAACAAGACTGTATGTATGTATGTATATGTGTAATATGTGTGGTGAATTATTAATGGTTTCATATCGTGAACAAATACTTTTGGTTTAGTTTTAGTATGTATAAAAAAAAAACGGCTACCATGAAAAAGTCTTGCTACCTCCTTAGAACAAACAACTTGCTGCCTACATCTTTAAGTAAGATGAAGTGAATTCAAGTCATTGCTTATGAATTTATTGCCTATATGATTACTTAAAAAAAATCCCTCTGAACGGGAGGGTGCCCTCGTGATTAAGCGGTTAGCGTGCACGCTTTTGGCGTGGGAGGACCGAGATTCGATTCCTGGTAAGAGCTAGTGTGGTTCGGATCCCACAGTTAAGCTGTAGGTCCACGTCTCATATAGCCTCGCTGCTGAAAGGAACGCTAAATAAAATCAAATCAAAATCAAAAATCTTTCAACGGGGAAATAAAATATTTTATAAGTGGTTTATTACGAAAAGATGAAAACTTTGGTATATGCGCTATTAAAGAAGAATTTTTTTTAAAAAAATCTGTACATCACTTTAAATTTTGAAAACTGAAAAGATTTAATATTTGTGCCTCGGTTCTTAAAGAACGGTTTCAACTGGTGTTTCCAAAACCAGGAGGGAATGAGAAATACTGCAAGGGGAGGCAAAGCGGGTTTTGCCGCCATTCCTGGATGAAGACTATTGATGATGAATAATATTTAAAAAGAAACGATAATAATTGGGCTTAAATTGGACAAACATGTTCTTCATATAATTCCACCATAAATGTCTAAGTACTGATAGGACTTCATAACGAAAAATAATGAAAAAAAAAAATCATAATAATAAAACACAGACTTTTAGGGACTAATGGATACATTATTATATCAATACATTAACAGAGGGTGGAACCTAATGGAACGCATAGTATGGTCATGAATGTGAAATTAAGCCATAAAAAACATTGTAGACTGCTAAAAGCCACGCTATGTAAGGAGGTGAACATATAAACGATACTTTTAAGTTTACACATAGTTACGACATTAAGCCAAGTTCGCCATAAATCTCCGCGACTTCAGTCACATTATGAATCCGTTCGAGACACTGACCTTGAACAAAGCTTGAGAGACGAGTACACAAGTAGCCAGGTGTCCAGAAAGAAAGAAAAGGATTCAGCAATTTTTTGGAGGGAGACTCCGGGTACTTCTGAAATCAATTGATTTGTTAACACTGCTTAAATTCTAGAAACAATCAACCAAACTTTTTTTTTAATATTTAATAACGTAAATCGTTACTCACCGATTTCACTGTATCTCGTATACTTATTTTACATTACAAAAGATATCCTAAAAAGTAGAAAAACGAGTTGTTGATTGCCTGTACATATATATAATTTCTTTTTATTAAGCTATCCGCTTAATGTCTATAGCATAAATCATTTTTTATTTGCTTGTCTCTTTTTAATGCAACTTTAATGTGTTATTATTTAGAAACTGCAACATTTTTCCTTGACCCTTCTTAACCTTAAGATGATATCATAAATAAAAAATCCAAAATTTTTAATTTGCTTGGAAACTATTGCATTTATATTTATTTTGACAGTTTTTTCCAGCATTATACTTGTAAACCACCAAAACACACACACTAACACCAAAAAAGAATCAGTTCGGTTCCCGGTAGAGACCCTCGGTCGAAAAAAATGTAAAAGTTTTTTTTTTTAGGCCAGCCATTCACACCAGATAAATACCGGGATGATACCTCACATAATGGCCCCAGACCGCTTCCTCCCTTCCCCATTCCTTTCTTCTTTCCCAATTCACCGAGCAGCAATTCCTGATACTTGACGGGCTAAGAAATTTAATTCTTAATTCTTACTCGAACCAAAAAGGATCGGTGCAGGTTAAGTTCAAACCACATTACAATTTAGAAATTTTGTAAAATGGAGTACAGGGTATGAGAAAGACATATTCATAAGGATCAAATATCTGCACGGAATATATCTTTCTAAATAAACATTAAATAATGTTGGAGAAAATGTAATAGAACTAAATCTAGGCATAAAATTTAATTATCTCTTACAGAACAAGATTTAACTGCGGCCAATGTTCAACTTTTTTTTTTTTTTTTTTTTTTTTTTTTTTTTTTTACCTCTGTCATTCGGGGAAATATTTTCGTTTATCGACATGAGATTATAGCTGTTTTGTACAGACGAAGTTCAAAAATGCCTAGACCCCATTTATTATTTGCAAAAAATTCTACCTTGCCTTTCGAACTCATATTCTATTAGCAAATTTGATTTTTAAAATCTATAAGAAAAGTTAAGAGTGTTCATCTTTTGACTGATTGTGACTACAAATTAGGTGAAAGTTATAATGAAATTGTCTGTGAATTTAACCCTTTTAGGACTTTTGGTAACTTTTGTTACCATGGCGTAGTATCGTCTTTGACCGCTTATTTAGATGTTATAACAGGTATTTAAGCCGTTTTTTTATTAGTCAAGGATGGACCAAAGAACACTTCAGATGCGTTTTGGAACCGGATTGTCAACTTAGCTGCGCCAAGTGGGGACAGAGGGGCGTGACTTTTTATTTTTTCTTAAGGCAATTTTCAAAACTTTTTCACACCTTTAGTTTTCACGATATCAGATTGGAACTTTGCTTACGGATTAGGTATACCTTTTGGTATTTCTCAAATTTTTCTGAGATACCTACGTGAAATCGGGGACGGGCTCGAGAGGCAAAGTGTTTTAGTGGGATTTTCAAAAAAATCCGGGATTTTCTCTAATTTTCTGGTTCAAGTGTATGATACGGACATGTGAGTGTTACCGTCGGCTAAAGGCTTGTTATACTGAAGAAACTGGCGTTTGAACTATGACTCTAGATCAAATCGGAATGACGCAGTACATAGTAAGAAAGCAGTAGCTGTTTGAGTGGAAGTCTAAAATTTACCTCAAAAAGTGGAAATCCTAAAAGGGTTAAACATGTGTATTTTTGTTTTAGGATGTTTTGAACCAAAACTATAGGTGGTGCCGTAAGCATCTGTACTACATACCCTGTTTGAGTCCGCCAGCTTCATTCTGCCCTGAAGCGAAGTAGATACAGTACTAGCTTGTTATGACACCTAGCACCGGTTGGTGCATGATTTTCTCAGGAGTTAATAGTTTTAATGTAGTCATATTATTTTGCAGGTATATAATAAATTTGCAGTCATATTATTTATGTCATATAAGTGCACAGGCATATTATGTATGACGTTCCAAGTCACAACACAAATTTTCTGGGGTTACAGTTCTTCCGCCGTGGCAGGAGCAAGACCAGGAAAGTCGCTTGTGACCGGAACCTATGGATTTAACTTCTAAACTGTGCTTGATTTTTGTCTCCGTGTAACAAAATGACATGGTTTTGGGTAAATTGTGATGCGTAGTTTCCAAGAAAATCGTCAAAAACTAATTTAAATGACCTTAAAATGTATCTTGTTCCTTGCCAACAATAATATTGTTAGTTCTGCTGGAAGAGATTATTTATAGCTACATTTATGTAGTGTATATTGCAATATCCCGTATAGTTGTGATTACAAATACCCGACATGTGCTTCTATTTACAAACATCAGCCATGTGCGTCTTACTACTGAGTACTATAGCCAGGGTTGTCAACCGTCCCGATTCTGTCGGGACTGTACCTATTTTTGACTTATTTGTCCCACGCCCGACTGAACACTCGTCGGGACACATATTGTCCCGATTTATCGATCTGCAAAGTTAATTAACATTTTACTGGGCCATTTTTACTAAGCAATAACTTATTCTTTTACGTGCACAGTTTTATGTATAGGATCAATTTTACAAATTTTGTGTTTTGACTCATGAAAGAAAAAATAGTTCGCATTCCTTCAAGTTCGTTTTATTCAGCTGATTATTTACACTGTTTAAAAAAGAGTCGCCGTACGTGTAGTCATCTCCCGGGGGGAAAAGATAGACTCCGGCTCGATTGTCCCGTCCCGATTTTTTGCTTAATAAAAGTTGGCAACCCTGACTATAGTTGCAACCGACGAAGACAACAGTAACACTACTAGTCATATGACGACGGAGGAACAGCATCGCCACCGCCTCACCTGGATCACCTATATAACCAAGACAAACGACAAATTTCAGTTTCGATTGGTCAAATCCCATTCCTTGGCTTGCAGTGGAGCTTTGGAAGTACTTCACCTAAACCCAAAGCCTCTAGTTTGCAGTGAAGCTTCTGGCTTTCCTTCGCTCCTGGCTTGCAGTAGAGCCTTACAGAAACCTTACTTCTCTATCTGCTTGCAGTGAAGCATTAGGAAATTCCTTATCACAACACCGGCTTCCCTTGCAATAGAGCTTTGTCGGACCCTAACCCAACTCTGCTTGCAGTGGAGCATTGAGTGTCCTACTCCTCCTCACGTAGCTTACTTCGTGAGGAATCTTCCCAAGACCGTCAGATCGAAGGGACATCTACTTTTACCCAAATATTAGAGAATTTATATCTATTTTGTATTATAGCAGAATTTTGTAATAAAATCTGCTAGTGAGAGAAAACGATTCCGGACTATAATTTGCTCTACCCAAGCTCTACCAACACATGTACAATCAGAACTTTACAATATATAAAACATACACTGTTAACTATCAGATTGTGTAGTATTCTAATAGTGTCACATGTACTTCTAACAGCTACGAAATTGCTATTTGTAAATTTCAGATTAATATTTCTAAATGTTACCAGTACCGGTATGCGATAACGGTGAATCGTGATGACTTTTAATCTTGATGAAAAACGTGCTATGTTTGAATATTAGCGTACTATGTGAAATGAGGAGTTAAAAGAAAGGTAGAGCCTGTATATCACAGGTGTGCTCTCGGAAAATATGCCAACTATAATCCGGTCCCGCCCCCGTCACCCTCTGACGCAGGAAAACCTCCCTTTGCTTAAGAGTCTTCATCCCGGCGAAATTAAAATACCGCTAATTTTACAGTAATTCTGTGATGTCCTCAAATAGATAAAAGATAATTGAAATATGGAACAAGGGCGCCCTAGACAATATTATTTTGCGTGAGGTACCGTTATCACAAGTCACCTAGTGGCTTTATGTTTTCACCTGTTTAGAAACGCGAAAATAAATGCCGATTTTCAAAATGGCTCGAAATCGAAAGCAGATAAATGAGCCGTGATAACGGTATCTCATGTAAAATGATATTGTCTAGGGCGCTCTTGTTCCACATTTCGATTATCTTTTATCTATTTGAAGATATCACATAATTAATGTAAAATTAGCGGTATTTTAATTTCGCCGGGATGAAGACTCTTAAGGCAAAGAAGTAAATGACCTCGACAGTGTTGCCAATTTGTCATTCAGTCGTTTGGTTTTGACGAGTGAAGATCGTATGCTACTTAGAATAGCTAACAAGACAGTGCACAGCGAAGTTCCTGAAATAATTCATTGTGGCAACGCTTCCGCATCCAACAATTGAAAGATCCTGGCCGCAGCAACTTGTCTCTCCTCTTTTGAGGGAAATACAGGAAAACACACATCGACAGTGGCGCCAGAAAGGACACAGTTCGAATAGAAAGGCTCTTATTATAAAGGATCTAAGAGTACGATTTGACATGAATTCGAAATTTAAACATCATATAAATACAATAACAGGACTAACAAACTTTTCAAATTGTTCTGATTTATTGAGAGGTCAAGTTATTATTTTAAAAGTAAAACCAATATATCATCATTATATATAAAGTAAAGTAAGGATAGATTGCGCGATATGTGAGTTCGCGCGGGGGCAAATGGAGAGAGGAAGAAAAGGATGTGACGAACTGTAATGAATGGGGAATTTGCAATTTTGCAGATTTGAGTCGTCAGTTAAATTAATTTATTGAAAGTAAAGCTTTTCGTCGAGAAATATTTTTCACGTTTTGCGTGAATAGTGCAAAGTAAATGTGTACATTTTCCTTCACATTTGGTACAAATTAATAAAAAGGTTGTGATACTAAATAATCAAGGAAGTGATACATATTTGAGGTAGTTCATTCTCGAAACTAGCATTGTACGTAGTTTACCACCAGTCTTTAAAATTCTATCCAAGCTAACGAGTTCGCTATTCTCTACCCAAAAAGGACAGTTCGAGCAATCATGAAGTAGGAGAGATCACGCAGACATTAATTGAACGCAATAATAGGGAAGATTGCCCATGCGTGGTAATTAGCATATTGTTCGTAAACGTTATACTGTACTACAGAGAGTAATGAGCAAATGTGCGATAACTACAGTTATTTTCTAGGTACATCAGGTCCATAGTAAAGGGGTAGAGCCCCCATGCGGCCACCATCATCCCCCCTGAAACTTTCATTTGTTTATTGAAATGTAGCCCCATGCATGAGGGGTAGATTCAAGTCAGCTCCCCCCCCCAAAAAAAAAATGATTTCAGCCATCTGTCTTAGTACTCTGACTACGAACCTGAGGTAAATATTTCAAATGCAGCTTTATCCTATAAGTAACTGTCTATTTCAAGATTGTTTTTTATTTCGGTGGCACAGTTAAGTAATGTATTGTGTAGTGCCATATAAATATTCATTGTCAGTTTTGTCATGTTTCTGAAAATATTTTATATTTTCTTTATCATAGCAGGTATTTCTGTAGTATCGCCGTCTACCTCTATCCATGTGCGCTATTTTCCCTACCCCTTGCACGGTACAGTGCCGTGCCGTGGGGAGGGGGCAAGCTGATCGACGGCCTCGCACGCCAAAGTAAGGGGGCGTAAAATTCGGGGGTCGAAAGAAAAGAAATGAAAGAAAGAAAAAAGAGAGGACAAATTACTTGGAATATTAGTGCTTAAATCCTCTTCCAGCTTTAGGAAGTGGTTCTATAATGTTACTCATGTTAGAAAAATGCATGTGCACATATATAAAATGGAAGGGAAAAGTAATAAAAAGCGCTCAAAATCAAGGAAAAGCAGGGTTTATTTTGAAAATGTTCTTAGGCTTCGCGCCAACCATGGTGGCGCTTTGCGGCTCGTCTGCCTCATTCAGGCCTATTAAGGAGGGCGCCGTCATATGCTTCCGCCCCGAGCGCTGATTTTTCACGACACTGGCACGGTACCAGTAACAGCACAAATAATTTCTGCAATGATCATGGGTTTAGAATGTGCACAGTGTATCCAACTACACTGCACTGCTCTGCATCATTCTTAACAACATTGATTCAATAGTAGCTATTTTATGAGTAAGGCACGATGGCTCAGTGGTAAAGCGCTTATCTCTCGTGTGTGGAGTCCCTGATTCGATCCCCGGAGAAGTAAGTTTGTGATAACATCGTGTCTGTGGATTTTTTTCGAGGTACTCTGCTTTCCCCCTGCATTCTTAGTCCACTAATTCTATTATCATCATTCAGTTGCCTTATTCATCTCCGTTAATCTAAACGGCATAATCGAGGGACGTTCAAGAAAATGATAGCTATTTTATGCAAGTTTGTTCAATTGTGTGCGAACTATACTTATTTTACCTTGTACTGTAATGCGTTTGTTCAACCAAAACTGGAATATGCATCTATAGTCTGCCACAGGGGTAAAAGTGGATTTGAAAAGGTAGGAGTACGGTAGATAGCGGCATCACGTCACGCCGTTTCCCCTGCCTATCTATGCTCATTGTTTTTTTTTTTTTTTTTTTTTTTTTAGAAACTGGGGACGCCATACATATTTTCGAGGTGGGAAAACTGCGTCCCCCTCGTTCCCCCTGGTCTGTCATCATTTTTATTAGTGTATACTAAGTTATTAAATAATAATAAGTTATTAAAATATACTGCTTAGAAAAGACATGGTGACGAGCATATCTGAATAATGTACAAATACATACTTCTCAAAAGATTTAATTTGTTTTTACTTGAAAATACGAGATTTATACAATCTTAAAAACTTAAGTGATAACAAAGAAGTTAACATGTTCTTATTAAGGTTCCTGTGAACTCCCCCTTGTCAGAGCACTTCGCCTTTTCGCCACCAGATGCTCACTTTTTCATTTAGCAATAACTGCTGGCACCTCTACTGGGAAGAACTGAAAGATCGTACCGCTCAGTTTGAATGTGTCCAGGATATCCACACTTGAAGTGGGCGGGGAGAGGAATCCAACAGTTTTTTTTTTCGTGCACCTGCAGTCAGTCAGAGTCTATACAAGCCGTGTTGTTCAGCCGCAGGGCAAAACCTTAACCATTGATGACTAACATAAATCTTTTCTTTTTGCAGGAGGAATAGAGTTTTTGTATGAAAAACGAGAATTAGGTTGCAGAGAACGTCATTCGCTTCGCGTTGACAAATTATGTTTCGTCCGTTTATCACATGAAACTCTTTTCTTTTTTTTATTATTACCAGAATATGAGATAAAAAAACCTAAATGGTTCTTTGTATACAGAAAACAAACAAACAATACTAATATTTTCTTACATATCAGTATTATATGATTTTTTTTCTGAAGTGTATGATGCATGAAAAATGGACAAAATGAATTTTGACTTTTCTATTTGTCCCTATCCTTCTGAGTAGAGAGAATGATGTGGCGCAACTAAAGGGCCTGCAGGGCCCGCAACATTGAGAGGCCCAGAACAGAAAGAGGCCCATTTCAGTTTCGAAGTTAAACTTTATAATGTTAAGATGTTTAAAATTATGTGATGTTCCAACTATATCTCATTTTTACCTATGAAGACGGTAACACCTGAGCGATTATTTAGTAAATTAAATGCCAACAAAATTTTTACTGACCAGCGAAAACAATGACCACTCGCTACTTTTTGAACGAAATCATCGGGCTGAGATAAGAGCTACAAGGAATAACACAACCGTGCGCCAAACACGACAAGAATCTCACTCGATTAGTCAGTGTGATGCTTGTGCCTTGAATGGAGAAGGACGACGATATATCAGGGTGACTAAATGGCTGGGAGCTTCATTCCGGAAACAACGCGACTTGTCGAGTTTTCGCGATCTGCCGTGCTTATGTATTTCAAAAATGGGAAAAGAACAGTGAAACCAGCATCGAACCAAACAACAAAAAGTGGGACGACCACACCTCATTAAAAATGTCGGATGTCGTAGACTCTCGAATTTGGTATAGCAGAATAGACGAAAACTATAGCACAATATAATAATAATAATAATAATAATAATAATAATAATAATAATAATAATAATAATAATAATAATAATAATAATAATAATAATAATGTGCATTATTTTTTGCATATGAGCAAGTTGTGACTCACTAGATAGAACATAGAAAGTCAAAACTGTTCTCTGTAAATTTTACGTGACTCATGAATGTGGAAAGAGGGGTTCCGTTTAACATTTTTGCGGGGAGGTCCATTCGTCCTTACTTACGCTACTGAGAGAATGTAAGGTAAAATAATAACACCAATATATATATATATATATATATAATCCTGGCGCAACAGTCCCTTGTGATCTGAGCCTGCAGCGGGCTTATGTTAGTAGTAAGCACAACCACACCCAACGTCGCCGGCTGTCTAGATTGAAGTCCGCTATCTTTTAGTTTCCCAACTTTTCTCTCGATATTTGGTCAACACAGAAATGTTTGAGTGCCACACCGGGAATTAATCCCTGGACGATGCACACCGTATCACTTTCGCTAATCATTTAGTAAAATTCAGGTTAGGGTGGTACTGAATTAATTTTGGAATATGCCATTTCTCATAAGGTAAAGTTCAAAAGTATTGTGACATAATTAAAAAGCTCAGTATCAACCACGTATTCTTTCCTCTAATATCTCTAAAAGTTTTCGAGTTATGTGTCAAAAATGGTTGAAACACTTGAAGTTAGTTTAGTAACTTGAAGAAGATAGTGGACTTATACATACATGATTAGAATTGCTCCAATTTTTATTTTTATTCTTCTTTCTCGTAAAGAAATACAAAATCATAATTTCAACCATTTTGGTACATTTTTCATAATTTGAAGCGCGAACAGCCGGTTTCTTTCCTTACGTTTTGAACTTGGGATTTATATTCTCCTTGTCACTTATCGTGAAAGTCATATAATAACATGGGTCCCAAACCTAGGATATCTTATGCGACAGAGGTAATGACAATTTTTGTCATTTCATCTCTCAAGATCTGTTAAATTTGACATTTATTGAATGATATCGGTTTTATAATACGAATAAATTTTTCGCAATAAGGTGCGTATAGTGGTCGTAAGAAATGACAAAAGCTACCACTGTCCTTTATAGTTTGACTCATGCTTTTTAGATCATGGTATTCCCCTTAAATTTTGTAAAGGACAGTATCATTTTAATTATCTTAACCTAATTTTCTAAAGCATCTCATTCGTACGCTAAAAGAAAGATTTCTATTTTTTATGTATAAGAATTCAGAGATGCAAATTTATTCAAAATTCCTTTACAATTAAAGCCGCCTAAACAGATATTCCTTTGAGATTTCTGTATTTTGAAGACAATTCACGATTTCAGTTCTTTGTATTTACTTGTTTCCATGTTTTTTATACCAATGCTGTATGATCAGTTCCCAGAATTATTTTAGTTCCCCGGTAAATCCATTTACAACAAGCTCCAAATACTGCTAATGTGGTTTCAGGAGAATCTGCATATCTCATCCTTTTGTTACTCTCTATATATTCATCTACTACGTAAACAAACATCAGTGAAAGAAAAAGGCTGAGAGCTAACATGTGCTCCGTGAGGAACGTTGTCATACCTTGCACTGATATATCTAGAGAGTCTAGTGTTGCCACGAGACGAAACGAAACAAGACGAGACTTCTGGCTGTGTCGTCTCGTCTAGAAAAGATGTGCCCGTCTCGTCTCGTATCGAATGGTTCTGTCTCGTCTCGTGGCAACACCAGAAAAGCTGAGGCCCACAAAAGAGCTGTTAAACCAAGTGGTTAAAATTATAACTTTTAACCAAGTTTGGTTAACAGAGGACAACACACAACACGACTGCAATCTTCCAGCAACGACTGCTTAGTTTTGACTGAACCCGTAATTACTTCGATAGGAACATTTGTCAATACCGTCAGTACAGACGAAAGGCAAGATTTCCCCATTTATTCTGATATCCTTTTCTCAGAACCCCTGGCGACACTTCAACAAATAAGGAGCCCTATGTAACTTTCCAATTTAAAAAATGGTTTATCTTCGAATAACATCATAAAAGGATAAAAAAAGATAAATTTTATTGTCAAATCAGAATCTTTTCAAAACTCAGTATCGAGAAAGGCTGACACGTTTCTGTCTTGGTTCGGAACGAGAAAGACCATGAAACAATAGTTAGTTACTGAAAATTGCCACTTCTACGCGTACTTGTACTTCTATTAAAGGATTTTTATACGTAGATATCTCCACCAGTTCCCGGAATAAAATCTTCTGAAACACTGATCTCAATGAACGCTTTACATTGTGTTTGAATCTGGAGCACTGTCACAAAATAATTAAACTTGAATCGATTGAAAAATGGAAGTGAGAGCTGTTGTAAGAATCATTTTTAAAAAGTGCTTTAGGTATTCCCAGTTCTTTGTAGGATTTGAAACATTGAATCATTTGGATCATTTAAAATAATAAAAGATGGTATACATTTCGAAGGCAAATAATTTATTCCGAGTTAATAAATTTTTAAGCAAATTCAGAAACTGTGTTTGTATTTTTCGAGACACGAGACGAGACGTTTCACGAAACGTTTCGTATTGTGTCGTGTCTCGCTTCAAAGAGTCCTGTCTCGTCTCGTTGCAACACTAAGAGAGTCTTACGCATTCTCTTTCCAAGAAAATGAGCTAGAAACTTGTAAAGCACATTCAGTCAATTGTTATCATAGAATATACTATGGGCATAGCCACTGATGTGTAGAAGGTGACACAGGAGGAATTTGTTTTTGACGAGTTGGAGCCGTGGGGCTCTATTATTTGGATTGGAAACATTGGTTCAAAAATATTTTACATTTAGCATACATACATATACACATATCATACGTACACACACACACACACGTACATGTGTGTTACATATACTTTAATTAATGTGTGGACCTGAGGACCAGGTCCGGTTCGCCCACCCAAAAACCGCCTCTGGGAGGTGGATTGGAAACGCACCCCTGAAACATAGAATTATGCTAATCGTAATCTTCTGAGATAGACTACCCCCCGAGGAATAAGTAAATAAATAAATAAATAAAAATACTTTCTTAATGTTTATCTTCCGTATACGAGTAATTGAAAAATTTTAGTGTCCCAACAATGAGAGTCGTATACAGGTGATCCTGCGTTCCTGGCGGAACTTCCCTAGTTGCGGACAAAATTTCACACTATAAGCTCTTTCGGCTCTCTCCCCCATGGTAGTTTTTTTTATCTATTATCTAGTCCCTTGGAGTAACTGTTGCTCTGTATTTTCACGGGCATGCAACCGTCAGAATGAATATCTTGGCTGCCTTCCCAGCTACCCATTCAGCATGCAATAGATACATGCAATAACAATCAAATCCCACACAAACTACTCTACCCATCAAATATTTTAACATGGAAAGTTCTTTTTCGTTTGTTTAAAATGGAATAGACCTAAATACAACTTTTTTTTAATGTTCTTCTGGAGATTCGATAGCGAGACCGCTCACATCAAAAAATGAAAGAATTAGTGCTCTGACAATCTGCTAGAAATACAACATGCCATATGTACATTACTGTGATTACATTGCTATTTATTCAATTATTATTTTGCTTAGAGTTTTCTTACTCTCCAGGGTACTCTTCAAGGGTATACAATTACTCTTCACTTATGTCGCGAAAAAATATTCAGCTTGCACATTTATTTCGAGAACTTCTCATTCCGTAATACATGTTTATTCTCTCAATTTGTACGTACAACCGACAAACACAGAATCTCAATAGAGTTCAAATATGAGGTGTCTGCTGTGAAACACAGGTCAGTTATATGGGAGGGGCTTTTAGAGTGCAGTTCTAGGAACACTGTGGGCTTTTAAAGTGTAATTCTAGGAACGCTGTAGGGGGCCATCCCGCTCCACCTGAGACAAAAATAAAAAAGAAAGAAAGAAAGAAAAGAAATCTGGCGGCACACAACTAATTTACACTGGTTACAAAGCAGGCACAACAAAGTTCTGAATGAAATATGTTTATTTTTTTGCACTATTCCATTATCCGAACAATAACATTTACCGATGACTTGTTAGCCCCTCCACCACAGCCACCATGAAAACAAATTCAATCGGAATTTGGCCAGCTCGCTTGATCACGAATAATTATCGTTTGATCCCAGCGCATAATGACGTATTACACATAATTTGGTTAGGGCTTGTTAGCCCTTGATAATCGACATGTACCATTCCATAGACATTTCAATCGTAAATAGGTAAGCAACGTTTCGTTAGTTTCTGGTAGAAAGCTCTTTTGGTGAGGGGCGTTTTGATTCGGGCCTTTTGACTCCGGCCCTTTTGTTGCGAAGACATTTAACCCGGCCCATTTGACGCAGGTCCGATTGACTCTTATTCTTTTGTAGCGGGGCCCCTTTCTGACACGAGCCTGTTTGACGCAGGGCCTTTTGACTCGGGCCCTTTTGTCATGGGACCACTTTAGCCCGAACTCTTTTTATGAAGGGCGTTTTTATTCGGGCCCTTTTGACTCAAGCCCTTTCGTTACCGAGATCTCTTGACCCGGAACCTTTTGACGCGGGGCAGTTTTGACTCGGTCTCTTTTCTCGTGAGACCCTTTTGAGAGGGCTGTTTTGATGAGGGTCGTTTTGATTCGGACCCTTTTGACTCCTGCCCTTTTGTTGCTGAGATGTTTGGCCCGAGCCCTTTTGACTCCTGCCCTTTTGTTGCTGAGACGTTTGACCCGAGCCCTTTTGTCGCGGGTCCGTTTTGACTCGTGCTCTTTTTAACGGGGCCACTTTTGACTTGTGACCCTTTGTTGCGGAGACCTTTTGACCCAGATCCTTTGGACGTGGGGCCGTTTTGACTCAGGTCTTTTGTAGCGGGGCAATTTTGACCAGGGACTGTTTGACGCAGGGCCCATTTGTTGCTGGACCCTTTTGACCCAGGTCCTTTTAATGAAAGGTGATATGACTCGGGCCCTCATTTGCGGAGACCTTTTGAACCGGGCCCCTTTGATGCGAGGCCGTTTGACTGAGCCCTGTTGTAGCGACGCCCATTTTTGACCCGGGCTCGTTTGGCACAGGATCTTTTGACTCGGGTCCTTTTTTTATGAAACTCTTTTGGCTAGAGCCCTTTTTATAAGGGGCGCTTCGATTCGGGCCCGTTTGACTCAGGCCCTTTTGTTGCAGAGATCATTTACCCGGGCATTTTAGACGCGGGGCCGTTTTGACTGGGGCCCTTTTGTGGCGTGGCCCCCTTTGACTCAGGCTTGTTTGAGGCAGTTCCCTTTTTACTAGGACTCTTTTGTTTTGGGACCCTTTTGACCCTGCTCTTTTGATATAAGTCGTTTTGATTCGACCCCTTTTGACTCGGGCCCTTTTTTGCGGAGATCTTTAAACTCGGTCCCTTTTGATGCATGGCTGACTTGGGCCCTTTTGACGCAGAGCTTTTTGACTCGAGTTCTTTTTTGTGTGATCCATTTGGCGAGGGCTCTTTTTTGAGGAGCGTTTTGATTCTGGCCCTTTTGACTCAGGCCATTTTGTTGCGGAGACCTTTTCACCCGGGCACTTATGACGCAGGGCCTTTTTGGTGTGGCCCTTTTGTAGCGGGTCCCTTTTGTCGCGGGCCGTTTTGACTCGGTCCTTTCTGTGTTTGCCCTTTTGTCTGCCCTTCTGACGTGGAACCCTATATATAAGGTAGCAGCTGAAATACCTGGGACAGGGGGCCGGGGGGAGTATGAGTAGTACAATAATCGATCGATCCAGGGCGCAGTAAAATTAATTACGCCACTGTTCATATCTCTTTCTTTCTATTCTCTCGACATCATGTCTGGAGATGAATGTTCTGACTAATGGGCTAAAGCGGCGAAAGACGATGTACGCTATCAATATTAATGTTATGGATTTTAACTAAACATATATAGGGCAATAAAATAAAAAAACTCTATATCGGTATTTTGCCTTCCCCCTCCCGTTGGAAAAAAATCCTGTGTGCGTAAGTGATTATGATGTTTCTTAGTTACTGTATTATATTGTTCTATATGCGGAGCAAATACTTCTGTGTTTTGTATAATAATAAGAACCTCATCTACATTTATTACGTTCCTTGCTTTACGATGGCGAAACATATTCACGTTGAGCGTAATCAGTTTCCATTCTCAAATAATTACAGTGAGAGGAATGAAATAATTCACGCACACATTTAGGACTTAAAAAAGTGCCCTGGGAACATGTAATAAAGTCCTGAAGAGTGAAAAGCGCTAATAGCAGTTGTTAGCAGTTATTAACTTAACAAATAAGACAGTAAATTGAAAAACTGAGAATACGAATCTTTTCAGAGAGGACAGTGCGCTAATGCTTCTAATCTATGCCTTTACTTCCTATACCTACGTTATTTCCCTAGTCAAAATAAAAACTCTTAAAAATTAATCACAATTTCTTATGCAACCATCCCTTCCTTAGAGTACTGCGCGGTCACATACGCGTCACGGCGATGTAAAGGCACTTTTGGCGACGAGGATACATAAAATCTCAATATGTAATAAAACCCTTCCAAAAGAGCAAAATATGTAAAATGAAATATTGAACCAGCATTTTTTATTACGTTTTCAATATTTGATGTGGTAAATACAATATTTATTCAATTACAATGTTTACTACCTGTTACTTTTCCAACATGATCTCCGCAACATTACGAAACAGAATGAGTTTCAAATTTTCAGTCGGAAAACTTATCTTTTTATCGCATATAAAAGAGTTTCTATGCACTAAATGGTCGATTCACTTCACACAAAGTCTTGCTGCATATTTATACTTTCAGAAATCATCCAAAGGTCGTTCAACTGTACATTACGGGAGAATTCTAGAACACTGGCCCGCCTACCTGTACAACAGATAGTAACCTACCCTAACATAGCCTAACCTCTTTAATCTCTAATTTATCTTAATTAACCTTATTTAATTAGGAAGGAATTTTTACGAAAACTTTGTTTATGCCATTGTACATCTAATGAGCGTCCAGCGTTATAGAACCTTCCCGTACATTACACACTCAAAACATTTTAGTAAAAAATATCGTGAAGAACAAAACATTCTCAATTAATCTTTTCACTATTTCAACAGTCGATCTCCGTAACAGTAAGGAACGAAAATGTGTTTCAAATTTTCAAACACAAAACCTCTCCTGGTTTTCACGCAACAGAGCTTTTTATTGACTGAACGATCGTTCAACATTACACGAATTAATTGGTGCATACTTAAATTTGCACAAATCAGAAGGTGCGTGTTCAATAGCCACGACATGGATTTAGCTTCACTTAACACTCCACTAATAGCATAAATTGTCTTTTAGCTAGGATTTTTCTCCAAAACGAAAGCTATCTTCTTATTCAATGCATCCCCAACCGGTCCTTTCACGCCTACCAGAGAAGCAGCTGTTGAGCGAACAATTTCAAGATTGTCTGAAAGGATAGATGATGATTTCTCCAAGGATTAAATAGTACTACTGAGACATGAAAAATTGCTCTGAATGTAGGAAATATCATGCTTCAACTTCCCGTCATCAAACATTTGTTTCGCTATTTTTATGGAAGATGCATCTCCAGAATCAAAATGTAACACTTGTTTCACTGCATCAAAGTTCGTAACATAGTAACATACAGCATCAATCTAGCTTCCCCACCTCGTTAGTACCGGCTGAGGAGGAAGAGGTAGTTCAGGGAACAGTTCTTTAAATTTCTCAACTCTACTGGGAGCCTTCAAAAATACCTTCTTTGTATTTGAAATTAATGCATCCACTTGTGAAAATCTAGAACGAACAAATTTTGCAACACGATGAAATGCGTGGGCAAGACAAGTTAGATGTAACAGCTTCGGATACGATACTTGCAAAGCTTCTGCAGCTTTGCACATGTACGGTGCTGCATCAGTCACTAGAAGGAAGACATTATTATGCTTGATACCATCAGACCACATAAGTCCCATAGCATCATTAAAGAGTTTTGCAATGGCTTGATGGTTGCATCGCGGCAACAAATCACTAGTTAACAGGATAGGCTAGCTGACTTCATTATCTTTCAACAAACCTATTACAACATTACCAACATGTCGCCCCTCTACATCAGTTGAGCGCATGAGACACCCTGGTCACAAACCTGGCAATAAAAACACGATAGGCAATCATAAAGCCGCGTCGCGATAGTAATTCGATTGAATTATTAATCTCACGTAAGGATGTGAGCGCTACTACCGCGACCGAGAGTGTACGATTGCTAATCAAATCAGGTTGTGTCCAACTCTCTCTATCAATCCGCCAAACTACGCTTCAATACTATTTTAAAAGGGTGAAACGCAGTGAAACAATAAATAAATAAGTAAATAAATAAAAATTAAAAATTAAAAATAAAGCAAGCACTTTTAAATTCAAAGAGAGGTGAGTGTTTTCATCTTTACAAAGTCTATTGTTGAACAGTTTTTGTACGAAAAGTCCGTATAAAACATGAAAATACCAAGAAATATGTAAAATTATGTGCTCATGAGTAAAATATGTAATTATATGTACTACCATGAGCAAAATAAATGACGCGTCTCTTTATTTTGAAGTTTTTTGAAAATATCTCCGTTTTCTTTATATGTTCGAAATCTCGGAAGGTTTCCCCAGCAGGACAGGTTAATAACAAACCCATTTTTAATATTTGTGTTAGATATTAGCTTAAAATAAAGAAATTAGAAGCAAAAAACATTAAATCGACAGAAATCTCGAGAATTACCAACTCTGCTAAAGTGGGAAATTTTCAAGAACGCGAGGGAATTCTGCAGTTCAACACGAAGCAGCGACATCTATGTCAGTGAGAGAAGCGTGGATTAGATCTACAAACGAAAATTTTAACGAAATATTTCTAGTATGTCTTATTATATGCATTATCAGCGAACTCCAAATATATGAATCTATGCTAAGTATTAACGTATAGATAGTGCAAATAGTGGAAATTACCTATGGAAAAAGACGTATTGTTAGCCCAATCGTAATGAAAAATCGTCTTTACGGTAGAACAGATTCAGCTTACGTAAGAAAGCAAATAGCTCAGTTAGATAAAGCAACGAAGGTAGACGGTTCGAATCCCGTGAAGGACTGTTGTCATTTTTATCACTAAGGTTATTTTATTTATTTTTTATTTGGGAAAGAATCAAATTGTAACATATGTGTAAAACTCATGACGATACCAAAAAAAAAAAAAAGAGAGAGAGAGAGAAAATATCGTCGCATTTGCATTAGTGTCTCTAATTTTTGTTTGCAAACAGATTCGTAATTATTTCCCCTGTGCTCACTGATGCATAACGAATGTTTTCCAGTAAATGTTAATTCTAATTTGGAGAATTTTATAGTTTCACAATTCCTCACTACATAGTCTTCTATCTACGTGTTTGGATATTTTGATAACAGATTTCCCTATTAAATGTTTAATTTTCTCTATAAATATTTGTCTTAAATTGAAATTGTTTTGAATTTACTACATAAGCAAAGTTGCCCGAAGGAGGAGAGCTCAAGTAACAGATATTCTACGTAAAAGCAACCTATTGTAGAATGATGATGCTTCTTACCTTCAGCACATAATCTTAACGTTAGAGTGTCAGAGAGAGAAAAATCCTGTTTTTCCTCCCCTATGACCACTCATCTTAAAGCTCTACCTATAATGATTCGTGTCACATACTTTCGGCTCTCCAAAGACATTCATATTTATTATTATTATTATTATTCCTGTGACTTTTTGGCGCCCTTCCCCTAGTAGTAGCCTATATTTTACATTTTATCATAGTGTTTTTAATAGTTTAAACCAGGAGCGTCATTTCAGATTTTGCTTTGGGGGGGGGGCAAGACCTCTTGATATAAGTAAAATTTCGCGTTTTTCACTGATTTACTACTATTCTAATGATAAACTCTATATACATCTCAAACTCAGGGGGGGCAAATGCCCCTCCCTGCCCTCCCTAAATGACGCCCCTGTTTTAAACCCATTTTCAAAAAGAAATCCTTACCTAGGAAAACTTCACAAAGAATATGGCCCGCTATAAACAATACCAACTCCACCCCCCCTGGTCTAGTGGCTAGCACGCCTGCCTTCTGTGGTACCGGGTCCAATTCCCGGTGGATTACTGTTGAACGATAAAAGTGGTTCGGATTCCACTATAATTAGTATCCACATCTCCCTTGCCCATTAAGGCATAACCGTGGAACGCTAAACTCAAGCAAACAAACAAACAATACTTAATTCCCGGCACTCTTTATTCTACATGCCATCTCTCAATTTTTCGATACAGCCCCCTTAGTACTATGAAACTCTCTTCTTCCATAGTGAAATGGAAAAAGATCATATAATTGCTACTACTTTACAAGAATATAAACCAAAAACGTCAGTAGAAAGCACATTATAAAATTTACTTTTTGAGGCTCGTTTTGGTGCCCCTCTTTCTCTGGCGCCCCGGGCAGTCGCCCGGCCCTTAGTCCGCCCTTGAAAGTACGGACGCATAACTAAGGACTGCGGAGGAGAGGTTAACCTTCATGTTATGCCACTGGTTTGACGTGTTTGAAATGTTCAGTAAGTGATCGGTTAGTGAAATAATTTCGACAGTTACTGATGTTTAAAGTTTAGCTAAGACAAAGCTACCTAATCAAATACATTTGATATCGGGATGTCACAATTTGATTTTTCCTCACATAAAAAAGATAAAAACAATAGTAATAAAAACCCTTACTCGTACTGGGCTCCTAACTAACTAACAACCTAATTCTTACAGACTAGTTGCTCTGACCAACTGAGTTTCGATTTCTTACGCGAAAGAAGTCTGTTATATTAAGAGGCATGCTTTTCATTATCAAAACTGTTCGAAGTAATACGAACATGGCTTAAGAACAGAGACGGAACTGAATTACCACTCGATTGACCTTGAGGGCAAATCACCAAAGCGTAAAGACGTAAGTTCAGCATGCATTTCTCTGGAGTTGTGTTCAGTATTCCTATCTGCCAGTCATGCTTGTTCGTAGGAGTAATATGTTACAAACCTGACCTTTCGATACAGCACAATAGCAAAAGAATAAAAGGGAAGGAATTCTTGCCCTTGTGAACGTTGGATACCACCATGTGCAATAAAACTGTCGCGTCTCCTTGAAGTGATATTTTATCGAAAATAACTCGTTTTCCTTTATATAGTCTATCCGAAGTTTTTGAGGGTTTCAAAATGAGGAAATGTTACTGACAAACAAGGACGCATTCAGGGGTGGGTCCAGGGGGTCCGGACCCCCTCTGAAACCCCAACTTTTCTGTAAATTTAGCCTAATTTTGGGGATTATCTTTTAAAATTTTATTATAATTTATCCTAATATTGAAGTCGGACCCCTCCCGAAATAAATTACTGCATACGTGTCTCTGACAATTTTCAATATATTCGTTAAATAATAAAGTAAAATAACTAAATTAGGAGCAAAAAGCTTTAATAATAATAATAATAATAATAATAATAATAATAATAATAATAATAATAATAATAATAATAATTGAAGCGAGCTTAACGAGTTTCAACCGTACGACTCAACCAACGTTTGGGTGCCTGTTCGTTCGTCTGCTCCTCTCATAAAAGACATTTCATTTTAATGAAACTAGTAAGTGCCTTCTTTTAGCTCTGCGGAGTAACTATTGCTTGGAATATGAATCTGCAAAACATAAGAGGTAAAATTAACCAAATGGTGCAAGTTTCCACTTATATATATAAAACAATTTTGCAATATCAACTACGTGAATCTTGTCCCATAAAGAAGCCGAAACCCCTACACCGAAGAGCCCTCCGAGATTTGATAATTGTCCACACGGGCTGAAATTGTCATTTGAAGCCAAGACTTTAATATGAAGCCAATAATTTCTTTAAAATAGACGGAAAATTCGGAAGTTATAAGCATTTTCATATTTTTGCCTTTTCCCATAAGGGAGCCGTAGCCCCCTATACTGAAGAGCCCCCCCCTGGAGATTTGATCATTGTCCACTCGGACTGAATTTGTCATTTGGAACCAACACTTTAATACGAAGCAAAATATTTCTTTAAAATAGACGAAAAATTCGAAAGTTATAAACATGTTAACAATTTTGCCTTTTCTCATAAGGGGGCCGTATTAGCCTACACTGAAGAGCCCCACGAGATTTGATCATTGACCACTTGGACTGAAACTCTCATTTGAAACCAAAACTTTAATATGAAGCCAAACATTAAACTTTTACATCAATTTAAACTGACTGGGTTCCGGTTCCCCCCACTATTGTTTAGTTTAGTTAAGTGGTAATTTGTGACAGCTTCACATCATCAAAAGAATGTTTCACTTCCCCTCCCCTCCCCCAGGAGTTCGTGCTGGATTCACCACTGGAATCAATAGACACTCTTCCTATTCTTTTTGTCACCCTTGATTGTGTAGGGGCTCCTTCGTACAAATAAAGAAGCGGTAATATTACAATCAAGGGGCGCTATATATTAGGTATTCTTTTAGTTACCTACCCCTAACCGCACAGGGCCATCTTTCGTAGAATCAAAAATATTACGTGATATTCCAATCATGAAAGGGGAGAGGATGCTGTAAATATATTTCTTATTCATTTTGTCTGTCCTGCTTATCAAAAATTACTTTCTGTTGGAAGGGTACTGAAATGAGAGGGGCAAAATAAAAAGTCGTACCCCCTCCTACATGGTTGCTCAAATAAGTACTAAAGAAAGCATTTTAAACTAAGATATTTAAGATTTAAACTAGGAAACTAAGATATCCTTACATTATGTAAGGATGGCATATTCAGGATTATTATTATTATTATTATTATTATTATTATTATTATTATTATTATTATTATTATTATTATTATTATTATTATTATTATTATTATTATTATTTGAATGTTTTTGGAGCACCGAAATTTTGTGAGACGAACAACGATATGTAGAGGTTTAAGATGGGTGGTCATAGAGGAGGAAAAACAGGATTTTTCTCTGTCTGACTCTCTAACGTAAAGATTATGTGCTGAAGGTAAGAAGCATCATCATTCTACAATAGGTTGCTTTTACGTAGAATATCAATTACTTGAGTTCTCCTCCTTGGGTCTACTTACCTTATGTAGTAAATTCAAAACAATTTCAATTCAATACAAATACATTGTAAAACTTTTCCGTAATTAAACATCTAGGGAAAATTAAACATTTAATAGGGACATCAGTTATCAAAATATCCAAACACGTAGATAGAAGACTATCTAGTGAGAAATATTGTGAAACTTTATAAAATTCTCCAAATTAGAATTAACATTTACTGGGAAACATTCGTTATGCGCCAGCGAGCATATGGTGAGCAGTGAGCACAGGGGAAATAATTACGAAACTGTTTGCAAACAAAATTAGGGACGCTAGTGCAAGTGCGACAACGGCATTTTTTTCTTTTTTGGTATCGTCATGAGTTTTACACATACGTTACAATTTGATTCTTTCCCACATAAAAAAATAAATAAAATAACCGTAGTGTAGTGATAAAAATGACAACGGCATTTCCAGGGGATCGAACCCGCTACCTTCAGCATACAGACTCGTTGCTTTAACTAACTGAGCTATTTGCTTTTTACGTGAACTGAGCCTGTTCCGGTAAAGACGATATTTCATTACGATCGTCCTACCAATTCGTCCTTTTCCATAGATAATTTCCACTATTTGCTCTATCTTTATGTTAATACTTAGCATATATTCATATATTTGGAGTTTGCAGATAATGCATATAATAAGACATACTAGAAATATTCGTTAAAAGTTTAGTTTGTAGATTTAATCCACATTTCTCTCAATGACATAGATGTCGCTGCTTCGTGTTGAAATGCAGAATTCCCTCGTGTTCTTGAAAATTTCCCACTTTAGCAGAGTTGGTAATTCTCGAGATTTCTGTCGATTTAATGTTTTTTGCTTCTAATTTCTTTATTTTAAGCTAATATCTAACACAAATATTAAAAACGGGTTTGTTATTAACCTGTCCTGATGGGGAAACCTTCCGAAATTTCGAACATATAAAGAAAACGGAGATATTTTCAAAAAACTTCAAAATAAAGAGACGCGTCATTTATTTTGCTCATGGTAGTACATAAATGTAAAATATGTAAATATATGTACTTTCAAATGGGTGTTTTTAGGCACTATGGGTCACAAATGACATTATTACCCTGATTTGGTATAAAAATATAACCTCTACAAAAATATGTAATTAAATAATTATCCGGGCCCTAGTGATTACATTTCATGATAACAATTGGAACCATTTCAAAACTAATATACTGAAGGAAGCTTGCAAGGTCCATTATAACAGTTCTGGGAAAAATAGATTTATTGATCGGACCTGTACAAATGCTTAAAATTCTTCAAAATACTCTCCCCCTGCATCAATACACTTGCGGAGACGTGTCTGCCACGCCTGGAAGGCACCCTGGAAGTCCTCGATGACAATGTCTCTCAGGAACGTTGTAACATGCTTTTGGATGTTTTCCACGATCTCCTAATGATTTCCTTTCTGCTCTCTCTCTCCAGTCGGGGAAACAAAAAAAAGTCGCACGGAGTCAAGTCGGGACTGTAAGGGGGATGGGGACCACCGGGATGTTGCTCCGGGCCAGGAAGTTGACACACTTTCGACACAAGCTTCGCACAGATCTTGCGCATTTGCAGATCCTCGGTCACTATCCCACGTACCGCAAACGTGGACATGTGTAGGGTGTCAGCAATTTGCTGCCAATCGACGGTCGGAACTCAAAGCTTCGCGCACACGATCTACGTTTCCGTCGGTTCGGGCCGTTGTTGGGCGTCCAGAACGGAGTTCGTCGGCGGCCTCCTTCCGGACCTCCTTGAACGCCTTGTAACACCTCTCGACTATGACCTTGAAATGCAATCGTCCTTGAAGGCCTCTTGAAACATCTGGAATGTTTCGGTTGCATTCTTTCCAAGCATCACGTAAAACTTGATGGTGTATGGCTGTTCAAGCGAACGCTCCATCGCACCGTGTTACAAAGTCGAAAAACATCCTTCACGCGGAAGCACGTCTTTCCAGTCACACTGCCAGTGTGACCACCCAGCAAAAATATTTCGTACTAACCTATGCAGAAAAGAAGTACTAGATCTGGGGGGAAAAGTACTAAAATTTTATCTGCTTCCGTTTCACCCTATTTATGACATTTTACGATATTAATATCTTACTAGAAGGTTTCCGGCAGCTTTCCCTTTCCTATGATTGGGGAATGACCCCCAGATTCTTGAAAGAACCCCCAATTTGAATTTGAATTTCTTACAGTGAAATTTTGACTTCACACACCCAAACTAAAAATCCTGGCGGAATCCCTGTTTAATTGTCGTATTATAACTCACTGTAAAATCACTAAAGTAATACAAGTATGATAAATATAAAGGATTTTGGGAGAAAAGAAATATCATAAAATGGGCTTATTGAGAAAATTAAGTTTCAATTCCTTAATAGCCTACTGTTTGAACGGATCGCCTTTCAAGATTGTAAATAGTGCTACATGGCTCATTTTCTTCCCTTCGCCCTAATACTTGACCCAAAAGCATTTGCCGCAATTCATAGAGAAGCACTAGGTCTATCTCCCCGTTTCTCGAGCCCTATGAATTATAAGCGAGGAACAACTAACCACTGTCACAATTCCTTCTCGTTGGAGGAGGCGACCGGGGGCACCTATGTTCCACTTCCGCGCTTGGTAAATACCACTGTTGAAAATACAAAATTCAGAAAAAGCTACCAGGAACAGTGAAATTTTCGTACATTGTCAAATTTTCATGAGATTCCTTTTTCTCTCCGAAATGTATTTATGAGAAAAGAAGAGGAGGAGAAAAGTACTACATTTGTTGGTGAACGTACTAGAACACTAAAGTATTATAAAAGGTACCAGACCTAGTGCAAAAGTACTAGCGGTGTCACACTGCACACTGATCGGAGCAAACTGGCGACCACAGACAAAGGATATTCTTTGTCTGTGCTGGCGACTGGCTGCGTTGCAAGTCAGACCCATCACCACCACACTGCCCGACCGGTTTTACCGCGCTGCCATGGATAGTCGCGTCATAATAAAACCATGTGCATTACTTTCATAAGGGACCCTGTATACTGGCTCGCCTGGAAGCAGTGTATTGATTCAAACAAGTACAGCACACATTACAACGTCCTATTTCAAATAAATGAAATTGACAAATTTCATTGCGGTGTTCACAATTTATGAGGAATTGAGCATTTTTAATTAATGTATACCTATTTTATATAAAGTTAGCATTACAAAAAGATTTTTTGTGATTGATTTGAAAGGTTTTGAGTTAACAACGTACGTATTAAAGAATCTGACTTGTTATGGACCCTATTCTCTCTCGTTTGAAATTCATTATTTGTGATAATATTTGAATTATTAAGAATTTCAAACTATCAAGGTTCTAACTCGTATCTGCAACTGCATTCCGTTACAAGTATTTACGTGATATATCAATATTGTACATGATGAATTAAAAATCTTCGGATGCGTTTTTATTTTTAAACCTGTGAAAAAAGTGTGAAATATGCTAATGGCATATGGTAGTAAACGGTATTCGCAACCTGTAAAACACATGGTAACCATGACCGTCATCCTGAATGCAAATTCAAAATTTCAAATCGAAAAGGGTGCGTGTCATATTTCAAATAACACTGGCGAGACCTCAGGAATCCAAAGGAGTAATTGTTTCTTTCATATCTTGTATGCTCACCATATGAACACTGAAATTTGAAGTCTTGTTGTTACTGACAATCTCCTTTTCTTGTAGGTGATGTAAGATGTCCGTGACAAAGGGACAGAAGATGGAAATCGCCCTTATTTCCGACGAACACAGTTAAAAACACATTGCAGAGGACTACAACAAATGCACCCAAACGTCCAGTATCGCAACGTATGGTCGCATATGTACTAGTCAAATTCCGAGAAATTGTCAGTGTGGAAATTAGAGCAGTAGTGGGCGACCACAGACTACCACCAACAAGAAGCCAGCTGTTTAGCATCGTTTGTGGAGAGTCCCAATCAAAATACTCGTTGTCTCACTGAAAAGTGACATCAACCATTCCGAATACTGCACATTTGCTGGTATCACAATCAATTCTTGCACATCACAAACTAAGTGAAGATGACCAAGATCGGCAGGTAAGTTCTGCACCTGAGCTACAAACCAACACGAGCTGGATCCCTCGTTTACACGTAGTATATTATTCAGAGACGGCGAAATGAAACCTGACGCTCCATCAGGAACATGTTTCCTTCATTCTAACTGCAACTTTCCTTTCTATTTCCAACGAGATAGGGGTCTCCTACTATAGTGTTGTTGCTTCACAGGCTCGATGAATAACTCTCAGGGAAGTGAATTTGTCACTATGGTCCCGTGAGGTCACCTGACCTCATACACTTTGATTTCTATCTGGGAGACAATCTCAAGCAAATTGATATGCTGAGAAACTCCACGATATAAGGTACTTACAGGAATATACTCAGCATGAGTGTGATCACACTTCACCTGATATTTTCCTGCGTACAGTTGGAATGTCTTTGTATGTGACTGCATGCTGTCCCTCTATCAAATGTCACCCAGAAGAAGAAAACTGACAATACAGATGATCATTTATCTTTTCGATTATCGGTTTTGAATAGGCAGGTCTGTAAAAGTTGAATTCAGTTTAGTTGATTTTAGCGTCCCTTTAGTGGCAAAGTTATATAATACGTAGACCTACAGCTTAACGTGTTATCCGAACTACGTGAGCTCCGCCGGGAATCAAAGGGTCCCACACGCCAAATAAACGTAAGCTAACCATTTAGCCATGGGAGCTCCCATGGCTGTAAAAGGCATAAGAATAAAAAAGGAAGAAATTAAACTTCTGAACTTTAAAATAAATCTCACAGAATCTCACAGAACAAAAATTTTAGATGTTTTGATATGGAGTTTGCAATCTTCATTGATCTGAGATATTTGACAACATAAGTCACAACGCTTGATGTTACACTCTGTTAGCATGTTCTCGTTTGGCTTTTTCTCGCGTTAGGCTGCCTCAGTGAACAGCTCTTTAAACGTCTGCCCTTACGTACAAGGTAATCACACTTTTAAAGTGACGGAGAAAAGTACTTACTATACTTATTTGCTCCCGGTGGGCGAAGAGAGGAGAGGAGGTGGCGGGAGGATGGAGCCACTCAGCTCTGGGCTGGTTTTGCACGCTCCACACGATGAAGTAAGGTGAAGTGGAAGGAAGAACATGCTACTCGAGGGAGAAGGAATAACTCATTCGTTGCGTGGGTGATATAGCTTCACAGAAAGTTTTTGACGGAAGGTTGTGTTTTTGTGTTTTCTTTATGACACCCATATGAAGGGTCCAGGGGAACAATATGATAAGTCACATTTTGCAAATTTTACAGTACAACAAATTTAAAGTTTGAAGTTATATATTTTTCAAAATGTAATTACAATGCAATGCTTATTGTTGTTAACATTCATTTTAGTTATATCTTATTGTGATTGGATATTATAAAGTATGAAAAATAATATAGTAGTAATACTTTTTTAACAATAAAAAAGTACTGTGCTTTGTTTATCGGACTTATCAGAGTTTTCCCCAAACAATCAGTACTGTCTTGATACTGATGATTATTTTATTCACAAGATTGCTGTAAGAAATATAATAAAAACATCTTTGTAACACTTGTACATATTATGAAGTCTTTCCAATGGTGGTTTCTTGATTTACAGTGCCTTTGGAAGGTATGTGTAGTGCTCCACTGCCTTTCAAGAGCAATAGTTTTTCAGTGACTGGAAATCTGCATATTTTTCTTGAGATATCTCCAGGAACCCTAAAAATGATAGGCCTAGATGAGTTGTGCTTTTAAAATTAGTTGAGGTGAAAACAAGATAGGTTAGAGACAGTATGTAGAAGTAGTGCTGTCAATCGGGTCGATTCTGACCCGAATCGGGTCAGCTCTTTTCAAGTCACTGGTTGGTCAGCTCGGGTCATGGATAGTCAGCTAGGGTCGTGTTACGGGTCAGTCGAGTTAGCTCGGATCGGTCACGTGTCAGGTTGGTTCGAACATTTTTGTTTCGGGTAAGGTTCCGGTCGGATTTTGGGTCAACTTGAACCGATCCAAAACAAAAATGTTTGACCTAACCTGACCCGAGCTAACTCGACCGACCCGTAACACGACCCTAGCTGACTATCCATGACCCGAGCTGCCCCAACCAGTGGCCCGAAAATAGCTGGCCCGGCTCAAGTCGGAATCGACCCGATTGAGAGCACTGTTTATAAGCTAAGTTAAACATTTGTAGGCTAGTTTACGTTAGGGTAGGTTACGTTAGTTATTCTGTAACGTGTAATACGTTAAAACTTGCCATCATAGGCCGAGGATTACCAGTACTTTTCAAATGTTTCGTAAGATCATCAACTTTCCCGCGACCAATACCATGAGGTGAAGCGAATGCAGCTTTACAAACAGTGACCTCCTCTGTGTATCCTTCTTGTACCACCCGCAGTCGGTATGAATGTGATGCATCACAATAAGACGCTTCACTCTCGTTTTTCCTAGGCCTACGCCTCTTCACAGGTACTATTACAATTAGGCCTGACAGGTATATGTTAATTTCATCATTTGACAACATTTCGTTCATTCGTCTAATGTTTTGTTGTTTCTCTACATCATTAACCTTCTCAAAACGTCGTTTGCAGGTGCACTCTGGGCCGGTCTCATGGCTCTGTCGTTTGAGTTTTGCATTACATCTTGAATTCTTCCATATGAAGGTTTTTTTCTTAGATGTTAAAGGTGGAGCAGATTCTTCTTCACTCAGGAAATCATCCATGTTTTGTTGATCATTACCACTGACCACAACAACTAAAGAAACCCACGTTTTATTGTAAACTTCACGTTATCTAGAGCACGTTTCTGAATGGAGACTGTGAACAAGTAATTTCTTAAATGGCTGATATCAATGCTGCCAGTGTGTACAATACAACAATAACCTGGACTTAACAGCGTTTTCCCCAGAAGGTCATACACTTAACATATTCTTCCCCAGGATGGGTTTTCTTTACTCGTAAATATTTTCGGACTTATCATAGTGTTTCCCTCGTCATTAAATCAACAGAAACGTCCGTTTTCATAGAACAACACTGTATCAAAAACAAAAAATATCGATTTTTGTACTTATCAGTTTCTTCCCCTGGACCCTTCATATATAAATCAAATTGAAGAAAATGTAATAATTCGTAATGCACTTTAGGAATTCGGAATTTATTTATTTATCATTATCATTTTAAATTGAGTTGAGTTGATTTTAGTTTAGCGTCCCTTTCAGCAGCGAGGCTATATGAGACGTGGACCTACTGATTAACGTGGAATCCGAACCACATGAGCTCCCGCCGGGAATCGAACTCGGGTCTCCCACGCCAAAGGCGCGTACGCTAACCGCTTAGCCACGAGGAAGCTCTCATTTTAATTGATTTACCTGTGAGGGTTACATCCAGAAGTCCTAAACGGCAGAAGTCCTAAAAATATAGGCACTAGACCTAAATTTTAGGACTTCTGCAGTTTAGGACTTCTGCCGTTTAGGACTTCTGCAGTTTAGCCCCCGCCACGTGAACTTTGTGGTGGACAAACACCGCGTGCGTGGGTTTCCTCGGAGTTCTCCCGTTTCCTCCCACTTTCTTCATTCCACCATTTCATTCATTACTCATCATCACCGTCTCCTTTAGCCTAACCGGCATAAGCGTGGGACGTAAAACTCAAAGATTTCATTTCATTTTTTCTGCAGTTTAGGACTTCTGCAGTTTAGGACTTCTGCCGTTTAGGACTTGTGCTGCGATATGATTTTTAGGACTTCTGGCGTTTAGGATTTCTGGCTTTTAGGACTTGTGCCGTTTAGGTCTTGTGCCTTTTTCATTCAATTGCTTGAAATTCGTTATTGATTTTTTTTCTGTATTATTTGCACTTTGCATCAGCATTTAAAGAATGCCTTCAAAGAGAAATATCACCAGAGACCCCGAAGAGGAGACTGGTTTTGCGAGGAAAGTGTATAAAGCAGGCTTCGTCGCAATAGTCGGGTGACTTCCTTCTTGAAGAACTCTGGAGCCGTCACTCCTAGGCCTTTTTCTTAAATTTGATCCACTGGTCTTTTACAACATTGTGCTTTTAGTGGAAGTACCTTTTCAAAACATGTCCACTACATAAAAGACACTTACTGAACAAGCACGAGGCAACAATTTAGCAAGGCATTCAGTATCGCGACTGTTCATAGACTGTGCTCAGTCGCCGGTGCGTGCGTGAGGATCGAGGACGAGTCCGCATCGGCCTATTGAAGGGAAGGCAATAACGATGTGGGCAAATTCATATCAGTATTCAAGTAGTGGAGGACTACGCTTGGCAGAAGTATGTAAGCATGGTATATCATTACTGTGTATATATGTGGTGCATCTATGTTAATGTATATGTTGTTTTTATTTATGTATTTATTACTGCATAGATTCGAAATGCCGATGGATGGAAGTAAGCTGAGAGAGGAAAAGAAAGGCTACGATTAATGGTTTGTATTAAAGCATAAAATTTCTACGTCAAGACAAGACATGACCTTTGTGTGCTGCAAATGACATACGAGTGCGGTAGATAATTGTAATGTACGCCAATGGTGAGAAAAAACACAAAACTTGTCAGATAACCATCTTTGCCTGACTGAAGTTGAATCATACTAAAAAATATAGCCAGAAAAGAAATAGAAGAGAACAAGTTAGGTACTGGGAGGTTTAGGGATGAGGGAATAAAACCAGATTCGTTTGAAATTTCAGAAAAAAAAAGTAAGTTGAAAGGAAATAGATAACTGATCACTTCAAACTTCACAAGTAAAGGTATAGTATTACGAAACAAGCTAAGAAACATGGCTTATAGAGGAAGGTTTAGAAATCTAGGGAAAGGAAAATACGGGAACAAAGTTGTAGTGAAGAATGTACAATAATGTATAGAAAGTTGAACTGTTAATTAAGAAAGGAAGTGGAGAAAGATTCGGAAATATACATTAAACGTAAAGGTGACAGAAGAAATTTTACAGGATAGAGAAATCTGTATAACGTATAGAAGTAAATTTACTGCAAATAGAAAGGTAGCAGAGGGAGACTATCTGCCGATATGAAAATTAAGGATAGAAAAGGATTTTAACGATCGAAACGCAGCTTGAAGCAGATGGAAAGGATACTTTTGAGGTATGTAACAAAGAGAAAAAAACTGTGTACTTTTGAGTATTAAAAAAGTAAATGAAGTAAATGAGAATTTCAAGAAATTGCGATACTAGGGGACAAATCAAGACCATATATCGAAATGATGAATGTAAAGGTAGATAATATACCTATTATTTTTATTAACAACGTGGAAGAAGAAAGGAAAAATAAATATTCCGAACTTTTAATAAAATGACTAAAGAGTCGTCAAATCCTTCTTACAGGAATATATTTCATTCAGTAAAAAATCAAACAAAATACACAAGGAGTATATAATTACAGTAGCACATATGCATTTAAGAACACAGAATAGAAATTCACGGGTTTGACCTAAAGTTAGTACGCTAGAAGGTAATGGTAGGTGGTCATATCTCCGTATCATATGGCATATTCTCAATGTTACAAAACATACAGTAGGCCTACTTACCTTAATATAACATATGACTACCCTAAACCGCCACACAACTGTTCGGTCAAATGCTTAGGCTATGTCTGTCGTTTTCGGAGTCGACTGGTGATCGGGTCCGTCCCGTCGTATCTCACACGTGCTTGATGAGGTTTAGGTCCGGAAACCTAACAGACTAGAGTAGAAGGTGTATACTGAACAAAGTACAATGAGTTCACCAAGCGGTATGGGACGCGAGATATGCTTCTGGAAGATGGAGTGCCAGAAAATGGCCAGGTAAGGTCAGTAGACAGGATTAACATTGTGAATGCACAACAAACTAGTCATATTCCCCCTGAATAAAAACCCGAAGTGAGTTTTACAAAACACTAGAAAATAAAGTGTGTGTGTCCTATATGACGAATGAGAACACGCTAGGTTTTTGCTCTATGTTTCCAATTGCGCACCCAACGAACTCTGTGTCTACGGTAGAAACTATTCTCATCACTGAATACCACTATCCTCCGATCACCTTTTCACTACAGTCTCATCCAATACCACGGAGAACGTTTCTTGGCGATAATCAGATATCAGGAGCAATGATACGAAAGTAACGCAGAACAGCTGATCAATATTCAACAATCGATTGTTTAGGGTTCGTGCCCTCATTGTGTTTAATGTTCGGACATGAGGAGCAATGATGCGAAAGTAACGCAGAACAGCTGATCAATATTCAACAATCGATTGTTTAGGGTTCGTGCTCTCATTGTGTTTAATGCTCGGACATGGTGGCTCTGGTTACATTGGTGATCGCTGTTCTGTCAGACGACAGAAGATCCTTCTTTCCAGAGCACTCCGGTACGTCGCATCACTGAAAGGGGCACAGTCGACGAGCCCTCTGTGGGAACTCTGCTTCTCATCTGTATACCACTGATAGACACCTGTGCTGGAACCTTTAAAGATTAGTATACTTTCTACAGAAACACATTTTATGGTACGGAATTTGTTCGAATGGGGTGATATACTATATGGTAACTGATCTAAAATGATTTTTCCATCAGAATCTTAATTCACATCACACGTTACAAAAATTCAGATTCGAATATAACATATTATTTGAAGGAAGAATAAGAAAGTTGAAGAGTTTTGACTTGGAAAGAGACATCACAAAGATGCAATTAGCTTGCATTGGATAAAGTAAATGAATGCTTCCTATACAAAGTGAACGAAGTTTATGTAGTATTCCTAGATTCAGAAAAGGCTAATAACTTTTTGATCTAGGTAAATTAAAAGATACTTTGGATGAAATGAAAGACCAAACTCGGAAGAAATTTACACATGAACCAGCCATTTATAGTTTGAATACGAGAAAAGATGCAGGACAGTAAAATTGGAAGAAATGTTCGACAAAAATTTTGCCTTTCCCTGACATTATTTACAACAGAAGAATAGTAGCAAAGTAGAGATTGATTAGGGAGCAAGTTAATTTGATAGGTAGAAAACTAGCATAATTACTTTTTAGATGATATAGTAGTTGCTGCGAGTTCTGAATCAAAAATTTATATAAATATCAGAAAAGATAAAGAAAATGTGTGAAAATAATTTGAGATGACAAAACTACGAAAAGGATAAAAACAATGGTGACTGGGGTGATTGAGGCTGACAATTATGGGAACCTAATTTAGTTCTTTGTATATATTTCTGGGCCTTACTGGCATCTATGGCCTTATGTTCGTCATGTATAAGGGATGACTTCCCTCGGCGAGCACATTAGTCAGGAAAAGAAGAAAGAAATGGAACAGCAAGGAAGTGGTCTGGGGCCTGCATGTTAGGTACCATCCCATCATTTGCCTGGTATAAATGAAAAGAACCCAGGAAAAACCCTCACTCACGATGACTGAGCTGGAAAATATTTATATCTTTTCGACCGAGTATCCTTATCGGGAATCGACACTGGGAGTGCTTGCACCAAAGGTGAGAGCGTTAGCGATTACGCTACACAGAGCCACTATAGAAATCTGAGCAAAGAAAGTAGAATGCATGATTAATTTTCAATCCTAGTATTATTAATGAAGATATAAAATGTAAACAATAAATAGAAAGCAACGTGAGAAAAGTGAAATATATTTAAGATATTTGTGGTGTTAAAGACGAAAAGCACACTATGTAAATAACTGAATGAACAGTTACAAAGGAAACTCAGATGTTGAACACTGTATTGTACGAAGAAAAGGGAGAGTGCAAGAAGACTATAAAAGTATTATACTTGAGTTCTCGGAAATTTGTACTTTGATGAGAATAGAAAAACTTGGCTAATGTAACGATAAAAACAATGTAAAGCATTAGGAATACAAGGAATAAAAGAATATAATTTGAAATAATTAAAAACATGTTATGGCATTGTTAGAGAAGAAATGTATTCCCAGTGACATGGTAGAAAGTATGGTGGAAGGAAAACAAGGAAGGCAAAGCAACATAAACTTAACCCTAGGCACACCAAGGTATTTTTGGGTTACATGGAACACCAACGGGGCCCTCTGAGGCCCACAGCTTAAAGGTCATTATTTCTCACGGAAAATAATTTATCTTGTCTGATATGAACTTGGGATGTCTAAGACATCATATATTATTATTTTCTATTTGGTCTAGGAATTAATTCGTGCGGGTGGACAAGAGATGGCGCAACGAACGGAGCGTCCCACAGTTCCGTGTATCCACACATGTGTTGCAAACCCCTGTCATCGCGTATCGTTCGTAGTATAGGGCAGTGGATTAAAGCGTCAACAACACCAGTTTGTAGTTAAGTGAACATGGCGCAATTTGTGCCTGATAAAGTGTTTTTGCGGGGTGTCCTGCTGCATTACTTTAACATGCAGAAAAGTGCGACTAAAAGTCATCGTATTTTGGTGGAAGTGTATGGTGACCATGCTCTAGCTGAGCGAACGTGTCAGAAGTGGTTTGCACGGTTTAGAAGTGGTGATTTCGGCTTGGCAGACCAAGAGCGAGCTGGACAGCCAAAAAAATTTCAAGACGAAGAATTGACAGCATTGCTCGAGCAGGATTCGTGTCAAACGCAGGAACAACTTGCAGCAGCATTAGGCGTTGATCAAACAACAGTCTCCAAACGCTTGAAAGCCATGGGAATGATTCAAAAGATGTCACATTGGGTTCCACATGAATTGAAAGACAGAGACGTTGAAAGACGAAAAACCATTTGCGAATTGCTGCTTCAATGACAGAGCAGATTCTGCATCGAATTATTACGGGTGATGAGAAGTGGATCCATTACGAGAACCCTAAACGAAAAAAGGCCTGGGTGAAACCAAGTGAACCAGGTCCATCACAACCAAAACGAGATATTCACTGTGCAAAGGTTATGCTGTGCATATGGTGGGATATGAAAGGTGTGGTGTACTATGAGCTGCTGCAACCGGGTGAAACTATGAATGGAGAACGTTATCGACGACAATTAATGCGTTTGAAGCAAGCTCTGGCCAGAACACGACCAGAATGGGAGAACAGACATGATAAACTTATTGTTCAACATGATAACGCTCGCCCGCATGTCGCAAAACCGGTCAAAACCTATTTAGAAAATGTCGGATGGGAAGTTTTACCCCACCCGCCGTATTCACCAGACGTTGTTCCTTCGGACTACTACTTGTTCGATTGCATGAACAACGATTTGATTGGACAGCGGTTTACTTCTTCAGAAGATATCGAAACATGGGTCTCTGACTGGATCGCTTCCAAGGATGAGGACTTCTTTCGCCACGGAATCCGTACATTGCCTGACAGATGGGCGAAAGTGGTGGCTAGCGATGGACAATATTTTTCTTAAGGTATTTATGTATTTTGTGTTTGTACTACAGCTTCAATGTGTGCGTACCAACCGCACGAATTAATTCCTAGACCAAATATTACTACTAGGTTTCTCAGTGTTGCCAACTATATGTGTGTAATTGTTTAAGTTACCATTTTTTATTTATGTCGGTAACTATGACCTATTTATTTTATTTGTCTGTGTAGAAAAACTATCAAACAGATCAATAACAACTTAGTACAGTGTAGTATGTGTACAAATGCGGCTTCTAAAAGCATTTTGGTGTGGTACAGTAAAATGGGGTAGAATGGGGACGAGTGAGGTATACTTCAGTATTCCAACGAATTCAGGATTAATCTTGTGTAATTCCATCCCGGTTATCCTTGGAATGCTGAAATTCTTTCAAATTTTGTTTCCACGAAAAGATGGACAGTGTGAGGGACGTTCATCAGACGCTATAGGGTATGTCACCAGAGAAGCAGTGTTACCAACCCAACCAAAAGTTACATTTTTTCTAGTGGCACGTCAGGATTTTGCACCTATGGAATGAACATGTAAGACGTAAGCAAACAAGCTACGACTTGTCTGTCACTTTTGTAAACTAACACCACTACAGCATCATGAGTATTACAAGGGATTCACTGCAAGGCATAGTTCCTTTCCATCACTATTGAAACAATTGAAACTTGATTCTCTCTCTCTCTTATATATAATGTGTGTGTGTGTGTGTGTGTGTGTGTAACAGGTTTGAAGGAATAAACTAATAGAAAATAAAATATTTAGGTACCAAAAATTAATCAGAAAAAATATATATACTAATTTTTATAACGTGAAGTTGGCAACACTGCACCAGAATAATAGCTCAGAGTGACTCTGCATGTTGTAATACCAAAATTGTTTCAAAGGAAAATAAAATAAGTAGCCAAAACACTGGAATAAACAGTTAATGTATGCGGTGAATAGCCCCTTAGTACTACCAAAGGGGGGGGGGCTGAGGCCCACAACACTTTATTTATAACAAAACACTAAAAACTAAGCAAGTACGTTTTTTGATTAATGGGGTCAAGCTTGACAATATCAGTATTTTTCAGATTTTTAATGCAATTAGAAATGTTAGAAAATATAACAAAAATAATTTATGGGCCACCGAGGCCCTCCCCCCTTGGTGCTTCTAGGATTAATGGATAGTATCAATGATATAATTTCTGCAACAAGACGAAAGCCCCCAAGGATTATAGGATATGGTAACTTCTATACATTCAACAAGTGACCTAGCAGTAATGGACTAAAATCATAATTAATTGTACGAAACAGGATCCTGCTAGCTCTAAATTCAAGTAGCTTTTAGTTACCCAACGATATTGAAAAATGTATCTTTGTTGGTCTATAAGCATTCCTTATTCCGGTCGTCCCTCTCAACTTTTGTATTCCAGAAACGCCCATGCGAAATGGAAAATGAGAAATACCGGTCAATTTTTGACTTCAACATTCAACTAAACAGTCTAATAAAATGTTGAATTTTAGCCTGAAAATAACCCAAATTTTTTCGTTCGCATAATAATAATAATAGCGATAAAACATTGGCTCATCATTTAAAAGGTCTTGCGATCGAATCTCAGGCTGGCCGTTTCTAGCCACATCACGTAAATAACGGGATGGTACCTCGAACATAGGCCCTGGTCGAATACTTCCTCACATTACCTCTACTTTTCATACGTCTGTGGTATCCTATCGTTTAAGAAACAGACAAAAGCTTATTAGTTGTTCTTTTTCACTTTTACTAGTCGACCGAATGTGTTTAGAAAAACAACGACGAAATGAATCAGTCCACTTAAATACAACAACGAAAGATATTTCAATGTTATTTAATTTTTGACTTCTTAATCCGTAGCAAGTCAAACTTCCCTTAACCAACAATTAGCACAAAGGAGAAAAATGACGTAATATACGATCACAATTGAGCAGGACCGGTCTTAAGCCGATTGCTCCCAATCGGGCCCCGCGCCTAAGGGGGCCCGCGCTAGTACCGTCTACTCTACTCTCCAGTGCCGTTTTAACAGTATATTAGGCCCCAGACCAAACAAGTGCGTTGTCGTACCTATGACTAAATTTTGCTCCTAATACATGTAATTAATACATGCTATTCTGCTCGCGGGTCCCCTGGCCAAGTGGCTATAACACCGTTAAGATGGCTCTGCTACTCTCGGCTGTACACACAACAACGTACATCTATGGACTCCACAACGAAGGGTATGGCGTCTCCCTAACAAGTAAATGAATAGTTTGTATTAAGTTTCTAGACATAACCAAATATTTTCTGAATTTAATACTGCAGTAGTTTATTTTTTTTACGTTTACAACTTCTGTTGTAAAAATAGATATTATGTCCAGGGAATATTCTGCACACCCTCAACACCCCTAATACTCCCTCAAATTTCCTTACACACACCTCTGGGCATAAAACGTATTGTTTTCTTTGAGTTTGTGTAAAATTGTATATCATTATTCTGGGTGCATGCTTTCTTTTATTTTGAACACCCCACTAAGTAAAAGTTCCTGGTGTTCTTATTGATTATGTCATGTGATACTACCGTGAATACCGAGATGGTATCAAAAAAATCAGCCTTAGTGCGACTTCTTTGCATATCCTTTCTCTTATTATAGCTATATTAAAAATACAAAACGAGAGGACAAACTTTGCTCTCTCCTGCGAAAATCTAGTGGATGTATTTTTTTAAAAAATCAAGTCAGGAAAAACAAATGTAGGTATACTAGTGCGTACTGAATAGGTGGCTGCTTATGAAGGTTTGTCTTCTAACTCGAATAATCCAATGGAAAATTCGTCATCCATCTTCCATCACTTCCTTAAGGTTTGTGATTGTCTCATCCCATTTCATTTTGTTTGCAGTCGATAACGATTTCAAGCTGATTATACCTTTCATAAGTAGCTACCTACGATGTTCTCAATAGCGTACATTAGCTTTTCCTGACTTAAATTCTTTTCAAAAAGATAGAGCTGTAAAATAAAAAAACAGCTTTGAACCAACGAATTCACATCAATATGCCTTTCATTATGTCTTATTAACTTATGGAAACATACATTTCACCATTGTATTTCTCGTAAAATTCTAGGCCAATTTGATGTCACATGATCCCCTTGCTATTTAAAAAAGTCGAGTGAGATACAACATAGCCGACTTCAAGATGTCGGCCATGATAAGCATACCCTCAAATAGATGTCTACTACCTCCCAGTGTCGGTTAATGTGTTACTGTTTTTCATCCCTTTATCCATTTTACAAATAAAATGAAATTTTCAAACTTGAAACACGTTGTTATGGCTAATTCTGATCAATCAGGTTTTTGGGCACTGCGGCCGTCTTTATGGATGGAAGCACTTTAAATTTTGCTTCCGCTCGTTTCTTGATATTCCAAGCTTCTCTACCAAGTTTGGTCAAGAAATTAAATTTTGACATCGATAGATTTACTTGTAAGAGATGAAAGCTAATGAAAAACTGGTACACAACCTTCTTGAAAAATTGCGAGGCACGAGAGTGAAATATGTATTTTAAAATTCATTCACTGTCTGCATTTCCATTTGAGTCATTTTTCTGAAAAATTAGTTGCTTTAAGCAATGAACAGGGTGAGCGTTTTCACCAGAACATTTTGCAGATGGAAAAACATTATAAAGGGAAATGGGACCCGCCCATGACGAGAGATACTGTTAGTTCCTCCTGAAAGAGGACTCCATAACACAGGAACGGGAAAATGTTTCGAAACTGTCTTAGCCGTTAATATTTTTCTTAATCAAGCTTATAAGTAAACACAGAATGTTCCGGGGAGTTAGTAGAAAAACTGATGATGCTCAAGCAAGAAGCGATGGTCATCGTTAGTCAGTCAAATTAGAGATTACAAGTTTGTGGTCTCACTAGTTTTCTGGTACTTTTTACTATTTCAAGTAAACTATGTAAGTAAGGAACTTCAGAGTGATACCATTTATGTTACTACTAGACTTTCATCATTCCAAAAGCTTTGTGACTGGCTAAAAGCATCCAGGGAAAAAAGTTTCGATGAAGCCTTGACTGGAGCGGGCTCGAGACTATGTACATCGCAGGCACACACGCTAACCACTAGAGTTGAGTTGAGTTTTTAGTTTAGCGTCCCTTTCAGCAGCGAGGCTATATGAGACGTGGACCTACTGATTAACGTGGAATCCGAACCACATGAGCTCCCGCCGGGAATCGAACCCGGGTCTCCCACGCCAAAGGCGCGTACGCTAACCGCTTAGCCACGGAGGAGCTCCGCTAACCACTAGACTAGACGGGAGAACGCAATATAGTGTATATCCAGGATATCATCAAGGGAGGGGCTAAAGCATACTTTGCCACTTTATCCAGTGTACAGTAGGATTGAAGCCCATTTTATCTAGTTCATACATGAGCGTGAAGGGGGGCTATAGCCCCTATAGCCTTCCTTGGATCCGCGCCTCTCTCTCTCTCTCTCTCTCTCTCTCTATATATATATATATATATATATATATAGATAGATAGATAGATAGATAGATAGATAGATAGATAGATAGATAGATATAGATATAATAATAATATAATATTGATTCTATAGACCTTGGTGCAAGTTAGTTGTAAACATGGGGCGCAGCAAAATGTTCCCAATCGGGCCCCGCACAACCTAAGGCCGGCCCTGCAGTTGAGTTTGAATATTGACAAATAAATTTGCAGCTACTCCTTTTTCTGTCTATTTTTTGTAAATTGTATGAAAATACGGTAATGATCGTTTCGTTATGGAATTTTAAATCCATATAAATAATACCAGTATACCAGTGTAGAATTTTTGCTTCTAAAAGTGGCAGTATGAAAATGAATGGAATAAGGAAGTCCTGAAACGGCATACCCGCATATACCAGCCTATTTCGAGCACTGTCTCTAAATCAAACGAAGATTTACAAACATGTTATTTTATTTTATAAAACGAATACATATTTGTATATTTAATACATAAAATTCGTAGCATATGTAATCCAATATAGAACAAAAAAGAACATACAAATAATCTGATGTAAAACAACCCAGTAAATAAGTAACAGTAAAGCTACAAGAGAACTGCATTTCAGCAGCTACTACTCGATGTATTAACATATTTTAAAAAAAAATGAGTATTCAGCTTGAGATCATGCTCGACACTATTAAATATTTGTACCTGATAATGTAAACGAGATATTCCAAAGCGAACAACTCAACTACTTCAGAAGGAAGCATTTATTTTAAAATTTTTCATAACCTACGTGTTACAAAATAGTTTTCTTATACTCGCATTATTTTATTTTTTAATGAGAAGTAGGCTACAACTTAATACATAAAACAAAGAATATATTTTCTTTTAATATTTTACTTTAAACGAGCTATACATAAAAACGCTTTTCCACTTACCAGTTTAATTAAAGTTATATTGGATATTCTACAAATGGTGCCCATGAACTATAGACTACTATTCTACAAGTCAAAAACAAAGCAAAAAACTATATAGCATTATATACCCTTCGGGTCCTGGTCTGGAAACCAAATTTGCACTATGTGGCAAGTCGCAAATAAAAAACAGAATACATCTACCAATTCATCAAATAATGACATCGATTCGTTGATAGTATCATCACCTATTAGCCTAACAATAGATGTAATTGCTTGATGGATCCGTAGAACAATGCTAAAGGTTTCAAGTTAGTCTACGATGTAGCCACATAGTGAAATTTTGGTTCCCCGTTATATCGCATTTTCACTTTATTTTGTTCTATAGGATAGCGTTCTATTGTCCGTGGGCGCCACTTTTAGAACATCTGATATATATACTATATATATATATATATATATATATATATATATATATATATATATATATATATATATATATATATATATATATATATATATATATATATATATATACCGGGTGATTCAATAAGAACGTACCAAGCCTATATCGCAGCTAATACTCCTCGTAGAGCCTTCAAACAAAAAATTGCATTACCAAATCGTATGAGTAGAATGCAATAAAAACAGTAGCGACACTAGTGGCGTATCGTGAATATCTCCAACGGGGGTCATCTGCAAAATTTGACATGGAAACAGGGCTTGGTTGTGCCTCCATTGAAACAAGCGCACAATGGGAGAAACGTCGAGAGGAAACACGTTGTCATATTTCTTCCTCGTTGGCAGCAACACGGTCGCATTACTAGGTGAAAATCATATGGTGCGAGGGTGTTTCCTCTCGACGTTTCTCCCATTGTGCGTTTGTTTCAATGGAGGCACAACCAACCGCTGTTTCCATGTCAAATTTTGAAGTTGACCCCCGTTGGAGATATTCACGAGACGCCACTGGTCTCGCTATTTTTATTGCATTCTACACATACGATTTGGTAATGCAATTTTTTGTTTGAAGGCTCTACGTGCAGTATTAGCTGCGATATAAGCCTGGTACGTTCTTATTGAATCACCCGGTATGTGTATATATATATAAAACTATTGATAGACTAATTATCTGATATAGTTTTATTTTCCTGCGTTAGAAACGCACTGCAACCAAGCAATGAAATTACTGTTTTTGAGGAAAAAGTTGGGTTTGCTTCTCATAAGGCAGCAGTACGATCTTAATACACATCCTAGAAAACATACGAATCAACTGAGATCTTTAAACACTTCCATTGATAAAACTACATAGGAAAGAAAAAAGGGAGAAAAGCTTAGTTTAAAGTGACAAAAAGTATTGATATTAGCAATGATCACAGAAGAATTGAAATGTTTTCCTTGAAACGCTCGCGGATAAAGAAACTGTACCTTCTTATTGATGAATAAGTAGAGGAGTTTATTTACATATCAGAAACGTGTTAATACTTCAAACACAAGACAACTTACAAAGCTAAACTTACAATCAAGACGCATATTGTGTACTCAGGAACTTACCTATTTTATGGAACAGTCAGAAATAATTATTATTGAACTATAACTGCCAAACTGTTTTGGCGTTTTGCAAACAAGAAATACAGAAAAAAAAATTAAAAAACGGAAACACATAAAACTCGTCTTCAACAAACAGAACCCTGTTTACTTGACCATAAGGGTTAGATGTTGCAAAGCCTGCTGAGCTGCTTCTATTTTTGCTTCTTCATCAGTAGCTCCAGCTCCAAAAAGACTCATAGGAGGGGACGTTTCCAAGGATACCACATAGTAACAACGACCTTCAATAAAGAAACAATATTAACGTTTTTAGTTGATTACGTATAATTAGCATGGTTTACAAATTAGCAACTTAAAAAGTATATATATCAGTAGCGTCTTCTCTGAATGTGAAAGTTGTGTGTTAATGCCCAATGAAAAATGAAGAAAAGAGTATTTTAATTTAATTAAACGGATCGTCAGAACTTTTTTAATGCCCAATGAAAAATGAAGAAAAGAGTATTTTAATTTAATTAAACGGATCGTCAGAACTTTTTTTTTTTTTTTTTTTTTTAATTTTCCACGAGGCAGAATCAACTGTTGAAGTGCAGAAGAACCGAGAAGTGCTGTGCGATCCCCGTCATGTTTTGAGAGGCACCTCTGCGAGTAAGTCGTTGACAACGCTTTGGCTGCTTTAGAAGACTAATATTGCGCGCGAAGACTCATATCAAGCGCTTCGTGTTTTCTCACCTCGTGCTTCTGTGATCCAAGGCGTTGTTTAGAAAGTCAACGGCTTGAGTTTTCTGCTTGTCTCAAGCGTTGCCAAGTCTGTAGATTTATCAGTGGGTGTACTGATATTTTATAGTAATACAGAATACTTTTTTGGGAGGGCGAGGGTATGATCTACGAACTTTTTTATTGCTAAACATATCGTTTAATTCATAAGTTAAGGGTGCAATCAACTTTTTGCTACAATACAAGTAAGGAATACGGTGGAAAGAAATATAATCATTTTTCTCTCGATCCAATGAAGTTGCGTTCGAAGGGCCAGTTGATGTAAAAGAAAAAACTGGATGTTAAGCTACAGAACGGTTTTCCATTTGCCTTTTTCTTTCCCTAATTTTCATTTACTTTGTCGTTAGTGGGTCATCCTCAAGACTTACTGTTTCAGGTCCTCTATTACTGTTTCTAAAGCAGTAATCCAGAGGTTTCTACGCAAAGAAAGACGACTCGAGCTGGATTTCAAGTAATTGTAAGTAATTAATTGCTTGTTTTTGATTTTTAGTTTCATATTTTGAGGGTATATCCTAACTATATATAAAAATACATGAACTGACACAAATTAAAGCGGTACTTCCGGTTGACGTGGAAAGTTGAAATTCGGCATGATTATAGGTTTCCGGGACTAACCCACAGGAAAATTGCCAAAAGTGAATATTTTTAATTTTTAGGAGTCTAAAGCAGTGGTTCTCAAACTTTTCGATAACGCGGATTCCCTTGTCATATGGAGTGATCTGTGTACCCCTTGCAACGCTATCTGCAATTTCACAAGGTATTAAAAATATGTACTAATTTGAATTACCACTGACGATAAAAAAAAAAAAATCAATAAAAATATTGCAATAAGGAATTTATTTTAAAGATACATGATTGCTTCGTAGTGAATGAAATTTCTATTGAAAATACAGTAACTTTCAAGACTGAAAATCAGTTTTTTTTTTCTTTCTTTCTTTTAAAGAAATCCACTTGATAAATTCTTAAATGTGGGGTCATTAATGTAAGGAATGAAATTCTTTGTGTTTTTCCGTAATTGCATTCAAATCTGGAATAAATTTTGTCACCATCAATCTTAGGTCCGATTCCACATGAAGATGATTTCGAATACTGCAAGGAGCAGAAAAGGTTTGCTCACATAAGTAAGAGGTAGGAAAAGGCATGAAGTGTTGCAATGTCTTTTTATACAACTCTTCATACTCACAGCAACCACGCAACCAAAAGCTACGAAGTTCATTTTCTCTGAAAACGTTTTTCCATGAAGTATCGCAGGATAGTTCCAATAACTGTTCTTGTTCTGTGTTAGAGAGATTCATACCTTGTATGTCATGGATTTCTACATTAGTGAAAGGATTTTCAATTCAACCATTACCAGGTTGTCGGACAGAGAAATATTCTCGAAAATTTGCAGCTTATGCTTTCACGTGTCCTTCAAGTGTTTTGTGCATTTCAGCAGAAAGTTTTTCATCTGAAGAGTCAATGAAATCCTTCAGCACTGGAAATGATGAGTAGTTATTGTTTTTTACTCGTATTGCCCACAGCTGCAGTTTCTTAATCTTAAAAATACTTCATGTTTTAACAGCTGTGAGTTCCATTTTATTACAACACATTTCAATTTTTAGAACTCGCAGATCCCACGGACCCCACTTTGAGAATCGCTGGTCTAAAGGAAGGATGAAGAAATGCCCCATGTTATTTAAATGAGCCTTTTTTGGAGATATAATCTCATGTTTTAGGTACTTGGAATTGAAATAAAAACTTCAAATTTACTTATATAAGTATTATAATTAATCTTTTCTTCAGTAATAACATCCTTCTTGATTCATCTTTATAATTTGCAGACTATATTGTTAGAAGAATTATAGAGGGACGGTCATAGCTCTTTACTTTCAAAAATTGCGAGAACTTCCAGGTACAGACTATATTCAAGAAATTGATGAGTGGGCAAATTATAATCACTATTAAATACTCGTATGTCGATTGCAAATGTCACTAAAGTAGTTATGCGTAAATTGAGGTAAACTTATCACATTATTTTCGATCAGTAAAAGAAATGTGGGTGGGTCCATCTTTGCTCCTGAGAAGAAGGGGGTTCCCCTCTAGTTTCACCTATGGTTGGGACGGTTAATATATTTTTCTTTTCTTGCCAACGCCGTAACATCCACGTCAGGAGACGCCACTGATATATATATATATATATATATATATATATATATATATATATATATATATATATATATATATATATATATATACACGTCAGGTTGTCTAAAAAGCATTGAGCCTTTGGATGTCATAATAAGGAATACATTTATTGTGATTCGAAAATAAAATTTAACATTACGAAACCACATATGAACCATGTGGTTTCTTCGATGACACAGTCACTTACCTGAACTTCTGTAATTTCTAATTAAAAAGTTGTGGCACGAGGTTTTCAAAGGCCTCTTTTGAAAATAACTTAACACCAATCAGGGAATTTGGCAGAATCGATCTAATCTGTTAACCACCTGTTGCCATGTTGCCAGAATTGGAAATGTGAGCGTTTGCACTCTGGACGACCGCACGTAAAAGGATCCCGGTCGACCCGATCTTAGATCTACGTATGTCTTTTCATTTTGTTTGAAATGCATTATAATCCTGGTAACAGTTGCTAATGCCACTGGTGCCACGTAACATAGCATGATGGTGAACTGACACTTCCAACACTTAATTATAGGACCTCGGTTAATTTTCTTTAGCTGCTCAAAGCATGCCCGAGGGCTTGCCACTTGTTATACTGCTTGCTCATACCATCACCTACGTCACATTCGTCGCATCACTGTTCGCCGTTTCAACGAAACCAAGTTGCCCTTCGGGTGTATATTTACTTACGGTAGAGTAGCATAAGTAGTCTTGCTACAATTTGTGATCACTTGGAACGAACTGAACTATGAAGTGTCAGATTTACATTTCTCTCTTACACTTGATGAATTGGTATATGTGAAGTAACAAGAATAAAGTTGAACAAATATGAGGAAATGGCAAAGATTCAATACTGGCTAAACATTCGATTACTTTTTACTCTGTCAATTTAAAGACATTTAAAAACGTACCGAATTGATGCGGTGACCACGAACCATCTAATTACACAAGCATCCTTTAACAAACAGAATTTCTCACAGACTATAACGAGAAATTTTCGAGAATTTACAGCAAAATAATCTCTCTTTCAGATTTACACTATCACTAGAATGTTTTACAGCTAATGATGCTTTTATGTTCATTTTTAGATTTATACTAAGAATTTGTATTTCTCACGTATCGGGTTGACGCAATTGAAATGTGCAATTTTACGTGAGGTGAAAAATATCCTCTATAACGTAATCTAAAGATGCAGCAAGGCCACGCTTACGACATTACAAACTCCGTAAATGTTCACAGAATAAACAGGGAAACTCAGTTCATCAGGATACAGTGTACATGTGTTATTGAACAGGTCGTGGGAAAATACAGCATGGAGAACACACGATTGATGTAATTTTTCTTTACGAGTTCACACGGAGACATTCTGCATATCAAGCCACGAAACACAACAATGCATTTGGTTCAAAGGAGTGAATTGAAGTTCCATACGTTGTTTGTTTATGTATTTTCGTGCCGATGACACCAGTAGCCAACAGCATGTTTTTATGAGCTCCTCAGAAACACCGTGGAAGCAGACCCTCCAAAAATGTTTTTGCAATTGCATACGTGTTAGGCATACAACATATCACTGTCATTTGGAAAAAATCCACGTAACTGGAAATTTGAGAAAGTTCCACACATGAGTGCTACATGAGTGACAACGTCCAACAACAATGGCTGTCCGGATTAGACAGTTCTTTGAGCATATAGAATAATCAGGAAGGTTTCATGCCTCGGACTGTCACTTCTAGTGATAAAGGAACCTGTCATGATAATTATAAACAGTTATAGCAGTAACTGGATAATTATCAACATCCAGGACAAAAGAATTGAATTTTTCCTGGCAACATGATTTTAGTAAGTCTCCTCGGACTATCAACCAGGTGAAGATATGGACGTCCCACGTTTCGAATGCAGATATTGCATTCATCTTCTGGGATTGTGATGAAGAGACTGGAGATATTGGAATGTATATATGGAGACTATTTAGGGGCGGAGGTATGAATAGGGGCTTGTAATTGGCTGATGGAAATGCTGGCTCCTGATTGGCTATTGTTGTGGCTACGAGAAACGACTTTTTTTCCTTCCTAAAAAGGGCCGACTACATAGGGCTGAGTTCAAACCCATTGTCTCTAGAGTTAGCTACGGCTTCCTTTATTATTTTATTCCAAAAGTTGCTACACTTGGCTACTATGGTGGCATTTGAAAAATCAATTCTGTGGTCCAGCTCTAAGCTATGTTCTGCTAGTCCTGACTTTTGAGGTTACTGAAGTCTTATGTAGCTGTTGTGTTCTTTGCATCATTGTTCTATTGTACGCCCAGTTTGGCCTACGTAGGATCTGCCACATTCACATAGTATACGATATACACCAGGAATGCGCAGCTGAAGGCCGTCTTTCACTGGATTGAGTAACGATCTGATGTTGGTTGGAGGAATAACTCATATCATGTCTAGAAAGTATTCTGCTGAATTTGCCAGACGTATAGTCGATAAAATCAATACGATAGTAGAAAATAGAATTCTCATTTTTGACTGTTTTTGATCACTTTGTGTTGGAAAGTAACGGTCCTCTTTATGGCCATGTTGATATCTGTAAGACTATAGCCATTCTCTTATAGCATCGATCAAAGCTGATTGCATTCGTCTTGTAAACTTTCCCGGTCACTTACGGAGACTGCTCTGTGGGTCAAGGTGTTTAGTACTGTAAGACGTGACTTGTGATGGAAGCTGCTTGCATTGAAATAGAGATACGCTCCCTATATACGCTGTATCCTAATGTTCTGTCATGTTTACGGCGAACAAGAATTAAGAAAAGGGAGGCATCCACTCTGTTCCACTTCCATGGTAAATTTGATTTGGGGGTGCCGACTGTCGAAAATTCCAGAAAATTCTGCTGTGTTTCGGGTCCATGTGGCCAGATAACAAAAGTATCATCAACATTTCTAAAGAAACATGACGACTTAAGAACCGCCGCATCAAGATCTTCATGTTCACATCACTCCATGGCTACTTTGTTCATAGTAACATCCATCATACAAAAAGAGGTCAGTGTATGTCGAAATAGGTCAGTTAGTTCCAGGCTGAAGTGATTTCGTATCAGCTGAATCGTATCCTTGACAAGAACTCTTGTAAACAGAGAAACTACGTCGAAACTGACCAGAAAGTCGTTTGCATTCACTTCCTGGTTCTTCGGGATCTTAACAAAATCAGAAAAGTTTGTAATCTGATGCTCACAGTTTCCAAACAACGGATTTAGAGTTGACGTGAGGTACTTTGCTAGGCGAGGCGGTTTTCAAAGATCTAGCGTATACCCACCCCGTACACGCTTGTTCTATCGTAAATTTAAGGTGACTATATGGTGGACTATAAAAACATTAGGTGCATATACGCTGTATACTCCCGTATACGCAACATTACATTCCTGCTTAAGAATTAAAGTATTAACAGCTGTCAAAACAAAAGTACGAAATTGGTAATCAAACCGTCTACTCATTAAATAAGAGCGTAATTACAAGAAATCTTACCTTGTTTAATAGTCGGAACTTTGTCATACGCCATTTCAACATGCAACTCTTCTACCACCTCTTGAAGTTTACGAACAGGATCCTTTTCCTTATTTGTGTCCTTTTAATTTTTTTAAAAAACAGAAAAACATAGTATTAGGAAACATTATAGTTACATTTCAATATCTAAAAAGAAATAATAAAATAAATGATTCTGCGTGTTTATTTTTCATGCGCACCATAATGGTTTTAACAGGTAAACCTTTGGTGCACATTAATAATGTGAGTTCCTGGACGAGTCCAGAGGAAAGAATTATTTAGTGGAATGAAAGAATTACATCTTTGAAAGGAATCAAATTGACTTTTGCGAAATCAAAGAACAGATTCATTCATCATAATTGCTGGATTTGGTTGGTGGAACCAAATAGCATATGGACAGACCAAGTTTGACCGAATGAGATAAAAGAATCGGACAAACAAAATATGGAGTCAAAAACAGGTAGACTATCAAGAGTGTAACGTAGGCAAGGGGCCAAGTCCTCCAACTTTCTCTCCTGAAATATCTACTTCCGAATCAATCGTCGGACGGTACAAATGTAAACTGTAAAAATGTTAAGAAGTGGAGATAACTTATGTTACTTAAAATAAATGTGGCGTCCCCACACTTATAACATTATGCTCAATGTTCTCCCGTTTCGGAAAGTGTCCGCCAGATGGATATTACATAAGATAACCTACGAGCTGAAACAACATTGTGTTTATGTGTGTGAAGAGCTCTTGCAGCCCTTCAAACAATAAGGAACTGACTTCCTGATAAGATTCATCGCTTGGGACGAAACATGGGTCTACTATTATTTTCGAGAACAAAACAAAATCGAGCACAGAATGGCGGCATTCATCTCCCCCAAACCCACAAAGTTTTGAATACAACCATCTCCAGGGAAGTTAATCCTCACTATCTTCTGGGACAAACAGGATACCATTTTGAAGCATTACATGCATAGACATGCACAGTTAATAGTGCAAAGCATTCCGATCTCTTCCAAAATTATCTTAAACCTGTTATACGAAGCAAGCGACGCGTACTACTAACAACAGGTGTCTCGGCAGCATAACAATGCTCGACCTCATACTGCCTGTGCAACGGCTGCGATCATTGACGACATTCATTTGGAGTCCCCCGACTCATCCTTCTTACTCACATGATCTTGCCTCCGATAATTTTCACATATTTAGATCCCTGAAAGAGGCACTAGGGGAAAACAGTTTCAATAGAATGAAAAGGCTCAACGATTGGAGTGGTGCAGGACTTGTTGCGCAGCCAATCAAACGTTTCTTTCCAGAGGCATTGACGTACTTTGTAAGCGATGCGAAGATTGAGCGCGCGGGGATTAGATAGAAATGTAATAGTCATGTTTTCCTGATTCATTTTTTTTAAAGGTTTTTAAGGTTTTCATTTGACTGACCCTGTCGTTCGTATGTGTCCCGTATTTTGTGGATTTTCCCTTATTACAGTGTTGTGTCTCGGTGTCCCGACAAAAGTCTTCGGGACACAGAATTGTCTCATAATTTGTGGATTTGTATTTAACACGTATTTACCAGAAAATAGATAGCTCATAAAAAAAAAGTACCAATTGGCAATACTATTATGTTGCAAGAACAGTGCCACTAGCAGAGACGGTAATGACTTAATTGATATGACACTGCTTTGCTATGAATAGAGTTACCGCGTGACAGTATTTATGCGGACATGTCAGCGACTTGATAGTAAAAATTTCCGTCTGCACACATTTTCCAAAATTTCCTGATTTGTCCGTATTTTTAAGCTCCAGTATATTGCCAATTCATTGCAGAGATTTCATATATAAAGATATCTTTGGGTTGTGTGTGTTCAAAGAAGAAATTATTTTAAAAAGATCAGATCTACTGATAAAATAAATAGGCAAAGTTAATATGATGTGTTTAGTTATTTTCCATATATTTCAATGTATTTCTCGTGTTTTAAAAATAAACTTCAAAGTGAAAGCTAAATTTGATCATTTTTGTACCAGAAGTAAATGATTATCTAGGTAGATGGAAGTGGTCCGCATTTTGACATTTCAGAATATAGTAAACCTAGCTTTGAATCCAGGGGTAAAAGTGCACGGGAACGCGGGAGGATGCCGTCCCCTCACTTCAAGAAAATATGCGGCGTCCCCACACTTTCTAAAAAAAATTACAATGGGAGAAGTTAGGTCTGGGAGACGGCGTGACGTCATGCTTCCCCCTACCTTTCCAGATCCACTTTTACCCCTGTGTGAATCTAAATTAGTTTTATTATTTCATATAACTTCAAAAATGCCGAAAAGAATGTAAGCTCTCACAGAAAACCTAAAGACTAAATATCATTTCATTATATCATATAATTATGATGGATTTTTTTAAACATACGAATCCGGTACATATGAACTAAATTCACATACAGGATGTTTAAAAAAAACGAACATTACTTACACGGAAACATGAAGAAAATGATAGACAAATAGGCGTGCACAAATGTGTCATTCCGTAGCTAAAGTTCGCTAAAATCTGGCGGAACGATAAAATCAAGGCTCGTAACTCGAGAACGAACTGTTGGAACTAATTCGGGTAAAATAACATAGAAGTGATTTTGAGTTTCGATTCCATTAATGCACCTGCCGATGTTGAACAGAAGGTGGCAACAGGGTTAGCCTCGAAGCATAGAGGAAAATTCGTAAGGTATTCTACAAACGAAAAATGATACGTCATGTACTCAAAATTGTCACAATTTTTATATTCACTGGTACATTACAGGAACCTAAGCTCGTCAAAATAATCACTATTTTCCTTCACCCAACTTTCCGTTCTCAAGTCATGGCTCTTTTAATATCGTTCCGATCAAATTTATGCGGGCTACTTCAAAATGACGCACTTGTGCATCCATGTTGGTCCAGTGGCGTAGCCAAAAAATCATTATGGGGGAAGTCAGTATAATTGCTGTGTTGAAGAACCACACAAACATACACAGCGATTCCTCTATTTTCTCTCTTTTTTGCCTCTAAGATTTACATTATTCTAATGCCTTAAATAAATTTTTGAAAATGCTAGGGGTAAGAAGTTCATTTGCTAGCTTACTGGAAGCAAGCACTAAGCCGTTTTCACTTTTGGCGTCGGCACTGCAATTCCATGTGTAAACCAAGCAGACACGAATTTCACGTAACGAAGAAGCTGTGAGGTTTGTGTTGTTAAACTCTTCCCTTCAGTGTATTGAACAGAGTGGAATTAGCGTTTTGTCCACTTCAATTCGTTTATGCAATTTTACTTTGCTAAATAATAAAGGGGCTTGTTTATATTTTGTTACAACGTTGCATGGGGAGAAAATCGGAAATTCTTAGGTTTCCAATAAGACGACAACGGAACAGGTAGCTACTGGATGTTCAGACGACAAAGGAACGGGTAACTGCTGGATGTTCAAAGTTTATGGATTCAAAATTTCGTGTTGCATTAAATCACACACAACAACAGAACTGAACCAAGCAATGTGTGATCGAGATGAAATAGTCCTCTTGGTTCACTGAATTTTATAATAAAGAACGTTATTTTAATCGACAAGTTTATTTAAAATGTCACTTTACAGAATTTAAAACCAAAAGAAAATCTTAAGTACACTGTCCTATCCAAAGTAGTTATTATAATTCCTGTGAAATGACTGCCCAGACGATCATTATGTGACAAATGGCAGTATTTGATATGTTTATTTTGTTCCAGAGAAATGAATTTGAAATTTCTCAGAATTCAGTGACAAAATAATTTTCATTTACGTAGTGGGCTTCATGAATAGTCTGAAAGCCATCTTCATCCAATTACTGCGTTAAAAATATTCGAATACCCAAGGACTGACTTTAAAGTGGATGAGTAACCTTTCTATGACAAACACACAAAATGAACATGAAAAATAAATAAATAAATGAACGCCTGATTAATATCACAGGTTTTCTTTATCAAATCAGGAATTAGCATTTAAAGAAGACATGAGTAGAGTGGCAAGTCAGTGAACTAAATTAACTGCTGAATTTGATTGCAGAAGATCACTTTATTATAAATTTGCTAACCACAAATCCTTCTGGTGGAACCTCCAACAGGATTCAAAATGATCTAAGCAGTTCTATAGCAGAGATAACATTTGATGAAATAGGGTGTGAAATTTTCAGTACTTCCTTTATTGTAATATTGCTTGACAAAATAGAGGTAGCAAATAAGTAGCAACTTTGAACATTGTTACAATACATGACAACCGTAGCAAGGTGGAAGAAAAATTCGCATGATTTACATGTTGTTGGAAATCGATCAGCTGATGCTTTGGTCGAGCACGCGTAAAAATGAACAGACATCCTTAACATTCAGTGTAGGGTAATGGATGATTAATGAAAGTGAAAGATTCTGTAAAACTGTTATGTAATTGTCTTTAAAATTGTTTCCAAATACTAAAGTCAGCTACCTTTCACAAGTCCATGCATTGACAAGTATGATTAAAAAAAAAAAATTCATACGTACACGTCCTTACAACTTCACCACAAATACAAAAAGTCTACGATCTCAGCTCAAGTCAAAAATCAAAACTACTTTGTTTTCCGAAGTTGGGATTAGTTGCAACGACAAAATTACCAAAAGAAACATCATATTAGAGCTGGGGCAACCTATGTTAAATTCTATCTAACATCTATTCTCTACATCAATAATCCGAGGAATGTTCCCGGTTTCAAATTTGTCAATGCCTAGTCATGAGTCAGTGCTTAAATGTTTCAATAAACATGACTAAACGTAAAATTACATACATTAAAGTCGAGTTGATTTTGGGTTTAACGGCCCGTTCAGCAGCGAGCCTATATGAGACGTGGACCTACTGATTAACGTAGAATGCGAACCACATGAGCTCCCGCCAGGAATCGAACTCAGGTCTCCCTCGCCAAAGGCGCGTACGCTAACCGCTTAACCACGGATGAGCTCATACATTAAACTGTTCCCTCAAAATCCTATTCTTTGATTTCAATAATAATAATAATAATAATAATAATAATAATAATAATAATAATAATAATAATAATAATAATAATAATAAATGTTTATAAATATTAGTGTACAAACTATCGATGTCTAGACTTCCAAAAAGTTGTTTGCTATGATTACGATACCTCTCGCGTACGTCTCATTCTATGTAAATCATAGATAACACACAGCATTACTGCAGTAATTTAAGTTAGTAGATTGGAAGTGTTCAAATTTTGCATGCAAATGTATTTGTCTGTATCTAATTAATCTGAGAAATTTATTTTAGACTCGTTCAAGTTGCTGATATTGTTTATTAAAATGCGGATTACATGCCGTTCACGCATAATCTAATTCTACCCTCACACATGTAAAATACAGCGTTTTCAACGTACGAATTGCTTTGAAATCTTTGCCTATTCTACTAACAAACCCTAGTACTTCATAGCCTTCTTTTGCTATTTGTGTAACCAATGATTTAATTAAAGGATAGTTGACAGTCAAAAACAACATCCAAATCTTGCACTGTTTCTGCTCTAAGTATAACATTCCTATTTATGAAGTAAATATGATTTACCTTCGATTTATACCCGGCGAAGGTCATTACATATAGCTTAAGATCATTTACATAAAGTAGCTTGTGAGTTAATTACAACTGGGATATCACTGATAAACAGATTAAACAATACAGGTCCAAGATTTGATCCTTGAGGGATTTTAAAAGTCGACAATAACCATTCGAGATGCATTCTTTAAATATAACTGACTGCTTGTAATTACTCAAAGAACTTGACAGTAGCTGGAGACAATGGATTGTTCATTCCCGGTCGTTGACGGTTTTCGAACCTTGCTCCTCGAAGCTGAGAGGACGAACATCGGCTGCTCTACATTTAACCAAAGGTCGTGGAAGGTCGTCTTCTAGGATAACGGCGTTGTAGATAGAAGAGTTCAATTCCATTGACATCTGTCCTAGACCAACCGCAGAAAGGACGTACTTGACGACTGATCCAATGCAGCTAAACCGAACCTATTTAAGAGTGATCCGATGGAATGAACTGAACGAATTTACTTTCTCAACTTCAGTTTTTATATTCCTTTTCATTTCCGTATCGCTGTTAAGGAAAGTTCGTCATTTGTGGAAATAACTGTGAAGTTGTTTGGCTTTTACTTTTGTCTGTTTCAAAATAACCACATTCACTGGATATTGTTTTCCTGTTTTCATCTTCTATACAATGTGACTGTTTTTTTATAAAATTAAACACTTCGTTCTTAAAACTATAATTTCGCCCATTTTGGCCTATTGCACGTTACACTCTACCGACTAAGCTTTAACTCGGTGTGACTCGGCAGTAAGCACAAATAAGCCCTATATAATTTCGCCCAGTTTGGAAATGGCACGTTACAACAGGAAGTTTTTACAAGGTTTTCTGTGAATATTCCTGTTTAAACTGTTTCTTTGAGAATAATTTTTTAATTTACCTATGGTGATTGTATTTAGTTCTATCTGCTGCTCTACTAGAGCGTCTATTCCACCTGTGCCCTCGGAAAATATGAGAACTATACTTCGGCCCACTCCCCGCCAACCTCTGGTGGATGAAACCTTTCCTTTACTTAGGGAAAAGAAGTGAATGACCAGAGCTGTGTTGCCAATTTGTCATTCAGTCGCTTGGTCTTGACAAGTGAAGATTGTAGGCTACTTAGAATGGCTAACAAGACAGAGTACTGCAAAGTTCGTGAAATAATTCATTGTAGCAACGCTTCCGCATCCAACAGTTGAAAGATGTCGGTCGCAGCAACTTGTCCTTCCTCTTTCGAAAGAGGTACGGGAAATCACATATCGACAGCAGCGCCAGAAGGGGCACAGTTGAAATAGAAAGGGTCTAGCTTGTCTTCCCGGTTTAATTCACAACCTTCCTCGATAACGTTGTATATAACTAATTTACTGAAATCTTATGTAGGGTTGAAAGCAGAGTAAGTTGTTCCCAGAGAGTCTTTTGGGAAGTAAGTTGTTTGAAATTCACAGTACAACTCTTCTTTCTTTTCATTTATTTCTTCTTTCGTTTTTTTTTTTTTTTTTTTTTTGTATGTGTGTATGTATGTGAGATAAACTTAAGAAAGAAAAAAAAAACGATGTAACATTGGGTATCACAAATGGAATGTAAGCAGAATCCATTTTCCACATTACTGTACTAAGAACGAGGCTTCAGCTGAGTTAGCCTCCTGCCTACGCCACTGTGTTAGTCTATAATTGTTTTTGTGTGAGGACTTATTTCCCAAAGTTTGTTGTTTGGAAACACCTTGTGTGCTGTTTCTGTGTTGTAAGTTTGTTTAATTATATCAAACGTAATTAGGTTTCTGTGCCTTTCTTCCTTTTGCCCAGTTAAATTGTTTCGCTTGGATATTGTTGAATTGTATGACTGTATTCGCTCATCTGCTTTCTTATTCGTTAATATGCTATTTTTTCTTACTTTCGCGTCAAATCTAAAAGGTTTCAAAATGGTATGCAATCTCCATGCTATATTTAAACTAGGATTATCGAGAGAACAAATTTTTAAAATTATCACGAGAACTTCGAAAAGTAAACTTAAGGTTACAACGATAACGTGTATTTATATTGTTTATTTTATTTTTCATTTAGGGCAGAAAGTGCTATATTAACTTGCACTAGTTACATAGTAGAAGAAAAAGAAAAACGTAATATTGGGTGTCATAAAAATGTTGATTTTGTAATGTTTATTTTTCAGTTGTTAGGTAGAAATGACTGTTTATCCGTTGTCATGACATGGGTTTGGTTAGCGAGAAAACAGTTTAGTTCAAAGTTCCGCGGTGCATGTGATAGTGTTAACATCTCTTAAAGTGAGGTGCAGAAGAGGAAGTGGATAAAGTGAACATATCTCATCGTACATTTTTCATACACTTTTACAAATACTCATGAAAACATCTACATTCATGTACAACTACTTTACACGTCTTCATTTCATTTATTTTTCACTTTTTCCAACTTTTACACCCTAACTATCTGGGTAACTAGCCCTCTTCTTCACGTTGAAACTCCTTCACGATTTTGACTACTATTATACCCTATTGTGACTATACATTTCTTTAACTGACTTTGACAGACTTTTTTTCCTGATCTTGAATTTGCACAATTACAATTTTTATTCTACTACATTCTCCTTACTATATATTACAGGCAATTCGACTTGAAAGTCGGCCAAAAAACGCAAATGGCGTCATCCGCCATTTGCAAACTTCTTTACAATTTTTAATTCAAGTAATTCAATTCTCGAATAAGTAATTCAAGTTACACACATTTATAGTATACTTGGCCAATAAGGCTGATGCACCTTGAAAACACCGTTAATGGTGAAGAAGACAAGACAAGACAACAGTTTAGTTACTATGTAAATGTTGATACGTAGAACACAGGGGATTACGAATCAAGACGCCCTGTAAGACTGACATATGTTACAGAATTCTAAAGTAAATTACAATTATCGTGAAATATAGGGTGTTAGATGAATCTTAAAGCTGGTGTATAATTCTGCAAACAATTTTTGTATAAGTAGTGACTAATTTTGTCTTCATATTCTTAAAACGAACTGTTGCGTTATCAGGGATTTTCCCAGGATTTTGATTTCAGGGGGTGTAGATTTTTCCTTGTGGGTGTCCCGACTTCTGCATATTAAACTTCTACTATGTATCTTTTACCACATACACACTTATTATTTATAGTATTTAATGTTAAAATGTATTAAAGAGCTAATATACCAAGTAATCTAAAACCTGCTCGCTACTTGCGTAGCCTACTTCTCGAGTCATATTAATAATATGTTTACTCACCGTAAAACTATTGCAACTATTAAGAAAAACTAGCACTCACGACTTCTGGAAGCAGAATTAATTTTTAATCACCCCCTCATATACACACATAAGTCCATAAAACATATTAATACCAAATATACAGGAACTTCAATTTATTTTCAAAAGGCAGCTAGCAATCCAAACACTAATCACCATGTTCGCTTGCAGTTTAATCATACATAATTTGAGGTTGAAATAAACGACTTTTCATTTCACATAAGTTACCACACTTGTAGTATGTGTCACCATGTACATCTAGTGGTTTCTCCTTGGTTTCTTAAACCAGCGGTTGTGAGTTCTCTCAGTGAAATCGTTGAATGGGCGAACACTTTCTTCATCATCTCCCCTTGTATCTGGAATCTTGGGAGCCTCAATGAATACTTTCATAACAGCACACACATGTTCAGGGGAGAGTCTAGCTCTTTCAGAGCAGAACATTCTGTTCGTTGTCAAGAAAGCTCTCTCCACAGAATCTGTTCCAATGAGCAGAAAAAGTATCTTCCTCGCAACAGTTGTCATTATAAGTTAAATTACACAGAAATCGCCGTTAGAAATATCCTCTCGCAACCTCATTTCAATTCTACCTACGTATACTCAAAAGAAAGTTCTTCCGACACTTTCAGTAGAGAAGACAGTTTCTTGAAGTCTGGATTCTCTTTTTCTCTTTCAAACTTTTCTGAAACGTGTCCAAAACCTGAGAATCGTCGTTAAATCTCAGTCTTATCATTTTCCACAACTGTCTTTCTGTATTTCTCAGAAACACAGAGCATTTCAGCTTTGTCAACATCACTGACGGAAACAACAGCAGCTTCTTATGCAGACTCGATCATTTTTGCTGAAAGATCGAAAATATCATCCTTTTAGACATAGTGGAAATTTGAAATGCTCTAATTCAGTGATGGATAAACTAGGCTTCCGGGCGAGATGAGGCCTCCTGAAAGGTTCTCTTCGTTCCACAACATGATGCCTAATTTTACAAATAAAAAGAAGAATGGAGTTTCTTTGATAAAACTGCATTAGAACAGACCGATACATGAATATTTAACTTTACTTTAGAGAATCACTGCATCCCAGTACGAACCAGATTACAAAAACTTCATTTGGTAATAGAAGAATTGTCAAATGTGCCATTCTTATTTTAGAAAAAAAATATATTGCGCCGATTAGGATTCTTTTCCCTTTTTCTTTGGTCCTCTTATAAGAAAGTTCACCCGTCATTATCCTAGTTCGTTCTTCTGTTTCGGAAACGAACGTTTAATAATCACCCGCATCACAAGGGAAGCCCCAGTTTCCCTCACCTGTTACGTTCAAGTGATGACGTCATGAACAACACAGATTGTACCCAAATTATGCAAAGTGACATTCACATAATGATTCGCGTCCGTTTCATTTATCGATCTTCTGACAATCGCTCAGTTGTATCGACATTTGTAAAAAGCAAAGCAATGAAAGAATTCACCTGTTTTGTCGCCATGTCATTTTAAAAATTGTTAGTCGCTTTTCTAAAAAATTTTGTTACTATCTGTCTCTCAGAATCCGCTAGATTCAGGGACTTGTCGCTAAGATCGGCAGCATCAGCACCGAATTACGATATATAGTGTTGCCAGTCAAAACACGCAAATGTTAAGTAAGTTTTAATAATGTTCTTGCTAAATAACATAGACAAAAGAATACTCTCCATTATGTATGCTAAATCAGAATATATCTAAAGAATAGAAACAGAAATAAGGACAGTAATAAAAGCAGAAATATCTTGCGAGGGTCGCTAATTCTGTAACCAGAAAGCTGTGCATCGGCAGAACAAGCAGCTTGCCGTGCTTGGGGTCCTACTTGGAGCGTAGAAGTGGTTGAAAAAGGGAGGCAGGGCAATGTGAGTTAGAAGGAAGCAGATGTTGCTTGCCTTGCTTCCCTTGTTTAACGGCGTACCTAAAAGGAGCCACATGCTGTATTCATATGTACCCTACGTTTTTCCTTAGTAACACAAATTCTGTACAGTACAACTGACTAGAATAGTGAATTATCTTTGATAGTTTTGTCGTGATAGTTTTGAGGTGTGTTAAGAGGCTGTTAACTGAAATTATCTAGTGGGGTGTTGGGGGGTGTAGACGGGGTGTAGGAAAATCTATGGGCGTTATAAGATGAGGTTTAATTCTGTATTGTTATTTTATCACAGTTTTTGTTTGAATAAAGATTTAACTCGAAGTTCCATGCATGGAAATCATATTTCTGATTTCAAATACAATCTTCAGACAAAGTAGTAATGATATTCTCTGTTAGATTCTCTGTGTGTAGGTTACCACTAGAGACAGACGTACGGGCACTAAAAACATGGAAAATAGACAAGCAAACTGAAACTTATAATTCAAAAATAGTGACACTAAAATCTAACTCGGAATAATGAAGATGAATATCCAATGACATAGAAAAATTGAAATTACATCGTGTGTAGCATTCAAATAATAGAAACACACCTGACAGTTGTTTGTAGAGAACATCTTCTAAAAGCAAAACCTTTCATATCTATTATATAAAAGAGAACGCACAAATCCTTTGTTAGCTCATCACGCTAATACGGCTGAACCAATTTCTTTTATTTTTGGGGGGTTATTAGGATTTGGACCCTAGATGGTTTTTATCATATCACTTTAATTTTTAATTACCAGTGTCTTGAGATAATTGACCATTCAAGTGTCCATAACGTACAAATCCTTTGTTAGTTAATCATAGGTAAAAATAAACGTATTTATATGCAACCCGCATGACCGTGTCACTCGGCGGGTTAACATAAATGACAGGCGATATAATGTTAACATTTACTGCAAGCATATTTCACGGGTATTAAACACATGAGATATGGAGTTGTGCATTTAAATTTTCATTTCAACCCAGCGAAGCGGGTAATATATGCTAGTTATCTAATAAATAATTTACAATATTTTATCACTTCACACAGTGGTTCAAAGTTTTACAAAACTTTACACGCAACAGTCCAAAGAAAGAAATTAATGATGAATTTCGAACGAACAAACAAATTATTAGGTATATTTTAATTTGATATATTTTGTTAGTCCGTCACAGGGAATCATTAATTGCGATTCCATATGAAGACTATTTCTTTTTCAAGCTGTCAATTGATAGTAATCTCTTTGAACATACACTTTTTTAAAATCTCGCGGAAATAACCCGAGTATATTTAAAGCAAGCACGAACATGAGGATTGGTACATTTTTACTTTTAAGCACTTCTCCAATTCTCTTTCACTTGTCAAGATTTTGATTAGTCACAATAACTCACTCACTCATTTCTTGCACGACGTTTTTTCCATGTATTAGGGGGGGTTTGACACTGATCTGGATAACGTTCGTTTCTGTCATATTTCAATATCTAGGAAGCGATAGAAACTTTTATTGAAGACGATATGTATGTAATCCGAGAGGTGAAATATATTTTACTGAAATTGACGCTCCTCCTAAATTAATTTCAGCGTGTTCATTTTTATCATTTGCCTTACATTAAGAAATAGGAATTTTGCTTAAGGATGTTGCTACCTCTTCGCTGAGTCGAGTTTTCCTCTATCTAATAACATTGGAACTTTTTTCGTGTTTTTCTCAGTAAGCAATGAACAAATCCTTATAAAAATTTACATGGAGTCAGGTCGATAATAAAGAATTCGTTATATGAGCTTATAATTTTACTAAAAGCCTCCAATTAAGTTATTCATTCCCCTCTTTTTTTCATGTGAAGATTTGCAACAGTGCGATCTCTGCTTCTCCCTGTTTGTATTAGCAGCGTGAGGGAAATTCGGGCTAGCCATTTAAAACAGGTTTTTAAACTCTGTCCATATCACATCTGTGGAATGAAATTTTCTAGCCCTCTCGTCCTTTTCGAGGACAGATTTATGGCACTGAGAAGGAGGGGGCGCTCTTTATTTTCTTTGCTAAACCTATTGCTTTTAGTATATTCGTCTAGTCTCATTCGGAGTTCTTGTGGTTACTTTCAAACATAGCAAGATGCCTCTTGCGTCTCATGTATTTCAGTCTTATACCTGGTGATTGGTTATACAAATATAAATTAGCAGACGATTGTGATAGCAGATAAATTTCCTGTGTGGGGGCCGCGGTGGCTCAGTGGTAGAGCGTTCATCTCAGTTGCATGGGGTCCTTGGTTTGATCCCAGCTCGCGCTAAGTGAACTTTGTGGTGGACAAACATCGTGTGCATGGGTTTTCTCGGGGTTCTCCTGTTTTCTCCCACTTTCTTCATTCCACCATTTCATTCATTACTTATCATCACTATCTCCTTTAGCCTAACCGGCATAACTGTGGGACGTAAAACTTACAGATTTCATTTTATTTTCAAATTTCCTGTGTGAAATAATAATAATAATAATAATAATAATAATAATAATAATAATAATAATAATAATAATAATAATAAACTATGATATGGTTGGATCGGGCTCCCCTAACTTCAGCCGCCCCCCTACATTTTTGGGCTGGCTACCGGCCTCTGTATATGTATTTGAAACTGTGAATAGTAGTATAGAATGTTTATGCTAAATAATAATAATTTCATTTTTACCACATACGAAGGAAATTTAGAAATAAACTTTTTTTGTTACACAAATGTGTTCTTAGCGTGAATGCTGTCGAATTCTATTCCTAATGATGACAGATTTTTCGGTGCTGTTTCAGTATCGTGAGGCAACTGGGAAACTGAAGAACTGACCACACATTACCCTTCTAACAGAGCACATTTGTAGGAAAAGTTAAGTGTAATATCAGGGATTCTTTTACTAAACAGAAAAACATCTATACATAATGAAATATGTAGTGTTAATGTAGATACAAACGTCATTTTTTTGGTAACGTCTTTTCTTGGTTATTACTTTACGAAATATGAATAGGGACTTATTTCTTGGTAACAGGGAATAGGGACTTATTAGTGTTACCTGCTAATAATAACCTTGTAACTTACGCATTCTAAATAAGAAATATTTATTTTCCAGATGGTGAACGCGAAATTTCATCTATAGCTACAACATATATATATATAAATAGTACAACACATATTAACACAATAATTTTAATTTTATGCATTATTTTTTCATGCTTCATTTTAAAATATAGGGCTTTTTTTTTTGTTGAGGTACACCAATTTGTCATTGGCATACATATTAAACTAAAGCATTACCGTATGAGTATAAAAATATGTGATGGAATACTTCGTTACATCAAGCCACAACATTATGTAAATGAAGTTATTAAAAAATAATAAACAAGCAGCATAATCAAAATGCTAAATATCACCGAAGCACTATTCACAATTTAAATATCTATGAGCATACTCCAAAATCCCTAGGTAAGTTTCTACATTGAAAAAAAAAGTAAACAAAATTCACAAGGCCACGCTAAACATAAATACAGGAAAAGTTAAATAAAAAAAAATGTTATCAGTAAAATTTCTACTCTTCCCCTCCAAAATTATGTCTCAAATCAAGTAAGTACCTTGCTTAAATTATACTGGTCTATGACTTTTTAATTTTGTTGATAAGTGGTCAAAGTTACACTCGAAGTATTGACTTCAATCAATACAAATAAATCAAACAAACACTAATATTTCACATTTATTTATACAATGAGTATGTCATAGTTTTTTTAAAAAACATTTTTCATTTCATGTATAAATTTTAAAGAAATAATTCGGTTTCAAATGTTACTTTCACGCAAAAAAAAAAAGAAAAAAAAAAGAAAATATACTATGGTAAATTAAAGTGAGATTACAGTGTTACGTTAGTTCAAATAAGATGTTAACGAAATTTTGCGGACAACTCTCGAAACTTATCTCAGAAGCAACTTTAAAAATTGACAAAAGTTATAGATATACTTCATGAGTGAGTAAAGAAAGAATACAAATGTAGATTAAAAAATCTTTTTAAAAAAATCTGCAGTTAACAGGAATATAATTAACAAATCTAAAAGATTCTATAAAATAGATTTAAACAAATCTTCAATCAGATCAATTGATTCCCTAAATTTTCTTTGTATCATCTTATATATAAATATAAAAAATATATAAAAACAAGAATTTTAGGAATAATCCAAAAAATGGATCAAAAGATAGCGATCTTGGCTAAGAATTTTAAAAATGATCCAAAAATGCATAAAAAGATTTCGATCTTGCCAAATAATTAGTTTTTGGATCAGGGGCCACAAAAGTTAGCAACGGTTCCTAAATCGAGTTTTCGTATTTTCTACGGAATTAGCACATCATACTGAGTAAATTGTTAGTTTGGGTTTGGCTACACTACCTGTAGTTCTCCAGATATAAGGCTACAAGAAAATGTTTGATTGTATGAAATATATTGAATTTTTTGAATCAGGGTTCACAAAATTTTTGAATGGGCCCTAAATCGAGTTTTCGTATTTTTTACGGAATAAGCACATCATGCGGCCTAAGTTGTTACTTTTTGGTTTGGCTATACTATATGTAGTTCTCAAAATATGGGACGTACAAGAAAATGTTTGAATGGGTGAAATATATATTGATTTTTTTCGATCAGGGCCCACAAATTTTTTGAATGGCAGTTGATTTTTTTTTTATACGGAATACGCACATCATGCTGAGTAAATTGTTAGTTTTGGTTTGGCCACACACTTCGTAATTGTCAAAATATGGGGCGTACAAGAAAATTTTTGATTGAATGTAATATATTGAATTTTGTGGATCAGGGCCCACAAAATTTTTAAACGGTCCTTAAATCGAGTTTTTGTATTTTTTACGCAATAAGCACATCATACTAAGTTAAGTCATAGTTTGGGTACGCTATATGTAGTTCTCGAGATATAAGGCCTACAAGAAAATTTTTGTGTGAAATAGATTGCATCTTTTGATCCAATAGGGTCTATATGTATACAATATATATTGGTGTTGTTGTCCATTATTATGTTTGATCTAAATCTATAGTTGACTGGTAATAGGTGCTGTTTTGACCACTATTCGTTGTTACAAACGATACACTTTATTTTAAATTGAAATATAATAAATAAAATACAAATAATACGTCACTATAAAAGTAGCTTTTCTTTTAGCAGTATAGAAGTTTATTATAAATACCTCATATATAGATAAAATGGGCACTGGAGTCAAGAAAGGTACAGTGACTCAAAAAAGTATTCATACACCCAAAAATTTCGTCGTGGTTGAGTTATATGAGAGAGCAGAAAATTAAAAGTTATATTGAAACAAAGAGACGGAAGAGTACTAACAGTTGCATGAGTTGAAAATCTGCCAAGACTATAAGGAGACGAATACAATGCGAATCACTAAATTATGATACTCAAAAAAGTATTCATACAGAGGGACAGTTATCCTGTTCTGTGCCTTGAACACTTGTACTGTTCAACTCGAGCAATCGTACTGTACCTGCATTGCCCGTTACCTGCAGCTCATTGCATGTGTGTCAGTCTGCTCTTGTTGTGATTGCTAGCAGTCAAAATGGGGAGCAAGATAAGCGAACTTTCCTTGACGCAACGTGATGGGGGTTGTTGCTCTTTATAAAGAAGGTAGGAGTTATGGTGAAATTGAAAAAAAAAAAAAAAAAAAACTATCAATTAGTTTTGGTACTGCAGTTCCATCATAAAGAAGTGTAAAGAAACTGGAACAACAGATAATAGTCGAAGATCAGTACGCCCAAAAGTGCTTAAACGCCGTGACCAACGGGAAGTAATCAATTTAGCACGAAAAATCACCCTTCAGAAGTGTTGTGTCTTTGGCTGAAGAAATCGCGTCAACATCTATTTGCAGTGTGAATCCTCAAACTATACGAAATGTACTATATAGTGCAAATTTTCATGCTAGGACAGCCAAAATTAAAAACATACATCTCAGAAGTAAACCGACAAAAGCGCCTAAAATTTGCTAACGAATACCATACTAAACCTAACGAATTATGGGATACTGCTGCATTTTCTGATGAATCGAAGTTTAATATATTCGGATCAGATGACAAAAAATGGGTATGGTGAGAGCCAAACGGTGAATTGCAATCGCAACATATTATCCCTACAGTAAAACACGGAGGAGAAAGTGTGATGGTTTGGGGATGCATGGCGTCTTCTGGAGTGGGAAACTTAGTTTTTATTGTACGGGTCATGGATGCTAATAAGTATATTAGTATGTTGCGCCTTAACATATCAAACAGTGTGCAGAAGTTGGGTCTTGACAGTCTTTGTTTTCCAACAGGACAATGACCCTAAGCACACCGCTTTGAAAGTTATGGAATTGTTATTGTACAACGTTCCACAACGGCTTCTGACTCCTCCACAAAGACCAGACGTCAATTCTATCGAACACTTGTTGAATTAGCTCGACAACACCACCCGTACAGTACAGAAACGCCGTGCTTCGAGCAAGGAAGAACTACAAATGATATTTTTGGACGAGTGGTCTAAGATTTCTCCAGAAATGACCAAGACGCTTGTTCGGTCCATGCCAAGGCGTCTCGAGAAAATGATTTGTTTTAAAGGTATGCATACAGAGTATTAAAAACTTGATTTTCTAGTTAGGATTGTTAGAACTCGTCGAGATTTGTAGTTCGTATTGCTGTATGAATACTTTTTTGAGTTGAGAAAGTACATTTATTTATTTCAGTCATCTAAATATTTCTTCTTTTGATATTTTTTGTACAAATAAACATAATAAATGATGTACATTTTCAGGTGATTGTAACATTATTTTTATTTAACCTTTATATATAATCCTACGTCAAAAACTTTGTGCGTATGAATACTTTTTTGAGTCACTGTATGTCTCTTCATGTTTTGAAAAATGTAATAATAATAATAATAATAATAATAATAATAATAATAATAATAATAGTAGTAGTAGTAGTAGTAGTAGTAGTAGTAGTAGTAGTAGTAGTAGTAGTAGTAGTAGTAGTAGTAGTAGTAGTAGTAGTAGTAGTAGTAGTAGTAGTAGTAGTAGTAGTAGTAGTAGTAGTAGTAGTAGTAGTAGTAGTAGTAGTAGTAGTAGTAGTAGTAGTAGTAGTAGTAGTAGTAGTAGTAGTAGTAGTAGTAGTAGTAGTAGTAGTAGTAGTAGTAGTAGTAGTAGTAGTAGTAGTAGTAGTAGTAGTAGTAGTAGTAGTAGTAGTAGTAGTAGTAGTAGTAGTAGTAGTAGTAGTAGTAGTAGTAGTAGTAGTAGTAGTAGTAGTGGTGGTGGTGGTGGTGGTGGTGGTGGTGGTGGTGGTGGTGGTGGTGATAAAGTGACATTCGCTTTCGTATACATTAAAAGTATCTTTATTCAATAGAGACAGTTCGCTTCTAATTACTTATAACTGTCTATATTTGACGGGGGGAAAAGCTAATGTAAAGAAGAATGGATCTGTTCTCGCTGTGTTTATTTTTTTCTGCTTTCAGCAAAGAAAACGTACTCCAACGCCTTCTCACTGAAATGCCATAAATATGTCATTGTTGAAAAGGGTCCCCTCACAGCTGTGGACAATGTTGAAACTTACTCGCCGCAACCTGCTAGAAGAGAGAACGCAGTGTCGTCAATGCGTTGTTGCAAATCTTCACATGAAAAAAAGGGGGGAATGAATAACTTAATTGGAGGCTTTTAGTAAAATTATAAGCTCATATAACGAATTCTTTATTATCGACCTGACTCCATGCAAATTTTTGTAAGGATTTGTTCATTGCTTGCTGAGAAAAACACGAAAAAAGTTCCAATGTTATTAGATAGGGGAAAACTCGACTCAGCGAAGAGGTAGCAACAGCCTTAACATCCGGTCTTTATTGATATAAAACAGAAGTTCGTGACATTAGATCTCAGTATAATAGATTACATAATAATGGAATCTTCAAGTTTGACGCCAATTGCACGATTATGCTCCCAGGTTAACGGAAACAGTAAACTAAAGAAATGGATGATGATAAAGGGATCTCACCGAAAAGCCAAAGTCAGGAAGGCCGAAACCCGTGGATTCTGAGGTTTTGTGCAAGGCCACAGAGACAAATCCGACGATTAGCACTCGGCAGAAACCGACCACAGCTTAAACATTGCTCCCGACAAACCTACGTGTTCTGTATTTTCTGAAGAGAATAGCTAGGTGTGACGAAAACTGGATATATTTCCAAAAGCCTAATGTACATAAGTAGTGGTTAAATAATGGCCAGATAACAGAACCTGTCGGCAATCACGAGTTTCGAACACATGGTGATACTCTGCGTCTGGTGGAATTATAAGGTGATAAGTTACTACAAATTTATTCCGGATGCCCAAACCATCAATGCCACCTGTACTCCGAACACCTGGAGCGAATATATACCGTTATGTGCCAAAAATACCCTGCATTGGTCAAAACAGAAAGTGAACCCTTTTGCAGCAAAAAACGCAAAACCTCACATCTCTCAAATCAAACTGAATATACTCCAAGAACCTTTCCGAATCGTTCCGATGTCACACTCACCATATAATCTGAACTTCGCGGCATCCTCTGATTATTACTTAGAGCAAAACCACACTGTCTGCGCTGACGACGTTTCAACAATCAAGAGGAGTTGGGAGCTGAAGTGTAGGAATTCCACGCCTCGAACGCTAAGAACTGATATTCGAGATGAAGCAATGAATTGGCCGAAAGGTGGCCTCAAACGATGCAACACGATGTCCTTTACTTCAAGTGCTAGCAGCTTTCGTTGTAAGTCGTTGCATAAAGAAGTAACCAAAATACAGAGTAGGCCAAATAAACCTAACCCAAACCAAGTGATGAATATTCTCGTATGAACTCCAAGGCGATACGATACACGTAGAACAAAGAAAAAATATCGCACTTACATGCGTTCCTCCGTCTCTACAGATACTGCTGAAAATGTGAACCGCCATGTTCTGGCAGAGATTGATCGGACAGATCAAGTTCAGTGCCACTTGCTGCAACTAACAATGTTAGCGAGGCGTTGCGTATGTTCTGTTGAAATGCGTGAATTGTTCGTGGATTGTTGTGATATACCGAAGAAAATGGGTCCAATGACCTCATAGCGCAGCACTCTCCAACTTTTATATTGTACAGCAGTAGCTTGAATATCTGACGTGGGGTTTTGACAAACCAACACCCGTATTAGTGAATTAACGTAGCTACTGAAGCGGAACCACGCCTCGCCAGTTACGAAGTAAAGGTTCGAATGAAGAAAATCACTTTCGCTTTCCTGTACTACCTTAGTACAGTACTGTGGACGTCTAGCATCGTCTGCGGGTTTAACTCCTGTAAAGCCATGATCTTGTACGGCTTCAGGTTAAGGTTCTTTAGAAAGGATCGTTGTTTGCACCGTTCTCGTCTACCTCATAGACTTAGTGGAGCTCTACAACATCCGCTAGTGAATATTTTCCCTCCGCACCTCGGTTCTTTTCCATTGCAGGTTTCTGCTCCTTCCAGGCACGGATCCAGTTCGCTCAAATTTCTTTATGAGTTCGTGTATGGGTGACTTGGATCACTGTTGAAATCGACACGGATTTTTAATTGTACTCCTTTCCGTAATCTTCACTTATTTTACGATGAATATTCTGGACGCCTTTGTCAGCACAATTTTCGTGTCTCTAGTGGCAGTTGGCTTTACCTAGAATGTTTTCTCTTCACAATTGCAGGTCGTTTACCACCTTCCGTGCAAACTCTCTCTGTCTGTCTCCGTTAAAGGTCAATGTGCTTTGCTCTTGCTCGCTATGTGGAATACGATATACTATTGTGTTGCTACGTCGAATACTCTAATGCTTTTCGGTTTTTTATCTCTCATGACTGGTTCGGTTTATCTTAGTCCACTCTATATTGTCACGAAAGATAGTGAAAAGATAATCACATACCACAAAAAAACATAAGAAGTACACTATCAAAGCTCTTTCGCCAAATGCTTCGCTAGATACGGGGTAGAACTGACCTTTTTTATATACCACATGTTTAAATATCGCTTCATTTTTATAATACCTTGTATTACTCCACACATCATATCACCTCAGTTGTATGTCACATCAACTTGGGTTCCACTTACTGTGGAGCAGTGGAGGCTCTGGAGGGAAGTCATATGGTAAACAATTAAATATTACTGCTGCAAGTCAAGGGACGTAAACTTCATACAATTTCAGAAAGTTGTATACAAGAATTAATGCAATAGTTAAGATTTCTTTCCCTTTGCTTGTAGCAGTAACATTTAAAGTTTTACCGATGTGACTTCCCTCACGAGCCGCCACTGCTCTACCCAAGTTGATATGACTCAAATGTAAACGCTGTATAAAAATATTTAACATATTCGGAATCAGCATTTTCAAGCTTGTTCTGAAACAAAATTTTTATCTTATACTATTTAAATTTAAACTTACAGTTAAACTTTTAATTGCCTTTCCTTTCAATCTCAGATGACGAGAAAGTATTAGATCTTCTTCAGCCTCGCTCTTGCCATCTCTCAGTTGAATATATCTTTCGAGTGCTTTCTGGAAAGAATCATCTTCATCTTCCTATAACGGAAATAAAACTTCTAATAAGAATGATTCGTTAATTCTATTACTAAAAGAGATGAGGATATTAATTCTCTCAAAGAAGCTACCCCTCCATAAAAAATCAGAAAAATATAAAACTAAAAGAAGAAAGTTGGTAAAGGTTGCCTATTTCATTGGGAATTAAGCCGTGAACAAGCAGTATATTGAGAACTGATAATTATAATCAGTCGCTTTTACACAGAGCTGCAATTTTTTTTTTTTTGTCATTTCTATGATCAGGATTTTAGGCAGCAAGTATTTCAGCTGAAGATTAGCCATGGGATTGACACTCGAATCAAGCTACAATGGTATACGAACTGTTTTTACGGTAAGCATTAACACAAGAGAGTGGTTATGAACTCTCTTATGATGTGCGTGTTGTCTCGTTTGAATTGGCTGGGATTATAATGTCGCAGATAAAAATCTGAGTAATGTTTCGGATCCCATTTTTATTGTAGGTTTCCGTCCTTCATGCTATTGGTATTGCATAAGCATGTAAAACAAAACCACAAATTACGAGGAACATACTTCCCTTTGTCTACCTAGAAGACCACATTATATGACATCTGTGAGAATGAAAATGAAACACTGACTCACACTTACACAGTGTGTCTACTAAATTTCAAGACTGGCAACACTATAAGATAACCGCTTGAGCCACCAAGTGGTTATTGTGTGTAGCTTTTAGTACCGAGTGCGTTCTGCATTGTGTGAAGAATTCACGAATTTATGTTCCGATTTTTTTAGTTACACTGATTTCAGTGAACTGTGTTCTCTTTGTTCATCATGGATAGTAAAATGGAGTAGAGAACAGCCATCAAGTTTTGTGTAAAACTTGGCAAGACAGCCACAGAGACCGTGGACTTGGCAAAACAGCTTACAGGAGGCAACCACGGACGACCTTAGACCTGGCCGTCCGGTAACCGTTTGAACTGACGAAAATGTTGAAAAAGTGCGGTAAAAACTGGCTGAAAATCGTTGGCAGTTACTCAGGATGATTGCGGAGAACTTAAATATTGGTAAGGATACTGTTCGAAAGATCGTGGAACAAGATCTATAGAAGAGGATGATTTGCACCTTCCCACAGTACAGATATTTTTGGCAAGAAAAAAAGTGACATGTTTCAACCATTCGCCCTATTCACCTGACCTGGCCCCAGCAAACTATTTCTTGTTTTTAAAGGTCAAAATGACATTAATAAGAAAACATTTTGTCTCAATTTCGAACATCCAAAGGGCGGTGATGAAGAAACTCAACACTGTCGGACAAGAGGACTTCCAGAAAGGAATCTAGAAACTATACAGCCGTGCAATTGCCTGTAATACAACAAGGAGGGTCGGGTATTGAAGATTAGCAGCCAATCAACGTAATTCTCTTCTGCATCATTTTCTGATAATACCAGTCTTGAAATTTAGTAGACACACTGTGTAGTACTTTGCAACAGCTTCGTGATAACACAAAGCAATTAATCAGTTCTGTAGCAACAAATGGATTTCCGTATGAGTATCCTAGATGACCAATCATTCCAATTTTACTGTTTACAGTTTTAAAAATAGGTAGAAAACATAACAGTGCCATAAAAAGACAAGGTTTTCACTATGTTTCTTTACCACTCTGAGTATACAAAAAAAAAAAAAAAAAAAAAAAAAATGCACACTGAATCACAAAGTGCACATTCTTCCTTCGGATATGGTCATCCAGAAATTTGTATTTTCCCCTTGCATCTTCCTCCCCTAACTTTAGCTTAAGCGAAGTTTCCATTAACTTCTAGCATCATGCCACAATTATCATTTCTTTCAGGTCATTTTTGGGATTTTGTTGTTTTGGCTTTGTATTACCCAATCTCAAGCAGATTTGGCAAGGTACAATTGCCTTCATTCTGATTTCGGTCCAGATCAGTGAAGCCCTTCTTCACAAATGAAAGTTCATGGAAGACGGCAGATTTCAATTTTGCGAGAGGCCGCGGTGCCTAAGTGGTAGAGCGTTCACCCCTGGTACATGGAGTCCTTGGTTCGATCCCATCTCCCGCCAAGCGAGCTTCGTGGTGGACAAACACCGTGTGTACGTGTTTTCTCAGGGCTCTCCCGTTTTCTCACTGTTTTCATTCCACCATTTCATTCATTTCTCATCATCAACGTCTCCTTTAGCCTAGCCGGCATAACCATGGGACGTAAAACTTAAAGATTTTCAATTTTGTGACGACAGATTTGCTGATGCTGAAGGTTCTTGATAGCTTTATTAGTTACTAGCCAAGTTCCTGATTATGTCTATATGAGGCCACATACATTAATATACAGCAGTGGAAAGAATTTTTGCGTAGATATAGTTATCGTACGCGCATTTCGTTTAGGAAACCTGGCTTTGATTTTCTGTGACATTCATGTGGTTCGCATTCCACGCCAAGCTGCATATCAACCTCTCATACAACGTCGGTAGTGAATGGGGAACCCGTGCTTACGATCTTTCTCTGAAATAGCGACTTACACGAATATTTGATCTGGAAGGAAGTACACAGTACCTCTGTATGAGTTTCAAAGTCACGAAGTAGACAGGGCCAGAACACAAGCTCCTCCTGCGAAAATCTGGGTTTGAATTGGACTCTGTCGGGCTGTAGTCATTCGTGGGAGTCGGTAGGTGAGCTTGGCATGCAACACTCAGGCACAAACGCTGCAGTGGGTATACTTCTACGCGCTAGAAGAGTCCCACCACCAGTTTGTATAACTAGGAGAGTCTGTGTCTTCAATCTCTCACGACATGTGCTTATTTCATTATCCTAAGGGGTTTACAGCCATATAGCAAAAGGTTCAGGGGACTAACCTAAAGAGTGCCTTGCCTGCACAACAACCACTGCACTTTCAGTGCAACTAAGAGCCCCGGACTAGTGCAAAGTTACAAGTCTTGAAGTAGGGTACTGCTTACCTCGTCCCTGTGGCGGAGAAAGACGTGAAAGTAGATCATATGACCATACGTACCAAGATGTTTTAAGTTCTTAAGTTCTGTAGTGTCTCTTCTAGGTTAAAGATTTTTTTTTTTTTTTTTTTTTTGTATCATACTGAAATTACATTCAAATGTTAAGCCCTAGGGACGGCTGGTGTATCCTGTTGCTGGCAACCAGTTGCCATCTAATAGCAAGAGTATATGGGAATACAGAAATCACGCTGATTTGAGATAGTGACCCAGCAGTGTGAGGCAATTGGGAAGCCATCTGAATTAGAGAATTCCGTCCACCAAGTCAAAAACAACCGGAATGAGAACAAATGTGCTCAACACATATCACCACACAGAATGCATCTGGTAGCTAAGTGTAACGCCGGAGCGTTTAGTTTTAATGTCTTGATAATAACAGTGGCATCCTTGTCACTGATGTGTTATAATATATGATTCACACAAATGAAGTTCTTAAAAGGAAAATCCCTAAAAAGGAATGGGTTGTCAGTTTTGAGGTTTATTCGTATACTTACGTTCTACGTCCCTCCATATACAATGATGACTATCAACTTTTAATGATACTTCTCAAAATCCAGTGACGATCACTCTTAAGAAGACCTCGCACGAACTCCGTATGTTCCTTCACAACAGACGGACGACCGCTGGGAGTCTAGTGTACTGACTTCTCCCGGTCTGAACTAAACGCCTTGACCCATCACATAGCCTTTCGATACGACAGTGCATGGTTGCCACACCCTTCCTGCAACCCTTTATAACAATGACATGCACATGCAGTTTGGCCACGAATCATTTATATTTATGTTAAATTTCGTAAACATGCTTTGGGGCATCTCACACAACACTGGCCGTTTCAAACACACACAACATTATAGCTACTCACTTAAGTAACTGTTTTTACTACTATTCACCCTAACAAATGTCCAAACTACCATTTTCCAGACCCTTCTCATGCATGCACTTGCCTCCGACAACATTGCAGTGTATTTACAGCCAATGTATTGTCGACTTAAAATGTATAAATGGAAATTAATATTTAAATTTTACCAAAATTATGTTTATTTTACGCACACGAATTTCTTGGTTTTATATATATATATATATATATATATATATATATATATATATATATATATATATATATATATATATATATATATATATATATTATTGTCTAGACAAGCCGGAAAAGAATAGAGTTATCTGCATATGTGAATTCTGTTGTTTGTTTTCATTGTATAACTTTTGTATTATGTAAAACTGTATATGCAACAAAATGTAACAAACTGTTAAAGCTTTTTTAGTTATTTATGTTGATAAACGCATTTCTCTGAAACTAACATTTTTCTCAAAACGTCGAAATTTTAGATTTGAGACATCACAAGCAGTGCTTTCCCACGTTCAGTACTACCTCTTCTGTGTTCTATAAAGACTTTCTAGTTTCATTCAATTCGGTCTCTAGTTTAGTCACCCGAAACTATTAGACATCTTAACCTTTCAGAGATAAATACCCAAGTTCGCAACGCTAACTCTAAGCTCAACCTATCCTATGAAAAGTAACACTCTCAATTACCAACCATCCTAATTCTCTGGAACAAGTAGTAAATCCAGACATCGCGTCTAGTCTCATTCCTCGATCTACAACAACGGACTTCTCAGGTTCACAAGGGGAAGCCATCTCTACATCTTCAACAGCGGGTTAGTGAGAGAGAAATGTGTTTCTTGCATACACAAATTCACTGCACTATATTAAACTCTACATTTCCTAAATGCTTAATAAAAGATTATTAAACTAAGTGTAAAACATACCTTTGTGTCAAGCGATTCATTATTATTATTATTATTATTATTATTATTATTATTATTATTATTATTATTAATAATAATAATAATAATAATAATAATAATAATAATAATAATAATAATAATAATAATAATAATAATAATAATAATACCAATGCGAGATTGATAAAGTACGTGTGTGTATGACACTATATATTGTAATATTTAAGCTCTACCTAATCCCTATAACATTGTCATTAAGACATATCGTCATGGTAGAGATGCTGCGTAAAGGAAAATTTGAGTCAATTTCGGTCCAAGATTTGACAGAAAAAATTAGGAGACCAATTACGTCAGGAAATTCATCTGACAGTGATTCGGAAGAGGAGAAAATAGTAGTTGGAGGTGAAAATAACAATAACAATAATAATAATAATAATAATAATAATAATAATAATAATAATAATAACTTAAAAATTCACGTGCGTGAAATAAACAGAAAGATTGATAAAATTAAAAAATTAATTCCATTTTTACATTTTAAGCCCACAGTATGCACAACTAGCATTTACAACTCACGTATGGTTTGCTAGGCATACTTTAAACTAACATCCTTCTTTCGAAAATAGACATTAAAGTGAATTTAGAATTATCAGTTTGTGAACATGATTTTCAGGATTTTTTTTTAATGCATTCTTTTACCTAAAATAAAAGTAGCACTTCAATGTGAGATTTGATTAAGTGCTCGCGCCGAAGATCAAATCTGTAGACCCACACGCACACGAAGAATATGTATTAACCAATCGAGTATTCGGAAGACCTACAAAATAATGTGAGTATTTTGAAATTAATATGAACTAGAAGAGTTAAATCGTCAGTAAACTTACACTTGAATCTTAAGTTTACATTGTGTCTCTGACCTGATTCTAAAAGAAAAATGGAAGAGCTCATATTGAATAATGAGGAATTCTGGTATCGAACATTGTACCTAACTCTTATTTTTTTGAAAACATATGTTCTAAGGCAAAGTTTCGTGAGTTGCAACAACAAAAACAAAAGCACATTTAAAATACCACCAATTTAAGCAATATACATTGTCCATGAAGTTTGGAAGGTGCTGTACCTGTACAACAAACTATATTATGTGATGCATAATTACACCAAATACAACACTTAACTTTCCATTTTCTCAGATAAATAAAACTTTGAACAAGTATATTACCCAACTGCTACACTTCCAACGTTACAACAGCTTTATCAGACACATTATCGATATATTTTCCCAACAACAGTGCTCTGTTCGAAGTTTTATTTAACTAAATATAATTCCCCAATAAACACATATGATTTACTAATAAAACTCCCATTTACCGAAACAGTATATATTTTAAGAGTACATATACTCTTCAAAAAATATATACAGTATATACTGCTTTGGTCAGTGGGAATTTTATTAACAATCTTAAAGTTTCCAAAGCTACAATGAATAATTTACACATGATTTATTTCCATTCCAATATAATAAAAGCAAACAAACTAATAAAAAATATGCGCGCATATATGTAAACAAAAAAATCTAAATAAAAAAAATCAGGACATACGCAAAAACATGCAAACAGCTAGTATACATTTCTTAAAAAAGAAATCACATAATAAGGCTAAAAAATATCATAATATCATATGTCAGGTATTTTTTTTTTTAAATCTATTCAATTGATGCATCCTATATTAACCAGTCATACAACATTTCATTATCAAACGACTGAGGGATCTTGCGAGCAACCAAGTCATTATCAGCCAGAAATGAAACACATGAGAATAGAGATGCGTTAATCAATTTCTTTTAGTTACGATGATAATTTGTAAAAGGTACTGCCAGATTGAATTGACAGAAAAAGCTGTCTCGTGGCTAAGCTGTTAGCGTACACGCCCGTGGTGAGGGAGACCTGAGTTCGAATCCCGACGGAAGCTCATGTGGTTCGGATCCCACGTTAAGCTGTAGATCCACGTCTCATACAGCCTCGTTGCTCAAAGGGACGCTAAATTCAAATCAAATCAATTGGCAGAAAAAATGATAGTGCGTTTTAAATAAAGATATTAACCCTTCATTGCTGACCTTCCTATTTAGTAGTGACCTCACTTTTTCACATATTTCCGACATTATTACGTCGCAGAAACTTTTGCAGTGCAATATTTTAAATGGCAAACTTCTAATGTATTTAATATAATCGGATCAGAGTTGCTACATCGTAAAGAGGATGCTTTGACAATGTAAGTTAAAGGTACAAAATTTAAATATCCTTTCGTCCATACAGTCAAGCTGCAATTTAAGCACGAGAAGAAACACAAAGGTGGCAACAGAAAACAACAAGGAACAGAGATCAGTAAGCTGATACACACAATTATGTACAGGCACGAAAAATTAAATCTTTCAGGTTAACGTCCCACGATTATGCCGTTTTTAGGCTAAGGGAGACGATTATTAAAGCAAGTGAATGATTATGGAAGAATTGGTGGAATGATAAAGTGGAAGAAATGGGAGTACCCCACGAAAACCTACGGACATGATGTTGTTCACCACAAACTTATCTGGCCAGGAATCGAACCAGGAACCGCACGCATCAGAGGTAAGCGCTCTAGCACTGAGTCACCGTGCCCCCCTTACAGGCACAAAAAGTCTACGAATATGTACGAATAGCAAACTGTAAATATTGGCGAAACGATGGATTCTAGTTGTATCTTTGTGATCTCGGTACTGTACTATATTCATGCACAACAAAATATTGAATGTTGGGCACGGAATATTATAAGAGACAGTCACGAGTTGTCTACCTGAATTTTACAGAACGTTCGTATCATTTTATGTTTTCAAGTTGGTTCCTCGTAAGTCCCCGATCTTACGTGTCCAGTTACACACATGGTAACACAGCCTATTTCTAAAGTTAAGCTTCTTATGGTCTTTGTAAGACTAGTCAGATTCGTTTAAAAAAACATATTCCTCTACATTACGTAAATATGTTCTGTTTTTACTTCCCTTCTTTATTTATTATTTGTAAATTTATTTTGTGAACAGAAATCACGCTGTGAACAGAAATTTTGCTACCAAGACACCTTAGAAAGCCGACAAAAGTACGACATCTTCAGTGTAATATGGTATTTTGTACTACTACTATTCTACGAAAAACAGATTTTTAAAAATCATGAGGTAAGCGAATACGAACTTCGATACGAGCTTTCGAAAGATTCAAATGAAGTAATATATTAAACTTTGACAAAAGGAGATCATAATCGATGACATCATTCTTTGCATGAATTCCGATGAATAAACAACGTTTGAGCTCTAGTAATACTGTGAAAAGAAAAAAACTCTCCAATGACGACATCTACTCCTTAAAAATAGTTCTTTATAAACATTAAACAAGCAAGCAAGCAAATGTAGTGTCTTGTGTCGGACCCTTGAACGTAACATTTTTAAAGGTTAATTCTGAGAGCACACCGTAGCATAAAAATCCCTGACGCTGGATAACACACAGACACATTGGTACAAATGAGGCCGCAGTTTCAACATCGAATTTCACAATCGATTCTGCACCTAAAACTCGCTTTTCTCCTTAGCTAGTATCTAGAATTCATACAAACACCTACAACTTGAACTTTGAATCTAACCAGTTACCAACCTGTTTGGATAATTATATCAGCAAATCACAAATCGCACATCTCTTCACAAACAATTGGAAATTTCTCAACCGCTCGCAGATCGGCGAACAGGAAAGACGCCTCCGAAGTTTTCATACGGACACTTTTTCGAAGAGGTTGGTTCGCTCACTCTTTTTCCATGATTAATCTAGCGTAACTCTTACCAGAGCAAAGTCATGAAAATTCTATCTTTGGCGTTCTCTTGTCTTGTTTTACGATTACGAGATGTGTTGTCGCGCTCAGATTGGGTAAATAATGGAGTGCGGTCCTAAGACTCTAGTCGCGACCACCGTAACCGTGTAACGAGACGTGACTTACCTCGTGGATCCTCAATGTCTCCAGTTGTACAGAAATACTGCCCACGAATGAAAAATAAAGTTTTCATTTTCTTGGAGGTTATTAGTCAAACATCAGACTGTTTCAAAACATCTATATTAGGACCTCTCAGTAGATAGAAAGAAGAGTACATCATGAACGCGAGTGCTAATTTTACCTTGTGCGATGTCACAAACTCAAGTGCTGATATGTGGTCAGTTACGAAAAATTCAGCTTACCAGGATCAGCTCACTTCAGGACCAGGCAAGCGTAAGTACTGTTTGAATTCAAATTAAACATTATGCAATGACTCTGAAAATACACTGTGTTTATATGAATTTGATGATGATTGTACTCTATCTTTAACATATATTATTTCTTTAAATTGTAGAGAATAGTGTTTATTTCCTGAATATGACTTAGGATAACCCTGTCACAGATTGCTCTTAAGCTAAAAGTAATTTTCATGTTCACTCAAAATATACCGGCTTTTACCTTTCAATTTCTCAATCCTAAGTTTAATCTCATAATGTTAAATAGATTTTACAACTCACGCTGCTTCTGACCAGTGAAGAAAGTGTATCACTATGGCATACAAAGTAACACAACAAACGTGAGTCCTACTTTTTATCCTATTTTATGAATAAGAAGAAAAGAAGAATGAAGAGATCATTTATCTTCGTTTGACAAATTATAAGCGAAGTTAGGCCTAACAACATTAAATAGCTGTTTGTATTGTAAAGGTAGCACATTGAAAATCAGAAAGATGTTGCCAGTGATAACAGTAGCAAATAGTGGAAAGCATTCTTCTAAGAAATTTTTTACGTAGTTTAACGTCCAACGATTATGAACCGACTATAAGAGAAACGCTAATGATGACATGAGTGATAACAGTGGAATGAATTAACTGGGATGAAACGGGAGAATCTAGAGAAAATCAACACACACATGGTGTTTGTCTACCACAAAATTCACCTGGCGAGAGCTAGGATCGAACCAAGAACCTCACACACCAGAGGTGAACGTTCTACCACTGAGCTATCGAGGCCCTTTAAAACAAGGATAATAATGTACAAGGGAATAACGAACGATACATTAATCGGCTCTTCATGTAAAGGACATACTACAGTAGAGTTACTTGGATCTTTCGGAGATACAGGTATGTCACAGCAGAAACAAAGGGGGTGATATATGAGTAAATAGCTCTGGCAGGAAGATTACCCATCTCATTACACTCCACTGTCGCTGTTCGCAAACTGGATAATCTATTCAAAGATCTCCTTGTATGACTTGTTAAGGCCACACGTATACCCATTAAATGATGTCCCATTTTCACATTTATACTCAGGGGCTTTTCTTCCTGTGAATTACCTGAAAGACAAAGTGTACAGCCACAACATACATACTGTATTTAAACTTGTTGATGTATGCCGTGGCACCTGAAGAAACGTAATGTTAAGCTTTCAAATATACCTGGAGGACGTGGAAGGGTCCAGTGAATTATACATTGGAGATTCAAGACGGTTGAATTTTACTGCATTTAATTTATTGTTCTATTTTTCTTTTATTTCTTTATTCTTTTTACGCCTTTTCACTTCCATGCATTTTTCAATTCAGGGCATAATGAAGATTTGCCCATTTTTGTGTTCAAATTTCATTGTAGTTTCGTGCAACAATCGGACTGCCATGCCTCTCATCATCATCATCATCATCATAGGTATTCTGCCTTTATTGACAGGTCACTTGTCGCAGCTGAAAAGCTTCCATGCTCCACGGTCCTCCGCTAACTTCTTAGTCTTCGCGTATGATCTTTCTGTTTTTATATCATCCATTAACTGTAATCTCCTTCGCCCCCTCCCTCTCTTTCCCGCCACCATACCCTCTAGGACGTCCCTCATGATACAATCTCTTCTTAGGCAATGCCCCAACCAGTTTCTCTTCCTCTTCCAACCAGTCTCTCATCAACATCTCAAAATTTTAAAACTGTATAATGTAACAAAATGAAAACAAAACTTGAAATAATGAGTCATTTTCTTCGCCACCCAACACATACCACGAAGTTCTCCTTAGTTGTTCAATTCAAGCTGACTACATATTAATATCACGAATTCGGCAAAATTGACTAATTTTTACCTACTAGAAAACAACTGCCCGTAAAAATTTATTAACTCAAAAAAGAACTATAGGATATGATTTTCTTGCTAGAAGTTCCATAACATCTAAAAGCTATTTTGTAAATTACAGCTTCAATATTATCCCATGTTTTGAATCCCCAATCAAAATCATGATTGTTTTGTTTGATTTCTTTGCTTATACATACATAAATAGTAGTTGTTTTAAAAAAGGCAATGATGATATATATATATATTGTATTTAAGCAAAGACATACAATAAAATAAAAACATAATTATTTACACTTACGTACAAAGGAACAAATCTATTATTTACATAAGCAGCATAACAAAACATAACTACATTTTATTTAGTTTTACATATTCCATGTATGTTATCTTGGTTCAATGAAACGGGTACTAATTTTTGGCGTTATATAAGTTGTTTTATATTTATAATAATTAATCAGAAGTAACATACCTTTTTACTGTAATCACACAACAGAATAAAAAATCAACTAAAGAGTCCAAACAATTAACAGTCAAAATGTTTACCTTAGAAAGTTTACTGTGTATTAGTTCCCCTTCTACAACTAAAAAGTCAACCTTTCATTTATTCACTTATCAACAAATAAACTTCAAAAATATAACAGGCCTCTGATTTAATTAACTTTTACCATCTCTTGATAAATAGAGCAGAACTGTGAGAAGTCATATGATATACATACTTAAAATTCAACAGACGTACAATCACGCTCGAAAATGAAGTGGATACTCATGTGTTTCAAAAATACTGTTTACATCTCTACGAACATCATTGACTTTCCAAAGAGCATTTCAAAGAAATAATATTAATAATAAAATACAACTTTACATGGGTCTACGTAGTCTTTAAAAAATTAAATAGTTCTTTTATTGATTTTTCCCTTACACAATTTGAATAAAAACTGTATCAAAAACAAACAAAAATGTTACAACTATCCTTTCTTTCTCTCTTCTTCTAATATCAAACTTTGTATAGTCATCGACATAGTAAACAGCATATTTTTAAGTAACCTGAATACAAAATTTTCTCATTTCTTTTGTCGATGACTGTACAGTCAACACCAAAGATCAATTAAATTCGTAAATATATACTTTATTTTAGAAGGATTCTACATAAATTATATTCCATAAACAATTGTTCGAGAGTTGAATGAGTGGTCTCAACTTCCATATTACCGATCGAGGAGGATGAGAAAACTCATTTGAATGGAAATTAATTTTCTTTTGTTATACATGATTTTCTTTAATCCTCATAATGCTATATGCTTGCCAAATATGATTTAAAAATGAAATATTTACCCTGAAGTTTAAAAAGTCACAAATAAAAATATATTTGTCTGCTGACTAAAGACATAATCGCTGATTTGTTAATTGTTTCATTTCGACTACGAGTTTGTTTCATCACATTAGAAAGCCTAAACCCGTCTCTTCCATAAAATCGTAAATTTGTTTCCTTCTTTTTTTTTTTAAAAAAAAAAAAATAACCTATGATTATGCCTGGCGTCACCTTCTGAAATATCATATTTTAGTTAATTACTTTTTTTAAAAACCTTCGGCAGGTGTCAAAGTAAGATTTTTATTTTTATCCCCATTTCCTTTTGTCACAGTTTCTATATTACGTTGACTTGATCATGTACCAGTATATGTTTATGATTTTGCGTGAAGATTTCTGATCATATTCTTAGCAATTTCTATCGAACCAAAGAGGTACGATCGATATACAGTGGTTCTATAGAGATACAATCACTACGCTCCGCCCCTAACCCATTTCCGTATTGTCCAATATTCTTCAATTTGGACACTGCCATGCAGATGTTCAGTTTTGTGAGAAGTCTGTTGTCACTGGGGACTACATCAGATGAATAAGCAGGATGTTCACGGAATTTAAGACCAGCTCTTTTAGCTGCAGCCATTGCATCTCACAAGAACAGTGGCTGGGAGCATTTTTGTGGTAAAGTACATCCCACCTCTACTTTCTGTGTCGTTTCTCCTCAATGGCAGCAAGTTATTTCATAATTAAAGCAGTACAGTATGGATCTCTCAAAGAATAATCCAACAAAGTAACGCTTTCTATTTCTACATAGCAAAAAAGACAGAAAGTATGCGCTTGCTACTGATAGCACTACTTCGAATTTCTTAGGGGTGAAGATCCCTTGTCTTTCCATTCTTTGGTTTGAAGTTCGATTTCATGGTCACAGTTTTAAGCTCACGATTCATTGATCATCACGTTATATTCATCCAGAAGTTTATTAAAGCTTACAGCAAACCACAAGTCTTTGTCACTTATCGTCAACAATTTGATGAAGGGTCGTATCTCAAAATCTCACTTTTTCAGACATACAGAAAGAAATAATAATTACGTGGATAGGAAAGCAGTTAAATACGTAATAACTCGTCACCTATTCCAGATAATAGTTATATGGAATTATTGATCAATCATTGCAGATTTAACTTTTTCCTCCTCTCTGGAATTATATATTTTTTTTATGTCTGAAAAAGTGAGATTTTGAGATACGACCCTTCGTCAAATTGCTAACGTTATGTGCCGCAGTTAACGTTCCAGGATGCTCACCATGCAGATATTTTTTTCATGTCTAATTCTTTTGTCAAAATACTGTGCATGATTGGTATAAGAAATCTGTCTACTATATCCCTAATGCCCCTCGTTGATCTTACATCTCATGCATATTGCTAATATTTTCTTCTGTTGTAACATAATTTTAGAAGACTAGCTGATATGTTCATCTTCACAGCATATTATCCCACATTTAAGTTTCACACACTATATTTCTTACATCATCAACAGATACAGAAGATTTCCCAAAGTAAGAGATAATATAATTGTGAATTTCGGTTGGAGTCACTCTCTTCTTTTCAAGATATCTAATAACTGCTCTTCGCTTGATACTAACTACCCATTTCTGATGATTCAAGTCTCTGCATTATCATGCAGAACACACATGTATCATTCATTAACGATGTACAAAATATACATCCTAGTGCAGCTAGAAATCCATCAACGATGGAGCAACGTTCTACGTTCAAAATGTCTTTCGTGTGCGAGTATAGTTAATAACTCTGTCAAGTCTGTTCACATTTATTTACAAATAGAGAGACAAGGTGGCTATGGTAGAGCGCTTACCTTTGGTGTGTGAGATCCCTGGTTCGTTCTCCGGCCAAGTAAGTTTGTGGTGGGTAATATCGTTTCCGTGGTTTTTCTCGGAGTACTCCAGTTTTCTCCCACTTTCTCAGTTCCCAATTTTTATATCATCATTTACTTGCTAAAATCATCTGTCTCCCTTAGCTTCCCTGGCGTAATTGTTAAACTAAAAAATTTTATTTCATTTATTTACAAATATATTTTTATTAGTATCGGATGTAACATACAACAGAGCTATGATGTTTAAATGTTCACTATACTCTCGTATGTTGCACCGAAAATATCAACTTCATATGTTTCGGAAAACCGTGTCTTCTTTCTTGGTCAAACAACGGAAAACAGAAGCTATACCTGCAGAAGAAAACAGCAGATATTTTAACAGGACAGAATCTGGTAACATTATAAACTACGTAATCTCAAGCATAATTGATTTATATTCTGTGATGTTCTCAGTAAGTATGTAAATATATAAATTAGTTTGTAGTATTTTTATTTCTAATTTTCTAGTAATATACATCTTTTTGAATTTTAAGAACTAGTGTGATATTTTTGATTTGTCCTTTCCGAGAATAATAACAGGCCAACTTGTGTTAAGCTGTTTTAAGACATTACTTTTCGTCAAAGGGAAGTGTATGGTGATGTCATGAATCATTGATACCTGCTTCTGTTTCTCGATGTTCTACATTTAATTGTTGGAAGAAGCAGTGGTTTTTCGACATCATCAGGGGTTTATTATTATTTAACATAACTGAGTACAATATTTATTTACTTGAAAAATGTGCCAGATAAAAATCGAACAACGAATGTTCGATCATTTTCAACAGTATTAGCTTAATACCATTCATTAGAATTATTATTATACATAGAGTTTCTTTGTACTTTGGATATGATATGTTCTACATTTAAGGTGTGAAAAAAAAAGTTGTTGGAATATAATGTCCCAATAACTAAAAAATGAAACGTATTAAAAACGCTACTTCCAATAGGTTCTTCGTCTTAGAAGTAAAATGAGATTTATGAAGCCATTTCATGGCTGTAAGAACGTAGCATAACAGTCAGCATGAAAACTCACTAAAATCCTCCTATACTCCATTACACCATTTTAGGTGTTTACATTTTTATTATTATTATTTAATTCCAATACTAATTTTTTTGGCTAATGGGTTTGGTTCTACGCCTAGAAGTTACCCTGGAAACTTTTACCTCATCTAAAGTCCACACATACACTCTTTAAAAAAACCTCCCTGAGAACCCTTAATCTGAGTCTGACTTAGAATCCTCTCTGGCTGTACGACCATACAATGATTCTGCTCCTTTCAATTTATTAATAAGCTCTTTGGCAGGATTAAACACTCCATTTGTTTGTTGATTACACACGTAACATCTTGTGGACTTTTTGTATTGTTCTAGTGCACATTTTTCACAGAAGTAATGCTTGCATCTGAAATAAATTTTTAAAAATATGAATTAATTTTCAATATTACCTAAACAAAGTGGCGGATTACCAAATAGGCCCACTAGGCACGTGCCTAGGGGCGGCAATCTTTTCTCCAGAATATAAAAAAAAGTCTTACGTACACAGTAACAATTTAGACATTTGTTAAATACGATCCAATGTTTAAAATCAAACACACAAAAATGACCCAATGTTTCAAGTCAATGGTTTGCAACACTTTTGCTTCATACGAAAGAAACCTTGGTGTATCGTATTTATGTGTTATCGAGAAATGTTTCGTCTGCTCTGCCTCCTTCAGATTCGGATTGAGGCATCAGTCACTTTGTTTTGTAACCCATGCTGTGACTTTTATCGCTTACAATGACAATAATGCAAGCTGCCCACCCACCCTTGCTGATTTGTTTTTGTAAATAAACCGTCAATCTCTTACCACCCTTGCGAAACCAATGGCACGCGACAAAGAAGACTGATGGTTTGAAACTCGCATAGTCGCATTGCCTGTACAATGTCAGTCTTAAAAAAAAAAAAATTAAAAAAATTAAAAAAAAAGAAAGAGCGAAATAAAATACAGTCGGTCATTTTTGAGACTGCTGTTAAGTGAGTCAGTGCATCTTTCGCATGAGTCGCAAAAGTGGTTGTTTTTGAACCGTGTTATTAATCTACTCGGAGCTGCTTCTGTTATACGCAAACGAGTATTTGTGTTTTGCAATAAATAATTACGCAGATATCTAATTCGATGCAACTTGTTTTTGTCTTACTGTATTTTCTGGTGCATTTAGTTGGTTGCTAGTGCGTTTGCGATTTTTTTTTTTATTTTTTTATTTTATTCAGCAGCATGAAGCGAACAAAATTAAGTGGGGCGGCTTATCGTAAACTTGCAAACGAAAAGCGTGAAAAAGAAACAACCTTACAGAAAAAGCTTGGTACAGTGGATCATCTTTTAGGCGAAAGGAACAAGTGACTTTCGAAAGCAGTTCAGTAACTGAAGTGGAAGCAGTTACATCGGGTGAACTCTGTGAAACGAAAAATGTTGATAATATTTTGGGTTTAGTGGAGGAAGAAAGTGCACTTAAAGTAGTCTCTCCTCAGTTCGTAGGAGTTAGTGATTGTGACAGTGAAAGTGCAAATTTCGTTAATGACAATCCTGCCAAGTGGTGTCTGAATGAGTCTACAATTGACATTCTTCTAAGACGTGGAATTAATCAGAATACTGAAAACGATTTTTCTAAATCGCAAAGATTCAAAGCAGGTAAGTCAAGATTTTAAAATAAAAGTGCTTTTTCTCGTAAACTCGTAATAAACGGCGATTGATTTTGCGGAATTATTTGGTATATTTGTGTAGCACTGGCGCCGTTTATTGTGCATCATGTAGGTTGTTCAAAGACACGACAAAGATCGCAACTCACGGCATTTCAGACTGGAAAACATTTCAAATATTCTAGCATCACACAAAAATTCTGAAAAACACAAAGACTGCGAGTTGGCACTCCTAACAAGGCAGAAATCTGTTAGAACCTTGAAGAACTATTTTCAATCACATATTAAGACAGAACATACGTACTGGGTCAGTGTCTTAAGAAGAGTTTTCTTTTTCTGTAGTAAAGAAGTTGACAAGTCGCGAGCTTTTCTTACGTGGTTCGCGAAGAAAAATTCAACTCTCTGCACAACGGGCAATACATGATGTCTTTAGAGCTTATTGCCGAGATTGATCCATTTCTTGCGGAACACATTGAACGGTATGGAAATCCGGGGAAAGGTCATACAAGCTACTTGTCTTCTAAAATTTGTGATGAAGTTATTGAACTGTTTGCTGATAGAGTGAGAAAATATATTATTCATGACATAAAACAAAGCAAATATTTCTCCATAATAGTTAATTGATATTTCGCATACTGAACAATTAGCTTTTGCGTTAAGATATGTGAATAAAGAGGGTAAACCTGTTGAAAGGTTTCTTTCGTTTCTGTCAAATCCAGGTCACAAGTCTGAAAATCTAGCCGAAGCTGTAATAGATACCTATTTTGACCAGACATTCTATTGACCTTACTAATTGCAGAGGTCAGTCGTACGTAAATGCCAGCAATATGTCGGGGGCATATATAGGTTTACAGGCTCGAATTAAAGGAATAAATTCTAAAGCGTGTTGTGTGCCCTGCGCAGCTCATTCTTTGAATTTGGTCGGAAGTAGTGCAGCAAGCAGTTATAGCGAAGCATGTTCTTTTTTCAATATGCTTCAAAATATTTACATTTTTTTTCCACTTCAACAAAACGCTGGAACTTACTTGCTTCTTTAATGTATCCAGGAACGAAAACACTAAAATCTTTATCACAGACACGTTGGTCAGCACGAGAGGAGGCTTGTACTTGTATATATGAAAACTGGGATAGTGCAATTCAAACCCTTACTCATGTAAGCGATGATCCTTTTGAGAAACCTCTAGTTTGAAATGAGGCCTTATCCCTCTTGAATCAACTAAACAGGCTGGAAACAGCTTTCATGATCACTTTTTGGAATGGCATACTGCATATATTCAGGAGTATCACCGTGAAATTACAAAGGGTCAACATAGATTTAACAATAGTACATGATTTATTTTAATCGCTTGTGAACTTTATAACTTCTCTTTGTGACATGTTCAACTCTTATGAGCAAAAATCACTGGAGAAAACTGATATGGATTACAGTGTAGTTATAAAAGGTTTAAAAAACGTAACATTCAAGTCGATGAAGTAAGAGACAATGAGGTTGTTCTAACAAGAAGAGAAAATTTTAAAGTTGAGGTGTTTCTTCCTATTCTTGATAAATTGCACATTGAATTAATTAGAAGAAAGGAAAGCTATAAAACAATGTCTGACAACTTCATAGTTTTTAGTAAGTTTCTGCAAAGTTCTTCTTGTGTTATTTATGAACGCACAGCCAACCTTTAGGCTGCATATGAAACTGATCTACAGGGTGCCCCACAAAAAACCAGAAAATTTATTGTAGATTCTGTAATATGAGGTGGACACACATATTTTCATTTATATTTTACTGACACTGTCACTTGAATGTTCATAATCAATGCAAGTGCTCAAAATGATTCCCTTTGGCTTCCACACAGCGGCGTAGATGATGTAACCAATTTCCGGTGGCATTCTGGATAGTTTGAAGTGTAACGTTGTTCCAGGCGTCTGTCACTACAGCTTCCAGGCCATCAATGTTTGTGATGTCTCTCCTGTGTTCTTGAACCTTCTGTAGCAGTATACCCCAAATGCAATAATACATCGCGTTGAGATCTGGACTTTTAGACGGCCAGTCGTTAGGTTTGATGAAGTCAGGAGTATTAATTCTTATCCATGTCACAGTATCGATTGCTGTATGAGCCTTCGCACCGTCTTGTTGCCATGTCCATGATCACCCATAACTGTGGTAATGTCTTGGAACATCTGGATGCACATACGTAATATACACAGGGGAACAGCACAAAACTATACAACTGCACGTAACACACATTATTGCACATACAATCGCTCTTATTGTAGAAAATCCAAATTTCCTGCTTTTTTTGTGGGGTACGCTGTAGAATCAACATTTCCAAATGAATGTGTGCATTTTGCGGGACTTCTGAAAACCAGAGAAATCTGTAATTCACCAGCAGAAATGTTAGCGTTTATACGGAAAGAAAAGTTGCAGTCTGTTTCCAAATGTGGAGATTGCATTAAGAATATTTTTATGTACTGCTGTAACAAACCGTTTAGCTGAACGTTCGTTGAGTTGAGTTGATTTTGAGTTTAACGCCCCGTTCAGCAGCTAGGTTATATAAGACGTGGACCTATTGATTAGCGTGGAATTCTAACCACATGAGCTTCTGCCGGGAATCGAACCCGGGTCTTCCACGCCAAAGGCGCGTACACCAACCGCTTAGCCATGAGGGAGCTCAGCTGAACGTTCGTTTTCGGCTCTAAAACGACTGAAGACTTATCTCCGTTCAACCATGTGTAATAAAAGACTGAACGAGTTATCTATTCTACATATCAAAGCAGACATCTTGACTGGTAGACACATCAACTTTGAAGAACTTATACTAGAGTTCGCACCAACCAAAATGAGGTGGAAGCTGCTTCATTTAGGACTGGTGGGTGGTGAATTTAACTTGGCGGAAGCACGGATCGAAGCAGGGACCCCACGCACTAGAAGTGAATAGCCAACTAAGCCATCAAAGTCCCCAGATGACATTAAAATATTATGCAATGTCTAAGCAGTAGTGGTTACAAAAATTCATCAACCTCTAAATCTTATATTTTTTTCAGGACTCAGTCCTGAGCGTGTCCACAAAAATACTCCATGGTTTCGATTGATTATAAAACGACAACTTTTTGCAATATCCTTGTAAATAAGGTGTCAGAAAATGCATTAACTCAAAACATTTTTTTTTCCTTACGGGTTCTAACATTCACTCCTTGTTCCGCTAGAAGGCAGTAAATACAAGATGGCGCTCGCCAAACAGCAACGTAGCTGGTGTATGTTTGAATTTCACTCAACAGTGTTTTGTGTCTGTGCAATGTGCGTTCAGGAGCAATTTGATGTGAAACCACCTCGGATAAGTCCGGAACGGGCACTTCTGCTACTGAATAAATAAAATAGAAGATTTAGAGAGAAATAGCAGAAGTATAAAGACAGTTAGACGTAGGGACAAATATACAGGAAAATACGATTTACGTATACGCCAAGAAAAAAGTGAATTTCTAATTATTTCAAGAAATACGTATTACAGACCAAACAAATAAAACTAAGCGGCAATAATTGAAGTAGCAGAAATTGACTACATCCAAGAGATTTTACTAAAGCGTAAAATAATTTATATAGGATTGAAATATAAAGCCTACGCAAAAGAAACGTAGATAATGACGAAAAAAGTAGCGAAGCAAAATCCCACATCGGACAACAGATTATTAAGGAGCAATCTCAGAAGAAAAAAAGATTAATCTCCTTTCTGCAAAATCATTATATAATCAAAGGTAGGGAGAGGTAGTATGCAGTATAATCAATCATAACAAATAAAAATGAAATGAATTTTTTCAATTTAACGTCCCACAATTATGTCCTTTAGGCTAAGGGAGATGGACGATTAACGCAAGTAAACGATGATGGAAGAATTGGCGGAATACGATTGTGGGAGGAAACGGAAGTACCTCGAGAAAACTCATGGACACGACGTTGTTCACCACCAACTTGGGCCGGGAACCGAACCAGGGACCCCACGCATCAGAGATACGCGAATCAATCATAATACATGCTTCTATAGTACAACATACTATCTAGGACTTCCTCATAGACTGAAGGTAAAAGCGATCACTTTCGGTATGCGTATTTGTAAGTTCAAGACCTGTTGGGTATACATCTCGGATACAAACCCTCACTCCTGGAATTTTACGTATAAGTATGGATGAGTAATTGATTCAAAATACGGGGGCATAGTAACCCAGTGGCAGAGAAAGGGGTCCCTGGTTCGATCCTACGTCATGCGGTTTGTACTGGATATCATGTTCGTGGGTTTTATCAGAGATTTTCCATTTCCTCCTGCATTTTAATTCCAACCAATTCTTTCATAGTCGTCATCTGTTTCATTTAGCCTACAGGACATAAAACTTTCATTTCATTTCATTTTGATTCAGAACACAAATTACACATTAAAAACTGAATTCGGAGGAGGGGGACATCCTATGCTTAGCATAAAACATAATGAAAGATTGTAATCTGTAAAACTTATTTCATTATTTTCTAAAGAAAATTTAATATTTAGTAGATTATACGACTAGTAAACAAAATTACTTAGAAGTAATACCAATAGACCAATTCATTAGCAGAAGTTCTTCATTAAAGGCTCCACTTCTGAAGTAACATATTTTTTTCTTTTAAAAAAATAAAATCAGTAAACGATTTCAATTATATTTTTTATTTATTTATTTCATATAAAATACAATTTAAATATATAATTATACGGTCGAAGAAAAACTATTGTCCAGGAACTAATATATATAAAACTATCCTTATCAGAGTATAAACACCTCATCCAGTTCCTTTCCAGGAGGTAAAGTGCCAAGGACCAACGAGACGTTAACACGTTGGATAGAAACAGATATGCGCTGTATTACATAAGATGTGGAGCGAACTTTGCCGGAAACACAAGAAATGCGATTGTTTTGTTTTTTTATTTTTTATTTTGTTTTCTCATACTTTATTAAACCAACTTTGTAAGACAAAGCCTATAAGGTGAAATGTCGTTGTAATAGCGACGTGAAACTTATTCACTTGTGTTCATTATTTTGTCATTTATGACATGATCGATTGTAGTGTCTTTGTTTTAATAAGACACAAGAAAGCGAATATCTTATGCGGACACCCAGAAAAATTAAGGAAGTTTGAGACTTGGAACGTTTTCTAAGGGGAGGCCTTGTCCGTTATTAATGGTCTGACTGCAAATTTTAACCGCAGGTCTCATCCTTTATGACCTTGTTGTTACACAACAAGATAAATATATGTACCACACATAACAAAGACATTCATATACACCAATAGGCAGAAGTAATATATAGTTATGTTAGACAATTACCTCTAGACATACTTACTTGGTAACAATTGGATCTTTGAAAGAAGACCGGCAGATGAAACACTTGAAAGGCAAGTTGTCGTCGTCCGAATCTACTTCATACTGATGAGGATCATCGTCTTCTTCTCCGTATCTGCCCTCTTGCATTTCTCGCTCTAACTGCCATCCAAATTTATAGTCAGAACGATCATGCAGGAACTTACAACTGTCTACAATAAATAAACAGTTCTTCACTTTAGATGCATATACAAAATTAAACACGAAATATTGTACACATTTATATATATTACACATATACACGCGCCCTCCTGCTGGTCTAGTGGCTAGCGCGTGTGCCTTTGGTGCACGTGATCCTGGGATCGATTCCCGGTAGGACTGCTTTAGCAAAACTTGAACGCATTCCAGTGGTTCGGATTCCACCTTACATTGCAGGTACACGTCTCATACAGCCTAGGTGCTCAAAAAAGACGCTAAACTTAACCGAACAAACAATATGTATTCACATGTCAAATACTCTACTGAAATATGTTAGAAACAGCACAGAAAAATATGATAGGTGGACTGATGAAGATATTTACTAGTATATTGCAAAAGTAAATCAATTTAAAACTACTGAAAGATCTTAACAAATGACATGAAAAATTCCTACTTTATGTCTTAACAATTCCAAATAAATCCGTATCGTGCTCTAATAATAACCAAATTGTTCTTATCCCTAACGGCACGGATAATATTTCTAATATCCGTGCAAGTCAATGGGATACTTCAATCAATCTCAATCTCATACTACTACGAAAGTTAGTGCAAACAACTTAATCTTGCATCCATTAACATACCATAGAACGAGATTATTTTGAGACAGCTTCGGGATACACATATTTTTGCATGTTGAGCATAGTGTAAAATGTCTTGTTACTGCGAAAAGCAGAATTCCATGCTACCATTAGAAACGGAACTCTCTGCTGCTTTCCAAAGGCAATATCCGAAAAGGTCTTGTCGGAAGCACGGAAGTCTTCAGTGTGTAGTGTAAAATAAAGGAGGAGCTATGGTTGATACTTTTATCGCACTGCAGAGAGTAGAGCCATTGTTACGAAAACAAGTACTTACAACCAATATTGGTTACCGCGGTTATTACATATATCGATAACGTGCGCATATAATGTTGTGGTAATGAGCTTTATCAAAACTGAAACGTTGGCGGGTAACTTTGTGATATTCGTTTCACCCTGCTAGAGAGGCAGCTATTGTCTGTGATAGCAAGAGAAGTTGACCTGTCTGCTATAGTAGGAGAAACCTTCTTGAAACACGCAGTGATAAAAATATATTGGTATAGTCCACTTCGACTGCGTGGCGAACTTCTGAGAGAAAGGAGAAAAATGGACAAACTGAAGGGGAAGCAGTTCTTTACGCAGAGTTTGATGACAGTCCCCTCGGATTCCTGGAGAACACGGCCTTGATTCAAATGAAGACATTGTTTCTCCTGCAATTTCTGGCCAAACTACCAAGGCGATGCCAAAGGATAAGGGTCCATAGGGGGGGAGGCCTCTAAGGAGTTAAATATTATAAGTTGTGTATTTATAAAGTAGGATCATTAGTATAAAAAATTACACAAATTAAAGCCAAAAGTTTATAATAACCTAGCTGAATACCCTGGAACATTCTTAGTAGGGATTCACAAAAACGTAAAACACTGCTGTGGCTTACACAATAACAAAATAAACTATGTGAAAACCTACGCAGTAATTTGTCCGACCCGTCGTCACAGCTTTCTGCACTTTCAGACCAATGAGAAACGCCAGCATTCATGATATAGGAGGCGTGTGGAAGTAAAGGACCTGATACCTGTGTGCATATATATCTTTAATAACACAAATACCACAATACAGCGGCTGTATGTGCACAACACCTAACCACCCGTGCACCAACTTTGCATGCGTACAGCCACGAATTGGCGGTGAAACACCATTGTGGAATTGAATCTATGCGTTGTATATTTTGGAAGACTTGTAACATGACTGTAGCTGCACACAAATCTTGGCATCGCGCTCTTTGTGAACAAATAGTTCATAAACACGCAATTCACTCAAATCCTTCTCTGTATAATACTTGGCTTGCTTAATTTGATTCACCCCAAGCGTCATATCGCGCAACTTCTGAATGGTCAATCTTGGAAAGTACATTAAATCATCAGCGGACATCTTGTACTTTTTTTTTTTTTTTTTTTTTTTTTTTTTGTTGTTTTGTTTTGTTTTAGTTTTCGGATTCTACTAGTATCTGTAAATGATTAGGTTGGTTCACCAGATCTCGTCTTCCGTATCACTTGAAATACGAGAAGTTCGAAAAGAATTGCACATAGCACCTATAATTCGAACAAATTCGCAAATCATAGATATCTGTATGTTCGGCATTACCTTTCCTAGCGCTTTCCATCGTTTGATTAAACCGTTGACAGATTTGATCATCCACTTAATACATGTAACCTGTCGTGACTCATTCGATTCATTTGCGGTATGCTGTTTCTTTCTTTGTAAGGAATGTGGCATTTTGGAAATAAGTCTCCCTTGACTCTTCAATATTTTGCACCACACACACACATCTCTATAACTTCGCCCAATGTTACTACAGTGCTATCTGTTCTTCTATTGTCACTGCATGAACTTTCTTTTTCTCACAAATGCACACTCCGTGCGATCAAATGCGGTTTCCTTTGGTCTTCACAGGCAACTTTTTGCTACATGACATCAGTGGAGCAACTACCTACTGATACACTTTTTCATTTTTTACTACGAGCGCAATCGTGATACACTTTGTTACTTATATATCTTATGTGTTGTTACATGCTTAGTATATTATATAAATAAGAAAGTGTATCAGCGTTACGCTCATAGTTTAACAAGCACGAGACTAACGAAAAATCAGCGATTTTTCGAAAAAATCCTCCAACTACTCGAGTTTGGGACTCTAAAATAAAAGTAAATAACGATAGCGCGAAACAAATATTTATACCATCGTTATGTATGTATGTTCTATATTTAACACTGGCAGTTAGAATTGCTGTAGTACTCATTTCATTCTTTTAGAGATTTTAGAGCCAAAGCCTCCCTTATGGACCCTCATCCTTTGTGTGACGGTTAGTTCATGCTCGTAAACTATGAAAGTGAGATTTACAAGGATGAATTTTGCTCAACAACGTGCAAAAATACAGTATTTTATGGAAATGGACAACAAAAACATAAGAGGATTGTTGATAAGATAGTTAAGAATAAACATGCCGTTTAAAAGCCTAACATTAGTAATTTTATTTCTCCAATGCATATTGTCTTAAGAACACTTGAGCCAAAGTTATCCCAGTTAATGGGGTAACATTGAGACAGAAACGAGGGGGAATATTCACATTTAAAAACAATCACTAAATTCAAATCAAAAGCACTATCCTAGCTCTTTGCATGCCCCTTTTTCCCCCTCCCCCCATTCTCATGTGCCAATGTATTCATAGGGCGCCTCTAACAACAAAGAATTCGTTCAATACTTCAAACTTTTTCACTCGGTTTTTCATAGGCATTTTCCTAATATCGACTTACGACCAACCAACGCTAGAACTATTCCTGCAGTCCCAAAACAAATGCCCAGCTACTTGGCACTTCTTAAACTATAAAATTACTTTCTTTCATGTGTATATCAGACTTGAGAATGGATGTCTCGAGACTGTTTCACTTTAAGAAATCTCATTCTCACCACTATTCTCTATGTCGTAGCAATTCGGGAAACCCGTATCTAATTCACCACATGACCTCTTAACAACTATCTCAAGATCTCGTTAGTATTATGCAACAGGGATACCATCTCAACCGATTAGAAAACTATTCTACCGAAAAAAAAATCAACTGTAAATCCATTCCAAACTTTCTTATATATCATCCCAGCCTCAAAAATTTCAATCAATTGAACAATTCTTTCAACCCGTAAACAGACAACAAGACAGTGTTAGATAATAAGATGAGAAAAATAGCTCTCTCAAACATAATCCCTTGTTTTGCTAACCAAGGATTGTAAACAGAAGTAACCAAGGAATTACCGTATGTTGTGAAAATATTAAAAAGCTTCATATTGTCTTAAATAATCCAAGGATAGGACAACATTGTTTACGTACCTAATTAGACTTAAACTGGCGAAATCAGTAAATGTAACCTAACTCTTTAAATTAAATCCTATACTCAAAGGAACATTGTAGAGAACGCTATGGTAACTCCAACTTATAAATAGGGTTTATTATTATTGAAAATAAATTATTTATTTATTAAATAGATGAATAAATAAATAAAATACTGGACACTTTCAGTTTTAATAAAGAACACATTTTCTCATCGGCATTTTGAAGGCACACGACATACTAATTTTGTTCGATGAAGGCATATGAAATACTAATAGTGCTAAATCAAGTATGGCGTACTTGGTTATCATCGCGTCCGCTAGTAGAACTACTCTCGCACTAGTATTGCCAAGCCATTTAGTACGACAATTTTATGACTAGTGCATCGATTTTTTGGCAATTACATGTTTAAATTTAATAACGAATGTGTTAAGTTCAAATGCATAATTACGGGGCAATTCTCCGTTCCGAAGAATTTTGTCGGGACGTCAGGGCACAACCTCATAATAAGTGAATACCCCGTAAAATACAGAGCATATCCAAATCTACTCATAAATGCAGCCTCCAACTCTATGAACCCATACACATCGTAATATCCTACAACTCTAATATGCGGCCATCAACCACAATCCTTACGCACTATGCCGATAAAAACCCATCATATAGGCATTTCTGTATATTCGAAAAGGTGTTATTCTACAACACGAGCTGTAATGCACTTACCAACTTCTTAATTTCATGAAATAGGTCTCTCGTCAATTTACACATGGGAGACGAAATTCCTTAGACTCACCTCCGAATCCACAAAACCCTGTCTCCTTATAATCCTTACAAATGTCTGGCTGGTAATCCCATCTAACTGTTGCTCTTAAATTAGAAGGTGCTCTAATAGGGCCCATTCTCACCTGTAATCACACACATTTACTTAGGAATTCAATAAAGTCAAGATAATTTTAACACTTCAATGTTCAGTTAAAATTAAAGCTATAATTAAATTAAGAAGTGACACATGAAGAAATGCTAACCAACTTCCTAACAATTTCAACTATTATTAATACTAATAACAAAAATGACGAAAGGTTTAACAAAAATAATAAAATTACAGATCATGAAATAGCGCATGTAAATCTTCAAAATCAGACTGATTCAATATTGTGTGATATTTAACTTTTCATTGCTTTAAATATTGTAATTTGCATATATTTTTATTACAACTTCTGATCACTGAGTAGCATTTGTGAAACATAAATCAATGTTACTTGTTCCAATTTTCGAATATATGTAAATAGTTACCAGATAATGGAAACAACTTAACAAAACGAAATTTACTGTTAATAAGGCACTAGTCTATCTTAAACTTTCAATTTAGCCTGTACTTGTCGCGAAATTGAGGCATACAACTCAGTTTCCTAATGAATAGTGAACCATTATTAACGCAATGCAGCACTCAATTGCGTCAGCAAAGATAGAGGAGGAAATCCGTCTGGACTCGCTGCTCTACAAGTAACCACAGATGTTTCAATAATGTTCAACTCAGGAGAGGTTGAGTGAGCAATGGTCGTGTTCAAAGTTAATCCTTAAGTACTTCATATTTTGCCTGAAAAGGTCTGGCTCTCTGTAATGACGCATTGTCATTTGGAAAAGTTCCGCCATTGCTACGAAACAACATCTGTATCTCATGTTTCACTTTGTCACTCAAAATGTTCACATAACCACTGACAACAATTCATCCTTAGTAATAATAGGACCAACCGAATACCAGGAAATTGTGGCTCACACCAGATTGAGCCGTCCCCATATTTAACTGTACGAATTAGACACTCCGAAGTACACGCCTCTTTGGGCGTCCGCACGGCCTGTTATTAGAAACAAGGAGAAAGTTGAACCTAACTAATTAACTACCTAACCAACTATATGACCTATTGGAACGCGGATGTTCAATGCTGCGTTCATAAAAGTCTCCATGACTTCTGTCCTTAGCCAACTGGATCCAGTTTCTGCGAGATCTATCTTAATATTATAACCACGTCTGCGCGTAGGTCTTCCTAATGGACATTTTCTGATTGAAATTCCAGTCAAAACTCTGAAAGCGTTCCTTCATTATGGCTACATGACCTGGCCACCTGAGCCTCCTAAACTTGATGCCCCTAACAATGTTTGGTAAATGGTATAAATTATACAGTTCCTCGTTATGAAGTTTCTGCCATTCCCCAATCCCGTTCCTCATGGGTTTGAGTATTTGCCTCCGGATTTTATTCTCAAATACTTTCAGTCTGAGTTCTTCCCTCTCAGTAAGCAAGCATGTTTCGCAACCATACAGCACAACAGATATGACTATCATTTTATATATTTAAGCTTCAAATTCCTCGACGATAAAAAAATTTTGAATTAACACGAATCCCGTGCTTTCAGTCGATTTAATTTCTTTGTGAATATTATTTTGGTCTGTTAAAAAGAGATGTTAGATAGATGACAGATGACTCTTCTAAACATTGGCGACGGTCAACGGCTTCGAAATCGAACCCCAGGTGCTGATAAGAGTCCTGCAGTCAGTTTGCTGCATTATAGTTCTTTGTGACAACCCTCTTCAATACTCGACGATCCCTCTCACTTAGCATTGGTTTTCGTCCATTATTTTCCATAAAAAAAATTCAGTTTCTTCTATTTAAAAACTGGTATATGAAATCGGTTTTAATTTACTTGAAAAATAACATAAATGAATGACAAACAATTGATAATATATATGAAACTAAAAGTGTGATAGAAAAAAAAACTAATTCACAACCACAACTAAATCTATAACAGAATACCAGGCTCATTATATAGCAACAAAAATTCATAATAATTAACTGAACAAGACATAAGGCAGTTTCATTTTTACGTATTACATGTCTGTTGTTAACTACAAACGAAACTAAACTTCTGGCGCAATAGCCTTTAGGGGACCAGGGCTACCAACCGCTTGTGGCATTCATGCATTTATGGTGATGTGACGTCAGCTTCCCTCACCATCAATGCTGACTTTCTAGGTACGAGTTCGTTAACCCTTTTTTCGAAGTAGCTCTCCAATCGTCCTCACGACACTAGGTGGACCCAACAATGCCAACACCATCTGCTGAATACGAACGGTAACCCATCTTTTTTCTGACCACGCGTGATCCTTGACTTCGCTGATCTCACCAGAACAGATATTCCACTACGGCCAGGGCATTGGCTTATTCGCAATTTGAAAGTAAATTGAAATGAAATGAGATCTTTGAGTTTTACATACCACGGTTATGCAGGCAAGGCTAAAGGAGACGGTAATGATGAGAAATGAGTGAAATGGTCGAATGAAGAAAATGGGAGGAAGCAGGACAACGCCGAGGAAACCCACGCACACGGTGTTTGTCCACCACAAAGTTCACTTGGTGAGGTTGGGATCAAACCCGGCAACCCAAGCACCAGAGGTGAATGCTCTACCACTAAGCCACCGCGGCCCCTTGAAAGCAAGTTGAATTCTGAAATATTTTGTGCCGATACTGTGTACACAATTGTGTGGAAGAAGTTGTTTCAATTGTGTGCTGAGTTAAAGCCTTGAATAATAATAAGAAATATTAAATTTTCCTTACCTATTTCATTATATTTTCATTAGAACCTTACGATTACAAAAGAAAGAAATACTTACGCCTCCACTGGAAGCATTTCCTTGAGCTGTGTCTCTCTTCTCGTAGTATTGAGCATAATTGTTAAGTCCTCTGTAAATTTTGTCGTCTTCTTTTCCCTTCAGCTCCTACAATAAGAAATATCATATGAAACTTGGGTAATGAAATCTGTATGTTTACGACGTTAAAGCATTTATTCTGACTTCTTTCACTATAGTGAGAAAGAATGGAAATATCTGAGGTTATTAAAAGTTTCTTTTTAAACAGCAAGGTAATGAAATAAAATTTTTAATTCAAGTTCCTGATTTCCAGGGCCCGGATCTTGTTGACAAGTCAACTTTTTACTGTTACGCATAGGACAAGGCGAGTTCAAATAAAAACGTTATCCGTCAACTCAAGGTTCTAAAAGTATATTTTTTTTTAGGGTCAACTTTTGGTCACTTTTTGCTGTTTTGAAGTATTAGGTCATTTATTAATATTTTAAGGTAACTTTCAGGTCACTTATGGTCTTTTTTAGTCTTCTTCATCTAAATAAGGAAATTTTAAAGTGTTTAGAAATTTGAAAATTACAAAATTAGTTGCTCTCTTTTCCTGCTTTCTGACTATCGAGATGGAAAACTGCATTCCTAAAAAGCTAATGAACACTAAGCTATAGCTGGTTGACGAGGGGTGTGGGGTTGCTAGGTGGCCAAAGAGATGATTTTGGGTTGTTGACCACAAAGGATGTGATCATGTGAATAGCTAAAAATGAATTAGAAGACGTACAAAGATTTTAAACAGAGTTTTATCTATTATTCTCGTGTATACAGTCTACACTTGCGAAATTCTATTCTTTAAGTGTGCTTCCTAGTTTCAACTCGGGAGTGAATTGACACTTTATGTATAATATCATACAATGGACTGCAACTAACTGAAACAAAACTTTTGAAAATGAGTGACAAATGGTAATTAAAATCCAATAGATATTCAAAAAATGTTGATGTTTAACAAAATAAACTTTTTAAGAAAACGCAAATTTTAAGGTCAATTTTTGTGAATTTTAGGGTCATTTTACAGGAATTTTAGTGTCATTTTATAGGTCACTTTTTGGAAAATTTTAAGTCAACAAGATCCGGGCCCTGCTGATTACAATCTGTCAGCTACATAAGACGGTGATAATAAAAAATACAAGGAAGGAAAAGCGAAAAAACTCGAACTTCTTTGTTCACTATAAAGCTTATATCGTTTAATCGAACCTGCTACCCTGAGCAGTAGCACAGGTTCTACTAAATGTTCGTTTTCAGAATTCTAGATTTTCCTAAGCTTTTCGCTTCTATTTGTATTTTCTTCAGAAAATACTGTCAGGGCATTTATGAGTGTTAATAGTGTTCTGTTTTATGAATGGGAATATTTGTTGTATGAAAGTGTTAGTAGCTGAGACGAATAAATTGAGAATAACAGTATTTGGTGCACTAGTGGTTACTGAGTCCGTAGATGATATTGTTCAAGTCCATTGAAGTACAGGGGCATCGAATCATCTACAGCAGTAAACATCAAATTAAACAATCATTGATTAACGTGCCCTGGGAAAAGACATATCAGTATCAGCTTTTGAACTTTTTGATATAGACGTTGGCAGAATCCACCATTTCAGATTTGTAAGGTTTCGAAAATTGAAGATGATTGTAAAGTAGCAGTTTCTTTGTTTGCTATTAGAACATGTGCATATGAACAGCTACGAAATTTGACGTGGTCTGTGCTTCCTTCAAACACAAAAAAACTGGAAGATCTGAAGTCATTGATGTTAAACCATTATGGGGTTACTACGAATGAATCACCGAAAGATTTAAGCCCCATCTAATGAAGCAATTTCAACAGCGAACTGTAATGCAATTTGTATTAGCGATGAGAACACAAGGCGAGTATTGCAATTTTGAGCAATATGTGGATAAGATGATTAGAGACCTATTAGTCGTTATACCTGTATGAGGAGGTATACTTAATAAATCAGTTTGAAAACAATTTATGGTATATAATAAAAGTTCATTTCAAAAGACCGTCGACACTGCAGTATCAGCAGAACAGTAAGAATTTAATTTAACTCTATTGCGTTCGAAGCAATCTCAGCAGTGCGATTGTAATGCAATCGATAGTGAGAATAACACCAGATCCTCAGATGTGCATAAACAACAATATACTAAATGAACTAGCGGAATTGCAGACATTTCTTCCAGATTCAATACATCATCCCCTTCATTATAGAGCAACTGATTGGGAAAGTCCTGAGAAAATATCGCAAAAAGTGTCGTAACAAGTATGTAAGGGATAAATGGCCCGCAGAAGGAAAAACATGCTACAAATCTTCACGAAGAAATCGTTTTTCACTCAAGTGTACTCTTAATAAAATATCTAAAGGCATACCAAAAGACTGGTAATGTTATGATGTACGAGGAGGCTACTTCAGTTAATTTGGATGCTCAAAGCATTATCAAACCAGAGATTGTACTACATTTATCAGGTATCATCCAATGGGGCAACGAAGATAGCTGGGAATCGAAAACAGCATGGGTTCGAAAACATCTTCAAGTAGAGTGAGCAATATATCCGCTCAGGTGCTATTAGAAAACACTAGAGAAGGTGAGAGCTTTCAGAGAAATAGTAGGATAGTTCAGATCTTGCTACTACAGGGTGTTCACAGACGAATCAATAATTACAAATAAAGGCAGTAACATGACAGTAAGCAGATGGTTAAAATTTTCCCTGAATGAGATGTAAGTGAAGGACAGAGAGATGGTAGGAAGCTGAAAGATGGGAAATAAATTTAAACTTACAGAGAAGAAAACTGACAAGAGTTCGAGGGAAAAAGAGAAAGAGAGAGCTTCGGCCTAAACAAAATGAGAAGAAACCTACAAAAATTTCGAAGCAGAAAGCAACTATAGACAGGAAAGATGTGCACGAAGCAACTGTCACAGAATTTTCTTTAAAGAAGAGATAAGACAAAGTGATGAAAAGATATTAAAGCTTCGAAAGAATTACAGAGAACTTTAACTCAGATTGCGGGACCATGGGGACAATTAGATGGTGGAACAACACGATAGGATGAAGCTCTTTTGTATAGAAGGGAGAGTTGTTGTAGTCTTCGGCAGTAAGAAAACGAGAAAAAGAGTTGTTTTTTCCTTATATATTATGTCGTTGACGTTAAAGTTGAAAAACAATGTTTGTACCGTTGACTGAGTGTCAAAAGGGTGTTAAACCTAGCTAATTGTAGTTGGTGAATGGTTATACAATTACGACCAAGCTCTGAGTGGGAATATTCGTTGTACAGAAGTGTAGAGTAGCTGTGGCGAATAAACTGAAAATAACAGTACTTGGTGCACTAGTGATTACCTAGTCGGCACATAATATCGTAAAGGCCCATTGAAGCATAGGAACATTATTTCGCACAATCTGCTGGTTACACGTTAGAACTGGCACAATTCTACGAATAAAAACGGTAATCCCTTTATTTCCCAAAATTTGTTTGACGAGCATCCCATGAAACTGCTTGATTCATACTGATGACTTTTCACTGTGCTAATTGTTCGTTTGTTTAGTGAAGTTTAGCGTCCTTTTTTAGAACCAAGGCTACATTAGGCATGGACCTACAGTTTAAAGGTGAAATCGAGCACCCTAGTGCATTCAAATTTTAATATCCTTCCACTGGGAATCAAATCTAGATGAACATGTGTACCAAAGAAGCGCGCACTACCCAGTAGACAAGCGGTGAGGCTCGTTGTGCTCATTTTCATCCGAAGGAGGGTTTTATATATATATATATTTATGTGTGTGTGTTTTAAACCAACGGATAAAATTTTTATTTAGAAACTTTTTGAATCAGCGAATTCAAATGTATCATCACAGTATTATGAAAAGTTTTTTTTTTTTTTTTTATTTTCTTTCTTTATTTATTTTTACTTTATTAAGAAGCTAATTGTGTTATGAATATACGATATGAAAGCCTTATAGCATAAATATACACACAAATTGCTCTAACGATTCACAAACCGTGTGCAAAATAATATATTGCAAGTTTGAACTTCAAGACAATGAAACCAGGCAAAATTCTAACAGAACTTTATTTATTAATCTCTTTGTTTTGATAAAGTGTCTGCAAAATGTAACTAACAAACCAGTAATACAGTACACAGCACTGCTGTATATATATATATATATATGATATGCAATGCAAAAATATAACGTTGTGGTGGCTACAAAATCACGCTCACTGAACATAAAGAGCGACAGTCTCACGAACATGAAAAATACGAGTTTCAATTAATAGTGAATTTGATGGGGCTTCATTTAAGAGCTACAGGATCTTAGAAGTTTTCTCCAAGGCTCGAAGAAGGCTATTCCATGTATCGATGTTGATACAATGATAAGAAGTAGGAAATCGTAATCACAGAATTTACTGGAACAAAAATCATGGCATGGTTGGTTCTATGTAGAGGATTGAGTAATGGCAATCCTTTGCCCCATACTAATGTCAGTGAGGCACTTTCCTCACTTCCTGCTAGAAAATCACGTTACTTGAGACTCAATCAGCAAATATTTATGAATTAATGGATTTCATGGCAATGATTTCCTATATTTGCCGTTGAATCGACAAATAAATACATGGGATCATTTGAATTGGTCCACGGAAATATATCAAGCATGAAGCCATCTGATGCTTTCTTTCTCTTTCGAAATCTAAATCATGAACAACTGTACGCATGCCTTGTCCAACTCGTAAACTTTGATTTTAAGATATTTTTATATTGAATAGAGATTTGTCTCTATACATGATATACTTCGTGTGCGCAATTTTGTATTCATCAGCATATATCATTAAACTATGCTAAAATAAAGGTGGTGAAATACCTTAGCTTTGGGAACATCGTGTTTAAGGAATCACTTTTTTTTCTTTCTTTCTTTCTTTACTATTTGCTTAGAAAGATTTGCCAAGAACACTTTTAATTTTCCATTGCACTTGGCATAGTATAAAAAGGTAAATACTCACTGAGACACTCAGGTTAAGAAGAAAATGCATGTACATTCGTGTCGTAGCGTGGTTTTCACGATATATCAGCAGAATTATTTGTGCGAGAAGAGATTATCAGCTATATTATTCCCATAAGATTACGATATGATCTTGTTAATATTTAGGTCTCTTCATTAACTAAAATACAATAATTTTGTTCTAAAAACATAGCTATTTAATATATAGATATAAAAGCTTACCTTGTTGATTTTTTGTGCTTGTTCGAATATTGCTTGTGCATCACGGTCTGTCTCTGTTTCGGTTTCCAGATGTGCTGTGGCCCCCATGTCTTGTGGTCCTTCTCGAGCTCCTGTTCTCTTTGAACGGTACGAGACGACAACGCTATCTCCATCATCTTCATCATCATCACTACTTCCAACAGCTTCAGAAGGCTTCCTCTTTGATGTGTTTGTCTTGACAAAATAATTGCTTTGTTTTTTTACAGCATACATTAATTGATCCACACCACAGACATGTTTCTAATATACACATTACCAAAACAGAGGACTTACCGTTGTCAGAAATCTACCCATGAACAATGAACGTCACTTAATATTTTCTCAAAAAATTATAACACAAACGACTGTAAAATTTGGAGATAATAGCACCTTAGAACTAGGAAGTACTGCGACAAAAAATAATATGAGTCTACACTTAAGAAACACGCCATGTACAGTTTTACTAAAACAAACTAACAAACAAATAAAACAACCACACATTTCTCTTTTAAATGTAATATTCTTGGGACCTTAGTTTTAATATTTAGGTTTGAAATAAGCCCTCAGCTAGTCAGTGAACAATGAAATTTGTTTGACTTAACTGCATCTATGGATAAGAATACAGGGCTTCCCAAGAGAGCTGGATGGCTTTGTCTAAGAATACCAATCACTTCATTAAAGCTGTTCACTGAACAGAAATACTGTTTAATGCAACTTTCTATTGTCTAAACAAATTGAATGGTTTCTCCATACGGTGCCTTCCATTTCAACTCAGCTAAAAAAAATAAATAAATAAATAAAAATAAAATTGTACCATCACCATCTCAGATATTGCTGAAACTTTTTTATAGCAAACAGACATGTTTTTTTTTTTTTTTTTTTTTTTTAATTGTCGAAAAAATTTTCCCGCCAAGTAATGGGCCATCAAAGACGGGGAGTACAATTTATGAATTGTAGAAAACATGGAAAATGGTCAACTTCAGAGCCCCACCATTCAGCTCTGGAGACAGATAGAGTTATAATTCTTGTTGTGGTATGTATATAGGGATATAAATAAACTATATTTTATTATGGTTTGGTTTGCACATGCGTATCGTTTTGTATATAAATTAACAAATGAACGTCAGTTTATCTGAAAAGTCGAAGTTTGCGAATTTTTTTCGAGCACTTCCGGTTCAAATTTTAAAATTCTGTTTTCACGGTTGGTAAAACCTAGTACCCGCTTTGCAAAAAACCTTGTATCGCTTCTGTGTGCAACCGTTTCGTCGCAAAAAACATTCGAAAAATTGTCAATTTTTTTAAAATTGCCACTTCTGGCCGTCATTTTCTCGAAAACACCATATTTTAAAATTCTGAAATTTTCTCAGAGGGTTCAACTTTACATGAATAATAACACCAAATACCATTCTCGACCAATGCTTCATGAATTAGCTACAGCCTTTTGAAGTTAGTGAAGTTCCGTTAACTTTGATGCCACAGTTGGCAACACTGGAAACAATAAAAGTGCAACAGTTTGATGATGTTTGTGGTTCACGTTCAATAAATAACGAACAAAAGTTTTTTCCTGGCTGTTTATTATTATTATTATTATTTTGATCAGAAATGCTCTCTGAAATATTAAAACGAGCCTCCCCCTACTCATCCGTTTTCTTAAACTGAAGTAAACTGCGATTACGAAACACAAAAATTTTAAGTTCACTTACTTAAAATGGTCTTCGGAAACAAAATCTCACTTTTTTTTGTTTTTTTCTTTACATGAACCAATTATTTGCTTGCTTGGTGTCTTCTTCGCTAATAGCATGTAATCGTGCAGATACTCATATAGGTGTTGGTGCACTCACAACTCGTAGCACATTCTCGGTAGTCACAAAACACTTATTTTCACTTCTCTTATGCCTTTCTGGAAACCTGTATCTTGCTGAAGGTCCATGTGGAAGCATAAATAGCACTTCAACTTCACGTAATTCATGATTTATTCATAATATTTCTGCTACCCACCACTGGTTATTATATATATGCATGTAACAAAAGTTCCTTTTTGCAGGCTTCTTAAATCTACTCTTTGAATTGCAGAAGATCGATTTTGGGGAAAGCATGTAGTTAGTTCCTGGTGATCCGTTACTGCCATAAGAACTTCGTCATTTTCCGAAGGCCAAAGGTGCCTTCGTTGAATACCAGTTACCGCTCGCACTTTTTTTTTTTTTTTTTTTTTTTTTAATTGGCGAATTCAGTTCCAGGCAACAAAACGAGAGTAATACCCGGAGTTTGTACTTGCACTATACTCACGAATTCTTCTACAGTTTTAATAATATGTATCCATTTTTGCCTAAGGTTGTGCCGCGTTACCACATTCTTTACAACCCCTCCCCCCAATACCGTCGCAGAGACTCTTGTATGGCCGCTGAAAAGCCACTGCTGCTCTATCTGACCTGTCGCGTCTGCATCTCCAACATCTGAAAGCGATTTTTAAAGTGGGATGCAGCACCATCAGAAATCACTGACACGTTTTGGGAAATTATAGATACTTATTTTCACGTATTCGAACCTTTTTCTATAACCTATATTTTTCCTTTTCTTGGAGTATTTTTAGAATCTTGTCTATGGCTATGAGTACATGAGCCGAATCGTACGTTTTGTCGTCGCTTATTACAACAAAACTTCCAGTTGTTTCATAATAATATACCACTGCCATAAAGATGGATATTTGCTCGTTTTCCAGCGATAACTCTGAACTTCACTTCGCAGAATAACAGTTCAGTTTTCAGCGAAGTCCACATGAAGTAAAATAGAATTTGTATCTTGAAATTTTATACGATGCTTTTCGGTACTAATTAATTCTCTTTGGATTCTCTTGATGTAGTACCAGCAACTGATGATACGAAAACAGAAAGTGGCTTTTTTTTTTTTTTTTAACGAGAACATTGTTTTACCATATGGAACACATAACACTTTTATAATAATATACCACTGCCATAAAGATGGAAATTTTCATCACGATCAATACTTAAACACACCACACATTCCTTCCACTCCAGAACATTCACCACATTCTTGAAAAAGACAGCTGTATTTTCTATCCATCATACTATTAAAGAAAATAGTCACTTATGACACCTTCAATACAAACCGCACCTTTGATTTGTTGCAACGCAGTAGCAGCTAACTTAAAATTTGCCCAATACACACACATACTTCCCTCACAGTTTGGGATTGACCCACTTTGGTCGAATACTATAAAATTTCGAGTGACCCATTCTTATGCTTGGATTGTTCTGTTTAAAAAGTCCGTAAATTTCTTTGAAGACAACGTTTCGATTTTTTTAACTTTTTGTCCATTTTCTATCACTGTAATGACATCGCACTTATTGGGACTTTGTCTGGAGCATTCCAAATCATCACTGAAGTAACAGTTCAGGCTTTTTATAGATCATCAGAATTTATTGGATGACCGTTTCAAGTACACTTAAAATTTGTGTGTTTCGTAATCGCAATTTCCACCTCAGATTACTTCGGTTTAAGAAAACGGATGAATAAAGGGAGGCTCATTTTAATATTTCAGAGAGTATTTTTGATCAATTAAAAAAAAAACAGCCAGGAAAAAACTTTTGATCGTTATTTAATGAATGTGAACCGCAAACATCATCAAACTGTTGCACTTTTATTGTTTCCAGTGTTGCCAACTGTGACATCAAAGTTAACGGAACTTCACTAACTTCAAAAGGCTGTAGCTAATTCATGAAGCATTGGTCGAGAATGGTATTTGGTGTTTTTATTATTCATGTAAAGTTGAACCCTCTGACAAAATTTCAGAATTTTAAAATATGGTGTTTTCGAGAATATGGCGCCCAAAAATGGCAATTTTTGAAAATTCGACAATTTCTCGAATTTTTTGCGACGAAACGGTTGCACACAGAAGCGATACAATTTTTTTGGAAAGTGGGTAACTAGGTTTTACCAACTGTGAAAACAGATTTTTAAAACTGGAACCGGAAGTACTCGAAAAAAATTCGCAAACTTCGACTTTTCAGATAAACTGACGTTCATTTGTTAATTTATGTACAAAAAGATACGCATGTGCAAACCAAACTATAATAAAATATAGTTTATTTATATCCCTATGTACATACCACAACAACAATTATAACTCTATCTGTCTCCATAGCTGAATGATGGGGCTCCGAAGTTGACCATTTTCCATGTTTTCTACAATTCATAAATTGTACTCCCCGTTTTTGATGGTCCATTACTTGGCGAGAAGTTTTTTTTTTTTTTTTTGTTTTGTTTTGTTTGTTTGACAAAACAAAAAAATATGGATCTCTTAAAAACATGTCTACTTGCTATACAAAAAAGCTTCAACAATATCTGAGATGGTGATGGTACAAGCTCTGCCTGAATTGAAATGGAAGGCACCATACGTTATATGTAATACCTTCATTTATTGGATAAATAAAATCCTTATATTCTATTTAGGCAATCGACAGTTACACGGAAAAATACTTTTCTGTAGATGACTTTGATAACGAGATGTACACATTGTGACATATTTCTCAGCTGTTAATATATCAATATATTTGAAATGTTTACCACTTCATTTATCTACGTTCTAAGATACTATGATCTCCAAATGTTTTTGCCATACAAAAATAATGAAGAATTTTATTTGGATAGATTTTTCATTAACAAGTAAATTATTTTTTCCATACTAATTTCACTTGCAAGAAATTTCCAGAACGCGAGTCATAGAACAACTGGAAATTACTCGAACTACTTTTCGTTCATACTCTACTGATTAATAGCAGAGAATCAATATAAAATGTTTCTTTCATAATGGTCACTTTTTAAGCCAGAATACTTAATCTCTCGAAACGAAAGAGGAAGACAGTAGAGAAACTGTCACAAAATTTATAATCTTTACAGGATATTAAAAGTGAACAGTCACAAGTGAAAATTCCCCACAGTAATATTATTTACATGTGTATTCATATTATATAGTGTGTTCAGATAGCGTACAAACTTCTACTAATTTTCCTATATTTATCATTTTCTGTTTTTTTGTATCTTCGAATACCGCCAGCAACTTTGTTTTTCTCTTTTGTCAACTAAGAAACACAAAAAAGTCTATATACAGTATGTACTTCTGAATTTACTAGATGATAATATATGAATTGTACCTTTTTTTTTTTTAATTATTTCTATTGTAATTATAGAAGATATTATTTGATTATTATGTGGTAAATTGAGGACCAAACTATTTTTGCTTACAATATATCATCTATGAATATGTTATGAACATTTTTTCTCCTTACCATTATACAATAATACATTCACAAAATAAATTTGTTGTAAGAAGGGAAAATATCATCAAAAGCCGTCTAACAGAAAACTACTTCACACTCGACTTTTTCCACTGTGAAAGTTTGCAAGATTGTTATCTCGTAGAATATATAATATCAGAACACTGAATTGTCACTACTGGGCTTCTATGTAAACTTTGATGCCAGTTAATACAGAAAATGTATTAAATCAGCAGTGGAACTTGACTCTTGCTAGGACCAAGATCCATGGTTCTACATAATATGGTTGCTCAACGTTTCCGTATATAAGTACATATTAGGATATTATTGAAAAAAGTTATCTCATAACATGTTACGTATTTTGTTTTTATCTCATCCGTATACGAATTTTAACAAGCTTACAACTTCAAATAAAATACCTTCTCTAATGAACACTCGTACGTGGATAATTATACGCTATTATCTACACAATAGACAAAATGTCACAATGATGGAACAGAAAAAAAAATGACGTTTTAGGAAAATTGTGCGTAACACGGATATTTGCTTTAACACTTAAACGTTAACTTAAAGTAAACATTAGAAGTACAGCACCATCTAAAAATCATGCTTAATATTATTTTTCCTTTTTATACTTTTGTTTCTTACTGGCGATTACAGATGTCTAAAATAGAACTATCAAAAAGTAAAGCCTTGTATTTCCCTTCTTTTTGCAAGTAAAGGCTTTGAACCCCACGGACAGCCCCACAAATTGTCAAAATTTCAGCTCTGTATGCAACGAAAATAATCCGGATTTTCAAGGTAAACCATTAGACGGCGTCAGAATTTTGGAGCAATGGATTTTTATCATCCAAGAGTACCATAAATGCATCAACAGCCTGATTACGGTATTAACTTATGCCATGTTGATCCCTGTTTCACACCGTACTGCCTGCAAAATCCTCAACTGTCTGTTATCAAAATCTATTGCCCAAAGTGTATTTCGCCATCTACTGATGACCTTGAGAACGTCGGGATTACTCTCTTGGTATATAGCTGAAATTTTGACACTTTATACACAGTCTGTGAAGTTTGGTGCCTTTATCTGCAAAGGGAAGGGAAATACAAACGCTTTACTTTTGGATAGCCCTATTTCAAACGGGACATTAAATAAGCTTTTGTATGTGATACAAAAGCGAAACCGGAGACTTCAACACTACTAATACAAATGGATTGCAACACAGCGGCGGCAATGAAAGAAGTGAATGCGGCTGTAAGGTAACTGACATATCAACCTACGTAACCTGCAAATGAAATCGCTTTAACATACATTGTCATATGTGACTGAAAACATCAGTGTACCGGGGACTTACTAAATACTCAAAAAATTTAGGAGAAAAAATGGCCACCCATCTTTTCTTAAAAGGTCATGTTCTCACAATCGTAAAACAACTTAGTATTTTTACATGGTTTTAATTATCCAAAGGAGTTGTTTTTCACACTTGTTGATTTACTTCCACTTATACAAACAGTGCAGATGCTTCTAAAGAGCAGTAGATGGTTAGGATTTTTTTAAAATCTGCACATACCTCAATTGTCTGGAATTTAGTAGACTATTAAAAGCAAACGAGGAAGAAAAGCAAGAACAGGAATTGAAAAAAAAAACTATATTTTGTGTCTGAATAAAAATTATGAACAATAAAACTTATCAAATGTTCCGTAAATCAGTGTGTGATACGAATAGAAGCATGGACATTACGCTAAGGCGATAAAAATCGGCTAAAGGTTTTCGAAACGCTAAGTATCAAATAAAATGGAGAAACTTAATAGGTAAAACGGAAAATCTTAGGAACAATGGAAAACAGAGGAATAATATATACAAATTTTAAAAAAAAAAAAACCTATTCTAATGTAAGCCGTTCGAAAAGCAATCTTATCCATAAACTCAAAAAGTACTCATGTTACTCTTCTCCATTACGAAAAAATTAAATAAAATTAAATCTTTTATGCCGGCTAGGCTAAAGGAGACAGTGATGATAACAAAGAATGCAATAGTGGGATGAATAAAGTGGGAGGAAACCCATGAACACGGTGTTTGTCAACCACAAAGCCCACTTGGTGTGAGCTAGGATCGAACCAGAGACCCCACGTACCAAAAGTGAACGTTTTATCACTGAGCCACTGTGCCCCCTCTTCTCTATTAAGAGTAATTACGCTTAAGAAAGGTGTAAAGGCTGGGTATGGGGGACATATGGCAGCATGCATCACTTATCTTTCTTATGTATTTTGTACGGAGTGATAATATGCACAATAATTGAATCAACTTTAAAAGATGAATATTCAAACTCTGGCCAAAAACAAAAGAAATAAATAATTCAAGAATAATTCGTGCGCTTTTTGATTATTTTGTTTCATTCATTGTACAGAACACTTAATTTTAATCTTTAGAAACATCCTTCCAAAAATAAAACTCTGTCAGCAATGAAAGAAACAAGATATCACAGAAGTCGATGGATTATTCTCTCATTATTGATTCAACTTGTCTTGGAATAAAGTTTAAATAGCTCTTGAACCTGATTCAATTATTGTGAATGTTATCCTCCGTACAAAATAAAACTGAAAGATAAGATATACATGTTCCTTCCTGTTCTGTCTAATTTTCGCAAAAGGGACATTTAAATTTGAGGGAAATTTATTATAGAACCTATTTTCCCTTGATTTTCAAATACCATTTCAGAACCCTTTAAATTAAATTCTCTGAAAAGAGGGTAATTTTTTGAGAAAAAACAAGTCATACAGACATGCTCAAAAAAATTACTTCCCAAAAGCTCTATCTTTAGCATAAACCTCCCGTGGAAAATCACCCTCAAAAGTGTTCATTGTAACATAAGTTTTGCAGTAGAAACAATCCTAATAAGTCGCACACTATGATGCAGTACCTATTGTGTGCTATGAGTGTAAGATCAAAAATCTAGACTTTGCTTTCTTTCAAATTATATTATATTATTGTATACCAACTCATATTCGGTAAGATTTTTTTAGGCTTATTTCTCTCAGTTTATTAATTTTATGGCCAGTAAGTAGAAAATTACACGATAATAAAGCTTTTTCTTATATATAACTCTATTTTCATGTACTTTATTAGTGGAAAACCATTTAAGAAGTTATATATATATAACAGATACGATTAAATAATATAGTATAAATAATTCAATTTACATAACTTTTGGCAGCTAGTAAGAACAACTGAATTTGTGGTCTGTAATGCCTACTTATTTGAAATAAGCAACTTAGGTTTCAATATGGAAAAATGGTTGGCCCATTACAACTATTATGAAAATTTTTGAGGAAACATGCAATGTTTTGTATATAGAACTGCCTGTAAAAGCCTGTCAGATTTTGACAGGCGCCTGTTTTGGCGAAAACACATGTAACGAAAATATTACAGGCATATTGTCTTCAGGTGGTATGCATGTCGAAAAAGTATTAAACTTCTGTTGGAAATTTTGCACGGAAACACGCGTTGTACAGAGCCTATACATTAAACTTAAAACATGCAATATACATTTAGTCACTCACATGCAAGTAAATGGAGGGAATATGTGCATGTAAAGTACCTTGAATGGATTGCTGATAACCAGGGTGGAAAAAAATCATGATTTTTTTTTTAAAAAAATCATTTTTGTTGATTTTTTTTATTTAAATCGATTTTTTTGATTTAAATCAAATCTTTCTCCTCGTAAATTACAAGTCGCGAATTGAAGAAAAAGCATTAGGAATTAGTATTAAATGCTAATTATGCCATTTAAGTGAAAGTATTAGGGTTGAATTTTGAATTAATCCCCAATTGTTAACCTATATCAATCCCAAACAATGTTTCTTAACCCTTTTAAATTATGGCTTTTCTTTTTTAAAAAAAAACGTAAATTATAAACTTTCGTCAAGCAGCTACATCATCATCCCTATTTTTCCTAGGATCATGATTCATACGTCATTCTCTTCAGAATAGAATAGCCTTTCAAACGGTAACATTCACATTTCCCTATCATGTCCTTGAAGCGGGACATTTTGAAAGAAAATGGGATTTTTCTGAATTTTTTTCTCAAATTTTGAGCCCCTCTGAACTCCCTTGTGTTAACGCACATATCTCAAAATCAACTGGGAAATACTAAGGGGTGTACTAAATGTGTGTATAAAATTTCAAGCTATCTTGAATAGTCAGGGCGGGGAAAATATTTAACAATGAGCTAAGAACATCTCCAGAATGTTCCAGATAACCTGCATGTAATACAAAAATTTCCTCAAACATCCCTATTTATCCTAGGGTCGTGATTTTACATTATTCTCTTCAGAATAAAAAAGATTTTTAATCGTACCATTCAAATGTCTCCATCGTATATCGGGGCGGAAAAATCACGAAAAAAGGATTTTCTGTTAAAAAATATCTTTTTTTACTTTTTACCCCTCTGGACCAACCCCCTGTTTTACGGAAGAGATCTGAAACACTGAAAAATGCTAAGGGGTTCATTGAATAAATGTGCAAAACTTCAATCTTCTAGGTGCAAAAGTAAGCCCGCGAAAAATAATATCCGCCAAATACCCTAGATTCCTGTATAAAACAGGATCTCAGGTAACAATTTCCTGAAACATACCTATTTATCCTCGGATCACGGTTCGTTCATCATTCTCTTCATAATAGAACAGCCTTTCAAACGATATAATTCATATGTCTCCTTCTGAATTGCGAAAAAAGCTATTTTGTTAAATATATCTTCGTTTTTTTTTTTTTTTACATTTTCCTCTCTGGACCCCCCTTCCTGTTTATACGCAGAGATCTGAAAATACTAAGGGGTGCACTGAACGAGTGTGCAATATTTCAATCTTTTGAATGCAAAGTGTAAGCTCGCCAAAAAATAATAATAATAGGCATAACAAAAAATATCTTTTTAAATTTATGATGTCATCACACACTATGTCTCGACTCAGAAAGGCACGAAAGTATATGTAACATGTTCTACAATACCTCCAGTCTTGAAAAAAAAAAAAAAAAAAAAAAAAAACGAAGTAAAAAGGTTTATTGGTACTTTTGTAATCGAATAATGAAGATTCGACTTTTAATAGAATAAAAATAGGTAATATAATTTAAAAGGTTAAACATTAAGGAAAAAGTAGAGCAACGTTTATCAAAATGACAGTTTTTCACAAAAGTTACTGATATTTGGTAGGGGCATATTAAAAAAAAATGGAACTAGCTTGAGGCACGAAATACTTAAATTTCGCCTAAAGTTATAAATCTTTAAAAAAATCGGAGGGGGATAGGACCCCTCTAAATACGCCCTATTATCTGGGAACAAACAAGCAGACGCGTACACGAAAGAATTTATGTCTTAAATGTCGATGGTGATTTCCCCGTTGGAATAGTTAACGATTTAAAAACCCAGACCCATTGATACGAAGAGAAGAAAGCAGGATTGCTCCATTACCCATTCAAAACGGGATTTTCCCTAATCATCCTGTGCATGACACTTGTTTTAATACTATGCTGTACATACTGTACATTTGAGTCTCATTGTATTATGGTTATTAACTTCCGTAACCGAAATAACAGAACAGAAACGGGATTTTACTTATTTTCACTTTAAATTATTTTATTTCGAAATTTGATTTAAATCAACGATTTTTATTTAAAAAATCAAGTGATTTAAATCTTGATTTAAATCGTGATTTAAATCAGATTGATTTAAATCAAACCACCCTGCTGATAACATTCGCAATACAGTAAGAATGAAAAGTAAAAGGAAGGTGCAACATGTAATATACATGAGTGACATTCGCATTACATGTAAATACCATGTATTAGTATATAGCATGGAAAGCGCATGATGTAGAATATGTTATTTTACATTTATCATTTTCGTATATATGTGAAGTGTGTAACTCCTGTACGTGCAGTGTACAGGCAATGTACAAGTGAACGGGAACATGCAATGATCATGATTGCCAATAAAAGAATTAAACAGATACGTGTGGTGAACAAGGCAGATTGGAGCTAAACATTCATGTTATAGGCATAGGAGACATGCAATATTCAGGCACAGGTCTCCAATTCGACATTCGCTATGCAAGGTCCTGACACAGGTATAATACATGGGATTACAACTGAATACATTGCCTGTATTATCTCCGTGTACATGCGAAATGTGAACCCACCTATATGCAATGTACAGGCAATGTGCAGGTAAACGGAAAATGCAATGATCATGATTGCCAATAAATGGGTTAAACAGGTGCATGCAATGAACAAGGTTGATTGGAGTGAATGATTAATGTTACAGGTGTAGGAAACATGTAATATTCAGGCACCAAGTCTCCAATTTGTCATGCACATATGCAAGGTCCTGACACATGTACAGTACTTAATGCGATGTACTTTACATGTATATTCCGCTAACACGCCCACTAATTCGCTAACACCTGTATTACACATGTATTTAACATGTCAAATACATTTTTATCAAATGAAAAGCAGCTGTCGTCAGATCCTCATGAGGTAACGTATATGTCAACTACATGGAATATGCCGGTTACGTACATGTCTTTCCACTCTCTACATGTTGTTTACACGCATTTTTCACATTGCAAGGTTGCAACCCTATCTACATAAAAACTACCTGTTTCCGTGAAATGAACACAATAATCGTGAAAAAAATCGATACCTGTCTCATGCGTTTAAAAGTGTTCCATTTTCAGGCGCATGTACAGGCGCCTGTAAAAATATGCCTGTTTATGCATGTTTCACAGGCGCCTGTAAACCACCTGCATTTTCTGTCTGAGAATCAAGAATTAGTTGACATCTAGTTTCAGTCAATCAGGAACAAGTATTTGTTGCCATTTAGAGCTACTTTGGTGATCAAACTGAATGTTAACGAATCCTTGCTTGTAATAGGCCATTCCTCCACATTTTAAATTAGAACTGTTCTATAAATTACGTAGAATTCTCTAATGGCTTTCCACTAAGACATGCACATCATATTTACACTGAATTTCAAATAAAATTTACTATCTTTGGTGTTAGTAACATAAGGGAAATATTTATAGCTACTGTATCATAGTATACGACTCCTTAGAATTGCCTTTACTTGAAAGCTAATGTTACAATGAACAGTTTAGCGAGTGGTTTTCCACGAAACTTAAACCACTATACATATTATCGTGGGTCGAGACAAACTCATTTCTTCAAGTTCAATATTTTAATACACCTTGAAAAATTACCTTCCACAAAGATACCATCCTTATTACAAAAAAGTACATTCAACTTTAGTAATTCAGAATTAATCGAATAAAATCGAATCAAACCTAACGTTCCACATGGCCGCAAATAACGAGTCTATCTAAAGAACTTTAGGGCACAATCATCAATAGTCGCACTTGAACAGGGATCTTCTCCATGGCCGCAAATTACGCTGAACCGTACACTAAGAAAGGCCCGTCAGCAGTAAATAGAAAAATGGCAAAGGAAGGAAACAGCAAAGGGAAAACGAGACTGATTATCAAAATAGACACTGAACTTAGATCTCTAATACTGAAATATACTCTGAAGGAAGTATGTCATCCATCACTTAGTCATGTCAATCATACTCAATAATTTGTAGACGGTCAACAGATATCGTGTATATATACTCATAGTAAAATAATGATGGTCTATGGTTGTTACTTTAATTTCAGAGAAGCTGAAATGATATAAGAAAATCAAGAGGTCCTAAAAGCAACTGTAATTGTCGGTAAAATATTTGTATTACATTTCCCTTAAATCTAAATATCCTTTTTGCGAAGATGAGGCAGAAAAGTAATTAGGCAGAACAAGAATCCTGTTCTGTCTAAATATAAGATTAGATAAAAAAAAATAGTTTCAAAGTTCTGGAGGTTCATTAGGCAGAACAGGAACACACCGATATACATGCTTCCATATGTTAGTAACCAGCGCTCCTTTAAACTCAGCTTTCGTAAGCGAACATGTTAAAAGTCAAATTTTCGCTGACACCTGTCAGTAATGTTAAGACATATGGGAATTAGTTACATACAAAATAAAAAGAATTGAATACAACGGACGGAAGGTATAATAACTAATAACCGCTACGTCAAGGCGTTTTTCAATTGCGTTTAAGTGATTTGCCAATGAAGGTAAAACATTTATGATGATGGTATGTCTAAAAATACGGATAGGAAATTCAGCATATGTTTCTAGTGTACCTGTACCTGGGTATGAAATAAAAATACCTTATACCTTTAGTTTGATTAGTTCGTTTGTTTTTAAGAGAATGTATCGTTTCAATTTTGCAGTTCCGTGCGAAGCAGGGTTGGCAAAAACCATGGTTTTTTTATTGAAAAAACCAAAAAACCCGGTTTTTTTGGTTTAAACCTTTTTTTTTTGTTTAAACCAGTTTCTTTTTTTCATTATTATTATTTTATTTTATTAAATCATTTGCTCTATGTACTTATATTACATATGGACATAAATAAGTTTGTTTCGCCTTGGTGTTATTATGCAACAACCGGGTTATACTGGAAGGGTCGCATAAGCTTAAAGCGGAGTCCAAATTGTTTCTCGACTTACATCCGAAAGAAACTGCCCTCCATTTGAACTCGAAACCGGGAATAATTGGCCACAAATGCGATATGTATGCCGACTCACTCACGAAGGACTCCTGATACGTTGTACTGATCTTTACATACTTGTTAATATAATTCTCAAGTGTCATTTCAAAAGGACAAAAAGATAAACAGTTGGACAAGTGAAACCATTATACAGAATTACATATGAACAATTCCAAAATACTGCAGAGTACAGAAGAACTAATTAAGTCCAAGTAAGTGCACCATGACTTTTATTAGTCCAAGTTAAAGAAATACGACGACTTAATTTGCATATCAGTACGAAAAGTGAATAAAGATAAGAATTGAGTCCACTTTGGCTCTGACCCATTTATACATAAATAGATACCAAAGATACTTCTGGTTTCAGTAAATGCCTCTCGTGGGGTTTGTATGAATTCCCCCCCCCCCCGCAAAAAAAAGTACGGTATTTCGATGTATTTTATCAATAGTAAACATTATTAAAAGAAAACAATATTTAAAATTTTTCTTTGGTTGAAGTTGCGTAACAATAATAACAAACTATAAAAAAATCACAAAAGAAATATTCATAAACTTATTTTTAAAAAAGTTGCTTTTGCAGTATGATCTCTTTGAGTAACGAATGGGGAATTTAGGTCTGAATATAATACGAATAATATGCGGAAGTGACATGTGATAATCCACAAATGTGTGTTCATCAAGATTTTAGGAACACTTACACTTTTACGAACATTTTTCGTTTTTTGGTTTAAACCACCTTGGTTTAAACCAGCCAGCCCTGGTACGAAGATAGAGCCCGGAGCTATGCGGCATTCAACTATTCGGGAATCCAAATACTTTCAGCATCACTGTTCTTTTAATGTACGTTGAGGTATCAGTTTCACATCAACTCTCAAACAGCATGTGTAAGCAAATTAAAAACAGAAGTTCCTAAAAGAAGAAACTTTTATTTTATTATTATTATTTTTTTTTTAACGGTATTTTATTCTCAATGTCATTTTGCTTTTCCTTTACATGTAAAGATATAATTTCAATTAGATTAGGTTTGATGTTACAACTAATTAAATGCCAAAACTAGAACAACTGCTAGTATTTTTACTATGTTCGTACGAGTCGAAGATTGAAATCTGACTAATTACGGTCGCAACATTGACTCCTGATTCTATAAATTAACATATCTTCCTACACGGTTTATCCTTCAAAAGTTACACCTTGGTTGTTTCTTCTTGTACTTCTTAAGTTTCTTTTCTTTTTCTTACTTAAAATAATGTTCCGATTTTATGAAATATATAAAAAAATATAAAATGAAATTATAATCTTACCTTTTGTATCATGGGGTTGCTCAAATCAACTTTTTTATCCTTCCTCATCACTTTAGTTTCATCTTCGCTGCTACCTGAAACAGAAAAAAAAAAAGTAAAATAATGCTTCTAATTCCAATTAGGGACGTTCAATATCCTTCACACTACTAACTCAACGGAAACCTTTCGTTTATGTCTTGTTTCATGTGACTGTGTCAAGTATGGTATAATTCCATGGCCTCAAAACAAATGAGTTTCATACGAAAATTACAAGGGTTATATTTTGTGCTGATCCTAATTATGTTTCAAGAACAGAACCCAGCTTTCCAGCTTGCAACATGTACACGCTACAAGAAAAATCAAACAAGCGAAAAGTGTTTAAAATTACGTAATTCTGAAAAAAGTGACAAAGTATTATCAAAACAGAGAAAAAAAAAGATTAGAAACAAATGGACTGTTAATTAAAATAAAAAGAAAGAAGAAATGTATCATTCCTTTATTTCATTAATGAATCTTAAACAGCTTTATCAGGTGATTTTTTTTATAATTATTTATTCATTTATTATAAGCAGTTGCACGAACGAAAATTGGTTTACCAGTGACTGCATCGTAGCTGTTTGTTGTTTCTAAATCATTGTTGGCTATATGATTTTGAGTTTAACGTCCTTTTCAGCAGCGAGGCTATATGAGACGTAGACTTACTGATTAACGTGGAATGCGAACCACATGAGCTCCCGCCGGAAATCGAAGCCGAGCCTCCCATACCAAAGGCTCGCACGTTGATCGCTTAGCCACGGAGTAGTTCTGTTTCTAGATCATGTCGTCAGCTGTGCGGGAGCAAGGAAATGAAGATTTGGTGTCTCATTCGAGTGAACTAGTTATTGTGTCATCGACAATTATATTGTCTAGTTCGTATGAGAGAACTGCAAATATGTGGTCTCTTTCACGTCAGAAGAAATGGGACTTGTCAGTGTACAATGATGGAAGAAATGGAGTTCGTTTTTGTTTTAAAGTTAACTGCTATGATTAATTAATAACAACATATTGTGGAATAAGTCATTTTTCTGGTAGAAAATCTGTAAGTTGTAGTTTATTCATGGTAGTAAGTACGTCTCGGATGATTTTCTCAAAAATGACTCGGGTGATTGTGTTTATCTTTCCTAAAAATACATTTCAGTAAGAATCTGACAATGTATAACTAACTTATCTGTTCGGAACAAATCTACGAAGGACAATAGATTTGCTTGGAAGATTTTTTTCAAAAATGACTCAGGTAATTTTGTTCACATTTCACACAACAATCTTTCATTAAAACCATGACAATAGGATATCACGCATTTGTCCTATAAAAAGTCCACGAAGGAAATCGTATTCTCTGGGGGGGGGGGAGTTTTCCCAATGATTTCCTCAAAAAGAACTCAACTGATTTTGTATGTATTTTATGAGCAAATACGGTGCAGTTTTACTATATGGATCCATAGATTGTAAAATGTACCAAAAAATATCGGCAAGTCTTTAATTTGCCCATTTCATGTTGAGAAGAGAACACAACCAACCCTTGCGGAGCTCTACCAAATCCCTACAACTACTAATACTACTTATATTCTGGATCCGTATAATAAAACTGCATGAGAAATACTTCAACCAATAACTCCATAATGCTGTGTAAATTGCTTCCTACGAAAATATCCACAATGAGCAGTTTATTCTTCGAGGTGACATTTTTTCTAACAATTTTCTGAAATACAATTCATGCGATCATGTTGATATCTAAGAAACAAATATTTCCTTAATAACCTTAACAAATGGCATGAGTCACTTCATATAAAAAATCAGCTGTAGTGCACTTTATGCCGAACAAGTGATTTTGTCACTGGAAGTGGCATTGGAGGAATGGAATTATTGTCACTGGAACACTGTCTCCTGTGCTGTGGTTGGTTGGTGGTGTTCATGTCGCTGATTGGTTGTTATGTATTCTTGAGTGATCATGCTGTGTTTGAGTGTTTGAAAGATTGAAGATGGGTCAAGTGTGTTACGTGAAGTCAGGTCCGATGTCGTTTCGTTCTTTTGATATTGTTCAGAATTTAGAATATTTTCGAGATTCGTTTTTTATTTTTTTATCAAACATATTTGTGATACTGAAGGTGAATTGGGCAAACGCTAATTTAATGTCGGGTCGAATGTGCCGTAGTCAGAAGTGGATAGTAGGTGGTTTTTGCTGTGAAACTAATGACATATTTTTGAGTGAGTATACCGAGAACTCGCGCAGTGCTGATTCCCTTTCAGAAATTATTTTTAAGCATGTACATCCTAACTCCGCTATTATCACTGATTGCTGGAAGGGGTACGTTGGCTTGGATAAGGGACAGTGGGCCCATATGACTGTGAACATTGATCGTCATGCTGCATTGATTTATAATAGGTGTTGAGTTTTCTTTTTTGCATTTTTTCCTTACGTAAGATTTATAGTACTGGTTTTATTATTTATTGTTGTTTTGGAAGTTGTTTTTAATGGTTCCTCAGCGGGGGTTTGGGGGGCGGTAGCCCCCATTTAGACTTGAAACTGATAGTCACCGTTTCATCTGAATTGATTTCTCGGAATAATTTAGCATCAGTTCTCAAGGATACTTCCATTATTCTAGCAACTGAAGAGTAAATTCTTGGTGAATGTGGTAAATCATTTGGTTAGTAATCGTAATCTACTGTCGCTGCTGTGATACACCTTAGTTTGCTCGTGTGAAGTTAGGTTACAATTGCTTATTAGGTAATCTGCAAAAATCGTCCAGAATTTACTTTTCGATTGCTTCGACTGAGATAATTTTTGGGAATTGATCTCTGAACTTTGCCGAGGAATCGATCCCAATTAATGTTCGGCATAAAATGCACTCTTACCGAAATATCGAGGTACTTAATTTTGAGGGTGAATTTTGTTCACGCGCACCTTGCCAACGATGTTCAACACTTCAGCCTCTTATTTTACAGGAAAGTGTTTCGTTAATAACAGAAGCATAAACCATTTAGTCTAAGGAATAAGTGTGGGAAAGTTTTGTGCGCTTGTTCGTCTATTTTCACTTGGAAGGTTCTAGCACACAGGTCCCCCACATAGGTTAGTAGCTAGGTTGGTTCCTTTCTGTACCAAAAATTAATACTTAATTCGCATAGTATTGCCGAGCGAGTGATCGTAGGTAAATGTAATGAGTGATTGTGTGAATGTAACTTTAGATAATACATTAAAAAAGCAATATGAACATAGTGTGAAAAAATGGATACATGGAAGACTATTTATCAGAGTACTGATTCAAGTCCTCTATCGCAACGTAAAGGTAAATAATTACAGTGAGCGTGTTAAGAAAGAAGCTAACTTAACCTAGTCCTTTTACCAACATCCTCATTTACATGCATACCCACCATTGCTGATGCATCTACTACCCACGGACGCATTCCCTTAACGTGCTCCTGCCCTGACTCGGCTAGATAGCATTCGTATTTTACACAAAATGGTTTGTTTTTTATACGTTTTTATGGCTTTCCTAACGCAGTACTTAAACGCAAAATGGTAAAAGTTCTTTTAAAGTGAATGTGTACCGAGGAATTCTTAAGAAACACTTTCTAAGAAGTGACAATCAATTTCCTCATAAATGACAAAATTTTTACGTTTTTAATCGTGAATGCACTGGACTGACACTGCGGCCCAAAGGCTAAAAAATATATATTATTGTTTTGCCTAAAAGAACTACTATCCTCAAAGCGTTAATAAGCATTAACTTACTACTATCGCCCTTTCTCTTTCGAGATGCTTGGTGGTTCACTTTACGTTTCTTGAATGTGAACACGCATGTTTTCTTCTCGTTATCGTTTCTGTCTGACATTTTTACTTAACTTCAACGTTATTTTTCTTCTTTACCTCCACAAACTTTCGTGGTGTATTTTCGTCCTTCGTTTGTTTCCCATAGTTAACAAGTACATCCAAAAGTTTTCCCTATCAGGTTGGTGAACTTTTATGAACAACTAGTGGTTATTCCAAAAAAACCCATTCAGGAGTAGTTTTCGTAAAATATGCAGATAGCAACCTAATGCATATAATAAACACCTAAGTATCGCAGACCATGGAGGTCTATTTCACCATTCAACATTTCGGTACGGGAGGCTGAAAGTTACGGGTGACTCACGCGTTTGATCCTTTGTTGTGTGACGCCAATTAACTATTTCGATCATCATGTTTATTTTCATGGGCATTAATTTCATAGCATTGTTGTGAAATAAATTCTTACGCTGCACCTGTAGTAACATTTCGAACTTCTGCTGGGACACTTGGTAGTGTCCAAAAGTGCAAAGTGTACACTTCAAGGATGTACACTCGAAGTCTGCGCATGAAGGGCACACTATAGCTCGTCGCTATAGCTGGTCCAGAGTTAAATCTGTATTGTGGTTGCTTATGGGCTTTTACTTCTGCGTACTTATCCCTTAACAGAACAGATTTCACTACTGTAGTTTATCTTAAAGAATGTTAAATATTTACCGACGATACAAAAATAATTTTCGTAACTTTTCTTTTCTTTATAAAGTATTTAATTAGCCTTAATGGCTAGTTTTTGTTTTTCAAACTAGAAGGGGGAAGAAATGATAAGCGTAACGGCTGCTAAAACGTTGCCGGTGCATTTTCACGTGACTGAAACTGTCTGCTCAAAGATACCGTTGCCAACTGACGAGAAATTTCACCGTAGTGGCAACCTACATTCGTGCGCTCGTTAGTATTGTCACTTCCACTGATTTCAAGTACGAAAAAAGGTAGCTAAAACGGAATAAAAGTACGGCCAGAAAGAATAGAATGAAATCTTTCTGATTTCAAGAAAAAGTAAAATTTTGCTTCCATCTCCTTTTCTTTCTTTTTTTCTATTTCAACCAAAGAAAAATATTTTAATCAAGAAAGGAAAGAGAACGGAAATGTTGTTGCAGCTTAACGCGAGATTCGAACAACTTGCTTCCCCACCGGGAATCGAACCAGGACAGTTTGATTACAAGGCGGCGAGCGTAACCACTCATCCACGTGGGCACTCTGAATAAAAAGGCAGTAATAATTTCAGGGGATGGTCTGCGGGATGTTTTTTCAAGCACTTCAGTTTTAATAGGTCTATTTTTATTATTATTATTATTATTATTATTATTATTATTATTATTATTATTATTATTATTATTATTATTATTATTATTATTATTATTATTTAACCAAGCTACAGCCATAATCCATATCTTTCCAAAACTATTAACTTATTTGTGTTAAATATAAACGCTAAGTGTAAAACTTCTTAGGCCAAACACTGATTCAAGAGGTGTTTCGCGGAACATCTGAGTTCGATTATTAATTATATATAGGCCTATGTATTCGTCGTCGAGAAGGAAATTTCAGCGAGAATTGCTGCAGGACGCTTTTCATATTTCTTTTATCTTTTGTGCATTGAACTTTCTTTGGGAGTTCATAACTGACTGTGATTTCTGTTGGGTTTCGTAATAGCATTGGTTTCAGAAACTACACCAGAAAATAGGGAGACAGTTTGGTGCGGTGGGTGGGGCCAATAGCTTACCTACTGTATCGTCTATTGTCGCGCTAGATGACTCATGTCAGATTCCAGACGAAATTCTTCTCTGTTGTGTCTTTGCTATTGTGCAGTGTGTGGCGGAGTGTGGTCTCTGAACATTCGGCATTTTCTTGATTGTGTTCATTTATTTACTGTGCTGTTCTGGGAAGAAAACCGCGCCGTCTGTGTGTGCATAGGTGGCGTGAGTGTGTGTTAATATATCAAAATGGAAGAAATTATAGCCAGCACCTCTTTTAAGCGTAAGAGTGGTCAAGTGTTGAAGAGCAAAGAAAGGGCTATTGTTATGAACGTGTTTTTTAAAGCAGAAAAACCCGGGTAAAAGTATAAGTTGGGTTGGGATAGGTTGGGATGATGATGATGATATGGAAGGAATTGATTCTTTGGAGTGCGATTGATTGAATGTGGTAAGTTGATTATTATTATTATTATTATTATTATTATTATTATTATTATTATTATTATTATTATTATTATTAATATTAATATTATTATTATTATTATTATTATTATTATTATTATTATTATTATTATTATTATTATTATTATTATTATTATTATTATTATTATTATTATTATTATTAGCTGCGGCCCTCCACCTTACCAGTAAAGACGGTTATGGTATTCAGGCTCATTATAATTGGACAGCACTGATTTATATTATTATAAAACAAGTGACCAAAATTTTAACGTAGATCATTTTTGATGCCTAATTGGAAACATACCAATTATAAATATGCATGTATTCAGATTTCAGAATGTGTTCACGGCAGTGAATTTTAATGCGGATATGTATTACTACTACTACTTCAACTACATCGCCTAATATATAATATACTTTACAACATGTTCACCTCAGAAATCAAACTCATCTAAACTAATATGAAAATTTTTGAAAAGTGAAATGAAATCTTCGAGTGTTATGTCCCACGGTTGTGCTGGCTGGGCTAAAGGAGACTCTGATAATGAGTAATAAATGAAATGGTGGAACGATGAAAGTGGGAGGAAACGGGAGAACCCCGAATAAACCTACCACAAAGTGTGTTTTTGTCCACCACAAAGTTCACTTCGCGGGAGCAGGGTTTGAATTCGGGACCCCAAGCACCAGAGGTGAACGCTCAACCACTGAGCCACTGCGGCCCCTTACCGTAATATAGGTTTCATCTCCCTTCCCTAGAATAAGTCTCAAATCTGCCCACCTCGCAATCTTAAAGACCTTTAGGATTTTGTTTCGAGGGGCTATGCCCAACACGGGATAAAGTGGGCAATTGCCCACCTGAGTTTGAGAATTTAGTTGTAACGAGATAATTCTATCCATTACATTATGTCCGTTTTCTCCAGGTTTCTTTTTCCTATTCTATTTTTTTTAAAATTCCATTCCTTGTTGTATTAGGCCTGTTCAAAATGATATATTTAACTTAGAACTGTATTTTCCTAAATAATTTTATCATTAGTTATTAAAATGTTGAGGGAGTTTTTTTTGGTGAATTTTATATTAGAGCAAGTTAGCAACATTGGCTAGAAGCAGAAAGAAAGGCAGGAGGTATGCAGATCTTAGGTTGACAAAACCAGAGCACCACACAATATGACGTCACTAAATGTGATAGTAAGTTGAGCAGTGTTTGCAACTGATTTGGTGTCAACTTATTAATTTTATACTAGAGTAACAGATCGGTAAAGAAAATATGTTTAAAAATGATTATCTATTAATGAAGTAATATACTTAAAGAGATATTTATATATTTGTATGAAAACATAGCATCTCCACACGCGAAATTTGATGATGTACTCCGCGAAAGATTTGTTGCCACAACAAAATTTGGAGATCCACAATACAAAATCGACATAAAAATTAATGATAGGTCTACATCATATTAGTATGTGACAGGCCCGTATCCATGGGGTCTAGGGTGCCGAGGCCCCTCTAAATTTTTACTGGCCCCCTAAAATTTTCACGGTAGGCTTGCAAATGAACTATAACAGGGTGCAAAATCTCAAAGTCAGACGCACTCGCCAATCCAAAAATAATGGTCGCCAGTATCTGTCAGCTACAAATTGAGATGCCCCCCCCCCAAACGGCGTTTGGTTTGACAAAGAAAGACTTCACATTCCGTGTTTTCTCTCAGGCAGTGACAATTATTTTCTTGCGAAACAGAAAATGCGGTGCTCTGTGAGTTCAGACAGAAACCATTCCTACTCAACACTGGTCGCCACTCTAAATGTCTAGTCGCCAATGGTGACTTGTAGACCGGAAATTTTCTGCCCTTAACTATAATATGATGATTAACTATAATACGTTTGAATCGGGACCCCCCAAACTTCTACTAGGCTTCCCCTACATTTTTGGGCTGGATGTGACAGGGCCGTAACTTGATTAGGGAAGAGGCAACTGCTTCCCCAGAGAAGCTTCCCGCCATTCGAGGAGACCCATTTTAAGGCAAAATTTTCTTACTCCGTATACGATACGAACATGAAATTCTAAATGAAGCATCGAACATGTCTACTATATTGCATAAACAAAACAACACATAAAAGGTAAATAAAACAAAAATGAGCCGTGGGCCCACTTCAATAAAAAAAAAAAATACTATTACGGACCTCAGAAATAATGTTTATTCGTATGGCTTTGAAATTTGTCAAAATTGTCCCCTTAATTCATTTATCATGTATGGAACGGGCCCAGAGGTGTAACTAACGACCCGGCAGATCTTGCAGTGCGGAGGGCCCATAAAGAGTAAGAGAAAGATGGAAAGAGGGAGCCCAAGAATTAGAGAAACAACGTTTTTCTAGGAGCACAAAATAAGCGTATTAATGCATACCCCCTCCAAAGAAAAATCTAAGTTACGGCACAGGATAAGTGGATGCAGGTGTAGAATACATAAGCATAAAATCAGTAATTTATGATTAAAATGAATGACTGCGTGTGAAAGAGGACTGTGCTACTAATTTTTAAAAATTATATAACGTTTCCTGTATGTAGAAAACGATGGTGCTGTCCTATTTTATGAGTTTGAATTTGCAAAATTTGCGAAAGAAGTATAGTAGAAATGTTTAGTAGGGTGGTAAGAGAGAAGACAACAGTTGATAAGAGATAAGAGATATCAAATGTTTATTGATTGATAATGACATAATCTATTGATATGATGTTATCTAGTGTGTAACAATCATGTGACTGATGCAAGAGGTTGATGAAATTATGCTTGGAGTCTTTTTCCTGGAGGTAGTTGAATGACCTTTATGGTCCTTCAAGACTGCCCTGGCCCCTCCAGGGACCCAGTGGATGACCCGCAGCTTTCTAATGGTTCGTAATATATAAAATATTACTCGTTGTTAAAAATATGGCACCTGAAGACTGCCCCTGGTTCCCAGAGGCCAGCTATAGAAAATGACTTATACAAAAATGATCTCCCTTCTCCTCCTCCTGAATGATTTTAAAAAAATGAAATTATATTTATGTGAAATATTATAGAGAAGATGTTAGAGACCCTTCCCTTGGTTTGTGACGCCCTTGACTCTGCAGGGCCCATATTATTTATTCTTTCGTATCTTTTAGTCCCTCACATGTATAACATGTTCGAACAGTGTGTGAGAAATCTAAAATTGCTCTGAACCACTACAATAACCCCATATTGAAATGAGCCAATTATTGAATGGTAAAGTATGGAATCGAACCCGATAACCCTTTAGGGACCATACGAACAATATGTGAACTTAGAAAAGCTCATAATACCTATTAGAAGAATCGAACCCAGGATTCTTCAGGGACCACCTATAGAAAAAATGACAACACATATATGGACACTGGCATTGAACCCGAAGTCCGGTGTATAGCAAAAGGATTGGTAGGGGAGAAAAAAGGAATAGGTGTATTTCATTTATTTACAATATTAAAAGCTCTTCGAGCAATTACGAGTTTATTAAATTTAATTAACTCCGATGCATAGCATAGTCGATTGTATTTTTATTCTTTCGTATCTTTTTCAATCTTTCGCTTCATTAAATTATTTCCCTCATAATTATTTGTACACTTTGTGTGAACTGATGAAGAGTTCCGAGACATTTAAATGTTATATTGCAGAGTAAAATGCTGGCACATCCGTCTTTGACGAACTGAAGGAACGAACTGATGTTTTCGTGCGCTTTTGGAACCCGGATGAAGTGAACTTAGTACCATTAGATAAATTTGTTGACCGTTGATACATGACTAAACATCATGTGACCACGTCACGATGACTAATTATCAAACGAAACCGTCGACGCGTGAGTAAATAAAATTGCTAGGGTATTGACCTTGGTATGATTAGAGAAACCTAATGACACAGCGGTAACTAATTATGGGCGTTGACGTATGACTAAACAACATACGACTATTACAGGACGCCACGATGACTAATTATCAAACGAAAGCCCTCGATGCATGAGTAAATAAAATTGCTAGGGTATTGACCTTAGTATGATTAGAGAAACATGATGACACAGCGATAACTAATCATGAACATTGACACATGGGTAAACAACATGTGACCACGCCATGATGAGTAATTATTAAAAGAAAACCACTGCTGTATTACTAAACAAGATTGCTTGTGTATTAACCAATAGAGAATTCTGTTGACACCGCGATAAGTAACCATTGTCACAAACACATGACTTTAGTACGATTAGAGAAACTGTTGACGTAATAATAATAATAATAATAATAATAAACAAGATTGGTACAATCTTGCATTGAACTTTGAAATGATGTTGAGTGTGCAATAGAAAAATGTTTTATTTATACTTGATGAACAATAATATTATTTTTAAGTCAGATGTATTTTGAAATTAATATTTCTAAATGGGTGAACAACAACACAATTTGATGAAGTGAACAACAACATTATTGTTTTTGCTTAAGACATACAGAAGATGTGAGTGACCGGAACATGGCGTTATCGTGTTGTTTTAAGTAATCATATGTTTTCCTTGTGAAAACTTGTTGTCTTCGAAATAATATTTGGAATTTTAGTAATAGGACGGTTTAAAATATCAAGTGATATGATATCATTGGTAATGTGAATGATCGGAACGTGATATCATGTTGTAGTTTAAGATATCACATGTTTTCCTTATGATTGTTGATTGTTTTCGAAAAATATTTGAATAAATGTAGTAATAGAACTGTTTAAAATACAATGTGATATGATAAAATGTTCTTTATATATGGGGTTTGAAGAGAAGTTGATCATAGTATCATCATGGAGACGTTTAAGAGTCAAGCAGAGAAAGAAATCGAGGTAGATTTTGATTCTTCGTTCGAACCACCGAAGAAGAAGTTAAAGTTTACAGAGGATTCCCCGGAATTGCCTGATATCATAATCGAAAAGGAGATTATCGATTTACGGGACGAGCCAGTAATAATCCCATCGTCTCCAGTGGGATCACCAGTTTCATCAAATGGCTTAACAGATGATCCAGTAGTAGTAGCAGTTCCATCATCATAACCACCACCACCAGATGGAGGAGTACTAAAATCCCTTCAATGAGATGGAGCTTAATGGACGGGAACGAATCACAAGATCTATTTCCCGAACTGGACGGACCAACATCAGCAGCTGTATTCCCAGAGGTTGAGGAATCAACATCACAAGATCTATTTCCCGAACTGGACGGACCAACATCAGCAGCTGTATTCCCAGAGGTTGAGGAATCAACATCACAAGATCTATTTCCCGAACTGGACGGACCAACATCAGCAGCTGTATTCCCAGAGATTGAGGAATCGACATCACAAGATCTATTTCCCGAACTGGACGGACCAACATCAGCAGCTGTATTCCCAGAGGTTGAGGAATCAACATCACAAGATCTATTTCCCGAACTGGACGGACCAACATCAGCAGCTGTATTCCCAGAGGTTGAGGAATCAACATCACAAGATCTATTTGGAACTGGACGGACCAACATCTCATTTATTTACGGAGAGTGAAGAGGAAGAAATTCTTCGTTTGTTTGAAGAATAGGAGGAATGCAGAGCGGATACACCACCAGCAACTGTTTCACCAACGGATTTTCGATGTTTTCCGGGAAAATATCAAGTAGACTTATCAGTGATGTTAAAAGAAGAAGAAAAGCGTGAGTCCGAGTGTGACAATGTAGACGGAAAATGTGTTAAAACAGCATTATAAATTGGAAACCGAACTCTGTGCTACTTTGCCAAGGGTGCAGCTTAAACTATTTTAATCAATTTGGCCACAGGTGCCTTTTTGTAAACAAATTATCGCTTGAAGCGGAAGCGTTGTGTGTTATGAGCAATAATAGTGTGATACGTAAAGTGTTTGACACGTATAGAAAGGACCATTTGAATATTCAAGTAAACTTTCACATGTTTCGTGAGCATTATGAACAATTATTAAAAAATACCAATTTTATTGAGATGTTGGTCCATCCAGTTCCAAATAGATCTTGTGATGTTGATTCCTCAAACTTTGGGAATACAGCTGCAGATGTTGGTTCGTCCAGTTCGGGAAATAGATCTTGTGATGTTGATTCCTCAACCTCTGGGAATACAGCTGCTGATGTTGGTCCGTCCAGTTCGAGAAATAGATCTTGTGATTCGTTCCCGTCCATTAAGCTCCATCTCATTGAAGGGATTTTAGTACTCCTCCATCTGGTGGTGGTGGTTATGATGATGGAACTGCTACTACTACTGGATCATCTGTTAAGCCATTTGATGAAGCTGGTGATCCCACTGGAGACGATGGGATTATTACTGGCTCGTTCCGTAAATCGATAATCTCCTTTTCGATGATGGTATCAGGCGATTCCGGAAAATCCTCTGTAAACTTTAACTTCTTCTTCGGTAGTTCGAACGAAGAATCAAAATCTACCTCGATTTCTTTCTCTGCTTGACTCTTAAACGTCTCCATGATGATACTATGATCAACTTCTCTTCAAACCCCATATATAAAGAACATTTTATCATATCACATTGTACTTTAAACAGTTCTATTACTACATTTATTCAAATATTTTTTCGAAAACAATCAACAATCATAAGGAAAACATGTGATCTTTTAAACAACAACATGATATCATGTTCCGATCATTCACATTACCAATGATATCATATCACTTGATATTTTAAACCGACCTATTACTAAAATTGCAAATATTATTTCGAAAACAAGTTTTCGTAAGGAAAACATGTGATTGCTTAAAACAACACGATAACGCCATGTTCCGGTCACTCATCTTCTGTATGTCTTAAGCAAAAACAATAATAATTTTTTTGTTCACTTCATCAATTTTTTTTGTTCACCCATTTAGAAATATTAATTTCAAAATACATCTATGACTTAAAAATAATATTATTGTTCATCAAGTATAAATAAAACATTTTTCTATTGCATACTCAACATAATTTTAAAGTTCAATGCAAGATTGTACGAATCTTGTTTATTATTATTATTATTATTATTATTATTATTATTATTATTATTATTACGTCAACAGTTTCTCTAATCGTACTAAAGTCACGTGTTTGTGACAATGGTTACTTATCGCGGTGTTAACAGAATTCTCTATTGGTTAATACACAAGCAATCTTGTTTAGTAATACAGCAGTGGTTTTCTTTTAATAATTACTCACCATGGCGTGGTCACATGTTGTTTACCCATGTGTCAATGCTCATGATTAGTTATCGCTGTGTCATCATGTTTCTCTAATCATACTCTAGCAATTTTATTTATTCATGCATCGAGGGCTTTCGTTTGATAATTAGTTATCCTGGCGTCCTGTAATAGTCGCATGTTGTTTAGTCATACGTCAACGCCCATAATTAGTTACCGCTGTGTCATTAGGTTTCTCTAATCATACCAAGGTCAATACCCTAGCAATTTTATTTACTCACGCGTCGACGGTTTCGTTTGATAATTAGTCATCGTGACGTGGTCACATGATGTTTAGTCATGTATCAACGGTCAAAAAATTTATCTAATGGTACTAAGTTCACTTCATCCGGGTTCCAAAAGCGCACGAAAACTTCAGTTCGTTCCTTCAGTTCGTCAAAGACGGATGTGCCAGCATTTTACTCTGCAATATAACATTTAAATGTCTCGGAACTCTTCATCAGTTCACACAAAGTGTACAAATAATTATGAGGGAAATAATTTAATGAAGCGAAAGATTGAAAAAGATACGAAAGAATAAAAATACAATCGACTATGCTATGCATCGGAGTTAATTAAATTTAATAAACTCGTAATTGCTCGAAGAGCTTTTAATATTGTAAATAAATGAAATACACATATTCCTTTTTTCTCCCCTACCAATCCTTTTGCTATACACCGGACTTCGGGTTCAATGCCAGTGTCCATATGTGTTGTCATTTTTTCTATAGGTGGTCCCTGAAGAATCCTGGGTTCGATTCTTCTAATAGGTATTATGAGCTTTTCTAAGTTCATATATTGTTCGTATGGTCCCTAAAGGGTTATCGGGTTCGATTCCATACTTTACCATTCAATAATTGGCTCATTTCAATATGGGGTTATTGTAGTGGTTCAGGGCTATTTTAGATTTCTCACACACTGTTCGAACATGTTATACATGTGAGGGACTAAAAGATACGAAAGAATAAATAATATGAGCCCTGCAGGGTCAGGGGCGTCACAAACCAAGGAAAGGGTCTCTAACATCTTCTCTATAATATTTCACATAAATATAATTTCATTTTTTTAAAATCATTCAGGAGGAGGAGAAGGGAGATCATTTTTGTATAAGTCATTTTCTATAGCTGGTCTCTGGGAACCAGGGGCAGTCTTCAGGTGCCATATTTTTAACAACGAGTAATATTTTATATATTACGAACCATTAGAAAGCTGCGGGTCATCCAATGTGTCCCTGGAGGGGCCAGGGCAGTCTTGAAGGACCACAAAGGTCACTCAACTACCTCCAGGAAAAAACTCCTAACACAATTTCATCAACCTCTTGCATCAGTCACATGATTGTGATACAGTAGATAACATCATATCAATAGATTATGTCATTATCAATCAATAAACATTTGATATCTCTTATCAACTGTTGTCATTTTTTTACCACCCTACGAAACATTTCTACTAAGTATGTAGTATATTTCTCAGGTTCTGTAGGATTAAGGGGGACCAAAACTTAGTAAAAACACAATGTTTATAGGTGGAATGACTTCATTTTGCGGAAAGATTATTGATATTTATATGTGAATAATTTGTGAACCGAATGAGACTGATAATGCCGAGTGTGGAATGTAAAATTTGTGTGGAATGCAATTACTATTTGCTATTAATTATAATGGACGAACACAACGTGCATTGCGGCTTTCTAACCCGACTTCGCTTGCTAGCGCTCGCTCGTCAGTACTGATTTATCTATTTATTGATACAAGTCATGGCCATTACCGGCATCTATGGTCACGTTGGAGGGATGACATCCTCGGCGAGCACAAATCACGGGGGGATTAGTGTTGCCACGAGACAAGACATTTCTCGTATCTCGTCTCGTCTCGTCTTGTAAACAAGACGAGACAGACCCCTTTTAGACGAGACACGAGACGAGACAAACTACTTGTCTCGTCTCGAAGACGAGAAGAGACAAGAGGCGAGACGGGACGTCACGTGAAATGTCTCGTCTCGTGTTTTGAAAATGAAAACGCTGGCGGGAATGGCCAAGATTGAAATTTCCAGTGGTCATATAGATTGGAAAAGGAAAATCCCCTTTTTGAGAAAACATGTTGAAAAGCCTTTATAGAAAAGTGTCCTCTGTCTATTGAATGAAACAATCGTGATACATGAGCTCCCAGGAATATCATTCTTAATGTCTTGTCCCCAATTCCCCTTGCTGTAAACTGAGGAATTCTAATTTTTTTTCCATTTCTGGCTAGAATGATGACAAACAAGGGAAACATGATCAAAGACAGGGAAGATTTTTACAAGGTCTAGAAACCGAACTACCACCACCATCTACTCAATTTGGAAACTGGGTAAGGTCTACACTCATCATAGGCTGTAGTTGACAGTTCTGGCTGAGATGGCGGAAGAGAACAGAACAGACTACACTTGTCTTTCTTCTCTGGTGGCGGTATTCTTTTTGCTATATGAACCGAAATGAACCGAAAACGGCAATTGAAGTATGTCACCTTGGAACTAAAATTTTGTCTTCTCTCTCTCTCTTTCTCTCTCTCTCTCTCTCTCTCACACACACACATACACATAAAAACGCTTTTACCATTTTACCAATCGCTCGCTTATTAACAGCAGTCATGTTGTAAAATTCACCTCTTCGTTTGGAAGGCGGGCGAAGGACAAAAAAAGCAAAGATATTATCGACGAACCCTTCAAATTTTTTGCTTTCAGCAAATTTATGATACTCATAATAACACTGGAGGTGAAGAGGTTTTACAGGGGGCCTTCGTTTTGTTACGCGGAAATGTTTGATTTGACCAGAGTGCGAAATTGCCCTCTGCTTCCATGTTGAGAGGGAGGGAATACTTCCCTTTCCTAGTGAATAATACTCATTAGGATCTGAATTATCTTCAGAAATGGTTTCTTACAGAGTGTAAAGAACATTTGGTATAATATTGATGGAACTCCATTGAAAGCAGAAAATATTATGAGAATGATCAAAATTGAAAATTGAAGAACATAATTAACAGAAAAGAAATAGGATACCCAAACCATGTATTTAAACCTGCTATAAAATGTATATCCTATATTTTTACTAATTCCTTACTCCCATGAAAGTATCCTAGGGAGGATATTCTCCCCAATTTTTTCAGACTGAAATCTTTTTACCCCATACGATTTCGCCCCTGACACAATACGAAAAAACAAATGCTGTTAAAATCGATACATATGACCCTTCCGGGACTCAACCCGGGGCCTTCAAGCCGATAGTCTATCGCCGCAGACCGCTCGGCTTGGTATGAAGATGTACGTTGTATGAATGCGAATAGATCACGATAATAAAAAAACTTTAATCCAAAATGGCCACCCAAAAATCAACTTTTTTTAGACCACTCGCTAATCTGGGTGTACTGTCATGAGTTTGTTACACAAACGGGGCAACCACCATATAGTGGCACACACCCCGCGGTTACGGGAACAGATTTGTGCCATGGAGGTGAAGACTGGCCCCAAGCATTCTTTCGTCCGATGTGTCGTTGAGCTCCCATTACTATGGCACTTTAAGTAGAGCTTACTGTGCAGTAACATAAAATTTCAATCAAATACTTTCCATTACTCAATAAAATTATTTCGTTCCGAGCTTTTTTTTAAAAAATTGCAACAAATCTAAACATGCTAAAACGGAAAGTAGTTTTTGGATTGGTATAATTAACACTGTGAAACGTATACACTGTGAAACCTGTATATATATATATATATACAGACACTATAAAGCAACTGGGCTGATAGTATACGATAGTGTCGGGGATGGTGACACCTTTACATCGAACTTTGCATGTCGTGTAAACATTATTTGACATTAGTGTCTTCATCTTCGACGTACCTATGAGCAATTTACTGTATATTCCTGTCTTGAAACTGGTGAAACAAATTTCAATGTTTCAGAATGTAAAAAAAAGGAAGCCAGGGTCGAGCTTTGTGAGCTTATTTGTATTTATGTTTAAGACCTTTAGGCAACATTGGCCCACCCCGAACGGATGATGATGGGAAAATTATTGGAATGAAGAAAGTGGTAGGATACTGGACAACTTCGAGAAAACGCACACATTCGAAAAATGAAATGAAGAGAAATTTTTGAGTTTTACGTTGCATGATTATGCCGGTTAGGCTAAAAGAGACGGTCATGATGAGTAATGAATGAAATGGTGGAACGAAGAAAGTGGGAGGAAACGGGAGAACCCCGAGAAAACCCACGCACACGGTGTTTGTCCACCACAAAGTTCACTTGGCGGGGGCTGGGATCGAACCCGAGACCCCAAGCACCAGAGGTGAACGTTCTACCGCTCAGCCACCGCGGCCCCCCCACATATTCGAGTTTGTCCACCACAAAGTTCACATGGCACTAACCGGGATCGAACCGAGGTGAAGGCTTCGCGGTGACATTTCTTATCTTGTGTGTTCTGGGTAATAATTTAGTTGTATTTTGATTAGCAGGGTGCAGCCTGCTACATTTTATTTTCGTTCCCATGGTATGCTGCTATATTTTTTTACGAGACAAACGAGACTAGACGGGACAGACCTCTCGAGACGAGACACAAGACGGGACGAGCACAATTTTTCGAGACGAGACATACTTTGCACGAAACGAGACGAGACAGCTGAAGTCTCGCCTCGTGGCAACACTAGGTGGGATATAAGGAACGGATAAGGAAAGAAGCAGACTGGGGCGAGTAAATTAGATATTGTCCCGGGATTTTTCTGGTGTAAATGAGGAAATCCCAGGAAAAACCTCATTTAGGATAGCTGACCTGAAAAAGCTGTTACACCTTTTCGACCGACTGACCCTGCCGGAAATCGAGCCCAGGACCAAAGGCGAGAGCATTAGCGATTGCTCACGCTCAGCAATACCGTTTGAAACTCTTTAGTTAATGGTAAGTTTGGCTTAAGGTAGATTAACCTCACAAACATTTAAGAAAACAGCAATGATTATCAACAAAAAATGCTTTCTCCCCGTAATCTCACATATGGCTAGTTTTCAAAGCACATACTGAGAAAAAAAATTGTAGGTAACGTACTTAAAATGGTGGGTTACATGCGTAATTCCTGTAGTTTTTGGACTTAACGTACAGCAGACGTATAACTGAAAACGCATGTTTTATAATACTTTCTGTATAAGTGTTCCATCTATACGCACTTTCCGTATGAAACAATATAGGCGGTCAGGATCTCACATACAAACGGACGTATATAACATATAGTTGAAGAATGTAACATAAGTATATGCATGTGATATACAGAAAACTATTAGATGTCAGACATCCTGCAATGGCATGATGTAACATCTAAGGGCAGCGCGTATGTAGCTATGGATAACGTATTATCCAGACTGCTTTCTGTAGTAAGCAATAGGATTCCGTATATTTGTACAATATACCGCCGTCCGGAGAAGGGATTTTTCTCAGTGTGCAGTTCATAAATAATGCAATATTGTGGGTGCTGAACCGGTGAGTTCATTTTTTCTTTATAAATCCATTAATAAATGTCGTGCATGTAATCCCACAAGAGAACATAGATATAGGTGGGAACTCATGTCACTTAATAAACTTCCCATTTTAAGACAGTAGTAAATGCGAAAATTGTCGATAAGTGATTCGCCTACTTTGGTTTTGCGAGTAGTTCGTACTATGTGCAACGTTGTCCATGCGGTGTCTTGAGTATGGTCGACGTCGATTAATTGACGTCATGTGCTGTTGCTCTGGTTATGTCAGCACAAGAACTCCCAGCACTTTCGTAGATTCCAAGACGTTCATCCAATACATGGCTGAAGTAGAGCTCAGGAGCGTCATTTCAGATTTTGCTTGCGGGGGGGGGGGGCAAAAGCCTTTGATATAAGTAGAATTTCGCGTTTTTCACTCATTTACTACTACTCTATTGATAAAATCTATATAAATCTCAAACACAGGGGGGAAATGCCCCTCCCTGCCCCCCCGAAGTGACGCCCACGGTAGCACTTTTATTGGCCACGTACGGATGACGTCAAAGATTCAAGTTCAACCTACTACTATGCGTATTGCTTTCGTTTCTCTGTTTTGTGTGTGTGTGTGTTTAAAAAGAGAGAGAGCAGATTATCAATATTATTACTTCTGAAATATTTTGCATTATAATTCTTGATTTATGTTCACTTCTTACGTACATATAAATTATCCTTAAATAAGTCTCCGTCCAAATAAAAGTGTTATAAAACGCACTTGACATGAACGTTATTATGGCCTACAATTTTAACATTTTTATTAGATCACAGAGACAATATTAGCAGATGATGCTCACAATGACTATACTGGCTTTTGCAGAAATCGTGCACTTTGTTATGCAACACCTTCTTTTGATTTCAAAATTACGTACAGAACTTTGATTTCTTGAGCACGTCTTGGCCTTTTGTTACTTTTACCATTAACAAAAATGTTTCTCAGATTAACTTTACATTACATGCTCCAGTTCGTCTTTATTTGCATCCAAAAGTAGGTTTGGTTTAGAAGTATTTTGCTGCAAAAAGCGTTGTAGTGCCGTTAATGATAAGCCATGCTCGGTTCAATTGCAAATGCCTACCAACTTGAACTAGATGGCCATTATTAGCTAGCATTCTTTATGAACCATATAAGGATACCAACCAGAGTGTACAAAGTAAATTGCATTATATTTCATTGGAGTTTACCATCCCTTGCAACACCAAGGTTATAATGAAACATGGACCTACTGCTTCACTTGGAATCCGAACCATATGGGATTACGCCGGAAATCGAATCCGGATTTCCTGGGCCAAAGACGCTCACATTAACAATATAGTCACGATATAATTCCAAACAATGTAAAGTTAATCCCGCTTTTCTTTAGAATGAAGATACCAGGGACAACTTTACATCGCCTTAGACTTTAAACCAACAATTCCGGAGGGCCAGCCTTCTGAAGGGAACTTGAAGAACAAGCGACAGACAACAAGCTGACTGATTTTTGTTTGACATTTTGTCTTTCTTGTACCCCCATTCGAGACTTTTAAGTAATTAAACACTTAATAAATATAAACAGATGAAAACAAGGCGAGTGGTTTGACGTTTGGAGTCCTGTTCAGCAGCAAAGCTATATGAGACGTTAAACTACAGCTTAACGTAAATTCCTAAGTACATAAGTTCTCGCCGAAAATCAATGTCAGGTTTCTCGCGCCGAAGACATCTGTGCTAATCATATAGCTACGAGGTAACTAAAGATGAAAATATTGTTATGATTGCATTATCGTTATTATTATTATTATTATTATTATTATTATTATTATTATTATTATTATTATTATTATTATTATTATTATTATTATTATTATTATTATTCAAGACTTGAGATTTCAGTGCTGAATCTGAAATCAGACAAAAAAAAGCACATATGTCCGATGAGTGGGAGGAAGGTTAGGGAGAAGTATACAGGGTTTAAGAAGGATACGCCAGGTAAACGGCTGAGAACGACTCCTTTAAACATTATCACTTACACTTTATAACCTCGCACTTGATCTTTGGGAGATCTTAGGTTGACAAATCCAGAGCACCACACAATATGACGTCACTAAATGTGATAGTAAGTTGAGCAGTGTTTGCAACTGATTTGGTGTCTACTTATTAATTTTATACTAGAGTAACAGACCGGTAAAGAAAATATGTTTAAAAATGATTATCTGTTAATAAAGTAATCTAAATTTTTACTGGTCCCCTAAAATTTTCACAGTACGCTTGCAAATGAAGTATAACAGGGTGCAAAATGCCAAAGTCAGACGCACTCGCCGATCCAAAAATAATGGTCGCCAGTATCTCTCAAGTACAAATTGAGAAGTTCCGCCCCCCCCCCCCCAAACGGCCTTTGGTTTGACAAAGAAAGACTTCACATTCCGTGTTTTCTCTCACGCAGTGACAATTATTTTCTTACGAAACAGAAAATGCGGTGCACTGTGAGTTCAGGCAGAAACCATTCCTACTGAACGCGGGCTACTTGGCGACCGGAAAATTTGTGCGCTGAGCTATAATATGATGATTAACTATAATACGTTTGGTCGGGACCCCCTCTCAAACTTCTACCGGGCTTCCCTTAGATTTTTGGGCTGGCTACCAGCCTAGTATGTGAAAAGTGACAGGGCCATAACTTGAGGAGGGAGGGGGCAAATGCTTCCCCAAGGAAGCTCCCCGCCGTTCGAGGGAACCCATTTTAAGACAAAATTTTCTTACTCCGTATACGATATGAACATGAAATTATAAATGAAGCATCGAATATGTCCACTATATTACGTAAACAAAACAACACATAAAAGGTAAATAAAACAAAAATGAGTCGTGGGCCCATTTGAATAAAAAGTTTACTATTAGGGGCCCTAGAAATAATGTTTATTCGTATGGCTTTGATATTTGTCAATATTGTCCCCTTAATTCATTTGTCATGTATGGAACGGGCCCAGAGGTGTAACTAACGACCCGGGCCCATAAAGAGTAAGAGAAAGATGGAAAGGGAGCCCAAGAATTAGAGAAACAACTTTTTTCTAAGAGCACCAAATACGGGTATTAATGCTTACCCCCCTCCCAAGAAAAAAAAATCGAAGTTACGGCGTTAGATAAATGGATGCAGGTGTAGAATACATAAACATAAAAACAGTAATTTATGATTAAAATGAATGACAGCGTGTGAAAGAGGACTGTACTACTAATTTTTAAAAATTATATAACGTTTACTGCGTGTAGAAAACGATGATGTCCTATTTTATGAGTCTGAATTTGCAAAATTTACGAAAGAAGTATGTAATATATTTCTCGGGTTCTGTAGAATTTCGGGGGACCAAAACTACGTAAAAACACAATGTTTATAGGTGGAATGAGTTCATGTTGCGGAAAGATAATTGATATTGATATGTGAGTAATTTGCGAACTGAGTAGACTGGAAATGCCGTGTGCGGAATAGAAAATTTTGCAGTTACTATTTGGTATTAATTAGAATGGACGAATACAACGTGCATTGCGGCGTTCTAACCCGTCTTCGCTTGCTAGCGCTCGCTCGTCAATATTTATTTATTGATACAAGTCTTGGCCATTGCCGGCATCTATGGCGTTAAGCACGTCACATTGGAGGGATGACATCCTCGGCGAGCACACAATCATGGTATGAGGGAGGGAAATAAGGAACGGATAAGGAAAGAAGCTGCCTGAGGCCTGTAAATTAGATACTATCCCGGCTTTTACCTGTAGTCCAGGCTAGCTAAGAGCTGAACCCGGACATAATTGTTGAATTCCTGAAACTTCGTCCACAGATTCCTTGATGTGAATGTAATAACATATTAAAAGTCTCCGCCCCTCCCATGCCTGCGTCATCCAATATGGCGGCTAATCTAATATGGCCGCCAAGGCATATGTTAGGTACATAGGGTTTGAGATAAAGACACCCTGCTCCTAAACTACATAACATATTAACATCCGGTAAACACCATATTAAACAGCATTCATGTAGCTATTATAAACTACATTTTCATATTCATATGATTATTATTTTCTATGTAAGAAAACTTTAAAGCTAAAATTACCTGATATATTTTGCTATTCAACACAGTTTGTGCTTTCATACGGACACAACTAAAGTGATTTATGACTTTTCTTTAATATTGTTGAGTAGAGCACTTAGTTTGCAAAGATTATAATTTTGTTTCATGCTGATAGGCCCATTAGTAGCTGAATTAGAACGTTTTTCATAACATGTTACAAATAAGCAATTCACATTCAAAAAACGTTAGCGGTCGTCGACATGCCTAGTCTAGCTAACAGTTTACTTTGCACATAACTGTTGAAGTCACGAAATCTTGCACACCAAGTCTTTACTATAAATTTAATAACGTAATAAAAAGTCCTCATCTCAGCGATGATCACTATGCTATCAACAATAACAAATACTGTCTGTGATTTCTGAACACTAATGATTAGTCAGCTTAAATCGTTTAACGTTTGGTTCTTTCTGAGAACGCACATTTGTTTCATCATTAAGCTCATCATCTAAATTGTCTGTATCAGAATCAGTAATATATGAATTTCCAGATTGCCGGACATGGCAGTAGGTACAAATACTTGTGCATCGAAGACCAACACTCCTACATTTGCAGCGCGTACATTCAGCAGTTTTGCATGCACATGAAATTAATTTCAGGAGGAAGTCTGGTGCTGGAGGTTGAAGACACGGAATAGGAAGAAACTGTCCATTCAAAGTCTTCCATCCCCATTCATTTGGATTCAGATTGTATCCTAACCGGGACTGCAAATGGTGATATACACGCATGAAGTGTAATCTACTTGCATCTGATGTTGGAGGAAGTGTGGAAAGGTTAAATTGTGATGTCAAACCTTGATTTGCTACACATACCACGTACATCAAATAATGAAGAGAGTTCAATGTTCCGTCAGAAGAACCACCATATAGATGCAATAGAAATTTCTCCCCTGCAGCTGCTACTTCCTCTTGTGTTTTATCTGGCTGTGTGAATACTGAAACAAGTTGGCGAAGAGATTAACTTCTCTCTAACAACAAAAGGAAGGACTTTTTTCCTTTTCCGAATGGTGCTGATGTGGTGTCACAGCCTGAAGCAGCATGCAAGAATAAGAGACTGTTCTGCTCATCACACAATTGATTCTGAATTTTGTTTAGGTTGTATACTTTCTCAGACCGAACAGTACTGCCTGGTTTTACAAACATTATATTTGAGTTTGCTGGTGCCTTGGAAAGTAACAACATTAACAAGTCTGTATCTTCTCCAACTACTCCTACACAGTCATTTGTTGTAGACAGACCTATAGCAGTGTCAATAATTAGACGATCAGCATCTGAATCTGCTTGTTTCACATGAATGTCACTTGATACTAGGATATCTGTGAGACTGGAAATGAATCTTGTTTTATTGTGTTCATTGGCAAGGAACTGCGATTGGTTTGTGGTCACCATCATATTACTATGAAACACGATATCAGCAGACTTCTTACCCAGCTGTCGTCTTCTTCGCTCTTCCCCTTTTGTTGTCAGGCTGTCTAAATAACCATCAAAAATTACTATTATATTGTCTCTATATGTATTTTGCAAACACTGAACATAAAGATTGTACAAATCAATGTAACAACATCCTGATGGCCAGACAACTTTATGAAGTAAATAACCACCATCATAGACATAAGCAGAGCAAGGCACTGAAGTCTCACAAGGCAGCTTGTTTTCAAGAACTGGTATGATGCTAGCCTTGTTGGCTTTCCTCATGCAGCCAATAACAAACAGAGATGAAGGAGTTTGTCAAAGCTCATGTGAAAAACATTGACGTAATTCCTCTTCACTCCTTAAAACACACAACATTCGGTGGAAGAGCTGCAAGTGATTAATTGGAGATTCTTCTCCTCGGATATCGACAACCTGGTTTGTAACTGATGATAATGGTCTTACTTTATCTCGTCTTTGCAGCTGGACGGTAAAAATATTTTTCCCTGTCATAGTTAACATAGCCTTTGTACCACATTCAATAGCAGAATCACAGTTAATTTCAACCCCTCCTACAACTCCAGTAGAAGTAGATAAAAGTTTATTTCCTGTGGTCTGAAAAGGATAATGTTCCAATAGCCAATTCTGAAACATGTTAAGAGCCTTTTCGTCATGTCCTATGCGAGAATCTCTTAATTCTACATGTTGATCTGATGTGATGTTGGGCACACTACTGAAATCTTCAAGGGCAGCAGAAACTTGAGAACACGTTGGTGCTGACAAAGTCCATTTAGCAAGTGTGCTATCTTTAAAACCACGGCCGTGCGTCAGACCTCCAGAAGTCTTCATGGATTTCATCAGAACTTGCTGTATAATCATGTCAGTCCACACACCTGCCCATGGCTTCTGTGATCGGCGCACTGTAAAGTAACCATTTGAGTAGCCTGAAAATTCCTCTGGAGGTAGATTTTCTCTGAGTTGAAGCATTTCTTGCAAATACAGCTGGGCATATTCGACATAGTGAATGTGGCCTGCAGCATGGAAATGTGGTAACATTTTCTGTACACACTACAAATGCAAATCTCAGTCTCCAGTTCGTTCTGCCCTGACATAAAAGCGCATGAAATCCACCTGATGTATGTACTGGAGCCAGAGCTTGCTAGTACGACTATTGGCAGCCAGTAAGTGCAACTTGTCCTCTAATTGTGACATTACCTGCTTCAATATGTCTGATGATACAGCTGAAGATGGTAGTTGTTTTCCTTGGAATACTTCCACACCAAGATTTTGTAGTGCAGATGTCAAACCTTCATCAATCTCGAAATGGTGAGCTGCTACTTTCACAATTGCTGTTTGAGTTAACATATGTGCACGAAGAGCTCTGGCATACGAGTGACCTGACAACATTTTGATAATAGATGATTGTGCATACGCTACGCTCCACAATTCCTCAATTCCAATGCCAGACATTATGTATCCTACTGCTCCCAAATATGACATGAAAATATGAAATCCTCCTAAGCGAATTACAATATTATGTAATTCATCATTTTTCTTAGAAACTTCAACAATTTCCCGAGATTTAATATATAACGGTTGGTCGAATGTTACAAAACACTTGCGTCCTTGCTTTTCACATATATGAGATGCAAAGCTCAATGCACTATACAATGAACTGGGATTGGAGGGAGACAGGTTAATAAATGGCAAGATGAAAATGCCGGAAGGGGAATATTCCTTGTTGCTTTGTTCTATACACTGCATGTATCCACTCCATCCAGGAAGCTTTTGTGGTCCTATTGAAAAACTCCAAATCCACAAGAAGTCAAGAGCCATTTCAATAGATACAGTAGGCGGTTCAAGTATCTCCAAAGTAGATATATCTTCAATTTTGATGACTGTTTTCTGCGAGACACTTGTATTTCAAGATGGGAATAGCACCAAATTGACCAATGCTTGTTCCAGGTGTTACCTTTTTTGGGCGCTCAACAATACTATAAAACTTGACAGCATCAGCTGGCGTCACACATTGCACACCACCAAGGCTGTGAAATGTTCCATAACCATCCATGGTTCTCACGTTGAAATCCGCATTATCGAACACAAACTGCATAAATGCTTTTGGTTCCACAGTGATTTCTACAGGAAGTGAAAGAGCAGATGTTTAATAACGTTGAATTTCACTGTAACCTTCACTGAAACCAATGCTATGAAGAAGATCTACCAGCTGTCGGGATGCGTACCGACGATGAACATGAATTCCTACAGCCAAAAGTAATGGTGATATAAATGAACGAGGCCTGGTTGCTTTTACTATGCAGTTCGCTATAGATACGCATTTTCTTTCTCATGTATCTTTTTCTTTCTTCATCTTCATTATTATTTCCTGAAGGAATATTTGAAGAAAGTCTGGAATGTAAGAAACTCCTCCTTTTTTCATGTCTCCAATAGTTGGATATGTATCCACTGTGTATGTGCACTCTTGTATGTCCTGTCGAATTAGATTTGCTGCAGTTCTAATAATGCGCTCCTTCTCCTTTTCTGGATCTTTGTTGCGTTCACAGTACCAAGCCTCATTTAAGATATTTGATGCTACATCTTTTAGAGTAACAATACTTCTTCTACCTGGAATATCTGTGATTATTACACGATCCTGAAAGTAATCCTTCAGTTTTCGTTTCAACTGTTTGTCACTGTAAGTCACACCTTCTTGTCCAAATTCATTTAATTTTTCTACCAACTCCTCCATAGAATACTGACATTCATCTTCACTTTCCATAAAAGGCACAATTTTACAAAATGTTGATGTTTCTCTGTGAGTAATGGTCTCCCAGGATTATGCAAGGAATTAATTGTTTCTCGAAACGGTGGTGGAAACACTGATCTAGGATTGCAGAATGACTTATAGCATTGCTGATGATATCTTCCTTCTGCTGCAACGAGATCAATAGCACTATTGACACGTGTCTGCACAGCAACTCCCCATTTGTCTGCACGAGCCGTACCATACTTATTAATATTGTCTTTCACTTTCAAGAGGGTTACTTTACTGATGCACTTTCTCTCTTGCTTAGCTTTCTTGCTTTCTTTATCTATATCTGCTTCTTCACCACAGAAGAGACAATGAATTTTGAAGTCAAACTGAGAGGATGTGGAACGAGTGGACAGTCCAGGAAAAACAGTGTTTGGATTATCAAAATCACTATTTCTCAAGTCAGATTTGATTGATGTTTGCCGAGTCAGGCACGTAGCCAGGATTTCGTGAAGAGGGGGGTCCGTGACTGTGGTCATCACAAAAGGGGCTCGATCACTAAACTATTTTACTGGAACATATATTGGTTCGTTTAGCCAGGATTTGGTAACGGGGGGGGGGAAGTGACATGAAATTCTGAAAGCCCAGGAGCTCGATCAATCTAAACTACTTTACTATCAACATATATTGGTTTGTTAGGACAATAAAATGAGGATATGTTGGCAAGTATTTTAATAACAAGTTATGAAGAAATTTCGAGCAAAATAATAAAAAAAAAGTATTGAAAAAGGTTTTGCAATATTTACGTCCTTCTTCTGTTTATTCAAATATAACAATTTTCCTTTCGTTATGACCTCAATTATTATAAAAAGTACATACTGAATACTGTCTTGTAAACTATCTTCTAATATAAATAAAATAAAGAGTTTGTTTGTGTGTTTGTCTGTCTGTCTGTGTGCGGCCTGGGGACCAGACGAGTGGACCGAGAGTTACCAAATTTTGGTCAGGGGTATCTTGGCCCAGGCCCCAGATCAAGACGAAGCGTTTTTTTTTTTTTCAAATTTCGAAACAGTGGAGTCTCAGGGGAGCGATTACCGGGACACGTAAAAGTAGTAGAAAATGACCGATATTTATTTATTTATTTAACAATCACCAGATACAGCTCAGAGGCCATTTTACATTGGATATCCAACAACATTAACAATGAAAAGGATTTGGGAAGGTATCGGTCAGGGCCTCTTTAGTAGGTGCCATCCCGGCATTTACCTAGTAGGACTGAGGGAAGCACTGGAAAACCTCAGTCAGGATGGTAAGCAGCGGGATTCGAAGCCACGACCTCCGGAATGCGAAGCCAACGCTCTACCACTTGAGCTATTAGTGTCGAATTCATATTTTCGAGGTCGCTGAAATCAATGGTGAAACTCTAGTCGCATTAACGTCCAAATTCACGCTATTCGGCTCCAGGCCGGGGGTCACCAGAGGAGGGTGAGATACCAAGACATATAAAAGTAATCTAAAATGACCAATATTAGTGTCAAATCCATAGTTTTCGCGGTCGCTGAAATCAATGGTGACACTTCCATTAGCGATAACTTGCAAGTATGCGGGCCGGGAGTCAGCGGGGGGGGGGGGGATACCGAGACAAATAAAAAATAGCCCAAAATGACCGATATTAGTATCAAATCCATAGTTTTCGCGGTCGCTGTGATCAATGGTGATACTGCCACAGACGTTGACTTCCAAATACAGCTCCTGTGCGAAGAATGTGTATATTCAACTAGTTTTACAATATATGCGTTCCTTTCTCTGTTGAATCAAATGCTAACAGAATTTTCTTTCAACATAATTTTTTGTTTTTATTATTCCGTCAACTACTGTCGGTTCCAAATGACAGGTTAAAGGAGCACCAGAAAATTGTCCTTGAAATAACATGTTTGATACTGCAAGGATGCGATGACGAAAAGTTATGATTGAAAAAGTCCACGCTGTTACACAACGGCATTTATGCTTTCGAAAGCTTGAAATCTCCCTGACTAGTAGCAGGAATTCTGAGAATTCCATAACTTTTCTTGAAATTTCAAATTCCCTGACTCTTGCAGAATACCTCGCTTACCTCGCCACCATATTGCAAGTAATACAAATCTCCTCATAAGAAAGAGTAAGCAAAAGCTTCCTGTAGTTTTCTTTTTAATTTTTAACGCTGATCCTTCTTTTTGTCATTTTATTTTGTTTTATCCTTCCTTAATTTTTTCATTTCTGGTCTCGAAGGGGGGGGTCCGGACCCCCCGGACCCCCCCTTGGCTACGTGCCTGGCCGAGTATATCGTTTTCGACACTCACTGTGCACTACTATAGATGTATATTTGGATAATTCTTCACGCAAGTCATCACTCCTCTGCTCACTTGATGCAATTAGAGTTGACAGACCTCTCTTTACTACAACAGTAAGCGACTCTGTAAGGGTTCTCCCACACAAAATACATGTACTTCCTGTATATGCTGACATCTTCAATCTAACTTCCTACTTGCAAATAGTTTTCATGTAAACCTGATGTCCATTAATACCTGCAAAAGATAAAATTAAAATAAATGTAGCCTGCTACTAAATATATATGTACAATAATAAAAATATATTATATGAAATATACAATAAAAATATGCAGTACATAATATAAAATGCAAAATGTGCAAAAAAAAAAAAACACACACACACAACTACATAATTCCTTCAGTTTAGATAGAAATGAACCCAGTTACAATATTGCAGCTTAGGAAAATGATAAAAAAGATCGGATAACACAGTTTTACTGGCTGCCATATTATATAAAGTAAACATTGCAGAGATGAGGACTTTTTATTACGTTATTAAATTTATAGTAAAGACTCGGTGTGCAAGATTTCGTGACTTCAACAGTTATGTGCAAAGTAAACTGTTAGCTAGACTGGGCATGTCGACGACCGCTAACGTTTTTTGAATGTGAATTGCTTATTTGTAACATGTTATGAAAAACGTTCTAATTCAGCTACTAATGGGCCTATCAGCATGAAACAAAATTATAATCTTTGCAAACTAAGTGCTCTACTCAACAATATTAAAGAAAAGTCATAAATCACTTTAGTTGTGTCTGTATGAAAGCACAAACTGTGTTGAATAGCAAAATATATCAGGTAATTTTAGTTTTAAAGTTTTCTTACATAGAAAATAATAATCATATGAATATGAAAATGTAGTTTATAATAGCTACATGAATGCTGTTTAATATGGTGTTTACCGGATGTTAATATGTTATGTAGTTTAGGAGCAGGGTGTCTTTATCTCAAACCCTATGTACCTAACATATGCCTTGGCGGCCATATTGCATTAGCCGCCATATTGGATGACGCAGGCATGGGAGAGGCGGGGACTTTTAATATGTTATTACATTCACATCAAGGAATCTGTGGACGAAGTTTCAGGAATTCAACAATTATGTCCGGGTTTGACCTAAAATTATGCCAGCTAGACTGGACTACTGGTGTGAATGAGGAAATCACAGGAAAAACCTCATTTAGGATAGCTAGTCTGATAAAGCTGTTACACCTTTTCGACCGACTGACCCTGCCGGAAATCGAACCCAGGACCAAAGGCGAGAGCATTAGCGACTACTCATGCTCAGCAATACTGTCTGAAACTCTTTAGTTAGTGGTATGTTTGGCTTTAGGTAGATTAACCTCAAAGTCATTTAAGAAAACAGCAATGATTTTCAACAAAACATGCTTTCTCCCCGTAATCTCACATATGGCTAGTTTTCAAAGCACATACTGAGAAAAAAAATTGAAGGTAGCGTACTTAAAATGGTAGGTTACATGCGTAATTCCTGTAGTTTTTGGACTTAACGTACAGCAAACGTATAACTGAAAACGCATGTTTTATAATACTTTCTGTATAAGTGTTCCATCTATACGTACTTTCCGTATGAAACAATATAGGCTGTCAGGATCTCACATACAAATTGACGCAGAATCTCCATAGTAGAATAGACTATAGCTGCAGAATGTAACATAGGTGATATACGGAAAACTGTTAGATGTTAGACATCCTGCAATGGAATGATGTAACATCTAAGGACAGTGCGTATGTAGCATATGCTCCATACTGATTTCTGTAGTAAGCAACAGGATTTAGTATATTTGTACAATATACCGCTGTCCGGAGAAGGGATTTTTCTTAGTGTGCAGTTCATAAGCAAGGGCGACCATGTTGTGGTTTCCAAGGGGGGGGGGGCAAGTACAAGCGACGTTTCAAATATAGTTTCAAATTTTGCTGTAAGTAATGTCAAAATGCTAATGGGTTTTCAATTTTCCCAAGTACAATAACCTCTTAGGGGGGAGCGCCCCATCTTGCCCCCCCCCTGATGGGCACCCTTGTTCATAAGTAATGCATTTATGTGGGTGCTGAACCTGTGGGTTCAGTATTTCTTGATAAATTCATTAAATGTTGTGCGTGTAATCCACAACGCTCACAGATATAAGCGGGAATTCATGTCACTTAATGACCTTTCCATTTTAAGGGAGTAATAAATGCGAAAATTGTCGATAAGTGATTCGCCTAATTTGATTTTGCGAATAGTTCGTACTATGAGTAGTATGGGCTGCACTTCAGGACACTTTTTGGCCCCTGGGTCCCTGCCTCAGGACCCATGGTCCCTGGCCGGGGTCAATGACCTAGGGGTACCTTGGCCCACCCCCTAAATTTTGGCAGGGGTACATAGGACCACCCCCCTTAAATTTTGGAAATTGCCAAATCTAAAAATTGGGTATGGTAGCCTAGGACCACAGTATGTACCTCTATCCGTATTGGGTGTCTATGTCGTTCCCTTTTATGGGTAAAAAATTGCCAAAAATTCAAATTTCGGGGGTTTTTGACCTAATTTATCCCCTTTGATGAGGTGTTATTACCTTATATAGTTATATGGGCGTATACAGGGGTTCATTACCTTTCATAAGACATGGGTATATTAATGCACCCCTTGAAAAATTTGGGAGGGGTACTTTGGCCCACCCCTTAAATTTTGGAAATTGCCCAATTTCAACATTGGGTATTATAGTATAGGACCCTAATATGTATTATGATAAATTTGGGTGGTCCACCTCATTCCCTTTTAGGGGTACCAAATTGCCAAAAATATAAACGTAAGCAATACGTTGTACCACGTGTTTGGTTTTCGACCTAATTTATCCCCTTGGATGAGGCCCTATTACCTTATATGTTTATATGAGCGTATACAGGGGTCCATTACTTTTCATAAGACATGGGTATATTAATGCACCCATTGAAAATTTGGGAGGGGTACCTTGGCCCACCCCTTAAATTTTGGAAACTGCCCAATTTAAACATTTGGTATTATAGTATAGGACCCTAATATGTATTATGATAAATTTGGGTGGTCCACCTCGTTCCCTTTTAGGGGTACAAAATTGCCAAATTTTAGTACAACCACGTGTTTGGTCTTTTGACCCAATTTATCGCCTTGGATGAGGTCCTATTACCTTATATGGTTATTTGGTTATGTATAGGGGTCTATTACCTATCATAAGACATAAGTACATTTGTGCACCCCGGGAGGGGTACCTTGGCCCACCCCTTAAATCTTGGAAATTGCCCAATTTAAACATTTGGTATTATAGTATAGGACCCTAATATATATATTACTATAACCTCGTTCCCTTTTAGGGGTACAAAATTGCCAAAAATATAAACGTAAGCAATACGTTGTACCACGTGTTTGGTTTTTGACCTAATTTATTCCATTGGATGAGGTCCTATTACCTTATATCGTTATATGGTCGTGTATAGGGGTCCATTAGCTATCATAAGACATAGGTACATTTGTGCACTCCTTTAAATTTTTGGTAGGGGTACATTGGACCACCCCTTCAATTTTGGAAATTGCTCAATTTAAACATTTGGTATTATAGTATAGGACCCTAATATGTATTATGATAAATTTGGGTGGTCCACCTCGTTCCCTTTAAGGGGTACAAATTCGCCAAATTTTACTACAACCACGTGGTTATTTTTTTGGCACAATTTATCCCCTTGGATGAGGTCTTATTACCTTATATGGTTATATGGTAATGTATATTGGTTCATTCCCTATCATAAGACATGGGTATAATGATGCACCCCGGGAGGGGTACTTTGGCCCACCCCTTTAATTTTGGAAATTGCCCCTTTTACATGTTTGGTATTATAGTATAGAACCCTAATATATATTACTATAAATTTGGGTGGTTCACCACGTTTCCTTTGATGGGTACGAAATTGCCAAATTTTAGTACAACCACGTGTTTGGTTTTGGCTCAATTTATCCCCTTGGATGAGGTCCTATTACCTTATATGGTTATATGATCATGTATAGGGGTCCATTCCATATCCCCTTAAATTTTGGAAATTTTCCAATTTAAGCATTCGGTATCATAGTACATGACCTCAACATGTATCATGATAAATTTGGGTGGTCCATCTTGTTCCCTTTCATGGGTAAAAATTACTAAAATATAAACATAAGCAATATGTTGTACCATGCGTTTGGTTTTTGGCCCAATTTCTTCCCTTTGATGGGGTTCTATTACCTTATATGGTTATCTGGTCATGTATATGGGTTCATTTCCTATCATAAGACATGGGTACATTGACGCACCCTTTAAAATTTTGGGAGGAGGTATCTTGGCTCATCCACTCGGTTTTAGAAATTGTTTAATATAAGCATTTGGTATCATAGTACAGGACTTCAATATGTACCACTATAAATTTGGATGGTCCACATCGTTCCCTTTCATGGGTAAAGAACTACCAAAATCGAATTTCGGAGGTTATTGACCCCTTTGATAAGGATTTAGCACGTTATATGGTTTATTACCTTTATATGTTTATGTTCCCTTTTAAATTTGGGAATTATCAAATAACAAAATTCGGTAAACGTTTTCTAGGACCCATTGGTGTTCCTCTTATGGCCAAATATTCAAAATTTAAATGTTATTGACCGGCTTTATTATTGAATAAGTACAGGATTTATTACTTTTTTCATAAGACACAGGTGTATTTGTGTACCAATCTTAAATTTTGGGAGGGGGTACAGTTCTTATTGTCGTATCAATAATTGGTAATTGGATAGTATCTCATTCATTGGGTAAATCATTGTCAAATATGAGTATGATCACGTGATCTGTTATTAACCTATGATGGGATTAGGAGTCCAGGACATTGGTACATTAAAACTTTGTAGTATAATTTGAGATTACGTCATTGGTTTTGATTATTCACTCCAAATATAAACGTAAGCAAGACGTTGTACCACGTGATTGTCCTTGATGAGGTAGTGTACAGGGATTCATTTCCTTTGTTGTGGTACTTCTTAAGTTTGAGTACACACACTTCTAGAAAACAGTTGGTTCTATTCAGGTAAACAATTGACGGACATTATTGACCTTATTGAACATATAATGATATGATTAACTCTAAGACTTAGGTATATCAAGAGAAGTATTCTTTAAATTTGGGAATGGTGATAAAAAGAATTTTAACATAAAGCGCGAAATTTGAAACAATACATTGAACTTTAGTCACAGCTCATAGTCTAAGATCATTGGTGGTGATTGATTTGACCTTGAGCTTTAGAAATCTGATAGCTAACCTTATTGAATCTTATGACTCATAGACGAAAGGCAATACATGCTACAACAGTTTGAAATTTAATCATAAGGTGATGTAATCTGACACTAGCAAAGTTATTGTTAATGCAATTTGATTGGCTGAGCACTATCTTTCGTGCAATCTGATTGGTTGATCACTATCTTTCGTGCAATCTGATTGGTTGATGAGTTTCAAATCTTTGCTGTATTCAGTTTTTAAGTTTTGTTTTACATTTAAAAATCTTGGTTTCGTTCAACATTTTGCACTCACTGATAAATATGATCAAAACCGTTTATTTGTTAATCGAATAGTTAAAAACCGGATAAAGTTTGACGGTTAACCGTGAAACGTAAAAATTTTTAGTTTGAAATTTTTTTTTGCTTGAAACATTTTGTTTGAAAATTCTTGCTTTCAAATTTTTTGTTTCAGAATTTTGTTTGAAAATTTTTTTGACAACTTTTGTTTCAAAAATTTTTTTTGTTTGAAATTTTTTCGTTTCAAAATTTTGTTTAAAATTTTTGTTTGAAATTTTTCGTTTCCAAATTTTTTGTTTGAAATTTTTTGTTTCAAAATTTTGTTTGAAATTTTTTTTCGTTTCAAAATTTTGTTTGAATTTCTTTCGTTTGAAATTTTTTTTCGTTTCAAAATTTTGTTTCAAAGATTTTTGTTTGAAATTTTGGTTTGACATTTTTAAAATTTGTGCACTCATTAGTAAAGAACCGGAACTGTTTAGAACTAAAACCTCTGGCAACATTGTGGTGCAATAGTACACGTCAGAACATGATAACCCAACGTCATCATATGTAAGTATCGTTCGAGTTAGTATTCATCATAACATCATCATGGCTACTTGTCTGCAGTTTCTAAACACACGTGATGTGATGAAATCATTTACCAAGATTACTGATTTACAACAGAATGTACCTTATAGAATCTTAGCTAGCCAAATGATCCCTACAAAGTTTGGATTAAGAATCGTAGTGAAGCTTGAAAATGATAAGAATATAATTTTACCAGCAAGATATTTACCCATGGAAGCATCAAAACAAGAAGAACTGCTGCGTTTCTTAAATACTGGATCTGTATCTTTATGTTATAAAAGACTCTTGGGTCGAAGTCATCAATTTGAATTTAGTACACAGCCAGATTCGTCAGCAATTGTGATGAAATCATGAATTCAAACGTCAGCACATCAGACATAGTTGTATGAATTTGGTTGGTCAGCATGACGTCAGCAACTGTGATGAAACCATAAATTCAAATGTCAGCACATTCCTTTCCAATGACGTCAGCCGTAGTTCTATAAACCAGCAAATACAGTGTCATCCCACGAAATCATTTGAGCAAGTGCTTTTCAGGTGGAAAGATGTGTACTTCTAACGATAAAGAGTTCATCTTCGCAAGCTATTATCCAATAAATATATTTCAAACAAAACATGTGATGATTGGTATCAGTGCTAGAACATTTGAACCAGTGATTCGATTGGGCAAAGCAGAACAATTTGGTGTACAACTGACCTGTGAAGAATGGCAAATATTATGTTCACGAATCGACCAAATGAACGATTATTTTCATGATGAGCTAAATGTGACCATAGTCAAATCATTAGGCTCAAATCATGAAGTGGTGCTGCGTACAGTCCTCGAAGAGAAGATGGTGCTGTTACGTAAGAAGAGTACATTCCATGTCCCTCGCAACATGGTGTATCTAACGGAAACAGAATGGAACAAATTTATAAACTTATTCCAGTGTGTGAAACATGCAGTGGAAGTGTGCAACAAAACTAGTATATTCCTGAAAAAGTACTATTTTGAAAAATGTGTTATGCATATTGTACAACATGTATCTAGATATTGTGATGGTTGTCAACATCGTTCGTGGGTGCATACCTGTATTGATAAACAGTTTATTTGTGATCAAATGGACATTGAGTTTCCACCAATTGATATTGCAATAGACCTTAAAAGACTTCAATTGGAATTAAAATTATATGCTAAAGACAAACTAGTGCAAGAAGTTCAAAATTCATTGTATCGACAATATCCAGAACCACTATCTGGTATGGATGTATGTGGAGTGTAATAAAATGATCCATTTCAATGAATTGTGTTTTTTTTTTCATTTCAAGTACAACCCATGTTCTGACGTGTACTATTGCAACACAATGTTGCCAGAGGTTTTAGTTCTAAACAGTTCCGGTTCTTTACTAATGAGTGCACAAACTTTAAAAATGTCAAACCAAAATTTCAAACAAAAATCTTTGAAACAAAATTTTGAAACGAAAAAAAAATTCAAACGAAAGAAATTCAAACAAAATTTTGAAACGAAAAAAAAATTCAAACAAAATTTTGAAACAAAAAATTTCAAACAAAAAATTTGGAAACGAAAAATTTCAAACAAAAATTTTAAACAAAATTTTGAAACGAAAAAATTTCAAACAAAAAAAATTTTGAAACAAAAGTTGTCAAAAAAATTTCAAACAAAATTCTGAAACAAAAAATTCAAACAAAAAATTTGAAAGCAAGAATTTTCAAACAAAATGTTTCAAGCAAAAAAAAATTTCAAACTAAAAATTTTTACGTTTCACGGTTAACCGTCAAACTTTATCCGGTTTTTAACTATTCGATTAACAAATAAACGGTTTTGATCATATTTATCAGTGAGTGCAAAATGTTGAACGAAACCAAGATTTTTAAATGTAAAACAAAACTTAAAAACTGAATACAGCAAAGATTTGAAACTCATCAACCAATCAGATTGCACGAAAGATAGTGATCAACCAATCAGATTGCACGAAAGATAGTGCTCAGCCAATCAAATTGCATTAACAATAACTTTGCTAGTGTCAGATTACATCACCTTATGATTAAATTTCAAACTGTTGTAGCATGTATTGCCTTTCGTCTATGAGTCATAAGATTCAATAAGGTTAGCTATCAGATTTCTAAAGCTCAAGGTCAAATCAATCACCACCAATGATCTTAGACTATGAGCTGTGACTAAAGTTCAATGTATTGTTTCAAATTTCGCGCTTTATGTTAAAATTCTTTTTATCACCATTCCCAAATTTAAAGAATACTTCTCTTGATATACCTAAGTCTTAGAGTTAATCATATCATTATATGTTCAATAAGGTCAATAATGTCCGTCAATTGTTTACCTGAATAGAACCAACTGTTTTCTAGAAGTGTGTGTACTCAAACTTAAGAAGTACCACAACAAAGGAAATGAATCCCTGTACACTACCTCATCAAGGACAATCACGTGGTACAACGTCTTGCTTACGTTTATATTTGGAGTGAATAATCAAAACCAATGACGTAATCTCAAATTATACTACAAAGTTTTAATGTACCAATGTCCTGGACTCCTAATCCCATCATAGGTTAATAACAGATCACGTGATCATACTCATATTTGACAATGATTTACCCAATGAATGAGATACTATCCAATTACCAATTATTGATACGACAATAAGAACTGTACCCCCTCCCAAAATTTAAGATTGGTACACAAATACACCTGTGTCTTATGAAAAAAGTAATAAATCCTGTACTTATTCAATAATAAAGCCGGTCAATAACATTTAAATTTTGAATATTTGGCCATAAGAGGAACACCAATGGGTCCTAGAAAACGTTTACCGAATTTTGTTATTTGATAATTCCCAAATTTAAAAGGGAACATAAACATATAAAGGTAATAAACCATATAACGTGCTAAATCCTTATCAAAGGGGTCAATAACCTCCGAAATTCGATTTTGGTAGTTCTTTACCCATGAAAGGGAACGATGTGGACCATCCAAATTTATAGTGGTACATATTGAAGTCCTGTACTATGATACCAAATGCTTATATTAAACAATTTCTAAAACCGATTGGATGAGCCAAGATACCTCCTCCCAAAATTTTAAAGGGTGCGTCAATGTACCCATGTCTTATGATAGGAAATGAACCCATATACATGACCATATAACCATATAAGGTAATAGAACCCCATCAAAGGGAAGAAATTGGGCCAAAAACTAAACGCATGGTACAACATATTGCTTATGTTTATATTTTAGTAATTTTTACCCATGAAAGGGAACAAGATGGACCACCCAAATTTATCATGATACATGTTGAGGTCATGTACTATGATACCGAATGCTTAAATTGGAAAATTTCCAAAATTTAAGGGGATATGGAATGGACCCCTATACATGATCATATAACCATATAAGGTAATAGGACCTCATCCAAGGGGATAAATTGAGCCAAAACCAAACACGTGGTTGTACTAAAATTTGGCAATTTCGTACCCATCAAAGGAAACGTGGTGAACCACCCAAATTTATAGTAATATATATTAGGGTTCTATACTATAATACCAAACATGTAAAAGGGGCAATTTCCAAAATTAAAGGGGTGGGCCAAAGTACCCCTCCCGGGGTGCATCATTATACCCATGTCTTATGATAGGGAATGAACCAATATACATGACCATGTAACCATATAAGGTAATAGGACCTCATCCAAGGGGATAAATTGTGCCAAAAAATTAACCACGTGGTTTAGTAAAATTTGGCGAATTTGTACCCCTTAAAGGGAACGAGGTGGACCACCCAAATTTATCATAATACATATTAGGGTCCTATACTATAATACCAAATGTTTAAATTGAGCAATTTCCAAAATTGAAGGGGTGGTCCAATGTACCCCTACCAAAAATTTAAAGGAGTGCACAAATGTACCTATGTCTTATGATAGCTAATGGACCCCTATACACGACCATATAACGATATAAGGTAATAGGACCTCATCCAATGGAATAAATTAGGTCAAAAACCAAACACGTGGTACAACGTATTGCTTACGTTTATATTTTTGGCAATTTTGTACCCCTAAAAGGGAACGAGGTTATAGTAATATATATATTAGGGTCCTATACTATAATACCAAATGTTTAAATTGGGCAATTTCCAAGATTTAAGGGGTGGGCCAAGGTACCCCTCCCGGGGTGCACAAATGTACTTATGTCTTATGATAGGTAATAGACCCCTATACATAACCAAATAACCATATAAGGTAATAGGACCTCATCCAAGGCGATAAATTGGGTCAAAAGACCAAACACGTGGTTGTACTAAAATTTGGCAATTTTGTACCCCTAAAAGGGAACGAGGTGGACCACCCAAATTTATCATAATACATATTAGGGTCCTATACTATAATACCAAATGTTTAAATTGGGCAGTTTCCAAAATTTAAGGGGTGGGCCAAGGTACCCCTCCCAAATTTTCAATGGGTGCATTAATATACCCATGTCTTATGAAAAGTAATGGACCCCTGTATACGCTCATATAAACATGTAAGGTAATAGGGCCTCATCCAAGGGGATAAATTAGGTCGAAAACCAAACACGTGGTACAACGTATTGCTTACGTTTATATTTTTGGCAATTTGGTACCCCTAAAAGGGAATGAGGTGGACCACCCAAATTTATCATAATACATATTAGGGTCCTATACTATAATACCCAATGTTGAAATTGGGCAATTTCCAAAATTTAAGGGGTGGGCCAAAGTACCCCTCCCAAATTTTTCAAGGGGTGCATTAATATACCCATGTCTTATGAAAGGTAATGAACCCCTGTATACGCCCATATAACTATATAAGGTAATAACACCTCATCAAAGGGGATAAATTAGGTCAAAAACCCCCGAAATTTGAATTTTTGGCAATTTTTTACCCATAAAAGGGAACGACATAGACACCCAATACGGATAGAGGTACATACTGTGGTCCTAGGCTACCATACCCAATTTTTAGATTTGGCAATTTCCAAAATTTAAGGGGGGTGGTCCTATGTACCCCTGCCAAAATTTAGAGGGGGTGGTCCTAGGTACCCCTAGGTCATTGACCCCGGCCAGGGACCATGGGTCCTGAGGCAGGGACCCAGGGGCCAAAAAGTGTCCTGAAGTGCAGCCCATACTACTCTATGTGCGACTTTGTCCATGCGGCGTCTAGGGTACGGTCGACTTCGATAAGCTAATGAACCGTAATACTTCAAAAGTTGAGCCTTTGGGTGCGTAAACGTAAACCTCGTGTATCTTAGGTATAGGCTGCATAATTACTTTATTACATCAGTGTTAATGTGCATCCTTAAATTGGGATGGATAGAGCGTTTACGATCAACAATACGTGGACAAATTCATATTACTTTGAAACTCACATTTCTTGATGAAAATAGTGTCATCACGCCTTCTAGACTGTACATGTGTTGGCGCATGATAGTAATTAACCAGGAACAGGTAAAATTCAGGGGCGCTACGAGATATAATTGTACCAAAATTTTATTTTTTTAAAATTTATGGGTGCACACCTAGTAGTAGTAATAGTATAGTAGTAGTAAGGCAGCAATAGTAGGGAGGTAGTTTAGTAGTAGCCAGGCCCTCAACCAGAGGGGGCTAGGGGGCAGGTCCCCCTAAACTTTTTGTGGCCCCTCCAGACTTCAATAGAAAATTTTATTATTAATACAAAAAAAACACTTTAGATATTTATAAGATAATTTTAGTGACCCCCCCGTAACATATTCACAGCCCTCCCAAACCTTTGTAACTGGTTTCGGCCCTGGTAGTAGCAATGATAGTATCGGTATAATAATAGGCTAGTAGTAGTAGTAAAGTAAGGCAGTAATGGTAGTAGTTGAGTAGTAGTAGTAATAATAGTATACTACTAGTAGTAGAGTAGCAGTAGTTCGGATTAGGTTAGGGTAGGTTCAGGAAAGCGAAATTGTCTAATTTTAGTCCCTTGTACATTAGTTTGCAGCCTTGGAATAACGCCCTTATGGAGAGTTTCATAGAAATGAAAGCAACATCTTATTGCTGTATCTATGTTCACAGATGACTTACATATTCTACGCCATCATAAATAAATTCCCTAAACATTTGTCTTTTGTTCTGAATTAACACCTTTTATCTGTAAATTGTAATTTTAAAAATGTCCACGTATTCTTAATCCCGTTTCTGCCACTCCTAGACACTAACTAAACCTACAAGAATTCATTTGGTGCTAAAAGAAATTGATATATCATGAATGTCAGTATACTTATAAAATAGAACATAACTGAGGAAACCTGAAATTTCAATCTTGATACACGTATCAGTGCGTAGCACGAAATGAGATTTTAAAAAAAATCCCGGCGTTCTTCTCGCCTTTGATGGGACAAGCCGCAATTGTTTACGCATTATTCTGTGCATTGTTTGTGTATAATCTTGTTCATTTATTGAATGTGAAACGCAACTCCCACAACCGCTGTAACAACATAATGTGTTTTTTATTGTGCACCAGTACACGAACAAATTCCAGGTATGTCTTAAATTATAATCCATCTTGGCATATTATCTCAGCCGTAATGCTGTCAACAGAGCTGCCTTGGTTATGGATACACTGCGCATGAAGTGCTCCAGGGTAGTGACGACATTAGGTGACGTCAGGTCCTGTTGCTCTGGTTATGTCAACTTAAGAACTCCCCTTGATGTTCCTGCTCCGCCCTGCCCTTGTGCGGATTTGATGCAAAACTAACTTGTGCAGACCAATCAGCAGAGATTGACCTATATTTTACGCACTTGATATAATTGCATCAAGACGATTGCATTATCGATAAAGACAGGACAATAACATCTGTTACAAAATATCTCTCCACGTGCAATGCACGTACGAATGCAGTAGTTCATTTTTTAAACTATCTCTATACGAAACTCGTTATGTTTAAATGGGCCTATTCCATCAATGGATTTTCATTCTGCTACGAATGCTTTCAAAAATGATTTGCTTTATAATTCACTGGGGAGTGCAATGGACCTAAGAAAACAGACACATGAATAGCACATAGAGAGAGGTTAAGAGCAAGGCTAAGGCCAGTTTTAGACGAAAGCATTTATCGTAGCATTTCTCGTAGCAGATGTGCTGCCAAAAATCTCGTATAATATTCTATGTCATGAAAAGTATATTGTGCTTTTACATGGTAGCATTTTGATAAGCATTTTGTCGTGACGTAGCAAACAAATCACTGGAGAAGAGCGCAATTATGGCTCCAAAACTAAAAACAGATATTTCAGTCATGATTTCTTCTAAAGCTCGTTTTCGCATATGGTTATGATGATACAAAGGACTTTTGACGGTGCAGTTATACTATACAGATCCATAGATTTTAAAATTTACAGAAGAAATTTCTAATGTTTTAATAGTGTATAAGTAATGAAAATATGGTGTGCACTTACATCTGAGATGCGTATTTATGTGGAAATATAGAAATTAAAGTCGAACCTGAAATGCACGTAATTTTCAATAAGCTGCCATAAAATTTTGGCAGGTCTGTAACTTCCCCATTTTGTATCGAAAACAGAACCCAACCATCCCCATCGGGGCTTCTAACCCATTCCCACTACTTACTTCTCCTCCTCCTCCTCCTACTACTATTATTCTTACTACTACTACTACTGCTGCTGCTTACTACTACTACTTACTCCTCCTCCTCCTCCTCTTACTACTACTACTAATACTTATACTATGGATCCGTATAGTAAAACTACACGTTACCACCTGTGAAAGTGAACCTGCACCGGAAAATGCAAGAGCACACCAATAAATGAAACGAGAAAGTTTTTTTTAATGAATTTCTGTATGTATCCGTATAGTGAAACTGCACGCTTTAACTTTGTACAAACAAGGATGTTCCTCATATTTTTTTAATCAACATAATAATAGTATCCCTACTCTAACTTTTTTCTTTACTACAATTCAATTTCCCACACGTCGCTTCTTTTTAACACACTACGGCGCTGCAATCGGAGCAGAAATGCTGGGGAAAATGCTACGAAATAGAGCAGGTTCTATCGACAAGAAATGCCATAGGATATGCCATGGCATGGGAAATGCTATAGCATTTGCTACTTTACACGGTAGGATATCGATGATACGATTTTTGATACGAGAAATGCTACGACAAATGCTTCCGTCTAAAACTAGCCTAACTGATCTCAAAACACTAGCCTTAAAACGCAGCAGACAATTGTACGTTTCATTTACTGCAAATTTTGAAGTCACATTCCAAAAGCTAGCAATTTACAGGAAAGATGTAGTAATTTAGATTTCATTTTCAAATTGAATTTAGCTTTCCTAAATTCAGCGTTAAATAACAGCCCGGGGCTGCAGTCGCCGCCTGGCCATTACCAATCCAGACATCTGACGTACCTTCAACTCCAGGTGCTTCCATTAAATACACAAAGCTTTGTGTATATATAAAATTGCAAAAATGATTTCATTCTTAGGGTTCACTCGAGCATACGGTTCTACCAAATAGAAAATTTATAGGTAAAAACTATGTGAAACATTTGTCGTGAAAGAATGAGAGAATAAATATAAGTAATTTATGTCAGTGCACAGCATATTAAAATTAATTTTGAGCGAGAGTGAAAATATTGTATGTGTAAGTGTGCTCTTCCACTATCCTCTTTTATGCGTATACCCCCGTCGCTGACGCGCCTGCTCCCTACGGACGTTTGTAGATTCCTCGCTAATGGGGCGTTTACACTTAGTTGAATTCGATTCAGTTGAATTCACGTCACTTTCAACTTAATCGACCGTGTAAACGGGACTTCAATTTAATCGCTTGTTGATCGAAGGCGACTAATCGACTGGCAACTGAATTGAAAGACGTTTTATTTTCTTCTGCTATAACACCGCAAATTGTACCAATTACTGCTTCCTTGGACATCTTTAAAATTGCCAGTCGATTTCGAATCGACCAGAGGAGAGCGAGTCGACAAGCAGCATTCAATTTCGGTTGAAACAATTGAACACATCCATCGATCTGATTCGGCCTAGTTGCTTCGATTTAGTCGCAAATGCAACGAGTCGATTTAGCCGTTCGACTTAATCGACCAAGTGTAAACGCCCCATAAGGCTGCTGATTGGGCTAGATAGCATACTTGGTTTTTGGCTGCCACCTAGCACAAGTTAATTCGTTTTTGGAGGCATGTATTTCTACTGAGCCCTCCTGAAGTCAATCTGCAGGTAATAATGGAACTCTTCATTTAATGTATGCTCTGCTAAAAGCCACACAAAGTTCTAACCTAGCGTAATAATGTAAGAAATGTTTCAAAATTCGGTAGAACAGTCTGCTGCAGTAATGCCCATTTTATTTTGGGCCTGCAAATAGTTGAAATCCGCTTGTCTTGAAGCAGTGGCGTATTTACGATTTTCTTTCGGGAGGGGCTTTGCTAACTTTCGGGGGGAGCTTTGCCTGAAAATGTGAAAATTCTGCAAGATATTTCATATACTTTACTCAGTGGCGTATTTAGGGGGGTGGCTTCCGGGCTTAAGCCCCCCGAAATCTTACTTAGTATAGTAAAGTAAATGAAATATCTTGCAGAATTTTCACATTTTCAGGTAAAGCCCCCCCCCTAAAGTAGCAAAGCCCCTCCCGAAACAAAATCGTAAATACGCCACTGACTTTACTATAGTAAGTAAGATTTCGGGGGGGCTTAAGCCCGGAAGTCCCCCCCTAAATACGCCACTGTCGAAGCATAACCTCGCTACCTTTGAATTTTTCGATCTGACAATACTGACAGTAATAACAATAAGCGCATTGTTCATAGGGAGTTCAACAGTGGCCGTTACGGCTAATGCCTCGTGTGTTGTGGTGTTCTGTGAGGAAGAGAGTTGAGTTGGATTTCCTATACACCTAAACGACACTTACACTTTTTATTACATTTACACGTACACACATCCCCTTCTTTTTTATACTCTTTCCTTTTTCATTTTACATTTCCATCTTTTCTCTTAACTTTTTGCGCTGTTGAACTTGGCTTTCATCTCTCTTACACTGTCTGAACTCCCTTCCCGATTTTGACCTTTTCCCGATTGTGTCCTGTCTTCCCAATTGTGTCCTGTATTTAATTCAATATTGTTCCTGAATCATACATCCTCCGTGTGCGGTATATATAGACACTATTGAGATTGTAGCAGACGTGATTGTATAGCTGGTGCACCTACCTTTTTTACCGATAATGGTATAAGACAAGGGACAAAGTACGTGGAATTGGTGTGAAATTGATTTTAAACAATTGTTTTGATATATAATTGATTTTAAACATTAATATCAACTATTAAACGAGAGAAAAGCCAGTAATATATATAAAACAAATAATACATATGATGTATTACGATTAACAGATTTGATATTAGTATTGTGTCGCTTGAACAACTCTTAAGGGTATGTTATATGTATTGTGTGGTTTGGAAAGGGGATCTTTTGAAATGTACTATTTTTGAATGTTATCGCGTAATTCAATATGCAAGAAAAATATCGTGTAGATTGATTGTACGGATCCCTACATAAATTCATATAATGTGTACTTACTTCTGCATTCACTATTTGTACCTTCAGTAATCATTTTTGAGGTGTGCAAATGCATTTCCCAGTGCAGATTCACATTGTTTTGCGCAGAATGCCAACGAACCTGTGGTAAGTTGCCATTTAAAAGCACGAATGCTCTGTAGTGTGAGTCAGGGCAGGTACTCGGTAGGGTTGCACAAGTGTTGGCGATGGAATGCGACCGTAGAGAGCAGGCGCGTCAGCGATATTAGGTGTAAGCGTAACGAAAGTTGTGGAAAACCAATGCTTTCACTTTATAAGGGTATGTGATTGATTACTTCATCCATATTCATTTGGAAATTAAAAGAGAACCTGCATTACAGAGTTTCTCTTCAAAATCACTTGATAGTAATTACAGTTAATTATTATTACTGTTATTATTTGCAACTGTGCTGAGTATACATACAGTGTGGACGTATGGCTTAAAAAACTGCAGTGCATGAAACACTAAAAACCACGAATGCTCTCGAAGTCAGGAGCGCAGCCGGGTGCCGTGAGCCACAGCGAGGAGTTCGTCCGTAGGTTGCAGGCACATTAGCGGCGGTGGGTATACGTATAAAGATCTGTGTAATGACTCATTATAAGTTACACTACCGACTACAGATCCGTTGGTGGATTTGAGGGACAGACTAATAGCTATCCAAAATATTTACCTTCTACTATTCTATTAATCTCAGTACTCTTTTGTCCTGACGACTTGTAAGAACTTCACGAATACTTCAGTAACTCCGAATATACTCTGAATCACCTTTACTTTTTACACTGTACTCCATGGGTACATGAAGGAGAAAATGTGTGGTGCAACATATTACATCACGATTTCTGCTTAAGTACAAAGCAATATCGGAGGGGAGAACACAACATACTTCTATTATTCAGATACTGGTCTATTACAATATCATTAATAATTTATTCTGTAAATTTTGGAAATTGTGCATCCATCACTACTTTATGAGCGAACACGAGAATACCATGTTTGTCTTTCTTTCATGTATTTTCGAGTACATACGCATATCATACGGAAGGACACACCATATTTTGATTATTTACATATTCTATTGAAATATAACAAATTTATTCTGTAATTTTACATATCTGGATCCCTACATTCAATCTGCACCAAGGATATTATTTATGCATGTAAAATAGTGTGGGCATATTATCCAGCTCAGAGTTATTTTTTATTATTTTTTCAATAAGTTCGGTGTAAGTATGAAGTCATTCTCGTGCTATCCTATTTCAGAAAATGTTTTGGCACATTTCGTCAGGAAAATTCACGGTTCCTACCTTAGAAGGCCTTTGTGCCGCAGAATAACTCCAACATGTTTAGAATTAGAGTAGGCTAGGTTAGATTTAGTTTAGTTTCGGCCTGATTGAATATTCTGAACTTGGCTCTGCGGATTTAACCCCTTCAAAAGTGTGAGTAACGAGAAGAGTTGGATTTTCGGAAGAGATTCACTTTAGGTGGGATTTACCGTTTTGCTTATAAATGGTGTTTGGACATATACCATAAAAACAACAGTGCAAGAAACTGGTTAAGTTCCAAAGTTGGTCGTTCGTTTCTAGCAAAAATGCTTGCTGTTTGTTTGGTTGATAATATATAAAGACAGAGGAAGTTGTATTTATTTATTTTTTTTTTCTTATTAGCAGTTATAAACGTAGAACTACTTGGCAAGCGGAGGGAACTACTTCGCGCAAAGTTACTGCATCGTTGAATTGTGGGAAAGGAACGAGCATTTGTATTCTGAACATGGCTGCAGGTGTACAGAGACGCTCCAATTGGTATCCTTACGCAGAAACGAGAAATTACACTATTTTTAACAAATTGTGTGCAAGCTTCTGTAACCCTAAGCTACCTCTATCCTACTGTATTATACTCTTTTAAAACGGTCCTAAAAGTTGATGTCATTTAGATTTTCTTAGCTGTTATTATGAAGTTTGTGGAAAACCAGACGGACGACCAACTTGTAAATGCCCAAGAAACCAGGGTTTGCCCAAGCGGGCCCATCCCGAAAAAACCCGGTGGGTTTTTTCGGGTTGGACCCACCTGAAAAAACCCACCTGGGTTTTTGACCAGTTTGTTAGTATATTATTGATACAACTAAGGTGATCACATTGTAAGTGATTTTTATCACATTTTAGTCTTTCCTTGGGTGGATTAGAGGCTTTCACGCTAAGGTATACAACAACATTTAATATAAGGCCTTTATAAAGTTCTGAATGCACTGAATGAACTTATAAAAAATAAAAACTTACCTTAGCTTGCTATTGTTATAGAACAAATTAATGTATGAATTATGCTTATACCTATTTAAAGTAAAACAACCAATTTTGTACTTTAGAAAATATTTTCCGTGAATAGTATGCTCGTCGACTTGGCGACACCGAGGGACATTATCACTCATACATTTGGCGGGTTTAAGGTCATAGGTGCCGGTACTAATAGTACATATGTAAATACATTAGTAAAACTATTAGTATTATTTCTCACCTTTGATGTAAAACACAAGGTTCTTCAACTAAAATTTGGTTTTCCAACAATAACAGTTTAATTCAATCATTTGCTGCTACTCTTAAAATAAGCATTCTGTAGAATCAAAACCAGCATTAGCGTAAAAATTCTTGTCAAATTTAAGAAGGTTAATGCTTAGGGTTCCGAAGACTATGTAACGCTTACTATTTCAAGTGCTGAGTTCAAATTTTTCGTACTAGTGGAAGTTTTGATGTACACGCCGTGAAAGAAGTGGTCGGGAAATTCCCAAATTAAACGCAGAAGGATCGTAAATGAATATTTCAACAATAAAACTATTTATTTTAAGCTTAAGCCTGCCATACGGGTCCCGTTTTTGAGCCCGTGTCCCGCGTCCTCGTAAATTTAGTCGGGACAGAGAAATGTCCCGTATTTTAACTCCGTTCCATTTCTGCTATCAATATCAGCTTATTCGAAAAGTGAAAAATAAAAAATTCTGACATTGGCTGGGAATTCTCTAATTAGTGAATGAACAGTGCGCTGTTGCATGTAACAGTTTCGAGGAAGTTATAGCACCACCCTGTCCGACTTGATAGCGAGCGAAATTTGCATTGCTACTTTTTCCATTGCATTTGACGGAAACTCGGATACTCTCCGAAACATTAAAAAATAAATAATAATAATAATAATAAATAAAAAAATTTAAAAAATAAATAAAATAAAATCAAAATAAATAAGTAAAATAATAAAGAAAGATAGCTTTGAGAGTGTTTCTACATTTACAAACACATGGAAGATGACTAACCTTTTCTTCAGCAATACATTAGATAAGTTAACAAGAACTATAATCATTTTCAGAGGCTAGGGGCACAGAATTGTGGTTTGGTCCAGGTCTTAGAAAAATGTCTGGTCCTGACAATTACACACGACACAAGGAGAAAAATCAGCTTTTCATCTGATTAAACTGACGAACGTAATTTTGGCAGATACAGCCATGTAAATAAATATTGCTAAACGCGCGAAAAATATTGAAAGTAGATTGTACCACTGATTTAAATAATTTGTATATTGTTTTCCTGTAAAGCATTTTTATAGCACATCTGAAGTTTTTAGGCATCTTCAGTCTATACAATTAATTGCAGGGTACAAACAGAGAAAAGCAACTGCTGCTTGGTGAACTTTCGCCTATTATATTATTGAAAAAAATATAAATAAAATAAAATATTTTAGTTTTAATCTCACGGTTATGCGTGCTATGTTCAAGGTGACGGTGATGATGAGAAATGATTGAAATGACGGAATGAAGAAAGTGGGAGGAAACGTGAGAATCCCGAGAAAACCCACACACAAGGTGTTTGTCCACCACAAAGCTCACTTGGCGCGAGCTGGGATCGAACTAGGGACCCCGTGCACTAGAGGTGAACGCTCTACCACTGAGCCACCGCGGCCTATTATACTTTTGTCCATAACCAGACTACAGTTATTTGCATTGTGGTGGAAAGTTGAGGAAAAGGGGGGGGGGGGATCTGAGATGTCCCGTATTCTCATGGAGAAAATATGACAGGTTTATTTACGCTGAAAGATATTAATTTCATATAAGACATTTTAAAACATTTATTTATTTCATACAACATGAATTGTATCTTTGTTTTAAATTAATAGACCCCTTTTGGTATTTATATTTGGCTAACGTCAGTCAGGCTTCTCGATGACTTGGTCTACATTTGTTCGTTTGTCTGCCGAGCTCCTTCATGGCTACGCGGTTAGTGTGCGCGTCTTCGGCGTGGGACCCGGGTTTGCTTCCCGGAGGGAGCTCATGTGGTTGTGATTCCACGTTAATCAGTAGGTCCCGTCTCATATAGCCTCGCTGCTGAAAGGGACGTTAAACACAAAATCAACTAAACTCGTTTGTCTGCCTCTACCACACACACTACAGGGTACAACATTCGGCCTTTTAAGTTAAAATTTTCAGAATACAAGCACAAGACATTCTAAATTTCCTGTATAGATTTTTTCGCCACACCAACGTAAAATTTCAAAATGCCGGCCATTATTTCAAAACAGCGAGTATCCACGCTACGAAGCGCAATTTTCAGTCTTTTAAGTTGAAATTTTGACGGTGGAAGCACGAGATATGTTAAATTTGCTGTATAGATTTTCTCGGCGATCGAATGTAAAATTTCAAAATGGCGGCCATTTTTTTCAAAAGATCAGTAAGTAGAAAATTGTTAGAAGGTGTGACAATGACAATCTTGAAATATAAATCGCATTTTAACACTTTTACCCCAAAAGACATTGAAATATTTCGAAGAAACCCGATTAAACCCGAAAATACCCGAAAAAACCCATATGGGCCCAGATGGGTTGGGCTTTTTCAAAAAAGACCGGGTTTTTTCAAACCCTGCAAGAAACACTAACATGTGCTAAGTGGCCACTAAAAAGTGCGAATGCTATTTAACGTAGGCTAGGCAATGGGAAGCTGGTGTGGGCTAATCTTACACGGATGGCGGACCTGGATTACACTCACATATTTTTATTTGTGTAAACTTTACAATACACGCTCCAGCGGTGCATCGATAAGTAGGGCCGTTTTAAAAGGGTATAGTAGAGTAGGGTAGGGTAGAGTAGAGTAAGATAGGGATATGTAGGGTACGTGTAGAAACGGGTTAGGTTAAAGTTAGGAAATTTTTCTTCTATTTATAAAATTAATAGACTGTAGTGTTTCTGAGTGCGTTTACCAGCTGGAGCGGGCATTGTAAAGTTAAGCTTTTTTTTTTTTTTTTTTTTTTTTTTTTTTTTTTTTTTTTTTTTAAAGATATGTATTCGTTTGTATTATATTAATTCGCAAAATTAATACCTTCCAATTGTTAAGTGTTGCCGACTACGCGGTATTCAAAAGTAACGAAAACAATGAATCTGTACCTTCTCAATTTCAACCAAACAACGACCTGCTGCAGTTTAATGTAAGGCCATGTGGGCCTAAGTAGACTTTTAGAGGAGGATGTGAAGGCGAAGCCGTCTATCGTTATATTCATTAAATATGAACTTCTTTTAGATGGAAATTCACTGTTATTGCCTTACAAAATGTTTCTTAGGGTGGATTTTCATTAATGGTTGTAGATTGTGCGCTCGGTGGTTAAGTCGTAAAGCGCTTACCTCTGATGCGTGGGTTCCCTGGTTTGATCCCCATTCAAGTTAGTTTGTGTTGGACAGCATCGTATCCTTAGGTTTCCGTTTCCTCCCACTTTCTTGTTCCAGCATCATTCACTTGCCGTAATCATTGTCTCAGCCAAACAGACGTAGGCGTGGGACGTTAAACTGAAAGATTTCATTTGTAGATTGACTTCAGGGGTACTGAGTATAACTACAGCGTGTGCACATATGGCATAAAAACTGCAGTGCCTAAACCAGAATTAACTAAATTCAGAAACCAACTTGTCTTAGGTGGCCACTAGAAAGCACGAGTGCTATCTAACCGAGTCAGGGTAGGAGCGCAGCAGAGAGTCCCGTGCAGTAATGATTCACAACTGTTTCATGGAGAATAGTTTGTGTTATTTTGAGACGAGCTATAATCAAGTTCTTAATAATTATTATAAAATAAATAAATGAAATAAAAATGAACATGAGACTACATGGTTCATACTACAAATTGACCCCTCGGGGTTCTTCCGCTTCCTCCCACTTTCTTCATTGCACCATTTCATTTATTTTTCATATCACCGTCTCCTTTAGCCTGGCCGGCATAACCGTGGAACATAGAACTCAAAGATTTCATTTCATTTTTCTAATGATCGTTAGAGGTTTTCTGAATATGTATACTGGATTGTCCAAAGACAGCAGAAAGTTGTGGTGCAAACCATGTGATCTGAGTGAAGAAAACAACGACTTCGAGAGTGAGAGAGTGTATGGCTGTTCTAGGAGCGGACTGGGTAGCGTAGTAGTTAACCAACGGCATGGCACGCCGAAGATCTCTGGTTTGAGTCCCGGTGCAGTTATGCACTTCTTCACTCTGTGTATAATTGATTTCGAATCTATGGTAAAGTTGGTCTGTTAAAAATCAGTTGTTTCCTCCATTCGTTAATATATTAAAATAAATAAATTGTTTTGTCTGTTTCCAGATTTTATGGGACTGATGACAGTTTTCTTTCTTTTTTTAATTCGTTAGTTATAAAGTGATGACAACGAAAACTCCTGTTTCAATCTTACAAGAGTTGGCAGTTCGAAAAGGCACTACTCCTCAATATGAGCTTATTTATGATGGAGGTGGTACACATTTACCGGAATTTGAATATATGGTTACGACACAAGGAGTTGTAGGTATGTATTAATTGAAACTTGGAAATGTCTTTATAATGAAACACCTGCTGTAACAGTAGATGAGTTTAAGAATTTCGACAGTAAAAGTGCGTGGTTCCAAAAGTTTTGTTTACTGTTCCTAGATGAAGAAAGCATAGGCCAAGGTATTTCACGTGTATTTTCTTACATACTCATTTCCTTTTCTTTGATCAATTTATTCTTTGAAGTTTCTTTCAAAAATTAAAACGGAAATGAAAACTTTAACACGTATATCACAGACGCAAGAACGGCGTATTTCGCTTTATTTGGCCATTTTTTTAAATCGTTTGGTATTATGTATTTTTTTAAAATTTGTATTCTCGGCAGCAAAGGCAGACACTTCCTAGTAGGTTTCTTTTGACACTAACATAACACTGAGCTTCCGTAGTTTTCTATACTTTAGTGTGGAAAGCCTGGGTTTGATTCTCAATGGAAGCATATGTGGTTTAGATCCCACACCTGGCAGTAAATTCGCGCCTTATGTAACTTCACTATTACAAGGAAAGATTTAACTTCAATCAGTAACTTTGGAGTAATTGGAGACCTGGTAAAGAAATCTCGATCCACACAAAGTTATGTTCCCTAAACTACAGAAAAGTATGTAAATCAAAAAAATCCTAACTATTTTGAAGAGAATGCTAACAAAAATATAAGTTTGGCTGTTGTAGATTAGAATATTCATAATCTCATAAGATTCAAAGAAACACATTACTTATTAGTAGTTATTACACACAACTCTTTTGACGGAAGCGAAAAACAGATTTTCCATAAATAAATGTAACTGGTAAAAAGAAAAAGAAGTATTATTTAATAAGGCATGTATTAAAAGTCGATGTCACCTAATCTTTAAGTAAGAGTGAGGACTGGTAATGTAGGGGAGATATGTAATGTTTAAGAAAGTTAGAAAATAAAATGAAATTTACCGATTTTATTAAAAATATCATTTGGATGGCTGGTAGTAAATTAACTTGATACTTAATATTGGTGGATAGTTAATTTTATGGTTTTTAACTTATCAAATTGATGGACACGTTTTATTAAACTCAAATGAATTATTATTTGTTATTGCTATTCTAGTTAATTTTCGCAGTGTAGTAATTTGTACTATAGTAGTTAAAATTGTAATTAAAAAACAGTAATTGTAATTTTAACTGCATGAAATTTGTGTATTTTAGTGTTACCACATTAACTAGTTATAGGAACTTTTATGTATTAAAAAAAGAATACACATAAATTTGGACACTAAAAATTAAGTAGTAAGTTAAATTACAGAACGAATTTATTTAGTTATGTTAATTATAGGATAACGTAAGGCATCATGGGAAGGGCATATACTTTCTTGTATTTCAGGTTTATAGCTCAATTCAGTATAATATGTGTTATTTAGCGTAACACCTACACGAGGCAAGCATAATTGTTTGAAAAATTGGTTTTAATAGCTGTTATAAGCAATAAAAGAACTGCTTCCACCCTCAACATGTAAATTTCATACTACTTTACCTGCCGTTAATTTTTAAACCAACCATTTTGTACAAAGCACTATGAAAAAAATAATCACGTTTGTTATTATAATAAATGATGCGATTTAACGGGTGTTATAATTGTTACAATTGCCCCATTTCGTTATGTTATAGGGCAAATATGGAAAAAAAACTGGGACACTTACGGTAGCGTTCTCCTTTAGCAAGAATATATAAAATTTGAAGATGTATCAAAACAATGCTTATTGCAACTGTGTGTAAGGTCTGCTGAATTTGGATGACTTTATAAGCATGGGAAGAACTTCCTTTTTGGATATGGATGTTTTCTCCCTCTTACCGTATGTGGACATTACCATACATAGAAGGCAGTGAAATGAAGGGTAAATGTACAGATGGGTTTCCAGGTATATAAAGATGACTTTTTTCCAATGGATCCGGACTCGGATTTGGACTGAGAAGTCGTTAGTTTCGTTATGCTCTTAGCAAGTCTTTTAATATAGGCTGTTTACATGTTCCAAAATATCCAGGGACTGTAAATGTTTTAAATAAATTGAAGCCTGAAAGTTTCAGGATCTGTTTGTGAGTTCTCATAGTTAAATTGTTATTGTTTCTGTAGAATGAAACAAACAGTCATGTTCATGTTTCTGTCTGGTGTTTTTATTCATAACTTCCGTATAAATAGAGATAGAAAACATCCAAAAATACCATTTTAAATGTGCCTATGCCAGATTGGCCAAAAGTCAGTGCAATACAAATATAATAGCCAGAAGACGTTTCCATAATTCCCCCAGGGTTGAGACACTTGTTGCAGTTGGGAGTTCAAAAGACAAATCTCAAATTTCTCTTAAAGGAGTATGATGTGTTTCTTCTTGATTCATGCAAATAATATAGAAGACCCATAGAATTATTATAGTATTTCTGAAAATTAAAACAAAAGAGATTCTTTTCGGACTTTTGTTGTTCATTGTTGTACCTAGAAGTTCTAATTTCGATGTTGTCCCTAAAGATTCATAGTTTAATGTGGGAAAATCATTGCTTAATTGCACGAGTGTGGTGTCAAAATGTGCGTGAACATCCCAGGGTTGCTCTAGTGAAATTCTCGTCTCTAATAGTTCTCGGAAACTGATTTAAATCTTACTAGATATTTTTTCCGCTCATAACATCGTTTCAAGTACTTTACTTCCAACAATGATAGTGAATTATATAGATACCAATTTATAAGTTTAAAATTTATTCATTAATTGTTGAACAGTTTCAAACATGAATGTTTGTTTACTTTACCAACCATTTGCTAAATATGTCATGCGGACACGATACTAGTGCAATGTCCACAAATGTGGATCACTCTGTGTCGCTGAACGATAGTGATGACCCGAGCATTAACATTTTAAATACTGCAGGTGCATCTATTTATCATGATTCAGTGTGTTCCCATTGCAACAAACAGTTACTTAATGCAAGAGGTCTAGCAATCCACAACAATAAATGCCATCGTACTAGTGCCAAAGCCAAACCTACATCATCCACTCTCACTTCCATTTTCCCACCTTCTTCACATAGTTCTATCTTGCGCAACTGCATTGATAGCCCTAAAGAGATGTCGATCGAAGCATGCAACACCATCCTAGGAAAACTCAAATCCATTACTCTTATTCTACGTAGAGTACCTCGAGGAGCTAGATCAGCGTTGGCTGACTCTCTCTATCAAGTTCTACAGAATATTATATCTACTAATAGCTTGCAATCGTGGAAGGAGGTTTTCTTCTTCTCCTACGTAACTGTTTGTTTACCAATTACAAGAACTAACAAAGTCTAATCTTGCTGCATGGATGAAACAAAGAATCACTAGTTGGACTAATTCTCGCTGTGATGCCCTTCTTTATCGCCACCAATGACCCTCCAAACCTCGCCAATCAACAGATGTAGTCACCTTCAACACCAAGGCTACAGAGAACAAAGTTTCCGACGGCGATGTCCATGGAGCAATCAGACTCCTTATATTTGATGATACTTTTTGGCGCTTCCGAATGCTACAGTGCTAGATCCTTTAGGCAACAAACATCCTACACAAAGTCACACTTTCACACTTCCTGCACTCATCGAAAACGCTCCAGCCATCCCTAGTGTTTCTGTCAAGGAAGTCCAGAGAGCTCTTCGATCCTTTCCTTCCGGCTCCGCAGGAAGTATGGACAGTTTACGCCCTTTCATTCTCAAGGATCTTCTACTATGCAGGGCATTGATTCTAGAGGCCGTCTGTTGAACACTATCAGTGATTTTCTTCACATAATCCTCACTGGAAACGTACCTAAAGAAACCAGGTCACTATTTTTCGGAGTGTCACTTATAGCATTGAGGAAGAAATGTGGTGATATACGCCCCATCGATGTCGGTAACGTTTGGAGACGGCTATCTGCTAAAATAATATGTCAAAGAATTGGGGAACCGTTATCTACCTTCTTGTCACCACATCAGTTGGGAATGTGCATTCCACATGGCTCAGAGGTTGCAGCCCATGTCGCCCGACTATATTATTCTCATCCCTATAACCAAGAGAAAATTTTCTCGAAACTTGATTTCCGGAATACATTCAACAAAATGAACAGAGACTATGTTTATAGCTGTAAAAACGCACTTCCCTTATATACATACGCCTTCATCCATCAGTGCTATTCACAGCCTAATCACCTATTTTTTGGTGAAGACATCGTCCTCTCCCAGCGAGGTGTTCAACAAGGCCATCCTCTAGGACCTGCTTTATTTGCGTTGACACTTCAATCTATTGTCAGCAGTATCAATACTGAGTTAAACATTTGATATCTCTACGATGGAATTTTAGCAAGAGACAAGGAAGATGCCCTGGAAGCTTTGACAAAGATTCATATTCAATCTCGCGAGATTGTATTACATCTCAATTTCTGCGAGTGTGAAGTCGGTTTCGTGAGAGTCTCAAACGAACAGGCTAACACCCTGCACACTCTTTTCAACGAACCTGGAATTCAACTTATATCACCCTACAGAGCCTCCCTTTTAGGTGCAGCACAAAACACTGACAATCGACGCATCTTGTTACTGGACAAGATATCTAAATTTGATTTCTTTTTCAGTCGCCTCTCTAAGATATCTGTGCAGTCTGCTTTCTAATTTCCTATGGGCCTCATTAGCCATACCTATACTGTTATGTTTCCTTCGTAGTTCTCCATCCTGACGCGAGGCAGACCTTCTGAAACAATACGATAATTCCATCCAACTTGGCCTAGAAACTCTTCTCAATTGCTCTATTACGGATAGCTCATGGCTACAGGCATCTCTCCCAGTGGATCACGGAGGTCTAGGCATTCGTCTAGCCCTTGACTTGGCTACTCCATCTTTCCTTTCTTCCATTTATAGATCTATGCCTCTGATCACTTCCTCACCATCACCGGGATTCTGAAGCAGAGATTAATGATTGTATCTCCCAGTGGACATCGTGCGGCGGACTTGATCTACCTGCTCTTGATAAGAGAAGTTTACAATCTTCATGGGACGCTTCTCTTATAAACTTCAGATTTTCTTCTCTTCTTCAGTCCTCCACGAATCCTGAGGATAAGGCACGTGTTTTTGCTACTTCATTCCCTGAATCAGGTGCCTGGGTACAGAATTCCATCCCTAGGGCTGCATCTTCCCGACGAAAGTTTTCGAATCGCTTGTGCATTACGTTTGGGAGCAGATGTCTGCGAACAACACCGGTGCCCTGCTTGCGGAAGTGTAGTGAATAAGAAAGGTATACATGGCCTATCATGTCTTCACAGTGCTGGCAGATACGCTCGCCACTCCGATGTTAATGACATCATCATGACCTCGTCTCTTCTGGAACGCCTTCCATGAGAAAGCCAATGAGGAGCAGTCGCTCTGATGGCAAGAGACCTGATGGAATGTCTTTGGTGCCATGGAAACGAGAGAAGGCTTTAATATGGTATTTCACTTGTGCCGATACTCTGGCCCCCTTTAATCTTTCTCCTTCTTCCACAAAAGATGGGATGATTGCAACTCGCAGAGAATCTGAAAAGAGACAAAAATGTAACAACCTCTTGGACAAATACCACTTCGTCACCATCGTCATCGAAACTTGTGGCTCCTAGGGTCATGAAGGACTGCACTTTATTAAAGAAGTTGGACACCGAATAACTCTGAACAAAGATGACATTCGAGCTTCAACTTTTCTTATACAAAGACTAAGTATGGCTGTGCAAAGAGGAAACATAGCAGCGATGCTAGGAACTCTTTCCCCGGGAAAAGCATTGGACGAAATCTTTCTTCTGTAATCGCTCTCCTCTCACCAAACTCACGCAATTGCTGCTAGATAATATAAAATGCATTAATGCTACATTTTTCTTAAAATTAGGATTATGGTATTTTGCAAACATTAACGATGGGAATACCAAATCATGATTTTATAATCCCTTGATATGCATCAGTAATAGTTTAAACTTTATTCCTGGGACAAAATAGTAAATTAGTGTTTGAAAAAAATGTAAATGAGTAAGAACTAACTGTAATGTGAACGAATTTGTAAATTTCAGATGTTATATTTTAAACATAAGAATTGGGGGCGCGGTGGCTCAGTGGTAGAGCGTTCACCTCCGGTGCTTGGGGTCCCTGGTTCGATCCCAGCTCGCGCCGTGTAGATTTTGTGGTGGACAAACACCGTGCTTGTAAGTTTTCTCGGGGTTCTCCCACTTTCTTCATTCCACCATTTCATTCATTCCTCATCATCACCGTCTCCTTTAGCCTAACCGGCATAATCATGGGACGTAAAACTTAAAGATTTTATTTTCATTTTTTTAAACATAAGAATTCTTTACATCCTGAAAAAATATACAAAGAATAAAATAATAATAAACTCTTTTCGGATATAAACAATTAAAGTTAAGGTTTACGTTTACCTGCTATAATTTCCCCACATCACCTTACCTATTTTGGGAGACTTTGCGTTCTCTTAATGTAATTCAACTAAATGTTCAAATGAAATGGAATCTTTTAAGTTTTAGGTCCCCTGGTTATGCCGGTTAGGCTAAAGGAGACTGTGATGATGAGGAATGAATGAAATGGTGGAATGAAGAAAGTGGGAGGAAACGGGGAACCCGAAAAAATCTCATGCACACGGTGTTGTTCACCACAAAGCTCACTTGGCGCGTGCTGGGATCGTACCAAGGACCCAATGCACCAGAGGTGAACATTCTACCATTGAGCCACGCCGCTCTCAACTAAATGTTCAGATTGTAATGTTTCTTTATAAAGTGAGGAAAAAAGAAATGCCAGTTTACAAAATTTTTAAGGTTTTTTGATTGTACTACTTAGTATATTATTATTATTATTAACTTTTTTACTTTGGAAATTTCATTATTGTGGCTTAATCGCTTGATAATTACGGTTTATTACTTACGGTTTATTTATTAGTTAAAATTGTAAACATTATTTGTTTAAAGTTTATTAACTGTAAATCAGTTTTGAACAGCATAAAGAAATAGCATGGTATGGCGAGAGAGCTATAATTTACGTACCTTAACTTATAATTTTAACTTATTGTTTGTCCGTTGGAGTCCAAAATTTATGTTAATTCTCAAATAATGCAATCGAACACTGGTTCGCATTTCAAATAATGCAATCAAACACTGGTTCGTAGAATATTCACTAATGCAGGCCCGAGAATGCATGAGACATACAATAAATCATTGTTCATCCTACTTTCGTATCCTGCGCCAATTTTCTTCATATTATGTCGGTTATCGCTGTAACCGTTATCACAAAGACTTATTTGAATACATTATAACAAAATACCAGGGAAACTTTAATTAACATTAAATCTCTGGTTAACGTAGATATCCTGAGCTTAGCGTCTATAGATTTTACAGATATGTTGAATTCTATCCCTCTAGATCTAGCTGTTTACTACTCAGCAATGGTTACAGGGGTATGAACTCGTCATTTACGAAATAATTAAATTACTGGAATGCTGCCTCTGTAACATTGACATCTTCAAACGAAAAGATGGACTTGCGATGGGTAGTATTATTTCATCTTATTAGCTAATAAACTCTTCAACCACTTTGAAAGCATAATCCTCAGTAAAGAAAAGTACAAGTATGTATTTTCCGTTACTTTGACGAAATTTTCATCATGCACAAATACAAAAGTATTTTTTATCTGGTCTCCTATTAAACAACATTAACAAGAATATGAAATTCACTTTAGACGAGGGATCGGAAAATGGACTGATTTTTCAAGATCTTCGAACTTAACCAACATAATACATTTTCTACTTTGATTTATGGGAAAGATACTGCAAATGTCCTTTTTGTGTAAGAAGAATCGATATATTTACTTTTCATTAAAGCAAATGTATGCAAAACTTCCAAAAAGCTTTCCGTATAATTACAAAACAGAGAGGCCTCCGTCAATACCTACATTTTGTTTGAATTAGAGAAGAAAATATTTATTTCATTGGATGATCAATAGAGACATTTCCACCAGATTAAAGGATCATCAGGGGTTCCAGGAGCGATGAACTCTTCATATGTAGTCCGTCTAAGCACTTGCGAAAAACTGACACCAAATAGACCACGTTAAAGTACTTAAATCACGTTCCATCAAACTGTCAGAAATATCTTTGAATCCTTTTCCATCAGGTCAGTCACTCAATGTTGTTGAAAGATAACTTGAATCATAAATGGATGACATCATCTATACATATTACAAAGAAAAACGTAGTAATTCTATATTCCATTTTATTTTTCAAATATACATAAATGTTTTGTACAATATAAATAATACAGTACAGTTGAAAAGAGTGAGTGTGCATATAAGGTTTGCTCCGCGATTTTCGTTTGATTAGTTGATATATATCGCGTTTGTGAATTGTATCTGTGTATATGTGTGGGCAGAAAAAGAGGTGCTTCCGGAGGAGTGCTTTTTCACAAACCATATTTTTCACTATTGAGGTGTTTTTTATAATTTAAACTTTGATCCTATATTTTCTTTCTAATTCGTTAAAAAAATCCGTTAAATTGTTATTTTAAACAAATTTAAAATTTTCTATTGTTTAAGTGATTAAAATTATATATTTATTTATCAACAATGGTGGATGGAGTCGGTTCACGAATATAACAATCCAGAATTGTGTTTGCGCAGCGTAGCGGCTCACCAGCAGAGGCTTATCAAAGTTAAGATGACGTAAATAATCTAATCTCCAATGATTGCTGCCAGGAGAGTCACAATATAGAGGAAGTTTCTGACATTGGAAGCGTGTCAGTTGCAAACAACGATGAATTAGATAATTTTTCATCGATGAAAATTATGTATCCTGCCATCATTGTGAAAAGCATCTGGCCAATCAAAGAGGACTTTCTATCCACATTAGCAAAAGTCACCAAACTCTCCGTAAAAAAATAAGCCTTCCATATCAAAATGGAAGTCATCTCTAAATTATAATCCTTCTTCATCAAATGGAATTGAATGCGATAATCACAACAAAAACCATCTGATTTCCGACTTTTGCGACCTAATAGCCGAACTAAAATCCTCCGTTCCTTTACTAAGAAGAATCCCAAGAGGTGCTCGGTTATCTGTAGCTACCTCTCTCTTGTCATCCGTCGTATTGTAAACAGAAACGACCTAGACGCATGGATGGATCTGTTATTATTCCCGTATGCAGTACTCAATGTTCCGTCACAATCAGATCAAGTTAAGAACTTAACGACTTGGGTCAAGCGACGAGTTTGCGAATGGGATGATTCTCACCGAGATGCGTTACTCCATGATTATTCAAAAACATACAAACGCAAATCTCAACATTCTTCTGACTCAACATCTTTTAACACCAAAAGAGTCGAAGACAAACTCAACGATGGAGACATAACAGGCCCAGTCAGATTACCAATTTCTGAAGATATCATCGCCACACCTAATACATCTGTTTTAGAAGCACTTAAGGAGAGCACCCTTCACATTCTCAGACACCTTTTCGTTATCAGATCCTCCTAAAGATCACCCTAATATACCAAGAGTTTCAGTTTCTGAATTACGATACGCTGTAAAATCCTTCCCATCCGGATCAGCTGGAGGTATTGAAGGTCTCCGTCCCTCGATTCTTAAGGATCTACTTTTACATCATGAGTCAGATTCAAAAGAAAGATCAACTACGATGATTTTAGGATTACTTTATTTAATCCTTTCAGGTAATATACCTCAGGAAATAAGACCAATCTTTTTTGGACATCACTTATTGCGCTTAATAAGAAGAGCGGTGGAATTCGACCAATTGCAGTGGGGAACATTTGGAGAAGAATATCAGCAAAAGTTATATGTCCCAGAATTAAAGAATCCGTCGTAAGTTTCCTTTACTCGAACCAATTGGGAGTATGCGTTCCCAATGAAGCCGAAACCGCAGCACATGCAGCTCGCATTTACTTTTCTACTCCCTATTCACAACAAAAAGGCTTTTCTGAAATTAGACTTTCGTAACGCTTTTAATGAACTGAACCGAGACGCAATGCTACTCACAATTAAAACTAATTTTCGATCGATTTATCACTATGTCTATCAATGCTATGCGCAACCAAGTAACCTATTTCTAGGGGATAAGATTATACTCTCGCAACGTGGAGTACAACAAGGCGACCCTCTAGGTCCCGCTTTGTTCGCCATGACAATACAGTCCATAGTGTCTAGGATTAACACTGAATTAAATATCTGGTACTTAGATGATGGCACCATAGCAGGAGATCCTGACATACACAAGTGAACTACACAATATTCGAACTATAGCAGCAGACATCGGACTACACTTAAATTTTATGAAGTGTGAAGTAGGATTTTTAGGAATTTCGCAAGATCAAATGGAAGTGTTATATTCACAATTTAAAAATTCAGCACCGGGAATACAACTTACCACAACCTCGTCAGCTTTTCTACTTGGTGCAGCCCTTTTACCTGAGGCAACACGTAATTTGTTAGTCAAGAAAACTAAGAAGTTAGATTTTTTCTTGTCACGTCTGGCCCTAGTCTCCACACATTCAGCTTTTTATCTCCTTCGTGCGTCGTTCTCCATACCAAGAATAATCTGTCTTTTACGCTGTTCTACTTCTTGGCGTGAAGTCGATTTACTAGAGAAGTTTGACACCGTTCTGAAATGTGGACTGGAATCGTTACTGACCTGGAATCTAAATAGCAGCGCATGGATACAGGCCTCCCTTCCAGTTGATTCTGGAGGTCTTGGTATTCGTCGGGTTGTCGATTTGGCGTATCCTTCATTTTTAGTGTCGTTCTATGGCTCCCGGCATACCATTGAGATACTCCTCAACCAACTGAATGAGCCTCACATAGAATCCGATGTCCAAGACTGCATATCTGACTGGTCTAACTTAGTTGGTTTAAGCCCTCCTGAAATAACGGGCAGAAGTTCGCAATCAATTTGGGACAAGCCAATCATCAAATTACATTAATCAGTGTTATTACAAGAAGCAGACAGTCAAGAGGATAAGGCTAGACTTCTCGCCTCCTCATCACCAATTTCAGGTGCTTGGCTACAGGCATTACCTTCACACACTCTAGGATTGCACCTTTCAAACGAAAGTTTTCGTATTGCATTTGCACTTCGCCTAGGAGTAGATATCTGTGAATCACACAACTGCTCTAAATGTGGTGCATCAGTCAAGCAGAATGGTCTACATGGTCTGTCTTGTATAAGTAGCTCCGGAAAACATGTGAGGCATTCGAACGTGAATGACATTATCTAGAGAGCACTCACATCGGCGGAAGTTCTATCTGTTCGTGAACCTGTGGGGTGTAACAGATCTGATGGCAAAAGATCAGATGGCATGACGCTGGTACCATGGAAGAGGGGAAGGATTCTTCTCTGGGATTTCACCTGTTCTGACACTTTCGCGTCATCTAATCTCACTTTCTTCATCTTGAGAAGGAGCTATTGCAGCCCGCAGAGAATGCAAGAAAAGAAGAAAATATAAAAATCTGCTCGATAAATACATGTTCATGCGCGTAGCCATTGAATCAAGCGGCATTTGGGGCCTTGAAGGGCTCAATTTCATCAAAGTAGGCCAACGTATTGCGCACCTTACTGGTGACAAGCGGGCTACTACTTTTCTGACACAACGCATCAGCATAGCAGTTCAGCGAGGAAATGTGGCTTCCATTTTAGGTACATTACCTCCTGGAAAATTATTAGAAGAAGTTTTCCTTTTATAACTAACTGTTCAGAATTTACTGTTTATCTTTCTATATAAAAAAAAAGAAAAAAATGTCAAATATAAAAAAAATGAAAATAATAATATAGCAATAAATAAGTTATATAGTGTAAAAAAATAATAAAAAAAAACAATAATGTTGTTGCTAGAACAACCAAAAAAGAAAATATAAATAAAGTTTGTGTTTGGATTGATTTACACTCGATTGGTTTACACGGCGATAGAAAGGCACTTCTCTCCTTAGTTTGAATTAATCGAAACAAAACAAACAAGTGGCGTTAATGACACAACAGAGTAGAATTTATAGTGCAAAGTTATGTGTATGTACTTACAATAAATTTTAATTTTAAAAAAGATATACTTAGTGGAAAGTTAATATTCACAACAGGAAGTATGTTCTTATAGTAATTTGACAAGTTCTGTGTGGAAAAAGAACAGTTGTTTGTATATCAATAAGCAAGTTCACAGGAATCCGTTAAAAGGGACGGCCATTCTTTTGTGCATTCAGGTAGATTAGTTGCAGAAAGTAAGAACAAATTTCAAAAAAACAACAACTTCTACGGTAACAAGAAAAAGACTCAATAAATAAATAAGTACGACGATAAAAGGGAAGAAGTTACAAGTTGATTCAGGTTTTCCAAAAATCCAAAGGAAAATGTTCATTGGCAAGTTCTGAGCCTTCGAATTCTATTGGTTCCGTATATCCATTATCTATTCTAGAAAGATAGTCTACATAATGTTTAGTTCCCTTTTTATACTTCAATACAATCGGAAATCTCGCCAATCTATCCGTCTCACATGGTAGTAACTTCTACAAGGCTTATATGTAGAACCAAGCAGAGTACAAAGAATTGGTGCTGATGAAGGATACGGAGATAACTGAAAGAAAATAGATGCAGGACGCAGAGTTAAGTTGAACAATTATTTATGTTCCTACAATTTGTTAATGTGGGGGCATGGTGGCTCAGTGGTACAGCCCTTATCTCTGGTGTGTGGGGTCCCTGATTCGATCCCCGGTCAAGTAAGTTTGTGATGGACAGCACTGTGTCCGTGGGTTTTCTCGGGATGCTCCCGTTTTTTTTTTCCACATTCCACCAATTCTTCGATCATCATTCTCTTGCCTTAATCATCCGACTCCCTTAGCCAAACAGGCAAAACCGAGGGACATATATATGAGTACTTATATATATATATCTATAAATTATATAAATCATATATATAAATTACAGTTGATACTTTAAATTGATATACTACGAAATTGATATACTACTGTAACAAACAAATAAAGAAAAAAATAATAATTATTTAATAAAATGTGTGTAATTATGTAGGACCCCAAAGGGCATAAAATGCTAGGAATTAAAGTAATTACGGTTGTTGAAGCTCGGCTATCTGCTATTTTCTTTGGAATGATCAATAGGTCAGAAACATGGAAACTTATACCAAAGATTTTTTATAAATGATGTTAAAGGTGGGTTAAAAATGAATGATATGTAATTTTTATTGTAGCTACTGGCCGTGGAAGATCAAAAAAGGAGGCGAAGCACAATGCAGCTGATGCCTGCCTTAAAGAGTTAGCGAGAAGGAAGGAAACGCCTGTTAAATGTCCAGTTGAGGAGGTCTCATCTAGTCTGTAAGTAAACATCTTCATTTTTTTCTTCCATTATATTTGGTCTAGGAATTAATTCGTGCGGGTGGACAAGAGATGGCGCAACGAACGGAGCGTCCCACAGTTCCGTGTATCCACACATGTGTTGCAAACCCCTGTCATCGCGTATCGTTCGTAGTATAGGGCAGTGGATTAAAGCGTCAACAACACCAGTTTGTAGTTAAGTGAACATGGCGCAATTTGTGCCTGATAAAGTGTTTTTGCGGGGTGTCCTGCTGCATTACTTTAACATGCAGAAAAGTGCGACTGAAAGTCATCGTATTTTGGTGGAAGTGTATGGTGACCATGCTCTAGCTGAGCGAACGTGTCAGAAGTGGTTTGCACGGTTTAGAAGTGGTGATTTCGGCTTGGCAGACCAAGAGCGAGCTGGACAGCCAAAAAAATTTCAAGACGAAGAATTGACAGCATTGCTCGAGCAGGATTCGTGTCAAACGCAGGAACAACTTGCAGCAGCATTAGGCGTTGATCAAACAACAGTCTCCAAACGCTTGAAAGCCATGGGAATGATTCAAAAGATGTCACATTGGGTTCCACATGAATTGAAAGACAGAGACGTTGAAAGACGAAAAACCATTTGCGAATTGCTGCTTCAACGACAGAGCAGAAAGGGGTTTCTGCATCGAATTATTACGGGTGATGAGAAGTGGATCCATTACGAGAACCCTAAACGAAAAAAGGCCTGGGTGAAACCAGGTGAACCAGGTCCATCACAACCAAAACGAGATATTCACTGTGTAAAGGTTATGCTGTGCATATGGTGGGATATGAAAGGTGTGGTGTACTATGAGCTGCTGCAACCGGGTGAAACTATGAACGGAGAACGTTATCGACGACAATTAATGCGTTTGAAGCAAGCTCTGGCCAGAACACGACCAGAATGGGAGAACAGACATGATAAACTTATTGTTCAACATGATAACGCTCGCCCACATGTCGCAAAACCGGTCAAAACCTATTTAGAAAATGTCGGATGGGAAGTTTTACCCCACCCGCCGTATTCACCAGACGTTGCTCCTTCGGACTACTACTTGTTCGATTGCATGAACAACGATTTGATTGGACAGCGGTTTACTTCTTCAGAAGATATCGAAACATGGGTCTCTGACTGGATCGCTTCCAAGGATCAGGACTTCTTTCGCCACGGAATCCGTACATTGCCTGACAGATGGGCGAAAGTGGTGGCTAGCGATGGACAATATTTTTCTTAAGGTATTTATGTATTTTGTGTTTGTACTACAGCTTCAATGTGTGCGTACCAACCGCACGAATTAATTCCTAGACCAAATATTCTACTCTTAATTGCCGATGTCTCGATCAGAATTAATTATCTTTTCTTATTCTATGTACTTTTTTCCAATGGGGAAAAATATGTTACTAGTATAGCTACCTAAACTAAGAAGTAAGCCTTCAAAACTTTATACAAAACATTCACAGTGGACAATTGATATACTTTTTAAATTTTAACGTACTATTGAGCAGCGAGATTATATGGAATGTGGATCTACAGATTAAGATGGGACTAGAACTACTTACTGTTATCACCGGGAATCGAATCCTGATCTTCTGCTCCAAAGATGCGTATGCTAATTATATGTCGCGAGGGAGCTCCTGTAATGTTTGAAAATGGAGCCTATACTTAACATGACTGAAGTTGTCCTAAATCACAGCTGATAGTTGAGGGTTTGTTGTTGGTCTGTTATGCTAGGGGATTGTCTGTCTGCGAGAGGACTTGTCGAGCTTTTCTTTTTTAAACGAACAGTAACAGGCATGGGGTACTTTAGCATGTTGCGAGAGAAAAAATATGCCAGCTGTTCATCAACTGTTCCCAGATGAAGATTTTTTTTTTCTACAATCCTGCACATTATCACATTACCATCGAGACGTGCGGCAATTCCTGATTGAAACATTTGTTGAGAGGTGGTTAGGCCGATGAGGAAGTGTAGAGTATCCACCCAGATCTCCCGATCTAACACCGTTAGACTTGTTTCTGTGGGGAACTGTGTACACCACAAAAACACGTACGCTGGATTCATGAGAGGGGTGATTGAAACTGCCTCTGGATCCATTTCAATGGAAACCATATCACATGTTTGTCAGCATGTTCCACAATATCGCCGACAATGTATTGCGGCCAATGAGGGATATTTTAAACATATTCCACATTAGAATATCATCAGTAATGTTTTGAACATTTTTGCGACTTTAAAAAGTCGTATTTTGTTTATTTGGGTTCGAATTATTAAAGTTCAATCGTAAATCGTTTTGTAGAACACCCTGTATATGTGTCTAGTTCGATGCCCTGTTGGAGTATTGATATTGTTATTCTACCATTTTGCTAGGCAAGTAAGCACCCGAACATTCGCCACCGGACTTCGAAATCCTGTGTTTTCAATTTATTTGTAAAATTTGTGATTTGGTTAAAGGAGACGATTTGTATTCAGAATAGTACCAGTCACGTTCTAGATGTAAAACTGTGCGTTCCGGAGGTATACTCGGGATCGAAGCAGATATTCGAACCCCGATACCCTGATATTTAGTCCTTGAGTGATCAGGGACGTATGAGATTGAACCGAGACTATTACAACTTCTCATAATATGTATGTAAAATATTAGGACGTTTGGTTATAAATCCAACTTTCGAAAATTCTGTTGTTTTCTGGCTTCATTTTACAAAAAAAAAAAAAAAAAAAAAAAAAAAAACTATTATTCAATAATGTTATCATGCTGTAAAATTATCGAAGTGAAAAATACATTATTTTGTGAAATCGAGCGAAGTGTTAAAGACTAATTTGTTATTTTATTTATTTTTTGTTCTATTCTTCATGAAAAGGAAATGATTTGTTTTTGTGAAATTGCGGGAACATGAATTTCGAAATTTGCAATTATTTCAAAGGTATTTACGGCGGCAATGTGAACATCAATTGGTGGGTGACTTATTATCAAGAGGTTGAGTGTTGTACATGTGGATAATTTTCCACAGCATTTCGCATCACGTTGATTAATACGAACGCACTATATAGGTGGCCAACATTTGACCATTTGACAGTAAACGTCACATTGAGTGAGTGAAGTTTTACAGAATTCTGAATCACATTGCTTCTTAACCTGCACGCATTTGATTAAAACGAATAATAGTAATAATAATAATAAATGAAGGTAGTCCTAGTTAAATATTAATTGCTTGTCAGAGAGTTAGTATTATAAATCCACATTAGTTAATAGAATAATCTTACATTCAAGCCCAACTACATCTTCGTATTTTTCAAATAAGAAGAGAATGTAGAGATAAGGAAAAGGAACAACAAATTCTCTGGGTTTACTTTTTTTTTTATCTTTTTTTTCTTACTGTTTTAATAAACAAGTTCTCTCATAGAAGCAAATTTGATGTTCTAAGAGCCCTAATCAGCCAGGAGTTTTGCTGTATAGACACAAGAATAATACAGTGCAGCCCACTTATAACGAATTTCAAGGGACCAACACAATGTCTTTATATCCGAAATTCGCTATAAACAAACTTATTTTTCCGAATTACAATAATAATAATAATAATGGATTAGATAAAAAGCAGATACGCTTAAAAAAGAATATACAGCAGTATAACATTGCATCTAAAGATAATTTTATTAATTGGGTTGTTATCTAGCCTATCGTACATATTGCAGTTCTTCCTTCCTGTTCAAGCACACTTGAAGAAGTCTGTAATTTTCTTCTGAACCAGGTCTACTGCCGCTGTTCGTAGCACCGCCGCTTCCACTTCCTCAAATACCCGAAATGCATTTTCCGGCACTGTATTGCTGTGTTCGAAAAGATAGCGTTGCAAGTTTCCCAAACTTTGGATAGTTTCTTTGGAACTTACCTGTTATCTCACATTTTCACTTCTCCCTCATCATAAGTCTGCTTCATGTCTTCGTAGCCTCCCTCACGCTTTCCACAAGTGAATTATCAACATCGGGATCCTTAGTTACAAGCGCATCATCTGCAGCAATATATTCGACAAATGTAATTCCCTGTGTCGCTGCTTCCTGAAATTCCCTCCAAGTTTCAGGATCAACAGCCTCTTCCGCCGCATTTGTAGCAATGGCCTTCCCTTTGTTTGCCATCTTTCAATCTAACGATGTACAAACATGAGTTTAAAAAAAATCAACTTGTAGAATGTTCTTATCTTACAGCTACCGAAAAAACGCACCTCAATTTCTCCCCACGTCTAACACAATGAGCTCCAGTGAAATAAGAGGTTTATTTTTCACCTCGTCCTTGAACTCTGGTGGACGCGGAAATATCTGCACCCGGGGCGATTTCTGCTGCCATCCGAGTAGGAGGGGGAGGAGTGAGTCATCCCTGCTTCCACAGCGACAACAGCTATGAAAACCAGTTTTGCTACCTGGGTTATTCACGAGCAGAAGAAAAGAGAACATGATCCCGTTCTGAAAACTTCCCTATAAGCGGTCCTCATGGAAAACGGACCGCTCCATTTGTAATATATAGTCATTTCTTCCATGTTTTAAATAGGTGGTATGACGGGGATTTCGTTTATGTTCGTAATATCCAATAATTCGCTATTTCCGGATTCGTTGTAAGTGGGCTACACTGTAGAAGGCAAGGAATACAAGTATTCCATTGTAGACACGTAAAAATGTATTAGAAACTATTTTTCATGAAACAGTGCAATGTTTGTGTGCTACTTGTAGTTCTAACCTATCTTTCCCTGAATTAACAGAACGAGCTTAACGAATAGATGGATAAAATATATTATCCATGATGAAGGATGCAGAAAGAATAAATATTTGACTTCTTGTTTACTTAGAAATTACTCTCATTTATATTATTTTCCAGTTCTGATATGGTACTATCACCATATACTCATCAACTTCAAGAAAATGCTGTGGGAGCACTTCAGGAGCTGTGTATGACTCATCAGATCTCTCTTCCGGAATATACACTTATAGGAGATGAAGGACCTGCGCATGACAAGCAATTTACTTATTTATGCACGGTGTCTAAGCTGAAAGAGAGAGGTGAGTACTTATCACATTTTAGTTACCACTTCAATTGTTAATATTTTGTATATTTGATAACATAAATTTTTTACTTCATAGAATACAAAAAGCGGAGAAATCACTGCTTACATAAGTAAAAGAATTTTGAACGTAACTGAAGATCAAAATATGAAATTAATTTGAGACCGATAATACTTTTCTTTCCAGTGATTGATTCAGAGTCCAAATTAGTCTGGTTCCGTTGTTCGAACAAACTGTCTAATGAAGCTGTGTATGTTAAAAAAAGATAAATCAAAGTTTGCAATATTGATAATACTTCGGAATTAGATTTTACAATCGTCGCCTTATCAAACGTTCGTTTTTCTCTGCTACTAAGAATTCTCGATACTTACAAGGAAAGTTCCTATCTGAAAAATAGATTTAGTAGACGCCGTTGAATTGTAACGTGTTAATGCGAACTTAGTGTTGCTGTTAGTTGTAAGCAACAAAGTTGCGGCATAACTCCAGTTTATTGTTATTATTGATATTATTTAAAGATAACTCCAAGTTTCTTCAAATTTATGTTTGCAATCAGTTAGAAACTTTAGTTATAATACATATCACAGTCGGTTTACGGAAAAATTTTGTCCAAGGATGACAAATACACCAATGAATAAAACTTGTTGCTGTGTATGCAGTGATATACATGAGCGTACAACTTCATGCGTAGCGTTCGAGAAAATGGAGAAAAACTAATTTCTTTGAAGCTAGGAAGTAACGTATGAGAGCCATATTATATTGTATGAGGGAGTTTTATTACAATTGCAGAAACAAATGTATAACGAACAAATACGCAGTATAGTATAGTAATTTCTATTTTTTTCTTTCCACACTGAATCTATTACTTACGAATAAGTAAAGCAGATGAAAACACGCTAATTACTATAAAAACTCATGACATCACAAAAACCGATGGCATTGCCAACTTCTTTCGACTTAATCGAAACTCTAGACCGAAAGTCGAAATCTTTCTCCATGCAGACGATCAAAACGGATTTCTACAGCGTATATAGGAATATGTTTTGTCTGTATGTATTCTTCATCTCTGGTACATACCGAGCAGGCTATTCGCAAGCATTGTCGATGGCATATCTAATCCAATGTTAAGAACTCAATAAGAGTTATATGTTGCCAAATGGCAGTACGTTAAGAAAGTTTCATATTTGCGAACAAAATGTCTCTCTCGTACACGAAATAAATAGTATTGTAAACTTTCAGAAAAACATGGAAAGAGGAGTACTTAATGTCTGACGTAGATTGCAAAATACATTAAAAAAGCTTATCAATTCCAAAGGAGATCATTTGTCCTCGTACAACCGTACAAGTGGCTGAAATTGGCGGGAAATGGTCATGTGACCCACGTCAGTGAACTCTGGAATCAATGACCTTGATTTTAGGTTGTGTACGTACCCCTACCCTAAAATTTGGAAAGTACATTGACTCATCCTTTTAAATTTGAGTATTTTGGGGAACTTAAAGTATTGGAGGGGTCTACGGACCCTAGGTATGAAAATTATTCTTATTCTTAGATCTTAGCTTATTCCCTTGGATGGATAAAAAATTGTCAAAAGTTGAAAATTTCGGGCTTTTGGCGATATTTACCTTCCATTATGGATATTTTTGGTCTTATGGAAGGGTACCTAATTTTTTCATGATTATAAGAACCAATTATGCACCCGTGTGGTTTCCGGGACAGGACGTTTGGGCGCCACCATTTGGACGCGGACGTTTCGGCGCTGCCATTTGGGCGCCGGACGTTTGGGCGCAAAGCCGTTTAGGCGCCAGACGTTTGGGCGCGAGGTACATAGTAAAAATCACAATTTACGACATACAAAGTAAGCTAGGCACTGAAAACTAAGCTCGAATCAAGATATGTACATTTCCTACATTTCTATTTTTATCTCACCTCATTTTTCTGTATATTTTCTAAATTAAATAGTTTAATGCGTTTGTGGTATTTGTTGCCTAACCTCGTCATGGACTGATTTTTCGCTTGTTCATTATTCTTGTACTTCTGATCTAATGATCTAATTTTCGTATTATTTAAGGAAGCTAGGAAATGAAGGAATCAGACGAACTGTTAATAATGCCGGGGTGGTATCTAATTTATAGGTCCAGGTCGCTTCCTTCCTTCCCTTTCCCCGGATAGTGTGCTCCCTCAAACGTGACGGGTTAAATGGTCTTAGATGCCGAGAGCCCAGAAATCTAAAAATCCTAAATCCTAATCGAGTTGAGAGAAAGATGTTAATACAGGGTGTCTAAGACATTGAGTTTAGGAACTGCAGTATGCCGTATTTTTGGTATCACTTTTTTATATTAACATTCCAATATAAAAATCAAAACTTAACACACTTTTTTTCGTCCCATTGTAAGCATTTAATCTGCATTAAAGAAAGTGGAGAAAGGGAAAAAAGAACGATTTCAAAGTGAAAAATATTGTTAAATGTACATATATTGGTCATTTAGCCACTAGAAATGTGTTTGACATACACACTTATTGCATAACTACAGTAGAAGGCCTGTTTAAATTTTTTAATGGAATAGGCTCACTATGTATGTAATGCAGTCAATCATATCTAGTTTGGTCTACTTACCTTTGGCTTGAAAAGTTATCAAATAAAAAGCACACTTAACTTTGGCTGAAACTTAAATTTACAAAATTGAATTGTTAATTCATTTTTTAGAATTTTGAAATTCCAGTATTTCTAGTATGTAAAACAAAATCCAGTATAATTCAAGGACTTCCACTACAGTAGACACCTTGTGATATCTTGGTTGGAACTTAGTACTCAGCGCCTAACATAATGACTTTTTAATTTAACTCGCGCCCAAACGTCCAGAGCCCAAACGGCGGGGCCCAAACGTCCGCGCCCAAACGTCACGTACCGTGTGGTTTCTTTAAATGGGTTTAAAGTCGTGAGCCAACATTGTACCTTCATGATTTAAGATGAAGGTTTGTGGTCCTATGCTTACGTATAGGTGCATATAAACTTGTAATGGGATAGCTTACTCACTTTGTGACTTATAAGGATCAGTTACGTTCGTTTAAATGGATGTAAGGTGGGCTATTCTTGTACATCTTACTCATGTTTTAAGATTGGCACTTCTGATCCTATGCTTATGCATAGGTGCGTATGGACTTCTAAAGGAAACCTGACTCTCTTTCATGGGTATTGAGGACGAGGTATGTTCCCTAGTAAATGAGTGTAAGGTGTTAGCTTGTATCCGTATGATTTAAGATGAATACTTGTGGTCTTAGCCTATGTAAGAGTACTTATGAACCTATAGTGGATACCTCTCTCTCTTTTATGGCTACTGACAAGTAGTTACGATACGATTCATCGTTCCGATTGGTTGTGGTAATCACGTAGCGCAGGTCACATGACATAAGGAAATCGCTCTGATTGTTGTTATGTCACATGATTCAGACCATTCATTTTCATGGTATTGAAGACTAGTTATGACATGATTTTGTTTTTTACTTACCACATAGTATTATGTAACATATATATTTAAAATAGAAGTTGGAAACGTGAAGAAATGAAGGAAACATTGGAGAATTAAATTTAAAAAATGTTGATCGTGCCCGGAAATTTATTTCGAATTATTTATTCATTGCATTCCAATAAGGAGCTATGGCCCCATCTTGCCCTTCCCTTGCGCGCCTCCACAATCGAAGGATAGGGTAAGTTGCCTATTTTATCTTTTTTGTACGAAACTACTGGTTTTACTATAGTAGTAAATATAATGGTGCGATTCTTACACATATGGTAATTACTTCTCGTTTATTCGTATGACAAGATACGAATAGAATTATTTAGATAAAACAATATATGATGGGAAATTGTGCCCTCCTCCAACATTTCGCATCCAGTCATTTAATAAACGTAAAACCAAGTATGGTGAAACAAGGAAATATTGTTAAGTTACAAGATTGAGAGTGAATAATTATTATTTTTTTTCTTACTATGTTCCTTTCATCTTAAGTATTATTCTCTTCTTTCCATAGAAATTTAAAAGGATATAAAACTCAATCTATACATTGCTGTAAGTGCGAGATATGTCTTCCGCCAACTCTGTGAATCAGAGACTGTGGCCCGGGTCTCCCAGCTTTCTTGTCGCCACCCAAAGTCAAGAATATATCGCAGGTCTCATGGCAGAGTATGGCTACAATCTTGACCAGGATATAACAACATGATATTGAGCAATTGATTTGCTGTTTTCGAAAAGCAATAGAAACTCATATATTTTACTTTGAGGAGTACATGTATGTCCAGTTGCAACACTAAGTCGTAAATAAATAGTCGATCAACAAATAAGTAAGTGCTCATTTCGACTCAACCTACCACTCCCGTGAGTTTTATTTGATTTGTTATTTGTTTATGTTCACTTTAAATATAATTTCCTCCTCAAAGAAAGTGTGTAAAGTTTTGAGCAAACTTCGACTTGGTTTCCATTGTCCTTGTACACAAGCTAATAAAACACCCTCTTGAGCAATGAATGTTGCTTTTTACACACGACTTTCGACTTTCTTATTCCACTGTGCATCGTAATAATCGAACACATATCATTTGTATTCGTAAGTGATGGTGCTGGTGTACAATATCATGAAATACTTGTTTCAGTTTTTTTAGTACTACTTCTTTGTAATCTTCATATTTATATAGATAGGTATTAGGTTGATTTGTTTTGTGATTAGTACCATCCATTTCAATTCATTTGATTGAGCTAAATAGCGACGCTGGCTTGTACAGTTTATGAAAGAAAAGAAAAAAGTTTTCATACGATCTGTTCAGCATGTTTTTAAATTAAAAGTGTAGAGTTCTGATCCGAAATTCTGAAGGAAAATAGCAATTTTTACTCGTGTAGTGTCTGTCCAACTAACACAACACTCAATAAGTTCGTAGGATGATATAGAGTTGTCGCTACTATTCACAAATCCAAATAATGTTGAATAATCGTGGTACGTAAAACTCAAAGATTTCATTTTCCATATGATGTTGAGAAAGTACTAACCACCAAATGATACGTGTCAACATTTCGTAACAATCTGACGTTTAGTTCACAAGTGACAATGGTTTTCAGTGACGCTTCTTGAGTAATTTTCAGAACAATGGAAAAATCTGAATTATGTATGTTGATAGAGCATTACTTTTTATTGGGAAAAAATACCGTTCAAGTAAATCAGTGGCTTGACAAGTATTATTCGGACTCTACTCCATTGAGACAAATGGTAGAGAAGTGGTTTGCTGATTTTAAAAACGGTCTTATAAATACTAATGATGCCGAACGCTCTGGTCACCAAAATTCCCCAGTTCCAGAAAACATTAAAAAAATATCCACAAAATAGTTTTGGCCGATCGTAAATTGAAGCTGAGTAAGATAGCTGACACCTTAAAAATATTAGAAGGCATTGTGTTCACTATTTTGCATGAATATTTGTCCATGAGAAAGCTCTGTTCGAAGTGGATACCGCGTTTGCTCAGTCGATGGACAAAAACAAAATGCGTCCACGATTCAGAGCTCAGTTTGGAGCTGTTTCATTATATGTCATCCAGTTACATAGAAGTTTCATTATGTCATCCATAGTGCATAGAAGTTTAGCAAATGATTAAATTCTGCTTAGGCTTTTTTAATTTATGGTAAACGGCCAATGTCGGTTCCTACTAGTATCAACCAATATATATATATATATATATATATATATATATATATATATATATATATATAATATAAACAGATTTTACAGTTTCCCTTAAAGAAAATACACAGTACTCAGGTTCGTATGTAGAATTCTGTAGCATATAAGAATTCGTTCCGAATTCTTCTTTCTCGTCATAGAACTCAAAGGTACAGTCTTAACTTATATCGCGAAGTAGTCATGTTTTAATTAAACAGTTTCATTGTTCAGTGACACCTTTGGCAATAACTAAAAATTGCTAAACTGGATACATGTGTGAAGGTGCCTGCGTGCCTTTGTGCATGAAAGCTAGAATAACCTCACTTCTGAAAAATATAACGAACTAGGCTTCTTAGAAAAAGTACGATGTACAGTTTAGAGATGTATCAGCGATATTGATTTCAGTTAGTTTAAAACTATAACGAATTCGGATTCTTATCAAACGATGCACAGATTATAAATTTATCACTGATTTTAATTTGTTGTCCTTAGGAATTAGAATCCAAACAACAGTTGGGAAGTGAATTCCAGTTATCTAAATATTCATTTCAAATTAACTCAATGAAGATATCCAGGAAGCCGAGTTCGTTACAGTTTTGAACTGTCTGAATAATTGAATTGCAGTTATCAAGAACTTCATCCCAAATTTACTATACTAAGGGCAGCTAATTAATATCATTGATAAAACTGTAAACTGTGCGTCGTACTTTTTCTTGTAATATATATAGTTCGTTCCAGTTTTGAGAAGTGAGGTTATTTTAATTTCTTTTCAAAAAGGTTCCACAAGTAGACAAAAACTTTCACACAGGTGTCTAGTTTAACAATATTTAAAAATCATTGACAAATGTACATTGCACTGAAACTACTTGGATTAAAACACAACTACTTCGTGATACAAGGTAAGACTGTATATTTGAGTAAGTATAGGACATGCTCTCGCAAACAAAGAAGATATGAAGAAATTATTTTGAATATTGGCTGAGTGATTTTTCGACCGAAGAGTTAGAAGCCAATTTTATCATCAGGTATGTGTACTGTTTCTGACCACTTTTAGTACATTTTCTAAATATTCATTAGAATATAGTTTTATAGATCATATCGAAACTTGCACACATCTGGATGAAGCTTCTTTGTATTTTGTTTCGTATTGTCAATCTTTGTATGCATTAATCCCGTCACTTGTCAAGTAGAGGAGCGTTAGTTTCTCATGCCAAATTGTTCTAATATTATGTAATGAAAGACATTTTGCAACTTATACACTGTTTATTTTGTAAATCATGTATGTTTTGAACATCAAATTTTCTTCATTAATTAATTAATTGATTTGTATGTACATTCCTTGTTCACAGCAAGGCTACATGTAAGTTGAAAAGGTGATCTGGACCATTGTAATTTGTTCGATGCTTCCACCGAGACCTTTTTGCACCAAAGACGCACGCGCTAACCACTAGAACAGCGAGGAGGGTTATCAGATTTTCTCGAGAACATTTTTTGAGTTCAAATGAGATTAAATGAAGTCTTACAGTTTTACGTCCCACGATTATGCACTGTGCACTAATTAATGAAATTGGAAGATCATGAAATAATTGGTGCAGTCAGAATTTGTGAGGAAATAGAACCCCGGGAAAACCCACGGACACGATGTTGTTTATCAAAAATTCACATGGTCTGGAATCGAACCGAATGTCCCTTGCACCAGAAATGAGTGCTTTACTATTGACTCACTGTGGTCCCTTCCTAGTATTTTAGTATTTTTTTCGTCGTCAAGTGATATCTCGTGACGAATTGTTGTTGTATTGTTGTTACGAGTTAGGTAAAGTAAGGCCCCTGTAACGATTGCATGTATGATAATCTAGGAAACAGTTTCCTGATATATATATATATATATATATATATATATATATATATATATATATAGATAGATAGATAGATAGATAGATAGATAGATAAATAGATATAGATAATTTGAGCTATGTGCAATACAAGAATTTATATATCAATAACACTTCAAGACTCTGTCTCTCATGTAAAACTTGTATTACACAGCGTTAGAAAATGGTGTCTTTCGTAGGTGAAGAAGAAGTGGATAGTAAAATTTCGTGAAATGCAGTTCGCAACGATTGTTCAGCGATGTTAGTTCCTCACAATGCGATGCTCGTTGTGAATGCCACGGTTATAACAGCGGATATACTCAGTCAGTCAATCTCATTCTTACACAATCACCGCGTTCTTGATTTTCACATACTTCTGTAATACAAGTTTATAAATTACACTGTGCAACACGAAATCTGTCCTTTACATGAAAATATGTTCTTATGTATTTTTGCACGAGAAAATCGAATCTGTAATTACTCTTTGTATATTACATACCAATTTTTTGAAAAATTGAAAAGTTTGAAATTTTGTACTGTGAAATAGCGTATTTTTACGGGTGGTGATGAAATGATTAATGATTAACTTGGTAATTGAAATTTAGCGTACTTTCTCTACGCGAGGCTATATGAGACGTGATCCTACAATTTTGGCTGGAATCCGAGCAATCGTGTCGTTCAATGTTCTACCGGGAATCGAACCCGAGATCTCATGCACCGAAGGCTTGCGTGCTACCCACTAGACCAGCTGGGAGAGCAAAAATGTGCTTGAGATAAAAATTGTTGCATTTGTAGTATACCTTAAAATATACTCTCATTGAAAAATCATCCAAATGACAATTTTTTTCTTCTTTTCAGAAGGAATACGATGTTTAAAGAGGGGTTCCCCTCATCCCAGTTTTCTCCTACCGCATACGAGTCGTCTTCTGAGTTATAATAGGAAGCACTAGTTTCTCATATTTCTCCTCACTCTTTATCTTTATTTCAGGTAGTAGACCATTAATATCTAATAATAAACGTGTTCAGATTTGTGTCGCCTAAATCTGCTACTATATGTTCTAGCATTTGAGTAATTTTTGGTTCGATTGTATTGTTATTTGCTGAGTGGTGTTTCGTTAGGAGTGGTCGGATTTGCCGCTTTGTATATTTTTGTGGTAGTGTGTGTAAGCATTGGGTTTCGAGAAAATGTTGAATAAATGTACACCTTTAGTTAAAAAGGCTTATGAACTGTACCTTACCTGTAGGGTTGGAGACTAGGGCAAGTCTTGGGCCTCGCACATATGTTGCACTACGTGTTCCAGGAATTTGAGAAATTGGCTGCAAGGAAAACGTAGTTTCATGAAATTTGCTGTTCCTATGATTTGGCGCGAACAAATAGATAATGTAACTGACTGTTACGTTTGTTTGACAGATGTAAAGGACTTTTCCTCTAAACATCAGATTCAGTACTTTAATTTAAAGTCAGCTATTCGACCAGTTCCCACTGAAGATCTTCTAGTACCTAAAGCTCCAGAACATTACACTATTGATTCAGATGATTCCTCAGACGTTCCAGGCAACGGGGAAAGTGTAGACTTTCACCCATCTGTATCCCAGTCAACGTCACCTTACGTGATCACACAAGAAGAGCTTAACCGTCTTATACGAGACTTAAATCTTCCTAAAAGAAAAGTGGAAGAGTTGGGCTCCAGGCTTCAAGGTTGGAATCTCTTAGCTCAAGATATTAAAATCAGTTTGTTTATAAAACGACAAAGTCATTTTGAGGACTAGTTTGTTGAAAACGGAGGCATTGTTTATTGCAAAGATGTAGATGGCTTATTTCAGTCTTTGGGACATGAACATAATCCCGAGTGGCACTTATTGAGAGCTCGAAACTAAGTCTGAAGGTAGTGCTTCCCCATATTGGAAATGTTAATCCATCTGTTTCTGTAGCATACGCGGCTCATAGAAAGGACATATGAAGTTATGAGTGCAATATGGAACTTCATTGAATATAAAAAATTCAAATGGTATGTGTGGGGGGACTTGAAAGTTATTGGTATTCTCACAGGAATGCAACAAGGATACCCAAGTATCGTTGTTTTTTATGTGAGTCGGACATCGTGACAAAGTAAACTACTACGTCCTTAAATACTGGCCTCAAAGACAAGATTTCATTCCTTTCACCAGGAACATATCTCATAAACCAATTGTGAACCCTTAAGATGTATTTTTGCCACCATTACCTATCAAACTTGGGATGACGATGATTTTTATTAAAGCACTAGATAGAGAATGTATTTCTTTCATGCACCTTAAGGAGAAATTTCCAAACTTAAGTAAGGCAAAAATTAAAGGAGTAGTATTTGTTGGTCCACAGATTAAAACAGTCATGCAGGATGAAGACTTTGAAACTTAACTCTCTGAAATTGAGAAATTAGCTTGGCTGTTATTTAAACCGGTATGTTGAGGATTTCTTGGAAATGTGAAAGCTGAAAATTATGAAGCTATTATTAGTGACATGATGCGGAGTTTTCAACTCATGGGATGCATCATATCATTATCACACTTTCTGCACTCACATCTTGACTTTTTCCCCTCAAAACTTCGGCGTAGTAAGTGTTGAACACGGAGAACGGTTTCATCAGGAGATTGTCACATTTGAAAAGCGTTACAGTGGAAAATGGACTGAAAGTATCTTGCTGAATATTGATGGTCTATCGTCAGAGAGTTTCCAGAAAATGTCTACAAACGTAAGCGACCAAAGGAAGTATTTCAAAGGGTAAGTCAACAAAATTAAATAATAGTATAATACGCCTTCCCAGCGTACATTAGATAGTAAATATGTACATTTCGCATAATGTGTTGTAGTCTGCCCAACAAAAGCGTGACGTGATGGAACATTTTGGTTTCCACCAATGAATTCAGCACATGTCATTTAGTTAACATCACATTATTTCATTTGAAGGACAGAAAAAAAGTTTAAATTTGTTGCATAGTGTTATTTACGAATGATGATATATACTCAATATTTTAACTTAGATGGCCACAAAGAGCCTGCCTACACTAGACAGAAGTCTTGATACAACTTTGCGTCCTTCCTTTTACAGACACTTGTAATATTGATAATGTGTGGTTTGCGCACTATGACCTTGGTGTTAAAAGGTTGAAAGACGAATCTATTCTGCACATTGAGCAAATCAACTTAAACGTGGTTTCTGAAACACGTGCCAAGATTTTTACAATAGACGAATGACCGACTGATAGTTTAAATTATGTGACCAAATTGGAGGCTGTAAGCAACATAAGTATTATTTTTAAATCATGCCTTCTTGATCTTGTGCATTATGCCATTGACATGAGGTCTGTGTGGCTGCCCCAGGTAGAGTTTGAAGCATACTGAGTCTAATATGTATGTTTATTGTGTATTCCTTTCTTTCTCTTTGTTTTTGAGACCCTTTGTCTCCTATTTTACTTGAGTAAAATTTTATTTTGCAAAAGTGCAATAGGAAGTGTGTATTTTAAAGCTGTCGGTAGGAAAATAATAACCATATGAGTTTCAGAGCGAGTGAACGAAATTTTGGCAACGAGAATTCGTTAATAAGAACATTTTTAAGCAGAAGACGACAGCAGGTATCTGTTGAAACTTCAGTCGAAACTTGTGGAAATTATTGACAATGTTGGTCAGTTGGAGAAAGAAAAAATAACTTAAATTTTATGTTAACATTTGCCAAATGATTCAGGTACATATTCTTTGTATTATAACTTTTGTTTACAGTAAGTCCTTTGCCCGACTCCATATGAATGTTTGATAGAAATTATGATAATAGCTTGAAAAGGAGTCTTCGCATTAGCATAGGTTCAATTCAAATTCAGATACCTTTGTTATGGAGAGTTCTTGCTAATTATAAAGAAAATACGACTCTTCTCCGCCGTTGTATTTTCTTTTTTCGTAAGATATTTATTACGAAGAAAACATCGAAATTTGGAGAGGTTGAACATTTATTTCTTTGAACCAAGTGTAGAAAGCTAGAGTGGTCAGTATCACAGTTTGAAGTATACAAAATTTCAGTTTAGGTTGATACCAATGCAGAAGTTGTGTCACAGATGATGTCATACAGCTTTACGTTGCCACTAAGAACTTCAGTTTATAAACAAAAAATCGGTATTACATTACTATCGTTTGACAATTTTATTCCATCCAAACACATAAGTTCTTCCAAATTCGGCACTTGATTTGACAAAGAAATACGTTTTACACTGAGAGAAAAAGAAGTGCTTGCTTGGTGGGGAAAAAATATTACATACAGAATACGTATAAAAGTTTTATTTCTGATGGTCGTCACACTAAGTATCTTATTGTTCAATTTAAATGTAAAGAACACTTCATATCAAACCAGATAATCTCGAACTCAAACAGCTTTCTGAGTCTCAAATGAACTCCAGGAGACTACAGCTTCGTATTTCAGCAGAAATTTCCCACTGCTCTAAGACGGTCCGTAGCCAATATAGTCTTTAATGAGTGCTTTAACAACAACAACAACAACAACAACAAAAATCGTTTCCATCTCCCAGTCTCTTTGTTGAACTCCTGTCTCTTCTCATTCATTGAATACAATTACCACTTTATCTACTGAGGTCAAAACGGCTTCTTTCTTTTCTTCCCAGTCACTGTGGTCTTGTTTTTGATAGCATTGGTGCTATTGTGTTTTCGCAGCATTTGTCTCTCTCGCATTCCTACTGTTACTCAGCATGTGCTTCCGAAGAAATATTCACTAACTTGAGGAAAGAAGCAAATATTTCTATCTTGAGCTTGTTCGTTCATTGATACAGAATCAAAAAATGAAGGCTTAGCTTATTGTGGAAAGTGAAGTCTATTGTGTTGGATGTTGCTCTGCCAACCTTCCATGAGAACCATTATACCATTGGGCTTATTTGGAGGTCAAACATTTTCTACATCACAAACTGTCATCTTTGCAGGAAATGTACGAGGAAGCAAAACAAATTATAATCTGAAGGAGCGATACGATGTCTTGGCCGTCTGATAGATGTTTTACCAACTCAAGTATCTGCAATTCCTGAAATTTCTGGGTAACTACCCGTCATCGTGGCGTTGTAGACGTGAACTAGAACCTCCTTGCGTTGATCAAAACCAGATATTTCTATCACGTAGCATCATGAGCTCACTGTAATTGTTGAGTGTTAGCATTCCTGTCCACAGCAAGGCCGTCTGGGGCAAGTTCCCAGAAAAATGGACCATCAATGTTCCACCTTATCCACAAAATATTTCTTTCTTTCGTTGTAACTGCAGTTTGACAAGCTATAAGTTACAGAAATGTTGCTCTTTTTTTTTTTATAATTTGCATGTGTACTTTTTATGTTACTTGGCTTATATTAAAGAAATAATTAAAATGCAAGATTTATTCTATTAACCTACTTTAAAAACGGATATTTTTCTACTATTCAATATTGAAACAATGTCATTGCTGAAGATTTCGATATCCATTTTAACTATAAGCCATTTGAACAATAAAGAAAATATAAAATAAAAATCAGCACGGATTTCTTCCTTCAAAAGGCTATGAATTTCCTTCTCTCAAAGTTTGAAACCTGTAGGTTGAAATTTGTAAGAGAAATCGTGAATTTCCGTGAAAGATAAAATGCATGAGAGAGATACGAAGACTGTAGTGACGTCTATTCTCACGGATTGCCCTTTACACCAACCTTAATGTGATGTCTGTTAGTCATATCAATGTGTCATACAACTACTACACCAATATTTAATTTTTTAATTTCATTTGTTCCATCGTAGTGTGAATACTCCAAAGAAAAGTGTAAGAAGAAAGTCGCGAACCCTGCCACCTGGAAGAGTAATGTTATCAAAAGAGCCCACAATGCACGCAAGGAATATGTGAGCAAGAAGGGAAGGGTAGTGCGTTGTAAAGAAGTGAAAAGTAAATAAAATGTCAGACTAGTTGTAGGTACGAATGTAGCAAGAAAATCAGTGCCGATGAAAGATTTAACATTCACGTTTCATTCTATTCTTTGAGAGATGCAACAGAAAAAAAGGGACGTTTATTTATTTATTTATTTATTTATTTATTTATTCTTAATACGACTAGTCGAACTACAGAGTGCGGCACGTAAAACCGGCCCGTAAAGTAAACACATAAAATGAAATGTAATGTATTGAATATGATTAACTACAACACTTAAATGAAATGTAATGTATTGAATATGACTACTCAATCTCCTGGTTGACTTTCGAGGACTTTTTGTCATTATCTCCTCCACCTGCATCTTTAATTCAGGTGTGCAGACAGATGGTCGTCTGTTCCTGGGAGCATTTTGAACCGATCCTGTACGCCGCCATTTTTCAATCAATTCCTGAATGGTGCTTTTTGCTGGCACAGAACGTCCTGGAAATTTCTCCCGAAACAAATTCTTTGTTTTCACAAAAGATCCAGTGAGAATGAACCCTTCAACAATGGCAACACGCTCGGGTATCGAATACGGCATTATCACACACTGACACTCACCCGGCTTAACACAGCGAGGCCTTTTTCTCAACTGGTTTCGACAAGTTTCACTGGCTGCGGCTACACGTGACTGCTGCAGATCACGTAAGTTGACCCGACCTCGACACGCCATCTCTTGGTAGGAAGGTAGATTATTTAAGTGTTGCCAAAAACACAATATACCAGAATATTACGACGGGCCGGTTTTACGTGCCGCACCCTGTATAACGAAGCGACCTAAAACAATGAGTGTTCAGGATAATGAAGTGGAATCAAGTGAAAATGGAGACGAGACTGAAAATCCAAAACAAAGAAAGCTAAATCTCGTAGGAAGTATTATTCTTTTCATTACTTCTTCAATGTTAAAGGAGAAAAGGTTCAGATGTGCAAAACATGTTATTTGTCGACCTTCGTCACACCCCAAAAACCTGTGTATACTGCACGCAAATCCAAGACTATAAGTTCAAACACACCTACTGTAAATCAAAGGAAAATCCAGTAATAGTCGTCGGAAGCCAGAGCGTGAAGCAGATTTTCCAAGTGAACACCTAAAATCTTTCCCAACAGTGGAATCCCATTGCTGCCGAACTGATACCAGTAGATTGTACCCAGGAAGTCACTGAACATTAAAAAAGTGTATGATCTCTACATTGAATAGTGTCAGTTGAAAATAAAACACCAATTAAGAAATCAATGTACTACCGAATATTTGGAACGGAGTTTAACATAGGTTTTCATTTGCCAAAAAGTGACAGATGTGATGTGTGCGAGGCGTATAAGGTGCCGAAGGAGACTGAGACCAATTATGCAAAAGTAAAGTACCTTGAGCAAAAGAACAATTATGAGACGCATATTTGCTCAAGTCCCAAATGAGAGAACACAGAAAAAGTGGGAAAGGAAACAAATGTCTTCTAGTACTTGTCTTCGATTTGCAAAACGTTATAACATGTCCCCATGCAGATATCGGTAGCTTATTTTGTAAGAGAAAATTAAATGTTTACAACTTAACCGTGTACTTTACTCTAACAAAAAAAAAAAAAAAAAAAACGTATTGTGCAGGGACGTGCAGGGAATGACATTGCGAGTGGTTTCAGGAGAATATTGGACGCAGTGCTCGAAAAAAAAATGAGATTACGGAACTGATTACTGCTCCGAATTCTGTGTACCACAAAATCGTAATTCCCATGTATCGTATGCAGTTTTAGACATTTGAGAGAAAATCTGAACATCAATACTTTGGATTGCGTACACAGTACAATTGAAAAATCAATAAACAAGACGAACTTTTTACTCACCTTTGGGTTTCATAAGAATATTGAATTGTGGACCGTCACAATCCATACCGTGTTATTAAAACGAAGCCGTGACTTTATAGACTTTGGGACGACAACAAAACTTCTAAATTACAAAACCATTCCATTCACTCAAGTAGCTAACTTGACGTTTACTCAAGAATCCACTACAGTTTTGTTCAAATCAAGCCATGGCAATTACGAGCCTCTTAATGCAGTAAACATCAAATTTCTAGAAACTCCAAGACGACAGGCTAAAGTGTCATGTTTCAGTAATAGTTCGAGTGTTTATGTCAACAAACTAAAACAACAAAAGCATTGTGTGAGGTTTTCAGAATTAATGTAAAAAGACATTAAAGAGTCCCTTCTATTCATGCCCCTGGAAGACAGGTTGTAGTATACTACACTGTTCAACTTGTATTCGATACATATTTCATGTAATTAGAATATGAATAGTTAATCTCCTCGATTGCAGTTACACCCTTATCGTCCTAAGTTATGCCTGATTTTTTACGTTATTTTGGTTTGACAAGGTTCTAAGTGCAGTTAGAACATTGTGCCTCTGAAAATGATCATTTCAGTAAGACAAGGTTCTAACTGCATTTTACTGATTGTCCAAAACAAAAAAGTAAAGTCTCATTTCAATCATTAGTTATTTAAATGTAAACGTTGTAGGCAGTTAATCATTGTGTAAAAATATCATAATGATTAGTTTATAAATAAAACAACTATAGCTTAATAAAACTTTAAATGCGTTTTTCTCAAAATATGGTCGCGTGCAGTTAGAACCTTGTCAAACTAAGGCCACGATCTGTAGACAAACCTTCGTTGAAGATAATGATGACTGCGGCGCGGATTTTTTTTAAAATGCATATTATAAAGGTTAGTGCGTATTCTAGGGATATTCTTGGACCACGGTGGCTCAGCGGCATAGCGCTCACCTCTGGTGTATGGTTCCTTGGTTCGATCCCACCTTGCGTCAAGTGAGCTTTGTGATGAACAAACACCATGTGCGTGGGTTTTGTCGAGACTCTCCCCTTTCCTCCCACTTTCTTCATTTTACAATTTCATTCGTTTCTCATCATCACCGTCTCCTTTAGCCTAGCTGGCATAATCGTGGAACGTAAAACTTAAAAGATTTCCTTTCTTTTTATAGAGATATTCACATATTTCTGCATATATCTGAAGCACTCAACCACATCTAAAATCGTCTTAAAATTGTCATTTTAAATGTTTTTAAAATCTCTTCTTAGCAAATCGAAATTTCTTGTCTGTTAGCAGAGTTCCCTGACTTTGCCCTGGCTATTCCCGGTCTTCTCTTCAGTGTTTTCAAGGTTTGTCGCTACCCTGACGATTTAAGTCTAAGAGTATTCTATGATCAATGATACGTTAACTATAACCTTGAATTAGAATAAATCTCATATTTCAACAAAAATATTAAAATGATTTGTATCTTCAAATACATAGATTGTGTTTTGCGACCACTTTATTTTAACAGCGCGTCAATAATATTTGCTGTCCTTTTAGCAACAAATTGGAAACACGGGCAGGGATGGCTGCGTCCTTCTCAGACAGTTACAAGAGCTAGTTGCTTTAATCGTGAACTTCAAACTTAGAAACTTTTCTGTGTTTTTTACTAACTATGTGTAATAAACTTCCGTAGTTGTACGCATTATTCTTTGCTTTCGCTTCTGCAATGGAATATCATATTGATCCACAAAACCAGCTGTTGGATCAACGATCCAATGGTAAATTCATTTTTCACGCACGCATAATTTCGACTTTTTTTCCCCTACTAGTTTCTATTTTATCAGAGTTTCCTGTCCTGCATTAAATGAGGGTAGCGTATCACACAAGTGGAAGGATTTTTTAATACGGTTACTTGTATTTGAGCATCTGTTCTTTCATTGTAATCTATTTTCATTCGCAGAGTGGTTTATTTCGGAAGTACTCATGAGTTTACGAAAATAAGTTGATAAAGTTACACATCACTGTATGGCTGGAATCAGTACTCAGTGGATAGCTGGGCTAATTTCATCGGATTCGCGGTTTTTAAATATGGAATGCGTCTATAGATACCAAAGTGTACTTTCTATTTTGTGCTTATAATGCAACATTAATTGGTATACAGTTGTACATACTTAATGTTTTCCATCAATAATTATATATTTGTAATGATTTAATTATGATGATTCTTCTCATAAGTTTAAAAAATATTCTTTATTCTCACTTTCAATTATTCTGACATTAAAAGAAAGAAATAATTTGCGTACTATATTAATGGTACGCGAATTCAAATAAAATTCACAACAACTTTCTTTAGTCCTCCTTTGAACCAATTTCTGTATGCTTTTTCAATGCCAATACAAAATGTTCATAGTTTTATAAAACAAGATCATTTTAGATGAGACGTGTAAAAAATATTTTGTAACTGAAATGCAGTTTTTGAGAAAGGGGGCACAAAAATGTTCTGGGGCTGGAGGGGGATGCCCCGATGGGGACACCCCTCTCCAAAAATACGTAACGAATAATGGATTTCTTTATTTAGCAATTCGCAGTGAAATAAATGAAAAGAAAAAAGGATGATTAGAATTTACGATTCCGATTGTGAAAAAATAATGTTTGTTTCCAGTACACTGTGGAAATTTCATGATGTTCAAATCCAGTTTGAATGTTGACATCATACCTTCACTAGGAAAAAAGCCGTACATGGAATCCCCATTATGTTCATATGTTGCTGTTCCACATCTTGTTTCTCGGCAATACCTTTAGTTTATAGAACTAGGGAAGCAAACATATTCTTTCTTGCTGATAGTTCATTATCACGTGTTACATTGAATGAAAGAAACTGATCCAACGTCAAAATATCGATCATATATCAGATTGCGAGTTTGAAATATTGTGCATGTTGATACTGAAAAACCTTGAACTCAAATTCGGTGGCGTAGTCAGTAAAGAGTTCACTTCTGGGCTCGGAATTCCTGCTTTCTAAACCATGGGTTCGCGATATGGGTTTTATGGTAAATAAACACTGAGTTGGCGAGTTTTCTCGGAGTTGTTCCGTTTCTTCCCGTATTCATATTCCTTTCATTCTTACATCATTAACTATCATCTTGCCTGTGAGACGTTAAACTAATGTTTCAATGTGAAGTATAAATGTTAAGAAATCAGTTTCTATCTGCCAATAATCGTAAGGCAACTTTGGGAATTGTGAAACTACGAATTTGCAATGATTGACTTTTCACTCGTGCAAATAATGTTCCTGGACAGGATTTTACTTTTCTCAGGAATGATGTTTTCTGTTCACTTTCTGGTATGGGAATTTAGTTTACTTTTGCGATAGTGTTCGTTGCCACAAAATAGAATTTCGTAAATTCCAAAATGTTCGAACCCAATAGTTCATACAAAGTAATGAAGATATTAGTAAAGAAATTGCAAATGAGTAAATGGCTACCTGAGAATGAGTGTATACGGTGTATTATCTATATTAAGCGTGTTTCATCGTCTGCGTACTTTAATTGAGCATTTCATTCGTCATAGAAACTTAACAATGCTACACGCCTAGACTCAGCAAGACTGGCTGTGCCCAGAAAGGAAAACAAGTAGCAAATATAAGTTCATTTATGCAATGGATCGTGGCGGGGTAGGTGCTAGAAAGAAAACAAATATTTAACCCAGTCGTCTACAGTAGGCTTTTATTTACGACAGCATATTGTTGTATAGAAAGGCGTTCGAGACTTGGTGGAGGGGGAAGTGGAGTACATAGTAACAGTTTTCTGCTGGTTTAGCGTCGTTGTTCAGGTTGCAGAAGTAGGATCGAAAGTGAAGAGGTGTTGTAGTTGTGGTGTTCGGTGTATCCAGTGTTTGTGTGCAGATAACAAGTGTGTCACTTTCCAAGCATTCCAAGACTATGTTCACTCCTTTCTGATAGTTATATAATTCTTCATAACGGATTCAGGGACTAACAGGTGACATATATTTTGCTCGCTGCAACGTTTGCCGGAGTATATTTTCACTGAATAACGTAGGACATCAAGTGGTAGCAAGTCATATGAAAGGCGGATCATAAAGGAAGTCACACCGTTAAAAATAAAGATTTTTCACTTCAGTCTAAAAAAGAATGTCTAATTGTTGTATACAACGATTAGTATATTGGATAATCTTTTTTACCTTAATTTGAAGCAATAAAATTGTGGTGTGAAATCCCTCACAAGCTTCCTCTGTCAAATGAGATTCAACATCAAGATTTTTTTTTTTTTTTTTTTTTTTTTTTTTTTTTTTTTTTATAAGGAAACAGAGTGTTGAAAATGTTTGTTCACAGAGATCTGCTGCAAGATGGAACTGGGTGTTTAAATACATCTTTACCTATTTTTCTTATACTCAGAAAATACCTTCACTAAAACTGATGAGGTGTACACTCTTTGAAAACTATTTTTAATGAGTCATAGCAAGTAACATGAACAAGTTACCTTGCTTCTCCTTAGACAAAGCTTCTAATTGTAGCACACTGTACTCGAAATAATTTCTTAACTGTGAGTTTTCAGAATCTGATGGAGGGAAGTAATCTTTGAAGCTAGTCACTAAATTATTCAGGTGTTCAACGATGATATATTGAACTTTTCGTGGCAATTCTATACCCGTAGACTCCAGAAATGACTTCAGTATTACGAAGGTTCTGAGACTATACTCTTCAGCTCGGCTTGCCCACAACCCTATTTTTATAAATAGTGCCTCAAGGTGTCTCAAACGTCAGATATATTTGTACCGCTACTTGGAGGACTCAAATGGAATGTGTCCAAATATGCAAAACAGTATGTAAATAGGCTTCCATACAGATCCAAAAACAGTTCTCTTTCTTCTTTCCTTTTTTCCATTTTTTTAACATCCCACGATTATGCTCCGAGGCTGGGGGAGAAGATAATCAAGGTTTGGATAATAATGGTGAAATGGTAGATAAATGGGAGAAAACGGGAGAATCTCGAAGAAAAGAAAGAAAAAAAAAACATGAACACGGTGTTTGTCTACTACCCAACCAAGAAAGTTATTCAGCTGATCACATGGAAATTTAATAATACTCAGAAATAGTCGTATTTTATCTCTCAACTGAAGAATCACTGCACAGTTTTTCCTCTGGATAACGAACTCGCTTCTGCATGCAGAGTCATATAGCTTCCGATTTCTTCACATAATTTTGAGAAGATTCTTGAATTCAAGGATCTAGACTTGCTAACAGTTACGATCTTAAGTACCTCATTAAGCACTTTCTTTAATGATTGTGACGTCTTCGTAGTTAAGGCTTCTCGCTGAATACAGTGTGTCCATTTTACATTAGATGCCATAGTCTTCAATCGAGGAATAAATCCAGTTTTTATATCTAACATAGCACGCACACCTCTTTAGTCATGTCCACGCATTTGTCCCATGAGATAGAATTCCTTTCAAGAAGTCATTCAAATCCATTTGGAAACTTCAAAAAGTTAATGTTTACTAGTGTAGCTATTTCAGTGTGCATAATTCCCAGTGTGTAATTAATTTCCATCCATCTTGTCTGCACTAAATTCCCGTCTTCTCCTGTCTTGACAGTGTGCGAAACCAGAAACGGAAATTCGACGATTAGTACTTTCTTTCTTTCTTTTTTTAATAAAAAACCCGTAACAGGATACAGAAGAAAGAGCTGAGTACTTTTTGAATTAATTTATAAGACAGCTCTTTAAGCGGCTTCATTAATAGTTTATTTCAATAATTTACAGAAAAATGAACGTAAGAAACGTAAATTCTTGTATCGAATACTGAGAATAACACATTTGGATATTTTCTTTTTTTTCCTGTATCTTTCAGGTATGAATATTGCAGACACTTTAAAATTGGAGGCTTCAAACAAGAAGCTATGTGTAGACAATAAAGAACGAAGTTCCGATGATTCCGATCTCTATGGTGATGAGAATGAAGATTATTCTGATGTACCAAGAGGTCATAATTTAAGTGAACGTCGTCGTCCTTTAGAGAGCACAACGTAAGTGTTATTCGTAGATGCTCAAAACTATCGTAATTATTCGATTATAAGCCGACACTGGTTGTAAGCCGACCTCCCGTAAATCAGAACTGAAGGTACTAGAAAATTGAAATTTATTAATGAAACATACAAAGCATAACGAATACATTTTCTTCCATTTAATTGTTTATTCAGTCATCGCCGGATGATTTGGATCCATCATCACTTACTTCTTTGTTACTGCCTTCGTACAGATCATCGTTTTCTGTGCCGTCAAGCGAATTCCAGATCGAACGCTTTTTAAACGCATGACGGACGATTTCTCTAAAGTCTCTACAAATCCACAATAGTTGGAAGCAAATCCACTGACTTGGCAAAACCGAGTCTACACGATGGCGAAAACTTAACGTGTGGCGACTTCTGACGATATTTTTCGAAACTTTTTTCCTATGACCCCGGGTAGCGTAGTCGCTAACGCTCTCGACTTTGATGCGAGCGGTCCCGGGTTCAATTCCTGGTGGGGCCACTTGGCAGAAAAAGTGTAAGAAGCTTTTTCAGATCAGCAATCCTGAATGAGGTTTTCCTCATACACACCAGGCAAATGCCGGCGTGGTACTTATAGTCCCAAAGTGCTTCCTTCCTTCCCCAATCTTTTGTTTTTTCCCTTCCCCCGATAGTGTGCTCACCGAGGAACGTGACGAGCTAGCATGGCCATAGATGCCGAAAGCCCAGAAATCAAAATCCTAAATCCCTAACTGTTTTTCCCCTAAAATTTAAAGAAAGGCCGGCTTACAATCATGTAAATACGGTAGATAAAGATAATGTAAATGGTAATTTGTAATGGAATTTGCGTAACTAATTATTGAAAATTACTTGCAGTAATTTTACGCTTCAGTGTGCCCAAGTTTGTTCATTTCAGGATCACAACTTCATCTACTTTAGGAAAGTTTAAAAGATATTTTACGTAGTACCCAGTGCAGATAAACTGTTAAAACTTTCCTTGATGTTTATATATCACAATCCCTTACCCAGTTTCCAAATACTTTTAAATGTAAAAGCTTTTCCGTAGCAGCGTATTATAATTTTCAGTTGAACAAATGTGTGTCGATAGAACAATATTGTAGATGGAGGAATACCAAATTTTGAAAATTTTCCAAAATTAGTTTAATTTAAATTTAATAACATTCGTGAATGATTTTAAATGAAATGTCATATAACAATTTGTATACATTATGTTGGAATTGGGAGTTTCAGCCAAATGATGAATGCATACATAAAAATTCCTGATGTTTAGGCTAGTTTAATGGTGTATTTGGTAATCGTCTGTGGTATGCCAGGCAAGGTAGAACGGAAGCATGTGTTAAGCGGGCAGGCGATGATAATGTAGAGTAATCATTTAATTATATTATTGATGTTGCACTTAAGAGAAAACACACACACACACACGGTGTTTGTCCACCACAAAGCCCACTTGGAGGAAGCTGGAATCGTGCCAGAGGTGAACACTTTACCATTGAGCCACTGCGGCCCCAAACAATATTTGTTACTATTAACATTCAATGTCAATTGCATGACAGTTAAGGTTTTATATAAAGTTTCGTTTGTATTTTATTTCTCTATCAGAAACAATGGCAGCAGAAATCATGGCCCAATAAAACTGCAATTTCCACATCTTGTTTCTTCTGATGTGAAGTGATGTGTTAATTTCTAATCTGAACTTAATCTGACAATAGCAATAGAAATAATAATAGTAGTAGTGTGCTATAGAAGGACTTGAGAAGTGGTAGAAACTTTCCATAAGATTCAACGGACTTTTGGCCACGATACCATACGCCCAAAGCTGTAGGAAGCTCTGCAGGGCGTAGTAAAGCCTAACTTACATTGATCATGATTTCCATTGGACGATACATGACAAGTATCACCGCAATACCAAAATATTACGTGAAGTTACTCCATTACCTTTTTAATGTGTGGCATCATAACCGGAGCTGTTTGTAGTCAAAATTTGCAAACTGCAACTCGCCCGTCCCGATTGAAGCTTTTTTAACCAAACTCACCATTCCTGTGGTTCGTTAGACTTCATACTTTCCGATATGACTCATTTATGGCTATTGCTCAAGTTGAAAATGTCTCTCAAAGAGAGTCTGAGTATCGAAAGAAAAATGTGCGGAACGCGATGGTCCAGTATTCTCCATTTCCACAGAAACCATGCAAAAATGCTTCCGACAAAGGCGTGATCGCTGAAACGAGTATGTATAGTCCCAAGGGATTACTTTAAAAGGAATTACGGTTTTAAACCTCTAACATAGCAAGTGGAAGTATAAAGTGTGAACACTCAACGTAATTCGTGGGGTCTGCCGCAGTGTGACGTTAATGCTGCATTCAGACGAACACTAAAACTTTACGAAAAGGTTTTGTTTTTTGTCGTATATTAACGAAGTACTGTTCTACAAAGTACTAATAAAATGGAAAAAAGTTGTGATGATTAACAACTATGTAAAATCATACATTACCTGATTTTCGAGTACATTTAATCGAAATTATTTGTATTGAGTTTTATTTAATAGTTGATACAAACCGAATAATTTAATTACTTCTCTTATTTGATATGTTATATACCATATTGTAAACATGAGCATTAAAATATAACAGGTACAAATTATTTTGAACTCATATAAAAGAAACAAAAATCAAGGAAATTATAAATATGACCTTAACCCGAATAAAACTCTTTGCTAATCTCCCGCAATTTTAGATTTTTGTTTTAATTTTCCCTTTTAATTGTTGAATGGTGAAGTGTTTTATTGTCATGGTTGGATCCAAAGTCTATAGAAGACTGTGGCATCCTGACTTCTATTTGACAGATTTACAGCAGGGAAGCTATATTCAATAGTCTCTACTTGTAATATGGGACTGCGTTTAAATTCGGACTTGGTGTTTACAGGGAGTTTACTTCCTCCTCTTGTGATGAATTGTGAAATGTATATTCTTCAGTTACATGTAACAGTATCACAGTATGGTGTTCGGGCTCTTCCATTTCCTCCTAGTTCTCATTCCACCAATTCTTCATTTTTCTTAATCATCTGATTCTGTTCCCTGCATCTTGGGACGCGAAAGTGAGAAAAAATTCATTTAGTTTTTTACGAACACAACATAACGAAATTTTTAAGTAGTTGTTATTCATATTAAACCTTAAAACAATTATTGTACAGGAATTATGTGGGGGGTTAAGTACATCCTTCATTTGGCAGAAAAAAAAATATACCACTACAAATGTATGAATCTTAACCACGGAATCGCAGAAATGCCCGTCGAATCGCCTGTCCTTTAGCGTTCTCTTCTAAACAGCACTTATCTGGATGCAACAGCAGCGCTGTTTGCCACAGGACAAACGTTTGCGCTATCTGCAGCATGTTAAACGAGTGGAGCGCGCGCACTTTATACATGTATTCGCTATGCATCTAGATAAGTGATTATATTTTTCCTGGCCAAAGATCCCAGGTATTTCTTAAATATATCACGTACGATTTTTCATCACTTGTCAATCTTGGATGTATCCATCACCATAGGTTCAATTAATAAAGCCTTTGGAAACATTGCAAAATAATTATCTTGTTTGCCGCTTGAATCTGCTGATAATTATCAAACAAATTACTATCTACTAGTAGTAATACACCTTTAACGGAAGGTGTTGGATTTATTAAGTTTTATGAACTTGTGTTCCAAATTAATTCCTTCTGTTTCAGCTATTGCTTATTTTTCTTGGTTTTGAAATGCTTATTGTTGAAATGTTGTTTCTATGGTGACTTCAGACGTCTTCTTTTCCTAAAATTCTTTATAAAAAGAAGAAAAAAATATGAACAAAGATATTAGCAATTAATGCATAGATCTTTCAACAGATGCTGAAAGGACATTGGTACAGCATAATGCCATCTTTTGGCCTATATTGAAAGCTTTGCCCGATTATCCCCTGCTTTCACCCTTAAGAGAACGTTTCATTCGATGGAGAAAGGAAATAACAATGAGAATCGCAAAATGGTTCAGTTCGATTCTTAAAATTTATCTATCTAAATGCTTAAGAGGACTAAAAATCTGTCAGACCAAAGACTGAAATAATATACAGTAACAATTAAGTCAAAGCAGAGTTTCAGAATGTAACTTGAAATGGAGAGAGCTTATTTATTCTCTCCCCTCATCTGTTTGAAATATCCATGACTAATGATGACAAACCAATGTTATTTTCTTTTTCTATGCTTACCTCGTCGCTAGAAAAAAGTTTTCTTCCTCTAGGAATCAGCTACTCTAGACAACTCAATCTGTATACCGTACTCACAAAAATTGGACCTTTGAAATTTCCCAGTTCATCCCGAACGAATACCGAAAATCTAGATGCAAAACTTGTGTTTTCGGTACAAATTTGACCTTTGCTTACAAATAAATGTTCATTCCGCCTATTTGGTAGTTACGATTCCTACTATATCACCTATTTCAGAAAATGTACATGCTATCTTGCATTTCACATCGGAAAAACCCAATTCTCTACACACATGACTATTCAGTGTTACTCTTGCAGTACTTTTATACACCATTTACTCCTGCAATAGGTGTAATCCCAAACTTTCTCAACTCAGCCTTCGATGAAATTTTTCTTGTGTGTTTGCATCTTAGAAATTCTTCATACTGACTCTTCTTTTTCTCTTCAAAGAGGTGGAAACACACATATCATATATTTCTGCGACCAGTTGTCGTTATCCTTAGTGTGTTTTCTTAGGAAATAGTGCTGCTTGTAGAACTATATATTCTGCTTATCTATATTGTAGAACTACATATTATCTGATTTCTATTATTTCCTTCTCAGGTAAAAATTGCCTGAAAATTATGTATCTGTACAATACTAGCTTGTTAATACCACTGTATGTAATAGGGAGAACCGGCACGAATATCCCACTCAATCACACGTAGTTATTTCTTAAACTAATTTTGTTTTCCTACCTTATCGAAAGGATCTTGGTTTTTAATATGCAGAGTGGCTCGAAAAAAGTATTATACTGTTTAATTGTGAATAACTCAAATGAATTGACGAAAACATCTCGTTTTTGGTAGTGTTACAGTTTAACGTTCTGTTATTACATTGCAATGCATATTAATGTGTGTGTGCAAAGTGTTGGCCGTTAGCATCAACACACTGGCGATGCCACCAAACTGCTTCACGAACTATCGACTGCAATGTTCTAAGTTTGATATCTGCACAAGAACGCTCGATGGCTGCTCGTAGGTCATGCAACGCACGAGGCTTTTGTCTATAAACAACGTTCTTGACAGTCTCTCATAAGTAAACGTCTAAAGGAGCGAAGTCTGGAGAACTTGGGGATACTCGACAAATTCTCTTCGACTTTCTCATTGTTCGGGTAGATTTTCGTTGAAGTACTGCCTGACAAGATGATTGTAGTGGGCTGGGGCATTATCTTGTTGGAGATAAATCCTTTCGTTCTCATAGAGGTCTCTGATGGCAGCCAAAATGGATGTCCCTAGCATCTGCAGGTACTCCTAAGCGGAAATTGTGTTCTTAAAGAAATTAAATGAAATGAAATCTTTGTTTTACGTCCAACGTTTATGCCGATTAGGCTAAAGGATACGGTGATGATGAGTAATGATTGAAATGGTGGAATGAAGAAAGTGGGAGGAAACGGGAGACCCCCGAGGAAACCCACGCACACGGTGTTTGTCCACCACAAAGTTCACTTGGCGGGGGCTGGGATCGAACCCGGGACCCCAAACAGTGTTCTTAAAGAAGAATGGCCCAATTAAACTACATAAGTCAACCCATACTACACCCACCCCCTGGTAAATTCACGGCTTTTTCAACATACATTTCTGAATTTACAGCGGACCAGTAGACACAATTGTGTCGGTTTACTGTGCTCTTGAGTTTTAATATGGCCTCATCAGATCACATGATCATCTCTGCAAACATTTTTTTATGATTCACCATAGTTTGAAATGTACGATTTGAATCGTCCTCGTGTAGTAATCTTCGAATGTAGACTTTCCACTTTGCAGTCCTCAAAATCCGACGAACACTTGCGCGACTTACCGATTTCGCGGGCACCTGTTTCATAGACTGTTGTACTAAACGAGTGAATTGTTCTAACACAGTACGGAAACTAGCAAGACCTGCTTCTGTGACAAGTCGTCCAAAACAGTTTTTGTGCTGTCGGTTTCAATTAGCATAAATCGTGCAGTCGTTAAACGTGTCGATGGTTGTGTTCCAAATTCATCCGTCATTGTCGTTGCACCTCACTAATTGTTTCGTACTATTATATACACTCTCAGGACAATCTTTCTTCCCTCAGGTGTGAGCCTTGCACCCATGTTGCTTCTCTCACGCCACTTACATAAAAGAAGAAGATGAAACCATTATCAGGATGCAGTATAATAACAGAACATCAAATATTAAACTGTAACACTACCAAATATGACACGTTTCTATCAATCTATTTCAGAGTTATTCACAATTAAAGTATATACATTTTTTAATGCATTCTGTACATAGTTCAGATAATACCAGTTGAGAATGCTCCAAGAGGATTGTCAGAACAAACTTAAAAGGAATGGAAAGATGGAGCAGGAACAATAACTGATTGTTCCAACATGTAAATCTTTTTATCCACACCTTCTTCTGTTTCTCGCAAAAATTCGCAAAATATCGTCTCTCTATGACTTACGGCTCCCGAGATATGATTTCTTAAATCTCCCAAAATCGGGACTATTTTTTTGGTCAATATCTCGGAAAAGGGAAGTCATAGAGAGATTATATTTGTGTTAATCGATATCTAAGAGGAGTGTAAACATTTTGGTACCGATTGGACAGTGACCACCGGTTACTATTTGGTACCATCCTCTTAGGTAGTGATCAACACCAATATTATCTGTATATAACTTATGGTTCCCGAGGTATGGCTCTTTAAATCTCCGAAAATCGGCCTTTTATGGCCAATATCTCGGGAACGGTAAGAATGACACGAAAAATTCCATCATTTTCTCAGATAGTTTTTGATGCTCTATCGAATGGACGGCTCAAAATTGAAAAAAATCGCAAATAACAGACAGATAGACATACACACATACAGACATATACTGTTCATTAGAGAATTCAGTAATGAACTTTTTAAGTTAGTTGAAAATGTAAAAAATCACTAGGAATTACTAAAGATGTATTACGCTGTGTGCATTCTTCTGTTTTATTCAAGATTTTTGTCACGCGTTTTGTAGAGTTACATCTTGTTTGAAAGAAAATTGAATGTGTTTACAAAGGAATGCTTTATTTTTCTCACGCACCATTTGTGGACGAGAAAGAGGAGTTTTATCAAAAGTATTTCTAATTTACTTTGCCACTCTTTAGTTAAGAGAGAGTCACTATTACTTAGATCGGCAGTTTTGGCAGAAATTACATACTAACACAGTTACGTTATGGCGCAGAGATTATGCGTGATTGGGTACAAAAATTGATAGTCTTTATTTCAAAATGTTTTGTATTGTTTAACGAAAAATCTGTATTTTCCTTAAATTTTTCGTACTAATTTCCTTCCAGAGTCGAGAATTCCCGCTCAAGTCTTCCAGTAAGAAGTGGCAAGTTGTACAATCATGAATGCGAATGTACTGGGGAGATGATTCGAATTGGGCAGGAAATGTTGAAAATGCAGCAACGCATGTTGGAGATACAACAACAGAACTTAATTATCCAAAAAGAAATGTTAGAGGTACAGAAGCAAAAGCTGGAGCTGGAGAAGCGAAAATCGAACCTCAGCGAGGAAGAAGGATCAGCAGAAGCTTGGGATTAAAATGTAGATAATATTGCTGCATCTTTTGTTGTTCTAGAAAAGTATTCCTTTCCATTGGACTACTCTTAATATGGTCTCTGATAATTTTATAGTTTCAGTGTATAGTTTTACTTCGAATTATGGATACAGTATATTTTTCTAATGCCAGTCTTTAAACTGGATGCCAATTTCGATTGTGGATAGCAATATATGTATTTTGTATGACGGTTGTGATCTCTGCTGTTCACTGTTAGATGTACTGGGACTGTTGAATTGTGTTCTTTTTTACTACAGACGTTTACTGTAAAACTTTAACATTCATATATTTTTATATTTAAGCTCAATTTTACTCGATTGCAATAAGCAATAAACTCTTCATGAGTATTTCCATTAAGATATATTACCGTTGGTTAAAAGATTTAGGAATTACTCGATGTAAGATTTAACATGCATTTATTTTGTGGAAAAGGAGAAGGTAAAAACAAATCGAACTTTTATATTAATTGAAAGCGTTTAAATATGCAAATAATTTCTAGGGTAATTGCAAGATTCTAAATAAAAGAAAGTACAAATATATCTAGTAAACTGTGCAAAAATACTACTGAAAATAAATATTAATATTTTCATTTGTTTTCAGAATAAATTGTCCGTTCAGCTTACATTTAATGTGCAAAACCTTGTTTTCATTTCGTTGAAATATTTATTTGTTGTTTCTTTACAAGTTCTGTTACAGAAAGACAAAATGTGAAGATGAAGATAGGGTTTTCTTATATACAAATTGCACAAACATAGAATTCAAGTAATTTTTGTATATGTGTTAAGAATTTTCAAGTATACGTGTGTATGTAAAGAGGAAACATTATCGAGTTTGTGCTTATAATTTCCATTTAGTTTTAATTCTTTAAAGCTTACTTCGTTTTGTTTCAGAGCTTTTAACATTTGTTATCGTTTCAGTACATTTTATTGATTATGAGCTTATAAAAACATGGTGATAATGTTAAATATAAAATACACAATATTATGGAAAAAAAATGGCTTTAATTTCTTGTACAGTAGTAGTTTAATAAATAATTCGATAGTTTTTGTTAGCATTTTTACTTCACTAAAATTGCTTTTTTTTTTTTTTTTTTTTTTTTTGTAAAGATTACATTCATATCATAACCAAAAATTACATATTATGAAAATAAAGTACTTGCCTTAATAAATCGTTATCCATAGTTTATTCCGAAATGGTTTCGATTGACAGTACCGTCTTTTTCAATCTGCAAATTTTCGCGCTCAATTGGGATACGCCTTTTATTTTCAGGGTGGTTGTGTTTAAAACAAATTATTAAAACTTGTTTTAAACAATTGATTTTGTTTAAAACAAATTATGTATACGTTTTAAACATTTTGTTTTAAACACGTGTATTTTTTAAGACTTGTTTTAAATATATGTTTATTTTTATTTTATTTTATTTTTGTGAAAAGATCTGCCAGAGAAAGAAAATTGTCCCATTCAGAAGACTATTTTCTTCCCATGTTAATGTTTTGATTTTTCGTGTCTACAGCAAGTCAATGTGGTGGTGTACAATTTATTTTGTCTCTTTTTTTCCCCTTATTTTTAACGTATATTGTATTGTTTAAATGCTTATCAGTTAACTTGCGAGAAAGTGTTGCAGTCTAAGGTTGGACTACTTGAAGAACCGATATTAAAAGAATAAATAAAATAATTATCATGGAAACAACTTTTTCCCCCTCCTTAGGACTAACTTCCCCCTCCTTTGTCATAAATTTAAGATATCAACATTATATAGTGTACACTGCAGCGTGGGAATGATTAACAAATCAAGCTCCGAATGTCATAGTCAGTGATGCATAATTACGTTATGTAAATGCATGGTTTGTCAGAAAGAATACACTGACGGGAAACGTCATATCTTCGCAACAACGAATCCGAAACGAAAGAAAGTAAAACTATGCGACAAGGTGCAATCTAGAGTTTTATATGATTACCGTTAGAGGGGCGTCTGTTTAGAAGTCATCCGCCCCGTACCTTGAATTCCAGATTTTGAGGACAGTAATGCAGATTTAGAAACCTGTTGTTGAGCAAAGTCCAACAGAAAAAAATTGAAGTCCTTAAAGAATAAATACAGATTTTGATCAGTTATAATCCATTTCCATTGGCTGTATAGAGCTATTGACCTATATTGCTCTCTTATATATTTTTTATTCCAAGGATTCCAAAGCTTGCTCTACTTTCGAGTTTCGGGCCTGCTTAAAATTCTGGAAATTGGGCCTAAGCAACTTTCCAGTTTTAATCATCTGTATGTTCTCCGTATTTATTCGGTATAAGGACCTCAAGCTTGTTCTTTTGGACTTTGCTTATAAAAAGATTTATAAAACTGCCTTATTGCCCCCAAAATCTGAAATTCAGGATGGGAATGGGAGTGGTTGCCCTCCAGTCGCACTGACGCCCCTGTTTAGCAGCTGTCCTACGAAAATATTCCACGCCTTTTCGCATGGTTTTAATTATATTTGTTTTGAACTCTTGACTGCGAAGATATTACGTATTGAAATAGAATTAATTTGCTGAGCAAAACTGGACTTTATTCAAAATGGATTTGGATCCATTGTGCTCTGAACGCCCCAAATATTACCTTTCTTCAATAAATTATTGACTCGCAAAACAACCAATTACATAGGCTTGCAACAAAAAGCAATCAATTACATACGCTTGCAAAAATATTCTAAAGTTAGCACAACATGAAGTGTGCCTCAAACATTACTTTTCGAAAATTTATTATTTTAAAATAATTTTATTAGCATCGTGTTCTAAAATAGTAATCAAATTTTGCAACAAAAATATCACCCGCATCCACGAAACGCGAGCTTAGCCCCTAAAGGCATAACTAGAAAATTTTCAGAAGCAATAACTCCGAAATGACTTACTTTTGGGGCTAAAATAACCACACAACCGTATTTCTGGTAAAATTCTAACCTTAAAACATGTAACATGACTCCCTTTGCATTTGAAATTTCGAATATCAAGCAAAGATGTCCGCCATGATGATTGATAGCACCATCTGATGTCAGACTCAAACATTACTTTTCGAAAATTTATTATTTTAAAATAATTTTATTAGCATCGTATTCTAAAATAGTAATAAAATTTTGCAACAAAAATATCACCCGCATCCACGAAACGCGAGCTTAGCCCCTAAAGCCATAACTAGAAAATTTTCAGAAGCAATAACTCCGAAATGACTTACTTTTGGGGCTAAAATAACCACACAACCGTATTTCTGGTAAAATTCTAACCTTAAAACATGTAACATGACACCCTTTGCATTTGAAATTTCGAATATCAAGCAAAGATGTCCGCCATGATGATTGATAGCACCATCTGATGTCAGACCACTTAAAATAACTAGAAAATTTTCAGAAGCAATAACTCCGAAATGACTTACTTTTGGGGCTAAAATAACCACACAACCGTATTTCTGGTAAAATTCTAACCTTAAAACATGTAACATGACTCCCTTTGCATTTGAAATTTCGAATATCAAGCAAAGATGTCCGCCATGATGATTGATAGCACCATCTGATGTCAGACCACTTTCAAGTTTCATCATTCTCCCTCAACCCGTTCTCAACACACAATAATGGTGAGAACTTTTGTTCTGCCATGTATATTGATAGATTGTGTGAAATCTCCATAGTAGGTAGATTTTAAAATCTACCTAAAAAGCTTATTACAACCAAGAAGGTACTTGCGAGAGTCACTGGCAAGAGGCTGTAATAAAAGGGAGTCGTGATATGAATAAGTTGAGAATTACTAATCTATACTGAAATATTCTGTACCCAACACAGAGTAGTCTTAACGAAATAAAATAAATGAAAAGATCGCTTTCAAGAGCAAAAAAGTCTTAATAAATACGTTATTACACGATTTTGAAATATGTTTAAAATCGTGTTTTAAACTGTTCAAAATGTTTAAAACTTTTTTTTTTGCGTGTGTGTGTGTGTGTTTTAAAACACGTTCAAAACATTTTGAACACCTTTTTCATGTTTTAAACCATGTTTTGTTCTTTTTCAAAAAAAACTATTTTTTTCCAACCCTGCTTATTTTACAGGATTGTTCTTTATTATGAAGCTGTGTTCTGGCTTCCTTATTATGAGGTTGTATCCGGAGCGCAAACTTGTTCCTTAATTTGTAGATTCGTGTTTAACATTCTCATTCTTAAGTTTAAAACATGTAGTAATTGCCAAGAAATCGATAGTTCTCTTCCTAAAAGTGTTACAGCAATTGGCCAAGTGGAATACAAAAATATCATAGCAATTGGCCAAGTGGAATACAAAAATGTCATATCCAGGACCGTATCGTGAAGCAACCCATAGTTATGTTTACTTCTGTTAAAAATAGTTGAATTTAATTATAATCATTTAATCAATTTATTTTCATTTCTTCAAATAAAACATATCAGAATTATTGAAATCATCAATTCAGTTAACACAAAACTTTTAGTTATGTTGTACATTCTCAGATAACTTGAGTGAACATGTATATCCTTATTGTCATTGCAAAAGATACCAATAAATGTAAGACTAGTTTCCCTTTCTTTCTGATACATTCCTTTCCGCCTATCCAAGAACTTCTTCATTCATTGTACGCAAGAGTCATTGTTCCAAACAGGTGGACAAAACACCGTGTGCGTGGGTTTCCTCGGGGTTCTCCCGTTTCCTCCCACTTTCTTCATTCCACCATTTCATTCATTTCTCATCATCACCGTCTCCTTTAGCCTAGCCGGCATAAGCGTGGGACGTAAAACTCAAAAATTTCGTTTCATTTCATTGTTCCGATCAAACAAAATGACAGAGGACACGTTTTCAAAGTGTAGTCGTTATGGAGATTCGTTAGGTGCAACATCGAGGAGAGAAGCATACAATACCATTGGAGACGGCTTCCCTCCTACCCTTTACGCACGGCCTACATGGACCCGGACCCAGGGCGGCATGTTAAAAAATTGAGATTGAAATGTGATAAGCCAGGAAAAGAAGACCGTCCACGAGAAATAATTTGAGATAAATATATAGAAATTTACAGAAAACGATGTTTGTACCATAGCGCGAACTGAGTTTTCTCGTTAAGACGCTACTTTCGCTAGAAAGAGCTGAGGAGTGTGATCATTGTTTAAAAAGATAAATAAGTAGATTGCATTATTTATACTGGTTAATAGAGAATTATTGTTGCTGTCTGAGATTCCCTTTGCCTTTCGTCCGTCTGGTCTAGTCCGGTCGTGTCCACTAGCTGGCTCTAGATTGTCTCCTATTCTGCAATACTCTCAAAGGACTTCACTGTCTGAAGAACATTACACAGAAGAGGGAGAGTTCTGCTTGTGGTTCCATAGAAACACGATGATCTCTTCTGCTGCTGCTTGTGGCTACTCTTAGAATCGACCAAACTGACGATCGCCTTCCATATCTGTAATTAATATAACTTCTTTACCTCTTTTTCATGTTCGTAAGTAAGAAAAGCAGTAAAGCTTATCTGGTTTATTCGAACTCAAAGTGCGTGTGTTTTTCCTCTCAAAGATATATTAACTTTATTCACATCCTTTTTACATGTTGGTCTTCTCAGTTTTTATTGTTGTGCTAAATGCGTAGGCCTGTTCCACCAATTATAAGAAACTATAAATTAAGTTACAATTTAGGATAATGACGTATTAAGGTAAGCATTTCCTTTTCATAATTAACAGCGTACTCTGACTTATTACGAAATTGTAGATTTCACGGCAGCGGTACCCATCCTCCCGAAGTATTTAGACGCGATCCTCCCAAAATTTGCCATTCTTACCTTCCCTCCCCTAGCAAACATAGTAGAGAAAATCGTACTTGGCTGTGATAAAACTAAAATAACTTCTTTGAAGACAAAATTTTAGGGAATTTCGGAATATTGTACAATTTTCAAGTAAAAGTTATGCCACCCTGCAAAAATCTCATGGGCACAACCTACACTCGAAGACTCGCCTATGGGAATTCCTGATTCAACGTACATGAATATCAAGAAGAAAAAATGGAAAGGATAAAAATAGATTTTTTTTGACCTTGTATTAATATTTAATTTCAGACTTGAAAGACAGACCAAATGTGCCTTAGCATAGAGGAACCTATCTTTTCTGTGCTGTTAACAACAATATTAAAAAAAGGAAAGGAAAGACCAATTCAGGGCGGTAGAAAGATTCATTTGATCAACTTTCTCATGTAAAGAAGGTTTGTAATGTTGCAGACCAAGTAGGGATATTATATGTACTTCTATATTCTCAAAATAATTCTTTATTTATCGCACTACAATATACCGATAGTAATATATTCGAAGAATTATACAATTATTTTACGTTATTCGGTGTGTCTTATAATGATAAGTATGCTTACTGGATACGTGCTGGAACTTTCACCTGCCACTCACGCTTCCATTGTAACATCTGGACTCTGCTTTAAATATGGCCTACTGTTATATACAGGGTGATTCAATAAGAACGTACCAGGCCTATATCGCAGCTAATACTGCACGTAGAGCCTTCAAACAAAAAATTGCATTACCAAATCGTATGTGTAGAATGCAATAAAAGTAGTAGCGAGACCAGTGGCGTCTCATGAATACCTTCAACGGGGTGCAACTTCTCAAAATTTGAAATGGAAAGTGGTATAACTGTTGGAATCGTTCGAAAGGACATTAAATATCATTCAACTTTTAGAGGACAAACTTTGTCATATTCTTTCCCATTTAGCCGCTTCCCCGTAGCTTTCCTAAGATTACGGTTGTGAAAACATATTGCTCACGACTTTCAGTATACCCGTCGTACATACGATACAGAAGACGCTGCAGTCATTTTATAGTATTCGACATTGTTCACGGCCTTGGAGAGGGGTAAGAAACGTAACTGATGACGACATTTAGTTGTAATATGTTTATTTACAGCAAACGTTCCAATTATTATAATCTTGTTGATCACGAACCTCCTGCTTAAAGTGGGATCCGAATCTTTACTCCGACACAAGCACTTCTCTCGAATCCGGAATCAGGCGAGCAGGAAACACACGCGTTACCCACTTGGTCACACGTGAGCACTAGATTTAAAAATGTATTACGGTATATTATCCTCGAATATTGCATCCTGGACTCGACTTGAACTTCGTTTAAATAAAATTATCTTTATCACTATTCGGCGCCATTTTTAAAAAAAAATAATTCAAACTATTTGACTTGGTTTACGTACTAATACATAACTTTAGTTTGCATTGAGTTTGAATAACTGAAAAATTAAAACAGAAAAATCGGATCGTAGTGTAAGACAATGAAAATATTTTCCTTGACTTTTGACACTTGTAGAATCTTATTAAAGTGAAAACTGCCTCATATTCGTATTTTGTCTATTTGAAATAGACACTTTTATCGCATGATGAAGGAGATGTTTGTTGTGAAGCACTATTACTTTTTTAATATCTGGTGTATATATATAAATATATAACGTCTGAGTGTTCTGGTACAGAAAATACTGAACAGAAAAAATATTGTTTTTCACTTTCTATCGTAGACGTACAATTTTCAAGTGGTGAAAGAGTAGCGAGGTAACTGCGGCATAGCATCATCAAAGCTACTTGTACTGCACTTGATAATCTCTTTTCTAATATATTATTAGTAGAAATACACTCATGAGCAATTGAATTAGAGACAGCTGGTGATCTGGGGAAATGACGCTTGTGTCCTGTCCGGCGAATGTAATAGAAGGGCGTGGCATGTTTAAGCGAGAACGTCAGAATTTGTACAAGTTGTATGAATAACAGTTAACTACACGATATGTAACATTTAATTGCGACGAGATTGTAGGGTTTAGATGTATCACCCACTCTATCTCTGAATTCGTGCAGTCACTGAACTTTCCAATAGCCACCGTATCAAGAGTTTATTTTCTAATGGCCATTTGGGCAAAACCAACACCAAGATGAACTGTCGTAGTGTACATGATGCGTTGGTGATAGGGGTCGCCGTCGGCTAGCTCGTATGGTATGAGCGAATAGACGGGCCACAATGCAACAAATTGCTCATTAATTCAATGCTGAACAACATGTAAGTAGCCATATCATCCACTTATTCGCCATGGACTACAAGAGCAAGTGTCCCACGAGATTACCCCTGCTCAACATTCGTCACAAGATACAATAACTGACATGAAAAAAAAAAAAAAAAAGTCATTGAACGCTAGAATCCTAGAAAAAGGTCACTTAGCAGTATGAGTTGAAATAACAGTTGGTACACACCAATGGCCGGGCACGAGTGCGTCGTCAACAACATAAGACAAGGGATCCTTCTTGCCGGCAGCGTACAGTTCAGGTTGGTGGTATTCTCCTATGGTGGCTGTTCACATAGGTTGAAATAGGACCTCTGGTACATTTGATAACGTACCTCCAACCCATCGCTCCTAACTGGCGTCTGACTTATTCTTTGAACACCCTGCGGATGTGAAGATACGTCTCTGGTAATCAAGGAGGCCCGGTTTCAGTTCCATTGGGAACATCAGGGATGCTGTCGAGATATATGTGCCTGTCCTGGACCCTGCTCTGACCAATCTTCGTGGATTATGGGAGGCTGTGGAGCTGTCATGGATCAGTATGGCTCCCTAACGCTTCCGATGTTTTGTGAAGTCCATGCCACTTTCCATCGCCGTCATTATCAAGGCAAAAGAGAGTGTTACGTGTTACTATCTAAGTGTGTCTAATTCAATTACTCATGGTAGTATAAGTGCATTATGTCAGTTCTATGATTTCTGTGACTCCATATGTAGACTTTTCTCAATCATTCTTATAATAGGTTTGTTTCACGAAAAACTATATAACGTACAAACTGTAATGTAGCAGCTAGTCATTCTCTTTTATCTGGAAATAATAACCTATATATATAACCTATAACCTGAAATATATATATATTACACAGGGTATACACAAAAGAATGGTGTGGTTGTAAAAGTTAATAACTCAAACTGTCAGCAGTGGCAACTATCCAAGTTTCTCGTGCGCCAACAGAAGTTCTCCCATGCTTACTGCGAGAATAGTTCCCGAAGATGGCATCCGAGCTGAAGATAATTTTGATCTGTCCAAATTTCTGTTTACAGTACAACATGAGTTCCGTGCACGATTTACAACAGACTAACGAGCGACGCAAGCTTAACATAACCAAAAGGTACCCCCAGTTTATGTAAACTAGAATTGGATGTTTTTGTGAAAGCAAGAATCTGATAGACCTCGTATGTGAAATGGGGAAATTCCAACAACATAGAATAAGCAGAAAATTGAATATCCCAGTGTGAGAGTGTTTCATAAGCAGCTGTGGCAGCACATTTCACATCAGTGGTAAGGTGAACGGATCCCATGTCGATATCTGAGAAACCGAACAACTCCATGCTCAGAAGAGTACCGTATGACTCAAGTTTTCTGTGTGGTATCCCGCAGGAAAGTGCACTGTCCATTTGTCTTCACGAAAACAACTGTGACAGGCGACTCATTTCTGAATATATTTGAAAACTGTTATTTTAACTGAATCTCAAGATATGACGAGTATGATCTACAATTGCATGGAGTTCTTTCGTTTTCATTTCCATGTTCCTAAATTTCCGTTTTCATGAATGTTTCTTAGTCGTGTTTATAGAGATGCAAGGGCTCGAAAAAAGAAACGGCTTTTTTGAAGAAAAAAAAAACATTTTTTTTCTGCTTCGCTTTTTTGTTTGGGAAATTTTGGGCTTTTTTCAAAATTTTGCTTTAAATTGATAAAGCATACTTTGTTTCGCTTCTCTACAGCACAAGAACTCATTTGATTAGTAATTGATATAGATAATAATATAGAAACTCTAAAATAAACCACGAATTTCGAAAAGATTTTTGTTAAAATTCTTAACATATTTACATTATGAATTCCAGAGGACTAACCAATATATATTGTAATGACTTTGGTAGAGTCAATAATGGGCCGAGATTTATCCCTTTACCAATTTTATTATAAAATTAAGTATTTTGTGTTTACAAAAGTTCTAACAACAAAGTGTCTCTATTGACCAAGGTTTACAGGTTATAACGTTCTGTACGGGTAATCCCTTAGCTTCATAGTAGCCTCCGGGATTTTCAAGGATTAGTGATCCCCTTAGCTTCATAGCAGCCTCCAGGAATTAGTTGTGGATAGGATAACCCCTTAGCTTCATAGCAGCCTCCAGGGTTTAGGATAGGTTACGATCAGTTGGTCGACTGACGCTGGGTCCCTCGGTGGTGGGGCTTTTATCTGTCCTCTTCGAGTCCTTCCGTGAGGTCCATCTTCTTTCGGCGTTCCTCGATGTCTTTCGTGTTGGCTTCTCTTCTTCTGCGCTGTTTACAGTCAATAGCACGTGTTGTGCTGACATGTGCTTTTGTCGTGTTGTGGGGATCCTTACAATATATAATAATTTTTTAACTTCTTATACACAAAAATAAGTACTTTAAAAAAAAGATTCACAAATAAATAGCAAAATTGTACGTAATATTTTTACTTCAAAATATCACACACACCCTCTATTTTTCATTCAGTGATCACATACATAATAATGTTACCATCTGTCAAGTGCTTGGAATCTGCAAAATCGGTGAAATTCCGAATTCTATAATGCACTGACTGTTTCTAAAGATTGTTCAGAATTGGGAAAGTACCAAATTTTCTGTTAATGGGTCATATGCGTAATAGACTGTTCATCTGATCGTGCGGTTTCTTAGACTTATAACCACCATCACGGTTTACCTAGTCCTGAAGGTTTCTGAATTTTTAACGACAGGAATTCAACATATTATTACGAAACTTTAAAAAAAAAAAAAAAAAAAGAAAAGAAAAAGAGAAAAAAAGAAAGAAAGAAAGAAAGAAAAACTGGAATACGTTTAAGAAGAGTGGAAAGAATCAATCACTGTTCTAATTCATAAGAAAGGCGGCAAAACTGAATGTAATAATTATCGAGGCATTTCTCTTAACATTCTATTAACAAGATAGATTCCATACGCAGATGAAATTATTGGAGATTATCAGTGTGGATTTAGGGAAATCGATCAACAATCGACCAGATATTTACTATTCGATAAATACTCGGAAAGAAATGGCTGTTTATTTGTTTTTTAAAGGCTTACGACTCGGATAGGAGGGAAACATTGTTACAGAATTCGGAAAACCAAAAAAGCTAGTTAGATTAATTAAACTGTGTTTAAATGAATCCCAAAGTAAAGTCCGAGCAGAAAAATTCTTGTCCATGAGCTTCCACGTCGAGAATGGCCTGAAACAAGGAGATGAGTTATCGCCATTATTGTCCAGCTTTGTTCCGGAGTACGCTATAAGGAAAATTAAAGATAGCAACCAGGCCCTAGAGCTGAATTGTATTCACCACGTTACGGTGTATGCTGATGATGTAAATTTAATAGGGGATGATAGGAAAACAATAGAAAGAAATGCAAGAGTCCTTATTAAACGCTTGCAGCGACATTGGTTTAGAAGTAAATGCAGAGAAAACTAAATACATGGAAGTTCACCGGGATCGTAATATGGCAAATTATGGATGCGTTAAAATATCAAATAATACTTTCGACAAAGTGGATACTTTCAAATATCTGGGATCAATATCACCAGACCAAAATCATATTATCCACAAAGAAATTAATTGTCGACTGAAATCAGGAAATTCGTATAATTATTCACTTGAAAGTATTTTGTCGTCGCGAATTCTGTCGAGGAATTTAAAGCTTAAAATATATAAAACGATAATCATGCCTGTTGTGTTTTATGGTTGTGAAACATGGTCGCTTGAGGGAAGAACGCAGACTGAAAGCATTTGAAAATAAAATCCTGAGAAGAATATTCGGACCCAAGAGGAACGGGAATGAGGGAAACTTCATAACGAAGAATTGAATAATTTATACCCTTTACCAAATATTGTTAGCGTTACGAAATATAGGAGTCTCAGGTGGGCAGGTCATGCAGCCAGAATGAATGAAGGTAGGAACGCTTGCAAAGTTTTAACTGGAAATCCAATCGGAAAACGTCCATTAGGAAGACTTAGGCGCAGATGGGAGGACAATATTAAAATGGATCTCGCAGAAATAGGAATACAAAGTAAAAACGGTCCAGTTGGCTAAGGATGAAAGTCAGTGGAGAGCTTTTGTGAACGCGGCATTGAACCTTCGGATTCCATAGGCCATAGAGAGAGAGAATATATTTAAGTTAAGCACAACTGCACAACAACCATGAGTGAGTGGTTAGCTTTTGCGCTTCTATCGGGAAGTCCGGGATTCAACCCCGCATTCGACCATTTTGACAAAAGTTTTTCTTAATTGTATCTGTGAATGTAGAGATAATGTGTGTACTGAGAGTTCTGCCCGACTTCCTTTCTTATCGTTTTTAAATCGTTGTTATTACTAATTACCAGCAGTGACGGATTTGCAATGGGGGTTAGGGTGGGGATGTTTTACGTGTGAAGCTTGTACCCCGAAATTACAGAATTTCTAAAAGAAACAAAATATTTGGTATGCCTTTACTCATAAACTTTAAGCTCTTCTCAAATAAAAATTAGGTATTTTTAGAAAAACTAAACATTAATAAGAAAAACCCCTCCCAAAATACTTTTCTAAATCCGCCACTGATTATCAGTGTAAAATGGTCTTCAAGGTTGTATCCGGAAGGTTATTACTGAATATACAAACAAAATGAAATATTAGTTACGTTTGTACTCATAAACTCCCAAATAAAAATTAGGAAATTTTAGAAAAACCAAACATTAAGCAGAGAAACACCTCCCAAAATACTTTTCTGAATCCGCTACTGATTATTTGTATAAAATGGTATTCAAATTTGTATCCGGAAGATTATTGCTAAATCATTGCACAGCTACAGTATAACAAGAATGTGGAAGTACGCTTTGACAGATATACTGACAAACGTACGCTCTGACGGATATATTGAAAAACAAAAGTTTAACTTATATGCTAGAAGCTAGAGTAGGCCTACTAATCTCTAGGAAATAAAACACGGATGACTAAAAAGAAATGATGTAGAAAATAAAAAAATGTCGATAACTCAGAAGTTAAAATAAAGTTAAATATCTTCTACAGTTGCCCTCAAATACTAGGTACTTTATGTTTACTTTAATTCATAAAACATGTGTTCCATCCATAATGATGGTGAATTCCAGAGCGAAATATAGCATTTAAGTCATGAAATCTTATTTAACTTTAGAGTATACTATAAGAAAGCTAATAGAAAATCAGGAAAATGAAAAAAGCCAAAATTTCCAAAATTCTCGTTTTTTTTCCCAAAAAAGCCGGCTTTTTATGTGCAAAAAAACATCGATTCAAAAAAGCCGTTTTTTTTTTTTCATTTCATCTCTACGTGTTTACCTACAAGCTGTATTGAACGTACTGCAAATGAAAACAGCTCTTTTCTTTGGCGACCTTGTTTGTTGGATTTTATACCATGCAATTTCTTTCCTTAGAGAGTCATTAAATACACTTAACATCATTGTCTTCCAGAACTTCAGGTGATGAACAAATGTGCTGCAGGCCATTGTAGCGGACATGCTTCGCCGAGTCTTGAATGAATCCCAATTTCTTCTTTCTCCCGATATAGAGATTTTTCAGAAAACAATTAGTTTCCCCAATGGAAACAGTGTGTTTGACAAGTGTTACATTTTTCGAACTACCAGGGAATATGGTTATAGAAGTTTCCTTCAACTCGAACATGTCAGTAAGAAGAGAACTGGAAGGCCTATTGAATTCTATGCATATCACGTGTAAGAAAAGTTTTGCTTTTGATCCAAGGAGGCTGTGCGGACTATATCTATACACCGGTGACCACCTCAATAAAAGATATATCCTTTTGCCTTTCATATAGGAGCAATCTCACATGTAAGGGATGTAATGAGATGCTGATAGCCATTTTGGTATTGCCAACCAAGATGCATGTAATGTAATCTTCAGCTCGAAATGAAAGTGGGGATGACTCGATGTGCCATTGCATGGCATCTCAAAGGCGCATAATGGGTTTGAGTTCCGGGAATTTGAGGACCATGCAAGATACAGGAAGTTCGCGTAATGTTGTTGAAACGTGCTAGGTGTTTTTTCGTCTCAAAGTTGCCATTACTATAGAAAGAAGTAAAACATGGTTGAATGTGCCCATTGTTCTAGAATATCGTGATACCATAGACGTCAATCCTGGGTTTGTCTATAACCTAAACTGGCGTACTGCTACCAATGTAAACACGTCACAAACCGTATACCATTCACTGTTGACACCCTGCACAAGGCCTCCATTCCTCATTAAGTTCCACCATTCATTATTGTTTTTCCGAAGTAGAAAATCCCAATTTCTTCTCTCTGCCGATATTAGAGTTTTTTAGAAAACAGGATTAATTTCTCTAATGCAAACAATGTGTTTAGCAACAAGGTAAACGTCTATCCATGGAGTGAGTAAATCCTGATTCATCAGACCCAGCAAACCTTCCAGTCCTCTATCGTCTGGTTTACATGTTCGTTGCACCAGGCGAGTAATTGACGTTGCGGAAACTAAGAGCTGAAATATACCATACGTGAGTGTACGGTACAGTGGTCATAGATTGACTGCGAATTGTATTTGGTAGTCAGCTGTTCCATTGTGCGCACCTGTGAGTTTGTACAGTCCACAGCAAAAAACCTGCAACACGAGCATGTAAGTTTATTGTGAAACGACGAAGTCTTTTGCTGCAAAATAAGTGTGCAGGGGAGGACACCGAGGTTTCCCCTGGCTTGATTCGTGCTACTTAGACGTTATGTTGATTTCCTGGGCTGTTAGGCCTAGTTTCACAATAAACTTACATGCTCATGTTGCAGGGTTTTTTTTGCTGCGGACTGTACCAATCGTTGAATGTCATGATTACCCTCGACAATTAATCTTGCTCTATCCTCTGCAGTTTGGCCACAGTTCGTCAGTTCTCCTTGTTGACATCAATCGTGATGCATTTTCACTATGGCTGTTAACAAAAACCCTCGATCTGACCCTTGTCAAACAAGATAAGTAGTGGCATTTACTCATAACTTACAAACTCTTGTTACTGATTGACTACCTAAACTCATAGCTGTTGTGTTCGCTGCATTATCACGAAACACACATGAGGACTAAGTAGAATCCACTTTTAGACGGAGTAGTCAGTATCTTCCTCTAATTTTACATACATACTACATATAACATGAAGGTCGCATTTTCATCCATAGATTTCCTTGTTATTGGTCTTCGAGCAAATAGCACACACATTTCTTGTGTCATTAATTCAATGTAAAATCTAATGCACAAATTACGATAATAAAGATTTTCCATATTACTAATAGAAGGTAAATTCCCGGTGTCAAAAGACAGAAAGATAACGTTAGGCTGCCAAGCTTAAAGCTACTTACAGAACATTGATAACAAATTTTATCATATTAGTTACTTCAAAAGAGTTGAGAAAAGCAATGATATTTGGAAATGATAAGAAGTGTGTGAACGCAGATAGTCATGGGCTACAACGTTAGGGTGGGTAAATATAATACGAACAGACTACTTGAATAATAATTACTACTTGACTCAGAATAATATTACTTGACAAGTAACCTTTCTTTAAAGTTTGGATTTAAATATGAGCAATCTTGGATAGCGTGGTTCCTTCTTACCGTCTGTATTAAGTCCCTGCGGTTACTTCTCACTTCGACAATGAAGCAGCTCTTAAAGCATAAAGTAGTTGTTTACGCAATGTCCTACAGGAAGCTGTCCAACAATGCTGCACTACACCAAAAAATTGATTCCAGTCGAAAACTATTATTATGTATCGAATTGCTTATGTACTGAAAAACTGTGTTAACCATTACTGTAAACCACTATAAATTATTCTACTTATCATTGTGATCATTGTGTTGGAATACGGACAAAATCTCGCGGCCGAAACATCGCCGCCCAAAATCTCGCCGGCAAAAACCTCGCCGTCCAAAATCTCGCGTGGCCAAAAACCCCGCCGCCCAAAACCTCGCGGGAATGAAATCTCGCTGGGCCAAAACCTCGCCGCCCAAAACCTCGCGGGCCAAAATTTCGCCGGCCCAAAATCTCGCGTTGCTAAAACCTCGCTACCCAAAACATCGCGTAGACAAAACCTCGTGGGCCAAAATCTCTTGGTGTGGTGAGAGTAGGGGCGCCGAATTCTACTTCACCCCGGGTGCCGAAGTCTCTAGCTACGGCTGTCTCTCTCTCTATATATATATCCCACTCCCCTTCCCTTTTGTTGTGCCGACATTTAATTTATATATATATATATATAGAGAGAGAGAGAGAGAGAGAGATTTCCAAAGCATGCATTAGAATTTTCTTGTCCTTATTTTAATGTAATTATGTCTTATTACTAAATATATACATATAGTAATATATAGAACATTCCACATTGAAGAAATCGTCATGAAGAGTTTTATCCTGACGATATCTCTTCCCAGGCGACACTACGTCTCGCTTAATTTAGACCAGGCGAGATTCTGTCTCTCGAGATCATTACAACGAGGTTTTGGTCAGGCGAGATTTTGGGTATGGCGATATTTTAGGGCGCGAGGTTTTGGAGCGGCGAGATTTTGTCCCGCGAGGTTTTGGGTGGCGAGGTTTTGGCCCGCGACGTTTTGACCAGGCGAGGTTGTCACCGCGAGGTTTTGTACCCAAACCCATTGTGTTGTTTCAATAGTTTTCAAGTTACCCAGACAAACTGGATAGATATAAACATATCGTAAAATAAATCATCTAACTGAAAATTTGTTAGTAAGTACTGAAGTGCCAAGTATATTTACCAATATTTGTTTATATAGAATGTGCTTCCGCGAAAGTAGATAACGACATACTCGTTGCTTTGCAGATTAATAAAATCAGAATCCAGAGAGCTAACTTAATTTTCAGATTTCATGTTCATCTTTTTCAGCGGTATAATATTTGTATTTATAACTCACTTAAACAAATTATCATATTTAACTATTCCGTACTATAAAGAAAAAAAAGTGTTGTGTGTGGAGGGTACTCTGGGTAAACGCAGAAAAACACAGGAATTCAATCTTTTTTGATAACAGTAAGGTCATTCCTCCAGTTTTTAGGATAGTTACATATATATAGAATGAAAACAGCGACTGCATGGACTTATTTCTGAGTGAAATTGAGTGGTGATTTTCATGGTATGAGATATTTTATTATCATTATTTAATCAAAAGGAATCCCAAAAGAATGCCATCTGTAAACAAGATCTCAGGCCTACAAATAAGATTATATTTCACGTAGAGAAGAAACAAATTCAAATTTGAATTATTGGTCATTAAGTTTGAGAGGTACCTAGCTTTCTGGCAACCATTCATTACTGGTGCAAATATTCTGTTCTTAGTTCTAATCACAAAATAAAGTCGTGTGACACAAACATTGCGTTAGTTTGATTGGATAGTACATGAAAGCAGCATCAACAACAACAGTTTCAACCAGGGTGGATTGGTCTAAATCAGTCTGATTTAAATCAGGATTTAAATCACTTGATTTTTTAAATAAAAATCGCTTATTTAAATCAAATTCCGAAATAATTTAAAGTGAAAATAATTAAAGTCCCGTTTCTGTTCTGTTATTTCGATTATGGAAGATGATAATCATAATACAATGAGACTCAAATGTACAGTATGTACAGCATAGTATGAAAACAAGTGTGATGCAGAGGATGATTAGGGAAAATCCCGTTTTGAACGGGTAACAGGATAATCCAGTTTCCTTCTCTTCGTAACACAGGGTTTATATTATAAATCGTCAACTATTCCAACGGGAAATCACCATCGACATTTAAGACGAAGATTCTTTTGTGTGCGCGTCTATATATTTGTTCCCAGATAATAGGACGTATTTAGAAGTGCCCTATCCCCTCTCTGATTTTTTTAAATTATTTTTTTTATTTTATAACTTTAGGCAAAATGTATGTATTTCGAGCCCCAAGCTAGTTACAATTTCCTTTAAAATATGCCCCTGCCAAATATCAGTAACTTTTGTGGAAAAAAAAAAGTGTAACTTTGATAAGCGTTGCTGTACTTTTTCCTTAACGTTTAACCTTTTAAATTATGTCACCTATTTTTAGGTGATAGGATAAAATCTTCATTATTCGATTAATAAAGTACCAATAAAGCTTTTTACTTCGTTTTTTCACGACTGAAGGCATTGTAGAGCACGTTACATATGCTTTTACGCCTCTCTGCGTCGAGACATAGGATGTGATGACGTCATAAATTTAAAAAAGATATTTTTTGTTGTGCCTATTTTTATTTTCTGGCGGGCCTACATTTTGCATTGAGAAGACTGAAATTCTGCACACTCGTTCTGTGCATCCTTGTATTTTTCAGATGATTTCAGATCTCTGCGTGAAAACAGGGGAATCCAGCGGGGCACAAAAAAAAGTCGATATTTTTAACAAAAAATAGCTTTCTTCGCGATTTTCCCGCCTAAGATGGGAGACATATGAATGGTACCATCTGAAAGGTTGTTCTATTCTGAAGAGAATGATGTACGAACCATGATCTTAGGATAAATAGGGATGTCTCAGAAAACTGTTACCTGAGATCCTGTTTTATACGGGAATCTGGGGTATTTGGGGATAGTACTTTTCACGGGCTTACTTTTGCATCTAGAAGTTTGAAATTTTGGACACTCATTCACTGCAACCCTTAGTATTTTTCAGATTTGTTTCAGATCTTTGTCTTTAAACAGAGGCGGTACAGAGGGGTAAAAATTAAAAAAGGGGATATTTCTTAACAGAAAATCCCTTTTTTCGTGATTTTCCAGCCCCAGATAGCCTACACCAGTGTTTCTCAAAGTGTGGGGCGCGACCTATTGGTGGGTCGCAGGCCGTGCTTTTGTGGGGCACGAGAAATTAAGTATGAAAATTTTATTTTGATGCAGAAACATATGTTATAAAGTAAGTACCATTCAGGAAATGAAAATTTGAAGCGTTTGTTAATGAGGTGAAGAGTAAGTGATTGCTCAGAGCCCTGCCTTGTTGTACACATGGGAAAGAAAGTATTTGACAGTTGACAAATTTTCTTTTGTCAATAACTCGGGAACAAATGTATTAATTTGGATCTTTTTGTTGCTATCCTTAGATAGTTATAACTTAATAACTTGCCAAAAGCGGTACTCTAATAGGCTATTTTTTGTTTAGTTATTAGGAAAAGAAACTTTGTCAACGGAAAAATTCTTTCTTTATTGTATAATCAGTAGAGATGCTGGATTAGGATGGAAAAAGAATGGGTGAGTCAAAATCTGTCACGGGGTAGGGCATTGCGGGGGGAATATTGTTAGCTATAAGTTACCTTTTTATGGAAAAATTAGAAATATGACTTTCAAGATTTAATTGGTTTGGAATGCATCACGATGTGTATTTGAATAAAAGTAGCTGGGCCACAAAATAGTTTAATATTTAATATGGGTCGCGGTCACAACAAGTTTGAGAACCACTGGCCTACACGATGGAGACATTTGAATAGTGCCGTTTGAAACTCTGTTTTATTCTGAAGAGAATAATGTACACATCATGATTCTAGGATAAATAGGGATGTCTGAGGAAACTTTTATATTACATCCGGGTCATCTGGGGTATTGTGGGGATGTTCTTAGCTCATTGTTAAATATTTTTCCCGTCCTTACTATTCAAAATAGAAGCTTGAAATTTTGTACATACATTTAGTACACTCTTAGTATTTCCCAGTTGATTTTGAGATCTGTGCGTTAACACAGGGGAGTCCAGAGGGGATCAAAATTTGAAAAAATAATCAGAAAAAATCCCGACTTCTCTCAAAATTTTTCGCTTCAGGGACATGATAGGGAAAATGTGAATGTTACCGTTTTAAAAGCTGTTCTATTCTGAAGAGAATGAGGTATGAACCATGATCCTAGGGTAAATAGGGATGATGCTTGACTGAAAGTCTATAATTTACCACAAAAAAAAAAAAAAAAAAAAAAAGCCATAATTTAAAATTGTTAAGAAATATTGTTTGGGATTTATATAAGTTAACGATTGGGGATTAATTCAAAATTCAACCCCAATACTTTCACTTAATGGCATAATTGGCATTTAATACTAATTCGTAATGCTTTTTCTTCAGTTCGCGACTTGTATTATACGAGGAGAAAGATTTGATTTAAATCAAAATACCGATTTAAATGAAAAAAAAATCATCAAAAATGATTTTTTTTTAAAAAAATCATGATTTTTTTCCACCCTGGTTTCAACCCTTCAACTAACAAAAACCTAATGACACCCGGCTGCTCAACGTTTATGGAAACCTGCAAGTATGCCGCCATCTTGTTTCACTGATTGACAGCATCTCATTCGTGATGCAGGCATGCTAGGCTCATCTGATAATAGTTCTAGAACAGCAGCAAAAATAACGAAGAAGCACAAATTTCTTCGAAGTTTTATACTTTTTATACAACTTTTCCGGTTATTTATTGAATGGACCTTATAGTTTCACTTGGTTGAGCATCGCTTTTTCTTTTTCCATATTAAACTCAAGCCTTCCTTGGTCTACGTATTAACACCAGTAATATGAATGTAATATGATTGGAAAAGTGATTATTGTTATTGTTAATTTCAGGAGTTGCGAGGACTAAAAAGCAAGCAAAGCAAATATGTGCTCATAAAATGTACCAAAGACTAAAAAGCTCTTTAGATGGCGTATGTAAAACTCCTGTTAGGGAAAATGTAGCTGAAAAGAAACAGGTAAGGATATGTTTGTTTCAGACGGATTTTGATATTTAGTTCATGAAATATACAAACAAAAACAAAACTTCATATAAGTTTATGTGGTATGGAGAGGAAATGTTAGTTACACATTTAAGTCAACAAAAAGCTTGGGAGAAGAATTTATGGAGAGTAGGATGCATTTTTACTGGCAATTTTTCAGTAGAGGTCAAAGTTTTCTAAAAAATCAGGATGTCAGAATGGAGTGTGGTTATTGATAAAACAGCCCAGAAAAAATTTATCATTTGACTAGAAAGAACTCAAATTCGATCTCCTGCTGATTATGTTCGTAATTCCCAATTGGTAATCCGGCAAGCAGAAAATCAGATTGAAGTCCCTACCAGTTAAATGGTCAAATCTTATTCTATCATTCATTCTGCTGTATTTGCTTGTACTTAGTGCAGATATAATTAGCTATTTAATTATTGTTGTTAAATGAAAATGTGAAGAGAAAAAAATTGTGACTGGGAAAAAAGTGGTGTCGCTAGCTTTTGCTTTGTAATCTTATAATTTCTTGCAATTGAATCAAATACGGAATTAAAACTAAATAAATGAATTTTGAAAATACTTGAAATTCCTATGTATGCTTTAAGTATTAGCTAATTCATATCGGACTTCCGAAGAGAAACTTCGAAACAATTTTATGACCGTGTCAATAGCGACAACTCCCAGTCACGACCCCACTTCAGTTCTATTAGAAAGAGGAAAGAAAGAGTGAGGAAGAAAAGAAGGTAGGAGAAAGGAGGAAAAAAGAAAGAGGAAAAGGAGGAAAGAAAAAGGAACTAGGGATAAAGGATTAATGGATAATTATGGATACATGGTAAAGGAACTTGAGTAGTTATTAAAAGGTGATTTATATTTGAAAGTTATTAGTTGAGGATCAATTATGAAGTGATCCCGAAAAGACACATGTTCCCTCATACAACCCCGACCTGGATCCAGGCAACTGCACAAGTGGGAGTTGCCCTAACCCAACCCAGGTGACGAGAAGTTTTAATTTAATTGTTGTGTATTGTTTCAAAATTATGAATAATAAGTATCCAGTATTCGAACTTGTAAAACGGAGATCGAACACGCATTTGAATCAGCCAAGAAAAAAAGTCAAAGTGTATATTTTCCACAAATAGAAGTTTCGAGATTTCTGAGAATACTGTCGTTATTCTGGCTCATCCTGCTATCTAGGCGTTCTCCTAGAGCCGATTTAAACTACTTTAGAATCAGTTATCTTTCATAACCTTCGTCATACACTAATACATATGAGATGCTATTACACACTTATTATTGATATTATCACAGTAAATCAATATTAAATACTACTACTTAAGACTAAATTTATTATTCATTCACACACACTGACTTACATACAGGACAGCGTATTAACATGGGTAATAATAGTTTTAAGAGAAAGAAACTGATTACAACTTAGCGAACATTTATTACATTTACTAAGAAATTAAGACACAGAATTTCATAAACATGCAATAAGTATACATTTACATAGGTCAATTCACATACGAAATTGCATAATAGTAATGTAGTAGTACATACACCTATATTTATATATGTTATTAATAGACATGCTCAAAAGTAAAAAATGAAATTACATTTTTATTTAGCTTTTGGTAAAAAATAAAATAAATTTGTTAATAAGTTTAATATACAAATTTGACGAATGGAAAGAAAAGAAAAAAAATCTTAAAATGAAGATTTGTAATGAGTCTCTATCTCATTTATGAGTATTTTGAAAGTGATTTTAAACGAGTCTTTTCTCGTACTTCAGGTTAACTATAATATTCCGTATATCGTCGAAGCACCCTTTCTGGTGTTCACATTTTTCACTTTTTGTATTTCTTATCTTTGCACATAAGGATTAATATACGTTAATTCTATTTATTCGATTTTATAAAGAATTAAACACATATTCAGTTTGTAAAGGTATTCATCAACACTTCTCCCATTTCGGGGGTTTAAAAGATCAAAGTCTCGTCAATCATATCACGATGACCATGTTACCAATTCTGTCATTGGCTTACTATCAAATTCACTATCTTTCAATAAATGTTGCTTTGTACTACTAATTACACATATTTATCGTTAGACTTGCACTATATATATGCCTACACGAGAATTTTCCAAGTTCAGAAGGATTTTTGCTGGTATGGTAAACACAATTATTAAGATGGAACCACTGGTGAACTTAGTAGTGCCTTCAGTGGTCTCATTTAGCATTTCGCATTTCCTGATACATTCTGGCATTTCTATGGTCAATTTGTTGATAATGACACACGTACGAATATTTAATTAGGTAGCGCGATATCCTAAAGCTTTAATCAAAGCTGTGTATAAGAAAAACGGGCGCGTGCCACACATATATTTTCTGTTATTGGTGTGACTTGAATTTCATGGTTAATTCGAAACGACACAAACGATAATAATGTTATGTTGTGCTGGATTTTCTGTTGTTTACACGAAGTAGATAACACTAGCAGTGTGTGAAAAAATTATGTGAAAATTTTTAAACTTTTAGTTAGTGAGATGTGTATTTATTTATGACTTAAGTATTCGTGTTTATCTGCTTTCTTTTCACTTAGTGATAATTTCCTAATCGTGCGTCAGAAAAACATGATGAAAAAAAAAAAAATGAAGTTGAATAAGAAATAATTAAGAAAAGAAATGTGAACATCATACATTGTAAAATGAAATTGTGTATAAGTTTCATCAACCAATCTATGACAGAGGGGATTGACAAAAAAAAAAAAAAAAAAAAAAAGGAAATCTAAAAACACTTCATACAGGGCACGTAAGTTTGGCTCTCCACTGTACAATACGTGTTGCGGTTGCCGATCGTTTTTTGTTTTCAATGTGTCATGTGGACCTTCCTCTTCCGCCAGCAGTAACCAGTTCACCTGTGAGTGTCGTGGTGTGAAATTGGAGCGGTAAAATGGGCGACCTGACAGACTTCCAAAGAGGCATGATCGTTGATGCTCGTCTGGTTGGAGCTGCAGTGGCAACAGTGGCGAACATTGTGGGGGTATTGAAAGGTACTGTGTCCAATGTCACGAGGGCATACACAATTAATGGGCAAACGACGTCTGCAAAGCACAACAGTGGTCAAAAGACAGTCCTGTCAGATAGGGACCGGAGGGCATTAAAACGGATTGTAGCAGCTAAAAAGAAGACCACTGCAATGAAAATTACGTCTGAACTCAATTCCGGCCTACAGAACCCAGTTTCATCGAAAACAGTGCGACGGGAACTTCATAAAATGAAAATTCATGGCAAGGCCGCTATCGTCAAACCTCTGGTCACAGCAGTAAATGCGAAGAGGCGTATCCAGTGGTGCAAGGATCACAAGGTGTGGACTCATGAGCAGTGGAAACACGTAATGTGGTCCGATGAATCGACCTTCACTTTGTTTCCAACAACCGGTCGTGTTTACGTATGGAGAACACCGTCGCAAGCCTATGATACAGACTGTCTGCTCCCAACTGTAAATCATGGGTGTGGTTCTGTTACAGTATGGGCAGTGATATCGTGGTTTTCTGCAGGTCCTATCATAGCCCTGCATGGAATGATGAATGCTAAGGCGTATGAGGCCATTTTGGGCGACCAGGTTCTACCCATGGCCCAAATTGTTCCCTGATGGTGATGGCATCTACCAAGATGATTTGGCACCCTGTCACGCTGCAAAAACAGTGAAATCATGGTTTGAGGAGCATGACCAGGAGCTATCGCGCCTCCCCTGGGTCCCACAATCACCAGATCTGAACGTCATTGAGCCATTGTGGTCTGAATTAGAAAGGCGTGTTCGGTCTCATGACCCTCCATCAGCATCCCTTAAGGAAATGGATCAAGTTTTGGAGGAACAATGGTACAAAATTCCACACACAACGATTCAGAAGCTGCATACGTCCATTCCACGTCGGATCCAAGCTGTTTTGGACGCAAAAGGAGACCCCATACCATACTAGGTATGATTTTCACACTTTTGCAAACGTTTTAGATTTTTTTGTCCAACCTGTGTATTTTCTTTTCATGTATAATACTTTTCTTTTCTTTTTCTTTCAAAACAGAAACTTGAACACTTTGATCAAGCCATACGTCAATATACCCAAAGTAAAGAATTGAGGGACGGACCTTTAGACACAAAGATATCCGAGTTCCACTTGCTATTGAAGTCTTTAGACAGCAAAAAACTTTCAGAGTTACAGGTTTGTAGAATTAATTCCTTTATACACAGATATAAGGGAGTCGTTCTCAACCGGTGTGCCTCGCAGTCATAAGGTGTGTTGCGAAATTTTAGTATTTAAAAATCATGATGCACTTAATAATAGTTAAAATCAATTTTGAGACGGACTGTATATAAATTTTAGAATTTAAAAATCATGATGCATTTAATAATAGTTAAAATCAATTTTGATACAAAGTGTATCATCCATGGCCTCCAGCACCAGCAACAGTTCTCAGTACTATATAGAGTCACTATTTTATAGAAATTTACAGGCTTATAGTATTGTACAGTCAGAAACAATATTAAATATAGTTTGGAGGTATAAGAAATGATAACTCCAACCTATAGTTAATATTGTTCCTAAGTGTACATGAAAAACCAAACAAAGGAGTCGTGTTGTCGTGGGCTTTCAGTAAAGTCTATCATCAGTCGGAGAAGGTTGGAAACCACTGAAATAAATTAAGAACGACACTATGTCTAGTTTCTCGAAAGATAAATAATGTTCCCGCCGTCCTACTACTTGCGTTTTGGGAACGAAATGATAGGCTTAATCGCTTGAAAAATATAGTGGTCGGAATAAGTGAAATAGGTGAAAAAGACCATTTAGAAATGAAATGAAACGAAATATTTTAGTTTAACGCCCCACGATTATGCCCGTTAGGCTAAGCGAGACGAATGATTAAGACAAATGAATGATGATGGAAGAATTGCTTGAAGGAAACGGGAGTACCTCGAGAAAACCCGCGGCCACGATGTTGTCCACAACAAACTTACTTGTCCGCGAATCGAACCAGGGATCGCACACACCAGAGGTAAGGGCTCTACCAGTGACGCACAGGGCGCTCGAAGACCATTGAGAAACTAATTAAGAAGTCAACAAACAGTTTTCAAATATTTAGTGTTAGACATAAGTTGTTATAAATATAATACTGTATTTAGATTTATTATTTCAGCGTATGATGGTTTTAGAATATGGGTTTTATTAGCAAATGGTATGCCATGATTACATGTATGTCTTATGAGCCGCGATAGACACCATCATCATGCAGACGCTTTGTGTGTCAGATGGGAGGAGTGCGTGGTGCAGTGAAGTTCAGAGCTACGTCGGTGGTAAATTACTACCTGAAGTCAACCATGCCAAATTGGTCTAAGTTAAAGTAGTCAAACGAAAAGTGCCTGACAGAAGGCAGCAGTTTTTCCAGTAGTCAGGGTGGGAAAATCAAAGTGACTGTTATGGCAACATTGATATTAATCCCGAACGCTACCAAGATGATTTAAGTGGCTGAGAAATACTGTGGCGTGGAAAGCAATTGAAAGCTACTACACTATTTTCACAAGTTTGCTGATAAGTAAAATTTAACGTGTTTTAGATATGATTTGACATAAATTGCATGGAAGTTTACATGTTTTAATTAATATAATATCCTTTTAAAATGTTCTAAACCGAGATTATTCATCTAAGTAACTGTATTAGATAAATTACAGTTATCTAAAATACTTTTTGTTATTTTCATCACAAAATCTATTTAAAAAGTAATATTTTGTGTTACGATTACGTAATTAACGCATTTTTTATACCTAGGATGAAGACATTGTTTCAATTGTGGATCCAGTGTCATATTTAGAAGCCGTAATTGATGAATTACAACTTTCTGTTGATTATGAAGTTGTTCCATCTACAAATCAAGGTAAGAACTTTACTTGTTAAGGGCAAAATAAGTCTTTGATTGTGTTCTGAAACTACAACCTTCATCAGGTGTGACAAAATGTTTGGGCAAAAATTGCTGATACTTGCACCAACTGATTTTTACCTCTAGGTGCATTATTTTCCCTCGTCTGTAACAATGATGTCGAACTTTTGATCAATAAGGTGATCTTTACAAGTGAAAACATCAAACGAGATAGTACCAGGATTCGTTATATGCACACGTTTTCCACGTGGGAGAACCAGGGTCATTCTCAATGGGAGTTCATGTAGTTCGGATTTCACATTAAACTGTAAGATCCACGTCTCTTATAGTGTCGGTGCTGAAAGGAACGTGAAACTCCAATCGACATACTCGCTGAAAATCCAACACAAGAAAGCAGTTTTATATATATTCTATTTACTCGTACGTCGTCAACTTTTGAACCTTGTTCATTTCGTAAGCATGAGCGTTTAAAAGATTCGAGAAAAAAAAAAGTATCAAATGAACGTTTCAAATTTGTACCGTCAAAAATAATAAAATTCTAATGATCACTATGTTTAAACTTGTATGTTAGATGATGAATGTAGGTACTCAGTGTCACCAACCAATATGTTTATTGGTATTGTTTAAATTATAATTATGCCATTTATACATTAACAATAATCACAGTTGTCGCTAATGATAGTTGCAAAACTGAATACCTATCATTCGTCTTAATCTGTCACTTTTAACAGAGAAAAATTAAAAATTTTTATTTTGTCCTTCTCTGCCTTTGAAACCTCAATCTTTCTTCGTGAACAAGTCTGACGATGTTGAGTCGAAATATTGTAGATATAACCAGCGGCGCAAATCAGTCTTCAACATTGGGGGGAAGGGGAGTAAGACGTTCGCATATTATTATTATTATTATTTTAAGCTATATTCAAAATATTTATGAAATTAAAAAAAAAGCAATCCTGTGGAGGATCAGGGGAGTAGAGTTTTCTTCAACATTGGTAGGCGGACAGATTTGAGGCTTATTCTGGGAGGACATCAATGTCATCTAACTCCTTTGTGCCAATCGGACACAAATCATCACATTTCTCCCCAAAAAACACATTTTAAATCTTATTATTGGGAGGACAGTTCCCCTCAGTTCCAAGATTGGAGGGGACATGTCCCCCTCATTCCCCCGGGATTTGCGCCAGTGGATATACATGGAAGGATACACTTTTAATTTCCACTCTGAAGCTTCTTCAGTATACACTTATACATTAAAAAAAATATTTACATTTCATGATTGAATTACTATAGGTAGTGATCAATGCATGAGGTGGCATAGGTCATGTAATATATTTAAAAATCAAGGTGGCTGCTTCCCTTTTCTGGCTGGTTGCGTTGTCTCTAAAGGAGATGATGAGAAAATTCATACATGCCTCTCATTATCCAAATCTGGGACCTGTACTGTAGTAAAGAAATTTTATATCTAGTGCAAAGCCCGGAGAACTGCATTCAAATTTTGCCTTCGTTTACAGAATGTTAGAGGGAATTATTTATTGGCTTAGCTCTTATTTTCCGATTCTCTAGGTTTTTACATATTTGTAGTTACAAAGAACCAAAATTTTCTACAATCACAATTTTGTATAGTTTTCTGTCTAGTAGAAAAATAGGAAAGATAAAAATATAACTTTTTTTTCTAAATACGATAATTCCTTCTCCAATTATCACTGTGGGCTTATATTATAGCAATGGCTATCTTCTACAATTCCATGGACATTAGATCGTAGTAAATAATTATAATATAAAGCTTGGGTGACAGAAATAAAAGTACGCAGAAGTTGCGAAGGAAACACCTACTACCGTTTATTGCTTTTTTTTTTTTTTTTTTCACGGACGCTACTAAAAATAACATCATCATCAATGTCCGCTATTTTGGATGTTTATGTTTATTTTAGCAAAAAGCACAATTACCGAGGTAAAAAAGGACACTTGTTTAAGAGGATGCGACAAGGAATGCGTTGTTTAAGAACATTCTTTCTCACACATGCGGCTGACATTTATCTCCCTCATTCTGCTGAGCCATGCAAAAGTGAGTTCCAAGTTGACAGAGAAATCTAATACAGAGAAAATATAAAACTAGCTAGCTACAGAAAACATAAACATCTTAACAAAATCCAGCTTATCTGATTCATTCGGCGTTTGGTCACCTTTAGGCTATAATACATAGGGTTGTGAATAATCCAGTTTAAAAAAATAAAATAAAATAAATCAGTCCAGTGGGTTCTATTGGATAAAATTGCGTTTTATTGGGCAAAATTGGGTTTTATTAAATTTTGTACGTACATCTAAAATTGCACTGGATTCACTGCTCTAAGGCTGACCATAAATGTTCAGGTCGGAGAATTGATTTGGCTTTGTGTGCAGTGGAACATTGTCATCTTGGAAGATTGCGTCATTATTATTGATTTGTGCAGTAACAAACACTTCTGGGAGGTATAATTTTGCCGTAAATTTCCATACGGGTGTACATCCAGAAGTGTCCCTTGCTGTACCATATGTGATAAGGCAAGCCTTATCACAGGTGTTTTCTGTTATTGTTTTCTAGCTTCATGTGTGAATTGTTAATTGTGCATCGTTTTCCTTTATTTATTATTGTGATCTAAATTGATTGATTTCTTAATATTTTGTATTATATTCTGTGGTAATTGTTTTCCATTCTATCGTGTATAATATACATGATAAACGAATATATAACTTAGATAACGGGGTTGTGTTTCTGCACCATAAAATTTTGTCGTTCTTTTCTTTTCTAAAAACTATCATATCCTATATTTTTTTATTAATCAACTTGTAATGAGTGAAAAGTTTTATTCGAAATAATCCTACAAAATAAATTATTCACAACGAAACAATATTAAGAACTCTGCTTATTGCTTAGAAATAGTTAGGTATCAATTGTAATTTTTGTGATCAAAAATGTAGCGGAAAATATGAGAAGCTCTAGAGGTTTATTTTTCAGATAGTAGCTTTGCGTCATGTAATCGCTAACACTCTCGCCTTTAGTGCAAGCGGTTTCATGTTTTATTCTCGGTAAGGATACTTGATCGGAAAGGTGGAAAAGCCTTTTTAGGATAGTCATCTGGACTGAGGATTTCCTCATCCCCATCAGGCCAATGGCGGAATGGTACCTAATATAAAAACGTCCCCGGCTGCTTTCTTCCTTTCCCTTTTTCCATGGTAGTGTGATCGCCGAAGGACATCCCTCATACATGACGGGCAAAAGTAGCCATAAATGCCGAAAGCTCAGAAATTCAATTCCTAATTCCGTAATTTTTTCGATGATTAAGAGGGCTTGAAATACTGTTTGCTTGCTAAATTCTTATCCAGCAGTTAATATTTGCACGATATCACATTTGGAGTAAGAACGACAATGTTTCTAATGAGCAATATTAACGTATCCCATTTGTTAAGCTAGCATTATAAAGAGCTCTTTACATTGTTCTCTAGCTGAAATAAGTAACTGTATATATAGTTTATATAGTAATAAATGGACGGAGAATATTTAAACGTCGACGTGATAAATAATGATTCGAAAACGAAGACTGATTAGTAGTGTATTTAATAGACTTCAATTAGGTGCTGTGTAGTAGAAGCTGATGATGTTGCTATTTGTAAATATATATGGTTTGTCCAATAGTATCAGGATTAAAGTCACAACAAAAAATGTATTGAAGATATACGTAGTGCGGCAATTTGAAGTCAAGACTGATTTTTTCCTCAGCATGTGACGCAGCTATCCAAGTGAACTGTGGTGTAAACAAAACAGGAATGTTTTATGAGTAACTAATACTAAGTGCATTGATCTTGACTGGTAATTACGTGTGTGAGCCTGATGAGTGTAAACAAATGTAGCTAAGTTGCGTCGTGAGTTCAACATGGAACAAAGAACGAATATCAAGTTTTGTGCCCGTCTGGATAATACTGCTACAGAAATGTATCAAATGTTGCAGCAAGTGTATGGGGTCACCCCGTGCGCGTGTATGTGCATGGCACAGGCGTTTCAGGGAGGGACAGGAGTCAATTGAAGACGACGAACATTCGGGTGCAGCAAGGACAATGAGAAGACAGGAATTGGTGAAGAAAGTGAGGACACTGATCACGGAAGACCGAAATGCGACACTGAATCCTTGCTGAGGAGTTGCACGTGAAGAAAGAAACTGTGCGACAAATAATAACCCACGATCTCAACAAGAGAAAGGTCTATGCCCACAATTGACTACAACCGCCAATACGAATCCTAACTTCCTCCTTTTATCGTTCCTGGAGATGAGACATGGGTTTTTCAATAGGACCCATAGACAAAATTTTCAATGCAGTTGTGGGAGAAAAACAGGAAGGTAGTATCGTAGGCAAATATGGTTTAGGCGAAAGAAATGAAAGGGGAGAGGGACTGGTGAATTTCTGTAGACAGAATTCACTAGTAATTGGGAACACTTGGTTCAATCAGCACAAGAGAAGAAGATATACATGGAAATCACCAATAGACGGCGGAAGATATCAGATAGACTATGTTATGATTCAGGACAGGTATCGGAATAGCTTAAAGAACGCGAAGACCCTTCCCGGGGCTGATATTTTCTCTGATCATAATCTTGTGCTGGCCGAAGTAGATATTCAACTGAAAAATGTAGGCAGAAGAAAAGTAGGTAACAAAGTATTGAATACTGAAAAGTTGAAAAACGAGGAAATAAGAAATCTTTTCGCTGAAAAATTCGAAGAAAAATGTTCAAACGAGAAAAGGATAGGCGCAGGTAGTAACGCACGGTGGGAACATATTAAACGTTGCTTACAGCAGGCTGCAGAAGAAGCAGTAGGTTACCGCGAACACAAAACTGCTAAGAAACCATGGGTTACAGAGCAAATGTTGCAGAAAATGAGGGAGAGGAAGATGTGGAAACAGGTTGATACAGAAGAGGGCAGAAAGATGTATAGAAAGTTAAATAATGCATTACGAAGAGAAACAGACAAAGCGAGGGAAGAGTTTTACAAAAGAAAATGCGAGGACATAGAAGAATTAGAAAGAGTTGGGAAATATGAGGAAATGTACAAGGAGGTGAAATCTATGAAATTTCGGAGGAAACAAGGGAGTATCATGATGGCAGTAGAAAATAAGAATGGGAAGGTAGTCAGCGAGAGAAATGAGGTCATAGGAAGGTGGAAAGAATACGTTGAAGACTTATATGAGAGTAGGGATAGACCGTGTAGCCTAAATGTTGAAGTGGAAAATGAAGTAGGTGAGGATGATAAAGGTTTTAGTATTCTTCGGGATGAGTTTGAAAAGGCTATATCCGAGATTAGGAATGGAAAGGCAACAGGAATAGATAACATACCAATTGAATTCATTAAAAATATAGGAGACAAGGGAAAGAAAGAATTGTGGCGACTATGCAATGAAATATATGAAACAGGAGAATGGCCAGGAGACTTTCTGAAAACGATCATGATACCGATGGCTAAGAAATCGAACCCAAAGAGATGTGAGGATTATAGAACTATTAGTCTCATATCTCATGCAGCTAAAATTCTGCTCCGAATACTAAACAGAAGGTTATATGGAAGAACAAATAAAGATGTTGAGGAAGAGCAGTTCGGGTTCAGAAGAGGCAAGGGCACAAGAGATGCTATTGGATTATTAAGGGTGATCGGTGAAAGATTTATAGAAAAAGGGAAAGAGGTGTATGTTGTATTTATTGATCTAGAAAAGGCTTTTGACCGCGTGAATTGGGAATTGTTGTTGGGAGTTCTAACAAAGATAGGGTTGGAATGGAAAGATAGAAGACTCATAATAAACTTATACATGAACCAACAAGTAAGTGTTAGGATAGGGCAAGAACTGACGGAAGAGAGTGCAATTGGAAGGGAAGTTCGACAAGGATGCTGCCTCTCGCCAACACTATTTAATGTCTATCTAGAAGAGATAGTGAAAAAGAGCCTACATGATGATGGCATTTCGGTAGGAGGAAGAATGATTAGATGCATAAGATTTGCAGACGATATGGCGCTTGTTGCAGAATCTGAAAAGAAAATCAATAAAATGTTAGAAAAAATGAGAAGGGGCTTTGAAGAATATGGGATGAAAATAAATGTTAGAAAGACAAAAGCCATGGTGATTGGAACGAAGGGGTCTGTGTCAAATATAAAAGTAGGAGGGGAGAAAATAGAACAAGTGAATAGTTTTCGATACCTGGGTAGTGTTCTTAGTAATGACATAAAATGCGAACGTGAAATAAAAGCAAGGATAGGAATGGCGAAAGAAGCCTTTAAAAGAAAGAAAAGTCTGTTTTGTGGGACCTTGAACAAAGAGTTGAGAAAAAGACTCATAAAATGCTTCGTGTGGAGTGTTGTGCTGTATGGGGCGGAAACGTGGACATTGCGTAAGGGTGACGAAAATCGACTGGAAGCCTTCGAAATGTGGGTATGGAGAAGAATGGAAAGAGTTAGATGGGTCGAGCGGAAAACGAATGAGAGAGTGTTAGAAATGGTGGGTGAGAAAAGAACACTTTTAGATATTATTAGGAAGAGGAAGAGAAACTGGTTGGGACATTGCCTAAGAAGAGATTGTATCATGAGGGACGTCCTAGAGGGTATGGTGGCGGGAAAGAGAGGGAGGGGGGAGGGGGCGAAGGAGACTACAATTAATGGATGATATTAACACAGAAAGATCATACGCGAAGACGAGAAGGTTAGCGGAGGACCGTGGAGCATGGAAGCTTCTCAGCTGCGGCAAGTGACCTGCCAATAAAGGCAGAATACCTATGATGATGATGACATAGACAAAACGTCAAGACTGCAGAGTGGAAGTCTCCTAACTCTCCATAAGGAAAAAAATGAAAAAAAAAACTGCACCATTCAAAATCCAAAATCAAACTTTTGCTCATTATTTTTCACGATAGTAAGGGCATAATGCATAAGGAATTTGTACCTACAGGACAGACAGTTAATGCCTCATTTTACCTTGAGGTGTTGAAGTGGCTTCTGCAACGTATCAAATGTGTGAGGCACGAGTATCAGGGTGATGTTCAGTGGCGTCTGTTCCATGGAAATGCTCCAAGTCATATGACAGTGATTGTGCAAGACATTTTGTCCCAAAAAAGGATTTGTGTGTTACCCCACTCTCCCTATTCACCAGATCTGGCCCCGTGCAATTATTTTCTATTTCCTGTACTCAAATCTGCACTGAAAGGTTCGTACTTTGATGACGTAACGGCCACCAAGAGATCTATGGCAAGGGTTTTTAACACCATTCCATGAAAGGAATTCCAGCAATCCTTCTATGCACTGACGGCCAGTACACAACGATGTATGGATACAGAAGGGTCGTACTTTGAATGATCCAAGGTAACAAACTTTCTATTTTTACTCTCTTTTTTTCTGCAGCTCCAGTCTTGATTTCAAATTGACGCACTGTGTATGTACAGTAAGTTAATATGTTTCAAAATATTACCTTCCTGCATCAATACACCGTTGCCAGCGCTTTTTCCGGTCTTCATACACATCTTGGAAGTTGGCAACCGCAATGCTGTTCAAGCACGTCGTCGAAGACGCTTGAACAGCACCAGTCATCCCAAAACAATATTCTTTCCGACTTTTTTGGTGCAAGAGAACAAAAAGAGATCTGAAGAGAGAGGAGCCAGATCTGGACTGTAGGATGGTTGGGACAGTGTTGCAATGTTGTGTTTGACCAGTACCTACCTCACAGTTAACGACGTTCGAGCACATCTGCGTGAAATTTCCGTTCACTGTTTGTCCCGCAGACACAATCTGCTGTTCGTCCTCGATCTTTGCCCTGGCCATCTTTGATTTTTTTTTTTTTTTTTTTTTCACTGGAGTCAGCTTCGTCTTTCAATCATATGGAAAGAATCCGTAGCGAATTTGTTCAATTTAACGGCAATATGATGGCATAACGCTGCTCAATTTCGCATTTGCATTTTCGCTCTCTACGCGAGCACTAAACACACTTTATGCGAGATGTATATATTCCAACGACTTGGAGGCAAGTGACACGATTCTCCTAGCTTTCATCCCATCGATTGAGACTTCCTTCCACCCCTTCCCATTGGCCGGAGAAAATCACAATACGTAAAGGACAATACCCTGTACATTAAGCATATGTTACTAAGCTCAACTACTGCTTATCTGCTTTTGACAATGCCATGACTGATGTTCTTAACCTGTTTTGTGTGTACTGTATCCACGTGTTTGTTGCTTGGTTACAGGAACAAGTATACTGCGATATTCTATCTAGTAAATTAGTTTGATGAGAAATAATAGTATATTTAAGTTCTCGGATAATTGTTTCAAATTTAATTAACGTGACGAGATAGTATCTAACTCTAGTAGGCTTCGTTATGGTCCCCAACTTGAATTTGGATTGAAATTCTAACATATTCTACCTCTTGTTCTAATGAAATGAACTGCCAGAACCTCTAAGCAAGTCTTGGAGAGAAGGAAGAAGGTTTTACATAGGCCTCACTTGGTTACTTAAATTGTTTACTTATTATTGACAGTACTTCCTTCAACAACAATAACAGGACCAACGGTAGGAAGTAGGCAGTCCGTTGCATACGCCTCTTTGGGCGTTCGTCACATATAAACCCATGATATAAATCAGATGATAGTCTTCAATCATCGGCAGTATATGCTTATTGTTCCTGGCACCATTCTTCCCCTCATCGCGATGGCAGAGGTGATCAAAGGTTTGGAAATCAACACGAATGTTGAAGTTATGCGCGTCTTTGGATTGTGATTGCAGAAACAGGTCTTCCTAGATACTAATCGAGTTCTGTAGTCAGTTATGTCGCATTATCTCTGCGCATTTTCGACAGTCTCCCTCAATGTTTCTTGGTTTCCGTCCACAATAACTCATCTCTGATGGTGTCTCATCATGATATCTGTATAGTGTCGTCACCTTTAATACTATTGTTCTCGATAAAGCTAAAACATTGGCAGTTTAGGATACAGATACTCCAATTAACACTCACAATATGTCCGTCCCCTTTGAAAATCGTAGAGGGCTCCTATTCCCCAACTTAAACGTCTTTCCTACTGCACACATTAATGCATGCTGCGTTGTATAACTCATATAGAGATTCCGCTAACGAGGAGTACTGAAGGTCTATTTAAAAATAATAAATGTGTGACAGTTTCGCCAACTAACTGAATATATTGGCTTCATCAGACACTGTAAAAACAAGAGAGAATTGCACCCAAACATAACAGGATTCTGGAAAATGGTTCTGAACACTGATTGGCTCATCAAAACAGATTCATCCAATCACAACAAAAGTTGCTAACTGTAACGGAAATTACTAGCAACATGTTTAGTTTGATCAAATCTTATTTTTATTTAAGTTATACATACTTAGTCCCAAAGATTGAAGGAGCAGCATTCAGAAAGATATTACATGTACAATTATTTATGTAATTTTATAAAGCTTATTTTACTACTGTCATATTGATAATACAGTTCCTCTAGGTGGGAAAGTATTATTTTGTTTGCAATGAACTGAACACATTTGGTGTGTTTATAACAAATTTTCTTTGACATTAAGAATGGAATAGAATAAAATAGAATATTTTATTGTCATTGAGCTTTACAAACAATAAACAACGTCCAAATGAGATATACATATAGACAGTGGCGGTGATTGGACGTTAAAAGTTGGGGGGCAAGAAATAATCTGAATATTTGTATATCAATATTAGTTTTCCTGGTTGTTTCTAACACTTTGACGAAATGGTGTATAACTAATAGGGTACTATCTTTTTCAGTTAAAATAGCGTATATCGTATTTCATATTTTATTAAGTAAATTGACAAGAGCAACGCAAGTAGGTACTAGCCCTTTGTACTTTTAAACAACGAAGGTGTAAGAACAGATTTGATTCCTTGCTGATAAACATCTTATAATTCTGTCTGGAAAATTGTGTGATCAGATTATTTAATAACAAATTTGCATAGCAAATAAATAGAAAGGATACTATTAATCATAATAATGAATAATGACAGTTTAGGAACAATGATTTTTGTGCAATTAAAGAATACTTGAAAGTTTTTTTCTTTTCTCTCTTTTTTTTTTTTTTCTTTCTTTCTTCGAAATGTTCTCTCAATTAGTTTCAAAGTGGCTGACTAACATATCGAACCCTTGTAAGAAGACATGAAAGACGCTTGAATTGTTGCGCTCCAGTAAGTAATTTTTGGGCCATTCCGTGGCAATTAAATTGTAATTCCTGTAGCTTTCTTAACTCCATGGCAAGACAAATAACTAATACGTACTTACGCAACGGTAAAGTATGGCACCATTTTTTTCTGTGAACCAGTAATCCATACAAAAACTTTACATTCCCAAATGAAACTATGTACATTAAGGGGTTACTTCAAAAAAGTGGGGAAACTGCCTCCTCATGCTCCCCCCTAATCGCCGCTTCTGTATATAGATATGAATAAGAAAAAAAGTCATAACATCATTCAGTTGCTGGTTAATACTATACCAAGCAGTCTAGTAATATTTGAAATAAAAGGACACTACAAACTGCGGTACAGTTTCTTCACATTCACTGAACTCCTGAATTGAGTAATATGGATTTGCCGAGTATATATATAATAAACCTTTAACGGTAGCTGCTGTATGGAGGTTGTTAAATTATTAAACAGCTTCGGTCCTAATACTAAATAACTATTTTTGATCTTCGATAATCTAGTAAAGGGTATATCAATTTTCTTACACCATCTAGTATTATATGTACTTCATCCCTAGGTGTCATATTTTCAGGGTTTTGCTTAGTGTAAAGTAGCACTTGATAAATATATAAATTAACTACCGTCATTATCTTAAGCCTGATAAATAGTGGTTTATAGTGTTCTTTATCATGTGTTCCAACGATAATCCTGATGGCTTTCTTTTGCAAACCTAGGGCATCATGTGCTTGGCTACTGTTACCCCAAAGCAAAATCCCACATCCAATTATCTCAAAATTAAAAATTCGATAAATAATGATTAAAATATTACATTAAAAATATGTAGTTTCAGTACATAGTATTATGTTAACTCGGAATTGTAATTTTACTTTTAAAGGAACAAACAAAGTAAACCGTGAATAAAACAAGCAAATTGAGTTTTTTCTTACTTACTACCTCCAGGTTTTTTTTTCTATTAGGATTCAGATGTACGGTCTTGTTCCATATATTCGGTGATGTCTTTATTGTTGTTGTTATTATTATTATTATTATAACTCATATTTTCTCATTTACGTTTAGGCGAGATACTTACTTTGGTGTCAATCCCGACTGTAGTGCCAACGTGTGTACTTGCTTCAGGAAAATCATTCGAAGAGTCTAAGGAAGCCGCAGCAAGAAGAACCTTGTATCATTTATCTATAATGGCGAAGTAACGAAATGAATTTTTAAAATAATCTCAATTGTCATTGTGCAGTTTACGATAGTTGACCAAAAAAATCAAGTTTTCTATTCTTTTTAGTTCTCATAAGAGATGTTTGTTTGTATTAAAGTAGTAGATTTGTTTGTGTTCAACATAATGTAAAAGGAAGCAAATATAACATGATTGTATATTGGCGTGCTGTAAAGAAGCTATCACTGACATATTTTGTTGAATGTTACTTTTAATTGACAGTGTGGCAACGCTGTGCGTATGCGTTGGATATGCTTATCTAACAGTATTGAAGTTAACAATTTTATCATTCGCACTCATATTTATTATGGGTTATATATATGCGAATTAGTTATTGTTTTAGTTTTAACATTGAAGTCCTAAGAAATTGCAGATAATCGATAGGTGAATTGTTAATTTTGCAATAGCTTTACTTTTGTTGATTAATCATCTTTACGAAGGCAGGTTGTAGCGAAATACAAAATAAAAATAAAAGTAATACCATTACAATTTAGTATTAGTTATTAGACCATTAATATTTAACAGGATAGATATACTTTCAAACTGTGAAGATATCATTGTTACAAAGGTATTAAAATTAACCTTCAGCGTGAGTACTCTGAACAAGAAATGAAATGGTACAGCAGTATAAGATATTTTGTGAAATTTTACAGTGAAAACTACATCATGGCTGTATTTACATTTCATAATTTGCTAGTCTCCATATTTAGTACTTGTGTAATTAATTCCCATTTATCTTATCCACTACTAATCCCAATTTCCTTATCTGTACCTTGAAAATGCTGCCAGTAATAGTAATGGAAACTTGGCTATTGGTATGACGAATAGTTCAGTAAATTCGAATTCGAAATGAGAAAAGAAAAATGTGTAAATTTTGGTTTACATATATTTGAAGGCATCATTTTAATTAACTTACTTTAATTTTGTCAGTATAATATGTACAGAATATGAATGTATTATATGCGTAATACAAAATGAAATGTTAAGACAACATTAACTGATAAGCAAATACGTTCGGTAGGAGAGTGATCTTACAAATATGAATTTAGCAATCTCTTGTAGTTGTTGGTAAAATGTTTGATTGTAAGATAATTCTAGCACCTGTAATGTATAGAATCGTTATTGATTTAAGAAGCACTAATTAATCATTAGGAATGAAGCATAGACTCAGACATATTGTCATGATTAATATCAGTTTAGGATATATACGGTTGCCACATGGGAATTCTGAAGTGTTAATAGAAAATTGGATTATTTACCATCAAACAATAAAATCATAACCACAGTATAGCATCAGAGTATGCAATTGACGCTTGCTGCAAACTATGAATATAAAGATGTTGACCAATGCATTACTGTAAGTACAAAATTTTACCGTAATGTAAGTACCAAAGTTATGCCGAATATTTTCAAAAAAATTATTTAAATTTAGTATATTGAATAAAGGATCTTCCTTAGCGGAATTCGTTAGTTCAGTAGATAAGCCATCATCATGAAAAGGGCAAACATTTCTGCAGGATTGCAGAGTTTCCTAACCAATGACATTTACAAATAACAACAACTAAAATTAAAAAATTTAAATTACTGAATTTAGGGATTGGCTTCATGAAATGATTTGGTGCATAAAATGAAAGGACATACTATCATTATGATAGAGAAGGACGAATATATTATTAGCTAAAATCATCAATAATGATTATATAGAGGTCAATACTCCATGAAGAAATAAGAAAAGTGGACAGCTTAGTAGATGAATCGTGATTGATCAACAACCAATTAGCGAAACGGATTAATACTCCCATTGGTTTCCCAAAGGTATATGAAGTGTGTTTTTCCCTTTGGCCCATAGTATCAAGGAGACATTTTACTAACACAATAGTAAAATGTTCAACGGAAAATATAAAGAAATTCAAGTATTTCACAAATAATAGTCAAGGTCTTTAAAAAGAAAAAAAAATGCATTGTTAAATGTAGATCGATGTTTAATTCTCTTTTTCTAAATAGAATACATTTGAATTTCGTTAAAGGACAATAGATCGAATGATGGAAGCTAATGAAACTACGAAAGTATTACAATTATGCTTATCCACCAACTACTTTATATGTAAAAATAAAATGAATGAACTTGTTTAATTCTTATTACAATATTGCAAGCGGTGATAATATTTAATAAGAAACAAGCATAAAGACTAATACTCACCGCAGAAACAGCAGAGTTTTCGTCTACATATAAGAAGTGCTTTCGGAAGAACCTTCCTCCATCAACTCACTTAAATTTAAAAAAAAATGAATTTTAATATGATGATGATGGAGAAAGGTTTTTCTGAAAACACTTCTTACATGTAGAAGAAAACTCTGCTGTTTCTGCAGTGATTATTAGCCTTTTTCCTTGTTTCTTATTATGTTTAATTCTTTTTGTCTAAACCTGCAAACATAATACATTTGAATTTGTTTAAAGATAACAGATCCAATGATGTGGAAGCCAATAAATCTACGAAAATATTAGAACTATGTACATCCACCAACTACGTGAAAATAAAATGTATAAACATGTTTAATTTTTTCTGTAAACTTGGAAATAGAATGCATTTGAATTTGGTTAGAGGACAATAGATCCAATGATGTGGCAGCTAATGAAACTACCAAAATTATGTTTATCTACAATTATTTTATATTTGAGAATAATATATATAAACATGTTGAAGGTTTGGGCATGGGTAGTCCTGTTTTCCTTCTATCACCAAAGATAGTCATGAACCATTTTGAAAGAAACAAAATTCTTAAATGCAAGAAAGTTCAAACACGTTAGCTACTACAAGTATGTAAATGATTAGTTATACGTGTACAAAAAAGACGAAGAATTACAGAATTTAGTATTCGAATTCAATAAAATAACTCGAAAATCAAATTCACTTCCAAGCTAGAAAGTAATAATAACATTAATTTTTCAATATCTAACAACTGCCACGTTTGATTCAAAATTTTTTCCTGTAACATAGAATTTGTGTGTATGTTTCTATATACTTTTACTGTTTTTTATTGTATTTTTAATGTATGACGAATGAAGACTAATAAAATAATAAGTCAAATCAAAACAAATTATATAGAAAACCAAATATTTGCGACTACTACATCCATAAGGAATCGGCATATACACACCAACAAAATTCCAAAATATTGGTAGCATTTAACGAGAAAACAAATGTCTAAAAATGATGCATATACGGATTGATAAATTTTTATGTGCTGAACGAAATGATATGCATGAGTGTAAAACCTTATGCGTAGTTTTCGAGAAAAATGAGGAAACACAAATTTATCTGTAAAGCTAAAAATTGATGCTGTAGGAAAACCATGTCACTTATGCAGGTGCACATCTAGAAATTTTTGTTGGGAGGGGTCCAAGCTTTGAGGGGGGGGGGAGAGTCTAATACTACAAATCACTACGTCTATTTAGTATTGAACGGATATTGTTCTGCAACCGAAAAGACGATAATTGTACAATACTTCCACCTGTATTTTCAGAAAAAAGTGATAGAACTATATTGTTTTTTATAAGATGAAGTGTTAAGATCAAATTTTCATGCTACATCAATAGTTTCCTTATTAAACAAGTGTAGTTTTATTTAGTACAAATGTATGTTGAGTTACGAAGTTATTTTGGGGCTGTCCGGACCCGGTGAATCCTTGCTCCCCCTGCATTTACGTATTAAGGCAGAGATAAAAGTGAGGGGGGAACGTGGGGAATGCCGTTCCCCCACCTCGAAAAAATATGTACGGCGTGCCCCCAGTTCCTAAAAATGGGCAAAGATAGGCAGGGAGACGACATGACGTCATGCCGCTACTTACCGTCTCCATGCCTTTTCAGATTCACTTTTACCCCTATATTAAGATGAAACTGATTGAAGTATTCCTTAATTAAGCTGTTCATTATGAGACAACAGAACCCTAGTTCATAGTATGGTTAATTACATAAAGTGTAAAAGTCTTGAATGTTAATTTCTATTTAACTACAATATTGCCCAAGATGAGACTATCAGTTGCTCGATGTCATAGAGCTGAACAAAATAATATTGTGGATAAATTTTCGTGTGTAGTGTTCAAGAAAATAATAATAATAATAAATGTGGCGGTATAAAGTCTGTTGTTCGTTCCTAATAATTGACACCTTTTATTTTGCTGGAAGAAAGTGAAGGAAGTATTTAGATACTTTGTAAGTAGCAAAATACAGTATTAACTAATAGATTATATACATCATTGTTTATCTTTTCCTAGTGGTGACAGACATGCTCCTTTACCCTGAATATATCATTGTTTACCTTTTCCTAATGGGGACAGACATGTTCTTTTACGCACATACTACTAGTAAAATCGAATGATTGAATCAGCCTTTTATTGAGGTCATACGTTGTGGTCACATTAAAACAAGATCCCTAAGACCAGTTGAAGACAACATTAAATGTAGGTTAAAAAGAAAGAAGAAAAAAAAAAGTTATAGCATGGAAACATTGAATAATTGGAAGAAATAACCTATAGGGTAAGGCACCTGTAATCACCACTTTAAAGGGAGAAAATTACTCTTTATAAAATTATATAAAATTACCATTTATATAATATGGCATATATGGTAACGTAGAGTAAGTATTGCGTCTTTTCAACTATGATTTAGCTCCGAAAGATTCACGGTGCTCTCAGTAGAGCGAAAAAGAGTAATTTTCTCTCTTTAAAGTGGTGATTACAGGTGCCGTTACCCTATAGGTTATTTCTTCCAGTTATTCAATGTTTCCATGCTATAACTTTTGAGTAAATGTAAAAGTAATTTTAGAGAGAGAGAGAGTAAATGTATAGGTAGGTACATACATATAATTGTCTAGGAAATAGACCATACAACGTAGATACAAGAATTCTTACCTTGTAGATTGGAACGCCAACTTTATTACCTTGGTTCGAACTAAAAACTGTTTCTATTATATTTGTAGCGCCATGTTCAAACAAAACCCGTCTTGAAGAAGGGGAGTCCATATGACAGACTACATAATAGTGTATTTTTGTTACTGAGAGTGTACACGTAGCTTCAAAGCTTTCCCAAAACCAGTGTTTTCTTGTCTAAAAATTTCAAATGTTTATTCTTACCAATACAAATCTGGAACACTCAAAAGAATTAACAATTAAGATCTGGAAACCTTTAATTAACATGACGAGGAAACTTTATCGTTCGCACGAAGTAAATTTATTGGCGCCCGTCCATTCAAATTTTTGTCTGCCCAGTGAATTGAAACAATTCTAAGTTGCTTGTTTTCACAACAATGCAAGCATGCGGGAAAAGTACAAAAGTGGTTTCACAAATGTGTCTGGCTTCTTTCTTTCACTTTTGGTTAGGTCATGCTTATGTATGCATGTTTCTGTTTATGTCTGGATATAACAAACAGTATTTTAACAACCGGTTCGCTAGAATAGCACCACTCCATGTAATTAGAATTTAATTCGAATAGCAGTGGAAGGAAAACATAATATATTTTTATATCCGTTGAGTTGCACTAATAGTCGCTACCCAAAACTCGAAATAATTTAGTAATCGTCAGAGTTTTAACCAGAAGTTGCTTTTACATAAGTTGTCATAGTCTATTCAAAAGTTAAATATACATCACTTTAAACATAAGATTTTTTTTAACTAAGTTTCTTAATAACTATACTTACTTTAACCACTTAAGATTGAATTTTTTTTTTTAAAAAGCTTTTACTTAAAGTAACATACAAAGAGTGAAAAAGTGATTGACTAGACCGAGACTCGAACCCGGGATCTCCGGCATACCATACCGACGCGTTAACCACTACGCCACCCAATCCACTTCCCAGAACAGCCAAACACCCTCTTACTCCTGTAGTCGGTGTTCTCCACTCAGATCACTAATGGTAGTCTGTGATTATTGACCTGAATGGAGAACACCGACTACAGGAGTAAGAGGGTGCTTGGCTGTTCTGGGAAGTGGATTGGGTGGCGCAGTGGTTAACACATCGGCCCGGAATGCCGGAGATCCCGGATTCTACTCCCGTCCCGATCCAATCAAACATTTTTCACTCTGTATGTTATAGTAATTCGCACTTACAGAGGATATGGTGTGTAAAAATAAGTTTAAATCTGTTGTTTCCGTTAATTAACATTTCCGTTCCATTTGTTGATTTTTTTAAAAAAATGAAAAATCTTCAGATTCTTCCAAATATGCTTCATCGATGGAAATCTGCGACGGAGTTGAATCGTTCCTCTGCTGTACTGAAATTTATCCCATCTCTTGGTCTTTTTTCAATCTTCTACTCCTCATCTGCATATTTTGCTTACTTTTAATTTTTTCGTGGTTGATTTGTACCGGCTCTTCTTTTTTTCTTCCCTCTTTTTTTCGAAAGAATAATTTCAGATTTTTCCTTGTTTCAATGTCATTTTAAAATGAAGCAATGTGAAATGCACCAGTAAATCAAGGATATATTATATAGTGGCCATGTGTGCTCATTAAATATTATGTCATTGTTTAAGCCGTAGGTAGAAGAAAAAAAGTAATATCGAAGTGTGTTAATCTTCTATATATATAAAAGAGAACGTACAAATCCTTTGTTAGCTCATCACGCTAATACGGCTGAACCAATTTCTTTCATTTTTGGGGGGTTATTAAGATTTGGACCCTAGATGGTTTTTATCATATCACTTTAATTTTCAATTACCAGTGTCTTGAGATAATTGACCATTCAAGTGTCCATAACGTAGAAATCCTTTGTTAGCTCATCATAGCTAAATCTAACCGTATTTATATGCAACCCACATGACCGTGTCACTCGGCGGGTTAACATAAATGACAGGCGATATAATGTTAACATTTACTGCAATCTTCTATGGTTTTTATCATATCACTTGAAAGCGAAAAAGTAAAAATTATCTAAGTAACAAAGTTTATTGCGTTCCGGGGTGACCCCAGCGAAGCGGGGTGAACGCTGCTAGTGTTTTTTAAAAATTATATCTGTTTTTCTGTTTTCTGTAAGAAAGCTATGCAAGTACTAGGGGCAGTTAAAAGGTTCCCGGAATTTCGTTGTAGCTCTTTATTACAATAATATAAGTACATACTCACATAATCGCCTTCAAAGTAGGGACCTCTGGAACACACACACACACACTTGCTCCACCGCTCTTGCGATGCTGGAAGCACTAACGAAAGCCCTCTTTTGGTATGTTCCGAAGTTGAGCTGTCGCGTTAGTTTTGATCTCTTCTACGTTGACGATACAGGTGCACACCATTTTGAGCTTTGGGAAGAGCCAAACATCCGATGGTGCAAAACTGTTTTTAATGCTATCGAGCTCTCTGAAGCAGATTTTGTGCAATTTGTACATGAAAATGATGTTTGTTGTTGCTCGATCTGTGAAATGATCATTACACACTTCTCCGTTCACCTACTCTATTCGTACGCTACCTGTTAAGATGTGTTCACACTTGTCAGATTCATAATTAGGCAACCTGCACAAGATTCATTGTGGTTGTATCACAGATGCCAAAAGTACAACTCCTTGACTGTTCCTCGTATAGTATTTACATATTTTCGTATACTAATTAACAAAGTATTTTTGATAGCTCACGATTCATCACACCGGAATGCAACTAGCAAAAGAGCGAGATTCATAGTATTAATAAAGTGGGCGATAGTTGAGTTAAGAATGTTTATCCCGTGACGACTATTGGTTCCATTCCATTAATTTTTAGAATATAGACCAAAGTGTTCAGCATACAAAACTTGTTCTAATTGTCTACGTACAGAAGTGTACAAAATTTAATAATCAACGGATGACCCAGCAGTCACCACACCCATCAACTCATGAAATTGTACATAGATATAAAATTTGATGTGACAAACGTATTCTAGGGATCTAGAGTCAGAAAAGATATAATATCGAATTTGAAATGTAAACAGAAACATACCTAATTCGCTTACGCTTTGACATTAACGAACACACTGTCACACATTGTCTTGTCATACACTTAGCTAATCTTCCTCAAACATTCCCCCACCGTGGGCTGTATCGTCATATGTCACATTGCATCGTGAGGAAGTATAACGAAACTAACGGCAGATACCTGATTTCTTTTATAATACGTTTTCTATATTTTAAGGATTTTAGTGTGTAAGTGTCGGACACCGGTCCCGTTACCGTAGAGATATTCAAAAAAGGATCAAAAATTTTGATCAAAAAGGAAAAAATAAATAAATAAACTACTGAAAATTGCATATAATTCACCCAATGGCTACTCGTGACTTAGACTCCGAAAAATAGCAAATAAATTTGGTTTTGAAGTTTCAATCAACTCAGCTAAAAGTTAGAAAAGTCACTGTAAGAGTTATTTTGTCGACAATGTGGTCCACTGGAATGCGTACGAAGCCAATAGCGAATTATATATTTCATGACTATAAAGAAATATTGAGGCCAGAAATAAAGAACATACACGTATTAGAGATGCAAAAGAAGGAAACGCAGTAGTATTTCGATTATCGAAACACCTAAATTCCTCATAAAACTGTAAAGATGCCGATATTCCATATAGAACTACAATGTTTGTGGAAAGAAACATGTATGAATCATGCCTTATTAACATTAAATATCTTGGGTTGAACTGGAACAAATGCAATTTAGATAAACAATTGGATTATATCTTTACTAATTTAATTGACAAGTAATAGATCACAAACAATAAAAATATAATTTAATTATATAAATTTAAGAATATGGATCGGAGATAAAATCTCAACAAGAAAAAATGTATAGCGGCCATTGATACCAAAGATACTCCACACCAGAATTTAAAAAATGAGCTTTCCACCAAAATACTTTCGGAGCATATGAGCTAGGTACTCTTGACATCGATACGATAATCCTGAATCCGTAGTAGTTGCAACAGTGAAACTTATAAATAGTACTTTCCATATTTCCATAGTTTTCAATGTCTAACATTTACAGTGGAAAAAATCTATGTAGTCAACAGAGCGGTAACCAAAAATTTATAACGGAAGTTGAAAGTCTGGATGTGAATGATATAAGTACGATGTTTTGTCTGAAGAAAGAAAAGAAAACGAAAGGAACCGATTAAGAACATACTAAGGATAGGACGCACAGTAGTTCCGATCACAAATCTAGCGGGACAAAATTAATAACAACAACGCAGTGCAAGATATTGTCGGAAAACATGATAATAAGCGACAACCAGCATTTCCGTAAGGTCAAACCAGCATGTTGTTGGAATATCAGAAAGGTGCCCTGGAGTGAACCAAAAATGCAAACCCTTTTATCTGTAGAATATATTGACAAATAATTGTACATCGACTTCACAACTTGCATAGTGGGTACTGATGTTTCTAGTATGTGAACAACAGAGAAGAACCACCAGAGAGAAATTACATAGAATGTTGAAATCTGTTACAAACAAGTGGAAGTCTGTGAACTGACTCTACGTCGAAAATAACAGACACACAAACAACCTGAAAATCATATAAAAGACACAAACAAAGATACCAAATGGAAGTAGGCTAGTTGTTCATTGTGCATTCATTATCTTTATCAACAACAGCTCAGCAAAAGTATTGGTGTCATCAATATTACATCCTGGATCTTGAAGTAGTTACAGTACCGCAGTAGGTATACTGGTACGTCTCTTCACACATTTCATTCGAAGATTGCTGACAATTGGATCCGAAGAAATCAAGAGTGTGTTTACCACGTCCGTCATTGTATCACTTCTAGAAAATTTACTTGTATGATGCTCCCTGAAATATTTATAGTACTTATTTCCGGCTTCTTGCGCTTCCTCCGACATCATTCCAATAGTAAGTACGGCTTCTGTTATCAACTTTACGCCATAAATAAGTATCTTATGCACACTTTGTGGCATATAATACCACGGATACTTCTGTACGTATAAGTCTGCTGTGTTGGAACAGTATGTTTCAAACGCAACAATGTTAATGCTATACCCACAGGCGATTGCTTTCGGAATTTTTGCAAATCAGCTCTTCATCTACGCCAGTAATAGCAGACGCTAAAGCTGGATCCGCGAAGAATCTCCCGCACTATTTCCATCATTGGTCGTACCAGAACCCGATTTTGGTACATCGACAAAAAGTCCCATTTCGTTGCGGAAGCGCTGTTGGATGCATCGTTTTCTGTCAACTTTCGATTTGTTTTCCTTCCGTATTTGCCACGATTAAATATCTAAGCGATATCCAATATGGAGGATGCACTCGAAACACTTAATCCACGCGTGAAGGCTGGATATGCCCAGAGTCAATGCTGTCGTGCCTGGATGTTTTGTCTGAATAAGGGGCAGATTGTTCATCTGAGAAGGGGTTGCTCCACACATGACAGTTTTGGATTGCTTTATTGGAAAGCATGGTACAAGTCTTTCCGTCTATCATGAGAACGAGTTTGTGACTCACAAGAATGGCATGCCCATCTGCATGTACTACCATGTGAGAGAGAGCAGTGATTTGTGTTTTGATGTCAATTTCTGTTTTAATTAACGCCGGACTCTTCTTCTGCAGAGTCACTTTGATAGGCCGACAGAATTTTGTCGACGAAGGCAAAGGATTCTGCCATAATATTAGCTTCGTCTCTGGAGTGGAACTACTCTCAACAGTAAAAGATCTAGTCATTTGCAACGGTACCAGGGATACAACAAATACATTGGAATCATCAATATCCTGATGTGTAGACGCACTAAATTGCGTATACTGACTGCCCAGAAGCACCATCACAGCCCCATTTTACTACCAGAGTAATACTTGAAAGTGTATCTAAACCCACACGTACTTGCTGAAATATCTCCTGTTGCACAGAGACTAAACGATGTACAGTATGATCAAGCAGCGACTGTAGGTGTACCTCTGCAAAGTAGTCGGTGATCGTAATATTCTCCGGATAGCAATGTTTTTATTTATTTATTTATTTCACAAGCAGCATATGATAACTGGGGAAGATATGAGAATTATGAGCTATACTTATTTGACACAGAGAGATGCACTGGTCTTTTGTAAATTTTTTATCCACACAAAATGCTAATGCGTCGTATTTTAGTTGGTGCTTTGTTTGGTGGAGACTAATACGCCTTTTTCATTTTCATGGCTTTCTCTGGGGAACAACTTGATACTTACTTCACTATTTGTGCAGCACCACGCCTTTCTGTTCAGCGTAGACTCATTTAAGCGGCAAGAACAACCTCACTAGGGTAACTGTCCCAATAATTGACAGTATAAGACAGTAGCGTAGCGTGGTATTCCGAAGTGGGGATGCCAAAGCTAGTCACTTGCACGACACAATACTATTGCAATCAGCAATACATAGCTATTCCGAGGGGAAATATAGGGTTATGAAAAATTTAGAAGAGAGGCCTCCCTGATTGGTGGCCTAGTGGGACATACAGAAGCAAATGCGTGGATTAGGGTAGAAGCCAATAATCAATTGTCTCAGCTTCTTCTTGCCGCTACCGTTGCGACGAGAAAACTCGACCCCACTGTTGTATAAACATTGTTTCCAGTATAGTTCCCTCGGGCAGCTTCTTTCTCCCCATACCATACTTCAATCTCGTTCTTGAAAATGTTGCCCCTACAAATTTGTCATCTTGGGTCCGGAACTCAGGCCCCCATTCGTGAATATGGGCCTGAGTGTATACGTATATCGTTTGTAGATGCAAATAGAAAGTACTTAAACCAACTCTGGGGGCCTGTTTCTGCGTATGTATTTCGTTGTCAGATATCCAGATACTGAAGGCAGTTGAGTAAATCTGTCTTCAACATTCGGGGGACGGGTAAGACCGTTCCATATTTTTTTAAAAAGCGATGTTCAAATATTTATGAAGTTGAAAAACAATGCTGTGGAGGATCAGAGAAGCAGAGTTGTCTTCAACATTGGGAGGAGGGTAGATTTCAGAGAGGAGGGCATATCTGAGGCTTTTTCTGGAGGGAATGGAGATGAGACTCAAATTACAGTAGATGAATCTGATTTCTGAGGTGAACCTGATGTAAGTAATGTAGATGAAATTGTAGTACATATCAGTATTAAAAATCAGTGCCGTGAACACATTCTGTAATCTGAATACATGCATATTTATAATTGATATGTTTCTACTTATGCATCCACAATGATCCAAATTAAAATCTTAGGACACTTGTTTTGTAATAATATAAATAATGACTTCCCCAAAAGTAGGGAAGAAAATTAACTATGTATGGCGCAACAATACTCTTATTTGAGCAAAATTATGATCACAATACAGGAATTAAACAAATAGTTGAAAATAGCCTAACAATAATTAATAACAATGAAATATTAAAGAATACGATTTTTTTTTTTTAATGAAACAAATCAAGGTACATCAATTTCTTCTCACTTTCCTTTGTGGCACACGCATACAAATCTTCACAATTTCAAATCGGATTATTAGGAAACACAGTCCCTTTGTTCCACGATTGGAGGGGACATGTTCCCCTCATCTCCCCGGGATATGTGTCAGTGACTGAAAGGCCCAAGCAATCTTTGCGAGGGGCGAGCAGTGCTGGCTCTCTTGACCTACCAGATCGGTGACCGTGATTCTACAGAATGCTTTATGTTTATGCTTGTGTGTGTGAACTCCCTCAAAGAGTTTCTGGCAACGCCACTGTACATACTGTTTATGAAGAAGATTAATAATTTGCCTTTAATTACGATTACAATTACGATGCATTTCATTACGATTAAAGCATAACTATTCTTATACCTGTACTATTATTTACATAACCGACTTGTTTCAAAAAGACAATTAACTAACCATTTCTGTTTTGTTGTATCTCCTTGATAGCGCTCGTGCGTTCTGTACAGAAACTATAGCTTAGTTCAAAATAGATAGAGTTGGAAATACTTGAATATGCCAGCGTATATCTAAAGCAAAATGTAGAGTTGCAGGGAGGTGAAAGGAAGTAGTTGGACATGTGCATTCGACAGAAAGCAGACGAAAACCCCGTTGCTTGCAGTCGGCCTGGAAGCCCAAGGAACATAGCATCCGACAAGAGGAAATACAGAAAATGTGCATCTGAGTGACGCGCATGCGTAGGTTCCGCTTGTCACAGTAAGGCGAGACGGTGAGAGAGCGCATCCAGAAGATTGCAGTGGGAATAATTGTGATAATAACAAGCAAACTATATATAATGAAATACGTATTTTTTTTCTTATTAACAGGGGATGCCGGGCATACCGGCGTTCCTTTAAGCTACGCCGCTGGTATAAGAACAGTGTTTGACAAATTGCAAGTTTCTTCACCCTTTAAATGAGCCTGGCTTACTGATCTCTCGTAGAGGTACGAAGGCATCCTTCCTTCATCTATATAGACCATCATAAAAATAATAGACTAATAATTATTATTTTTTACAATATGTATACGAAAAGTTGATCATTGTACCAGTAATTGACACCAAGATTTGTGAGATTCACCAGTAATTGACACCTTGTGACCCAGTAATTGACATCTCCTAATATCTTATTCTAATGAACCATATAATTTTCTACCAACTTATCAAGCTGATTTATAAGTTTCCACTGGATAAACATGTTTATTTCTTTCGCTAATATAGCTATTATAGTACTATTTTGCACTGTCCATCGATTTTCTGTTTTCTTTGGAACTACTACTTAGAGGCAAATATTAACAGTGGTGTGGGATTAACAACACTGTAAAGGAAGAAAAGATGGCAGCATTTGCTTGTACCTAGTCCCGCAGTCTTGTTGCGTCGGAAAAAAGACGACAGTGTCAATTACTGGTACACTGTCAATTATTGGGACAGTTACCCTAACTGTGTGTATTTCCACCAAAGGTTTCACTTTTTGTTTTCTACATTTGTCTGTACTCTCTTCGAACAATTTTCGTGGCCGAATTCGTATGTTTTGTTGTCCTTCCATACTTTCTGGTTCCACAAACGTCATTTGAACATTCAGCCACTTACTGTTTTGTCGCAGATATTCTTTCCGTACATAATTACACTGTACCCATTTTCCTTTCAGTTTCTTATTAAACTCAGCTCTTTTCTTCCGCACTTGCACACGAATATGGTCCTCACACGTTTGATACCATACTGAATCAGTATATATTCACACACACGGGCTAATCTCTTTGATGGGTCCCCTTCATTCTGCCACACATCGAACAATTATCGTCTTGAAATTCCGTCCGCCATCACTGACTTATTAATATAAGCTGAAGTTGGGTTATAGTTGGTTACAAAACTCAGTTACTTTAGTACCCAAAGGGTTCATGTCCACACTGAATATCATTTCACGATTGCCTTTTACGGTCTTTGCTTTTGCCGGTCTGCAACTTTACTGTGATCGTCACCAATATGCACTTCCCATGTCTCTTGCGATGAATGCACATATACACTAAACAACACAAGGCACATGTTCATGAGACGACGACAATGTCTGCAGTTTCATTTGGCAAAAACCCAATTCGAATCGCGAGTGTCTTACGTGTTCACAAATCTTGTTTAACGAGCACCTGCTCAGCGTTTATCACGCGCTCCGACTGACTGTAATCAACACATGACTTCTCAATGCTCTCACGCGCACCCACGTGTTTGTTTCAGGAAATGTATTGTGGATCGTAGCTACACAACTTTGTAGGATTATACCAGGACAGTATTTCTGTGGTTTAGTTAATCATGTATTTTTACTTTTTGTCTCGCTGGATTTATGATCGAAACCACTGTGGGCCGTCGACATTTTTATTGTCATAATAATTATGATCACTTTCGCTAGGAAGCTTCATGAGAAAAAACGAGGACTAAGGAAATATTAAAGAAGAGAAAAAGCTAGTTAGGTGGGTGCCGTGTTAGAAAATCTTTGAGTTTTACGTCCCATGGTTATGCCGGTTAGGCTAAAGGAGACGGTGATAATGAGTATGAATGAAATGGTGGAATGAAGAAAGTGGAAGGAAACGGGAGAACCCCGAGAAAACCCACGCACACGGTGTTTGCTCACCACAGTTCACTTGGCGGGGGTTGGGAACGAACCCGGGACCCCAAGCACCAGAGGTGAACGCTCTACCACTGAGCCACCGCGGCCCCCGGTGCCGTGTTAGAATACCCACCTAGACGATTCTCAGGTGTTCTTTTTATGTATATAAAGGAAACAAGCTAGGTTTTCGCGTAAGTTTATCAATAATTCATTGCACTAGTGGGTGCATTTCTTAATGTCAAAAATATTACATCTGGACTAAAATTCATTTATAGTTAAGTGGTAATCCAGGTCCATTTATTTGTGTGAAGTAAAATTACAGAATCACCCTTAGGTTGTTGAGGAAGATTATAATAAACTAAAGGAGGCAATAATAAATTATCACGATGACACAAATGAGCTTTGGCAAGATGCACGCTTGGCATGCTTTGTACTTGTTAGCCTGCACCTCAGATCATTCAACCACACGAAGGAACGTAACTATATATTGCGGAAAGACGCAGTAATGTGTATCTTTCAGTTTAACGTCCCTCGATTATACCCTTTCGCTAAGGGAGACGGATGATTGTGTGAGTGAGTGACGATGGAAGAATTGGTGAAATAAAAGTGTGGGAGGAAACGAGTGTACCCCGAGAAAACCCATGGGCACGATGTTGTCCACCACAAATTTACTTGATCGGGGATCGAACCACGGACCCCACGCACCAGAGGAAGCTTTCTGGCACTGAGCCACCGTACTCCCCCCTTACACACACACACACAGCAGCAGCAGCAACAGTGTATAAAATGGTATCATGCCAAGATATTTTTCAAGAAAAATAAATGGAATTGTATTCTAATGATAACAAGAATGCTTAACATCGTAAAATTCGTGTTGTAATCGAGGTTCATTTAATTATGTGATTTAAAATTACAGAACCACTCTTAGGTTGTTGTAGGAGATTATTTACACATAGAGTAGATACATGAAAATAGTATTTGGCATATGTCGGACAGATTTATTACCAAGTAGGAGTAGTAGGAGGAGGAGGAACGGGTTAGAAGCCCCGCAGGGGTTGGTTGGGTTTTGTTCTCCACATAAGTCGAGCCTCCATCTGTCCGACATAACCCTAGTATTTAACTGATTAATTAAAAACAACCCATGAGCTGCACGAACTACGCGAACGAACTCTTTAACTTGACAACGATGACTTCACGATAATAGATCAGACTTATGATGTATTTTTTTTTTCTTTGCAGTCCTCCTCCTTCCACGGGCCAACCTTCAGTTTATTGAACACTACATTTATACATCCTGCTAAATGTCTTGTTTACTTGAATCTTATTTGGATGACATCCTCAAGGTTTCAATAGTACATTTGTGTGCATTCTTCATTCCAGCATGGATTTGGATGAAATTCGTGCTCGCCTATTTCGTTTGGTGGATAGCTACCGATTTCATCACATCGTATCAATGGATTCCCTATCCGAGACGCTAAGTCTTTACCACTACCGTTCATTTGCCACAATTTCCCATGATCCTTTGCTGCTTAATCTCTGTATTTTGATGTCTTTACAAGGAACGGAATCCTTTCTCAACTTTATAAACTGGAATATTTTATTTGTAGTTACGGTACTAATCTTCTTCAGCGCATTTTTGTTCTTTGCAGCTAGCAAAGCCGTACTTTACTCTTTTCTTTTGAAGTGAATAGCATCTCATATTCCTCTTTCATATGTTAGCCTTGCTATTTCTACATTTTTTCTCCTGTAGCGAACTTTACCTTGGTGTGTGTAAGTTTGAAGTACACGAAACTTAGTACATGCTACAATTAACAAATAGACATGCTTAAAATTATTTGACAATCTTTCCACATAAAATTACTACTGCCCTAGATTTATTTTCACTGCACAATATAAAACTTGCGTTTATTTGTCATTTTGTACTTAGAAATTTTCAGTAATATATATATATATATATTTGTGTGTGTGTGTGTTAAGTTTGAATATGTTATTGATGTTATGAGCGAATGATTGTAATTTGAACTGGATTTCCCTTTTGTTCATATTTACTTTCCAGATATTTTTACCTAGCAGCGGGAGCATTTTTATATACATATCCGTCTCATCCAGAAACTTCGTGTTCATGCAAAGCTCTAAAGACAGAAATCCCAGCGCGTATTTATAATTTAAAATTCTTTTTTTTTCTTTCTTTCTTTCTTTCTTTTTTAAGATTATTATTGGCAGCTCATATTTCATTGTGCTAATTAGGGAACAGATTGGAATTTGTACCTCTACCTCCTGGTGTCAGAAAAATTTTTTGGGCCATTATTATTTTTTCTTTCCCGAGGTCCGCCATTTTGTGTTTTATAATGGCAAAATAGATACTGAAGTGATATAAGTATGGAGATTCTTATGTTCCGAGTGCTGCATATTTTGAGTTGCTCCAGAGTTGTGAGCCACGGTTGATTAGATAACTCCTCCAGGAATCTGGTTATTGTGTATTTTTTTGGGTGTCTGATAAAGGGGAAACCAATTTTTGGACAGTTCAGACGACTTAAAGTTGATACATTCCACCGTGTATCATTAGCACCCTGAGAGGTACTAAGGCCATTTTAGGTTAAGTTTTTAGCAAGCCATGTTAGTAGAATCGTAAGAGTTCTAACCTCCCATTTTTTTGAAGTAAGGTCTCTGTGAGGATACATACGACCTGTTATATATGCGTTTTATTTATTTGATTTTTCCAATTTTTTTAAGTTCGAGATATGTTTCTAGTATCATTAATTCAAGTCAATATGTTCACTTTTTCACCTGATCTTTGATAAGTTTATGTTCGAGAAGGGAGTAAAGCGGGCCATAACGCTTACTGATTCAAAAACTTTGTATCATTAAATGGATATATTTATCTAATGATTTTAGTGAAAAATACGGTAGGTTATTTTTTATTCATTTTTGGTAGTTCTCCCATTAAAAACAGAGTACTTACCTTCTTTGAACTTTCTTCATTTTATGTTCGAATACAACACTTCAGTATTTTGAGAACTGCATCACAATCACACTAGATTTTACTTAAAATATTTTTGAATCTTACATTGCCTCTTCCCAAAACTGAAACCTGGCATTTTTTATCTCACGATTTGGCGCACGTAATTCACTTTCGTTTTAGTAGCCATTCATAGTGCACAAGAACCACGTACGATTACCAGAAAGATGACCATTTGGCAACACATTGACGCCTAAACTGAAGACATCAGATGACTTCAGCATTACAGGTCAACACGTTCTTCCAGCTAACATTCTGTGTTGCCATCCTGAACAATCAGTGACGCAGCAGTCTTCAATACAACCACCACAGAAATATGCACGTTTTTTGGACATCAAAAATGTTATTCATCTTGACTTCGAGTTTAGAGTGGGACCTGTCCTGGTTCGATCTTCAGACCATCAACAACACACACCGTTGTCTTTATATTCCGAAGACCAGCAGATGACAGTAACCGTGCGTTATGGACATCAGACCATCACTGAAAACGCAAATTCATTTATTTCTTGTGTACAAATAGACTGCTAGTGTTAAATAATACTTTTGATAAAGTGGATACTTTCAAATATTTAGGATCAATATTAACAGATGAAAATCATATTCACGAAGAAATTAAATGTCGACTAAAAGCAGGGAATTCGTGTTACTATTCGGTTCAAAATCTCTTGTCGTCGCGAATTCTGTCGAAAAATTTGAAGCTTAAAATATATAAAACGATAATCATGCCTGTTGTTCTGTATGGTTGCGAAACATGGTCACTTACTCAGAGGGAAGAACATAGACTGAAAGTATTTGAGAACAGGATCCTGAGAAGAATATTCGGACCCAAGAGGAACGAGAATGGGGAATGGCGGAAACTTCATAACGAGGAACTACATAGTTTATACGGTTTACCCAACATTGTTAGGGTCGTCAAGTCTAGGAGGCTTAGGTGGGCAGGTCATGTAGCTAGAATGGAAGAAAGTAGAAACACTTTCAAAGCCTTGACTGGAAGACCCATAGGAAAACGACCATTAGGAAGACCTAGGCGCAGATGGGAGGATAATATTAAGATGGATCTCGCAGAGATAGGAATACAAAGTAGAAACTGGATGCAATTAGCTAAGGATAGAAGTCAGTGGAGAGCTTTTGTGAACGCGGCACTGAACCTCCGGGTTCCATAGGCCATAGAGTTAGTTAGTTAGTACAAATAGACTGCAACAAACGGTAGGAACATTTCCCTTTTCTTCTACTAACACTTTATTAGCTTTTCATAAACAATTTTTCTGTCAACCTGAACTTTCTTAGCTCAGCACCTGACATCAACAGCTACAACCATATCTACGAAGCATTTGGCCGCTTTTTAAAAACTTAGGATGAGATCAATTATCTTACTTCGGGACCAGAGCTAGTGCTGGCTCCTCATTCGTATCTTAAGAGAGGGACCAATAGCAGATCCTTGCTTTGAGACCAGATGCTTGGAGCTCATGGACTTTGGTGGAAATCAGCTATCCAGAATTGCAACATCAATTCCAGGAGACTGCTGAAACTTACGAATCTCCATGTCAAATGTCAGAATATTCCTTGACCCACCCACCACTTAACCTATTTCTAAATTTATAAAGGTACCCAAGAAAGTTTTGCCCCTTTTCGTGGAGGTCTGTGTTCAATTGGCCCTCACACCGTGAGTTGAATGCGAATGGAGATAAAGCGAAGGTCAGTTGTTGGTGTGGGTATATCCAACAAACACCCTCCATTCCAAAACAAACCGAACTTTTGAAAACAAATAGTACCACTAGTGTCATCTGTTGTAATATTTTACCGGTAGATGGCGTAGTCCCTCATTGACAACTGGTATAAATGTCATGACATTTGGATGCACGGCAACAAAGTTATTGCGTTTCAACTGTCAGCGTGTTGTGTACATCGGTCGGAAAATGAGTTTCAAACAACGAGCTCAATTGAGTTTTGTGTTAAACTGGGTAAAACTTTTAGTGAAAATCACCAAATGCTATGGTGATGAGTGTCTATCCCGTACGCAAGTTTACGAGTGGTTCAGGCGATTCAAATCGGGTAGAGAGATGCTGGATGATGACGAAAGATCAGGCCGTCCCAGAACCGGATTATCGGAAGAAAACATCGAAAAAGTGCGTGAATTCATCAAACATAACAAAAAATCGTCGGTGAAAGTTATTGAAATGGAATTAGGCATTCCTCAAACAACCGCATACCGCATTTTGACCGAAGTTTTGGGCCTTAAGAAGGTTAATTCGCGGTTTGTACCACACAAACTCACCGAAGACCAAAAAGTTGATCGAATTGCGCATTGCAAAGACATCGTTAAAAGTGCTCGGCAGGATCGAAACTTCTTGAAATCGATTGTAACTGGTGACGAGACGTGGTGTTTTGAATATGAGCCCGAAACAAAGCGGCAAAGTGCTGAATGGAGAGCGCCGGATGAAGGAACACCCAAAAAATGTCGCTTGGTGAAGTCAAAAGTTAAGGTGATGCTGATTTGTTTTTACGATTCAAAAGGAATTATCCACAAAGAATTTGTTCAGCCCGGCCAGACAGTCACTGGAGAGTTTTACTTGGGCGTCATGAAGCGTTTGCTGGCAAGAATTCGTCGTATTCGGCCCGAATATCGCAAAATCGGCAGTTGGACTCTTTTGGACGATAATGCACCATCACATCGTTCGCGACTTGTAACTGAATTTTTGGTCAAAAATCACATTATTCGGTTGCATCATCCACCCTATTCACCAGATCTCGCTCCGTGCGATTTCTATCTGTTCCCGAAACTGCATTTGGCGATGAAAGGAAAGTGGCACGCATCGATTGATGCCATTGAGAAGGCGACGACCGCCGTCCTAAAGATCATTCCAATAAAGGACATGGAGAAGTCGTTTGACAACTTGTTGGAGCGTGCAAATATGTGTATCGATGCAGAAGGGGAATACATTGATTAATAAAAATGATTCGTTCCAAAATGTACATTGCTTTTTTAAAACGTTCGGTTTCTTTTGGAATGGAGGGTGTACTACCTGGTTGTGGCAGTTCAATTACACCGTGAACGTGCGTAAGGACAGAGTGAACATGCGACCTCCACAGTGCATCATAAGGGCATGTATGCTTAACTTGGGATCAAATGCCGCTTCAGCGGGGCGCAAGATATGCTAGGCCTTTGGTGAGGGTGTCGTGACTACATGAACAGTGCAGAGGTGGTTTAACAAGTATGAGACGGTGACGAAACACTCGAAGACTAAAACATGTACAGAATGAAGATCTTCAGGCAGAATTGAGCTGAACAGTGGCCAGATATGTGAGGAACTAGGACTACAATTCAGTGTGAGTGAAGAAGCCATTCGGCAGCACCTACATCAACTTGGGAAGCACTACAAGTTGGGTCGATGGGTCCCACATGATTTGACTCCGGGTCAGAAGGCAACGCGAACAGACACCTGTGTTTCTTTGGTGCCTCGTCTAAAGAGGGAGCCATTTCTGGACAGGGTGTTGACATGTAATGAGAAGTGGGTTCTGTACGAGGCTCCAAGGCGCCGTCATTATTGGTTAGCATCCCACGGTTCCAAAAGTAGCACTGCACCAGAAGAAAATCCTCCTGTCTATTTGGTGGACTTCTCGCGGCATAGTGCATCGGGAACTGCTACCTGTTGGTCAGAGCTTCAATGCAAATGTGTACTCTCAGTGGTTGAACCGTGTTCAAGAAAAACTTACAACTCTGGAGCAAGCACTTGTGAAAGGAAAAGGGGTTCCCCTGTTATAGGTTAATGCTAAGCCCTACTTGACTAGGGTGACCCGGGACACCATTCTACACCTTGGATGGGAAACACTCGCATCCGCCGTACTCCCCAGTCATTGCACCGTCGAATTATCTATCACCTGTTCCATTCCTTGGACAATCACCTTAGAAGATGCCATTTCAAATCCCTAGTAGAGGTGCAAAATGCACTTGATACCTTCTTCGCTTTACGCCTACCAAGGTCTACCGCGATGGAGTTCATGGCCTTCCAGAAGGTTGGCAGAAGATCGTCGATGCTGATGAGGACTATCTTTGATCTTCCAGGTATCTTAGGTGACATATCGATGTTTGAAGGTTGTAGTTGAAAAAGCGGCAGAACTTTTTTGGTTACGTTTATACTTTTATATTTTAGTTTCTGCAATATTTCTATCGAAGTATTTGGTTTTATCATCAACTTACTATGGAACATCCCCTCTTTCTAAGTCCAGTCCTGAGTTGTTACAGTTAATGACTACTTGTCAATCTCTCGCATCCTCGATAAGATACTTCTACAGTAAGGTGTATCGTGAATTCGATCCCAGTATTCAATACTAAAATATGTAATCAAATACTGATCTTTAGTATTGGAATCCAGTTGTATTACACTGTATTCAACGTACTTAAAACTGAATGTTTAACAGGTTACGAAGAACTGAGAAAATGCCTTTATTTATTTCTTTGTCAGTTTTATCTTTATAAACTGTTGGATCAATTTTAATAGTCTTCCTGATACGCACCCGAAGTTATTGACAAGAGAAACTCTACGGATGGGAAAGCACTTTTGTTAGCCATTGTATAAATCCATACCTAAAAGTGAAAATGTTAGTGTCCATTATTTTACTAAAAGAAAAATCCTGGTCTTCTCTAAACCCAGACATGTTCCATCGTGCAGATCAATTACAATGTATGTCCCATTAGACTTGAAGCTTTTGTTTAGAGCAGTGGCTCTCAACCTAATTCCTTTTATGACCCCTATTTTATCACATCCTCTTGCCAGCGACCCCCGTATAATTTTATGGTTTGTAATAAACTTGTGTGGGATTTTTAATATACCTATTCAGAAGATCTTACGATATCCATCTATTTCTATGATAGTAGAATCCATTTTTTGTATATAGTGGATACAGTAACTTTCCTAAAAGCGAATGAATTGGAACCAAATTTGGTCACTTCATTCATATTACAAATATTGAATCCGATCCGTCATACTGTTCAAAATAGAGGACGTTTGAAAATTCCAAAACTTTATAATTCGCTTAACTTTGAGTTATATGATAAAATAAAATAAAGTGATTTCCAATTTTGGTTAAATAAAACTTGGACAGTTGTTAAAAAAAGTTATTGAGCCAAACGCCGCCACTCTGAGTTGCCTCATATTGTTGTGAATTTGGTACATTGTATATGTGTTCAGTATCACCAAAAACTTAAAATTGATTTCTAAACAATCAGAACAAAATTGAAAATAGTATTTAAAAATGTTTTTCGGTATTAGATTCGATTATATTTCTCTCTTCCGCTTACCTTCGCGACCCCCAAGTTGAGAAATTCTGGTTTAAAGCAATTAGCATAGCAGTGGTGGTAATTGTACACAAGAATTAGAACGGAGCACAATTTTTACCGATGTAGCATTGAGAGTCGTCAGTGGTAATTAGTCATATGTATTGTTAAAATAAATGGACTGAAGTAACCAATAATTGTTCATTGTTTTGTTCCCATTGAACATCTCGAATATGAAAAATTTCTAATGTATTTTAATAATATAGAGAGTAAAAACACATGAAACTATTTTTTGTCGATTCGTTGTATCGATTCATCCACGACTCTGAACCAAAGGACATCATATTGAAGCAAAATAAACGCCATGTGATTTGCATTTCCCCTCGTTCTCCCGTCTATTTCCATTTCACAGATTCTTCTATAATCATTACATTTACGAGTTCATCAGACTCTCTTATACGGCATTTGAATGTTTCTTCTCATAATTGAGAGTGGTATAGGTCTTGCATAGGAAAGTAACTAAGCTAGTGCATTAATAAATTTGGAGTAGATATTTTTGCTCCTATATTTAGTGTGAACAGTCAGCCATTAAAGAGTGTCATGGTCTTACTCCAAGGATTTGTTTAAATCCTTATGAAGTTTATATGAGACCAACAAGAAAACAATGTTTTCAAACAATATATGAATTATCAAAACTGAACTTGGTCGATGTTATGAGTGATCAGATACACACACACAAACTCAGTCATTGAGGAATTTCATGGTGTAGCAACGAAGACTATGATTAGATATTCATGAAGTTTATAAGGGACCACAAAAACAAATACTCTTTCATACAAACAAACAAAATAATATACATCGGTGCACCTCTGTTAAAAGTTATGCGTAAGTATACACATATTAAAGCCGATTAATTACGTTTCTCACACTACATCCATTGAGGTGTTCCATAGGTTCAATGACTATTATTATACCCTAATAAAATTTATATGATGCCACTGAGAAGGTATGCTCTTTGGAACAAAAAAAATCGGTGCATCTGTGTCGAAGTTATGCGTGATATATAATGGTAAATAAGTCGGATTGACAACCTCCTTTTCCTAACTCAGTTAAAAATAAAAGTGCTTCCTTAAAACAAACCAAAACAAAAACCTCCAAACAATGGACTGAGGCAAAATAAATATTAAAAAAAAAAAAAAAAAAAAAAAAAAAACTCCTCCAGAAGAGCTCTAATCTAAGCAATTCCGGAAGATTCGGTACAGAATTTAAACACAATAATTAAGAATAAAAAGCTCTGTTCTCAATTTCTTATAGTAAGGATTTATTTAAAATACTGTTTTATGATCGGTGGAAATAACCGATTTTATATCGCATTAATTCCCCTATAATTGCGAATTAAATCATATATAGTGAAAAAATGCACGAGTCAATCAAGAATCGAATCCTGCACTCCGGCATGTCATGCGTATGCATTAGCCACTACCTACCCAGTCCATTCCCTGCACAACCATACATCATATTACTACTGAGATCGATGCTCACCCACATCCATAACTCCTTTTATCCTTTGAGAACCCCGCGTCTATATTACATAACACTGTAGGAATTGGTGTCATGCACTAAAATTGGTTATTTTGCCATTAATAGTTTACAGGGTTTGCCACGGGAAATGGGCCCCTTGGATGTGGTAACACTGCCAAATTAAATCGCATGGTGGCGCTAACTGCCATGCCGTCTACATTACAGAGGTCTGCCATTTAGTTGACCATGAGTCGTTTTCCAGTGCTCGTGTGCGTTCGAGCAGTGGAAGCCTCTGTTCGCGAGACGAGTTCCTGTTCAGCGGGAACTGCGACGTGCCAAACAGGACAGTAAATACCAAGTAAGAGAAACAATGGACAGCAACTGGTTCTGTCGTGAACAAGAAGCATGAAGAACTTTCAACGACAGTTCGTACACCAGAGAACATCAAACGTGTATGCGAGGCTTTGCAGCAGTCCGCAAAGGTCTGCTCGTCGCCATGCACGAACACTGCACATGTCGCATGCAAAAGTGCGTCCCATTTAGAAAGAAGACCTCCATTACCATCCATACAAGATACAGACTGTGCAACAGCTATGTTGGTTGACAAAAAGCTTAGAGAAGACTTTTGTGAATTGTTCTTAGACAACCTGAATCGCGATGAAGACTTGCTAGATAATCTCATGATGTCTGAGGGAGCAAATTTCCACCTGAACGGACATGTCAATAAACAGAATTTTCGTTACTGATCGGACACAAATCCTTAAATTCTTCATGAGACTGCTCAGTACACCCTAAGTTTAATATATGGTGTGGCATTGTTTCACCCACCTGGTATAATTACACTAAAATGCCGATTCTGCCCACCCCCAGATCCCGCTGAACAGGAACTATACTTTCCTCGTGAACAAACACTTCCACCGCTTGAACACGCACGTGCAATGGCCAACGGCTCATGGTAAACTAAATGGCAGACCTCTGTAATGTAGACGGTATGGTAACTAACGCCAACATGCGCTTCAGTTTGGCAGCGTTGCCACTGTCAAATGCCCCATTCCCCGTGCTCACCCTGTATAATTCAACCGTCAGGAATGCTATGTAATACACACTGTATTGTTCAAGCACGAGTTGTAGTCCAGTCCATGGAGCCCAAGTGCCTCAGCACCGCCGTCAAGAGTAACAGATTGAATAGCGGTACATGGCGTACTGTGTGTTGTAATGGTAAGGCAAATCGGAGAACCGGGTTGATTCTCGGTTCAGTAGTGCATTTTATTCTCTCTATATATCACAGTAAAATAATTTACATTACAGTGTACTCGCACTTTTTTTTTTTTTTTTTTCCTTTTCTTAGAATCCGAAAGATAGTTCGTCTCATCGAACTCGAATTGCCGCGGCTTGTCTATAAATAAGTTTTAGCTGCTCTTTGTGGTTCGAAGTCAGTCATACTTCAAAAAAAAAAAAGATCTTAAACATGGACTGGATCCACTAATAACCCTATCTTGTTTATGCATCCCTAAGTACATAAATGAACGAATACTAGTACGCTCTACTAATGGATGTTATAGGATACATCTAATACATAAAAATGAAACAGATCTTAACGTCTTAAAACTAAGCCTTAGAGAAATAAAAAAAAAAGCCCACGGGAAAAACTTGATTTTAGCGTCCCTTCCAACAGCCAGGTTAATTTGGACGTGGTTTTCAAATTACATGAGCTCCAACCGGAAATGGAACCCAGGCCTCCCATGCCAAAAGCTCGTACGCTAACCGCTTAGCAACGAGGGAACCCTGGGAATATTTGCAATATATATGCTAAAAACAAAAAAGAAAAAAAAAACATTGTTGACATGTTTTCAATGATTCTTTTGAAAAGCCCGTTATGCAGGTAAGCATAGATATTTAGATAAGACCTCCAGCGTTACTTGTGTAATGTCTTGAATTCCATTAGGTTGGTCCTAATCTACCTCCACGAACATTTTTTGCTCACTTTCTGTAGCTCGCAACTGAAAGCTGGTGGTTTCGATCCATACTTGTTAAAATCTAGTTCTCTCAATTGCCAACGAAACATCCCGAACTTTGCTGCTGTTGTTTCCCCACAGCCTTGTTTATATCTCAATTGTTCTTTTAATTACCTACACACATATCAAACAATGAGCTGGTTACAGAAAAATTTAGATTCTGGAAAGCGTCAAGATTATTCTACGTTACTATTATAATTTTGAAGTGAGGGAAAAGCAATGAACCCCCCCCCCCCTGTACACAACTCAACTTCTCTTCTGGGCATTTTAAAATAAAGGAATACAAAATTAGGAAATGCAATATCTTATAAAGGAGAAGGGCGAAAGCTCTTGAAGTCCCAAAGACGGATGGCATTTAGTATCTCTCCCACATCCACACAAGGTAAGTGTTTTATGCCATATACTATGTTTTGAGCTATTCTCGTTTATGTGTACATCTACTGTCGCTGACGAAACCTATCGGGCCCCTGCTGCACTCCTGACCATCACATAACAACAGTGTCTTTTATGGCCACCTAACATGGTTAGTGTCTTTTGCAGAGTAATTCTTAGCACTTACCAGGGTTGGCTGGTTTAAACCAGCAGGTCTTTTCAAAAAAACCAACTGGTTTAAACCAAAAAACAAAAAAATGTTCGTAAAAGTATAAGTGATTGTAAAATCTTGATGAACACACATTTGTGGGTCATCGCGTTTCACTCCCATATATTATTCGTATTATATTCAGACCTAAATTCCCCATTCAGTACTCAAAGAGATTATGCTACAAAAGCAACTTTTGTTCTTTTTATAACTTTATGAATGATTCTTTTGTGATTTTTTTTATAGTTTATTATTGTTATGCAATTGCAATCAAAGAAAAATTCTAAATATTGTTCCGATCTAATAATGTTTACTGTTGGTAAAATACATCGAAGTGCCGTACTTGGGGGCGGGGAGGTGGAGAGGGTCATACAAAACCCCAACAGAGGCATTTATTGAAATCAGAAGTATATTTGGTATCTATTTATGTATAAGTGGGTCAGAACCAAAGTGGATTCAAATAATTCCTTTCCTTATTCACTTTTCTTACTGATATGCAAATTAAATCGTTGTATTTCTTTAACTTGGACTACTAAAAGTTGAAGTAAACTAACTTGGACTAAATTAGTTCTTTTGCACTCTGCAGTATTTTGAAATTGTCCATATGTAATTCTGTATAATGGTTTCACTTGTGCAACTGTTTATTTTTTACTTATTATTTTTTTTTTTTTTGTCCTTGTGAAATGGCTCTTGACAATTACCGGTATATTAACAAGTATGTAAAGATCAGTACAATGTATTTTTGTAACGATTTATTTCGCTTTCTTCCTTTCCTCAGAATTTGGCCTAGGTTGAATATTCTCCTGGGTACTGAAGGTACTCCAGGCTATCCAACCGTAACTTAAATTATATTTGCACAACGAAAAAAAAAAAAAACTTAAGTTAAAATATAAAAGAGAAATAAAATAACATCTGCAATAATGAAGAAAGGAAGATTTAAAAAAAAATAAATAAATAAAATAAAATTAAACTATACTTCGAATCAGGATCTTTTCTTCTGTTGAGACCACTGCGAGAAACACTGTAACTATTGATAATATCCATAAAGTTTAATTCTTTCGTTCTGAAGACCACTTGCCAATATTGTTAATCCGGCTTATAACTAAGGGATATTCAGATCTCATAACACAATGACGACTACTTCGGACAGTACAAACTAAATTTATTGTTAGAACAGAAAGAAAAAAAAATAAAACTACAATGACAGAGCTCTCCTTCCCGCACGGAGAGGAAAAGACTGAAATACATTGCAAGTGGAAAGAAAAAAAAAAAAGTATAATTAGGTTGAAAATTTAGTTCCAAATTATGTTCCTAATTCCAAATTTTGTCTTCACCAAACCTACCTTTACGACAATATCTACGCGAACAGAACATTTACTTTAATGCACCTCTTAAGTTTCCAAAAAAAATTTTAGTTCAGGTTATATTTAGTTTCATACAATATAAACTCTGTTTCGTCAATCCGATTCTTAGTGCAAGTACATTTTTTTGCATTTTGGAAATTTAGAATTACATAGTACAAAATTACAAGTTCTGTTTATATCGGGTTGACCAAAAAAAAAAAAAAAATTGTTATGTTGCCTGAACTCAATTTCGTCACAATTTAGTATTAAATTTTACAATTGTTTTTAAACACTATTACATCATTCGAAAGGAAGGGGGGGGGGTAACATTTCTTTCGCCTGCTGACATACATCAGGAATACAAAATAACTATTACAAAGGTTTACGGCATACTTATTAAATCGGTTCACAAACTGAATACAATTTTCACCCAACAGTTTTCCTAATGGCTGAACACCCTACGAAAGTGGCAGCGGTGGAGATAGAGAATGGCCGGGCCTACATAAACGCACTGAAGAAATAAAATATTATCTGCCTTCGAGCGGGCAACCTGTCTATCTCAGGCGCAACACGTCTCTAAATACACACTTTCTTCATATATTTAACTATTTCTTTGCCCATGGCTCATTAAATCGCAACTTCTCTAGTGTCACTTTTGTGTAGCACAAATTTTTAACTACTGATCGTATCTGCCAAAAATTTCTTTAAGTTACAGGGTGAGCGGACAAGCTTCAGGTAATTCCATTATCACAAGCATTTATGTTAACAACATGCCAGCAGGATAGAGAGAGAAAGCAGTGAACGTTCTAAACATCACCCCCGGTTTATAATCCCATATTTAAAGTTTACTAGAAGGGTCCTATTAACCACAAACAACAGAGCCAATTTCAGATTTTGGTACACAATAGTTAACAATACTAAAACTAACCTAACTACTATAACTAACAAACAAAGAAATAAATTCACTCAAAACGGAAGAGATTTGAACGAAGATTTGATATGGAGAGGTGCTAAGCTAAGCGTAGATTTTTGATATTTGAAGTTCCAACAGAGACAAGTGGAAGTGGAAATGAAGGGAGAGGAAGGACGAATTCTATCACCCAGGCGACTGGGGACCCATGCTTGACCGGAAAGATTTACTTTAAACAATCATGTTTCTAAATTCCATTACTCTAACGAAACTCATATAATGTTATTTTTATCATTGTAGAAACAATTTACAATAAGCAGGCGTATATATTAATTTATCTTTGCTCCCCCCTTTTTATCTGATATATATATATATAAAAAAATATAAATTTTCGAAAACCGAGAATTTAGTTCATAGTTCCAATTTTTAAGGTTTGTCACGGTTTATAAAACATCAGCCAATTCGTCCGAAACTAAATTTAGACGGCAGCAGTCACTTCCCCTACGCCTGGAATCTTCCGAGTCACATGGCCCTTCCGGATTTACAATTTATCTTCTAGATTTACTCCAGCCGCATTATAAATAAAAAAAAAAACATTGATGTTACCTTGTAATCCTGGAAACTAACGTTCAAACCTTATCCACTGCGAACTAATCCATTATGGGTGAAGCACGTGCATCCTCACCATGCAAGAGGGAGTTGTCAATTTTGTCGTAGTTGATCGAATTATTACACTCAATCCATAGCTGTCCTTCAGGTTTTCTCCCACCAACCGGTTTTGGTTTCACTAATAAGTTTGACTTACATATTACACTGCGGTTAAGTGGATTTTGTCAGAAATTTCTCCCTGAGTTGGCTAAGACGCTCTCACCACTTCATGATGATGCGGAAAAAAAGGACGCTATCCCCTACCGGCGAGGATAGCTTCACTTCGCCCCCCTTATTTTTCAATTGGTAGATTTACTACCGGGAGATTTTTTTAAAATTTTAACATGCTTATCCACCTATTAAATGTGGTAAAATAATTACGATTAAAGTAAAAATATTTAAATTACAACTACTTACTTGAATAAATCTAGTTTGAAATTTTAAATTTTCTCTTCTTAAAAAAATACTTGATATTTGTTTGTTTTTATTCTAGCTTTTCTCACTTGGTGGCAGCACATTCGCGCACAGCGAGGACTATAAACGAACACTTGATGTGGCTTTGGATCGAACTCGAAGGGCGCCATTTTGGGTCCTCAGATCCCAACGATCTCATACTAATATAAACAATTATACATGAGCGGAAAGGGACCGTCTCATCTTCGGGGCCCACCGAAGAAAAATAAGTTATCTCGATCGAGATAATTTATTTTTCCATCTTGATTCCCAATTATTTAATTCGAGTTCACACGACACCAAAGCTAACTCTTACCTAAATCGTCAATGAAGGTCAGGTACAAAACAAACACGACATAACATTTAACAAGCCTTACCAATGAAAAGAAAAAAAAATGACATCCTGACCCTAACCTATACCTACAAGGATATTAGCTAAGAGAAAAAGAAAAAAAAAACTTCTTAAACTATATAAAAAAAATCTTCAGGTTCCACCGACAATTCACATTAACCCGCACGACATAAAATTACACCTAAGATTCAGTCAATGAAATCATCTGCAAGACATCAACATCACATACACGAGTAATATGACATAAGACTATACCTAACCAAAAAAAAAAAAAAATAAAAGTACACGGGAATGGAAATACACTACTAATGGAAGAAAGAAAAGGAAAAAAAAGGAAAAAAAAATCAATATGACAACATGACATGAAAATACACTAACAATGAAAGGAAAAAAAATACACAATGAGACATGACAACGAATTTATACCTATCTTAACATAAGGAATATCTTCTACCACTTACAAAATTACAGTATAAAACAATCACATACCATTGTGTGTTTTTTTTTTTTTTTTTTTTTGGTCAACCCGATATAAACAGAACTTGTAATTTTGTACTATGTATTTCTAAATTTCCAAAATGCAAAAAAATGTACTTGCACTAAGAATCGGATCGACGAAACAGAGTTTATATTGTATGAAACTAAATATAACCTGAACTAAAATTTTTTTTGGAAACTTAAGAGGTGCATTAAAGTAAATGTTCTGTTCGCGTAGATATTGTCGTAAAGGTAGGTTTGGTGAAGACAAAATTTGGAATTAGGAACATAATTTGGAACTAAATTTTCAACCTAATTATACTTTTTTTTTTTCTTTCCACTTGCAATGTATTTCAGTCTTTTCCTCTCCGTGCGGGAAGGAGAGCTCTGTCATTGTAGTTTTATTTTTTTTTCTTTCTGTTCTAACAATAAATTTAGTTTGTACTGTCCGAAGTAGTCGTCATTGTGTTATGAGATCTGAATATCCCTTAGTTATAAGCTCGATTAACAATATTGGCAAGTGGTCTTCAAAACGAAAGAATTAAACTTTATAGATATTATCAACAGTTACAGTGCTTCTCGCGGTGGTCTCAACAGGAGAAGGATCCTGATTCGAAGTATAGTTTAATTTAATTTTATTTTTTTTTTTTTAAATCTTCCTTTCTTCATTATTGCAGATGTTATTTTATTTCTCTTTTATATTTTAACTTAAGTTTTTTTTTTCGTTGTGCAAATATAATTTAAGTTACGGTTGGATAGCCTGGAGTACCTTCAGTACCCAGGAGAATATTCAACCTAGGCCAAATTCTGAGGAAAGGAAGAAAGCGAAATAAATCGTTACATTTTTATCAGGAGTCCTTCGTGAGTGAGTCGACAGACGTATCGCCAGCTAATCCTGGTTTCGAGTTCAAATAGAGGAAAATTTCTCTCGGATGTAAGCCGAGAAGTGGTTTGAATTTCGCTTTAAGCTTATGTAACCCCTTCCAGCGGAACCCGATTGTTGTATAATAACACCAAGGCGAAACAAACTTATTTTTGTCCATATGCGAGATAAATACATAGAGCAAATTATTTAAACCAAAAAAACCTGGTTTTTTGATTTTTTCAATAGAAACCATGGTTTTTGCCAACCCTGGCACTTACATACACTTAGTCCGACTAAAACGAAAGTGCACAGAAGAATGCAAATAATATTCGACGGCTCCGGAGCCGGTATTTGAGCCAGAGTCACTACCAAGTGATTTGGGGGAAATATATTATTTAGTTTGTCCCCAAATCACTTAGTGACTGGCTCACTTGGAAGTGATTACGACTCGTTATTTAATTATGTTAGGTTAGGTGTTAACTTTGATTTCAGTAATCGTTTACAACGGCTCACTCTATAAGTGACAGTACCGACTCCGGAGCCGTCGATGGATTTGGGGGAGATACTAAATACCATCCACGAAGTGAAACATTAGCCCACGTTTTCCCAACTTAGCAAACGTATTGTTTGGAGCCCAATATACCAGTCTTGGAACCTTGCACTTAGGCTGAGAGCGGAAATGACGAGAATATTTGGATCATTCACACAGACATTTACAGATAACATATGATAGGCATATGTCTAAAAAGGTAATGTTGCAATCACAATTAAAGCGTATTTATATATCCCACTGAAAAAAGACAGCTCACTCCTCAATACTTGGGAAGTCAAAAGCTTTCTTGTTGCTCAACCAATAAAGGATCTCACTTAATAAACCACACTCCAATATACGTTGATAAGCTTTAGGTTTCTCACTTTCTAGTGACACTCACTTTTAACAAAATACGAGGACTGAATAGTAAATAAAATATCAATTCATGAACTTCGATTAAGCGTACAAAATTCACATGATTTATTCTAAACTATACTTTGTACCTCGTAATCACGCTGAGTAACATTTCTAAAACAGTAGTATACTGGTTTACATAATTACTTGTTTATCTTGCAAATATAGGTAAAAAGATTTCTCGATTTCCCATTATCATGTAAACTTCTGAACACAGATTACATCTCTGAAAATGACACAATACACAAACAATAGTAATTTCATTGTATGAATATACAAAGAAACCTGTCAAAATTGCAAATAGTTCAAGGGCATTTTCTCTCAATCTGTGCCTTCCCTCCTTCGTTATATTCCTGACTGGAAATCCACATTTGCTGGAATGTTCCAATCGAAGCTAAAATGGAACCTCCAATCCAAGCACCAAATCTACGCTCAGCACAACCATTAGCGCTTATCATTTTTAACCGCATACTTGATGGAATTTTTACTGATAAGTCTCGGTTGAGACGCTCAGGAAAGCCTTGTAGAAACGAATTCCCACCTGTAATAATGACACTTCCGTATAAACTTGGCCTTACATCAACATCACACATTCCAACACTGGTTGTAACAATGTGCCCGACTCCCAGCATTGTATTCCCAACACCTTTAACAATACTCGGGTCGAACAGTGCTTCAGGAATCTTGAATCTTTCACACCCAAAATCCTGATGATAGCCATTTGGAAATTCATAATGAACTGTTGGTATACTGTTTACTGTCTTTTCATCATACGGAGTTTCTGATACTTGTAACACACTTGCCTGAAAATCTTGAATAACCTTCTTCACCATGTAGTTATGCCAACTTGTTGTCACTTCAGGAATGTTTTTCTTTTTTGTCCATTTTGCCTTCTCGCGTTCCTTCACTATTTCTTTCGACGCCACCATATAAGAAGGAATCACTTCAATGTCATTTTCCTGCAAATATTGTTTACACTGCATACTGATGTAATCGCCACCCAAAGGAGATTTCACAATCGCCTGCGAAAGAACATAACCATCCTGTACGGGAACTGCCGTGGTATGAGTAGCGCCACTATCAACAACTATACCCGTTGCACGACCGTTCGCGAAAGCTGCAAGAACTGCATTTTTTACAAGAAAAAATGCCGGCACATTGTACTTTTCAAACATTAACTCAATCAACTGTTCTCTTTTCGATCGTATATTCCAAGGAGCTTCTGACATTAAAACTGGATGAAACTCCGACTCGGACTGGATGCATTTTGCGTACGTATAATCTAATACTTTTTCAAATAAATCCCAGTCTTCGATCATTCCATCTTTCATATAATTTACTACTTCCATATTTTTTCGTGCCACATGAAGAGTAGTGATATCAATAAAATGCTTTGCAGTAACATTCGAAGTATCCGGCTTCTTTTCTTCCTCAAGCCCTTCTTGAGTAGCGGCCACTTGATTCGCCTCCTCTACCACTCCTATGACAGATGGAATTTCAGCTTTTGGTGTATCTTCCTGAGCATACCCAACTCTCAAAGAATAGTGCCCTGGATCAAACACAAGTGCACCTATCTCATCACCACCATACAACATTCCTCCACTCATTGTTTTAGTTTGTGATGGTAATTGAAAACACGATACAACAATTATCCGGAGCGTTGCAGCACCATGAAAACAAAAACGCGTCGTACCGATGTCCACTGTTTTCACACTACAGGAGGACGCACCTCTTGCTATTCAGATTGTATTTGAAATTCAACTAGCAGACTTGTCGGTGCAAAAGAAAGTATTTGACAGCCACATTCTGTAAAGGTTAACGTCAACGCAACACTTGCCGTTTTATGACAATCAGCGTAGAAGTTATGGGCCATATACAGAGTCGTTCTGACAAGCGATTAGTGCGATACTAAAGAGTTCAACTAACATATTTCCTGCAGTAGTCACACCTTTAGTATGACGCTAGTCACACCACAACGCGACTCTGCATTAGTCCCTATAATTTTATAAAGTTTTATGAAATATCAACTTTTATAAAGGAACAATTATATAAAATACACGGAAGCAATAGTAATTATGATTTCGAAAGAGGAACATATACGAAAACAGACTAATAAATAACAGAAAAACCGCGAGAAGTCGATATCAACCTGGATTCTGCAAAACGATGGACAACATACGCACGCCGACATTGTTCTTGAACCCTGTAAAACTATCAACGAAAGTAATCCAAACATTTGCTGCCTGTTTGTACTACTCGCTGGCGTGTAAGGCGAAAATCTCTAATCAGATTTCAATCTACTACAAACGAATTCAAATCACGTTGGGAAAAAATCATCAGCAATACAAGTAGTCCAAATGATGATCAAAAAGTAATTCTAAAAGGGTATTTAAAAAGAATGAACAAATTCGGAATGATATTTTTTCTGATAGTCAGTATACGTGCTTTTGTACCTTGCGAGCAACTGGCAAAAGTGCTTCAAAATTCTGAAGATTCTGCTTCTAGAGCTTAAAAAAAAAAAAAAAGCAACAGCAATTCTAGAGGATACTCTGTGAAACCTAAGAACGGGAAGTGCATTTGAAAACATCTATAAGGAAGCAAAAGAAAATGCAGACATACTACACTTAAAATTGCTCACTTCATCAAGATCAAAGAGAACACCAATTAGGTTGGAGCAAACTGATAATCCTTCTATAGTATCTACCCTAGAACTTGTATCAGATCTTCCAAAAATTTACTTCGAAATCAGTGACTATTTGTTGAATGAAGTTCAGCGTCGTTTCAATCAGCCAGGTCTCAAACAACTCATAAAACTCTAGAAGATACTTTCTGAAGGAGCTATATGTGTTGGTGGGCCTCGCTGAAGAAAATATTTCAAGCAGGAATTGGGAGTTCACTCGTCGGATTTTAACCTAGATAGATTATGAGCTCAGCTCAGGCTGCTTCTACCTACTTTGATGACGACTGAGTCGCACCAGAATATTAAAAACTATTAGCGCTGAAACCCCAACTGTTCGCAGCCTTCTCGACCAAGTTGTTTGTCTAGGGACTTTCGTTCTCACTATGCCAGCTTCTTAAGCATTTGCGAAACATCATTCAGCTATTTGCGTCATCTAAAAACATATTTGAGGACATCCATGATGCAGGAAAGATTGGATCATCTGCTGTTTTGCATATGTGTAGCGACCAGACTTAGATTTAAACACCATTGCAAGAGAATTCTTATCAAAGACAAGCGAAAGAAAATATACTATTGATCAATTTTGAAAAGAAATAAATGTAGAATTACGTAAGTGAAAATATTATGCGTATTATAACCAATTATTTAAATTACAAAATAGCACTTAAAATTCAATATTAACTTGAATTATTTCTTATTAATTGTGTCGAACTTTATTATTGTGAAGTGAAGCGAATATAATGAGATTAGAAAGAGAGGTGAATGTAATAACAAACTGGATATACTGAATTAAGTGTAGTAAAAAAAATACAAATAACTCTGGATAATCAGTGTAATTGAATTTTCTATATAAATTTTATGAAGTCTTTAGTGAAAATTCCATTTTTCCATTTCTGGTACGAAGTCAAGTAGGTAGAAAAAAATATGTTTTCTTATTTTTTTTTAATTGTGTAGCCTGTTTTATAATGTACAAATTACTTTCTACTACAAAGTGCTACAAAGTTTGTAGTTCTAAATAGCAATTTCTAGTATTACTGTGTACCGCAACACCAGAACTGGATTTGTAAAAATATAATTTATTCATTTCCAAGTGATTTAAGTAGTTTTAAGATTCTTTAATAGTGTCCGTGTGACCATGTCCAATACAATTAAAAATATGTACCAGTATATAAAATGGTAAAATTTGTACTTACAGTCATTGTGAGCAGTACAAATTTTACAATTTTATATGTTTTTAATTCTGATTTCAGTGGTTGAAAATTTCTGCACCAGCCCAAAATCCAGCACAAAACTGACACGGAATTAATTAATCTAAGGATATAAACTAAGATGCCTCTTATAGATGTAAATTTCACTCTCACGAACTGTTTAAAGCTTCATTATATTATTATTATTATTATTATTATTATTATTATTAACCAATCAAATCAAATTATTGTTACAGAAACGTCTTTCACTATGGCCCGCACGTCACACAAGGGTTCGCATTTTCGTGCTACTTCCTTGAATGGAAGATCTAATGCATGATTATTGCAATCAATGTATTAGCTGCACCATCATGACACTGTTCGCGCATATTTTCTGCATTCAGGTTAGGGTTCGTTAGAATATCTTCGATCGTGAATTCTGTTTCCGATTTTGTGCCATGTAGGGTGATCATTTCCATAATATTTTGTTGGGTTTGATGAATCAGAGTCAATACAGCACACACAGAGACAACTGTTCTTTCTTTGAAATATCAGTCGTGGAGTCGGCTATGATTGCATAAAATGGATGCTCTTTAACTTCTGATACTAAGTCTCTCTATATTGCATGTCCCATAATCTTTAAAATTCCATTCTTTCAAGCAGCACTAAGCCAGTTATCCTGTCGATTAATCCATTAATTGAGAACAGGCACATCCATTTTTCTTTCATCCAGGAATGACATTAAATTATCCGTGCTATGCAAATGTCCACTGATTGCTTGACCACTGCGAGCTAAATATCTAACATTACTAGTTATTATAAGCATTGACTGTCTTCCTTATTCTTGTCTACAAACTTGGTCTGAAAAAAGAGCTGAAACAGGTGTTCTGTTTCTGCACTCATATCTTAACCCTTTCATTACCACTGGGACATATGTGTCCCACGATGCATTCTCAGAGGACCCCTGGTAATTTACCACATTTTATTGTTATGAATCGATGTTCCACTGTTTAAGAGAAGCCTGCTAATGGTTCACAGAATTCTTATTAATATTATCAAACAGACAGTAGTGGAAGTAGAAGTGAACAATGAAAGTGATAATGGAACAGATAAAAATGAGGTACAATGTACTAGTGATAAAGCAGTGGTTGCATGTACTGCAATTTGGAAAAGGATGCCGAAATGTAAAATATTTGTAATCATAAATACGACCCAATTGTTTTTCTGACAATATACGTTTCATAATTAAAAATACAAGATGATCATTCATGTCAATACCACTGGGACATATAGGTCCCACGTAAAAATATCAGAGGGGTACATAATGTCCCAGCCTTCCCATGTCAAAAAACGAAACGGTGGAAAATGTTTATATATATATATTTATAAGTTTGAAACCAACTTAAAGTAGCCATATATTAATGTTTCTCATTCCTAAAAAAATGGTAGTGAAAGGGTTAAACGAACGGAACGAGAATTGAGTTCTCATTTTTCATTTACTCTGAATTATTAACCCTACCTTTTACATTTTTCTTCCTCACTGTAAAACTTACTGCACTCTGCATATTGTTTGTAAGAACTTTAATTTAACTTTATGGAAAATGTATTTAGGCCCTAAATGTCCTGTTACTCGTTTAAACTGTTATATTTTTTAAATTTTAAAATCTCGCTCGACGACTCGTTTCATATTGCAGACTTACGATTACTTAAACAACAATTTTAAAATAATTTACAGTGTTTTGATAATGTACACCAATGAAAATGAAGAGAATTTTCAATTCTTTTTCCTAATCTTTCTGTCTAACATGGGGGCAGAAAAAGTGCCCGGTCCCTTGTTTCAAAGAGAAAGATGAATCTGGAATAGATGTTTTTTTTTTTTTTTTTACATTACTATAAAAACCAAAACTTAGTTCATATAATCAGTGTTGTCTGATGTTTTTACAATCTGAGAGTGAGGGGGAAAACGAGTATCTTCCCCCTTTGAAAATTTCAGGAGGGACAACTGCCCCCTAGCCCCCCGGTTCCTGCGCCCCTGCACGAATATGTCCGTTAGGACATTGCATTGTTCTCGCTAATCTTCTGAAGACATACGGAATTAAGGGTATAACGGAACCCAGAATGTGTGTGAAGATCGTCTTTGAGAGAAGTTCGCAGAGGATAGATATTTTTAGAACGCAAAATTAGTATCACTGGTAGTGGTCGAAGTGAGACAGTATGTGGTGGTATGTCAAACCGCCTCTGGTTTTAGAGTGATGAAGGCATACCACATCTGTTTTTTTAGTGATCAAGACATCCCGTCACGGAAGAGTAGACGCTAAATACCTTTAATAAATCCATTTTATCAACACGGTAGTTCATGGCAGCCAAGTTTTGTGAAGAAAGACTTTTTGAGACTGCCGAACTTGGCTGCATTTTTTGCACCTGTGGTGTTTTTGCTCAGATACACAGTAATTGATGAATAGCTTTGCACGTAAAAGATTTTATTTCTTATGTAGAAATAATTTCTAAGGTGTCCGACTCGGACATTTTTGTTATCTTACTTCCTGACTTTTCTTTTAAAAATTCATCTAGTTTATATTTTGATGTGCCATCTCGAATTGTTTCTTCCGTATGTATGTGGGTATTTTCTTGTCATAATTCATATAAATGCAGTGGCGAAGGGTGGTAAGAGGCCCTGAGGCCCGGCCTACCCATTTACTTTCAGAAATTAGAATTTATAATTAATTCATTTCCTTGCACAGAATGTATGATAATTTTCTGTTGAAAAATATTTTATTGTTCGATAAAGAAATCGTAGTTAGCACCACTACTGAGAGGCTCACCGTACAGTGTCTCACGCGGCAGTAGAACTACCGCCAAGCTTCTCAGAAAATCCCGCGAGAGAACGTGTTGGTAATAACCTGCGAAAGAGACCGGCCTCAGCGTTTATCGACTTTCGTTTCTACATTAAGCGTTTCTCTCGAAACCTTCAATTTCGATTCGATATGTCAAACAAATAAAAACCAAGTAAACGTGGGCCCCATTCCGTACCAACTTGCATAATTTTGCGGACTCTAACGCAACGTAATACGTATAACAAAATGAACATAATATAATTTCTATTAAAGAATCCTCTATGTCAGTGGTCTTTTGAAAATTAATGTGTTATTAAGGAAAGAAGACCAACGCTTCTGTTGAAAATAGAACAAATAGAGGGCAAGAGAGTTCTGCATGCATTTGTCCAAAAAATTATTTGGAGTTGTTAACATATAAAGAGCAGTGTATGAAAAAAAAAAAGTATGATTCTGTTTTTAAAGGAGAATCAAGTGACATACAAAATGACAACTGAATGCCTGTCGTGTGTTTTGAATAATATAATTAAAACGAAATTTTACAAGCAGAGTTTGCTTTAGTAAGTAGACGAAACAGCAGTGAAGCGCAGAAAATGTGATAGTCCATCTTCCCCACCCGATCACACTCAATTGAAGCAATTAAATTGCATTACAGCGAATTAAGATCAGCTATGAGACACATAAGTGAATTTCATTATAAAACTGAGATCTGGATTGAATAAGTGCTGTCGATGGTCTATAATTCCGTTAAATTCATGTGAATTTGTTTTCTTGTGTTTCTGTAGTAAAATATTTAGGCCTTATGCAGAGTCGTTTTGACATATGATGAGCGGCATACTAAAAGCCTGACTACTGCGGGAAACACATGTTAGTCGAACTCTTTAGTATGACACTAATAACGGGTCAGAGCGACTCTGCATGAGGCGATTTATATCTATCGATAAATTGTTTCATATTTTGTAAAAGAAGATATACTTCCGATATGTCACGCTTAGTTACAAAGGAGTCATGCTAACATTGATTGCGTTCAGAAGAAACTGTGGATAATTTGTAAATATTAGTTCGTTGCAGTTGGGTGGTAAGGAAAAGCAAAGCTTAAAAGACCCTGGAAATTTTGGATATACTTGAAGTTCAGATGGAAACAAATTTTCCTGATTTATTTCCTTTAGGATCTGTAGAACTACTTGACTGTGAACAGTTTTCAGGATTACAATAGTGATTTGCTTAGGAAGAAATTAGAGAATCTTCTTAAACCGTATCCCACATTCAACGGTAATCAGCTACGGAATGAACTGACAATAATCTTTTACGACGAAAATCAGTATCTTAGACCTATTAATTTACTTCAATACATCTCATGAAATGGTCTGCAAGAAGTGTACCTAGAATCAGGCCCGTATCCAGGAGGGTCTAGGGGGCCTGGCCCGTAAATTTTTCACGGTAGGTTTGCAAATGAACTATGATATGATGATGAACTATAATGTGGATGGATCGCCCCCCCCCCTACATTTTTGGCCTTGCTACCGGCCTGCCTAGGATGTTTTCGCTTGTCACATGTGAGATTTAGTGTTTCAGTTACTACAACACCATGTGAAACAAGAATACGGGTGCCCTGAAGAAAATTTTAAAATTCCGAAGGAGTATAATGAGTAAGTACAGACTTACTGCGTAAGCTTCAATCGCTACAGAAATGAACTCTGAGGGATATTAGGCAAGAAGAATGTAATAGACATATTTGATGAGAAGAAAAACGGGAAGATCTGTATTGTATACAAGATGATATAGGTAATGCAGGTATTATTATTATTATTATTATTATTATTATTATTATTATTATTATTATTATTATTATTATTATTATTATTATTATTATTATTATAACATTGGGCCTACCCTTTTGAAACTATCACCCTTCGCCACTGTATAAATGTTTGCTTTGAGCTTTCCTGCAGTTAATTGTTAGTATAGAAACTACGTTTTTGAGCATTTTCGTGTATAATTCTCTATAATACAACATGAAAGAGATATTTTTTTCAGAAAGTTGTTGGCGAAGGATCAAAGTTTCTTCATGCCCACCCCCGTAACTAAAGAGAAGTTCCCCAGTGGTTTTCGGTCATTATATTAAATAGGAATGCAATCTTTTAGGCAACATACCCTCACTGTACTTTAACATTTAGATAGCCGGTATGTCGAGTTATCATCGTAATAAAACATACCGCCTCTGCTTTCTTCCACTTCGAAGACTGGTTACCGGCGTCATATCAAAAAAGTAGTATGTGGTAACGATTATCACAAACCAAATGCAAATTTTACGTTGTATTGACGCAAACCGTTACGGAATGATGTTCCTGATTGCCTCTATTTTTTCGGTTGTTGACATACGCAAGTACAGTCAAGCACAAAAAATAGCACCATTTTGAAAACTTATATTTTAATATTAGTACTATTCTTGTTCTTCTAATACTATTCTAATGCGTATGTGTTGCTACTGTAGTACACATTTGAACATTAAAAGAAAATCCTAAGCTATATACATCAAGTGACCTTACAATCCACAATGCATATCAGGAAACATCTTCATTTGTTTTCACTAGTGCTTTTTTTTTGTGTGTGTGTGATTGACAGTAGATATAGACTTTCCATAGATCTCTACCAGACGTCGAATCGAAACGAAAATCGTGTATACCATGTGAACTTTTCGATGTGGTATTGTGATGGTGTTATTTTTTAAATTAGAAAAACACAATAAAAATAATATAATACATTTATATTTAAGAGACATTCAATGAGTGTCGAGTAAATGAACGCTTTTAGATATGATTGACTGCGCTTGTCTTCTTAAGATTTCTCCGTGCTGAGAAGGAGAATTTATTTTATACGCAAAAAATACTCATTTCCTTCTCTAAGATTTAATATTAAAATAGATGATTGAAACTTTTTCTTTTTTTGTAAGTTCCGTAGCTGCGCAAGTGAACGTACCGGCAATTCACAACGGTAGCACGCCATTCGCTTATATTTTGTTATATCTTTAATTTGGCCACCAGAGGGAGCTTTCTTAGCTCTACGCATATTTTTCACATCTGTCGCCAACTGACGTAAGAAACTGTACGTTAGGAAATGGTAGGTGCAGGAAGATTTTGCTCTGTTAGAAAATTTTCTCAATTTTCATCAATTTTGTATGATTTTGTTACTAATTGAATTTCTTTTTCTTTCAGGCATCGTTTACAGAAGACCAGCTGGCCGGTAAGTGTCATAGTTGAGTAAGGTGTTGTGAATTAGGTCAGGTGCGATGAGTAAAGCTATAGACACGCCCAGGGGAAAGTTAACCTTATTTGGAAATACTTTTGCTCGTAGTATAGCACCGAAAGTGTTGCGAGTTATACTCAAATAGTTTCTTCACTAACAGGTGTGCGTATCAATCGTTACAATGTATGAAAGAGCTAAGTTATTAGACTCGATCGAAGGTAAGAGTACAAATTCGTAAATGATACTGCTCGATACTCATCACTTTTGTTTCAAGCCAACTGATTTTAAATCAATTAGTATATTCTTACACTATTAATGTACTCGAAGCGATGTTTCTGGTTTAACGTAAGATATTATTAGCATATTACGCATTTAAAATATATTTGGTGATTTCATTGTTTTTCGTAACCATTTCTAATTGCTCAATGCAGGAATTCTCACGTTCTAGCGATAAGAAGTACCGGGTGTGGTATTATGCTTAGTCAAATGTCGGAATTACATAGAATGCTGAGATTGACATGTATTCCGCAGTAGATGCATGGTTGATACTGGAAATTCGAGTTAATTTTCTTTTACGGGTATAGTATTTGCTTATTGCTAGTTTATAACCAATAAAAAATAGTTTATACAATCTGAGGTATAAAGGAACATAACTTACCGAATGTATGTGGAAAGCTGCAGTGTAGTTTTGAATAGCTGAAATTGCTTTGCTGTTTTGACATTGCCTCTATTTTTATTTATTTATTTTTGCTTGTATATGTTGTGATTATCAATAATAAAGAGTAATGCAATATGTGAAAAGAAGATAGAGGCCGAACTTCGGAATAAGATTCCTGTTAGGCAGTAGCACAAGTGGGTTACAGCTTTCGTTAGACAATTTTGATCAGTGCAGATAAATGTTCCGTTTGCCGTTTTCAAATTCGTCATTAGTGTTGTATCGCTAGGCCACATGAAAATCGAAAAAAAAAAGTAGGCCTATTATTTAGTTTCTTCCCCAAATAATCATGTTGTGATGCTCTCTCACTTGATAGTAATTATTGTTCGAAATTAAGTGTGGAGGTATGGGATAAAAGTTACAGTATATAAAACTGAACCAACTTCTGCTAGTTGGCCACTGAAAAGCACGAATGTTGAGAGCCAGGGCAGGAGCGCAGGAAGGGGGCTGAGCGGCAGCGAGGGAATGCGTCCGTAGGGAACAGGCACGTCAGCAGCAGTGGTTCTACGGGTACACTATGATGGATATACAATTTATATGTCATAAAATGCATGGCTTATGTGTTGCACAGCTTTGGGGGAGATACTAAATGCCATCCAAAAAAATATCAAAAAGTAATGAATTAGGTTGGTTTTTTTTTTTCTTTGCTTGTTTCTTTAGTTTCCATACTTACGACAACTCTTCGCTTGTTTAGTAAACCATGTGTTTCACACAATTTCAACACCTGTCTCTCGTTATTTATGTATAACTCTGAAACACGATATGTGACAATCCTTTAATTTACGGCCCATTTCTACACCCCTTCCCACCAGTAAATAAGTGCTTCTCTCCACCAAATAGTCCCATCAGCCTTCATATATAATGCCGCTTACGATAACTAAAACAACCGATAGCAACTATTTTCTTAACTACAACTATTTACCTCACCTGACTATCACTTACTCTTCCTCAAAGAGAAAAATGAATTCTCCAATTCACCCGATGAATTGCCTAAAATTGGTCCGGCGATACAGCCTTAACAACCGGCGATCGATTTCGAATGGGATAGTGATAAATACAATACTAGCCACACTGAATAGATTGTGCATATTTACGAGTCTAAAGTTTATGTAAGCCCTTTATACCTCAGAGTGGGACCAGCATGTTGTTGTTTAAAAATAATTTAGTAAATTCACTGTCACTACGTTAATGTTTTTGAGGAAAGAAGTTTTATTCCTCATTGCAGATTCATTTTAGGAGAGCTTTATCGTTTTACGAATTGCGTCCGGACATGTGCCATAAAAATTAAAAGAAAGGGAAAAAAACTTAATTGACCACAACAATATACAAATGCAATAACAATATAAATAGAGTTCAAGCAAGGTAAAGTGGGACGTTTGCGCGGAATGCATTGGTGGGAAGCAGGCGCGTGAGCGACGGTAGGTTTAGGCGTAGATAAGGATTGCGCGGAAGAACAGTAGCTTTGGTTCGGTTAGTTGCTTTCATTAATACATGCACTGCAGTTAGATTGACACTCTCAGTACAGTGTTAAGTATGTAACTGTTCTTCTATTTCTTAGGTTCTTCGTACATTTACCAGACGTAACTCTTTCCTCAACATACGGTGTTATAAAAGTGAAAAATCGATGTATCATTTCCGTCATGTGGAATTGTCATTTTTCAATATGTACTAATTGCCTCTTTACACCCTAATGTCTGATGTTGGCATGCCTTTACGTAGTTAGGAAAGGGAGCAACCTACGATCCAATCCAATTCTATTCATCTGTACTCGTAACTGGATGCGACAACGATAGAATTAAAGCAAGAGCTAATCTCAGAGTGAATGAAATTAAAGAGTAGAGGTTACAATCTCTAATTGTCACGAATGACAATATTTTATTAACGGAACAAGTGATTTACAAAGTAATTAGCATATATAGAAAGTTAGTATTGCCGATGAATTTTTCTAATAATAAAGTAAACATTCAGCTTTTGACAGTTAATAGTGTTGAGTTCGACATCTAATACAGTATGTAAGCTTAACGGTTTAATAGACAATTACTTACTCAACACTACAGTAATAGGCCTAATCAATGAGTGAAAATAACCTGAATATTTAAGTATGCTAATTATGCTGTCCCTTTGAAGAGTTCCCAAAATCATGGTATTCAAATAGACTAAGCTTTTAAACGTCATACTTTACCTATTGCTGATGCTGTTAATCGACCAGGCATTGGTCCTCTTTTGTAGTTTATATCAAGGTGATTGCTTCTCAGAAACTACTTTTGTATGTCAACTAATTTTGTATGAGTTGTATGTCAACTGTTTTACCTTTCTAATTACCTTAAATGCCATTATACTGTAGTTTAAAGAGTACCAAAAGTTAGGAAATTACGAATGACATTTTCTGAGGAAAATGGTCATTATCCTAATGACCAACGAAATTAGTGTTTTCGACGAACTTGGTAAGTTCGTTAGTGACTTCTTTATGTCTGTGTCTGTGTTTATTTGCGAATTTTTTAGTTTTGAGCTCTGCATTCGATAGAGCATGAAAAACTGTCTGAGAAAGTTATGGAGTTTTTCTAGTCACTTTTACCTTTCCCGAGATTGGCTAAAAACGTTCCCATTTCGAGGGATTTACTGAGCCATATCTCAGGAACCATAGAAATCATATCCGTTGATCAGTGCCTAAGAGGATGATGAACATTTTGGTACCAATAGTAACCGGTGGCCATTGGCCAACTGGCGACCGTTCCTCAAATATTGGCCAAGAAAGTTCGGATTTCGGGAGATTTAAGGAGTCATACCTCGGGAACAGTAAGTCAAAGAGATATTGTTTTGCGAATTTTTCAGTTTTGAGCATGTGTAACCCAAGATACCGTAGAAAGTTTTAAAAGGGTTCCTCCTTCGTATAAACTAAACACTTTCTCATCACTTCCGATTACACGGTTCCAGAAGTCTTGTGGATTATTGATGTGCGTTCTTGCTAACTCTAAGTGAGCGTGTGGGGCCGCGGTGGCTCAGTAGTAGAGCGTTCACCTCTGGTGCTTGGGGTCCCGGTTTCAATCCCAGCCCCCGCCAAGTGAACTTTTGGTGGACGGACATAGTGTGCGTGGGTTTTCTCGGGGTTCTCCCGTTTCCTCCCACTTTCTTCATTCCACCATTTCATTCAATGCTCATCATCGCCGTCTCCTTTAGCCTAACCGGCATAAGCGTGGGACGTAAAACTCAAAGATTCCATTTCATTTTTCTAAGTGAGCATGTGTATGTGCATCTGTTAGTTTCACCTCCAAAACAGAACAAATAATATCAGGAGAGTTACATGTTCCTGTACTGCATTCCAGACCTAAAGTTGTTTACGAGTTTGCTGCGTTAATCGAAACATTTTCATCTTCCATTGCCAGTTGCTGTCTACTCAGTTTCGCTGTAGTTTGTAATCCCTGTTCCCCTTCTGTTTAAAGTCGTTCATTATCTTACTGTTTTAACGTCCAGGCTCATGGTTCGAGAAACTTGCTTTTTAGACATTCCAGCTTTCCATATGCAATTATTCTTCCTCTAGTTATAAGAGACAAATAGCGTACCATCTTTGGTTTATATATATAAAAACAATTTGCCGTAGACAACAGTTCTTTTGAAGTTCGTTCTGGTAATGCTCTTGAAGCCTTCTCAACTAGTTTTTTTCTCCTTAAGGTATTACAAAAATCTTAGTTTCACCAACAGAATTGACGTTTTGATTTTCATGAATGAAATTATTTTTGTAAATTGATAGTTCATGTTTTCGTTACAGTATGTTTTGTCAGATGGACCTACCTACTTTAGAATAAGTTATCTAGAACTGTCTCTAACCGCAAGACATAGAAGTATGTGCATGTGAGATAGACATTTTTATTCTTAGTACAGGATGCCATATTGCTGTACTTAAGTTGCAATATATATGTGATTTTTCTTTTCATATTACTGAGTTGACTCTTAAATAGGATCTCAACGACTTAGTCTCAATGACAAAAATCTTTCATACAGATTAAGACAATACTTCTATCACTTATAGAGGTGTCTAAATGCTGAATAAAAATGTATTATTTATTTTTTAAACTGCATTTGCATTGTAAGATTATGTATTATAATTCAAATCAAGTTACGAAATTGATAGTCAAAGAAAACGTAGAAAGCGCTCTCCGTTGTCTAGTGACTGTCTCATGCATCTTCGGTGAACGGACCGCCATGACTTAAATGGTAGAGCGCACACCTCTGACACATTGAATTCCTAATTCGATCTGAGCCCTGGCCGCGGTGGGTCAGTGGTAGAGCGTGCATGGGGTCCTTGGTTCGATCCCAGCTCACGTCAAGTGAACTTTGTCGTGAACAAACACCGTGTGAGTGGGTTTTCTTGGGGTTCTTCCGTTTTCTCCCACTTTCTTCATTCCAATATTTCATTCATTTCTCACCACCGTCTCCTTTGCCTAGCCGGCATAACCGTGGGATGTAAAACTCAGATTTCATTTCTATCTCAACCCCTGTCAAACGGGCTGTGTGTGCGCGTTTTTTGGGTAAGGGGGTTCTTACGTTTCTTCCCACATTCGTCATTCCACCATTGTCATTTATCAACATCGCCACAGTGCATAATCATGAGACTTTAAACTTAGAAAGACAACTTCTGTGCATATGATCCCAGGTTGGATTCCCGCTTGAAAAGTATTGAACGCATTCCGATGCTTCGAGCCTACGTTAGAACAGTTTGATATTTTAACCTCGATGCGTTTAAAAGAAACTAAACTTAAACAGTATTCTAAATCTGCTTTTGGTTGTTTTTGTCGCTAATTAGTTTGTTTGAATATTAGACTATATTTTCACGTTAATGCTTCCCTCCTCTTCTAAGGCTTGAATATTTTTATTTGCATTAATAGTCTGAGTCTTTTTTAGCCAATCTGTGAAGAATCTTGAAAGTCCTTACGCTTTAGTTTTTACATCGTTAAAATATGTTTTTCGTACTTAGCAATCATTTACTATTTATTTAAGATTTGTTCATAAACATATGCGAAATAAAATCGTATCTAGTATTGTGAAAGTTCCTGTTTAAGATTCCGTTTTCACGATATTTCATACCGAAGAGAATATGTCTGTAATTGTGTATACGAAATAGTTCGAAAAAGATTTCTTGATTTGCTTAGATGTTCCTGCTGTAAGTTTTGACATCTGACATTTGATACCATTCTGAACTATCCATGATAATGTACAGGTGAAGGGTGGTATTCCACACGTTTGGATACATATTTTTCGAGATTCGTAGAAATTGTTTTAGCTTCTTGAATGTATAGATCGAAATTTGAACTTTTTTCCTCTCGTTTATCGTTAAAGGTAAGCCACTCTGTTTTCAAATACGTAGGTGAACAATTCCAATTTATTGTCATTTTAATACCAGCTTGTGATCTGTTGCCAATGCTGTACAGATGCAAAATGTAATTTATCACTTTGGATTATAGGTTGCTCCCTCCCCAAATTACGTAAAGGATAACTCCTTGGGAGTAATAAAAATTAGAATATATATTTCCCTGGACTGCATCGAATGATGATCGTAACAATCTCTTAATATTTGTAACTAAGAAAATTAAGAATATTACTTAACATTAGGAGTACTCTATTTTGAGTTTTTGTTAATTCTGTCAGAAGTTGTTTCTCCCACCGGATATACTGATGCATAAAAGTGGTTAGCGCTCCTTGCTAAGTTTCTCACTATAGCATCTTACCATAAAGTCTGATAAGAAATTAAGATTAACTACTAGTTACCTTCTTCTGTCACGTCAACAGATTAGTGGGCGAAATTCTAAGTAAGTAACCATCCAGATAGGATTCCCAGGACACGCGAAGCTAAGTGATTGAAAATGTGTTTACACATGGATTGTTTACGATGTAGTCTACCGCGTTGCTTTTTGTTTTTTGATCACTCATCATCTTGATAAGTCCAACGAACTATTACCCGCAGAAAAATTATTATTTTTGAACTGTTACCACATTCTTGCTTAACCATGTCAGTCCTGGCGTCCCCCACAGGGGACATAAAATATGACGACATTATTATTGCTTTACAACTTTAAAATCCGACTGGCAACATTGAAAACTGTTTACAAGGGATGATCCATTTATGATTATCCCCTGTAAAAAGTTTTCTATGTTACCGGTCTGATTTTAAAGTTGTAATAATATTGTAGTATAAAGTTGTAATATTGTTTAAAGCAATAATAATGTCGTCATATTTTATGTTCCCTGTGGGAGACACCAGGACCGACATAGTTAATTACGGGTCTAGTATATCATTTTGTATGTCTTCCACAATCTCCACTCCATTATGTGCTTGCTTTGAAGTAAAAATGTTCCAGGTTCTCTTTCTGGTACCAGTGTCGAGAGTGAATGTAAAATACGCAAGTTCGGAGTACCTCCTCAAGGTTGAGTGCAAGTTTTACTATGCTGGTTGTTACAGAAGGCTGCTTCATATATATTTGACCTATCGTGAATTCCTTACTGCTGCGCGCAGAATACTCACCCAGCGTTGGTCAGGTCCGTCTGCCAGTGTAATATCTGATTTGTGAGTATGTTAGCTTCTCTTGCAGGAGCGAAAATGCCGCCAGAACAGTCGGTTTTATGAGAATTATGTTGCAGCATTTTACAACACAAAGTGTAAGTGTTTCAGTGATCAGGAAGCCGTGTAAGTGTAAGGCTTGAAACATTAGCTTGACTTTAGTCAAATATGTAATCGGCAAGTATTAGAATTCAGTTTACCCAGCATTCGGTTCTCGAACAAAAAGAACAAGAATACAGCCATGCAATAAGCCACCACCAACGTGGAAGCGAAAATTTCAGAATAGCCAGGCAAGAGAATCCCCCAACTCATAAAAAGAAATGGCGAATCGTCTAAATGTGTATTTGAGAATTATCAACTGCATCTTGTATCAACGACTGAATTTTGAAAAGGTGGCAATACGTCACTATTACTGGTTGAGGCATGAGTTTCTTTTCGATTGGGACAAACGAAGAACCATCGTACAGAGACAAAGGCGCGATAACACTACGAAGTGAGCCCGAGTATGCAGGAAGGCTTTCCATAAGGTTCATTGTGGATACCGACTACTACCACCTAGGCAAACTGAAGGTTCGCAAGGTAAAGAACTGGAAAATCAAGTCATAGTACTACCAGGACGAAATCCTGAAGCGATTTACGAGCAGAAACCACCAAAAAGCAGTCAAGATAGAGCTTAATCATACACCTCAAGATTCTCTCACATTCAACCAGGATATGAATGAGACTACTCGAATGCAGGCCATACCTTACAACGAGACCCCTATTAAGTGCCCAGATGCAAGTCCAGTGTTTTTTTAATTTATTTGGGCTGCTTAAAATAGCTCTGAGACTTATGAGAAATGTGAGTGGACTCCAGAAAGATGTGAACGAGGAATGGAATAAAAATCCTCTATTCAGGGTGTCTGATTCGCGGAATATATATATATATATATATATATATATATATATATATATATATTTAATACCAATTCATAACTGGTTGGTTATTTTGTTCATAACCACATATCGTATACCAAAAATGAAGTTACGTTGCTAAACTGTTAAAAACGCGCTTGATGACAGTACTTAATTTTTTTCTTCGACGGGTTTATTATCACGTTACTGCAGTATGTTGATTCTGCTTTAACTTATTATATAACGTCTCCTTTCATCACCGGTATGATATGAGCTGAAACCAACTGCCGAAAGTGATATCCCAAGCACTATGCGTGTTTCATTCGAGGCAAGCACCTCCACCGTGCATCGAAACTAAACTAGCAATTTAGCCGTGAAAGGCTTCAGAATTATTTCACATGATTTAATTTTTCACTTCTCTGATGATTTTCTAAATGCACAAAGAAAACACTATTCCCTGTGTTTGAAGTTGATAGGTTTATATTTTATAAACTAAAAAGTAACAGATTTTAGATCATACGAATTCTTTATTAGTGCGTATGTGATATACAGGGAGTGAGAAAATGCACAATTGGACCGAGATCTAAACCCAGATCTCCGGCTTAACGACGAGAAATCGCATTTAATCTAGGCTAATACTTTCGTGTATATATATATATATATATATATATATATATATATATATATATATATATACACCCCCTCCATTCCAAAAGAAACCGAACGTTTTAAAAAAACAAAAAAGCAATGTACATTTTGGAACAAATCATTTTTATTAATCAGTGTATTCCCCTTCTGCATCGATACACATATTTGCACGCTCCAACAAGTTGTCAAACGACTTCTCCATGTCCTTTATTGGAATGGTCTTTAGGACGGCGGTCGTCGCCTTCTCAATGGCATCAATCGATGCGTGCCACTTTCCTTTCATCGCCAAATGCAGTTTCGGGAACAGATAGAAATCGCACGGAGCGAGATCTGGTGATAGGGCAATAATGTGATTTTTGACCAAAAATTCAGTTACAAGTCGCGAACGATGTGATGGTGCATTATCGTCCAAAAGAGTCCAACTGCCGATTTCGCGATATTCGGGCCGAATACGACGAATTCTTGCCAGCAAACGCTTCATGACGCCCAAGTAAAACTCTTCAGTGACTGTCTGGCCGGGCTGAACAAATTCTTTGTGGATAATTCCTTTTGAATCGTAAAAACAAATCAGCATCACCTTAACTTTTGACTTCACCAAGCGACATTTTTGGGTGTGCCTTCATCCGGCGCTCTCCATTCAGCACTTTGCCGCTTTGTTTCGGGCTCATATTCAAAACACCACGTCTCGTCACCAGTTACAATCGATTTCAAGAAGTTTCGATCCTGCCGAGCACTTTTAACGATGTCTTTGCAATGCGCAATTCGATCAACTTTTTTGTCTTCGGTGAGTTTGTGTGGTACAAACCGCGAATTAACCTTCTTAAGGCCCAAAACTTTGGTCAAAATGCGGTATGCGGTTGTTTGAGGAATGCCTAATTCCATTTCAATAACTTTCACCGACGATTTTTTGTTATGTTTGATGAATTCACGCACTTTTTCGATGTTTTCTTCCGATAATCCGGTTCTGGGACGGCCTGATCTTTCATCATCATCCAGCGTCTCTCTACCCGATTTGAATCGCCTGAACCACTCGTAAACTTGCGTACGGGATAGACACTCATCACCATATGCATTTTGTAGCATTTGGTGCGTTTCACTAAAAGTTTTACCCAGTTTAACACAAAACTCAATTGCAGCTCGTTGTTTGAAACTCATTTTCCGACCGATGTACACAACACACTGACAGTTGAAACGTAATAACTTTGTTGCCGTGCATCCAAATGTCATGACATTTATACCAGTTGTCAATGAGGGACTACGCCATCTACCGGTAAAATGTTACAACAGATGGCACTAGTGGTACTATTTGTTTTCAAAAGTTCGGTTTCTTTTGGAATGGAGGGTATATATATATATATATATATATATATATATATATATATATATATATATATATATATATATATATATATATATATATATATATATAATATGTAGTTACACCTTTCGGTAGAGAGTTTTTGTTAATATTTTCATGTTTCCACAGTGACATTTTTTAATTTTATTTTATTTATTAATACCCAAAGTATAAGTGACTTTGTGTTTAATATTATCTCTTATTCCTATGTTTCAAGATCTCGGATTTTGGCATCATTTTAATCTAGTCCGTTTTCGTCGTTCTCTTATTGAGACGATTACTTCGACAACAGGATTTCATTTGTATTAGGATTTTCTTATGAATACTGCAGTTTTTTTTCACCAGTTGGGGAAATAGGTGGTGGCATGCTTATCTCACATTCCGAAATTGAATCCTTACAACGGTCTCCTACCTCCTTTCTAAATCACAAATTCACACCAATAAATGAAGTACTATAATATACTCCAATTTTAAATTGGATACTGCGATTAATAAGTGGAGTCTTTGTTCGTGAACTCATGATCTCACCTATAGGCACTACTAGGAGGTCAAAGTTGTTCCGATTCGACCTTTATAATGAGGATATGGCTGTTGCGCAAGCTCCTAGAACATGAAAAGTTGAAAACCTAGGTACCTCAAATAAGATTGGCGTTGCTCCTTTACAGTGCCAGATTCTTACAGTACATGTATAATTCTTTAACCCTTTGGGGATCTTATCGTACATTTTGTACGATACGCATTTTTCATCGTACATTGCGTTATTTCTCTTCTATTTGAGCTTTTTCGTCCGGTTTTTTTTCTTCTTCTTCTCTCGAAGTCCAGAGACATTGTAGAAGACATTACGTATGGTTTCAGACCGTCCTGCGTCCAGACATAGGAGGTGATGACGTCATAATTTTGAAATAGAAATTTTCCCTTATGAACCCTATGTTCATTATTTTTTGGCGGGCTTCTTTTTTCACGTAGAAGATTGAAATTTTGCACAAACATACAGTCCACCGAGTAGTATTTACCAGATTTTTTGTTCCGATGTCAGTGCTAAAACAGGGGGGGGGGACCAGAGGGGCAAAGGGGTGAAAAAAGGGATATTTTTACCCAAAAAATCCCGTTTTTCAGGATTTTCCCGCCTCACATACATGATGGGGACACGTGAGTCATACCGTCTGAAAGGCAGTTCCATTCTGAAGAGAATGACGGTCGAATCATTATCCTAGGGTAATTAGGGACGTCTCAGGGATTTTTTGAAAAATATACTTCTATGTAGGGAAAAATGGGACATGGTGGGTATATATATTTTTTTTTTGGCGGGCTTACTTTTGCACCTAGAAGATTGAAATTGTGCACAAACATTCAGTCCACCGAGTAGCATTTAACAGATATTTTTCAGATTTCTGCGTTAAACCAGGGGGGGGGGGGGTCCAGAGGAACTAAAAGTTGAAAAAAGGGAAATTTAAACCAAAAAATCCCTTTTTTCTGGAATTTCCCGCCTTAGATACATGATGGAGACATGTGAATGGTACCGCCTGAAAGGCAGTTCTATTCAGAACAGAATATGGGCGACACATGTCCCTAGGGTAATTAGGGATGTCTCAGGAAATTTTTTCCCTGAGATCATAGTGTTTTGTGGTAATTTGGGGCATTGTGGGAATTTTTGATAAAATTTCTCCCGCCCTTACTATTCAAGATAGAAACTTGAAATTTGGTACACACATTTAGTTTACCAAGTACTGTTTATCAGATTTTTTGGAGGTTTCTACGTTCACACAGGAAGGGGGCAGTGGGGCCCAAAGTTGGACAAAAAAAAAATCCCCTCAAAATTTTCCCTTCGACATCAATTTTCCCTCTCCTGGTATATGGTATGGGTATGCAAGTGGTACCATTTGAAAGCCAGCTCTATTCTGAAGAGAATGAGGTATGAACCATGATCCTAGGATAAATAGTGACGATGCAGTAGCTGCTTGACTGAAAGTCTAAAAAATAGTCCAAAATGCCAGGATCCCCAAAGGGTTAAAGAACAATTCAAGTACTGAAATTGTTCAAAAGCTTTTTATAAAATCGGATTCACTTTAACTCCCTGGACCGAGTTCGAGTCTCGGTCCTGTCATTCACTTTTTCACTCTGTGTGTTGTTTAGTTTGAACCCACATAGGATCTGGTGTGTAAAAATAAGTTTAGACTGGTTGTTTTCCCCCTTAAATTATTATATAAAATTCAGTTTGTTGTAAAAGATATTTTTCCTCCTCCCTTAAGATTTTTAAAAATATATCTTTTCTTTCTTCGTAACCTTTATTAAATGTCGTAAAACAAAATCTATTTTGATCTTGTAATATGGTTTTCATTGCGTTAAGAGGCAAGTTTTCAGATTTTTAGAACTCAATTTTATTTTAGTATTTCAGCTTTCGTTGCCGTCTATATATAGTACTTAGTTTTGTCTATTTGCTGTAAACTTAAATAAGGTGTACTAATTTCTTTTAATATGAGAATGTATAGATAATGTTAGGAATGTTAAGATTTATGAATGTAAAGAAAAGTTTGGCGAATAAGCAGTATCTTCAGCTAATATTTGTATTTTAGTAAACTGAATATAAATATTACGTATTGAACAAATGAAACATATTGTAATACCTCGAACCACTTGCCTGTCATTCATTTCGTAAGATGATGAAAACCCAATACTGAACACTGATAAAGGATATCTTAATAGAGATTGCTACGGTATGATTACCAATTATATGAACAAAATGAAACGAAGAAAATAGCAAAAAAATCGATAATATATGTTTATTGATTAGATACAAATAAGTTTTAAATTACATTAATTTAAATTTGATGTTTATTTACGGATACAAAAATAGAAAAATAATTTGACTTGGCTAAATTATCACAGTGCTTTAACTGAATTTTCTATGAAGTAATAAAGACGAAGTACTGGGAAAGAAGTATTCATTGGTAAGAAATCTTTAAAGAAAAGAAAGAAAAAACAGTTAAAAGGTTAGTTGTAAATTTAGTTAGTGCAATAACATTAAGGCTACATATAATGGTTTCATAGAAAAATAATAAGAGCAATCTATAATGTATATTATTGGAAAAGGTAGACACCCATAGGTATCTATATCTAAGGAATATTCATAATTACTACTGTTGACCAGAAAGAAAAAGTGAAGATCCTGTTGTTAAAACAGGGTGTCTATCGGTCAAGAAAAAGTCACGAAATTTAGCTTTTGGGTCACAATTTTTTAAATAGTATACACATATAAGTACAGACTGGAAAAGTTTGTTCTATAAAACGTCAAAATCTACCATCAAAAATGTCTATGGTCGGCTTTAGACGCTACCAAAACACAAGCAACGCACGCTTCTATCGCATGCATGAAAATTTGGCGTAATTCGCACTCAAATTTGCTCAAGAGAATATTACTAAATTTTACGGTTTGGTAAAGAAAAGGTTACGAAATTTCATTTTGGAATTTTAGTAGACATTCTGTAAAACGATTTAAGCCATTGTTTGTTCCTAAAGAAGTGACAGACTGTCTCATTCGAAAATGTTATGGTTTTGATCAATATAAGATACCTTAACGGAATTCGTGAAATGTGACTAAATGTGGGGACTGTTTATCCCGAATAAAGTGTAGTTTCTCATAAATGTATATAGATTCAGCGTGCGTACGTTGCGAAGTATGGTAACTTATGTGGCTAAACATTTCTAAGAGGTGCAGTTTAAAACTTCCACAAACTAATGGTACTTAAATAAGATATAGAGATCGTGTCCGTGCAATTCGACTGCGCCAAATCTCATTGGACAAGTGCTGTAATATTTACACGTTGCTTTTCGAGAGAGTTGAGACTGTATTTTGGTATATTTTTAAAAAGAAGCTCATGGTTTGAATCAACATTACTTTGTTTCATAATGCTGGATGGAAGTAACCAACCATCCTCACTCTCTTTTCTCGGTTAAGAAAGTTAATTGTTACGTCTGTTGTTCTTGTTGCAGCTGTCAACTGTGAATCTCACGGCTTGGTGCAGATTTAATGTGTTAATCTTACTTGCTTCTCTTTCTGCAGAGTTCCAGGAAGCTTTCCAGTTGTTTGATAACCGTGGTGATGGAAAAATACAGGTAACGCAGATCGGCGATGCGCTGAGGGCACTTGGACAGAATCCTACGGAATCAGATGTCAAGAAATTCACACAGCAGCATAAACCAGGTGATTATCCACTTTCTGGTACTTTACTCCTATACTTCGTTTAATTTACACTTTTTCAAGCTTTCGAAGCCCAAAATATGTTGTTGAATAGCTTGTAACGCTCCCAAAGGTTTTCTCTATCTGACGTTGGTGTTGCAAATTATGGGACGTGTTACTGCTTCTATGCCCACCTTCCTTCCACCTTTGTTTGGCTATAAGGCAAAACGTTATTAGTGCTTGCAGGCCTAGTTGTACTATCAGCAGCCTTTTATCAACAGAACACAACACATGAATCGCTACTAGACACTGATGTTGCTAATATGCAGTCGTTGGCTTCAGGTTACGTGAAGTACTTCTATAGGTTAATAAAAAATTGGCTACTTACCAATGAATCCTCTCTTGAAAAATTTAAAGGTTTTGACGTTTCGGAACTCTCCGCTGGTTCCTTCCTCAGTGGCAAGGTAAAAAGGATTAAAACGGAAAGGAGAAAAAAGGAGTAAACCCAGGAATACATACCACTATATAAAAATAACGAACAAAAAGAATCCTGAGAAGAACATAGCAGAGTGAAAAAAAGAATGAACTGAACAAAAAAATGAACGTGGTGTCTATGTTAGGCAATTATTGCCAGATCCAAAGTATGCATCGAAGGTAGGTACCCAAGTTCGATCAATGTTGTCAGTATCAAGGTTCAATGCAAGTTTGTATTTATATATAAAGAACGATTCTTTAATTTCCCGTTGTTTTTTTGATTTTGCTGCTTAACCTGTTTTATATTATGTGAATGTTGTTTTATATGAAGCGCTAAACCCGACATCCCTTCTTGTGACTTTTTTGATTGTCTAACATGTTCCTTCATACACGTATTAATATTACGTTTAGTTTGGTCAATGTATGAGGAATTACATTCGCAATGGACGCGGTAAATATTTGCTTTGTTTAATGGATCGACAAAATAGCTTTTAAATCCAGTGAGATGTTTTTGTAAACTTTCTCCCCAAAATCGTTCTTTATTCATAAATACAAACTTGCATTGAACCTTGATACTGACAACATTGATCGAACTTGGGTACCTACCTTTGATGCATACTTTGGATCTGACGATAGTGGCCTAACATAGACACCAGGTTCTTTTTTTTATTTTATTTTTTTTTTATTTTTTATTTTTTATTTATTTATTTTTTTTTTAAATCATTCATTCTTTAGTGTCTCTGTTCTTCTCAGGATCTTTTTTGTTCCTTACTTTTATATAGTGGTATGTATTCCTGGTTTTACTCCTTTTTTCTCCCCTTTCTGTTTTAATCCTTTTTACCTTACCACTGAGGAAGGAACCAGCTGAGAGTTCCGAAACGTGAAAACCTTTAAATTTTTCAAGAGAGAATTCATTGGTAAGTAGCCAATTTTTTGTTAATTTTGAATATCCCCCCAGGCGCCCATGTAATTATAATACTTCTATAGGTATTGATTCATAATATCAGTTCATTTTAAATTTATCATAATAGGACAGTGAATTAAAAATTTAACATTGAAGAAAACAAAAAGCACCGGAAACGAAAGCACCTCTGAATATATGCAAAATTTTCGACTTAGAATTAAATTTTCAGAAGTTAGAAGAACATTATTTCTAAGAAAACGTTTGTTTTTCTATTCATTTATAATGAGTCCATTTTTAAGTTGTGAAAGTTGATATTGGTTTTCTGTATATAAAGAATGCCCTAGCTTTTATTTTAATTTAGGACAAGGATAAAACGAGACATCCTGCAGTATTTGGTAACATGTGTGACGAATGATATTGTATATGACGGGTAAGGTGAATGTACGATCTTCTTTTAGAAAGGAATAAGTGATTTAAACAGGAGATGTTTCTACATGTATTTCTTCCTAAAACACATATATTCTTTCACTTCTCTGCATGATCATCACCTTCATTTAAACACTTGTCATATCTGTTCACAAACTTCAGAATTACCATGTTATGTGGAATCTTGTCTCTGAATTTATTTTGATACTACATATAAAAGTTTCACGGAACTGTCACAAATATGGCGCATAGCGCCCGGCTTGCCTAATTTTACGTAAGATCATCCACTGGTCATTCCTCAGGTCGTGACGAATTTATCGACATGTCATTCTTTAACTTTTATCACACCGTTTCCATTATAAGTGGAGACGTAGAAATTTATGAACTTATAAACACGTGAAAATCATTTACTCTTCTCTGAACTTGGCCGCAGTCGGTAAATACGATACACAGAGGTTTACGCTTTTATTCTGTTCACTAGTGTTCTTTTTCGTTCTTTGTGATGCAAATGTACTAATAGTAGTTATTATTTTATTCTTAGTCCTGTTATTTTATTCTTTTTTTTCTATTTTTTTCAGTTAAAATGAGAAACTTTTATCGAAATGTCTAAATATCTTAATTCTGTAATTAATGATCGAAATATGTAGTGCTCATGAGATACAATTAAAGAAAAATATTGTAAAGCTCTTCATGCATCTGTTTTTTTACAAGCCTTTTAATCTTTGGTAGGTTGCTGGTTCTTACAACTCATTGTTGTTGTGTGCGCGCAATAACAGAATCCAAGAAATATTACGAAACTGCGTCCCAGAACGTAGTTGAGCCACCGCCATGCTCTTCCAAGGAAGAGCGATTTCCGATCGTAAGCATGGCCTGATAGAGATTAGGTGAAAGAATACTACGCGTCTCCATTCACCATGGATTCACTTTATATGTTCTTGACATCATTTTCTTCACGCTGAAGTGTTCTTGGCACTAATCTGCAGGTTGCAAATTGCAACTCGACCACGAATGTTCATATTACAGAACTCACGTCGGACTACCGCATTCGCTTTTCCCTTCAATACTCGGTAGTTTTTGCCACTGAGACTTTTTTTCTTCAGCGATGATTTTTTTCCTGCGTTCTGGAGACCATTATTAACTTGGATCTGTTCTTCGTGGCACACACAAAACAGATAACATTACGTATACTTGCTCAAACTAACTGCGCACTCACAATTTGATCTGTTTGAAACTCATAACTTATTTGATCATCACTGTCTCCACCTTCAACAAATGTTCTTCTCAGCCTGACATGCTACAGACAACCATCATAACACACCGTTAACAACGGCCTGACGCTGCACATATCCTGTTCCACCTCACGCATCTTAAGTATTGCAAACTACAGATGTTTTTATTATTTGGATAACCGTAGCTTCTATTTTTTAACATTATTACATTACCTTTATTTCTTACCGACTCGGTTACTTTCATTGGTATTTGTTCTTAGTTACTAGCTCACAAGACTGTTCTCCATTCCAGCTGCTCAAAACAGAGTTCCCTTGCCCCTTTATCTGCCATTTTGAGTGTTTTGTAAGCATACAAATTCATGTTATATGACAAGAAGGATCCCACGTCTTTCACCCTTCTGGTAGAATTTCGAAAATTAATGCAGATCAGTAATATATTCGTATTATGAGGAAGCCGAATAACGTTACAACAAAAGTTACCAATGTAATCATGAGGTGAATTGACCTTTCCTTTTCACACATCATGCTGTGCGTTTAGTGTTATTGATCTAATTCGGCGAATCTCAAGCCTCATGATGAGTAGATTATATAACCATTCAGGTAGACATCGGTACAGATTTCATTGAAATCTATGTTGAGTTAATAAACTAAATATGTGTATGTACCTGTTTCTGTTCCATGTATTATAGATATGTGTCGCTGTTACTAATTTATATAAATATGGCTTCACGTAATCAATGGGACAAAGAAGTTACGAAAATTTCCCTTGTATAGTATTTATTCACGTCTAGATAAATCAGTGTACAACTTTACAGTAGAAAATTACGTACTGTTTAAGGCTCAGCCATCACTGACTTCGATATTTCATTTTGTTATTTGAGTATATGTAGATATTTTATTTTGGGAAAATAAACAGATAGGATGTATGTCTGTTGCGAAACTTACATAATCAGCAAAGGTCACAAGTCAAGAAAGTGTATCCACTTTGAGTTCATCCAGGGCCAAATTTGATGTTCCTGCATAATTTGTAGAAGTTTGTTAAAAATGAATGTAGAGGTACAATGAAAAAAGAACTTTGACATTGACTCTTGATTAATTATGTATTTGATAGAATAGAGCGTTATGGTACGTCTAAGTGGCATATGGGAAATTTTTACGGAGTATGTTATTTTTCAAAGATCTTCTTTCTAGATGCGTAGCTCTCTTATGTTCCACAGTGTTTATTATAAATATGTTTTGTTCGCTTAGAAAATCCAAGCGTTATTCAAAATGCGATTGAGATGTTATCTCCGTAAAATTGTATCTGTCACATTAAGATGAAACTTTGATACAATATGACCATCGTTCTGAAAATTTTAATGGACGATCTCTTACAAGCAGATCTTTCATTCTTGCAGTTAGTGTTGAAGTGCGACATTTTCTGGCAAACGATTATCCTGTTTTCGTTTCTCTTTGAACTTAGCTTCAAATGTGGTGGAGACTCAATTAGAGATTAGGTTACGTAAGTAAATTTAATAACCAATAACCAGGAAAAAAAAGGTAACAACAAAAACAGGGAATTGCACCGTTTCCCAGTGTACATGTTCGTTCCAACTTTTGCTTAAAGCAGTTTCTACGAAAATACTATTTCAACACGCCTTGGATTCCACGTATCACCAGATGTGAAATATACTTCTCCAATTTATACTTCATCCATACAACAAGGAGAAACAAGAGATACCAGACATAATATTCCCACTTCTGGATAATCAAATATCCATGGCGGGGCGTATTGTTTTCAGCAGGGTTAGCTGGTTTAAACCAGCTTTTTTTTTCTGCAAAAGAAACCACTGGTTTAAAGCAAAGAAAGATTCTTTAAATCGTATGAACTTTTTCACCTTTTAATCAAGGCGTCCCATGTTCAATTCTCGGTCGTACCACAACCCTCCTTTCAACTGTAAACCAAAATGCAGTTCGGATGTCACTTTAAGCGAAAGTAGTCTTCTTATCTCGGTATTACATAAGGATGTTAAGCCTAAACACACGAAACGAAACCAAATTGTATGCCTGTTGTTTTATAAAGAAGACAAGGTTGCTTAAATATATTGATAGAAATTGGCAAAATTTATTGCCTTTGCCGCGCTGGGGGGGGGGGGGGGGGCTTGTGTACTCTAATGATCCCAAGAGCTATGCCGGAAATAGCTTCGCTATCAGAGGGCTTCCCATGCCGGGCAAGTCTTTAGGGGTAGGAATCAGGAGAAGAGATATTATGGTAGTGGGCAGCAGCTCTACATTACCACACTGAGGCTGAAGATGATTGACATCGGCAAGGCTCAGATGTGGACAAAAACAGGCAGGGACAGGACGTCCTCTATGGCTGTTTCACTGCGAAGTGGAAGGATCTGGGACACTACCACTTTACTCAGTCCCTAGAAAACAACAACGAAAGAGAAATAAGAGAATGTAATATTAGGGAATACGACACTACTGTTATACAGAGTCGTCCCAAGCAGTGGAGGGAAACACAACAGGGCCTCCTCGGTCGTCATCAAACGAAACCCCAGCAGAATAGAAACCTGGAATGTGCGATCGCTGTTACAGTGTTAACAACTGGAAAACCTGGAAAAAGAAATGGAACGCATGAAGATAGATATCTTGGGAATCAGCGAAGTTAGATGGCCTGATGTGGAGCTGAGACTTCAGAATGATCTACTCAGGAGCTGTAAACGGTACAGCAGGAGTCGGTTTTGTCTTGAATAAGATGATAGGACAAAGTTATAGGCAGTTGGAAATAGGATGAAAGGATAACAATGTTGAAGATAGCAACCGAACCGAAAAATATGACGATAATCCAAGTATATATGCCTACATCAAGCTACACAGATGAGGAAGTAGAAGAAATCTATGAGCAAATAGAAGTAGTATTGATAAAAGTTGAAGACCAGGACAATCAACATGAGTGACTGGAACGCAGTAGTCGGCAAAGGCAAAGAAGAAAATGTAACTGGGAATTTCGGCCTAGGAGAAAGGAATGCGAGAGGTACACGATTAATTGTGTTCTGCAAAAGTCATAATCTGACTGTAACAAACGCACTCTTCGAACAACCACTAAGAAGATACACATGGACAAGACCAGTAGACAAAGAAAGATATCAAATAGACTATATACTGGTCCGACAAGCATTTAGAAATTAAGTGAAGAACAGTAAGTTACCCAGGAGCAGATATTGATTCAGACCATAATTTAGTTTTGATGAAGAGCGAACTCCGACTAATGAGGAAACGAATGGTAGCACCAAACAAAAGATGGAACACATTCGAACTAAGAAGAGATGAAAACATGAAAAGGGAATTTGCAAATGCGACAAAGAGACGTCTACTGTAGCTTTAGCAGGCGTCGGAAATTGGAATCAATGAAAGCAGGGATTACAAAAGCTGCCGACGAGCACATAGGATGAGAAACAAGAACCCAATATAAGCCCTGGATAGCAGCAGAAATATTGGAAATGATGAGCAAAGAAGACAGTTCAAGGTAACAAAGAAGAGAAATACAGAAGGTGCAGAAATCACATTAACAGAGAAGTAAAGGCGGCCAGAGAAAACTGGATAAACAATTTATGCAAAGAAATTGAGGAAAATCTAGTCAAAGGCAATACAGAAATGGGATATAAAAAGGTCAGAAAACAATTCGGTGAGAAAAAGGAACGCACAGACATTATCATAGACAAGGACGGAACAACGCTAATAGAATAGGAGCAGATAACAAGAAGATGGAAGGAATATATTGAAGAACTCAACAAAGGAGACAAAGTGAACGAAGAAGAGAGAGAGAAGGAAGAAGACGTCGATAAAAATGAATTAGGACCATCAATTTTACAGTGCGAATTTGACAATGCTTTGGAGGAAATGCAACATGGTAAAGCCCCAGGAATAGATCAAATACCAATGGAAGTGATTAAGAATCTCGGAACAGCAACAGAGAAACTATATAATCTTATTAATGAAATGTACATCTCGGGAAAAATACCAAGAGACTTCGAGAAAAGCATATTGGTACCTATCCCGAAGAGGAAAGGCGCACGGAAATGCGAAGAACACAGTTTGCTTTCCCATGCATCAAAAATACTGTGCAAAATTATCGCACAACGAATAGAGGGGAGGATCGATGAACGGTTATCGGAGGACCAGTTTGGATTTAGGAGGAAGAGGAACAAAGAAAGCAATACTGAGTCTACGGTTGATCATGGAACAGCACATCAGAATAAACAAACCAATTGTGATAGCATTTGTAGATATAGAGAAAGCTTTTGACAACGTAGCTTTCTCTATATCTGTAGAAAGCTTTTGACAACATAGATTGGAATATGTTCAGAGCATTGAAGAAGCTGAGAGTAGAGTACAGAGACAGAATAATATACCAACTTTATAGGAACCAGACAGCTGTTATAGGAAGAGTTCAGAAGGAAGCAAGAATAAGTAAAGGAGTGAGGCAAGGATGTGAACTTTCACCTCTCCTATTCAACGTCTATATAGAAGAGGCTATGAAAGAATTCTTGGATAGTAACAAGAAAGGCGTAAAAGTAAATTATCAGGTTTTCAGCACAATAAGGTTTGCTGATGACATAGCATTGATAGCGGGGAACGATGAAAACATATAGGAAGCACAGAACGACCAAAAAAAAAAAAAGTAAATTGAAGATAAATAAGAAGAAAACGAAGGTGATAAAGTGCACAAGAGCAAGACAGGAAGGGGCAAACATGTGGCTAGATGGAGAGAAAATCGAAGATGTTAAGACGTTCCCCTATATAGAAAATCTAATATCCTCGGACGGAAGAAGTGAAGTCGTAAGTTACAGAATAGCACAGGCTAAACAAGCATTCAATAGGAAAAGAGGACTGCTAATATCGAGAAATGTGTCGCTGGACGTTCGTAAATGATTTATTAAGACACTGGTATGGAGCGTGGCGCTGTATGGATCAGACATATGGGCATTGAGAAAAGCTGAAATATCCAAGCTGGAAGCATTTGAAATGTGGTGTTGGCGCAGAATGCTGCGCATATCATGAACCGAAAGGAAAAGGAATGAAGACGTACTAAAGGAAGCTAATGAAGGGCGACAGTTCATGAAGATATTAGGAAAAAGAAGAAACAGCATGCTTGGCCATCTTATTCGAAACTCCGATTGGATCACTGTGCTGATAGAGGAAAGGCAGAAGGAAAACCAGGAAGACCAAAAGTAGAATATCTAGATGTAGTTTCGAAGAAGACGCCTTATCAAAGTATAAAACAGCTCTCCCAAGTGAGAGAAAAGTTTTAAATTTTCCATGTTGCCCACTAACCCATGGTTGAGGTGACCGTTGACCATAAAATTTTACATGTCAAGCAATAACGGGATTTTTCATTATTGCTTTACATTTAAAGTAATAACAGGATTTTTCACAAAGGCTAGGAGGGAGTTACCCGATTTATATATAATTCTGTATAATGGTTTCAATTGTGCAACTGTTTATCTTTTTGTCCTTCTGAAATAACTCTTGACAATTATATTAAGAAATATGTAAAGATCAGTACAACGTATTTTTATCAGGGTGTGAATGAGTGAGTCGGCAGGTTCATCGCATTTGTGGCCAATTAATTCCGGTTTCGAGTCCACATGGAGAACAATTTCTCTCGGATGTAAACCGAGAAGCTGCTTGAATTCCACTTTAAGCTTATGAGACCCCTCCCAGCATAACCTCGTTGTTGCATAATAACACTACGGCGAAACGAACTTATTTCTTTTCATATGTAGTATAAATACATAGAGCAAATTATTTAAACAAAAAAAAAGTTTAAACCAAAAAAAGTTTTTTTTTTTTTTTTTTTTAAATAAAAACCATCGTTTTTGCCAACCCCGTTTTCAGGGAAGTCTCGATATTTGATTTTATTTACTTAAAACCGTATGAACACTGTCATAAAAGGCTATGCTGTGATAAAGTAAAATATACCGGTACTATAAAGATAAGTTGGGGCTGCCCTAGCCTAGCCGGTAACACGGCTGTCTTAAACGCAATAGAAACTGGTTCAAACCTGAGTCCAAACTAAGAATCTTTGTTGGTGCTTGAGCACGCACGCAGTCGGCGCGCATGGTTTAGAAAATTGGTAATTTAAGTAAAAGTTACGAAAATTTAGTAATCATTTTGATAGCCAACAAATACTAGTTTCATATTGTTTTAATACCACCATCTAGTAAAAGACTGAGCAACATTTCATCGTTCATTTAAGTCTACATGTGGTGGTATTTTCGCCATTTCGACGCTCTGTTATAAGGAACTGAAAACTAGGTTCTTCCTGCTTTCTACTAACATTATACCTACCTTTGTAATCCTTGTTGAAGTATTTTGCTACAGCGGTAAATTATTTGTATAAACTGTGGTGGTTCTAGCTTTAGAAGCTTTCGAGTCAAGTTTTTACTTCGTGCCTTTTCCACCCACGTTATTAGCGTCTTCACTTCTTGTTTGTTTATTATACATTGTAAATAATATAATTTTGAAATGCTGTTTGACAGTATGACTTCTTTTGCAGATGAACGAATAAGTTTCGAAGTGTTCCTGCCAATCTATCAGGCAATTTCAAAGAATAAAAGCACCGATACAGCAGATGATTTCATTGAAGGTCTTCGTCATTTTGACAAGGATGGCAATGGATACATCTCGTCTGCAGAACTTCGGCATCTGTTAACAACTCTAGGTAAGTCCGCGGCGCATTTGATAAGTGGTTTGCTTTTAGAGATTTGCGTATTGTGATCGTGGTCTCGAGTTTAAATCCCATATATGAGCAGCATTCAGTTCAACTTGCGTACCTTCCTTAACAGAAAAAGAAACAATTTCAGAGATTGTGGTAATTTGCATAAAACACATTGAAGACATGTGGAGTAGTTTAGTATTATACATGGCTGTCGAACTAGTACTCTGAGAGAACTTTTTCGCTCCCAAAGTATTGGCTAATTCCTTGCAAGAAGACAGAAAACAGAGTATGCATAGCCAGATTTCTGTATTTCTAGGTGAGTTGTTAGAAAACGTCATGTGATTGTCCAATATCTTTATTGTTTGCTTTGGTGAGTTCTACGTGCAAAGGTTATTCTGTAGGTTAAAGATGTTCAGAAACAAATGTGACGATAGTGAAAACGATCGTGGCGAAGGGGCAAGATCAATTGATCGCTTTGAATTTAATGTCCGTTTTTAGTGTATAAGAGAGGTACTGCTTAGTGTTGAACCCAAAGAACTAGTGGAATTTGTATCCGAGGCAAAACCGCACCAGTGATTGAATTCCGGACCACGACCGCGTTAGCACCTTGAGCACAAAGGGCTCGACATGAGGCTCTATTCACTGTTTAGTCGGTTGCCTTTGCCGGACTGAACCTTTAAGTAACATACAATCCAAGTAAAATATTTGGTCATGGTGTGAGTATTTTACGTGATAGAAGTAGCATTATACTTACATTATAAAGCGAATTCAAGTGTGATTCTGATTCTTACGCAAGACTCCCACATGGTTATAGTCATTGTCAAAAGTCTCAGCGCACTGCTGATTTTTCAGAATTTTCTAAACAAAAGATTTTGTATCCATACAAACCCTGTTTGTTGGACTGGTTTTATAAAATAAACATCGTTGTTCATATAAGGAGACGAAAATATGTGATCCTGTTTCCATTGACACAAAATTATTGGGTATTTTCGCTTTCATCGAAATGCTGACCCGTACCCATAAGAGCATTACAAATTCCAGGCATTTACTTGATCAATTCATCCTACTTCTGCGAAACTATACAACTCCAGCAGCTTTGAAGAGCCTTTTAAAGACCTTCAGTATTCGATGGCATTTATTTACGAACTGCTCTGATAAGTTCATCTTACAAGGGCTCGATGAATGACAAATCCGGTGATTGTGGTGACTTTTTTGTCTTCTTTGCTTTGCAGATAATTGCTACATAACTTGGAAGAATCTTTGGCTTGTAATATTGTATTACATAGTTACTGCCCAAAGTCTGTTTTCAATGGAATTCCATGCTTCACTGAAAGTATATAAAACTCGTTTTGTCCATTATTCCGTTAATTCGTACGAAATTATCAACTTATTTGGTTGTAGAACATCCCTGAAATGACTCTGCCTTCTCCGTGTTTTACTATATGCATTACACGTTCGGAATGGTTTCTTTAGCCAATCCAACCTCCGACCATAAATCTGAAGGCTCATTTCCGTGTAATATTTACACCAGTTTGTGCGTGTCTTTCAGGTGTATGATGCACTGCTTCGCACGTGTTCAACTACTGAGTGATTTTTCTCAGAAAATGTCTCTTCTCTCAAAATAACTACTTGAACACGTGTTTCAGTACTAGGTTAATAATTTCTCTTCTGTATTTTATAGCATTTTCATGTTCTTCATACTATTGGTTCACGTGAATCAAAATAGTATAATAGCATGTGAGTTAGAATTGTCACATATCCCCACCTAATTTTATCTATATCACAAAATTGAGTACCGCAAACACTTGTTCGTTGTAGTAAAGAGACAACTGCTGATAAAGGTTCACACAAACACCGTAGGTGTCGTTGAAACGATGCATCATCAAACAAAACATGACGTTAGTTCTTTTCTTTCATTAATTGTCCGTATGTTACCAAGCAGCTTACCGCGATGTTTCTCGATGTAAACACCACAACGCATTTTCGTATATATACAACGTTGTTCAGTTGGAAAAATTGAAAAATCAGTAGTGGGCTTACCTGTAACAAGGACTGTAAGTTAATGCGCCTTCGAAGTGGGAGATCTGAATTTGATTCCTGGTGCGAGCACATATGCTTTGGATCTCACTTTGAGATGTATCTCCACGTCTTTTATAGCTTCGGTATTGTAAATGAACGTTAACTACAAGTGAATCGACCTGCTATAATACTGTATATTCCTTTTATGTAGTGTCATTTTGTACATTCCACAGAGCGTATTATCGCTCATTTACAACAGTTAAATTACCGAGCAGCCCTTTTGTGTCATGAACCAAGGAGACAATGCTGTTAACCAACATCTTGAGAAATTAGCACCCAAACAACTTTCATTGTGACAACTCTGGTATTCATAAACAAAAGTTCAGTATGCATCGTCTGGAGATGAATCACTCTCAATGTTATAGATCAGTTTTTCTATTATACCGTAAAGTAGAATTTTTAATAAATTAAATCATTGGAGTGACTGAGTGTATACGGATACTGGGATCCCTTCCATTATTAATAAAATTACATTGAAAATATTCTACATTAACTCATTCAAAAATTACCAGCACATAGTTACTGCGACGCTATCTCGCGAATATTTTGACTTATAATCCGTTAATAAAAACAAACTACGTATTTGGAATCGGCGTGCAAATATTTATGAAGTGGCACTCCGCGTATTTATGTATGTGAAATTCAGACAGAGAACTTAACCATTGTCTGTTGTAACATAATGTAAGATGTTTAACCTATCATTCTATTTACTACTAACTTATTTACAACTAATGCCTTATATTTGGATTTTGGCAGGTGAGAAGCTGACAGACGAAGAAGTTGAGCAACTATTATCAGGTCAGGAGGACTCTCAAGGAAATGTAAACTATGAGGAATTTGTGAGAATGGTGATGTGTGGATAGAAGTATTTGTCAAATTATCCTCTTTCAATACTGCACAAAGTGTTGAAGAAATGTACCTATTCCCTTTTTGACCCTTTCCATTGAACATAACCCCATATGTATTTTATATATATATTTATAGATTTCTTCCTTATAAAATGTTGATAACTAGCGATGAAAACAACGTGATTTCATAGGTGCTGTTTTTAATTCAACGCTGGCTGTAACAAAGAAAATATTGCCTTATTATAGCAAGAAATCATGTCGCATATACAGTAAGGATACTTACCGTTGTTATATTGTGAAATGTTGAAGCAGAAACATTTTTCCGATGTAGCTTTACAGCTGTTATTTTCACTTTTTTTTTCCCTTAGGTTTTGTTTTGTGTTCTTTTGTACAATAATATCAAATTTGAGAGTGTGAAAACAGTGCAGACATAATGTATCAAAACAGTTATCTTTGTCGTAACTATTGAGTAAATTGCTCAGCGTGTATAGCAGGTGTTTTTTGAGATTTTCGTTTTTGAACAGGAAAATTAGGCGAATTAGAGAAATCAAGATCTTGTAAAGCTACGTATGTTATTTGACTATAAACGGCATTATAATAACCTCCGAAGGACTGAAGATGTATATTGTTTATTTCCTACCTAGTATTTAAAAGTTACAGTATGTATTATAATTTTTCTTTAATCTACTTTCTTTTCATCTTTATAATGCAATCATATTAATAACAGAAATAACTTAGGGAGCCTAATTTCACATTCCAGAAAGCCTATGTTTAAATAATAGTAATAATTGTAATACAGCTGGAATGTAAGTGATATAAAAGTAACAATAAATTTATTACTTTATTTTAATAAAAGCTGAAAGCTAGATTGTTTTTTTCTTGAATCATACCATATTACCTTATGTTTCTGAGGTTAGGCAAGGCTACAAGCAGTTTTGTGTTGGTTGTATATGGCATCTCTTAGGTCCTTGTCCTTAGCCACAACACAGCACAAAGCGCGAAGCAACAATTGCATAATCCATATAAATAAATCAATAAACAATAACTAACTTCGTGTGTTATTCCATATGATGATTTGTTTTTATTATTTATTTATTTGGTATAATATAAAAGTTAATATACAGTATGTTATATACGAATATCATTATGTTGCTCATTCTTTGATCTATGTAATTATATATTTTTTTTTCTCAGATTGGCTTAGAAATTTAAAGACATGAAATTATTAATAATGAATCGGAAGAGACTTACCTTTTCTTTCTTTCTGTACTAATCTTAAAGTATTCTACGGACGATCATAATTCTTCAAATTATCATTAATATTTCGAGCACATTTCTCGAGTGCTGATCATCAGAATTGTTGAATAAGCTTATATCATTTTACACACAGAGTTGATCACATGCTCTGATGCTATACTTCAGTAAAATTACATAAGAGCTTTTTAGTAACAGTATATAAGTACCATAACGAAAAAACCCTGTACATACACTTACTCCATTAATTACCGGGTAATATAATATTACCTGGTCAGAAATTTATTTCTAATGTCTATTTACATATAACAGTGTGTTCATAAATTATTCTACAAGAGGGTGTTAGAAGAAATCAGTTTTCGATTGGGTCTGTGTGATTGGATGAATTCTACTAAGTCTCTCTTACAGAAGAATTTATGAATTTTTAATATCTGTAAATAGATATCAGAAACAAATTATTGACCAGGTAATAGTGCACTACCCGGTCATTACTGGAATAAATATATGTTCTCACTATAGGGTTTTCCGTAATTACAGTTCTGGTCACAAAAAGTGGGACTGCCTTCTAGAGACTGTCTAAAAAAAAAAAATACCTTAGATCCTTACGAATTCTCTATAGGTCTGGCTCTTTGTCTCTGCATTTTTGTTAGTCAGGGTGGAAATTGAACGATAATATTGCACTGTGTATATGATAATTTTGTTGTAGACTAACAAAATAGCTTAGAAATTTTACCAGAATATGAGAAATATGGAACATATATACCAGGGTAGGTGGTGTGTTAGCATCATGGCGGACTATTGCTGAAGCATAAACAGACGAACAGCAGAAGCAAAGTATAAGAAATTCACCAAAGTTTACAGAAAAAAGCGTGTGAAAACAACAGAAAAGCATTTCAGTGTTCCCACTCGTCCTGGAAAACCTGGAAATGTCCTTGAAAATGCATTTCTGTCCTTAAAATTTACAGAAATACTGAATGTCAGATTTTTCATAATTATAATAAAGATTCTATTGATTGCTATTTTTGTTTACCATTCCTGTGTTTGTGCTGCATAATAATTAGTCATGATCCTGCATGTGTGGATGGTTGGTGGGCTTTCTTTCTCCCTACAGGATGTTGGCTAGGAGAACTTCTCTTTGTCTTTCATCCACTAGTGTGTCAATCCATTCTTGGATACTGTCTTCACTAGCACTATCCTCCAGAAACTGAGCTTTGTACCAGTATAAATCCTCTATAATCAGTCTTATTTTCTTATTCTTCAGTAAAATTTCCTATGGATGCTATTTGTCTATAGATATCTATCTATAGTTGAGGAAATCACACAACTCCATACTCAGTTGAAAAACTTGTAATATAATTCCTCCCCCCCCCCTCTAAATTATATCTATCACACTGTCACGCAGTGAAGATGCCATGTACGAAAAATAGATTTTTGTTGTTTGTAAATTTTTTTGGTGCACAATTAAAATGTAGAAAGAATGAAAATACATGTGCTGGATGTGGGTGGATCGGGTGCCTTGGGGAGTTGGGAGGCCGCCAAATAAAAAGCAGCACATTATGCTGTGCTTTGTGTATTAATACTGTGCTTGCATTAATATTCACTGCATAAGCTACTGTACTTTTCATTTTACTGTTGAGAGTTTCGAACGTGCAGTTACAATCCTGTTATACCTTGCTGTGCCGAAGTCCTGGAAAATTGGTGATTTGTCCTGGAAACTTCCTGGAAATTGTTTTGGGAAAGAGTGGGAACCCTGGTATTTGTTTTACATATTCATCAGATGTAGAGTTGTGTGTGTATATGTAGATCTAAGAATGAAAATAGGTTTGTAGATGAATGTATTCATGTTCATTCACATTTACATATAAATTTATAAATATTTCAGAGCAGACATCTCTATAGTTCCTTCGTTTTCTGTTCAAATATATAATATGTACATATAAAATTTGCGGTATGGTTGGATTTTTAAAGTCAGTTTGCGGAAAAACCTAGGGTGATGAGAAAATGAAATTCATTTTCGGAATCAGCGAGCCAAGAACTATTAAATTCACTATCAAAACGAAAACAAGTTTTAGATAGTTTTCATTTGCAGCCCTGTGTACTTAATAGGATGGAAATATTTACAGAACAAAATAAAGCAAATATTCATAGAAGAAAAATAAAGAAAACAAAAGGGACATAAGACCTCATGAATATTAACAAAATAATAATAAATTAAAACTGTGGTTTAAAGGAGTGCGTGGCCTTAACAAAACTCAAAGTAAATCACTCTAATTTAAAAGCATACCCTTGCGAATTACCAAATGTTTCTTCAAGCACTAAACAAATTCCACAAAATATAGGCTCTTTTATAGCAAAATCTTTTACAGCTCCATAACTCTTGAAGCTTATCTAGTCTTATTTTGTACTCAACTAAGGCACTTTCTTATTACTGAGTAATAATTACTATATATTCTAGTGTCTATACTTTCTTTTATCGTATGGTACTATACTATAGTGCCTATACATCTTTATTCTCTTAGTGTGTCTTTTACTCTCTTTATTATCTTAGAACAATATCTTTTCAAAATGAACAAAACCAATGCTAGCAAGTAGGGCGGAAAACCGATCGCCAAAATAACTTCAATGAACAACGTAACTATGTGCGCAGACCATGACTAGCAAAACAAATGTGGGAAGTGCTTGATTTATATATATATATATATATAATATACTGCATAGTAGAGAATGGACTTAACTCGAGCGGAATGAATCAACGGCAAATCGGAGGTGCACTAGAACCCTTTCGCAAAAGGGTAATCATACATATAACTTACTAATGGATCAAGATCTTTTAAACAATACAAACAATTAAAATGAATACTAGGGTGCTTTAAGAGTATGTAAGGTCAACAAGCGAGTAACCTGCACTAAACAACTCATAATTGAGAAACTTCGAAAACCACGCATCAGAATATGCGAAACTTGCACTTGAATAAAATCAATAGGTCACTAATGACATAATGGGCCTTATGGGCCGTTCTGACGCGTGATCAGTGCCATATTAAAGTCTGACGAACATGAAAAAATGAAATGAAATCTTTGAGTTTTACGTTCCATGGTTATGCCGGCTAGGCTAAAGGAGATGATGATGGAAATAATGAATGAAATGGTGGAATGAAGAAATTGACAGGAAACGGGAAAACCCCGAGGAAACCCACGCACACATTGTTCGTCCACCATAAAGTTCACTTGGCGGGAGCAGGGTTTGAATACAGTGGACCCCATGCACCAGATGTGAACGCTCTATCACTTGACTTACATATGTTTCCTGCAGTAGTCAGGCCTTTAATATGACTAATCATACGCAGGGTGTCTACTGATACTGGAAATACTTGAAATACTGGAAATATACTGGAATTTTGATCCATATACTGGAAAAATTATGAAATATACAAATATCATTAACGTCCGGATTTGTATGTAAAAACTTTTTTTTCAAACACTTACACACCCAAAACAAAGTTTATCCTAATTAAGAGTCTGCAAGTGTAAATTACAAATTTTATTTCACAAAAAACATTTTCTGAAAAAAGTTATGTAAATAAATATTTTAGACAGTTTTGTAATAAATACATATTTTTAATAATTTTCCCTTATTTGATGCTAAATTTCACAATGAATTGCTCTTGCTTTCAAAAGAACTTAACATCGGGAAAAGAATAGGCTACATAAATCTATCCATCGTAGTTACAAGCGTTTTCCCACCTGCAGAAACAGCGTCGTCATAAATTCTGTTTATCAGCGCTGGGATAACTTGTGCCAAATAAAGAGCTTCTAAAGGAGCGCTTTGTACTTTGAAGCCAAAATTGACCGTAGGTGAAGGGGAGGTAATCGTAGGCACAGCACTATATTTTATATTACTAAAGAAGGAGACTGGTTTCGTTGCAGTGCGTTATCATTGCCTTCACCATCACGTGATTTGTCAGTCGCGGTGATACTAGGCCTTCCAGTTCGGCTTCAAAATCCCACCCTGATTGTCATTCTTTTACTGGAAGCTTTTTGATGCCAAACGTCTCTTTCCTTCGTAACATTATCGCGTTTCAGTCTAGACATTTGACACTATTGCCTTATATACAGAGACAACTTCTGAGACTCTTGTTAATTGAGTCGTTGTCGTACAGTGGAGTAGTTCATATTTTTGGATCTGTGAATTGACGATGCCCAAAGTGAAATCCAGTGTGCGTGAACGTTCAGAAAACTATGTACTGGAATTTAAAAACATTTATAGCACGGACTGTAAAATCTTATTTTGTCAACCGTGTTCGAAACATGTAAATGCAGATGAACGTTCCCAGGTAGTGCAACACTTACCAGGTAGTAAACATATCGCTGCTCGTCACATGTATCATCGTGACAAGTTCTCATCGGAATACCTACTGCACCCTAATCTTCCAGCGTCACAACAAATGCACAGTACTATTTAGATTTATGTAAAGCGTTCGTTTCTGCTGACATAGCCCTGAATAAGGTAAACAATCCCGGGCTCCGAAATTTCTTACCAAATATACAAACCTAAGTCCTCCAGATGAATCAATGCTTCGGAAAGCTAGCTACCTAAGTGCTATGAAGAAACATCAACACACATTAGGTCCGTATGTGGAAACGAAAAAAAAAATGGACGAACATTGATGAAACAAAGTGATTCTGTTAGTGTTAGAAAAGTAGTAAATGTTATAGTAGGTGTAATGAAAAATGATGCAATATTTTCCAAACAATATTTCTTGCTGGCCTCTAAAGAACTTTCAGTTACGAATCACGTGGCAATTGCCATGCTGTTCAATGAATCTTCGCACATTTTGTGGCCGAATGGTTTGAAATATGACAATGTTTTGCTTTTTCTGGCTGAAAGTGCTCCTTATATGAGGAAAATTGGTGATGCTCTTTCTGTATGCTACCCTAATATGATTTACATGACATGTCGTGCACGTCCTATGTTAACTGTGTGAAGAAAAAAAAATCCGAACACTTTATCCTGAAGTGGACAAGTTAGTGTCAAATGGGGAAAAAATTGTGAAATTGCCAACTACAATCGAACTTTTCACAGAAACAAATCCCGATCTTTCACTTCAACCAACACCCGTAATCGCTTGGTGAAGTATGAAGCGTTTGTATCTGTAGTAGCTAAACTAAACCCAGATGATTGACTCATTCTATAAAGAAACTAGAAGCTACGGGAGATTTATTGAGTACTTCGGTTAAAGAAGTAGAGTGCGTTGAAAGAAAGCTGAATGTTCTTTCTGCTTCGAAAGCTGAAGTCGTAAGAAAAAGAATAAGGATTTGCTTCAGAAAAACATTGGGTATAAAACCCTATGTAAACTATCAGAAGTATTGGAAGGCCAAAACACAGGTGAAGTTGGAGTGAATATTCGTTATATGTCCCTTTTCCAATACGCGTGGTTAACATCAAGTGATGTAGAACGTTTCTTTTCTGTGACAATAGGCTTAGCTTTACGATAGACAATTTGGAAAACATGTTAGTTACTCATTGCAATGCCGATGGAATTTCGATATCTGATGAATAGGAGCTATTAGTAAGCACCAGTGTTTATTTTTCTTATGTGGGGCGTTTTCCCGTACTTTTCCTTATTATTTTTTGTTAAATATTTTTTTTAATTCTTAACACATATTTTTTCATTTTTAGCACACAAAAATAAATATTTTGCAGCTTTTTAGCACATAAAAATCAGAGCTATAATTATTATTATTTATAATCTACCCTGTATTTTTGAACTCCAAAAGTCCAGAGAACATGGGCGTCTCTGACGGGGGGATGAGGGGGACGCGTCCCCCCAATATTTTAAGTACAAAATATTCAATATTTTATTCTAATCTAATTTATTTACTAACGACAGAATATCATATAAATAATAATTATTATTTGGAATATAATATTCAGGCTGTGAAACGATTATAACAAGAGTTATTGATATACTTAAGGGGTCCGTGAAGGTAAGCAGTAAGGTCACAAAGGGAATCCAAGATAATAAACAGGTTGGGCTAGGTAGTAACATTTCAACTACTTTCTTTGATGTCCCCCCCCCCCCCAAATTTTACATGCCAGAGAATAACAATCTTGCATTATAACTAGAATAGAATAATACACAATTATTTATATGAGTTATAATATACCTGAATAATACATTTATATAATACAAATAATGCTCTTGGCTCACTTTATCAGGTCTCCGAGCAGGGTGTCTACGATCCATGAAAGTCATGAATTGAGGTTGTTGATCAAAAGAAAGTAGTAAAATTGAGCTTCAGATCATGAAAAAAGTGATTTTATAGAACAATACTTACGTAATACAGTACAGTTACTGAAATAATAAGTTGTGATTTTTCCTAATGATCCGGCGTTAAGAAGTGACGCCATCTCTCTTGGGGTTGCAGATAGTCACTAACTTCCCTTTCTACTAATACTGTTTTCAGTTTCCACTTCTTTTTAAATGCCTCACGTATAATAATAATGGATGCATTATATTATATGAAATGCTTCAAGTACAGTGTACAGGCTGCAAACTGTCAGTAAAGTCAGTAAAAGTATGCCCAATGATGGGAAACTGAGGACCAGTTTTAATGATGCTTGGTATGGATGTGGCACATTACTTGTGTAAAGATTTCAGCGCTTTCATGAGCAGCTACATATACCTAATCATTTGTATTTCAAATAAATCAAGGCTAACTAAATTTATTAAAAATAAAATATTCATTTGATGCTAAAAGAAATTAGAAACCTGAAGTCATCAAGAGTGTGATTATTCCTAAAGAACTTTAAAAAAAAATCATTGTATTAGGTACTGGAATTTTGAAATTAAAACTCAGTAGACACCCTGATACGTCAAAACGACTCTGCATAAGGCCTAGTGTCTTTAAAATAAAATTCAGAGTGTACACTACAGGGGGGGGATCGCCCTCCCCCCCCCAGAAGAGGAAACTTTCTTATTTTACATATATAAATAAAACCCATCCCAAAGTTTGGAGCCCTTAAAAGTAGCAGTATGACAACCCACCGCCCCCCCAGAAGTCGGTCCTGGATCCGCCCCTGGTACACTACAAGGATGTACCCAAAACTTCCTGGACACTGCTCATAACATGCAAATCGCTTGTATTTCACGAATTTCCCGCTAGGATGTGTTGCGGTGGTGTCAGTGTGCCAAGTAGCTTGGTTTCAAGGTATATAAAATAACAGGTAGCCCCAGTTCGCGATTAGCGTTCTGATTGGCTCCCTGTCCGTGACGTCATGTGGAGGTATCAGTGAACATTTCTTTCGATTGCCTGCTTGTTACACTTCGCGCTTTATTCGTAAAACTGGATTCAAAACATAATTATGAACTTCCTTGTCTTTCCAAATATAAATAATAAGCTTTTTCTACAAACAGATGAGACGATATAATTTAATAAATATATAAATACCGTCAATAATTATTAATTATCTATATAAATAAAAATGAATATAGTGTTTACTCGCTAATTCATTCTAGAGCTTTGGATCGATTTTTATAATTTTTAGTACCGTACATGAGTTGACCTGGCCCTTATTACTTTGATTAAAAAGCGAATCCTAAGGGGGTAGAAGGGGTTCAAAATTTGTACCTAAACTACAGTATCTCACGAACCTATCAAGTTAGAAAGATGAAACTCGGTATATAAACTCATTAAGCTTAAAGAAAAACATGTTCCATTGTTTTTGAAAATTTCCGTTTTAAGGGGAAGAGGGGCATTTTCTATTCATTGTAACATGTTTGATGGCTAAATCCTCCTCGACCAACTTTAACGATTTTTGGTACTTTAATGCAGCCAGGCCTAACTTAGGATCTTATCATTTTTTCTCTCGGGATGAGAGGAGATAGGGTGGATGTGCCAGATAATCAAAAATAGCCGAAATTGGTGTCCAGTCCATAATTTTCAGGGTCACTGAAATGAGTAGTGACCATTCCGATACCGTTTAAAACCAAATTCATCCTCTTTGGGCGTTGGGAAGGGGTGGCATTATGGATTTTTGTCGTTGCACTTTCATTGAAACGTGAATTCTAAGGGTGGAAGGAGTTCAAATACTTTCCATAAACCAATCCTCTCTATAAGAACATTTCAGGTAGTAAAATACATAAAGCAAACATTAAAAATTTCAGAGATTCCGAGTATGTAATAACAAATTAGGTTAGATTGTGTTAGGATAGGTTAGGTTATGTTAGACGTCTAATCTACCCTAACCTAATATAACCGAATCTAACCTAACCTAATTTGATTAGATTAGGTTAAGTTAGGTCAGGTTAGAAATCTAACCTAACCCGTTGTATTTAGTGTGTATTAACCAAATTGTCAGAAATCGTGACTGCAAAATACTTCCTTTACATTACTAATATTTGTTTATAACACATTTTACACTATGTAACACATTTTACATTATGTATTACTGGTTATAAGTTGCACAGATATCTATAGAGTGGTATACATACATAAAAGAACCACCTTCATAGGAAAAAATTTGCAGTTATTTGTCCTACACTTTGCCCTTCGATTTATCGGAATTTAGTTTTTGTGGCTTAGCCCCCTCTCTCGGCCAGCCCTTCAATTATAAGAATATGGTAAGAGTACACTTTGATCAGTAAAAATGATTTTGTCACACGATGTGGCATTCGAGAAGGAATAAAATCAATGTAATTTGTACGTAACAGGTACGGTTCGGTTAAACAAGATTAGATTAGGTAAGATTAGGTAAAGTTAGGTTCGGTTCGGTTCGTAATAGGTTCCTATGAAAGTTCTGCTCAAAGTGCACTTTGAGCACTTTGCTAGAATAATGTTTCAGGTACTTAACAAAACTTACGAATATCATTTAAACTAAAGAATATATGAGAGTCTACATTTATATTCTCGTTGGTACCCCCTTCCACTTCGCTTTACGTACATAAACTCCTTAAGCTTCAGGCTCTCAGAAACAAATGTCATAAAAGTAAAATTAATTATTGTTGTTACACACCTGTTTTTCAACTTGACTAGTGTCTAGTTTATTTTTCCCCATGCCAGTTTGGTATCAATAATTAAGGAGCAGCGTCAGATCTTAAACACTGCTTTCGCAGGAAACTTAGAAGCTCGTTTTTTCAAACTCTTTGATAATCGTCTGGTGAAAAGTGAGCAGAACATATTAGTGCGTTATCCACATTAAAAGTGTTCTTTCACTTACAGCGGAAAATCAATCTTTTTCGAAGTTCATCATTTTTAGGGAATCGATGGAATATTATTTCATTTGTATTGCTTTCTATGTTATTAGAATGAGCTACTGCATAAGTAAAATAACTTTTCCCCATCTTGAAACAGTAGTGTTATTGTTTGTGCATAATTTCATTTATTTTGAAAAATACCGCGATACCTCCACGTGACGTCACCGACCGCAAAGTATCCTGGGAAAAATGAGAGCAGAAAAGCTATCCCGAGAGTCCCCTTGCTTGGTTTGAAGTGGGAGCGTTTGAATGTTGCACGTGTTTTCGTGTATGTGCCGTCTGCGATTTTTCTTCATCTCGGCGGTATGGCGGAAGTTGAAGAACAAAGGGTGTACATCAAATTCTGTGTAGCATCGGGTGAAATGTCATTACAGGCGATAAGAGCATCTTTTATGCTTACTACGCAGAAACTAAACTGCAGTCTTCTCAATGGAAGAGTCCTGGGTCTCTAGTGTTGCCACGAGACGGGACAGAATCCTTTTAGACGAGATACGAGACGAGACAGACAACTTGTCCCGTCTCGGAAACGAGACGAGACATGAGACTGGACGGGACGTCTCCTGAAATGTCTCGTCTCGTGTCTCGAAAATGAAAACGCTGGCGAGAATGGCCAAGATTGAAATTGCCAGTGGTCATATAGATTGCAAAAGGAAAATCCCCTTTGTGAGAAAACATGTTGAAAAACCTTCATAGAAAAGTGTCCTCTGTCTATTGAATGAAACAATCGTGATACATGAGCTTCCAGGAATATCATCCTTAATGTCTTGTCCCCAATTCCCTTTGCTGTAAACTGAGGAATTCTCATTTTTTTTTCATTTCTGGCTGGAATGATGACAAACAAAATCAAAGACAGGGAAGATTTTTGCCAGGTCAAGAAACCGAACTGCCACCACCATCTATTTAATTTGAAAACTGGGTAAGGTCTACACTCATTACAGGCTGTAGTTGAAAGTTCTGGCTGAGATGGCGGAAGAGAACAGAACAGACTACACTTGTCTTTATTCTCTGGTGGCGGTATTCTTTTTGCTATATGAACCGAAAACGGCAATTGAAGTATGTCATCTTGCAACTAAAATTTGGTCTTTCTCTCTCTCTCTCTCACACACACACATACATACATACACATAAAAGCACACTTTTACCATTTTACCAATCGCTCATTATTATACAGCAGTCATGTTGTAAAATTTATCTCTTCGTTTGGAAGGCGGGCGAAGGACAAAGAAAGCAAAGATGTTATCGACGAACGCTTCAAATTGTTTGTTTTCAACAAATTTATGATACTAACAATAACACTTTAGGTGAAGAGGTTTTACAGGGAGACCTTCGTTTTGTTACGCGGAAATGTTTGATCTGACCAGAGTGTGAAATTGCCCTCTGCTTCCACGCTGAGAGGAGGGGAATACTTCCCTTTCCTAGTGAATAATATTCATTAGGACCTGAATTATCTTCAGAAATAGTTTCTTACAGAGTGTAAAGAACATTTGGTATAATATTCATGGAACTCCGTTGAAAGCAGAAAATATCATGAGAATGATCAAAATTCGAACATTGAAGAACATAATTAACAGAAAAGAAATAGGATACCCAAACCATATTTTTAAACCTGCTATAAAATGTATATCCTATATTTTTACTAATTCCTTGCTCCCATGAAAGTATCCTGGGGGGATATTTTCTCCAATTTTTTCAGACTGAAATCCTTTTATCCCGTACGATTTCGCCCCCTGACACAATACGAAAAAACAAATGCTGTTAAAATCCATACACATGACCCTTCCGGGACTCAACCGGGGGCCTTCAAGCCGATGGTCTATCGCCACAGACCGCTCGGCTTGGTATGAAGATATACGTTATATGATTGCGAATAGATCACGAAAAATATAAGAAACTTTAATCCAAAATGGCCACCCAAAAATCAACTTTTTTCTTTAGACTACTAGCTAATCTGGGTGTAGTCATGAGTTTGTTATACAAACGGGGCAACCACCACATAGTAGCACACACACCGCGGTTATGGGAACAGATTTGAACCATGGAGGTGAAGACTGGCCCCAAGCATTCTTTGGTCCGATGTGTCGTTCAGCTCCCATTACTATGGCACTTTAAGAAGAGCTTACTGTACAGTAAAATAAAATTTCAATCAAATATTTTCCATTACTCAATAAAATTATTTGGTTCCGAGCTTTTTTTTAAAAAAAAAAATAATTGCAACAAATCTAAACATGCTAAAATGAAAAGTAGTTTTTGGATTGGTATGGGTTAACACTGTGAAACCTAAAGGCTGGAATATATGAAATCAAAGTGTACACACATATCTATCTCTCTATTTATCTATATATCTTTCCATCTCTCTCTCTCTCTCTCTCTCTCTCTCTCTCTCTCTATATATATATATATATATATATATATATATATATATATATATATATATATATATATATATATATATATATATATATATATATATATATTAGTGCTCTCACGGGTCGGGTCGGGTCAGGTCAACTCGGGTCGGGTTGTCGGGTCGGGTCAGTTCACTTTGGTCGACTGAGTTTAGGTTGAGCTTAAACACGGCTGGAATCGAAAGCTGCTGTTTTTCACTAGCTGCCTAATTAAAAATAGCAATTTTCACAAAAGAGACACTGACCAAAGCTTAAAACCCACTTTATTTTAAATTATAATTTGTAACTGTTTCGGATATGCTAGATATCCGATATCATTTGTTTGCGCCTTACAGGTACATATATACAGAAAGGGAAAGTAAAAGATGCCACCAAAAAGTACAGAAAGTGCATAAGTTCAAAAAGTAAACATAACAATATAGTATGGAGTTCTTACGTACTATTCATTGTTGGCGGAAAAATTTCTTCTTATACTTTTTTCTTTTCTCCACATCAAAGGATTACACCGAAAAGTTTAAAGAAATGAAAATAAGCTTTTGCATTGTAAATATTGGTTTTAAAAAATATTAAAACAGTATGTTAAACTTTCAGTGAAAGAGAATTTTCCAAGAATTGTGCTATATATTTTAAATTATGCTTTATACTTTATTTTCTAAAATTATGCTTTTAAAACTAGTTTCTTCTGGACCCTTAGACAATCACAATCATGTTCAAGGTACCAATCATATGTGTAAATTGCTGTTATGCTTTATATGCTTTTTATGCTTTTGGGTTGCTCTATTAATATGTTTGGGAGGATTTTGAGTTCTCACTTTAATGTTTGCAGATCACTCCATAATGCTGGGTTATAGGCTCGACAATGTTGTAATTTAAAAAAGTTTTTACTTTTTGGATGTAGAGTGGTGATTGATCTGATGATTTTGCAACATGATACAAAGCGGTTTTCCATATCAGTGATTGTCTATCAATAGTAGGTAGAAAAATGTCTCTTGATAGATTCATTATCTTTAGAAAATTCGTTTTCTGCATCGAATGAAGGAAAAGATTCATCCAAAATGAATTTGTGATATTTCGATGGCGGGTGCCTAGTTCGTTTCCACGAGGAACCCCTATATTCTATTTGTTTCCGGCTCTGGAATTCGAGACCATTTTCTTTGCACATCTCCAAACATTCTTGATAAATTTGTTCGAATATTGTTCGTTGAGAGTCATATTTACCAGACCTCATCTTGGACAGCGTTTGAACTAGTGTATCTACAAGGATCAAACCTTCTGACATGTCTGCATCTACTTGAGATAAGGCAAAACTCAAAGTTGTAGCATGACACCTGTAATCTTAATTTTAACAGCCCGATAGCATTCCCTCGTGTACAGATCACACTAATTTTCCGGATGGAATGATGGAAGCAAATAAATATCAGAAGTTCCAGATTTGTTTTAATACAGCATGATAATATAATGTGTTGAAAACAGATTTTATGGAAAAAAAAAGGAATAAATGGATATGATAATTTGTAAAAAAAAAAAAAAAAAAAAAAGTGATAGTGCTTAAGTGAATTATAAGAAAAAGCCTTGAAAAGTAATCAAGATGAACCATTAATATGTTTTTCCTTTGTTATAATAACTTGTCCTAAGGGACAACGATGATAGAAACTAATGAGACTTTATAATTGAAAAAAAAATCATGAAGCACTTAATTTGAAATTAAAGATTGATAACATTTGGTAATATAATGGGGATTCAGGCTGGCAGAGGGGGAGAGTGAAAACGGAGGCAACAGAGACTTTTTTTTTTTTTTTTTTTAAGCCATGTGCAAAGAGATTAATCTTGGACTTCGGGTGAGAGGTTACCATATACTCATGTGAGTTTCAATTGCTATGACTTGTAAAAGTTAGCTAAGAAAGCATAGTTTTAGTTTCCTAGCGTAATTAGTTTTTGTGACAAGTAACTCGTATATGCAAATAGCACGTTAATATCATCTTGTATGTTAGAATTGTCTTTGTGTAAATAAAATTGTAATTAAGCATTTCGAGGTAAAACAGGTTCTTTTACTTAACTTCTACAAAGAAAAGATTAGAACTTACCTCTTATGCACAGATACGACAGCGTGGGATACTGTCGGCCAGTAAATAATATAATCTAAAGTCATCTACCATACGTAACTAAATATAATTGATTAATCATTTTTATTAATCAATAAATAGTTGTTTGGTAGATAAACTCATAATAATAATAATAATAATAATAATAATAATAATAATAATAATAATAATAATAATAATAATAATAATAATAATAATACCAAATTATTTAATGGATGCTATGCATTTGTTCTATGTTGCAATAATCAATGGAAATCAATTACTTAGTGTACGAAGACTTTTTTCGTCCAACACAAGTGTAATGTTTTACTGCAGTGCAGTAAAGTATGCATATCATATTTTAGTATGACTTTCAATATTTAAGCGAATGATAATGCCGACTGATTTTCTATTTTTCTGGTTGTTTGTCAAAAACAAAGGAGATAACTAGATAATGGACAGAGGTTAAAATGAATGTCCAGGTGGTGAGGTCAATGCAAGCATCCCACAGATTTCCGTGAATTAGATCTTTCCGTACTACAAACTAAAACGAGTGGAGCTATTTTATTCTGAATGCAACGGTATTCTGCAGTTCGTAACTTTGTTGTCGAGAGATGTTTTGGAAGTAGTTTCACTTGTAGCCACTGGTAAATCACCGTTTGTCGACCTATAATAGCATCATCTGTGTGTGGGGGGCACTAGGGGGGCCAAGAATTTGAGCAAGGGGGCCTGGCCCCCCTTGGCTCCGCCATTGATGGTGTCCATGGTTCGATCCCAGCTTGTGCTAAGTTGGCTTTGTGGTGGAAAAACGCCGTGTAGTGGGTTTTCTCGGGTTCTCCTGTTTCCTCCCACTTTCTTCATTCCACCATTTCATTCATTTCTCATGGTCACCATATCCCTTAGCCTCGGTGCAGAATCGAGGGATCTTAAAATGAATATTTCATTTTATTTCACCAAGCCCAAGGACACCGATACAAGAACAAGATAAAGATTGGATATGCCAGACGAAGTGCATAGTAATCTTGCTCTTGGCCTTGTTTTGGTGATCACCAAGTAGCGATGAGCGTATTTTCTTGCTTTCCGTATAGTATGAAACACCATAATCAAAATCACACTTGGTCTTTATTTGTACCGATGAGGCGAGCACTCTTGGCTCTTGTATAGCATGAAAGATTGCCAAGACACGTGGTCCGGGTTTAATTCCCAATGTGAGTGCATTTTGACGTTCACCCAGTGTCGTGACCATAGTGCTCTCAAAGGGGTCGGGTTGGGTCAACTCGGGTCGGGTTGTCGGGTCAGGCTACTCGGGTCGGGTCAGTCGGGTCAGCTCGGGTCGGGTTATTCGGGTCGGGTCAATCAGGTCGGATCACGGTTCGGGTCAGTCAATTCGGGTCGGGTCGGGTCGGTCTTCAACCCGACCCGACCCGACCCGTTGAGAGCACTGATATATATATATATATATATATATATATATATATATATATACAAGGGCGGATCCAAGGGAGGGCTAAGGGGCTATAGCCCCCCTCCCTTGAAGCTCAGGTTTACACTGGATAAAATGGACTTCAATCCTGCTTTACACTGGATAAAACGGCAAACTATGGCTTAGCCCCTCCCTTGATCATATCCTGGATCCGCCACTGTATATATATATATATATATATATATATATATATATATATATATATATATATATATACAGACACTATAAAGCAAGTGGGCTGATAGTATACGATAGTGACGGGGATGGTGACACCTTTACATCGAACTTTGCTTGTCGTGTAAACATTATTTGACATTAGTGTCTTCATCTTCGACGTACCTATGAGCAATTTACTGTATATTCGTGTATTGAAACTGGTGAAACAAATTTCAATGTTTCAGAATGAAAAAAAAAAAAAAAAGAAGTCAGGGTCGAGAGGCCTCAGACAACTAACAGCAGAGATATATTATCTTGTAAACCATTTGTCCTTGCCTTGTAAGCTTATTTGAATTTATTTTTAAGACCTATAGGCAACTTTGGCCGAATGGATGATGATGGGAAAATTAGTGGAATGAAGAAAGTGGTAGGATACTAGAAATCTTCGAGAAAACACACACATTCGAAAAATGAAATGAAATCTTTGAGTTTTACGTCCCACGATTATGCCGGTTAGGCTAAAGGAGACAGTGATGATGAGTAATGAATGAAATGGTGGAATGAAGAAAGTGGGAGGAAACGGGAGAACCCCGAGAAAACCTACGCCCACGGTGTTTGTCCACCACAAAGTTCACTTGGCGGCGGCTGGGATCGAATCCGAGACCCCAAGCACCAGAGGTGAACGCTCTACTACTGAGCCACCGCGGTCCCCCCACACATTCGATGTTTGTCCACCACAAAGCTCACATGGCACTAACCGAGATCGAACCGACTACCACATACACCAGAGGTGAAGGCTTCACGGTGTAGCTACCGTGACATTTCTTGTCTTGTGTGTTCTGGGTAATACTTGAAACTTAGTTGTATCTTGATTAGCATGGTGCAGCCTGCTACATTTTACTTTCGTTCCCATGGTATGCTGCTATATTTTTTACGACAAACGAGACGAGACGAAACGGGACAGAACCTCTCGAGACGAGACACGAGACGGGACGACCACATTTTTTCGAGACGAGACACGAGATGAGACATGTTTTGCACGAGACGAGACGAGACAGCCTGAAGTCTCGTCTTGTCTCGTGGCAACACTATGGGTCTTTAAGACCCCCAAAAAATAGAAAGCACGCATGGAAAAGAGCAAATTGAAGACGATGCTTATTTGTTTCTTTGACCAAGAGGGGATCGCACACCGGGAATGTGTCCCACATGGAAGCACGGTCAATGCAGACTTCAACTGTGATGTCCTAAGAAGGTTGTGTGAAAATGTGAGTCTCAAAAGGCCACAGAAATGGCATAACGGTAACCTCATTCACCACCACGACAATGCACCTGCACACCGGTCCTTTAAAGTGGTACAATTTTTGGCTAAGAGCAACATGACAGTGGTTCCCCATCCCCATACTCACCAGACCTGGCCCCCTATGACTTTTTTCTTTTCCCCAAGCTGAAGCTTCGGATGAAGGGGCGAAGATTCGACACCATTCCAGAAATTCAAGAAGAATCGCAGCGGGTACTTGACTATTCAAAAAAAAAAAAAAAAAAACTTCCAGAAATGCTTCCAAGCACGGCAGAAACGCTGGGACCGCTGTATTAATGCTAAAGGGGAGTACTTTGTAGGTGATGGAGGAATTTAACTTCAAAGGTAAACTTTCATTTTACAGATTCAGTCCTGGAACTTTTGGATACCCCCTTGTACTACCACTAATTAAAAAAAAACTAAAAATAGCAAATGAATCACCAACCTTTGACAAGATCATCATATGCAAAGAGGATAAAAATGATGTATAAATATATTTTTTGAAAAAAAAAAAGCTAATAGATAAGAAATAAACCCTGCAATAAAATAAATATTTTAACGTGCTAATCGCAATGATAAATAATTTTTACGTGGCTAAAGAAACAGCACGAATGATGAGATTACGACATAAGAAGAGAGGACAATACGTGACTTTCTCACGCTCAATATATGGCGGGAAGAAAAGGAATTTGCTTAGTTATGATCATCTTGATTACTACCAACATAACACTGACTTTTCTTATTACAATAACCAACCTAAATCGAGATTTCTATATTTGCATATCCCTACACTTTGACACTAAGCTAAATATAATAAATCCCTCCACAGAATTCTGATTTAAGGGGGAAAATTAAATCGTTTCACCTGATAAGAATATAAAATTCTAAATAATGATCAGTGGCGGCGGTTGGAAGTTAAAAGTGGGGGGGGGGCAAGACATGATGTGAACAATTGTATATCAATGTTAGATTTCCTGGTTGTTTCTAACACTGATGAAAGGTTGTATAACTAATAGGATACTACCTTTTTTCACTTAAAATACCGTATATCGTATTTTTATTTTAAGTAAATTCATAAGAGAAATACAGGTAGGTACTAGCACTTTATACTCTTAAACAACAAAAGTGTAAGAAGAGATTTGAGTTCTTGCTCATGAACATCTTAAAATTCTGTCTGGAAAATTGTGTGATCAGATTAATTAATAAATTTGCAAAACAAATAAATAGAAGGGACAATATTAATCATAGTAATAAATAATGACGCTTGTTTTGCAGAAGTTATATTGAAACTGGGAGTTACTGAACAACTTATACTTTTAATTCCACACATCGCATTAAATGAATTATTTTACTCTTAGAAAATGAAATACATTGATTGATTGATTTTAGTTTAGCGTCCCTTTCAGCAGCGAGGCTATATGAGACGTGGACCTACTGATTAACGTGGAATCCGAACCACATGAGCTCCCGCCGGGAATTGAACCCGGGTCTCCCACGCCAAAGGCGCGTACGCTAACCGCTTAGCCACGAAGGAGCTCGAAAAAATGAAACACAGTCAGTACTGCAAGCATATGATATGATATTTAAAGAAATATGAAATTGCAATATTAATTGCTTTGAATTGCAATTAAAACGCAATTTCTGTAGCTTTCTTAACTCCACGGAAAGACAAATAACCAATACGTACTCACGCAGTGGTAAATATTATATGGCACCATTTTTTTTTTCTGTGAAACAGTAATGCATACGAAAACTTTACCAGGGTGTCCACATTCTGGAAAATAAATGAAAATCAGAAAAGGGTCAGGGGAGTAAAAATGAATCAGGTGAAGTCAGGGAAATGGCAGATTGGTCAGGGAAAGTCAGGGAAAAATCGATTTAGGTCCATTGTTCAATTACTGAATTTATGAGATAGCGTTGATTTCTTTACTGTTACTGGATGCAAAATGTGGTGTTCTCAATGATGATATTGAGGGAGTCAGTGTTCTCTGATATAGTTGTTGAAACTAATTTTCTGTGAGAAACACATCTAACTGCATCGTGGCATATTTGCTCAAAAGGGTAGACGCTGTTCTAGAAGAATTGCATGGTGTCATGAGGATATCTGGATAAGTGGCTGAAAACGCGAAGAAATAGTATCTCCAGCTCACAGTGAAAGCTCAGACTGAAGAATTTAAGGAACACTCGAATGAATTCATAGCCAATGACAGAGATGGTATTGGACTTGATGAGTTTTTTCTTAGTCTTAGGAAATGGAAAGAACTTCGTTGACTTATGGTCAGTTATGAAATTGTGTTTTATCTTCTTTCACGGAAACGCATTTTTTGAAAGTGGTTTCATAATAAATAAAATTCTCATTGTTGACAACTTACAAGAAAAATCTCTGGTGGCTCAACGGATCATATATGATTCTGTGATGAGAATAGGTAGATCATCAGGATTAATAATTGCAAGAGGTATGATAAATTCAGTAAGAAGTTCAATGAGACAATATCAGGTGTATTGTGAAAAGAAAAGAGAAATAAATGCTGGAGACGAGAAGAGGATCGGACTCGCGCTCAATTCTTTCAACTGAGCTTGCGCTCACTGAGGCTCGCGATCACTTCTCACAACTAGGCTCGCCCTCATTCGGTCTAGCATTCATTTATCTCGACTGGGCTCAAGCTCAGTCTGACTCGCGCTTACTTATTTCATTAATGCTCGGGCTCACTCAGGCTCGTGCTCAATTATTCAGCCGGAGCACGACTGAGCGCCAGTGCCGAACTCACGAGCGTCGGACTCGCTAGTTTGGACACCTATGACAAAAGCAGCGTATGCATGGCCCGCAATGCACACCCTTTCCCAAAGCAAACATTAAGGGAATAGTTGTGAGACTAATCTAGCAAAGTACACTAGCTCTTGCGCTGAACCCGACTCTTGGCTGGATCGCGCTGACTTGCAGTATTTCAGCCTTTACTATAGAGTTCATTTACTGCTGATTCCTGCCAGTCAGGACTATATTAACAAGTAACACTTCCCAATTGTAACACTAGGATTTTGAAAATATTTGGCAGATAAATACTACAAATAAAGCAAACGAATACGTACTTTTTTAATTTTCTGCGGAAAAACGGTTTTATGGGGCAAAAGCCCCAACAAAATATTTGGGAAGCTGATGTTCGAGAGGCAAAAAGAAGTGGACCGAAGTGAACGAAATTGTGCACAGTTATTGTAGAATGAGAGAATATGTGATTCGTATTTCCCTGAAAAAAATGGTTAGATGTGGCACGGACCCCTCCAAACCTTTGATCACGAAATATCAAAAGTGCTAATAACTTTGTTTGTCAAGACTAAGTTTGTCAGATGTGTAAAGGACATGAAGAATTGCAACGAAACTTTGTGTAAGAACAATAAGCAAAAATAAACAAATGCGTTTTTTATTTTACGAGAAAAAACGGTTTAAGGGGGCAAAAGCCCCCATACAAAACTTTGAAATTTGACGACCGAAAGGCAATATGAGGCGCACTAAAGTGAATGAAATTGTGCACAGATATTGTAGACGTTAAATGAGGCAACATATGTTTCGTATATTTCTGGAAGAAACGAATGAGTGGGGCTCGGACCTTCTAAACCGTTGATTAGAAAATATCAAAAGTGCAAATAAGTATACGTCAGAAGTTTCTAAAGATATGGAGAATTGCAACGAAACTTCGTGTAGAGACGATTTGCAAAACAAACGAAGCGTGTTTTAATTTGTGCGAAAAAAACAGTGTTGGGGCCAAGGCCCCTCCAGAAAAAATAAATATTACCGTAACATTGCAGGGAGAAGTGGACCGAAGCAAATGAAATCGTGTGTAGATATTATATGTGTAAAATAAGGCCTTTCTTCTTTCTCAAATGTCTCTATCCGATTTGATTCAAATTTGACACATCAACAGCAAGGAGGAAATAAATCGACACGTGTTTTTGTTTATGCGGAAAAACCTTGTAAGGGTTAAAGGCGCCTCCTGAAATACTATAAAGTACGCTATACTGTTTATGCTTAATGTTGATCTGTCAAATTTGAAGAAATCGGATGAAGACACTTGTGAAACACGAAAGGCCTTATTTTACCTATACAATTTTTACGCACACATTTCATTCGGTTCGGTGCAATCCTTCTGATACCCAACTCCTCCGTCCACCGAACAGTTTTTTTCTTGTTAGAAAATACGAAACACGCATTCCCTCGTCTTACGTCTAAAATATCTGTGCTCAATTTCATTCACTTCGGTCCACTTCTTTTTGCCTTTTGGGCGTCAAATTTCAAAATTTTGGGTGCAGCTTTTGCCCCTGAAACCATTTTTCCGCAGAAAATAAAAAAAACTCGTATTCGTTTATTTCATGTGTAGTATCTAGCTGCCAAATTTTATTAAAATCGGAGTGATAGACTTGGGAAGTGTTACTTGCTAGTCACGCGTTACGCAAAATGGGACAAATAGAGCATCCAAGATGTCAATGCGAAGAAATAGGCACACCAGAACATCACGTATTAAGGTGTCCATTACTGGAAGAACGGCCAGAGGGAAGATATCAAATAAAAAGTAAAGAAACAAACGAAATTATAGCTAATGAGGAGAACTATATAGGATATTAAGGAAAATAACAAATGACTAATCAGAAGTAAGAAGAGAATAATATACTAGGAGAAATGATTAAAATTGTAAACAAAACGGAGAAACACCGAAATAGGAATGATGTTTATAATAGTGTAGCTGAATGAATGGAAGAGTGGCTGTGAATCTTTCTGGGGCGGAGGACTTCTCCAGGAACGTTGGTATTCCGCATGTCCCAGAAATAAACTGTATGCTTGCACTCGGTATATCCCCGGTTAAAACCGGATACGAACTCTGGATATATCGAGAGAGAGAGAGAGAGAGAGAGAGAGTGTGTGTGTGTGTGTGTGTCGAAAACGGTGTCGGAAAGTGTGTTTTATGTAAATAGTAAATTTATAAATATCTTTAATGAAAAAATGTGTCGGAACGGAAGCACAATCCAGTATCCGCACTGCCGTATTCAAATGACATGCGAATCTCACAAGGAACAATTATGAACGTGTCATCCGGACATCCGAATCAAACCTAGACCATTCGATAAACATAACAAAAATATGCTCATTCACTAAACGTTAGGTGCCATAGACGATGGAATAAGTCCCTGGAGCTCATTAATCCTGTTAGCATTAAAAAAAAAAAAAAAAAATTGTAGACTCGCAGTGAAAAAGATATTGCATCAACACTGTTCATTGGAAATTCATTCTCTTTAACATGAAACAAGTTCTCTAGAGGTGCTATGTATTGGCGCCCATAACGTATTTGAAGACGGGAAATTGGAAAAAATTCCCTCCAAAAATACCTCCCATCAAATTTGCCCCCTCTGGAGTGGGCCCAGATAAAAGCATACAATCCAAATGTATCTTGAAAAATACTACAGGGGTTAAAAATGAGTGTACCAAGCTTCGTTTTGATAGACGGAATAGATATGAAGGGAAAGGTTGTATACCAATACGCTATGTATATACAAAACCGAATCGATGACTTGACCTATAAAGAGAACACAATATAAAAAATATAAACGCAATACTATTTATTGATATATCAAGAATTGTACAACGTTTGCTTTGGGAAAGGATGTGCATTACGGGCGATGCATGCGCTGTTTTTGTCATATGTGTCCAAACTCACGAGTTCGGGCTCACGAGCACACTCGTGCTCAGCTGGGCTCGGGTTCAATAGCTGAGCGCGAGCCCGAGCCTCAATTATATGCGTAAGCGCGAGTCCGAGTGAGAGTGAGGCCAGTCAAGAGAGGTACGTGCGAGCGCGAGGCCAGTTTGGTTAAGTGATTGCGAGCCCGAGTGAGCACGAATCCAGTTGAGAGAGGTAATCACTAGCGCGAGCTCAGTCGAGAGAAGTCAAAGCGAGTTCCAGTGAACTCGAGCTCACTTAGAATTAGTGAGCGCAACCCCATTCAAGGGAATTGAGTTAGAGCCCGTGTGATCGCATGCCCAGTTTGGGAAAATGATCGCGAGTCTAATTGAGAGAAGTGACCGCGACCTCGAGTCCGGTTGAGGGAAGTGAGCACGAGCCCAAGTGAGTGAGAGCTCAGTTGAGAGAAGTGAGCGCGATTTCTAGTGAACACGAGCCCACTTAGGATTTGTGAGCGCAAGCCCAAGTGAGGGTGAATCCTAGTGAACTCGAGCTCACTTAGGATTAGTGAGCACAAGCTCGAGGGAGCGCGAGCCCACTCAAGAGAATTGAGTGCGAGTCCGTATGAGAGCGAGTCCAGTTTGGGGAAGTGATCGCGATCCCAGTTCAGAGAAGTGATCGCGAGCTCGAGCCCGGTTGAGGGAGTGTGTGCAAGCTCGAGTAAGTACGAGCCCAATTGAGGTAAGTGATCTCGAGCCTCAGTGAGCGCGAGCCCAGTTGAAAGAAGTGTGCTCGAGCGCAAGTGAGCCTAGTGCAAAACGTTCATCTACGATTTTTGTCCCCGCTGTATTTGCATGCGCTATTTTTGTCCATGCGCTGTTTTTGTCCTTGCGCGGTTTTTGTCCTATATCTATTTAACTAGGGAGAGTGCCTGTCAATTATGCAACCTGAAACACAGTAAAGACGTTTGGGTTGTCAAACGTAAGCTGACTTCTGCTTAACTTTGTTGACTTCTGCTGTAATTGTTCCTGAATCATCTTTCCTAAGAACGTGTATAAGAATTGTGAACAGTCTGTGGAAATTGACTTGTAAGACAAAGTAAGAGTATGACTTGTATTGATCACATTTTTTAAAGCACCGAAGTCCACTGAATGTCACACAGCTGTGCTGCAAACAAGTATAACTGACCACTTTGTCACTAGTATAAATGTTCTCATTACAATGCAAAAGAGGGGAAAATGTCATATGAAACAATAATTATAGATTATACTTTATTAAATGAAGGATTGAAAAAAATGTAACTGGAATCAGGTGATACAGAGTAATTGTGTTAATAGTGCCACTTCGAATTTCATCCAAATTATGAAAAATTGTATAAGTAATTCACGTATTAACAATAAAAATAAAAATGTAACGTATGAACGTGATCCAATGTTAATAGTTGAAAGTTTTAAGACCATTTTCCCAGTGGTGGAAAACAAAAGATAGTTAACAAAGAGGTTGATTAAAAAATAAATTTTAATTTGAATTCCCAAACTAAAGTAATGAACTCCATATTTTTCACTCCAATCACTGAACAGGAAATTGAACGCTTCATAAATGAATTATCATCCAAAACAACATCTCGTATATATAGATTATCAGCAAGTGTATTGAAACATACGAAATCAAATATATTAAAACCTTTGCACTATATCTTTAATCTAAGTTTAGAAACAGGTATATTTCCTGATGATTTTAAGACTGCTGTAATAAAAACTATATATAAAAAAGGCTCAAAGTCTGACCCTAATAACTATACTTATATCAATCCTCAGTAACGGTGCTAAAATGCTAGAAAAATGTATGAAGAGAAGATTAGTTAATTTTCTTGAACAAAATAAATTATTTTCTTCAAATCAATATGGATTTCAAAAAGTTAAAAGTACATCAGATGCGATGTACAATTTAACAGAGATTGTTTGTAAAAATGTTGATAAGCTGAAAAAGTAATTGCAGTTTTCCTACACCAAGCTAAAGCATTCGGCACAAAATTTTCTTAAATAAACTAGCAAGATGTGAAGTAAGGGTTATATCTCTATCTTGGTTTAGCAGTTATTTGAAAGACAGGCCGTCCAAATAGGTAAATTTCAAAGCAATTACTCATATGTAAAACAAGGACTCCACAAGGAACTTTATTAGGTCCAATATTACTTTTAATTTATATAAATGATTTGTGTAATTTAAAAATTGACGGGCATATACAATCATTTGCTGATGACACATCTCTTATATTTACTGGTAAAACATGAACAGATGTATTCAAGAAAACTGAAGCAGAAGTGAAGAAAGTAAAACAATGGCTTGATAATCATCAGGTAGTATTACCTAGGTAAATGCTGAAATAACAGGTATATAACTGGTTTTTGCCACCGTTAACAGGACGACCGGAAAACATGTCACTAAAATTGTATTATTGTCAAAATACTGAAAAATCTAACTGTACTCCTCTTATTAGTGAAACCAAAGTAAAACACTTAGGTATATTTATTGATAAGCATCTAAAATAGTCTTACATTACACATATTGCCATATATTAAGAAAATTATTATATAAATTTGTTCAATTACGAAACATTGTAAGCATAAAAATATTACGTAATGTATATTATGCTCTTGTAAATAGTATACTTAAATATGGTATATTAATTTGGGGTGCTGCTTACCCTACTCATTCAAAACCTTTGATTGTTCAGCAAAATAATATTGTAAGAATATGTTTAAAAAAGGGACTTGAAAGTAGACTAGATAGACTCTATGACCAATTTTCAGTGTTAACACTTTCAAAATTATATTTGCAGAATATATTAATGTTAAAAAGGATAGTAACAAATGGGACGTAATAAAACATGTATATAATCAGAAATATGACAAACAAAAATTTAGAAATTAAAGCAACGAGTAAATCTATAACTCAATATCAAACATACTACAGAACTCCGAAGATCTATAACAAACTCCAACTCCGAATCAAAGAGGAAAGTAATTTCAAAGTTTTCATTTCCTCATTTTGGATAATTTCGAGTGTTACTATCAGGAAACAGACAATCTGTCCACTTACAATTTCCAATACACAAAGTTGTATTAAGTTATAAACGGACATACATAATATAAAAATGTAAATTAAATGACAAACCAAAGAACATAAAATAAATTAGACATGCAAAACATTAAAAGAAATATCCTCAACCTGTCATAGATAAAAAGTTAACCGAAATATACAAAATGATGTACAAAGAATCAATGCATTACATAATATACGATATTCCAGACAACACTGTGCTGTGCAATGTGATATAATTGAACCTTCATATAACAGTACTTGATGGTACGTTTGGCTAGCGTGTATATAAAAGTATATAAAAGGTTAATTTTATAGTGATTAAAAGAATCAAAAAGTACTTAAAAACTATTGTTAGCTGAAAGTAAGAATTATACCTCATATGTTACGGTAAGGAAATAAATAAATAAAACATGAGAATCAGGCTCACACACAAGCATTTGCTTATGTGAGCCATTTTCTATCTTTTCTTTATTCTTTGCATAAGAAATACAAAAATTTCGCAATATAGAAATAAGTGCATTGAATTAATCTCTCCGACACCGGAAGGTAGACATGATTTCTGAAAGTCCAAAGTCCTGTCATCTATAAATACCGGTTACGTTAAACTCTGTCAAGAAAGGGAATCTAGGAAGTCCGATTTCCTTTGGAGGAGTAATAACACTTACAAGTAGAAAATTTGACTTGTTAATTTCAGTAGCAGTTAATTTTCCCTTATACTTTTATTTTATTCCATTAATATTTTGTATATTGTTATTTTTTATAATTTAGTATGTTCATATATTTTATGTATATTCTTTAATATGTTGGATACATCCAATACATACATATTCGTTTTTCTTTAAAAAAATAAAATAAAAGTGGTTCCCAACATAATTCCTATCTCGACCCGCTCGTGTGAGTACAAGCCCGAGTGATTACGAGCACAGTTGAGAGAAGTCGCTAGTGATTGCGAGAACAGTCGAGGGAAATGGTCGGAAGCGCGAGCCGAATTGAGGTAAGTGATCGCGAGCGGGAGTGAGTACGAGCCCAGTTGAAAAGAATGAGCTCCAGCGCCAGCGAGCTTAGTGTAAAATGTTCATCTGTGATTTTTGTCCATGGGCTGTTTTCGCTCACGTGGTATTTGCATGCGCAGTTTTTGTCCTTGCGCGGTTTTTGCTCATGCGCTGTTTTTGTGCTTGCGCGGTTTTTGTTAATGCGCTGTTTTTGTGCTTATACCTATTTAGCTGGGAAGAGTGCTTGTCAATTATGCAACCTGAACCACAGTAAAGATATTTGGGTTGTCAAACTTAAGGTACTTCTATATGAAAATTATTATATAAATTTGTTCAATTACAATACATTGTAAGCATAAAAATATTACGTACTGTATATTATGATTTTGTAAATAGTATACTTAATATGGTATACTAATTTGGGGTGCTGCTTACCATACTCATTTAAAACCTTTGATGGTTCAATAAAATAATATTGTAAGAATATTTTTTTTAAAAAAAAGCACTTGACAATAGACTAGATTAAAGTTGCCAGACGTTCCGGTTTTCCGGGACAGTCCCGGTTTTCAATGATAGAATTAACTGTTCCGAAAAAGGCTTTCGGGATGCCTGTTTGTCCCGGTTTTGGTTCTTCAGATTGAAAAAATTAACGTGCAAGAAATAGTATGTCTCAGCTAAACACGGAAGGTTTTCGGAAGATTTGTGTAGCCAATTAATTTTACTAAACAAACAACCAGGAGTTTGAAATTCACATCCATTCTTTCGTCCTATAAGTTGTCTAGCTTCCAGAGGGGAAAAATGGATTTTTAAAAATATTCAAGGGGAATCATATGTTATGGCAATAATTTCTTGAATATTACTTTCAATAGAAAAAAGAATGTATTTTTTTTTCTAGTGACGGGCTTTAATTACTAGTTATTTTTAATTACTACTTCAATTGCTAGCGAAGAACCGCTTCATTGCTGGAACTTTAGTAAACAATGGAAATACCTACTGGTCTCAGTCGCTGCATGTTAACCGCATTTAAACTATTTCGTCCTGTCTGCTGTCTTCTGAGGCACAATTTTACAACAGCGACGACGCCAACTTTAATTTCTTAGGGGGCAAAGGAGAGACAGAGACATTTCTGTGGGGCGGCTATTTTTGCATACCAAAAATGATAGTTTTATGTTTGACTTAAATGACAGTGCAACGTGTATTATGTTGTTGTTTTCATATTATATAATTATAAATTAAATTTATTTCAAGTAAAATTTGCAATTTACAAATAAGGTAATCTACATATAAAATGTTCGATTCTGTGTGTGTAAATATTGACAATTGAACCAGGGTCGGATTAAGGAGAACTTAGGGGACTATAGCTCCGGACCTACATGTGGACATGTTATTCCACTCTGATCAAAATTTCAACCGGTTATCCTGAAAGAATCATGAAGATACAATCATCATCATAAAATACAATATGACCAAAAATATGAAACATATTCCCTTAACTTTCCTACTGTACACTCATGTACAAAATTATGTCGCATGTCTATAAACATGTTGTAGAAATATAATTTGATAACAAATTCGCCCGGTTTTTCTTACAATGTTAGTATGTGTATAACCAGCAGACATGTATGTGGCAAATTTCATGTCAAAAGAGCACTAAATAACAATAAAACTTTCTTTTCCATTTAGCAACATTTTATTTTACTCATTCTAATTTCCGTATTTATAATTCTCTTCCTAGGAAATTTACCACAAATATACATTTCCCGATTATACAGTAGTATCAGTATTAAAAGTACCCTACAAAATCATTATCAAATTATATTCTTACAAGAAGACAGTTATAGATATGCGAAAATCATTTTGGACATGAGTGTACTTTCACAGAAATGTATTAGGTGAAGCCGGCAGGGCCCACCTATTTTTTCTAGCTCCGGGCCTCCAGATAGGTAGGGATGCGCACGAGACAAGATTTGTGGCTGTCTCGTCTCGAAAATGCGCTGTAAAAGTGATGTCTCTACTCGAAAAATGTATATTTCTCTATTGGAAGAGCCGTGTCTCGACTCGAATTTTGTCAGAAAAATCCTGTCTCGACTCATCTCGTGCGCAACAATACAGATAGGTTAATCCAGCCCTGATTTTAACATATTACAGTGGTTTGAATTCCACGTTAAATAGTCCGTATGAATTTTACGTAGCCTCGGTGCTGAGAAAGACACTAAACTCCTATCTACCAAACTTAATTAAAGATACCTTAGTGAACCTATATTTAACTGATTACACCACCACCTGTCGAGTTCGAAACACTGTTTCGGAGAAAATTTACGTATTTTCCCCTTATAATCCGAATCTGCAATTAAAATGATTGAGTTCCCATATCAGTTTTCAGTTTCGCCCCTAAGTGGGGAAGCAGAGGTTAATTTTAGCATACGTAAATTTCTCCCTGCAAAATATTAACTTTTTATTTCGTACAGTTTTTTTTCGTCCGATGCTTGTTTTTCAAGATATTTTGCAATATGAAGTAACAAATTCCACTCCAATGTGGCGTCGTAAATCGTATCTCATCATATTTTTCCCCAACAACTCAGCTTCTGTAGTATCCATACGGTACCAACTGTCATGAACTATTCCTATGAAAGTGTCCAATATCTAGTTCTTCTTTCAACGCAAGCAAAATCTACCTCCTGTTTCTATATGACATTTTGAAGTTGGCCGCCCCGAATAGAGGTATCCACGAGAAACCACTGTTTTCGAAAATTGCACCGGTTGTTTCCTCATGCTCACTTTCATATTTCGCTTTAGTTTCAAACAATTATTTACTATCCTCGCATTTAAGTATTAATGAGCTCCTGTAGCTCTCAAACGGAAAGAGACATAACAAAGTGTTTCCTCTCAAAGTTGTTCAAAATTTAGTGGTTGTTTCAATAGGGGCAAAATAAATCCCTTTTTCCATTTAAAATTTTGAACTTGTTCCCCCATAGAGGAATTCCTGAGAAACTCCCGATTTCAGAAATATCACCATACGAATTCAGCATATGTACTTTGGTATTTTTTCAAAGATTTCTGTACACTAGGACCTAAGTTAAGGTCCTGTTACGGATTTTGTGAATCACCCTGTATATCCTGAGATTGATGTCCCGGTTTTTTGTTTACAAAGTTTGGCAACCCTAGACTAGATAGACTCTATGACCAATTTTCAGTGTTCAAAATTATATTTGCAGAAGATATTAACATATGTTAAAAAGAATAGAAACAAATGGGACGGAATAAAACATGTGGATAACCAGAAACATGACAAACAAAACTTTAGAAACTAAAGCAACGAGTAAATCTATAATTCAATATCAAACATATTACACAGCTCCGATGATCTATCCCACTCCGAATCAAAGAGGAAAGTAATTTCAAAGTATATAAAAGGTTAATTTTACAGTGGTTAAAATAATCCGAAAGTATTTTTAAAAAACTATTATTAACTAAAGGTAACAATTATAAACCTTATATGTTTCGGTAAGAAATTAAATGAGTAAATAAAATACTGGAATCAGGCTCACACACAAGCTTTTGATTATGTGAGCCTTTTCTATCTTTTCTTTATTCTTTATACAAGAAATTCAAAAATTTTTGCAATATAGAAATAAGTGCACTGAATTAATCTGCCAGACTCCGGAAGATAGACATGATTTCTGGAAGTCTGAAGTCCTGTCATCTCTGAATGCCGGGTACGTTAAACTCTATTAATAAAGGAAATCTAGGAAGTCCGATTTCCTTTGGAGAATCAATAGCACGTACAAGTAGGAAAGTTGACTTGCTAATTTCTGTAGCAGTTTACTTTTCCTTATTCTTTTACTTTATTCCAATAATATTCTGTATATTGTTATTTTTTAATTTAATATGTTTATGTATTTTTTAAGTATATGATTTAATATATTGGATACACACACTATATTAAATTTTCTTCTTTCTTTAAATAAATAAAATAAAATTTCTCTCTTTTTCTGATGTAATTGTTCCTGACTCCTCTCGCTAAGGATATCTATAAAAATTGTAAACACTCCGTGGTAGTGGTTCTCAACCTAATTCCTATCTTGACCCGCTCGTGTGAGAGTAAGTCCGAGTAAGTACGAGCCCAGCCAAGAGAGGTGAGCGCGAGCCACATTGACCGCGAGCTTGAGTGATTGTGAAAACAGTCGAGGAAAGTGGTCGGAAGCGCCAGCCCCATTGAGGTAAGTGATCTCAAACCTGTCAGCGCAAGCCCAGTTGAAAGAAGTGAGCTCGAGCGCCAGCGAGCCTAGTACAAAATGTTCATCTGTGGTTTTTGTCCATGGGCTGTTTTCGCTCACGCGGTATTTGCATGTGCTATTTTTATCCTTGCGTGGTTTTTGTCCATGCACTCTTTTTGTTTTTATACCGATTTAACTAGGAAGAGTGCCTGTCCATTATGCCACCTGAAACGCAGTAAAGACATTTGGGTTGTCAAACTTACGGGACTTATGCTGTAATTGTTCCTGACTCCTCTTCCCTAAGGATGTCTATAAAAATTGTAAAGTCTGTGGCAGTGGTTATCAACCTAATTTCTATCTTGACCCGATCGTGTGAATGCAAGCCCGAGTGAGTACGAGCCCAGTCGAGAGAGATGAACGCGAGCGCGAGCGCGAGTAATTGCGAGAACAGTCGAGGGAAATGGTCGGAAACGCGAGCCCAATTGAGGTAAGTGATCGCAAGCCTGGGTCAGCTCGAGCCCAGTTGAAAGGAGTGAGCTCGAGTGCGAGAGAGGTTAGTGCAAATGAGCATCTATGGTTTTTGTCCATGGCAGTTGTCTATTTTCGTTCACGCAGTATTTGCATGCGCTTTTTTTGTCCTTGCGCGGTTTTCTTCATGCGCTGTTTTTATCCACGCGGTATTTGCATGCGCTGTTTTGTCCTTGCGCGGTTTTTGTTCATGCGCTGTTTTTGTCCACGCGGTTTTTGTCATTGTGCGGTTTTTGTCCACGCGGTATTTGCATGCACGGATTTTGTCATTGCTCGGTTTTTGTCCACGCGGTATTTGCATGCGCGGTTTTTGCCCTTGCGCGGTTTTTGTCCATGCATTGTTTTGACCGGATACCGTGCATATTGTATGTGTCAAAGGTACGATCTCACTAACAGCACCCAGTATGTCGTAACAATGCAAAACGTTGACACTTATAGGATCAATGGCGTGGGAAACATGTGTTCGATTTCCGGCGAGAGCTCATGTGGTTCGGATTCCATGTTAATCAGTAGGTCCCGTCTCATATAGCGTCACTGCTGAAAGGAACGTTAAGCTCAATGTGAACTCAACTCAACTATTGGATCATTAATGTATATATCTGATTAATAATACTCCTTTGTGTTACAAATGTGGTATGAATACTATACTTCGTTTGGTTCGAATGTTCACATGATAAGCAAATGAATGTAAATATACTTGATATTATTGGCTAGGTACGTCGTTTATAACTCCATTCACATCCATCCGAAAATCAAAATTAAGACCCCGCAAACCCGAAGAGCAATGCCCTGCTATTTTTTTTTTAATTCCGAGACAAAGGAAGTCTCGCAACAAGGAAACAATTACGTGTTGTAACCAATTCATGAAATATACTGTACATACTGAATGTACGGTCATGTATGGTCGCCCAATGATTAGGCACTCACCTCTGATGATTAGCGTCTTTGATTCAATTAAAGTCTTTAGAAGTTTGTGGTGGAAACGTGTTCGAAAGTTTATCGGGATTTTTCCATTTCTTCCCATTATTTTAATTACACTATTTCTTCGACCATCATTAATTTTTATTATTATTTCTCTGCTTTAACCGGCAGGGCATAGCGCCGATACGTTCAATTAATGTATTTTTTAGTTTAATGTCTCACGATTATTTACCAAGCCTAAGGAAGACGATAATGTAATGGAAGATGATGGAATGAAGAAAATGGGGAAATGAGAGAACACCGAGAAAATCCACCCAAGCACGCTGTTTGTCCGCCACGAAGCCCACTTCAAGAGCTAGGAACGAACCAGGACCACATACATCAGAGGTGAGTGGCGAGAGAGAGAACGAGAGGCTCTACCACTGAGCCACAGTTACCCAAAATAACAATACTGCCCTCGATGTCAATATGTTCTCAAGTTTCATGAGATCATCCTCAGACCATCCTTAGTATTTTAGGGCTCTCAACGGGTCGGGTCGGGTCGGGTTGAAGACCAACCCGACCCGACCCGTGACCCGAATTGACTGACCCGACCCGAATAACCCGACCCGAATAACCCGGCCCGACTGACCCGAACCGACAACCCGAACCGAGTAGCCTGACCCGACAATCCGACCCAAGCTGACCCGACCCGACAACCAGACCCGTTTGAGAGCACTATGATCACGACACTGGGTGAACGCCAAAATGCACTCCCATTGGGAATTAAACCCGGACCACGTGTACCGAAGTCTTACACGTGAACCACTAGCTAGATCAAGCGGGGGATTTGTATATGCATCTTAATGAATATTTGGCACTTTAGAGGTTTGGTTATTTCTTTTTATAACTGATACCAATGTCCGACGTGGGAATTTTTTTTCTTGCTTTAGTTCTGTGACGAAATTTTTCTTCAAGGTCAGTGTTCTCTCCGGCTCGGACGGCAGGGGCTCTTCTCGGAAGGGAGTAGCAAGAGTCTCTTGGCGGAGACAAAAGGAAATCGTTTAACTACAATGATAAGGGTTGAGGAAACAGGACAACACCTGTGATTTTTTCCAACCCTTCAACTTTCATTCCAAAATAGGTTCTTATGATTCCGGGACCCGTGCCACTTTGATTTTTCTTTCTCGGTAATTAAAACGTATTTTTAGAGATGCAAAAAAGCCGGCTTTTTTGAATCGATGGTTTTTTCACATAAAAAGCCGGCTTTTTTGGGAAAAAACGAGAATTTTGGAAATTTTGGCTTTTTTCATTTTCATGATTTTTCTATCTTAATAGCTTTCTTATAGTATATTCTATAGTTAGATAAGAATTCCATGACCTAAATGCCATATTTCACTCTGAAATTCACCATCAAGATGGATGGAGCACATGTTTTACGAATTAAAGCTAACATGAAGAATGTAGTATTTGAGGGCAATTTTAGAGGCTATTTAACTTTATTTTAACTTTTGAGTTATCAACATTTTTTCTTCTCTAGATCATTTTAGTTTGTCATCCGTGTTTCATTTCTAAGAGCTTACTCTAGCTTTTAGTACTCTAGCTTCTAGCGCAAAAGTTAAACTTATGTTTTTCAATATATCCGTCAAACCATACTTCCACATTTCTGTTATAGTATAGCTGTGCAACGGTTTAGCAATAATTTTCCGGATACAACCTTGAATACCAATTTATACAAATAATCAATAGCGGATTTAGAAAAGTACTTTGGGAGGGGTTTCTCTGATTGTTTCGTTTTCTAAAAAGTCCTAATTTCATTTGGGAGGTGCTTGAAGTTTATGAGTACAGACATAGCTAATATTTCGTTTCGTTTATATGTTTAGCAATAATCTTCCGGATACAACCTTGAAGATCATTTTATACTGAGAATCAGTGGCGGATTTAGAAAAGTATTTTGGGAGGGGTTTTTCTTACTAATGTTTCGTTTTTCTAAACATTCGTAATTTTTATTTGACGGGAGCTTAAAGTTTATGAGTAAAGGCATAACTAATAGATATTTCGTTTGTTTTAGACATTCCGTAACTTTGGAGAACAGGCTTCAGTCCGAAAGACCGCCCCCCTAACCCTCGCAAAACCGCCACTGCTGGTAATTAGTAATAATAACGATTTAAAAACAGTAAGAAAGGAAGTCGGCCAACTCACAGTACAGGCACTATTTCTACATTCACAGATGGAATAAAGAAAAGCTTTGTCAGAATGGTCGAATGCCGGGTTGAATCCCGGACTTCCCGATAGAAGCTAACCACTCAGTCATGTTTGTTGTGCAGTTGTATTTAGCTTCACTTAAATATATTACGTAGTCCTTTTTTTTTGGGGGGGGGGAAGTTCCGTAATGATATGTTGAATCCCTCTTGTTAAAAACTCAGGAAACTTGAGGATTGGATAAACCGTGATAGTGGTTATATAAAACTTAACTGTAGAATTTCAAGAATATACAGAATACAAAGCTCTAGATGCTCAGCCTTTAAGTGTATCATATAAATCTAAGTATTTCTCTTATGTTTTATTTTAGTTTTATTTTGTTTCAAAAAGAGGGTTTGGAATATTTTGAAGGAAAAATGCTACATAGAATTTTGCTAGTTATTTATGTATTATTTTTAAAGAAGTGTTTACTTTTAGGGTTGTCTGGTTTACACCAGCTTTTTTATTTTTTAAATAACTGGTTTAAACAAACAAAAACAGACAAAAAAACGAACGAAAAATTCGAATCGTGTGAACTTCATGGTGACGTTTCCACATATCAAACCATCTGCATTAGTTTTATTTCCTTTTCACTTTTTAATCAAGGTGTCCCATGTTCAATTCTCGGTCGAACCGCGACCCTTGTTTCATGCGTAAACCAAGTAGCAGTCCTTATGTCACTTTAAGCGAAAGTATTCTCCTTGATATCCTCGGTATTACGTAAAGATGTTAAGCCTAAATATACGAAATGAAACCAAATTGTATATTTCTGCATGCCTGAATGCCTGCTGTTTTATAAAGAAGCCATGGTTGCTTAAATATATTGATAGAAATTGGCAAAATTTATCGATTGCCTACGTAGCTTCCAACATTAGCTTCGATTGGACTTTCAATGATATCTGCATACTAAATTTTTAATTTAATACCTCAGTTTCAACGTACTGATTATGATACATTGACGTTAAATTTTACATGCAAAGCAATAACAGAATTTTCCCGTTATTGTTTTACATTTAAAGTAATGACGGGATTTTCCCGATGGCTACGGCGGGAGTTCCTCAATTTAAGATATTTACTGACCAGACTTCTTTAAGCTTATGGGACCTCTTCCAGCATAACCCCGTTGTTGTATAATAACACCAAGGCGAAACAAACTTATTTCTGTGAATATGTATTATAAATACATAAAGCAAAATATCTAAATCAAAAAACCTGGTTTAAACAAAAAAAACTGGTTTAACTTCCCCCAAAAAACGGTTTTTTGGCATTTTCAAAAACAACCATGGTTCTTACCAACCCTGCTTACTTTTGTATATAGGAGGTTAAAAAATTCTTATTATATACATTGGTTAATCCTTTGGAATTCATAATGTAAATATGTTGAAGAAAAATTGTTTGAAATATCTTTTCGAAATTCATAGTTTATTTTCGAGGTTTTATATTATTATCAGCATCAACCATTAATTAAATGATTTTTTGTGTTATAGAGAAGTGAAACAAAGTCTGCTTTATCAATTTAAAGCAGAATTTTGAAAAAAGCCCAAAATTTCCCAAGCAAAAAAGCGAACCAGAAAAAAAACGTTTTTTTTTTTTTTCAAAAAAGCCGGTTTTTTCCGAGCCCTTGCATCTCTACGTATTTTACAGTATATATAGTTGCACGTAAGAAGATACATAATATGAATTTTGTAATTTAAAATTTAAAAATGCAGTATGATAATTAATTATAAAGTACTAATTTTATTTCATCACTTTCAGTCCAACAAATAAAATTCAAACAATTCGCACCCTGGGTCTTGGTCATCAATACTGCGTCTTATTCTGTCTTGCAGTCAAGTCTTGGTCCTGCATTTCGTAGTCTTGGTGGTCTTTCATGCTATACAAGAGCCAAGAATGCTCGCCTCATCGGTACAAATGAAGACGAAGTGTGATTTTGATTATGGTCTTTCATACTATACGGAAAGCAAGAAAATATGCTCATCGCTACTTGGTGATCACCAAAACAAGGCCAAGAGCAAGGTTACTATGCACTTCGTCTTGCATATCCAATCTTTATCTTGTTCTTGTATCGATGTCCTTGGGCTTGGTGAAATAAATAATTCAGTTTAAGGTCCCTCGATTCTGCACCGAGGCTAAGGGATATGGTGACCATGAGAAATGAATGAAATGGTGGAATGAAGAAAGTGAGAGGGAACAGGAGAACCCCGAGAAAACCCACTACACGGCGTTTCTCCACCACAAAGCCCACTTAGCACAAACTGGGATCGAACCATGGACACCATGCACCAGAGATTAATTCTCTACCACTGAGCCACCACGGCCCTGCTTGGGCTTGGTCGTCCATATCCAATCTTTCTTTTGGCCTTGCTTAAACAACTTCTAGTTTTGTTCTAAATCCAGACTGCATATTGGCGTAGATATTAATATTACAGTCGATTGGTAAAATCAATCTTCCACATTTAAAAATTGAAGTACACACAAGTACAAAAATAAGCATTTACCATAAAAACACTAGCTGCAAGTATTCAAAATAGATTTATGGTTTCTATAAAATCAATTGAAAATTGCTATTTTTAATTAGGCAGCTAGTAAAAAACAGCAGCTTTCGACTCCAGCCGAATTTAAGCTCAACCTAAACTCAGTTGACCAAAGTGAACTGACCCGACTGACCCAACCCGACAACCCGACCTGAGTTGACCTAACCCGACCCGAGTTGACCTAACCCGACCCGAGCCGACCCGACCTGACCCGTTTGAGAGCACTATTTACGGTAGTGAAAACCAAGCTGTTTAGCTACTCTCTCTCTGTAAGAAGCCTCAGCATAGACGTTACAGATGTATTTTATCTCTCAAAACAAGCGTTATTTTCCTTGCAGAGGGGAAGTCGCGGAAACTGAAGCACGCTTCTACGAATAATGTCTTTCTGACCACAGGAACGTCATTTCAAATTTTGCTTGGGGGGAAGGGAGCAAGACCCCTTGATATAAGTAAAATTTTCTCGTTTTTCGTTGGTTTACTACTATTTTATTGATAAAATCTATATAAATCTCAAACTCAGGGGGGAGCAATTGCCCCCATTTCCCCCTAAATGACGCCCCTGTCTGACCATCATCAAGATTTGCCAATGTTTTATTTCTTTAATGTGCTTCCTTTGCGACTCAAATAATGAGTCGAATCCAGGTGACTTCTTGGCTTTACAGCAAATTCTTGATACAGTTCTCGTGCTAATTCCACACACTTGAGCTGTTAGTTCTTAGCATTTGGAAATGTCGATTTTCGACCGATGCACATTAGAAAAAAAAACGCATATACTTGAAACACCATTTCCTGACTTTTTATCCTTAAATCCCGAACTTCGATACTGCTTACCTGTGAAGTTTCTCTCTGTTACATTTTTGTACACTCTAAATTTCAAAAGGTGAGCACGCTAGCTCAGTGGTAGAGAGATTACCGCTGATGCGTAGGGTCCTTGGTTCGATCCTCGGTTTGTATTGGACAACAACGTGTTGGTGGGTTTCTATTGGAGTACTCCCGTTACCTCTGACATTCTCATTCCACCAATTATTCCATTATCTTCCACTTGCTTTAATTATTTGTCTCCCTTAGCCTAAATAGTGTAATCGCGGGAGGTTAAAAACTGAAAGATTTCATTTTGATTTTCAGTTTTTCTAAATTTCAAAACAGTACAACGCACTAATTCATATTTCGCACACGCAAACGACACGTATAGAAACAACGTTAATAATATTGCGTAGGAGAAAGAAGTAATGAATATGTGCTATAAAATCCAGCACTTTTTTTTTTTTTTTTTTTTTATCAAATCTCGTATATGCAGTTCCCGAAATGTCTCTGTGGGATTAATCCTTCGTGTGTTTGGAATGGTAAGTTACCAACTCTGCTCACGGATTCGGCTAATTAGGTACCAAGAACATAAGATAATAATAAATAAATGCAAAAATAAGTTTTGGCATCAGATCAATATTTGGTCTCTTTACATCAGTCAGTTGATTGACAGAATGGGTTTTTTCCCTTTTGGTTCAACGTAAAGTTAAAAAGGAAACTAAAGCCTGTGACAAACATCTTGGCATTTCAGCTAAACGAATAAAACGCTAGCTCTGACGCGATGTTGCCGAGTGCTAAGGGGTGTGGCTATGGCTAAACAGACGAACTACAGAGCGATCAGGTGGCAGAGGATAGACGTGGATGTGTACAAAATAAACGTGGCAATATCGCTGGACTCTCATTTCCTAGCAGCATTTAAAAGAAACTTGGAGCGCCGCCTTCAAATGCCAAGATGTTTGTCCGCCGTTTAAACTCTGGTACAACAATCCATAGCATGGCCGGATTAACAAGGGGGCTGTAGACCTAAGCTTCTAGGTAGACGGGGGCCTCCACTCTGATCAAAATCTCAACTGACTGTATAAAAAAGGAATCATACAACATGCAATCATTGTTATTTTTTATTTATTACATTTATATGATAGGGTAACTTAACTTTTTGTGTTTGTTATGCATTTGGGGAAAGTTTCATTAGGTATACTATCATATAATGCATGGCGTGATTGATATCGCAGAACTACGTGCGTTTCCTTAACTTTCTACTGTACTTTCACAGAAATGTATTAGGCGAATTCAGCAGGGATCACACATTTTTTCTAGCCCCGGGCCTTCATGTGGGTTAATTTGGCCCTAGCCAAGACGGACCAAGACCAAATTGCCAGTTTGTAGCAAGTGATGATTTCAGATGGACGCCCAGCGGAAATAATTTGTGGTGATCCAGGAATTCGCGGAAGAAAATTTAGCAACAGCTGTTACAACCTTTAATAATAATAATAATAATAATAATAATAATAATAATAATAATAATAATAATAATAATAATAATAATAATAATAATAATAATAATAATAATAATAATAATAATGTGATTTTAAAAATTATTGCGGTTAGTGTCCTCAAACAGTTCTGCACAATAGTACCAGAACATCATACTAGACAGTTATAGTTGTAAATTCCATTTAGAAGCGATCTAGTGCTTTGCACAGTGGAAACCTAAAATTAGAAGAGGTTCATAAAATTAATCCTTTCAAGGTAGTTCCCATTCATAAAACCAACTTCCAAAGTAAAGCAATAACCACAATAAGAAATCACAGAAAAATAAAACACGAGAAAAATAAGCTAGAAGCATGGTTATTTCACAATATTGTCACAAGAGAGGGTCACGAAGGTGCTCCGCTGAGATCTGAAGGAGACAATTGTGTTTGCATCCTTTATGTTATAACTAGACGAATCCCAAGCTTATTACGTGCCACCAGGTGGAATGTCATGAGTTACAACATATTTTGTAATGTAAAAGCTACCAAAAAAAAAAATACTGGCAGAATAGTTTGAATCGAGTCATTCGTTGGGAAACGGTTTGGTAAATGGAAAATTCGGAAATGGAAATGGAAAACACATATATCATCATTTTCAAGGACATACTCTTTGGGATAAAAAAAAAATTACCCCAGGGTCCCTCGCAGAGTCCCAGATGGGGTCCAACTCAAAATTTCCAAACGGCAAGGGGGATTAAGTAGCACATCGTTTGAAAACTGTTAGAAAATGAAAGAAAACGAGCAAATCTGGACTATCTACGACAACCCTGTGCAAAATGGCGGCGAGCCAAAATGTAAACAAAAACTTAATTGAAAAGTTCATGGCCACCCCAATAAATCGGAAACGATGAGACAAATATGAAAACAGGAAAGGAAGTGTGGTATTATTTTCAAAATATACCGATTTAAGTTAAAACGTTTTGTCCCAGGTCCCCCTCAGGGTCCCAGGTGGGGTCCAGCTAAAAAGTTTCAAATGCCAAGAGAGGTTAAGTAGCACATCGTTTGAAAGTTGTTATTAAATGGAAGAAGATGGAACAAGTCTCGACTTTGTACGACAACCCTGTGTCAAAATGTAAACAAGAACTTACTAGAAAATCTATGGCCACTTTGAATCCAAGATGGCCGCTTAAAACCTATATCGAAAGGATAGGCATACCAAACTGCAGAAGCTAGGAAAACCAAATTTGGCATGAATGTTGATCAATAGGTGACCAAAAGATACGAAATGTTCAAAAACGCGACATTTTCAGTTCAAAATGCCGCACTATGTATCGAACGCATGTCCAGCTCTAACTACTGGTGTTGCAGAAGCGAAACGTGGTATTTACGTTTATGGTAAGTAGTAGATATCCACAAAACTCAAAGAGTACCATTTGTAATCCAATATGGCTGCTAGCGTTAAAATGAGTGTATATAAATATTAGTAGGGGAGCACATGTCATCCCGTGGCAGCTTTCGTGAAGATAAGATGAGAGGGTAATTTTTTTAATTTTGAGGAGCCTTCTGGTGAATAATTTCGATGGTGTCACTCACTGGTGCGTGGCGTGTAGACATGATGATGTCATCAAAATGCCTGACAGCTCGCTTAAAAAAAGCAAGCATTATCTCCGTTGTTTATGGGCCGATTTTCTTTTCCCATAGCTCATTTTGAAGGAAATTAAATTTTCCATAAAAACTGTCATGTAAGTATTTCTTCTAAAACTAAAGGTTTAGGAGTTATTTAATAATTTAATGAATTATTGAACAATTATTTATGAAATAAACAAAAATAACTCCGAAACCGTTAACTTTAGAGAAAACACTTACATAAAAATTTTTATGGAAAATTACTTACCTTTAAAATGAGCTATTAACGAAGAAAATTGGTTAATAAATAATGGAGATATGACATATAATACATTCATTACGTCATCAAAATGGCAGTCACGAGTAAAATTTTACTTCTTAACATGTCATCCCGTGGCGGCTTTAGTGAAGATAACATGAGTGAGTGACTTTCTTTTTTAATTTAGAGAAGCCTTCTGGTAAATGATTTGGATGGTGTCACTCACTGGTGCATGGTGTATAGACATAATGACATCATCAAAATGGCGGACAACTCGATTCAAGAAATAAAAATTATTTTCGTTGTTTTATGAGATATACGAGTAACAAAAGGAAATCGCAGAAAAATACCTAAAATATGATATCTAATATGTTTGTATGATGGAATCTCGGTCAATGGTAGTGACAATGAGAGCCAAATAAACATTATCTTTGTTGTCCATCAGCCTACTCTTTTTTCTTAATATCTTATTTGCAAGTTAAATAAATTTCCTTGCAGTTATTTTGGAACGAGGTTGTAATATTATTTGTAAAATGAGTTACTGGAACAAACAGTAAAAGCATATACTGTATATATATATTTTCAATTCGCCCTCTCACCGTGAGGTCTATTATCAATTCGCCCTCTCACCGTGAGTTGAATGCAAATGGAGATAAGGCGAAGGCCAGTTGTTGGTGTAGGTGTATAAAACACACTCCCTGGTTGTGACAGTTACACCGTGAACTTGCGTAAGGACACTGTAAACATGGAACCTCCACAGTGCTTTATATGGGAATGTATACTGTACGAGTTCAAACTGGGGTCACGCCGCTGCAGCGGGGCGGAAGATAGGCCGGGCCTTTGGTGAGGGTGTCGTGACTACGTGGAGAGTGCAGCGGTGGTTTAACAAGTTTAAGGACGATGAGGAAACACTCGAAGACGCACCACGTCTCGGAAGTCCAACACATGCACAAAATGAAGATCTTCAGGCGGCAATTGAAGCGAACAGCGGTAAGATATGTGAGGACTTGGGACTACAATTCAGTGTGAGTTGATAAACCTTATGTCAGCACCTCCATCAACTTGAGAAGCACTACAAGTTAGGTCGATAAGTCCCACATAATTTAACTCCGGACCAGAAGGCAACGCGAGCACACGTCTGTGTTTCTTTGCTGTCTCGTCTGAGGAAGGAGCCATTTCTGGACAAGGTGTTGACATGTGATGAGAAGTCGGTCCTGTACGAAGCTCCACGGCGCCGTCATCGTTGGTTTGCATCCCATGAACCGGTTCCAAAACAGCCGAAACCAGCACTGCACAGAAGAAGGTCCTACTGTGTGTTTGGTGGAATGCTCGCGTCATCTGTGCATCGGGAACTGCTACCAGCTGGTCAGAGCACCAACGCAACTGTGTATTGTTGATCCGTCTCCAAGAAACACTCAAAATTCTGGAGCCAGCACTTCTGAATTGCAAAGAGTTCCTCCTGTTACAGGACAATGCTAAGCCCCATGTGGCTAGAGTGACCCGGGACACCATTCTATGTCTTGGATGGGAAACACTATTGCATCCGCCGTACTCCCGGACATTGCACCGTCCGATTATCACCTGTTCCATTCCTTGGGCAATCACTTGAGAGGACACCAGTTCAAATCGCTAGTAGAGGTGCAAAATGCACTTGATACCTTCTTCGCTTCACGGCCCACCTAGTTCTACCGCGATGGGTGAAAAAGCGAAAGGGCCTTCTTGGTTACCTTTATATATATATTGTACAAATGGAAAATGAAAGATAGTACTTTTTTAGAAGAAGGCGAGATCAACTATAGGTTTTTACATGAATGAAAGATAAAAATAATTAACATAATGCAGTTACATTAATCTGAATTTTTGTTGTTGATAATTACAGTCTTGATTTCAAATCATAAGTTGATAATTAATTCTTTTCATGGCAGGTATAAATGAACGCTTGGTAACTTTTCCCAACTTGTCTGTTTATTCGGGAAGATATACCATCGCAAATATTGAAGAATGCAAATATTTGATTTTGGTTGGGAGATTTGGCAGATGAAATTTCTAAGGCTATCATCACTTTATCAGGAATAAAATCTTGATTCCGTAGTGAACCAAGTTCTGATAGCATATCATGTGATGCAAAACAGAAAACTTTCCAATATGAAATTTTCCCTTTTACTAACAAAATATCTCTGCTATTACATCCGGAAAGCGAATGAAATGCTGGGAGTGCAGAAGCTTTTAATGCACCTCGAGCCAGTGTTGCGTAAGTTACTTCTAAAAATGTAACGCGTTACAAGTATCTCTTAAAATGTAACGCATTACAAACACGTTACTTGTCTCAAAAAAGTAACCGTTACTTTACTTCGAAAGTAACGCGTTACTAACGAGTTACTTTAAGGTCCGAAACTTTGGATATGTGAAAAAAATCTTATTGCTTCAGTTTTCCGTACTACTATTACTACCACTATTATTATTATTATTATTATTATTATTATTATTATTATTATTATTATTATTATTATTATTATTATTATTATTATTATTATTATTGCACGTTCTGAATCGATTTATGTAAATGCAAGGACAAATTTTTACTTGACAGCTATATGAACATTTTAATGCAATGTAACATTCACTAAAATCCCATACTGCGTTACTCGTAGGGATGGGCACGAGTGAGTTCGAGCAAGTTTTCTTTGAAACTCGATTCGACTAGAAACAGACATCTTTGAGCACGACCCGAGAACTCGGCTTGAAAAATTTCCTCCAACTTGACTCGAATTCGGGTAGAGTTTCGAGCCGAATCGAGCCAAATCTGGTGTATAGTTTCGAGTACTCTCTTCAAGCATCTTACATAGACAATATAATTATTATCAACTACTGTTACTACAACTTCTTCTTCTTCTTCTTCTTCTTCTTCTTCTTCTTCTTCTTATTATTATTATTATTATTATTATTATTATTATTATTATTATTATTATTATTATTATTATTATTATTATTTTATTATTATTATTATTATTATTATTATTATTATTATTATTATTATTATTATTATTATTATTATTATTATTATTATTATTATTATTATTATTATTATTATAACGACACTATGTATAAATATGAAAGATAGGCGGTTTATATCTGAATACTAAAAAAGTAATTGATTGCCAACCTCGGTAGTCGTGAAGTCTAGGAGTCAAGGACATTGTTCACAAGCTTCTGAATTTGGGTTGAGGGTCTAGGTTGACTATTCGGGCTCGAGCCAAACTTTGTTAAATGTTATAGGGCACTGGCCAAATATCTTCAAAACTGCTCCACACGGGTTTAGAATTGTCAACGACTCGAGCAGCTCGGCTCACAGCTCATTCACTATCGACCCAAACCGAGAAGTGAGCCGAGCCAACAGCTCACCCAACCGACTCTGCTAGAGCCCTTGGCTCAGTTGAACCGAACCGAGCAGCTGACTCATCCCAACCAAGCCAGCTCGAGCCGATAGTTCACCCCAAGCTAGACGGCTCGAGCCATCGGCTCAGTTAAGCCGAGCCGAGCTAAGCTTGTTATAAAAAAATCTCTTGTAGTCTCGCTATCGAGACGAGACAAGATGCGAGCAGTGTCCCCTCTCGTGAGCAACACTAAAAGTATTCCATATTACTGCTTAGCTTACATTTCTCATGGCTTTCGCTTTCCAGTGTAATCAGGTCATGATTTCAAAACGAGTTAAAACGAGCGAGCCATTTATCAAACTCGACTCGACTAGAACTCGACGCCAAAAACAGTGAATCGGCTCGGAACTCGACTCGAGAATATTACTTTTGACTCGACTCGAAACTCGAGTTGGATTCGAGTCGAGGTTTAGCTTGACTCGTGCCCATCCCTAAGCGTTAGAAAAAAATGGTTGCTTATTATTATTCTGCTAAACTAATTATATAACAATAGCAATGTTGCTATGTAAAATTAAAAACACAGAATATAGAGAAACATTACACTACAACTGACAAAATGAGAACACATGAACTGGAGTAAATCAAAACTTGCCAATAACTCTAAAATCGATACATGCTTTTTAAAGCTAGTTGTTCCAAACTTTGTAATCAACCGGACTTTAGGATACGCAAATTGATCTAAAAGAACTCTAATATTACATACCATCAACATTACATCAATAAAGTAGGCTTGCTCATCAAAACACAGATTATTCATATTAACCCCTTACTGTATGTCGTTAATTATGGCACCCTAGTTACTGATAAATATTTCCGGCCGGGGCACCACTTTACTTTTATATTCTGTTCACTATCATCTTCAGCTTAAAAAAAAAAAAAAAGTATTCTTTCAAATGTTCGAATGATAAAATATTTTCGTTCTCCATCTTTATAAAAACAATACAAATCAAAGTAAAATATACTACCAGTACCACTGCACTCGTAGTTCACTCACTGAATGTATTGATTTGGAGCTGTCAAAATCTAAGAAAATCTTCCAGGTACTTGCAATCAGTACACGTTATTTCCCTGAGGCTGTCCTCATTTTCCAAAAAAACAGCAAGTGGCACTATATTTTGTTATATAAATAAACAAATCAAATTGTATCTATGAATGTATTTGCAAGCCTACCAACATAAAGTTCGTAAGGCGAAACGGGAAAATGCACATCGAGATTTCCCGTTCCGCCTTGCATTAAGATGAAAAGTGATAACAGGTTTTACATGCAAATTTCATTGCTAGAGATCATAAGACGAAACGGGAAAAGGCGAACAGTGTAGGAATCGTCGGTCACCGACATCGTTCATGCTCCATTGTTCTATTCTGAGAAATTCACTTACAGGAAAGAAACATTTGTTTCCTAAAGAAATATACATATATTGTGGTTACTCATCCGAAATGTAACGCGAAAAAAATTAACGCAAACTAGGTACGTTACTTAAAAATTTGTAACGCGTTACCGTTATAGTTAATTTGGAAAAAAATGTAACGCGTTACTAGGAAACGTTACTTAAAAAGTAACGGGTTACAAGTAACGCGTTACTTGCGTTACGTTACTTCCCAAGACTGTCTCGTGCATTGAATACATCTCCAATCGAAATTGTCTTTTGAACTGGGCACAAAATATGACAACCGACCAAAATATCTATATTTTGTGCAAAAATAAACAATTTATCACCCTTGTCTTTTTTTCCGACAGAATGGAGAATTATTTTCATATCTGACTCTTCTTGACTGCTACGTAGATGGATCCAATGAGCAATGCGTAGAAGAATCTTCTGAACACCATGAAACTAAAAAACTTTTCCTCTTCGTCTTTCTACAGTAAAGCGTTTTCTGGTCCAAGTATTATGTTAGTTCATTTTTTGTACAATCATGCGAAAGTATTTTCTGCATCTTGACATTTACTATGTTTGTGGTGTCAGTGATTTTGCATTGAGTAGGTATAGTTGTATTACTTCTTTTTTGCCTTGTAGTAGTCTTTATGGAGTTTTGTTGATAAATGTCAAAAACAGATTATCCTCATCGTAGTTCCAGTACTTCGTTTTAATATTTTTCATGAATACTTCTGCCAGATCTTCGCAGTTTTTGATATCTTTGCCTTTACTTATGTTAAGTGATTGACGTTCTGCAATATACCATCTACGACTACAACTGGAAACGATCTTTTATCAGCCGAACCTGCGATTGGAGTTGATTTTGTTCTGAGACTACTGTTTGGTGTGTAGATTTTAAAATCTCAATCACCTTACTTCTCCTGGAAGATAGAATCATTGTACTGTCATAGTTAAAAAGTTATATCGGGACAGCTGATAACTCGTAAGTACCAATCGTTTCATGTAAGCCAAAAAAAAGGGGGGAGTTCGATTGATTCTATACATCTAAGGTGTTCTTCCCAGTCATGAATTCTTATTTATCATATTAACCAGTGGCGTATTTACGATTTTGTTTCGGGGGAAGCTTTGCTAACTTTCGGGGGGGGGGGGATTTGCTTGAAAATGTGAAAATTCTGCAAGATATTTCATATACTTTACTATAGTAAGTAAGATTTCGGGGGTTCTTAAGCCCGGAAGTCTTCCCCTTAAATACGCCACTGATATTAACCCTAACAAATGTTCGACTATGGTCCTGTATGCTTGTACCAATTTAAATGTTGTGTTGTTTTGTTATTGAATGCTATCGAATTTCTTAATTTTTTCCACATAAATTGCTTCTTCGAACAATACAGGGTTTTCATAAAGTATGGACGGATTTAATTCGCTTATAATTTACATAAAAATGCTCATATTGAAATCAAATAAAGTGCAAACGGTAGCGGAAGGATTAAATTTTTACCTGTAATCTGCACCAGCTCAGTTCATTCACCGCCACACCTCCAACTGGGCGCCATTTACGTCCACACATTCGCGTAGGACCGTCTAGGAATCGACTTCTGTGGGCTGTTGATGATGCTTTCCCTTACCCTGCTCACTGTTGCAGGCGATGTTGGCAGCCTCCCACTTCGAGTACGGTTCAGGACGCTTCCTGTCTCCAAGAACTTAGCATGCCACTTTCGGATTGCACTCTCAGTCGGTGCCGGCTTTTTAAACTCTTTGGTGAACTTTCGACACACCAGAATTGGCCTTGCCCTCCCTCTCCCTCTCTCAACGTGTTCAGAGTTGCCGCTTATCTAACAGTGTTGCCAACTAAAAATTTAATCCTTCCGCTACCGTTTGCACTTTATTTGATTTCATTATGAGCATTTTTATGAAAATTATAAGCAAATTAAATCAGTCCAGACTTTATGAAAACCCTGTATTTAATAAATCTATTATCCCAGTACTTGCCTTAACTCTTTAACGTGCTTGATAATCTCTGGGCATGGATACTTCTTCATAAACATCTTCAGATAAAAGTAAGCAAAACGATAAGAGTACGCTTGTGTCTAGTCTACTCGTCTAACATGTTTGTCCGATATAATCTGTTGCACAGTATTCACACTACACTAGACTTCCAACATCTCTGGAATGCCAGATCAGGGGCGTCATTTAGGGGGGGCAGGAGGGGGCAATTGCCCCCCCCCAAGAGTTTGAGGAATGCATATACTTTAATCAATTGTCTACTACTATACTAGTACAAAACGTGAAAGTCTTTTGTCGGTGGTGCTCTTGCCCCCCTCAAGCGAAGTCTGAAATGACGCCCCTGTGCCAGATGCCAGCGGCGGTTTCTCTTAATGTTTGCATGTTTGTACAAACCTCCTTCCAATATTTTCAATTTTTGTTTGTGCTAAATCACTTTTCGTTTTATTGTCAACATAATCTTTCCTTAAAGAAGTGCGTTTCAAATGGGGTTGGCTAATAGCTTTCTGCTTGCGAGTTTGACAAGCTCCCCAGCGTGGCTACTGCGGGGGTTGCGAGGTGCAAGGATTCTTATGGTGCCTCATAAGGATCTACTATGTTTGCAGATCGTTTACAAACAATTCTACCAACAAACACAACTTTTCCAAAACGAAACGCTTTGGAACGGGAAATTCTCCACCATCCCTCCCCCTGCAATATTGGTTGACACGGTTCTCGCCTGAAGGGGAATAGTCCGCTCCTCCAAGTCGCATAGAGGAAAAAAAAAAAAACTTGTGCCTTGCCTAAATGCGAGATTGCCAAGTGGTCATAACTATTGGTTGGTTCTGTCAACCAAGTAAGATAAAGGCAGCTATGAAGATAGTAAAGGCGACCCCGTGAAGAGTGAAGATAGATTCAGGGTGTCAATATTTAATACACTTGTATCTGTAGAAATTTGGCAGCATAGACAGAATATTTTCCTTTTTGGAGAGCAAAAAAAGAGCGTTAATTGGAGGAGGGGATGAGATTTTAAAGCGGACTGCAAGCCCTCAACTAACCAATGTCCTCGCAGAAACAATGTAGAACATACGGAACGAAACCCTTGTCCTTTTTTACTTCCCCCTTCCGCCTACTAGCACCCACGCCTTTGGCTGCTTAAATAAGGGCTAACACCCCTCTTACTAAAAGGTCTTTGAGGGGGAGTATTTCGATGGTTTCTTTTAACGCAAAATAAATCACACTGGAAAAAATCTTTTATTTAGAGTCGGACGGGAGTATGTTCACGAAGCTGCTAGTGAGATCGAATTGTCGAATCTGTTCGTAGTGTTGTGTGTTTGTGTATGTGTGTGTGCGTGCGTGTACCGGTCTTTGTTGTTCATTGGAACATGATTGCTGTGATTGCATAATTATGTCTGTCCCTGATATACGTGAAGTAACAATGAATTCTGTAACGTCTCTGTTAAATGAGCCGTTTTCAAAAAGAAGTTTAGAAGCAAAGCTACTTGTGAAAAACATCGGAAGGCCGACTCCGACTCTCAATATAACACAAGTAATAAGAAGTGCGAAACGAACATTTACAAGGAAGTTTAATCCAAATTTGTACGAACAGCATAAGTGGTTATGTGGATGTGAAATTAAAAATGCTTTGTTTTGTTTTCCGTGTTTGTTGTTCGGGGCAGGGGAAGATGCGTGGAGTAAAAAAGGTGTTGTGGATATCCAGCATCTGCACGACAAAATAAAAAAACATGAAAATTCGTCAGCCCATATAAAACACGTTCTTAATCTAACTGTGTTGGGAAATGTGAATATTGCTGCTCAACTGGATGCTGGTTATAGGCTGTCCATTCAGAACCACAATCAAAAAGTGACGCAAAACAGGTACGTGCTCAATATAATTATCAATTGCATTCGGTTTTGTGGCGCCTTCGAACTGGCTTTAAGAGGGCATAATGAAACAGACTCTTCTTCAAATCCAGGCGTATTTCGTGGATTAATTAATTTTAGTGCTGAACTTGACAGCGCTCTCAAAAGTCATTTAGAAAGCGCAACAGTTTTTAAGGGTACCTCAAAAATTATACAAAATGAGCTTCTCCACTGCATGCTTGAAGTATGCCATGAAGAAATCGCTCAGGAAATAAGAGAGGCGGAATTTTTATCTGTCATAGCAGATGAAACAAGTGACGTAGCTAACGTATTTCAAATGGTGATTGTCTACAGGTACATTGTCAATGGCAAACCAGTGGAACGATTTTGGAACTTCGTCACTCCCTCTAAACACGACGCTCGAACTTTGGCTTCTTGTATTATTGAAGAAGTTGGTCTCCACGTGGTAAATAATAAAGAGAAGTTGATATCACAAACATACGACGGTGCTGCAGTAATGAGTGGTTCTTCTGGTGGTGTACAGGCTATTGTGAAAAAAGATTATCCAAGTGCTGCTTACGTTCACTGTCATGCTCATCAACTCAATTTGATTATGTTAAATGCAGCGTCGACTAATAGAAACGTCAAGATTTTCTTTGCAAATCTACAGGGTATTTGTACTTTCTTTTCAAATTCTCCACAGCGGACATCTATATTGGACGACATAGTAAGAAAGCGGTTGCCACGATCTGTTCCAACGAGATGGAATTTTAATTTGCGGAGTGTGAACACTGTTTATGAATATAGAGAAGAGCTGATTAGGTGCTTCGAAACAATCCAAAATACAGACTTGAATAATAGTACCATCGACCAAGCATCCCGTCATATTGAAACTTTACAAAGGGAAAGTTTCAACTTTTGGCTGTCATTTTTTCATTCTATAATGCCTCACGTCGACATCTTATACAATCAATTGCAGAAACGAGACATTGATGCTGTTTACGTCAGAGAGATTCTCCAGTCTTTTGAGCGAAAGATATTGGAAGTCCGAGAGAATATTGGTGACGTTGAATATGAACCACCTGAGAAAAGGAGAAAATACATTTCCGCGTGGAAAAGAGAAGCGAAAGAGGTGTGTGATGTTATTGTTTGCCAGGCCAAAAACAGATTTAGCTTCAGTGGACACCTTACTGCAGCCTCTCTGGTTACCCCCAACAACTTTTTGAAGTACAACACACATTTCCCTGACGAACAGTTGCAAGCGACATGTGACGCGCATCCTTGCTTAGATCTGAAAAAACTTCGAACGGAACTTGGTGTAATTTACGGTATGCAAGAGTTCAGAGCAATGTCTGGTGCTCTCTGTTTATTAGATTTCATTTGCGAAAATAATTTGTCATCAACGTTTAGTGAATGTGAAAAACTTCTAAAAATTATCGTTACAATTCCAATGACAACATCAGAAGCAGAACGTTGCTTTAGCACATTGAAACGTGTGAAAACATTTCTGAGAAATTCGATGTCTCAGGAACGGTTATCTGCTCTTGCAATGCTATCAATTGAAAGAGACTTTATTATGGGAATCAAGGACTTTAATAACAAAGTTATTGAAAAGTTTGCCAGAAGCAAAGAAAGAAGAACGGATTTTCTCTACAAGTAGGGTAAATATTTTTATTTTCTTTACACTAAATTTTCTATTTATTAATTGAGAAATACTTAGTACTTTTCTCATTACTAAATCTTTGGGTCATGAATCGCCACTAACCTATAGCCTGTGCTCTATTACTATTATTTATAATAATATTAATAATAATGAAAAATACGAGGTCATGAGTGGTCCAAAAGTAGGTATACAGTACCGTACTGATCAGCTTATTGCATTTAATATCATTTCTTATTGTTATCCATCAGATAGACTTAGTTTCTTTATTTATTCTTAATGTATTTTACTTATATCTTAAGCTCAGAAGAGCCGGAGCAAATAAACCCATAAACTAGAATGTTATACTTGATCAATGCAGGGGTATATACCTACTTTTGGGCCACCCTGTATTGTGTACTACCTAAAATTCAAAGCACGAGCCGCCACTGCCAGATGCATCTATAAATGTGCGAATAGCACGTAGTGCCATATACATGAGAACTCTTCAGGCCGTAGAAAAAGAGTAGGCCGATGAACAACGAAAATAATGTTTATTTGGCTGCACTGCAATTGAACGAGATTCCATCATACAAACATATTACATATATCTCAAGTATTTTTCTGCGATTTCCTTTTGTTATAACTCATAACATATTTACTAAATAATTGTTCAGTAATTCGTCAAATTATTAAATAACTTCTGTACCCTTCTATACCTTTAGTTTTAGAGCAAGTACTTACATAATATATTGTTGAGAATTTAATTTCCTTTAAAATGAGCTGTGGAAAAAGAAAATAGGTCCATAAACAACAGAGATAATGCTTGTTTCTTGAATCGAGATGTCCTCCATTTTGATGATGTCATCATGTCTACACACCATGCACCAGTGAGTGACACCATCCAAATCATTCACCAGGAGATTTCTCTAAATAAAAAAAATGTCACCCACTCATGTTATCTTCACGAAAGTTGCTACGGGATGACATGTTAAGAAGAAATATTTCGATCAAACCAACGAATGGCATACAAATATAACCATCACGAATACGTTACAATAGAGCCCCCAATCTGACTGGTGCAGCAAATCCTTTATGTATGAACTACGTATGACAAAATCAGAAAAATACCCGAAGATATTCAACTCTTGTTTAGCAGTATGAGTAGGAAGTCAGTGTTGTGTGTTCATCGCATATTCGTTATATTCACGTAAATAATATCGAGAGAACCGTGACTAACGTGCATTAGGAACAATATACAGTATGGCGCTAAATTCGTTGTATATACATATAACAATATAGTGTGGAGTTCTTGTGTACTATTCATTTTTGGTGGGAAATTTTCTTCTTTCCCTTTCTCTTTTTTCCACATCAAAGGATTACACCGAAAAGTTTACAGAAATAAAAATAAACCCTTCATTGCTTCACTGTTCTCAATGATTTTGCATTGTAAATATTGGTTTCCAAAATATTAATACAGCATGTTAAACTTGCAGTTAAACAGAATTTTCCAAGAATTGTGCTGTATATTTTAAATTATGCTTTATGTTTTATTTTCTAAAATTATGCTTTATTATACTTTTAAAATTAGTTTATTCTGGACCCTTAGACAAGCACAACCATGTTCAAGGTGCCAACCATATGTGTAAATTGCTGTAGTGCTTTTTATGATATTTATGCTTTTGGGTTGCCCTAATAATTATATTATTTCACGAGACACTAATATACATTGTAGATTGTCTTGATTAGTGTTTTATCCAGTCTCCTCGATTTTGGGTGTAATCAAAATGTCGAGAGCAGATACGTCTAACAGTTGGCCGGTGACCTGCGCACTCAAACATAAGTTTTGTACATATTTTCTATTTATTAAGTCATTTTGTATAGACGTTTTTTGTTTGTGAATTGTGAAAATGAAAAAAGTAATGTACACAACCGGAAACTGGCTTTTGCACCCCAGTAAAGCTAAGATAGTTTTGAAATAAATAACGCTTATATTGATATTGTCTGTCATGAATAATATAAACGTTAAAGAATAAGGATATTTTCAAAGTTGTTTCATACGCAAAAGGAGTAAATTTTAAATTCATATTAACAACTTTCAACAACATTCATATTAATGACTTAGAGTATATTTACAACTACAGTATATAACTTTAGTTTTTGGTATATAACTTTTAAAAATCATTGACTAGTATATAAAATGGATTTTGTAAAGAACATTACTTTTATTATTTTTCTTTATGGCCCGCAAAATGATGTCCAACTGCTCAAGTTGCCACACGAGTTCAAAACAACGTTGGGCATCCCTGACATTTTTATTACATTTTTTAGATTTTTTCAGTAAAACGTCCAATACACACGAAACGCTGCTTCTGCAGATTTTTCTTGCTCGTTCATAGAGCGATTATTAACCTGCTAACTGGAGAGTTTCCGTCCGAGTGAGAAAGTTGCATCTGAATGGGGAATATTTGTTTAAAATACATATTATGAAATGAAATGAAAATTTTGAGTTTCACATTCCGTGCCCAATACGATACGTATTAATTCATCACGCCCAATACGAATCTCATTATGACGAACGTAGTCGTCTGACTGCAAATTCAAGAGAAATTCTCATGACGAGTTAAATTGTCATTAGCAGTTAAGAGGTTAAAAGTGTTTATATATATATATATATATATATATATATATATATATATATATATATATATATATATATATATATATATATATATATATATACAGACTGTCCCATAATTCGTGTGTAAACTTTAATTTCATAGTACTCAGAACTGGTAAAAGCTACAACTGTGAAATTTGCAGGCATTTTAGAGGAAGGTCAGAAGATTTGTTTGATAGCAAAACGAGATCCCGGGTATTATTGTTTGCGGAGTTACAGGGTCAAAGGTCAAAATGCGATTTTTTCCTTATGGGATTTCAATGTTAAATAGTTGTCTCACATGCCATTTTTTTGAATATCCATCTCCGGTAGCAGAAATTGGTATATCGGCATAAATTCTGATCCGAAACAACGTGATAACGAGAAATTTGGGCAATCGTGACCCGGTGACCTCTAGCAGGTCATCTATGACCCTTGAAGAAAAAGTTCCCTTTTCAACAGCTTATTGTACACAACTAATTCAGTTGAAGATAATGTTAAAAACACATATGCACAAAGGATCTACTGAACATCCTTTTTAGCAAAACGAAGAGGTCAGCAATATCATCAGAGGTCAAAGGTCACGTAGTTAAAATGTCATATTTGATGTGTTAACAAATAAGAAACTGTGACATTGGAAATAATGCTTTGAAATGCCATAGAACACATACATAAAGATCCTTCCAACGAGTGTGTATGGGCATAGGGAAAAGGTCATTAAAAGAGGTCAAAGGTCACGCAGTTAAAATTTCATGTTTGATGTGTTAGCAACTATGAAACTGTGACGTTTGAAAAATGATTTGAGCTACCATGGAACACATGCATAAAGGTCCTTCGAATTGGTGTATATGGGCATAGGAAAAAGTCAACAATGTCATAAAAGGTCAAAGGTCACGTAGTTAAGATATCACGTTTGATGTGTTAGAAAATGTGGAACGGCGAGGTTTGAAAAGTGATTTGACGTGCCATAGAATACATACATAAAGGTCCTTCCAATGGATGTGTATGGGCACAGGAAAAAGATCAAGAACGTCCTTAAAGGTCAAAGGTCACGCAGTTAAAATTTCATGTTTGATGTATCAGCAAGTATGAAACTGTGATGTTGGAAATAAGGATGTGAGCTGCCATAGAAAATATGCATAAAGGTTTTTCCACTTGGTGTGTATGGGCATAGCAAAAAGCTCGACAATGTCATAAAAGGTCAAAGGTCACTGAGTTAAAATGTCATGTTTGATGTGTTCACAAGTATGAAACTGTGACGTTAGAAAGAATAATTGGAGCTTGCATAAAACACATGGATAAAGGTCCTTCCACGGGAGTGCATGGGCTTACAAAAAGGTTTACAATGTCATAAAAGGTCAAAGGTCACACAGTTAAAACATGATAGTTTGTGTTAGCAAATATGAAAGTGTGACGTTTAAAAAGTGATTTGACCTGCCACAGAATACATGCAAAAAGGCGGGCATGGAATACATGCATAATTAATGGTCAACAGTGTCATAAAAGGTCAAAGGTCACGAAATAGGAAGTTTATAGTTCGTATATTGGCAAGTATGAGACGGCAATGTTTGAGAACTAATTTAGTTGGTATGGTATATAAAATTAAGAATATGTATTTGGGCTCTCGGAAATCTTTTCTTTTAAATAACAAGAATACTTAATTTTAGGAAGTCATTATAGAATGCGCATTATTGTGTGAAGGACACTCTAGAGCATAGTGGGTTCAGGATTTTCTTTCGTCTAGATTCTAAAAAAAACATATTATTTGGGTAACATTTTCCAATGAAAATATCACATGTAAATGCAAATCACTCAGGAGTTCTCCAAAAAAAAATAATAATAAAATAATAATAAAATAAAATAAAATAAAATAAAATAAAATAAAATAAAAATAAAAATAAAAAATCCTGAGAACATACTGTACTACAGATTGTTAGTTATTTCTTTGTATTTATATAAAAAAGGATAATGCACTGAAAATAAACTGTTTCCAAGCAATGCATTGTGTTGTGAAGTTTGAGGGAAGAACAAAGATGTCCCGTATTCTCATGAAAAATAAATATGGCAGCCTTAATATTTCCTTGATGCTTAGCCAGGAAATTGAGAAAATAAAAATAATTCCACTGGAAATAAATTGCTTCCCCATATGTAGGAAGAGACGCACTCTTATCGATTATTTATACCCTTTCGTGACTCAAGCATAAACACGACCTGTTTATGTTTTGAACTCACGTCAATAATCAGTCTGTTTCGTTCACAAGAGTGGTTTGGTGTTGCTAGAATGATAACCTGGTAGGACAGAGACAGTGAGGCAGTGAAGTGTGGAGTTGAGCTTAAAATTAAACGAGTTTGTGAATCTTGAGTGTTTGGGAATATTTTGTCTTGTGAGTGTGTAAGAAAATAAAAGCTGTTGTATTTCTTATTTTCCCTATACTCATAGACCTACGTGTTTGGAAGTGTGTGTGTGTGTATGTGTAATTGTGTAAATCACAGTGGATATTAGGTTACAAAAACGCGGAGAAAGGCGTTTGCACGGCGGGGTGTGAAAATAAGCAATACCCAAATTCTTCATCTTTGCAAACAGTTTCGGAATAACTGTTTTAGCAAGGAACATATTTCTCAGCGACAACGAAAGGCAGGGCCACCTGTAAGGATCTCTACCGAGGATACTAAACGCAAAGTGGTTCGTTCTGTGCTTAGTTCACCAAGAAAATCAATCCGTCGCCGGAGTGTTGCATCCAACGTTAAAAGAAGTTCGCTGAGTAGGATATTGCGTGTGCTTGAGGTTAAGGCGTACAGTATGAAGATTGTAAATAAGTTACATGATGATTATTTCGGTGCCAGAATTTTATTTTGTAACTGGTTGATAGACAAATTAAATGAAAATCCCATATTTTTATTTCAACTTATAATGTCAGATGAAGCTTTTTTTTTATGGAACAGTGTCTTCGTCACATGAACGGTTCTTGGGACCCAGTCCACCGGCGGAAAGAATTGAACGCTGTGCAGATCAAAGGGGTATTATGGTGTGGATGGGACGAACAGCAACTGGTGTAATAGGGCGTTTTTCTTCGAAGGAAACGTTAATCAACTTACATACCAAAATATGTTGCGAGAATTTCTTTTCCATGAACTTGATCCCTTAAATCTTGAACCACACAATGATATGTCGTTTCAACAGGATGGTGCTCCAGCACATCGTACTAGGGCAACATTGCAAATTTCAAGAGGAAGGTTTGGAAACCGTTTAATAAGTATAGTTTCTGATGTTGAGTGGCCAGCTGGAAGTCCTAATCTAACCCCATGCGACTTCTTTCTATGGGGCTTTCTTAAGCAACAAGTTTATAAAACTCCTTCAGTAACACTTGAAGAACTTCGACGATCGATACAGTGTGCCGTTGAACAGATAACTCCAGACAATCTTGAAAAAATCTTCACAAAGACACTTATATATAAGAAGAATCATCAGACATTACAACCGATATTTTAATTCATAGTTGAAGATAAAATAGTTGTTTTCTTCATGGCTACATAATCAGACTAAAGTTTAGAGAATCCAGAAATTAGGAAAGTGTAGAACGGGGAATATACAGGGTGAACCAGAAAGATGTACACAACCTCTGGGAGGTGATTAGTGACATCAAACGAATACAAAAAATTCTCTTGTATATTGTCGAATCGTTTCAATTGGAATGGAACAGAAAGATGTGCACATACTGCGGGAGGTGATTCATCACATCAAAATTAGACAAAAAGCCCTCTTGTATAGTGCATTGATGTACACATCTTTCTATTGTATTACAATTGTAACATTTCGAGTTTCGATTCCATGTTGGCACTCCTGTTACTCGTACACGACGCGAAATTCGACAACAAAAACGTATTTAGGCTTCTCGAATGTCAAGCGAGCTCATGCCATTTTCTTATCCCCCTAACCGTCCTGAGAGCACCAACATCTATTGAACGATAACCCGTACTACAACATAACCCGTACTAAAGCTGAAAACAAGTGATGATGCCAATATCAATTGGGCGAAAAACCATACTACAACATATTTAAATTTCAGAACAATTGTGAATGCCAATATTCTGATAGATGATGACAAAGACTGTATACATTTCTCTGGGGGACTCTGTATCTGTATAACGCATCATCATGTTAACAGGACAATTACTGTAGTTTCTAAGTGTCAATCAGTTGTGTCTGAATTACAGTCAATACTTACAATAACAAGACAACACCAGGAAATGCCTGTACCTGACCGTGCAACGCATAGCTTCAAGAGCCTGGGTGGTAGTTTCACAGAATTAATGCTGGTAGTGTCCTGAAGTATCAATGGTTCATCAAAACTGCTCACAATTGGAGATAGTTGTTTAACTCGCACAATAGATGTGAATAGAATCTCTCCGCGACTCACTCGGCAGCACATAGTCACAAAGTTTAGTTCGAGCCGAACTTTCTCGTAGCATTGCATCCTTCAATGGAGCCAGAGTGGTCCATGATTGCTCAAAATGTGAATGGATGAACATGGAAAAGTCGATTGTTAAAGGAAGATCTACTTTACAGCGTTCCTCTCGCACGTTACCTCTAACCCTTTGTCGTTCTGAGGAACATTTTCGATCATTATTTACGTGTCGAGGACATGATCATATGTGTCTCGGACAGAATGAATGGATGGTTTCTACACATAAATGTGAGCGGATCATTAGCTAATATTTTACTGGTCTCTAACCTTAATTCGAGGGACTAAGACCAGTGTATCGTAGACTTGGAATATCTTAAACCTTACCCTTCGACTTTATTTTGAACATTTTGGTTCGCCCCATCTTCCAATAGGATTGTGCGTATTCCACATTAACAGTGAAATCCCACATGGCCTATTTTCTATACGTCTACTACCAAAGCATGCTAGTTCTTTCGACCTTAGCACCGGCAAGATATAGTGGATCATTGCTTGTCATATGTATTATGGCAATGATCTTCACCCGCAATGTCGAGGTGTAGAGAAAGCATAAGGTCACAATACTTCGGAGAATCTTTCAGCATTTTTAGCGAACAACAGCTGCTTATCTCACCACTTGGAATGTTTGCACTTTGTATGAAAATGGGTGTTGCCTACGTTGTTTTTGGACACTCTGTGTAGCATGTTTGGAACCCTCTACGTGTATTGCATTGGGGACCGTACCGCATTCTGTTATCATGTTCTTCTACTGCATCAAGTTTGGATCAGATCCGTGAATTTTTAGTGGAGGAATCACTATTCATCAAATTGTTAAATAACATTCAAAGTAAAAGCATTTTTCCGTGTGAAGAAACTAGGAACAGCCTGCTCTCTGGAGGATATATTAAGGTCTTCAGACAACATCTGCATGCCCTATACTAACAAACATTCTGCTGTGTGAATTTAGGTTTAAGCTATGTTTTTACTATATTGTGGTTTCGAAAGACATGACACTGGAAACTCATGTCTTGAAAGAGAAACGCATATTTTTGTGATCCCCTGACTTAAACTGATATGCAGTGGGTTCTTGCTAATCAAGGGGAGAAAAAGGTGTAACTAATCGCTGTACTTGTGTAAGTAGATTTCTTGCTTATTCTGTATTGTGAATTTTTGTGTTTCTAATATGGAAATTTATGATAGAATAAATTGAATCAGATACTTTTTTTCTTTAAAAAAGGTGCAGAAAACGAAAATTACAAGGAAAATCATTGTAGTAGGATGAGGAAGTTCTTTGAGTCACAGAATGAGGAAAATACACAAATACCATCAAATAATCCACAAGGTAAGGCAAGAATTCTTAGTTCTTAAGGTGGATCACTATCCGGAAGTCAATATAAGCATTAGTTCATTGCCTTAACCAATGCGTAAGGAAATGGCACATATTATAAGTATTGCACTATAAAATAGAGTTATGTGTTAGCTATAACATAAGATACTATTTCCTGTGCTTATGCATTCTGTTATCTAAAAAAGTAACATATAAGAGGAAAACTTGATGATTTTTAAGATGAGTACGCAAGATGGCGCTTGCTGTTAGATCTTACTACTCCTGTGCTCAGTTTTATGAAATTTTTACTTATAAGCATAAATTAATTTACAAGTAGTTATCTCTATACGGAATATGGATATTATATGACCGTTTTTTGTGTTATGCTTTACATTTTATCCAAATATTATTCTAAGTTTAAGGAAATAGTTTTAGCGGCTAAATCTCATGCTTGCGCAGGACGCCATAATGCTACGTTGCCAAACTTGTATGTGTGCTGTTGCAGTCACAGTAGTAGGGCAATTCCTTGTAAGCGTTTTAAGTCCAGAAGCGGAACCTGTGAATTGTGACAAAACTATTATAATTAATAAAAGTTTAAAATGGGGAAACGGGAGGAATCATATAAAAGAAAAAAGAATCCAACTCAAAGTAAGAAAGTCGAAGAACCAAAGGAAGCGGAGAGAAAGGGAGAATAATTTTAAGAAACAGCTAAGCGCTTTTCAATTTTTAACTGTTTGTTGCCATGTTAATATTAAACACACGCGTAACATAGTTTATTTTGACGGTCATTTTGAACGTTAAATGCGTAATATGTGTTCTTCCTTTCTTTTTTCTTCTATTTATTCATTTATTTATTTATTTATTACTGAAACTTAATTTGCTTAGGTAAAATATTACATCTTCTTGAAAATAATTTATTTATCTTTTTGAGATTTCATATGCACACGAGTAGTTGCCTAAACCCGTTAGTGGAAAATACTAATTCATTTCGCTTACTAGGGAAGATCGTAGGGTGTTACTCTGACTTCATATTGATTCTATGCTCAGTCGACTCCATTTTACATATGAAACTATTAGGCAACCGGAGAAATCCTCAATTGCAAGCGTGTTCGAATTATGAACGTTAAAAGTTCAAAATTGAACAGTTCTGAAAAAGTTTGAAGTAATCATTTTTTGAGATATACGCTTCATTTTTGGTACTGGGGTCTTTTCTTGAGTGCTCGACAGAATGATGAGGTCAAAATGTACGCATTTTGCAAGATAAGGGAACTTATTAGGGAGAGGTTGAAGCTTGAAGGGTAATGGCGTTTTACAACTTGCAAATTGCCAACTGTTTGGCACACCGGGTCAGTAGGCTAATAAAATTTATTTGCCACTCCTATTCTACTCTATTGTCATTTGAATGTCACTTTTCTGTGTGGCCACCTTAACATTGAACAATGACATATGTCTTCGAAACGCTTTGCAACGGAACTAACGTGAACGGCCCAACCCAGCCGGCCTTTGTGTATTATGGAACAAATGAAATATTTCAATCCAACGATTATGTCCTTTAGGCAAAGGAAGACGATGATTAAGGCAAGTGAATGATGATGGAAGAATAGATGGAATGAGATGAATGGAGTAAACGGAAGTACCCCGAGAAATCCCATTGTGGAAGACAGTGTTTCAATATTTCACCACTAACTATTTTTTTTCAACGGATTTTAATGACGATTGTTTGAAAATAGTGACCAAACTTCAGGCAATATTTTACGGTATTCCGCGAAAAATGGGACCAAAAAACAAACAATCGGCTAGCGATGATGTGTGCAAAACCGGTTTTCTCGAGAATAAAAACCACCTGTTCACAACTTTGAGCGCACATTCCCCTTAACCATTTTATTTTATTTTTTTTTTTTTTAATTTTTCGGTCTAGTTTGTCGTTGAATGTCTTAGAATATTCCTTGGAGTTGGACCAATATTTTCCCATAATCGGCATTCCAATTCACTGAAAACTAAGCACATGGCTAGTGATGATGTATTAGAACAACGTGTTCTGCGATGCATAAGCATAGGCCGACAGGGTCGGAGTACCGCTCAGGTTTGTTCCGCGGTAGGCCTCTCTGGCACTGCGTGAGCTCTTTGGATAGCCATTTACGTATGATTAACCACAAATGAAATGCCGGTGGTATAAATTAATATTTGTATTCACTGTCAATGCCAGCCTGTAGTGGATAATTTATTTGATTTAACTTCATTTTGACAATAACCTGATTTTCGTTTTCCATATGTGATACGGTGTTGTTGTGCGCCTCAGTGCTCTTTTTTTTTTTTTTTGCTGAACAACTGATCCGGATAAAACAACATATTGGTGACAGCGTTTTGAGAAAATATTGGTCTCACTCCTAGCTACAGAAGGGGGAAGAACACTACAATATAGATCATCGTACACGACGTTCTTCATTGAATTTTGCACGCCTGGCAAAGCGTTTCCGAGACTAATGTTATTGTTCAATTTGAAGGTGGCCACACAGGAAAGTGATATTTGAATGACACTACAGTCGAATAGGGGTAGCAAATACATTTTATTAGCCTATTGGTCCAGTATACCAAATGGGAAGCAATTGGCAAGATGTAAGACGCCAGAAGCCTTCACCCTCTTCCAAATAATTGCCCTTATCTTGCAAAATGCGTACTTTTGATCTTACCACTGTGTTGGGCGCCCAAGAAAATCACCTGCTACTAAAACTGAAGCGTTTATCTCAAGAAATGGTAGTTCAAACTTTCTGCAAAATCTGTTCAATTTTGAACTTTTAACGCTCATAATTCGAATACGCTTGCGATTGAGGATTTCTCTGGTTGCCTAATTGTTTCATATGTAAAAAGGCGTCGACTGAGCATAATACCGATACGAAGCCAGAGTAACACCCCGCGACCTTCCCTAGTTAGTATTTAAAAAAAAAAAATCATTAACCCTACAGCTTGAATTTTTTTTCCCTATAGAGAAAAGAAAGTGTATAGCTTCAGTTCAGAAACGCAACGACTCCTGTAGAAATGCACATCATTTTTCTACTCCGGAGCTGCAGTGGCTCCGTGGTAGAGCATTGACATTTTGTACGTAATGTTTCTGGTTCGTTCTCAGCTTTGCCAGATGCAGGGAGTAATCTACACCCCCCAACACCCCTTAACATCCTCCCAAATTTCTTTACACACACCCCTAGATGGAAAAGGAATACTCCCCCAAATCCAATTGTGTCAATCAGTATCATATAGGTTATTTATTACATCGCGTTAAAAAAGGTTTAGCGTTTAGGAAAGAAGGCAATATTCTTATTTATTTATTTCACTTCAAAATACGATCAAAACAAATAACAAAATAGACCCACTCACAGTGGCATAACTAAAGGTTTGGGGGCCACCCCGCAACAGCGTGGAGTGGGGCCCCTTCTCTACGTCCCAGTTCACGATTTGGGGACCCTCTGATGGTTTGGGCCCCCCGCAAGGCGGGGTCTGCGGGGCCCTTATTTACGCCCCTGCCCACTCATACCTACCCTCCTGGGCTCCGCGGTCGTTACCGAGTAAAGAGATTGATGAACAGATGCAGATGACTGAAATTGGCTACGTCTTGAGCGGTCATTCACCTACCTCCTCCTCAATAAGGAAAAATGTGACAATATAGTGTGGAAAATAGGTATATGTAAGATAATCAAATTGAAAAGTTGCAAGATTTAGTAAAAAACTAACGTTATAGTTAGTGTAAATAGTGAGACTGCTAAAAGTGCCCAAATGTTCCTGTAGTTTCTTCAAGAAACAGTCTTTAAATTAAGACGAAATGATATTTCTATTGAGTGTGGAATACAACTTGCTCAAGTATGGAGATGGGGAATATCATAACTCAGGATCAGGTGAAACAATTTTTTTTATTGGTTTGTTATTTAGCAGGAGACAATAACGAATTTGAACTTGGTTTTCTCTTTGTATTAATATGAAATCTTTGAACTTAGTTTCCTATTCGTGTTGGGGGTACAAAAATTAATCTCTTACAAAGTTTTTTTTTTTTTTTTTAAGCAGATTGAGCTCCATAAACGAAAGCTGCGAGGGAGAGAGGAACATGGAACCAGTTACTCTTGCTAATAGTTGCATAACAAAATATACTATTTTCTTTGAGTTTGTTTAAAATGTATATCACTATTGAGAGCACCCCCCTTTTACTTTGAACACCCCCCAAGTAAAAATTTCAGGCGTACTTACTGGCCAGGTGGGCTTTATATGTGTGTGGGTTTTCTTGGGGTTTCCAGTGTGCTCCTACTTTTCTCATTCTACCATTTCATTCTTTCTTATCATCACCTCTCGTTTAGCCTACATGGCATAATCGAGAAACCTGAATGCCTTTTTTTCTGTAACGTCCTATCATTGTGCTCCGACGGAAAGGACATTGTGATGACAACGAATGAAATGGTTGAATGAAAGGAAGGGAGGGACCCGGTGGAAACCCACACATATGGTTTGTCCACTCTAAAGCCCACCAGAATTGAGTGCTCTATGTCTAGCTCTTATTGATCCAATATTCAGACCGTAAATGATACGTTTACCACTTGCGGTTTCAACATAAGAATAAGGAGCGGAGATGGAACCCATGCCTTTGACGCTGAATCTATACCAACAAATAATTTCTTGTTATCGCTTGCCATCTTTGCTCTATGTAAATTGAAAGTGTGATAAGGGGCAATGCAGAGTGACAGAATGAAGTAACTACAATCATTGGCGTAAGTCACAGTTCAATCTGTAACATTATACACGCATCTTCGAAAGGTGTTTGGTTGTTTTAAAACGCTTTTATCCAGAAACACACATCAAGGTACATTATATTTGATTACACCCAGGCCTATTTAATGTAGTCCACAAAGTTATGTAATATACCTCAATAATAATTGTTTTGCATTAAGCGTTATGCGCATCAATGTATGTCGGGCTTTTGCCCCTTCCCCGACCTTGCAAAAATCCTGTGCGTGTTTCTGGATAAAAGTATTCTTGTTCGGAACTGTTATTACCTTCAGGTATCCATAGTATGAAGTGTGGACCATACTGAAATATAGCGTGAAACTGTTTTGAAAATATGCCACTATAAACAAGAATTAGAGAATGCATACCTGAGCTTGTTATTGTAGAAGATCATGTGTTATATGAAGTACAGCAATCAAGATGCAAAAACAAGTACTTGCAAAACACTTGGAGAAATGAAGTAGGTTAAATATACTAGTAGATTTTAATAAAATTAGCTGTAAATAGCTCGGTAGATAGATCACCTCTGGCATACGAGATCGCTGGTTCGATCGCACTTCTCGCCAGGATGACTTTATGTAGGACACGTAGTGTGCGTGGATTTTCTCGGTGTTTTCCCACTTCCTTCAGTCCACCATTTCGATAGTCAACATCACTGCTTCTTTTAGATTTGGAATATAATCGTGGAATATTAAACTAGAGAATTTCAAATAACGCCTTCGGTACCCTAACACCCGTGCTAATCGTATAGCTTTACTCACTACGGGCCTTATACAGAGTTGTTCTGATGCGTGATTAGTGCCATACTAAAGCCTTCGACTAAAACGTTTCCTGCAGTAATCAGGCTTTTAGTATGACGCAAACCATACGTCAAAACGACTCTGCATAAGGCCCTATAAGTCTCAGATTCCTCATTCCACCCGGATTGTGAAACAAATCTGCCTGTGTAAGTAAGCAACCTAGTAGAAATTGGTAACAGTTTTCATTTAACGCAGTTTAAACCGTATTTTGCCCAGAAAACGCTAGAATATTAGCTATGATATTTAAGCCCCTAAACTAAAGCAGCTCCGGGGATTGCAACTTCGCTTATAAAATACCATTTTTGAACGTACTAAGAATCTGTTTTGTCTTATGTACTCAAGTAATGATTTTGTATTTGTACACATATTCTTAATCTGCACCGTAGAGACATCTAATTATAAATAAATGTATAACGTTTCACTGCCATTTTCTGAGAAACTATTACCATAAAAATGATATAATTTTCCTCTAAATACAAATTGACTTGCAATTTTACCAGAAAACGCTGGAATTTTAACCATGAAAATTAAGCCTTTAATGTAGAGCTACACCAAGGATGGCAACTATGCTTATAAAATACCATTTTTGAGTGTACTGAGAGTCTGTTTTGTCCAAAAGATGAAATTTATGTAATGATTTTGTATTAGTATACGATTTCTTAATCTGCGCCCTAAAGACATCTAGTTTGAGAGAAATATACGCATAACGTTTTATGAGTTGAAAAAATCACTTTTGATCCAAGAATATAATTAATTCACATTTTAAAGCACGCAATATTGAGTAAAATGGAAATAAAAGCTCTCATTTCTCTTCGTAGTAAATCATGTATAAAATGTGATCGTATCTGATCACTTTTCTATCCGTAACTCATGTGGCAACATCGCATGTGTCGCAATGCGCTCTGCCATCTATTGAGAAAGTTTTACCCTAATGGTGACTAGCGATCCAGCTTAAATCGCCTATAGAAAGTAAATAGATTTTTAATTCTACAATACTTAGGGGCATTTATTACGGTTCTTTGTTAATATTAAAGTTTACCGTCCCTCTTCAGTAATCAGGATGTATGGGAAATGGACATGCTATGCAATGTTCAAAGATAAATATACATAATATCCATATTTAATAGGACGTGTAAAACATTCCAATCGGTCAGACAAGCATCTATTCTCGCTAAGACATGCCGAAAGTTTCTGCGAAATATGTTTTTTCTTCTTTTCTTTTTCTTTCTCTTTTTATATCTAGGCGTTGAAGGTGAGGATCATTGCCAAAGCACATATGACAAGCAATCTTCCACTATATTTCGCTGGTGCTAAGATCCTAAGAACTAGCAGGCTATCGTACTAGAAGTATACAGAACAAAGGATGGTGGGTTGCGCTGTGTGTTGAATGCGCGCAACCCTGAAGAAAAATGGGGTGAAACAAAATGACCAGAGAAATTCGAAAGGTAAGGTCTAAGATATTCCAAATTTATGATACATTAGTCTTAGTCTTTAACCTTTTCAGGATAACAAAGCGTCTTATTCAGTTTAAACTTCCGTGGCTCGGCTCCTAATTAACCTAGAGAGATATAATTTAGATGTGTCTCTTCAGGAAGGACACAACATTCCATCGGTGTGCATTTCATCCACATCGGGTTCCCATAGTGTTAGGACAGAGGGAAAAGTTGGATGGTTTAGTTTTCCTCCAAAGGAGCTAGAAGCATAAAAAGTCGTATCAATAAAGATAAATGAACATAAAAACTAGTGATGTCTGCCGTATACGTGACAACTTTTTTCTTGCGTACGACAAATAACAGAGTTGCCCTAGTCCCACCTACGGGTTGGGCACCGGGGCACAAAAATTATGTCGTTGGAATCTGTATTCCATAAGCTTTCCAATGAAGTTTGGATTATATATCTGTGGCAATTAGGGGCATCACTAGGGCTACCAACGACCAAAATATTTCGAAAAATACAGGATGATTCTCGTAGAAAACACGTTCGGATTTTTTTCTCGCTTGGTATTGAACTTTCGCCCTTGGCGTACAACATCTGACATACAGGTAAAACATATTTTTCCTGCGTACAACAAGCAACATTGTTGCGATCCTCTCACAAATTTCCAAATACAAAAGATTTCTAATTTAAAAAAAATATTCTTCTTCCTCTTCTACGGGTTCGACACGGGAGGCACAAAAGTTAGCTCATTGGAATTTGTGTTCCATGAAGTTTACAACGAGGTATTGTTCTTGTTCCTGAGGGCAGCCAACGTAACGGTCTACGTGTAAAGACCATTCATTCATTCTATCACAGACAACGATTGTCATTAGTAAATACCACCTCGTTATACTCACTTCACAACTATATTCTCTTCCTTGAAGATGTTCCTCATAACCCAAAATGTTAGACTTAACGTGCTAGAGGAACACTGCAAAGTGGACTTTCCTATTACAACCGATTGTTCCATATTCATCCATTCACATTGTGGGCAATAGTGGCTCACCCTGGCTGCATTGCAGGTCGCCGTATTGCAAGAAAGATCGGCTTGGACTACAATTTCTGTCTAGGTGTTGCCCAGTGCGTCGCGGTAACATTCTATGCATCTCTACTGTGCGACTTAACAGTGGACACCTTTAATGAGCCATTGGCACTTCAGGATACAAAGAGCAGTAATTCTGTGCAAGTACTCTTGCACTCGCCTATTGAATGTCAGGCATAAGCATTCAACGGTGTAAACTTGATTTTATAAATATTGACTGTAATTCACACACAATATCTACACTCAATGACCTATTAGCCGGATGATGTACCATATAGAATGTCTTAAAACCTTTACCCTAACCTTTCACACTAGGAATGATTCCATATCGGGACCAGGTACCTGGATAAAACCTATATATCGTCTGAAAGCTCTTGCCATGAGAAGTACGAAATCGTTTTCAAATCACGGGCAAACCCACAACTTCACCTTACAAGGCTCCAGTTTGTTGGTGTTTCTGACCCTCTGTATGATATATTCGACAGAAATAAAAATGAATGTTACAACCCATAACACGTAAGCATCTGAGCCCATTATGTTCCTTTTTGGCCGCTGCTAGAACGTGTCTCCGGCAAGGGTTTGGTAATATCACTTTGCACTCAGACGTATCCATTTGGTCAGTGTTGCCAACGAATTGTAAATATAAAGTGGTAAATAGTTTCTCTACCACTGGACGCATATCCATGTAACGTGGCATAAACATCATTCGTCACTAGAGAAAATATACTGTGGACGTATTCCTCTCTCAAGGATCTCAGTTTGTCAGTGTTACCAACCAATTGTAAAAATGAGAAGGTTCGTATGATGAGAAATTTATACACAATTTATATATAAGACGTGCGCTCTGTGATCGAAAATTGTTCTGTTGGAGACGGGACACTTACTGTTTGTTAGGGGGTGAATTTGTGAGCCCCGCAAGGGGCATAAGAATGGCAGAAAACGTTGGAAGAACACATGTGAAGAGTCTATAGCCATACAAGAAATACAATGTGTTTCTATGAGATTTCATGTAAGTTATTACATCATAATAGTAACGAATAGTAAAGGTATAGAATATGATACCTTAGGTCACAACCGATACAAATGCAGTTACAGGAGGATGTTTTGATTGCATCACTTCTGTTTGCTTTTACGACGCTTACTTGCACTATGATTTTTCTTCACATAAAAAGACCCTAATTGAATGTTAGGAATATATTGATAGTATGTTTTAAGTTAGGTCCTTCTGAGAGCAAAAGATTGAGTTGAGTTGAATTTGAGTTTAACGTTCCTTTCAGAAGCGAGGCTATATGAGACGTGGACTTACCAGGGTTTGAAAAAACCCGTTTTTTTTAAAAAGCCCAACCCACCTGGGCCCATGTGGGTTTTTCCGGGTATTTTCGGGTTTAATTGGGTTTTTTCGAAATATTTCAATGTCTTTGGGGTAAAAGTGTTAAAATGTGATTTATGTTTCAAGATTATCATTGTCACAACTTGCAACAATTTTCTATTCACTGCTGTTTTGAAAAAATGGCCGCCATTTTGAAATTTTACGTTGGATCGCCGCCAAAATATATACAGCTAATTTAGAGTGTCTCGTGCTTATATTCTAAAAATTTCAACTTAAAAGACCGAAAATTGCACTTTGTAGCGTGGATACCCGCTATATATTTTTAAAGCCACCATTTTGAAATTGTACGTTGGTATGCCGCCAAAATCTGTACAGGAAATTTAGTGTGTCTCGTGTTTGTACCCTGAAAATTTAAACTTAAAACATCGAAGGTGCTACCTTGTAGTATGTGTGGTACAGGCAGACGATCGAATCATCCCAGAAGCCTCACTGACGTTTGCCAAATATGAACACCAAATATATTAATTTAACAGCGTAAAATAAATGGTTTTATTTGAAGGTCACTTTCGATATTTTGTGCGTTCAATTAGGTGAAATTCCCGAGCATTTGTTGCAAGACGTTTCTTTCCAGAAAATTAATTTAAAACAATTAACAAAGATATAATTCATATTTTATCTTCCAGCGTAAAATAAAATAGTTTTATTGTTGAAGTATTCAGTTCCGATGCTTTGTGCGTTCAATTGCGGGAATTTCCCGAGCATTTCTTTCGCGACTTTTTTTCCCTCGAAAATGCAGCTTTCTTTACCGTATATTGAAACTTCCACTAGTACGGAAGTTTGAATTCAGCACTTGAAGTAAGTGTTACGTAGTTTTCGGAACTCTCAGCATTAAGCTTCTTAAATTTAACAAGAATGTTTACGCTATTGTTGGTGTTGATTCTAAAGAACGCTTATTTGAAGAGTACCAACAAATAACTGAATTAAACTGTTATTGTTGGACAACTAAATTTTACTGAAGAATACTTGTGCTACCATCAAAGGTAAGAAATAATACTAATAGTTTTACTAATGCACTACATATTTACTGGTAGTACCGGCACATATGGCTTTAAACTCGTCAAACGTAGGGGAGACCGGGGCACATTGTCACAAGGGGCATGCTGTCACAGTAGCAATTCTGAAAAAAGCGAAAACATTAGTGCGCCGGTGCTGCTTTCTTGTTTACTTACTAGATGTCACTACTAACTGTACTCGATTGGAGATACGCGGCAACAACGGTGCTGCGTCAGTTGAACTTTGTTTTCAGTGCCGGAATGTAAATTTTCCGAGTCCTGAAATTGCTGTTTTGTGTGTTCGTGAAAGCGGTAGAAACAAATATTTTTGTTTGTGTTATGTAGGTTACAAATAGAATTTCATAATGTGCTACTTTGAATGCACCTAATCTTGTCGTTTGGTAAAAAGAGTAATGGCGACGCGTGGGGCATGTTGTCACTGTGGCAATGTGTCCCACTGTGTGTTCTGTATAATACAAACGATAGGGTTATCTCTGTTTCGCAGACAGTGAGAATATACAAAAGAAAGACAGAGAGGAAAGCACCACTAATGGAAGATCTACTGGTTGTAGCAAGAGCTATGAAAAGAAATAACAACCCCATATCAATACGTAGGCCTAAAGCTGCTAAAGAATTTCATATCCACTACAGAACATTGGCAAGATTTTGTGCACGTGTTACAGATGGCGAACTACAGTTCGGCCAATGCTCATTTATATTAGGTTACTCTTCGTAATACTAGGAAGAATTACTAGTATCATACCAAAACAAGCTTCGCACATATAATTTGGACTCACTACAAAAGAGGTTCGCGATTTGGCTTACAACTATGCAAAAGCGCTAACATTGAAATGCCTAGAGTCGTGGAATGAAAAGGCCATTGCTGGCCCAGACTGGTATCCGGTATTTCTGAAAAGACATGGTGATCTTGCTATATGAATTCCCCAAGCAAATAGTTTTGCACCTACAAACAATGTCAACGAAGGTCCAAAGAAGATGACGATTCTTCCTCAGAGGACGACGATACATTTGTTTAGTTTATGGCGATCCATACAGTGCAAGTACATGTAGCGATAAGTGGATTCAGTGCATTCGATGTACGGAATCGGCCTACGAAAACTGAGGGAAGCAGAACTTGTTATACGTGTATATTAACTGTGACTCTGACGATGACCTCCAGGTATGGTACTTTATAGAAGCAAAAGGATAAACATTTTCAAACTAGTTTGCGGTGCGTACTAAGAAAACGCAACTAAACTTCGTAATAATATTTACTCCTCTTCTAGCTATACAGTAGTCCTATCAGAGAAATTCTTTGCAGTTCATAAACTACAATCAGAAACAACTTAAATGCAATAGGCTAATTTTGTGTTGGCCTATTGGAGATGTAGGCTATGACTTGATAATTTCGTCATTTTGTTATGACCTTTTAGTTTGTAGTTTTGATTCCTTAGCTATAAGTTAGTTCTGTTTTCATGGCAGTTTTGGTTTTCCTACAAAGCTTGATGTAACAATAAATCTTTTAGGTTGAGAAAATATAAGCTACAGGTCCTCCTACTTTCTTTCCTATTTAACTAATATAGTTTCCCCTTTCATTTAATTATGTTTTGATTCTCTTTCAGACGCTAAGTATTTAATGCTGGTAACATTTACAGTCTTTTTGCATTAGTAATAGTTGCATTAATAATATCTACTAATTTCTGGAAAGTGCCACAAGAATAACATGTGACAATTTGCCCCATATATTGTGACAACTTACCCCGCATATGGGGTACATTATCACAACTGTATTGATCATAAAACATAGTACATAAGTCCAGTTCAGAGCGAGTTACATTGGACAGAGAAATATATGCTGTGCACAAGATAATAAAGTATGTGTATACTAAACATTATAATTTTCGGCCTTACACGAGCATCACAAGAAAATAAAACGTGAAAATTGTGAAAATGTGCCCCGGTCTCCCCTATGAGGGATAACATCCCTCGGCATAGCCGAGTCGGTGAGCACACAATTTACGGAAAGTGTTTTCTAAAATATAAAATTGCATTGTTTTCAAATAGGCTATAAGCATAATCAATACATTAATTTGTTATATAATTATCTCAAGCTAAGGTAAGGTTTTTTCATTTATTCAGTGCATTCAGAACTTTATAAAGGTCTTATGTAGAATGTTGTTGTATACCTTAACGTGAAAGCACTTAATTCGCCTGAGGAAAGTCCAAAAATTTGATAAAAATCACTTTCAATGTGATCAACTTAGTTGTAGCAATAATATATTAACAAAAAGCTCAAAAACCCAGGTGGGTTTTAAGGTGGTTTTTTTTCAGGTGGGTCCAACCCGAAAAAACCCGGTGGGTTTTTTCGGGCTGGGCCCACTTGGGCAAACCCTGGGACCTACTGATTAACGTGGAATCCGAACCACATGAGCTCCCGCCGGGAATCGAACCCGGGCCTCCCACGCCAGAGAGCAAAAGATTGTTAGGGGGTCGGTTCTCACATGTCAGGTGGAAAAAGGGACAATACAACCACAATATGTTCCAGCTTACAAGAGTAGGAAAGAGTACAGTTTTCAGTGCATTATTTAGTGTTTCCTCCTCAGTACATTCCTCAGTGCATTATGAACTGATATTGTAAACACACGAGTGTTACCAATATTGGTTGAGAAATTATCTTATACGATGCTCAATTGACACATGTTTTCTTTAGTGGGCGTATTTAATTTTGTTGTTGAATTAACATGTTTCATTACATACGCTAGCTTATTGTCCAATACGAATACATGATTGAATTTGAATGTGTGTGCATGTGCAGTTCGGAACACATGTTCTTACATGTAATACGTGTCGTACCTCCGCAATATATTTTAATGTAATCTATAAATAATCTGTATCCCGTTTCTTTGTTCTAAAAGTTTCATTCGGATTTTGCAGCCAACGTAATTTTGCCTGTTTTCTCTTCTCTGCTAGTTCGAACCATGGTTTGTTCCTAGGTATTTCCGCGTGTCCCAATTTTTCTTTTGAGAGAGGATGCATTGGAAGCAAAGAAAAGAATTCAATTGGTGGAATATTTTCTCCATAATCTTAAGGTTACACCTGTTAACTAAAGAGTATATGACATACGTCAGCTTTCTGTAACGATTCCTGTAATGCTATTGAGATTATCACCATTTTGCTCAAAGAGTATTGTTGCATTATACATAATTGATATTCTTTCTTCATAGTTTTGGGGAAGTCATTATTTATATAGTTGTATTATAATAAAACAATTTTAACATGGATCTTTGTGGATGTCTAATTAGAAAATTACCAATTATAAATATGCATGTTTTTAGATTTCAGAATGTGCTCACGGCAGTGATTTGTGTTACTGATATGTACTACTACTGCATCTACATCGCCTAATATACAATATACTCTATAACAGTTGATCAGATTCATCTACCGTAATATGAGTTTCATCTTCCCTTTCCTTCCTCTAGAATAAGCCTCAAATCTGCCCACCTCCCAATGCTGAAGACAACCAATGGTGTATTTAGAATTTTGTTTCAAGAAAAAAGTGGGCAATTGCCCACCTGAGTTTGAGAATTAAATATATTTTAATTTATGCATAAATTGAAGTTATAATGGCAAGAATTGCAGACTGATAAATCCTATATGATATGATACAAAAATTTAGGAGTAAATATAACCCTTTATTCTATTCATACAAGGAAAACGAAGCATCCTCTTGGCCTTCCTAATTTCCCGGGCTAATTATTCACCCGTTTTGATTTTCTTTAATTCAAACATTTCCTTCTTTTAAAAATAACTAAACGGTATAATTTTTCCTTTGTTATAATAAATAAAGTCCTGTCATGTTAATATCCGCGCAAGTTTGTGTGGAACACCAGTTTCGCTTATCAACTCCTTTTAATTTTGATGTTACTGATGACGGCCGAATTGAATCACAGCTGACAACGGTCGATAAAGTATGATAGGCGAAATGAAAGAAAGTAACGTCAAGAAAAAGAAACAGAAAAGTAGAAAGGACGAAAGAAAGAACTAAAGAACGCAGTTCTTACATGGAATAAAATTTGACAAATACAGTATTATTTCTGAACAAAGAGCATAAGAAAATGTTAAGTCAATGACATTTTTAGAAATGGTAAGAAGGATTATTGTTGTACGTGGAATGCGAAAAAACTAACATTTATTTCGGGGGGAGCTTGAGCCCGATAGCCTTCTAAATGCGCCACTGAAGACAATTCTGCTCACCTGATCCTTCACAGCATTGTTTTTCAACTTCATAAATATTTTGAACATCGCTTATATATACACTAGTCTTTGGCTAGTTGGATGCTTCGCCCCCAGACTTCCTAGTCTACTCAGCCTACGGCCTCGCATTTCTTTGTATTGGCCTTTGCATCAACAGTGAATTTCGTGAACTTGCTCTTCATATTTCCTGAATCTGCCCATTCGAGGGATTCGCCCCCACACACTGTCTTTGCTCAGCCTACGGCCTCGCACCTCTTGACCCCACAATTCTATCGTTTTCTCTTTTCCTATTTCAACTATCTAAAATATGAGATTTTGTATCCCAAGAAAACGCCCATTTAAATAGCATGGGAATTTTTTCATCCCCCTTTAGACCCCTAAAAATTTAAAAATATTCACTTTCGGCAATTTTCCTGTCGGTTAGTCCTGGAAGGCTACAATTATGCCAAAATTTCATCACTCTAATCCTGCCGGAGGTGTCTAAACATTTTGAGGTGTAAAAGATGTCCCATATAAATAACATGGGAAAGATTTTTCAGTTCCCCATAAAACCACCCTACGTTTGGAAATTTTTATTTCTGATGACTCACTTAGATAACGCTAGCGAAAACGTAGCAGCATACCGAATTTCAAGTTTTTGTTCCAATTCTAAGTACCTAAAACATGAGATTATAGGTACAAATAGAGGCTCATTTAAATAACATAGGGAAATTCTTCACCCCTTCCTTAGACCCTCTAAAATTAAAAATATTCACTTTTAGCAATTTTCCTGTGGGTTAGTTCCGGAAAGCTACAATCATGCCAAATTTAATCGTTGCAGCCCTACAGGAAGTGCTCAATAATTTATGTCAGCTCATGTAGTTTTTTATATAGTTAGGATATATATATATATATAATATGGGAACGTCTTACCCGTCCCCCCCAATGTTGAAGACAGATTTGCGCCGATGTAAATTACTGTTACATAAAAATAATTATTTTGCAAGTTCTAATAGTAATGTGACTTTAAACTGTAGTAAGATAAAGTCGGAGGAATTTTCTTGCAAAAATATTAATTGGGAAATTACATTCAACCATGGCGCTGATTTCTCTGTACCTTTTGAGGGCCCATTCATTTGTGTGTTTGGTTGCAGACAAGGGTCTAAGAAGGTATACATGAGGATTTTCAGACAAATTGACTTCAAATTATGCCAAATATTGTATATTCGTAAAAAATACATACACTAAATGTGTAACAATACACTTAGCAATAAAAATACATATTCATAATAATAATCTCGGGGCCATGGATAAGCGACAATTTTCCCTGGAAAAGGAAAGACTTTCCTCTAACAGGACTAGTTCAGGAGAGTAATGCTCCCAGAAGTAGGAACGAAAAGCACAGTTTTTATTGGTTGGCGTTATCCATTTCTTGCCACGTTGCATTCAAATAGCAAAAATCAAACGATTGCTGTTGTCGGTCTTCGTGGCCGAGTGGGCTAACGCTATATGCTAGTAATAAAAATCTGTTTTGGCGTGAGTTGGCGGGCAAACCCAGGTCGAGGATTTTTTTTTACATTTTTATAACACTTTTTAAATTAAAATAATATGAAAATAATACTCAAAAAAGTGATTTATTTACTTCTGTGCAGATAAGTAGTAGTAGTAGTAGTAGGAACGGGTTAGAAGCCTCGCAGGGCTCGTTTTGTTTCCCTTGTACTCCATGATATAAATTTTGTGACCAACTTAAAACAACTGGCTAGGATAGCGCGTAAAACAGCTGGCTAGAGTAGCGAGCGAAAAAACGTACTTCCGGGAGTATTACTCTCCCGAGCGGGTCGTCCTCCAACCCCTGTAGCTTAGCAACCGCAAACTGGAGGTCGCGAAGGACTCAATGATGCCAGATTTCTAAACTGAATGAACATGTTTCTCTCTGTTTTGAAGATTTCCATTCCAGATTGTCATATGGGAACAGCAGAACCAACTTGCATTATGTTAATATTCGAAACTTTTCGATAAAGTGATATGTTTATTTATTGCCCATAAAAGATCTGTAGGAAGAATGAACTAACGAAGAATTTCATTTTTTTTAAAAACGGATTCTATTTTCTTCATGATGACATTTTTTTAAAGGAAAGGAAAGTATGGAAGAGGAAAATTTTACGCACTTAAAAGGTAAATATTTATTCTCAATTCTGCAAGAGCCTAACTTTTGGCGCTATAGTTTACAACTTAAGACAGGTAGTAGGGTGATTTTCCTTTTTTCCCTTTATAGTTTTCCGATTTTTGCAAGCCATAATAAAATGAATCATATATTTGTAAATTTAATCATGATTTTCTTTAAGTTTATATAAAAAAAAGAAAAGAAAGACAGTATGTCTTACGTCTTCATCCACGATTGAGTCACAACACAAAAAGAAGTTAAAAGTTAAAACTTTTTTTGTATTGTTTTGAAAATTAAAGAAACGAAGAGAAGGAAGTGAAAATCTTAGCTTGGAATGCTTTCTCAAAAAATTTCATTTCTTATAGAACGCTTCAATTTATTGTTTATGACCATAATGTTTTTCACAGTTGTCAGTTGGTAAGTTTTAGTTCTCTACTTTCCCTTGAGATCTTGTTCGAAGAGATTGTAGTATGCTGGTGATGTCTACGTATTTTATCGCTGATTGGTAGTATCTAATTTCTTTCGGCGGTACCAGATGATAAGCAACCTGGTCCTTCTGCCAGAGAAGTCAAAGGAACAAATAAAAGAATCGTGTACTTGAAAGTGAAGCAAAGCAGAGGAAACAAAACATGAAAGTTTCAGGAGACTGAAGGTGGTCGAAAGGGGCTCAAACCCTGGTTACCCGTAGCTACCTCTAGCTAGGGTCTGGTTTCGATATGAACATTGGTTAAGAAATCCGGGCGATATGTATCTTTTTTAATTAATGTTAATTATTCAACACATATCTCCATTAAGTATTTAATTTTCTTATTACTAAGTGCAAAATTGACGTACATTACTTTCAAAAGTCAAGGATATAAAATTACTTTAAAAAGCTAGAAAATTTTCGAAAAAGAGGATAAAGAATTATTTGAGAATACAGACAAGACGAAACTTCTTCAAACTTAACAAGACGTCTCGTCTCGTGGACAACACTAGTCAAGGCTGAGTTAAATCGTTTTTGCTCGTCCCAAAATCAGTGACCTTACTTTAATAAAACGAGATCACATATCGGAATAATATAAAATAATTCTAAACAACATTTATTTAATATCACCAGTTTAGTGGCTTCAATGATGAAGCCATATACCCAGCCCATGTCACTAACCTTAGGATACGTTTTCATGTAAGATATTTGCACTCAATTGAATTACATTGATTTCAATACAAAAGTATTTACAGATATCATTCTCAACAGCTTGTTTTCAATTTTATTTTTAACTTTCGGTACTGACAGATTTATCAACAGAGTGCTAATCAAATTTGCAATTTTGCTGACATTTTGCACTAATCTTTGTTTCTAATTACCTGAGGATATTTCTTTAATAAAAGTAAAATTATAATATTAAAAAATTGAACCCATTTCCCCTTCTTAGGAACGGAATTTAAAAAAGAAGAAAATCCGAAGGTCGCGGCCTGTAATTTTTAAATAAGTGTATGTGCTGAATTTTACGCCTTCTTAAGCGAATTCTCACATTCGACATTTTCTAAACAAATAATCGGAAATTTGAATATTAATACAAACCCCTCTTTTCTCCTATAGGAGCGAAGTTTTCGCAATCGTTGAAACGTGTTTTCGGTTAATTTTAATGAAGAATTTATCTCTTAGTTCCATCTTCTTAACTTCAAGAATTTATGATATATTTTATTTTTAGTAAAAAAAAAAAAAAAAAAAAAAAAACCTCTCTTTCGCTCTCCTATAGGACATATATTTTTAAAATTATTTTATAAGCCCTTGCCTTTTGACAAAGGAATATTCTGTACAAATCCATGTTTCTATTCAGTAGCGTAGCCAGGATGTGTGTTTGGGGGGGGGGCAAGTGCTGTTATAGGTACATATAGAAAAATTACAAACAAAAAATATATAAACATAAAAATATATTAAAAATTACAAACATCAAACTACCAAAATACATTTTGGGACCTCTTTGGGGGGGCCCGGCCCCTCCGGGCCCCCCTTCCCTACGCCACTGTTTCTATTTATAATAGTTTGAGTAAGGTATTGATGAGTAAAGCACTTTAGATATAATCTTTTTTTATTTTTTAAAAAATATAATAGTGTATATAAATATATCTTTTTAAAAACTCATAAATAATTCGTGTTTAATATTGGTATTTTCGCCCTATTTGAATTATGTTGTTGGCACTCGATCATTTATTATTTTTTTAGATAACTTTTTATTACATAATTCACAAGTCAATACGTTTCTACTACGGTTTTCTCAATGGCTTTCTCTAGAATAAAGAACATGTGCCGCATTATGCAGAGTCGTTTTGATATTTGATTAGTGATATACCTAAGGCCTGGCTACTCCATGAAACATATGTAAGTCGAACTCTTTAGTATGGCATTAATCACACTTCAGAACGACTCTGCATAAGGTCCATGGTGTCCAGACATTTTCAAGAAAAAAATGTGACAACCTTGTCCCTCAGCACGTACAGGAAACACTTTGTGGTGACTTGCGGAAGGGGCTATTTCTTACGAAGGCTATGGGTAAGGGACGCTTATCGGTGGCCGCGACTGTACATGGGGCTCACATGTGCATTGGGGGTCCTGGCGAACCCCAGGATCGACGCCCTTGCCTCCAACCCCGATATTTGCAATCATGGGCTTATTTTGTACTAGCTTGCACACAAATTGCGGAGTGTAACGCAACACAAGATATGCAAAAATAAATTAAAACTATAATGCTTTTGTCTCAAATTAAAATGCAGATTTTGCATTCAGTTTACGCAAAATTTGCATTTTAGTTTGCGATACTTAATACTCATAACAAACTTTGATAGTCTCTATCCTCTTGCCTCTCTTTAGGGGGTCTGGATCTAAGCACTATCATTCATATTATAATTTTTTATTTCATATTTTCACTTCGTTGCAAGCTGGAAATTTTTCTTTGGGCAGTACTCTCGCTCGCTTTCCGAATTATCATTAAAACCTGAAGTTTAAATTAAAATATGTCCAATTGACTTCAAGTAAATGTGCTCCTTTCTCTTCGGTTCCTACTACAACCCTGTCCTGACTTCTTGTTGTTGCGGGAGTGAATATTCCCACTCAAGGGCGCCGATTTCTCTGTAAATTTGGGGGGCCCATTCAGATGCAGAAGGCATGTATATGAGGATTTTAAGGTAAATTGCATTCAAATTAAGCCAAATATTGTATGTTTATAAATAAAATGATGGGGTCCCAGTCCCCCTCGCCCCCCAGGATCGGCGCTCTTATTCCCACCAGGGGTAAAACTAGATCTGAAAAGGTAGGGGGACGGTAGGGAGCGGTATGACGTTACGCCGTCCCTCTGCCTATCTTAGCTCATAGATTTTTTTTTTAGGAATTGGGGGACGCCGTACATATTATTTGCAGGTCTGAAATTTACCATTCTTTAGTTTACGTTATGTTCCCCTTTGTTCCCACGTGTAACGTGGGTTCCTGTCACCACGGCATGGCGCGTCCTCAGGTTGCAGATCGAGGAGAAGGCCTCTAGATATAGAGGTTAGCTGCGAATATACTGAATAAGCAGTCGCGGACAGACGACTAGGAGTGGTCCTCCAGCTTGGGGGTTTGGGTAAGGCTAACACCCTCATCCTGTAAAAAAAGGTACTTGTTCAGAAACATTCACAAAAGCCTCGGACAAGGACTGATAACTTGGCACGACATCAGCAAAAGAAAATGGACATGAGATTTGGAACATGGAATATTAGAAGTCTTTATAGGGCAGGCGCGTTAAAATCTGTAACGAGTGAGTTAGAGAAATACAGGATGGACTTAGTAGGAGTTCAGGAAGTTAGGTGGGAAGGAAATGGATCTGAGAATTCCGGAAATTTTACGTTCTTTTACGGGGAAGGAAATAAAAATCACCAGTTAGGAACAGGGTTTTTCGTTCACAAACGAATATTACCAGCAATTAAACGGGTTGAATTTGTTACTGACAGACTTTCTTTTATTACTCTTAAGGGACGGTGGTGTGATATTATTGTTTTAAATGTACATGCTCCAACTGAAGATAAGGGTGACGATATAAAATATAGTTTTTACGAAGAAGTGGAACGGATATTTGACCAACTCCCGCGATACCATATGAAGATTCTATTAGGGGATTTCAATGCGAAGGTAGGACGAGAGGATATTTTCAAACCGATCATAGGAAACGAAAGTTTGCATAAGGAAAGTAATGACAACGGTGTTAGACTCGTGAACTTTGCAACATCCAAAAGTCTAATCGTGAAGAGTACAAAATTCCCACATCGCGAAGTTCATAAATACACTTGGACATCACCAGACGGAAAAACACATAATCAAATTGATCACGTTTTAGTAGATAGAAGAAGACAATCTAGCATAATTGACGTCCGGTCGTTTAGAGGGGCTGATTGTGACACTGATCACTACCTGGTAGCAGCGATAATACGGGAGAGATTATCGTTGAATAAAGGTAATACTCAATGTCCGAAAACGGAGAGATTTAATTTAAAGAAATTAGAAGAGAGCCAGGTAAGAGAGGAATACCAGATTGAAGTTTCGAATAGATTCTCGGTTTTAGAAGACTCGGAGTGCACTAGTGTTGAGGATACTTGGATTGAAATTAGAGATAGCATTAAAAGTTCAGCAATAGAAAAACTGGGACACGCGGAAATACGTAGGAACAAACCATGGTTCGACCAAGAATGCATTAAACTAGTAGAGAAGAGAAAACAGGCAAAATTACGGTGGCTACAAAATCCGAATGAAATAACTACACAAAATTTCGCAGATATCAGGCGGGAAACTTCCAAAACTTTTAGAACAAAGAAAGGGGATTTTTTGAAAGCTAAAATTAAGGAACTTGAAGATAATAGTAAAAATAAAAATATTCGGGACATGTATAAGGGGATCAGCGAATTTAAGAAAGGCTATCAACCTCGTGCTTATATATTAAAGAAATCTGACGGAACAGTTCTCACTGATACGGATAGCCTCTTAAATAGATGGAAAGATTTCTTTGACGATTTGCTGAACACGCAGCCAAAAACTAATGTGCGTGGAGAAAAGGAGATACACACCGCAGAACCGTATATTCCAGAACCCAATCGAACAGAAGTGGAAGCCGCTATAAAGAAATTAAAGAAACACAAATCTCCGGGTGTAGATGAAATTCCGGAGTTAATTTTAGCTGGAGGCGAAAAATTGTGGAACAAGATACACAAACTCATTCTCCTTATCTGGAACAAGGAAGAATTGCCACAAGAGTGGAAAGAGTCAATCATTGTTCCAATTCACAAGAAAGGCGACAAAACTGACTGTAACAATTATCGAGGCATTTCTCTTCTGTCAACATCCTATAAAATCCTTTCAAATATTCTGTTAGCAAGATTGACCCCATACGCAGATGAAATTATTGGAGATTATCAGTGCGGATTTAGACGAAATCGATCAACTATCGACCAAATATTTACCATTCGCCAAATACTCGAAAAGAAGTGGGAATACAATACCCCGGTACATCAACTATTTATTGATTTTAGAAAGGCTTACGACTCGGTTAGGAGAGAAACATTATACAACGTTCTTACAGACCTTGGAATACCGAGAAAGCTAATTAGATTAATTAAGATATGTTTAAGTGAATCCCAAAGTAAAGTCCGGGTAGGAAAATTTTTGTCCACGAGCTTCCACGTCGAAAATGGCCTGAAACAAGGAGATGCGTTGTCGCCATTATTATTTAACTTTGTGCTGGAATACGCCATAAGGAAAATCAAAGATAGCAACCAGGGCCTAGAGTTGAACGGCATTCACCAGGTTATGGCATATGCTGATGATGTAAATTTAATAGGGGATGATAGGAGAACAGTAGAAATAAATGCAGAGATATTATTAAACGCTTGCAGGGACATGGGTTTAGAAGTAAATGCAGAGAAAACTAAATACATGGAAGTGCGTCGGGACCGTAATACGGCAAATTGTGGAGGCGTTAAAATATTAAATAATACTTTTGATAAAGTGGATGCTTTCAAATATTTAGGATCAATATTAACAGACGAAAATCATATTCACGAAGAAATTAAATGTCGACTAAAAGCAGGGAATTCGTGTTACTATTCGGTTCAAAATCTCTTGTCGTCGCGAATTCTGTCGAGGAATTTGAAGCTTAAAATATATAAAACGATAATCATGCCTGTTGTTCTGTATGGTTGCGAAACATGGTCGCTTACTCTGAGGGAAGAACATAGACTGAAAGTATTTGAGAACAGGATCCTGAGAAGAATATTCGGACCCAAGAGGAACGAGAATGGGGAATGGCAGAAGCTTCATAACGAGGAACTACATAGTTTATACGGTTTACCCAACATTGTTAGGGTCGTCAAGTCTAGGAGGCTTAGGTGGGCAGGTCATGTAGCTAGAATGGAAGAAAGGAGAAACGCTTTCAAAGTCTTGACTGGTAGACCTATAGGAAAACGACCATTAGGAAGACCTAAGCGCAGATGGGAGGATAATATTAAGATGGATCTCGCAGAGATAGGAATACAAAGTAGAAACTGGATCCAATTAGCTAAGGATAGAAGTCAGTGGAGAGCTTTTGTGAACGCGGCACTGAACCTCCGGGTTCCATAGGCCATAGAGTTAGTTAGTTAGTTAGTTATGTTCCCCCACCCAATAATTTTTTGTTTGCGCAACCTATGCTCTTAATTCTGTCTATGGGTTTCTGTTGAAGCCACAATGTAAATAATGAAGTAATCTCAATTTTCGTGATATAATTGCTATTATTGCGTCTTATCTTTATGTTAAGCTATAATATTTTCTTTTTTTTTTAAAATTTTTATCAATGATAGCTAGATTCTTTCCATATTAGTACCTAAATGTTGTGACTTGTCAACACTGTTACCATTCAAACATCGAATATCGCAACCGCTTGCCGCTCGACACACAAAGAAGATTTATAGGTTGTGTAGGGTTACCAAATCGGAGGGGTTGCTGTGCTGTCAGTGGTGAGTTATAGGAAATAGTACGGGGTTACATTATAAAAATATATAGTTATATATTTAAATGTGAACTTTAAAATTATGTATCAAACCTATATCCCTTGTGTGTATGTTTCTTTGATTTTTTTATGGAAGTTTCTGAGTTTGTTGTATAAACAATCATCGTGCTGAAATTTTGATACAAAACCACGTGGTGAGAAAAGCTAGACTCAACAGGTGAGAAGTAAATTTATGCGCTTAGTTTAATTCAAGCATGCAGCTCAGTACTTTTAGATAAAGAGAGTTACATTCGTAATATTTTGAACAATTACCAAGTAGGCACAAAATTCATTTAGTGCGCTCTCCTATAAAGAAAGCGAAGTCTGTTTTCATTCATGATGTATTGAGGTGTGCATTATTCAGCAAAACAGTAAAAGGTGTACGAAAATTGTTTCTGCGGTCAAGGCTAAATGACTTCATTATTGTAAGGGTTCTAAACAAATTTTTAGTCTGATTATTGACGTTAAAATAACATGCAGTTTTTACTCTACGGATCCACATATGAAATGTACGGAAGAATTTGGAGAAGTCTTTAATTTGCCCATTGTAGTGTGTTTTTAAATGCAATATCTAATAATAGAAGAGGTGCTCGTTTATTGTACGGATCCTACATAATTTCATTGAGTATGTACAGGTTTTGTTAGTAAATACACGCTTGTGTCTTAATCAGTTTTGGGGCGTGGACTTCCGTTGTTTTGTGCAGATTCACTTCAGGACACTTTAAGTATTGTATTTACACCTTAAGAATTATAGTAAGAGTGCAGTTTGTGGAGATTTTAGGTATATTTTAGTTTCTTCCCCAATCTGGCAAATATAATATCTCCAGAGTTAGGGTCTACTTCACAAAACAGTTGAGCGAGTGAAGGGCATATTGTTTCCTATAAATGTTCTGCATATTATGAAAAAGACACTACCAGACTTATGGTGCGTGGTCACTAAATAGAACGAGTGCTGTCTAACAGTCATTGGAGGGGAGCGCGGAGATGCATCTTATTAGCATCACATTTTTACAAAATGTGAATTTGTATCTTTATTTTATGGGTTCTTTCGAGCAGACAGTTCTACCAAGTAGAAAGTTTATGGGCAAAATACGATGTGAAAAATTTTTCGTGAAGGGATGAGTGTAAATGTAAGTAATTACTGTCAGTGCACGACTTACTGAGATGAAGGGTGAATTTTACCGAATCCGCTCCAGTTATAACGTGATGTAGGCAGTTTCCTTGCGCATTGGGACTATTTTCGACCAAAGAAACACCCCGGTATATTTAAAGCAAAAACATTCTCTAGCATATTAACTTATTTTAGGAAGAATATATGTATATATAAGGAGCAAGAGGATAAATGTAAACTACACATGCTTTCTGATACATACCGAAGGTTAACTGGAGCGTTTATTATAAAGTTTATTCCCCGGGATTGCATTTTACAAAACTCGCTCCAGCTCTAATTTAATGCTATAGATAACATCCTTTCCAAAGGCACGTGTATTAGAAAGTGTCCCCCGCAGCTAAAGTTTACAAAACACGCTCCGGCTATAACCCAATTAACAAGTGGAGGCCGGGGCAAACTCTTCAAAAATTGTAATGATCATAAAGAAAATGGTAACTCTTTACTTTGGGCAAGGCGGTGATATCCTGTCAATAAGTAGTATTGCCGAGCGAGGGTTAGAGTGTCAGAACACTCGTATTTGACAACTAAAGCAACAGGTGGTGTAACACACGCACCGCGCTCCACTAGGCCCTGTACGTCACAGGCAAGAATGCATGCCTGTTCTATACGTCATATATTTCGACGATATTTAACCACATAAAGGAAGAAAAAAACTTCTGTCATCAGGATTGAAACAAGAACTACTGTTCGATGTGGGATACACTGGACCATGTATTGTAAAGTTTACGCGGAATGAATTTTTTGTTAGTGAAACATCTATATATAAGTGTGCTATTCTTATTTGTGTATAAACCCTCAGTCGCTAACGCGTCTGGTCCCTTGAGACACACCCCCTCGCTTCCACTTGGGCCCCCTACTGCGCTCTTGCCATGATTGTTAGATAGCGTTTGTGCTGTTTAGTTGTCACCAGCAGCTAGCAAAAGTTGGTTCGTATTTTATGAAGATTAGTTTTTATGCTGTACGTTCACGCTACACTGAACCCTCCTAAAGACAGTTTGCAAGTAGTAATGGATCTCCACATTTAGTGCTTGCTTTGCAGAAAGAAATGGAACGCTCTAACCTAACCTAAATGTGTAAGAAATGTCAGTTTGGTATAACAGTCTTTGTGTAACGCCATTTATATCTCAAAGATGTACTTTGTCATTGCCATCGATGTGATGTTATTAGCATGGTTGATATATGAGGGGGCAATTTTTTTTTTTTTTTAATATAAAGGTTGAGCTGTGTCCAGCGTTGTGGACTGCGTTAAAACTTTTTTTTTCTACTTTTATTCATTACGTTCTTACTGCGAGACCTGCCCATCTGCATAGAGATAGATTTTTAAATGAAAGTCTAACCCGTTAAGCACGGATTAGTCCATAAGGTAGCCAGCAACCACAGTGTATATAGTGTTTATCTGAAGTCAGTGTGCGGTGTAGTAAATATAGTTGAATTTGCGAATTTCAATTAAAGTTCAGTACGAAAAGAACCATCATCCAGAGAACAGTTTCCAGCGGCAAAATCAGCACGCCATTGGCCAATAACAACCACCACCAATAGAAACATAGCAATTAAGACTACAATATAAATTGTACGACCAGCACACCCCAACACATAGCTTTGAAGATGATACCGCTGCATGGTAACGGAAACACAGCAGAGCAGTTTTCACTCTGGCAGCAATCCCGAGAACATTGGATTAACCGTTTTTTTTTTTTTTTCTCCTCGGGGTTGTCTAGTTCCCTCCCACTTCGTTCGTTCCACCATTTCATTCATTCTCATCACCGTCTCCTTTAGCCCAACCGGCATAAACGTGGGACGTAAAACTTAATTTCATTTTCGTTTCATTTTATTTTTAACGGCTACGTATCCTTTGCAATGTCTTGATGGCAATCTTAGAAGTTTGTGTTCCGCCTCAAGCCACTTTATCTACTTTATATTGTAGGCCTATATACTTGTGTTTAACTTTCTTCGATGTTCGGCAGATCGCATTTCAGCATTTGCGAGTATATGTTGGGAGTTCTCTCTTTAGAGTTCGTCTCTGCTTTGTCTCCCGACTATTGTTTAATTTCCTCAATTTTTGATTTGGGATTCGGAATCTTTTCAACGATAACGTATAGTACGTTGTCCATTACGATTACACCATTTGGGCGTAGTTCCGGAAAAAGATGCAGACCAAGCCTTGGACCTACTACTGACATCTCTTGATAATCCCCATGTCCGTTTTTTGCTCGAAATATTAATTCTGCACAAATCTTTCTTCACGTCCGTGTTGAACAATCAGCCTTCCTCCTTTTTTGACGGTGGTTTACAACCAGTGGTTAATCCTTCAAGAAATGCATGTTTACATCTTTTTATAGTGCTGTCTATTCAAACATAAAATACTGTATGCCTCTCATTGACCCCAGTTCAGGCTTTCCAGTGCTCCTATTTTTTCCTATATATTTGCGTCTCTTCCTATACTCATGTATTTCTTACATTTAAAAGATACCTCGTATATTTTTGTTGCATTGCTACCAGGGTTTTCCCAGTTGGGCCCAGCCCGAAAGAACCCGGTGGGTTTTTTGGGTTGGACCCACCTGAAAAAACCCACCTGGGTTTTTGACCTATTTGTTAGTATATTATTGGTATAAGTAAGGTGATCATATTGTGATTATCAGATTTTAGCCTTTCTTTGGGTGAATTAGAGGCTTTCACGTTAAGGTATACAACAACACTCAGCATAAGACCTTTATAGAGTTCTGAATGCACTAAATGAAGTAAAAACCTTAGCTTGAGATAGTTATAGAACAAATTAATGTATGTGTTATGCTTTTATCCTATTTGAAGTAAAATAAGCAATTTTGTACTTCAGAAAATATTTTCTGTGAGTAGTGTGCTCGTCGACTTGGCGACACCGAGGAACATTATCACTCATACGTTTGACGGGTTTAAGGTCATAGGTGTCGAAAACACAAGTTTCTTCAACTAAAATGTGGTTTTCCAACAATAACAGTTTAGTTAAGTCATTTGTTGCTACTCTTAAAATAAGTATTCTGTATGCTCGGGGTTCCGAAGACTATGTAACGCTTACTATTGCAAGTGCTGAGTTCAAATTTCCGTACTAGTGGAAGTTTTGATGTACACGCCGTGAAACAAGTGCTCGGGAAATTCCCGAATTAAACGCGTAAGGATCGGAAATGACAACAACAAAAATATTTATTTTACGCTAATGAGTCTTCATTCCGGCGAAATTAAAATACCGCTAATTTTACAGTAATTGTGATATCTTCAAATAGATAAAAGATAATTGAAATATGGAACAAGAGCCCTAGACAATATTATTTTGCGTGAGGTACCGTTATCACAAGTCATCTACTGGCTTTCCGTTTTCAGCTGTTTCGAAACGCGAAAATAAATGCCGGTTTTCAAAATGGCTCGAAATCGAAAGCAGATAAGCGAGTCGTGATAACGGTTTCTCATGTAAAATAATATTGTCTAGGGCGCTCTTGTTCCACATTTCGATTATCTTTTATCTATTTGAAAATATCACATAATTACTGTAAAATTAGCGGTATTTTAATTTCGTCGGGATGAAGACTCTTAAGCCTGCCATACGTCCCGTAAAAAAAAAAAAAAAAAAAAACGGGACAGTTCCGTTTTTGAGCGCGTGTCCCGCGTCCCCGTAAATTTAGTCGGGACAGGGAAATATCCCGTATTTTAATTCCGTTCCATTTCTGCTATCAATATCAACTTTTTCGAAAGGCGAAAAACAAAAAAATTCTGACATTGGCTGGGAATCTTGTAATTAGTGAATGAACAGTACGCTGTTGCATGTAACAGTTTCGAGGTAGTTATTACACCATCCTGTTCGACTTGATAGCGAGCGAGGGGGCGCGGTGGCTCAGTGGTAGAGCGTTCACCTCCGGTGCTTGGGGTCCCTGGTTCGGAATTCGGAATCAGACTACTATTTCCGTTGAAATAGTAGTCTGAAGAAGGAAGTGATATACTTCCGAAACTGTTACATTTCTCGTTAATTTATAATAAAGAATACAGACAGCCTTGTAAGAAAGTTACGTTTAATTTATGTTTAAGATGGACACAAGGCCTTTTTATAAAAATATCTATGTTGGACTTTTGGCTTTGGAGGGGCAGAATTGTTTAGCTGTTTAAGTTCGCTGCTTAATTTTCATCGCTTTGCAGGTATATTAACTTTGGTTTATAGAGATTTCTGACCAAAGATCAGTGTTTAATTATCAGTGGTTATATCCAACATTATATCTTGAGTGGGCGCCTTGGTTGAAGGAGGTTAAAGTGGATGTGCGTAGTGCGTTTTGCGGGATATGCTCTAAAAGTTTTTCATTGAGTAATATGGGAGTACAGGCAATTAAAAGCCATGCAAAAGGACCAATACACAGGGAAAGACTGGGGAGTTACACTATAGTAGAAAATCAAAAAGGTGTTGTGGATATGTTTAAGCCAGTTCAAAAACAAAGGTAAGCAACCATCGTAGAAGTCAACAGAATAATTAAAACAACCATCTATAAAAGGCTTAGTTGAAAAAGATGAAGTGACATCTGCAGAAATATTGTGGACAGTGAGACTTGCAGTGAACAGAGGATCGTACAATTCCTGTAAAAATATGTTCTCACATAGTGTAATTGCACAGAATTTTAGCATAGGCCCTTTGAAGTGTAGTAATGTTATTTGTTACGGCCTCACACCATACTTTAGAGACAGTGTTGTGGATGCAGTAAACGTATCAGGATATTGTAGTGTGCTTTGATGAAGCGTCAAATAAGATAGCCCAAAAGGGCAGATGGACATTCATGTGAGGTTTTGGAACGATACAAAGAACATTCTACGAGATACCTTGCGTCAGTTTTTTGAACCTTGCTACAGGTGAAAATCTCTTATCTAAGTTTAAGGAAGGAGTGCCTCTGAAGATTTTGTAAGTCAGTATGGACAGACCTGTGAACTGGAAATTTGTCAAATCGAAAAGAAAAAATTCAGATTGATTCTACAGATCCACAGTTATTAGATTTAGGATCATGTGGTTCATTGTGCATTTCAAACAGGTCATGGAGCTGCAAAGTTGAATGTTAATAGTTTTTTAAAGGGGTTTTAATATTTGTTTAGAGATAGTCCAGCACGACGAGGACACTTGCATCCTCTGGGACTACCATATTTCCTCAAATTTTGTCAGGTACGCTGGGTAGAAAATGCACAGTGCGCAGAAATGGCATTAGAAGTATTACCCCACGTAAAGAAGTGCTTGAATTTAGCTGACATTTCGAGCAGTGTATCAGTGAAACATGTCAAGAGAGCAGTTGACGATTTGTTAAGGTCAGCAAAATTGGCGTTCTTCAAGACCTTGGCAACAGAACTAGAGGAATTTTTAAGAGCACTTCAGTCCTCGAAACTTATGGTACAGTTCTTGTACAACACACCAACCTTGTTAAAAACTTAGTCGATGTGTGAAAGCAGATACTATTAAAAAGTGTGAATCAAATTTCTTTCATTGGATTTGGAAAATTAAGACATTTTGTTGAGGTACAAAGATGTCGATGTTGGACTTGGAGCAAGAAAAGAATTAGCTAAATGTGGAGTTTCTGATCGGCAGAAAGCGGAATTTTCTTTGCAGTGTCAACGATTTCTAGTGGCAACAATCAAAAAGATCTTGAAGCGCAGCCCTTTAAATTATTCCCTTGTTCGTGACGTGCCATCTCCTGATCCAGAAGTTATTTTGAAGGCGCAATATTTGGCTCAGGAGCGAATGAAAACCTGTATTCAGATCCTTCATTCCAGCAATCGGTTGTCAGAAAATGTTGCAGAGAGAGCAGTTCAGTATATGACTGTGTAGGTTGACAAAAGAGGAATACCGTGGATTCCTTGAAAACTTTTGTGAAACTAAAGATGATTTGGGCAAGTCTGCTTAACCCTTAATATACCAAGCCCAAATTACCAACGTAGATTACCAAGTTGAGGTCCTTTAAGGACCTCATGCTTTCTTTTATATTTCTCAATATTTTAGTGTCTAAGGTGACTCAAATTAAGTTCTTTGGGTGTCTAAAAATATATTTAAGGTAAATAATCATAAATGACGTGTTTATTTTAACAGTACTTATTTATTCATTGTTATTTTTACTTTTGTATTTATAAATGTGATTACATATTTTTAGCAAGCGTTTCCTGTCTTTCTTTAGGAACTCTTCCTTTTGCAGTTTCCATCATTGAGGGAATGTCAGGTTTTTTGTTCTCAAAGTTCCTGTCATGGTAATATTGTTCTTCAGTAAAAATTCAACTGTTTGCACCCTTTCAATTTGCCTTGTGTATAGGATCTAAATGCTTATAGGAAATATTTTCACTTGAAGTACAAAAATCGAAATTGCAATAATTAATTGCGAACGTTAGGGGCTGCAGCCGCAAGAACGGTTAACGGATATTAAATACTTACGTACTTCTCCAATACATGTAAAAATTCAGACTTTTAAAAGGTGGGTTTTTTGAGAAAATAGCGTCCAAACATGGCGTCTTAATGAAATTTTCATCTTTTCATCATGCTATAACGTGGGATGTAATAATCAGAAACGTAAGTCCATTACGTTTTCAAGAGAGGTTATGGAGTAGATTTCGATGCTAGAAGCAGATGGTTGATATTGCTCGTGAGGGCAGAAAAAAGTGAAGTTAGCAAAAATTTCACCAAAGTTGGCAACATTGCGAGTGAATTGCACGATTCCTATTGGACCAATAGACGAATTTTGGCCCTCCACCGAAACATACAACTTTATACTCTTCCTGCTATTGCGATTATGTTACTAAGTACACTCGTTTCTCTACAATAATTTTTTTAAAATTTGACATGTTTTTCAGTTTTTCGAGCAATCCGAGAAAAGGGCAGCCATTTTGGAAGGCTGTATATCGAAGAAAAATTTTTTCAGCGAAAAGAAAAAATATGGGTGTAACAATATTGCATGTAGATCCCATATATAAAAAATAAATAAAATCTGAGACTATGATGGGGACCAATTGTGGTTTGCCTGGACGATTTGAAATGGAATCGGTCTACTTCTAACTTTTTAAAACACGCAGATTGAGAGATCAAAATGAACACAGTGATATGAGAACGCGATTTCTAGCTTTTCTTTACAACTGTATTTTAGAGTACAGCTTATTACAAGCTTATTTATATACAAGCTTTCATTGTACATGAAAAAAAAAAAAAAAACGTTTTTAAGGATTTTCTCCTTCCCATAATCGGTCTTACAGTATATCACGAGATGCTTCTCTCTCTCTCTCTCTCTCTCTCTCTCTTTTTTTTTTTTTTTTTTTGTGTGTGTGTGTGTGTGTGTGTGTTTGTGTCAGTTTGTAACGTTTATACTCAGAAAATGTTTCCCCAACATAAACAGTAACACTTCGACAATATTTGTAGACAGAAGCAAGTGTAGTAAAATCTGACCTGAATGTTTTTCCATTGCTTCAATATTTTTGCTGTCGAAGTTTCTGACAAGCATCCATCAATTTCCTTTCTACAGGGCATCCGTGTTTACCCATAACTGATTGGAGCTCGTACTAAACTTCAACTAAAGCTAAGCTTTTACTGAGCAGCATTCCTCGTCTCTTGTTTCTGAATTGATGGATTGAGACGATCTTACAATTGGTTTCTAGCATCAGATTTGTCTTAAAACCTTGGCAATTGTCTTTTTGCTCTGCTGATCGGTTGCTAATAATGTTGGTCCTCCATAAACTAGGCATTCTTTCATCCTCCCACGCAAGAAGCCACCCTGCTGCATACACACAAATGCATTAAAAATGCAAACCAAAACTGTATTTATTGTGTCCTATAAACATACATCTATATAAAATTTACAGAAGCACTAAAATATGCATTAACCTTTGAAATGTACACTTATATACAAAAGAGACACTGACCAAAGCTTAAACCCACTTTATTTTAAATTATAATTTGTAACTGTTTCGGATATCTAGCATATCCTTCTTCAGACACTATCGAAAATAAATGAAAATACAAAATAAATGAAGTTACAAATTATAATTTAAAATAAAGTGGGTTTAAGCTTTGGTCAGTGTCTCTTTTGTTAAAATAATCAAAGTGTCTCTTTTGTTAAAATAATCAATCCAAAGCCATGAATAGTCTTACTTATATACACTATAACACGTCAAATTTGAGCTGTATTGTTGAAAGAAGCCCCTACCGAGTTTAACAGAGATGCATAAAAGCAAACAAAATCCATCTGGAGATGACCACTCAACGATCTTCAAAGATTTTTCTTTGTCTATGCCCTACGTGCATTTTAATTGGCGTAGTGTTTATACTTCAAACTTTCTCGCATATGTTTGTTCCCTGTCTATTGTCACTATTAACGCATTCTTAGTTCCTAGTAACAAATAACAGTACCGGTATGTATGCGATTTCTTTAATTTTCGATACGAACTCGTTGTTTTTTTTTTTTTTTTTTTTTTTTTTTTTTTTTTTTTTAACCTTTGCCTCGTAGCACTGTATTGCTATTTTTATCCTTGTTCTTTTGTTTTTGCTTATTTTCTGTAGACTATTATCTTTCTGGCACGCTCGTTATGAATTTTACACTGACCGATGAAAAGACCTCTGTAGTATAACGCAGCCAATCTCTTATTCTTGTACTTTCATACAGCAAATAACTATCAACGAGCTGCTTCGGTACCTCAGTTTAACACTGGAGACCTGACTGTTGTGCGCGCTCAACATGTCTGTATTGGCGCAGGCCAAGTTACGTTAACCCCCATCAATTTTCAGGCGTAACTTTCTTAGTTTTACTCTCGGTGAGCATTTCGTCAAATTGAACTCCAAAACGGCAAATATTTTTTTTTTCTTTTTTAATCTTTTAAATGACATTGCACGCTCAACGAAGACCTACAGTTTAGATCGTGTTTTTCCACAAATAACTACAAATTAGCTAAATAATAATAATAATTAAAAAAAAGCAAAAATCGGAATGACCTAGAAGATTCTATCCTTCGGAAATTCTAGTAAAGGGAGTGGTTGATATATTGATGAGGTCATTAACTACTCAAAAATCTATATAAGTTTATTTTCACGTGTACAATTTAAGTAGAATGCAGGGATTGATTTTATGCGAATCAGTGGGTACGTTATTTGTATATAAATTAGTATTTTATTGATACATATTGTAGCCATTTGTAATGTTATAGTTCAAATGGAAAATAAACGTCACTAATTCTCTTTCGCACGTCATCAGTCAGTTCGGAAGTTATTTTTAATACCAAGTAATATAACGGTAAGTAAAGTCTTGACTAGCCTTTGCTAGAGATGTATCCAGTTAACTTTTCATATTTCGGCTGGTTCAATTTCCTAACGTAGCAGGACTTGTACGTATTGTGCATTAATTCAATGTGATAGAATCTCTAAATCGAAAATGTATTTAAGTGTGGATTTTCAGTATTTTTTTTATTTTGGTTATATACTGTATTTTTACTTTCCAGTGAAGTATGGATAATCAACCTTCTTCACGTGCGCGTGGACGCGCGAGGGCCCGATCTCGCGGACAACAACCACCTACTGGCCAGCGACCAGGCGGAGGACCTCCGCGACAGGAGCAAACTAGAGCACCCCCTGGTTTTCAGGCTCAGCAGCAGAGGCGTCAAGAGCAAGGGCCGCCAGGGTTTCAGGCTCAACAAGTAAGTGCCCCAAGCGTTAATCGCTCTTCAGTATGGTAATTATGAGAAGTTGAATTAGTTGAAATAATCAATTGTCTTCTCCCATGCCAGAATGAGTGCTGGATTTTTGATGTTGGTGGAAATTGGAGAAATTATCATAGCAATTGGGAATTTTTCTTTCAGTTTATTTGATAATTTGAAAATGTTTGGACAATTTGAAGTGCAGGTTAAAAAGATGACAAATATAGTAGGAAAGTGTTCTTGTTCATAAATAGAAGTTTTTTTAAGTCCATATCTTGTTCAAGTGCAAGCTCAATGAAATTCAATGAAAAATGTGTTGATGGACTGAGAATTTAACACTAGTCTTTGTACCTGTATGCTGATTATGCTGCGTAGTTCCCTTTGTAACCACATATCGCTTAAAATCCATTAGTTTGAGTTATAGCCAAGTCTTATCTACTTACCTTGTAACTGTGATTTGATAAGTTCCCAGAATTGACCCGCAGATAGCAGCAACACCTCCAAACGATATGCTACGAGCTATCTTCCGTTATGACAAATTTGTATTTGTCGTATCTGTGAATGGTAGGGTTTAAAGAGGCCACAGGTGTCTCATGGGAGAACTTCATCTCTGGCAAGTTGGATCCCTGCTTCAATTCCAGTTCCCGCCAAGTTGGTCCTGAGGTGGATAAAAACTGTTCATGAGTTTTCTCAGGGTTTTCCTATTTTCTTCCACTTTTGTCATTCCGCCATTATCATAAGTATCCCATACACTTAGTACATATTCATGGGGTATTAAACTTGGTATCTTTTTTTAAAGGTAATTGTGTAATTTCAGTGCGTGCATGTTTGTTTTTAGTCACATTTTGAGCCCCACACGCCATTAAATATTCGATGAAGAGATGTATTAACCCTTCGTAAGTGTGGCACGGTCTCAGATTCCGGATGGTGTTTTTTCGCAACAGGTGATGCGACTTCTCAGTACCTTTCTCTCCCGCAACGTCCTTCAATTTCGGTGTATATTTCATTTACGGCTCAAAAAGTTATTTTTACGGTCAATAGTTGAAATGATCATAGTTACATAGTGATAAAGGTTATGGTAATATAATACAACCATATTTAGCGTCCCCATAGCAGAACATGTCGCGATCTGTGATGTGATCGCAGAAAATTTGTCGCGCCTGTGCAGAAAAATTGCCAGAGGAAAAAAAAAAAAAAAAAAAAAAAAAACTCCAACAGAAAAGTATAAAAACACGCCTGCTATATGTAGATGTCTTCAATGCACGGACGACTCGCATAAATATAGTTTGAACTTACTTTTTTTTTTAATACGTCGCGTAAAGTGGATTTTTAACAATCATAAGTGTTTGTTCTGCTGAAAGTGACTATTGATGTTATTTTCTATTTTCTTTACAAAACGAAAGTGACATGTCATGAAGATTATAACATTTATGTAATTGAGTTACCTAATGGGAAAATGTGAGGACTCGATCTGGACATTATCGGACTTCGAGGTATATTGTAATCCATCCATCTTCTAATCAAATTTTAGTTTCTGCTGTTTGGCGGGCAAGTGCGTGTTTGGGACTTTGCAGAATTGATTAGACAATTTGACTTGCCAGTCGGGATTTCGACGGAAGTTCTATGCAGCTGAAACGTGAAACGTGCTTTTTTGTGCTCGTATAGTTCAAAATACTTTGTTTTATTTTGGAATTCCTGCAGAAAATTTGACTTACAAAAGCTCATAGCAGAAAGACAAAGTTCTGCCATCGGGTTTAGCGTTAACGAGAAAGAGTTCTGTTGTATGATTGACGTTGTGTCTAGCGCAGGTTCTTTTTCTTCAAATAAAGTAGAATCTCACTTTGGTAGAAGTTACGAAAAAACAAAAGTTTTACAAGTTCCACAACAAATAATAACAAAGTGTTACTGTTCCTTGAATAGAATTATTGAAGTTCCACTTTAGTTTATAAAACACCAGATACAATAAAATACAAGAATATACGAATGGTATACGGAGATATGTATGCAAAAAAGACCGTGATGTTAATAATAGTACGTGAATTCTCCCGGAATGTGCCAAGCCTTGTATTGTAACTACAACATAAAACAATCGTAAGCACAAAGATCAAACCATCACATGAGTTTAGGTCGACACGTGGACGCACGTGGAGACCTGTCATACAGACTTCGAAATTGGACTTAGTAATCCAGGCTCTCACTGCGTGATGAACACGCACGTACATTATCATACTTCCTTAAAAGAAACCATTACAAAAGAGTATTTTTAAAATACGTACAGCATCATCACACATGTGACCCTTCAGCAGGGTTTGCCCAAGTGGGCCCAGCCCGAAAAAGCCAGCGGTGATTTCTGTATTTCATACTAGAAAGGTACTTGAAGAGTCAGTAACTTAGTAGCATGCAAGGGTAAGCTGAAATGTTGAGGTATCTCAGACGAATAGAACCTAATCAATTAAAATAACAGTATTTTAAAAATATATGTACTGTACAGGCAAAAATAAATCGAAAAAAGTTAATTCTATTATCCAATGCTTGTAAAGTATCAGTGGAAAATGCATATGCGTGGAAAGAGCCTACATGTGAGCTCTGATTTTAAAGCAAATTCGTTTGATAAACCTCGTGTGAATGGTGTTTTAATGAAAATTTCATTAAGCGAATTAGTTTCGGATCATTGTTTGACACTTTCAGTCTTGTGCGTTTTTGTTTATAAACCTTGGTGAAAATGTGTACTTGAACATTATCGGATTTCGCTTATGAAGGAAGCATCGTATAAGAGCTTCGTTTACTCAAAGGGAGAAGTACTTCATTTATTCTTTAGGAGCTGAGTAATCTATCGAATCACTGATACAGCAAGAGTGTGTGCAAATAGACATTTGCATTGCGTGAAGAATTACCTTTCTAGTCCTACAATATTTGTAGGATTACAGAAGTGCTACTGCTCTGTTACTCGAACCTGATCTGTGTCTTACCATGGTGTTCTAATCACTGCTTCCGGTCACTTCCCGTACCAGTGGATTGTAGTTGACAAGTGTCCATAATTTTGAACAGCCAGTAATCGTGGAAACTAAAAGCACTATAGATTTTTATCTTGACGGTAGAATTCCTTTTCTAAGTCTTCAGTACTAATCTTTTCTAATACTGCCGTAAGTTTGACATTGCAACAGTTCGAATGATTCATATGGATAATAGAAGGGCGGTACAGGACGGTATGTTTAAACTTTAATGACACTGATTCTTAGTTCTTGTTTCCTTCTTCGCGTGTTGCCGCTTGGTTGTATAATGATATTAGTAAAGTACATCTTGTTATGGTACATAATTGTATTGTAGCACATGTAATATTTGAATGTCCCTAGTCTGATACACCTAGCAGTTACGTACCAGATCTATTAAAACTGTTTTTATAGAAGGAAAACTAATCCATAACCTTTGATTTGATTTCAGCCTGCTCCGTCAGCTCCTGTAAGTGGGCGTGCTACACACAGAGTTGGAGCGCGACCGGATCCTGGCGCCTCTGGAGATGAACTCTCTGGAAGAATGCAGAGAATGCAGATTAGTGGTAAAGACATTAATTGCTATTTGTTATCAATTTAGATATTTCGCATGGTAGTTAAATATGTTCTCTGGATCGATTTCAGAGCAAAAATATAAAAAAATAAAAAATTGTTGCGAAAAATCGTAAAGTTGCCGGGAACACTAATAATTCGTTAGTGATGTTTGCGGACAGTATATAACGGTGCGAATGTGGGCGCTAGCTAGCGATTCCAAACATTGCCTACATACCATACTACTGTTTTTTTGTTATACACCACTACATATTTCGTATGGTTTGTAAAATTATCTATGTATTACAGTGCAGTATTTTACTACAGTGATGATTTTTTCTACTTTACTACAGTATAACATTCATAGCTTTTTTCCTTTTTCCCGATTATCCTAATTTTATCTGGATCGAGTCCGGTCCCAGTTAGTATGATCAGCGCTCTAGTGCATCACAGAAACTAAAGAAAGAATTGTCGCCCAAGTTACATAAGAAATATACTCCCAACCCTGTCTACGTGATTTAGGTCTATCGAAAGACCTGCAGTGTAGTATGCTCCAAACAATCCAGTGATTTCTGGAAAGTAATAGTTTTCAAGCTTAGAAGTTTCAGATAGGGGAAACAATCCTTGTGTTGAGGAAAATAGGAAAACATGTAAAAGAATTCATATATGGTTGTTTACAGTTCTCTTACTAGTAGTTGTCTTGTTGTCTTGTTATAGTGAATTAAATTATTAAAAATTTGTTCTACCCACAAGTTCTATCAGTGCTCAAGCACTGAAACTGAATTCAGTGTGAACAATGAAAAGTGATTTTGGAATACGAAGCAGCTTTCTTCCAGAAAATTGTGGGTGGGGGACAAATAAAAATGTGAGGGGCTGCACTAGTGACTGATCACAATTTAATTAATCTGAGTTCCGGATTGAGCTGTTGGCAAACTCGTGGGGGTCTGGAAGTATACGTAAGGGAAACACTGAATACAACAGACTGGATTAGTGCTATATTGCTTTGAAATGAAATGGAACCTTTAGTTTAATATATCTTACAAATATGCATCGAACGCTAAAGGAAAGCTTCGTGCATTAGTGAAGAAAGTGAATTCTGGGAGTACTGGATAGAGAAAGTAGAATGGAATGTAAGAACTTTAGAATATCTACGTATACTATGTTCAACACACATGGTGTGACCTAGAAGAACCATTGACCTTGTAACTCAATGAGTTCATGATTGAGTCGTATCTATGTTATGGCAGGAATAGGCACTTCCAATCCCGACATCAAGACAAACTTCATGATTTTCGCCAGTGCTGACAACGAGATGAGATGAGATGATTTCTCGTTTCGAAAGTGTCGTGAAAATTTTTGTTCCGAAAAGGTTTCAAAACTAAAGTTAACGAGATACGAAGTAGAACAGAGTGAATGAATTATTTCGTTCATAGTGAAATAAGTATTACATAATTTCCTTCCTTTTATGGGAGTGAAAAAAAAAACGAAGTTTCGAAACTTTCTTTTTTGGTTGTTCAAACTTGAAACGTCAAAGGAAGAGGGAAGGTTTTATTTTGTTCTCTTCGTGATATAGTGTGACAACTTATCCTTTATTGAGGTGATCAGGAAAATTACTCAATCGCCTGTAGGAAGATTATCACATCAAGTACATTGCACTTGTGCTTGGTACGCCTTGCGGGCAGGGTTGGGCTTATTTTTCGTGAGACTTGGTAGAAAGAAACTCAGGGTGTCTATCGGTCACGAATGTCACGAAATCAGAAAACGGTCATGAAAGTCACGAAATTTAGCTTTTGGGTCACGATTTTTTTTAACTGTACAAATGTAAGTACAGATTGGAAAATTTTGTTCTATAAAACGTCAAAATTCACCACCAAAAATGTCTGTGGTCAGCTTTAAACGCTACCAAATCGCAAGCAAAGTACGTTTCTATCGCATGGATGAAAATTCGACCTAATTCGCTCTTGCAAACGTTAGGAAATTTTATGATTTGGTAAAGAAAAGGTCACGAAAAAGTCACGAAATTTCATTTTGGAATTTTAGTAACCCTGAAACTAGTTTTTGTACATCTTACATTCGGGGTCTCTGGGTATGATTTTGTCCTAAATTCTTTCACAAAAAGTGGGGGGCGCGGTGGCTCAGTGGTAGAGCGTTCACCTCTGGTGCTTGGGGTCCCGGGTTCGATCCCAGCCCCCGCCAAGTGAACTTTGTGGTGGACAAACATCGTGCTCGTGGGGTTTCTCGGGGTTCTCCCGTTTCCTCCCACTTTCTTCATTCCACCCTTTCACTCATCTCTCATTATCACCGTCTCCTTTAGCCTAACTAGCATAACCGTGGGACGTAAAACTTAAAGATTTCATTTCTTTCACAAAAAGCGTCAATCCTTCGATGGCAAATGTTCTTGATTGACAAATACTTAATAGTGAGTGTTGAGAAATTTAGATATGTAAAATTTACAGGCTTTCCAAAGTTCCTATATTTCCTATTTTTTACTTTATATTTGCGTCTCTTCCTATAAACTCCTATCTTTCCTACATTTTAACGAAACTATCTATTTTTGTGACATTGCTACTTCCACTTGTGAAAATAACATTAGGAGATAGTGTGGGTGGTTGGAGAGTCTGTTTCCACAGTAGGGTGGTTAAATGGTTGAATGGAGAAGACTTGTTTCGTCCTTTCCTGTTTATTGCCTAAAAATAATTACATCAAACAGTATACAGTTAACGCAAAGTTCATACACCTACAAAATGGAATAAGAAATAAACTAGTTTCGTCATATTTATTAAAAAGTTCTATGGAGTAGTGATTTTGAAGACCTATAAATAATTTATTTAGGCGTATCAGTTCTGTGTGCAATTGTGTATTTAGATACTTAACAAACCAACTCTTTGTATCATGTGTTTTGTGATTTTTTAAATGAATTTTTTATTGATTTTTACAACTTACGTGTATTATTGAAAAGGATCTTGCAATATTCACATCTTGGAGACTTATACTTACAAACACTGATTTTCTGATGCAGATCCTTTTTACAGTGTCCTTATGTCGTTGCCTTAGTAATGATGAGCTACGTACGAAAACACAAAGAAACTCGTATAAAATTTTGCAACGAGATAATTACCCATTTAGTTATATTTAGAGTAGAATGTGTGTTCATGTAACAATTGGTGTAAATTCCATGTATTTTTTTTTTTTAAATTTAATTTCTACCTATTGGATAATTGAAATGTTCCTTTCTCACAGCTTCACAAAACCTCCTATATTTTTTCGCCATGATTTCCTATATTTTTTCCATTAGCATTGGAAAGCCTGAATTTAAGTGGGGAATTACGTTATTGAAACGAATGTGGAATATTAAAAGTAATAGTAGAATAGTAGTAGTAGTAGTAGTAGTAGTAGAAGTATTAGTAATTGAAATACTTCTAAAAGTGTAGTAGGGTTATTTATTTCCTTTATTTTTGTTTGTTTTATTTTGTAATTTAAGACTACAATCTTGATAGAAGCTTTTAACACAGCGGTACTTACTCCTGTAACTAAAAATTAGTTCTAGTTACAAAAAATACTAATGTCGGACCTTACCTTTCATTATTGAAATACGTGACATATCAGAGGGCATTATTTTAACATCTGTAGAAAGCAATAGGTCCAGATTACGAAGAACTCTGTAAAGCATTAATAGAAATCACATGTAAGGAAGATAGGGTAGTGAATATACTCTTAGGCTTCTTTTCAATGTTTCAGGCCCAGTAGGAGGCGGTGGTGATGTACCTGTTTCCGGGCGTGGGGCCATGCGAGGAAGGCGACCAATACCAACTGAAATAATTCGAACTAAACCAGAACAGATAGATTCAAAGAAAGGTGAGTAGAACGTTAGGTGCACTGCTTAGAAGCGAAATGAGTAATATTAGAAGTGATAAATTAGTTGGAGCAAATTTCATTCGTAATGTCTATTTGGTTTTAGTTTTTTAAACTCAAAAATACATGAACTATGTGAACGGGTGCTACTCTAGTGTGCGGACCATTTAACTGTCTATGAATAGAATTCGTTCCTTTGCTCAGTTTATTACTTACAGTATATAATAAGCAAAGCCGGTATAATGGACAATATTTGTGGAATATGAGGCCAAATGGGCTTTTTTCGTCAAGTGTTTTCGGATGTATTTACTTCTATCTGCGAATCCTAGTAGGATCCATTCTCTCCTACCGTTTTCTGCAAAACAATGTCGTTCCACTTGTGTCAAATGTAACTGCTCTTGCGTGAATGGCTATTACACAGATACTATTTGGCGTTCATAGGATGTTGTATGTGGATGACTTACTTACTGTTGCTTTTTTGATTTTCATGCTCCTGCTAAACAGGTAAAACTCTGGAGATGCTTCTACACTGATAAACGACCACTGGATTTGGCTTTCCCTCAAGACTATCTATTTTTGTCATTTACGTCACTGTACATATCCTCTAGATTTTTATCTAGGTCGTACACTCCTTATTTGTTATCATCCGACTTCTTGGCCTTTAGTTTCATCACAGGCTCTTTTGGGCAGTCCACCTGCAGGATATAAAATATCGCTGTTTACGATACTGCTGAAAGTATCTCAAGAAGTATGGAACATGGTCCCATAACTTTAGTAGCCTTCGCTTGGACTATGGATAGGTTATATATGGATCCACCAGACAGCACATTACGCGAAATGAACCAGTTCACAATCTTGGCATACGTTTGATGACTGGTGTATTCCGTACCAGTCCTATTCCCAGTTTGTATGTTTAAACTTTAACGGACTCTTTCACTCAACTCAGGTAACGGGTAATGCTCTAAAATTTTGCTCATCTGAAGTCAATGTCTTACCATCTTTCATCTTGTACACTTGAAGCTGAAGGGTACTGCCAACATTATCAGGCACGACCCAACGCAAATATACCTTTTCGTATTCATGCTCTAGAACTCTTGAATGACGCAGTAGAAGTCGTTTAGCCACACCCCCAGGGAGGATATTTCTTTTAGCTATTTCTTCGCATCTGGTACAATATAAAAAACCTAGCACCAGTCCTAACGAATTTCAACCAGTCAAATAATTTGTGCACCTATGGCTATTTTCCCAAAGGAACAGTGTATTTTGGGGGTGGCCACGATGGGAGAAATGTGTTGACTCAGCGATTATGTTGAAAAGTAGCTTTGATGTGAGTCTTCGTTGTATATATTCCAGGGTGTCTACCGATCACGAAAGTCATGGAAAAGTCACAAAATCAGAAAACGGCCATGAAAGTCAAGAAATTTTGCTTTTGGGTCACGATTTTTTTCCATCTGTACAAATATAAGTATAAACTGGAAAATATTATTGTATAAAACGTCAAAATTCACCACCAAAAGTTTCTACGGTCGGCTTTAGACACTACCAAATCTCAAGCAAAGCACGCTTATATCATGCATGAAAATTTGGCCCAATTCGTACCCAAATTTGCTCTGGAAAATGTTACTAAATTTTATGGTTTTCGAAAGAAAAGGTCACGGAATTTCATTTTAGAATTTTAGTAGACGCCCCGTATTCTTTCGTTATCTATTACATTTCTACATTAATAGTTGTGCGTTATTGATCCACCCTTGTAACTGATACTTAACCCCTTCAGTGCGTAATTTTCAGATTCGAACCGCTGTAAAAAGTGTAGTAGGTGGGTTTTTTTTTTTTTTTTTTTTTTTTAAACTTTAGAATTTGTTACCTTTTAATAACTTTTGAACCTCTCAAGCAATCACAATGAAATTTTCGGCATTATGATCTTTGTTGCTGCTAATTAGCTACTATAACTTGTCATTGTCGTATTTATGGTTATCATCATCATATGGTTAGGTTACACAAAATTTGAGAATTCCTCAACAGATTAAGCCCAATTTTTCTGTGTGGTCTCTTGGGGTTCCTAGGTGAGCGCAAACTCGCTAAATATTGTCGGCAAAAACATTACTCATACTATGGGCAAGAATATTCGCCATACGCAATACAAAATAGCCAAAGGAAAATGAAAGCGTATATATACGCCATCCGCACAGGAGGTGAGTTTTGAAGACACGAGTTAACTCGCTACCCACACTGAAGGGGTTAATTGGGTGTTAATGATGTTAGTGTGTAGTTGGTCTGCTTTGGAACAATATGATCAGTTACCAGCTCTAACGTTGTAGCTTCAGTGTTTCTAATGAAACAAGGTATAACTGTTGTTGAAAATCGGTGCTAACAGCGAAAGCATTTATAACGGATTCGTGAAAATGGGGCACATTCAGTCTGTTTGGTATGTGTGATTGTTGCGCTAATTGGAGGACCACTGTTTAGTTATAAACTGAATTGTATTTCCATTGAGGGTCTTCCACGGATACGCGATTCGAATAATAATCGTATTTAATTTATTATATACATAATACGTTGAGTAACAGCTATAGATCAATTGGAAGGGTAAGGGGAAAAAAGGAATGTCACAAAACTGCATTTTCGGTGTGAAAACTGCGATTTAATATTGAAAACCGCGTAAGAAGAAAAGGTTAGTTACATATTTGGCCCCTTTTTACATGGACATTTTTACATCTCCGTATGCATGGTATACAGTCAAATAGTACCAAGAGTAGCCGAGTAGCCAACAGATAAGACAAAGCACTCGAAAAAGCACATACATGGCCATTCCTTGTTTTTTTCCCCTTACCCTTCAATTTGAGAAATATATGAATATTAATTGTAGAATAATAAAATTAACTAAATATGTAACTTGAATCTATTGTTACACTTGATCGCTTGCTTGTTTTCTAATTCAAACACGAAATGGATGTGATACGTGCACATTGTCTTGCACTACCGCTCTTGAATGCCGAGTAAACATGTACGCTGATTGTTCTTGATAACCAATTGTTGTATTGCAAGGTGCATAATGAGAAATTAGATTGTCTATATTGAAATGTTAATTTTACGCAGTGCACAAGGCCACCCGTGCACTGTCCATCTTCTCTGCTCACTTCTGTTTCTCGCGACGAATCCTCTTCGCGCAGTGAGGACACTTCTCCCCTTCGAAACGATAATCCTTTAGGGTGAAAGTTGGAAACTGCGATTAAGAAAAAATGCATTCCAATGCCATCTTTGGCCAAAGAAAACACTATTTTGGTAGGGAAATAAGAAAATACTGACACCAACCATAGCTTAATCGGTGGCAGTTTCAGAACTGCAATATAAGTATGTTGCAAAACGTTATGTACTGTCTGGTCAAAAGTTCTGTCTTAAGTTTAGCAGACCAGAAAAATGAAACGAAATGTGGAAAGAAGGTAATGCAGTATGTACACTCATGTCCAGAATGATTGTCGCATATCTGTCTTTATGTAAGAATATAATTTGATAATTTTTGCAAGGTACTTTTAATACTGTTACTATGTGTATAATCGGGAAATGTATATTTGTGGTAAATTTCATAGGAAAAGAATTATAAACACGAAAATTAGAATGACTGAAACAAAATGTTGCTGAATGGACAAGAAAGTTTTATTTTAGTTTTATTCTTATTTACTGCTATTTTCACATGAAATTTTCCACATACATGTCTTTGCCGATTATATACACACTAACCTTATAAGAAATACTGAGCGAATTCGTTATCAATTTATATTCCTAACTAACTCTATGGCCTATGGAACCCGGAGGTTCAATGCCGCGTTCACAAAAGCTCTCCACTGACTTCTATCCTTAGCTAACTGCATCCAGTTTCTACATTGTATTCCTATCTCTGCGATATCCATCATAATATTGTCCTCCCATTTGCACCTACGTCTTCCTAATGGTCGTTTTCCGATTGGTCTTCCAGTCAAGACTTTGAAAGCGTTTCTACTTTCTTCCATTGTAGCTACATGACCTGCCCACCTAAGCCTCCTTGACTTGACGACCCTAACAATGCTGGGTTAACCGTATAAATTATGTATTTCCTCGTTATGAAGTTTCCGCCATTCCCATTCTTCTTGGGTCCGAATATTGGATCTCAGGATCTTGTTCTCAACTACTTTCAGTCTATGTTCTTCCCTCTTGAGTAAGCGACCATGTTTCGCAACCATACAGAACAACATGCATTATAGTTTTATATATTTTAAGCTTCAAATTCCTTGACAGAATTCGCGACATGAGATTTTGAACCGAATAGTAACACGAATTCCCTGCTTTTAGTCGACATTTAATTTCTTCGTGAATATGATTTATATTCCTACAACATATTTATAGACATGCGACAATAATTTTGGACATGATTGTATATGGGTAAGTTTAGAATCAATGGGTACATAAGTTATTCAAAAACGGTGCGACCCATCATCAGTGACAGCACGCATTACATTCGTGTGTCAGCTACTGATTTCATTGTAGCAAACTTCGTAATCATGTGATGTTAAGCACACACTTGTCCAAGTAGGACCAGATCTTGTTTTCTTAACTACTGGACGAGGGCCATTTTTCGGTGGTGATGGACGCAGTTTTGTTGCGACTAAACCACTCGTGCATAGTCTTCGCCTTGTGGGCTGTTGTTGTCCCGTTTGAACACTCAGAACTTCTGATTATAGTAGTGACAAGGTGTTTAACCGCCTTATCAAGAGTGTCCTCTTGATACACTATGACCCCGTTTACATATTTTTGGCAAAAGTGGACGTTAGTAGGACCCAGGTACGATACTCCCAGCCAAACTATTACTGATGGAGGGTGATAGCCTCACTGGATTTATGGAACTTGCTACATGATGCAGTACTGGTTGTAGCATATATTTTATTATATCTGAGATGTTAAACTAAAATTTTTCTCATCTGTAAACAAAATTGTCAATACTTATCTGCGTACTGCTGCAGGAGTAACTTACATATCCCACATCGCATTCTTATCAAGCGCTAATTTAACTACTACCCTGTCCTGCAGTCCTAGGTCTTCACTGATCTCCCTTTTCATTGATGATAGCGACATGTTCATTTGCAGTAGGGTTTGCCCAAGTGGACCCAGCCCGAAAAAAAACTCAGCGGGTTTTTTCGGGTTGGACCCACCTGAAAAAATCCAGCTGGGTTTTTGACCTTTCTTTTAGTATATTATTGGTATAACTAAGGTGATCACATTGAAAGTTATTTTTATCAGATTTTGAACTTCCTTTGGGCGAATTATATGCTTTCATGTTACGGTAGTCAACAACATTCAACACAAGACCTTTATGAAGTTCTGAATGCACTGAATGAATGAATTTTAAAAAACTCAGCTTGAGATAATAATAGAACAAATTAATGTGTGGATTATGCTTATAGCCTATTTGAAGTAAAATAAACAATTTTGTATTTTAGAAAATACTTCCCGTGAATAGTGTGCTTCCTGACTCGGTGCCGCCGAGGAACGTTATTTCTCATACGTTGACAGGTTTAAGATCATAGGTGCCGGTGCTAACAGTAAATATGTAAATACATTAGTAAAACTATTAGTATTATTTCTTACCTTTCACGGTAACAAAAGTATTCAGTAAAATTTAGTTTTCCAATGACAGTTCAGCTCAGTCATTTGTTGCAACCATCAAATAAGCACACAGAAAAATCCGCTCTCCGGACAGCGGTATATTATAAAACTATATGGTATCCTCTTGCTTACTATAGAAATCAGTACGGAGGATACGTTATCCGTATGCTACATAGGCACTGCCCTTAGGTGTTACATCATGCCGTTGCAGGATGTCTAACATATTAGTTTTCTGTATATCACATGCATATACTTACGTTACCTTCGTCAGCTATAAGTTTTATACGTCCATTTGTATGCGAGATCCTGACCACCTATATTGTTCCATACAGAAAGTACGTATAGATGAAACACTTATACAGAAAGTATTATAAAACATGGGTTTTCAGTTATGCGTCTGCTGTATGTTAAGTCCAAAACCTACAGGAATTACGCATGTAACCTATCTTTTTAAGTACGCCACCTACATTTTTTTCCTCAGTGCATTCTGTAGAATCAACACCAGCAATAGCGTAAAAATTCTCGTCAAAATTAACCTTAATGCTCGGAGCTCCCAAGATTACGTAACGCTTACTATTTTAAGTGCTGAATTCAAACTTTAGTATTAATTTAAGTTTCGATGTACAGTAAAGCAAGCTGCATTTTCAAGGAAAACCCGTCGTGAAAGAAGTGATCGGGAAATTCCCGCAATTGAACCCACAAGACATCGGAAGTGAATACTTCAACGATAAAATTATTTATTTTACGCTGGAAGATATTTAATTTCATTTATGACACTTTGAAATATTTACTTTATAAAATATGATTTATAGGCCTATCTTTGTTAATTGTTTCAAATTAATTTTCGGGAAAGAACCGTCTTGCAACAAGTGCTCGAGAAATTCCCGTAATTGCACGCACAAAGCATCGAAAGTGAACTTCAACAATAAAGCAATTTACTTTACGTTGAAAAATATTTATTTCATATAAGACATTTTGATGAATTATGGCTTAAATTAATATAGCTATTTGGTATTCATATTTGGCGAACGTCACAGGCTCCTGGGATGACTCGATCTACATTTGTTCGCTTGTGTACCTGTACCACACAGTGTTCAACCTTTGGTATTTTAAATTTCAGGATACAAACTGGAGACACTCTAAATTTTCTGTATAGATTTTTTCGGCATACCAACGTAAAATTACAAAATGGCGCTTTTTTTTTTCTTTCTTCAAAATAGCGGATATCAACGCTACAAAGGGCAGTTTTCGGTATTTCAAGTTAAAATTTTCCAAGTAGAAGCACGAGAGATTAAATTAGTTGTATATATTTTGGCGGCATAAAATTTTAAAATGCGGGTATCAGTGCTATCAGCAATTTTTTGACTTTTTTTAAGTTGAATTTTTGAGGATTGGAGCACAAGACATTCTAAATTTACTGTATAGATTTTTTCGGTTATCCAATATAAAATTTCAAAACGGCGGGCATTTTTTCAAGCCATTTGAATAGAAAATTGTTGCAAGTGCTGACAATGACAATTATGAAATGTAAAACATATTTTAACATTTTTACCCCGAAGACATTGAAATAAATAAATAAATAATAATAATAAAAAAAAATATCCGTTTTTTTTTTTTTTTTTTTTTTTAAATCCTGATTTGCAGGGCCATGAGTTTGTTTTGCGGACCGGATTTCGAGTGATTTTTGCCTTGCTTTGACACCTAGCGGAGGCAGGTCCACTAGTTCGAGGCTCATCCTCGACAGACGACTTCATTATTTTGCTATATGGTACGATAAACTAATCTGTGTAAGGTTCAGTTGAAGGGTGTCCGCCTTGTGTAGGACCAGAACAGCAACACTTGTCTTCCTTTCCTCTCTGCAAGAAACAAAGTACAACAATTGTGGTGTAAGTTCAATCGACATTAGTGTTTCACAGCAATTCTAGATTATTTTTGTACATCATTTCTAACCACTAGCGTTTTTCGTACATGTTTTGACGAACAGCTTTTGACCAGACTTGTGTACTCAAATTTGAAGAGCAGTAACAAGTAAGTTTAGATCAGCTATGGTAAATGCCTAGCAATTTAGTCTGTGAACATAAATTCGTAATTTCTTTCGGTTTAAGTATTTCAGGCCCAAAGAATTTACAAAAATAAATACATATCCGTGGCCCGTTCCATCTCAATTCAGGCAAGTATATGCAAAATTGACTAGGGGACTCTCTCTGATTTTTTTGAAAAAAATATATTTGGTAACCCTGTTGGAGATATGAAACCTGCAAAGAGGTTTCCCAGAAAAAAATGTCTTCTAGTTATGGGCTAATGAAATTCGGACGAAAATCACTATTTTTAATAAGAAAGTGGATGAGCAAAATCTTGAAAGACACATAATTCAGTAACTACTTGTGACAATTGGATGTTTTTAATTTAGAAGTGCTCAGATTACATTTGTCGTTCTGATATAAAAAAAACTCGAATTACAGTCCAACAAGAGTATTTAGTAAACACCGGAAAACTTAGTAAAAAAGTAAAATGCAAGAATTTTGACATTTATTTTCCGTATGAAGGATTAAAAAAAGAACCGTATTATTATGACACAATATAATACTCCTTCTGGGATCCCTATAGATAATTTTGTTTCGCATCTACGATGGCACATGGGTGAGAAAACGTGAGTGAAAGCATGATAAAACGTCATTTTCGCCTGAAATTAGGACGGATTTTCTCCAAAAGGCCATTCTTAAAAAATCTGAAAATCTGCCTGAACGATCTTTCATTGTTCCCTATGTGAATCCTGCAAAAAGAAATGGGAGATTTGTGTATTAAATTTTTCGTAAATTTTTAAAATATTTTGTTGCACAGGGGTCGGGTATGCAACCGCGCTTGGAGTGGTAGTTCTTTTTCTTTTTTAATTTTCATCGTTTGAAGAAGTAAATCGAAAAGTGCAATGATGCAATATTCTTATATAAATGTACACTAGAATATATATATATATATATATATATATATATATATATATATATATATATATATATATATATATATATATATATATATATATATATATGGAATTTAACATGTTACAAATAGTGGTAGATTTAAATAATTTTGTGGTATGTATAAATAACATGAAAAATTAATCAATAGCATAGTTAATTATTACATACTGGCTTCTCTCTCTGTAAGTCATGTTGGAGCAAAGAGGTCTTGTACCAGCATCACTTCCTTGGAAATTAGTGATAGCGTGCTGAGGCACAAGTAGGAGACGGCGAAGTGAGTTTTAGAAGAACATCTTTCAAATTAACGTTACACTCATCGTTTTCAGCTGGCCATTTAAAGGAAGTTGCAGGTCCATGAGGAATCATAGACACTGTAATATCGCGAAATTCCTGTGAGAGTGAAACTCCTTGACCCACTCACCACTGCTTATCATAGACGCAAGCAACAAAATCTCCAATTTGAAGGTCATTCAGAGTATAATATATTCTTTTGGAACTGTTAGCTACTTGAATTTTTTTCAAGTACATGTTTTGTGCTTCTTGCCATGAATGTGCCTGTATTGTCGACCTGCGAAAAGTGTCTAGACTGAATACCAATCACAGGTTTAACATTGGCCCACTCTTGTGATTTTTGATTTCTGAAATCTTGAATAGTACGTGCACTTAATAATAAGAGCCTTGTGCCTTTGATAAGTTCCGAAACGGTGTTGACAAACGATTCTGCATCCCTTATAGCTCTTACCGGGTTATTTCGAAGATTAAACGTTGTTGCGTAATGTTTGCAGAGCCCACCTATACCGTCGCATGCACTTTTTCCGTGTCCCGTTGCCGAGAAGATCCATCTTCTCTTGATTGAATCGTCTTGGAAATGTTTTTCAAGCTCATACAGCTGGAGCCTGTTTTTAAAATGAGAAGCCGCTCCATCTGAAATATAAATTATGAGCATTTCATTGTATGAGTCGGTGATTTCATTAACATCTTGATGTATCAGTTTGATTGCACAAAGTGCATGAGCACTATCATGTTGCAAGTCATTGCTCACTATCGCATAACTTTTTGTGTTGCCATTGAAGTACACTACACACGTAAATATAGATATCTGTGAATTGTGCCAATGATTACTTTGGATTTCATCTGGAAAAACAACATACCAGTTCTCTGCAAAATCGAAATGCAATACCAAGGATGTTTCAAGAAGTGTAGATCTTTTTTATTTCCGCTATGCTTTCTCGCTGGATTTTTCCATGGTGATCAAATGTGTAGGTGATTCTTGTGTAATGACTATGCTGTAAAAAAATTTCCTTTAAATAAATAAAGTGCGAAGAAATTTGATTATCTGTATAACAATAATGCTGACAAGAGCGCTTCATTTTTAGGTACTAGTGGGAGGCCAGTGAAGCTCACAGCAAATTACTTCCAGATCTTAACTGCCACAGATTGGTGCCTGTATCAATATCACGTTGACTTTGCACCTGCTGAAGATAGGACTGCTGTGAGAAAGTCTCTTTTGAGGGATCAAAAGGATAAAATAGGAGGGGGATATATCTTCGATGGACAGATGTTATATACATCGCATAGAATCCATCCTGATGTAAGTATTGGTGCATAGTAGTAGTTTCATGTGTGGTATCAGAGTTAAGTATATTTCCTTGAGGAATACTGCGGCACTTGCGTTTGAACGGGTCGACAAGGTAGATTGATCCTTTTTAGAATCTTGTCCTTTAAATATTGAATTTAAATAGGTTCTGCTTATCCTACTATCACGGTTCATACGTCATTCTTCACAGTAAAAAAAAAGCTGCTTCAGTATAACGTGCGCATGTGTATATGATGCACGAGAGAAGGAAATATTGAGGTAAAATATTGCTTTCCCTTTTAAAAGGATTGTTTTCCAAATGCGGCACCCTCTGGAGCGGCCTTGGCTACAGGTACCAGAATATAATCTGCCTTGAAAAATACTGTAGTCTGTCGCTAATATAAATGTCAGACTTCACTACAATATCTAGAATAGTTACGAGGAAAAAAAAAAAAAACTTGTTTTGAGTTAGCATAATTAGATGCGGTACTATTGGAAACGCCCAGCTACAGTGCTGTTATGCTTTTAATATACCACGCAATACACTTATATTACACCATTAGTTACCATTCGCTAATAAATAATACAACAAACCTCTTAAACAACACACTCGACCTTTTGCTCACAAACAGTAACTGCGGAAATAAAATTGATTGTAAGTGAAGGAGAGAGGAGGAAAGGTTGAAAACTATAGTTCATTTCCCAATGTAAGGATGAACTGTGGACCTAAAATACCGATGTATAACTTGAAATTTTTATTTTCCTTCGAATGTTTGCTAATTAGAGAAATATTGCTATTCTACTCCAAAACACATGGCTTCGTTTGGAGACCAAACTTGAGATGACATTACGCAATATCATCTAATGCAAAGAGCGTAAAATGCATTCAGTTATTACGTTGTACCCTTTAGATCTGAGACAAAACAAAATAATAAGAATAATAATCTAAATTCTAGCGTAGTAATTGATAAGCGTCGTACAGTGTTAGTGCCGAAGAATCTAAAAGGGTTAAGGGATAGCGGCTTCTTGTTACTCAGTATTCACACGTGTACGGGGCTTGCCGCCATGACAACGACATACACGTGTAGAAGCAATGGAGAGGAAAGCAAACCGTACCCAGTGAAGATTGCGCGCTGGTGAGACTTAACAGCATTATCAACAATGTTACCTCGATGCGTAAGATAACAGTAGTAGTAATTGCGGCACTACAGCTTGCTGATTCAGCACAGTTTACATTGTTGGTATTGACACACATCTCTCTGGATCTAATCTACTCTTTGGTGACTCACTTTGTACGTTCCCTTTTTAACATCAGTGGTCAACGTCATAACCGGATCCCTAAAATTTTATTTTGCGACTTAATTTCGACACAGCAGCTTAACCCATTTTATCTCCGTGATGCCATATGGAAACAGAAAACCAACACGAAGTATCTGCTCAAAAATTTGACTCAGCAATAGTGAAAAACAGATGGATGCGCGTAGTTGCTAATATGTCACCACCCAAACGTTGTTAGCGGCGCTGTACCACATCTTCTGTTTCATTGTATGAAAACAACGCCATATATGAGCAGTTTGCGAGTTTTAAGTATCTTTAACATTCTAATTGTTTTCTCATAATATCCGTACTATTTTACTTTTAATACTTGAAAGTTAATGTAATAATTGTGCCATATTTGTGCAAACGGCGGAACAGTAAACATGTAAAAGTTACTGTTGCAAAGTGGCAACATGGTGCTATTGCACTACCATACTTTACATAGTTTGTGGAACTTAATGGTTGATTCAGAGGGACATGGGGAATGAACTCATTCGGAATTTAGGCATGAGACGAAATTGTTTCTAACAAGTAGTGCGCTCCTTGCATTGTAATGACAACAGTGTTGACAGAAATGATAAATTGTGGAGGATTCGTTCCATTATATGTTGCCTTCGAAAAATTCTTTTGAGACATTTTGTACCAGTTGAGGAATTAATTTTGATGACAGCATGGTGAAATATTATGGACACCACAGCTACGAGTAATGTATCAAAGGGAAACCAATTAGATTTGGTTACAAAGTGTGGTGTGTAAACACAGTAAGTTTCAATTGTGTGGTATACTGAGGGAAATTCTTTGAAACGAACCTGGAAACTGAAAAGGCTTTTAACAAAGTTTCAGTTCCATTAGTAAGAATGACTACTTTCCGGAGAACGTAATTCATTTTCCATGTAGTTTCCACTTCGACAATTTATTTACTTCCGAGAACTTATTCGTTTACTTGCGTGAGTGTGGTTATTTCGGCACAGGAATAGCGAGAAACAACCATGTCCCGTCAGGCTGCGAGTTCACGGATAACAAAATTTGAAATCAGGAGCAGCTAGATGAGGATACCATGATTGTTCTGAACATGGAGCATGTGTGTCACAAGATGGATAGATAATGGAATCGTCACAGTTGCTTCTACTTCTCATGGACCTAAACCTGTATGTACAGTAAAGAAGTTTTCACAAGCGGAAAAGAAATTCATTACAATATCCCAACTTGCAGTTATTTCACAGTATAAGTTTATAGGTGGAATGGATAGAGTAGACGAATACTTCTCTCTCTACCTCATCAGCATTAAAATAAAAAATGATATTGGCCATTGTTTTCCTAGATGATTGATGTCAGCATCCACAAAGCGTGAGTTCTAAGAATCTAGTGGAAGGATTGAGTTGCAATTGTCATTTAGAAGGGAGTTGGCTATGTATTACATTTCAACTTTTGGAACAGAGGAAAGGGATTGGTCGACCCTTTTCATCACAGTGATAATTGTCTTGCAGAGTATCTGGTGAATTAAGATGGAAGAGATCACATAGTTCTGATTCCAGAGAATAAGAAATGAATGTGCGTGGGAGAAGGGTCCCTTCAATTAAGATTGGCTTGTGCGTAGTGTTTTTTTATATTTATTTATTTATTTATGATTTCCATTCTGTCACGTATTGAACTATCATTTGTACGACGGTCGCCATAATATATTCACTTCTAATCTTGAATTTCCATAATATAATATAACAGTGGAATAGCCCCGTGCAACACCCCCTTCCAGCGAAATGAACAAGGTAACAAACGAAAAACGTTATTTTTTGTGTTTTTATGTTGTTAAAGAAGTACTTAAACACAATTTATGAAAAACAAAAAATTAATTCGGGATAAGAAGGGTTAAATTTAACTCATTTTACCGTGTCAAAATTCAACATTGGATCTGTGACAGGCCGAAAATATGAATCCTTGTCAAAATTATATACTAACCATAAAGGTAAACAAAATTTGGATACGACCAAGTTAAAAATCGGAGGTCCTTCCAGCGTGAGAAAGTAAATTGGCATTACGAATTATTGGTCACAAAGTGCTTACATGTCGGGTGGCTTATATCTGCCCTTACCTAAATTGGACAGGAATACGTATATTCTGAAGCAATGACACTTCCTTTTCTGGCCTGATAAGTTTACATTGAAACGTGTTATAAGGTTTGTCAGCAGCGTGGCCGGCCATTTCTTTGTGAATACATTCGACCCGTTCCATTCGATGGGTCGACGTATATTGGCCCTACATTGCATCAAGTGGAGGATACACCATTATGATTTATCAGGATGAGAGGTGTTGCAGGATTCTGCGATTGTAACTCCTATATGGTCAAATGTGGCATAAATTTTATTTCACGTTTACGTTTCTGGCGTTAAAATTTTCACAAACAGAAAATTGGTGGTTATAACTTTTTCCATATTCCAAGTGTTCGCCACTAACCATGCTTGAAATTATCTAAAGGTATTGTACCAGTAGGAACTTGCTAATTTGACTACAGGAAGGACCGCTTTCTGTACAGTCTGGTTACACTAATTTGTTATAAGAGACCTTCGTAGATAATTATTACCGTCGAGGTAGTAGTAAATTCCGTGTATGAAGGAAGCTTCTAAATCTCTCTATGTTGTCTTAGTGCATTTTCGTTCATGTTGTAAATGTAATATAGATTAATCTGGAGTTGAGGTTAGTTTCAACTGGCAGTGAACTTAGGATCAATCGACAACTGCCTTTAATACATTTCTATGAATTCCGTGTTAAGAATATAAAATACTCAATACATTAAGAAAGAAAAAAAAAAGTAGTAAATTTTCCGTTCTGGTGAGAGTGCATTACACTTCTGAATAAGACAGTAGTGTTCACTGTCCTAGTTAGTCTTTAGATAGATAGATGTAGTTTTAACTAAGATCAAGATCATATAGTCAAACAATTTACTTTTCTATTGACTTGTAATAATTTGGTTGTATTTCAGCCGATGGAAGTATTTTCACGAAGACGTTCAGATGATGAAAACATAAGGATCACCATAAAGCTGGTAGGAGATCTCAAGACAGGTGATCACCATTATATTCAGTTCTTCAATATCATAATGAGAAAATGCTTGGGACACCTGAACTTGCAGTTAGTTGGGAGAAATTTCTTCGATGCTCAAGCCAAGATAGAAATCACCCAGTTCAAATTGGAGCTTTGGCCAGGGTACATAACATCTATCCGTCAGCACGAAAGCTCAATTCTCATGTGCTCTGAGATTTCACACAAGGTGATGCGCCAAGACACTGTGCTTAGTCTTCTAACAGAAATTTATCAAAAAAATGAAAGGGACTACAAGGTACGTAATTTTGCTAATCAGTAATTAATGTACTTTATTGAAAAGTAAATATACAATAGATAAGTATCGAAAATTCAAATCCTTTTTCTAGATTTGAATTTTCATCAGAGAAAATAGACTATTGTAACATCCTTAGATTATTTTACTCTGAAGTATCCAAATTCATCCGAAAGTCATCCAAACATGACAATTTCTAGAGTACTGACTCGTAATTGCTGTATAATTTTGATTCGAACAAAACAACTGCAACTGCTTCACAACTCTAGCTACTCTATTGTCATCTGTTTCAACTTGAGATGTTTAAACAGAGCGCACTATAAAGGAGTCGCGTCGTTAGTCTGACGTCAGTTGATCCACTAAGAACTCGAGGATGTCTGCAATGTAACGCGCCAAGTTGTTTCCGAAGGAGTAAATCCACGGATTTTCGTCCTTGACGCACCGCAGCACACTTCAATCCATACATGTACATGTTTGTCGTGTTTTCGACACACCAGTATCGTATATTTTGCTAATTAACATAACTTTTTAGGTAGAACCACATTTCGGTCGTCATGGAAAGGTTCAAACCGAGAACCTACTTTTAATTTCTGCAGTAGCCATGTTCAGTACTGAAAATATCTAGCATGATCTGAGCTTCAGCTCCTGCAAAGTCATGATCTTGCATGACTTCAGTTAAGGTAATTTAGGATGCGCCGAAACGTTGATCGCGACACTTCAGTTTGCTGTTACAGACTACTTGTAGTTTCACTGGGATTCTGCAACACCTGCTGGCGAACATTTCTTCGGACTAAATGTAGAAGTAGATCATTCCAGATGCTGATTTAAGTTTTGTAGTCATTGAATTGCGTTAGTTCTAAGCTGCTTAAAATCCTTGCTAGTGTTCGGCAATATCACATATGCTTCGTTTCCGATCACTGCTTCATGAATTTTATAGCATTACATTGGACACTGCCATTGTGTTAGGTGTATCGACAGTTTTTAATACATTTCCTCCAACTAACCGTTCATCGACAAATTCGCTCTTTGAAAATCTATGTCCATTTCTACACTACACATTACAATTGAAGCATGTCAAATAGCTTCCAGAGGAACATTGTACCATTCCCCTTGGGCAATGTACCCCCCAGTTCCGTCATCGAGGACGGAAGAATATATATGCTCCAAAGCTTCAGAACAGACAAGTGTGTAATGATTCTGAGGTGTTGCGAGTGGATAGGTCAGAGAAGTGTTTATAGTTCTGATTTTTCGTAATACCACATCTCAATAACTCCAAGAATGTTGGCGCATTATCTTGGAAAATTGCTTCATTGTTCTCAAATATCAACTGTAAGATGCACGTGGATACCTAAAATGTTTATAGCCAGTGGCAGCAATGCGTTCTGTGAGCGAAATTAGAGCCGCCACCATTTTTGACGGTTGGGAGCATAAGTTGCTGTTGGCGTCCACTGCACATAAACACGGCCACTTGTTGAAAACAAGGTAAAAAGGAGTTATCGGACCATACTACATGTTGCCGTTCATCGGTGGTCAACTTCGCATAACTCGGTATCAAAATCTTCGTTCTAAAGTATTGTTGGCGGTGATTAGTATTCGGAAATTACAACCCAACTGTGTATGTTCAGATTATGAGTGTTGCAATAGGTTGTTCCAGGTGCTGATTGAGTTGTGAATTCACCTCTGCCTGCTTCACCTTACGGATGTTGGTGATAGTTCTTACTAATGTTCGGTAATCCCTGTCTGAAGCTTTTCTTCCTTCGACTTCTTCGCCGATGTTTTGCCATGGGCTAAGTAGCCTATCACAACCTTCGACCCAGTTCCTCGAGACACGTAATATCTGGACACATTAGATGCACTTGAGCAATCTGATGTAGTATTACAGTGTGGCATCTGAAATTTAGAGGTTCTCTATTTTGTATGACCAATCTGTCCGCTTCAACACAAGCCTCCGTCCTACCCCGCTTGACGTACTAGTTGATCACCTAGCGATACAAACAAGTCCAGGCGTTACAAACATCCACATTGCCACTTCACGCATCGTAACATCTTCAAAACTATAGATATTGTCTTTCTTCTGTCATCCATTCAACATGTATATTAATATATATTTCTGTTTCAGCGAATATTTGTGCAGGCAGTACTGGGAATGGTCGTACTGACGGACTACAACAACAGAACTTATCGCATTGATGATGTTGATTTCCAAGTTACACCAGCTTCTAAATTCAAGTTGAAATCGGGAGAAGAGATATCATACGTCGATTACTACAGAACTGTAAGTACTTGAGTACTGTAGTTCCTTTTTCGTGAATTTACATGTAGTATTAATCAGTACAGAAAATATTAGAATATAATATCAACCAGTTTGACAAGAATATTTTTTGATTTATCTTTAAAACAAATCCGTTGTAAACAACGATTCAAAATTCGTTTGAAGTATACAATATAATGACGCATCAAATAAAGAGTTCACGGAGGCAACTCGTCTCAATGCTGGTCAAATAGTAATAGTTCCTTGAATGTCAAATGTAGTTTTGAATGGACTGAAGTACTATCAAATGATTGTACCAAAAGGCATCGTGATTTTAAAACTACATGAGCCTTTCCTTGTCGACTTCAGGCATGATTTTCGTGTATTAAGGGAACAGTTTTGCATGCATGTGGAACTTCCGTCTAATCCGCAGATGCGAGAAATATTACCCGAGTTGGCAGGAACTGTCAAGATTGTAGATTGAAAAAATTAGTACTATAGTGAGAACTTCGTGATAGTTTTGTTGTGATCGAAACTATAGTATACGTATGTCGAAAATACTTCCGTAGTTTTAATGTCTAACATTTTTGGTTCGTCTCTCTGAAATTAATATTGTGTTAAAAAAAATCAAATGAAGTTAGTCTCGGATGTTCAAGAAAGTGTAAGTCAAGAAAGGTTGGAACACTGTCCCTGAGTAGTATTTTGATACCGTTGTAGTATTGTTTGTTACCTTACAGGTCCAAATGGGAGACCTAGTAGGTGAGTTTTCTTTATATTGAATCGTGAAAATCGTTAGAATAAATCTTGTGTAACCCGCGAGCCAGATGCGGCCCTCTGGAAAATTCTATCCGCTTCGTAGTATGACTGAATCTGGCGACTGGAAAGAATAAAACTATTTCGAAAGTTACATTATAAGAATACTAGCAGACGGGCATTGAACTTTACTACTGAGTCAATACACCACAGTCCGAACCATATTATGAGGAACTCCAATCGTTAATAGCGTTCATTACAAGAATTTTGTAAAAGGTAAATTACAGTGTTTTTAATAAATCATATAACCTCTCCTAAACTTTTTACTGTTTCCTTTGGTTTCCTCTTAAAAATGTGCTCCCATCACTGGTTTAAACTTTAAATGAATGCTTAAAGAGAATGTTAATATCTTTGATTCTTAATTTCTGGAGAATGCACATGTCATCTTCCATGTCTCCTGTCAAGCATTGTTTACGGAGGATAAGAGAAGAATATGAATAAAATTTTTGCAGATAAGAGAAATAATACATGGTGGCTCAATGAAAAAAACTCAGTAAATACCTTGTATGTATTGTGTGTAGTTCACCCGTCAAGCTACACCATCAGTTGAAAAGACCACAGCAGTGCAAAACACATGCAGAAATAGTACAGCGAACGAAGTACTAGAGTTCTGTACAAGGTTTAATCACTCATTAGAAGGAGAAAGTCAAATTACCAATCCAGCTTTGATTAATTGGTAGTCATTAAGAACTTCCAGAAAGAATTAAGACAGTCATTAAGAATTAATCGACCTGAATATGAAACTGATTTTGGCCACGCTTCCAGTTCAAAAGTCGATGCCTTTAGTATAGATGGTGGAGTCACTGTAACAAAAATCTTCTGAATGTCACTAATGAACCAATGATTAGGGAAACTAGATAAACCTAATTGAACGTATAGAACACATTAATTTAACACAACACTAATCTTCATATTTCATATTGATTCGTAAGTGCACATTGGGCCGTATGATACATAGGAAATGCATTACATTGCCATAGATTATCTTGTCACCGTTTGAAGACTATAGGTTAAATTGACAAGTGACGAGTTCTGCCCAAGTACTATATATAATATGTGAATAGCCAGCACTAACATTGTAAGAATTTAGCTTACAGCATCCCCATGAAAGGTGTTCGAGATTTACGCATGAAATATTGATAAGTTCAAGAGTAGACATAGGTCACCAGCACGCCTTGTACGTAATATTAGTATTGTTAAAACTAGATACGATTAATATAATAATCAGAAGGATTGGTCTATGCGAAGAACGCTCCTTAATTCCAATTTTTCTTCCGCAGTACCTTTGGTTTTGAGTTTTAAGCTGGTGGGATTTTACTTGAATCATAGTGTGCGCTGCTTCTGATGTAGGAATTTTCATTAAATATGTTAGAGTTCAATATGTGAATTAATTCTAGAAATATCAACTGAGGATCGACCAAAAAGATCAGCCAATGCTGGTATCAAAGGCGAAAGCGAGAGAGAGACGAGCTGGAATGCCCGAACTGGTGTACTTGGTTCCTGAATTGTGTAGGATGACTGGATTGACGGATGAAATGCGGTAAGTTTTCGTATAAATAACTATTTTCTGTAGAAATTTAAGAATCGTGTGTATTTTTCCTTTCCGAACCAGTTTGATGCCTATATTTCGTCAGTTGTCTCGGAGTTCCTATCAGTAACAATAAAATAGTAAAAATGTTGAATGATTGTATCAAGCTTTACACATCCGTCAAGTTGATATTTAGCGAGAGTGCATTAACAATAAACATTAAATTGACATACATTCTAGTAATGGAAATTCAGCAACAATTTTAACATTTTCACAGTTTTGATGTGAATTTTAGTTATTCTAAAAATGATAGGGAAAAGCACATCAGAAAATTTGCTCGTACTTGCTATTAAACTCTAAGCCTCCGAAGTAACGTAGATAAGTAGTGGATGAAATGAAAAATACACACAACTCTAAAATGAAATAGTTCTATCGACCTGAGTATTTGTAACAATTGGTTGATTCAGAAATTGAGACTTACAGCTTAACCCGGGGTCTGAACGACATAAGCTCCCACCGATAATCGACCCCGGATCTCACGTGCCAAAACGTATGCTAACCATATGCCCATGTAGAGTTCTATATTTCTAACAAGAGAAAAGTTCATAATGTGATATGGCGTCCATATACGTAAGTCCTTTGCAGTAAGATGCTCATTGTGTAAACAATAGATTGTGGGAAATTACCGAAAAGTTCTCTAACCTAATGTGTTCGTTTCTTTCTTCTTGGCTCGTTAGTCCTACACTTTGAGAAGGTTCCTACAAACTTAAAATTCAGGGAAATTAAAAGATGTCAAGTCAGGTAATGCCAGGAAAACAGATTGAAAGGCAGTGGAAAATTTCGAAATTTCGTCGGATGGTTTAGTTTTGATAAATGGAGGACATTTAAAGGGTCTAGAAATATCTTTAACGTAACTTCAAAATTCTTTACACGTAATCTCACTATTAATCTAGTCCCTTAAGAGCCTGACTTACTAAAAATACAAAATTTACCATATTTATTTTGCTTGTTTATTCATAAGTGAAAGGAGATAATGATATGCAACTTAAGCACAATCATAGATAATGTTGTACAACAGAAAATATGAACCTGAAGAATTTTCAGTGTTGCCATCCATAGAAATTATAGTGTTGCCAGAATAACAATTTCCTTAAAATCTAAGTTAAGGCAGCGACTAGAGGAATGATCTCAATTGCACTTGGTTACGTATTGTGTTGTTTTGGTTTGCTGTGAACTACCTTTAAATAGCATTATTATTTAGTTTTAATAACTGTATGTTAAAACTATTTTGTTTATTACAAACTAAATACAACTATTATTTAAAAAGTAGTTCACAGGAAACCAAAACATGATACGTAATCAAATGCAGTTGAGTTCATTCCTTTAGTCGCTGCCTAAACTTAGATTTTAGGGAAATTGTTATTTTCGCAACACTAATTTCTATGGATGACAACACTGAAAATTCTTTAGGTTCATATTTTCTGTTGTAATACAACTTTATCTATGATTGTGGTAAGTTGCATTTTATTATGTCCTTTCACTTATGAAAAACAAGCAAAAGAAAAATTGTAAATTTTTGTTATTTTTAGTAAGGCAGGTTCTTAAAGGACACACTATCGTTATACGTATGAACTGTAAATGAAAGCAATGTAGGAAAGCAAACTTTACATTGTCATGCCAAAGGAGGATCCTAATTTTTATGATTGCCTTTTTCCACAGAGAAGTTCTTTAAAGTACAAACTAGTTAAAGGGTTGCTGCTTTCGTTAGATTCTCAGTAATTCAGCATCCAACCTATGTAGGTCAAAAGAAGTTAATACATCTAGTTGATGTCCTTGCTGAAAACTGTTATTCCAGTCTAATCACAGCAGAACTTCAAATAATCTTCCATAGTTGTAACGAATTAAAGTTTTGATGCTGCTTTCACTAAGTTTCTTGCTAGTACCGGAGAACACTAACATGTGTTAAAGTCACGATTAAGCTATCATTCTCGCATGGAAATGCAACGGTCAAAGCAGGATTTTCATTCAAAGATCATTCCTAATGGAAAATGTGCATGAAAATACTTTGTAGCACAAAGGCATATTCATAACCAGGTACAAGAAGCAGAGGGAAGTATTGAACAAGTACAAATTACTAGGATGATGCTTTGCGTGAAAGGTTCAGGAGACGCTATATAGAGTAGTTGCAACAGCAGGGGGAAGAGAAGTGAGCATAACAAAAAGGAAGGTAAGAAGAGAATGTTGAACTCACAATTGAGAAATTTCGAGCAACGGAAGATACATCTGAAACAGAAAAGTGATTGAAAGAAGTAGTTTATACCGAATTGAAGAAAAGGGCTTCCTTGAGTTAAATTTCAGTGCGTTTTAGTTTACTTTTAATTCAAATAAACTGCTGTTCTCAATTTTTATGAGGTTTGGTCATACTGTATTTTATATTTAGAGATGTGTGATTGTACAGTTGTCTTTTTGAAAAACTAAAGACAATGACATTTTATATGAAAACAAAAGCGGTCAGTACAAAATAATAAGAAAACTTGTCACATTGAAGAAAGGTGTGCTGTAGGGGAGATAGATCTGACTTCACAAGAATTTCATGAAGAGTTAAGGAAAAGTCTTTTTAATCAGAAACTGTAGAAACCCTGTTTTAGTACTAGTTCTTGTGGTCTCGAAACGGCGAATAGTTACTTTCAAGCTTCGCAACAAAATGGTACTTTACTTCCACATCGTGCGCAATTACAGGTTTCCTTTACAGAAATCATCCCTTTCAAATACATTTTGTATTTTTAGTTATTTTTGATACTGAATTCACAATGTGATTGCAAATTAGTACACAAGTGAAGTCTTTCATTCCAGGGCCAACTTTTCACTTATGAGAGAGCTGGCTAATTATACCAGAGTTGGACCTGATGCTCGAATACAGAAACTTCTGAGATTCAACGAAAGACTGCGTCGTGAGAAAGCAGTAAGTTAAATTATTTTGAAATAAACAGCGTATTAATTATGATATTTCCTTAATTACAGGTACATGCATTGCTGTTTTTCAGTTGGTCTCCTTTAAATGTTAACCACCGACGTGAGAAGTTAATGGAGGGAGTTAATATACTGCATATCTTCTATCAAGGTCTACTTGGGAGATGTGTCATCAATGTTCATTATAAATGGTGCAAAATTAATAAGTTAACAATCAAATATTAAGAGAACAGTTTAATGTACAGGAAAATAAATTATTTGAAATTTGAGCATCATTGCATGTAACTGGAAGTAGGCCTTACAACTAACATTGAAGTCGACAAGATCAAATCTCGTTCGATATTCATCCGAATCGAATTGCAAATAAGGCTAACAGAAATTTCGTATTTTTAGTGATACTTGGAAGTGAATTAAGAACACGAATGTGCTTAAAATTCTTATGCTACATACGTACACTCATGTCCAAAATGATTGTCGCATATCTGTAACTGACTTCTTGTAAGAATATAATTTGATAATGATTTTGCAGAGTACTTTTAATATTGACCCTATGTGTATAATCGGGAAACGTATATTTGTGGTAAATTTCATAGGAAAAGAATTATAAATACGAAAATTAGAATGAGTAAAACAAAATGTCGCTAAATGGACAAGAAAGTTTTATTTTAGTTTTATTCTTATTTATTGCTCTTTTGCCATGAAATTTGCCACATACATGTCTTTGCCGATTATACACATACTAACATTATAAGAAATACCAGGCGACTTCTTTATCAAATTATATTTCTACAACTACATATTTATAGACATGCGACAATAATTTTGGACATGAGTGTACACCTCAAACTGGAATACGCGTTCATTATATTTACTCCACCCCCCAAAAAAAGTCAATCCGATAAAATTTCGTGCGTTAATATATAAAGGCAGGGTTCTATCTTGGATACCAAACATGTTGCATATTATCAAATTATTAATTTCGTTCTGGGACTTTGAGATGCCCCAATATTGTTATTGGGGAGTTTTATGTTCCGAATAGGAAAATGACGCTTGCGGCTTCTAGTATTTTTTGAATCATCACAGCGTGTGAATCTATTACGTATATTGCTTATTTAGAAGAATGTATATTATATAATACTGTCCGAAGTCGTACAATACTCATATTTAATGTACATGTAAAACAATATTTTGAGCAAAATAATTTAGCATGCAGAAGATTCGTGAATTTTGTGTATGTATACTTTCGAATACTGTCAATAAGTGTACACCCATTGTGTTCAATATACAATAATCGAAACAGCACCAGCGAACTTAGCAGTCCAACTAAAAAAAAAAAAAAAAAAAAAAAAAAAGTAATGTAAACTACTGATTTAAGCAGAGGAAAGTAATTCGTCACAGTAGACTTGAAACTTATAATTTAATCTTGTTTTTACTTTAACGGTGTATTGCTTTCAACTATATTAACAAATTGTCAGCCCATTAAGGGGTCACGTTGCCTCAGTGATAGAGCTCATCTCTGATGCGAGGTGTTCCTGATTCGTCCCTAGGCAATGTGTTTGTGAACATAATGTCCATTGGTTTTCTCGGAGTCTTCAGTTTCCTTCCTCCCTTTTCATCATTCATCTTTTAGCCTACAGGGAATACTTGTAGGACGTAAAACTTATTTATTTTTAATATCATTAATTCAATTATAAACAAACTCTGACCAAAGCAAACAGTAATAAACTGGGTTACAAATAACGTGTAAATTATTGAGATCATGATCAGGGATAGGTAGATTTATTACTTCTTTTCAATGATTTACAAGTTCCTGGTTTGTTAGTAAGTATATCCTTAGGATAATTGACGGCTAGCCACGTTTGTTGATACCATCTAGTACCGTCAGCGTTGCCATATGACTCCATAATGCCGGAGAAAAAAAAAAAAACAGCTGTGTTTTACTATACGCTGTTATGATTGTGGGGACGTCTGATACCAATGTGTAGTTTTTGAATGATAACTTCCATCCAACTTACTAATTAATATTCCCATTTGTCCAGAAATATCACAACTGCGTTCAGTTCGTGATTTTTCAATTTTCGTAAAAAATAAAAGATGAAATAATAATTAATAAAAAACTTACCTTTGTCTGTTTCTTGCATTTGTGGCAGTGTCTAGTCCTCCCCGTGATTTCTCAAATATCTACACAGACAGACCTTTCGTGGATAGTTTCATTTCATTTGCACTTATGGTTCAAAAGTTCTGATAGTCCGAAGTTCGAGTTGTGCAACTTTCCTTACACCTTGTATAATCTTAAATTATCTTAGACACTGAGGAAACGAACTGATTTTAGTTTATCCAAGTGAACAAAACTCTTAACATTCCATCGCGGTATTAGTCAAATGTGAGCCATACGAAAGGATAAAAGTACAAATTGGGTCAAACATGACGCACTCTCGGTTCAGGTGTTAACTCTGACAAATACGCTGGAAAATATTGCTTTACTCGCGATCACTTCTCGATGAGGAGTCGTAATAGAGGAAATGAGCTTCGAAGGGAGTTTTGGGTAATTGTTTAGCCTTTTACGCGTACTGAATCTAATTTTTCTCAATATAATCCGGTTTTTATCTTTTACCTTGGTAGTTCGTAATATTAATGAATACTGGTTTTGTTTCAGATTCAAGATGATTTGAAGGAATGGAATTTGCAATTAAGCAATGATCTTGTCCAGTTTACGGGTCGAGTTCTACCTCAGGAAAAGATAGTACATGGAAGAAACATAAAATCCGAGTCTGGACCCCAAGCTGATTGGACCAGAGAACTAAGAAGTGAGTTGATTCGGCAATTGTAATTTGTGATGTGTGTGTTTAGTCTACCTTCAATACTATATTCCCCATCCACATTGTCACAATACAGGGTAGTGATCAGGTAATTGTCAGATTAAAATATGTATGTAATCGCCGAAGATCGTATATGCAGGAGTCATTGTACACGTTTGAATCTTGGCTAAGCACAGAACAATGGTAGTGCATACACAGATTGTAAGGATGTTTAAAAACACAGTTAACTAGGTTTAGTGAGTTACCAAGTTTCCTCGTATATACAGCATATTAAATTTGAAGTGAGCACCATTCATATCAATCATTTCAGATATAAAAAGTAGTCCCCTGTATCTTGTTTACTTCTTAAATGTTCTTGTTTTGCGTCCTTACACGACACCGAAATTATGAAGGAAGCTACCTACTATTGAAGTGGACTTCAAAGCACAACCGGCGCTTGAATCCGGTGACAATCCTGCGAGATCAACCCTCATAGCATGTCTTTCCTCACACTAGCCATTGCCTCTGGTGTAGTTAGCACGGATGCGTTGTCGGTGCATAGGTTCCAGTTTCTATTCCCGTTGGGAGAGCCTTTAAATTGGAACTCATTCCAGTGGTTCGGATTTTGAATTTTGCCTCATAGCCTGGGTGAAAAAGGACGCTAAACTCCAACTTACCACCCTGTCCCTTCAAGGTAATTCTATTATAGGACCAGAGTTTTGTAAGAGGTTTATATTTCTCAATATATAATAGCTTTAGAGTAAAGAACGAAGTTTACTAGTCAATGTAATCCAATCAAAATCATCGTCGTTCGATATTTGAAACCTATATACTTCCATTCCTGCAAATTGGCTTCCATTCCTCCATGGTGCCTACCGACCTGGAAACCCAGAAGTCAAGGAATTCAACTTACTAGAAAAACTCTTGGAACTTAATGAAAAATTAAAAATAACCTGGTAAAATCTGGGAATTTCAGATTAATATATATATATATATATATATATATATATATATATATAATATCGATTTTTTTTTTTTTTTTTTTTTTTTTTTATCATCGAAATATTTGGTAGAAGACTTGGTAGTAAAAGCTAGTTCGCACCCGTTGAAAAAAATTTACTTCAATAAAACGTTAGCAAGACTATCCATGGCTTTGGATTGATTATTTTAACAAAAGAAACACTGACCGAAGCTTAAAACCCACTGTATTTTAAATTATAATAAGCAACTGTTTCGGATAAGACGGAAGTATTGGAGATGGAGAAAATGATAATAAGGAAGTGGAAAGAAGCAGATTGGATAAAGAAGGTAGGAAGAGAGAAACTGATGAACTGGACAGGGAGCCTACCTATTAATGAATTACGCCAAGGAAGTTTGGATAGCGTAGACAAGAAGAAAATAAAAAAAAGGCCCTTATAAGAACGAAAAATGGCGGAACGTGATTAGTTGGAAAGTGAACAAGGAGACTTACGGGATTGGCTGAAGGCCTCAGCAAATAGAATAAAAATTTATAAGAATGACTGTATATATGTCTGTTACAAGAATTTAAAATTTGTCATAATACTACATATGTGTCTGTATTTTCATTTGTTTGATAGTGTCTGAAGAAGGATATGTTAGATATCAGAATCAGTTACTTATTATAATTTAAAAAACAGTGGGTTTTAAGCTTTGGTCAGTGTTTCTTTTGTTACAATAAAACTTGTTCAACTATATTACGCAAACAAGAGGATGACTTGGTATTCAGTGATACACACATGTGGGGAATATATTTTTCTTTTAAACTGATTACTTCCGCTGAATCTAACCTTTGCTGGCGGCGTGGTCACATGTCTCAGATTCTTTTGATTCTCGGTAGATTCACAGTTCCCCAACAGCAAACCAGTGCGGTGCGAGTTTTCCTGGCCGCTTACCATTTATTCGTTACACGTTCTTGAGTCTGAAGCCTTTACGAACGCTCATCTGTTTCAGCTTAAACTGCCAATTCTTGCTTGCTGATAATGCCTACCAGTGTCTGGTAATTTGACTTTTTTTTAAATACTATTACTTGTCATTGATTAGCCTCGATGCTGACGTCCCCATTAAATATCAATCTAATTCTCACTAGATTAGTTAAACCCTTAATTAGAAAACATATTATTTGTACAAATACATAGAGTTGACGCTAATAAAGGAAGTGCCGATATGTTTCTGCTCAATCATTTGGTATTTGTCTCATAGAGCGTTCACATTTTGAAGTACGAATTTGCATCCTGATCACATGTAACCTCTGGAGTCTAACTGTATGGAAGTTCTGTCCGGCATTTTAGCTTTCTACTTCATTCCATAAGTTTGAGTCCAGCAAATGAAAAGATCTTTACTTCGTGTGAGGAAGGCTACGACATGCCTTAACAAAAAATAACCCTTCTTGTAGTAAAGACTGTGGTTTCTCTAGTAGTAATGTATGAATGAGAGTTGGACATGGAGGGTAAACAAAGATTGACACCTTTGAATTATGGAGCTGGAGAAGTGTTGTGTACTATGAACTGCAAAGAGGACAAAATTCAAAACTGGAAGAACTGGAGGAAGTAAAACCTTACTGCACTCTGAAAAGCAAACTATTGAAGTTAGGAAGTTGACAAATTCGTACTTTGGTCAGATAACTAGGATAACATGATTGATTCATTGGAAAATTATTAAATATGACTGAAGAATTGAAGAAAAAAGACAGCAGAAAAGATGGATTTATGGAATTGAACCTAATCTAGAGAAAAACTTCGAGATGCGACACAGAACATGAGCAAATGATGTGAAATGGTCCATGAAGTCACGGAGAATAGGAAACGAGTGAAGAAAGTAGTGGTCTGTTATGCTTATTGGACATGAGTCGGAGCGGAAAAGAAAATGTTGAATATTGTCATAGATAAAATTTAGTACTGGTGTTAATATTCTTCGCTTAGTTTTTAATGCTATTTATAGATTTCCATAGAACATCTTATTTTGTACTGTCACGGTACTACATGTGAAACTGCACTACTACATTTCGGCTGCCTTTGCTCCCCCACTTGGCAATTTTACAGAAAGAGAATGACAGAATTTAGAACGAACAGAAAACTTCAAATAAATTTCACTGCATCATGGCGGTTCGTTTGGTAAATAGAATGTTATCGTGTACGCCGTCGCTGCTGTTTTAAAGTGTAGCTTTACTAATTAAAATCTTCCATTTCTAGAGTTTTTATTTTAAACAATATACAAGGAAACTAGTAGTAAAGAAATTATATAATGTATGCTTTCATCAATGTAATGTAAATAATATTGGCATACTTGAATTTTTACAGGTAACCCAATGCTGTCTCTATGCGGTTTGGATAATTGGGTAGTTATAACACCATCTCGAAACAAGAGGGATGCTCAGGGCTTTGTGTCATCTTTGATTAAAGCTGCTGGTGGAATGAGTTTCCAAATAACACAACCAGACTAGTAAGTTTTTTCATTCTACGTTCAGATTAAGTGAAATATTGTTTTATATGCATCTTGAATATTCTGAGTGGTTGGTCTCTATTGGAACAGTATTTATCTACCGATCAGCGAATTCATTTACCAATATAGCAGGCTAAACGGAAAGTCCATAAGTGATGTGAACCGGTTGAAAAACTCGTTAAATTAAACTGAAAGTGATTTTTTCTGTTAATGTAACAATATTTAGTCGCCGAATTTTTTCTATCTCTACTGATAGCATTGTCAATGCACAGGTAACAAGAAGGGTTAGACTGATTTGGGGAGGGAATAAGTGCACATGAATGTTATTTCTTAGATGAGTTTTTCTACTGCGTAAATATTTAACTATGGTATGCAATATATCGATGAAAGGTTTCAGTTGTTATTTGTATCCAAAGTAGTTTTTATTCCGCTGTTTTTATATATGAAATGATGATTAATTGTGTTTGATCGAATAGTGTGTAGTATTTTTAAACTTTTTAGTAACATTAATATCGAAAACAAAAAGTCGATCGAAATTTCTCGAGAAAAACTTAACGTTAGTACCCCCTAAGAGCATACAACAATTAACAAAGAAAGTCCTTTAATTCACTAGATTTTGGAGGTGTTCTTAATGTTATCGAGCACACGTACACATTTACATAGTCATTGGCGAACGGAGTACATTTTAGGGTATAGACTAAAAGATCATGTCAAACTCCAGTGACAAAGTACATTACTTTAGGTACAAACTGCCAGAATATTGTTCAGTATAGTAGGAGTTTACTTCAATAAGGAGTCCAATTCCAGTTACTTTGGCAGTGAAGTTGCAATAACACAACATCCCGATCATTGTCACCAATCACAAAAGGCAGGGTGGCGAAAAAACAGGAAAGACTGGCAAATGTCAGAATTTGAGAGAACTTAGGGAATTTTGCTGCGAATCAGGGAATTTAGATTTGCTAAGAATGAAGTTTTAAACACCTTAAAAAGTGAAAATTTTAACTTCTAGACGTGGTTGAATGATTTATATTTGGCAACTTCAGACTCGTGTAATCAACCGACGATGCGTAATCAACTTAAGTTCTTCAGCCGTGCACATTATCTTCAGCTTCTAGTTTGTGCAGTGGAATCACATCGGTGGATCAACGAAGCAATGTTAAATTCATTTCGACACACACGTTTTTTTATTTATTTTTCGTTCCCACGTTTTAGTTTTTCTTATCCTACTTTCCTATTCTGGGTTAAGTGAAGGTAGCTTATCACACAAATGAAATGATTTTCTGATAGGGTTACTCGTATTTGAGGCTTTTTCATTTCATTGTAATGTACTTCGATAAAAGGTTTAGTTCGGAAGCACTTACGAGTTTACGTTCACATCAACGTATGGATTGTTTTAACTCATTGAATAGCCGCTTATGTCTACAGATACCAAAATGTAATTTCCATTTTGTTCTTATAATCCAATACTTACTTACACATTTGTAATGATTTATTAATGATAGTGAGTATCTCAAGTTCAGTAATTGTTGATTCGTATGTTAAAACATTCTGACATTCTGAAAATATTCTCCGATATGTTTTCAATAGAGTTTTCAGCTATACCGTGATTTCAAGAAGGGTCCAAAGGAGGCAAGAAGTAAACCCTGACACCAATGGACATTCAGTGCTTCAGAGGACAGCTCCATGTTTCTTTGAGTTCGGAATAACGTGTGATATGTATTTCGTCACAATATATATATCACGATTTCTTAACACACAAGAGTCAAAGAAAACCTCGCACCATACGTTTTCCCGAGTACGAGAAACAGTGCTGCTGACGGTCCTTAATACTTCCGACATCGCACCAAAGGATTCCGTGTTCACTGCTATCAAGGCTTATCGTTTAAATATATATCGGGTTTTTGTATTTACCCGGAAAAAGTCAGTGAACTACAATACGAAGAAATTCACAGTAAAAGCCTGAGGACATCTCTATGTATTAGTGGACATAGTTTTTCCCCCTAAGTAATTCCCATTGAGATAGCAAAAGTTCGACGATAGAAGGTTTTTCATAAAAGAGAATAATGTGATGGTCGATCTTACCACTATGAGCAAACAATACGTAAATAAATATTTTCCCGTTTTTCTCTTCAAAATCTGGCAACCGTAATACTTAAAGTGGGATCCAAACCAGTACTCGGTCTGCGTCCGCTCGAAATTTTCTTCCGCTTGGACTCGAATGCAGGACCCTTGCAAAGGCAACTTCTAAGGTCTATCGACTTACACATGTATTATACCTGATAGGAATGCACTGTACTTATCATGCATACTTCTTAATATTTTAAAGGTCACTTCAAAACAAAAAGATACACAATAGCAAAAGTGAAATCACTACATAAGTACTGCAATTCAGAATTTAGTCCAAGTTAGTTCACCAAGTCAAACACAACTACGTAATTCAGTTTTCATGTCAGTAAAAGAAGTGAATAAGGATACTAATATTTGAGTTCACCTCACTGAATCATTCATACGATATGCAGAAAATTTTTGTGATTTCAATAAGTCACTTACATTCATGTTTCCTGGGTTTATGATGTATGATCTATATGGTTTTGAGATAGGAAATGTCAGGAAGTTTATACGATTTATGACATTTTTGTTTTATTTTGGTTTAAACTAGCGAACCTTGATTTAAATATTACTAAGAATATATTTGTATTTCATTCTTTAATTGCATTAAAGTTACATAATGCGTAGTTAATAGTAGCAATACTATATCAAGTTTTCAAATTTGAGTTTCAAGAAGGAAAATTATACTTCCTTCATCCGAACAGTTTTCTGGAAGACTAATATTAGAAAAAAAGTGGATCATTCGCTTGAAACCGGTATAAACAGCTTTGGGTGGAGGGATTTTGAGTTTAGCAAGATGAACTACTTTTATAAACTTCAAATAAGTATAGTTTTCCCTTGTACTTCGAATTTTTGATTTTCTCATACGCTCTGTGTTACTTTAGTGACGTCTTGAAATTGTTAAATTGAATCATTGTCAAGGCTCTTCTCTTCCTGTGGAGAAAAAAAGTAGATAACCAAATCTTTATCCTTCCTGTGAATGAAATAGTTACCACTTCTCACTACTTAAATGAAATGTAGCGTATGAGTAAATCAGAAAATAAGGTACAAGTTACGAGTCAAGGGGGCGTAGTCATTTAGTTAAAGAAGTTACTGTGGAGTGTTCCACATTTACATACTTTTTCAGCTGTCTAGCTAAGTTTGAATAGTTTAGTGAAACATCTCTAGTCAAACTAGTGTATATAGAAAGTTACACCGTAGCTATTTTATATCATAAATATGTATGTAAAATTCAAAATACTTGCGTTCTTCATCTTCTATTAACTTTTTTAAGCTTTGATATACCTGATGATAGAGCTGGTACTTACGTAGATGCTCTGGAGAACGTGATCAGCAGAAGAAATCCCCAGATGATAATGTGCGTAGTCTCCAACAACCGGCTGGATCGCTACAGCGCTATTAAAAAGAAGTGTTGCGTCAATCGGGCAGGTAAGTCAAATTGATAATGGTACGAAGTTCTTTCTTTCTTCAGAATAAAATGTGAATATAATCACTTGAGTTAAAAATTTTAGATTCAAAAGATTGGTAAAATATCAAGAATGTAACGTACCAATTATTGAAAGTGCAGAAACGAATTCATATGCAGGATGATCTTTTGTGTGGAATTCTTTTATTTAGTCCCTTGTGTTCTAACTTACCGAACGGTACCCCTCACTTGCAATGTGATTAAATTAATTTATTTTATTTTTAGTTCCAACGCAAGTTATTGTTGCCAGAAATCTTGCATCGAAGGGAGTCATGTCGATTGCAACGAAAGTTGCCATTCAGATGAATTGTAAGATCGGTGGTGCACCATGGAGTGTAGAAATACCTCTCAGTGTAAGTAATTTCGTATCATTCGCATTAAGCGTTTTTGTAAGTTGACAGTCATAAACTTCGATTATATGGAACTTGTTTCTTTCTTTTCAGTATATTGTTGGCTATACAAATATTGTAATTTATAATAGATTTCTCCAGAAACAAGTGTTGGAAGTAAGACTCAATTATGTCCTGCTTTATAGTCCACTAAGATTTACTGTCGGACAGACTGGTTTTAATACATCAATGTATGTATAATTCATATAAAACAGCAAATGTTACCTGTGTGGTGCATCAAGAAGTATTATTTTTTACTGTATTTCGCCAATTCTACTGTCCGCTTATTTATGAGCGATATTTTCCAGATTACTTCAACCACTTCATTTGTAATACAAAACAGGGTGCCCATCTAAAGGTGAATAAGTTGTAAGTTTTGTATCGTGAAAAACCTGGAATAACCCGTGAATTTCGTAATCAAACCTTGAAAATCTAGAAAATTTTCAGATTAACAGAAAACTTACCAGGAAAAAAAAAAAAGAAAGAAATTAATTCTAATTTTTGAGTTCTCCCGTTTCGTGTACGTAGTTAACCTCGTAAGACTAAGAGGGAGAGTTAAATTATTCCACTGCAAGTTACCAGACGCTGCGCCGCGCCTTGTGTTCCGCCCACGCGTTGACCCTGAACCAGGTTGTTATTTTCATTGTGCGGTCAGTAAAGCTTGTTGTTATAAACTTACCGTGAAATTGAAACAATTAGGATTATGGAAGCTGAAAAAGCCGTGAATTTATTGGGAACTCTGTAAAACATAAGCTGTGGGGAATAGTACATGAACAAGCAGCAGTAGGAAAACGGTACCCATTTACGTACTATAATGATTTTAGTTTGTAATTTATGGCTAGCATATGAGCCCAAGATCACTAGCTTCGCGATATATAACCCTAAGAAGGGCTCTTACCAGAAATGAAATTGGAAAGGAAAGTTTTTCATCCACTTCATATAAGGTACGCAAATAAGATACATGTAGTCTTCACGATGCACACTAAACTAACATTTTACTTTAAAGGACCGAACACGTTTCTTGTAAACTGTCGGACAGAAGCAGATGAAGTTTGTTTCACTGGGAGTGTTAATATACGAAAATATATTTTCTCTCTTTTCCCTGAAATTTGAAATTCCTTCGGAAAGACGTTGTGAAAGCAAGAAATACTATCTGGTTGTATTAAGATTTGATTTCAGCCGTTGGACACAATCACAAAACCTTTTTCATCGAGAGTACGGGCATTTCATTGATCTGCGTAATTCTGGAAATTCTACCCAGAAGAATCGAGGGCAAATTTATTGTGGCAGACCCATGGAGAAGCTGGTGAATTAAGAGGGCAACTTGGATTTATAAGAAAATTTAAGTATTACATTTTTATACCAGATACGTGTAAACCACACTTAGTGAGTTTATTACCACACTTAGTGAATTTATTACCACACTTAGTGAGTTTATTACAAACACATGCTTCGCTAGTTGCTTCGAGAAATTTTATCATTCGCTGATTTTTAAGTAAAACTTCCTTGATTTAGGAGAAAGCAGGAAGTGAAGGACTATAGTTAAATTTTCATGTTCAATGCGGAAATGCATGAATCTGAAGGAACTGTCAAATTATTTGATAATGTAGTCTTTTAATTACGGGAACGTACAAGACTGCATTCATTAGTGGCTGTTCCATGATGGAAAAAAGAAAGCCTCAACATGTATATGAAAATACGTTTATTTAGTACTTCTAAAGCTTAAATTTGAATACTTTCTCTAATAGGTCATTGTTACAGTACTTAGTTTGGCATATTTCTTTAGTCATTACTCCATTCGACAAGTCGCTTAAGTGTATTTCACCATATCGTTGTTGCAAATTCGGTAATTGTGGAACTAGATTTGATCATTAACAAAATTTCAGATAAACAGTATAGTAAACCTAAACAAATAGAATTCAAGTAGTCTAGGATTTAACCCTTTTACGCTTAGTTTCGATTTTGTATTCTTCGTGGACATCGTTAAACCCAGTGCGATGAGTCGATAGGAAAATGTTGAAGTCTTACTCTTTATTTTCATGCCAATCATAGTTATCAGTAAAATGATGCCTCTAATTATGCAACTATAATTTAATCTAACAAAATAAATGTTTATTTTAAAAATATTGTTTTCATCTGATACTATAATAACATAGTATTTACCATTTTCCAGGGCTTAATGGTTGTTGGATTTGATGTGTGTCATGATACCAACGAGAAAGGAAGATCATTTGGTGCGTTGGTTGCGTCATTGGATAAGTCCTGCAGCAGATACTTTTCTGCTGTGTCCCCACACACCAATGGAGAAGAACTTTCAAATGAACTTTCTGTAAATTTAACAAGTAAGAAATAGAGAATCATTACATATCACAGTCTAAAGGAGAATAATTTTGCATGAATTCGTTGACTAGTTTAAAGTATTACAGACTGCATTCGCAGTTATAGGGGAGTTAGTGTTAAAATTGGCTGTTTCCTTCATTTGCTAATACTTGAAAATAACCAATAGGACTTTGTCCCTAAATAATACACAGAAATAGAAACACGAGCCTAACTTTTCATGTGTGCACTGATGAAAATGTCGTGGGGTCCGTAAAGCAATGGTTTAGATTTTTTTTTTTTTTTCCTCCTCAAAGGTATATGAAAAATTAGCAAGGAAGGAACTGTAGTAGAGAAAGGAAATGAGAACTAAGGATAACATTCACACTTACTTCGATTCCGACTATGAAAGGCACATTTTGTGACATCCACTGGGAATAAGAACAATAATAATAGAAACTTAGACCTGCTCAATCTTCGCGTCCGTTACGTCACTTGTGTAGAGCCACTTATATACGTTTATAAGACTATTGAGACGCTAACTACCCGTTGTATGTGTGCTGAAACACACTTCCAAGAGGTCATTCGTATTCATAATCTTAACAACCAATTCGCGTTCCAGTATCAGCTTCAGTATAATAATAATAATAATAATAAATAAAAAAATTCTTGGCTTTTTTTCATCAAGGGGTTATAAATCTACATTTCACGATATATAGTGAAATTGTCCACCAGCTGTTCGGTTGAAAAGTGGCGCACGTACAGAAAATAAAAGTATTTTGAAACAAATTATATAAACTATAGTGTAAGCTCTCCTAATATAGTAACTAATTATAGAAGTACGGATGTGGATCAATAAGTAACACAATTTATGTAGAAGAAAGTGTAATAGGCCAACACCAAGAAAAGGCTCATATTACAAAAGCTGTTCAACAGTCCTCAAGTATTCCAACACATGTCCTGTCGTGACATAAATTTCAAAATACCCTGTTCATAACAATTCCTGTTTCGGAAGTCCATCTGCGTTTAACCGATTTGACTTAATTGGAATTTTTGCTGCCGAAAATTTGTTGTATCGTACTTTGAACAAGTTAGGCAATATTCAAATATGAATTAACCGTGTCTTTCTGTTGGTTTCATATAACAGGACACTCAGCACCGTGGCAAATCCGAAAGATTCACTCTCGTTTTCAAAGAATTTGCATCATCTGGAGATTGTGCTACGGTCCCTACAGTCATCTCCATACACCATTCCCCGTTACATTTCACTCTGATTTTGTCCTTTTGTCTATAGAAAATAGATCAAATTTCTCAGCTCCTCACGAATAGATTACTATAACACACGCACAATCTTTGAGTAGTTCACGTTCAGTGCCGAATCTAGAAGGGGGCCCATCCAGAACCCAGACTGATAGGTACATCATACTTTCAAAAATAATATATAAATAATAGCTTATATTTGTAACTCAAAAAACTGGGGGCTTAGGCCCCCGGCCTCAGGCTAGATCCGCCACTGTTCACACTTCTGCCACTCGAAGTATGCCTGGTCAAACAACTACAGACTATAGTGCGGGTTTCCGAGTACTTCTTTCAGTTTTCACATGTAGTGTCCTAGATCAGTAGTATATCATAGTGTGAAAAAACCTACGTTACGTATTAATGAGTTCTCGTATTAGTTTATAAATAATGTATGTGTTGTAGCGAAAATTATTTATACAAGATAAAAATATTGTAATAAGTTTAGATATGTAATTCGCGCAGTTTTTTTTAAATGTCGTAAGTTTGGAATGCTATATAGTTACAAAACGCTACGGCACATTCTTTATTCTTTCCTTCCTTTCACGTATGACCACTCAGTTCCAGCAAATAGTCAAGACATCCATACTGTCTCACTCATCCTGGTGATGAAACCGAAAGTGACCCTGTTACGCATTTCTAAGTAGTTACTTAATGTGTGTTGACAAGCAAAGAAGACAATAGAAGTCCGTTTTTTTATTTTTTATTTATTTATTTATTTATTTATTTTTTTTTTTTATTTTTTTTTTTTTTAACACTGCTAATTCGTATCTTTCTGACTCAAGAAAACAAGCCAGTACCTTTGGACTTGAAGTATCTCATTTTACAGAATGTAAGAGCTTTTGGTGAAGTTACATGCTAAAATGTGTATTCTGCGATGCGAGTAGATACGAATTTAAGGACGAAACAAAGTAGTTTACAAGGATTCCCAGAAAAAAAAAGGAAGGATTACAATGGTGTAGTATTCGAACTTATGTTCCCGGACAATGAGATTGCCAGGAAAATGCAGCTTCAGCGTCACAAAATACACTTTCGTTTATGGCTTGTCATCACCGAACTTGACAAGTGAATTAATTCAGTTGTTAAAAGGGGAAATAAATGTGCAATTGTAAAGTATCGAAAAAGGGAGTGTTCGCACATTACTTGACATAAACCTTTTTAGGGAATTCTACAGCTTCTGACCCTTTACTTTCAAAGAGATCTTATGAGTTTCAATGGATGAATCCAGTGAAAAAATTTGTCTGCATACTTTCAAATATCAAGACATCGCCAAATGGCCCTGTAATACATGATATAGGAAGTTGTGGGTGAGTTACTTTGCTACACCTACTGTCTTTAAGAAAAAGCACGCAGACTTACACTTCTGTACTATACAATAGCTTCTTGTGAAGGAAAAACTATCCTTAAGGAAATTGATTCATTATTCACGAAATGCTCGTTCTCTTTGTAGAGGCAACAAATCAACGAGAGGAAACGAAAAGGAACAAAAAGAAGCTGAAGACCGGAAAATTAAGACAGCTCCTTCATGACTAAGCTGTTAGCGTACGCGCCTTTGGCGTGAGAGACCCGGGTTCGGTTCCCGGCGGGAGCTCATGTGGTTGATTCCACTTCAACAGTGACAAACACCGTGTGCTTTGGTTTTCTCGGGGTTCTCCCACTTTCTTCATTCCACCATTTCATTCATTCCTCATAATCACAGTCTCCTTTAGCCTAACCGGCATAAACGTGGGACGTAAAACTCAGATTTTTTCACTTCAACAGTAGGTCCCGTTTCATATAACCTCACTTCTGAAAGGGACGTGAAATTCAAAATCAACTCAACGGAAAATTAAGATCATTCTGAATGAGCTTAAAGCTAGTAAGATGAAAAAATAATTGAATACATGCCCTAGATTGATGTCGAAATAAAGCGTTTGGAGGAATGAACTACATATTTATTTTTTCCACAGAGATGTTAATATAGAACAGCCAGTTTTATGTACATTCATGTCCAAAATTATTGTCGCATGTCTATAAATATGTTGTTGTAAGAATATAATTTGATAACGCTTTCGCCCGGTATTTCTTAAATGTTAGTATGTGTATAATCGGCAAAGACATGTATGGGACAAATTTCATGTCAAGAGCATTAAATAACAATAAAACGAAAACAAAACTTTCTTGTCCATTTAGCAACATTTTGTTTTACTCAATTTAATTTTCGTATTTATAATTCATTCCCTATGAAATGTACCACATACATTTCCCGATTATACATATAGTATCAGTATTAAAAGTGCCCTGCAAAATCATTATCAAATTGTATTCTTACAAGAAGACAGTTATAAATATGCGACAACCATTCTGGACATGTGTACATCCATTCTTTTTCGTTGAGTTTCTCACTAACTTTTTTACTTTCATGTGGAACAAAACTTTCATCATATGACTAACGGTACAGATTAAAATTTAAGGGAATACGAGGGTCACTACGAAAGTTCTGAGATACGCATTGTTGTGGCAGTATTTGAATTCCAAAAACTGCGTTCGGTAGTGGTATCCAGAGCAAAGAAGCGAAGCAAGTTTCAACTCGCCTCGCTTATTGGCGTTTCCGTATCGCCTTTACTTGTTTGTTGATGTGAGCAGTATTCGGCTGTCTAGAATGGAGCTCGAAAGGAAACATCTTCGGGCAATGATCCTTTACGATTTCAAAAATGGTTTGAACGAGACACAAAGCCTTGACCGTTTGCAGGGGGCATTTGGGGACTTTGCTCCTTCCCGTGCTTGCTACAATTTTTCGGTGGCTTGAATTCAGAAGAGGCCGGACATCGCTTAAAGATGAAGAGAGAACTGGTCGTCCGGCAACAGCTGTGTCAGATGAAAACATTGCCGCTGTGGAACAAATGATTCGAGAAAATCCTCGAACAACTTTCAAGAACATTGAATCTACAGTGAACATTGGATCGTCTGCAGTAACAAAAATTCTTCATGGTCATCTTCGGCTCAGGAAGGTTTCATCTCGTTGGGTGCCTCACACTGACTGAACAGCAGAAGCGCATGCGTGTGGAATGGTGTGAAGAAATGTTTGCAAGATTTGATGGAGGCAATTCTCGACGCGTCTCTGACATTGTTACTGGTGATGAGACTTGGATTTATCAATTTGACCCTGAAAATAAAAAGCCAGTCTACAGTTTAGATCTTTCCAGACGAAAATCCACCCACGAAAGTGAAGCGACCGCGAAGTGTGGAGAAGATGATGGTCGCGACTTTCTTCTTCAAATCTGGCCATGTTGCAACTGTTCCACTTGAAGGACAAAGGACTGTTACTGCTCAGTGATACACCACTGTTTGCCTAACATAAGTGTTCCAGAAGTTTCGGGAACGGCGTCCAGGAACTGGATTGCGTGGGATCCTGCTTCATAATGACAACGCGTCCGCACACACGGCCAACACCACAATTCAGTTTTAGAATCTACGGAGGTCAAACTTATGACTCATCCGCCGTATAGCCCTGACCTGGCTCCATGTGATTTTTTTCTGTTCCCAAAGATCAAAGATCGCATGCGTGGGAAGAGATTTTGCAGCCCTAAAGAAGCTGCAGTGGCTTACGAGAATGAACTTTCAACACTTGAAGAAAAAAGACTGGCAACACTGCTTCCAAAAGTGGTTTTCGAGGATGCAAAAGTGTGTACAATGTAATGGTGAATACTTTGAGAAAATGTAATTGTTAAATTGATTTTAAGTATGTATGTTATTTCACATCTGAAAAGTTTCGTAGTGACCCTCGTATGTTTAATTTTGTGTTTTTGAGCAGGTTTTCTGTAATTTGATGATAAAATATGCTGTATTTGTTTTTACATTATTATTCTTGTTCTTACATTTTTCTTTTCAGAAGCCTTACATAAATACAGGGATCTAAACAATGCATTGCCTCAGAGGATCATTATTTACCGTGATGGTGCGGGAGAAGGTCAGATTCCGTATGTGTTCCAACATGAAGTAGAAATTCTTAAGGTTAGTGTAGTATTTATATTACTCCTGCTTGTGTATCATTGGAAAGCATATCTCTAATTAGATTAAAGATTCTAAACTACATGTTTGCAAAATATATATATATATATATATATATATATATATATATATATATATACAGTTCGCGCAGAAAGTATTGACACCTAAAGCTTAGTGTCAATATTTTTCGCCATTTTACACACCATCTACGTATCTCCGTAATGATACCACTAATAAGTAGTGTCGCTCGCTGGCAGGAAACACTCATTTGTCGTGTTGCTTACTGTGGAGGAACAAGGTTCAACTTGCTTTGGTGTGTCAACAGGATTACTTGGCATATGCATGTACTCCTGGTATTTCGTGTAATTTTGTTGCTGCTCTGTATGTGTTGTGATCTCATTTCTTTGTGACAAGATGCCTTACTACAAGCTGAAGCCTGATGAAACTGAGACGGTGATTGGTCTGTTTAAAGCTGGTAAAAAAATCTAAAGATATCCATAAGGCAAACAGTCTGAAGCTGAGAACAGTACAACATTTGGTGAAAGGCTTTAAGGACAAAGAAGTCAAAATGCCCCGTCCAAGACCAAAGTCTGGTAGGCCTAGGGTCTCAAAGAACGCTAAAAATCTTGAAAATACAGCTGCAGAAGCAACCTTCTTTAACTGCTAGGGAACTAAAATAAAAGAACCCTGCATTGCTTGCTAATGTGTCCTTTCGGACGGTGCAGGAGAAATTCATGACGACTTAGCCCTACAAAGTTACAGAGCTCGCTGGAAACCCGTTTTACAGAGAATCATCGTAAGAAAGGACTCTTTTTTTTTTAAGTGTAGCTGGAAAAAGTGTTGTGGACTGATGAGGCCATATTTTGTGTTAGTGGCACTGGCTGCAAGCGAATGTTCCGTCTACTTTGTGGTGATCCAACCCTTCCTCAGTATACCTGTCCGTCTGTAAAACACCTTGCCAGTATCGTGATCTTTGTTTCTTTTAGTTATGGTGGTATAGGAGAGTTTATTCTTTCTAGAAACCAGACAATGAATCAGTTTGTCTATTTTGAGCTATTAAACAATGTATTGGAATAGTCCTTTGCAAAAAAGTGGAGAGCTTTTTATGCAAGATGGAGCTCCTTGTTATACAGCCAAAAGTAGACAGGAACCAAAAGTGTGGTATCTTGGCTTAAAGATGCTTGTGACCCACTTTTTGAAGTTTGGTCAGGGCAGTCCTAACTTAAACCCCATAGAAAATTTATGATCTATCATGAAGAGACGTTTACATGGTATGGATATCTCTACATTGCCTCTGCTGGAAGCTACCATCAGGGAGGTTTGGAACAATTTACCACTTGCTATCCTCCAAAATCTCGCCTTGAGTGTTCCAGAACGACTGAAAGCATGCAAAAGAAAAGGAGGTTCAACAAAATACTGACTATCCGCTAAGTATTCTTTTATTTTGTGGTGTGTCGCGTCAATACTTACCGCGCGATAGTTTTCTTGTTAAAGTACATAGTAAAATAAGGCAATTCTCAGTGGTCTTTCGTTAAACTCCTGTATTGAAAGATGTTTCAGTATAACGTTAATTTTGGAAACGTGCTCCAAATAATATAATTTTGTGATTCTAATGAATTAATGTAAATTATGTTGCTCAGAGAATAAGGTTAGTTTGGAAAGTGGAAACTGTATTGAGCTTATTCCAAAAAGTGGGAGTAGATGCTAAGTCAATCTTAGGTTTTTTCGTGTGTATTATAACCTTTTTAAGTTGACACATACCTCCAAATAGGACATTTTCTCGGAACCGAAGAAACTCCTACTTAAGCCCCTACAACCCGGAGAAGTCGCTATCTGTACATTAGACATATATTTCTGAGAAGTGTGGACAATTCTTCCCCCCCCCCCCCCCTCCTTGTTGAGATGGAAAGTTAGTTAGTGTAGAGACGGTTACTGATGCACTAAATGATTCAGTAACGTTGATGTTAACATCGAAAATTAACATTTGTCTCAAAACAAAGAAAGTAAAGAGAACAATTCTGAAGTTGTCACACACAAAACTCACCCATGAAGGAATGTTTGGAAGAACTTGAACAGTGCCTGTAATCGTGTACCAGAACTAGTTGAAATTTCTTTCCGATAGCAGAAAAAAAATCAGTTGAAAACGTGAACGGAGAGCAAGTTGAAAAACTAACTATTTTTTTTCTTAGTCTTTACATATATTTATGTAAAATTTCGACAGACGGCAAATTAATTTATGGTGGGTACAGCGTAATTCCCACCAGTTCTTAATATTAGTTTTGAGTATATACAGTGTGAATCCCAAATGTAAACTGAGTTCTGTTTACTACTGCACAGTAAAGGGTACGCGGGGAACATGGTTCGATTTAACCTCGCGCTAAATGTTTTGTGATAGAGGATTAATGCGTGAGTTTTCTCTGGGTTTTCGTTTTTCGCTGTTCCTTTTACCATTTCGTTCATCATTGCAATTTCCTTAGCGTCGATACATAAACGTGGATGTTAAACATCGAGGAAAGAAAAAGCATGGTGAAGGTGGGATCATTATTTTGATGTTTCCATGAAAGTTTCCATGCACTTCAATACAAGTAAGTACATGTATAGTATAAGTTTACGCGAGACATGTACGATATAGAATGTCATTGGCTGTTCTAAAATCCTGTATAATGTTTACAGTACGAAACACAGTATTAGAGGGTACATGTCTCTACCAAATCCGTATCCCTCTAATTTGGACTCCTTTTCTGGATATTTTAGTGTGCAACGCTTAGGTCATAATACTGTTCTTACTACTTAGTATTGTTCTCTTATAGAAAGAGTCTTTAGCGTATATCACACTTCATGTTCCTTTTTGTTCCTTCGAATAAGGTTGTTTGAGAATAAACATAGAGTATTTGTGTAGATATATATTACTACTTTACTGACATTGAGATAGATATAGAATCAACTTGGCAGACAGTAGACATTGTCACTATTATGGAACTATCCAACCGACATGTAACTTTCTGAACTCTTTATTTCGCTAATAAGTCTTTTGAGTCTACGCCAAACACTACAATATTACGTTACACATGTTATATTACGTGCTTTCGTTACGTTACAACAAACCGAAAACAGTAAATCCTGTAAAAACTGTACCGACATTTCTTTCGATTTGCATATACGGCTCTGGCAACACCTAGTAGGAAAGAGGCTTTTGTATTGGCATTAGTTTTCCTACATACATCATGACCAACTAAAGGGATAAGAGTTCCTGTATACAGGCATAATAATCAGTTTAGTAGGATGAAGTTGTTTTGAAGGTTAGAGGGGAGAGTGGACAGTGAAAATTGTAAATCCCGATAGAACTATTTTATAAACTTACCGGTTAGAAATCATTTCCGGTTAGACAATATTTTTCTTTCTTTTTTTTTTTTTTTTAACGTCCTGCTGTTCTGCACTGAAGCGAAAGAAGGCTGTGCTGAGATGTATGATACTGATGGAGTGACGAAAGTGGGAAGAAACGGGAGAACTCCCGAGAAATCCATGTACGTGGTCTTTTCCCACTTGGGGCTGGAATCGAACCATTGACCTCACGCACCAGATGTGAGCACTCCACCACTGAGCCACCGCGACTTAACGACGGAAGCCACTATGAATGTCGGCTCCGAACTACGACCGGAGTTTGAATCCGGTGCTTTTGTCAGGTGCACTGACCATAATCCAGGAGCAAGCCAAAGAATGTAAAATTTAGCACAATAACTGTAAACGTGGAATCTGACCACCGATTTCACAAAGCTATTCATATGGATATAATTTTTACAGTACACTTTTAAAATCTATTTTCCCCCCATCTCTTTTCCATATGTAATCCGATTTTCAAGGTAGTTGTTTCAGCCAAATTATTGAAAATACATTTATTTATCTTCAGAGGTTGAGTAAGATTTTATCGGTTTCGCATCCTGAGTGCGTATAACTAAGACATGGTTGAATATGGGAGTTGTTTTCACTGACGTAGAGAAAGGGGTAATTTTTAATAAAACTTTACCTATATTATTGTGAGAAAATGGAGGAATAAACAGTTTTCTTACACCATATCCGCTATAGATGCGAATTTAATGAAAATTCTTAATAGAAATGTCAGTCTCGCACTTTTTACACTTAATATTCACTGTTTAGTTTCTTAAACAGATTAGTTTATTTGTTCTGAATTTAATAAAATAAGTTCGAGATATTGTTTTGTGGCTTCGTATGTAACAAAAAGTAAATCTGGCATACTTATCCTTGTTACGTCAAAAATATTTCTGGTTGGCTGCTCCTTTTCATTTTTTATTAATTACGTTTGTAGTCAGTTGAGCACTCGTCTGTTAATCTTCACTTTAAACATTTGTGACCGGCTTGTTGCTTTTTTCAGGAGGACTTTTTAATGAAATTTTACTTAACTTCAAGAGCCAAATTACTGGTAACGTTCCTGGCTATTGAATAAAGCTCTCACTTCGAATTTTCTTTTTTACTTTTAAAAAAACTGGTGGGTTAATTGTAACACAATCCTAATTTTTTCGTGTTCTCCACTTTTTGAGTTCTGAATAGATATCGAACTGAGGGATGAGCGCCAGTTTCCGCATGCTTTGCTTCACTTATTACGTTCAAGCCCCGCTCCCAATTTGCCGACTCCCAACTACAAATAGTGCGGCGGAGCTTGGGCGTAATTAATGAATCAAAGCACACGGAAGTGATTAAGAAGTATGGCGATACACTTATTTCAGATAAATCAAACATACAGATTAACAGCTCTCTTCCTGTTTTTCAACCCACTAAAGAGGAAGTAACACACAAGAAAATTAGGATCATTACATCATTTCTTTCGAAAGTAAAGAAGTAAATTCAGAATAACAAGATAGTTTTGTTAAGTTATTATGCAGTTAGAAATGTTACCGGAAATGTGATCTTTCAAGCCTGTAAAATTCGTAAAGTAGTAGTACTAAAGAAAGCGGCAAGCCGGTTACTGGTATATCTACAGTAAAAATTAGGCAGTACTTGAGTGAGTACAGATATTGATATTAGTTATGGATCATATCATTGAATATGATCCATAACTAATATTAATCTGTACTCACTCAAGTACTGCCTAATTTTTACCGTAGATATAATATGGTGGTCCGTATATCTTGATACGTCCTGTAACTTTTAAACTAATGGACAGAAACTAAAATTTTGTACCATACAAATATCGGCACGGAGGCATTGTTTGACATACTCTATACCACAAGGTTAAGTGTTGCCAACTCAATATAAAGTTGTATTTTTTCAAATTGTATTACGTCAGGTTCTTATATTTCAAATCTACGTGTAAAACGAAAACTTAAAACACTACACTTGTCAGTGTTACAAACCAAGGACGCTGTAATAAAGCTAGTGAAACGGACGGGATAACATACATCTAAAGTGCCTTCATGTTGAATACTACGGTCGTCATATGATGTATTTCGAACAAGTAGAAGTAACTCTCGAGTTAAAAATTTGACTTTTTTCAGAGAACTTTATTTCGACAAAGTGTTTAGATAAGTATTTAATCCAATTACGTGTGTTTTTCAATAGACATGAAGATTATAATGCTGTTTGCAACAATTTGATATCTCAAACCATTCGGGAGATTATATATAAAAGGTAAAATTCGATAAATTGTTTAAAATAGCGTATATGGAAACTTTTTTAAAAATCTATTTACTTTGCTTCTGTAACATTCCAATAATCCTTTTTAGTAGGTGTAATCAAACTATTACACAATTTTAAGCAGTGTTGCAAAATTTAAGTTTTCACAATATCTCAAGAATGGTTTGAGATATCAAATTATGTGAACGACATTAACTTCACATCTATTGAAAACTCATTTATGGAATTGGGTGAGGTAATTACCTAAGCAATTTTTCGAAATAATGGCTTTTGAGGGGGGGGGGGGGGGTCAAATTTTCAATCTCTTGTAACTGATCGTATTCGTTTGAAATCAGTTATATCATAATCATAATATTAGACACTGAAGTGTTTGGATGTGTATTGCCTTGTTTCATTTACGATGTTACTGCTGTGAAGGCCATGAAAATTAGGATGTTTGTGATACTGTAGCTCTTTAGTTTGTAATACTGAATAATAAATATAACATAAGATTTCATTAAACATGTAGATTGAAATATGTAATAACCTACGTAGTGCCGTTTGAAAAAAATGCAACTTTAACGCTGTGAACCTTGTGTATGACAAAGTATGCTTAATAATATCCCGCTGCCGATATTTGAAAGATTCAAAATTTCAGAGTTTTTTTGTTCATTAGTTCAAAAATAACCAGGGCCTATCAAGATAAATGATCCATTCTGTAATAGAGAGGTCCAAAAAAATGTACTCACTGTTCGTAATTAAATAATTTCTAAACATAAAGATTTACATTCACGAGTCTAATGCGTAGTGTAGTGTAAGATATTAAATTTGTCACGGTAGGTATAGCTGGCACTTCATGCTGCTCATGCGCGGATAGTTCATAGTGGAACGAGCCAATCATATTACCTAACAGCGGAAGACAGTAGAGTAACAACAATGCTTGAAGGTCATTTATCGTCTGTTGAACACAAGGCTGTACTAAAATATTGGAAGTAAGAGAATATTCAAGAGATAAAACGGCATTGGCAGAGATTATTCGGAACACCGCTACCAACACGTCGGAACAGTTGTCCGCATTTGCGATAAATTCGAGGTCGACGGAACAGTTTAAGATGTGCACAGGGAAGAATCCGGCCTACCACGAACAGCAAGTTAACGGGCTCCAGTGCTGTGATGTTACAGTAGATCACCGCGAAAATCAATGAACTAGGGAGCGCGCGAAAGTTGGATGAGGCGGTCAAGTGTAAGACGCATGCTGAAGAGAGCAAAGTGGAAAGTGTACATTTCGAGACCGCTACACGCGATGAATAAGGATGGAGTACTTCTGAATTGTTTCAGCACATGGGGGGGGGGGGGGATACGGAGTTTGCAGTGGTTAGTGTAGACTGACGAGGCGCAATTTAAACTTAACGGTACTGCGAACCGCCACAGTTGTTCCCTCTACTCGTGAAAATTCTAACGCTGATGTGAAAAGAGCCGTGAATCTACCAGGGGTTTGTGGTGTGGTGTAATTGGTCCCTTCTTCGAAGGTATCGTGACTGGTGAGGTATATCTTAATATACCTCAGGCAAAGATTTTACCTGCCATCCAAATCTGTATAGTGTTTTTTTTTTTTTTTTTTTTTTTTTTTTTTTTTTTTACGTGCAACAAAACTAAATCCCACCTCATAACCATCGAGATGTTAGGTTGTCGTGAGTCTACCCGGATGGGATAGGTTGTTAGACTGTTGCGTACCCATTTCGGTCTCCTGATTATGATACCTCTGACCTCTAGGAAACCGTCAAGAATGTTGTGTGTCAACAAAAAAAAAACAAGCGACGAGCTACGTGAAAAAATCGTAAGTCTTGCTGCCATTACGCCAGATACTAACAGCCGTAGTTCGGTGTGCAGTTTAGCACCATGAGCATTATAGAAGTTGCTAATAGTCATTTCGAACACATACCATAGCCCTCTCTGTGCCAAAAATTGTCACGTAAGGTGAAATTTGTCACTAGCAAATAGTGAGTACTTTTTTTGACCCCTCTGTATATAACAATATACTTGGCGATTTAAGTATTAATTGTCATACAGTTGCTTTAGAATCGTTAGATAAATGTGTACATTCCTGGATTACTTGAATAAGACTGTATTATGTGGAACAGGAAAAGTTTCACGTAGCTAACATGTAAGATCTGCAAGTTAGGCAGGCGGTTTAAATCTATCCGCAGTCATTATGAATTGTCTCCGAACAATCAGTATTCATGGCGTTTTAATTATTCCAGAAACCAACTTGTCAGCCATATTTAAATGTTACAAACTAAAAATTTTCTTTTCACATGCTTCTGAAGGATAGTACATAGAATGTGAGTACTTACGTAATGAAATATTTCTTTAAAAATACTGAGTGCATTTCCGTGTACAAATTCATCTGGAAGTCGTGGAGGTTCTTTGTTAGTGTTCCAGAATTTTTCTTTAAATTACTTGAAATATGAATTCAGTTCTGATAATTAAAATTTAATTAGGGTTTTCAGCGTTATGCTCCATAGTAAAACTGTTTGATAGCTCTTTTATCTCAAAAATTCTGTAGTGTATATTTTATTTAAAGCTTCTTCATTGAAGGATTATTTTGTCAATTTTTCATTGTTTTCTTTAATAGCAAAGTCTAAACCAAATGTACGGAGGCCCAGGAATCGTAAAGATGGCATTTATTGTTGTAACTAAGAGAATTAACACCAGGCTTTTCATGGATAAACAAAATCCACCACCGGGGACAGTGGCAGATGACTGTGTCACATTGCCAGAGAGGTAAGGATAGCTACTACTCACATTGGTATTCTCAACAGTTAGAGATTGCGTATGCGAATATCAGTTTTATACCTTTGTATAATTTGTTCTTTTGAGTAAAAAGATGAAAATCGATCGCCTTGAGTGGCTGACTGACATATATGTTAGGTATGTAAAACTGCTTCAAGCAATAGCAGACAAGAACCCTGTCTTCATCAGGAAACAAACTAACTTTAAGATTGATTCCATTATAGTAGGAGTTTAAAATCTTTTTCCAGAACAAGTTCGTGTAGCAAGCGAGTTCAATTATGATTGGATGTATTACTTGGCTGAATTCAGTATCTGATACGTTGAAATGTCTCTTAGCAACGTATTTATAAAACTTTTTTCTTTTCATGTTGTAGTAATGATGGTTGTAGCTTAAACCTTTCTTATATATTTAGGTTAGTGCTAGTTTGCAGTCTGAGTAAAAATTTCTCTGCATAAGGAGAAAAAAAAGTGTGAATGGGACGCAGAGAAAGATAAAGCACCATATTGTGACGTCACAAAACTTTTCAAGAAAAGTATCACCTAAAGAAGCAACAAATGCAAATAGAGAAGATATACTCTTCGTAAGCAACAGATTACACTGATTCAGACAATAGAGAAACTGGTTAAATTTCTAACTGTCCGTTCTATCGTATCGAGTTGACTATTTTATTCCTCTTTGTGGTTTACACAGGTACATTAGATAAATGAAATAGAAAATACGTTTGGATAAAACATTTGAACAAATAACATCTTTTAAAACTGAAGGGAAAGATCGTGTTTTGAAACAGCTTAAGAACTACGGGAATAAGGAAGCCACATGTAATGAAAATCTGCAAGGATTGCAAGCGTTTCATTTTTAATTCCGTAAAATTTTAAACAAAAATATTAATTTTGCACGATTCTTGCTAAGTTGTCATAAAATGTTTTATTACAAGAGTTGACATGATAAAGCGAATGCGAAAATAGTTTTATAATCATTTATTATTTATTCACTTCGATACATTTTATCATTTTTATCTCGTAGGTACGACTTCTACTTGGTATCACAGTCGGTCCGTCAGGGCACAGTTAGTCCAACATCATACAATGTGTTAGCGGACAACATTGGCTTAGATCCTGATAAGGTCCAGCGTCTAACATACAAGATGACCCACTTGTATTACAACTGGAGCGTAAGTAGAACTACCATAATATTGAATTTTGACAAAAGTAATCACAGTATATAATTGATGCATGCTATTAAGTTAAAGATGCTAATGTTATCTTTTTTAAAAGAACCAAAATTGCTTTTGGTGAATATTATCACCTTCTTCAGTGATCTTTCTATATAATGGTTTGTTGAAGTCACTAATTGCCATATTAAAGTGAGATATTTAGTTTGTGGGCAAGTAAAACATCATATCTATTATGTGAACAATTTGCGGCATATCAGCAGGTTGTGACGCATGTGACTATCCTTTTTCTTACAATGATAAATGTAGTTAATTTATTGGCCTTACAAGCTTCTCTTGACCGTGGTAATGTGGTGATTCCGAATTAGTATTCATTCTTCTTGGAAGTTTTTATTTATTTATTTATTTTGCCAAATTAAGTAATTCGAGTTCCAATATGGTTATCCAGTCAAATTTCTTGATGTTACGTGGCTCTTCATTGGTGGAGTAGTTAGTTTTTAAAGCCAACGAAGAGAAACTGAGGAAATATTGTCGGAATCTTAACATTAGCAGTTTATTTCAGTTGCTTGCAAAGTTGGATTCAGTGAATTGTTCATTGATACATATTGCTCTTCTTAATTTCTTTCCAAAAATCTTCGTCTGTACTTAGCGACCAGCTTCAGGAGACTAGCCTTCTATAGATTTTTACTTCTAACTTCTCTGATAACGGTGTTGATAATTTTCCACATAGTAGTAGTAGTAGTAGTACACATAAATGGCCATTACTTAATTCAAGATTCTTAAAAACTGGAAAGTAGTAGAGGAGAAACTGAAAAATATTTGTACCTTTTTCAAGTATGTAGAGAAGCCGAAGAAAATTAATGATACTGTGTAAATGATATGTGAAAATTAATAAAAGTAAACTGGCTTCCTAGTAGATGGTGCCTACTATTCATTCCACGTAAGCAGAAATGCATTTAAAACATCCATACTTTCCCCGTTTTCTATTGCAAAAGGAAAAAGTTTAATCTTGCCAGGAAGGGGAAACTTTCTGCAAGGTAACAGTATTACAAAATTTAAATTTTCACTCCCAATTTGCTCGTACTTAATGTCGTTGGGAAGGCATTCGTATTCCTTTTAGCCATTATCGACCTTTGCTACCAGCAATAACTACGTATAATTTTATTCTTTAAAAGATTTGATTGTGGTCATATTTTAAAGCTGAATAACCAGAAGTAACACACACGTTCGTTACTAAGATTCCAGATTGTTCTGAGTCGTGGAGATTAGAGATACTGTAGTGTACTTATAAATCTCTCTATATATAAGAAATCCTAAGGAACTGACTGGTCAACGCCAAGACCAACCCATCGAAGCTAGAAACTTGAAGTTTTGACAGTGCATAGTTGTCGTGACGTAAGTTACCGCTAAGGATTTTTTTAAAATTCATTGGGAGGGGGAATGGGAATGATCTTTCCTCTCTTTTAGGGAAAATGTCTAAAAACGGCAAAACAGATTCTAATTATTCGAAATGGGAAGTCTATGTATCAAATTTGATGTATACCTTTCCGAAATTCGGAGATACTATATATATATATGTCGTCCTGAGTGAATAGCTGACTGATTAGCGCCTAGGTCAAACCGCTTGAGCTAGAAATTTGAAATTTTGACAGTGAATGGGATTTGTGATGTAAGGTGCCACTAAGGTATTGTGTATTCCATCTATACGTGTGCAGTTTGTATATAAAGGATGCCGCTTTCTACGTGTGGGAGAAAGTGCCATAAATAAGTCATCGTCCATGGGAACTTGTGGAAAACACCCCCGATAACTAAATGGCCAACCAGAACCCGCATTTCCAGCATTTGACAACCGCTCGTCAAGTCCACATGGAGTACTTAGTTGCCACAGTTCTAAACGCTGTCCTTTCAGTCAGTGATTAGAAGATTGCTGTTCAATATACATAGTTTCTTATATATTATACTCGATTATAGCAAAATGTGGAGGCCTGACATCTGTTTTACATTAGCGATTGTATTGGGAGAGAGAGTAAGAGACACGAGACACAGTGGGTGCTGCGACATTGCAACCCCGCAAATGAGGTCAAAAGAGCGATGGGAAGGAGGAAGAGATACTGTTGTAAAATCCAGCAGGGGAAGTTCAAAGAATTTGCCGAACTGCCCATGTATAGAAGGAATACACTATAGAATTTTTGGAAATTTGGTGGAGGGGGGATGGCAATCAAGTTTCCATTAAAAATGTATATGTATGTAATATATATATATATATATATATATATATATATATATATATATATATATATATATATATATATACACACATTTAGTTATTCGTACAAAGTAATTAAAAACTTTTTAAGGTATTTTTTTTCCTTAGAAAGGAAAAAAAAGAATGGGCTCTGCAATTGTTAGTGTCTGTATCTCGAAACTCCTTAAGATAGTGGATATGAAATTTACTATATAAACTTCTTATTCAAAACAAGTGGACATATGCCACAGCGTTTCCCGAAATTCCGCTTTAAACGGGAGAAGAGGGGCAATTTCTACTTTTTCTCAAGATATTTAAAATTGACTTCGAGATTATCAGGCTCACCATCAGCAGAAGAGGTAATGAACCATTTGAAATTAATTTTTGAACACGGCACTTCACCCGACCTATGTGTCTGTCCATTAAGTTTGTTTGAAATGCGTATTGTAAGGATGAAAGCTGCTTAATTTTTCGCAAAGAATAATGCCATGCGAGAAACAGAAGCAATGGCTGAAATATGTGTTAAGAGACGGTAGGCTGAGCAAATTTTTAGGGATCTAAGGACGAAGTCTGGATACCAAAGGCTAGTATATATACACCCCAGTTTAGAATAATGTTCTACGAGAATTTGTCTTCGACTTCAGTGGAATGCGACTCTATGCTCTGTCTCCACTGTTTGTAGTTGGGATGTTTCGGTAATAAGCGTGAATTTACATTCTGGTCCCAATTTATAAACGTGGTTCGCGAAAGAGAAAATTTCGTATAAAATTGCTGAGGGAAGAAGGTGAATTGGGGGTTTCATTTTAAAAAAAAAAAATAAACAAACTAAGTGTTAAGAACTGAATTTTCAGTTGTCACAGTAACTTCGCTCATTTTGGCATGGTACAACTGTCACAAAATGCCACTCGCAAGTTTGCCGAAAGTGTAGTTAGTTCGATTTGGCATGCGTCCCCAAATCTTCCCGTTGTTGACAAGCATTTCAATAACGTTTTTAAATCTTTCCATGAAATATTGCGTATACTTTGTCAACCCTAAAATGCCCACTCAAGAGCAACGGGACCAATTTATCCCAACCTTCAGTTTTAATTTCCTTCAGTAATGTTATTAATGGCAATGCTTAATAAAGTTGCTTGCTTCGAATGCAGTGTCACTAGTGTTGAAAAATGTGTATATGCTATTGTCAATATTACAATTCTCGCTAACTTCAGATATATATTTATTATAATAATCTGTGTTGGAATTGATGGGAAGAACACCTTTATCTAGTTGACTAACTCCGAGCTAGAGTGAAGAGAACGCGGTGGCGCAATGGTAGAGCGTTCACTTCTGGTGCCTGGGGTTCCTGGTTTGATCCCAATTAGATCCAAGTGGGCTTTGTAATGGACAACACCATGTGCGTGGTCTTTTTCGGAGTTTTCCCGTTTCTTCCATTCTTATCAGTCTCCTTTAGCCTACACAGCATAAGGAAGATTTTTTTTTTTTTTTTTTTTTTAAATTAGTGCGTGATTGGGGAGGAAAAGTTTTGATCTATTAAGTTGTGTGGAATAAATAATAATGTAGACTTCCTTAATTTTGTTCCGTTTGTTACAGCCTCTTATTGATTTTGCCATCTGTTCTGCAATAGTTTTTGACTAGATTCCATTGCAGGAACCAGGCTAGAATTTTTATTCTATTCTAAATGTTCGTAACAGCATAGCCTATGGATTCGTTTTTGTGGGCGTGCTTTGCTTTATTCGATTTCCGATTTAATTTGATCTCCTGTACATTTTCCTAAAATTTGATTGTTTTCACTGTTCTATTTTCCGCTGCGGAGCTGTTACGGTTATGTGAATTACATGTTGTATCATTTTGGCTTGTGTAGGCAGGTTTCGATTAAGGCGTTCTTTTTATGCTTTTTGTAGTTTCGTAGTAGTATTGTCATCTGTCGTTACTTCTAAACTCATACATAAAGTTCATGCTGTCTTCAATGGTTTACCTCTCAATTTTATCAGTTCGTTTTGTTGGTACAAGTATTTAGTTGTAAATCATTTTTTTTCTTTCCGAATCTTTGTGTTCTAATATAAACATACTTTTATCTTTTCGTTCTTTTACTCTTCTAATTATGCTTTCCACAACAGTGAATAATATGAGGCGCCACCTTATAAATCCTTTTCACTGCACATTTTTTTTTTTTTTCGTCCTTTTAATTGCTTGAGGTCTTTCTATATGGGTCTTTCCATGTCAAGTGAACCAGTGAAAATTCTCTTATGCAACTGGGTTGTTAAGTACCACCTGAGGTAAGAAAGACATGTTGGTGTTTATACATTGAACATTGATTTTCCTTCTGAAAGAAGCGCAATTTTCCACATACGTGCAATCACAAAACCACTCATAAATTTCATTAGAATTTAGGTAGAAAGGTGAAAAAGTCATTAAATACTTTAGCTTTTGTTATGACCTTGATTTTGGTGTCACTTGCGTACTACTTTTTGTACTTCGTCATCCGGATATTTTGAGAATCTGATTTTTAAAAACTAAAAATTTCAAGGGTTGTCCAGAAAGTCCCAGACGTTTTGGCCTATCGTGGCAGTAGGCGGGACTAGTCACCATCTGGGTGTCAGAACTCAGTACGCATCCAGCTGTGATAGCATCAGGACTGTGACGTTCTTTCTTTGCTTTCTGCGACGCGTTACAATGTGCGCTGCAATAAAAAAAATCCCGCCTCTTGTGAAGTACGTTCTGTGATTAGGTTTTTGTTGGTAAAAAAAAAAACAAGGCAGTTGAAATCCATCACCAACTGTGTGAAGTGCATGGACGTGGAGTAGAGAGTGAAGGCCGAGTGAGGCAATGGTACAATCCGCGGCAAAAAACCTGCAACATGAACATATAAGTTTATTGTAAAATGACGAAGTCTTTTGCTCTAAAATAAGTGTGCACGGGAGGAGGCCGAGGTTTATCCTGGCGTGATTCGTTCCACTTAGACGTTATGTTCATTCCTTGTGTTGCTGGGCATAGTTTCACAATAAACTTACATCCTCATGTTGCAGGTTTTTTGCCGCGGATTGTACATTGATTTTAAAAATGCCCGAGAACTCTTGGATGATTTGCGATAGGTGGTGTTCGATCACCACCATACAGCCCGGATTTAGCACCGAGCGATTATCACCTCTTCCAAGCGATGAAGATATGGCTCGCTACGCAACGCTTTCATACGAACGCTGAACTGCATGCCGGTGTTAGCCAGTGGTTGAAATCACAAGCGGCAGATTTCTACCGCGACGAATTGAAAAACTTTTTCCACGGTATAAGTGCCTTAATTTGTATGACGAGTGTTCCTTTCAAATGTATATAATGCAGTTTGGTTTGTTCATTCTGTTACTTTTTATTTCAAAACTTCTATTACTTTCTGGACAGCCTTTAGCAACATAGGCTACATACTTTAGTATCTTGCTAAAGTTTGCTAGAGAATCACAAAAGGATCGTATTTATCTGCATTTATAGAAAATGAAATGCTATGTAAATTAGGTAAGACCATGTAATATGAATATTGCAGTTAATCCTGAAATCTCATTACACTTCTACAAAAGAAAATCTTATTTTCCCATCAATGGCAACAACTTTGTTACTGTAAAATAATTTCAAGGTCCATGTTTGCTGCATCTCTCTTCCTTGTAATTGTAGTTTTTCTTCAGGAAGCTAACGTGAAGCGTAGGTTCAACATAGGATTCAACCCAAGGATGTTATAAAATAGAGGATCTGCCCATATGTATCTTCATCCTTCATCCACTGTATCTTAAATCAGTGAAACAAAAACAAACAAACAAAAAAAAAAGGATCGTCCGCCATGATTGTTGGCTCAAAACATTGCGATCTTATTGGGCGGAGTGGGCAGAGTAGAGGTGGCGAAACTCTGACGTATGGCTTCAAGATTTTGTTGTAAGGGCAGATCCTCTATTTTATAACATCCTTAATTCAGCCCCTCTGATACCATCACGGAACAAGTAAATATTAACAAACATATTTATGCATACACTCCATTCAAAAAATGTGGATGCTTAATTCCATATTAGAATTGCTAATACATGATGTAGTGTTCAACTTTAGATAATTAGTTTACTCGGGATAATGAAATAGGAGTAAACTGGTATCTGCAATTTTAATTCATACATGTAAACTTTCTAAACCTATTTTAATGAGAACTGTAGGAAAATTAGCGTTGTGTGTGTCACGCTTGTTAGTATTAAGGACTTGTCAACATTCTCAAGAACAAATTTGGTTTTAGCATTAATCTAAATGTCTGTTTTTGCAGGGTACTGTGCGTGTGCCTGCCCCGTGTCAGTATGCTCATAAACTTGCATTTTTGGTTGGTCAGGCTTTGCACGTGAAGCCTAATCCGCAGCTGGAGGACCTCCTTTATTTCCTCTAGACTGCAAAGACTTAATGTTCCTGAAGTACAAGTCTAGTTTTAAATGAAATGTTCAAGGTTTCAAGAGGTTGTTACACGTAGAAACTGTTATTGTTGGAAATGGTAGAATATTTCATGTGAAATAATAGGATTGTAACATGAATTCTTTAATATGTAGGTAAGAAGTCGAAAAGGAATATCCTGTACGCAGTTTTTTGTTTTTCAAGGAAATGCAAGGTTGTTTTGTCTACGTTAGTGTTACCAAATGGATCAAAGATAACAGTAGTCAGTCAGTCGCAATGGTAGTTGCAGGAAAGATTTCATGAACATTAATTTAGCTTTGTTTCTAGATGGCTTATTTCGGCAGCTATTGATTACCGATGATATATCATGACATTTCTAGAAGAGTTTTAGTATTTTGATTGTTTTATTTTAAAGTGTAGAACTACAAGATGTATATTGCGATTGTTAAGTATGAGGGGGTTGAATTAATAAAAAAGCAATCTTTGTCAATGAAGATTTAAGTAGCGAGCATTGAACTGTTGTTCTTAATCTCAAAATATATAGTCCTGATTATCTACCTTCACCTGTAGGTATAAAGGAAGGGAAAAAAAAAATTGCCAAATCCCAACTAAAAGTACCACCCGTATTTTGTACTTCGATGGTTGAAGTAAACGCTACTACATCAGTGTTACGAATATTACCTAATATTGAGAACGTTGTTTTGAAATAAACGCCACTGGACGACTGATGAATTAACTAAAATCTCATTGCTCAACTTTGAAACAAGAGTGTGTGTTTGAGTGTGTGTGATAGAAAAGTGTGACTGCTTTTTTATTAATTCAAGTATTATTGTCACATTCCACTTCTGTTGGCTTCACAGTGAAGCGAAAAGAAAGGGGAAACAATTAAAAACTTGTGTTCAAAAAACTTCATTATCTCCCATGTTGTTGGTATAGTGAGCGGCAAAACTTTTTTAAAGCTTACGAACGAGCATTTTCTTTGATGTATAGAGAATATAATTCTTTATAGTACCGAAAACTATTCCAGTTAGTAAATTGGTTCAAGTGTTATGTGAAATGTCTAGGAAGTGAAATACCCACTTTTGCTGCTGACATCTTTTGGTAAGAAAGTGTTGAGAGACAACGAATGTAAGACCAGGTTTTCTGCAGTTATGCCTGCGCATAGAGTTTCTGAAATATATGTATTTTTTCAACACTACTGTACAATACTTAAATTACTGAAATACTGTTTGCATTTTTGAAAGTATATATTTACCATATGCTTTGAAGTTTTTCATATATATACATATATACCTAATCGTACAAAGTTTTTTCCATTTTTCGTTATCACAGTGTTTATATAGTCATGCTTGTGATAAATTGATATTCTGTAGCACAGTTTAGTGCCAATTATGTATAATCATTGTTTTCTTTTTTGTTTTTTGTTTCTATAGAATACATTATATAGCAAAACATATATGTCTGCCTTGAAAAATAATACAGAAAATGTGAATGCTTTTTACTGAATCAGTATTTTTTTTATCAGTTTATATAGAATCTCAGGAGTACTTAATAAAAATGAAAAGACTGTAAGTTTCCAATTTCGTATTAGTTGAAGTAAAAATGTGCCATTCTTCCTTATCTTTCACTGTATAAAGTAAATTTCAAGGCAATAAATCTATTAAAGATGTTAAATAATTCGTTATTTTTATGGAATATCAGTTCCATCTGGGGAATGACTAGAACGAAGTGTCTGTAAGCACTAGTGTTTGAAGCTGTAGGTGAGTGAGTTGCTTGAATTAAACAGTTACTTGCAAGAATGTCATGGCTTTTTCCATGCGTGTATTATATGCATAGTAAAACAATGTCTAGAGAATGGATTTGCATTCAGGGTGACTACTGCGAAAGCTATATCTAAAGCAGAAGTCCCTGTCGAAACAGTCTGCCAGGAAAGAGGGTTCCAAGGAAAAGAACACTCACGGGCCAGCTATTCAATTTGGAATCTTAAACTTCGAATGCAGTCTTTTCATAAAGTGATTCCGGCTGAGGTACGTCCGTAAGACCGCCTACACCATCTGTATCCACGCCAGAGTGCAGAACGAGAACAGTCGTATGAATGAATTAAGCATACTTTCATCTAACTACTGGTGGTCATTCCTACTCTGAGACCGTATAAGGATGTCAAGGGCTACTGCAACTGTTCGCCTTCCCGGGAAGTTTCCCGTGTGGATTTGTTACAGGTTTCAGTTAAACGCTGAAGTTATTGGTATACAAAAGCATGAAAGTGAGTACAAGATACTTCCGAAATCAATTATAAAACTCATATCTTTGATTGACTTCCTGCAATTACACGGTGCGATCACCAACCAAGCGAGTATCCATATGGACGAGACTTCGTTGTATTTGTTTTTTTAATAGTCAGAAAACAGCTGGAATTAGGAATAGTTTTATTTCTGTAACGATTCCTGATGCCAGTTGAATGGATTTCTACTGTTCATTTTTCTGAAAAAACTTTAATATTAACTTTCGCAATCCCTCTCACATGTCTCTAGAAAGTTTGTAGTTGGGATAAACCTAATCCCTTTGCCCGTATTTTGCGAAGGTTGGCCCAATAAACATTTCGATATCAGGCGATAGTCCACAGTGCTGGAATCCAATAAAACACAATCAGTGATCATGATTCTTGTAAGGTTAGTACTATTCAACATTTTTCGATGTAAACGGAACAACCTTCTGTAATTCCTTATGTTACTGTTTTTATATAGTTTTTTCCCCTAAAAATAAAGGTGCTGGTACGTTGGACGTCTCATGTTCATAATGCTTAAAAAGTTGCATATCTTTCAGGGCATTAATAATAATGTCCAGTAGCATATCACTGCAATCTTGTAACGAACTACTTAAGGTGCTTTAAACATCGATTGTCATCTTAAGTTTTTTGCCAAAGTTTAATTGCATTTTTCATTAGAATAAAAAGAAACAATACAATTGTTTCACGAACATCTCTGCTGTTCTTCTGTAGGATACACTTCCTGGGACAAGTCTAATTCTAAATGGTGAAAATGGTAGGAGGAAAGGGTAGTTTGGACTTCACCCGTGGCCAAAACAAAAGACTCGTCTATTCCACCTGTGCCCTCGGAAATTATGCGAACTATACTTCGGCCCCACCCCGCCACCCGCTGACGGAGGAAACCCTCCCTTTGCTTACGGAAAAGAAGTGAATGGCCTCCGCTGAGTTGCCAAGTTGTCATTCAGTCGTTTGGTCTTGACGAGTGACGATCGTAGGCTACTTAGAATAGCTAACAAGACAGTGCTCAGTGAAGTCCGTGATATAATTCATTGTGGCAACGCTTCCGCATCTAACAATTAAGACCTCGGCCGCAACAATTGTCCCTGCTCTTTCGAAGGAGGTACGGGAAATCACATACCGACAGCAGCGCCATAAGGGGCAAAGTTGAGATAGAAAGGTTCTGGCTGGCTTGTATAGATACTTGAATGGAAATTTTCAAGTATTTCTGCATCTTGAATGCACGTTTCCATTTACTGTCTGAATCTTTATTTCTATTTCTGAGAAATCTTACCTATTGGTAGAGAGTTTCTTTGCCTTCGTGTACCCATGTCGTGTGTGTGTGTGTGTATATATATATATGAAGGGTAAGGGAAAAAAAGAAAGAATGTCAGAAAAGTGCATTAACGAGAAAACTGCGTTTTTATATTTTAAACCGCGCTAAAAAGAATAGGGTAGTCAAATCTTTTGCCCTGTTTTACTTAAACGCATGCATGGCATATACTGTCAAATAGTACCAAGAGTCACCAACAAATAGGACAAAGCACACATAGACATTCCTAGTTTTTCCCCTTACCCTTTATATATATATATATATATATATATATATATATATATATATAGGGTGTTCTAAAATGGCGCCTATGGACAACTGAGCATTATTCTACAAGTCAAAATAAAGCAAAAAATGTCTGTATACCTTTTGAGTCCTAGTCTGGAGACACAAATTGCACTATGTGGCAACGTTGCAAATAAAGAACCATACTTTAGATCAGGAATGTAAATAAGCATCCGCCTGGGGCGAGTGGTTCATCGGTGCAGGCGAGTATTTGATATACCGAAGGTAAGTAAATAATTTCTATTGTGGAATGTGGGCTAGTAGCTTTTTTCTTCGGAGAGTAAAATTGTGTTGATTATTTGCGTCCCTGCTTTAGATCTACCAATCTATCAAATAGTTATATCAATTTTTTCTAGTTGGCAACTAAAGTCGATATTGATTGACAATAGCATCACTTATAAGGTAGCAATAGATTCAACTACTTGTTGTATTCGTGGAGTAATGCTAATGGCTCCAAGTTAATCTGCGACGTTGGCACATTGTGAAACATTTTCACTTTATTTTGGCCTGTAGAATAGTGCTCTGTGGTCCGTGAGCGCCATTTTTAGAACACCCGAGATATATATATATATATATATATATATATATATATATATATATATATATATATATATATATATATATATATATAAATTATAGTATGTGTGTGTGTATGTACACTCATGTCCAGAATTATTGTCGCATGTCTATAAATATGTTGTTGTAGGAACATAATTTGATAACGAATTCGCCCGGTATTTCTTATGTTAGTATGTGTATAATCGGTAAAGACATGTATGTGGCCAATTTCATGTCAAAAGAACAATAAAATGAAAATAAAACTTTGTCCTTTTAGCAACATTTTGTTTTACTCGCTCTAATATTTGTATTTATAATTCTTTTCCTATGAAATTTACCACAAGTATACATTTCCCGATTATACACATAGTATCAGTATTAAAAGTACCCTGCAAAATCATTATCAAATTATATTCTTACAAGACAGTTATGCATATGCGTAGTGTTGGAAAATTTCATGAAAAGTTGGGCTCATTTTTTTTAAATTGCCCATTAAAAAATCCCTGTAAAATTACAACCATTTTGGTATATAACATGGCTATATTAAAAATCGAAGTAAATTTATTTGTTTTTTCTCTTTCTAATAATACATAATTTTCACTCCCCCCCCCCCCCCCAAAAAAAAAAAAAGACGTTACGGAGTGTTACAAGTATGTATTTCAAATTCCAAGTCTATATCATAGAACAGTATGTTTTCGGTAGAAACCTTCAATTTTACATGATGCTGACAACCGAAAACTTAAATTGGACTTGCACAAACAAGTTTGTCATAAAAGATAAAGTAAAAACGTTACAGGAAAAACAGCAAATTTAGTGTTTTATGAAGTAAACTGCTAAGTTTGCATCAGAAAAGTTGAATTTTACATAATAAAACACAAAACTTGAAATTTCCAGTATAAAATACATAGTTTACAAGATAAACCTTGAATTTACATCATGAAACACAAAGGTGATATGCACAAAACAAAGTTTGCATAATAAAATGTAAAACACAGACTTCACAGCAAAACCTTAAACCTTCACAGCAAAACCAAAGTTTAAATCATAAAGTTGACAGCAGACAACTTGAGCACAAAAAGCTTATATCATAAAAGAAAATATTCTTGTTCAAGAATAATAGCTCCTTCTCAATCAATTTCATGTCGTTTCTAACACATGTTTAAAAATTGCATTCTTGCCTCTTTTCAATCTTGCATTATCTTTGTACTCCTTCACTTCAAATATGTGAAACAGGACATGAAATTGATTGGGAAAGAGCTAATATTCTTGAACAAGAAAATAGAGAGCTTATAAAGAAATGGAGAGATGCAAGAAAGATTAAAGAAGGTGATACAGTGACGGATTGGAACTGTGGATTGATGATAAATGTGGAATGGAAAAGAATATTAGGAAGAGAAGAACGAACAAGAAAGAAAGTGCAATGAAAGTAATTGTTATAATTATTTATCTGATTTTTCGGTCAAATTGTCATTGTTGTTTTGAAAACGTTAACTTTTAATTTTTACTGTTGCTTTTGTACAAAGGGAAGTTTTTAAACATTTCACATTTTGTATAAGATTGTTTGAAGCGATAAGCTTCTGAAACGTAACGCAACTTTTACTATTTTGGTTGTAGCTAATGAAGCTTTGGCAGTAAATTAAAATATATCAAATTTTAAGTTAACACGCACAAACAAAGTTTACATCATAAAGCAATAAGTTTGCAGCATATATTAGATTTTCGCATCATACAGAAATAAGTTTGCGGCAGTAAACTTGCAGTTTGCATCACAAACCAAAGTTACAGCAGAAATCTCGAGTTTTGCATCATTATACATAAAATTAACAAAACGGAAAACTTTAAGTTGACATCCACAAAACAAAGTTACCATCATAAAAGATAAACATAAACTTCATATCCGTGCCGTACCTGACCATCCTTCGGCCTTTGCCCTTGAGGCTGGTGCTCGCTATGACAGATATCAAGCACGACCTACTGCTACCCGGCCTTTTGGCATTCGTGCTATAGACCTTGAGGCTTCTCTTGGACTCGATGTCCCTGCCATCTATCCATTGGGCCTCCTGCCCATTCCTCCATGGACAGTTCTTCCACCAGTTGTCAGCTTTCATCTAATGCAATTTAAGAAGTCTGTTACCAGCAATCAACAATTTTGTCAGGAGGAGTTCTCTTTTCTGGATGCGTACCGTACCTACGCTGTCTTCTACACGGATGGTTCGAAGCATGAAGATTCTGTTGGCTGTGCCTTCGTCACGGATGATCATAGCGCTGGCTTGAAGCTCCATCCTACTTCCACTGTGTTCACTGCTGAATTGGTTGCTATTCTGGAGACTCTGCATTATATTCGTCGACGCCATCTCCGACATGTTCTCCTGTGCTCTGACTCCAGCAGCGCTTTACATAGTCTCACGGATGTGTCAACTGTGCACCCTATAGTTCAGCAAATTCTACTCTCTTGCCATTCCTTACGACTTGCAGGTTGCGATGTCCAATTTTGTTGGGTGCCTGGCCATGCTGGTATTCCAGGGAACGAGCGTGCTGACCGTGTTGCCAAAGAAGCTGCCCTTACAGGACCTGAGTATCCGTCACCGCTCCCCAGCTCTGATATTCGCCCTATAATCAACCGTCTTCTTCAGCGCTGGCAGACAAACTGGGATGAGCACCTTCAAAATAAATTGCATGCTGTCAAGCCGCGACTTGGTGTTTGGGCCACGAGTTCTCGTCCTTCAAGACTGGAAGAACGACGATTGGCACGATTACGTATCGGGCACAGCCATCTGACCCATGGCTACCTGTTACGTCGTCAGAACCCGCCTTCCTGCACCCAGTGTGGTGCATTCCTGACCATCCGCCACCTTCTTGTGGAATGTGTTCTTCTTGCTCCTGAGCGAGCCCGCCTTGGCTTACCAGCTGATCTGTCTACCTTGCTTGGAGACGATGTCCAGATAATCCAGCAAGTTTTCACCTACTTGCAGCTTTTGCACGTCTTGCGTGATCTGTGAGTGCATTTCTCACATTTCTTTTAATTAATTTATTTCTGCTTTTACCTACCGTTTGTGTTTTTTCATGGTGGTTTTATGCTTGTCATAGTATTTCCTTGCTTTTATCTTCTTTACTGCACTGTCATATTCATTACTAATTATGGGCTGCCCCACGTGTGTGCACCTATTGCCGAGCTGCCCCGGCAGAGAAGATTAACATGCTGTTGTGTACTAACCCGTCCTTGTGTTTGTGTATCGATTTTGCACATTTCTTGAATGCTATGACATTTTAATTCATAAATGACCGAACACCTTTTACGTACTCCAGACTTTGCTTTTACTTTATTATATCTGTGATACTATGCTTTTTTGTTCTTGGGTACTTCATTTTTCCTGTCAGAGAAGGGTGCAAAAGACCTCGATGTCGACGCGCCCATATAAACCTTTTCAATCAATTTTTCTTCATTTTTGTAAAATGACGCCAGACATCATGCTTCTTATTTGGCATCTTGGTTACTTGGTGTTGACAGCCTATGAGGAAAGAGTTTCATAATGTTACTACTTGTTACATCAATAAATTATTTGCCGATTCTTAATACTACTGTCGTTGCCATTACAATGTCATCATAGTTTCTCTGTAAAATATTTTAAGACAGTCCCATATCTCATGAAATTTTGATAAATGTCATCTTTATCAGTGTCGAAAATTATTTTTGACATGAACCATCTCTTATATGTATTTTTGCATGGAGATTAGCAGACATGATCTTAGATAAATTCGCATTTATTATATTATTATTATTAACAACGAAAATAATAATATTGAGAATTTTGGTACAGAATATTAAGCATACAAAATCGGGCAGTCGCTCAAATTTTATAACTGACAGTTGTTGGAACGCGCAGTGTCTCCTCCACTGACTAGAAACGATTTCGTGAGAGACTAGCGGAAAGACACGTAGAAAACAGAAATTTTGACGGATTAGTTAGTTCCGAAAACTATTCTGTTCAGGTTTTCTATTGAAAATACCTATTTTTACAAAAATAGTGGAGTGTGTTGTTTTTCTTTTCATCAGACAGAAAACAAAGAAAGAAGCAAACCAATTGGAAGATAAAGAACTTCCCTTCCGCTTTCGGAGAACATATTTCGGTTTCTTCGGTGACAAGAAAGAAGATTACTAGTAGTAGAGTGCCAACAGCCAAAAATGAAAGAAACACATCTCGCGTCTGATGTCGGTAGCCAAGTGCGAAATGTAATAAATTTGACCCATACAGTAGACATCTTTAGCTCAATATCAACTGCCAGTCAAAAACCTGAGCGACCATGTTAACCATGTGGGGGCCATTACGTGTATACCCATGGAACATTTTGAACAAGGGAAGGTACTTGTATACTTTCGGGGGGGGGGGTTACCTTGAACGAGGCCATGGCAGATTTCTTCCTAAAATCTTGTCCTTCTCGTATTCCGAACTTTGCCAATGAATTTTAACTGAAAATAATGAACTCCAAACGGTGGTCGAGTGGACTAAGGTTCTGGGCCGCCGTTCAAAGGTTTACAGGTTCGAGTGCCGCAATGGTCGTGGATGTTTCTGTTTGTCTTTGCGATCGTTCAACATTGCGTGTTGATAAGAAATCAGTAAATCAGTGGAAATTAAATTTTTAAAAAATGGCTCAGTGTTAAACGTTGCTTTCTCAATAGCAAGGTCACGACCTCAAATTACGGTGGCGACCATCCTGACAGGTTTCTCTGGCTTCCCTGTGTCACACCAGAAAAATGCTGTGATGGTACCTTGAATAAAGCCAGGACCGATTTCTTCCTAAACCCTTATATCTCCCGTTTCCAGTACTATACCCAAGTACCTTAAAGAATATTTTTAATTCAACTTTAAAGTTAAATAAAAATAATGAAGCCGAAACGGCAGTATAGCGAACCAATTCTTTGTATCGCCGTCGAAAGGATTCGGAGTTCGAAGCTCGCAATGGACATGGACGTTTGTGTTTGTCTATATCATAAAAAAAATAGTCTTCATCAGAAATCTGTAAATCAGTGAAAATTAAGTTTTATTAAACGTGGTTCAGTGGCAGAACATTGGCTTAACAATAGGAAGATCCCGGGTTCAAACCACGGTGGTTACCAATTTACCATCCTGACTGAGGTTTTTCCTTGTTTGCCTCTGTTACACCAGCTTTTCTAGATGTGATTTTGGAACTAAAATACTAACAAATAATTATAAATATTTAACTTACCTTAATAACTGGACTGGAGCAAAGGGAATTCTCCGTAACATACAGAGTCACTCTGCCGAGTTTAAAGTCCAAAATTTTTATTTAGCTGAAGCCTGCAGACGTGTGTCGGCCCGTCACTATACGGAAGACAGCGAGCGAAACGCAGTCATTTGCAATTCTTTTTTATCTCACGCATACCAATACAAAATTAACCATTTTATTTTAATATTTTTTTCTTTGTGGAAAGCACTGATTCAGTTACAATAATGTGTTTTACGTGTTAATCCATATCATGTATAATGTCAATGTGTATTAGTCCATCTTGTATCATTATGGTGCAAATAACTATACTGTATAACACATAGCTAGCTCACAGTCATCACACAATGTTCAAACTAAGTTATTATCAGTCTTGGGAAGTAACGTAACGCAAGTAACGCGTTACTTTTTAAGTAACGTTTCCTAGTAACGCGTTACATTTTTTCCAAAGTAACTGTAACGGTAACGCGTTACAAATTTTTAAGTAACGTACCAAGTTTGCGTTACTTTTTTCGCGTTACATTTCGGATGAGTAACTACAATATATGTATTTTTTTTCGCAAACAAATGTTTCTTTCCTGTGAGTGAATTTCTCAGGAACAATGGAGCATGAACGATGTCAGTGACCGACGATTCCTGCACTGTTCGCCTTTTCCTGTTTCGCCTTATGATCTCTAGCAATGAAATTTGCATGTAAAACTTGTTATCACTTTTCATCTTAATGTAAGGCGGAACGGGAAATCTCGGTGTGCATTTTCCCGTTCCATCTTCCTAACTTTATGTTGGTAGGCTTGCAAATACATTCATAGATATAATTTGATTTGTTTATTTATATAACAAAACATAGTGCCACTTGCTGTTTTTTGGAAGATAAGGACAGCCTCAGGGAAATAACGTGTACTGATTGCAAGCACCTGAAAGACTTTGTCTTAGATTTTGACAGCTCCAAATCAATACAACCAGTGAGTGAACTACGAGTGCAATGGTACTGGTAATCTATTTTACTTTGATTGGTGTTGTTTTTATAAAGATGGAGAACGAAAATATTTTATCGTTCGAACATTTGAAAGAATATTTTTCTTAAAAGTTGAAGATGATGGTGAACAGAATTTAAAAGTAAAGTGGCGCCCCGGCGGGAAATATTTATCAACAACTAGGGTACCATAATTAACGGCATTCAGTAAGGGGTTAATATAAATAAACTGTGTTCTGATGAGCAGGCCTTCTTTATTGATGTAATGTTGATGGTATGTAATATTAGAGTTCTTTTAGATCAGTTTGCATATACTAAAGTCCCGTTGATTATAGAGTTTGGAACAACTAGCTTTAAAAGGCATGTATCGATTTTAGAGTTATTGGCAAGTTTTGATTCACCCCCAGTTGATGTGTTCTCATTTTGACAGTTGTAGTGTAATGTTTCTCTATATTCTGTATTTTTAATTTTACATAGCAACATTGTTATTATTATATAATTAGTTTAGCAGAATAATAAGCAACCATTTTTTCTAACGCATAGGGATGGGCACGAGTCAAGCTAAAACTCGACTCGAATCCAAGTCGAGTTTCGAGTCGAGCCAAAAGTAATATTCTCGAGTCGAGTTCCGAGCCGATTCACTGTTTTTGGCGTCGAGTAGAGTTTGATAAATGGCTCGCTCGTTTTAACTCGTTTTGAAAGCATGACCTGATTACACTGGAAAGCGAAAGCCATGAGTAATGTAAGTTAAGCAGTAATATGGAATACTTTTAGTGTTGCTCACGAGAGGGGACACTGCTCGCATCTCGTCTCGTCTCGATAGCGAGACTACAAGAGATTTTTTATAACAAGCTTAGCTCGGCTTGACTTAACTGAGCCGATGGCTCGAGCCGGCTCGCTTGGGGGTGAACCATCGGCTCGAGCTGGCTTGGTTGGGATGAGCCATCTGCTCGGTTCGACTCAACTGAGCAAAGGGCTCTAGCCAACTCGGTTGGGTGAGCTGTTGGCTCGGCTCACTTCTCGGTTTGGGTTGATAGTGGATGAGTTGTGAGCTGATCTGTTCGAATCGTTGACAATTCTAAACCTGGGCCGAGCAGTCTTGAAGATATTTGACCTGTGCCCTATAACTTTTAACAATGTTTGGCTCGAGCCCAAATACTAAACCTAGACCCTCAAAACTACACACCAGATTTGGCTCTACTCGACTCGAATTCGAGTCGAGTTGGAGGAAATTTTTCAAGCCGAGTTCTCGTGTCGAGCTCAAAGATGTCTTTTTGTAGTCGACTCGAGTTTCAAAGAAAACTTGCTCGAATTCACTCGTGCCCATCCCTGCGAGTAACGCAGTAGGCCTATGGCATTTTAGTCAATGTTGCATTACATTAAAATGTTCATATAGCTGTCAAGTAAAAATTTGTCCTTGCATTTACTTAAATCGATTCAGAACGTGCAATAATAATAATAATAACGGTAGTAATAGTAGTACGGAAAACTGAAGTAATAAGGTTTTTTCACATATTCAAAGTTTCGGACCTAAAAGTAACGCGTAACTTTCGAAGTAAAGTAACAGTTACTTTTTTGAGGCAAGTAACGCGTTACATTTTAAGAGAAAGTAAAGTAACTTGTAACGCGTTACATTTTTACAAGTAACTTACCCAACACTGGTTATTATAAAAATGAGTGTCGCTAATTAGTAAATAAAAACAAGCGAAAGTTCGAGAAAAGTTGCTTATGAAAAATTCGAAAACGAAAGTTCGCCTGAAAAGTTCGCTCATTTACATCTCTACATATGCGACAATCATTTTGGACATGAGTGTACATGTGAGAGAGATTCTTTTTGATTACCGTCCACTTTTGCCTTATTGCTTTCTCAGGAATCCCACCCTCAACTTCCATCTCTCACGGGCATTGAACTTCGACGACAGATAAATTTGTTGGGATTATTTCGTTGTGGGAAGTCAGTCTTTTGAGGAAGGAAAAAAATGGTCGGTTCAGAGCCTTTATACGAGGGCGAGTCAAAAATCATCTACTGTTTTGTCATAACTTTTCTTACATTGCGCACTTTGTCTTCTGTCCTTGCATATTTTATTGTTATACTGTTGTGATAATGCTGTGAAAGTGTGATCTTAATTCTTCCATTTTTCTTCCTTCTGTTGCAGATATATAATGACTACTCTATTGGAAGTTTGCACCAATGAGGAATAATGAGCAGTGATCAAATTCTTCTGGTCGGAGGGTGTCAAAGGGTCAGACTATCATCGCAATTTGGGAGAAGTGCACTATCACGTAAAACTGTTTTTGTGGCTCGAGAAGCTTAAAAGTGGTCAAACAAGTGTAACGCATGAAGAGGGAGTAGGACGGCCATCAACCTTCACAACATTCAGCAAGCTCGAGAGATGGTTCTGGCGAATAGGCGAATCACTATCGATGAGGTAGCAGCTTCTTTGAACATCAGTCATGGCTCTGCCCATCAAATCATCCACGACGAGCTCGGTTTTCATAAAGTCTGTGCACAGTGGGTACCAAGAAAGCTTACTGCAGAACACAAGCTCACTCGTGTTAGGGTCTGTCAATACTTACTCGCTTCTACAACGGTGATGCATTTTTAAGCAGAATAGTCACCGGCGATGAAACATGGGTTTATCACTATGAGCCAGAATCAAAGCGCCAGAGTATGCAGTGGAAACACCCTGGATCTCCGACGAAGAAAAAAATTCAAGACTGAGCCATCTGCAGGGAAGGTTATGTTAACTGTGTTTTGGGATTCACAGGGGCTCAAAATGGCAGAGTTCATGGAAAAGGGAAAGACGATCAACGGTGCTAGTTATAGTGAAATATTGGAAAAGAACCTGAAGCCGTCACTTCGCATCAAACGCCGAGGTTTGTTGTCGAAGAAAGTTTTGTTGTTGCATGACAAGGCACGGCCACGCACGGCTCATCACACTATTGAAACTATCAACAAGCTGAAATTTGAGGTATTAAAACACCCTCCCTACAGCCCTGGCCTAGCTCCATCTGACTCACTTGTTCGGGCCACTCAAGGATGTTTTTCGTGGTCGCCGACTTGCCTCAGATTTAGACGTGCAAAAGTGGCTTCACGACCAAACGAAAACCTTTTATTTGGAAGGAATACGTAAACTCGTTGACCGTTGAGCCAAGTGCATTGATAAGGAGGGAGATTACGTAGAAAAATGATGTGCATAGTAAATAAACCGTAGAATGAAGAGTGTAGATAATTTTTGACTTGCCCTCGTAGTTTATATTACCGTGCGAAAAAGAAATGAAAAAAGGAAGACACAACGACGTGCCAGCAAGCGAGAGTCAGAAGGGGGCACAAATATTTCTCGTCATTGAATACAATTAATTGATTTCAAAAAGGAACAAAGATTCGCAACTCTTTTTCTAGAGAAAAAAAGGAAAAAAATTAATAAAAGCTACATTTTTACTATTTAGTATTTTCGAAGTTCCTCGTCAACCCCTTTTTAAGACGTTCAAATTAAAAAAGGTGCTCGTACGCCGTATATTTACGTACCGAAACTACACAGGTTAGCTTCAGCACGCATGAGGAGTAGCAGTTCCACATACATTCAGAAAATCATAGGTAAAATTGCGAATAAAATCTCGAAATTAAATTGTTTCCGAGAGAACACTTTGAAATATCAAATAGCGTTATATTTTAAGTCTACTTTGTTGCAGGAAATCCCATTGTATTAACAAGTATTAGACTATAGAGGGTACGCACTAAGGTAAAATATTGTTAAACGCAACTTCAAATAGTTGTGTGTAATTTATAAACAAACAAGCAGAATTGCCAGTTCTTCGCAAGAGAATAAGGTTTAATGAATACAAACCAGGAATTTTAATACTAAACATTTTTTCTTTTAGCAGCAGAAGAGTCGAAAACTCTGAAAAAAAGGCGCTCGATTTTAACCTTTAAACACCCATTGACGCAACTGCTGCGTGGCGGATTTAAACCTCAATAGCTCAGCCCAGTAATTAAGGTAGAAAGATGATTTTGATACCAATGTTTTCCTGAAGAATTCAGCTTTCCGCCGGTGTGCACTTTATGTATGTGGTTGTACCCACGAGGGAAGGGTTGTAAAGTTTTTTTTTTTTTTTTTTTTTTTTAATTTTTAACAGGATTTTAGAGGTATCTCCCCTTGGGAATACTCTCATAAAAAAATATGTGAAGCAGTAAAGTAGGCCACTACATGAAATATCCTAAATGTGTACTTTTTGCTTATATGGACGGAGCAAAGTTGGCCAATTTTTGGAGTTTGTTTTTTGACGTAAATTTATTTTTACGACAAACATTAATAGCTTAGCCTCTAATTGAGCCAAAAAGATTATTTGGTACCAATGTATTCCTGAGATATGAAGCTTTCCAATAGTATGCACTGTATGTTAGGGTACCACGGCCGAGATGGGGAGGGTGTTTTTTTTTTTTTTTTTTTTTTGGGGGTGGCAAGTTTTGCTGGTTCAGCAGGATTTATCTCGCTTTGTATTGCAAAAATGGCAATAATTTTTCTCTATTATTGTCACTGTCTGGCCTACACATTAGCATAATTTTGTCAACCTAAAATGGCTGCAAGAATTGCCAGGACCCTGCAAAGTTATTTATTTATTTATTTATTGTTTGTTTGTTTCTACGAATATGGCTGGAATTGCACGAATGTTACCTCGTTGAAATGTGCTCTATAAGCTTTCCAATGGTGTGTGAATTATGACCCTGTAATAATTTGGGGAGATCACCAGAATCCCCAGCGTGAGAGTCTACAATTTTGTTAAAATCCCTGGCGGGCGTGTAAAGGTTAATGCAGAGTTTATAGAGTATGTGCGTCCGTGCTCGGAGTGTATGTCACTATTTGGAGAAATCAAACAATAGGCACAAAAGGCTATTTAGCAGTGTCTGTTTTTTATACACAGTACATAAATCTATTCCAGTAGTTAAAACTGAACTGCACCTAATTAGCAAGTTCTAACGCTATATAGATTAGTTTTCTCGAAAACTACACATGAGGACTGCTCACGTTTAAACGTCATTTTGTTAAGCCATGGTGATCTACCGATTGATATACAAGGGTGCTCATTAATAATTTCCCTTGGCCCACGTACCGTTGACTTAGGCTGACAATGTGGACGTCCCCAATGCTATAATGTAATAAAATACATTAGTAGGTTGCAACAAGATACAATCAAAGAGAGAGGTGGAAATTGGATGTTCAAATTTTCCATACTACATTTGATGATTGCTATTTAGAGGGGGAAGTCGATACTTTCCAGATATCCCACGTTTTATATTGTATTTAATAAAGGGAATTAACTACTCCGAACAAGGACTTAAACTGCTTTGAAGTTGTTTGTAAGACGAGACAATAAATAAACTGTAACAGAAAAAAAATTGAAATTACAAAACTCCAAACACGAATACACAGTGCCATGTCACTCACTCACTAGCTAAACTGTACAAATCTATTAGGTTGTCGGCATTGCCAGCTGCGTGGGCATTCATCCATGTGGAAGCATTGCCCTCGACAAAGCCAGTGCAAGCTAAAATTTGATTACAGTGGAACAGATCTTACGAAATGAATTCTCTGAACTATTTGTCACATTTTTCTAGTTCTTCATCTAATAGTCACTAATTGCTGTTTTCATGCATAGAAGTTAATTGTGTCGTTCGTTAATTTTGTTTCATGAATGCCATCGCGCAGACAAAGCCTACAGGAGATAAAAACAATTGCCAAAGCAGCGTTCTTGCAGATCTCGAAAGATGCAGAACATCTTGAAAATAGAAAATAAAAAATGGAGGGTCAAAAGCTAAGGTAATTTGCTCAGTTTTGCCACTTTTTCTTTCTCAAATTCTGATGCCACAAGCTACGATGTTCCCTGCCTACTTGTCCTGTGTAAAAATTAAATCCAGGAAAAAACAAAAGGAAGATTGCTTTTGTGGATCTATAGGACAAAGGGTCTTTCCTAGTAAGATAGTGAATTCGGCCCTTGATCCAAATTGAGTTGCTATTGATCCAAAAGGTTACCCTTGACCTAAAACTACCTCCAAAAAAAATTTGACCCCCCTCCCCTTACCGAATTATCGTATCATACACTCTCAAAATTGAATATTTTTAAATTTTGGTGGGGGTGGTCCAAAAATTTTGAAAGTTTCATAGATTGTAGATACTATACGAGCAATTTTTTTTGAAAACTATCGATGCGTATTTTCTTTGTTTTTGCGTGTTGAAAATTTCAAAAAATTGTAGAAAAAACTTTTGGAGGGGGACACTTCCCTGATTTTTTGGTTAAAAACCTTGTTATACCCTTAGGTACAACATATTATTTTCCGGGGCCTGAAAGTGATAGCAACATTGTCAAAAAGAAATAAAACTGAAAACAAACGTTTTTCACAGTTTTTCCACCATTTTAGGGCCCTCACGGTGAGGGCCTCTTCAAACAATTCTTTGCCAAAGTTCACAATTTTCCTTTCTCTTGCGTCCCTTCTGCTTCTGTCGTTCTTTCGATGCTTCGATTGTGTCCATTTCGGAATAGAAACACCAAATATATATCCGTTACAGTGCTTTCTCTTGTAAAGTTAAACATACTTCGCGTCGGTTCCTCGTATCTATCAGTGCTTGCTTCAGTGGCCGCACACAGTGGCGCTCTCTACCGCGATCTGTGTGTAACTGCTCTGCAAGAGTTGGTTGAAATGGAAGCACATGGCGATATATTTGGTGTTTCTGTTTCGAAATGGATTTCACTATCTTACCCGGAAAGACCCTTTATGAAGATGTAGAGAAAAGTAACTTCCGAATAAATTGAGTACGAATTTTGTGACGTTTGGTACCATTAGTTGTGCTTAAATGTGTACAATGACTACCGGTACCTTCGTGTGTAATGGTTGTGCAGATGATTCTGGCGGCGAATAAATTCCAAGCAACTTTTAATTCAACAGACAACGGACAAAAGAAAAAAAATTACGGAGTAAAGTGCTATCACGGAATAATCAGCCATTACGAAAAAATCGTGCAACACGAATTTTGTATTTACGTATACTTAATACAATTTTTATTTTGTGATTTTTGATTTGATTTTTAGCGTCTGTTTCAACGAAGCTATATGAGGCTTGGACTTACAGCTTAACGTGCGATCCAAACCACATGAGCTCTTGCCCAGAAGTTAATACTTGTTTGCACCAGTGTTTAACATTCCGTTTCGTAGACAAATTGTACACTTCTCCAAGATATATTTGCACGCCCGAATTTTTCCAAGTCCCTGAAAATTGTAGGTTTGGCAACAGCGCAGTCGACGTAATGGTAGGAGACAGAGATATTCACCCTCGCGAGGGCATCCTCACCCTCAAATTCCCTCGCCCACAATGACGCGAGGACAAGCTTCGACAGCGAGAGCGAGGGTGTGCGACGGCAAGGAGAAATTCCCAACACGAGGGCGAGGGCCAACTCAATACAAGAGCGAGAACAAGTTGCGAGGGCGAGGACAAGTGTCGATTAGGGATGGCCAAATTATCCGGTATCCGTTTCTGAGGAAACGGATAATATCCGAATTACGGATAATGTCCGGATGACGGTTGATACCCTAATGGCAAATAACGAATTATATCCGGATAATGAATGATATCTAAATTACGGATAACAGAGATTTGCGCGACGAATAAGATTATTATTGATTATCTGGAAGTTTATTATTGGTGACTATAGAGAGAGCGTTGTTCGGGTTTTAACAATTGATTATTAAATTCAATTTGTTTATAACGAGAAATATAAGATAATAAGTTACAGAAATATATATTATTGTGCGTGTGTGCATTTTAAACACAAAAGTTGTAGGGAAAAAGGAAACAAAAATATATATTTAATCAATTGTAAGTGAAAAATGAAATATACGGTATCTGTTTACAACTCACTGTTATGCCATATAGCCTGTACCGTAAAACATTATTAATGAAAGTGAATGATTATGAAGTGATTTAATGGAATAAAAAACGGAAAATTTTGATATAATCCGTGGATACGAAATTAACCAGAGAAGATAACATGATCTGGTAACCAGAGATCCCTTCCAATAGTCTGCCACTGAGTCATTTTGTCCCTTTTCTTTGAGTTTAAATAATATCGTCATTTCGCAACCAAGTCAATTCATGGCCCGACTTATACAGTATTTTCACTTATACATGCTATTTACTGCCTCAATCTGATCACTTTAAAAAATTAAATAGGCAATAGTGTTGCCCACGAAAGAAAATATTTTGTTTCGTTTCGAAAATGAGACGAATGTCGTGACGAGTAGTAGTTCCAAATTTGAGACGAGACGAATATTTTCTGTAGTCTCGTGGGCTATAATAGTTCGTCCAAGTTTTAGGTCTCCAACAATGTTTTATTGTTACACAATTCGTAATATAAAAACTATAAATTCGTGGAGTGATTATACGAACAAAATGAAAAGCATTAATAAAAGTTTGAAGATAAGCAAGTCACTATACAATATACTGTAATAATAAATATATGTAAATGTTGTTACATTTACTCTTCAAGGAGTTCTCGCGCCGCGGAAGGATTTTCATCAAGTCTTTATTTATTATATTAAGAAACCAACGGAGCATAAATTTTCTACACAAATTACAAAACAAGAAAAGAGAATCGAGACCAGAGAAAAAAATTTCGAGAATCGAGACGAGACAATAGTTCTAGAATGGTTCTCGAGACGAGAAGAGAAGACGAGAAAATTTTATTTCCTGTCTTGTTAGCAACACCAATTGACAAACATATAGTGGCTCAATAAAGAAGTCGGACATATACATACTTACACATTGCAAGGAAGAATAAACTTTCCAAGAGTATTCTTCAGAGAACAAAAAATATATTTTAATTACTCTATATTATTTCCTTCTGAAAAATAGAAACATCAATGACAAAACTTAATTTGATGACTATAAAAAATACCAAAATGAAAACATGACGTAAATCCATGTCAAAAAAGAACTCGGACACTTTATTTCTAACAAAATTTTTTTAGACTGTTATTAGATATTTTTAATATTTTGTTGTCAATCCTTTATTTTTCACGATTGCTTTCAATCTTCCGGGCATCAATTTTACAAGTTTTGTGCTGAAGGAACGATAATTTTTTGACCATCCAGTCTAAAGTGCTGATCACAAGTCTTCCTTTGTTCTAATAGTATGATATTTTAACTGGTTTTCCAAATGAGCCCATAAGTGCTCAATAAAGTTAATATCAGGAGATTGCCGAAGTGTTTCCAGCACATGCGGATAATTATACAGGAGTTACAAGCGCACATTGAGTGCTTTGTGGTTGGGATCGTTATCCTGATAGTACTGGAAGTTCTCTGTTGTTCCCAATGTTTCAGCACTTTGTACCAAATTTTGCTTCAGAATGTTTAAATACTTCGTTTGGTTCATAATTCCATCGATTACACACAGTTTACCTGGACGAGCACCGGACATACAGCTTCAAACCATTATTCAGCTATCTCCATTTTTCACAGTGGATTGTAGATTACGCTGTCGGAATTCTTCATTAGGTTTTCGCCAGATGTAACATTGATCATCTAAGCGGAACAAATTAAATTTGCTTTAGTCCGCGAATAACACAATACTCCTAAACGAAAAATCTTTATTTTGTAAGTTTTTGCAAAACTAAATCTCTTTTGTCTATTGCACTTGCTCACGAATGGTTTTCTACGGGCTACTCTTCCATGTAAATTGCTTCTTCTTAAAACCAATCTTATCGTTTAGGGGATGCACACTTTTATTAAGATGTTCTGATAGTTCTTTGGCCAGTTTAGGACACTTATCTTGGAGTTTTTATTAACCTGTAGTACAATCCATCGCTCATCTGATTTTGAAAACACTCTAGGTCTACCACTTTTTGGTTTATTTTCCAGTGATTTTGTTGATTTAAAACATCTAATAATGTCATAAACTTTGGAGTGTGACCTATTTACTATTTCTACAGTATCACAAACTGATTTTCCCTCTTTATAATATTTTAAAATAAGTTCTCTTATTGCTAAATAAGTTTGCCCAAGTTGACTTCCCATTTTGAATTTTAAACACACAGTTTTACCTACGCATGAGCAGTGTGGCTTCAACTCGTTTCACTTGGACACCTGAAACTGTCAAGTAGACAAACTCTTGGAAATTTCCTTATTAAGCCCAAAAAGAAAGAGAGTGGTGCTACCTGTCCGAGTTCTTTTTTGACATGGATTTTAGCTGTATTTTCACTTTTTTGTATTTTTTATAGTCATGAAATTGAGTTTTGTTAATAATATTTCTATTTTCCATAAGTAAATAATATAAAGTAATTGAAATATATATTTTGTTCTCTGAAGCATACTCTTGGAATGTCTATTCTCTCTTGGAATGTGTGAATATGTATATGTCCGACTTCCCTATTGAGCCACTGTATATATTCGTAAATATGTCATTTAATAATAGAAATCGCGTTATGAAAGGTATTTCTATTTATATAATATACAGGGGTGGACAAAAAATCTAAAAACACTTCATACAGGACACGTATGGGATTGATGCATCTGAACGACTCATGTAACCCGCAAAATTTTAGTGAGCCGTCCCCGGCCGAAGAAATAAAATGCAACAAAAAAATGTACAATTATTAGTGATTGTAGTTGGTACCAGCACAATCGTGCGGGTGGGTACATCGCGAAAGGGCTATAGCGAGAGCGAGTAATTCCAGCGAGTGGTGGGCTGGTGTCGTCTTATCGCTAAATGAAATCTTCCAAGTGAAAGAAACGTTATGGGCGGTGCTTGGTTTACAATTTTTGGATTGAATTGGGACATTTTGATGTCATCTGGGAGCAGGGCCTAAAATTGAGTGGAGTACTCCACACTTTGTGGAACTGTAGAAAAGGAGTGTGGAACTATAATTCTTAAAGTGTGGAGTGGTATTAATGTGAGTACCTTACTTTTCTCGGATTATGCATTTAAACGCGTTTAGTGTGTCAAACTAAGTCTTAATGATTCAATACTTTCATTATGCAATGGGGGTTACTCAATTCCATATAACTGCCAGTATATGACATTAAGCCAGAGTTAATACGTATAGGTGTCTCCTAGATAGCAGGGGAAACCATTGCCAATTTTGAGGTGTAGGAATTTTTTTTTAACTATATTTAGTTTTCAAACGTTTTCGGTTGCATTCATATAGTTTTAAAATATGCAACTAACTGCACATTTATATGTTGTTTCAATAGGACATTACACTTTTCCGATATAATGAAATGTGTTGTTTTGTAGATAAAAATTACACGATTCTTACAACCCGTTATAGAAATATGTACTACTAGAGATAACCTACACCGTATATCAATAACCGCCAAAAATTTAGCCGAAGCACAACGTTACGAAAATCAGTAGAAAGAGGTAATGTTTCCCAGAGTGACTTTGATAGTTACTGATAGTGAAAACATTAATACAGGAGAACACAAAGGGATGTGGAAATTGTTAATTGATGAAAGAGTGCTTCAGGTGAAACGTTGCCTCTGTCGAAACTTTGATGTGCTGCCCATCGCATTAATTTAGCATGGAAAGATGTCACCAAGAATGTCCAAGATGTTTCATCTGTCATACAAGCAGCATCTGGACTGTGTACTTTCCATCACTCTACAGGGCAGCGAACGAAAGGTTTAACGGTGGTAGCTTCAGGAAATAACTTAGAAGTTTTGCACTACCCAGAATATTTTGACGTCAGGTGGACAGAATTTTCATTCAATATGCTCACTACTCTCCTAAAAAATGGTATCCAAGCTGCCTTTAAATGCAAACGGAAAGCCATGGATGTAATGAAGCCAATGGTCATCTGCGTAAATGGATAGAAGTAATCGCCTTCATCTTCTGTGACAGACGCTCTATATGTTTTCAAGAACTGCCAGCAGAAGTTTGAGAGTGATAAAATGTTTCTTTTGAACATAATAACAAATCAAAATAGAACTATAGCACAATTGGAGTGTATGAAAGAAAAACCTCTGTTAGGCGGGTGGGAAAAAACGTTTTTAAACGAACGTGTGCAAGAGAACGTCAACAGAGAAATACAGTACTCATTACATGGTATTCAACTTCATCGTAACACACGTCGCAATAAATTCCATAACAAATACGTCAGTGAGAAAAGAGATTTTACTGTAGTACGCTACGAAGTCCTGGATTCCATAATTAACTTTGTTAGTCAGCGTTTGCTGTATGAAGACAGTATTGTTGCTTTGGAGCCTTTGCGTGTTTTGCAAGAGTATGTAGCTGATGATGCCCTAAGAGAATGCCACATAGTTATACAGATCTTCTGCAGTTCGCAATGCAATATAGAGAGGCATCATCGTGCAGTATGTTGAAAGGTCTAAACAAATGCTGACTAAACTAGTTTTTCTATACTATATAAAATTTCTACCAGTGTGGAGCTGTGATTTCGTTGAATTTTAGGTCCTGTCTAGGAGTGAGAAGCCGTAGCTTTTATAAACGTTCTTTTCATAAATAAGCATATTTATGACTCGGTATGGAACATTTTTGCGGTAGAAAATAGGACCGCGGTCGCTAGTGAAGGTACACATAGTCTTGGGTTTGATTTCTGATGAGAATGCATTATTGGAATGTTAACTGTCTGCCTTCGACATATGAGTATTCATGTCCCTGTTGCGTTCAATGAAAAATAGTGGTAAAAAGTGAAATTAGATACAATAATGGTAATTAAAGAAATAAAGTTACTGAGGAATGTTCGGTTAATCAGTCAACTTTTAAAAAGAAGTGATAATTGCTCAACTTTGTTGCAGTAGTCCGAGATTCGATTCCCTTGGGGACACGCGATCGAAAAGACGTAACACTTTTCAGGCCAGCCACCTTGAGTGAGTTCTTTGTGTGTAGATGTATTTTAAAAGCCTTTTTGTTATATTTGAATCATCCGACTTCCTTCAAGTTTAGTGATTACATCCTAGTCTTGCGGTATATTGGGAGTTTGAACTATTAGTTACTACCAAGGTTTATTGGTACTGTCATGGGAATTTTCCAGAAACTGTCTGTTTAAGAAACACGCCAATATATTCATACATTGTCACTCCAAAACACAAGGAAAATATAAAATCACCTGCACATTCCACCATTTCTACTCTTTTATCTGCACGGACATTGACCTCTCTAGAACAATAGAATAGCATGTCAGGGCAAACTGGTGCTTTCGAAGGTTCCACATCTGTCTCGTTTGTTCTAAATATGAAGTAGTATTGCAAAATACAATACTCACTATGGCGACCCGCGTTAAAACCAGAAACCGTAATACCCAACACTTCCAGTTTGAACATAGGGATAACGGTCGAAGTTAAACTTATTCTTAGGAGGGTGAATTCATATCGAAAGGCAATTTCTCGCTATTTCGTACTGTTTTTGGTCTATAGAGATCAAGATTTAAAGTGCAAATGGTAGTAGATCCCCACCACTTCTGATGTGAATTCCGCAAAAAAGGCCAATTAGCTGTCTCTTACCGTTATTGCTCTATGAAGATTGATATTGAAACTGAACATAGGAAATTTTCATCACTTCCAGTTGCAATAAGTAATAGATGGAACATTTTCTTGCCATCTGAATCCATATTTCAAAATTGCTTCTCACCATTTACCTAATTACCAAGTGCCAATTTTACACTATGACAATCAGAGATGAAACTTGAAATTCGAGACGACATCTCTTAGGTCTATGAATCCACCTCAAATAACTATCTATTACAGTTTGTGTTTTATGAAGAACAATACTGAAAACGGAAGTGGTGGTGAATTTTATCACTTTCATTTGTAGTAGAGCAATTTAGAGATGGAATCCATTCTTGGAATTCTGAATCGATTTGAAACAATATAGCTCATTACCATCCTCACTGAAACTTGAAGGTATGATATTGAGTTTGAGAAGCTCGATTTCCAGTGAATATGTGACCATGAGGTTAATTGGACTTGAAGTCGGATTTTTGTGAAGTGACATGGAGGGAGCATCAGATTGGTGATGCAGGGTCAGGTCGAGTGAGCGTGATGTCTAAACGATGTGAGCGTGATCTCGGATTGATGTGTCGTGAGCTTGGGGTTTAATGAGATTAGACCAAGTTGGACCCCTACATAGATCTAATCTTTAGAGAAACGTTTATCAGTGCCAATTAGTTTTAGAATAACAGAAAGTAATTTATGTCTAGATCAAGGTCAACGTCTGCGCTACTACATGTCACAAATCTTATCACGAGAAATGCTAGCAACTTGTTGCGAAATAAAATTTATCGTTTTACGTTCCATGATAATGCTCTGAGGTTACAAGAGACAGTGATGATGAGAATAAAGAAAATTCTACAATCAAGAAGATAAGAGGAAACGAGGAACCCCGAGAAAATCCACCCACACAGAATTTGTCCATGAAGCAAGGACCCCACGAACGCGAAGGGAGCACTCTACCACTGGTCTATTGTGATTGAAGCTGTTGCGAGTAATAAGAACGAACTAAGTTACTCAAATACATTCCTGGTAATAAAAGAATTCCTTTTTAAGTGTGTGGTCAAAGACATAATTTAGGAACAATTGAGAACTTGAAAAGTACCGTACCTTTTATGAGCAATAGCAATTAATCCCTTCTGATAGACTGCTAAAATGTATTCAATTAAACCATATTGTATAATTTATTTACAGTATACATTTATACTAACCAAAATACGTTTTCTTCGGACGAGAAGAGTAGTTCTATGAAAAATGCATACTTCCATTTTCCCCTTATGCTACGCATTTGAATCACAGTAGAAAAAAACAGCGTAGCCCAAGTGGAGATTATGTAGAGAAAAGCATTTCAGACTGTGCAGTCATTATTCTTTGCGAAAAATGTAAACGCCTTTCCTCCTCTAGCATGCGCATTTCAATGAAAGGAAACTGGTAAAATCATAGGCCGACTTACGTACTATGTATAACTATGTACAATCCGCGGCAAAAAACTTGCAACATGAGGATGTAAGTTTGTCGTGAAACTACGCCTAACAGCACAGGGAATGAACATAACGTCTAAGTGGAACGAATCACGCCAGGATAAACCTCGGCCTCCTCCCGTGCACTTATTTTGGAGCAAAGGACTTCGTCATTTCACAATAAACTTATATGCTCATGTTGCAGGTTTTTTGCCGCGGATTGTACAAAATTTCGTTTTAAACTATTCTAACGTTTCCTTACTCTCGCCATTTTATATATATAAAAAGGGAAGTTCGAACGTTTTAGAAATTGTCCAGTTGCCTCTTTCAGAAACGGAATTTCTGAAAATGATCCGAAATCATCAAAAACTATTTAGTAAGGAGCTCATATGTCGCCCAACGCTGAGAACGTAAAAATTGCTCCCCTCCTCCATCCCCTTAGAAGCTGAATTTTAGAATACTTTTGGACACACGACCACTTATTTTTAATGAGTTTTATATAGAGTTTCATCTCCCTCACACCAGAGGCTCTATTTTTGGTGTACCTTTTTAACTCCCTCTCTCCCTTAGGGTATGTAATTCATGAAAGTGACAAGATAAGTACCTAGCTAAAGCCTGGCTTTACAAATCCATTTGAAACGATTCGTTCGTTTCCAGCGATGGTGAGACAGACATCGTCGATTTTATTTTTTATACTAGCTGAATATACCCATTCTTCGCATGGGGGCTGTATTTGGACGTCAACGCCTGTGGGAGTACCACCATTCATTTCAGCGACCGCGAAAAGTATGGATTTGACACTAATATAGGTCATTTTGGATTACTTTTACATGTCCCTGTAAGCGCCCCCCTGAGACCCCTGGTTCGAATTTTAACAAAAACGCTTCGTCTTGGTGTGGGGCCTGGACCAAGGTATCCGTGACCAGAATTTCGTAACTCTCGGTCAACTTACCCGGTCCTCAGGCCGGTCCCGGTAAACGCCTCCTGAGACCCCCCTGTTCCGAAATGTGAAAAAAGCGCTTAGTCTTGATCTGGGACCTGGACCAAGGTACCCGTGACCAAATTTTGGTAACTCTCGGTGCACTCGTCTGGTCCCCAGGCGGCACAGACAGACAAACACACAAACAAACTCTTGATTTTATTTATATTGATTGAGAAACATTGTAAAAAATTGTCCCTTTCTCCCTTATAAGTGGGATTTTTGAAAATCTTTTTTTAGTTTAATGGCCCACGGTTATGCCTTTTAGGCCAAGGGAGGCTGATAATTACAGCCATGGGCGTTTCTAGCGGGGGGTCCGAGGGGGACGCGTCCCCCCAATATTTTGAAGTACAAAATATTCCATATTTTATTCTAATTTAATTTATTTACTAACGACCGTATTTGGAATATAATATTCAGGCTGTGAAACGATTATACCAGAGTTCGGAGTTCTCAGGGGGTCCGTGAAGGTAACAAATGGAATCAAAGATAATACATAGCTTGGGTTATTAGTACCATTTAAATAGCTTTTTTATGTCCCCCCCAAATTTACATGCCAGAGACGCCAGTGATTACAGCAAATGATGATAAAAATATTGGTAGAATGAGAATATTGGAGGAAACGGGAGCACCTCGAGAAAACTCGTGGACCCCACGCACCAGAGATAAGTGCTCTAATACTGAGCCACCGTTCCCCCTTGGAATTTTCGAACACCTTCGCTATGTGCCCACATATCTTCAATAAAGAGTTGGTTTCATCTTCCTAAAATTAGGGGTCTAATAGGATACAGTAGTAGGGACCCCGTTATATTGAGCCGAGTCAGCAAAAATTTTTGTGACGTCATAGGTCAAAGGTCAATGACCTTGGCCCTGGGTCAATGACCTAGGGGTACCTAGGACCACCCCCTCTAAATTTTGGCAGGGGTACCTTGGCCCACCCCCTAAATTTTGGCAGGGGTACATAGGACCACCCCCCTTAAATTTTGGAAATTGCCAAATCTAAAAATTTGGTATGGTAGCCTAGGACCATAGTATGTACCTCTATCAGTATTGGGTGTCTATGTCGTTCCCTTTTATGGGTAAAAAATTGCCAAAAATTTAAATTTCGGGGTTTTTTGACCTAATTTATCCCCTTTGATGAGGTGTTATTACCCTATATAGTTATATGGGCGTATACAGGGGTCCATTACCTTTCATAACATATGGGTATATTAATGCACCCCTTTAAATTTTTGGGAGGGGTACTTTGGCCCACCCCTTAAATTTTGGAAATTGCCCAATTTAAACATTTGGTATTATAGTACCGGATCCTAACATGTATTATGATAAATTTGGGTGGTCCACCTCGTTCCCTTCTAGGGGTACAAAATTGTCAAAATATAAACGTAAGCAATACGTTATACCACGTGTTTGGTTTTTGGTCGATTTTATCCCCTTTGATGAGGTGTTATTATCCTATATAGTTATATGGGCGTATACAGGGGTCCATTACCTTTCATAAGACATGGGTATATTAATGCACCCCTTGAAAAATTTGGGAGGGGTACCTTGGCCCACCCCTTAAATTTTGGAAATTGCCCAATTTAAACATTTGGTATTATAGTACTGGACCCTAACATGTATTATGATAAATTTGGGTGGTCCACCTCGTTCCCTTCTAGGGGTACAAAATTGTCAAAATATAAACGTAAGCATTACGTTATACCACGTGTTTGGTTTTTGGTCGATTTTATCCCCTTTGATGAGGTGTTATTACCCTATATAGTTATATGGGCGTATACAGGGGTCCATTACCTTTCATAAGACATGGGTATATTAATGCACCCCTTGAAAAATTTGGGAGGGGTACCTTGGCCCACCCCTTAAATTTTGGAAATTGCCCAATTTAAACATTTGGTATTATAGTACTGCACCCTAACATGTATTATGATAAATTTGGGTGGTCCACCTCGTTCCCTTCTAGGGGTACAAAATTGTCAAAATATAAACGTAAGCATTACGTTATACCACGTGTTTGGTTTTTTGGTCGATTTTATCCCCTTTGATGAGGTGTTATTACCCTATATAGTTATATGGGCGTATACAGGGGTCCATTACCTTTCATAAGACATGGGTATATTAATGCACCCCTTGAAAAATTTGGGAGGGGTACCTTGGCCCACCCCTTAAATTTTGGAAATTGCCCAATTTAAACATTTGGTATTATAGTACTGGACCCTAACATGTATTATGATAAATTTGGGTGGTCCACCACGTTCCCTTCTAGGGGTACAAAATTGTCAAAATATAAACGTAAGCATTACGTTGTACCACGTGTTTGGTCTTTTGGCCCAATTTATCCTCTTGGATGAGGGCCTATTACCTTATATGGTTATATGGTTATGTATAGGGGTCTATTCCCTATCATAAGACATAGGTACATTTGTGCACCGGGAGGGATACTTTGGCCCACCCCTTAAATTTTGGAAATTGCCCAATTTAAACATTTGGTATTATAGTACTGGACCCTAACATGTATTATGATAAATTTGGGTGGTCCACCTCGTTCCCTTCTAGGGGTACAAAATTGTCAAAATATAAACGTAAGCAATACGTAGTACCACGTGTTTGGTTTTTTTTGTCGATTTTATTTCCTTTGATGAGGTGTTATTATCCTATATAGTTATATGGTCATATATAGGAGTCCATTACATTTCATAAGATATGGGTATGTTTGTACACTCCTTTAAAAATTTGGGAGGGGTACTTTGGCCCACCCCTTAAATTTTGGAAATTGCCCAATTTAAACATTTGGTATTATAGTACTGGACCCTAACATGTATTATGATAAATTTGGGTGGTCCACCTCGTTCCCTTCTAGGGGTACAAAATTGCCAAAATATAAACGTAAGCATTACGTTGTACCACGTGTTTGGTTTTTGACCTAATTTATTCCTTTGGATGAGGTCCTATTACCTTATATGGTAATGTATAGGTGTTCATTCCCTATCATAAGACATAGGTACATTGATGCACCCCGGGAGGGGATTCGGTATCATAGTACATGACTCAACATGTATTATGATAAATTTGGGTGGTCCACATCGTTCTCTTTTAGGGGTACAAAATTGCTAAAATATAAACATAAGCAATATGTTGTACCATGTGTTTGGTTTTTGGCCCAATTTCTCCCCTTTGAGGAGGTTCTATTACCTTATATGGTTATATGGTCATGTATATAGGTTCATTTCCTATCATAAGATATGGGTACATTGATGCATCCTTTAAAAATTTGGGAGGGGTATCTTGGCTCATCCACTCGGTTTTAGAAATTGTTTAATATAAGCATTTGGTATCATAGTACAGGTCTCCAATATGTACCACTATAAATTTGGATGGTCCACATCGTTCCCTTTTCATAGGTAAAGAACTACCAAAAATCACATTTCGGAGGTTATTGACCTCTATTTAGCATGTTATATGGTTTATTACCTTTATATGTTTATGTTCCCTTTTAAATTTGGGAATTATCAAATAACAAAATTCGGTAAACGTTTTCTAAGCCCCATTGTAGATGTTGATGTTCCTCTTATGGCCAAATATTCAAAATTTAAATGTTATTGACCGGCTTTATTATTGAATAAGTACAGGATTTATTACTTTTTCATAAGACACAGGTGTATTTGTGTACCAATCTTAAATTTTGGAAGGGGTACATTTCTCATTGTCGTATCAATAATTGGTAATTGGATAGTATTTCATTCATTGGGTAAATCATTAGGATCACGTGATCGGTTATTGACCTATGATGGGATTAGGAGTCCAGGACATTGGTACATTGAAACTTTGTAGGATAATTTGATAATGCGTCATTGGTTTTGATTATTCCCGCCAAATATAAACGTAAGCAAGACGTTGTACCACGTGATTGTTCTTGATGAGGTAGTGTACAGGGATTCATTTCCTTTGTTGTGGTACTTCTTAAGTTTGAGTACACACACACAGTTCTAGAAAACAGTTGGTTCTACTCAGGTAAACAATTGACGGACATTATTGACCTTATTGAACATATAATGATATGATTAACTCTAAGACTTAGGTATATCAAGAGAAGTATTCTTTAAATTTGGGAATGGTGATAAACAGAATTTTAACATAAGGTGTGAAATTTGAAACAATACATTGAACTTTAGTCACAGCTCATAGTCTAAGATCATTGGTGGTGATTGATTTGAAATCTGATAGCTAACCTTATTGAATCTTATGATTCATAGACGAAAGGCAATACATGCTACAACAGTTTAAAATTTAATCATAAGGTGATGTAATCTGACACTAGCAAAGTTATTGTTAATGCAATTTGATTGGATGATCACTATCTTTCCTGCAATCTGATTGGTTGATCACTATCTTTCGTGCAATCTGATTGGTTGATGATTTTCAAATCTTTGCTGTATTCAGTTTTAAGTTTTGTTTAACATTTAAAAATCTTGGTTTCGTTCAACATTTTGCACTCACTGATAAATATGATCAAAACCGTTTATTTGTTAATCGAATAGTTAAAAACCGAATAAAGTTTGACGGTTAACCGTGAAACGTAAAATTTTTTTAGTTTGAAATTTTTTTGCTTGAAATTTTTTGTTTGAAACTTTTCGTTTGAAATTTTTGTTTGAAAAAATTTTTGTTTGAAAATTTTGTTTGAAATTTTTTTGTTTGTAAATTTTTTTTCAAAATTTTTTTGTTTAAAATTTTTTCGTTTGAAATTTTTCGTTTCCAAAATTTTTTTCTGTTTAAAAAATTTTTGTTTGAACAGTTTTGTTTGGAAAATTTTGTTTCAAATTTTTTTGAAAATTTTTGTTTGAAATTTTTTTTGAAATTTTTGTTTGACATTTTAAAAGTTTGTGCACTCATTAGTAAAGAACTGGAACTGTTTAGAACCTCTGGCAACATTGTGGTGCACGTCAGAACATGATCATGCAACGTCATCAGTTTTGCATCATATATAAGTATCGTTCGAGTTAGTATTCATGATAACGTCATCATGGCTACTTGTCTGCAGTTTCTAAACACGCGTGATGTGATGAAATCATTTACCAAAATTACCGATTTACAACAGAATGTACCTTATAGAATCTTAGCTAGCCAAATGATCCCTACAAAGTTTGGATTAAGAATCGTAGTGAAGCTTGAAAATGATAAGAATATAATTTTACCAGCAAGATATTTACCCATGGAAGCATCAAAACAAGAAGAACTGCTGTGTTTCTTAAATACTGGATCTGTATCTTTATGTTACAAAGGATTCTTGGGTCGAAGTCATCAACTTGAATTTAGTACACAGCCAGATTCGTCAGCCATTGTGATGAAATCATGAATCAGCACATTTCTTTCCAATGACGTCAGCCGTAGTTGTATGAATTTGGTTGGTCGGCATGACGTCAGCAACTGTGATGAAATCATGAATTCAAATGTCAGCACATTCCTTACCAATGACGTCAGCAATAACTATAAACCAGCAAATACACTGTCATCCCACGAAATCATTTGAGCAAGTGCTTTTCAGGAGGAAAGATGTGTACTTCTAACGATAAAGAGTTCATCTTCGCAAGCTATTATCCAATAAACAAAACATGTGATGATTGGTATCAGTGCTAAAACATTTGAACCTGTGATTCGATTGGGCAAAGCAGAACAATTTGGTGTACAACTGACCTGTGAAGAATGGCACGAATCGACCAAATGAATGATGAGCTAAATGTGACCATAGTCAAATCATTAGGCTCAAATCATGAAGTGGTGCTGCGTACAGTCCTCGAAGAGAAGATGGTGCTGTTACGTAAAAAGAGTACATTTCATGTCCCTCGCAATATGGTGTATCTAACACAAACGGAATGGAACAAATTCATCAGCGTATTTCAGTGTGTGAAACATGCAGTGGAAGTGTGCAACAAAACTAGTATATTCCTGAAAAAGTACTATTTTGAAAAATGTGTTATGCATATTGTACAACATGCATCTAGATATTGTGATGGTTGTCAACATCGTTCTTGGGTGCATAACTGTATTGATAAACAGTTTATTTGTGATCAAATGGACATTGAGTTTCCACCAATTGATATTGCATTAGACCTTAAAAGACTTCAACTGGAATTAAAATTATATGCTAAAGACAAACTAGTGCAAGAAGTTCAAAATACATTGTATCGACAATATCCAGAACCACTATCTGGTATGGATGTATGTGGAGTGTAATAAAATGATCCATTTCAATGAATTGTGTTTTTTCATTTCAAGTACAACCCCAGGTTCTGACGTGTACTATTGCACCACAATGTTGTCAAAGGTTTTTGTTCTAAACAGTTCCAGTTCTTTACTAATGGGTGCACAAACTTTTAAAAATGTCAACTCAAACTTTGAAAACAAAAATTTAGAACAAAAATCTTTGAAACAAAATTTTGAAACGAAAAAAAAAATTCAAACAAAAAATTTCAAACGAAAAAAATTCAAACAAAATTTTGAAGCGAAAAAATTTCAAACAAAATTTTGAAACAAAAAATTTCAAACAAAAAATTTGGAAACGAAAAATTTCAAACAAAAAATTTTAAACAAAATTTTCGAACAAAAATTTTTCAAACAAAAATTTCAAACGAAAAGTTTCAAACAAAATCTTGAAACAAACAAAAATTTCGAAACAAAAAAATTTAAACGAAAAATTTGGAAACGAAAAAATGTCAAACCAAACTTTCAAATTTTTTAAATGTTAAAACAAAACTGAATGCAGAAAAAGATTTAAAACTCATCAACCTATCAGATTGCACGAAAGATAGTGATCAACCAATCAGATTGCAGGAAAGATAGTGATCATCCAATCAAATTGCATTAACAATAACTTTGCTAGTGTCAGATTACATCACCTTATGATTAAATTTTAAACTGTTGTAGCATGTATTGCCTTTCGTCTATGAATCATAAGATTCAATAAGGTTAGCTATCAGATTTCAAATCAATCACCACCAATGATCTTAGACTATGAGCTGTGACTAAAGTTCAATGTATTGTTTCAAATTTCACACCTTATGTTAAAATTCTGTTTATCACCATTCCCAAATTTAAAGAATACTTCTCTTGATATACCTAAGTCTTAGAGTTAATCATATCATTATATGTTCAATAAGGTCAATAATGTCCGTCAATTGTTTACCTGAGTAGAACCAACTGTTTTCTAGAACTGTGTGTGTGTACTCAAACTTAAGAAGTACCACAACAAAGGAAATGAATCCCTGTACACTACCTCATCAAGAACAATCACGTGGTACAACGTCTTGCTTACGTTTATATTTGGCGGGAATAATCAAAACCAATGACGCATTATCAAATTATCCTACAAAGTTTCAATGTACCAATGTCCTGGACTCCTAATCCCATCATAGGTCAATAACCGATCACGTGATCCTAATGATTTACCCAATGAATGAAATACTATCCAATTACCAATTATTGATACGACAATAAGAAATGTACCCCTTCCAAAATTTAAGATTGGTACACAAATACACCTGTGTCTTATGAAAAAGTAATAAATCCTGTACTTATTCAATAATAAAGCCGGTCAATAACATTTAAATTTTGAATATTTGGCCATAAGAGGAACATCAACATCTACAATGGGGCTTAGAAAACGTTTACCGAATTTTGTTATTTGATAATTCCCAAATTTAAAAGGGAACATAAACATATAAAGGTAATAAACCATATAACATGCTAAATAGAGGTCAATAACCTCCGAAATGTGATTTTTGGTAGTTCTTTACCTATGAAAAGGGAACGATGTGGACCATCCAAATTTATAGTGGTACATATTGGAGACCTGTACTATGATACCAAATGCTTATATTAAACAATTTCTAAAACCGAGTGGATGAGCCAAGATACCCCTCCCAAATTTTTAAAGGATGCATCAATGTACCCATATCTTATGATAGGAAATGAACCTATATACATGACCATATAACCATATAAGGTAATAGAACCTCCTCAAAGGGGAGAAATTGGGCCAAAAACCAAACACATGGTACAACATATTGCTTATGTTTATATTTTAGCAATTTTGTACCCCTAAAAGAGAACGATGTGGACCACCCAAATTTATCATAATACATGTTGAGTCATGTACTATGATACCGAATCCCCTCCCGGGGTGCATCAATGTACCTATGTCTTATGATAGGGAATGAACACCTATACATTACCATATAAGGTAATAGGACCTCATCCAAAGGAATAAATTAGGTCAAAAACCAAACACGTGGTACAACGTAATGCTTACGTTTATATTTTGGCAATTTTGTACCCCTAGAAGGGAACGAGGTGGACCACCCAAATTTATCATAATACATGTTAGGGTCCAGTACTATAATACCAAATGTTTAAATTGGGCAATTTCCAAAATTTAAGGGGTGGGCCAAAGTACCCCTCCCAAATTTTTAAAGGAGTGTACAAACATACCCATATCTTATGAAATGTAATGGACTCCTATATATGACCATATAACTATATAGGATAATAACACCTCATCAAAGGAAATAAAATCGACAAAAAAAACCAAACACGTGGTACTACGTATTGCTTACGTTTATATTTTGACAATTTTGTACCCCTAGAAGGGAACGAGGTGGACCACCCAAATTTATCATAATACATGTTAGGGTCCAGTACTATAATACCAAATGTTTAAATTGGGCAATTTCCAAAATTTAAGGGGTGGGCCAAAGTATCCCTCCCGGTGCACAAATGTACCTATGTCTTATGATAGGGAATAGACCCCTATACATAACCATATAACCATATAAGGTAATAGGCCCTCATCCAAGAGGATAAATTGGGCCAAAAGACCAAACACGTGGTACAACGTAATGCTTACGTTTATATTTTGACAATTTTGTACCCCTAGAAGGGAACGAGGTGGACCACCCAAATTTATCATAATACATGTTAGGGTCCAGTACTATAATACCAAATGTTTAAATTGGGCAATTTCCAAAATTTAAGGGGTGGGCCAAGGTACCCCTCCCAAATTTTTCAAGGGGTGCATTAATATACCCATGTCTTATGAAAGGTAATGGACCCCTGTATACGCCCATATAACTATATAGGGTAATAACACCTCATCAAAGGGGATAAAATCGACCAAAAACCAAACACGTGGTATAACGTAATGCTTACGTTTATATTTTGACAATTTTGTACCCCTAGAAGGGAACGAGGTGGACCACCCAAATTTATCATAATACATGTTAGGGTCCAGTACTATAATACCAAATGTTTAAATTGGGCAATTTCCAAAATTTAAGGGGTGGGCCAAGGTACCCCTCCCAAATTTTTCAAGGGGTGCATTAATATACCCATGTCTTATGAAAGGTAATGGACCCCTGTATACGCCCATATAACTATATAGGGTAATAACACCTCATCAAAGGGGATAAAATCGACCAAAAACCAAACACGTGGTATAACGTAATGCTTACGTTTATATTTTGACAATTTTGTACCCCTAGAAGGGAACGAGGTGGACCACCCAAATTTATCATAATACATGTTAGGGTCCAGTACTATAATACCAAATGTTTAAATTGGGCAATTTCCAAAATTTAAGGGGTGGACCAAGGTACCCCTCCCAAATTTTTCAAGGGGTGCATTAATATACCCATGTCTTATGAAAGGTAATGGACCCCTGTATACGCCCATATAACTATATAGGATAATAACACCTCATCAAAGGGGATAAAATCGACCAAAAACCAAACACGTGGTATAACGTATTGCTTACGTTTATATTTTGACAATTTTGTACCCCTAGAAGGGAACGAGGTGGACCACCCAAATTTATCATAATACATGTTAGGATCCGGTACTATAATACCAAATGTTTAAATTGGGCAATTTCCAAAATTTAAGGGGTGGGCCAAAGTACCCCTCCCAAAAATTTAAAGGGGTGCATTAATATACCTATATGTTATGAAAGGTAATGGACCCCTGTATACGCCCATATAACTATATAGGGTAATAACACCTCATCAAAGGGGATAAATTAGGTCAAAAAACCCCGAAATTTGAATTTTTGGCAATTTTTTACCCATAAAAGGGAACGACATAGACACCCAATACTGATAGAGGTACATACTATGGTCCTAGGCTACCATACCAAATTTTTAGATTTGGCAATTTCCAAAATTTAAGGGGGGTGGTCCTATGTACCCCTGCCAAAATTTAGGGGGTGGGCCAAGGTACCCCTGCCAAAATTTAGAGGGGGTGGTCCTAGGTACCCCTAGGTCATTGACCCAGGGCCAAGGTCATTGACCTTTGACCTATGACGTCACAAAAATTTTTGCTGACTCGGCTCAATATAACGGGGTCCCTACTACTGATACTCTTTTCGACGTATGTGTTAAACAGCCTTCCTCCCTTGCGTTTTTAACGACTTGACATAATTGCAATTGAAGGCAATAGGGTACCTATAAGTGAAGCTCCACAAAATAGCAATGTGTATTTTATGCCCATAGAATACTGACACACTAGTTGTCCACTGTTCTTTATGGTTCTAAATCCTTTTATGATGGACCATTCACGTTAATAAACATTAAATCATTAAGCTGCCTCTTTGCATTTATGGTCTCAAACTGTTCTTTGTTATTCCCCCATAAAAAATTAAAAAAAAAAAAACTACTGGCAGGTAAAATTAGAAATACAAATGTTAAATAGAAGATATCTAATATACTCGCATTTCTATCTAGTCGCCTTGCAGCCTGCTGTTCGGGAAGTTCCGAGCCCTGGATAGAGAAGTCACCAATTTCCAGTTTTTATATAATAATACATAGGTATAGATCGCGGGGAGAAGTACTGCATTATTCTTCACTGATTTTTATAAAAACATGCATTCAGGATGAATTTAAAGCCCCAGAAACATAATCCATAGTCCATCAAAATCGAATATTTTACGAAAGTTCTCGTGGAACATGTTTCAGTATAAAATATCCCGTTATTCGTTATTAAATTTAACTTCATGAAATGGGAATCATTAAACAACCTTAAAGGAATAGTGTATGTGCCATATTTCTTCAAAGTGAAATTGTATTGTTTTTAAATGAAAATTATTGTGAAACATATTTTTAATTTAATTTAGGAGTTTACTCATATTTTTGACCGACTTCAACCTCAAATAGTGGGATGACTGATAAGCATCAAGGAAAATATGCGCCATACTGCATCAGAACAGAATCCTTTGTCATTTGTCATAATTACAAGAATTTGGCGAGAATTATTAGAAATTTTTTATCATATAATTTAAATGAGAAAGCTTCGAAATTTGAGGGGAGATTACCTACTTTAAATTTTATCCACTTGTCTTTGCAATAAACCAATCAGAATTATGTTGACGCCCTAAAATACTTGATACAATGTTTTATCAAAATCGAATAAATTTTACATATTTTATACTGGAGTGGAATGGATTTTACTAATTTTAAAATTCTTATTACCGGGGAATGTAGACCCAAAAATGGGGTTGTTACGGAAAGTTGGAGAAAGATACGAAATTTCATAACACTTGGATAAGGTTTACGGGGTTGAACGGCCACACACAAATGTTGATTGAGTAGGAAGATACAAGTTTTAAAAGTTTACTTAAAATAAAACTATATATAGTATACTCGTGCGGAACATGCCAGATGCGGGATACTTTCCCATTTTATTTGTCAAAATCTGAGAACAACATAAGAAAAAGTTAAATGAAATCTGTGAGTTAACGTCGCACGATTATGCTCGTTAGGCTAAGGGAGACGATGCTTAAAGCAAGTGAATGATAATAGAAGAATTGGTGGAATGAAAAGTGGAACGAAACGGGAGTACCCTGAGTACCTACTTGGCCGGGGATCGAAACAATAAGGACCCCATGCATCAGAGGAAGGGCTCTACCACTGAGCCACCGTGCTCCACAACAACATCATAAGAAAATTAGAAGTTACTAGGAAACATTTTAAGAAGCAATACCTTTCAAAGGTAAAAATCACTGCCCGATAATCATCTTTTAATAACTCCATGAGCAGAATAGACTGATATGTCCCTCTCCTATATGATCTTTTTAAAACCATATACGTTATCCGGATATTATCCTTTATCCGTCATCCGGATATTATCAGCTGTCCGAATGTTCTATTATCCAGATATTATCCGTTATCTGAATTTTATCCATCATCCGGACAAATCCATTATCCGGGTATTATCCGTCATCCGGATATTCGTCATCCGTTATCCGGATATTATCCGTTATTCGTCATCCGGATATTGAAATCCGGATAAGTTTCTATCCAATATCCGAATTTAAAAATTATCCGGATATGGCTATCCCTAGTTTCGACAGCGATGGCGAGGGTGCGCGAGGAGAAATAACCAACACGAGGGGGATGTACAACTCCCTTCGCGAGGGCGAGGGTGAACGAGGGTGATGACAAGTCTTCAGTACGAGAGCGAGGGCGAAGAACAATTTCCTTCGCGAGAACGAAATGAAATTTTTGGGTTTTACGTCCCACGCTTATGCCGGTTAGGCTAAAGGAGACGTTGATGATGAGTAATGAATGAAATGGTGGAATGAAGAAAGTGGGAGGAAACGGGAGAACCCCGAGGAAACCCACGCACACGATGTTTGTCCACCACAAAGTTCACTTGGCGGGGGCTGGGATCGAACCCGGGACCTCAAGCGCCAGAGGTCAACGCTCTACCACTGAGCCACCCTTCGAGAGAACGAATTCAGGTGAGGAAGAAGGACAAGCTTCCTTAACAACAACTATTTTGAATTTGCTTTTTGAACATTTTTTAGGATTATAATATTTAAAATAACATCTGCCATTAGTTTATGCTTCTTTTTCAGTTGAACTAGTTTCAACTATGCTTAGTTTACCATATTTTTAAAAGCAACACAATTTTATCTGACACTCTGCAACCCTGTCTATCGGAGATATTTCATAACCTGCAGCGAAACCACCCATCCCCTTTCTGGTATTTGCTAAGAATGCAGCAGGTGTCCCTTCTGTTTCGGTTGATGATCACCAGATTAAGAGAAAAGATAACCACTGTAGAAAATGACTCTTGTTTAGAGACTTGAGGAAATAGACAGTTGAGCAAATGACCCTATTTCGTTTACGAGCATATTTATGACAAGTTCATTAAAGCCAGAGACAATCGAGAAATCATCCATGACACTTGAATGAAGTACTGGGCAAATGCAAGAACGAAAGAACTCTGTAGTATTCCGAATTTCAAAAAAAGCGACCGCTGGATTCAAAGATTCAAGCGCACCTACGACTTGACATCACGTAAAATCACGAAAATCATCACACGTTCAAAGTTGGTCAAAGAACCTAAACGAACTGAGGAATTAGAAGCATTCCGAGTGCGGGTTAATGGCAAGATCGAGCGGTACAGTGTCGATAGCGTTTTCAGCATGGATCAGTCTGGTTTTCAACTGGAAATGCACACAGGGCGTACTTTGGCAATCAAAGGTTCACGGCACATCAAAGTCGGTGCCCAAAACGTTGATTCTACAAAGCACAGTTACACAATTCAACCGATTCTGTGTGCTAATGGAACTGTACATCCAATGTTATTCATCGTTCTCAAGAAAACATCTGGCAAAATTCCTGCCAATCCAAGACCACCCCTCGCAACATTTGCAAATCTTTACGTTGTCGCCTCAAAGTACGGGAAAATGACCAAGGAGCTCCTGGAGAAGTGGTGCAAAGATGTTTACCCCAACGCAGCACCTCGAGATCGAGTGTCGTGTCTGATCATCAACTCGTGGAAGCCATACGCGGACATTGATAGCATGTTTCCGACTGAAATGACTGGTGACATCCAACAAGTTCCCAAAGGATGTACGGACGAAGGACAGTCGCTTGATGTTCGCCACTTCCGTCAACGTAAAGTTTTCCAACGATACATCGAGGACCACATCTTGTGCGACGAGCCTGACATTGATTTGAAACAGCGGAATCAAATAATGAAACGGCAATCTTTAATACATCATCAACTGTGCTCTCCTAGATTTCGTGAAATGAATCGATCGGCTTGGACAAAGGCTGGCTTCGACGTTGGCGATGCTGGGGCATTCATCACTCCCAAAAATTTCTGCTTCGATTAAATTACAGGTGAATGTTTCACTTGTGATGTAGCTACTTTTATTGTATGTGCTTGGTGTAAAAAGAACTTGTGTTTCAGACATTTTTATTATGATCATCATTAAGATGACAATCTTGAAGATTATGTCGAGTAGAATTACTGGATGAAATCTTGTACTCAGTTTCTTTGCAACCGAAAATAAATGGGTTTATGTTAGGCCCAGAGTAACCAAGATGGTCGTGTTGGTTAGCTATAGTGTACTACATCCTATGACACCTACATTGTTAACTTGCACCTTCTAGGGGTCGAGAAGGAAGGGTTAGAACTTTTCCGCATTTATTCTTTCTCCACCTGAACCGGAAGTCGGACGGGGTCGCACAGAAACAGGAACTGAAGACTGATTTGCCGTTCCAGCCTATTTTAAATTTAAGCCTTGCTCTTGGAGCTAAGTTTCACTTTAAAGTAAACTGCCAATAATTATCATGTATTCTTAATATTTCAGAAAAATGTCCCGATTTCACGCTCTAAAAATATAGTAGCCTAATCAGTGACGAAACTAGACATTTTGTGCCCAGGGCAAAATTTTGCGATTAGCATCCCCTTCATCTGCATTTACACCAATAAACACACAGATTAGTTTGCTGGCACACGGGGCAACTTCTCCGGTTTTAGCATCTTGTTTTGGTCTGGCCGTAGTTCAATTATTTTTGGTTACTTTTACCCTTGAGCTCTAAAACTGAGTAATGAATGTGCCTTTACTTTATTAAAATGATGAAGTGAATACTCTTTGAAGCAAAAAGAGGAAATATGTTTTTCTTTCTCTAATATCAAACAGTGTTCGAACAGACATTTCAATCGGAACTCCTTACAGCAAAAGAAGTATACGTGGCCTTTCTTTTCTTTCTTTCCTTTGTTTACCTTCACTATTATTTAGAATTTGACGTGAATTCAAATACACCAACACTTCACACCCACACCGAATGGCCAAAACTCAGCGGTAGAACATCAGCTTAAGATTCTGAAGGTGGTGTGATCGATCCCTCGTGGATAAACATTCGACTGAAGAGATTACCAAGATTCTTCCTCGGTGTCACTAGCGAAATTTTTATGGCCCTATCGACTCATTTTCCTCATTTCTATCCTCTGAGTCTCGGATGTTTCAAAGACTTAAAGTTCAAATGTAGTTGAAATAACTTAACTCTACTATCCTGTAGACGATGCTAAATTAATATTGTTAGTTTTGAGATTAGATTTAAAGAAGGAGCATTAATTAGTATATCTTGTTGAAAATTCATATCATCACTGATTTACTGTTCTGCATAATTCCTATCATGTAATTTTCTCAGAAATGCATATGTTAACGAATATAAATCTCTGACAAAAATTGGTATTCACTGACTGAACGTACGGAATGAAATATCTGTTGACCAGTTCCACATACTCCTGATATATCTCTGATTACTAAACATCAGATAACGGGATGATACAACCTGGTCACAGGAATAACTATCACTTTTACACAAAATATCATTACTGCTGCGACCAAGTTATATAATCTCGGTATCTTACCTGATAGTTGGTAATCAGGAGATTGTAGTACCAGTTCTGTGATAAACTTCGGAATTTCTCTACAAGTAGCAGTTTTGGGATTAAGCTAAAGTTAAAATCGTTTAAAAGAAAATACTTCTGAACGATTTATTTATAAAGAATCATTGATTTTTGTTACTATCATTTCCCCAGGCTTTAGTTAGTAGTATAGGTCCACAAAGCACTGACTCCGTTTTCCTTCGAGATCGCTAGTGTCGCTTGTTAACATCGCAGCAGAAAGTTTCTACTTAGTGGCCAACGGTCAAGAGCGTTAGGAAACTAGACGTACTAGAGACAAGACCAGAAGGTAGTCGAGAAGGAGAACCGTATCAGCAGCAAATAGTAGGTGTTGATAGTATTTAATATCTTAATTTTCTCGAACGATTGGGATTCAAACAACAGAAACAATAACATAATTAATAAACACTTCTGCTATCTTCTTTTACTGTATATTAAACAAGACGACTCGATATGATTTGATAATAATAATAATAATACCAAATTATTTAATGGATGCTATGCATTTGTTCTATGTCGCCATAATCAATGGAAATTAATTACTTAGTGGACAAAGACTTCTTTCGTCCAACACAAGTGTAATGTTTTACTGCAGTGCATACTATTTGTAAGTAAGAATCTATTTTAGTATGACTTTCAACATCGAAGCGAATGAGAACGCCGACTGGTTTTGATTTTTACTGATTCTTTGCCGAAAACAAAGAACATAACCAGATAAGGTACAGAGGTTAAAAGGAACGTTCAGATGGTGAGGTCAGTGCACGCACCTTACAGATTTCAAATTAGATCTTGCTGTATTACAAACAAAAACGAACCTGGAGCTTTTTACTGGGAACGCAGACTATTGCAACATACGTTATTCTGCAGTTGGTAACTGTTGTCGAGAGATGTTTCGGTAGTAGTTTCACTTGTGGCCACTATCAACTCATCGTTTGTCGACCTATAGCAGCAGGGTGCGAATTACCGGGGGGGGGGATGAGGGGGATTTTCCCCTCAATCACATTTTCTTCCCCCCCAAAGAAGTCAGCTGAAGTATCCCCACCGGGGATGCTCGCTTTCCCCCTCAAACTATGCTTAGTATAACTCCAAATTTCACTGATTTTTGCTATTTCTTGTAAATTTAATCTTCTAGCTGTATTTCGAAATGATCGATGTAAACTGTTCAGTTTTGGTCATTTCTACTTACCACCTAATTACCCACTATTTTCAACGTTGTTTAGTAGAACTATATTATTATGACTACGGTTGTTACTTGCAACTGTACCTTCGTACCCTTCAGTTCGTCATCGTTTGTGAATTTGAATGTACTAATTGCGTATAACAAAGCCACATATAGATTTATAAATGTTCTTAGCGGTTGGCCAAGAAGAAGTAAACAAATACCGCCTTATGCAGAGTCGTTTTGACGTATAATTAGCGTTATACTAAAAGTCTGACTACTGCATGAAACATATGCTAGTCGAACTCTTTAGTATGAATCTAATCATGCGTCAAAACGACTCTGCATAAGGCCTATAGCTTCTTCTACCATACTTGGCGAAGTTCGGATATGTCTTATCCATTCTCTATATTTGTATCGATTATCATCTTATTTTAATTTTTGTTATAACATGTTATTTCATTTTCCAGTCTATTCTTTGTTAGCACATGGTCTTCATTCCCTAGTAGATTGTGTATATGCAACTCAAAAGTTGCATTTAATTTGTGATAATTAGCATAGTAATCACTGCTTTTACAGTTTACGGAAATGAACTTTTGAAACTGTACTCAAAATCTGAGATATAGGTATTCTCTCGTAAGTATATGTTAACGTACACGCTGGGGGATACGCTCCTAGTGAGCAGACATGTTAATGAAGGTGATTTTTAGGTTAATAAGCGAATAATTCCAGATTTGTTTCAGCATTTGTTAATACGACTGGTTCTCCGTATCATTGTCCGTGTCTGTATAAGCATTTCAACTGGAGCGGGTTTTTTTTTTTTTTTTTTTAAGTTAACCAACCCTTCATTTTTCCATCTTTTCGCTGTACAGTTTGCTGTCCACGCAATTAATGTTGTCTGAAAAACTTCAGTGTAATGTTTTACTTTATTTGAATAACGTAGCCCATAATGAATCAACTCATCTTCAACCTAACAGTAAAGTAATTTTTAAGTGTTGACTTTCCGTGCCTATCACGGAATCGATATTTGGAGAAAAAAGGTCGTGATGAGCACAGCTTTAGGGGGAAGTAGAAGCACAAGCTCGAAATTTGAATTGAGATATTTTAAATATTTGGCCTTCGATTTGACCTTGATGTGAGAAATCGGGACCAGCAACAATCCATTTCTTATTTGATAGGCTAACATCTAGATTTTCTTTAAAAAAAATGTCCGGTTTAACTGATATTTTAGTGGTTTTCACAAGACTGAAGTAGGTTTCTTTTCGCAACCTGTATGTATTAATGCAAAGTGGAAGCTTTCAATATGAAAGGAAAACTTAACATATGCTTGTGATCATGGCTATCGCTCGAGCCAAATTATTAACTAAATAAACCTTAGAGAGCTTCGGGGACAAGAGTGAGTACAACATTAAAACACGTTGAGAAAGGTTTAGTGGGGTGTGTGTGTGTCAGACAATTTATATGTGCATAGTTATTGTCGGTAGATTTATTAAATTAATAAATCTCTTATTTATTACAGATGTCACACACACACACACACACACACACATATATATATATATATATATATATATATATATATATATATATATATATATATATATATATATATACACATATATGACACCTTCAGACTATGTCCTTTGGCCTAATTTTATCCCCCCCCCAATATAGATTATCTAATTCGCACACTGTATAGCAGTATCACTCTGTGTTGGGGGGCAACTAGGGGGGCCAAGAATTTGAGAGCAAGGGGGCCTGGCCCCCCTAGGCCCTCCTTGGCTCCGCCACTGAACTGCTATACTAATTATTATTCGACACTAAACAGCAAAAGGTGCGTTGTGTTGACGCAAATCTTAGGGAATATGCCCGTACATCTATAGGATTCTCTTTTTTAATATGGGAACGAGATTTTTTTCCTTTTCTTTCTTTTCTTACAAAAATCTATTGCTCAACACATATGTTAAAGTTCAAATCGACTATTTTCTCAAATAAGGAACAAGCTGAAAACAAACAACGCAATTTTTATAATCTTTTACGACCCGTTTGGGAGAGTAATACTCCCGGAAGTTTTTTTCGCGTGCCACCCATATTTCCCCATATTTTTAAAAATAGTACTGCCACTCTTTCTTTTGTTAACAAAAAGGCACCACCTCCCTTTCTTAATATAAAGAAAGAGAGAGAGAGAGAGAGAAAAAAAGAAAAAATCTCCATCGCAATACACAATTTTATTGTTCATTTGTTGCTACTCCGATAAATGTGAATGTTGTGGTTTTGCATGTGTCGACTGGCTTCTTATCGCAAGTCCCAGACACCTGCAATAGTTTATACTAGACGGAAACACCGATCATATTTTATTCTGTATCTTTTTACTTCCCAATAAAGATAGCCGTGCCTCTTTGAGAAATTGCAACTTATATATATATTTTTTTATTCTGCCAATTGTAAAAGTATAGAATTTCCCTACACTTTAGGACATTTTAAGAAAAAATACCTTCTTTTCCTTCTACAAATTTTGATCATTTTTCCCTACGCCGCCGAGGGAAATTTCCCTCCATCTGGCAACTGTAAGCCGGTGTGGGGAAAGATTCTTCGCTGTTTTCTCGTCGTTACTTGATATTAGTGCTGTAGAATTTTTGAGACATTTGCGGTTTTCAAAACCGAAACCGCAAATGCGGTTTTCAAAACCGAAACCGCAAATGCGGTTTTCAAACCCGAAACCGCAAATGCGGTTTTCGAAACCGAAACCGCAAATGCGGTTTTCAAAACCGAAACCGCAAATGCGGTTTTCAAAACCGAAACCGCAAAAGCGGTTTTCAAAACCGACATTTCGGTTTTATGAAATTTCACTTTTTTCAAAAACCGATTTCGACAGCACTAATTAATACCCAGAACACTGAAAAATCGTTTCTTAGTAAACTGATAATTGAATCACACGTTTAAAGTGATTCGAACAGTGCCTGCTCCAGCATGGAGTGTGATACTCGCCTGCCTCCGCTCTTTCCGATCCTCACACAGCGTAAGTTCGATAACAATTTTACCTTTGTGATCACATATATGTGTAAAAATTTTAAACTCTTGATGCAATTGCACTGGCGGATTAAACCAAACGTCTTGGGGGGGGGCTCTTTGTTTGGAGTGAAATATGTTCGCATAAATTACCCCCCCCCCCAAAAAAGAAAGGTAAAACGGATTCAGGAAAACAGGGTAAAAGATATAATTGCTACGGAATTTTCACCACAATGCCCCCTCCCCCTAAACGATATTCTGTCTACAGGCCTGGTCGTGGCTATGCTTTACTAAATATTTCGCTAGAAAAATATCAGGTTGAACATTTCTTAGAACGCTCATAATGTTTCTGTATTTTAGTAAAATGAATTAGACAAAAGGACAAAAGAACTTACGACAAGTTACAACTCAAAACTCGTTTTTTGTGAATACCACCCAAGGCGTATCTGTCGATATAATATTGTCTTGATCTACGACAATGTTCCTGTGACATTCAGAAGTGCGTCCTCCTACTTTATCCATTCCACCATTTCACTCGTTGCTCATCAGCACCGTCTCCTTTAGCCTAGCCCGCATAACCATGGGACGTAAAACTCAAAAATTTCATTTTCATTTTTTCCATTCAGCCGCTTTTCGCCAGAACGAGATCGCAACCACGTTTTCAATCGGTGCAATGTGGATTAAGATCGTTCTGCACTGGCCACACTCGAATGCAGGGTTACAAGTATGCACAGCAGTTTTCGAATAGTCACGCGAAGATCTTCGTCACTGGTGGCCAAGGTTTCCAACGCAGTCCGTGATGGAGTTTCACCTTCCTCTTTAATTCTCTTCCATTTAGAAATACAGATTGCAAATTCAGAACTAAGGAGGGGAAACAGCATTTTTTCTTCAGTTCCGATAGTTTTGTAAAGTCCGATAGTTTTAGAACGCGGAGGTGTTGCTCAGAGTTTTGTCAGTTGCACGTGTTGGGTATAGAATGTTGAGTCCATATACGTTTAAAAATTCCGGCGCAAGACGCATTTTGAGGTCTTCTACGACCGACTCTATCAACGGAATGTAGACAGTTCTTCAGTAGTAAGATGTCGTGTCATCTGCCCTGAAGTGAGTACTATGTGTTTGTCTTTGGGTGAGATGAGGAGTTCGAATCTGCACGTCGTCGACACTGGCAGCCATTCTGGATATTGCTTCGAAAATTGCCTTGAATTCTTCTTTGCTGTTTGAACGCTTCTTGTTTAATGCTGCGATAGTGTCCTGAATGACATCTGATGCTGCGTTCATGTCTAAATCTGTCTTCTGCAAAAGTCGATGGAGAGAGTTATCGTGCGAACATCCTGAAGACAAGTAATAGTTACGATAAACTCGCTGTCATGCATGGCAGAAGAAAATGACCGTGCTTTGGCGGTATCTAACTTGGGTCACTTGGAACACACTGTAGAGCCTCACTATTTTTTTTTTAATTTCAAGTGAAATTGTAACACCATGTTGTCCCGTTCAACCCATCTCGTTTCACAAAATGTCTCCAATTGGCCATCAAGCGTAAGCTTAAGGACAGTATTACGTTTTGACGATGCGGTGGAAAACACAATGATCTCTTTCATTGTTCCCAGACATTTCCTCACGCACTATAATGACGATGACCTGAAGATGGACAAGTTGAGGCTGTGATTGCAATATGAACAGTACAGCGCATTTGAAGCCTCCTTCTGGATCTCCTGCACTGCCCCGCGACTTTGAGAGGTCATGACGGCGCAACCATCTGTACCAATACCAACGCAGTTTTTTTGATCGAGTGAAAAGTCTCGTAGCAAAGATAGAGCAATTTTTCCAATTTTCCCTCCAGCCAGTGAGAGTTCGGGCGATTCTGCGTCTTCGGATTCCGAGCTCGAACCAATGTCCTCACGTTTCAGCTCTGCTGATCGAGGATCAATGAAACTGAAGCAGTCTTCTCTTATTTCACCCATGTATTCGTACCTTATAATCAAAGACAGCTGAGATGTGTGCGAAACGTCCGTAGTCTCATCAAACATAGTAGAATAAAACTGACCCTCCCGCACTCGATTGACAATATTATAGACGTGATTTCTCATTCACAACCCTCAATGAGGGCATTTTGTGTGGTTTTATTGGCAAAAATTGCCCTTTTCGATGCTTTCTTCCAATGATGCTTTAAGACATCGTTACCACAAGTCATTCTAAATTTGCCCAATTCTCGAAAATTGCCCTCGTTGAACTTAGTTTCTACACCGTCACCATCTGAGGTCCAATTATCCGCACAAGCATCTTCCCTGTGGCCTTGAAAAGCAATGCCTTGCCTTCCAAGGAATATCACATTCTACAACATTAATTTCAGTTTGTCGCGATTTAGGATTACTTGTGTTCTTGACGAGTTGATTTGATTCTCGACTGGTTTCACTGGTTCCCAGTAGTTTTTCAGAAACGTTTTTCCGACCTCAACAGCGTTAATTTACTATTATGCCTTGTTATGAGTTTCTAAAATACCGTAGAAAGTAGCGAATTTCTTCAAAGGTTTAGTCAGAAGAGTTTGGAGAGGCATGTTTAATCGATAGCCCCCAACCAAACCCGTTGCAAAAAATGAGCAATATTAAAAAAAAAAAAAAAAAACCTTCTCATGGGAAAGAACCAGCCATGGATAGTTTTCCTGATGTTATGGCCTCAAGTAAAATCGTCCTTTTTCCTGAAATTTATCTAATATTATGACGAGTTATCGTTAGCGTAAACGCGGCATGCTGGACAGACACAGTTTTTAAGTAGAATTTAAAGAATTAACCCTCTTTTGAAATAATGCAAGAACGATTCCAAAATTTCGTTCGTGTGGCGGTAAGCTACAAGCAGCAATGTGTGTAATTTTAATATTTTGGAGGGCTCTTGGGGGGGGGGCGATCGCCCCCCTCGCCCCTCTCTTTAATCCGCCCCTGTGCAATTGAGATTTGCAGGCAATGGATGATTTTAAAATTTTTAAATCGGCATTACACATATACATATGTAAGACAACCACATTTAAGTAATCACAACCTAACCTAACCGTACCTTACCGCATATGAATTTTGGTAAGAGTATAGTACAGGCAATATACTAAAGTTTAAACCGGACTTGTTAATTTGTCTCATCCCATTTGACATAAAATATAATTGCTCCATCCTATCGATCTACGCTAAGTACGCATGAAAAATACGGAATTATTATTTGAAATTTTTTGTGTGAAATTTGTCTAATCTACAAAAATACTTCTGTGTAAGAAAATTATTTATGTAGAGGGAGAACATAGAAACAGCGTTGAAAATGTGCCATGGTTACTAAGAAATTGAAATGCAAATCTACTTGTAGTGACTACTAGCCCTGGCTAGTGTACGCTTTTCGTACCTGTCTTTCTTTCACGCATACCCAACTTCACTGATCCGCCTGCTCCCTACAGATGCATCCTTACATGCGCTCGAGCTTCAAGCTGCCCTTAATCATCATAGATGTAGTGTTACGTGAAGTGACCACCCAGCGTAAATTGGCACGTGTTCTCCTTATGAATTTTAATACGTGTGTATGCTACCATGTTACAAATCTGTACGTCGTTGTGGTAGACGCAAAGAAAATATTTCAGATAACACTAGGACATTATATAGGATAGTTAGAGAGTTATACCTTTTAAATTATGTAATTATTTCTGGTGACGCATTTCAACTTCACCAGTGCCAAGCAAAGAATGGACACCCGCTAACAAAAGAATGAAGAATAAATTAGCAAATTATTTCCAGGAAGATGCTAAGTTTCTGAGATTATGTATTCGTAATTGTAAGCTTTAGAATGCATTGATTATTCTAGCACTGTATTTCTTTGTTCGGAATATCTGATCACTAATTTTATAAACAAGTTTCTTCCATATTAAACATGTTCACTGAAGCTAAACAAACAATATGACGGAAGTATATAGCATAACAATTTTCAATAATTTTAATTAAACTCAATCTAAAATTATTATTAAGGGGCGCTCATATACATGGTTGGGATTCTCACTCACTTGTTGTCCAGCAAGTTATAGGCGATTGAAGGAATTAAAATGCAGAGTAATTTTATTTCATATTATGATAAATATAGGCTTCCTATACGCATAGAGTAAATATATTCACTGCTATTCGTGAACCTGTAGCCTTTTTTTTTCATAATTTTAAGTTCGTCTTTCACAAGACTCACAGCTGCCACATACAACGCCATTGAAACTGCCTTAGCAACAACCTTAGCATCAGATTGTTTGTAACCAATATGGCTGCGCCCAGTAAAATTCACAGCAGACGACTTCAGCAGCGTATTATTATTTGAGGAGCAAAAACGAAATTGAACAAAATGTTGCGCTTCATGTATTTATTAAATCTTCATATTTTAAAGACAAAACAAAAGTAAATATACATGTCTTCCACTCAAAGTTCCTTGCTTACATCTGCCCATAATTTGTTCACGACATGTTGTGTGTGGTAATCTGGATGAGCTTGGTTCCATAATGGAACTTTATCAAAAATACAATTTATTAAAGCATCAACATCTATTTCCATCTTTTTTTTTATTTGTCTATTTATTTATTTTATCTCCGCACCTCGCAACGTCGTCTGCTTTCACGCAAAATAAACTTTCTTCTCTCACGTAGCGCTCAATTATTCTGCAGACGACTCTCCATTCGCACGAATTTGGACGAACTATTTCCCAGCATGTTGGGATCGTTCGCATTCGTATCTTTTCGTCCGTTTTCGAAATTCGCAGGTCGGAACTAGTCGAGGTACTCCAATTTATTTACACATGTTGGGAAATTCGCAATCGCAATCGCATTCGCAATTGCATTTGCAATAGTATTCGCAATCGTATGCTTCCGAATGCGATTGCGAATGCGAACTGGGAATTCATGTTCCTCTACTGCATCCGAAGTTTTACGAATGCGAGTAAAACTGCAATGTCTCATTCAAAGCTTCAATGTGAAATATTTTGCTTGAAAAGTCGTACCTTATATTCTTGAGAGCCTAAATCATAATAATATCTATTAATTTCCTTTGTCTGCAAAATAGAGTGAATATCGCTCCCGTTATTATTATGCTAACGTGGTCACCGCTACTATTTTTACTTTAAAACAAATTAACTAAATAAAATTAGAGATTACAGAATCAACCTACATTCTAAGAAAAATTTCTCTACTAGTAAAGAAACCCGTTTTTGCTATTTCAAACACATTTGTTAATAATTACATGTATTCGTAAAATCGTTATTTGAGGAACAAAAAGGAAATATAAATTGCATAAAATGTTGCAGTTCGTGTATTAATTAAATCTTTATATTTTAAAGACAAAACAAAGAAAAATACCACTTCAAGTTCCTTCCTTACATCTGCCCATAATTTGTTCACGACGTGTCGTGTGTGGTAATCTGGATGAGCTTGGTTCCACAATGGAACTTTATCAAAAACACAATTTATTAAAGCATCAACATATATTTCCATCTTTATTTTTATTATTATTATTATTATTTTTTATCTTCGCACCTCGCAATGTCGTCTGCTTGTACGCAAAACAAACCTTTTTTCTCACGTAGAGCTCAATTCGTCTGCAGACGACTCTCCATTCGCACGAATTCGGACGAACAATCCCAGCATGTTGGGATCGTTCGCATTCGCATCTTTTCGTCGGTTTTCGCAATTCGCAGGTCGGAACCAGTCGAGGCACTCCAACTTATTTATTAGTACACGTGCTGGGAAATTTGCATTCGCATTCTCATTCGGAAGGAATGGAGGCGCGGACTAAGACCTACCAATAGACTTACATATACGTTGCCTCTTCGACCTTGCAACACTGATTGGGACTTTCTGTGAGCAAAACTTTCTAAATTAGTAATTCATTTCTTGTCTTGAGTTCGCGACAAGATGTGGTGGTTAGTGGATCTTGTAAGACGCTTAGCCATTTTTTTTTTAATCTCTATTACTACTTCTGTAAAGCAGTTCACACGTGTTAATATATTTCGAAGTTTTAATTTTACGACATTTTTTTTAACTCCGCATTGTTTTTCTATTCAATTGCCCAAATGCTTTTGGTGTAAGGGCATTAATTGACACGAAGAAGAAAAAGAATAATATATGTACGAGCAAATTGAATTTTTTTTTAAATGCCTGGACTGCCCGAAACGTGCCTAATTTCTTTTACAGTTACCTTAAAACTCTACAACTCTACATGGATGACAATTTGACAAAGATTACTTTCATATCTACTTCTAATGCTTTTACAAGTAACAGTTTCATTAATACTTCATATCTAGAACTATCCAAATTGTGTTTTCTTGACTAGGCAATTAAATTATTCAAAAGAAGAAGAAGAAGGGGATAAGTCGGAGAAAGAAAGGTAAAAAGCAGAAGTGTCTGAGGAGTTCTCATTAAAGTAAGTATAGGTTATGTAATTTTTGTTATGTATCAGATATGGTTTCTGTAGTTACATTTGTGACCAATTATAAAATCTGATCAGGCGTTTTTGTAGCTTCGGTAAAAATATGGAAAAAAAAAAAAAAAATATGAGATGTTATCCTTAGAATTATAGGTGACGTATCTAGCACACGGGTTCTAGAAGATTGTAGCGTGTAACTATAGTATGAGAGTTGATTCAATGTGGGCTGTTGATTTACTGACTTAATACAACGTATAAAATTATTTCCCTTAACGAAATAGATAACTTTGTCAGAGTTCTGTTTAATTTACAGCAGTAGGAACTTCATTAAACGGAAATACAATGCGCCAACAATTATCATATGCAAGGATAATACTCAATCTGCACCTTTGCAATGTGGAAATTTACGTTCAGCTCGAGTTTAATGGTTTAATAATTTGGAAAAAACTTAAAGGTGAAATTCATTACTTAGGAAGAGAAGTTGAGATCGCATGTGTTCAATCGCTGGAAATACCCAACCCCTCGGAGGCAGTTTCATTATCTCATAAGAATAAGTTCATGTGTGAGAACAGAAAAGAAACTGAAGAAATAATATGAACAGCAGCGAAAAATCAACTCTTGAGTTGCTATCGCCATAGCACGCTACGTGTTGCAGATTTTTTTTTCTTTTCTTAAATCTGTTCTAGGATGGACTCAGCTTAAGGGCCATTCCATCTCACGGGCAGGACATTTACACTACATTTTTGATGCTTTAAAGATGTATATTTCTAAAAGTACAACATAAATTCTGCTAATTGTATGATATATGAGCAACACAGACTTAGGAGTATATGTAGCTGATGTTTTCAGTATTTTTTTCTGTTTAGAGTAGAAAATATTAATTCCTAAATGTCTGTCACGGGTGGGGACAAAAAAGAGAAGTGACTTTCGACACACCAAGTGAATGTTACAAAACTCTGTGAATTCTTAGCTCAAAATGTTTTTATTTAAACGGAAATGTATAAATCATGAAATTTTTAAACAAACTTCACATAATAGAAATTTGCCAAATATTTATTTAATGAATAAACTAAACTTTACTGTGTCACGGGCAGGACACCGTGTGAATCAACACACAACATCTCAATAAGAACGATTTCAAAAATGAAATAAAATGGAAAATAAGTTAATTTCTGCTGTTTTGTTATAGCATTTTACATAAATAATTATATTTACTTCAGTTGAGGCTCGCTTTTACCACATAAAAATAATAATATGCCGTACACTTATTTCTCACCACCTACACTTTAGGAAATGGTTTTATTTGCCCATTTACACCCACCTTGTAGGGAAATTCGTACAAAACACTGTCTAACAGTATATAAAATAGGTGCTGGTATCCAGTGCCCGTGCCGTGGAAAATTAGCGCCCGGGGCGAGAGTATACGACGCGTCGCGACGGCGCCCCCGTAAATATGAGTGAGATCGACAGCCCAGCCGCAAAGCGTCACCATGGTTGGCGCGATGCGTAAGAAAATTTTCAAAAATAAACTCTGCTTTTCCTTGATTTTGAGCACTTTTTAATACTGTTTTCCTTCCATTTTATATATATATATTATTTTTTCCTCCTGAATTTTGCGCACCCTTACTTTGACGCCCGGGGCCGTAACTAAGCTCGCCCCCCCTCCCCTCGGGGCACAGCACTGCTGGTATCAAAGGTATTATTTGATCGAAATGCACGTAAGACACATCTTCACCAGTCTTGAAAATTTTACCGCAATCGCTTACGGTCTTCATACGAATTTCCTTGACTTCTTCTTCCTCTTCTACTGGGCTTTGTGCGATAGTTGCATGTCTATGTTTTCTTTTTCTGTCCACTAGAGAAAAATTCCATCAACAAAAATGTTTATTGTGTTATATCTTCAACAGCTGGTCTAACACAAGCCTTGTTAACATGCACAAGCCTTGTAAGTCGTCCCTCAGGATACCTTCATGGCTTTTGGAGTCACCATTTTCAGAATCTGAATAAAAGTCTGTTAGAAATTTAAAGATTTTATACGGATGAAGCTCTAATTTAAAAGTTCGACGAACTACCAAATTTTCACTGTCAAATTGCAGGAATAACTGTTTTGATTGGGGACATTCAATTGACAAGAGCATTTTCCCGTCTTTTATTGAAAACGTCTTTTTTTTTTTCAATTTCTGCTGATGATAGTAGTAAAACAGATATATTTTGAAACGAAGAGTTTAAAGCTGCTACGAAATTAGCAGCACATTCTACAATTACTTTGTTTTGTTTCACAAAGTTCCATACTGGCCGTTTTGTACGTACTTCAACCCATCTACTGCTCCCTTGAAACGAACAGAAAGGTGACACTAATGATAATATTTATATGACATTTATTTTACGTTAAAACATCATACTGACAGTAATACCTAATCCTCTATTTAAGTAAATAATGTTCATGCTTAGAAAACTATTTTAGTACACATGGAATAATTTTCTATCGTAAATAACCAATGTACACAAACTATCCCACCAGTGGCATGCCCACTGTCACGGGCAGGACAAGTTTTCAAATTGAAATAAATCGAAATATATTGTTAGCATTAGTCCAAAATTTGGTAAATGTGAAGTACACGTGAAAATTGTTACTTCTACTAAGTACGAACCACATTCACAAATTTAGTATTTCAGTACAATAACTTTTGGTAGTTTTCTGTCACGGGCAGGACACTCAAGTTGACGTTTATATCTTTTATGATATTTTAAACAATTTTTATCCTGTAAACACTATTTCAACTGCAGCTTGTAGCAAAAAGAAGCATCTTGAATAGCTCGAAGTTACTTCAGCCAAACATGCACAATATACCGTAAAATGTTACCGATAACAAGAATAAAAATTTTCCTCCCAGCTGACATGTTACAAATTCACAATTCAGACTTAAAATTTTACGTGAATTCTAAGAATAAATAAGTTTTTCTTTGTGAAAAAGTAAATTTCGTTATATTTACTTCATATATACGTAAAAATGCATTGATTCTAACAGTTTTCGAAAATTTGGGTTTAGGCTCACTTTCGCGTGGAATGGCCCTTAACTGTTACCTGTTATCAATTTATCAATGAGTGGTACCTCAGAACTTACCCATATGTGCTGCTATAGACATTTGAGCAGACTCATCGATGCTGCCTATGGTTCGTACCAGAACGCGGAGGAAATGGTTCACAACGGCGAGTTCCGTTGTGGTTTTTGGAAATTCATGAGGCTATCCTGGCTCATTGGTGTATTCTTGCTGCTCCTAATAATAGACAACCAACGGACGAGAATTTTAAACATTTTCGTATTCTTCGTGCCCGTTTTAAATGCTTAGTAAAATCTTCGAAGCACAAAGGTTGGAAAGATTTTGTTACCATTCTTAGTCGAACCACTATGACTACTGTTTTGCGTCGTGTTCGCCAAACTGTTCCAGCGTGCTCGTTCTATTACAAAACAGGATTGTCGAGACTAACCCAACGTATGAGAGAGAGTCAATTATATATATATGTTGGGCTGACACTTTTCATCTCTAACTCTGCACATTATTCAGTCGGAGTAAATCACTTTCATTTTCGTACTCATATCGAGATAAGTTTCTGTAGCGCTAATTCAGAAATTACAACGTAACCTTCGCAGCTTTCGAATTCTACTCTGCCTTACGTGAGCTGTCCAATACTGCTCAGGGATTGATTGTATATGTCACGATTATGTTGCCTAATGTCTCTTGCGATACTCAGTTCGCATTATTGCAGGTGTTCAATCGTATTTTGGAAGAGGAGGCTTTCCTCCCTTAACTGCATGAGACTCTGGTTCTTCCGATCTTAAAACCAGGGAATTCCGCAATGAATGTCACGAAGCACAGACTTATTGCTCTCACGAGTTGTGTTTGTGCGTAAGCTGTTTGACACATGGTGAAAAAGCTACTGGTGTGGTATTCGGTGTCACACTCTCTTGTGAGCAAACTTGAGTATGGCTTTAGCTTTTTCCATTCCACTAGTGACAGTCATGATAATCTTGAAAGCCAGATTCAGAACCTTCTTCCATCCTGAGCACTTTGTTGCTATATTTTTTTTGATTTGGAAAAAGTTGATGACGATTTGCCTTTAAAAAATTTTAAAAAAATAAAAGGAGATGGTAAATACCTAGAATGTCGCATTTTGGTGTCAAATTCAGTTTTCGGGATCACTGGGATGAATACCAGTAGTAACGCTTCCGATTTCGTTCAGATCTAAGTTTATCGCCGATCATCATGGCGGGGTGGAGGAATAATATCCGAAATGATGTATCAGTGTCGAACTCTTAGTTTTCGGGATCACTAAGCTAATTGGTGACAGTCTCGATGACGCATGAGCCCAACCTTAGGAAAGAAGTGACGCAGCAGATGATCCCGAAAGTGGGATCGGCGTTCTTTTACTTATTTATGTATTTCACTCATTTCTTTACCTTCAGACATGATTTATTGCATAAACCTTATTCTCCCCGTCCGAAGAGCAAGTATGCCCGTAGTAGTCACATTAAATAAATAAATAAATAATAATAATAAAAGCTATGTAGTTTACAGATTTTAAAAAAGGAATATCATTTAAATTATACTACATTTTAAAAGTCAAGTACAAGTGTTTTAAATAAGAAAATCACCAATAATTATTTTATTGAAAAAAAACGTGATTTTTTTTAAACCGTGTTTTAAACAGTATGTATCGGTCATCGGCCGTATCATGATGGAGACAAATTGCCTCGCTGTTGACGCCCCTATCAAACCATAATCAGTTATTCATTCCGTAAGTGGCTTGGTAATGTGTTTGAGCGTATTTATATCTTTCTGCACAAACTTTCAACGAGAGTAGATGGTTGGTCTCTGCCTAGTTGGAACATGTTCTGAGGTCATTGCGAGCTACTCTGTCAAATATCATTCACACACAGTGGGAAAACTTCTTTCGTGTAACCATAGCGGAAAAAAGCAAAGCGACTTTCTCCACAATAAAGAGAACAGCTGCCATGGAAGTGACCGCAGAGCCGACTCACCACTTAAGAGATCTCAGTTTTCACGAACACATTGAGGTAAGAATTTCACAAAATGAATGTTTGTTGCAGAGTTGCAGTCACCAAGCATCCAGTGAATGTCAAAACGAAATTGCAGTAACACAGCGATCATAAGAATTTTACTATCAATCAGTGAAAACATGTCACTTGATCAGATAAATCCATCTTTACATTGTTCCCCACCGAAAAATGGGTGTACGTCTGGTAAACCTATCAATTGCTTAAACTCTGGACTATCAAAAATCATGATGTGCTAACTGTGTCTTTATATTGTGTAAGTCGCGTTGTTATCGTGTTACGCGCCTTTGGCGCAGGAGACACTGGTTCGATTCCCGGAGGGAGCTCATGTAGTTCGGATTCCACGTTAAGTTGTAGGTCCACGTCTTAAATAGTCTCGCAGCTGAAAGGGACGTTAAACTAAAAAGCAGATCAAATTAATCAGTAGCCACATTATATAAGACGTAAACCTACAGTTTAAAGTAGAATCGAAACTATCGGTAGGGAGAATCGAGTTGATTTGAGTTGATTTTAGTTTAGCGTCCCTTTCAGCAGCGAGGCTATATGAGACGTGGACCTACTGTTTAACGTGGAATCCGAACCACATGAGCTCCCACCGGGAATCGAACCCGGGTCTCCCACTAGGGAGAATCGAATCCAGAACTACGTGTACCTGCGCGCACGCTATCCAATATACAGGGTAGACCACTTATCTTGATACGACCTTGTAACTTTTAAACTCATAGACAGAACATGCTGAAGTTTTATAGTATGGTAGTAGTGTTGCCAACTCAACTTTTTTCAACTGGCACTACATCAGGTTATTACGTATTTGAAATATACACATAAAAGAAAAGTATACAATACCACATTTATTATGCAGTGTTGCAAACTAAGCACACTATAATATCACAAATATCGAAAAACAACCAAATTTTGAGGTGTTGTACAACAGTAATAACAAAAGTTAGACAGGCAGGATAATGTATATCCAGAGTACTTCAATTCGAATGCTACTCTCATCATACGATGTATTTCAATGGACTTTATCTAGAAAAAGTGTTTAGATAAGTTTTACATCGAATTACGAAGCGCCTGTCTTAGAAAGTGCTGGTAATGTTTTACCAGGGTTCGCAACACTGATAAAGTTGAGCATGCGGTAAGTCTTTACTTTGACTCCAACTGTGACTTTAATCGGTTCTTATAGGTTCAGTTACTTCTTGGAACTGTTTGTGCGTGAGTCACTTGTTAGAACTGTTCGTGCCTTTGGTGTGACGGCTTAGTTCATATTTTCCCCACTAGGTGTCTGTGTAGTCATATGGTAGTTGGTTAGTAGTCACATGTTCTGTGTGCATGTATGTGTGTGCTGCTGTTTGTGGCATGCGGGAGCGCGTAATTGAATTGGTTGAATTGAGTTAGAGAAAACCTATCATAGTTGTGGTCTAAACTGAAGATATTTTCGACGTATTCTAAAAGTGGACGTTTATTGGTTTCTTGTTTGTAATAATAGCAAGTGTGCTCGGTTTAATAAAACGACGTGTGTGCGGAAAGGAACATTTTTCAGTAACGTTGAGTATTGTGCATGTGTTCTTGGTATCTTATTTTTTCGTGTGTGGAATCAGCAGTTATGAGTTCATTATTCATGAGATTTCTCCTATGGCGAAATGGTGAGTGTTTTCTTTTTTTAATTCATATTGTTTTTATTCTTGATTTGTTTTGCATTTGAGTATTAGGCAAAGTATTTGGTTTGCTGCTGCTTGTCCTATTGTCTTGTTGAGATGTAATTTTTTTTTTCTTTGTCATGCACTGATTTATGATTAGAGACGAGTGTTTTTTTTAAAAAATTTTTCCCTTCTTATCTTAGCTTTATAGTAGTGGTGTGATTATTTATTATTATTTTGGATGTTTTTATGGTACTTGAGGGGGGGGGGTTGGGGGGCGGTAGCCCCCCATTTAGATCCCAAAATTCATAGTCACCGCTTCACCTGAATTGATGTTTAGTAACATTGTGGCCCTTGTACGTATAGTATAATTCTTAACTTCGTATAGTAACATTGTGGCCCTTGTACTTATAGTATAATTCTTAACATCGTACATTACTTTCACTGTGTTAGTAATTGTAATTGATTCATGTGATCCGGTTCCGGGAGCAGTTTAGAAATGATTCCTAAACTGCTCCGGGAACCGGATCACATGAATCGGTTGAAGTCACAGTTGGAGTCAAAGTAAAAATTTGCCGAGCATGCTTTACGAGGGTCGCTACGAAAGTTTTGAGATGTGAAATAACTTACATACTTAAAATCAATTTAACACTTACATTTTCTCACAGTATTCACCATTACACTGTACACACTTTTGCATCCTCGAAAACCACTTTTGGAAGCAGTGTTGCCAGTCTTTTTTCTTCAAGTGTTGAAAGTTCATCCTCGTAAGCCACTGCAGCTTCTTTAGGGCTGCAAAATCTCTTCCCACACATGCGATCTTTGATCTTGGGGAACAGAAAAAAATCACACGGAGCCAGGTCAGGGCTATACGGCTGATGAGTCATAAGTTTGACCTCCGTAGATTCTAAAACTGAATTGTGATGTTGGCCGTGTGTGCGGACGCGTTGTCATGATGAAGTAGGATCCCGCGCAATCCAGTTCCTGGACGCCGTTCCCGAAGCTTCTGGAACACTTATGTTAGGCAAACAGTGGTGTACCACTGAGCAGTAACAGTCCTTTGTTCAAGTGGAACAGTTGCAACATGACCAGATTTGGAGAAGAAAGTTGCGACCATCTTCTTCCCCCACACTTGGCGGTCGCTTCACTTTCGTGAGTGGATTTCGTCTGGAAAGATCCAAACTGTAGACTGGCGTTTATTTTCATGGTGAAATTGATAGATCCAAGTCTCATCCCCAGTAACAATGTCAGAGACGCGTCGAGAATTGCCTCCATCAAATCTTGCAAACATTTCACACCATTCCACACGCATGCGGTTCTGCTGTTCAGTCAAAGTGTGAGGCACCCAGTGAGATGAAACCTTACTGAGGCAAAGATGATCATGAAGAATTTATGTTACTGCTGGCGATCCAATGTTCACTGTAGATTCAATGTCCTTGAAAGTTGTTCGAGGATTTTCTCGAATCATTTGTTCCACAGCGGCAATGTTTTCATCTGACACATCTGTTGCCGGACGTCCAGCTCTCTCTTCATCTTTAAGCAATGTCCGTCCTCTTCTGAATTCACCAAATCTCCGAAAATTTGTAGCACGGGAAGGAGCAAGGTCCCCAAATGCCCCCTGCAAACGGTCAAGGCTTTGTGTCTCGTTCAAACCACTTTTGAAAACGTAAAGGATCATTGCCTGAAAATGTTCCCTTTCAAGCTCCATTCTAGACAGCCGAATACTGCTCACATCAACAAACAAGTGAAGGCGATACGGCCACGCCACTAAGCGAGGCGAGTTGAAACTTGCTTCGTTTCTTCGCTCAGGATACCACTACCGAACGCAATTGTTGGAATTCATATACTGTGCCACAACGATGCGTATCTCAAAACTTTCGTAGTATCTGTGCTTGCAACAGAGATAGAATCGTGCGATTGGAGCTATGTACGTGCGAGTAGCAGTAAAGTAAAATGCTGCCGTAATACAAAATCCCGCCAAATGTGAAATGAGATCTATCACACCATTTCTGAACGCCAAAAGACAGAATACAGCTTACATCCATCGGGAATTGTGTACCATTTACGGACCGACAGTTGTGACTGAAGGGAAGATCAGGCAATGGTGCAGAGTTTCAGGAAGGGCGATGTTCATGACGATGAGCGTAACGGAAATCCTAGTATTCAGACCAGGGGTGGGCAAAATCGGTTTATATAAAAACCGGAAATCGGTTTCTAGAAAAACCGACATTTCGGTTTTCTCCAAAACCGGTTGGGGTTTTTCACCGAAACCGGTTTCGGGTTTCATCGAAACTGGTTTTGGTGAAAACTTTTGGAAAACACAAATCTATTCTGTGGAAACCTAATCGGTTTCCGGAGAACAACAAAACACTATTCGGTCAGAAATAGAACAAATTTTGGAAAAACTGGAACCGGTTTTGAAGAAAACCGATTTTTGTGCCCATTACTAATTCAGACGGACGATCTAGTGGAACGCATTAACGAGAAAGTGCGATTCAATTGCGTGTTCACAATAACTAAACTCGCCAGAGTTGCCACAAGTGTCTGCGATAACAGTGCTTCTGCTTGTGACTGATAAGCTATTTTAGCACACTATGTGCAAGATGGGTGCCAAAAATGCTAACAGACGATCACAAAAAGCAAAGAATGACATCTGCACATCATTTTTTTTTTTTTTTTTTTGACCACTGGAAGAGAGGATAGGAATGGTCTCTTTTCTCATATAGTGACGGGGATGAAACCTGGATATCATACACCACTAGGGAGTCGAAACAGCAGCCAACGCAATGGCGGTACTCTGGTTCTCCTGATGCGAAGAAATTCAAACACACCATCAGTTCACAAAATCACAGCAGTCGCGTTTTGGGATCAACAGGGTGTGATTCTTGTGGAATTCTTGAAACCAGGACGAACAATTAGAGCAGATGCGTATTGGCATGCACTGAGTAATCTTCGGCATGTCTTCCAAAATCAGCAGAGATGGTAATAAGTTTTTTGTTACAAGAAATTTTCCGAAAAATGCTTCCATGTCAAACTGGTCTTAAACTCACATTAACAAAGTGCTTAGGCTTTCCAAGGGAGAATTCATTGGAAAGTAGCCAATTCTTTGTTAATCTAAATCATCCTCTCATGCGCCTATATAATTATAATAGTCTTAGACTCTCTAACATTCAGAGATTATTTTAAGAAAACCTAATATTACGAATCTGTCAAGGATGTAATGGAGGGTATATTGGGAGTATACGGTATATATATACCTAATATTTGTATAGCTCAACATATAATTTGAGCTTTAATTTAGGAATGTAATAGAACTATAGGAGTGGGTATAAGATACATTTTTGAAAACGGTCGAATGTATATCCCAAAAATTCTAGCAATAGATATCGAACCTAAGAGAAAGAAATAAATACTAGCAAACACTTACAAATCAACTAGTATACCACCACGCAGTAAGTTTTCATTTGGAAATACATTGAGAGAATTACGTCTCAGTGCATCAAGTTCAATCTTCGAACTGAAAAAGTTACAAAAAAAAAGTTCTTACATAAAGGTTAAGGTTTTACATTACAGCAATGTTACAAAGTACATTATGTTTATTCAGGAAGGAAACCGTACCCGGAAGAAAAATCGTAGATTATACCTATTAAAAAATAAATAAATAAATAAAATTTAAGAAAAAACTTAATTTTACTGTGCATTAACTTAACTCTAGGCAAGAGTTCTAAACCTTCCATTCCCCTCAGTACGACCTCGGAAAGCCGTAATTTTGTTTGTCTCGTTAATTTAGTTTTTATTATAAGAAATTGAGACACAAAGAAATGCAGAGAACTGATTGAGAAAATGAGTTAGGCCTATATATATTAGTATAATCTGTTTTCAATTGCAGAAGTTTTTCTTTGATTCTGTTTAAAGCTGTCACATTACTGGAATCATCAACAGTTGTCAGTACTGCACGTTCAAATCATCATCTGAACATTGGGAGACCGCAGTTTCTTCCCTCCGCTGTCCCCGCTTCTCTTCTGTACTACAGAAAGAGTCGCGTATGACGTTCGCTGCCTTGTTGTGAACGTGGTGTAATGATGGGATGCATATATGCTAGGGGGAAAGCGAGCGGAGAGTCTATTTAAAATTTAAAGAAAACTTCTGGTGACAGTAATATTACAGGAAAGAAAAGAAAGGAACAGAGTAATAATATAATTCTCTAAATATTATTAAATATCTTATGGAATAATAAACTACGCACAATATTTGGTAGTTCACGTGCTCTTGTGAACTGCATAAAATGACGCCACTGATATATAGGATGAACCGCATAAGTTTCAAGAAAAAGACTTCAAAATTTTACTTTAATGTGAAGTAACTTGCCTAACACGTTAAGATTTTCATGTTTAGGATACCAGGTATCCTAAAAGAATATTGTATTGTATTAAATAAAATTTTATTTTGCATCCGTAACATTACAATACATTTTTGCATTTTGTTACTGGTTCTTCATTTTGCTCAAACTCTATTTTGTCTTGGAGCACAAACAGCATTCTTTTGTAAGCACAGACTGTTCTAACAGCAGAACATTTGATATTTAGCGATTATGCTAAAGAGCATGGAAGCTTTCAACTTTCCAGTATTTAACAAAGAATAGTACGTATAAAAATTTTCACAGAGAAGTTGTTAATTATTTCTGCGAGGAGATCGTGAATGCAGAAAAAATGAAAAATATTCTTGTAAATACGAGTAGAATCATTTCTATGAATATCGTTGGAAGAATGTACGGTATGTGTTTTAACATTTGCACAAGTTTTTTCTACCGTTATTAGTGGTATGCTTTGTAAACAACATTTATACCACTTGGATGCTTATAATTCTAAATATTTATATCGCTCTTTTTTCATTCTTTTTTCAAGAATGCAAGTCTTAAAGTGAAGATGTGTGAAGTTTGACAAACAAGACAAATTTTCTTCATCATCTTAATTTTGGTGGTTCAAGAATGTCCTCCACGTGAATAACTATATGAGCGGGAGAAGAAGTACTAGTAAAGACTCCAAGAGGGTTGAAATAATTTAACATGATACCAATTTAGTAATATGTAAATTAATTATAGGACTATATTCAACAAGAACTCGTTTCTTTAGTAAAGCTGCCTGTTATTTTAAAAATTGATATTGCTCCAAACATTCAATAGAAGTTCAATTTCCGTTGCCTAACAACCTAACTTATCTTCTAACACATATTGTAACCCATATTAGAGTATCGGGTAGTCATAAGTTTGGCATTACCGGAAGTAATTTTTCTTCTTTTTTTTAATGTTTTGTTTACTTTATATATTTATTTGTGCAGGTATCACAGCAGTTTGGGTCTTGTTATTAAATTGTTATGAAACGCATTTCAGTTCTCATGCTTGTTGGGGACTGCAGTTACGAGAAAGTCTCTCAAGAATTTAGATCAATTGAATATTACGCAGTTACGTAGGAAAGCGAACCCGGAAATTCAAGATGTATACAAATTTTGCAGCAAGCCACTAAGGACATCGACAAATGAGCAAGCTTGTAACATCCAGGCAACGGTTTCTTAAAGTTATCCCTGAAACCTCTGAAAAGAAATAAGACATGCATATAAGGAGCAGCAGTTGTGATCATTAAGTGTAAATAATCCCGAATGGAGAATTAAGTTCTACAAGTGCGTTCTGCATCAATAATCCTACATTTGTTTACATTCTTCTCAGGAACGATGCAATTTTTTTTACGGCAAAAGGGAGTTGAATAAACAAAATCCATTTTACTAGCCACCACAAGGATCAAAGTGACGTATGCCTGGGGTTTGTGTGGCATATGGAATGATAGAAGCATATGGTCTCCTTTTAGTTGAATATATACATATGGAGGAGGAGGTGGTCCAGGAAGTATTTTCATGAACCTTGTTTCCAGAGGGAAATTTCTCAATCTATACTCGGAGGAAAATTAGATACTAATTTACATTTAGAGAAGACCTGTTATCCTGTTGTTACCGCTTTTTGAATATTCCACAGAAGCAGCTTCTATAAATACCATTTCGTTAGAGTTACGTGGACGCTTCAGCGGAAAACGCATGATGTGGCAACAGGATAGCGCGTTTTCTCCAAGTATCACTTCGTCTCTCATTTTGCTTCGTGTATACTTATAAGACGACGCAGGGTCACATTACAGTGTAGTACAGAAACAAGTAATGTTTAGACGTGCGATTTTCAGATAATTGCATTGACCCATGAGGATCAGTTGAGTAGTCTTCCATAAATCTAGATCCGACACCACTTGATACTTGTCTGTCAGACTACTTCAAGAAATTGAAAGCGTAGGTCGTGTTAGGGAACGTATGTTATCATTCTCTGCTTGTGTCCGGGAACTGTGTACGTGATTTGAGTAGTAGAGGTTCGATCTTTCGCTATTTAGAACTGGAGGCGAACAAACACTGCTTCAGTGCATTTCTTTCTTTCTTTCTTACTTTTCTTTTTTCCTTTCTTTTCTTGTGAATGACTCCTGTTTCTAGCCACTTTAAGCTCTTCCAATTACTTCGTCACTAAATGTAATTAAATAATTTAAAATTCTTTTGAAACATCTCCGTAGTAATAGGCTAAAGTTAATGGTGTCGTCTACTATGACATTCGACATATATGCTCTTGCATGCTTTGGTAGTTGTCAATACTCTGCAGAAAAAATCTGACTGAGCACTCGTAGTTGTTTGTATTTTTATATTTAAAAATTTGTAACTCATAGTAATAAATATTTTTCATAATTTTGTGTGTTCGAAATAGTTGACTATTTCCATGTTGGATTTTAAAAAAACTCGCCCTATGTATTTTCAATTTAGCTGCCGTTCAATATAGTATTACAAAACACCAAATTTTCGAATGCATTCGTATAAAATTGGGTGAGTTATTAGAAAGGAAGGTATGCCCTAAAATTGTTTTTTTAAATAAAAAGATAAATGTCGCATAAGAATAGATATCTTATAAAATCTGCAGTATAGGAATAAATCATTATCTGGAAAACCTAGAAAAGTCAGGGAATTTGACTTAGCCGATCCTGGAAAAGTGAGGGAATTTTATGAAAAGCTGGATAAACCTGCAAAAATCAAGGAATTTTAAATACAGATTTTGATTTCTCAGAACCCATCTCTCTTTCTGTCTTACTCGGCTGTTTGTTGGGGGATATTTTATAAAATCAAATATATTACTTTATAAAACTTTCTCTCTCTCTCTCTCTCTCTCTCTGTATATATATTTGTTCTACAAGTCAAAATAAACCAAAAAATATATATATCTGTATACACCGTTCGGGTTCTCGTCTGAAGACGCGAAATACACTATGTGGCAACGTCGCACATAAAGAACCATAGATTAGATTTATCAATCCATCAAATACATCGATTCTTGCCAGATGATAGTTAGTAGACGTTGACACTAGCATCGCTTATTACCTTAACAATTGATGTAACTGTTTGATGGATTCTAGGAGCAATGCTAATTTTTCCAAGTTAATATGCAATGTTGCCACATAATGACATTTTGATTCCCCGTAACGACTGAAGGAGGCCCCAGGTGGCATTCCATCATATTCGCGTTATTTTGACCTGTAGAATAGTCCTCTGTGGTCCGTGGGCGCCATTTTTAGAACACCCGATATATATATATATATATATATATATATATATAGATAGATAGATAGATAGATACACACACACACTTGTACATTCATAGTAGATGAGAAGAGCTCTGGTCGGTAAAAGCAGTAACTTTTTTACATTATATATAGATCTGGTAATCTGTAAATCGTGAGCTGAGAAATCTGGAGAAGTCAGGGAAATCGTGCTCGCGAAATAAGAGAACCCTGTATGAAAGGGAAATATTTTTACTAGAAACTTACCCAAGTAGTGAAAGTAATTTATCAGAAATAATTCTTCAGTTATTATGACACATTATTACTTGGCACATCAAGATGCCGAGTTAAAATAGCATATTTATATAATATGTGGAGATTAGATATTATACTTTTCGCTTTTTTATGTTTGAAATATTGATTATATATATCTCAAGGGAAATAATAATAAAAAAATAATAATAAAAAAAGAATCGAAATAGATAAAGTACTAATTTAAATTATAAAAATATAAGGGCAAATGGAAAGAGAAAATTATTCTTATTTTGTAGTATATGTTTTTAACTAGTCGGGGAGAGTTTTTAATAAATTCCTTGACAACAGTGATACTATTGTTTAAAAAAGCGAACCCAGAAATATGTAAAAACTACAGAGTCCTTAGTAGCACATCGCCGTAGGTACAGTTATCTTGAATACTAAACAAAAAACTTTTTCTTGAAAAGGAAATAAAAAAGGTGAGGAGGAAGTTTGGATTTAGGGGAGGTGAGGAGGGGGAATATTTATTTATTAAGAAAGTCAGTGAAAAGTTTATAGAAATAGTTAAAGCTTCCAAGTTGCGTAAAGAAACATTCCTCATGAACTTTTAAAACGTAATATTTATTAAAATTGATTTACGAAAATTCCATAAAGTCCATACTCAATAACCCACAGCTCAGGAACCAAGAAATTGAGAATTGTTAAAATTGATTTACGAAAATTTCACAAAGTCCACACTCAACGTTTAATAACCACAACTTGGGAATCAAAACTAGGAAATCAAGAACTGTTTAATCCAGACCGGATACATTCGATTGAACTTGAACGATATGTAGTGTTCTTGATTTTTCAGAGAAAGAAAATTACAATGAAGGCTGAAAGATAAAGAAATGTATGAGTGTTTCTTTATTTGGAAAAGGGTTTTGACAGAGTGAACTAAGAAAATGGTTATGAGAGTTCTAAAGATGATTTGGATATGAATGGAGGACTGAAGATTTTTATGAATGAACGAACAAGTAACTGTTAGAATGTGATAATTAATACCAGAGAAGAACGTAATTGCAAGGAAGAATCGTCAGGGATATTATCTCTGACAACGTTATTTGGTCTACATATGGAAGATGGCATTTCGATACGAATAGAAATATTAAGTGTATACAGATTGCAGATGGTATGACTTAACGCGAAATCTGAACAGAAAATTTTTGATATTAGAATACTTAAGTAAAAGTTGTAAAAAATATGGGATGACAATAAACGTTTGAGAAACAAACGTGATAGAGATTTTATCGAAGTTGTATATATCAAATATAGAAATAGAATAAAGAGGGAGAAATACAATAGGTGTCTGCTTTTCTGTACCTAGAAACGGTTAGACAAGCATTTCGGAAGAAGAAAACTGTTATTTCGTGTCTTTGGTTCAAGAGTTAGGAAAAAAAAATTATCAAATGTGTTGCTTTAAATATTGTACAGCACGGGGCAAAAGCAATGAAAAAGACTAGAGGCTTTCAACATATGAAAAGAATAGAAAAAAATAGCTGATTTAAGGAAAGTAAGTGAGTACATGATGCGAATAGTAGGTGGAGAAAACAATATTCGATGTGGTAGGTTGGTGTGTAACAGAAATTCTGACTGACATTATCATGTTTAAAGACGAAGAAGAAATTACTTGGTTATCGGCTGCAATCACACTTTTGTCGTCGCTCAATCAACGATTGGATTCGATGATGAAGAAAGTAGTCTGCAATGCAAAGAAGTCGCAGCCGAACGTTGCACCGTCCTGTTATCAGAGATATCTCCAAGAAATGCTCGAAATGGATGAAGTATTAATCTATGGAAGAGACATCGTGAGAATACTGTGGTGGATGGAGAGTTTGTGTCGCTCTTTAAATGACATGCGGGCGTGCAATATGAAGACACCATGTCTGTTGAGCATAGTCTGTCATGTTAATTCCTAATAGTTCAGTCAGCCTAATAGTTGGCGGTAGTGTACAGGCAATTAGCAGACAAACTGACGGCTTGTGGGAACAACTAGTATTAATAGGGTTGCCAGATTTCTGAGCACTTAGTTTCATCAGAAACTGCTCAAATCATTTAATTGTAGCAGAACTACTTATTACAGTATATCTGTACGTAATAAGATTACAATTAAAACTATACGGGTGGGCCCTCCTACTATCTGTGCAAGGAAAGGTGGTTTCTGACAGTTGGGTAGAGCACGTGGAGTATTAGAGGCGCTGTTGCCAGAGGCTCAGTGACACAGATAGCAGCTCTGGCGACAAACTTAAGACAATTTAACATATCGTCTGAACTACTGGCAACAGCGCGGTCAGTGACCTTCGTTGCCTAGAAAAACCGTGAAAGAATATCGCTGTGATTGGCGAACAATTCTCCCTCTCGTTTTGTTTACAACATGTGCAGCTATCTGTCAGAGGCCACCTTTCAGTAACTCGATAATAGTGTAGTTACTGATACTCTCGCCTTTGGTGCGAGCAGTCCCGTGTTCGATTTCCGGAGGGAAGACTCAGTCGAAAGTTTAACAGTTTTTTCAGACCAGCCAGACTGAGGGAGTTTATTTTTTTCTGAGTATCCGTTATTTACACCAGGCAAATGCTGGGATAGCACCGAACATGGGTCCCAGGCCGCCGCTTCCTTCCTTCCCATACTTCCCCGGACAGTGTGCTCGCCCGACGTCATCCCCCATACGTGACGGGCTTAAGGCCATAGATGCCGATAATGCCCAGATATATAGTGAGGGTAATTATAAGACAGATTTCACAACTTTTTCACGCTACTTAGCTTACATTAGTTTTGAAAGCAGTTAACCTAGGCAGCAGTTTATGGTGCCACTAGAGTAACAATTTGCTGCCAAGAAATTTCCCTCTAAAAGGAGAATTATGAGACACTGGCTGGGTAATTATGATTCACCTGTTGTCCCCAGCTTTCTGTGTGTGATATTGAGGTATGAAGGAGTCCAATTGTGAGACAAAGGAGTCATAGTTATTTTGTGTTTATTAGATAAAGATATATAAATATTTGGCTGAGTTACAAGAAAGTAACTGAGAAAGACAGTGGAAATAGTTACTGACGTTATTCTGACATTTTTGTGAGTTGACTATAATAGGCCTATATGCTAATAGCCTATATTAGATAGTTTCGGGTTATAAAACAGGCTTATGAAACAAATTTAGACCAAGTTCTAGACTGTTCATTAAAAAACAACTTAGGCTACTTCTATGTCTTTATGTTTTATTATATTGATATGCATCCTAGGCTATTTTCAACAAAATAATGTAGGTCTACAACTTTGAAAGTTACTAAGAAACAAGATTATAGAACTACCTAATCTACAGAATACAGCTTTTTTGAAACTTAACATACTAGGATACAGAGATAGAATCCAATTATTTCTCAAATACATCTCAAATACATTAATCTAGCATGCGTCTCATAAAACAAAATGAGATACAACAACAACAAAATTCGTAAATCTGAAACAAAAGCCGAAGGGACAAATTCAACTTAACCTGTAACTGCAGACCTACGAGGCTTCCATCAACACCCATTGGTTTCACAATAATGATATTACTGCACGAGTAGTTAGAAAAGTTAATGATAGGATTTCAAATTTCAAAACTTTTTTTTTTTTTTTGAATGAATTTGTTTAAAAAATTGGTACATCCAAACTTTTGTAAACTGAAACTTAACAATGTAGACTTTGTGAAAATGTTACAAAATGCCTGTGCTCTTAATTTGTATTTATGTACAGTGGTTGAAGATCAGGAAGGGGTGTCTGATAATTACCCTTCATAGGCAGTGTTTCATAATTACTCTCACTGACCCTATAAATAAATAAACAATAAAACTACACGGTAATTGAATTAGTATCCTGAAAGTTAATATAAGTGGACTAATCTGTTTTATATATATATATATATATATATATATATATATATATATATATATATATATATAATGCACAAGATATTGACTTTTTAATTTTCTTAAACTTTAATGATAGTTGGTTCATTACATGTTATGTTTTCAAATACTTTAAACAAGACATTCATCGAAGCTAAGGGGCTTCAAATTGATATCTGTGATTGGCTTTTCAAAACAAGACTTCTTGCCCGTGAATCGAAATAACGTTTTTTCAGTTTCACTAAGAGACTTTTTCTCCTGGTTCACAATCTCTGCACCGTCTGTAAACTCACCCCACAGACTGCTGGTTTTCTCGTAGAGACCACAAATTTCCTGATCTTTCGTACATCTTTAAAAGCAAAGAGTACGAAACTCTACTATTTTCCGTGATAAGTGTGTAATAGGTGAAATAGTAAGGAAATAGTAACTAATTAATCTATTTTCCGAGTCGAAAACCCGTTTTTGAAAGTGCGATACGGACTCGGACATAAGCCTTAAAATACGAACTGTCCGTACAAAATACTGATGTCTGATAACTCTAAGCATTGGTTTAAGAAAAAGACCTGTCTAGAACACTAATAGCCTTAACGCGGTAAAACTTACAAACCCTCCCAGCAACTAGTGTACTTCACCCAACTATAACATGTGATTGGTACATGCAAGGATATTGTTACCTATGCTTACCTTTTCCTTCCCAGTACAACCACTCCAAACCAAAGATTCTGTATTCGATAATGAGTCACGTAGACATTTTGACTTCAAGTCTGTGAATATTTTTGATATTCTTATTTTACTTTTCTCTTTGTTGTCATTCCCATGTATGACTCCTTACATTTAACACTTGATGATATTATGGGATCGGCGAAATAACTCTGTAAACCTGTAAGATTATTTTTTGTAATATCGAGGCAACGGCAGTGAAGTTAAAAATAATATATTTAAAACATTTATTTAGTTTATCGAAAACACGCTAATTCAATGGAGTACCAATCCACTTTATCTTTGCTGTTTTTCCTTTCCAACCTGCCTCTTTTCAAGGAATCAATAACATGTATTTGTCATTTCTGTGAAAAATGTAAAAGAAATATGTTTTATTTACCTGTTCTATGTAAAAATCTGAACTAATTTGCTTCTCAGGATCCATGTTACTTGAACGAAGTTTCCTTCTTTGTAATACACTAACATCGATTACTCGCTTTGCTGGGTTAAATTAAGGAAAATAGTAATATGTTCCGTTAGTCAGTCACTTTTTACTATTACTAAAGCGCTTTCTGATATGTTATTTTCGATCATTTTTTTATTCTTTCCCCCTCCTTCCCCATGCTGTGTGCCCGAATTTGGATTTAAACGACATCGGAAGTGTCACTGTTCATCTTAGTGACCTCAAAAACTATGGATTCGGCACTAATGCCGGTCATTTTCGATTATTTTATATACCTTCCTCCCCCATGTTGCGGGGCATGGTATCAGAAGTGTTACTGTTCATCTCAGCAACCCCGAAAACTATGGATTCGACATTGATATTGGTCATTTTCGATCATTTTTATATATCTCCTCCTTCCCCTTCCCCTAAGTTGCGGAGCTGAATTATGATTTAAACGGGATCGGAAGTGTAACTGTTCATCTCAGCGATCCCGAAAACTAAAGGTTCGACACCAGTATCGATCATTTTTAAATATCTTCCCTTCTTCTCGTTCTGTAAGTTGCACCGTCAAAGTGATATGATAAAAGCCATGCTAGGTACGAACCTCACCTACGTTGAAAATTTGATAGAGATCGGTGGAGTGGTTTAAGAGTGATGAATTCATAAAAAGGCACTTTCATTTTTATTATATATATATATATCTTTTCCCTACGTTGCACTGTCAACGTGGAGCATCCCAGGCCCGAACCTCATCTATGTTGAAAATTTGATCGAGATCGGTCAGGTGGTTCAAGCATTAAGTTACAAACATATTCACTTTCAATTTTATAATATAGATCAGGAAGTTTATAATTCCTTACTTATATTGAACGTTTCGGGGGAAGATGGTAAGCGTCATCTTCATCGAAATTGAGTTATATAGTGAAATGATTGAAATCGAATCACAGAATAGTATGAAGTAGTTGAAGTTAGGAAATATACTTGCATATGACAGGGGAGGCTTGCTTGTATGTGGCATTGCATTGCATTACAGGAGAATGCCCAACTTCCTTTTCCAATTTACTCACAAGTTTAAAAATATTTCTTACCATTATCATCCTCCAAGTGTTGAGAAATTAATAGTTGTTAGCATTGTATTTGAATTCATTTCTAATGAATACCGTATATATTCTTTGTTTCAGTTTCAGAATGGAACCAACTACTCGTGCTAGAGGCCGTGCAAGAGGGCGGTCTCGTGGCCTTCCAGGTCCTTCTCGTCCTGGCGGTGATGAGCAGAGTCCTTCTCCTGGCTTGTCGTCAGCACAGCAACAATTCGTAAGTTCATATTTTATAAACGTGTCGTGCAGACAAAATGACTCAAATTAAACAACAAAAAATTTGAATTTAATATTTAAGTCTCGTTTGAAATATCTCAGCCATCTATCTTTTTATTTAAAACTATATAATTTACAACTGTACATAGGACAATTCAGTATTATTATACTTAAATAGATATAAATAAAACTACAGAGGAATAATTTCTATTTGATTTATTTATGCTTATAGGTAAGAGTATAGACAAGCTTTTCAAAAGTGAGTGGTTGTTTTTTGGTAATGTAATAATATTGCACCTTAGTATGAGGAATGAATAAACGCATTTTTTCGAACTCAGCAAAATATCAACAGGTATCTTGAGCACAAAACAATTTTGGATTTGGAATTCTACGGATATCTCCCATCCTTATTGTTGACATTGACATACGCGGAAGCAATGATATTAACATTTAAAATAAAGTTTTAATATCACTTTATATTTTGAAACATTTTTATTTACTGCACAAAATAATCACATATTTTCAATCAATAACACTGTTCATGATCTAGAGTTGTTTAATAGGCATTAAACTTACTCCTACATAAGGAAGAATATTACATTAGCTGTATATCTCTCTCACTCTCTCTCTAATATATATAAGTACAGGAAAATATACAGAAGAGTAATTAAAACAGCTAAATTACTATCAAGTAGCTCCATTTCTTCAATGATTATTTTCTAGATAGTATACCATCACCTAACCCCATTCAAGCGAGTTAGGATGATTTGATGAAAATTCCAATGCATTCACATACTTTGTTTTTAATTCCAGCGACAGTAGAGGAGTTATGGAAAATATTGAGTATGATATCTAATTCGGGATCTTCAGGTTTTGATGGTTTCAGTGACTGTTACCAAATTTTGTTTTCCTTTCATTGTAAATCATCTGTTATTTAGTAAACCTATCTCTTGAGAAAGTATATTTTCCATCAGTGTTAAAAGTTGCAAAAGTATTTCCTCTCCATAAAAAGGGCAGTATGCATGATGTAAGAAATTATCGCCCAGTCTCCATTCTTTCCACGTTTTCAAAAATTTTTGAGTATGTGATGAAGTCACGACTCTGCAATTTTTTGAAGTCATGTAACTTACTATCACCATCGCAACATGGCTTCCAAAATAAGAAAAGTATTGAAACAGCCTTGTTTGATTACATGTTCAATATAACTCTTGAATTAATAAACAGTAAGTATATTGTTGGCCTATTCATCGATTTATCCAAAGCTTTTGATACAATTGATCATGCTATTCTTTTAAGCAAGTTGTATGTTTATTGTATTAGAGGAGTAGCTAACAACTGGTTTCTCAGCGGTACAAATATCAAAATTAGCTACAGATGGGTTTCAAGCAACTTGTTCGTCTTTATCAACTGTAATCAGAGGTGTTCCTCAAGGTTCCATTTTGGGTCCTATTCTCTTCCTGGTATCTATAAATGACTTGTTAGAATATATGTATCCAGCAAAATGTATTCTATATGCTGATGACATCAGTATGATAATATCAGTAAAATCAATTGAAGAAGTTGAGAAGAAATGTGACTTTTTTACGGACAAATTAGTAAAATGGTTAATAGCGAATAGGTAAATTATAAATCGATTCATTTTCCAAGAAAACCGCGTACATCACCTGGAATAAAAATATCTTCTAACTTGCTCCAATATTCTTGCACGACAAAGCTTTTAGGTGTAATCATACGTGACGATCTTTCAAGGTCTGCTCATATCTCCACTTTAAACAAGAAACTAAGTAACGTGTGTTTTTGCCTTATACAAACTTCAAGGTACTGTGTCGAGAGAAGCACTTCTTAGCTTTTACTACGCCAAGTTTAATTCATTAATTAACTTCGGCATAATACACTGGGGATCTGCTGAAAATAGTTTGAGCACCTTCCAATTGCAAAAGAAATCGATTAGAATAATTTTTGGATTACCCACAAAATCGACATGTAAAAACTTTTTCATAGAAGCAAAAATTTTAACACTCCCCAGCTTATACATCTATAAATCTATTCTTTTTACTGTGAAAAACAAGCATCTTTTTATCTTTAACAAAAATGTTCATAGCCATAATACAAGACAAGGTAGTGACATACTTGTGATGCATCAAAAATATGCTAATATAAGCAAAACCGTGTACATGAATTGTGTCAGATTGTATAATCAACTTCCTCTGTACTTGAAAAATATGACCAATGTTTCCATTCTTGGTAAGACGTTATATAATCTACTCGCTGAAAAGTGCTATTACACCATTAAAGAATATTTAAATGGCTCATTAAGTGAAGAGTTGGTAACAGATACTTACTCGTGAGTACATGCCTGGTGTGGTACAAACAGTTACCTAATTATAATGTAAATTGTCATGTGTTTATATTTAATATATCTATTATGTGGTTTTGTATTTTAGAAAGATGCATGATGTATACCTCTGGTACTTGACAATATTGTATTTTTTTTTTCTTTCTGACAACTGTAATGCTTACATGAGAATTTCTCATGCTTTGTAAGCTAATGAAGCAGGCAAATAAATGAAATAAAATGATATACTGTATATATATATATATATATATATATATATATATATATATATATATATATATATATATATAGAGAGAGAGAGAGAGAGAGAGAGAGAGAGAGAGAGAGAGAGAGTGAGAGAGTGAGTGAGTGGTAGGGAACTCCATCGAGAAAATTCGGGAGGTGATTCCCGACACCGAAACAAGAAAAAAAGTCCCTTTGCAATTTTCTCTAGGACACAGTTTCGGAGCTACATGATGCCGAAAACGTGGCAAAATACACTTTAGAGCGCTATATCTTCTCTATTTCGAATGATAGAGGTAAGGCTTCATGGTCACCTCAAAGGAACGAAACTTGCTCTATTCAAAGATGGGTATGTCGAAATCGTGAAATCAGTGCACAGGGGATTCCCCAAATGAGCGTATGGACTCCCGGAGAAACTGTCAGGTAAAGATACGTCAAAATAGGCGTGAATGGATAGGTTTTCCACCTGGTAATCATAATTAGTTGTAACCATGTCGAGATCTCAGAGACGAATTGATGGACACGTCATATTAGGTATGTGTGGTTGCATAACCACCAGGTACTGATGGTGACCAACAATGAAGTTGTGGATATGACGTGTGGGTGAATACACTTCAGGAGCTGACTCCACAACTAGAAACAAGGAAACAAGTCATTAACAGAAGTCGAAAGAGGCGGCGTGTTCCAGCAGGAACCGAGCAAAAGATCGCCCACACACCGTGGGTAAAGTAGAATATCTCCCGAACGAATTGAGATAGTGACGTCGGTCCACAAAATGAGAAAGAAAATCATACTGAAGGGAACTGATGGTGCAAACAGAATGGAGCAGATGGAACTGCGCAATGGGAGTCCATACAGGAAGAAGGGGATTCCGCACAGCAGACGTGGTAGGGGCAGTGAAAAGTGCAACAGACCTATGTACTATGACGTGTTACGTATGGCTTACGTACGGACTGTGGGGTGAGAGCTGGAAAAGTGGGGATTCCCCATTGCAGCGTCGGGGACCAATTCAAGGGAACACCGCCGGACATGGGTGTTGGTGCAGCGGTTCCGCAACAAGCAGAGTACGCAGACATTGCAGGGCCGAGAATCGCTGTAGGCCCTACCGAGTAGGCAACTGAGGCATGGAAGACATGGACAAAAGTAAGCATGCGAACAGGCAAATATGGACTGTATTTTCAAGGATGATACACTACATCTCGTACTGGTGTCCGTGATGAATAAGTAACACAAAGATTGACGCTGAAGGTTTCAGAAGTCTTACAACAGTCTTACCTGTGGCAACACTAAAGAAGATGCTCAAAATGACGTCCACCACTCTGAACACAGGCATTGAGACGTCGTCGCACAGACCGGCGCACACGTCGAAACGTGTCTGGTTCTTCCCGCAAAGCGTCACAAGCAGCTCGGACGCGTTGTTCCAACATTTGGATATCAGGTACCGGAGTAGCATAAGCAACAGTTTTGAGATGCCCCCATAAATAGAAATCCAGAGGGTTTTAATCCGGCAACCGCGCAGGCGATTACAGGACTATCCGGCCGATCCACTTGCCCGGGAAAACAGTGTTCAAATAATCACGCACGGGGCGACAGAACTGCGCCGGGGCACCATCGTGCATATACCACATACGTTGTCCTAAGACCAACGGCACATCCTCCAGAAGTGTAGGAAGTATCTCGCGCAAGAAGTTCAAATAGATAGGCCCAGTGAGTCGTTGTGGAAGAACAACTGGTCCAATGAGATGGTCACCCAGAATCCCTGCCCAAACGTTGATACGAAACTGGTGGCGGGCCTGTACCATTCTGTGTGGATTATCCACAGACCACAGATGACTATTATGAAAATTCTTGATATCATCCCTTCCAAATTGGGCTTCATCTGTGAACAAAATGGAGGAGAGAAAACCGACAGTTGTTGCCACCAAATGGAAAACCTGATTGCAAAAGTCCAGCCTGGGAGGAAAATCCCCTGGTGAGAGGGGTAAAATTGTTGGCATGAAGGATCGACAACACTATTTTATGACTGACATTATGCTGACGGACAAGCTCCCTGGAACTTACACTCGGGTCATCGAGCACATATAAAATACGTTCTTCGGCATGCACAGTGCGTTCCTCACGTGGTCTTCCCGTGTCATACATGGCAGGGTGAAACGTTTCGGCCTCACACAAACGACGAAACAGCGTTGCAAATGTTGTATGATGCGGTTGGCGTCTATTGGGATATCAATCGTTGTATAATCGAGCTGCCTGCCTACCAAATTCCATGTGCTTCTCCATACTCAAAAATCATCTCGGCCTGTTTCTGATTGGTATATATATAATATTTGTTTTTTGGTTGTCTGTTTATATAATGTTGAGTTTCTTAATTAATGGCGTGCTTTAATTTTTTTATAGTTGACTTCTAATATACACATATTTTTGCACTAGTAATATACTGTAACCAGATTTTGTGGTAAAAAGATGTAGTAACGGTTTCATAATTTACTATTCGCAATAGTTCTGTGTTATCTGCGCATAACTATAGTTTTAAATACTGATTTCGGAAGAAATGCGAGGCGTGCTGAAAAATTCCTGACTTTGTCCTCTCCATCCAGATGAAACCTTCGAAGGTTCGTATAAAAGCTTAATATCTTACGTACGGTAATGAATGTATATAATATTATACGGCTTGAAGCAATGATAATGGAGATTCGAGGAAGTTTCACTGCTTTAAAATATAGAACCGTCATGAAATTTTTGTTTTCTCTAGAGCAAGTCCGCGAAGGACATTCACGCTGAGATGTCGAAAACATAGGGAAGCAGTATCCTTCCTACAGCACTATCACAGTCTGTATAGCTCATTTCAAGACTGGCCATTTCACGTTGAAGGTTTGGCGACCCTCGAATTTCAACAGACCTGGCAACTTGCGATACTGTCCATAATTTGATCTTTGAGATATGTATGTACTTGTTATCAAAGATCAGTTTAAGCTATCTATCTATCTATATATGAACACCCTTTGGTCAGAATACAGCTTCCACACGTCTTGGAAGTCATGCAATAAGGTCATGGCATTTATCGAGGGAGATATTGCCCTATTCTGCCTAGGGAAGAGCTGCGTCCAGTTCTGTTAAATTCCTAGGCAACCGGTCAAGAAGGCGTAGGCTTCTGTTTTCAACTCATCTCACAGGTTTTCAATTGAGCCCATGTCAGGGCTTTTTGCAGGCCAGTCCAGATGTCCAAACAGCCAACTGCTCGTAAACCACTGTTAATAGCCTTGGACCGATGTAGTGTCGCGTTGTTGTCCTGGTAGATCCCATCACCATCCGGAAAACAGTCTTCCATTAAGGACTTAACAACACTCTTCAGATGTTCCAGATACTCTTCGATATTTCTGTGACGTTTTGAGGTAACAAACTGTCCCATACCATTCCAACCAAACGCTCCCCAGACAAGCACACCACCGCCATCATCTTGCACAACAGGATCAATGCAATCTGGGTGAAGAGCAGCTTGCTCTTCCCATCGCACTCGTCATCTCCTATCTGTTGTTAACAGTATAAATTGCTCTCATCGTTCCACACCACCTGTTTCTATAATATTTCCATATCCCATTGACAGTAGTCTTGACGGGGTGTCGCTTTTCTTTTATCGTGATCAAATACGGTTTGCGTGTGAGGCGGCGATTTCCAAGCCCTACAGGATTTAGTTCCCGTCGCACTATATGTTCGGAAATTGCTGTACCTCGGTTCTCATTAAATGCCTTCGTGAGCTGAAACGTTGTTATACGTCAAGTTTCACGATTTGCCTTCAGCATTTTCTTTAAACGACGATCACAATTCGACAGGGCTTTGGGTCGATGGCCACAGGATGTTGAAGCACTTGTTTTCCCTCCATCATGTAGGCATTATACAATCTTGAAACGCTTCTCATTTGATATTTTTAATTCTCAAGCTGTGTCCGACACTTCCCTTACATATTGTTTCATAGTGACAATCTGGCCTATTTTTAAATCATCTATTGCTTTTGTGAATACCATCCTGCGAAGGCTCAATGTGGTTCAATTGTATATTCTGTTCATTATATCCTCTTATACAGTTCCAGAAACTCAAAGGCATGGTCCCTCCCTCCCCCCCCCCCCAAAAAAAAAAAAACGTAAAACAGCACCGAAATAACGTCAGCGGACAACTCTCCCGTTGGCAAAACCGATCCATCAATGCTTGTACGACGTTGCCTTATGTAAGAAAGGGATGGTCAGTGACTATTTTTCCTTCTTCCTTTTTTTCGGTATTTTTTTGTAATTCACAAAACACTTTTCTTTTACTTTCCCGTAACTCAGATAAAGTAAACATTTTCCTGGAAACTAGAGCAATATAACATAATAAGCATAAACGTCTCCCTTGAACACTGATTAAATACTATAGCAATAGAATATAAGTGTTATATAAATAGTAACTACTGACTGTAGCAAAACCTAAGGAACGTACTGTAATAGACGCACTCTCCAATTTTAATAAACACTGAATCCTATTGTGTAACACGGTTCAAATACTATTACCAATATAATAAGAAATACGTCTGATATAGAGGTGTTCACGAGTCGACACGAGAAATAGGGTTTTCTTATCTAAATTTTGTAAGTCACATCTCGTTTCTCTTCTCAAAGATTTTTTTTCTAGTTTCGATTGTCGAAAAAGATGTCCTCGTCTCGTTTCATTTTGTAAATTCACATACAAAATTTGACCTGATTTTTTAGATTTTCAAACTATGCTATGCATAAGTGTCGGAAGTCTTACAGAACGGGTTTGTCCGTCCGTTCGTCTGTCGTCAGTTATCACAGCCAAAACAATAGGAGATATCGAGATGCGGATTTTGCAATCGATTCAGCACCCCAGAAACAGGTCCTGTTTTCTCCATTAACCTTCTATTCAAACCAGAAGTAATTAAAAATAATCATTTCGGGTTTCAATATTTATCGCCATAGAACAAAAATAGTAATAGACAGCGAGGAACATTTTTCTGCAATCACAACCTGCAACACACTATCGAAACGGGAAGTAGTTCAATCTATAGTACTTCTGTTTTCAATACTGATTTTCATAGAGCAAGAACTGGAAAAGATATAGAGAAGCACTTCTTTTGCAATCTATTCAGCGTCCCAAGAATAGATTATATACCCTCCCTTAATTCTCTATTCAAACTGGAAATGATCCAAATTAATGATTTTTGGTTGATTTGTGGTAATCAACATTTCGCCACTGAACAAAAACTAAGGAATAGCGAGAAATGTTATATATATATGGACTCAGGAACATGTTCTTTTTTGGGGCTTATTTATGGCTGATCAAAGGAAAGTCAGTGAGGGTGACAGATCTGTTGTTGCCACATTTTCCCTTTTGTGTTATTTCTAGAGGTCTTTTTCTTTTTCTTTTCTTTCTTTCTTTCTTTCTTTTTTTTTTAACATTAAAACATAATACCTAAGAATTTTGTATACGAGGAAACGGTTGCAAAACTGCTAATATATAGAGAAGTGGTTAGCGGTTGATAATAATTATCCATATTAAAATATTACGTTTGTCCTACAGATTCCCTAAGTAGGTTTTAAATGAGCACATATGATTCTTTTATTAACTAATGAATTCGCAATGACTTTAAGAAACAAGCAATTGGAATTGTGCAGACCAGGAAATAAACCTTCATAATTATAACAAAAGCACAATAACATTGTGGATTACATCCAGTAGCTGTAGATGCATCCGACTTCTTCGAAGTTTTAAGTATTGTATTCGGATGGTTTGGAAGTATTACATAGTTTCAACTGTGAAACAACATTCACTTGTCTTAATTTCATCTAGAAGTTACTAGAATCCTTAAGTGTAACGAGAAGTTCATGAAGGGAATGATATAACACTCAAACCATATTTATCATTGGAGTATATGGCGTAAGACTTGCGTATCTTTATAAAAATGATAAATGTTCTACACTGTGTTTGTACAATCATTCTATCAACTTACGATTTTATGTTATGATTCATGTATACGCAGCACTAGCATGTGCACGTTCATTCAACCCGGCTGCTATGAGACAAGTCATTTGGCCAGGGCGTTTATATATACATACTAGGCACGGAAGTTTTACGCAGCAAAGTGGTGCCGAAATGTCTGAACAGTCGAAACAAAGGAACCAAGGCCCATTTTTTAGGCTAGTGCTCCAACTTGTTTCCTGATTAGTGAACTGACGATGAAACCAGGTCCATACGTATGATCCAGAGACCAATGATCAATTAATATGGTGGTGCCACTCACCAATGATCAATTAATATGGTGGTGGTGGTGCTCCGCACCAAAAGGTTTCATAAAATCAACAGAGAAGGTCATGATTTCAATTTTCTGGGACAAAGAAAGACTTTTGTTGGTGGACTACCTACATCGGAATTCTTAATATCACCGGAAGAGGGAACGCCGCGAAATTTGTCCAAAGGGATTCTCATTCCCCAACAACAGTCTAGCTCACTGTCGCACGTTGTGGCTGCAAAATTGAACACTGAGATTCCAGTTGATTCACCATTCCTCTATTCACCTAATTGGCGCTTTCTGATTATTATTTGTTCTCAAACTTGAAGAAACACCTCAGCGGACAACATTTTGAGAGAATATCTCTGAGGTCCAACATGCTACGAAAACTTGATTTTAGGCCTAACCAAAAGAACATTTATTTGTAAGGATTAGAAAAGCTGCATTATCGCTGTATCAAGCGCATCAGTCCCAGGGGAAATATGTTGAATAACTGTCTAATTTCATCCCTGTACCTCGACTCTTTTTGGGCAAAGCCAGGAAAGTTTCAACATCATCTCGTAGTTCATACAACAGTATTATTATTATTATTATTATTATTATTATTATTATTATTATTATTATTATTATTATTATTATTATTATTATTATTATTATTATTATTATTATTATTATTATTATTATTATTATTATTATTATTATTATTATTATTATTATTATTATTATTATTATTATTATTATTATTATTATTATTATTATTATTATTATTATTATTATTATTATTATTATTATTATTATTATTATTATTATTATTATTATTATTATTATTATTATTATTATTATTATTATTATTATTATTATTATTATTATTATTATTATTATTATTATTATTATTATTATTATTATTATTATTATTATTATTATTATTATTATTATTATTATTATTATTATTATTATTATTATTATTATTATTATTATTATTATTATTATTATTATTATTATTATTATTATTATTATTATTGATATGAGTGTTTCGTGTTTTACAGTCCTTATGCAACACCAATTATGAAAGTTGAATGATATAGCCTAGTATACGAATAGCCTACCTCGTAATGTAGGTTCTGAACCATGATCTGGACTTCAATCCAATGTATTTGGTGGGTGAACAGACCATCAGACAAAATTAATGCCGACAAGATAGACCGTTCCCCATCACACTATTTTGCCTCCAATAGATTTGGATTACAGAATCATGTCACGGATCACGGCTATTGATGATTATTGTTACAAATATTACACATTATTTCTCACTGCAATATCCTATAATGTCAAAATCTAACAAAATTTATATATCGAATTGTGGATTGTTTCTAAAAACGAGGTTACTTCTACTTATTTCCTTGATAATAATTAATCAGCCATTTCCAGCTTATCTTTGATGATCTGCTCTAGCGTTTGTTTTACTGTTTGTACGCAAATACATCTTACTTGCAGATTGTATGAAGAAATTACTGAAATCATTGACAATTACTGAATAAAAATCAATCCAAATTCTAGACAGAGGAGCAGAAAAGATAAAAGATAAGCTTATTTATTTATTTCAAGAGACCACAGTATTGTACATTTGTACATGCGGTATAGAACATGTCAAATCCTATTATTGTCTATATAATAAACTATAGTTCCTTATACATCACATTAGTCTTACAATTAGATTTTGTCTTACATCACATTAGTCTACATTAGATGCATATATATGCATAAAAATACCACACCTTATCCAGGGGTGCCCACAAGGGGGGGGCTATGACGCAAACTGCGTCATTGAAATATTTGGGGGGGGTTAAAAATCTATATAAATATGTTTGAGAGGGTGTAAAAATTAATCGAAAAGTTATTTTTTCATGGAAGAACACCTACGGATAGACAATTGAGGGGGGGTGCGTCATGAACATGAGGGGGGGTGGGCACCACTGCCTTATCTATTCATTTACCTGGTTTTATTCATAGTGCGATAATCTGTAGTTTTTTTCTTTACATTATGCTATCTTCATTTAGTATTTAGGAAACACGTATTGAAGATATTTGATTATAATAATGTATAAATAAGTATGACTACTTATGTAATTATAAAATAAATACCTTCCTATTGATTCATACAACTACAAGTTTCTAGCTTGAGCATGTTCTTAAAATTCCGTGACAGTATAAAAACAGTACCCTTGTAGGTATTTTATTAGTCTTTGTTTAAAAAAGGTGATCAGATTTTGAGTTTCTTATGTTGATGGGTAAACTGTTATAAATGTGTATTCCTGTATATTTTGGACCTTTTTGGTAAAGTGCTGTATTATGAATGGGAATTGCAAGATCGCTTTTGTTTCTGGTATTGTATGTATGAATGTCACTGTAGCATTTAAGAGACGGTTTCAAGTGTTTTATTATAAAGATTGCCGTTCGTAATATATAAAGGCAAGGCATTGGGAGAATTTTAAGCTCACGAAATATTTTTTTGCATGATACTCTTGATTTTGTACCTTTCATTGTTCTCAGTACCCTTTTTTGAATCTTAAAAATTGTCTTACTTTCTGCTGCGTTTCCCCAGTGTACTATTCCATACGTAAGTAGACTCTCAAACTGACTATGATAAATTACTTTTTAATGCTGATATGTTGAATGATGTTTTCACACTTTTTAAGGCATAGTGCACTTTACAAAGTTTCTTTTGGAGTACAGATACGTGCCTATCCCACGTTAGTGTATCACTTACCCAGAGTCCTAGAAATTTCGTTGCTTTAACGTTATCTATGAATTTATTTTTAATAGATATGATTGGATTATTTACATTTGTATTTCGAGAGTGATGAAAGTTTATTACTGTAGTTTTATCGGTATTCAATTTAATTTATTATTTTCAAGCCATGAGTTTAATTCTATTGTTTGTTCGATACTAACTTTAATTTTACTGTCAGTGTATTCAGTAATGACTAGACTTGTATCGTCAGCAAACATGGTTGGTTTGGCTGTTTTTATGTAAGCTGGAAGCTCATTGATGAAAATTATAAAGAGAGTAGGGCCTAAAATTGAGCCTTGTGGCACCCCGCATTTTATTGGTTTGATGTCAGAGATATATTTGGAACTAATACCCCGCTGATCCGTGTAATCAATTAGTACGGCTTGATTTCTATCTTCTAAATAGCTTTGGAACAATTTATATACAACTCCTCTTACACCAATATTGTTTAGTTTTTCGAGGAGTATTTGATGCGAAACAAGGTCGAATGCCTTAGTTAAGTCTAGAAAAATGCCAGTACACTTTTTCCTGTCGTCTAATGAATCCCGAATACAATTGAGATAATTAAATATTGCCGTCTCAGTTGACTTTTGGGTTGGAAACCGTTTTGAGCAGCTTTGATTATATATATATATATATATATATATATATATATATATATTGAAAACAGTTTGAGAAAATGTTACTCTTCATGTAGTAAAGTTTCTAAATTCCTGTACATATAAAGTGTAGAAACCAGGGTTGGCAAAAACCATGGTTTTTATTGAAAAAAAAAAAAGTTTTTTTTTGTTTAAATCAGTTTTTTTTTTTGTTTAAATAATTTACTCTATGTATTTATATTAGATATAAACAGAAATTAGCTTGTTTCGCCTTGGTCTTATTATGCAACAACAAGGTTATGCTGGAAGGGGTCACATAAGCTTAAAACGGAATCCAAACAATTTCTCTGCTTACATCCAAAAGAAATTGTCCATTTGGACACGAAACTGGGACTAATTGGTCACGAATGCTATTGCCGACTCACTCATGAAGGATTCCTGATAAAAATACGTTGTACTGATCTTTACATAGGCCTACTTGTTAATATAATTGTCAAGAGTCATTTCAGAAGGACAAAAAGATAAACAGTTATACAAGTAAAAATATTATGCAGAATTATATACAAATCGGGTAACTCCCGCCTTAGCCATTGGGAAAATCCTGCTATTACTTTAAATGTATTTGTATCTAAAATTTTAAGGTCAACGTATCATAATCACTACGCCAAAACTGAGGTATTAAATTACAAACTTGGTATGTAGATATCATTCAATAAAATAAAAACCAAGTCAAATCCAAGCTGATGTTAGAAGCTACGTAGGCAGTTGATAAATTTTGTCAATTTCTATCATTATATTTAAGCAACCTTGGCTTCTTTATAAAACAACAGGCATTCATTCAAGTAGAAATATATAAATTGGTTTCATTTCGTATGTTTAGGCTTAACATCCTTATGAAATACCAAGGTTATCACGGAGAAGACTTTTGCTTAGAGGGACACCTCGAATCGCTACTTGGTTTACACTTGAAAGATGAGTTGTGGTTCGACCGAGAATTGAACGCGGGACCCCTTGATTAAAAGTAGATAAACGTAATGCGGATGGTTTGATATGTGGAAACGTCACCATGAAGTTCACACGATTTTAAGCATTTTCCTTCTTCTTCTTCTTCTTCTTCTTCTTCTTCTTCTTATTATTATTATTATTATTATTATTATTATTATTATTATTATTATTATTATTATTATTATTATTATTATTATTATTATTATTATTATTATTATTGGTTTAAACCAGTTGGTTTTTTTTGAAAAAACCCAGCTGGTTTAAACCAGCCAACCCTGATAGAAACCCATTAAATAAATGTAAAAGGGATTTCATCAGCCTGTTTTTATTAACTACAATGAAAAATATATTTGATTTCAGTCTCAACCTCCTGTTAGTGGGAGATCTATCCATAATACTGGAGTTGTAGGAGATCAACAAGCTGTGGTGGGTAATGGACTTGCCGGAAGGATACAACGTATGCAGATTTCAGGTAAATTTAAAAAAAAAAGTATTATAAGTTTTATTTATTTATTGAACAAATTCTTAAATACAGCATAATATTGCCATTTTGCACAGGGAAATGATAACAAATAGGAGAAAAAAAAAAAACAAAGAATCGAAAGAAAGTATCAGTAACCATAACAATAGTAGTGTCAACAAAGAGTATAAAAGTAATATTATTTGGCGTTTTATTGTTCTATCAAACACCGAGTAGCTAAAAAAAAAAAAAAAAAAAAAAAAAAAAAAAAAAAAAAAAAAAAAAAGTCCATCTCAGTTGTTAGATAATTATAATAGTTCGGTAGTCTGTGAAAAGAGATCACTGTATAATTGCCAACGTAGGGCGTGCAAAATGGAATAGGTAGGTATTACGGATTTTGCGGGAAAGAACACGTAAGGATAGTTCTTAAAGTAGGGTTTCCGATCTTAAGTTTCCATTAACAATTTCATGAAGAAATTTCAGGTCAGAGTTATCTCTCGGTACTCCTGGGATCTGCATAATAAGATATCGCAAGAGTTCCTCCATAGGTAATATTTGAAGTGCGGGAACACGAAAGGTCCTTTAGCAATAAAAAAATTGAAAATAGAATCAAGTCTAGAGAAACGTGTAGGTGCAGCCATGGTCCATACGGGAGAGCAGTATTCGATCTTGGGTGCAATTCGTGTTTTATAGAATGATGCTAATGATGCCACAGTGCGTAGTTCAGTAAATCGGGAAAGGAGCTCCAATATATGCATTGATTTCTTAAGTATTGAGGAGGTGTGGTCAGAGAACGTGAGTTTCGAGTCAAAGATGACACCAAGACCGTTATGACTAACAAAATGTGTTATAGGGAAACTTAATATAATATTCGAAGAGAACAGGAGACTTTTTCAGAGTAATGGTAATACTGTCTGGCTATCAACCTTATGCTTATATATTAAAGAAAGCTGACGGAACAGTTCTCACTGATACAGATAGCATCTTAAATAGATGGAAAGATTTCTTTAACGATTTGCTTAACACGCAGCCAAAAACTAATATGCGTGGAGAAAGGGAGATAGATACACACCGCAGAACCATATATTCTAGAACCCAACCGAGTAAAAGTAGAAACCGCTATAAAGAAATTAAAGAAATACAAATCTCCGAGTGTAGACGAAATTCCGGCTGAGATAATTTTAGCTGGAGGCGAAAAATTGTAAAACAAGATATACATACTTATTCTCCTTATCTACAACAAGGAAGAATTGCCACAAGAGTGGAAAGAATCAATCATTGTTCCAATTCACAAGAAAGGCGACAAAATTGACTGTAATAATTATGGAGGAATTTCTCTTCTGTCAACATCCTATAAAATCCTTGGAAGAATTCTATTAGGAAGATTGACCCCATACGCAGATGACATTATTGGAGATTATCAGTGCGGATTTAGACGAAATCAATCAACCATCGACCAAATATTTACCATTCGCCAAATATTCGAAAAGAAGTGGGAATACAATACTCCGGGACATCAACTATTAATTGATTTTAGAAAGGCAAACGACTCGGTCAGGAGAGAAACATTATACAACGTTCTTACAGAATTTGGAATACCGAAAGAGCTAATTAGATTAATTAAGGTATGTTTAAACGAATCCCAAAGTAAAGTCCGGGTAGGAAATTTTTTGGCCACGAGCTTTCACGTCGAAAATGGCTTGAAACAAGGAGGTGCCTTGTCGCCATTATTATTCAACTTTGTTCTGGAATACGCTATAAGGAAAATTAAAGGTAACAACCAGGGCCTAGAGTTGAACGGTATTCACCAGGTTGACATATGCTGATGTAAATTCAATAGGGGATGATAGGAGAACAATAGAAAGAAATGCAGAGATCTTATTAAACGCTTGCAGGGACATGGGTTTAGAAGTAAATGTAGAGAAAACTCAATAACTGGAAGTGCGTCGCATCCATAATACGGCAAATTATGGATGCGTTAAAATATTAAATTATACTTTTGATAAAGTGGATACTTTCAAATATCTAGGATCAATAGTAACAGACGAAAACGATATTCACGAAGAAATTAAATGTCGTGGAAAATCGTGTTACTAATCAGTTCAAAAGCTCTTGTTGTCGCGAATTCTGTCGAGAAATTTGAAGCTTAAAATATATAAAACGATAATCGTGCCTGTTGTTCTGTATGATGCGAAACATGGTCGCTCACTCTGAGGGAAGAACATAGACTGAAAGTATTTGAGAACAAGATCCTGAGACGAATATTCGAAACCAAGGGGAACGGGAATGGGGAATGGCGGAAACTTCATAACGAGGAACTACATAATTTATACGGTTTACCCAACATTGTTAGAGTCGTCAAGTCTAGGAGACTTAGGCGGGCAGGTCATGTAGCTATAATGGAAGAAAGTAGAAATACTTTCAAAGTCTTGAGTGGGAGACCAATCGGAAAACGACCATTAGGAAAACCTAGGTGCAGATGGGAGGACAATATTAAGATGGATCTCGCAGAAATAGAAATACAAAGTAGAAACTAGATCCAGTTTGGTAAGAATAGAAGTCAGTGGAGAGCTTTTGTGAACGCGGCATTGAACCTCCCGGTTCCATAGGCCATAGAGAGAGTTAGAGTTAATGGTAATACTGTTAAGTTTCAAACACCTCATTTCATACCAACCTATAAGGTAATTTATGTCTTTCTAAAGGGTCATCGTGTCATGGAAAAACGATATTTCTGTTTCCGTACGATATTTCAAACTTCCGTACGATATTTCGAATCCTAGTAAAAGATCACTAGGATTCGCTGATAAGTGAGTAGAGGTCCAGGATAAATAGCAGGGGCCCAAATACACTCTCCTGAATCATACATGAGAGGGAGAAATGTTCAATGTTCTTGCTCTTGCTACTGACGCAAGGATCTTGTTCGATCCCAGATTATGGAAAGAAAAATTAGTTGAAAATTTTAATTTAATTTCCACGGCTATGCCGTTTAGACTAATAGAGACGTACGATTTACAAAAGTTAAGTATGAAACAATCGTTGGAGGAAGCAGAACCTCGAGAAAACACATAATGCTTCATTATGGCTCTTTGTGAACTCCGTCCATTATTCTGATAATTATGCTCCATAATTCAAAATTTTATTTCTATTGGTATTTAGTTTGCCGTAAAAATGAATCACTTACTACATATAAAATGACAAAGCAAAGCAACTTTTATCCTGTACTTCAGAACAATTCCGTAAAAGCAATTTGAAAATGAATGTTTTGTAATGAAAACTTCAAGGATTGTGAGAATTTTGTCGAAGACGTTTCACAGCAGTGTAAGGTCCAAGAAGTCATATCTAATTACTTTATAAAAATATCTCCTATCAGTTGATAGAAGACATTAACACGTTGGCTGCCGGACCTGAATCACCCAAGTTTATGTAAGTCTTGTGTAATTTGATACACATGTCAAGAAAGTTACTGTTTGGTGAATTCAGGAATTAATATCAATCTAATGAAGATCAGGCTTGAATTTTGGTTATTCATTGAAGAAACTCATTATAACACAATGACAGAGTAAAAAATAAAGCTTCTTTCAAGGGGTTAATTTTGTGTTGTAGCCTTTAGTCTTTCTTATTATACTTTAGGCCTCTCTGAATAATAATTAACACGTTAACTGTGTTAAGATATATTACAAAACTTAACTACCGGTGACTGACTACAAGCTGATTACACACACAGACTACTCTACATCTTATGACAGGCAATGTTGTCAGCCCTACCGTTACAACTTCCTCTTTTGAAACAAACAAAAAATCATTCAACCAAACTGGTTTTCTTGTTAATCTTTTAGATCTACGAACTCCTGTGTCAGTTTCATTTACATTATCTTGCATTGTTACTGTGTCACTACCTGGAACATTATTACCTGTGATCCTTCTATCAGACACTACTTCGCTGTTAACATTACTTCGTGAATCATCATGTGTAACATTTTCTGTTTACAATTATCATCCTGTACCATTATAAATTCAGGTTCATTGTATGATTTTCTTAGATGAATTCTGTTTCTTCTGAGAACTCTGTTATTAATATCTTTAACAACGAAAGATCTGGTATTTGCATGTACGCTTACGATTTGACCTGGAGTCCAAGTTTGACCTGTTTGTATCAGACAGTTTTCCCCAGGCTTTAATTCTACCAATTGTTTTGATTGTCTATCATAATACCTTTTGTCTTTGTTTTGTTTTTCTCCTAGAATGTACCTACATTCTCTTGTACTTTCGGTTTTAATACCACCTTGTGTATAGGCAACTTTGTTTTAAGTGTGCGGCTCAGAATTTGGGCCGGTGAAAGCTCACTGCCTAATATAGGAGAATTCCTATACTCAAGTAAAGCTAAATAATATTATTTTCCTTCATCGTTACACTTTTTAAGAATTCTTTTTGCTATGCCTACCGAATTTTCCGCAAGACCATTTGATTTCGGATATCTAGGACTACTGTTAACAATCTGAAAACCCCTCTCTTTAGCAAATTGTTTACATTCTCTTGACCCAAAAGGAACATTATCATACACAATAATAGCTGGAATTCCATGCGTCGTAAAAATTGTTTTGAGTTTTTCTATCACTTCACCTGAGGATTTTGAATTTAACGGTGACAATTCCAACCATTTACAATAGTAATCCATTAACACAAGAAATGATTTACTACCATATTCTAAAATATCTAGACATATCTTCTCAAAAGGTAAACTCGGAATTTCATGCGATTTCAGTGGTTCTTTACAATTTGATACTCTGTATTTTTCATAAATTCGGCATTTCAGAACCATGGTTTCAATATCAGTTGATAATCCAGGCCAATATACCACTTGCCTGGCTGTAGGTTTTGTCTTTTGTACACCAAAATGTCTCTGATGTAACTGATTAAGAATATCTTTTTCTCAACGTTGTAGAAACAATCATCTTTTGATTTAAAAAGGCAATACCATCCTCTACTACAATCTCATGCCGTAATTTGTGGTAAAACCTGACTGACTCATCGAGCTGTTTTGTATCTTCAGGCCAACCTTCATAATACAGTTTCATAATTTTACACAAAACAGGGTCCTTTTTTGTTTCTTCAATTATCAGTTTTTTTCTTTGACTCAGTAGCTTGTACATTAGCAGCTAAACTGTGTATTACCTCTGTAATAAAATTATCTGACTCACCCGTTTCATGCAAAAAAAAAACACGAGACAACAAATCAGCAATGTACATTAGTTTACCCGGTACATATTTCAATGAAATATCATACCTTAACAATCTAAGACACATTCTTTGTAACCTACTTGATAGTATATCTGATACATTTTTCTTTACAATAGCGTGCACTATACTCAACAATTCTTTTTCAGTTTGAGCATATGATTTCTCTACTTGAGTAAGGCTACGTGAACTAAACGCTACCGAGTGGCCATCTTGCATTAGGCAACAGCCTAGCCCTTGACTTGATGAATCACATTGTATTACTATTTCTTTCTTTGGGCCAAAGGTACGCAAAACCGGAGCAGTTGATACAATCATTTTAATTCATTAAATACTTTGGTGTGAGCTCTGATAGTTGAATATTGAGGAATAAACCTACTTAAATACGTAATCATGCCTAACACCCTTTGCATCTCTTTCTTATTGGATGGAATACTCAACTCTGTGATAGCTTTAACGAAATCGTTGTTAGGTTTCATACCTTGCTTATTAAAAATATACCCTAAGTATGTCACAAGTTTTTTAGGATTAAATTTGACATTAAGCTGCCTAGCTCTATCTAGTACTTGCTCCATTATTTTATCATATTCCTCCTCTGAGTTTGCTGCAATTAACAAATCATCAGAATATATGGCAACACCTGGAATGTCACCAAAATAATTCATATTGAGCTTCTGAAATATTTCCGGGCCAACTGATAAACCAAATGGTAATCTTAAAAATCTCCAGCATCCAAAAGGAGTACTGAACGTACATAATTTGCTTGAGCTCTCAGCTAATTTTGCATGCTAGAACCCATCTTTCCAATCCAGAACACTAAATACATTTTTATTACTTAACCTTGCACTAACTTCCTCTTCTGTTGGAAGCAAAGAATAATTTCTTTTCAACGCTTTATTTAGGTGTTTCGGATCTAAGCAGTCTTAGTGAGCCATCTTGTTTCTCTACAATGACGAAATTACTAATCCAGCCAATAGGGTTTTCCTCTTTACAAATCATTTTTTCTTTTTCCAACTTATTTAACGCATCTTTTAATTTTGGCTGGATTGTCAACGGTATCCTTCTGGGAGGTCTAGTTATAGGTTGTACCTTTTCGTCAACCGTAATATGCAATTTACCAGAATATTTACCTTGAAATACATCATTGTTGTGCCTTAATAATTCATCTTTGTTTACATTTACGGGGTTTATTGACACACGTTCTATTAACTCTAATTTCACACAACCATCCAGACCTAATAACTGTTTGCATGCGTTATTGTTATCTTTATTTAAAAGAAAATCTATGTTCGCTTGTATATTTTTGTGAGTACAACAGAGATTTACAATACCCAGCGGTTTTATTTTTGTACCACCATAAACTTCCAACATCACATTTGTAGGCCTATATTGTGCTTTTGAGTCAATTTGCTTGGAAACCTGTAACGGAAGAATATTAGCTTCCGCTCCCGTATCAAGCTTGAGCTTAACGTTTTGATCTTGAATTTTTACTATTTCAGTCCATTCACGCACTTCTCCCACTTGTGTAACTGAACAAACCTGGGCAGACGATATCACTAACAAATCAGTCTTCATCTTCCGACTGAATTTGGTTATGTTGCACTCGCTTGATCTTAATTTTGCACCCCACTGCAAAATGGTTATAGGCCTTGCACTTCCTACACTGCTTACCAAACGCCGGACAACTTGCTTTACTGTGCGACGTGTTACACTTTTTACATAAATATACTAACTGTGAAGTACTATCACTTCTACGTGCCTTATTTTTATTTTTCTGTTCCCACCTGCATTTGTTTACTTGTACTTGGTCGTAATTGTTACGTTGTTCATCAGTCAAATTGAAAGTATTAAAAAGTTCAACTGCTTCCTCACCTATTACATTGAGTAATATAGCAACCTTTACGTTATCCGACTTAGCACTATGTCCTGCAACCTTCATGTATATAGTGAAACTTTGCTTAAAACGTCTCCACGAAGCTTGGATATTTCCCTCCAATTTTAATTCTTCTGGTATGCGTGCAGATTCCATTTTCGCAGTGTTTTGAAAACCACTTACTCGCCACAGAACAGCTATATTATTAATAGGAACTTAACGTCCACCTGAATACTGGCGTATTTTCACGACTGCGCCATGTGTCGTAGCCTTTAGTCTTTCTTATTATACTTTAGGCCTCTCTGAATAGTAATTAACACGTTAACTGTGTTAAGATATATTTATTACAAAGCTTAACTACCAGTGACTGACTATAAGCTAATTACACACACAGACTACTCTACATCTTATGACAGGCAATGTTGCCAGCGCTACCGTTACAAATTTCTCCCTCTACATATCAGAATTGAATATTGAAATGATTATGACCCAATATTGAAATTATGGATATATAGAGTTTGAGATCACTTATTTATAAATTATGTATTACAATCAATGCGTCGATACCTACCGAATCGATGTACATTTCTTCTGGCAACAGATACGCATTTTAATAATAAGGTACCTCTTCATATTGAGCTAGAAGATAAGCAAACAAGCAATAGTACTTTGTATGAGTTTAATGCATATTGACCTTGTATAAAATAGTAAGTAGCTTGTTATAAAGCAAACACTCAACTTACACTAAATAGCTTCTCCATACTCATTGACTGTCTAAGATTCTATGAGCAGAATAATTACTACACGTCGAGTAGCTGCCGTTTGATAAAAGGTATCTGTAAAGAAAAGTATAAGATATTAATAAAAAATTAATATATTATCGGCTATAAGTAAAACGTGAATAGTAAACGAACACGAGGATTAAGGTAATTAGTCAATAGGAACTTATATATATATAAAAAAGATTAACCATAGAAAGACCATGCTCGCATCTGCAATATGAATTACTTAAAAAAAAACTGCAGTATATTGCAGTTGAAAAATAGCGAAGACGAACCTTTCATCAAAAGAAACAATAAAAAAGCAAGAGAATTCTGAATACATATTAATCCGTATGAACTACATAAAAAAAACTCTCCACTGACTTCTATCCTTAGCCAAATGGATCCAGTTCCTACTTTCTATTCCTATTTCTGCGAGATCCATCTTAATATTGTCCTCCCATGTGCGCCTAGGTCTTCCTAATGATCGTTTTCCGGTTGATCTTCCAGTTAAGGTTTTGAAAGTCATACTTTCTTCCATCCTGGCGACATGATCTGCCCACCTGAGCCTCCTAGACTTAATGACCCTAACGATGTTAGGTAAGCCGTATAAATTATGTAGTTCCACCATTCCCGTTCCTCTTGGGTCTGAATATTCGTCTCAGGATCTTGTTCTCAGATACTTTGTCTGTTTTTCCCTCAGAGTAAGCGACCGTGTTTCGAAACCATACAGAACAAGAGGTATGATTCTCGTTTTATACATTTTAAGCTTCAAATTCCTCGACAGAATTCGCGACAAGAGATTTTGAACTGAATAACACGAATTCTCTGCCTTTAGTCGACTTAATTTCTTCGTGAATATTATTTTCATCTGTTATATTGATCCTAGATATTTGAAAGTATCCACTTTATCAAAAGTATAATTTAATATTTTAACGCATCCACAATTTGCCGTATTATGGATGCGACGCAATTCCAGTTATTAAGTTTTCTCTACATTTACTTCTAAACCCATGTCCCTGCAAGCGTTTAATAAGATCTCTGCATTTCTTTCTATTGTTCTCCTATCATCCCCTATTGAATTTACATCAGCATATGTCATAACCTGGTGAATACCGTTCAACTCTAGGCCCTGGTTGTTACCTTTAATTTTCCTTATAGCGTATTCCAGAACAAAGTTGAATAATAATGGCGACAACGCATCTTCTTGTTTCAGGTCATTTTCCACGTGAAAGATCGTGGATAAAAATTTTCCTACCTGGACTTTACTTTGGGATTCATTCAAACATATCTTAATTAATCTAATTAGCTTTCTCGGTATTCTGAGTTCTGTAAGAACGTTGTATAATGTTTCTCTCCTGACCGAGTCGTTTGCCTTTCTAAAATCAATTAATAGTTGATGTACCGGGTATTGTATTCCCATTTCTTTTCGAATATTTGTCGAATGGTAAATATTTGGTCGATAGTTGATCGATTTCATCTAAATCTGCACTGATAATCTCCAATAATTTCATCTGCGTATGGGGTCAATCTTCCTAGTAGAATTCTTCCAAGGATTTTATAGGATGTTGACAGAAGAGAAATTCCTCCATAATTATTACAGTCAATTTTGTCGCCTTTCTTGTGAATTGGAACAATGATTGATTCTTTCCACTCTTGTAGCAATTCTTCCTTGTTCCAGATAATTAGAATAAGTATGTATATCTTGTTTTACAATTTTTCGCCTCCAGCTAAAATTATCTCAGCCGGAATATCGTCTACACTCGGAGATTTGTATTTCTTTAATTTCTTTATAGCGGTTTCTACTTCTATTTGGTTGGGTTCTAGAATATACGGTTCTGCGGTGTGTATCTCCTTTTCTCCACGCACATCAATTTTTGGCTGCATGTTCAACAAATCGTCAAAGAAATCTTTCAATCTATTTAAGATGCTATCTGTATCAGTGAGAACTGTTCCGTCAGCTTTCTTTAATATATAAGCACGAGGTTGATAGCCTTTCTTAAATTCGTTGATCCCCTTATGTCTTGAATGTTTCTATATTTACTATTATCTTCAAGTTCCTTAATTTAAGCTTTCAAAAATCGCTTTTTTTTTTCGAAAAGTTTTGGAAGTTTTCCGCCTGATGTCTACGAAATTTTGTATAGGTACTTCATTCAGATTTTGTAGCCATCGTAATTTTGCCTGTTTTCTCTTCTCTGCTAGTTCAGTGCATTCCTGGTCGAACCATGGTTTGTTCCTATATATTTTCGCGTGTCCCAATTTTCCTTTGACTGAAATTTTAGTGCTGTCTCTAATTTCAATCCAAGTATCCTCAACACTAGTACACTCCGAATCTTTTAAAGCCGAGAATCTATTCGAAAGTTCAATCTGGGTATTCCTCTCTTACCTGGCTCTCATCTAATTTTTTAAAATTAAATCTCTCCGTTTTCGGACATTGAATATTTCCTTTATTCAACGATAATCTCTCTTATTATCGCTGCTATCAGGTAGTGGTCAGTGTCACAATCAGCCCCTCTAAACGACCGGACATCAATTATGCTAGAATACCTTCTTCTATCTACTAAAACATGATCAATTTAATTATGTGATTTTCAATCTGGTGAGGTCCAAGTGTATTTATGAACGTCGCGATGTGGGAATTTTGTACTCTTCACGATTTGGTTTTTGGATGTTGCAAAGTTCACGAGTCTGACACTGTCATTACTTTCCTTATGCGGACTTTTGTTCCCTGTAATCGGTTTGAAAATGTCCTCTCGTTCTACCTTCGCATTGAAATCCCCAAATTGAATTTTCATATGATATCGCGGGAGTTGGCCAAATATCTGTTCCACTTCTTCGTAAAAACTGTCTTTTATATCGTCATCCTTATCTTCTGTTTGGGCATGTACATTTAAAACAATAATATCACTCTTAAGGGTAATAAAAGAAAGTCTGTCAGTAATAAACTCAACCCGCTTAATTGCTGGTAATATTCGTTTGTGAACGAAAACCCCTGTTCCTAATTGGTGATTTTTGTTTCCTTTCCCGTAAAAGAACGTAAAATTTCCGGAATTCACAGATCCATATTGTATTTCTTTAACTCACTCGTTACGGATTTTAACGCGCCTGCCCTATAAAGACTTGTAATATTCCATGTTCAAAATCTTATGTCCATTTTCTTTTGCTGACGTCGTGCCAAGTTATCAGTCCTTGTCCGAGGCTTTTGTGAATGTTTCTGAACAAGGGCTTAAAAAAAAAAAAAAAAAAAAAAAAATATTATTACAGGATGAGGTTGTTAGCCTTACCCAAACCCCCAAGCTGGAGGACCACTCTTTGTTGTCTGTCCACGACTGCTTATTCAGTATATTCGCAGCTGACCTCTATATCTAGAGGCCTTCTTTTCGATCCGATATATATAGAGGATATTTTACAAACTAACTTACTTTGTTTGGGAAAACATCTCTATGTACACATATCCTATATACATGTACACCTATGCTTATTGTGTAGTTCACGATTTTTCGCATTTATTATATTTTTCCTTTCGCCCTTGACTAAAATTGAATGATTAATAAGTGGAAATTATAGAAAGCAATCCTTGTACGAAAATGTTCCCAAAAATTATTTTTAAAAAATTATAAAATTATAAGCAAAAAGCAAAATTAAGCTCGACTGAATCTATTCTGCCAGTCTTGCTTTTGACTGATTTTTTTAGTATTTGAGGGTGTTAGTCTCGGCGTTAGTTCAGAGACACCAATACAGGCGAACGATATAGCCACTGGACTAAACGTTTCGAAGAACAAAGTTCGCGTCAGAACATTTGGGCAATATATGCTAAGGACAAATTCTAATTGTGTCGCTAGTGCCGATAGGCTCAATAATATGAATATTTTTGAATTGTATTAGTATTAATTTAAATATGCTAAAATAGAAAGTACAAGTTAATTATATTTTCATGCCTTGAGAGATAAATTTATACCGTCACGTTATATTGTGTATTATATGATTTTGGAAGAATTCATAAAGCTTGTATTTTTATATTTAATTTTACATCACTTGAAAATAACTACACAATTTATTAAACACTTTAAATTATAAATTTGATTTATATATATATATATATATATATATATATATATATATATATATATATATATATATATATATAATATACACTTCAATTTATAATTTAGGTGTAAGGAATATGCGAGTTTTACAATATTAATTAACTGTAGCCCATTAGAAGTGTTACATTACCATTTTTTTTACTTGACTTTTTGAATAAATCTTTCCATCTATCCATAATCTTGTGTCATTAGTGTCCATGACAATGCTCTTGAGTGGAATATAGTACAGTGAAACCTGTCTATGTTGGCCCTCATCGGTTCCATCGAAAAGTGGCCAACTTAGACAGGTGGTCAACTTACAGAAAACAAGTATGATTAGTGTATTTTAAGAATAGGATTTCTAGTATTACTTGATTATAAAATTTTAATAAGCAGTGGCACGACAGCTACTTATAAATAATGCATATAGTGTAATCATAAAAATATACAGTACTAAAAAATATTAATGTTTAATATACATGGATACCTTTCTCTTCCTGAAAACTAGTCTGGTACATTGGATTATTCGGATTGAAAACACAATAACACAAACAACCATGAAATAGAAGCGTATGTACGCAGTTTATTGAAATTGATATTATAGCACACTGAGTTATTCAGATTGAAAACAAGAAAAGCTAAGTTATAAATTGAGAAGTTCATATGCAATTTATATGACTTCTTTTCAGTTGTTACTGAATGGTGGTTCATTCTAGACGTATTTCTTTTATTCTTTTTAGCAGATATGCATATTCTAATATTGTAGTTAACTACCTCTTGTTAATGAGCTAGAAGTGTTTCCCTCGGAGCAAAAGATGTTTTGAGAAAATCTTGAGGGAATTCATATTTCAAAAACTCCGCTATCTTTTGACAAGCCGACAGGTGCCAATATTTGACAATTGAGATGGTTAGTTTTAACCTTGAAAATTTTCCGGAATTACTAAAGCTCCCCACTGATGAAAAGAGCTGATATAGCTAATGGTTTTACCAAAACAGACAGGGTAAACAAATACGTACAACCATTTCCTAAATTCCTGTACGTGCTTTTTCTTATTCACACCTTCCTTCACCACCCCTTTATCAGGGTAGTCTTCTGGCCATTGACCTCGAAGAGCAAATCGCGGGAATCTTTGCTTCTTTTCTCCAGTCACAAATACAGAACATCTGCCTCTCATATGGGAATTCGAAAGAGTTAAGAAAAATAACAAAACGTTATTTTGCGTGGCCAAGATATGCAGGTAAATTTATCATTATCATCATAGGATAAACATTGCTTCAGTGTGGCCAACTTCCAAGATAGACAGACAGATGGCCAACTTATAGAGTAGTAAGTAACGAATGTCTTATGGGAAAATGCAGGTTCAAGACGAACTAGGCCAAGATAAGCAGGTGGTCAAGTTGACAGGTTTCACTAATTATTTTCAAATATGACATAGTTCGTTATTAGGACGAGGTAATATAGTTAGACTAGGAGCTAAACGCTGGGTTTGTGAAGTTATGGACATTTGCTTAAAATTCTTTAAGAGCACCTAACTGTGAGTGAGATATCCATGTACAATGGTGTTATATTTAAATAGGATAGGATGATATTAAACTCTCCCATTATTCTGACACAAACCACTTCCTGTCTGTGTGGCCCCGCGTAGCGTAGTCACTAACGCTCCCGCCTTCGATGCGAGCGGCCTCGGGTTCGATTCCCGGTGGGACCACTCGGTGGAAAAAGTGTAAAACGCTTTTTCAGGACAGCCACCCTGAATGAGGTTTTCCTGGGTTTTCCTCATTCACACCAGGCAAATACCGGGGTGGTACCTAACTTATAGGTCCCAGGTTGCTTTCTTCCTTCCCCCATCCTTTCTTCCTTCCCTTTCTCCGGATTGTGTGCTCGCCGACGGACGTCACACAGTGGGGCCAAGGCGGACAAAATGGAATGTCATGAAAGTGACAATTTGGGCGATAATCTATACGTTTTCTATAGTAAATGAAGCGAGGAATCCGATTGTGATAATGATTTTGCAATTAGCATTCTTTTGCAATTAGTAAATTGTATTTAAAACTCAACAATGTTGAAGTTGCTGAGTTTACGTAGGTTTATTGAGAGGTAAAATACAGTTTTGCTTTATGGGGGAAAAAATAGCTGCCCTAACGTGACTGATGTGAATGCAGGCAAGCATGCGACAAACAATTGGTTCGCCAAAAAAAAGTTACATAGAAGGGGTAATTTGAGCAAAATAATGAATTTTTCAAGGAATTGCACACATGTCTAGGCTTATAAAAAAAGCTCCGCTGAACTCCGCTCTAATTAAAACGTTTTCATGAAACTACTGTAGTAAACTACTTTCTCTGTAAATTGCATCACAATATGCCGCAAAATGTAGCCATAGCACCGTTGTAAGCTGGCTGACTGCTTTGAGAAAACCCAGTTCCCGCGGAGCAACATAGTAGGAGGTATAAATAGGGCCGTGTGCAGCGAGTACTATAAAGTCAATTGGCTATCATGGAGTTTCTATTCAGTAGTTACAGTAGTTGTTTCAGTGAGAGTGTGTGCTCTTTTCGTATAATGGAAGAAGCAGTAAAATATGCCGAACTTTGTAAAGTGCTACTTACAGGTGGATCAGTGGAGTGTTTTATTCGCGAAAGATATCAGCACATGCATGAAGATAAACTTTCTCGAATTTGTAATGAAATAAAGAAAAGATTTTTGACGCATTATGTACAAAAACTAAAAATAGTTAATCATAGTAAAACATATTTTCGCAAGAAGTATCGCGAGTGGATGAATGGTGAATTTGTGATTAGTTTCCCCATTGATGATGCTCATTCGCCGAAGTCTTCCAATCCTGTTGGAAGGCCTAAAAAGTGTTTTGAAGATTGTTGTGAGAGAAGTAAAAGACGTAAAGTTCACGATCTAAGAGCATCACATTCCCAAAGCGTAATAGATGCTGCTGCTTCGTCGTATTCAGGAAACACATCGGAAAGTTTCAGTGCTGATTTTGCATTATCAATCTTTACACAGGCTAAGCTTTCCAAATATCAATACGAGGTAATCAGAGCTGCCACAAAAGAAAAAGGGTTCAATATTTTCCCCAGCTATAAAAAAAATCCAGCGCGCAAAGAATGATGTCACCCTAATGATATCAAAATTACCGAGACCTCCGCAGAAGTCCCGCTCCAAAGTTTACTTAATCATACAGCCGAAAGGATCCTAAAAACAATAAATGAGAAGGAATTAGAAAAGTTGAACTGCCAGGCACTGACAATGCATACAAAATGGGGCTTTGATGGCTCGTCTGGCCAGAACGAGTTCTCTCAACGGTTTGCAAGTGAAAGTGACGCGAGATCAGATGCTAATTTATTTATGACTTCTATTGTGCCTTTACAAATAACCCTACCTGGGAATGAAGATAAATCAATTTGGGATAATCCTCGACCTTCCTCGACGCGACACTGTCGATCACTCAGGTATTAATTCATAAAAGAGACACCTGAAATAATAAAAAATGAGAAATTGAGGGTTGAAAGGGAAATCAAGAACTTGCAAGAAACACGATTGAACCTAGGGCTCAACTGTATCACTGTAAAACATGTTTTACATTTGACAATGTTGGACGGAAAAGTTGCTCAACATATTAGTGAGACATCTGCAGCAAGTAACTGCTTCATTTGTGGGGCTCGCCCATCGGAGATGAACGATTTATCGAAACTTGAACTGAAGCAATCTAATGAAAAAGTACTGCAGCTTGGGATTTCACCTCTTCATGCTCGAATCAAGTTCATGAAATATGTACTACATCTAAGCTACAATCAACAATTCAAGTCGTGGAGGACTACGAAAGATACTCTCCCAATCAAAGAAGCTGCAAAGAGACGCATCCAACAACGATTTATGAATGAGCTCGGGATTAAAGTTGATGTCGTAAAACAGGGTTATGGTTCGACAAATACCGGAAATACCTCCAGGATATTCTTCCGACATTTTTCTCTAACAGCAGAGATTACACACATAGACGAAAACTTGATTTGCCGGCTTGGTATAATACTGGAGGTAATTAACAGCAACTCTGCAATTGATTCAGATACATTTAGATTGTACACAGCAGAAACGGCTAAATTAGCTATACAGTTATACCCGTGGTACTATATGCCTTCTACAGTGCACAAAGTATTGATACATGGGGCCGAAATAATACAAGCTGCAGCTCTGCCTATCGGGTTACTTTCAGAGGAAGCGCAAGAAACTCTTCATAAAGATTATAAGGATTACAGGCTTCACCATACAAGAAAATGTTCCCGTACAGCCACCAATAAAGATGCGTTCCATAAAATCCTCGAGTCGTCAGACCCATACATAACTTTTCTGAGGCCCGAACTAAAGAAGAAACATCTTCCTCTAAGTACTGAAGCTACAGGATTATTGATTTAGATTTTCTTTGAAAAACACTTGTCTTTTCAGTTCCTCCTGTAAATTATTTCTAAAGTGTGTTATACATATAAGAATAATATATAGATTTTTACACCGTTGTTAATAGAATGAACAGCCTTTTCCCGACATGGATAAAGCAAGTTGTTTTTTCACTTTTAAAATATACAAAAATCGTTTTTGAAGACTGCAATTTAAGTTTTGTAATTTTCAAGTCATGGACTTATGAAAACACTCATATAAATATACCGTTTCTTTGTATTATAATTAAGATATAAAATAACACAATATTGTGTTTAGCACACTTTTTTGTATATGTTATTTCTCTATGATTTACTTATTCTACAATATTTTGCAGAGTGACTTCCTCAAATTGTACTTATATATATATATATATATATATATATATATATATATATATATATATATATATATATATAGATAGATAGATAGATAGATAGATAGATATTTCTGACTAGCATCATCCATTGTATGCATCAGAAGTTCACACAGCTCAATTTCATGTTCTGCTTGAGAAGATACCTCGCGACATCTTGAGTGCAGTCAGTCGTAACGTTCCGGAAATTGTTTCATTTGATACACCACCACAACATACAAGGGAGCACACCATCGTCTATTTCTTCTACCAACATTACACTATTATCGAGAATTTTGTCCGCAAAACGGGTGTTCGGCCCTACTGTGCGTCATCCCTCAAAACGTGAAGCCTAGAAATCTAACTCCTAATCCTGTCTATTATTCGATCCATCACTGAATTTTTGTCCTCTAAATTATTGAATTCAAATTTGTAGTTTGCTTCCTACGGTTATAACCTAAAGGAGACAGTTAATAATGTCTATGAAATAATGGATGGAATGGGAATGTGGGAGGAAACGGGAGATAGATGCTCAGTTACGAGTAAGACATAGATTGTCGGTGTACCAAGTCCCAAGTGGATTTTCACGGTGGATCGTTACTAGGATCACTCGTATGTCCAAAGGTTTGTACAAGTTTGAAACTAGTTCGATCCATTCCGTACTGGCTTGCTTAGTAACTCGGGCGTAAAGAAGTCCTTACTTTATTAGTTCCTTTATGAGAGTTGTACGCCTATCATTACAAGGAGATAGGTTTAGATTTTGAAATGCTAACTAAATCACTACTTTTAGAAAAAATATATATATAAGACAGATATATCCATGATAAGGGACTGATAGTTTCAAAATAATTGAAACCCCTTTGTATATTTGCAGATTATAATCTTTGAAGAGTATGTCGTTATTAGGAAATAATATCTGTCCCATAGGATACTATCATCTTAGTGGCAGTAGTTCAGCCTTTGAAAATATTAATGGAACTAACGGAATACCATGAAATTTCTGCCCGTACCAACACAAAACTGCCATGTTTAAGAACAGGTAGTAGCCAGAGCGGAACATACGCCTGTTTGGGTGTTCGCCACAAATAAATCTTGCTTGTTATTGGGAACAAGTAGAAAAATGATTAATCCGACCATATTATTTGCTTGTAACCATCGGTAGTTCATGTTTTATGTTCTTAGCAAAATGTTTCGTAACGCTGATATGTTGACAGAGTGATGAAACTTTCAAAATTGCAACCCAGCTGAATGTTTTGATTATGCATCTCTCGTCTGACTATGAACATAGAAATAGCTCGTTCTAAATGCTGATTAAATTCTGCAATCAGTTTTGCTACATTATTTCTACTTTTTTTTTTTTTTTTTTTTTTTTCGATGAAAATCCTTTCAATCTTTGACATCTCTCTTACCTACATTGTTCCTCTTTCCTGATGTCTTGTTACAAGTTTTGCATGTCATCATCACATTGGATAATGTTGGCCTTAATATACCTAACACCTGGTCTTGGATCATTTGCTTCAACTAACCGTGAACCCACAATTTGCCCTCCTTTAAAATCAGAAAAGTCTCCTCCATCTTACACAATCTCAGATATTCTCACTATTACCCAATACAAGATAGTCGCAGTGCACGAATACCCAATGTTACTAAGTCAATAAGATTATGTATCATGAATGTTCTTTTCGTTAAATGATTACTTAAAAAAAAAAAAAAAAAATAGACTAGACTAAATGGTACTTGGTTCACAGCACATTACTGATTTGTGTTGCAAATAGTAATATTTTTATTATTTATTTATTTATTTTTAGAAAGGCCACCGCCTGGACCTGGAGGAGATGTTTCTGGTAGTCGTGGAGCCATTCGTGGTCGAAAGCAGTTACCAGAACGAATGGAAATTTTAAGAACAAGACCTGACAGAATACATTCCAAAAAAGGTACTTTTAAAAACGAAATTATTTACTTTGAAAAAAGTCCAAATATATTCTGATATATTTTTATGATCGCTGTTTAGCATGAATTTATCTTCAGAGCTCATGCCATATAGTCAACAGGAAAAAAAAAGTAAGAAAAAGGAAGTATGGTCTATCGCATAATTTACACTCTTGTAATTAATAATGATCTATAAGAAAAGGTGTTACAGCTGTAAGCTGAGAACGCCTTTTGAAGTGTACTGTTTTGCATGTTGTTAAATAAAAGGTATTTATGAAATAAATACATTTACATTGTGAAATTCACCCTTCTGAAATGCCATTATGAGTATTCAGGATGTCTACTGATACTGGAAATACTTGAATTATACTGGAATTTAATTTTGATACTGGAAATATACTAGAATTTTGGTCCACATACTGGAAAAATCATAAAACTGGTAATTTGTCAACAATATTTTTTTGTACTTGTTTTATTAGTCTTAGGAACAATTTTGTATCAATTGAGGTTGTAATTTTTTACAAAGAAAGAATTGTATACATTTTGTAATTAGACATTTAAAGCAATGGGTGGAGTGGAGGGCTGTGAGGGGGTTTGGGAGGCCCTTTAAAAATGTTAAAAAATCATTGTGTTTAAAAAAAAATCAAGGCTAAATAAATTTACTAAATATAAAATATTCTTTTAATGGTGAAATAATTACAAACCTGAAGTCATCAAGAGTGATTATTTCTAAACAACTTTAAAAAAATCATTATATTAGGTACTGGAATTTTGCTGATAGTTATACTGAATATACTGGAAACATACTGGAATTTTGAAAATGAAACTCAGTAGACACCCTGGTATTCGGGGATCGTTTGTCTTATGTAAAAATTAGTGTCAACTTCAACTGCAATAATACATAATCAAGAATTTTTAGTAATAACAGGACTTTTTTCTAATTCTAGGTAAGAACTAAGAACGTTTATAGTTCTTATTTGAAATTAGAACAAAGTGAAATAGTGTTTCTGTAGTAATTTCTTTACCTTGCGTTTAAAGGTATTACTAGTGATCAGAAAAATGGAAACATCTGAACAAAATTGCAACTTACCAGATTAATATAGTGTCGGCCCATCTTTCGCCTTCATAACAGCCTTGATGCGACGTGGATGGAGGCATAGAGGTCGTGAATGGTAGCAAGTGGAATTTTACACCATTCCTCGTGCAGGGTATCGGCCAGTTCTGTGAGAGAGGATGGAGATGGAAATCGTCGCCGGAGTCGTGTTTCCAAGACGGACCACAGATGTTCAATTATGTTGAGATCTGGGGATTGGGCGGGCCAGGGGAGGTGTTGAACTTCATCCCGATATTCCTCAAACCCGCTGCAACAACGCCAGCTGTGTGAATGGGTGCATTATCATCGTGGAAGATGGCGTCATTGTCCGGGAACAACATACGGACCATAGGATGCAAGTGGTCTCCTAAAATTGCGACATAATCGTTGGCAGTGATTCGTCCGCTAAGTGTGACCACAGGACCCAATGAAAACCATGATATGGCGGCCCACAGCATCACCGAGCCGCCGCCATGTTTCACAGTTGGGCGGAGATACTGCAGATCATAAGCTTCTCTGGGCGTTCTCCACACACAAACACGGCCCGTGGTTGGGAATAGGCTGAAGGATGACTCATCCGACCATATCACACGTTTCCAGTCCTCAACGGTCCAAGTTGCATGGTCGGCACCATTTGCGGCGTGCGAAAGCGTTATGGTCCCTGATGAGCGGTTTGGCCCGTGCAACAAGACCCCGTAAGTTCATGTCATGTAATTCGCGGCGGACTGTGATTGTCGAAACAGGGTGGGGGAGGTGCTGATTGAGTTCCTCCGTCACTTGCTCCGCAGTGGCACGACGGTTCTGCGTGACAATGCGCTTTAATACCCGGCTTGACCTGTCACTCATGATTTTCTTCCGCCCACTGTTCCGCTTCCCCGGTGTGGTTTTCCCGTGTGTTGTGTAGGCCGTTATCACTTTCGACACTGTCCCACGCGACACACCTAACACAGTAGCCACTGCCGTCACACTCACTCCACATAACCGCGCACCAACAATTTGCCCTTTTTGAAAATCTGAGAGGTCTCCCATTTTACACTACCTCCGTCTGCTGAAGCCACTGAACACTGCTGTTCCACTGCGCCTAACGTAGTATGGAGACCGACCTAACACACCACCACCAGCGGTCCAGCGCTGCGGGCGCCACGACACCACTGCCAACCCATACATCTGACGTGTTGCCAACTACAGGTGTTTCCATTTTTCTGATCACCATATATATATATATATATATAATACAATACAATACAATACAGTTTCAGTCCCTCGAGTCGAGTGTGATCTATAATTTGATTTTCTTAACTGAAATGGAAGTACGAGTAAATATACTTCCCCTCCTGTTCTCCTGTTGTATAAGTGAAAATCAGAATTGTTTCAAAAATATTGTTTTAATGCAAATATGAAACTGCTCTGAAATGTTATACGAAGGAAAGGGATGACATGTTGATGCTTTGAAACAAATGTAAATATGCGTGTACTCTTCTTGTTGATTCAAATTTGAAAAACTGAATAATAATAATAATAATAATAATAATAATAATAATAGGGAAAAATAAGGAGGAAAATAAGTTAATCAAAGGCTGTCCTAATTAATGCTTGTTGGTTCGATAGCTTTACCATAAGAGAAGTGGTAAATGTAAAACGTGATCTACATGTTTCCCAACAGTCTCATTGTATTTTAAGTATTGTTTGAATTCTCTTAAGAAAATATGAGGATTCATTGCAGCCGTTTCAGTGGTTATAATCTTCAGGAGATTTAGTAGACTTGCAACCACACTTTGTATTATTAACTCTCCTGGGTGCGTCTTCCGAATTTGATGGTCATTTCTCTTGCGTCAACCGTTTCATCTACAAAGAAGAATGATTTAAACTTTATCATGTACAGGTCACATGGAATAAATAAATAAAAATACATTCAGACTTTATAAACATCCTCTGTCACCAAAAAGTGTAAAATTCAGGCCCCTCCTATAGACATCGCTTTTACGATGGCACTTCTGTGTGTCGGATGGGGAGGATTGCATGCTACAGAGAAATTTCGGCAGTAAATTACTACTAGAAGAAGTGGAAGAAGATAGCCGTTTTTCTAGTAGACAAGTTTGCGAAATCATTTTAATTGATACAGCAAGTTGACGTTAATTTTAGCGTAGTCAGTGACTGAAGGTTAGAACACTGTGGTGTGGAAAGCAACGGAAATTTATAATACCATTTTCGTAGTTAGTTATGAATAGAAAGTACGGCGTTTCCCTTCTTCTTAAGATTAGGAATTCGATGTAGAATTGAGAATGAATTTGTATGACAAAAATCAAATGGATTTTCTTACATTAAAATATCCCGGAGGTGAAACATTTCTGTGATTTCGTAATCGGAACTACAAGAGATGTAAAGATCAGATTTAAAAAGAAACTAAGTGAGAGGTCCGTACTAAGTGGAAGGGAATTAGGTGCTGAGTGAAACTAAAAAATGTAGAGGAAGGCATTGTGACGCTTTAAGAAGTTAGTTGGACCGAAAGTGATAGCCTCGCTATAGGATAGTTCATGGTTTTTTGCGGGAAACCAACATCTTAATTTAGAAACGGCTTATGCTAGGTACTTTATAATGTCGTACATCAATTGAAAGGACAATAGGTTGACATAGATGTTCAGGCGCTTACGAAGGAAATTGAAGACTGCACTAACGTAAGACAGTTTTCAAAAAGGAAGTGGAACACGTTTTCTCGATTACTTTTCAACCTATAGCATGAAAATAATTATATGTGGAGTCAAGGTAAAGGTAAAACAATAAGAAATATTCTAGTAAGAAATACTTACACGAAGTAAATGGAGGAAGAGTGATAAGATTTACAATATACAAAAATTAGCATTTAAATCTACATACTTCCAACATACACATTGATAAATAAAAACCGACTTCTCCGGACGGTTAAAGTAAGATCTCACCGACAACGATAATCGCGTGGGATGCTATACATTACACACATTTAGGATCTGTACGACTTGCTATCTGCTCGAAGAGTTGGGATGATTACATGTGCTGGAAAGGCGAATATTAATTTTTTTTAAACACATTATATTACGTAATCGGAATGTTAAACGCAGTGACGACACCAGCTGAACTTATATGGGGAAGAGGGAGTAAGCAAGCAATGTCGGACTGGCCAAGTTGAGGGCCCTTGACTCGGGTTCTGAAAGGCCCAATATATATATATATATATATATATATATATATAAACAAACTTAACATGTCAGTTGCAAAACATGATAAGTGACAAGATCATATTTCCTGTATTGAATAAATGTGAAATACATGAGAGGACAGCTGAAAGCGAATAAGCGCAAGGGACCGTTACGGACTAGAGGAGGCCTTTACTAAGTACGAAGTTTTACTAGCTCACGGGACCGTACTGATATGAGCAAGAAGGGCCCGAGAACACTTCTTTCGGAAAGAACTTTGGCTTTCGCAATCTTTTTAGTAGGAAGACTCAAGAAAGCATGTGTGATCGACCAAGACCTCGTAATCCTTGCGGGGTAGGGTGGAGCGTTTTGCACTTTTGTTGGAAATTCGATGACGGCTAGTGCGGAAAAGGTGCCATTAGTGGCACCGATCTTACTGAATTTTTAATTTATTTATTTATTTATTTTTTTTTTTTTGGACAACCCCTTATCCTGCCTCAACGGACTGAAAGTTTTTAAGTGTTTGGTTAGGCAACAAGCACAGAATGACAGAAAAGCTACTTGTGGTCGCTTTTAGAGTTAACTGATGGCTATAATACAATTATTTTATTAAAAGAAACTTGTAGCAATGCCAGTAAATAATTTTAAAATGTTTGTGAGTCAAAGTACAGCTATATTAGCTCAGTTGTTGGAATTGATGTCCAGATTTTGTTTGGAATGCCACGTTAACGATGATTATAGGCAAAGCTCTTAATATAACACGATTTCTTTTTGGCAACTCTTCGCTTGTTATGTACACCGACAGCAAATGCCATCTAGCGGCAGGCTATACAACTTCGTGGCTGCTTACTTTGGCCACGCTCTTCGAGCGTCGTCGCAACGTCCGGCTCGCCTCGTTGGCTCCAGAACCTACGCTTACGTTACTAGAATATTCTCGCTCGAAGTTCGGCGGTGGTATGAATATTCCCTACTTCGGCCAACCAATCCAACAGGCCAGTTTATTGCAGCTTAAGCTTTAACGGTTTTAGTTCGCTACTGTTTCTGTTAAGACAGAGAGTTTGTGCATTGTGCCTAAAGTTACAGTCTTAGTGCGATAAGATTCAGAGATATTTTGTATACTTTGGTTTCCAAGTTCGGAAGCAATGGAAAGCAAGATGAAGAAAAAGCCTCATAGCAGACCAACGTGGGAAAGTGTGAAACAAGGCTTATTTGGCACTCCAAGTGAAATGAGTGAAGTGCAGTTACTCACGTACGCTGACGTTATGCGACATTATCATTGGTTTCGAAGTGGTTTAAATCGTGACGAAAGTGTAACTAAATTACCAGTGACTGACATTTGTAAACTAGTTGGACAAAGAGTTGTACATATTTGGCTTAAAGCAAGCATTCCTGTGGTTTCAGAAAAGAGAGTTTTTGATGTGCTGAAAACATTTTGTAATAAGTGTTGCACCAAGGAAAAACATTTCAGTCTACAAGGACAAGAAGCAACACTTCGTGCAGATTTTGTTGCACACGCGGAAATGTCTCTTTTTGATATTGCGTCTTGCAAATGTAAAGCCGCCGAAGATTGCAACTGTGAGAGGACACGCAAGATTCCGAAACGAGAATTCAAGTTTCTTTTGAACCAGAAAACATTACGGAAAATGAACATTGGTAACATTGACGTCCGAACAAGCAAATATGTCAAAGATGTTTTCCCGTAAAGTGAGCAGGTCTAAGGGGCAGACAACCAAGAAAGACGCCGGAAGTGTTGAAGCAAGTCCAGTGGGATTAGGCATAGGCACAGGTAAGATACTGGCGTCGTCAGGGGAATCCAGCGAAGCTGTTGAATCGGGAAGCAGGCGCGACCAAGAAGGAAACATAGCCGAAAGCGCATCTGTCTTCAAAATACAGCGGAGGCAGCGTTTAGAACTGGAGCTTCAGACGGACAGGTTGCTTTGATCGCTTCTGCCGTACTTCAGGATGCGAGACTCATAACGCCAGAGGACAAAAATCTTGTTGCTGACAGATCTAAGGTACGAAGAGGAAAAGATAAAACTGGGTGAGAAGATCCAGAAAGAAAAGGCTCACCTAGGCCGTGCGATTACAAATAGCTACTTCGACGGAAAAAATGATGCAACTCTTGTGCAAGAAAAAATTAACAGCAAACTACGAAGACGAGAGGTTACAGAAAAGTATATTACAGTTCTATCGGAGCCCGGTTCAGAATACTTGGGTCATGCCACACCTAAGTCAGGCACTGGCAAGGATATTGCCGACTCAATATTGGAGCTTTTAGAGAAGAACCAGTACGACGTGTCAAGTCTTGAGGCAGTCGGCAGTGATGGTGAAGCCACGAACACAGGATGGGATAAGTTAGATACAAAGATCCCTAGGAAAGGAACTGCAGCATTTCATTTGCCTTCTTCATACCAACGAGTTGGCATTTCGACACCTGGTTACCGAATTGGATGGTGGTACGACCGGACCCAACGCTTTTTCCGTCCCCATCGGAAAGAAATTAAAGGATTGTGAACGTTCACCGATCGTCTCCTTTACACCCATCCTGTTGAACGGGTGTCTGAAATGGAAAAAACAGATGGTTTAAGCAGCGACCATAATTATCTCTTTGAAATTTGTAAGGCAGTTGCTACAGGAATGTGTACTACCGATCTAGCAAACAGAAAACCAGGATCATTATCACATTCACGATGGCTTACATTGGCCTGTAGGATGCTTCGCCACTACATCAGTACTGATAAACCTAGTTCAAGTTTGTATCTACTTTGCCAGTACATTGTTAAAGTATATGCTCCCGTCTGATTTTCAATACGGCGAAATCCTTCGTGCGAAATGGGCGCCATGCATCTGTTTAGCATAGTTAAGCTATCACGTTTTCTGCCAGAAAATCTACAACACATAGTTCATTCTGTTCTACAAACAAACGGATACTACGCTCATCATGAAAACCTGCTGATAGCGATGGCAGCATATGAAAAATCGCATATTGGAACTTTAGGCTGGAGAAGGATAAAAAAGTGCTGCAGCTAGAAGACTCCGAGATCAAGCCGCCCACGTGACTTCATTGTTCCGAAATTAAACTTTACAGCTGAAAATTACTACGACATGATTAATTTTCCTAAATGTCTAACAGAGCCGCCAATCACACGAATCATAACGGATCAGCAGCTTGAAGAAAACATCCGAACTTCAGCTACTCTAACAACAACATTCCCTTGCCATAGTCAAGCTGTGGAACGCACAGTGAAGCTGGTGTCCGAGGCAGCGTCGAAAAAGTGCGGCCAGAACGCAAGAGATATCTACGTTAGAGCCAAACTGAAGTCTAGAACAAGAATGCCCCTCTTCGAGACCAAGAAAGACTACGTGACCTAAGGTCAAATGTCAACGTATGCCTACTGGGTGGGTGGTGGGCGGAACTCGATGTGCAACCACCTCCCCGTGGTGAGTTCTGGGTTATGTTGCGTACAGAGCAAAATAATTGAAGAGTTGCGCAAAGAAAATCGTGTTATATCAAGGGCTATGCCTATAATCATCGTTAACGTGGCATTCCAAACAAAATCTGGACATTAATTCCAACAGCTGAGCTAATATGGCTGTACTTTGACTCATAAACCTTTTAAAATTATTTACTGGCATTGCTACAAGTTTCTTTTAATAAAATAATTGTATTATAGCCATTAGGTAACTCTAAAAACGACCACAAGTAGCTTTTCTGTCATTGGTGCTGTTCGTCTTGCCTAACCAAACACTTAAAAACTTAAGTCCGATGGGGCAGGGTAAGGGGTTGTCCAAAAAATAAAATAAAATAAATAAATAAATAAATAAAATAAAATAAAAAAATCAGTAAGATCGGTGCCACTAATGGCACCTTTTTTTCACTAGCCGTCATCGAATTTCCAACAAAAGTGCAAAACGCTCCACCCTATTGCGGGGTCCCTCTGGCCTCAGGCCCTTGGCAATCGCCAAGTAGCCAACATGGCCAATCCGGCACTGGAAGCAAGCGGAGAAGCACAGAAACTTCAAATTTTAGGAGCTGCTTTTGTATTTTTTTATTTTTTTTTTTTTATAGCAAAAATAATACAGTGCTTGCGCTCTGCAGTGTAGTGTAGTGCAGTGCAGTGACGTGACTGTTATTGTGAAAAATGCATTGAAACATTCACTCTTTTGCATGTGTATATTATGTTGTGCGAATGTCCGAGACAGACAAGAACGAAATTTAACTTTCGACTTGATGGAGACATATAGTGCACAAGAAAGACGGTTTGCGTTACATTGTAACCAGGTGTTGTGCTCAAAGGTCGGTTCGAGTTTTGTTGAGTATCGAGTAATACAGGTGTATGTTATGATAATAATGGAGCAACAAGTGTTCTGTTGGTTGAACACGTGTTTCGTGCGGGTGTAAAGTAGAGAGAATGTGAGAAACTCAAGTCATCGTGGTTCAGTAGTATTTGAATCGACCTTAAACTATTACAATACTGAGGAATGCTATTATATATAAGGTACATACAATTTGTAGATCACCAATCTTTACTTTGAGTGCTCGCAAAAGTGTGTACGAGGATTGATCAGTGCCCTCAAGCTGCAAGCAGTGGACATTGAAACTGGAACACTCGGTAGAAAGTCACATTTTGTATTTAATAAGGTGTTGGGACGCCTTGGTGGCCAGTACAGCAGCAACATGATTTGGGAAGGATTAATCGAGGTCCTGCACCGTTTGCAAAGGGATTTTCAGACATTCCTCTTCAAGTGCAGTGACAAGTTCAGCACTTGCACGTGATGGAGGAAGACGTTTCCTCGCTCGATCCTCCAACAGACCCCATACAGGCTCAACATTGAGATCCGGCGATTGAGCGGGCCGTCGCAGATGTTTAGTCTCACTGTAGTGCTCATCCAACCACTCTGTGACAAGTTTAGCAGTGTGAATGGGGCAGTTATCATCCCTGGAACACTGCACCGCCGTCCGGGAAGAGTGTTCGAATCATAGGGTGTAAATAGTTCTACAAAATGTTCCTGTAATATTTGGCAGTGACATTACCTTCTAGAACAATTAATATTGCCAAAGCCTGCCACGATATTGCACCCCAAACCATCACGGATCCGCCTCCATGTTTGACTGTGGGTACTAAACAGCATCAGAGGGACTTCTCCAGACGAACACGCTTTGCTGCATTTGTGCTACTGATGAAAGGCTTCGCTATTGCAACCCTGCTATGGATGTTGGTCTTATGAAGGTATCGACGGACTGTTTTCGTGAAAACAGGGTCTGTGAGGTGTGTATTCACTTCTGCGGTGATTGCTGATACGGTGATTTTTCATTTTCGTGCAACAATCCTAGTCATTGTTCTGACACTTTCAGACAACTTCCGTTTTTCCCTTCAGTTGCTCCTTCTGAATATGGTCCGTCCTTGCTGTTCATATGCACACATCACCTGGATACTGTAGCTCATGACACGTCAAAAGGTGTTGCAGTTTTGGACACAGATGCATCTGCTGGTCGCGCCCCTACGATCTGCCTTCTTTTGAAGTCGGATATGTTCGCAATTATACCGCTCTATACACACGATTTGACGTTCCCTGACGAACCTCTTCCGCTGAAGTAACTATCAAGGAACCGCACACGTGACTCATTGCCCAAAAGTACATATGAACTATCAGATGGCTCTGGTGAGCTCTGCGAACATCCTATACTATTTGCACAAATATTTGTTTCAATTTCTATTACCTGTAAGATAAACCATTTTCAACATAGTGAAGTGTTTCTATGCATCTCTTTGCCGTAATGCATTGCGGATTCACTTCTTGAACGCACTGTAGTTCTACATTACTTGATCTACATTACAATATAACATGTCTGGGGGAGCAGATGAAGCCACCTGAGACCACCGCCCACCCCCTCGCCCCTCCAACATCACTGGTCCTACGTACACCTACTTGTGTACCAACTTTAAATTCGTACTGGTTATTTTCGAAGCGTTCTTACATAAGAAACATATTATTAGTTTAGTTATTTACATAAATGTGAATGTTCCTATCATTGTTTTCAAATACACTATACAGCAAATAATGTTAATTAATTATTTCTTTGCAGGTGTGTCAGGGCGACCGATACAACTATCATCGAACTATTTTCAGTTGCTCTCAAGTACTGACTGGTGTTTATATCAGTATCGTGTGGATTTTACACCTGAAGAAGATAGAACAGCTGTAAGGAAAGCTTTACTTCGAAATCACAAGGAAAATATTGGAGGATATATATTTGATGGAAGTATGATGTATACGTCCCATCGATTGGATCGAGATGTATGTACTTCCATCCATAATGTGCATGTTCATATAAAGAGTAGTTCATGCGAGGCATTTATTGATTTATTTATTCTTTTGTTTTTTCTGGGAGGCAGTGCGCGAGATTTTAAAATTTACGGTGATAATATACGTAATTTAAAAATGGAGTTGTCAGCAGTATTATCTACTTAAAAATCAGTTTCTTAAAACCAATTGAATAAATTTTATAATCTGATTGAAAGTAAAAATGTAGAATATTGAGCTAAATGTGCTGGTGTCAGTTTGTCCCATTGGGGTTTAAAGTTCCATTTCAGCATTGAGGCTACAGCAGGATATAGATAGTAGTTTAATGTAGAATTCTAACTAATTACCTCCACACGGGAATCAAACCGAGACTTCTTTGCAGGTATTGGCAACTTTATCTATACTTGCCACAACACAAATAACTCTTTGTGATGTAATAATTTTCGTTCCTTTAATCAATCTGAAATAAAACGGAACAGTATTGAGAGTTAGTGATACTGAAACACAAATTCGTGAGTTGTACTGCATTTTTGCAAGGAACCGCCATATTTCTGTCATTTGGTCCCGGAGTGTGACTGATCGGAATAGAAACGGAACTTTTGAGACGCTTTTGTATGCACCAGTGTTCGAAAAAAATGTACTCTTGGTAATACATGTAGTGTCCCAGGAGGAGTTGAGTTTAGTTGATTTTGAATTCCCGTTCAGCAACGAGGCTATATGGGACGTAGACCTACTGATTAACGTGGAATCCGAACCACATGAGTTCCTGTCAGGAATCGAACCCGGGTCTCCCACGCCAAAGGCGCGTACGCTAACTGATTTGCCACGACGGAGCTCTGTCCCAGGAGAAAAGGAGAATATTTCGGGAAATGATAGTATCAGTCATTACAAACAAATTAGTCTACATGAAGCACAATCGATTTGACTTCGTTTTCGAGATATCGATATATCGAAAGACCAAGTTATTACATACATGTAGGTTGTATCCCCATATCTCAGATAATGATGAAGATATTCCTATCATCTATAAGCATCAAGCAGGGAAGAAAATAGACTTTCGAAAGGTATAGCATTAGTTACATTCAAGTTGAATTTCAAAATTCAAAATTTTTATACCTTCGTGTTTGTTATCGAACCCCGATAACTTAGTAATGAGAGTAAATGAGCAATATCAGTACCCAATGTACGCTATAATACAACGGGTAAGTGCTCAAATTTATGTAGCAATAAGACTTACCATCGGCGACACACCACAAAGAATGCAAGTATTGAGAAAGCAAATAATAATAATAAAAATAATAATAATAATAAAACTCACTAAATGTAGCTTTGCGATATTGTGCAAAATATATACCATGTAATGAATAGCATTTTTGTTGGATATCTGCAGCAGCTTGATAACCCAAAATGAATACATAACAGTAAAAAAAAATCATGAATAACAGAGTTCATAACATTATGCACTTTATTTTTGATAGACTGTTCGAGTAATGAATGTTACCATCATACAAAACTATACTTAGGACTGCGATGGCTCAGTGGTAGAGCGTTCACCTCTGTTGCATAGGGTCCCGGTTTCAAACCCTGGTCCCGCCAAGTGAACTTTGTGGTAGCCAAACACCGTGTGCGTGGATTTCCTCGGGGTTCTTCCGTTTCCTCCCACTTCCGCATTCCACCATTTCATTCATCTCTTATCATCACAGCCTCCATCAGCCTAGCTGGCATAACCGTGGGACGTAAAACTCAAAGATTTCATTTCATTTCAAGAACAATATGTAAACAGTGGGAATTGCACCCGGGTCTTCAGCGCAAAGACACTTAACGATAAAATATTTGTAAGGGTCCACTGAGAATATCATCACAGTGAATTTTCTAAATGTCTCCATGTTGTTGAGATGTTGTGCAGTGTTGTGAGTATAATGACAGGATGCCTTGTCATGTTGAAAAATCATCCCTATTCGTGTAGCTGGGTGAACGTCTAATTGCAGTCAAAAATCGTGCTTCAGAAAATCAGGTAGTTCTGCTCGCCATTCGTCCAGGAACACAACGAAGCCAGTAATTAAATCTTACAGAACCCTGCACCACACGTTCACCGCAAAACGTTCCTGGAATTTGTAAATTGAGTGCAGATTTTGTTGCATCCATTGATGTGCGTTTCGGGTGTTCACGCCTCTTCCGGTGAAGTTAGTTCCGTCCGTAAATAAAATGTATGAAAGTTAATGTCTGTTTGCCCGCACCCACCGACAAAGTTCCTCACGCAGCTCACCGTCCCCTCCATTGCATATAAACCTTCGAGCAGTAGCCAATCATGTTATACGTCCACTTGTGGCAGTTTTGCGGATGCAGGTTGTAGTTGTTTTTTTAATTTTTTTTTTTTTTTTTTAATTTAAAGAACATTTTTCCTCGTCCCATGACAACTACCATGGTCGTTCAGATGACAACTGTGCATTTGGAAGCAGGCCACTTTTACGCAACACTGTATACATACATGAATACATGCCGATCAGATGTACTGCGCTCAGTATACCGTCGTCTATATTCTACTGCACACGTTGAACTATAGACAACGAATATGTCCGTATATTTGGCATTTGTATACAAGTGCGGCATTTCGTAACACTTCGAGCTGCTTTTATGTCATATAACATTTAACTCAGTTTGTTAGCATCCCACATTGTCACTTAAAATTTATTTACTTGAATAATTAACCTCTTTATTACTTCGCACTGTCACTTCACATACTCTTTCTCTTCCTGTACGTACTATAATACTAATTCACTTTCCGTTCAATAGTATATTCTTTGGAGTTCGTAAGATTGCTGCAGATGTTCAATACAAAATGCAAAACGTAACATAATCTTAAAGTGTTTGTTGACTATAATAAGCCTCCGTTCATAAAATGTGTTTCATTTTGTAATTGTATTAATTTCTTATTCTTCATTAGCTATTAGATCGAACACTAATTGATAGATTCTTCTTAGCACGGCCGTCTGTTGGCAATCAAGGAACATTCTTTGATTGAATGAGCTTATGTATTGGTGCATAATAGCCCTTTAGAATTGAAACTTGATTGAGTTATCACAATAATATTGATCACAAAATTACTTGATTTCCAACATATGTAACACATATACTACTTCATATGCTTCACATTATTATACTCTTTGAGATGAAACAATCCTTCGAATTTTGGTATTTGATGTTTTCATTCTCGATGCTGTATCTACGATGGTAGTAGTCATATTGCTACCTTCACATTTGCAATACAACCGTGCACAAATTTGGACATTTACGCAATGTATTATAGCGTACATTGGGTAGTGATATTGCTCATTTAATCTCATTGGTTTTTAAACTTTTAGGGTTCCCTATCCAAATGTAAAGGTAAAAATTTGGAATTTTGAAAATCGGATTTCTTTTTTTAAAAAAATATATAATAAAGGGGTACTTGAATGTAAGTAACATTATATCTTTTAAAAGCGTATTTTCTTCCTTGTCTACATGCTTTTAAATGATAGAAATAATTTCATTATTACTGGAATTATGAGACTTGTCTTTCTTTCAATTTATCGATGTCTCGAAATATAATTCGTGTAAACTTTTTTGCTTGTAATGACCCGTACTCTCATTTCCCAAAATATTTCCCTTTCTTCCTGGGATACCCTGATACTATACTGACACATTGTAATATTCTTGATTATACCAGCTTTGCATATTGCAACATAATTAATCAACTAATTGCTGAGCAAAGCAATAGATTTTTTATTATAAAACTGATATCGTGTAACAGTTTTTTCCAACTAAACGCTTTGGCTTCATCAGCGATACACGAGAATTAATTGCAGATTAAATACTACGACACAGCTAATGCCTTCCTGTAACCAGATTAGTAACTGACAGCATTCACAAACAAACCAAAACTGATGCAAAAATTGCTAAATTCCCTTCCTCCGTGCTGAGACTGTATATACAGAGTAGGGACAAGATCGCTTTCCCCAAAATATGAGGAAATAAAATAAAAGAAGCGGGTTGACTTAACAATCTTTATTGCACTTACAAATACTGTTCAAACTGTCTCCCACCTTGTTCAGTGCACAATGTGTATGTATATCTCTTCAGCACTGATTTGCAAATATCATGACACAACCAAGGATTGACATTCAATCTCTCGAATGATTGTTGAATTACCTGTTACAGGTGATCCAAATCCTGCGGTTGCCCGGAAAACACCTTGTCTTTGACAATATCCACATGAGGAAGTTCCATGGTATGAAGTTACACGAACGGAGTAGCCAATCTGTCGTACCACGACGACCAATCTATTCATCGAAATGTTGATCCAAGAAATCCCTCACAACAATGCCAAAGTGTGGTGTTTTCGTAACGGGGGTTATTTCCAAGTTCTGGAACCTAGTAGCGCAGTTCTAGAAGAAAAAAAGAAGGCTAATAGGTCGCTTATTTCATTTCGTTCCGTACTTGTTTTGGGGAAAGGGACTGTTTACCCACCTGTACACACACTTAATAACAAAGAAATCACAAACAATGCTGAATTTGCAAAACAAAGCTAACAATTAAACTTTTATCTTAAGGCTTCTTTATAACCTATTGCACCATTTATCAGTTTTAATACCTGATTTCCAGTTCATCACTTTCTATTTCAATGAATCTCGTCTCTTTCTATTTCTTGATCATCTTTCTTTTTTCTTGGCCTAGTACTTTCACCTCATTAACTGCATACCACGTGTCACTCATATGTTTGTAGGCTATATTTCATATCTTTCTAACCTTACGTCGTCCTTGTATTGTTTAATTCGTTCATTTAAATTTTTTACTGTTTCTCCAATATAGCACTCTCTCTCAAACACTCATTGTACTGGATTCTATAAATTACTCGCTTCTTTTTCATGATTTTCCCTCCTTTTCTCTCCTCTACCTCCCGTACTACCTCCCTATTTCCAGTAACCTTTTGGTTCCTTCCCATTACGTCGAGATACCTCTCATTTTCTTTGGCGTTCTTTTAATTATTTTCGTATCTTCCCTTTAAATTCTCTATTCTCCAGCATATTATCTTGTCCTTTTCTTCCCCTTTATTTCTATCCGATCTTCCTACTCCTCGTTTATTTCTCCTTTCTTGATCTCTCTTCTGTACTCGTCCTTCCTCACCGTTTACCTACTTAATCCTCTCTTTCATGTTGCTAATGAAGTTTCTTTTCGTCGAGTAGTCCACCTCACTCCTAGCATTATAGAAGTTTCTCGACGCCAACTTTTCTGATATCCTCCCGTCCTTTTTCCTTATCTTCATGTCTAACTACACTATAGCCTCTTCCTTTTCTACTTGCAGCTCCAGTTCTATGCCTCCCCTCCCAATCTTCAATTTCTTTAACAAATTTGTCCAGTTGGCTTTTTGTTCCCTTGCATACACCTATGCAGTCATCAACATATCTATGCAGGCAACTTTGAGCCTGTGCTCAGCCTCTCCTTAATTCTAAATAACTTATCACCTATGATACAGTAACTGTTTATCCTCGTATCTCTTAAGGACTCTTTTAGCTCTTCCCGACTCTAGCCATTAATCCTATCTTTCGTCTTCTCTTTTATGACCTTCACTGTGTTCTTTCCTCCTAAACTTGGGAACATAGCTTTCACATCAACACTAAACATTATAGTTTTAGCTTTAATCTGTCCTCCTTCCTCCAACCTTCTTCTTAGTTCCATCGAATTTCTCACCCTACTACTCTCTTGTTGCGCCTTCTCTCTTTTTAAATCTCGTTCTCCAGCGGTTTAAAAATATTGGTTCTGGAATCCAACACTGATCTTAGTTCAACTTCTTCCTTTTGAATTTTCGGGAAGCCCTGGTGTCCCACCTTTTCATTTATGTCTCTTTTATAGCCTTCTTTCATCAATGATACTTCCACTTTTTCTTTAGTTTCTTCACACACCGTCTTGTCGCCTGTCAGCTGATAAGTTTCGTAAAGAGCTCACTCAGTTTTTCTCTGAAACATTGTTTCTCCATCATCACAATGGCATCACATTTTTTGCTTCCTGTATACATACACTCATGGTCAAAAGTCTGAGCAAACTATTAGTTTTATAGAATTTTCCAAATAAAAGATGTTATGTCCAGACAAAACTATGTTTAGTAGACTGGTTTTTGGAAATGAACAACGTTGTTCACATAAGCATGTGAAAATTCATTATCTTATCGAGACAAATTTATTGAGGAAAGCTGCTTGGCAATAAATAATGTTAGATAACTAATGAACAGAACTAACGTCGTGCTTTGTTTGATGGTACATCATTTCAACGATACCAAGTGATGTGTGTATGAACCCTTGTCAGTAGTTGTCTCTTTACTTCAACGAATAGTTGTGTGTGCCCTATTCAATTGTAATTTGGGCAAAATTGGATGCAAATCTGTGACATATTATTTCATGTTTTCATTTGCGTATACCAGTTGAATAGTGTAAAGAACATGCAAGTACTGTAAAATGAGGAATGTGTTAAGTGGGAAACTCAGAGAGAAAGAGTTCCATTTTCTGCGAAAAATCGGTCACAGAATCCCAATGAATGTCCAAAAGTAACAACTTCAGTAGAAAAGCAAGCACATTAAATAGACATTAACCGGTCCAGAAGAACCAATAGAATTATGGAAGGGACATTTCCAATCGGTATCAAATAGAACGGTGGCCAGCGCCTTCAGATCTATGATCTTAGGAATATGATTGCGGTAGAAAACCACTCCTTCAAGCGGGAAACATTACAAAAAATACTCTTAAAAAATGGTCGATGAACAATGGAAGAGAGCATTCTGGGCTGACTAATCTAAATTCCAACTTTTCACCTTCCAGTGCTGGAAGTTTGTGTATTGTCGTCCCGAAGATAGCTTCAGTGTTTGGGAATGCTTTACAGACTACCAAGTTGATAATTTCAAATTAACGGAATAATGGACAAAAATGTCTTTCTCAACATTTAAGTGAGACTTGGAATGCTATCAAGAACTCAGATTTGGGGCAGTAACTTCGTACCACAACAGGATTACCAACTCAAACATTGTTCCAAGTTATGCAGTAATTATCTGCAATGCAAAAAAGACTCTTACATCACCAACAAATGAAACAGTCGCCACAGTCAACGGATTTGTTACCTGACGAGCTCTTGTAAGATAAATTTTACAGAACACCCCGTAAATAGATGCAGACGAACACTGAAGATCTTTGGAAAGCTCTTCAAAGTTACTGAAGTTGCATACGTTCACAAAAGTTGGATAAATTAATCAAACAAATGCGCGGAATTTGTAAAGCTCTTATAAACGCTAAGGATCGGCATTTCATTGAATGCAAACACCTCCATAAACTTGTCTCAGTGGAAACAAGATGATGTTCTTTAATTTCTTTATATAAGCAAGGATGTTTATTTTACAGAGCAAGTGCAACAAACTGGGTTTTGTATGCATACATTTTTTTTTAATTCTCCTCAGACTTTTGATAATTACTGTGTATACTGGTGTGAAAAACTTTAAAGACGAGATAGGTAAAGTACCGTGAAACATTTCGTAGTTGATGGAAGTGAATGAAAGGTCGGCATATCGGCTGCACTGTTTGCCGTTGTACCAAGAACATCAGAACTGGACCGTGGAGGAGTGGGATTGCGTTTTCTTCTCTGATGAAAGCAGATTCTTTCTGATAGTGATTTAGAAGTACAATCACCTGGCAAGAGAATGGACCCTAGGAACATTGTCGAACATGATCATTTTGATGGCCCAGTGTTGTGTGGGGCATACCGACCTCCCAATTTTTGAACGCGTACACTCATAGGTCAACGTTATTGTGACACTGTACTCCTTCTCCACGTGCGTCTTTTCAGAGGTGCACTCGGTCCCAACTTGTTTTTTTATTGATGGTAATTCACGACCGCATTGAGCAATAGAGCTCGCAGAACGAGAAGGTATTCGGCGAGTGGACTGGGTTCCCACGACTTGAATGCTAAGGAGCACGTTTGGAATGCTATGAAGAAACGTCTAGCAGCACGTACACATGCACGAAGAACCAGATCATGCAGTAGTTGTCAACATCACTTGTAGAATAATGCAACTCCATAGCATAATTCATTACTAACTTTGTGAGTAGATGGGAACACGTTGCAGAGCATTGCATGACTGTCCATCATGATCACACGCCCTTTTAAGGACCATTTTACACATTCTATACTGTTAGGGCGTGGTAGTTACGAGTCGCAGTGCTTTCAGTGTGAATTATTGCCTCACTATGAAAGTGCCATTTTTCTCCTTTTAATCACGTGTTTCCGTTGTTTCCTGTATCATACTGTAGCCCTACTTTTTGAAGGGCATGGTGGCTCAGTGGTTGAGCGCTTACCTGGTACGTGGAGTCCCTGGTTCGATTCCCGGTCCGGCATTCATCATCATTCATTTGCCTTAATCATCAACTCCCTTAGCCTAAGAAGGGCATAACCGTGAAACGTTAAACTGAAAGATTTCATTTTGTAGCACTACTTTTTATGTATAGTTCAAATATCACCAATCTATTTCACACAGTATCTGAAACCAACTTTCGTCCTTAAGTTTCGTGCACCACTCGCGTTCCTCATCCTGTGTCTTTGATGTAGAATACATCTGAACTCGAATTCTCTTACGAAATTCCATTACCTCGTGTGGTCATCTTAGTGAAAGTCTCCACTCCCTTTTATTCCCTTCTAGATCAAGTACAATAAAAACGCTTAAACACATGAAAAATTTTAAATGAAAAATTCAAATACTGAATTTTATGTCTAATATTAAAGGATTCCGAGATACAAACATCTTGTTATAATAATTGCAACCCACACCTGTCTCTGCACTGGGTCAAATATAAAAGACCTGAAAACACATTTTAATTATTTTTAGAATGAAAAGTCCAAATACCGATTTTCATAGCTCCCTACTTAAGGGATGCCAACATATTCACATCATATAATAATTATTACCCCTTTTCGTTGTCTTCCCACTTATTCTCGTCTAGATAAAATATCAAAAAACGTTGAAGCACGTGTTTAAATATTTTAAAGGAAAAGTTGAGATACGAAGTTTTCTCTCTGTAATCTCAAAGAATTCTGAAATATGGACATCTTATTATAATAATTGCAACCTTCATCTCCCTTCCTTTTTTGCCTCGATTTCCTAGAAATGTTTCTTATGCACTGTTCAAATTTCAATTTTCTATCTTAAGCAATTTGGCGTAGGCGTTGATCAGTGTCAGTCAGTCAGGACTTTCACGAAAACGTTCATCAGATAGGGAGGGGAAGAAATAGAGAGAAAAGAAAACTTAAAGAATAGAGAAAAATATGAGAAACTGTCTTTCTGTAGTGTTTTTCAGTGACATATTACACTTGTAGTGTTGTAATTATGAAAACGCACTGTTACATAGATTTAATAGTTTTTTTTTTTTTTTTTTTTTTTTGAGTGCGTTTATTCATGTCTAGTTTAGCTAATGTCACAGAAGCATATTTTTCCATTTTTACGTACCTTTAGTTGGTTCTCGCAATTTGAAGCTTATAGTAAAGCAAAAATATTTTAGTTTGCTTCACTGCAAACTTCCTTGGTTCATGGAGTAAATTAAGGGTAAAGAGTTAACAGGGTGAAAAACGTGACAAAGGAAGGCATCAGAGAAACAATTAGGTACAAATGAATCCCATGACACGTCTACAAAATGGTAAGAGTCAGCAAAAGTACGTATAGTGTGTTATCGTACTGATTCTGCATTTACCAATAGATACGGTAAATGTTTTTCCAAGGCAAATATGTCTCTTAGGGAATATAAATGTATAATAGAAATTTCACTCTCAAGTTGGTGTTTTACAGTTTCTCATCATTCTTTCTTTCTTCACTAAGCATAGGAAACATATTTTGATAGGATCAGGCAGACTTGAATGAATGCCACATGTTTCCCCTTTTCATTGAATGACAGATTTTTTGGGGCCTGTCGTATTTGCTTAAGATTCAGCATTAAATACTCTTTGCTGAATAAGTGGCATTATAATTTCTCACTCTGTCCTAACCTGATTTGTAGTTCAATTTCTCTCAAATTATAAGATCATCATTTGTTTAGACGAGAATTTATTCGGTTTGCTTGTACATTTATCTACATCACATCAGTGGCGGCCGGTGGATTGTGGTTTCGGGTGTTGCAGTACGAACGATAAGAGACAGAAGATATAAAGTGGACTCATTGACTAATCAGCATAACTTTAGATGAAAATGCTGTGTGACATGTGAAATTAAATAAAATTGTTTCTAAAAAATTAAAAAAATTAAAAATCCAGAACATTTTATCCGATTAATCATCTTAATTAGTAAGTTCATTCTCTTCTCTTTGATTGGAGCAAATCTGTCTAATACATACTGGTTGAACTCTGGTATTCTTATTGTCAGGTCTTTTTCGATGGAAGGCATAACCAATGGTGACAACCTTTCTTGGGACATTCAATTCCTTGAAAGTGTCAATTCTTTTACATGTAGAAAAATATTTTTCGGCTTTTGCTGACGCCATAGGTACAGTTAATATTAATTTCAGAAGCTTTGTAGATTCACTAAATATTTTTTTTCTAGATTATTGCGAACGATTCATTTTAGCAAACTAAGTCCCTGACAGTGATCCGAATTCCTCTTCAGCGTTGACTGAAGAGAGTTCGTAACAGAGATTAGTGTTATAAAAAATGTCCATTGAACACACTTTATTCACAGTTTATCCAGGAAAATTTGAAATAAATTGGGGAAATGTATCTAGTGCAAACAACATTACTGCCATAAAACATTCTGTAAAGGACCCTGTGTAAGTTCTCGTCAAAAATAAAAGTTCTATTTGCCTCGCTTTTTTGCTGTATTCCTATAGATATAAAGGCAACTCCTCAGGAAAAAAATATTTCGACGACACTGATAACGATTTCAAGAAAGTAGAGCCGAAATACCGCAAATGTTTATAATGGAGTATATGGGAAACTACATGTTATATTCGGATTTTTGTAGGTACCGTCCACAAGTCTGAGATCAATGATTTTCACATATGATGTGCATCAGAGTACGGGACAAATAATAGGTAGAAACGAAAATGGTGTTACGTTTCCTTTGGCTGATACAGGGTGTTGAAATTGGGCACCATCTGGTAGCTTAATAGACTGTATGGGTGAGTATTTGATGGCTGGGAATTGTATTACGTACCATCAGCGCTTCCGAAATTCAGATCAAGATGATGTGGTGTTCCTCTCGAAGGCAGGGCTGTGACCCGAAGATTCCTGGGCAAGGTGAACCCACGATGGTTTGCCATTGCCTGCCATGAGATGATGACGTCCGAAGGATGGAACCTACAGTTGAACAAGGGATTCGGAATTCCTCTGTCCCCACCTGGAATCGAACCTGAAATTTCTTGAGTACAAGGCTAAGAGCTTATCCATTCATCCACCGGGGACATATTGTGACAAATAAGACCATTGTCATATTGTGATGTACAGCAGGGTAAGGGGCAAATAATAGTTGAAAACATCAGTGGCATTATGTTCTGTTTGACCGATCCGGACGTTTAAGGTTGTGTATATGCAAATATTCGCTTCATATTCGCTATCTGTCTGTTGCGAGGCCGCCTTAGTCGAGGGAAGTACAGTAGAAGCGTCATTGTGGAGGTGTTGATTTCTGTAGTAGCTTACCCGTTTTAGTGACTGCAAGTAGGTGGTGATCGATTCGTGTGTTGTGCCTACTTCATTGTTCTTGCAAGAAGTTGCAATTCCTGCATACTCTTGTTCAGTGACTTTTGTTGTTCTGTTTCGCGCGACATTTAAGCGAACTTTGTGGTTGTAACTATTTGGTGTTATTTTCTGGTAGGTTTCACCAATGTGGAAACGTGTAATGCGAAAGCCATATTATTCATTTCAAAACAATTTGGTGACGTGTGTGACAAATGGCTTCCGGTGGAAGCACGGATAAACAGCGGCAATGTTCCGTGTGCAAACTATGGTTTAGAGGGCAAAGAAAGCGCCCGGTGTGTGGAAGTGACTTCTTACAAGCGATTAGTTACATGCGTGGGAGCAAAGGTAAGTCATTCCAGTGCTTCGGTCCGTCAACAGTACTATGTACAACATGTTACATAAAGGCAAGTTCTTATGTGAGAAGTGTGCAGAAACAACCAGAAATGGGTAGTTAGGGATCGGATCTCAACGTTGAAGATACGTCAACTGTGCCTGTGCACATGAAGGTAAACCTCGCAGAAATTCCTGAAGAACAGTTAGTAGTGTTCACGGGATTGAACAGTGAACAGTTGATTGTGCTGTGCAGCTTCTGTGACACCTTACATAAGAGTAGTGTTACAAGCGTTGAAACCAGACTTGGCATGTTGTTAATGAAACTCAGGCATGATCTTTGTAATGACTTTCTGGGAGCCATATTTGGATATCCATGCCGCGGAAGTGTGTTGAAATCAGTCAGACAGGCTTTGATAAGGCAGTTTGTACCGTCCGTATTGGGCTCAAAGCATTTATCTTGTTCATTTCTTCTGAGCAAGGTTCCAGAGAGGTTCGATACGTCTATGCAATATATACCTTTCTTATTCTGCATCCGAAAAGACTATAAGTAATAACTGTCACCTATATAGATAGAACTATTGTTTTAAGAAAAGAGAGAGTACATGATGAGGCGTAAAATAAAATATTTAGCCTACATCAATCGTTTCTCTGTTAAACAAGTATAGTTCGTTAGGAAAGTCTACAAATGTTAGTCAAGTTTCGAAATTTTTGGGAGGTCCGGATCCGGTGGACCCTCCTCGTGGTTACGCCCCTGAACATTGCTAACTAGTCCCAAATTTAATGTGGTGTTCCCCATCATACAGTTTTATGTGTTAATTATCAAGAGTATAAAATATACTTATTTTATAAAAGAAATATGTATATAGTAAAATACTAGGCTATACCACAGAAAGAGGGGGCGATTTTACATACTGACTTATTAATATTTTAATCACAAATTACTGTGGAAGAAGCCTTTAGCTTTATCAATATAAGCTAAGAATTAACTTGTAAATGCGGGTCTACTTTCATTTGTTTTCTGTTCTACTAGATATTTTCTTTCTTATTTTGTAATTCTGCAATCACTTTTTTAATTGTCATTATATTGATTTGCTTCAGTATGGTCCTGTAATTTAAAAATATGAATGCATAAAAACAAATTCCAGAATGCATAAAAACAAACTAACAATTTGTTAATTGCTAGTGAAATAAAATTTAGAAATCTTATTTAGCGCGAGAAACCTTCTCGTTCACTGGAAACCGTGCTGTGTTGCAGAAGCACTGCAACGACCAGTCCTTTTAACTTCTGAGATAGGGGAAAGGAGACTTAACATTCGCTCCAATTCCCGCGCTGAAGGAATCTGGTCGTTGTATGCTCGCTGCAACACATTATAAATTAGAGACTCTGTGACGAATTATTTTTCGCTTTTTAAAATGGATTAACGAAACGGAAAGTTACAGAAGTAAAAAAATATGTTATTTAAAACGTATATATGCGTGTATTAAAAAGTATTTTTCTGTTCTTTACTACTATTGATAATAATATTTTTTTCTTGAAATACTTTGGTCGTTGCGCAACGCTGCAACACTAACATTAGCCGCCACTGCATCACATATATGGTCTTCCATTAAAATACATGTTGTAATGATACAACGTAATTTAATACAAGTTTAATACAAAAGAAAATGCAAAACGAGAGTCAAGACGATAACTTGGTATGTTTATCGCGAAATGTGGCACCTTACATCAATATCATAAAGAATAATTTATTTTATATTAGTAATTTTCTGGAATGGATTAGATAAGGAAGAATTATGCTGTAATATTACAATTGCATTTCAATAATTCGTAGAGAAGAGAGTCCTGATTACAAGAAACATACGTGACTGGTGCTATTGTCAATTGTTATGAATGCCACTTGCATCTTAAGCGTCCAACGAACATACTATGCTTTTGAAGTTCTTTATTTTGGACTTTCACTGACAAATGAAAATATGTACAAGGTTCGGAAACCAAAAGACATTAGCTCAAAAGTAGGAATTATTATAGGTTTAAATAAGCCGATGCTGTCTATTGGAACCATTTTCGGTTCCGGAAAGGAGAAGGAACCAGAGATGTTCTCGGCTTGATAAGAAGTATATCAGAAGCTCTCAACATAAAGGAAAAGTTGGGTTTCTGCTTCATCGACTAGCAAACACCTTTCGATCATGTCAATGGGACCAAACTTTTGAAAATACTTAACCCTTTTGAACCCATTCGGACCCAAGTGGCCAAAGTGGCACACACGGTTGTCACTTTTTAAATCCGCTATTGTGTGGACACTAATTAAAATACCGGGATAATATTTTTGGCTAAATATAGTTGGACCATAGTTTATCGTATTAGTTTCTTTTTCTTCTGGGTGTCAAATTTCAGCCTAAAGTTTAAAATTCGAAAATTTTCGAATTCTGATTTTTTTCCCTGTAGCTTCCTTCGTTGTAGAGATCTCCTTACGACTTCACAAGCAGATACCTCGGATGGATACCTAATTGTTGACATCACTTCGACGGGCCTGCGCACAGTGTTGGCAACTAGGGAAATTAAAATTTCCCTATTTTGGGTAGAAAATCTAGAAATTTTCGAAATTTGTTTTTATAAATCCGTACATATATGTACGAACGCAAATAAACTTACACCACTCGAACAAAATCAAAATAGATTGTTACAATTGGGTTATTAGGGAGCGCACGAAAAATTCGAATTTCGCGAAACCTTGATTTTTTTTTTTTTTTTTTTAACTTACTATTCTGTTTACCATAATCTATTCTTTTTAACTACAAGCTTCGTTTCTTAGATATCGACATAATACTTGTCGGATATACTAGTGGTGTACCAAAGTTTATTTTAAAATAGTCTGCATCTGTCTGGTAGCAGTGCTTCCAGCCACAGAAAACTTTAATTCACTATTTCGGGGAAAAAATTCGAAAAGTATCCCTTTTTCTTTCCTGTTAGCTACATGTCCCTCTTGTTGGCTACCTGGGAACAAATGTACAAATGTACCAGTATCTGAAAGCCTCGTCTTTGATCTACACAACGCACCATGGAAAGTTTTACTTGGATAATTAGAGGAAGTACAGTTGAGTTTCATAGTAAACCTTATTCTCTAAGTGGAATGATAATTGTGATTTTTTTAAAAATAGAATGAGATTTTTTAAATGACATACTTAGTGGGGTACCAAGATTTATTTTAAGATAGTTTGTCTCTGTCTGGTAGCAGTGTTTCCAGCCACGAAAAAATTAATTCCCGATTTTAGGTGAAAAATTCGGAAAATATTACACTTTTCCCTCTTGTTAACTAGATTGGAACAAACGTATCACTATCTGAAAGCCTCCTCTGTAGCCTACACAGCGCACCATAAAAAGTTTGAATAGGACAATTAGGGATGCTGACGACCCTGCATATCTGCTAATTTTTGTTTCTGAGGCGTGAAAAGTGTCAAAATTTCATGTGTATGATGACTGATTTTTTTTTCTCTTTGTATGGCAGCCAGCGATTTCAGGTTTTCACTGTACCTTGTCAGCACACCATAGCATTTTTGTAGGTGACTTGGAACCATGTGGCAACAGTAGTGCCAGCTACAGAAAATCTTGAAATTTTGTTAGGGATTTTTTTGAAATTTTCACCCACATTTCCGTCAACATTGTATTGTAATTTTCACCAAAAAATAGCAACATCCTTCTTCTTCTTCTTTTTTTTTTTTTTTGTACAAAAAGGGGGGCTCAACCATATCATTCAGGTCAATAGTTTTGAGCAATAAGTCACTAACTGAAAATGTAGAAAAACGCCAAAAATGACCTGAGTCCGAAAGGGTTAAAGGAATTGGGGTCAGCTGGAAAGACAGATAACTCATTCGCAACCTGTAATAGAGCAACGAGTGAAGTTGCGCTTGAATGAAGTAGAAACTAATAGTGAGGAGATTGGAAGAGGAGTCAAACAGGGATGTACTATCTCACCCCAATTATTCAACATTCACACTGAATGTTTAATGAAGGAAACATTAATGGGAGTTGGAGATTTCAAGATTGGAGGGGAGATTATTAACAAGGTTAGGTATGCGGATAACACGGTTATAACTAGAACCGAAGAAGCACTACAGGAGATAATGGATAAAATAGTTGACATTGGCAATAATACGAAATGGACATCAACATCGTAAAATCGAAAGTCACGAGAGGATCCCGTGGAAACACTCCCTTACGGATCCGAATAGAACAGAGAACTTGAATTGGCCGAGCAGTTCAAATATTTGGAAATCTTTTGACGAGAGACGCTTACTACACCAAAGAGATCAGGTGAAGAACTACAGTAGCCAAAGAGGCTCATTCAGCAAGAAAAGATCACTCCTAACTACCTAGGTACCAGACTTAACATTCGACTATGGAAGACCTAGTCAAGTGCTATATAGATGGAGTATTGCATTGTATGGTTCGGAGATTTGGATAGTACAAAGTTAGAGAAGAAATATTTAGAGACCTTTGAGAAGTGGTGTTGGAGGAAGATGGAGTAGATAAAATGAACAGAGATTGTGACAAACGAAGATGTTTTAAAACGGATAGGTGAGAAGATGATACTTTTAGCCAGCATCCTTCGCAGGATGGCTAATTGGATTGGACACATCTTGAGAAGAAAAATTCTTCTTTCTAACGCCATAGAAGAAAGATGAAAGTGAGGAGTAGGATGAAGAACAACACAACTGATCGATGATTTAAAAGCAGAAGGAAATATTGGGAATTAAACGAGGAAGCTGAAGGTCCAGAAACGAGGAGGGAACATTCCCAGATCCGAACCTAAGAAACAAATTAAAAACAATTCTCATTAGTCTCAGGACCTGCCAACAGGCAGAATACTTAATAATTATTATCATTATTACACAGGATTGCGAAAGAATATACGTAAAAAGAATTGTAGATAAATATTCCTAAGAGAAGAGACGTTGCCAGCAATAATGTCAGTAGTTTGAAAAAGCTAAGCCTTACCGAAAATAATAATTTTAACAAAAGATCTCTTTTTCTATGATCAGAATGCAGCTTTTATGTTAGCTTATAGGTTCGGGTTGTTTCCGTCCGTGGCGCAAGATACATAGATTCAACTTTTCAATACTTGTAGTTAGTACGTAAGCTTAATGTCATGATACTCGTATACTGGTTGCAGACTTGCGTCAGAATACTAAATAAGAGATTTCTCAGGATATAGCTGTTATTTGAGTTTTTCTGTTTATTTTTACAGCCAATGGAACTACTTTCTTCTAGAGAAGGAGATACTCCTGTAAAAATTAAAATAAAACTGGTGGGAGATGTTGCTGTTGGTGATTACCATTATTTACAGTTTTTTAATATTCTGATGAGAAAATGTTTAGGACATCTAGATCTCCAGTTAGTAGGAAGAAATTTTTTCGATGCCCATGCCAAAGTTGAAGTAAGAGAGTTTCGCCTTGAACTGTGGCCAGGATACGTCACCAGTATTCGCCAGCATGAGTCTTCTATCCTGATGTGTGCTGAGATTACTCATAAAGTCATGAGAAATGATACTGTTATTGACCTTCTGAAAGAATGTATTCGAGATAAACAACAAGACTATCAGGTAATTAAATGTTTAATTAGTATAGAGTACATGTTCCCAAGTATAGGAACTGTTTATACAGGTTGGGAATAAATGGGAAATGGACTTTACAAGCACGAGGGTGAATCAAGAAAGTAAATGCCCCTGTGGCGTAAAAAATGTATTAATGAACATATAACGTATTACAGATCGTAGCCTGTGTCCTCTACAGAAAAATACCGTTCAATGTAATCTCCATGATTTTGAATACATTTGCTCCATCGTCGAACCCAGTCGTCGAAACGATTTTGAAAAAAAAAAAAAAAAAAAAAAAAATAGAGGTTTGCTTCTTGACCTATGACTTCGGGGTGCACGGTGGCTCAGTGGTAGAGTGTTCACCTCTGGTGCTGGGTCTCTGGTTCGATCTCTTCTCGTACCAAGTGGGCTTTGTGGTGGACAAACATCGTGTTCGTGGGTTTTCTCGGGGTTCTCCAGTTTCCTGCCACTTTATTCATTTCACGGGTGTCTATCGGTCACGAATGTCACGAAAAGTCACGAAATCAGAAAACGGTCATGAAAGTTACGAAAAAGTCACGAAATTTAGCTTTTGGATCACTATTTTTTTTTTTTAACTGTATAAATGTAAGTACAGATTGGAAAATTTTGTTCTGTGAAACGTCAAAATTTACCACCAAAAATGTCTATGGCTGGCTTTAGACGCTACCAAATCGCAAGCAAAGTACGTTTCTATCGCATGGATGAAAATTCGGCCTAATTCGCACGCAAATTCACTCTTGAAAATGTTAGGAAATTTTGATTTGGTAAAGAAAAGGTCACGAAATTTCATTTTGGAATTTTAGTAGACACCCTGTTTCACCATTGCATTCATTTTAATCATCACCTCTCCGTTAGCCTAGCCGGCATAATCATGGGACGTAAAACTGAAAGATTTCACATCATTTGACCCATGACTTGAAAGTTGGTTTAACTTCATCAAAGTCATTTAATCTGTGATTTTGTGATATCCCAAGTCGGCAGTTATTCCTTGGACAAATCGGATCTTCACGAGCTCTTAGTAGATAAATGTTACTACTCGGTAAATGAGTTTTTTGAAGATAATGTATAAATGTTTTTTTCTTTTAATTATATTATGATTGTATAAGCTTATAAAAGTCATAGTTATGTATGTATTACTTTATCTGTAAGTTTTTTTATACCATATATGTAATTATTTTGTAATTTTGACAACTGTATGCGTGCTCGAGAATACTCTCATTTGTATGCAAAACAGGCAAATAAATAAATAAATAAATAAATAAATAAAAGCCATACGAGACGTTCAATGCATCAGCAACATTTCCGAACTGTAAGACGCTTGTCTCCTCGAATCAATTCATCAGCGCGTTCTCGATTTGCGTCTGTGATTGGTTATCAACCGGCCGCTTCTCAGTTGATCTGCAATTTTTGTTTCGTCGTTTCTAAACTTGCTCACCTAACACCGCACATTGTTGATGTCCATTACAGTGTTCCCATAAACAGTTTCCAAGCAATTATGGATTTCCTTAGGTAGACAATCTTCTTTTGCCAGAAATTCAATGATGATTCTGTCTTTTAGCTTCAGATCCATGGTTCTAATCAGTCAGTCTGAAAAAGAAAAGACTACATTAGTAGAGTAAGGTTATTTCTATAGTATCATGCGTAGATAGTTCAGTAGTTATAATAGAAACAAAATCATAGCGAAGAAGGCATTACTTTTTGATACACCCTCATAGTATATGTATTTATGTGACTATTTAGAGTGTGTGTGATATCGATAGAAGACGACACAAACAAGAATAAATACAGTCTACATCAGGAGAATAAGAACTCAGTTACTGTTGGTAACAAACCACATACCTTTTAGCGCCATAAAAATTCGTTTTTTTCGCCCTATTTGCCGGGATCGATGGTGGTGTAAGTCAACTACCGATTGAGTGCTTGCACAGTTGTCTCCGAGCTCTCGCAGGTGAAGGACAGCCGATTTCGTAAACTTCTGTTTTGTCTCTTGTACAAGTTGCGATGCAGCGCTCACTGAAACAAAGATGCGCGATCAAGTTTCTGTGTGAAACTCGTCAAGTCTGCAACCATCCTTGGCTTCCACAGTCTTCTTTTTTGTTTTCGTGTTTAAAATCCCCCACCCAATCCCCATGAAAGGATATTGTTACAGAATAATTGACGACGTGAAAGCAGCTTGTGAAATGGTTTTAAACGCACTTGCTGAACAGACTTTCCAGGATATCTTAGTAGATTGGAAATCCTGCTGCCAAAAATGTATCGACGTAGGAATTGTGAAGAATTTTTAATGCACGTGTATTTATCATTTTTATTATTATACTAGCAGAATACTCATTTTTCACACAGAGAGAATATCTTTCATTTTGGATATAAAGGGGTGAATTTAGATGTAAACGGCATCGGAAGTATCACTGTTCGTCTCAGCGACCCTTGAAAACTATAGATTCGACACTAATATCGGTTATTTCCGATCATTTTTGTATATGTCTCCTGCCCCCTCTCCCAAGTTGCGGAGCTGAATTTAGATTGAAAAATCATCGGAAGTGCCGCTGTTCATCTCATCGACCCCGGAAACTGATTCGACACTCATATCGGTAATTTTCGATCATTTCTAAATATCTCCCTCTATGTTGTACCGTCAAAGTAAATAGATGAAAACCATCCCAGGCCCGTACCTCATCTATATTAAAAATTTGATCGAGATCGGTCGGGTAGTTCAAGAGTTAGTAAATTTTATTTTATATATATATATATATATATATATATATATATATATATATATATATATATATATATATATATATATATATATATATATATATATATATATATATCGGCCCTTTTCCTACGCTGCACAGTCAAAGTGAAATGATAAAAAAAAACATACCAGGCCCAAATTTGATCTGTGTTGAAAATTTGGAGATCAGTCGGGTGGTTCAAGAGGTATGAAGTCACAAACATAGTCACATTCATATATATATATATATATTCATACTTGTAGATTTGGTGACCAGACTTGTATGTGTTATCTTTGGACAACATTATATTTAAGTTCAAGAGTTAATCGTAATTTTGGGCTATATCTCATTAACTGTGCTGTGTATTGTCTTGCCAGTCATATTGAAAAGATAGATGATATCGGCTTCACCTGAATAGGTTATACGATTATCGTACAGCATCAATTTTTAGATTACAAAAATAAAAGTTTTTCCGTTTCCTAGAGAACTATACATGAGTTTTTGCACTGACACTAGACATTTTGTTCAGCTCAGTGAAATCTATCTATTGGTATATGTCTTAACTTTTTACATTTTTTCTCGTTAAATGCTGTTAATATTGCAGGATTACTAAGTGAATATGATACGGTACTTACCTAGTAGTACTTTACTTCGTTGTACTATAAAAGCCGCTCTTAACTTTTAGATCTCTATACCCAACTATAGTTCCATATAATTATCAATCTCCTCAAGATGAACCAAATGCGGTAATGATCGATTTAACTCGTTTAAAAACTAACTTCTCTTACACAAGCGCTGGCCACTTTCCTATTATTCGCCAACTTTGAATGAACCTGAAAAGACAAATCTGCGTTAAGTTTAAATTGTTCCCAGTTTTGCTAATTTATATTCATCATTTCCACATCAACAGGTAAACAAATGAATTAATGTTATTTACAACATTCTGTCAACGTCTTCACGAACAGGAAAAATACATATAAACCTTCAAATATTGAAAGCTCTATCCATTTTAACGTTTTTTTTTTTTTTTTTCCTCAAGAAGTGAAGTTCAGCACAATTTCTGGAGTGAGGATTTAATTTACTTTTACTCTCATATTAAGGGTTTCAAAAATCCTACCTACGTGTTACCAGTTTAGCAGTGAGTAGAGCATCGAAATTATTTTATTTTATTTTTATTTTTTATTAGAAGTAAAAAAATCCACGATTAAATACGGAGAATAGAAATTTTAATAAAGGTTGGGGCACCTGATAACAAAAATCATTTTAGAGTCAGTACTTATTTAATTGATTTTCAAAATACATACAAATATTCACCATAAAATAAAATTATGTGCAAATGTAAATACTTAATATAGCTGGACAGCAGTGACTCTGAGATGCTAAATTTCTGGAACTTAGAAACTAATTCAACGCCCTGTTGGCGTTTATTTACAACAATTAACCGAGAATGAATCATTTCTAGATATTGGTTTCGTTATTTGACTATGTCAAGTTTATTGGATTATATTTAGTTAAAAATTTAACTAACCGAGTGATCAAATTATTCTTGTCAGTCTATAAGAAGTTCGCGACTATGTTATAAGAAGTTTCTTTGACTTCTACAAATAGCGATAATACAGGTTCTGTTTCCTTTTAATGTGTAATTCCGTCGATAACATTTTATATATTTTTACTGTGTGTATGTTTGCATAATCGGATTTTTTCTTTGGTGTACTTGTTCGAACTGTAGATGCTCTGGTGGTTATATGAATGGTGTAATCACATGCTAGCATAACATAAAAATTACAAACTATACAAAGGAGAATTTAGCATTTCTCTTTTTGTGTGTTTTTCAAGTTTTCACATAGCTTTTTGCAAGTGACCTACAGTGGTTTTTTTTTTTTTTTTTTTTTTTTTACTTCAAGATGTAAGAAAAAGATGTTACACTCATTAGTCTAAAGAAGAGAATCGGTGTTTCTTAAAATATTACCACTAAAATATTAATTTGAGAACTGAGTGTTAATTTTCTCTTGTATACACTTCTGAAACAGACGCGGTAGGCAGTTTATAATTGTTTAGATTATCAATGTATCTTAATATACAGGCATGGTATTAAGAACTATCATTTAGTGTTCTGCTGTTCGTGTGATTCTTCAATAGTAGGACAATTTTATCAAAATCAGATTTTGTGTATTCGTAAAAACAACTGTACAATTGTCTACAGTGATGTAGCTCACAGCTCTACTTTCTAGCCATCAGTGCTACTTTGTATGTACATGAGTGATTCAGAAAATAATGCCTTCAAGGTGATACCTTTATTTGTGTTTGACAGCACCGATACAAGTATGAGTGGACAGCTTACAATGTTAGCTACAAATGTTGGCATCGTTTTTCAACATAATCCCCATTACGGGCAACACACTTGCACCAACGCCAAACAAGGTTTCTCATCCCATCAGCGAAGAATTGTGGTGGTTGCTGGCGACGCCATTACTGAACTGCTGAGTACACCTCCGCGTCACAATGTAGCGTTGGCCCTTAAGGTGAATCTTAAGTTTGGGCAAGAGCTAAAAGTCGCAGGGCGCAAGATCCGGACTATAGGCAGGATGAAACAGTGTGTCAACACTTTGCCAACATATATGACAATCTTGAATTTTTTTGGTGAAGAAGAAGACGTGTGGTGGTATTCCATCGACTGACGCTTCATTTCCGGGTCGTAATTGATCCACGACTCATCACCGGCGATGAATGTTCCTGGGTGGACAACCTTCAGCAGTCAGAAATTTAATGATAGCTCTCTGTTTTAACGGGACGTCACCACTGGATGGCATGGATTGCTCCATTACTCTGGAACGATAAGAGATTGGTAAAACAAGTGGCATTCTATAGTTTAAACGTCAGTGCATTAATGATAAACAGTTCAGAATGTGTGCAGCACTATTGGCCAGGTAGTGGGCTTGGAGGCATTATTTTCTAAATCACCCACTTATAACACCGCTTGAGAAAATGAAACTTTTTGGAAACTGTTTTTGAATTGACATATGATTTTATATAATTTGAGGTTGCTAATTACGAAAATGAAATTAGTTTTTCTCCATCTCGTCAGGTTTTTTCACAAATCGTAAAACATGATTGCGTAAATTGTGCTATTTACACAGCAACGCTACTAATATAGAGTAACAATATGATTATATATTTCTAACAAAGGAACACTATTTTCCTTAATAACTAATCTGAAGATCGACATTCTACATTATTAAGGTCATTGATAAACAACTTTTCTCATTTTTGTCTCTGCCTTTTCACTTGGAACTCCTAAAACTAGACTTCCTTTTGTGAGTAGTTCGTGAATCTTCACATACTAACGTCTGACAATAATCCGCCAGCATTGTTGTACTCCAACGTCGCTGATAGCGGCATTCAATTGCTTTGATGTTCTGGTGAAATCTTTCACCATGTTCTTCACGTAAATCACCCAAGTTAGAAGGAAAACTGTCTAAATGTGAATACAGAAAATGAATCTTAAGACTCATTTTGTACACAATGTACTTGTAATTTTCGTGTTTGTTGTTCCCGAGGAAATTATGATACACGTCCCTGAATGCACTGCATGCTTCCCTTTCGACACTTGTCATACATTGTTCAAAGTCGGAGTCCTTAAACAACTTTCTGATCTGAGGACCAATAAATATTCCTTCTTTTAACTTAGAACTTGAAAGTTCTGGAAATTTTGTCACTAGATAACTGGAAGCACTGCCCATCTTTATTCAGAGCTTTGACAAATTGTTTCATTGGACCCAATTTAATATGCAAAGGTGGTAATATGATTTTTGAAGTCTACGAGCAGACGTTTTTCACATTTTACTTCCTATATTGCGGCTTTCCCTGACAGGCCAATCAGTTTGAGTCCAGTGTTGAACGCTTTCTCTGCTGCCCGATTCGCAAATATGGTATGGATAATTGATGTACCCTTGCTGCTGTCCAAGAAGCATATATATCGCCTTTAGATCGCCGCATAATAACCACTGATGATCCTCGTATTTGATGTTTTTCAAAAGCATTTCTATATTTTCGTAAGTGTTCCTTTAAATGTACAGAATGAGCAATGGGTACAGAGGGTTGTTGGTTGCTGTTGTGAAGAAGCACACCTTTCAAACTTCTCTAGTTGGAATCAATGAGAATCTAGTTCTGCTTCGGTGCTACTAGAAGCAGAATTTGTAGGCAGTAGTTCTTGCGGTGGTTAGGTACAGGAATACCAGGACAATGTGGTACAGGTCGTAATGCAGATGGCAAGTTAGGATATGGAAGGCTTCATTTGTTTTTAGCGGTAAAACCTTTAACCTCACACAAACAGAAATAGTAGTCATTACTATAATGATTTGCTTCACGCCATATTATTGGTATTCCGAATCACCATTAGTATTGATAGAGATTTCTTTTTAACTTTTGTCCAGTTTCTTAGATCTTCGACTCATACTTTACATACTGAGTGTGGCGCAAATGATTTATCTTGATCCCCTAACTTTATTCCGAAATAGGAGTAATATGCACGTTTCACAAACTATGTAATTTTTGTCTGTTTCGACACTAAATAACTGCCACAGATATAGCAGAAATAATCAGGATTGTTCTGACACTTCCTTCGTTCCATTTTGATTCAACAACAAACAGTACAACAGACATAACAACAAAACATACGGCGCCCCTAGTTCTCGCAACCACAGCTTACATAGCGCTGTTATTACGTTCCCAACTTGTAACGCGTTGTGATATCATTCAGTGCTACCAAATACTGTACATATTTTTTCAATGTTAGCAGAATAAGTAACTGCACGTTTTTTATTACAAATTCAAAGATAGTCAGAAGGATATGGCATCGAAAGTATATTTTTATATTTGTAATTATAATCAGTACTACTTCCGAAATATATATTTATACATCTATTTTCCTCTCCCCTCTATTTTAAGAAAACTGTTCGTGGTAGAGCAAAACTAACTACATTTTTTTTTTTTAAATTATTTCTTGGGTCGAAAACATTAAGAAAACGTCAATAGTTTTCAAACAGCAAAATGATTGTAGAGCAGTGAATCAAATACAGTGACAGTCCATATTCTACAGTATTACTACCATTAACGAAAAAAGTCAAAAGTTGAGATATATATCACTCAATAGATCATATTGAACTGAATAAAATTATGTGGGTGTAGTTTTGCAGAAAATCGAGAGAAACGTATTTTTTGTAAACTTGAAAATTGATGCTGTTCAGTAACGCTATCTATTAAGATGGAACTGATATTGAAGTACACATTAATCAAGTTTTTTTTATTAGGAGGCTAGTAAGAGGGAAGTATACAGTATGACTAATGAGAAATAGCCTCACTTCGTGGTTAACTCTTGAACTTTTAATTTTTGTTTATCTATAATATTGCGTAAAGATAAGAAATGTCGAGCTGGACTAAACAACATGCTTGAGTGTAAATCCTCATGTGTAGTTTTTTGAAAAATTAAAAAAAAAAAAAAAGAGTGTTTTGTGGCGTTAAAAGAATTTTATGCCGTTCGTTGCTAGTCTGATAGAGGTGATTATATCTATTGTCGTTAGATTTTTTTCTAACAGTAACGCACATCCAGTAGGAACACAACAACATATAAATATCTACCCGTCGTGTCGCTCGTAACTTAATTGATACAGCATCTACTGGGCACGTGGGAGATCTGGGTTTGTGGCCCGCCAGTCCACGAAACTTGTTTCTTTTAATTTATTTTTGAAGAATTTACGTAATTAATGCATAGGAGTAATTTTTTATGACTTGTGTGTAATATTGATATTTAGATAATATATTGTGTGTCTGTGATTTAGCGGATAGAGTTGTCGATCAACTGGGTAATGTTTGATTTCTTTGTTTACAGCGTATTTTTACTCAAAAAATACTTGGAGCTGTTGTATTGACAGATTATAATAACAGAACGTACAGAATCGATGATGTTGACTTTAAATTAGATCCAAGCTCAAAATTCAAATTCAGAACGGGAGAAGAGATCTCGTATGTCGAGTATTACAGACAGGTAAGCAAAAAATATTTAAATTCTATTTTAAATTTATTCTCGGTGATTTGTGAAATTCATCGATCTTAGCCACGTGGTTCCGCATAGGTGAATGGCGAGTAGGTGTGCCTTTCGTGTATGTAGTCAATTCAGTGTTGTGAGGCAATTGGAAAACGTTGATGCATTGAGTTAGGAGGCAATGACCTCAGTGTAGCAATCCATAAATACTACGATTGGAAGCCGATGTACTAACCACGCATCATCCTACTGGACGTACGCCTTCTGGTCGGCTATATTCGTAATATGCGCAACAACATTTAGAGAATGTTATGTATCAGTTTTCCATTATGTTTCTACCATTATTGTAGGTTGCTATTGTTTATCAAACAATCAAATTATAACTCGTTTGTTTCCGATCATAAAGCATCTAAAATTCATATTACTACCCATTATAAAAATAATCTAGGGAACTGATTGTGCAGAATTCCGATAATTTGTAAATGACCATTGTTAGAAGCAGCTCATTGTTGCTAAATGGAATGAAACTATCTCAACATTGGAGTAAGTTTACAATGTAAAACTATGTTCCAATTATTTCAGGACGATGAAGTTACGGATTTTCAAAGATTTTCTTTTCGTAACACACTCTTCGTAGCCAAATGTATTATATCATTGTTGGAAGCAATATGATGAAATTCAAAACATAAAAATCTAAGTAAATAAAATATCTCGGCTATTTTCTAATAGATGATGAAATTTTATGGTACTACTTTATTTACCCGATTGTAAACCGACGTTTTCTGGTCCAAAAAGCCCCTTTTTTAGAATTGATATCGTTAACGTGGCTGATGAAGTAGACTTCACCGTTTATGAAGTCAATACGAAAAGTTTCAAAAAGTATCGTCAAAAGACGTCACAGGTAAGTTTCCGCCATCGTGCAGATTTATTGTTGCCAAGTCAGTGGTTTTGCTTCTAATTGCAGTGGATTTGTAGAGATTTGAGAGAAATCGTCTGTAATGCATTTAAAGAGTTCGATCTTGAATACGCTCTTGACTGCATAGAAGACTATACTCTCTACGAAGATCTGTAGTAATAGAGATTCTTTTAAAAAAAATCTATTATATCAATATGAATAATTTTCACTGAAGCGTATGCCAAGTTTCATTAAATCGGATAAATTTTATGAAAATGGTCATGCAATAGACAGACACACTAATCCCAGTTAAGTCGATTATTAGAAGTACATTGCTCTTTACGACTAATACACATTCGGGAACGATAATATTTTGTGATGAGTAGCAGTCTTGCACTTGGGAATTGCCCCAAACTATCACAGAAAACAAATAAGTTTGCTGCTCGTCAAAGCAGAGTATTCTATCGCACTTGTGGTCAGCATTCTACAAGTAAACCCTAACTACATGCTTTGAGGGCAGAAAAACAATTTGAAATTCCCTCCCTATCTCAACTCCTCTTGCTATCTGCATATATTGATTTCTGTATAAGCTCTTCTGTTTCACCAGTTTCGAAGTGAACGCTATAAACTTCTTCAGAGGCACTAGTATTTCGAATAATAATAATAATAATAATAATGAGCACCTGGTGGCCAAAAAGTAGTACTATTTTTACCGCGGTGAAAACGACGTAGGTATAAACAACCATAAAGCTAGAACATCTCAAATTAGCATTTTTACGAAATACCAGTACAGATTACAGTTTAATGTAAAATTTTTTTTCAGCAAATTAACCCGACATGAAAACTATATTTAAACTTCCTTTTTAGTTCAGATGAAAAAAATCGTCTTCAGCTCTATTGTTATAAGCTAGTATTGAAAGCCTTTCTGATGCAAATATGTTGAAAAAAAAAAATTAGTAAGCTATGAACAAATGAAACATATTTTCTTATGCTGATGATTAGCGCTTTCACCACTCAAAATGAGATTTTGATCCAATTCTACTCTTTCTAAGAAAAAAATGGGAATGTAAATGAAAACAATGACAAAGATAACTTTTTACTATCGATCCTAATATATTTAAAATATATAATAACGAGTTTCAGCAGCTCTGTTTTTATAGAAAAACTAAAATGATTCAAATTAACCTGCTCTTTGAACTTAAGAAAAATATATTTTTTCCCTCTAGCCTCTGACTTTTCTACGTCTTTCAGAAATCAAAGAAAATAGTTACATTATATAGTCATATAATTGGAGTGATTTGAAAATACTGTCAGTGTAATTAAGTGTTTATGACTTCTGAGAATTACATATATATATATATATATATATATATATATATATATATATATATATATATATATATATATATATATTTAGATGAATTATGGCATTATATAGCATTGTACTGAATTACTCACACTGTCCCTATCACATTGTTATTAGATATGACAATATTACAGATGATACACACAACATCAAGAATGACTGTGTACTCTAAAACGAAGAATAGCGATATAATCGATGTGGCAACGTTAGAATAAAACTGGCAACACTGAAAATGTATCGTGGAACAGTATCATTTCGGGATATCTTAGATTTCCTAACAAAACGAAAAAAAATACTAAAACTGTTAACTATAATCACAAATATGTTTATAAGAAGAAAAAAAGTTAAAAACATTTTCACACTTCGAAGGAAAAGCATTAAAGAGAACGTTTCCCAGGAATATTGAATTTTAGAAAAAGTAAATTTTGCAAGAAGTTTTAGTACTAAATTAATACTATTCTTATTTTAAAACATCATTATGTATTCCACATGAGCTTGAAAGATAAATATTCCTCCTTTGCGGTGATCGTTAGTGAGCAACAATATCTAGAAGAAATCACAAAATTCATAAAATATTTCAGTGATTTTAAAGCAGAAACATAAGATTTCTTTAACATATGAGATAAACTATTTGTGACTGAATACAATGAATAGTGTTTTTAGTTTCCCAATTCAGTATTCTTACGGTTACGAAGAATACAGTTTTCTCTATTAAACGATTGTAAAGGAAGTGTCTTTGTTTTGCTTTGTTTCAAGAAACAGTGTTCTCTTGGTAAAATTCTCCAAGTAGCACCTATTCTCTTTCGCATCTTAACAGCTCCCATACATTTGCACGTAATGAGCCTGTAGAAAATCGGCATGTTTAAAACTTCTGCTTATAAAAACAGTTTTGACCAGGAATTGAATACCTATTACAACAAGAAGTAAAAATACTCAGGTTGCCTATTCCGATCGGCAGCTAATCGTTTGCTAGAAGAAAGACACTCCACTTTCAAGTATTTTTCGAAAAGTGAAAACCCCTGTTCGTACAAATATCCTGTAGGGTAACAAATTAGTCTTTAAAAACAAATAGAAGACTATTTTACTGGTAATTAAGACAATTGAAGCTTTTTTTGTTTGTTTGTTTGTTTTATAGACTGTTGGCCCCGGCACATTAATGTGCCCTGATGGAATCATTGGTATGCCGGGAGAAATTTAGAAGCTTTATAAAAAACAAAATTTTATTTCATATATTTCAAAACAATAGCTATTTTTCGTTATTATAGTCAGTTTCAATACCGTAGGTAATGTTTCTTCATGATCAAAAATATAAAGTAACAGTGTGGAAATTAACAGGTTAGGGGAATGCCAGAGATTGTCCCCTTACAAAAATGCATAAATATTTTTTTCTCTAGAATTTTTTCGAATGGTTATGAAGAACAGAGAACTCTTATTTTGTGTAGAAAAAAGAAAAACTTTTGTGTGGGTGAAAACAATTTATAAAACATTTCGCTTCTCAATTTTTTGTAATCGTTAGGATTACATACTTCGTTTCTTGAAATATTTGCCTATTCATGCAAAAAAGACATTCCTTTTGCCAGGAGAAAGTTAGAGCGTAGAAGGAGATGAAAGATCGTCAAATGTTTAGGTCTAAAATTCCTGAAAAAGCACTTTTGTACGCCTTGTCACAACTCACTCAAATGAATGGTCTAGTTTTATGGAGAAGCACATACGTAATAAAATAATGTGTATATCTGGCACCAGCTTTTCGCATAGAAAATAGTCACCTAGAGTCAATTATTTTTTTTTGTACACAGACACATCTTTACTAGATTTAATCGAGTACGAAATCTCTTTTTTTTTTAAATTTTCAGCTCAAGGGGCGGTTGCCAGGGGTCAAAATTTAGGGATATCTGTTTTTAAGAATGTCTTGCCTGTATGCCACCAACAATACATATATATTATGCAGGCTTACATGACAGAAGATAAAAGTGTTGCTATTATTTATTTATTTATTTATTTATTTATTTATTTATTATTTATTTATTTATTTTTCAATCATTATTATGATAAAAGAAATGATTGTTATGAAATCATTATTATGAAAGAAATGATTCTTTATTTGTTTCAATAATTTCTTTTAAGATATTTTGCAATGTGCGGAGAACGTGGATTTCAGCTAATATATATACGTGTGTAAGTGATGGCTGGCTCAGTATATGGGTGAAATTTATCCTTCTCTCTCAGAAGAAAATTCAATTCGAATAGTGGAAAGTAACTTTACAGTGGATATTTAAAAAGAAAAGAAAAAGAAAGTTAAATTTTTATAGATGTGCAGTAAAATTTTGAATTACAATTAGTATGACACAATATGAAGTGATTGAAAATCTCTTGTTTAAACTATTGTATATGAAGAAAAGTTTTTCACGTCTTCCGAAAAGACCGCTTGAATGGAGGGATTAAAAATATGCACCTCATACGTAGAGTACCAAACCAGACTTTGGGAGAAGAAAGAGTGGAGAGCAAATATGAACATAATATTTGAAAATATATCGTAATAATAGGCTTTCTTTTTTCTTTCAGAAATATAACCTAAGAATTAGAGAAATGCAACAACCATTGCTGGTGTCAAGAACTAAGGCACGTGAACGACGAGCCGGAATGCCAGAATTTATTTATTTGGTTCCTGAATTATGCAGACTTACAGGACTCACTGAAGAAATGAGGTAGATATTACTATCTGGAATATTTAGAAAGTATTGGCAACTACCACGATTTATTTAAGATATAAGTTACTTCTCGATATTTTGTCATACTTTATGCGCTAGCTGATTGTATATCGTAAATATTCAATACTTAAAAAGAGGATTTAGATAAGGAATGGATACTACTCCGCTAGCGGCATTTACGAAGGTTTTTGCTTTTGTTTAGGCACTTTGACTAAAATGGTTTGATTACTGTGGCAATGATCGCTCATCAGTAAGGTAAAACTAGTTGTACCCTACTAATGCGCGATCTTTGCCATAGTAAACCTACTCAGTACGAGAGGAACCGCAGGTTCGGACAATTGGCTCATACACTTAGTTGAGCGGCCGATGGTGTGACACTACCATCTGCTGGATTATGCCTGAACGCCTCTAAAATGGTTTGACTAAAATGAATATTAACACTAGGCTGTAGGATCATTTAAGAAAGTCACAAGATGATAAAAAGCCGAATATTATGTAAAAGGTTTTCCATCGTGCAACATCAGCGATTGGAAGAATTGTTTTTGAGGCTTATTACAGTCGGATAAAATGTCTAAAACTCGATGCGACAAGTGGAGTTTAAATAGAGAATGAGCTTATATCCCATTATTAACGATCTAATTAACAAAAATTGATCTAGCTAGTCTTGGGTCTTGATGGTGTTCCATAAAGAAGGCAGCTTTTGAAATGCCCACGATTTTTGTTCTAATAAGTTGGCAGCACTGAACTTTACACGATTTTTATCTGTTGTCTTCGTGGTTGTTAGTCACGGAGCGCCGAATAGCTCATGTTCACTGTTTTCTGTTCGGGTAGGAATGGAAAGCTTCAAGACGGAACGGCATGTTGTTATAGTGAATGTTGAGCAGAGGCTGGTGAATGTTTGGCGATAACAATCGTGCGCTATCCGGCGCTCCGTAACTGCTAACCAGATGAAAATCGTACAAGTTCAGTGCTGCCAACTTACTAGAACAGAAGTGGCACTTACTTTTAAAAAAAATGGCGTTCTTTATAGGACACCCTTGTATTGATGTAATTAGACACTTCTAGTAGTAGGTATTAAAATATCATAAGGGTGTCCCACAAAGTACGCAGCTTTTGAAATACCAGCTATTTCTTTCTAGTAAGTTGGGAACACTGAATGTTACGCGATTTTCAATTGACGTCTTTGTGGTTGTTATTCACGTATCGCCGAATAGCGTATGATCGTCATCTGTTTTCTGAACGGGTAGGAATAGAGAGCTTCACGTCAGAACACCGTGTTGTCATAGTGAAAACTTAATGTGGTGAATGTTGTGTAGAGACTGTTCGCGAACTCCATGGAACTCCTCCTCTATTCAGCGCTTCGTGACTACTAACTACAAAGGCAACAAATGAAAATCGTGTAGCGTTCAGTGCTGCCAACTTACTAGAACAGAAATGGCTGGCATTTCAAAAATTGCGTTCTTTATGGGACACCCTGTGCATGTAACTTTATTACTTAGCTATTTACAGTGTCAATAGTTGCGAATTTGTTTTTATTGAATTTGTCCATTTTTGAGAATACAAAATCACTAAGTTTGGTAATAGGATCTGGCTACCTCGTATAGGTTTGATTATCGTATAGGCTCCATACTGGTTTCGTGTAGGAGGCTGAAGACACTTTAAGATTACTACTAAGGAGGTTATTTGCATACATATGGAAAATAAAAGTAAATTATTTATTGAGTATAAGTATTAGTTTTGCAAGTGTACTTACGTATAATCCCAAATAAAAGGTTCTGTATTAAAACAGATGACTATTCTGATAATACGTTATAGAAATTTTAAAGTGTTTCACTGATATTGATAGTACAAGAAATTAAAGAACTTTCTGCTTAACATGTATTAAGCTTCTATGTTCCTCGTTAAAGGATACTCCTGTATGTATCCGAAATATCGGGTAGTTCTTTGCTGCCTCTAGGAATACAATTTGGTGAACATTTCTCTCATCTTGTAAGTATTCCATACGCTCTATTATTGTTAGTTCGAACTTACAACAAATATTTCTTTTAGAATCCCTCTTTTCTACGACTTTCAGAACTTAAACAAAATAATTAGACTTTAGTTATGTAATTTGAAGTGATTTGAAACTATTGTCAGTATAATTAAATGTTTTACGACTTCCTCTGAGAATTAGGTATTTTTTCAGATCAATTATGGCCTTATATACACTTTCCATTGTGCGAGTATATTGAAAATGAGAAAAAGAATTACGGTTTGCTAAGCATGATTAAAGAAAACTAAATACAGTACATTTAAAAATAACACAAGAAGAAATGTTTAGCTAAGGTCCCATGAGGATGACTGTTATGCTATAGAGGTGGATAATTACTGAAAGCGAATGATTATGAAAGAATTAGTGAAATGAGAATTTGGGAGGAAAGGGTAGAATTTTGAAAAAAACCACGAACACAATGTTGTGCCACCACGAACTCACAAGACCTGGGATAGAAACATTGACCACTCGCACCAGAGATGAGCGCTCTACCACTGAGCCATCGTGCTCCCATGAATTACCTTTATAGAAGTTTGCAACACAATTTCCCGTATTGTAGATGTTAACTGAGCATCAAATCTATTTTGTGGTTTCTTCTTCTTCTAGAAATGACAGGAACTTGATGAGGGCTTTGGCAAATCATACCAGAGTGGAACCTAGTACTCGGATTGATAAGCTAATTCGATTTAATCGGCGCTTACAAGAGGAACCTACTGTAAGTAAGATGAGGAATGACTTTCTGCAGTAATCTTTTAAGGTATTGTGTAAGATGGCAGGTTAATTTGTAATAGCTGCTATTAAAATTAACCTACTTTCAGCCATTATTACTGTATATGAGACGTTACGTTTACTATTTTCTTTTATGTGCACTGTTCGATATTTGTCACGCACATAATAAAAAGATGTTGAGAAGTTTCAGATTATTTTCTTTATGGTTATTTGCTTCATTTAATAGGCGAGTGATAATAATTCTCGTACTCGAACATGTGAATTAAATTTTCATATGTTAGTGAATAATCCTTGCTTACAGATGTCCACTGATAGTCATTTCTAATAATACGAGAAGCCGTAGCAGTTAGGAAAAAAAAAAAAAAAAAAAAGGAAGATAAGCCATATTGCCTAATCATACAGTAGTGTTTTAATTATCACTAATAATGGATGAAACAATTGTGATATTAGGCTTATAACCTTTCATACTCTGTTCTTCACAAATAATCTTCCGTTTCTAATAGAGATAAAAGATCAGTCATTTGTGAGAGCTGTTTCGTTGAAATTTTTCAACATTTCGTTTGCTTGTTCGTTGTCGAGTTGATTTTGTTTGTCGTTCGATTTAGAGTTGGTCATTGGCCAGAGAACATAAGAATTATAACGAGAAACCAATCACAGTAAGTTTTACCAATTATTCTAAAGTAATAAGAATTCTCTGTTTTTAGGCTGTTGCCGTTGTGTTTTATCTTACACTGTGATTCACGGAAAGAAAAGAGTTATCCTTATTCGCAGATTGTAGTAGGCAGAGAAGACAGCAGCAAAATTTGATCTTCACAAGCATACGATGTTCGGCACACGTGTACTTCATTGTTTATTGATTGAGTGATAATGGAACTCGCGCATATTAGTTTGAAGCAAACTAGACTTAATGAAACAGAAGTATCTACTCCACGCTGAGTCATTGGTATGAAGAAAAAAAAAAATCCTCAAATTCCGTGAAGAATCGCAACCATTGAGTTCTATATTTTAAAAGCATAATTCAAGATAAATGTTCGAAATATTCTGATATTAAACATAGAAGTAATTATATCTTAACGAACGAAGAAGCATCTGATTTGGAATCGGAAACACATACGATATGGGATGCTATTTAAATTTTATAATCTTAATAAATACAGCAAGGTCGTTAAACGGGTGGTCAACATCGTCAGGGTTCTCTTGTTTCCTCCCACATGTTCATTCCACCAATTCCTAGATAATTATTAATTAATCACCTGTCTTCTTTAGCTAAAGAACATAAATGGAAAACGTTACAAATTTCCATTTCATTTCATTTGGAAATAACAGGTAAAATAAAAAAAATCTTAGGCATAATTATTTACACACGTTATTTACCATTTGAAATATTTCATTCCACTTCACTCAACTACACCTCAGTTCACTTCAGGTCATAAAAAAAATGGTTTGCAAAATGAAAACATATATATATACATACATGTATGATCTAAATATATTCCTTCCGTAATAATCCTTACCATATCTTGTGTGTGGGATTACGAATTTTGTAATTTAGGATTAAAGAATAGTAGTAGGTATAGATTTCGGGCTTTCCCTTATTCATTTAGGTAGGTTTCAGAAGCACATATACACACCCAATTAAAAGGAATGTAAGTATGTATGCGCGCATCTATTATTTGTTACATGTACATAAAACTTAGGATTTTACATTTTATGTATCAAACCGGACTACAATAATATATTAATTACCTTTTTGAGTTCAGCTTACGCGGTAATTTTTTTTTTTTTTTTTTTTTATAAAATTGGTCAAAAAGACAAAAACATCAAAAAAGACATTTTTAAGCAGAATTAATATTAACATTTCCAGTTTCAATGAAAGATGAAATATGTACAGTACATACATACAGCTTTATTTTGTTAGGATCATTTCAAGAATAAATGAACATAAATATTGAAGAATAGTTACTGGATATACAGTGGACCATTTACGTTGATATGGGGCATCGATGGCTCAGTGGTAGAGCGTTCACCTCTGGCGCATGAGGTCGTTGGTTCGATCCCAGATTGCGCCAAATGAGCTTTGAGGTGGATCGTGTGCGTGGATTTTCTCATGTCATTTCCTCCCACTTGCTTCATTCCACTGTTTCATTCATTCATTTCTCATCACCACCATCTCCTTTAGCCTAGCTGGCATAAGCGTGCGACGTGACACGTAAAGACTTCATTTCATTGATGTTGATACTCCCTTGTAACTTTTAAACTAATGAACAAAAAACCCTGAAATTTTGTACGTACCATGCAAATAGCGACAAGGGGACATTCTTTGGTATACTCTATGATACCACAAGGTTAACAATGTGGGCAACTCAATATAAAAGTTGTATTTTTTCAAATGACACTCTGTCAGGTTATTACATATTTCAAATCTGCATATCAAACGAAAACCACACTTTCAATACCACACTTTTCACACAGTGGTGCAAACTAAGGACGCTGCAGTATTACAAATATCGGAAGCAACCAAATTTTGGAGGGTTCGACAATAGTAATAACGCAAGTGAGACGGCCGGGTAATGGACATCCAGTGTGCCTTAATGTTGAATACTACGGTCATAATGTGTCGTATTTCGAACAAATAGAAACAAATTTAAAAGGAATTGAAAATTTGACTGTTTTAAAAGGACTATTTCGAAGTGTTCAGATAACTATCACATCGAATTATCTATATGGTTTTCAATAGATAATAGAGATCTTGATGCTGGTTTCAGCGATTTGATCTCTCAAATCATTCGGGAGTCATGAAAGAAATGTTAAATTTGAAACGTTGCCTAAAACGGCATATTTGTGGGAAGTTTTTAAAACAATTTTTGATTTGCTTTGCTTCTATAACATTACAGTAATACTTCCAGTAGGTGTAATTACAATAAGTTTTCGGAATTATATAATTTTAGGCAGTCTTGCAGATTTTAACAATTTTTGGCATATCTCCAGAACGGTTGAAGATTTCGAATTGCTATAAACGCCATTGTGGTCTTCACATCTATTGAAAACCAGCCGTGCAATTTGTAAGCAGTTTCTCGAAGTAAAGGTTTTGAAATTATTTTTAAGGTGTTAAAATGCTCTTGATTTTCTCTCATGAAAATCCAACTCTAGAAAGAGGATTTTCAATCAATGCACAATATGTAGCAGATGATTCAAAAGAACATACTGAACTAGAACTCGGCCTTGTTTACGATTCAGTAGCTTTTTCAGATGGCCTTAAGAAAGTATACACAAGGAAATCCAGGATTCATGCACGAAACACCCGTACACGTTTTACAGCAGCAACAAATCAAGGACGGGAGGAGAAAGAAAAGAAACAAACCGAAGCTGAAGATAAGGAGGAAGCAATTCATTCAGTCTGAAGTTTAGAAGAGTAAAATAGTCCAAGTTATACGCAATATGGATGAGGAAATAAATGTTTGGGATAACGAAATGATGTACATAACAATATTGATTTTTTTTCTCTAAAGATATATTGTTACTATGCCGTAGGCAGTTTTATGTACATACATGTCCACCCTTTTTCGGTGAGTTCTTAATGACTTTTCCTTTGATGTGATGGAATTTCCGTCATTAGGCTGCAGTTACAGAACAAGATTTAAGGAAGATGTTCAGTTTCTTTCTTTGTACAGGAATTTAATCAGATAAGTGTTTTGTAGTTTCATAATAAGATACGTTGTAATTGTGTTCATATTATTCATTTTTCGAGTTGATTAGGGAAAAATATGTTACTTATGTATCATCTTTTTTTTTTTTTTTTTTTTTTTTTTTTTTGTCTCGTTTTTCTATCAACATGGGAAAGTCGGTATGGCTAATTACTGTATATATCAGGAAAATTTTCGAAAACCGAGAAAAGTCAGGGAATACTTTCACGATTTTTTTTTTTTTTTTTGGCCATCCTGAGTGCTATTTACAGCAATTTGATATTTCAAACGTTTCCGAAGATATGAGAAGAAATGGGAAAAAAATTGATATGTTGCTTAGAATAGCGTACTTGTGGAACTAAAAAAAATACTTTTTGATTTACTTTGCTCCTATGACGTAAAAAAATACTTTTTGATTTACTTTGCTCCTATGACATTACAACAATCCTGTTTAGTAAGTATAATTCCAAGTTACCGGGATTTCATAATTTTAAACAGTGTTGCAAACTTTACCACTATTTGCCATATATCCAGAACGATTTGAGATATCAATTTGCTATAGACGACATTATGAGCTTCACACCTATTGAAAGCCATCAATGCAATTGGCTCAATCCCTTGTACCTTGCTTCCTATTCATTCGAAAACCATCATATCATGATTATAATTAGACACTGAAGTACTTTGGATGTACACTCACGTCCAAAATGATCGTCGCATATCTATAACTGTCTTCTTGTAAGAATATAATTTGATAGTGATTTTGAAGGGTACTTTTAATACTGATACTACAGGTATATTTGTGGTAAATTTCATAGGAAAAGAATTATAAATACGAAAATTAGAATGAGTAAAACAAAATGTTGCTAAATTGACAAGAAAATTTTATTTTCGTTTCATTGTTCTTATTTACTGCTCTTTTGACATGAAATTTGCCACATACATGTCTTTGCCGATTATACAGATACTAACATTATAAGAAATACCGGGCGAATTCCTTATCAATTTTTTTTTATCTCTACAATTGCATTTTAATGCTTCATTTTATATTAATATTTTATAACAATAACAACAATGAAATTTAAACATGATTTGTAAGGAGCAAACGCAATTTACTAATATACGTTATTGTGATAAGCTTTGTAACAGCATTTTCAAACTTTCGCCGAGATTACAGACAAAAGATCTCCTCCAGTTCCTTACCAGAGGGTAGCGTTCCCAAAACTGATGCAACCTTACCTCTTTGTACTGCCATACTGATGCGTTGTAGTAGAAAAGAGGTTGCTCTAGCGTCTCCTGACGACATTTAAATGCGGTGACAAACTTCTTTTATAAAGTTAAGGCCTTCGGGACCCCATGAACCACCCGATTCGATAGCTATAGCGACAAAATTATATTTGTCGAGTAAATTGCTGTACTTCTTGCGTTTTTCTGTTTCCCGGTGAGCAGCCACGTTGCCAGCTTGTGCTGAGGAAGAATGTAGATTTGAAGGGGCGAAGGTGTCGGAACAAGTAAAATCCCATAGAAGTGCTTTTCCTTTCTTCCACGGTATTAGGGTCATACCACTGGCCTCTTGCCGTCTGCACGACTGCATCCCAACGGTTCACATGTAGAAGGAACGCCTGCTGAAATTAGTGCCCCCATGATAATGTCGTTCACGCTGGAGTGGCGTGAATGTCTGCCCGCACTATTGGAACAGGAGAGTCCATGAAGGCCCTTCTTGTCTACGACACTTCTACAGGCAGGACATCTGTGTTGCTCGCAAACATCTGCTCCCAAACGCAGTGCACTGGCAATTCGAAAACTGTCATTGGGAAGATGTAATCCTAAAGAAGGTGACGGGATAGCATGGAGCCAAGCGCCTTTTTCTGGAGATGATGTAGCTAGGAGTCTGGCGTTATCTTCTGAGTTATCGGATGACTGAAGCAGAGCTGAAATTATATTCCTACAACAATATATTTATAGACATGCGACAATAATTTTGGACATGAGTGTACATTGTCTCTACTTTCTGCCTTTTGTTATTATTGCTACAGAAGCCACCAAAAGTTGGATGTTTGTGATAATATGGCATCCTTAGATTGTAAAAACTGAGTAACAAATTTAATATTGTAAATTTTCGTTTAACATGTAGATTTGAAATATTTAATAACCTGACGCAGTGCCATTTGAAAATATAAAACTTTATGATGTTGATTTGCCAACACTGTTAATCTGGTGGTATTGAAGAGTATGTCAAACAATGCCTCCTGCCAATATTTGCTTGGTACGAGATTCCAGTGTTTAATGATAATTAGTGGACCATTTATCTCGATATGCCCTTGCAACTTTTAAATTAATAGTCACAAAACGCTGAAAATTCGTACTATGCAAATATCGACAGGGGGGACATTATTTGACACACTTTTGAACTACCAGATTAACAGTGTTGCCAACCCAACATAGTTTTATTTCTTCAAATGGCACTACGTCAGGTTAAGTATTTCAAGTCTACATGTTAGTTGAAAACGTACATTTCCACACTTATGCAGTGTTAGAAACTAAGGACGCTTCAGTAATACGAACATGGAAAAACAACCAAATTTTGAAGGGTTCTATAACAGTAATTACACAAGTATCACGGACAGGGTATCACCCATCCAAAGTACCTTAGTGAAGAATACTACCTAGGTATAGTCATCATCATCACGTATTTCCAATAAATAGAAACGAAGTTACAAGGAATTGAAAATTCGACTGTTTTCAGGCACGTAGCCAGGATTTCGTGAAGGAAGGGGGGTCCGTGATATGAAATACTGTGGCTATCATACCAGGAGCTCGGTCATTCTAAACTATTTTACTGGAATATATATTGGTTCGTTTAGCCAGGATTTCGTAACGGGGGGGGGGACACACACATGAAAGTCTGAATGCCCAGGAGCTCGATTAATCTAAACTACTTTACTATCAACATATATTGGTTTATTAGGACAATAAAATGAGGATATGTTGGTAAGTATTTCAATAACAAACTATGAAGAAATCTCGAGTAAAATATTAATAAAAAAATATATTGAAAAATATTATACAATATTTACGTCCTTCCTCTGTTTATTCAAATATAACAATTTTCATTTCATTATGACCTCAACTATTATAAAAAGTACATATTCACTATTATAAAACGTACATACTCAATAATGTCTTGTAAAATGTTTTACAATAGGGCGATTCTCAGCGTTACGCACGGGACATTTGTACCCAAAAACTGTTTTTTATACAAAAATGTATTTTCAAATAAAATAAAAAGTATGTCAAAATTAGGGAGAAAACTATGAGTGCATAATTAAATAAAATGAAACACTCAAAACAATTGCAAATTTAAGTTATAAGACAAAATTAAGCGTTACGCACGGGACTCACACGAAAAGCTCATTTGACAACTTCAAATTCATTAGACATTCTCTGCGATTTATAGCAGTATTTTCATTTTATATGCCATCACTTATGTTCTACATTCATTCTCCTTACTGTACATTATGTTTTAAATTGGAAAATAGAATTTAATTGGCGTCAGATTATGTTTTCTTTTTTTGGCTCGCCGTTACGCACGGGACAGAAAAGTAACCATTCAATTGTTTGGTTGTTCTCAGACTATTATTATCCAATATCTTTACTAAAGAGATTGATATTTTAACATTAACATTTGGACATTAACAAGCATAAAAAATTGCATCCATAATTTAATTTAAATAAATTAAATTACATTCCAAAGTATCAAAGTCGAACTTTGCTAGGCAACTCGCTTTGTGCTATTACCATGTCTTTGGGGTATTTGTCTGAGTGCTGATTGGTGGTGTTCAAACCACATAATGTTGTACAACTGTTGAGCTGCTTGATCCTCTGTGCTACCTGCTAAACGTTGAGAATTTTGAACGCTGCTATTGTCAGGTGAAATGCGGGAAAGTGAATTGAAGGGAAACAGTTGTGTTTTGGTTATTTGGTATTATTGATTGTTACTTCACAGTGAAGATTTACTTTAATGTGAGTTTTTTTTAAAGTAAGTAATATGGATTACAGGCAAGTTAACTCTGTTCCAAGTATTTGGTCTAGGAATTAATTCGTGCGGGTGGACAAGAGATGGCGCAACGAACGGAGCGTCCCACAGTTCCGTGTATCCACACATGTGTTGCAAACCCCTGTCATCGCGTATCGTTCGTAGTATAGGGCAGTGGATTAAAGCGTCAACAACACCAGTTTGTAGTTAAGTGAACATGGCGCAATTTGTGCCTGATAAAGTGTTTTTGCGGGATGTCCTGCTGCATTACTTTAACATGCAGAAAAGTGCGACTGAAAGTCATCGTATTTTGGTGGAAGTGTATGGTGACCATGCTCTAGCTGAGCGAACGTGTCAGAAGTGGTTTGCACGGTTTAGAAGTGGTGATTTTGGCTTGGCAGACCAAGAGCGAGCTGGACAGCCAAAAAAATTTCAAGACGAAGAATTGACAGCATTGCTCGAGCAGGATTCGTGTCAAACGCAGGAACAACTTGCAGCAGCATTAGGCGTTGATCAAACAACAGTCTCCAAACGCTTGAAAGCCATGGGAATGATTCAAAATATGTCACATTGGGTTCCACATGAATTGAAAGACAGAGACGTTGAAAGACGAAAAACCATTTGCGAATTGCTGCTTCAACGACAGAGCAGAAAGGGGTTTCTGCATCGAATTATTATGGGTGATGAGAAGTGATCCATTACGAGAACCCTAAACGAAAAAAGGCCTGGGTGAAACCAGGTGAACCAGGTCCATCACAACCAAAACGAGATATTCACTGTGCAAAGGTTATGCTGTGCATATGGTGGGATATGAAAGGTGTGGTTTACTATGAGCTGCTGCAACCGGGTGAAACTATGAATGGAGAACGTTATCGACGACAATTAATGCGTTTGAAGCAAGCTCTGGCACAGAACACGACCAGAATGGGAGAACAGACATGATAAACTTATTATTCAACATGATAACGCTCGCCCACATGTCGCAAAACCGGTCAAAACCTATTTAGAAAATGTCGGATGGGAAGTTTTACCCCACCCGCCGTATTCACCAGACGTTGCTCCTTCGGACTACTACTTGTTCGATTGCATGAACAACGATTTGATTGGACAGCGGTTTACTTCTTCAGAAGATATCGAAACATGGGTCTCTGACTGGATCGCTTCCAAGGATGAGGACTTCTTTCGCCACGGAATCCGTACATTGCCTGACAGATGGGCGAAAGTGGTGGCTAGCGATGGACAATATTTTTCTTAAGGTATTTATGTATTTTGTGTTTGTACTACAGCTTCAATGTGTGCGTACCAACCGCACGAATTAATTCCTAGACCAAATAATATTGTCAGTGATTAACTGAATCGATCAACAAAAGCAATGAGTGGCGCTGAAAGGGCTAGAAAATTTAGACTTAAACATAGAAACAAGGTGAGACAGAAAAATAAAGTGAGGATGCAGCGTTATAGGCGAATTAAAAGATTGACTCTTTTCCTCTCACGTTCCTTTTGCGAAACTCATTCCGCATTGTTTCGTTGTTGACCATTTAGAAGAGGAAAACACTTAAATGTGAAGAAGAACAAGGTAATTCAAGTTAGATTGGTTAAAGGAAAACGAAAAGTGCCAGTGTACAAAATGATATATTCATCAAGTGATAAGAGCGACATTAATTCAGAATACAACTTTGAAGACTATGTTCATAAAGATATTCGAACCCTCCAACTGTCGGGCTCAGAATGGACAATATTAGAGCAGATGTATTTCTCCTAGTGAAATTTGATTGTGGTTCTTCCAGAAATAGGATTAAATATCGGTATGTATGTGTGTCTGAAAGTGATGTAGGAGAAGATGGGGACATTAGAGTAAGTAACAAATCTGAAATACATGAACAACAGTTGTACAAAGTTTAGTTTTGATGGAAAAAAAAAAAAGATGTCTCATTTGATGAAGTTTTAAATATACTTCAAGCATCTAATTTGCTGATAAAGGGTGAAAGAATATAGTATAAAGTTCCAGAACAATAGCCGTTTTTGTACAGAACTAAAGAGTTTTGAAGCGAATCCATTCGCCCCCTACAAGACTGTCAAACCAACTTAGATACCTACTTTTCTAATGAAAAGAAAAATTGTGATTTATCATGATAATTTATTTTTAAGCCTCATGTTTCTGTAACTTAACGTAGACGTTTTTAGTAGTTATATTTGGTTTAGTTTCTCTCAACAAATTCATGTTTCTTGGAGTTAATATAAAAGTTTATTCTTCATTGATTAATCTTAGTAACAATAAACACGTATTAAAATCTTAATAACTTAATTTTATTCACCTCCTTGCATAAATCTGTAAATGTCCCGTGCGTAACGTTACGCACGGGACAACATTTATGTACCTCATGAAATAAATAAGGAGAATAATAAACAAATTTAATAAGTACCACTAACAAGCTAATAATAATTCTACTTTGGAGCAAAAACTTCAATACTTTATCTTCTATAATTACAAAGGAAAGAAGAAAAATTCATGTTTTTCGTTACGCACGGGACAGCAAAACATGACATGAGAAAACTACGATTTTTGTTTACCAGAATAAAACATTAATTAAAACAAAATTGTCAAATTTTTGCCAGAGGTCCACTTCATATTTTTTGCTGTTGTTCACATAATTACAGATTTAGAATTTAGTTTGAAAATTGGGATATGTGGACAGCATTGAACATGGTGTAGAACAGATAAAGTTTATGTGGTCAAAACCTAGTAAATATATTTTGCAAAAAGATTTTAAAAGTGTCAGTAAATAGTTACACTATTTCTTAATAGAAAAACATAAACATCATAGTTTCAAATTAATTTTGAAAATTTACTGACAATGGACCACTTGCCAGATAATCGCCCAATATCTGCGTTCCTTTCTCTGTTGAATCAAATGTTAACAGAACTTTCTTTCCACATAAATTTTTGTTTTTATTATTTCGTCAACTACTGTCTGTTTCAAATGACAGGTTAAAGGTGCAGTAGAAAATTGTATTTGAAATAACATGTTTGATACTGCAAAGATGCGATGACAAAAAAATATGATAAAAAATGTCCACACTGTTATAGAACGGCACTATGCTTGAAATTTCCCTGACTAGAAATTCTGAAAAATCGGTAACTTTTCTAGAAATTTCAAATTCCCTGACTCTTCCAGGATATCCCGCTCACCTTGCCACCATGTATTACAAGTAATACAAATCTCCTCATAAGAAAGAGTAACCAAAAGCTTCCTGTAGTTTATTTTTAACTCTGATCCTTATTTTTTTCATTTAATTTTGTTTCATTCTTCCTTAATTTTTTATTTCTGGTCTCGAAGGGGGGGGGGGTCCGGACCCCCCCCCCTTGGCTACGTGCCTGCTGTTTTCAAAGGATTTCGAAAAGGTTTTTAGTAAGTATGGCTTCCAATTACGTAGATGATTTTCAATAGACATAAAGATCATAATGCCGTTTACGGCAATTTGGTATTTCAAATCATATAAGAAGATATGAAAAGAAATGGTAAATTTGATATATTGCTTAAAATGGCATATTTGTAGGAACTTTTTAAAACACTTTTTGATTTACTTTGCTCCTATGACATTACAACATTGCTTTATGGTAGGTGTAATTTCAACAAGTCTCGGGATTTCATAATTTGAAACAGTGTTGCAAACTTTACCACTATTTACCATATCTCCAGAACGATTTGAGATATCAAGTTGTAAACGGCATTATGATCTTCACATCTATGGAAAGCCATCTATGTAATTAGATTACATACTTATTAAGGCAGTTTCTCGAAATAAAGTCTTTCAAAAAAAAATCGAATTTTCAATCCCCTGTATTTTAGTTTACAACATTGAATAACAAATTAATATTGTATGTTTCCGTTGAACATGTAGATTGGAAATATGTAATAACCTGACGCAGTGCCATTTAAAAAAATGAAACCATGTTGGATTGGCAAGACTGTTAATCTGGTGGTATTGAAGAGTATGTCAATGTCCCCCTATCAATATTTGCATTGTACAAAGTTTCAGCGTTTTTTGTTTATAAGTTTAAAAGTTACAAAGACGGATCAAGAGAAGTGTGCAGCCTGTATATATACATTTGTACTATACATTATACATTTGTATCTGTATACTACAGATATAGTTAAGTCCCGATTAACCGAGGTTCCATGCTACGTGAGCTTGATCCAAACAAAAAAATATTTTAAAAACTAGTCTAGTTACAAAGATAGGCAGTCTGCAGGCTTTTGTTTCAGCAATCTTGGGATGATGTGAAATAATCTATTATCCTGAAAAGCTGGAAACATATTTCACCAAATAATAACACAAGTATGGCACAAACTCAAGGATCTTCAAATGATGTACAATTAGTAGATATCTTTAAAGTAAAAAAATTAAGATGTAGGTGATTGGATGCAAGATAATGAATAGTATGAACTGCCTACGGCCATTGCAAATGTAGTCACACATGATAACAATTCGGATAACGAAAATGACAATGGAATGGTAAACGTTGAAATAATCAGTCACACGGATGGTTTGAGCGTGATCGAGAAGGCACTACGTCGAACAGTGAGATGACACGGCACCAGCTGACATTATGATACTGCAACGTCTGCGCAAAAAACAAGGCAGTTTAATGAAGCAGAAGACTATGAAATACTTTTTTAAAAAAATATATGTGTGTATGCTAAACAGTACCTTATTTGTATTGTGTTTTACTTGTACATATCAGTATTAATTAATTCTGCATTTTATTTACTGTATTATGGCTAATTCTTTGTGGACTGTGCTGTATATCCAATAAAAATAATAAATACAGGAATAATAAATAATAAAGAGAAATAATCAATAAACAACAATAATAAATACTGTATAATTTATCTATGTATTCATCTGTGTTAATCGAGTTTTTGCTTATCCGAGTTACACTCGGTCCACATTAGCTCGGATAATCTGACTCTACTGTATATGAAATGTTTACATTTAGCTTCCGAAGTCCAGGAGATAAGTGTTCCCTTCGTATTTGTCAGTGCGGGAGATATGCTATAAATCAAATGACAAAAGACACTCCGGGCTCCATTCGACTTTTTTGATGATTGTGATGCTTTATTGAACTAAAATTTTGTCAAGTTATTTGTGTTAATAAGAATGTTATTATGTTTCTAGTGCGAAATAAAATGACTATGAGTTTGTAAACTTTTTTTCGAACTTAGCATATATAAAAGAAAATGTTACTTATTAATAGAGCAAGCCACATTATGCTTAATGTTTTGTGTTTATATTTTATTTATTTGTTTTTTATTTATTATTATTATTATTATTATTATTATTATTATTATTATTATTATTATTATTATTATTATTATTATTATTATTATTTATTTTATTTATTTATTTATTTATTTTTTGCAAATGGTGCTTCATTTTAAATTTGGTTTTGACAAATAATGGAACGCTAATATTGTTTTCAATATTTTATTTTCTGTCTATTTATGCACAACCCTTTTTCATATTAATAAATTGACATCAAATTTTGCTTATCAATATTAAATGTTGGTATTTTTTGTGATGGTAAAGTAATATTGTACATAATTTAAAGTTATATAAATATACACTGCAGTAATAAGAAAGGAGTGATTAAGAATGACAGTCTAGTCATCAGTCACTTTCTCCATCTGCAAATACTGACAAAACGAAATTATTACACAGGGTTTCTCAGACCTAGAAAGTCAGAGAAAAAACATTTGGTGAGGGAAAGTCAGAAAGCACATAAATAGCCATGAAAAGTCAAGAAATTTGCCAAGTATACATCTTAAGACTAAAGAAACTGAACATAGACTATAGTGGGCTTCTAGTAGGTAGAAAATGCATATTTAAAAAAATAATAGACTATAGTAGGCTTCTAGTAGGTAAAAAATACATATTTAAAAAAATATTATTTTTAGGTTACTAGATAAATCGGGATAGGCTGATCTGTAGCTCAGTCAGTAGAGATCTACCAGCCAATCCAGCGATCCGTATTAATTCCTCAGTGGATGTAGAAAGTTTTCTTTTTTCACCTAGGCCGTAAATGCTGGAATTGGCTCAGCCTCGGGAAACAAGTACTGGGGACAATCATGAGGTGAACAAGAAGTGCGACAGAAAATTAATGATAAGTAAAATTTCTTTGTATGTGCTTCAGTTTTATAAAACAACTAGCACATTCCGTGGAATTAGACATCAATATTAAAGAAGTCTAACTAACTAACTATATGGCTTATGGAACCCGGATATTCAATGCCGCGTTCACGAAAGCTCTCCATTGACTTCTGTTCTTAGCTAACTGGATCCAGTTCCTACTTTGTATTCGTATTTCTTTGAGATCAATCTTAATAATGTCCTCGCATGTGCGCGTAGTCTTTTTAATGGTCATTTTCCGAATAGATTTTCTGTTAAAATTTTAAAATCATTTTTTACTTTCTTCTATTTTGGCTACATGACCTGCCTACCTGAGCCTCCTAGACGTGATGACCCTAACATGTTGGTAAACAGTATAAATATTCAGTTCTTCGTTATGAAGTTTCCATCATTGCCCACTCCTGTTCCTCTTGGGTCGATATTTCGTCGCAGGATCTTGTTCTCAAATACGTTCAATCTGCGTTCTTCCTTTAAAGTAAGCGACCATGTTTTGCAACCATACAGCACAACGGTATGATTATCGTTTTATATATTTTAAGCTTCAAATTCTCAACAGAATTCGCGACGACAAGTGATTTTGAATTGAACAATAACACGAATTCCCCGATTTCAAGTCGACATTTAATTTCTTCATGGATTTTTTTTTTTTTTTTTTTTTTTTAAATATTAATCCTAGATATTTGAAAGTATCCAGTTTGTCGAAAGTATTATTTGATATTTTAATACATACATAAATAATTTGCAGTATTACGATCCCGGCAAATGTCCAAGTATTTAGTTTTTTCTGCATTTACTTCTAAGCCCATGTCCCGTAAAGTAGCGTTTAAAATTTTAAATGATGATTGCGTAAGTGGTTTCTACCAGCTGAGTTGTTAATATATCTGAACATGTAATTATAATGCCAGTATACGTGGATTACGTACATTATTATAGTCCATGAAGCAGGTGATTTCAAACAATAGAAATTGAAACAAGACTTAAAATATGATATAAACATTTGTAGAAAGATTTACATGTTTCTTACTTTGTAAGTAAACATTAAATTGTAATATTAAAATTAACCTGAAAAGAGAGAACATGAAGACGAGTTATGGCAAAAAGGAAAGTCAAGGAAATTGAAACTAACAAAACTGTAGAGATCTTGTTACACCAGTTCGTTAGAAATTACAGCTATATACAGGGCTCCCAGCTGTCTTGTGTTCCTATTTTTCCTATATTTTGGAAATTTGTGTATATTTGTCCTATATTTTAGTCTTGCCTTATATTTCCTATATTTTTCAGTGATTGAATTATTAAAAATACAAACCAAAAGCAGTTCCAGTGATTTAAATTGCTACATATTAGTAATTTGCTAAATGTGTCGTAGTATTTTTTTCTGAGGGATTTAGTAACTAATCTTCATTATTTTTTTTATTTGCTTTTTCCTATCCTCCCATGTCCACTCTTTTTCTTTTATTCTTTCTTTGTTTTCTATTTGCTTTATTCTTCCCCAATGAAGCTTAGCTGAGGTACCTTGCCATGCTCCAGTTTCTTATAACGCAAGCTGTGTTAGCATTTTCTTTCAGCATTGCATGTGCAGCAGTATTGGCTAGGTATGAAGGTGTGTTGGTATTCACCAGCCTTGCAATATTGCTGTACATAATATGCAGGGTTCTCACGCGTCCTGGAAAACCTGGAAATAAAAGTGTGTCGTAGAAACGCCCTGGAAGAGTCATAGAAAGCAAAAAAATTGTGAAAATCCTGGTTGTTTTAAAATTGTCTCTCTGATGTCATCACTGACAGAATATTTCTTTAATTTCCTTCCCAAGCAAAATCAAATTTCAGAATGCTACAAGAGAATCCGTAAGAACTTGAGATTTCCTGTTACATTTGCATACTTAAATTTTCTTATGAGTGTAGATAAATTTCTTGTGATTATGTAAAAACAGGAACCACTTATCTACATTTTGCATGGTGAATTCAAAGAATAATGACAAGAGTTGTAGTATTTGATCCGTACAATGAAAGAACTTCTGATCTTGTAAATATAAAAGTGAAAGAAGAGAAAATCTACTGCCAGATAACAAAATTGATGTCGGTGATGAAGGCGCACGGTTGTCATCGAAAGAAGTCGATAAGGTGCAACAACAGTTATTCACATTAAATGCAAAGAAATTCTTCATAAAAGTAACAAGTTACCTTCAACAAAGGCTGCCGCTAAACAACTGGATTTTGAAACATAGCCAGATTTTGCACCCTGCTGTTAGACATGCAAAGGAAGAGCAAGATAAGATATTGTCATCTTAGAAACGATTAGCGTCTTGTGTGATTTAGGTGTTGACCAGTCAGGAAATTGACAAAGCCGTAGACGAGTAGCGAATTTATATGAGTGATCAGAGCATATGCGATGACTTTTTTGTTGATTGTATTGGAACAAATTAATGCTGCTCGAAAATAACACAAGGAAACCAAGATGTCCAACAATTACTAAACTTGTGGAAGCAGTGTTAACACCTTCACTGGGTAGGCATCTGTTTAATGTGATTTCTCGACAAATAAGAACACGGACTGAAGAGACAAGGACTGAATAAAGAAACCATCAATGGGCTATGAATGATTAAAAACAGTGGGTAAAAATGTAAATGAAGTTAATATCACTAAAGAAATGTTAATGTACTACAAAGAAGCGCATAAGAAATATCGTGAAGATATGGACAGAGATTAGAACAGCAAGAAAGTGAGCATAAGATCACAGCGGAAAAGACAAGAGTGAGTGCCAAAAAAAGGAGTGGAGGAAACACGTGTGTTGAAGTTCATAAAGTTGAAAAATTTTAATTCAGTGGGGAAACATTCGGCTTCAGAAAACAATAAAGCATCGGCTCATGGATGACGTGTCAGCTGCACAAGCACTGATTGAGGCTGGAACAAAAGGCTTGAAAAATGCCACAACAATGGTGTCGCAAAAGTAACACGTGTACTACCTAGGTAGTTCATTATTGTACCTTTAAAATGTAAAAGTAAAAATGTATAATAGTGGTAGATCGAGGGAAAGGCATAGGCAACTCGAACCACAAGAATTTTTCTCTTAATCAATAAATCAAGTCGTTTATTTCAGTCGGTTTCTTTCTTTTCTTTTCTTTTTTTTTCAAAACAATACAGCAGGTCTGGTAAGTTTAAAAAGTTATATATACTCTTATTCTGTATTAAACTAAATCTTGTCTCCAGTTGCCTATTGAGGTGAAGGGAGGCTTCATTGTATAAACCGAACTGTCCTATAGTTTTTCAATGTCCTGCTGGGAGGCCTGTATATACCATAAAGCAAAACATCACCGATTAAGAGAGGGAGAGGTGGCATTTAATGAAGATGTATTACTTTACTAGTGGAAAGACGGCATTGAGTTTGATCTGTGCTTGAAGTCATCTCCCAACACGTCAGAAGAAAGAAAGAAAAAACTTCATTTTGTATGTTATTGGCTTTGTGTTGATTTAGACTTCCAAACTATGCTATGTATAAATTAAATACACAATAACCGCGTGAGTATTGGAAACGCACAAGAACGGCTGTGTCCTTCCGTCACTCCGTCTATGTATGATTGATTAGCAAAAGCAAAGTGTATGATTAGTTAGTTGCTGTATCCTATGTTAAATTGGTATAAGTTAAGAAAAAAATAATTCACTTGTATAACTGCATTTGACGTTGTCTATTGTCTGTATATATTATAAGAATAAAAACAAGGATAGGAATGGCGAAAGAAGCCTTTAGGGGAGAAGAAAATACTATTTTGTGGGACCTTGAATAGAGTTGAGAAAAAACTCATAAAATCCTTCGTGTAGAGTAATGTACTGTATGGATCAGAAACATGGACATTACGCAAAAGTGATGAAAAACGGTTGGAGGCTTTCGAAATGTAGGTGTGAAGAAGAATGGAGAGAATTAGTTAGGTCGAACAGAAAATGAATGAAAGGGTCTTAGAAATGGTAGACGAAAAAGAACAATTTCAAATATTATTAAGAATAGAAAGAGAAACTAGTTGAGACATTGGCTAAGTAGGAACTGTATCATTCGGGACGTGGCACAGTGGTTCAATTACCGCATCTAGCTGGACAAAATGTAAAAAAGTGAGTTCTGAGAAATAGTGAGAAAACGATCGGAGTTCCTGGGGCAAGGTCCCAAGTGGTGGGAAAAGACCAGTAAGGTGCCCAATTACACATAGGGAAGTATGTCGGGTCCGACGAACAAGATGAATTGTATGCAATGTAGAATCAGCTGATCGAAAGTTTCGGTGCTAGACCTTACGGCTGCAGCATGTAACACAGACAGCTGTTGGTCAATGCCAGGAATATAGTGTGGCAACTATAGACGAAGGTATGACGTGCATGTGACATGAATGAGGAGTGCCGTGGGTTTATGGGTGAGCTATGGCGTGATGGGAAACACTAGCGAATAAGAACGTACACTGTACTTAGGAATAGGTATAATGAATTGACGCGTAGAAACAATTCTCCACCAGTCTCCAGCTTCTAATGAATATAGATGTGTAGAGTAATGATTGTAATGTGTGCATAATAACTATGACGTGCATATGTTTGCATAATTGTTGCTTCTTGTACTTTCAAAAGTGGAGGGTACGCTGGCACAACGAGTCTTCTTCGACGCCTGGAGAGGTGAACCCAATAGCTGCAAGAGAACCAATAGTGTTTACACCTGTGTAATAGACAAATTAAGGTTACAAAACTGTGATGAGGATGTAGCAGAGTGCGTCAGAAAGGTTACAGATAGTTTTTGTATACATGTCAAAGAGAAATGGCAAAAATGTCATCGTGCAATGAATAACTTTGTAACCAAATATGGTAAGTGGCTCGACAGTACAGTGGAGTTTCCTGCAAACATATGGAATGCAGCGGCATTACGACGACCAGGATCATTTAGTATAGGTGTGACACCGAGAACACCTGTAGGGCGTCCAAGAAAACTGTTTGAAGAAGCAAGTGAGAAAACAAAAAGAAGACGGTTGCAGTCGTTAGTACAACATCGACGGCTGAAGAGTTGGTGTATGCAGCGTACATGGGTTTACGTGCAAAAGAAAAACGTGATGCTTCTTATATTGTGAAAGAGATTGATGTGTCACTCAGGAGGGTATCGCGAATCAAAAAGGCGTACAAGAGCCCAGAGACAACAGTACCAATTAAAATTACAAACAATGAGGCATTAGCATTATATGTTGACGTGACATTGACAAAGAAACAATATCACTTAGTTCGTAACCAGGCAAAAGTTCACAATGCAAGTATCTATCCGTCATACCATAAACTGTTAGAGGCAAAGAAAGCGTGTTACCCAGCCGATATTATCACAGACGTATATGCGGCAGTGCAGCTGCAAGCGTTACTTGATCATACTATCGAGCGGTTGATCACCAGCAACAGTACTATGCTGCGAGAGATCAATCAGGGAGTAGAAATGACCATGTTCTTCAAATGGGGTTTGTGATGGCGCGTCAGGTCAGAGCGCATACAAACAATGGTATAGTTCAGATACAGAAGAAGATATACATGACGATACATATTTGTTTATTTCGTTAGTGTCTCTAAAATTACAATATGGTTAAGAGACGCTCTGACATAATCCACGGCCATTGTCAATACGCTATTGTCGGCCAATCAAGCTACTGTTCATGAAGGAAACAGCAGAATTAACACGTTCAGAAGTTACAAAGATACAGCAGCAAATACAAGCTCTCTCACCAACAACTATCACTTATAATGATCAGCAAATAGTAGTGAAACACAGATTAATGCTGACAATGGTAGATGGGAAGGTCTGTAGTGATATCACAAAACAATCATATCGACGATATTATCTGTGGTGCATCTTCAAAGCAAATGAACGACAAAACTACAGCACTACCACCTGACACAACATCATTTGAATTCGGGCTGTCAAGTCTGCACTCCTGGATAAGATGCTTTGAGTGTCTGTTGCACATTGCATATAGACTGGACATCAAAACCTGGCAAGTGAGAAAGAGGGATCAACCAAATGTTGATCAACGAAAGAAATTACTTCAGAAACCAGTCTACGGAACAAGCAATGAGGTAATATTGCCCGCAAGTTTTTCTTGAATCCATCATTATCAGCGTCCATTACTGTCATCAATGAAGAGTTGATTAAACGATTTGCAGATCTCTTACGTATCATTGCTAGTGGTTATGCAATTAACTGTGACGCATTTGGTGTGTATTCTCTACAAACTGCACGATTATATGTGGATCTGTATAACTGGTATTACATACCGGAATCTGGGCATATATTATTGATACATGGTAAGGACATCGTCGAATCTGCGCTGGTTCCTATTGGACAGCTTTCCGAAGAGGCACAAGAAGCTCGGAATAAAGACTGTCGAAGGTTCCGCGAACATCATGCCAGGAAGAGTTCTCGTCACAACAACATAGAAGATTTAATGCACATGTTAATCACGTCGCGTCGGATCCCTGCATAACAAGCCTTAGCAAATTCACACTCAAACACAGTGAACATCTTCCCGAAGAAATACGTCTATTGTTACAAGATCCTCCCACGTGTCAAGCATACATTTCAGCTGATCATACTACTGAACACAACAATAGTTCTTCCAGTGAGAATATGTGACTGCTTACCGCTTCTTGTCGCTCTGTGCATGGTTTTGTACGTGCTTTGCTGTGTTTTCTTTGGTTATGAATTTTGTCCAGCTAGATGTGGCAATTGAACCACTGTGCGTGGTAGAGGGTTTGATGGCAAGAAAGAGAGGGAGGGGACGGAGTAGACTACAATTAATAAACGACATCAAAACAGGAAAATCGTACGTGAAGACGAAGAGGTTAACGGAAGACTGTGGAGTATGCAGCAAGTGACCTGCTTTAGGACGAAAACGGTAACATATAGTGACAAGGAGTTTTCTTTGCAATCTATTCAGCGTCTCAAGAAGAGATAACATCTCCATCGGTACTACTGCACTAAAACCGGTAGAAATTTACTACTACTCTTTTAGTACTACTACTACTACTGTTTTAAAAAGGTAAAAGATATCGAGAAGCATTTTATTGGAGTCGATTCAGCGCCCCAAGAATAGGTACAATCTGCTTCAATAACCCTCAAGTCAAACCAAAAGTGATAGAAACCTGTTAATCGCTATAGAACAAAAACGGTAAAAGATTATCGACAAACATTTTCTTAATCGATTCGTAATTATTCTTAATCAGAATAATTTTCTATGTAGAATTAGCAATACTTTGTGTCTGGTAATTGTTTGGGACCGATAAGATAGCACTGAGAAGACTTTGCCATTTAATGATAGTGAAGCATTGAAGTCACGCGTAACGTGTGTTCGCTGTGAAAGCATTTGATAAGAGGGATGCTATTTTGTAGCCTCCGATTTCTCTCTGTAGTGAATCTATGGGGACATCTCGAAAGCAAAGAAAATAGTACACGTCCTGCAAACATCATTGAACTGAAATTGAGGGTTAAAGAGGAACCCACTGACGTTCCTCAAGGCGTAATACACTGGGTGTTCCAGCGAATTTCCAAAGCATACTCGTATAATAATGGTGTGCCGAGAAGGAACACATCTTTCCGATGTCGTCTTCAAGAAATAAAGTGACATGTAAGTGATAGTTAATGTCAGTGTTAATGACATACTCTTGTGTTGATTAGTGCTTCTACGTCAATTAAAATTTTCCTGTTTTCCTGCGCCACCCTGTACTACTATCGGTTTCAATATTGATCTCCATAAAGCAAAATCAGTAAAATATAAGTGACTAGGCCTACTAATAGGGTTTCAGCGTTCCAGGAATAAGTTTTACCTCAACCTTTATGCCCCGGACCCTTTATCCTTACCTCATTCAAGCTGGAAGTAGTTGGAAACCTGCGATTTCCTTTTTCAACGCTAATGATCATAGTAAGAAATAGTAATAGACAGCGAGGAGCATGGATTCAGTAGCGTAAGAATAGGTTTCATCTCCAACTTTACTACTCTATTGCAACCGGTAATGGTAGAAATCAAGTATTACTTCTGGCTTTAATATTGATTCCAATAAAAGAAAAAAGTAATAGGAGGCGACAAAGGACTTTTATAGAGATTCAATACCCAAAAGAATAGATTTAGTCGCAGTTTTATTCTACTAAAGCAGGAAGAAGGAAGAAATAGTAGAACTTCCGTTTTTAATACTGATTTCTGTATAGTAATAATTGTAGGAGATAGCAAGAAACTGTTTGTAATATGGATTTAGCATCCGATGAACAGGTCCTATCTCTGACATCATCCCTCTGTTGCAGCCGAAAGTTAAAGACCTACTACTTCTAGAGTCACTATTGAAGTCACATAGTTTGGAAGTTTACCGTAGTTTCACAAATATGAAACGAAACTCAATTATTTAAAATTGTGCTTTATTATACATATACTTTAAATGTATTATACAATTAGTTATGATAAAATAACTAATTGAAAGTGTTGCTGTACGTCATTTGGTCACGTTTTTAATGAATTTTTAAAACCTGAAATTAATGTTTCAAATAGACAGAATCAAGCTCACTCGACGCTCCTTATTTTAAAAACTTTCATATAAGATTAAGATAAATTAAATTGAAATTTGTAAGCTAAATAATATATTAACATTTCATCATTTGTTATTTTTACTATTTTGGCATACACATAGTTTCGAATATATTTTAAAATCTTTAGCTTTTCATTTATATAATACCATTGAAGTAAAACATAGATTTATTTCCATACAATCACAAGACTTTAACATTAAAAAATTAATTTTTACGGTATCTACAGACTTTTTATCACTCGTGACCGAAGAGAGAACAGTGTGACCGAAATGACGATGTTGTGACCAAATGGATATTTGGAACTTCAGACAAATAAACATGTATCAACTTAACATTTTATTAGATTTTTTTTTTTTTTTTTTTTTTTTTCAAACGGAAGCCAGAGCAATACGTTAACTTGAACACCATTACAGCAATACCTATTTTTCGTAATACATGTAGAATTATATAAGAATAACAGCAATAATAAGAGTAATACATTATACCAATAACGTTTTAATATACTTCCAAAAAGTAGTTATTGTTTTAGATAACGCATATTTTTACATAGCATAAGATTGAGAAACACATTCTAAGCACTTTTCTTTAAAACAAAATCATTTTTAATCTTAGTTCAGTTTCATGTAGATAAAATTATCTTAAAAGTTTGTAATATTTCAAATATAGGAAACTGGTAGATTTGTACCACTTTTCAATAAATATTTTTCAGGAGATATATTTAAAATAAAACTTAAATGTTACTCTCATACAAAGTTTACCTTAGTATGAACAACAGAGGGAAATCAAAATTCTTAAGTAATTTTGGAAAAATTCACAAACATTGTTGTGTTAAAATACGACAGCCTTTCAAGGACCTAAATGAAAAGTCTTTACTAAGTACATAAAGCTGCTTTACAACAGATTTCTCACCACATCTTCTGGAACTCTAAAAAACCTTCGTTTACCTCTTTTTTTCAATTTTACATTCTTGAACAGTGCCCACTATTTGATTTATGCTTACAAAGAAAGAAACAGTTTGCTCATTCAGGGTAAACAAAGAGCTTCCTTCACGTGTTTGATTTAAGAATTGAACCTCAACATCATTATCTTCAGGAATACTTGTACATATACCCAAATAGTCTTGCTTTCCTGTCTTTTTACATCAAATCCTACAATAACACAATTACCTACATTTACATTTGTGAACCTCTTAACAGGAATACAAAGCTGTTTTTTCACATTCACAATTACGTCATCAGGATCAGATTCTGAAGTGTAAACTTCATGAACGTGAAGGCGTTTCTTAGTTGAAATATTAAGGCTTTTCGTGTAAGGTATCTTGCCCCTTTTAGGGACACCATGAACAGTTACAAGATGATAGTGGGTACATATTTCATGTGGTGGACACAAAAAGCATTCTGAGAGTTTTTTCAGTACACACTATTAGATGAGCATTTGCAATAGACGGAATTACTGGTGCATCAGTTCCAGCCAGAAGACTTTTAGTTTCATGGAAGCTTGAATCTGGAACATATAAAATTTCAACTGCACTTGACTCTTTAAACAGACGAACAAAATCCCTGGCATCACAAACATAATTTCCATGCAACACAAAACTGTCAGCAGTACGTTTAACCTATCCCCCAACCCCATCAACAGCTCCTTTCCCATGTCCTACCTCAGAATAATTCCATGACATTTGGTGAACTTTCGGAAATATTGTCGGTATAATGTTTTTCATTAACGCAATATTATTTTTGTTACGATATTGTGAAAAAGAACTGTCACTGAAAAAAATCTATTCTACTAGTTTCAGGAAAGTTATCTCCTATTATTGCCAAAACATGCTTCAAGTGAGCCCATACGCCATGAGCTTGATGATCCAGTATATCTGAAACTGTGCAAAATGATTTGGAAGAAACAATGTTCTCTTCTAATACGTAATATAATATCACAGTATGCATTGAAATTTGTTTTCCTGATGCTCCGTAATGTGTTGCTTGAATTTCTTCTGAATATTTAGTTACATAGTTCTCTGCAAAGTCCACGTGTAAAACAAGTTCGTTCTTTTTTAGATTTGATTTTACGGGCTTTGAATACTCTAGCTTGATGATTCATTTGGAAAAAATGGTTTTTAACACCGATCAAGTCTATTTCGAATATTTTAATTAGTTCACTTATGACACAGGAGTCGCGGTGGCTCAGTGGTAGAGCGTTCATCTCCGGTGCTTGGGGTCCGTGGTTCGATCCCAGCTCGCGCCGTGTGGACTTTGTGGTGGACAAACACCGTGCTCGTGCGTTTTCTCGGGGTTCTCCCGTTTCCTCCCACTTTCTTCATTCCACCATTTCTCATTATCACCGTCTCCTTTAGCCTAACCGGTATAACCGTGGGATGTTAAACTTAAAATGTCATTTTTTTTCCACTTATGGCACATGATTTCTTTTGTTTCACTACCTTTCTAATCTTCTTTGTTGTTCCTTTTATAATTTTCGTTTCCGTAACGTATTCCCATCTTGAGTATTGAATTTCTTTGTCAGCTTCGTATTGATATTTGACTTGCTTGTGGTGACATTGAGGACATTTACTGAACATACACTGTTCATTTACGGCTGAACAAACAGTTGCATTAATCACCTCATTTAGTGTGGTTTCTTTAATTACCTTCTCCTTCCTTAATGCTTCTACTACAAACTCAATATTACTATGTTTTACGCACATACAAGGTTCCCTATCTTCAGATCGTGGTAGTGTAACCCAGAATGGTTTCAGCGTCCAGAAACTCGCATATGAAATATTTATATTTGAATTTTCACTACGAAATTGAGTAAATAAGTTTTTTACATTGTCGCGTAGAATTCTTTGTTTTGTTATTGTATGTTTCTTAACAAACTCCTTTTTTTCTGCTGTCATGCGACTAACACTGTCATTTTCAAAGAATCTCTCTACTGTGTTCCTTACTGATTCGGAAATGTGACACCTTTTCTTGCGCTGGTAGTTTAAGATAATATTTTTACCTCTGACTTTCAGCATGGGATTTAACCAGTATGAAAAAATCTTTTGAACCCGGCGTTGAAGGCTGTATTTTCTTATTAATTCGTTTCCAATAGCTGAACTTATTATTTGTCTATTGTTACTTTGAGGAACGAAATATTTCACTTGCTGTTCAAGTTGTTTCTCCAGAGTGTAACCCAATAGCAACTGTCTTTTAACGGGTGTCGACACTCTAACGCCTTTTACAAGTTGATTTATCTTTTTAGAAGGTGAGGGAGACATTGGAGCTTTTTTGTGTTTTTCTCGATGAAGACGCTTCTTGTACTTTTGCACTTTCTTCTTCAGCCTAGTTATTATCTTCTCTTGCTTTTTTTTAGTAATTTGTATGCTTTGGGACGATTACGATGAACTGCAGTTCTTCCTCGTTTACACTGCGTTGATTGATGTGATGCAGGCTGTACTTCTTCGTCTGACTGGGGAGGTGAGATGTTCATTATGTTATGCAACTGTCGTCGCTTCTGTCTGTATTTTTTACTAGCAGTTCTCTACTCTTTTCTCTTTTTCCTTTGTTCCCTCACAGTTAGCTGATCAATTGATTTTATTTTGTTTTCTCGTTTTCTTCTACGATACAATTCTCTGTCTTTCTTCCTCTTATTTTCCCATTCTTCCACCGTCATTCTTGCCCTTCTTCTTCTGTGGCGTTCCGCTGCTAAGTGTTTTTGCTGACGGTACTTGGTTGATTTTCTCTCCATCTCCTTCTCTTCCACTTTACCCATCTTCAAATTTGACGAAATGTAACCTGTAAAAATATTGACAAAGCATTTACCTGTAGTGTTTTCCTATACAAAAATAAAAGCAGTTTTGCTAATTACACATAGAAGTATTATTTATGCCAGATAATTCGAAAATAATACCTTTGATGCCTCATTTGTTACGAAAGACATAGATGAAGTCATGAAAAAAAGATGCGTTTAGAGAACTAACTCGAGGCCAAGATAAGGAATGGGCAGTGACGTAGAAAGCCGCGGCCCTGACCTTACAGATGGCCAGATCATCCTGGCAATCGCCTGGTGAGACTGAGGAACTCCAGTAAGTACCTCAGTCAGGATGGCTGGCCATTCGTAATCTAGTTCGACGTTTCCAAAGCAGACAGAAAGCTACCCCTAAATCCTCAGTTGAATAGGATTCAAAAATGTATAAAAGAAATAATGTATTTTAAAGGAGACATCTGACGTACATACCAGGTTTAAAAAAAAAATTAACATCCGGTAACACAACTAAGAAAAAAATGATAGTAACAGTTCGATAGATATGTAGGTGAGTAAACTTTTAAAATACTTGTAGCAATAAGGAAAACTGTATCATAATAAAATTTAAATATTTTAAATTAAATTGCCAAAATATTTGTCGTAGACTCAAACGTATTTGAAAACTTGTTCTAGTTCATATATACAATGTATATATGTTTGAGTCTCCCTTGCAATGAGCAGCGGATTTAGACACCTATTTTGGGAGGTGATTCTCGAAGGCATACTTCGTTTTTTAAATGCGAGAATTTTGGAGGAACCTGAAGCTTATCGCCATTGGAACAACTAACAGTTAGCCTTTTAAAAAAATTCTGGAATTTAGGGGGAGCTTCAACTCGAAAACCTCCTTCGTAAATCCGACACTGCATGCAGTCAATGGCCTTTACAGCTATTGTTTCACGATTTCATATTTAGCAGTGTTTTAATTAAATTTTGTCCAGCAATGTGTTTCAGTTTACATCCAAGTACCTTATTACTTATAAATCATGTATTCAATATCTGCGAGCTTATAAAGTTTAAAAAATATTACACAGTTTTCCCTAATATTATGTTGTTTATCATTCCGAACACGTGACTGTCATATATGATTATTTCGGTCACGCAGTAATTGGTTAAGTCACGTGACCGAAATGACCGTGACCGATATGATGTTTTCACTTATGTGCATGAAATAATATAAAATTATTAAAGAAAACAATAAAATCAGATATTCAACACGTTGTGAGCTCAAATATCCAATTTATTAAATAAACATGAAGAATTAGATAACATTTATTTCACTGTAAGCCACGTGACCGGGATGATGGTAAACACAACCTTCCTTTTTCCTCATTAAATAGCGCAATAATATTTTTATGTCTTACCTTTTCTGATAAATCGCAGTTCACGTCTAGACAGCAAAGCTTGAGCCTCACAACTAACAAAGAAACGCAGGTTGGCGGGATTAGTTGTCGCACTGATAATGAGTTTTACAAACAGGTGGCGCCTAAATCCAGTTTCTGGGGACTGCGTTATTCCTTCCATTACACTTGCGTAAACAAGTAAATCTGGATTTTATAAGTGTAAAGGAAAGGCATTTATCAAATATTTTGAGACGCAAGTGTTCAAAGAAACGAAAAAAGAATATTAGTTATACATTTTTTGACAGTTTTCGTGACTATATTGACGCGGGGACAGTGGCCGAAATGACGAAAATGATATTTAACATTAAAAAATGAATCTTACATAAAATAACTATTCAGGATTAAATAAATGGTTGGATAGAAGAAAACAAGCGTACTTATTTACGTTGTTTTCTTTTTCTTTCCTTTTCCATGTAATGGATATATCGGTGAAGGAATGAAATTATACCACTTCGTGAAATCGACCCATATATATATATATATATAGTAACAAAATAACTACACCAGTCAAGAAATTTACAGAAATATTGGAATATATTTTGATGTCAAAATAATTATGTACCCTACAATGTCAAGTCGAGTCTCAAATTGTTGCTTGGTGCTACTTGATGCTTTTTAGTACTATTTTCACCGCTGTCTTTAATTCTGCTTTCTCCCAATAGGTGGCTGTGATATTTTTGTGGAAATAACTGATGCTTATTAATTGGATATAGTCTGTCTACAGGTGAAAATTGTGTGGAAAATCATTGCTCCAGACTTATTCAGTTGTTAAATAGTTTTCCAAGAGTTTTCTGAGTTATATTGTGCATTTTTGTAGCGAGTTTGTGCAGTAACTGTAACTTGTATATTTCATGGGTAAATTAATAAGCGATACGTCACCACGTAAACAAAGGATATGATACTTGCTTTGAAATCAGCGGGCTTTTCGCAGCAGCAGATAGCTACAAAAGTTCGTGTGGATCACACAACAGTAGGAAGAATTCTTAGGAAGCAAAGTAACCTTGCCACGTCATCTTTGAGGAGAAATTGTTGGAGAAAATCGAAAATAAGTCCACGTGTTGTGCGGAAAACAAAGGCAGTAGCATTAAACGATCAATCTTCCATCACAAGAAAAATTGCTCGAACTATTTCTGATAGTGTTGGTGTCACTGTGTCCCACATGACCATTGTCAGGGCACTGAAGGAAGAAGAAATTTTCAAAAACTGGCCACGGAAAAGCCTTGTCTTGCGAAAAAGCACATCAAAGCGAAAAAATAGCTTTGTGACATTTACGGTACCTGAGGTGTTGACCAAAGGAAACACGTAATGCTTTCAAACGAAAAGAAATTTATGCTACCTAGGAATGATAGCGGTGTCAGGCTCTGGATGAAGAAGGGTGATGAACTGAAGAGTGATTGTGTTTTGGCAACACAAAGGTTCAGTGCAAATGTTATGGTGTAGGGTTATTTCACCTCAAGAGGTGTGGGCAGACTGGAAATTTGAGCTGGAACCGCTTCTGCCGAACAATACGCCACAATACTGTCGAAAAGTTTATTGCCAACTGCTAGAGATTACTTTTCATGTAAAAATTTAGACGACTACATCTTCCAAGACGAAAAGCTCCATGTCACAAAATACGAGTAGTTAATACGTGGTGTTCTGAGATGGGCATTAGCCGGTTATGGTGGCCACCGAGGTCCCCTGATATGAACCTCATTGAGAATTTGTGGCATCTTATGTCCGGTGGACTTTAGGGAAAAACCTTTAAGACCAGGTCAGAGCTCATTTAAGCCATTGTTGCCGTATGGTACCAAGAAATAGAGGTTGATGTGTGCCAAGTATTGGTGTACAACATGTCACAGAGGTTGGCAGCACTGAAGGTGGCTAAGGGATGGCATATGATGTTCTGAGACACATTTATAAGAAAATAAACTTTTTTTATTTATCTTAATATTCATTAGGTCTTTCATTTGTACAGATACATTGTTTTGCTCATAATAATCATGATTGTAATGTCATATTTTGTTATATGTTAATAATGTTACTTTATTCAAAAGCAGCAACCTACATATAGACATAAATTATGGCATTATGTGAAAAATTAGTTTGTAAGTTGTTAACATATATTCCAACCAAGGCCTCGGACAGATGTAATGTTTAATATGAATAGTATTATTTGCTGTGACTCATCAAAAAATATATTTCTTGCATTGAGTTAAGTGGTGCAGTTATTTTTTTGTTACAGACTATATACAAAGTACCTGTTCTTCTCACGGGTAGAATATATTTCAGTTTGGACATAAAGGACTGAATTTGTATTTAAACTGTTCGTCTTAGCTACCCTGAAAACTATGGATTCGACACTAATATAGGTCATTTTCGATTATATATATATATATATATATATATATATATATATATATATATCCTCCTTCCCTTCCCCAAAGTTACAGGGCTGAATTTGTATTTAAAAGACATGGATTCGACACTAATATCGGTAATTTTCGATCATTTTTTATATCTCTCCCTCCCCTCCCCGAAGTTAACCGTCAAAGTGAAATGATGAAAACTATCCCAGGCCCGAACCTCATCTATGTTGAAAATTTGATCGAGATCGGTTGTGTGTGTGTGTGTGTGTGCTCTTTCTCTCTCTCTCTCTCTCTCTTTCTTTCTCTCACTCACTCACTCACACACACGCTTTTAAAACTAGTTTTACACGAACCTCTTTACATAAGCAAAATCATATCCAGGATAGCAACGGTTGTGTCTCAAGTGTTGTTACTTCTTTTATAATTTTGGGTTGTTGTAGTTATCAGTATAGTTGACGTGACCTTTATGTTACGATGTAGACTTTCACATCGCATGTCAAAGGCTCGTATTATCTTCTGTTGATACCTACGTGTTGTATACATGACTTAAGTGAGAGCGTTGTTGTTCTATGTAACCGTTAGAATAATTTCATGCATAACACTCATCTTATATATGTACACTCCCGTTCCGTTTAACCAAATTTAATGAGACCGATAGTGCTTCGATTAAACCGTATATATAAATATAAGTAGCTTTTTAGCGATACTATTAAACGAGATTATAACTAGTCCCATTTAATCTAATTTCTTTTTCTTTTTTAAAAATATTCAGTTTTTTTTACCGACTCGTTTTAACGAGTCTAACACTAGAGCTCTGTTTAACACTTTGCTTTTTTAATATATATAAAGTAGTTTTTTTCTATGAGAATTCGGTTAAACCCGGAAATTCAGTTTACGAGGAATATTCTGTTTATTAGTTTAGGATTTGCCTTTGGCCAGTATTTCTGGAGATAATACTAAAATGTTTCTTATACTTTTAGATACAAAATGATCTCAAGGACTGGAACTTAAAATTGTGTAATAGTCTATTGGAGTTCCCTGGACGTATCCTTCCTCAAGAAAAAATCGTTCAAGGCATGGCGAAAGGAGACTATATCAAGTATCCTGCAGGACCCCAAACTGACTGGACACGTGAATTAAGAAGTAAGCCTTTAGATATTTTTTTTTTTGCATGTTAGCTTTTTAAGTAATCTTAAGAATATTGGAACTATAACTTCTCACGTAAACATGCCTTTTAAAGAGGTACAATAACTTTTTTTTTCTTCAAAACTCAGACACACAGTTTCAATACTATAGATCAAAATAATAAATTTGTAGTTTTTGGTAGGTGTGCCATTGAAGTCACATGAAATATATTTTCTTTTATTCAAAAAATAATTCAAATTAAATAAATAGTTCAATGCGATTCATCCAATTATCTAACTATGTCTGCTTTTAAGTACAGGATGGGATAGGGCTGCTATTATTATTATTATTATTATTATTATTATTATTATTATTATTATTATTATTATTATTATTATTATCATCATCATCATTATCATTATCATCATCATCATCATCATCATCATTATCATTATCATCATCATCATTATCATCATCATCATTATCATTATCATCATTATCATTATCATCATTATCATTATCATCATCATCATTATCATCATCATCATCATTATCATCATCATCATCATTATCATCATAATAATAATAATAATAACAACGTGTTACAGTGCAGGGATACATACTATCCTTTAAAGTAAGGTTGAGTTAAACTTACAAAGGCAGGAAAATTTTATACAGACTGGGGCTTGGGTTATTTTCAACTTTCTTTGGGAATCTGCTCCAGTATTACCTCAAATTAATTTCAGGGAAGTAATTTCCTCTAATTTATTTTTTAATATCTTTAAGAGACCATTTCTTTCTAAATTTTAGAAAAATCTTTTGCATATTTCTTTCTATTTGGAAATATTCAGGTGAACTTGTTATTGTGAAGAAATAACAACTTACTCTCTGTTTATATAATTTTTAGTTTCCAAGAAGAGACGTCATATTTTCATACATGTTTACCAATGTAGCGAAACAAATTGCATATTTGTAATTTTTACGAGTTCGCAGTATTTTTTTTTTTTCAACTAGTATTTAATAAAAGAATTAAACAAAACATACCTTGTACGTCTTCAATCTTCTTTTCGGGATCAATCTCTAATTTCAAAATTATAATCCGATTCCTCATGAAGAAGTTCCAAAATCTGATCAGCGTCTAAATAACTCGACTCCGTTCGCAACAGCTGTCGACAACACGTGTTCAAGTACGCTTCTCCTGTGACTAAAACCAACGTACTCATGCAGTTTAGCGACTCAAATTTGAACGAAGTGGTACCAATGAATATGTACTCGCAATAAAAATGTAAAGCAGTTTCTATTGTCCATCTTACTGGACATTAATTGCACTATGGGCTGAGATGTCGCTCGTCCGGAAAATTTCAAGGAAAAACATATAAATGAAAAAATGAAAAGATTGTGACAAACAAATAAATAAAATTTTAAGAATTAGTTGCCCTGGTCATATTACAGTTTCCTCTTAGCAATCCACTTCCGGTTTGCATAAAGAGTTAACGGAGGAAATTAAACCTATTTCTTGGGACACTGAACTAGAGATGCAAGGGCTCGGAAAAAAACCGGCTTTTTTGGAAAAAAACTCGGTTTTTTCTGCTTTGCTTTTTTGCTTGGGAAATTTTGGGCTTTTTTCAAAATTCTGCTTTAAATCGATAAAGCAGACTTTGTTTCGCTTCTCTATAACACAGAAAGTCATTTAATTAGTGGTTGATGCCGATAATAATATAAAACCTCGAAAGTAAACCATGAATTTCGAAAAGATATTTTAAACAATTTTACTTCAACATTTTTACATTATGAATTCCAAAGGATTAACCAATGTATATAATAAACACATTTTAACCTCCTATATACAAAAGTAAGCAGAGTTGACAAGAACCATGGTTGTTTCTGAAAATGCCAAAAACCCGTTTTGGGGGGGCAGTTTAAACCAGGCTTTTTTGGGGTTTAAACCAGGTTTTTTTGATTTAGATATTTTGCTTTATGTATTTGTATTACATATTCACAGAAATAAGTTTGTTTTGCCTTGGTGTTATTATTCAACAACGGGGTTATGCTGGAAGAGGTCCCATAAGCTTAAAGAAGTCCGGTCAGTAAATTTCTTAAATTGAGAAACTCCCGCCCTAGCCATCGGGAAAATCCCGTCATTCTTTTAAATGTAAAACAATAACGGGAAAATCCTGTAAAATTTAATTTGCATGTAAAATTTAAAGGTCAACGTATTATAATCAGTACGCTAAAACTGAGTGACACACAATCATAGTCAACGTCTTGCGAATAAAATTAGAAAAATAAACACACTGCTGAACAAGACTGCACTTATTTAATATAAAAACACATTTACACGTGGCGTTTCGATCTTCTATCCAAGATCCTCATCAGACGTGAGTGTACGTCTGATGAGGATATTGGATAGAAGATCGAAACGTCACGTGTAAATGTGTTTTTATATTAAATAAGTGCAGTCTTGTTCAGCAGTGTGTTTATTTTTCTAAAACTGAGGTATTAAATTACAAATTTAGTATGTAGGTATCATTGAAAGTCCAATCCAAGCTAATGTTGGAAGCTAAGTAGGCAATCGATTAATTTTACCAATTTTAATCAATATATTTAAGCAACCTTCGCTTCTTTATAAAACAACAGGCATGCAGAAATATATAATTTGGTTTCGTTTTGTATGTTTAGGCTTAACATCCTTACGTAATACCGAGGTTATCAAGGAGAAGACTTTCGCTTAAAGTGACATCCGAAAGAGTACTTGGTTTACACATGAAAGAAGGGTTGTGGTTCGACCGACAATTGAACATGGACACCTTGATTAAAAGGTGAAAAGGAAATAAGACTAATGTAGATGGTTTGACATGTGAAACGTCACTATGAAGTTCACACGATTCGCATTTTTGTTCTTTTATTTTTTTTAGTTTAAACCAGTTATTTAAAAAAAAACAGCTGGTGTAAACGAGCCAACCCTAAGAGTAAAAACTTCTTTCAAAAAATACACAAATAACTAGCAAAATTGTATGTAGTATTTTTACTTCAAAATATTCCATACCCTCTTTTTGAAACAAAATAAAATTAAAATAAAACATAAGAGAAATACTTAGATTTGTATGATACAATTAAAGGCTGCACATGGTTCTGTATATTCTTGAAATTCTACAGTCAAGTTTTTTATAACCACCATCAAGGGCGCCCATCAGGGGGGTTAAGGGGGCGCTTGTTCCCCCTAGAGGAAAATGTACTTCAGAATATTGAAAATCCAATAGGATTTTTACATTAGTTACAGCAAAATTTGAAACTATTTTTGAAACGTCGCTTATACTTCCCCTCCTTGGAAACCACAACATGGGCGCCCTTGACCACCATCATGGTTTACCCAGTCCTCAAGTTTTCTGAATTTTTAACAAGAGGGATTCAACATATCATTACGGAACAAAAAAGAAAAAAAAAAGACTACGGAATATATTTAAGTTAAGCTAAATACAACTGCACAACAAACGTGACTGAGTGGTTGGCTTTTGCGCTTCTATCGGGAAGTCCGGGATTCAACCCAGCATTCGACCATTCTGACAAAGCCTTCCTTCATTCCATCTGAGAATGTAGAAATAGTGAGTGTACTGGCCGACTAGGAGTGTAGGAGTTGGCCGACTTCCTTTCTTATTGTTTTTAAATCGTTATTATTACTAATTATCAGCAGTGACGGTTTTGCGAAGGTTAGAGGATCGGTCTTTCGGACTGAAGCCTGTTCTCCAAAGTTGTGGAATGTCTAAAACGAACGAAATATCTATTAGTTATGTCTTTACTCATAAACTTTAAGCTCCCGTCAAATAAAAATTACGAATGTTTAGAAAAACTAAACATCAGTAGTAAGAAAACCCCTCCCAAAACACTTTTTTAAATTCGCCACTGATTCTCAGTATAAAATGATCTTCAAGGTTATATCCGGAAGATTATTGCTAAACATATAAACGAAACGAAATATTAGTTATGCCTATAAACTTCAAGCACCTCCCAAATAAAATTAGGACTTTTTAGAAAACGAAACAATCAGAGAAACCCCTCCCAAAGTACTTTTCTAAATCCGCTATTGATTATTTGTATAAATTGGTATTCATGGTTGTATCTGGAAAATTATTGCTAAATCATTGCACAACTACAGTATAACAGAAATGTGCAAATACGGTTTGACGGACATATTGAAAAACGTATGCTTTGACGGATATATAGAAAAACGTAAGTTTAACTTTCGTGCTAGAAGCTGGAGTACTAAGCTCTTAGAAATGAAACACGGATGACAAACTAAAATGATCTAGAGAAGGAAAAAAATGTCAATAACTCAAAAGTTAAAATAAAGTTAAATAACCTGTAAAATTGCCCTCAAATACTACATTCTTCATGTTAGCTTTAATTCGTAAAATATGTGCTCCATCCATCTTGATGGTGAATTACAGAGCTAAATATGGCATTCAGGTCGTGGAAATCTGATCTAACTATAGAATATACTATAAGAAAGCTATTTGGATAGAAAAATCATGAAAATGAAAAAAGCCAAAATTTCCAAAATTCTCGTTTTTTTTCCAAAAAAGCCTGCTTTTTATGTGAAAAAAACCATCGATTCAAAAAAGCCGGCTTTTTTGCATCTCTACACTGAACCCCTTCCAATAAACCGCTTCTTGATATCTCTTACCGTTTTTATTCTGATATCTGTTGACAGACAGACATAGCTATTCTGTGAAACTTCTGATAGCGTAGTTTGAAAGTCTAATAATAGAAGAGATGACAGGTTATTATAATCTTCAAATGCTTTCTTCTTTTCAGATAACCCAATGTTAATTTCTACGGACTTGAATAACTGGGTCGTGATAACTCCAAGTCGCCAAAGAAGAGAATCGCAGGACTTCGTCAGTAACTTAATCAAAGTATCTGCTTCTATGCGTTTCGTTATTTCTCAACCATTCTTGTAAGTTATTCTTATACATTGTTTCATGGGATACATATATAGATGAATTTAAGGTGAAAATTTAAGACTTAAATTAGAGGGGAAAACTGAAAATTAGAATATTTCCTGTGATGTCTTACTTTGTTTTAGTACTATAGGATCAGATCACATTTATTTTTTGTATGAAGTCTAGCACTATATTTTATTTTTGTTTATATGATTCTATTTGATATATTTTCTGTAAAGTTTTTTTCCTATTAGCACTTTTGTTGGGCTTATTTTCGCTAATATGTCAAAGCATATACATACAATACATCTCTTCTACCAAATCTTTCTGAAAATGTCCGGTTCATTGGTGTGTACTGTGATTAGGACAAATAACCTCGACGCTGACGATTCCAATCAATGAAAGGGTTGGCTCATGAGTACCTTATTGAGCTTGGAAATCGCAAAACGGAACAACCAGCCACATGAAATGCATATAAAATAGTGAAATCATAATGTTGGATACGATTTCTTGTGTGGTAGAATTTTCAGTTAGTGCACAGGGTAGCAATGTTTCATGGTGAGGGGGATCACGCAACATATCTGTGCGCTTTGTTAGGTAGTCTCCGTTTCCTCCAATATTCATTTGATTAGTATTTCCTTCTTTTCCTTGTAATTTCATTTTGTAGAAAAGCAAATGCTGTATATTGTTAGTGAAATAAAATTTTTTAATTAGTTGCAGCTTTGAAAGCCATAGTGATTGGAACGGAGCGGTTGGTATCAAACATAGAAATAGAAGGGGAGAATATGGAACAGGTGACTAGGATACCTGGGTTATGTTAGTGAAGGGTTCCTACTGGTCAGGGAAAACAGGGAAAATGGTACAGGTCAAGGAAACTCAGGGAAGGGGACTGGAAATCAAAGAAAGTCAGGGAAATTTTGTAAAATATATTTTTTCAATATTAATTGTACACCGATTTCAGCTTAGCCAACCATTAATGATCACAGTATGGAATGTTGCTCAGATTTTTATGAGTGGTAAGTGGAATATACGTATGAGCTATTGATTGTTATTTGTTTCCGTAGAATAAATGTTCTCATATATAAATATTCACCGTTATTTATTCCCTATTTATATGCAAACGTCATCCGACACCTGTCATGAAAGTCAGGGAATTTCCTGCCAAGGTCAGAGAAGGTCAAGGAGAAGTCAGAGAAACAGATTCCCCAGCTCACTAGGAACCCTGTAATGACGATATGAAGTGTGAACGAAAAATAAGAGCAAGGATACGAGTGGCGATAGAAGCCTTTAGGAGGAAGGAAATTCTGTTTTGTAGGACTTTGAATTAAGAGTTGAGAACAAGACTCGTAAAATGCTTCGTGTGAAGTATTGTGCTGTATGGGGCAGAAACATGGACATTACTCTAAAAACGGATAAAAACGATTGGAAGCTTTTGAAATGTGAGTGTGGAGAAGGATGGAAAGCGAGTGGAAGAATTACGAGCGGAAAACGAATGAGAGGGTGTTAGAAATGATGGAAGAGAAAAGAACACTTTTAGATATTATTGAGAAGAAGAGGAACTGGTCGGGCTATTGGTTAAGAGGAACTGTATCATGAGGGGCGTGCTAGAGAGTAATGTGGCAGGAAAGAGAGGGAGAGAGCAAGGAGACTACAATTAATGGACGATATCAAAATAGAAAAATCGTGCGTGAAGACGAAGAGGTTAGCTGAAGACTGTGGAGCATGGAAGCTTCTCAGTTGCGGCAAGTGACCTGCTAATAATACAAGAATCCTATGATAATGAATATATATATATATATAATGTGTGTGTGGGTGTATGTGTTTGGCATCAGCTTTCCACATAGAAATGTCCACGTGGCATAGTCACCTAGAGCCACGAAATGTTGTACACACATACATCTTCATCAGATGTAATAGCGTATGAAGCAGTTGTTTCGATTTTTGACTCGGTGGGGGTATTGGAAGGAGAGGACACACGTTCTGGAGGTTAGAATAGTATAGAGCAGGGTTCCCAAAAGGTGGTCCGCGGACTACTGGGGGTCGACAGGAGGTCACTAAGGGATCCACGACTTATTGATGGAAAATTAGTTGTTTTTTTTTTTAAATCTTAAGCTAGCCTTCAGTAAACATTATTGTATTAATAAAAATAATCAAATCGATATTCATTCTTAGGATCACCAAACGTACCTTTTTAAGAGTAGATGTAGGGTCTACTCTTCCTCAGGGTCTACTCTTCTGTACTTCCTCTTGTGTACTTCCTATCCTGTTATGAAATGAAAAACTTCTTTGTACATTTTTTCATACAGTTTGTGACTCCTGGCGTCATGAACAAAAATACTTTCACTTGTTTCTATGTATCGGTTCACGCGTGCCCATTGACGTATATACAAATTCAAGGCTAGCATAATTTACCCAAGGTCAGTGATACAGTCAGTAGTTGAATAGCAGATTTACGGAGAACTTTCGAACTAAAGGAATCACCATAATAGTAGGATTTCTAAAACAAAATATGCAATCACATGCAACCTTGTAATGATGTACAATGTTTATGTCTATGTTCAAACACTTCATACCAGTGAATTCCTAAGAAAGGTTCCTCCAGAATATTTTCCCAAGTCCGACACTGCTCAGACTTAACGCGGGATATTATACTGCTAATACACTTTAGTCAACTAAAATTTGGAATTCCCGGATTTTCACTATATATAATAGGAATTATTTATTATTACTGCTATTAATTATCGATGTTTATCACAGTATTAAATTTGATCTGTCGTCATTGCGAAATGTAGATATAGGCCTATTTCTTTTTTTTTCTTTTTTTTCTATTTTTACAATCTGGTAACTGTTCATTCTGCAAGGTTTCTTTCCGCAGAGGAAACTGTTTCGAAAAGTACTACGACTCTCTCAAACAATGCTAGCAACAGGGAAATCTTTGTTAAGTGTAAACTTTTTACAATGCTTAGTTTGATTGTTATGAATCATTATTGGAAGTCGTGGACGTATACTTCCAGTGTTTGACAATTCACCCATTTTGTAAAATTATATTTTCTAAACTGCACCTAGATTATTTTGCAACGCATTCACAAAACTTATAGTAAATTACCTCAATAGTTTAAATTCTGTATTGAAAGATAAGCATCCATTGCCGAAACCTTTCATCATGTAAAAGAAATTAAGAGGGAAAGAAAGGATAATCATTTAACTATTCTATAAGGCCCTGTTTCCATTTTGTACTAATACGCAATAATACACAATTCCAATATAAAGTATATCAGAAAGCTAGATTGGAAGGTAGAGAAGTATACAGCTTTCCACAGAAATTTCTCAGCAACCTATTAACTGTAGTATTCCATGTCAAATAACACAATTTCTAAACAAATTCTATCTTATCTTGCCAGATTGGTGATAAAATTTGGTACCGTTCTTGGTATCATTTTAAAATGACAAACTTTGATATTTTAGGTTCATATGTGAACTAGTTTCAAAATTACAGGCACCTAAAGTTCTCAAAACTACTGAAAGTTGTGTGAGAGACCGTTATTAGGGTGTCATGACACAAAGGTTGTGTGAGAATTCCACCTTTGTCGCTAACATTTTCGTTGTCAATGTCGGTATTTTCTCCTTTACATTGCTAAACTTACGTGACAGTCTTTATATATATGGCGATGATGGCCTTCCAGAATTTGCGTCTCGTTGACGTTCTTCTTCACCTTGCAAGACCATGTATGCCATTCAAAGATGCCACTTCGTCTTAGTGCCAGGCTGTTCGAGATCAGTTGTCTTGGATTCGATCTCCAGTGGGGAGAAAAAGCCTCCAACTTAAACCGGAGCATTATGTTGGATATCACTTTAACTCTTCAATTAGCAAGCATTGAGAAACTCCCATAAAGATGTTCTAATTTGCTTTTACGGCTGAAACACGTCTTTCTGACCATAATTGGGTAATTTGCAAAGTATTTTTGAAGTATTTTTGTATTTTGAGTGCAAAATATAGAATGTTTATTTCCAAGTAAAATTGCCCCAAAATAGCTAATCATGTGTTGCTAGTGAACAACATTGCCCGTGATATGGTCAATTGTAATGAGGAATATTTCTCAGAGGCAGTAATTAGAAATGGTTTCGCAAGGAATTACTAGCAAAGTAAGTTTCCGTGGAATTCGCAGAATAAATCTTATACAGCTGAATTCAACTGTCCCTTGTTTATGAAGACTATAACTACCTAAACAAGTATTTCACAAAATCAAGTATATGAATATTGTACGAAAGCAATAATGACAAGTAAACGATCGCTGAAACGCTGAAAGTTATTCGTGCGTATAACGCAATAGAAAGCGATGTTTCTTCTAAGCAATTGGGCAATAAAAAGTTTAGAAACAATAGATCCTCTCTCATGTAGCCTTGTTGCTGAAAGTAAACATAAAATTTGAGTTAATCAATTAAGAAAATTGACGTAATGTTACCTCAGTATGTTACTTGCAGCTACACTTTAGATTCAAGTTTTCCAGTTCTAATTATTTACTATTATGTGAAATAAAAACAAGGATAGGAGCGGCGAAAGAAACCTTTATTAGGAAGAAAAGTCTCTTTTGTGGGACTTTGAATAAAGAGTTGAGAAAGATTCATAAAATGTTTCGTGAAGAGTATTGTGCTGTTTGGAGTAGAAACATGGACATTACGTAAAAATGATAAGAAAGAACTAGATGCTTTCGAAATATGAGTATGGAGAAGATTGGAGAGTTTGTTGGGTCGAGTGGAAAACGAATGAGAGGGTGTTAGAGAAGATGGGAAAGAAAAGAACAGTTATAAATATTATTAAGAAGAGAAAGAGAAACTGGTTAGGACATTGGCTAAGAAGAAACTGTATCATGAGGGACGTGCTAGAGGATATGGTGGCAGGAAAGAGAGAGAGAGAGGGGGCGAAGGAGGCTACAATTCATGGACGATATCAAAACAGAAAATTCGTGCGTGGAGACGAAGTGGTTAACGGAAGACTGTGGAGCATGGAAGCTTTTCAATTGCGGCAAGTGACCTGTCAATAATGACAGAATACCTATGGTGATGATCATGATGATGATGTTTCCTTGGAGCGTGTCACTATTTTGCTACTACACAACTTCATGGTTGGTTGGATTGAAGTTGATCATCCTCTTCAGCGCCGAGGCTATGTGAGACGTTTAAAGTGGAATCTGAACCACCATTATGGATTCAAATATTTCAAGGCACTCCAACCCGAGTTCGGAGAGGTCTATGCAACTAGGCTTTCTAAAAGACCTTAATAATTCCAACGAAATGTGATGCACTTAGTAAGTTCTGGTCTCCTGTTTTGAAGATCATGGTGAAACAGTAATATACAGAACTGCAAGAGCCATAATAAAACTAAGACAAGACAGACGTATGCCCATCTTTACCCTTGGACGTACTATTGTTGTGACTTGCCACTTCGATAAACAAGTTCCTTCAATACTCAAAAGATCCGTCGACCCGTCGACACATTTTTTCTGTTCCTTCTGGAAGTCATTTCATTTATTTATTTATTTTACTTCAACGTCCTACGATTCTTGTAAATTGTGGAATGTTTCGCTTTATTGTATTGCAGGACATGAATATAAATATTAAAAAGAAAAATAGGTTAGTCCTCCATTATGAACACGAGAGATACAGGCGATTATTGCAAAGATGGAAAGTTGTCGAGACCTTTCAAGAACACGAAAGGAGAACGAAACTGAATCCAACAGTTAATTGATAGTGATTGGTAATGGATGTGCAGTAATTGCATTTATGTACAGTAATTGTATTTCGGAGGAAAAACAATATTAAAGCATTACAATTGAGCAGATTATCAAAGTTGATGGTACATATAATGTAATTTCTATTTCTGAGTGATACCAAATTATTTTAATGCCTTCTTTCTAGTACATAACAACAGATAATATTAAAAGAGAGACGCAGTATTGCTTTAAATCTTGTGTAACTTTCTGATTTTACCAAGTTACAGAAATCTAACAGAATTTTCAGTTTTTGATATTCATAACTGCACGCCAGTTTTATATAAAAATGAAATGACTAATGGAAATCTGTGCAAAAATACTTTTATCTTTTTGAAATTTTCGATTGTAAATATATATATTGGGTGCTTCTAATCACAAACACACGTCTGGCGTTATTTCCATCTTATCTCTAATCATTTAATAGTTATTACATTCATATCTGTTTATTAACTTACATTTGTCTTTCCGAACTTACAAGGTGCCTTTGCCTCTTATTGTACCGTATATTGTGAATGCATTTAAAACTTGAGATCGCTTAGGGCAACATTTAATATTATTCAGTTGACCTAATTCTTCTTATGACTTACTTTGGCCTTATATAAAACCATTTTAGGGAGTGAGATTAAAAAAATCGTAAGTCAAAAATAAGCACCAACCTATATATATATATATATATATATATATATATATATATATATATGAGAGAGAGAGAGAGAGAGAGAGAGAGAGAGAGAGAGAGAGAGAGAGATAAATAATACACTGTAACACATTGGAGGCGCTAAAACTTTACATTTTTAGGATATATTCTTCATTGTTACTTGTGTATTACGATTAGCCCAAGTTTATGTATTTTCGTGGAATTTATTACATTGCATATGCTTTTGTTACAAATTAGCTCTGGTAAGGTACAGACCACCACCACAATAATAATTTATTATTATTATTATTATTATTATTATTATTATTATTATTATTTAGGAAGGCTTATCGTGATATTTTTCTAAAATTAACATAACGATGTATTTCGAACATTAGCTATATTGATCCTTAAACGGAAAAAGAAAATATCCCAGACATCTTGCAACTTTCCTCTTCATGAATGTGTTCCTTGTGTTCATGATGTCAGCGCGTCACGTAATCTAGGGTATTTAGGTAAAGACATTCTGGCCAAATAGATAAATATTGCAGTGATTATGATTTATAGTTATTCTTAAAACTCAAAAATAGAACGTTGCAATCGTAGTCAACCCATAGTTCTGTTCAGAAATGCGTCATTGTCTGCTACCGTATTTTGAAGAGAATATATTACTTTCACCTAATCAAATCAAAGTTCCTTAATTTAATCAATGTTCCAGACGAAGTGATCCGTGGATATCGCGAATGCAACCATTTTAAAATGTTGATATACTCGGGAGACATGAGTTATAAAATGTCTTAACATGACTTCTGTTGGTCTTCCTCAATCCATCCAATAAAATCGAATTACAAGGTGTGAACACAACAACATGTAATGATTTGTCGAAAACAGTACAAATTACATACATACACACACATACACACACACACACACACATAATATATATATATATATATATATATATATATATATATATATATATATATATATATATATATATATATATATATATATATATATATATAACTAAATAAAACTACTGAGTAAGGCTATGTGATCAAAATATATAAAAACATTAACACGTAACAATTTCAACATTCTGTGACTTCCACTCCTTTAGACACATAGACTTGCTCAGTCTGTTGTGTTTAGTTTGACATTATGGAAACAAGGCCTGATAGAACAGACATATACACGGTAGTAGCTTTTTATATCGCTTTGTCCAATACAACGTGAGAGATACCAGTACCTGACATTGAATTAGTAAGCTCTCTATAAATGCAACCGAAGTTACGTAGAAATGGCAAAGTGAAATTTACGATATGGTAAAGTGCAATGTGAACACTGGAAATTAAATATACGAGGGGCATTCAATAAGTAAAGAGACAAATTGCTATAGCTCAATAAAGATGTATTTCAATCTTTCAAAACTAAGGCTATTTTTCAATATAATCACCCTTTACAGTTATGCATTTGTCCCATCTTTCTTGCAGCTTCCTAATTCCCTTGGCGAAGAAATCTTTCGATATACCCCGAAGCCACCTTTGCACCGCTGCCTTAACTTCCTCATTGTTAGCAAATCTTTTTCCATGTAGAGCGTCTTTGAGTGGTCCAAACAGGTAAAAATCAGATGGGGCGAGGTCTGGGCTGTAGGCAGGATGAGGTAAGACCTCCCAACCCAATTCTTGAAGCTTATTTCGGGTCAGCTGGGCTGTATGAGGGCGGGCGTTATCGTGTTGAAGAATGACTCCTTTGACAAGAGTCCACGGCGTTTGCTCCTGATAGCTAGTTTAACTTTGTGTTCTAGCATCTCAGAATAGTATAGGCTATTGATAGTTCGCTGACCTTCAAGGAAATCGCAATAGATTGGACCCTGTGAGTCCCAAAAAATGGTCAGCAGCACTTTACCAGCGCAAGGTTGAACCTTTAATTTTTTTGCGAACTGGAGAGCTAGTGTGTTTCCACTCCATACTCTGCCTTTTGGTTTCAGGGTCGTAGTGATGGATCCAGGCCTCGTCGCAAGTCACTATTCTTTCAAAAAAAGCGTCTCCTTCAATCAAACTTCGTTGCGTTAAGGCTTGACAAATGGAAAGCCTTGATTCTTTATGAGCGTCAGTAAGCTGTCTGGGAACCCATCTGGCACACGTTTTTCTGTACTTTAAAATGTTCCTAATGACATTGTGAACAGTTCCAATACTTACTTGCACTTCCTCAGCTATCATTTCAACAGTAATTCTTCTGTTATCACGAATAAGTCCGTCAATCCTCGATTCCAACGAAGAACCAGAAACTTAAACTGGACGTCCACATCGGGGTTCATCACCTACACTTGTTCGGCCACTTTTAAACCGATCAACCCACTTGTACACATTCGCACGGTTCATACAACTGTTACCGTACTGTCTCAACATTCGAGAAAAAAATTTCACTTGGTTTTACACCTTCTGCGACTAAAAACCTAATGACTGAGCGCTGTTCTTCTAAGGTGCAATCTTCTAGAGGACTTGCCATGATGAATTGATATTTTTGAAGTTATGTTGACATAAAATTACGAAACAGCATATCGGAGCATATCCCAAGGTTGCCAGCTAATACCCCTGAAACAAAATAATAATAATAATAATAATAATAATAATAATAATAATAATAATAATAATAATAATAATAATAATAATAATTACTGTTAAAAATATAGACTTTGTCTCTTTACTTATTGAATGATCCTCGTATATATATATATATATATTTGAGATTCTAAAGACTCTTCATACCTTTCAAATCCTTTATATATCCAAAATTCATATGATGGTGATAGAAGTGAAAAGATCCTCGGAAACACTGACGGGACTTGAGCAACATACTTTGTTTAATAAAAAGAAAGCTAAAACTGAATATCGACTCAGATATTTTACTATCAGGCATCATTCGTATTGATTAATTTGTCTACTGGTGTTTAAGGTTACAACATTGAAATTGTTCATACCAAGTATTTTCTTGGTCATTTGCTCCATTTTCTTGGAATTTTTTATTACTGCAGTCAATTCGACGCTGTCGGAGAAAGCGTAACAGGTGGAGAAAGCGGATAGTTTTCAGGTCTCTGAGATGAACAGTGACACTTCCGATGCCATTTAAATCCAAATTCAGCCACACAACTTGGGAAGGAGGGAGATACATATAAGAGAGTTGTGCATTTAAAGTTTTAATTTCAACCACCGAAGCTGGTAACTAACTCTATGGCCTATGAAATCCGAGTTTCAATGCCACGTTCACAAAAGCTCTAAACTGACTTCTATCCTTATCCAACTTGATCCAGTTTCTACTTTGTGTTCCTATTTCTGCGAGATCCATCTTTGTCCTGCCATCTGCGTCTAGGTCTTCCTAATAGTTGTTTTCGGATTGATCCTCCAGTTAAGACTTTGAAAGCGTTTCCATTTTCTTCCATCCTTGTTACATGAGCTGCCCACCTAGGCCTCATAGATTTGATGACTCTAACAATGTTTGGTAAACCGTATAAATTATGTAGTTACTCGTTATGAAGTTTCCGCCATTCTCCATTCCCGTTCCTCTTGGGTCCGAATATTCGTCGCAGGATTTTATTCTGAAATACTTTGTCTACGTTCTTCCTTCAGAGTAAGCGACCATGTTTCGCAACCATACAAAACCACAGGCATGCTTATTTATATATATATATATATATATATATATATATATATATATATATATATATATATATATATATATATATATATATATATTACGCTTCAAATTCCTCGACAGAATTCGCGACGACAAAAGATTTTGAACTGAATAATAACACAAATTCCCTGCTTTTAGTCGACATTTAATTTCTTCGTCAATATGGTTTTCGTCTGTTAATATTGATCCTAGATACATGAAAGCATCCACTTTATCAAAAGTATTATTTAATATTTTAACGCAGCCATAATTTGCCGTATTACGATCGCGACGAACTTCCATGTATTTAGTTTTCTCTGCATTTACTTCTAAAACTATGTCCCTACATTTTCTGTTTTTCTCCTATCATCCCCTATTAAATTTACATTATCAACATACGCCATAACCTGGTGAATACAATTCAACTCTAGGTCCTGGTCGCTATCTTTGATTTTCCTTATAGCGTACTCCAGGACAAAATGAAATTGTAATGGCGATAACGAATCTCCTTGGTTTCAGGCCATTCTCGATGTGAAAACTCGTAGACAAAAAATTTCCTACCGGGTACTTTACTTTGGGATTAATTTGAACATATCTTAAGTAATCTACGAGTAATTAGCTCTTTTGGTATTTTAAATACTGTAAGAATGTTGTACAAGGTTTCTCTTCCGATTACGAGTCGTAAGCCTATCTAAAATCAATAAATAGCTGATGTACTGAGGTATCGTATTCCCATTTTTTTTCCAGTATTTCTCGAATGGTAAATATTTGGTCGATAGTTGATCGATTTCGTCTAAATCCGCACTGATAATCTCCAATAATTTCGTTGCGTATGGGATTGATCTTGCTAATAGAATGTTTGAGAGGATTTTATAGGATGTTGACAGAAGGAAATGCCTCGATAATTATTACAGTCATTTTTGTCGCTTTTCTTGTGAATTGGAACAATGATTCTTTCCACTCTTGTGGCAATTCCTCCTTATTCCAGATAAGGATCTTGTTCCATAATTTTTCGCCTCCAACTAAAATTAAGTCAGCTAGAATTTTTTCTACACCCCGAGATTTGTGTCTCTAATTTCTTTTTAGCGATTTCTACTTCTATTCAGTTAGGTTCTGGAATATACGGTATGCATTTCCCTTCCTTCCCGCACATTAGTTTGTGGCTGCGTGTTAAGTAAATCGTGAAAGAAATCTTTTCATTTATTTAAGATGCTGTCTGTATCAGTGAGAATTGTTCCGTCAGCTTTTTTAATATATAAGCACGCTGTTGATAGCCTTTCTTAAATTCGTTGATTCCCTTATACTTGTCCCGATTTTTTTTTTTTTTTTTTTTTGTTTTTACTATTATCTTCAAGCTCTTTAATTTTAGCTTTCAAAAAATCGCGTTTTTTGTTCTAAAAGTTTTGGAAGTTTCCCCTCTTGATGTTTACGAAATTTTGTGTAGTTATTTCATTCGGATTTTATAGCCAACGTAATTTTGCCTGTTTTCTCTTCTCTGCTAGTTTAATGCATCTCTGGTCGAACCATGGTTTGTTCGTACGTATTTCCACGTGTCTCAGTTTTCCTTTTGCTGAAATTTTAATACTGCCTCTGATTTCAATCAAATATCCTCACAAACAAATTACCAAACATTGTTAGGGTCATCAAGTCTAGGAGACTTAGGCGGGCAGGTCATGTAGCAAGGATGGAAGAAAGTAGAAACGCTTTCAAAGTCTTGACTGGAAGACCAATCGGAAAACGACCATTTGGAAGACCTAGGCGCAGATGGGAGAACGATGGATGGACCTCGCAAAAATAGGAATACAAAGTAGAAACTGGATCCAGTTGGCTAAGGACATAAGTCAATGGAGAGCTTTTGTGAACGCGGCATTGAACCTCCTGGTTCCATAGGCCATAGAGTTAGTTAGTTATCCTCAGCACTAATGTACTCCAAATCTTTTGAAACAGAGAATCTATTCGGAACTTCAATCTGGTATCTCTTGTACCTGACTCTCTCCTAATTTATTTAAATTAAATCTCCGTTTTTAGACAAGGAATACTTCCTTTATTCAACGATAATCTCTCTCTTATTATCGCTGCTACCAGGTAGTGATCAGTGTCACAATCAGCTCCTCTAAACGCCCTTTTAATATGTTCCTTTGTTGTTAGCTGTAGTAGCATTTTAAATGTATTATTTGCCCTTTCTGGCCCGAAGAGCTGGTAAAGTTTTTGCTTAAAATATATCGACATGACTTAACCTTATTTCAGTTTATAGCTTTACTGTATAGAATTCGTAATTTTCTGCATTGACTTAATTTATAACTTAAAGATATCTGTAGATTGAGATATTAATTTGTGGATTCTCTTTTTCAGCAAAGAGATACCAGATGATAGGCCTGGGTCTTACATTGAAGCTTTGGAAACAGTGATAAACGCGAAGAATCCACAGCTTATTTTCTGTATTGTTAGCAACAACAGAATTGATCGGTATAATGCAATCAAGAAGAAATGTTGTATTGATCGTGCAGGTAAGAGTTACCTTTTCTATTTCGTTAATTGATTCGTTTCGCACTGTCTCTTCTTCTTCTTCTTCTTCTTCTTCTTCTTCTTCTTCTTCTTATTATTATTATTATTATTATTATTATTATTATTATTATTATTATTATTATTATTATTATTATTATTATTATTATTATTTAATTGCCTGGTCTATTATTTCACAAATCTGTACTAACGCCACATAGTAGAATCTTTGATAGGTTTAGAATCAAAATATTGCATGCTTTTCAGTTGAGCATCTTTACACTTTTAAGAGGTCTACTTTATTTGAGTGAGTTCAGTTGTTCGTTTTTCTTGGCGAAATCTATGTTTTAGTGATGAAAAGGTTTCAGAAAATTATGAAATCTACTTATTAATTAGAAGAGTATAGCTGTTTTCATCTGGATGTAATTGAAATGTTAATTCAAAATTATGTATTCTGAGTAATTCCCTTCAGTCGCATATTTTGATAAAAATAATTTACTAGTGAACTTCAACTAGTAATTTCAAATGAGTTATGAGTTGGTAGATCCCTTGAAATTTTAAAATTATTTTCTTTTCACGTATGGGTACGCAGACAATTATTTCTTTTTGACATATTGAATATGGGTATCAGTGTCTTACTTGCTACGTAGGGAGAGAAAGAGAAAAAGATAAAGGGTTAGTATTCCATATAAAATGAAAAGTGTTTCGTCAAAATCGAAGATTGTAAAATGAAAGACGAAAAGTGACCAGTGCAGTCAATTCCGGTTTGTAGCAATTATAACTATATCTATCAGCAACTGATGTACTGAGTTTGTTTCAGTTTTTCGTCTTACGTTCTGTGTCAGAATTCAGTTTTGTCTTTCATTTATAAAATATTACTTTAAAACTGCAGTTACTTGTTTTAAGTGTGAAGTTGTAACGAACACGGGGAAGGTTATATTCAGGAAGAACAAATCAAATCTTGATGGAATGGATTTTTATATACTGAAAGCTCCGCAAAATATTCCATTAAGTGGAACCGCGTAAAGGGAGAATTGAAAGGATACAAAGTGTACTTACAACGGGCAAAGAAATGTACGTATATATTATAATAGCTTATGCGTCTGTTGGGCAACAGGTTCTACATAATACAAGTATTTAAAGCACTGTTGAAATATTTAAATGGACAGAATTGTGCTACAATTTCATTAAACATTACTTCTGTGACGTTATTTTGATATATATTCATGGGCTTCTACAGGACTTTTCGCAGGAGGAGGCAAAGTTTGTAGACTTTAATTTTTTAGTTTGTTTTTTAATATATATATATTTTTAATACATTTGTTGTTTTTAGGCAAATAGGCTCAGCTCAGGAAAGAGAAAAAAAACACAGGGCCCAGGGCCTAATTTATATTGTGCCATCCCAGTAATCACGATATATTTCAGTAAAGGACAAATCCTTTGGTATTTTGTTGACTACCTAGTATCATGTAATAGGTAATTTTATAACAAAGTTGGGAACGTAAATAAATAAAGAAAACATTGCACAATTAAATTTTGAAAATATTGCTTATATCCGGAAACTTAATTCAAATTATTGATTCACTTCAATTCCATAGAAGGATCACCGCCCACCTTGCCCCCTCCCCCCTTCCTAGCGGACGTTCATGTATATTTAATTATGAATATAATACTAGTTCGTGTATGTATATTCATAATATAAATGTATTATTGCATGATAGAAATGGTCCTATTACTTAATTTAGTATTTAAGACAATTTTAAGAGTTAATGAATGTAAATTGTGAAGTAAATTAATTTTTTGGCAATTCCTGGCATATATATTCTCTTAAGACCTGACCTGATAGTCGATATTATCGATCACTAGAGTTCCCCCTTTGAAAGAACTGAGGTACATAATAGGGATATGAATGAGGTACATAATAGTACATCTACATTGATATATCTTTCTAGTGGTATTTGTACTACATCACTCATATCGTAATTATATACCTCAGTTCTTTCCAGCGGGAAATTCTAGTGGTAGATATATCGACCATCAGGTTTCAGGAGGATGTAAATTTTTTATTTTTTTAACTTGAGACTGCAAAATATCTGGAGTAGAAATCAAAAGTTAATACTTTTGAGAAAACAATTCACCTCTAATAATTTTTCATTGATTTTCCTCTAAATTGCGTGAGACAAAATGTGAAAAAAATGTTTGCGTCTTCAAGCATTCCACGCACGCACATCATTTGCGCAGTTGTTTGAAGTCCATATATGATTGCTGATTTTAAAATAAACTTGCCCATACAATCTACAAACAGTAACACACGTCATATGTTTCTTCACTTAATAGTGTATTACACGTCATAAATATCATAGAATATTTTGGAGGAATAGTTTAGTCGTGCTAAAATTAGCCTCCCGCGCCTCCATCCTCAGAAGAAACTTTCAACAATTAAATGGGAACCTCCATTTTTTTTAATTATTATTATTACATATCCCGATTCTAAGGAAAAGGTACATAAATTTATCCGAAATATTTTTCCAGTTCGTATTTTTTTCTCACAAATAAATTGCTTCTTTCAACATATCTTACTATATTTATGACTTGTGATACTGTATTATGTGGCAAATATGTAATATGTCTTACTGTTTACTGTAGCGCGCAGAACTTAAGGATGAAATAGGTAAAAATAACATAAAATATAGTTTATATTCTTTGGAAATGAATGAAAGCGTGACAGCATGGTGCCAGAGGTCTCTCATACATACACAGGAACCTAAGACATTGCATGGCGTGACGTCATTGTGACTGTAGCGCCGAATAGGTCTGATTCCCCAACACAAAGCAGTTGAGTGAAAGGAACGAGACAGTGTGTGTCAGAGAGCTGATAAGATGCATTGTGACGGTGTTACTCATAACATATCCCGAAGACAATATTCGGATTTCACATGGAGAAGAATCATCGTGGAACTGAAGAAAGGATGAAGTGTGACAAGTGTGGTCTAGAAGTTTGGTATTGCCCACAAATTGTTTCACGTGCATGAAGAGTGTTCCGAGCTACAGGCAATACTATGCGAAGGAAATGTGATGGTCACTCACAGTCAATTACAGCAGCGGACGACCGCTACATTGTGCAACAGGCAAGAAGCGACCGATGTCGAACAGCGGGCGCAGTTCCAGACACAGTAACAGGATTGCAAGACGCCTAATCTCACGCTTCACAGTGGCATGTTGAGTGCATAGAATGGTCTCTGTATCCCACGGCGATTACGTTGTGTTTCGTTGACACTCGCAAATTGACGTCACCTTTGCGACGTAGTGCCAAAAACATCAGAACTGCATCGAGGAGTGGGGTCACGCTCTCTTCTCAGATGAAAGCAGATTCAGGTCTAGGTAGTGGTTCTGGACATAGGCTCATCTGGCGAGAAGTGAGACCTCGCAGTGAACCCAGGAACATTGTCGAACATCATCGGTTTAGTGGTCCAGTTGTACTTGTCTGGGAGGCATAATTTGCATGAGCCTATGTCCTATGGATTTTCTAACGCAGTACTCGCAGGTCAACATTATTGTGACACTGTACTCCTTCCCCATTTGCGCCTTTTCAAGGGTGCAGTCGGCCCCAACTTCATTTTTATAGGTGATAATGCACGACTGCATCGAACAGCGCAGATAGTGGAGTCCATGGAATGAGAGAATATTTAGCAAATAGAATTGCCTGCCCGTTCTCCTGACTTGAATTCCATAGAACACATATGGGATGTTGTGGAGAGATATTTTGCAGTACATCCCTATGTACAATCCGTGGCAAAAAACCTGCAACATGAGCATATAAGTTTATTGTGAAATGACGAAGTCTTTTGCTCCAAAATAAGTGTGCACGGGAGGAGGCCGAGGTTTTACCTGGTGTGATTCGTCCCACTTAGGCGTTATGCTCATTCCCTGTGCTGTTAGGCGTAGTTTCACAATTAACTTACATCCTCATGTTGCGGGTTTTTTGCCGCTGATTGTACCAAAGATCATGCAGTAGTAGTCAACAGCGCTCTAGAGAAATGGAACTTCATACCACAAAAACTCTACCGACCTTTTGAGTAGCATGGGAATAGCATCGCATCGCTGTCCGTAGTGATCACAGAACTTTCTAAGGATCATTTCACTCCTTCTGAAATGTCAAGGAGGCAGTATGAGTCTCATTCTCTTGTCTGTGTATAAAAGTGCCATTTCCTGTATCATATCGTAGCACCACATTCCATTTATGGTTCAAATTTCACCTATCTATGCCGCTTGAAAGTGACAGCATATGCAACTTAATTTCCTTTTTAGTTTTGCAAATCAGTGTAGATTGCATGACCATAAGTTCATTTTAGAATCAGCAGTCATATAAAAGCGCCAAACACAACGCAAATGAGCGGAGTGAGTGAGTGAGCGGAAGCAGTCAGATGTGATTTCCTTTATCTCCGTGGTGCATTCAAGTGTGGAATGGGTATCTCAATAACCCTCTGGAGATGCAGAATAGGTTTGCTCGCCAGTGCGGCAATAAGAAGGACAAAAATAAAAGTGCTACCTACAACCACAAATTCAAACGTGCTGTATGCCTATGGTTTAGTATTCGCAACATTGCTAATTATTTCTGGGGTGAAACAAAATCCGAAAAGTGAAATTTGGAGCAACATGAAAATAAAGTGCGTAATTTATTACGGGATCGTTTCCAGCTGGACTTATCAGATGAGGACATTCAGAGATGTCACCGTGCCGGCATTAAACTTACAGGCAAGTGTCGCGCAAGTTCTTAAGTGATAAAGAAAAGGAAACAGTTCTACAAAATAAGAAAAAGCTGCGTGGAACAAATATCTATGTAGAACAAGATTATTCATTTGCAGTGCGAGATAAAAGAAAAAATCTTCGATGTTATATGTCACAAGCTCGCAATCAAGGAAAACTTTCCTATTTAAGTTACCGTTATTTATACATTGACGGGAGAAAATACATACTTTCAGAAATGTTAGAAAAAGAAGAAAGGCAAGGTGTGGAACGTGAAATACCAAATGAGATCGTAACCTCTACTGCATTGCGAGAAATACCCAAACGTACTGGTAAATCCCCCGAGGCACCTATCATTAAACATGAAAAACAGCAGAATTCCAGAAACCAATCCTCCTCCTCTGCGTCAGTGAAGCGGAAACCGACCAGAAATCAATGCGTATTGTGTTTTCAGGAACTGCAACATATAAGTAGAACAAAACAATTGAACACCTGTAGCAATCTAAGTAGCATTCCTCTACCAGGTGAAATTCCAAGAAATAGTGAGTGTAATTTGAGGCCCGGTTTCTGTGAAAATAAAGTGCGTGAACCCTCTTCTCAGAAAGTTAAGTCTCAGAAGCAAATGAGTATGTTTTCGGTGTTTTATGAAAATACTTTTGGTTTGCGTTCCAAAGCTCAAGACTTTTATACAAATATACTTTCAAATAACTATGATATTATAATCACATAACTAAAAGTTCTTTAACTGAAAATCATTTCGATAGAGAATTCTTTGATAATAGATACAAAGTCTTCGGCCAGGATAGAAATCTCGAATTGTTTAATCAATGCAAGGGAAGGGGTGTAATAATAGCAACACACTATAATCATAACATATATTTTGTTAATTTGTATGACTTATATTTTGAATGTGTTCTAGTTAAGCTTGTAATTCACGGTTTTAAATTATTCATTTGTGCAGTGTACATTCCTCCCGAATCAAGTCTAGTAATATATGAATAATTTTGTCAATTTATTGAGACTAATTGCCCAATAGGTAGCAACATTCTGTGCATAGGGGATTTCAATATTCCTGAAATAACTGGTTGTGATTTTGATTTCTTATCATCAACAACAAACTGTAAAAAATTGTATAACTTTGTGCCCTTAACAAACAGTGCATATGGAAACTTAGGTTTAATGTACAGAATAGGACAAGACTTTTTCAGTGAGACAAAGTTAGCAATACTTTATTTTACATACGTTACATCAAAATTAAAATATTGTTCTACTATATGGACCCCCAATAATAAAAATATTCTAAAGAAATAGGAAGCATTCAAACTAAATTCTTGAAAATGCTTACATACAAAAAAAAAAAAAAAAAAAAAAAAAAAGTTTTTATCTCCAATATTTTTCCTACAATGATCTAGTAAACAACTTTAATTTTCAAACTTTAGAAAAAAGGTGATGGGTGTTGGACTTGTTATTCTTATACAAGTTATTAAGTAATAAGATTGATTGTATGGAGTTGGTCTCGAAAATATCACTGCGCATTCCCACTTGCAAAACCAGAACAGAGAATACAGGGACATTTTATTGTGTGAAAGTCAGAAGCAAGGTAAATCTTCTATGTGGAGGCTGTGTACGTTATATAATGACATAATAAACAAGCTTGATAATGTATTTAGTTCATCAGAAAATAAGTTCCGATCATATGTGAAATGAAATTTTCTAAAGAAATAATTAAGAATTCTATGTATGTAACATTTACTGTATGTACACAACACTATAATTGGGCATTAAGCCTGTTGTGTTGTATATTAAATAAATAAATAAATAAATAAAAGCTTCGAGATAAAATAAAGTATGAAGGTGAAATCAGAGGCAATAGCCTTGTCAACCTCCACTACTGAAATTTTTTAAGGAACTGCAATCTATAAATAATTACTTTCCTTCATGTAGGAAAAACTGATACAGTCAAGGAAGAATTTGCAAATATTAAATTAAATAAATTATTCCCGTCAGGAACTTGGTTCAGATGAAGGATGAAAAACAGCGGGCGAAACTAACAGATTTTTAGATGGAAGTAGTGAAAACACAACCAAGACTATTTCGGAGGATAAGTCCGTATATTGCAAAAGTGTTTCGTCATATATGTATACATACATATGTCCAATAATAATTATCGCTAAAATTAAAAAAAAAAATAAATAAATAAAAGCCAATTGTGACGTGCTCTCTATCTTAGTTTTATTTTTTTTTTTAATTTGATTAGACTAAATTGGAATTTTTAATCGATGGTCCTCTACCTAGCCAGGTGATTATCTCGATAACTCCCATCAGAGGTACTGGTATATCCTGTTTAGTCATATCCCGTCATTTGGAAAGACTGAAAATGTATTTACCAGCAGCTAAAGCTCGGCGAATCTGCCCACTGTATCCTATCCTTCAAAGTTGTGAAACATTCTCGATCAAACGATGCAAGGTAAATCGTGAACAGACAATTGTGAAATTTGGAACATTCGTTCCAGAAGTTAATTTGCCATAAGTATTCATCATTATGGAATCTAATTGAGGAAATAGAAATTTTTGTCAATACCGTTTGAAATAAGGGAACATTGGTGAATTTTAAGAACCGATTTCAGAAATATCGGAATCAACTTCAAGGAATACAAACTGAGTATTAGTGGAATTATTAGAATGATCGCAGTATGATCATTGGACTAAGAAAGATGTCATTTATTAAGTATGAGTAGTGTAATAATATAGGTACTGCAATCTTCTTCATGTAAAATGTAGAATTTTAGGAAGCCCTTTAAAATGTTTACAAAAATTTCAAGGAAATAAGTTTAACGAATTTTCACTATGCGTTAATATATTATAATGTAGGTCTTGTGATCGTCCTGTAGAATTTAAGGCAAAATTAAAAATACAAAGCTTGCTTTTTTTGTTTCTTTGTTTTGTTTTGTTGTTGCAAATACTGTACATGCCGCACGTTCCGAACACTGTTAAGTGAAACAGCGAACCATAGGGAAGTCACAACACGTGGGCTTGTGCGGACTACTACCTATGGCGCAAATTGCTGCACTTAATAAAGGATGTGATAACCGCGAACTGTAATACAGGTTTCACAGCAGTGATTCTTACTTAAGGTTATTCATGAGACCTGCGAACAACTAACTACATACTTCTCACAAAGACACTTTTAACTGTTGTAGAAGGACGTTCTTGTAGGTAGGAACGCATGATTCTGAGGACGACGTTCTACTGCATATCTCCTTAAATCACCTCCACATTTCTTAATGGCAGCTTCACGAAATTGCCCAATTCACTTCAAGAGTCAAAGAACCAATGTCAATAATGCGCAGATTTATGCGGGCATCGATCATGATGCCACACCACATGAGCAATCACAGCCACTATATTACCTTTCCTTGTATTCGCTCACGCTAGATGAATATTCACTGTAAACAGAATTGTGCGATCACTGAACAACCTGGATGGAGTCACGATGTTGAAAATACCGTTACAGATAGCATAGGTGCCCAGTTCTAAATTTCTCAGTGGGTGTTCTGTCTTCGGCACTAGTGTCTTTTTTAAAGGAGATCCAATAGACCAATGGTTTCCAAATTCTTCCTGAGAGACGAGAAACACTATCAGGACCAGCTGAAATAAAATGAACGGTGAAATTATTTTTAAATTGCAAAGGCATTTTTTTAATATATATATATATTTTAATTTATTTTATCACGATTTTGTAGCCTTTATATTGAAAAAAATTGGTAAACATTTTGTTTGTGAATTTCAAACGTGTTTAGCAATATTGGTCAAAATAAGGAAACAGAAAATTATTAAAACGGATTACAATTAAACCTTTAAAACATTTGAGGATGATTTGAATGAAAATAGAAAACTATTCCCCTGTATTGTAATTTATGTAAAGCATTTTACATTTAAAAAAATATAAATTAACAACATCAAACACCAATAAAACAACATCTTTAAAGAAATAATTATACAAAATTATATTCGCGGATTATTATTATCGTTGTAATGTTATATCGTTCGATCCTCGATATGCCGTAAACCTGAAGAGTCTAAATTAGGTATTGATAAATTATTATGCATCCCTGTCTAAAATTCAACGTGGGATTACACGCATTATAGTTCCTTTTTGTTGTTATTCACCGTATGAAAGTGTAATTTCATAGTTAATTCGAACTCAAGAATTCAATGGGTCTTCAGTACCTCCAATGTGTGCTTGAGCCCCGGAGCACCCACGTAGTCGGCTCCTAAGTTGGTGACTGCCTTTGATTAGACCAGAGGTAGGCAAGGAAGGGAGAATGTGTTGCTTGGTTGCCTTTGCACAAACACGTTTGAAACAAACAATTATGTTTTGGAGGTTAAAAAATTTAATTTCTATCTCAATGTTTTAATTGCGTATTATTTTTTGATAATACCAAGTGAGAAATATTTATTTTGTTTCTATCAAACTAAAAATTCTGTGGACGCGCCGCGTATTTGTGTGGGTGCTCCAGCACCCACACAGTCCGCGCGCATGGCAGACGGCGTCTTCTTTCTCCTGGAGTTAGGTGACACAGACTGCACAGAAAACCCTGAGGCTTAGTAGGTCTTCACATATTCCTCCCTATATCTACAGCAAGCTGTAAAGCCGGATGACGTGGGAATAAATTGGAGTGACGCCTGCAAAATACGATTGATTGTTTATCATCTTCAGCGTTTGTGGCCCTTGCACAATCTTGCCAAGGTGCTAGCACACATCACCTGTCTCTTGAAATTGATTCCATAAGTGTGACACAACAGTTCGGGATATTCATGGCTCCAAATATTCACACCTGATGTGGCGTTTCTCCATTCAGTCAGTCCCTCTCACATCAAAGAAAGGTTTAAATGCCATGTTTCAACCATGATAATGTCAAGCGAGCATTACGAACGCGGAACAATAAAATACTTCTAACAAACACCTTCACACTTGAATGCAGGCGAAGGAGCACTGTATTCACACTACATCATCATTGTGGTTTCGCCTACTCTGAATTGGCATTTATGCGTCCTTTCTTCTTTTCGTTCCCAATAACACACTTGCAGCGTTGTGCCTTTTGTAAAATACACAAATTTCACACGCTTGTGTTTCCGTAAATGTAATTTTGTAGTGACCTGTTTCACTAGAGTTTATATAGGCAATACACTTAAAATATTATAATGTGGTAATGTAGCTATTGTAACCCTCCTATTAAATATTTCAGTAGATATCAGATTAATTAATGTAAATGAATGTAATTTCTTTCAGTCCGTCATTACACTAATATTCACCCAAAATTTTTAATGAATCAAAATACGTCGATTTTCTGCGCTCGTATTTATTTATCGTACTTCATCGTTGATGATTTTATTTTAAAAAGACAATTTACTACACTTCCATATTAATATTCATTTGTTTATTTATCTATATGTATAGTTCTAGATATAGCACGTGTTCCATTTTACACTGAAACGAGCTGGAAAAAAGAATTCAAGAAATTGTAACAACAGCAATGCAGTAATAATAATAATAATAATAATAATAATAATAATAATAATAATAATAATAATAATAATAATAATAATAATAATAATAATAATAATAATAATAGGAAAAAAGTACATATATTTATATAATCATATTTATAATTTAATTGTGCACAACGTGGATCGGAATCTTCTTTCAGAGATAAGTGGAAGTTGTTTAAATCTGTAGGAAGCTTGTATATGAGCATTCTTCGGACTGTTGAAGTCTAGGTTTTGGAACATAGAACAGATTCGTCTGAAATTAAGTGTGTGAAGTAGAGAATGACAGTTTCACTTTCCTTTTGCTATTTGGTGACGAATAGTGTATGATGCTGTTTTCAATGTTCTCATGAAACTTTCATTACTTGACCTATGTAGCGTTGGAGCTATGACGAATAATGACTAAAATAATGTTGAAAACAGAGTCTAACTTAGAAAGATGTGTGGGACAAGCCATAGAGCAAATAGACGAACAGTACAGTATTCTACTACAGGAAAAATCAAGGCCTAAGTAGTTAGTGCTGTCAGATTGTGAATTTCTGTAAATCTATACAACATTCCTAACATTCATTATTTTTTATTTAATTTTTTTATTTTTATTTTATTTTATTTTATTTTATTTTATTTATTGTTTGGTAACAGTAGCAATATATTCACTGAAAGAATGCTTGTCATCAAAGATAACACTAAGATCATTATGCGTCCGTACATTTTGAACAGTTATATTGCCAACAGTGTAGTCTTGTTTAATACGATTCTTCTTGAGAGAAATAAGAGAAGTACATTTATTACGATTTGTAAGAAGTGAGAATTTTGAAGATTAATGGAATTTTGCTGTGTAGAGATTTCTTTGAAGAGTTTGCAATCGTCAGCAAGTACGAAAATGTTACTACATGTGGTTTGAAGATTATGGGGAAAGGCCATCTATGAATAAGAGGTAAAGTAAGGAACCAAGGACACTACCTTGTGGAACATCAATTTATAGTGAAGTGGAAGTATCACCACAAATGAATGCACGTTATTGTCTATCAAAAAGATAGCCTGCAATGAGCTTTAATAATGTGTCATGTAATGAACTTGTTTGCTAATTTATGCAAAAGCAGTGAATGATTTACGGAATCAAATGCTTTGTTCATGTCTAGATATATTACGTCAAATTGGGTATTATTTGATGTACGAATCAGTGCTGAGAAAGTAGAACTGACAAGTTTTTAAGCAAGAGCTATCAAAATGAAAATCATGTTGCACTTACTGAATTAATTTGAAGATGAGTGGTTTGAAAATCTGTCTTTGATATTGTTTTCGCATATGATTGATAGAAGTGACAATATAAATATTAGCCTGTATGAAAAGACTTTTTTTTTTTTTTAGTATTTTTACATTTATGTTTAGTGGTTATATTCACTTTCTTCCATGTAAGTGAAAAATCTTCGGAAAAACGTATAATTAGTGACTGCGATAATGGACACACCAAAGAGGCAAGTGTGTTTCGAATAAATCTATATATATATAAAAATGAAAGTGACTATATTTATAACTTCCCACCGATCTCGATCAAATTTTCAACATAGATGAGGTTCGCGGTTGAGTGTGTTTTTATCATTTCACTTTGACGGTGCAATGTAAGGGAGGGATATATATATATAATATATGTATGTATAGATAGATAGATAGATAGATAGATGTAGATATATATATATATATTCGAAAATAAATAAAACCTAATAACTCTCTTGAACCCCGAGACAAATTTCGATCAAATTTTTCCCATAGGTGAGGTTTGGGCCTAGGATGGTTTTTATTATTTCACTTTAATGGTACAACTTAAGGGGAGGGGGAAGTATAGAAAAACACCTAAAAATTAAAGTGATTATTTTGTGACTTAATAACTCGTGAACCACCCGACTGATCTCGATCAAATTTTGAACATAGATGAAGTTTGGGCCTGGAAGTGTTTTTATCATTTTACTTTGATGGTGCAACTTAGGAGAGAATGAGGAGGGAGATATTTAAAAATGTTTGAAATTGATCGATATTAGTGTCGAGTCCGTGTTATCTGGATCGCTGAGATGAACAGTGACACTTCCGATGCCTTTAAATTTACATTCATCACCGCAGCTTGAGGTGGGGGTGATATATAAAAGTTGTGGAAAATGGCCAATATTAGTGTGGAATCCATAGTTTCCGGGGTCGCTGAGATGGACAGTGACACTTCTGATGCCGTTTAAATCCAAATTCAGCCCCACAACTTGGAGGAGGGGGAGATATGTACAAATGATCGAAAATGACTGATGTTAGTGTCGAATCCATAGTTTTCGAAGATGTGATAAGGAGTAGTGCAGTTTTTATTTCAACCCAGCGAAGGGGGTAATCAACGATAGTGTTGTATATACTTGTATTGTCTGGAGATGATTCCCTATCAACAAGTAAGAAAATAAGATAAAATAGAACTTCATGTGGTGTGGTGGTAATGCATAAAAGGAGATCTGAGTAAACAGGTTTGACAGACGGAACGGGGTGGGTGGTATGGGGGAAGCAAATGAACAACTAAAGATCAAATCTGGCATCGCCAACTGCAGTTCTATTTTTGTAAATAATCGCAGATGGAACGTGCTCTGTTTTCCTTCTAGAGTTTATCAACAACAACAAGCGTCGCAAATTTTGTATAGTTTCGGATGTAATATTTGGACTTTTGCCTTAGAGTATATTTTGAATGTCTTCTAATGTTCGCGAAAGCGTGATAAGTATATTTACTTGGAAAATCTTTTCAGAGCTTCCACGCACTTTGTTAGTTTTTAACTACCTACTTTTAATATCATCATCAAACCAAGCTGAAAATTTGGCTGACTTGTTCATTACTTCGCTGGCACGAAATTATTCACAAGACTTTTAAGAAAATCAGAAAACTTGTCAGATGCGTCGTCTACCGAACCTTTGTCTTCACAAAAACCAGGAAAAGAGGTCTAACATACGGTACATTTCATTCCGTGAGGTGAGGGAAACTTCGTTTTACTTCCCGTCTGTTTTCGTTTTTTTTTACTAAAGAAAGAGAGAGCGAGGAAACACTTAAGGGTCGATTCATACGAAGTGGTCCAGAAATGGTTGCTCGACCATCTCTGAAAATTATAAAAAGTTGAGTGTGACGAAACTTATACAAGTGTTCCTGAATGGCGGCCATCTTTGTTGTCGGTGGAGTGCCATTTTTTGCATTTGCAAGCGTTCACGAAAATTACAGTTGCTGAGGACGTACGAATCAGACGAACACCAAACAAAAACGAATGTTTAGAGGAGAGATTGAGATATACGGAGAACATATACTCTTACTTCTAAATAAATATGCAGGGTTGCAAACCAATACATGAAGTCACTAGAAGAAGTACAAAAAATACACTTTTAGAAGCTGTAATTTGGAATGGCATAAAGTGGGGGGGGGGGGGTATAAGTTTTGTGCTGAATACTATTGCATTTAAAGAGTCTGAAGAAATATTTACACCTATGATACTACTGGCACCGTAGATTTATGGGGGTCCGAAAGTTGAAGTTCGTGATTTTGATTCCATGTTTGCGACGTAATATCTCAGGAGGGCAAAGTGCTAACAATTGCTGCTTAGGCCATAAAATAGTTCTGCATGTGAATAAACTATTGTTAAAAAAAAAAAAAAAAAAAATCAGGACTGATATTACATGGAGAAAAAAGTGAGGACATTGTAAAAACGCGAAGAAAGCACATGCGTGACGATGATCGTAGCCCGGAAAAATTTAAATGTTTTGATATTTTTCATGCTAGATCTCATGGTTCAGCAATTAGGCCCGCTTTTACTTGTGTTCAGTTGTGCAAAAGCTTGCGAGTGGCCTTTGTTCCACCTTTCTAGCTCCATGATCATTGCCACGTCTACAGGGTGGACAATTTATCTTGACCATCCGCTATAACGGACAAACCAACAGTGAGAAAAGCAAAACTTTGCACGAAGCAAGTATGAGGAGGTTGATATCTATGTATGTATTAAAACATAAAGACCCAACAAATAGTGTTGCCAACCCAATACAAAGTTATATTTTTGCGAATGACACTACGCAAGATTATTATAAATTTCAAATCAACGTGTCAAACGTAAACTTAAGATATCACTTTTACTATTCAGTGTTGCAAACTAAGGATGTTATAGTATCACAAACACCCAAATTTCGAAGCCTCTGACGCAAATACAGCATATCGGAGATGCACAGGCTAACACACATCGAAAGTACTTTAGTGTTGGATACCATGGTCATCGTATGACTTGTTTCGAATGAATAGTAACGAAATTACCAGGGCTTAAAAATTTTATTTTTTGAAAGTCTTTATTTCGAAAAATGCTGAGATAAATCTCATATTTACTTACTTGTATGGGAGTAATGGATAAGTAAACTATTTTGTCGTTTACAGCTTCGATATCTTAAACCGTTCCAGAGATATGATAAACATTTCTGAAGTTTGCAACACTCCTTAAATCCTGCAATTGCGAGATCTTGTAATATTACAGCTACTAAAAGCTATTGAAGAGAAGGGAAACAACAATCATTTTAAATATTTTCCACAAATACGCCATTTTCAGCAGGATAGGATTGATAGGTGTAAAGCAATCTTATGAACACATTAACTTCCGTAACTGGGATTGGAATTCAGTGATACTTTGCTGATATATTAAGTGTCTTAATACGCGGTTCAGTTCGATGATGGGTGTCGTGGGTGCAAGGGGGAGCTAACTCCCGTATCAGATAGATGTGGCAATGATCATGGAGCTAGAAAGACGGAACAAAGGCCACTCGCAAGCTTTTGCACAACTGAACACAAACAAAAGCGGACCTAATTGCTAAACCATGCGTAGTTTTTGAGATCTAGCGTGAAACATATCAAAACATTTAAATTCTTCCGGGCTAAGACTATCGTCACGCACATGCTTTCTTCGCGTTTTTACCATGTTATCCATGTTTTATTTTTATTTTTTCTCCATGTAATATCAGCCATGATTTTTTTGCAATAGTTTGTTCACATGCAGAATTACTTTGTGGCCTAAGCAGTAATTTTTAGCACTTTGCCCTCCTGAGATATTACGCCCCAAACATAGCATCAAAATCACAAACTTCAACTTTCGGACTCCCATAAATCTATGGTGCCAGTAGTATCACGGGTGTGCATATTTCTGCAGACTCTTTACATGCAATAGTATTCAGCACAAAACTTATGAACTTCCCACTTTATGCCATTCCATATTACAGCCCCTCTAAATGTGTAATTTTCTGTACTTTTTCTAGTGACTTCATGTATTGGTTTGCAACCCTGCATATTTATTTAGAAGTAAGAGTATATGTTCTCCGTATATCTCAGTCTCTCCTCTAAACATTCGTTTTTGTTTGGTGTTCATCTGACTCGTACGTCCTCAGCAACTGTAGTTTTCGTAAACGCTTGCAAATGCAAAAATTGGCACTCCACCGACAACAAAGATGGCCGCCATTCAGGAACACTTGTACATACGACAACGTGAATTATGTTATTGACTTTTTTATACACAAGGTTCATCACACTCCAATTTCTAAAATTTTCTGAGATGGTCGAGCAACCATTTTCGACATATTTGGACCACTTCAGATGGATTGACCCTTAAAGAATCTTGATCTGAAGAGAATAAAAGTTCAAGTGGTACAATGCCCTGTTGCTGATGAGAAGAGATAACAATCTAGATTACTTTCCTTTCTTGTTTGGAACATGTTATATTGTTTGAGTTCCAACGCTTGAATAAAAGTGTCCATTAGCCAGCAAACTTGAGCGCACGTTTTATAGTCCAGTATAGCTAGGAGTTGAACCTGGACATAATTGTTGAATTTCTGAAACTTTTCACACAGACTCCCTAAGGTATGCATAACAACACACTAAAAGTCCTCGCCTCTCCGACGCTTGCTTCATCCAATATGGTGGATAATCCAACATGGCTGCCAACTACACTTAAAACCGAGTATAGCTGGGAGGTTTACCCGGACATAATTATTGAGTTTCTGAAACCTTGCACTCGGAGCCTCCAAAATATGTTTATAACAATATATTAAAATAGTGGGCCTCTCCCACTCTTGCTTCATCCAATATATCAGACAATCCAACATGGCGGCCAGCCATGTTTACGGGATATATAATTTTGTGTTTTTCTATCTATTGTTGTATCTGAGAGTCTCTCTCAGTGCATAGTGATAGTGTCTCTCAGCAAATACATCAAAGATTATCATGAAGTGAAATATATTATTTAAGTACACCTTGGTCAGAAGTTGTCTCAAAATAAAGAAAAATGAAGTAAATAACATATATTTACTCTCATGTAAATGTATCCATAGATTAGATTGGACTATTAACAATGATATTTATGGGCCTTTCTAGTTACTAGAAATTCCATATGTAACTTACTGGGTCTTTTTGCAGCAATTTTATTTAAAAAGTTCACAAACACCTCATGCTCCGCCAGGACTCGAACCCCTTACCTTATCAATAATAGTCTGTCACTTAGACCGCTCAGATATTTCGATTATTTTGGAATATTATCTTAAACAAAAAATATTTTGCAAAACTGTGTTTAAAAGCAATTAAATAAATGGAGTTATTAAAAATGTTCCATTTATTGAGCAGATAACCTGAATCGTTTAATGTCGGGCTCCTCTGAACACATTTGTTTCATCACAGAGTTCATCAACTGAATTTCCGTTTCAGAGTCATTGTAGGTATTGGAATTTCTTACTACGACAGTAAGTACATAAACTTGAACATAAAAGACCTGGACGTCGACATGAACAACACATTCATTCAGCGGTTTTACATGCACAAGAAAGTAATATAAGGAGAAAGTCTGGAGTAAGTCTGAAGGCACGAAACTGGAAGAAGTTGCCATTCACAGTCTTCCATCACCGTTCATTTGGATTTAAATTGTTCCCTAACATGCCTGTACTTGATGATAGATACACAAGAGATTACTTGCATCTGTGGTCGGTGAAAGCGTGGCAAGGTTGAAGATTGAAGACAGGCGTTGACTTACTACACATTTCTTACACATGAACTAACGACAAGTGTCAGCGTATCATCAGTGCGAGCACCGTACAGCTGCAGTAGGAATTTCTCTCCAGCAGATGCTGTTTCTCCAGGCGATTTTCCTGGATGTGCGAACACTGAAACGAATTGACGTAGAGATTTTTTTTTTCTAGAAATGCAAAGAATATCTTTTTTTCTTTTTCCAAACAGTACTGATGTGGTATCGCAACCTGGAGCAGCATGGAGGAATAAAAGGGTTTTATATATCTGTTTTTTTTTCTGCATATTATTTATGTTAAATACCCTTCACACTGCCCACTGCTTCCTGGTTTTATGAACATGATATTAGAGTTCGCATGTGCTCTTGCAAGAAGCAAAATGAGTAAGTCTGTGTAGTCTCTACACACTTCCTCACTGTAATATTTATTACATAATTGCATAGCTGTTTCGACGATAATGCGATCTGCATCAGCATCCGCTTGTATAACGTGTATGCTGTTTGTCACTAAGGTATCGGAAGGAGCAGAAATGATTCGAGTTTTGTTACGTTCATTTGCCAAAAATTGTGAATGGTTTGTAGTTACTATCATTCTCCCATAAAATACAATGTCAGTACACTTTTCACCTAGCTGTCTTCGTTTGCGCTCTTCGCCTTTGGTAGTCATCCTGTGAGAGTGTCTACCAGAGACCACTGTTACTTTTCTCATAACATGTTCGTATAGACTGAACATACACTCCATACAGATCACAATAAATACATCCAGATGACCGTACAACTTTATGGAATAAGTGACCGCCGTCGCAAACATAAGCAGAACAAAGACACTGATGTCTCACATGAAACTTTAGCTTCAAGAACTAGTATTATGCTAGCCTTGTTGGATTTTCGCATACACCCGCCATCAAACAGCGATGGAGGTGTTTGTGAAGGAAAAACACTGGCGTAATTCATTTGTTCTTATGAGACATAACATTCGGTTAAAGAGCTGCAACTGATTCACTGGAGTGTTCTCTCCTCGGATGTGTCGCTATTGATAGTGGCATCACTTTATCTCGTCGATGCAATTGAATAGTGAAGACGATTTTTTCCTATCATAACTGACATAGCCTTGTTATAACATTCAACTGCCACACCACAGTAGATAATATCACCTCCGACAATTCCACTGGAAATTTACAAGAGTTTATTGCTTGCAGTCTGAAATGGATAATGTTCAAGCAGCCAATATTCAAACTTCTAACAGCTGTTTTGTCATGTCCTGTACGAGATTCTCTCATTTCCACATGATCTGATTTCACACTGTTCACACCACTAAAAACTTCAAGTGCGACAGCCACTGGAGAGCAAAATGATGGCCACATTGACTATCTCGCAACAGTGCTTTCTTTGAAACTATGTCCATATGTAAGACCTCCGGAAGTCTTCATTGATTCCATTAAAACCTACTCAATGATCATGTCAATCCACACACCTGACCACTGTCTTTTTGATCGACGAACTGTGAAATCACCACCAGAAAAGGATGAATATTCTTCAGTTGAAGCAATTCTTGCAAGTATAAATGGGCACATTTGGCATAAATTATGTGACCTGCAGCATGGAAATGAGGTAACATTTGATGTACACAATATAAATGCCTGTTCCAGTCACTGGTCTCACATTTAGATGCATAAATCTACCTGATGAAGATACTAAAGCCAGAGCTTATTAGTGCGACTTCCGGTTGCCAAGGCGTTCAGCTCCTAATAGACGCACGATATTATCTGTTTCAATGCCTCAGAAGATACTGCAGAAGATAGCAAATTATTTCCTATAAATACTTCCATTCCAAGGTCTTAGAACGATGATGACAGAGTTTTATCTATGGGGATATCATGAGCTGCTACTTTCAAGACTGTTGTTTGTGTTAACTTATGTGCACGAAGATCTCTTGCATATGAATGGCCTGACATTTTGGGAATAGATGATATTGCATATTCCACAATTCCTCAACACCACTGCCAGACATTATATAACCTATGGTTCCCAGATAGAACATTAGGAGGTGAAACCATCTTAGCCTAATTATTACATTCAAGAGCTCACCATTTTGCTTAGAAATTTCAAGAATCTCGCAAGCTTTGAAATATAGAGGTTGGTCAAATGTTACAAAACAATTGTGACCACGATTTTAATAGAAATGAAATGAAATCTTTGAGTTTTACATCCCACGGTTATGTCGGTTAGGCTAAAGGAGACGGTGATGATGAATGATGAATGAAATGGTGGAATAAAGAAAGTGGGAGGAAACGGGAGAACCCCGAGAAAACCCACGCACACAGTGATTGTCCACCACAAAGTTCACTTGGCGGGGGCTGGGATCGAACCCGGGACCCCAAGCACCAGAGGTGAACGCTCTACCATTGAGCCACCGCGGCCCTACGATTTTCATAGAACTGGAATGCAAAGCATAGTGCACTGCACAAAATACTTGGATTGGATGGAGACATTTTTATAAATGATACCGGAAAAATAATTGAAGTGAAAAACTCCTTTTTATTTTCCTCTGTAGACTGCATGAACCCACTTCATCCAGGGAACGAATGCGAGTTTTTAAAAGAAGTAAGTTCACAAGACATCAAGAGCCTTTCCAATAGAAAGAGAGTCCAGTTCAAGTACATTGAAATTCGAAATACTTTTAATGCTTATTGTAGGCTTCTTACATGTAGGCCAAATGCTACGTACAGAGGAAAATAAATATTAGCGTTTTGTACAAAGTGCATAACATTTCAGGAGTCCAGTTGATGCCTAAAGAGAAGAAATGAGCATAAATTAGTCACTATCAAAGAAAATGCACTAACAAATTACAATATACAAACAGTCTAATATAGCTGACATGAAATTGAGACATACTTTTGCTGTAAATGCAACAAGAAGCAAGAAAAACACAACATTATGCTATCCCATCAGTATGTTGACAGCCATGTTTGGTTGTCCGCCATATTGGATGAAGCAAACGTGGGAGAGGCGGGGACTTTTAATATGTTGTTAGGTTTACCTTAAAGACTCCGTATGCAAAGTTTCAGAAATTCAACAATTATGTCCCAGTTTGGCCTAATATTATGCTAGCTATACTGAACTATTAATGCCTGATATAGGTGTAAGATAGTTTATAGACAAAATTACCATATAAAATTATGCCACCATTGGGAATTGTTGCTACTTCATTATTTTAATAATATAATTTGAAAACTATGACGCACCAACTATTCATTAACATTTTAAATTGCAGCGTTTACTGAATTGAAATTATCCGTTTATTTCTACGTAGATTCCTTTATCTTTTTATTAACCTAAAAAATCCTTTAACCTTACGTCCTCAATCACACTACTCAGTAAAATTCCAAAAAAGTGTGTATATATATATTACAGTTACTTCTATTAATTTATTTTTTCATGTGTGGCATTAAGGCAACGTTTCTAACAGTATATTCTACAAGAACATTTCTTTGTGCATATATATACAGGGTGTTTCAGATAAAACGTCCAGTGCTTATAAATCCGAAACGGCTGAGAATAAAAAGATGAAACAAAAACTGAGATAGGAAAATGTCATAGGGATGTTGTGGTGACTCCCAGGGCCCTCCTTCAAGGGGTCCCAGGGGCCAACTTCTAATTTTCAAATAGGAACACGTATTGAACCATACCTCATTCAATAGTACTTGAAAAACGAAACAACTTTAGTAGGAAACAATTTTCGATTTGGGCCACCGTTTTTAAATGGCCGCAAAAAGTGGGTCCTATATCAGAGAAAACGTCCAGTGCTTATAAATCCGAAATGGTTGAGAATAAAAAGATGAAACAAAAACTGAGATTGGAAAATGTCATAGGGCACATCACATGGTGTTGTTGTGGAGACCTCCAGGGCCCTCCTTCAAGGGGGACCAGGGGTCAACTTCAAATTTTCAAATGGGAACATGTATTGAATCATACCTCATTCAGTAGTCCTTGAAATACGAAACAACTTTTGTAGGAAACAATTTTCGATTTGGGGCACCGTTTTCAAATGGCCGCAAAAAGTCCTGTATCAGTTTGAAGTTGGCACCTAGGCCCCCTTCACTGAGTTTCCTGAGGGTCACCACAACAACACCACTTGATATGCTTTATCATCGTTTCTGTCTCAGTTTTTGTTTCATCTCTCTATTATCAGCCGTTTCTGATTTAGGCCTATAAGCACTGGACGTTTTATCTGATACAGAACTCACTTTTTGCGGCCATTTTGAAAACGATGGCCCAAATCGAAAATTGTTTCCTACAAAAGTTATTTCGTTTTTCAAGTACTATTGAATGAAGTATGATTCAATACGTGTTCCCATTTGAAAATTTGAAGTTGGCCCCTGGGCCCCCTTGAAGGAGAGCCCTGGAGGTCTCCACAACAACACCATGTGATGTGCCCTATGACATTTTCCAATCTCAGTTTTTGTTTCATCTTTTTATTCTCAACCATTTCGGATTTATAAGCACTGGACGTTTTCTCTGATATAGGACCCACTTTTTGCGGCCATTTAAAAACGGTGGCCCAAATCGAAAATTGTTTCCTACAAAAGTTGTTTCGTTTTTCAAGTACTATTGAATGAGGTATGGTTCAATACGTGTTCCTATTTGAAAATTAGAAGTTGGCCCCTGGGACCCCTTGAAGGAGGGCCCTGGGAGTCCCACAACATCCCTATGACATTTTCCTATCTCAGTTTTTGTTTCATCTTTTTATTCTCAGCCGTTTCGGATTTATACGCACTGGACGTTTTATCTGAAACACCCTGTATATATATATATATATATATATGTATATATATATATATATATATATATATATATATATATATATATATATATATATATATATATATATATCGCATTTAAAATTAAATCTTCTACCTTGTTTTCTCTAGTGCCAAGTCAGGTTATTGTGGCAAAAAATCTTGCTTCAAAGGGAGTCATGTCAATTGCAACAAAAGTTGCAATTCAGATGAATTGTAAAATCGGTGGTTCCCCCTGGAGTGTAGAAATACCTTTAAATGTAAGTACCTTTTTTCGCACTAAGCTTTAAATATTTCCTTTGCATAAAGTCTTAACCAATTTTACCAGTTTGTAGTCATTAATTATACGATGTAGCATACTCAGATTTCTCATATATATAATTTATATACCGGAAGAATATGATTGGATTAGATCCAACACTGGCAAATGATAAGTATCCCAGAAATACCTTTAAGCATTAGAGAGTACCTATTGAATATTTATGGAATACCTATTGAATATTTATGAATAATATTGAATATTTGAATATTTCATTTCATTTTTCAATAAAGGGGAAAATTTATAAATAGAGGTGTCTATTTACATATATGTATCTATATTTCAATACTGAATTGTCAATTTTATTTTTCAATATATTTCTTAAAACAAGAAGAGAACGTAAAAGTCTTCTTTCCCTTACATAACTAAGGTTGAATAACGAATGCAAGGATGAGGGTGATAAATAAGTTGTTATACCAACTGAATATTTTGTAGAATCTCTCTCTCTCTCTCTCTCTCTCTCTCTATATATATATATATATATATATATATATATAACCATCTCAGTGAATTGTATATTTTTCTTAAAATGGGGATTTCAAATTATGGAGGCATATTTCATCTTACTTCTGATAGAAGTTAAATATAGCGTAATAATGACAGAAGGTTGTTAAAAATTTGATATTTCGTAAAATGATAGTTAAAACTCTGTTAGCTGAATTAATAATATCACCATATGATTACTAAACATTAATTTACTATCAGAAATTATAGCAGAATTCGTTATCAATGTGTCAGCTTCAATATACGATATTGATCTCTACATATAATTATTCAGTTTATTTTTCCTGTTAAAAGTCATACTTTTAAACTGGCTTATATTAAGTGTAATTTATTATTTTCGTACCAGACAATAATTTTGTTCAAGGTCTCTTGTAAACTGTTACTCTCTTGTATAGTTCAGATTGAGCTCATTCGTGGCTAAGCGGTTAGCGTACGCGCCTTTGGCGTGGGAGACCCGGGTTCGACTTCCGGCAGAGCTCGTAGTTCGATTCCCACGTTAATCAGTAGGTCCACGTCCCATACAGCCTAGCTGCTGAACGGGATGTTACACTCAAAAGCAACTCAACTATAGTTCGGATTGATTTATAAAATTTTAGATCATCTGTAAATAGGAACGAGTTGGAATTGCGTAGCACTTCAGGTAAATTTTTAATTAAAAGTAAACTCAGTAAAGGACCAAGACTAGAATCCTGAGAAACACGAAATAAACTCAAAAATTTAAAGGTAATTTCTCGTTTTAAATCCATATATTGATATCTGTTCTATATAGAATGCAGAAACATTTCCGTCTGTTCGTTACGTTAATCTCTACAATGGTATGCAACATACAGATCGTTTAGGAGTTTGCATAAGCATCTAGGCGAAATGTTTACACATTCTTAACAGACGAGCTAAAGGCTTGGGGGGACAACTAGTGTAAATAAGATACAAAAAACAGAATTAGGTTTTGGATAACCCAAATTTTATAAGCTTATTATATATTATTTCATGACCAATTTTGTCATAGACTTTAGCTGAGTCCATTGTATTACATCTATTTGCTTCTTCTTTTCCTGAAAGGAAAAGCTTTTATGTTGGAGGCAATCTTTATCAGTACCGTCACTTGCACTAGGATTTTTTTTTTTTTTTTTTTTTTTTTTTACGGTGAACTAGAGGAACTTTCTTTTTGTTTTCTCTTCTTTATTCTATTTCATTGTTTCTTTCATTCTGCTTTTCTGTTTCTATTTTACACTAGAGTTTTTAAATTTTTATTTTTTATTTCTTTTTTGTTAAAGAATTACATTGTTAGATTGTAAAGACTCAATTTCTATTTCTTCTCTCATTGTACATTGCTTATATATATATATGTGGCTTGGTCTAAAAAAAGTCAATGTCACTTTTTGGCAAAAATGAGATACTTTTCAGTCTTAACGTCTATGTTTTCTTGTGCAGAAGAGTAAATATCAACACGAAATAATTTGGAATATATACCATTCATACTCTCATTTGCTTTTCTTGCACAAGAAAATATCCATTTATAGGCGTTAAAATTTGACAAACTTCTCATTTTTGCCAAAAAGTGACATTCGCCCTTTTAGATCCAAGCCAGAGATATACATTATTCAGTAAGGGCCCTTACCTTGAGAGTATTATAAAAGGGTAACTCAAAAGTTATCCACAATGTAGCTATAACTTTTCTTACATTGTTTATACTAACCTCTGTCCTCGTTTATTCTATTGTTATGCTGTTGTGGTTATGCTATGAAAGTTTGATCCTAATTCCTTCATTTGTCTTCCTTTTGTTGCAGGTAGATCATAGCCGCTTCATTAGAAGTTTGCCCCAAAGAGGAACAACGAGCAGTGGTCCGGTTTTTGTGGCCGAAGGGTATATCAGGGGCCGCAATCCGTCAAAGTCTCTTTCGGCTCAATATGGGAACTGCGTCTTGGTACTACGGAGTGTCTACGAATGGATTGAAACCTTCAAAAAATGGTCGTACAAACCGTTCCCGTATTGAGCCGAAAGTCTCAGATGGATTGTGGCCCCTGATGCATCTTTTGACCACAAAAACCAAATCACTACTCATTATTTCTCTTTTGTGCAAACTTCTAATGAAGCGGCTATGATCTATCTGCAACAAAACGAAGACAAATGGAGGAATTAGGATCAAACTTTCTTACCATGACCACAACAGCATAACAATAAAATAAACAAGGGCAGAGGTCAGTATGAACAATGTAAGAAAGGTTATAACTACATTGTGGATAATTTTTGACTTATCCTCGTAGAATATAGTTAAATGTATTCTGGATTTCATAATTAGTTTACACTAAAAAAATAATTGATGTTACCAACATAAATTAATTTTTGTAAAGTGTTGTGGATACAATTCTGTGTGAAACCTCAAAGTGAGGAGTATTCTGTAAATTACTCTATAGTTTTTAAGTTTTCCCACAACTTTGGATCTATGATGTCGGACATGTCCTAGTAAGATTTTTCTGCGACTCATCTATTTTGTGTTTTCCGTTGTTGGAGTAGGCTTCTGTATTATGTAGTTTATGTGTGAATAAAATTAATATATGGATTTTCCTTTTTATTTGTGGGAATTCCGTCTACAGCAGCGTGACAGGATTTGAATCCAGTATCTTGTTGTACTTCTGAGCTCTAACATATAAATTTAATTATGTAATTGTCTCTATAATTAAGAAAAATACTTTTGTTATTTAAGATATCTCATATTAATGTTTTGTTCCAGTATTGTGTATTTAAACTGTGTAAAACACCTAACGCATTCGAATACATGTATGCCTTCTTTATGTTGATTTTTCAAATATATAAGTGTGCTTATCGTATGACGAAAGTTTGTTTAAAAAAATGATTGTGTTGGAAGGGAGTTTATTTATTATTTATTTCAAATAGTGGTATGAAAACTGGTACTGATTTATTGTTTTGTAAGCCATTGGTGTATAAATATATAACCAGGGGGAAGCTTACTCGTATCTAGTTGGTATTGCCAAAGGCAGGAATAATAATGTTTGGGGAGAGTTTTTATTTACTTATTTATCAATTAGTTATTTCAGCAGGGTAAGAAGTATGATTTGGTTTATGGCAGTAGTTATTCTGACATAAGAAGTTAAAAAAAAAGTTGGGAAAAGGGAAATGAATTTTCTGAGTAAATTCCAACTCATTAGTTTCGTTGATATAATGTGATAAAACCCAACACTTTGGTGAAGTGTAAATTTTCAACTTATTAAACAACTCTTATCATTTGATATACAGGTGTTGGACAAAAAAAAATCTAAAAACACTTCATACAGGACACGTAAGTTTGGCCCTCCACTGTACAACACGTGTTGAGGTTGCCGATCGTTTTTTTGCTTTCAATGTGTCATGTGGGCCTTCCTCTTTCGTAACCAGTAACCAGTTCACCTGTGAGTGTCGTGGTGTGAAAATGGTGCGGTAAAATGTGCGACGTGATAGATTTCCAAAAAGGCATGATTGTTGGTGCCCGTCTGGTTGGAGCTTCGGTGGCAACAGTGGCGAACATTGTGGAGTTATCGAAAGGCACTGTGTCCAGTGTTACGAGGGCATACACAATTCATGGGCAAACGATGTCTGCAAAGTACAACAGTGGTCGAAACACAACCCTGTCACATAGGGACCGGAGGGCATTAAAGCGCATTGTAGCACCTAAAAAGAAGACCACTGCAATGAAAATTACGTCTGAACTTAATCCCGACCTACAGAACCCGCTTTCATCGAAAACAATGCGACGGGAACTTCATAAAATGAAAATTCATAGCAGAGTCGCTATCACCAAACCCCTGGTCGCCCAGCAGTAAATGCGAAGAGGCGTATCCAGTGGTGGAAGGACTACAAGGCGTGTACTCGTGAGCAGTGGAAACACGTAATGTGGTCGGATGAATCGACCTTCACCTTGTTTCCAACAACCGGTCGTGTTTACGTATGGAGAACGCCGTCGCAGGCCTATGGTACAGACTGTCTGCTCCCAACTGTAAAGCATGGGGATGGTTCTGTTACTTTATGGGCAGTGATATCGTGGTTTTCTACAGGTCCCATCATAGCCCTTCATGGAATGATGAATGCTAAGGCGTATGAGGCCATTTTGGGGGACCAGGTTCTACCCATGGCCCAAATATTGTTCCCTGATGGTGATGGCATCCACCAAGATGATTTGGCACTCTGTCACGCTTCAAAAACGGTGAAATCATGGTTTGAGGAGCATGACCAGGAGCTATCACACCTCCCCTGGGCCCCACAATCACCAGATTTGAACATCATTGAGCCATTGTGGTTTGAGTTAGAAAGGCGTGTTCGGTCTCATTACCCTCCACTAGCATCCCTTACGGAACTGGAGAATGTTTTGGAGGAACATTGTTACAAAATTCCACACACTACGATTCAGGAGCTGTATACGTCCATTCCACGTCGGCTCCAAGCTGTTTTGGACGCGAAAGGAGGCCCCATACCATATTAGGTATGATTTTCACACTTTTGTAAACGTTTTAGATTTTTTTGTCTAACCCCTGTATATTCATATACTGAATAATATGACTAGTCTTTTGGGTGAAAATATTTCTGAAAGCCGCTGCTGCTTCCATCCTCAGTTATTCCAATACGATAAACAATTAATACACTAAACTCACGTATTTATGGGTTCTTAATTAACATGAAATAAAACATAAACTATGATATGTTGGCCAACATGCTATCAAAATATTAGAATAATTAAATAAGTGAAACACAATTTGTAGTTTTTATCCACTATTAAACCATTACTTTACAGAATATAAACCCATGCAAATTTACCACTTTATAACCCAATAACTAACCAACGGGTCTACTATCACGTGTGAATGAGTAAGTTAGTTCAAACTTAATGAATCTTAAATTTTCTGAATGATAATATAATCCCAATTCTTGTCAACGTTATCTTAAACTAAATTGAACTTGAGTTTCTTCATTCTTATACCTAGGTATAATAATAAAGATTCAAACATTCCGTTCAATATATATTTTCCTAATCTTAAGCTTCGTACTATTATGATTGGACATCCTTAGATGTTTGGAAAGATCTGAAATCATAGAATTCTGAGATTCAGTTCCTTGATCCTAAAGTCAATATTCCTCTTGGTCATACCAATATATAATCAGTTTTCACATTGATACATAATTTCATATAGTCCCGCATGTATACCATTCTTAACTAAATATTTTTTGTAGTCTATAAATATACACTAAGAAATTAGGTTTATACTTTGTGTGTTTCTTGTATTGATCGGGGATTGATAACTTGCCTTAAATCTTAGCAAATTTATTGAAACTAACAGATAATTTTATACCAACGAAATCAACTTTATACCATGATTATTCATAATCTTACTGTTGGACATCCATGGATGCCCAGAACTCGTATTCTAAAGTACTTTACTTTTCTAAAGAAAAGTACTTCAAGAGCGTCTGTTTATTTTCCCTAATTGAAAAATTACTTTACTTAGATTTTACTTCCTTCCTTCAATAAAGTTGGATTAAGGTAACCTTGAATTGTGGTTTATCAAGTTTGAATTGTTAATTCACATTATGTACACTCATGTCCAAAATAATTGTCACATATCTATAACTGTCTTCTTGTAAGAATATAATTTGAAAATGATTTTGCAGGGTATTTTTAATACTGATACTATGTGTATAATCGGGAAAGGTATATTTGTGGTAAATTTCATAGTAAAAGAATTATAAGTATGAAAATTAGAATGAGTAAAACAAAATGTTGCAAAAATGGACAAGAAAGTTTTATTTTCGTTTTCTGTTCTTATTTACTGTTCTTTTGACATGAAATTTGCCACATACATGTCTTTGCCGATTATACACTTACTAACATTGTAAGAAATACGGGGAGAATTCGTAATCAAATTATATTCCTAGAACAACATATTTATAGACATGCGACAATAATTTTGGACATGAGGACACATACTCAATGGCGTGATGGTGGAGTAGTTGATAGTAAATATAGGGTCATAAAATGATAAAACCTACATGGGCTCTGTGAAGTAATGATTTGATAGTGCATAACCTACAAACTGTGTTTCAGTTATTTAGTAATTGCAATATTCTGAAAGTCTATTTGTTTTATTTCATGTTAATTAATGACTCGTAAATATGTGAGTTTGGTGTATTCATAGTTTTTCGTTCCTGGCGCGACTGAGGATAAAAGGGGCAGCGAGTTTCGAATAATATTTTCCCCGGAATAAATTGGCACTGTAAGATTAGTCATTATTTAGTTAACAAAAATGTGCCAAATGGTTTCTAAATTTAATGTATTTGTATATACTATTCGTTGAATTAATAAAAGAAATAAGCCTATAATTAATAGTCTCTTTTTAAATGGGGAAGGAAATCAAAACTGTTAACTAGGAACAAGAGTTTTTCGTTCACAAACTATTATAAGCAATTAAACGTGTGGAATTGATTAATGATAGACTTCCTTTTATTGTTCCTAAGGGTCGGTGGTGCGATATTGTTGCTCTAAATATACCTGGGAGAAATAATAAACGTATTTACTTTTAAGTACATCTACTGAACAAAAGTAATTGCTACTACCAACACTGCATTTCCAGTACTTTCCTTCTGTTCGGATACTTTGTTTGTCCCTCCTGTCCCCCTTGTTTTCAACACATTAAATTTGTAGATGCACACACAAAGAACGAATCACAAGCAAACACAATGTTACAAACAGATAGGTCTGCATGATACTTCAGGTCATTGAATTAGAAAATGCATGTATTTTCATCGTTAAACTAGCAGATATTACAACCATTTTCTTAATTTGTAGTTGAACATTTAGTTACTGCTTTTCTAAAATTAGGAGCATCTACAAATCGGGAAAGTGTAGAACGGGGAATATTTTTCATAATTAACGAAATTGCTGTAGTTATAGTGTCACGAAATAGTGTATCAAAAATTATTCTAAAGAACATACGAACATTTTAAATCTGGCACTACATTCAAAAATTGATATTTTCCTTTGCTTTATCATTAGTCAAACAATTTAATGTACAATGGATCGTTGCATATATAACGAAAAGGAATAAACATTACAGTTTTTAGGCTTCCAAAATATACTATACGTAAGTATCGGAAGTCTTATAGAACGGCCATGTCAGTCTGTCGATATGTATCGGAGCAAAAGCAGTAAGAAATATCGCGAAATGGGATTTTGGAATCGATTCAGGTACCAATAATTATTCTCATCTCATCCATTTAACCTCTGTTCAAACTAAAATAGTACAAATCAACCGTTTGCTGTTTTAGCGTTGATCGCCATAGAGGACAAACTGTAATAGCGACAACCAGTTTATTGGAATCTACTCAGCGTCTCAAGAAAATACACTATATCCACCTATGTTAGTCTACTAAGACTGGAAGTGCTAGAAATCGGTAGACCGGAAATGAGACGCCGAAACTGACTCAGAGAGCACGGGGAATTCCACTCACGAATGGATTGATTCCTATTTCGGGTCTTTGTCAGCAAAGGTTATATAGACAAAACTTACTCTTTAAGTTGAAATCTGAATAAGTAGTGTGTTTGCTGTTCTCCCACCAAGAATTGAACTCGGGGCATCGTGCATCAAGGGCACACGTGCTGGTCACTAGACCAGTGAGAAAATCTATAAAAAAAATAACAGCCGATGAAAAAAATAGCTTTTGGCTGTTATCTGCTTTTGGGGAACCATGAAAACTCCCAACGCAATAGGGGCGCCATGAATCTAAAATTTCTTCATTTTCTATTCAGCGATTATTTCACGATAATGACCCTGCGCTCCATAAAACCCGAGATCAAAAGGTGGAGACAGAGTTGCCTAGTCGAAGAGTAGTAGTATCTCTAATGTGAGTGATCCTTTGTTCGATTCCATGGGTGGGAGCGTGTTGTAAATCATCATTCCCTGTATTCTGCAGAATGTTGTAGAGTAACGTTAACGAAAGTCTTTACTGGAATTCAGGACGACGTGTGGGTGATAATACTAAAACATTCAAGTTATTACTTGAAGACAATTATGGACAATTCAAATATGCGTGAAGGGTCTGCGGTGACTCAGTGGTAGAGCGTTCACCTGTGGTGCATGGGGTCCTTGGTTCGATCTCAGCTTGCACCAAGTGAACTTTGTGGTGAACAAACACCATGTGCGTAGGTTCTCCCGTTTCCTCTCACTTTCTTCATTCCACCATTTCATTCGTTTCTAATCATCACCACCTCCTTTAGCATAACCAGCATAACCGTGGGTCGTAAAACTTAAATATTTCATTTTTTCCAAATATACGTGAATATTACAAGGATCCCCACTTCACAACAGACGCACGTGTCAGCGCATCACGTACTAATGATTACAAACATCCTAGCAGACAACAGGCCGACACGAAAGACCCCGAAGAACACCGAAAGCAGACGGACCTCACGGAAAGACCCGAGGAGGACAAATAAAAGGAGGACCACCGAGGGACCCAGCATCAGTCGACCAACTGATCGCCTAACCTTTACCTTCCTATGGCGCTGTGAACTAGGAGCACCTCTTCCTTACCCTATGTCGCACTGGGCTAGGGATCCATCTTAAACTTATAATCCAAGTCTAACCTACAACCTGCCAAAGTGTTCTGGAAACTGCCATGAGTGGAAGGGGCACCCGGCAAAACATTTAATGTTCCTTCACTTGGTCATTGAGGAAGAGACATTGAGTTAGACACATTGTATTTATTATATTTTGTAATAAAACTTGGTGAAGGGGAAAAGACACCCGGTCTATCATTTGACCCTACCAAAACATTACATGGTGGAGGCGCCGGGTATTTGTACGGGGCGCTCTTTTTCTTAACTTTTTATTTAAACACTGACGAGGTTAGTATCATAATTCAACTAAATTTGACATAATCTCTCTCTCCCTTCTTACCTTTCCTGAGTCGATTTATGTCGGAAAGTAGGTCAGGTAAACGGACGTACAGATCAGGAGAAAATAATACAAATATGACAGAGGGTGCATCGAATTTATCCTTTAATATGGCACATTTAACGAAGTATGCGGGACACGTGCACGAGGATCTGGACAGGTTTTTTATGCTATTGGACCATATGGCAGCAATGCAGGCATGGTCACCGGCTAAGAAAAAAGAAATTCTACCAATATATTTACAAGACACTGCACTAGATCTCGTATTACAGCTTAAACATCAAAATCAATTTGATACGATGACATATGACAATCTAAAATCTAAGTTAATAGCTTTCTTGTAACTAGTTTTCTCTCTCGAGGAAATCCCATTTTTGATTTGAGATAACTGAATATGATACACTTTTTTTGTTTAAAAAAATGTTCTTTATTCTAGAGATTTATTAATCTGCGACTAAGCCATTACTTACCTACTTTTGATTTCTGGAGTAACTAGATTTATGGGCCTAAGTGCATAATGAGTAATAATTGGTAGAATAGAAAATTAGAAACATATGGATGTCTTAAGTTAATGGTTCAAGTTTAGGACATCTTTAATGTATCAGAATTTTCCGTGGCTTCTCATACTTGAATATTGATCTAAAACTAAATTTGAATCCTGACATCGACTGGTAATTTGCAGCGGGCCCGAAGTCAAAATCAGTGAGCAAATAACTATGAAACAGAAGCGACCTCGGAAAAAACTCTTAACCTCTGTAGAGTAGAAAGATTCCTAATTGAGGATGTGATGGTATGCAAACTTTTCATACTACTGGTTCCGAGTTGGTCTTAGTAGATCTCGTATCTTCGCTTTCTGAGGGTCTTTAACTTGAAACTAAACTACCATACAACGGACATACCAAATATCACATCTTTGTTAACTTGGTAACTTGGATTGTTGCCGAGGCCGGTGGAATGGTCTTGTACTCCAGTTCTCCTGGAGGAGAAATTGTGTAGTTGGGAACTGCCTATAATGGGAATTTATGTTACATGATGGTTTGTGCACCCTTCAGCTACATCTGATTTAAGTCCCAGTGGTGGTACGGAGCCATGTTAATAGTAAGTCTAGTCCTTCATAACTTCGGTGCTGCATAAGAACGCAAGACACAAACTAAAATAATAATAATAAAGGAAACGAACGCGAGCCATCCAAATGTTTTAATTTGTATTCCTGCTATGAATAATAATGCTCAAGTTGTAATATTTTTTATAGGATCATACATGCTAGAAATGTTGTAGCTTGTGTCATGTTTCATAAATCCTAATGCAGGTTGGTTGGTTGATTCAAGTTTAACTTCCCTGCAGCACCAAGGCTATGTGAGTCATAGATCTACAGCTTAACATTGAATCCGTATCAGATGAGCTTCCATTAGGAATTGAACCCGGGTCTCCTGCTCCAAAGGCGCGTATGCTAACCACGTAGCCACGAAGAAACTCCTTAATACAGATATTACCTTCTTTAATATATGCATGCTTGATCGATGGGCACCTGAAACCAAAACAGTTTCGTTAACACTATATAAATATAGCGAAGAAAAGACATTTAAACATAATGAAAACCTAAATCTAACAGTAAGTTACAATATTTGGTATACTGTAGTATATGCTGATGTAATAGCGATATCTGTCTTACCTTTGTCTTATCATGTTTGCCTTATCTATTTGTGTATTGAATTAGCCCTTGGTAAGACGCACGTGGTGTAGTATATTATCTGTTTTCTCTCAAGAAAGCTCTTCTTGTCCTTCTGTGTGTCTGAGTTATACTGCTAGGCTGCTGAAAAAAGAGGGGAGGAACAATAAGCATGATATGAAAACAGTGTTGCTGGTAGTAGTAGTTAATTGTTGTTAAAGATTCTGACTTTTAAAATTTCCCCTGATGTACATACCCCAACTGAAAATAAAAGATAATGATATAAAGAAGAGTTTTTACAAAGATGTAGAACATATATTTGACACACACACCCTCCCACGATTCCATGTGAAAATTCTATTAGGGGATTTCAATGCGATGGTAGGAAGAGAGGATATTTTCAGACTGATTATAGGAAATGAAAGTCTACATAAGGAAATTAATGATAACGGCTTAGACTCATGAACTTCGGAACATTTAAAAACATTACTGTGAAGAATACAAAATTCCCACATTGCTACATTCATAAATATACTTTCACCTCATCTAATGAAACACATAACTAAATTTATCACGAAGATAATCTAACATAATTGATATTCGGTCGTTTAGAAAAGCTGGCTGTGACACTGATTACTACCTGGTGGCAACGGGTATAAGAGAGAGAGAGACTATGTTTGAAAAAGGAAATACACTGCATTTAAAATCGGAGAGGATTAACTTATACAAATTAGAAGAGGGTCAGGCGAGAGCGAAATATCCGATTGAGGTGTCGAATAGATCCTCGGTTTTAGAAGATTCGGTATCGGAAATATGGTTGATGATACTTGGGTTAAAATTCGGGATAGTATTAAAATTTTAGCAAAAGATAAATTGGAGCACCCGGAAATACAGAAGAACAAATCATGATTCGACCAGAAATGCACTAAATTAGCAAAGAGGAGAAAACAGGCAGAACTATGTTGGCTACAAATTCCGAACAATAGAATTGCACAAAATTCTGGTTTATCCAACGTTTAAAAATAAGGATTTTAAAAATTTGTCCTAACAAGAATGTGTTCCACAAACAATACCTTACATGTCAATGCAGTGTTATGAATTTCCATCTCCCGTTTTATAAATGTTTACTTATTGTATTTAAGCTAGCTTGGAAAGCCTATAAAAATGTTTTGTAATACTTAAAGGTACGTATTAATGCTATGTATTTTTAAATTTGTGTAGATTTCAAATCAAATTTTTTGTCATCGCGAATTCTGTCGAGGAATTTGAAACTTAAAATATATAAAACGATAATCATACCTGTTGTTCTATATGGTTGCGAAACCTGGTCGTTTACTCTGAGGGAAGAACTTAGACTGAGAGTGTTCGAGAACAAGATCCTGAGACGAATATTCGGATCCAAGAGAATCGGGGATGATGAATGGCGGAAACTTCATAGTGAGGAACTGCTATATCGTTTACCGAACATCGTTAGGGTCAGGTGGGCAGGTCATGTAGCTAGCTAGGCTGGAAGAAAGTAGGAATGCTTTCAAAGTTTCAACTGGAAGCCCAATCGGAAAACGACCATTAGGAAGACCAAGTCGCAGATGAGTAGACAATATTAAGATGGATCTCGCAGAAATACGAATACAAAATAGAAACTGGGTCCAGTTGGCAAAGGGCAGAAGCTAATGGAGAGTTTTTGTGAACGCGGCATTGAACCTCCGGGTTCCATAGGCAATTGTATTTAAATTGTAAGTGAAGTGTTTTAGGTGTAGAATTCAATGTAATTCCTCTTGAAATGGAATGGTCTTTCTCCGTTGATGATAGAGTGAAATAGATAAATAAATTGTATGTTCAGGCCTGGTTTGTCTTTGCAAAGTGGCTGAGTTAAATGAAGTCAATGAAATTAGTCGTTATGTTTACAAAGGAAGTTTAACTTGACAACTAGAGAATATGAAAGTAATGTGGGTCCGAGTCCGGCTCAGGATAATCATTTTGACAGGTTTTCTTCAATTTTCATACCAATTTACAGCAGAATACCTTAAAATTTCTCTAATAACAGCACAACTCAGCAACTGTAATTCCATACCTAAATAATTCTCACAAACTAAATACAACTTTCTTACAAGGCTGTCTATAATCTTTATTATAAATTAATTAGAAATGTTACAGTTTCGGAATAGTAGTCTGAAGAAGGAAGTGATATACTTCCGAAACTGTAACATTTCTAATTAATTTATAATAAAGATTATAGACAGCCTTGTAAAAAAGTTGTATTTAGTTTGTGTTTAAGATGGACACAAGGCCTTTTTATCATAATAAATAATTCTGAAAAATTGTGTTTATTTAAAAATATTTTATTATTTACTACTTTCTTTGACCTTGTTTTTCTTTTTCTTTTTTTTCTTTTTTTTTTTTAAATCTACAATTGTTTTTGGCTGGCTCATGATCACTGTAAATCTTAATGCAAATTATAGAAAACAAAATTTTGCATGCTTATTTTATATTTTTTGTTTTTTCCAGGGATTAATGGTTGTCGGATTCGATGTGTGCCATGATACGAGTGAAAAGAGGCGGTCGTTCGGTGCATTGGTCGCGTCGTTGGATAAATCCTGCAGCAGATATTTCTCAGCAGTATCAGCACATACAAACGGAGAAGAACTTTCGAATGAACTTTCAGTCAACCTAACAAGTAAGAAATGGCATGATTTGTCTTATTTACAGTAGCAGCATGAGGAATTTTTGAACAAAATACCGTCTACATATCGGGCATAATTATTGCAATATTCCCTCCCAAAGTTGCATATACATTTACTGGATTGCACTCAGTAATAAATATAATAATAGAAGCTAATAAAGCTATAGCGTAGGAGCCCTTAAATCTCTAAAGGTCTTAAAATCTACTGAAAAACTAGATGTACATTTTCAAAATATAAAATAAAGTACAATTAAAATAAACCTTATACGTCAACAGTATTTTGTATCGTATAAGCTTCTATGATATAAGTAATGGGGCCTCTCCTCCTAGCCTGCTCCCAAAAATATTACTAGTTTGTTCATTTCTGCACATTGGGTGCCTACATTCTTCATGGAAACATGTAGTATGCAGCTTCACACTTCAGTGCAGACAGTTTGTCATTGACAATGGATAACTGGTCATATTCAAGGGCCCCAATACCTTTAACGGCATATGGTCTCATCAAATCTAAATCCGGTTTTGATTACACTACTAATAGCATATACCATAATAAAATATTTCAGTATATATTTTATTAACTAAGTTATGAATGTCGATGTCAATATTTCGTATTTTTTTTCTTTTTATCATATACACAACATTTTCCGTATTATTTACAAATATAAAGTTGATGTCTTATTTATTCAAAAATTTCATGTTTTCATTCAGATACTAATCTGTTGTACTGTAATTCTTCATATCAATAACTTAAATAATTTTAAGTTTGGACTTTTAATACTTCATATTGTTTTGATACCATAAGTCAAAAACTGTATTGTATAATCTTTGGAAACTAACGAAAGCACTATCAGAAAATGTTGTTTAATCTCATGTATATACCTTATATATTGTAGTATACCATTATATATATATATATAAAAAAAAACCGAAATTATTGTAAATATTCTTGTAAAAATGTATGTAAACAGTTCAAGGCTGGCTTGGGTACAAAATATTAACTGTCTGAATTGAATGAATTAAGTCAGGGTTGTTTCCAGGATCTAGTCCTCTTTATTGCAATAAGCCCAAAACTTATTTTATTCTATCAGACATACACGTGGAATCCCAGACAAGGAAATATGAAAGGCATGCGGATTGCATTCCGCATTTTTATATAAAAGGACCACCAACGTTCACTTGACACAACACTTCAAGTCTACACTTCAGTTCTAGAATTGCCATTCGCCTTAGGAGTTACATAAGCTACAGAGGAGGCGGAGTCTTCGAGGTTTACTACAGCTACCATAAGGATCATACCTAGGTAATGGAAGTGCCTTTTCATATTACCTTATCTGATAGTTTCAGATTCTTTGCTTCGTATCTCAAGCACAGCCTTTATACTCATTATAAGAACGAGTAATGAAATCACTCTATCACTCAATTATCAGTTTCCTATTCTCTTCAATCCATGTTTGTTTCTATCTCTCGCAACATTCTGTGAGAAATCAATTTAAGATTTAGATAGACGAAGAACCTATAATCAAGGGTTCGATTCCCATTTTACGCCCCAATATTAAGTATTCTTCGCAGAATGACTATGATCTTGTGTTATGTTCATGTACTTCATGAATATATATAATATAGAACTTTCTTTTTAGGGGTCACGGTAGCTCAGTGGTAGGAGTTCCTGATTCGATCCCAGCTCGCGCCAAGTGAACTTGTGGTGGACAAAAACCATGTGCGTGAGTTTTCTCGGGGTTCTTCCGTTTCCTCCCACTTTATTCATTCAATTCATTTCTCATCATCACCATCTCCTTTAAGCCTAGCCGGCATAAACGTGGGACGTAAAACTGAAAGATTTCGTTTTTTAAAAAACAGAATTGTTACTTAAGTAACAATAGATTCTGTAGCTACCTCCTTGATTTCAAAAACGATTGAAAATATTAAAACGTATCTAAGCTCATGTTGTATTATTTTGAGGGAATTAGCTTTGTGAGAAAAAAATAACTTTCAAACCCAATATGTAAAGTATGAGATATTGATTAAAGAAAAATATTTGTAACACTTTCTGGTCGCTAGATGATACTTATTAAAAATGGCGGATACCGTCTATGAAGTGTGTAATCATCTTCCAAATCTCAGAAACTACCGGAAATGTTTAATGTCATTAATTTGACGGATTAGCTTTATTGTTTTTTCTATATATATATATATATTCCACAATGATATGACAGGAATATGCTTGCACAGAAATAGGTGTTTGAACTATGAAAGAAAGAAATGATAGTAGCTCACTTGCATGTTAATAGCATCCATAATAACATCATTTCGTAATTCTTTGTTTCTTCTCGTTAACATTTAAAAGTTACTGAATACAACTGGAAAATTTTCACACGTATTTCTTCCAAGATTGTTCGTATTTTGACTGTCGCTTTCGTCTCCCAAACTTTCCGAGGGCTAGCCTTAATCGACTTGGTCGCTTCGTTCTGGATTTGTTTATTGCTCTCAGTAGTTTCTTCTGCTGGAACTGATGAACAAGTTATTATATGTCCGCCCATTTGCGTGCATTTAGGAGAAAGTTATGAAGAGCTAACTTCCCTTTACTGTGTTTTTGAAAGTGCTAACTTAAAAAGTACCAGTGTTTGCCTCATGTTATACGACACATTACAAAATAAATCGTTTAGTAATAAAAAGACAAGTATAAACATTATTTTAAATTTAATACGTAAATATTTGGATAAGTTCAATATTATAGCCTTAACGAAACCTATGTCCTTCTGAAGACTGTAGGAAGTCGCAGTGCTTTATGTCAGAAGAATATTAATTGACGTGTATAAACGACTACCTGTGTAATGAATTCATAATTTCTCAGTGTTTGCATATGGGACATCCTCATTTTCAATCAGTTCTTGTACTCCAACTCGTAATTACCAGTTTGTCATATTCCATTTTGAACCACAGCAAAAGTAACTTTCCACGTACTCCTGCGTAAGTAGGTTAGTGGCTCCACCTAGACACGTTAGGGTAAATGGGCTAGAATCCACCTTTCGGCAGAATTTTCAGACACGGTACTTTCTTACAAAATAATTTTCAGACTCCCTTCAATTTGGCCTTCCCTCAATCATAAGAAAACCAATCTACCTGCAGTTTCAAGAAGATACCTGCTATCTGACATGCATATTTCTCGTATAAAATATAAAATATGAGCAAAACCATTTTCCAGAAAATTACTCTCTTAAATTTCCATTAACCAAAATTAATCGAGCAATTCGTAGAAAATCAAATTTAAAATTTAGTTTGATTCCTTTAACGGTGTGCTGCGTCATTGCACATTGTGCTGCGACGAACGGAAGTAACTCCACAAAAGAAACATGAAATGTAATCAATAATTTTACATCCCACGATTAGGATAAAGGAGAAGGATGGTTAATGAAAGTGGATGATAATGAGAGCAGAGATGGAATGAGAATGCGGGAGAATCTCAAGAAAACCGACAAATGCACTGTTGTCACCATAAACTCACATGTAATAGGATCGAATCATGGACCCGTGGCATCAGAAATGAGCGTTTTACCACTGAGCCACCATTCCTCCGGGCACTTGAAAGGACAACAAAGAAAATAATAATATAGTACCGAAAGAGACATTCTGAATAAAATTCAGAGCTTTGACTACATGAGTGTGACTTTACGAAATGTTTCATCATTAAAATCGTATGAACAAAACTGTTATTAATGTCGAAAGCAGTGAAAAAATAAACTTCCTAAAGTTTTCAGCTGGGTAGTTTTAGTACGTTTATATACTAAATTGCACGAAAGATTTGAAAATGTTCTAATGTTAACAAGCTAAGTACAATATAGTGTTTAGAAATTCTTCTATGCGCTAGTGGATGAAACGTTTTCAATGTTAAAAGCGTAATGGGGACCCGGTGGCTCAGTGGTAGAGCGTTTTAGTCACGTCCGTGAACTTGGCCCCCCCCACTTTGAGCACTAACGATAAAATTAGTGTCAATCGTTAGTGCATCGTTAGTGCTTCTTAGTGTACCAACCCCTAACGTTAGTGCTTAATTAGTGTATGAGCTACAAGCAAAAAACCTTTGGGGGGCCAAGTTCACGCTGCCCCCCCACTTCAAGCACTAACGAAATAACTAGTGTCATTCGTTAGTGCATCGTTAGTGCTTCATTAGTGTAGGCTCTAGAGCCAAAACAATGGTACACGCTGCCCCCCCCCCACTTCAAGCAATAAGGAAAGGAATAGTGCCGTTCGTTAGTGCATCTTTAGTGCTTCAAGAAAATACTAAAAGTTTCGTTAGTGCTTCACTATTAGTGTAGATATAGCCAATTATAAGTCACGAAACTCCCATAAGAAATGCATGGGGAATTTTTCATAGCGTCGAATTACCGCCGAATACAAAAGCACTAATGAATTCTTGTAGTGTAATCCTTAGTGCATCGTTAGTGCTTCTTAGTGCACCAACCCTAACATTAGTACAGGAACTACAAGTAAAAAACACTTTGGGCCTAGCGTGAACTTGCCCCCCCCACTTGGAGCACTAACGAAAAGATTAGTGCCATTCGTTAGTATATCGTTAGTGCTTCCAGAAAATACTAATAGTTTCGTTAGTGCTTCATTATTAATGTAGATATAGCCAATTGTAAGTCACGAAACTCCCATAAGAAATGCATGGGGAATTTTTCATTGCGTTAAATTACCGCCAAATTCAAGAGCACTAATGATCTCTTTTAGCGCAATCGTTAGTGCATCGTTAGTACTTCTTAGTGCACCAACCCTAACGTTAGTGCTTCATTAGTGTAGGAACTACAAGTGAAAAACCCTTTGGGCCTAGCGTGAACTTGGCCCCCCACTTTGAGCACTAACGAAAAGATTAGTGCCATTCGTTAGTATATCGTTAGTGCTTCCAGAAAATACTAATAGTTTCGTTAGTGCTTCATTATTAGTGTAGATATAGCCAATTGTAAGTCACGAAACTCCCATAAGAAATGCATGGGGAATTTTTCATTGCGTTAAATTACCGCCAAATTCAAGAGCACTAATGATCTCTTTTAGCGCAATCGTTAGTGCATCGTTAGTACTTCTTAGTGCACCAACCCTAACGTTAGTGCTTCATTAGTGTAGGAACTACAAGTGAAAAACCCTTTGGGCCTAGCGTGAACTTGGCCCCCCCCCCACTTTGAGCTCTAACGAAAAGATTCGTTAGTATATCGTTAGTTCTTCCAGAAAATACTAATAGTTTCGTTAGTGCTTCATTATTAGTGTAGATATAGCCAATTGTAAGTCACGAAACTCCCATAAGAAATGCATGGGGAATTTTTCATTGCGTTAAATTACCGCCAAATTCAAAAGCACTAATGATCTCTTTTAGTGCATCGTTAGTACTTCTTAGTGCACCAGCCCTAACGTTAGTGCTTCATTAGTGTAGGAACTACAAGTGAAAAATCCTTTGGGCCTAGCGTGAACTTGGCCCCCCCACTTTGAGCACTAACGAAAAGATTAGTGCCATTAGTTAGTATATCGTTAGTGCTTCCAGAAAATACTAATAGTTTCGTTAGTGCTTCACTATTAGTGTAGACATAGCCAATTGTAAGTCACGAAAGTCCCAGAGGAAATGCATGGGGAATTTTTCATTGCGTTAAATTACCGCCAAATTCGAAAGCACTAATGACTTCTTGTAGTGCAATCGTTAGTGCTTATTAGTGCACCAACAATAACATTAGTGCTTCATTAGTGTAGGAACTTCAAGTAAAAACCCTGTGAGCCTAGCGTGAGCTTGGCCCTCAGCTTGAGCACTAACGAAAATATTAGTGCTATTCGTTATTACATTGTTAATGCTTATGGAAAATACTAACTGTTTCGTTAGTGCTTCACTATTAGTTAGATATAGGCAATTATAAGTCACGAAACTCTCATAAGAAGAACATGGGGATTTTTTCATTAGGTCAAATTCTCACGAAATTCAAATGCAGTAGTTGTCTCTTCTAGTGGCATCGTTAGTGTTTCGTTATCGCTTGCTAGTGATCTCTGTGCACCATTAGTCAGTGTAACATTAGTGCACCAAGACCGAACATTAATGCTTCTCATCGTGAATGCTTTTATTGGCTAGCGTATAGTTATCTCCCCTTAAGTTTTATTTTCTACCGTCCATACTGTTGATGCACTAATGTTTGGAGTTCTGCAATAAGAGGTACTAACACTACACTATACTATAACCATTACACTATATGTGGTTATTAGTGCTTTTAAATATGTGGGAAATTTACAAAATGAAAAATGCTGTGTCTAAATTTAGCCCCGCACGATTCTCAAGTGCTAGCAAAACTATTTACATGGTTAGTGCTAAGTAGTTTCACATTAGTGCACTAAACTGTAACGATAGCACTATCATACTTTAGTAGTTATTAATGAATAACTCGTTCGGAGCTAACTTTAGATTTTTCAACTTTTACACATTTTTTTTAGTAATTGTGCCACAAAAGTGGGACTAACACCAGTGGGTAGTGCATTAATAGAGCCCTATTAAACACTGATTGCTGTCATAGTTTAGGAGTTATAAGTGAATAACACATTCCGGGCTAAATTTAAATTTATCGAAGTTTACAATAATTGTCTCACAAAGGTGGAATAATCGTCAAAGGTTAGTACAGCGTTAATACTCCAAAAATCTCTAACGTTAGTGAAATTGTAGTTTGGGAATTATTAATGAATAACTCGGACGAGACTGAGTTTAAAAGTATCGAAAAACACTAATTTTCTCACAAAGGTAGGACAAACTTTAAAGGATAGCATCTTTAACGCTTCAAAAAATAATAAGTACTAACGTTAGTGCTATCATATTTTTGGACTTATTAATGAAAACTCAACCCGGTCTAACTTTAGGTTTTTCAACTTAAACAGTTTTACACTAATTGTAACAAAAAAGTAGGACAAACACAAGCGCTTACTGCATTGCTAGAGCTATAAAACATTAAGAATTCTCGTTAGTGCTTTCATGAATAGTCCGGATAGGATTGAATTTAAATTTTCGAACTTCACACTAATTGTCCCACAAAGGTAAGATAACCGCCGAAGGTTAGTGACTGTTAGTGCTTCATAAAAGACTAATCACTTAACGGCAGTGCCGTCACAGTTTAGGAGTTTTACCAAATAACTCGAGCGGGGCTAACTACAGGTTTTTCAATTTTTACACAATTATTGTAAAATTCGATAAATTTTAATTGAGTTCCGTCCGAGTGATTCACTGATAACTCCTAAACTGTGATAGCACTATCGTCAGTGCTTAGTATGTTTGAAGCACTAAAAAAGCACGATCCTTTAGCGATTATCCTACCTTTGGATTGACAATTATTGTAAAATTCGACAAATTTGAATTTAGGCTCGTGCGTGTTATTCGTTAATAACACTTAAATTATGATAACACTAGCATTAGTGCTTATTCAGCGGAGGACTAAACGCTGGTTTGGTCCATTTTTGTCAGACAATTAGCGTAAAATTGTACAAAATTTAAAGATCTAAAGTAGCCCTCCACCCCCCGAGTTATTCATTTTTAACCCCTAATCTAAGATAGCAGTAACATTAATGCTTAGTGTCTTTCGGAGCACTAATGATGTACTCATCTTTGACGTTTATTCAACCTTTGTGAGGCAATTATTGTAAAATTTGCTAAAATTAAATTTAGCACAGAGTGAGTTATTCACTTATAACTCTTAAACTATAATCGCTCTAACACTAATGCTTCGTGTTTCGGGAAGCAATAAGGATGCACTAACTTTTGACGTCTATCTCACCTTTGTAGGACAATAATTGTAGAATTAGAAAAATTTCAATTTAGTCTTGCAAATAATGTTCACTAATATAGAGTTGAATCAAAGCACTAACGTTAGAGTTTAGTGTACTAATGGGTACTAACGATGCACTAAACATGTCAAACGTTTCTTTAATATTTGAGATGCGAGCGGGGCTAAATTTAGACACGTAGCATTTTCCACTCTCTAAAATTCTTTCACCAAATTTAAAAGCACTAATAACAATATATTAGTGTAATGATTACTATTACGTTCGGGAATTTAACACAATGAAAAATACCCCATGTATTTCTTATGGGAGCTTCGTGACTTATAATTGGCTATATCTACACTAATAGTGAAGCACTAACGAAACTATTAGTATTTTCTACAAGCACTAACGATGCACTATCGAATGGTAATAACCTTTTCGTTAGTGCTCAAACTGGGGGCCAAGTTCATGTTAGGCTCAAAGGTTTTTTTACTTGTAGTTCCTACACTAATGAAGCACTAACGTTAGGGTTGGTGGACTAAAAAGCACTAACGATGCACTAAGGATTGCACAAAAACAGATCATTAGTGCTTTTGAATTTGGCGGTAATTTAACGCAATGAAAAATTCCCCATGCATTTCTTATGGGAGTTTCGTGACTTACAATTGGCTATATCTACACTAATAATGAAGCACTAACGAAACTATTAGTATTTTCTGGAAGCACTAACGATATACTAACGAATGGCACTAATCTTTTCGTTAGTGCTCAAAGTGGGGGGGGCAAGTTCACGCTAGGCCCAAAGGGTTTTTCACTTGTAGTTCCTGTACTAATGAAGCACTAATGTTAGGGTTGGTGCACTAAGAAGCACTAACGATGCACTAAGGATTACACTACAAGAATTCGTTAGTGCTTTTGTATTCGGCGGTAATTCGACGCAATGAAAAATTCCCCATGCATTTCTTATGGGAGTTTCGTGACATGTAATAAGTCATAACCACACTAATATTTAAGCACTAACGAAACTATAAGTGTTTTCTAGAACCACTAAAGATGCACTAACGAATGGTACTAATTTTATCGTTAATGCTTGAAGTGGGGGGCAGCGTGAACTTGGCCCCCCCAAATGTTTTTCTTTATAACTCCTACACTAATGAAGCACTAACGTTAGCGGTTTTTGCAGTAAGAAGCGCTAACGATGCACTAACGTTTGCACTAGAAGAGGTCAATAGTGCTTTGGAATTTGGCGGTAATTTGACGCAATGAAAAATTCCCCATGCATTTCTTATAGGAGTTTCGTGACTTATCATTGGCTATATCTACACTAATAGTGAAGCACTAACGAAACTTTTAGTATTTTCTTGAAGCACTAACGATGCACTAACGAACGGCACTATTCCTTTCCTTATTGCTTGAAGTGGGGGGGGCAGCGTGTACCATTGTTTTGGCTCTAGAGCCTACACTAATGAAGCACTAACGTCACGGGTTGGTGCACTAGGAAGCACTAACGATGCACTAACGAATGGCACTAGTTATTTCGTTAGTGCTTGAAGTGGGGGGGCAGCGTGAACTTGGCCCCCCAAAGGTTTTTTGCTTGTAGCTCTTACACTAATTAAGCACTAACGTTAGGGCTTGGTGCACTAAGAAGCACTAACGATTGACACTAATTTTATCGTTAGTGCTCAAAGTGGGGGGGGCCAAGTTCACGGACCTGTTTTAGTCCGGTGCTTGGGGTCTCTGGTTCGATCCCAGCTCTCGCCGTGTGGACTTAATGGTGGACAAACACCGTGCTCGTGGGTTTTCTCGAGGTTCTTCCGTTTCCTCCCACTTTCTTCATTCGTTTCATTCATTTCTCATCATCACCGTCTCCTTTAGCCTAACCGGCATAACCGTGTTACGTAAAACTTAATATTTTATTTCATTTCATTTTAATGGAAAGCGTAATTTAAGTTCATACTGAGTTTTGTTTTCAGAGGCTGTGCGTAAGTACAGAGAAGTAAACAATACGCTGCCACAGAAAATAATAATTTATCGTGATGGCGTGGGAGAAGGGCAGATTCCATATGTGTTCCAACATGAAGTAGAAATTCTCAAGGTTAGTATGCAGCGTATCATATTATCCTTTAAGTGAACAATAATACTTAAGTGAACAATAATACTTAAGTGAACAGTGAAACCGTTCCCAACCCAACTAATATTAAGGGAAACATGGTAACTAAAAGAATCGTAAATACGGTTGTACAAGATTTAAAGTAGATATGTAGAACAGAAGGCTACTTTTAAAAGGCTTTTTAAAACCATATTTCCGCTGTAGTTACACTGGTACTATTAATCTTTCAACCAAAAGAGTTTTTCGTTAAACATTACTCTAGCAATTCAGCAAATCATTCGTGAAACTGAAGAATCGTGCATTTTCTTCTTTTTTCCGGTCCATTTTATGTAATCCTTTAAAATATTTTTCTTTTTATTCCACAATAAAATTATTAGATATTCTTTCGTGTTATCGTGAGGAAGAGAAGATTTAGCTGTTGTTGCCATACAATTGAAATTTTGAAGAAAAGGAAAGCTCGAATTTCTTACACAAAGAACGATAATGGGAACAAGGTTATTACTTGAAGAAAAAAAAAGTTTTCTGGTGGTCCTTCATCTGCATTTTTAAATAACGCATACTTTCACCTATATTAATATTAAGCAGAACGTGTGTATAAAGATAAAGTATAGTACCATTTCATCCCATTAAATATAAGTTTTAATCGTAAGGTTTATCTTCAATTATGTTATGGATTATGTAATCAGATAAATTTAGTTTTAAGTTTCTAAATTCGTTCAGTGTTTTTTGAAAAAAAGTGTTATAAGTGTATTGTGCGTTACAATAAAATTGAAGAAACCTGGTAGTGTTCTTCGACCTTAGGTTTACCTCAAGATTAACAGACTAGGTTAGGAACCTTTGTTTCCTTAGGTCAGGGTAGGAATATCGTGTGTTATCATCTTTTTGTGACTCTCCTACCGTTTTATATCTAAGAAGTTCGCTTAGTCTTGAAATTTGCGTAGATATTTTTGAATATTTGTAGTTTTCCTTATTTTAAGCATGGTAGGTTAATATTTGCGAGTAAAATTTTTAAGTTTTAAATTATTGTGATTTTTCTTAGATTGATTCAGTAAACTTTGGCATTACATATCACATATAAGATGAATTTAAAATTATTACTGACGTAAAATTTTCAAGAACAATGTATCTGAGTACTAAAATAGATATTTCTCATTCCTACGAGGTTCTAACCAGTATTGGTGTAAAGCATTCTGTTGGTAGTTGTAGAGTGAGATCAGTTCCATGTATGTGATAAACTGATGTTTTGGATAGTATTTGAGTTAACCCCTTGGTGCTAAGAGTCTGATCCATTGCACCATCGGGTCTTATTGATTCATCTCCTTTTAATAACTCCAAAATAAGTAAACTAACCTAAATAGTCTTCACTGACGTATAGAGAACGTAATTTTAACAGAAGTCCCTTTCAGATTGGTTTGCTTGTTCCGAAAATACTGAGAAAATAACATTTATATGGTAAGATGTAGATTGTGTTTGGTGTTCCTGAAAGAATCATTCGAAATCACAAGATTATATTGTTTACATGAGTGAAAATAGAACCCCATGGCAAATATTAAAATATAGTTAGAAATGAAACGTTTCTTAGCTCCAATTGCAAATTGCCAGTTCACGAGGTTACCAGTAGGAGTCTTCCTGGTGCAGCTAGCTATCTCACTCGTTGAGTGCGTAGTATGCATCTAGTCTAGATGGTGACAACAAAACAACAGAAAGGGTTTGCCTTTTCTGTTTCAACAGTTGTTATAACTGTGCAGCGTGATTTTCGTAGACTGCATGGCACTGCACCTCCTACAGCTAGTGCATTCGATGTTGGTAGAGTACATTTGTTCTTTCTTGGCACACTTTCTGCAACGCATTGTTGACACCCCACATTTCAGTTGATAGTTATAATACGCTAGGAAACACAGCATAATGCCACACCACTCACAAATCACTGTAACACACTTGTTCGCGTATGCCAACTAATAACATCAAATAACCGTCAAATAGCAATGGCCTCATTTGATGAGCTAGCTGACAACTAACGTCACCTACACGACAAAATCAATAAGACGTTTATTGGATTAAAACGTTAACGTAAGTGCTAGCAGAAAATACTTTAAAAGCCAACCTAGTGCACTGGCGGGAAGTGTGCCAAGATAAAACAAACGTACTCTACAAGCAGATTTAAGACCAGTGAAGGTCATACTAAATATTCGTGAAAGATAAATGAAAGCTTCGTATTTTTAAACGTAGTTTAAAGTTTACTCCAAGGTTTTATGCACATGTATGTAAAAGATATAGCTTTCTGAAGTGTGATGAGTCCTTTTATAGTCTGTACTCCTGGCAGCTGCATGTAGGACGCCTCTATAGTATGCTGTTTTATATTTGATATTTTTAATTTGTTAGAAAACTAACTGTAAGTGATACTTTCAGCATTAGCTATAACATTTTGGATACATCAATTACCATGCAGTGCACGTATAGCTATCCTATGCTTGAATATCATTGTAATATTAATGTAATTCTTAACAAAGGACGGTGGATTATTTGAGAAAGAACTACTTCTGTCGACCCTACGTAACATATGTAGGTTTCTTAGATACTTCGCGTAGATATCCGTGATTAGGTATTTCTACAAGTATTCTAAATTTCTCCGTGTGATAAATAGCATCCTTTGCCTGTAATTCGGCGCATTGGAAGTTTGTAATGAGGGACTAATTGTAAATTATAGTGTAAATGTTTTTGTTACATGCTTTTCAAGGGAGTACCATAGAATGTAAGTACTAAAAAATGAAATTTTTCTTTAAACATATTCTTTATTCACTTCTATTTATAAAAATGATAGGTATTATGCTTTGTAATATGTACCTGAGTTGACTTTAAAACTTGCATAAAAAGCTTCTTTCACACTTTAAGTTACAGCATTAAACTCAGGAAAATATAAATATATTTTAGAACAAGTTATTTGATGTACTAAAAGTACTCGAGAAATTCTGCAGTGTAGACATTTGAAATTTCATCATAAAATGTACAAAATGATTGTTTTGGTTATTCCAAATTCTCATTTTTCCTTTCTTAATTTAATAGCAAAGTCTAAACCAAATGTACGGCGGTCCAGACCTAGTAAAAATGGCTTTTATTGTTGTAACAAAGAGAATTAACACAAGGCTTTTCCATGACAGACAAAACCCACCAGCAGGCACAGTGGTAGATGACTGCATTACATTACCAGAGAGGTAAGAATACTTAGTAAATGTAATGACATTTTATTCTTGACAGAATCGTCAAGGCATTAGAAATAGAAATGAATTTCATATGTAATGCGCCACTATTCCGAATCTACACCACAGCGCATTACATATTTAGAAAGTGGTGACAAGGATTCAAGTCCGCACTATATGATATAAATTTAGAAAAAGTAAATGATTTTTTCGAAACGAAAAATATAATTTGAATATAAATGAGATAAGATAAAAAAATGTCGGAAGTTATTAAAGGTGAGAAAAGAATTATGAATAGTTAGTTGTACGTTTGTTCAGGAGAGATTTCACTTCTCTCTCCCCTTATTATTACAATCTGCCGTTATTTTAGGATGATTTAAAGTAAAATATGATTAAAATAGTCAGAATTTTATGTTTCATAGTAAACTTCAATATTTGCTACATTGCCTATGTTTTGAATATTCAGAAAATATGAATTCACTATATAATATAAAACTTAACCACATGGTAGATGGATAGTTGAGATTGCGGTTTCGTAAAACAATTTAAAATATCGTTTTTGGAATATGGAATTCTGACAAACCAAGTTTTTTAATGCTTAAAATATAAAATGAATGATTCTCTGGAAATAACTGCGCTTGTCGTGGTATGGAAACTGACATCAGTGGTTGTAGCGGAGGTTCAACGTATCTGTAAGAATAAATAAAGAATATATTATACGTTAGTGTAGTAAGAAGAAAAAAGTAGATAAAAGAGAAGTTAATTATACATGATATAAAAAAGATATGAATGAAATATAAGAAAATATGTAAATATATTATATATTGAGTAGAAAAGTTGAAAAATAAATACTTACCCCGCTGTTATAATGTTGTTTCCTAAACGAGCGACGTAAATGTACTTGCGCTGAAACTGAAAAGAGGAAAGAGAACAGTGAATATATATGTATATGTATATGTATGTGTATATGTATATGTATACATAGAAACATCTACATATAAAATATTTTATACGAAACCTAACCTAAGTATTCAGCTAAGAAGTTAACCTAATAACTCTAACAAAGAAACATATATACTACTAGAAATCTATTATCAAAAGATTCAATGTAATAAAAATACTTACCTCTGGTTGTTGTAATATTCTATACTTATGCATTAAATGTTCTTAAATTCCAAAAGGTTAAAGGAAATTTCAGTCGATGGTAGTATTGCAAACTTAGTTATAATATATATATCAAGTCTATATTCTTTTTCCATATGATGTATATATCGGATAAGTTCCCAGGATGTTGCTTCACATGTCGCCTAGAGTCTGTTTTCTTCTGATTGATTTCCCGAACCGTTATGTGTGAGGGTGGCGACTCCGTTGATGCCGTGCCAAACTTTGGCTCAGTTCCTGTTAGGAAATGTCCTGTTGCAGAAACCGAGCCCACAATTGAAATAACTTAACCTAAGAACTGTAACGACTTGTTGTACTGCCAGAGAAAAATGGATCCCATGTACCATCTTATTATGTCGACGTATAAAGGTGACAGCAACATTATCGGTTCTTAAAAGGTTCATACAGTAACTTCATTTAAATGTCAACAACACTGTGTAGTACTGTGGAAGGAGTGCATTACACATATCTTTGAAATATCAACACTGATTTTATATTGAGTTTTCACTGTTTTTGTGCTTACCTTCTGCGTAAGCCTTAAGATTCCAAACAAAGCAGTTGGGTATTCAGCTTTGGTATAAGAATTCTAATATGACCGAGTGCAACGAACGAGATTTTAGTATGTATAAAACATTCAACAGCAGATATTATACTTATTTTTTTAGATAAAGCTCTGAAGATATCTTTTCCTTCGAAGCTATCCAAATTCTGTACTGATGATTGTTTCGAAGTCGGAAAAATAAAATCACCGGACCCAGTCACAAATTTCGTCGTCAGTTCGGAACTTAAGAGCGCACTTTTATTACCTAAAAAAATCGTTTTAAATGTAAAATATACGTAAATTATGTATTAAATCTGTCATATTTTCTCGTACGGCAGATGTTTTGAGCATACACCGTACAAGTATGAATAACGTAATTACCGTATAATTTCATTTATTTACAAACATAATTCCAGATACAGCTGAACGCCAGTTTACACTGGAATATCTAACAAATCTAAGAGATGATAACTTCAGATAATAATAATAATAATAATAATAATAATAATAATAATAATAATAATAATAATAATAATAATAATAAATAACAATATCGAGTAATAACAAGAAAGGATGACAATAGCTGACTAGAATTTATCCATTAAAATGACGTCGTAGTACAGAGCTACATGCAGTTTCAATAACTTAGGAAGCCTGTAGGGGCCGCGGTGGCTCAATGGTAGAGCGTTCACCTCTGGTACTTGGGGTCCCGGGTTCGATCCCAGCCCCCGCCAAGTGAACTTTGTGGTGGACAAACACCGTGTGCATGGGTTTCCTCGGGGTTCTCCCGTTTCCTCCCAGTTTCTTCATGCCACCATTTCATTCATTACTCATCGTCACCGTCTCCTTTAGCCTCACCGGCATAATCGTGGGACGTAAAACTCAAAGATTTCATTTCATATTGTAGGAAGCCTGTAGAACAGAGAGCGTTGAACTATTGACAGTCTAGGTCGTACTATATGAAAAAGATGTGTGTTACGTGTTTGTCTGATGAGAATTCGGAAATACAATTCAGCGAGTAACGTTTCGGATCTGAACTGGCCATGTGTGAGTTTGTAGAGATATTTGGGATCACTAATTTTATGACGAGTGTCAGGTAGTTGAATATTTAGTGCTCGTAACAGTTTGTGCTTTATCATCGCATGTGTGCGAGGTACTCTGAAACGTACTATTGCTAAGAAGGAGTTTAAAACTGAGTTTAGCCGGGATAGGTTTGTAGGAGCTGCCATTGTCCAGATAGGTAAACAATATTTCAACTTAGGAGAAATTATTGCCTTGTAGAAAGTTGCTAGGGAAGAGAGGTTCTGTATCTCTGTCAATCTGTACAAAAGTCCTAGAAGACGCATCGATTGTTTAGTGATAGCGCTTATATGTTTTGTAAAAGTTAGTTTTGTGTCAAAAATAATTCTTAAGATTTTTATGACCTTTGTGATGGGTGAACCATTTATGTTATATGAAGTGTGTACAATATTTTTCTTGAAGGAAAATGTTATGGATCTACTCTTATCGGGATTTACTTTTAAGAGCCATATTTTACACCAAGAGGAAAAATTATCTATGTCGTTTTCGGAATATTCTGTACTGTTCACTTTTCTGAAGATTTTACAGTCGTCTGCAAATAACAAGATTCTGCTGGAGGTTGAATTGAAGCCATTAGCCAGGTCATCCATATACAATACAAATAAGAGTGGACCAGGTACACTTCCTTGTGTTACTCCGGATGTTACAGACAGCGGGTTAGAAATTGATCCCGCCAATATGACTCTCTGGATATGACCTTGTAGGTAGCTAGTCAATAAGGATAAGAGTGGCCCATGAATACCGAATTTATTGGAGATTTCTAAATTAGATAAGGATGGTTAATGGAATCGAAGGCTTTAGATAAATCAAAATAGATGGTGTCAAGTTATGCATTGCTAGAGATACTATTTATGGCATGATTAAGCATGTTACTTAGGTTAGTAAGACAAGAGCTCTTGAAAACGAAACCGTGTTTGGCTGTCTTAATATAGGGAGAGATAAATTTGAGAAGTCTATCTTTGATAATTTTCTCGCAGACGATGGATATGTTTGAAAGGAGCGAAATAGGCCTATAGGATGACACGTGATCTTTCGGTCCGGTCTATAGATGAGGGAGATAGGGCTGTTTTCCAAGAAGGAAAATATTCCCCTATCAAACACCTGTTAAAAATGAGCGAGAGCGGAAAAGAAATAATAGACGCTGTGGAATGCAGAACTCATCACTGTACAAACGTGCGAGTAATCGAAATTGTCAACAATGTTTTTACAAATAGAATTTTTCTTGTACTGTAATAAATTTCTTGAAATTCTTACTATCAGTATTTTAATTTTTTTTGACAGTATCAAATTAAAATAAAATACAGGCCATACGTACCACCTGTTAGAAGCCTGTACCGGCCACCTGCCATATTCAGAATAATAACATTATTTCACTCCCTGTCAGTAACTTAACGGTCATTTGACAATCCTAATTGACAAGCCATCTATACATCTAAGAACGAGATGTGTTATTCTCTTTTTACTATTCCTCATCAACAACCTGCGAGGAATAGCTATCAGTCGCAGCAATGTTATCAAACTTAAAGATCCTTATCTATCGAATCAGCCGAAGATTCCTAGACGACAGACATACTTCAATGGAGTACAAATGGTAGCTTTACTTTCCATTTTTAAGTCTATAACCCTGAATCAGAAAGGGGAAAATGAAAGACTTTCTTCCTTAAATTGACAGTTCTATGGAAAATAGCTCCCTCGTTTCTAAATAAATAATACGTTATCATTGTCTTATACTACTAGAGAAAATTTGCTTCATGTAAAGAAAAGTTTTAGGTGATTTGGCTATTTTCAAGCAACGTAAAGTAAAAACTCTTGTAATTAAACATCAAATATTGTGTGTGTTGAAGAAATCCTTCTGTTCACTGTCAAATATATCGGTCTATTTGTTTCTTCATGACAGAAGTCTTGAAACTGCGTTTTCTGATTGCTTCGTGATTGCCTTCTTAAAGCGGTGTGGAAGTCGTCCGACTGGGGTGGCTCACCAATTGGTAGAGAAGACAATATATTTGGGTTCCCTGTTATATGCAAGGGGTACCCAAGAAAGACTAAGCAATAAACAGTTGGGAAAATACTTCAGTCTCTGTGTTTCTTGAAGAGCCATTGTATTTCTCCAACTATTGAGACAAAATTTTAAAACCATGTACAAAAAGAGCTGATTAAAATTAAAATCTACTTTTTTTTTTTTTTTTTTTTTTTTTTTTTTTTTTTTTTAAACTTTAATACATAAATACTCAGGAAATAGCGAAGAGCATAAAGTGTGAGAGTGACTATGGTCTCTTTCTTTCAAATCTTTCACCGTATGGAATTACATAGGTTAAGGATCTGGATGAGGCAGCAGTTTGTCCTTCAGATATGCAGCTGTTTGTTCACTACACTTTGATAACACTTTCTCTGTCCTGTTTAACCCATTTAATGGATGATTCTAAATTGGGGAGAGCGTGTTCCAGACACCCTTAATAAAAAAACTTGGAAACTGCATTTAGAGACGTAGTCTTCTGAATCTTGCTCTCCATAAATGCCATCCTCTACATTTAAAGAAAATAAATAAAATAAAATTTAGAAAAAATCAAAAGATCTGGGAAGTAAGTATTGAAAACAAGGTCTCAATCGAATTTAAATAAAGAAGAGTCAATTAAAATTACGTACGTTTATTTTATTTTTTCTTAAATCACAATTGGTGGCATCAATGTTTGTGATGGAAAATTTCCATTAAAGACAGTAAGCGTCTTATCCTTGTAATTTTAGAGTAGACGTTGAGAACCTTACAAGGATATTACAAGAAGAACTGAATCTTGAAGAAAATATTATAGAACGGACTATTGCTTGAGAAATCTGAGTCGCGAGAAGAGCTACTGGAGATTCGAGACTACTGTATGTTATAGAAATAACAGCTATTCGACTAGTTTTCTATTATGTGACATGACTGTTCATTCATTATATAATGTCTGTGGGTTCTTTCATCACCCTAAAAGTATGTTGTGGATCGGAATTATTTTTGGCATAACTGGAATTTATTTTATAGTACTGCTGAAGTTGGTAAGTATTTGAAAGTGTTATAAATTGGATATGTCAGCGAAATTGGAAATGAATTCCATATCTTCGGGAAATCAGTAGTAATTTTTATACTGATTTTTGAATGCTGTATTTATTTTTCGTTTTAAGCTTTAAGGCAAAGAAATCAATTGATTATTCGTGTAAGTATTCGATTCAAATTCCAAAATAGTGAGTAACATAATATACTTTAGTGTGTATGTAATATTCAACAGTAGACGTCATAGTTACTTTTCTGCATGAAGTTCTGAAGACATTTTTTTTCTAAGCTACGCAAGTTATCTAAAGATTGTAATTGTAATTGAATTTTTTTTGAAAAGTTGCAAGAAAAATTGAAGATTACGGAAGTGGTGTGGTAATGGAAGTAGCTACAATCTTCATACAGCATACATCCCTTTGAAGGATGCTTGTAATTCTGTAGTCTGCAATATCGAAATTTTATTAAGAAGCACGTATTATATTTTTAAAGATTCAACTTACTGAAGAGGAAATCGTTTAAGTACTTCAGAAATCTAAAAGCTACCATTCAAATTTTGCACAGGGGGGCCGCGGTGGCTCAGTGGTAGAGCGCTCACCTCTGGTGCTTGGGGTCTCGGGTTCGATCCCAGCCCCCGCCAAGTGAACTTTGTGGTGGACAAACACCGTGTGCGTGGGTTTTCTCGGGGTTCTCCCGTTTCCTCCCACTTTCTTCATTCCACCATTTCATTCATTACTCATCATCACCGTCTCCTTTAGCCTAACCGGCATAACCGTGGGACGTACAACTCAAAGATTTCATTTCATTTTTCAAATTTTGCACACAACATTAACTTAAAAGTGTGCCTGCTGCAGGGAGTTCTTGAACTATAAAAGGATGTTCCAGCCATATCATGTATGAAAAAGATCTTCGAGAACTTAAGCAACGTTTTAAAACATCAACAAAATATGTAATAAAGTAAAAAATATTTGAAAATCTAGTAACTAACTAACTCTATGGCCTATGGAACACGGAGGTTCAATGCCGCATTCACAAAAGCTTTCCACTGACTTCTATCCTTAGCCAGCTGGATCCAGTTTTTACTTTGTATTCCTATTTCTGCGACATCCATCTTAATATTGTCTTCCCATCTGCGCTTATGTCTTCCTAATAATCGTTTCCCGATTGGTCTTCCAGTTAAGTCTTTGAAAGCATTCCTACTTTCTTCCATCCTTGCTACATGACCTGTCCACTTGAGCCTCCTAGACTTGATGACCCTAACAGTGTTTCGTAAACTGTATAAATTATGTAGTTCCTGGTTATGAAGTTACCGCCATTAGTCTCAGGATCTTGTTTTCAAATACTTTCAGTCTACGTTCTTTCCTTAGAGTAAGCGACCATGTTTCGCAACCATACAGAATAACAGTCATGATTATCGTTTGATATATTTTAAGCTTCAAATTCCTCGACAGAATCGCGACGAAAAGAGATTTTGAACTGAATAATAACACTAATTCCCTGCTTTTAGTCGACATTTAATTTCTTCCTGAATATGGTTTTCGTTTGTTAATATTGATCCTAGATATGTGAAAGTATCCACTTGATCAAAAGTATTATTTAATATTTTAACACATCCATACTTGCCGCATTACAATCCCAACGAACTTCTATGTATTTAGTTTTCTCTGCATTTACTTCTAAACCCATGCCCATGCAAGCGTTTAATAAGACCTCTGCATTTCTTTCTATTTATTCTCCTATCATCCCCTATTAAATTTACATCATCAGCTACGCCATAACCTGGGGAATATCATTTAACGCTAGGACCTGGTTGCTATCTTTGATTTTCCTTATAGCATATTCCAGGACAAAGTTAAATAATAATGGCGACAACGCATCTCCTTGTTTCAGGCCATTCTCAACGTGAAAGCTCGTGGACAAAAATTTTGCTGCCCGGACTTTACTTTGGGATTCATTTCAATATATTTTAATTAGTCTAATTAGCTTTTTCGGTATACCAGTAAAAAGTAACAAAATTAGTAACAGGTAACAAAATTAGATTTACTAGTTCAAAGCGTTAACGTCAGTATTTTCTTCTAATTTCATTTACTTTTACCTGTTTTACAAATATTCTTCCTTTGCGATTCAGAGTAATTTCTTTTGATTCTTAAATTAATTGAAAGAAAAATTGTTATGTATTTGTTTTTCAATTCTTATTTAAGTTATCTAAATCTGTACTTTACTCTGATTTTTTCTTTCAGAGAATGTTTCCAACAAATATGGAAATAAAGAATTATTTCGCTTTATTACTTAGTAGACAGTATGTTGGTTTATCTCTCCCTATTTGGATATTCCAGAAACAGAAGATCATTATAATTAGTCTGCTTAATGTAACATGATTTTGCCATGTATGTTTCTTTTTTATCTTGCGAATGTTAGTCTCAAAATAACTGTAAGTGCCTTCCAGTTCTGTTCGGACCGGACGGCGAATTTATAAAATGAAGTTGTATAAACTTTTATCCAGATCCGAGATCACACAGGAAAATAAACTCTGGTTTCAAGTATGTTCCTCCTTAGAGTGTTTCTTTTCCTCTTGAAATAAAACTGTACATAATTCATTGATATAAAGAAGTTGTCGGTGTACATGGGACTATTTCGAAAAAAGTCTTTGAAATAAGTTTCCTATTTTCTTGCTACATTTCGATTCTCAATTGTGGCTCTATGTAACGCAGTCGCTAATGCTTTCGTCTTTGGTGCGAGCAGTCTCGAGTTCGATTCCCAGTGGGGACAGTCGATTGAAAAAGTGTAAAAACTTTTTCAGGCTAGCCATCCTAAGTGAGGTTTTCCTGAGTTTCCTCATTCACACCAGGCAAATGACAAGAGGGTACCTCACATAATGGTCTCAGACAGCTTTCTTCCTTCCCCTTTTAGGGAAACCTTATTAGTAAAAATTGAGCTATTATTGCTACAAGCTAAAGAAAAGAAGCTTAAATATGTACTAATTCTTATTCACAAAAAATGACAGCCCTGCACACTGGTCTAGTGCCCAGTGCATGTGCCTTTGATGCATGTGGTCCAGGGTTCGATTCCCAGTGGGAGAGCACAAAAGTTAATTTTACAATAATTCTTTCATTAATCATCCGTCTCTCTCAGTCTAAAGGGCATGACTTTATTTATTTTTAAAAGTAACTTACCAAAGTACATTAGGTTCTTACCTGATGAGCTTGTAGTGATAAAATTTGAATCTTTAGCGAGTGATTTTCTTCAAGAACCGCTACTAAATTGACTGTGTACCATATATTAAATTGATCTTTTCATTACATTGGCAGTGTCATTTCTAAGGGCAAAGAAAGTATTTTAGCTACTTCACTCACTCTATAGCCTATTGAATCCGGAGGTTCAATGCCGTTCAAAAATCTCTCCTTTGGCTTCTGTTCTTAGCCAACTGGGTCAGTTTCTACTTTGTATTCCCATTTCTACGAGATCCATCGTAGTATTATTCTCCCATCTGCCTTTAGGTCTTCCTAGTGGTCGTCTTCCGATGAGATTTCTACTCAAAACTTTGAAAACGTCCCTCCTTTCTTCCATTCTACTACATGACGTGTCCACCTGAGCCCGGTATACTTGATGACCCTAACAATGGTATAAATTATGAAGTTTCCGTCATTCCCCATTCCCGTTCCTCTTGGGTCCGAATATTCGTCCCGAAGCATTTTAGAAAATACATATTTAAACATAACTCGTTTAAGAAATATTAATTAAATGTTCAGATTACATTGGGAATCTGAATTAAAATCGTTAATTAAAAAAAAAAAAAAAAAAAAAAAGAATTCCTCTCGTGTTTCTGCAGTTTAAAGTACTACCGTTAAATTTGTTATATAGTCATATTGTATAGATATACATTTTTTTAAATTTAAAGTATGGTGGATTTCATTCGGTCATAACATTTGAAAAATTGTCCAATTTTAATGCAAATGACGCAGGAAGGGTTAAATTTTGTGCACCATTCGTTGTGTTAGTGTTCGGTGTATGCAAGCAATGTAATAACCGGAAAACCGCCAAAATATTTCAACGCTTTAAAGTGAAAAGGATGGAAGTCCTGACTGACCTAAAACGTTAAAGCACCTGGCAACATCGGTAAATGACAAACATTTTCACATTCAAGACACGTCATCACGAAACGCGTTGGCTATGGCTGACGCGATAAGCAGTTTAGACCACTTTCTTACTGAAATATAACGTCCGTATTGTTGTGTGTTATGATCTGAATTGTTCACCATGTCATACACTTCGGAAGAGCGTGTGTTTTTAGTGAAAACATACTGGAAAATTTATTCCATCATTGCCACGCAACGAGCATATCAGCGGGAATATGATGCACGCGCACCTTAACGGGACACGACATTAACTCTGGTAAAGAAGCTAGAAACAACTAGGTCGTTTCTTAATGAAAGAGGTAAGCGATGTGAAGGTACTGCTGATCGCGGCTTGTCTTATGATGTCACCAAGAAAGTCTACTGGCGTTTATCCCAGTATACAGCACGATTACAACTTTACAAAGTAACTGCTGTTCAGGAATTGCAGTCCTTGCCCTAAAAATTGGAGTGTAGTGTGCTGTGTCCGCAACGCAAATAGTGAAACCGATTTTTTTTTTTTTTTTTTTTTTTTTTTCGAGTGGACAGTGAATACTACTTTCTATGGACATTTTCAATGAATTTGTCCAACAGCTGGATGACACTGAATTAACAGAAGGTTATTATCAGCACGATGGAGTCACATGCCACACATCTCATGAAAGTATGGCCCTGATCAATAGTTGCTTTCATGATCGGATCATTTCTAAGTCTCCTGATCTTAATCCCCACATTACTTCTTATGAGGTTATCTGAAGGGTCGTGTGTACCGTGATAACCTATGAACACTGGAGCACTTGCTAGCTAACATTATAAAAAAAGTTGCAAACATCATCCAAGATACATTGCGGGCTACTGCAGTGAACATGGAACGACGGATTCGACTGTGCCTAAGAGAAGATGGAGGTAATTTTCAACATCTGCTGTAAAAATATGTGATTACCATCCTTCCTGCATATTATTTTCATCCTTGTGCGTCATTTGCAACAAAATGCATTAAAATTGGACAGTTTTCACAGATGTTATAACCAAATGAAATACACATGTTAAAAAAATCGAAAAAATACGCCATGCGCCATTGTGGCGGTTTTCCAGTTACCACATTGCTCACATACACCGGACATTACTACAGCGAATGGGGCGTAAAATTTTCCATCTTTCTGCGTCATTTGCAACAAAGTGCACTAAAATTAGACAATTTTTACAGATATTATGACCGAATGAAATCCACCCATTGAAAAAAGAAAAACACCCTATATAAATAAGTAAAACGTAAAACTAGTAACGTTATCGCACACTGCTGAAGAAGGCTAATCGAAAATACTTCCGCTAAGTATTTCATCAGGTAGGGCGGAATAGTAGAAAGAACAAGAATATTAAGGACGAACAAGTGGCCGAGAAGCGTCCAGTTGGGCGCCACATTAGAACACATAATTACGTGATACCATTAAATAAGTTAAAAGTGGAAAGAGTTTAGTGGGGAAAAAATAATGGAAGAAGTTAGTCGTTAAGAATACAAGAAGAGAGATAATAACTAAAAAGAAGTTTATATAAACATAATACGAGGGGTTACTGATAAGTTCTTAGCTTTACTAAGAAAAATAAGACAAAATTAAATTTTTTTAATGAATTTATTCAACATACTCTCCCTTCAATTAGATGAATTTTTTGCTTCGAGCCTGCAATTTATTTAGGCCCTCTAAATAAAACTCTTTTGGTTGGGTGTCAAACCATGAGTTTACTGCTGTAATTGCTTCAGAAATGGTGGCGAATTTTCGCCCCTTCAAGTGTTTTTTTAAATTTGGGAATAGGTGATAGTCTGATGGGGCCAGGTCAGGTGAATATGGTGCAAGTTTTCAAATCCTAAGCTAGCCAATTTTTGCATCGCAACATTGCTCTTATGAGGAGATGCGTTGTCTTGAAGGTAGACAACTTTTCGGGGCAACTTTCCACGGCGTTTTTGCTTCAGCTCTGAGTGAAGCCTTTCCAGTAATGATGCATAGTAAGTTCCGGTTATGGTGTTACCTTGTTCTAGATAATCAACAAAGATTACCCCATCCTTATCCGAAAAATCACTGGCAAGAACCTTTGAACTTGATTTTTGCACACGAAACTTTTTTGGCCTCGGTGAACCACTGTGACGCCACTCTTTTGATTGTTCCTTTGTCTCTGGATCATATAAATATATCCATGTTTTATCCTCCGTGACCAAACGTTCCACAAAATTAATCCCTTCCTGCTCAAAATGGCTCAAAACCTCTTTGGAAGCAAGCACTCTTGCACGCTTTTGATCGGCTTGCAAACATTTCGGCACCCATTTGGCAGAAAATTTGTTCATGTGCAAATGACACCAACGCGTTCATGGGATATACCTAGGTCCTCTGCTATACTTTTAGCAGAAATTCGTGTGTCTGCGAGAATCATTTCATGAACCTGTTCAATGATTTCTGGCACAATCACTATGGATGGTCTCCCAGGGCGGGGGTCATCTTCAGTGCCAAAATGGCCTGTCTTAAATTTCACAACCCAGTTCTTCACTGTAGCATAACAAGGTGCATGGGCCCCCAATGTTTGTTGCATCTCACCATGGATCGTTTTTGCAGATTTCCCCTGGAGGAAGAGGAACTTCATCACCGCTCGACTCTCAACATCGTTGAACTTTTGGGCTGCCCTGCCATCTCAAGCACTCACCTAAAAAAAATAACTTTCCTTAGTACCAATGTTTTAATATTTCGTCACAAACATATAGACACATGTAGCTTTCAAATAAAAACAAACATTATAAATATCGGAAGGGGGAAGGGGCAAAGCTAAGAACGTACCAGCACCCCCTCGTATATGAAAAGCAGGAAAATTAACAATATAAATTAAAAGTGATAAGAGGAATGATAGTACTGAGAGGTAATACAAAATGAAAGTTACATTATTTTTGTGAAAAAACTAATGAAAATAATAGTGAAGAGAAAAATAAGTATAATACGTTACAAATATTATTACTGAAGAAATATATGTATTGCATAGTTGGAAAAGTTAATTTAAAGGATTAAAATTAAAATTAGGATGATGGAAAAAAACGTTCATTATAATTAATAATATTTACAAGAAAAGAAGTAAAATTAAAACTTAATTCAGAATTAATCGATTAAAATTACAATTATTTGATTGATTTAGGTGTGTAATGGGGACGTCATCACAAAGGCTATTTGTCCCCATCTGAAAGTATTTATTGTGAAACATTCTATTTAATATATAAAGTCACAGTACTATTTTCTTTTCATCTGGTTGGTGGAACCTGCTCATACTAATTATATACCGTAGCAACTTGATTATAAAAAGAAAACGAATCACTATTTGTATCGAGAATTACTTGTTTGTTAGTGGCCATTGATCTAGCGTCGCGACCTGAAATTATTCAGGTGAGGGGATAACTAAGTCAATGGTCAATTAACCTAAGATATATCACAAGGGAATATTTATTATTCTCATTTAGATAGAAATTATTAAAAATATTTATTTACGGATTAAATACAATAGGCCTATCTTTGTACTTCGTCGTTCTATCGTATTTAGTATACAAGTTTCAATCAGTAAATACGTTTACAGTTTAGTTTTCTTTATCTATAGATACGACTTCTTCTTGGTATCGCAGTCTGTGCGTCAAGGTACAGTTAGCCCAACATCTTATAATGTATTGAGTGACAACATCGGCTTGGATCCGGATAAGGTGCAGAGATTGACATACAAAATGACCCATCTGTATTACAACTGGAGTGTAAGTGGAATCTTCATGGTACACATATGTAGAATGAAATAAGTTACATTTTATCAAGGAGAATTTGAAATTCTGTAGTTATGTTGGCAAATGTGTTTTTTGGTTACCGTTGGAAGCTTCATATAGCAGGCTAGATTTATCATCACTGCATATGCTGTAGGAGTAAGTCAGATTTTGGTGAAAACCGGGTCATGATAGATTCTGAATCAATATGGCATATAATTTATCACTGCGTATAAGCGCTCTAAGTCATACGCTACGATTATAGAAAAATATATTCTACCAGAAATAAATAGTTCTGTGTCCCTCAATACGTTGTATGCTAAAATTGGGGTGTTTTTGGTTAACACGAGAAGGTGATCTGGTATCAATTGTTTCATTATTTGGTAAAATATCGTGTGTATCCGGCTAATTGAAGCATTGAGTTATATCTTTCAAAACTATGAAATAAAATAGTTATCTTTTCTCTCCTGTAAAGTTGTGATTCTTAACTTAGATCTATTGTGGGATACAGAACGAAATACCAGCTGCAACTCTTTCTTTTAATTGCAAATTCTGAATGAAATTTGAATCATATCGACGTTTGCGAATTCGATTTATCTCATTTCGTACGAGCAGTGCGATATAACGTTACAATATGTTTTCCCTGTTTTTCTGTGACCTAAAAACTCAAAGATCACTGCATAGAAACAAAATCTTGCCATTAGATTATATTTTGTAATTGTCGGAATCTTACGAAACTTTACAATCTTTCAACGTAGTACCACCTACAGCAAACACTTCTCCAGTCTTAAAAGTAAAACTTTTGAACCAATCCTTTCAGTCCTGTTAGCTTGCGTTATCGTGAAGCAGGATTCCATGAATCTCTGCCTTTGGTCATTGTCTGCGCAATTCCTTGAAACTTGGGAATGGGGAAACTATTGTGTGCCAAACTGCTATGATTCTTCTTTCTGCTACAGTAGAACCATTTTCACCAGACATGGTCCTGAGGAAAACAGCAACAATCTTCCCAACATATCGTAAACGTCGGACTTTTCGTGATCTGGAACTTTATGTACCCTGGATATCGATTAAACTTGCCTTCAGGACTCAATATTTTATTGCCTGTGATCACTTCAGACAGCAACTTGTTCTTGCATCACTGTCAACAAATTGTGACACTTAATATATGTTGTATTTTTCGAAATAATAATAATATTTCAATGAATATATAATATCATGTTCAATGCAGCCGGCCCAATCTTCACCTTGAAAACGTATCGTCTGCAATCGATGTCGTTACCAAGTATGAACTAATAATGTAATTCGATTGCTTCAGGTGGAAGGGCATAACACAGCTGCAATTCATCGTTGATTGAATAAGAATTATGACAGGAACTTTATAAGGATGGCTGTGTGCACTACTGCAGAGAGGGGAAAGAAGGTCTTAACTAATTGGTACACAACGAGGGCAGCCAAGGGCAATGGCAAATGCAAAAGAGGGCATCCCTCTGAAGCGAAGATATTTATCATTTAATCTGCTTTCATTCTGTTGCTAGTACAAAGAAGCTAATATCTTCAATTATTACAGCATGTAATATTTTGCACCCCTGTGAACCTTGAATCCATTTGCGCAAGAATGAAGAGATGTAAAGATTCCGTACTCCAGTGGCGGATCTAGAAGGGATCGCAGAGCCCCTTAAGGGATAACTATTTTTGTGTTATTTCAACGGTATGAGATATCTAAAGTATTTTTGTGTCAATAGACAAATAATCTGCTCTCAATCTATTGTTAGTACAAACTAGCTTATATCTCGAAATGTTATAGTGGGTAATATTTTGCGCCCTTTCCATCCTTTTGCGCATAAATGAAGAAATGTTAACTCAGCGACGGATCCACCACGGGTTGTGCACTTCTCTTAAGGGAAAATGTGAATATTTTTGTGTTATTTCAACGGGACGTAATATTTTTGTGTCAATATATTATACTAATAATCTGCTTTCAGTCTATTGTTACTATTATGAAAATTTTTGAGGTAACATGCAATGTTTTGTACATGGAACTGTCTGTAAAACCTGTCAGATATTGACAGACATTATACAGGTGCCTGTTTCGGCGAAAACACATGTAAAGAAAATATTACAGGCATATTGTCTTCAGGTGGTATGCATGTCGAAAAAGTATTAAAACTTCTGTTGGAAATTTTGCACGGAAACACACGTTGTACAGAGCCTATACATTAAACTAAAAACATGCAATATACATTTAGTCACTCACATGCAAGTAAATGGAGGGAATATGTGCATGTAAAGTACCTTGAATGGATTGCTAATAACATTCGCAATACAGTAAGAATGAAAAGTACAAGGAAGGTGCCTGTTTATCAACATGTAATATACATGTGTGACATTCGCATTACATGTAAATACCATGTATTAGCGTATAGCATGGAAAACGCATAATGAAGAATATGTTATTTTACATTTATCATTTTCGAGTGTGTACAGGCAATGTACAGGTGAACGGGAACATGCAATGATCATGATTGTCAATAAATGGATTAAACAGATACGTGTGGTGAACAAGGTGGATTGGAGCTAAACATTCACGTTATAGGCCAACGTTTCCCAACCGAGGAAATCGAAACAAAATTATTAATTCTATAGCAACCAAATTGCAAGACAGGAAAAAATATATATATTTGTATTTTACATTACTATTAATTTCTACCGTGGAAAAAAATACTGTAATTATAATATATTATCGTACATACATTACTGTGTAGCAGACAGTATTTCGGCTCGTACACATTTTCATGGTTAGCTGTTAAGTTCATACTAACACCGAGAAATGGAAGCATTTGTACGGTACGCGTCAAGTGAACGTACGTAGAACACTCACTCGCACGTGAATGACAGAACAACACCTTGTTCAAAAGCTGTGGTTTGACTTCGACGCATTGCATCCTGTGTGATTGCAATGATATGGATCGGGTTTGTGGTTAAAAAAGCAAAGTTAAAAGTACAAAAGATTTGCTTGTTCTTTCGTTATTTAGTGATCTTCGTTCTTAGTGAAAGGTTGGATACAGTTTTCGAAAAAGAAAGAGTATTTTTAAAAATCTGGGTCTTATATTTCATTGCAATTGTTTTCTATTATAAAATTAGAATGAAAAATAAGCATAATTATTTACCACGGGGAGAAACCAGTGTTCGAGCTTTCTTCTCTGTGAGAAGATAAGTAATAACAGAAAAAAAAATTACCATAATAATAATAATATCTATGAGTGTGCCGCGAGAATTTAAGTTGCACCCGTAGTGTGCCGCAAGTAGAAAAGGGTTGGGAAACGCTGTTATAGGCATAGGAGACATGCAATATTCAGGCACAAGTCTCCAATTCGACATTCGCTATGCAAGGTCCTGACACATGTGTAATACATGGGATTACAACTGAATACATTGCCTGTATTATCTCCGTGTATATGCGAAGTGTGAACCCACCTATATGCAATGTACAGACAATGTGCAGGTAAACGGAAAATGCAATGATCATGATTGCCAATAAATGGGTTAAACAGGTGCATGCAGTGAACAAGGTTGGTTGGCGTGAATCATTAATGTTACAGCTGTAGGAAACATGTAATATTCAGGCACCAAATCTCCAGTTTGTCATGCACATATGCAAGGTCCTGACACATGTATAGTACATTGGAATAGAATTGGACACATTGCCTGTAACATGCAAAGTGTAAACCCACCTACATGCAGTATACAGGCAATGTACAGATGAATGGGAACATGCAATGATAAACGGATTAAACAGATACGTGTAGTGAGTAAATAGCTTAAACAGGTAAATGCGATGGACAAGGTTGATTAGAGTGAAACATTCACGTTATAAGCGTAGGGAACATGCAATATCCAGACATCAAGTCGATCATTTGTACTTTGTGTTTACGTGCATAACTTTTCTTACTCCATTTTCAGATACCTGTCCGAGAGAATTTATAAAAACATTGCATTATTTCACGTTCCGTAAATACGATGCTCTTTTAACCCATTAGTTATAATATTAAGTTTTTAAATAGTTGATATGTTTTAAGGGAGCTCTAGTTAGAAATCTTGTTCTGATTTTTATTTGATAACATCATTTACACATTGAAACGAATAGCAAACGACTGCTTTTTGCCATAGAAGTGGAAAACAAATCTATTCAATCGGCAACGCACTAGTAGATGGAATCACATAGATACTGGCGCCGATTGTGTATCTAATGGTTATTTTAGTGACTCTATTATATAGTTTAAGGCTCACTACTTCGCAGAGCCTGTCTCTCGGTGTGGGTAACATCCAATAAATAATTTTGTTTTGTCTCTGCTTCGTCATTTCACGTGGTTCTTCCTTGTTGAAATAAGAAAATAGCCCTTGTATTAATTCTTTGTTACAATTTTGTCAATATATTATTACTTTCATCAGACACAGTAAGTATCTGAGACATTGTATATTAAGTAGGAGTGATGACGCGATGTCTTTCCCAAATTTTTCTGATACGTCTCCGCTCCGAAAACAAGTAATATCTACATTTAAATTTACTCAATAATTTTGCCCTTTAATACTACCTTCTCTCGCGATTCGGCCTTGATTAGACTGCGTTGTATCAATATTTACTTTTAAATACACATTTTTAGTTGCTAAATGTTTCATCTGATACTGTGTTTGATGAAGGAAATAATACGTTGCCGAAATTGTAACGCAGATTAATACTAAAACAGTAGTGTTTCCTTTGGTCAGCTTTTATTTTAAGATAGTTAAATAAGTTTATAGTCAACTCTTTGGATTAACTTGTAAGTCTCTTCTGGAACGGCTTCTAATAATGAAGTTTTTCTGTAACTTTATTAGCGCCTTTCATGTACAAAAATCCCATAGTCCATTAAAAAATGAAATAGGATACGCAGTATTCACTTTGACAAATCTTGTTATATGAATTAAGTAATTGCTGAAATTTTCAATGGGAATGTTCCTCAGTAGCGTGTTGTTAAAGCATCTGCAGCAAACTCATCATATGACATCCTTCCTTATGATGTTAAAGTATCAAGAGGAAGACGTTTCTTCTAGTAATAAAAAATATATACAAATACATGAATATTAATCTATAACAGGGGTTGCATTCTTAATCTGAACTTTCACAGAACCTCTGGAACTTTCCTGAATGATGCGTATATACTAGATGCTTGTCACCTTGAGATTATTAGTTTTTAGTTTATCGTCCCACGATTATGGTCCGAGGTTAAGAAGACGGTTATAATGAAACGGATGATAATGAAGAACTCAAGAAAGTGGGAGAAAACGGGAGAACTCCGAGAAAAACCTACGCACATGGTGTTTGTCCACCACAAAACCTACTTTGTGAGAGCTGAGATCAAATCCGAAACCCCGTACTCCAAAGATGAGCACTACCACTGAACCGCTGTGGCCCTCACCTTGAGATTATAAGCAGAGCCTATCTTCTATTTGTGAATAACGCGCCGGATTCAATAGATTTTCTACCGCTTGTGGCTTATCACGAGTGTCCACTAATACACCCATTCTTTCATTTTTCACGAAATACAATTTTAGCAGGAAGGAAAATCAAGGAAACGGTATACACGTTTGTGAAAACTGAAATGATAAAAGTTTTTGAAGTGTGTGTGTAAATAGGTCTTCCAAAGCAGCTCCGAAAGACCTATTTGCACACTTCTATATTGCCCATCCAAAGATCCCTTAAACTCCTTTGATACCTATACATCCCTGGCTAGAAACAAGACGCAATCTTCTGAAGCCGGCCCATTTTTGGAGGAATTGGGGTTTACTAGAAATAAGTTTTTTTTTCACTCATATATATCTTGTGTAACGTAATAAACTTCTATGCAAAATACTTATGAGCAAAAAACAGATCTCACACATGATGTAATAAAGAAAACTCTGACCTCCGAACTGGCAGACTCTCACCGCGTTCTCTCACTTGGATATTTAAAAAATATATTTGCAGAACTTCTTGGGTAGTTAGAGAAGAGTAGAGTATTATTTCGAAAATTTGGAATAAAAATATTTCTAAAATCACACCATTTATTTATATTTTTAAATAAAATATCTGAAACATCTCAATAAATGCAGTGATAAAATCTGTTTCAGCGATTGTTAATATATGTCTTTCTTTGCAGGGTACCGTACGTGTTCCTGCACCTTGCCAATATGCGCACAAACTTGCATTTTTAGTTGGCCAGTCTTTGCACGTGAAGCCCAATCCGCAGCTGGAAGACCTCCTTTATTTCCTTTAGACTGCAGTTGTTTTGTTTGTTTTGTTTTTGTTTTTGTTTCAAGCCATTAGTTTTTAATACTTTTTTCTTCATTTTGTTATAATTTAAGGTCCCCCTCAGTGGCAAGGCTATATGACACGTGGACCTACAGTTTAACGTGGAATCTGAACGACACAAGTTTCTTTCGGAAGTCGAATTAAAGCAAATGTGACATAATTTCTCAGTTGCTGTAACAGGGTTATAACGTGAATTGTTCAATATATGTAATCTGAATAGAGTTCTTCCATTAGGTGGATATAAGGAATTCAAAGTTAATTTGGTTATGTTAGTATTTGAAATGTTATTAAATAGTTCAAAAATTTAAAAAAAAAAAAAAAAAAAAAGTGAAATCAGTTCCAATAATACTGCGAGGCGCATTTCCTATGGTATTTTGGTTCAAAATTACAAAACTGCAATACATTTTACAAGGGTAGTATAAAAAGTCATGGCAACATTGTTATAGTTCGTAGCTAGCTGTATGGAACAACATCTGTTACATTCCTCCAATGTAATCGTCTTCCATCTCTGTCCCTGTACTACACGTGTGGAAGGAAGGGAGCACGTTGGCTTAGTGATAGAAAGTTCATGTCTGATTCATAGGATTCTTGGTTCGATCCCAGCACGCGCTAAGTGAACTTTGTGGTGGACAAACACCATGTGCGTGGGTTTTCTCGGGGTTCTCCCGTTTCCTCCCACTTTCTTCATTCTACTTTCCCTTCATTTCCCATCATCACCATCTTCTTTAGCCTAGTCAGCATAACCATGAAACATAAACTGAAAGATTTCATTTTAATTTCATTTTGCGTGTGGAAGGCGTCGTACATCGTCAGTGTGTCTATCTTTGTCCATGTCGAGCAGGGATCGCAGTATGGTACGGATGATTACTTCTCTTCTGTCGTAGTGCTTCCCGTGAAGCTGTTTCTTCATTTTGGCGAAAAGTCGTCACGAAGTCTCTAAAAGCATGTTGTGGACTGCGCCCACGAGCCACTTCAATCTTGATCCACGCACATTGTTCGTCTTTCCGAAACATATTTTTATTGTGCTTCAGTTTTCTCTTTTGCTTTATGGCGCTGCTGCTTTTGACAACAATACACAGTCGTTACGACTAACCACAATTCATCGCCCCCGCATTCGCTTATCAGCTACGGAACTCCTGCAGTGCTGCCCTCTGATGTGAAAACAGTTGCCACTACTTTTTATCCGACCTGTGTGCATTACAATAGTCATGTGCGAGTGGTTATATTAATAACAAAGCTGTCTATTCTCATTATTTTGTGTCTGCAGATTTATTTTAGTTTCAAGTGTTTTGCTATCTTTCACATTATTCATTTGAATGTGAACTGTTTTCGATCAATGTGAAATAAAATGTCATTGTTCAACTTCTTAAACAAATCAGTTTTTTTCTGTGTATGTATGTACATTCTTGTTCAAAATATCTTGGTCACTCACCTCGCCTTGAAAGCCAAATCAGACAGATATTGCTTGTCCTTGGCCAGTTGAGATTTTTACTTAAAGTCAAAGTATTTTAATTTTCTACGTACAGTTGCTAGAATATGGCCTTCTGAAGCAATGTGGGTGGCCAATATTTCTTGAACAAGACCATACATTATGGGAACTTAAAAAAAAAATCCGTAGCATTTTATTGTCACATGCCGTTACTGGCGACTTCACATTAAACTGAAGACAGAGTGTCAGGAAACAAACTAACGTTAAGTGGTGCTGTCATACCCAGAAACCATGAACACCCATTTTGCTCGCACTTGTTGATAAATAGCTTTGTAAGGAAAGCTTTAAGAGACAAGGAATTCACTCCTATGTCTAGATTTTCTGCAACAGTAATTAGTAGGAGCACGAAATTTTCGCAATGCGCTATAAAACGAAATGCGTCAGAATTAAGTAATTCTCGGTTTCTTGATGTTTTTATGAAATTTTATGTCTATTTTCATTGGTTTCCGTTACACGATAAAACGCGAAATGGGCAGGTTTGCGCAAAATTTCTAACAATACGCGAAATCTTGAAAGTAAGTTTTCATTAATTTAAAAACGCCAGTTTTCCGCTGACGGGACAGTAGAACGTGGCATGAACGGTACATTTTGGGTGACTCGGGCACGGCTATAGAGAACATGTTGCGCGTTAGCTATCAATATTGCAGCTGGATGAGGAGGGACCGTTTTAATTAGCTAGCCTATGGCATGAACTGGTGATAAGTGACAAACGTACATCAATGAAGGAGGAAAATATGGAAACATGTAACATACTTATGTTTAATGCTTAAATGTAACTTGTGCCTATGTGTTTTCAAAAGTCAGCAAAACTGTAAATCTCAGTAATACTACATTTTTTAAAATCAAATTGAAGGAAAATCAGTAACTTACTATGAGTAGGAAAATGTTAAGTGAAATATTTTATGTATTTTGTGTTTAGGTAATTAGGGGTTTATTTCTGTAGTGATTTATTAATAAAACGAACAATTGTAAAATGTCAAGGAATATCTTTTCTCCAAAAGAGTTGCAGAATGCGAAACTTTATTTGGGAAATGCGACAAAGCGCGAAATATGAAAAACGAAACGCGAAATTTTCAAATTCTTAGTACGAAAAACTCGTGTCCCTAGTAATTACCAATAAAGCCGTACAACTTTTGAAAGACATATTGATCCTCAATCTTTTTTGGAAACGACCGTACGATATTTGTCAAGATCCCGAAATAGAAAGATGGTTTTAAGTTCTCAGAAACTGTATTTTTGATCAAAATGCCGTTTTCGTTTGTTTCTTATTAAATGTGTTTTTGTTTGGTTCTCATTACAATGTTTTGCGGTTCAGACTGATAATTCATGGTGTGCTGTGATATTCAGTAATTTTGTACAAAATCTGAAAAAAAAAATATATGTATTTTTTAAAAACAAAAGGCTGTAAGTCTCAATTTAATTACACTATAACACATAAAGACTGAAAAAGAGACTAACTGGACCGGACGGTTGTGATTTTATATATATTAATGAAAGAAGGAAACAGCACTTGTTAATAAGACCTCCAACCTCGAAAGTGAGAGTGTGAGTGGCTGTTCTTTGAAGCGGATTGGGTGGCGTAGTGATTAACGCGTCGGCAAGGTATGCCGGAGGTCCCGGGCTCGAGGTCTGGTCGAGTCAGTCACTTTTTTACTTTTGTGTGTTATGGACTTCGCACCTATAGAGGATCTGGTTTGTAAAAAGCGGTTGTTTCCTTTTTTCATTAGTATATATTAATTACACTATTTAATAAGGTTTTTACTAATGGATATGAAAATAGTCCATTCTCCTCCATCCTGTAGTAAAGGATTAAAGTCCAATTCATAATTTAAGAGAAGCGGGTATTTTCGCATATTTGCCTTCATTGCTATAGTCCGCGTCACCCGAATTGTTGTGTGGCATCAGCCAATAAGCTCGCAGTGCGCTGTTACTAAACCTTCAGAGAGGAATCTAATCATCCATAATTGTCCACAAATACGAACAAAATCAATTATAATTAACTTCTAAATAAGCAGCAGGAGAAATTGAGGGATATGAATTTAAGGAAATTCGTGAAATTTTCCAGCAGATAATAATGATAATGATATTATTATTCCGGGGAGCAACAGGATTGCGCACACTATAGATCCCGAATTGCGCACAAATCTCTTGGTCTTTCTAAACACAGATTTTTGCCCAACGTTGCCACAATGGTAGATTTAATATCTGTGCGCAAAGAAGGTTTTCCTTTAGACTAGGATAGAAACAGCAATTAGAAATACAATTCATATTATATTGTGAATTAACTAAATATAATTTGGTCAGTAGATACAAGAAGTCATGATACCTCCAAATTTACAATCCAAATGTTAAAATTTTCTTGTCTCATAATCTGAATTTCTTTGGAGTTCTAGAACCTATTTTTAGGTACTAAAGTATCGTCTTCATTATTCGATTAAAAAAGAACCAATAAAGCTTTTTACTTTTTTTCAAGTCGAGAGGCACTGTAGAACACGTTACGTATGGTTTCACGCCTTCCTGCGTCGAGACATAGGAGGTGATGGCGTCATAACTTTAAAAAAATATTTTTGTTAGGCTTATTTTCATTATTTTTTGGCGGGCTTACTTTCGCACCTAGAAGATTGAAATTTTGTACAAACATTCAGTCCACCGAGTACTATTTATTAGATTTTTCCGAATCTCTGCGTTAGCACAAGGTGGATCCAGAGGGGCAAAAAGGTAAATAAAAGGGATTTTGTGGTTTTAAAAAAAATCGCGATTTTCCCGTCTCGGATACATGATGGAGACATGTGAAAGGTCCGTTTGAAAGGCAGTTTTATTCTGAAGATAATAAAGGGCGACTGTAATTCTAGGATAAATAGGGATGTCTCAGGAAATGTTCTGCCTGAGATCAAGGTATTTTACAGTAATCTGGGGCATTGTGGGGATTATTGATAGTTTTCCCGCCCTGACTGTTCAAGATAAAAGCTTGAAATTTTGTACAGGCATTTAGTACACCCCTTAGTGTTTTCCAGTTGAGTTTTAGGTCTCTGCATTAACACAGTTGGGGTCCAGAGGGGCTCAATTTTTTTTAATAAAAAGAAATATTTTCAAAGAAAAATCCCGATTTCTCTAAAAATTTCCCGCCTCAGGGACATGATAAGGAGATGTGAATGGTACCGTTTGAAAGGTTGCTCTATTGTAAAAAGAAAACGAGGTATGAACCATGATCCTATGATAAACAGGGATGATGCTGTAGCCGCTTGACTTCATCATCATCATCATAGGTATTCTGCCTTTATTGGCAGGTCACTTGCCGCTTGACTGAAAGTCTCTAATTTACCTTAAAAACCGGAATCTATAAGGGTTAAGCATTTCATACTGCTTCAATATAGTGTTATGTTTCTTTAAATCTTCCTTTTTGTGTGTATCCTTTCGCAATTGATCTTAATTTCAATTTTGTTTCTGATTGTATCTTCAACAAAGAAGAGATCACCTGATAAATATCTGGACCAAATGAATAAAATTATTAATTGTAATGTTTGTGTCCGCCCTATTTTCGTTCGAGGAACTACTGAGGGTTCTGAAGCCCATATTCTAGGTGGGAACCTAAATAAAACAAAGCAAACATTTATGATGACATTCTTAATGTTAATAATAATAATAATAATAATAATAATAATAATAATAATAATATAGTATACATACTTCCCACTACTAGCCAAGTTTTAGGGAAAAATTGAAAATTGAAAAAGTGAATAATTTTCTCCATTGTCGTAAAGTTTTGCTTTGGTAAATTTATTGAGGTCTGTCGTTAACGTCTGGTCATATAGTAGGATACTTGTTACAATAATATGTGCGATACAATAAACTTAAATTACAATATTATTAGTATAATACAACGATGTGAGTAAACTACTTCCTTACACTAATTACACTGCATTCCAATATCATCCTTGCAAAATTACACGATTCACTTATTAATAATATGGAACCTGTCAATATATGTCTTAAATAACCTTCCTAAATCTAGTTAGAATATATAATTAGAAACAGTATGATGTAGCTACCTGCTAGTTTTATTACATACTCTACGACTATGCACAGTAAATGCTATCATTGTTCATACCTAATGTTACTCGCACAAGTTAGGACGATAATCTTAGCTTCTTCATTTATAAACAGTACCTTTTCTCCATCATAACTGAACTCAACTTCTCTTTCGATCACTTACTGAAGCTTGGGGTCCCGGGTTCGATCCCAGCCCCCGCCAAGTGAACTTTGTGGTGGACAAACACCGTGTGCGTGGGTTTTCTCGGGGTTCTCCCGTTTCCTCCCACTTTATTCATTCCACCATTTCATTCATTACTCATCATCACCGTCTCCTTTAGCCTAACCGGCATAACCGTGGGACGTAAAACTCAAAGATTTCATTTCATTTCAAAGATTTCATTTCATTTTATTTTTGTTTTGCTCAGCGAGTAGTTTAAATCAATATTAATCAACATTAACGAGGTTAAACCCCAAAAATCGGCCGTTCAAAGTTAAACCTAGTTTATCCACCATTTGATCGAGACTTGACGTTGAATGTTTTCGCGCAACATTTTCACTGAACTTGGTTATGAACTTCGTTCAACAGTTGAACTTCGTTGATGCACACGGCCGATATTTAAGATGTAGAATGAACTTCAATTTAGTCGTATTTTTGGTTGCTAATAAACCAAATTTCCACACATAAGATAAACCTCAGCCCTAAAACTAAGTTTCAATGATTGATTTTAAACATTTGCTAGTATATAAATAACAATTGTTTGTGAAGATTTGAGACTTTTCAAGTGTGGCCCTTTTGAGAGGTTGAACATAGCTGATTTTCGAAAGATTGCAACATTTGAAGACCTATAACAAAATAATATAATGTAACTCTCAGGTATCAATTTTCCTTAGGGAGCAGTCTATATTATGAAACCTATATGTAGAAAGGAAATTAACTGAGAGTTTTATCTTTTTCTTTAAAATTTTTAATATAAAAAATGGCAATTTGCGTTTTGTAAATTTTTGTAATGTAGTAAGCTTAGAGTGCACTGGACACAAAATGTTGTACATTTATTTATTTATTTATTTATTTGAAATCAATATTTCCAAAAATAACGGAACTACTGCGTTCGCTGCAAACCTTTGTAAAGTGTGAAATAGCCATACGCACCTCTACAAAATGGCCCCTGACAAAAGAACTGAGCACCAGAAAGTGAATGAATGGCTGTTTTCGACTCTCTAAATGCAGTGCAACTTTGTATACAGAAATTATAAAATAATGCATTTTGTCAACAATTATCATTGGTGGATTTCATATGAATTTACCCAATCGCGAGTTCTAGTCCAATTTGTATTCTTTTTAAGTTATTATATTTTTTTATATTTCATGAATATGGAAATAATGGGTAAAAACGTTCAACTTTTGTCAATGCTGCAACATTAAAGTTTATTGTATTATTTTCCAAATCCATTAACAAACTTTCAAATGTTGTATCCTGACTTGGGAAGCTGGGCAACCAGAATTTTGTGGCATCACAACTTTTGAACAATAAGTGCCAGTGTAGTGAAACTGCTTCCCAGAAAAGACCCATCTGTGTAGATGTTTTAAGTATAAACCATAAGGAAGGAGTTTGACATTTGTCCTCACGAGGTTGGAAATATAAGAAAGTGATTTTTTATTCTATTTATTTATTTTTACGAAACATGAAAAATCCTGACTGAGTGGGAATATATTATTTTGAAACAAGAACGACATTGATACCAAGTGCAGACATCCCACGGTCTTATAATGGTATGCCATTAAAAACACATGTTTTTCCGACCTTATGGAATAATATGGTAACACTGACGACACCAGACGGTGTCAATATATATAATACTACCTAGCTATCCTACGGACAGATTGTTACAAACAAACAAGACACTTGCCAACAAGTGGGGAAATCACTGCCAAGGCAGCTAGACTATTATGTTTCCGTTGGTGTCAAGTGTTGTTCTCGTTTCAGAACGATACATTCCTTCCAAGTATACCCATTAACATTCCCATTTCTAAACAAACTATGTCACACTTGACTATAATTCGTGACTTTTCACGTTTCGTAATTATTATTATTATTATTATTATTATTATTATTATTATTATTAATAGTAAACTTCACATGTTTCTGGTATTTTTGAGGACGAATAACGAACCCCCTCCCAATGGTTTGTATCTCAAAAATATCTACATTGACGGGGCTATCCTGAGTGCAGATTCATTTAATTCACACTCATTTTTCTAAAGTTCTGATGCTCCAAACTTTGGGTTGTGCGACTTTCTGGATACCCTGTACTATTATACAACTTGCCTTATTCATCTGACTTAACTGAAGAATGTTGCTTAATTCTATGACGTTGTGTGCTTTTTTTTTTTTTTTTTGCAACGTAAAAAAAGAAATGTTAGTACAGTTCCTGTTTCCCTGTTAACTCCTCTCGCATTAAAATCACCTAATATTATGCAATTACGTCAAGTTATTATAAATATTATTTTGTTTTTTACAAATAAGAGACAATAATTTATTAAATTCTGTAATGGTGGGGTATTAAGATACTAATAGGATGTATTGTCAGGGTTTAAATATTCATTATTATCACACCTAGCCTATCGTGAAGGACATTTATCATCTTTCACAAGTATTTGCTTTTTTATTATAATAACGTACTCGCCTTCCTTAGTATTCTTCAAACTAATAACTTTCTAATAGTCATAATAATAATAATAGTAATAATATTAATAGTAATAAACAATAGTTTTCAATTGCAATACATTTTAGAATGTAGTGATATCCGATCAAAATCACAAATGTGAACAAATATGGCCAAATGGTTGTTTAACTAACAGTTTGTTCAACCAAAAAAATTCAATAGAAATCTAATTCACTTGAAAGTTACAGAGATATCAATTTGAAGATATTTGTTTCTTTTCTTCTCAATTTATTTCTAAGTTTTTTATCTTTCATATTCGTTCCTTAGGTCGTTATACTTTTAAAATAACAAAGTTTAATTTCGGGAGACTTACATTTATCGATCTATCCTAACGAACTATTCCTATAGAGTAACGAACATGATCGTTCATCATCATACAAATATCTCTTTCTTACAGTGGTCCCCAACCTTGTTTCCCATTCGTAACTTCTGCATCCTTCACGACCTTCGTAAATTCTTCCCGCTCAGTAGGTCATACTTGCTGTTTGTCTGACCCATTCTACGATTTCGGAAGCAGCATTGAATTCGCAAAATTTCAAATAATAATAATAATAATAATAATAATAATAATAATAATAATAATAATATTTGCTTTTTCTTCATAAGTTTCCGAAGTCCGTGTTGTACATTGGAATAGCATTTTGTACTCATTTCTAAAAAAAATTATTAAAAAATTAATTTGTATAATTATTTAGTTTTCAGCAACACTGAAATCTTGAATAGCAATACTACGACAGAAAAATTTCAACCATGCCCCGTCCATTTCTCGTTTGTTATTATTGCTATAGAGGCGTCCAAAATTTGGATTTTTCTGATACTGTTGCATCCTTAGTTTGCAACATTGAATAATAAATTTGAAATTTCCGGTTAACAGGAAAATTTGAAATTTCTAATAACGTGACGTAATGTGATTTTAAAAAAATATTATTTTGTATTTAGTCGGCAACTCAAACAATGACCCTCTTTCGATGTCTATATCATGCATTTTCTACCTATTAATTTAAAAGTTATAATGGGGTATCAAGAAAAATGTTCCGCATATATATATATATGGCGAAAAGTATAGACCAACTTGGGTGCACAAATGCTTCCTTTCGGAATTATAAGCGGCCGAGAAACCTGAAAAAGGTGATCTTCAAAGGTCCTCAGCTTCAAAATTATGGGATCTATCGTAGTCGGGTCAAAACTTCACTTAGGAACTAATATGTGTCCTATCCAACACGTTTCAGAATCCTGCGGTACTTCCGCAATAGTTTTTATACAGGGAGTTGGTAAGTACTTCAGATTATATGCCCGTACACAAACTCCCTCTATAAAAATTGTTGCGTGAATACCTTAGGATTCTTAAGCATGGATATTTGGATAGCGCACATACCAGTTCCTAAGTGAAATCTTGACCCGACTTCGGTAGGTTCCGTAGTTTTGGAGCTGTGGACCTACGCTTTGATACTGAGGCCGAACTGCATGCCAGTGGTTGAAATCGCAGATGGCAGATTTCTACCGCGACGTTATTGAAAAACTTGTGCCACGGTATGATAAATGTCTTAATTTGCATGGCGATTATGTGTATAAATAGATTAAAAGTGTACCTTTCAAACGTAGCCTATATAATATGTTCATTCTGATCCATTTTTATTTCAAAACGTCTGTTACTTTCTGGACAGCCCTCGTAGTTTTGCTAAAGTTTTCTTTGTCCCTGTCAATAGTTTCCACGTATTAATATATGACGTAGCCTAAGAATAGATTATAGCAGACATACTCCTCACGTAAATTTATGGTCTACGGCACATCCTCGATCAAAACCATTGAATATATTGAAACAGTGAAACTAATCCATAAAATAAATTATTTCCAACAATAATTAATATAATAGAAACAACAATGAACAGATATTGTTTTAGGTATCAAAATCACCAAGCAACAGATGAGCGCAGGGAGTTTTTAATAGTGAACGTGTTTTTAAAAGGCGGAAACTAAATATGACTTCAAGCACATCTATTAATCTACGTAATTTAGAGATCCGACCTTCTGACACCTTGTTGGTCCGTCCTACGTCAGCACTTACGTCTTTGCATTCGAGTCTCACATGTGTCTGCATTCTGAAAAATCTATGACTCACATGGAAAATCTCAACAGATCAAGGAATGAATATGGAGTGCGGAATTCTTGTCGTCAACGTTGGTTTTCTAGTTGTACTCAGTGGCTACGACTGAGATTCCAAAGGGTCTTTCCTAGAGAAGGAGCAAGAAACACAAATGAAACAGCTTTGACAAAAGCAAATGATGATGCCCACATGCATTTGAAAGCTAATGCAGTGATGCCAGACCAGCTACAGTGTGATTTCTCACCAAATGACCTCCTGATGGCCAAATAACAAAGACAAATATGGAAGAAGATAATAACATTAATGAAATGGTCATTTATACATCAAGGTTTGTGCTCTACCTATCACTTGATGAGCATTAATGGAGAAATCATGTTGAAAAGAACGGGAAAGCTTTCCGTCTTACTATTCTTCTCGCTAGAACACTTTGATGGGCAAGGGATGACACCATATGTATTTTGTAATCATTTCCAAGTTTATCATGACTTTGCTTCAAACAGTATCGCCATATATGGAAAAGATTGTGATGGGTATGCTTCATCACAATACCACAATCTTTAATATTAGTTTCCAACTATATGTACTCTTACAACAACTATAACCATTATTTCAATCACGTAGACTCAATTCCTCAATACGACCGAACTTCCATTACAACCGCAAATCTATTATACATAAACATAATTAAACACAAACTAAACCCAACCTTCTTACAAGGCTGTCTATAATCTTGATTATGAATTAACTAGAAATGTTACAGTTTCGGAAGTATATCACTTCCTTCTTCAGACTACTACTCCCAACATTTCTAGTTAATTTATAATCAAGATTATAGACAGCCTTGTAAGAAAGTTGGGTTTAGTTTGTGTTTAAAATGGACACAAGGCCTTTTTATCATAATATCCAAAACATAATTACGATCTTCAATTGTCTCTTTTAAAAACTAACACTTTGTCCGATAATTATCAAACTGCTTTACAAACCTTAAAATCCTCCAGGGGTTTGCCAAAAAAAAAAAGAAAAAGAAAAAAAAGAAAAAAAGAAAGAAAAAAAGATAAAACTACCAAAAGCTAACAACTAGCCTAACCCAATACATTTCTTAAGTGTGCTTACTTTTCTTCTTTTTCTTCTCTAGACTCATCAACTTTTGTTCTAGTTCCGTAACTTGTCTCTCAGAATTTGTATTTCTTCATCCCTACATTTAAGCTCTGAAAACATACGAAGTAATATTTCTTGTTTCATATTACACTTCATTTTTTTTCCCTTTTCTTTACTTTGAAATACCGTAGGCCTCCTCTTAGGTTTCTAACCTTATGCCTGCTGCGTCTCTCTCTGTCGTTTTTAAACCCAAGAAGATGGCTACTTCGAGGAAAAAAGGAGGCTACTTCGGAGCATATTAGAATACATGATGTTAAGGATATATAGGCCTACATCATGTATTCTAATATGCTTCGAAGTAGCCTCTTTTTTTTTCTTTTCTTCATAAACAGCTCTGAAGAATCCAATGCCAGGTTTCATTCATCCTTTTTCTTTGATCGGTTGTGTGTTCTGTTACGTCTAATCCAGAAAGCAAACAGTCTTGTACGTCTCTTACGAATCCATTTTCTACAACGTGGAATCAACTGCCTTTGCTGCTGAGTTACTGGAGCGCTTGGAAATTCAAAACTCCTTTCCTCAAATTTGTGTACTGAATCTTTATAATAAAGCATGTGTCTCCAGTTCCTGAACACTTTTCCTTCTTAGCTAAACAGCATTCAAGAAGTCAAATCAACAATAAGAATTAAAGCTGCATAATGGCAGATGTCGTAATTCTCTCTTGTAATGGGGTTGATGGACCCAAAAGATGTTCAATCACTGTCCAATCAACAAAGGCAAACAGCTCGACTGGTCCGTAATCAACTATTGCACACCTAACCACCAGTCCAAAGTACAGAGCAGTGAGAAATGCTGCTGACCACGCCAATCTTTTCCATATATGGCGATACTGTTTGAAGCAAAGTCATGATAAACTTGGAAATGATTACAAAATACATATGGTGTCATCCCTTGCCCATCAAAGTGTTCTAGCGAGAAGAATGGTAAGACGGAAAGCTTTCCCGTTCTTTTCAACATGATTTCTCCATTAATGCTCATCAAGTGATAGGTAGAGCACAAACCTTGATGTATAAATGACCATTTCATTAATGTTATTATCTTCTTCCATATTTGTCTTTGTTATTTGGCCATCAGGAGGTCATTTGGTGAGAAATCACACTGTAGCTGGTCTGGCATCACTGCATTAGCTTTCAAATGCATGTGGGCATCATCATTTGCTTTTGTCAAAGCTGTTTCATTTGTGTTTCTTGCTCCTTCTCTAGGAAAGACCCTTTGGAATCTCAGTCGTAGCCACTGAGTACAACTAGAAAACCAACGTTGACGACAAGAATTCCGCACTCCATATTCATTCCTTGATCTGTTGAGATTTTCCATGTGAGTCATAGATTTTTCAGAATGCAGACACATGTGAGACTCGAATGCAAAGACGTAAGTGCTGACGTAGGACGGACCAACAAGGTGTCAGAAGGTCGGATCTCTAAATTACGTAGATTAATAGATGTGCTTGAAGTCATATTTAGTTTCCGCCTTTTAAAAACACGTTCACTATTAAAAACTCCCTGCGCTCATCTGTTGCTTGGTGATTTTGATACCTAAAACAATATCTGTTCATTGTTGTTTCTATTATATTAATTATTGTTGGAAATAATTTATTTTATGGATTAGTTTCACTGTTTCAATATATTCAATGGTTTTGATCGAGGATGTGCCGTAGACCATAAATTTACGTGAGGAGTATGTCTGCTATAATCTATTCTTAGGCTACGTCATATATTAATACGTGGAAACTATTGACAGGGACAAAGAAAACTTTAGCAAAACTACGAGGGCTGTCCAGAAAGTAACAGACGTTTTGAAATAAAAATGGATCAGAATGAACATATTATATAGGCTACGTTTGAAAGGTACACTTTTAATCTATTTATACACATAATCGCCATGCAAATTAAGACATTTATCATACCGTGGCACAAGTTTTTCAATAACGTCGCGGTAGAAATCTGCCATCTGCGATTTCAACCACTGGCATGCAGTTCGGCCTCAGTATCAAAGCGTAGGTCCACAGCTCCAAAACTACGGAACCTACCGAAGTCGGGTCAAGATTTCACTTAGGAACTGGTATGTGCGCTATCCAAATATCCATGCTTAAGAATCCTAAGGTATTCACGCAACAATTTTTATAGAGGGAGTTTGTGTACGGGCATATAATCTGAAGTACTTACCAACTCCCTGTATAAAAACTATTGCGGAAGTACCGCAGGATTCTGAAACGTGTTGGATAGGACACATATTAGTTCCTAAGTGAAGTTTTGACCCGACTACGATAGATCCCATAATTTTGAAGCTGAGGACCTTTGAAGATCACCTTTTTCAGGTTTCTCGGCCGCTTATAATTCCGAAAGGAAGCATTTGTGCACCCAAGTTGGTCTATACTTTTCGCCATATATATATATATGCGGAACATTTTTCTTGATACCCCATTATAACTTTTAAATTAATAGGTAGAAAATGCATGATATAGACATCGAAAGAGGGTCATTGTTTGAGTTGCCGACTAAATACAAAATAATATTTTTTTAAAATCACATTACGTCACGTTATTAGAAATTTCAAATTTTCCTGTTAACCGGAAATTTCAAATTTATTATTCAATGTTGCAAACTAAGGATGCAACAGTATCAGAAAAATCCAAATTTTGGACGCCTCTACAGCAATAATAACAAACGAGAAATGGACGGGGCATGGTTGAAATTTTTCTGTCGTAGTATTGCTATTCAAGATTTCAGTGTTGCTGAAAACTAAATAATTATACAAATTAATTTTTTAATAATTTTTTTTAGAAATGAGTACAAAATGCTATTCCAATGTACAACACGGACTTCGGAAACTTATGAAGAAAAAGCAAATATTATTATTATTATTATTATTATTATTATTATTATTATTATTATTATTATTATTATTATTATTATTATTATTATTATTATTATTATTTGAAATTTTGCGAATTCAATGCTGCTTCCGAAATCGTAGAATGGGTCAGACAAACAGCAAGTATGACCTACTGAGCGGGAAGAATTTACGAAGGTCGTGAAGGATGCAGAAGTTACGAATGGGAAACAAGGTTGGGGACCACTGTAAGAAAGAGATATTTGTATGATGATGAACGATCATGTTCGTTACTCTATAGGAATAGTTCGTTAGGATAGATCGATAAATGTAAGTCTCCCGAAATTAAACTTTGTTATTTTAAAAGTATAACGACCTAAGGAACGAATATGAAAGATAAAAAACTTAGAAATAAATTGAGAAGAAAAGAAACAAATATCTTCAAATTGATATCTGTAACTTTCAAGTGAATTAGGTTTCTATTGAATTTTTTTGGTTGAACAAACTGTTAGTTAAACAACCATTTGGCCATATTTGTTCACATTTGTGATTTTGATCGGATATCACTACATTCTAAAATGTATTGCAATTGAAAACTATTGTTTATTACTATTAATATTATTACTATTATTATTATTATGACTATTAGAAAGTTATTAGTTTGAAGAATACTAAGGAAGGCGAGTACGTTATTATAATAAAAAAGCAAATACTTGTGAAAGATGATAAATGTCCTTCACGATAGGCTAGGTGTGATAATAATGAATATTTAAACCCTGACAATACATCCTATTAGTATCTTAATACCCCACCATTACAGAATTTAATAAATTATTGTCTCTTATTTGTAAAAAACAAAATAATATTTATAATAACTTGACGTAATTGCATAATATTAGGTGATTTTAATGCGAGAGGAGTTAACAGGGAAACAGGAACTGTACTAACATTTCTTTTTTTACGTTGCAAAAAAAAAAAAAAAAAAAAGCACACAACGTCATAGAATTAAGCAACATTCTTCAGTTAAGTCAGATGAATAAGGCAAGTTGTATAATAGTACAGGGTATCCAGAAAGTCGCACAACCCAAAGTTTGGAGCATCAGAACTTTAGAAAAATGAGTGTGAATTAAATGAATCTGCACTCAGGATAGCCCCGTCAATGTAGATATTTTTGAGATACAAACCATTGGGAGGGGGTTCGTTATTCGTCCTCAAAAATACCAGAAACATGTGAAGTTTACTATTAATAATAATAATAATAATAATAATAATAATAATAATAATAATAATAATAATAATAATTTACGAAACGTGAAAAGTCACGAATTATAGTCAAGTGTGACATAGTTTGTTTAGAAATGGGAATGTTAATGGGTATACTTGGAAGGAATGTATCGTTCTGAAACGAGAACAACACTTGACACCAACGGAAACATAATAGTCTAGCTGCCTTGGCAGTGATTTCCCCACTTGTTGGCAAGTGTCTTGTTTGTTTGTAACAATCTGTCCGTAGGATAGCTAGGTAGTATTATATATATTGACACCGTCTGGTGTCGTCAGTGTTACCATATTATTCCATAAGGTCGGAAAAACATGTGTTTTTAATGGCATACCATTATAAGACCGTGGGATGTCTGCACTTGGTATCAATGTCGTTCTTGTTTCAAAATAATATATTCCCACTCAGTCAGGATTTTTCATGTTTCGTAAAAATAAATAAATAGAATAAAAAATCACTTTCTTATATTTCCAACCTCGTGAGGACAAATGTCAAACTCCTTCCTTATGGTTTATACTTAAAACATCTACACAGATGGGTCTTTTCTGGGAAGCAGTTTCACTACACTGGCACTTATTGTTCAAAAGTTGTGATGCCACAAAATTCTGGTTGCCCAGCTTCCCAAGTCAGGATACAACATTTGAAAGTTTGTTAATGGATTTGGAAAATAATACAATAAACTTTAATGTTGCAGCATTGACAAAAGTTGAACGTTTTTACCCATTATTTCCATATTCATGAAATATAAAAAAATATAATAACTTAAAAAGAATACAAATTGGACTAGAACTCGCGATTGGGTAAATCCATATGAAATCCACCAATGATAATTGTTGACAAAATGCATTATTTTATAATTTCTGTATACAAAGTTGCACTGCATTTAGAGAGTCGAAAACAGCCATTCATTCACTTTCTGGTGCTCAGTTCTTTTGTCAGGGGCCATTTTGTAGAGGTGCGTATGGCTATTTCACACTTTACAAAGGTTTGCAGCGAACGCAGTAGTTCCGTTATTTTTGGAAATATTGATTTCAAATAAATAAATAAATAAATAAATGTACAACATTTTGTGTCCAGTGCACTCTAAGCTTACTACATTACAAAAATTTACAAAACGCAAATTGCCATTTTTTATATTAAAAATTTTAAAGAAAAAGATAAAACTCTCAGTTAATTTCCTTTCTACATATAGGTTTCATAATATAGACTGCTCCCTAAGGAAAATTGATACCTGAGAGTTACATTATATTATTTTGTTATAGGTCTTCAAATGTTGCAATCTTTCGAAAATCAGCTATGTTCAACCTCTCAAAAGGGCCACACTTGAAAAGTCTCAAATCTTCACAAACAATTGTTATTTATATACTAGCAAATGTTTAAAATCAATCATTGAAACTTAGTTTTAGGGCTGAGGTTTATCTTATGTGTGGAAATTTGGTTTATTAGCAACCAAAAATACGACTAAATTGAAGTTCATTCTACATCTTAAATATCGGCCGTGTGCATCAACGAAGTTCAACTGTTGAACGAAGTTCATAACCAAGTTCAGTGAAAATGTTGCGCGAAAACATTCAACGTCAAGTCTCGATCAAATGGTGGATAAACTAGGTTTAACTTTGAACGGCCGATTTTTGGGGTTTAACCTCGTTAATGTTGATTAATATTGATTTAAACTACTCGCTGAGCAAAACAAAAATAAAATGAAATGAAATCTTTGAAATGAAATGAAATCTTTGAGTTTTACGTCCCACGGTTATGCCGGTTAGGCTAAAGGAGACGGTGATGATGAGTAATGAATGAAATGGTGGAATGAATAAAGTGGGAGGAAACGGGAGAACCCCGAGAAAACCCACGCACACGGTGTTTGTCCACCACAAAGTTCACTTGGCGGGGGCTGGGATCGAACCCGGGACCCCAAGCACCAGAGGTGAACGCTCTACCACTGAGCCACCGCGACCTGAAATCTTTGAGTTTTACGTCCCACGATTATGCCGGTTAGGCTAAAGGAGACGGTTTTGATGAGAAATGAATGAAATGGTGGAATGAAGAAAGTGGGAGGAAACGGGAGAACCCCGAGAAACCCCACGCACACGGTGTTTGTCCACCACAAAGTTCACTTGGCGGGAGCAGGGTTTGAACCCAGGACACGCACGTGAGCAGAACAACGTTTATTGTAAAAATTACTAACGTGTAACAGTTTCGCGAACTATCCACTTTGGCTTCATCAATATGTTTTTTTAAATAATAAACTTTTTTTTTTTTTTTTTTTTTTTTTTGCTCAGTGAGTATTTGAAATCAAATTTACTGTATATATACTAAAAAGCAAAGCTTGGACAAGGGATAACATTAATCTATATAGCTATGAATTTTGTATGCAATATCGGACAGTGATATTGACCATTTGAAAGATGTACAATGTTTAGAAGATGTTATTAGTTCACAGTGTGTAATAGAAGATCGCTGCAATCCTTTTGCAATAAAGATTTCAGAAAACAGTAGTTTTGATGTTATTGGGAAAAGTCGAACAACAGATAAGTTTACCTATAAGAAGAAATAAGTATGTTTAAGACTTCTAAATAGTTTGAAGTTTTTCGAATAACATACACAGTGAAGTAAATATATAATTAATTACATTTAGGGGGCCGCGGTGGCTCAGTGGTGCTTGAGGTTCCGGGTTCGATCCCAGCCCCCGCCAAGTGAACTTTCTGGTGGACAAACACCGTGTGCATGGGTTTTCTCGGGGTTCTCCCGTTTCCTCCCACTTTCTTCATTCCACCATTTCATTCATTACTCATCATCACCGTCTTCTTTAGCCTAACCGGCATAACCGTGGGACGTAAAACTCAAAGATTTCATTTCATTTCATTTGGCATTCTACATACTGTTTATAATGGAGACACAATTTTCCCACAATCGGCTATCGTGACACCGATACATTTTTCTGTTTAACAATAACAAAAAGTGTAGTAAATATTTGCAATAAACTTACATAAGAGACAAAGTTAATCTTATCATATAAATATTATTTTTGTAGTTTATTCAAAGTGTAGTTACAGCTATAAGCAACTCGTTGTGTTAATATGTTGTTCACGTTCCTTAATACTGATTGCTAAAGACGAAAGGATTTCGACAAGTGCAACAATTATAGTTGATGCCACACACGATTAAATGTTCCGATTCACTGCTCTGATTATATGTGATTTGTATACCTAAAATGAAATGAAATGAAATCTATAAGTTTTATTTCCCACGGTTATGCCGGCTAGGCTAAAGGAAACGGTGATGATGATAAATGAAGGCAATTGTGAAATGCAGAAAATTGGAGGAAACGGGAGAACCTCGAGAAAATCCACGCATACGGTGTTTGTCCACTACAAAGCTCACTTGGCGCGAGTTGGGATCGAACCAAAAACTCCATGCACCAGAGGTGAACGTTCTACCACTGAGCCACCGCGACCCCTCTATACGTGAAGTACTCACGCAAACCACAGTAATCGGAGTAGTAAATTGAAACAGTCTGAAGTAATAGACTACGAAATATTAACCAGTAGAAGTGCAAAATATGTATATTCTTCAGAAAATATATTCATTTTCAAAGAGCTTAAGAAAAGAAATATTCCACAAGTGACTCTATTTTCTACGTGATATGACTATGTTGTAATCTACCCTAATAATCATTACCATAAAACTAACCTTTAGTAACAAGTACCATAAAACATACATAGGCATTCGTGTTCCGGGAAACTTGACTCCGGATTACTGTGCAAGAGTGCAAGAATGGGAATCAGTCTCCATCACTTGATGCGATACGCGTGAGCAGGAACGGATTAAGAGCGGAGCCAATGGAGCCCAGGCTCCGGGAGCCTTCAAAGATCCCTCTCTTTAATACTAAAATATAGGAACCAACTTACTATATTATAGGTTTCAGACTCATCTACAACGTAATCTTTTCGAATTAGCAAGTGAATACGAAAATACCTAATATGCTTCGTATCGTATCCCAGTAGAGCGCAGCAACGTCATTACAGCCTTCGCTTCGGAGAGGAGGGAGAAATCTCCGGTTTCAGTAGAATTTATTGTTTTTTATTCGTACGAGGAACGTTCCGAAAGTAATTTTCGTCATTTGTTTTGAATGAGAAGATGGTACACCAGGTGAAATAAACAATCGCCATAAAAAAAAAAAAAAAAACACCCGTTGCTCGTTCAACGACGAAAGCAGCGTGAGCGGAGACGGAATGAGGCATTCGCAAAGCGCCGAAGAAGAGAGAGTAGCAGCAGATCGGCATGCCCGAGGTTATTCGAGTACAAATCACGTTGGCAGACAGACATGTGCTGACAACCTGGTCGCCTGGAAGTGTGTGCTGTTATTCGGTATGAATGGGCACGTGGGACTAGTGCATCCGTCATCCATGAACGCCTATAGACCATGGTAGAGTAAAGAGGTCATGTCTCATTAAATGGTTGGTTGCTGGTGTTGCATGTTCAGTGGAGGATGAAAGTCGAAGTGGGCGTCCCACCACATCCATGAATAAAACCAACATTGCTAGAGTACAGGACAAGGTGTTAGCGGACAAGCGCATAACGATGTGAGATGTGTTGTCCATACTGCGTATTGGTCATGCTCAGGCCCATCTCCATGATGTGTTGGATTACTGAAAAGTATCTGCAAGAAGTGTTCCGGGAAACTTGACTCCGGATTACTGTGCAAGAGTGCAAGAATGGGAATCAGTCTCCATCACTTGATGCGATACGCGTGAGCAGGAACGGATTAAGAGCGGAGCCAATGGAGCCCAGGCTCCGGGAGCCTTCAAAGATCCCTCTCTTTAATACTAAAATATAGGAACCAACTTACTATATTATAGGTTTCAGACTCATGCTAATTTTTTCCCGCTCGCGGTATCGCTAGAATTAAGTCTTCCTCCACCAGCGTCTTCACGATACTTATTTTGTGAAGGAGTGAGCTATTTTGGGCTTCTATTCAACAGCTCCGACTTTCCAAAATTTATATGGGTGCATATCAATGGTGGGATGTGTTAATCTGTATGTTTTCAGGGAAGTCTTGATGTTTGATTATTTTTACTTAAAATCTTTTATGAACACTGTCATAAAGGCCTGTTGCGTGATAAAGTAAAATGTACCGCTACTATAAGGATAAGTTGGGGCTGACCTAGTCCAGTCGGTAACACGGCTGACTTAAACTCAAGAGAAACGGGTTCAAACCCGGGTCCAAACAAAATCTTGTGGGTGCGGCGCACCCACATGATCATTTGTGTGGGTGCTGGAGCCCCGGAGCACCCACATAGTCGCATGCCTCTATTGCAAACCAAATTATTAGCTTGTGGTCACAATTCCTTTGAAATCTCTGTCATTACTGAGAGCAAATCTAGGAGGTTTTCCAAATCTCCTTAACAATAAAACGTTCCTATTCAAATCAATCTGTGCTCTCTCAGATACTAAAAAGTCATTCCCTAACAACATATCTTGGAAAAAATTACTTACTTAATTAAAATTGCGAAAAGCATGAAGAAAAGTTCTCCCATTAATTTTGAAACGTACAATTGCCGTCTTGTTTATCAAAAGAGAATTCTGACTAATTCCTTTTATTCGTGTGTCGATATTCAATATCTTAGTCTTAGGTGAAACTAAATCCTTTCCAATTATTGACATCTGCAAAGCAGAATCTAATACAGCATCAGCATTCTTATTTTCAATCAATAATGGCCTTAAGATCGTATTATTAATAACGCTGGAATTATTCGTAACATATTGCCCATTTGAAGCAGTCGGCTCTAGGGCCCCAAAAGCGTTAATCCGCCCCTGCGCGTGAGGGAGAAATGCGTTCCTGTTCAGAATCATCACAGTCGATGAGACATAGGTGCACCACTTTAGCCCACAAACCAAGACCACCTCAATGACGTGAAAGCATCTCCCAGAACCAGTGACAAAAAAATCTAAAGTGTCACCCTCAGCAGGAAAGGTTATGGCCACAGTGTTTTGGAACGCGAGAGTGTGATTCTCCTTGATTTACTCCATGAAGAGACTATCAATGTGACATGCTACTGTAAACCATTACCAAATTCAGGCACGCCATTCGACGAAAGAGACCAGGGCTTTTGAGTGAAGGTGTTGTGCTCTTGGACGACAATGCAAAACCACACACAGGAAAGGCTCACACAAGATCAGATTCGTCGCTTAGGATGGGAGAGATTGAATCACTCTGCCTATAGCCCCGATCTTGACCCCATCGTACTTTCACTTTTCTTTTTTCTTTCTTTTTTTCGCATTAAAAGCCGCACTCTCGGGACGTCACTTCCAAAACAATGCTGAGGTGGGGCAGGCTGTGAGACAATGCCTTGCATCGTAGGGCCCGGAGTTTTACACGAGTGGTTTCTTGAAACTCATTGCATGCTACGACAAATATCTCAATGTCGGTGGCGATTATATCGAAAAAATAGTGCAAGGTATATAGTTCATGATGCCATCGTGTATTCGTGTTTGGCAATACAGTTTCCATGTGAAAAATGGCAAAACTTTCTTTCGGAACGTCCCTCGTACATAATTATATTATGTACTAACTAAACTACCCATGCAATATCTCTCACAAAAGAAAGTTCATATTTTTCGCTGGATATATTTTTAACCCACTGACCATCAAAGACTCCCTAGAATTTGGGAGGAATACATAAAAGATCTGTATGATCAGAAGAACCGCCCCAACGATATTGCGATCGAAGCAGAGGAAGAGGTGGATGATGATGAAAAAGGACTCAGTATATTGAAAAGTGAAGTAGTACAAGCAATCAAAGACATGCGAAGGAGAAAGGCCACTGGAGAAGACGACATATCAGTAGATTTGCTCAAGGGATTAGCAGACAACGCAATGAAAGTACTGACTTCACTTATTAACAAGATCTACCTGAGTGGAGAATGGCCAAAGGATTTTCTTGATGTTACAATGATTGCATTGCCCAAGAAAAAGCAAGCAAAGAAGTGCAGCGATCACAGAACCATTGCCCTGATTTCCCATACTGGAAAGATCATTGCACGCATACTGAATAGGCGGCTGGAAAGAAAGATAGACGAGAGGTTAGAAGAAGATCAATTTGGATTCCGGAAAGGAAAAGGCACTAAAGATGCTATTGGATTGATGAGAATTATATCAGAAAGAATTCTTGATGTAAAGGAAGAGTTTTGTTTGTGCTTCATCGACTGGCGAAAAGCTTTCGACAGAGTCAATTGGACGGAACTTCTGAAAATACTTAAAGAAATCGGATTCAACTGGAGAAATCGACGACTCATTCAAAACCTGTACACAGGACAACGAGTGAAGTTGCGCTTGAATGAAGGAGAAACTAATAGTGTGGAGATTGGAAGAGGAGTCAGACAAGAATGTAGTTTGTCGCCCCAATTATTCAACATTTACAGTGAATGTTCAATGAAGGAAGCATTAATCTGAATTGGAGATTTCAAGATTGGAGAGCAGATCATTAACAAGATTAGGTATGCAGATGATACGGTTGTTATAGCTAGAACCGAAGAAGATTACAGGAGATGATGACAAAATAGTTAACACTGGAAAACTGTATGGAATGGAAATTAACATCGAAAAGTCGAAAGTCATGAGAATATCACGTGGAAACACGCCCTTACGGATCAGAGTAGAACAAAGAGAACTTGAAGAGGTCGATAAATTCAAGTATCTGGGTAGTATTTTGTCGAGAGACGTTTACTGCACCAAAGAGATCAGGTCAAGAATTGCCATAGCTAAAGAAGCATTCAACAAGAAAAGATCACTCTTAACCAGCAGTCTCAATATTGGACTTAAGAAGTTGGTCAAGTGCTATATATGGAGCATTGGATTGTATGGTTCAGAGACTTGGACATTACGGAAGTTAGAGAAGAAATATTTGAAGAGCTTCTAAATGTGATGTTGGAGGAAGATGGAGAAGATAGAATGGACAGAGAGAGCAACAAACGAAGATGTTTTAAAACAGATAGGAGAGAAGAAAACACTTCTAGCCACCATCCTTCGTAGAAAGGTCAATTGGATTGGACACATCTTGCGAAGAAATTGTTTTCTTCACAGCGCCATAGAAGGAAAGATGGAAGGGAAGCGAGGAATAGGAAGAAGAAGAACACAGCTGATCGATGATTTGAAAGATAGGAGAAAATATTGGGAGTTAAAAGAGGAAGCTGAAGATCGACAAAAGTGGAAGAAACATTTCCAGGTCAAAATCTAAAAGTGAAAAAAAAATCCTTAGTCCCATTACCTGCCGAAAGACAGAATACTTAATAATAATAATAATAATAATAATAATAATAATAATAATAATAATAATAATTTTTTAGTTTCATAAAGCAATGGAACATATGAAAAAATCTTTGGAGTAGAACATATGAGAAAATCAACTCGCTTAATAATGTAATTGGTCTTATTAAAACATTTAAAGCTGTGGATTCTGGTAACAAAACATAGTGATAACAAAACATACAGTTTACGCAATACATACCACAAATAGTGTAATAAGCAGGGAAAACAAAAAAAAAAAAAAAACTGTTATATGGTAAGTTTCACAGAACAGAAAGATAAAAACAAATGACTTGCATGTTTAATGTTTATAGTGGAATGCAACATCAGTATATGGCGTAGGGGATAACATTCTTACCTACCACTCAGCTGATCTGTGTTCGAATCTTTATTCAATACACTTTGTCTTTTTTTCTTTTCGTCGAAGGAACAGTTATTTAGTGTAGTATTACAGTTTTTGATTTGGTTTTATTCTGTTAGATTTTTCTTATTGTATTTTAAGGTAATAATATAAGGCTACAAGTATGATTTTATATCAAAAGCTAGAGTGTTCTAGATTTTTTGTATTAATAAAATATAGAAAGGAGTTTACATTCGAAACTAAATATAACACATATAATTGAAACGAAAATAGCAAGTGGCTTCCAATTTATTCAACCAGAATTTCTGTCTCTGTTCGTCCGTCTACCTGTTTCACCATAATTGCTGTAAAAGTTATTCGGTCTAAATGGAACTTGGTATATATTTTCCTCCAATCTTTGAAAATAACCTTATTGCTTGCTGTTGCAAGAATCTAAATCTCAAATGGGACACTTAAATGTTCCGTTTTAAGCAGTAATGAGCATAGTGTCCTGCAAGTGTTACGTGAAATGTAAATGATGAGAGCAATTCTACATTCCCTCGTTAAAATGACTGGATATACAAAGTTATCTTTCATAATACTCATTGGGAATGTTAAGGACATGCAGCCCTTCCCACTGGTCTAGTGATTATCAGATGTGAGTTTGGTGCACGTGGTCTCGGGGTCGATTCCAAGAAGACAACACAAAAGTTAATTTTACATTCACTTTCATTAATCATGCGTCTCATCTAGCCTAAAGGGCAAAACTATGGGACATTAAAATACAACAGTTCATTTCATTTCATTTTAGTTCATGCCTAGAACTTCTAAATGCTCTTCACTGCTTTAAACTTTTATAATGTGTTACTTGTATATTTTATAACTTAAACGATTGCTGGCACCCAATGCAATCTGAGAATCAGAGGTTGACAGACACCTCGATTCATATGCGTCACTATTTTGAAATTTAAAATTCTGGTCACTTTATAAGAGCCTAGTTTTAAGCGTCTTTTCTGACACCAATTAAACCACAGACGAAATACCTCATTGAATGAATGAATGTGAGGGAGTATATTAAAGATCAGAGTAAGATTTTATTGAATTATTTATTGAATCATATTTTATTACTGTAGGTGCTATTAATTTTATTTTCGTAAAGAAACAAGTTACTGTTCGCATATACAAATATAATTAAATATTTTCCTTTTTGAAAAAAAAAAAAAAAAAAAAGACGCGGTTCCCTGGGTGTCCGTGGACCACAGATTAGGAGACACAACTGATTTATTGGAAAAGTACACTTACAGAATTAACAAATTGCTGCATTCTATGACACATTTGATAGGAGTATGCAATTTAGTATTTTTTTTGTTAGTATTAGTTGCAATTTAGAGTTTATTAGAAAAAGTACATTTCCTATTCACAAAACAAACGGTGTTTTTGTAATCATATCTGATGCATTAGTATTGTTCATGGTCTATTCACAGATTAAATCTTATCAGTTAGCTAAATGGACTTTCCAAGCAATTATCTTTCTTTCTTCATGACAAAAATTCTTGGTTTCTTTTCTTCTAATAACAAACCTAAACACGCCACATCAGACTAGAACATGTGGAAGCATTAACTTCTAATTAGAAAATGCGTTGTTTACCTCAACAAATAGCATGATACATACTATTATGCCACAACTAAGATAATACGAAGTTTCTGAAGAGAAATTTACGAAAGCAGTGACTTTATCCACGTTGAAGATCATGTTTACATCAATAACACTAGTTAACAAATTTAAACTTTTTGTTTGTTACATGAGAAAAATCACCTGATCTTAAAGGAACTTTTTGCGCTGAATTCGAATATGCACTCGGTTTCTCTCCATCACGTACAGTTTTCCCGTAACAGAGGGATTTTCGGGAAATTCCCTCAAAAATTTCCCTTTTTCAGATATTTTATTCCCCTAGCTCCTGTCCCCTTACATATAGTAACATAGAAATTATACCTAAGTATACCTTGATTTATATTTAATAAACCCTAAAAGTTTCGTAAAAATCGCGTTGTTCTTTCTAGAGAAATAAATATATTTGTATGTATACTGTGTGCACTGTTTATTGCACCTGATAGTAATGCTTTCAGATCTCCTGAGTTGGGGTAAAAACGATTTGCTTTATTACTACAAACACAGACATAAAAATGAATATTTACAATAGTCAACAACACACTTGTATTGCTCTCTGTAAATTAGAAACGTGTATAAAAATAGAATGTACTTCCAACGTATATTTCTTTTAAACGTACAATATATGTATATCTTAATACATATATATACAATTCTCCAAGTTTTTTCGTTTTGTTCATGAAATGGTTATCAATATTTGTTATCAAATGTAACAGAATGCAAAAGAACTTCCACTTCCCGAGCCCCCTACCAACTGGGAAGAGATATGGCCAAAAGACTCTGATGATGATCATGACCTTGATGAACCATCGACATCAACATGTACATCCAAGGATCCAACGTTCATCCCTGACTGTGTTCGCGAGCCACATTTCATCCGGCAATGTGAACTTAATGACCTAGTCCGTGATTTGCACCTGACAAAACAAGAGGCGGAACTTCTGGGATCAAATCTCCAGCAGTGGAACTTATTGGATGCAGAAACGAACATATCAGTGTACAGGAAAAGGCATGTTCAATTTTCAAGCTATTCCTCAATGCAAGATAATGTGTGCGTATGTACGGATATAAATGGGTTGATGGCGGAGCTAGGAATTCCTTACGTTCCAGAAGAATGGAGGTTATTTATCGACGCGTCAAAGGTCAGCCTTAAAGCTGTCCTTTTAAATAATGGAAATAAAAAACCTTCTATACCACTTGCGCACTCAGTGAAGATTAAGGAATCCTATGACACCATGTCAACTTTGCTAAATCTTATAAATTACAAGGACCATTGTTGGCAAATATGTTGTGATCTCAAGGTAGTTGGTATTTTATTAGGACTGCAGTGCGGTTACACGAAGTATCAATGTTTTTTATGTTTATGGGATAGCCGAGCTGATGACAAACATTATGAAGTGAAGGAATGGGAACCTAGAGTGAATTACGTACCTGGAGAATGCAACGTCAAATACGCTCCTTTGGTAGATCCTAATAAGATATTACTACCGCCACTTCATATCAAGTTAGGACTTATGAAAAACTTTGTCAAAGCCATGGACACATCTGGTGAAGGTTTCAAGTATCTGCGAGATAAGTTCCCTAACCTGAGTGATGCTAAGATTTCAGCGGGAGTGTTTATTGGTCCCCAAATTAGGAAATTAATGCTTGATGATAGCTTTGACAGCAAGTTAAACAGTGCTGAGCTAGCTGCCTGGACAGCATTTAAGTGTGTTGTGCGCAACTTTCTGGGCAATAACAAAGCTGAGAGTTACACAGAAATCGTACAGGACATGATACAGAAATACAAAGAGTTGGGTTGTAGGATGTCTTTAAAAATCCACTTTTTGCACTCCCACCTCAGCTTCTTTCCTGCTAACCTAGGTGCTCTCAGCGACGAACAGGGGGAAAGATTCCACCAAGATATAATGGCAATGGAGAAAAGGTACCAGGGACGATGGGATCCTTCAATGATGGGGGACTATTGTTGGGGTCTTGTTAGAGAATGCAACATTTCTTACAAAAGAAGGAAGTAGTGTACGTTTTTGTAACCCAATGGAAGTTTCATATATTGTGATAGTTTTGATTGTCTTTTCATGACCTTTTGGTACATTTGTATTATTGTTTATTGTAAATTGTCACACTTGTAAATTATATTTTATATATGTGTTTGTGGTAATAAAGCAAAACGTTTTACCTCAACTTAAGAGATCTGAAAGCATTACTATAAGGTGCAATAAACAGTACACACAGTATACATACAAACATATTTATTTCTCTAGAAAGAATAAAGCGATTATTACTAAACTTGGAGGGTTTGTTAAATATGAATCAAAGTATACTTAGGTATAATTTCTATGTTAGTATATGCAAGGGGACAAGATCTTGGGGTGTAAAATAAACGAAAGGGGATTTTTTAGGGATTTTCCCGAAAATCCCTCTGTTACGGGAAAATCGTACGTGATGGAGAAAAACCGAGTGCATATTCGAATTCAGCGCAAAAAGTTCCTTTAAGAAGAGGTATTTCCTTTTATGTAACAAAACCTTTGTTAACTAGTGTAATTTACTTAAAATAATTATAATTAACATTACATCTCTTCTTAAATTGTTACAAACAACTCTAAATTAAATCAGAAACAAATGTATGTTGTTCTCTTTTTATATTGAATAATTTAGCTAAGTTTAATAAATATTTCTCTTTCTCATATTTTTTCTGTTACAATTTTGTAATATACTTTGAAATTTCACATTATACATGAAGTCATATGTTGAACACATTTGTAGCCAGAGTTTCAGATCAAATTGACACTGTTATTTTCATGTAATTTACACAATTTCCGAAGTGACATGTATAAATTCGAAGAGTACGAAGCGTATGAATATGGTATTACTTCCTCTTTAAGCTTACTCGTTTGATGGAGGCACAAGCGCAAGATGATGCAACTGCTTTCTTCCGCAGCAACCAGTGTTCGTAGATTTCCTTAAGAAAATTTCCCTTGAATGACAAAATTTTCCCTTACCAAATTTTCCCTAGTTTGTTGAGTATCCAACTACTATGACAGATGTTATATGATAAGATTAATTTAGCTATATTAAAAGGAAATGTCAATTGTTTTATTGATTTGCTTTTTTAAAATTTTTTAAGCTAAGCATTTATATTGGTCAGTCAGTCAGTGGGAGAATATCTCTGGATTTTCAAGTTTTATCGAAAAATTCCCTTTTTTCCTTATTGCTAAATTTACCTATGAAATTTCCCTACGTTAGAGAGATTTCCCTTAAACTGTGAACACTGGTAGCAACGAATTCATATTAAATTTAGAGATATTTTGAAGAGCAATATTTAAATTTAGGTTAACAATACCTCACATTTATGTTAATGAATATTTTTATTTCAATTAATTTTGTGCTTGTGCTTGGCAAAATTTGCACTGGGTACGTACTTCACTAGAAATATGTTACAGCAGTCTTATAAAGCGTTGAAACTGAGGCGCATCGTCCATCATAGCAATTTGGATTATGGATATATGTCAAAAATTCATGTAACTAAAAAATATTTAAAATTTGGTTTTCGTATTTGTATTTTGTATATTTATCTTCGACATTATGATTGGGAGATTCCGCATCCGGGAACCTCTTCATTTCCCTATAGCTCCCAAGATATCACAGAAATACATATACTATGGTAAAGCTATTGTGAAAGTCGGACTAGACAAGATTCCTTTCCCATACAGAGGCTAATGGACTTCTATATGATAGAGTAGAAAGGGCAAAGTGCGGATACATGGAAGTTGCACCATTGAGACCGTAGATGTAATATATCTGCTAACAAAGTAGTCGTGCTGTATCAAGTCCAATGGCACCGATATTTAATTGATTCTGGGAGGCTACATTAAAGCACTTTCTAACGCACATTTCAATTGTTTGAACGTGCTAAACGGTGCCACGAACACGGATTTGCTGTTCAACGCTTCAGTGAATGGCAGAGTTTGACAGGCTGGTGATTATGTATCACTGACTAAGCCACATCAGAAATGGACTTCAGTGAAGCTAGCACCATCGGTGTTGTGCGGAATTAAGACATTGACGACGCCAGAGAATCCATGCCATAGCTCCATGTATCCGAACAAACTATCCATCATGCTATTCGCAAATTGTCTCAAGATAGTCCGTAAGGCAATATTCACACGTTTGAAAGCAGCCGTGTCATGCTAAGGAAAACTAACTGCAGGAAGCTATACAATATATACCTGGCAGGAGGTAGATGAAAATTTGTAGTAACTGTACTTAAGGCGTGTATATTTCTGACCGGTTATGAAAAGGTTCGAGCAATTATGTACAGAAGTATCGATTTTGTTACCAAGAAAATTAAAACTATGCCGCGTTGCCAATGTGAAAAATCAATATTGTATATTATCAAGAACCGTTTATACAAATATTTAAAAAGAACGAAATCTCCATACGGTATTCGGCGAACAGAAACTGGGTGAAATTGCACCAAGAAAAGATGTAAGCCACACTGCCAAATCACGACTGGTACTCTACAGACGGATGGAAGCTGGAATCGGCATTCGTCTATTCCCTTCGTCGACATTCTAGTGAGGAGTTCCGATAACAGTTCAATGGACTATTGTGTATTTTGGACTTTTGAGACACCGCCTTTCTTCTCGTAAACTACGTAAGTCTTCTCCAGTGGAAGCTGCACTGACGGGGATTGTCAGCAGTGCTTATCGTTATATAGAAGGTAGAACACAGCCAGTGTTGAAAAGATGAACCCTGACAGGTGAGTGAACACTTCAAAGTTGTCTGTGGAAGCCTATCATCTCGTGTAGCTACGAACTTATTTGATGTTTAAAAACACACTCGAATGATCTCGGTGTTGAGAAGGGATGTTAAGTGAAAAACTATATAGATAAAGAATATACAATATTTGTTTTTATACATACTTTTATTTAAAGAACGTTATATGTAGTAAATTATCTGATACTTGCAAAGGAAAAGGAAGTGATACTTCGCACTGCAGTCATTGAAGATTCTTCCTGCTGAAACTGCACTCAATTACAACTAAACTTACTGTATTTGTCAACAATTTCCATACATATTGTAATTACTTTGCGAAATCCAGATGAAAGTTGCGACACATTATCGAGCGTCTCAAATTATTAAGGTTATTAATTTTTATTAAGTTTACAGAGTCGAAAATAAATATCTTAGCAGCATGATAGAAGTTTAACATTTGCTGTTTTATATGTTGTATAATATTATTTACTGTGTTATTAATTGTGATATATATTATTTACTGTGTTTTTAATTGTGATATAAATTACAGTCAGGACATGTTACTCGCACACAAAGCACAGTAATTTTGCCTTTGGGCTGTTTGTTGTCTATGTGATGGTAAGCATTGAACAACTTCTAATTATAAATTCAAGTGCACGGAACAACGTCAATGCGGAAGTGAGAGGGGAAAATGCCATCATTGACGAAGTATTACAACTAGCATCCAAATTAGCCTTAGACTTGGTTTCTTTGTAGTTCGAGTTTGTTTTCAAAATCTATGGTATATCAGACACGAAATTGTACATCAAAGCTGAGCTGGGGACTACTTCCATTCTTACCCGTGATTGGATCCAGTTCTCCCCCACGATAAACCAGAACGCTACCTACTTAACAAAAGAAAATCTCTATTCGACTTATTCTGAATTTGGAGGAAACAACTGAGCTGCCAGGGTGTTTGAATTAAATTCGATGAAATGCTTTTAACATGTTATTGATTGAAGTGGGGATATCTTGTAATTATAAATTTACAGTTTACATAAGCTAAGCAAGAATGTCTTTCTATATTCACCTATATTCATTACTTTCACGTTTTAACACACTAGCTCTTACTCTTTTCAACTTTCTCTGGTGAAATGCACCTCTAAATAAACACAATTATTCTCTCAAGAACGAGAAATAATGGATATAACAGGCACAAGGTTATTAATCTTGTACGAGCTATCGAATGTTTGAAAGGTACACTGTAATTAAATACTTTGGATCACTGGTAGAATATCAGAATCACTGGAGACTCGAATTGTCAGACTTATAAACACATTTGCTGTTCTCACACGATAATCCTTCGCCGCATTTAGAGGTTATAGGTGAACCCATTAGAAGAAAGCATGGATCGCCTTCACCTGAAAATACGAAGAAATTAATATTTTCTAAAGACTTATCTTGAACTTTTTTTAAATAATAAACTTATACATACAGTACAAAAGTTCATGCCATAATAGAAAAACTAGCTATCTCGAAAAAATAGATATAGTTATATATCAGATGAAGCTTTAAAATCCTTGAAGCGAATATGTGTATATTTCTAATCACACCACACAGAACAGTATCGCTCCTTAATTGGTAGCTTTACAATGTGATAAGAAGCCTCAAGAATCAGTACGAAAAACACTTCCTTCTGAAACCATTGAGTATTATCCTTCAGTGAGTAAGAAATACTATTGTACCTACAGAAACTAACAATTCAAGTTAAGCCTATCGTAAAGCACATTATTTTATAATATGTACTGTATTTTAGATCACATATAAGAACATGAGCAACTTTCTCACAAAAATAACTTGCAACAACATGTAAAGGTGTAGGGTGTCGAAAAGTCAGAAATTAGTTAATAATTAGGAAAATTTAGGTAAAAATATTTGAGTGATAGGAATGGTGGATAAAAGTAGAAATGACTTTATGAGAATATTGTTACTAACATTCGTGATTTTGGAATACATCCAATGATTTTAGCAGAGAAACGGGAAATTTTGAATCTAGGATTAACAACATTGTAGGCTATGGCAGGTATTTATTTGATGCTGATAAGACAACATTGAGAAGACTTTATAATTTAGTAATAATGAAGCATTGAAGATGTGTGGATCGTGTATTCGCTGTGAAAGCATTTGATAAGAACGATGACATTATATGACCTCCAAGAATCAACTCAGTATATGCGATTTCTCTGTGTAGTGAATCTATGGGTACATCTCGAAAGCAAAGACTACGGTATACGTCCAGTAAACATCCTTGAACTGAAACTGAAGGTTAAACAAGGATTTACTGGCGTTCCTCAAGACTTAATAAGCTGAGCACTCCAGTGAATTTCCAAAACATACTCACATCATAGTGTGTTTGCTGAGATGGGACACATCTTTCCGATGTCAAGAAATAAAGTGACATAGCTAATGTCATTGTTAATGGCACACCACACTCTCTACATGCAAAGAGTACACCACACACACACACACACACACACACACACACATATATATATATATATATATATATATATATATATATATATATATATATATATATATATATATATATGTTAAAATTTCCCTCAAATTATGGGAAATTTCCCGTTCTTCCTTTCTCCAAAGAAGCCAAAATCCAGGAATTTGTAGAGAATATTGAAGCCTCTGCAAATATCTATCCACTAATAACTTCATTCAAAAATTGTGGATGCAGAGGTGAAAATCTTACAATATGGGTCAAGAGGGAATTTAATGCATTAAATGAATCTAATTTTAAAAATCCCAGCTTCACAACATGTTAATATTATGCATTTTTAATGTTTTGGTGTAGCTAATAATTTTGCACCTATTTTATGTTTCTTCTCCCTACAATGTTGTAATAAACATCTGAAAACGCAATTTTTCTCTTCTGTTCTGAGAAATTTTGTTGCATTCCCCTTTTTTTCCTTTCGGGAAAATGTATATTTCCTTAATTTTCACAGAGTAAGAACAACTAATTAAATATCTTCAATGAGGTACAGTTATATCTCATCTGTGTTTACAACCTGTATTATAGCCAGTGAAAGTAAACGCTATGCTTTCCAAGGAAACTTTCAGCGTTGGAAATGAGCTATCCAATATGGTGGCCATAGTGACCAAACCCAAAGCGGGATTTTTTGGGATTTTCTCTGATTGCTGAATAGAGTATCAGAGTATCATGATCATTTTAGAAAAGGTTTCAGTTTTTTTTTTTTTTTTGAATGTCCTTTTTTGGCCTAATTGCACCGAATTAATATGGTCTGAATCATTAAATGTATTCTTCCCTGTGTTGATTAGTGCATTTTACATCAATTAAAATTTTCCTGTTTTTCTATGTATAATGGAATCTTGTATTAAGATTCTGTGATTTGATTGATTAATTATAGTTTAACACCTCTCTTCAGCATCGAGGCTATATAACGTGGGATCTATCTTTTACGGGAGGCTCCGAGCAATTACTTGGGTTGTATCCGAAGTAGGCATCCCAACTCAATCGATTCCAGGATTTGTGAACAGAAATCACACATGCTAGCTACCAACTAAACTCCAGAGCTAGTTTTTCCGTCTGGTGATGTCCAAGTGTATTTATGAACGTCGCGATGTGGGAATTTTGTACTCTTCACGATTAGGTTTTTGGATGTTGGAAAGTTCACGAGTCTAACACCGTTGTCATTACTTTCCTTATGCAGACTTTCGTTCCCTATAATCGGTTTGAAAATATCTTCTCGTCCTACCTTCGCATTGAAATCTCGTAATAGAATTTTCATATGGTATCGCGGGAGTTGGTCAAATATCCGTTCCACTTCTTCGTAAAAATTGTCTTTTATATCGTCATCCTTACTTTCAGTTGGGGCATGTACATTTAAAACAATAATACCACACCACCGTCCCTTAAGAGTAATAAAAGAAAGTCTGTCAGTAACAAATTCAACCCGTTTAATTGCTGGTAATATTCGTTTGTGAACTAAAAACCCCGTTCCTAACTGGTGATTTTTATTTCCTTCCCCGTAAAAGAACGTAGAATTTCCGGAATTCACAGATACATTTCCATCTCACCGAACTTCCTGAACTCCTACTAGGTGCATCCTGTACCTGTATTTCTCTAACTCACACGTTACGGATTTTAACGCGCCTGCCCTATAAAGACTTCTAATATTCCTTGTTCCAAATCTCATGTCCATTTTCTTTTGCTGAGGTCGTGCCAAGTTATCAGTTCTTGTCCGAGGCTTTTGTGAATATTTCTGAAGAAGTGCTTTTTTTTTTTTTTATTACAGGATGAGGTTGTTAGTCTTACCCAAACCCCCAGGCTGGGGGACCACTCCTAGTCGGCTGTCCGCGACTGCTTATTCAGTATATTCGCAGCTAACCTCTATATCTAGAGGCCTTCCCCTCGATCCACAACCTGAGGACGCGCCATGCCGTGGTGATAGGAGTTCATTGGGCAAAACACTCCAAAAATAAAGGTTCATCTTACACTGGAGAAATGGTTATGCTTCCTTTTCCATTATTATTTGGCCATGAAACAAACGCCTGAGACATATACAACGCCTATATACAACAATGTTGTGTTGGAATGTATAATGCGTAGGATGTGATGTTTTTTTTTTTTAAATTTCAACACTTCCAATGCACCCGTAAAAATGTAATAAATAGATAGTGGCTATGTTTTTTAAATATTCAATTAGAACTGGACGGACAATCTACATGAAATTTGCAATCGATCAGTGAAAACGTCATCTTTCTAGAGCCTGTAGTTTCCGAGATCTCATTGTCGAAATTATTGACCACAAACATAGACGTCCACAACATATAGTTTAAAAGAACTCGGAAGATGGAAGCATAATTCACATGCGTTGATTTTAGAGAAGGCTTATTAAAATACAAAGGCTTTGAACAATAATTTTAAAACATAAACTTTATGAAAATTATGTATTTACAAGTAACTAATTTCATTAAAATACACATACTCAAAATGTTATGTTTGTTTTTGTTAAACATGAAATCACACATAACCGGAAATGAAAGATTTGAAAGCCAGAGTTATAGGTTGGAGCTCAGTCGCTTTCAATCGCTATTGTAACATTTTAATATAAGTATATATATTTGGACAATTCTAAATCGGTATTTCACCAAGTTTAGAGATACTGTACTTCTCTGTTCTTTATTCTAAGAAAATCTGAAGGATTCACTTTTATTTTAGAATTTGTAACTGGACTTTTAAGTGAGAAGCAGGTTGTGTTGAATATTGTAATCAGATAAGCAAGTGTGGGTAATTGGCCCAATTATGGATTTCGTCAGGACTCATTATTCCGGATAATTGGAGTTTCGCCGTACAATTTTTCTCACAGTTCATTTTAAATAAAAAAGTTTTATGATTATTGTGTGTGTGTGAGAGAGAGATAGAAGATAGTAATAAATTCAAGATTATATTAATGCTTATAAAAACATGAATAACTGTATATGATCTAATTTTGTGGGTATGACTTTTTATAAATTAAATTCAACGATAGACTGTGATAAATCAAAAGTTTAGTCGGGAAATTATATCATGCTTTTAATACTGTAAGAGCTGAGTTCCCACCGTGGTCCAATTTCTCAACTAATTCAAATATTTACTTCTTTTCATTTGAAAATACATATGGTACTTGCTGAATGTGTTGTAGAATATGTAGAATATTAACCGATAATCGTACAAACTGTAAAGGTCATTAATCTCGATAATATACGTACCCAGGAAACGGACACATGTTGGACAACAGCCACAAAATCCTCCTTTTGGATCAAACTCTCCATTGCATGATTCTCTCGTAATGCCTTGATCACACTTCACACCTTCACATGCGTTCTCGGGACAAACTATAAATCCACACGTACAGATAACGACTGTGGATAAGGTAACAAACAACACAGTCCACATCATCGCGTCTTTTCACTTCTACTGCTTCTGATGCTCTGAATTTAAACAAACAAAGACATTAGAATTGAAGCCACTTTCAGTTGAAAATGAGTTGTTTACAACATAAATCAACGAAACTGAAATGCATTGTCAATTTAAATACAAGGATAGAGGAAAATAACTTGTTTTCTTATCAAGGTTCTTGACACGCATGCGTTACTTCTTTCCACAGTCTAAAATATTACTTCACGTAAGAAACATATGCTGCGTATAAATTAACTGTAATATATGCAGAAAAATACACATGAGAAGAGTGTCATAAAATATTCTATACGAATTATGATTACTTGTTAACTGTTGTGTTCTGTACAATTTTATTTTCGTTTATCTTAATAAAAATGTTTAACTATTATTCAAAGAGACATTGCACAAAGGATCACATAAATTTTAAATCATTGCATCCGTAACATCATTTTATTACTTTCCCTTTCATGAAAGTGGAAAGATAAATTGATTTATATTCCAATGAGAGCATTTACCATCACATTTAAAAATATTTCTTATAGTATTCTATTCGATATTGGAATATTAAACGTAATAGAAAGATAACCATTTAAAAAATCTAAAAGTAATGCTCTTATAAAATGCAATAAAATTATATATACAGGGTGGACCATTTAATGTGATACACGTTTGTAACTTTTAAATTACCAGAAAAAAGTTGAGGTTTTGCACCTGTAAATACCGACAGGAGGACATTGTTTGATATACTCTGCGATACCACCATATTAACAGTGTTGCCAACCCAACATCTCTACAGCAGCAATAACGCAAGTAAGACGGGAGGGTCCATACACATCTAAATACTTTAGTGTCTAATACTATGATCATATGATGGATATCGAATGAATAGGGATAAGTTACATGTTTGAAAATTTGATGTTTTTCAACAGCCCTTATTTTTTAAAAAATCTTACATAAATATCTCATATGGAATAACAGAAACGGTTTCAATAGATGTACAGATCATAATACCGATTAGAGCAATTTGATATCTCAAGCCATTCTCAAAATATGATAAACACTGACAAAGTTTACAACAATTCTCAAAATATATAATTCCGAGAACTTGTAATTACACCTGCCAAAAACTATTGAAATGAAATGAAATCTTTGTTTTACGTCCCACGCATATGCCAGCTAGGCTAAAGGAAACGACGATGATGAGAAATGAATTTAATCGTGGAATGAAGAAAGTGGGAGGAAACGGAAGAACCCCGAGAAAATCCACACGCACTTTGTTTCTTCACCACAAAGTCCACTTGGCCCGAGGTGGGATCGAACCAGGGATCCCATGCACCAGAGGTACCACTGGACCACCTCGACCTCTGTCAAAAGCTATTGTTGGGATGTTATAGAAGCAAAGAATAGCAACAATAATTTTTAAAAAAATTTCACGAATACGCCTTTAAGCAATATGGCAATTTTGACTTTTTTTTTTTTTTTTTTTGCATATTTCAGGAACGGTTTGAGATATCAAATTGCTGTAAACGGCATTATGATTTTATGCCTATTTGATATTATTACTTATTTAAGTATGTTTTCGAAATAAATTTCCTTGAAGAAAGTCAAATTGTCAACTCTTTGTAACTTTGGTCCTGCTTAATTGAAATATGCTATATTATGTATTAACCATAGTATTTAACACTAAGATACTATGAATGTACATTGCCCCGTTCGTTTTACTTGTGTTATTACTACTGTTGAAGCCTGCTAAGTCTTTTATGCAGTGTTGAATTCAGACATTTCCACTCGGGAGGGGGGATGTGAACTCTTCGGGAGAGGGGTATTTTCTGTATTTTTGCAAGGAAGCAGCATTGTTGATGTTATCTAATGAATATTAGTAATATAAACACAGGTGGGAGGTACACAAACGTTACAAAGCAGTTTCTACTACGATGCAAGCCTCAGAATAGAAGCAAATAAATAAACACGCACAACTTACCTAATATTGAAACTAATTGTGGATAATTATTCAATGTAAGATTGTAATTAAAAACAATATTTTATCTGAAACAACAAATAATTATAAAGCCTGGCAAAAGTATTTTAGACTAAACTTTAATTGCTATTTACAATAGTTACTTTTGTTATTTCCTATTTACAGTAGTTATTGTTTGTTATTAATGTAGAAGTTTTGTAAAAGAAGATTTAAAATAACTCAAATATTTTAATTGTCGTACGCAAACACACATAGAAATATTTTAACAAAAAGTTCTTGTTCTTTCTCATACTTTTGATTCTAAACCAAGCATATTCGCCTTGGCTTCTTCGCTGTATATACATCAATAACTTCGTTTACGAAATCTTCAGTAGGATCTTCGTCACCTTCAATAGCAGTCTTTTACTGATATACTACTATTCTATTGATAAAATCTATATAAATCTCAAACCCCGGGAGGACAACTGTTCCTCCCTGATCTCTCTAAATGACGCCCTCTGAATCTCGCCCTCTAACTGACTTCAATTTACGTAAAGAAAAGTGCCGTAAAATAGGGGAACATTGGCAAGTTTTTTTTTTTTTTTTCAGGTATTTCAGAAACTATTGAAGATTAATTTTAAAAAGTCACTATGACATTTGTACCTCCTTCTTATAATATCTGTAACATCTTTTTCAGAATTCGAATTTGTACCTGCATAAAAAAATATTCATTTTTGGTGCCAATTTTACCCCGTATACGGACAACTTTGGCAAGTCATTTATAAGGCTTGTTTTTAGAAAATTTGTACTCAACAGAGGCTGCATTGGCACCTAAAAACGTTCTTAAAATATTTTACTATATTTTTAATTTATTCTAACCATTAATCGTACAATTTATGTATAGGAAAACAGACATCACTAGATTACAAAAATTGAGTGAAGTAAATTTCAAAAACAGTGAGTTGAATTATTATAACAGAATTTGAAGTTCTCAATTAGGGATACCGCTATTGTACATTGGGCATTTACAATAAGGATCTGTAACAGTGGCGATCGAAGAAAATTTTCTAGGGGGGCATCTCCATGGTTGCTATATTACGTCTGGTATTTCTGGTATTTAATATACATGGTTTGCTATATTATGTATACACTTTCGTGAGCCAGAGGATCCGGGATCCCCCTTCGAGCGCCCATGATCTTTAGTGTTCTGAATACAATTGCCACACTCCAATTTAAACAGTTCACACAGTAAACCCAATCCGGGCCTGAATGTTTACTCCAGAGACATGAACAAGCGTGACATTGGTTTTCATTTGAGGAGCTGTTCGCAACAGCTTGAACGTACTATGTTAGTCTAATTATTGCTCAATGTTGAATTCATGAAAACCAGATTAAAGAAAAACTAGCCAAAAAGAGAGAGATGATTTTGCTGTAGAACAGCGTTGCCAAATTTACCCTGCTCTATGCCAATGTTACCCCTGGGTGCTAATGTTCCCCCCATTTTATGGTGTGTTTACGTTAACAATCATAAAACACATTTACGTCTGTTACTTCCAATGCGGAAAATGGGATTTAGGACGTTCTATTTCAATAATGCAAGAACTGTTCATTTACAAGAACTGAAGTCTGCTGACATGGAGCGATCGAAGGATCTTCCCTATCTTTCCTTTCCTATCTCTATTTGTGCTAGTGCTACCTACTAATATATAATATAGGGCGAGAGTATAGTACCTACTAAATTACAGAACTTTCATCAACAGTTGACAATTTTATCTTGTGTCAAACTCGTTCATAGTGTTAAGAAACACAGGTTCTATTGACTATTTGGTATTCTATCTTAGATGTTACATGTTTAATATTTATATAGAATGGGTCCAGTGGCGGCGATAAGGGCCCCGCAGACCCCGCGGCGCGGGTGGGCCCCGGACCTCAGGGGGCCCCTAGAAAGTATGCTCACCAAGGCACCTTTTACACGTCATTTATCCTATAATTTTAATGCATTTTGAAAGTGTTTCTCCACAGCCTGTAACTAATTCTAACAGTTTCACTAAATTAAATAATGAAGTAATCATTAAAATTAAATAATAAGGTAAATAATAATGAGTGTGAACATGAATGTCAGGTTATCTTTACGATTTTCTCATTTTCCATGTAACATTTCTGTATTTAAATGTTTTGTATAATAGGTAGAGAGAAATAGCGGTCCAGGCGTGTCTTTTCCCTTTCACCAATTTTATTATAAAATTTCCAAATACAGTGTCTTTAATTTTCAAAGAGTAGTGTATTTTCTCCTAATTGACCAGATGAAGGAGATTGGTGTTTTGCGGGTGCCCCTTCATCTCATGGCAGCGTTCAGAACACTTGCTAGGTTATAGGTAAGATTTATGGGAAACCCCCTCAACTCATGGCAGCCTCGTGATGTTTTTAGTTGTAGTTAGGATCCATAATCCACTGCGACATAAGGTTTAGGAAAGGTGTACCCCTAGTTCTGTGCGACCTCAGAGCAGGTAATGGTTAGTCGGTCAGTGGTCAAACTGATGCCGGGTTACTCTGTGGTTCCTCTTTTATTTGTCCTCTTCGGGTGGTTCGTCCTCCTTGGGATCCTTTCGTATGGTCCATCTCCTTTCGGTTTCCTTCGTGTCTTCCTCTTTAGTGTATCGTCTGCTTTTGTAAATAATGGCACATGTCGTTATACATGTGCTTTTGTTATAATGTGGGAATCCTTACAATATTATTTATATTAGTCTATTATGCCATATTTTCGTTATCGTGTATCTTAGACTACAATTACCGTGTATTACAATAAATTGTCGCGTATTTCAATAAATTATTGTGTTCGCTGGAAATATCTACCAAGAAAACAATTCGAGACATTGCAACTTGTTGATTGAAGAAGACAGTTGCTTCTTGAGTAGTTTGCCGGATTTGACTACTGACTTACAGATGTACCTCACACTTCCTGTCACAACTGCGCTGCAGCAGACAGAAGTTTTACAAAATTAAAAATTATCAAGAATTATTTATGGAGCACCGTAACAGAATGTAGATTGCGTGCGCTTGCCATTCTGAGAATCGAACATGGAAAAAAACGAATAAAATTATATACAAATTCTTACTTTTGAAGAACCGAAGGTTATCGTGTAAACAGTTCTTAAAAATGTAGTGTTCTATTCCATTCCAAGTAAAATATAGTGATAGTGATGCCCCTCCTTAGTTTTATTGTGTGTGTTTGTGTGTTGCGTGTTCCGCTGTGACGATAAGAAGAAAAGTTTCCATTCCGTTTTATTCTAGGCAATGAAAGTAGTATATTTTACGCTGATACACAAAAAATATTCTATATTAATTTTTCCTCTGTGTGGAATGTAGTTAAAATATAATCCCGGATAACCGAAACCCGAATTATCCAAAATTGTAAATCGAAAAAAACATGTACTGTACTGCACGGGAATAATCTAGAGGACGAGGGCGCGCTAGACTATGCCTAATCCATATGCTATAAAGATAAACTATTACAGTACTAACTACATATAGATGTACTGTAGTCCTAAAAATGTTCATTTAACTTACAAAAACTAAAACCTGAACCACTGGCGTAACAGACCTTAAGTCCGGAGCCGGCGTCAACGACTGGTGGACCTACGACCACCTGAGTGACGAACAGGTGGTCAGCCCATTACGTCACCCTTTCCCAACAGGCGTATCACTCCCCAGTTTTCCTCACGACACTTGGCAGATGCCAAAAATTTGGAGTACTCCAGCGGAGGATCAAACCCTGGATTACGGGGATATGAATTCAACGCTCCAACCACTAGACTATTGAGCTCCTTAAATTTGATAAACAACGTAAGTGTAGCCTACAAAAAGAGCTTTCAAGTTATTTGATCTTCAAAACATTTCAGATAAATAAAAAATACTGTAGTACAGGCCCGTTAATAGATGTCCATAACTTAACAAACAAACAAATAAATATATCCGAAATAAGCCCTCTACTTTATTTCGGTTAACCCTGGTTATACTGTATTATTATTATTATTATTATTATTATTATTATTATTATTATTATTATTATTATTATTATTATTATTATTATTATTATTATTATTATATTCATAGTAGTTGTAATCATAGTGGTAATACTGTTAACAATGTAAAATGGTACAATAGTACGCATATAGAAATTGTAAATGAAGTTCGAGGAACACATGGCCTTTTGTTGAGTTTTTGCGGGGGGGCCCCGAAGCCAGTATCGCCGCCACTGAATGGGTCTGCGTTATCTATATGTATATTGAGAGATAGGATTTCGTCTGCACGTGCACGGAAAGAAAAACAAATAATTGGGTGAAGTAATTTTAGGTTTTGCGATTGAGATTTTGAGAGTTTCTCCGGTGAGAATGAATTTTCTTCGGGGGAAGATTCCCCGGGCTAGCCCCTGAATTCATCCCTGCTTTTATGTTTGTGATACTGAAGCATATTTAGTTTTCAATACTGCATAACATATGTGTATTGTAAGTTTTAGTTTTTTATGTAGATTTGATATATGCAATATTCTGATGTAGTGCCATTTGAAAAACACAACTCTATGTTGGGTTGGCAATATTGTTGATCTGGTGATATTGAAGAGTACATGAAACAATGTGACCTTGTGGATTTTTGCTTCGTAGGAAATTTCAGCGTTTTTATCAATTAGAGCGTATCAAGATAAAAAGTTCACCCTATATACAGGGTGGTAATGTGCACGGTTGACAACGCTGGGGGGATGAATCTACTCACAGAAAAAAAAGTGCAACTAAACATTTCCCCTGACTCGCTTAGTTTCAGCGTTACAGGCTGCTAAAGCCTGCTAAAATGAATTTTGAAGGTAAATATCTCCAAAATACTAACCGTTGAGCTGAGGCGGCATATGTTATCGTCTTAAACTTGTGATCTGCTCTATCCAAAAATGCATGCTTCAGTATCTTCTAGTGGCGGCACAGGAAGTGAGGGATCCCGAATATTCCGTTACGATAGATGGATCCTATTTATAACGTATGGAATCTCAGCAAGAAACAAAAATTCATTTATAGAACAACATCGATATCTTGATCAGAACAAGATGGCGAAAGATTATTTGGTGTGTTGTGCGTGGTTGAATAACCTCAGAAGGGAATGATTGTAGTGGAGAAAATGAAATTAAATACAATTTTCAGTCTCACGATCATACCCTGTGGGTTAAAGGAGCCATATTTATCATATTTTATGATTTTGAAAGAATTAGCGCAATGACGATATGTGAGAAAATGGGAATATGCCCCGACAAAAAAACATGGACATTGTATTCTCCCACCACATACCCACTTCAACTGGGACCGAAAGTAGAGGTCCTTGCAGTAGAAGTGAACATTCTAGCACTCACTCACACCATCCACGCCTTCTCCCTCCTTCTCCATAGTGGACAAATTATTGCAGACAACGTATGGGAAGTGATGACACGTGACAGCAGGAGTGTACCAAGGCGAGTGTACCTATCCGAATTTCCGTCTCTTCCAGAATCTCAGCTTTTCTTTAAATATAATCCAATTTTAGTGATGATTCCACAAATTTTAATATAATTTATCTTCATATTGAATTTGAACCTCCCCACAAAAACAGGATATTTTCCGAAATAAATCCCTTCATAGCCTACATATAGGTAGATTATTTTCAGAACAGCTGTGATCAGTCATACGTGCACCTCTGAATCCAGTCGCATAGCATGACGTTTCTACAGCAGCGCGAAAGCGATTGGCTAACAGCTCACACATATTGACCACAGTGTTTTTATTGTGCGAAACTCATCACTCCCCTTCCTTGTTCCGGCTCGCTCATTAGCTTTGCGCCAAAAGTCATAGCTGTTCCGAAAATAATCTACCCATATCTGGATGAAAGCAACAAAGTTGATTATGTAAAACTTGAAAAAGGTGTGTTAAGGAAATAGACATCCTGGAAAGCGTGGGAAAATTAACTTTCCAGACGGATAATGGCAAAGACGACAATACTCCAAAATTACGGTGACAGGCGGCCCACGAAGGAACACAATATGGATCGTTGGAATATGCCCGATTGATTTATAATTTTGGGTCTACATTTTGGCCAAGATAAGTTTACTTCTGTATGCTACATTATTACACAGCAGGCTATATTATTTATGCCCTATTTCAACATTAATTCTCTGCAATGCCACTAGCAGCAATGCACTCAAAAAGTAGTTCAAACCTCTACAGTAAAATAGCGTCTTATTGGGCAACGCCGGACAGAAGAAAGTTCATCATTATGCTGGAATCGAATAGGGCAGGTAAGAATTGGACTCAAAAGATTATAGTTCTTGGAAATGAAACGCTAATGAATACATTTTGACTTCTGGACTTAGATCTAATGCTATGTTTTCATTTTTATGACATCTTACTTAAATTCATATTTCTATATTCCCTAAATCAGAGTAGCTTAGCCTATGATCAGCTTTCCTTTAAAATAAATAAAAAGATTAGATGTGTCTGTTCATGTTTCTCATTATTAAAGTTTTATAAAATACTAGTTGTACTGTAAACACCTGTCGTTGGGTCTTTATGAACATCCATTAAAAGAGGAAAAGTATACTTTTACCTAGGGATGGCCAAAATTTTCCGGAATCCGGATTCCGGAAATTTTGTTTTCCGGAATCGGAAAATTTACTTTCCGGAATCGGAAAATTTACTTTCCGGAATTCAGAAAAAATCCGGAATTCGGAAAAAATCCGGAATTCAGAAAAATTCCGGATTTCGGAAAAATTCCGGAATTCAGAAAAAATCCGGAATTCGGAAAAAATCCGGATTTCGGAAAAATTCCGGAATTAAGATAAATTCCGACATTCGGAAAAAAGTCCGGAATTTTTCCGATTTTACTTTCCGAATTCCGGAAAGTAAAAATTCTGGAATTGGCCATCCCTAGCTAGTAGCTGTTAAAAGAGAAACACAATAATGAATATATATACTGTATTAGTTTCTTGTAGTTGGATATGTCTTTATTACTTACGTAGGCAATTGCTACTGCAGTTATTTACTGCTTTATGAGGAAGGTCTTATTTTCACACACCAAAAAGTCGCCGGCATGTCTCAAACATTATCGCGTTCCCACCTGCAGCTGCTCCAAAGCACTGCAAACTACTTTTTAACCAGGCGAAAGGCAGTGAAGGAAAAGAAATCTCAACAAATATTCTAATAACATTCGCTTATTGTCAACATACCTACAGTGAGCGCAGAAAGTGTTCGTACACCGTGCATACTTTATATTGAAAACAGCTAGCATGAGAACGGGAGGTGGAAAATATATATATAACCAGAATTAAGACTACACATTCATACATTTTATTTCTATATACAAGAGAAAGGCCAAACAAACACAATAACTGTTTTGTTCAGAAGAAAAGAGAAAATTCCTTTTTTGTAAACGCAAAAAGTCACCGTACACTTATGCTTGAATTAATGCTTATAAAGTATATTACGTTATTTAATATTTTGTGAGATTACCCTGTGCGTTAATGATTGTCTGTAGTCTTCGTGGCATTGATTTCACCTGTAGTAGTTCGTAGTTCTGTAGCTTCGGGACTGATTATGTCCCATTCTTCTTGAATAGCTTTTTTCAGGCCTTCTTTAGTAGAGAAGCTGTGCCTTCTGATTCTTGTCTCCAGAACAGACCATAGATGTTCTATGGGGTTCATGTCTGGGGATTGGGGAGGAGTGCGAAGCTGTTTCAAGGTATTATAGAGTAGACACAATCGAGTATTTTCCGCTGTATGTTCGGAGTCGTTGTCTTGCTGAACAATAAATTGTTTTCTGCGCACTAGTATGGAGATTTTCCTTTAATATGTTAATATACACTTTGTGGATCATCACTCCATCGATAAAGTGGAACGACCCACTCCTGAGGCACTCATACAACCCCAGACGAGCACGGACTCTCCTCCGTGTCTTACTTTAGGGACGAGATTTTGAGGATTCATCTCTGTATTCACCTTGCGCCATACCATACGCCTCCCATTGGACTCGATAAGACTAAATTTACTTTCGTCCGAAAATATGACCCTATTCCAGAAAGAAGCCTGATCCCTTATCTTTATACTCTTTTTCAAACTTTAGTCTCTTTATACGATTTGTCTTGTTCACCCAGAACATTTTCCTGGCTATCCGACCATGATACCCTGCAAATACTCCGCACTGTACTGGCTGATACTTTAACACCGCGTGTTTCCAGATCCGTTGCCAATTGCACAGCACCACTTTTCGGAACCTTTTTTCTTTCCCTAATAATGTAACGTTTATCTTGTTCACTCAACACTCTTGGTCTTCCAGTTCTTTTTTCTTTTCTTTTTTTTTCGCACAGTGATAGAAACATTATACATCGCAATTATTGTTTGTACTGTTGAACGAGGCCTGTCTGCAAGGTTTGCTATCTTTTTCAAAGAGTTGAGTTGAGTTGATTTTAGTTTAGCGTCCCTTTCAGTAGCGAGGCTATATGAGACGTGGACCTACTGATTAACGTGGAATCCGAACCACATGAGCTCCCGCCGGGAATCGAACCCGGGTCTCCCACGCCAAAGGCGCGTACGCTAACCGCTTAGCCACGGAGGAGCTCATATTTTTCAAAGACTTACCTTTCTTATGCAATTTAATAATTACTTTTCTTGTCTCCTCATTTGTTTCTGTTCGGTTGCTTCCCATTTTAACAGCCCACCGTGCAGTTTTTTCACTCCTATTCACAACTAAACTCATTATGTTATTCGTCATGCTATACAGAGGTGTATACTCAGGTGAATACTAGTAAACCCTAGTTGTGGTATCTTTGTTTTGTATTCGTACGTCAGGTGTATGATCTCTTTTTGCGTCTACTATATACACTTTCTACGGAATTTATTTACTTTCTGACCATTAAACTTGTCTTTGTGGTTCTTTATTGATATATTCATAAAGCTTAGTCTTCATTATTACACTTCTTAAATTTTCTGTTTCGTTTTCGTTTCATTCTCGTTTCAATAGCATAAGTGTACGAACACTTTCTGCGCTCACTGTATGTACAGTAAATACAAATTTATAATTTTTGACTTTACGAAGTATACAATGTAATTGTTCAATAATTAACATAAGCAGACATTCATTAATTTATATTAATATAATAATTAATAAAACTAATAAGCGGGTGATTGATGACTCAGTGGTAGAGTTTTCATCTATGGTATTCTAACCCAGGACATGTGGGTTTTCGATGGCTAATTTTGTGTTCGAAAAGTTTCCCGGTGGAAGGCCTACCTTTCTTATATTTGTTCCATCATCACTCATTAACGAATTTAGTTTATCAAAACTCTATAGCCATATATTAATTCTGTCCGTCAGTGAAACAAACAGTCTCAAGAACTATCTGATGGATTACCATCAATTTTGGCCATGATGTACAGAGTCAATAGTTAAGAATCGAGTTCCCTGATGAATGTAATATTCAAACCGGAAGCGGTACAAATCAACCATTTCCGGTTTTAACGTTAATCATTATATAGTAAATATGGTAATAGATAGCGAAAAGCGGTTTCCAGTAATCGACATATATAACATTCATGTAGATAGAATGTTACCCAATTTGTGCATCTGCTGAAAATAATGAGCTTAGGTATTTAGAGAGCATTTTCCGCTTTAGAAAATGTGTGCTTGGTAAAGAATGTAGAGAATTAGCTGAGTCAGGCACATAGCTAGAATATGAGTCTGTCACGAAATACTGTGGTTATTTACTAGGGGCTCAATCATTCTAAACTATTTTATTGGCAACATATATTGGTTCGTTTAGCCAAGATTTCTAATGGGGGGATGATATGAAATACTGTGGTTACACACCAGAGGCTCGATCAATCTAAATATTTTACTGACAACATACCCATATTGATCGGTTAGGACAATAAAATGAGGATATATTAGTAAGTATTTTAATAAGAAGCTATGAAGAAATCTCGAGTAAAAAAAAATAAGAAAGTATTGATAAAGATATAGTCTTCCGAGGTCATTCGAACGGTGTCGAGAATTTTGCGTCTGGGAAATTTGCGCCCCACCTCAAGAACAGGGAAAATTGCACCTGCGATGTACCTCCACCGGGAAGTTTGAGCCCTGCGAAATAAAAGAACCTATTCGAGCTTACGCATTTGCTCGGAGGGGCTGACATTACAGCATAAACAATCCTCCCCCCACAACCATGCCATTTGTGATTTATTTTTATTGTGGCTATATAAGGGGAGAATAAACTTCAATATAAGCCAAAAGAACACAAAGGATCAACGCAATCACTGCTTCTTCCAGAGATGATTTTGGGGGAACACTGGCCTCCCCAGAGCTTTCAGAGTGCCCCCTCGGAGGAGACCAAAATAATACGTCTATAATATAATAATAAATATAATAGTACCAGCAGTGACCCCCCTCCGGAATACTAAGTGTGCCCCCCCGGAACATTTTTTCTGAAAGAACGACTGAACGCAATTGTGTGTTCGAAGTGTAATTCCAGCAAGTAAACACACTGTACATAGTTTTCTTGATAATATTACTGAACTGATTTTACATTCACTTTTTTTCTATATTTGTGTCCTGAAAAGCCAAACAACTCGCAAGGATTGTGAACAGAGATATCTGGGTAGAGGCAAACAGCCTTTTGTAGATTAAATTATACTCTTTGATTATATGAATAAATAATTATATATCAGTAATTTATACTTTTATTGTAAATTTTGTAGTATAATGAAAAATTGTATTTGTATGGATTGCCCTTTAGTGAACTAAAATTGTATTTTTTTTCATTTGTTCGGAATATTATAACGGATGGAGTAACTCACTGAGACGATGAGAGGCAAGCCTAGTTCAAGTGTGAATGGAAGTTACTTTACACAATACAAAAATAAGTTGAATTGTAGGGCGCTAACATCCCAGTGCAAATATATAGCCGGCGCGTTTTCCCCTCTTTTTGGGGTAGGGCGCAAACATCTCAGTGCAAATATATTGCGAGCGCATTTTTTCCTATTTTTGTGGTAGGGCGCAAACATCCCAGTGCAAATATATTGCGAGCGCATTTTTTCCTATTTTTGTGGTAGGGCGCAAAATTCCCGGGCGCAAAATTCTCGCATTCAATGAAAATATAATTCCGTGAAGTTGACAAGCCACTTATGTCAGACTCCAATTTCGACTTTAAAGTCGCTAGTGCTATGTTAGTGTTCGATAGTGACGCAAATCGTTAGTACTCCACAGATAACGTGTACTTTTTAAATAATGGATATAAGTCTTCTAACTGCATGCCAACACGTTTACTTCTAAGAATCATCTCAAAAATGATGTTAACCGTTAGAGCAAGTAAGTGCTCATTAGTGCCATTAACATTAACGTTAATGCCTCCATCGTACGGCCCTTTGAGTAATAATAACACCACGCTCTTTGCTAGAGTCCCAATGCGTCCCTATATTCTCGCGAACATTCTGACGTGCCCAAGTTAGTTACTTTTTTTTTTGCAACTATTGTTTATCTGTTATTGTTTTTTGTTAGTCTGCAGAGTAGCCCTTACATTAATATGCCATTGTCCTTGATAATCATTGCGTATTTACAACCAGTTTGTTATTAGTGTTAGAAGATATCAAAAAACAACAGATAAAATATACCACTTAACGGTTCATATTTTTCTTTTACAGTACATAAACGATTAATAATAATAATAATAATAATAATAATAATAATAATAATAATAATAATAATAATAATAATAATAATAATAATAAAAATAATAATACTAATAATAATAATAATAATACTATTCCAGCAAAAAAGTTATCAACTGCATCACACTGGCAACAAGCGACGCATATTTCAACTTCATAAAAATTCGTTTCTCACGATTTTCTGGAAAACTACGTATGATAATATCTTCATTATGTCAAGTTGTTTATCTCAGTGTGATATATGTCTTACCTCTGGACAATATCACAGTAAAACAAAAATTAAATATTAGGAGTACATCGTACTTTTGGACTACATCTCATTAACCATGGGAAGATTGAGTAGTGTATACTTTAGGATGTAAGTTTCAGCTTAACTTGCATCATACATTTTTAGGATTACAAAAAGGAAATTTGTTCGTTTGCATTTGAACAAAATTCTTAGGATTACAAAAAGAAAAAAAAATAAATTTCCGAAATCCGGAATTTTTATGAATTCCGGAATTTTTCCGAATTCCGGAATTTTCCGATTTTACTTTCCGTATTCCGGAAAGTAAAAATTCCGGAATTGGCCATCCCTAACTTTTACCCCATTCTCGGGATTTAGCCTTCTCTGTTATGCAAGCCCGCAAAATATTTGGATAATGGGGGTTGCATATATGGGAGGCGTTGCTAGAAACCGCTATAAACGTAGATACTAGAGATGCAAGGGCTCGGAAAAAACCGGCTTTTTTGAAAAAAAAAACTCGTTTTTTTCTGCTTCGCTTTTTTGCTTGGGAAATTTTGGGCTTTTTTCAAAATACTGCTTTAAATTGATAAAGCAGACTTTGTTCCGCTTCTCTATAATACAAAAAGTCATTTAATTAGTGGTTGGTGATGATAATAATATAAAACCTCGAAAATAAACCATGAATTTCGAAAATTTTACTTCAACATATTTACATTATGAATTCCAGAGGATTAACCAATGTATATAATAAGAAGTTTTTAACTTCCTATATACAAAAGTAAGCAGAGTTGGCAAGAACCATGGTTGTTTTTGAAAATGCCAAAAACCCGTTTTTGGGGGGATGTTTAAACCAGGCTTTTTTGGTTTAAAGCAGGCTTTTTAGATTTAAACCAGGTTTTTTGATTTAGATATTTTGCTTTATGTGTTTATACTACATATTCACAGAAATAAGTTTGTTTCGCCTTGATGTTATTATGCAACAGCGGGGTTATGCTGGAAGAAGTCCCATAAGCTTAAAGAAGTCCGGTCAGTAAATGTCTTAAATTGAGAAGCTCCCGCCCTAGCCATCGGGAAAATCCCGTCATTACTTGAAATGTAAAACAATGACGGGAAAATCCTGTTATTGCTTTGCATGTAAAATTTAAAGGTCAACGTATCATACATAATCAGTACGCTAAAGCTGAGGTATTAAATTATAAATTTAGTACGTAGATATCATTGAAAGTCCAATCCAAGCTAATGTTGGAAGCTACGTAGGCAATCGATAAATTTTGCCAATTTCTATCAATATATTTAAGCAATCTTGGCTTCTTTATAAAACAACAGGCATTTAGGCATGCAGAAATATACAATTTGGTTTCGTTTCGTATGTTTAGGCTTAACATCCTTACGTAATACCGAGGCTATCAAGGAGAAGACTTTCGCTTAAAGTGACATCCGGACCGCTACTTGGTTTACGCATGAAAGAAGGGTTGTGGTTCGACCGAGAATTGAACATGGGACACCTTGATTAAAAGGTGAAAGGGAAATAAAACTAATGCAGGTGGTTTGATATGTGGAAACGTCACCATGAAGTTCACACGATTCGCATTTTTCGTTCTTTTTATTTTTTTGGTTTAAACCAGTTATTAAAAAAAAAAGTTGGTGTAAACCAGCCAACCCTAAAAGTTAACACTTCTTTTAAAAAATACATAAATAACTAGCAAAATTGTATGTAGTATTTTTACTTCAAAATATTCCATACCCTCTTTTTGAAACAAAATAAAATTAAAATAAAACATAAGAGAAATATTAGGCTGCACATCTAGAGCGTTTGGTTCTGTATATTCTTGAAATTCTACAGTTAAGTTTTATATAACCACCATCACGGTTTACCCAATCCTCAAGTTTTCTTAATTTTTAACAAGAGGGATTCAACATATCATTACAGAACTCCCCCCGCCCCCCAAAAAGGACTACGGAATATATTTAAGTTAAGCTAAATACAACTGCACAACAAACATGACTGAGTGGTTAGCTTTTGCGCTTCTATCGGGAAGTCCGGGATTCAACCCAGCATTCGACCATTCTGACAAAGCTTTTCTTCATTCCATCTGTGAATGTAGAAATAGTGCGTGTACTGTGAGTTGGCCGACTTCCTTTCTTATTGTTTTTAAATCGTTATTATTACTAATTACCAGCAGTGACGGTTTTGCGAAGGTTAGGGGGGCGGTCTTTTGGACCGAAGCCTGTTCTCCAAAGTTACGGAATGTCTGCAACAAACGAAATATTTATTATTTATGCCTTTACTCATAAACTTTAAGCTCCCGTCAAATAAAAATTACGAATGTTTAGAAAAACTAAAAATTAGTAAGAAAAAGCCCTCCCAAAATACTTTTCTAAATCCGCCACTGATTCTCAGTATAAAATGATCCGGAAGATTTTTGCTAAACATATAAATGAAACGAAATATTAGTTATGCCTGTACTCATAAACTTCAAGCACCTCCCAAATAAAATTAGGACTTTTTAGAAAACGAAACAATCAGAGAAACCCCTCCTAAAGTACTTTTCTAAATCCGCTACTAATTATTTGTATAAATTGGTATTCAAAGTTGTGTCTGGAAAATTATTGCTAAATCACTGCACAGCTACATGATAACAGAAATGTGGAAGTACGGTTTGACGGATATATTGAAAACGTACGCTTTGACGAATATATAGAAAAATGTAAGTTTAACTTTTGCGCTAGAAGCTAGAGTACTAAGCTCTTAGAAATGGAACACGGATGACAAATTGAAATGATCTAGAGAAGAAAAAAAATGTCGATAGCTCAAAAGTTAAAATAAAGTTAAATAGTCTCTAAAATTGCCCTCAAATACTACATTCTTCATGTTAGCTTTAATTCGTAAAACATGTGCTCCATCCATCTTGATGGTAAATTTCAGAGCGAAATATCGCATTTAGGTCACGGAATTCTTATCTAACTATAGAATATACTATAAGAAAGCTATTTAGATAGAAAAATCATGAAAAAGAAAAAAGCCAAAATTTCCAAAATTCTCGTTTTTTCCCAAAAAAGTCGGCTTTTTATGTAAAAAAAAACATCGATTCAAAAAAGCCGGCTTTTTTGCATCTCTAGTAGATACGTTTTGGCATACATTTTTACCCCCAAATCCAATTCCCCTCAAACCGAAAATAGAAAAAAGGGTTTCGTTCTAAATTAGATCTGGTACTCATCTATTTGTAGAGATGCAAAAAAGCCGGCTTTTTTGAATCGATGGTTTTTTTTCACATAAAAAGCCGGCTTTTTGGGAAAAAAAACGAGAACTTTGGAAATTTTGGCTTTTTTCTTTTTCATGATTTTTCTATCTAAATAGCTTTCTTATAGTATATTCTATAGTTAGATAAGAATTCCGTGACCTAAATGCGATATTTCGCTCTGAAATTCACCATCAAGATGGATGGAGCACATGTTATACGAATTAAAGCTAACATGAAGAATGTAGTATTTGAGGGCAATTTTAGAGACTATTTAACTTTATTTTAACTTTTGAGCTATCGACATTTTTTTTTTCTTCTCTAGATCATTTCAATTTGTCATCCGTGTTTCATTTCTAAGTGCTTAGTACTCTAGCTTCTAGCGCAAAAGTTAAACTTACGTTTTTCTATATATTCGTCAAAGCGACGTTTTCAATATATCCGTCAAACCGTACTTCCACATTTCTGTTATTATGTAGATGTGCAGTGATTTAGCAATAATTTTCCAGACACAACCTTGAATACCAATTTATACAAATAATCAGTAGCGGATTTAGAAAATTATTTTGGAAAGGGTTTTTCTTACTAATGTTTAGTTTTTCTAAACTTTCGTAATTTTTATTTGGAGGGAGCTTAAAGTTTATGAGTAAAGGCATAAATAATAAATATTTCGTTTGTTGCAAACATTCGGTAACTTTGGAGAACAGGCTTCAGTCCAAAAGACCGCCCCCCTAACCTTCGCAAAACCGTCACTGCTGGTAATTAGTAATAATAACGATTTAAAAATAATAAGAAAGGAAGTCGGCCAACTCACAGTACACGCACTATTTCTACATTCACAGATGGAATGAAGAAAAGCTTTGTCAGAATGGTCGAATGCTGGGTTGAATCCCGGACTTCCCGATAGAAGCGCAAAAGCTAACCACTCAGTCATGTTTGTTGTGCAGTTGTATTTAGCTTAACTTAAATATATTCCGTAGTCCTTTTTGGGGGGCGGGGGGAGTTCTGTAATGATATGTTGAATCCCTCTTGTTAAAAATTAAGAAAACTTGAGGATTGGGTAAACCGTGATGGTGGTTATATAAAACTTAACTGTAGAATTTCAAGAATATACAGAACCAAACGCTCTAGATGTGCAGCCTAATATTTCTCTTATGTTTTATTTTAATTTTATTTTGTTTCAAAAAGAGGGTATGGAATATTTTGAAGTAAAAATACTACATACAATTTTGCTAGTTATTTATGTATTTTTTAAAAGAAGTGTTAACTTTTAGGGTTGGCTGGTTTACACCAACTTTTTTTTTAATAACTGGTTTAAACCAAAAAAATAAAAAGAACGAAAAATGCGAATCGTGTGAACTTCATGGTGACGTTTCCACATATCAAACCACCTGCATTAGTTTTATTTCCCTTTCACCTTTTAATCAAGGTGTCCCATGTTCAATTCTCGGTCGAATCACAACCCTTCTTTCATGCGTAAACCAAGTAGCGGTTTGGATGTCACTTTAAGCGAAAGTCTTCTCCTTGATAGCCTCGGTATTACGTAAGGATGTTAAGCCTAAACATACGAAACGAAACCAAATTGTATATTTCTGCATGCCTAAATGCCTGTTGTTTTATAAAGAAGCCAAGATTGCTTAAATATATTGATAGAAATTGGCAAAATTTATCGATTGCCTACGTAGCTTCCAACATTAGCTTGGATTGGACTTTCAATGATATCTACGTACTAAATTTGTAATTTAATACCTCAGTTTTAGCGTACTGATTATGTATGATACGTTGACCTTTAAATTTTACATGCAAAGCAATAACAGGATTTTCCCGTTATTGTTTTACATTTCAAGTAATGACGGGATTTTCCCGATGGCTAGGGCGGGAGCTTCTCAATTTAAGACATTTACTGACCGGACTTCTTTAAGCTTATGGGACTTCTTCCAGCATAACCCCTCTGTTGCATAATAACATCAAGGCGAAACAAACTTATTTCTGTGAATATGTAGTATAAACACATAAAGCAAAATATCTAAATCAAAAAACCTGGTTTAAATCTAAAAAGCCTGCTTTAAACCAAAAAAGCCTGGTTTAATCATCCCCCCAAAACGGGTTTTTGGCATTTTCAAAAACAACCATGGTTCTTGCCAACTCTGCTTACTTTTGTATATAGGAAGTTAAAAACTTCTTATTATATACATTGGTTAATCCTCTGGAATTCATAATGTAAATATGTTGAAGTAAAATTGTTCGAAATATATTTTCGAGGTTTTATATTATTATCAGCACCAACCACTAATTAAATGACATTTGTATTATAGAGAAGCGAAACAAAATTTGCTTTATCAATTTAAAGCATCATTTTGAAAAAAAGCCCAAAATTTCCCAAGCAAAAAAGCGAAGCAGAAAAAACTGTTTTTTTTTTCAAAAAAGCCGTTTTTTCCGAGCCCTTGCATCTCTATCTATCTGTATACAAATTTTGCTGCACATAGGCTACTTGTTTCTATGTGAAAATCTAATGACACACACACACATCTATATATAAGTATAAAAAATTGGAAATCACAATGTTTGTGACTCTAAATCTCCTGAACTGCCCCATCGATCTCGATCAAATTTGTAACATGGATGAGATTCGAGGCTGGGCTGGTTTTAGGCTATTCACTTGATGGTAGAACGGAGGGATGGGGGAGAGGGCAAAATAAATAAAAGTTAGTAACTCCTGAACCACTCGACCGATCTTGATCAAATTTTCAGCATAGATGAGGTTCAGGCCTGGAATCGTTTTTATGTTTTAAATTTGACGGAGCAACGTAGGAGAGAAGGAAGAGGGGGAGATATGTAAAAATCAATTTATATAAGACTGAAAGTGACTATTTTTGTAATTTAATAACCCTCGAACTATTCGACCGATCTCAATCAAATTTTTAAACATATGAGGATCGGGCCTTGGGTGTTTTTATTCGTTTCACTTTGACAAGCTAACGTAGGAGAGAGGAGGGGAAGATATATGGAAAAAATAAAATAAAAATCACTGCCTTTGTGACTTCATCACTCTTGAACCATTATAACGATCTCAATCAAATTTTCAACATACATGAGTTTAGGGGCAGCGATTACTTTAGGCTATTCACTTTTACTTTAGGCTATTAGGGGAGGGGCAGAGACATTTAAAAATAATCAAAAATGATCGATATTAGTGTTGAATCCATAGTTTTCGGGGTCGATGAGAGCAACAGTGACACTTCTGATGCTGTTTCAATCCAAGTTCAGCCCTGATAGGGAGGGCGAGGGTACAACGTAGAGGAGGGGGATAAACATTTAAAAATGATCGAAAATAACTAATATTAGTGTCGAATTCATAGTTTTTGGAGTAGCTGAGATAAATAGTAACAATTCGGATGCAGCAGGAGAGCGAGGGGGAGCTATATATAATAATGATCGAAAAATGACTAATATTAGTATCTAATCCATAGTTTCCGGGATTAGACATTTTCGATCCGGTTTAAATCCAAAATCAGACCCGCAACTTGGGGGAGGGTGAGAAATATATATAAAAATGATCGAAAATAGCCACTATCAATGTCGAATTTATAGTTTTCTGAGTCGCTTAGATGAACGGTGATACTTTCGATCCTGTTTAAATTCAAATTCATCCCCGCAACGTGGGGGAAGGGGAGAAAGAAATATTTAAAAATGATAAAAAATGACCGATATTAGTTCTGAATCCACATTTTTTGGGGTCTCTGAGATGAAAAAGTTATATTATCCCTCCAAGTTAATACAGTTAGTATTTAACAGCAAACATACGATTTATAACTTCCTTTAAGTATTTCGACATGGTTGTTACAACTTTCCTGGTATAGTATGGGAAAATATTGTTTCACGCTGTACGTAATGCTTCCCTCAAACCTTGTATCACCGTAACTCGTACATATTAACCTTACGTTGCAATTCGTTCCAAAGATTCTCAATGGGGTTAAAGTCGTTACTGTGGGGTAGGGTTTCACGCACTTTTGGGCAGTTTTAAAACAATCATTTCCTTACAACATACACTTTGCTTGGGATCAATATCTTGGTAAAATTAGAAGCCCTCCTCATTCTCAATTTTTTGTACTTGGTTGAAGATGTGTCTTAAGAACGTTAAGATATATATATTTTATCAGAATCTAAAAACACACACTAACTCTCCAACGTCTAATGAACATATTATATTACCCAAACCATCATATACTTTTTCTTTTCAACAGAATATTTTTCATACTAATATGTGCTTTTATACTTTGATCCAGGCTCAGAAATGAAATTTTAGAACTAAGGGAACTAAGGGAATTTTAGAACTAATAGATAAAGTCTGATTGGGCCATGTCTCGAGAATACAAGCACAGAGAGACACGGGTGAAAGCAAACTTTCATGGTGAACCGACTTAAGCGATAGCGATTGTTGCAGAACAAACAGCAACCAAACAAAATAAAGATTACCATTCAAATTTTATTTTTGTTACTAATAACCATTGATATTCTTCCTTCTGTTGGACAAAACCTTCAACTAACTAAGAGGACCTAGGCCCTATCTCCTCGTGCATCCCTCATTTCCACTACTGCTTTGATTACAGGCTATCTGGCCGTGGGACCACTTCTATCTAGCCCTTTTGACGTCGGGTCGTTTTGACTCGGGATTTTCTGTCTTCGCCCTTTTGTCCGGGCCCTTCTGACATGGAATCATATATATATATATATATATATATATATATATATATATATATATATATATATATATATATATATATATATATATATATATATATATATATATTCTAATAAAGTGTATATATATATATATATATATATATATATATATATATATATATATATATATATATACTTTATTAGAATCACACAAATAAATCTATGTTATTTAGTTCTTAGTACGTCCGTCCGTTACTCTGCACGATAACTCTTGAACGGATGCAACATTTTTAATTTAGTATTTAGCGAAAGATAGCTAGAGCGATTATCTCAGGCTGAGTTCGTTAATGCCATAAACTCGTTTACAGATTAACGGATAACAGTGACATTAACGGTGACCATTTATACAGAGGTTGTTCAGCCTACGTTTGGCCGATTTCGTTTCTTCCCCCTCCCAGGCAGAATGGATTCACCCGACATGGTTCGTGGCGTCCTGCAGTGTTGTGCAGTGGCTTCCTGGGAACGGAGTTCTTTTTCCGTGCGGATGACAATAACGCACAAAACAGGACCATTATTGTGAGTGTTGTGTTAAATTTGTTTCCAAATGTGTGGGTTTCCGCTCTGTGACCAAAATGCCACCCAAACTAAACCGGTTTTGGGAAGGCTATGTTGCGGCTCTTTATGACGTCCACTTTAGTGTTTCTGTCATTAGAAAACAGTGCAAGAAGAATGGTTGCAACATTAGTTTAAGTGGAATTAAAAATGTTATTAAAAAGTACAAGGGCAACGAAGCTCCACCATTTGGATCACCAACGAAGTTGCCTAGGAAGCGGGAATGCACCAAGACCACCATCGCCATGCAGAGGAAACTTCGCAAAATGGCAATGCAAGAAAATCCGCCAACGCAAAGGTGTATGACTAATCGTCTTGACGTGTCTTTGGGGACTGTGAGCCGGACGTTACACCATCAAATCAAGCTGGAAAAAGTCATTCAAGCTTGCGGACATCTTCTCACGGATGTCCACCAAAAGGAACGAAAGTGTAACGCTCGGAGGCTGTACGAACGGCATCTGGCAAAACAAAGGTGGATGTACGTCGTAACGCTCGATGAAGTATGGATTTACCTTTCCGACTACGGTAAACCGAGAGCCATCATGTACCGAGAGAAAGGCGCCAAGAACTTCAGAAGGTGGGTCCGTGTCTGTAAAGAATCCTTCCCAAAAAGGTTCATGGTCGTTACTGGCTACTGTTACCGAGGTAAACTGAAGATTCGTAGGATGGCGAAGAACTGCAAAATAAATTCGCAGAATTTTCAGGAGCAGATCGTGCGGCCCATCTACGAGCATGAGATTCCAACAATGTACGGAAATGACGCCAATCTGGTGCGCATTCATATGGACAAGGCCTCATCACATACCTCACGATCGTCCCTCGCATTCCACAGGTAGATGGAGGAGGCAAGTGTTATACAGATGATACCTTTCAATGAGGTACCTGTTAAATCTCCAGATGCAAGTCCTATGGACTATTGTGGATTTGTATTACTGAGGTGGTCTTTTGAAAACGGCGTGTGACAACTGTGGAAGGACTTTGGAAAGCTGTACAAAGGGAATGGGACAAAATTCCCCTCCCAGTTCTTCAGAGAACCCTATTACAGTGGAAATTGCGCTGTCGGGCTATTGTTAGGAACCTAGGGGAATACATCGAACACTTACGGACCTCACGCCATGGATTCTTCTGAATTTTTAGGCAAGTCGAAATTGGCCAAATGTAGCCTGAACAACCTCTGTACCTCATATCAGGGCCTAAAATTGAGTGGATTACTCCACACTTTGTGGAACTGTAGGAAAGGAGTGTGGAACTATAATTCTTAAAGTGTGGAGTGGTATTAATGTGAGTACCTTACTTTTCTCGGATTATGCATTTAAAAGCGTTTAGTGTGTCAAACTAAGTCTTACTGATTCAATACATTCATTATGCAATTCCATATACTACTCAATTCCATATAACTGCCAGTATATGACATTAAGCCAGAGTTAATACGTATAGGTGTCTCCTAGATGGCAGAGAAAACCATTGCCAATTTTGAGATGAAGGAACGTTTTAACTATATTTAGTTTTCAAACGTTTTCGGTTGCATTCATATAGTTTTAAAATATGCAACTAACTGCACGTTTATCTGTTGTTTCAATAGGACATTACACTTTTCCGATATAATAAATGTGTTGTTTTGTAGATAAAAATTACACTATCCTTTGAACCCGTTATAGAAATATGTACTACCAGAGATAACATACATCAATAACGCCAAAAATTTAGCCGAAGCACAGCGTTACGAAAATCAGTAGAAAGAGTAATGTTTCCCAGAGTGACTTCGATAGTTACTGATAGTGAAAACATAAATACAGGAGAACACAAAGGAATGTGGAAATTGTTAACTGATGAAAGAGTTGCTTCAGGTGAAACGTTGCCTGTGTTGAAAATTTGGTGTGCTGCCCATTGCATTAATTTAGCATGGAAAGATGTCACCAAGAATGTCCAAGAAGTTTCCTCTCTCATATAAGCGGCATCTGGACTGTGTGCTTTCTATCACTCTTCAGGGCAGCGAACGAAAGTTTAACGATGGTAGCTTCAGAAAATAACTCAGAAGTTTTGCACAACCCAGAATATTTTGACGTCAGGTGGACAAAATTTTCATTCAGTATGCTCACTACTCTCCTAAAAAATTGGTATCCAAGCTGTCTTCACTTGTAAACGGAAAGCCATGTATGTAATGAAGCCAATGGTCATCTGCGTAAATGGATAGAAGTAGATCGCCTTCATCTTCTGTGTCTTGTGACAGACGCTCTACATGTTTTCATTAACTGCCAGCAGAAGTTTGAGAGTGATGAAATGTTTCTTTTGGACATAATAACAAATAAAAATAGAACTATAGCACAATTGGAGAGCATGAAAGAGAAACCTCTGTTTCGGTGGGAAAAACATTTTTAAACGAACGTGTGCAAGAGAACGTCAACGGAGAAATACAATACTCATTATATGGTATTCAACTTCATCGTAACACACGTCGCAATAAATCCCATAACAAATATGTCAGTGAGAAAAGAAAAAAATGAAAATGAAATCTTTAAGTTTTACGTCCCACAGTTATGACGGTTAGGCTAAAGGAGACGGTGATGATGAGTGAAACGGTGGAGTGAAGAAAGTGGGAGGAAACGGGAGAACCCCGAGAAAACCCACGAGCACGGTGTTTGTCCACCACAAAGTCCACTTGGCGGGGGCTGGGATCGAACCCGGGACCCCAAGCACCAGAGGTGAACGCTCTACCACTGAGCCACCGCGCCCCCAGTGAGAAAAGAGATTTTACTGTAGTACGCTACGAAGTCCTGGATTCCATAATTAACTTTGTTAGTCAGCGTTTGCTGTATGAAGACAGTATTGTTGCTTTGGAGCCTTTGCGTGTTTTGAAATAGGATGTAACTGATGATGCCCTAAGAGAATGCCACAAAGTTATTTGTCTTGATACAGATCTTTTGCAGTTCGCAATGCAATATAGAGAGGCATCATCGTGCAGTATGTTGAAAGGTTTGGACGCTAAAAGCCTTCTCATGAAAATCTGTGGAAATCAGTCATTTCATGCTCTGTCAACAAGTCTAGCCCGAGCTGTTACTTCGAAACTATCTTCTTCCGATGTTGAAAGACTTGTGACTACAACATATTGAAAACAGATAACAGACTGTCTTTAGCTCCCACTACTGTGAAAAATTACCTTCACCTTAATATAAATATGAGTCCGTTGCAAGATTTTAGCCCAACCCCTGCTGTTATGAAATGGCTGGCCAGAAAGGAAAGGCGTTTTGAAGTTGGTAGGAAGTCAAAGGAACAGCCCTGGTATAACGATGTATTTACCTCGGCAGAAAACAGACTGAGACAGTGTGATGATCACGGAAAAATGACGGTGAAATTCTTATGTAAGAAAAAGTTACTTTTTTCTTCCAGTGTGACTATTTTTCTTAACGGTTTGTTTCCTGTATTTTATGGTTTAATACAATACAATTGAATATGTATCCTAATGTGCCTTTAATTTTGTTTGCTCTGGATGCCAAAATTTTCCTAATTTTTTTTTTTTTCGCAGGTAAACATGATGTACTGGACAGAACACTGATTATATGTCTAAACAAATGCTGACTAAACTAGCTTTTCTATACTATATAAAATTTTTACCAGTGTGGAGCTGTGATTTCGTTGAATTTTAGGCCCTGCCTCATATCCATACATGTAAGCGAATTTTGAATTTTATTTTTTGCAACAGAGAGCTAGAGCGATTATCGCGACTGAATTCGTTAATAAAGTAAATCCGTTAACGGATAATCGCGATTTTAACGGTCGCTATATATCCCAAATTTTGAACATCTAAGTGAATTTTGAATTGTCTTATGCAACACATAACTAGAGCAATTATCTCGACCGTGTCCGTTAATGGAGTAAGCTCGTTAACGTATCACCGGACAACGGAGACTTTAGTAGTTGTTTGGGCCGCGGTGGCTTAGTGGTAGAGTGTTCACCTCTGGTGCTTGGGGTCCCAGGTTCGATCCTAGCCCCCGCCAAGTGAACTTTGTGATGGACAAACACCGTGTGCGTGGGTTTTCTCGGGGTTCTCCCGTTTCATCCCACTTTCTTCATTCCACCATTTCATTCATTACTCATCATCACTGTCTCCTTTAGCCTAACCGGCATAACCATGGGACGTAAAACTCAAAGATTTCATTTCATTTTAGTAGTTGTTATCTATAGCATATATCCAGTGGTGCTATTCAGCCGACTCGCTAGAACCGGGTGTTAAAATTATTCGAGTTCGCAGAACCGTTTGTTATACCCAGACGTAACAGTAAATCTTACCCAGTTATACCTAGGAGCAATAAATTTAACTACCTTTGTTTTTTGAAATTCTTACAGCTACAGGGTTAAACATATGATCTCTCAGAACAAAGTATCAGCTCAGATATCAAGAATGAGAACTGGGATCACATGAGTGTACTGGTGAGGGTTATTTATATTTAAACGCATATCAACAGTTGTCAGTTCATTGCTAGATTAAGGCCTTTCTAATACTTTTTGACAACAATCTATCTTGGATAATTATAATTCTTATTGAAGATTTTCACAGTGCTACCTAATTTCGTCACACCACTTCGTATTAGGGTGCTGTGTAGGTCCCTACTTGTCGCTTGTGGTATCCAATAAAAATTACTTTTGTGTATCTTGTATGGTTTGTTTACTAAGAGAGCTATATTTATTCATCTACTCTCTCTCTCTCTCTCTCTCCCCATACACATACATATACGTATATATATATATGTGTGTGTGTGTGTGAACCGGTTGTTAAAAAATTAGAATAATAGATAAAAAATTAAAATTAGAATAGAATTAGAATAAGACAACGTACAGCAGACGTATAACTGAAAACGCATGTTTTATAATACTTTCTGTATAAGTGTTCGAAATATACGTACTTTCCGTATGAAACAATGTAGGCGGTCAGGATCTCACATACAAATGGACGTATATAACATATATCTGACGAAGGTATCATAAGTATATGCATGTGATATACGGAAAACTGTTAGATGTCAGACATCCTGCAAAGGCATGATATAACATCTAAAGGCAGTGCCTATGTAGCATACGGATAATGTATGCTCTGCACTGATTTCTATAGTAAGCATGGGGATACCGTATATTTGTACAATATACCACTGTCCGGAGAACGGATTTTTCTTTGTGTACATCCCATATTTGCAGGTACGTATCCAGGATTTCGTGAGGGGGGGGGGTCCGTGACATGAAGTACTGTGGTCATCACACAGGGGCTCGATCATTCTAAACTATTTTACTGGAACATATATTGGTTCATTTAGCCAGGATTTCGTAACGGGGATGGGGGTGGGTGGGGCGTGACATTAAATTCTGAATGCCCAGGAGCTCGATCAATCTAAACTTCTTTACTATCAACATATATTGGTTTATTAGGACAATAAAATGAGTACATGTTAGTAAGTATTTTAATAACAAACTATGAAGAAATCTCGAGTAAAATAATAAAAAAAAGCGTGTTGAAAAACATTTTACAATATTTACGTCCTTCCTCTGTTCATTCAAATATAACAATTTTTCTTTCATTATGACCTCAACTATTATAAAAAGTACCTAGGGGCTTATTCACTAGTACATGCTCAATAATGTATTGTAAAATATTTTAGAATATCTGCGTTCATGGGCACCCGAAGGGGAGGGCAGGGTGGGGCCTGAGCTCCCCCTCTTGGTTCATAAAAATGTATTAAACTTCTTAACATTTTCTTAAGAGTCTTCATCCCGGCGAAATTAAAATACCGCTAATTTTACAGTAATTATGTGATATCTTGAAATAGATAAAAGATAATTGAAATATGGAACAAGAGCGCCCTAGACAATATTATTTTGCGTGACGTACCGTTATCCCAAGTCACCTAGTGGCTTTCAGTTTTCAGCTGTTTAGAAACGCGAAAATAAATGCCGATTTTCAAAATGGCTCGAAATCGAAAGCAGATAAGTAAGTCGTGATAACGATATCTCATGTAAAATAATATTGTCTAGGGCGCTCTTGTTCTACATTTCGATTATCTTTTATCTATTTGAAGATATCACATAATTACTGTAAAATTAGCGGTATTTTAATTTCGCCGGGATGAAGACTCTTAATACAAATAAAAATACCAAACGTAATATAGGAACCAGGGATTTGAACCCTCCCTAGAAATTTTTCTTCGGGCGCCCATGTCTGTGTTCCTTTCTCTGTTGAATCAAATGTTAACAGAATTTTCTTTCCACATAAATTTTTGTTTCTATTATTCTGCCAACTATTACAATGTTTCTATTGTTCCAAATGACAGGTTAAAGGAGCAGTAGAAAATTGTTTTTGAAATAACATGTTTGATAATGCAATCATGCGATGACGAAAAATTATGATACAAATGTCCACGCTGTTACACAACGGTACTATACTTCCGGAAGCTTCAAATCTCCCTGACTAGCAGCAGAAATACTGAGAATTCCTTAACTTTTCTAGAAATTTCAAATTCTCTGACTCTTCAAGGATATCTCGCTCACCTCGCCACCATGTATTTCAAGTAATTAGGGATGCGCTCGAGTCGAGACATGTCTCGAATCTCGACTCACTCGACTCGAATTCGAGTCGAGATTCGAGTCGAGACACACTTTGTAAAATTCGAGACGAGTCGAGACAAACGTATTTCTCGACTCGAATTTTCGAGTCGAGACACGAGTCGAATCGAGACGGCTCTTAAAAATCTCGACTCGACTCGAATGTCTCGAAAATCTTTCTATAATTTTTAATATTATTTTGAAGAAAGTATTCACTCAGAAACAGCCTTAAAACCAATTCCAGCTTTTATTTCTTCAGAAAGGTACAGAACGCATAAAATTAATAGTTAATCTTTAAAGATCAAGATTTAATTTTCAGCTCAATTCAGTTAATTAGAACAAATAGTTAATGTCGTTGTATTAGGTTGTACTGCAAACATAATGATAATAATAATAACTGATTATCTAGTTTGTATAAAACTATTATCTGTAGTCTAAATCTAGTTTGTATAAAACTATTGCGATAAAGTGAACTTCATAAATTCTCTGAATGAGCAGTTGGTAATCTATAGTAATTTAGCATAGTTATAATTATTGTGATTTCGTTCCCATGAACGCAATAGGGTTACGTAACTTCTGGATTATTCGCTTGCCCAACTATTTTGAGGCTTTAAGGCGATGTTATACCTTTTGCCACTGGTTTCTCAGTCCCCATAAGATAACATGTAAACTTTACTTCATAAATATCTAACGAAATATGGTACGTAACAACTTAAAATTTTTCATATGTATACAGAAAAGCAATAGAAATGAAATGATTGTTTCAATTTCACGCTTAATGACGTAGATCAAGAGTAATAAACTTTTTAAAGTAACATTGTAATGGACTATACATTGAAGGTTGTGTGTTCCAATGTGATCTTCGCGAACAGATGTCCTGCTGACAGGCAGGTATTTCCCTCCCCCTCTTAAGTCCTTTTCCAATGGGTGTGGTAGAACGCCGCGGGGTGCCACCCTCATCCCATTTCTTTCCTCCGTTTCTGCAGAGCGGATAGATTTTCTGTAAATGTTACAAAGAAAGAATATTTGCTCCCAAGACAATTTGAAATATTTGCTTCTTGCGATTTCATGCTGTATGATGTATACTGCGAAAGCAAAGATCAGGTAGAGAACGCCAATTTCTTCATTACTAGTAACTCTAGTTAGATAATTATTGCTAACCACTAATTTCATATTAGTACGTTCCAACTCTTTGTAATAACACTGCCTCAACAGTAGAAAATAGGGTAGAGTATATACTTTGAAGAGGAGAATCAACAATTTGATACAGATCATGGTTGAAATTTAGCTTTCCTTTGCAGCACTAAGTTTGTATGAGACGTTTGCATGGATACAAACTACAGAATTCCCTCTAGTAACTGGGATTTTAAATTCGTGACAGGTAGTTACTTCTACTTTTTGGCAACATTAGCTATTCAACACATATTTTTCTGGATGTAATAAAAAAAAATCAACTTTACTTCAAGCTAAATTCAACAGATTGAAACGATGGATTGAACCCGATGAACCAACTTTCCCGGAATAACCCTTTGGGGATCCCATGGTACAATTTGTACCATACGGGGTGTTTCATGGTACATTGCGTTATAACTCTCCTATTTGAGCTTTTTCGTCCGTTTTTTTTTTTTTTGTTTGTATGTTTTTGTTTTTTGTTTGTTTTTCAAGTCCAGAGGCATTGTAGAAGACCTTACGTATGGTTTCACACCTTCTTGCGTCGAGACATAGGAGGTGATGACGTCATAATTCTAAAATATATATATTTTCTTTTAATATTGCGGGGCTGGTCTATGTTCATTATTTTTTGGCGGGCTTATTTTTCCACGTAGAAGATTGAAATTTTGCACAAACATTCAGTTCACCGAGTAGTATTTATCAGATTTTTTTCAGATTTCTGCGTTAAAACAGGGGGGGGATCCAGAGGGGCAAAAAGTTGAAAAAAGAGATATTTTTACCAACAAATCCATTTCCTCACGATTTTCCCGTCTTAGATACACGATGGAGACAAGTGAATGGTACCGCCTGAAAGGCAGTTTTATTCTGAAGAAAATGATGTGCGACACATAACCCTAGGGTAATTAGGGAAGGCTCAGGAAATTTTTATCAAAATATACTTCTGTATAGGGGAATTTTGGACATTTTCGGTATTATTTTTTGCGGGCTTATTTTTGCACGTAGAAGATTGAAACTGTGCACGTACATTCAGTCCACCGAGGAGTATTTACCAGATTTTTTTCGTACTTCTGTGTTAAAACAGGGGGGTACAGAGGGGCTAAACTTTGAAAAAGAGAAATTTTACCAAAAAAATCCCTTTCACGGGATTTTCCCGCCTTAGATACATGATGGAGACAAGTGAATGGTACCGCCTGAAAGGCAGTTCTATTCTAAAGAGAATGATGTGCAAACCATGATCCTAGGGTAATTAGGGATGTCTCAGGGAATGTTTAAAAATTTCCCTCTGTATGCGGGAATATGAGACATTGTCGGTATACATTTTTTTGGCGGGCTTACTTTTGCACCTGGAAAATTGGAATTGTGCATAAACATTCAGCCCACCTAGTAGTATTTATCAGATTTTTTCAGATCTCTGCGTTAAAACAGGGGGGTCCAGAGGAGCTAAAAGTTGAAAAAAGGATATTTAGACCCAAAAAATCCCTTTTTCGGAATTTTCCCGCCTTAGATACATGATGGAGACACGTGAGTCATACCGCCTGAAAGGCAGTTCTAAGCTGAAGAGAATGATGGGCGAAACATGACCCTAGGGTAATTAGGGATGTCTCAGGAAATTTTTTTACCTGAGATCTTGGCGTTTTACGGTAATTTTGGGCATGGTGGGAATTCCTGATAAAATTTCTCCCGCCCTTAGTATTCAAGATAGAAACTTGAAATTTGGCGCACACATTCAGTATACCAAGTACTATTTACCAGATTTCTTTTTAGATGGCGACGTTCACACAGGGCCGCTCCAGAGGGGCCCAAAGTGCGAGAAAAAATTTCCCTCCGATATTTTTCCTTTGACATCATTTTTCCCGCTCCTGGTATATGGTATGAGCATGCAAGTGGTACCATTTGAAAGCCATCTCCATTCTGAAGAGAATGAGGTATGAACCATGATCCTAGGATAAATAGTGACGATGCAGTAGCTGCTTGACTGAAAACCTAAAAAATAGCCCAAAAAGCCGGGTACCGGAAAGGGATAAACATACATAGGTAACATTCTAAAAAATACAATAACCCTTCCCGTTCGTCTGTCTAGTGGCTAGCTCGCGCACCTTTGGATCACAGATCTCGGGTTCGATACCCGGCGGAAGAGCCTTGAAATATCAACAGACCACTAAGGACTCGGATTCCACTGAAGGCTCACATCTCTTATAACATCGGTACAGAAAGGGGCACTAAACTCTAAACCCACCAAACCAACCAAGCTAATGAAGAACGGACATAGTAATGTCACTATAATTTAGACTACGTGAACGATTTTTTAAAGTTTTCATTATGGTAATAAATATAAGTGGAACTAGGGCCTCGAACATTTCTAGATCTTGTTACTCGAAAATAAGCAAATATAATATATACACATGGTGTCAGGAAATAACTTCGGGATGTGAATCCTCGGACGAAAACATGAAAAAGCCTATAGACCAACCATGGTGCACTGTTGCGTTATTTCAGATATATTGTCCACAGAAAATTGGTCGTAACGGTACAAGAAAGCAACAACTCGAGCAATATTTTGGAGTTTTCCGAAAACGCCCTAAAGTTTTGTTGTATTTGACAGCAACATAATATGATTTAACCTAAGAAATTTAAGCGAGAATGTTTTTAGTACGGTGACCCGTAACTTTCATTTTATGTTCTCGTGTAAGGATTAATTTCCTTAAGTAATTTGATGTTTTCGAACACCCTGGGAACATACATAGCGAGACCTCAGGTCACGAACTTCATATCTATTCCACTGTAGGGATGGATACGAGTGAGTTTTCTTTGAAACTCGACTCGACTCGAAGCAGACATTTTTTAGCTCGGCTCGAGTTCTTGGCTCGAAAAAATTCCTCCAACTCGACTCGAATTCAGGTCGAGTTTCGAGTCGAGTCGAGTCGTGTGTAGTTTCAATTACTATTTTTAAGTATCCAACATAGATAATAGGTCAATGATACTACTACTACTACTACTTATTATTATTATTATTATTATTATTATTATTATTATTATTATTATTATTATTATTATTATTATTATTATTATTATTATTATTAGTATTATAACATCATGTATAACCAAGAAAGTAGGCGGGGTGTACCTGTATACTAAAAACTAGTTGACTTCCGATCTCGGTCGCCGAGAAGTCTTCAGGAGGCAAGGCCATTGTTCACGAGGATCTGGGTTTGAGTTCCGGAGAAGCAAGTATTCAGGCTCGAGCCAAAAATTGTTAAAAGTTATAGGGCGCCGGTCAAACATGTTCAAAACTGCTCGGCTCGGGTCTAGGGTTGTCAGTGGCTCGAGCGGCTTGGTTCATAGCTCATTCACTATCGAGCCGAACCGAGAAGTGAGCCAAGCCAACAGCTCACCCAACCGAGCCAACTCGAGCAATCGGCTCAGTTGAGCCGAGTCGAACCGAGGCGATGAACTCGTTTCAACGGAGCTGGCTCGAACCGATGGCTCATCTCAGCTGAGTTGGTGACTCGTCTGAGCCGAGTCGATAGCTCATCTCAACCGAGCAAGCTCGGGCCAAAAGCTCAATTGTGCCAGTCGACGGCTCGTCTCAACCGACGGCTCGACGAGATACGAGTAATGTTCCTTGTCGTGAGCAACACTAAAAGTATTCCACACTACTGCTTACATTTCTCATGGCTTTCGCTTTCCAGTCTAATCAGACCATGATTTCAAAACGAGTTAAAACGAGCTGAACAAGCGAGCCATTTATCAAACTCGACTCACTCGAAACTCGACGTCAAAAACAGTGACTCGGCTCGGAACTCCACTCGAGAAAATTACCTTTGACTCGACTCTAAATTTGACTCGACTTTCGAGTCGAGTCGAGTTTTAGCTCGACTGGTGCTAAAATTATCCAAAATTATCCAAAGATCCAAAATTATTTTCCTATTGAAGTTCATAGAATTTGTATGTGTATGTTAAACAAACAATTGATTTAAACCAATAAAATAATATAAATGGTTCAGAACCAGAGTGAACTGAATTGATTCATATCTTTATTCACTTCTTATATTTATATGCAAATTAAATTAGGTCGCTAAATTTTTGACTCTGTGAACTAACTTGGAGGAGTAAAGTATATCTTCTGTACTTTGTACTTCTCTTCTTGTAAAGCGATTCTTAAAATATTCACAAGTACAGTACATGCAAGATCAGTACAATATATCTTTATCAGGTGTTCTCAGTGGATGAGTCTGTAGAACTGTCACTTTTGTAATCAGGCAGGGGTCCCAGGTTTGAGCCCAGCTAAAGGACAATTTCTCTCCGATTCAAACCGAGTAATGGTTTGTAACCCACTTTAAACTGTAGGTCCCGTCCTCCATAACCCCCCTGTTACATAAGAACGGGCTAGAAAAAACTTATGTCTATCCACATGTAATCTAAATAAATTAAAAGTTTTGTAGCCATGGCCCCTTCTTTAAAAAAAAATGAATAACTGCAACTTGAGGGTGCTAATTCGACTGATCTCGGTCTCAATCTTAAGAAGTGACCGCAAACCGGTCTAACTCGAGGTCAAAGGTCAACTAACTTTTCGCTCAGAATCAAGACTTTCATTACAAAAATGTGTTTTATACTTCCCGCTTTATCCCAACTTAGGTTCTAGCCCAATCTATCTTATTCTCTTATCAATTTCTTAACTGTAACTGTGTGAACCAAATAACCTCTCAGATGTTTAAGATTTCTTATCCCTTATTACAAATCTAAAGTAGGTTTTATTCATGCAAATAATCTTATGTATTAGTTTCCCTAACTCACTCCTTTGTTCAGACATGCTACTCGATTTGGCTTATTCAATCTTGAACAGTAATGAATGGTCAGACTAGTAAATAATTTGTGCTCTACTGATAAATCATTTGTAAAACTAGTTTACATATGACCTCGAGTTTGATTTATTTTACTGTTTAAAAAATAGAGGCCACGATTATCCAAAGATAAAGAAAATGCTTCAAAAACAAGTAGCAGTGCCAAGTGTATAACACGCAAAGGAGTTTGGTGTCTGTGGTACGATATTTTCACAATTAATATTGAAACTGGAAATTGTAGTAGATTTCTACCACTTCCGGTTTTAGTAGAGAGATTAGACAAGAGACGAAGTATATTCTTGGAACGCCTAATTAATTGCAGAAAACCGCTTCTTATCTATTACAGTTTTTATTCTATAGCCATTAAAGTTAAAATCGGAAGTAGTTGATTTCCACATCTTTTGGAAGACAGAATATAGTAGTTATTTTTAGAAAGCTGAATAGAAAGCAAAAACCCGCTTCATTCCTGTTCTATGGAGATCACTATTGAAACCGAGGTTTCAATTGAAGACCACAAGAGGAGATGAAAGGTACACCTGAGACGCTTGAGAGCTGCTCGATTGGAAGAAACCGTTTTCATCTATTTTTTACCGTTTTTGCTATATATAGATCAATATTTATTGAAAGCAGAAATTATAGTTGATTTGAACCATTGTAGGTTGTAGTAGAGTTAATAATAGAGATTAAATATATTCTTACGAAGCAGAAAACCGGATCTCACTACATATTGCCGTTTTCAATCTATGGTGATCAAAGGTCAAACCAGAAATGGTTTATTTAAATCACTTCCGGTTTGGGTAGGTGGTTTTAATGACAAATAAAATTCCTTACTCTTGACTATATTTTGACCAAATTTGGTGATGATCCATCAAGCAGTTCTTTAGTTTTTTCTTTTACTTTTTCTTTCTTTTTTTTACACACGTGCACACACGGGTATGGTAAATGTATAAAGGAGTAGGTAAACCAAATTCTAGTTATTCAAAAACCAAACAAGGAAAACTTGGTTTTTGCCACCCCTGCATACAATTAATCCATTCTAACCACAGAAGCGTCGCCCTGTCTGTTTTCTATGATAAATAATATAAAATGAAATGAAACCTATCCTTCCAGAAAACAAAAGATAGGTAAATAAGAAACATTTAGACTTTTCTTCGTTGTATAGTTTTGAGTGGCAGAGAGGTGAAAGCTACTGCTTGGAAGAAGAATCCATCCGTTTCAAGAAAAAAAAAAAAAAAAAAAAAAAAAAGATGTAGAAAAGCAATTGGAAACATATGTTCGATACTGAGGTTTCAAAGATCATTATCTTTGTTCTACCAAGTATTTTGTTGACACTTGAGTCACTCCAGTTTCCACTGAAAAGGCAAATTCGGTAGTTGCCGTCTGGGGCGGGGAGTGGTAAGGGAAACTGCTCAAGGCCTAAATGATTATGAAAATGTAGGGATAGACATGAGTTTCGCTGTTCAAATTGCCACAATGCATCCTTCCCCAGCATGTGTTCTTCAAAGAATGTCACCCGTAGTAATTTATGAAGTATGAAAGTGGTCTTTGAATCTTTACCTAAAATAGTGATTTCGTCATTACGGAAGTAATTATTACAATTAATCTAAGTCATTAAGTTTAAAATTGAGATAACCATCACCTTTGTATTGCTCTTTGGCATTCGTATAGAAAATTGCAAGTTTCTAGGTGCAGTATTTTGTAAGATATTTACGAATTAAATTTTACATGTTACCTTATGGAGATTCTGAAGCCTCTAATGATGGGTAGACACCCCCTTAATATGTTGCAGCATATCACGAGCTACGGATAATATATAATGTAACATTTGTTGTACATCACATATTATGATACGAGACTATTTTACATAGTATATCTTATCTAATATAAATAAAATAAAGAGTTTGTTTGTGTGTTTGTCTGTTCGTGTGCGACCTGGGGACCAGACGAGTGGACCGGGAGTTCCCAAAATTTGGTTACGGGTACCTTGGTTCAGGCCCCAGATCAAGACGAAGCGTTTTTTTTTTAAATTTCGAACTAGGGGGGTCTCGGAGGGGACGTTTACTGGGACCGACCTGGGGATCAGACAAGTTGACCGAGAGTTACCAAATTTTGGTCACGGATACCTTGGTCCAGGTCCCAGTCTAAGACGAAGCGTTTTTGTCAAAATTGGAACCAGGGGGGTTTCAGGGGGGCGTTTACCGAGACATGTAGTAAAAGTAATCCAAATTGATCGACATTAGTGTCAAATCCATAGTTTTCACGGTCGTTGAGATCAATGGTGACACTTCCATCAGCGATGACTTGCAAATTCAGCTACCACTGTATGCGGGCCGGGTGTCAGCAGGTGAGGAATACCGAGACATGTATAAATAGCCCATATTGATTGATACTAGTGTCAAATCCATAGTTTTCGCGGTCGCTGAAATGGATGGTGATACTTTCCCAGACAGCACAGTGCACGTACAGTATCCGTATAGTACATGTACAATTGCACGGATGCAACATGTGCATCATCTGTATAAATGCACGCCTGTACATGTGATGCACATATACATCACAAGTCCTATTCAACATCTTCACGTGCACAGCAGATGTGCAATGCACACGTACACGTCCTGCACAAGTGATATACACCTACCGCGCAGGTGATTTACAAGTAGCACGTACTCGCTTTACATGTAGTGCACAGGTGATTTACATGTAGGACAGCGGTGATTTACACGTAGCACACAGGTGATTTACACATAGTACCCAGATGATTTATATGTAGGAAAGACGGGATTTACACGTAACACATAGGTGATTTACATGTAGGACAGAGGTGATTTACACGTAGCACACAGGTGATTTACACGTAGTACATGTACAATTGCACGGATGCAATATGTGCATCACCTGTATAAATGCACGTTTGTACATGTGATGCACATAAGCGTCACAGGTCCTATTCAACATCTTCACGTGCACAGTACATGTACAGTGCACACGTCCTGCAGAAGTGATTTACACCTTCCACACAGTTGATTTACACGTAGCACGTATTCGTATTCGATTTACATGTAGAACAGAGGTGATTTACACGTAGCACACAGGTGATGTACATGTAGTAAATGTACAATTGCACGAATGCAACATGTGCATAATCTGTATAAATGCACACCTGTACATGTGAGGCACACAAGCGTCACAGATCCTATTCAACATCTTCACGTGCTCAGTACCTGTGCCATGCATACGTCCTGCACAAGTGATTTACACCTTCCGCACAGTTGATTTACACGTAGCACGTATTAGATATACATGTAGTGCACATGTGATTTACATGTAGGACAGAGGTGATTTGCACGTAGTACATGTACAATTGCACGGATGCAACATGTGCATCATCTGTATAAATTCACGCCTGTACATGTGATGCACATAAGCGTCACAGGTCCTATTCAACATCTTCACGTGCGCAATACCTGTAACATGCACACGTCCTGCACATGTGATTTACACTTTCCGCACAGTTGATTTACACGTAGTACACAGGTGATTTCGTCGTATTACATGAACAATTGTACGAATGCAACACGTGCATCACCTGTATAAATGCACGCCTGTACACTTGAGGCACACAAGCGTCACAGGTCCTATTCAACATCTTCACGTGCGCAGTACCTGTGCCATGCACACGTCCTGTACAAGTGATTTACACCTTCCGCACAGTTGATTTACACGTAGCACGTATTAGATATACATGTAGTGCATATGTGATTTACATGTAGGACAGAGGTGATTTACACGTAGTAAATGTACAATTGCACCAATGCAACATGTGCATGATCTGTATAAATGCACGCCTGTACATGTGATGCACATAAGCGTCACAGGTCCTGTTCAACATCTTCACGTGCGCAATACCTGTGCCATGCACACGTTCTGCACAAGTGATTTACACCTTCCGCACATTTGATTTACAAGCAGTAGCCAGGTGAATTCGTCGTAGTACATGCACAATTGTATGAATGCAACATGTGCATCACCTGTATAAATGCACGCGTGTACATGTGATGCACATAAGCGTCACAGGTCCATTTCAACATCTGCACGTGCGCAATACCTGTGCCATGCACACGTCCTGCACAAGTGATTTACACCTTCCACACAGTTGATTTACACGCAGTAGCCAGGTGAATTCGTCGTAGTACATGCACAATTGTATGAATGCAACATGTGCATCACCTGTATAAATGCACGCGTGTACATGTGATGCACATAAGCGTCACAGGTCCTATTCAACATCTTCACGTGCGCAGTACCTGTGCCATGCACACGTTCTGTACAAGTGATTTACACCTTCCGCACAGTTGATTTACACGTAGCACGTATTAGATATACATGTAGATTGCATGCAGGTATTGCAGGTGATTTACATGTAGGACGGAGGTGATTTACACGCAGTACCCAAAGGATTTTCATGTAGGACAGAAATGATTTATATTCAGTACCCAGATGATTTTCATGTAGGACACAGGTGATTTCCTCGTAGTGTAGAGATGATGTAAAAGCATATTAGAGATGCAACAAAAAAAGGAGTTTATATATTTGGTGCCTTACGCAGTTCAAATACAACATTGTAAACGTCTTCTTGAAAAGTAACTTAGAGTTACATGTAACGAAAAAGCAATTATATACTTACCCAAAATTACTGACTCGTGCACTACTCTACTGCATTATTAACGTTCCAGGCCAGTAATCTCAAAGTTCTAGATTCCAATCCCCTCCCCCCTCAAACAGCAGCTATAGCATATTCTCGTCACCTGAAGACGAGACAATATGGTACTCTGTCGAAACTGTTTATCAGTAGCGTATATATTGACAAACCACTGTCACGAGCATTTAGACAATATTTTTCTTTGTTCCTACACATATATTATTGTAGACTTTTCATTTTGCTATGCAGCATATTGAGTATCGTACCATTAGCGCCTGGAAGTTGAAGACCTTACCTAAAAATATATTTAAAAAGCCTAAACAAAAAAAAAAAAAACTTTTAATTTGCATTTTCATCGCCCTGTTTCTGCTGTTGTTCATTTTGAACTACTTTGGAGGGCAATCTTGGCAAGCATCTACTGTCTGGTCATACCTACTATACCTGCTTCAGTCATTTAAAGGTTCCTATTGTCAGAGATGAATGAAATTTATTTAGATTACTACAGAAAACTATGTTTAAGAGTTTCTAATTGAGAGTGGGCAGCAAAACTAGTTGAGAAAAGGTCAAGTACCAAAACCAGCTGTTAAGACTTGAAGGGTAATGGGGACCAATAAGCTAAATATGACTTAAAACTAAGCATTTCCTGGCCTAAAATGACCCAAAATGAACATATATTATGATGTTCCTTACCTTCGGGCACTTGGGAAAAACTGTCTTTAACTTCCGAGCCCTATATATGATACTGAAAATATTAAGAAAGAAAAAACTCATACTTGCCTGAATAATTAGGTTCTGAACTTATAAACAGTTGTAGTTTGCATATATTTTTTTCTTTTAATACAATGCTTGGTTTGTAAACATAGCTTTTACATAATATGATTTTATCAAAAGCCATCATGGAGCTATTTCAGATTTAAAATATATGCATGATAAAGCAAAGTGGCCTAAACTCAATCATAAGTTAAATTAGATTTTAAAAAAATCCATGTGCAAAAATGTTTATATATTCTATTAACCGTAACTTGGTGCAACTCCGCTGTAATTTTATGGAAATAGTAGGTATTACAACATTGATAACAACTGATTATATATATATATCTATACATTTATTTATTATTAAATATAAAAAGTAATCTACAAGATGGTTGTAGTTTTTTTCTTTTAATTTACTTTCTCCGATAATTCCTTGGCCTCAGTCCTCTGCATCCTGTAAAGAGAAGGTTTAAAAGTAATACAGTAAGTGCAGATACTAAATCAATCTATTTAAACTAAATCACAGTAATATTCTTAGCATAGTTTGAGATTAAGTATTTAAATATGCTGCATCCAAATTATACCTGTACATGCCATACCATTTTCTCCAGAAACAAAGCTAAAGACTATCATTTAAGCTCAATAAATCACCACCATCAGCATCTCTGAAATAAGATTTCTTAGGGTATTGAATCAATTCCAGTAAGAGTATTTAAATTAGCAATTTGAAAACGAGGCTGACTTTTTATCGACAGGTGGCAATCCTGTGCAAACGTGTGTTGAAAACACGGGTAGAATATCTCATGAGTAAATGATACTAAATGCACTGACCTTGAATGACATTGACAAGTGTGGGTTTAAGTACACGTAAAACTGAGTTTCTACAACAGGAGTAAATGTATGAGCACGCTTGTTCACCCGTGCTCATTCGTACGGACAGTGAAGGATGAGAGTAAACTGAAGACTGGATGCAGTAAGAACTATGAGAAGTGAATTTGGTAGAGAAATTGAGGTGAATGTTCACGGATGATCGAATCCTACACTTCGAATGCCTTCTGAAAAGTTCAAAATGAAGACGAAAGCTGTGAGGCAACGCATAACGATCTAGCACAAATGGAAGTTTTACTGTTACCTAAGCTAGAGGAAGTGGGTTGAAAGTAAGAAACAATATTCTGAGAAGCAAGCAAGCTGAAAAAGATTTATTTCTGTGGCATGAACAACCAATGAAAAACGTTGCCTTTTCCATATTATCAATTGTATATAACTGGCTGATCTCTACCACGTTATGCAAGATAGAAGTATATACAGTAGTGCACTCTGTATTCCTCTCTGGGAGCGTCCGAGGATGGTTTAGAGTATGAAATGCAAATAAGTTACGTATCTGCTCTTGAAATTATATTCATTTTCATACAAATTAAAAGTTATGGGGGTTCAGATCCGACGGACTTCCCGTCAGTTGCCCATGACTTATATGACTCACAGTGAAACAAGTTTATAAATCTTAATGCTATCAAGTACAACAGCATTATTAATAAATTTATTTAGATATTCATATTTCAAGTCATGTTACTAGATACTGAGACACTGGAAGACTAGGTACTGCTTAAAAACATGCAAAAACAACGTGGCAAATTTGTGTAAGAAAAAGAAACATTCTATATCCTAGATAAGCGATCGGCAAAATCCATATTCTCTGTCTGGGTGCCTGCAATCGCATAGTGCAATGACGGGGAATCGGATTATCCTCCTTCCTAACTCAGCGTTGCAATCCTAACGTAAAGTTTTTTTTTTAACTAATATAATGTAAATTTTGAATTTAAACAATACTAGTAAGATACTTAAACATTTCTTTTACTATCAATGAGTCAATTTCTTTTTATCATCAGGTGGTACAGTGTTCCACATAAATATCGCAACTCTATAATAGTACAATACTTTATTTTATGCATTTGAAATCAATATTTCGCTGGTTACCTGCCTATCAGGCGTTAGTTTAAGGCTAGATTGATTATGTAGCAACCTGCAGAACATTGATTTCAAATGTGTTGCATAAAATAAAATCTTAAGACTGTAGTCGAGTTCCGATATTTATGTTGAACACTGTACAAGACGAAAAAAAAAAATGAAATGTTCCTCTCTTTTCCGTCGATATTAACCTTTAAAAAAAAGAAAAAAGTTTGTTTGTGTCATATATAACTTACTAAAAAGTCTATAAACTTCTAATAGTTTGTAAAATACATAATCATTTTCCCACAATAAGGAAAAAGTTTTAAAGATCATGAAATCTCAAACACCCCCGAATCGCCCAGTTTTGTTCTAGTGTCGCCTTTGGAAATGAGAACGCCACTGGAGAGCGTTAATATACACGTTGAGAATAGGTGCGTATAAATTATAGAGAATAAAGTTAAAAAAATGACTGCGTCAGATTTTTTTTTTTTTTTTTTTTTTTACTGCTTATAAATTACCTACGAGAGCAAACACATTTTACACTCCATTAGCTACTCGCACATACTTCAAGGTAAAAGCACAGTTCCGCACCTCCTTGCCCGCTAGCTCCGAAGTATGCAAAAATGTCCGCCCTGCTGCCGACTTCTGATGTAGATCATAGCGAGAATGTAAAGCTTGGAGACCACTTGTTAACCGTTCTTATTTTGAATACTGCTGCAAAATTGTATGTAAATGTTAAAATAAAGGCTTAGGAATACATGAAAACCAACCAACAGAGGTGATACGTACCTTCATGACCTCCTTGTTTTGGCGTGGTGCAGCCAATCGCTTATCGCTTCCCTGATTTGCTCCTCCGAACACTCAGGATATAATTTCTTTCCAGATGCTAGAAAAAATGTACATATGACTATGTTGATATATATGAAATTATACATTCATTAGTAAACTTAAATCCTAAAATATGAACATCAAAAGTGAGAAAAAGAAACCCATTTGATAACATTTGAAAACTTATCTAGAATTTCTGGAACTTTCAGAATTTCCACTGAAAGTCAATGAAAGACAATCGAAATTCTGAGTTACTAGAAGCTCCATATCCTTCTAGACAGGACAGAATGGTAAAAATCCACGAAATTCCTTGAAATGGCGACCTATAATAAGCAATCAAAACATTATTTAAGTAGACATCCAGAGATACTGCGAAACATTTCAAAATGTCAATTATAGGTTTTTACCGAAATTAGTTATGTAGCGACCCCTAACGAAATGCGTGAGACTACCCCATTTTTGGTGATTGGTTTTAATCAAACCTTGACCTAAGCTTTCCGCAGATATATAGATCACCTCCACTTTATGGGTCCAGGTTTGTGTACATCCCGTGACGAATATGCCATGAAACAATTTCTTATATTTGGATGGGTTAGATACAGCTAGCAGAAGATCTAAATGTTGTAACTATGCACAAACATTTTTTTTTTTAAAATAATAAGTTTAAACAATTTTAAAAGACACTTACACATTTCCGTTGAAATTTAGAATTGTCCCCAATGTTTGCATCGAACTCTTTAAAACTAGGATCTGTTGTAAGTGGGAGACCCGATAGTACTGCAAATCCTTCATCACAGTTTTCATCTGATGAAGACTTTCCTCCAAGAACGAAGTATACTTTTGTTTCTATTCTTGTTATCTTCTCATTGAGATCAGATACCATTTCCAACAGCTGAACAACAGAATTTGTCAACTTGCAACATCCTGAAGAATACAGAATAATGTATTAGATATACAAAATTGTTACGACAAAGGCATGTTCAATACGTGGAAGATGACATTCAACAATTTTTCATACCCTGTCATATTGAAAAGTGCATGTTCAATACATGAACATTTAACGGTATTCCATACCTTTTAATGTTTGAACATCAAAATTTAATGATTTCACCAGAACATAAAATTTAGGGAACGAAAAAAACAATGTATCTAACAATCACCAAAGAATATACTATACATTTTCCCAATATATTTTATATATTGGGAGTACAAATTAGTTCGGTCTTTTTTTCCTTTTTTTGGGGGGGGGGGCAAAAATGCATTTATTTCAAAACAAAATGAGTAAACATATTAATCAAAGTATTGTCCACCGTTGGCTACTACCCTTTCCCACCTCTCAGGCAATTCTCGCCTTCCATGTAAAAAAAAAAAAAAAAAAAAAAAATCTCGTCCTTTAAGGGATCGAAGTTAGGAGCCAATTTTCGATTCCTGCGAAAGAAGTAAACCGGTGACCTGCCAAATCGTGCTGCATCCGTCGGAACAACCAGTAACCAGAAGGAGTAATGTCCGGGGAATACGGCGGGTGCGGTAAAATATCCCACTTGAAGGTTTCTAAGTAAGTTTTCTCAACTTTTGCGACATGAGGCCTAGCATTCTCATGCAGAAGAATAACTTGTCCATGTCATTGCTCGTATTCCGGCCGTTTTTCTCGTAATGCGTGGCTCAAACGAATCAATTGTAGCCTATACCAATCATCCGTAATGAAATCGCAGGTTGTAGCAGCTCATAGTAGACAACACCCTTTTGGTCCCACCAAATAGACAGCATTACCTTAGAAACCATGAATATTTGGCTTTGGCATTGATGTTGAGGTCAACGGCAGCGATTGACATGCGATATAAAATCCCCAGTAACAATCCGATGTAAGAACCCTTTTTTTGTTGTCTTTGAATCACAATTGAAAAATCGCCTTTCAACGGCTCTCGGTTTCAGTTCATAAGGCACTCAACTGCCTTGCTTTTGAATCATTCCCATGGATTTCAGTTATACGGAAACTACTTGTTGCGTAACTCCTAATGATTCTGCAAGTTCCTCTTGCGTTTGACTCGGATCTTCATCGAGTAATCCCTCTAATTATTTGTATTCGACTTGTCATGGCTGTCCAGAGTGAGGCTTGTCTTCAACGTTGAGATCACCATTCTTGAAACGTCGAAACCAATCCCTACATGATTTATCAGTTGGACCATTGTTACCATAAAGTTCTACAAGCATTCGATGCGCTTCAGCTGCACTTTTCTTTCAATTAAAGCAGAAAACTTAACACCTCCCGCAAATGCTGCTCAGTTAACACAGAAGTTCCCATATTCAACACAGTGACAAACCGGGATTTTGCATGAAACACAAAGCATTATAAACTGAAAAGTATTGACAGATGTCTAACCTCTCTGAAACCACCGAAAGAAACTGTCACTATGAAACAGCCAGAGACATCTTTTGTAACTGAACTAATTTGTACTCCCTGGTAGATAGGTAGATATAGGGTGGTTCATTTCTTGTTAAGCTCTTGTAACTTTTAAACTAATAGACAAGAAACGCTGAAATTTTTCACCCTTAAAATACTGGCAGGGTGACAATTTGACATACTAGCTAATACCACCAGTCTAACAGTGTTACCAACCCAACATAAAGTTTTTTTTTCAAATAGCACTACCTCAGGTAATTACAATTTTCAAACCCATATACAAAATAAAAACACACAATACCGTACTTATTGTTCAGTGTTGCAAACTAAGGACGCTACAGTGTCACAAAAAAAACACCATGGAAACCCCCACAATAGTAACAACGCAAGTGAAACGGATGGGGCAATGCATGTCGGAAGTACGTTACTGCAGAATACTGCGATCAGGATATGGCACATTTCTAATGAACAGAAACAAAGTTACAGGGAATTAAATATTTGACTTCTTTCAAAGGGCTTTATTTCGAAAAAGTGCTGAGATAAGTATCACATCTAATTACGTAGATTCTTTCCAAAAGTATCTGAAGATCATAATGCCGTTTACAGCAATTGTATATTTCTAATCGTTCGGGAAATATCATAAATAATGTTAAAGTTGGCAATACTGCTAAAAATCATGAAATCGCAAGAACCTGTGTTAGTAACGGCTGCCAAAAACTATTGGTTAAGTGTCAAAGAAACTAAGACAAGCAACGCTCATTTTAAAACTCTTGCAACTACGTCATTTTAAGATGTATTGTCAAATTTAACAACAATCATTATATCTCCGGAACGGTTTAATATATCAAATTGCTGCAAACGGCATAAAATAATCAACGATACTTATCTCAACACTTTTTCGAAATAAAGCCCTTAGAAAATGGTCAAATTTTTAATTCCTTTTAATTGTTTTTGTTTATTAGAAAGACGTCATATCCTGATCATAGAATTCTACAGTAACGAACTTCCGATGTGCACTGCCCCACCCATTTCACTTCCATTGTTACGGTTCTACAGACCACCAAAATTGGGATGTTTTCGGATTTATTGTGACATCGTAGCATCTTTAGTTTGCAACACTGAACAAAAAAATGCAGAATTGAATGTTTTCATTTTGTATGTAGATTTGAAATTTATAATAAGCTGATGTAGTGCCACATCAAAAATGTAACTTTATGTTGCGTTGGTAACACTGTTAGTCCGGTGGTATTAGCTAGAATGTCAAATTCTGTTCCTTGCCGATATTTTAAGGGTGCAAAATTTTAGTGCTTCGTGTCTATTGTTTTAAAAGTTACAAGAGCGTAATAAAATATATACGAAGACATACTTTCTAATTTGTAAGACATTTCATATTAAACAAACTTTTTTTTTTTTTATCATTGTGCTCCATTGTTTGAGCCAAGCTAGTGAGAGTGACTTCAGTCGCGTCTAACCCGCCCTACTATTACTACTACTATTTCTTCAACTAATTTTGAGAACAGAACATAACAAGCCCTGCGGGGCTTCTGACCCGCCCTACTACTAGCGACCCAAAGTAAAGAGTTACCATAAGTCTTCTAACCCCCTTCCCTCGCAGAGTTATATTTTGTGAAGTAAGTCACAGTGGAGATGTTACATGTGTGACTTACAGTAAAGAGTTGCCCTTAAGCCATATCCTGTATCAATTCGAGCTATATTCAGATATTCTTTTTAAATATTGCATGTTGCAGTAAGGTCTTCAAATGCTTGTATGGGCTCACTCGACCAGACGGTTCTACCGAAAACGAAATTTATAGGCAAAATACGAGGTGAAATACTTTTCGTAAAAGAAGCAGAGAGTAAATATAAGTAATTTCTGTCAGTGGGTATCATATTGAAATACATTTTCAATGGTAGTGAACGTATTTTACATGTAACTATTTACTGAAGCGGAAGAATACAAGAATGCAAAGAAGGTGAAAATAAACGGCGGGAATGTTCCGTTCGTGTTAGCAATGGACGACTGCGATAGATGTAATGTAAGCATACGATTTTAATACGAAGAATTGTGTGATAAAGAGCGTCGTATTATAGTTTTTTAAGCGTCATGGTACGTTGAAACCTACAATCAACAGTGCGAAATGTAGAAAAGTAAAAATTCAGAGCAGACGAGAATTTCTCCTCGCAGCAGACTATTTGTACGCGGGAAAGCAGTGAAACCATTTTGAAGTTAAGAATTACTACTATTATATAAGTGTTTTTGAAGGTAAAAATTATTGCAGATATTTTATGTATGTTTTCACCAACCCCTTTTATGCGTATGCCCTTGTTGCTGACCCGCCTGCTCCCTACGGACGCACCCCTTTGCTCCGCTCGGGCCTCCTGCTGCGCTCCTGCCCTGTTTCGGTTAGATAGCATTCGCGCTTTTTAGTGGCCACCTAGACAAGTTGGTTCGTGGTTTATGCACTAGCTCCTCATTTAGTGCATTTTCTGCAAAAAGAAACCGGAAAATGCAATAAATGCGTGTAAATTTGGTAGACCCGTTTGCTCGAGTAATGCCTTTATACCTTTCTTAAAAGATGGCTTAAGAAAAATACATGCATACTATCAGGTTCTATTTTAACCATTACCCCTAATTCCCATTCTGGATTTAGTAATGATACTAGCATACCTTGCTTGTGATTGTAAATTATCACGGAGGTTCTGCCCTTGGAACACTACCTCTTTTCAAATGTAGGGTTGGCGTGGGAGACCCGGGTTCGAGTCCCGGCGGGAGCTCATGTGGTTCGGATTCCACGTTAATCAGTAGGTCCACGTCTCATATAGCCTCGCTGCTGAACGGGACGTTAAACTCAAAATCACCTCACCTCACCCTCATAAATGTAGGGTTATGTATGCATAATTTATTGCATATTAAAGGGACTACGTTATAATGACTCTTGCAGACCTTTCTTTAAAGAGATGCAAATCATGACAGTGCCTTCAATGTATATCCATAGCTGTCTCATGTATATTAAAGAAAACTTGGAAAATATCAAGTACCCGAAATAAAATTCATTGCTATAACACAAGATACGGAGATGACCTCGATACACCATATTTCAGGTTAAGTAAAACACAAACGAGTTATAAATACACTGCGATGAAGATGTATAATCTTCTACCTACAGAAATTCGTGGTATGTGTAATAGAAACTGAGAAACACTGTAAATCTTGGCTCATTGAAACAGCTGTGTATAGCGTTTTAGAATTTGAGAAAGAATTAAAAAATAAAAAGTGACTAGTTATATACCTATATATTCAATGTATATATTTTGTATACTCTCTTAACGTTGTCTATTGCAACAAATGTTGTTTAACGACAATAAAAATATTCTATTCTATTCATCTGTCCCCTCCAAAAACATAAAATGTCAACTAATAAATACTGCTTGTGAAAAACAGGATGCGTGTATACGGCAACATTAACGCTTGTTTTATTGTTTAAACTGGTGCTTTATTAAATTTTACAAATTCACACTAAAATTAATTTCATCACTCACCTGATTATAATACAATGTTGAATTCTTCGCCTTCAACAACATGGAACAAACACCACCACACCACAGCTCGTACCCGACCACACAAACAAATGAGCGCGCATGGCTAATACACAACACAGCTCCAACCAGTGCGTATGCGCGATTCGAAATAAAAATTAATTTGATAACGAATAGAGAAAAATAATATTTTACATGCAAACAATAATAATCTTATTAAGATTATTATATTTACATATCTTTTTGTATGTATATAATCAGACACATGTCTATCCGGTTCTCACGTCATTTATTTCATCAAAGCGAACACTGCAAATTCTTTATGCTACTGAGAGAGCCTTTTAATAGTGTTTACACTTTTCTGATTGAATATTTATTCGAATGTACTTAAGCTTTCGAAAAATGCAGGTTACATTATATTGTTTATTTAGAATGAGTAATATAATAACTTTTTAAAAATTGAACTTTCAATTAAAAATACTATTATAGCCATATTTAATGTTGTAAATATTAAGAGAATGAAACTAAATACACTTGCACGGTATTGTGAATGTGTCATACACATGTGCAGTAGCTGTGCAAATGCACATGTGCACACAACGGCTTAAGAACGGGTTATTTAAATGTGTGCTTCATCCACGCAAATGCACATGTGTACATAACGGCTTAAGCACAGGTTATATAAATGTGTGCTTCATCCATGCTCATGCACATGTGCATATACACTTCTTAATCACGGGTTATGTGCGTGTGCATCATCCACGCAAATGCACATATGCACATAACGGCTTAAGTACGTGTTATATTAATGCATTTTTCATCCATGCAAATGCACATGTGCACGTGCACTTCTTAATCACGGGTTATGTGCGTGTGCATCATCCACGCAAATGCACATATGCACATAACGGCTTAAGTACGTGTTATATTAATGCATTTTTCATCCATGCAAATGCACATGTGCACGTGCACTTCTTAATCACGGGTTATGTGCGTGTGCTTCATTTAAGCAAATCTACATGTGCACATAACGGCTTAACCACGAATTATACAAATGTGTGCTTCATCCCTGACAATGCACATGTGCATATGCACTTCTTAATCACGGGTTATGTGCATGTGCTTCATTCACGCAAATGCACATGTGCATATCACGGCTTATGCACGGGTTATATAAATGTGTGTTTCATCCATGCAAATGTATATGTGCACGTGCACTTCTAAATCACGGGTTATGTGCGTGTGTTTCATCTACGCAAATACGCACGTACACATAACGGCTTAAGCACACGTTGAATTAATGCGTTTTTCATCCATGCAAATGTATATGTGCACGTGCACTTCCTAATCACGGGTTATGTGCGTGTGTTTCATCAACGCAAATGCACATGTGCACATAACGGCTTAAGCACGGGTTATATGAATGTGTGCTTCATCCATGCAAGTGCACATGTCTATATGCACTTCTTAATCACTGGTTATGTACGTGTGCAGCATCCACACAAATGCACATGTGCATATAACGGCTTATACACGGATTATATAAATGTGTGTTTCATCCATGCAAATACACATGTGTGCACTTCTAAATCACGGGTTATGTGCGTGTGTTTCATCTACGCAAATGCGCACGTGCACATAACGGCTTAAGCACACGTTGAATTAATGCGTTTTTCTTCCATGCAAATGTATATGTGCACGTGCACTTCTAAATCACGGGTTATATCCGTGTGTTTCATCTACGCAAATGCACATGTGCACATAACGGCTTAAGCACGGGTTATATAAATGTGTGCTTCATCCATGCAAGTGTACATGTGTACATGCACTTCTTAATCATTGGTTATGTACGTGTGCCTACTCTATGCAAATGCACAAGCGCATATAACGGCTTAAGCACGTGTTATATAAATGCGTTTTTCATCCATGGAAATGCACATGTGCACGTGTACTTCTTAATCACGGGTTATGTGTGTGTGCAGCATCCACAGAAATGCACATGTGGATATCACGGCTTAGGTACGGGTTCTATAAATGTGTGCTTCATCCATGCTAATGCACATGTGCCCGTGCACTTCTTAATCTCGGGTTATGTGCGTGTGTTTCATCTACGCAAATGCACATGTGCACATAACGGCTTAGGTACGGGTTATATAAATCTGTGCTTCATCCATGCTAATGCACATGTGCACAGGCACTTCCTAATCACTGGTTATGTACGTGTGCCTATTCTACGCAAATGCACATATGCACGAAACTGCTTAAGCACGGGCTATATAAATGTGTGCTTCATCCATGCAAGTGCACATGTGCACATGCATGACTTAATCATGGGTTATGTGCGTGTGCTTCATCCACGCAAATGCACATGTGGATATCACGGCTTATGCACGGGTTATATAAATGTGTGTTTCATCCATGCAAATGCACATGTGCATGTGCACTTCCTAATCACGGGTTATGTGCGTGTGTTTCATCAACGCAAATGCACATGTGCACATAACGGCTTAAGCACGGGTTATATGAATGTGTGCTTCATCCATGCAAGTGCACATGTCTATATGCACTTCTTAATCACTGGTTATGTACGTGTGCAGCATCCACACAAATGCACATGTGCATATAGCGGCTTATACACGGATTATATAAATGTGTGTTTCATCCATGGAAATGCACATGTGCACTTGCACTTCTTAGTCACGGGTTATGTGCGTGTGTTTCATCTACGCAAATGCACATGTGCACATAACGGCTTAAGCACGGGTTATATAAATGTGTGTTTCATCCATGCAAGTGCACTTGTGCACATGGACGACTTAATCACGGGTTTTGTGCGTGTGCTTCATCCACGCAAATGTACATGAGCGCTTGCCGGGTTCTGTATGTGTGCTTCATCCACGCAAATTCACATGTACGGCTTAAGCACGGGTTATGTATGTATGCATTATCCACACAAATGAACATGTGCACATGTACGGCTTATGCATGGAAAGTGCACATGTGCCGTACAGGTACGTGTTGTCTGGGTTCACAGGTGTTGACTTCCAAATACAGCCCCCATGCGAAGAATGGCTATATTAAGCTAGTATTACAATAAATGAACTGCTTGGATGCCAAGAACTAGTACAGATAAGTACCTTTCACTTCTGTGAATAGGTATTTTTTAAAAGGATTTTTGTAAACACTAAATTATAAAACAATGAACTACATAAAGTAGTTATGGTTTTGGTTCCCAACATAAAAGAAATATGGATTGTTCATGAGATATTGAACTTTAACTTTCACTCCTGGAAAATTTCAATTTTGGAGTTAGGCCACTTGGCATCAAAGCAGTTCACTGTAAGATAAATGAATTCCGCACATTAGTAACATAGTTGTTCAGGAGCCTTCGATTTCCATCCTCTCAAATGAAAGCTGAACGATTGCTTGATACATGCTGACTATATAGGAGAAAAAGTGTATTAAGTTTTCGAGCTTTGGTGCGTATCCGTATTTACACTCTGATATAACTTTAAGTTCACACTCAAATCGAGCTAATTGTTTAATGCATTTCGAAAGCTTTTGTTTTTATGCAGCTCATTAAGGAAAATCTATTTTATAATCGTAACATTTATGTACTAAGAAACTATGAACGTAGAGTGGACTCGACCTAGCCGCGTGGCCGCTGTGACTCAGTGGCACAGCTTTCACCCTTGGTGTGTGAGGGCTCTGATTCTGTCTCTGTGTGTGTGTGTGTGTGAACTCCGTGGCTAGTGTACGCGTCTTTGTCGTGGAAGACTCGGGTTCATTTCCCGGTGCGAGCTCATGTAGTTCGGATTCCACGTTAATCAGTAGATCTACATTTCATATATCCTCGCTGCTGAAAGAGACGGTAAAGTCAAAATCAACTCAACAATATATATGTGTGTGTGCTTATGTGAATTTCCTCGTGACTGTATGGTTAACACATACGCCTTGATCGCGCGAGACTCTGGTTCGATTTACGGTGGAAGCTCATGAGGTTGTTACCGGTATCCCACTTTAAACTGTAGATCCGTGCCTCATATAACCATACATATAATATATATGCCTTTGATACACTTATTTTTCGACTTGGAAGCCATCGAAAATTTCCGGACACAGAGTCCCGTAGACTGAAAATGAGAAACATGGCTACAGAGTAAAACTGCCATAGAAATTTAAGCTTTTTATGCTAACTTAATCCTTATATATAATGCAACTAGCTTGGCCAAGTTATAATGGAGGAAATGCTATCATTTGCAACACTCTGAGAATAGAAAATGTTCGCCTTGTATTACTATCCCCCCCTCTCCTGCAGAATAAAAACCCTGACTAAAACTTAATATTTTATAACTATTTTGTGTAATGTAACAAACAGTGGCGGATAGTATTCATGTTTTCTTGCAGAGGTTCTTACGAGGGTTCGCTTCCATCTTCCTCTCCCTAAGAACTAAGATAAATTAAAAAATTGCGATTACTTGTTAATCTTCTACAAAGGACGCAATTAAAGTCCCAGTGTAACACCCCTTCACATTTAGATTTTTCCCCTGGAAGAAAATCAGTTATTATTGTTTCTTGATTTCTCAGTCTCACCTACATAAATATACGAATAGAATTAAAGGATAGGACATGTTTAGAGTGCTTGCACGTGACATCTAACTATATTTCTCATCAAATGTGTCACAGATGAAAATGTCCGTTTGTACTACCTCTATTTTCTAGTACATATGTTTCATTTATGTTATGTTGCTAAAATTCGTTAGGAAACAAGTACAGACTGCGCCTGTGTGCCTGACAAAACGTAAATGTACTGGATAATTATTTCTTCACTTTCTTAAAAAAAAAAGTAATCCATCTCATGTCGGCTAACAAAAGGAGGTAGAGGACCAAAGATAGCCGTTGTTTACCTCAGGTCGTTACACAGCAGGGGTTTCATTCAGTCAGAGGGAAAAGAAAAAATAATTTAAAGTTTCTACATTTGTTTTGAACTGCAATATACTTCTTCCTTTTATTTTAAGAACCATTTCCTTGTCATTTGTTTGCATCAGAAAAAAATGCAAAAAAAATCACTAGAATGTGCCTATTTACCCAAAGTACGTACTAGATCAATAGTTCAATAGTAAAATCACTAAATCTAGTACGAAATCATAAATGTGACATCCCTGGTTTGGAGCGAAGGTAATGGTTGGAGTAAAAACTAGTCCGTATTTCTACTGCGTTCTGTTGTTGAATTCACAGAAATGTTCAAAAATAAATTCAAGAAGTAAAACACGATCCTACAAAAGACTGTTTACTTGCTCACTGGTTTTAGTATTGTGAACTGAAACTCAAGTGCGCAGTCATGTTGAATACTTCTGTCCCTTTCTACTTTACAACTTGAGGTGGGATGAGGGTCAGGATAGATCTAGTGATTATCCGCTAAAGGAAGTGCTTCAGTACAGAGTCGGAAGCGGTATGTATTGTTTATACTACTTACAATGTTACCCCCCATAAAATATAAATTCACCCTTTCTCCCTTCCCTTTTTCGAATATAATGAACCGACTCTTTTGCTGAAGAAAGATGCTAAGAGAAAATTGAAACATCTGTGTCTAAACTTTCTTTGAAGCGCAGTCTTTTGTATTTGTAGCGTTTTGCGAGTGTTTTCACATCAATATGAAGAGATAGTAGCCAGATCTTTTACCATGGACTCCTGCTGCGAACTGACCGTGAGTAAACACCCGATCTTGCTGTGCTCAATTTCTCTCGCACACGTGAAATGGGTTTGTTGTTTCCAAAACAAATAGGAAGTTATCTTGTGCTTTTGCGTGTCTGCACCACACAGGTACCATTGCTATATTTTAATGATCAGAAGAAATATCAAAACCATCCGATATATATGATACGAAACAGCTAACAGAGGGAGACAAAGATTATAGTATACCAAGTTTTCCGTGTGGTACCATTATGGAGAATGAATATTTGATAAAATCACGTAGATGAGCTTAAACCTATTCCATCTGTCCTTATAATTTTTCTGGTCTCATCAATTTCTCAAGAAAATACGTACAACATATGTCCAAATTCCATATATACTCTTTCTGAACTAATGAATAAACTCATTAAGAACACCAACTGATATCAATAAACAGGAAAGAAAACAATACTTTATACTTCTATCATTTGGTACACATCTCTATGAAGCATAGCTTGTTTCTTTTCGAAATAGCTCCTTCGTGTCACAGCTGTGGTTAGTTTTGTTTTGTGTTAGGATGAAAGTGAGAAATGCAACATTTGCTTCGCGGTGAAGTTATATATATTATTAAGATGAGCGGTGATAAGCGAGGTTTAACAAAGAGTGCCTTTAGGATGCACAATTTAACGGGTAGTTACAGTCCGTGTTGAGAATCGAACCAAAGCTATGTAACACATGTTAATATTGAGCTCTTTTGTTGTAAAAGTGAACTTCAGAAACACACAAAAGATTTGAAACATCAAGCTAATGTAAAGCAATTGAAAAATAGCCTACCTATCGCTGCATCTTTTCTGTGGCAAGGAACATGCAGTGCGCAGCAACAAGAATCGTGTCAAGGACTGTTTTTTTAACCTAACATTCCCTTCCACACCATAAAAGACAATATAATATTTGTTAAAAGAAAGTGCACATAATATTTTTAAATTTTGTTTGTGATCCTATCATGCATAATTATAAATAATGCCTTTCATACTACGAGAATGAGTTCAACTATACGTCATGGCCCCTCTAAAGCTAGGCCGCGGTGGCTCAGTGGTAGATCGTTCACCTCTGGTGCTTCGGGACACTGCTTCGATCCCAGCTCGCACCAAGTGAACTTTGTGGTGGACAAACACCGTGTGCGTGGGTTTCCTCGGGGTTCTTCCGTGCCTCCCACTTTCTTCATTCCACGATTTCACTAATTTCTCATCATCAACCCTCTCCTTTAGCCTAACCGGCATAACAGTGGGACGTAAAACTCAAAGATTTCACTTCATTTTTTCCCTCGAAAGCGATATTTTTCAAAATTATTTATTGTTAGATATTTTAAATTTACGGTATCTATTTTAGTGGACGGGAAATTTTGCATCTAATCGGATAGTTTCATGGCTTCTAACAGGAATTCGCAGTTACGAAATTTGCATCACTGTCTTTTGAAAGGATGCCTAGAAAAAATACTACTAGAAAATAACTGAAAACACAAAATGGATTTGATAGCCAAATTCATGTCATCTTGGTGCATCATCATTTTTCTTTAAATACTTCTATTTAGTATTAGATTAGAGTTTAGTGTCCCTTTCAACATCAAGGCTATATGAGACGTGAACTTACAAATTAACGTGGGTTCAAAACCACAAGAATTCCCATCGGAAATCGAACCTAGGTCTCCCGCACCAAAGACGCGTAAGCTAATCATATGGACAAGGGTGTTCAATATTTAGTAAAGTGTACATAAAGTTGTGAAATTGCGCTTGTATAATGGAATGCAATTCCTTCTACTGACATAAACCTTCACAATACTTAGCTGGACAAAGTATCTTTAAAAAGAAAATGTCACTCTTTATGTTTCAGCTCCTGGTACGACTTTAGGATGGAACAAATTGCAATGGGCGTTTTTGGATCCTACTTTGTGTAGTTGATTCATCATAAACTTGGTATTTGATACGGATATGAACTAAAAACGTACAAATATAAATTTAAGTCATTTAAATACCTTTAAACAAAAATTTAATATATATATATATATATATATATATATATATATATATATATATATATATATATATATATCGTTTGTGAAAGTCATGTTATTTTTTTAAGACAAGTACATGAATACAGTTAGCTCCTCTTAATGAAAATAAGTGGTGGTTGGTCTTTAAAACTAGTGTGGAAAGATTAGTAAAGAATCTGGCATAATTTAGAAAAATATATGGTAATTCAGGCCCCTGTTTGGCATCATCGATTGTCTCAAGAGTGGCAACCCTGACTTAAGGGTTTCGCTTCGAGAAAAATGGATTCCCTGGGGTATATCAGATACACAACTCGAGTTGGAGCAGTATTCTCTATAACAAGCTTTGAAGCAGGCAGCATATCTGTTGAAATAAGTTATTTCTGAGTATATGAGTGGAATTCAGAACTATTTTGAGTCAGTTCGACTTGTTTCTAGTTAAGGCAATGTAAGTCAATCCCCGGATAGAGAAATAGATTACTGTTATGTTATTTCTTAGTAGGGAACATCTAACATTTTCACGGGAGACAGTGTCTTTTTATGGATATTGACATTTCCACGTATATTTAAGATTGCTAGCAATACCTGGTTTCCATAGTAACGGAGCAAGTCATAGGTATTCTAGAGTGAGAGCCTTATTTGAATTGTGAGCAAGAAGGATGGTTGTTTACGAGGTTCAAAGACTGTTTTTAAACCACAGTCTGACTGTATTTAACTGAGTGTGAACTTAAAGAATACTGGACTAGTTGTCGATGCGAACCCAACCTCAAACGAAGATTCTGCTGAAGGCGATTCACTTCTCTGGTGAGAGGAATTTTCTTATATTCAACCAACTCAATCCTATAAGTAACAGAATTAGCCTTTTTGATGGAGAGTCTGTTTATAGACCATTCCATGTTTAGGACTTTAGGCCAGACAGCTTTCTGATTATTGAAATTGTCTTTTAGATGTGAGGGAGTATGATGTAAGAAAACACATGCTCTGCTCTCTCATGATTAAAGCACAGCTTAGCTGCGTTAAAGAAAATCGATTTGAAGTTATAGTTCTATGGAGGCTTAAGTAGGCGACTTCTTCTCCGGACTGAAAAGTTGGTCTTTTATTTCATGACAGTTAAATAAAGGAAATGCTTCTCAAATCAGAGCACCATTCTTAAGCACCAAAATATCCTGTATGGACTGTGGAAATGCTTTATTTATCAAAGTTTTCCTAAGCATGTGGTATGTACTAGGCCTACTCTGTGCTTGTTAATTGCCCTAGACAAACTTACCGGGTAGTTCAAATTTTTACAGTTAAAGAAAAGATTACAAGACTAATAGTTATTTACTATATGTTATTTTAAATGCGACACTAGTAGCAATAGAAGCCATGAACTCAATTTCTTTTCTTTCTTTCTTTTTTTAATCGCACACACAAGAACACCTGTACACCAAAACGATCAAGTTCGACAATGTTCCTGGGTTCATTGCGTGTTTCTATCTCTTGGTAGATGAATGTTTGTCCAGAATCACTATTGCAAATCGGGTTGCAGACCGCGAAATGCATGTTTAACCCTTTCAGACCTGGTGGTAACATTTGCGTACATCATATTTGCGAACAGAAAATACTACTTAGTAAATAACCAGTGGTTTTGAAATAGTCTTTGTTACTACTTAGTTTATCATCTAAACAAATTAGATGGAGCACTATGGCTCAGTGGTAGAGCGCTTACCTCTGGTGCGTGGGGCTGTGGTTCGATTCCCGGCAAAGTAGTTTTGTAGTGGACAACATCGTTCTCGTGGGTTTTCTCGGGGTACTCCCGTTTTCTCCCACAATTTCATTCCAACAATTCTTCCATCATCGTTCACTTACTTTAAGCATTATCTCCCTTAGCTTAACAGGCATAATCCTGGGACGTTAAACTCAATGATTTCATTTCATTTTTTAAAAAACCAATAAAATCATAATTAAATTGAAGGCTTATTCTTTTAGTATGGAAAACATATTGACACCAATGGCCATAATCAGGCTTGAAGATTTGGTCGGACAGACATTTAAGGTCAGACTCTTAAGTTTTCTTTTAATAAACAATGCTGAACAGACTAGACATCGTGTTTTAGGATTGTAGAAAACGACCGTGAATTATGTTCAAACACAATTATTATTATATTTATTTCTCTGACTATTTAATCTTTACATTACAGTGTTAAACAAAAGATAATAATTGTTTGTATAATAGTATTCAGGAGTTTTCTCATCATGATTAGTTTTGTAAACAATTCAATTACACTTATTTGGTGTTTATTTCTAAATAATAAGTCCTAATACAATTTCATAAAGTTGTAATTCTTCTTTAGTTTGTATCACTTTACACAATGACAAATCCAAAAGGTGTGTTGTATCGGTGCAGTACCAGTTTTTCACGTTTTTCAAAATTTTCCAAACCCAAAGAATAATCTTTAATTTCTGATATTTTAGTCGTCACAAATTACAATTTTATAATGTAGTCAATGTTTATAATTACTGGGTAGTTGGGCGTTTAAACTAATGACATCATAATAAAGTCAAAACCATAATTTTGAGTTGAATTGATTCTGAGTTTAACGTCCCGTTCAGCAGCGAGGCTATGTGAGACGTGGACCTACTGATTACCGTGGAATCCGAACCACATGAACTCCACATGAACAGGAATCAAGCCCATGTTTCCCACACCAAAGGCAAGTATGCTAACCGTTAGCCACGATGGAGCTCCACCATAATTTTAGTGGGCGATAAGAAATATCTCGCCAGTGCTTTTATAATAAATAAAAGTTTATAAGTATTAAAGAATAGTGGTAAGAGATTTTATAATAGCTCTTTTATTTATGAGATATGAGTATTTTGAAAAAAAAAAACTAAAGAATAAGTTGGCGGAACCACAAAAGACTGGTAAAGTAAACTTTCTTATAAATACATACGCACCTTACTCACCTTTTATAATTGCTATGCTTACGTTCTCCATAAAAACAGAAATTCTCTTTTAGTGATACTTTACACAAGATCACGAAGTGGATTTCAATTTAATTAAAGGCAAAATACAATACAATAATCCACAAATATTGCCTCAAGTGAGTTTAAAGATTTCTAAACATTAGTGCGAAACCGGGCTCTGCCGTTGCGATCGATTTGCAGGTCTTGAGACGAAAGTAAGAAGGGACTTACGCACATAGTAAGTAAAAACAATTAATATGCCTGTAACTTTCCCCCAAATGGGTGTAACTTAAAACTAACCTCACCATTGTTTTCCTAATTTAATTCTAGCCCGAAATTATGTATCATATTACCCTATTCCCATTTTGAAAACTTGACCTTAATTCAAAATGGCGGATTTCAATATGGGTGCCGTCAAGGTCATACCTACCATACGACTTCCCCCCAGGAATTATATGTATCCACATGGTTGTTCTTCACTTTTCTTCATTAACGCTCCGTTTACAAAGGGTAGTAAGGGACTTCTGTAGTAATCTAATAACCACATCACAACTCTTAAGTTATTAAAAAAAAAAAAAAAATAGAAAACATGCACCATGGCAAAAATTTGTCATCACAAGTAATGCATACATGCATTCTATCAGCAAAAAAAGTTTTATTGAAATTGGAGCCGGACATTTGAGTGATGTCTATTGTGGGATGTGATTGAACTTGACGTCAGAACGCATCGCCCCCCTTCCCGGAATTTACGGGAATTAGGTGACCTGAGTGTGCACATGTGGTGTCAGCTCTCTCCAGCGACCTATCAAGGATCATTGCGTGTATGCCAAGACGTGTCGCCGTTTTTATCCATGCCAAAAGTCGACATACTGACAATTAGGTAGGTAGTCATAATGGTCTGGCTGATATGTTCGTATATTTTAACTCTTACATTTTGTCTCGACTCGAATTCGAGTCGAGTCGAGACAGAGACTGTCGAGTCGAGACACGAGTCGAGACAGAAACATATTTTCGAGTCGAGACAACATTTTCTCGAGTCGAGTCGAGACAGGCTTAAATCTCGACTCGACTCGACTCGTGCGCATCCCTACAAGTAATACAAATCTCCTCATAAGAAAGAGTAACCAAAAGCTTCCTGTAGTTTATTTTTAACGCTGATCCTTCTTTTACTCATTTCATTTTGTTTCATCATTCCTTAATCTTTCTCATTTCTGGCCTCAAAGGGGGGAGGGGGGATCGGACCCCCTTGGCTACGTGCCTGCACGCTTCTAAGCTAATTTTTGATGATGATGATGATGATGATGATTATGATTATGATTATTATTATTATTATTATTATTATTATTATTATTATTATTATTATTATTATTATTATTATTATTATTTTGCAAAGGTAGATAGAGCGATTATCTCCGTAATCTTCGTTAAAAGAGTTATTCCGTTAACATGTTAACAGATAACAATGACTAGTGCTTTCTATCCAAACGTAATTCATGGAATTACGTCACGTGATCCTCTTTACTGCCTTTACCAGAGTTTATATTATATATAAACCTAGATAAATAATATTTATTAAATACATAAATATTTAAATTACAATATATCCAGGCCCGTAGCCAGGAAGGGACTAGAAGGGACACTGCCCCTAAATTATTTTTGCTCCCTCTAAAAATGACTCTAAAGAGAATTTTCAAACTGACTCAAAATCAATGAAATTCTTGCAATTATATTTAGCAAATTAAATTCAACTTTGCGAATTGCACTCACTTCTGTGTAAAATTATGTTTCTTGCTAGATCCCCCAAACTTGTTCCATTGCCTTTACCCATTTCAAGGATTTCAAATCGTACCCTATTACTGCAACCATGACAAGCATCTACGGATACCAAGTGCACTTCCAAACAACAGGATCGTAGTTAACAAGGTTGGTTGTGAATATAAATTAACTGTACTGTCTGGTTTATCTTGGAAGGTAGAAAATTGAGTGCAAATTTTGAATATAACATATACTTCTATTTTGTATTGATATAATCTAAAATCGTTGTAATATAAGTTTGTTCTAATGTTTAAAAAATAAATATTTCAATTTAATTATTATGAATATGAAACAAAGTACCTCCCAATGAGATTGTATTAAGTAAACAAAAAATTATGGTTTCGATAATTCAAAAATAAATACAGATTCTGTAAATCTATATATATAAAAGAGAACGCACAAATCCTTTGTTCCCTCATCACGCTAATACGGCTGAACCAATTTCTTTCATTTTTGGGGGGTTATTAGGATTTGGACCCTAGATGGTTTTTATCATATCACTTTAATTTTTAATTACCAGTGTCTTGAGATAATTGACCATTCAAGTGTCCATAACGTACAAATCCTTTGTTAGTTCATCATAGGTAAAAATAAACGTATTTATATGCAACCCGCATGACCGTGTCACTCGGCGGGTTAACATAAATGACAGGCGATATAATGTTAACATTTACTGCAATCTACTATGGTTTTTATCATATCACTTGAAAGCGAAAAAGTAAAAATTATCTAAGTAACAAAGTTTATTGCGTTCCGGGGTGACCGCAGCGAAGCGGGGCGGGTTAACATAAATGACAGGCGATATAATGTTAACATTTACTGCAATCTTCTATGGTTTTTATCATATCACTTGAAAGCGAAAAAGTAAAAATTATCTAAGTAACAACGTTTATTGCGTTCCGGGGTGACCGCAGCGAAGCGGGGTGAACGCTGCTAGTACTACATAAATGTACAATTTTATTGTGTTCTTTGGTGCCTTTGTCATTGTCTCCTCAGTCTTCATTTCTACCCCCTAATAAATCAGGCTAGCTACGGGCCAGAGTATATCTTCTATATATGTAACATACAACGTATTTGGGATTACTTCAACCCTCGGGGCAATCCTAAACAAATATATAGCCCTACATATATCTAATAAAAACTAACAGTTTTGGTTTTAAAACAGCTACTTTCCTTTTTTCTTTTTCTTTTTTTTTCACTTTATCATACTCCAAACTTCCTATGAACAAAATTAGAATGACCAGATTCTGATGAATAAAAAGTAGGACACAAGTATAATAGTTAGGCCTTATGATAGCCTACACAGTAAAAATGGTTGTGTTAATTCAACTCAATTTTAACACAAGGCAGTGGTTTTAGCGTGACTACCACTATGCGGTGTTAGTTCAACACATACCTCGCGGAGTTGGCGTTTAACACAGGGAGTGTATTATGTCTTTAACACACAACCGATGTTGACCCGTGCCATAAGCGTTACTAATGAACCACAAATTACTCACTCAAAATATGGTAAATCCCTTATATGCGTAATGTGTTTACATTATGCTGTCTAAAAAAAAAAAACGCTTTAAACGAGTAAAGAAAATACTGCAGTGGCGGGGGAGGACACGAACCACCAACTTTTCGATTACTAGCCGCGTGCTCTTCCGACTTGGCCACGGAGGCGATGAAGAAAACGTCGCTTGTAGAGGGATAAATTGTTGAGGTCTTTTGAATTTGGCTAATCAGAGTGTTCCTTTAAGCCGCGTATATTCGACGATAACCGTTCGGGATAAGATAAAATCTGCTCGCCATGTAATTTTATAACAAAATGACGACTGTGTATTTACTTTATTTTATAGTTCTTCCATATTCACTTTCAAATGATCGGCACAGTTGCCATCTAAAAAAGTTGATGTGTTTGTTGCTTCTAGTACGCAATCGCTTAGAAAAAGAAGCAATACATGCATCAAATGTGGGAGATGGAATTTTGGGTATACCTGGATTTGTTTAAGTATTTCTTTCTACTGTGTTTGTTTGTAGCTTCAATTCATAAGCCTTTATAATTAGATCCCCAACATATTTGGCAATCACGCAGAAAACAACACCGAAGATTCTACACTTGTGTTAATTTAACACACAGGTTGTGTGTCATTTCAAGTACCGGCATTTGACACACAACTCCAAATGGAGAGTGAGTTGTTCTAAGCACTTGTTTGTGTTATATTTTAACATAATCGTGTTAACACATAGGCATGTCGTTGAAATAACACAACGATTTCTTACAGTGTACTGCGTCGGCAAAATAAACACACTGCTGAACAAGACTGCACTTATTTAATATAAAAAAAACACATTTTAAAATAATTCAAATAATTTAAAATAATTTAAAATAAAACAAATTAATAATAATAATATTAAAGAAGTGCAGTCTTGTTCAGCAGTGTGTTTATTTTTCGGATTTTATTTGCAAGACGTATGACTATGATTGTGTGCGTCGGCAAATATTATTATTATTAAGTATTGTGCCTTTAGGCAGGTCCTGGACTAGTTTTTTTTTTTTAATTTAGATTTAGGTCTGGAAATGTTTCTTCCACGTTTTTCGATCTTCTGCTTCCTCTTTTAACTCCCAACATTTTCTTCTGTTTCTCAGATCATCTATCAATTGTGTTCTTCTTCTTCCTATTTCTCGCTTTTCTTCTATCTTTCCTTCTATGGCGGTATGAAGAAGACAATTTCTTCGCAAGATGTGTCCAGTCCAATTGGCCTTCCTACGAAAGATGCTGACTAGAAGTGTCCTCTTCTCTCCTATCCGTTTTATAACATCTTTGTTTGTAGTTCTTTCTGTCTACTTTATCTTTTCAATCTTCCTCCAATACCACATTTCGAAGCTGTCTAAATATTTCTTCTCTAACTTCCGTAATGACAATACTCATATCTTTATTTAATTTATCATGAACCTTAACCCTATAATACCCAGAGTGTGATATCATAGAATCAAAAAAATATGCTTTCAAGTACTTCTGGGAGGACAAAACGACAAGAAGTTCAGCAATAATCCAGTAGGTGGTGTTGAGCGTACTGTTACAGATGTGTCACAGTGGGCATTAGCAGCAAAACACCATTGTATTCAATATAAAGAAGTAAAATCCCAATGTTACAAATATGTAACGCGGGGTATTATAGGATTAAGTCAATCATCAATTTTTGTTTTTTAAAAAGTTGTGAAAAGAATACTCAACAAACAAGACTTTTATTGAGTTATATAAAATTAATAGTTTGTGATTTTATAGTTATAATGAAATAAATAAGTAGCAAATTCTTAAGAGTTATAGCTTGCAGATAATTAAAAGTAGCCCAAAACGTAGCGTGTCGCTCTATTTGAAAGTTTAGTATCGATCCCACTTCAAAAATTGCCTAATTCGCTACTTGTTGCCCAATCTAATTGCTGCTTCGAATACATATAAAGTATTCGAAGTGGAAAGAAAGCAGAAGCGGTATGTTTAATTACGATTTTAACTCGGCATACCGGCTATCTAAATGTTGAAATACAGTGAAGGTATGTTCTCTAAAAGATTGCATTTCTATTTACATAATAACTGAAAACCACTGCAGAGCAAGGGCGGATCCAGGATGGACTTCTGGTGGGGGTTGTAATACTGCTACTTACAGCTACTTTTAAGAGCTCTAAACTCTGCGATGGGCTTTATTTATATATAAAATCAGAAAATTTCCTCTTCTGGAGAGAGAGGCGATTGCTCCGATCGCCCCCTGGGTCCGCCCCTGCTGGAGACCTTCTCTTTAGTTACAGGGGGGCATGGAGAGACTTTGATCCCTCGCCAACAACTTTCTGAAAAAAAAAAGTATCCTCTTATGTTGTATTATAGAGAATTATTACACGAAAATGCTAAAGAAACGAGTTTTTATATTAACAATTTCCTGTGGGAAAGCTCCCGGACTCCCCACTTGGCTGAGGGGTATTCCAAACTCCGCACCCACAGCATACAACCTCTAAATCCACTCACGCTCGAAACACGACATTTATATGAATTAAGACAAGAAAACACACACACACATACATATAAAAGAAACAATTCAATATGGCACATCAAAATACAAACTAGATGAACTTCTTTGAAGACACCTTATTTTAAAACCAAACGATAGGAAAAAGATAACAAAAATGTTGGTGTTGTCAACTTAGAAATTATTTCTACATAAGAAATAAAATCCTTTTACGTGCAAAACTATTCGTCAACTACTGTGTATAAAAATGGATTTATTAAAGGTATTTACCATCTACTCTCCTGTAACTGTATGTCTTGATCATTAAAAAAACAGAGGCAGTATGCCTTCATCACTGAAAAACCAGAGGCGGTATGCCATATCACCGCATACCGCCTCACTTCGACCACTGTATATATACAGGAGGTCTGTTGCAGGAGAGTAGACGCTAAATACCTTTAATAAATCCATATATATGACCGGATTTAAGGGGGTGCACCAGGGTCTCCTTTCGTTGTGAATATACACTATTTAAAATGAGAAGCTAGCAGTGAAAATAGCAATACCGTCTAAAACTTTCTGCCGTCAGATTTCCGTTTGGGGCTTAAAAGAAAGTAAAGTTTGGATAATAATAATAATAATAATAATAATAATAATAATAATAATAATAATAATAATAATAATAATAATAATAATAATAATAATAATAATAATAATAATAATAATAATAATAATAATAATAATGTAAGTTGATTTTCTGAAGATTGAAGGAAAAAGGTTCACCAAGCAAAACAATATTTCTCATTCACGCCACAGAAGCCTGAAAGGAATTTTAAAAAAATTCAAATTTAATTCAAATGTACTGGTAGTTATTCATGCAGCTCCCGTGTAGAAAACAGAAGAGGTGAAGCAGCCTAAGTTTGCTAGGGGCATACGAGCATCTAGTTTTGCTCCTGATTGGTGCAGATATCCATAGATGCACTCGCATTCGCACAAATCTCTACCTATGAGACGTACAGTAGATACTCCGATACAGTTGCTAATGCACTTTTGTTCACGATAGTACATTTCCTTCCCATGGATGGGTCCAAAAAGAGGTACTTCACACTTAGACGCCTGCCTATATCATAGGGAATTTTGAGAAAGATACCGGTAATTTTATTTGCCAAAGTTGGCAACTCTTTCACGATGAACTGTGGTTTCATTATGATATAGGCCTATCACTGATACTGAAAAAGGCTCTTAAATTGCTTACTCAGAAGTTTACAACAACGTCAAACAGTACTACATAAAATACAGTATCAAATGTATACTTACGACTAGAAATGCTAATAATAAGATTTGTTGATTCAATCCTGATGCTGGGATAACCAATTCTTCCTCTAGTTCGTTGAGACAAGCAGCTCCTACTTGTGATCACGTGACTTCATACTCACAGGTGTTGTTTGTGACTTTCCAAGTAATGTCATGTAACAAGCACGAGAGTATTTGCGAAGAAGGATTTAATTTTTTTTTCCTTTTAAAGACTTGTTGCGTATAGTTGTAAAACACATTTCATCTGTTGCGGCTATAACAAATAAATGCAGCATGACAAAGAGGTACTAAAAATAAGAATGTGTGAATACATTATCTGATTCGTCAGGTAAGAATAAATATTTTAAATATTGAGGTTCATTAACTTGCTAATATAATTTCATATTAATTATTATTACATAATGCTTTTATAACCATGTCGATCGTAGAAGGAATTATTTTCGTATAGACTAGTAATTTCCAACTAAATACTTTGCGACTTCACCCTCTACTGCATCAATTCTCATCAAATTACACAGAGAGAAAAAGGAGTAAACCAGAAAAGTTGGTGTTGATAAAAGCCAATGGTGATCACTGAACAAGAACGTCTATGCTTTTGCAGATAGGTAACTCTTGGATGTATGATATTCGTTTACTGCCTACAGTTGTTCATAGCATTCCCTTATCTCATTTCCTCTATTTCCCCTCATTTACTTCACTTGTGTTACCGTTGTTCCTCCCCCAATCGTAAGGCCTACCACTCACTGGCAACTTTCTGTCGGGCAACTATCTTGTCGCCCTGGCTAAATACAATGAGTCTTATGGGAGTCCGCTCACTGCAGCGACGGCGACAGAAAAGTTGTCGAGGTGCCTCCAAGCAGAGACATAAATATATATACAGGATGTTCACTTATTATGTAGCCAAAATCCATTGGTGAAATCCTCACACCTAAAAAAAAAAAAAAGTTCCTATGAAATAGGACGAAAAACGCTTTGTTTCAAAGTTATGAGATGACAAAGTCGAGAAAATTGTAACTTTGAATCACAGGTATTTAGATAGAGAGTGTACTAGTTACTGTAATATTTCTTTAACCGCCTTTGATATCTCTCATAGTTTTCGAGCTACGCAGCCTCGAAGTTACAATTCTCTCGATTTCGGCATCTCATAACTTTGAAACAATGTGATTTTCGCCCTATGTTTACATGGACGTTTTTATTGTTTAGGTGTAAGGAGTTCACCAGTGGATTTTGGCTACATAATAAATTAACACCCAAACGAAGATGCTTTAAAACGGATAGAAGAAAAGAGGACACTTCTAGCCACCATCCTTCGTAGAGAGGCCAATTGGATTGGACACATCTTGCAAAGAAATTGCCTTCTTCACATCGCCATATAGGAAAGATGGAAGGGAAGCGAGGAATAGGAAGAAGAAGAACACAGCTGATCGATGATTTGAAAGATAGGACAAAATATTGGGAGTTAAAAGAGGAAGCTGAAGATCAACAAAAATGGAAGAAACATTTCCAGGCCAAAATTTAAAACAAAAAAAACAAAAAATGTTCATTAGTCCCAGGACCTGCCGAAAGGCAGAATAATTAATAATAATAATAATAATAAAACTTATATATATATATATATATATATATATATATATATATATATATATATATATATATATATATATATATATATATATATATATATATATATATATAAAACTAAACTCTATGGCCTATGGAACCCGGAGGTTCAATGCCGCGTTCACAAAAGCTCTCCACTGACTTCTATCCTTAGCTAATTGCATCCAGTTTCTACTTTGTATTCCTATCTCTCCGAGATCCATCTTAATATTGTCCTCCCATCTGCGCCTACGTTTTCCTAATAGTCGTTTTCCGATGGGTCTTCCAGTCAAGACTTTGAAAGCGTTTCTACTTTCTTCCATTTTAGCTACATGACCTGCCCACCTAAGCCTCCTAGACTTGACGATCCTAACAATGTTGGGTAAACCTAATAAATTATGTAGTTCCTTGTTATGAAGTTTCCGCCATTCCCCATTCTCGTTCCTCTTGGTTTCGAATATTCTTCTCAGGATCCTGTTCTCAAATACTTTCAGTCTATGTTCTTCCCTCAGAGTAAGCGACCATGTTTCGCAACCATACAGAATAACAGGCATGATTATCGTTTTATATATTTTAAGCTTCAAATTCTTCGACAAAATTCGCGACAAGAGATTTTGAACTGAATAGTAACACGAATTCCCTGCTTTTAGTCGACATTTAATTTCTTCGTGAATATGATTTTCGTGTGTTAATATTGATCCTAAATATTTGAAAGTATCCACTTTATCAAAAGTATTATTTAATATTTTAACGCCTCCACAATTTGCCGTATTACGATCCCAACGCACTTTCATGTATTTAGTTTTCTCTGCATTTACTTCTAAACCCATGTACCTGCAAGCGTTTAATAAGATCTCTGCATTTCTTTCTATTGTTCTCTTTTCATCACCTATTAAATTTACGTCATCAGCATATGCCATAACCGGTGCCTGGTGAATACCGTTCAATTCTAGGCCCTGGTTGCTATCTTTGATTTTCCTTATAGCGTATTCCAGAACGAAGTTAAATAATAATGGCGACAACGCATCTCCTTGTTTCATGCCATTTTCGACGTGAAAGCTTGTGGACAAAAATTTTCCTACCCGGACTTTTCTTTGGGATTCATTTAAACATATCTTAATTAATCTAATTAGCTTTCTCGGTATCCCAAGTTCTGTAAGAACGTTGTATAATGTTTCTCTCCTAACTGAGTCGTACGCCTTTCTAAAATCAATAAATAATTAATGTACCGGAGTATTGTATTCCCACTTTTTTTCGAGTATTTGGCGAATGGTATATATTTGGTCGATAGTTGATCGATTTCGTCTAAATCCGCACTGATAATCTCAATAATTTCATCTGTGTATGGGGTCAATCTTGCTAATAGAATATTTGAAAGGATTTTATAGGATGTTGACAGAAGAGAAATGCCTCGACAATTATTACAGTCAGTTTTGTCGCCTTTCTTGTAAATTGGAACAATGATTGATTCTTATAGAAGTCAGTGGAGAGCTTTTGTGAACGCCGCATTGAACTTCCGGGTTCCATAAGCCATAGAATTAGTTAGTTAGTTATAATCATACAAAAAAAGGCTAACAAAATGCATATTGTCGGAGGAGAGAGGTGTTTCTGTACGCTAAAGATAATAAAGCGGAAAATGTTTGCAGTAGCGATGCTTTATATTCAGAAAAACTTGGCGAGCAGCATTTCAGATTTCAATGAAGTGATAGACAAATTTGAAGTTCGAAAAGAACGAAGAAAGACCTTCCATTTTAAAATAATGCATAGTTTACTTAAATAATTTTGTTCAACTGCGTGCATGAATATATGCAATTTTCTTGCTTTTTTCTTTTTTTTGGGTTAACGATATCATTCATGGTTTACAGCACATGCTATATACTCGATTTATCTCTTGTTCAATAGCATGAACGTAGAAGTTTTGTATATAAATAGTGTTTAAACGTACATTGATAGTGGTTGTTTGAAAAAAAAAAAAGGAAATAACTTATATATTAAATCAATATTAGAGAATACACTTATATAAATAAATGTACAAATGGAGCTTAAAAGGACTCTCCTCTTCATATTTCCTAAATTTTTTTCGATAAGAGTGAAGAATGCTGGGGAAGGGGAACACTTGCGTGTAACTAAACGGCGTGACAAACATCTTGACATTTGAAGGCGGCGCTCCAAGTTCCCATTAAATGCTGCTAGCAAATGAGAGACCTGCCGTATTGCCATGTTTATTTAGTACACATTCACTTCTGTCTATTCTCTGCCACCTGATCGTGCTGTAGGTCGTCTGCTTAGCCAAGTAATAGTCCCACCCCTTTACCACTTGGCAACGTCGCGTCATAGCTTGCGTTTTATTCGTTTAACTGAAATGCCAAGATGTTTGTCACAGGCTTTACATACCTTTGATATTGCAACATTGCAACCGATGCTTCTACAGACCACGAACCCTTACTGACATACTCCATGAAATGGATACGGATACAATAATAATAATTTTGCCAAATTGAAAGAAAGAAAAGTGCCTTTATATACATATCGAGTGTTGCAAAATAAGTGTTATAACTCTTGGGAGGTGACTCCTCTCACAGAGACAAGAAAAAACTTATCTTAAACTTTCGGCTATCGGACATAGTTTCGGATCTACAAGGTGCCGAAAGCGTGGGAAAATGACTTTCGGACGCCAATAGTTCGGAAACTCTCCAACGTAAAGAGGGCGGGTAAAAAATTCACTGAAGAAGTCATACCTACTGTATTGAATTTTGCATGTTTCACAATCCTACCATGCACGCGGAAGGGATTCCCCAAAGTAACGTAGGGAGTCCCGGATGATGTCAAATGAAAATTGGTCTAAATGGATATGAATTGATAAGGTTTCTACCAGGTAACAATAATTCGTTTGTATTAAGTCGATATCTGGAACAAATACAAAATGGCCGTTGTGTGTGGTTGCATAATCGCCAGGTACGGATGCTGGCCAACAGTGACGTTCTGAGTATTAAGTGTAGCGAATTTGTACTCAAATGCTCTAGAAAGACATCTGGAGTGTCGGTAGAGCACAACGATGAAGCAGGGTGATTCATTCACATGTGTGGAAACACGTAAGGAAAAATGCCCAGAAAAAATGCATTCATACTAATTCAAAGCGTAGGAAATGTAAGGATTAGCGTCAAGAACATGAAAGTGATTGCCAATTTACCAATAATATTCCCTTAAACCGATGCAATATGATCTGCACGGTTGCATACCAATAAGGATGCAACAAGTGAGGCCAAGTTGAAATTGTGCAAGGGGACTCACAAAGAAACTAGGTAAACTATAGGAATGTCACCAGTGGGATCGCATGATCAAAATTGAAATGTGGCGAATGTGTGTGTTGATATCAACATGCAACCGGCATATCCATTTAAACCAATTTTCATTTGACATTATCCGGGACTCCCTACGTTACTTTGGGGAATCCCTTCCGCGTGGATGGTAGGATTGTGAAACATGCAAAATTCAATACAGTAGGTATGACTTCTTCAGTGAATTTTTTACCCGCCCTCTTTACGTTGGATAGTTTCCGAACTATTGGCGTCCGAAAGTCATTTTCCCACGCTTTCGGCACCTTGTAGATCCGAAACTATATGAGGCACCTAGTATCAAAAGCCGCCATTTTTTTTTTTTTTTTTTTTTTTTACCAAAATTGAGTTATATATCGCTTGTTATATGTTTGATTTCAAGGAAATCCGTTTGTTTAATAGCTTAATGTTTCATACTGAAAAAACTAGTTCCAATATGGGACTTTGTACGCGTGTATATGGAGCTTCATTGCACGTTTTGTGAGATTATTGGAAACTAAGCGGAATGGATGTGGTGGAGTTTGATACTAGGCCCCTCATTTCTTCTCTTCCCTAAATCGTCGCATGAGAACCAGAGGAACGCAACTCCAAAAATGCGGTTTTGTTTTCTTCATGTTTGGATATAATTTTGAAAGCCCCACTTGGTGTAAATGGAACGGAACGGCATCTGTTCTCTTTGTCGACCATCTGTTGTAATGCTGCTCAATTACAATCTTTTTAATATGATATACTTGTAGGTAGTCAAGTATTGATTGACAGCAGATTCCGTATTATTATTGCAATTTTGAAATAATATAACAGGATATCATATATACATTTTTAATATAGAAAATATAGAACTTGCAACATCCGTATATTTGACTGATTGCTTTTAATTATTTATATTACTCTTCTTTCATAATGTTCCTTTCAATTATGATATTATTTTACACATAATTTAGGAATTTATTTTTCTTTTAAACTTGCAATGGAGATATTTTATTGCTTATCAACTTAGTCATAACAATCGAAGTGGATGGGAAGAAAGGTAGAGGAGACCGAGAATGAAATGGAAGGAAGAATGACTCTAGAGAGAAAGGTCTAACAGGGAAAGGATTCAGGCTGCTGATATAAAATCCCGCCAAATGTGAAGTATACACTGTGATATGCAACAACTGAACGTCTAGCAAACATTCGTATCGAGGACATTATGAATCACCAAAGTGTAACGAAATGGTGTCGTGTATACGCTGGACGTAGGATTAGTGTTGCCAGGTCCCCAGCTCGAAAAGTCGCTACTGTGCCGTCAAAATTCCGCTATTTTTCGCTACATTATAAAATTAAATTTAAACTTTAAAAAAATTAAAAGGTATTAACAAAACTGCAAACTCACAAATTAACAATAGACCTAAATTCTAAATGAAAAGCTCTGCTTCTATTGCTTTACTCAATACTATAAATTTAAAAAAGAATTTCATTCTTACTTGAGTTAATAATATTGAAGTAAAAATCACGATCAAGGCTTATTATTCTTTAATTATAATGTTCTTTATAAATATGTGAAGATTGTGTAACATCAGTTGTAATTCTAAACATCTTTTTTCTTTTAAAAATAGAAGAAATGAAAGAAAAGGGATACTCACGAGTCATCCATTTGCAAACGGCATCTTGTCCAGCAAACAAAATTTTCCAAAAATTTAAAAAAAAAATCGTTCTAGAGCGTCAAATTTTCACTAATATGTGCAATGTTTTACAGAAGTATTGATGAGGGGCAAATAAATGTTTGCTAAAAATTTGAACAAAAGCTATGTAATCGTTTGAAAGAAATATTAAAAAAGTGATTTGGACAAGAGTCGTTTTGGAACTGTTTGAAGGACAAGATACCTTTCGGAACTGTACGAAGCCATTTTGTCATGGAGATAAGGCGTTTCGGAGACAAAAGTGTTATAATGTTGTAATGTAATTATTTGTTTATTATAATGGACACACGATAAAAGTGATAGTTATAAAAGAAATTATTGTTATAATATCTGAAATAGAACGACTTATGTATAAACAATGACTGGTTTAAAACAGCAAATGACAACTCTTGTTAAAACTTCACAAAACTCAACTTAAAAAAACGGCCACTTGATCAAAAAAGCGTGTTTGCATGGTAAACAACAGTTTCTAAACATAATTATGTGGATGAACCATCATCTCGTTGTACGTAGGCTGTATATAAAAATTCCTCCATTCTTCGTCCGGCATAATCATTTTCTGCTCCTTTTTCCTCTCTAAGAGAATCGTCGCATTTTAATATCCATATGGAATTTCAAGGAAGAAATATCCTGGCAATCCATTCCAAAATGTAGTTGAAGCAATCGTCTGATACTGCCTGTTCTTACCCGGTTACGATGTAAGATAATATTCTTAGAACCTACTCTATTATCTTATTAACTTATCTGAATCTAGCTGTGACTTGTGGACGAGAATCGCTTTGAAATTGATTCTATTTACACACTGTAGATGTCTAAATAATAAGAAGCCGTTTATGTCTGTAAATATTAAGATTTTTCCTCCGCCATTTTGGTTTGTTGGACGTGGAGAAGAGCCAGTTTCTAACACTATGACAACATTTTCCACATTTGAACGTAATTTGCACCGCTTATCGGCAGTACCGTGCCGTCGGGAGGGGGAAAGCAAGGAAGGAAAGGGGCGCAAAATTCGGGAGAAAAAAGGAAAAGAGAGGAAAAATAGCTTAGAATATATGTATGGGGCGCCGTAGTATACTCTCGCCTCGGGCGCTGATTTTCCACGGCACGGCACTGCTTACCGGATTTTTTGGAACTATAAACCATATCATATGAAAGCTATGAATACCATTGATCCAATGGTGTCAATATCTCAAAATCAAATTTTCTTGGACAAGATGCCGTTTGGAAATGGACGACTCAAATATGTTTTATTCGTTACTGCGTACAATAACTTCTAAATTAGAATGTAAGAATAATTGCAAAGATGTCACTTCACAACAAATTAAACAAAGATTGGTGTGCAAATAATGTTGATACATGTATCAAATATAAAATTTATAAAACGTTTCATTACAGTTACTTTAAAGAAAAAAAAAGTATTTTTTTCGTTTAATGCTATTTCTTTAATTTCTGTCCCCAAGAAACTACTATAAAATACTATTTAACTGCATCAAAAATTCTATACATTTTTCTCAACAGTACTTCTACCTTAAAACTAGTGTTGTAAAAAAACGGTTTTTTTTCTGTGAAGTTTTTTTTCAATAAAAAACATCGTTCTTTTTCATGTTTTTTTTCAAATGTCTGTTTTTTTTCTGGCAACTATTATTTATTGATTTACGTTGCAGATTATTGAAATAATCAACAGAACTTGAGTCGAAGCCCTCGTAACTTACAAATCTTTTGTTTCTTTGCACCTATATACTAGCAAAATAGTGTGATTATTCCTTTCGGCCCCAGGTCATTTTTGGCGTTTTCCTACATTTCCAGTTAGTGACTTATTGTTCAAAAACCATTCATTCGATTGGTATGGTTAAGGACTTGTTTTTTAGAAAATGGATGTGACTATTTTTTTGTGTAAGTTGCATTGCAGTGTTGCCAATGGGTGGGAAATTATTGAGGGAAATGTAGGGGTGAAAATTTACAAAAAATTCCCTAACCGAAATTCAAAATTTTTTGTATCTAGTACCACTCCTGCTATATGGGTTCAAATCACCTAAAAGAATCTTTGGTGTGTTGACAAGGTACAGTGAAATCCTGAAGTCGCTTGCTTCCATCCAAAGAGGGAAAAAAATTCTGTTATACACATGAAATTTTGACACTTTTTACGCCTCACAAGCAAAAATCAAATATGCCGGGGCCACAACTTCCCTAATTATCCTATTGAAACTTTTTATGATGCATTCTGTAGGGAAAAGAGGAAGCTTTCAGGTAGTGGTACGTTTGTTTCAATGTAGCCAGTAAGAGGGTAATAATAGAGGGGAAAAGGGAAATTTTCCGAATTTTTCACGTAAAAGCGGGAATTAATTGTTTTGGCTGGAAACACTGCCATCAGACAGACGAAAACTATCTAAAAATAAACCTTAGTACTCCAAGAATATCCTACAAGTATCATGGCGATATATAACAAAGTAAGCATGAAATTTTTAAAAAAAAATATCTCATTCTACCTCAGAAATTCACCATTTTCTTACCATTTACAGAACATGGTTTATTATAAACCTCAACTGTACTTTCCCTAATTATTCTAGTGAAACTTTTTATCGTACGCTGTGTAGGCTAAGGATGAGGCTGTTAGACACTGTTACGTTTGTTCGAATGTAGCCAACAAGAAGGAAATAATAGAAATAAAAAAGGGATTTTTTCCCAGAATTTGCTCCTAAAATCTGGAATTAAAATTTTCTGTAGCTGGCAGCACTACTATCAGACACACACAAACTATCTTAAAATAAGCTTTGGTATCCCTCTAATATATACTACAAGTATTGTGACGATATCTAATAAAGTAAGCATGTCAATAAAAAACATCTCATTCTACCTTTTAAAAAATCACAGTTATATTCTCAATTAGAGAACAAGGTCTACTGTAAACCTCAACTGTACTTCCCCTAATTATCCTATTGAAACTTTCTATAATGCGTTGTGTAGAGCAAAGACGAGACTTCCAGATACTGGTACGTTTGATCTGATATAGCCAACAAGAAGGAAATAATAGAAACAAAACAGATATTTTTTCCAAAATTTCCCCCCAAAATCTGGAATTAAAATTTTCTGTAGCTGGTAACACTGCCACCAGACAGACGTAAACTATCTTAAATTAAACATTGGTACACCAATAATATATCCTACAAGTGTTATGACGATATTTAAGGAACAAAACTTCTAATTACCAAAAATATATTACGGTAAACAGAAAAGTAGGGAAAAACTAGAAAATCAAGGGTTAGAACATAAATACGAATTTTTCGTACGTTCCCTAATTACCCCATTGTAACGATCTGTACTTGCGTTTGTTAAGTAAGGACAAATGTTCGATTGGCGTAAGTTGACTTGCAGTCGGACGTATAGGTATGGATTTATAAACAAAAATTTCTAATTTTTTGCCCAAATTTTAGGAAAATTTAATTTCCCTAATTGGCATCACTGCGCGCAGGCCCGTCCAATTGATGTCAACAGTTAGGTATCTATCCGAGGTATCTACCTAGCAAGTCTTAAGGAGGTCTTTCTACTACGAAGGAAGCTACAGGAAAAAAGAAGTAAAGGAAATTCGAAATCAGAAAATTCTCGAATTTTTGACTGGGGTGAAATTTGAGAAGGAAATTCGACACCAGAAGAAAAAAATTAATATGATAAACTATAGTTCAACCATATTTTGCAAGAATAATATCCCAATATCTTAATTAGTGTCCACACAGGAGTGGATTAAATAAATGACACACCCGTGTGTACCACTTTGGCCACCTGGACCACCTAGTATACATTTGATTATATATTTTTTACAACTAACTCGTGTTGTTGTTGTAGTTATAGTCTCGACTAATAATAATATCGTTGTTGTAAACAATAACTTTATAAGGAAAATTTTCTCTCCTTTTTACATCTTAGTTCCAACACTGTTGGTGAGAAATGCAGGGTGTTTCAAAATGAATTTTGGGGTTTTAAGTCTTCGTAGTACAGTACTTACTACATTTTACGTACAATTATATGCAATGCATCAAATAAAAGAGCACCTCAAACAGTCTTTGCTACAAATGTTCAATGTGAGATTCATTCGTCACACGGCACACATCTAGTCGATAGGCGAGAAAGGCCCATAAACTTTCCGCCATATGGCACAAAACACATTCAATTTAGGGGAGTCTCGTTTCAAGTGTACCATCTCCTGAGGATTTGCTCACGGCCAGATACAAACATTATGAGTGTTCACATTAGCTCTTAGGTGAAATGTCGATTTATCACTGAAGACCTGAAGATGCAGAAAATCTTCATTGTTATGCAGCAATATTTCACTTGCGAAATTGGCATGTAAACAGTAGTCTGTAGGCTTTAGACCTGTAGCAATTGCAAACGATAAGGACGTAGTTGCAAGCGTCTCCTTAATATTCTTCACACAGACCGTTGCACTGTACAGATTCAGTCTTTATTAAAACACAAAAAACCTTTCTGCTCTCTAGTCTCCATCTTTGCTGCTTGCTCTTTCTAACGGCAGACAGAAGAAACAATGTATGTACATTCGTGCGTACAAAACTGTTTGAGTTGCTCTTTCATTAGATATGATATTTATAATTGTAAGTTAATTGTAATAGATACTACAAAGTTTCAAAACCCTAATATTAATTTTGAAACACCCTGCATTACTTCAAATTGAGTCATCGTATATTCATGTCTTTTATATACATATCATCAGCGCCGGTCCTAGTCAATTTGTCGCCCCCATGCAATGGCATAATTTGCCGCCTCCCCCTTTCTCCAGAAAGAACAAATCTTAAAAGTCATGATTTTAAGTATGCTAATCCAGCATGAAGAACAAAGATGAGGGTAAGTGCAGTTGCACTCAGAAAGGCTTAAATACTTACTCTAAAAATGCAATCCCGTTGTGTCTGTTTTTTTTTTAATATTAATCTATTATGTTAGTGAAAGATAAAGCAAACACATCTGCAGAGGAAAGATGGTAATCCTTTTTATAGAATTCACTATCGAGCTTCAATCTCAATGTATCAGTTTTCAATTCCAGTGCAACTAGCTCTTTTTTTATCTTTATTTCTTGATTTCTCTTTTATATCTGTTAACATTTTTTAAAGAACTTGTTTCTATCTTCAATGATAAGGAACTTGTTTCTGACAAAAACAAGACTAGTTGTTACAACGACTCACCAAAGGTGGTCGCCAACCCTGGTTCGGCTAATAACATAAGTAAATCTTTAGTGGCCGTAATTGTTCACACCTTAAAATATCTTCCGTAATTATATCCACTAGTATTCTCACCTTTTATACTGAAATTACAAGTCGATGATGAGTAGTAAATAATTTATTCGTTGATTCTCTTTTAACGTATATTCATACAAACTGTTTTGCAATCAAAACATGTCCACTGAGATTATATAAACAACCACTTAGCAACCAATTATACAATAATGTATGTTTTCTTACATATATTAAAAACATTATTCTTTTGTTATCTTAAATTAACATTATATCCGATATAGTGCTTGTGTAGAAGCACTTTCTGCCCAAAATACAAAGTATCTCGTTGTATAAAATGTCGCCCGACGATGGGACTGAATATAAAAGTTACAAGCGAGCTTGGCTTTTATATTTAAGAACCACTGGTCCGTTTTATAATAATGATATTCTATTAATTACGTCTTTTACATTTTGATCGACCCTCGTATATAACTTTATTAAGCTTCCTTTATAGAAATACATTTATAATAAATCTTTTATTTCATTAGTATTTATTTTTTTATTATAGAAACGTCGTCGCTTATGAAACTAATCACTGAAGGGTGCGATGTCAAAATTGTAAGAGACAATTACATTTTAAAACATAAATCACAATGATCAATAGCTTCAATCATTATTAAAAACGATCATATTAAGAAAAAGATGTTTGATCTTTCCAGGGCGCATTATATAGTAACTATGTTAGATGATATTTTAAAATATACATTATATCAATAAGGCGTCATGATACAAAAGGATCTTATTCGAGTAACATGTGGCGCATGAAGACAGTCGTCGGATAATTAACTTAATAGAATGAATTTTATACTTAACATAATCTTTGACAATAAAGTTTCAACACAAATCAATATAATATAAATAACCTTTGCTTTTAATTAATTATGAATCGAATTATAATTCTTCACATTAACAAGAAAGAATAAAAATCATTTGAAAATTATCATTTGTTGAAACAGACGTGATAAAGTATTTAAAAGTCATAAGGGTTGTTTTCATTATTAACATTAACACATAAATTTGAAGATAAATGTTCATAAGAATCTATAGCTGATATGGGCTCAACCCTTACTTCATCAATTGCAGTCAATTTAAATTCGTACCTGCATATGATTCTAATAAAGTACATTGTACTGCACAATCGTGATTATGTTCCGCGTTGTTATTTTGTACATGGATTGCGTCATTATCTTGATTTTGATATGAAGTGCCATCTCTTGAACTACGGTTATGTCTATACATAGGATTTATAGCATTTCTAGAATTTCGCCATGCATTTCGACTGTTTTTGAGCCTCCTTCGATTAAGTGATCTGACATAATTATTGTCACGATTGGTTAGGTTAGGTGGATTCCCATCATATCTCTGTCTATTTTGTCCGTTCTGATTGTTGAAATTTGCTCGACTTAGGTTATATTCCGTATCGTTTACATTACAGATATTTAGATTCCGAACAGGTACAAGGTGATCTGAATTGTTTTTAATTTTGCCTAATACTGCTTGATGATTCTGAGCGTGGTATTGAGTTTCATAACATTGGACAAGCGTTAATAGGTGATTAAGACTCATACACTGGGTAGAAAACAGGATCTGTTGTAGTTTAAACGGTAGCAAATTTCGAATTGATGCAATTACTCTGGATTCCGATTGCAACGGATTTACGACTTTTAATTCGTTATATGTATTTACGACAAAATCGACAACAGATTTGTGCAAACGAGGATTAAAAGGTTGGTTTCTAATCGTGGCATCTCTGTTTGCAAGCAAAAAGTCGTTTTCGTAATTTGCAATCAGCGCTGCTTTGAATTCCTCATATGTATTGATGTGATCTCGTACTGCTTTAAACCATAAAGAACATGGTGGGAGTAGTAAATGAGGGATTAGTTTCATATATTGCGATTTATCTATACACATTATATTGCACTAATCTTGAAATTTTTCTAAGAAAGAGGTAGCATTTTCATTACATTTACCACTAAACTTACTCATAGCACGTATTTCACTCATCTTTACACTTAACTTTACCTTCCTTTCACCATTTCGTGTTCGTGTTGATTGACAGTTTTTACCGACTGCATTCTCTGTTTCCACCATCTCTTTTCCGCCCAACTGTATTCCTTGGATGTATTCTTTTCAAAATAATGTCCTCATCAGACGGATTACTTGAAGATGAGATAATGTGATATCCACGTTGATCTGTTACGGGTGAATGCGAGGTCATCTCTTGAGAACAAGGAAATTCCGAACGATCATTAGTCATGTTGTTGTGATATGCGTTGTCCTTAATCTGCAACGTCCTAATTTCCTCTTGTAATGTAGATATCCACTGAGTATTCGCACGTATTTGGTTAGAATTATCCGTAACCTGAATCTTTTGTTGCCGTACAGAAGATTCTATTACTTCCAAATCCTTTTTTACACAATTGACTTCTTGGATTACATGGTTGTAATTATCCTGGCAATCTTCTGATACTCTTTTTAACTTTTCATCAAATTGTATTGTAAGGTCTTTCACCGCCTGGATCACAGATTGTTTCGTATCTTCTGATTTTTGGTCTGTTTGCTCCAACCGTTTACTTAATTCCTCGGATTTCTGCTGAACCGTATGCTTTAATTCTTCCGACATCTGGGCTAACTTTTGTTCTTGTCGCTGTAAAGCCATTAAGATTTTGTCTTCAAATGTCAACACTTCAGGTACAACAGGAGCTGTATTTTGTTCGTCGTTACCACTGTCACCAGTTTCTTTCTCCATTGCCTCACCGATCATAATTTTTCTTGTGATTATTTTACCACTTCTAAGTATAGTTAAGTTCGTAGACATGAACCTTATTACTGAAGTAAATTCACCCCTTACTTTGTACTTCAGGATATGAATTTACAAAATTCCCGGGTGAGGTAAACCAAAATTTTACAACGACTCACCAAAGGTGGTCGCCAACCCTGGTTCGGCTAATAACATAAGTAAATCTTTAGTGGCCGTAATTGTTCACACCTTAAAATATCTTCCGTAATTATATCCACTAGTATTCACACCTTTTATACTGAAATTACAAGTCGATGATGAGTAGTAAATAATTTATTCGTTGATTCTCTTTTAACGTATATTCATACAAACTGTTTTGCAATCAAAACATGTCCACTGAGATTATATAAACAACCACTTAGCAACCAATTATACAATAATGTATGTTTTCTTACATATATTAAAAACATTATTCTTTTGTTATCTTAAATTAACATTATATCCGATATAGTGCTTGTGTAGAAGCACTTTCTGCCCAAAATACAAAGTATCTCGTTGTATTGTCATATCAAAACTGTGATAACTTACTAAGTGGAACAGATAATCACAACTATTCGAGAATTGAATTCTTGCATTTGGCAATAATCAAGCAATTTGTGCTCGGATTTATTCGACCATTTGCTTTAGCATTGTTCATGTGGCCTTAAACTAATGCAACCTGAACATAATTTATGAATGTAGTATTCAAATAGAAGGTCAGCTTAGTAAATGTAACTACCATCATCATGAAGTCTGTTTCCAACAAGAAATATTGAATTTAAATAATATACTTATGACAGATTTTGTCGGACCATCCAAACTTGCCGCTCCACGCAAATGAACGTGTTGCATATATGGTAGAGCCGGCTCTGCATATCATATATATCTTGTCGACAAATTATTTACATATGACATTTAGAAAAATACTATTAGGCAAATTAGTATTAGTTTTTACCTTTAGACAAGTTATTTGAATTTTATACTGTTCGTGACATTATTTTCGTATTTATTAAAGGCCTGCTTTCACGAAAAAACAAAATTTCATTTCTACTTTTATTTCTTAGTTGATATTGATGAAAACTGCTGAAACCCGAATTGTTAATAGGTATGGTATTCATGTAAATTGTAAAATATTTGTAGCGTATCAGTATCTAGTATTTAATTTATGTTGCATTTTACGGTGATTATACCTACATAAAAATATTTAATACTTAAATAGACCTAAGATGCGTTACAAATGACTATTTGAAAAAAAACGAGATTTAGAAAAAAACGAGAGGCAATGTTTTTTTTTCTAAAAAAACGTACATTTCTGAAAAAATACGAACGGTTTTTTTTCTATTTACAACACTACTTAAAACAAGTTGACCCTCTCTCCCCAAAACAACACTGATTAAGGCGTAGACAAGCTTTAAATGCACAAGATAGATTTTGCTTTATGCAGGGTCGTTTTGACGTATGATTAGAGTCTACTAAAGGCCTGACTATTGCAGGAAACATATGTTAGTTGAACTTTTTAGTATGTCACTAATCACGCGTCAGAACGACTGTGCATAAGACCCAAATTGATTAAATTTTGTCACAGGTTTTCCAACCTAAAATAAATGTTTTGTAGCCTAATTAGTTCACTTCTTTCAAGCTATGGCGGAAAGTTGAAAGTTTTAAGATAGGTTTTCAAAAGACGTTACAGTTTTCGTATTTTTCGTCCAGTGATTTATTTACACCCCCTAACACTCCCCAGCACCCCTTAAAATTTTCGGAACTAGGGGGTGCAATATTAAAACGATTCATTCTCGCTGCCTAAAGCCTTCCAGGACTTTGTAGAAAATGTTTTAAATGATCTTATCTGTAGTCAGAACGAGAATTCTCGTTCTGTCCAATCTTTGGAGACAGGGAATTCTATGCGTGGAGGAAATTTTTAGGGAAATGCAGCACCGAAAAGCTTGACTCCTAGCGTGTTTGTATGCAGATCGGAACTCATGTATAAAATGGCTGTAGTAACGAGCACGGGAACCAAATCCAACCGGTCGAAATGCAAGGAGAATTTTGACAAGGGCAAAATCCAAAGGACAAAATCACAGGAATATATATTGGATTTATCAATGCACACCCTATATGATTATTTTTCCCCTTCAATTGTCATATATTCTAAAATGTTATCTGTATTTTTTTCAACTCAAATAACTTTTTTTTTTTTTTTAAATGCTGACAACTCATAAAATACGTAAAAATGTTAAAGGGCAGATTAAGTTTAATTACTTTCACACATACCAATATGAAAAGTTCTGGGCATTCCTGTTTATTATACCTTTAATATATTTGAAATACGTTTACCATATTACAGTAAGACCATTCATTTTAATTACGAAAAGTAACTGTGACGCTATTTGATTTTAAAAAAGTCGTTCTTGTGTAGTAGCATATAGCAGTCTTTTATTTTGAGTAATGTATAAATATTTATTTTAATTCTGAAATACTGATCAAGATATTTTTTCAGCAAAGATCAAAATGTGAAATATACACTTACTATAACAATCTTACGTCTTTTATTGAGTTTTCAGCATTTGTTAAAATGTTATTTCCGTGAAGTAAAGAATTTCAGATAACATTTTAGATGCATAATAGTTGAAGAAAAAATAATCATTATTTTATTAATCTGCGCCTATGATTCTGTCGCTTGAATTTAGTCCGTTTTGTCTGTATTTTCCTTTGGGTTTGTCCTCTTGAATTTCGTCCTGAATTCGTAATAATCACTTTGGTAATTCTAACAGAGGCTGTAAGAAGAATAACTACTTTTTCAAGTTTCACCATAAATTTTAGATGCTATTCTTCTTGTTCTTCTCTGAAAAATGACGAGGATACAGTTCTTTATCAGCAGTGTTATTCACATCTACTTTGGTAAAGATGAATGTATTAAAAAAAAAAAAAAAAAAAAAAAAAAAAACCTTCGGGCAAATGGAAAATTGATTGACTCAGTTGGATGAAAGCTGTTTGGCATTGTAACTGAAACAAACATAAATTAAACTTAATTCAGACTTAATTCAGTATATCAAATTATTTCACATCAAGATTTTATGCACTTTTTCAGTAGTTCATCTCTGACATGCTAAGAGTCGTTAAAGGTGCCACATTTCACATCCTCAAGACATGTTTGGCCATATATTAAGTAAATAATGCAAGAGGATGCACAAGGCGACTGTTAAGAAAGAATGTTAGTGTTCTACATCACAACTCCTTTTTCGGCATCACCTTATCAGCTGATTTGTCTTATATACATAATTCTATACTATATGCAATAGTATCATATATACCTCTATTTTCATATTTATATTGTCAATGTAAATAGCAGCAATACAAAATATCAATACCAATATTGAAATACTTGTATGTTTTTTGTAGTTTTGAATCAAATCAAAAGGTCAGATAATCGAGGATATGGGCCGTCTTACGCATACTTTTGCATTGTTTGCTTAATATATGGCCAAACATGTCTTGACGATGTGAACTGTGGCACCTTTTACGTGCTGCGAACAGTGGCAGTTTTAGCGGGTAGGCCGGGTAGGCACGGGCCTACCCAAAAATTTTGAAAAATATATAGCCTAAACACTAAAAGATACAATAAAGAGTAAATATATTTTCCACTTTTTATATTAATGGTAAATAATTATTTAATAAACAGCATCAACCACTATTGTAAAAGTAATTTCCTATTGTCATTAATCAATCAAATGTGCATATGTATCTATACGCGAGAGAGCGGGCTTACCCATAATTAAAATCATAAAGCCGCCCCTGACTGCGAGTCTTAGCCTGTTGAAGGTGAACTACTGGAAATCTGAATAAAGTTTTGTTGTGAAATGACTTGATATTAGACCGAAGTAAGTTTGTTTTATCTTCGTTTCAGCTACAATGTCAAACGGCTTTCTTGCAACTGAGTCAATCAATTTTCCATTTCTATGCAGGTAGCAGTGGCGTAACTAAAGGCTTCGGGGGCACCCCGCAGGCAGTGTGGAGTGGGACCCCTTCTCTACGTCCCACATCATGATTTGGGGGCTCCCTGATGGCTTGACATATGGGGGGCTGCGGGGTCTTTATTTACGCCCCTGGCAGGTAGCTTTTTTAAAAATCACATTCATTTTTACTGAAATAGATGTAAATAACACTGTTAATAACAGAACTGTATCTAGTCATTTTTCCGAGAAGAACAAGTAGAATAACATCTATAATTTATGATAAAACTTTAAGAAATAGTTATTCTTCTTACAGAATCTGTTACAATTACTAAAGAAAAATTTTCTTGAAGAAATCCCTCCCTGGACAGAATTCCTTGTCTCGAAAGATTAGGCAGAACAGGAATTCCCATTCTGTCTAAAGATAAAATCATTTAAAATATTTTCTACAAAGTGCTGGACGGCCTTCAGGCATAACCATTAAGGAAGACCCATTAAAAATCTTGCTATTTTGCTTTTTAAAAGATTTTGAATTCTTGTTTTTAAGTGCCAATAGAATAAAACAACTTACTTTCGACAAGATAAATTTTCAAGAAAGCACGCAACGCAAGATTGAATTACACCCCCCAGATTTTTTGAACACCCCCCTAAGTTCAAAATTCTGGATAAACCATTGGTTTTCGTCCGTCACCGCTTTGTCGCCAGGACAACGAAATAATGCTACCCGTAGCGGAATTCCGCTACGGTTGGCAACTCTGCGTAGGATTGATATTCATGACGAACAGATGAGCGAGAGGTCATCTGTGATTTTTCAGTGATTGAGGAACGAGTTTGTGCTAATAGGCATACGAAAATAACAGAATTACGTAAGGTATTCCGCAACTGTCACGTAACATGATTCATGAAGCCGTGACCGTAATATTTGAATACCGAAAATTGGGGGCACCCAGGGTGCCTAAAACGTTGACAGACGAATAAAACAAAATTGAACTTCGCACTTGACGTTCTTAAATTCTGCATAGATGCGTTCTTTGATACAATTGTGACAGGAAATGAAATATGGGGCTACCACCACACGTTTGAATTTAAGCTACAGTCTACCCTGCGATGGCGTCATACCCACACCCCATAGGCCAAAAAATTCTAAATGTCAATTTCATCCTGAATCTTATGATTTTTATTTTCTGGGACAGACATGGGATCGTGTTAGTGCAATTCATACCTTCAAGAGCAATAATTACTACTGAAGCATCTGTCAGACTTTGGAACGTCTTCAATCTTCGACATGTAATACAAAATAATATTAGGTGCATTGTCCCGAGGAGTTCATCTGCTTCATGTAACGTTAGGGTCCACACAACAAATGTCACCAAAGAGTTTCTTGTGAGTTTCCAGTGGGAAATCCTCGATTTCCACTATACAACTCAGATTTTGGGAGAAGTAATTTTCATTTGTTTCTTTGAAGAAAAACTTCGCTGAACAACGCTTCGACAACGATAACGAGATCAACGAAGAACTCCGGCTTGGTTCGGGAAGCAGACGATAGAGTTCTACAATATGGGATCCAGGAACTTATATCTAGACCAGGCGCATATTTATATATTGTGCGCCCCTGTGCTCTAAATAATTTGCTGCCCCTTCCGCATAAACTTACATCTCAAACAAGGAAACAAACCGTGATTTTGCAAACATACCAGCCAAGGGCGCCCGTCAGGGGGGGGCAAGGTGGGGCGTTTGCCCCCCTAGAGGAAATTGTACTTCAGAATATCGAAAACCCAATAGAATTTTTACATTAGTTACAGCAAAATTTGAGACTATATTTGAAACGTCGCTTATACTTGCCCCCCTTGGAAACCACAACATGGGCGCCCTTGATACCAGCTCTTGTTTAGTAGCAGTTTAAGTATTACAAGTTACAAAAGTTACAACGTAATTTTAAATGTCCTAGTTCTCTCAATGCTTATTATGATGTGGTGTTCTGCCCGAAGGTAGGTGTTTGATCCGAAGGTCCCTGGGAAAGGTGAACCCATGGTAGTTTGCCATTGCCTCCCATGGGATGATGTTGTACTAAGAACAAAACCTACAGATTAAAACTTGGGATCCGAACCACTTGGTCACCACCGGATATTAAACCCGGAATCCTTGATCACAAGGCAACGAGGTTAACTAATCATCCATTGAGGAAATATAATTGTTTACATTATTCACCATCAGTAATGGTTTAATAGCATTAATAGATAGACAAATACAATAAGTTGTCTGTCTATAGCGTTTTTAACTCGAGAATCATAATTGATAGAAACATAAAATTTTAAAAAGGTTTCAAAGAAATGATCCAAATAACCTGTTCCAGGTCCCTAGGTCACATCTGAGCTGAGATATGGGGGTGCAAAGTCCTCATAAGAATAACATGGAGGCATTTTAAAAATAATCGAAAATGACTAATATTAGAGTTGAATTCATAGTTTCTAGGGTCGCTGAGATGGATAGTGAGTTTTAATCCGATTCAACTTCAAGGTCATATCCCACTTCTCCGGAAGGGGGCGAGGTTTTAAAAGTAATCGAAAAGGATATATATTAGTGTTGAATTCATAGTTTTCGGGTTCAATGAGCTTTACCGTATCAGTTTTCATGATGTTCAAGTTCATCCTCACCCCTTGGGATGGGGGAGGGAGAGGATTACTTTTTAAAAATGATCATATAAGATAGCTAATTAGTAACTACTGTAATTAGAGTGAATTAAACACATTAGCATATTTTCTCGCACTTGCGCGGGACTCTGTGGGTTGCTAGTTTTAAATATTATTGTATTGTGATTTTTTTTTTAAATACAAAATTTTGCCGCCCCCTAAATTCTGCCGCTCTGTCCTCAAGCACAGAATAGCATTTACCTAAATAGGGGCTTGGTCTAGAGTGAATAAATGTTTGGATAAGGGGGCAGTCATGTTGAAAAATGTGGCGTTTATCAGTGCTTCAATTCAGGAGCGTCATTTCAGACTTCGCTCTGAAGGGGGTGGGGCAAGAGCATCACCGACATAAGACTTTCACGTTTTGTACTAGTAGATATTAGTAGGCAATCTATTAAAATATATGTATTTCTCAAACTCTTGGGGGGGCAATTGCCCCCTCCTTCCCCCCTAAATGACGCCTCTGCTTCAATTGTACCGATAGTTAAGTACCAGAAACATGTGTGCATCGCTGTTGACATTTGGATCTTCACTTTCTGATCCACCTCGTAGTTAGAGAATATTGCGATTTTCGATTTTCATTCTCCTTATATTTTGGTGTAGAAGGAAAATCAAAACATAGCACTTGAGAATCTTATTAAAATAATATTTTAGAATTTTATTTCGTTGTGTTAAACGTCCTGGCATCTAGGCCTTTACACCGAAATAAACTTAAAGTTTGACTTAAAATAGGCCTAACAAACTTATTATTCAACCAATAAATGGAAATGGAAATACAATTAAGAAAAATCATGCATCCTAGCTTCAAGGCTCGATTTGTATGTGTGTGTGGTGTACTCACTCGGATTTGTATGAGTGTGTGTGGGGGGGAGTGCGTGTGTGTGTTTGTGTGGGGTGGAAAGGTATGAGTGAATATGGATGTTGGCTTAAAACAAAATGATTTTCTTGATTTTTTCCTATGAATAGCTGTTTACGGGAGGGAACGGTTGTTGTTCATTGAATAATGTAAAGAATGTTATTTTTGGCAAAAACACGAATTTACAAAGATAAACTGTCAATCGAAAGAGAAGCGAAGAGAAAGTTCTCTTGAGGTGACGCCTGAAATACATCAAAACTCTCTTAAAACTAACGGAATATCAAAATATTTCTGTGACATTCCCTGAAGTAGTTTTCTCAAATATCTGAACCAAGTGACGTCATTACCTTGTCTACAGAATCTGACTTAAGTTTATCAGAAGGCATTACAAACATTGTTCTTGCCTAAACTGGACATCTTTTTTTAATTATCAGTTGTAAATAGGGTTACCATATGATCGACTTTTAAAAATAGAGAGATTTTTAGATTTTACAAAATAATTAATATTGCTCAACGAATCTTTTACTCGGTGGTATCACATGGGGCTACAAACAGAGCCGTAACAATCGGCGGTGCAATGAACATACAGTATTAAATTTTGACGAAGTGCTGTACTTCCTTCGTCAGGTCTCTTTTCACGCTTTAAACTGGAAAGAACAGTTAGGTTCAGGGGTGTAGCCAAGGGGGGCCCACCGGGGCCGGGCCCCCCCAAATGGTTTCCTGTCCCCCCCCCGAATGACCAGCTTTTAAAATAGCATAGTAAAATTATCTCGCTTCATTCATTTAAAAGTAACAAATTTTATGGTAAAGTAACAATTAATAATTTATGGTAAAATAGTAAGGAGAATTTTTTTTCCATACCGATCGAAAAATAGTATAGTACAGGGGCTTCATTTGGGGAGGGCAGGAGGGGACAATTCCCCCCCCCCCAAGTGTTTGAAGAATACATATACTTTAATTGATGTCTACTAATATACTAGTACAAAACGTGAAAGTCTAATGTGGATGGTGTTCTTGCCCCCCTCAAGCGAAGTCTGAAATGACGCCCCTGGTATAGTATCTCTTTCTTATACCGATCGAAAAATAGGATACTTTTTTTGTGACAGCAGATTACACAATTTACTGCGATTTATATGTTTTAACAAGTATATTTTTATATGCTTTAACAAGTGTTTTAAAAGACATAGAGGATGGAAAATTTGGTGAGAAACAATGCTTTTATTCAATTTGGATTTCATTCGCTCTCTCTTTTATTTCTACTCAGTGTAATAAAATAAGTTTTTTTTTTTTTTTTTTTTTTTTTTTTAGTCACGAATAATAAATATTTTTGTCAGGAAACCGTAAAGAAATTAAGTGAAATTTCAAAGAAAATCAATCTTGTGTAGATAGGTTCTGTATATAAGGTCTTAAATTTAAAGATAGCCAAGAAAAGTTTTGTTGTTTTTTCACCCACCACGTTCGAACATTGATATGTCACCTAACCTGGAAGATCAAAAATAGTCCCCATCAGCATCGACGACCTTCTGAAAACGTTCTGGAAGGCCATGGAATCCATCGCGGTAGAACTTGGTGGGCCGTGAAACGAAGAAAGTATCAGGTGCATTTTGGACTTTTACTAGGGATTTGAACTGGCGTCCTCTAAGGTGGTTGTTCAAAGAATGGAACAGGTGATAATCGGACGGTGCAATACCCGGGGAATATAGTGGTCGCAATATTGTTTCCCATCCAAGGCGGAAAATGGTGTCCTGAGTCATCTTAACCACGTGGGACTTAGTGTTGTCCCGTAAACGAGGACCTATTTGCAATTCAGAAGCGATGGCTCCAGAGTTTTGAGTTTTTGTTGAGCACAGCTCAACTGCTGACACTACACAGTTGCATTGATACTCTGACCAGCTGGTAGCAGTTCCCGATGCACAATGCACCACACACACAGAAGGACCTTATTCTGGTACAATGCTGGTTTCGGCTGTTTTGAAATCGGTTCATGGGATGCTAACCAATGATGACGGCGCCGTGGAGCTTCGTATAGGACACACTTTTTATCACATGTCAACGCCCTGTCCAGAAATGACTCCGAAACAGTAAATAAACACAGGCGACTGCCGCGTTTCCTTCTGGCCCGGAGTCAAAATATGTGAGACCCATTGACCCAACTTGTAGTGCTTCACAAGTTGATGGATGTGCTGCCGAATGGTTTCTCCACACACTGAATTGTAGTCCCAGTTCCTCTTTGTACATGTGTTGGTCTTCCGGCACGTGATATTTTCGGGTGTTTCGTCATCGTCCTTAAACTTGTTAAACCATCGCTGCAATGTCCGCGTCGTCACGACACCCTCACCAAAGGCCTGGCATATCATCTGTCCCGCTACAGCGGCGTTTGACCTCCATTTGAACTCGTTCGGCATACATGCTCTTATGACGCTCTGTGGATGTCCCATGCTCCCTCTGTCTATACGCAAGTTCACGGTGTGTCTGAATTGCCACAACCAGGTAGTATGTTGGATATACCCACACCAACAACTGACGTTCGCCTTATCTCCACTCGCATTCAACTCACGGTGTGAGGTCCAATTGAACACAGACTTCCACGAAAAGGGACAGAACTTTCTTGGTTACCTTTATAGTTATGCACAAAAGTATAGCGTTTGGTCCCGGGCAGTAGTTCTTGATTAAGCATAATAAAAACTATCTTGAATATAATTTATAGATAACTAGCAGCGTTCACCCCGCTTCGCTGCGGTCACCCCGGAACGCAATAAACGTTGTTACTTAGATAATTTTTACTTTTTCGCTTTCAAGTGATATGATAAAAACCATAGAAGATTGCAGTAAATGTTAACATTATATCGCCTGTCATTTATGTTAACCCGCCCCGCTTCGCTGCGGTCACCCCGGAACGCAATAAACTTTGTTACTTAGATAATTTTTACTTTTTCGCTTTCAAGTGATATGATAAAAACCATAGTAGATTGCAGTAAATGTTAACATTATATCGCCTGTCATTTATGTTAACCCGCCGAGTGACACGGTCATGCGGGTTGCATATAAATACGTTTATTTTTACCTATGATGAACTAACAAAGGATTTGTACGTTATGGACACTTGAATGGTCAATTATCTCAAGACACTGGTAATTAAAAATTAAAGTGATATGATAAAAACCATCTAGGGTCCAAATCCTAATAACCCCCCAAAAATGAAAGAAATTGGTTCAGCCGTATTAGCGTGATGAGGGAACAAAGGATTTGTGCGTTCTCTTTTATATATATAGATAATAATAATAATAATAATAATAATAATAATAATAATAATAATAATAATAATAATAATAATAATAATAATAATAATAAGCTAAAATAGTGTTTTTAGTTTTCCAGAAGAAAACCAAAATTTTCCTTTCTTTCAGGCCTCAAAAACACTAGCAGCAACACTTTTTTTTTGGCATTGTACATTGTAGCTGCCCCCCCCCTCAAAAACGACGGGCCCCCCTACACAAACCTGCTGGCTACACTCCTGGTTAGGTTTTACCAATACACGACCCATATCCTTTGAATAGTTTTAGAGTTTTGCCAAACATATCTTGCATTTTCCATTATTCAACTACAAATAAAATATTTGCTTCAATGTCATATCAGAGGCTATGCAAGTAGTGCAAACAATTTGAAATCGCTGAGAGAGTAAGATTGCCATTGGAAAACTTAACAATCTTTTGAACTAAAAGTGTAAACTTAGTCCAAACTCTTTTATATATATCTGTGGCTTGGGTCTAAAAGGGCCAATGTCACTTTTTGGCAAAAATGAGATTTTCAGCAATTTGAATGTCTCTAAATGTGTACTTTCTTGTGTAAGAAGGGCAAGTGTCAACATGGAATAGTTTTAGAATAATTTTCCACATAATGTTATAGGCCCTTGCTCAGGATGAAGTATTTCTGTTTAAACATTGGCCTTTCTTCAGTCTATTAAAAATAATGTGTATTAGGGCCAAAGTGAAAATTGGCCTTTTTTAATCTCGTGTTTTGGAAACTCTGTTGAGGCTAATGTTTAAACTTTGTACTTATTTGTTTGACTTGAAAGGCGGTCTTTTGTGTGACACCTAAAGAAAAGTAAGGTAATTATGTTGTGCTTTTCTGTCTGTGAGTGTAAATCCGACAACAATCTGGTTCATAGTGACCAATCGTGATTAAAAGTGTATATTTTGTTAACACTGCATAGGGTTACCAATTAAGCCACCTTGTGGCTAGATCTAGCCATTTTGAGAACCTGGCTAGCCACAAATTTTCAGAAAAGCCACTATAGTCTGCGTCACCCGAATTGGCGTGTGACATCAGACAATAAGCTCATAGTGTGCTGTTCCTAAACCTTCAGGGAGGAACCTAATCATTCATAATTTATTTTGTTCGTATTTATGGACAATTATGAATTATCAGATTTCTCCCTGAAGATTTAGCGACAGCACACTGTGAGCTTATTGTCTAATGCTGCATGCCAATTCGGGTGACTATAGTAGCTTTTCTAGCCATGTGCTTTTTGCTTTTAGCCATTTCTAGCCATTTTCTGAGTTCAACCACATTTAGATATAGGCTATTTATGGTAAAAAAAAAATATATATCTAGCGTTGTTTTGGGGTCTGTAATACAATAAGGAAACACCTGTTAAAATTTCACTTATATGCTGAATGTTTCACTTTAAGGAAAAGATTGGCTACGTAATTTTCATGAGAATTGCATATTATAGCGGAATGTGTTATACTCAAAGCATGATTTGTAAGCAAGCACAAAGTTTAAACTTTCAATAAAGGGTCAATGTCATTGTGTCTGTTAAAAAACTCGTAGAATTTCAAGATTAAAAGGGCCAATATCAAGAGATATCTCGGAGACAAGCTGAGATATATTCATGAAAATGCAAGTATCCGATAGGGAATAAACATATCTTTCATTGGTGAAAGTATTAATTTTCTATTTGCAGGTATGTTTGAAATACCTTCAAATAAAAAATTGTAAGAAACTTCAAATGCGTTTTTCTCAAAATGGTATTTTTTGATATTCGCTCTTTTAGAACCAAACTACAGATATATATATAGTGATGGGTAAATTCCCGGGAAGATATTTTTCGGGAATATTCCCTGGGAATATTCCCGGGAAGATTCCCAAAATGGGAATTTATCCGGGAATTTATGTACAATCAGAAAGAAAAATGCATTCTATTACTGTATTATGATTTCAGAGTTGAATTAATTTTTATATCACAGCATATCATTAGTGTTGTGCACAGAGGATTCTTTAAAATGTATATTCTGAACGGTACTATGTTACTTTATTAACACTTTATTATATTTAGAGAGTAAGCATAAATGTATATTTATTTACAATATGTTCTATCAATTAAATATGTGCGAAAAAAATATATAGTAACAGTTTAAATTTATATGTAAGTGGATTTGCTCAACTTGACTCTATTACTGATATTATTAACACATTAAATTTATAAATGTTACAAACCAATTAGATTGGATAAATGCTAGAAGATGCATGTCTCACCAATTTATCAACATTTGCGCATACATATTTATGTTCACAAAATTTGCAAGATACTTACTTATCTTTATATTTTAGCACGTAACATTGCCATACACGACCTTTCATTCTACCTGTTTCTTGAAATTCCATGGGTTAATTCACATGTAAAAGAAGTCCGAGTACCTCTTCAGAAATTTGAGTCAGAGAGAGGAGACAGACCGACGTCTATTACTAATGGTGGTTCAGGGTTTATTAATAGTACTTCATCTCTATTTCTACATAATTCTAAATTACTTTACAAAATAGTTCCTTTTCATCATTTGTAAATTAGTACTTTGCTAATTTTGGCTGTTCTTTAGCATTGGGGGCCAGCTTTAGCACCTACTTTTTTGCGATATTCTATTCCGATGCGGTTGTTTCATACGTTAAATTACGTTACCAACATTAAATTCAGACAGCATTGCGGAGCGAGCGTTAGCGAATGAAGACGGGTTAGAGCCCCGCATGGCACGTTGTTTTCTATCTTCGTTGCCAACAATTGACTTTCTTTTCTCAAATAAATCACTTCCACTTACCTTTCCGTTTTGTGTAAATCCCTTACTGCCTTAAAAAAATATGGTTGATACTTTCTTGACTACTTGAACATCACTATCAACTCATTTCTTCCGTAAATCATCCTACTTTTTGCTAGTTTTGGCCTCCAATACCAAACAATTACCCTACTTTTTAGTGCAAATGGAAATGGAACTTAAAAAAATCATATTATTAGTTATATAAAGTACCGTCAAATAATTTCAAATTTTTTAACCTCCAAATTCTTTTAAACCTAGAAGTAAATCATAATATATTAAAATAAAATAATTAGTCATATGGTTCTTATAATTTGGAGGATAAAGTAAAGAAATGAAAATAAATTCCTTCCCGGGAATTTATAGGCCAGGGAAAAAAAACGGGAATATTCCCATTTTTAAATTCCTTCCCACCGGGAATATTCCCACTGCCCATCACTATATATATATAGCGGTAAAAGTGAGGGGAACGCAGGGGGATGTCGTCCCCGACTTTCAAAAAATATCTATGGCGTTCCCCACTTCGTAAAAAATACAATGGATAAAGATAGGCACGGGGGAGGGCGTGACGTCATCCGTCCTCCTACCAGAATATGATCAAGGGAGGGGCTAAACCATAGCTTGCAGCTTTATCCAGTGTGAGGCAAGAATGAGGCCCATTTTATCCAGTTTATACCTGAGCGTCAACGGGGGCTATAGAGGCTATAGCCCCCCCTTGACGCTCAGGTATACACTGGATAAAATTTACTTCAATCCTGCTTTACATTTGATGAAACGGAAAAGTATGGTTTAGCCCCTGCCTTGATCATATCCTGGATCCGCCATTATATATATATATATATATATATATATATATATATATATATATATATATATATATATATATATATAAGACTCTGACTTCCTTTTTTGTATCGTGAGGCCTATATTGGTGCTAAATACTATGTTTCCGACATTACGGGAAGTATCATACGTTTTATGATTGAGTTAATCAATACGAGAGAGGGAGGAGTACGGTAGCTCAGTGGTAGAGTGCACCCTTCTCGTGTGAGGGTCCCTGACTCGATCCCAGCCCTTGGACAACGTCCATAGCCTTTTTGCAAGTTCTTCCTTTTCCTCCTACATTCTCATTCCTTCAAACCCTGCTCCAGCCAAGTGAACTTTGTGCTAGACAAACACCGTGTGCGTAGGTTTCCTCGGGGTTCTCTCGTTTTCTCCCACTTTCTTCATTCCACCATTTCATTCATTTCTCATCAAAACCGTCTCCTTTAGCCTAGCCAGCATAACGTGGGACGTAAAACTATTTCATTTTTTCCATCAATTCTTCCATCCGCCTTCATTAATCATCCGTACCAGCTGCCGGTGAATTTCAGCCGCGGTTACGTGTTTCGCCCGGAGAAACCGAATAACTGAGAGGACTTCTTTCTGAGACCAGTTTTCCAAACGAGTCACCATTTGTGTTTACATACAACTAGCGCTCTAGGTGGTGGATGGCTGAAACTAAACGCACTTGCCAACTGCATGTATTAAAATTATTACAGACTCCTCATTCCTCTACAACAGACGAAACTCCACAAATATCGCCCTTGTAACCTTAGTTTCTGATCCTTCCTCGTAGTATAGCTTATTGGGTGATGGAGAGCATAGGGGAGATTTCAAGTTTCCTTTACTCACTAACAGTTGTCAACTCCATATATTAAAATTACCACCCACTCCTCATTCCTCTACAACAGACGAAACTCCACAAATATCGCCCTTGTAACCTTAGTTTCTGATCCTTCCTCGTAGTATAGCTTATTGGGTGATGGAGAGCATAGGGGAGATTTTCTTCAACTTTCCTTTACTCACGAACAGTTGTCAACTCCATGTATTAAAATTACCACCCACTCCTCATTCCTCTACAACAGACGAAACTCCAGAAATATCGGCCTTGTAACCTTAGTTTCTGATCCTCCCTCGTAGTATAGGTTATTGGGTGATAGAGAGCATAGGGGAGATTTCAAGTTTCCTTTACTCACTAACAGTTGTCAACTCCATGTATTAAAATTACCACCCACTCCTCATTCCTCTACAACAGACGAAACTCCACAAATATCGCCCTTGTAACCTTAGTTTCTGATCCTTCCTCGTAGTATAGCTTATTGGGTGATGGAGAGCATAGGGGAGATTTCAAGTTTCCTTTACTCACTAACAGTTGTCAACTCCATATATTAAAATTACCACCCACTCCTCATTCCTCTACAACAGACGAAACTCCAGAAATATCGACCTTGTAACCTTAGTTTCTGATCCTCCCTCGTAGTATAGGTTATTGGGTGATAGAGAGCATAGGGGAGATTTCAAGTTTCCTTTACTCACTAACAGTTGTCAACTCCATGTATTAAAATTACCACCCACTCCTCATTCCTCTACAACAGACGAAACTCCACAAATATCGCCCTTGTAACCTTAGTTTCTGATCCTTCCTCGTAGTATAGCTTATTGGGTGATGGAGAGCATAGGGGAGATTTCAAGTTTCCTTTACTCACTAACAGTTGTCAACTCCATATATTAAAATTACCACCCACTCCTCATTCCTCTACAACAGACGAAACTCCACAAATATCGCCCTTGTAACCTTAGTTTCTGATCCTTCCTCGTAGTATAGCTTATTGGGTGATGGAGAGCATAGGGGAGATTTCAAGTTTCCTTTACTCACTAACAGTTGTCAACTCCATATATTAAAATTACCACCCACTCCTCATTCCTCTACAACAGACGAAACTCCACAAATATCGCCCTTGTAACCTTAGTTTCTGATCCTTCCTCGTAGTATAGCTTATTGGGTGATGGAGAGCATAGGGGAGATTTTCTTCAACTTTCCTTTACTCACGAACAGTTGTCAACTCCATGTATTAAAATTACCACCCACTCCTCATTCCTCTACAACAGACGAAACTCCAGAAATATCGGCCTTGTAACCTTAGTTTCTGATCCTCCCTCGTAGTATAGGTTATTGGGTGATAGAGAGCATAGGGGAGATTTCAAGTTTCCTTTACTCACTAACAGTTGTCAACTCCATGTATTAAAATTACCACCCACTCCTCATTCCTCTACAACAGACGAAACTCCACAAATATCGCCCTTGTAACCTTAGTTTCTGATCCTTCCTCGTAGTATAGCTTATTGGGTGATGGAGAGCATAGGGGAGATTTCAAGTTTCCTTTACTCACTAACAGTTGTCAACTCCATATATTAAAATTACCACCCACTCCTCATTCCTCTACAACAGACGAAACTCCAGAAATATCGGCCTTGTAACCTTAGTTTCTGATCCTCCCTCGTAGTATAGGTTATTGGGTGATAGAGAGCATAGGGGAGATTTCAAGTTTCCTTTACTCACTAACAGTTGTCAACTCCATGTATTAAAATTACCACCCACTCCTCATTCCTCTACAACAGACGAAACTCCACAAATATCGCCCTTGTAACCTTAGTTTCTGATCCTTCCTCGTAGTATAGCTTATTGGGTGATGGAGAGCATAGGGGAGATTTCAAGTTTCCTTTACTCACTAACAGTTGTCAACTCCATATATTAAAATTACCACCCACTCCTCATTCCTCTACAACAGACGAAACTCCACAAATATCGCCCTTGTAACCTTAGTTTCTGATCCTTCCTCGTAGTATAGCTTATTGGGTGATGGAGAGCATAGGGGAGATTTTCTTCAACTTTCCTTTACTCACGAACAGTTGTCAACTCCATGTATTAAAATTACCACCCACTCCTCATTCCTCTACAACAGACGAAACTCCACAAATATCGCCCTTGTAACCTTAGTTTCTGATCCTTCCTCGTAGTATAGCTTATTGGGTGATGGAGAGCATAGGGGAGATTTCAAGTTTCCTTTACTCACTAACAGTTGTCAACTCCATATATTAAAATTACCACCCACTCCTCATTCCTCTACAACAGACGAAACTCCACAAATATCGCCCTTGTAACCTTAGTTTCTGATCCTTCCTCGTAGTATAGCTTATTGGGTGATGGAGAGCATAGGGGAGATTTCAAGTTTCCTTTACTCACTAACAGTTGTCAACTCCATATATTAAAATTACCACCCACTCCTCATTCCTCTACAACAGACGAAACTCCACAAATATCGCCCTTGTAACCTTAGTTTCTGATCCTTCCTCGTAGTATAGCTTATTGGGTGATGGAGAGCATAGGGGAGATTTTCTTCAACTTTCCTTTACTCACGAACAGTTGTCAACTCCATGTATTAAAATTACCACCCACTCCTCATTCCTCTACAACAGACGAAACTCCAGAAATATCGGCCTTGTAACCTTAGTTTCTGATCCTCCCTCGTAGTATAGGTTATTGGGTGATAGAGAGCATAGGGGAGATTTCAAGTTTCCTTTACTCACTAACAGTTGTCAACTCCATGTATTAAAATTACCACCCACTCCTCATTCCTCTACAACAGACGAAACTCCACAAATATCGCCCTTGTAACCTTAGTTTCTGATCCTTCCTCGTAGTATAGCTTATTGGGTGATGGAGAGCATAGGGGAGATTTCAAGTTTCCTTTACTCACTAACAGTTGTCAACTCCATATATTAAAATTACCACCCACTCCTCATTCCTCTACAACAGACGAAACTCCAGAAATATCGACCTTGTAACCTTAGTTTCTGATCCTCCCTCGTAGTATAGGTTATTGGGTGATAGAGAGCATAGGGGAGATTTCAAGTTTCCTTTACTCACTAACAGTTGTCAACTCCATGTATTAAAATTACCACCCACTCCTCATTCCTCTACAACAGACGAAACTCCACAAATATCGCCCTTGTAACCTTAGTTTCTGATCCTTCCTCGTAGTATAGCTTATTGGGTGATGGAGAGCATAGGGGAGATTTCAAGTTTCCTTTACTCACTAACAGTTGTCAACTCCATATATTAAAATTACCACCCACTCCTCATTCCTCTACAACAGACGAAACTCCACAAATATCGCCCTTGTAACCTTAGTTTCTGATCCTTCCTCGTAGTATAGCTTATTGGGTGATGGAGAGCATAGGGGAGATTTCAAGTTTCCTTTACTCACTAACAGTTGTCAACTCCATATATTAAAATTACCACCCACTCCTCATTCCTCTACAACAGACGAAACTCCACAAATATCGCCCTTGTAACCTTAGTTTCTGATCCTTCCTCGTAGTATAGCTTATTGGGTGATGGAGAGCATAGGGGAGATTTTCTTCAACTTTCCTTTACTCACGAACAGTTGTCAACTCCATGTATTAAAATTACCACCCACTCCTCATTCCTCTACAACAGACGAAACTCCAGAAATATCGGCCTTGTAACCTTAGTTTCTGATCCTCCCTCGTAGTATAGGTTATTGGGTGATAGAGAGCATAGGGGAGATTTCAAGTTTCCTTTACTCACTAACAGTTGTCAACTCCATGTATTAAAATTACCACCCACTCCTCATTCCTCTACAACAGACGAAACTCCACAAATATCGCCCTTGTAACCTTAGTTTCTGATCCTTCCTCGTAGTATAGCTTATTGGGTGATGGAGAGCATAGGGGAGATTTCAAGTTTCCTTTACTCACTAACAGTTGTCAACTCCATATATTAAAATTACCACCCACTCCTCATTCCTCTACAACAGACGAAACTCCAGAAATATCGGCCTTGTAACCTTAGTTTCTGATCCTCCCTCGTAGTATAGGTTATTGGGTGATAGAGAGCATAGGGGAGATTTCAAGTTTCCTTTACTCACTAACAGTTGTCAACTCCATGTATTAAAATTACCACCCACTCCTCATTCCTCTACAACAGACGAAACTCCACAAATATCGCCCTTGTAACCTTAGTTTCTGATCCTTCCTCGTAGTATAGCTTATTGGGTGATGGAGAGCATAGGGGAGATTTCAAGTTTCCTTTACTCACTAACAGTTGTCAACTCCATATATTAAAATTACCACCCACTCCTCATTCCTCTACAACAGACGAAACTCCACAAATATCGCCCTTGTAACCTTAGTTTCTGATCCTTCCTCGTAGTATAGCTTATTGGGTGATGGAGAGCATAGGGGAGATTTTCTTCAACTTTCCTTTACTCACGAACAGTTGTCAACTCCATGTATTAAAATTACCACCCACTCCTCATTCCTCTACAACAGACGAAACTCCAGAAATATCGCCCTTGTAACCTTAGTTTCTGATCCTCCCTCGTAGTATAGGTTATTGGGTGATGGAGAGCATAGGGGAGATTTTCTTCAAGTTTCCTTTACTCACGAACAGTTGTCAACTCCATGTATTAAAATTACCACCCACTCCTCATTCCTCTACAACAGACGAAACTCCAGAAATATCGGCCTTGTAACCTTAGTTTCTGATCCTCCCTCGTAGTATAGGTTATTGGGTGATAGAGAGCATAGGGGAGATTTCAAGTTTCCTTTACTCACTAACAGTTGTCAACTCCATGTATTAAAATTACCACCCACTCCTCATTCCTCTACAACAGACGAAACTCCACAAATATCGCCCTTGTAACCTTAGTTTCTGATCCTTCCTCGTAGTATAGCTTATTGGGTGATGGAGAGCATAGGGGAGATTTCAAGTTTCCTTTACTCACTAACAGTTGTCAACTCCATATATTAAAATTACCACCCACTCCTCATTCCTCTACAACAGACGAAACTCCACAAATATCGCCCTTGTAACCTTAGTTTCTGATCCTTCCTCGTAGTATAGCTTATTGGGTGATGGAGAGCATAGGGGAGATTTCAAGTTTCCTTTACTCACTAACAGTTGTCAACTCCATATATTAAAATTACCACCCACTCCTCATTCCTCTACAACAGACGAAACTCCACAAATATCGCCCTTGTAACCTTAGTTTCTGATCCTTCCTCGTAGTATAGCTTATTGGGTGATGGAGAGCATAGGGGAGATTTCAAGTTTCCTTTACTCACTAACAGTTGTCAACTCCATGTATTAAAATTACCACCCACTCCTCATTCCTCTACAACAGACGAAACTCCACAAATATCGCCCTTGTAACCTTAGTTTCTGATCCTTCCTCGTAGTATAGCTTATTGGGTGATGGAGAGCATAGGGGAGATTTCAAGTTTCCTTTACTCACTAACAGTTGTCAACTCCATATATTAAAATTACCACCCACTCCTCATTCCTCTACAACAGACGAAACTCCACAAATATCGCCCTTGTAACCTTAGTTTCTGATCCTTCCTCGTAGTATAGCTTATTGGGTGATGGAGAGCATAGGGGAGATTTCAAGTTTCCTTTACTCACTAACAGTTGTCAACTCCATATATTAAAATTACCACCCACTCCTCATTCCTCTACAACAGACGAAACTCCACAAATATCGCCCTTGTAACCTTAGTTTCTGATCCTTCCTCGTAGTATAGCTTATTGGGTGATGGAGAGCATAGGGGAGATTTCAAGTTTCCTTTACTCACTAACAGTTGTCAACTCCATGTATTAAAATTACCACCCACTCCTCATTCCTCTATAACAGACGAAACTCCAGAAATATCGGCCTTGTAACCTTAGTTTCTGATCCTTCCTCGTAGTATAGCTTATTGGGTGATGGAGAGCATAGGGGAGATTTCAAGTTTCCTTTACTCACTAACAGTTGTCAACTCCATATATTAAAATTACCACCCACTCCTCATTCCTCTACAACAGACGAAACTCCACAAATATCGCCCTTGTAACCTTAGTTTCTGATCCTTCCTCGTAGTATAGCTTATTGGGTGATGGAGAGCATAGGGGAGATTTCAAGTTTCCTTTACTCACTAACAGTTGTCAACTCCATATATTAAAATTACCACCCACTCCTCATTCCTCTACAACAGACGAAACTCCACAAATATCGCCCTTGTAACCTTAGTTTCTGATCCTTCCTCGTAGTATAGCTTATTGGGTGATGGAGAGCATAGGGGAGATTTCAAGTTTCCTTTACTCACTAACAGTTGTCAACTCCATATATTAAAATTACCACCCACTCCTCATTCCTCTACAACAGACGAAACTCCACAAATATCGCCCTTGTAACCTTAGTTTCTGATCCTTCCTCGTAGTATAGCTTATTGGGTGATGGAGAGCATAGGGGAGATTTCAAGTTTCCTTTACTCACTAACAGTTGTCAACTCCATGTATTAAAATTACCACCCACTCCTCATTCCTCTACAACAGACGAAACTCCACAAATATCGCCCTTGTAACCTTAGTTTCTGATCCTTCCTCGTAGTATAGCTTATTGGGTGATGGAGAGCATAGGGGAGATTTTCTTCAACTTTCCTTTACTCACGAACAGTTGTCAACTCCATGTATTAAAATTACCACCCACTCCTCATTCCTCTACAACAGACGAAACTCCACAAATATCGGCCTTGTAACCTTAGTTTCTGATCCTCCCTTGTAATTAGCGTGAGTTATAATTTTAAAAGAATATAACGAAATGAAAATGAAATGAAATGTTAAGTTTTACATACCACAATTATGCCCTGCAGGCTAAAGAAGACAAATGATCAGTGAAAGTCAACAAGATGAAAGAATTGGGGAAATGAGAATGTGGGAGAAAACGAGAAAACAAGAAAATCAACGGACATGATGTTGTCCATTCCACAAGCTCACATGGCCTGGAATCAAACCAGAAGTCTCTTGTACAAGACCTGAGCATTCTACCATTGAACCACCTTGTCTCCAATTTATAAAAAAAAAAACGCTTTGCAAAACTTAAAATGTGGTAAATCCAGCGGCGGCGGTTGGACGTTAAAAGTGGGGGGAGGGGCAAGACATGATGTGAATATTTGTATTTCAATCTTAGTTTCCCTGGTTGTTTCTAACACTTTGTTTGACGAAGATTGTATAACCAATAGAATAGTATGCCTATCTTTTTCAGTTAAAATACCGTATATCGTATTTCATATTTTATTAAGTAATTTGAGGTAAGTAGGTACTAGCCATTTGTACTCTTAAACAACGAAGGTGTAAGAACAGATTTGATTCCTTGCTCATGAACATCTTAAAATTATGTCTGAAAAATTGTGTGATCAGATTATTTACTAACAAATTTGCAAAACAAACAAACAGAAAGGATAATATTAATCATAGTAATGAATAATGAGACTTGTTTTGTAGAAGTTATATTGAAACTGGGAATTAATGAACAACTTATATTTTTAATTCCACACATGCCACTTAATTTATGTTATTACTCTTAGAAAATGAAAGACAGTAAATACTACAAGCATATGCTACGACATTTAAAGAAATATTAGCTTTTGCAGCTTCCCGAAACATGTCCGTTGCCATTAAGTGCAGTTTTCACTTTCTTGGAACACATCAAAACACAACAATATTTACAATCACTCCGCACTCCAGTCATACAAAATAATCCTAAAACCTAGAGTTATGTTTCCAGTAAATTTAATTGTATATACACTTGCACACTCCTAAACACACCACTTCACTCGCATATTACACTGCAAAACAATGGAAAAGGTAGAAGTTGTTTCTTATTACTCTCTTTTTAATCAATATTCTTTATTACTAGAAACAAGAAAATATATTTTAGTAATTGTTAATTTTTGTGCAATTAAAGACTAACTTGTGAAATATTCTCCCCCCGAAATGTTCTCTCAATTAGTTTCAAAGCGGCTGACTTACATATCAACCAAGGGCGCCGATCCTGGGGGGAGGGCAAAGCTGATGTGGGCCCCCTATTGTATTTATGAATATACAATATTTGGCATAATTTGAATGCAATTTGTCTTTAAATCCTCAATATATACCTTATGCATCTGAATGCCCCCCTCCCCCCAAATTTACAGAGAAATCAGCGAACTTGATATCAACCCCTTGTAAGAAGAAGTGAAGTATGCTGGAATTGTGCTCCAATAGGTTAATTTTTGGGTTATTTTCCGTGGCAATTAAAACGCAATTCCTGTAGCTCTCTTAACTCCACAGGAAGACAACCAATACGTACTCACGCAACGGCAAATATTATACGGTACCATTTTTTTTCTGTGAAACAGTAATACGTACAAAAACTACAATTCCAAATGAAATTATCTACATTAATGGGTTACTTCAAAAAAGTGGGGGGCAACTGCCCCACTAATCGTCGCCCATGGGTAAATCCCATGTATTTCTTATACTTTGAAGATATATGAGATATTATGTGGAAACGTCAGTTCCACATATAGAATATTAATTGCTTGATTGAGTAATTAAAAGCGTAACATTAATTTTCAGCACTGAGTCTGTATCATGAGGGATCTAATGTTTAAAGTGATGTTCGAATCACTTTCTCGGGTTGTTTAAATTCAAATATATAGGATCTCATCACAATCGGATTTTAATAGCACACGTTTTAGCTGCTTGACACGCCGTTCTAGGTACGATCAAGCACAAGATGTGATATAAATATATACAAGCCTTTCAGGAAATATTTGCTGATAAGCATTATAGTAGTAGCTTCCTTTTTCCTTACTTTGGTTTCAAAACTCAAGGCCAGAAACACGCAAACGCTTCGTAGACACTTTTTTAATGCATCGCTGGAAAAAGATATCCGGTTCTATTTCCTGTCTGCATTTTCATTTGGTATTCGTACTGAGATTCAAGATATAAATTTTTTATTATTATTTACTTTCGTAGTTAGCAGTCAAAGAGTTTTGTCTAAATATGCCATTTGTTCTTTTGAGAGACGTATCAACACGTTTTGTGAGATTAAACTCTTAAGTTTCCAGTTTTGTGCAATGTGTATCTATACAAATACTGTATATAGAAAAATCGAGAAGCGAATTTCCTCACCTTTCGCGTAACTCCCCGATATTAGCCCACTATTACATACGATACTTTTTAGTTGTCCCATGATTAGTCACCGAAGCTAAGAGAGACGGTGATAATGAGATGATAATGGTGGAGTTAGAAAAGTGGGAGAACCCTGGGAAAATGTTGAGGAAATTTACACGGTGCTTGTCCATCACTGCCAACTTGGTGTCAGATGGGATCTACCACTAAACTGCCGTGACCCCCATTTAAGATGTATTAAATAATAATAATAATAATAATAATAATGAAATCTTTAAGTTTAACGTCCCACGGTTATGCCGGTTAGGCTAAAGGAGACGGTGATAATGAGAAAGGAGTGAAATAGTGGAATGAAGAAACTGGGAGGAAACGGGAGAACCCTGAGCACGGCGTTTGTCTACCACAAAGTACACAGGGCGCGAGCTGGGATCGAATCAGGGACCCCAAGCCCGGAGGTGAACGCTCTACTACTGAGCCACCGCGCCCCCAATAATAATAATAATAATAATAATAATAATAATAATAATAATAATAATAATAATAATAATAATAATAATAACAATAATAATAATAATAATAATAATAATGTTTTTAAAATGTTCTATATCTTTTTCGAACTACAGTATAGATAAAAATTCAAGTTTTCAGGGGCGTAGGAGTCAGTGAACAGAGGGACATATTCTCTCCATCGTTTCTGCTGGGGACTCGGACCATATTTTCCCCTCAAGATGTTTCTACTAGTGCTGTCGAATTTTTGTGACATTCGCGGTTTTCAAAACAAAAACCGCAAAAGCTCTTTTCGAAAGCGAAAGCCTAATTACACCTTTTAACAATTGTGAAAGCATCTATCGATCGAGACAAATGTATTGATTTATATGTGTCTTTTAACTTTTTTTATTATTTGCTCCAAGACTATTATGGTAATATGTGCAGCACAGTGCGGAAGGGATAGTTCGATGGTTGTACAAGTCACAGCTAAATTAGGGTTGCCATATTTTAAAATCAGAAAAGTGAGGGGTTCTAAACCGTAAGTATTGATGTGAACTTCTGTGTTACAAATACTGACCTGCGTTCCTTAGCACTTTTTTTTTTTTTTAGTTATTTCTTTGATGACACTTCCAATGTACTTTTCGGCTGCAGGAAGCAAACTGGACCCCACCTGATTTCCATATATGTTGTAAATTAGACCACAAGGAACACGAATCTGAAGGAATTTTGACATTTCGAATGTTGGAACTCGAGATATTCGAACATAAAGTGAACACGGAAGCAAAAAGAACCCCATTTGATTTTTATATATTTTGTAAACTGGACCAAAATGAACAATAATCTGAACGAATTTTGACATTCCGACTTCCCGAACTCGAGATACTAGAACTTATACAGTAGTTTTATGTAATGTGTATAAAAGTAACGAAGAAAGTTCTGTTGCTTTTTGACCTATCACTTAGAGCATCGATATGTCACCTAAGACGTACCTGGAAGATCAAAAATAGTATCCATCAGTATCAATGACCTTCTGCCAACGTTCGGGATGGGCATGGATTCCTTCGCGAAGCGAAGAAGGTATCAAGTGCATTTAGCACCTCTACTACGGGGTTGAACTGGAGTCCTCTAAAGTGAGTGTCCAAGGAATGGAACAGGTGATAACCCGACGGTACAATGTCCAGACCAGAGTTGGCGTGGGTCAATGAAAACTTGACCCACGACCCACTGACCCAACACCCATCGTGACCCACTCTCACCGTGGGTGGGTCGAAGTGGGTCACGGTGGGTGGTGGGTCACAGTGGGTCACATGCTGTTGACGGTGGGTCACATGCTGTTGGAACAAGTGGAAAAGAAAGGGAAATGAAGGCCTTGAAAGTAAAATGGAGACAAATTTACCAGTCCTCAGAAGATACTGTTTACAATGCAGTGAGCAGAGAGGGTCGGTAGATTATACTGAGTCGGTGGGTCGCAGTGGGTCACGGTGGGTGGTGGGTCGCAGTGGGTCATGGTGGGTGGAGGGTCACAGTGGGTCATGGTGGGTGGTGGATCGCAGTGGGTCACGGTGGGTGGTGGGTCACAGTGGGTCATGGTGGGTGGTGGGTCGCAGTGGGTCACGGCGGGTGGTGGGTGGTGGGTCACAATGGGTCACATGTTATTGACCCACGACCCACCCAGAAAACTTGACCCACTTGATCCACTGACCCACCGACCCACTGACCCACTCCATCTCTGGTCCCGGCTCATTCTAGCTATGTAAGGCATAGCGTTGTCCCGTAATGGGGAACCCCTTAGCGATTGAGAAGTGTTAGCTCCAGAGTTTTGAGTTTTAATTGAACACGGCTTGTGAACATCACATGAACTGTTTCTTAAGATGATTTACATATTTAATTTTTGCGTGAAATTATGAATATTATTACAATTTAGTTAGGGATTTGCATATAAAGTTTATTGATATTTACATACGTATCAGCGGTAGCATATAACTTTTATTAGTATTTTTATGTATATAAATGGTTTATTTTGTTATGTAACTGAATATTAACGAACAACAGGACGGGACTTCAGAGTGAAGCAATGATATTTTGATATTAATTAATATTAACTTCGAAGAAGGGAGAAAATTCTATATTTGAGATACGCTAGTTCGCTTGCATAGAGGCAGAGAAAGCTTCACAGAGAAAAAAAAAACTTAAAGAAAGCATGTGTTCCTAACGGAGCGTTGGACTCCCACGTCGTGGAAGATTTTGGAATCAATGTAACCATCTTCATAAGGATAGAATAACTATGAGCTTCAGGTTTTGCATAGATGGATAGCTAGTCTCGTTTCTTAGTGTTGTTGTAGGCAGGAGCATACACTGTCACTATGGAGACACAGTTCCTACAAATACAATGCTTTAAAAGTCATAAAATTTTTAGCGTATCGATGAGAGAATGCAGGATACAAAGAGGTGTTATTTTTTTAAGACACACCCCTTTTTAGCATGTTAGACTCTTGAAGCGTCCCTTGGTCAACGGAACACTCTCAGAGAAAGGGAAGTTGACAATTTCAAAATTATGGACGAGTCCACTTGAGTTATAGTGGTAGTTGTCTAGAACGCTGTTTGTAATTGTTCCGTGACATCCGCTAGATGTCTCTGTCAAAAGATAGTTGTCGTCTGCTCCGCTGATATATGCTTTGTATAATAGTATGTGTTATGTTATGTAAATAAACTTTCTGGGTGTTTCCGTAGTTTTAGATATATTTAGCTCGATATATATTTTGTTTATTATAAATGGCTTGTACTAATGGCAGTGTTAGGCCTAGTTGATGGTTGTGGAAGGTATTCAGAGAGACTAAACACAAACCTCATATTTTTTTTTAAATCTAGCCGAGATGAAATACTGTTGCAAGAGAGAAGCGAACTCCCAAACAGTTCTATAATGCTTATTATGATGTGTCAGGCTACTACAGCCTTGTTTAGAGTCCTTTTAATTTGTTTGCATTTGGTGTAGCTTATTTAAATTGTTTAATTAACATAAGTAATCAACTCATTAGCACAATCCTTCAATGCATCAGCTTCAGTAATTTACAATATTCAATGTCACTTGTACAAACAGTTCCTGGTGTCGCCACTAGGCGGTACCACCTGTCAAGTTGTGTAAGTAAACATGTCAAGTGACGAAGTTTGTATAATTTTGGTGTTTATCTTAATATTTCTTGTAAATACAGCACAGTGTGTGTGAGTGCAATATACTAAACTGAGCTTAATAAATAAGCTATTTAACACTCATAGTGACTGTCAACGATGTAATTGAAGTGAACTACAAAGTGCAAAAGAATATGAAAAAGTGTTGTATATCGAGTTATCTAGGTCACTGGAAACTTACAGGTGAGGGATGTACTTTTCACCCCTATTCCAGTGAAGCGGGCTATAGTGGATTGGCCCAACCCAAAAGTTGGAAGAAACAATGAACCCTGAAGGGATATAACATTACAGGGGACAACCAGAAAAAGACAGTTCTTCCTGAATCGCGATATAGTGAACATCGAACACTAAAATTCGGGGTCTTGTTTAACCGTCAGTTACTTGAAACGTTGTAACATTCAGCTATGTGGTAGCAATAACAGTGCGTTAGTTACAAACATATACTTAGTGCGTGTGTGCTTGGAAATGAGCATTAATAAGTAATTTACCTCCGGTAATTCTTCGTCTACGCTGAACTAATATTCTCTTGGTGGAATGAGTGCGTAGGAGGTAACGCTAACATTTACAAAAGTGCGTTTTACGAAAAGTCTACTAGGTGATATCAGACAAAGTGCGACATGTATTAATAGTTACTAGTGGGAAGAGACAATGCTTTACCATATATTTTGTGAAGTGCTTCGCACAAGTAGTAACTTTTGCCGTTATACGTCACACGCCGTATCACCTGTTAACGTTACTTACAGTGAAAACTAAAGTTAGTTACAGCATTATTGAAGACAAACTCAATGCCTGATTTTGTAGGCTACGTCCGATGCTAAATTATAGCATAGCTGATTTAAATACCGTGTTATACAAGAACTGAGACATTATGCTTGTATTAATTACGCGAGTTTAGTGCAATATAACGCCAGTGTGTCATAGGATGATAGTATAGTGAGAACTTTCTTCACATATAAATCTATTCGCTAGTTTTATCGCACAAACGACTACCCCGTTGAACCGCCACTGGTGGAGCAGAAATCCAATGTCAGAGGAAAGATGACGGTAGAAAGAGCCTAGCAGCACGACAAGAGGGAAAGGAGCATGGTTCCCAACATCGGAAGAAACCCTACCCGGAAGTGTATACAATAGTGAAAGCAGAGACACTACAAGTAAGAAGAGCGCGGCGCAATAACCATAAACGTGCACGAACGATTAAAATTGAGAGCTCAAAAGTGTGAGAAAGAAATTTTAAAAAAAGAAATATTTTTTTTTCTCAGGTCTCATAGCGAGACCGCGCGCGCGAGTGCTCCTGTAATATAAAATTATTTTGTGCATCTGGAATTACGGAAGTGGTGCATTAAAAGAGGATTACCACTGGAATTTTGACTTCTTTTCTTGTTTGCAGTATGGCCGCAAGGTAATGTGTTACCCTTTTGTCTATCTTGTTTCCTTTTCAGGCCAGAAGCTGGGTCTATCAATGGATCGTAAATACGATGAGTGTATTTTGGGTATCTTTCGCATACAGGATGGGTGTTAAAACCATAGTAACCTGTAAATTAGAGTTTCATGCTTAATAGGAATCTCATTTTACTTTTCAAAATTTTAATTTTATTCAACTTAAGACTCTACCGACTGAACTAAATTTAGTAAATTAACTTTGTGGCTGGAGGTTGCATTAAAATTAAAGTAATTGTTATTATTCAGATAGAGATTCCTCCCACATTTGCATTTTTGCATATTAATTATTTTGGTAATTTATTCATATCATGCAATCTCACTTCCTCCCGCTCACAGGCTCAACTGCTGACAATAGACAGTTGCATTGATGTTCTTCTCTGACCACCCTGTAGCAGTTCCCGATGCAAGATATCGTGAGCAGTCCACCAAACACACAGGAGGACTTTCTGCTGCATTGCTGATTTCAGCTGTTTTGGAACCGGTTCATGGGATTTTAACCAATGATGACGACGCCGTGGAGCTTCGTACAGGACCCACTTCTCATCGCATGTCAACATCCTGTCCAGAAATGGCTCCTTCCTCAGACGAGACAGCAAAGAATCACAGATGTCCGCACGCGTAGCCTTCTGGCCCGGAGACAAATCATCTAGGACACATAGATCCAACTTGTAGTACTTCCCAAATTGATGGAGGTGCTGGCGAATGGTTTCTCCACTAACATTGAATGTTAGCCCCAGTTTCTCACATGTCTGTCCACTGTTCGGCTCAATTGCTACCTGAAGATCCTCATTTTGTACATGTGTTGGTCTTCCGGCGTGTGGTGGTGCTTCTTTCGTGAGTGTTTCGTCACCGTTCTTAAACTTGCTAAACCACCCCTGCACTGTCTGCGTAATCACGACACCCTCACGAAAGGCCTGAGGTATCTTCCGTCCCGCTGCAGTGGCGTTTGATCCAAGTTTGAACTCGTACAGCATACACGCCCTTACGACGCTCTGTGGAGGTTCCATATTCACTCCGTCCTTACACAAGTTCACGTTGTAAATGAATTGCCACAACCAGGCAAAATGTTGGATATACCCACACCAACAACTGACCTTCGCCTTATCTCCATTTCATTCAACTCACGGTATGAGAGTCAATTGAACACAGACCTCCACAAAAAGCGACAGAACTTTCTTGGTTACCTTTATATAGGCCTATCTCACAGGACATAATATATTTCGTATAGAGAATATTGTGTTTTTTCATATAGATAAATAGCGTCTAAAACTTTAAGTTTTAATATCTCGAGTTCCGGAGGTCGGAATGTCAAAACTCCTTCAGATTCGTGTTCCTCGTGATCTAGTTTACAAAATATATAAAAATCAGGTGGAGTCCGGTTTACTTCCGTGGTCACTTTATGTTCGAATATCTCGAATTCCGAAACTCGGAATGGCAAATTTCCTTCAGATTCCTATTCCTCGTTGTTTAATTTACTAAATATATAAAAATCAGGGGAGGTTCAATTTGCTTCCCTGCATCCTACTTTTCAAACGAAACAGTTTTCCAGAGTGTACATTTTGCTTCAAACTGAGTTCTGTCCTGGCTAAGAAACGTAAATTCGCTTCTTTAAGAGTCTTTAAAGTTACACTTGAAATTGTGGTTCGGCATTCTTGTAGCTTGTGAAGCCATGAATAATTTAAGTATGTTTGTTACAACATCTACAAACGAATATTCATTCGTATAGAACCTCCAATACATTACATTAAAAACACATGAACTACACAAAGAAAACCATTGTGCATTAGAGGAGATCTCTTATTAGCAAATGATTCTGCACACGCGCACTGCTCAGATAGCCCACAGCCTGAGCCTGAGCGCAGTCCAAATTTAATTCAATCACGATTGAGATTGTCAGAGGTATAGTGGTTTACGTTGAATATACCAACACTTTATCAACTAAGTCCTCTTAGATTTTTCTCCAATCCCAAAAAGCGGGTGGTTTTTCGTGATTAAGATATGTTTAAGCGGGGGACGAATATATAACCTAAAAATCGGGTGGTACCCGCTAAAATAAATTAATAAGCCAACACTAAGCTCAATAGAAATAAGGTATACCCCTATTTAAGATCACTACACATGCAAGTCATGAAGTTCAATTTGAAATATCATCCACTTAGACTGACATCTTTTATATTATTATTACTCTTTCCCCTTGTTTTTAAAAATAGTACTGCCACTCTTTCGTTTGTTAACGAAAAGGTACCACCTTCCTTTCTTAATAAAAAAGAAAGAGAAAAGAAAGAAAGAAAATCTCTATCTCAATACACAATTTTATTGTTGATTTGCTGCCACTCCGATAAATGTGAATGTTGGGGTTTTGCATGTGTTGACTGGCTTCTTATCACAAGTCCCAGACACCTGCAATAGTTTATACGTGAAGGAAACACTGATCATATTTCATTCTGTATCTTTTTACTTCCCCATAACGATAGCCGTGCCTCTGAGAAATTGCAACTTATTTTCTTATTCTGCCAATTGTAAAAGTATTTGGTCTAGGAATTAATTCGTGCGGGTGGACAAAAGAAGGCGCAACGAACGAAGCGTCCCACAGTTCCGTGTATCCACACATGTGTTGCAAACCCCTGTCATCGCGTATCGTTCGTAGTATGGGGCAGTGGATTAAAGCGTCAACAACACCAGTTTGTAGTTAAGTGAACATGGCGCAATTTGTGCCTGATAAAGTGTTTTTGCGGGGTGTCCTGCTGCATTACTTTAACATGCAGAAAAGTGCGACTGAAAGTCATCGTATTTTGGTGGAAGTGTATGGTGACCATGCTCTAGCTGAGCGAACGTGTCAGAAGTGGTTTGCACGGTTTAGAAGTGGTGATTTCGGCTTGGCAGACCAAGAGCGAGCTGGACAGCCAAAAAAATTTCAAGACGAAGAATTGACAGCATTGCTCGAGCAGGATTCGTGTCAAACGCAGGAACAACTTGCAGCAGCATTAGGCGTTGATCAAACAACAGTCTCCAAACGCTTGAAAGCCATGGGAATGATTCAAAAGATGTCACATTGGGTTCCACATGAATTGAAAGACAGAGACGTTGAAAGACGAAAAACCATTTGCGAATTGCTGCTTCAACGACAGAGCAGAAAGGGGTTTCTGCATCGAATTATTACGGGTGATGAGAAGTGGATCCATTACGAGAACCCTAAACGAAAAAAGGCCTGGGTGAAACCAGGTGAACCAGGTCCATCACAACCAAAACGAGATATTCACTGTGCAAAGGTTATGCTGTGCATATGGTGGGATATGAAAGGTGTGGTGTACTATGAGCTGCTGCAACCGGGTGAAACTATGAATGGAGAACGTTATCGACGACAATTAATGCGTTTGAAGCAAGCTCTGGCCAGAACACGACCAGAATGGGAGAACAGACATGATAAACTTATTGTTCAACATGATAACGCTCGCCCACATGTCGCAAAACGGGTCAAAACCTATTTAGAAAATGTCGGATGGGAAGTTTTACCCCACCCGCCGTATTCACCAGACGTTGCTCCTTCGGACTACTACTTGTTCGATTGCATGAACAACGATTTGATTGGACAGCGGTTTACTTCTTCAGAAGATATCGAAACATGGGTCTCTGACTGGATCGCTTCCAAGGATGAGGACTTCTGTCGCCACGGAATCCGTACATTGCCTGACAGATGGGCGAAAGTGGTGGCTAGCGATGGACAATATTTTTCTTAAGGTATTTATGTATTTTGTGTTTGTACTACAGCTTCAATGTGTGCGTACCAACCGCACGAATTAATTCCTAGATCAAATATATTCACCAAGAATTTCCCTACACTTTAAGACATTTTAAGAAAAAAATACCTTCTTTTCCTCCTGCAAATTTTGATCATTTTTTCCCTACGCCGAGGGAAATTTCTCTCCATCTGGCAACTGTGAGCCGGAGTGGGGAAAGATTCTTTGCTGTTTTCTCGTCGTTACTTGATATTAGTGCTGTCGAATTTTTGTGACATTTGCGGTTTTCAAAACCGAAACCACAAAAGCGGTTTTGGAAACCGAAACCGCAAAAGCGATTTTCAAAACCGAAACCACAAAAGCGGTTTTCTAAACCGAAACCGCAAAAGCGGTTTTCAAAACCGACATTTCGGTTTTATGAAATTTCACTTTTTTCAAAAACCGGTTTTCGGTTTTTCCAAAAACCGATTTCGACAGCACTAGTTTCTACCTTAATGAAAGAATTTTCCTTTCACTTTCAAGTAGTTTCCAATCTCTTTTTTTTCTCGCTTTATGCAGAGAATATTAATCGAAGAACTACAACTAAAATACACACGATACCAGTCTTTTCCTTTAGTTTGGCTCTTTGTGTATTTTAAACATTATTCTAACAAATACCAATGAAACGATGTTAATTGTTCTTCCTGAAATATAGGCAAAGGAAAATATATCTTTTCATCTAAATTCCGTTATATAGTACTAATGTAATTAGTTATGTTGCTTTATAAACAAATCGGGAAGTGTCCCCTGGATTTATCGCTAGTTTAGTCAGTTTCTAACGACAATATTGTAGCCATGGGATATCAAACTTGTGTTGAGTTCCTTAAGATTTAAAGTTCTTCATATATTCCAGATTCTGCCGAGAATCAAATTTAAGATGTATATTTCAAGGTTGAGTTTCGTATCTATTCAAGAAACTTGTATTTCAGCATATAAGGAATTTTTGCAAACTTCCAATACCTTCAACTTCATTGCAGTTTATTTTAATATAAAGCATTATTTAGTTTATTACAGAATTGTTCATCTGTTGTTTCTCACATTATATTCGACATTTTCAAGTATAAATGTATTCATGTTTCCCACTTATTTATGCAACGAAATGTACAGGTATAGTAACATTATGAAATTTGATCTCCGTTTTGTTTAGCACTACAGTAAAGTATTTTATTTAAAAAAAATTAGTTGTATTTAGTTCCAGAAATAAAAATGATGAAGCCCAATGTGCTGACTACACACAAAATATCTTAAATCCATCTCGTTGACCATAGTTGTTTATAGATTATAATTGAAAAGAACTCAGTTAAGCTTTCAGTTGTAAACCATTCATATTTTTTATTGATAGAAAAATGTAGAATGGTCCTTATGCTTGTAAAATCCTATTCCATCCTTTTCACTTGACAAAAAAAAAAAAAAAAAAAAAGTAATTGCAAAATGTCGGTTCACACCTAAAATTGAAATTTTTTTATATATTTTTCTTTTTGCTGTTGTCCTACCTGATCAACGAAAAAATAAACGCTAAGCGCGACAACCTCACGAACACTGGTCGTCGGATCGCGGTGGTTCAGCGGTAGAGCGTTTACTTCTGGTGCATGAGGTCCTTGGTTCTATCCCAGCTAGCGCCAAGTGAGTTTGCGGTGAACAAACACTGTGAGCGTGGATTCTCTTGGGGTCCTCCCACTTTCTTCATTCCACCATTTCATTCAGTTCTCATGATCACGATCTCCTAGCCTAGCCAGCATAACCATGGGACATAAAAGTTAAAAGACTCATTTCATTTCATTTCATTTCATTTGGAACACTAGTTGTGTAGATGGGAATCCTGTATTGATCCAATGAGCCACGGCATAACATGTACCAGAGCTCATGTAGGCTACTCTGTAAATATGTGGGATAACCGCAGGCCCGTGCTGGCCCACCGGGACATGTCCCAGTGCGCCCTCCACGACATTACATTATAAATAAAGGTAGGCCTACATTTTTTTAAGTAATAAATTCTTATACAGTTGTTATAGGTAAACAACCCGTGATATGTACAGTGCACTCTTTACATAAGGCGCTCTTGCGAAACCACATCAAAGATAAACGGTTTTATGTATTTTTCTGTATGTCACAGTTCTGAACAATGAATAATTTGTATACTGTTACTGTTGGTAAAGAACCCGTGAAAGGTACAGTGCGCCCTGCGAAACTGTGAAAACGTCTTTACCAGAGAAACATTTTTTGCTTCCTTTAATAAAATTTTGTCAAACAAACTGAAGCTAAATACACTATGTGATCAAAAGTATCCGGACACCTGGCTGAAAATGACTTATAAGTTCGTGGCGAGCTCCATCGGTACTGTTGGAATTCAATATGGTATTGGCTCATCCTTCGCCTTGATGACAGCTTCCACTCTCGCAGGCATACTTTCAATCAGGTGCTGGAAGGTTTCTTAGGCAATGGCGGCCCATTCTTCACGGAGTGCTGAACTGAGGAGAGGTATCAATGTATCATTATAGATAACTAATTTTAGTTGTTCTTCTGTATACCAGCTTCGTATTATACATTCATAGAGTTGCTATTGGAAGAGAACAGGTAAAGAGTACCTTTTCAAACAAGTATGTATAAAGCCACTAAAACAATTAACATGTAGGTTTACATGGTGTACAATCGATATAGAGTAGTGTAAGCAATTCAAGTTTTTTTTAAAAGCTCTTTATTTATAAATTTGATTGTTCTTGTGTGTTTTAGAGCGGTGTTCGAAAAATCAGTGCCCATTGTATTTCTAAATTATAGCTATATTGATTTATTGATATATATACTATGTGATCAAAAGTATCCGGATACCCCCAAAACGTACGTTTTTCATGTTAGGTGCATTGTGCTGCCACCTACTACCAGGTACTCGCTATCGGCGACCTCAGTATTCATTAGACATCGTGAGAAAGCAGAATGGGGCGCTCCGCGGAACTCATGGACTTTGAACGTGGTCAGGCGATTGGGTGTCACTTGTGTCAGAAGTCTGTAGATTTCCACACTCCTAAACATCCCTAGGTCCACTGTGTCTGATGTGATATTGAAGTGGAAACGTGAAGGGACACGTATAGCACAAAAGCGTACAGGCCGACCTTGTCTGTTGACTGACAGAGACCGCCGACAGTTACAGAGGGTCGTAAAGTGTAATAGGCAGACATCTATCCAGACCATCACACAGGAATTCCAAACTGCATCAGGATCCACTCTAAGTACTATGACAGGCGTGAAGTGAGAAAACTCGGATTTCATAGTCGATCGGCTGCTCATAAGCCACACATCACGCAGGTAAATCCCAAACGACGCCTCGCTTGGTGGCGGTAAGGACCGTAAGGCGGTTGGTAAGGACCGTAAACATTGAACAGTGGAAAAACGTTGTGTGGAGTGATGAATCACGGTACACAATGTGGCGATCTGATGGCAGGGTGTGGGTATGCCCGGTGAACGTCATCTGTCAGCGTGTGTAGTGCCAACAGTAAAATTCGGAGGTGGTGGCGTTATGGTGTGGTCGTGTTTCTCTTGGAGGGGGCTTGCACCCCTTGTTTTGCGTGGCACTTTCACAGCGCAGGCCTACATTGATGTTTTAAGCACCTTTTTGCTTTCCACTGTTGAAGAGCAATTTGGGGATGGCGATTGTATCTTTCAACACGATCGAGCACCTGTTCATACTGCACGGCCTGTGGTGGAGTGGTTACACGATCATAACATCCCTGTAGTGGACTGGCCTGCACAGAGTCCTAACTTCAATCCTATAGAACACCTTTGGGATGTTTTGGAACCCCGACTTCGTGCCAGGCCTCACCGACTTACATTGATACATCTCCTCAGTTCAGCACTCCGTGAAGAATGGGCCGCCATTGCCTAAGAAACCTTCCAGCACCTGATTGAAGTATGGCTGCGAGAGTGGAAGCTGTCATCAAGGCGAAGGGTGAGCCAATACCATATTGAATTCCAACAGTACCGATGGAGCTCGCCACGAACTTATAAGTCATTTTCAGCCAGGTGTCCGGATACTCTTGATCACATAGTGTATTTAGCTTCAGTTTGTTTGACAAAATTTTATTAAAGGAAGCAAAAAGTGTCTCTCTGGTAAAGACGTTTTCACAGTTTAGCTGTTTACGTTACAAAACAAATTTGGTGGTTTTAATACATAAAATGATACCTGTATGCATACAGAGTGTAACTTAAATTAATATAACAAACGTCGGGATGTGATTCCTGACATCGAGATAAAACGAAAAGTGTACACCAACCTGGGTATAAAAATACCTCCTTTCGGCGCCTTGATCATCCATAAATTTGTCGGGAAAAGTAAAAACAGCCATAATTCAAGAACAAAACGTCGGATCGTAGTCGAGTGGAAGAGAATGTCCATTATTTTTAGTCGTAGATGCCATTAGTGTACAATCGGATATAAAACAGTGGCGGCGCAAGGGCGAGCAGAGGGAACTGGAATATTCCTTCGAGTATTTTATCAAACGTTGAATGAGGGAAATGAACAACAATCAAGAACAAGATTTCAACAATCAAAAATAATAGTACTTCATTCAAGTTAGAAGAACACTTAAAATTCGAAAGATATTGGAAGAGATATAGCCTACACATGTGTGATTGATCTATTTTGTCTCAGTACAGAATAAACTCTCGGAAGGAGAATTTAAATAAAACGAAGTCTTTAACGCATCACAGTTATATCTTCTAGGCTAATAGTGAACCAGTAAGTACGCCAGAAATTTTTACTTGGGGGTGTGTTCAAAATAAAAGGGGGTGTGCGCTCTCAGAATAGTGATATAATTTTTAAGCAAACTCAAACAAGAAAACAGTATATTTTGTTACGCAACTATTGCAATACTACTACTACTACTACTACTACTACTACTACTACTACTACTACTACTACTACTACTACTACTACTACTAATAATAATAATAATAATAATAATAATAATAATATCAGCTCTTTGCAGTGGTAGGTTCAATAAAGTAAGTTCACACATTAAACATTTATTATTATCATTAAACTAAGTAATACAGTGAAACCTCTCAAAACGGACATCGGTGGAACCGATTACTTGTCTGTAAATGAGAGGTGTTTCTAAAAGGAAGGGTTCTCTCTCATAACACCACACCACACATATTTATGGCATGGAAGAGTAAGAAAGTTTGTCCTCTTATGAAGATGTCCATTATTGACAGATGTCCGTTAAGAGAGGTTTCACTGTATTGGGAAACCTCCACTATTTTACCCAATAATTCCCCTACATGTGAATTGATTACATACGAATTATTGTAATTATTTTGCAAAATTCTGCTATTATTTCAATTTTTTCACCCCCAGCAAGTTTTAGTAGGTGAATTTTTTCCAGAATATTAATTGGGAAAAAATTCCCTTGTTCCATTCTGAAATCACATTCGTTTAGTAATTAATACTGTACATAGTTCCAATTTCATTATTTTAATATTCTAACCCTGCAGTTAACGTTAACGTCCTGGCTACGTTATTCGCTCTGAATATCTTTCATAAGAAAATTATTCATTGATTTAGTTGTTTTCCAGAAATCCAGTTTTTCAATTTACAAATATTTTGTATCTTGCTGTTTTGTCTTCTTTAATATACCCTAATTTTAATAATCCGATGGCTCATAGTGGTCTGGTCTCTTGTAAATAGTTGAAAAGTGACCAAAAATGGCCAAAAGCACACAAAATCTCATCATGCCCCTTTTTTCCTTTGTCAATTTCTCGCTCTCTTTGTTTGTTGTTTTGTTTCTTCTTTACTTCTTCTTTTTGAGATCTCCTTTCTTAGGTTTTCAAAGTATGCTTTGTAGTTACGGTAAGCAGACTTAGCAGATGTAAAAAGCTTCTGAGTAAGTGGAACCAGTTCTGGCCTATTTCAGAATTTCTTCATCCCAGACATTATATTTAACTTCGCATTAAGAGTTCTCAAAAACGTAAAATATTCAAATTCATCACCTACTCTTAAGAAGAACATACAAAAAGGATAACACAAGACGAACATGATGAACCACACAAACATACATACATACATACATACACACACACACACACACACACACACACACACACACACACACACACACGTACACACACACACACACACACACACACACACACACACAAACACACGCACACACACACACACACACACAACGTTGAACGGAGCGTTAACTAGGCCTATTACGAGAGAAAACTAAAAGATTATTATGATAGAAGAAAGAATAGACACAGAAGGATTCTCAACCCCACCTTCAGAACTTAAGCATCCACCAACCGTCCACTGTGCTTTAGAAAGAATAAAAGCTGAAGTGAGAATGAAGCTGACTGTTTCACATACTGAAGCTTTCAGAAGAGTAATGAGTAACAAGTTTCAGCCCTTTTTCCATTTGTTTTTATATTTTTCTTAGAAAACTGCCAACGCAAAACATAAATCACACAAAAAAGTCACTTTAGCTCTCAAAAAAGTAACTTTTGGTGACAAATTTGAAAAAAACAACTTTTAGTGACCAACTTGAAAAAAGTAAATTTTAGTTAAAAAAGTGACTCGCTATGAGCCCTTTTCCGCTCAATGAATTTACGTGAATAAAAATATACTTTACAAAAAATTACGCTAGCGCCAAATGCGTTCCTGCATAACACTAGACTCAGTCTAAAATATATATAATTCTTACTTCAATTGATCTCTTCATTTCTAAAAACGTTTTGACTACACCCTTCTAACGTCCGTCCGTTGATACACCACTTGCAGAGCAGGCTCGAAACCAGCCACAGAGCTTTGGGGGGCCATGAATATGTTAGGAGGGGCCAAGTCATTAAAAATTATCTTACAAATATCTAAATTTTGCATTTTGTATTGAGGTCTGGAGGGACATGAAAAATTTAGGGAGTGCCAGGCCCTCCCCAACTCCCCTCTAGTTGCGAGCCTGTTGCATAGTAGCACTTACCAACTGAATCTAAGCTTATTACTATATTGTCACATTTTTTCTTATTGAGGAGGAGATAGGTGAATGACCGCTCAAGACGTTGCCAATTTCAGTCATCTGCATCTGTCCATCAATCTCTTTTCTCGGAAACGACTGCGGAGCCCAGGAGGGTAGGTATCAGCGGTCTGTTTTGTCAATTGTTTCAATCGAAACACCGCCCGAAACAATGAGGTCTTGTGGTTCTCGAAGCCGTACATGAGAACGAGTTCGCTTCGAATTTTGAAGTGAAATAAATAAATAAGAATATTGCCTCCTTTCCTAAACGCTACCTTGATGTAATATGATACTGATTGATACAATTGGATTTGGGGGAGTGTTCCTTTTCCATTCAGGAGTGTGTGTAAGAAAATTTGGAGGGGTGTTAGGGGGGTGTTGGGGGGGTGTAGATTACTCCCTGTAGTGAACTATGACAAATGAACGGCTTCCTGTCCAAGTTACGAGTGTGTGAAAATGGCAAAAATAAAATTCATCCAGGCTAGGTTTAAAGCGACTGTGCATAGGACAGTCAGGTTGCATGCAAAAATAAATAAATAAATAAATAAATAAATAAATAAATAAAAATAAAAAAATTAAACTAAATTAAAAAAATAACATGTAGTATCCAAAAAGGCAAAGATCATGTGTGATTAACGAGTGTGCAAGGGACCCCCACATGACACAGGGATTCCGAAGTATTGCGTGAATGCATATTGGGCAAAAGTTAGCTGCATTAAAGGGCTTCCTCCTTGTAATAAGTGGTTCCGTGGAATATGATACTTCTGTGCACAGAAGCAATAAAAATGGACGAAACGAGATGTTGTACACGTTGCATAACGATACAAAGAAATGTGCTGGACAGTATACTTGATTTATCGGTTAAGTGACTCTTCTCCCAGGGATACTTTCGAGGGGCTTTTCCACTTCCTTGGAGTTGCAGACCGCCCCTTACCCCTGGTCGCACACTACGGAGCTATCTTCACTTGTGTGCCAATTGCGAGTGGCTCGCAGAAGACTGTCTTACAGTTTTGTTGTGGAATGGCGTGAATTAGCGTGGCTGCGTTGTAGTAGGCATCTACGCAACTTGTGTGTGATACACATAGTCCGATCCTCTGGTGTTACGTGTGGAATTGCTGTAAAATAGGGTAGGAAGTGTTGTGTTCAACGACAGAGAGTTGTGTCCAGGTATTCACAGGCGTGTAAAAGTGTAGACGTTGGTGTTTAAGTAAAACTGATTGTGTTATTCTGCACGTACCTGCGGAATGGCAGATTACCCTGTCCACGAGCTGACAGATATGCGCCTCATTTATGGAGGGGCAAGGGGAATTAGCTCAGAGGCGAGGCGTTTAAATCGTGACCGTCGCCTTCAAAGGAGAGTAACTTTCTCTGTACTTTTCCACGCCTCCATATTCGCCTTTGAGAGATAAGGTCTTTTCAAAATCACCTACGTGAAATCGGAGGAAATCTCACCATGTGGACAGTTGAATTTAAATGTAGTGTACTGGGAATGATCAGAGACCAGTCTGAAACTAGCAGTAGCCATGTGTAGGGCGTAAAAATCCACATGCAACTCTAGTGAACGACCAGAAGCACAGATTTAGTGTGAGCGTGCTGTGCGGTATGGTGGATAATTTTATGATAGGACCTTATTTATTACGTATGTCTCGCCTGTGTGGGAGTACGTATCTTTTGTTTTTACGTCATGTTCTCCCAAAATTGTTAAAATATGTGTCCTTAAACATAAGACAGCAGATGCGATCCCAGCATGACAGTGTACCTGCACATTTTGACAGGGATAAGCAGACCAACCTAAATGAAACATTCCCAGATCGTTGAATTGGGAGAGAAGGACCTGTGTTATGACCACCTCGTTCACTCTATCTCACGCCTTTTGATTTTTTCGGGGGTGGTTATGAAACGCCTTTTGTACGCTACACCAGCCACAACAACCGAAGAACTTATTCCTTGTGTTAATATAGCTGCGGTAGTCACCTCCGAAATTTCAGGTGTGAATACACGTGGAAAAATTTGCTTCAACGAGTTCATCTTTGCAATGCGGTCGACAGTCGATAATATCAGACTGTGAACTGTCTCGTGTACACATACTGCATTGCACAAATACTGTACAAGGTACCTTTGAGTATTTCATAGTTATCCTACTTCGTACGAAACAGTAAATCGGCAGTTTGAATCTGTATTTTTTGTATCATTGTGCAACACGTGGAACAGCTTGTGTTTCGTCGACTTTCATTGTTTTTGTGCTCGGAATTATTATCTTCCACGGAATTCCGTATTATGAAGAGGAAATCTTTAAATGCAACTTACTTTCGCCCAAATTGTATTCATATAGTTTGTAGGAATCACTGCTGTCATGTGAAGAATCCCTTGTACTCTCCTTCATCATACATGATCTTTGCTGCCTGACTGTCTTATGCACAGTCATTATAAACCTAATCTGGATCAGTTATTTTTTCCATTTTCACACACTCGTAATTTGGACAGGAATCCGTTCATTTATCATCCGCTATTTTTAGCCTAGCAGATATAACTGTGGTACGCTAAATACTTCTTTTTATTTAAATCCTTTTTGACAAAGTTTATTCTGTATCGAATTCTAAGTGTTGTACTTTGAACGAAGTACTGATAGGCTACTTATGATTGTTGAAATCTTGTACTTGATTGTTATTAATTTCCTTCATTCGACGTTTGATAAAATACTCGAAGGAATACTCCACTTTCCTTGGGAGTCTCCTTGCACCGCCAATGCACTACATCCAATTGTACATTAATGGAAACTACGACTAAAAATAATGGACATTCCCTTTTGCCCGATTTCGATGAGACGTTTTGTTCTCAAGTATGTTTTTTTTTTTTTTTTTTTTTTTTTTTTTTGCATTTTAAGAAAAAGTGGTCATAACTCCGAGGCATTTTTACACCCAGGTTGGTCTATACTTTTCGTTTTATCTGGGATTACAGGAATCATCTGCCGATGTTTACTACATTAATTAAGTTACATTATATATACACAGATGGTGATCAGAAAAATGGAAACACCTGAACGAAATTGCAACTTACCAGATTAATATGGTGTCGGGCCGCCTTTCGCCTTCAGAACAGCCTTGATGCGACGTGGGATGGAGGCATAGAGGTTGTGAATGGTAACAAGTGGAATTTTACACCATTCCTCGTGCAGGGCATCGGCCAGTTCTGTGAGAGATGATGGAGGTGGAAATCGTCGCCGGAGTCGTGTTTCCAAGACGGACCACAGATATTCAATTATGTTGAGATCTGGGGATTGGGCGGGCCAGGGGAGGTGTTGAGCTTCATCCCGATGTTCCTCAAACCACGCTGCAACAACGCCAGCTGTGTGAATGGGTGCATTATCATCCTGGAAGTGGCGTCATTGTCCGGGAACAACATCCGGACCATAGGATGCAAGTGGTCTCCTAAAATTGCGACATAATCGTTGGCAGTGATTCGGCCGCTAAGTGTGACCACAGAACCCAATGAAAACCATGATATGGCGGCCCACAGCATCACCGAGCCGCCGCCATGTTTCACAGTTGGGCGGAGACACTGCAGATCATAAGCTTCTTTGGGCGTTCTCCACACATAAACACGGCCCATGGTTGGGAATAGGGTGAAAGACGACTCATCTGACCATATCACACGTTTACAGTCCTCAACGGTCCAAGTTGCATGGTCGCGGCACCATTTGCGGCGTGCGAAAGCGTTATGGTACCTGATGAGCGGTTTGGCTCGTGCAACACGATCCCGTAACTTCATGTCATGTACTTCGTGGCGGACTGTGATTGTCGAAACAGGGTGGGGAGGTGCTGATTGAGTTCCTCCGTCACTTGCTCCGCAGTGGCACGACGGTTGTGCATGACAATGCGCTTTAATACCCGGCGTGACCTGTCACTCATGATTTTCTTCCGCCCACTGTTCCGCTTCCCCGATGTGGTTTTCCCGTGTGTTGTGTAGGCCGTAATCACCTTGACACTGTCCCACGCGACACACCTAACACAGTAGCCACTGCCGTCACACTCACTCCACATAACCGCGCACTAACAATTTGTCCTCTTTGAAAATCTGAGAGGTCTCCCATTTTACACTACCTCCGTCTGCTGTAGCCACTGGACACTGCTGTTCCACTGCGCCTGACGTACTATGGAGACCGACCTAACACACCACCACCAGCGGTCCGGCGCTGCGGGCGCCACAACACCACTACCAACCCATACATCTGACGTGTTGTCAGCTATAGGTGTTTCCATTTTTCTGATCACCATCTGTATATAATACGTATTCATGTTTGTATAGGGCGCCCTTTTGGCAGACTTGTCCACCGCCCTCGTTAGTATCTCAGCACGGGCCTGGTCTGAAGTAATTTTCCATCACATAATTTACAAGGTACGAACACAGTGAGACCCGAGGCGACATCAATATTTACCACATTCTAGCATGCACCTTACGAGTGCTGGAGCGCCCGATGTGGGCTTACTGTACTCTGTGATACATTATGCAATAAAACTACAAAATAAAACGGCACCTGACAAGATATAATAGGGTATGTGTACCCAGGGGCGGATCCAGCGGGGGGCGATCAGGGCAATCGCCCCACCCAGAAGAGGAAACTTTCTTGTTTTATGTATATAAATAAAACCCATCCCAAAGTTTGGAGCCCTTAAAAGTAGGAGTATGACAACCTACCGCCCCCCCCCCCCAGAAGTCGGTCCTGAATCCGCCTCTGTATGTACCACCCTTTCGTAGTGGACCTTCCTTTTTTGGACTTTCTGCCATCTTGCCTTCACGCAGTCACTGCTCAAATGCGCCAAAACAACTGCAGACGGAAAATTCCTCTTCAGCCTCAAGTTTCATCTATGGACTAAAGGGACAATTAGTAACGAAGCAAATTTATGCATCAGTTCTTGCGAAATATTTTCTTAAACGGGTGTTTTTCAAACGGGTGCGAATACTAAGTATGCCACCCGGAATTTTTTTTCTGGAATAAACACTAGTGTGAAGTAGAAAACACGTGTTAGTACAGCGCGTGCTGTGTCTGTAAGGGAAGTAGAAATGTTTAATACCTGCCGTGTTTTCAGTTGTAATTCTCGTGCGATTAAAGCTGAGGACATAAAGTATCTTTTTTTTTACGTTTCGAAGTCGTGAGAAATCACCAGATCGATATATATTTTGGCTCAAGAAAAGCAATGGAAAAAAATGTACCAAATAAAAACACTCATGTTCCAAACATCTTGAAGAGGCTGCTTTCGAGAAGTCAGGTTTACTGAAAGAAAAGCTAATGCCAGTGTCGGATCTAGGCTGAGGCCGGGGGACCTAGGTCCCCAGTATTTGAGTGACGAAATTGATTTAAGCTATTATTTAGATATTTTAGAAGTTTTTAATAAACATGATATACCTATCATAGTCTGGGTTCTGACTCTCCTCCCCCCAGTTTTCACCGTTTAGATCCACCTCTGGCTAATACCAGGAGAATTATTTATACGCAAACTGAGAAAGAATGCTGTTCCAAGTATATTATTGAAAGGTTTAGAATCCGAGCCATTAAACAACGCCGATCTATGTCCAGTTACTAACGTAAAAATATCGTACAAGACGCAATTGACGGTTGGTCAAGACGAGGCATTAGAGGGTACAGAGGTTGTTCAGTCTACACTTGGCCAATTTCAACTTACCTAAAAATTTAGAAGAATCCATGGCGCCAGGTCCCGTAAGTGATCGATGTGTTTCCCTTGGTTCCTAACAATAACCCGATAGCGTAATTTCCACTGTAATAGGCTTCTCTGAAGAACTGGGAGGGAAATCTTGTCCCATTCCCTTTGCACAGCTTTCCAAAGTCCTTCCACAGTTGTCACACTCCGTTTTCCCAAAGCCCGCTTCAGCAATCCAAATCCACAATAGTCCATAGGACTTGCATCTGGAGATTTAACATGTACCTCATTGAAAGGTATCACCTGTATATTACTTGCCTCCTCCATCTCCCTGTAGAATGCGAGGGACGATCGTGAGGTACGAGGGACGATGATGAGGCCTTGTCCATGTGAATGCGCACCAGATTGGCGTCATTTCCATACATTATTGGAATCTCATGCTCGTAGATCGGCCGCATGATCTGCTCCTGAAAATACTGCGAATTTATTTTGCAGTTCTTCGCTACCCTACACGAATCTTCAGTTTACCTCGGTAACAGTAGCCAGTAACGACCATGAACCCTTTTGGGAAGGATTCTTTACAGACACGGACCCACCTTTTGAAGTTCTTGGCACTTTTCTCTCGGTACATGATGGCTCTCGGTTTTCCGCAGTCGGAAAGGTAAATCCATGCTTCATCGAGCGGTATTTTTTAAATTAACCCATTCATTATTATATATTATCGTATTAATTGATTTCTCTAGACAGAGTGTGTTTTATTACGCAACAAACACTTTTTATTCTACTCTCCCCCCCACAGATTTACAACTACTTAACTATACTTATCGACTCAGAAAAAAAAAATTAACGTCGCTCCCGTAACAGAACCGTTTGCTACTTTTTAATTATTTTAATTTTCGTATTTCATTGCAAGATGAAAGTTTTCTATTACAAATTGAGTAAACTGTGCGGTTCTTCAAGCTACAGAGATTATTTTCGTTTATGAAAAAAAAAAAAAAAACAAATAGCATATCTAATTTAATTACCTTGAAAACTCTCAATGCAATGATGACTCATGTGGGTATACGGAGAAATAAGTGTCTATAATGAACTATGACCTGCCGAAAGAAGTACTACTGAAAATTGGGACAATGTCAGTCTACTCAAACACAACCAATCCAAAATCCAACGATGGTGTATCCAGTTCCAGCACCTCGGCTAGCTGCGACGTCATTGATGATGACTTATTTCAATTCAACTGATAATATGGCTGTTGATTTTCATAAATAAGATGAGTTATTGATGAATTTTATTGTAATTTAATGTCATTTATGTTGTTTGTTGGTCTTCAGCGAATAAAATGCAATATTCAACATTTTACTATAATTCACTTATTATCCTAATCTACAATGTGGGTTTAATATTTACTATGTGGGTTATAGGTTAGCAGTTCAAAATCTAGCCATTTTTTGCGTAAAAAAAGCTTATTTCTGAAGGCCATCTAGCCTTTTTTCTTCAGAGGTTGTTGGCAACACTGGATGTAACGACGTATGGTATAAGCGAAAGCAGCATACATGCACTATATGTCTTGTATAGTCGGGTTTTGAAAGTATAGAAAAAGGTTGTGTAATGAAATGTGAACAGTGTTAAATTTACATAAAATTTTCAGTGTAGAATAGAATGATCCTGTTGTGCGTGGTATGAACGATAGGATAACGAATAAATAACAAACAAAATAAGGAACGATGATAGTGTTGGAACAGAATTGAATATGGTTCAGAGCTGAGGGAAAAGAGGCGTTGTGTGGCGTATGAAGTGCCCGGAAAGTTAACAAGCTTTTACATATCGCAGTTAAAAGCAATCATTAAAGTAAGGCTCGATATTTTAATCTTTTAACTTTATGAATCACAAACCGAAAAAACAAAATTATAGATGTAAATACTGTTCCTGAAGTTTTTCTCAAATTTGCAGTCATAAGGTTTCATATACAGTAATAGTGTATTTTGAAAGAATTGAAGTAATAATATAGTACTATAAGTAACTATATAGTACATACATACATGCTCTATAATATTACTCATACAGTAGGATGTAGGTAGTGTAGTAACTCATGCATCTATATGAGGGAATGCTAATGGAGGCATAACTGAGTTATGAAATTAGTTTCGTAATACGAGCTAGATTAGCTTTCGAGTCAGCTACCATATGCACAAGGGAAGCAATCAACACACTTTTACAAGGATATAAGAAAGTGCAAGTCTGTTCATGTTGTTACATGGCAATCTTTGTACCTTCGTAACTTGTAAGGAACAAGTCTTATCATGCCATCATAGGCAAATTGTTTCACCTTCGTTGTTACACGTCATCATTTCGCTTCGTAACTTCATTAAATTGCATTGTGAGTACAAGGGTGCTACGTACTTTTTCTGAGGGGGAGGAGGGTGAACTTTACACTGCTTGATCCAGTTGATATTCTTACGCGGACATGAAAAATTACACGATTAAAAAAATTCCACATTTCTTTATCCCGACCTTACTAGGTTGTAAACGATCTTTTAAAGTGATCCTGCTTATTGATGCGCAGCTGGAGCATGCATATAAAGTTTACTCCTCCTTTTGTTAAAGGATAAAATTGCTACAGATTAAACAAGGTAAGACTATGTAGAGAATGTTGTACGAGTACCTGGGATTTAATTTTTTAAAATCCATGTGTAAAAATGGTTAGCCTTTTCGTTACTTGTGCATGAGATTATCGGTTGGACAATATATGTATGGTTCGGGTTCTACGTCTGAAATATCTTCAGTGATGAGAAGGAATGTAAAACTACAGATAAACAAAAATTCAAAACCAATGTACCTATTATGGTACAATGCAGCAACAGCATCGGTACTCAGTGACGTGTAGTTGTTACTGACGTGAATGAAAGTAAATAACAATTGCGTAGTAAAGATATTTGTTCTTTCATGTGCGACAGGATTTGCCCATAAAAGGTCAAGTGCCGGAGAGTAGGTCCGGAAATATGGAAAATATGTAGTCAAAATTTACAGGAAGAAATGGCAAATCATTTTCTAAAAATGAAATTCATACAAACAAATCAAATTTAATATGTTATTTTGATATTAAAGCCTGCCCCTATGTCGTACTATTTTCAGTGGAGGCTTGCCGACGTCAGATGAGATTATAATGTGGCATTTAGTTGAAAGATGACGTTCCATGTCATTTCGATTTTCAGTTTTATAACAACGTATTTTGGTGAGGACGGGGAGTTACTATGTTTTGTAAAGTATCGATAATTTTTGAAATTGAGCAGAAAGTGTGATAGTCGGACGACCATAAAAATGAAGATATGTAGTAGTAGTTACATATTCACGATAAATTTGAATATGTAGTGACAATGTGAATGTAATTGCAATTAATGCATTGTAAAAGCTATGTGAACCTCTTGTTGATGGCGTGAAAAAAGAAGGTTAAGTATCAGAGTACTTACTCAAGTTTTCTACCACAACGTAAAGGTAAGTAATCGCAGTGAATGTGTTTGAAAACGATTACAAGGAATCAAAGTTAACAGTTCCGTCAACAATGAATGAACCCAACCTAATCAATGACTTTGGTACATCAAAGTTACAAATAAGGAACCGTAATCACTATCAAGTGAACCAGAGTCACAACCAAGTGATTTGGGGAGGAACTAAATAATATCTGTAGTTTTTATGGAATATTTCCTGACGTAATAACTGGTGTTTACTAAAAATCCCGGCTATTAATGTAACCCAATTTATTTAGTTCCTTGATGATGTACAAGAGAAGAAAAAATCACGAAGTAAACAATTGGCAAAATTGCATTCACTTTTCGACCACTCCATGTCTGGGGATTTAGTCGATCCTTTTCTTCGTACTGTTGGAAAGCTTCTGTACAGAATTTTTGTCCAGTTTTCCCAAGCACAATTTAATGTGATTTGAAAGATTCCTTGTGTTTTGTGCTTTCCAACCGTTTCGATAGACACGTGCTTTTAAAGCAGATCAAAAGTCTTCAATAAATCGTGCTTCTGGGAATTAGCAGAGTGGTTGTGTTTCTGAACAAAATTGATATTCTGTGCATGTAGATTGTCAACGACAATTTTGGCGTAATGCGAGCTGTCTTTATCTGACTAAAAGACGTAATTATCGTTATAGTTTTGTCGAATGTACGGAATAAGTCGTTTTTGAACATATTGCTTTAGATAAATACCGGCATTAATGGCACCGTTTGAGTCTTTGATGAATGGCGCACCCATTCTGTTTGGGCCAAATGCAATCCACACCAAAATTTTGTTTTCAAACTTCTGTTTGGTTGAAAATTTAACTGGCAGGCGTAGAGGACATTTGGATGAAAAATTTCTGTTGCCGTGGATAGAAGTGTTGGGCAAGGTAATTTACGATTCATCATCTAAGATCCACAACATTTCGAAAATTTTCGGTAAAGAAGACAGCACAACTTATTCGCTTAACTTTTTTGTCTTTCGTTGCGGTCGATTATTATTATTTTACGACATGCAATGTTCAGTTTTTTTTTAAACGTCTTATTAATTGTGCAGGCGAACAGTGGAACAACTTTGCAGCTTGGCGTTGCGAAATTCCGTCCGTATGGTTAAATTTTCGTCGTAAAACCCCGACCTTTCTTGGAGTCATTAGTTTTGGTGTTCTACCAGATCCAGACTTGCGTGTAGTGCGCAAATCTTTCCTTTAGACAACTCATTCATTCATTGTTTTGATTCAGTGATTCGATTCATTTGGTTCAGTCAGTTCCGGTTTTTTGAACGAATCACTTAACAGTCACTAGTCAGTGATTCATGGATAACAGCGAATGGAGGGGTCGCGTGGCTTTTCTGTCAGCTTGTACCACAGACAAGAATGTGGAGTCATCAAGAGGGGTGTACAAGGTTCGGAGATACTCTGATATGCATGACTATAAATGTCTATATAGATTTGAATAACAAAATCTACAATGGACGGCGCGGAACTTCCTTGAGGATTTACTGGAAACCACAGGTGGAACTTTGAATAATGAGAGTTTTCTTGCATTAATTGCGTTATAATAATAATGTGGGAACTGCATTACAATAATAAAAAAAGTTACAAAATGTTCCCAGAGCTTTGTAAACGCCTTTATTTGCATTCTTTCCCTTCTTCAAAGACTGCAAGTTAGGAAGGTGCTCCTTGTGAAATCTATGGACATTGTTAATCACGGCAGTAGGTTTTGTGCTTTCCAAAGTCTGTAATTGAGGCGCAGAGCTCTGTAAACTACTGACAAAAATGAGTGTTATTCAATGATAAACTTCATTTTGTTTCCCAGTAATTCCAAGCAAATGTTCAAGGAGCATTGGCCAGGACAGGAGGGTGTAATTCCCCCTCCCTCCCTTAAGTTTTATAAACACATATTGGTTTATCAAGTGTATAGTAATAAAAAAAAAAAAAACATGGCGGAGAATCTTCCCCTTGGGGGGGGGGGAATCTACAGTGATACTGCATTTAGGAACAAACTTAAGGTGTTAGGATAGCACATTGCCAGAGCGTTTGCATGTAGTTTCAAGAGTTGAAAGATTTATCTCAAGCCATGTGCTTTCATAGTGGACGACATCGAGAAAGAGAGAGATTCAGATATGGAGAGAGGGAGGGAGTGGATGATTTACATATGCTAGTTTAGAATTGGAGAAAAAATGATCGGATAGCATCCATATTATGGTGAAAATTGTGATTTTGTGAAACAGAAGAAGGAAAGTTTCCGAACTGCGAGCATCACATGAGGCAGTTGTCGAATTAAGGTGGAGAACTCTTGTTAGAGCATCAGATGATTACGAAGGGAGAGAAAGATCTTAAAATCTGGAAAATTAAGGTTTTTAAAAATATTAGCTTCCGAGACGGATTTCGAACCTTCTAGCTAGCGAACCATGACTGTCCATTTAGCCATAGGGAGCTCTACGCAGTTATTCATATACGTTGCCTTTAGCTACATTGGGAAACTAATAGAATGGAGTATTCCAAAAGTTAACTGTGGATGCGCCGTTTAGTTACAGGGTGCATAATGAACTTCTTCAGGAACACATTTTAAGGCAGTAATTTTGTTACTATTGTTTTAATTCAATTATATTTGATAGAACAATAAGTAATCAGTACAATAGAAATGTTCCCGTTCATCACTCTTCACCATCAATGGATTCAAAGCAGGGGTCTTGCCACGGGGGTTTGTCTCATCGGGGCCAGGCCTCCCAAATGATTTCCTGGGCCCTCGAAATGACCAACTTTTGAAACATCATCGTAAAATTGCCTCGCTCCAGTCATTTAAAAATAACAAAGTTTACATATAATTAATAATCGGTAAATTATTTACCGATCGAAAAATAGTATGGTATCTCTTCCGTGTAAGGAATGACCAAATGCACAGCTTGCTACTACATTTGCTACAGTCGATTGATCTAGTGCTCCTGTGCGGATCATGTCCAATATGAAACATGAAAGTATTTTATATAGACCTATTTTAAAATAATTGTCAATCTATGCCAATACGAGAATTTGTATGGTGTTTTTTTAGCATTTTTTAAAACATTTTCTATGCGAGTACTGTAGACACATTATAGCATAAAAATAAATGAACAACAAACTACGTACTATTTTACTATTTGTACTATTTTAGTCACGAATAGTAAATAAATATTTTTGTCAGGAAATCTTAAAAAAAATAAGTGAAATATCAAAGAAAATCAGTCTTATGTAGATAGGTTCTGTGTAGATGGGCTTAAATTGTAATAGTTACGCACAAAGACATAACGTTTGGTCCGGAGCTGTAGTTCTTGGTTAAGCATAATAAAAACTACTTACGGAGAAAGCAAAAATAAAGGCTAAAACAACAGTGTTCTTAGTTTTTGGACGGAAAGCGAAGATTTCCGTTTTTTTCAGGCCTCAAAATCACTCTGTTACAAATTTTTGGGCTTTGTAAATTGTAGCTGACGAGACCCTCCTAGATAAACCTGCTGGCTACACCCCTGATTTAAAGCTTGTCTCATGGCCATCTCACACAACCCATTGAAGAATGACTTTCTTGTGTAAAAGATATGGAAAAACAGTTTTCATTGTACCATGGAAGAACAGTGGTAGGGGGAAAAAATACCATGAAATGTCTGTGCTGAATTATTTGTAGGAGTAATGCTAACGTGGATTCTGAAGTAGTGATTACATTTGTGTGAATGAGAACATTCGCCAGAACTAAGTTTTTGAATAGTTTGGCAGAGCAGAAGTGTTCCCACGGAAGCTCCCAGGACAAACGGATGAAAAAGATCAGGAAACTTGTCGAATGAGGTAAGGTTTTTAACAATAGAATATTATCGTAAAACACAATTATTATGACTTCCTTTTTCGATCATTATTCTATGTAGTAAATTACAGATACTTAAGTTTAATTCTGCATGTAGGCAACAAAAAAGTATTTTACTATGTAACGTTAATTCACTGTAGGATTTCTCACGTGAATACTCTCTTCCTTATTCTTAAGCGGGAAAAGAGCGAACGACAATTTTTTTTGCGCGCTTTACGGGTCTATGGGAGACGTCATTCCGGGACAGCCTATGACCGTGCAGCATGGATAAGAGGCAGCCTGTTCTCTAGTAATCTTGGTGTCATTTTAGATCTTGTCCAGGGAAAGGAGGATTCTTCGCCGACATAAGAGTTTCACTTTTTTATTTTTGTATTACCATACACGATCAAACAATATGTGTTTACAAATCTCAAAGGAGGGGGGAATTACACCCTCCTGTTCTGGCCAATTGACGCTCCCGGAACATTTGTTTGTAATTACTGGTAAACAAAATAAAGTTAATCATTGAATTCTAACACTAATTTCTGTTAGTAGTTTTTAGAGCTCTGCGCTCGCATTACAGACTTTGGGAAGCACAAAACCTACTGCCGTGATTGACATATTCTATAAATTTCACAAGGAGCATCTTTCTGGCTTGCAATCTGTGAAGAGAAAGAAAACAGATATAGGCGTTTATGAAGCTATGAGAACGTTTTTGACATTTATTTTTTATTCAGGCTCGAAAAGGGTATTTGAGAACAAACGAATGTAAGAGATGGTTTTAGAGCTATAGAGCTTGTAAACATGGTTCCTCTGTTTTTCCATCTGAATGGAAAGAGTATATTATGTCACACAGATTGCTTTAAACGAAGAGAGGAGGAGGCGGAGGGTGGGTTTGATTAAATACCAGAATCACTAGTCGTTCGAGACGTGTGTTTCTGAATGCATAAGCACACAGCGCAAGAGTTTATAATAATTTGGACATAAACTTTTTTTTTTTAATATTTTCTATGCGAGTACTGTAGACACATTGTAGCAGAAAAATAAATGAACAGAACAAAATTCTACAGCTGTCATAACTGTAACTGAAAAAAAAAAAAGAACCTACGACATTGGAGGGAATAACTGTGTCATTAGTTTTCATGGTTACGATCCTACACCAGCAACTAGCACAGTTATGTCCACTGATTGGTTTGTATTGATTATTGAGAAGTGTTAACATCTGGTGTCGAGTGTTTGCGTTCTATTATTAGTGGAATTTTCGTTTCTAAATGGTCAACGTTACCTGTAGGAAACCCGTGTTCGATGTACGTAAAATGGTAGGTCTTCAACTCGTATAGATCGTCGATGGTGAAAAGGGACATTAAACTCCAGAACAACCGACCAATCAGCTACTATCAATAAGTATTCCTTAGATGACAAAGCTACACTTACGTCATCATCTTGTAACTGTGGCGCTCTAGAACTGAGCCACCGATCCTCCCTTCAGACATGTAAGTTTGTTGTGGACAACATCGAGTTCTCGAGTACTCCAGTTTCCTCCCATATTCTCATTCCACAAATTATTCCATCATTTATGTGCCTTAATGAACAGTCTTCGTTAATCTAATGGGCATAATCATAGGATGTTAAACTGGAAGATTTAATTTCATTTCAATCACATTTAAGACGTGCAGAAATAGGACATCGAAAGGAGGAAATATTCTGCAGAAAATGGGCAGTAACTAATATTTTTGTTAAGTTGTTTAAGTTGGGAAGTTTCATTTCTTGTAAATGGTCATATCGAACTTCACAAATAAAATAATCGAATAAATTTTATATTTAACGAGGGTAAAATTAAATAAATTTTAAGTGAACAGGGTAAAGAGTCCAATCCATTGATTTTACTGTTTCGATCGGAATAGATTATTGTATTTTGGTTTTGTATTAACTTCACTGCTGTCATTTCTAGGGATCCTTTATTTTAAACTTCGTAATGCGTAAAATTTTTATAGATAAAAGATCAGTTTCTGATTGGACATTGAACTTTAAGATCAAAGTTTTCCAAATTTTAGTTTGTCATCACAAATTGAAATTATTTGTTTTATTTGTCAATTCAAGTAATCCAAAGTTTTTTTTTTTTTTTTTTTTTTTTTTTTTTTTTTTTTAAAGACGCATTAAAATTACTGATTTGTAAAGTAAGATAAAGAATTATTTTTAATAACCTGTGCTGACGTTTAATGCCACAATTCGGGGTAATGTTGTTCTCCTTCTTATTACCGTGCTCGTGGGTTTTCTCTTCCGTTTCCTCCCACTTTCCTCATTCTACCATTTCATTCATTTCTCATCATCACTGTCTCCTTCAGCCTAACCGGCATAACCGTGGGAAGTAAAAAATGAAAGATTTCATTTTTTTCCTTATTATTATTATCATTAATCATACTAATTGCTGTGTTAGGTACTAGTTTTCAAATGTCTAAATATTGTAACTTTAATAGTGTGTTTATATAATTTAATTGAAGATTTTTGATACTTGTGGAATGTTGCGTAGATACGGAATATTAAGCTTGGCAAAGTAATGGTTAATCTTCTGTGATACCCTTCACTGTTTACCCTGTTTCATCAACTTGAGCTTAGTTGCTTCCGAATGGAAGTCAATAGTGTAAATTGTGTATTGTTTTAATGAAATGCCATCTTATATGGAAACCAAAATTTCCGTTCGTCTTATTAATTGAATTAAGTATCCCTTCCCTGAAGTTCCCTTAAGATTAATTGAATTAAGTATCCTTTAAGTTTTGTTTTAAAACACACACACTTAAGTAATAATTATTTAAAATAATTTAGTTGGAGACGCCATGCAACAGTGATAAAGTGTTCACCCGCTTTTATTGTAAAGAGTCGCTCTCTTGGTTTGATTCCTAACCCTATAAGCTTCTGATGGAGAGGATGGAAACCGTAGATTTCATCTGTCTCTCGTGTTTCCTCCAAGTTTCAACTTGCAGGAGTCACCAACCTACCTAACTTTATGTAGTTTGCGCTTCAAGTATTTCAGTATTATAATGCTATTTGTGCTTCTGAAACACCTCCTTGAAACGTGTTCTTAGTTGAAACTCTTGATTTAATTCTATAGTAGACTAGAAGGAAGCTTTCACAAGAGTGTGTTTTTCTGCCTAATTAATTAACTAACTAACTAATTCTATGGCCTATGGAACCCGGAGGTTTAATGCCGCGTTTACAAAAGCTCTCCACTTATTTCTATCCTTCGCTAACAGGATCCAATTTCTACTTTATATTCCTCTTTCTGCGAGATCCATCTTAATATTGTCCTCCCATCTGCGCCTAGGTCTTTCTAATGGTCGTTTTCCGATTGGTCTTCCAGTCAGCATTTCTACTTTCTTCCATTCTAGCTACATAACCTGCCCACCTAAGCCTCCTAGACTTGACGACCGTAACAATGTTGGGTAAACCGTATAAATTATGTAGTTCCTCGTTATGAAGTTTCCGCCATTCCTGTTCCTAGGGTCCGAATATTCGTCTGAGGATCTTGTTCTCAAATACTTTCAGTCTATGTTCTTCCCTCAGAGTAAGCGACCATGTTTCGCAACCATACAAAACAACAGGCATGATTATCGTTTTATATACGGTACGTATATTAAGCTTCAAATTCCTCTTGCCAATATTCGCGACAAGAGATTTTAAACTGAATAATAACACGAATTTCCTGCTTTTAGTTGACATTTAATTTCTTATGTATTAAGTATTATGCGCACCAACAAAAATCTTTTAAAGAAGCTATAAGAAAAATATTTTTGTGCGTAGGAGGCAGGTGCGTATATTAATTGATACTGGTTTATTTCCTCTCTTGATTGATTGATATTGGATTATTTCTTCTTGACTAATTTGTAACTATTTCCAACTCTTTATTTGTTTCATATGAGTGTCAATAGAAGTTTATTAAAAATTCCGAAAAAAAAATTCGGTACGTACAATTTGGTGCGTAGGCGTTTAATGAAAAAAAACAAAAAAAAAAAAAAAAAAAAAAAAAACTGTTCATCAAAATCTTTCAATATCAATGAATTTCTTATATTTCTAAATGTTTCTTGTGTTATATTCTATAAGAATTAACATTTGTTACAATTTTTTTTCCATATCAGATTAAAATGTCGAGAAAACGATTGAGTGAAAAGGAAAAGCTAAAAAGAAAGAGGGAAGCCGAAAAGAAACGTCGGTTGGTAATTAGGAATGATCCTATTAAGTATGAAGAGTTCAAGAGGAGAAAACAAGAAAGGTGGAGAAAGAGGAAGAAAGAAGGAAAAATAAAAGGCATATTGTCATTATCCGAAAGAGAGCAACTTGGGGTCCCGGGTTCGATCCCAGCCCCCGCCAAGTGAACTTTCTGGTGGACAAACACCGTGTGCGTGGGTTTTCTCGGGGTTCTCCCGTTTCCTCCCACTTTCTTCATTCCACCATTTCATTCATTTCTCATAATCACTGTCTCCTTTAGCCTAACCGGCATAACCGTGGGACGTAAAACTCAGAGATTTCATTTTTCGAAAGAGAGCAAAGAATAAAGAGAAAAAGGTGGCGACCATCATCAAGAGAACATTACGAAAGGAAAAAATCCGCACAAGTTGCTGAAAAATTTGCTACTTACGAGTTAACATCAATTATAAAATGCTAGAATATTACATGGAACTATTCCGAAACTGGACATGGGAAAGGTGCTCCCGATTGGGTCGGGGCCACTCTTGAAAGAACCGCAGAATGCCTTATTGGTCAAGGATATGATGTAGACATTAATTGAACAAATGAGAAAACATTGCAGAGATGTCAAGATATACACTGTTTCAAAGGAAGAAATTTCATCTGTCGAACAGCAGCTTCCTCTCACCACAAAACGTTTTGTGGGAACATCAAAAGTACATAAAGTAACATGGTGTAACACAACACCACAAGTAATTAATTTCCGTTCTCTTTCGTGTTTTACATATCTAGCAGGAGATATCTGCATTCATTTCCATTTCGGGCAACTTAACTACTATTCTCCACCATCAATGGCAACAATTTCTTTAGATGTAAACATTCCTTGTGAAGTTGGTTTAACATATGACAATCCGCCAAAAACTCAAGACTGAGTTGCAGTTATATACTTCGATGAGTGGTAACCCCGTAAAATTCAAATTATTTTTTAACTTTTAAAACCACTCTAAAAACTCTCGCTTCTATTATTATACTAAATCTTATGATCAGCTAATTGTTTTCTTTTCAGGGATTGTCGAAGAGTCTGAGGGCAATGTACGAACAGTCAATTTTATGACGCGGATCGGGAGGAATTTCTCCTGGCCCACTAAACCTGACGTTCAAAAAGCATTGGCAGTTGATATTCTGTGTAGACTAGAACAGCCCTTCCCTGTTTCCTCAAGACATTTCCTTCATTGGAGTGGAAAATGTGGGCTACTTAACAAAGAACATTGAATTATTCAAAGAAAACTGAGAAATGATGAGTGCCTTACACTGACATTTAGTGTTCATTATACAGGGTGTTTCAAAAGAACACCGACAACGTTTGGGAGGTGATTGCTAACACCAAGGTAAGACAAAAAGTATAGACCAATCTGGGTGCACAAATGCTTCCTTTTGGAGTTATAGGCTGCCGAAAAACATGAACAAAATGAACTTTAAAGGTCCATAGCTCTAAAACTATGGGACCTACCGTAGTCTGGTCAAGACTTCACTTAGGAACTAGTATGTGCGCTATCCAAATATCCATGTTTGAGAATCCTGCAATACTTCCACAACAACTTTTATAGAAGTAGTTGGTGAGTACTTTAGATTATATGCCCGTAGCCAAATTCTCTATAAAGATTGCTTCGTGAGTACCTCACAAGTCAGTATTGGCTTGTGAGGTATTGTCAGTATTCTGAAACATATTTTTGGATAGCGCACATATTAGTTCCTAAGTGAAGTCGTGACCCGAGTACGGCAGATCTCATAGTTTTGGAGCTATGAACCTTTCTTTCTTTTTTTTTTTTTTATGTTTTCGCCAGCCTATAACTCCGAAAGGAAGCATTTGTGCACCCAGGTTGTCTATACTTTTCGTCTTACCTTGGTGTCAAGAATCAGCTCCCAAACGGTGTCTGTATTGCTTTGAAACACCTTGTATATAAACCAAATATACGAATACACTTACCAAATGTTGAAAAAGTATTGCACTTTCGACGTGTTGACTTGATCACACAGAAAAGACAGACGGTTTACATAAGCTCAGAAAACAAATGAAGTAGACAATAGACAGGTTTAGTGACTACTTCGTTTGTTTCGTAAGCTTATGTGAAACGTCTGTCCTCTCCATATGATAGTCAACATATTAAAAGCGTATTAATTTTTCAATATTTGATAAGTGTTTGTGTATTTCTTTTTTTCTTATTGTACGTCACATATTCATGTATATATGTATTCAATTTTGAAACTTTCATTAGATATATTTTCATATGTTTGCAGTATTTTCTCGAGTATTTTTGTATAACAAATTACGTGTCATCTAGTTTGTTAGAATTTTATTCAACATAAGAAGAATAATTCTAACTTACAAAAATTATTGGAAAATTATTTCAATTGTTATGTAAATTATAAGCTTAATCACTTATAAACCAAAACTTATCACCCAGATGTATCACGTTTCTCAACTCCACAGCAATTTTCAACCCCGTGTTAACTAATCTCAACTCCGTGACCTATGGACTCAACTCCGTGGGTGCTGAAAAGTTTATTATTTTTTATTTACTACACAAATAACGATTCAGCTCTGCTGAACACCTAATTAACATGTACTTAGTGGTAGTAAATGCATCTGATATTATTTTCGAAATAGGCGACCATCAATGGAACAAAAACTTTCCAAGTGAAAATTTCCCTTTTTCGTGGAATCACCCATTTAATTAATCTAATTAGCTTTTTCGGTATTCCAAATTCTGTAAGAACGTTGTACAATGTTTCTCTCCTAACCGAGTCGTAAGTCTTTCTAAAATCAATAAATAATTGATGTACTAGGGTATTGTATTCCCACTTCTTTTCGAGTATTTGTCGAATGGTAAATATTTGGTCGATAGTTGATCGATTTCTTTTAAATCCGCACTGATAATGTCCAATGATTTCATCTGCGTATGGGGTCAATCTCGCTAAAAGAATGTTTGAAAGGATTTTATAGGATGTTGACAGAAGAGAGATGCCTCGATAATTATTACAGTCAGTTTTGTCGCCTTTCTTGTGAATTGGAACAATAATTGATTCGTTCCACTCTTGTGGCAATTCTTCCTTGTTTCAGATGAGAATGAGTTTGTGTATCTTGTTCCACAATTTTTCGCCTCCAGCTAAAATTAACTGAGCCGGAATTTCGTCAACACCTGGAGATTTGTGTTTCTTTAATTTCTTTATAGCAGTTTCTGTTTCTATTCGGTTGGGTTTTGAACATATGGTTCTGCGGTGTGGATCTCTCTTTCTCCACGCACATTAGTTTCTGGCTACGTGTTAAGCAAATCGTCAAAGAAATCTTCCCATCTATTTAAGATGCTATCTGTATCAGTGGGAACTGTTCCGTCTGCTTTAATATATAAGCACGAGGTTGATAGCCTTTCTTAAATTGGTTGATCAATTATACATGTCCCGAATGTTTTTATTTTTACTATTTTCTTCAAGTTCCGTAATTTTAGCTTTCAAAAACTCGCGTTTCTTTTTTCTAAAAGTTTTGGAAGTTTCTCGCCTGATGTCTACGAAATTTTGTGTAGTTATTTCATTCGGATTTTGTAGCCAACGTAATTTTGCCTGTTTTCTCTTCTCTGCTAGTTTAATGCATTCCTGGTCAAACCATGGTTTGTTTCTACGTATTCCCGTGTGTCTCAATTTTTCTTTTGCTGAAATTGTACTGCTATCTCTAATTTCAATCCAAGTATTCTCAACACTAGTGCAGTCCGAATCTTCTAAAGTCGAGAATCTATTCGAAACTTCAATCTGGTATTCCTCTCTTTCTCTTACCTGGCTCTCTTCTATTTTTTTAGATTGTCTTCTTCTGTCTACTAAAATATGATCAATTTGATTATGTGTTTTTCCGTCTGATGAGGTCCAAGTGTATTTATGAATATCGCGATGTGAGAATTTTGTACTCTTCACGATAAGGTTTTTGGTTTGCGAAGTTCACGAGTCTAACACCGTTGTCATTATTTTCTTTATGCAGCCTTTCGTTCCCTATAATCGGTTTGAAAATATCTTCTCGTCCTACCTTCGCATTGAACTCCCCTAATAGAATTTTCATGTGGTATCGCGGGAGTTGGTCAAATATCCGTTCCACTTCTTCGTAAAAACTTTCTTTTATATCGTTGTCATCCTTATCTTCTGTTGGGGCATATATATTTAAAACAATAATATCACACCATCGACCCTTAAGAGTAATAAAAGAAAGTCTGTCAGTAACAAATTCAACCCGCTTAATTGCTGATATTATTCGTTTGTGAACGAAAAACCCTGTTCCTAATTGGTGATTTTTATTTCCTTCCCACCTAACTCCCTGAACTCCTACTAAGTCTATCCTGTATTTCTCTAACTCACTCGTTACGGATTTTATCGCGCCTGCCATATAAAGGGTTTTAATATTCCATGTTCCAAATCTCGTGTCCATTTTCTTTTGCTGAGATCATGCCAAGTTATCAGTCCTTGTCCGAGGCTTCTGTAAATGTTTCTGAATAAGTGCCTTTTTACAGGATGAGGTTGTTAGCCTTACCCAAACTCCCAAGCTGGAGGACCACTCCTTGTCGTCTGCCCGCGACTGCTTATTCAGTATATTCGCAGTTTACCTCTATATGTAGAGACCTTCTCGATCCGCAACCTGAGGACGCGCCATGCTGTGGTGACAGGAACCCACGTTTTTCTGCCTAATACAATGTTAAAGTGCTAAATTGAAATGTTAACCAAAGTCTGAGATTTTACAAATATCGGAAGTATATGTTGAAAGCAAAATAACTGCTACATTTCGTATAATTGTGGCCAAACTAGGATTTCCATTGACTTTAAGCAAAATTATTTATTTTGTAAACCTGTTGCAATAAATATTTTCTTATAGTTATCTTAAGTAATAAGTAGTTATTCATATTACATTGGAATTTATTTCTAATGAATATTATTTAGGTATTCTTCGTTCCTTTTCTAGAATGGAACCAACTTCTCGGGCACGAGGCCGTGCGAGGGGAAGAGCCCGTGGCCAACAGGGTCCTCCTCGACCTGGAGCTGACCAACCACATGAGCAACGGAGGCCTCCTCCTGGGTTTGCAGCAGCACAACAGCAGCAGCAGCAGCAGGCTGTAAGTACACAGCTTACAAACATGGTTTTTAAGCAGTTGAAGTTTATTTAAATCAAGAAACATACTTTATTTATGTAGCAGAGAGGAATGAATTAATATGTTATTTTGAATTCATTGAAATGTCAAACAAGTCCTTAAATAAATGAAAATTTTGGTTTTAATATTTGAAGCATATTTCCCATTCTCAGCATTGACCATATTACATTTGGTAGCGGTCACAAGGATCAGTCATAAGTTTTTCAGTATTTCCACCATAAACAGCAGGCGCGAGTATACGCCGTAATCGACTGTAAGTTCAGGGTCAAACTGATCCAGGAACTATTTACTACAAAGACCGCTACTCCGTCAGTATCTGCAGTCAGTTTTTAGTGACAGTGATATTGTGTGCTCTGCAACATCTGATACGTGAACTGTTAATGTATGAGTTTAAAGTCGATTATAACGCTGCAGCACGACTCCAAATGTTTGTCGCGCAAAGCCGTATGAACGATAGGACAGCGCATAGAAACTCATTGATTTCAGAAAGTCCGTGTAGGTTGTAAAAATATCAAAGATCAAGCAAGGTCCAGCGCTCCAGGGTAACAGATTCTCAGTCATGCGACACGCCATTGAGACAAACCCATCCACCCGCAAACGACGATTGTTAAAGTAACTCGGTGTTTCTCAATCCACTGTAGTACGTCACCTTCACGAACTCGGAAAAGCCATCAGAAGTTCCGCGTTATGCCACATGTGCCCCAGCTCAGTCCTAGAGGAGAATGGATGTGTGCCGACTATTGCTGCGAAATCTACGTTATATATACTTTCTGAAAACGAATTGTCACATGCAACGAAAATTAGATATTTTTCCAAAATCTGAATATTGAAAAACAGTGGCTAAGCAAGGGCAAACTTCCAGAACTGGTCGTCAAATAGGGCCGTTTCAAGCATAAAATCATGCAGTGTGTGTGGTAGAACTACCGAAGGGGTGATTCACTTGACGAGATTTTTCTAACGGTCGTACCAACAATGCTGTCCTTTGTTCCGAATAGTTGGAACGGGTGTATGTTGCACAAGGCAAAAAAAAAAATAACCTGCATTGGTGAACCGAGAGCGCGCCATGCTGCGACAGAATAACCCAAGATTACACTTGGCTCGAGAAAAACAAACACACACACACACATAGACACACACACACATAGACACACACACACCTACCTATCTCTCCCTCTACCTGGAGCTTGATGATATCTAACTGATTACATCTGGCTCTTCTGGTTACTCCCTTTTTCGGTCTATGGCATATACCCTGAAATCACGATGCTTCACTAACCAGCAGAAAGTGGAAACAACAGTGAATGACTTCTTTGCCTGTATGAACTAGATGTGCTATCGAGGAATTGACTGGAAGATGGCTGAAGATAGTCCAACACGAGCGGCTGTACTTTGAATGTTTTCACTGTACTGTTATACTTGTGTACCAGAATTTTGCAAAACTTAGTTCTTATCCGTGTAAGTTAAGATGAAACATTATTTTAGCTCAGCAAAATGTTTAAAATTTTCATTTACAGTATTTGTAATGTCCACATTACTGCACCGATAATCAGATGATCACCAACTCAAACTGATGTCTTACAGGATAAGGCACAGTGTATGCTATGATTTCCAACTTTAAAATCTTGCATGTCTGTACGGAGAAAGTTCCAAACAACGTATGGGAAAACACCCTCAACAGAGACAAGTATCAAAAGATGGTGTAGAAAAATTCAAGACTACGGGAAGTGTGTTATATTTCCCGTGTAGTGGAAAGACAGGAACGAGTGATAATGTGATTCAGACAGTGTGTGGAACAGAGTACCGCTGAATGAAGATTTTTGGAACTGAGAATGCTGTGATCACTGTTGCACAAGATTGTACGAAAGGAGGTGAAGGGCTGACCCTAAAAGTTAAAATTTGATGATCTGATATCCGAAAATTGTGATATGAGAATGAAATTTTGTAAAGAATTATCTGTTACAAGACTATGATCTCGTTCTTTCTCGGAATCAGAGGTGAAGATATGTTTTATGTTTCGGGATAAATAAACACTACCAATTTTAAGGGGTTGAAAATCCACATGAGTTCGAGGTGCATACGCGGGGTAGTTCCAGCCGTATGTGATCTGGTGTGCGGTTTCGGTGGACCACATCATTGGTCCATTTCTCTTTGAGGAAGTCACGGTAAATGGAGATTGCTATATGAACATGTTGTAGACATTCCTTGGCTATAATTTAAGAGAATAAACATCGTTTATGAGATCTATATGGAACAAAATGGACCGTCACAACATTTCGTCCTGGTGGTTCGTCAGTTTTTATCCATCAATTTTGAAAGTAACCGATTGACAGAAGACGACTCACTGCAGTACTACTAGAACTGGCTGTGGAGACACCTGAGGATCAAAGTATGTACACAAACACCAGTAAATGTGGACGACATGTGGACAAGATAAGTGATGTTATTTTGAATGTCCCGAACGAGCACCGTCAGCTTTCAATTCTCGGTAATTAAAAAAAAAAAAAACTAAGTAATGTACGCAAAATTTTGTATTAAAACAGCACTTTAAGGACTCCGTGTATAGAAATGTTTCTATTACAGTATAAAAACGTTTCATATTATAATTAGCACGTGTTGATAAAAAGTGTTAAATATTTGTGAACATTGCATACACAAATTCCCAGTTCACTTTCCCGTGGGGGTTTGTTTTATGGAAATAATCACGAAAAGAAGTTTATTGAGAGGATAACGGGACTCTTAGTAACGCTAAACTCCTTAAACCTGATTATAGCCACTCAAAACTGTGAATAGTCAGACATGTCTGAGCATCTATAGTATGCAGGACAAAAGAAACGATTAAGATTGCCTATGTGTGCAGGAAGACTAAGGTCGTTTTTGGTAACGAATGTGTTAACTGTCCCCAGAAATCATATTTTCCTTCCTAATCTTTATTTTTTTTCCTTTTTTGTGATATGCCCTTTCATCAGAGGATGATTATCGTAAAATTTAGTGTATAGTTTTTTTTTTTTTTTTTTTTTAAAGAAAGGAAACTAGTTTTTTTTTCCTTCCTTGAATAAGTTTATTATTGGTGGATTCGTCGATAGCAGATGCTCAGATTCAAAGCACACGTTCGTAGCTTTTTCTTTTCTTAAAAAGGGTACCGAGACCTTGAAGGATTGGATGGCCGGAAAAGAGATAACTTGTTTTATGTCCATTCAACACCCACTCAAGTATCCAATAGGAAATGGACCTCAAAGAAATTGTAAAATCCGAAGGGCAATATTTTGACAGAGTTTAAGCCAAAGTAGCGGAATGTTAAATGGAAAGTGTTTTCAGAATACCGCCGAATTTAAAACCGTCATGTATTCCAAACGCCTTAACATGAAATAACTTGTAAAACGCTCTTTAAACTTTAAATTTTGGCGAAGACAGTTCAATGCCAGACTCTTCTATTGTGATCATCGACATCGACCGAATATTTCCCAGCGTTTTCTGATTTCTAAAATTACATGTAATTCCTCATTTGTAATGTTTCTGAATAATAGTGCAGACTTTCTCGTAAGTCATGCACATTTGAATGTTTTACACAATACGTTTGTATTTTAATTTCTCTTCTCCGCGGGATTTTCTCATGGTTCTCTTGTTTCCTCCCTTATTCTCATTTCACTAATTCTTTCGGAAGCATCAATCAGCCGTCTCCTTTAGTCTAAAAGGCATAATCATGGAATGTGAAATAAACATTTGATTTCATTCTCTTCTCTTCCCTCCAATCATAAGTAACATGGCGTCAAGGTATTGGTCATCTGTCACCAAATTGTCCGTCCATATTGCTTCACCAGTTGAAGAACCAGAAAATGCAGTGTGCGTCGTCTTGTTAAAAAGTAAACAGTATTATATATGCCTCGTCTGATGAATTCTCAAATAAATGTTAGTAATATCACAGTATTGCGAGCGGTAATAATGTTTAGCAAGAAATATAAGCAAAAGACCTCAAAATACCAAAGTGTTATTCTAGGAAGGGCTTTCGGAAAACTATTCCATGTTCAGCCTAGACACAGTTCGAAGAGGAACTTAATCAGATACACCCCAGAATCAGCGATGGAAATTGAAGAAAATAGAGTTCTCAACTTTCTTGACAATACCATCAAAATGCATGCCAATAAGTTTGTTAGTTCGGTATATCGCAAACCTTCTGCTGGCACCAAGTACATTAATTTCAAATCATCACACTCATGGCTTCAGAAATTAAATGTTCGGCATAACTTCTTCAGGAGAGCTCTTTTACTTTCAGATCTGTCGGGTGACCTCAATCTGGAAAGTCAATATATAATAAAGATTAGACAAGAAAATGGATTTCAAAAATCTTTATTACGAAGTGGTACAAGCAGGTCGGCATCCACCATCAACCAACAACAGATGCCGAGACTGACAAATGGATTGGTATCCCTCTTGTCCCACATATTTCGAAAAAATTAAGAAGATACTGCAAAAACATAACAATAAGGTTTCAGAACTTCCTCGTAGATCCATAGAAAGATACAACTTTTAAAACATTTTTTACTAATCCCCAATAAAGTAGTGGCGTTTATCGTGTTAAATATCAATGTGACAAGATGCAGTACGGATGAGAAGACGCAGTACGGCTCCTTATCTCAGAAGATACTACAGCTTCTCCGAATGGATCTGTATTAGAAGCATTAAAAGAGAAACATCCGGCTCACAGCCACCCTTTTGAACTTCCCGATCTTATTGAGCCCAGTATTGTAGCGCCTACAGTATAAGCTAACGAAGGCACTAAAATCATTTCTTTCCGGGTCATCAGAAGGTATGGACAGTCTCCGTCCTTCAATATTAAAGGACCTCCTACTCTCCCAAGACTGCAAAACTAAAGACCACGTGACTAACGCCATCTGCGATTTTCTCCACCTGATTATTTCCGGTGATGTGCCCACGGAAATTAGACCTATTTTCTTTGGAGCATCACTAATAACTTTGAGGAAGAAAAGTGGCGGCATTCGTCCTATCGCAGTAGGCAATGTGTGGAGGAGATTATCAGCCAAAATCATTTGCCATAGAATTAGAGAACCTCTAACACATTTTCTATCCCCACACAAACTGGGAGTTTGCGTCCCACATGGAGCAGAAGCAGCAGTCCACGCTGCTCGTATGTACTACTCTTTTCCACACCATCAGGAGAAAGTGTTTCTGAAAATAGACTTCAGAAACGTATTTAACGAGTTGAATCGTGACTCTATGCTCATACAGGTAAAAAAGTTTTCCATCAATTTATCGATACGTCCATCAGTGTTACTCGCAACCGAGCAACTTATACTTAGGAGATAAAATAATCCTCTCTCAGCGTGGCGTACAACAAGGCGACCCTCTTGGACCTGGTTTGTTCGCATTAACTTTACAATCCATCGTTAACAGTATCAATACGGAACTGAACATATGGTATTTGGATGACGGGACTATAGCTGAAGACAAGGATACAGTACTAGAGACATTAGAAATGATCCGTAGACGGGCTAAGGAGATCGGATTGCAAATGAATTTCTCCAAATGTGAGGTCAGCTTTCTCGGAGTCTCCAATGAGCAGTCTAATAACCTCATCAAGCTGTTTGACGAAGCCGCGCCTGGGATTCAAAGAATTTCGACAGATGACGCCAGCTTATTAGGAGCAACATTATCTAATGAGGTAAGACTAACAATATTAAAAGACAAAATTTCTAAATTAAAATTCTTCTTTACACGTCTTTTCCTTGATTTCAGTTCACTGCCTTTTACCTACTACGTGCCTCATTGTCCATGCCAAGGCTGCTATACTTCCTTCGCTGTGCTCCTTCTTGGCGGGATGCTGATCTACTGGAATGCTATGACAACACCTTGAAAACCGGTCTAGAATCTATCCTGAATTGTTCACTCAACAATAACTCTTGGTTGCAGGCGTCCCTCCCAGTTAACCACGGAGGTCTCTGCATTCGCCGCGCCATGGATCTGGCTATTTCATCCTTTCTGTCTTCATTTTATGGCGCTAAGCCATTGATCGAGACCATTCTCCAACAAGATCTTAGCCTAGTATCGGATTCGGATGTCAGCGATAGCATTGGTAAGTGGTCATCTATAGTGCGATCAGATCCCCCTGATCTTGATAAGAGAGGACTACAATCCTCTTGGGACGATCCTCTTATAAATCATCACTTTTCAGCTGTACTTCAGTTATCCGATAACCCAGAAGATAAGACCAGACTCCTAGCTACATCATCCCCAGAAGCAGGCGTTTGGCTCGATGCTATCCCGTCACCTTCTTTAGTTTTCCCCAAACCCAATGACAGTTTTCGAATTGCCAGTGCACTGCATTTGGGAGCAGATGTTCTAACCGATTATTTTCCTGGAATGAGTAAAATCTTAAAACGAATCAAAATCCTAGCTGGTATAGCCAAATTTGTAAGTATACTTAATATTGATTTTAAAAAAATCTTGGATGTATTCGCCAAATTTGTAAACGCTAAATTTTTATTTTCTTTACACAGTTACTTAAATCCAGTGTTTCTCGTTTCTATGGAAATGGATCCTGGCTTGGATCGTCAGATTTGTAAAACCTGTTTTCCCGGTTTATATTCAACGCATTCTGACTCTTTCTCCATAGTTCTTACTAAAGCAGCAACCGTTTGTGAAGAATCTATAAGGCATTACTTTATTATTTATACTAGACTTTCATAATATTGTGATTTAATTGTTTTATAAGACTGAATTAGACTGTTCCATTTTATGTTAGCGATCTCATTTATTGTTTTCAGGTAACAGCGTACAAAAAGGGGATTTGACATTATGAATAATCTAGATAACAGCAAATATAATCTGATTGAAAAATAAAAATTATATAATACTCAACAACTGCTCAACTACTCAAACTTGTACTGCTTTTATTATTATTATTACTATATAATAATAATAATAATAATAATAATAATAATAATAATAATAATAATAATAATAATAATAATAACAATAATAATAATAATAATAATAATAATAATAATAATAATAATAATTATTATTATTATTATTATTATTATTATTATTATTACAACTACTGACTACTAGTACTACTACTTGTTCTTCACTGAATGTCTCACTCAATACTTCTGTCTTCATGTTGGTAAAATTTAATAAAATGAAAGAAAATTCATAAGACAAAAGAGTGTTCTGAATAACAATTTTTTTTTATTTATCCCCTTAATACTGATAACTTAGGGTTTTTTTTTTTTTTTAATTTATTTTAAACAATGTGCTAGCTTCAGACTTCTATTCTAACATTTGGTTACTTCGTGTGCTCAAGTGCATTTTATTTGCGCAATTGAAATATAGCCGAAGTTGAAGGCTTGGAATAAGGTGCAGTAAAGGGAAAAGACGAATTAATATGCTAACTTCAGTGTGGTTATAATTCTGCTTGTCCATAAGAAAAATGTACGAATATTTAGTTTATCTGCTTCTCGTGTGTTTTTCTTCTATGGAGTTAGTAATTTAGGTAATTAAAGTATTTATACAAACTTCTTAGAATCTGAAATTACTGAAGTTCAACGCGCCCAAGTACAGAGGCATCAATATACGAGGCGTTCCAGCTAGCAAGGGTGAACGCAAGATGTCGATTTCTTCATTAATATCCGTAAGGCCTCCTTTGAAAAGAAAGAGAAAATTGTTTTCCGTCGGATTACATATTTATTAACTACAATGCAAAATATATATATATATATATATTTTTCAGTGTCAGCCTCCAGTTAGTGGGAGAGCTACTCACAGAGGAGGGGGTCGAGATCAGCAAGGTGCTGCAGGGGATGATGGACTGTCTGGAAGGATGCAACGTATGCAGATTTCAGGTAGGATTGCTTATTCTAAATGGTTGTGGAATGAAATAAAATGTAAGCGGTCATGTATAGATACAATCTCTCTAATGTGAAAGGTACGCTCGATGTCAGACCATGCGAACTTCTGATGAGTAATTTTATGTAGGTGTTCTTTCGTGATGCATCCATTTATTTCCAGTATTTTGGTTCCATCAGTTCTTTAATTTTTAACTTATCTGATATGAATTTTGGGTACAGAAGTGTCCTATTTTAAAAACATTTTTTCACTGTTCTCACTGACAAGGGTTTAGAAAACTTGTGCAGATCTTGGTGCACAGGTACATTATAAGTTTTAGATTTTGTTTTTCTTTATGATGCCTTTTTCAAAGTGAAAACGCTAATATAATAGAAAGAGAGTTCTGCGGGAAGTGATTCCTGGCACCAAGATAAGACAAAAGCTTTAGACCAACCTGGGTGCACAGATGCTTCCTTTCGGAGTTATAGGCTGCCAAAACCATGGAAAAATGAACTTTAAAAGGTCCATAGTTCCAATACTACGGGACCTACCGTAGTCGGGTCAACACTTCATTTAGGAACTAGTATGTGCCCTATCCAGTTATTCAAGTTTCAGACTCCTGCGGTAATTCCGCATCAGTTTTTATAGAGGTAGTTGGTGAGTTCTTCAAATTAAATGTCCATAGTCATACTCCCTCTGTAAGTGAAATGTTGACCCGACTACGGTAGGTCCCATACTTTTGGAGCTATGGACCTTTAAAGATCTTTTTTTTTTGTGTGTGCTTTCGGCAGCCTATAACTCAGAATTGACGGGCTTCTGCACCCAGGCTAATCTATACTTTTTGTCTTATTTTGGTGTCAGAAATCACCTCTCAAACGTTATCGGTGTTGTTTTGAAACACCCTGTATATATACATTAACATATGTTCCATTAAAAGTCACATGCGACAGAACCTGGTCCTCGCCTCTCATTCTTTCTTGTAGACATTTTAGACCCAAATATGGCAGAAATCTCCTGTTTGGCTATATTTGGAAATAGGGTTCATCTGAATATAATCGGTCTATGATGATTATGCTTTTTTTATTTATTTATTTATTTTTTTTTTTATAACGTAATGGGCGCTTGCCTTGTCGGGCCCAAAATATGTGCTGCTTATCTCCGTGGTTTGCTTGCAACTGTAGAAGAAATCTCTTATGATATAGAGTGGGGCATAAGTCACGAAGGGGTTTAAAAACCGCATATATTAGCAGTATGTATTTAAATGTGGTATAACATACTTTACATATGGAAAATTTCTGTCATCTACCTGTGAAAAATAATTTCACATAAGTGTCCACCATGATGCAGCTCGCACGCATAAGGTCTTGTCACAACATTCGTCATTGCACATCTCAAAGTTGCTGGCATTATCGCTTGGATTTCCGCGCGAATATTCTCCTTGAGTTGCTGTCTTGTTTGAGGTTCATTGGCATACACCCGTTTTAAGGTGGCCCCAAAGGTAAAAATCTGGTAGTCGTGGTGGCTGAGGAATGTGTGCATTTCGTGAAATAATTCGATGCCCGAAAATGATTCGCAGAAGTGCAGTTGTATGGTTGGATGAGTGGGCTGCGGCGCTACTTTGCTGGAATCAAACGTCTGGCATGTTTTTCACTTCAGGCACAAAATTTCTTGAATCATTGCCTGGAGACGGTCACTGCATTGCCATTGCTATCTTCGAAGAAGTAAGGCCCAGTGGTTTTCTGGGACGTAACACTATATCATACTTTTCACTTCACATAGTGTGGTGGACGTTGATGGGTAGCGTGTAAATTCTCGGTATTCCGAAATCTGCAATTTTGTTTGTTTACATACCTATGGAGGTAGAAGTATGCTTTGTCACTTATAGTCAAATTGTCAAGAAAATCTATTCTCACGTACCATCTCCTTAATGCACGTAGAAAATTTGAAGGGTTGCCTATAATCTGTTTGTTGCAGTTGTTGAGCTTTCTAGGGATACAGTTTCAAATCTTATTTCAAAGTGCGACGCAATATCGTTCGACTCAATCTCACTTCACCAGCCTATCTTACAGAAACATTCGGTGCTTCTTCGACATTCCTCCGAATCCATTCAATTGCTGCATGTGTTCTTGCCGAGCGTGGTCTCTTAGTCGTGGGAAATCAGCTACCGAACCATATTCTGTGAAACGTCCAATCAAACGACGAATTCATTGATTCAGAAAGTGCATCCCCGACACGGAACTGACCGTGATACGCTCTTTGTGTTAAGACAATTGACCTCTAGTTTTCAAAATACAGCTCAATAATTTTCGTTCTTTGCGTAAAAGTATTTTTTCCAGTTTCGTACTCCCTGCACGTCTAGTTTATGATGTCTTCAAAATAAAAAGAAAATGGTGATTAGAAGATTTTCCATATACTCTATTACGGCGATCACAAAAACATTCACATAAATCATTTTCTCATGGAAAATACTAGGTATTGCAACCCCTTCGTAATTTATGAGCCACACTGTAGAGTCAACTTTAATGGTATTGTTACTTGCGTGGGTGTATGTAGAAACATAAAAGATATTGTTTTGTAGTGCAAATTTGGACTAACTGGTGACAATATTTGGCTCCAGCCCTTCAAAAGTCGTGCCATAATTTGGCGTATAAAAGTTATTTCAACTGCTTTATAAAAATAATGAAACGTAATCATTGTAGTCCATAAGATTTACAATGACTTCAACTTACAACTTACTTCCTCTGAAACGGTATATTGTACTCCAACTCACTTTCTTTAGTATCCTGTTTCCTTGCGTCTTGAAAGTATGTCGTACGCTGTTCTCTTTGCTTTTCTTCTTTCTTTTTTTTCTTGTGTGCTATGAAATGACAGTTAGCAGCTAATGTGTCACGATTTGGTGCGTTTATATAATGATTCTTATCACGAAACACAAGCAGCATATTGAAGCGGGGTTGGATGAGGGAATATGAGTCAGTTGTGTCAATTTTGATCGAATATACGTCACTGCTAATCAAAGCCAAAACAAATCAGTAATATTATGAAATCATATTATGAACTTATTTTATTATTTGACAATGACTCAGACACAATCAAAAGACCATTGTATGATGGAAACATTACTAGTATAGAAGATGGAATGGTTGGAAGGAAGATAACTAAGGTGTAGATATTCTAGATACTGACTTAATAGACAAGAGAAAAAATATGTCCGCCCCCGAAATTCGAACCCAAGACTCCCAGTACGAAGGCAGAATCTTATTTCCGCTCATTTAATTGGTTGATGTATTCTATTATTAAGAACACCAGCGTATTCGTCCATCAATAATACATCACAGCTATTAACAAAACATGCCCACTACTACCGCAGTAAATTGTAGCTGTCATCGTATACCATTGTTTTGTCGTGAGATCAAGAGCGCTAGAATTTCGCTTAGGTCAAATTCTTAGTGGTAACGATCTCACCATAGCACCTTGAGTGGATAAGCCTCTCTTCCGTATGTTCAGTGCTTATTTATGATTTTGCTACAGAGGAGGAATTCTGCTAGGCATTACCTTGTTACAAAGATATTTATATGTTCTTAAGGTCATTTTGAACTAGGACAAAGATTAACCAAGAAAATTATTGCTAATAAATAATAATGTGAAAGAGAAGCTAAATATACTAATTCTGTTTGTGGGCTGTCTAAACATTTGACACTTCAAACACACATATGATCTACATAAAAATACATTGATGGGCAAACAAAATGTTTATCCGTCACGGAAGTCCCTAAAAAGTCACGAAATCAGAAAACGATCATGAAAGTCAAGAAAGTCACGAAATTTAGCTTTTCTTTTTTATTTATTATTGTTCAAATAAAAGTACAGACTGGAAACTTTTGTGCTGCAAAACGTAAAAATTCATGGCTATAAATGTCTATGGTCAGTTTTAGACGCTACCAAATTGCGAGCTAAGCACGCTTCTATCGTATGCATAAAAGTTCGGCCTAATTCGTACCCAAATTTGCTCTTGAGAATGTTACGAAATGTTATGGTTTAGTAAAGAAAAGATCACGAAAAAGTCACGGAATTTCATTGTGGAATTTTAGCAGTGGCAAATGGTGACTATCCGGACCGCGAATAAAAATTAAAAATGTCTGATTTATTCCTTTTTAACTCCATGTATAACAAGGAAAGTAAGTTGGCCGTTTGGTTACTTAACCCTTTTTGCAAGACGAGTCTGTTGGATTTAAAGAAAAAAAGAAAGAAAGAAAAAAAAGAGTTACTTTGAATTATTCTTACCCTTAGACTAATTGGCCTTAGACCTACGGAATAAGAAGCAGGGTATATAGAATAGAACAGAGATTTCAGAAAATGTGTGATATACGTTTTAACTTACCGTCGTCTTAGAAGGGAAACAAGAAAAATGGAAAATAACCCACAAGTACGATTCGTATTTTGTCTTGACCCGTAGTGCATTATTAATTGACCATTACAATACTAAAATAATTAAAAGTTTACATCTTGCAACTGAATTATACTGTATGTTTTCCAAATATTCTTGATGAAGAACACGAAATCAGAGTTGGTAAGCTACAGAGGAATGCCAAAGGTACACAAAAATGTTGAATTGCCGCAGAACGAAGATACAGATTTAAATAATTTGGATAAAGTTAAACACAAGTCATTGATCTCCTTCCTGATCTCTCAACCTTAGTGGTTGATGGATAGCATGAGTCTTCTCTTGTTATTTAGAGGTGTCTTTTGCAGCACTAGGTCTTTAATTTCCAGGTACGGGCGTCCCTACTTTACATCTTTTCCTTTTCTTGCTCATTCAGTAAATTGTAAACATACGATGCGAACACCCATTTTGAGCATTGATTTTCTTTGTCAAACTTTCAGATTCATACGTTCCAACATTCCATACAAATACTTTTGTAAAACATTTTCTAGTATCTTCACTGATAGTTTTACATGTCAGTAATTTTGTTTTCTTATTGAAAAATTATATAGCATGTGCTAATATAGCTCTACTTCTTTCTTTCTTCTCCCATAAAACGAGATTGTTTCCCAAGTGGCAGAATGTCTTAACTTGGGCCAACATTTCTCCATCTAGCAAACATTCTTTTTCGTCTCTTCCTTTTGTACACTTCATTATTTTGGTTTTATTTTTATTTATTTTCAACTTGCATTTTTAATTTAACAGTTTGTTTAGAAATTGTACGAAATGCTTTATATCATAACTCAGCTGGCTTTGATGCAATAAGCACTAAAATGATCAAATTAGCGCTGCCATTGATACTATCACCTCTAACAAAAATAATTATTCACTAGTTAACGGCTACTTTCCTACTGCCTGGAAGACAGCAAAAGTGGTGCCGCTTCCAAAGAAACCCCGCGTAACTTCCTTAAACGAGCTACGTCCAATTAGTATTTTACCAGTAATGTCAAAGGTTGTAGAGAAATTAGTAAACCAGCAAGTATACGACTATGTAAATCATAATATTATCCCTGTTATTCAATCCGGTTTTCGTAAGCATCATAGTACTGTCAGTGCGATGCTCGAGGTAACAGATGGGATATTAAACGCAGTTAATAACTCTTTAAGTTGCCATCATAGTCCTCTTAGACCTAACCAAGGCCTTCCGATCTAGTTAATCATAACCTGTTGTTGGCTAAACTAAGGTATTATAAATTCTCTGATACCGTTATAAACTGAATTGAAAGCTACTTATTAGGCAGGAAGCAACAAGTATATTTTAGGACAGCTCAAAATCCCTTATCTTCTTCACTCGTTGTAAACAAATGAGTACTTCAAGGATCAATCTTGGGTCCCCTTTTATTTTCTATTTACATTGCTGACCTCATAGATTCCATTAAATACTCTACTGTGCATTGCTACGCGGGTGACGCACAACTTTGCATCATGTTATCACCACAAAATATTGCACAAACTGTAGAACTTGTTAATAGAGATTTGACCTCTCTATCTGAATGGTGTACCGATAACGGCCTTGTCATCAACCCCAGTCAGTGTACATTTACAATTATAGGAACCTCACAGCAGTTGAGTAAAATAAAGGCAGTCGATCTAAAAATAAAAATTATGGACACTTATATTTCTTATTTTACGCATGTGAAAAGTTTAGGACTCATATTGGATAAGGAACTAAATTACTGTATATATCTACTCAGTATAATAAAGCTATTACTTTATTACGTCGACTTTACAAAGCCAAAGACTTTCTATCTCAGTCTATGAAATTATATCTCATACAAGTTCTTGTTTTACCGGTATTAGACCACTGTGACGCTGTATATGGACCATCTCTCTCCGTTTACAATTCTAAAACTATACAGAAAATACAGAACTCGTGCATTAGGTTTGTCTTTAACTTTAAGAAATCGGAACATATCGTACCAGTGCTAAGTAGAAATGATATTTTAACAATGTCGAGAAGAAGATACCTGCGCTATAGTTGTCTGATATATAAAATCCTTAAAACTCAATCCGCACAATATTTATATTGTAAATTTCCAAAGCGGTCACAAATTCACACTCACGTTGTGTGTAACAGTGAAAAATTCAATGTACAAAGACTTAAACTGAAGATAGTGCAAGGATCATTTTCTAGAGCAGGTCCGAGAATATGGAATGCGATATCAAAAGCTCTTACGGAAATAATAATTTAATTCATTTCGAAATTTATTAAAATCACATTTGATGAAATCCCAGCGACTGGCCTCTGGCACTTACATGTACAGTTTTATGTAACAACTTAGCTAAATCCAACAATATCGGTACTTTTTATTGCATATGTGATTTGTTTATTTTCTGATTTATTCTTTTACTTGTATTGTAATTTTTACTTTTTTTTTTCTTTTTCGTTCCATTTGATGTGTAATGTTTAATATTGTATTCTTTTGACAAGGGTTAGATGGTATAGCAGCCATGGCTGAACCTCGCCCGCTTCAATAAAGATATATTTCATTTCATTTCATATCGTCTTTATTGTCTGCCAGTAGAGCAATATCATCTGCGAGACGTACTGTGAAGTCTACAATTAATTTTTTAACATTCCAAATGTTTCTGTCCCTGTATTCTTTCAGTGTCTCTTCGATATATATGTTAAACAAAATGGTGATATTTGTGCTTTTAGTCTCTGTTTCCCTATCAATGCTGTTTGGTTCTTGATACAGCTGAAAGATAATTAGAAAGATCGGCCAGCTTGCAATTCCTTTCCATAGATATAGTTATTACTCAAAATCATACGTAATTTCAACCCGTGGTTGGACTTTACCAACTTCGATACGTGAGTCAGGTTCAGTAACGTTTTTCATAAGAGCAGTTTACAATTTATTGTTCTCGAAGGAGGATTGAGTGTACCCAGAGACAGAAAAGCCAGTACCACAGATCGTCAGTTAAGTTGTAAGTCATATATATATATATAGACGTATGTTTATATATATATATATATATATATATATATATATATATATATATATATATATATATATATATATATATATATATATATATATATATATATATATAGACGTATGTTTATATTTTTGTGCGTGTGCGTGAGTATGAGTGAGCAAGTGTCTGTTACTTTAAAACATATATAATATTTTTACTTTCTAATCTTATCTTATCAAAGAAATATTGTCTTAAAGCTTGTATCATGTTTAAATAAGTCGAAATAAATACGGCTTCTTATATAGAAAATAAGTCGAAATAAATAAATCGTCACGTTAAGGCCTTTAGTGTGTTGAATAAAATTTCCCAAATAACATTATCGAACACTTTCTCGACATCAGTGAAAGCAATAACTGAAGTTGCCCGTCTCCAGTGTATTCGTATCATCGGTCTCAGGTTTATCGTATCTCGACTTCTCGTGTTCTGCCTCTGTGGATTCCTAATTTGTCTTCCGGTAGATTTTCCTCAACTTTCTTTGTATGCGATGGTATGTTACGGCGTCTTAGATTTTTTGAGATATGAGCATAATGTTCTGTATTCATCTCATCTTTGAACAGAACTCTTTTTCAAACGTGGAATCGTAAATCATTAATACATATACAAAAATGTTCGTCTGCCAAAAATCGAACACTATTTTTGTAAAAAGCAGGAACAAAGATATTTGTAAATCAAATAGAAAATGGAATGAGACTAGAAGAAAAAATAAATTATGAGTTGTACTCACAAAAATTCAGTATTTTGGATAATTATTGTTTTTGACAACTATTAGTAGTTTAGTTGTTTGATCATCATCTCCATTGACTTTTCTTAGTTAATGTTTCCACTGATGAATAATTATAGATACATTATTATTATTATTATTATTATTATTATTATTATTATTATTATTATTATTATTATTATTATTTTACCGCGTTTTGTCTGATTTTTTATAATCTTTTGTTTGTGATTTGTTATAATAAACTTTCTTCATTAGTAGGATCAATAAGTAATTCCCTCCTACTATACATGTAATACAGATTAAACAGAATAAGATGTCGAAACGTATTTTACTTTATGTTCTCAATTGTTGCCGACATTTTGATATCATACTAAGCCTACGTTTCGGTGACATTAATATTGAATCCGAACACACAACTTAAATCACGAATGTTCTATCTGTTGAATAATGACCTTAGAAAAGTAGGTATATTGCTAACCATAATGATAGATGCTTCTGCGACATGTTTCTGATGTCAATAATGTATTATTATTATTATTTTTATTTTTATTATTACTACTTTGTTTTTAGGACCACCGCCTGGAGCTGGAGGAGAAGCTTCTGTTGGTCGTGGAGCCATTCGTGGTCGGAGGCAGTTAGCAGAACGAATGGAAATTCTAAGAACAAGACCTGATAGAGTAGAATCTAAAAGAGGTATTATTATTTAATGTAGTTTTGGGACCTAAGTCTACTCTGCAATATTTTAAATAATTTTTTAGCACTGTAGTCTTCGTAACTCTTGTCAAACATAAAAAGAAAGACAATTATATAATTCTGACGCTTGCCTTTGAGAGGCTAAATTGTTAACATACCCGCCTTTGACATTGCAGGGCCAGATTCGATTCCCTGCAGGAGCTCATGTGGTTCAGATCCCATGTTAAGCTTTAGGTGCACGTTTCATATGGCCTCGCTGCTCAAAGACACGCTAAACTCAAATCGAATCAACACTGACACTTATTGTTAATATTGACCAAAAAGGAGGTGCGTCATAAGTTCAATCGTAAGCTAAAGATGACTAGCGTGTATCCTGTTCACATGACGTTTAACTGGATGTATTAAATATTTATGTAATTTATGCATCTATATTAACTAAGAGTACAATGCCATCTTTCTGAAATGCGACTATGAGTGTTGTGTGATTACTCTCGGATCATCTGTGTTATGTAAAAAACTAATATCAATTTCTGTTGCGTTCATGCCATGCTTAGGAATTTATTAATAACTTAATTTACACTTCGTAAAGGGATGGAATCTTTAAGGATATGACAATTGAATAAGAAAAACAGTTTCAAACTTAACTTCAGTACTCTTTTACTTTCTGGTACACTTAATTTTTGTTGGTAATTTTTATTTTTAAGTAAATTTTTATAATATCTAGATCAGGTATGTCAAACTGATTTCTTATATGGGGCCATTTAAAAATTATTTGAGTTGTCAGCGGGCCGCATGTTACGATATTATATATATATATGTGGTGTCTGAATAATGCGTACATAGTAGATGTCAATTTACAGCAAGAAGGCTGATTAGCAAAAGGTTATTAGGAATAATCAAAGGTTATTAATTAAGAATTTTGTTACAAAAATGTTTCAAGCTATATTAAAGTACTTATACAAAATTGATGTTTGCTTACCAAAAATTAGGCATTTTCCAGTACAGTAGAAACTCGATTAACCGTCACTCTTTTAACCGTCACTCTCTATTATCCATCACTGCTCCGGAGCGCCGTGCTGAGCACGGGATAAAGTGTAAGCGAAATGGACTGAAATAGTCATGCGTCACTTCCGGTCATGCTAGTTTCCAAACAAAAACTTGGTACAGTACTGAAACCCTTATGGAGAAAAGCATGGACTTGAAACACTCAAGATGCCAGAAATTAAATTCCAAACTGTTATGAATTATTTCCAAGATGAACCTATATTAGTGTAACATGGAAGGAATACGGTTTACTCTGGTCCTGTTCAATCATTTTAAGTATTATTCACTTGTATAAGGTTATTTATTTTTTCCAGAACCTTTTAAATCTACTTACTGTAGAGGTTTATAACGATATTTCTGTTATCCGTCTATTCGCTTAACCGTCATGGTCCCGGCCCCGAGGGTGACGGTTAATCGAGTTTCTACTGTATCATTATTCAACAATAAAAAAAAACGCTTCCCCTTCGAAAGCTATTTTAACCATGAGAACTGTGAAGCGTATTGTTATTTGTTTTCAAACACAACACCTGTTTTTCTTCCATGAAATGGAAGAAGGTCCTTGTGTGTATCATCAGATCAACCCTGGTCAAGTTAAGGCGAGCCACTGTATGTGTGTTTGTGTGTGTGTGTGTGTGTGTGTGTGTGTGTGTGTGTGTGTGTGTGTGTGTGTGTGTGTGTGTGTATATATATATATATAGAAAGAGAGAGAGAGAGAGTAGCAAGCAAAATATGATGCTGATGGTTTCGTCTCCTTTTAATTTATTTACTTATGTGAAATAAATAGTGAGACATAAGCGGGCCACACTTAGGGGCGATGCGGGCCGCATGCGGCCCGCGACTTTGACATGCCTGATCTAGATCAATTAGAATATATTCATCGCCACAATAAAATATTTTGATACAATTCCAATTTTATCAGGCCGGTTGGACTTATGCCTGCAGCCATATAGTTATACTTATTGATATAACGAATGAAACAAAGACGAAAGCAGCTTAAAGTAACCAGTTGTAAATAACGTTTATGATAGTTGTTGTTCTGTTTTCTTTTCTGTTATCCCCAAAACCCTCTTTTAACATTTACTTCTGAAGAAAATGTTTAGTAGAAATACTTTGAATATACAAGTATGTAGAGTGTTATTGAGGATATGTATGTAATGTATTGATTCTCAGCGTTGTCTTATTCATATGAATTTCATTTAGAGTAAACTAACCTCAGTCACCCGCTTCACTGTGTTAAAATAAAAAAAAAAAAAATAGTAATATGTTCCGTTAGTCACTTTTTACTATTATTGAAGCACTCTCAAATCGAAAGAAAAAAAGAAAATATAATGAAAAATCAGAAAATAATACGTAATCTATATAAATAAGAATTAAATATTACTGTTGTGGGCTGAATTTGAATTTAAACGGCATCGGAAGTGTTGTTCATCTTAATGACCCCGGAAACTATAGATTAAACACTAATATTGGTCATTTTCGATCATTTTTATGTCCCCCTCCCCCAAGTTGTATCGTCAAAGTGAAAAGATAAAAACCTCATCTATGTTGAAAATTTGATCGAGATCGGTCGGATGGTTTAAGAGTTATGAAGTCACAAACATAGCCACTTTCATTTTTTATATAATAGATAATAAGTATAATAATTTGAAATACCTCATATTGTTTATGTACTATATGTATGTTTCATAATGTAAGAGTTATATCGAATGGAGTGTTTTAGTTTTTTAGTTGAATACAAATTCCTATCATACATTTCTCTTAGAAAAATATGTGCATTGATTCGTAGGTTTATCCGGACAAGCAGTTCAACTGACAGCCAACTACTTCCCACTACTGTCCAGCACTGACTGGTGCTTATACCAGTATCGAGTAGATTTTGCACCCGAGGAAGATAGAACAGCTGTGAGGAAAGCTTTGCTTCGAAATCAGAGGCAGGAAATCGGCTGTGGATATATTTTTGATGGAACGATGATGTTTACATCGCACAGATTACACCCTGATGTACGTATTTTCTTTGCTGTATGTGTATATGTACAGGATATTTTATTTGTTTGTGCTGAAGGGAAACGCGTGCTGTTTTTAAAGTTATGGTGACCAAGGTGTCTATCGGTCATGAAAGTCACGAAAGTCATGAAAAAGTCTTGAAATCAGAAAAAGGTCCTGAAAGTCAAGAAAAAGTCACGAAATTTAAATTTTAGGTGACGATTTTTTTTTTAAATCTATACAAAGCACAGACTGAAAATTTTGTTCTATAAGACATCATAATTCTCCACTAAAAATGTCTTCATGATGGGCTTTAGACGCTACTGAATCGCAAGCAAAGTTCTTCTATTCGGCCTAATTTGAACCCAAATTCGCTCTTGAGAATGTTAGGAAATTGTATGGTTTGGTAAAGAAAAGGTCACTAAAAAGTCACGAAATTTCATTGTGGAATTTTACTAGACACCCTTGTGATTCTGTAAATAATAATAATAATAATAAGGGTATCAATTAGTAATAACTTATTAAAGAGCATCTTCTTTAAAACAATTTAATGATTTTCTTACACTGATTGAAAGAACGGGAATTATACAGTAGTAAGATGGTGTGTATTTTAATTATCAAATATGCGCCGAAGCTGTTGATACATAATCGGAATTTGCATGTACCGACATTCGTGTGCTTTTCCGAAGATTTTTTCTTTCTCTCTTTCTTTTTCAAGTTTATTTGAAGCCATAGGTGTTCTTCGTCAGGACAAAAGTAAAATTAAAACAAGAGTGACATTGAAGAACAGCCTAATGACACCCATTGAATTTGTAAGCACTTACAACAACGTTTTACAAGGTGTCACGTACCTGCTATGCCTTCCCTTTATAGAATAGCAGATTGACGCCGCCTAGTAGAAGGTATTTGTAAGCGTGTTTCTTACAGGTTCAATAGATATCAGTATGTGATTCTTTAGTTTTACTAGGGGGTGCGGTGGCTCAGTGGTAGAGCGTTCACCTCCGGTCCTTGGGGTCCCTGGTTCGATCCCAGCTCGCACCGTGTTGACTTTGTGGTGGACAAATACCGTGTTCGTGGGTTTTCTCGGGGTTCTCCCGTTTCCTTCCACTTTCTTCATTCCATCATTTCATTCATTTCTCATCTTCACCGTCTCCTTTAGCTTAACCGCCATAACCGCGGGACGTAGAACTTACAGATTTCATTTCATTTCTTTAGTTTTACTCTTTGTTTATGTTTTCTGAACTTTACTTTTGCGAGGAATAGTTTAAACTTTAAAGAATGTCTGGAAAACATGCGGGACAATGAGTACTTGCAATTTTTGAGTGCTTATATTAGTTAGTTTTATTACAGCTAAAAAACTCCTGTTCAGTATTAACATCTGTAAGAAAGTGGCATGGACCTAGCATGCGTTCACAAGCTGTTGTGAATTAACGTCGATCGCGCTTTATATATATATATATATATATATATATATATATATATATATATATAAACTTTAGAAAATGGAACGCCAGCTCATCAAGCCTAGCTTGTGAAGTAAACTTGTCGCTAGTGCACATAGCATCCCATGAGGAATTTGAGGTTCAAATATCTCCTGAATCACTAATAATTATAAATAAATAAAAGTAAAAAAAATATATCCACTCACTCTTTTCACACGGGGTTCTCTCTTTTCACCTCTACTGAAATGTGAAAATTAGTTTTTAAAATACAAAATTCTATTTATTATGTTAATCTTGATTTGAATTTTAACAAAAGAAATCGTTCTCATAAGAAAGGTAATGGTAATTGATATAAACGTTATTTTGATTAAATTACTTTTGCGAAGTGTGGTTTTACTAATCGAATTTATTTTCATGAAAATGACAGGAAAAGGTTAAACTTAATTGCCAAAATGTATTAGTACTCATAAATCCTCAGCTATTCAAATCAAAGTTAATTTTGAAGTGTCTTAGAATCGTCGTTGAAAAACACAAGTCTCTCACACGTACACCACACTAGAATTCTTTGTAAAATGTTTTCAGAAAACTATTTAGGTTATAATGTAACAATTTAATCTTATGACAAGGATTTCAAGTGATGTGCATCACTACAACAATAAACAACCATCAACTTATAGTATTACACTCACCTGATCACAATATGGAGGAAGGGATAGTACTTTAAGTTATCTCTTCGTTGCTCTGTTACTCTTGACTGGAGTTGACCGTTTCACTATAACTCGACAAGTTTCAAACCAAGATGCGCAGATCGCTGCGGAGCACTTCGTATTCCGCCATCCTCCCCACTACTCTTCCATCCACTGCTCTGGCTTTGAAAGTTCCAGTGATAGTAACTCAGGAAACTTATATTACAACAAATATCACCTGCTAAAATAAATGACAAATATTACCGTGTAGCGTTACAGTACCGAGTCGTAATTCTCATATCAGTGGTCCATTTCATTTAATCCCGCTTTTGAAAATGCGTTGCGGTATTAGCTCTTCGTATTCTACGGTAGTATATTCGCGTATGTTCGTTATTAAGCTTTATAATGAAGAGAAACCAAAAGGCGAATGACTTAATTTTCTGGATGCCACATTAAAGACTGACCTAAGAGCCGAGCCTACTAGAACATTACGATACTGAATCAGGGGCGAATACAGAACGGGGGCGCATCTTTCTGAAAGAGAAGTATTTCTGTCTTACTTCAATGAGACGAGTTGACAAAAGTATTTTTGTCAATATAAGACAACAAATAAGCTGCTCTCAGTCTGTTGTTAGTGCAAAGTATGTCTCAAGTGTTATAATGTTTAACATTTTGCGCCCCCCATCCTTCTGAGTAAGAATGAATAATTATTCAACTTCCAAGGCCGAAGGTACAACTTGTGGGGAAAAAAAAAACTGATAATTAGTAGAGAAAACTTTGTTCAACGATTTCTTTTATTTCAGCTAGTTCTTCTTCCAGAAGTGCGGATCAAAATATTTGGCATAGTTACAATTAAAATATTTGATTTAATTATCACCCTAGGTATACGTTCGAGACAAGACGAGACGAGACATAATTTTTACGGAAAGATTCGAGACGATACAAAATTCTTGCAATAGAATCATATACATTTTTCGAGACGAGATATCACTTTAAACAAAATAGTTTCTAGTCGAGACAACTTCAAATCTTGTCTCGTGCGCATCACTAATCAATCAGTAAATATACAAAATTAAATGTATTATTCTATAACGCAAGGTGTTCCCGGTGGATGAGTGTGTAAGCTCGTAGTCTTGTAATCAAGGCATGCCAGGTTCGATTCCCGGTGGGGATACGAGTGGTTCGGATCCCACATTAAACTGTAGACCTTGTCGTTAGGACGTCATTTTCATCTCATGGAAGGCAATAGCAAACCACCATGGGTCACACCTTTCACAGGGAGCTGCTGCAGGTCAAAGATCTGCTTTCAGGCAGAACACGTCATCATAATCATCATTCTGTATAGGCCTATATAAAGATGTTTCCTTCTAACCATAGCTCTGTAATAATGAAATGAAGTGAAATATTCAGTTTAACGTCCCACGTTATGCATCGAAGCTAAGGGTGATGATGAGGAATGAGTGAAATGGTGGAATGAAGAAAGAGAGTAAACGGGAAAACCCCGAGAAAACCCATGCACACGATGTTTGTCCACCACAAAGCCCACTTGGCGAGAACTGGGATCGAACCAGGGACTCCACGCACCAAAGGTGAACGCTGTACCAGTAAACCACCGCGGCCCCTTGTAGCTCTGTCATAATTGGGAATGTTTAAAGTCCGAATCTTACTTTTTTAGTAGGTAAACAACCTCATGGTAGAGGTCTGCACGAGCTCGGGCCTAGGGCCGGACTTGGGCCGGGCCCGGGCCGTAAATTTTTAAGTAAACAATCATATTTGTCGGGACCTTTTCGGGCATAATACAACGATATTTTCTGGAGAAATTTTTAACGCACACCTAAATTTGTAACTTGAGACGCCCACACTTAAAATCACTGTGCAATTGAGTTGAGTTGATTTTGAGTTTAACGTCCCGTTCAGCAGCGAGGCTATATGAGACGTGGACCTACTGATTAACGTGGAATCCGAACCACATGAGCTCCCGCCGGGAATCGAACCCGGGTCTCCCACGCCAAAGGCGCGTACGCTAACCGCTTAGCCACGTAGGAGCTCCACTGTGCAATTGAGAGAAAAGCTGTGTAATAGAGAAAAAACTAAAAGTAACAGAAATAAATATGCTTAGCTTGTCTAAGTGAAAATACTGCTTCTTACACTGAATTAAAAGGAACAAGAGCATTGGGAACAACCTGTCTTGGTTTTTTCAGACAATGTCAGTTTATATTATATGAGAATTTATATAATTACTCTTTTTTTTTTAAAGAGAGAATTCATAGTTAACTAAATGTAAACGATAACCTTTATTTCCTTGTTGTCTTTGAATCATGAAAGCTTTTAAACTGCAAAATTAAACATCTAATTGTTGCAAATAAAAAAATACAATTTTGCCTTAATTGTTAAGTTTTTGTAATTCGGGCGTATTTCGGACTCATTTGATTATCACATGGGGTCGGGCCTAAATGCTAAAACATATTTCTAACTCGGGTCGAGCCTCATTTTATTAATTCACGGGCCAGGCCCGTGCAGACTACCTCATGGATACACTGTAAGCAGTGACGCTTTCCGACGGGACGATCCCTTCAAGCCTTCTGAAGGGAAAAATTCTCTTTTTATTATTTTTTAATTGGTATGAACCGGCAAGATAATTTTTCCAATTTATTAAACCAATAATTTGCGACTATACGGTGCGGCAATGCGACTGAAGACGGGCGGCATTCTTTCCATAATCTCACCATATACACAAAATACAAAAGTAACGAACTCTTCACTTCTCTCCCAACAAGCCTTCCGCGACCTGGTTTCAGGATGTCATTGCCGAATATATCTTTGAAACAGAAATGGACTTGTTGGTAATAAAATGGGCGGCACTGTCACAAAAAAAAAAGCTCCTAAATAGATCAAGGTTGCTCCGCCCTGTCAAAGATAAAATGTGTGCTTCGGTTCAATGACCACACTTAAGGGTTGAGAAAGGTGAGCACCTTATCGAAGTTCAGGCGAGGAATCAGTGGTTTGTTAAAACTGCTGGCATTAGTGTGGCCCCGTCTACCCGATTGATTTGTGTCGAAGAAGTTGTTGTTCTCGGGGGTGTTTCTCTGTTTTCTAAGTAGTGTCTTTCTTTCGTGTGTTTGCGTTTCAGAGCAGTAGTGAGTGTGTGAAGCGCATTACGTGATTATTGTCTGTGAAAATCAAATCATGTCGGGTCCGTCCAAATCCACAATGTGCTCCGGAAAACCTCTTAGAGGGCAAGCCAGAGAAATTGTTTTCAATGTTGCAACGTATTTGCAAAATCAAAAAGAGTTATATAAACTTAAGTATAATGTTGTCGAATCCACAAGCGCTGCCACGGGATTATCTAAATTGATGGTTTCTCAAATTTTAAAAGAAGGGAAACAGTTGCTGGCTAAAGGTGAGCTGAATTTCTCTACACCGACAGGTAAAAAGAACCCAAGGAAAAAGCGAATACAAACAGATGATTTTGCTAAAGGTGCAATTAGGCGAAAAATTCGTGAATTTTACGCAGTAAAGAAAGTAGTTCCAACATTACGAAAACTAACTAAAGCTATAAGAGAAGACGGCATATTAGATTGTAGCAGTGAGTATTTAAGGTTTATAGGGTTTAGGTGGAGAAAATGTCAGTCAAGGAGAAAGATTTTGATTGAAAATCCGAACATTGCTGAGTGGCGTGCACGATATTTAAGGGACATGCGTGAATACAGAAAACAAGGTAGGCCAATTGTATATGTTGATGAAAACTACATTCACGCATCACATTCAGTACCTGCGTGTTGGCAAAGTGAGAGTGAAATAGCTGTAACATAAACTGTTGGAAAAGGGCCACGTCTTATTATTGTCCATGCAGGAGGGGAATTTGGGTTTGTTGATAATGCTCTATTAATGCTCAAATCTAAGCAAAAAAAATGGAGATTATCATGATGACATGAACAGTAGAATTTTTTCAAAATGGATTGATGAAAAACTACTTCCCGAAAACAGCTTTGTTGTCGTTGATAATGCCAGTTATCACAATGTTCAAATCAAAAAAAGACCAACTATGTCTTCACTTAAAAGCGACATGATACAGTGGCTATCAACGACAGACAAAACTATAAACGAAACCGAATTTGAAGCGGAGAATAGAGTAAACACATTGTAGAGAATGAACAAAAGACAACTGTTCTTAAGAATTCAAAGTGTGCCTTATGTGAAACAATACGTGATTGACAAGAAATTTATAAACGCGGAGCACACTATAATAAGACTTCCACCTTACCACGCAGACTTACATCCTATTGAACTTGTGTATGGGGAAATCAAGAGCAAAGCAAGGCAATGCATTTCCGATTCACTGGACGCAAAGAAAGAATTACTGGGAAAGTTATTTAATGAATATTCACCACAGAAATGGGTAAAATGTTGTGAACACGTGAAAAAAATTGAAGATTCTTACTTTGAAAGAGGCGGACTTATGGATGAGCGTGTAGATGAACTGATAATTAGATTTGATGAAACCGATTCAGACTCAGATTCATCGGCTAATACAGACTCAGATGAGTGGGAGAGTGAAACTGAAGGAAAAATGGAAAACATTTAGAAGGTGAGCTATGTTCTATCGCTTATTTATTTTTCATTAAAATTCATTGCGAACTTTTCCACCTTTTTTATTCATATATTACGTTGGTAAGAAATGTCCCTGATCACACTTAATTCTTTAAATATTCAAAGAGAAAATATTAAAATGCACGAACAATTTAATGCAGTCAATATACAGCATTTACACTCAAATGTAGAAAATCCTCAGACCATTCCGCTCCCTGCAGTTTGCAATACTGCAAAACATCATCGTCGCGGAGAAGAGAGTGGGGAAATGTAGGATTAGATGCGCAACAGGTCTTTACTATAGGTTCAGTAATCCCGGTGACGAGTTAGCTGCTTTATTGATCGGACATAAATGATGAATGTTAGGAAGAATTTCAACTTGTAATTTACGCATTAGAAGACATCGTAATGGTTACTAACAGGCTATAATTTGGTTATTAGAAGACATCGTAATGATGACTGATAGAGTATACTTTGATTATTACAAGACATTGTTAAGACTGATAGGCTGTAATTTGGTATTAGAAGACACCGTAAATGTGACTGATAGGCTTAAAGCCTAAACGTATTATTCTAACATGTTTGTATTACTACACGTCATTAAAGCAATTCTCTGATATGTATACTTAATATAAAAGGCCATAATTCGTGGACTAAAAGAATTACTATCTTCGTATCTTCTGGCAAACAGGTTATTAATTTTTTAGCTCTGAAACTATGTTCTGTAATACTTGCTACTATTAGATTACCTCAGAGAGTGTGTATCAAAGAAAAATAAGTTTTAGATTTGTACACCGTTTCACATACGGATTCTCGTTACATAAAATATATGAATCAGTATCAGTTAACGAAACATTAAATTATATGTGCAGTTATTAAGAAGTGAACTCAATTAAAAGAATATTGATAACATAACATTTGACACTTGACACAAACTATGCCATTTAAATCAGCAAAAAATATTAACAGCACATTTGAAGATTTCATGTCAGTGATTTATTACAGTTCAGAGAGTAATCAGTCATCATTTATAGTACTGGAACGGATACCAAAATAGTTCATTACATCCTGGTTGTGTATTTTTGCTCCCACATTCTAATCACCACTATCACAGCCATTTTGACTCTTTTTCCCAACTGCTTTCACTTGCAGTTACACGTTGCAAGTGGATGGAGAAGTTATAAAAGTGGCCGAACAAGCGTGACGCACAAATAAGGAGCAGGACGTGCTTTAACATCCACCGCTTACTCGAACGCTATAACAATCAAGGCGATCAAGTTTTTAGGAGAATCGTCACGGATTTCTCATTACGAGCCAGACTCCAGAGAGAAAGTATGAAGTGAAAATACCCAATATCACGAATGAAAAGGAAATTAAGAACCCCAACTGTCAGCATATTTTGGGATTGGAAAGGGCCTATATTGGAAGACTATCTGGAAAAGGGGCGCAAAGTTGACAGTGCAAGATATAGTCACTTGCTTGCCAGCAATTTGCACCTTACTGCGAGATTTATGTCGAAAACACTTTCTGTCGCTTGATTACCTTCCTCTGTTCTTCATAAACTCTCATAACCAACAGTGCGACATGTTCTTCTTGCAACAGAAGAAAGGAAAATAAAGCCATTGAGATCAAACTTTTGTAGCATTACAACAACAGTATAACTTCGTAACATGAAAGGGCAGAACGCAATGCGTACAATCTAAAGAAAAATATGGCAAAGTTGATGATACATTTTTGACTTTCTCTCGTATGTATCGGTTCCTGTAAACTAAATATGCCATATTTTCTAAAGAAAATTTCCAAGACCCAAGGTATTTGATGAAATGGATGTGTTCCAAGTTGAATCGAAGCTGTTCTTTTATACACCCTTTCCCATTCTTTCTCTCTCTCTTTTTTTTTCTTTGTTTCTTTTTTCTTTGTCTGTCTTTCTTTCTCTTTCAAGGGCCCAGTGCACTCACATTATTTTGGCGCTCTACTTGACGAATGGGGATAAGTACAGGCCTCAGATATTGTGAGTTCTATTGGCTCAAATATAACTGCATATCCAGTGAAGCCCTTAGAGTTTTAAGGGTTCAAGTAACTTATTACGATAACGGAATTCGAAAATGTCGGAAAATTAATCCATATAACACACAAAAATACTTAGCAAACAATGATAAAAGAGAATGAGTTTCTGCCTTTTGTTCGTAGTGGAAAGCTTTAGATTTTGGTTATGTTTACACAGTGTCATATAAATGATTAGCAATCATCTGAAATTCCAGCCGCATTTGCCAAAGTCAGTTATTAATGATTTTTTTCCCTCTTTATTAAAATGATTTTTTCCCTGTTTATTAACTTTTCAGGTTCTTCAAAATACGACAGCAACTAATAACATGACTACTACATATTCTATGAGATATACAAGTACTGAGATCTTGTAAGAGTGCGTCAGAGGGAAGTTAAGAATTTGTAAATTTTTTTAAGGGAGGAAAAGAGTTGACCTTCGTGTTTAAAGTGTATCAAATAAATACTTTCTTCCAGGTTTACAAAATAAGAAAATACCTCTAGTTAATTACAATGTTCTGCAAGAAGACACATAAAAAGAATCACTAATAAGACTCGCTAGAGGAGTATCATTTGTAGCAAAAATGTCCCTTGGAACACCTTGAGATTGGAAAAAATTGCTAAGCTTTTGATTTTATGTAAAGTCACCTTTCTCCTCTGGCTAGAATGGATCACTTTTAATGTATTGTACATAAAATAATATAGATTCAGGATTTTTAAATTGGTTTTAAATATAGATTCATGTGCTTAATACTTGTAGTTAGCCGTCAAATTCATAATTTAACTACGTCAATGGCATTCATTTCTTGCCTTTCAACAGGCTATTCGTTTTGCAAGTATAATAATGAATTCATATCTTATTGATTTGCTCTATGTACAGGGTGAGTCAAAAGTCCTTGGGCACCTGCATAAGTTTAAAAATCGACGGGAAAAGTAAAAAGTGGTGATGGGAACAGAGGTTTCATGAGGGGCCGTAACTTTTGGAGTGTATGTCATTCATGGCCGCCATTTTGGATTTAAGTTATTTTTTTTAATGGGAAGGGGGTGTATGACACATCAAATAACACTAGCTTAAGTTCAGGAATTTAGTGGTATATTTTTTTTTTTCTATCTTGTACAGTTTAGAAGTTATTAATGTTCAAAGGTGGGAAATTACCTTGATACTGACTCAGTTCTTTCTTTGTTCCAGGTGATTTAAAATGGGTCTGACACGTGAACAGAAGATCGAAATCATCCTTATATCAGGGGAACGCAGCTACCGAACAATAGCAGCTGACTACAATAGACGGCACCCAGACAGAGAACCGGTGTCGCATAGCACGGTGGCTCACGTGATCACCAAATTCTGGGAGACTAGCTCTGTTCAAGATAGGGCACGTAGTGGGCGACCAAAGACTGCCACCAATGAGGAAACTGCAACGGCGGTTGTTGCGTCGTTTGTGAAAAGTCCTAAACGAAGTACCCGTCGTGTGTCCCTAGCATGTGCAATAAGCCAATCCTCCGTTGTCCGGATATTGCACGCCAATCAGTGCCATCCTTACAAGCTGCACATGCAAGATAAACTGAACGAGGATGACCCTGATCGCCGGTTGGAATTCTGCATGTGGGCTACTGAACAACACAAACTGGATCCTGCGTTTGCCAAGGGCATACTGTTCAGCGACGAGGCGTATTTCACTTTGAACGGGGAGGTTAATCGACATAATTGTCGATACTGGTGTGACGCAAACCCGAACTGGGTTGACCCGAGTCGAGAACATAGTCCAGCGAAGGTGATGGTGTGGTGTGGCATATGGGACACCCGCATCATTGTGCCATTTTTAATTAGAACACCTTGACTGTTCCACAGTATCTGATGCTGCTGCAGAACCTTGTGTTCCCTGCCACACTGCACGCTGACGGCGTTTTCCCATCTTATTTTCAGCACGATGGAGCCCCTCCACACTATGGACTTGGTGTCCGTGAATGGTTAGATGAACAACTGCCAGGGAAGTGGATTGGTCGCCTTTGGTCCCGTGGAGTGGCCGCCCAGATTCCCTGACTTAACGCCCCTTGATTTTTATCTATGGGGACATCTTAAGAAGCAGATAGTGTATGCTGAGACAATCCGTGATTTGAGACACCTGGAGGAACGCATCCAACAAGCCTGTGACCAAATTTCAGGAGAATTCTCCTTCGTGTGCAGTCAGAGTGGTTGCGGCGACTACAGTTATGCATTGCACGGGATGGACAACACGTAGAACATGTGTTGTAGCATTCAGTATCAAGGTAATTTCCCACCTTTGAACATGAATAACTTCTAAACTGTACAAGATAGAAAAAAAAAAACAAAACAAATTACACCACTAAATTCCTGAGCTCAAGCTAGTGTTATTTGATGTGTCATACACCCCCCTTCCCATTTAAAAAAAATTGACTTGAATCCAAAATGGCAGATTTCAAGATGGCGGCCATGAATGACATACACTCCAAAAGTTACGGCCCCTCATCAAACCTCTGTTCCCATCATCACTTTATACTTTTCCCGTCAATTTTCAAGCTTATGCAGGTGTCCAAGGACTTTTGACTCACCCTGTATTATTCTTACATACGTGTTGTTTCAATCCTCATATAAGCAAACTTCACATAATAATAATAATAATAATAATTGAATTTTCTTCCCTGTTTTTCAGCCAATGGAGCTATTTTCACCTAGAGAAGGAGATACTCCTGTAAGAATTGAAATAAAACTGGTAGGGGATGTTGCTGTTGGCGATTACCATTATTTACAGTTTTTTAATATTCTGATGAGAAAATGTTTAGGACATCTGAATCTTCAGTTGGTAGGAAGAAATTTTTTCGATGCTGCCGCTAAAGTTGAAGTGAGAGAGTTTCGCCTTGCACTGTGGCCAGGATACGTCACCAGTATTCGCCAGCATGAGTCTTCTATCCTGATGTGTGCTGAGATTGCTCATAAGGTTATGAGAAATGACACTGCTTTTCAACTTTTGGAAGAATGTATCCGAGAGAGTCCACAAGATTATAAGGTAATGAAATATTCATTTATTATGTAGAAAATATCAATAAGTGCAGAAATGTTGGAAATAAATGAGATCGATATTTTTGACGTTCAGCTATTAGTAGCGTCAGGCAAAATTTTTCGCTGGTTAAAATAAGAAAAAATAGTAATATGTTCCGTTAGTCAGTCATGTTTTACTATTACTGAAGCGCTCTTGAATTGTTAGAAAGAAAATATAATGAAAAATCAGTAAATAATAAATAATTTATGTAAATAAAAATTAAATATTACTATTGTGGGCTGAATTTGGATTTCAGCGGCATCGGAAGTGTCACTGTTCATCTTAGCGACCCCGAAAACTATGGATTCGACACTAATATCGGTCATTTTCGATCATATATATATTTATATTGCCCTCCCCTTTCCCTAAGTTGCACCATTAAAGTGCAATAATAAAAGCCATACCAGGCCCGAACCTCATCTATGTGACAACTTTGATCGAGATCAGTCGCGTGGTTCAGTTATTAGTTTTGTTTATTTTTATATATCTTCCACTTCCCAACCCCAATGTCGTACTGTCAAAGTGAAATGATAAAAAGCATCCCAGGCCCGAACCTTATCTATGTTTCTACAAATCTATGTTGAAAATTTGATCGAGATCGGTCGGGTGGTTCAAGAGTTTTGAAATCTCACACACTGTTACTTTCATATAGATAGATAGATACTATGCAATACTCTGATAAATGAGTATGTTGTGATTGCATTGTTTCATACCTTCATTGCGCCGTTGAAGTCGTTTTTGTCCTATCAGCTGTCTTTGCCAGTTCTCTAAACGTATTCTCTGAGTACGATGGCATTAAGTAAAGTCTTTCAGTAAGTTATGAGGTGGGTACGAAAGCGTGTGGTGGCCAGGAGCAATCTCTCAAGTCGCTGTATTGTCCGAATCAGTTTCAAATAGCAGATACATTATACAAGGACATTGTGTTGTCCTGAAAGCCTGCTACCATCTTAAAGATTCTTGTTGCCTGCGGTATTAACTATGTGGAATGTGGAAGTATCGCATGTGAATGATGGAACCCAATTTTTTCCCATTTCATTTTTGCTGCCGATACCCATCAGTTCATACATTTCCTTTACAACTTCTTGGTGCCATCCTTGGAATTAACTGTACTCTACTATTAAGATAAAGAAAGAAAGAAAAATGAAACTTAAATAAATCAAATATGGATTTATGTGGTGTATTAAATTTTTCGGTGCTAATAGGGTGCTTAACGGGCGTCGTGGTGCGCGTGGCTCACGATCAGATTGTCCATAGGAACACACATGTTTTTAGTGTTGATCCGTCATTGTAAGGTATTGGGAATTGTTTAGACAAAGTCGTAGGCGATGTCGGTCTAGAAAGACAAAAATAATGTTGGCAGCCGCTGAGCTGACACATTTGAATGCCACCACCTCACCGGCTGTAGCTTGTTCATATGCTGCAGTGTCCCAATGTTTTCCCGCTTAATAAACTGTTTATTACTTCTACATATAATCTAATATTTAATAATCTTGGAGACATTTTAAAATTCACGAGTGAACAAGCATCCTACAAAGAAATTGAATACACTTGTTTTCTAGTGAAGTGATATCAAGTCGATGATCTTAAACTAGTAAATATTACAATGAAACTAACAATATGTATGAGCAACCTCACAAAACCTCACTTGAATACATAAATCCTTCTAAATCATCAAAGTATCATGTAACATATTTATTTGAGTAGCCTTTCGCTGACAGTTCTCACCCAGCAATATGGTTCTAGACGTAGCACGTTAGTCTCGAACTTCTACAAATTCTCCTTGCTGGTCGAGTGATGAGCGCGAGTGCCTTTGGTGCAAGTGGTCACAGGTTCAATTCTGGGTGAGAGAGCGCAAAAATTTATTTTACAGTCATTTACTTTCATTAATCATCTGTCTCCTTTAGCCTAAATGGCATTACTGTGGGATGATAAACGAAAGTCCATTTCTTTTCGAATTTCTAATATAAAAAATGTTTATATGCAGAACATTTTATGTAGTATGGTAAACTTTCTCCACAAGTCGGGATCGAGAAACTGCGCATAAACAGTATTTAGATAGAGATGTTCAAGAGGGAACACAGGCAGAATCTGCCGAGCAGACAACAAAGGATTGGCTTCTAAACCTGTGGCCGGAAAACAGGTCAGAGAGACAGAAAAGAGAGAACAGATCTCTCAGGTTGAGGGCAGGAAAGAAGAGGATATGCGCAATGTACACTCATGTCCAAAATGATTGTCGCATATCTATAACTACCTTGTTAAGAATATAATTTGATAATGATTTTGCAGGGTACTTTTAATACTAATACTATGTGTATAATCGGGAAATGTATATTTGTGGTAAATCTCATAGGAAAAGAATGATAAATACGAAAATAAGAATGAGTAAAGCAAATACTCATTCTAAATAAACAAGAAAGATTTATTTTCTCATCTGCTTCAGAAGCTGGAAAGCTTCAAGCGCACTTTCCCACAAAGCATCATTGTCCACGTACCGTTTCTTCGTGACATGTGATTTTAGGATATCCCATAGGACCTTGTATTGTGTCGTAAGGTCTAAACTTCAAGGCGGCTAAGGATAAGGGCCTGGTGAATTTGGGGATCCACGTCCTGTCTACCACCAAGGAACTTCGTTCAGGCGTTCACGAACAGCAAATGCAAAGTGGACGGGTGCTCCATCGTGTTTGTTGATGCCCAGATTCTGCAACTGTGGAAGAGGCCAGTCATTCAGTATCTCCAGATAAATAACTTAGGTCATGGGACTCTCAAAGAAGTGCATTCATCAGAGAACGCGCTTCCGACTAGAAATGGTGGAGAAAGCATACAAGAAGATCCTTTATGCTTCCTGCCGGCGGGTTTAAGTCATCGTTGGGTAGTTCACTGATTGTCATTGGCCAGAACGCGTGCAGGCCGAAGTCCATTTTTATGTGGAGCTGCATTGTGCCTTGCGATTCTGCAGAACGCTTTCTAGTCGACTTCCAGGTGAACGCATTACTGACGCACTAACTTCTGCATACGTTTCCTTTCGTGTTGACGGACAAGCACAATGAGGGACATCCAAAACACTTTCCAGGCGAAAAGCTTTCTTTTCTCATATGATCAAAGTCTTCGTTACCGAATTGTTCACAAACTTATCCATCCACCAGCGGCATACTTTCGATGTTGTGCTTTCATTCGTGGACACACACACGTGCTACTAAGCGCTCCTCCAAAGTGAAGTCACTAGTATTTGCCATTGTTGATCACCGAACACGGAAAGGCAAGACAATGAATTGGTCAGCGCACAGACTTATTCTTTTCACTCCGTGTGCAGCCACGTGGCAGTTATGTGGCAATCACTTGACAACTCCCGTGAGAAGCACTGTTGATATATCAATGATCAGGATGGGAGGTTCAAGTCTTAAATATCTTAACATCTCACATTGTTACACGTATTTAGTTCGGGTGTATCGGGATTTTTTGGCCACCCTGTATAGTAGTTCAAAACCAAAAGATGAAATTCTGTAGTTTAATGTCCCACTTTATGCCCTTTGTGCTAAAGGAAACATTTAATTAATGAAAGTGAATGTTAGTGAAATATTATTATTATTATTATTATTATTTTTTTTTTTTTTTTGCTTACCCACAAGAAATCGAACCCAAAACCAAGTGCATCAAAGGCATATATGCTAGCCACTAGGCCAGCGAGAAGGGCTTGTAGAAGTTCGAGGCTAACGTGCAAATAAGATTTTCCATAGACTAAAATATTAACTCCTATACACTTTGATGTCTGCCGCTCATATTTCGCATTTTTATTAATCTCGGTTGGTACTTTACGAATGTATATAACATATCTAGATCTCCGATTGTTGGGAGAGAACGTTTACTTATAAACAGCTACTATATATCACTTCACAATTGTGAACAAATTTACTCTGCAGAATTAAATACAGTTTCAAACTAGTTTCGTGCTCCTGTATTTCTCATGCACAGAAGAAAACATGGCTCAGTGCACTATGCGACCTTATTAGAGATATCACATGCTAACATGCCTGGAGATTTCTTCGGCGTCAATTGTTAACTTACTTCGTTTGCTGTCCTCTTATACAGTTTCAGAAACTCAAAGGCTCAGTTCCTTTTCTCCAAAAACCACAAAACAGCACTCAAATAATGTCAACGGACAAATCCCTCCGTTGGCAAAACTCATCCGTCAGTGCTTGTACGACGTTGCCGTATTTATTTCCAAATTGTCAAGAAAGGGGTCTGATGGTCACTGACTATTTTTTCTTTCTTTCTTTTTTTTTTGTTCCAATTTTTAAAGATCTTTTTCACAACTCACTTTTTTTTTACTTCCCCGTAACTCAGATTTGCTGTGAAGCTAGAGCAGTGTACCACAACAAGCATAAGCAACTTCCCTGAATGCTGATTGATTACTATAGCAATAGAATAATAAGCGCTATATAAATAGTGACCATTGACTGTAGCAAAACCAGGGAAATGTACTGTAATAGACACACTCTCAAATTTTGATAAACGCTGAAGTCTATTGTGTAACACAAATCGAATACTATTACCATTATAATAATAAATGCGTCTAATATACGAGGGCGGGGTGAAAAGTTCTCGGCCTGACCCAGAGATGGTACTCCAATCAGCAAAATTTTACTGTTCTTGCTTGGGGGTGCTTTTCAGTTGTTCGTATAACAAGTGTCAACTTGTTCTCTCAAGTAGTTTGTATGTGGACATTTTTGTAGTTAGACGTCTTGCGTGTTAGTTGTGAAAATGAATAAACTAGAATATGGTGCGGTAATCAAATTTTTCGTTTTGGATGGATTAACCCCTACGGAAGTTCATCCAGAGTTGACAAAGGTTTACGGGGACTCTGCTTCTTCCATGTCAACTGTTAAAAAGTGGGCAACTGAATTTAAACGTGGTCGCACATCCCTCGAAGATGACCCACGTGAAGTAAGGCCGAAAACCGCAACCACACTGGAAACAATCGAAAAAGTGCATGATATCGTGTTGGACGACAGGCGAGTGAAGGTGAGTAAGATAACTGAGAGTGTGGGGATATCGGAGGAATGGGTGCGAAACATCTTGCACAAAGAACTAGGGATGCGAAAGCTCTGCGCAAGATGGGTGCCAACCAAAAGCAAATGCGAAAACGATTTTCGCAACAATCTTTGGACCGATTCAAAAGGGATCCGACCAATTTTGTGCGGCGATTTGTGACAATGGATGAGACATGGGTTCACCCTACACACCAGAAATGAAACAGCTGCCCAAGCAGTGGATGGAAGCCGGTGGTACAGCGCCGAAGAAAGCGAAGACGATCGTATTGGCCGGAAAGGTCATGGCCAGTGTGTTTTGGGATACGAAAGTGATCCTGTTAATTGATTACCTTGCAAAAGGGAGAACAATTATAGGCGAATATTACTCCAACCTTCTTGATCAGCTGGATGCCGAAATTCGCGAGAAGAGGCCTGGCTTGAGGAAGAAAATCATCTTTCACCAGGACAATGCATCTGTGCACAAGGGTGCGTTGGCGATGGGAAAATTGCGGGATTTGTACTATTTGCTCGGCCATCCCCCATATTATCCTGATTTGGCACCATCAGACTTGTATCTGTTCCCAACTTGAAGAAATTTCTTTCTGGGAAGCGCTTCACATAGAATGAAGAAGTTGAGAGAGTCGTGGATGACTATTTTCACAACCTTCCAGACTCTCGCTTCCGGGAAGGAATACTGATAGAGAAACACTGGACCAAGTGCATTGAAGTTCAGGAAGGTTATATCGAAAAATAAAATCATTTTTGAACTGAAATTCGCAATCTTTCATTGTCAAGCCGAGATTTTTTCATCCCCGCCCTCGTAGTGCTGTCCACGAAACGAGACAAGAAATAAGGTTTCCTTGTCTCATCCCTTAAATTTTGTAAGTGATATCTCGTCTAGGGATGGCCAAAATATCCGGATAACGGATATCCGGATAAGAAATTATCCGGTATCCGTTTTTGAGGAAACGGATAATCCGGATAACGGATAATATCCGGATGACGGATAATATCCGGATGACGGATAACGGATAATATCCGGATGACGGATAATATCCGGATGACGGATAACGGATAATATCCGGATAACGGATAATATCCGGATGACGGATAACGGATAATATCCGGATGACGGATAATATCCGGATGACGGATAATATCCGGATAACGGATAATATCCGGATGACGGATAACGGATAATATCCGGATAACGGATAATATCCGGATGACGGATATCGGATAATATCCGGATGACGGATAACGGATAATATCCGGATGACGGATAATATCCGGATGACGGATAACGGATAATATCCGGATGACAAATAATATCCGAATAACGGATAATATCCGGATGACGGATAATATTCGGATAACGGATAATATCCGAATGAAGGATAACGGATAATATCCGAATTACGGATAATATTCGGATGACAAATAATATTCGGATAATGGATAAAAAATAATATCCGGATAAAGGATAATGTCCAGATGATATATAATATTCGGAAACGGATAATATTCGGATGTCAAATAACGAATTATGTCCCGATAATGAATTATATCTAACTTACGGATAACGGAGAATATTTGCGTGAAGAATATCAAGACAATTATTGAGTATCTGGAAATTAATTATTGCTGACTATAAAATAATTGTGAGATTGCCTTGTTCGGGTTTTTACAATTGGTTTTAAATACAATTTGTTTATTACAAAAAAATATAGGATAATAAGTTTCAGAATATTATATGTATATTGTGCGTGTTTGCATTTTAAACGCTTAAAATAGGGATGGGCACGAGTCGAGCCAAAGGTAATTTTCTCGAGTCGAGTTCCGAACCGAGTCGCTGTTTTGAGATCGAGTTTCGAGTCGAGTTGAGTTTGATAAATGGCCCGCTGGTTCAGCTCGTTTTAGCTCGTTTAGAAATCATTACCTCATTAGACTAGGAAGCAAAGCCATGAGATTTGTAAGCAGTAACGTGGAATATTTTTAGTGCTGCTCGCGAGATGGGACACTGCTCGTATCGTCTCGATAACGAGACGACAATAGATATTTATAACGAGACAGCTTCAAATATGGTAAGCATCAATATAAGTATATACTGTACTTCTCACCATCAAGGCTCAGACCTGCACGGTCTAAGTTTTAAGACCAAGCAGAAGCCCACTCCGGGAAGTGATGTTAACCGGCTCAACTCGGTTCAACTGAGTGAACAGCTCGAGCCGGCTCGTTGGGATAAGACATCGGCTCGGCTCAACTTAACGGACGGCTTGAGCTGGTTCGTTGCGATGAGCCATCGACTTGACTCAAGTAAGCAGGTAGCTGAAGCCGGCTCGGTTGAGATGAGCCATTGACTCTGTTTGACTCTGCTCAGGTGAGCCTTCGGTTCGTTGGGCTCGGTTGAAATGAGTCCATCGGCTCAGCTCGACTCAGTTCAACTAAGCCAATGGCTCCAGTGGGCTCGGTTAGGGTAAGCCATCAACTTGGTTCGGTTCCGCTCTGGTGAGCCACCGGCTCAAGCCGACTCGATTGGGAGGAGCCATCGGCTCGAGCCGGCTTAATTCGGATGAGCTGTTGTCTCGGCTCAGTTGTCGGTAGGGATGCGCACGAGACGAGTCGAGATTTAAAACTGTTTCGACTCGTCTCGAGAAAACGCTGTTCAAGGTTTTATATTATATATATTTAAAACATTTACATGCCGTACATATAAGCGTTTTTTAAAGAATTTACATATTACGTAGCAAATTGCGATACAAATTTCAATTTTTACGCAAATTTGTAAATTTTATAGGGCATTTTATGCACTATAATGAGTAATTATATATTCATAAAGGAAGTCCAATAAATACGAAAGTACTTGACAATTGCATTCATTATGAAGGAAATTGTGAATTACTTTCGTATTCATTGGATTTCTTCTATGAATTTATTATTATTATTATTATTATTATTATTATTATTATTATTATTTTCTCGACTACGAAGATACAAAGAAGAATAATTCAGTCACTAGTAACCTAGAAGCGAAAATGACTTCTAATTGGAAATAATAATCTAGATCTATGCATTTAATTTCGGGCAGATGCTACAGGGTACTTTAGAATTTACTGCTTTTATTATATTTATATTTTATTATATTATTGGTCAAGTTTAGCGAAATAAGAGTTTTACCACAGAGACAAATTGAACAATTAGGGTCAGAAAAACAACGCATAGACTGTTCTTTCTTCAAACATACACACACAAAGAGAGAGTCCATTTGGTCAGGATGTTTTTTCAGTTAGCTTTGTGGCGTCTCGCAAGGAGAAATCTTGCAAGTATAGTATTCATGTACAAAGGTAATATGACGCTGTGTCACAAAGATAATAAAATAAATTAATAAATAGCACTATATATATATATATATATATATATATATATATATATATATATATATATATATATATATATATATATATATATATATATATATATATATATATAGATAGATAGATAGATAGATAGATAGATAAATATATATATATATATAACGAACTGAGGAATTATTCCCTGGAGAATTCCTTTCTCACAAAACCTGCCTTATTAGCAGCCTAAATTAACAATTGATTTTTTAAAAAACATATCTTGTTTAGTATTCACAGAGAATATTTTTTTCAAAATTTAAATTTGATGGGTGCAACAGTAGACTTTTAATACATTCACAATATATCCACTGAATTGCGAAATAGTCTACCTCCAGACGCACTTAATTTCTTAACCATCCCCAGGTTAATCGAAGAGTTTGATACATTTGAATGTGACTTAAATTTATATTCGTAACTATTCTTATTAACAGTGGCGTAACTAAAGGCTTGGAGGCCTCCCAGCAAACAGCGTGGAGTGGGGCCCCTTCTCTACGTCCCACTTCATGATTTGGGGTCCCTGATGGCTTGAGCCCCCCCGCAATGTGGGGTCTGCGGGGCCCTTATTTACGCCCCTGCTTAGGAGATTATGAAGGAACGGATGTACTGTACAAAATAGAATAAAAGTATCTAATTCGGATTTATATAATCCCACAGTCCAACCCAAGAGTGAACCACAAGAGATTGACTTTCTGATTTTAAACAAGATAATGTGCCTAGCTGAGACTTTACATTGTGAAGATTATATTAGAGAAAATTATGCAAATGCAATTTTACAATTTAATAGATATTACTAAATATTGAGCCTCCCCGTGGCTATGTGGTTAGCGTACGCTTCTTCGGCGTGGGAGCCCGCGGTTTGATTCACGGTAGGGGCTCATATGGTTCAAATTCCACGTTAAGCTGTAGGTTCACGTCTCATACAACTTTGCTCCTGAAAGGGACACTAAACTATAATCTAATTTAATATTACTATTTTTTTAATGGCTTACCAAGATGACATGAATTTGACTGCCATCAAATCCGTTTTATATTTTCACCTAATCCAGTGGATATTAATATAACAATTATAACACACGAATGTATATAAATATTCAGAAACAAGTGTATACACACACACGCACGCATACCAAATATCAACACTTCAAGACTATTTTACAAGTGGTAGACTGCGCTGCATCAAGCAGTGTTATCTTCAAACAAAACTTCGTTTTTCCATTAACGTCACATATAGTCTCGCTGCTGAACGGGACGTTAAACTCAAAATCAACTCAACTTATTTTCCCATTTGCTGAGCTGAGCTGATTTTGAGTTTAACATCCTGTTCAGCAGCGAGATTATATGAGACATGGACCTACTTATTAACTTGAAATCCAAACCATATGGTCTCCCGCCGGGAATCGAATCCGGGTCTCCTACACCAAAGGCGGGTACGCTAACCGCTTAACCACGAGGGAGCTCAATCATCTTCCCATTTGTCTGCATTATTTGATTCACCCACAGATTTGTCATATATATTTGCACTTGTCATTGGTTTTAGCATTTTCGTGGAGGGTTCAAACTTGTCACAATCTGTAAACTAAACACACTCAGAAACTAAAAGAATTACGTTCATTGTGTACGATAAAGAACTTCGTGCTTGAAACGATTGTTTCATTTTTCTCTGAACATCTTTCTTCAGCAAAAGAGTCGGTTCTCTGTATTGGAAAGAGGGAAGGGCGAATTTATATTTTATGAATGGATAGCATTTTAAGAAGTATATACAAAACATGCTGCTTCCGAGCTTCCGACATAGCCCTGAAGCATTTCTTTAACTGGCTGTCCCCTGACGTTCATACCCCCTACCTTCTCAAGTTGTAAATTGAAAAGGGACAGAAACATTCCAGATAACCACATACTCAGATTTCAGTTGACAGTAATAAAACTATGGGTAGGTAGTAAACAGTCTTTTGTAGAATCACGTTTTGCTTATTTTTGAACATTTCTGTGAATTCGACAATACAACAGCGTAAATACTGACTGGTTTTATTACTCCTACTATCGATTCAACTAAAAAGGATAATTCCCGACGGTCGTTGAACTATTTAATTTTTTTTTTTCCGTTCTCCAGAAGTGAGAATCAAGATGCTAGATGCTAAATGCGTGTAAATTATGCAGGGTGGAAAAAATCATTTTGTTATTTTTTTTTATTTAAACCAAATCTTTCTCCTCTTATACTACAAATCGCGAACTGAAGAAAAAACATTAGGAATTAGTATTAAATATTAATTATACAATTTAAGTGAAAGTACCGGAGTTGAATTTTCAATTAATCCCCAATCGTTAACCTATTTCAATCCCAAACAAAGTTTCTTAAGCATTACGGAAAAAGTACAACGTTTATCAACATTGCATTTTTTCCCAAACGTTATTGATATTTGGTAGGGCATATTTTAAAAAATCAGAACTAGCTTGCGGCACGAAATACATATAAAATCTATAAATTTCGCCTAAAGTTATAAAATCTTAAATAAAATATAAATAAATAAATAAATAAAATAAAATAAAATCTGGGAACAAACAGACATGCACATAAAAGAATTTTCTTCTTAAATTCGAATGGTGATTTCCTCGTTGGAATAGTTTATGATTTACAAACCCCATGTTACGAAGAGAAGAAAGCAGGATTGCCTTGTTACCCGTTCAAAATGGGATTTTCCCTATTCATTCTCTGCATAACACTCATTTTCATACTGTGCTGTACATACATTTGAGTCTCATCGTATTATGATTATTATCCTCCATAATTGAAATAACAGAACAGAAAAGGGATTTTACTTATTTTCAATTCAAATTAATTTATTTCGGAATTTGATTTTAATAATCACTTGATTGTTTAAAAAATCAAATGATTTAAATCTTGATTTAAATAATAATGATTTATCAGAATTAATCCAATGCTCCAGATATAGCATTTGACTAAATTTTTACTAAATCCAATAAATTATTATAGACTGCCAATTGCTCACTTAGACAATTTACGAAGTTCACTTCAGCGCAACAGTTTTATACACATTAGATATCTGGATAGTTACTTAAGTGTTGTTAGCATATTTAAAGTCTATCAGATATCATGACATATAATTATTAGTTTTAATTAACTGAAATGAGAAGAAAATTAAAGCCCGCTGGCGAAAGGTTAACTATTAACTTTAAAAATACCTGTACCTTTTCGAAGTAATAAATGCTGGTATGGTATTGGTTTTAAGGAAAATACCTGTTTCTGTGTGATTAGTTACTTCGAAATAATTTTAAAAATAAGCAAAGATTTTCGAGACATTCGAGTCGAATCAAGAATTTTACGAGAAGTCTCGACTCGACTCGTGTCTCGACTGAGAAATTCGAGTCGAGAAAGAAGTTTGTCTCGACTCGAATTCGAGTCGAAATTCGAGACATGTCTCGACTCGTGCGCATCCCTACTTCTCGGTTCGGCTCCATAGCGAATGAGCTATGAGCCTAGCCGTTCGAGCCGTTGACAAACCCGGGCCGAGTAGTTTTGAACATGTTTGGCCGGCGCCCTATAACTTTTAACAAATTTTGGCTCGAGCCCGAATACTTGCTCCCCCGGGATTCAAATTCCAACCTCATGAACAACGTTCTTGCCTCCTAGACTTCACGACTACCTAAGTTGCAGTCAACTAGTTCTTCGTATTCAGATACAAACTGCCTATCTTTCATGTTTATACACGGTGTTCTAATAATAATAATAATAATAATAATAATAATAATAATAATAATAATAATAATTGTAGTAGAAGTAGTAACATTGATAATAATTATATTGTCTATATGGAATAATTCAAGAGAGTACTTGAAACTACATACAGGATTTGGCTCGACTCGACTCGAAACTCGAGCAAAATTCGAGTCGAGTTGAAGGAAATTTTTCGAGCCGAGTTCTCGAGTCGAGGTAAAAGATGTCTGTTTCGAGTCGAGTCGAGTTTCAAAGAAAACTCGCTCGTGCCCATCCCTAGCTTAAAAGTTGTAGGAAAAAAGGAAACAAAACATGTATTTAATCAATTGTAAGTGAAAAATGAAATATATCTGTTTACAACTCACTGTTATGCCGTGTAGCCTGTACAGTAAAACATTATTAATGATAGTGAATGATTATGAAGTGACTTAGTGGAATAGATTTTCAAATTTGAGACGAGTCGTAAATTTTCTGTAGTTTCGTGGGCTATAATAGTTCGTCCAAGTTTTAGGTCTCAAACAATGTTCATTGTTACATGATTCGTAATATAGAAACTATAAGTTTATGAGGTGATTATACGAACAAAATGAAGAGCATTAATAAATGTTTGAAGATATGCAAGTCAGTATACAATATACTGTAATAATAAACATATTTAAATGTTGTTACATTTTACTCTTGAGGAGTTCTTGCGCAGCGAAAGGCTATTGATCAATTCTTTATTAAATTAAGAAACCAACAGAGCATACATTTTCTACATAAATTACAAAACGAGACAAGAAAAATCGAGACCAGACGAGAAAAAAATCCGAAAATCGAGACTAGACAACAGTTCTATAATGGGTCTCGAGACGAGAAAATATTTTCTGTCTCGTCTCATTTATGAGCACCATCAAGTAACAAACATATTGTCTATTCGTAAATATGTCATCTAATAATACAAATAGCGTTGATACCAAGCGCACGTGACCTCAACCTCACGACCTGATCGTGAGTTTATTGAGCATGATGTCTAGATCATGATGTAAGTATAAAGTCGTGTGAGTAATGTCGAAAGGATGTTCTAAGAGTGAGGTCGAATGTGATAGATGTTAATGTTGTGAGTATGAAGTTAAGTGATCGTGTGGTCGAAAAGATGTTGTAAGCGTTATGTCGATTGTCGAATTGATGTGAGTGTAAGGATGAGTAAATGTAAAGTCGCTCGAAAGGGTGTTGTGAGTGTGATTTTCTAGTTATATTGTAATCATGACGCTAAGTAAGCGTAATGTCGAAATGATATTATGACAATGCGTGTGAGGTCGAGTAAGTGTAATGGCGGATTAATTAGGTAAGTATAAAATTAGTAGTATTGGCACGATTTTCTCGCCTTGTCTGGTGAAAGTGTCGTATTGTCTCGACTCTCAAACATTTTTTCTCATCTAGTCTCGATGCTAGATAAACTTTTCTCGTTCTCGTAAACTTATACATAAACTTTATCAAGCTCATTCGTGACTAACGGTTAGCGTACGCACCTTTCGCGTGGGAAATCAGGGTTAGATTCCCGGCGCGAGTTCATGTGGTTCGGATTCCATGTTAATAAGTAGGTTCCATCTCGTATACTCTCGCTGTGAAAGCGACGTTAAACTCAAACTCAACTAAATTTTATGGCCTGATTGTGTTTCTTAATTTCATCTAGAAGTTAGCAGAATTTTTCCTTGTTAGAGAGGTTCACGTTCAGGAAGAGTACATGTATGTACGTAACAACATTTAAGCCATATTTATTATTAAAGTATATTATATAAGACTTATGAATGTTTATGTACAGCAAATTATGAATACGTTAAAATATTAAATAATACTTTTTGCTAAAGTGGATACTTTCAAATATCTAGGATCAATATTAACAGACAAAAATGATATTCACGAAGAAATTAAATGTCGACTAAAAGCATCAGGGATTTCGTGTTACTATTCAGTTCAAAATCTCTTGTCGTCGCGAATTCTGTCGAGGAATTTGAAGGTTAAAATATATAAAACGATAATCGTGCCCGCTGTTCTGTATGGTTGCGAAACATGGTCGCTTACTCTGAGGGAAGAACATAGACTGAAAGTATTTGAGAACAAGATCCTGAGACGAATATTCGGACCCAAGAGGAACGGGAATGGGGAATGGCGAAAACTTCATAACGAGGAACTACATAATTTATACGGTTTACCCAGCATTGTTAGGGTCATCAAGTCTAGGAGGCTTAGGTGGGCAGGTTATGTAGCTAGAATGGAAGAAAGTAGAAACGCTTTCAAAGTCTTGTCTCAAAGACCAATCGGAAAACGACCATTAGGAAGACCTAGGCGCAGATGGGAGGACAATATTAAGATGGATTTCGCAGAGACAGGAATACAAAGTAGAAATCGGATCCAATTGGCTAAGGATAAAAGTCAGTGGAGAGCTTTTGTGAATGCGGTTTTGAACCTCCGGGTTCCATAGGCCATAGAGTTAGTTAGTTAATCGTCCAAACAAGCTAGGTTATCACTACTGTTCTATGGCCTACATCTGGCCCACCCAGAGAAACAGTGGAGCGCTGTCCCTGATTGCAGACATGTGTCCCACTTAATCCAACTTGAAATAATCTCAATACTATCCTTTTCTTATAGTTAGTTAGTTATATAAGACTTGTGCATATTTAAACATTCATAAATGATCTTCATGGTGTTCGTGCAATCACTTTACCAATTTTTAGTTTTATGCTATGAATCATGTAACAATAAAGTTGTGTTTGAGATGTAGGACGTGGGTGAATTCGAGTTCCCCTCGAGATTAATTATGTTTCTCATCTCGTCTCGAACTTAAAAAATAGGTATCAGTCTTCTCGAGACGAGAATCGAAACAAAACATTTCTCGCACTTTGTTGTAAATTGTGAGCGTGATGTTAGCATTGAACGTGATGGCAAATATTTAATATCCATCTGAACAGAACAGCCTGTAGAGTTTGACTTTTATGTGTCTGTATTTAGGCTATAGAGGGTGTTTTATCCTATTGGGTTGGATATTCAGAGCAAATTTTTAAACACTTTTTAAGTAAATATAGATATTTCCTGTCTGAGTATGTTGCTCCAGTGGCGGATCTATCCCGGGGCCGGGAGCCTAGCCCCAGTTTTTGAAAAAATAATCAAGCAAAAATTATCAAGCTATTGTTTATTGTTTATATATTTTTGAAAGTTTATAATAAGCTCATGATATACATGTCATAAGCTGGGTTCTCGCTGCCTCCCCTCCCCAGTTTTTGCCTTTTAGATCCGCCTCTAAGTTGCTCTGAGGTGGGCTCTCTTAAAGTCGTTTGGTGGAGTCACTATCACCGTAGATGAGAGATTGTTGCTAGTTGAACTTTAGCGTGTCTTTTCAGTACCGTGTACAGAGATTATACAGTATTACATTTGGACCTAAAATTTCAGATACGATATGAACCACCGTAATTTGCGTTCCAGTTATTTTTTCACAGGAAGTTTTATTCTTCATACGAGGCACACTTTCTAACGACTAGGAAAGAGGGAAGGGCCACAGAGCGTTGATATAGTGGTCAGTTCTTTTCCCACATGTATCTAAAAACTAAAACTAAAAGCAAAAAAACACGTGAAGTACAAATATTCACTTCGAGTTTAACGTTCCACCTTCATGCTCCTATGCAAAGAAAAGGCAGATGGGAATGATAACAAAAGAAATACTGGAATGCAGGAAGTAGGAGCAAACATAATTCATAGACAGTCCACGCACATAGTGCCTGTCGAACACAAAGCTCACTTGAGATCTGGGATCGAGTCAGAGACCCCACGCAACACAGGTGAGCTCTCTACCATTGAGCCAACGCGGCCTCCAATAGGTGTTGGATAGATTGGAAATTAGAATTAGGAATACAGGTATATAGTAAAACCAAATTATTATTATTATTATTATTATTATTATTATTATTATTATTATTAGTAGTAGTAGTAGTAGTAGTAGTAGTAGTAGTAGTAGTAATAGTAATAGTAGTAGTAGTATTAGATCCTATTAGTTTATTACGTGCATTCCGAATTACATGAGTCCCTACCGGGAATTGAACTGAGCTCTGTTGCGACGAACCGTGTTCGTTCTCCATACATCCGCTGTTGCTACATCCGAAGAAACATTTGAAACCTGTTTGACCTTATGAATCATTTCCAGCTCTATGAGGGGTTGTAAAACTACAAATGCAGAACAAGAGTTTATGTGACTGATCATACCGCCCGGTCCCTTCAACCACTATAGCGAGAGCGAGGGGAGAGCGAGTAATTCCAGCGGGTGGTGGATTTGTGTCATCTTATCGCCAAACAAAATCTTCGCAAATGAAAGAAATGTTATGGGTGGTGCTTAGTTCACAGCTTTTGTATTGAATTGGGACACTTTGATGTCATCTGAGAGTTGGATGGAAGTCGTAGATTTTATCTGGAGTAAATTCCTTTCGTTCGTAAACTTTCTTTTCATAAGTGAGCATATTTATGACTATGGAACACTTTTGTGGAGAAAATGGGACCCCGAGTTGCTAGTCTAGTGCGTGATGGTTCACATAGTCTTGGGTTCGATTCCAGATGGGAAAGCATATGTAAAATTTTAACTGTCTTCGACATTCGTGTATTCGTGTCCCTGTCGCGTGAAATTAGGTACAATAGAGGTAATTACAGAAATAAAGTTACTGAGGAATGTTCGATTAATCAGTTAACTTTTAGAAAGTGATAAAATCCTAATCTTTGGTGCAGTGGTCCGAGGTTCGATTCCAGTGGGGACACTCGATCGAAAAGACGTAACAACTTTTCCCGGCCAGCCATCCTGAGTGGGATTTTCCTCATTCACACCAGGCAAATGCCGGGATGACACCTAACGTACAGGTCCCAGGTCGCTTCCCTCCTTTCCCTGATACATACTATGCTCGCCGAAAGATGTGATCTCTAATATGTTACGGGTTTATAGCCATAGATACCAGTAATGCCCAGAAATATGTATAGATAGAATAAAATAAAATCTTTGGTGCATGAGGACTCTGGTTTGATCCCATCTCGCGCCAAATAGGCTTTATGGTCGACAAACATCGTGTTCTTGAGTGTTCCCTGGGTTGTCCCGTTCCCTCCCACTTTCTTCATTCCACCATTGTATTCATTCTCATCATTATCATATATATTATACACGATATATGAATGGGACGTAAAACTGAAAAGATTTATTTCAGTTTCTTGAGGTAGAAATGACCTAATTAAAGTCGGAACAAAGTTATTTAGTTTTGTATCCGCCTTTAACAAAAAAACCTAACCTAATCCTAACTATAAACAAAACTACATGAACTGACATAAAATAGAGGGGTACTTCCAGTTGACGTGGAAAGTTGAAATTTTTCATGATTGTAGCTTTTCGGGACTAACTCACAGGAAAATTGCCAAAAACGAATATTTTTAAATTTTAGGGGGTCTAAAAGGGAATGAAGAAATCCCCCATGTTATGTAAATGAGCCCTTTTTGGGATCTATAATCTCATGTTTTAGATACTTGGAATAGATACTTGAAAATCGATGTGCTTGTACATTTTCCTTAGCGTTAACTAAGTAAAGCGTCAAAAATACAAATTTCCAACTGTAGAGTTGTTTTATGGGGAACTAAAAAATATTCTCAATGTTATTTCTATGGGACATCTTCTACACCCCAAAATATTTAGACACTTCCAGCAGGATTACAATGATGAAATTTGGCATGATTGTAGCCTTCCAAGACTAACCCACAGGAAAATGCCAAAATTAAATATTTTTAGTTTTAAGGGGTCTAAATAGGGGCGAAGAAATCCCCATATTATTGAAATGGACTTTTCTTCGGATACAAAATCTTATCTTTTAGATAGTTAAAATATGAAAAGAAATTTGAATTTGATAGAATTGTGGGTTTAACAGGTGCGAGGCTGTAGGCCGAGTCAGTGGGCGAAATCCTCAGGTGGATCAAATTCAGGAAATGTAATTAAAGAGCAAATGCACGAAATTCACTCTTGATGCAAAGGCTGATACACAAGAAATTCGAAGCCGTAGGCCGAGCAAACGTGGAGTCTGGGCTCTGGGGGCGGAGCCGCCAGCTAACCAAAGGCTAGTATGAAACTAAAGCTACAGACACCAGAATCCATCTAGACTTTTGTTCTCGGTTTACTCATACAGCTAAAGTTCAGTGAGAACGAATGGTATGTGCTGTATAATGATTCCAGTGAGTCACGTTCTCAGGGTTTGATCATTTCCTTTCAGGTCAAGCGAGATTTTTGTTCATTTATCTCACCTCTGGTGCTAGGGGTCCCGGGTTCGATCCCAGCCCCTGCCAAGTGAACTTCGTGGTGGACAAACACCGTGTGTGTGGGTTTTCTCGGGGTCCTCCCGTTTCCTCCCTCTTTCTTCATTCCACCATTCCATTCATTACTCATCATCACCGTCTCCTTGTGCCTAACCGGCATAACTGTGGGACGTAAAACTCAAAGATTTCGTTTCATTTTTTTCGAATTAGAGTAATGAGTCATGAAACTATTTACAACTTATTATATCTAGAAGTTATATGATTATCTACATTTTATTGCAAATGTCTGATCATATTAGATTTAATACCAGACGATTTACGTCTGTACCAGATTATTAAATGTAGCACCGTTTTGCTTATTAAAAAATTATGCAATAATTGTAGCAAAGGCTCTCCTTATTTAAACCTTACTGATCCGTCTCTACCTTTTAGGTGCATATTGTTCAAGAAACTCAATTAAAAATCCTTTACCTACAATCATTTTCTCCTTCAGCACAAATCCTCATGCATTGTAGTCCGATGATGAGACTCCAAGTCGTTTTCTGAGTGGTGTTGTTCTGCTGTAAGATCTCTCAGTGGTAGCCGAGCCGTTGATATAGGTACAGTTAATATTTTCACACATACGCTTTCAAATACATCGTAACCTAGAGCTGAACTTCTTAATAGATTACTGTTTCTATACAACATGCATTTGTAGGTTTAGAAACAAATTAGTTTTCTCGGCTTTATCGGAAACTACGCATGAGAATTTACACTCACCCATATCATTTTGTTCCGTTTAATGAGATCTGTCGATTAGTAGACTTCTCATCTTTCGACATTTTTTTTTTTTCGTTAAACGCTAATAATGTAAATTCCTGCATTACATCTTACTCAAGAGGAATTAAACCTCGAACCTTCCTTGCGTGCGCCATTGATTCCAGCTAAATCTTTATTATGGGATCCGATTCAAAGTACTCGATAGATCGGAGTTTGGATCTTGTTCTAATGAGAGTCTAATCTCAGACTATATTGCAAAAATAAATGTTGTAGCTATTAGTCCATAGAAATCGTAAACTTGCGAGAAGCCTGTGTTATAAAGTTTTAATTAAGTTAGTATTCTTTCTCTCAATCTTTTCGACGTTTCTCTTAAGTTTTCTCTCGGAATCCTCCCACCAGAATTAATTCTTAATCATGTCCATTCATTTCATTCTTAGTGTCTCTTTACCTCTCTTTCTATCCACTTCCATTGCCATCGCTCCTCTAACTACATAGTCGTTTGTTCTTTTCATTAGTTAGCCATTCTAATGCAATCTATTTTCTGGATCTTCTTAGATATGTATATAAATTTGGTTGCTCCTCTTACTCTATTATTCATCAGTCTGTCTCTTCTTATTCCATCACATGTTCACCACAACATTTTTATTTCGGTAACATTCTATTTGTTTTCCTGTGGCTTCTTTCTTAATCAAGTTTTTGCTCCGTATATCATTGCTGGCATAACCACTGTTTTATAAACCATTACTTTGTTCTTTAATGTGATTCTGCAGTCACACGAAACGACTTATACGTTCCTCCTATTTCGACATCCCTTTGCATTCTGTGCGTTATTGCCAAGTCTCAATCAAATTTCTTGGAAACAGTTGAACCTAATTAAAAAAAAAAATAACTTCATTAAATTGTTCTTCTGGTAACCTTTACTTCCAAATTTCCTTTTCCGTTTAACGAGAATTGTTTTCTTTCTACTAATTTTTAGCCTTCTATCTTAAAAAAGACTTCTTCCTATTCACTTCCCTTTCAACAGTAAGACTTGCAAATCTAAAATTGAGACAAGTTAGTTTATTAGGTTGGTTGGATTTGAGTTTAAAGCTCGTTTCAGCATCAAGGCTATATGAAATGAAATGAAATCTTTGTTTTACGTCCCACGCTTATGCCGGTGAGGCTAAACGAGACGGCGATGATGAAAATGGAGTAAACATTGGAATGAAGAATGTGGGAGGAAACAGGAGAACCCCGAGAAAACCCACGCATACGGTGTTTGTCCACCACAAAGATCACTTGGCGCGAGCGGGAATCGAACCAAGGACTCCATGCACCAAAGGTGAATACCACTGAGCCACCGCGGACTTGGGCTATATGAGACATGGACTTACATTTTAAGGTTGAATCCGAACCGTCATAATGCTTACAATTTCAACACTTTCTACCTGATATTGAACCCCAGATTCCGTGTATCAAAAGTGCGCTATGTCAAACTCACATGCCGTGAAACCACGAAGATTTCTAGCAGGTGTGAACATCCTATCAGCATATTATATTCCTAATGAGGAGATCTTCTCAAAAATTAAATGTAATGGTGTTTTCTAACCAAAATCGGTAGTATGCAGGAAAATTAGCATAATGTATGCAAAACAGATTAGTGGCGAGAACAAAATCTTATAGTTATAAAAATCGTCATAAAGATAATTGGTTATTTCTACAGTTCCATAATAGACACATAGGTATGCCCTCAGCAAAGAGGATCAAAGGTACAGTCCCTCCCCCAGGAATTTCGAAGGGTGTTAGTTCTTGTAAATACATGTCAAATAATACTAATCTTTTCTCGCATATTATATAATATTTAATATATTTTATATTTAATACTACTGTATTATACTTTGTTTACTGTAGTTAATGAGGATAATGCTTAATAAATGTTATGTTATATGATGTATTATGTGATGTATGATGTGTTGTGTGTGTGTATTATGTGTGTTATATGATGTATGTGTGAGCATTCGTGACTGTGCTTGGGGGTCAGTCTTTGCCCCTTCCCTTGGAATCGATCCTTTGCCACCTTTTGGAAAAAAGCCCTGTAGGCGTTCCTGCGTATAAAAGTAGAAATTTTAAGATTTAGAAATTAAAATTGAGAATGAAAGTGTGAAACAAATAAGTTCTGTAAAGGATGGCATACACAAGATGTGTAGTTGAACATTCAAGGGAATTTCAACCTTATGCATTAAATTTAAAATACTTTCAGTACACCAGTGAAAACGAAAAATAAGTCTATCTACACAGCTAAATAAGCATTTTTTTAAATAAAGGTAAGACTTTATAAACTTTTTCCACCACATAGACCTTCATATTACCAACCACCGGAGCAAGAAGCAGAAAATGGACAAAAAGTGGCTTATTATATTCTGCCATCTTCATATCTTATCTCTATATACAAAGCTGAATATTTGTTTGTTTATTTATATATTTTTCCGCTATAGAAATTCATATCACTGGCTGAGGATAATCCTAGGCAGTGCTTTTATTGACGCAATGAAAGGTGCCGGTAATCATCATAAAAATGTAGTTCTCATTCTGATTGATTGCGAGGATAAAATTTAAACAAGTGGGAGGAATTATGGATATTGTCATTTACTGATCGTATTACGTATTTGAATGTTTATAATATATTCTTGTTTCCATCTTCAAATCAATTCAATTTTTTTGAAAAAAAATATATAGGTTAGGTAAATACAAAATAAAGAAGGTACTGACGCTCCGCATTGTACAAGCGAGCGGATTTTTGACATTTTCATTGTCTTACCTTTCATCAATTGCGTATTGCATTATTTAGCTTCAATATCTCATCCAGTGTCCAGTCATGACATATAAATGATAAGATTTTAGGGTAAATAGGGATCCCTCTTTTCCCTAATCCTTTTTACACTTAAAACGGCGGACAATAAATGCACGCGGAAATGCGAAAGCACAGAAAAAGAAATCCCTGGTATATAAAGAAAATATAATTTTTATATTATTGATATTGGTATCACATTGTCCTCCCTAGTGAATATATTTTACTTTGATTATTTTAATTTTATGGAAAATTTAACCTTTATCACGTATATTAAAAAAAGTGATGAACCAGATAGGATTTTTTAAAATGTTAGCTGGTTTGTTGATTGAGGTTACCATCCTACTTTTGCACCGATTCTCTATGAGACGAAAATGCAAGATCTACCAGCTGCGAATCCAACAAACACCAGTAATTCTTTACCTTCCAAATAATAATAATAATAATAATAATAATAATAATAATAATAATAATAATAATAATAATAATAATAATAATAATAATAATAATAATTATTATTATTATTATTATTATTATTATTATTATTTGTAGTAGTATTGATGTGAATTACTATGAATTTATTGTTGGAGTGACTTTGTACCCTTTCCCTTGAGTGATATCAACCATGAGCAGTAAATCTCATTGAGAAGCGTAAAGGAAATAATATGCGATATTTCCTGAAAACCGGGTATTTTTTAAGAAACGTTGTCGTTAAAATGCTTTCATAAAACTGGATGAATTGATTCTCTTCTCTGGGCTACAGGATTCAGTATTAGAGCTTTGTTCTGTAATGCGTAGTGTCCAGTTCAAGAAAAAAAAAAGTTAACGAAGCCTAAAGGGCATAATTGTGGAACGCTAAACTGAAATATTTCATTCCATTTTTTCTTTTTATATTACTTAAATAAAGAAAAACGAAATTGGGGAAATTAACTCTCTCTCTACTCGTTAATCCTTCTCTTATTTCAATCGCAACCCAATAATTATGTGAGTACTAGGTTAAGTATAAGTATCCTTGAAATGAAGTCAGCGTGATGTCGGATTTTTATGAGGTGAAGTTGAGCAAGTATAATGTCGGACTGAGATATCAATTGTCGACTTAAAGGCGAGTGAGCATTATGTGAATTTTCGAAGTGATACTGTGAATGTGAGGTCCAGTAAGCATTAGAACAGATTGGCATGTAAACGTGAGGTTGAGTGAGGGTGATGCCGAAAGGAAGATGTGAGTGTGAGGTTGAATCAGTGTGAATCCGATTGATGGCATGAGTTTAAGGATGAGTGAAGTTAAGTCAAAGTGGGAACATTTGACCATAGCTACTGAATTTAAAGAGGCTTGGGTGTTGGGTGAACTTCAGAGCCGCATTTTGATGAGGTTAGACTAAATCCTTTTATAATGGACCATTCGTGTTAATAAGCATTAAATCATTAAGCTGCCTCTTTCCAGTTATGACCTCAAACTGTTCTTTGTTATTACCCCGTAAAAAATAATAAAAAAAAAACTACTGGCAGGTAAAATTAGAAATAGAAATGTTAAATAGAAGATTTCCACTATACTCGCATTTCTACTTAGCCTGCTGTTCGGGAAGTTTCGAACCCTGAATAGAGAAGTTACCAACTTCTACTATTTTATATAATAATACATAGGTATAGATCGCGGTAAGAAGAAGTACTCTATTATTCTTCACTGATTTTTACAAAAACATTCATTCATTATGAATTTAAAGCCCCAGAAACATAATCCATAGTCCATCAAAATCAAATATTTTACGAAAGTTCTCGTGGAACATGTTTAAGTATAAGATATCCTGTTATTCGTTATTAACTTTATCTTCATGCAATGGAAATCATTAAACAACCTTTGAGACCCTGCGTATTGCATACAATACGTTTTTCGAACACCTGTCATGACTACGAATATTTAAGAACATGCCCGAATCTCGGTTATTGTATTCGGGAAGTGTCGAAATTACTGCAGAAAAGGTAGCTGGTTTTTGTTTTTACCTACAGGTGGCTCTATTGTCTGCTGAAGGCAAAAAGAAGACAATTGGGATTATGGACGCATCTGATCCAGATGCATTGATTAAATAATTTCTCAGAAAATAAAACATGGTGAAGTAAATTTCAAGTTTAATGATTTACATATTTTATGCTTATATTACGAAGGGAAATATAAAATTTTCCTTGTGTATTGTAAGCAATACATAGCAATTTGAGATCCAAAGTACTGCATACAATTCGACCCATCGATCAATAGGAAAGCAGTATGATAAAATTGTTTTTAAAGATGTACTATTGGGTCTATTGATACCTAGTACACAAAATTTCATCAAAAGTTCTTGACAAATAAATGGTCAGGTCTCAGGAGGTTAAAAGAAATAGTAGCGCCTATATGTTCCATATTTCTTCAAAGTGGAATTGTATTCTTTTTTAAATGAAAATTATCGTGAAACATATTTTAATTTTAATTTGGGAGTTTACTCTTATATTTTTGAGAGACTTTAACCTCAAATAGTGGGATGACTGATAAGCATTAAAGAAAATATGCGGCATGCTGCATCAGAACAGAATCCTTTATCATTTGTCATAATTAGAAGAATTTGGTGAGAATTATTAGAAATTTTTATCATATTATTTAAATTAGGAAGCTTCCAAATTTGAGGGGATATTACCTACTTTGGACCTTTTTTGTCTTTGCAATAAACTCATGGGAATTATGTTGACGCCCTAAAATACGTGATACAATGTTTTATCAAAAATCAAAATCGAATAATTTTTACATATTTTATTCTGGAGTGGAATTGGCTTTACTGATATTAAAATTCTTGACTGGGAAATGTAGACCCCAAAATGGGGTTGTTACGGAAAGTTGAAGAAAGATTCGAAATTTCGTAACACTTGGATAAGGTTTCCGGGGTTAAACGGCCACACACAAATGTTGATTGAGTTGGAAGTTTTAAAAGTTTACTTAAAATAAAACTATATATAGTCTACTCGTGCGGAACATACCAGATGCAGGATACTTTCCCATCTTCTTTGTCAAAATCTCAGAACAACATAAGAAAAAATAAATAAAATCTTTGAGTTTAACGTCGCACAATTATGCTCGTTAGGCTAAGGGAGATGATTAGAGCAAGTGAATGATAATAGAAGAACTCGTGGAATGAAAAGTGGGACAAAACGGGAGTACCCTGAGAAAACCCACGGACACGATCTTATCCACCACAAACTTACTTGGCCGGGGATCGAAACAATGAGGACCCCACGCACCAGAGGAAGCGCTCTGCCACTGAGCCACCGTGCCACAACAACAACAACATAAGAAAACTAGAAGTTACTAGGAAACATTTTAAGAAGCAATGCCTTTCAAAGGTAAAACTCACTGCCCGAAGGTTTTAATACCTCCATGAGCAGAATAGACTGATATGTCCCTCTCCCATATCATCTTTTTAAAACCATATACGTTATCCGGATATTATCCTTTATCCTTCATCCGTATATTATCCGCTATCCGAATGTTCTACTACCCGGATATTATCCGTTATTTGAATTTTATCCATCATCCGGATAAATCCATTATCCGGATATTATCCGCCATCCGGATATATCGATATCCGGATATTATCCGTCATCCGGATATATCGATATCCGGATATTATCCGTCATCCGGATATATCCGTTATTCGGATATTATCCGTCATCCGGATATATCCGTTATCCGGATATTATCCGTTATCCGGATATTATCCGTCATCCGTTATCCGGATATTATCCGTTATCCGGATATTATCCGTCATCCGTTATCCGGATATTATCCGTCATCCGTTATCCGGATATTATCCGTTATCCGGATATTATCCGTTATCCGGATATTATCCGTCATCCGTTATCCGGATATTATCCGTCATCCGGATATTATCCGTTATCCGTCATCCGGATATTATCCGTTATCCGTTTTGTTATCCGTCATCCGGATATTGCAAATCCGGATAAGTTTCTATCCGATATCCGAATAAAAAATTATCCGGATATGGCCATCCCTAATCTCGTCTCACTTCTCAAAGAACTTTTTTTTTTACCCTAGTTTCGATTATCGAAAAAGATGTCCTCGTTTCGTTTCATTTTGTAAATTCACATACAAAATTTATGACCTGATTTTTTGCAATTCCAAACTATGCTATGCATAAGTGTCGTAAATTTTACAGAACAGGTTTGTCCGTCTATCATCAGGTGTTAGAGGAGAAACTATAGGAGATATCGAGATGAGGATTTTGCAGTCGATTCAGCGTGCCAGAAACAGATTCTGTCTTCTCCATTAACCCTCTTTTCAAACCAGAAATAATTAAAATTAACCATTTCCGATTTCAATGTTTGTCGCCATAGAACAAAAATGATAATAGATAGCGACAAACATTTTTCTGCAGTCGATTTAGGGTTTCAAGAGTGTATATATATATATATATTATCACAACCTGCAACACACTATCGAAACTGGAAATGGTAGAATTTACAGTACTTCTGGTTTCAGTACTGAGTTTCAAAAAGCAAGAACTATAAAAGATATTGAGAAGCATCGTTTTTTGCAGCTACTTCAGCGTCCCAAGAATATACCTCCCCTGAGGGATTTTCTATACCTTCCCTTAGCCCTCTATTCAAACCGGAAACGATTTTCAAATTAACGATTGCTGGCTTCAACATTTATCACCATAGAATAAAAACAGTAAGGAATGAAGAGTATTTTTTTTCTAATGGACTCAGGATTCCTCTATTATAACCAGTAGTTGTAAATGTAGCTCGCTACTTCGAAGTTTGAGTATTGTGTTCGGATAGTTTGGAAGTCTTCCGTGCTTTCAAAATTCACTTGTCTTAATTTCATCTAGAAGTTATCAGAATTCTTCAGAGTTAACGAGAGGTTCATGAAGGGAATGATATAACATCCAAACCATATTTATCATTGGAGAATATGGTGTAGTGACTTGCGTATCTTTAAAAAAATGATAAATGATCGTTATTGTATTTGTACAAGCATTTTATTAATTTGTGATTTTTATGCTATGATTCTTGTAACAATAAAAAAAAGTTTGAGAACTAAGACTGGGATGAACTAGAGTTGCCCGCCAGACTCGTGAAATTTCTCGTCTTGTCTCGAAAAGGAGACGAAAATTGTCATTTTTCTCATCTTGCTCTAATTTAAAAAGATATTTCTCATTTCGGAGGCAACATTAGTCAAATACTACATCCTAACAATAAATTACGCTTAATTAGCCGTAAAGGAAAGACGTAGAACTAAAGCAACACTAGGGACTAGGGAAAATAATATAAAATAAAAAACTCCAGTAGCATTTAATTGAAATAGAAATTAACATCTGCATGAATTCATGTTATTGTTTTTGTCATAATTATGAAGGTTTATATCCTGGTCTGCACAATTCCAGTTGCGTGTTTCATTAGTCATTACGGATTCAGTATTTAATAAGAAAAACAAAGGATCAACCGCGTCAGGAGTAAATCAAGGATTCGAGGAAGCTTCACCATGACTACGCTTCCATCCACACCGCTTCCATCCCTACCTGACCCGAATTGGGGTTACAGCGGTTCCGCAACCACCCTACAGTCCGATTAGCCCCGCCAGACAGACCTCTTTCTGTTTTTGAAGGTACAGAAATCCCTGAAAGGACGTCATTTGGACACCATTTACGTCGTCAAAACAAATTCCACGAGGGTTTTTAAGAACCCCATTGAGGACTTCCAAGGGGCATACAACGCATGGAAATCTCGCTAGCAAAAATGTACTGATGCAGGAAGGTCATACTTTGAAGATTTTTAAATAATTGTACCAATCTGACCAATAAACACTGTAAGTTCTGACTCATTACTTCTGGGACGAATCCTGTAGTCCCTCAGCAACGTGATATTATTACAGGTTGCCACAAATAATGAAAATGAAACATAAAATCCAATTCAGTGTTTAGCAGGATTTTTATTATTTCGCGTTTTTAGTTTGTTATTACGCAAGAATTCCAGTAACAAATGTATAGAAATAATTTTACTGACTCCTATGCAATATTAGTGCTTAGAATATCGGGTGTACATGATCTAGAGCTAATGCTAACAGTCAACTGAAAGTAATATTTCATTTTTGTTTCCAGCGTGTTTTCACTAGTAAAATTCTTGGAGCTGTTGTGTTGACAGATTACAACAATAGGACTTACAGAATCGATGATGTTGATTTTCAAGTACATCCAGGCTCAACATTCAAATTCAAAACGGGAGAGGAGGTCTCGTATATCGACTACTATAGACAGGTAAGCAAAAGAGAGGATTTTATTTATTTAGTTGTTATTTTTGAATTAATTCTCGATGCATCGATTCGCGGAGAACGATTGGGAATCTGTTTGGATTAAGAGAGAGCGAATTCCGGTGTAGACAGTGACCTCGTATCACATAATTCAACCTGCGCAATTTGGCCTTCCATAGGTCTTCGTGAGCTGTATCGCTAAGGATTGTTTTATCACTAATTCTTGATACTGTATTTTATAGTGATATGAATGTTAAGCGTTAATTTATAATACTACCTAGGTATATTGGATATTGAGAAGCTTAAATATCCAAGCTGGAAGCATTTGAATGTGGTGTTGGCACAGAATGCTGCACATATCATGAACCGAAAGGAAAAGGAATGAAGGTGTACTAAAGGAAGCTAATGGGGCGTTTACACTTAGTCGATTTAGTCGCACGACTAAATCGACTCGCTGCATTTGCCACTAAATCGAAGCAACTAGGCCGAATCAGATTGATGGATGTGTTCAATTATTTCAACCACAGAAAATAGAACGTCTTTTAATTCAGTTGCCAGTCGATTAGTCGCCTTCGATCAACAAGCGATTAAGTTGAAGTCCCGTTTACACGGTCGATTAAGTTGAAAGTGACGTCAATTCAACTGAATCGAACGCAAATCGACTAAGTGTAAACGCCCCATAAAGAAGACAGATCATGAAGATAATAAGAGAAAAAAGAAACAGCATGGTTGGCCATCTTATTCGGTACTCCGATTGGATCACCGTGTTGATAGAGGGAAAGGTAGAAGGAAAACCAGGAAGAGGAAGACCAAGAATAGAATATCTAGATGCAGTTGCGAAGAAGAGACCTTATCAAAGTATAAAACAGCTCTCCCAAGGGAGAGAAAAGTTTTAAAATTTCCATGTTGCCTAACCCACCAACCTATGAGGGGGGGGGGGGGAGGAGAGGAAGACGACAACCTAGGTATATGAACAATCAAACAAAAGTTTGCCTTTACTCTGCTGCAACTCTCTTCTTCAGATAATACCGTATAGACCCAAATATAGTTCAGTATAAGAACAATTCTGTAAAATCGTACTCCTATTATAATCGCATCCTAACCCTTTACATTTCAAAAAAATTATTTCATACCATGAGTGACTGTGCCGTCCGCATTATTCTTTCGTGACCTTGCCGTGCCGTTGAGTGCCTCGTGTACAGGAAATAGGCCATAGTAATGCGTCATGTTATGGTTTGATTTGATTAACACCGAAAATTTTCTATTAATGTATTTGCACTACACTTCCACAAGGCATTCATATCGATCTAAGTATACGGGATTATATTTACCATAAGAAGAAGGTGCAGTCAAAACGGGTTTAAATCTTAGAGAGTTTATAGTAAGGTTTCTGGTATATAATACTTTCAGCGTGTGTAATTCTTTACGCTTGTTATTTTTATTTGTTTCCTCTTAAAATCATCTCAAACTTGCGATCGTATTATATTCGAGGTCGTACTGTATTCAGGCCATGTGATATTGCATCCTGAACTGTTAGTGGTGGTGTTGAAGGACTCATGGTGGTAAACATTTAACAACTTTTTTAGTTTAACGTCCCACGTTTACGCACCGATGCTAACGAAGACTGTGATGCTGAGATGGATGATAATGGTGGAATAAAAGTGGGGAAAACGAAAGAACCACGAGAAAACCCACGCACGTAGTGGTTGTCCACCAGCAAGTCCATTTGGCAGAAACATTTAAACCTTTTAGGATTTTTGGTAACATTTGTCACCATGACGTATCATTGTCTTTGACCGCTTATTTAGGTTCTATAACAGGTATTTAAGCTTTTTTTAAGTCAAGTCAAGGATGAACCAAGGAACACCCCAGATGCGTTTTGGAACTGGATGGTCAACTTGTTGGCGTCAAGTGGCGGCGGAAGAGCGTGACGTTTTTATTTTTTCTTAAGGCAAATTCCTAAAATTTTTCACATTTTTAGTTTTCATGATATCAGAATGTTACTTTGCATACGGATTGTGTGTACCTCCGGGTATTTCTAAAATTTTCCTGAGATCCCTACGTGAAACTGGTCCGGGCATGAGAGGCGCAAGTGTTCCAAGGGAGTGATTTTTCAGAAAAATTCCGGTTTTCCCCGATTTTTCCGATTTAAGTATATGATACGGACATGTGAGTGGTACCGTTGAAAAGGGCTTATGCTGAAGAAAGTAACGTTTGAATCATGACTTTAGGTCAAATAGTAATGACGCAGTAAATTTTTATAATGTGTATGTATATGTGTATATATATATAGAGAGAGCCTAAATTCAGACTTTCAACAGTTTTTTCCGCCTTTTGTTTTCAAGATACAAGATTGAAATTTTGAACACGTATTATGTTCATAACAACGCTAGTTTTAGGAAAAAGTCAGATCCCGACGTCAACCCAGGCCTGAGTCAGAGGGGCAAGTGTTATGGTGGGATTTTCAAAAACACTTCTGGGGTTTTCCCTATTTTTCCGGTTTAGATGTATGATACAGACATGTGAGTGATACCGTTGGAAAGGGCTTGTTATACTGAAGAAAATGGCATTTGAACCACGACTCTAGGTCAAATAGAAATGCAGTACAATTTTGAAGTGTATATATATATATATATATATATATTGTAATGTCTTGTAGGTAGAGTCAATAACGGTCCGGGTGTTTTTCCCTTCACCAATTTTGTTGCAAAATCCAAATCCAAATAACTCTGAATTTACAAAAAATAATCTAATAGCGTCTTTCCTTATGATCGACCCAGATGAAGGAGAAAGGTGTTTTGCATGGTGCCCCTTCAGCTCATTGCAGCCTCCAGAGCATCTGTGGAGATTTTAGGTGAATACTTCTAGGAAAATCTCATCAGCCCAATGAAGTTTCGCAAGGTTTAGATGTGATTAGGATTCCCTAGTCCAAGGCGGCTTCGGGTTTAGGTATAGGTGAACTCCTTAGATCAAGGCGACTCGGTAGCTGGTGTGGGTTATTTGATCAGAAGTCAACTGATAGTTGGTTCCTCTTCGGGCTCTGCCTTTATAGATGGTCTCCTGGTGGTTCGTTCCTCCTCAGGCTCCCTCATTTTGGTTTCGTGTCTTCCTGGTTGCAGTTTCTCGTCTGCTTGTGTGTTTGTAAATAGTTGCACGTGTTATGGTGACATGTGCTTTTGCCGAAGGTGGGGCTCCTTACACCCCCTACACTGAAAAAATAATAATCTGCAAGATTATTTTTGAAAAAGACATGGTTAATGCACTAGGGTTCGGTAACAGAAGAAACACTGATACGCACAAAAGTAAGGTACACGCTGTTGTAATTTGAAGACACTTAAAAACACCATAAAACACTAAACACAGTTGTATTGAAAGATATAAACACAATAAAATGGTAATAACACTATATTATCTGTTCCGGCTAATCAGGATCAAAACTTTATCACTTTCCTCAAAGCGGTCAGAAAGCGCTATCACTATATTTAATAAATATATACTAGGTCACTAATTGTGGGGACAGTTCGAGCTCGTTGTTCACTAAATTTGGTGGTTATTGTTGTGTCAATTTCGGTGGTGTTTGTCAGCGATGGTTGTACGTCCGTTGCAATAGTAGGCGCCGACGATGTAATCCTCTCCAGAGGTAGTGAAATGGCCGGACGTATTGGTGAATGTTGGCTCTTACAGCGGGACTTACTAATGATGAGGCACAAATAGGTGATTATAATTATAAAACTTAAGGAAAAAAGAATAGGTGGGATCAGGATCTAGAGCATCTTTCTGGAAAGGAAAAGAAATTATTATTATTGTGATTGTAGGCGTTTGTATAGAAAATGTAAGACTATGCTTACAGCGAGTAAAAGGAAAAATATGATACACGATATAGTAGGATCGTCCATAGAAAGGAATGGTGCAGATGTATTTCCGAAAAATGACTTTGTAAGTGATTTTGTTCTTGTTGGAGTAGTGCTTGAAGAGATGTTACCATTTGTTGGATAGTTTGGAGGTTGAAAGTAAAATTGAAATTATAGTTAGTAGAAAGAGAGCGATATTCCAAGATAAAATTAGCTGTGTGTGTAGTAGGTAAATTAAAAGTTTCCGTCTTGATGTATTCGTAATCTTCGTATGGAAAGAAGTAGGTTAGAGAATGCTCCATTTCATCTGCAACAGCGATGTGATTCCGTTGACGGACTATGCGCACAGACTTCCTTGTTGTCAATAATAGTTCAATGGATGTATGTAGGTAGAATTTTTCCACTTTAGATAGTGTTGGCTTAATATGGCAATTGGCGGTAATATTACGAAAGATAAGGTTATATAAACAATTGGTGTTCTGAGATCTTGCCTGGGCCTGAAATTTACAGATTTCAAGCATGCGATGCTGTTGGCAGAGTGAAATATCAAATTCAAAAATCCCTGATGATGTCCATATGGCGTATTCAGGTGTCTGTAGGCTAAGATAAGAAGAATCTGTTAAAAATCCATTATTGAATATTTTATACAAAAAATGATAATTGCCGTCACAGATAATAGGAAATTGGAGGGCTGATGTCCATATTTGCTTGTATTGGATCATAAGATACAAGATATTCCTTAGAACATTGATAGAGAAGTCCTAGATCCTGCTCCATTAGAGGGCCTCGTAAATTTGGATTACCCTGTATAATATTGGTAGCAGGAGTAGGTTTAATTAGTGTGTCGTTAATTTTGTTATCTAAAATACTCTGTGTAATTAAATCAAAATGCTGCTCTGTCATTTGGAAGTTTAGGAGTGTAATTAAAAATCGCTCATTCGTTGGTGTAGTGCACATTAGCTGTATGATTTCGTGATATGTTTGGGCAACCAGTTTTTCAATCACTACTGTAAAATTAGAAACGATATGAGTGAGCCGAAAAGTACTGTCCTTGATTTCCTGGATTTGAGAATTAAGATAGTCTGCCTGATCTTTAAGAAGGTTAATAGAATTTTCTTTATAAATTGCACTTACTTGTCATGTAATAGTTGAATTAAGTGTTCATAAACGGAATATGATTCGTTTTTAAGATGAACAGACGAAAAGTCTAAATGCAGACGATGGTATAAATTCAATGTCGTCGTCATTAATAATAGGTTTGAATCATTCTATTGTCAATCCATTCTGATGCAACACAATTTCATTACCAAAGGTTGGAGAACTCAGAAGAATGATGATGTAAGTCGCTGAGCTGGCTATTTGATTCATCCTTAATTTTTAACTACATTGGTTCAGTATAGATTGTAAAATGGTTGAAGTTGACAAGCTACTAGTGAACAGGGCGAATAAAATTTTAAAGAAAAATAAAGAGAATTCATCGAAAGAAATTTATTAACGGACTAAGGTACGTTCGGGAAATTCGAAGATGGAAATTAGATAGACTAATAATAAATTTTGTAAGAGAGTGTACTGGTTAACGGTAAACAGAAGACGCAGCGAAATCATAGTGTGGCTGAACAAGAGATTGATAAATGGGAACCGGAACATAATCTTCAGCATCTATTAGGTGAGTGCTCTAATTGTCCTTTATCTTCTAAGTTTCTGTTCACTCTGTTTAGTCCGTGTAAAATGGCTTCAAACAGTCCACTGAAGTATCCTGAATTTTTCTTCGAAATTTGGGAGGTAGTTCTACACGGTACAAATTTGGATTTAATTTTTCTAAAATTTTTGCGGGTCCCTCATATGAGCTGGTGAAAAATTCCGGCTGTCCTTGTTTCCTTGTAGGAAAGTAGACTAATGTTAAATCTCCCTGCTGATACGTCGTTTGTCTAGGCCTTTATCGTAATACTTATTTTGTTTCGTATACGCTTGCTCCAGATGATGTTTGACTTGATTTCTAATTTCTGTTAATTTGTCTTTATCGACTTGTACAATATACTTTGACTCAAATGTGCATTCTGTTAAAATTCTAGGCTCATCCAAATACAAAAAAGGCTAGATGAGTATTTGGTCCCACCTTGTATATAGGTGTTAATACCGAAAATAACGTGCGGTAGCCATTTTTCTCAGTCAGTGTGATGTTCTTGTATGAAAAATTTAAGACAACCCTGTATAGTTTTGTTCATTTGTTCCACCAATCCAATTGAAGCGTGGTTGTATGCTGGAGAAAATTTATAGGTGAAGTTGTATTTCTGTGCGAGTTGCTGTAAACGAGCAGCTCCGTGTACTGGATGTTGGTCGAAATATACGTATAGTATCGTAAATGCTCCAAATTTTAAAATGATGTTTAAAAAATTTTTCTGTTTTCAACAGTTATTGAGATCACTGTCTTTGCGACTACATAACGCGTGGTTAATTCCGTCGCTACTAATATATACTTACTTGGTTCTCCCTCATTTGAGATTGATCCAAGTTCATCATAGATCCAAGCTGTCTTAATGTCTCCTACAGGATGGTGCAATTTCTCAGGCAGAATTCGGACTGTACAGATTGCATGCTTACTCAATTTGTGCATTGAAATGGTTTCGATACTCTTAAACTGAAACTGAAGAATAAAGTGACCCCTCTTGCTTCAATAAATGCAGTAATAAAAATCCGAGACAATAATGTAGTTATTAATAGCCAAGAATTATTCCACGAATTATGTATCTCGTAAAAGAAACCAGGGTTGGCTGGTTTAAACCAGCTTTTTTAAAAAAAAAAAAAATGCTTTAAACCAAACAAAAAAAAAAAAAAAAAAAAAGAATGAAGAATGCTTTAAATCATGTGAACTTCATGGTGATGTCTCCACATATGAAACCATCTGCATTAGGTTTCTGTACTTTTCACCTTTTAATCAAGGGGTCCCGTGTTCAATTCTCGGTCGAACCACAACCCATCTTTCAAGTATAAACCAAGTAGCGATTCGAGGTGTCCCGTTAAGCGAAAGTCTTCTCCGTGATAAACTTGGTATTTCATAAGGATGCTAAGCCTAAACGTACGAAACGAAACCAAATTATATATTTCTACTTGCCTGAATGTCTGTTGTTTTATAAAGAAACCAAGGTTGCTTAAATATATTGATAGAAATTGGCAAAATTTATCAACTGCCTACGCAGCTTCCAACATCAGCTTGGATTTGACTTTGTTTTATTTTTATTGAATGATATCTACATACCAAATTTGTAATTTAATACCTGAATTTTAGCGTAGTGATTATGATACGTTGACCTTAAAATTTTATATACAAATACATTTAAAATAATAACAGGATTTTTCCAATGGCTAAGGCGGGAGTTTCCCGATTTAACATTATATATAATTGTATAATGTTTTTACTTGTGTAACTGTTCATCTTTTTGTCCTTCTGAAATGACTTGACAATTATATTAACAAGTAGGCCTATGTAAAGATCAGTACAACGTATTTTTATCAGTCCTTCGTGAGTGAGTCGGCAATCGCATTTGTGACCAATTAGTCCCGGTTTTGTGTCGAAATGGACAATTTTTCTTGGATGAAGCCGAGAAGCGGTTTGGATTCCGCTTTAAGCTTATGTGACCCCTTCCAGCATAACCTTGTTGTTGCGTAATAACACCAAGGCGAAACAAACTAATTTCTGTCGATATCTAATATAAATACTTAGAGTAAATTATTTGAACCAAAAAAACCGGGTTTAAACCAAAAGAACCTGGTATTTTGGTTATTTCAATAAAAACCATGGTTTTTGCCAACCCTGAAAGAAACTGATCAGTTGAAAGATTGCTTCGGATATGAGTTTTCCAAAAACCACTTTCATTATTTGATAACATCTCAGTGAAAAAGGGCATCAAGTCATCTTTAGCTTTACCTTTTAAATGTGAAGAAAGCAACTTCAAAGTACCAACGAATGCTGTTCATGTTTTAGATGGAGGACACAGCTGCATTCTGTTGTATGGCCAAGACCAGCGACGTACGGTGATATTCTTGATTGCAATATATATCGTACATAATATCCATTACGGTGATAATAGCATCGTTGTTTTTGATGGATATTGATATCCTGAACAGCCAACGAAAGGAATAGAGGAAGAAAGAAGAACAGTACGTACAACATCGGCAGCAATTCATTTTCAAGAAAACTCAAGTTACGACCTGTACTCAAGGTGAATTTTTAGGTAATTGCAATAATAAAGTTGCCTTAATTAATGCCTTAGTAACTCATTGTTTGAAGTCCAAGGTGAAGATTTGCCAAGCAAAAGCCAATGCTGATATTTCAGTCGTTAGCCTTGGAAAATGCCTGTTTTTATCGGTCAGGACACTGATCTTTTGTTCTGTTAACAGTATTAACAAAGGAAAAGTGTGATTTGTGGTTTCTAAGGCTTGCCTCTGGGATTAAGAAACAGAAAACTATATTTAATATTTACTAGCAACAGTTATTGTTTGAGGAAGAAATATGTGATGTACTGTTTTTCATGCATCAACAGATTGTGATACAACTTCGGCTATATACCGAAAGAGTAAACTTCAAGTCATGTGTCTTCTCCAGAAAGGTAAAGATTTGAGGACATCAATTTTAGTGTTCAATGATCCATTGTTTATCAAAGAAACAATAGCCGAGGGTGGTGAAAGATTTCTGCTTCAACTCTATGGTCCAAGAAAAGCTAGAGCCTTGATGAGTATCGTTATTATGAGTACTATTTTCTCATCGGTAAACAAACATTAAGTTCCAGATTTGATCTCGCAGCGCTACTCCCAAGAAATGCAGCCGCAAAACAACATGCTTTCCGTGTATATCATCAAGTGCAGGAATGGGAGGGAAATTCATTACAGCCGACAAATTGGGAATGGACACATTCTAACAACAAATTGTAGCTGGTTTACTCAAACCTGAAATCTGCTTCTGAGTTCTTGCACATAATATCTTGTAGTTGTAAAATTAATTGTAAGGATAATTGTGTTTGTTTCAAGGCTGGGTTACCTTGTTAGCGCATGTGTGGCTATTGCCAGGGTGTTTCGTGGGATTTTCCAGATTTTCCTACTTTGCAAGAAAATGAGGATGAATTAGATGCATTTAATACTTAAATTATATAGAGAAAGAACAAGCTTTAGAACACATTTTAATAATTTTCAATATAAATTCTTGTATTCTAATGCATTTTAGCATCCTCAGATATAAACATGTAGTGGCACCTTTGAAAATAATATGAACACTGTAGAAATATTAAGTCACAGTTAGAGATTTGTTAAGCAAAATCAACTATGCTTAATAGACGTTTAAGTCTTCTACAAAGTAATTACATTTATTGTACAGTATACGGATCACCACTTAATTTATTACTGTGTAATTTACAAACCATAGATACAGATATATAAGCATATTGTACACCAAAATCTGTATTTTTATCCTCTTCATTTTAATGCACATTTGAATAAGTATGCAATCTGTAGTGTTTGAATTCTGCCAGAGAAACCGTACTATCTGCACAAAATATCGTAGTTTCCATAACTTAAAACTTCATATCACCTGAACGAATAAAATTATAGAGATGTATTATATAACAAAATGTGTTTCTTTTCATTCTCTGCATATCATTACTCTTTATAGTTTACGCTATCGGCGAAAAACTGAAAATCGGCGGTCATTTTCCAATATGGCGGTCGTAGCTCAAGGTCAATCTTAGGGGATTTTTAGTATGTTGATAAGGAAGTCAAGTACTACAACTATGCAAAGTTTCTTGCTTGTATGAATTTTTTTGTATAAACCCCTAACTTTGACCTAAAATTCCTGCACTATAGCTCAGCCTGTTTCTTCTCCGGTAGCCTTTTTAATTTTTGACAGTGTGGGCATGTGCGTATCTTATGAGCAAGATAACTCTTAAGATGCGACATATAAAATTCCCTTACAGCAGTTTTATAAGATTTTGTGAATCCGAAGTGTGGACCGGTAGCTTGCCTGTGAAAGGTTGTAAACCACAAGTTGGCTAAAGACTTCGGTATGCATAAAAGATGTAATAGTCCATAATCGGGATGATTTTGTTTTCTATAAAGTATGCCGTCTTTAAGATAAAAGATCTTTCGATCTAACTATAGAAATTCTGTCTGGTTCTTTTCCTTCTAAGACAGAGATAATATCTTTATAGTTATCGTCTTTACGCTGTTCCTTTGCTATGTTCGGTAAGGGATCGCGCTCCACAGTTTGTTAAACATTAACATCGAGACTCTTAGAACGGACTGCGTAATAGTCTTCACCCTTTTCTTCTTCATTTTCTTTGTTCTGTTCTTCTTTTCTAATATCCTACGTTTGCTCTGACCTGCTGATAATATCGGCGGGGTGCTTAGAGCCAAGCAGATATTGTATGTCAAAATTATAATCTGCCAAAAATAATTTATAACGGGTATATTTCCCTACTTTATCTGGTTGTGTATTTAAATTGACTAGACATTTGGCATCAACATAAAGGTTAAATTTTCTATTAAAAAGATAACACCTGAATTTTCTTAATGTGTATATAAGGGCGTACAGTTCTTTTTGCCATATACTCGCCTTCTGCTCGACCTTTGTGAATCTCCTACTGCAAAATACTACTACTTTTCTGTCAATTTCTGGGTTATAACAAGCGAGTATGCCCCTTGTTTGTATCTGGCTGCTGTCCGGGTACAAAATGAGAGAGTGAGGGCTTGCAGTATGTCCTCCTTCAATTGTTTGAAGAGAGTGTCATGTTCCTTTGTCTATTTAAATTTTGAATTAGGAGCCACTAAATTTTGAAATTGTTCTATCTTGATTCTAATGTCCTTAATATGCGCCCTTAAGTGCGAACAAAGGCCTATAAAACTTTTAGGATTCTTTTTGTGGTGGGCTTCGTAAAATCTCTTATTTTCTTTGCTTTGATGGAATTTCCACTAACGAAGTATCCCAATACATTAAACTTGTGATAACACAAGTGCGTTTTCTTAGGAGAAGCACGAAAATCGTGTTTTCTAAGTTTCCTGAATAGAAGTTCTAAATCCTATAACTGCTGCTGGAAGTCGTAGCTCCCGCACACGATATCACCAGTGAATGAAGTGATCCTATTGTGTAATTCGTCCAAAATCATTCTCGTCGGATTGACAATAATTGGGAACTTGTTTTGTGTCCCATTACGCTCCTCAAAAATTCGTACGATCTTCTAATATGATAGATCTCGAAAGTCATGTGTTTACGGTTCTTAGGATGAAGCAAATTTTGATAATACGAGGCTGAGAGATCAAGACTTGCTATAAAGTTTTTCCGTTTCAGAGAGTTCAAAACATCTTCTGTAGACTGGAAAGGTACAGATAGGTACTTGGTATATGAATTATATTTTTGTAAATTGAGAACTAATCTGAATTGATCCGATCCCTGCTTCGTAAGAACCAGTAGGGGAGAACTGAAACTATTATTGTCAGTAGGTCTTATAATCTTAGCATTAATTAGTTCCTGAATTTGCTTATGTACTTGATCTCGTGTATGGATAGGAATCGGAGGCGAGCGCTCATGAAATGCGGCCGACTTTGAAATTCTTATTTTGTGAACGTAGCCTCTGAAATATCCTATATCATCAGGTGTATATGTGAAAACGTCTCTGTATTTACATAGCAAGTTATACATTGCTCTTTTTTGTTCTTTATTATTTAAGTCATGATTTACATCAAAGAAATCTTTTTTGAAAAATTTCTTTGTGTATTCTAAACATTCTTGATTTTCTTCATCTGTATGATACTGTTGCGAATTTTCTATCGGAACTGATGTTTCTACAGCGTGGAAAGAAAACTCGTGACCTCCCTCAAGAGCTGCCACTGGCATATTCTTTTGTAAGATTCATTGTAGCTGGTAGGATTAGAAATTAATATAAGTAAGTTATTGGCATCAATTTTCTGGTCAATGGCTTGTAACCTGTACTTCTCGAGCAATCCGGGAAGTATTGATATAACAAAAGGTTCCGTGTCATAAGATAATAGTGCGAACGTGCAGGAATTATTTTTTAGCCAGAAAAAACAATCCTGCTAAGGTTGTTCTATAATACGAGTTAGAAATGCTGACAGCGAATCTTCCTGTTTCTCTGTCGGGATTGTCTGCATCCTTGTTTCTTTGTAAAGAGAGATGATGATTTTATTTAAATCAATAGTTGCATACGTGCGCTGGAGGAAATCTACACCTAAAATGATGGGCATCGTTGTTTTGTGTATGATACGATAATAGTGCTTGAATGATGTTTGGCCTATCTTAAAAGTGATTAAAGGTATGTATTTTAAAAAGATTTTTCCCCCGATATTCCTTTTAGAACTGTTGGAAATTGAATTAATTCTGTACCAGGAGGTAGACTGTCCGAAGGCCAAAGTGAGACTGTACTACCAGTGTCAGCCATAGCTATTTGTGGTCCTGCTTTATTACTGATAGTCAAAATTAACTTGTTAGTATCATTCTCCAACGTAATGTTTTCTCACCGGTCCGTTAAATTTTCCGATTGTTGTTCACGAATAGGAATATCGTAATTGATATCCTGTAAATCGTTCTTATTAACTGCTACATTGCCTGTTTAAGAATTTGACTTTCTGATTATGGGCCGCTTTTCCAGGGGCAACCTTATGCGTTTTTTTTTTTTTTTTTTTGGTCTAAAACACACAGAAGCACCCACATAGAAGCCCTGACCAGGCTTTCGACAAACCGCACAAACTAGTATTTGGTCTCCTACAGGGGTGGTTTGTTGATTTTGCGGGGGTTCCCATTGTTTCTTCCCTTTGCCGCCATTTTTAAAATAATTGTTTCTCTTCCTGTTTCCCTGTTTTCTATTCTTGGGTTTATTCCTATAACTGGACTGAGCAATAACGAAGGAAAGTTCCACCAGTTTGTTAGCCAAAGTAGATAAATCAGATTCAGGAGGATTTTTCTCTGGGTGGGGAACGTCCCTAGGTTCAATATTAACTTTATGTTGGTCTTGGTGACTGGATATGGGTGGTTGAGAGGATGCTACTGTTGGATTAAACTGACAATTGCTAACTTGGTGTGAAGGTCCAGAAAGATAAGCCGATGGCTGTAAAGCGGGTTCCATCTGTACAGGATGTGTTTGTTAATAAGGTTGTTGAATTGTATATAGCGTTTTAGGATCGTTTGGTAACAAATATAATGGACTGTGAGGAATAGGTACTGAATTTTGGCCATATTGTATATATAATTTCTGTGCTAATTCTACGTGATCCCTCTTCCGTAATAGATCATTGACAGATTCCAATTGATTTAACCTGGTTTGCAGTGCCTCAACTGTTTCAAATCTTCCGAGTGCCATATTATTAAGAAAATCTCTCTGAAGACCTAATGATAAATGATTAATTTTCTGCTCCTCCAACGCTTCCGTTAACAACTGACTTATTGCCCGTAATTTACGTAAAAAGTAGGAATCTATTGCTTCGTTAGGTCCCTGCTGAATTTGAAATAGTTCTTGTTCTGCTTTATATGATGGTATCTTCAGTCTACTCAATGCTACTAATTTATCTTTTAGATTTTCACAGGTTAGTGTCCCGTATTGATTTTGATTTTTTAGTTGTAAAACTAAATCCAAAGCGGTATCCTGAAGGTATATAGGCAAGACTTTTTTTTTTTTTTTTTTTTTTTCGCTAGCGACTATGACTGCTTAGTGGACATGTGATCGTAAAGCATAAAAAATCTATCTGGGTCTTCATGTACGTGGCTAGAATATTTTGTTAGGTGGGGCATACTGAATTACATGTTTGATGCGCCCTCCGTCATATTCTCAAAAGTTTCGTTGCTTTTGTCTCCAGTTCTTTATGTCTGTCTACCAAACCTTGTCTCGGCATAAAATCATACTGGAAGAAGAAGAAAGGAAAAAATGGTAAATTAGAAAAAAAAAAAATGCTACTGACCTATTTGTTCTCAAAGTTAGAATTCCGGTAATAAAAAGAGCGTCCCGTACAAAACTTTCGCGCCTACCACCATGTATGTCTTGTAGATAGTCAGTAACGGTCCGGGGGTTTTTCCCTTTGCCAATTTTATTACAAAATCCAAATACAAATAACTCTGAATTTACAAAGAATAATCTAATAGTGTCTTTCCTTATGATCGACCAAGATGAAAGAGAAAGGTGTTTTGCATGGTGCCCCTTCAGCTCATTGCAGCCTCCAGAGCATCTGTGGAGATTTTAGGTGAATACTTGTAGGAAAATCTCTTCAGCCCAATGAAGCCTCGCGAGGTTTAGATGTGATTAGGATTCCCTAGTCAGAGGCGGCTTCGGGTTTAGGTATAGGTGAACTCCTTAGACCAAGGCGACTCGGGAGCTGGTGTGGGTTATTTGGTTAGCGGTCAACTGATAGTTGGTTCCTCTTCGGGTTCCGCTTTTATAGATGGTCTTCTGGTGGCTCGTTTCTCCTTGGGCTCCCCGGGGGCCGCGGTGGCTCAGTGGTAGAGCGTTCACCTCTGGTGCTAGGGGTCTCGGGTTCAAACCCTGCTCCCGCCAAGTGAACTTTGTGGTGGACAAACACCGTGTGCGTGGGTTTTCTCGGGGTTCTCCCGTTTCCTCCCACTTTCTTCATTCCACCATTTCATTCATTACTCATTATCACCGTCTCCTTTAGCCTAACCGGCATAACCGTGGGACGTAAAACTCAAAATTTCATTTCATTTCATTCCTTGGGCTCCCGAGTTTTGGTTTCGCGTCTTCCTGTTATTTCTCGTAGTTTCTTGTTGTAGTTTCTCGTCTGCTTGTGGTGTTTGTAAATAGTTGCACGTATTGTGGTGACATGTGTTTGCGCTGAAGGTGGGGATCCTTACAATATGTATATACATATATGAAAAAATGGGTCACCTTCAGACTTTCAAAAATTTGTGCTGACCTCAGTTTTCAAGATACAAGAATGAAATTTTGCACACGTATTATGTATAGCAGCGTATTTTTGTAAAAATAAAATTCAGATCCAGCGTGAACCCGGGCCAGAGGGCCACAAAATTTTTGAACAATTTTTTTTTTCGAAAAATCTCTTGTTTTTTTATGTATATGTTTAATTGTCAAGAACGGCACTATTTCCTAACACTCTTGGAAAAAAATGATGTCTCGTAGAAAAATCAAATAAAGAGTAAAATGTGATGTGCCGCAAACTTCAAATTAATATATATATATATATATATATATATATATATATATATATAATACAACAGAAGTGGCACAGATGACCGAAGAATCAAGTCGACAGACCAGCCGCGAAGCGCCAACATGATTGGCGCCAACCGTAAGAAAATTTTAAGATAAATCCTGCTTTACCTTGATTTTGAGCACTTTTTATTACTTTTTTCCTTCCATTTTATATATGTGAACATGCATTTTCCTAACATGAGAAACATTTTCCCTGTCTTTCCTTCTTTTCTTTTTTTTATTTTTCCTTCCGAATTTTGCGCCTCCTTACTTCGGCGCCCGGGACCCTTGCCCCGTTCGCACTTCCCCCACTGATTGGAACCATAGGTTGACATCTCATAATAGTTCAAGTGCTCAAAAGAAATGTTAATCAACTAAGCTAACCTTAAGAGAGAGAGAGACAAAGAAAGAAAGAAAAAATAGTATAGTATATGAATGCTAGATTTGTTAAGTAATCTTAATAGTAAACTTTTTTTTTCTCCTGTCAGAAATATGGCCGAAGAATTACAGAACAACAACAACCATTGTTAGTGTCTAGAACTAAGGCACGCGAACGTCGAGCCGGAATGCCAGAATTTATTTATTTGATTCCTGAACTGTGTAAACTTACAGGATTGACTGATGATATGAGGTAGGCATTAGCTATTTTGTACCAATAATTGTGAAATATGCGGTTACAATGGTTTGATGGAAGTTCTTTCACGATATTGAATGGCACTTTGTGCTGATTAGTTCCATTTTTTTTCAATACCAAATACGAATAGATATTTATTTATTTTTATTAGTTAGTTATTTAGTTAGTGAAGTATTATTATTATTATTATTATTATTATTATTTGCTATACAGTGCCAATTGTTATAAGAAATATGGCGAAAAAGATGAGATCTTTAAGTTTTACGTCCCACGATTATGCCTATCAGGCCAAAGGAGACGGTGATGATGAGAAATGAAGAGAATGGTGAAATGAATAAAGTGGGAGGAAACGGGAGAACACCGAGAAAACCCACGCACACGGTGTTTGCCCATCACAAAGTTCACTTGGCGCAAACCGGGATCGAACCAGGAGCCTCAAGCACCAGAGGTGAACCTCTACCACTGAGCCATCGCGGCCCCATGTGATGTTCAGATCAACACTAGAAGAAAGAGGTAGCATCATTCCTCTATAAAACGAATTTCTTATGCTGTGAGGTAATTAAGAAAATCACGTAACTTCTGCACAACAAATACCGTATACATGGGCACCCGAAGGGAGGGCAGGATGGGGCCCGAGCCCCGCCCCTGGCTCACGAAAATGTATTAAATTGCATAAGATTTTCTTAATACAAATAAAAAATACCAAACGTAATATAGCAACCAGGGATTTGAGCCCCCCTCCCCCCTAAAAAGTTTTCTTCGGGCGCCCATGACCGTATATAAGGCAGCAAGTAATTTCAGTAAATGTGATTGATAGATAGCCTTCTAGCGGGAGAGTATTCTTTTGTTTGCTGTAAAAATTTTCGAACACCATCATTAGATTTTTTAAAAATAAATATTCATTAATATTGAAAGTTTCAAACTAAAAATAGGGTGAAGCTAATTATAGTGTTATTACAGACATCATAATAGGAGTACTAAAGTTGTGCGAAAACCAAGGAAGTTCAAATAATGTGTTTTAGATTCTACTTCTAATGGAAACAATTGTGAGTGTTGAGCATCGTTAAGCGATTGAGAAACTAGATGAACTAAGAGGTGGCAAACTACAATGAAATATAAGTGTCATTTAAAATAATAGGATATATTATGTGAAAAACTGGTACCACTGCTATTTTTCTTTTTGTTAGATATAGGTGTTAATTGACTATTGAATGTGGAATGTATGTTTCTTCTATTTCTAGAAACGACAGAAACTTGATGAGGGCCTTGGCAAACCATACGAGGGTTGAACCCCGTGCACGAATTGAGAAATTAATTCAGTTTAATCGGCGCCTGCAGGGAGAACGTGCTGTAAGTATTAAAAGAGTAAGAATGTCCTTTTACAGTAATATTCAGTAAAATAGTGTTATCATATGTGCCACTAGGTTAATTCTTTTAGGGCATATTGCTTCACCGTGAAGCTCGGAAATTATTGCTTTAGCCTGATCAATTTGTGCATAGTGAGCCAATTGTTGTAAGATTGAAGATTTTAGTGTGTTTGAGATATATGGCACGTAGAAGAACAGAGATGTAGGTTCAATATATAAGCTTGTCCAAAAAGAAAGGAAAATAAAATCTTTGAGTTGAATGTCTGACGATTATGCCCTTAAGCTAAGGGAGACAATGATTAAAGCAAGTGAATGATGAAAGAGTTGGTGGACTGAGAAAATGGAAGGAAACGGGAGTACCCAAGAAAACCCACGGGCATGATGTTGTCCACCACAAACTTACGTGGCCATAGATCGGACCAGGAACCCTACGCATCAGAGGTAAGTGCTTTATCGCTGAGTCCCCCCTCCCCCATGAGTTTATTGAATCGTGTTCGGGAAATGTAATATTGTGAGTTTGAAAGTTAACTGAACGCGTACCTTACTTTAGAGTAATCATGAAGTTTAACAAATAATAGTTGAGAATGTATAAATTTATTATTAATGAATGGGGATCTCCAAATATATTTGTAGAGTAAGATACTTATAACACAGATTCATGTGGATTAACTGAATTGTGTATCATGTATTGTTGGGTTAATAAAGAAGGATACTATTTGGTGAGTGCATGTGTTTTAAGTTTTCTGTTGATCATATTAACCGAGTTTGGCTGTTTCAGCAATTGAAAAGCTATTAATAAAATTAGATTTTTAGTAAGTACCTTTTTAATTTGCTACTTGAAATTTATTTTTGTTTGTATGCGGATTTGGTGTATTCTTTACGTGATGTTTGAAGGCTTTAACAGTTGTCAGGAGTTAAAACTTAAGCTAGTATTAGCGAAAGAGTGGGCTTTATTTTTCTGATATGTTCATTTTTCAGTTGTTCTGGTTCCCTGATTCTAAAACAGATGTAGGATTTTTTTTTATATATATATTTCCTTGTTATTTTATTGAATAGACTTGAGTAGTAGTGTAATTGTAAATATTCTGATACTGGAATTGCGTGTATGTTTATTAATAATGCTTGAGTACAGGTATCCACGAGTAGTCCTGTCATAATTAACAGTGCAAAAGGCCGACGAGTAGATATCAGTTAAAGCAAATTTCAGAACAAGTTGTGAATACTTGGTCGTTGCTGTAGGTTGTTTGCCACTCTAATAGCGAAATTTCTATTTACGGCAATTTTCCTGCCAATGTCTTCGTCTTGACGTATAATCTATCAGTTGCGCTACTTCTTCCCTTCTTTCACTGGCCTTCCTGTTCCCTTTCCTACTCCCCCCTAACATTTTCTCATTACTTTCCAGTTCCACGCAACTAATTTTCTGTAATCTTCTCCACGCCGAGTTTTTGAAAGCTTCTAATTGTTTCTCTCTCTCTCTCTCTCTCTCTTTTTTTGTTTGCGTAATATCCATCTTTCTTCACTGTAGACCGCAATCCTCTACAGAAGACATTTTTCTAAGTGTTCCTTACTGAGTTTCTTTTATACTCAAAGAGTCATAAAATATGCATTCATTTATCTTAAATTCTTTTCTCCCCATTCTGGAGATGCAAAAATGCCGGCTTTTTTGAATCGATGGTTTTTTCACGTAAAAAGCCTGCTTTTTTGGGAAAGAAACAGAAATTTTGGCTTTTTTCATTTTCATGATTTTTGTCTAAATAGCTTTCTTATAGTATATTCTATAGTTAAATAAGATTTCGTGACCTAAATGCCATATTTCGCTTCGGAATTCACCATTATGATGAACGGAGCACATGTTTTATGAATTAAAGTAAACATAAAGTACGTAGTATTTGAGGACAATTTTAGAAGCTTCTGAGTTATCGACATTTTTTTCCTTCTTTACATCATTTCATTTTTAGTTATCTGTGTTTCATTTCTTAGAGCTTAGTACTCTAGCTTCTGGCACATAAGTTAAAGTTATGTTTTTCAATCTATCTGTCAGAGTGTACTTCCACATTTCTGTTATAATGTAGCTGTCTAATGATTTACAATAATCTTCCGAATATCATTTTGTGCAAATGATCAGTAGCAGATTTAGAAAAATATTTTAAGAGAGTTTTCTCTGATTAATGATTTTTCTAAAAATCCCTCATTTTTATTTGGGAGGAGCTTGAAGTTTGAGTACAAGCATAACTAATATTTCGTTTCGTTTGTATATTCAGCAACAATCTTCAGGGTACAACCTTGAAGACCATTTTATACTGATGAGCAGTAGCAGAAAAGTATTTTGGAAGGGATTTTTCTTATTAATTTTAATTTTTATTTGAGGGAAGCTTGAAGGTTATGAGTAAAGGGATAACTAATGTCCTTCGTCCTACTTTATCACACTACTTCTATAATTGACACGCGTTCCTTTCGTTCCAATCGCCATTCCTTCTGTCGTTTTTACGTTTATCTTCATTGCAAGGGCATCACAAGTTTCCCTCACTTTTTAGTAACTAATTCATTAACAGAAGTCTTATTATCCTACGAATCAACATGTATCTAATTCTTTATCACGTATGAAAATATCATCGTCTGTGTGTAGACGCTTCTTCGCTATTTGTAGATAAAGTAGTTTGAAGAATGTTGGCGATAGGCAACGTCCGCAACGTGAATAATAATAATAATAATAATAAATAAAAAATCCGAATTTTCTCTATCCGAGCCTCCATTCTTACCAGAAATTTGTGACTCTTGCCAGTACCCAGTAACACCGCGCCATTTGAAGCTGAAAAGGTATATCTAAGCTCGTTTACCGAAGCTCATTTTTCCTTCAAATTAGTTCCTTCAAATATTCTGCCCTCTCGAAGAAATGCTAGAAACTCAAATGTGCAACTAGTCCGATAGTTGATTCCAATCTGATCTTTTAACATCGCAACAAAAGGTAACACACTTTCCACGATTCTGGAAGTCCAATTATGAAGCAGTTTTTCCAACTTCATTCATATCCGTAAATCCATCCTCAATCCAGGCTTACGTGTGGCAAAACTATAATCTTTTTGATCTTCATTAACCATCAGGTATACTTCTGGTATTCTCTCACATATACCATGTACCTGACACAGTATAGCAATACAGACCAATACAACAGTTTCTTTGATCACATCGTCCGCGTATTCTCAAAGTCTTTGATCCAGAGTCTGCCACGTCCCTCAAAAAGAAATTGAGAGACATTTTTCAAATCATCGCCGTAGTCTTAATCGTCCATTACAGCTTCACCCTACAACATATTCTTCATTTCTCAATTAACTATTTTTGTTCCTGTTATCTTGGACTTTTTTCCTAGCACCCATTTTTCTTTTTCTGTTTTATATTTTTGTTTTTTCATATTATTAGAGCCGCGGTGGCATAATTGGTAAGGAGGAGGGAGTGAGGTTTATTTCTGTTTTACCGAGAATTTGTTAAATCAGTACCTGGGGAAACTTAGTAAAAGCGGACTAAGCATCACTTTTTTACACACTGAAGTTGAGTAACTCTGAGTTCTTAGCTCTATCCTGAGTAAGGCTGTACTATTCCTGTTACTACATTTACTATTTATCATCATTTTTATATGTATAGTTTTTTCTTTGCACATAATATAATTTTTTGCACTGCACTCCTACCAGTTCATTCCGTTATTGGCATCTTCTTCTGTTAAACTCTCTTCTCTTTCAATCTGGCAACACTATCGCCTAATTTATTGTACCATGATGGCGCTCCTTCGCACGTTTGTCTTGGTCCACAGTTTTTTTTTATGTAGTTCTTCTCACCCTGTTTCTTTTTCTCTCCGTGTCTGATGAAACTATATTGTAATGACTTTTGGTAGAGTCAATAATGGACCGAGATTTATCCCTTCACCAATTTTATTATAAAATTAAGTCTTTTGTGTCTACAAAAGTTCTGACAATAAAATATCTCTTCAACGACCAAGGTTACAAGTTATAGTGTTCTGTACAGATAATTCCTTAGCTTCAGTGCAGCCTCTGGGAGTCTTAAGGGTTTGGTTCTAGGAGCCTCCGCTCATAGCAGCCCTCACGAGGTATGGTATTCAAGGTGATCCCCTGAGCTTCATAGCAACCTCCATGGACTAGTTGTGGTTAGGATAACCCCTTAGCTTTATAGCAGTCTCCAGAGTTTAGGATAGATTACGATCAGTTGGTCGACTGATGCTTGGTCCCTCGGTGGTCTGGCTTTTATCCATCCTCTTCGGGTTCTTCCGTGAGGTCGGTCCTCTTTCGGCGTTCCTCGGTGTCTTTCGTGTCGGCTTCTCGTCTACTATTCTGTTTACAATCAATAGCACGTGTTGTGTTGACATGTGCTCTTGTCGTAATGTGGGGATCCTTACAATATCAAAAAAATATTTGTTTTAAGTTGTCACTACTTTCTCCTATTCATCCTTGCAACAACCATCCGAAACTTTACATATCCTGGGATGCAAAAATTGAGTGGGATGATTAGTCACACTCTTCTGGCAATGCGAGTAACTTTTCAGTATAGGACTCTACTTATTTCAAATTCTTCGATGCTTCTGTTTTTTGTATTGTATTGTAAAGTGTTTTGTATTAACGAGAATATTAATTATGTTTCTAGTGCCAGGAATTAGCGATAGATATTAAATGTGTTTTCGAACTACGCAATCAGTAGTAATTAGGATGTTACACTATCTTTCTAATTAACATCTCCTAAACATTGTGTTACTAGGTAGCTTTCTACGTACTGTGGTAAAAGAGTTATCCTCTGTCACGATGCTAATAATTTTTTTTTTTAAATACTGTATCCTTCCATAGCATTCTTGTTACGTGTGTGAAACATGTACCTAGTTTTGTGGGAAGTGGGAAAAAGATTATCTTGTGCATAACGCATAGTACATTTCAGGTTTACAAGATGCCTTTGTTAGGCGATCGTCGAAAGTCTGTTAGGAGAACCAAAATAGACTTATTCTTGATTATTCTTGAGCAAACCTGTGGGCATAGTTTGTATTCTCGTCTGTTGATACATGCGGTTGAAACAGAGGAAAGAGGAGGGGTATAATATATAAATACTGTAATAAGCAGTTGATATAGGAGATATTTCATTTACTGCTTGAATGCGCCTTAGCTAATATTTCAGTAAATAATAATGGTATTGGAATGTTCCTTATTGTCTTCATAGGTACAAGCTGATCTCACGGAATGGAACTTCAGATTAGCTGATAAACTAGTGGAGTTTCCTGGACGTTTCCTTCCACAAGAAAAAATCGTGCAAGGCGGTCAGGGAGGACAATATATTAAATACCCCGCGGGACCCCAAACGGACTGGACACGTGAACTGAGAAGTAAGTCTTTGAAACAAATTTTCGTAAGCACTTTTATTTAATTATATATTTGCGTATATATAAACATAATATAATATATAATATACACACGTAAACTGGGTGTCTGTAGGTAGAATATTCAAGCTATGTAACATAACGTATTTGGTCTAGGAATTAATTCGTGCGGTTTTTAATAAAAATTGAAGCTTTATTTCAAAAACAAAGTAAATGAATACGTTAACAAAAATATTGTCCATCGCTAGCCACTACTTTCTCCCATCTTTCAGGCAATTTACGGATTCCGTGTCGAAAGAATTCCTCATCTTTTGACGCAATCTAATCAAAGATCCATTTTTCGATATTTTCTGAAGAAGTGAACTGCTGTCCAATCAAATCGTTATTCATGCAATCGATCAAGTAGTAGTCAGACGGAGCAGTGTCTGGTGAATATCGCGGGTGGAGTAACACTTTCCATCCGACATTTTCCAAATAGGTTTTGACCGGTTTTGCGACATGTGGTCGAGCGTTATCATCTTGATAAATAAGTTTATTATGCCTGTTATTCCATTCTGGTCGTTTTCAGGCCAGAGCTTGCTTCAAACGCATTAATTGTTGTCGATAGCGGTGTTCATTAATAGTTTCACCAAGTTTCAGAAGTTCATAGTACACCACACGTTTCAAATCCCACCATATATACAGCATAACCTTTGCACAATGCATATCTCGTTTCGGTTGTGAAGGACCTGGTTCACCTTGCTTCACCCAGGCCTTTTTTCGTTTAGGATTCTCGTAATGAATCCACTTCTCATCACCAGTTACAATTCGATGCAAAAATCCCTTCCTTTTCTGTCTTTGAAGCAGCAATTCGCAAACGGTTTTTCTTCTTTCAACGTCTTTCTTTTCAATTCATGTGAAACCCAGTAAGACATCTTTTGAATCATTCCTATGGCTTTGAGACGTTTGGAAACTGTTGTTTGCTCAACTCCAAATGCTTCTGCAAGTTCGTCCTGCGTTTGACACGAATCCTGATCAAGCAATGCTCTAAATTTTTCATCTTCAAATTCTTTTGGCTGTCCAAATTGCTTTTGGTCTTCCAAGCTGAAATTACCACCTTTAAACCGTGCAAACCACTTCTGACACGTTCGCTCAGCTAGAGCATGGTCACCAAACACTTCCACTAAAATATGATGACTTGCGGTAGCACTTTTCTTCATGTTAAAGCAATGAAGAATAACTCCCCGCAAAAACACTTTATCAGGCACAAAATGCGCCATTTTCAGTTGAAGAAAAAATGTTGTTGTTTCCGCTTCAAGCAACTGACATATACTAAACAAGATGCTCAATGACAGTAGTTTTCAACGCATGTTTGGATCAACGAAACTATGGGACAATAAGCTAGTTACGCCATCTTTTGTAAAACCGCACGAATTAATTTCTAGACCAAATACATAGTTTTAAAAATATGTGGCATGGCAATATTTCTTTTAGTATTTCTGGTTGCAGAACTAGAGCTGAAAATATTAAACTTTTGTTCTTGGGAGCTCTAAAATTGAGCTCATAAATGGATTTTTGTTACATAGAAACCTAAATAGTTTAATGTATTTTTATTATTATTATTATTGAACTCTGTGACCGTATAGTTAAATCTGGCTACAGGGTAGGGAAGGGAGGGGAGCACATTTAGTTCATTCATCACAAATTGTGATACATCTACTAGGACGAGGATATTGCAGGTTAGACTTTTGATGGTGTTTTTGCTTCGAGTTTTAATTATTGTATGTTATGGAGGTCTCAAATCTCATTTTATATAATTTTATTCAGTCTGCTATTATCTTTTCGTTTTTGATAATGCTAGAGGCCTCCCAACCACATACGGTTTCTGCCTGTGAAAGTTGGAGGATAACAGTACCAAAGCCAGTAGATCATAACATACAGCATGTCTGTTATATTTAGTCAGTCACTCTAATTATCTGACTTTAAGTAAGAAAATAAGTTGATTTTCTTCTAAACTTTAGTCCTGATTGTTCTTGTTTTCATTTCAAATTTGAAATTCTCACATTTCTATGATATGTTGAACTTTTTGGATTGATAGAAGAAAGTACGAAAACACATTACAACATTGAAATATGGTTATGTAGCCAAATCAGCATGAACGAATGCACCATAAGCATGAAAGAACTTCAGGAAGACGAGAATTGTGCTTCAGAATATGCACCCGTAAGAGCTTAATATTGTAATATCCTATGTGGTGTTGTAAACAAACCATTTCACCTGTCAGTGTTTACAAACACCGCCACGTGGTTCGGTAAGACTTCACACCAGAGGGACCTACAGTCACATGCAGACGACGGCTTCTGGCCCCTCCCACGGAGCAGAAGACGACATCGGAGCAGCAGCTCCACCGCCACCCAAGGAATCCTATAAATTGGATGGACAAGGGCAATTCAGTACCAGTTTTCTGGTGACCCTCCTCTAGTCTGTTACGGGATTTTAGGAGTAACTTAACCCCAGGCCTCTAGTCTGCTACGGGACTACGCCTATCCTATATCCTGGCTTAGCCTGCTTCGGGGCTCTGTTGGCCATCTAACCCACTGCTTGCTTCGGAGCTTTGGACACCCAAGTCCACTCCGCTTAGCCTGCTTCGGGGCTCTGTTGGAGATCCTGTCTGCGACCTTACGATCAAAGACCACCTGTAACTAACCGTTGATTCTAGAGAGATTAATTCGTACAGTATTTTGTGAAAATACTTTTATAGAGAAATTTTATAATAAAATTGGTAGTGGGAGATCGATTCCGGACACTCTTTTTATTAAATGCTCTACCTACAACCTATATGAGACAAAGTTTTACATAGTAGAGGCTTTGATCGGCTTAGTTTTTGCCTGAATACTCCCCTACCGGACAGTATTTTTATTATCTTGACAGTGAACTCATTTTTAAGGTATGGGCTTTTCTTAAGTGTACAATTAGTGAATCGGACTTGACTTTATTTTTAGTGCATGCCTCAAACTAGAACAGAAAAAACACGTTCCCGGAGGACGGTACAAATATGGAGCAGAATTCGCGCCCTTCTTTTAATATACTACACCTCACTAAGTATTCGGGACACGTTACGGAGGACCCCGATAGATTTTTTATGCTTTTCGACCATCTTGCATTGTTGCATTCGTCGAAAGAGCAGAAAAAGAAAGAACTGTTGCCAATGTATTTACAAGACATGGCGCTCGATTTAGTGCTACAATTAAAGGCCCAGAACCTATTAGATGCACTTAATTATGAACAATTAAAGGATAAATTAGTTGACTTGAGTAGACCAAAATTACCGGCATATCGGGCAGAGTTTGAAATTTTTCAAGTCCAACAAGGTGAAAATGAGCCAATAGATGCGTATTTTCTTAGGAAACTGAGAGTTATTCGGCAAGTTTTGCCTCAGGCCACCGAGGAGCAGAAAATAAATTATTTATCCTTAGGTTTTAAGAAAATTTTTTTGCGAAAGATAGCGTTAGAAGCATTTATAACTGTTCACGCCTTACAAACACATTTACATAATCTGGAGAAAGCAAATGACCTAATGAAGAAACGTGATTACGTGGAATTACAACAGGCAATATATTCACTGTGTGATCATAATTCACCAGTCAGCAATTTACACTCATCAGCAATCGCTGGCGCTTCCTTCCCTGTGCATCAACAACAACTGACTTATTCATTATGTAATCCAACACCTAATTGGAATCACTACCAACAACCGACCCCAGTCTTTCCTACACCTTCAGCACCACAGCTACAGGGTGCATCACAAAGTCAGTTACCTACAAATCCTTCCCCCCAAATTGCTAATCCGAATCCCCCTCCCGAACCCTCCGCGCCTAGCATATCTAATAATTCTAGCACAAATAATTCATTAGACTTCACTAAATTAGCAAATCAAATGGCTGAACTATCTCTTCTTGTAGCTCAAAATGCTATAAAGAACTCGCAATTCAGACGAGGTGGCCGTAACAATCGGCAGAGAAATGGAAATAAGAACAGTTCTAAAAATAATAATAAAAATAATAATAGTAATCCTATGCCGGAAACAGTTACAGTATGCGACACATGCTATAAAAAAGGTCATTCTTCCAGTACATGCTATAAGAACAATCAGCAGGGAAACGCCTGGGGGGGGGGGGCAGGACAAACCTCCTCAAGAACATGTTCTGAGGGCCGAAAATCAGGAAAGAAGTGAACAACAAAAATTGGTGAATACATCACTTTATGCAGTGGCTCCGTTATCAGATAGAAGGGAGAACATTAAAATGTTAAATCAGGAACATAAATTATTAATTAATGTAACAATTAATAAAGAAAAATATCCTGTAATCATTGACACTGGCAGTTCCTTGAGTCTATGGCCTAAAAATTGGCTTCCTCCAAACACAAAATTGATTCCTTTTAGCACTGACCTGCGAAGTATTGAGAATTCCGTCGTAAATTTACGCTATATAGCTTTGATTAAGTTCAGGATTGGCTCAACAATTTTTTCTCATTATTTTCGAATTTTAGAGCATGGAGATTTTTTGCCTTTATTCGGTGAAGACATTCTAAATCGATTACAGATCAAAATTGTCCTAGACAATAACATGTTGTCGGTATACAAGAAACCACGGCCTCCGCAGTATCCAATTGAAGTTGATACTAAGGAAAAATTATCTGCTAGCTCTACGCATACAATAAAACAGCACAAGTCGGCTGATGTTTTTACAACTCGAAAGGTTATCATACCAGCCAGGCCATATTTCTTTTTACCAATTAATGTCAAGAATCGGCGAAAGGATAATGACTATTTTTTCTCTCTCCATTAGAAAATTTGCAGGACAAATACGGACTACAAACATTGCCTACTAAAGTACTTAAGAATAATTTCACTTTATTAATATCAAATCCTACTAGTAGGCCGGTAACGTTAGTGAAGAACACCCCAATTGCATATGTTGAAGAAAATATTCAAGAAGTAGATTTACAGGGTGATTACCAAATAGATGAACAAAATGACGAAACATTTTATAGAACTGAACAAGAAATTCAGAGTAGGCTAGAAGAGACCAAGTCACTTTCTGATGTTAAGTTGTTCGACATCAATCCAAATTTAACGAGTCAACAGAAAAAAGCTGTACATGATCTGCTTTTTAGATACAGGGATGTCTTTTCTTATACACCAGCTGACATAGGCTACTTTCGTGGTTATGTACATAAGATAAGGATAGATAAAGGAGCCTCTTTTCATGAGAGATCATCTCCCATTCTATTGGCAGTAAGACCGCAAATTGATTTACAAATTAAACAACCTTTAGACGTTAATATTATTAAAGATACTAGTGACAATTCCTATTCCTCGCCACTTCTCATAGTGAAGAAGTCAAATATTTCGGAGTTCCGCCTAGTTCTTAATTTACAGGCTTGCAATAAATTTGCACAATATTTGAGCATTCCGTTCCAGTCCACAGAAGACATTTTACATGTACTTAGAGGCAAATCTTGTATTTCTACTATTGACAGTCTAGTTATTTTCAACTATTATTGCATCCTAAAAGTAAAAAATACATGAGTTTTGAGCTCAATCATACTAGAAAGGCGTATAAATTTCAACGCTGTGTAAATTTCAACCTCGTCCGCGGCAGCCCTAAGTATAGCTGTACGCATGCTTTTAGAGGGTCTACCATCTCGCATAACAGCCTTTGCGGATGACCTCGTTATATGGAGCAAAAATTGGAAACAACAACTGTCCGACTTGAAATTACTCTTTAAAAGGTTAAGAAAACACGATTTTAGAGCTAACCCGAACAAGACCCATCTATTATATTCAGAATTGGAAGTTTCAGGATTCACAGTTAATGGAAAGGAGATCAAAATATCACCTAAAATTGCCAACAAAATACGATTAAAAAAAAAATAAATAAAAATAATAAAAAAAAAACCTCTAAACGGACCTTAAATAGTTTCTTGGGACTATGCTCTTATTTGAGGGCACATATTAGAGATTTCATGGAAAAGGTGGAACCATTTCAAATTCTTTTGGACAAAAATTCAAAATGTAAATGGACAACACAGTATGATGAGCTATTTGAAAAACTTAAGACGGATATTATACAAGCTCCATTTTTTTCATTTTGATCCATCATTGGAAATTCGAGCGTATTCAGATGCATTGTCAACCTCCGCAGGCGGCATATTGACTTGTTATGATAATAAAACTAATCAGGAACATGTTTCCTATTGTAGTCGATGTTTTATCAAAAGTGAGAGAAAGGCCTCAACATGGCAAAAAGAACTATATGCACTGATATATGTCCTCCGAAAATTCCGATATTTCTTACTAAATAGAAAATTTAAATTATTTATAGATGCTAAATGCTTGGCTTCACCCAACACCCAGCCGGACAAAGTCGGGAAATTTAGTCGCTATAAGATATTCTTAGCGGATTACAATTTTGAAATTCAACACATTAAAAGTTGATAACTTCTCCGACACAGAAGACGCCAAAGTCTTTGCTTCCCACTCATTGGAACACACCTTTCAAATTGACCAGCCTATGACATTACCCAATTTAGCAGGTGAAGAAAGGAAGGACCCTTCATTTTCGGACATCATTACTGTATTGGAAAATAAAGAACCTAACAAATTATCTGCACTCTGTGCGGCGAAATACTTTTCTCTTAAAAATGGATTGTTATATAGGACTCAGAAACACCCTCAATTAGGACTGCTGTATTTACTTTGTATACCGAAATCTTTACTAGGCAAATGGTTTGAGGCTATCCATAACAACCCAATGGCACCACATTTTGGGTATACTAAGACATACCAGTCGGCACTCAGAAAATACTATTTTCCTAATATGAAAGCTTACATAGCAAATAGAATAAAGACATGCAATCTCTGCCAAAGACTCAAGAAGTTACCAGTTAAGCCGGCGGGCCAATTGCTTCATCATCCTCCCAAGCCGATTGCCACTGCCTGGCAGTACGATTCAATTGGGCGAGTGCCGATCGGAGACGGAAAATTCAAACACATACTAGTTGCTATTAAAATGTCCACGCGATACTGTGTAACCAGAGTTGTAGACATTACAGCAGAAGAAATTGAACAATTTCTTGTATATGACATTATTCTTAAATACGGAGCTTTTTCATACCTGTATTTGGACAGACACCCTGTACATAATGCTAAGAGGCTGCAGAACCTAGCAAAATTCTACAATTTTGAATTTAAATTTTGTCCAGCGTATGACCACAAAAATCTGGGTGTAGTGGAAATATTCCACAGAATCATACAGAACGCTCTTAAATTTTTTGTACAGGAAAATCAAAATCATTGGCCAAAACTAATTCCATAACATTCGCAATTAATACGTTCGTACAAGCTGGAACTAAATATTCAAGTTTTTTTCTTATGCACGGTTACGAACCTAGGACCATCTCTGATATAGCATTAGCATCAACTCCGACGTTATGTGTCAACAAAGAACATTTGAATAAGATACGTGGGGTCGTAGAGGATAATTTAATCGCAAGTTATAATAAACAGAAAAGATACTTTGACCGTAAACATCAACAAACTAATTTTGATAAAGGCCAGAAAGTACTTGTATTTTCCACAATCGTCAAATTGGGATACCAGAATCTTTCTCATCCAGATATATTGGACCTCTAGAAATCATCGAAAGAGTTAATCCTAATCTTTATAAGATCAAATTTCCAGATTCATATTGTCAAACAATATAGGAGATTTCAGTGGACAGAATTAAGCCATACTATGAAGAAGGCATAGAGTAAGAATAATATTTTCTACACGAGCGAAGACTTAAGAAATAAATGAAGCACTCACCACTTGGAAGAAGGAAATACAAAGACAAGACTTCAAACAGATAAAAACACTTTTCATTGCGATACAAACATATCTTCTCTGATTTGTAAAAAGCTGATTCATTATTCTGCAAAGTCTGGACGACACTTACATTATACAGGATGACCAGGAATTCAGGACCATCATTATCATCATCATTGGCATTTAAAATTGGATTATTTTATAGAAATATACATATTTTTAGTGCAAATATTTTAGAAATTTTACACCTTATACAGGGTGACCAATAAATAATGTCGTTGGCATCACGAACTTTCCAGTATCAATTATCTTTATATCCTGGTGATAATCGTCATTTTTTTTTAAGTATTGGTAATTCTTATTGTTTTTACATACTATATCTCCGTCTTCGCTCAATACCAAAAATATCCAAAACGCCTCGCTTAGAAATATCTCCAAATCCGATGGACACATTTAATACCAATAATATGACTAAGAAGCAACCGACATTACAGGCTCCAACGCCACTCACTATAAGTGAACTAATATATGTATATTAACAGCAAAGCTTAAAACAACCCTACCTCGAGGGAAAGGAAGTATGCACCGATCCTACCTGTGATTGGGGACTAGCTGTTTAGTGCTTTCTTCCGCTACCTTATTACTGCTCCGAAAAGTGATTTTTTTCACTGTTGTAAGTGTTATTAATGTTTTAGTGATTTTTTTTGTCTGATACCTCAGTGTTGCCAACCCTCACATCTAGAAAAATAACCCTTCGGCTTATTTTTTAGACAAGCCAGGGGGTGTAATATCCTATGTGATGTTGTAAACAAACAATTCCACGCATCAGTGTTTACAAACACCACCACGTTCGGCAAGACTTCACACCAGAGGGACCTGCAGTCACATGCAGACGACGGCTTCTGGCCCCTCCCACGGAGCAGAAGACGTCATCGGAGCAGCAACGCCACCGCCACCCAAGGAACCCTATAAATTGGATGGACAAAGGCAATTCAGTACCAGTTTTCTCGTGACCCTCCTACTGTCTGCTTCGGTATTTTAGGAGTAATTTAACCCCAGGGCCTCTAGTCTGCTTCGGGACTACGCCTATCCTTTCTCCTGGCTTAGCCTGCTCGGGGCTCTGAGTTGAAATTCCAACCTCAGCCACTTAGTCTCCAACCTCAGCCACTTAGTCTGCTTCGGGGCTCTGTTGGCAAACTAACCTACCCACTGCTTGCTGGGAGCTTGGGCACCTAATACCACTCCGCCTAGCCTGCCTCGGGGCTCTTTGTAGATCCTGTCTCCGAACTTGCGGTCAAAAGACAACCTATAACTAACCTTTGATTGTAGAGAGATTAATTTGTGCAGTATTTTGTGAAAATACTTTTATAGAGAAATTTTATAATAAAATTGGTAGTGGGGGATCGATTCCGGACACACTTTTTATTAAATGCTCCATCTACAACCTAAATGAGACAAAGTTTTACAATATAAAATATAGCATTTCAACATTAAAATTTTGTCAATTGTTATATTATTTACCGTAATGACGATAGCGCATATCTTGGTAAAAGTAGCGCTTTTTAAAAATGACCTGAAATTGGACAGGGTTATTCAGATACAGGAATTTACGTTTTATGACTTTAGTATTTTCGCATCTTTTAACACAATTATGCGTTGAATAAAACTTAAGAGTACGGTTATACCGACGAAATGTTTCTATTTCATCCTTCCCTTTTCAATTTTCCTATCTTGAATCACCTTTCATCATCCATAGAACAGCGTGTTTATGTCGAGATTAGCGATTAATTTCCCTCACTCAGAATCAAATCAGGATTGGCAGCAGAAACGTTCAGAGAATAATCTACAGCTGAGGCAAGAACAGCACATGTGCAACAGAGAACTCCTGCAACCTTGTTTTAAACATCCCCCTCCCTCCCCCGCTCTCTCTCTTGCTCGCTCGCTTCCACAAAGCCTGTTGCCACCCCGTGTATCTTGGAAACGACTCCCAATATGAGCAACCACGAAAACACATACGTCATTATTGGGAGGGACTTGAATTTTGAGCTATAGAAGGTCCATTCCAGACATCTTCATATAGGAGGAGTACGTGGGGTCAACCTGAAAGTTTCAAATGGCAAAGGAGTCTGTAATGTATTGTTAGAAAGGTCTCGACAAGAAAAATATTTTGCCGAAAGTATCTATCTATTAAAATGCTACAATAGCAATTAAAAGCGCCTGAGCTCCAACCTATAACTTTGGCTTTCAAATCTTTCATTTACGGTTGTGTGTGATTTCACGTTTAACAGAGACAAACATTTTGAGTATTTGTACTTTAGTCTAAATTAGTTAACTGTATCTTTTTCATAAAGTTTATTATATAAAATTATTGTTCAAAGCCTTTATATTTTAATAAGCCTTCTCTAAAATCAATGCATGTGAATTGTGCTTCCATCTTCCGAGTTCTTTTAACCGTGCGTTAAGCGCGTAAGTTTGTGTTGCACGATTAGGCGCGTGGGTGACAGGCGTCATCCACCCATTAAAATGTATCTAGAATAAGTAAATTCATCTTTAAATGACGATTCTTTCATTTATTTGATAAAATGGTAATCACAGGTTATAGGTTTGATTGTACATAGTGTTCTACTGAATATAACGGACTTTTGTTTCATGATTACTAAACTGATTCCAAGCATGTTACATAAATGTCTTTGAGATGTTCTCCACCCATCCATCTCTTACATTTCAAGCAACATTTCCTTGTAGTTTTGTCTCTTAATCTTTCGCAAGCATGGCAATGTCTTCTGGAGCCTAATGGCTTCTCAAGATCGACCATTGTCTCTTCCTCAACACCAAGTAACAGTCAGAGTTGGCCCCTCTTCCTAATTTTTAACTGCAACTTGAGAAATATAGAATAGATGTTGCCTCTCAGGCTTAGTCATTTTCCAGGTGATATCCTCCAAAACAACTCCTTCGTGACAGTTGAGGTGAACTGGTATTGAATTTCAGGATGCAAAGTGCATTAATTGAACATATCTTTAGAAGATAAAAAAATATCACCATGGGTCATTGTATTCCCATTCAGTGTTGTGGTCACTTGCACTTACGTGATAAATTCCATAATCACTCTCATCAGAACATACCTCCGACTCGTCCTGTTCCTCCTCAGCCCACTGCAGAACAACATTCTTATCTTTTGTTGTCTTTGTCTTCCGGCGTTTTGATATTTTACTTGTTACGTATATAGGCGCGTGGTTGACAATTGTCACCCAAATACACAGCTGCAGAGAGAATTTATTTCTTACAAACTGCAGACGGGAAACAGAAGTGTACTACTGCCACTACAATAAACATCAATAACCAACCTTCAGCTACTGAAAGGCGCAACTCAGAATACCAATACACAGTGTTGCAAGTTCGAGACAAAAATCACTGGGGGACACCTGTCACCCACGCGCCTAATCTAGGATTAAACTATGTTTATATGTTTGTGGTCAATCCTTTCGACAATGAGATCTCGGAAACTACAGGCTCTAGAAAGATGACGTTTTCACTGATCGATTGGAAATTTTGCGTAGATTGTCCAGTTCTAATTGAATATTTAAAAAAAAAACATGGCTATTATTTCTTTATTACATTTTTTAAGGGTACACTGGAAGCGTTGAAATAAAAAAAAAAAAATCCTCTGCGTTATACATTCCAACACCACAATGTTGTATATGTCTCAGGCATTTGTTCCATGGCCAAATAATAGTGAAAAAGGAAGGATAACCATTTCTCGAGTCTAAGATAAATCTTCATATTTTTAGTGTTTTGCCCAATGAACACCATATATAACTGACATTATAATTAATTGTATATGTAATGTATTTGCTTATTACATACTGCATGCAAGAAGAAAGAAAACACTGGTCATACATGAATTAGAAACTCCAACCGGAAGTAGGCTCAAATCTTGCAAACGGTGGGAGATATTGATACCCCTTTATGATACTCCTTGCCGATTTTTTTAAATCAAGACGTCTTTCACTTGTGGCTGTAAAGGGACATGTACATATGTTGTGAGGAATGAGAAGGAAATTTATGCTCATATGCGAATGATGCGCTGTGTAGAGAGCGCAGGTTCAGCGAGTCAGTAATATTAAAATGCTAGATTTATATGTTTGTCTTCAAAGAAAAGTTTATATGTTTGTCTCCAGTCCTTTCGACAATGAGATCTTGAAAACCACAAGTAACTAGGAGCGTGCCGTTTGCACTGGTCAATTCCAAATTTTGTGTAGATTGTCCAGTTTTAATTAGATATTTAAAAAACGTGGCCGTTGTTTCTTTATTACCTTTTTTTAGGGGTACACTAGAAGTGTTGAAATTTAAAAGAAATATCCCATAAGTTATACATTCCACCACAACGTAGTTGTATATACGGGTTGTACATCTCAAAGACGTTTGTTTAATGGCCAAATAATAATGAAAAATGAAGAATAACCATTTCTCCAGGCTAAGATGGATCTTTATTGTTTGGAGTGTTTTGCCCAATGAACACACATATCACTGATATTATAATTAATTGTGTATGTAATGTATTTGTTTATTACATACTGCATGCAAGAAGAAAGAAAACAGTGATCACACATGAATTAGAAACTCTAACCGGAAGTATTCTCAAATCTTGCAAACGGTGTGAGATATTGAAAAAATAATCGAAAAAAATCTCCCCTTTCTTGCCGAATTTTATGAAGATATCTTTCACTTGTGTCTGTAAAGGGATATGTACAGATGTTGTGAGGAATGACAAGGAGATTCATGTTCATATGTGAATGATGCGCGTTGTAGAGAGCGCAGGTTCAGCTAGTCTTTATATTAAAATGCTAGGTTTATATGCTTGTCTTCAAAGAAAAGTTTATATGTTTGTCTCGAATCCTTTCGACAATGAGATCTCGAAAATCACAAGTGCTAGAAACGTGACGTTTTCGCTGGTCGATTCCAAATTTTGTGTAGATTGTCCAGTTCTAATTGAATATTTAGAAAACATTGTCATTATTTCTTTATTATATTTTTTAGGGATACACTAGAAGTGTTGAAATTTAAAAAAAAGTAAAGCATCATATATCCTATGGGATATACATTCCAACACAACATAGTTGTATATAGGGGTTGCATATCTCAGGCGTTTGTTTCATGGCCAAATGATAACGAAAAACGAACGTTAATCATTTCTCCATGCTAAGATGCATCTTTATTGTTTAGAGTGTTTTACCAATGTACACATATATCACTGATATTATAATTAATTGTGTAAGTGATGTATTTGCTTATTATATGCTGCATACAAGAAGAAAAAAAACACTGATCATACATGAATTAGAAACTCCAGCCGGAAGTAAGCTCAATCTTGCAAACGGTGCGAGATATTGAAAAAATAATCGAAAAAAATCTTCCCTTTATGGTACCTCTTGCCGATCTTTATCAAGACGTCTTTCACTTGTGGCTGTAAAGGGACATGTACATATGTTGTGAGAAATGACAAGGATATTTATGCTCATATGTGAAAGATGCGCTGTGTAGAGAGCGAAGGTTCAGCTAGTAATAATTTAAAAAAAAAAAAAAAAAAAAAAAAAACGTTGAAAGACCACATTCACAAGCCATAGATATCTAAAATCATCAAAGGCCTTCAATCCCAAACCGCCAGTTTAGATTTCGGCAACCTAGCAAATGCTAAACTTACAGCAAGAGTTCTTTTGTCGAGCCCGAGGGTCAAGCTACTCGACCCCCTTTGCTATTTGAAATGTTCAAGTTTACCCCCGTACCCCTATTTGGGGGGTCTAGGGTGAAAAGGGCATGGGTGGATAAGTATAGTGAAATGGCCCCAGGTGAATCTTGGGACGACAAGTGGGTTGTATGTAGGTACTCCCAAGATACATTAATCCCTCACGTTTTAAACCTCAATTCTGATTGGTTCATGAGAAATGGCGCAAAATCGGAAAAGTAGGATTAATTTATTTCTCAAGAATGGCTTGATCGATTTTGTTCAAACTTAGGATGTATTGTATAGGTGTATACAAGGGCTTCGTCTGAAAAATTTAACAGCTCTCCCCATCATTCCCCCCTTAAAACATTCGATTCAATATTTTAAATACCTTTTTACCTATGACCTGAAAAGCGCAAAACGCACTGAGGCTCCATTTGATGTCTGCAGCGTTCCCATCCCTATTTTGGGCCGAAGTGAAACTGTTGTTATTCGTATTTATTTTATATGAATAAAGCAGCCTGAACATGAATATAAGGTTCATGTTGCCATTAGACCCACGTAAGTACCCCATTTGAGAGTGCTTGAAGTTTCAATGTGTTTTCATATAACAAAAGCAAGGTTACCTATACCTATGATGTTCAATCAAAGTGAAATAACGGCAGCTGGAAAGAAAATAACCAACTACACGATGTAATGTAACCTTTTGTTGTAGTGTTTCTCATAGGTCCTGGAGGGGAATGGGGATAAGAAGGCCACTATTCCATCAGAAGATTTTATTATAGATTTCAGAGATACCTATTGTCTTCTTGCATTCCACAAGTCGTGGAGTACTGGAAAACTGCAACATTTGAATCAAAGGAACATTTCATCCAAGAAATAGAAAAAAATATAATACAAAGGGAAAGTACTTACATGTACTTAGAACTAGTATTTCAGTATGTAAAACAAATTAGGATAAAAGGAACATTGTAGTATGTATTTCAGTCCTCGTCACTTTTCATGTATGACCAGACGATTGTTGTTGTGATCGAATATTTTGATAAGTATTTGTGCTGGTTTTGGGATCCTGGACAAATATCTTCCATAACTGAGATAAATAATGACTGCAACATGGGAGCAACAGCCAACTGTTCGGAAAACATTTGCACAGTCACAACAATATCTAGTGACACTTTTGAAACCTTCTGTGTTTGGTACGTATTCGATAAAGTATTTGTATGTCTTGAATGCACTGTCGTTTTTAATATCTTGTCGTTGTCTTTAACATACTGTATATCAATATTACTTCTCATCCAACATTTCAGCCAAATAACGTATCGCCTGTTTATATTGGAAGGATCCACAAAACAATCGTTTCAATTCTTTTGCGGCCATTAGAGGAAAATCCTCAAGAACTTGTGAAGAAATAGATGTAAAGGGAAGTTTTCTTGTTCGCAATTTCTTCTGTTCAACAAAGGCTATAAGGCCATTTTCGTTTCTTGAAGTTTTCGCATATTTCATGATTGCGGAGATTGCGGAGTGGTTTTCATCTGGTGCCAAACGTTTGGAGAATTTACTGTGGAGAAAACTAGCAATTCTATAATATGGGCCGATACTAGCTATCATTTTATTGTCAGATACTTTATCCAACAGATGATATTTTTCTTTCAGCATTCCATGTGTAGCTTTAACCGCCCAACGAATTCTTGTAACAAACCTAGTATCATTTGCTTCTGCAGCGAACAATTGTAAGTTTTTACCTTTAAATGCAGGCATAACAACTTTATATCCCCTTTCCCTCAATGTAAGTTACACATCTTTGAATCCTCGATCCACAATAAAGTTATTTCCAGGTTGAAGCAATGAATATAATTTATCTTCTTCAATAATAGTGCACATTATTGTTGCGTCATTTTGTTTCGCATAATATGGCCCTGCCATGTTGATTATGTACCCATTGGTTGCACAAATGGTGAAGGGTTTACACAGAGGTTTCTTTTTCTGGACGGAGTAAGACTTTCTTTGATACTCATTGTTTGTACTTCTCTGATTAGATGCGTAAGTCCCATCACATATAATAATTAGTTTTTCTGCAGCATGTTCATACAGTGTTTTCGCAATTGGTGACGTATGATAGGAAATCAATTCTTCCCTTGTAAGCGCTGAATAACCAAAATGGACAGGTAAAATATCTTTTTCGAAGGAAGAAATTACTTGCTGTATATAACGAGACACTGCTTCTCATGTAGTCCTAAAATTGAGGATATCAGTTTATTCGAATTACCAGTCCTTAGCTTGAATAAAAACACTATCAGTGCTTGTACAACGGTTCGAGTATCTGAGTCACGCATTGATATCAGCCATTCTTGTATCTCCGTAATATTTTCCCAGCTTAAATCAGTGAAAAGACGGAGTTTCTCCTTAAATCTGAAAGTGTCCTATCTGATCTAATAATGGTTTATCGCATTCCACAGACAAATTCTGTATAATGTAGCTCAACTCACATGGTCGGTTTGTGCTTCAATTCGAATATACTTTTATCTTGAATAGATAATCTTCGTAAAAATGTTGATGTATGATATGCTTCGGGCAGCATCGACTACCGTTCGGAATATAAATGCGTCTTGTGGTGAGGCATTGCATACGCGCTACTTGAGGAATCATTATGAGAGGAACATTAACAGCATCGCAAATACAGCAATGCCAATGCGTACAGAGCTCGATTTCTACACACTTGGCTTTTTTAGACATTGTTTGAGTGAGAAAAAGGTGGTAGAGAACTTGATTCACTTACCTTGGAGGTTGGGGCCGCGGTGGCTCAGTGGTAGAGCGTTCACCTCTGGTGCTTGAGGTCCTGGGTTCGATCCCAGCTCCCGCCAAGTGAACTTTGTGGTGGACAAACACCGTGTGCGTGGGTTTTCTCGGGGTTCTCCCGTTTCCTCCCACTTTCTTCCTTCCACCATTTCATTCATTACTCATCATCACCGTATCCTTTAGCCTAACCGGCATAACCGTGGGACGTAAAACATAGATTTCATTTCATTTACCTTGGAGGTTGTATCTACCCAGCGTTTTTTATACTTTAACGTGCGGCACTTACCACAAATAATGTTTCCAATGACGATTTGTTTATTGAACTCATCTGCGTCTGCTGCTGATGCAATACGTTTAGTGTACCAGAGGATTTTTTTTATGTACTTGGTGCAAATGCAGCATTTCGGGTTATTTGTTTTAGAATTCATTGCACCCAATTTGATGATTACATCAGTAGTCAACACAATTCACTCAACAAATACACACTTAAACTTAGTCACTCACTAGTAGGTATGTAGAGCCACTGTTCACAAAAGCACCAAACCATTTAGCACGTCATATAGATTTTTCAGAACACAGACTCTTGTAGAAGTGTAAATCGATTGAGCAAATATAAATGTGCTACCATCGAACACTGACAAAAGAAAACAAAAACAACTGGAAGTGAACTAGCAGATGCCTTACTAGCAGGAAGCAAGACGCACTTCAAGACAACGGTAGGAACAGTATTTTGGTTGGCTCATGCAGTCAAGTTATTTAATTGCTGACAGCAGGGTCGTCATGAAGGGGATTCAGAGAGGAACAATTGCCCCTCGAACTTTAAAACTACACATATTTTAATCCATTGATTACTAATTTACTAATGAAAAACGTACAATACTTACGGAAGTCTTGCCCTCAACCAAAATTGCAAAAGATGCTCCTTTTTGATAGTATTTATTTTTTCGCGATAAATTCACACAATTTTTATGGTTCATTGTTTCGTGTTTAAGGCCACAAGGGTATTCATTGCCGAATAAAATGATACATATTAAGAGTTTTACTATATCCCAAACAGGGGATGGGGGCGCCACAGGCCATCAGATGGGACCTCATTGAGTTTAGTGTTCTTCAGAAGTGATTTCTCATTCACGTAGCAAATATGCAAGAGTAACATCAACAACTCTTCTTTTTGCAATTGCTCCCTCATTGATGGGCATGGTTGATTTTGCCTAATTTAGACCTCGGCATACCCGATGTAATTTTGAAAAAAAAAAATATATGTGATTCTAGGGTTAAAGCGACATTTAAAACGTATTTTTTCATAATTGTGCTCGCAGACCACCATAGGTAAAAAGGGGCTCAAAATATTGAATCAAATGTTTTAGGGGGAGGAAATGGTGGGAGGAGCTGTTAATTTTTTCAGACAAAACCCTTGTATACACCTTTCGAACAAAATCGAACGAGCCACTCTTGAGAAATAAATTAATCCTGCTTTTCCGATTTTGCGCCATTTCTCCGAATCAATCAAAGTTGAGGTTTGAATTGAATTGATTTTGAGTTTTACGTCCCGTTCAGCAGCGAGGCTATATGAGACGTGGACCTACTGATTAACGTGGAACCACATAAGCTCCCGCCGAGAATCAACCCGGGTCTCCCACGCCAGAGGCGCGTACGCTAACCGCTTAGCCACGAAGGAGTCTAGAGTTGAGGTTTGAAACGTGAGGGATTAATGTATCTTGGGAGTACCTACATACCACCCACTTGTCGCCCCAAGATTAATCTGGAGCTATTTCACTATACTTATCCACCCATGCCCTTTCATAGCACACAATTGCAACCCGTTAAAATAATGACGAACGTGTTTTTGCGTTCTCTCATACTCAGTCGTTTCGCAGACACACGGGGTGGCAACGGACTTTATGGACAACCTGTATATACATGGATGATACCAATAAAATTACCGAAATTTGAGGAACTTGAAATCAGAAAGAAGGCGACAGAAAGGTCCGATACGTTACGTTAAATCTTAAAGAAAACCAGTGAAAGAAAGAACGACCTATCAGATGGTAGTTAGGTAAATAATGGTGGAATGAGAATGTAGGAGAAAACGGGAGAGCTCCAAGTAGTTTGAGATCGAATCATATAACCCTCGAATCATATATTCATATCATAGAACCCCCTGCACCAAGCACTCTACCATCCAGTCGTTCTAGTGTGTGAAAAAAGTTAGAAGATTATGATGTGTTTCTCTGATGAAACCAGTAGCATAACTAGAATAGTAATTATTCGGAAAAGACAAAGCGCAGGTCTGAAGTATAAATGCGTATCTTTCCTTACGTTCTCTTGTCATCTATTTGGGAACGAATGGAATGTGCTTTCTTTGGGATAGGGAATGTTACTTACCGAAAAAATATAAAATTAGTTCCGATGCTTCCGAAGCTATTGACGATATATGTATAAGGGAAATATGTAGTTTAGCTGGCTACTGTCCATAAATATGAGATCCACACCAAAAGTGTAGGGCGTTTCGTTCTAATTTCCAAGAACAATGACATACAGGGAAGTAACCTGTATTTCTTTCTTAACGAACAGTCCCTCTTTATTGATACACATTTGCCATCACTCCGTCCATTTGTATAGCGTGTGGCACAGTTATCTTCGTGAGTCTGTTTCAACTACTGGAGAATAGCACTTCTCAGGGATGATCTGTTGGCAAAATAGCGTCTACGAAGGGAATCCTTGAGGTTTGGGAACAACCAGAAGTCACTCGGGGCTAAATCATGTGAGTAGGGTGGGTGTGGCAGAATTTCAATAACGTGGTCAGCCAAGAATGAGGTCACAACCTTAACATGGTGTGGAGGTGCATTGTAAATGTGGAGGATGAAATTGTCATTTGCCATTTGTTGTCAGTTCTCAGTCAATTCTGTATCCAAAAATGCACGAAAATACTCGTCCGTAATTGTATGATCCTTTCGGAACAGGATGGGACAATATCACTCCCTGGAAATCCCAGAAGATAGTGTACAGCACCTTCTCATTGGATACCATTTGACGAGTTTTTTTTTTTTTTTTTTTTTTTTTTTTTAGGGAGGGGATTGAATAATGGAATCTGTGATTGATCCATTGTCACAACACGATCGAAGCCTTGTATGTTTTTGATCGTCATTAAGCATGCGTAGAACCCAACGAGAAGAAACTTTTCTTGAGACCCAGTTCGTATGTAATTATTCGTTCTATTGTTCCCATTATTAGCGCCGTGTATCACAAATCTCCTATCTTATATGTTGAAATTTTCAACACGAGCAATGGTAACGTCAGTTGATGCTGTTTTTGGACGTCCATACCTCTGCTCATCTTTCACACTTATTCGTCCTGCTTTGAACTCATACACCCACTTCTTAACAGTGTTCCTTGCAGGAGCATTATCACCACACACATCTTCCAGCTGCAGTGAGGAATTTCACAATTACTCGTTGTTCTTCAACCGAAAATTCCATGTCCCTGGGCAATAATCTGGAACGCATCTTACTCGTTCAGGCACTGTGACTCAACTGGTACCATCTCAGAAACAAAACCTTCGCTGCTTAGAGACGAAGGATGGAAGTCTCTGACGCCGCAGTTGTTTCCTATATTAAAAAAACAACAACAACTTTAGAACAAAACTGCACGTACTTTCGGTGTACACCTCGTACTCAGTAATTTGGATTTTTTGAGGTGATTATAGGTAATTATCGACTTTTTAATTTTCGTTTCTGATAGTTAATTATGTATCCGAAGTAAATATAATAATAATACCTAATTATCAGTTGTAACATTAGAAAACAATAGCGGCTTAGAATAAGAGCTTTATTTTAATTTTCGTATGTCTCTTTGTTTCAGGCAATCCAATGTTACTTCTTGTGGATTTAAGAAACTGGGTTGTGATAACTCCAAATCGCCAGAGAAGAGAGACACAAGGATTCGTCAGTAGCTTAATCAAAGTAGCTGCTTCAATGCATTTTGTCATTTCTCAGCCATTCTTGTAAGTCATTCTTTATGTATAGTTTAATCGGGTAGAGGTTTGATTTGATTTTTAGTTTAGCGTTCCGTTCAACAGCGAGACTATATGATACGCGGACCTACAGCTTAACGTAGAATCCGAACCATATGAGCTCCTGCCGGGAATCGAACTCACGTCTCCCACCTCAAAAGTACTTACGCTAACCTCTTAGTCACGAGGGAGCTCCAAATCGGGTAGAGAGAATACAAATTTGACTGCCAGTAAAAATCATTTCAAATTAGTAGAGGGGGAAGGGGACTGACAATTTTAATACGAGAATAATCTTAAAAACAAGGACTAATTTGTAGAAATAACAATTCAGAAGTGTACATCTATCCATTTTTGTACATAATCGCTATTTTCGTCAGTACATTTTTGGGGCGCTATGGCAGGTTTTGTATGCACATGTCGTACCAGTTCGCTGCCATGTGATTGAGGAAGCGTTTGAACGTCATCTTTCACCACAGTATCGTTGCTGATGCGCCTTCTGGTCAAATGTTCATTTAATTTAGGAAATAGGTGCTTGTCACTGATTTGCTCAATCTTTGCAACTGTCTCGTCGGTAATTGACGATCTCTCAATCCTTTCTTCACCGTGAATTTCAGTGTGGCCAGATTCAAACTCTGTACATCACTTGCGGATGTTTCTGACATCCATGTACGACTCGCCATACACTTCCGTCAATTGGAGATGAATTTCAGTTTAACGCTTTTTGCGTTTAAAACCGAATAACTGTGTGAACTTTGCACTTGGCGATAGCGCCATACGGAAGCTCCAATTACAAACGGCTTCCAAGTCAAGACTGTGCGTTGCGAGGAGGTGCACGCAGGCTTGTTTGGGAGCGGGAGAAACAACAAACACAATAATGTTGCCAACAGCCACACAAGGAGTTTCCTTGCATCCCCAGCGTTTTGAAGACCTTACCTTTGATATTACTCTCGTATTCTTGAAATATTAATAATGAATGTGTAAGGAAGCCATTTACAGACCAAATAAAAGGAAAAACATAGCTTTCTATATTATTATTAATAGTGCAGAGGTTGTTTCTGATATATGGTAACGATTTGAAACAACATCTTTTAAGAGAAGCTATGTCACTACCATAGCTGATACTGCATTAGGTGGTCCTCCATCTTGGCAGTTGCCCGACAGCGAAGTTTGCACTGTAGGAGACTGGCATGAAGAGTAGACATGTGTATTTGTAACCACTCCTGATAGTCTTTCCGTAATCCTTCAGTGATGCCGGGTCTTCTGTGAATCAATGCTCATTTTAGTGGTCGAAGGCGCAGTAATCCATCGGTGAGGCATCAGACTTCACTGGAATGTCTGTGAACGGAATAGCACGAATGCTAGTTTCTTCTGCCATATGCTGGAGAAAGAGGCGGGTTGAGCAAGAACTATGACTTAATCTCTTTGGGTTTTGATGTACCCACATATGATTGTGGTTTCTCCAGTAAAAATAGGGGATGTCATGGCAGTAAATGAATGTCAGGACGTTAGCCTAGTAATATTCTGAATTAACTTTCGTAATTTTGGCAACACGATGTGTGGCAGGCTTGCCATTGTACGAGTGTCCAGCAATGATCATGAAACTCGTGCCAAAACGTTCCTTACATTGAGTGATTTATCTTTGGAAGTCCCTCGCACTTTCGTCAATAACAAATTGCTAGTGGCTTGCGGCAGTCATCAAGATAAACACGTGCCCCGTCCATTGTAACAACAAACTTCACTTTTAACCTGACAGGTGCCTCTTTGAAACTTTTGGCAGTTGGTGTGCCGTTTCTGAATGTTTTTTTGCAAGAGCTTATGGACACAACCCTTACATCGCTTTCTCAACCTAAATTGCGTGAATTATAGTGTGCACTGTTTTAGTGATGTTTGTAGCCGGTGCGCGATACTTCTTATATGTAGCTGGATTCTCGCCGGTGACGAGGACCCTGATTTCCCGAATCATAACTAGTGTGAGGGTCGAGGCAGACCGGGAGCTGATTTGTTTCTGCTGTAAAGGAATCATACTGTACTACATGTTCCTTTCAACATTGATGAGCTACTATTTTTGGACGCAGTGAATCCATGCTCCTTCCATCCGTAACTTTTTTAAATTTCATTATGACTATAGTTTACGTCGGAAAGTGAAGTTAATGTAATCTTCCCAATGTACACTGAGTTTCGGTGGCATTCTTTATGATACACACTTATCACACTTGTTTCGCATAGTCGAGGTATCCACACGACTGGCAGCTTCATTCCCTTCCTGCTTAGTGATGTTGCTACAGGTGTGCAAAGGAAAGAAAAAGAGAAAAGAAAAAGATGGGTTTAGAGAATGAAACTGCTGGCCGTGGCTGACGTAGTCTTCTAGATTAGTTCGTATTTATGTTAGCAAACAGAGGGCCTGGCATATTTTTATGAACTTTCAATGGGTCGTAGTCATCGAGTGGTTTAACCAGCACGCCGGAATATGGAACAAACACAATACCAGTCTCACGGAACATGCATGACAGTGGATAGATGGTATAGAATGATTTGCCTGATGAATAATAACTTGTTGGCCTAGTTCTAGAAGGTAGAAATCTAACTTCTAGTGTGTAAAATTGCAAGATTTCATGGTAGGCAAATGCCATGTTTGTTAGTTTTCTCGGATATTTCCAAATATTTTATGTTCATTATTTTATTTATATTCGTCTCGTCTAGACTTTAGATTTAATTTTGAGTAGTTAAATGTTGCACTATATTATTAGTGAGTTCAAAAATCTTTGAAATCTTTGAGTTTTACGTCTCATGGTTATGCCGGTTAGGCTAAAGGAGACAGTGATGAGTAATGAATGAAATGGTGGAATGAAGAAAGTGGGAGGAAACGGGAGAACCCCGAGAAAACCCACGCACACGGTGTTTGTCCACCACAAAGTTCACTTGGCGGAGCCTGGGATCGAACCCGGGACCCCAAGCACCAGAGGTGAACGCTCTTCCACTGAACCACCGCGGCCCCATTAGTGAGATCAAATTTGTAACTTCCATTTAATTTTTAAATAGGTTTGTTCTGTGTTAATTATAAAATTATATTTTTAAATACCTTCTTTGTGTTTTGCATAGTTACTTTAGAATAATTTCTATTCCTATGTAGTATACCTCAATTCAAAAGTGCCCGAACTTGAAGTATAAGAGGGAGAGGTGACAACTTATTTCATATAAATATCGTCAAAATGTCTTGACTTTTAGTGCCTGGCACATGTATTTTCTTAAATTTCCCATTTTCTAAACCAGTGAATGGGTAGACACAGCTTTGTTCTTTTTATAACATTATTCTTATATGACTATGACAGCAATCCAGACCTCATCGTTGTGGGTATCCTTCACCCTTCTGAGACGACGTAAGTCACTTAAAGAGACGTCTTTATACTTCATTTGCAACAGTTTATTATGTTCCGGGTGTGTTTTATTTTATCTAACCAGAACTAAATATTGTTTATTTTTTTCCGTATCGAGAACTGAGCGCGAATAACGTGCGCGAACTCTTGTCCCTCTCAACTCGGATAGTTTAACGAAAGCATGGACACACATGATTCAAACAGTGAAGGAGGGTTGTACGAATACAGAGTAAGAAAAAAATATATTCCCAATTTCAGTCATTAACTGTTCCAGTTTAATTAAACGCAACTAGACGAATTTAGCCATTAAAAAAAAAAAAAAAGTATCAGTGTGCGAACTTGTAACATATCAAGCTTAAGTTCCTGCCAGACTCTATCATCATGTTTTGATCAGTTTTCTCCAATAGCTGGAATGATACGCGCGCATTGATCAGCAAGTTCCACTGGTAACAAGCGCTGATACAAATTCGGTATCTTCATTGAACTCTCGTTAAAAAGAAATCACACAGGCGATGTCTGAGGACCATGATAGCCAATGGAGCAATTTCTCATCTTACATAATTGCATGAAAAGTCCTTTTTAAGGTGATCTGTGATTAAGTACAGGGTTCTTGAAAATCAGGGAAATAAAAAAATGTCAGGGAAATCATACATTTTGCGTAAAATGTCGTGGGAAGTCAGGGAACGTAAATGTGCAAGACAATTCGTGAAGTGTAAATTATGTTTTTTCAAAACAGTCACAACAGAGTTTGAACCATTTTAAAGAAAATTCCAGAGTTTTCAACCATTTGTTTGTTTCCTGTACTCAGAACTTCTATCTCTCTTAAGGAATCTAATGAGTCATTGTGTCAAACAAAGCATTATGAAACTTGCTGACAGTGCAGTGAAGCTACTTGCTTTAGATTTGACTGCTAATGAAACTTTACTAGAAATAAGAAATGTGGACATTGGTTTTAAGACAGAAAAACTACTTGAAAGAACTGAAAGCACCAGATAAAGATAAACTAGCTTTCAGGTTTGACTGTCGAAACTTTTTGCTGGGCACAATCAAGATGATTGTGGAAAGGAGCCCTCTGCAAATTAGTAAGTGCTCTTACAAATTCTACATGAGCATAACAAAATATCTGATTCTGTACCTGGAAAGCAAAGTGTTAATTTATGTCTTTTTGTACTGAAACCAAGGGGTCTCTTGCAGTTGACTTCAGAGAATACGAAGAGAAGATGGGCAGCATCAGGTTAGATGACTGATAATGTCCAAGAAACAAGAATATTCCAATTTGTGCCATGTTGTGAAAATATGTTTTAATTTTATCCTACGACAATGCCTCAGTGGAGGGCGGGTTCTCTGTCAATAAGACATTTATTGTAGAAAACCAAATCGAAGATCCTCTGGTAACACAGAGGCGGGTGCATGATGCAGTTATGTACTGTGAAGGTGTGGAATCTGTTTCTATTGATTGAAGAATGCTTCTCTCAGTTCGTTCAGCTCGGAGACGCTATGGTGAATACCTTAAACAGAAACGAATCTAAAGTGCAGAGGAAAGTAAAATCAAAGGTGAAAGAAGAAAACTAAGTGCTGAAGTTAAGAAATTGGAAGAAAGAAGAAACAAATGGAATTATGTTACAAACAAGAACAAGTCGCTCTCGTAGAAGTAGTACGAGAACTGAAAGCAAAACAAAATTCTGTTTAAAAATGTAAATGTTAGAAATAACATGTCTCAAAGTTGGTAATATTAGGATTGATAGATAGTATTAGGCTGAGGGAGAATTGGCAATATACTCTTGAATGGTTTTTATTATTTTTTCAAGAAAAAAATGTATAATTTGCAATGTCAAGGTATGTGTTATTGTATCATACATATATTATTATATACTTACGTATATGTTAAATTTTGTGTAAATGACAATTACTCATATTGAACATAAATATGTAAATGGTTATTAAAGATGTGTGTTGGACGGCTGTGGGGATGGAGGCCGTTGAAAAAGTGTATGATAGAACTTACCCCATATCTTCCTATTTATATGTAAGAATTTGTCGGAAAACAAGAATTTGTGTCAGGCAATGTCAGGGAAATCGATCTTCACTTTTTTGTGGGAACCCTGAAGGTAGTCCCAACCGTCTTGATAGTTCAGCAGCGCATTATCCTGCTGATAGAGGGTGTCTTTCATGTACGGGAATACCCATTCGCAAAACTTAATTGGAATTGCGAAAGTTGGCTATTAGAACGATGAAATCATATGAGCTTACATCAGTGAGGGTTGGAATTGCGAAAGTTGTATATTAGAACGATGAAATCATATGAGCTTACATCAGTGTGGGTTAGATATTGGATGCATAAAAGGATGTAAATGAAGTTATAAGACCGAAATGGTGGAATGTGTGTATTATCTATGTGCGGAATGTTGGCAAGTCAAGCCGGAATCGAATATAGGACAGATTTTACATCTGGGATTCTTGTGTTTCTGTGGCGATGTGAGATGTTTCAAGGGATCAATTCTCGTGATGAGAATGTAAAAGTTAAGTAACATTCTGTACACTATTTCGGGTCAGAATGGGGAACGTTGTCGGTTTCAGGTGATATGTGTGAGTATGAGGTAAGCAAGATTCGAGAGTTTGTGTAGGAAATGGCCCTTGGATGGTAGTAAGCAGAAATTCGGAATAAAGGATACTATAGCAGCTTTTTTGTTTTCGATGGGGCTTTTTGCGCGATTGACTTGCTTGTGAATGAGCATGGAGGTTACCCTTGTGCAAGAGTATTAACGAAACAAATTTGAGGTAGCTGTTGAGGGACAATGTAATGGAACAAACAAGGGTTCCACGAATGGCTGATACATACCGTAAGATAGGAAATGTTTGATGTGATGAGAGTGCGAGCAGTTGAAGTAGAGGTATTGCGTAGGATTGTTAGTTTGATATGTGTGAGAGTTTCAAAACATTCGTTCATAATTCTTATGTCAAGGAAGATGTCGGTAAGTTGGAAAAGGGCCAGATGAATTGAACTGTTGTGTAGGCGCTGCAGAATTATTCCAGAGCTGATTGGCGCCTGATTCTACATAAAGAAAATGTTCGTGACTTTGATCCAGAGGAAAATTCGAATAGTGATGATCGAAGCATTGGTTGTTTAACCCTGCTGCTCTGTTCCCATTTACTATACACATATACTGTTCGGGTCAATATGACCCATAATTAAATTGTATTGGAAAAGGACCAGGTTTTCAAACAATGACGAGTTTATTTAATAGTCTAGTGCTAGGAAAATATTTTAATTGTCTTTGAATATTTTACAATGCATTACATGTACACTCATGTACAAAATGATTGTCGCATATCTATAACTGTTTTCATGTAAGAATATAATTTGATGATTTTGCAGGGTACTTTCAATACTGGTACTATGTGTATAATCGGGAAATATATAATTGTGGTAAATTTCATAGGAAAAGAATTATAAATACGAAAATTAGAATGAGTAAAACAAAATGTTTCTAAATGGACAAGAAACTTTTATTTTCGTTTTATTGTTCTTATTTACTGCTCTTTTGACATGAAATTTGCCATATACGTCTTTGCTAATTATACATATACTAACATTTTAAGAAATACCGGGCGAATTCGTTATCAAATTATATTCCTACAACAACATACGACAGTAATTTTGGACATGAGTGTACATACTTTCCCCGATGGATGAATGGTTACACTCGTTGCCTTATAATCAAGGGGTATCGGCTTCGATTCCCGGTGGGGACACAAGTAGTTCGGATCCCACTTTGAATTGTAGGTCCCGTCCTTAGAATGTTTCATCATCCCATGGAAGGCAATAGCAAACCGTCGTGGGTTCACCTTGCACAGGGACCTTCGGGTCAAGACCTGCCTTCGAGCAGAAAATTTCATCATCATCATGATATGTACATACTGTTGATGAAACCAAAATGTGGGAAATTTTAAATTAGACACAAATATTGGACATTTGCTAATGGTTTACTGTATTTTAACTTGGAACATTAGTTATTTTCACCTAAAACAAAATGGCTTATGGTAGTAAGAATTTTATTACTATGCAGCTGTTCATATTCGTAAAGGTCACATGTTTTACTGGTTTTAGTCTTCACAAGATTGGTAATTAGTAAAGAGAAAATAACACATTAGACGCGCATAACACTTGTTGGTAAATTTAGTAAGCGCTACTGTTGACAAGCTTCCATGAAACAATTTGGTAAGCGTTAGACGCGATCACACCACCCTTTATTTACAGAGCGGACAGTAATAACCAGCATGGGATTTCATATGATTCTTGCAAATAAAGCTAACCAAATTTATCTTGTCGTTAGGTGATGGACAGTATCTGCATCTTGCACGCTTGATAAGAATTGGCTTCGGGTTTTATCACTGTAGCTTCAGATTCACCATTTCTTTGTGCTCTGGTTACAATCCTTCGAGTCTCGTCACTTCTCAGCATATATTATCTAGATTGTATCTCAGGTAAAATGAGAGATTTTCCAAGTTCTTCCAAATACAATCTTCTTTTGATGAGATTTCCTACTTGTCAGCTTGGATTGTTTCAAGTCCACAAAATAAATTCATTGTAAGCTGATACATCGATCATGTTATAGAACAATATCATTGGCCGTCAGTTGGTTTTGCGCTTACATGTGTATGTGTTCACAAGGTGATATAAAGTGTCTACAGCTCTTTTAGTTGAATTACAATCCAATATTATGTTAGGTTTCTTGTCAACTCGGTTGCTGATTTTTTCTGTGTGAAGAATACTCACGAGCACATCGTTTCTAATTTTCTTAGGGATATAATGTGCAACGCTTGTATTGTTTGCAAAATAAACAACGGTGAATGCAGTTCTTTGTTTGACAAAATTTTCAGAAGTTTAGGTTTGTTTTTCCTTATTGTCCCAAGCATGGTTATTTTCTTTCCAAGATGATGCTGTCCTAAACTGAACGAGATGAAAAAATTATACAAGTTGCATTATAGCCAATTAGTTAGGAAACAAGATCACTCACAACAAGCATACCTTAGTTCATCTCAGGCTATGCACCAGATTCTTTACATAGACCCCCTATATATATACATTTTGCTTGAGTACGTAAGATGTTTTGCTATCATATACAGTCCAGATTTTTATACCGTATTTTGCCGGTTTACTTGGTATATATTGCTTGAATGGGCAACGCCCTCTAAATTCTAATAATTGTTCATCAGCAGTAACGTTTGCATCAGGATAATATAGCTTAGGAAGAACTTCCATCCACTTTTCCCACACATCACGAAAGTAGGTACACAAGTTCTGCGAGGAATATAAGACAGCAGTTGAAAATTCACATACACACCACAGAAAAACTTCTTCGGGTCATATTGACTCGAACAATATAGAAAAATATAGAGTAATATATAGAAAAATTTCGAAAACCGTTAGTAATAAAAGTTTGAGATTTTCAGAAAATATAATTTGGATTGAATAAAACAGTCACAAACTTGATTCACATTACAAAAATTATAAATTTTATGAGAAATCAAAATCCATTTCGGGTCAAATAGACCCGAACAGAACAGCAGGGTTAAGGTACTTCGTGAAGGTTGGTGTATGGAGGGACGTGCAAGGGACATGGCGAAGTCCTTGATTTCATGATAGTTATTTTTAGATGTAAAATTTTTATGATTAGTATTATTAATATATTAATAATAATTATTATAATATTATTACTCATTACATAATTATTACTCATCTCTTCTGTCAACTTTAATACTATGTCGGAGAGAACACCACAGAAAGCTATCTTTTAATAACGTGTACAAGTTTTGATTAATTTGTTCGTGTATTATATCTGTAATACAGTTCTACCTATGTACACTCATGTCCAAAATTATTGTCGCATGTCTATAACTGTCTTCTTGTAAGAGGTGCCTTCCATTTCAACTCAGCCAAAAAAATATAAAATTGTACCATCACCATCTCTGATATTGTTGAAACTTTTTTTTATAGTAACTAGACATGTTTTTAAGAGACCCATATTTTTTTGTTTTGTCGAAAAAAAATTTCCCGCCAAGTAATGGGCCATCAAAGACGGGGAGTACAATTTATGAATTGTAGAAGACATGGAAAATGATTAACTTCGGAGCCTCACCATTCGGCTATGGAGACAGGTAGAGTTATAATTCTTTTGTGGTATGTACATAGGAATATAAATAAACTATATTTTATTATAGTTTGGTTTGCGCATGCGTATCTTTTTGTACATAAATTAACAAATGAACGTCAATTTATCTGAAAAGTCGAAGTTTGCGAATTTTTTTTCTAGCACTTCCGGTTCGAATTTTAACATTCTGTTTTCGCGGTTGGTAAAACCTAGCTACCCCCTTTCCGAAAAAAAAAAAAAGTATCGCTTCTGTGTGCAACCGTTTTGTCGCAAAAAATTCGAGAAATGTAAAATTTTCAAAAATCGCCATTTTTGTGCGCCATTTTTTCGAAAACATCATCTTTTAAAATTTTGAAATTTTGTCAGATGGTTCAACTTTACATGAAGAATAAACACACCAAATACCATTCTCGACCAATGCTTCATGAATTAACTGCAGCCTTTTAAAGTTAGCAAAGTTTCGTTAACTCTGATGTCACAGTTAGCAACACTGGGAACAATAAAAGTGCAATAATTTGATGATGTTTGTAGTTCACATTCATTAAATGAAGAATAAAAGGTTGTCTTGACTGTTTTATATATATATATATATATATATATATATATATTTTGATCAAGAAGGCTCTCTGAAATAGTAAAATGAGCCTCCCCCTACTCCTCCGTTTTCTTAAACCGAAATAATCTGAGGTGGAAATTACGATTACGAAACGCACAAATTTCAAGTTCGCTTACTTAAAATGGTCTTCGGAAACAAAATTTCACTGATTTTTTTTAATTGTTTTTTTTATTTTTTACATAGACCAATCATTTGCTTGGTTGGTGTCTTCTTCGCTAATAGCATGTAACCATGCAGGTGCTCCAATAGGTGTTGGCTCACTCAGAACTCGTTCAGGAGTGGATCTAGGGTAAAGGAACTTTTTTATTTTATATATAAATAAAACCGATCTCAGAGTATGAAGCTCTTAAAAGTAGCTCTAAGTAGCAGTATTTCCCCCTTCCAGAAGTCCGTCCTGGATCCGCCCCTGCGTAGCACATTGTCGATAGTCACAAATGCTGAAGGTCCATGTGGAAGCATAAACAGCACTTCAACTTCACGTAATTCATGATTTATTCATAATATTTCTGCTACGCACCACTGGTTATCATACATATACAGGTGGTGATCAGAAAAATGGAAACACCTGTAGTTAGCAACACGTCAGATGTATGGGTTGGCAGTGGTGTCGTGGCGTCCGCAGCGCCGGGCCGCTGGTGGTGGTGATGTGTTAGGTCGGTCTCCATACTACGTCAGGCGCAGTGGAACAGCAGTGTCCAGTGGCTGCAGCAGACGGAGATAATGTAAAATGGGAGACCTCTCAGATTTTCAAAGGGCAAATTGTTGGTGCGCGGTTATGTGGAGTGAGTGTGACGGCAGTGGGTACTGTGTTAGGTGTGTCGCGTGGGACAGTGTCGAAGGTGATGACGGCCTACACAACACACGGGAAAACCACATCGGGGAAGCGGAACAGTGGGCGGAAGAAAATCATGAGTGACAGGTCACGCCGGGTATTAAAGCGCATTGTCATGCAGAACCGTTGTGCCACTGCGGAGCAAGTGACGGAGGAACTCAATCAGCACCTCCCGCACCCTGTTTCGACAATCACAGTCCGTCGAGAATTACATGACATGAACTTACGGGGTCGTGTTGCACGGGCCAAACCGCTCATCAGGGACCATAATGCTTTCGCACGCCGCAAATGGTGCCGCGACCATGTAACTTGGACCGTTGAGGACTGGAAACGTGTGATATGGTTGGAAGAGTGATCCTTCACCCTATTCCCAACCACGGGCCGTGTTTGTGTGTGGAGAACGCCCAAAGAAGCTTATGATCTGCAGTGTCTCCGCCCAACTGTGAAACATGGCGGCGACTCGGTGATGCTGTGGGCCGCCATATCATGGTTTTCATTGGGTCCTGTGGTCACACTTAGCGGACGAATCACTGCCAACGATTATGTCGCAATTTTAGGAGACCACTTGCATCCTATGGTCCGGATGTTGTTCCCGGACAATGACGCCATCTTCCAGGATGATAATGCACCCATTCACACAGCTGGCGTTGTTGCAGCGTGGTTTGAGGAACATCGGGATGAAGTTCAACACCTCCCCTGGCCCGCCCAATCCCCAGATCTCAACATAATTGAACATCTGTGGTCCGTCTTGGAAACACGACTCCGGCGACGATTTCCACCTCCATCCTCTCTCACAGAACTGGCCGATGCCCTGCACGAGGAATGGTGTAAAATTCCACTTGATCCCATTCACGACCTCTATGCCTCCATCCCACGTCGCATCAAGGCTGTTCTGAAGGCGAAAGGTGGCCCGACACCATATTAATCTGGTAAGTTGCAATTTCGTTCAGATGTTTCCATTTTTCTGATCACCATCTGTATGTATGTAACAAAAGTTCCTTTTTGTAGATTTCTTAAATCTACACTTTGAATTGCAGAAGTTCGATTTTGGGGGAAGCATGAAGTTAGTTCATGGTGACCCGTTACTGCTATAAAAACTTCGCCATTTTCCGAAAGCCAAAGATGACTTCGTTGAATACGTTACCGGTCGCATACTTTCCCTTTTTTAATTCCGGAAGTCGTCGAATTCAGTTACAGGCAACAAAACGAGAGTAATATTTGAAGTTTGTACTTGCACTATACTCACGAATTCTTCTGCGGTTTTAGTAGGGGCGCGGTGGCTCAGTGGTAGAGCGTGTGGTGGACAAACACCGTACTCGTGGGTTTTCTTGGTGAGGCACGAAGAACGCACTTTCCGCCGTTTATGCCGTTTTTTTCCACTTTCTGCATTCCACCACTTCATTCATTTCTCATAATCACCGTCTCCTTTAGCCTAACCGGCATAATCGTGGGACGTGAAACTTAAAGACTTCATTTCATTTTTTCCTTCCGTGGTTTTAATACTGTGTATCTGTATTTGCCTAAAGTCATGTCGCGTTGACACATTCTTTTCTCCTCCCCCCCTCAATACCGTCGCAGAAACCCTTGCATGGCCGGTTTCACTGCAAAACCACTGCTTTATCGGACCTGTCTACATCTCGAACATCTGAAAGCGATTTTTAAAAGTAGGATGCAGCACCATCAGAAATCACTGACACGGTTTGGGAAATTGTAGACACATATTTTCTTGTATTCAAACCTTTCTCTATAAAATATAGTTTCGCTTTTCTTCGAGTATTTTTTAGAATCTTGTCTATGGCTATGAGTACATGAGCCGAATCGTGTTTTTTTTATCGTTGTTTATTACAACAAAACTGTCAATTCCGGTGATAACTCTGAATTTCACTTTGTAGAATAACAGTCCAGTTTTCAGTGAAGTTCACATGAAGTAAAATAGAATTTGTATCTTAAAATTTTATACGGTGCTTTTCGGTAGCAATTAATTCTCTTTGGATTTTCTTGATGTAGTCATGAATTACAATTCTTACAGTTAAACCAGCAATGTACGATACGAAAACAGAAAGTGGCACAGTTTTTTAACGAGATTGTTTTCTCGTATGGCATACGTAACACTTTCATTTTCATCAGGATCAATAATTAAAGACTCCACACTTATTCCTTCCACTCCAGGACATTCACCATATTCTTGAAGAAGACATTGTCATTTTCTACGGATCATACTACTAAAGGAAATAGGTCACTCATGACAGCTTCAATACAGGCTGCACCTTTGATTTGTAGCAACGCAGTAGTAGCTAACTTAAAATTTGCACAATACACACACATACACACTTCTCTCGCAGGTTGCGGAATGACCCACTTTAGTCGAATACTGTAAAATTCCGAGTGACCCATTCTTATGTTGGGATTGTTCTGTTTAAAAAATCAGTAAATTTCTTTGGAACGCGTAAGAAAACGTTTCGATTTTTTTTTTAAACTTTTTTCCTTTTTCGATCACTGTAATGACATCGCACTTAATTGAGACTTTGTCTGGAGCATTCCAAATCATCACTGAGGTAATAGTTCAGGCTTTTATTTGTAGATCATCAGAATTTATTGGATGGCCATTTCAAGTAAACTTAAAATTTGTGTGTTTCGTAATCGTAATTTCCACCTCAGATTATTTCGGTTTAAGAAAACGGAGGAGTAGGGGGAGGCTCATTTTACTATTTCAGAGAGCCTTCTTGATCAAAATATATATATATATATATATAAAAAACCGTCAAGACAACCTTTTATTCTTCATTTAATGAATGTGAACTACAAACATCATCAAATCATTGCACTCTTATTGTTCCTAGTGTTGCTAACTGTGACATCAAAGTTAACGAAACTTCGCTAACTTTAAAAGGCTGCAGTTAATTCATGAAGCATTGGTCGAGAATGGTATTTGGTGTGTTTATTCTTCATGTAAAGTTGAACCATCTGACACAATTTCAGAATTTTAAAAGATGGTGTTTTCGAAAAAATGGCGCACAAAAATGGCGATTTTTGAAAATTTTACATTTCTCGAATTTTTTGCGACAAAACGGTTTGCACACAGAAGCGGTACAAAAATCTTTTCGGAAAGCGGGTGACCAGGTCTTACCAACCGTGAAAACAGAATTTTAAAATTCGAACCGAAGGTGCTCGAAAAAAATTCGCAAACTTCGACTTTTCAGATAAATTGACGTTCATTTGTTAATTTATGTACAAAAAGATATGCATGCGCAAACCAAACTATAATAAAATATAGTTTATTTATATTCCTATGTACATACCACAACAAGAATTATAACTACCTGTCTCCATAGCTGAATGGTGAGGCTCCAAAGTTAACCATTTTCCATGTCTTCTACAATTCATAAATTGTACTCCCCGTCTTTGATGGCCCATTACTTGGCGGGAAAATTTTTTTCGACAAAAAAAAAAGTCTTAAAAACATGTCTAGTTGCTATAAAAAAAAGTTTCAACAATATCTGAGATGGTGATGGTACATGCTCTGCCTAAATTGAAATGGAAGGCACCAAGAATATAATTTGGTAATGATTTTGCAGGGTAATTCTAATACTGAAACTGTGTATATTCGGGAAATGTATATTTGTGCTAAGTATCATAGGAAAAGAATTATAAATATTAAAATTAGAAAAAGTAAAAGAAAATGTTGCTAAGTGGACAAGAAAGTTTTATTTTCGTTTTATTATTCATATTTACCGCTCTTTTGACATGAAAATTACAACCTACATGTCTTTGCCGATTATACACATACTAACATTATAAGAAATACTGGGCGAATTCGTTATCAAATTATATTCCTACAACAACATATTTATAGACATGCGACAATAATTTTGGACATGAGTGTACGTTTTCTCTTGTGATCTGATCATGAGCATAACTATTGCTTGAAATATATCGCATTGTTAACTTAGTATGTGTTTCAATTTTCGCAAACTCATTCTTAATAGTCCTGTGGAATAAACCTGACGAGAATATTTGATCGTAAATCAAAAGTAATATTTTAAAAAATTAATTGGAAAATAATCCTATTTTGTTCTCTATTTTTAGCAAGGAGATTCCAGATGACAGACCTGGAACTTATGTGGAGGCTTTGGAAGCAGTCATAAACGCGAAGAATCCACAACTCATCTTCTGTGTCGTTAGCAATAATAGGCTTGATCGGTACAACGCAATCAAGAAAAAATGTTGTGTGGATCGTGCAGGTAGGCTTTTTTTTTTTCTTTCTTCAAAAAACTACTGATCGAGCTTCGGGTAATTCAGTAATAAAGCAATCTCCAGGTAAGCTATACTGTGGATGATGGAGAAGATAGTCGGTACCGGACTCAATGCCTCAAACCTGACTATAGATGCTTAGTAGTATTCAGGTTGGGTAACTGAGCGGGCCAGGGTAGATTTTGAAGTTCGTCCTAATGTTCTTCAAATCACTTCTGTGCAGATTTGAAACCACTATTGCCAAATTGTAGACTGAAAGAGTTAGTACTATATATAAAAAAAGCCTTTTACTTTATTTCGCTTTTCATTATCATATCTGATTGTTATATCAAAAGTTGTTTGTTTTTTATTGTTTCTTGTCCACATGAAAACAGTAAAATAAATAATTTCCGCTTTCATTGCTGCCGAAAATGCTATACCAAAAGTATAAATTGCGATACGAACTTAAATTTGATGTGCAAATATCGACTCAAAAAGCAAGATAAAATAAAAGTAATTAAAAAAGAACGTTGATACAAATTGTATTGCTTAAAAATTTAATTAAATCCATATATGATGATACTTTTGAGAATATATCTGTGCATTGGTCTGTGTGTAAAGGCTTCATTTGTTTGTTTTAATTTCACTAATACACATGTATACATTTACTACTGCTCCTATACTATGATCAAAAGTGGTCAAAATCTCACCGTAGAATGTAGTAAGATATGGTTGCTCTTCAGTATGTAGTTGTTCTCTAATTAATGAACTAAAACGAATGTCTTGACTCGTTTCAGTGCCTACCCAAGTTTTACTTGCTCGTAATTTAACTGCCAAAGGAGTGATGAGTATCGCTACCAAAGTTGCCATTCAAATGAACTGCAAAATCGGTGGAGCTCCCTGGGCTGTAGAGATCCCTTTAGGGGTGAGTATTCCAGAAATATTATTCCTTTAACATTTTTTCTTTTGTTTTTTTAATATTCAACTCTTATACTGGAACCTAACTACAGAATATACAAGAACTATGATTTTTACACTTGTGTCATAAAATTGTGGCTATACATAACAAATAACACGTTAGAGCCCATGTATGTTGTCCAACATCTATTTACAAATTGACTTTTATGTTTGTCTTTCGTTGTAGTTGATGAGAGGTAAAAGTAGATATGAAACAAGTTACTAGTTGTAAATTTTGAGTATTAAAGATGTAAGACTTTCGGTATCTGTTAAACATTAACCAATCTTTCGAGATCACTGTGCAGTAAAATATAAATAATTGCAGAATATTACTTCCCAGCTTCCGTAGATTATAAACCCCATTTCCTCTGCTAGCACATGCGGCTTTCGTGGCTACCGGAGTTCGTTTCCTGGTAGGAAAGCATTAAAATGCCCATCAAGCTAGTGCTCTTAGAGAAGAGCTACTTCCTTATCAAGAAGAGAGAAAACAGTACATATAACCAGAATTTTGTAATTCTAATAGGATTGCCAGAAAATAAAATCATGTGATCGTCCAATATGATGATATTTTACTTTATTGAGCTTTACGTACAAAGGTTATTGTACGTAGGCTAAAGAAGTTGAGAACGACGTCAGTGGATGTAGAGGGTCCAAAGAAAAGTCCCTATCTCCCCTGGAAGTAGTAGATTGAACTACTTCCGATTTCCATATTGAATCTCCATAGAACAGGAACAGAAGAAGATAATCTATTGTATCTGCTTCGTATAGTGATGAACCTTTAAAAGCTGAGGAAACGTATTCTTAAACTAAAGGTGAAACAAAATTACAGCATCTTTATATGATTAGAGGTTATTTTCTACCGCGCAACTGTGTGACAAATCAAGAAGGCAATGCTATTAACCAAAGTCTTGAGGACTTCGACTGCCGTGGTATTAAAAATTGGAACTCATTATTTTGGTTTGGATTTCACCTTAAACATAACCTTGATGCTAAAAAGGGAAAATAAACTTAACTTGCACTAGAAATGCCTTTCCTGTTTAAGATTCTATATTAAGCTAGGTTGCTATGCTGCAAGAATCTTGTACCTGTCATCAAAAAATCTTGCAACCCCATCTTTCTATTTATTTACACAGTTACAACTTTTTGAAAGCAAGAAAGATATCTACACCTATGCAGCACTGCACTCTAGTGGACAAATGGTAAACCACCTTATTAAAAATGTATATTGATGTCCACAAGAATTCGTCCTTTCAGAAGCAGCAAAACTCTTCTTTTCTTTATGTCAGTGGGAGGGCGATAACCCAGAAAGTTGCACATGGTTTGACTCCTTGCAAAATGGAGAAAAAAAAATGTTGCATGTTTCTTTCAAATCTATGTTTACATGGAGAAATATTGTATGATTGCAAGATTTTTTAAATGATAGCTACAAGATTCTTGCAGCATGGCAACCTAGCGTTATATTTCGGTCATCTGTATGACCACGATCGCAGCATGCATAATGCGATACAAGGGAAGATTATCACCGTAATTCCATTCCAAATAAAATTCCTTGTCCTGTAAAGAGAAGACAGCCCTCGAGTATTCCAGAAACCATACCCTTTTTTTTTTTTTTTCCAGTTAAATTCAACACTTGGAAATTTTAATCCAATCACTTCCATTCAAGTCCACTTTGAACAAATTATATAATTTTTATGACAGTTAATTTTTGACGTGTTACCAGCTCTTCATAGAACCTATTAACATGTACATTCCACTACTACAAAGAATTATGTAATAACCACTAACATTATAACTACCGTAGTTTTCACTTTAAATTCAGTGTCATGTGTCTTTTAAGACTAATTGTATGGTTTTTACAAATTACTGTGTTAGTAAATTATGAGGATTATATTAGGGCGGCCCTATTTTTCAGACTTCCAAGGTTTTTTGAGTTTCACTCTCAAATGGTTCCATATCATTCCAAAGAAACCCATGAAAAAATTAGCCCTATTTACTAATATTAAATGGTGCCCCAAACGACGTCAATTTTTGAATGCATTCACAATATACAGTATGAGAAAAAGCTATTTTATAAGTTGAAAGCAGCTGTAGGGAGTGACATCATATCTTGGATAGTAATAAAGGCAGAACCGGATTATTACTGTATTGAAGTCCTCTATCTCGGATTCAGATCACAGGTTTTTAGATAGAAGAGGGTCATGTTGTGACACGTTATTGGAAGGTGCTTTTCACCACAAACACAAGTCTGACGCTATCTCCAACTATAATTATTTAATAGTTATTACCTTCATAATATATATTTATTAACGTACAACTATTTTTCTAAACTTACAAAGTACCTTTGCCTCATAATGTACATTGTAAATACATCAAAACTTGAGGTCGCTTCGGGCATCGCTTAACCCTTAGGAAGTAACGTCTTTGTTTCGTAGCCGAGAGGTCGACCGCTAAAACTAAAGTTGACCGTGTTGTTAAAACTAAAGTTAAATGAAAATATTTTGTTGGAAAAACTATTCATATGTTTTAATATATTTTAATATACTTCAAATTTCTGCTCTTACACAAAAACATACGGAATATTTACTCTTTTCAAAGATCCATGAAGAAGACCATCAGCATATTCTGTCAGTTGTAGTTTGGAATACAGAAATAAAATCCAATACTTATGAAACGGTTATAGAGTATTGTATTAGTCAGCATGCTGAACATTTGAATGACAAATATTATCATTAATGAGAATACACTTCAAAATACACTTTAAATGGATTATGTTATTTGGAAAGAATCAATGGTATAATGGTTGCTGCTTAGAATTCTCTTACTAAACAACCAGCAACTAAAAGGAATAACAATTTATTTTGCATCTCTAATTGTGGATTGTGTAAATTTGTATAGTTGCTGAAATTAATAAGCATTAGAATGAAGAAAATACAACACACAAACACTGAAGATCCCGCACACGAGGCTTTTGCAGGAAAGCACAACACAACACTGACAAAAGACGCGGGAGGCAGCCTAACGGTATTTTTGAAAAGAAAGACAAGAGACCGCCAGAGTAAGAGGCTACAAATAGACACAAAATTGACCTAAAGAGACATCTGTACAGCAAAACTGACACTACATAAAACGTATATTTGTTCCAAGTTTTGGAAATGCTGACAATAGGCTCAAACACTGAGAAAATATAAGCCTCCTTTTTCTTCTTATTTTTATGAAACCACTAGAGGGCAGAATGGCCCCAACATAGCCCCCACCTTGAAACGCTCCCGTTTCAGTTAACACACACGCACAATGAATGATTGAGATTCACACAAGAAATACACTAAAAGCGAGAAAAAATAATAATAATGCATAATATTTAAAAAAAAAAAAACTAACACAAGGCTAATATTCATATGCAATGATAAGACATGCTTGATGAGCGAGGTTGTAGCGTTTCGCATGACTTCACTTTACTTTGAAGGGTTGAAAGGCAATGGACACAGCTTCGCAATAGGGCACCTCAAATCCCTGAAGGCATTCTTTACCGTAACTGCGCGCACTAGAGCATCATTTTCCGGATATACACACTGAACACGCCCTAATCCCCATTGCTGGGGAGGAAGATGAGATTCCTTCTTTAGGCACTTGATTTCGGTGTGGAAATCTCTTTTCCGTACCTCATTTACCAAGCACAAAATACTCTCCTCCACTGCTTCAAAAGTACAAGCCCTCTGGCGTTTCTGCACCAGATTCCTGCAGTTGTAAACAAACCTGCGACACCAACCCACTACATGCTTCAAACTCTAGAGAAGAGTAACGGTTCAAAATGTCATTTTCAGACTGAAGACACATAACTGTGACACATTTTTCTTTTCTTCCATATCTGTAGCTAAGTCAGCGGGAAGACATGGAAGCTCTGGCAACAGTGCTTCGCGCAACCACTCTGGACCGCACCACCAAAGGGGATGTTCTAAGAGCTCCCTTGAAGCACAATCAGCTGCATTATCTTCAGTATTGGTATGCACCCATTGTGACGAAGGCAAAATTCCTTGAATTTTCGCTACCCGATTTGCAACGAAAGTTTTCCACTTATCAGGTGACTGGGCTAACCAGGCCAACACAACAGTAGTCAGTGATAGCCCTTGTATCCTGGACGTTTACACTGATGGCACTTGCAACTGTTTTTAACAATTTGGCCAACAACAATGCGGCGCACAGTTCCAATCGGGGTAGGGAAACTGTTTTGATGGGAGCAACTTTGGTCTTTGCAGCGATGAGTCTCACGTCGACACGACCGTTAAGACGCTCTGCTGCCGACCGTTAAATAGGCGACTGCAGAATAGGCCTGCTCACTAGCATCAGAGAAGCCTATTAATTGACAGCTGACGGCGTCAGAGGGCACAATGCATCGTTCGACCTTCACTTCACGGAGCAAAAACAACTCATCGCAGTACTCTCGCTAGGCTGCACTTGTTTCAAAGGGGAGGGGGTCGTCCCAACCGAGGCTTTCCTTCCACAATGATTGTAACATCATCTTGGCCCTGATGGTTACTGGAGAGAGAAGGCCAAGGGGATCGAAAATCTTGGCAATCTCTGACAACACTTTTCGTTTTGACCACACTGCTGGGGGAGAGGGAAGCACTACGTTGAACCCAAACTCGTCGAGTACAAACAGGTGACCACTGTACTCCGAAGGTCTTGATGTTGTTATCGGTGTCAAAGTTGAATTGTAGGTCAATTTCACGCATATGGGGAGGAACAGCCTGGAGCACTTCCGGTTCGCTAGATAGCCACTTTCGAAGTTCGAAGCCTCCTTCTCGCAAAAGTTGAATCAACTGTTGTTGTAGCTCAGTTTCTTCGCTCACACTAGCTGCACCTCCGAGGAAGTCATCCATGAAAAAATCTCTTCTCACCGCCTTCGCTGCTAAAGGATACTTCTCCCCTTTTTCTTCAACTACCTGGAGCAAGCATCTGGTTGCCAAGAAGCTAGCAGATGCAGTACCGTACGTCCCTGTTAACAAACGGTAGTCTTCGATTGGTGCACTTGGAGAATCTCTCCACACAATTCTTTGGAAGTCGACGTCGTCCTTGTGCACTAACACTGCTCGGTACATTTTTGCGTTATCCGCACATAAGGGAACACGATGCTCACGAAAACGAACAAGAATCGGGAAAATATCGTCCTGCAATTTTGGCCCCACCATGAGCTTCTGATTCAGAGATACATCCGAAGTTGTTCTTGCACTCCCATCGAAGACCACTCGCACCTTCGTAGTGGAGCTGGTGGGCTTCAAAACAGCATGATGTGGTAGGTAACAACTGGTTTCAGCTGGAACGTTTCTCTCGCTTGGGAGAATGAGTTCCATATACCCTAATTGAAGATATTCCCCCATGAAGTCACGATATTCCCTCATGAAGTTACAATATTGTTACTGAAGGGAGGGTTGTTTAGCTAACTTCCGTTCGGTATTTAATAGTCTCTTCACCGCGATTTCACGTGATCTGCCTAACGGGGCCGTGTTACCCCTGAAAGGTAGTCTCACCACATAACTTCCGTGCTTGTCACGGTGGTGTATAGCTACAAAGTGTTCTTCGCAACTCCTTTCTTCCTTGGACAGGTGTTTTGTAAGTGGGAGCTCTTCTAACTCCCAAAACTGGCGAAGAGCTTCATCGATCTCGCAGGAAACTCGATGTGACTTCACCGTTACGTTCCCACTTGTTCCCACTTGGCGCTATATTGCCAGATAGCACCCAGCCGAGACTAGTTTCTAATGCGACAGGCGTCCCGGGCGGCCCCATACTTTCCCGCTCAACATAAGTGATGGAAACACGTCCGCTCCCAACAGAATGTCAATGGGGCCCACTACGTTGAAAGTGGGATCTGCTAATCTTAGGCCCTCTAAATGAGACCAGTTTGTAGCACTAGGACACTTTTGTTTGGGTAGATCAGATGTAACTTTCTGAACTACCATAGTATGAGTTTCAAAAGTTCCCCCGAATGACTGAAACTCTAAGTCCACCATTGCACTCGCTGTCACCACTCCTGCTCCTGTAACCCCGGAAATCACAATACTGGATTTCTTTTTCTTGAGAACCAGTTTTTGTACACAGTTCTCGGTGACGAAACTAGATTCACTCGCGCAATCTAGCATCGCACTAAAGGGATAATACACACCATTATTTCCTCTCACTTTCACGATGGCAGTACATAATAACACCTGTGGTATACTTGCGTCCGCTGCAACATGGGCCGTGATATTTGATTCACGCACTGGTGACTCAGCTCTTTCGTAGTGTAAGAGAGTGTGATGTTTTTTTAGCACACTTGCGACACGTACTAGATGCGCACGTATCCTTTCTACACGATTTCCGGAGACAATTAAAACACAATTTTTTCTCTTTCATCAGGGTGACACGATCAGACACTTTGAGTTTAGTGAACTCGGCACATTTATAGAGGGGGTGGTTTCCACTGCATAAGTCACATAATGTTTGACCACGTTCACTGGTGGTAACATGGGAGGAAGTTTGTTTTTTGTCGCGATTCTTCAATTGTTCACTACTTCCGGCGACGCGTGTTTTCCCGTCGGCAGCCACTGCGAGCGCGCGGGCTCTGTTATCGAGGAACTCTGCGAGCTGTTCATTTGTTTTCAATGAAAGTTCCCACTGTCTACGACTTTCACTGTCCAGTTTATCCGCGATATGATAAACCAAGATAACATCCCAGTGTTCGACTGGTTGCTCGAGCACCTTGAGGGACCTCGTGCACTCCATTGTGGTATCAATTAACTTGCGTAGGGCGGCTGGCGATTCTTGTTGTATTACGGGTTGCGTAACTAAGCGCTTAATTGTCGCGTTCAGTATTTCCCTCTTATTGTGATACCGTGCATTTAAAATATCCCGCGCCTCTTTGTAGTTGCTGTCCGTGGTTTGCATCGCTTGAAGGAGTTGTGCTGGTCCCCTTTCAAGGATGTTTTGAGGTACTGCAACTTTTGAGCACCTGATAAGTTTTTGTTATTGTGTACTGAGGCCACAAATAAATCATGAAACGATAACCACTCATGGAGATTTCCCGAAAACACTGGCAACTGAAACTGGGGTAATCTTACGTCACTAGCAGGTTCCATTTCAGACGAAGACGGGGACTGCTCCTTTACTTCTCTCCAACTGAAAATCCATCAATTGAACACACATCTGGACTATTCCCTTGTCCATTTCTGCTAACTCTTCTTTTTCGAACTCCTCGTCTCCTGCTACCGCCGAAATATCATCCAGCAGCTTTGAACACTCCTGCTGGAGTTCACTGACCTTCGTCTGATGCACCAAGATGGCTGCCGCTGCGGTAGCGTCCAACTCTGTGACGGCTTTTCCTTCGCGCGTAATTTTTGACTTCTTTTCTTCGTTCTTTTCTTAATTTTTAGCGGCTCCATCTCTAAAACACTGCACTATGTTCGTGGGAGAAAACACTCAATCACTAGTCTATTATTGTTCACAGCAACAGTTCATGTAGGCACTAGTAATTTGGCGCGGATGGACCATGCATACTCCTACCAAACAATAATTTATTGTTTTACGCATTTAATTAAACATTTAATAAGTTACTGAAAACAATAAATTTTTGCATCTCTAATTGTGGACTGTATAAATTTGTATAGTTGCTAAAATTAATAAGCATTAGAATGAAGAAAATACAACACACAAACACTGAAGATCCCGCACACGAGGCTTTTGCAGGAAAGCACAACGCAACACTGACAAAAGATGCGGGAGGCGGTCTAACGGTATTTTTGAAAAGAAAGACAAGAGACCGCCAGCGTAAGAGGCTACAAATACACAAAATTGACCTGAAGAGACATCTGTACAGCAAAACTGACACTACATAAAACGTATATTTTGTTCCAAGTTTTGGAAATGCTGACAATAGGCTCAAACACTGAGAAAATATAAGCCTCCTTTTTCTTCTTATTTTTATGAAACCGCTAGAGGGCAGAATGGCCCCAACAATTATAATCCATAAAATTATACCTTAGGAAGTATTCGGGCAACTAGAGCTGATTATTTATTATTACTGTATTATTTCATAATAATAATGTGAAATGTCGTTTAGAAAGAGGGTAAAAGTCGTTAGTCTTATTCTTAGATATGGTAAAATCTCTTACTTTTAAAACATTATATCCATAAGGATCATTCGAAGTGAAATCCTTTATTTTTGTGATGATTTAAAAAAAGCTTACTCAATGAGATTTCAAGGTTTTATACAGAGCTCGAAGTAATAAAAGTCGATGTAAACCCACGGAACATCGTGCTATTATTAATCTGGCGTGGCATAAATTAAACATATAGATCATACTAAATATTCAATGAAGATTTAATTTCATGACATATGTGTTGACATATTCCATATTTATTTGAGCAGTGTAGAAAACTATTTATGACTTTTAACTTTTTGACCAATTAGTGTTAATTTTCACGTAAAACTTCTATTTGTGTGTTGCAAAATGTATTTCAGGGCCTGATGGTGGTTGGATTCGATGTGTGTCATGATACCTCATCTAAAGAGAGATCGTATGGTGCCCTTGTTGCTTCGTTAGATAAGACATGTAGTCGTTACTTCTCTGCCGTATCTCCTCACACCAATGGAGAAGAATTATCGAACCAATTGTCGGTCAATTTATTGAGTAAGTATTATTTTCCGATAACCATTGCTAGTAAATCGTGTTTTTTATTAGCTGTGCATGAGAAAGTTTAATTCTCCTATCGTCTTCAGTTCGTATATTTTCTTAGATTTTCCTGTTGCCTCTTACATTTTCATTCCAACAATTCTTCCAAAATTATTTTACTTGCTTTATTATGCATCACATTAACAGAGACGTGTTAAGCTAAATATGTCATTTCATTTCCATACAGGCAGGATAGAAATACATGAGAATAGATCACTCCATTAAACTTCATATATTGCCAAGCATTCCATCAAGCATGCTTCTATACAGATGGATATTTTTTTAATATCAAATCTTAAAGGAATCAAAATATTCATCGCTGCAAAACTTAGACACGGGATCCTTTTTTCTGCTAAATCAATCCTGTCATCATGTTGTTATCCATCTTCGAAAGATTTTTCTTCTTATTTTCCTTCCATTTTCTTTTTGTCCAATTTTCTTTCTTAAAGAGAGCTATAATAGAGAAAACTATATGAATTCAAATTATAAGTAACTCACCCTGTATCTTGTGAAGATTTTTTTTTTTTTTGTTAATTTCTGAATCATTTCGGTCCGCGTTGGATCCTTTCTCAGTTGTAATTGGTTTATTCACATTACTAGTCAGTACTCATCACTGATTGGTCTTAATTTGGAATCTGGAAAAAACAAGTAAGCACCCATCGTTGCCGGTTTCAGTTCAGAACCTGAATAAAAAGAGAAGAAGAATGTTTCCACAATCATTCCATTACCCGGGTGTTTATCCTCTGCTGTTATGTAAACCCGCAACAACAAAACTAATTTTGCTAGCATAAAGGCTAAAAATATAAATACATTTTCACTTCCTGGAGAATTCGTCATAAAGTTTTTTCCACATTTTCATATGGGACACGGTGGATCAGTGGTAGAGCGGTTACCTTTAGTGCGAAGAGTATATGGTTCAATCCCCGTCCAAATAAGTTTGTGGTGGACAACATCGTGTTCGTGGGTTTTCTCGGGGTACTTTCGTCCCCTTCCACATTTTCATTCAACCAATGCTTCCATTATTATTTACTTGCGTTAATAATTCTCTCCCTTAGTCGGGTATAATCGTGGAACGTTAAACTGAAAAATTTCATTTCATTTAATGTCCACATTCTCCTATCTGAACATTGAAGAAAGAAAACATGGCTGTCCTGTGATGGATTGTTGTTAATCGTTACTATTTTTTAAAAATTCACTATTGGTTTACCTCTTAAATGTTAAACACGTAAAAACACTAACTTTACATTGTGATTTTTTTTAACATTTGAAATGAACATTTCATTAACATTTGAAATAAAATATTTGTTTGTCCACACCCATTACGTATTCCTATTGAATTTGTAGTAACACAATCTATTCACAGAAATGAATTTGAGCGAAACTATTCACACAAATTAACATATAATCTTCATGAAATACAGAGGTAAGTTATTTAATATGTCCATGCTATTCATCAATAAATATTCTGTGAATTCAGTTGAAACTCTGTATACACTTTTGGCTTGATTTGGTTCGGATCCCACGTGAAGCTCTAGGTCCACGCCTCATACAGCCTCTTTGCTGAAAGGGACGCTAAACTTAAATAAAAAAAAAATCCAAGACAAAACAGTAAGAACAATTCGAGGCCACAATGGCTCTGTGGTAGTGCATTCACCTGTAGTGAATGGAAGGTTTGGTTCGATCCCAGCTCGCGCCAAGTGAGCTTTGTGATGGAAAAAAAATCGTATGTAGGTTTTCTCGGAGTTCTTCCGTTTCTTCCTAGTTTCTTCATTCCACTTTTTCGTTCATTATTACCATCACAGTCTTTTAACCTCGGTGCATAATCGTAGGATGTTAAACTTTTAAAAAATCATAGAAAATTTAAGCTTTAAACTTCTAAAAAACAGAAGTTTAATTTGTAGAGGGAAAATAGAAGGAAATATTGATATAAGCTATGAAAGAAACGTATGGAAGCATAGCATAACCGGGAGAGGAAAAAAACAGAAAATATTATTTGTTTGTTCGCTTATTGAAGTTTAGGGTCCCCTTTTAGCTCAGAGACCATATGGGACGTGAACCTACAGTTTAAGTTAGGACTCGAATCACCGTAATGAGTTCAGCCCGGAACTATACAGTTCAAAAGCAGAACAAAACCTAGAGAGAATAAGTTAGAAGAAGATTTGCAAAATAATGTTGACAGATATACGTAGTAAAGAAATACGAAGGAACAAAGACCAAATACTGTAAATTGGAGACGACAGTAAGAAAGTGAACACAAAACCGGAAGTAAAGAAGGAATGAAAGAAGTAGTTTGAAGAAGTGGTTAATAAAATTCACAACAAAAGGAGAAAACAGAACAATTACCAGCAAACAACTAATATTATTATAAAAGTAGTGGAGGTAGCAAAAAAAAAAAAAAAAAAAAAGGCTCTTGGACTAGATACAAAATAACGATAAAAATGATACGAGCGACAGGTCTAGTGGATATATATTGGCATTACAGGTTCACGAAATGAGTTTGGAGTAATAAAAAACCGGTAGATTCGAGAAGAGGAGAAAGTATGTCAGTATTTCAAGGAAATAATAAAACGTCTAGCATTTACTGTGAAATAACATTAACAAGTGAATGTGAAAAGAAAGAAAAAATACAATATATCAATTGTATGTGTAAGAATAGAAACACAATGATGGGAAAAGTTTAACAACTGATATCACATTTGTAGTGAGACAGCTAGTCAAAAACATGTGGGAGTTAAATAGTCATAGTATTCACAGTTGTAGAGAAAACATCTGAACGTGCATATGGAGTTCATATGGAAGTAACTTCAGCCAATTGGAATGGGAAGAGAATCTAATTGACTCTGAACTACCAGTTCAAAGTTAGATATGATTTGCAACAAGGCAGTACGGCGCCTCGTATACACCATACAATGTTATACAAAGTCAGTACAGCGTATTTGCAAATTCAGATTTTACAAAGAGATTTGCTCTTCTGTGATTACAAATTGAACAGAGGTGCGTATTGAATTGTTCCTTTATCTTACATATGTTCATTAAGTAAGTCCATCATTGATTCATGACACGTGTATGTTTTTTACAGCTCTGAAGAAAAACAGAAATTCAGTGCTAGAATGACAGTACTAGAAAACTAGACCTAGAGAGAATTACATAGAAAAAGATTTTTAAATAGTGCAAACGGATAGCCGACTTAGCAGATCAAGCATGACTTTTTCCTTCACAAAAGAAATAACATTGTTTCCTTGTCTGGCCTGGTATTTGTGGTCAACATGTATGTGTTGGCCATATCACGAGACAAGATTAATGAACATATATACGTAAAATCAATCCAACTATGCGGCACTTCCACATTTAGCTACACGATCGTTATTATTTGACTCTAGGATGAAATCTGCATTTCGTGGCACTACTTGGACCAGAAAACGAATCCAAAATGTTTCAGTGACTTTTACCTTCACGAACAGAAAGCAGCCATACACCTTGTGGGACATAATAGGCATTTTAGCATTTTCGAGTGTTGAATGGGGGTTTTCTAAATGCTTATATATGACAATAGGCGGTTTACTTCTGTCGTAAGGCGAAAGGTTACCCCATCGCTGAAGATTCTGCGAAGCTCTTTCCCTCCATCTGTCGTTATATGAGATCTCTACTACAGAATGTGAAACACAATTGTTTACAATTGGGCAGTTCGTGCAGGAGCTACATTTTTGTACGGTATATATATTGAATTCCTGGTACTCTTTGCGTTGTTTTCGTGGGACTATAATAATAGAACACCTCTCTCACTTGTTCCACTTTTTTCTGAGATACACCAGACTTCTTACAACACTTATCACACAGTCAACTGTCTTAGATACTATTATGCTTTCTTCATTATCCCATTATACATGCGTAGATTGTTTCGGCGTTTAGCGCGGAACATTTTTTGCTCAGTGACAACGGTATTACAGCATTGAGAACTTTTTCTCTGGCTATGTTAGTAGCATTTTTTACACAAGCGTAGTGCTGTGTAACGTGAAAATGAATGTAAGATTGAAAAGTGTAGATTTATGTAATCTATAAGACTTTTTTTATCAACACTTTATTATCACAGAATGTATTCACTAAATATGAACCAAGGCGATCTTAACAAAAATCTGCATAATATAATAATTGGGTGCATACCACACGTAATTAGGTGCAATGTACGACATTGTTCTTGCCTACTCTAAAAGTCTCATCAAAGAGCAAAAGCTCCCTCCTCACCTATACGCCAGACGGAGGATAACTGCACGTGTACTTTACATTTGATGACTTGAAGTCTATGTGCAGAGAGATGAGTAAACATAAAGAATTTAAGATCAAAGAAATTGACTATAGGTCAAGAAGAAAGTTTACTCATCGTAATAATATATTCTATTTTCCACCCTCAGTAGTATTTTCGTTTGTCTTTGCAGTAATTGTTTTACCCTTTATATTGTGGAGAAATATTAGTAAATACCGGTTTGGAGTATTAAGGGAGGATCAGTATTTTCTGTGGTATGCTGTAGATGATTGGTGCAATTTCCATGCTACCAAGGTTGAAATAATGAGAATCTCAGTTAAAAAACAAGTCCACTGGTCTCAGACCAAGAGAAGAATACTCGAACTGTTTAAATTAGAAATATTCCTCCCTCGCTTTTCACAGAAATTAAAAATATAGGGGGACACGTGGCTCAGTGGTAGAGCGCTAACCTCTGGTGCGCGGGGTCTCTAGTTCGATCTTCGGTCAAGTAAGCTGATGATGGACAACATTGTGTCCGTGGATTTTCTCGAGTTACTCCCGTTTCCTCCCACTTTCTCATTCCATCAGTTCTTCCATAATCATTAACTTGCTTTAATCATCTCCTCCTTTACCCTAAAGAGCACAATCTTCGGATGTTAAATTCAGATTTCATTTCGTTTCATTTCAAATGAAAAGCCTACGTTTGTGACTGATCTGACGTGTCTGATGAAAAACTTGACGATGAAGTTCTTGAAACCGTCAGATATCATTGAACTATTTATAAAAGTGAAATAGTAAAAGTTGTCTATTGAAGAAACAAACAAGCTTTTACGCCATGATTGTCATACCAGATTTGTCGCGAAAACTGTTCTTAGCAAAGCGAAAGTGAATAAAAGACAGCAGTAAGAATTCCGCCGATAATCCAACAATATTCTACGAACTCTAGTTGTCACAATTCAGGGACACTGATTAAAATATTCGCTGCTTTGGATATGGAAATTATGAAACCTAGTAGATAGATTGTTGATAGTAGAAAGATTGTCTGTTGTATCATCGTAGTCTGGTATATAATAGTGTTCTGAATTTGGGAGACATTGTAAACGTTCAAACTACAAGTAAGTCTATGAAATGTGTAATAGAGAAGAGCTAGAAGTGAATTAACAATTAGAGAAAAAGCGAATGGAGAAAAAAAATATTAAGTAAGAACTTAAAGCAAAAAAATTCTTGAAAGTAAGAACTTAAAGAACGAACTGACTGATAAAATAATTGCCACTATTGACAGTCAGGGACCTATTTCTCAAAGCTTGCTAGTTTCGTAATATGTTTATTACAAATCGTAAAATATCATGAAGCAGAAACATTAGAATAATTGTAGAAGTCATTTTTAAAAACTAATCCTAATACCTCTAATTTGTCATTTTATGGCTTAAAATTTCACATTAGTATTACAAGATCAGTAGTTTTGAGAAATAGGCACCTGATAGACGTATTAAAAGCATTGTAAATGACTTAAAGTGCGAAGTGTTTAATAATAATAATAATAATAATAATAATAATAATAATAATAATAATAATAATAATAATTGAATATCATGAAACGTATCAATGGTAAGTGTAAGATAATTATTCATACATTATAAATAATCCGATATTTGTAATGATATGTTGAAAAGAAATGCAATGAAAAACATGGCTGTAAGATGTGAGAGGAAACCACTAATACAGGAATATCTCGATTATGCAAATTCTCGACTTATCACGGATTATAATTCCATATCAAAATTACAAATATTACTCTGCAAATTCGAATTATCGCGGCCGCCACATGTATCACACTATTATATCTTCATCAGAATTTTATTTGGTTCTAGTCTTGACTTCAGATAGCGCTTCATTTTGATCCGACGAACAGCAGTAGAGTAAAATTGAAAGTTACTATATAAATAAATATTAAGGAGTATTCTTGTTTTTTCTAAATGATTGAACTTTCATTTCTTGCTTAATACTGTAACTTTTTTTTTTTTTTTTTTGCCTTATATAAAATTATAATTAATAGATTTTAAAAGTTCTTGGTAAGAGAAAAATAACTGTGAAGCGTCCAGGTGGATGTCATGTTAGAATGACAGATTTACTTATATAGACTTTTTTCCATAGATCTTTTTGGTTTTAGGGAGATGCATTTGTTGGACCAAAAAGTTTATGCAACTATAAATAATGTAAAACTGAAAATTATCTTAATATGGTAAAATTATTATTGGTCTGTAATATCAAGTATATTGCCTACATTTAGTTTTCACTTTCATTGTCGTTCAGCTTTTTCTCTTCATACCGTAAATAAGATCATAATATAATAAATGTTACTTTTCAGAGGCCGTGCGCAAGTACCATGAAGTGAATGGAGCACTACCTCAAAGAATTATTATTTATCGAGATGGTGTCGGTGAAGGTCAGATTAGATACGTGTTTGAACATGAGGTTGAAATGTTGAAGGTAAAGTTATTCTCTGTACTTGTTACTGTATGTTTATAGATAATTTTCTACATTGTGACTTTGTATTTCGAGAACTTGTCCTTTATTTTAATCATAGCCTTATACAGTGAGTATGTATTGAATTCCTTTCGTTATGATTTAATACTTGTAAACTATGGAGGTGGTCATTAATATGATCCATTTCATTAAGGATCAACAAATTTAGTGTACAAACTTCGATTTTGATTGATTTTATATAAGCATTGCTTCTAAAAAAAACAGTACAAACAGTCAGATTTTAGATTTTATTTATATATCTTGATATATCTGGAAAAAAAATGCAAAATGAAAGTAAATAAGAAGTGCAGAAGAGCAGGACAGGAAGGGGCAAACGTATTATGCCGTGAAAGGAACATCAGTAAAAAGCTCAGATTATGATTACTAAATACTAAACTTAGGGATGTAAAACATGGGGATGAAAACTGATGTCCTGCACAGAACTTAACTGTAAAGGGTTATGTTTGAATGTAAATAAAATTTAAATGATTCAATTTTGTTTAAAAAAAAAAAAAAATAATAATTAAAAGGTGAGGTAAAAATAGTAAGGATTAGATTATGACAATAAAGGATGAACACTAGCCTGAATAATTCCTGGGTGATTGGCGTCGTCGTCGTTATCTGGAATGACAATTGTATCTTTCCGGCGTCTTTCACTCTCTGGATGGTAACTGGAGAAATTAGAGCTAGTTGACATCTGGAACCAAATCCTATCAACCTGCTAGAGGCGTTGAATCAAATCTGCGATAATCGTAGTTCATCATCTTCGCCAAAGTGTTTCTGCGGTGATGAACCCTCGGAATGGTATTTCAAAAGATATGGAACTGAACCGTCTCCAATGGCATGGTGTGCTTCTTTACCCGATCTTGCACCTATCAAATCTTCATGATGAATACCCCGTGTGAACGTGTCCTCTATAGCTTTGTTTGATCAGAACTATGACTCTTGCGATCAATGAACGAGGAAGTTCTAGGCTAGGCGGAAGGGAATGCATGAAAGCAGGAAGGGAAAATAGTCTTAACATTTATTGGTAGCTTTTGCAATGACAATATATATGTTTACTTAAACTGCCTGTGAATGTACAACATGAATAAGAGTTTTGTCTCGATTGAATTGAAGATTTCAGTAATTCTAATAAAATGTACTTGTAGAATAAAAATAAATTGATTAAATGATTATATTAAATTTAACAAATTAAAACCGTACACATAACTATGGGTCACTTCACAGTATGGCTAGAGTGAGAGAAAATCGAAGACGCTAAGACGTTCCCCTATTTAGGAAGTCTAATATGCCCAGATGGAAGAAATGAAAAGGACGTAAGTTCCAGAATAGCGCAGGCTAAACAAGCACTCAAGAAAAAGCGGACTCCTAATATCAAGAAATGTGTCGGTGGACGTTCGAAAACGATTTATTAAGACTCTGGTATGGAGCGTGGCGCTTTATGGATCAGGACGTGGACACTGAGAAAAGCTGAAATATCTAAGCTGGAAGCATTTGAAATTTGGTCTTGGCGCAGAATGCTGCGCATATTATGGACCGAAAGGAAAATGAATTAAGACATACTAAAAGAAGCTAATGAAGAACGACAGACCATGAAGGTAATAAGAAAAAGAACAGCATGCTTGGCTATTTTATTCGGCACTCCGATTGGATCACCATGTTGATAGAGGGAAAGACAGAAGGAAAACCCGGATAAGGAAGACCAACGATAGAATATATTAGACGCAGTTACGATAAAGAGACCCTATCAAAGTATAAACAGCTCTCCCAAAGGAGAGAAAAGTTCCCTACCGACCTATGGTTGAGGTTAGAAAGATGATGATATCTTCCTAGTCTGGATATGAAATATTGTCCGGATTGAAATTACAGTACTATACGAAACATAAAAACATGTACTTACATTTAGTGAAATTCGTATTTTCTGATAAACCTCTCTGGTTTTCATTTTTCATTAATTTCTGGTTATTTCATAATTATCCTGTAGTGTAATAAGTGTACATCTTTCGAGAGCTTATTCATGTGTATACTATAAATCGTAACTGGTATAACATGCATGATATCAGATGAAGGTGGAATAAAACAGAATCTTCATTTTTCATTACTTGCTGCACTTATCGTATATCCTGAAATTTTGAATTAAAATACCATATTAAGGAACAACAAAATATTTTTAAAGTTAGTTACTGTTTTTAGATAATATACTTCACGTGTGTGTTACTGTTAACTTTTCGAATAGAAAACAATCATAGAATTGAAGCAAGAACTGGCATGTAGCGAATCATCTTCATATGTGTATGAGTACAGCGAGTTAGAGTGATATTGATTTCGAGGAAAGTGTTTGATTTTTGGTAAAACGCTTGTTTAATCTTATGGATAATATTTAGTTTGTTATTCATGCATATATTAATTTCGTTTCTCAGCAAAGCCTGGCCCAGAGTTATGGTCGAGACGTCGATGTAAGAATGACGTTTATCATTGTGTCAAAGAGGATAAACACCAGACTTTTTTATAATGGAGAAAACCCACCACCAGGAACTGTTGCAGATGATTGCATAACGCTACCAGAAAGGTAGATATATTCACAGTGAAAAGTTTTTTGTATGTGTAGTATATGTGTGTAATCTTTGTTCTCGAGGAGACGAAACACCTGACAAAGAAATCCCACAGATTCAAATATAAAACTTCTCAATATTTAGTATTATATTCAATACTAATTTGATCTTACAACATCCCATCACGAAGGTAACACACACTTTTCTACAATTCTTGTAGTTGTAATTCTTGCAGCCGTAAATGCACCCACTTATCCAGCCTTATACATTGGCGAAGTCCAAAACATCTTCCGATTCGCATCAACTATCATAGATATTCTTGCAGCGCTCAGAAATTTCTTATTTACCTATCTCAGAACATATAATCCCATCACAATAGTCGATTTGACTACACTTGCGTAGGAGTGCTCAAAATTCTTCCTCAAACTCTTCAATGTCCCTCAGAAAGAGATCAGCTAACACATTATATCCTATCAGTGATTCATCCTCCTGGTCTTAATCGTCTCTAATACACTACTTAATTACATCCAGTCCGTGTTTTCCATACATCATTTTTTTTACTTATTAATATTGATTCGCTTTACTTTTATTATTACTATTATTTATAGTTTATACATTGTTTTATTGAATTCTTAATTTCAAGTATTTTTTTCCAATGGTTAGTATATATATAAATTTTCTCTTAATTTATTATTTCTTCTTTACTGTTTAACATTCACTCGTCTCATTAGTTCTGTTTTTCTCCTCTTAACTTTGTTTCTACCTGGCAATACTATCATGTATCCTGCATTTCAACATGGTGTCCATTTGGACACTTCACGGCTGCTTGTAAATTTTTCTCCCCTCTCTGTTTGATGAACCATTTGGCGAAAGTGCGTTATTATTATTATTATTATTATTATTATTATTATTATTATTATTATTATTATTATTGTAATTTTACTATTTTGTGGTAAGTAATATACAGAGCGTTCCGGGAATAAACCAACGAACTTAGCATATGTATTCAAGACCTCACTCAATACAAGAGAAAACTTTATCTGCGACTGATCAGAAACGGCTAGTTACAAGTAAATTTATTCTCGTTTAAGGTAATTAGTGGAATTGTTAGTAGGGTTGTACACTAAATAAAATCACCGACGAACGTCGCATATGTGTTCAGGGCGTTAATACAAGAAAAAAAAACTTCGTCTGTGATTTTGGTTGAGAATGTTTAATTATGGACATAAGGCTAATTTAAGGTAATTAGTTGAATTGGTCGTAGCCGTACTTTGGCATTTTCATGCAAAATCGCAGATAAACTTTTCTCTTGTATTCAGATTCTGAACACGTATGCGAAGTTTGTAGGTTTATTTCGTAAACATCCTGTATATTAAATTAGTAATACTTAAAGCTTTTTTTTTCTTCTTTGCATTTAGTGTATATATGTGTGAAAGGGGGGGAGGGAGTTACAATATATAATATCAACATTTCGGCTAAAATTGCATTCCTTAGTACACATTCCTATAGTTAAGACTCTCATTTTCATTTTTTAGTTTCATATACACACCAGTTTAGACCTACCAAGATTATTGGTTTTTATTTGGACTTCAAAATGAACCATGTTGTAGATTTTTAAAAATTCACTTCGTTCAAAAACAAAATACTGGAATTCAGTTGTAGGAGTTCTGTATTATAATCCTACAAATCAATGATAGGATTACGTGTCAAAACATATAAATGGTAATGTTAGGGAAAGTTGATTTGTCTACCAATGCATAAGGTTGAAAATACAATGATGAGTGATAAATACTGTTTCTCGTAGGTACGATTTTTATTTGGTATCCCAGAGTGTCAGACAGGGTACCGTAAGCCCAACGTCCTACAACGTTATTTACGACAACGTTGGTTTAGATCCAGATAAAATACAGAGATTGAGTTACAAAATGACGCATTTGTATTTCAATTGGAGTGTAAGTATATAATTATATTTTTATTTATTGATAATAAAATAAAATACGTCTAAAGATAATTGCCATATCAAATTTATTTCTAATGCACTAAGTGTAAGATATAATCTAAATTTGTACAACGACACAAGTTCTGTTGTATCTGTAATACTTTTTCAGAGTAACTTTGCCATATCTTTGGCAAATTGTGAATGTTATTGGGTAAAGTAATATCGGTCGCTGACAAGATAAGAAAATAAAACAGAACGGTGTTCGTTCATTTTGTAGAACTTCAGGTTGTAAACATTGCATTTTTTTTTAAATCAAAAAATCCAATATATTTCAATCAAAAAATTTTTTGTAGGCCTTATATCTGGAGAACAGCATATAGTGTAGCCGAACCCAAACTAATTACTTAACTCAGTATGATGTGCTTATTCCGTAGAAAATACGAAAACTCGATTTAGGTGTCGTTCAAAAATTTTGTGACCCTGATCCAAAAACTAATTATTGGGCAAGACCGCAATCTTTTGATCCACTTTTTTGGTTTTCCTAAAATTCTTGTTTTTCGTAATAAAATGCTGTGGGATATATTTAAATACACCAACCGACTTCAATGTTAGTGGCTGTTGAGCAGATCAAATGTTATATTTTAAAAAAATGATAATTTAAGTTGAATACGTTGATGGAACAAAATTTACAAAAAATATTTTTTCGTTAGCAAGTTAGAAGTGTGTAATAAGTTGTGAAGTTATCGCGTATTCACGTTAATATAGAAGAGTTTATGTCTCTACATACACATGCTTTCTTGTTTGATTTATTTAAAGCTTAACGTAGAATTCAATTGAACCTGAGTGTTCCGTATTAAAAATCAAATGCTAACCATTTAGCCACAGGTTCTTCCTATTAAAAGATATCTTAATTTAGTATCAAGCCATGAAATCTAAACACAGTTAACAAAGCCATTTTTAGACTTAAGATTAACTGTTACTCTAATTTGACCATTTAAATTTATAGCACGGCATTTCCACACACATACATTTCACTATCTTATTTATGAGGATTATATGAGACTTGAATTTCTTGTTGGAAAGTATTTCATCATCATACTATGACTACAATATATCAGTATGTCTTCGTAACCGAGTGGCTAATGCGTATGCTTTCTGTGCGTGTAATCCTGGGTTCCTGCCTTGGATACAAATCCGAGTAGTGGTTCGAATTCCAATTTAAATAATAGGTTCGTCTCTTATATAGCCTTGCTGTAGGAAAGGACATAAAATTCCAGTCAGCGAACAGTAGATTAGCAAGAGACCTTTCGCTCATAACAAACGAATGACAAATTTGTTACTTGTTCACTTACACAATAGACTGTCATTGCTCTTTTTTTAACAAGAGCGTTTTATCAGAAGTTTCACAGTTGGTTCCATTTCCTAATGAAATGGAAAGCTACTTAACGTTATTGTTATACCTAATTGTAAGAAATATGTATTTATGGAAATAAAAGATAGTGGATACTTTATTTTAAGATTTCTTTTTAATATATTTTGAAAGATCTCGAAGTAAGTTCAGTGCCATAATACACACTTGAGATTTACAATTCATAGTTTTATTTTATTTATTTATTTAAATAGGAAAAAAGAAAGTTTCTTAGAAGTCATGTATTCCCTATTGTACGTCTTACTGTGTAGAACAGTTGTCCCAAAAGTGTACACTCATTATACAGCTTTTGATGCTACTGAACCGATTATTTCCAGTTTGTAGAACTTTATGTTATTTTATCGAGATAGAAAAGATTACATTCTTTTTGAAATTATAAAAAAATTAAAAAATGAAAATGCGCCTTCTTTTGTCTGTATGAATCATCTATGACTTCCATATGACCGATTACCTATATGAGTAGGTGTCTCAAATCATTTCGTACAGTCCGTTATGATCATGGATATTTTGTCTTTACTTCATATTTAGAATTGACTACAGTTCATAATAGCATAAAATAATGCATATACTATATATGTATGTATGCATAACTATGTGATGTCTTCTTTTTTAGGGAACTGTTCGTGTTCCAGCACCGTGTCAGTACGCTCATAAACTTGCGTTCCTCGTGGGACAGTCACTGCATCGGGAACCGAATCATCAGTTGGATGATCTTTTGTACTTTTTGTAATTCATTAATTCCAGATTTTTTTTTGGGGGGGGGGGGGTCGAAACAAATGTAACTTGCCAGTAAAATACTGGAAGTACGAAAAGACACAATATGAAGGATAGGTGAAATGATCTGAGCTAGAATGTGCATAGTGTATATCCATTACACTTCTGTTCTTGATTTTTTAAATTTTACTTGTACAATGGTTATCTGAAATTCATTATATTTAATATATATATATATATTTTTAAAAAAGAAAAAGAAAGTATTTTGTAAAGTGTACATACTAGTTTGTGTACCAATCATGAAATATTATAATTGGAGACGCGTCTTCTGAATAATTTTGATAAAAGAGTGCCTATGAAATTTGTTACTGATACGTTTAATTGTTTATGGGTCATGCTGAGTCAACTGCGAGTTAAAATGTGCAATGGTATATATCTTTTTATTATTGATGATGCTTTAAGTCTATTTGCAGAGTGGTAATTGGTATTTTATAATTTTTATTTTTCATATTTTTATTCTATATGATTTAGTAGGTATGTATGGTAGTTGGTGTGCTGTTATGAAATAACTTTGTTGAAGATGCATTTTCTGAATAATTGCAAGAGCTAATGAAACACGAGCATTTACTACTGCGTTTAGTTATGATGGGTTAAATTTCGTTATCTTCATAGTTTGTAATAGCTATTAATAGGGTACATATTGTTAAAATTAAGCATCTTGCACCCAATCCAATGTTCATTTCTTTAGAACTTATAAACTCTGTAGCCACGATTTCATGCTGTGTTGTAAGTAAGTCAGAATATCAATAGTACTATGTCATGTTACTGTTTAGTTCCTTGACCTGTAAAAGAAAAATAGCCCCAAATATTCTGAAAATTCCTTGGGTATATTAATTTTACGCTTTTCGATTTATTTATGTAATCGCTGTTTTGGGAAATGTAATTGGAGTGAACTGTTTTCGTAACAAATTAAAGATGATTTCAGTAGACAAGGAATTAACCGTCACTATAAACCATTTATTGTGCGTTTTTAGTGTGTGTGTGTTGAGAAGTGACATCAAATTTATTACAAAAACAGTCCGTGGGAAACAGTTGTAATTCTCAAGACAGTAATTATGTAAATGAATCGTGAAATGTAAAACTAACATGAACAAGATTTTTTTTTTTTTTTTTTTTTTTTTTAATATTTGGGGCTATTTTTCTTTTTACAGGTCAAGGAACTAAACATTAACATGACATAACTGGTGATATTCTCACTTAAATACAGCATAGCATAAGATCATGGCCACAGAGTTGGCGGAAATATTGTGTATTATTAAAGTGTAACGAAATGAAGACTGAGTTGGAAACAAAATAGTTGTTTAATTCCGTTAATCTGTACCTATTACGATAAAAAAAAATGGACTTGTTACAGAAACAGCCTTTTAAATGAAATCTTGATTTATTATTATAATTATTTGTTATATATATCTTCAGATGTTGCTTCTGAATTCCATACTGTTTCAACTGGTTGAGTGATACCCAGTAAAACCTGTTACGTTGAACATTTACTTCTTTTGATTTCAGATTAGTGTAACCTAATATTTGTACCTAGTAGATGGTTATTTGTATCATATTTTATGAATCAACGAGGTTATAGAATATTTAGACCCAAGGTTACTAGAAGGAAAGGTTGGGCTATACGGACAGACGCTTCGCTCCTCGTTTTGCGTGACGTCACCAGCGAGGAGCAGCAAGTAGGTATAGAGGTGTACGAAGCAGCCAGAATGTCTTTTTTTCTTTCTTTATGCATAACATTTTCGCTGTCACAACATTCTCCTACACACAAACTACAAATAAATAAATAATAAATAAGCCAGCAATAAATAGAACATCTTAACGCAATTTATATTATGGAAAATTAACGATGTACCTCTGTTGCATGATCATTTTTTTTTTTTTTTTTTTTTGATGAGATAGATAATTGTTGAATTATAATTACATTTTAAATGTATTTATATCTGAAATGTTGCTGTGAATGTATTTAAGCAAAGTTGCAGATAAATATGTGTTTTACATTGTAAATATAAAACACAGTGGTATTTTTCTGTGATTATTGATCTCCTTCTCACAGAGAAGAAAGCTCAATCGCTGATTTTCCCCCCGTGGTAAATCATTATGCTTTTTTTTTTTCATTCTAATTTTAAAACAGAAAACAATTTCAATGAAATATTGGACTCATGTTTTTAAAAATACGCTTTCTTTTTAAAAACTGTATCCAACTTTTTACTAAGAAGGAAGATCACTAAATAACGAACGAAGAAACAAATCTCTTTTACTTTTAAAACACAAATAGGTAATTTGTCGAAAGGATTGCATGGTATTTAAATTTTCAAGTTACGAAATAGTGTGCAACAATAAAGAAGCAATAATGGTCATAGCAATGAAAACAAATATGTCTACTTTTTTCAACATTAGAAATGTACAGAACAGTAACCCGGTATGAAACTTAGAATTGTAGATTCATAGCAGAGGTTCATAGTAATGTGAAATTCAAATATACATTTTTTCCTACGTTTTGAAATTTGATTGCTATAAAATTAATAATTTTATTTCGATTCCTTGCGGCACACCGGTTGGGAAACGCTGATCTAGAGGACCAATAAGCAGAAAAACTATCGAAAAATAATTTTAAATTATGAACTTTATGCATACATAGAAATTTATGAAAATGAATAAGGAAAATAAACTTACTTTATTTTACTTTGAAATCGGGAAATCGGCTCCCCCTAGAAAATTTTCTTCGGGTGCCTATGATCCTGGCTGAGGACCTTTGTCTTTTCTTGACTATTTTGGCATGGAGGGACTAAACCTATCAGTTAAGTATGAATAGTGCAAATGAAAGGCGTATACATGCATAAAGAAATCGATTGATTGTACAATTGATAATAATTTAAAACAACTTTTAACTCTAAAAGAAACCGATGAAATATAAGTGTCACTGTTAATATTAAACAAACTTAAAATAGTTTGAAAAATGTACCGGTAAATATCGGTGTTTATTTGCCAATGCCGATACCGATACTCCCAAAAGTGGCTGCTATTACCGATACCGATATATCGGTACATCCCTAATTCTATAGTGTGGAACACTTGGAGATGAAAGACAAATACACGTAGAAATATATATGTACACACGTATTCAAGTTCACACTATCTTCCAATATTGCATGTCTGTACAGTTAAGCCCACGTAAAGAAATCTTCCGAGATATAGACCTTTTCTCTATTAAATAATATTCGTCCACGTACACCACTAGAAAAAAAAGCAACACAATTCAACATAGCAAAAACCCAAAATAAATAAAGAATTGTTTGTGGTCTGACTAGCAAATCTTCGCGCGCCAAGCAGACGACAAGCTCTAAGTTCCTCGCTGGTGACGTCACGGTGAAGAGAGCGTGAAAGTAGAGGTTCGGGGCATAGGTTAAGAGCACCCCCTGATTTAGACCTCTTGAGTTGTTCCTTCTTTTGTACTATGAGATTTGCTTTCGTTAGTCCTGTAGAATACTTACTGTTCTTTTATTTTATTTTTGTTTGCTCTTTCTCTCCTTAATTATGTTGATAAATAGCTCCCGACCGTCTTTTGTATTCTCTTGTATAAGTCTGTTGATATTAAATCAGTCTTTTCCTTGCCAAGAGCAGTTGAAACCGCACTGACTTTATTAGACTTTTGCAACAGATTTTTCAAGTATCCGTATCAAGCCAGTTTAAAATTAGGGTCTTACAACTATAACATAATAAAATCCAGTGTATAAATTCCCTATTAAAGTTTGGTTATACCACTGTCTCACTGTCGGTTATAAGGTTACTAGATGTGTAAGCCACATGACGTAGCATAGCAATAAGGAAACAGTTCTGACTTATTTTTCGTAGCGTTATTGTTAGGAAGTATCTGATCATGAAGTTAAAAAGTGCCTTGTATCTTTGACAATTTTGAAAGGTTGCTTTATAAGGCTACTGGGCTAGGACCAGAGATGCAAGGCCTTGGAAAGAAACAGAAGTTTTTTTTTTTCTTCCTACGGAAAGAGCGGACCGTGACTGGACTGAAACACGAACCCGGGACCTCCGGCATACCGTGCCGATGCATTAACTACGAATCTTTTTCTACGGCTTTTTTTGCCTGGAAAACTTAGGGCTTTGTAAAATATTTCAGTTTTAACGAAGAACAAAAGTCTTCAGTATAACACAAGAAAGCATTCTATTCCTGTATTCTGAAGGAAGAAACTGAAAAAAAGTCAAGTCAAGAATCACAAAATCGGTCATTCGATGGCGGAAGTCGGAGCGAATTCTTTGTAAAACTATTGCAGCGACGAAAAAGGCTTTAGTAAAAAGTTCAATAGTGTTAGCAGTAGCTGTTCTGAAAGTTCAATAGTTCGATGTCGTGGGACAGTGGCATGGTAGCTCAGTGGTAGAGCGTTTACTTGTGGCGCTGGGGTCCTTGGTTCGATCCCAGCTCACGCGAAGTGGGCTTTGTGGCGGACAAACACCGTCGGGGTTCTCCCACTTTCTTCATTCCACCGTTGCATGCATTTCTCTCATCACAGTCTCCTTTAGCCTAGGCGGCATAACTATTTACATTTCAGTAAGTGAAATGCTATTGTGTTCGGAAGCAGTGGGTCGTAAGTCACATTGAACAAATATCAGCCTTTAGAAAATGATATGGTATCCATAGAGTTAACCAAAAGAAACATAACTGGAACCTATAGCATAGTCGGTTATCTAGTTCTCTTGTTGACAAGATAAGTGGTGGAGAACGGCCATAGGTAATCTACCATGAAGGTGTGTCCGCCTTTCAAATGCATCGAATACGTCCTAGTGTGGTTAGGAGTTTATGTAAATGAATTTTTGTAACCTTGCAGTTGCGTAAATATATGAAGCAAAATTAATTAATCAAGAGAGGATTGATTGACACTGGAAACCTTGCCAATTCCATGTGTAGTATGATTCACCAGTTGGTAAAAATGTCTTTAAAACAAGTTAAAGAATTGTTTTGTATAAAGTATTTGTAGTGCAGTGCAGAAGAAGACAGTTGCTCATTACTATCCATATCAATGTACTGAGTTGTGTTTATATTCACTAACTGATGAACAGCCTGTTTTGTATACATTTCTCGATGAACAGTCACTCAGCAGCTAAAATACCATTATATTCCATCCGTAAGGTCATGTTGAGGACTAGATATCGGTGTAAATGTAAAGGACAGCTAGTTGAGTGATTATTACGATACGAATCCAGCACTGTTCTTGTATAGTATCGGGATAAAACATTATTAGGATGTTAAGAAAAAAATTGTAGTATTTTATCTTTTTTAATGATAAGCTGTTTTCTTTTTTGTATATGCCTGATCGTTTTGATTTGTAATTTTAAAATGTTCTATTATATATGAGTTATGATAAAAAAAAAATCTTTTCGTTACTTTTTGACTAAAGAACAGAGAAGCTGTACGTTTGAGGTGGAATATTGTGCTAGTAATGTAATGATTTTTTTTGTTTGTTTGTTTGTTGCTAATAAATCTTATGTACTTATATTCATAAATTGATGCACAAACTAGTATAAATTGGCACATACACGTATACAGCACAAAAGGAAAATGGTTCGTGGATATTTGTAGTGCTATCCTCAACATAGTAAACATTACTTTGTACATTCTTGTTGATGCCTCCTGTTTTTTATATGCATTTTTGTGAAGACCAGTTAGATACGTAGATCAGAGATTACACTTGAAACTTCTTGCAAAATAGAATATTTGGACTCATTACGTAAGCGTTTGCTTTTTTAGCCATCTAATTTGTAGATTATTGTAGTCTGGATAAGAGTATATAAAATCAAACATTACACATTTAACGTAGGCTATTGCTAGACCTGTTTCCTTCCGCATTTATTTTCTCTCTGTTCAGTTCAAGTACTCACTGTTTAGAAACCGAGGGTATATTTTTTGAATCAAGGTCAATTAAATCATTATTATTCTCTTGCTTCTCTTATAATTTCAAAACGTATTAACTCTTTCAGTTGTTGAAGCCACTGTATTAACGTCAACAATTCAGATAACTTGGTATTGTGTAAACAATGAAGAAAGCAAAAGATAGAATGAGAGTAGGAACAGAATAAGCATGAATTTGGAAATGATAATACATCTCCAATAGTTTTATACGGTGTTCAAGATGCGACAAAATAGAGACAGTTGCTTAGTTTTGCTTAGGTATATCAGTGATCAATATATATCGGTTATTATCGCTGGGAGAGAAATCGGGCAAATTTTTTTGGATACAAATAAACGTAAGACTAAATGATGAAACTGTCTCGTAATTTATGTACATACTGTTAATATCATTAAAGAAGTTTTCTCATCTTTAACATTTAGGGTCCTTTAAGAACCATTGAATTAAACCTAGTTTTCGATGAGGTTTCATCATAGCAATACTATTATGTGACTCCAATATCAATATGGCGCCGGTTCTGACGTCTCTGAGTCACTGTTTTTCTCTTTAAATTTTTTTTTCTACTTCACTTTTTCCTGTCTAATGAAGCGTCAGAGAAAATGTTTACAAGTATATGATAAACTAATTTCTGATAAGTAATTTGTTCCTCATGCCCGGAAAACATCAAATTGAGATATTTGCAGCTTATTATTAGGATATGACTGGCAGAATGCCCATTCTTCGCAATGAAAAATAAGGTTTATGAAAATATTTGAAAGATGATAGGAATAGATTTCTAAACTTTCGGTAGCTGTGGCCATGTTAGCCCATCACATATGAGGAATGACATTGCTCGGCGATCACCCTGTCCGGGAAATTTGGAAGGAAGCGGCCTGGGACCACTATCTCGGCATTTGTGTGGTGCGAATGAAAAAAAAACCCAGCAAAACCTCACTGAGGATGACTGGCCTGAAAAAGCTGTTTCACTTTTTCGACCGAGTGTTCCTATCTGGAATCGAACCCAGGACCACTCTGCCTAAAAACGAAAGCGGTAGCAACTACGCTACGCGGGTCCACGTGAAAGACATATATACATCTCTCGTTCGCTTCAAAATACTTGTTGATGCGAATTCGATTTTACTGCAGTCACATAAACGCTCGTCCTTGTTTTCCTTCGTAGGAGTTATATTTCGTATCTTATCGTCAACCTAGAGTATATAGGAAAATTTCTACAAAATTTAAAGTTTCTACAGTTAATAATTTCGGAAAATTTAAATAACTCTCCCTCAAAAAAAATCATCCTGTCCCCGGAGAAGTCACATCCCAAATTCCAGTCTTATCTGCAGCCTAAGATATTAGATTAATTCTACAAAATTGCAAACTTGTATACTCAATAGTTTCGCAGATCAGGGGAACGGCAAAGAAACTTTTTAAGACCTTCTTTCTCCCAAAGAGATCATATTTCGTAAAATCCTGTCATCTACAGCCTAGGACACAAAGGGCTATTAAAGACAGTTTCGAAGTTCCAAACCCAACAGTACCATTTTCTGACTGTTTATATATATATATATATATATATATAAAGTTGCACTGCATAAACGTTAGCTGTATGTGTCTGGGCCAGTTGCTGGTAACTGGAGCTTATTCCGAGCCGTGCCGCCTACTTTTGCAGACTGTCTCCTCTCTTGATACATTCTCAGACTTTGATCGGATTACACAATCTTCCGTCATAACATTTTAAAACAACCAGTCAGTATGGATGAACTAGATTTATGTAGGATTCTTTTTGCTCCTTACATCTTTCTTCACTTAGGTGACGTTCAGTCTTGAAAGCTAGTCAATCTTTTTGATTCTTTCAGTGGGTTCTAGTGCATAACTACCATAAGAGTTCCTTTTATTTTTATACAAAACTATGTTGAGGGAGCAAAATATTGATGTGATGATGATGAACAAAAAAGACTACACGTAACTGCCAAATTTTAGTTTTTCTATTAAGATGATTTAAATATGTACTTAGTTTTCCTTGATGATGTGTTTCTACGAAGGCTTGTTAGTCCATTATTTAGTTTAATGTTGAGTCAAGTATGAAAAATTTTATATTCCACAAATTACTATAAAGAGAAGTAATAAATTTTGTAGAAAGTTTGTTTTATTTTATTTATACCTAAGTTGACAACACATGGAAGTGTGTTGTGTAATTATCATGAATTACAACCAATGGCTTGCATTTGCAATACACCCCCGTTCATCAGAAAGAACAGAGTAGTTGGAAAGCTTGCAGTTGTGCATCATATAAGAATAATGTGATGAGTTGAAAGTGGACACACCTTAGTGGAGAAAGTTGAATCTAATGGAACGAGAGACCTATATGAGAACAGGAACAAAGGATAAGTAGTGGAATATATACGTATATAAAATTGTATGTGTGTGTGCGCTTTCTATAATTACGTGCATCATTCAATGTATGCTTCCCTGAGCTGTAATTTTTAGATACATTTGTAAACTATACATACGTGTGTAGGTGAGTCCTTCCTCACCTCTCCACATGATCCCATTGAGATTCAGGTATTTGTCTTACCGTTGCATCAGTTTGTCCGAACCCTTTGCAAAAAATCAGGGCTTGGGCTATTTAGCATTCTCCCCACCTTGCGATTAACTTCTTTATCTGTTTCGAATCGTTCGTAGTGCAATGCAGACTTTAACATCGGAAAATAGATGGAAGTCACTCGGCATTAAATTGAAGCTGTATGGAGAGTGGGGTAGCTGTTCCCACCCTAAATCTTCAATTTTGTTACTTGTTTGCGTGTTGAGTGGGGGATGAATATTATCGTCAATAACAATAACACCAGATCGCTTATGTCGAACGCTTTGACAGAAGCGGAATGGGAGAAGAGTGCTAAATAGCCAGAGTTCCCATTTTTTGCAAAGGGTTTGGACAGATTGATGCAACGGTGAGACAAATGCCTGAATCTTAATGGGTATTATGTGAAGAGGTGAGGGAAGGACTCTCATATACATGTATGTATAGTTATTGCGTTAACGACTTTCGAAGTTTCCTTTCATTAAGGCTTCTCAAAGAGGTCTCTTGCTTGAAATTGTAATCTGTCACGAATAAGGAGACAATTAAACTTCTCTTTTGGGCCAGGTTTACGTTAACATCGCCAATTGGTATCCTTACGCAGAGACTTAATGTCGCAAACATTTTTTTCTTTACGAGCACACCCAGTGTCGCTAACGCGCTTGCTCCTACGGATGTACTTTCCGTGCTCTGGGCTTCAATCTTTGTCCACGCTCAACAGGAATAAATGTAAAACTTGTTAGTAGTGACGACCTATTATGGTTAATTACTTTCTGTAACGAAATGTCACCAACTGGTAATGCTATTGTAAACTAATTCCCCACTCACTAGTCTAAAAGTGAAACTTCGGTCAGAATAATTCCTAATGATAGGAAAGACTGAAAACCTACTAACTTAGTGCTACTGCATATAGGTGGCACCAGTGGCTTATTGGACCAACCTGAACTTTGTGTTGATGTTGCTGCTATGACTAAAGGTGAATGTGGTTGGTATGACCAGTTTCTCTGAGCAATGTGGCTGCAGTGACCGTTGGTGTCTATGACCATTTTTATGATGTGGCACGTGTGATCTGCTCCTTGGAATTTACGTGACTAGTACGGGTTCGGCATACTTGAGCATGAAGCAGAACTTCCATTCATTCCAGAATTGGACTCTTGAATCGTCTTCAGAGATAAAGAAGACCAATGTTCATGTTGTGTAGCACGTAGTTGTAGTATCAAGATGCAGGAGGAAATCGTGCTGAATTCGATGCTCTAAAAATGATCATAAATATTGAGTAATGTTCAAGTCGGAAGACTAGGTAAGCCAAAGGAGGTATCTTGATATTTCTGAAACCACACCAGTACACATACACACGTCTGGCTCAACCAACATCAATTTCACAATAAATAAATAAACTTACTTTGCTGTGGAACTTTGAGGCCTCCTACCCACTTAACTTGCTGTAAAGCTCTATTAAAAACTTAATCTCTCTCTTAGTAATTTTTCTTTTCCCTTAGCTTGCCCTAAAACTTTGCGAAACTCCAACCTCTGTTTGCTAAAAGCACTAAAAATCCTAACCCACTTTACTCAACTTAAAGTTTTGTAAAGGTCCTTCCCTTAGCTGCCTGAGCCTTAAAATACCTATTTACCCTAATTAGTGAGTAAACTTTGTATTTATCTTAATGAACCTGTTATTATAACAAATAATAATAATAAAACTAATTGAAGGAAAATAACTTTTAACTCTACCAAACCTGCTTTTAGCAAAATTTTACAATATGCATTGACGTATTGTCATGTTGGAAGAGAGCAACACCTGTACCATAGAATGCATCTGGTCACCAAAAATGTCAGCATAATCACTAACAGTAATTCATTCTTTGAGAGTAATAATAAGAGCACAAAAAGCCATGAATTGCGTCCATATTTAATGGGAGGAGGAGCGTACGTGTTTAGCCGTCTACTTACATGAAGTCGGCCTGTTGTTGGAAACAAAAAAAGTGGCTGCCTTACAATCATTCGCGATCCATGTTTCATGAAATCGATACCATCATTTTTGCGCTATCACGTTGGTGGCGGTGATCATAAACTTCAAAGTTGCAAGTCCAGCGCAAATGTTACGATTAAGCACTTCCCGTCGAACTGATTACAGTAAGAAGTCGTTCCAGATGCTGATCGAGTTAGGCGAATTATAGATTTACGGTCCTTTTGTGGCAATCTTCTTCAATATTCGACGATCTTCTCACATAGGCTTGATTTCCGACCACTATTTTCCTTTGGTGTCCATGAATTTTGTATCATCACCTTGGACAGTTTTCTCGTTTCATTTAATACACTGACAAAGTTAGAAACACTTGCTTCAACTAACCGCGCACAATTTGTCGTCTTTGAAAATTGGCGAATTCCTATTCTGCACAAACTTCTGGCCAATCGAACATGAATCCATACTATACTATTCAATGTCATCCAACACAGTACTAACATAAAATAATTTCGAGCTTCCTCTTGGCAAGAAATTTCAGTCTGAATGCATTTATTTTTTCGTGGGGAGTGTTTGGACATTGATGCATGAATAACATAACATAAACGACATTATATGCAGGTATGTGATAAAATAAGGCAGAAAGAGTGACTCATAATAAGCATTTTAGAGGATAGATAAACTTCAGTAATAAAAACGTGGCAAGCTTTCGCGGCAAGATATGGTCACGCTAAAGCATTGAAAAATAGATAAACAAAGTAGGGAACAGGAAAGGCTAAGCTGCCAAACTCTACAATAGCCTACATGTATAGTTGGATGGGATAACAATGAAATTTAAAGTCATCATTGCTTTAGTGTTTTGCGGTGAAATATTTGAAAATAACGACCACGCTACCTTCATAAGATAACCAGCGTGTCTTTCCTGGGTGAAAAGTTTGTGGTAATTTATCAAAGGCCGTTTCAATTTTCTGTAATATACTCGTCCTTTTATTACTGGGTCGAAACAATGAAAATATATCGTTCATTGCACTTATTTCTTTCTTGATTACCGGCAAAGATTCACAAGCTCTAAGCAAAGCGAGTTGTGAGCTCTGCAGTGAACGAATATCGTTTTGAGGGATTCGCGTCGCAAGAGCTTGTACATCTGTGTTTGCCACTGAAGTTAGAAGCGCCATCAAATGATGATGCAACCAAACTTCTCGGTGACAAAAAAAACAATATCCAGGATTTCCTTTACAATAACTTTCGTTATATTTTGTTTTATTTATTGAAAAATTCCCAGATATAGTATAACTTTGCCATTTTACACAGGGAAATGTTAACAAACAGAAAAAAAAAAATCTCTTTGGCCTTAGCAAAGAGTAAGGGTACTACATACACGAGTGTTTCTACAGAAATAGTGCCCACAATGTGGCGAATATATAAAATTACTCTCCCATTAACGTCAATACATTCGTCTGTCATCAGTGCAAATTCCCCGAGTTCTTGAAGATGTCTCTCTGAATGGAAGTGACAGTATCACCAAAGCACTTTCTAAGATGTTTGATTGATTTTGCAGACAAATGGTGAGCATTCTTTGGAGAGAAAACACTATGGACTATAGAGGGCGGTGTGGACAATATGTTTTCCAACTGTACTGCAACAGATACGAGTGGTCACTAATTTATAGTATGGGGAATTTTTGAATGAACAAGAAAGTAGGCAGTTGGAATAGGTTTCTTGTCATTGCCTCCATCTTCGCACTGGGGGGAAGGGGGTGCACAGTGACTCAGTGGTAGAGTGCTTACCTCTGGTGAGTGGGGTCCTTGGTTCGATCCCTGGTAAGTTTGTGGTAGACAACATCGTGCTTGTGGGTTTCCCGGTTATGCCCGTTTCCTCACACTTTCTCATTCCACCATTTTTCCATCATTCACTAGCTTTAATCATAGTCTCCCTTAGTTTAACATGCATAATCGTAGGACGTTAAAGTTTTATTTCAGTTTTTTTTTTTTCAATCTTCGTACTTTGAGTATTAGTCCGTATTTTATTAGTTCTTTCACAATTTTTGCTTTCCAAAAACGCATGTCTTGATTTTCACAAGCGATCCGATGAGGCTGACTAACAGCATGCTTATTAGCTTCTTTCCCCAGTTTTTTTCTTCTAGCCAATGGAAGGAGTTCTGTTATCCACGGACCCTCATTTTTCGGACTGTCGTTACGTTCGTTTAAGGCATTTGTGTTTTGACTAAGAGCCACTCATTGTGCTACTAGGATGCGCAGAACTAATTGTGTTTTTTGAACTTCATTTACAATAAAGTCTGGAGGCCAATTCTACGAAAGGGTTTCAAAATCATATTTGCTAACATATTTTGTTAAAAGCAGACAACCATATTTTTTTTCTATAGAAGTGTTTTTTAGGAACCGTATTAGGGTGGTTGTCACCTCTCTGATATAAACTAATGGTTTAATATTCACAAACTGAAGTTCGATTACTTCGATAAGACCAGGTTTGATTGTGTCTTTGACATCATCCAGCACGCCAACATACCAGTCCAATGGCTCGAGTATGGAACGTGGACTGCGGAGGAATGTGGGGATGGATACGAACCGAACGACGATCATGTTAACCGAGATTTTCCAGGATTTCTCAGTTTCGCCAGGCGAAAGCTTGGATGGACCATAATAAAGGCCCTGGCCAACTGCTCCTACATCCTATTTCATCCTGGTCTGAGCAATACTGCCTAAGGGCCTTGTTTTTATTTATTAATTAATTTATTTATTTACAAAAGCTGTACAATATTTGCCTATATTTTCCATTTCCCACCTCATAAAATCAAAATAATGTACTTAATTGGCAGTTAGAAATCTAATAGAAAAATAAAATTTTATATCCTCTCTTTCAAAAATATGTATGATTTTTACATATGAAATGTGTGTTTGATATATAAAATTTAGTTTCCTTTCTTCTTGAAAAAAATAGTTTTCCAGCGTATTTCCTCCTCTTTTCATAATCCCGAAAACTGCGGTAAACAGTCGTAAACAATCGCACTTGGAGATATATACACTTTCTGGTAACCAGAGTTCAAGTATGTTATACGAGAATAGTTTCTATTTCCTCGCTCGTTGAAAAGGGCAGAAACTCTAGCGGGCGGGGCTTACAGGTTGTTTTGTTTAACATCCAGTGACTACCTTCTATTTATTTCTAGGAATCAGGAAGATGCACATTTTTTTCTATCTTTTATTAACCCTTCGGGGATAAACTGAACAAAAACAAAAGTATGGCAGATGTCAAATTAAAAAAAAAAAAAAAAAAAAAGTTGTAATGTACAAAATAGGTCTTTTTTGAAACATATAGTTACTACAAATCTGTCGTGTTTCGAAGAAGCAAGGAAGCTCCACAAAAATTTCCTGAGTATGCTAATGACTGCAATCTCAAATTAAGAGGTGCGTGGAGCGAATTTCCTTGAGGAGTATAGGAAAATTCCTGCTTCGTGGTTATGTAGATAGCGTACGAGCTTTTGGCATAGGAAATCGGGATCGATTCCCACCAAATCTTGTGGTTCAGATCCCACATTAAGCTGTAGTTAGTGACACTAAACTCAAATCATATTCTAACAAAATAGTCGCAGTACATGGGTTTTTCCATTCTTTTGATAACTATCTGTATATGCTGACTTCTATTAGAATAATCGATTTTGATAAAACGTGGCGCTTATTTTCTTGAAAGCTTTTCAACTATCTCCATTGCAATAGAGACTCAAATTTGCTACAGTAGATAATGATTAATAGTTTCGGAGGTTCTGATCAAAAGACCGGCGCCAACCATATCGCTCAGTCCGTTTTTACTTCCACGTTCTCACGTTCGAACTACTCATTCCCTCCTCCTACATTGTGGCCAGTGAACTGTGAATTAACGCATATTCTTTCGACATTCAATTTGCATATTCATATAGGTGGCTTAATCTGATAACATTTTAAAATGAACTGCCAATATTGACCAGTTGGTCAACCCGGCTCGCACCTGGAACACCTTAACTCTAGGAGTTTTCTCCACGCGTCAATATAGCTAACATGGTTGTTGAATTCGCGATAGAATTAAGTAAAGGAGCACACCTTTAGTGAAGTCCCGGGTCCGCAGACCCAGTGCGTATTAGTAGTAAACGCAAACGGGCCTACCAATGTCCTAATTATGTAGTGCGACTGTCTGCATTCATTCTACTGGGCACTACTATCAACATTTTACGGATTATTCTCGCAGCAGCCAGGAACTTACGTCGTGGACTTTGGTGTTACCCCACAGTGTTAACTCTCACGTGTATTAGTGAGTGGTGTGAGAAGTGTTTGTGGTGAACTCCCAAATAGTATATATGTGATACAAATCTAAAGGGCTAAATCGTCGTAAAATGGAATTGTAATTTTATATTAGTGGAAATAGTTAAGTGTTTACGTGTATATCAGTGTTTAATGTTGTGATTATTTTTCTCCTACATATTTTTCTTTCTTTTTTTTTTTTTTTACACATAGTGCATTTAATAAATAAGCATCGTGGTATTTTATTTAATGTGTGTTTGTTGCATGTGTAAATGATGTTTTGTGTATCGTGGTCTGAGCGATCATCTGCATATCCGTGAAGATTTTGAAACGAGACATCCGAAACTCTCGGTGCTTGATGCTCATCACACTGAGGGCGATCCGGGAAAAGTTCTGTAATCCCTTCTTGGAAATATTCTTTAATGTCTTAACCAGGTAAATTCAAATCTCCTAAAAGTACTTGTTGGTGGGACAGCGGGGTGCAGATCCGGAAAGTGGTCACAAGTTCATCGCTAGAATACGTTGATATGTCCCGTATGACCGTCCAACTTTATTACAGACATGGATTATCTGCCTTATTTTTACAAGGATCACTTAACACACTTAGGCGATCGATTCCGGAGTTATGCGTGATAATGGTAACGTTTATCAAACCACTATACATTCAAACCACTCTTACTTCTTTTTAAGCTTGCTCACGAAAATTATTCAGTGTACTTCAGCTCCAGTTTTTCTTTGTTCCCTCGCACGAATCATTTCAAAACTTGCAGACACAGCAGAATACGGTGTAACGAAATCATCCAAATTTGAGAAATGCATACACTCACAACAATACCATTTGACAAAATGGAAGTTTAAATATACACGCAGCTGAAACTGGCGGCTGGAGTTTACACTGCTGTTGGTTTGGGCGGAATATGCAAGTTCAGGAAAAATTTAAGTAGCACTTCGTATATTTTCTTTTTTCATATACATCAATTTTCTCGTCAAATATGTATGTTCCATTTCTGTTTCATAATCATTTTGTCTGGACGCTTTTCAAATTTCCATATATTGAATTTTACAAGCTGGAAGATAAAGCAAATTCTTTAGAAATCAGTTCTCTGCCCGCCATTTACATTACATTACTAGTATTTTAGTTGACAACAGCGACGACTTCTCAATCCATAACTTCTCTCCTATCTTTTTTTTTTTTTTTTGTATGTGATTTAAAGTTTTAATTTACGGCATACTCCAGATGAATTCAAGCAGGCAAAGAAAAAAAAATCTCAGCTTGATACTCACAATTTTATTGAATTTAACAATATTAAAACTCAGGACAAAGTAAGAAACTAGTATATTGTTGTTTAAAAAAAGCCAGAAATTGGGATTCGGGCGCTATATCTCATGTGCAAATTTCGGCAAATTATTAAAAGGTTCTATCCCTGGAATGGTCCAAAATACGTATTTTGTTGCTTTTTGAAAGATAATGGTTTACTGATTCAAATTATACCCTCCGCTTGAAAATATGTGTGCAAGTTCGCGTGCTATAATCTTATGACTTTTTTTTTTTAAATAAATATATATATATATATATATATATATATATATATATATATATATATATTAAACATTCCAAAGATTTTGATTTTGTGACCGTTCACCAGTACCATACAGTACAACATGCCCTAAAGAAGAGAACAGGATCCATAAACAATTGAAAATTTTGCCATACATTAAACCAGTTTTTGGTATCATATTCTCACATATTGGTCTCATGAAATCAAAATATAGTCTTTTTTGATATGACGCTTTAGTTCTGCATAAAGATAAGTAACAGACACAATTTTCAAACATATTAAAGCGTTCAAAATATATGTACAAGTTCCAGAACATACCACTTCTGTGCACTCTGCTTAGAACTGAAATGAGCAATTCAATGAACTAAAAATGTGTTTCACTGCATCAATATATCCCTTTGACATTGAGTAATGCCATCCTGTTGTACCAGTAAGAACTGGGGCACCCACAATGTTTAAACCATCGCAAATTTGAAAAGAGCACTGGTGTTGGTGTCTTGTAGGCGGAAATCTATGTCCAGCAACCGGTCCAGATGGTAGCATAAAGTTCATGACGTTTCACTTAACTCGCAACTGATACTTATGAACTCTGCAAGCCATCAATCAGTCATATATACAGGTCACAAATATCTCCTCTTTGTGGGTTGTGAATCTGAATATTCTCTTGCCGTTTGAGATCTTGGCTGGACAAATGAAATTTCTTCTTTCTTGCTCTTTAAAGTTCGCCCATCACTGTGGGTCCAAACATGTAACTTCTGAATTCCTTTCACAAAGGTAGTTTGGTTGCACCATTCTTCTTTTAAACAATGCACGTGCTGGCGGAATTTCTTAACTTCCCCTTTGGGCAACAGGATGAAGGCTGTTGATGTGTATGACTTCACCACTCTTGTAAAAGCGTCGGCATTCTGAGTTGCAGCTATACTTTGGGCTGGAAAGATTGTTTTGTATTGTAGCGTGCCTGTTACACCATCACAAGACCCCTTCTTATGAACACCAGAACTGTAATCTCACTCCATTGGCACAAACACCGTCAATTTCAACAGTCATAACGACTTTTGAGGTGGTCAGGGAGATCATCAGAAATATTTTTTTTTTCTTCTTAAATTTGCCTGTGATTGCAGCTGTTGAAGAATTTTGTGTATTGCCAATAATGCATGTAATGACACATGTCCTCTATCACTTTACAGCTACGACACTTTGTGGTCTTGTTTTGAAAATATGTAACTCTAAAAATGGAAACTAGGTCATTACTCAACTCATACTTTTGCGGCAAACTCACAGAACATATTTAGAATAGCTTACAGAACGTCATCATTGGAAACATCTTGACTTTGGAACAGAGTCAAGCAATATATATAGTCTTTTATGGACATGTAAATAGTCAGCACACTTCACTCTCCTGTAGCCCCAGTCACAAGACATTCCAAACATCCTTTCCACAAAACAACCTACAACTCAGTCAATCAACAGGATCCTCAACAAAGGCTTATAGATACAGCTGGATCACACATTTGGTGAATTTCTCCCGTTCTTTGCCTGTCAACTGAACTGTGTCTTCTCTCTTATATGTTAGGTCAGATACAGAGATACCTGAATGATTCGATTGTTCTTGAAGATTCTGACATTCTGGAATTATTTGGATGGTTCCACACTATTCTAGAAGACATTTGATAATTTGGAAGTTGGACATCCAGAAGAGTAAGAACATTTCACCAGTTTCAACTTGTTTAATTTATTGTTTTTATTGCATCAGTAAGCACTTTACTTCGAGAGTGGATTTTTTACAAAACCATTATGAAAATTCCATAATCAAAGTGGCCTATTCTCCTTCCGAAGATATGTACATAATTTTTGGGACTGGCATTTCTGAGACGAAAATAATAAATAAATAACACTGCAATCGACAAATCTTTACTTTGGTTCAAACAGTGACTGCAACCGATTCATCTGATCCGGTTACAGTTACTGTCCGAGTCAAAGTAATGTACAATGTTAAGAATTATACTATAAGTAAAAGGGCCAAAATGTCACTAAACACCATTCCTACAGTCTTCCGAGAAATCAATTCACGTGAAGCGGTGACTATCAATTTTGGGATCTAAATGGGGGGCTACCGCCCTCCAAACCCCCCGCTCAAGTACCATAAAAACAACAATAAATAATCAAACCACTACTATAAAGCTAACGTAAGAAGGGAAAAAAATTAAAAAAAAAAAAAAAACACTAATTATAAATCAGTGTAGCATAACAAAGAAAAATAAATTACATCTCAGCAAGACAATAGAACAACCAGCAGCAAACCAAATACTCGAACGCAAAACAAATCAACAATAAAAATAATATCAATTAAAAAATGAAAACACACACAGTTTCGCCATAAGAGAACACTCATGAATAATAAACTCATAATTGTTGATTGCATACACGAAAAAATAAGAGGAAGAACACATGCCCTATACTCAACTTCACATTACTGAAGAATGTTCCTTTCCGCACACAAGTCTATTTATTAAAGCGAGCACACTTGCTGTTATTACAAACAGGAAAAAGCAATAAACGCCCACTTTTACCATACGTCGGAAATATCTTCAGCCTTCGACCACAACCATGACAGGTTTTCTCTAACTCAATTAAACCAAAACCAAAAAGTGCTACAAAGCGATATGAGTTAATATCCGAATCTAATACAAACTTATTTAGAAACGACAAGTCCAAATTCTTTGTATTAAATTCATGAAACAGTTTCTGAATCGCATTTGCTAACTCGATCGTCGCCACGAAACGAAAATTCAATTACGCGCGCCCCGCATGCCACCAGCAAAAGCACACACATACAAGCAGACTGAACATATGACATCACAGTAACAAACTACCACAAGACTGTACAGAGACACCTAGTGGGAAAAATATAAACTACCACCAATCTCGAACTAAGGACGTCACACCAAATGCACGAACAGCTCCAACAAGTGACTCACAAAGAAACAGTTCCAGGAAGTGACTGATCTTATAAGATCCGATTAAAGTCACTGTTTGAGTCAAAGTAGACTTGCCCTGCAGTCAACTACCACGGAAGTTAAAACTTTACTAAACCTGTTAAAAGTGAAAGTTATCCTTGTCAAGAAATGTAGGACTGTGGTATTGACGAACAGCAAAAACACCAAATTTTGGGGATTGATATTTGTGAAAAAAATAAAAGTAAATAAAAAAACAAACTCAGAACTTGGACATATTTCTAAATTAATATCATTTGAATCAGTAAATTTTTATCTTTCAAATAAAACAAAATGTCTACAACCGCTCTTAGAAGCATTTTAATATTTTGCAAAAATTGAACGTGAGAAATTATGGCCTGTATGTCGGGCTATGATTTTTTTTGCCACAATAAAAATTACGTTTCTTTTTAAAAAAAAAAAAAAAAAAAAAAAAAAAAAAAAAAAAAAAAAAAAAAAAAAAAAACTTTATACTGATTTTAACACCTGATAAATTCAATAACATCTGGGACTATGACAAATATCGAAGTTCAGTGTTCTCATAATATATTTTAAAGACAAAAGGTCCAAAAACTGGAAGGAAAGAACGCAGAAAAGAACAAGGAACGAAAACAAGATACGTATATATTTCATTAGTTTTATAAAGGGGGACCTGTATTCTAGAACCTTTCCCAGTGTAGAATTTGTATGCATGGAAGTTAGTGGAGAAGTATACGAGAAATCATAAGATTTTAGTTGGGGGAATAGTTGCCCGTCCACACCATGGGAATTAAGATTTGTTGGCGAAATATACGATATTGCATACCTGGGATGGGGGAAAAAATTGAACCTCCGAAGGTTTCTTAGCAGAATATTTGTTTAAAGAGAAGGCCGTATCATCAGGTCGTGAATGACTTCCTTCTGGAATTAGTGGAACTGTACAAGCCGAAGTTCTGAAGGTAAGTGAAAGGTAACGTAACGTAACCCGTGCTTTTATGAGCTTGAAACTGAAGGGGCCTTATATACCTCGAAAGTTTAGGCTCCATTAGTTTAAAAACAACATAGAAGAAAATGGAAATGTGTTCCCATCAGTTGCAGTCTTATTCCATATTGCTGGATGTTCATTAAAAAAAAAAAAAGTTCCAAATAAACGATTACGATCTCCTTATATTCAAAAAATATATCTATACAATAAAACAAAGTTTTAAAAATGTTTTATCTAATTTTCTTATGAAACGAAATTATATATAATACTATTCAAAATTAGCATAAGTCAATATGCTTCTGCATTTAAAATATGCAATACGTTGCTCTTTGGAAGAAAAACTAGTAATCTGTTGTCACAATTTGTGTGTTCGAATGTATTCCCTCGACAGAAAATCAGCTTGTCGCACTGGCTCAGGATTTTTGTACTTGCAACACGTAAGCACTACTTCGACTGCCGTGTCAAGAGAAATTTTATGGCCAATCGACACATAAAGTGGGCGTTTTGCATGTAACACAGTTTTAACTGCCACTCCTAAAATTTTGCCTCCGTTATTTTTCAAAGGAAATCTGTCACCAACATTTTTTAATTGACTAATTTTCGTCCTGTGTTCATCATTCATACACACACCCTCAACGTGAAGAAGGTTTTTGGCTACGCCAATTGTCGCTATGTCACACAAAACACCTAAATGTGAAGCTAAGCCAAATTCCCTGGGATGTAAAAGACCATTACCATCCACTAATATCAACTGTGGTAAATACTCTGCAGCTCTGTCACGTAATCTCTCAATCGCATCTTGTAAAGGCGGGGCTTCACGAAATGCTAAGTAGCCTGCTTTGTAATTAGATGTAAGTGAAACCATTCTAATGTCCTTATACACCACTTCAAGAGTAGGATATCTGCACACCACTAAAGCTGCACATGCTTTATCACTAATATTTTTCACAAAAGACAAATCAGTACCTGCAATATACTGGACAATTCCTTCTGCTAACCAATTCACAACATCCTTAGATATTACTTGCAGTTTCATTACATTCTGTATTTTATTCCACTCCTTCTCTTCATTGCTTTCGTCACCGTCGTGTAGAGAACAACCAACTAGTTTTACTTCCAACTGATCCATATTCTTTTCTCTGCATACTCGTTCTACGTTTCTGCACTGAAGATAACATGAAATTCTCGTCAAAAAACGGGCAAAGTCCATGAGCAGATATGGCAAGTTGCATATTTCTGCTTGTTATCCCCAATTAAGAGGCATATTATACGCTGTACACTAAATTGTTTCACTAATTGCACAACCTTGTATATACGAACCTTGTTGCACAAAAAGATGTTTTCGTTGTTGACTTGACAACATAATTATATATTTCTTTACGACGAATGGTTTTGTTTACTTTCCATTACCGGTCAGATAGGTAGGTGCACCCGCTCGCTAGGCATGTGTGCTACAAATACAAAATTGTCAAATGTGTACCTCACAGGGAGGATTTATGATTCAGAAACAAATTGAATAAAATTGTCCCATACAGGACACAATTGGGAAGAAAGGACAAAATCGGGAAAAAGGTTAAAGTCAGGAAAAGTCAAAATCGGGAAAGAAGACAGTGAAAGAGGGCTGAAAGCCAAGTTGAACAGGGCAAAAATTTAGAGGAAAGTGGTAAGTGTAAAATGAAAAAAGAACAAAAAGTTGAAAAAAGAAGGGGATGTATGTACGTGTAAATGTAAAAGAAAGTGTAAAAGTGTAGCGTAGGTGTATAGGAGATCCCACTCAACTCTCTTCCTCACAGAGCACCACCACACACGTGGCACTCGCCATAACGGCCACTGTCGAACTACCTCTTCCATTTGTTTAACTAAAATAAGATACACGAAATTCACTTCTCGTTTGTTTGTCCACAGTTTAATAATATGTACTCTACGCACACCAGACACACACAATAAAAGAAAATACTAAGCAAAGGTCTTGGGGCCACATTCCGTAGTTGTATGAGTCAAACGCAAGGGCTCGGTTAAATACTGATTTGACTGATTGCAGCATAAACTTTGCGATCAATTTTGACAAACGACACTAAATGCAATTTGTGAAGTGATTAACATCGATATATTTAATTCTTCGTAAAATAAATTTGCGAAGCAAGAAGAATATCTTTTTTTTTTTTGTTACACTTGATCGCAAAGTTGGGAAGACGCAATATTTAATCGGACAAAGTTTACGTTACAATTTACGAATGTTGGCATTGCAGTTACTACGTGTTGCATTATTTACGTTGCGATCCGCAATAACTTCCAAAGAATAGGTTCCATCCCCTCCGTTACCAAGTATGTTTGGAATTAATAATTTTCGTTTTCAACATTTATTGCCATAGAACACAATGGATAATAATAGACAGTGAGAAATGGTTCTCTGCAATTGATACAATGTCTCATAAGTATATAAATTTTATAATCGCAACATGCAACATTGTACCGAAATCGTAAGCTGTTCAAATTTACTATTAATTCTGGCTTTAATAGCAAAAACTGTAAGAGATATCGAGAAGCGGATTGATGCAGTCGATTCAACTTTCTAGATTCTATCTCCTACCTTAAGCCAGGCACGTCGATTACGTGACGGGGGTCCGTGACATGAAATACTGTGATCATCACTCCAGGGGTTCGATCATTCTAAACTATTTTACAGGAACATGTATTGGTTCGTTTAGCCAGGATTTCGTAACTGGGGGTGGGGGGTGATATGAAATTTTGAAGGCTCAGGAGCTTGATCAATGTAAACTACTTTACTATCAACATCTATTGGTTTGTTAGGACAATAAAATGAATATTTTGCTACAGCTTTGCGTCATCCCCTCCCACCTCTCCTTCCTTCCCCTACCCTCTTCAACCTGTTTGTTCTGAGTCTTTGTCCTCTATCAGTACCACACCGACTGAAGTACTCTCTCTTCTCTTGTCCTTGCCCCAACAGCGCGCCTTAGGGTCAGATAATATCTATACTTGCTTCCTACGCAGTGTTGCTAGTTCGCTTTCTCAACCCCATTCGGTTTTACTAAATCGCTTTTTCGCGGAAGGTGTCCTTCCCACCAGTTGGAAGAGAGCTAATATCACTCCTGTTCATAAGTCTGGTAGAAATAAAAATGGTGTGTCCTCCTATCGACCTATTTCCTTATTATCTCCACTCTCACTTGTTTGTGAAAAGATAATCAAAAACAGGCTCTTTCAATTTGTTGCTCCATTTATAAACTCTTCAGAAAATTCTCAAAGTCGACATTTTGTATTTGGACCTGTCTAATGTTTTCGATTCTCTTCTACACCATCTTCTTCTATAGAAACTCAGTTTTAGATTCAATATACATGGTAAATTACTTAGTCTTCTAGAAACATATCTCAGTAATAGGACACAACGAGTTTCATTTTCAGGTTACTTTTCTGACTTTATTCGCGTAACTTCTGGAGTTCCTCAGGGCAATGTTCTGGGTCCACTTCTATTTTTATTATACATGGACGATCTGCCTTCTTTGTTCACAAACAGTTCTACCAATATTCTTCTATTTGTTGATGATTGCAAACTCTACAGACAAATTAAATGAGAGTACGATGCTCTTGCTCTTCAGCATGATGCTTCAATTCTTCTCAACTGGTGTAAGTCTTGGAAACTTAGTTTAAACATCGAAAAATGTGCTTCTCTTACGATTTCTCTAAAAAAAAGGGAAAAAAAACTATAAACCACATCTACAAAATTAGTCATCAGAATATAAATCCTGACACCTCTTTCAGAGATCTTGGTCAGAGCCCTGCACGGGCCGGACGCGCCCGGTTCGGCCCGGTGCCCGGCCCGGCCCGGCCCGGCCCGACCCGTTTCAAGTAATATCAAACTGGACCGGGCCGGGCACATTTCGGGCCGAATCGGGCCGAACCGGGCCGAGCACATATCGGCCCGATACTCTGAAAGACGGTTCGGAAACTAATGTTGTCAGCCTATTTGTTTTTTTAATGTCCTCCACTACCTCTATTTTTGCCGTGTTTGTACGGTCTTACTGTCAGCCTATGTTAATCGTAATGTGTTTGGGAAACTGAGTCTTTATTCAAGACTGTGATGTACTGGTAATACTATTACTATTACTACTTCTACTACTACTATTACTACTTCTACTATTACTACTACGACCACTGCTAATACTACTACAAGTGCTACGACTTTGCGTCAGAGTTGACATGTCTGGTGGTACCGAATTTACCTTCTAAGTACAGAATAAAATTGAGAAATGCTAGTTATTATGGCCGGTCTGCGTAGAATGTGAACCGATGCTTGAGCTACGAGGGAGAATAGTGGCTCAATAGAAAAAACACTCACATCTGGTGCTAGAGGTCGTCGGATTAATCCCTGCTCATGCTATGTGAGCTTTGTTGTGGACAAACATCGTGTGCATGGGAGTTTCTGGGGTGGTCCCGCTTCCTCCCACGGTTTTCTTTCCACCAATTCATCCCATCATCATCCATTCAGCCTGAGCCGTAGTTACCTAAAGAACGTATGGTAAAGTCAAGTACTTGACCTAGTAAGTAGAATTTGGTATGCTACCATTGGACCACGGAGGGCAAAACCATAAACTGGCGTGCTCATAAGATCAGTGCAATTTGTAGTAATGTTCAATTAGCAAGGCAAATATCGAATGGTGTTACATGTTCATGTATTGTTTATAGTATGATGCTACAAATATAACAAAATATAATGATCAAATAAGTCACCAAATCGCCAGGGTCGATTAGGTGTTCCTGGAACATTGGCTCAGTGGTTGAGCGTTCACCTCTGGTGTATGGGGTGATCCGAGCTCCCTGGTTTGATCCGAGCTCCCTGGTTTGATCCGAGCTCTCGCCAAGTGAACTTTGTGGTGGACAAACACCGTGTGGGGGTTCGCGGCGTTCTCCTGTTTCCTTCCATTTTATTTACTCCACTATTTCCTTCCATTTTATTTCTCACCATCGTCTCCTTTAGGCTAGTTGGAATAACTTGGAACCACCTACCAAGAAGAATAAACTAATGGATTGGGAAGATAGACATTCAGTTTCTGGTGAATTTGATGATGAAGTAGGCATCTACCTCAACATGTCATCATGTGTAAGAGAACTAGATATACTGCAGTGGTGGAAGCAACAAGAACAAACATTACCAAAATTGTGTAAATTAACGCGTCAGTATCTCGTCATCCCTGCTTCTAGTGCGTCTACTGAAAGAGAATTTAGTACTCAGGAACGGAGAAATGCTCTAAAGCCTGAAACTGTTGAATCTGTTTCCGTGCTATTCGATGCGTACAAGGACATACAGTAAAGCGATGTTCATTTTGCACTATTGGTTTCTTAGGAAACCTTATATTTTATTTTTCTTAATATCAACTATCCCTTCTATTATATGTGATGTTAAGAGGCATTTTTGATAGCTGATATCTATACATTTTTCATTCAGGGGACTTTTGAGGTATTTTTTGATCAACAATGATATGTGTGGATTTTGTTTTGATTTACTGCCTCGCATTCCGTCATATAGCTCTGTTATTTACTTGTTACGCACCGTTCTAGGAACACTTCATCGATCCTGGGGTCTGGGTGATTTATTTGATCATTGTTTTTTGTTATTATTATTGTAGCATCGAATTATAAAGAATACAGGAACATGTAATATGATTTGGAATCTGCCGTGCTAATTGAACATTACTACAAATTGCGCTAATCTTATGAACACGCCAGTTCATGGTTTCGGTCTCCGTGGTCTAATGGTAGCGGAACAAATTCTAATTAGTAGGTCAAGGACTTGACTTTCTCATATGTTCTTTAGGCAATTACGGCTCAAGACGGATGGGATGATGGATGAATTGGTGTAATGAAGACAGTGGACGAAAACGGGCTAATCCAAAAACTCCCACGCTCACGATGTTTGTCCACCACAAAGCTCACATAACACGAGGAGGGATCGATCCGACGACCTCTAGCACCAGAGGTGAATGCATTCTACTGGCCAGACTACGCAGACTGGCCATAATAACTAGTATTTCTTCGATTTTTTCTGTACTTAGATTGTAAAGTATGTACCACCAGACATGTCAACTCTGACGCTCGTAGCAGTTGTAATAATAATAATAATAATAATAATAATAATAATAATAATAATAATAATAATAATAATAATAATAATAATAATAATAATAATAATAATAATAGCAGTAGCAGTAGTAGTAGTAATAAGAGTAGTAGAAGTACAGTACTTTACAGTCTTGAATAAAGAGTTAATTTCCGAAACACCAGTGGCGGCGGTTGGACGTTAAAAGTGAGGGGGCAAGACATGATCTGAATATTTGTATATAAATGTTAGTTTTCCTGGTTGTTTCTAACATTTTGTTTGACAAAAGGTTGTATAACTAATAGGATACTATATTTTCAGTTAAAATACCGTATATCGTATATAATAGTTTATTAAGTAAATTGAGAAGAACAACGCAAGTAGATACTAGCCCTTTGTACTCTTAAACAACGAAAGTGTAAGAAGAGATTTGATTCCTTGCTCATGAACATCTTAAAATTCTGTCTGGAAAATTGTGTGATCAGATTATTTAATAAATTTGCAAAACAAATAAATAGAAAGGATAATATTAATCATAGTAATGAATAATGATCCTTGTTTTGCAAAAGTTATATTGAAACTGAGGATTAATGAAAAACTTAATATTTAATTCCACACATGCTATTAAATGTATGTTATTACTCTTAGAAAATAAAAGGCAGTAAATACTACAAGCATATGCTACGACATTTAAAGAAATATTTGCTTTTGCAACTTCTTGAAATATGTTCGTTGCCATTAGGTGCAGTTTTCACTTTCTTGGAACACATCAAAACACAACAATACTTAGAATCAATCCACACTTCAGTTATACAAAATAAACTTAAAACCTGGAATTATGTTCAATTTACTAAATTTTATTGTATATACACTCGTACATCCTTAAACACAACACTTCACTCGTATATTACACTACAAAACAATGGAAAAGGTAGAAGTTGTTTCTTATCACGCTCTTTTTAATCGATATTCCTTACTTTAGAAAGAAGAAAAGACATTTTAGGAACTGTCAATTTTTGTGCAATTAAAGAATAACTTGTGAAATAGGCCCTACTTTTTTGCATAATGTTCTTTCGATTAGCTTCAAAGCGGCTCACTAACATATCGAGCCCTTGTAAGAAGAAATGAAAGTATGCTGAAATTGTGCTCCAATAGGTTATTTTTTGGGGTTATTTTCTGTGGCGATTAAAACGCAATTACTGTAGCTTTCTTTACTCCACGGGAAGACAACCAATACGTATTCACGCAACAGCAAATATTATATGACAGCATTTTTTCCTATTAATCAGTAACACATACAAAATCGTTACATTTCCAAATGAAATTATATACATTAATTGGTCACTTCAAAAAAAGTGCGGGGGCAACTGCCCCCCTAATCGCCGCCCATGCCAAACACATTACGATTAACACAGGCTGCTAACATTAGTTTCCGATCCGTCTTTCACAGTGTTCGGGCCGAGTCGGGCCGGCCCGTTTCGGCCCGATTTGTGCCCGGCCCGTTTCGGCCCGGCTCGGCGCGAAATGTGCCCGGCCCGGTTAGAGCCCGGCTCGAGATTCGGGCCGGGCCGGGTCGAGCCGGGCACAGAATTGAGATCCATTCGGGTCGGGCCCGGCCGTCTTCGGGCCTGGGTTTGCAGGGCTCTGATCTTGGTGTTATCATTGACAGTAAGCTTACTTTTGCGGATCATATAAGCACAATATCTTGTACTGCTATGAGAAAACAAGGACTCCTTTATCGCTTCACTGGCATAAAAAATCCTAATTCCTTAAGCTTGTTCTATAAGTCATATGTTGCTCCCACTATTGAGTACTGTTCTCCTATCTGGTCTATGGCCTGCCCTACTCATCTGAAAAAAATAAATTATGTATTTAATTTCTTTTTAGCCATTGTATCCTACCGAGTACCTCACCTCTGAACACTTCCAAAAAATGACGTTTTAACATTTCTCAATATCAAATCTCCCCTAGTGAGAAACAAAATTTCTGACATAATATTTTTGCATAAAAATGTAAATGACCATATATCATGTGAACAGTTATGAAGTCAGATCAAATTTCGCGTACCCGCTAGAACAACACGGTCTAGTGATCTCTTTTATACTCGACCTGCGAGAGTTAATCTTGTCCAAAGGTCCCTTCTAAACCGAGTTGTTAGCACGTATAATCAGTTACCAGAAACTGTAGACGTTTTTTCAAATGAGCATACCTTCAGATCATCTATAAATAAACTATCTTTGTAATGTTGCCATTGTACCAAATTTCACAAAATTAAATCCCCACGTTAAGCGGGTTTGCATATCCAGGCTCCTAACTATGAAAACATTTACGCTCAGTTCAACCTCAATCATTTCACGAATTCAACCTGTTTTACGTATGTTATTAGGACATAATATCGATTGTGAATTATTCTGAAAACACTTTTATACATTGCAAGAACTGTAACGTCAAAATATTTACTGAGAACTCATAGTCATATCGGAATAAACAAACGCGAGTATGGAACAGTAAACTGCTATAACAAAAGGCAAAAGTAGATGTGCAAAGGCATACAAAATGGTCGAGTGGTTTGGGTCGATAAACCATCAATCACATGTTTGTGAGTTCAAACCCGGTAGCAAGTTGTTTCTTTTTTAAGTGTCTTCCTATTTTCATCCGGAGCCAGAAAATATTTCTTTGAGTAACTCATTGAAAACTTCTTTTGTTTAAAATTCGATTAGAACGGAACATTATATGAATTGCGAATCTTAAATCCATAGCTAAAAAAATGAAGTATACTCACTACTCCATTATCTTCTGATTTGTAACGAAAAACTATTTATAAACAGTGGTGACTTCAGAAAAATATCCTCGGGGGGAATTTCAATATGCGGGTGGAGGGCAAACATTGGTAGTCCACATTGAGCACGATCGAATATATGGTCTGAAGGCGGAAATTTCTTAGCTCGAGAGGGGTCTCAAATTCTCCCTCAGATCACGTCCTGAACGGTGCAACGACATTGCGCAATTTTTACTAAAGATTAGATCGTTGATAATCTCTGTAATCTATGACTTACTAACGAGGAGCAGAAAGTGCTGAAATTGCGCAAATTTCAACCGCGATGTTGCCAACAATAGGATTCAGGAAATTGTGTGAAATTTTGCACCAATAAAACGTAGGCTCTATAAACACCATTCCTTTGTAAGATCTACTTGTATTGCGTTATAATATTTACAAAGCAAAATGCACATTTACAGAACATTTCACGTTTACAACTTGAATCCTGAAATCCGTTTCACGTTTAAATCCTGCAGCTTTTAAAAATATAGTGAAAAATGTTATACGTGCCTTCTCATGGTTTATCTGTGAATTCCTAAACTCTGCGAATTCATTCCTTTTGACTTCTACTTGTCTTTGTGCTTTTGAAATTCTTTTCACTATAGATGTCATTTTTCATGGCAGTTTCTGTTTGGATCCCTAACAAAACAGAAATCACCGTAAAAACATCAGGAGCAGGAAAGTAAAATTGACATTGTAGTGTCTATGAAAAGCTTCTGGTCCATTTGTTAGTCGAGTTGAGTTGAGTTGACTTTGAGTTTAATGTCCCTTTCAGCAGCGATCCGAAGCACATGATCTCTTGCTGGAAATCGAACCCGTGTCTCCCACTCCAAATGCGCGCACGCTAAGCTATTACCCACGAAGGAGCTCCGTTGGTTGTTCGACGCAGCGCGGATGGTGAAAAGACAGTTGCTAAGATATGTGGTTGTTGGCGGTATGTGTGACAAATACCTGCACATGCAGTGTTAATTGCTCGTTATCTGGTAGTTAGTCTGTGGCACTAGAAATAATAAGATGTTGATGATATAAACAAGTTAGTTAGAAACATATGTCGCACGGACATTGATAATGAAGATATAGATTGTTTTAGACATGATTATAACGAAGATGTCAGATATATGGTGTTAGATTAATGATTCTAAGTAAGTCAATGTTAATGAGTTTATGGCAGAAGATTGAATGAATGATTTGTGATTATAGCACTTGTGCAGATACAGAATAAACGGATCTAAATAACAAATTTGATTATTAGTTTCAGTAGGTTACTGAACAAAGCAAGTAAGAGCCTATTCATTCTGGGTGTCCATATTGAATAATTGTAACAGTGGTAGACACACTTGATATATGTAAACAAATATTTGTTTGTGATTGGCCAAAATTGGAAAATGTAAACAAATCCTTATCGCTGATTGGTCGAACGCTTGTCTACGATATTTGAAGAGAACTTCTAGAAATATATTTATATTTTTTGTGTGTTTTATATAAATTATTTTTTTTACAGTTTTGCAATAACTATTTGCTTCCAATACCTATTTTCTTACAGTTTTAATCTTGCAGGCAATCTTACAGTTAGATTATTGATACAGAGAATTATTGACAGGGATATGTTTCCCGATCCCCTCTCTAATGACACCCGTGCACATATATAATAGCTAAAACTGCAAATGCTATTGTCATCCATTATTTTGTATTTTTCCCTTTAAAAAACCTGCGTTTTAGTGACTGTTTTTATTGGTCGAAATGCTTATATTAAGGATGGCAACGTTGCACAACATTTTTTGCTGAGTTTCCAATTTTGTTGTCTGCTTATTAAGGCTTTATCTGTGTCAACAGATAAAGGGAGTGAAAGTTTGCGCAATTTCAGTGCACCCGTCCTGAAAGCATCATTACTTAAAAGCTTTTCGTAACAAATATAATATTACACTTTTTTCTCGTTCTACATTTAGAATTGGTAAAATCATAACTTATAGAGGATTATAATAAAAGCATAAAAATTACAATACCAATCACGTATAAATTATCCTGTAAGTTACCAACTTTGGGTCAGATTAAAACTCAAATATTTGTTTTCGGATTGCACTTAGAAGTAAGTCCTCTCTATATAATCCTGATTGGAAAGCCATGTTTAACACTAATTAATTAATCAATATTTATACGAATATTTTTTTTATTTCACTATTTTTACTATTCAGCAGTATATACACTTCATTTCCAAAATCAAAATCTCGAAAATGTATATTATACGAGTGCAGACTCGCAAATAAATGATTATTTATCATATATATTGGTCTCTATTCGAAATTCTATTTAATCGAATCCGACAGGAACACAGACAGAAACATCGAGAATAGGTGAAAAAGAGAGAGAAAAAGGCGTTGTGCCCGGCGGGGACCCGAAGTAAGTTCGAATGGTGCTTTACAACCTGAACGCCTTAGACCACTCGGCTATGGTAACAACTAGTGACAGTAGCAAAGGCTTCGAGTAGTAGTTTTTATTACAGAATAACATTTTCTATTGCCTAAAATTTAAACCTAATTTACTTTGATATAATATATCTATTAATTTGTTACATGAACACGTTTTTTTTTTTTTACTTTGATGAATAATGTATGTTGTTGATATAGATTCTATTACACGTTCTTTCGTAAATATTATAGAAAGTATCAGGATTATTTATGATCTTTCGTGGAAATTGACTGGCGCATGCGCAGTACACAGACAGTTCAATTGGAAGGCGAGGAAGAAAACGCTAACACACTGTTAGAATGTTTCCCTCGCAAGCAGTAGTTCCCAACCGAGGGACGGCGGGACGCACTTCGTCCTCCTGGGGTGGCGTGAAGTGTTTACGAAGTCCCTTCGTTGTCTTATATTTCTTGAATGATTATACACAATATCCAGTCACATCTTCTACAGATTTGGAAGTGATAAATCGTAGTATAAATAAACCGTCCTGCACTCACAGCGATTGTTGCTTTTCCAATATTTTAAACTGAAACAGTTTTTATTTCAATAGAATATAAAAGTTTCAATGGGAGGGGTTACAACCCCCTCAACCCCCTGGGTCTTCGATATGTCACCGCCTAAACTGTAACTTTCAAGTTAGAATCGAAAAATGGAGACATGTGACCTATTAAATATATTTTTAGTTCATTATACATTTTCATAAATAAAATATCCACAATTACAATGACAGTAAATGTTAAGTAATTATTGTAAATCTTTGTACTTTCATTTTCCCTCTTTCTTCTCAATTGAGCTTGAAAAGTGTAAAAATGGGAGGTTAAGAACTTCAAATATTACGTATATTTTAGCGTATTACGAAATTATATTTAACAGAATCCGGCAGGATCACAAACAGAAACGTCAAGAAGAGGTAAAACCAAATTGTACTGTGGTAGGATTCGAACTATTCTTGAATGGTGTCTCTGAATCTCTAGCCGAATGCCTTAGTCCACTCGGCTAATGTGACAAGTTGAAAATATAGTAAGCGTGTTTCATGTTCCTTCTTTTGTTACAGTATGAAATTTATTTTGTATTCTCTGAAGTTTAAGCCTATTTTGGCCTGATGTAATAGTCTGTTGAAATTGTTTTATGTTTACGGTATTCTTTACTTTGACGAATGATGTTGTTAATATAGGTTATATTACGTATTCGTTCATAAATATTACAGCAATTGTCAGGATTATTTATGATCTTTCATGAAAACTGACTGGTGCATGCGCAGTAGAAACAGAAAGATGCACTTTACCGACATTTGTCATACACGCCAGAACCCAAATTTCTAACACGTTCTCAAAATGCCTCGTTCTAAAGGTTGTGGAGAACTGTCTGTTGCTCTGAGAGGAGAAATCATAGGCCGAGCAAAAACGGGACAAACTGTGTCTCAGATTGCTAGAGATCTGGGATGTGACAAGAAAACGGTCAAGAAATGGGTTCAGCGACATGAAGAAGGTGGTGAATGGTTCAGGTCTCGGTCAAGAAGTGGAAGGCCAAAAGTGACAACTGCAGCTCAAGATCAAGCTTTAGTTACAGAAGTAATCAACAGACCTCTACGCCACACGTCAATCCTCTTGTACAAAGCCAGAGAATATAATTGTTCTCACGAAACAATAAGAAGAAGATTATTGGGGGCTGGTCTACACTGTTCAAGACCCGCTAGGAAGACTCTCCTGACTGAAACGCACAAGGCCAGACGAACGGAATGGGCACAGAATAACATAACCCAACCTCAGTCATATTGGGACTTATTCATCTGGACCGACGAGAAGGTTTTCAAGTCTAACCAACAAGGCAGAGTTATATTGTTAGACCGCGCGGAACCAGGTATGCTGAACAAAATATTATCAGAAGTTCTTGTTCAGGACGAATATCAGCACACTTTTGGGGATACATGACGGCTGCTGGTCCTGGAGATTTGGTTGCGGTGCCTGAGAGAATGAAAAGCAGTGTTTACATTAATATCCTCGAAAATACGTTGTTACCGTCCTTAGAAAGAAACTTCCCCGAACAGGAAGAATATATATTTATGCATGACAACAGTGCTGTTCACACTTCCCGGCAAACACGAGAGTGGCTAAGTGAACATCCAGAGTTTATTTGTATTCAGTGGCCCCCTCTATCACCAGATTTGAACTCAATTGAACATCTGTAGGCCTACATGGTGCAAGAATGGGAAGAGAGACGTGAAGACAGAGACCAAACGTTTCTTCAAAATCATGTTATGGAACTGTGACAACATTTTCGTGACACACCGTCGCATTGCTCGAAGACTTGTATCTAGTATCCCCTCCAGACTTCAAGAAGTTACTGACTCTGGAGGTGACTACACGAAGTACTAGTGTGTTATTTTTTGTGTAAACAGTTATTTAAGTTTCATTTATTTATTATATTTTTTTCAAGAGCAATACTTTCGTTCTTCATTCTTTTCCTTTGCTTGTTTACGTATTAGTTCGTTAAAACGTAAAGGAAGAGTAGTATATCTTCAAAAAGTATTTGTGAATTTACTTTGAACGTTTCTAAGAATGCATTTACTTTTTTTTTCTTACTCTATATCATGCCCAATATTACTTTCATTTCAGTTAATTAATAACTTTATTTCATATCTCGGATAAAAGTATTATTGTCTTTTTAACGATATTTTTACTTTTGATTGTGTAATTTCTAGTTTCATTGAAATATCTCAATTCAAATGAATAAATCACATTTTGTTTATTGTCCCTTCCTTAGCTAAGTTCGAATTCGAGAACAATGTGGTGTAATATACGTTCTTTATTCTTCATATTGTGCAGTAATGACAATATTAATTATTTTTCATGAGTCCAGTTGATTAGTGAGAACTTGGACAAACATTAACCTGGTGATTCTTTACGCAATCACAAGCGTAAAATACATTTTAGCTGTTCTTTATACTTCATAGCGATGAAACATTCTAACAGTGTGTTAGCATTTCCTTCCTCGCCTTCCAATTGAACTGTCTGTGTACTGCGCATGCGCCAGTCAATTTCCACGAAAGATCATAAATAATCCTGATACTTTCTATAATATTTACGAAAGAACGTGTAATAGAATCTATATCAACAACATACATCATACATCAAAGTAAAAAAAAAGTGTTCATGTAACAAATTAATAGATATATTATATCAAAGTAAATTAGGTTTAAATTTTAGGCAATAGAAAATGTTATTCTGTAATAAAAACTACTACTCGAAGCCTTTGCTACTGTCACTAATTGTTACCATAGCCGAGTGGTCTAAGGCGTTCGGGTTGTAAAGCACCATTCGAACTTACTTCGGGTCCCCGCCGAGCAGAACGCCTTTTTCTCTCTCTTTTTTATCTACTCTCGATGTTTCCGTCTGTGTTCCTGTCGGATTCGATTAAATAGAATTTCGAATAGAGACCAATATATATGATAAATAATCATTTATTTGCGAGTCTGCACTCGTGCAATATACATTTTCAAGATTTTGATTTTGGAAATGAAGTGTATATACTATTGAATAGTAAAAATAGTGAAATAAAAAAATATTCGTATAAATATTGATTAATTAATTAGTGTTAAACATGGCTTTCCAATCAGGATTATATAGAGAGGACTTACTTCTAAGTGCAATCCGAAAACAAATATTTGAGTTTTAATCTGACCCAAAGTTGGTAACTTACAGGATAATTTATACGTGATTGGTATTGTAATTTTTATGCTTTTATTATAATTCTCTATAAGTTATGATTTTACCAATTCTAAATGTAGAACGAGAAACAAGTGTAATATTATATTTGTTACGAAAAGCTTTTAAGCAATGATGCTTTCAGGACGTGATCTGAGGGAGAATTTGAGACCCCTCTCGAGCTAAGAAATTTCCGCCTTCAGACCATATATTCGATCGTGCTCAATGTGGACTACCAATGTTTGCCCTCCACCCGCATATTGAAATTCCCCCCGAGGATATTTTTCTGAAGTCACCACTGTTTATAAATAGTTTTTCGTTACAAATCAGAGGATAATGGAGTAGTGAGTATACTTCATTTTTTTAGCTATGGATTTAAGATTCGCAATTCATATAATGTTCCGTTCTAATCGAATTTTAAACAAAAGAAGTTTTCAATGAGTTACTCAAAGAAATATTTTCAGCCTCCGGATGAAAATAGGAAGACACTTAAAAAAGAAACAACTTGCTACCGGGTTTGAACTCAAAAACATGTGATTGATAGTGTATCGACTCAAACCACTCGACCGTTTTGTATGTCTTTGCACATCTTCTTTCGCCTTTTGTTATAGCAGTTTACTGTTCCATACTTGCGTTTGTTTATTCCGATACGACTATGAGTTCTCAGTAAATATTTTGACGTTACAGTTCTTGCAATGTATAAAAGTGTTTTTAGAATAAAGTACAATCGATATTATGTCCTAATAACATACGTAAAACAGGTTGAATTCGTGAAATGATTGAGGTTGAACTGAGCGTAAATGTTTTCATAGTTAGGAGCCTGGATATGCAAACCCGCTTAACGTGGGGATTTAATTTTGTGAAATTTGGTACTGTACCATCTTGATTTCAAATTGTTATTCTACTGTTATGTTACATAATTGTTAAAATGACTCAGTGTAAAATGGCCTAGTGCTTTATCTGAAACCTATTATAAATAAATAAATGATTAGAAGTATATGTTGGTAAGTATTTTAATAACAAACTATGAAGAAATCTCGAGTAATAAAAGAATAAAAAAGTATTGAAAAAGATTTTACAATATTTACGTTCCTTTCTTTGTTCATTCAAATATAACAATTTTCCTTTCATTATGATCTCAACTATTATGAAAAGTACATATTCACTGTTATAAAAAGTACATACTCAATAATGTCTTGTAAAATATTTTACAATATCTGCGTTCCTTTTTCTGTTGAATCAAATGCTAATAGAACACCTTTTCCGTATAAATTTTTGTTTTTATTATGCCGTCAACTACTGTCCGTTCCAAATGACAGGTTAAACAATGGTGCTCACCCCCCTTATGTTCATGACCCCCCCCGCAATTGTCTATCCATAGGTGTTCTTCCATGAAAAAAATCTTTTCGATTAATTTTTACACACCCTCAAACATATTTATATAGATTTTTAACCCCCCAAATATTTCAATGACGCAGTTTGCGTCATAGCCCCCCCCCCTTGTGGGCACCCCTGGGCTAAAGGAGCAGTAGAAAATTGTTTTTGAAATAACATGTTTGATTCTGCAAGGATGCGATGATGAAAAATTATGATAAAAATTATCCACGCTGTTACTCAACGGCACTATGCTTTCGGAAACTTGAAATTCCTTGACTAGTAGCAGAAATTCTGAGAATTCTGTAACATTTCTAGAAATTTCAAATTCCCTGACTCTTTTAGGGCATCTCGCTTACCTTGCCACCATGTATTGCAAGTAATACAAATCTCCTCATAAGAAAGAGTAACCAAAAGCTTCCTGTAGTTTTTCTTTTATTTTTTAACGCTGATTCTTTCTTTTTCTCATTTCATTTTGTTTAATCCTTCCTTAATTTTTTCCATTTCTGGTCTCGAAGGGGTGGGGTCCGGAACCCTCGGACACCCCTCCTTGGCTACGTGCCTGCAATCAAGCCATAGAGTTGTGATAAAAAATAGACATACAATTTATATTGTAAGCTTACATGGAAATTTTAAGTTTGTACGGTATCCTTAATTATATGGACAATTTTAATTTTTTGTCTTTACGTTGGCCTATTTTACCTTGATATTTTAGACTTTCAAATTCTCTCAGACTAAATATTCCTTTCTGAGAGCGTTGGTGAAACGAACATACCGTTTCGCCTACATCTAAGGTGAGATAAAAATCATAATGTAAATTGGTAGTTTACTCAGTAGGAGAAACGAAAATAGGCCAAACGGGAATATCAGAATCATCAGAAGACACATGGCCCTAGGTTTCAGCTCCTATGGCCTCACTAACTGCCTTTAATAAATAACTAGATACCGTAGATGGGGGCTACTTGGACCCAATTTTGCAATAAATTTGTTCTTTCGGCCTGTATTCATCTACATAAACTTGAAAGTTATTGTCATAACGCATATTAAATGGAACTACAGGTTTTATTGTACATATTGAGGACAGTTTTAGTTACATATATTGAAAACAAAGCACAAGCGATTATTGTAGAAAAATAGGTCCAAGTAATACTCGCGTTCGGGCTACTTGAACCCACCCCCAATATTTTCCTACAGAAAACCATTGAAATCTGCTCTGGGACTAAGTAGGATGTCGGTGTTCCAAGAACAACACTTTTTATTTATTGCAAAACACAAGAACATGTTAAGAGGTACTATCAACTAAAGGGTGCCCGGGAAATAAGGACGAATTTGAATTTCGCACCATTTTGTCATATGACGGTTGACAGCCGTGGTTTTACCATGTTTGTTATCCTCTATCCTTCCGATTAGTAGGCAATGTGGTGAACATTGTTGGTTGGTGTTTATTTCGATATGGAGCGTTTGACAACAAAGCAACGCATCGAAGTGATTAAAAGTTATTACAAAAACAAGGAAAGTCCCACGGTAACCGTTCGAGATTTGCATGTGACACTTGGACGTAATGTTGTTCCTACTGAATCATCAGTTCGAAAGTTGGGCCTGAAGTTTGAGACCACGGGGTCAGTGTTAAATGTCAAGCAAACTGGAAGATCGCGTTCTGTTCGAACAGAAAACATTGCTGTCGTGCGTGACAGTGTGACCGTAAGTCCAATGAAATCAGTTCGCCGACGAGCTCAACAATTCAATTTATCACTAAGTTCACTGCATGAAATCCTGTCGAAAGATCTGCGAATGCATGCATACAAGATTCAACTTACACAAGAGTTGAAGCCTATAGATCATGGAAAGAGACATCGATTTGCTCAATGAGTATTGGCTCGACAAGGGGAAAACGAGAACTTCACGACAAAAATAATTTTCTCAGATGAGGCAAACTTCCATCTCAGTGGGTACGTCAATAAGCAGAACTGCAGAATTTGGGGTAAAGAAAATCCGCAAGTGACTGTGGAAGAAAAGATGCATCCTCAACTATGTGGTGTAGGTTCTGTGCAAGAGGAGTGATTCGCCCGTACTTTTTTGAAGACGATGAGGGAGCTGGCGTCACTGTTACAGACACATGCTTTCAGATTGTTTTTTCCCAGTTTTGGATGAAATGGAAATTGAAAATGACGATTTTTGGTTTCAGCAAGATGGTGCGACCTGTCACACAACAATTGGTGGATGGTGTGAAACAATTGGTCTGCTGAATGAAAAGTTTCCTCAAAAAATTATGTCTTTGCGAGGAAATCAGGAATGGCCTACCAGATCATGCGATCTTACCCCTTGTGACTTTTTTGTGGGGATTTGTGAAATCTAAAGTGTACGTGAACAAACCACAGACAATACAACTGAAGGATGAAATTAAGAGAGTTATTAACGGCATCACACCAGATGTTTATGAACGCGTCATCGCAAATTTCAATGAAAGCATTGTTCATTGCCGTGCAGCGTTGGGTGGTCATATGCCGGATACAATTTTTCATACATAAATGTGGGAAAATTACCTAATGTGTATGCATACGTAAATGGGAGAAGTTACTCAATGTGTTTATTAAAAAAAAATTAAATATATTTTATATTAGTTTTATAGCACTTATAGCTTTTATAGGCAATATTCGTGCCTATTTCCCGGACACCCTCTATAATGGCTGTAATCGCTGATCACGTTTCCTTCTACAGTTGCCCAGGCCCTCTTTAAGTTAGCAGCGAATCTAGTCGTTGACTGGGGGTGCAGTTTCAAAAATAACTTCACCCAATCTCGACTGGGAAGATTGTCTTAGAAAGCAACGACAGTCCTCCCATGCATGGCTAAGTAGGACTTCACAATAAATCTGAAATCAAGTTAAGCAACGGGAAATCCAAAATCACAGATTTTATCAAGGTGGCTAGCACCTCTTCTTCAATGAACACTCGAATGGCCCGGATTCTGCCTTGATCTGTTCTTTAATTCTTCTTCTTCTTTTTATTCAATGGTGGAACGACTTAACTTGAAGTGAGTTTTGCTTCTTTTTGAGACATTTTCTCCGACCGAATTGCTGCTACACATTCTTCAAGCTGTTGTTATGTAAAATCATCATATTTTCGACCTCCAGGCAATCTTTTATATTGATGTACTATTATGTACCGGTATCCGTAAGGAAACAATGAAAAATCCTTATTTGTGTGACACGTGTCCTATGTTCCATTAATAAAGATAGCAAAGAATGGGGTGTACAAAATAGGCCTGTTTTCCAGGTCGTGTGTACACACTTCATAAATAATGCAATTACGCACACACCTTACTGTATGTGAGAAAGTTTACCATGTCAGTTTCATTAACCTTTATGTAATTACTTATGTGTTTACTTAGCATTGGATCCATTTCCTTACAAATAGGGTCCACACATAAAAGTTTGCCGCTCAACGACCTTTTTCACCAATGCCGATACTTCGTACAATACCACAGACTAGTTTCAACGTGTGTGCGCCTGCATTATAATCCCATCTAACGGATCTAACTCGGATCTCATTCAGCATTGCATTGTATATAGGATTTTAAACGAGTTTTTGGTATGGGTCCAAGTAGCCCTTCAGGGTCCAAGTAGCCTGCAATTACAGTATAATATTAGAACAGGTTGCTGTGGTGTGGTTAGTTTTTTATCTCCTGCGTAGACCTAGTATTACAACCAAGAGTTTTATTTCCTTTACTTCTTTTTTAAATTCAAAGCTTTAAATGAAGGTCGAAAAGTAAACTTCACATTTCGGAAAGTTAACTATTAATAAACGAGAACCAGGGCTGTAGTCGAGGGTACACGCCGTGTACCTCTGCTTAATCTTAGTCGTTAGAGTTTGCTTTCTGCTTCAAAGCGTACAGTACTTTCTATTTTTGATTCGTTTATTTATTTATTTAATCGGGCCATGACTCCAATGATAAAGTCAGCACTATATTGCCTTTTTTCTTATATTCTTACCAGGTATACAAATATGAGTCATGAGAAAATGCATGAAATGCTTTTAAATATAAAACAGTAATGTATCATTTATATTTTAATTGAATTAATTAATACATTCGTTTTAAATTGTTCATTAAAAAATGCATTCTATGTCTTTTATGATAATCAGAGAAGATAACAAAACAGCGTGTACCCTCTGAAAATTTTAGGACTACAGCCTGACGTGAACCATTTTAAAAAGAAAAAGTTTCAAAGTGGGGTACTTCTGAAATTGCTAGGGGCACGGGATTAGCTAGAATCATAGTTAATCACGTCAGAGCTATTCTTTACATTAAGGCATGAATCTTCTTAATGGATCTTTGTAAGAATATTCATTCAGACATTAAATATCCCTCAACGATTGAGCATAGGCGAAACGGGAAAAGGCATAACAAACATACTCATTCCATCTATAGATAAGATAAAATGGGCGTAATGAAACAAATTGATAGTTAGGCGAATAGGTAAAACGGATATAGGTCAAATGTGGATGGGTATGTAAGATAGCGTTGGGAAAGGATTTTGGAAAATTCGACGTGAAAGGGGGAAATGGGGGTGGCATCTATAATATTAAAATGTCCATATATCCGAATCTTTGGAAGTTAGACACATGAAATTAAGTATATGGACTTCTCACTTAAAGTAGGTCTAATTACTGTACAAACATGTTTAGGCCTATTTTCATATTTCACCTAGAAGGGAAGAAAATAGGATAGGCCAGAAACGAGGAATGGGATTACAATTATTATAATAAGATGCTTGTATTAGTATAATAAATAGGGCCTGGATATTTGGTCGAGAAAAATGCTGAATTTGGTGGGTGGAAATGTGGAAAAAAGAGCATTTTTGGTGGAAAATTGGTGGAAAAATAATACATCAAATCTACTATAAATACTATTTACTAACTGTAAAATGAACAACGAAAAATTACGTGGCCTCTAAGGTTTCTTATAACACATTTTTGAGAACTTTGGCTATATTTGTTAAAATACTGTAATTCAATAAAATTGAAAAGCCCAAAAATATATGAACATCATGTCTTTTCTATGTCGTGACATTTTATTCCGTTAATTCATCGAGGGATGAAATAGAAAAGAAAAGTGGACAGTATCGTGGCAGTGTGTTTTCTCGGAGCACTCCCGTATCCTCCTACTTTCTCATTCCCCAGTCCTTCCATCATCATTCACTGTCTTCCTTAGCCTAAAGGACATGAACTTCGGATATTAAACTGAAATATTTCCTTTTCTTTTCTTTTTTAACAACATGAAGGTTCATTTGCTAGTGTCTTTGTAATATAATTTACATTTCTGGAAAACAATTTTAATAATGTGTTGACGCACAGTGACTGGGCTATCAGGTATTCCCATTCTACTGTCCTCGATGAAGTAGGTATAAGGAAGTTACAATTTTGACACTAATCATTCCGGCGTCAACATTTTTTCCTGAAACTTCTAAAAATAGAATGTTATCAGGAACCGACCTCCTTCCTATGCATGCAAGTATCGCATGTCAAGTCTAACACGAAAATTACATTCTTCCTCACGAATAAGATGCACTTTAACATTCACGTAACAAATACATAGGCCAGATGAATTATGGATCATATGTAATACTTCGCTCAAGTGCTGAGGTACGGGTATTGAGATATCTTCTAATTTTTTCCTGTATATTAAACATTTATATTTATTCTGTATATTTATGTATTTTTGTACATAATATATTCCATACATTACAAACAAGGACGTAATCCTAAAATGTTTGTCAATGTAGACGAAATCGTGTTGTATATACAGTACAATACATCCATAAATAAGAAAAAAAAGAAACTACAAGTGAGAGGTCTACACGGGCTCAGGCCGGGGTGGGGGCCGTGAAGTTTTAAATATACAACCATATTTCTCGGGCCTTTTCGGGCCTAACTGTAAATATACTGTACAACGATATACAGGGTGTTTCAAAACAACAGCCACAACGTTTGGGAGGTGATTCCTGACACCAAAATAAGACAAAAAGTATAGACCAACCTGGGTGCACAAATGCTTCCTTTCGGAGTTATAGGCTCCCTAAAACATGAAAAACTGAACTTTAAAGACCCATAGCTCCAAAACTATGGGACTTACCGTAGTTGGGCCAAGACTTCACTTAGGAACTAGTATGTGTCCTATCCAAATATTGTAATATGTCATTAAATAGCTACGGTTGTGAATTTTCAAAAATAATAATTATAAATCATAATTAGCCTCGATTTTTCTGTTATCAAATGAAAATAATGTTTTCCACCTAATTGTAATAGTAATAACCTAATTGAGATTTAAATTCAAGAAAATTTATGGCTCTCTATAACCTCTGGTGATACTTTTTGGAATGAAAATTTTGTTCAAGTGCAGTGCTACCTGGGATCGTCCGATCACAGGCTGCTATCAAATAGAAAGGAAAACAATTATCTTTGCTGCCAAAATTGAATCTTTTTCAACCTAATCGGTTTACAAAATTAAATTAAGTGTTGGTAGTGTATGCGATGAATGTGAATTTACGAGTTTATTACTGTGAATGCTATGATTTATAAGTGGAACACTTACTGTAAGTAATTTATTTATTAGATTTTCTCATTGGAGGCTAGTACGCCATTTAACGTTGTGGTTGTATCTGTTCTGTTATCGCTGGGCGATATTGAATAATGACTTTTATAGTTGAGTTCTAAGTGTAATTTTTGGTCTAGATTAAACTCACTTTGCTTTATAGTTTGTATCATCATAATTTTGAATTTCATTATACTGTTCAAGTTCAGATATACTGTATAAAGTTGATTATATCTGATTTAACTCTATTACTTGACCATTGTAAACCATAGATTACCTGGCGTGCTATAGAGCATTTTTACTGGTACATATTGTATTTATTAAGTTCCCACTTTTGTTCAGTTAATTGAACTACACCAACATAGCTATAATATTTTTTGTGGGGGGGGGGGAAGTAAATTCTTCTTCCTTCCAGTGTACACCTTTAAGTTGTCTTGGCGGAGGCAAGTGTGTGTGTGTGTAACGTGCTAATATTCTTTCAAAATAATTGTGATATTAATGTATACAAACAGGATATACGTTATAATATCCAATCCTGCGGTACTTCCACAACAGTTTTTATAGAGGTAGTTGGTGAGTACTTCAAATAATATGTCCGTACCAAAACTCCCTCCAGAAAAATTGTTGTAGATGACCGCAGGATTCCGAAACATGTATTTTTGGATAGCGCATATATCAGTTCCTCAGTGAAGTCTTGACCCGACTACGGTAGGTCTCATAGTTTTAGAGCTCATTTAAAGTTCATTCTTTTCTTGTTTTTGGCAGCCTATAACTGCGAAAGGAAGCATTTGTGCACCCAGGTTGGTCTATATTTTACGTCTTATTTTGATGTCAGGAATCACCACCCAAACGTTGTCGGTGTTCTTTTGAAACACCCTGTATATTTCACCGTTCTTTCTGGAGAACTTTTAAAGCGCAACTGCAAAACTAAACCTCTAATTGCTGTGAATAAAAATACAATTTTGCGTTAATTATTAAGTTTCTTTAATTCGGGCTTATTTTAGGTTCACTTAATTATCACGTCGTCTCATGAGAACCAGACGAACGTAACTCCATTTTCATAGATTTACAAGAGAGAGAAAAATAAGTGATTTTAAAAGAAAAAATAAAAAAAATAATGTTTTTTTAATAAAGAATTTGTTGAATGGAATGCGAGTCATCTTTTATTATTAAAGATGATCGAAGTTGTTACTTAGGTAAACAGAAATTATTAATTTTAAACTGTCTTCAGTGAATTGTAACACAGTTTTATCACGGAAAATTCGTATTACTATGTAGTACAAATGTGCAGTCTCTTTTTGAGTTACTATTAAAATTTAAAATTATCATATATTCACACCAGTAAATATGAGTACCTGCTCTTTTATCTCTACAGTTAGAACGACATTATTATTATTATTATTATTATTATTATTATTATTATTATTATTATTATTATTATTATTATTATTATTATTATTATTGTAACACATAAACCGCTCTACTGTGCAGAAACCTGTAATACAGTAAGTAACCTCCAAAAGACCACAATGGAGTATTTAGTCTTGAAACCCGGACAAAAATATTTATCACTTATTATCATAAAATAATCTATTATATTAAATTAATTTGTGTTTACCTACAGTTTTAAAGATATATTATAGCCAAAACCTGATCCTGCAGTTTTGAACAGTCAGGAAAATCAGAGAAATTATATTATTTTGTGTATTAATTAATTTTTTTATTGCTTTAAACTGTCTATCGTAACACTTTGAAACATTTTAAGAGAAAATTCTTAGTTTTACTATTAATTAATATTTTCTACATCAAATAATGGATAGAAAAGTAACATAAACATAAAATAGAAACACCAATACACTTTTGTTTAGATATACTGTACAGGGTGTGGCCAAAAGACTGAACCGGACTAAATATTTAAGAAACTGTAAATGCAGTCGATCAGAAGTGAATCGAGATCAATGTTGGTGTTATGGAGAAATATTATGACATGCTTAAGGTTGTCGTCCGCCATCTTGGAGGTCGCCATATTGGGATCAACTTGTTTATTTTAAACGGTAATATGGTCATGTGACATTTTAAACAACATCTCCGTTCGAAGAGAAATCCAACTGTGAAGTTATTTTTCCAAACTCTGCAACGGTTGTGAAGTTGTTGGATGGATGTTATGTTATAGGTTATGTTTTCTTTCAGACTTAAATTTTGTTGTGTGTGGTGTATTGTATAGACAGAAACTGACTGTCTCTAGTTTTTCTTGTAGCTAGGACGAGATATGAAGTCGAGAGGAAAGAATCTAAATTGCCTTTTGGCTGGAGGACGCGATTAGAATGTCGTTCATTGAAGACGGCTGCTATTATTACTGAACTGCGTCCTCTAAGTGGAAAATGTTTGTTTTTAGCCTCAACTGCCTCCTCTTAGAGTTGCTCAATAGGCAAAATAGCATGTTTTATGATTGCTGGGCCATGAATTAAAACTTTATGTAGGGCTGGAGTCATCGGGTACCAATCATATAATTTCACATAAAGTTCTGCAGTGGCAGTAGCGATGTTCTGAAATTTCTCCACGTCTATTTCAGGGTCACTAGAAATTGCCTACAGAATAATCTTGAATTTTTTTTTTTTTAATTAAGTTTAAATCCACACCAGTTATTCGAGCAGCAGTTTCATGGTCAGCAAAAAACCTCCTAGAAGTGTTCTCATCGTTCGTATTGCCATGGCCCTGCTTAGGTACGTTCATTAACAAACCCATCTCTTCTCTGAAACTGGTTTGAATTTCTTTTCTTCGTCTCTTTAACTATGGTTTTCTCTTCTTCTGATTTCCCTTGCCATTGTTTAATAGGAATTTTGAAGGCTAAGTGTAATATTGATTCGAAAATCTTGATCCTTGTATGAAGGACAAACAATCCAAACAAGGACAGACAACAAATTTCATGCGTCATTAATTCATGGTGCACTTTATGAACTTAAAAGTTTCAGTAAATGTCATTTATTATAGAATTAATTGCATGAAACCCTACTTGAATAAATTAGTTCTACTTTTCTGAATAAACTCAATCAACTAAAGATTAAACTCGTAGGTTTATATCAGGAAATTCCTGTAATGCCTTCCGAACTCACGTAAAAACTAAATTAGATATAATTTATAAATATATTTTTATCTTAATGGGTCAATTTCAGGCAAAATGTTATTCTAGGACCACTGGCGCAAATCCCAGGGAGGACGAGGGGGACATGTCCCCCTCAATCTTGGACCTGGGGGGACTGTCCCCCCAATAATCTGACTTAAAAAGTACTTTTTGGGATAAGTGTGATGATTTGTGTCCGACTTCCACAAAGGAATGTGAGATGAAATTAATTTCTCTTTCCTTTTCCATTTCTTTTAAAGAGAATTGTATTCTGTAGTATTTCAAACTGAACTTCGCGCTGTAGTGCGTTTAGTAGTCTCATCAATATGTCTTAATTCCACTTCCGCTACTTGGGCACAAATTGCAATAAATGCCAGAGGAGGATATGTCTCTCTCCTCATGCTGAAAAGTTGTCTCAGCTGTAGGTACGGGCACAAATTCCGGGGAAATGGGGAGACATGTCCCCCCCCAACATTGGAACTGGAGACTCTCCCAATAATCCGATTTGAAAAATGCTTTTTGCAGATAAGTGTGATGATTTGTGTCCGACTGCCACAAAGGAAAGTGAGATGAAATTGGTTTATCTTGGTTTTTCCATTTTTAATGAAAATGAATGTGTGCGACTGTGTGACGTAACCAGATGTGAAATCTTATCTCCTTCTCTCCCCTAGGCCCTGGAACATATAAACTACCAAATGTCAGTAGAACCCATATTTTCAGTGAATGCGCATTTCATCTATTTGTAGTATCAGCCTAGGCATCTACTCATATTTCGTAAGCGAACTCTATGGCCTATGGAACCCGGAGGTTCAGTGCCGCGTTCACAAAAGCTCTCCATTGACTTCTATCCTTAGCCAACTGCATCCAGTTTCTACTTTGCATTCCCATCTCTGCGAGATCCATCTTAATATTGTCCTCCCATCTGCGCCTACGTCTTCCTAATGGTTGTTTTCTGATTGGACTTACCGCTAACACTTTGAAAGCGTTCATGCTTTCTTCCATTTTGGCTATATGTCCTGCCCACCTAAGCCTCCTAGACTTGATGACCCTAACAATGTTTGGTAAGCCGTATAATTTATGTAGTTCCTCGTTATGAAGTTTTCGCCATTCCCCATTCTTGTTCCTCTTGGATCCGAATATACGTCTGAGGATTTTGTTCTCAAATACTTTCAGTCTATGTCCTTCCCTCAGAGTAAGCAACCATGTTACGAAAACAAAAAGAACAACAGGCATGATTATCGTGTTAATATTTTAAGCTTTAAATTCCTCGACAGAATTCGCGACAAGAGATTTTGAACTGAATAATAACACGAATTCCGTGTTTTTAGTCGATATTTAATTTCTTCGTGAATATGATTTTTGTCTTTTAATATTGATCCTAAATTTTTGAAAGTATCCACTTTATCAAAAGCGTTATTTAATATTTTAACGCATTCATAATTTGCCGTGTTACGGTCCCGACGCACTTCCATGTATTTAATTTTCTCTTCATTCATTTACTTCTAAACCCATATCCCTGCCAGCGTTTAATAAGACCTCTGTATTTCTTTCTATTGTTCTCATATCATCCCCTATTAAATTTACATCATCAGCGTACGCATAACCTGGTGAACACCGTTCAACTCTAGGTCCTGGTTGCTATCTTTGATTTTCCTTATAGCGTATTCCAGGACAAAGTTGAATAATATTGGCGACAACACATCTCTTTGTTTCAGGCCATTCTCGACGTGAAAGCTCGTGGTCAAAAATTTTCCTACTCGTACTTTACTTTGGGATTCATTTAAACGTGACTTAATTAATCTAATTAGCTTTTTCGGTATTCCAAATTCTGTAGGAACGTTGTACAATATTTCTCTCTTAACCGAGTCGTAAGCCTTTCAAAAATCAATAAATAGTTGATGTACCGGGGTATTGTATTCCCACTTCTTTTCGAGTATTTGCCGAAAGGTAAATATTTGGTCGATAGTTGATCGATTTAGTCTAAATCCACACTGATAATCTCCAATAATTTCATCTGCGTATGGGGTCAGTCTTGCTAATAGAATATTTGAAAGGATTTTATAGGATGTTGACAGTAGAGAGATGCCTCGATAATTATTACAGTCAGTTTTGCCGCTTTTCTTGTGGATTGGAACAATGATTGATTCTTTCCACCCTTGCGGCAATTCTTCCTTGTTGTAGATAAAGAGGATGAGTTTGTGTGTCTTGTTCCACAATTTTTCGCCTTAGCCGGTGTTTCTTTAATTTCTTTATAGAGATTTCTACTTCTATTCGGTTGGGTTCTGGAATATACGGTTCTGCGGTGTGTATCTTTCTTTCTCCACGCACTTTAGTTTTTGGCTGCGTGTTAAGCAAATCGTGAAAAAAATCTTTCCATCTATTTAAAATGCTATCTGCATCAGTGAGAACTGTTCCATCAGCTTTCTTTAATATAAGCATGAGGTTGATAGCCTTTTTTAAATTCGTTGATCCCTTTATACATGTCCCGAATGTTTTAAGTTTTACTATTATCTTCAAGTTTCTTAATTTTAGCTTTCAAAAAATCGCGTTTCTTTGTCCTTAAAAAATTTGGAAGTTTTCCACCTGATGTCTATGAAATTTTGTGTAGTTATTTCATTCGGATTTTGTAGCAAACTTAATTTTGCCTGTTGTCTCTTCTCTGCTAGTTCAAACCATGGTTTGTTCCTACGTATTTCCGCGTGCCCCAATTTTTCTTTTGAGAGAGGATGCTTCGTAAGCAAAGAAAAGAATTCAATTGCTGGAATATTTTTCTCGATAATCTTAAGGCTCAAATACGAGTATTGTTGCGTCATACATAATTGATATTCTTTCTTCATAGTTTTGGGGGTCATTATTTATATTATTATAAAACAATTTTAACATTGATCTTTGCGGATGCCTAATTAGAAACATATCAATTATAAATATGCATGTATTCAGATTTCAGAATGTGTTCACGGCGGTGATTTGTAATACTGATATATACTACTACTTCATCTACATCGCCTAATATATAATATACTCTACAACAGGTTCACCTCAGAAATCAGATTCATCTACCGTAATATGAGTTTCATCTCCCTTCTCTAGAATAAGCCTCAAATCTGCCCACTTCTCAATGTTGAAGACAACCAATGGCGTATTTAGGATTTTGTTTCGAGGAGCTATGTTCAACACAAGGAAGGAAGTGGGCAATTGCCCACCTGAGTTTGAGAATTAAATATATTTTAATTTATGCATAAATTGAAATTATAATGGCAAGAATTGTAGACCGATAAATCCTATATGATATGATACAAAAATTTAGGAGTGAATCTACCCTTTATTCTATTCATACAAGAAAAAGGAAGCATCCTCTTGGCCTTCCTAATTTCCGGGGCTAATTATTCCCCCGTTTTAATTTCTTTAATTCAAACATTTCCTTCTTTTAAAAATAACTGAACGATATAATTTTTCCTTTGTTATAATAACCGAATTGCTCTCATGTTGATATCCGCGCAAGTTGGTGTGGAACACCAGTTTCGCTTATCAGCTCTTCTTAGTTTTGGTGTTACTGATGACAGCCGACTTGACAACGGTCGATAAAGTATGATAAGCGAAATGAAAGAAAGTAACATCAAGAAAAAGAAACAGAAAAGTAGAAAGGACGAAAGAAAGAACAAAAGGACGCAGTTCTTACATGGAGTGAAATTTGACAAATACAGTATTATTCCTTATCAAAGAGCATAAGAAAATGGAAAGTCAATGACATTCTTAGAAATGGTAAGTAGGATTATTGTTGTGCGTGGAATGCGAAAAACTAACAAATTTATTTCGGGGGGAGCTTGAGCCCAGCCCGATAGGCCCCTAAATATGCCACTGAAGACAATTCTGATCCTTCACAGCATTGCTTTTCAATTTCATAAATATTGTATATAGAGCTAAAATGTTAATATATCATAAAATTAAAACTTCTATCAATGCCCTTTAAAACAATACAGTTTTTGTTGAAAATGATCTTAACACAATTACTAAAGTTAAAGTTAATACCTCAGAAACTGTAGGCGCGGCTACACTAACTTAAATTCGCATGGCCAGAAAATTGTGACTTCATCAGTTATTATTTACGTTCATTTCATATTTAAATAATGGAATTTATATTTACAAGATCTCTCAGTTATCGAAGAACAAGAAATAAACTTTATTTCATGCATTTTTTAAATTTTATTTTTTTCGACTTTTGTCCGGGTTTTAGGGTCAAATACTCCACTGTGAGACGTTAGATTTGTACACCTACTTTAACTAGTATTGTTCTGTCCTGATAGTGACCAATGACTTCAGTCATTTAAAATGTTTTATTTTTCTATCGTGCAAACTAGCGACATTATGAAAAGCCGACAAGATTAAATCCAACATTTTCGTAATTAAAACGATTATTTTTCAGGGAAATATCGACTTAGTGTAAATTATAGAAAAAATTCACATTTGGGGCTGACTTCTCAGAAAGAATAAAGAAAAGGTCAGAAGGTATGTTGGCTTAGTTCCAACTCCTATGTCCTCATTCAATGCCTTCATTAAATCACTGTTTATATTTATGATCATTTTTGATTTCGACTGTACTATTACATCATACTTAAAAAAAAAAAAAGAAAACAAAGCTTTAAACATATATTTTACTGATTGACATGTAAGAGTATGGCTGTATATCCTCTTTTGTATTTGTCAGCCTACTTCTGGTACCTGAACCACATCCAAGTCTTGCAATAATAAGCTTTTTTAAAAAATTATAAAGTATTTTATTGAATCTCTTCTAGATTTCCATTTGAATAATTCAGTTATTTCCTTATTCTTGAAGCCTATATTTTGTAGGTATCATATTTTAATCTATTTTAAGTAGAGTTCCAAGTGAGTAACGAAAATTTTAATTATATATTTTAAACGAAAATTGTATAACCGCTGCGCTAAATTGTTCCCTAGAGGCGAGATGTGGTGGCAAAAAACAAAGTCCAAAGGACAGAATCTCAGCAGACAAAATCCTAACAAAATTCTTGCGAGACGGAAGAAATTCAAGAGTGTAAAATGTATTTTGTCAGTATAATAGGTATATAATTTTCGAATGATATATCATTCAAGAATGAATGTAGATTCGAGACTCAAGCAATTACATAGAGCATAATCATTCCAGTAACAAGAAGCAATTACAGCCTGTAAGTTACAACTGAAGCTGGAGATGGAGACTACGAATGGACGTTTAGATCCACTGAAGTTATTGAATATATTTTACAGTGATGCAAAAAGAACTAATACCTCATATCACTAAAATTTATACTATTCAGAGATAAGAGATACACATTATCAAAAGTATGTTTTTCTAAGTAAAATACTTGACTTTGACTATTGTCATAGGCTTCGAAATGGCGATGATGAACGTTTCAAAAATAAATAAATAAAATAGTTTTGGATCGAGTGTAAATGTGAAGAGCTGTTTCTACCATTTGTCGCAGTCTGTGTAGAGGAAAGTTCAAGCATTAGAATCATGAACTTCATTCACGGAAGACAAATGAGTGCGTACACGTAGTGGAATGATTTGTGTTTAGCATTTCCAGCAGTGAACCAAGTTGAAAGTGGACTGAGATATGCGTAATTTAGAACATATTGCAGAGTGTACTGAAGAATGGGGAACTGCAGACAGAGTTAGTAGATTTTTTTGGCTTATGTGAGGAGGTCTTTTGTAGAGCTCAGTAAGTAATTGAGGAACCGAAGGATAATTGTATTATACCTGCAGAATTAAATGAATGTGGTCTATCACGTACGAATGAGTTCTGCGAAGCACAAAGACTTCCCGTACTTGATTGGACATAAGCATGTGAATTGCAATACAATGTATCAAAAAGGACTCAAGCTTTCAGAGAGCAGACAGAAGTTGACATAAAAAATCCAATACTTCGGTTTCAAACAGGAACTCAGAATTTATGCACTAGTCTAATTGACAATAAACTAAGGGTAACTGGTTTCTAGAAATTGCATCTCTTATATATTTAGATTAAAGCGCACCTCAGATGTTATTAACGTGTATTAAATTGTGAAAGTATTTTTGTCTTATTACAGAGTCCACAACAGCTTGTTATATGAGCAAGTGTAACTAATGTAAAACTTTTGAGAATAAAGAAATAAATACGTTCCTTTCTTGGGACATTGAATCTATATCAGAATAGCAGTAGCAGCATTTTAGATTCTGTCAGGAAGGCAAGATTGTGTTCCAACAAGAGTTTGACGTTTCCTGTTAATATATGAGTATAGGCTACAATTTAATTTTTTTTTTTAAATGTGTTTCTCAAACTTAAGTCGGAATAATTGCTCCTCTGCCCTCTCCAAATGACGGCCCTGTTTTAGAGAGCCATTACTCGCTATATTTTTACCGTTTCTTATCTATGGTGATTAAATTTTAAACCGGTGTTTACCGATAGAACATGTTAAACACTTCCGGTTTTGTGGAGTGCTACGAGTGCAAATGGTATGATTCCTTGAAACGCTGAACCGATTTCCAAAAACCGTTCGTCCCTATCTATTACCGTTTTAATGATATGGCTATCAACGTTAAAACTAGAAATTGTTGATGAGCTTGCTGCAATGGAAACTGCAATGCCATATGATAGTCTACAATACTTTGGGTCCAATAGTAATCGGTGGCGGCGGCCCCGTATTTCTTAAGGTGAGTACCAGTCAAAAATGGTGAAATATAAAGCGAACTACCTTTTGAATAACTTTCTTAGCAAACAAACCATGCAAGGTAGACAAAACCAAAGTTTTCACTGGATACTACAAGAGGTAAGTAGCGACAGACACAGCATCCTAATACAAGGTGGTGTGAAGAAATTATGCAGCACTGCGAATATATGGAAACGAATTTAAGATAGATAGTCGTCAAAAATATTGGAAAAGCCTTCATCCAGCAATGAATCGAAAACTATTGATAATGGTCTATATGTGTTCCAAATACCGTATAAATAACCCTTTACTACTTCATTCATATAACCCCAATTCTCATTCTTGATATCTAAGCATTTAAGATTAAGGAATAAACTCTTATGCCTTGTTCTGAGAGATCATAAGTTTAACACTATAGTTGTAAGAATTTCTGAAACAAAGACACTTAAAATTCACCTTTCCCCTAACTAACTAACTAACTAACTAACTCAATGACCTATGGAACTCGGAGGTTCACGAAAGCTCTCCACTGACTTTTTTTATTCTTTGTCAACTGGATTCAGTTTCTATTTTGTATTCCTATTTCTGCGAGATCCATCTTAATATTGTCCTTCTAGCTGCGCATAGGTGTTCCTAATGGTCGTTTTCCGGTCGGTCTTCCAGTCAAGACTTTGAAAGTGTTCTGCCTTTTTCCATCCTGGCTACATGAACTGCCCACCTGAGTCTCCTAGATTTGATGACCCTAACAATGTTTGGTAAACCGTATAAATTATGTAGTTCCTCGTTATAAAGTTTCCGCCGTTCTCTATTCCCGTTCTCTTGTGTCCGAATATTCGTCTCAGGACCTTATTCTAAAATACTTTCAGTATACGTTCTTCTCTCAGAGTAAACGACCATGTTTAGCAACCATACAGAATAACAGACATGATAATCGTTTTATATATTTTAAGCTTCAGATTCCTCGACAGAATTCGCGACGACAAGAGATTTTGAGTTGAGTTGATTTTGAGTTTAACGTCCCGTTCAGCAGCGAGGCTATATGAGACGTGGACCTACTGATTAACGTGGAATCCGAACCACATGAGCTCCCGCCGGGAATCGAACCCGGCCCTCCCACGCCAAAGGCGCGTACGCTAACCGCTTAGCCACGGAGGAGCTCAACAAGAGATTTTGAATTGAATAATAACACAAATTCCCTGCTTTTAGTCGACATTTAATTTCTTCGTGAATATGGTTTTCGTCTGTTAATATTGTCCCAGAAATTTGAAAGCATCCACTTTATCAAAAGTATTATTCGATATTTTAACGCATTCATAACTTGCCGTATTATGCTCCCGATGAACTTCCATGTATTTAGTTTTCTCTGCATTTACTTCTAAACCCATGTCCCTGGAAGCGTTTAATAAAACCTCTGCATTTCTTCCTATATTTCTCCTATCATCCCATATTAAATTTACATCACACTTTTCCCCCTACTCGGCATTCATCTTCTTGTATATACAGAGCAAAGCAAGGTTCTTAAATAGGTAACGCGGTGGCTCAGTGGTAGAGCGTTCACCTCTGGTGCTTGGGGTCCCGGGTTCGATCCCAGCCCCCGCCAAGTGAACTTTGTGGTGGACAAACACCGTGTGCGTGGGTTTTCTCGGGGTTCTCCCGTTTCCTCCCACTTTCTTCATTCCACTATTTCATTCATTCCTCATCATCACTGTCTCCTTTAGCCTAACCGGCAAAACCGTGGGACGTAAAACTCAAAGATTTCATTTTTTAAATAGGTAAATTGTTTCTGGCTGTGAAAAAAATGTGTATCCAACAAGCTCTCCCTTCCAGCTGCGTGTGTGTTTGAGTTTATGGCTTGGCACAACAAACAGTTCTGCGAACTCAAAATATTTTAACAACCGGTTCTAGCGAACCGGTGCAAACCGGCTGAATAGACCACTGCATATTGTTCAATGTGTCAAAAGTGTGTGTGTTGTTCGCGTTGTAGTATATCACTATTGGACTTGTGCGACAAGGCTCTGTTGCGAGCTGCAGCCCTTTCTTAAATGTATGTCAGTGTTTTTGTTTCCTTTCGTCAAATATTTCAAATATTGAGGTGCTACCAAAATTCTTGATGCGATTCTTTGAAACAGGAAGAAATCGAGGTGGTTACTCATCGATATTCAACTGATAGGTCACTTCTGCAGAAACAGGAATAAGTAAACTTGGCAACGCTGCACCTTGATAACGGATTCTGCGAAACAGGAGATAATCATTTGCAGCTACAGAAAATTAAAAAAATGACAGTTACAAACTAGGGAAAGAAAAATAATCACAAAAAAGTATTCAGTTATCTATATTATAAAAGAGAACGTACAAATCCTTTGTTCCCTCATCACGCTAATACGGCTGAACCAATTTCTTTTATTTTTGGGGGGTTATTAGGATTTGGACCCTAGATGGTTTTTATCATATCACTTTAATTTTTAATTACCAGTGTCTTGAGATAATTGACCATTCAAGTGTCCATAACGTACAAATCCTTTGTTAGTTCATCATAGGTATAAAAATAAACGTATTTATATGCAACCCGCATGACCGTGTCACTCGGCGGGTTAACATAAATGACAGGCGCTATAATGTTAACATTTACTGCAATTTGAAAGCGAAAAAGTAAAAATTATCTAAGTAACAAAGTTTATTGCGTTCCGGGGTGACCGCAGCGAAGCGGGTCACTCGGCGGGTTAACATAAATGACAGGCGCTATAATGTTAACATTTACTGCAATTTGAAAGCGAAAAAGTAAAAATTATCTAAGTAACAAAGTTTATTGCGTTCCGGGGTGACCGCAGCGAAGCGGGGTGAACGCTGCTAGTATGAAATATAGGAAACAAGACTTTCTTTTTTGACTCTTTTCTATTTATTTAGTTATTTATTGTTTACGTATATATATATATATATATATATATATATATATATATATATATATATATATATATATATATATATATATATATATATATATATATATATAACATTTAATCATTGCAGAACATAGTGATTATTATGTTTAAAATATAACAGGTGTTCACAGTACGTTGGTATTCTATATATGAATGTTAAATACAAATTAAGAAAATACCTGTTAAATTATACGATTTACAAAATGGCAAAGCTTACGAAATAACATGAAAATTAATTCTATCACAGAAAGAGTTTTAGAGTACAGGTGAAAGACTTTTAGTACATTTAGATGGGAAATATAAAACCCCAATGCCACAATGATATTATGAAGATACAGAGCAAGAAATTACAGATATGAAAGAATACAAGCTATTTATGCATTATGATCTTATGAATCCGTTAAATAATGGATATTCTATACATCAAATATTTTTCAAGAATGAGCCGCTAAAATGAATTATTTTTGAAAATTTATAAGGGAAAATTTATGTTTAATTAAGATAAAAGATTTCTTTTAACTTATGTGAAGGGAAGGAGCTTAAGATACTAATCACATTGCCTTTTTGTATAGCTAGGCTAATGCGTTGTACTAAAAATTGTTGGCTTCTGGCGTCGCCTGATTTAGTAATCAAATTGGAACCCAGTTCTTTCAAAAATTTGTGAGCTTCTTTGCTGAAAACCCCCATAGTTTCAGTTGCAAAAGCAACGAAAAGATTATCTTCTTTCAGTTTAGAATATTTGGAGTGTTTTCTCTTGCAGGCCACTTCAGTTGCACTACCTGCTTCGTTTTGTGTTGATGGCAAATAAGATGGTGCAAAGGTATCCACGCATGTGACATCCCATATCAACCGTTGACCCATTTTCCATGGAGTTAGGGTAATTCCATCTGGCCGCTTTCCATCTTCTCGAAACATTCCTGGTGGTTCCAAAATGCTTGGAAAATTAATGCTCGCCAGTGTTCGTTTTATTATGTTGTTCAATTCACCATGGCGTACTAATCTTCCTCCACTTTTAGTACAACTTAGTGCGTGTAACCCTTTTTCATCCATTCTGCTTTGGCATGTACAAGTAAATGTATGGCAGATATTTACCCCCAGGCGCAAAGCTACACATATTTGAAAAAAATTGTTATCTAAAAAGGTTCCAATTGTTTTAGATGGCGTGGCTTGCAACCAAGCACCGGTCTCTTTTTTCTGTAAAGCTTTCATACGCACAGTGTCAGTTATACTTTCAGGAATTACTTCATTATCTATTACTTCCTGTAATAATATTGCATCCCAACTTTTTTGTAATTCTTTTGTCTCAGGAATTTTACTGTTGTAGATCCTCTTCCAAATTTCCAAAGCCTCATCCATGTTATGTATATCCACGTTGTCAACTGAACTATTTAAAATATTGGAGACAAGTGGACGCACCCCATGGCAAGAGGAAAGGAAGGCTGGTAGGCTCAAGTCCGATGCTTTCCGTATGTTTAGACCTCCTAGGCGGACTGGAAGGCTTGCTTGTGTCCATTGGGTTTCGTTTAGGGAATAGTTGATTATTAGCTGTAATGCCTTTTTCAAATAATTATCTATCTGTAAAACTTTAGATGGTCTTTTCCATGTTGGAACAGTTCTTAAAAAGTACGTTAGCTTTGGAATGCCGAAGCAATTTTTGAGAAGAAAATAAGCTATCTGATTTGGTAATTTTTTTAGTCTCTCAGTTATTACTTTGAAATTATTCATATGTTTCTCGAAATAATATGCTAAATGTGAGCTTAGTGCAGAAAACACTGAAATTCCGCACATCGTAAAAAGTATTTGTTCATTTACTCGTATGTTAATGAGCAGTTATAAAAATTATGGTGAGATTAAAATTTAGTGTTACCTATTTGCAGAAAAGAGCGAAAGTTCTAGTCATATTTATGACATTTCACACTGTTGATACAAAGAAGCGGTTCTCTCAATGAAGGAGACAATCATACTGAAATAACTGGAAACATTTCCTACATTGCACCCAACCAGTGGAATTGTTTTTGTCGTAAAACCAACCTCGGCAGATAGCGCAGTAATTTTCTTTTCCAGATTTCTTATTTTTGTTATTGCATTTTGCAACTTTTTATACACCTGTAGAGAGACCCATAGCTAGATATTTCGGCGCCCGGGGCGAAGTAGAATTCTGCGCCCCATACACTCACCACACCAAGCTTTCTTTCTTTTTTTTACTTATAAGAAAAGCAGCAGCTATTGTTATACTACACTGAATTTTTATTAAGCTGCTTGGGCAGACCATTATATATTCTGCAAACAGCCAAAAGTGATCATTATATATTCTTTTACAAATAAGAGCTGTTTTTAAGAGGCGTACTTTGAACTTTTTGTTAAAATTTACAAAACTACCTTTAGTTGTATACAAATCCACTTCAAGAACAATTACGGAAAGTTACAACTATTTGAACGTTTCATACTATCGATAAGAAATGAAATTTCAATACATTAGAAACTATGTGCTTTTAAAATGTTCGAAATGGGTGACAGCATTAATTTCCACTAACAATTGTAACTTTTGTAATTTTATTCTGTATGTAACCACACAATAGCATTTTAATTTCGATTCTTTTAATATCAGCAATTAAACGGGTTGAACTTGTTAATCAGAGTGTCTACTAAAATTCCAAAATGAAATTTCGTGACATTTTCTTTCCCAAACCATAAAATTTAGTAGCATTCTCAAGAGTGAATTTGGGTGCGAATTGGGCCGAAGTTTCATGCATACGATAGAAGCGTGCTTTGCTTGGGATTTGGTAGCGTATAAAGCAGACCATAGACAGTTTTGGTAGTGAATTTTGACGTTTTATAGAACAAAATTTTCCAGTCTATACCCATATTTGCACAGATAAAAAAATCGTGACCCAAAAGCTAAATTTCGTGACTGTTTCTTGACTTTCATGGCCGTTTTCTGATTTTTATGAGTTTTTCATGACTTTCGTGACTTTCAACGTGTTAATGATAGACTTTCTTTTATTACTCTTGAGCATAGATGGTGTGATACTATTGTTTTAAATGTACATGTCCCAACAGAAAATAAGGATTACGATATAAAAGACACTTTTTAAGAAGAATTATCACGGGTATTCGACCAAGTCCCGCGATATCATATGAAAATTCTATTAGAGGATTTCAATGCGAAGGTAGGGCGACAAGATGTTTTCAAACAGGTTGTAGAGAAAGAGAGTCTGCATAAGGAAAGTATAGGTAGATTATTTTCGGAACAGCTGTGAGCAGCTCTGATTCCAGTCGCACAGCATGACGTTTCTACAACAGCGCGAAAACAATTGGTTAACAGCTTACACTTGCTGACCACAGCGCTTTCACTGTGCACAACTCATCACTCCCCTATCATGTTTCTGCTCGCTGTCTAGCTTCGCGCCAAAAGTCATAGCTGTTCTGAAAATAATCTACCTATAATGACAACGTTTTTTTTTTCGTGAACTTTGGAACATCCAAAACCTTATCGTGAAGAGCACAAAATTCCCACATCGCGACATTCATAAAAACACATGGACCTCGCCAGATGGAAGAGCACACAATCAAATTGACCATGTTCTAGTAGATAGAAGAAGATAGTCTAGCATAATTGATGTTCGCCCGTTCAGAGAACCCGACTGTGACACTGATCACTATCTGATAGCAGCGATAACAAGGGAAAGAGAGAGAGAGAGATTATCGTTGAATAAAGAAAATATTCAACATCTGAAAACGGGGAAGTTTAGTTTAAAGAAATTAGAGGAGAGCCAGGCAAGAAGGGAATAACAGATTGAAGTGTAATAAATTCTCGTTTTTAGGAGGTTTTGAGACACTAATGTTGAGGATACTTGGATTCAAATTAGTGATAGCATTAAAATTTCAGCAAGAGAAAAATTGGGACGCGGAAATACGTAGGAACAAATCATGGTTTGACCAGGAATGCACCAAACTAACGGAGAAGGGGAAATAGGAGAAACTGCGTTGACTACAAAATCCGAACGATGTGACTACGCTAAATTTCGTTGGCATCAGACGGAGAACTTCCGAAATGTTTAGGAGAGAGAAACGCGATTATTTGTAGGTTTAAATTAATGAACTTGAAGATAATACTAAAAGAAAAAGATCGAGATATGTTCAAGGGTATCAACGAATTTATGAATGGATATCAACCTTGCGCGCATATATTAAACAGAGACGACGGAACAATTTTTACTGATACAGATAGCATCTTGAATAGATGGAAAGATTAATTTGACGATATGCTTAATACGCAGGAACAAATATAATGTTCGTGGGGAACGGAAAATGCACAGCTGAACTATAAATTTCAGAGCCTATCCGAACAAAAGTACAAATTGCTATAAAGATCTGTGCATTTATAGCATTAAGGAAACACGAATCTCCGGGTTGTAGACGAAATTCTGGCTAAGTTAATTTTAGCTAGAGTAAAAAATTGTTGAACAAGATACACAAACTCATTCTCTTTGTCTAGAACAAGGAGGAATTACCACAAGAGTGAAAAGAATGAATCATTGTTCCAATTTACAAGAAAGGCGACAAAGCGGTTTGCAATAATTTTCGAGGCATTTCTCTTGTGTCAATATTCTATAAAATCCTCTCAAATATTTTATTACCAAGATTGATCCCATAAGCGGATGAAATTATTGCAGATTATCAGTGTGGATTTAGAAGAAATCAATCAACTATGGACCAGATATTTACCATTCTACAAATAACCCGAAAAGAAATGGTTATACAATACCCCGGTACATCAATTGAAGACTTTTGGGCAAAAACCCGTCAATTCCATAAAGTGAAAGAATAAAGGAGAAAGCTTCGGAGAAAGGAGAAAGAAGGTTTCTCTTTATCCGATTTTCTTCAAACTTGACACATATATACTAGACCGAAAATAAATTGATACGTATTTTTTGTTTCTATCGGAAAATAGGTTAAGAGGGGTAAAGGCCCCTTTTTAAAAATGGGTCCCCTTGACTAAAAGGGGCACATTAAAGAAACGAAACTCTCCCAACGCAAAGATGATTTCAAAGTAGGAAATACGTTTTTTGTCGTTTTTGCGAGAAAAGGGTTGTAGGGTCAATGCCCCCCTTCGAAATGACAAAGGACTCTGTACAATCCTTACCGAAATTGGATTTCGGTGGAATTGCTTGAAACCGTGATATGTTGTGGACATTAGGACCCTGAGAAAAAATCTTAATTGGCACAATTACCATGGATGCGCCAAAGTATCAAATAATATTTTCGATAAAGTGGATACTTTCAAGTATCTAGGATCAATATTAACAGACCAAAATCATATCCACGGAGACATTAGCTACCACTCACTGACCGTTTGGCCACTACAGGGCTACTTTCGTGAAAACAGCCGAGTATTACGATGTTGTGGGTTTCGGAAAGATTGAGTAAAACTAAGATATGCTGAAGATCTTCTCATCATGAGAAAATGTCTTGATTGACACAACCATCGAATTACCGAATTACCGAATTATGACCGTTTGGCCACTACAGGTCCAGCTTTTTTTAAAAACAGCCGTTTATAACGATATTTTTCATTTCGGTGTAAATGAATGAAACTGTGATGTTCTAGATGTCGTGATCCTGAGAAAAATTATGTAGGGCTTTCCAAAATTTTCTTTTGTCTCTATGGATGAAAATCTGAATGTTGTCTATGCATAAATGATGTTGGCCGCTACTCTCCCCATTTCTTTCCAAGGTTGTGGGATAGGACTTTTTAGGGTTTCATACAATTCTATCAAAATTCCAGAGTATCCTTATCATCTGCTGTTTTAAAAAATGTGGCCCGTAGTTTCCAAATGGTCACTGATTGGTGGTTGTGCCCGTTGAGACTTTTTCTCAGGATCACAATATCTACAACTTATCACAGTTTCAAGCAACTACACCGAAATCCAGAATACCGTTACCTTCTGTTTTTTTTTAAATAAGTGTCACTGTAATGGCCAAATGGTCATTGATTGGTGGCTGCGCTTGTTGAGACCTTTTTTTCAGGATTACAATATCTACAAAATATCACGGTTTCAAGCAATTCCACCGAAATCCAAAATACTACTTAAAGTTTAAGTGGTTAGACTTGTTTTTCTCTCGGTCCGAAGTGCAATCAACCGCGAAATGAGTGTCTCGCTGTGCATCTGGAGAGTAAGACTTGGACTGTTTGGCTGTGTGGCTATAAAAAATATAAACACTGTTTTGCTTAGTTCTTCAAGTGATGGAAAAGTGCTATACACGCATGGTGTAGTGATAGTGACATCGTTGATAATAGGGGGAGTGGAGCTAAATCCAGGCCCTCCAAATATGCAAGAGAGTGACATTGTAGAGATCAAAGAGATGCTAAGTTCCTTTCGCTCCTCTAATGAGACATTAGTATGTGAAGTGAGACTGCTTCGAGAGACCATGCCTAAAATGGTTGATCGTGTGTGTGCTATTCAAAGTGAACTTGAACGAGCGAAAACTGACATAAGTGAACTTCGTCAGTACCCGGTTACCTAGAAGACTTGGTTGACGACTTGCAAAATCTAGGGTTTTACGGGATCGAGGAAAGTGCCAGTGAAAGCTGGAGTGACACAGAAAACAAAGTTGCTGACTTGTTGCGTGATCGATTTCAAATGGAATTGTTGGATGATGATCTGGACCGGGTACATAGGATCGGCTACAGAATTCCAGGAAAAAACCGTCCCATTGTGTGTAAATTTTTAGGGGACAAGAAGAAAGAAATCGTTTTTAGAAATCGAAGAAACCTACGTGGGACAAATATATACGTTGAGCAAGATTATTCCTATGGCGTTCCTAACTAAAGAAGGAAACTTCATCACCATTTAGTGCAAGCACGTAGTCAAGGACATAATGTGTATATACGTTACCGACATCCGTTCATCAATGGACGAAGGCATTCCCTTGCAGAACTGGAAAAAAGTGAACGGAGAGAAGTGACTTATGTAGATCCAGTTGAAAGACAACCCCCCGTGGTGAGTGGAGACACTGTCTGCACTCATACACCTGAAACGCCTCCAGCACCTTTCAATCAAGAGCAGCAGCAGAATTCCCAGGATAAAAGAAATTCCTGTACCCCTTCACCGAGCAAGAACCCAATTCGAAGAACAATTAGGTCAAATATTGTCTCCTGAGGGAAATGTTCTTAGGCATCTTCACAAGTAAGTAATAACGAATTCTTGAGCAGTGATAATGTTTCAAGTGACAATCGATACTTTATTGTTTTTTTATGAGAATGCTCGGGGACTTAGAAGTAAATTGAACTCATTCTACAAAAGCGTACTAAATAATAATTTTCAAGTAACTGCGATTACTGAAACTTGGCTGACTAATAGCCACGCTGATAATGAACTTTTTGATGACAGATATATAGTTATTATGTCAGATAGAAATTTAATTTCCAATGGTAAAAAACAGGAGATGGTGTACCATTAGCAATAAAATAAGATTTCAAAGTTCAGTCACTTCCCCTGCCAGATATAACCTTGGATTTTATTCTTGTAAAAATTACTGTAAATAATGTCTCTTGTCTTTTTCTTGGCCTTGTATATTTTTGCCCTGGATCCAATAATAGTGTATATCAAAATTATACTGATTATTTATGTAGCTACTTGCAGCCGGAAAGTAATATTCTCCTAATAGACGATTGGAATCAATCGCAACTAACAGCAATTGATTTTGATTTTCTTGATTCTACAAGCACTTGTTGGGAATTATTTAATTTTATGAATTTATATAACTTAAAAACTTTAAATAATATTAAAAATGAACTTAACAGAATGTTAGATCTAGTTCTTGAAAATATAAATGATGTTAAAGTAACACTTGAATACCAACCTTTAATACCTGAAGATGCTCATCACCATGCATTGCTTATTGATTTTCGCTATAGTAAGGGAATCCGTACTAAAAGTGAATATAGTAGACCTAAATCAGATTATAACTTTTACAAAGCCAATTTTGAGCAGTTATATAGGGAAGTGGCATCTGCTAACTGGGAAACGGTAGCTAATAGTTCTACGGCTGACGAGGCCGTTGATGTTTTTTGATGAAATAATGAATGATATTTTTGACAAGTGTGTACCACGTAAGAAAATTAATAAGAAATATCCTGTTTGGTTCACGCCTGACATAGTCAAATTGATAAAGAGTAAAGAGCATCATCAAAGAAAATGGAGACAGGGAATCGGGGATATTACGTATCATTCAAATAAATTTAAAGAATTACGGGCAATGTCTAAACGGGAAATTTCAAGCGCTGATGAAAATTCGTAAGCGATTGCGAATCCAACATTCTTGCAAATCCATTTTTTTTTTACTTCTGTTAAAAACAAAAAAACGTAATTCCGACAGCACAACGCTGAATTACGAAGAAAGTCAATTAAATACCAAAGTAGATATCGCTAATGCATTTACGCAACACTTTCATGTCTCATATAATAAATCTGAGTATGATCTTGAGCCTTTATCACATCATAGTAACTCTGATCTGCTTAATCAATTCACATTTTCTCATATTTAAGTCGAAGAAGTAGTAGATGCTATCAAGCGGCTTAGGCCTCGAACTTCTCCAGGACCTGACAAAATCCCACCGTATATAATTAGGGGTTGCTGCCATTTACTTAAATATCCATTGCAGGCAGGGTGCGAAATCATTTGAAAATGGTGGGGGGGGGGGGAGAAGTATCGTGGAGCCTCCAAAAAATTGAAATATTAATGGATTATTATTATTATTATTATTATTATTATTATTATTATTATTATTATTATTATTATTAATAATAATAATAATAATAATAATAATAACAATAATAATAATAATAATAATAATAATGATAAATGTTCAAACTAGTCGTAATTGTTATTTAAAAATACTTTAATGTTATTTATTCATTTAACCAAAATTGGTAACTTATCTACTGCATTTAATATACACTTCGGTGCGTATGGTCCAGGGTTAGACTCTAGTGGGAGCACAGTACCCTTGTGTTTACCATCATATTGAAGACTGCATTCACGAAAATAGCGGTAGAGATCTATAAGTCAGAAATAATAGTCCCTGAGAACCGATGTCCTAACCAAGCATTAGAACTACTAACTTGAAGCGCTCCACCTGGCAAGCCATAGATCCTCATGAGCTGTAGAGTCAGCGTATAGTTTTTATTATTATTTATGAAATTCTAGTTTCTTCGCTACGTACGTAGTGTTTCAGTTTGGTAGTTCAGATATACGCTCACCTTTGTAAGTCTAAATAATACTATGTATCTATATTGTATTATTAGCAAGAATATATTATTATAAATAATGATTTCAATACAAATACTTGATAGACAACAAAAAGCCGTGTTGCCTCAGTGGTAGAGCGCTCACCTCAGGTGCGTGGAATCATCGGCTGGATCCTAGCTCGCGCCAAATTCTGCTTGTGGTATACAAACAATTGTGTGGGGGTTTTCTCGGGGTCCTCTCGCTTCCTTCCACTATCCTAATCAACCATTATAATTCATCTCATCATGACCGTCTTCCTTAGCCGTGGTGAATATTCATAGGACGTTAAACTTTAGAAAATAAAAGCACAAACACTATAATACGATTGATTTGCTGATTTAAGTTTAATGACCCTTTTCAGCAGCGAGACTATGAAATGTGGACTTACAGTTTAAGGTGAAATCCGAACCACTGTAATCGTTCAAATTTTTGTCCTGCGGCATCTGTGACTGTCGCGATACTTTTAAGTGTTGCAGCTGTAGATGACTTACTGAACACCTGGTAAAGTTCGCCTAACAAACATGCAAAGTTGTGAACAGCATTCACAACACCAAAAACTCTTTCAGAAACAAGATCAATTCGATGTGCCATGCAGTGTACGCTAATTAGGCACGGTTTGACATTTCTTCTAATTTGAGCAGCAATTTCTTCTAATTCGTTTCTCCCAGTAAACACTGCATCCCCGTCCGAACTAAATCCAACCAGTTTTTCTTTAAGATTAAAAATATCTATGCTATCTTCGGAAAATGCTTGAATAATTTTCTCTTTAAGGGATTTTGCATCGGCATTTTCTACAGGCACTAATTAATAAAAACGACAAGGTTTATTTTCTTCGTCCACATATGTTCATATAACAGCAAGTGCTTATCCGCAAACCTGTTTCTAGATTCGTCCACTGAAGTTGAAAAACAATCTGTTTGATTGAGAAATTTTACCAATTTTGCATGCAACTGGTACGCTAGAGAATAAAGGTCTTCATCTCGTCAACAACCGAAAAAGTTAAACACCTGATCCTTTTACAAATAAACTACGTTTTTTAAAACAGCATACATTTAAAATTATTGTTTGTCTGAAAATTTTCTTTATAGACCTACTTATATTTTCCTATTAAGGTGTCCCCCCTTACAGATTTTGGTGAGGGGGAAAAGCAAGTGTAAAATTTTTGGTGGGGGGGAAATCCCTCCCGTCCCCCCCCCCCGGGATTTCGCACCCTGATTGCAGGCCATATTTAATAAATCACTAGCTAGTTTTCACTTCCCAACAAAATGGAAAGTTGCTTATATCTGTCCAATTTCTAAAGCCAGTAGAAATAATACTGATGAAAAACGTTATAGACCAATAGCTATAATCTCTGCACCTGCTAAAATATTTGAAATTATTATTCAGACAAAAATATATTCCCATGTCTCTCCTATTATTTCGCAAAGTCAACATGGTTTCGTACCCAGAAAATCAACAGTAACTAATCTTGCCGAGTTCACTCATTTATTAGCAAGAGAAATTGACAATAAAAATCAAGTTGATACAATTTTTACAGACTTCAGTAAGGCGTTCGATGTTATTAATCAGGATATTCTTCTTAGTGAGCTGGTAACATTTAATTTTTCTCATACCTTACGTAAATTTTTATCATCATATCTCCGTCGAACGCAGACATCGTATTCGCTGCAAAAATGTCCTGACCACTGAATTTTTAGTTCATTCAGGTGTTCCACAGGGCTCGAACTTAGAACCTTTGCTGTTCCTCTTATATGTTAATGATCTAGCTGAAGTAATAAAGTCACAAAAACTGTTATATGCAGATGATATAAAAATATACCGTATCATAAGAGACTGCATTGATTTACAGAATGACATCACTGCACTTCATAAGTGGTATGACATTAACAAGTTAGCACTAAACATTGACAAATGCAGTATAATATCTTGTACGAGAAAAAGAAATTACATGGAATTTGTGTATCATAATAATGACATACCACTGCAAAGAGCTGGCCAAATAACTTATCTTGGCGTATCAAATCCCTCGTATTTGATATTCACCTAAATAGAATTATAAATGAGGCTTACAGAAATTTCGGATTTGTAATGAGACTTGGAAATGAATTCAAGAACACTAATGTTCTTAAAATTCTGTATGTACCTACCAAACTGGAATTCGCGTCCATAATATGGAATCCTAGTGCACAAAAATATGCACACCAATTGGAAGCAATTCAATCAAAATTCGTTCGCTATTTAATATATAAAGACACGGGGATCTATCCTTGATAGGAAAAAATATCTTGAACTCTTACCAAGCTATTCAATGTATTCTCTTGAAGCAAGAAGAGTTAATTTTCTTCTTTGTTTTCTGCATAAACTTATACATAATGAGATATTTCACCAATATTATTATCCGAAATCACCCTTCATGTTCCGAACATGCGCTCGCGCCTACAAATATTTCATGAACCACCCCAGCATACTAATGCTACAAAGTTCGGTCGGACAGGTATATGAAACGTATTTAAAACGGTTAATTGCTTAAAACATTATTATTACTAACAGCAGTAGTAGTAGTAATACAAGTAATAGGAAATTATAAACAATTGCTGGAAAACAATAACGTTTGGTTTTGATCAGTCGTATTTCCACTCATACCAACGATATGCCTTACGTATTTATCAATTGTTCACTTAACAGGTTACATTCCCAAATAGTACACATCAAGGTTGATACGGCTCACGTTATCTTGTAGTCGTGTTTGATAGTTCACTTTTCTATCGCAAGTGCAGTGAAGAAAATCATCCCAACATTAAGACCGAGAAAAATTGAATATTTTCCACGTTATCTTAGATTGGATGTATCAATATTACAAATGTTAAAAATTTCTTTTAATTACTCAGCGGGAATAGAACTCAGGATCACCGGGATATGAAGCGAACGATTCTCCCACTACACTAAGTTATCGCTATAAATTAAGGGAAAAAAACTTGAGGTGAAGTGTCTTTAGCAAATTGCACACTTTTACAATTCCAATGTTGTCATAACGACGAAAAACTTTTGTTTCGGTCATGATAAAACAGAAAGTGTTATGTAGAAACAATAGTCAAGAGAATTCAAATCTCAATTGTCAAAGTAAATTGTCGAAAATGAGTGATAGAAGTAGTATTAGTCTATGTTGTTGCAGCATTTAGATATGAGGGAGTTTAACTTCTTGGTTGAGCATCGAGGCTAAAAGTTTGTGAAATTACAGTTTCGGATATTTCTTTATAATTCTTTCACGAGCCATTAGTATCCATAGCAGATTGTAGAGTTTAATATTTTATCTGGTCTACTCGAAGTTGAGGAAATCAAAATCTCTAACCATTGGCGCGCGAAGACGTGTTGTGTGGCCCACGCACTCAAACGTATTTTTAAACATAGTTTCTCTTTATTACGTTATTTTGTATGGAAATTTTGTTTTTGTGAAATGTAGAAAAAGAAACCTTATAATGTAAACACTTGAAACTCAAGCTACCCCATGCCGAAAACTTTGGTGGACCACTGATGGGCAACTAGCGACCTCTTGGTAAAAATTGGATGATCTGCGGTGACCCCGCTTCCGTTTCGAAAATTATGCCACCAGCGGCTGAGTCGCGACGAAACTTCAATGTACCACAAAATTATTAACCCAAAATATGTTAAATCGCCTATATGTGTAATCTGTTTACATTAAATTGGGTCTAAAAATACTAAAAAATACCCCGGGATGGGCGCGAACCAAGAACCTTATGATTATTAGACGCGTGTTTTCCGACTTCGCTACGGCACGTGTTCTTCCGGACGTGATGAAAATGCATTTTATCATGAACATGACTATAACCTCACTATCACCATCTGACTCTGCCACATTGACAGTTCCTTATAGGAAACAAATTCTTCTTCATTCATTTCTACTGTCAGTCTTACATTTTGCTGAAGCATCCGAAATTTCGATCCTCATATCGTTCAGAAACTGACACCTTCTTCTCCCTCTCTATCTCCTTCACAAACTAATCCTCCAAAGTATCTCTTAATAAGGCTATTCCTTTGTAATTTACAATAGCAAAAGAACACGTCTCGTGTGCGGTGCGTTTCCCCTATTAGTTCTCACCCTATCCTGAAACAAGTTACCTCAAAACGGAAATGTCTGGCTTATATATTATTCAATATTTACAACGTACAAGAAAGTTAATTTTATTGCTTCCTTTGTTAACACTAACCATTCCAGACAAGTAAACTTTCAATTCTATAAGGGTGTTGAATGCTTAATAATATATATGACTGTCAATGTCAATGTCAATGTCATATTTGGAACATATGACATGTTTTCTTGCGTTCTTCAATTTCTTCTACCTCTCTTCAAGAAAAATTAAGTGAAAGGTCAGAATTTCAACGTAAAAGACCTAGGATTCTTTTTTCTTGTAGTTGTTCTTTTCGATAATAAGTCTGCAGTTGGTAATAACAGACTGAATGTCGGATGATAAGTTTATATTTTTAATCGTTGTCTCAAACATTTTATTCACATCTTACGTCACAACAGAAGTATCTTGTTCCTTTCTTTTGTTAAGTTTGTATCCCTTTTCATTAGTAAATTACCAAATATTTTAAACATTCATATCCGACGATATTTACGAAAATGCGAAAAGGTTAAGGAATTTCTTCATAAAGCAGAGGAGACAATTCTTCGCTTTACAGTAAGTGATGAATATATATATGTATACATACGTCATGGTAAATAAAATAGTCACTTTCATTGCAGTGAGTGCACTTCATCTAAAACATAATTGTTTTAATTTCTCGGTATTTTATAAATAATTGGTCGTCAACTCTTTTTGCAGTAGAAATGTATTTTATCAGGTATAAAATTCGTTTGGCGTATAACTTCTAATTACATGCTCATTTGTATTTATTTCTGTAATTTCACACCATCCAAGTGTTCAAAAGTTTCTAGATTTTAAACAGAGAAGTCTTATAAGTATTTGTTTCGGAACTAAAAGTACAAAAAAAAAAAAAAAAAAAAAAAAAAGCAGTATAAGCAATAACCAGTAATTTTAACACCAAAGCATTATATTTGAAATTTACTTGTGAAACAAATATTACACTTTTAAGTATTTCAAAACACATCTTCATGTTTCAAATTAAATTAAAAACATCTCAAACCGAGTAGTGACACCTGGATCTTTAAGTTTCAGAAGATCTTTAAAAAGATTGAGTGCCTCACCACGCTCGGCTACCGTAGACTCAAGTCCTTCATGCGGCTAAAGTTTAAATAAAGAAAAGGGGTATATTTAGTAATTTCCCCTTCACAGATCTGTGGGAATAGTGATGGAAACAACGCTCACGTTTTTGGACTTAGTCTCTGAAAAGGTTTCAAGGTTTTTCTGAACAGAAGTGTACCCTGCTAACAAAGCTGTATAGATGATGACAGGCTATGACTACAAATACGCTCCTAATATAATATCAGTTATAGTGATTCAATATATCACGATCTATGCAGAACATTTGATCATAGCACTATTTGACAGAAATTACATTTCTAATTTAACCGAGTGAATGGAAAATACCTTTTAATTTTCATTAGGAAAGCGACACGTGTCTGTGTTCATTTGTGTTTCTCCATCCAAACATTTTTTCGTTCTCCCTCTCTTTGACCTTCATTTCATGAAGATAACTATCAAATTCGGAGACCGCCGTTAGTGGAAGAATAGCCGAGGTGTTATAGGTGCTGCTACACCAATCCCAAGTTCCTAAGTTCAAATTCACTCTGGAGGAACATAACATTTAAATTTAATTTCTTTCCACATAGTGAATGATAAATTCTCTTTACTCAAAGTTCTCCATCTAGAGTTGAGTTGCAATAATCACTCACATTAACCAAGAGAAAGATAGAGTGGATATAGATCTTATTGAAATATTATCAAGATCATTTATCCATTTTCACGTTTGTTTCGTTTAGTTCATTTTTGTTTATTCTTCTTTATGAAATTATAGTTCTCGCTTGCTTAGATTATAACAAGGGATATCAATGCCATATTTGGAACATATGACATGTTTTTTGTGGTTGCAATATTTTTCACAGTTTGAATTTTACGCACCGCACATCTTGTTTTTACTTTCTTAGACTGTACTTTTTTCGATTGCGCTTTCCAAACACACCGGAAACCAATAATATAACACCGGGAAATGTTCTTGTTAGTTTTAATGTGTAAATATCACATAATAATAATAATAATAATAATAATAATAATAATAATAATAATAATAATAATAATAATAATAATAATAATAATAATAATAATAATAATAATAATACGTTTTTAAACAATGCAAACAATGGTGGTTTTATGAGGGTCAAATCATCCGGCAGAACATGATATTTTATAAAGTTTCATTATATATATATGAAAACTGAAAACTAACAAAAGTAAAGGTAAAGTTGAAACGAATAATGTAAGACATTCAGAGATTTTACGAAATACTGTAACCTGTGAAATAAAATTGATGTTTGACCAACAACGTTTTTCCCAGGCATGTCTCAGGTTTAATAAGGTTTTTTTTGTACTTTTTCATGTTATCAATCGCTCTGTGGATACTAAATTGTGCCTTCTACCTGATGTTTTATTCGTTGCAGAGGCATGGATATTTTTCTATATTTTGCTGTTTGGTACACTGACATTTTTCTAGCAAACTAGTGCATTTGTTAAAAGACTAACTTAGTTCTCAATCAACCAACCTTAATGATATTGTTGGTTGTCTAACGCTTCAAGATGTGAAAATTTGAAGATTGAATGCACTTTTGCTCGTGGTAATACCTATCCATACTATCCTATCCTTAATAAAGCACTACTTGTATATAGAGTGGCTGTACCTTCCCTTGAGTGGCACAAAGGATGGGTAACTTCTGTCAAACTTCCGAGTGGATGCCCTGAGTAATTCGAAGAATATCTTTATCGTCATTACCGATTTTACTCAAACAACTAGATTTTTGACAATGTTTCATCCACATTTACCTTATGTGTTGTACATAAGCTCTTCATTATGTCTTTGCAATAAGCTTTCAATTACACATCCCCCTATTAATGTTTTTGAGATATATGGACATATATATATTTTTTTTCATTGACTTTAATGTTTATGTTTCGTCATTTTAGACTATGTTCCATTCATTTTAGAACCATTCCTTTTTCGAATCTATATAGTCTCTTCTATATGTAAGCTGAATTTTAGTCATCTACCTCTTTTGGATTTTGAGGGAAGTTGAGAATTATTATTATTATTTTTCATTGATTTTCCATTGATTTTAATGTTTATATTTTCTGATTTTTGACTACTATGTTCCATTCTTATTTTAGAATAATTTGCTTTTGGAATGTAGAATTTACATAACCTCTTCTATACTTGAGCTGATTCTTCAGCCATCTCCCTGTTTTGGTTTTCGAGATATGATAATGAATTATTTGTTCATTTATTTTCCATTGACATTAATATTTCGTGATTTTGTACCATATGCCACCCATTTTAGGGTAATTTGCTTTCGGAATATAGAATCTACATAGTCTTTTCCATATTTCAGGTGACTTTCAACCATCTTCTCCAAAGTCTATTCACATCATAGCAATCGGATAGGCCCTTTTAAGTGCTTTAGATATTACATTATTAGACCTACAGTACTTCAAACTAAAATTTCTTTGACATCTGCTGTTCATTTATAGAAGCATCAAGTGAACTTGATTAAAAAAAAAAAAAATGCAGTTTCAAAATCATGGTAAATATAAGCTTGGCTTAGAGTTTGTTTGCATTGCATTATAATATGTAGTATTTGTTACTAACAAATTTATTTAGTAATCACTTGAACACATACGCGTGTTCTTACTTCTTTTTAATAAATAAGGAGCAACAAAACAATAAGATATGTAACAATTTTTTTATGTTGTATTATTTTATGGATTTTCTGTAGAACAAAGCTGTTCTATCAACTTCAATATTTTAAAACATGGGCCGGGGTGAACTCAGTGGTCGAGCGTTCACCTGCAATGCATGGGGTTCCTGGTTCTATTCTAGCTTCCGTCAAATGGGGTTTGTGGTGAACAAACACCGTGTGCATGGGCTTTCTTGAGTTTCTCCAGTTTGGTCCCACTTCCTTCATTCCACCATTTCATTCATTCTCATTATCAGTGTCTCCTTTAGCCTAAAAGACATACTTGTTGGACGTAAAATTGAAAGATTCGTATTTTAAAACAGTAACACCATTTGTTTCGGCGACGGGGACTATACTCAAAATAATAAACCTCAAGAAAGAGTTGAATCTTTTCTGGAGGCATGTAAGTGCTCTTGGGCTATTAGTCAGGTTAAACTATTCATTTCCATGTTTCGAATGCAGGCATTGCATTCATCTTCAGGCATAATTATGAAGATTCCATAGATGTGTTGACATATCTATGTAGTGGCATGACTATGAATTGAGTCCTGTGATTTTCTAAAGGAAACTCTGCCTCCTGATTGGCCTTTTTCGAGCACCTATCTTCTGTTCGATCCAGATGGGACTAAGTTGAAACCCATTGTCTCTATAGAGATTGTTTCACATGAGATAGCTATGACTTCCTTTATTATTATCTCCCCAAAATTGCTCCATTTAGCTACTAAGTTAGTATCTGTAAAATTGATATCATGTACCAGCTGTACGCTGTGCTCTGTTAGTTCTAACTTTTCCAATTGTTGGTCTGATGTAGCTATTATGTTTTCTTACATTTTTTTTTTTTTTTGGTACGTCCAATTTGTTCTATGTATAATCTGTCACATTCACAAGGGATACGATATGGAGTGTGCAAACACAGGTTATTCTTTACTTATTTAAGTAACGATCTAAATTGGCTGGAGATTTGTGATTAATTTTTATCCTTTGTATAGTAAGTATCCTGCTGAGTTTACCAACAGTGTATTGGAGAGATAGCCACTCTCACTCACGATGGTTCATAAGTAACATCCTAGGCGTACCCAGAATTTTTCATATGGGCGTGTACAATATCAATTAAAAGAGAGTTTTTCATATGGATTTACACAAAGGTAATTAAACCAAAACTTTTCATATAGGTGTGGATAAAGATAATTAAACAAGAACTTTTCGTATGGATGTACACAAAGGTTGATGTCCACGCATTCTCTCGCTGAAACATTTTTACGTGCTTATTTGTTAGATTTTGAGTGTACTAAAGTAAGTTAAAGTATTACTTCAATGAATTCAAGAACTACAAATAAAATTTTAGATTGCATGGGGTTTAAAGAAAGGTTAAACCATTTTGTTAGGAGGTACACAGGTACACACGGCACAGTCTGTAGCTACACGTGTAGCACCATTATACGACAGTGATTTGTAACGCCACAAACAACACTTGATCAGAATAAATGTATTCAGGAATACATTATTAATGTACAAGGATGTGGAAAGAGCAAAGAAATAAAACAAAACATAGATGCTATACCAGAGAGTTTTATTTATTCTTGATAAAATTCAACGTACAGAAAAGATAAAATAATTTAAGGATAAGCATTAACTACTCACTCTTTCTCTCTATCCTTAGGCTTCAAAATAGACCTACCATTTGTATTTAACCTTATTTACATAACGAATACAAGATGTGGAACCTTTCTTCCCTCGTAGGCCAATTCAAGGCATACAAAGGATTACGTCAACAATGCTGACGTCACAAAAACGTCATACATGCAAATAACACAGCACTTGTATATAGTGAAGACAAAAGGTTAACAATTATGAGAATAGTTGACGCTCAAAAAGTAAATTTGTATATATATATGTATATATATTTTGTCTCTTATATAAAGATATGTCTTTAAAATAGAGGGAAAATGATATGTATGTTTTCATGTATACTGTGATATGTGTTTAAGTTCTCTTAGAATGTTTCTGATATGTATCGACTTGGCATATTTCTTAGCTGCCAAAGATGTTATGTATGTCTGTAGGTGTCATGTATGTGAACTATCTGTGTGTTTACGTGTACTTTTTTTTTTAATTTTAAAGAACTAATTTGATGCAGCTTTTAAGTAACGCTATCATGCCTGTTATGCTTAAATATACACTAGGCTAGTTTCGTTCTTAAAGCTTGCAAAACAATGGCGTGCGTTTGAAAGTAAACTCAAAGAGTGGGCTTCATCTTTATTCTAGATGATATTGCGTTGATCCCTCCCACTTAATAAGTTGTTAATAAGATTCAGCCCGCCTCAAGAGTTTTCTGTTTGTACGCCACTGACATTGCAGCGATGGATACTATTGAGTGAAGCGCCATAGAGAAAGTAAACCATTGTTCAGTGCTTGACAAACAGACAGACATTGCACTATAGGGAAGTAAACGGCAATACAACACCAACATCAATAATTATATATATGTATTATATATATTTTTTACGATGAAAAATCGACAGACGTGGTGTGTCCTTATTTTTCTTTGCACAGGGTCAAAGTTCATGATTCTCTTAATCGTCATGTAGTAGTTACACTGTATGTATATATCATACTCAAACTACATGGTACTTCTTTAAATCTCATCATATATTTCATGTATATTTATGAAGTACTTTGTTGTAGTCGTCTAGTACCTTGCACAAAGTTACTTCATACTTCTTATCTTATATAAGTGCCCACCCATTATAAGTGTTTTACCTCTGGAATCCTTTCTTCTTCGTATATATTGAAAACAAAAGAAGCCATGTTTGAAATAATAATTCTCTGCGCGCTTATATATACTTGAGAAGAAAGGATTCTGTTTAGATGAAATAAAAAAAAACAACATATGATACGCATTACTCAAGAGGTAAACTTACACTTAATAATGAATGATTTCATATACATGCTTATACAGGGATACAATATGCTTAAACAAGCACTCACGCACGCACACACATACAACACACATTCTGTTTTCTTTGAGAAAAATGCCTCAGCCAGTAGGTTTTTCCTCAGTCAGTTATAAGAAGTTGGGCAAGTGTGACGAGATTCGCATCGCAATTGTTTCCTTGCTTAAACAAGTACATACAATGAACTAGATTATATAAATTCCTTTGTCGGGAGAATCTTACTATATCATATATATATGTTGGTGATATATAATGTATATATATATATATGTGATATATTTATACTTTAGTTTAAATTACGTGCCGTACATTTATGTATATATATAATTTTAGCACGTCACTCACAATAGCAACATAAGGGTTTCGTTGGAAACTTTAAATACGAGGTGCATTTGTAATATAATAGGGGTAATACTATAGGAATGTGTACGGGAATTTAAAAAAATCACATGTCGCACATTATCTGTTTAAAAAAATGTTAATGATACCATGCTTTTTTTGTTTTCTTTGTGTTGAATCATTTATTTTCTTAAATGATTGAATGCTCCGGCCTTAGCGGTGATCCTCTTTTCACCTGCTGTGTGTTCTACATCATCCTTGACCTGGTCAGTAGCCACGGGACCAATGCAGATGAGAGGATCCTTGAAGTAAGAGCAAACCTGACGAAGAAACAATAATAAATTACTTCAATATTTAAAACAAATTAAGAATTACATAGTACATCACACAATAGAATAGTTGTAGTAGTAATAACAGTAATAATTATGATAGTAGAAGTATTGGTAGTAGTTGTGACGGTGACATCAGTCGTAATAGTACTATAAGTAATGCTGAAAAACTAAAATTAAACACGTTTATAGACACTGTTGAAGTATCTAGCGAAAGTGACATTTTTTTTCATGCTAAATAAAAGCAAAGGAAATTCAAGAAAATTTTATACGTATCCGATAGAATAATAATTCTCATAAATTACGAGGCTTGACATCATAGACAGTACTTTAAGCATCAATTATTGGATAGGTTGAGAAATGAACGTGTTAAGTAGTTGAAGAATAGAATATTAACTATAGAGAAATGCTTAAGATATGATAATTTGTAGGATGTATAGCATTTTAATAGAAATGCAATTAATTGTTCAGGTGTAAAACGCTATTTTAATATAATTATTTTAGAAATGCTAGTTATCTTGGTACTATTGCAGTGACAATATTGCTTAAATATAAAAACAAAAATTATAGAAATAGAAGAAATGGAAATATGTTTTCAAATGTTGGTTTTTAAAGTATTCGTTAAACTTACGTAAACTAATCAGTGAAGGACCAGGATTTCACAATATCGGGGAAAAAATTACAAAATAATAATAATAATAATAATAATAATAATAATAATAATAATAATAATAATAATAATAATAATAATAATAATAATAATAATAAATAAATAAATAAATAAATAAATGAATGAAAATTGGAGGGAATTTCATAAACTTCTTGCTATATTGTTATTGATTATTAAGTTCTTCAAAATGAAGGTGAATTTTCATGTTTTTTGAAAGAGCTTTTTTAAAATTTAACATATCAATTTGTTTCGTAGAACTATCATTACTTTGAAACCTGAGATGAACATTAATTTACATTATTCTCTTCTGAAATCTGAACGAACTGTCGTCCTTTGTGCAGATTTGTAAATTTGCACAGGAAATAAGAACTCTAGCTTCAAGGTTTGAACAGAAGTAGTAAAAGAACTTAGCTACTACTTACAATAGTACATTAAATGAGACAGAAATAAACAAGTTGAAATGAGTAACTTAATACAAATACTAGAAGGAAATTATCTACAGTGTTTGAAGTAACTAGGAGAAAAAGATTAAAGAGTGTTTTCTAATAAGGAGCGGAAATTATAGTTTAGTTTCTTACAACAATTGTATAGCCTTACAGTGTGCGATCAAGTGTATAAAATAATACAAAAATCAGGTCGAAATTCTGATAAACTAAAAAAAAAGAGAAGATTTCTTATGAATAAATTGGAAATAGTTTGATTGTTAAATATACAGGGTGTATCAAAAAGGACTTTACAACTCTGAAAACCCATATAAATTTCTTTATTTAACTTACAGGCATGGTTTTGATGTCATTTTGTAGCAAAATACATCTAGCTTTTCTACCCTATACGTAAACAGGTTCAGTGTGGCTTCCATTGGTGATGCGGCACACACGGGGTCGTGCCGTAAAAAATCGGCGCCCAGGGCGAGAGTATACGACGGCGCCCCCATACATATATTCCAAACAAGTTTTCCTATCTTTTTTCCTTTTTTTTCCCGAATTTTTCGCCCCCTTATTTCGGCGTCCGGGGCCGTCGCCCCGATCGCCCCCTTCCCACGGCACGGCCCTGGGCACACATCCGATTTCTACATGTCTTCAGACGTACGGGGACGACCTGAAGATTTGTTGTGTCTTATCGAACATCCAGTTTCTATAAAACACTTATGCCACTGATAAATAGTAGGCCTACTTGGAGGATCTGTACCGTACTTCATACGAAAATTACGTTGCACAGTTGGGGCAGACTTGGATTCTTCAAACCAAAACACACTGGTAGCACGCTCGGAACCAGTAAAGGCAGTTATCTTTGCTGTAACTGCCACTAGCACTTCCAGTGGCTTGTTTCTGAATTAGTGTACTACATGAGTCAAAACGTGATGCATTTTGCTACAAAATGACACGAAAACCATGTCTATAAGATAAACGAATATATCAATGTGCGTTTTCAAATTTGTAAAGTCCTTTTCATATAAATGTATATTAAATTAAAGTTTTGTTTTCCATCTTTATGTTTTTATGTGGACGATAAAAATGCAAGTTTCGATTAAAACATAACGAAAAAGGAGATGGTATTAAAAGAATCTCTAATGCCAGAAGGGTAAGACGGCACGCCTTCTTTTGCAGCTTAATGCCGCATAACACTAGACTATTTGTTAGGAATGCCTATTATGAAAAAAGTTAACAAAGGAGAGAATATTCGCCATCTTTCTTTCTTCGCCCATTTATTTATACGAGAATGTATGGATTATTTTCTTTCTTATGTGAAATCAACTGGAATTGTAATGATATTTACTCATTTCTTCTATAAGTCCAATTAATTGCCCATTGTTTCCTTAAAATGAATGTGCGTTACATATACAGGGTGTTTCAAAATAAATATCGGGGTTTTAAGGTTTTGTAGTATTTATTACATTTAACGTACAATTATAAATAATACATTAAATGAAGGAAAAACTTAAATAGTTTTTGCTACCAGTGTTCAATGTGAGTACCATTCGTCATTCAATTTGAGTACACATCGAGTCGATAGGCGAGTTCTTCCCAAACCTTGATCAGTATGTTTAAAGTAATTGTTGCAACAAGTGGTTCAACCCTCTTTCTTAATTCCTCAATCTCCTTAAAATTGTTCAAACAGACGTCACGTCACTGGAATTATAAATTCATGACTAGCCATCCGAATTAATTTCTCGGGACTACGCGTGAAAGGCTTTTTCTTACTCGTTTAACACCTTCTTCGCTCACACTTGGTCGTCCCGTATTGTTCCTTTTGCAGACAGCCAATGATACCATCTACGGATGTTATTATCACTTGCTGGATTGCGATTGAACTTAATACAGAAAGTACCTTGCACTGTAACTACAGATTTAGTCTTTGCAAAATGTAAAACCCAGAAAGCTTTCTGCTCACTAGTCGCCATATTTGCTACTAGCGCTTTCTAGCGGCATACAGAGGAAACAGTGTATGCGCATGCGTGCGTGCAAAATTATTTGATTTGCTCTTTCATTTGATGTATTATTTATAATTGTAAGTTAATTCTAATAAATACTACAAAGCCTTAAAACCTCGATATTGATTTTGAAACATTCTGATTTTTTATATCATTTAAATTCAATTTGATTATTATATATTTAATTTCCTGAAAGTAAATGAAATTTCAAAGAAAATACAACAATCATTCCCCATATATAGTAAATAAATCAATTGTCTGAAAGACAAAGCTATAGCAGAAACATTCAACACCGTTAAACTGAATTTTACTATGATACGTCTATCAATAACAAACCAATTTTTCACCTTAAATTTTCAGATTTTTTAAACAACAAATTTTGTTGTGTTTTAACTGAGAACTTCCAGTAAAACGGACCTCTGTCAGCCCATAGCAGAAAAACTACCAGTTTCGGAGTTTTCCACGCATTGAGATTTTTAATCACGAAGATGGAAAACAACAACATACAGGGTTCGTCTGTAAAGTAGTGAGACTGGCCGCCGGGGGGATTAGATTTGTAATGGTGGGGTGTCTAGCCTAAACAACGTATTGAGCGAAAATCGCGTCCGAGCTCTCACATTGTGAGGATCATGTGTGACGCGAAATCTGTCCGTGAGTTTTTGTCACTTCGGGACGAACCATCAACACTGTTTTCTACAAAGAAGTCCTTGCACGCTTGCATAGAGCCGTCAAACGAAAACAAACGGATATTGCCGATCGCGGGAAGCTCCACCACGACAACGCTCCAGCCCACACCACCTTCATTGTGACCGCGTACCTGGCTCGGATAGGGGTTGCAACCTTGCAACAGCAATTGTAAAGTCCCGATGTGAGCTCGCCAGACATTTTTCTGTTCCAAAGCTCAAAAGAAGCCTGAAAGGTCACCGTTTTGAATATGTTCCCACCATCAAAGGCCTGTCACAGAGTCTCTGAAAGAGGTTACGGCAGCTGACCTCTGCTGTATATAAATCGTTTAAGAAAGAAGAAAACTAATAATTTTACTAAAGCTACAAAGTGATCTTGTAAGCTTCACTGTTTTTATAAGAGACAGAAATAACACTTTAAGAAATAAAACAAGTAGAAACAGGCTAAAAATAAAATTAAATGGCTAAAACAGAAATGGGTTATACCGAATTCCAAGTTGGGGCTGCAGTCAAATCAGCCCCCAACAAATATGTTATTTTATATAAAAATAAAATAAATAATATTGTAACAAAAATAATCCAAAAATCAACGTCAATTCAAACAAACATTGTAAGAAATCAAAGCTCTTACGAAACACTTTGCCCTGAAAAAGAACAAAAATAGTTGAGAACTTGAACACGTGGGCGAAAAGGAACCCCTGTTTGGCACTTGTAAAGTTAAGCTGTAGACCGATGTCTCATACAATCTCAGTATTAAAAAGGAACGTTAATCTCTAAACCAATCAAAAACAAATCGGCAGAAATTATCTGTTTCCTCTAATCAGGGATATAACCACTGAGTTTAACTAGGAAGGACCCATCGTTTTTGAGGGGGACCAGCTAAAATGTACAAATCAAACAAAAAGTGTATTACAGCTAGTGATTTTGAGACCTGAAAAAGAAAGAGAAACAGAGAATTTTGGCTTCCGTCCGGAATACTAAAAACAATGCTTTTTAACTTTCGTTTTGCTTTTTCTCCGTAAATATTATGTACCAAATAGTATTTATTATGCTTAACCAATTACTACTGTCCCGTACCAAACGTTAGCCTATATCTTTGTGCATAACTATTTCAATTTAAGTTCTTGCACACGAAACCTATCTACATAAGACTGGTTTTCTTTGAAATTTCACTAATTTTTTTTAAGATCCCCTGACAAAAATATGTAGTTATTATCCGTGACTAAAAAACATCACAATTATTATATTAACAGCTATATCTCACTTCCAACTGAAAAACAATAAAAACATTGTTTTTCACCAAATTTTCCATCTATTAAATGTTTTTTTTTTTAAAAACACTAGTTACAGCATATAAAAAAATATAATGTACTTAAAAATCAATTTAGTACCACTCTTTTATGGCAGTATTTATAGTACCTTGTTAAAACGTTTGTCTTCAAACTGTCAAATATAAATCACAGTAAATTGTGTAATCTGCTGTCACAGAAAAAAAAATAGTATTTCTCAAAGTCCATTTGTTTATTATGCAGTTTATGTTGACACAAATCTAAAGAAGAATTAAACACACACACACAAATATAAATGGTGTGGAATAATATAATTCCACTATCTAAATATTATCAATTGTAGCAGATGTGGTAGCAAGCTGTGCATTTGGCCATTCCTTACACGAAAGAAATATACTATTTTCCGATCTGTAAATAATTTAGCGTAAATTATTAATTATTTGTAAACTTCGTTATTTTCAAATAACTGAAGCGAGGTAATCTTACGATGATGTTTTAAAATTTGGTCATTTGGGAGAAAATTATTTGGGAGCCGTGGCCACGATGACCCCGTGGCTACACCCCTGCCTCTAATTATTCTGCTTAAGAGTAGCTTTTACATCGGTTTGGTACATGTCATTTACAAATTATTATAGCAATAAATTTAATATTAAATGACATTAACACATAATGGAAAAGACTGTTCAAAAATTTGGCATATATCAACTCATACAGCTCATTGAGCCAAACAAAATGACATACCAGAGGGTAAATTTCAATGCGTAGTTTTCGAGAAAATAAACAAAACCAAAGTTTTATGCTGACATAAAAGTTGATACTATATGAGAATTACGACACCTTTTCAGGCGACTAAATAAATTATAAAATATACCTTCATTAAGTATTTGTTTTAAGACTAGCAAGATGGCAGCACACAGATAATGATAGTTTATATTAATCAGATATAACATAAACTATCACTAAGAGTTAAACTCTTGTTATAAATAGTATTTTACGGCATGTTGTACAACCGTAAAATGTGTAAACAACTTATCAATAGACTATGTCATTGAATGGACTCGTAGGAAAGCAGAAATTACAGTGAATCACCGAGTAATTGAACCTGGCAGATACTGACATCCAATACTTGAAATGATTTTGAAATTTTAATATGGATTTAAAAATTTATTTAAAATATCATTTACTTTTAAGTACCTCTTATCTTTTTTTAACTATACACCAGCAGAATATCTAGTTTTCCTATTACAACATTTTGCCTTTATTTGATTAGTTAAATGCTACATATCAATTATTCATGATCAGGTGTAACACACAGTTGAATAGACCATAGGAAATTACACTTACTTTCCGTGGTGCTTGCCTATGGCGTCTCTGAACCTGGCAACAAAGTCCCTTGGTTATGTCACAATCACTGCTCATGGTGCAATCGTCACCTGAAGAAAAAGACACGAAATGTATATTAACAAATCACTGTTCTTAAACTATATGTACTCACAATTGTACAGTTACTTTCTAATCATTCACCAACACACTTTTTTTAGGTAAAATATAGGAAGTAGGGTTAGCAGTAATCAGGAAATATGCACAGGAATTATAGAGGAAATGTATTTTTGCTTAAAGTGGCGTCCTAGTGTATTCTGTTTACATGTGTTCATACTATTTAAAGCATAATAATGTTTATCAGTACTTTCATACTTTGTAATGAAGGAAACTTAGACACAAAATGGCACTGGCCATTATGATTGATACAACCAAGTTAGAATAACCGTCTGTAAGATTCGTATCTGTGACGTATGTTATAACAAGTGTATTATATTATCCAAAATTTCAGGTTTCTGAAAAGACTTTTCGTAAAGACAAGAAAGAATTGGGCAAGTTTGAATTCCAGTTTGACCGTCAGATGCTAATACATTTATTGGATATACAGGGTATCTATAACCTTTTGGATCAAAGTTATACAGGTGATAGAGGGGTCCAATATACGCATTTTGATATAGGAAACCGAGGGTCGAAAACGGCTAGTACAAGCGCCATGCCATCTTTAAGTTGCAGTAATCTGTGGGAACATGTACGACGTTTCAATAACAAACGTGTTTATGAAGTCTTTGTAACCTGCTTTATTGTGCTCATCACTACATCTAAGTATATAAAGTTTAGTACAAACACACTACTGCACCAATGTACGTACCATAAACTCACAGTAACTGTACAAAGTGACGACCACTAACCTCGATTCGACGCCTAAGGAAATTTGGCCTCCCTAGTTCAAATATGCTCGCGTCTCTTGCACAATCAAGTAGGCAGCTAGAACTCTTGCAAGCAAGTCCTCCTTGGATTCTATTGACGAGTCATACACCAAGGACCTTCTTTCCTTCGTGAGGTACTATCTGAACTATTGGAGACTGTACTTCTAGATGTTCACGTGAGAATATGGGTGCAACGTGACGGCGCACCTGTTCACTACGATGTGGATGTTCACCATTATTCAGATACAACCTTCCCTAATCGCTGGATTGAAAGGGGAGGCCCCATCCAGTGGCCAGCGCACTCACAGATCTCAACTCTCTCGATTTTTTTCTTTAAGGACACATCAGTCCTCGGTGTATGAATTACCTGTAGAATCCGAGTAAGGCAAAGTTTCCTTAGGCGTTGTGCTACGTGCGTTGAGGTTTGTGGTCGTCTTGTGCAGTTACTGTGAGTTTTTGGTACGTACAGTGCAGCAGCAGATTGTTTATACTAAACCTTATATACTCAGATGCAGTATTATGCACAACAAAGCAGATTACATCGACTTGATAAACACATTTGTTAAAGTTCGTACTTGTTCCCACAAATTGCTGTAACTTCAAGATTGTGTGAAGCTTGAAATAACCATTTCCGACCTTCGGTTTCCTATCTCAAAGTGCGTATATTAGACCCCTCTATCACCTGTATAAATTTGACCCTAAAGATTATATATATCGTTTGTTGGTAGTACACTGAGAAAAATCCATTCTCCAGATAGCGGTATATTGTAGAAATATACGGAATCCTCTTGCTTACTACAGAAATCAGTATGGAGCATACGTTATCCGTATGCTACATAGGCACTACCCTTAGGTGTTACATCATGCCGTTGCAGGATGTCTGACATCTAACAGTTTTCCGTATATCACATGCATATACTTATGTTACATTCCTCAGTTATATGTTATATACGTCCATTTGTATGTGAGATCCTGACCGCCTTCATTGTTTCATACGGAAAGCACGTATAGATGGAACACTTATACAGAAAGTATTATAAAACATGCGTTTTCAGTTATACGTCTGCTGTACGTTAAGTCCAAAAACTACAAGAATTATGCATGTAACCTATCTTTTTAAGTACCCCACCTACAATTTTTTCTCAGTGTAGATATAAATACACATAAAAATAAATATATACGTTAAAGAAAGTCACTCCTGTAGATATGCATGCATCGTATAAAAGTTTCAAAGCCGCGATGGAACATTCTAACTCCTTTCTAAATTGCCCAGAAAACCCTTAATATCCTATGGTTATACCATATACTCTAAAGGATATTAAGATAATGGAGGTGATTGACAATGGAAGAGTTGGTAGAATTAGAAATTAGGAGAAAATGGAAGACCCAGGGAAAACTTACAAAAATATTGCCCTCCACGAACTCACTTGACTTGGATGTAATCAGACTCTTCGCACCATATCACTGAGACATCGTACTCCGTAAAGCAGTATAGAGTCATGGCTATTGAGAGTCCGAGAATAATCCGAGAGAACGCGGGTAGCGGAAAGAATTCTAAAAGTGCAGACAAAGATTAAGAAAAGAAACATTTTATTTGAATATTTCCAAATATTACGAAATTTGTTTCAAAAATGAAATATGTTTCTTCTAATAGACTGATTAATGTTGCTCAACGTGTTTTACTACTTTTAAGTAAGGGACGAATCTATTCCTTTATTATTCACCAATTTGAACTCAATGGGACAGACTTATCTGAGAAGTCTACAAGCATGCACACAGCAAGTTGAATAAAAATAGGGTTTCTTTGTGTAAGAAAATAATCGTGAAGTAGACCAATACAGAAACAGGTGTCTCAAATTGTAGAGTGTAACTTATGTTCGCTTCAAGTATTTTTAAATGATTTTATCCTAATTACAGCACATCATCTGAAGTCCTAAATCTTGTTTCAGGTCAATATTAGATGGAAAGTAGCAACGAAATTTAATATTTCGTTTACTAGTTTCCTCGGAGGATATAATATTTTGGGAATATGGAGCTGTATATATAAACGATAATGGCTTTAAGTATCCGAGAGAGGCAGAGGAAACTAAAATAGCCCTGAAGATGAACGAAAACACAAAATTTTGTGGTAGCTATGGAAACCGTAACTGGAAGAGAGCCCAAGAGACTCCAGTCGATACGAAATGAATGAAAGAAAGGAAGACAGGAAATTATTATGAGATTAAACATCATGTTATATTAAAAAAGAGTACTAAAGTTTCTACTACTTAAATAGATAATATTAACCTATGATTACCGACGGCGTAAATATGTCTTCAACATTGGGGGGCACGGGTAAGATCGTTCCCATAAACTTATATTTCTTTTTTTAAGCGGTGTTCAAAATAGTTATGAAGTTGAAAAACAATGTTTTGTAGGATCAGGGGAGCAAAGTTGTCCTCAACATTGGGAGGCGGGCAGATTTGAAGCTTATTCTGAGGAAGGGGGGGGGGGGCAAATGAGACTCATATTACGGTAGATGAATCTGATTTCTGAGGTGAACGTTTGTATATTATGCATTATATAAACGAAGTATTGCAAATGAAACAAGCCAAGGGACATAAATTTTACCTCACTTTCCTTTGTAGAGTCCGACACAAATAACCACATTTCACTTCAAAAATCAGTTTTCAAAGTGGCAACTTGTTACTACTTTATTTATAAAGTCTTTCGCTACATATTAAACATTTTATTCTTTTTCATAAAAAACAACTCTAGATGTTAATAACTAGTAATATTTTGGAGAGAAAATCGAGGTAGAAATGCCCAATTTTTGTCCTATGATTTTTCTGAAAACAAATCAATCACAGGAACAGTTTATATTGCACACGATCTACCGAAGTTAACCGATCTTGATCAAACTTGGCGTGGAGGGAGACTTTGCTTTGCTTAGTGAGCATCTAAAATGTTTTTCTGTGTGGACCTTTAGTCCCCGAGTTATTGATCATCAAAGTTGGAATTTAAATTTAGAACGTGACATATCTAGTTTTATACTCCTCAGGTTTAGGTCCTTTAGACTAAAGAGAGAGAGTGATTTTGAAACAATATCTATAGTGGAAACGTGGGAGAATCCCGAGAAAACCCACGGACACGATGTTGCCCACCACAAACTTGTATCAGCTTCACACTATCTGGTGCCGTTTTCGTTCTTTACGATAAAAGTTGAAACCAGAAATTACTAATTAGAACCATTTCCGGTTTGAGTAGAGAGTTAAAGGAGTAGATGGGAAATATTCTTGGGACACTGAATCGATTGCAAAAAATAATCGCTTCTCGATATCTCTTACCCTTTTTGCACAGATGGACGGACGGGCAGATTACAAAAGCCGTTCTATAAGACTTCCAACACTTGTGATAACAGTTTATAAGTCTAATAAATGGTCCAGCAGAGCACGGAATGACCTTGTACGTGAGTTTGAGATTGTTTGTGCCAAGGTAAGTCTGGCCAAAATTACAAATTTGTCGCATAATTCTAAAGATCACTTAGAAACTGCTTTCGTTGTTTACTTAAAGCGTGCTACGACTCACTTCTACGTACACTGTCATAAGATGACGAACTCGTGTTTTTCGGTGATTATAACTTGGGCCTGGAATGGATCGACAACAAATATGAGATATCATCAGACGCAAATTACGACTTTTCATGGACTGCTTTATTCACGGATTCGCTGTGGGGCAGTATAATATGCATAACTCACGCATAAACAACTTAGGTTATGTCATCTCAATTTTAACCTAAATTGTACAGCGGGCCGAAGATTTTCGAACATTAGTGTTTATTTTATACTACCTAAAACTGTATGTGGGAACGAAAATGAAATACTATCTATTTTTTGATATTTTTTCTATACTGCCACTGGCACTTTATTACCATTATTATAGCGTAATATCCCACATGGTACTGTATACAAACAATACTTTGCGCTTGTGTTTACAAACACCACCACATGGTTTTATATCAGGATACTACGCGCTACGTAGATTCCCTATAACCAGCAGACGACGGAATTCTGGCTCCTGCTACGAAGCAGACGATGGCATCGGAGCAACAGCGCCACCGCCGCCTGGAGGCCTATAAATTCGGCAGCAATCAACGGACCAGTACCATAATTGGATGTAATTGCAAACATAGTGCATCGAGCGTGTTTGTGCTCTTGGAAATTGCATGATTTTCGGAAGAAATAGCGACATTTCCTTATTTGAACTATTGAAGTCTAGTGATTCAAAAGTTTCCAGTTTTTACGTGTTCTTAGTGCGTTTTTCGCGAGTGAAAATCTGTGCAAGTGACAGTGTGCATGCTGCAGGAAGTAGATATCAGTAGCTAGCACATTAGTCCTTCATCCACATGGCAGCAGAGGGTCAACTACCGTAGTTGTTCCAAAGCGCGGAGGGAAAGAAAACGCCTCGCTCCGCATGGCTGGTTCAAGCTGAAAATCCTCGTCACTGATTGGCCGGGAAGCCACGCCTCTCACCTCATATGATTGGCTGATTCTTCTCCAGACCCATTGTCAATCAGACAAGCGAAAACGACGGCTAGTGTTACCGCAGTTCGCTGCAACCAAGGTCACCGTATTGGTGTTCCTAAAACTAAAACTAGTGTTCCACAAAATCAAATTAGCTCCCACATACAAATAAACATTGAAGCCCAATTGTGTTAGTGACAAAAACAAACAATAGGCAGAAAGGAAAATCGACCGTTGCTAGCAAGTTTAAAAATCTCCCATAAACTAAAGTGTTGTACTTAACCAGGACGAGTCAGAACCACAATATAATAATTAGTATACGAACTAACAGCGGCCCTTGCAAGAGCCAGTACGACCCACTCACAACCGATTCCCTCAATAGCTAAAACCAAGTAATCATATCCAGAACTGCTACCGTTACAAGGCCAACCCACGACACAAAACTGTTGCAGCTTCCGGCCCTTTCAAGAGCCAGTACGACCCGCTCACAACCGATTCCCTCAATAGCTAAAACCAAGTAATCATATCCAGAACTGCTACCGTTACAAGGCCAACCCACGACACAAAACTGTTGCAGCTTCCGGCCCTTACAAGGGACATCCGTCTATAACCTGCCAGCAACACCAACGACCCTGCTCAGAGCCACAACGAACGTCCGACGAACACCCATGTCCAGGATAACGTCCCCAACGCTTCCACTTCAGGTGGTGTTCCCATCCCTTGCAGTGTGCCTGTAAGAAAATCTCTGGCACTCATGATCAGCTTAGTGGACCAAGTGAAAGCGCTCCACTTCACCAACCTCGGTGCGGTGCAGCGACGCAGAACATCCAATCCTCCAGCGACTAGACATAGCAGAGAACCGTAGCTCCTACGGGGAGTTTCAGAAACCAAAGAAGCGGGCACGACGTGTTCGAGAAACCAAAGGTGTGAACTCTCTCATTGAGTTTCCCAACAAATTTGCCTGCCTTGAATGCATCGACACCAGTGATGGGAACAGTTCTTCGCCCATAGAGCCAAAATTCTCCTCACCCAATAATAAGAAGGAGAACAACGATACACTCCGAAGCACATTCCACCGTTATACATTTGCGAAATTGAGAGAAGAATGACGTTCATCAAGACTATCTCAGCAGCATGCTCCATTCCGCCCAAAGTCCTCAACTCTAGTCAATTTGTCAAAATACACTTCTCCGAGAGGGAGACTTCACGAAAATAGAGGCATACTGTACGCAACATCAGTACGAATTCGCCATTGAACTTTCCAAGACTTCCAGACAAATGAAGGTGGTAATAAGAAAACTGCCAATGGGCACTGGCCCTCAGGACATCATGAATGGACTAAAATCTCCGCAATCCCCAGTTACTTCTGTGACACAAACGAGGGTACGGCCGGGCCTGATGGGGCTCACCCATTGTTTCCTCTCTTCCTGGTTGCAATGGACAAACACTTAGACAATAAAGATATATTTGAGATGAAATACCTGGTCAACTGTAGAGTGGAGGTAGAAAACTACAGAGGGCAGGAAATACTGCAGTGTTTCCGCTGTCAGAGGGTAGGGCACTCACAGTGAACATGCATAGTGGCACTACGCTGCGTGAAGTGTAAGAATTCCCACCTAATCTTCGAGTGCCCAAAGAAAAACAGACCAACCGGCGAAGTGCGTCAATTGCAGTGGAGACCACCCAGCCAACCACAAAGCAAAAGAACACAGGAAAAAACACAAAACGCCAAGTTCATCACCTCCACAACCAATGCAGCTACTTAAACAACTAACAAGACGACCAACTATACGGCAGCAGTGTCACCACCCAAACAAGCAGAACAAGAAAGACGACAAGAAGCGACTAAGAAAGCCACCACCAACCACACAACACCCGCCGCAGCACCAAGAGCGGAGACGGAAGACACCTCCAACGACAACCCAGCGTTCTTCATAGCCACCGTAAAGGACATAATGGACCTCCTCCAAAGAAGTTCTTAGATACGATGAAGACCGGGGGACGGAATATGCAAGATGGCGACTCAGGAACCAAATTTACCGTTACATTCGAGATTGTTGCCTCACTCGTGGACGATGACAACCAATAGGAGAACGAATGTTGCGCGCGACCTTAGGGTCATACATTAGAATTCGAACGGTGTTGGACAGCAAAAGCCCAAACTCGGGGGTCTTCGCCGTGAGCGTGTAGACATAGCACTGCTCACAGAAACCCATCTCAAACCCAATATATCCTTCAAAATGCGCAAATCCTACACCTTCTACCGTACCGACCGCTCAGGACCAAAAGGCGGCACAGGAACCCTAATTAAGACGTCGATTGCGCAAGGACCCCTTCCACTTTCCCACCTCTACTCCCTCGAGGGCACGGGCATCACCCTAAACACACCAGACGTTCCAGTCCACGTCATCGCAGCCTATAGACCACCTATAGCACGACTGGAGCCGGAATATCTAAGGAATCTACGAAGACTCGGCCATCTTAATAGGGGGCTATCTTAATTTTAAGCACCCCTTGTGAAACTCAAGAGTCTCCAATGCCAACGGAAACTTCCTATCCCTTTGGGGATCCTATGGTACAATTTGTACCATACGCGTTTTTCATGGTACATTGCGTTATTTCTCTACTATTTGAGCTTTTTCGTCCGGGTTTTTTCGTTTTCCAAGTCCAGAGGCCTTGTAGAAGACATTACGTATGGTTTCATACCGTCCTGCGTCCAGACATAGGAGGTGATGACGTCATAAGTCAAAAATTTCTTTTCTCATTTACTAAGCCTATGTTCAATATTTTTTGGCGGGCTTATTTTTCCACGTAGAAGATTGAAATTTTGCACGAACATTCAGTTCACCGAGTAGTATTTACCAGATTTTTTGTTCCGATGTCAATGCTAAAACAGGGGGGGAACCAGAGGGGCAAAGGGGTGAAAAAGGGATATTTTTACCCCCCAAATCCCGTTTTTCGTCATTTTCCCGCCTCACATACATGATGGGGACACGTGAGTCATACCGTCTGAAAGGCAGTTCTATTTTGAAGAGAATGACGGTCGAATCATTATCCTAGGGTAATTAGGGACGTCTCAGGGATTTTTTTGAAAAATATACTTCTATATAGGGAAAAATGGGACATGGTGGGTATATTTTTTTGGCGGGCTTACTTTTGCACCTAGAAGATTGAAATTGTGCACAAACATTCAGCCCACCTAGTAGTATTTCTCAGATTTTTTTCAGATCTCTGCATTAAAACAGGGGGGGGTCCAGAAGGGGAAAAATTGAAAAAAGGGATTTTTAGACAAAAATTCCCGTTTTTCGATATTTTCCCGCCTCACATAATGATAGAGACACGTGAGTCATACCGTCTGAAAGGAAGTTCCATTCTGAAGAAAATGACGGTCGAATTATTATTCTAGGGTAAATAGGGACGTCTCAGTGAATTTTTTTCAAAATATACTTCTGTATAGGGTAACATGGGGAATGTTCTGAATTTTTTTTGGCGGGCTTATTTTTGTACCTAGAAGATTTAAATTGTGCACAAACCTTCAGTCCACCGAGTAGTATTTAACAGATTTTTTCAGATTTCTGCGTTAAAACAGGGGGGTCCAGAGGGGCTAAAAGTTGAAAAAGGGAAATTTAGACCCAAAAATCCCTTTTTTCTGGAATTTCCCGCCTTAGATACATGATGGAGACATGTGAATGGTACCGCCTGAAAGGCAGTTCTATTCAGAAGAGAATATGGTGGACACATGTCCCTAGGGTAATTAGGGATGTCCCAGGAATTTTTTCCCTGAGATCATAGTGTTTTGTGGTAATTTGGGGCATTGTGGGAATTTTTGATAAAATTTTTCCCGCCCTTACTATTCAAGATAGAAACTTTATATTTGGCACACACATTCAGTATAATAAGTACTATTTATCAGATTTTTTTAGATGGTTACGTTCATACAGGGGGGTCCAGGGGGGGGGGCAAAGTTCGAGAAAAAAAATTTTGCCTCCGAAATTTTCACTTTGACATTTTTCCCCGCTTCTGGTATATGGTATGAGCATGCAAGTGGTACCATTTGAAAGCCAGCTCTATTCTAAAGAGAATGAGGTATGAACAATGATCGGAGGATAAATAGTGACGATACAGTAGCTGCTTGACTGAAAGTCTAAAAAATAGCCCAGAAAGCCCGGATCCGGAAAGGGTGGAATCTACGAAGACTGGGCCATCTTAATAGGGGGCTATCTTAATTTTAAGCACCTCTTGTGAAACTCAAGAGTCTCCAATGCCAAAGGAGACTTCCTATACTAGGCACTGAATTGGAACGATCTGACACCAGCAGCGCCAGTTGAGCCTATACACTACCCAAGTAATGGTGGCAATCCTGATGTCCTTGACATGATATTAACGTCCAATCTGGCACTCCTGGATGAGTGTTACTCCATAATCATATTGGCTTCAGACAACGTTCCAGTTCTCCAGACCATCTCAATTAACCATCTCCCCGCTAGAAGGCTTCCAATTATCACCACCACGGACTGGGACACCTACCGCCATCTCCTGAGCGAATTTGTGGACACAGGGACACTAGTCGACACGCCACAAGAAATTGAAGACGCGGTTGCAAACCTCACCGCCTCCATTAGATCATCCGTCAGGCTGGCAACCACAACTACCATACAGACTGAGACCTCGAACAAAAACTCCGAGGAACTCCGAGGAACCATTGCGACCATCCAACTCAAAAGATGGACACGAAAGCAGTGGCAACGAACCAAAGACCACAAATTCAAAACGTTGTAGAACAGCCTCTCCACCAGGGTGCAAAAATGTCTACAAAAGCTCAAAATTAAAAAATGGGAAGACAAACTACAAGGAATGAACTCACCCAACCAGAAGGTCTGGCGTTTAGTGAAAACCTTTTCCAGACCGTCCAGCGGCTCCAGATCATACCTCCTACAGGGACCACAGGGACTACTACACGACCCAGAAGACCAGGCGGAGTTATTCGCAAGCACGCTACAAGAAACACTGCAGCAGAGCGACACCCAGCCTGACGTCCACATACTACGAGCCGTCCACCACAGCACGGAACATACAACACTAGAAGACCCGCTAACACCGGAAGCACTCACAACTCCACGAGAGATTCAGGCAGTTCTCAAGACGATCCACCCTGCCAAAGCCCATAGACTAGACCGCATTCTATACCACCATCAACACTGCGAGAAGCTCCAAGAAAGGCAATAGTATTGCTGTGTCGCATCTACAACAGCATACTGCGTACAGGACACTTTCCCCAAAACTTGGAAGGAAGCAAAAGTAGTAATGATCCCGAAGCCCGACACAATAAGGACTAGTCCAAAATCCAATGCCCAATTAGCCTTCTATCTAATGTCAGTAAAGTATTCGAAAGAATACTTCAATGAAGGTTGCAACAGGACATCACTGACTACCAGCTAATCCCGGACCACTAGTTCCGAATCCGACCGGGACACAGTGCCAAGCATCAGCTAGTCAGAGTTGCAGAGATCATCACACAAGATTCAATGAGGACGGACACACTTTGGAAACCTTTTCCTCGACATTGAAAAGGCGTTTGACAAGGTGCGGCATGCATGGCTCACCCACAAGCTCCTTCTTCAGGCTTTCCCGCATTATCAAATACGAACCACCAGATCATACCTGAAAGATAGAACATTGAGAGTCACATTCAATGGAAGCACAACAACATCAAGGATAGCAATGGCAAAAGTACCGCAAGGCTCCTGCATATCCCCACTCCTGTACACAGTATACACTTCAGACCTCCCCACAACGCCAAACTCAACCATTGCTACATTTGCTGACGGCACAGCAGTATCGCCACTCAAACCTAAGTTACGCTACCGTGTACCTTCAACGGCACATCCAGCTCCTAGAGAAATGGACCAAGAACTGGCGTATCAAGACAAACGCGGGGAAAACAGTAGTGGTCAACTTTACCCGAAACGTAAAGAGGAGAGACATAAACCTTACAATCGGAGAAGCGGCACTTACAAGTACTGATACGGCGAAATACCTAGGTATACACCTGGACAGATGGCTCACGTTCGCAACTCACCTCCAGAACACAGCCAAGTAGATACTGCAATGCTTCACAGCACTGCTTCCGCTGTTCCTCGCAACCTCGCTATCTCTGAACATCAAGAGACACATCTACATGATATCCATAAGGCCGATACTCCTAGACGGACACAACGCCTGGCAACACACCACCAGGAACTACTACGGCCTCTGCAAGTCTTGCAGAACAAAGCAATCAGGGCAATCATGGGCCATTCAACTCCATGAAGATCTGGACCTTCCACTCCTAGAGGAAGTGCGCAGAAACCAAGCCATCAAGTTCTCAAGGAAAAACGAGCTCTCAACAAATCCCACAATAAGAGTCATCGGAAAGGCCAACCCCAGAAGAAGACTCTACAAGATGCCTCACTCCCCGTGAGAAGAACGTAAAGAAATCAACACAGCCAGATGACTTCTCAAAGGAGCACAACAGAAGCGAGTCCAACACATTAAAGAACGTTTGCAAACAACGCCAAGGACAACACAAACAAATGGAAGGCAGGGGCACACTAGCCCGATACTTCAATCAAGAAAATCTGTGATGATAAGTTTAAAGGACCAGTACCAGTTCTCTGGTGTCCCTCCTATTGTTTGCCATGGAACATTAGGAGTAAACTAACCCCAAGCCTCTAGTCTGCCATGGGATTCTGGTTATTCCTGGTCATCCTGGCTTAGCCTGCTATGGGGCTCTGTTGGGAATCCTACCCCAGTTGCTTAGCCTGCTACGGGACTCTGTTGGGAATCCTATCCCAGTTGCATATCCTGCTACGGGATTCTGTTGGGAATCCTATCCCAGTTGCATAGCCTGCTATGGGGCTCTGTTGGGAATCCTACCCCAGTTGCTTAGCCTGCTATGGGGCTCTGTTGGGAATCCTACCCCAGTTGTTTAGCCTGCTACGGGACTCTGTTTGGAATCCTATCCCAGTTGCATAGCCTGCTACGGGGCTCTGTGACTACTAACCTCCTCACTGCTTGCTACGAAGCTTCGGGGATGCCTTCGCCACTCTGTATGCGACCTCACGGTCAAGGACTACCTAATTTCTAACCTAACAAATTTAGAGGAGAATAACTTTGTAGTATTTCTGTAAATACTGTTATTTAGTGAATTTTATAATAAAAACCGGTTGTGGGAGTCGATTCCGGATAATCATTTTATTACCTTGCTCTGCCTACAACCTATATGGGACAGAGTTTTACAATTGTCATATATTTTAAGATTTATTTCGTGTAGAGGAGAAAATAAGATATTCTCGTTCTTTGCACTTAGGTTAGGCACGGGAGATGGATTTGAACTTAAACGCCATTAGGAGTGTCACTGTTCATCTCAGAGACCTCGAAAAATATTAGTTGGACACTAATATTGATTCTTTCCTATTTTTCCTACATGTCATCCCCACACCCCTTCTACGTTTGCCGAAAATGAGCTAAAATCGTAAGTAAGGCCATGGTTCACTCATGTATAATAGCAGAAACCAAAATCAGTGGAGCAGCCTAGGAGGAATGAAAGGTAAAAACATCATCACATTAATTTTTATTTATCTACATGTATTATTACTGCACTCAAAATAAAAGAAAAAGAGAAATGACAAATCTCGATAATAATGATAAAAATGCGAGCATTTATAGTACAACATTTTGTATACTATTTTTAAATATTCGTACGCAACTCGAACATCTGTGTAACTAAAGGGAAAATGAACTACAATTGCAGAAGACAGATACGTACGCAGGAATTTATTTCGAGAGGAGTTCAAATTTAATATAAAAGTAAATTATATTAAAATTGGTAAAAAAAAAATCTCCCCTAAAATTAGACTGAATTTACAGAAAAGTCAGGATTTTAGGAGGAAAGGGGGATTCGGACCACTAAGACCCATCCCCTGCGTGCATTTCTGGCAGGAGACCAATATGTTTTACTTCTAATACATATTCGATTCGTTGGATTAGAGCAGGCGTGCATCCAGAAATTTATGGACTGATCCAAACTTTCGGAGCAGGGGGTCTATGTAGTATTGAATGGATATTAGTTAGCACCTGAAAAGACGATAATTAATTGTAAAACACTTGCGCCTATATTTCAGAGACATTGATAGAACTAGATTGTTTTAATAAGAGTAAGAAACAGATGAAGTGTACGGTCAAATGTTCATGCTACGTCAATCATTTCTCTGTTAAACAAAAATAGTTTTATTGAGAAAGTGTACAAATGTATGTTGAGTCAGGAAATTTTGGGAAGTGTCCGGATCCGGTGGAGTTCCCCGTAGATGCGCCCCTGGATTGGAGCATAGTTGCTACTTTTTAATTTGGTAGGAGTTATTGTGCAGTAGTTTAAATTAGAATAACTAGTAATGAGGTAACTGTAAACCATCTCAGTGATAGAGAAAGATGTATTCTCTATGTATAAATGTTGCATCTACAAACACAAATAGTAGACGTATACAGTATATCAGACATTTGCAATTTGAATTACTAACCGAAAAAGAAGAGTATTACAAATAAATTTCTATCAAGCCTGCTTTTTTTTCAAAAATAAAAAACTTTTTATAAAAGATACGGAATACATAATAATACAGAATGCTGTAAACACAAAACCAACAACAAACTTTTGAAAACTACTTTTGTTTCTGGAAGCATCAACTTTGTTTAATTTCAAAACAATCTTTGTTTTCTTTTGTCTGATCGACAAATAAATAAAATTCCATACCGGTTTGCACGTACAAACAGGGAAAGATAAATAAAACGAAGCTCTCCACCACAGACAAAATGAAATCGCAATGAATCAGTATGCAAGACTGCATCAGTGATTTTCTTTTATACCAGATATATAGGTTCCTGATGAAACATTCTTTTTTCTAAATCTGAAAGTGAGAAAAAAACTGTTTTATTTGTTGGATGTTTCACCTGTTTTTATACCTTCAGGATCATATCTTTCCAAAATATAAACTCATTTTAAAGCAAGTCGTACAATGGTGTCACTATACTTACTTTTTAAGGATCCTTCGTTGACAAGTACAGAACCTTGTGGTACTCCACTAATCTGAAGTTGTGTTCACTGAATTTTCGAAGAGTGAGCACTGAATACATTGAGCTGGTTCGGATTTCAGTTTAAACTGTATATCCATGTCTGTTATATGTCGATGCTACATAAGAACACTCAAACTAATTAAAGTAAATATCGGAGTTTTTGTACTTGCAAATGTGGAATATTAATTGAAAGAAAAAATACAGCTGTAACTCTTTGTGAAATTCTCTTGTATGTAAACCTATAAAATACGAACTGTCACAATTAATCAAATTATCAGATAGCCGAAAGCCACTTTAAGGGAACCAGTACGTTAACTCCCGTATTTACACGAATCTAATGCGCCATCGAGCCTAATCCACACCTAAAATTTAAAAGTTAAAATCTTAAAAATAGTTTGTTGTCGGATGTAATTCGCAACTATGGTAGAGCACAGCGGCGCAAATCTGCCTTCAACATTGGGGGGAAGGAGGAGACCGTTCCTGTATTTTTTTTTTTTTTTTTTGCGATGTACAAAATATTTATGAAGCTCAAAAACAATGTTATGGAGGATCAAAGGAGCAGTCTTGTCTCCAACGTTGGGAGCCAGGCAGATTTGAGGCTCTTTCTGGAGGGTACATCAATTTCATTTCACGTTCCTTTGTGGCAATTGGACAAAACTAATCAAATTTCTCCATAAAAAACACATTTCAACGGGTTATTGGGGGGACAGCCCCCCTCCGTTCGAAGATTGGAGGGGACATATGTCCCTCATCCTCCCGGGATTTGCGCCAGTGGTAGAGCAAATTTATTTTTATTTATTCTATACAACAATAGATGTGTAGATAAACTGACAGAACAGAGAGTTAATATGTGGTCTGTTGTTATATGATACACTTATTGTAAAAGAAAAAATAAAGAAAGTAGTAGCTACATGCAGTACCGTATTCAAAGTGGAAAAAGAGGAGAGGCGGTATGTTTTATTACGATTTTGACTCGATATAGCGGCTATCTAAGTGTTCCAATACAGTGAGGATATGTTGCCTAAAAGATTGTATTTCTATTTACATAATGATTGAAAATCATTGGAGAGCTTTCTTTAGTTACGGGAGGTGGGAGGCAACAACTTTCTAAAAAAATACCTTAGGTTGTATTATAGAAAATTATACACGAAAATGTTCAAAAACCGAGTTTTTATATTAACAATTTCCTGCGGGAAAGTTCCCGGTCTCCCCACTCGACTCAGGGGTATTCTAAACCCCCGGAAGAATTGTCCCCACAGCAGACAACCACTAAATTTATCGATGCTCAAAACACGACATTTATATGAATTAAGACAAGAAGACACACGTACATATGAAATTAAGACAAGAAGACACAATTCAATATGGCACATCAAAATATAAACTAGAGGAACTTCTTTGAAGACATTTTATTTTAAAAACAGAAGATAGGAAAAAGATAACAAAAATGTCAGTGTTGTCAACTTAGAAATTATTTCTACATAAGTAATAAAATGGTTTTACGTGCAAACATATTTGTCAATTACTGTGTAAAAAATGGATTTATTACAGATATTTAGCGTCTACTCTCCCATGACGGTATGTCTTGATCACTAAAAAACAGAGGCGGTATGCCTTCATCACTGAAAAACCAGAGACGGTATGGCATACCACCTCATACCGTCTCACTTCGACCACTGGCTACATGAAATAAATATTTAAAAGGAACAGTTACGAGGAATAGCTGATAAGTTCGGGGCTTAAGAAATTAAATAAAAAAAAGTTGCAATTAATATATATATATATAACTTCCCTCGAGTAAAATGCATTTCTTATATCGGGGAAACAGTGTTTTAAAACTGCCGAAAAAATACGTATTTTCTTTGCTTTCTAAATGTCTCTCTCACTCTCTCGATAAAAAAATAGCTTTTCATTGAAGTAGAAAGTTTTTTTATTTCTCGAAGTTCTTAATATATTTTAGTAATAGAACATCGTGGACTTGAGGAAAAGATTTTTTTCCTCGTGTGGCAGTGAATGTACTGTTTCTTTTAGTCTAAAGGCATAGGTGTGGGACGTAAAACTGGAAAATACTGTTTTTACTTCTTTTTATTGCAGGCGTATAATTATCTAGTTGTTTTAGAACTAGAAGTGCAATTTGCGTAGAAGCAAATGAACCATTATTTAAAGGTACACTCATGTCCAAAATGATTGTCGCATATCTATAACTGTCTTCTTGTAAGAATATAATTTGATAATGATTTTGCAGGGTACTTTTAATACTGATACTGTGTGTATAATCGGGAAATGTATATTTGTGGTAAATTTCATAAGGAAAGAATTATAAATACGAAAATTAGAATGAGTAAAACAAAATGTTGCTAAATGGACAAAGAAGTTTAATTTTCGATTTATTGTTCTTATTTACTGCTGTTTTGAAATGAAATTTGCCACATACATGCCTTTGCCGATTATACACATAGTAACATTGTAAGAAATACCGGGCGAATTCGTTATCAAATTATTTCCTACAACAACATATTTATAGATATGCGACAATAATTTTGGACATGAGTGTACCAAAACTGTAGCGTGTCAGTTAAATCAATCACACAAACTTCAATGTTTGGATTCGACCTTTATCGTTGGTCTATTTCAGCCTCGAGCAATATGAATGATTGTAAGCCTGAAATAAATCACAAACGACCTGAATTATCATTATTTTAAACGAAAGCTATCCGGAACAACACACAATAGATTTTACCCTACAATATGACTGTGTTGGAAGATCGCTTCTCTCTCTTCCATAGTGCAATTTCACTTCCAATTGTTTACCACGCTTGTTTCACTCTCACCAAATGAGCATATGTGGAGCTGCGATGTGGAATTGTGGAATAGACTGTGGAATTGTCTATTATTTTTATTTTTCTAAATCAGAATCACACGCTGTTATAAATTTCTGTATTATTAGATAGACAATTGAAGTTGGCTTCCTTTCAGGGTAGGTAATGGATGCATAATTGCTGTGTATAGAGATAAATGTAAATGCTCCACACTTTATTCACTTTGGTATTCAGGAAGGTCATTAGGGTTGCCCAGCAGAGAAGACAGAATTTGTATGACGAGACAGAGCTCTTCAAATTATAAAAGATACATTTTCCGAAACGAGACCCCAATTTCACATCTTTTCGATATAAGACAGTCTATTCTTGTCTTGTAGGCAAATTGAGAAGTGATTAGTCATTTTTCAATATAAGCCAATCTCTATTCTTATTTAGTAGGAAAATCGAGAAGCGATTACCCAGCAGCAAGCTTTGTCCTCTTTTATTTTTCAAGGTTGCCTCACCAAGTATCAGTTTTAACCCTAGACAGTATATGTGAAGTGTAGATCTTATCAAAGAATTATACGGATGGCGCATGAGTTCCGGTGGAGATTAGACTTTATGAACTTCTGACGTTTCATTTCTGAGTTTTCTTGGTAGCTGACATACTGGTTTATATGTCTCTCCGTTTAACCACAGGACATTATTTGGGATCAGAAAATGAGGCATTTGTACAGACAGTTATCAAAGGACGATGTGCAGCGAATGTTGTATTATATATTGTTGTTACCACAAATGTAAAAAGACATGCTAAAGGGTAAAAAACAAATATTAAATATAAATGTTATAAATGCAATACATGCAAGGAAAATATTCCAATTGAGAAACTATTGGAAATCATACAAAGAAGTAGGGGTCTTATACTGTAGACCCCACGTATATTGTGTTGTTTCTTCGGCCCCATGTATATTGTCTAGGGCAGTGGTTCTCAACCTAATTCCTATCACGATCCACATTTTATCACATCCTCTTGCCAACGACCCCTTATAATTTCTAGTTTGTAATAGGCTTGTGTGGGCCTATACGTATTGCGGAGATCTCACAATATCCATCTATTTCTATAGTAGTAGATTCCATTTCTTATATATAGTGAATACAGTAATTTCCCTAAGAGCGAATGGATTAAAACCAAATTTGGTCAGTTCATTCATATTATAAATATCGAATCCCATCCGTCATGCTGTTTCAAAATGGAGGCCGTTTGAAAAGTTTAATACTCACTTACTTCATTTTACTTCATAACTAACTTAATTTTTGTTCATATGATAAAAAAAAACCTGAGGTTCCCTCCAACTATTGGGTAATATTATATTTTGTAAAGCCCGGTGTAGGCTATTTTCTTAAAATCCCCATCTTTATTATTTTAAATTTTTAACCTTATGCTCTGTCATTCACCCTCATCTCGGGAAGGAAGTAAATCATTTTAATGTGGGTAGGTATCTTCAAATTTAGCAAGGCAGACCCTGTCGAGTGGTCAGAGAGAAACACAACTGAATTATTACTTTGTAAAAGTTTAGCTGTGAAGCTCGAATGCGCTGAGAAATTTTAATTAAATCTCGACAAATTATATTATAAAATGCCACTCTAATAATATCTTTGATATGCAATGTGTTATAATGTCTTTATTTAGTTGTAAGAAGAATTATTTTCGTATTTCTTGTGTTATTATGGATTTGTGTGTTATGTATTGTTTATAAATATGATAATGTTTACGAATATGAGTAAGATAACTCGAATAAAACATTTTAAAATATTATTTAATGGCAATAATATCTAAGAGAAAATTTGCTTGATAAGTTTTTAATTGTAAACATGCATATACATATATATAGTTGTTGAATGTCGTAATTTTATTTTGTACAATGTTGTACAGAAAAGTAAATTTATATGATCATGTGTAATGAAAAAGTTTAGTTAAAATTTTATGGTACGAGTCACAGAAACGTAACAAATATAAAATTGAATAGTATGTCAGCAATACAAACTCAATTTATATTAAAATAATGTAGTATATTTGAAATATTGTGTTGTAAAGATATTATAAAAAAAAAGAAAAAAGAGAGAGGCCAAAGGTATGAGATAGCCCATTGGTATTAAATAGCCCATCTACGTTTCTACAAAACGCAAATAAACTATAATGTATTCTTTGGAACTCATGTTAGAACAAAGAAGAGGAATAATAACCAAACGACTACTTCTTCGTGAATTTTGAACTCACCAGGATTCCAGGGTTCTGATAATCTTCGTTGAAGATCATCGTCCCCTTTCGTACGCCATTTATAAGTGGACGCCCTCCTTTACATTTTGTCATTTATTATATCCCCAAAGTTTTCGTCTCGTATGGAATGATGCTCTTAAGTTGCAGCGCAGAATTTTTGTTAGCAGCACTCTTCTTGGTAGTACAACAACAATTTTTCGTAGCACCCAGCAGAGAGAATCAAGTAGGCGTTGTCGTGTCACACCCGAAACAAAGACAGTATGGTGACGTGAGTAAGAGCAAGAAAATAATCCCTAAAAATCTATTATCATCTGCAGTGAATTGAAGATTTTATGTTATGACAATTTCTAAAATAAGTGAAAAAAACGTAGTTAAATTGGATTATATCCATATAGTGTGACATTAACAGTTTTTATTGGTAATTTAATATGAATCAGCATTATGTACTGGTGTAAGTGTACAAAAGGTGACATAAGCTAGCCCGCGAGAGGAAGCGTGGTTCGCTACCAAACAATAGTGTCGTAGGACGATTTTCAACGAGTTCCAAGATATTTAGTTGGATAATAGATAGTGAGTGTGCATCCAACATCGTGACAATGAAAATATTAAGTATAAACATGATGAGATAAACTTCCAAATAGAATCGTCCAACGATTACGTCAATTTATCGAAAGTGAACGCCAAAACTTAAACTTACACACATTTACGCATTATGTCAAGAGAAAGAAGGAATAGAAGAAAATTCTCATTATGTCGTCTTAAAAATACTAGTGCTCTAACAACATATTAATCCACAAATTGGATATTATCATCTAGAATTCCCTACGTTATTTGTGTCTGTGAATTACTATATATATATATATATATATATATATATATATATATATATATATATATATATATATATATATATATATATATATATATGTGTGTGTGTGTGTGTGTGTGTGTGTGTGTAAAGGCAAAAGCCAAAGTGAAATGTGTGCAAGTGCTATGTTCGTGTAACTGAAAATACAAGTCGGCATTTCGATAAAATATTATTTTTGCTATTGAGCTTTTATTTCTTTTATAATATGGGCTATCGCTAACATAAAAGTTTCAATATTCTTAAACATGATAGTAAGTATTTCATAAATATGTGAAGTGAAACTTTTGAAAAATAAAATATATTAATTCATCCCACGTTTAGGCATTTGATTCAAAAGAGCAAAATCTCATTTCAATAAATATATTTTGAGTGAAATCCTTGTGTTAAAGATAAATATTGAGTGATTAAATTTTATATTGGTGTTTTCGTAAATTATTTCTTTCTTGAATTACGAAGTCGAAGACATTAATCATACAACTGTGCAATGGTTCAAGTCCCGAATTTCATATGCAGCATGCACAGATTTACGTTAAGCGAACCATCAGTGGTAAGTAACTAGTACATGGTATAATGTTGGATTAATCTAGTTAATGCTATATGCCGAACCCACTCTGGTTAAAGAAACGCTACACTAAACAGGAATCGAACCGAATCACTTTAAGAAAAAGCCGTACCGAACAAGACACGCACCCCTACCGGTTAAATGTGTGTGTACTGCACTCGTGACACGAAGAAATGGCACATTCTCACTAACAACGTGCGGCTGTGAAGTTTTCTTTATTACTTGGCAAGAACGCAGTAGCAATTGTTGTGATGATGCAAACACCTTACAAAAAACATGCTCTCAGTAAAATGCATTTTACCGATGTCAACGAAGTCAAATGCATTGTCTTGATGATGTTAGCAGGTATCAATGGTCCGAATTTGGAAGGTGCTTCAACAATGGAATGAAAAACAATTCTACAAGCACATTAGTACTAATGGAGAATACTTCAAGGGTGGTTAGAGTTGTATTTAAAAAATAAAGTCCATGGTTTTTCTTAACGACTTCTTGGTGTTAGTTTTGGGTCCCTCCTCGTATATGAATGATAAATTACATCTAATTGAACAAAATGACATGCTTGAAGATAAATTCTCATGCATACTTTTTGAGAAAATCGAGTAAAATAAATTTCTACGGAACTAAAAGGTATATCGTATGTTGCCAATAATCATAAATAGTTTCTATTTTGCTGAAACACATAGTTTATTTATTTCTGTACTTGTATATGTGAAATACTCTTTGTTGAATAGCAGATTCGCACATAGGGGCCTACCACTTATAAATTATTATAATGTTCGCTGATGGCTCTCGATGAGCTGTAGCACAAAGCTGTCACGTGAGCGTCTCCGCCATTCAGCATAAGTTGAGCGAGAAGCAGAAGACGAACAGGTGTTCTGTGTATTTTGAAAGCGCGAAGCATATGCTGGAATGACTTTCATCGATGTTGTCAGATGTCAAATGTTAGTACAAATTACATTATTATTATTATTATTATTATTATTATTATTATTATTATTATTATTATTATTATTATTATTATTATTATTATTCAGTCATATCTCTGGTACTAATATATTTGATAATCACGCACGTATAAGAAAATGGCCAAGTCTTTCAATGTTCACTGCTTAGCCTACATCATAAATCCGACAACAGCGCAATCGCGTAACTTTACTAAAAGGTACAGAATAGTATTACACATGAGACGCGTCTCGTGTATCGTCTCGTCTCAAAAAAAAGTACCGTCAAAGTGTTTTTTCGACATAAAATTGAATATTTTTCTGTTGGAATATGTTTATCTTGTCTCGACTCAATGGTAGAGCATTCACCTCTGTAGCATGGGGTCCGTGATTCGACCCCAGCTCGCGCCAAGTGGGCCTTGTGGTGGACAAACATCGTGTGTGTGGGTTTTCTCGAAGTTCTCCCATTTTCACCCTCTTTCTTCATTCCACCTCTTTCATCCACTTTTCATCACCAGTATCTCGTTTATCCTACCAGGCAAAACCATGGGACGTAAAACTGAAAGATCTTGTTTTATTTAATTTTCTTTCTCGCCTCGTATCTTATCAATAAATCCTGTAGCACCTCTCATCTCGTGGGTACATTAGTAAAGAATACTTTTTGTGGATGGCATATGCTGAAAAAGACACAAAGTTTTGCAAGAGCAAACAAATTATGAAGAAAGTGCTAATTTGTAATCTTCTCAGCAGAACAAACCCATTACAATCAAACAAAGGATAAAATAAACACTCCCTGTAGATAATTTTTTTCTTTTTTTGGTTTGTCTGTCTGGTGGCGTTTTAGGCAAGAATTTCAAGAAGTCAAATTTTACATCAAACATACGATATGTAAAGATTATGCATATAAGCGCTGACGTCAATGTTTACCATTTATTTGCATAATATTTCAGACTGTACGTATCTTGTTGGATTTTCTTTGATCACGGAACATATCCAAGAAATAAAATGACTGGGGGAAAGTCTTCTCCGCTTCTATATTTCTATGTTTGAATTACAAATTTCCATCAATATATATTTACATATAAAAAGTTTGTCTTCCCCGAAAGTGAATTTAAGATAAAAGAAACAGGTTATGTACTTATGATAAAAACTTCATACTTTAATTCAAATTTCTAAACTTCGAAAGCAACTTTACTTAGGATGTATATTATCAAGCGAATGAACCTGCTGAGACCACAGAAGATAGCTTTGTCTTTACCAACGTTAACACCAGCTTTGTTAATATTAACGATCTTCAGTTCCTATGTCACACATACAGGGTGATTCCCGAAATCCGTAACATTGCCTTAACTCAGCTCGTAGTGCACAGAAATTTTTGAAACAAAATTCATGTACCCAATCACATGGTGATGCTTCTGAAATCAGAGATGTTTCAAAAATACCTATACGGGATACAATTTCAAAATTTTAAATGAAAACGGGGTTGATTTTGCCCCCACTGAAACAATCAGTACATTTTTAAAACTTTCAGAGGAAACACTTTGCCATATCTCTTACCGTTTAGCAACAACATAAGCACAAAAGTGCATATGCAGAAACGAACGGTGCAATTTTCGAGAACAGCTCGGAAATATCTCTATGAGGGGGACGTTCAACTTCAAAATGTTGAATAGAAACAGAGCTCGATTTTGCTTGCGTTGAAAGAAGCGCTAAATAATTCGCGTTAGGTTTAAACAATTAATTGCTATTCCTTTTGAGTTGCAGCATGCGGAAATCCTTGTATTGACCTAATAATGAGTTCATGTAGCTGCTCGTGTTTCCTCTTAAAGTTGTTCAAAAATTTAACGATTGTTTCAATAGTAGCAAGATCAACCCCTATTTTTATTTAAAATTTTGAAGTAGAGACACGCGTAGCTTCAGAAACTCATCACGTGATTTGGCACATGCACTTTTACATTAACATTTTTTTGTTTCAAAGATTTCTATGCACTAGGAGCTGAGTTAAGGCCCTGTTACTGATTTCATGAATCACTCTAGATATATCTTTTAGGCCATTGATTTATGTTGGAAATTATTCTTTTGTTTTCTTTGAAATGGACTAGAATTTTAATAATTTCTTCAAATCCGGTTAAATGTCTTGCCTTTTTCCAAATGAATTTGCATTGTAGATAATTAAGGAATTTGGATTACTAACCAGAAATCCTTTATATACTTATTCTGTCAGTCCGTGTCAGTTCGTCCGGAAAACAAAACAAAACAAAACAAAACAAAATCAAGACCTACTTGATGGATCACCATCGATTTTAGCCAGGACGCGTAGCTCAAAAGTTATTAATCTATTTCGCCAATGGAGTGATACATCCACCTGATCCAAAGATAAGGTAGAAAAGGTAGGATAAGGTGGCAAAAGAAATATTAAATTCTGTAATTAATTTCTTTTTAGCCATTGTATCCTACCAAATAGGCCCTACTTTCAAAAAATGACGTTTTAAAATCTCTCAATATCAAATCTCCCCTAGTGAGAAATAAAATTTATGACCTAATATGATATATGGCAGGAAATTCTAAATGGCCATATATCATGTGAACAGTTATTAAGCCAGATCAATTTTCGCGTACCCACTAGAACAACACGGTCTAGTGATCTCTTTTATACTCGAGCTGCGAGAGTTAATATTGTCCAACGGTCCCTTCTAAACCGAATTGTTAGTACATATAATCAGCTACCAGAAACTATAGATGTTCTTTTAAATAAGTATACCTTCAGATCATCTATACGTAAACTGTCTTGAGCTCAAATTGTTATTCTATTGCTATGTTACATAAATGTTGAAATGTTTCAGTGTAAAATGGCCTAGTGCTGTGTCTGAAACCTATTATAAATATGCACTCCCCCGTGTATCATAGAAGTTACTATAGATATGAATTATCCCTGGGTAGTGTGCTACCAATTGTAAGTAAAGGTAGCTCGGTTGCATACCATTCAGTTATTAGGTCATCCTAGTGGCCTTCTACTACTAGTGTATTTGCTGACGATTATAAGTTATATAGAGAAATGTCGTGTCTCCAAGACACGATTGCCCTACAGGAAGACATAAATTATCTTATAGGGTGGTGTAAAATGTGGCATTTGAAATTTAACATCTCCTCAATACTTAAGAATTCAATACGTATATTGCGTCTACGCTATTGATTTACTTAACTACACACTATTTCATCATTAGCAACTTTCTATAAAACTCTAATAGCGCCCAAGATCAAATACTGCTCTCCCATATGGGCCATGGCTACACCTACACATCTCTCTAGACTTGATTCTATTCTGAATTTCTTTATTGCAATAGTTCGCTTTCGTGTTCCCTTGCTTCGAATATTACTTAATTAGGAACTGTTGCGATATCTTAATATCCAGACTCCGGGAGTACGCGGAAATAACTCTGACCTGAAATTTCTTCATAAAATAATTAATAAAAACTATTTTATTAACATAACTTCAGGGACTATCCTTACGTGTCCCTCCGTGCATAACCCGGAATACCCACCTATTCCATCTTGCTCGCCCTAGGTTGGCAATCATACAGAAGTATCTCTCTGTCTGTCTGCCTCTCTCTCTTTTTCTTTTCTTTTTCATTTTTTTTTTTTTACAGAATACCGAACTGTTATAATAATTTAACAACTCATGTGGAGATTTTTTCGAGGTACCCGGTGTTTGAAAGAGCAATTAAACTAGTTTTGGGGAAATAATATTACTTTTGCACTATTTGTTGACACTGTTTTGTTGTTGTTTTCTTCATGGCAAAGTTACGCTGTATCTAGGAATAAATAAATAAAATACTGTAATCAAACTCCTTAACGTGGTGTATACGTGAGACTGCTGCTAGTCTATTATTACTTAAATTTAATTTTTAAGTAAATAAATGTATACAATAAAAATTGGTTTCCTCGAAGTGAGAAACATTTAAATGATTTGAGGGAGAAATCAGTAAAAAACCAAACCATTAACATTTCAGCTTATTTTTAAAAAAAATCATTTCCATTATAAATCAATAAACTAAAATCAAAGATGGTGCACGTGTTCTTCAACGTTAAGAGACAAAACTTCTCAATTAAATTCCACGCTGAATGAGGCCAATTCATTCTGAGTTATTCATTACCTAAGATCCTGTTTTATATTATTCTTTCATTTTCTCTTGTTTTTTTGCTGGTCTAGTGGGTGTCGGGCATGCCTTGGTCGCACGTTGTCCTGCGGTTGATGGAATTTGGGAGAGCTTTGAAGTTTGAACGCATCACGGTGGTTCGAATTCCACTTTAAGCTTAAGTCCATGTCTCATATAGCCTCAGTGTTGAAAAGAGACGCTAAAACTCAATCAATGAACAAATGAATATTCTTGTCTGCCCAGAAGTCTCTTTCTTCTTTTGATTAAATTAGGTTCTACTAAAGAATGCTACGATATAAGGGAAATATAGAAAATTTACTGATCATTACTTCTATTTTCACAGGTATAAGCAGCCTATGGATGTCCCATAAAGAACACAACTTTTAAAATGCCCGTCATCTCTGTTCTAGTAAGTTGGCAACACTGAACCTTACACGATTTTCATCTGTTGTCTTTGTGATTAGTAGTCACAGAGCCCTGAATAGTGCATCATCTTCATCTGTTCCCTGTACAGGTACGAATGGACCGCTTCACTACGGACAACTATGTCGCTCACTAGGACAATACGCTGTTCCGCCGTGAAGTGCTCCATTCCTATCCATACAGAAAATAGATGAAGATGATGCACTATTCAGGGCTCTGTGACTACTAATCACAAAGACAATAGATGAAAATGATGTAACGTTCAGTGTTACCAACTTACTAGAACAGAAATGGCGGGTATTTCAAAAGTTGCATTCTTTATGGAACACTCTTTGTATATAATTATCCTATTATATTATATTATACTCTATGTACTTGTATGTTTTTACATTTTGATTTTCTTTTTTTGTTCGCCTATGACTACGCAACGCATGTTACCATTCGAGCGACTTGTTTCTACGATTTTACATGCGTCAACTTTACTATCCGTATTATATGCTATTATAAAATCTACGCTAAATAGCTTTTTAAATTGTCTGAATTGTTTCTCGTTTTTTTTTTTTTTTTTTGCGCCAACCATTTGCTGCTCTCGAAAGTTTATATGTAAAAATTCTCTCTCTCTGTTTCTTGAACATCTTCGGCCAACCATCACATGCATGTACTAAGACAAACAGAACTGTTTTTATATTTTTTACCCTTAATAGGGAAACAAAGATAACCATTATAATCAGCATCATTATTACTATTGATAAACAAAAAATGGTAAAAGGGTTACTCCACAATATGTATTGTCACCAAATATGCAAAAACTAACTCTAGTACCTAAAATAGACGGTATGTACAAATTAATGTACTATATCGTTTCCATTGGCCCATTTGAAACACTTCCTACATTTTATATACTTGCAGACCTGGGTTCTATTATAATTTATGGTACACACGGTTCCTTTCATTCATTTTCCAGTTCTTTTGGTATTCTATCAGTTTCTGCTTCAGTTTTCAGTATGTTCCTTTATAGTTCATTAATCAGTTTGTTTATTCCTAATTTGTATAAAAGCTTCAAGATGATTGGTCTAAATTTGATTAGAGTTATGGTAAGTTTTTATCCGTGTTTTTGTGGCAACGTTGAAATAATTAATCATGTGTTGGTTTGTTTGCATACGTAATATTTACGCTGTAGCTAATTTTGTTCAAGATGTCTTTATGTACTATTAAAAAATACATTAAAATACCAGAAACGTTATTTTTCATTCAACGAAAATACATAACACTGGTAAGAGTAAATTTATTGGTGAAATTTGTAATCTTAAACAACCAGTTTTTCGTAAAGCTGTCAACAAATACAGATTTAAAGTTAGATTCCAGCTTCGATATTGCTAATCTTAAGAAAAATTTTAATTGTGATAAATGTGAGAATTTAATCCCTTTAAGGTTAGCAATAGACGGTTATGTTCATTACTTAGTATATTATGTGTTTATCAAAAAATTCAAAAGCAAAGGAAACGTGTCGTGTGATTCAGATATTATTAGAAACATCAAAAATGGCTATTTTACTTTTTCTCTTAACATATATCCTTTTTCTCTTTCAGTTGTGTTTCTTATCAAATAACAATTATATTTATATTCTTATTGACGGGGACACAGTGCCCCCCCAGCCCCCCGGGTTTGATCCCCAGACAAGTGAATTTGTGGTGGACAGCATCGTGTTCGGGGTTTTCTCGAGGTACTCCCGTTTCCTCGTACTTTCTCATTCCACCAATTCTTCCATCATCATTCAGTTGGCTTAATCTCCCGTCTTCTTCAACCTAAACGGCACAATCATAGGACGTTAAACTGAGAGATTTCATTTAAATTTTTATTGAACTAGGTGTGTGCATTTCATGGTAGTGATTACTATGGTAGATTACAACATAGGCATATTTTGTAGATAATAGACTGATATCTAGACTATTTGCTTTGAATTTTACATGGATGATAAACGTATACTTCACGTTCCGTTATTATTCTGTTTCTTATTTAAACTGACTTGAAAACGATCTATTTTCTACAGATTATACATGTTCTGTACTTCTACTCGTTAATGTTGTCGTGATTGTCTATTGTTTTAGAGTGTTCCGATTCACTGCTCTGATTACTGATTTGTTTATATGAGTTTTCATGTACTCAAATCAGTTGTATTGCTTCGTAAGGCACAGTACACGAATGCTTTTCATGAACTTATTAACTGTAGTTAACGTAAAAACAAGAAGTATAATGGTTTATCAAGCATCTGATACTATAAAATTATTGTTGCAAGTTCGAAAATTTAAACCATCTAAATTTGTCAGAATATTGAGGAAAATGGTAAGCGCTACTTCCGGTGAAATTGAGTTATTTCGTAGAATGTGTTGAGATTGAACTACAGGAGAGTGTGTAGGCAGTTTAATTTCGGAAATGTACCTACAGATGGCAGGAAAAACTTGTTTAGTATGTGCCATTGCATTGAATTGCATGGGAATGTTGAACGTTCTTTCCCGTTTGCTTGAAAGTTAGAAATGTGATTTACCATTCTCTTTCCTCGAGTTGTTCCATACTATTATTACACCATACTATTATTACAACCATACTATTATTACTATTTAGTGTTATTGCTATATACATTGTTGTTATTATTATATATTTCTTATTCTCATGTATTTATTATTTTACCTCTTCCCTTAGATTTTTACATCTCTTCCGTAGCAGTATATTTCGATATGTTGGATTTTAAACTTTTGCTTATGGCATGTGTTTTGATTGTGGCGAGGTCAAATACCTCGTTGCTGTTGTCCACATTAAACCCCAACCAGTGACGGCGCCAGCTTTAATTTCTTAGGGGGGCAAAGCAGCGGTTGATATATTTTTTTGGGGGGGCAGCTATTTTTCACACCAAAAATGATAGTTTTATTATGTTTGACTTACATTACAGTATAACGTATATTTCGTTGCTCTCATATTGTATAATTATAAATTAAACTTACTTCAAGTAAAATTTGTATCTAACAAATAAGGTAACGTCTGCACATGAAATAATTTTCAGTGCAACTTATGATAGCTTAAACATAAATTGAACTAATTTTGCGTATGCTACAAGTAACACATTTCTCTTTATCATATGTAGTAATATATATATATATATATATATATATATATATATATATATATATATATATATATATATATATATATATATATATATATATATATGTGTGTGTAACTAGGGGCTGCTGAAAAACTAGTAGTCCAACCGAGAAGAAGTGTAGGTAGAATGATGAAATTGTACAGTTTTGAAGAAAATATCTCTGTATATACAAATATAAATTTTCATATTATAAATAATAATGGAATTCGTTTGCGTTTTTCAGGCCTCTGAAGTGATTATGTGTGCGTGCCCAACCAGCGAGCTTCAAGAACATCGAGATCACAACTGTCATAAGGATGTAAATTCATGAGGAAATCAGTGAAACACTAAGGGATTCTCCTCTGTTATACACAATGTTGAAGAAGTTAGTGGCACTGGATTTAAAAGTGGCGATTTCTCAACAGATGATGCTTTACATCCAGGATGACCAAAAGCAGTGACTGTCCCTGAAATCATGGATGCAATTCGTGACATTATTCATGAAAATTGCAGAATTTCAGCACAATCTTTTGATTGTGTGTCAAAGATTGTGGGCATTTTTTCTGGAACGTGTCGGTAGCATAATTCATAATGACTTGGGCATGCGCAAGTTCTCGGCATAATGGGTTCTCAAAAATCTGTCAGGAGATTGAACGAGTGAAAGAGTAACTGCATCAAAGAAAGTCTCCTCCCATTTTGACCACAATGCTCATCAACTTGTCACGAATAGTAACCATGGACGAAATATGGTTGTTCTGGGGTAAAAGTGGAACTGAAAATGTAGGGGGACGCATAACGTCACGCCATCAACCTTGTCTATCATTGCCCATTGTAATTCTTTTAGAAAGTGGAGGAATGCCACATATTTTCTGGAAGTGAGGGGACGAAGTCCCCCATGTTCCCCTCAACTTTACTCCTAGTTGTACTGCTACGATTCTGAAACAAAACAACAATCAATAGAGTGGTAGCGCTCATTTTTCCCTTGCCCCAAGAAGTTCAAGAGAAGAAGTAGGCTGAGAAGGTGTTTACAACATTCTTCTGGGATAAGGATGGAGTCGTACTCATGGATTACCTGCTCAGGGGTCAAACATTTAATGCAGAATCTCTGCATTACTCACAAAACAAGGAAAAATTGAAAATACAACGCCAAGGAAAATGAAAATAAAGGAATTTTGTTCCTTTTAGGAGAATACACCTTTTTATCAAACACTGCAAACGCAATTGACATTGCATGTTCTAGGATTTCAATGTCTAGATCATCCTCCTTATTCCCCAGATTTAGCTGTAACTATTACTGATTTTTCAAACTGAACTAACACTTAAAACGATGCCATTTTAGATTTCATAAGGATGATGCTACGAACAATGATGCGAGGAAGTCTCCAGTTTTTAAACTGGTCTGCAAAAACTGGAGCACTGTACAGCGGGGGACACTTCTAAATGGTACACCTTAGCCGTAAATCTCCATATGGCTGTACCATTTAGAAGTGTCCACCGCTGTACAAGGAAGTGTATTGAACCTCGGCGAAAGTATATAGAATAACTAAAATTTTACCATTCCACGTACGAATTTTCTAGCAGTTCCTCGTACATTTCTACTCAATAGGTAGACGTCACGTTAGTACTTTGAAGCAAAGTAACTAAGGGAGCACTAATTACTAACTAAAAGATCAACACTCTGACAATACGCTTAATTGAGACTAATCAATTTAATTCCATTTGTTTGTTATTAATTGCAGTAAGGAAAAAAACAACTCTTTTTATCTTCTTCATAAATTAGCTTCCGGTACTTGCAATTATAAGCCCATCCTGTGAATTTGAATGCCAAGAATAATGTTTCAGAAAAAAAGTACAGAACATTGAAATAAAACAAAATGTGCAACTGAAAACTTCAAACCTGAATCAATACACACGAGTTATTAAATGTATTTAACATAATTAACGGTTTTACCTTTCTTTTGTTTCTAACAGAAGTTCATCCAATGCGTAGAAAACAAGTCGATCAACTCTATTATTGTTATTTGCTAGGCACAATGAAAAGATCTGCTTTCAGTTGAATCGGACCTACAATGTTACATATCTCACTGTTGGAAACAAAAAATTAGAAAAAAGAACTATAACTAAAATTTACCGGGAAAGACGATAAATTAGAGAACAGAAACATACGTGCATACCCAGACGCTCAAAGAAGAAAGCTTGAACACTAATCTGCCACGTAGTAAATGTATAGATAATGTAATTTGACAATGAGATTGGTTATGATACTGAAGTATAAAATATCCTATGTAGAATATTTTAAGATCGTAGAAGTCTGGGGGGCGGTCCGGGTCGCAGTCAGGGGGCAGCAGTAACCACTAGAGGGACGCTCGTTCCCCTTGCCAACCATCTGGCGTCGTCACTGACCCCAACCAAACAACCATATTTTGTTTATGAGGTTGTTTATGACTTGCTACAATATTTTTCATATGCATCTTGCACAGATGTATCGTTTAATACTTCAACTGGATTTTATGAACAGTTTTACTTTCTATGACTCTCATAGACAACAGTGGAAAAAACAGTGGCGGATCTAGAATATAAAAACTGAGGAGGTGTGGGGGGAACAACAACCAAGACTATGATAGCTATATAATGAGTTTACAAAAATCATTTTAATTTGCAATCTATTTACTCACTTCGTTAACAGGAACTAGGAATAAAAATAAATCACTCCTTTCACTGCTAGGTTGGACGTTGACATTCTGCACCTCAAATAGCTACTGTTTTATATATTGCATCAACAGAAAAACTGGAATTGAAGCTGCATCTAATGTTTCAGAAATTCTCCAACAAACAAGAAAAGGCAATGTTTGGTGTAAACGTTCAAAAATATATAAAAATAGTTTCAATTATTTTTGTCACTTAAAAAAAAAAAAAAAGAAACCGGAAAGGGCTGTCCCTTCTTCGGTCCTGAGCTAGATCTACCACTGGGAAAGCCCGATTTTTACCTACCTCTTTTTTGTAATTGAAAAAAATGAAAACTACATAATACGTTAGGGATAAAAAAGTAATTGATTATGTGGAATATTTGACTTACTGTATTGTTTCTTGTTGGAGATAGGAGGTTGACAAGTTCTTCCATCCGGTGTTTCAGTGCAGAGGAGTCCAGTTTCACAATCGTTGTCCCTTCGACAGGCCTCACCTTGCTTCTGTCCGTAAGCAAACAGACAAGAACCAATGACTGAAAGAGAACACAATACACTGATATAAAATTTAAACAGACGAATGGGATATTTCATCTATACTGCTACAATAGTACACCTATTCAAGCCGTCTTGACTTGAGGGTAATCCAAGTTTATGATTATTAAAAGAAGAAAAGAATTCTCCAATGACAAAAGCTCGTAATAAATTCATTCATCATTAAAGAATGTTGAACAAACATAGAAAATAAGAACATGGAGATGCATTGTTTTCCGGAAGGCAGGAAACTCTTCTCTCTTTCGTTCTGTCTGTGTTATTGTAACAATGACAATGTAATAATAGAAAGGAAAACAAAAAAGGAAAATCTAATACAAAGACAGAAACGTCTTCAACTAGTTTCTTTTATTCGAGCTAGTTAGTCGAGTCAGGCTTGCCAATCATACGATAATTTAGGCCATAATGCTATATGCAATCATGCCCTTTACGATAATAAGTGATTATACGATAATTTTAGAATGCTCACTTTTTTTTTTTTTTTTTTTTTTTTTTGCAGTTTATGAATGTGGAAGTAAATTGTAGATATGCATTATATATTTATACTGATTTGAAAATTGACAAATGGCAACTCTGCATCCATTTTTTAAATTCAATTATCTTTACGACGGAGTGGAAATGTTTTTCAGGGTAACGTTAATAAGGATAAAAAATAGTAAGGATAGTGATGTCGATTTGTAGTACGAAAACTGAAGATTAGTAGATAAGATTATTATATATTATTGCAATTATTACTAGTATTATAATTGTTTTTACAATTATGACGTGCATAATGAATATACAATATTTTTTTGTAATATACTATAATTTTAAAGACAAAAATCGGCAATTTTGTTAGCCGAGGTTGACAACTCTGAGTGATTCATTACCAAACCCTGAAAAAAAAAAAAAAAAAGAATTACAGAAGAGAGAATACCACCTGAGGCAAACTTATCCACAGTTTTTGTAGGAGGGGGATTTTCTTTCCATCCTTTCACAATCTCTTAAAGCAGTTATGGCATTTTTTGAGAGATAAAACGCAGTTTTATTAGTTTTCATTTATTTAATTGGTTAGTGTAGCTAAAATACCAGTTCTTCGCAAGGAGAAAAATACGAGGTTTATGGAAATATTTGAAAGCTATATTCGAACCCCATTCGCAGCTTAGGATGCATATTTAAACTGAGAAAAAAAAAGTGACAAAAACTCAGATTCACCCATGTGCTAACACTAATCAATTTCAAAAAGTACAGTCCTTATTGTTTGTGGAAATTATTAACATACTTCCTTCCTGAGGATTTCAATCAAACTGTAACGATCAAATTTCTAGGTGACCCAAGTGCTAATTACCGTGTTCCCTTGAAAATATGAACGGATCTTATATTATCTTTTTGTCCAAAAGATGGATTAGGGTTCATTTTCAGGAGACACTCTGCCTGTCTGTTCGGAGCGTAACAGTTACCAAAATGATCTCTGAATTTCCGGAGAAACAAACAAAATGAGTTTTGTTGAGAGATTTGGCGCAGAGCAAAATAAAAAAAAAAAAAAAAAATGATACTGCTTAATTTCTGGTTAGGTCTTGTTTCCTGAGAACCACAGTATTTTCTATGAACACAAAAAAGGAAATTAAAATACTGTACTGTGGTAAATTGCGAAAATTAAATTGCGTATAAGCCCTTCGTAACTTTTGTCCCATCCTGTAAGAGTGATGTCTTCAAATAATTTAAAATGTCATGTCTAGACTACAGTGTTTTCTAATTGTATTCTTAAAAGCTGGAAACGTATGAGTTGCTTGAGCAAAGACAATGATATGTGCCACTTCCGGTGAAGTTGAGTTATTAGGTAGAATGGGTTGGGAATGGTCGATAGAACAGTCTGTAGGTAGTTTAATTTCAGAAATGTACCTGAAGATCTAAGGGCAAACCATTGCATTCCATTACATGGGAATGCTGGATTTTGTTTTCCAATTTACTCAAAAGTTAGAAAATGTAACATATTGTTGTATTACTCCGAGCTGCTCATATGTACTAGATTCCCAAAAATAGCACTCGAAAATTAAATTTACTTTCGTCAGTACTGGATCTTCAGGTTGGAAGACGATTTTAATATCCGGTTTGAGCGAACCGCTTGAATAACATCAATACACTTACCACCTGCACGAATATAGTGCATTTTTTCATATACAGCGGTTTTGTAAAATAACATACTCGTATTATAATCGAATATATTAGACTTGAATATATTAGTATACATCGAATATATACTTATATCGAATATATTAGTATATAACGTTAGACTTGAAAAGGTGATGTCATACCACGCAGGACTGTATCACTTTTCCGTGACCGTGCCGTGTTTTTGCGTGACTCGCCAAGGTCACACGCATATAGGAAATATACAGTACAATAGTAATGTGAAATGTTATAGTTAGAATTTGATTGATACCTAAAATTTGCTATTAATGTATTTTTACTACGTTTCCATCAGGTGTTCAACCCGATCTAAAAATACTTACTGTATCAATATGATTTGGGTTTCTTTGTAAGTTTCATTCACGTTTCAATGCGATTCCTATGATATATTTGGAAATCATTTGGTTGATATGTTTTTGTTCACTCTATCTAGTTGTAAGTAGAATTAAGTAGAATTTCAACCTTCGTTTCCTCATTCTTTCGTAATATATTCAGTGTATTTGTAGAGAGACTTTTTCTTCTCACCCGTTTTTACTCGTCATTGATAATCGAATAATAATATTTTCTACCGGCAGAAAATGATTGGAGACTGATATACAGAAGGCTGGTCGGGTTATATTCGACCGATTTTCAAATTGTATGAAAAACCGTACTTCGACAACTGGTTCCACTATCGCTCGACAATTCAATTTCCGCTGCAACAAACTACAAAGGTTCAACAATTCCATCCCATTTCTGCTCGTTTTCCATATCCCAGTAAGGGATTCCGAAACTCCAATGAATCCAAAATTACGCCAACGAGTTTCGAAAGGTAGAATTAAGAGGTTTGCTAATATGTTGGTAATTAATGTTATTGTAATGGACTATGGTTATACAAATGCATCTCTCCCAATTCTAGTTAAGTTCTGTAGTCAGTTGTGTTTCATTAACTCTACAACTTTTACTGAGAGCCTTCTTCAATATTCGGCAATTCCTCTCATTTTAGGTTGGTCTCCTTACGCCATTTATTTATTGCCCCAAGTTCTGCATGCTGTAATCAATTTGAAGTTCAAGAGTTATTTAGACTCTTCATATTACACTTCTACTACATCGATTGACCTTCCATACAATAGTTGCTACATTGTAAGTGAAAACTTCTTCAAGTCATACTAACTGTGAATACTTTATTATTTCAGCAATTTTAACAAATTAACTCAATAGCTATTTGCGAGCCTACCTGCGTGTGTTCGACTAAGCACAAGATGTGATCAGAAAATACGGTGAATGAATTTCTTTAGCAGCAACTGTAGACTCTACAACTATTTTGTATAGTTTGTCCGATAGCTATCTGTTGAGACAGGCAGCATCAAGTTGGAACACGTTCTGACTTGTTGGTCAGCGTGGAGAGCCGCTAGGAGTGTTTATCGTCTCTGTCGTGCATCAACAACGAGTGAACATTAAGTAAGTTCTGTTTCAAGTTTCAAAAAAATGTCAAAGAAACTCATGAAATACTGAAATTGATGTATCGTGATAGTACTGTAACTCTGAAGACTGTTTACAAGTGGTATGAGCGATTTAAAATCGGAAATGAGTCGGTAGAAGATGAGCAACGTTCGGGACGTCCATTAACCTCAAAACCAGAAGAAAACGTGCAAACAGTGTTCGTTTGGGTTGGGTGAGCAAAGCATTTTACCCACCGATTCGGAACCAAGAAGAGCGAGTGCAAAATTTGTTCTCTGACTTTTGATTGACAAACAGTATTTTTTTGGTCGAAAAATATTTCTGTCTCTCCACAACCACTATATTCTCTAAATATATTTCTTTATAGCATGACGCGACTTCTGACTCTTCCTAAAAATTAAAACCGTTCTTAAAAGAAAATGTTTGGATGCCATTCCTGACATTGAGAGGGTCACGTCAGAGTAGCTGACGTCCTTCCAAAAGAAGACTTCCAGAAATGCTTCCAGTCATGAATTCAACGTTGGGATAAATTCATTGCTAACCAAGGACAGTACTTTGAAAGAGATTAAATCAAATTCCATGTAAGCTTATTACTTTGTTTCTAATAAAATTATTCATCGTATTTTTTGATCACACCTCGTGTTTATTGCTGTCTCAGGGATCTTCAATTTGCGAACTGCTTATTCTAGTTTTTATATTTTGGAACAAACCACACGCAAGTTCAAGTAACACGTAAAGATCTTTCCTACACTCTTAAAAATTTCCTTGCTCAGAAATGAGAAAAATGCATGTTCAAAACAAAATAAGTAATTTTTACTCATATTTGAGGAAAAATGTCTCATTATTTCCAAATGTGTTTTCATTTATGAGCTCAAGGCAAATTTTCAGGTTCCCATTTATGAGATTTTCTCACTTCTTAAAAATGAGAATGGAATAGTGCGTGATTTTCAATATCATAGATGATTTAAAAAACAACGATAACAATCTTACCGAAATAATATTACTATGTTTTACTAGGGAGTAATATTATTAGGGCTTAATTACTATTCAGGAAAGGAGATAAAGGATTTCAGCTGTAGCAGAGTGCTAATGGATATGAGTACGCAGTAGGTGATGCAGCTGAGGTGGCGTATGAATACACGTCATGTGACAGCGGCGAGGAGCAGCGTACATATCAACTTTCGAACGTAAGTTTGGGTGAATTGTAAACACTACCATACACTAAAAGTTACTGTAGTATACTGTAGTATAGTAAAAGTACTGTAGTGTAGAATGCTGACCCCCCCCTCATACAGGTTATATAGGCTATAGCAGTCAGGTTGGCTCTTTATGTATCAAAGCTCAGTACTCAATTTACATAATAACGAGTGCAGCAATAACAAGTGAAGGCGGGTTAAAGCCCCGTAGGACACGTTGTTTTCTATATTACAATAGAACGGGGAGGCATGTCAATGTTTTACACCCTTCGTCATTCGTTATAATGTGCAAAATAGCTTATGTACGGAAACAAAGAATACATAAGTCATCTGTGTAGTTAGAAAGAGCGTTACAAAAGTGTGATTTATTATTATGAAATTGTAATACAAAGGTACTTTGTACTGATCACCTAGCATAGCTTGGCGCCTCCGTTCTTTCACTAAAAGTAATCGTTTTAATGACACGCGTTTGCTGGTTATTTACGACATAGTACTGTACGCATTTGCTCTTGATTTAACATAGAGGCTGCGGTAGCTCAGTGGTAGAGCGCTAATCTCTGGTGCGATGAGGCCCTTGGTTTGATCCCAGGATTTCCAGCTTGCGGCAAGTGGGCTTGCTGGTGGATAAACACAGTATGCATAGGTTTTCTCGGGGTTCTCCCATTTCTTCCCACTTTCTTCATTCCACTATTTTTTTCATTCTCATCATAATCGTCTCCTTTAGCCTATCCAACACAACTGTGGGAAGTAAAACTCAAAGATTTCATTTATTTTTTTAACCCAACGTCCCAGAATTGTGCTCCAAGGCTAAAAGAGACAGTGATAGAGATACGTACGTTTCTTGGCAGTTTTTGCATGGGTTTGTGACCTTGTTTCCAATCTGAATTGAATCCTAGCAGTGGAGTTTCAGCACATTTATGAGGGGCACAAACTGTCGCATTCCCCTGCAGTAATGAAGAAGGTGGAAGGTAGGGGGTGATTCCTGGAGCTCCGGACCTTCCCCGAAATCGCTACTTTTATGTAAATTTTATCTAATTTTAGGTACAATTTTACATGTTTTAATACAATTTGTCCTCGTATTGAACTTGGAGCATCTCCGAAATAAATTCCTGCGTGCGTTTCTTGTAGGAGGAAACTGAAAAATCCTGGAAAAACCTACGAACACGGTGTTTCTCATGTAGGTAACTTTTTTTATGGTAGAGAAGTAGGCATATTGGACTGCGATAACTCAGTGGTAGAACTAAACTCCGATGCATGGGGTCCCTAGTTTGATTCCACCTCCGTCAAGTGGGCAGTGTGAGTAAACATATTATGTATGTTTGCTCGGGATTCCCTCACTTTCTTCATTACAGCATTTTCGCTCATGATCATCATAACGTCTCCCTGAGCCTCGTAGCATAATCGTGAGCATCTCCAGCAGAAATTGTTCTGTTATTCTGAAGTAGACGGATAATTCTTGAATCTGAATTATCAAGAAGTTGGTATAATGTTGGATCAAACGGGACAATCTTGAGTAAACCACGTCGATGAAAAAGAAAAGTCTTGAGAAAGTGGACAGTGATGAAAAGAAAAATGTTCAACTGTCTGATGCAGTAGGAATAAGTAACGCACCTAAAATACAAGTCATCGTGGTATTCGTGGAATCTTCATGAATTGAAGTGAAGATTAAAATGTTATGTTTTTAAAAATATCTATAACTGTAGGTGTTTATTTAATATAAATTCTGGGTGTACTAATAGTTTGAATTTTTTTGCAGGTTTATATTTTGTTTATATTCTTTTCCGTCTTCTCGTATTTGAGAACCATGTTTCTGTGCACCGTTTCTCGCTTTTGAGGGAGATATTTCTCAAATCTTTTTGAGAAATGTGTTTCTCAAAATTGGGGCTATACGTCTCATTTCCTCAAATGTTACTTTCTCAATTTTAAGAAAAAATACACTTTTTCTCAAATTTGAGAAAGCATTTGCACCCTCAGAAATGAGACATAATTCCTCGCATTTGAGTCATTATTTCTCAAAATGATTTGAGAAAATCGAAATCTCACTTTTAAGAATGTATTACTCGGTGCACAGATAAGAAACGGATGTTCTCAAATACGAGGAATATTTTCTCGAATTTAAGAAACCATTTTTAACAGTGTAACCATACTATTTTGTCTCCAAGAGAGTTGGATAAGAGTAACACGTTACTTCAATTGCGTTACTCGACAGAACACGTTACTGTCTTTCCTCAACTAGTCATTCTTACTAAATGGTATAGTGTTTCCTTCAGTCACAACAAGAGACATTGTGTGAACCTAAAAATCTTAAGCATTTTAAATACCCATATGTTTATGAAGCTCAGTTTTGCTCACTTGTCTAGAAGTTTGTATTTCTCATCTACTTGTTTGTGAATTATAACTTTAGACATTGTTATTTCCTTCCATATCCTATCTCGCAACTAGGTTTGTTGATTTAAACCCTCTCCTTGTAAAGGTTAGGCGAAATACTAAAAAAAATTAAATACTTAAAAATATAAACGTATCAGCAAGTGAGATAAATACTTTTACGTTATGTTAATTTACCAAACCAATCAACCAGTTTATTTACACATGGAAGCATGCTGCAGCAGGATAAACCAGCAAGCACGAAAAGACTGCTTGTATCATAGAGAACAGCGTCTATAGTGTTTGTTTAGGGATATATTTATGAGAATCTTATTCACACGCTATGGGATCATGGGTTGAGAAAAGAATTTTCTTCAAGTGCTTTTCTTTTGCAAATTCTTTTGTATATAAAAAATGTGTTGTTCGAACTACAGAAGAATGCTTGCACTGGATCTGTGTAGCATAAAGGGAACATGGAGATCAACTTGTCATTTGGTATTCCAAAAGAATCTGTTCGCCTCCATGTATTCCCAACAGAGCTTAGGGTTCGGATATTGATTGCTTTCGATAAAAAGAAACTTCCGAGAAGAAAGAATCAGTACGTGATTTAGCCTCTACGAACAAAGAGAATGCTGGAATGAAATGCAAACATAGGAAGAAACAAAGCAATCAATTCCTATGTTTAAATATTCAGAACCAATTTGTTCTCCAAAAAAGAGAAAAAATTCTATGTATGAGCTCTTCTCGTGTTCTTCGGTTTGCCTTTTACCATTAATAACTGTGTGTGCGTGTGTGTTTCTTGTATATTTTTCATGTTTACATTATATATGAAATAATATCATTACTGTGTAAATGCACATTTATTCGTACGTACTAGAGAATCAATAAAGGAAGCATTCACGTGATGTTGAAATAACATATTTTTGGTATTATCCTCAATATTTAAATATAGAGATGATTCAGGGAAACGTTTTTCTTCTACATGTAGTCCTGGATTTGATTCCTGACTATAGCCCTTGTATCTAGAACAACATGTTCAGCTGATGGTGGCATATCACATGGCATTTCTATTAAAAGTAGGTGTTAAAACTTCATTGCAAGAAAAAAATAAACCAAGTTGCTGAATAGTATCATAATATCTAGCTGAATAGTATCGTATAGGCCTGAATTAATTTTCTTTAGAGGACGTATTTGCTATAACTATATTGAGAGATCTTTGAGATATACATCTTTAAAAAAATCTGAGCAAAGTGTGAATGTACTGTATAACTAACCTAAAATGTCGATAAGAAATCCGTAGCTACAAGTAAATTCTAGGTAAGAAAATGTATTAGGGATAGAACATACGAGGTGTATTGTATAAATGAAAAGCACTGAAACAGATTATTAATATTTGTTAAATTGAGGCTTCTAGGATGAACAGGAAATATATCTCGTGTGTAAGATGGAAGTAATCTCTTCATCAAATTAATTAATTCGAGACATAATATTTACTTGTGAACACCTCTAGAATTTAAGTAAATAACTTCAGAAATGTCCTTGTATACTCAAGAATAAAATACGTATAGAGTGAAATTTCTGAATAACGTGAAATGCTTTACTTATTGATGCTCGCCGACGCTTGGGCTCTGACACTTGCTCCAACACTCACGACATTACAAAGATATCTTATTTTATCTTTATTCTCTTATTTTCAATTTTATAATTTATTCTTTGTGTTTTAAATAATAATTATTCTGTTTTCGTTATTAATGATTCTCTCTCATTATTAACAATAATTGAAATGTTTTGTTACTCGATTGCCAAGATTTTGGTCTCTATAAAAATACAGCAAAGAATTTTAATACTTTAAGAAACTTAAATGTACTTAAATGTAAATCTTAAATCTATTTGAAATCAACAGATTATAATTTAATCGCAACCTAATTTACTGCATAAAAGGACATTCAAAGAATTGGCTAAGCTTTAAAATTAACAGATATTGATCATGGAGCAGCACTCTTTTTTTTTTAAAAGTAAATAGTGGTGGAATAATAAATAGTGGAGATAAACTAAAAGCTTTCAGAAGAAGCGAAGACTGTCCATCATTGCAATTTTTAGAAAAGCGATTATGTTCATTCTGAAATATCTCAAACGAGACACACTTAAAATATATCAATTTTTTATAAAACAATCGTTATTTGTGTAGTAACACGTGGCTAAAATTTGATTACTGAAACTTTACCGATTTTTGAGTTCCGGTTTTATTTATGTGGTGAAATTCGGGGCGGTTTAGGATTTAGATTGCTGAGCTTTCGGCTTCCATGGCTATTTAGCCCGTCACGTGTGAGGGATGACGTCCCTCTGCGATCACACTATCAGGGGAAAGGGAAGGAAGGAAGCGGCCTGGGACCTATAAGTTAGGTACCACCCTGGCATTTGCCTGGTGTGAATGAGAAATACCTCATTCAGGATGGCTGGTCTGAAAAAGCTTTTACACTTTTTCGACCGAGTGCCCCCAACGAGAATCGAACCCGGGACTGCTCGCACCGAAAGCGAGAGCGTTGCGGCGAAATTCGTTTTAAAAGCAAGTGAACTACAACTAAACTGGTCGTTCATTGTACAATTAAACTACATATGTTAGGTATTAAAACATATACGTAGTTCAGTTCAATTTTGGATGATTTTTATAGTAATAATATGTTACCTGAACAAATTAACTGTTAATCGTATTTTGAAGGAAATAATTATTAAAACGTACGGACCACCGCACTGAACTTAACCACTCCAATTTCATAAACTACCGGTAAATTATGCGTTACAGTTATCAGTGAAGTATTTTCTTGAAAATACAAACAAAATTTTAAGGCTCTTTCAAGAAAAACTTATTTCCAAAGTAAACTACCACTTGTATATTTTTCAGTTGAGATAAGTTGAACGGCATGGCCTTTGGGCAAGTGTACATCAGGACGAACAGACATTGAAGAATTACTTTTTTGGCATCTACGTGTATAGACCATGAAACGTGTAAATTCATAGAAATCTCGAATTGGATTTTTTCACGATTACCATACTTTCTTCTCTCCTTTCATCTCTCGAAAGTCAAAAACGAAACACCGTAGGCCTTATGCAGCTTTTGAGGTTATGCAATTCATAAAGTAGTCGAGAGCATTTTATTAACAGAATGACCTATTTAGCTTCAAAATATAAAAGATTAGAAACAAAAAAACATCTTCTTTAAAGTCGGCACAAACAAATGGTTCTCATACGGCTTAGCTAAGACATTTTCCGTTGGCTGCAACTCTTCCAACAAGCCAAGTGCGTGGTGTTTTTGTTGCCATCACTTAAGTCTTTAAAAAAATGTATGTTACCGATTATTCCTAGATGTACAGGGTGGCCCATAATTATGTATCTGATGTTTGACTGACTGTAGAATTTGTAATTCTGGACAAAAAGTTCTGATATGGCAAGTCTGTGTGGCTTGAGAATGGGATAACGGCCTTGGACTTAGAATTGTTAGTATCCCGTACCAATTCGAGAGTGGCTGAACGAAACATACCCGAACCGCTGAATCGATCGACGTAGATCCGTGGAGTGACCAGTTCGATCTTCCTATTTGCCACCACTTCATTTTTTGGAGGTATTTTAAAGGACAAAGCAAATTTACATCACATGCGCAATTTGGCCGAATTATGGGAAGCTATCACAGACGAGTTTCACAGATACCAGTACAGGTCTGTTAAGTTGCTTGTGACAACATTGCTCTTCGTCTCCGGGCATGGATCGATTTGGATTGTGCATTGGTTGATATGCCACGGGAAACAGAGATTAAAATTCTTGTAAGGAAAGGTATGAGAGTAATGTATTTATGTTATGTTGCTAGTTTCTTTACCGCAGTCTTTGAAACTTTATATTCATAATTATGGGCCACGCCGCTAGAATTGTGAATGAGGGATAGGGTGACCAGATCTTTCTCTCTCGCGCGCGCAAATGTATATATATAATAGAGAGAGAGAAAGAGAGAGTTGTTATCAATGGAAGATATTTTAGCTTCAGTACAAAGGAAGCATTTTTTGTTTGCCATTCTCCTTTACTTTGGTTAAACAGTAAACTAAATTGGACTTCCTTTTAATAAGGTGGCCTTGATACTTTATAAATTGCATAAGCTCAAAACTACATAGTAGAAAATAGCGTTTATTTTTTTAAAAAATAATTATTTATTTGAAAACGTTACGAGGAGTGATCGAAAAAATTACAAAGCATAAAACTTTTCTGTTATTCACTGAAAGTTAACGAAAATGTATTTGTAGATTAATAACATGCCTGTCTTGGTGCAGGTTTGAATATTTCGGATTCTGATCATCTATACTCGAGAAGCGAACATTAAAAATGATGACTCGTCTGGAAAATTTGTGAAGAGTAGAAGTGCGGTCAGTGGTGCATTTCTTATGGACCAGAAACAGTACACTTGCTGACATTCATAAATAGATTGTAGAGGTGTATGGGGAAGGCTAAAGTTAAAAGTAACATGTGAGAAAGTGGTTTAATGCCTTCAAACAAAGATGGACCAATATTGTTAATTATAAACCTGAATAGAGTGGTAGAGACAGTACTTCAACCACTGACGTTACGCTTGGAACGACTAGAGCACCCCTTCTACAGTCCTGACCTAGCCCCAGTGACTTTCACCTTTGCCCTGTTCTAAAACAAAAAGTGGCTGGCCACCATTATCTGGGATTTGATTATGTCAAAACAGCTGTCTCACAGTGGCTGCGAGAACTTGACACGGATTGCTATGCAAATAGTATAGAAAACTTTATCTGTCATTGTAATAACTGGTTGTAGAAAACCTGTGACCATAACGAGGACCATTGTTGAATTCCAACTATGTCTTACTCATAAGCCATAATAATTTTGTAACATTTTTCTATCATCTCTCGTATTAACAATTAGTTTGTTCCACTAAATTATTATTACAATAAAACAGATGCACAATTGAAACGAATATGTTTTAATACAAGGTGACCAACCGTCCCGTTTTAGCCGGGACAGTCCCTTTTTTCCAACCGTTGTCCCGTATTTTTCTGATTCTCGAACGCGACGCCTAAATGTCCCGTTTTTAAGTAAAAATGACCTAGGTGTCCCGTAATTATTATTCAAAATATAAATCGTCAATGCAAATTCTACTCTCTTCCGTACTAACACTCGTTGCCAAGGTTCAGGCGTGTCTAGAACTTCTGAATTTTCACATGGGAATTGAGTGTTTGTGGTTCAAGTGGAAATTCTGAGTGTTCAACTAGTTAAAAGAATTGTTGGGTAGAACTTATCGGGAACCAATCGGGAACCATTATTTGTTGTGTGGTACACGTGAAGTTAGAAACGGTGTGTTATCACTCTTACTTGTGTATTTTGTAAATTGAGAACACTGCTGAGTCCCAAAATGCAATCTGGAAGTCAGATACCCCCCCCCCCCCCGTAGCCGATTCATATGCGTCCCGTTTTCGCAAGTGAAAATTCTGGTCACCTTGTTTTAATATCTAACTTATATAATTCATTAGAAGAATGAACTATCAGTTTAGTTATATTTTACTTGTTAATAAATTGAATTTTGGCATATAAATAAAAATTACATTTCAAAAACCATTCAAGTCTCAGTGATCAAATTTTAACCATTAAGTACTACATAAATAGCAATTATTTTGTGAAAATTTGTGACTTTTTAAAATGTCTCTCTTTTCAAATACTTCAGTTGAATATAATCGATTTTCGAAAAATTGCAATGTTTAAAGACGATGAGACTTTTACGTATCAAACTGTCTTAGGAAGTACAATACCACAAAGCTCATATCTAAAATAAAGTAACTACTTTTAGTTTTACTTTTAGAAAATTACTATTCTTTGAACTTTTGAATTTCACAAATGACAATTTTCCTTTCTGAAATTTTAATTTCAACAATTTTTAAAAGACGTTTCAGTGTAGTAGGCCTAAATATGTATTGGACGTGAAATATATTTAAGTAATTTTCCATCAAGTGGTTTTTGTTTGAAAACAATATCTTCAAAAACAATGAAGCCACGCATATACCACAAATCTATCTAAGGTTCAAATTCGCTTACGCACCTATACAAAACGGCCGCTCTCAAAGAAACTTAATATCTTAAAAAATTTATTTACTTTTGTTTTCTACTCTCTAAATATAGTACAACCTTGTGTACATAAATAAAAAAGATATATGAAATTTTGTCAGCAACCTTTTAATCTGAAATTCCGTGATTTTAAATAAACTGGCCCTCAAACAAACCCACCAATGAACTATGTATGTAACCTTATGTTCTCCTACAGTTCCTAATATTGGATCCCCGCAACTGTCCTTTTTCACAATTCTATGACGCCCACAGACTTTTATGTTTGATTCTCTCAGACTTTAGGGATTGAGACAATTGTGGGATTTGCAGTACATAACTTAGTCACTAAGCAAACAGAGAGAAAATGAAGTTTCTTGTCTGCCAATCGCAAACATGTTCTGTTCCATTTTAAACAAGCAATGAAAATTGTTACTCTACACAACGTACAGTATCTCAGTTGTATACCTTGCTACCACTTCGTTCCTCTTGGATCACAATTTCTCTCTTAGCCATTATGTTGGAAGTTTTCATCTCATAAAATTTTATTTAACTGAAGAAACACGTCGCTGTGAACTAAGAGAGAAAGTGTATATTTAACTTGTTAGTTAGATGAACCATCTTCTGTGCTTCTTCTTTCCCTTCGCCACAGAAGAAGAGAGTCGACAATCCTTAATCTCAAACACAGAGCATGAAGTTACCCTTTCTTTGTCTTTTCCTTTCATGTAGCCTACGCGCCACTCCATTCTATTAGCCCAGCTACCATTCCAAGTCCCAGGAAAACCAGATACGGGTGAATCTCGTTCCCCAAACGAACACAACGCCACGACCGCCAGTCGACTCCCTGTGGGACCTGATTTCAAATGCAACACTCGCTGCACCAACGCCAGCAATACGGGATGTATTTGTGAACTTCCATGTTCCAAGTTTTCTTTTTTTGAAGGGGAAAAAATGCCTTCTCTTCTGTGTTGACTTGAGTTTTGGCTCTGAAAAACAAACAGCCTTTAGGGATATTCTGTTTCCCCAATAGGATGATAGACTCCCTCATACTAGAAAGTTATTGTGAGTGACTGCATTGTTTGACAAATTATGGCAACAATAGAGGAACAAGACTTGGGAATGACTTGGCATTAATTAGAATTAACAATGTAATAGTCTAAATCGATTGAAATTACGTTTCTACTACTAAGGAAACGAATTTAGCACAGGGAAACGACAGAAACTTGGGAGCAGAAATAAAAAGTTTGTCGGGTTTTATAATGCTTCCGACAATCTAATTTTAAAAGTTCACAATAATATTTCTCTGGCTCGCTAGTTGTTTAATTATTGTTTTAGTAGCCGAGTTATTTAGTGAGTAGAAACGCAAAGTCTGGTAAGTACTTCTGAATGGGAGTCCGAAATCTGATAAGTGGCCAATATTGCGATTAATGTATTCAATTTTAATACAAATTCGTAATACATACGAAGGGTTGAGGAGAACTAGAATGGAATCACGATTTGAAACTTCTACAATAGTACTAACATGTAACAAAAAATTCCCAACGAAGATATGTGTACAGAGTTGCTAATAAAACTCTAACTGACCAAATATACTGCATTCGGTTAGTTGGAGATTTATTAGCAATACATTCCTATCACTGACAAATATATATCTGACAGTGTCACATGCTTTTAACAGTGACACGTATTCTTCCAACAGTGACACATATTTCTAACCGTGACACGTATACTTCTAACAGTGACATATATATATTTCTAATCGTGACACGTATTCTTCCAACAGTGACACGTATACTTCTAACCGTGACACGTATATTTCTAACATTGACACACATTTCTAAACGTGACACGTATACTTTTAACAGTGACATATATATTTCTAACCGTGACAGTATTCTTCCAACAGTGACATATATATTTCTAACCGTGACAGTATTCTTCCAACAGTGGCACATATTTCTAACCGTGAGACATATTTCTAACCGTGACACGTATACTTCCAACAGTGACACATATTTCTAACCGTGACACGTATATTTCTAACAGTGACACATATATTTCTAACTGTGACATACCCCTAACACCAACATACATAATTTTAACAGTGACACAATAGTGTTACATACATTAACAATGACAAACTTAATTCTAACGGTGGCACATATTCCTATGAGTGAAACATACTCTTAACATACTATTTTTTGATTATATTAGCATGTAAAGAATGTACAGGGTGTCCGAGAAGTCCTTCCCTGATTACAGAAATTGATAACTCAGGCTAGAAATAAGATAGAAATATGAAACTGGTGTTGAATTGTTTACAAACTATAGAAGTTTTTGTCTGTGTTAGGTTTGTTCTGTTTTACCAAGTCTCAATTTTGTTTATTTTAGGTTTGTAGTACGTAAGTAAGAAGCCCAAGAAGCCATGCCAACCAACCAGGAGAAGACACAGTGTGTCCTGTGGTACCATGAGACACGATCACCAACCACGGTGCAGAGACAGTTCCAGACAACATTTGGGAGGACTCCACCTGATGTCAAGAGCATTAAAGCCTGGTATGAGAAGTTCAAGAACACAGGGTCGGTTGCTGACCTTCCGAGGTCTGGTCGACCAAGAACCTCAGCAGACACGGTGGAGGTTGTGCGGCAGTCTTTTCTGAGAAGTCCTAAGAAATCGGTGCGCAGGGCCTCACGTGAATTACAGATGCCAAAAAGCTCTATCCATGACATTTTACACAAACGTTTATTGTTTTGTGCTTACAAAGTGCAACTCGTTCAGGCCTTGTTGCCCGACGACGGTACACGTCGATATGACTTTGCGGTCGAAATGCTATCATGTATTGCGGACGATAATGGTTATCTCAGACGAATTGCCTTTTCCGACGAAGCGACATTCTTTGTCAGTGGAGTAGTGAATCGCCATAATGTACGCATTTGGGGTTCAGAACCTCTCAGGGAGGTCAGGGAGTTTACCAGAGGCAGTCCAAAGGTGAATGTTTGCTGCGTGTTATTGCACGATCGAATTATCGGGCCATTCTTCTTCGCTGAGGATACCATCACATCTGCAGTGTACCTGGATATGTTGCAGCTGTATGCTGTTTCTCAGATGATTCAGTATCGCCCCGATGTCGTCTTTCAGCAAGACGGTGCACCACCTCATTGGGGTTTGGACGTCCGTGCCTATCTCGATAGGACATTTCCTGGGCGATGGATTGGTCGTGATGGACCAACAGCTTGGCCTCCACGCTCTCCTGACATAACCCCATTAGACTTCTTTTTATGGGGTTATGTCAAGGATGAAGTCTACCGAACACGTGTACCAGATCTTGAAACCCTGCAGCAACGAATAACCACAGTCGTTGCATCGATCCCTCCAGTGATGTTGGCTAATGTGTGGATGGAAATTGAATATCGCCTAGATGTGCTACGTGCTACCAAGGGTGCTCATGTGGAAGTGTACTGATGTGACCAAAACTTTTATAGTTTGTAAACAATTCAACACCAGTTTCATATTTCTATCTTATTTCTAGCCTGAGTTATCAATTTCTCTAATCAGGGAAGGACTTCTCGGAGACCCTGTATCTTTTATGCATTAAACTTTCTATGAAAGACTAATTTCTTGAAAATATGAGTTAAAGTTTATGATCTGTTTTCTCTGTCGAATTAACCTTCACAAGTAAAAATCAATTAAATGACCAAAAGAAGTTGTGTAAATTATTTCCATGGTTCTAATTCTGAATCTCAGTCCCTCGGCATTCAGTTTTCCATATAGGCTCTTGTATTTGAACCATAGAGGAAAGAAAGAGGCCACCCTACTCACTTGTGTTGGCTTAGTGGTCCTATTAACTATGATATATAAGTGATTTGAAAGCTTTGTTTAGACAGAGCATTCAGAGAAACACACAAAGTTAACCATGACAAAATATTTTTAACTGAGAGGAAATCTTGATAAAAATAGGAACTAAATCTTTGTCGTTCCATATTTACGTCTTGTAGGTAGAGTTGCCTTGCGAGACAACAATTGAGTGTCTCATCTCAAAAAGGTGATGAAAAGAGATGTCTCGTCTCGGAAAGTGACTGTGTTTCTGCAAGAAGGCTCCTGTCACAGTCAACTCATATCTTGTCACGAATATTTAGTCTCGTCTCATCTTGTACACAACCATATCTCTAGGGTAAAGTACAGGATGATAAATGTGAATAAAAATTGAAATGAAATCTTTCAGTTTAACGTCTCACGTTAAGCCCATTAGGCTAAGGGAAACGGATTATTTAATCAAGAGAATGAGAGAAAAATTGATGGAATGAGGTTATGGGAGGAAACGGGGATATCCCGAGAAAACCCACGGACACGATGTGGTCCACCGCAAACTTACTTAGTCGGAGTTCGAGCCTGGGATCCCACGCACCAGAGGTAAGCACTCTACCACTGAGCCTCCGTTCTCCTCAATAAATGTGAATAGACAGGAGTATCCAAAAACGAGGGTGGGTGTCATTGCAGTAAATGGGTCACAAGGAATTTAGGAGGGAGAAAAATATGTCATTCAAAGCTATTAAGCCACTACAAACGTGAGCAAAAAGTGTGTAATTCATTCAATAACTTTCAATAAATGCCTCGCAATGATGTGAATACTGGAGATCATAGTCACTGAGACAGTTGAAAAATCAGTATTCAGGAGAATTTAAAATAAAATGACATTTTTAGTTTAACGTCGTTTAGACTAAAGGAAACGGATCATTAATGAGAATGAATGATTGTGAGACAATTGGTGGAATATAGATATGGGAGGAAACAGACAAATCTCGAGAAAATCCAAAAACACGATGTTGTGCATGGAAACTCACAACCATGTTGTGGCCAAAGATCAAACCTGAAATCCATCTTACAAGAGATACGAACGTATTCCAGTCAGGAGAATTTATAGGAAGTACGTCATTGGGCTTGGAGAATATATGTACTTCGTGCAATAGAAGATGGAAGAATTGGTGGAATCTCAGAGTCCGGGGAGAATGAGTAATTATGTTACTCAAAAGGGTCATAAAGTAACTAATAAACTCATTTCATTGGCTCAGCATTAAGGAGACATCGAAATTATCTAACTGGAGATCAGAGCATGACAGGAAAATTTTTCATGTTATTTTAATGAACCCTTTAAAATGAAATGAAATGAAATGAAATTTTGAGTTTTACGTCCCACGGTTATGCCGGTTAGGCTAAAGGAGACGGTGATAATGAGTAATGAATGAAATGGTGGAATGAAGAAAGTGGGGGGAAACGGGAGAACCCCGAGAAAACCCACGCACACGGTGTTTGTCCACCACAAAGTTCACTTGGCGGGAACAGGGTTTGAACCCGAGACCCCTAGCACCAGAGGTGAACGCTCTACCACTGAGCCACCGCACCCCCCCCTTTAAAATCAATAAGATGACAATAGAAAATGTAGATTTTGAAGAAATATAGCCTACAATTTTTAACTTAATATACATGATAATTTAGGTCGTAGCTAGATAGTAATCAAATTTTGTTAAATACTATGATAATAAAATTCGGTATGTATGATTGATTAGGAGAGATTAGATAGCTCAAGTCCTTTTTGTTTTTGTTTTCGTTTCTCGTTTTGTTTTTTAAAATTTTTGTTTTGTTTTGTTTGTTTGTCATTGTTGTTGGATGTTGAGTGTTGCGGTCCCGTCCTTCCTACCCTTTTCCTTGTTCCCTTTCTTCCTTCCAATTATCGCAAATAAAGGATGATGATAAAAGCTAAAGAAAAATAAAATGCGATGATGATAACCCGTTTCGGTTAAAGTCTTCAGATGCCGAAACTGAAGAGGCGGATCTGAGCATTAAAAAAATGTGCGGGAAAAAGAAGTTGTACTTTAGTGAGAATATTCATGACATTAGCAATCAACTTCTAGCATGACTACTGATAAAATAACAAACCCCTGTAATGTCAGAGGAGGCCGCTATATAGAGATCTGTGCCTTCGATGTTGTTCGACGGAAAATAAAAACAAAGACTGTTAGAAATTACTAAATTTGTTGAATGTAGAGGAAACTAGAGAAAGATAAATTGGTCAGAGAATGCCCTTTCTGCTATTTACACAATTAGAAGGAAACCATAACGCATGGCAAGTTCTCAATTCAAAGGAAGAGACTTTGCCAATGCTATCAGAATGCTTTTAGAAATGCTGATGAAAAATCTTAGTTTGTTCACGTTGAACCGTGAATGTTGACAGAGCCATTAGGACATTGTGTATAATTTTGAAGATTTCAGTTTGAGAGGATGTTTGAACTTCATTAGAATAACATAAAGTATCCAGGTTGCATAAGAACGTCTTATATTTTCAAAAATGATATACAATAATCAAGTAACACAATGAAAGTATCATGAAAATTATGGAAACCTAGTTCACAAAAATAATATTATATTTCGGTATTAATGCTGAACATTGTTTTCTCTCAAAATAGCTCATTCCCTATCACATTAAAAAAGGTGATTGACATTAGAGAATAGCTTTTACTAGAAAATAATATTTTCTTTCATTTTGATATCTTCTCGCTGAATTTCTCTCTATTGGCTTTGTTTTATCTTTGTTTATAGTGAAAGTATATGATGCATTCCAAGCGAAATGAGTCAATTTTGAAAAATGTTGTAGTTTTACCGTCTTTGATTTTGTTTGTGTTTTGGTATGTTATGAGGTATCAACAGAGGTATTGAAATGTAAAGTGACAGTTGCTGATGGTTCACCGTTTTCAAGATAGAGGACACCGAACACGTGAAAAATGCTCCAAACATGCATATATTAAAATATTTGTAATTACAATTTGATGAATGTGAGGAACATGAAACTTTGTTACAGTGCACATAGTAATACAGGGGAACATACAGAAAAGTAAGAAATCAATATCACCAATGTTGCCACAACAATGACGGGTCAAAGAACCACTAACCTTTATTGTGTGACTGACAATTCATGTTCCTCACATTCATCAAACTGTAACTATAAATATTTTAATATATGCATGTTTGGAGCATTTTTCACGTGTTCAGTGCCCTCTATCTTGGAAACAGTGACCCATCAACATCTGCCACTTTACATTTTAACACTTCTCTTGATACCTCATAACATACCAAAACACAAGCAAAATCGAAGGCGGTGCAACTATACTTATGTGCTGATTTCGCTTGGAATGCACAATTTATATTCATTATTTATACCACATTTATGTCTATATATGACCATCGTACACTTCGGGCTTCACCATCCATTGAATTCATGGAAAAGGAACTGTAATTTTTTCAAAGCTGATATATATACGAGGAGTGATCAGAAATTAAGGTTACAAAGCCTTCAGTGAAACGTGTATATACGTATTATTTCATACAACTAATACAGCCAACAGGTAGTACACACATGATGTTATATTTCGACATAGTGTCTATATAGGTTGAGGCACTTATCGCATCGAGGAATGCATGAAGATTCCCTCCTCCTGAGAATCCTGTCCTTGCGTGTTCAGCCACGTCGTCACGAAGTGTTTCGCCTAATCGTCTGAAGCGAGGCGATGGCTTCCAAGGAGCTCCTTCAAGTGCGCAAACAGGTGAAAATGGCGTGAAGCGAGGTCGGGGCTGTAGGGATGATGGTCAATGAAGTTCAAATCTGTTGTTGCCGTGCTGGGTCGGCCACTGCGTTCCTCGTTAGTGACGTTTTCTCTACCAGCTGCCAACTTTCGACACCATTCTGCTACATGCTAATGAGACAGGCTCTCCATAAACCTCTACCAGCTGGCGGTAAATTTCTGTCGAGGTTACATGTTTCGTTCTTAGAAATCGAATAATTGAGCGGACTTCTTCGCGAGACCAGTTTTCCAAACGCGACACCATTTGTGTTTACATACAAATAGAGCTGTAGGTGGTAGGTCGCTGAAACTGCACAGTTGCTAACTCCATGTATTAAAATTACTACATATTCCTCATTCCTCTATATAACATACTAAAATCCTGAAATATCTGCCTTGTAACCTTAGTTTCTGATCCTCCCTTGTAAAAATATGCACAAAGTACTAAAACAGGTTTCAACAGCACCATCCGTCATCTATTTAATGAATTTAATGATGAGAAAAGTAGCGTTAACTTGAAGTGACTAATTTTGGAATAAATTTTCTTGTAATTTTGCGGCTCGGCAGCTCTATTAGTGACTCTAAAAAATTATTACAATGATACATTATGAATAATTATATATTATGTTATAATATTACTTACAAGCAATTGAATTTAATTGATTTCAACGCAACAGTGAAGTATTTACTGGCGTCATTTTTTCCAATAGCCTTTTTCAAATTTCTTCTTCAATTGTTGTTCAATAGTGTATTGACAATTTTTTAGTTGAATGCCAATCAAATCTTAGGTATTCAAAACTATTTCAACATACCAATATTACAACATAAAAAAATAACACCACTTCGAGACTATTTCTATAATAAATTGGAGATAATTTTTGAAAGTTTGACTACAATGTTTGGGAGATTATTCCAGTCACAAAAGTATATTGTATACATTTCCTACATATTGAATTTTCTGCATAAAGTCAAAACAGGAGAATTCTACACAATAAATGTAATGGCCTTGGAAAAACGATATAGATAATATTATTTAAAGTTATACTTGAACTAATCCATAGAATATAATTCAAAACATTAAGGAACATGCGGTAGACATTTTACTATTGGTGCAACTTTGTTGAGGAAATTACATGAGACTATTTTTCTTCGGAAAAACTCATGTCATAATGTTCAAGATCTAAAATCAGTTAGTTTGATGATGTAGTTTTCAAAGACTTCCCATGGTTCTTCATGTAATGGAAACATTATTTGTCTCACAATGTATTTACTCAAAGGTTACGAAGCTTTTACACTTAGAAAAAGAAGCCATTTTCGATATTTCCTTCAGATAGATTCTTTGAGATAAAATACATGAAATTATCTAATGAACATGGGTCCAAAGCAGCATTGTTTTACCGTGAAAGGCAGTGGAGGATCTACCAACAGGGTCCCTAGTTTTTTGAGTGACAAAAATAATTGAAGATATTTATATATTTTTGAAAGTTTATAGTAAGTGTTGTCTTTTATTCTTTATTAGAAAACTTTTGAAACATCAGATATAGTTTCACTTGAAGTTTCTCTGTTATGCAATGTATAAAACAGTACTTGAGGTCCACAATGTCAACGTCAAACCTAGTCATAATATCTATTGCGAAAGAGTTAAGTAAAAAGTTCTGCAAGACCTATGAAAAATTGTAAAATTATGATACCTATCATAGTTTGGGTTCTAGCTGGCCCCACAGTTTTTACCTTCTAGATCCGTCATTGGTGAAAGGCATTCAAAAACCGATGAAGGGGCTGACATAATGCAAAATATCTCGTGAATACGGAAAGATATCGCTGTCAGGTCCAATGATTATACAGAAAGTCAACCCTTACAAAGGCAATAACATACCGATGGGAACAGAGTGGTAGGGTCTCAACGTGGATTAATGCAGATGGAGAATACGTGCGTGAATTCTACATCTAACTGTAGAGATCCTTGTGACGCGGCGATTACGCCGCTATTATCAGGTAGGCTGCTGCATTTATCAGGGTCAATATTTTGTGTAATCTCTTGATCCAACAGCGATTTTTTTTTTCGTTCACAAGATATTATATCAGCGCCTTCGTCGGTTGTTGAACACCTTTGACGATAGAACGAATCCGTTTTGGACCTATGCTCATTAGACTTCTTTGTTTAATTTCATGTCTATTATTACCTCCTTTAGTTTGTCTGTGTATTATCATACCATCCTGTATAATACCTGCCCTGGAAAAGCATTTAGAAAGAACGCTTTTATGAATTGCAATGACAAAATTTTTTGATACAATAATTGACTGTACTGCTTTTTTAAAAACATTTCTTTCAAACAATGCACTAAAAGGAAAAAAAAAATAATTTTCAGATAGGTAAAATGAAGGAAAAAGGATAAGATTAAAAGATTGAGAACTCGAGCAGTATTTTATTCTTCTGTACTTGTTAATCATTCATTACCCATAATCCATATTTGTATTGGGTTTATAGTAATAACTTCATAGTGTAGGAATAGAAATCTCACAAAGAGTATTATACACATACATAAGTCTTATATTATGTAAAGAAACACCTTATCAATATACACATTTATCTATGAAATATTAACAGAGATAAATTGTTATTATTTTTGTTTAGACAGTTGTTTTAGTTATTATGTAGCTGGAAACATATTTGAAGCTGAACGCGAAAAATCAAATTTTGACTATTATTTCGTATTGTATTATCAACTTATGTGCGTTCAATAAATGTTTTAACGATATTCTGTAATTGCTCTTGAAAACAATAACCATTTTGTAATATTTTAATAATTTATAACTATGTACTATATATTATAATCTTCGTGTAGAGTATTGTACTATACGGGGCAGAAACATAAACATTACGCAAAAATGATGAGAAACGACTGGGAAGCTTTCGAAAGGTGGGTGAGAAGAAGAATAAAAAAGAATTGGCTAGGATGGGCAGAAAACAAATGAGAGGGTGTTAGAAGTGATGAGGGAGAAAAGAACAATTTTAGATATTATTAAGAAGAGGAAGATAAACTGGTTGGGGGGTATTGGCTAAGAAGGAACTGTGTCATAAGGGACGTGCTAGAGAGTATGGTGACATAAAAGAGAGGGAGGGAGCGAAGGAGATTACAATGAATGGAGATATCAAAATAGACAAATCGTACGTGAAGACGAAGACATTAGAGGAAGACCGTAGAGCATGGAGACTTCAGTTACTGCAAGTGACCTAACAATACTGACAGAATACCTATGTAAACTTATTATTATTGGCAGGTCACTTGGATGATGTATAGCCAGGGCAACGAGTTTTTCGCAATGCGCGATATACCGAAATGCGTCATAATTAAGTAATTTTCAGTTTCTTAATGTTTTATGATATGTGTATTTTCACTGGTTTCTGTTGCGCGATAAAACGTTAAATTGGCAGTTTTGCGTGAGATTTCTATTAAAAATACGCGAAATAACGCGAAATTTTAGAAATACGCTTTCATTAATTTAAAAATTTCAGTTTTCCGCTGACGGAACAGTAGAACGTGGCATGAAAGGTGCATTTGGGAGATTTGGACACGGCTGTAAAGAACGTGTTGCAGGACCTCTTTGGTTAAAAAAAAAAAAAAAAAAAAAAAAACACGTTTGTTACAAAGTGAAAAGAGGGCTAGTGTTGAATATGTGCAGAAAGATCATTCTTGAAGTTTTTTTTTCCCAAAGAAAAAAAAGACTCCCAAACTACAGAAGTATGTGACGTTTTGGGAAAGCTGTTTGACCCTTCTGTAATTGCATGTAGTAATGAACCAGACTTTGTTGCGTTAAGGAAGTTCTTCTAAAGCTTTGCCTTCATTTAAAAAAATGCAAGCATCTGATTATGAAGTACCGTATTTGGAGTTATACAAAGTGGCCTATGAACTCTTGACAAGTGATTCATCTGGAAAATGGATATTTGAATGGACAAAAGTTCCGAAGTGATTATTGATTGAAATTTATTGTAAATGTACTTACAATGTGTGGCTTCCAACAAGCAATGCCAATTGCAAGAGGTTTTTTTTTTCAAGTATGGACTGGTGATAAGTGACAAACTTACAACAATGAAGAAAAAAATTGTGGAAACACGTAAGATGTTTATGCTTAATGCTTAAATGTAACTTTTGCCCATGTGTTTCAGAAGACAGGAAAACTTCCCTACTCATAGTAAGTTTAGCTACTGCTTCTATAAGTAAAATTTACAATGCGAAGTAAATATTCAGTATATTTTGTTTTTAGGTAATTAATGGTTTATTTCTGTAGTGATCTATGAAGAAGAACAATTATAAAAATGTCAGGAAATATCTTTTCCACAAGAGCTACAAAATGCGAAACTTTATTTTGAGCGACAAAACACAAAATATGAAAAAGGAAATGCGAAATTTTCAAATTCTTGGTGCGAAAAACTCGTGTCCCTATGTATAGTGTAATTACTTTTATTTACTTTAAACTGACTATATGCCCAATGTATAAATATGAATTATGTTAAATGATCGACTAACAAATAAAACAATAAATAGTACTATTAGTGTTATCTCTTCCAAATTATGGATTAATTATTTGGAAAAGATAACACTAATAATTTTCAGCAAAAGCATTCATTATAATGCACAGCATTCATTATGATGATTATGCATGCATTATTTTCAGCAAAAGATTCACATACATGATAAAGGTATCGGAAAATCTAATGTCCTTGACACTAAATAATTTTTCTGCTATAGAAATGAACTCGTAGATAACATCTGTGAAAAAAAAATCAATTGTACGTAACGTTGGAATCTATTTGTCATTGCTGTTGACATTAATGAAATGTTGCGTAATGTACTTTTTCTGGTTATATTCAGTGACAAATACAGTATTGTTATAAAGTATACATACATCGTCTCTTCCTTACACAATGTTGACAAATATTACGTCAGTATTATCGATTAGATGATGATAAACATTTAACGATTCCTCTTCTACTAGAAGCAATACAAAGTAACATAAACGCGTAACAATGGAAGAAACGTTTTCATGTTTATAACTGGTTCTCATAAAAGATATAACCTCGGTATACTTTCAGAAATATATGTACATTTCAATTAATGTCAGACCTACTTTTCTGAATTTAATCAAATGTAATTGTGTCTAGTATGATCGATTTCTTCTTCTAGTGTATCTTCTACTCTGGAGTTAAGTAGGCCCTATATGCGTGATATCGTTTCCCATGAAAGAAAGATCTTTCTCTTGCAACGTGCCTACGTGCTCACTTTGAGATAAGACATAGGTCATGACATCACTTATCAACAAGCTCTAAATGAATCCATTCACGAGAATCAAACATATGTTGAGAGTTTTTTTTTTTTTTGTGGGAACTAAAGGTTTTATGTTATGAATAATAGGAATCTGTTGATAACAGTAGTTACCAATTCTTCTCCAAATACTCTTCATAACAGTTTGATTTAAGAAGAGTGGATGCATTTAGTGTGAATTAAGATCTTCAATTTAACATTGGCCAAACACTTTCCCTTATAGAATTTTGGCCTATGAAGTTCTTCGAAACAGTAGCACAAAAATTATGTAATTACATATATGCATGTATTAATGCAGCATTACCCTACCAATGGAAGGTTCAAGAGGGATATTAAATTTGTAATTTATTGTATTAACAAACAAAGTAGAAAATTCCCCATTCGTCTCACAGGGAGAATCAGGTTTTATGAATAGCAGATTGATTGATTGATTTTTAGTTTAACGTCCCTTTCAGCAGCGAGGTTATATAAGACAGGACCTACTGATTAACGTGGAATCCGAACCACATGAGCTCCCGCCGGGAATCGAACCCGGGTTTCCCACGCAAAAGGCGCGTACGCTAACAGCTTAGGCACGAAGCTCTTATAACCTAACGTGTATATATGTACTGTATGTATGTATATATGTATGTATGTATGTATGTATGTATGTATGTATGTATGTATGTATGTATATATGTATGTAGAGTTTGAAGATTCCCTCATGGTATAAATCCTGTCCTTGCGTGTTTAGCCATGTTGTCATGAAATGTTTCACCTCTCGTCTGAAGCCATGATATGTTTCTCCTCATTTCTGTATAACGGATGAAACTCCACAAATCATCCTTCTAACCATAGTTTCTGATCCTCCCTCGTATATACAGCCTATATAGGAGGCTCTCGGTTATTCAGTTCGCGATTATCTGGCCTAATTTCAGAAATAGAAAAGGAAACAGGAAGAGAAAAATAAAAATCTCTATGGTAAAATGTGATATATTTTTGAAGTATCTACTTGAATTAAACCTTCATGTAAACTTGACCGTGTCAAATAAAGGCAGTAATCTATAAAGGACTTTTTCAAATACTAGAAATCTTCAGTATTGATAACTTTTTCTTTCTTTTTTCTTTCTTTTTTTTTTTCTTTTTTTTTTTTTTTTACATTTTTGTAACCACTTATGAATGAACTGTGAAACAAAGTTTATATAATTTATTTAAGAATTGGGCTACGTTTTACTTTAATATTTTGCTCATATTAACATTATGTACAGTTTACATGATATTAGGTTCCTGGAATTCAGTTAGACATACAAATTACAAAAAAATCTCTTAAATTGTTTACAATATTTTTATTCTTGGGTTTTCTTTTTCTGTATGAATTCTACATACAGTACGTAACGAACATTTATAAAATATTGCCTGTACTGTAAGGTCAGAAAATATGAGTGGATTTTGGTACCAAAAGTACGTTTTTAACGATGTGAGGCAAGAAGTGAGTAATTATAATCTCCGACCTATCTGACTTTTTTGTTATCCAGCCTGTTCCTTTGCCATATTAGTGTCATAGTAGATCGGATTATTGTAAGTCTACTGATCTGAAACTAGTGTTTAATTAATTCAAAAGTGACCAAATTTTAAGACTCTAAAAACTAATGATCGTCTTTTTTTTAAAAGAAACTAATCTGTTCTTTCATTCCTGAGTCTTTCCTGCCGAAGAAGTAAAACACACGTATGGAAATATACTAAAATTATTTAACACGTTGACTGCCAGAGCGAAATTGGGTAAGGTGCATCGCGGGGCCATTTTTATTGGAGGAAAATATGTATCAAAATGTTAAATGTGAAAAAACTATGAGAAGCTGGAAACTAAGGATGCCGAACATCTTTCTGAGGCCGGAGAATTTATTTAACCATTTTAAACATATGTGCTTGTGCATCACCGGTGATTCACACGGCTTTAAAAACAAATATGCAAAGCCTGTGAATCACATATGATGCACATGGTTCCGCAAAGCATACCAATATGAATCACCATTGATGCATATGGCTGTTAACGTGTTAAAACTTCTCAGGAATGCATTACTAATCTATGTGAGCGTTGGTGATCTCAATGCTATCTTTGACAATGTATTCAACACACATTTCTCAATGATGAAGAGATCGGACAAAGCTCTGTCTGTTTCCCTGATAATTGCAACTCAACTGCAGACTACAGTAAGAAGAATGTTTAATTCCTTGCCACAGTTGAATACATCGTCTCACTTTTATACTTCTAACTTTAGAAGATTCCAAGATACGGGGATCTAATTATATTAATTTGAACTATTTCTCCATTCGACGTAAAAGTTTCAAAAAGAAATCGTTGCTTGATGGCACCTTACACTGAGAAAAATCAGATATCCGGACAGAGGTATATTGAACAATACGGAATCCTTAGGTTTACTACGGAAATCTGTACGGAGTATATATTATCCATATGTGACATACGTACTGCTCCTTTCTCACTTAGTTGTTACATCATGCCAATGCAGGAGGTCTGACATCTAACAGTTCCGTATATTACATACACCAGCTATATGTTCATCTGTATGTGAGATCCTGACCGCTTTATGTTACATACGTCAGCTATATGTTATATACGTTTATTTGTAAGTGAGATCCTGATCGCCTACATACAGTTCTTTCTTTCGTAAGGAAAGTACGTTCATTCGGAACACTTATACGGAAAGTAAGTATAAAACATATGTTTTCAGTTACACGTTAAGTTGAAACACTACAGGATTTACGCATGTAACCTACGTTTTAACGCACGCTACATACGTTTTTACTCAGTATACATCGCAAATTATGTGTCCAGTCCAAATTTCAAGTTTCTAGCTTGAACAGTTTGGCCCAGGTGTTGGTTAATCAGTAAGGACTATTTTATATATAGAGATAATCAATTTCCATGGCGCCTCCATTAGTACAGCTGCATTAACGCACCACGTATCGTTTCCATTCAATTATTGTGCTACTTTTAAAAATAATAATTTTAAAAAATCATAGACCCGACACATATGATGAAAAGTGTTTATGATCCGTGTTAAATGCACACTCTTCATCCATACTTGCTTATTATTATTATATGCTCCCTTCTAGTCTGTGAATTCTTGTTATGGTCTGTGTTGCGTCGTGGAATTTGTATTTATATCTAGATATGTGCATTATATTGATGGTAACAGCTATATTATAAAATTGAAAGTGACTACGTTATTGATTCTTAATCTCTTGAACCTCCCGACCTATCTCGATCAAATTTTTGACGTAGATGCGGTTCTAACCTGGGAGTGTTTTTAGCTATTCACTTTGACGGTAGAACTTAGGGGAGTTGGGGGAGGGGGAATTATGAAAGCATAAATAAAACTTAATAACTCTTGAACCAAACGATCGATCTTGATCAAATTTTTAACATAGATGCCAGGGATGTTTTTTTTATAATTTCAGCTTGACGGAGAAACGTAGGGGAGAAGGAGGATGGGGAGATAAAATAAAATCAATATATATATAAATAAAAGTGACTATGTTTTTGAGTTAATAACTCTTGAACCACCCGATCGATCTCAATCAAATTTTCAACATAGATGAGATTCGAACCTGGGATTTTTTTATTATTTCACTTTGACGGTAGATCTTAGGGGTGGGGAAATATATAAAAATGAATAAAACTTAATAATTCTTGAATCACCAAACTGATCTCGATCAAACTTTCAACATAGGTAAGGTTCGGGCGTGGGATGTTTTCATTATTTCACTTTGACAGTGCAACGTAGGAGAGGGGGAGGGCGGAGATATATGTATAAAAAATAAAAGTGACTTTGTGACTTCATCACGCTTAAATGATCCAACCGATCTTAAGCAAACTTTTAACATAGATGAGGTTCGAACCTGGGGTGGTTTTTATCATATCCCTTTTACAGTAGAACTTAGGGGAGGGGAGAGATCTATAAAAATAAATAAAACTTAATAACTCTTGAACTAGAAAACCGATCTCGATCAAATTTTCAATATAGATGATGTTCAGACCTGGATTTTAAATTTTTTTTTTTACTTTGACGGCAGAACCTACAAGAGGGAGAGAGGAGGGGATATTTATATATGAAAATAAACAAAACTTAACCCTTTAACCACCCAACCGATCTCGATCAAACTTTCAGCATAGATCACGTTCGGGTCTGTTATAATTTTTGTCATTTAACTTTGACGGTGCAATGTAGGGGAAGGAGAGGGGGAGATATATATAAAAATAAAAAAAGTAAAGTGACTATCTTTGTGACTTCATCACTCTTGAACCACTCGACCGATCTCGATCAAATTTTCAACATAGAAGAGGTTCGGGCCTGGATGTGAACAAGCACTTTTATTTTTTCTTAGAAATGGTAAGAAAGATTATAGTTTTACGTGGAATTTCGGGGGGGGGGGGTTAAGCCCGATAGCCACTTCCTCTAAATACGCCACTGGTAATAGTAAAATGTGATTGACTGACGGAACATATTACTGTTTTTTCTTAATTTAACCCAGCGAAGCGGATAATTCATCTGGTATATTATAATAGTTACTGCGTGCTCTTAAATTTCTTGAGAATAGACTTCGGAAAACAAATTAATTATTAAATTGAGCATAATTAGTTAACTGTTTGAATAATAAGTTGCGAAAGGTAAATAAGTTTGTGTTCATAAGTTCAATGTGATGTATCATATGAAGTGATGTGATGTGGAGTAATTAGAAATGTGTTTCCAAGTAATTAATGGATGCTAATTAGGAGATTAAAATATATTATGAACATATGTAATTAAGAATAGAAGCTATGAAAAAACAATGAAGAATGTGGTATGTATGAGTTTGTAGATTATTTATAAACCAATCTTCGGATTGACAACAGAAGATGAATTTGTGGATTTCTTATAGGGATTCGACTATATCACTGAAACTATAAACAGATACTGTACAAGATATTTCCTGAAAGATATAGTTAGTATCTAGGGACATGTGCAAAGTAACTGAGGGCTTCATATTCAGAACAGGCTGGGGAATTCACGGGTGATGTGGAGATAAGTTTCTACACTTTCTTGTTCATACATCCTGTTACTCACTTTGGTTTAAAAACCTGTTCTGGCAATCATACGTAGTTCAATTTGCCGATCAAAATCCTCATTTCTTTGAATTAATCCCAACTACACGTAAGAGTGAAGCGTTTCTCAAAGATAGGTAAAGGCCAGGATCTTTCTGAGCGAGATTATACAATATTGTAAGAGACTCTAACAACGTTCTTCGATCTTTATTCGACAGGTTTCTCCCGATACCCATTCTCAGAGACTGAGTAAAATTCTGAACTGCTTTGAAATAAACACAGGACGAAAAATAAAACCCACTGCCAGCGGGAGCGAACATAAGCGGTCCGGCTACTAAGTACTAAAGCAACTATTTGAAAATATTTGTACGTATATAGGCATGTATAGACATCAAACAATTTAAACATAGTTGTTAGGTAATTTACGTAAAACACTTGTTTTGAGAATATGAATTTTCATTAACTATTTGACCTTACTACTGTTATTTCCGTATACAATAAAAATATACGTATTCTTGGTTTTACATGTTGTCGGAAGAATAATATTAGTCTAAGATAGAACTTCCAATTTGCGTGTAGCGTCACCATGAGGTGTAGCGTGATAGTATAAAGAGTATCATGAGTTTTGTTATAAATTCAGAATATAAAAAACGAAGAACTTATGGTAAAATATACTTCTATTCATTCACTGTATTAATTGTACGATTAATATGTTGGTTTGTATAATTTTGTGTGAGTAATATTCAATAATGAACCGATATGTTTTCCTTATTACGTTTTATATTGGCGCCATCTATCGGTTCATGTTTTAACTCTTCGAATCTTGACAGATCAGTAAGCCGCAAGAGCGCAAGATTGTAACTAGGACTGTTCCGATAATCGAGTAATCGATAACAATTCGATAAAATTTCAAAACCGCTTCATCGATAAAGAATTTTAATTTTATCGAATTATCGAACTTTCGAGACTCCCGAAATGTTCGAGATTCTCGACATGTTCGAGACTCTCGAAGTGTTCGAGGCACTCGAAATGTAAGAAACATTAGACAACTTCAGGACACTCGAACTATTCGAGAGTCTCGAATTGTTTGAAAGCAGCAAATACAGAAATATATCAATATGATCGCATTTGTCGAGTCGCTTGAATATTTTGAAAAGTTCGGGATTATCGGAATGTTCGGAACAAACAATGTATTCGAGGTTATCATAGTTGTATGTAATATGTATTACATATATGCAGAGTTTTCATTTTAAAACTTCTCTCCTTAGCAATGAAGTGAAGGAAAAGTTTTTCTCCCACAGATCTGTACAAGGTTTAAGCAGTCTGTCAGAAGAGAGAAAGAGGAAGAGAAAACATGCATCACCGGAATGGAATTGGAATCCAAGACAACGTTAGTCTACTAATAGTCACTGCCGATTGCGTCAATAACGGGGCAGGCAGAAAAATAATTATACATATGATTTCGACAAATACAACTTTGCAATAACTTATCAGATGAAAAAAGTTGTTTGACTAGTTTGGCTGCAAGAAGGAATCATTGGAGAGGTGAAGGAACAGAACTGTCCATCACTACTTTTGATAATACCCGAAACTTCGATAATACTCGAAATGTCGATAATACCCGAAACTTCGATAATACTTGAAATGTTGATAATACCCGAAACTTCGATAATACTCGAACTTTCGATAATACCCGAAACTTCGATAATACTCGAAATTTCGATAATACCCGAAACTTCGATAATACTCGAAATGTCGATAATACCAAAAACTTCGATAATACTCGAAATTTCGATAATACCCGAAACTTCGATAATTTCAAATACTCGAACGGTTTCGAGTAACCGATGACAACTCGATAAATTTTCACTCCCGAAGTTCGATAGGTCCTCAGCCTTATCGAACACCCCTAAGTAACGCTCTATAAGGCAATGTCAACCACACATACAACATGAAGAGACGACTTCTCAATATTATTGTGAATATGTAAAGGAGAAGTTTTACATCTGTAAAGTATTTTCTTCATTATATTTGGGAAATGCCCTACAAAAATTAACATTTCCCAAAAACAAACCATCTATGTTACAACACTCTATGTGTTACAATTAATATCAGTGGATGGGTGTTGTGTAATAGGAAGTCACCATAAGGAACCGATTACCTATTTTTGATGCTAATGATAAACTTTTGAGTTTTTCTATATTTTAGTAATTTCCTGCAATGCATGCAATTCTCCGGCTCTTTTTAAATAGGTTAATCTATTTTGCTTCTAAAGTATATGAAGTGTTCAACTGTATATAATGGTATGAGAAGATTTGAGAATAATGTGAGAAAATTATTTATCTTTTTATCGTTTGTAAATTACACTTTATTAGGTTCAACTTCACAACTAAATTTCTTAAACACAAGTACTCAAGTACCTGAACTACTTGAGTACTGAAGAAAAATAACCAAAATCCTGTTGGGGTTATCACCCTTAGAAAGGCTATTTCGTTTGGTCATGAAAGACGTTTAATATCTTTCAATCAATTAAACTCTATAACGTTACTTGTTCAGTTCATTTAATTCGCTTTATTGCTAAAGCCCCTTTTAGAGAGAATAATTGAAACTTCCTACGCAGAGTCTTTACTAGATTCTGCAGTTACTGGACTGAAATATTATATTGTTGCGTTGTTGTGTATTGTGATGGATTACGTATATTTATTAGCAGTACATACTGTAGTGGGTGCTTGAGCAAACAGAAAGCCTGCCAGATAAATAGCTTTGACAACAGTATATATACTTGGTAGATACATATCATTGAAAGTGAAATATATCCAATAGTTGTTAGTTGATCAAAAGGTATAACATATTTTGAATAAATCATGCTTTTAATGACCTTTCTGTTCTTAAAGATACAGGAAGATTGATTGGATTTTAACTTGTAAATAATGAAGAACAATTATTTAATAGTTATATCTAATATATTACTGATGTACTTTTTGCTCCCTTCTGCACTTTGTGAAACAATGCTTTATACTTGTCGTTAATATATTCTTTAATATTCATGAGTTTACCAGTGAATTTGGTTTACCGTAGTAGAAGGTCATGCTCATAGAGATTATGTTGTTGATTGGGATAATAACGCTGTAATTTGTTTGATGCAATGGATTGTTTGGCTCAAGTAATTATTGTTAAACTTAACTGATACTTGATAGGAGCTAAGAAGTAGTATCTTTAATTGAGAGAATATGTATGTTTTCGAAATATGTATACAAACAATTGTTAAAGGAAGGGAGTTATATGTTGAAATATGAATTTATTGCTGGTATACGGTGAAATCAAGATGCATGGCATATAAAGAGCTACATATATTTATCAATGTAATGAAAACACCTGTGAAACTACACCATACTCCAATACTATGGCATTGGACCACCTTCCTTCCTCAGAACAATTCTGATATGACGTGCAAGGGAGTCCTAGAAGTCATGAATGGTATCAAGTGGAATAATACACCAATCCACCTGCAGTGGATCACTCACTTTTGTAAGAGAGGATAAAGGCGAAACTCTGGGACGGATCAAGGTGTGCAATTGTGTCCAGGTCCGGAGATTGAACATACCGGACGAAATGCTCGCCAAACCAGCCCCAGTAGCTCCAGCTGTGCGAATGGGTGCGCCCGGAAACATCTTGACCATAGGATATACAAAATCCCTTAAAATGGCTATATAATCACGGGTAGTGATGCGACAGGTAAGCGTCAGCATAGAGCCCACTAAAAACTAAGATATTGTAGCTCAGAGCATCACAAGGACGCCGCTATGTTTCACGGTTTGGCAGATAAAATGTAGACCGTAGGCTTCTTTGGGCGACTACCACACATAAACACGGCCCGTGGTATGAAATAAGGTGAACAATGACTTATTAAATCATTTCACATGTTTCCAATTATCAGCGGTCCATGTCACATGTTCACTGTACCATTGACGTCGTGGAAGAGCGTTATGATTCCTTATCAGTAGTTTCGTCCGGGCAACCCTAGACATGTAATATAACTCATTGCGGTATGTGATTGTCAACACTGGAGGTATTGCTTGAATTCCTCCTTCACTCGCCTCGCACAACATTTCTGATAATCAGCCTTAATGCTCGGTTAGACCTGTTACTGTGGGTTTTCTTAAGACTACTGTTTATCTTCGCCAATGTGGTTTGCCGTGAGATTTGTAGGCCAACATCACTATAAATACTGTATCTTACGCCACAGGCAACAAACGTATCAAACTTGTTGCTTTTCTCGTCATGGTGACATCGTATAACCGACAATTTCCCCTCTTTAAAAATCAAAGAGTTTGCGTGTTTTCCATTACTGCGTTATTGTTTTACTACTCTACACGTAGTATGGTGTTTACCATAACACATTACTAACAACAGCCATGTACTGCGTCGCCGTCTGATTGTTGCCAACCTAGATAGCTGGCGTGTTTTGAATTCCGGGTATTTCTATTAAGTTGATAAGGTTCTGTATGTATGTGGAGAATTATTAAATAAAGGAAGTTGTATAGTAAAGTATGAGTTTGTTGATGGCATGTAGAGAAATAAGATGCATGATATATGAAGAGTATTATTTGATGACTTTTAAGATGTATATCGATACTATATGGATTGCTATATGGATAAATATAGTAATTGGAGGGTATATTAGGTATGAAACAAATGTATTGAGTCAAAATATTATAACTAGAAAGTACTGAAGTAATTATATATACTCTTTGACAAAAGATTAAGCGCCCAGACGGAATATGGAAAATTAACATATATAAGTACGATTGGAAAGTAGAACTTTAAGTACTTAACAATATATAAATGAATAGCAACGTAATTTTTATTAGCAGTGGCAGGGATACTTTTTGATCATATTAAATTGTTAATTGGTTACTGGTAAACAGTAGCGTAGCAAGAAGGGCTCAGGGTTCCAAACTTAAGAGATAACATTCTTATATTTATTAGCTATTACTTGACTTTCTTGCTGGTTTAATGGCTAGCGCGTGGCCCTTTGGTGTACATGGTATCGGGTTTGATTCCCCGTGGAAGCGTATTACTAGGACAACCCAAAAGCAAAAAAAGCATAATAGCAATTTAGACATAAGGTTGGTAGCTACCTTGAACATGGTTGTGGTTGTCTAAGGGTCCAGAAGAAACTAATTTTAAGAGCATAATAAAGCATAATTTTAGAAAATAAAGCATAAAGCATAATTTAAAATATATAGCATAATTCTTGGAAAATTTTGTTTAAAAGCAAGTTTAATATACTGTATTAATATTTTTTTAAAACCAATATTTACAATGCAAAATCTTTGAGAACATTACAGTGCAACAATGGAAAGCTTATTTTTATTTCTGTAAACTTTTCGGTATAATCCTTTGATGTGAAGAAAAGAAAAAAGGAAAAGAAGAAAAATCTTTTCGCCAACAATGAATAGTACACAAGAACTCCACACTATATTGTTATGTGTACCTCTTGAACTTGAGCACTTTCTGTACCTTTTGTTGGCATCTTTTACTTTCCCTTTCTGTATATATGAACCTCTAAGTTGCACACAAGTGATAGAAAAAACTGACTCGAGTAAAGCATATCTCTTTACAGTGCATTAAGTAGAAAGTTCATTAAATATGAAAGAAACTGGTTGCATAAAATATTAATAAATAGATCATTATATTCAGAATATTTAATGTATAGTAAATATTAAACATTCTACACGATTAATGTAAAACAATGATTGAAATTAACAATAAAGCATAATTTGAAAAAATAAAAATAAAGCATAATTAAACAAAAGTAAAGCATAATGTGGGTTGTTCTAAGCATTACAAACTTTGAATTAGGGATGCGCTCGAGTCGAGACATGTCTCGAATCTCGAATCGACTCGACTCGAATTCGAGTCGAGATTCGAGTCGAGACACACTTTGTAAAATTCGAGACGAGTCGAGACAAACGTATTTCTCGACTCGAATTTTCGAGTCGAGACATGAATCGAGTCGAGACGGCTCTTAAAAATCTCGACTCGACTCGAATGTCTCGAAAATCTTTCTATATTTTTTAATATTATTTGAAGAAAGTATTCACTCAGAAACAGCCTTGAAACCAATTCCAGTTTTATTCCTTCAGAAAGGTACAGAACGCATAAAATTAATAGTTAATCTTTAAATATCAAGACTTAATTTTCAGCTCAATTCAGTTAATTAGAACTAATAGTTAATGTCGTTGTATTTCGTTGTACTGCAAATATAATGATAATAATAATAATAATAATTGATTATCTAGTTTGTATAAAACTATTATCCGTAGTCTAAATCTAGTTTGTATAAAACTATTGCGATAAAGTGAACTTCATAAATTCTCTGAATGAGCAGTTGGTAGTCTATAGTAATTTAGCATAGTTATAATTATTGTGTTTTCGTTCCCATGAACGCAATAGGGTTACGTAACTTCTGGATTATTCGCTTGCCCAACTATTCTGAGGTTTTAATATGTTGCAGCATATCACGAGCTACGGATAATATATAATGTAACATTTGTTGTACATCACATATTATGATACGAGACTATTTTACATAGTATATCTTATCTAATATAAATAAAATAAAGAGTTTGTTTGTGTGTTTGTCTGTCTGTCTGTGTGCGACCTGGGGACCAGACGAGTGGACCGAGAGTTCCCAAAATTTGGTCACGAGTACCTTAGTCCAGGCCCCAGATCAAGACGAAGCGTTTTTTTAATTTTCGAACCAGGGGGTCTCGGGGGGGACGTTTACTGGGACCGACCTGGGGACCAGACAAGTTGACCGAGAGTTACCAAATTTTGGTCACGGATACCTTGGTCCAGGTCCCAGTCTAAGGCAAAGCGTTTTTGTCAAAATTGGAACCAGGGGGTCTCAGGGTGGCGTTTAGCGAGACATGTAGTAAAAGTAATCCAAATTGATCGACATTAGTGTCAAATCCATAGTTTTCACGGTTGCTGAGATCAATGGTGACACTTCCATCAGCGATGACTTGCAAATTCAGCTACTACTGTATGCGGGCCGGGTGTCAGCGGGTGAGGGATACCGAGACATGTATAAATAGTCCATATTGATTGATACTAGTGTCAAATCCATAGTTTTCGCGGTCACTGAAATGAATGGTGATACTTCCACAGGTGTTGACTTCAAAATACAGCCCCCATGCAAAGAATGGGTATATTAAGCTAGTATTACAATAAATGGACTGCTTGGATGCCAAGAACTAGTACAGATAAGTACCATTCACTTCTATGAATAGGTATTTTCTAAAGGATTTTTGTAAACACTAAGTTATAAAGCAATGAACTACATACTGTAGTTATGGTTTTGGTTCCCAACATAAAAGAAATATGGATTGTTCATGAGATATTGAACTTCAACTTTCACTCCTGGAAAATTTCAATTTTGGAGTTAGGCCACTTGGCATCAAAGCAGTTCACTGTAAGGTAAATACATTCCACACATTAGTAACATAGTTGTTCAGGGGCCTTCGATTTCCATCCTCTCAAATGAAAGCTGAACGATTGCTTGATACATGCTGACTATATAGGAGAAATAGTGTATTAAGTTTTCGAGCTTTGGTGCGTATCCGTATTTACACTCTGATATAACTTTAAGTTCACACTCAAATCGAGCTAATTGTTTAATGCATTTCGAAAGCTTTCGATTTATGCAGCTCATTAAGGAAAATCTATTTCATAATCGTAACATTTATGTACTAAGAAACTATGAACGTAAAGTGGACTCGACCTAGCCCCGTGGCCGCTTTGACTCAGTGGCGCAGCTCTCACCCTTGGTGTGTGAGGACTCTGATTCTGTGTGTGTGTGAACTCCGCGGCTAGTGTACGCGTCTTTGCCGTGGAAGAATCGGGTTCAATTCCCGGCGCGAGCTCATGTAGTTCGGATTCCACGTTAATCAGTAGGTCTACATTTCATATATCCTCGCTGCTGAAAGAGACGGTAAAGTCAAAATCAACTCAACAATATATATGTGTGTGTGCTTATGTGAATTTCCTCGTGGCTGTATGGTTAACACATACGCCTTGATCGCGGGAGACTCTGGTTCGATTTACGGTGGAAGCTCATGAAGTTGTTACCGGTATCCCACTTTAAACTGTAGATCCATGCCTCATATAACCATAGATATAATATATATGCCTTTGATACACTTATTTTCCGACTTGGAAGCCATCGAAAATTTCCGGACACAGAGTCCCGTAGACCGAAAATGAGAAACATGGCTACAGAGTAAAACATCCATAGAAATTTAAGCTTTTTAGGCTAACTTAATCCTTACATATAATGCAACTAGCTTGGCCAAGTTATAATGGAGGAAATGCTATCATTGCAACACTGTGAGAATAGAAAATGTTCGTCAGGTATTACTATCCCCCCCCTCTCCTGCAGAATGAAAACCCTGACTAAAACTCAATATATATATATAAAACTATTTTGTGTAATGTAACAAACAGTGGCGGATAGTATTCATGTTTCCTTGCAGAGGTCCTTACGGGGGTTCGCTTCCATCTTCCTATCCCCAAGAACTAAAATAAATTAAAACATTGCTATTACTTGTTAATCTTGTACAAAGGACGCAATTAAAGTCCCAGTGTAACACCGCTTCACATTTAGATTTTTCCCCTGGAAGAAAACCAGTTATTATTGTTTCTTGATTTCTCAGTCTCACCTACATAAACATACGAATAGAATTACAGGATAGGACATGTTTAGAGTGCTTGCACGTGACATCTAACTATATTTCTCATCAAATGTGTCACAGATGAAAATTTCCGTTTGTACTGCCTCTATTTTCTGGTACATATGTTTCATTTATGTTATATTGCTAAAATTCGTTAGGAAACAAGTACAGACTGCGCCTGTGTGCCTGACAAAACGTAAATGTACTGGATAATTATTTCTTCACTTTCTTCCAGAAAAAAAAGTAACCCATCTCATGTCGGCTAACAAAAGGAGGTAGCGGACCAAAGATAGCCGTTGTTTACCTAAGGTCTTACACAGCAGGGGTTTCATTCAGTCAGAGGGAAAAGAAAAAATAATTTAAGGTTTCTACATTTGTTTTGAAGTGCAATATACTTCTTCCTTTTATTTTAAGAACCATTTCCTTCTCATTTGTCTGCATCAGAAAAAAATGCAAAAAATCACTAGAATGTGCCTATTTACCCAAAGTACGTACTAGATCACTAGTTCAATAGTAAAATCACTAAATCTAGTACGAAATCATAAATGTGGCAACCCTGGGTTGGAGCGAAAGTAATGGTTGGAGTAAAAACTAGTCCGTATTTCTACTGCGTTCTGTTCTTGAATTCACAGAAATGTTCAAAAATAAATTCAAGAAGTAAAACACGATCCTACAAAAGACTGTTTACTTGCTCACTGGTTTTAGTATTGTGAACTGAAACTCAAGTGCGCAGTCATGTTGAATACTTCTGTCCCTTTCTACTTTACAACTTGAGGTGGGATGAGGGTCAGGATAGATCTAGTCATATACCGCTAAAGGAAGTGCTTCAGTACAGAGTCGGAAGCGGTATGTATTGTTTATACTACTTACAACGTTACCCCCCACATAAAATATAAATTCACCCTTTCTACCTTCTCTTTTTCGAATACAATGAACCGACTCTTTTGCTGAAGAAAGATGCTAAAAGAAAATTGAAACATCTGTGTCTAAGCTTTCTTTGAAGCGCAGTCTTTTGTATTTGTAAGGTTTTGCGAGTGTTTTCGAGATAGTCAAATCTTTTACCATGGACTCCTCCTGCGAACTGACCGTGAGTAAACACCCGATCTCGCTGTGCTCAATTTTTCTCGCACACGTGAAATGGGTTTGTTGTTTCCAAAACAAATAGGAAGTTACCTTGTGCTTTTGCATTTCTGCACGCACATAGGTACCATTGTTGTTTTAATGATCAGAAGAAATATCAAAACCATCCGATATATATGATACAAAACAGCTAACAGAGGGAGGCAAAGATAAAAGTAGGCCTATACCAAGTTTTCCGCGTGGTATGATTATGGAGAATAAATATTTGATAAAGTCACGTAGATGCGCTTAAACCTATTCCATCTGTCCTTATAATTTTTCTGGTCTCATCAATTTCTCAGGAGAATACGTACAACATATGTCCACCTATCGCCTGAAAAATAGCCTACCTATCGCTGCATCTTTTCTGTGGCTAGGAACATGCAGTGTGTAGCAACAAGAATCGTGTTAAGGACTTTTTTTTCGAACATAACATTCCCTTCCACACCATAAAAGACAATATAATGTTTGTTAAAAGAAAGTGCACATAATATTTTTAAATTTTGTTTGTGATCCTATCATGCATAATTATAAATAATGCCTTTCATACTACGAGAATGAGTTCAACTATACGTCATGGCCCCTCTAAAGCGGGGCCGCGGTGGCTCAGTGGTAGATCGTTCACCTCTGGTGCTTGGGGACCCTGGTTCGATCCCAGCTCGCAGCAAGTGAACTTTGTGGTGGACAATCACCGTGTGCGTGGGTTTCCTCGGGGTTCTTCCGTTCCTCCCACTTTCTTCATTCCACGATTTCACTAATTTCTCATCATCACCCCTCTCCTTTAGCCTAACCGGCATAAACGTGGGACGTAAAACTCAAAGATTTCACTTCATTTTTTCCCTCGAAAGCGATATGTTTCAAAATTATTTATTGTTAGATATTGTAAATTTACGGTATCTATTTTAGTGGACGGGAAATTTTGCATCTAATCGAATAATTTCATGGCTTCTAACAGGAATTCGCAGTTACGAAATTTGCATCACTGTCTTTTGAAAGGATGCCTAGAAAAAATACTACTAGAAAATAACTGAAAACACAAAATGGATTTGATAGCCAAATTCACGTCATCTTTGTGCGTCATCATTTTTCTTTAAATATTTGTATTTAGTATTAGATTAGAGTTTAGTGTCCCTTTCAGCATCAAGGCTATATGAGAGGTGAACTTACAAATTAACGTGGGTTCAGAACCACAGGAGTTCCCATCGGAAATAGAACCTAGGTCTCCCGCACCAAAGACGCGTACGCTAATCATATGGACAAGGGTGTTCGATAATTAGTAATGTGTGCATACAGTTGTGAAATTGCGCTTGTATAATGGAATGCAATTCCTTCTACTGACATAAACCTTCACAAACATAAACCTTAGCTGGACAAAGTATTTTTGAAAAGAAAATGTCACTCTTTATGTTTCAGTTCCTGGTTCGACTGAAGGATGGAACAAATTGCAATGAGCGTTTTTGGATCCTACTTTGTGTAGTTGATTCATCATAAACTTGGTATTTGATACGGATATGAACTATTACACTTATCTGGTGTTTATTTCTAAATAATAAGTCCTAATACAACTTCATAAAGTTGTAATTCTTCTTTAGTTTGTATCACTTTACACAATGACAAATCCAAAAGGTGTGTTGTATCCGTGCAGTACCAGTTTTTCACGTTTTTCAAAATGTTCCAAAACCAAAGAATAATCTTTAATTTCTGATATTTTAGTCGTCACAAATTACAATTTTATAATGTAGTCAATGTTTATAATTACTGGGCAGTTGGGCGTTTAAACTAATGACATCATAATAAAGTCAAAACCATAATTTTGAGTTGAATTGATTCTGAGTTTAACGTCCCGTTCAGCAGCGAGGCTATGTGAGACCTACTGATTAACGTGGAATCCGAACCACATGAACTCCCACCGGGAATCAAGCCCAGGTTTCCCACGCCAAAGGCAAGTATGCTAACCGTTAGCCACGAAGGAGCTCCACCATAATTTTAGTGGGCGATAAGGAATATCTCGCCAGTGCTTTTACAATAAATAAAATTTTATAAGTATTAAAGAATAGTGGTAAGAGATTTTATAATAGCTCTTTTATTTATGAGATATGAGTATTTTGAAAAATAAAACTAAAGAATAGGTTGGCGGAACTACAAAAGACTCGTAAAATAAACTTTCTTATAAATACATACGCACCTTACTCACCTTTTATAATTGCTATGCTTACGTTCTCCATAAAAACAGAAATTCTCTTTTAGTGATACTTTACACAAGATCATGAAGTGGGTTCAAATTTAATTAAAGGCAAAATACAATACAATAATCCTCAAATATTGCCTCAAGTGAGTTTAAAGATTTCTAAACACTAGTGCGAAACCGGGCTCTGCCGTTGCGATCGATTTACAGGTCTTGAGACGAAAGTAAGGAGGGACTTACGCACACAGTAAGTAAAAACAATTAATATGCCTGTAACTTTCCCCCAAATGGGTGTATCTTAAAACTAACCTTACCATTATTTTTCTAATTAAATTCTAGCCCGAAATTATGTATCATATTACCCTATTCCCATTTTGAAAACTTGACCTTAATTCAAAATGGCGGATTTCAAGATGGCTGCCATCAAGGTCATATCTACCATACGACTTCCCCCCAGGACTTATATGTATCCACATGGTTTTTCTTCACTTTCCTTCATTAACGCTCCGTTTACAAAGGGTAGTAAGGGACTTCTGTAGTAATCTCTAATAAGCACATCACAACTCTTAAAAGTTATTTTAAAAAAATAGAAAACATGCACCATGGCAAAAATTTGTCATCACAAGTAATGATGCATACATGCCTTCTATCAGCAAAAAAAGTGTCATTGAAATTGGAGCCGGACATTTGAGTGATGTCCCTTGTGGGATGTGATTGAACGTCACGTCAGAACACATCGCCCCCCTTCCCGGAATTTACGGGAATTAGGTGAGCTATGTGAGCACATGTGGTGCCAGCACTCTCCAGCGACCTATCAAGGATCATTGCGTGTATGCCAAGACGTGTCGCCGTTTTTATCCATGCCAAAAGTCGACATACTGGCAATTAGGTAGGTAGTCATGATGGTCTGGCTGATGTGTGCGTATATTTTAACTCGTACATTTTGTCTCGACTCGAATTTCGAGACGTCTCGACTCGAATTCGAGTCGAGTCGAGACAGAGACTGTCGAGTCGAGACACGAGTCGAGACAGAAACATATTTTCGAGTCGAGACACGAGTCGAGACAACATTTTCTCGAGACGAGTCGAGACAGGCTTAAATCTCGACTCGACTCGACTCGAATGCATCCCTACTTTGAATGCATCACACTGGTTCAAATCCCATCTCAAACTGTATGTTCACGTTTTATATAGCTTCCGTTTTTGAAAGGGAGGTTAAACTTCAACAAACAACACTTGTAGTTACCACTCATTAAACTAAATGTTCAGATATGCAGATGAATTTTTGTCATTCCTTCTCCCCATCATAGTTGAAAGATACATTGTTTTCAGGAAATAACTTGAATTTCAAGCAGCATCTATAGTGTTATGTCAGTATCATTGAAATAAAGAAGTTAAAGTTTGTCACAAAACATTTATTCATACTGCTTTTGAAATTGTCAAATTCGGAAATACGCGAATCAGCAAAGAATGTTTTATCTGGGTCTTCAAAAATACAGTGGATAAATTCCGTCGAAGGAAAATGAAGTTAATATCAGATTGCAATTTTCAATTATACTATTAAGTAACACAACACTTTGATCATGAAAATTTTAGAATTGATCAACTTTACATTATTTAATACAATTTTTACAATGTTTCAACGCGAAGGCACCAGAAACATGTATAACTAAGATGAAACATATTTAAAACAGTGATTGGATATTAATAATAATAGGAAAATGCAACTTTCAGACCTTTTAGAAATGTAATTTGAACAGAGACAAACACATATAACAAAAAGAAAGAAAGGATCCAAGTGCTGATAGAATAAAATAAGGACGAACTTTAGTCAGGCTTTCTATATTTTTTTCTACTGATTACATGATCCTAGAATCAGACTCCACGCTGTAGGAAGAAAAAGTTGGCACCAAAAGGAAATATAACAAATTTAGTATTTCTTCGATCTCAAAATATTTAGAGATGATAAATCATTACTTTGTAACGCATTTTTAGTCTATGTACTATTAATGCGTCGGCGAGCATCTATACTGTTATGTCAGTATCATTGAAATAAAGAAGTTAAAGTTTGTCACAAAACATTTATTCATGCTGTTTACATGATTCCCATTTAGATCATTGGTAATGGAATATACTCCCGTTCACTGTTGGGAATAGCGACGGGATGGCCCTGCAAATGATTCTTGACTAGTATGAATATGAACATATGTGGAAATTTGTGCCACATCTTCCCTTTTAAATAAAGAAATTTACAGATAAACATACACTATCTTCTGTGAACTCACTAATTACTTGTGAAGTGCTGCTTAACTTGTGTCACGATATTTTACCTTCGAAATCTTAACATATATTCGTAAGGAAACAGGTTGTACGGTTTATCTGTGTCCATCTTGGAAAATATTTGCTGAATTTACTAACGTAAGACTTTATTCTTAACACTAAGACTTTATTCTTTACACTCAACATATTCCTTATTTATGTTTTGAAAACTGTCGCATTGCAGGGGCTATACGCATTACGATAGAAATTCAAAATAATTTCTGTCAGCATTTATAAAATAAGACTGCATTTTAATATAACCCCTAATGTGGACAATAGTGCAATAGGGAGAGAACACATTACATGAAAAGATTTATTGTGTTTAACTATTCCTTAGAGAAGAAGCATAAAGTGCTATTAAAAGTTTCTTATCTGACTAATTGGTAGGCTGCTGAGTTTTTGAAAGTGTTTGTAGCAAAGAAGTGGATCCGGGAGGGAGTTAAATATTACTTACTGCCATCCATGTCGACACACACGGAGCCCGGACAGCAGTGCTCGTTGGCCGTGCACTTCTTCCCGTAGCAGGGCTCTTCTTCTTCCTGGATCTCCTCGAAGATCTCCACGGGGCTCTGGAGGCGCTGAAACAAACAAACTTTATATAAATATATATGCATATAAAGGAGCAACCATATATAAGATTAACCTAGACATATATGGAAAATCTTTCATAATATTATATTCTCTAATTTAGAATCCTTAGAAGAATGGAGCAGTATAAGTTAGTGCTAGAGGTAGTCTTTTTCATGTTCGGCAGTAGTATATCGATCGATGCACGTAACGAGATATCTGTAATCGAGTTGAATGGCATGATTTTCAATATCTAATAAATGTACGAAGATCTGAAGGAAAAGGAAATTGAGGAAATACGTTTGAATTTAGAAAACAAAAATGACATGATTTACTTATAATAATTGATGTAAGTTTTAAAGATAAAGATGAAGGTAATGAATTTGTATGCACGCTGATGTAGAAAAGGCTTTCAATCGAGTAAACTGGAGTTTTAGATGAGAGTGCTAAATAAGATTGTGATTAGAGTGGAAGGATTGAAGACTGATAGGAAAATTATACGTATATGAACCAAGAAAATAAGAGAAATAATACCAGAGAGAGGTGAAACTGGAAGGCAAGTTTGATATAGGCACTGTGTTTTACCTTAGGCGTTAGGAAAATGAAATCTGTTTAACGTCCAACGCTTATGCCAGGTAGGCTAAAGGATACGATGATGATGAGAAATTAATGAAAATGTTGGAATAAAGAAAGTGGGAGGAAACGGTAGAACCAAGAAAATCTTTGCACACGGTGTTTGTCCAACACAAAACCTACTTGGTGCCAGCTGGGATCGAACCAGGGACCCCACGCACCAGAGGTGAATGCTCTACCACTAAGCCACCGCGGCCCCTCTTAGGCGTTAAGGGTCATCATGTCTTCAGGTGGACAGTTCATGTAGTAATAATGAAAGGAAGTAGAAACGCTTTCAAAATTTAACTAAAAGTCAATCGGGAAGCAACCATTGAGAAAACCTAGGCTGAGATGAGAGGGCATTATTATGATGGATCTCTCAGAAGTAGGAATACAAAGTAGAAACTGGATCCAGTTGGCTAAGAGAAGAAGTCAATGGAGAGCTCTTGTGAACCCTGCATTGAACTTCCTGGTTTTATGGCCATAGAGTTGATTACTTAGTAGTATGTTACCAACATTATTCACCATATTATTCAATATACATTTTGGAAGAAATTTTCAAGAGGATTCTACTATTTAACGAAGACAGTGCTTCAGTAGAAGATAGAAAGCTGAAATGCATTTTCTTTGCGAGAGATGTATCACTGGCAATTCTACTTGGAAAGAAAATAGTTATGTTTTATGAAATTTGAGGAATAGCTGTGAAATGATGAAAATTAATAATAGGAAGCTGAGAGCATCAATAGCTATATGAAAGAGAAATATTTCAACTATACTGTACACATTAGAGTAGAATTAGTGATCACTGTATTTTATTTTATTTTATTTTATTTTTTATTTATTTATTTATTTTTTGTATTTGGCAGCAATATTAATACAGATATGTAACATTAATGAGAAACAAAAGCAGAGATAAGAATAATAAAAGAAACAGTTAAGACGTACAGGCTATTATGAAGATAACTAATTTAAATAGATAAGAAAACTACTCACCGAATATTAGATGAGAAGAATTATATTGTACAGAGCAGAAACGTTGATATAACAGACGTCGATGAAACAAGTTTCGTAGCATTAGAAATGTTGGGATGAAGGAGAGTGAAACGAAAAATCAATTTGGTTCTCATCAAAAGTTGGGAGGGAAGAAAATAGTTTCGATAATTAAAAAGAAGGAAGTACTAAAGACATGATTCAGGAAGAAATGATAATGGATTATCAATAATGAATAAGATAATTGCTATTTTAAAACGAAGAGACTGATAACAGAGTCAAATAAATAGAAACTTCTAAAATTTGACAAGTGACCTTCTGAAGATGGCAAAATATTTATGGTAATGGTAATGATGTTGATAGTAGATGTTCATTTTTCGGATCATTCTGTTTTTAACTACTGACAAGTGTGAAATTTCATTTTCCGTCAGAAACTCATTGAGTTACTAGAGGTGGAATATTTGTTGTACATTTTGTAATCATTGTTAGTAACTATTTTTGTTAAAGTGTGTATTTTATATTAAAATGGCACTTTCAATGTACAAGGGAATCAACTCCACTCTTGGGTCGTTTTCAACATATTTCATATTTAAGGTCTCTATCAGAAGCTCCTCTCAGAGCTAGAAAGATTTATGCCTAGATATCGAACTCTTAAGGTAAAATACACAGTAAATTTTTTAATGAATTCTATACAAACTTTACGTTTGTCTATTTTTGCCACAACTTCGGTAATGTGACTTTGTCTTCCTTGTGTTCTGAACGCCAAATATTGATTATAATAATTAAAGTCTTCATAGGAAATGGTTGCGAAAACATTTTTCTTATAACCTAGCTATCTAAAGATGTAATTTAAGACAACAAAGGCGACTGACAATAAAATTTGTTCACTATCGAAAACAACACTTTTTAAAAAATGAAAACGCATATTTCAAGTATTTTTTTTACATTTTCTAAAGTATTGTAATATTGTCATAATTTTGTGCTTCGCTAAATAATTTAATGCCAAATATTTAACAGTTCTTTGTACATTAAAAGAGACTTTTGCTTCATATTCGGTAACACGGTAGAAGTTTAAAAGTACGTCATTCCAAGGAGTTGCTGATATAAACTTAAGTTCTTAAGCCATTTATGTGCTATGGATATTTACCGCAAACTTAAGTGTCTATTCAACTGACTGGCCGCTTTTAATGTTAGTTTTCTTAAATACTTCTTAATCCTCACTTATTCAAAATTTCACGGCCACTACTGCAGAATCGAGAATAACAGTGTTGCCAAATTTAATTTTAGTTAACCTAAGAGTTTCCCAAAATTCAACGATCAACCAGCCACACAATGAAATACTCTGCATTTTTACAAGTTTAAAGACTTTACGTAATCGGAAGTGTTGTAGATAAAGAAGAGCGTTATAGTTATAAACTTGCCTCCGAATGATGCGGGGAATTGTTTGTCAAGGTAAGTTAAAATATAGTAGAACACAATTCAAATATTTAAAATTCTCTACAGACAAATAACTTGACATGTTTTCTATGTGTAGCATTTGTGAGAACAATGCTCAAACATTTCTAACTTGGATGATACTTCATGGAACACATTTAGTGTACGTACGTTACTGATAACGTATATCCCATTTTAAAAAGCTCTTTTATCAACTAATATATTTTTTAAAATCCCATCTTCAATGTAGATGTCTTTGTTCAAGAACAACAGAATTAAATGATAAAGAATGGGAGACATGAAGTCATATTTCCAACGAGTAACATACTAAAAGATGAAACTACTTTTTTTATACGTATAGTATACAATACACACAAAGAGACCACACCCATTAAATAAAATAAATTCTGTTCTTTCTTGCAGTACCAGGAGAATGCATTTGGCGCACATGATATATCTCAATAAATAATCCTTATTCCTCGCACAGACAATGCAGTGCATTTGTCACGATAACATCCGGATACATGGAAAACATGGGACCACTATCTTCATTCCACTAAATAACATGCAGCTTCACAATTCTGGAAAATATATATTTTTTTGAGGATAAAAGCATCAATGTAAAAAGAATATATATTTACATATAAACTTCTATCTTTTTTGCCTTGTGTTTCACTATGATTAGTATGGAAATGTAAAACAACAACAAAAAATTTTATGCTTATTATAAATTGTGTATTATGTTGTTATTTTTGGATTTTATTTGTAAGCTTTGAAATTAAAGGCAAGCAACTTTTCGAAAATAGCTGATGCGTTTATTTGCAGTACGATTGTTTGCGCTTTTGTTTTGAAAATAGTATATATGTGACGTGGACCAGCCTCTTTAAAGTGAAAGCTAGTGGTATCTGCCAATGATGTATGGAATTAATTTAATTAAACCTTCTTCCAAAACTGAAACAAATAATATGCGGACATAATATCCTAATTTCGCGAATTCTGCTGAGGAATTTGAGGTTTAAATCATGCTTGTTGTTCTGTATGGTTGCGAAACATGGTCACTTACTGTGAGGGAAGACTGAAATTATTTGGGAACAAGATCCTGAGACGAATATTTAGGCCCAAGAGGAACGGGAATAGGGAATGGCGGAAACTTCATAACGAAGATCTACATAATTTATACGGTTTACCAAACATTGTCAGGGTCATCAAGTCTAGGAGGCTCAGGTGGGCAGGTCATGTAGCCAGATGGAAAGAAAGTAGAAATGGTTTCAAAGTCTAAACTGGAAAACCAACCGGAAAACAACCATTAGGAAGGCCTAGGCTCAGATGGGAAGACAATATTAAGATGGATCTCGCAGAAATAGGGTTACAAAGTAGAAATTGGATCCAGTTGGCTAAGTATAGAAGTCAGTAGAGAGCTTTTGTGAACGCGACATTGAACCTTCGGGTTCCATAGGCTATAGAGTTAGTCAGTTATTTAATATTCTAATTTCAATACCCAAATTACGTAGAGTTTTGTTGTACTTTTATAATATTATAGCTAAGTGAAGGTATGTGAAGCTACTCGTAGCAAGAACAAACTCTATATACTGTTTCTGCAACAAAGTCTTTATCAACAGACCACACTTCATCAATCTTTACACTATGCTTTTATAGGCTAAGTCAAAATGTTGGACGAATATGGAATGAACTGCTTATACTGACCACAAATACTCCAGAAGGTTTGACAGGAGACAGACTATCCGTTAGATGTATGCCTTGTTACGCGAGATGCTCACACAGAACCCTTGTGATAGAATTGAAACAAACTTTGACAGTTTATATGCCTTAGCACATGTCTTAAAATAACATGTGTTGATTAGATTTCACAGAATAAATTTATGAAAACAAATCCATCATTTTGACTTAACCCACATAAGTTTATTTTAGTTTTTTACTTCTTCGTAACTATAGTTTAGCTAACTACCTAAACTAAAGATGGGATACTAATTTCCTACAAAATGGGTGTGCCTACGAAACGTAGGTGCCTAAAGGTTTTATTTTTAAATCAGTCTACGCATTACAGAACTATACGTGAATGTACACAGTTATGGCATTAACGGACGCTGTTAACTTTTGATGAATTTCATGGTCTAGATCTAAAGAATGTTATTAGAATTTTATGACATTTACACTGGACAGCCACGGAGGTATACTCTTTGAAATAAAAGAATAATCATAAAGATCAGCGCGCCCATGGTAAAATTAATCCCGAACATGCATATAATTACAGTATATGAAAACTTCAGCCGTTGAGGAGTTCGGTGGTGCATCTTCAAGGACTATCATTAGATACTAATGGAATGTACATTGGACCACGTATATTTATACATGTTGGTCATATTGAGATTTTTTAATTCGTTAAAAGCAAAAGTTGATTCAAGTAATTCCGGTAATATAATATTCCTGATATTTACCAAGAATTTTTACTTTCTTCAACAAAAATATGATTATACATCATTTCGTGAGCTGTAAGTGAATTTATATTCAGCTTGTAATTAAGTAGTAGTAATAGCTATTCATATATGTTTATCTATACAATCAAAATACTAGTTTTTATCAAATCTCTATTTAAGCAAATAACAATATGCTTTGGGGTTTCAAATCTATGAAGTTTTAAACTGTACATCAGTTGCCGAAGATTGCTTCTAGATGGTATACAATTTTGTGTATTAAAGCACGCAACACACACACACACATACACACACAGAGTGAGAGTGAGAGTGAGAGAGAGAGAGGAAGAAAAACAGGTACTAGTGCTAACCACAGAAGAATTCCACAAAATCTAAAAGTTTTGGAGATGTTCCCTAGAAGTCGCAAGATGTTAATGAAACAAAACCTAGAACACTATCAAAGATATTTACAAATAAAGAATCCATCCAGTAAGTAAGTTCATTTGATCAACTTAAAGAACATAAAATACAATGAAACAAAGTATTTTATTGTTCTCTAAAGTTTAGGCTCTGGACTATGCTTCAACATAATTGCCATTCCTCTTGAGGCACTTTTAATAACGAAACAGTATTTTGTGTCATCGTATCTAAGAGGCTGTGATTATCTCCTAGTGGTAACAGGTTTCCTGTCAGCACTGACATTCTAGAAGATCTCTTCGAAAAGGAAAGTTTTCAGGTGTAAATAGATATGAAAGCTAGGCGGAATTAAGTTCGGACTATTCTGATGATGAGGAACTGTTGTTTAGGTATAGTTTATAAGTTTTCCTTATCATACATTCTTCCGTGCTTCGTTAAGCAATCAACCCATTTCCGTATTATTGAAAGACACTCAAGATCTGTTCGCCATATGAAAGAAAATTTAAGCTCATGACATATTTAGTGTATTAAAAAATCGTATAATACAGTACGGATTTCTATTTTTTTGATCATTATTGCAGCTCCTTCTCTCAGTGATAACTCTGACGCCTCTCTATCTCAAATCGGTCCAACTATTCGGTTCCCATGGCACTCCTGCCATTGCAATCCAAATACGGCATAAATGACAAATGGAACTTACTTTCTGGACGTGCTTTGTAATGTTGCTTCACGTTTAATTCGTCATTAAACAATACCTATACAGCCACTGAAAAGAAAAAAACTGACGCATATTTATCATTTAGAAAATATCTTTAAAAGCTGCCGAGGAAGGGCTGTCTCAATGTACACAGATTTCAAAAGAAAGACGCATTCAGAAATAAAATTTTCTACAAGCTATATATATAGTTGAAAATCTTTTTTATTTCTCAGTTCCACACTACTATTACAGCACTAGTCTATTTTGTGGTTTGTTAGATTGGAGTTGCATTTTTCTTCTTTCAGCACCGAGGCCATAAGAAACGTAGACTTACGGCTTAACGTGCGGTCTGAACCACATGAGCTCCGACTGAGAATCGAACCCGGATTCCCCACGTCGAAGGTACGTATATTAACCACATAAACATGAGGGAGATCAGTACAATTTATGATACTGCTGTAGGATACATTTGTGCTAGAACATTACAACTAGGAGGAAAGAAGGCAACTAAATATTTCGAATCAGTGTTTTAAGTCCGAAAGTTTTATTTTATGAGAGATATTATCATCATAGGTATTCTGCCGTTATTGACAGGTCACTTGCTGCAACTGAGCAGCCTTTATGCTCCACGTCTTCCGCTAACCTCTTCGTCTCCATGTATGATTTCACTGTTTTGTTATCGTTCATTAATTGTAGTCTCCTTCACTCTCTCCCTCTCTTTCCTGCCACCTTACCCTCTTGCATGTTCTGCGTGATACAGTTCCTTCTTACTCAATATTCCAACCAGTTTCTCTTCCTCTTTTTAATAATATCTAAAATTGTTCTCTTCTTCCCCACCATTTCTAACACCCTCTCCTTCGTTTTACGCTCAACCCAACTAATTCTTTCCATTCTTCTTCATACCCACATTTCGGAAGCTTCCTCTCGTCTTTAATCGCTTTTGCGTAATGTCCATGTTTCTGACCCTACAGTACAATACTCCCCACGAAGCATTTTATGAATCTATTTTCTCAATTCTTTATTCAAGGTCCCACAAAATCATCCTCCTAATGACTTCTTTTGCCATTCCTATCTTTGCTTTTATTTCACGCTCACATTTTATATCATCACTAATAGTACTAGATAGGTATCGGTAGAATGAGAGATAATGTTGCTTTAATTTTGAATGGACTAATGAAATATGAAAGTAGGAAAACAGTTAAGTACTAGTATGTGGACTATGTGGGAAAACAGTTAAGCATATACGCAACTAGAAGTATTTTAATTTTTCTCTAATCCAAAATAATGGATCAAATTATTCTTTGATCTTACTTAGGGCACCAATGATGTCAACCCTTCCTAGATATAAACCTGCAGGTATAGTGCTTGAGAAAGAAGCGGGTGACTCTTTTCTAAAATGTGACTCAAAGTTTCAAGATGTTGCTTTGCTCTTTATTCTAGAAATAACAAGCAATCGTTTATTGGTTGGTCCGACGTCAGCACCTCTTCTCAGCGCCAAAGCTATATGAAACGTGGTCATACAGTTTTAAGGTGGAATTCGAATTCAAGCTTTAAGGCTCTCCCACCGGGGATCTAACCTAGACCCCGTGCATGCACTAGTCACTAAAATGTATACAATTATATAATTCGCCTTCCTTCTACAGTATTTTGAAAACACGATGTAAATATTGTAAAAATAAAACACGATACATTTTCCTGGAAATTTATTATTTTCTTCAATAGTAGTACGAGTGTTTACTTGGAGTAGAGGCCACTTCAAGAAGGTATTGGAAAAGCACAATATCAAACTATGGAGAAAGAAAGAAAATATATTTTCGAAAGAAATATATTTGGTTACAAATGTTGTGATTTTATGGTTTAGTGTATGCATACTGACGTGATTAATTTCCTGTTGTGTGGAATTCATGCTTATTTCTTGACTTTCTGGAATTCCAGAGAATGATTTGATTACTTTTGTTACTGATTGGAATTACAGAGAACAATTTAATTACTGGGATTTAATTTTTGTCTAAGTTCCGGTTTCCTGTATTAATCTGTTTTCAAAGAAAACTTTTTATGTAGGAAGTTTCAATTATCTGTCTCTCAATGGAAGAATAGGATTTTTCAGTGAGTTAGGAGATTCTGTTTTATGATCGTACAGCACTAAATGCATGGGAATATTAAACTGAAGAATCAGTGTTTTCTTCAACTGTTCTGTACCCTTTATCCGCATATATATGTTTATTTGTGGCATTCCTATATTCGTAATTAAGTGATCACCTTTTGAAATTAAGACTTTCGGGTCTCTAAAGTATATCAAGTTTCCCAAAAAATATAGTTCGTTTTGTAATAAATTGAGTCATTATAAAAGAAAATACAATCTTGCAGAAACTATATATATTCCTTTCGTATTTTCATTTCTAATCGAATGGTTTAAAAAGCAAAAAAGGGTTAAAGGTGATTAGTTACATATCAGTGCTGGGAAAGTAACTTGTAATGTTGTAATTAAAAAGTTTCTTTGTAAAGTGAACTCAAAGTACCCTCAAAAATCAATGAAAGCACAATAACTATGAATTACGTGGAAAACCTAGCACGTGCAACCACACCCACGCCTTCCGGTCTTTACAAATATGTGCGTGACTCTACATTGTTTTTATGAGTGTGGGTGCATGTTTGTCTTTAGAGTAAAAATGTCCACAGATCTTCATTCAAGGCTTCCATCACAAAAGAAGAGGTTAACCTGCGAGAAAGTTAACTCCACCTGTGATTATGTCTTGAGCAATTTAGTAAGAAAGGTTAGAACAGAAAACAGATTTTAAAAAATACAAACTAAAACACACAAAACTAAATCAAGAGAATTATGCATTCATCATTGAACCCATGCCCGTAGTAATATTTTGGAATTTGAAGAATAATTTTAGTTCTTCGTACAACAAACTAACAATATATGGTATGAAGGTTAATCTAAGTAGTAAAATACTTGAAGTAATATGTTAAATCGAGTTTGATTTATCAAAATCATCTTTATATTGTAATATCCCTATTCACCGTATCCCTTCCACTTACTCCTTTAAATATGGGTCGTTTAACTATTTGAATCACAAATGTATTCTGGGAGCTCGGGATACGGTAATTCAATGGTACAGCTTTGGTACATCGTATGCGTGGGTTTTTATCGGGACTCTCGGGTTTCTCTCACTTTTTCACTCCACCGTTTTATTCATTCTCATTATCAGGCTTCTTTAGCCTACGGAACATAAACATGGAACGTAAAGCTGAAAACTTTCGTTTAATTTGATTCGAAGAACACCGAAATACGATAAAAATTTACACATTACCGAGAAACGTGAACTGTTAGATAACAAATAATAAGCGACATATATATAGTGAAGAAACAAAAACAAAAACAAAAACAAAAAAAAAAAAACGTAACTAAGACAATTACCAGTTGCCTTAGACTTTAGTTCTCTTCAGTTGCCATTTATCTTATACGCAACTCAAAATCATCTGTAACATACTCGTCCTAGCCCTAGATAGAGAAAAGATGCAGACAAACGCGGGTTAGTGCAATACTTGCTTTTGAAATACTTTGCGAATATATTTTGATATTTTCAAAATTCCCGTGAACACTCTGACGACCAATTTTCATTACTAGAAACGATTCTAAACTACAAGATTTAGCAGGAAAGCTCTGACGTTGCCAACACTGATGAAGAAGAGGAAAGTAAACAAAACTAAGGCCAGATATATTGCTTATTACGTGATAGAATATTTATGCAGCGACTTGCGCCAATTGCAATCAATCACCCACTTCCTGTCGACACTTGTCATCCATGATAGAGGCATGGTAATCAATGGTCGCTCTGCATTTTTCCGATGCACACAGTTACCACAGTTTCCGAACTATAAACAGCTTGTAAACAACCATCAACTGTTTCCGCTATTAAATTTCAATCACTGCACATTGGTTTAGTCGTGTTGACACATCTGACTGCATTTCAATGTTTGTTGATTTTGTGAACAAATTTCTCATCAATAGAATAAAAAAATCCCTTTTTAAGTTAGTTAAATTTTCCCTAGTTAGTGAATGCTGGTTTCTCTGCACTTATGACAGTAAGTTTATAAGTGTTTGTAAAAAGATATATTTAATATATGATGAAGAAATGAATCAAACAACCAGATTTTTTTATAGTTTAACGTTCCACTTGGGTTCAGGGAGACGGGCAAAGATAGAAAAACAGGAGCCGTAAAGAAAAATAATTAGGAAACACTGTCCAGTACCAATGTGCGATTTAATTCTTATTTTTGCTCTTAGATTCGCTAGAACGAACACATAGATCGATATTTTTTTTTTACACATGCAATTCACCGGAAGCATAATTTACTTGCCTAACGTTACAGGTCTTAGTGCTCTTAGGTTACATAGGATCACAAAAATCCCACATACGAAGCATCTCGTTCCAGAGGTTTCTTTTGACCTTAAACCACTCTGATCTATCCACTTCCTCAATGCCGCCATTCTTTGCCATAGTGACAGAAAGGAGACACGGAACAGGGTCACTTACCATTACCTCAAAAAAGGAAGATTCCAAAGGAAATTGAAGAGCATTGAGGCTTATCGATTGTTTGCTATAGAAAGTAGAAGAAAAATACGGCCATAAGATTTGAACTACAACTCAACCAGACTATTTCTCCGTATTTCGGCATTTTGCCTTACAAAATTTCTTTTCCCTATTTGTTAAAGTTTGCTAACAAATTTCCCAACTTATGGGAAAATTTCCTAATTCTATTAACTGCTCCATTTCGCAGATTAAGGATACAAAATGAGCAAATGGAACTCTGAGGATCTTCGTATGTTTGTAGCGAGGAGATTTATAGTTACTAGAGAGCGAAAAACGTCGTCTATGTTACTATGTATTGTTTTATTATTGCGTTTCCTGATATGGAGCAGTTTTTTAATCGGCCCATATAAATTCTGCAGAAATTTCTCATTGTTTTCGCTGGTGAATGAATTTGAAATTTTCTTGATTCATTTTCTCCATTGCTGCAGAGGACTGGTAAGTTCCGGCTTACCATGTTTAATGAAATATAAAACGATGACTTTTTACAAAAAACATGCATTGTTTGTAAAATGTGAGTAAATATAAATACCCTTTATGTTTTAAACGACTTTTTCTTTATTTCCAGAAACAACTTCTAATTATATTTTAAACATTATCTTTAGTGTACATAATTTTGTCTTACACTGTTGTGTATAATTTTTAAATGTTTACAGATCTTTTCCCTCTGTGTCAAATAATATTTTTCAGGTGCACGATGGCTCACTGGTAAAGTGCTTATTTTTATGTGTGGGGTTTCTAGTTTGATTCCTGTCCAAATAACTTTGTGGTGAACAACATTGTGTTCGTAGGTTTTCTCTGAGTACTGCCGTCTCCTCCCACATTTTAACTCCACCAATTCTTCCATTATCATTCTCTTGCCTTAATTATTCTTGTCCCTTAGTCTAAAGGACATAATCATTGGACGTTAAACTGGAAGATTTAATTTCATTTTCAATAATATTTCTCGTTCAACCTTTCTGCTTCAAACATTCATTGATTCCTTTCATGTATGAATGAACTTGTGCATATGACGTGTCTTTGAAATTATACTACACAATTAGAATAAATGTAACAGAACCTGGAATCACTCATTTCTCTGTTTGCACCATTGGCTTTGCAGGAGCGAAAACATTGTTTTTCAATATTTTCATTATGTGCTGGAATAGCAAAACAGAACTATATAGTGCTTAATAAATCAGGATGACTTACACCATTATTGCTTGATCTATAATACAAGCATTCGACTGAGACACAGGCACGGTCAATAGAATATAAATATTGAGATAAATTAGTTTTTTCGAGTTTCGAATTAATAGAAAACTCAGTCAACTTCACTGTAAAATGAAATCTATCTGAACTCTTGCTTTTCTTTTAAAAAGAAGCCAGATAAAAGAGGACGTATGGTAACCCTGTGTAATATTACAATTTGACGTAATTTACAATTTTCAAATTGTTAACAAAGTTGAAAATTTGATGCTTTTATCCCCTGTAAAGAGCTCATTTTTCGGTATTCTAGGGATCATGCTACATGACAATGTTGAGAGATCAGTTTGCAATGTGGGAATCCGCAAAACTCTTGCTGGCTTCATAGTAAATCCATCCTTAATCCCCTCAGAATAATCACTACAATTGTGATAACGCATGTGGCTCGCAGCAGTCGTTCCCACATCATTGAATAGAATCATGGGCGGTAAACGCAATAGCAACATTTTATCGCCGAAATACGCAAAACGTAAATGTATATTGGATCGAGGTTATCTCTCAGCAGGTCTTACATTGGAAACAATTAAACTTAATGATAGCTGTAAAGCTTCAATGCTCTTTTGGTAATCTCATTATTAAGCGATTTGCTTGTGGTTTATGTCTAATTTCGGGTGGTTACCTAATTAAAGGGTTAAAGAATATCCAGTGACTTTCTTCCAACGTTTTAGATTTTAAAAGTATTTTGGAATATGCACGAATAATTACAATGTTTATATTAGTAATTATTACTTTTGTTCGAAGTAACATTTACTAAAAGTGTAAGGTTTGGAAAATATTTAATAAAGAATGACTGAGAATTCCTGAATCAGTGTAAAACATTTAATATTGCTAATTTTAGTATAACAATTAAAAATCTAAATTTGTATAATGATGCGCAGGAAGATAACAACAATTACTACCTTTTTTTGGCTAAACTTTCTGATTTTTGTTCTGTGACTAATATTCCAAATGATTGTTCCTAGTTTGGGAGAATTTATTTAATTCGAATGTATTCCTTATGCTATTCGTTACCCTTCTTAACTGATGATACATGGAGTGCATCATATTATTAGATTCGAAATGGATTTTTTTTTAACTTCATGTCCTACTTGCTACTTTAGCCTGGCTCTTTGTTAATCATTTGAGTAATAATAATAATATACGAATAAAGAAGTTTGAGTTGATCATATTTCAGCGTATGAGAAAGGAACTATTATCCATGTAGACACTATTCGCGTTCAGGCAAAGATGAACACGACACCCTATAGTTCAAAATAATAGTGGTCAAATGGCAGCCCGTGAAATTCGAAACATGTATGATTTGTTCTTTCCTTTAATCATGTGCGTAACAAGAAATGTAACTGGGCATCATAACGTATTCAAATTGAGAATTATCTTGAGACTGTAAGCATATTTTCTTAATCTTTTGGTTACCAAGACTATTCAGTGAGGGAAAACTGTTAGTACCGAAGTCGATTTTTTCTAAAATGTAGTTTTCTTAGTTACTTTCAAATGTTTGTAGTTCAGGGTCTACTTGGCCTAGACTAGACACAAGAAACAAGAAACAAGATACAAGATACAAAGAATAGAACTAACATTTACAAAAGTATGGCTGGTGTATCTTGAACCAAGGGAACGAAAAAAATGAAATGAAATTTTTGAGTTTTACGTCCCACCGTTATGCCGGCTAGGCTAAAGACGACGGTGATGATGAGAAATGAATGAAATGGTGGAATGAAGAAAGGGGAGGAAACGGGAGAACCCCGAGGAAACCCACGCACAGGGTGTTTGTCCACCACAAAGTTCACTTGGCGGGAACAAGGTTTGAACCCATGACTCCATGCACCAGAGGTGAACGCTCTACCACTGAGCCACCGCGGCCCCGAACCAAAGGGAGGAGTTGCAAGCAAAATGGAAAATGACTCTGAAATATGGTTCTTATTGTATACTGGCTAGTAGTACATTATAAATTGGCCATTGTTGGTTTAGAAAGTTCTAGTCAGCCTATCTCCAGGAATTGCTTGTATTTTGTTCATAATGGTTCATTACTTGAATTTCATGGGTAATGTTTCATTTCAATGTTGATCGTGGTTTATTTCAATAGACTTGGCATTTCAGATATCTCCACAAGAAATAACTGATCGGGATTAATTCCGACCGTAGAGTGAAATGTCATTTAGAATTATTCTGTTATTTAGGTCCAGTCAACCTGGGACGGGGACCTGGGTGGGGATCTTTTTCCGTCATGCTGGTTTGTTATCATTGTATACTTGAGTTAAAAAGGTGAGAAAAAGTTCACGAAATCAGTGTGCGTAAGCTTTGTAGTGTATGACGTGAATGACGAATTATATATTAATGCTGCTACTTCCTCCTGACCACACCCACACGGACATTACATACCGCTTCCATTTTCATTTTCGTAGAATGAGGTAACTTCAATTAAAACTTCGTTACATCTTTATCTCTATTCAAATTACGAAGAAAATACGTGACAGTATTTATTTTACTAAACGTTTAAGTTACGCTATTGTAAGAGTAAATGTGGATACGATGATCCAATGGCAGAGCGCTCATTTCTATTCTGAAACATCCCTGGGAGTACCAGGTGAGTTTATGGTAGATAACACCGTGCCCGTGGATTTTCTCGAGGCTCTTCCGTTTCCTTCCACATTCTCATCGAACACTTATTTCATAATGATTCACATTCATCAGTTATCACTCTGGTTTAACCTACAGAGCATAACAATAGGCCTAACACTAAAAAATTTATTTAGCTTCATTTATAAGGATAAATCTTTTATGGATTTCTTCATGTTGAATAATAGTTATTTCCAGTGGTTTGCTATAGATGGACAGTTTCTTATAATATAAAATTCAAGAATAACAACGACATACGCACAACATGTTCATTTATTACGTTTCTGTGTCATCGTATCCTATGAATCTTCCTTAATACATCACCAACACGGATGAAATTTCAGTTGGAATACAACCTATGTTGAATCTTATGTACTGCTCATTTTCGTACGTGAAATTAACAAATGATATATATGCGTTGTTGCAATTACAGATACTTCATATCTATGAGCAATACACCCGTTAGTTAAAATTATTCTATTACGTTTTTACCGAAATGTATAGTTCTTGTTTATTGCGGAAAGATTTTCCTGAATTTTAAATTTGATTATTACTTACAGGTTCTTAATCCGTTTCACAACTGGTGAGATCTTACATATCCAACAAACGTAACAAATTAAATGTGGAACAACGAATGATGTCACTATATTTAGTCGAAGTCAGGCGTAACCAAACGGCTAAAATGAAAATGAAATGAAATCTTTGAGTTTTAAGTCTCACGGTTATGCCGGTTATGCTAAAGGAGACGGTGATGATGAGTAATGAATGAAATGATGGGATGAAAAAATTGGAAGGAAACGGGAGAACCCCAAGAAAACCAACGCACACGGTGTTTGTCCACCACAAAGTTCACTTGGCGGGGGTTGGGATCGAACCCGGGACCCCAAGCATCAGAGGTCAACGCTCTACCACTGAGCCACCGCGCCAAAGCTACCACTGAGCCAAACAAGAGACTGTAATGTTTTGCTCTGTTCTCAGCTAAAAAAAATGTTAAGCAGGTGGTGATATGGTAACATAAGCCTGACATTTTTTTTCATGAGAATACGGGATGGCCTTGATCTCCTCCACCGCGCTACCGAACTTTAAAACGCAATGCATTTTTGGAAACATTTTCACTGTATTATTTGAAATGGATATAAAGAAGTAACGAACAATCTGTAGCGCAATCTGTTCTCAAGAAACTTTATGCTTCTGGAGTGTTTTTCATTTACTCATTGAGATATTTTATCTGAAAATGCTACCCAATAATATTATTTAAGAATTCAGCTGACGAAAGAAGAAGTTACAGTGTCCTACATACACAAAATAGTGCGCATTCTAGAATGACTCAAGAAAATTAATGATTTCCTTACAAAGAAAATGATAATGGTAATGGGGTTTCACACGAAGAATATTAATACATGAAATTTTATTCATATATTGTACGAAATATAATTTTCTTTTCTTGAATACTGAACGTTACATCTAGATGTTGATATCGATAAGCTGATATTGAGAGCAGAAATGGGACGTGACTAAAATACGGGACAATAGCCGGCCTCAAATAAACTGACGGGGACGCAGGACACTTGGGTCCAAAATTGGGACTGTCCCATTTTTTACGGGACGTATGGTAGGCTTAGGTAACATTGGTGTAAATTAGCAGAGATTACAATAGTGAATTAAAGTATTGCCATAAATTATAAGAAGTACAACATTGTGGCTTAGGTAAGCTTTACTTAAAAGCCAATAAAGAAAAGTACAAGTTCGATTCAGGGCTACGGGCACTTATAATAATATCATACTCCTGGATTTTATTGAGGGTCTTTCATACCTCCCATTTTATTTGTTCGACTGATTCTTCGCTTGCATTTATCATAGTCTTGTTTACTATACTACGATTCTTGATGTCAAATTCTTTATTGCCTTTATCATAGTCCAGATCTAACATACATGTATTACAAATCAGCAGTAAATGTAGGGGTGTCGTGTTAGTGAGTTTTAAATTATTAAGTTTTGACATTTATTAATTTTTCTCTGTGAAATGTGCACGAGATTTGTATTATACGAGTTCAATAAATGTCACTTTAAAGAGTAACACAGCTTGAATGTCAGATACACGTGGCGATATTCAGCAGACGGAAAAGCAAAAAGAAATAAAAATCTTGCTATAGTTTCATAGAGTGGAAATAATGATGTTTAAATTCGAGGAATTTAGTTAAAATTATTCTATTAATCTAATATAATATCATCTTTCCATATAAAAATAATTATAAAAACATATATTGAAATTCAGCATGTTTCATGCATAGTATTGTAGATTGATGGTTTGTAACTAGATAGACAAGAAATAAAATTAAATCAGAAATACCAATGACTACAATGAGACTTTATCTCTTGTTTATCCGTGTTCTTTTATAGATACGTTTCAATTTTTGTTATGATAAATAAGTTTAAGTAACTACATATAATTATTATTCTGTACATTACTGATTATTTTTAGTATACATGATACTTTAAAATATTTTAAACATATCGTCATCTCTTATATCGTCAATGTTTCTAACAGTTATTGCAAATAAAAGGCAAATACTTTACGTATTTATTTTTACCTTTAAATGTTACAGTTAATTTGAAGTACTTTGTATTGTAAATACATAAAGTTCTGTTATTAGGAAGATTTTAAGAGGATTTGTTAAATTCGTCCTCCTATGAAGCATTAGCGCGCTTGAAACATGTTTAACCATGCAACAAGACCTGGTTCACTTCAACATTCTCAGAATTATCCTTTAAATATGGTAATAGAACTATTTAAACATTTAGGAAAATGTTCGCAATGTTTCCTATGCCATATCCTTTTTTAAAACATAATTTGGGGAAATTTATAACATCATATTTCTTTACAGAACAAAAGAAAAGTTTTCATGTAAATTTCGAGTGATTCTTACATGAATCTTGACGAGCACATTTTTTTATGGCGCGCTTTAGCAATAGAGAGACCTTCGTGTATATAAATTGTAAATTGTATGTATAATTCCTAGAAGATGATTTCACTTAACTTAGAAAATTTGTAATCGAAACTTCTTAAATAGATGAACTTTCACTTAAACTTAGAACATCCCTAGTCGAAGCTCCTTATGTAGACGGGAATTTGTTTAAGCCTAGAATATATCTAGTTGAAGCTTCTTAAATAGTAACGTTTCATTTAACCTAGAACATATCTAATCAAATCTTCTTAAATAGATGACCCTTCACTTAACCTAGAATTACTATTCGAAGTTTTTAAGTAGATAATTTATTAGTTAACCTGGAACATTTCTAGTCAAAACTTCTTAAATAGACGAAGCTTCATTAAGGTAGGAAATCTTCAGTTGAAGCTTTTTAAATTAATGATGCTTTATTTAACCTATAATATCCCCAGTTAAAGCTTCTTAAATAGATGAAGTTTCTCTTAACCTATAACATCTCTTGAAGTTCCTTAAGTAGAAGAGACTCTACTTAGAACATGTTTACTCGAAGAATCTTAAATTGATGAAGTCTTACTTAATTTATGACATATCTAGTTAAAGATTTTAAGTAGATAAAGCATTTCTTAACGTAGAACATGTTTAGAGGATTATAAAATAGAATCTTGGCAAAATCACTGTGAGATAGGTCATGACATTAAAAGCGCCCGGATAAATGGAAGGTATTTACTCCAAAATATAATAACATTCTGAAAATATCTTGGAAATATTTCATAACATCTTGTGATATTTCTTCTAGGATGTTAATAAGACGAGATGCCTATCAAAACGCTGCACGTTTCCATTAATCAAATTTCTAGGGTCAAATACAGTGCAACACTAGAACATGAAATACACATAGAGGATTAAATCCATACACACACGTGTATTATTCAGCTTGATTGTAGGATAGCAAATCCGTAATAAACAATGAATTCCCAGCTGGCCCACAATTTTTCTTCCACAGGCAAATATTTCAATCCTGAGTATTGATGTTCCTTGTAGTATTTTATTCATAGTCTCCATATACACTGATATCCATCACTGGTTTGAATACCATGCCTCATTTGCGCTCTTTATTTAGTACATCGCTGTCAAATCGAGATTATGACAATGCTGTGACTCCTTGTATCCAAAATCTGAGCGTTTTTGAATCATGCTCATATGGATGTCCTTTGGGTTTTAGTTGTTTGGCAAAGAGAAAAAAGCCCCTACAATCCTCGACAGATATTCATTTACGGCCTGTATATATATAATTTAATAAGACCTGGAATTCTAGTGGCTGTAAATATTGACTCACACTTATTACATTCGGAAATACTCTGGTGAATGTTCTTTTGTGTTTTAATATATCACTATAATGCTTGTAGCCACCATTACCTACACATTCAACTAATAGGCAGATGTGAATTTCCTCACACGCTAATATGTGTTGCGTAGTGTCAATATAAAAAGTCGTGATGTAAATGATGCTGAACGCTGTATAACATGCAGACGTCATATCATAAACCTTTATCATCTATGTAGGGTTTAATGTATATGCATTCCTGTTTCTAACGATAGGAGAAATGACCATAAATAACCACGCGAATCCTACTAACTGATGATGTTCACTACAGCCATGTTCATCTCGCAGATCTTCTCTCTCTCTATTGGGATTGACATTCAGATTAATGCAAGCTTTTTGCTTCTAAAGTTTCCACGGCATGTTTTTCATATGCAAAGTGTCTCACATATTCTATTATTCATTATAATGAATATGTAATATATTCATATGTAAATCTTTCCGATTCATCTGGTTTCTTAGTACATCTGGAAATATGAATACGCATAAACAGAAACAGAATTAGTTGTATGTACATATTTATTTTATTCTAGACAGGTTTTTGATCTAACACTGCAGCTGCTAAACCTGTATTCATTAACATATATACCTATGCATTATGTTTGTTTCACACTTACACAAATAAAAGTCAGAATTCTTTTTATGTTATTTTCGAACACAATATTGTGTACAGAACATTTGAGTTTTGTGCAAATATCGTCACTCTTGCTATTTAAGAATAATATTTGTTTAAAGTGATTTGCAGAAATTTAAACAAACACCTAAAACATGAATTATAGAATGATTTTTATCGAATAAACACTTAAATTTTTCAGGGAATACTCTAAAACGATGAAAATTTGCTGTACTTACGTGCCAGATATTTTACTGTAGAGGTTTCCACATGTTATAAAAATGTATTTTTCGGTGTAGGTAATATTTGCAGTTTGTACAAAATTTATGCCAAAACGTCTAAAAAATCCAGATGACAAATTTATAGCGTCAAACTGGTACTTTTTTATGTCTTGTAACTTTTGAGAATGTAAGATTACATTATTTAAATAAAGAAAAAGAAAAATAATTACGAGTATGTAAAGTAAGTAGTTTCTTACAGCAATTAGTATATATATATATATATATATATATATATATATATATATATATATATATGATACATGTAAATGCTAATTTCATTAAAACATATATAGATGCATCACTTTTAAGATATATTTGTAATGTTGCTATTATAAAGGATAGTTTATTGTGAGTTTAAAGTTCTGATAATTTACTTTAGTTTTATTCCAGTTTCTAAATGAAGAACAGCGAACACACTCTCATACTTGTATGTTAGTCTTGATGTGAATAATATATTAAGTTTGATTGACCGACTCCGGGGCAATATCTTCCCTATCCATTTCTTTTAATGTTTTTATCATTATGATATTTTGATATGAAATTTCTCTCTCAATTAGATCCTAAAAGAAATGTTTTGTGTCCCGTATGTCTTACTTTTATCTGCATACCCTAAGACTTGATAGTAAGCCTTTTGCTTCGGCGATCAGTGATGCGCCATATGCTCTAGGAAAGCCTTTAAGAAAAAGGGAATTAGCGCTGTATTTCTGAATTGCCAGCACTTGACTGTTACATAGTAAATATTAATAAATGGCGTGGTGAGCGGGAGTTCGATATAGGATAGTGAAGTCAGTGCATATTAAGAAAGAAAGAAATATATGCTTCCCATTCGAGAGAGACCAATGTGATTTACATTGTGCGGTGTGATTACATTTTCTCACATCACACAAATTTCCCACGAACGATGCAAAAATTAAATTAAATTTTCCCTAGTTTGCAAATCTCTCCCATCTTGGACTTATGACAGTAATTTACGATTGCTCTTAAAAAGATGGATTTCGTTGTATGATAAACAAACGTATCAATAATCATGTTTCAAATAAAAACAATACTTGTTAAAAAATAAGGATTGTTGTGTGACTGGGAGATTAATTGGGATTGTGATTTAGAATAAGCGTGTCTAAATCATATTAATACGACGAGGTAATAAGGATAATCCAATCACAAAAAAGACTTCGGAATGGTCGTAACGTACGCTGGGAAGATTTTGATTTTAGTGGTAGATAGTATTAATTAGCCTGAATAGATAGTAATTATCTTGGTAGATATATAATCGTTGAGGTTGTGTGTACTAAGTATGCTGTACTAGTGTTTTCAAGAAGAAAGTACTAAGTTAGTAGAGTACTTTTTGCATTCTTTTACATATTATATCTGCGTTTTGAGGACTCTTGAGGGGTGAACCCAATATTGTGCTCTTCACGTTAATATTGCTGGCTATAATTGTTTACTATTCTATTGCATGCTTTTATGAATGATATTATTACGACCCTCTTTTCAGTGGGTGCTATTTCTCTCACTATTATATTTATTTTTTTTCAAATTTAAGTTTTTCTAATCATTTATCTCATAATTTAACTAATCTTTTGTAATCTCATTTTCTGCTTGAGATACATTTACTATTAATTCTGAAGTCTTTTTCATCGTAAGAGCTTATGGCCAAATAACATGGCTTATTATCTGGCCATGTTCTCTCGATTTATTCGAAAATATACTAACTTTCAACATTTGTAACTGGTATCCCTAAACAAGTAATTATTGTTAAAAGTGAGTTAGACTGAAGCAATTATTATTTATGCATCCATTAGTTTAACGTCCTACGATTATGCATCGAGGCTAAGGGAGACAATGATGATAACGGTGGAATGAGGTAAGTGGGAGCGAAAGAGAGAACCCTGAAAAAAGCCAAAGGCATATTTTCTAGTGTATATCTACCATAAATTTCACTTGGCGCGGACTACGATCGAACCAGGTACCGCACTCATCAGAAGTGAACGCTTTACCATTGAACGCATCAGAAGTGAACGCTTTGCCACCGCAACACTCATTATCAAATTCAAGTTGCAAGTTAATATAATCTATTCGGGACTTTAAGGTATACGACAGCTATATCCCTGATTTTAAAAAATGATATTTATTATGTTGCATTACGCTTTAAACTTGTAACAATAAACAGGTCATATATTCCAATATCATTTCGGAACTTTATTATTGTCTTTGTTCACTCTGAGGTCTCTCTACAGTTATAAGTTTTAATATGTGTAGGGCAATTATGAGAACCTAACATACAAAATGTAGATTAAGAAAGTGTGACTTACTTAAGATAGATATAGAAAGTATGGATTAAGAACTTGAACTTAACATGGGCTGCAAACACTTTTAATTATAGATCTAGGTTTATGAAGTTTTTGTTAACGGCATACAGTTCAATATAAACGAAAGATAACGCTCATGAAGCTCTATCGACTTCAGCATGATGACCATATTAAAATTGTAGTGAATTATATGAATAGTCGGAAACTTCATAAGAAAATTAATCATAAATTTAAAGAATGAGCCAGTGACTATAGATCCTTTGTTATAGGCCAGAAAATTGGGTACACCATATTTGTAGAATACTCAAACATCTGGATTATACGAAAGGGCTTTAAAGTAAACATTGATACATTTAGTAAACACTTGTGAGTATTAAATGACCCGAGCAGTTATATTGTTTGCTTTTACCGAGTTATTTGCAAAGGTAAAGAAAAGTATGGAAATAGTAGTGAAGATTCTTGTTAATTTTCATAGTATAAAATTAAATTATATCTTGTTACTTTTCTTAGCATAAAATCAAATCTTGATTTTTCGAATAAAATAACATCTTGTGAGGTTCCTGAGTATAAACTAAAATTTACTTAAGTTATTTATGACACAATAAAATTGAATCTTGTTATGTTCTTTAGAATAAAATTGGATCATGTTAAGTTTGTTGGCATAAAATCAAATTTATTTGCTGTTATTTAGAATAAAATCAAATGTAATGAAGTTATTAACAATAAAATTAAATCATGTTAAGTTCCTCAGAATAAAATCAAATTTAACGTTCAAAAGAACAGATGAATATTATATTAATATTATATGAATATTATAAAGTTTTGTTTAAATATTACATGATTAACTGTGATGTTTGTACGCGTTAACTATTGCTAACATGGTAAAAGTGTTTTGATTAAAAACTTGCACATTTTATGCTAAATAGATCTGAATGATGGAAGCGCTTTTAACAACACTTTTAGAAACGTATTATTCTAATAGCTAGTATTTGTTGAGGAAATTTATTACAACAAGTAATTTTCTACGAAATAAATATATAAGATGTTTCCCAGCATGCAATAAGTGTACGAAGTATCGCCAGTGTAATAACAAGGTGGGAAGCTCCTGACACATTCAATTTTCCTGTTCCTATTAAAAAAGAACGTCAATGTAATCTTCGTTCTGGTTGACCCTTAATAACTCTTCGTCTAATGATATTGTTGCCTATAACCGTTGGTTATAATCGTTACCTCAGGTCATTGAGTGGGAGTCATGACCACTCCCACTTTCCAATTACTTTTTATCGTGTTTAGATACAGCCCATGTATGTGATGCGTGCGCGTTTCAATTTACCTTCGACTTTTGACATTTTAGTCCCTTTTTATTTCATAGAAGTTATAGCCCTTCTTTTTGTTCAAACATTAACTTTTGGTAATTGTTATACAGCAATAGAAGACCAGCACGTGAATATGAAACATGTCTTCCGTTCTATCATATATAACTTATTAGTACATTATAGTTGTGGGCGCATGAATATATAGTACTTTTTGATAAGGGAAACTTTTCTATGATAACTTTTCAAATAGTTTTATACAAATATTCAGCATCCGTATACTTTCAGATTTGTTACTTTTCTTAGAACAACGATTTTATTTTAAATTTTGTTGAGTAAATATAATATATTAACTGTTCCATAAAATAGGTTACCATTACAGTTAGTCACATAAAAGCGAAGTGACAGTAGTCCTGTACAAAATATTATAATAAATTAATTTTAAACAAATAATTATCTTGGGATATTATAACAGCATAACGTAAGTTTATGTTTTACAGACTACCAGCATGTAAGAAAGCAATAAATCAGAGAAAAAAATACAGACGGTTTAAAATTACCAACTTACAAAGGTTTCATTTTAGTTATATTGAAATATCAACAGTCAACTTCTACATTTACTAAAGCATTGTTCTTTTAACTCTACAAGAAGGCCTTAGATCAGTACCTTATTCAGTCTCAGATACCTGAGAAATGAATGCTTTAATTGAAAAGCCCTAACAAATGTGAAAGAACCGTTGCAGAGTTGTAAAAAAGAATTCTAATTTTATCTATCAGCAAGTTAACTTTGTGTTGATGGTAAGATTATCTCCATGTAAGTACCTACGAACCTCACTTTGATTATTCTTCGTTAGAAATTTAGCCTGTATTAATTGTTATTCTCTAAAATTTGAAACAATGTAAGTGAGATTTAAGGCTTTGGACAGGGAAATTATAGTGATGCCAAAATGTCTTGAGCCATGTCAAAAATGTGAACTAAAGCTCACACCCTCAACACACTCACGCGTTGAGCCAATAAGAGTTCAGGTGTTGCTAAACGAGAAAGCCTTAGCAAAGGAAATGACTTCTTCAACCGATAGCAGCGCCAGGAACGGAAGACTAGGTGTCAAGTCAATGTGGTATATCTATAAATGTTGCATCTCAATTGCTGAAGTCTTGAAATTATTAATAACTTAATTGACGTTTACGATAAGCGGCATAAATGGAAATGATCATGTTGCCATTACTTATTAGCAAACCGCTAAAGAAATGACTCGTTCAACTATACCATACACCAACCTATCACAACTCACCAAGTTTTGATTGTTTCACTGATTTCCAGTTTTCTTTTTCTCTTTCCGGTTGACTAAGTGTACGAAAATGAAGTGACGACAATACATAGAAGGATCAATGTGCGCTGTGGTTTAAGAGAACCAAGTCACTAATCACTATGTAAAAGAACGTTTGCTGTCAATGTAGATGTAATCTTTCTTTCAAGTCCAATTCTGGGATAAGTAAAAAATTTTAGGACGTTTGGGAGTATAGGTTACCTGTCGGAGAATAGGCTACCAAGAGTGTATTGCAACCGCTGGCCTAGAATCTGGAAATTGCATTTCAACATACTCCTCGAAAATCAAATCATCGTGGACCGTCAGTATTATAGGCACTGAAAATAACTATAAGATTTTGCATAAATAACTGTTTCTTTATGCTTATAAAGACAAATTCTCCAAGTGCAGGAAGTGAAAAAAATGTTTTTTTTTTTTTTTTTGTGTGTGTGTGTGTGTGTGTGTGTACTGAATTTGCTTTGTGTTGTTTATTCAATATTGGACAAAATCACTTAATATATAGAGTTCTGTTCTTTCGGGAAACCAATTCCTACGCGTCAGGACATGTTAACGAACTGAAGGTGTACGTATAGGTTTCTGACTATCTCCATGTCTTATGTGAATATACATCCGGTATTTCAAACTTGAATGTATTTTCTTCTATAGAATAAAATTTTATGCACAAATAATGTATTTCGACTAGCTTTCTCTGACATCATTCTCTTTAAAGTTTCAATGTTTATAATCTCGATATACAGGTTAAATAAATGTAATAAAACCACTTTGTGTCAGGAATACGCATCAATCAGGAAGAAACCATTCTAATACCAATATTTTAATTGAAATTTCCTTACGAAGTTATTTTGTATAGAGACTGGCAAATGACCGAAAGGGTTACTGAGAGCAATAATTTGTGTTCCTTCTGCGTCTGAACTAAAAGTCTTGCACAAAAGCCGCACATAAGTGAACCACCCCACTCGTTTTTTTTCCTCTTCTAAGTCAAATATATCCGAACAATACAAAGTACATATAAGGTCGAAACAAGTATTATTTTAAATGAGTCCAAATACCAAATTTAATGTCTCTAATATTAAGTGATTCCGAGATATGACCATCTTATAATTGAAAATTCAGTTTTTTCTTCCCATCCCTCTAGGTCAAATGTAGAAAGTAAAACACAGAACGACATATTGTGGCTTAAGCAGGTTGGACTAGGCGTTGACCAGTCAGTTAAAAACTTTTTCTATAAAGGTAACCAAGAAATTTCTGTCGCTTTTTGTGGAGGTCTGTGTTCAATTGGCCCTCACACCGTGAGTTGAATGTGAATGAAGATAAGGCGAAAGTCAATTGTTGGTGTGGGTATATCCAACACACTATCTGGTTGTAGCAGTTCAATTACACCATGAACTTGCGTAAGAAGAGAGTGAACATGGGACCTCCACAGAGTGTCATAAAGCCGCGTATGCTGTACGGCTTCAAACTGGGGTCAAACGCCGCTGCAGCAGGGTGGAAATTATGCCAGGTCTTTGGTGAGGGTGTCTAGACTACGCGGTCAGTGCAGCGGTGGTTTAACAAGTTTAAGGACGGTGACGAAACACTCGAAGACCACGTACCAGGAAGACCAACACTTGTATAAAATGAAGATCTTCAGGCGGAAATTGAGGCGAACAGTGGCCAGACATGTGAGGAACTGTGACTACAATTCAGTGTGAGTGAAGAAAACATTCGGCAGCACCTCCATCAACTTGGAAAGCATTACAAGTTAGGCCGATGGATCCCGCATGATTTAACTCCGGGCCAGAAGGCAACGCGAGCAGACACCTGTGTTTCTTTGCTGTCTCGTCCGAGGAAGGAGCCATTTCTGGACAGGGTATTAACATGTGATGAAAAGTGGGTCCTGAATGAAGCTCCACGGCGCCGTCATCATTGGTTAGAATTCCACGAAGCGGTTCCAAAACAGCCGAAATCAGCATTGTTTATTTATTTATTTATTTATTTATTTATTTATTTATTTATTTATTTAGAAAACAACACAACAGGCTTAATGCCTAATTATGGTGTCGTATAATACATACATAGACATATATATACATTTACCCGTACAATTAATCAATTCACTTCGAGTGTCAGGTACTCGGTAATAATCCTGTTTTTAAATACATATTCTGACATATTGAATATATCTAATACATCAGTTTTATGACTTAATTCATTATAGGAGTCACAGATTCTCCACAGCGGAGATTTACTGAGAATATTTGTTCGAATTGCACCAGATGAAGATCTTCCTCTGTGTTTGGTGGACTGCTAGCGGCATCATGCATCCAGCTGGTCAGAGCATTAGTGCAACTGTGTGCTGTCAGCAGTTGAACAATGTTCAAGAAAAACTCAAAACTCTGGAGCCAACACTCCTGAATCGCAAAGGTGTTCCCTGTTACAGGACAATGCTAAGCCCCACGTGGTTAGGATGACCCGGAACACCATGTTATGACTTGGATGGAAAACACTATTGCAACCGCCATACTTCCCGGACATTGCACCGCCCGATTATCACCTGTTCCATTCCTTGGACAATCACCTTAGAGGACACCAGTTCAAATCCATAGTAGTGGTTCAAAATGCACTTGATATCTTCTTTGCTTCACGGCCCATATGTTCTACCGCGATGGAATCCATGGCTTTCCAGAACGTTGGCAAAAGTTTGGCGCTGCTGATGGGGATTAATTTTGATCTTCCAGATATGTCTTAGGTGACATATTGATGCTCGAAGGTGGTGGGTGAAAGAGCGACATAAATTATGTATGTTGCGCGCCTTCTTGTGTAAGTACGCAAGCCTTAAGTTAATTCCACCGGATGAAAAGAGATTTATATTTCTAAAATTCAGAACTTTGGGAGGAGATACAGTTTTAAGATAATAGGATAACTACGTTTCGTAAAGTGGTGAAAACTACATCTGAACCTTGGAGTCAAAATATCTGGAACGTTAACTACAGAAAAACTTATCTCCGCAAGGTAGTAAATGAATGACAACCATTTTTTCAGTGAAACCATGTCTTTATGAGTGTTATGATGAATTATTCAGTGAAAATACATACAATTATGCATCAAGATATGACCACAATCTCTTATTGAATGAAGACTACGATTAGCTATTCAACATAACCGAAGCTATGACTTGTGAATTATTCCTTGTAAAGGAATTCTAAATTAACTAATAATACCATTTTGAAAGGTCCTCGTCCACATGTAAATCACTGTTTTACTGAAATACATAAATGCTCATAAAATATCATGCACTCGCTAAAGACATAGCATATTTCATGTAAATTATATTTATTGCATTTTTCAGGTTTTGTCGACGCATTTATATAATCATAAATATTTAATTTACAGTAACATTAAAGCACACCAGTAACGGAAATAATAGGATGTTAGCAATTGCTTTCTTCATCATATGAAGCTTAACACAACTAGATGGTGTTCCGGTCACATAAATGTTTCAGAAAGTTATCAATAGCTCTCATAATGGTTTGGTTTCACTTAGGAAAGTCAAAAAGATAGAACTTAAAATAAAATATAAATATGAATGAAATATAAAATATAAATATGAATGGTTGGTTTGATATAAAATTTGTAATGTACATCGGTTTCTGCAAATAGTTTTCGCAGCAACGTCAACGAATTACATCAATCGGATCTACCGAGACGTGGGTAATGCATGTTAAATCTGATTTTCTATCAAAAGCAAACGTAGAACTGCATATAATAATGGATAAATTCCAACTTCTGGTATTTATATGGATTGCAGAAGGATATTTTTATATTTTCTGTACTTCCTAACAAGATTTGATGTGTGCAAGTTAGTATTACAATTTGTTGTATTATATATAAAATAGAAAGAGAATGCCTAAAACGTAGGTATTTCAGAAGTTGACTTATTCTTCAACATATAGACTTTTCAATAAACAGTAATTTTATTCAGAAGTTGACTTATTCTTCAACATATAGACTTTTCAATAAACAGTAATTTTATGATTACAGGATTAAAAAAGCATTGAAAACTTAACAAGTAATATGAACAAATAATCAGAATAAACATGTGCAAAATTTAATAACAAAGAAATATATAAAAATTAACCAAATATAATATGGTGCAGACACGCAATTCTAAGACCATACCAAATTATCAAAATTAACTATTTACATAACAAAATAGGTGATCATTTGAATGTTACCAAATTCGACATTTTCCATAGTATTTCAGTTCATATTTCTGATCACGGCACAGATGGAGAATAAAGAGGCAATGAAATAAACAATTAAATAGTACAAAAATATTAGTAAAAACAACTGTGACAAAGACAATACAATACAGTTTGTCACACATACACAAGGATTTCACCATATAGATAAAATAGATAACTAATTCGTATATTTTTTATAGAATAAGTAAAATAATTCCTATATACCGAAGGTGGGAAAATGAAAAATTGTTTTTCCTTCTTCGTCTTTCATAAAAGTACAACATGCTATAATTTATGAACTCTTGTATGCTAAAAATGTAAAGAAGGTCTGTTCCGTTTTAAAAGGAAAACTCAATAATGAATATCTAAGAAAAGTGATTTTAATTGCAAATGAGTTTGTAACGTAAACAGAAGACGGTAAAAGTTTTACGAATATTGTTGCTAAGCAGATGTCAATAATTGAAAGTTTACGAAAAAAGCTATCAAATTAATTCACGGAACTGTTGCATGGAAAACAAACTTAGTTCACGGAATGTAAGAAAAAAATACTTTTGCGGAAAGAATTGAAAACTTTTACACGTTTGCCTGTTAATAATCGTTAATACTTGAATATTATAATGAGATTATGTCTTCACTACATCAGAAAAAAGAAATATAATGAATAGGAGAATTTGTGTATTGAAATAACACTTGAAATTTTTAGATTAAAGTTGCATAACTAAAGACAAAATTGAGACATTTTCATTACCACAAAGTGTATAAAGTTTTAATAAAAGAATTAGTTTTTATATTTTGATATGAATATTGAATACGAATTGAGTATTTATCTCATACATTCAACATCCTCTTACCGCGGAAAAAATATGAATGTTTGTAAGGACAATAACTAAGAATGTGTATATAAATCTGCCATTAGTTTCTCCAATATTAGATGACTGTCTCCACAACCATCTATCTTAAGCAATTCTTTTCCATGTTACTTCGCAGTGTTTCTTGCTTTTATTGCAGCATCTTATATGAGGACTTTCTTAAACACTACTCGTTTCTCAGTTTCTAGCCTAGGATTGCTTTTCCCATTTTTCCCATTTTGTGACATATCCGCGTCACAGTCATGCTGTGTGTTAATTTTATGATAATATATGTAATCCCAATCGTTTCCATGATCCATGAAATTCATTTCGTAGTTATGTATTTTATTCTTAGTATACATAGATGCATACTTCGTTGAGTAGTTTAAGGCGTCGACAAATCTCCGATCCACGAGAAGCCAAAGCAAATAAACTTTAACTTTCAAACTCTTTGACATCGAAATTGAGACACTACTTCAAGCATTATAACTACAACTTTTGAAAAATTAATATTGTTGTATTACTAAAATCTGTAAGACTTACACGTTTTACAGAATAATATGTATGTACGTTCGAAGTCTGCAAAGAATAACTCCAATATGTATATAATTTATTACTGGTGATAAGTTTGATTGGATAATTCATTTCCAGTTTATAGCCCTTCTTCAGTGTGTAGAATACATGTGGTGTAAATCAACAGCTATGTGCGAATCGAATATCAGAGCCGGAAAGAGAATAGAACTCGAAACTCTCACCCCGAAGATATAAATGCTAACTATTTAGTCACGAGAAGTTCTGCGTCACGTTTGAATTTTGATAGAGTAAAAATGCAAAATTCAATGCTAATTTCAAATGAAGGTTTGAAGTTGAGCTGTGCTGACTTGATAGCTCCGATTTTGGATATATTTATGGACTATAGGTATATATCGCAAACATATTTAAGCCTGGTTTTCACGAATTATTATTTTAAGAATATCAGTAAAAATACAGTACCTAATATTAAACTTAGAGAGGGAATAAGACTGCGGATCCCAGCGACCATTTCTTTGTTATATCACTGATGCAGTGGCGTAGCAGCTGCCCCCGCAACCCCCGCAGTGCGGGGGGGCCCCGAGGTATAGGGGGCCCCGAAGTCTTGCGCTGAATAAAGATTTAAAGAAGTAGAACCTCAAACTTTCTTCTATCGGCTTTACAACTAGGGCCCCTTCTCTATACTTTGCGGGGGGGCCCGCAAAAGTGTGCTACGCCACTGCACTGATGGTACAGTTATTATTTTAGATCCCTGAAAATAATTTCTTCTTGTCACTGGGTTAGTTATTTATTTTTTATTGTTTTATTTTCTTTGATTATTATTATTATTATTATTATTATTATTATTATTATTATTATTATTATTATTATTATTATTATTATTATTATTTTGCAACTAGCAACATATGATGCTTCAAATAAGCCTTTCAAAGACAAAGGATTGACAACAAAAATGTCGGCATAAATTGCCACCGTTTACTCTTCTGCTCTAGTATCCTTTAATGTTTACTTTTTGTGCAATAATTTTGAAATTTTTTACTCTTTAAATAGCTGAAATTGTAGTAAATTCTTTGTGCCTTATTTCAATTTAGTTTATTGCTTTCTTAAACATTGGATTATTGCAACAACACAGACTTTGGAAACTAACAGTCATTATTGCTTCACTTTGATGCATCAACACTATGCAACATTCAGAATATGATTACAAAATATAATGACTGAAAGAATGAGTTCTTAGTGTACACAGAAAATAACAAGTACACCCACTCACTTTACACACATACTTTTTAGAATAATGTCAAATCGAATTAAATCACTTAAGCATAGTTGTCAGTAATTTACGGAAGATTAAATTTTCTACACGCGTCACATATTCAAGCTAACTAATTTATTCCCAAGTTATTGCCAAAGTACATGCATGAGGCGAAAGAATACTGATAGAAAAGAATTTTCGTTAGTTCAGAGACGGTTGAATTGCTAGTTGGTTTCAAGTGGAACGACCGGTGACCCTTGACTTTACAGAAAGAAGTGCTCATGCCTGATCGATTCTCCCATTGATCACAAGAAACGCCTGCTACGTTTCGCAATGAATGAATGGAACCTTCGAGGCTTTCACACAATTCTAAATTCTCTGCCACGTCTCGTAGATTTCCGAACCAAGAGGATGGAGAAGTTTTCCCATCTATTTTTAGCAGCAGGTAACCTAAAGGAATGAATAATAAAAACTTGTTCAGAATTTTATTGGCGTACTTTGGAAGGAACTAATTCAAATGCATGTCTACAATGTTGAACATTCGGCATTCTTCACAATACTTTAACCTTGGAATATGTTAACTTTTAGAGAACTTCATATGCACAGTACACATTTATTTAAATTCAAGTTTCAGAAAGGAATTCACATGGTATTCTTTGTTTTTGCAGTTCTTTCCTGTTGGATGAATGAATTTTATCTATCATATAAATAATTCAATTTAAAATATACAATATACAAATATGCTTAACAGATTAAATAAGCAAAGATTGTTTCATCAGAAAAATGATATCATATGTGGATCATCATCATAATCATCATCATAGGTATTCTGCCTTTATTGGCAGGTCACTTGCCGCAGCTGAGAAGCTTCCATGCTCCACGGTCCTCCGCTAACCTCTTCGTCTTCGCGTATGATCTTTCTGTTTTAATATAATCCATTAATTGTAGTCTCCTTCGCCCCCTCCCTCTCTTTCCCGCCACCATACCCTCTAGGACGTCCCTCATGATACAATCTCTTCTTAGGCAATGTCCCAACCAGTTTCTCTTCCTCTTCCTAATAATATCTAAAAGTATTCTTTTCTCACCCACCATTTCTAACACTCTCTCATTCGTTTTCCGCTCTACCCAACGAATTCTTTCCATTCTTCTCCACACCCACATTTCGAAGGCTTCCAGTCGATTTTCATCATCTTTACGTAATTACCACGTTTCCGCCCCATACAGTACAACACTCCACACGAAGCATTTTATGAGTCTTTTTCTCAACTCTTTATTCAAGGTCCCACAAAACAGACTTTTCTTCCTCCTAAAGGCTTCTTTCGCCATTCCTATCCTTGCTTTTATTTCACGTTCGCACTTCATGTTATTACTAAGAATACTACCCAGATATTGAAAACTATTCACTTGTTCTATTTTCTCCCCTCCTACTTTTATATTTGACACAGACCCCTTCGTTCCAATCACCATGGCTTTTGTCTTTCTAACATTTATTTTCATCCCATATTCTTCAAAGCCCTTTCTTATTTTTTCTAACATTTTATTGATTTTCTTTTCAGATTCTGCAACAAGCGCCATATCGTCTGCAAATCTTATGCATCTAATCATTCTACCTCCTACCGAAATGCCATCATCATCATATAGGCTCTTTTTTACTATCTCTTCTAGATAGACATTAAATAGTGTTGGCGAGAGGCAGCATCCTTGTCGAACTCCCCTTCCAATTGCACTCTCTTCCGTCAGTTCTTCCTCTATCCTAACACTTACTTGTTGGTTCATGTATAAGTTTCTTATGAGTCTTCTATCTTTCCATTCCAACCCTATCTTCGTTAGAACTCCCAACAACAATTCCCAATTCACGCGGTTAAAGCCTTTTCTAGATCAATAAATATAACATACACCTCTTTCCCTTTTCATATGTGGAATACTACAGATATTGTCAAGCTCTGAAATTTAGATATACAATCAAGATTTTGCCTTTTTCAGAGTCTGAAAAAGGAAAGAGGTGAAAGCTAGATCAATTATGTGATGAGGCAATTTGATTTTGAACCTTCTGCACTTCAAGCTAATAGTGTTATTTGAAGTTTGCATGTAGACCGGCAAGATTCTCCGATGTGGATAGAGCTTCACTTTATCATTATTAAATATACCAAATTTAGGAGAGGTGACTGCCCCCTTCCTTGAGGTCCAAATTATCTCTACTACATACAAAATGCTAGCCGAACCACTACTTGAGGTTGTGTTCTAAATACGTGTTATACTTCCATTACCGGATTTCAAACAAACTGAAAACAAACTACAGTGAACCAAAACTTAAATTAAGTAACTAAACCGAAGCTGTTTAGGAGCATAAGACAAAAGGACACATGTCACTGCCATATTTTCTGGCAATTATGCTTATTTTAAAACTGATAGGTACATATATATATATATATATATATATATATATATATATATATATATATATATATATATATATATATATATATATATATATATATATATATATAGATAGATAGATAGATAGATAGAGTGAGTGAGAAGAAGAACATTGTTTCTGCTTACAATTTGGTAACCAATTTAACCAATTAATGATACTAAAGAACCTTTCATACAACCTTGCATACATTTTTTCATAATGAGAATTGGTTTTACAGAAATTCTATATGATCATATATTGTAAATAATTTATTGTAGTTTGCAATGGAAATATTAACATATGGATGTGATTTCTCCCCTTGGTCAAATCCCAGCAGCATTTAATTACATGTGTCTTTCAAGATTCCAGTGAAGAAAACTGCTTTGTATGAAGAAACATGTTGAGGTGATTGATTCTGTTAATGGGCATACGAAGCAGCAAGAAGGTGGCGAAGTAATCCAGCATAAATTATCAAGGGACCATAATGACCAAAAATGAAATGAAAATGAAATCTTTGAGTTTTACGTCTCACGCTTATGCTGGGTAGGCTAAAGGAGAAAGTGATGATGAGAAATGAATGAAATGGTTAAATGAGAAAAGTGGGACAAAACGGGAGAACCCTGAGGAAACCCATGCACACGGTGTTTGTCCACCACTAAGTTGACTTGGAGGGAGGTGGAATCGAACTAGGGACCACATGCACCAGAGGTGAACGCTCTACCACTGACCCACTTCGCCCCCCCCCCCCTCCGGTACAATGGCAAAGTTAATACAAGTATCTAAATTAAAAACCAGCGTTAAGAACATATAGCTGCGAAACAACCACCTAGGAACTAAATCGACATTATTCGAGACGGATGTAAAGAAAAGTTTCAACACTGATGACGTTGAGCATGCGCATAAACGGGGCCTAGAATTCTATGCTTGCAACAAAGATAGAACCATCCGAGTGAAGCAGCGTACTTGCGACTAGTAGTAATTTGAAATGATTGCTGTAATACAAAATCCCACCAAATGTGAACTGAGATATGTCGTACGATTTCTGAGTGTCAAACGACAGAATGCAGCTGACATCCATCGGGAATTATGTGCCATTTAAGGACTGACAGTAATGAGCGAAGGAAAGGCCAGGCAATCATGCACACAGTTTCGGAAAATGTATTCAAATGTTCATGACGATGAACGTAGTGGAAGACCTAGTGTTCAGAAGGACGATCTTGTGGAACACGTTAACTACAAAGCGAGATTCAATCGCCGATTCACGATAACTGTATTCGCCAAAGTGTTTGCAGAAGTGTCTACGAAAACAGTGTATCGAATTGTGACTGACGTGCTGGGTTATCACAAACTGTGTGAGAGGTTGGTGCCAAACATGCTGACAGACGATCACAAAGAGCAAAGAATGACAGCTGTACGTGACTTTTGGCCCATTGAGGGAGGATGGGAATAACCTCTTTTCTCACATAGTGACGGGGAAGGTAACCTGGAAATGGTACGCTACTGGGGAGTCGAAACAGCAGACAATGCAATGGGGGTACTCGTTTTCTTCTAAAGCAAAGAAATTCAAACAGCACCAGTTCACAAAATCATGGTAATCATATTTGCGGACCAGAAAGGTGTTATTCTTGAACCAAGATGAACAGGAAAATATGTATTGCCATTACTAAATAATCTGTGATGTGCCATCCATAATAAGCGGAGAGGAATGCTACGCTGTGGAATTCTTCTGATCCATGACGTTGCCCGCCTACACACTGCCGCACGTGTTGAGACATTTCAAAGATTTCGATAGGAACTATTTAATCATCCTCTTTATAGCCCCGGCGTTACCCTCAGCGATTTCTTTCATTCTTTCAGTTAAAAAAAAAGTGGCTTGCACCGAAGCAGTGGCTTGCATCGGACCGGCTGTTCTCTCAGGCAGCAGATTTATACACAGATACGGAAACTTGTGCCACACTACCAGAAAGTCTGAAGGTTCACAGTGACTACGTCGAAAAATAGTTCACGTATATTAATAACAATAAATTTCTCCTATCATTTTCTTGTTTCCTTTTTTTTTTAAAGATATATCGGTCCTCTTTTGGTAAATGAGCTTCAGATATGAAGAAAGCTACCAAAAAGAATGAAAAGGATTGGGCGATATGTTGTTAAGGGTAGAATAGAAAATAGCTAAATCCTCCAAATAAACTGTCAGTACATGGAGAGCTCGATCTTTTACTTATTATGGTTACATTGTACTATGTTTGAAATAACGAAACCGGTCCAGTGTATATTCCCTAATTTACACATATTTCTGAATAAAGCACATACTTGCCTGCCCGTACATCTAGGGTAAAATTGTGTTATCATAGGATAAGATTAATTAGCAGACTTTTATAAATCTAAAACAGCATGCGATCCTACACGTTATCATAAGTATGTTGAGATGATTTCCTTAGTGGGCACAGGAAACGACAGAGAAGCAAAGCAAGAATTGACTCAAAGATACCTCCTGGTTAATACATTTTAGTGTATAAAATAGGCCTTTGAGTTCCAATTTCAGTAATATTGTTGATATGGATAAAATTATGAAAATATGCTGATAAATTACGAAAATATAATAAAATTGAAATATACAAGTGACGTTCGAGGTTGTTCAAGACTTTTATTTCTACAAGGAAACATACAAACACAGAAGCATTATACTATGTAGGTTTTCAAACTATTCCTCTTGAACATCCAGACACTGTTGCCATGATTGTGGGAGCTCCTTGATAACTTTGGGGTAGAAAGATGTAAGTTGCTGTCGCAACCACTGAAGGACAGAGTTCTCGATGTCTTCATCTTCCTGAAGTGCATTCTACCCAAATGCTCTTTAAGACGCCCAAATAAGGGAAATCACCGGATGTTAAATCTAGCCAGCCAGTGTTGTCTAAGTCAAATGAGCATCTAATTTGTATATACCTTATGCAAGAGTAAATTCTTGTTAATATTGTCTCCATACTGTCAACACTGATATTGACTTTACTTTCCGGCCCTCAAGTATAACTTGTTCAATACGCGCGATATTCATCAAGGTGACCGTAGTTGGGCAAACGTGTCCTTGTGACTCATTTGCTACCAACTCCCGCCCTTTACTGAACTGTTTACACCATTCATACACTCTTGTCCATGACAGTGTTTGTTCACCATACTGTGGTTCCAGACAACGTAAAATTTCAGCAGGTTTTACCTTCTCCTTCACAAGAAATTTGATTATGTATCATTGTTCAACAACAACAGACACATTATTTGCCCCCATCTTTGTTTACATTACTGCACATGCGCCAAATGCGTCGCAGATGATCGTTGTTACTAGCAAGAATCATATTCTGTCCTGCAAGAGCAACGAAGTGCTGCGTTGATTCATTAATACTTTAAGCAAGAAATTATTGATCAACCTTGAACGAGCCTTGTATAAAATGGTTTAAATGAAATATCAACACTAGTATATAGTCAATTCGTCAAATTAGTAACAAAAACGCTTTAAAATATGTTTCAAATATGACGTGTACAGGATGACGAGAAAGTCCGGGTCCAATGGAAGAACAACGACGTGGCCAGGAATTATAACACGAAAAGCAAGCTGACAACATATCAAAATTAATAAATGAAATGAAATGAAATCTTTGAGTTTTACGTCCCGGTTAGGCTAAAGGAGACGGTGATGATGAGAATGAATGAAATGGTGGAATGAAGAAAGTGGGAGGAAACGGGAAATTTAATTTTTCTGTGTTTGACCTCGTCTGTAATTGACATTCCTGTCCGTTGTTGACATGCACAAAATATTTGAACTTTTCTTTCAAATGTGACCCAATTTCATTTAAATACGGTTATACAAAGCGACGCAATACCACTTTAAAATATGATAGTACTTGATGGATACTCTGTATATTAACAATGCCATGGGTCCTCGCATGTTGAAGAGAGTTCAGAAAAGCATGACCAAATGTTTGAGTAAATGTACTCAGAATGATACCAGACGCGTGCTACACTTTCTGTAATAAAAAATATGGTACGTATAAGTTCTTTGTTTGCTCTTAGACTTTATATTCAATTCTGAATTTCATTGCTTTTATTTTCTACTTCGTAATTTAAAATTCCTGTACTCTTTTGAACGCATTTTAAAGATTAGAAAATATTAGTCTTGTATTAAATTAAGTTTTACTTCCAATTAAAGGCATACTTTCTATTCGTAATTTTGTAAGATAGTTAATGAAGATCCTAATGGAAAAGTTATATAGTAGCATGATAAAATGGACCACTTTTTTTCAAGAAAATTAATTGCATTTGATTTGAAAGACATTTACATAAGAACTAACGTTTTGATATAATAACTTATCTTTTTCTTTCTGAAAAAATAATTGCACAGTACTTTTAAATAGTAATAAGCGAGTGGAACATGACTGCCTCTGCTAGCGGAAAATTTAGGTATGGAATAATGTAAGGCATAGTAGCCTTAGTTAGTTTAAAATCAGAGAAAACTCGCTTCTCTCTGTTCAATTTTCTCATTAAATCCCAGCCGACACCATCCTTTGCGAACAACTTTGAAAACTGAGTTCTCTGATTCAATAATAAGAACTCTGTCTGCTTCCTTTTTTCTCTTTTTTCAATGTTTTATTACCTTCCCTGCAGACGTGATTCTGTGGTTTTTACAGACATAATGGATAGGGGAAGTCACAGTCTTACCTTCAAGACATAACGCTCTTTTTTCCTTTTTTTCGCTAAAATAAAAGTTGATTTGGACAGGGAAAGAGGGAATTTTGCATTTTCGTCTTCGCTTTAATAACAAAATTTGATTAAGAAGCTGTTTTGAAAAGGCTCTGCTTGCGTAGGATGACACGAGCATAAAATATAAAGTTCCCGGTTCCTCGTACGGAAGGAAAAGAAGATGCCGTATATAGCTTTTGTAGTGCTATCAAGAGACTGGTTGTTGTAATTAAACACGACATGCTCTATTAAGCAAGTGATTCATTATCTCATCAGAATTTAGTATTCCACCATAAAGATATCGATTTACACCAATTATGAACTTATCTTCGTCTGGAGGAATTTATGCGACGAACTTTTGAACATTTTCAGAACGACTGGAAAATAAGGAACAATAACAACCTCACTAATTAGGTCTTTGAGTTTTAAAAATCTTACAGATTAACATTGTAGAAAAAAACAAATCCTATTCGGTGTTAGCCCAATTTACTCAGGAGTGTTATTGCACATTTCTCTTAGTTTTTTTTTTTTTGTTATTTGTCTGAGAGAGTAAAGTTCATTGTGACCCACTTTTAAATATTTGTGAAACCTTCTCTTAAACTTATTTGAAGAATATTCAGTCGTATAATGTAAAATACTACAGAGTAAAGATTTTTACACTGAAGTTTTATTATGAAAAACTTTACGTAAGCTTGCTCACTGTAACGTAACAGAACAAAATATTACGGACATTCCAATTTACAGAAAATTATTCATTTCTATGTCCTGCGTAGTTTGAAAGAGTCCGGGTTTTAGAGCTAATCTTTTAAATTGAAGATGGCGATTAGTTTTTTGTTCTGTTCTGCTAGGAAGACAATGAGACATTAATTTATAGCTAACATTGCTTCTCGCAACCACAATTCGTGGGAAACAAAGCAATAACCTAAAATATGTTTCTAAATTTTATTTTCTGGTGAAAAATCAAACAATGCAATGCAAATATTAATATTTTTATAATGGCTTTGGTTAAGTTTCGTTATGAGGCCGCGGTGGCTCACTGGTAGAGTGTTCACCTCTGGTACATGGGGTTGTTAGTTCGATCCTAGCTCGCGCCAAGTAAGCTTTGAGATGGACAAACACAGTGTGCGTGCGTTTTCTCGGGATTCTCCCGTTTCCTCCCACTTTCTTCCATCCACCATTTTAATCATTTCTCATCATCACCGTCTCCTTTATCCTAACCGGCATAACCATGGGACATAAACCTTAAAGATTTCATTTTTTAAGTTTCCTTACATACTGAATCAGGAGCATACTCAGAAATTTTTGTTGGGAGGAGTCCAAATTTTTGGGGAAATATCAAACACTACAAGCAACTACGGCTATGTATTATTGCACCAGATAAGTATATTTTCAAACAAATAGTGTAGGACTAGATTCGTTTTATAAGAGAAAGAATACAGATGAAGTGTAAGATTAAATTGTCATACTACATCACTCATTTCCCTACTAAACAAGTATACTTTTATTGAGAAGGTCTACAAATGTATGTTGAGTTACAAACTTTTTCTTTGGGGTGCTACCGACCCTGTGGACTATCGTGGGTGCGCCCTTGTACTCAATATGATAACTTCACTTTCGAATAATTGGATTTTCTACAATGATTGAAATTTCCTAACTGGCAGAAAAGCCTGTATATCCGCAAATCTTCTTTACAGAAGGATCAAACTTTATGAATAAGGTCGTTAGCAGTTGAGTGGCGAGAGTATCTGCCAGTACTGTGAAGACATGATAGGCCATGTATACCTTTCTTATCCACTAAACTTCCGCAAGTAGGGCACCGGTGTTGTTCGCAGACATCTTCTCCCAAACATAACGCACAAGCGATTGGAAAACTTTCGCCGGGAAGAGGCAGCCCTATGGATGGAGATGGGAGTGCCTGTAACCAGGCATCTGATTCGAGGGATGAAGTAGCAAGAAGACGTGCCTTAGCCTCAGGATTGGCGAAGGACTGAAGAAGAGGAGAAAATCTGGAATTTGTGAGAAGGAGCGTCCATTGAAGTTTGTAAATTTCTCTTGTCAAGATCAAGCAGATTGAGTCCGCCGCACGATGTCCACTGGGAGATACAATCATTAATCTCAGCTTCAGAATCCCGGTGATGGTGAAGAAGTGATCAAAGGCATAGATCTATAAATGTAAGACAGGAAAGATGGAGTAGCCAAGTCAAGGGCTAGACGAATGCCTAGACCTCCGTGATCCACTGCGAGAGATGCCTGTAGCCATGAGCTATCCGTAAGAGAGCAATTGAGAAGAGATTCTAGGCCAAGTTGAATGGATTCATCGTATTTTCAGAAGATCTGTCTCACGCCAGGATGGAGAACTACGAAGAAAATATAACAGTCTAGATATGGCTAATGAGACCCATAGGAGATCAGAAAGCAGAGTGCGGAGATATCTTAGATAGGCAAGTGGAAAAGAAATCTAATTTAGATATCCTGTCCAGTAACAAGATGCGTCGAGTCTCAGTGTTTAGCGCTACCTAAGCTAAACACCTAAAAGGGAGACTCTGTCGCGTGATATAAGTTGTATTCAGGTTCGTTGAAAAGGATGGTGGCCTGTTCGTTTGAGACTCCCACGAAACGACTTCACACTTGAAGAAATTGAGATGTAATCCAATCTTGCGAGATTGAATACGAATTTTTGTCAAAGCTTCGAGGACATCTCCCTTGTGTCCAGCTATAGTCTCATAGTCGAGATACCAGATGTATAATTCCGTATTGCTGACAATAGATTGAAGTGTTAACGCAAATAAACCAGGTCCTAGGGGGTCGCGTTGTTGAACACTTCGCTGGGAGAGGATGATGTCTTCACCAAAAAATAGATGACTAGGCTGTGAATAGCACTGATGGATGAAGGCGTATATATAAGGGAAGTGCGTTTTTACAGCTGTAAGCATAGAGTCTCTGTTGATTTTGTTGAGCTCATTCCGATAATCAATTTTCAAGAAAATTTTGGCTATGGGGATGAGAATAATATAGTCGGACGACATGCGCTGCAACATCTGGGCCATGTTGAACGCACACTCCAAACTGAAGTGGTGTCAAGAAGGTAGATAACGGGTCCATAATTCTTTGACATATATAAAATGCAACAATTAGAATTATATAACAATAATAATTTAATACTAAGACTATTCATGGTTTTGGATTGATTATTTTAACAAAAGAGACACTGACCAAGGCTTAAAACCCACTTTATTTTAAATTATAATTTGTAACTGTTTTGGATATGCTAGATATCCAAAACAGTTACAAATTATAATTTAAAATAAAGTGGGTTTTAAGCTTTGGTCAGTGTCTCTTTTGTTAAAACAATTTAATGTTATGAAGATATACGTATCTCTTCCAGTTAACGTCTGATGCAGATAACGTTAAGTTATTGAAACTGTTACGCTTTATTTTATTTTAATTTTAATAGATAAGCATATACTCTATTCAGAAAAGCATTAATTACTTAAGTCATGTGTGAATTTAAAAGAAAGACAATCCAATGAATTTTCAATGTAAAAATCTGAGAAGAAACTTCGTGAACCATGGCACAGACGGATCAAGGCATGGAAAAGGCATACTAACCTTTAACTAACGCATTGCGTCTATTCTTGTTTGACTTCGCTAATAATGACGCGCACATTACTGGTAATTTTTCAGAACTTTCGAGAACATTATTGCTAATTCTTAGTTCTTAGAAACAAGTATAAGAGTAGACAGACCGTAAAAGAAACTATGTAACCATAATTACTATATACTATTTTATAAGCGTTTTAAAGAAATTATTAAAAACTTTGTGATTGAATGTTTCAACCATTCGCATTTAGGATGGAACTCCAGGATTTCTCCCTTCCTGGCTTGTCTAATCAAAGGTAGAGTACACATCTTTGTTACACTTAATTCCGCGTGCAGTTACCAATGGGAATGCATTGAAATTTCAACACATTCAGTTGTTCTGATTTCATCTTAAATTGTAGGTCTACGTCTCATACAGCCTTAGTACTGCAAAGAGACAGTAAACTTAAAAAATCCAACTATTTTTAGTTGAGGAGTGGTTTACAGAAATTATTTTCTTCTATCATTGATCATTTAATACTGATTTTTACATACACTAAAAAGGGTAACTAACAAGTAATCACTATATGAAGGTATTAGTTTAACTGCAAACTTTGACCCTATATTAAAATTAATACTGATTCCAGGGTTACTTTCGTAAAAGCTACATTACTTTTCTAGAAGACGATGTGTATTTCTTTTAAAGCTTAACTTGTAGAAATACTTTAGGAAAACATAAACCAAGCAGGCGTGAATGTTTTCTGATTTTTAAAAAACAGTCTGCTCATTTCTACTGTGCACTTCACTACTTGTTTAATTAATGAAGTTTGCCAACACTGTTTGATGTCATTCATGGGCTCTCTCTGCCTTCCTTTCCTATAAGGATGGTTAATGACATGAAACGTCAATTAATTTTGCAAAACAGTATGTTTGCAGGAGGCAATTATCCCATTATATGAATTATCTCAATCACTCATTACATAATAATTGCTGGTGGAGTGGAGTTGAACTTCTCCACATCCACTCATTATGTGTGAGAATACGTGCATGCACATTCATAAATGCGCAGAAAGCCATGTTGTAGCATTTACTGTGGCGTCCTGTATTACATAATATTCATACGTCACTGAAATGGAAATAAACAGCCTCATATAAACAAATCACCTTCTGTTAATGTTTGCTACAAGCATAACATTTGTAATATGTCGAATGTACAAAGGGAATTTTAATTTTTGGAAAACAGCCAACTGCTGAAATTACGCTGTATTCCTATAATATGTATCAGCTTTGTTTTATGTAGGTTTTACGAACACACACACACAGACAGAAAAAACTGTTTCAAGTAATTGGTAGGTGGTTGGATTGAAGTTTAGCGTTCCTTTTAGCACCGAGGCTATATGAGGCGTGGGGCTACGGCATCTAAACTACATAATCTACCACTGAGAATTGAATCCGGATTTACCGCGCCGTTCTCTGACCAGATGAAATCGATCAACTATCGACTAAATATTTACCATTCAATAAATACTCGAAAAGAAGTGGGAACACAATACCCCGATACAGCAATTATTTATTGATTTTAGAAAGGCTTACGACTCGGTTAGGAAAGAAACATTGTACAACATTTCTGGAGAAATTGGAACACAAAAATAGCTAATTAGATTAATTATGATATGTTTAAATGAATCCCAAAGTAAAGTCCAAGTAGGAAAATTTTTCTCCACGAGCTTCCACCTGAAGAATGGCCTGAAACAAGAAGAAGCGTTGTTGCCATTATTACTCAACTTTTTCAACAGTCGCCAGTATTATTATTCAACAGTTGAATGGTAATCACCAGATTTTGGCGTGTGCTGATGATGTACATTTAATAGGGAATGATAGGAGAACAATAGAAAGAAATGCAGAGATCTTATTATACGTTTGCAATGAAATGGGTTTAGAAGTAAATGCAGAGAAAACTAAATACATGGAAGTTAATCGGAAGATAATACTGCAAATTATGAATACGTTAAAATCAAATAATGCTTTTGATATAATAGATACCTTCAAATATCTAGGATCAATATTAAGAAACGAAAACGATATTCACCAAGAAATTAAACGTCGACTAAAAGTAGGGACTTTATGTTATTATTCAGTTCAAAATCTCCTGTCATCGCAAATTCTGTCGAGGAATTTGAAGCTTAAAATATATAAAACGATTATCATGCCTGTTGCTCTGTATGGGTGCAAAACATGGTCGCTTATTCTGAGGGAAGAAGGTAGACGGAAAGTATTTGAGAATAAGACTCTGAGATTAATATTCGGACCAAGAGAAACGGGAATGGCGGAAACTTCATAACGAGGAACTACATAATTTATACGGTTTACCCAACATCGTTAGATCGGCAAGTCTGGGCAGGTCATGTATCTAGAATGGATGAAAGTAGAAACGCTTTCAAAGTCTTGACTGGAAGACCAATCGGAAAACGACCATTAGGAAGACGTAGGCGCAAATGGGAGGACAATATTAAGATGGATCTCGCAGAGATTGGAATACAAAGTAGAAACTGGATGCAGTTAGCTAAGGATAGAAGTCAGTGGAGAGTTTTTTGAACGCGGCATTGAACCTCCGGGTTCCATAGGCCATAGAGTTTGTTAGTTAGTTAGTCATTGGTTTAAAGAAGAACGTTAGTGTACAATACTTGGGGTTATCAGCGCTTTCCTTCTGAAACGATTATAGGTACGGAGCCAAACCTTTTTTGGGATATATGCGGAAAGCGAGTGAAATCAATGATGAAAACTTCTTGATAAGAGCGAGTGGAAACGACGAAGCACTTGCGTCCTATGAGCTCACACGAAGCACATACAATGCCTGAAGAGATTACGTGGAATTATCAATGTTAAACTACTATAGTAATCATGGAAACTTGTTTTCATTTCCCACAGGTGTTTGCTATAAAAAAAGGTTTCTATAACTAGAAAGTTTTCCAATTGAAGAAAAAATTCCCTCGTGTAATTATTTTTAAACAAATCTTTATTATAAGCATTAGCGTACAGAGCATTTATAACATACTTTTTTCCGATTTGCTGTACAGAATGTCCCAATTTGAATCTGTAAAGAGAAATAACTCGCAATTGTGTGTTTTTCATGATGCGCTTTCATACGACCATGTTTATCAACGCACTTCCCATCCGTGTTTTGTGTTGTTGAAGTGAGTTTCCCAGTAGACGTCAAAGTGGACATTTCATTTGCACTAATCTAATATTTAATGTATCTATGTTTTTCAGAAACTTAACGTGATTACAGGTTAGATACAGGTTAAAGAAGGTTAGATACAGTGTCTTAACTGTAAAGGATGGACACACAAAGCTTATAGCAATGTGGACGAATATGATGAAACTTTTATTTGTGATTTATATTCTTAGATTGAACAAAATCGTGACCTAAAGTTATTTTTTCTATGTTATTGGTCTAATATAGTCTAGCCCTCTATATTTTCCGTACTTTTTAAGCTCACATATTTTTTTAGTTGTATTGATTCTTACTGTACTAGTTCTTGGAGTAATTACATATTTTTCCTGTAAAAGAAAACTTTTTTACAATTATTTTATACGTACCCGTTTTTTTTTTTTTGCATATACAACGACTCACCAAAGGTAGTCGTTAACCCTGGTTCAGTTATATCTTTAGTGGCAATAATCGTTTTCACCTTAAAATATCTTCTGAAATTATATTCACTAGTATGCTCACCTTTTCTACTGAAATTACAAGTCCATGATGAATATTAAATAATTTATTCATTGATTCCCTTTTAATGTATATTCACACAAACCGACTTGCAATCAAACATGTTAACTGAGTATCTATAAACAACGACATAGCAACCAACTAGACAATAATGTATATTTCTTATATATTAAAACATTCTTCTTTTATTATTTTTAATTAACATTATAACAGGTATAGTGCTAGTGTAAAAGCACTTTCTGCCTGAGATATATGTAATTATGGACCGATACAAAGTATCTCGTTATATAAAATGTCGCCCGATAAAGGGACTAAATATAAAAGTTACAAGGGAGCTTGACTTTTATATTTAAGAACCACTGGTCCGTTTATAATAATGACATGATAATAATTGTGTTCTCTACATTTTGATCGCCCTTCATATATAACTTCATTAAGTTTCCTTCATATAAATACATTTATAATAAAACTTTTATTCCATTATTATTATTTATCTTTTATCATTAAAAATGTCGTCGCTTACTAATACGATCAACGAAGGATGCGAAATCAAAAGCGTAAGAGATAATTACATTTTAAAACACAAATTACAATGATCAACGATTTCATTCATCATTAAAAACGGTCATGTTAAAAAAAATGTTTGCTCTTTCCAGGGCGCATTATATAACAATTACGTAAGATGGTATTTTAAAGTATACATCATATCAACAAGGCGTCATGATACAAAAGAATCCTATCCAAATATCATATAAGGTGACACATGAGTACAGTCGTCGGATAATTAGCTTAATAGAATGAACCTTCTACTGAATATAATCTTTGACAATAAAGTTTCAACATAAATCAATATAATATAAATAACCTTTGTTTTTAATCAGTAACAACATTAACATCTTCCCGTATGGTAGATATAATAATCTATGTTCAAGTGAACGAAAAGAAGGAATTAAATTTATTTTCACACATAAATATTCATAAGAATCAATAGCTGATATGGGTTTAATCCCTACCACATCAACTGCAATCAGTTTAGTTTCGTACTTGTATATGATTCCAATAAAGTACATTGTACCGCACAATCATGATTATGTCCCGCATTATTATTCTGTACAGGAATTGTGTCATTATTTTGATTTTGATACGAAGTACCATCTCTTGAACTACGGTTACGTCTATCAATGTAGTTTACAGTATTTCTAGAATTTCGCCATGTATTTCGTCTGTTTTTGAATCTACTTTGGTTAAATGGTCTGACATAATTATTGTCACGATTAGTTAGGTTAGGTGTGTTCCCATCATATCTTTGCCTATTCTGATTGTTCTGATTGTTTAAATTTACTCGATTTAGGTTATGTTCCGTATCGTCTACATTACGGATATTTAGATTCCGGACTGGTACTGATCTAAAGTTATCTGAATTGTTTTTAATTTTGCCTATTCCCGCTTGATGATTCTGTGCCTGGTATTGAGTTTCATAACATTGAACAAGCATCAATAGATGATTAAAACTCATGCATTGCGTAGAAAACAGGATTTGTTGTAATTTAAACGGTAGTAGATTTCGAATAGATGCAATCACTCTAGATTCAGATTGCAATGGATTTACGATTTTTAATTCGTTGTACGTATTCACAACAAAATCAACAACAGATTTGTGCACGCGAGGATTAAAAGGTTGATTTCTAATCGTAGCGTCTCTGTTTGCAAGCAAAAAGTCATTCTCATAATTTGCAATCAGCGCTGCCTTGAATTCCTCATATGTGTTGACGTGTTCCCGTACCGCTTTAAACCATAAAGAACACGGTGGAAGTAATAAATGAGGGATTAGTTTCATATATTGAGATTTATCTATACACATTATACTGCATTCGTCCTGAAATTTTTCTAGGAAAGAAGTAGCATTTTCATTACATCTACCACTAAACTTACTCATAGCACGTATTTCGCTCATTTTTACACTTAACTTTACATTTCTTTCACCATTTCGTGTTCGTGTTGAGTGAAAATTTCTACCTACTGCGTTATGTGTGGTTCCACCATCTCTTTTCCGCCCATCTGTATTCCTTGGTTGAATTCTTTCCAAAATATTTTTCCTCATCGGATGAGTTATTTGAAGAAGAGATAACGCAAGGTCCTTGTCGATCTGCTTCGGGTGAATGCGAGGGCATCACTTGTGGATGAGGGAACTCCAAACGATCAGTAACAATGTTGTTGTTGTATGCATTGTCTTTAATCTGTAACGTCCTAATTTCTTCCTGTAAGGTAGATATCAATTGTGCATTTGCACGTATTTGGTTAGAATTATCTGTCACCTGAATCTTTTGCTGACGAACAGAAGATTCTATTACTTCAAAATCTTTTTTTACAATATTAACTTCTTGGATTACATGATTGTAATTATCCTTGCAATCTTCAGATAATCTTTTTAACTTCTCGTCGAATTGTAACGTGATGTCTGTCACAGCTTGTATTACAGATTGTTTCGCTTCTTCGGACTTTTGATCTATTTGTTCTAACTGCCTACCCAATTCTTCATGCTGTCTCACTAATCGTCCATTCAATTCTTCATACTGTGTTTCTAATCGTCCATTCAACTCTTCGGATTTTTGCTGTACCGTTTGTTTTAACTCTTTGGACATCTGAGTTAAATTTTGTTCTAGTCGTTGTTCCTGTCGCTGTAATGCTAGTAGAATTCTGTCTTCTAATGTCAACATTCCGGGTGCAATAGGAGCTATATTCTGCCCGTTGTTAGCATCATCAACAGTTTCATTCTCTACTGTCTCACCAATCATGATTTTTCTTGTAATTACTCTACCACTTCTAAGAATAGTTGAGTTCGTATTCATGAACCTTCTTACTAAGGTAAATTCACCCTTACTTAGACTTCGGGATATGAATTTACAAGAATCCCGGGTTCCGGCACCAAAAATTTTACGACTCACCAAAGGTAGTCGTTAACCCTGGTTCAGTTATATCTTTAGTGGCAATAATCGTTTTCACCTTAAAATATCTTCTGAAATTATATTCACTAGTATGCTCACCTTTTCTACTGAAATTACAAGTCCATGATGAATATTAAATAATTTATTCTTTGATTCCCTTTTAATGTATATTCACACAAACCGACTTGCAATCAAACATGTTAACTGAGTATCTATAAACAACGACATAGCAACCAACTAGACAATAATGTATATTTCTTATATATTAAAACATTCTTCTTTTATTATTTTTAATTAACATTATAACAGGTATAGTGCTAGTGTAAAAGCACTTTCTGCCCGAGATATATGTAATTATGGACCGATACAAAGTAACTCGTTATACATACCCTTTAAAATGTTTTTTCTCTCGAAATTTACCAGCTTTTTCCACTAAAATAAACATTTTTGTGTCAATAACAAATCTATTTAGCATTTGAAAACTAATTCAAGCTATGCTATCCATATAGATGCTGAGGAACAAGCAAAAATATTTTGGGTCCCGATTTTGTCCGACTTTCCCCTGTTTTGATAACCTTCGACAATCCAGGAAGGCACCTGTCCCCTTCCCCCAACTGTGGTCGGTTATGTTTGATACTGAATAGGATCTCAATAAAATAACACGCTACATATGGTCGGGTTAAAGTTACAGTGGTGTTAATAACATTTTTCAAAGAGAAAGCCTTAAACACAGGAATCAGATCTAGATAATAGGGTGGGCCCAAGAAAAACTGCAAAATTGTTTTTTTCAAGTCATAATACCGCGGAAGAATTGGGGAGGCTAAAAAGAAGAAGAAACAGAAATAAAAACGATTTATATCTTGGGGTCGCGCATGTGCTCTAAAATTTACCGAATTTGGGAAAATTGACATTTCTATTCCGCTCGTACAACGGCTGTCAATTCTTACAACAAGCGCCTGAATTTCTTAGAATTGACAACTGCTGAGCGAGCGGAATGCCTTCACTTATTTGAACAGTTATTTTTCCTTAATCATTATCGGTTCAAATAAAATTCGATTAGATGTGTTACATTTAAATATTGACAAGTTAAGCAAGATAAAAGGTATCGTAGAAATGTCAATGTTTGCAAATTCGATAAATTTCAGATCGCTTACACGACAGGAAGATATTAACTGATTTTATTTCTTTCTCTACTCCTTTATAGTCTTCCCAATTCGCAACTTTTCCGCGGTATTACAACTAGAAAACCAAGTTTTCATTTTTCCGGCCCACCCTACTAAATACATCAATTTTTTAAACAGATAATGTCAGAGATTTAGTCAGCTGGCAGCAGATGGCAGTAAAAGTCCTCGTGAAGCAGGAAACAGTTGAACTTATTACAGCACCTTTTATGTTAATTTGTGAAGAAAGAAAGGTTTATTGGTACCACTTCCTCCCGTCCACGTAATGAATGAAAACTAAGAGGACTTCAACTACTCAAAAGCTGGTTGAGAATTCACAAGTTGTACATTAAGACATTGGGCAAGTCGATTCAATTTATATTCAAAACAGAAGACAATCGAAATTACTATTATTATAAGTCGGAATAGTTTAGAACCGTTTTGCAGTTTAGTTAACAGGAGTTACATTCTCGTTTCCAGCCGTTTTGTCATGTATCATACCAGCATCATCTGAAAAGGGACTTTAAATTCCAATTAATCAGCAATGAAAATTCCCTAAAACTTAAAAACTTTCGTGTAAACTGGAGAACCGAATTTACAATCTCGTATTATTAAATTAGTGGAAAAATAATACCATAGTTTCTCCATCTTTTCTGGAGAAAACGTCTTTCTACAGACTTCAGCAAGACACAGAGATATGATCTCTCTGTGTATATTATCTCTAAATATATAAATATTTATCAAAATAACGGAAACATCAATGTTCTGCAACAAAATTTCTGTGAGAAGTTAGTAACATTGATCATTCTTGCACTGCGATTGTCTTATGTTAGTGCTGTGTTGGATGATAATAGGTAGTGTGCAAGGTGATGTAGTATGGATTCGTACATCAGAAGCTGGTGATGCAAAGTGAGAAATCTCTTCTAGCAAATTGTAAGTGCGCTTTTGCGTTAAACCAGTCTACGAAAAACTGCCATAGTGTTAGAAATATTGAGAACAGCATACGGAATTGGAGGCAAGACATTCTTAATAATCGCTCCAACTATCGAGTTCGAATCCTCCAACTGTACCGAGAAGAAAGGCATGCTGTGATGTTCAGGGTGAATGAAAAGTCTGAGGGCACACACCAGCTTCGTTATGAGTACCGATATGAATAAATGTACAGAGAGAAAGGTTGATGAAAATATATTCTTTTCCAATATATAATGGTGGAATTTTTCTAACGTACCAATTACATTAGGTTCACATTGGTCATGTACTCAAGTGAGATAAGAAAGAAACTTTTTCATTTAGTAGGAGATTCGGAAGCAAGCGAAAATAGCATTGGGAACATGCACGTAAAGGCACATTCAAATGATACGGAGAATGTGCATATTGTTGTTTGAGGTTTTCCAATAATACTGTATTATTAATATGGCGAAAACCAAAGGGAACAGCTTCTTGAGCTGGCAGTTCGTTTCTCATTTAACATAGAGTGCTTTACCAGAGTGGAACCCAAATAGCTGGCTCAATTTGAAAACTTCCATCATTATAAATTGAAACCCATATATTTTCAACAGCTTTTCTCTTTTTCGTTTTTCTCGCATGTTGACTGATAACATGTTAGGAAGTTGTTTCAGACTTTTGATTCATCTGTTACACCTGTTGTAACAACTAATGTATAACATTGCATTTCTGTATGTTGAAACGAATTATACGATACTTGGAACAGTAAGGTGTTCGGCACTGCATTATGGTTTTATTCGATGTTATAATGTATGCTTTTAACACAAGGTGCATGTGATATAGGGTTCGATTTCAAATTAAGATCAATTGAATGATAATTACCTAGTATTTTCTTTAAAATATTCTGCAGAGTCTTTTCGCAAGTATTTCCAGGCATATTCAGAGAGACGCACTTCCAGGTTGGAAATCCATAACATATTGAATTATTCGAAGTTATAAAATACGTATGTTAATGACAAATGACTAAATGTTAAAGCAGGAAAGCAAAAATAAACATGAAAATTGCTTACTTTGATCAACAAAGTACCAAATTCATTTCACCCTGAAGATGGTCATCTATAATGGTCATTTGGTAGAGTTTCTTCTAAACTGTATAGCACAAAGTTTCCTTCAACTCTTTGATTTAAAGTATTTGTAACCCACATTTGTCGTAACAATTCTGTTGTATTTTATGGTATACTTTTGTACAATCATCCAAAGTGTATTTCCCCAGTTTCTATACAGTATCTACACAATGCAATTTTAATTTTGAATTGATTTTCTTTCCGTGCTCTATAAACATGAGTTATTATTGTTACATCAAGGCACGAACAAATGTTCCCATAGAGAGATAATTCCTTCTTTTTACAGTAAAACAACATGTATATAGTATGAAGTTTTATTTTTCATAGATGCAATTTTTCATTGTTCCACCATCATGATGTGCTTCGTGTTGGTTTATCTCAATTTCTGCCAGTTTTTCCTCATCCAACCTACGTCAGGTCATCCATCAATTCTAAAACATTGTTTACCTTTCGTTTCTTTTTACCTCCGTATCAGTTAACATTTCTCTTCTCTCTCTCTCTCTCTCTCTATTCTTTTCACCTACATTTCACCTTTTCTTTCTACTTTTATACACATTTTCTTGCAGGGTTGCAAGTACCGTGAAAATTGTTTAATCTGTATGCATCTTGTAAGTAGAATAAGTTTTGTATTCGTTATCAACGCTTATAAAATACCGACAGTTTTTATTGGAAATGGAGAACATTACAACTAATCTGCAAACGTTTGGTGGTATTGTTTGATAAGTGTGATAAAAAATAAAATAATAGAACTGATATTTATGTTTCAGTATTTGTGAGTTACATCGGTAAAATGTTGAGTTTAGTTCCAGTTTATTTTTCATTACACCTTATCATACTTTACAGTACAACTCATCTGTAAAGATTTCGTGATATTGTTTGGTAGGTGTGATAAAAAATAAAATGGAACTGAAATCTATGTTTTATTCTAAAGTTACATCGGTAGAATATAGATTTCAGTTCCATTTTATTTTTTTCACACCTTACGTAATTTTTTAATAATATTATGCGATAAGTGTGATAAAAAATAAAATGGAATTGAAATCTATATTTTAATGTTAGTGAGATATATCGGTAGAACAATACAAATTAGACATAAAAAAGATAATTAGCGGAACGGTTCATCCTTTTAGAAAAATGAAGAAAATATATTGAGAATAGGAATCAGTTACATAACCTAGACGTTAATGAGAAAAATGAATATATTTGTTATGTTAAAGTGCTTATGATACATGTAACGAAAGAGAATCTGGAGCATATAATATATCAACTAAGTTCAAAGGAGAGAGAGAAAACAAATTTCCAATTCTCTAATGAAATACATGAAACAGAAGAGTGATTAAGATATATTTTTGCTACAATAATAATACATTGCCTAAGAAATCAATATCAGAAATATGGGATAAACTATAGGTTCATTAGTATCATATTCCATGAAGAAATAATAATAATAATAATTAATAAATAAATAAAAAATCTTCGAATTCTAAGCAAAAGGCTCATGCACGAACATATAAAAGGATTGAAAAGGACCATACTTGGTTTAGGGAGAATAAGGGCAGGATAAATTACATTGGCCTATTTCGAATAATTGTGATGGGTTTATAGACAAAAAGACAAGACAAAGTAGTGTCTATCTCCGTGTGATTTAATGTTTGACAGATGTTTTACATATCTTAACCTTTTAACAAAATCTTTTTACCCTTCCTTCATGTTTTTAAATCCTTTTTGAGTCTTTAACAGGCCGAAGAAGGAAGTAGCATCTTCCGAAAGCGCTACCTGTTGCATGTAGAAGAAAATTCTGCTACATATTTTTTGCGGTGAGTAGTAGCCTTTTTGCTTCCTCTCATTAAGACAAAGTAGTATTTGGTCATATAAAAAAATGTTTCAATGGAGTGAACTCGGATATTTGATGGAAATGGTAACAAAAGTAGAATTCGAATGAAAATCTCATGTCTGAAACTAACATATGAATGAATTGAATGATTTTGAATAGGAAAACAAATGATATATGAAGCGATAATTGGAAAGAAAATTCAACGGAGATGTCGCTAAAATAAAAATACTACACAAACTAATTATCAGCTGCTCTTTTGCTGATAAAACGTCTTCGGTATTGACACTACATATAGCAAAGGAAGGTGATAAAATATTCCAAACTGGTGAGTAATTCTTTTATTACTATGGTAACTATGCTTCTGACCCATTACTATACAGGCTCTGTTAGTATCTACTACGCTTTTTAGTTACGGTTTTTACTGATCTTCGGTCTGAAAGAAATTTCGTTCACAGTACACCTTTGAAATGCGTTTCTGCAGAAAAATGGAAAAAGATAACCAGAAGGAATGGAAAAGTATTACAAAAAATAGAAAAAAGATTGACAGTTACTTAAATGGTAGAAGAAATTGGTTGAAAATGAACTTTATTTGATGGGACATGCTAGAAGTATTGTAAATGAAACATAATAAAGTGAGGAAAGAAAATATTGTCAATAGGTAAGATATTCTTACATCAAGAGAAAGTATAATCTCAATGTATAAGCTAAAGAAAAGAATGGGAAGAATTTCGGTCGAGACAGTACAATCCTGAAAAGATACAAGTTATTAGACGTAAACACCTAAGTTTGGCAGGACACATAACTTGTATGGAAAGTGTGAGTGTGATATGGTTGTAAATTATTTGAGCAAGAGCCTCCAGCTAGACCTAAAATAACATGGGAATACGTACAATATAAAACGAGCCTTCCGGAAAGTTAGGTGTAGCACTCTCGACTGGAATTGTTTGGCAGACGATAGAATCCTGTGACATTCCTCTGTTTTTGCGACAATGAATCTGTGGGTTCTTACTTGACAGAATTATTGTTTATTAGTTTACATCTAAGATATTCTTGTTTCCGCACAAAGTAAATTTTGCGGAACTGAAATTTACGGTTCAGTATTTTTGTCATAAAATAGTTGACAAGTCGTTCTTCTTAATATTTATTTAGAAGCCTGGAATATGTGTCTTACTTGTTTGCTTACGTTTCACTAATTAAGCACAAGACTTCATAATTTACTTAGATAAATACATGTACAGTGTGTTATGTTTAATACTATATACGATAGTGACGTAATAATGTAATTTCAGAATAGAAAGCGAAATGAATATGGGTTGAGAAGTGAAGAAGTACAAAGCGAAAATCGAAATAGGAGACAAAGTTTTATCCGAAAATTATTTCTTGTATCGAGGAACGATTAGGAAAAGGAAAATGAAATGTATATTACGTAAAATATTTTACAAAATTTGGTTTCATATATTATAAAATACAATATATATATATATATATATATATATTAAGCTGCATCTTACTATAGAAAACTCTTTTCATTAAAATGCATCTAAAATTATTAACTATATGAATTAGAAAGCGTGGAAGTTGAACAGCCGTAAAGAAAGGCACACCATTGTATATAATCATGTAAGCATTCATAATATCTACCTCTTTCTGACTTTGCTTTTCTAATATCATCCCAGTTTCTTCTCGCCCTTCCCAAAACTATCAAATCAACACTCTATACATCTCCTTTATATATCCTATCATCAGTTTAGTGTCCCTTTCAGCAGCGAGACTAAATCAGACATGGACCTACAGCTTTATGTGGGATCCGAACTACGGAATCGATCCCAGGTCTTTCATTTCAGAAACGCGTACACTAACTGTTTAGCCACGAGGAAGTTCATGTAGCAATCAACCTAAGGACTTGCATTATACTCGGTAATGAAGAAGATTATATAACCTATAATTCCATTCTTCAGTTTGATCGTCTGATTTTCTGGGGGATAGTTTTCTTGAGTATGTTGGTTTTGTCTGTCACTTAGCTGTCCACTTCATAATACATAACATGCATATGCGACGACGGCGGAGTTAATGTACGAGGGTCATTCGGAAAGTAAAGAACTTTTTTGTATAAACACTTTAATAACTGATATACAAAGGCGAAATCTGTGATACATACTATGTTATACTTAAGTTACTTTTCGACATAGTCGCCGTGTAAATTTAAACACTTGTCATACCGTGGTACAAGTTTTTCTATGCCTTCGGCATACACAGATGCCGCCAAACTGTTGAACCAGTCACTAACAGCTTCCTTAAGTTCATCATCACTGCCGTAGTGGCTTCCACCCAAAAAGTCTTCAGGAAAATTGAAATTTCAGGAAAGAATTCATGCAGCCCATCAATAGTGAATCGCTTATCCTCTTGAATTTTCCGCTCAATTCTTCCTTTGAGTTCGTCAGTCACAACAGAAGGCCGGCCCGAGCGTTCCTCATCGTGCACATTCGTCCGTCCGTCATTAAACATAATGCACCACTTACGAACTGATGCTTCATTCATTACATTTCCATACACCTCAGTGATTTGTCTATAAATTTCTATCGGACGCACTTTTCTTGCATTCAAAAATCTTATCACACTACGAACCTCACACTTGGCGGGATCAGTAATTGTATCGCACATTTTACAGTCGCACAGCGAAGCAATAACGGACCGTAGCGGATCGCAGCTGGTGCCAGACTGAAGCTAAAGCATGCCCAGGTCAATAACCCAGCGGCAGCGGGGGTGGGGGAACACGCGCACGCGCTAGCGCAAAACGTTCTTTACTTTCCGAATGACCCTCGTATAATCACAAATTATTTACTTCAAGTTTAGAAATTCTTATCTTGTGAAATACTTCCAAAAATAATATAAAATAATGAATTAATTAATCATTAATTGGTAAATATCATGAATATGAATGTCTGTAATGTAACACTTCGCAGTAAATATAATTTGTTCTATCAATATTCAATTTTGTCAGATATTGCTGTTTAATTTTTAATTTTCGTAATCACGTATTGCAAAGTGAAGATAAAAAAGTATTTTAACTATTAAACAGCGCTGAAACTATTGTAAAGCGACCTAGTGACTCAAGCTAATGCTAGTTACAAAGGATCGAGACCGGTTGCTTTCTTTTCTTACCTTGCTACTATTTTACTGAAATTGCACCAAGAATAAAAGAATTTTAATTTCTAATTATTTCAATATTCTTGTATAGACTCCTTTTTTTAGTGAATCATAGATTTCCGAAAACTCCGAAATATTTTATAAATATTTTATAAAATATACTGGGTGTATCAAAAGTCTCGGGTCCTCCATTATGAGTAAAGATGCGAAGAAATGGAAAGAGAGAGAAAAGTTGTAGCAAATAGATGTTTTTGAAATTAAATAATGGAATATTTGCAATTGTACAAACCGTTAGGGTTTCACACTGATAAAACATTCAATGTTATATGAAATAAAACAGCGTTGCTAAAGCCTGTGACAAACATCTTGGCATTTCAGCTCTGGCGTTGCGTTGCCAAGTGGTAAAGGGTGTGGCTATGGCTAAATAGACAAACTACTGCTCGATCAGCTGGCAGGGGATAGGCGTGGATGTGTACAACATAAACGTGACAACATCGCTGGTCTCTCATTTGCTATCAGCCATGAACATGGAGCGCCGCCTTCAAATGCCAAGATGTTTGTCACACCGTTAGTTTAGCAAGGTTTTCGCTTGAATCCTCACCACACCACAATACAGCATTGTTGGGAAACTGATTGGAACGTTTAAGGTTTTCTCACAAAACAATGTGAACGTACCCTGTGTCATTGTTGCCTGTCCTTACGTTCCGTTCGAAGAGTCTGCTGAATTGGCAACATTGCATTTTCATTTAACATTTGACGCATTACCAGTGTAGAGTCCAAACTCTTGATGCAATTGGAAACGAATCCATCATTTTAGATGGAAAAAGAATCTCATTTTCAACACTTTTCCTTTCTTTTATTATTTTTTGTATCTCTACATATAAAGGAGTTGACCTATAGCCCCGGACTTTTGATACAGCCAGTATAGTCATAATCTTACTTGTACGTATCTCTATTACCTGGGTTAAAATATTTGATAGAACAATGAGCTTTGGTTAAACTGTAACTTTGAAATGACGCATTTGTGAACCAACGTTGGTATATGATTTAATGTTTTCAAGCGACGAATATTTTCCCAAAATTTCTTGGTGTTGTTTCCGAATACCCTGTGCATACCCAATCCTTGTACATCCATTGATAATTATTTTGAGTTTATTTCTATGAAGTTATTTCTCTTTCTTCTTTTAGTTGACAATTTTAATCCCGTTCTTTTGTAACTTTATCTGGTTTCAGACCATGATGGCTGATTGTCAAACTTCCCTGAGCCACGTGGGATGACGAACAAGGAACCAGACAAAACTGCTCATTGGTTGTTGCTGACACCTATTCTGCCGTTCAATCATCGTTGAGTAGTGAGATTAGAAGCATCGTGTGTAACCGAAGCATTTATCGAATGTAATTAGATTTTTCTAGGCGCAGACTTAGACATTTCAGGAACTCAGCAAACGATTCAGAAATCGTAATCTATATTCTTTACAAAACACATAACTGATTCACACGTATAGCATAGTTTTCTACCCTTGGCAGCCCTATTCATGATATCGATAAGGCCTTTAAACTCTACGTAGCAGTTATGCATACAACTATGATTTATAATTCCTGCCATAACCCCATTTATTCATTTCTCAATAAATTACTACTCTTTTATGACCTTTTTCCTGAAACAATCGAATTATATTATGTAGTTCACGCTTGGTGTGCTCCTGGAGTTCACTAGAATTATATGATGTAGTTGAGACTTGGCGGGTGGCTCAATTGCACTCGAATTATATAATGTGTTCATACTTGGTGTGTGGCTCGATTGCACTACAATTATATCATGTAGTTCACACTTGGCAGATATGTATTGCACTCGAATTATAATGCAGTTTACACTTGGCGGGCGTTTCCATTGTACTCAAATTATAGCATGTAGTTCATAATTGGCGGGCGCCTGATTACACTTGAATCATATCATGTACTTCATACTTGGCGGGATATTACAATATAAATAATAGTAGTGAAAGACTGTAAGTTTCTATGAAGTAGTGAGCCTATATAAGACTACTAAACATTGTTGATGCTGTTGTAGGCGTTGAATAGTATAATCTGCCTCAAAATTAATTTTAACCAATTGTTAAATGATTCATAATTTTTATACTCTAAAATTTCGCGACCACCTTGTGGGATTCACGATACACCTGTTGAGAACCACTCTCTTACAGCAAAGATAATTTTGAAGAATACCATAGATCTTACAAAATGTAACAAATTACACAATATCAAAATAAATCACTATAGAAGAGGTTGCATACAAAACTGAAGGAAAAATATTTTTATCTATTGCGTAACGCTGATTGGTGGTTGAAAACTGTTGAACAAAAATAACTAGAGCAGAAATGAAACGAGGCCTCTTGATAGAAACTCTTGGATTCAATTACTTTCAAGGAAAAGTTTTGCTGACGTCATCTTCATTCAATATCTTGTCTAAGCTTTCTTCGATAAGGTGAGATGAGTTCTTGCAATAAGGTGGAAGTAGGAATATTCCACGATAATCATTATTTGCTTATTCCCTTTGTTGACGGTAAACTCTACTGGAAAACATCGTTCATAATTGTAATAAATTTTCTTTAAAATCCATTGATTAAATATTTCAATCGGATCAATACAGTTATATTATTTCATTGTTGTTACCTAAATATGAAAGAGAGCATTCGTGTCTTCATGATTTCATTTCTCTTTCTTGTTTTACTTTTGTACATAACTTATTCCTCATGCCAACGATATTAGATCAAGGAGACCTCGTAAACTACTGAGATAATAATAGTGATGATTCAGTATAACTGAGAAAATCATTTTTGAAATGTTTTCCGCCGCTTCGCACTACTTCTTTCTTCCTATTGGAACAAAATACAAGGTAAAAAAAATCACAGATGCATAATTGTGAAAGATTTATTTGTCAATGAACAGTCCAAGTATTTGAGTTTTATTTAGCTTTACTGTTCATAACTGAATTTTGAATTATTATTCTTTTGAAAATTTGGCCAGAACTTTACTTTAAATAACAGAATTTAGGAAAGAAGATATTAAAACAGCATCTTATCAATATATTGTAAATGTACTGATTTTTTTAAAAGTCAATTTTGAAGATCGTTACTATTGTAAATCATTAAGTAATGTATTTCTACTTCACTTATGCCACACTGCAAAGAAATTACACAGAACTATGAAGAAAAAAAGTAATGCCTGGGCAAGCAGATTAAGCTGGATCAAAAGCTTAACATGCAACGCAGCATCACATACAGTCTGCTGTTTGTTAAATTTCATTTCTTTGTACGGTGCTTCTAGCATGAAGGTAAACAAAAACTTTACCGAACAGTATGTGGCAACATTGGTTATTTTTACTTTTTCTTCGTCTCTCTCTCTCTCTCTCTCTCTCCTTCGTTTCATTCAGCTCTCCTTTATACGTGGATGTGACCGAAAGAGAGAAAGAGAGACAGAGAAAAGCGAACAAGCTCGTGATTCTATCTGTTCGGAACTAAAGAGAAGAGAGAGGCGGGGAGAAACAGGATCTGTGTTTCCGCCTTTGCCCCTTAGAATATCGATCGTCCCGCAATGCAGGTGATGGGCGGAGCCGTGTGCTGCTCCCGCCACAACCACAGTTGAAAGAATTTGCGATGAATGTAGCCTAGGTGTAGCCAATGTATTCATGTTCCACCACCATCCTCATCTATTTATTTGGGGATATTTTGATGAGTGTGTGTGTGTGTGTGTGTGACAGAATAAGGCAGGGAGAGGGAATGTACAAAAGAGAGAGAGAGAGAAGGTAATAAAAGGTGAGAGAGAAAGTCGTCGGAAGGAAGTTATTCTCGTGACGTCAGCAGGAGGAACAAGAGGAGGACCAGAATGAAATTAGGTTGGGCTGGCTGAAGTGAGCTACACACACTAAGAAAAAAGAAAGTAAAAAAAAATGTGATGGAGAGGCACTGAACTGGGTAGAGTGAAATGAATGAGTGAAAAAAGAAGTTTGATGGAGAAAAAGTTAAAGTGGTGGAGCTAAAAATTTCCTGGAAGGAAGAGATATATATATATATATATATATATATATATATATATATATATATATATATATATATATATATATACAGAGAGAGAGAGAGAGAGAGAGAGAGAGAGAAAGACCTATTGGTGAGGGAAGAGTTCACGGATATTCTGATGGGGTCAGGTCAAACACACATATATCCATGCACATCACAAAGGCAAATCCACTTGTTACTCGACGTGCAGTGAACCAGTGAAGATCAAACGTCGTGATTCAAAAAGCGTATATTACATTTTTGCCGCCTTTCTTGTCCCTGTCAACGCAAAATGTTAGACACAATGACCGAGAGGAAGTAATTGTATGTTCTGCTACAGACACATATAGATTAAGTTAAAAAAAAGAAGAAAATATCTTCTGTATTCCAGTTGATTGCTTTTTATTTTCTAATTTTAGTAATCATTTTAGCGTATAAATCGCAGATATTTTACAGAATGTATACATTTTTGGCTGTTATTACCCATGGATCCTGGTTTCCTGTATTCAGGTTTTTGTCACAAGAAATATTAATCATAATTTAGCTCTTCCTGCTGCTGCAGTGGTTATCGTGTATGTCTTTGGTGCATGGGGTTCTGGGTTCTATTCTCAGTGGAGAGCGTTGAACGCATTACGGTAGTACTGATTTCATCTCAAAGTGTAAGTCTAAGTCTCAACCTTGGTGTTGAAAAGGGCCAAGTAACAAACAAATTAAGCACAGTTCTGTCTCAGAAATGTCTGTTATCTCCACGTTTAGATTTCCAATAAAGGCATTGACTAAAGATTATGAAGTTCATTTGCGTATTCTTTGTTATCCTGTACTATATTTGCAAAGAATACTTTTGAAAAACGAGGAATATACCAACTATTTATTTCCTACAACTTCATTAAACTTTTCAAGCTGTATATATATATTTACTGCTAACAGAATACTCATTCTCCGCACGAGGAGAATACTTTTCGTTTTCTACATAAAGGGCCAAATTTATAATTAAATGGCATTGGAAGTGTCACTATTCATCTCGGTGATCCCAGAAACTATGGATTCGGCACTAATAACAGTCATTTTCAATCATTTTTACATATTTTCTCTCTCCCTTCCCTCAAGTTGCGAGGCTGCATTTGGATTTAACTGGCCATATTCATTCAGAAGTGGCCTTATTCATCTCAGTGACCCCGAAAACTATGGATTCGACACTAATATAGCTAATTTTCAATCGCTTTTACTTTATATCTTCCCCCTCCCCTAAGTTGCACCGCACCGTCAAAATGAAATGATAAAAACCATCCTAGACCCAAACCTTTTCCATGTTGAACATTTGATAGAGATCGGTTGGGTGGTTATTAAGTCACAAACATAGTTACTTTCATTTATTATAAATGGATTTAATATATATACTTATATATTTTATTAATATTGTGCATCAATAGCGCACGCTTAATAGTACAGTAAATTGGGGATGAAAACACAATTTGGCGACAAATTTTTATTTTGCCCAGAGGCGGTAAAGAAATCTATTTCAGATTACGTATAATTACAGGCTGAATTTTCGACAACAAATTATTGCGAACATTTGAATCAAAAAGGGACAAATGAACGGGCATATAGAAATAGCTATTTTATGCGAAATATTTTGTCTTCAAATTTAGAAAATTATCATATTGGCTAGTGTGAGATGGGAGGAATATTAATGTATTTCTTCCACATCAACACCTATTGTTAGCTTCCAGATTATAGAAAAAAATCAACGTATAACCTAATGCGGAATCAGAACCACATGTATTCCAACCCTCCACAAAAGTATGATAGCTAACAGTTTTTTTTGATTAGCGAGTTCTGAAGTTTGGCGTCTCTTTTCAGCACTGAGGCTACACGAGACCTGGTCCTACAGTTTAAGGTAACATTCAAACACTATAATGGCTTAAATGCTTTCCCACTAGTCTGAAAATACACGTTGGGTAAATAGAATTCTCGTTAGTTAGAAAATGGTGTGAAAACCTCATGGTTGATGGCTACTTTAAAAGTAAAAGAATAATAATAATAACTTATTGAAACGTTATTAAAGAAATTATTTTATAGTTATGGTTATCGACTATTTTATTGTCGATGTGTAAGAGAAACCGTGCAATGTTGGGACACTTTAAGTTTAGAGGAATGCAAACACACCTACTATGTGAGAATTTTCGTTTTGAAGAACTTGTAGTATCTCTGATGATATCAAATAAAGAGAAAACACAATAGTGTCACTGTAACCTTTTGAAGACTAATCATAAAAGGGTAGTTGGTCATCTTTAATTGCTTATTGCATTACCAATCTTGGGTAATATTGCCAATAGTTTGTTGTAAAATCAATGTAATAATAATAATAATAATAATAATAATAATAATAATAATAATAATAATAATAATAATAAAAGCAGTTGGCAGAAGAAAGATAGATTAATACACACCATTTGAAAAAATGAAATCAGTGGGAGTTTTACGTCCCACGATTATGCCGGTTAGTCTAAAAGAGGCGGTGAAGATGAGAAATGAATGAAATGCTGGAATGAAGGGAGGAAACGGGATAACCCGAGGAAAACCACGCACATCGTGTTTGTCCACCACAAAGTTTACTTGACGAGGGCTGGGATCGAACCCGGGACCCCGAGTACCAGAGGTGAGCGCTCTACCACTGAGCCATCGCGGCCCCAACATACCATTACGCAGTACATGAGGTGTGTGAGTATTAAAATTCCGTGAATTGGAATAAATTGGCAGACATTCCGTAATATAATGACAATACTTTTTTCTTCATGCTTCATAGAATCCTCAGATTTCTTAAGCTTCAGATTTACGAGGGTAATTCCAAGAATATTCTGTTATTTAGAGATAGAAAGAGACGTTTATTTTCAATAATGTTTACAACAATTTAAAACTTGTATATTTATATATTCTTCAACATAATGACACAATTTTGTAGGTGCTATGGCAGTTTTTGCATGCCCATATCATACCAGGTCGCTGCCGTGCGTTTAAGGAAGCGTAACCTTGTCTTTCAGCTCGTCATCGTTGCTGAAGCGCGTTCTGGCCAAATGTTTCAACTTAGAAAACAGATGAAAGGCACTGGTTTGTTCAACCTTCGCAACTGTCTGATTGGAAATTAACGGTGTTCCATTTATTTCCTCGTGAATATCAGTACGACCAGCTGCAAACTCAGTATAGCGCTTGCCAACACTTATGCACGACACATCATACACTTCCGTCAATTGGTGATGAATTCCAATTGATTTAACACATTTTGCGTTCAAGAACTGAACAACTGCGCACGCTTCGCACTTCACGGTAGCGCCATTACAAATAACTGCAAGCCGAGATTGAGCGTATCAGCAAGCCTTGCTTAGGAGTGGGAACAATAAGAAAGACAACAGTGTTGCCGAAAGCAGCATGAACAAGTTTCCTTGCATCCCAATCGTTTTAGAGACCCTACTTTCGGGATTATCCTCGTACTAAGTAAGTTAACAATGCCAAAGTTTTAGTTCATACTGTAATATGTCTGATGGGTAGTCAAGAGACTAAAATGTTTGTTTGTGTTTCTGGATTCGTTATGTGATTTGGAGTCCACGGCTCATACTTAAGTAAACCTTTATTCTGAAAAAGGAATATAAAATTATAAAGAAATTACGAACCAAAATTAATTGTATAACTATTCTATCAGGCCTTCTTTCCATATTGACAAACTAAAACACAATAACACACTGAGCATGGCTATGTGATAATATGTACAAAAAAATAAAGAAAACATAATCATATGTATTATATGATTGTGCTTTTTACATATTATCACATAGCGTTGCTAAGTGTGTTATTGTGTTTTATTTTGAAATTGTCTATAAATACTTAATTAGTCTTGCAGAAAGATTATATTCCTCTTTTCATCATCATCTTCAGCAATCTTCGTATTGATTTGACGCAGGTTTCCATCTTTTCGTATCCTGGGCCAGACCTTTCATTTCTTTGTAACTTTTCCCCCCTATATCTTGTATTGTTTGGTCTATATATTTCAATTCCTCTAGTTTTTTTCCCTCTAGTTCCCCATAGCTACTAATGTGATTCCTCTGTGTCTCATAATATGTCCAATCACCTTACATCGTCTTTTCCAAATATTTTCCAGTATGCTCCTTTTCTCTCCTATCATTTTCAATAATTTCTCATTTCATACCTTGATATCCACCGAATCTCCATCGTTCTTCTATAGTACCACAGTATAAATAATTATGGTCACATTTACTGCCCGATTACCGTCAATTCTGGCTGCCAACAGATTACCATAAAATGTACGATATTAAGGTTAAAGTTATGGTAATTGGACATAAATATGACCTTGCTATGGCCTATAACCATAAATTTTACAGTAATACTGTACATTTTAGAGTAATCACTTGGCAGCCAGAATTGACGGTAATCGGTCAGTAAATGTGACCGTAATTGTTTACAGTACACATTTCAAAAGCTTCCATTCTCCGTTTTTCTTCTTTTCCTAGTGCCCATGTCTCACATTCATACAATGCCACACTTCACACACATGTATTTTTTTCAGTTCTATGCCGATGCTTCTGGTTAGAAGCTTATGTTTTTCTTCAAATGTCATCTTTGTCTCAGCTATTTTAGATCTCACATCTTGTTTCATTTGTTATCTCTCGTTATTTTACTCTCTAAAGAACAGAACTGCACCACTTCTTCCATCGGTGATTTCCTATTATGATCTTCATGCCTAGGAGAGAATTCGAACAGAAAAGAATCAACTCTTTACGCGGAAAATAACGCAATTTTCTAATTAATGATAATTGCCACCATACAGATATACTGAAAAAAGTAACTTTCAATTAAACTTTCGAAATACGTGCGAAAATTCACAATTATTTGGAAGTAACAACCATGCAATTCAGCATCATTATTGTTTCTTTTTTTTCCTTGATACACTAGACTTTTCCGGTTGTTTCGCTACTTCATCAAGTAAAGGTCATTTCTACGCTCTCGTTATCTGCACATCGCATGTGTGTGAACATGTCGTGAATGAGAAGAGCAATCAATAATCCATCTTTAGATTTGTAATCAGGCTCCTCAATTCATTTGTTTTCAATGCCATGGTGTATCTGTCAGTGACGTCAGCAAGAATCTATTTTGGGAGTAAATCAGTTGAATCTCGAGAATGCAAAGAGCCATCAAAAACACAGGGTTTGATTTTTTGCACCAATACCTTTGGTTTACGTGATTCTTTCAGTGTTACGCTGTGGTGTAACCAGGAAATTACTCGTATATTGGGTTCTCTAGAGACGCTTGTAGCTAAGTTTTCGCCAAAAGGAACACCTGTGCAGTAAGAATTCGACAATCTAGTTGGATGATGACAAATTTAGTTTTAATCCCATAAGAATAAAGGTATCTAAGAATCCAAGTAAAATACATGCATCTACAGATTCGTTACGTAATCAGCTGATAGACATAATACACATTATGGCTCTGTTGTTAGAGTTTGTAGAAAATATTTATTTCATTGTTATTAGTAAAACACATAGCTCAGATGCATAAACATGAATATATTTGGCTCTTTTCTGCTGAAACTGTCGTCCAGACATTGCTAGCTCTCAATCGAAATTGTTTGTGCAAAGCGTTTCATACTACAAGTAATTTAGTAAATTTTTCCCATAAACCTACGAGGAAATGATTTGCCCGGTAAATTAATTTTCATTTCAGCATTTTAATTAGCAATGCATGATTCTGTTAGAAATATTATTTTGAACATTATGATTTCCAATTAAGTTTATTACAAGTTCTATTAGCTAAGTTTAATCTATTTACAAATGACTAACACCAGTTCAACTAAACTAATGGCTTTACTGAATTCCAAAGGTAAAAGTAAATTATATATATATTGGGTAAAGTAAATTATGTACAGGGTGGACTATTTATCTTGATGCGGACTCGTAACTTTTAAAGTAACGGATAGAAAACACAGAAATTCGTACGATGCAGATATCGACAGGGACACATTGTCTGACATGCTCTGTAATACCAACCTTAATAATATTGTCGGCTTAACATAAATTAATAATTTTTCAATTAACATTGCTTCAGATTATTACATATTTCTAATCTACATTAAAAAAAATCTTACAAGAGCAAACTTTTCAAGCAGTATTGCAAACTAAGGACACTACACTATCACAAATATCGAAAAACAACCAAATTTTGTAGGGTTCTACAACAGTAATAGCGCAAATACTACGGATGAGTAATATAAATCCAAAATACCTTAATATCGAATACTGTTGTCATAACAATTAGAAAGAAAGGTGCAAGGAATTGAAAATTTGTCTTTTCTCAGAGAACGTTATTTCGAAAAAGTGCTGAGATAAGCATCGAATTACGAACATGATTTTCAACAGACATAAATATCATTATGCAGTTTAGACCAATATATCTCAAACCATTCGGAAGACAGGAAAAAAATGGTAAAATTTGAAATATTTATTTGTGGGATCTTTTAGAATAATTTTCGATTTATTTTGTTTCTTCCATGTAATAACAATACTTTTTGGTAGATGAAATTACAAGTTCTCGTAATTACATAATTTTAAGCAGTGTTGCAAACGGTTTGAGATATTAACCTCCGTGTAAACGGCATTATCTTCACGTCTATTGAAAACCTACGTACAATTGGATGAGGTGAAGATTCAGGTGTTGAATGCTAAGTTATTGGATGAGGCTAAGCCGCTTCTCGAAATAAGTCAAATTTTCAGTCCTTTGTAAGTTTGTTCGTATTCATTAGAAATCCATTATATCATGATCATAGTATTAAACATTACACTACAGTACTGTGAATGTACAGTATATTGCTGCGAGAATCTCACTTGCGTTATTACTACTGTAGATGACACAATAGTAGGATGTTCATGATACTGTAGCGTCTCTAGTTTGCAACACTGCATAATAAGTATAATATTGTAAATTTCCTTTTAACATGTAGGGAAGAGGGGAAAATAGGATGTTCAAAATGACCTATAATAGTTTTGAATCCATAGATTTCGTAGCCACTAAGTTGATTGATGATATCCCCACTAACACTTAAGATTAGTCGAGAACGTGCATATCATCAGACCCGGGAACTGACTGACAGCCAAAGTTTAGTCAAAAATGTACATGTCATCACACCCGGGAATGACAGCCAAAGCTTAGTTAAGAACGTGCATGTCATCAGGCCAGGGAAACGACAACCAAAGTTTAGTCAAGAACGTGCATGTCATCAGACCCGGGAACTGACAGACAAAGTTTAGTCAAGAACGTACATGTCATCAGGCCCGGGAAATGACAACCAAAGGTTAGTTAAAAACGTACTTGCCATCACACCCGGAAATGACATTCAAAGCTTAGTTAAGAATATAGGTGTCATCAGGCCCGATAACTGACAGCCAAAGTTTAGTCAAGAACATGTATGTCATCAGGCCCAGGAAGTTACAGCCGAAGTTTAATAAAGAACATGCATGTCATCAGGCCCGGGAAATGACAATCAAAGCTTAGTCGAAAACGTACATGTCATCATACTTGGGAATGACAGCCAAAGCTTAGTTAAGAACATGGATGTCATTAGGCCCAGGAATTAGAGGTCTGCACACGCCGGAAATTTTAGCCCGGGCCCGGCCCGGCCCTAGCCCGAAATAAGCCCGAATTACAGAAACTTAATAATTAACACAAAATTGTATTTTTATTTACCGTAATTAGAGGTTTAAGTTTGCAGTTGTTCTTTAAAAGTTCTCCAGAAAGAACCGTGTAATATATATCGTTGTACAGCATATTTACAAAGTTAGGCCCGAAAAGGTCCGAGAAATATGGTTGTATATTTAAAAATTTACGACCTGGGCTCGAAATGATATATACTTTGTATGCCCGAGCCCGTGCAGACCTGTACCGGGAATTGACAGCCAAAATTTAGTCAAGATTGTGCATATCATTAGGTTCGGGAGTTGACAGGTTACTTGCTATACTCAGTTCATTATTTTCAAATATTGTGCCTAAATATAATTCTTCCCGTGTGAAACCGGGGACTTCTAGAAGTATACAGTACTTTATAACGACTTGAGTTACACTGAGAAATCCATAATTAAGTAACGTAATTATGAAATAACTAAAAATAATAAAACGAGAAAACGTTAAATTTACATGCAAAATTCAGCGTCTCGGATTGTAACTTTCTAATCTGAACTGTCCAAGAGGATTAACTTCTTACTGCACAAATGTTTCTTTCACTACACCGACTTAGGTAGAACCGTCTCTAGTCGGAGTCCACAATATAGTTTTCTGGCTACACCACTGACAGCTATATCATAACACTGAATGGGATCATGTAAATCAAAAAAGTTGATACCGAATTCAAAATCTATGTTTTCGTTAGTTCTTTTTATCTCGAGATTCAAGCACTTCCTGCTCAATGATACGAATCCTGAGACTCTCCACACAAGTGGTAAGTGCTCTACCACTGATCCATCATCTTCCTCTTTACAAAATTCTAGTTATTGCGTCTCATAAGATGTATTTCTTTTAGCCTCTACTTATGAGACTCCAGCTTGGCTTCAGAAGAAAGAGAAGTAGATGTTCCTATGCCTTCTCTGGGTCCCGCGAGTGAATCAGGAAATGACAGGAAAACTGCAGTCATTCAGGAGGAACAGAAGCGAAAGATGCTTCAACTGAATTTAGGAGAAGATGCCTCTACGGTAGAAGTCAGAACGGAAATTACGTCCGCAGGCTTCTCATCTGTTTATCCGCGCGGAAAACGACCAGTGCATGCATCATTTCCGCGGCAATGATGCGGTGATGGCGGTAGATGTCACAAGAGTTTTATCAAAAAGGTCTTTTAAACTTGGTTGAAGAGCAAGAAATGGTTAAAACTATTTGGAATGACTCTTTTCTAGTTTAACGTCCCACAGTTATGTCCTTTAGGTTAAAGGAGATGGATGATTAATGGAATTGAATGATTGTGAAATAAAATTTTTGGGTTTTTCTAGCGGAAATTGAACTCAGACCACATGCACCAAAAGAACACGTTCTAACCTAGATCAGCAGAAAGAGCTGCAAAAATATTTGATTTAATTTTTAACATTTCATTCAGCAGCGAGGCTATATGAGACGTGAAATGAAATGAAATGAAATCTTTAAGTTCAACGTCCCACGATTATGCCGGTTAGGCTAAAGGAGACGGTGATAATGAGAAATGAGTGAAATGGTGGAATGAAGAAAGTGAGAGGAAACGGGAGAACCCCGAGAAAACCCATGGGCGCAGTGTTTGTCCACCACAAAGTCCAACGGGCGAGCTGGGATCGAACTAGGGACCCTAAGCACCAGAGGTGAACGCTCTACCACTGAGCCACCGCCCCCCCTATATGAGACGTGTTTCTACTGTTTAACGTGGGATCCAAACGACATGAAATCCCGCCTGGAATTGAACTCGGGTCTCCCACGCCAAAGGCACACTAAAATATTTGATATTGTAAATCTAGTAGTCATATTTTTCTATTATGGCAAGATGAAAAATAGTACACTTTTTAAAAATGTAATTAGGAAGTTAGTTAAGCATTTTGTCTATCACAGTTTAAATAAGTGAAATAAACGTGTTAGATTAACTATACAAAAATATTTGATTTAAAATAAACGTGTTAGATTAACTATACAAACAATATTTGATTTAAAATAAACGTGTTAGATTAACTATACAAAAATTTGATATTTGATTAAACCTTACGTCGGAGGGAATACAATTTTTGTCTACCAATGAAATGATTTCTTTTAGATATTAATATGTCCAACCCTCGATGTAAAAGCAGTGAAGCTTTACAAGCTGAAGTTCATACTTAATAACTAACAGTAAGTTTAAGAAGTAAGAATCCGGACTTCTGTCGCTGCAGGAACAAGAGCAAGCCAATATACTAGGATTATTACGCCAATCTTCCAAAGATAATACACTATAACATTATTGGTATTTGAAGATAATTTGTTTGGATTTTATACAAATCGCTTACTTAATTAAATTTCTTTGTAGTAATTTCTGGATATTAGAAGAAAGGAATAAACTAGTCCAGGGCGCAAAATTTCAAAGTTAGACACACTCGCCAATCCAAAAATGATGGTCGCCAGTACATCTCAAATACAAATTATGAGATGTCCCCTCCTCTCACGGCCTTTGGTTTGACAAAGAAAGAGATTATATCAGGGCATAAGATTTCAAAACCAGACAATTAGATTCATGATAATCAATTTTGAATCGGACAATTCATATACGTGTTAAATAGATATCTTACTTTAAGACTTCACTTTTCATGTCCGTTGTGAAGACATCACATTCCGTGTTTTCTCTCATTAACATTACACAGACACATATACAGAAAATAAAAAAAATATTCTTTGCACCGGACCCCAAGGTATTGATTTGATGTATTTTGTTACACAGAATCCAAATTTCGAAACCCCAGGACGATTGCCCGTGTCAATTTTGGTTTATGGACGAAAAACGTGAGAGATTTTGGATAGAGAGGTAACAAGGTTTTCGCCCATGAAACAAAATTGACACGGGCAATCGTCCTGGGTTGGATTAGGCGTAACTACATCGAATCCATACTCTGGAGTCCGGAGAACAGAACTTTTATTTTGTGTGTGTGTGTGTGTGTGTGTGTGTGTGTGTGTGTGTGTGTGTGTGTGTGGCTCTGTTATTTTTGTGCGAAAGAAATTTTGCGCCCTGAACTAGTCTATTGATAATATATATATAATATAATTTATGACAATTTCTGAGGAATATCACATTAACCAATCAACAAGTATTACACGTTTCATTAAGCCTAGCACGATTTTCATACAAATATAGCTTATGTTTCACCTCATACTCTTTTACTATACCACAACACTGACCATACGACAACGATCTTGTTATGTATAGCATTTTACCCAATTATTACTGACAACACACCATCATAAATCATAATAGTGGGTCTCTTTCTTTGAACTAAAATTACTTTCCGTTACATACAAACAATCAACGTTATACAAATTGCATCTAATCTCTACGAATACTTACACCTGTGAAAGAACTTGCAGGCCAAAACACCACTGAACCATAACTTCTACATGGCTATATACTTAGAGCTCTGCCTTCAGTGCAGAAAACCTAAGGTTTGATTCTCATATGGTCTCACGTGGTATCGACTCAGGTTAAACTATATGTCCACGTGTTATATAACTTCGGTTCTGAAATGGGACGCTCAACTCCTGAACCCAACAAATCAAACATTCAACTATAATAATCAACTCGTCGAAGACCAATACTAACAGAAACAGATGGGGTTTTCATGAATTCGCTAGCCGATGCAACTGGGACCTGAATTTCTGAACAGGGAACAAGATCTTTTTGGGTGAAACGTCAGACGCCTGGGTTGCCATATATTTACAAAAAGTAGCTGCAACAGTAGCAAAGGGCTCCGAAGTCGAGGAAGGGATGCTTTCTCTTAAACGATTATTAACATCGGCAGCAGAGACGATATCAATAACCATTAGCTCTTAAAATACGTTTCTCATGTTGAAAGGCTGGGCAGTCTAGAGACCTAACAGAATGCTCGTTCTTGCAGTTGACACCAAGTGCTTGCTCGCTGTACAAGGTTCCGCACCATGACTACTCTGACCACAATTTGCACAAACAGCAGCACTCTCAATACACAACGTGCTAGTTTGTCTGAACTCCATTAATATAGCCACACACAACACACTCGTCTTAAGCATACTACAGGTGTTTTCAATATTTTGATCACTACCTGTACATATTCACTGATAATTTGTCGTTTTCTCGTTGCTGTTTTTTTCCGTGTGTTTTATTATTTAAATAAACCTATCTCCTCCACATTATTGATTATGACGCTTTCGTGCATACACTCTCAGCTTATCACCATGTATTTCGTCTTATCTATGCTCACTTCAAGATAGGTTTTTCTTACGCGTCATAAGAAAGACATTCGTGTTTTCTTGAACGACTCTATATGCCTATAGCGTATTGTATCCCTCAAGTCTATATATCCAAGATAAAGAAGTGGTTTGTGTAATCCGTTTATTTCATCTTTACATTTCCTCTTGTAAGTAAAATTTAAAATAACGTCAATAAAGCTTTCTCTTTAGACCATAGTTTATGCTCTTCATGTCACTGGAAAGTAACATATAAAGTAAGAAAATTTTAAGCTTTTTTGATAGAACTAAGCACATGACAAGTCTCGTATGCCAAGCGTGTATTTAACGGACTTTTTACGTCACTTTTCGTTATGTATTCTCTACTGCGGATCGTTGTTTTCCTCAGGAAAAGAAGTACGTACACAAATGATAATAGTTATTTATAACGATCACGTCTATGTGAGGAAACTGATCTGATTCTCGACAATAGACGCTCATTTGTTTGGATAAATGTTCAACTTTAGTTATGTACAATAACTACCTGAAACAATAATTAGGGAAACAAATTAAAGGTCTATATCATTCTAAAATACTTCTAACAAGACCTGAACAACAGAATAAAGAAATTAGTTGTTATTGGTTTGGTTCATTGAGAAAGATCAGTTATCCGGACAGGAGTATATTTCAGAAATATAAGGCATACGTACTTTTATTGCGCAAACCTGTATGGAGTATACATTATCCGTATGCTACATAGTACTACCTTTTCTCGCTTAGATATTACATAATGCCATATGTTATTACGTTACACTGCTGGAGATATTATGTCAGCTGTATGTTACATACGTCTATCTGTATCTGGCATCTTGCCCTTCTATATATGGTACCTAGTTTCTTTTTTGTGTGTGGCAGCATCTAAATAAATAACAAGTATTGCGCACTTGAGAGGCAAAGTTACTAATATAGCCTACTTCTCCCTAAATTTGTCTTATTCGGGTATAGTAGATAGCTGAAAATTAATATTTGCCAGTAACTTCATATTTCACTTATCCCACTTTTCCCCGCTTTCTACTGAGTTATTACCTCTACCATATAGATCGAGTGCAAATAGTTAATTGGTAGTTTCATTTATAGTAGTATTACAATTCACACTATGTTCCTGTTACGCGTAAACATAAAAGCGTAAATGTTGTCAGAAAATTCATACCTTTGTAACACTATTTTCATGAAGATTTCCTGTAAATATGATACCTTGTTCATTGTTTTGTATGTCAAGTGTATCAAGCAAAGCGTTAGTGATAAGAGAACAATAAAAATTCTGACTATCAGTTACTTCATATTAATGCTAGAAGTAGCGTCAAAAACTCGCGTCGCTGGGTTAAAGTAAGAAAAGTTAATAATATGTTCCGTTAGTCAGTCACTTTTTAGTATTAGTAAAGCGCTCTCTGATATCGTTCATTTTCGATCATATTTACCCCTCCCCTCCTCCTCTCCCAAGTTAGGGGGCTGAATTTGAATTTAAATGGCATCGGAAGTATCACTGTTCAGCGACCCTATGGATTCGACACTAATATCGGTCATTTACGATCATTTTTATATATCTTTCCCTCCCCTCCCCTAAGTTACACCAACAAGATGAAACAATAATATCCATTCCAGACCCAAACCTCATCAATTTTGAAAATATAATTCACATCGGTCGGGTGGTTCAAGAATTATTAAATCACAAACATAGTCACTTTCATTTTTATTTACATAGATTGGAAGGAGTGTTTTATTTCCATATCTATGATGTGGAAATGACACACTGAAGTGTTAGTGAAAGTGTGTTTTAACACTTGTTTTAATGCCACATTTTTTGGTGTGTACATACCACTAGTGTCTATATTGCATACAAACAATTTGTACATACATGACATATGAAAAATCCGTATAATGCATACGTACAGTATGCATGCTGTATCTAACCACACGCTAGAAACACACGTACATTAGTGATACTTTGTGATGGATGAACGTTATAAACATGCGTACATGGCGTATGTTACATACTTTTTGCAATTATGCTGCATACTGATAATCAGTATGTGCCTTTCTAATTGATTCGTGCAATCATGGCTAGACGGAACATACGCATGTACTGTTACTGTAGATGATGACGTCATTACACTTGTACGGATAGTAGTATGTTACCAGGGTTTGCACCTGTATGTTCGCTTCAGGATGTAACATACGGATTGTCATTAAATACGGAAATTACTTAAATTCTCAAATCTTTAGTATTTTCTCATGTGACCTGTGAAACAAGTTATTTGTATTTGCTGTATACTGTTTGCCACTTGAAAACGACAGCGTCCTCTGATATGCAAAACATGACGAAGGATCCTTCCTGTTAGGCACCGCTACAATTCATATTCATAATTGCTTCATTTACATAAAATATTAATATGCGCGTGCTTACATCCAGAAACCGGGTAACACTGTATAAAATTGTACATTGTCTCCAATACAGCGTTCACATGCATCTGAAGATAAGCACTGACTTCCAATATTTACAAGCAACTTCTAAAAGCGTGAATAACAGAAATATTGAGTGTCATGTTGGCAACATCTCCTTATATTTATTATAAGTAAGACTTAATCGTTGAGAGAGTTGAAAAGTAATGTTAAAATACCATAACAAGTCGTTGCATAGTCAGACGCAGAAGACGTTAGCAAGAAATGATTAATTTTTGATAAATTGTTGTAATGACATACCAATAGAATGTTCCCGCGTAAAAAATATATATTTATTTGAGTGATTTATACTGTAGTAGCTCATTCAAATTTATCAGAAGGTTCGTTATAATGACGTAACAGAATTTTCTAACATAATCTGTTGTCAACTGCGTTTAGTCTGTGCCTGCACAAATTAGGTCTTAATTGGTTCTAGAAAGTAAGATTATCGAAAGATTAGAACAATGTAATATCTAAACTTCAAAAACCATAAAGATGGGAATATGCTTATAGTCAAAACCAGGCAGTAGTAATATCTAACTACTGAACTTACAACTAACTTAACTGGCCTAACACACCCTGAGATTCATTACCTCAAAGACTTGCCTTTGATTCAATGCTTTGAGAATCCAGCGCAATCAATAATATTATTAATCAATCACTTATATCAATCTTTATATTATCTCACACCTATCATCTTTTTGAGCTATGAAAAGATTTTCCCCCCACAGTCTTCCCAAGTTGGCTTTATACAGGCCGTGAGCATTTCTCATGCATGCAACATATCTCATCCATTCAACGGTCTGGATTTCATTATCCAAATGGTAGTTAGTTATACATATGTTTTCTAATATAATATTCTTCAATGTGCATTTTCTCCGATCATTTGTTGAAACAAAACAGGGCATGGTTACTGTATGGTAACAGCCCAGGGTAAATTTCAGTACGTCCCCATCATGTATAGGCAACCCAAACCACTCTGCTGTAAAGTTGGTTGTCTAGCAGCTACATCACTAACGGTTACGCATTCAACAAATGTTCCAAAAAGTGTTCGCAGGTTTCCTTTGAAATAATCCCTCGATTGATAATTTTCCCTCTTCTTATTAAATCTTTCCTAGTTTGTTGAGTGTCCAATTCCTATGACAAAAGTTGTGTAATAAGATTAATTTAGTTATATTAAAAAAGGTGCTGCCAACCACGTTTGTTTTGTTTATTTGCTTTTTGCTTGTATTTACTTTTGCTTGTATTGTTCTACTTTTTCCTTAACTTTTTTTTTTAAATACAAGCAAATACACGCAGCCAACAATGGGTGCAAATTATGCTACTTTGAACGGACACATACACACTAATTGCTATTGCATTGGTTTATTTCTGAAGAAGAAAAAATTTAGCATTTATGTTGGTCAATCAGTCAGAGCGAGAATTTCCTGGGTTTTCACGTTTTATCGAATAAATAGAATAAATTCCTTTTCACCTTTTTGTTAAATTTACCTTCGAAATTCCATTTTCCTTCGAACTACAAACACTGGTTCCAAACAATGTAACAATTTACCACTCTTACAATTCAGAGATCGAGCAATTACAGGATTATGTTTTACAGCGCCGCACAAACGCACTAAATACTTTGTTATTGTTTATTGAACATTTGAAGCTAGAAAGTTCAACAAGTTCTGTATTAGTAAATCTAAGTCTATAACCAAATCTAGAATTCACTATAGGCCTATATATATGTACATAAAAATAGCGGTCGAAAAGATATACATACAGTGGATCAACAGTTTACGATTCCCTGTGTGAGCAAACAATTCAATTCACGAACACGTTTTGTGAACAACTTTGCCTTGGCTTAAGAACACTATTTCGGGGTATTAACACACACACACACACAGACAACCTCCTCTACACACATACACATACGTCTGTATCGAAAATACCAGAAGCCAAGTAGTGTTTGACGTTTGCCATAATATTCATCTGTCAATTCTGTGTTCAATAACTATTTTTTGTCCTTGTTGCCGCACTTTTCGTGTCTTTTACATTTCGTACTGCTTTATTTAATTTAGTGTGACTTATCTGTCTTTCAAAAAGGATGTTTTTTCCTTCTATATCCTTCATCACAGAAAAATGTTTTAAAATATTAAAAAATCATCCTTTGAGTTAACGGATTTCGGGAGCAACGAACAAAATATAGAGCAGCTAATTTAAGTTGAAAGTTCTAATTTTAAATTAAAAATATTTATGATAAATTTAAAATTTTTACATTGTACTTGTCCATTATTGGCTTCAATATTATCAAAATTTAATTTTCTTATTTTTTTACACAAGGTTGTTCTGTACTTCGAGAGTTGAAAATCAGCAGATACTCATTTTCCGTTTGTGTTTAGTTCGCTTAGTTTGTCGTTTTGTATCAATAGCACTTTAGAAAGTTAATAAAATATCTTGTGGAATAAATTAAAAATTATGAGTTTACAATATAATAGTGTAAGTCTATATTTAGATTATACAGATCTTTCACACTGTCAGATTGAATAATGTGTTTGATTAAAAGTACATTATTGAATTATCCCCCTTTCTTTTGTAGTGTAGTAATGTATATTAGCTCTACAGACTTAGTGTCAGAACTTACGGACAATCGGCAACACTAGACCGCTATTAGTCACTTAAAACAAGTGATGAGTATACATGTCATTGTGGCTACAACGAATAATTTTGTACCTACACTAATTTCAACTGAACAATAATTTCGATTCACGAATATTTCGGTTTACAAACAGTGTTACGCCAAGTACAGTATTAACTCCATGAGTATACAGTTCTAACATATAATTTACAATTATTTTTAATAGAAACCAACGCGCATATAGTGTACATAAATTTACACATAGACTAACGTTTTCATTTTCATGAAAATTCGACATTTTTACTACTGCACTTCCGAACGCTGAGTTCTATCCTTTCTGTGTGTATTCATTTCTTTTCGTTAATAAATTCCTATTGTTTGAGCCTTGCTTTCAAACTGCCTCGAAATGAGCTTCAATACACAACTAGTATCAAAGACGATCGAGAAGAAAAATCTCATGCAGTTGGCGATGTAATGTAATATATGTATATTCAAGAGTTCTATGAACGTTTTATTGAATAACCATGAATATCCAGGAATAATTTGTAACTTCAAAAATTCTGGATGACTTCGACATCACCACCTCAACACTTTTTCAATACGCGTCGCACCATTCCGACATCGTTAAGAAAATTGAGTGAGATAACAAAACGAAATTACTGTAAGCGAGGAATGAGAGAGAAATGGAAACAACCAAGGTTATAGAGACATCTAGGAAGATCCAAGAGAGAAGAGTGCAATGGCACGATCATCTTGTGAGAAGATCAAACTACTATGGGCTCAGAAGGGTGATGGAAATGGAAGTTGATAGGAAGAGAGATAAATGGAGACGAAAAAGAAAATGGATGCATGTGTTTAAGAATGATTTCAGGGAGAAAAGTGTAACAGAGAAAGAGTTCCTGGACAGTGGTTTTTGGAGAAGATTCATCAGGAAAGCCGACCGCGCATAAGTAGGAAAAGTGGTGGACAATATCGTGTCGGTGGGTTTTCTCGGGGTACTCCTCTTTCCTCCCACTTTCTTATTCCACCAATTCTTCCATCATCATTCACTTGCTTTAATAATCGTCCTTGTCCCTTAATCTCTGCATATATCAGTAGAGCTATGAATCTATGCGAGCACCTAAACATTCTCGAGAACATTGCTTTACCTCATTCTTGTCATAAAATTAGGCGCGGGTTCACCTAATGAGAAGAAAGCATCTTCAAGCACTACCAAAAATATACCAAAAACTTGATTTTGTAATAAGTATTGTATTTTCTTAAGCTTAAACACATTAAAATAGTTTTTTAGTTTTTGTTATACTTTAGATCGTTTTAGATGAATCTGAATAAAAGTTTCAAAGAATGTATTTTTTTTCGATCGTTAGTGTTACATACATTTATGTTGTAAGTTGCATTTGAGAAGTAATTTAAGAAATGAGCCGAGACCTAAGTATGAAATCTAGTCATATTTCGGGATAACTTTTCTCGTAAGCTAACTGGCAGCACATATCACAAAATCAGAGTGCTAAATAATATTCCAAAGTGGGTTATTTCATACGGCTAGTAATTAAAAGTGGCAGACATCCCTGAATTTTGAAATCCCGGTCTGAAATTTCAATTGTATTGTGAGGGAAAAGATTGAGTTAAGCAAGATATTTTCTTTGTTTCTGCATCGCTATTTTAATATATCACAACACATTTTGGGTTTTAAAATGAGTAGCTGTTAGAAAATAACTCTAAATAATTTTTGGGGCGATTTAATCCTTTTAATCTACCCGTAGTGTCCAGGCGTTCTTATCCACTATAGCAAGTATTGTAGCAAAAGAAAGGAAATTATTTGAAGGTAGTTATATCATTGACTAAATAAATGCCAAAATTTTAACATTTAGAAATTCTGGTTTTAAAACGTCTAAAACTGTATAAACTTCTATATTGTATACAACTGAGACAATAATTATTCCGTTCTGATGTGTTTTCAGTTTGTGGCAATATAAAATGTATTAAAGGGAATGGTTGGATACTTTTCGGGCTAAAATGACCCTTACAGGATGTAAATGAAGAAAATAAAATGCCTTATTCTTTTCTTGCAGATAACAATGCTAATGACACTGTACTATCCTGAGCAACAGTGCTTGAAGCTAGCTAGCTACAGAACAATTACGCTATTCTTGGCTTTCCTTTTTGAATAGCAGTCATTTAGTTGAATAGTATACTTTAAGAACCACTGCTCCCACAATAACGTATTCACGACTTCCGTATCAAGTGCAATTACCCGGCGGTCTTTAAACAAAAAAGCGAAACCAGAATAGAAGGAAACTCACGATAGTTGGTACTGCGTGGAAGAACGATGAAAAGAAGTCTGCTGCAATGGTAATGGTTATGACATTGTCATGTCTCTGGTTCACGATGTCTCTCCCTCGGATGATATTTCCTCATTTTGTCTTTAGAAACATTGTTGGCAGGCCCCCCGCGGGAATTTCACTGTTAATGACAGCTGAGAGTTTCTCGGACGAGATGGCTGCGACGTCCGCAATGCCGTGACCAGTTCTCTTGAGAAATACAACCATTAACAAACATTGAGTGAACAGAATATCTTTTCGTGGTATCGCATGGTCTTTTTAGTTGTTTCGTTTGAGCAAAGAAAATACCTATTTTTCTCTCATATATTCGTGTGTCTTCTAACTTTTGCCTGCCACTTAATTGAATAAAATATTGCAATATTTGGAAAATTTGTTCTTAGTTTAACATAGGAGTTTTAAAACTCCTAAAATGTCAGTCATTTCTATAAATTATAATAGAACGTGGAAGTTCAAAATTTTCTGTACTTAGTGTTAACAATTTCCTAGATTAGATCAATCTCGTTATGGACTTTACAGATATATTTGATTTTTCTATCAACATGAATTAACTGGTTCTTAAGCAACATGAAAACTTTTTTCAAATCTTGGATTTCCACAATAAACCACCGTAAAAATTTAACAGGAAGCATAGGGAAATAGTTGAATATTAATCTTTTCTGATCACACTACTTATAATATATATTTAATTATGAATTCTAGAATACAATACAGAGGATTTTTATTTGCTTAAACTTCCAGATTGAACATGTGATAGGTAATTAAACTGAAATAATGAACCATAATGATATAAGCAAGAAAAACAGAATGGAGAAGCAGTGAAAGGAAGTCGGACACGATCCATTTATTAGTAAATGTTTCAGTGGAACTTAGTGAAATTCCTGAAAAATCTTAGCTAAAATAGTCATCGACCAGATTCGAACCTGAGATCTCTTGACAGAAAAGCAAAAATTCTCACTTGCTTTGCCAGAACACTTAAAACATGTTTATTTTTACGATTACCGTAAATTAGGGCGCTATACGCTTTACTATAGGATGCAACTTCAATTTTTTGTTATTACTATTATTACAAGTATACAGCAAAAATGATTGTGTTAAAGCGACTCCAACACCATCTTCTTCCGGGTATATTCGACATTTATCCAAATAAATGAAAGTCGTATGATATTTCCTGATGACGTCGACACAGTATGATGTTTTCGGGAAATTCATACAAACACAAAGCAATTTTCGTTAAGTAGTACAGGAAATATATGTTTCTCGTTTATTGACATAAATGTCAAATATGCCGCGTAAACCTTTGTATATACCAAAAATAACAACTAATACACGCTCTCACTATCAGTTATGAGATATTTATTATATCCTAGGAAGGCGATTGTGTTAGTGTTGAAATAAAAACTTCACAGTGGTAGACAAATCGAGTCGTTTTAACACCATCATGTTTTGCTATGTAATATATGTTACCAAGGTAAAATTCTTTATATATATATATATATATATATATATATATATATATATATATATATATATATATATAGTTTTAGGGTTACCATAATCCTCTTTTACCCGAACATATCCTCTTTTGGGGGCTCTAGAAATCGCCCAAGCGGGATTCAGACAACGGCTTTGTGTCCAAGATTTATGATATGTGCATACAATATATGTAACTAATGTTGTTGCAATCTTGTTGCAATGTTCCATTTCCAAGGGAAAAATATTTCTGTAACAGGTATAGCAAAATCTTTGTTGTGTACATTGAATCGATGATAGCAGAAAGGGCCTAAGAAACTTTTCTGAAATCTGGCTTATGAACAATTTTGATTTTCTGGGACTACAAGCAACTTTTGTGTATAGAAAGGGCAAGTGCCGAATTTGCTACAACGGTGTAAACGCAACATTGAAATATAGGTTGAGCTTAAGAAAGGTCTGTATCCCTGGATTTAAATAGTTTTTGTTTAATACCTCAAATGCATACGAGGTGGACTTAGGTTCTTTATTCAATTAACTATTTAATTATATTTTCCATTTTCTCATTGAGATTTGTCGGCGAGAAAAAATTCTTTAAAATTTATACTTCTTCTTCTAAATTTCTTTTTCCCAGTGAGTTAGGGTCAGCTTTTTGGATCACCTCCTCTTTTTATTATGTCACATCTACTATGATATCACACTGCACATACATCGTTTTTCTCACTACCTCGCCACTTCTTCTTTACCCAGCTTCGCGCTTGTTCCCCATTTAGTTTTATAGCAATCATTCTCTTAGCTACAAGATTTTGTTCTTACCTGACTAAATTATCAAAATATACTTTCTTGCAGTTCTTCTCACCTTTACTGTTGCTCGGAACACTTAATTCTTAATATTGTCCTTCATTGTCACTTCACACTTTTACCGTAGCATCTTCATCTCCGTAATATTTAAATTCTTCCTCTTTTCTTTGTAGTCCAACATTCCGCTCCGTATAATAGGGCAGATCTCACTGCTATTTTGCATACTTTTCTTTTAAAGCATATTAGTACCCGCGGTCACAAAAGTTTCTGCCTCTTCTCTCCATCTTGTCCAACCCTGCTAATTATATAGTTTACATCTTCTATTCCTGCATTTTCCTGTTGTATTTATTCTAAATACTTGAATTTCTTCATCATTACCACCTGTTCTTCGTCCAGTCGTATTTTTGCTGAATTGACAATGTAAATACTCTATCTTGGATTTACTAAGTCTATATGAAATCAAAAAATGTCCACTATTTTTGAAGTCTATCTATTTTAACTGTACTCAATTTAATAAAGATGGGATAAGTTATCTGAGAAAGTTTAAATAAATATTTTTGCAAGAAATGATGGTCCATGTCACGAGAAATAAAGGTATGAAATAAAGAGAATATTTCATATACTAATGATGTCAAGATTTTTATCACTATGCTGAGTTTGCTGAAGATCGGATAAAATAATATAAACACTACAATATAGTGCGTTTCAAAAAGAATTATCAAGAAGAATTTCAAATAGTCGTAACTATATAACTATTTATCCTTTTGGAATTAACAGCCAACCGTTGCAAAGAAGAATTTCTAAAGATTCACGCATTTACTGGTAGTTTACATTATTGTGTTTCCTATAACGGCCACTTGTAGGATGTTTGTCAGGATGGTGACTCCCCATCAGAAATCATTTTCTGTTCTATGTTTCACACAATGTGAGTCCGTAACAACTGTTCAGTGTGAATTTTGTCGACAATAAAACCTTCTACCACTCACCTGGTGTTAAACCTTCTACCGCTCAGAGCATTAGTCTAGGGTATATACTATTCTAAGACATGCTTTGTTTGTGTAAGGTAGCCACAGTAACAGTGTAAGCAGTCAATCCAGAAATGATCGCAAAAGTTAGAAACAGGCTTGATCCACATGCATCCCAAGGGGCCATATTGAGCACCTATAATTTTGCATGTAACAAAATGTCATTATTATCATTGTAATATAAAATAAATTTGAAATGTTTATGTTCTGTAATACTATTTACATTCATACAATTCTTTTTGAAACACTCTGTATAAAATTTCTCTAGATAAGATTTTTTTAAAAAAGAAAAATCAAATAAAGAAAGAAAGGGATATTTTTAAATGTTAATGGACTAGTACTTACCTTAAGAGGATCAAACACTCAAATACGATCTACTTACAATGAGCTATTTAGTGATTTATCCATGTATGTTTTACAATGTGAATGGATAATGCAATATACAATATGAGAAACAAGATGAAACAACATATACAATATTTATACAATTATTATCATAAAAGGACACTACATCAAATATAATGCGTGAAACTTCGTTAACTACAAAGTTTAAAAATATATAATTTTAAACAGTCTTTTGTTACGTTTTTCTTATTGGTCTTCATGTGGTAATATTTATAGCTAGCAAACTTTTCTCTTCGTTGTACCGCCTCGTGATAGTATCTGATCAAACAAGGATAAAGTCCTATTGTAATAGTTATTTTTATTTGTTGAAATGGCATCTTTTACAACATAACACACAATTTCGGAATCGAATTCAATAGAAAAATCCTTTCCAGTCTGTTTTTCTTTTTGACTTTTTAAAGAAATGTTTGCTGCGAGGAGATAGAATACAAATGTGCAATTTGCATCGTTTTTTGGAATACAGCCAGAAGATAGGATCTGTAAAAACTTTTCTATACAAGCGTTCAAAAGAAAGACAAAATAAGGACGAACTTATTTTGCTGAAAAAGTAGGAAACTATGCATTTGCAAATTGAAGCTTGAATTTCGTATTCTCAAGAATTCATGAATAAAAGAACTTTCTAAAGTCATATGTTAAGATTCCGCAACTTAAAACAAGTGAAGGAAAGTTATTTAAATAATGAATGCGAATCATTTTGATTTCGTTTAAAATGCTGCTATTAAAGCAAGTTTAAAGTGATGGCTTTACCATGGAACTTGTGGAAAAATTTCCAAATGATACATGACGCACATGAGTTAAATACAATTGTTTCATTTGCTTGCAAGAAATCAAAAGAGGAGTCAAATCATAGTTACTCTTCAACTGATATGCTTTCATCTTTGAAATATGAAACACAGACAAGCGTTTTCAGCAGATTTGCCGATGAAATAGTATGTATTTTTTCATAACATGAGAGAAGTTTCTGTATATTTTTTGCGGTCAGTATTACCAAATATGAATTCTTGACTGTAATCTTTTCCTCACAAGAGGTCAGATTATCTGGGAACCTCATAAAATGTCACTTGGAAGATCTATGTGATAAACTATACATTTATGACACTTAGAAGTATCAACTATTAGTGGCCCAAATGTGTCAGCTTCAAGTTCAATTCCAGTTATTTCTCATATATATACATTACATTGCTTTGAATTTGTTGCTAGTAAGTTTTCAATAAGAGATTTAAGATTTTTATGATTTGCCAAGGAAGGGGGTTCGAATTTTCTATTTTACTGCCCAAAACAAAAGTAGATTGCTGCAGAATAAAAATAAGAGAAAAATTCGAATTTCTGCAAAACGACAGGTACAATTTTGTATATATTTCTTAAATTATTATTTTATTAGTAATTCCATAATATAGTACTAATAATTTTTCTAGTAAAAAGGAGCGAGAGGTAATCTTGAAAAATGATTTTTTTTCAAGGTTTCTTACAAACTACATAGGAAATTTTGTGTCTACAGTAGAACCACGATTATCAGGACTAACTAGGACCAAAGGCAATTCGGAAAATCAAAAATCTGGATAATCCGGGTAATGTGGGTAATAAGCAAACCAAATCCTTAATAAGCAGACTTACCCTTTATTACGATAACTTTTGACATCATTTCTTAACAAAGAATTGGTCTACTGTCTTCTGTTCCAAACACGCGTGGCGTTTGAAAGAAGCACAATCGCGCAACCGCTTTATCATTAATAGCTGATCTAGAGTGGGGTTAGAATGTCGCTCCGAATACACCATGATGTTTGTCAGCTGTTGCGCAGCATCTGCATGTTTCATCCGCTGTTACAGTGCTATTGCTTTCTTCTCGTCGACGTCATCTTCTTCACTATCTGCGATAGATATGCATGTAGCAACAATTTATTTTTCCGTCGTTGTGCCGTATCTACCTATTATTGAACATTAAATTTTAAAAAAAGTGTCTACAAATCTGATCCGGATCAACAACGGCTGTATAAACGAAGTTGTATTGTATTTCATTAATAGATGTTTTATTAGGATGCCTACGAAATGGCATAAATTCTTTTTCATGAAAACTTCACAAGGGGTAATTTACTCTTGGTGGTGTTTCCTCTTCCGACAATTTTCTACATAAGAGAAAAAACTATCCAGATGATTTTATTTATATTCAATAAATAAATTATTCATTAATAATCCTTCAGTGTGGCTCGTCATGTTTCATGAAAAGTTCTACATGAAGTAATTTACTCTTGGTGATGACTATTTGGACAATTTCCTCAAAAACAATTGAGGCCATTCTAGAAATATTTAATAAGTAAATAACTAACACTACAATGTGCGTAATCAAGTTCTCAAGAAAGTAATTCACAAGGGATAATTTACTCTTCGGACTGAGTTTTTTCGGAGACTTTCTTGAAAGAAGTTTTTCAGGCGAATTTGTTTATATTTCATTCTTTGCCTTAAAATATGGAATTAACAACTTATCATGAAAACACAACAAAGAACAATTTACAGTTTGACATGAGTATTTTTTCAGGACAATGTATTTTTAAACACGTGTTGTAATTTTTTGTTCATATATCATAAATATATGTTTCAGTAATCAGTGCAATATGACATGATTCCATTTAAGAGATAGGAGCAAGACAGTTTAGTGCACGGATAGTACCTTTTAACGTATTAGAAAAGAATATCTGTTATCTAAGTAAAAAAAGACAAAATAGAGAAATCTTATAACCTTTATTCCACTTCTCTTACCTGTTAGCTAAGCGGTTAGCTTACTTGTCTTTGTCGTGGGAGACCCGGGTTCGATTCCTGGCTGCAGGTCATGTGTTTCGGATTCCACGTTAACCAGTAGGTCCACATCTTACATATTCTCGCTGCCGAAAGGGGCGCTAAACTCAAAATCAAATCAAATTAACTCTTGCTCCTTTAATGCCACTTTAAGTTAGAAAAACGAAAGCTACAGGAAACATTAGAATATAAAGATTCACAGAAATTGCTGAATCAGTAGAACTGTGTAATATACGTAAGTATTGTTAGTGACGAAAAACAAATTTTTAAATCCTCGAAGCCCAAAGGCACTATCTGTAAATTAATTGCTACGCATTAATTTTGTTAATTTTCTTCCTTCCAAGTGATCTCTCTTTGGTCAATTAACGTTAACTAAAAGTTGAATTCCTCTGTGGAAGCTCTTCAACAACCAGAGGATATGAACTGTAAGGAAACTTTCTCTATTCAATTCTCCTCGGGATGTAAACTTAATTAGCTGCACAATTTCAGGTAGAACAGACATAGAAGAACTTAATTTTTATTTACTAATAGCAACAGAATTATTGCTATCAAGTTGTTTCAATTTGAAATCTATTTGGTCAATCCTTGCTAAAAATGAATCTTCTTTTCCTAATATAGGATCCACTCTTACCTTGAAGCAACGATGTGAGTGAGAAAGTCCGCTGAAACATTTTAGCGGATTTAAATCAAGAATGTATTCCTTGTGTTTAAACATCTCTTTGTAGTAATTAACACAGTATATCTGACATTTATATTGATTAGTAATAATATATTAAAAACCCTATTAATAGCAAAGTGAAGACCCTACTTTACTAGCTAAGGTGTGCTTTCTCGAACAATTTCCTTACTTACCAAACTTTTAGTGTGACATTACTAATTTATATCTCAAAAGTACTGCTAATGAATGTTAGATTTTTTTGTGATGATATTCCAGAAAGAAGGTTAACAATTGGTTTAATATTTCCCTTACCTTATTAAGTATCACAAATAACACTATAATATAATATAATTCATTTCTCGCGAAAAAAAAAGATATAGATGATCTACTAACGAAGTGAGTTTTGTTTGATCGATTTCCTGGAAAGACTATAACGGTGTTGTCTGTATTTCAAACATTCGAAAGGCAAACTTACCAGCGAGTGATGAGTTTGGTTCGGTCTCTACCCCCAAAAATAATTTTGTTTGAATTTCATACATAAATATTTTATTAACTTTCCTACGGAATGGCATTATTCATGGTTGAATTAATTTATAAAATATGGCAGACGAAAAAGTTAATATGATGTGTATTTTATGGCTCATCAAGTATTCGAAGAAAACACAAATTGCCATTTAAAACAGAAAAATCTTACGTCCCGCGGTAAGGCCGGCTAGGCTAAGTGAGACAGTGATGATGAGAGATGAAAAAGTGAAATGAAATCTTTGAGTTTTACGTCCCACGGTTAAACCGGTTAGGCTAAAGGAGACGGTGATTATGAGAAATGAATGAAATGTGGAATGAAGAAAGTGGGAGGAAACGGGAGAACCCCGAGTACCCACGCACACGGTGTTTGTCCACCACAAAGTTCACTTGGCGGGGGCCGGGATCGAACCCGGGACCCCAAGCATAAGAGGTGAACGCTCTATCACTGAGCTACCACGGCCCCGATGAGAGATAAATGAAACAGTGGAATAAAGAAAGAGAGTGAACGGGAGAACCCCGATAAAACCCGCGCACATGGTGTTTGTCCACCACAAAACTCACTTGACGCGAGCTGGGATCGATCCAAAGACTCCATGCACCAAAGGTGAGCGCTCTACCATTGAGCAATTTGAAACAGGAATTAGAAGAAAGTACATTGACGAAACTTGTTAAACTTTAATTTTAGGTAACGGTTAACCTGTTAAACTTGAAATAAAATAACACGCAAAATGACGACACCAGCGATAAATGAAGCTAACTGTATGCTTGAATACTCTAGAACAGTGATCGCCAAACCGTCGATCGTGAGGTACTAGTAGCTCGCGAAGATATTTTCGAACTTTAATTCCTCCTCTGAACTGACGCTAACAACAGGGGGCGCTGACGACAACTAGCATTGTCAGTCTCATCTCACAGTTGATTGTATACGCGTGGTGTTGTGCACGTTATGTTTTCCGTGTGTATATTAGGCATTCGCTAACTACGATAGTTTCATTTCATATTCACTAGAAATGTAGCAGCTTAAGAGGACAAACTTGTGAAAGAAAAGAAACATCAGCAGACAGGGATGTGGCAAAGAACGTGTTATCGTTTATACATCTGCCGCGTCATTAAAAGGACACACGTCGAATATCTTATCTTCATTGTAGGTAAGGGTAACTTACGTTCTGTACCATTCATTTTAAATTGCTCTGTAGAGTATATATATCAGAAGGGACTGAGTTCTAATGCATTCTGTGTGAAGAGATTCTGTATAACAAGGTCTGAGCGAGGGCTCATGGTAAACATAGTTATATTACAGTTATATTAAATAATTATTCTGTTTCTAACTTTCTAATTTCGTTGAACTTATGGCGCTTGTATAAGTAAATTTATTAGAGAGTACTCTTCCTTCGAAAGGCCGAGCTCCCTCGTGGCTAAGCGGTTAGCGTACGCGCCTTTGGCGTGGGAGACCCGGGTTCGATTCCCGGCGGGAGCTCATGTGGTTCGGATTCCACGTTAATCAGTAGGTCCACGTCTCATATAACCTCACTGCTGAAAGGGACGCTAAACTAAAATTAACTCAACTTAACTCTTCCTTCGAAAATAATAGATTCCACTCGTAAATTGTGGAAATCTTTATCCTCAGATGCTTCACGTACATTCATTTTATATTTATTATTGTTATTTTAATTAATAAATAATCTATCAGCAACTTCAGTTTGATATATATTCTAATATTTCTCAGTGCTAGGTCGTTTGAATGTAAGTAAAACGTATACTGTAGCAACATTCCAGCTGTCATTTCAATTTAAATGTTTGTGGTTAAATTAAGGTTGCCAACACTCAGAGATAAAATTACTAGCATCCACTCATCATCATCAAGAGAAACGTATATTAATTTTAAACCTTGAAAAATATAATTACTGAGAATGACAAAAATACCGGTAAACTATCGACCAGTTGGCAACTCTGGATATTTTTTATAAGCTTGAATATGAAACAACACATATAAATTAAACAAATATATTTTCAGTGGATGAATTCAGTGGCAATTTCTTTACGTTTTCACTGGCAAACAAACAATTTAAGCATAATTTATAAAGGATATTCCGCAAAATACAACTTAAAATATTCTCCATGCTTTCACAATGTCTTCTGTGATTTTGTCCAAATCTGAAAGTACCAGCATCTTCCGGCAGATAAAAAATCATTCAAGTATATTGCTACAACAGAGCGAACAACTATTCCATACGTATTAACGCACGAGGCGCGAAAAAGTCAGGCAAATTGATCGCTAAGTGTCTGCGAGATCTACCAACATTTTTGCTCAATTGCACAGAGAGAGAAGCTTCCATGTCTGCAGAGGAGGAAGCAGTTTTAGTACTCGCTTGGAAAACATCTGTATTGACATTTCATAACGGTTTGCGTCAACGCAAATGTAAAATCTATTGCTTCCATCAACACAAAATTAATTGTACCTTGTATTTAGTATATTGTATTATATTCAGTAATTAAATTTTCTAGTATCTGCATTCAAAAATGTAAGGGAAAGAATAAATACTTAAATTGCAATATTTTACGTTTTCCATATGTTGTTTTGATACTACTTTTTTCCGTTTTTTGGATATTATCCTCTAAAATAGAGCAGATTAGATACAATAGGGCTAAACAAAAGAAATAATTGATTTGTATTTACATCCTACATCAGCAACGAAGCTATATAAGACAGAACGTACATTTAAAGTGCCATCTGACCATGGTAGTGCGTTCAATTCAAGACCTGATGAACCAAAAATACTTACTTTGACCACTGGACTAAAAAGAAAACCAAAAGGAAAAAAGTGCGGAGAATTTGTGACTGTAAGCTTGTGTTGATTATGCATGGTGGTTTTATATATCCTTATTATTAGAATGTTCAAGTTTTAATGCCGTATTCAAACCTTTCTACATCAGCGTGTCTGCTCAAAATATATCGTTGTCTGACGTTATTCAGAAAGCGTGAGAAAAAAGGGTTAAAGTATCCAAAGCCCATCTATTTATAGGAAGGATGTTGAAAGGGGAACTCTACAAAGTATATCTCAAATTTACACTGTATAAAACTACAGTCTACGTTAGTTTCAATGCTTTTTATTAAAAGAAACAACAAAAAAACAAAGAAGATAGATCCCTTCGGAATTTATTTTCTGAGTTCAGCCTTCACAGCTTCAGGTAAAATGCTTAACTTACAACTTATAATAGATAAATGATTATTGTGAAGACATTACTTATGGATAAATGATAAAATATGAAAGTATAATGCTTAGACTATCCAGGCTGTTAGACTGCAAACATTTTATCCTACATACATTGCAGTAAAAACATTCATAGTTTCAAGATACGCCACTGCAGTAATTACACAAAAAATGTTTAGTAATACTACCTCAAACACAGAAGTTATGCAATAGCAAAGATAAAGACCAGAGTAGAAAAACAAAAACATGGAACGTACATATAAGTGCGTGATATTGCCTGTATAATATGGTTGGAAATTTTAACTGTTCTCCGGGGATAGCGAAGGGAGTTACATAACCTACGTAAACCTGCCGGAGAGCCTTTCTGTATTTCCTTTTCTCTGCTGCTTGTAAGCAATAACTACGTTCATTAATTAAGACATCCTATCCGCTGCTCTCGCCTCTTTTCATGATGAAGCAATTTCATTACTGCGCTTTCGCTACTCCATAAAAGGGGGAAAAAGATGGGAGGTAAACAGTATAAAAGAACACGAACACATTTCTTATTATGTTCTAATAATAAGGCGCTGGAAAACATACACACTTTATATTTAGTTTAAAATTGCACTACGTACAATTTTTTTTAAATATCCTGACCACATTCCACTTTTAAAGATACCTGTACGAGTATCCATAATTTGAAGTAGATGAGTGAATTGCTTTGGCTGTTTAAGATTTATTTCAACCCAACATATCTAATAGTTCTACGTACGACTGTCAAAGGAAATCGTGGCCAGATTTCAACAACACTGTACGTAACTTGCTAATTCTATGTATCATCGTCATCATCATCCCTACCCAATCAGGAAGAAAAGACATCAAGTTTGACATTACTTTGCTCAGTGCTTATTGTTGTATCTCTGGCTATGACGGAGATCAATCTTACAGAAACCGGAAGCTGTGAGCTGAAATGTTGTCCTCGTAGTCTTACTTTCTTTCGGTGTTGCACAGCTATCGATATGGTGTAATATTTTTCAGAGTTTTGAAGTGGGCTTCTTCCTTTCCATTTACATTCTTGAATTTTGATTCTGACAACTCTGTAGATGTTGTCCATGCCGATTCTTGCGACGACAAATTTATTTCTCTTCATATGTTTGGACTCAAGGTAGCAGTGCAATTTCAGAGTTTGCTCAGAGAGAGGTCAAATCCTATATTATAGTAGATTTCCAGAGTTTTCGTAGATATATTGTTTTGTGGATTAATGTGTATACAAATGTCAAACGGAAAGGGAATAATTGCCACCACTGAGACTCCAAATGACACCCTTGACTCGAGGAGTCCGGAACTAAGTGAAAGATTGCTAATATGTTATGGTTTCCTCTTGCTGTGATCCAAAAGTGACGTCGAAGCCATCTGTAGTGATGGCTACTAATTCCTATTCCATACAATAGCTATAAAATCTAAGAGTCAATGCAATGATTGCTTAATTCAAAGTATGACGTTCCTTTTTAGCACAGAGGCTATATGAAACAAAAACCTACGCTTATGTGAGGTCCAAACCATCTGATAACTAACTGGTTATTGAAACTGGGTGTTCCACGCAGAAGTTACATATGCTAACTACACATTTATTAGAAAGCTCTCGTTCCGACACTATGATAAGCAGCACACTACCTTAGTCTACTACTATTTTCAGTATACTTCCTCAAACAATCCGTTAGAGTTCTCTTAAACATAAGAGGATACAGAAAAACGTTACAGTAGATTTCTTTGTGAAGATAATCAAGAAGAAAATTTTTTACATTTTATAATTAAGATTTGAAAATTCAGGCATTTTCCAGAATAACGTTGTATAGCTCATTTCAGTGAACTCGAGGAAAACGACAAAAACTGAAGTAACTTTTCATATACAGCAATGCGCAAAGTCTGAGAGCGTACTAGGGGCATACTTTTGGCAATAGAGAAACCATTCTTTCAGTATATGCCAGTTATGTTCTGTAGAGCAGTATTTCATTGGCAACTTAAGATAAGCCTAAACTGTGTCAAACAGCGTTATTTAGGGGAATCCTTCAGAGATCTTAGACCATCACCAATATATTTTTGTTTTTAAGAAAATGAGTTAAATATCTAAATAAAGACAACAGTTTAACATGTGAAATGATTAAAGATCAGTAGCTGTAGTAGAATGCTGTGTAATATTTTGCCATTTATGCAAGGAATCATAAATAAATTCCATTTATTGTGATCATTAACCATATTTTACATTTTATGGTTGCTTCTTAAACTTCGTTAAGAAATGTTCAGTTGTTTGCTTGTAGAAATATATAAGGTAAAATCAAGTTAGCTCTTTACCAAAATGATTTCGACTTCCCTTATTTTGTTGTTCTGGATATAAGCCTGGATTACCTTAGACCAAAGACTGAACTTTGATGAAGACTTGTGGAGGAGTACTGTACTTGTTAAGAAGTAAACCGGAAATGTGTTAAAATGATCTGAACACATAAACAATAATAATATAAAATGTTGGAATAGTGTAAGATTGGATGAAATTCGATGAGTTTTCAAGAACGGGAAGAGAGGGGCAATGCCAAACGAAGTGACGAATTGAACATCACCCGCCAAATAAATATACCGAAGGAAGCGTAAGTAAAATTAAGCAGTCATTAGCGCTAGCCAGTGCGTTCGAACACATGTGTACAACAATCTCATTTTATTTATGAAATCAAGTAGAATGTTACTAATATAAGTTTCAATTTACGTATTGATTACAACACTGATAAAAGAAACCTTGTCTTTCAGATGTTAACTACAGTCAACTAACTTAAACGTTTTCGAGGAGGCTTTTCAGAAATGTTCTCCACTGATACAAGTATTATTGGTATTGTAGTAGGAAAGCAAATATCTAACATCTGAATTTAAATTGAAACGTAGTAAGCTTCACCTGTAATCACTAGAGTGTACAGGGAAAAAGAAGAAAAAGAAAAATCGCGGTTTCATGTTCAGTAATGACATGTAAACACGCTATGATTCGTTTAAGGCGCAACAGAAAATTACGTCAAGAGTTTTTTTTTTTTGCCAGTGTCGTTGTAGAGGAAATGGGAATTACATCAACCTCGATATTATTTATGTATCTGTCTATAAATATACATAATTGCCTCTCTCTATCTCTCTCGATATTATAAAGCAATCAAACTAACTGATGATCGGTTTGCAAGCTATTCATAATCTACATAAAGCAACAAAAGAAAATCAATACAGAACACAAAACGAAAGAATTCGTGTAAAAATAAAACAAATGATAACATTTCAGTAGCAAATGTAATGCCACAGCATATTTGTTGAACTAATACCAAGCTTGACACAAGAAATGTTCGTACTAATGATTGATATTAAACTATTTCAAATGTATATATATCACACATATATATTATATTACTATTTAACTACATGAAAATTTATAATTTAACCAAATTACAAGGTATAATTTAACTCAGTAGTATTTAACTTGTTTCCGCTATCTCTTATGACAATTTTCCATTCAAACGTATACTCCAGTTTTAAACTATCCTTAGTGTAAATGATACGTAATTATAACGAAAATATATTATATAATTTATTACTTATTAATTAAAATTTCAAGCAGGTGATATTAACTAAACAAAATTTCAGCTGCAAGATTTTATAGCTGCGGTAGACGGTACAGTCATCAGCAGTAGATATTATTAGAAATAGATCAGGGATTAGTTACCATCTTCAGTTTGAAAAACACGTACTTTTTAATCAATTGTATACCAATGTATGTCATTTATTCATCTGCCTAGTTTTCGACAAAAAGCATAATAACAGCTACAAAATTTTAAAATCATCAATTTTAGGACCGCTTTAAATGGTATAATAGGGTATGGTAGGGTAGGGTAGAATATAGTAAGGTAGAGATAAGTAGGGTAGGGTATGGTCAGGTTAGCTTAAGGTTAGGGAAGTTTGGATCCATTTTGTTAAGAATACCAACTGGAGCGTCTCTATACATCTGTAGTCATGTTCAAAATACAAACGCTCGTTACTTTCTCACAATCCAACCATGTGGTAGCCTTGCGCAAAGTAGTTCGCTACTCTTGCCAATAGTTCTGTGTTTTTAACTGCTTATAAAAATACACATAAGCTCTTTTTACATATTATCAAACACACAAATGAGTAAATTATCCATTTATTTCCGATAAATTTTCAAAATGTTGCTAGAAACGGACGATCAACCTTGGAACTTTACCCCAATGTATTACGTATTAGAGAACACGGAGCTCTTGTGTCAGTGGAGACCTCTTCCCTCCAAAGCAAAATCTCAGACCACGCTGCTGAAATACATGGCAATATAACTTCCTTCTGGGAAAAATGAGTTCATTAACATTCACGAAATACTTACGAATTATACTTAGGTTTATTTTAAGATTAATTCAGATGAAGCTAATTTGAGTAAGACTGACTATACTTAGTTTTAATACTTTTTGAATTTATGAGTTTTGCATGTTTAAGAACATCAAAAGACCATAAAAGACGTCACATACGCTAGATGATGTAACGCTCGAATTGTTGGTAGGTACGCTAGGCCACACAAAATGCATATATCTACCCCTGTATACATTCTTTTTTTTGTAAACGTAAGGTGAGTTTAGATATGCATCGTATACTCCTTATAGATGCCAGCCCTGGAAATGTCTTTTTATTTGGCCTAAAAACCATGACTGAAGCAGATGTCGAATGCACAGACCATCATGAAAGATTAATCATCGTAATATTGCCGTTATGTAATGAGTTATCTATGATTAACACAGAACGGAGCCCACATAGGTGGTATTGTAGTTATAGTAGTAACTAACTTTTTTTTTAGAACTTTAGATATTGACAATTTTTTTACCAATATTTATGAACATTATGTTTATGATGAAGAATAGAGATTTTGAATAATTTTAATGCTCCGAGTGTAATTTATGCTTATTTGTGTTTGTTGAAATGTCTGAAGTACTGTATCATGACTAAGCAATGACAAATATGAAGTGAGTACGTACCTTGGGCTTAAGGAGGTTGATTTAATAGAGGTATTCCAGATGATACTCTTTAGTATAACTCTAATGTTTAGAATCGATACTAAGTAGTTTAACGTAGTCCATTCTTTATTACAGGGAATGCGGAGGTTCAATGGTTGGTTGATCACTTATGCCTGGTTCAATCCTAACTCTCGCCAACTGTGTTTTGTTTTAAACAAACACTGTGTGCATATGTCTTCTAGAAGTTCTCCTTTTTCCTTTCATTTCTTTCATTCCACTATTAACATCATTCATCTCATTATGTCGATCTCTCTTGCTTGTGGATAATCATGAGATAGGTAATGTACTCTTCTACAAAATCATCCCTCACTATATTATATCATCTCCAACTGGATCACAGGAACACGCTAACGGCACTAGCACTTTTTTGTGTGGTAATTAATGGATTTAGCGAAGCTTTATGTGCGATAATTCGCTACGATTTGAGTGTGAATACTTGAGTTCTTGAAAGAGCAACAACGGAAAAGGTAAATCAAGAGAAAGTGGAGAAAAAAGAAATAGATATGTGTGGAACGAGAAGGAAAAATATAAAGGAAACATGTCAACAGAGAAATCGAGAAAAATACAGAAAAATAAGAACGAAAAAGAGTGCAAGATAGAGAAGGATAAACAGAAAGAGAAAAACAGAAGTAGATAGATAAATAATGACAAAGAAAACAAAAAGAAATGGAAAAATAGGAGGAGAGAGATAGAGAGAGATGAAAACCGACGAGAATGAGATTGGAATTTAGGTAGGAAGGGAGAAAGGAAAATGAAAGAAAAATGTGGGAAGTAAAAGAGAAGGAAAAGCGGAGAACTGGCAAGGCAAAGGCAACAGTGACAAAAGAAGAAAACATAGAGACAGAGTATGATAGAAAACGAGAGAGTTAGAGAGAGTAAAAGGTAGTAAGCGAGAAGAGAGAGAGGTAGAACGATAGAAGAATAGAAGGAAGATGGAAAGAGGAAGAGAAACACACAAACACACACACACTATATATATATATATATATATATATATATATATATATATATATATATATATATATATATATATATATATATATATTCCTTTACACCTTAGAACATTCCCACTCTTACAGAAAAGGAGAAATCGTGTCGTTACAGGGACATGGCGTCACTCAACGGTTGAACTTAAGAAATTGCTCGTTCCGCTTGGTTCCATCAGAATTCTTGTGACTAAGCAGCATGTCTTTTGGGCTGGTTTTAAGCGAATAATAAGCCGTGTGTGTCCCACCACAGAGTGAACTTAACTAGAAGCGAACAAAGGGAAATGCGATTATATTCTGAAATGAGCCTTTTTGAATACGGAACAAAGATAAGTAATGTCTTAAAGCAAAGAGGTAGAAGAAAAAAGAACGGATTCATTTCCCTTCTTTTATAAATAACTTCAAAGATTACAGCTGAGGTAACCTGGTGGTGACATTCAGGACTTTAGAACATCCTCAGAAAGGAAATTAATCTCTTAAGACAGAAACAAGTTCAATTTGTTTTTAGTTCATTTATTCCACTATTAAGCCTTTCTAAAATTCTTTCCTAAAAAGCAAGAATTTCAGGTTTCCTTGGTAATTAAATAATTACTTCCTTTAACTCGTCAGTGTCGCCGCTTGACCATACGAACTGAAGAGTATTTAAATTTTGTTATTTTAGCTCACATTCCCAAAGTAAATTCCAAGACTTAAAAGAAACTACGATTTCAAATATGTTAAAAGAGTTAGAAGTTAAGCCATTTCAAAAATTGTACTACAAACGTCAGTGTAACATAGTGGTGTAGGACGTATGTGAATAAGGGGACGTCGTTATTACGTAGGAAGGTCGGCACTTAGGGGTTAATTAGATTGTGCACTATTCATTCATTAATTGTAGACTGAATATAAAATTCGTGCTAAGTGCTAAAAATGGAAAAGTTCGGTTTAATGTAAAAATGTTGCCTATGTGCCTAGCACTGTTCAGTGAAAAACTGGCTATGAAGTATTCACTGTGGTAGTTGTTCAAGTAATCCGCCGAAGAACGTGCGTGCCTGTATGTCCCTTCAGTTCTGAAGTAACATCTGAGCTGTTTACTCAATATTTTCGTTTTGGCCCTTAGCACGGATTTTATATTCAATTATTTATGAATAGACACAATAAGCAGTGTTGGTGGATTGAACAAAAGACCTAACAATCATGTTATTAGCAAAAATTGTGCGTTTTATACTAATTTGACGATTATGAATCCGATGAAGCTATTTTAAAACATATCCGTCCATGCAATCAGTTCATGACTTCAAAGTTGCGAATCATTGAAATACTGTTAATGATAATGGTAAAGTACCCACGTTTGGATATATATATATCTAATTATGTTTTTATACTAATTTGAGGATTATGAACCCAAAAACTATTTTTAAACATTCCGTCCATGGCTTTACAAGAAAAATGACATCAAAGTAATGAAAATGAAAAATGACATCCATGTAACCCTAGAACAGTAACCTCAAATTTGGGATACACTAGAGCATTCGGAAAAAGACCTCCGTTTTCGTATGTGCGTGAAAGGGCCGAGTGGAGTGAGGTCAATCCTGTAGTGCTGTGTGAGTAGTTCAGTCGTCAGTGAACAAGGAAGGAGAAGGTTGTGTTGAAGTTCACTCGTCCGATATAGCAATTGAAAATGAACGCTCCATTAATAAATGAAAAATCTGCCAAATGTGAAGTTTGTGCGATAATATGATTTCTGAGTGCGAGAAAACTTTCGGCAGTTGCAATCTATCAAGAACTCAGTGGTGTTTATGGACCAAACATAATGAGTGAAGGTGTCGTACGTGTATGGCATCACATGTTTAAAGACAGACGAACTAGCGTGGATGATGTGGCAAAAAGTGGGTGTTTATCTGGAGTCAGCAATGAACTCATGGAAGAAATTGGCAAAACTGTCCGTGAAGTCCGTCGGTTCACGATATCTGAACTTTCTGCTCTATCTTCATGCACTGGCTTGCATCGCATCGTTTCGACAGTGACAATTCTCTTCACAATGCTGTTAGCGTTTGGCTTCATTCCTAGGTGGGAAATATTTCTTTTCTTTTCTTTTTTCTTTTTTTCTTTTTCTTTTTCTTTTTTTTTTTTTTTTTTGCAGAAGAAATTTCAAAGCTCGTAAAACGTTATGACAAGTACCTCAATTTAAATAGTGAATATATTGAAAAGTAATGTAATGTTGTACTTTTGAAATGTGTCTAATAAAAGTTTTGTATCTATTAGTGTATGTCATTGATAACCAAACTGTGTTTTCTTCGAATTGCCCTCGTAAATAAATATATCAACTTTTACGTAATTTTTCTCCTTACTCCATGGACGAATATGTTTAAAAAATAGTTTCAGTGGATTCACTATCCTTAAGTTAGTATAAGAAGTGAAATTAGAAATGTACCGAAGCGTGAGCAATTCTATTAATAGCATAAGTACTACCTCAAAGATCTCTATTTTGAGGCAATTTTTTTATGACCGCACTCACAGAATATGTTTAAAAATGGTTAAATTGGATTCGGTATCTGAAGTTAGTATAAAAAGCACAATTTGAAATTTATCCAAGCACTGAATAGCTACCAGGACTTAGAGTTAAATTGCACTTACCCGGTTATGACTATCCTGATTATGTATATCTGATAGCGAGCAATATAAGGACAATAGAATGAAATATAGAGGTTTTTCTAAATACTTGCAGGGACAGTATTCACAAGTAAATGCAAAGAAAAGGAAATGCATAAAATATGGCTGTAACTGTAATACTGAAATTTATGGTTAAATTAAAATATCAAGTAATACTTTCTACAAAGTGGATACTTTCAAATATCTAGGATCAACATTAATAGACCATCCAGAAAGAAATTAAATGCCGACTGAAAGCAGGAAATTCTTGTTATTACACAGTCAAAGCCCTTTTGACTTTGTAAATTCTGTCGAAGAATTAGAGGCTTAAGAGATTTCAAACAATAATAAATTTTGTTGTGCTGTATAGTTGTTAAACATGGTCGCTTATGTTGAGGGAAGAACACAGAGTGAAAGCATTTGAGAACAAAATCTTGAGGCAAATATTCGAATTGAAGTTTCATCTGAAATGGGAACAGTGGAAACTTCATAACAAGGAACTGTTTAGTTTACATAGTTTACCTAATACTTTTAGTGTCATTAAGTCTAGAAAGCTTAGGTGAGCAGGTCATGTAGCAAGAATGGAAGAAAGTAGTTTTAAGTGGAAACCCAATTAGAAATGGATTTTTAGGAAAATCTGGGCGCACGTGGGAGGACAATATTAAGATGAACTTGCAGAAATAGTAATACAAAGTTTAAATTGGATCCAATTTGTTAAGGACAGAAGTCCATGGAGAGCTTTAGTGAATGTGGGGTGGAACATCCGGGTTTACACAATAGACTTAGTTAGTTTAGTGGACAGTTTTACTACTGGCATGATTGTTAGATCTTTCCCTGATCTAGGAAAAAAATATTATAATAATTTAGCAAATAGGAAAAAATAAATTCTTCAGCTCAAGTCCAAGGAAATAGTTGCGTTAAGTTGCAGCAGAATTTAATGTCCCCAATTTTTCTTTTACTTTATATTCAGAAGAATCGATGACTTAAGTCTCTTTTTTCTTATGGAGCCTGTCTTTCTTGAGATATTGAACGGATTTTCTATTTCCGTTCTTGTACCACTAAGGAGAATGACAGTATGTGGAGATTTGACAGGTCAAAGTGATCGAATGTCAAGCGCTTCTTTCGATGCACATATTTCGTACCTATGAGCTTCGTGATCTTACTTCCTGTATATGTTTTATGACTTGAGTAGTTAGCCAAGTAAGAACGTCTCTGCCGAAGAATTACAGTATGTTTATTTATTTGTTCATTTGTTTCAATAGAGGTAAAATTTCATTCTAGCGAATCTCAGAACAAACGAAGACTAGAAATAATTTCTCATTGATATTGACAAGCACAACCTGATTATTTTATTTTTTGAACAATTTTATCATTATCATATACCGAAATCCAAACTTTTATTAGCATGCATGAATTACTATCATGTGCAGAAAGATCAAATTTTACACACTACGAAAAATGTAACTGAAAAGGGATCTTTTTTGCTGTGGTTTATGTAATATTTCAATTAGAAAATCTACTATACTTGCTCCCAGAAACCGAGCATATATACTAGTCGTCGTCGTTAAATTGTATCTATACATAACACCAGGAATACCGTTGATATTCTAAGTTTGTTAAATTGAATTAGATGTTCAAGTCCTGTATATCAAAAGTTCCCTTTCAAGTTAGTTGTATACTTCCAAACTATGCTATGCTTAGGTACGGGAAGTCTTAGAAGGACCGTGCCCGTTCATACGTCTCTCAACAGGTATCATAGCCAAGCGAGCTTTGTGGTGGACAAACACCGTGTGCGTGGGTTTTCTTGGGTCTCACGTTCCCTTCCACATTTTCATTCTACCATTTCATTCATTTCTCATCATCGCCGTTTCCTTTAGCCTAGCCGGCATAATCGTGAGACGTAAAACTTCAAGATTTTATTTCATTTCATTTTTTGTATTATATATCCATTTACATGCATAGCATGTTGTAAAACTTTTCTTCAGCATTTCTACTTATTGTAAAACTTTTCTTCAGCATTGTCCCAGAATACATTGTCTCACGTAACAGCAAAAGTTAAAAATATATAACAAATAAAACTGTGTCTTTTGCTATGAAGGGTTCCGTGTTGCATGTGCAATAAAAAATATTAATCCTCTGCTCTCAGCTAACATTTTAATTCCGCATGTATCTCTATATCCATGTGGTCAAACATTTGGTGGTGAATTTCATTTTGGGTAATGTCTTCATCAACAGCTTTGGCTTTAGTGTGAGATCTTCATTTTGTTGATGAGAAAAAATCCAATAAAAAAGCCTGCGAGGTCGTTGAAAATATTTGATAAAGCGAAGGGCAATTGCAAATTAAACGTTTCATTATTCAGGAAGCACAGATATGCTGCTTGGTTATTTCAAAGAGTTTGTTCCGTAGTTAGTTGTTTGAGTGTATATTTGCCTCCGTGGTTACGTAAGTGGGCTTTTGTGTGACATCCACAGACAGTGCTTTAGAGACAATATACACATACATATACATGCATGTGTATGTAATACAAACAAAGGTCATTTATGGGCCATAAAAACCCAGCCGCTGTTACCGAAATATAATCAACAGCCACGAGACTTGTATCTAATTATTTACCACAGATGAGAATTTTAAATTATATTATATGCAATTTCGTAAAATAGTAACTTTTGTGCTATGACTTGTTATTACTAGGCTATCAAAGTTTCATAGTTAACATTATGTATTTTTAAAAGTGCTAATGTGTAAAATAATGACAACAGTTGAAGCTATTTTCTTTTGTTCTTTTTGCTGTGAAGCATGTTAAAAAAAGTTATATTCCTGAGTCGTAATTCTTTCATGTACTGCGATTAACTGTGTATAATATATATATATATATATATATATATATATATATATATATATATATATGTGTGTGTGTGTGTGTGTGTGTGTATGTATGTATGTATGTATGTATGTATATATATATGTATATATATATTCAAAGTACAACGATCTTCAGTATAACTAGAATGTAGTTCTCCTTGCTTCGTATACATAATATTGACCAAGGTTTAATTTTGTACTTAACAGTATGTGAAACTACATTTCCTGTTAATTCCACTGATGTAATTTTTCTGGATAGAACTAAGTAAAACTCCTTGATATTAATTTATTAAACCTTGTTCAGCTGGAGAAATTTGCCTTGGATTTTTTTCTCATACAATCTTTAGTACAGAAGGAGACGAAAACAGGGTAATTAATAAATAAAAAGCCACAGCCATTACTACGTTTTTTGATATTGTTTTAAAGACGAATTACTATGCATTGTGCCACTCACAAGGCTACCGATGAAAAATTGTTGAAACAGTTTCTACGTTAAAATAGGTGGCAAGTAACAAATTTTATATATATATAGTGGCGAGTCCAAGGGAGGGGCTATAGGGGCTACAACCCCCCCCCCTTGAAGCTCAGATATACACTGGATAAAATGGGCTTCAATCCTGCTTTACACTGGATAAAACGGCAAAATATGGTTTAGCCCCTCCCTTGATCATATCCTGGATCCGCCCGTATATATATATATATATATATATATATATATATATATATATATATATATATATATATATATAAATAATTTATAATTTTTAGTAGGTAGAGAAGACATAATGTCTCCGTAGAAAATCTCAGAAAACAAAAGTTAAAATTTGTTCTGAATACGCCAAATGGTGTGCCGTCTCTATCGTAGATAAACTTTCTGACGAATAGAGCAACAAACATTTTTCGCACATAAGATGAAAAACAAAGTAATTAAAAAATATAAGAAGTAAATTCATCTCAACTATGTAAATATAATTATAAAAAGATATAAAGTTATAGATAAATAGATATAGAAATAACGAACACGGTAGGAGTAAATACTGATCAGTGTAAACTAAGGAAATAGTAACAAGACTAATTAAACTATATTAATACATACTGCAAAATGATTTACTCATATACATTTTTTATGAAGTTACGGCAATTAAAAATTGTTTTTCTCACCTTTTGAACTTCAAAATGGAGATAGTTTAAAGACATTGTAACGTTATCAATTTTGATGTTAATATTAAGCAAAATGGATTTATTATTAGGTGTGTAATAAATACTTAGTTGAAGTAACAATAAAATAATACAGAATGAAAGAAATTATTAATGATGAAAAACATGAAACTGCTTCTGATAATTTCCAACTGAATGTCCAGTATGCGTTACTACTTATTAAATTAACGGAAAAACAGGAAGGGTTTATAAAATGTAGACAGCTTACGGGGAAATTAACGACATACGTATTAGGAAAACGATCGTTTAAAGTGATACTTGGCTTCAGGCAACATACTTGCTAACAGACTGCGATAGCCGATATATGCAATATATTTAATTTTAATCACTGCTTCGTAATTAGTTTAAAGTAAATTTAACTTAAATCAAAATGTACAGTGTTGTTTGTTAGCCGCATAAGGAACATCGAACTTAAACTGATAGCGACATCTGATGGTTGTTTAAGTGTTTGATTAAAAATGATTCGTGAATACATTCTGAGTTTACGATTGTATTAAATTAAAATAGCACTTTATTAACTTAGCTTAATTAACGTACGCATGTCAAGGTTTTAGTTTGCTGGAAGTATATATAGTCCGAATGTCCTGTACGGAAAATTTACTGATGCGTGCAAGTAAATTTGTCCGTAATGAACCCATCAGTTCAGTACCCTAACTTTCCTTTTTTTTTTTTTGTATAGTCTTCTGAATGTATACGGTAAAGCAACCGTACACACTACTCCTGACCTAATGTCTTAATTGTTACAGTACAGAAATGAATTGGAGCCTACCTTTGTGTGAATTACTAAGGTATGCAATGACTAAATCGGAATTGGTAAAATGTTATCTTCTCATTGAAGCTAAAGTTGTAGAAGAAAATCGGTTCCATTTAAATCATAATCATAGACACATAAGTGACGGTAGAAGCAAAGGCTACGCCTGATTGTCCTAAGAGCATACAGAATTTTTGTCGAGCAATAATCAATTTTAAACAGCTTAACGTCTTTGTATCTTGAATGCCTCATTTATATGTATTTTAACTACTTTTACCTAAACTTCTGTGCAGGTGTTTGGAAGGAAAAGTGCATAATCTTTTGTATACTGAATATATAAATGAAATGAACGTTCTACGTCTTCTTTTCACGAGAAAATAGCTGAACTTGAAGGTGCCGAGATTGAAGGTAATCCATGAAATAGTTCTTAAGATTTTTACCGATCGGACGTACGTACAGACAACCAGGGTAAATACATAAAGGAGTTTTGGTAAACCAAGTACCTTAAAACCAACCATTACCAATTGGTCGAGATATGACATAGAAGCACGCTTTTACAAACTGAAAAAGAGCAGAGAGAACAGGTAGGCCGAAGGAGGAGAGAGGTTGGGTTATGAAAATGGAATAGAATACATGTTGGCGTTGTACGAGTAGTTATGCATCCATAAGTAGTAGAAGTGTTCATGGATTACACCACTGATGAAAGCTTTAGAGAGTATAGCTTCAGAGTGTATAGTGTTTCATCGTAACAGCTAGCGTGGTTATCATACAACATCTGTTTTTAGTTTTACACAAAAGATCATTTTTCTCAACTTCTTTCAAAAACTACACATCAGAATATAAACTTATCATATCATTTTGTTCAGCGCAATGAGATCTATTGTTTAGTATGTGTCCCATATTTGAACATTTTGTTTCGTTAAACGCTACTAAAATTGTAGAATTTTGGAGTCGTACAAAAAGATATATCATTCGGTTAGTGATGTTTATCACTTTGAAATTTAATGTCGAGACTACATGAGAGATGAACCGTGTTAAGCGTGCACTCGATTTTGTATGGGACTAAAGAGTCTGGCCTTTTTGCACTAAAAGAGTCAGCCCTAATCTTTTATTGGTTAGAAAAGCACTATCTGTCTTGTTAACGTATAATTTTACAAGTACTTGTTAGATACATGATGAATACAAGCAAGTTGTAAATTGCTTGCAGAAGTACCTTAGTTTTCTGTTTCACATTTTACGTAATCTACGTAGACAAGTGAATAAAGGGACATATCTCACAGAGGAACAAACATACAGTCATGCAATTATTTATTTATTTTCCTAGGAAAATATAGCAAGAACTGACACGTGTATTCTTCTTTTTATTGGATCTTTTTGTTCTGTTTCATGTTGTGTAAGACAGCTTACAGACACATCAATATCACGGAACTCAACTGTGGTATTGACATTTTCCTAAATTACGAAATAGAAGTACTCGTTATGTACTTTGAGGCGAAGATTTCTTTGTCAACAAACATAGAAGCTAGTTAAATGGACTGTGCAATGTAAAATTGAAAGTTCCAACGAGGGTTGGAAAGACGATTATGAGAGCGTATTAGTAATTTTAAGTTCAACTTTTACTTTCGAAATTGATTTCTTTTTAAAGTACAGCTAGTTGTCATATACACGTAATCAATAATCGATATATAACCGAGAGAGACATAACCAATCTATCGATGGCCTAAGATAACATCGCATCCAGAGTAGAGAACGCTTTGTATCATGCAAAGTGAATAAAGGTGGGAAATATTATATGTGTCATATGCAAAACCACTTTTACCCATATTATTGCAAGGCTATCTGATAACATTTATTGACCAATGGATTGGAATAAATCTATGGATTGGAATGTATAATTCGAACAAAAGTCCATTCCCCTTGGAAACTGTATTGAAAACAATAGTAAAAAAATAGTGGGAATTTTGAACGTCCTGTTCGGGTAATTCGAAGTAATACAGTACAAGAATCTTTAAAGTTAAACTGTTTGCTTATAGAAGAATGCAGTTACAATTGGTTTTCAGTTATCGAAAGGCAGCCGTAGAGAGTGACACCACAATTTATCTGATGAGAGGATAATAAAGGCGACATCACGTTGACGTGTAGAAATAGTGTCAAGTATAGAATCTCATTTGAAGCTTCCTAAATGTTTGAAAATTCTCAATTCGATGACCTATTCTTAAGATGATTTATTGGATGCAGTGTTACCAGGTTGGGATACAAGCAGCGGAATAGGCGATCTTTAAAGTGCCATTGCTACAAAGATTTCAAATTGAACGACATACCTCTTTGGGCTCCTTTTAATTATCTACAGGCTATAAGATATATGCTATTTTTTTCTTACGTATGAAATCACGCGTTATTAGTTTTATATAATACAATAAAAGTTTTGCTTGTTGAGTATTCTATTTACAATAAACAATAGTTTTACTGAAACTAAAATGTCATATACTAGTTCAATTCTTGTTTTAGTATTTTTTAATTTCCAGATGTGACAACTAGATTTCAGTTAAACTTGCGCTGTTGCAGTATTACTGAATGTGTTAATGTCTCAATTAATGCCTCGGCCTAATAGTTATGCAGAGATGAGTAAACATGAACATCGCAAATTTAAATGTGTTACTGTGTTGTCCATATTAACATAATGTGGAATGAAGATACAATAGATCTTCGAAAATTCATAGTTCCCCTATAAAGAGTTTAGCAAATGAGCAGCGGAAGTAAGGGGTAACAGTGAATAAATATACTGTAAACTTTGTAAACTGTATTTCAGAGATCATAAAACTGACTTAATTAAACATGTTCCCTTGAAAATCAGAAAAGTTGGTCATTTTATATTATCACCGTCTGCTCAGTTTTTTGCACACAGCAGTTCTAGTGCAGCTGACGTAGTGTAGTTTTCCGTAACGCACCACTGCCAACAGTCAAAAATTGCGATCACCGACTAACGATTGGCAACCCAGATGTCTTACATCTGACATTTTTGTTTGGGCTACAAAGTTCAAATCCACTACTTTTGGAAAAGAACTTCTCTACTTTTTAATTTTCAGATCTGGCAACACTGATTGGATGCTAACCAAGTGTTACTCATAACGTATTACACGTAGTAAATGCAATTCAAAGTTTTGTTGGTAATGGAAAAAACAATCAATTCAAACCAAAAGAAAATCACGAACTTCTTTAAGTAAGAATCGGTAATTAAGATTATTACTCGTATAAGTGGGTTTATTTCTTAAATCACAGTATGTGCTACTGAACTTTTCTATGATATGTGTGACTTAATTTATGAACGTCGTTTGCTTGTTTGTGCTATCGTTTAACGCAAATAATATGCTTCCTTAAAGTAAACTCTACACTGCTAGAGTAAAGTAAACTGTACTCTACTTTTTTCCATGTAGATACACTGGTTTTGTTGCTTAGGCCTTTATCAATTCACATACGTGTATTTTTAATTGGATAATTCGACTTTTGTGTCAATTTGGATGTTGAATAAAAACGTTCCGCTGTATTGTCTTTGGACAATATTTTAGATGGACAGCAATCAAAATTTAAGAGTTAATCGTCTATCTTTTATATATAACTCACTAACCATACTGTGTACTACCGTCTAGTTAATGCCGCAATGGAAAGTCTCATAAAGGTATACGCCAGTATCAGACACATCTTAATTGGTAGTGTGGTTAATGCATAGTATCAAGTTTTAGACTAAAGAAAGCTTTTCCCGACTTTCTCAACAACTATGCGTGAGGATTTACACTCACGGATATGCATATCTCTTTGTTCAGCTTTATATCTTTAGAAATTTTGTTCCGTTAAACTATATTTATTGATTCGGAGCTCAAGCCGCCTGAACCACTCAACCACCTATCGAACTATTGCTTAATTAATGGATGCTGCCATTGCATATACGTTATTTAAATACATTTCAAATAAATCAATTTAAATTGAAATGACAATGCAGAGCGAAAAATGTTATATTTGCATCGAATTTACACAGCTGTCCAACATGTAATAGCTCTACTTACAAGGAAAGGACATGAACCTATAAACGGAATTTCCTAATCAAACCTAGTACATTCGATAAACATATGTTCATGCACAAAAAGTTAGATGCCATGGACAACGGAGTAAATCCCTGGGGCCCATTGACCCTGATAGTATACAGAAAATCGTAGATTCGCAGCAGAATAGATATGAGGAAAAAGCTTGTATACCAATATTCCTCATATTCCTCATTCCCCTCATATCTATTCTGTCTATCAATACAAAACTTGGTATACACATGTCTTATCCCTACACTATTTTTCAGTTACATTGGGATTGTGTGCTTTTATCCGGGGCCACTCGAGCGGGGTCCCAATTTGATGGGAGGGGTTTCTGGAGGGAATTTTTCCGACTTTCTCCCAATTTTCCGTGTTCGAGTACGTTATGTGTCTCAATACATAGCACCTCTGGAAAGCTTGCTTCATGCTGAAGAGAATGAACTATAAACTATAACTTTCCAATGAACAGTGTTGATGCAATAGCTATTTTACTGCGAGCCTATGATTTTCTTTATACTAACAGGTCAATGGGCCCCAGGGACTTAATCCGTTGTCCATGGCACCTAACATTTTGTGCATGAACATCAAATGGACTAGGTTTGGTTAGGAAGTCCCGTTGACAAGTTCACGTCCTTTCCTTGTTAGTATGGAAGTGCACCAAATTTAAAGTTGCGAGATTTGACAACAAACAAACGAACAGAAATATAATTTAATATAATCACTGCAACAATAACATGAAAGTGTAACAATAATTAAAAACAAACATTTCAATTGTTACATATTTATCTCTGTAAATCTTTTACGAATTTATTCTGTTTTTGTGGTGAAAATGGTGCAAATTGATTGGAGTAAATAATTTGAAGCTAAGTGGGAGATTTTTATAACAAATACTTTGTAAATTTTTTCACAGGCATTTTTTTTTCCAATGTTGAGCCGTGAGGCTGGATAAATATACTTGTTTATTTATTTATTTATTGATATGTTTGTACAGCATTTTTGTTAAAAGCTTTTATATTTTTAGATCAATATTTACATACGTTTAATGTATTTGAATGAAGAGGAAAGGAAACGGTTTGCATCATGTAAACATGTTTTTCAACAATTTTTGAAGAGCAATCGAACCAACTTCGAACGCCTATAAATTGAATCCTTTTTAATAGAGAGATGGATAGAGAGAGAAAGAGAGAGAGAATGAAAGAGAGAGAAATAACCGATCGATCGAACATCTGAGATAGGATCACATCCAGAGTAGAGAACGCTTTATCATGCAAAGTGAATGAAAGTGGGAAATATTATGTGTGTCGTACGTAAAACAACTTTTACCGATATTATTACAAACTTATCTGATAACACTTATCGACCAATACAGCTCTCAACTCCATGGACTGTAATGTATAATTATGTACACGTAAATGTAAATGCTGATGACAGCAGTGTACTGACAAATAAATAGCAGACTTGTATGTAACATTTATATCTCGTAGATATGATTTTTTTTTTATTTTTCCTCTACACAACTTTGGTCAATAATATATTTTACTGCAGTAGCTATGTCTACTTATTATTGCGACCAACAAATAAGAATGCGATAAAATGTATAACTCTTCAAAAAATAGACAAAGGTTAGTACTTTGTTCCACAAGAGTGATCTCAACATTTGAGTTTGTAAAGTTTTTCAAAATAATAGAAATTTTGAGAAAAAAAGTGTCACTGGTTTGATAAGACTAAATCTGATTAACATGTATGAAATTGACTTTAAAAATTGTAAGAGATGAATTTGAAACTCTTTTACCAAAATTCAAGTTTGATGTGCAACACAAAGCTCCCGAAATAAAAATGGGATTTAATAATTTTACATACGACTATATTTTATACAAAAGGTTTTGTTACAAACAATTGATAAAAAAGACTATGTTGACACAATTCAATAAATGTCGTTTCATTTCCATAATCGTATTTAAATGCACACAATGAAAAAAATATAGAAAATGAGGATAGCAAATATAAGACAAAAGTTGAAAAATAATTTATGTATTCAACTGAAACTAAATTTGTTTGGTTTATTACGATAAGTGGATCGTTATATTGCATAGTCGAAAGCAAAATTATTTGTCTACCCGTAGTTTTCCTTTTACTCGTAACTTCAGAATAAATAAACTAGTACCTTTGATGTTTAATTGCCGTTGAAGAACAAAATTCTCTGAATGTTACCGAAAAGTATATTGAAATTAATTAATTGCTTATTGAAGTTTAGAGTACTTTTTCAGCACCGAGGTTTTACGAGACGTAAACCTACAATTTAATATGGAATCTGGATCACAACAATCCATTCAATGCTTTCCCAGGGGTAATCGAAACCAAAACCATCCACTAGACCACCATCTCTGTATTGGTGCTGGCGCCCACATTAAAGAATGATTGATAATGATTGAACAATAACTCATTGATTGGTTTTGATTATAATATTGTTTTTAGCGAACAATGATGTGATGCGTGTAGTTTGGGCTGTAATGTTTGTGTTTTGTGGGATTTAGTGTTTCTCGGGCAAGGACAGAGACCTTTGCCTTGTTATACAGAGACCTTTGTCGTTGCAACATAAGGAACGAGCAAGATGTGGACTATGGCTCCGAAGAACCAGCGACCAACTGTCCTGTGTTTAACTGATTCAGCATCTTGTAATTATTGTGATGTAATTAATGTAATTATTTTGACTTTTGAAATATATGTTTGAGAGACTATCTCTAACTTCTCCCACGATCCTATACCACACGTCCCGTGACGTCCGGGACTTTGTATTTGTCTCTCTGGTAATAGTTGGCGAGCCTCCGGGTTCATCGTTAAATAGGACCGTATACTTTCGCTCGGGGAGTTGGCCAGTGGATGTGATTCTGAACCACATCCAGGTTTCTTGAAAGTAAAAGGGGACAAGACCTAGGATACGAGACCCGATCTTCGAGGAGTGGACAGCTCAACACCTAGAGAGTCACGATGAAGGTATTCCTTTCTCGCACCTGATTTCCTCCCGAATCCTGTCTCTCTTTTCAAGAAAATCACTTCTCTCAATTAATTTCTTAATATCCTTGCTTTCACCCCAGAAGACAGCCGTCCGACCCCAGTAGTTCATCTGTTCGAGCTAGATCCCTGCTATTTCCTACTGACGCCTAGTAGTGTAAGAAGGAATTATAGCCGATTCGCCTGAATCTTTCCTCCCTCTTACACGCCCTCTTCAAAAGTATCTTATACACTTTTCCACTCTAATTGAACTAAAAATGGTGCGTACGATTTAAATAGATATGATGATATCCCATACGATATATTTGCATATCACATGCAGATTTCATAATGAGTGTCATAATTATGTTACCTACGGTATAATAATAGATTAGTATGGTATCAAAGGTGTTTCATAGAAAGATGTTAAGAGTATTACATATGTATAATATTATGTCCCATAAGTACGGTACCAATGATGCGAATGTGTTACCGAGGTTTCTACATAGTGCAAAATTAAGACTAATATAACATAGTAACAAGGGTGTAAGGTAAGTATGTTTTAATTATAGTGTTACTACGTGCGGAATTACGAGTGTTATATAAGTTCGAAATCAATGGTAACAATGGTGCTATGTAAATTGATTATATATATTCATTTCAAAATTACTGATAAAAGAAATTTTATAGGTAGACTTTTGATGGCGACTGTATCAATGATATTAAACTAGGATCGAGAAAAAGTGACCGGGACTTATTCGACTATATTTTCGTGACCCAAGTTCTTGCTAATAGGTTCAAAATGCTCTGATACATCATTTGCAAGCATATTGAAAGGGAAGTGGAGCACGGACTTGAGAATACTGAAAAAGTAGGAACAATTAGGCAACGAAATTAAAATTCGTTATGAGTTTCATTGAAAAGCATCTGTGTAATAAAAGGAACGTTACTCAATGGGAATCAATCCTTAAAGCTGAGATATTGGGAAATTCTTTAGAGATGGTTTCATAAGCCACAAAGCAAGAAGTTCAGGAATGTTTCAACCATGACCACATTTTTGCAAACGGGCAGATTTTGTGATATTATTTTTCACAATAAGATCATAAAAACACCACACTCAGTATTATAACGTTGGTTTATTATGGAAATAAAAAAATAAACTTAAACATATATAAACGTTGCCGTATTATCTTCCAAAATATTTCTCCAGGAAATCACGGAAATCGATCAAATCTTTTTCTCCGTAGAGTGATCTTGACTTTTTCTTAAATCAACATAGTTTATTGTACTCGTTCTTTTGTCGTAGATGACTGAATACTAGTCACATTGCACTCCACTCTAACAGTGTGGAAAGAATATGACATCACAGTTAAGTATTCTGTCAAGGTTGTGATACTTCCAGTATTTGTAAGTCAAATAACACACAAAGATGTGGGTCCACACGAATTAACGCATGTGAGTTTACTGAGGCTTTAGTTTGTAACATGTTAATACAACAGTCAACAACTGAGTTCTCAGTAAATGTGTCAACAATATGCAACTGGAAATTGCCCACAATATATTCTAGTTCTTGAGACTGGACTGTTGTAGTGGATAGTACGTCAAAATGTCTAAGAGGATTTTCGAATTGAATTAACTTTTGTTATATAATCTAGTCACACAACACTGTTTTCATTTCTTCATTCAAGAACTTGAACTCACGGTCAGTTGATGTAATGTAATTGTGATTGTACGGACAGTTTGTCTAGTTAAGATTTGAATGGAGAATCAGAATTTTAAATAATCTCTCCTCCGTCAGTTGACGTGAAACCTGTGTCGTGTTTGCTGTTATTATGCTCAAAATCACAATATTCACTTTCTGATATTTCCAATCTGGAGACGAAATCGCTCAAGTCACCAATAGTATTTGTGAACGTGTTATAGAATCTCTAGGGACGTTTAAACATTTTAAATGCCTGAATGAGGCCCTTTCGTACTGAAATATGTTAGAATACGATGTCTTCTACCCTTCGAAGTATAGACAAAGCAACATGTGATATTTCAAGACGTATTTCGTATTCATCGAGATCGATGCCAACTTTCGATAATGTCTTACCGAGACTAGTTCTACACAATGGTATCATCAAATTGCAACTGTTGGTCAGAAAGGAATTGTCCATTGTTACATTTGTTATTCTCTGCAAAGATTCTCCTTCACTGAATAAAAAGTTGAGACAGTTTATGATCGATAACAAAAGTCGATTGATTGATTTGTACTAATCGATGTGTTCTTCCTTAACAGCTAACCTAGGACAAAACGTGGAACTTAAAGTGGGATCAAAACCACTGTAAAGGAGTAGGTGATCATCCATTGGAATTCGAATTCGGAGCTTCGTACATTAAAGTGATGAGCTATTGCAGCTAGAGTATTGAGGGTAAATCAAGGGAATAAGTGCATTTAACCCATTACTGCCCCTTGGCAACTTAAGTTGCCACGGCAATTTTTCGTTATAGCGCAGAAATTCATGGATTGACGTTGCAGGTTTTAACCATGAAGTTACTTTGGAGTCTGTTTCGTCATAGCATCGTTGCATTTTCTTTCTATGATATATTGACGTAAGGTTAGCATTGTTTCTGGCTACAATGTGTTTTGAGGAGAAAGACTCAACTTGATTGATTTCAAAGACTCCAGAAGGAAGGATTGAAGGTCTGTAAAGGAAGGATTAACTCGATTTTAATAGTTATGTTTTCGCAGTGTATTTTCTTCCTAAAAATTGTAACTTTCCAAAATGTTCCCTTTTTTTGAATATGTATGTGCCATTTGGCAACTTAAGTTGCTGGCCTAAAAAACAAGAAAAAAAAATATTTTTCAAAAATATTCTAATTTCTATTTTAGAGGCCTATTAAGACCAAATAGGCGAAAAGAAACTTTTCAAAATACCACTGGGGAATTCTGGGCACTAATGGGTTAAGTATATAAACAACATTTAAATCTAAACTTTAATTTATATTTTACTTTTTAGTTTGTATACAATTGAAGATGAAGGTAAAATTTCTACGTGTTACGAGACACCACATTCTATACTTGTTTTGAAATTTTAAACAGGTGACTAACAAACGTTGTTGAACAACCTTGAAGTTTGTCGGCTGCTGTTGTTGGTTGCAATAACAAGACAACGAAGGGTGCTATGTGGGCGATTAACATAGAAAGTCTTTGATCATGTTGGCAAAAGGAGATCGTGACATTTAACATTATTCTGAAGAAAAAAAGCAGCGTGAAAAATGTAACGAAGCGTCAAAATATTGACATTTTCCTTCTTGTGCTTCCATTAACGTTTCAGACAGAAGCTGGATTCTTTTTCTGTCGTCATGCCACAAACATAAATGCAGCCGAGGTCAGGGAAGGTGATAAAGCATTTATGTTGTCATCAATGATTTTCTTTTATCTTTCATAGGATCGCCCTTGCTGATAATAATTATCTTCGACCATCGTGTTCACTCTTAGAAATCGATTCCTTCATTCAGATATTCTGAAAAAGAATGATGAGCCGGTATGCAATGCCACCTACGCTCACTAACATTACCTATACTACACAGCACAATGATTGACGGGAGTAAAGGTTCTGCTTAATTTCCTTCCCTTTTACAATCTAAAGCGATTCGTCCTTCTGGTTTCGCTTTTGCCATGGCTCAGTGATCAAACAGAAACTCATCTCTCACTGGAACAACTGGTTCAATTCGCATCACTCGGTTTCTCACGGTGCACCTACTCATACGTCAGGGGCAGCTAAACATAGAAAATCCATTCGACTTCAAAACGTAATCAATTAAAAGTTATTTTTAAAAAGAACAAAAGGTGATCAGCTTTCTATGAAACTTTGTCTACATCCGTTCTCTATTTGTACTTATCTACGTCAGCAATGATTTTTTTCCTTTTGATGTCACGCAAGTTGTTAATAACAAGCTCGAATTCGAACGACAAATAAAGCACGAGAAGGAAAGAACATGACAAATGATATTTTGTATTTGATAAAGCTACGGATAGTGGATCTTCCATTATTTTGTAGTTTAAAGAAAATTTTGTTTCACAGTAGTGAAACTAGATTTTTTCATGAGTATACAAGGAATGTGACATACTTATATAAAACACGAAAATCAAAAGAGAATCATACATAGTTTGCAAAATTACTTCTACCGTAGGAATTTTCTTGGTATTGATGGTATCATAGTAATTAGTATCAAAATATACCAGGAACTTCTATATAGTATATATATTAATAGTTGTTCATGTACCAGATTTGTACTTGTACGCAAGTGGCGTTGAAGCCTAGATTGGGGTTTTGAAGTGGCTCCTCCTCATCATTTTTATTTTCTAAGATAGGTAGTATTGAGCTACTTTTCTACGTAACAAACAAAACGAAATCTGAATTATATATAAGGAAATATAATATGGATAATCAGAGATGATGATTTAGACATTTTCTCTTTCATCGCTTAAGGTTTTATCCTGGTATAACTACTTTTATATCTCTGAATTTATCAAGAATTTGAAACGTGTAACAATAATGTCTGGAAAGGTAAGAAAGACATCTTTTAATTTGCGTCATTCGATTTCTTTTCCGCAGCAGTTATTGTGATTTTTTCCTTATAAAGAGACTTGCACCGAGTAGAAATTCATTATGAGTACATTGAGAAACAAACAAACAAACAAAAAAAGAAAGAAAATGTAAACTACACTATATTTAATATTCCACGATTATACCATTTATGATAATAAAGACGGATGATTTAAGAACGTTAAGGATTAGAAACAATTGATGAAGAGAGAGGATGTGAGAGAAAACGATAAAAGCCAAAGAGAAAAACTGCAGACGCGGTATTGTCCTCCACAAATTCAAGTAACTTGGAATCGAACCAAGGAATCACAGCACCAGAACTGAGAGCTATACTACTGATCCAGTCTAAAAAAATATATTGTGAAACATCTACCATTGAGCCATAATGTGGTCTAAAATTGTAGAGTCAAAATATCCAATTTATAGTCTCACTAACATTTAGCCAAAGCGACTCTACAAATAACCATAGTAATTTGTATTATCCAAAAAGTGGCACACACCTAGAAAGTTTTGTTGGTAAGAATCCAAGCCTTGGAGGGCGGGAGTCGAATACCACATGACGCTGTCTATATAGTATTGAACGGGTATTTTTCTGCACCCGAAAAGAGGATAAGTAACTGTAAAATTCTTTCACCTATATTGATAAAAAAGATAGAACTAGATTGTTTTCAATACGAGAAAGTATACAGACGAAGAGTAAGATCAAAATATCCTGCTACATCAATAATTATCCTGTTAAACAACTATACGTTTATTGAGAAAGTGTACAAATGTATGTTTAGTTAGGAAGTTTTATTAGGGGAAGGGTCCGGACCAGGTAGACTCCTCGTGGGTGCGGGCCTGGCCAGTAATTATATAAATATAATTGGTGAAGTAGTCGATATATTTTAAATATGCGTGAGAATATATATTATGCCTTTAACCAGAATTAATAGTACCACCTGAAAAATATCTACTCTTGCTCAAGAAACAACTTACATGTGGGTCGTGCGTATTTATAAAGAAAACATCTGTAAATTGTTGACTTTTCTACAAATGGATTCCAGCTCAGGTAAATTTATTTTTTTAACGTACACTTATTATCTATTCTTCCTTTAAATGTTTATTTTATCGTAGTGTTAGGTATATGTGCTTCGTTTAAAGGGTAGATCTTAGTCCTTAAACCAAAGAAGCTGAAGATATATATGCCAAGACGGGTTACGAAACAGCAATAAGAGAGATACGAAATAGCAGAGGAATGAGTGACAATCGTACGTTCTCATCTGCCAGTAATCCTTAGACAAGCAATTCATTAGCTCAGCAGGCCGGAACCAATTAAGAAAGGGCAAAGGTAATGAACCGCGCCCTTCTCTTGGAATTCAATAAGGGTGGGCAAGTTACGCTGGAACAAAAAAACGAAACAAGGTTTCAACTCCATTAGCGAATAAGATTTTCATTCCATTTTTAAATTATTTTTTGTAGGATGATTTACATTACAAGACAATTCTAGATTGCATTATGTTAAAGAACATTTTTTCCAGAAGGTAAATAAGAACACAAAGGATAAATAGAACAATTTTGTTGTGAAAAAATATTTCTGACGTGAACAATGCTTTAAAAAGAAGCGGGCTGCAATTTCTGTTAGTATAATAATTCTCTGAGTTCTGTTATCAATTTTTTAAAACCATATAACATTGCTGGGTTTTAGTAAGAAAAAATACCTAACAACCACACATATAATATGGTATAATGTAATTTTGTATGTTTTAAGCGAGATTCAAAAGTATGAAGACATTTAGGCGACCCAAATAGTTTAATTATAATAAAACCTAAGGGCTTTTTATGACATCAGATCCTAACGTAAAGAGTCTTATTTTTCTTTGTTAGTGAATGTCTCACTTTAATTACATGACATATGATAATGGTAACCGACATTACTGCTTTGCTTAAGATTCAAAATTTAAAAATAAATTGTAATTAGAGACATAGTTATGCATCATAGAAAGGAACAAATTCAAAAGGGTGTAGTCAATATTTCACCTATTTAACGTTCATTCACAGCATTTACGTTACATAAGACAGTGATCTATATAGTGGTCATTGGTTGGATTGAGACTTAAAGTACAAATGGATTGTGAGACTTGGCCCAATGGCTTAAAATGGGGTCCACACTGCACGCACCCAGGAAGAAATTCAAGATTTAGGGGGGAGGGGTTACAATACTTCAAGCCACAACGTCTATGTAGTATTGAACTAGTATTATTCTGCACCTGAAAAGACGATGAGTAATTGTAAAATACTTCCACCTATATGTTCAGGAAAAAATGACAGAACGAGATTTTTCTTATAAGAGAAATACTACACATGAAGTGTAAATCAAATTCTCATGCTACATCAATCATTTCCTTGTTAAATAAGTATAGATTTATTGAGAAAATGTACACTCCGCATCAAAAAATTGCGACAGCTAACGCCGTGCAGTTAAGCCACCCAATATACACCTTCTTATCCCACAATCGTGTCAGGTAAATAGACCTCCTCTCTCTCCTCCTTTCTTCCCTCCCATACAAAAATTAGCTAACAATATGTGCGCAATTCTAATTTCAAACTATACATGTATTAGCTTCTATAAAATGAAATAACAAATCCGAGACGAAACAACATTCATACGTTGATGTAGGGAGAAACTGAAACACACACAATGAAAAATTGAAACCAATGAGTGTCTATTACACAGAGATTCAAAAGTGAGGCACACAGAGAGAGAGAGAGAGAGAGAGAGAGAGAAAGAAAGAGAGAAGAAAAAGAAAAGGGAGAACAGATAAAATTGTGGAATTCAAACGTAGTAAGAAAAAAACCTAACATTATAAAGTTCTGTTTCCAGAAATCCAACAGTAATATAGAAATATCGTTTGTTTTTACATATTTTTTCAGAACTATTCGAATATATAGAGAATGCTTTAAACATTCATTATGTCACTTTCGTAATGGATAGCATATTCAATTTCCAGTAGAACTGTATATCTCCGAGACACATCTAGGTTCATGTCAAAAGTTTAACACAAATACTTTGTTTCCGCGTGATTCGATTGCAAATTCGGTAGTGTTCATTGGAGGTACTGATCCAAAACACATTCTAATACACCCACTAGATAGCGTTGGTCATATTCTCCATTTCAGAATACTAATGCAAACTGAACAGAAAAAAAAACAAAAAGAAAAGTAAAAGAAAGAAAGAAAAAGAAAATTGAAGAGTGCTATTTTACTGCTGAATTTCTATCAGAAATACTCTATATTAAAAGTCCAAACTGTATCGTAATGAAAAGTTACAAATGTTCGAAACGAAAAGTTTGTTCCTCATAGATTTAGTATGTTTCAAATTTCAACGTGAGTAAAACACTAAAACACATTGAATTATAGGATGGGAACAAATTTTGTGTCGAACTAGTATAAATAAAATTTTGTTTTCAAATAACTAAAGAGGTTACCATTTTCTAGTCTTTTCCGAAGATTTATCTGTTGCGAACATCCTGCATTGATTTCAACTCTTCCGGATATAACGTAATTTGCACAGATAGAATGAACACGCTAAATCAGAGGATAAAAGAGAGATTTTACTGCGTTCCCTTGCGTTTAAATGGGGATGCTATCCCCAGAGTACGAAAAATACGACGTAGATGTTCCTAGTTAATTAGATTCTCCAGACCAGATATATCGAGCTCCTGCTCAGTTTTAATTTTGAAACATAAAGTGCGTGTGTGCGTGAGAGAGTGGGGGGAGAAGTGAAAGATGCAAATACAGGATAGGAAAACGTCAAGAAAGACAGAGAAGAGGGGCGAATATAAATATGAAACATACTTATCATTGTAGTGTATGATGTAGAACGCACACACTGTTTACTCGAGTTATCGCTAGTGGTGCTTCGTAAGTTCTCCATCAGAAAATCAATCTCTGCAGCCAATATTTTGTGCGAAAAAATCATACCACCTGATGAGGAATGGAACGAAGATTTTTCCATTTGAAAGTGTAGCACGCTACCACTACACCACCGATTGCTTTATCCAAACTTTGTTTAACAAATGGTGTAGAGTTTCTTTCTGAGAACGATAACACGAAAAGTGTATACTGAAGATCAATGATGTTTTTGGAATGTCCTGGTAATTCCCTTGTCCTTTTCCAACCAACATTCGTAAATCGTTTCTATGATGATACATTTGTTTGCTTCCACATTCTTACGTATTGCTTGTCCAGTATGGTAAGTCGATCCTTCACAATCACTTCGTAAAAAAATAATTTTGGCGTAAATAAGATTTGAACCTATGTTAGATAGCTGTATTATTCATAAGGCCATTACGTTACCCTTATCATGCCAACTGAAAGGACAAGCCAAACACTACTTACTTTAACCCTGACGTTTGGAACGAACCAAAGTGCACAACGAAATTCATTTATTCGACATCCTAGAGAGAAGGTATTGCCTACTAATAAAGGAAGAACATACAATACAGGAAAAATTACAGAAATAAAACATTTTGCTAAAATTTCGCCGTGCAAGTTCAAAAGTACCTGAATAATAATAATAATAATAATAATAATAATAATAATAATAATAATAATAATAATAATAATAATAAATGTTCACATTCACAGTATACAGAAGTAATTATCTATTATTATTATTATTATTATTATTATTATTATTATTATTATTATTATTATTATTATTATTATTATTATTATTATCAATTACCCGCTTTGTTGGGTTAAATTGAGAGAAAATAGTGATATATTCTGTTACTCAATCACTGTTTAATATTACTAGCGCTCTTTGATATCACCATATTCGATGAGTTTTATATATCCCTTCCCCACCCTATGTTGTGGGACACGGCATCTGCAGTGTCATTGTTCATCTCAGCGAACCGGAAAATTATGAATTCGACACTGATATTTCTTATTTCGATCATTTTTATATGTCTCTCCTTCCTCCAAGTTGCCTGGCTGAATTTGGATTTAAACAGCATCAGAAGCGTCATTGTTTATCTCAGCGACTCCAAAAATTATAGATTCGCTACTAATACCGGTCATTTTTCGTTCTTTTTTAAATGTCGCTTCCCCTCCCCATCTCTTAAGTTACACCGTCATAGTGATATGACAGAAAACGTCTCAGATTCGAACTTCATCTAGGTTGAAAATTTTATCGAGATTGGTTTGGTGGTTCAAGTGTCATTAAGTTTTATTTATTTTTATATATCTCCCTCTCCCATTCCCCTCCCCAAATTCTTCCGTGAAAGTGAAATGATAAAAATCATCTGAGGTCCGAACCTCGCCTATGTAAAAATTTGATCGAGATTGATCCTTTGTTTGACGAGTTATCAAGTTTTATTTATTCTTTTTAACTCCTCCCTCTCCTCAACCCTAAGTTATGTCGTGAAACTAAATAGATAAATACCATCTTAGGACGGAATCTCATCTATGTTGAAAATTTAATCGAGATTGATCAGGTGGTTAAAGAGTGATGAAGTCACAAAAGACAGTCACTTTCATTTTCATTTTTTTTTACATATATCTCCCTCTCTCCGGCCCCTACGTTGCACCGTCAAACTGAAATGATAAAAGTCCTCCGAACCTTATCTACGCTGAAAGTTTGATAGAGATCGTTATGGTGGTTCAAGAGTTATTACGTTTAATTCATTTTTATATATCAACCCTCCTCCCCTCCTCCTCCCCCTAAGTTCTACCGTTAAAATGAAATGATAAAAAAGCTCCCCAGACACAAACCTTATCAATGTTGAAAATTTGATTGAGTTCGGTTGGATGGATCAAGAGATTAGGAGCCACAAACATAGTTACTTTCAATTTTACAATATAGTTTATTATTATTATTATTATTATTATTATTATTATTATTATTATTATTATTATTATTATTATTATTATTATTATTATTATTATTTGCGTACTTTTGAACTTGCACGGCGAAATTGCTGCAAAATATGTTTTATTTTTTTTATTTTTTCCTGGATTGTAGGTTTTTTTATTTTAAATGGGCACTGATTTGTCTCTAGCCCGTCGAATAAATGAATTGCACTGTGCACTTTGGTGCAAGTAACGTTATACGAAGAAGCCGTTTCGTTCCAAAGATCAGAGTTAAAGTAAGTAATATTTGGCTTGTAATTTCAGGTGGCATGATAGTGTACGGGTAACGTAATGGCCTTATGAATAATACAGCTATCTAACATAGGTCGAAATCCTGTTCACGCCAAAGTTAATTTTTTACAAAGTGACTGTGAAGGATCGACTTATCATACTGGACAAGCAATACGTAAGAATGTGGAAGCAAACACCTGTATCATGATAGAAACGATTTACGAATGTTGGTTGGAAAAGGACAAGGGAATTACCAGGACATTCCAAAAACATCATTGATCTGCAGTATACACTTTTCGTGTTATCGTTCTCAGAAAGAAACACTACACCATTTGTTAAACAAAGTTTGGATAACGCAATCGGTGGTGTAATGGTAGCGTGTTAGACTTTCAAATGCAAAATCTTGGTTCGATTCCTCATCAGATAGTATGACTATTTCGCATAAAATAATGGCTGCAGAGATTGATTTTCTGATGGAGAACTTACAAAGCATCACTAGAGATAATTCGAGTAAACAGTGTGTGCGTTCTACACCATACACAGCAATGATAAGTATGTTTCATATTTATATTCGTCCCCCTTCTCTCTCTTTCTTGACGTTTCCTATCCTGTATTTGCATCTTTCACTTCTCCCCCTCTCTCTCTTTCACACACACACACACACACACACACACACACACACGCACGCACTTTATGTTACAAAGTTAAAACGGAGCAAAAGCTCGATATACCTGGTCTGAAGAATCTAATTAGGTGGGAAGTTCGGCGTCGTGTTTCTCGTGCTCTGGGAATAACATCTCCAGAAATACTGTTTAAACGCAAGTGAATAAATAAAATTTCTTTTTTATCCTCTGGGTTACCGAGTCTCAGTCGAATTACCGGGTCATTACGGATTTGAATCCTCGACCCACTGCTGATCTACATCATCCGACTGACACAATGATCCGTTTGAACTCTTAGTGGGTTCATTCTATCTGTGCAAATTACGTTATATCCGGAAGAGATGACATCAATGCAGGATGTTCGGAACAGATAAATCTTCGGAAAAAACTAGAAAATGGTAACCTCTTTGGTTATTTGGAAACAAAATTTTATTTATACTAGTTCGACATAAAATTTGTTCCCATCCTATAATTCAATGTGTTTTAGTGTTTTATTCACGTTGAAATTTGAAACATGCTACATCTGTGAGGAACAAACTTTTCGTTTCGAACATTTGTAACTTTTCATTACGATACAGTTTGGACTTTTAATATAGAGTATTTTTTAAAGATATTTAGCAGTAAAATAGCACTCTTCAATTTTCTTTTTCTTTCTTTCTTTCTTTTTCTTTTCTTTTTTTTCTGTCCAGTTTACATTAGTAGTCTGAAATGGAGAATATGGCCAACGCTATCTAGTGGGTATATTAGAATGTGTTTTGGATCAGTACGTCCAATGAACACTACCGAATTTGTAATCGAACCACGCGGAAACTAAGCATCCGTGTTAAACTTTTGACATGATCCTAGGCCTGTCTCGGAGATATACAGTTCTACTAAAAATTGAATATGCTATCCATTACAAAAGTGACATAATGAATGTTTAAAGCATTCTCTATATATTCGAATAGTTCTGAAAATATATGTAAAAACAAACGATATTTCTATATTACTGTTGGATTTCTGGAAACGGAACTTTATAATGTTATGTTCTTTTCTTACTATTGGAATTCCAGTTTATCTGTTCTCCCTTTTCCTTTTTCTTCTTCTTTTCTCTTTTTTTATCTCTCTCTCTGCGTCATTTTTGAATCTCTGTGTAATAGACATCCATTGGTTTCAACTTTTCATTGTGCGTGTTTCAGTTTCTCCCTACATCAACCTATGAATGTTGTTTCGTCTCTGTTTTGTTATTTCATTTAATAGAAGCTAATACATGTATAGTTTGAAATTAGAATTCCGCTCATGTTGTTATCTAATTTTAGTATGGGAGAGAAGAAAGGAGGAGAGAGAGAGTTGGTCTATTTACCTGAGACGATTATAGGATAAGGTGTATATTGGGTGGCCTAACTGCACGGCGTTAGCTGTCGCAATTTTTTTCATGCGGAGTTTACAAATGAATGTTAAGTTAGGAAGATTTAAAAGGGTTCCGGATCCGGTGGATCCCCCGTGAGTGCGCCGCTGAATTCACACCACATGAGTTCCAATCTGGAATAGAACCCGGGTTACCCATTCCGAAGGCATGTAAACTTGAAGGAATTCACGAACTATAGGTGTTCCTAATGGATATCACATTCAATTCTTGGTAAGAAAGTCAAATGCGCTTACAATTTAGCACCAAAGGAGTTAACTACGATATAAACGGGTAGTACGAAGTACAGTTGTTGCAAAGAAGAAGATAAACTAAATACATATTTTTGGTCTGTACTTCTAAATTAAGATCTCCATACACTTCCAAACTATTTATATCTAAAAGCGATAAAGGAGAAGAGTGAAATAGAGTGTAATTGTGGAACAGTGAATTCGTGTTAAAGAAAAATATCTCTGTATCTTGTAATATGATACCCGCATACAGACAGAGATATGGGCTGACGGATAAAGTCGGACATTTTAGAAACTTTCCGCAATTATTTCTCGTGTAGTTTGGATATAAAATTGCTATTAAAATAGTTCAATTTTAGTTTGGGTTGAAAGCTTTCTGTCGCATCTAATGTTCCTGACCAAAATCGGTTATCCCCTAGCAGTTAGGCAACCAAATACGAAGTAAAGATAATTGGGTTGCATATGTCACAGTACTTTTTCTCGCATTTCTCCAACACAAAATGAATCGTTTCTTTAATTTAACGAGAAATCTCTAATCAATTCGGTAAACTACAATTTTAAAACTTTACTCACACACTAAATCAACTAGATGTATAGAAATTGATATTATAATATTTTGTGAAACTGAAAATAAATTATCTAAGCAGGTCAGTAATATTGAGTGCCACGTATTGTTTTGAGAACAAAGAGTGCTGAAAACTTGTGATAATTTTGTTCGATTATGAAATATAAGATTATACAGTCTCACTTAGCATAGAGCTTATGACACAAAATTGCTTCTTGGGAATGTTGTCTGCTAAATGTTCTAAAAGAGTCTTAAAACTCTCCTGAAACATGCAATTTACAAACCTCTTCAAGGTAGTTCAGATGAAGAGACTGTGTGTGTGACACAGTTCATTTGATTATCATTCTTTCTGAAGCATTGTTTTGTTCATTACTGAATTGCGAATTTGTAACACTTCATACAATTTTATAAAATTACTTTACTGTAACGAAGAAGAAGTGTAGAATTACTTTACTGTATCAATTTTTGATATTGATATAGTTTTATTTCACTTTATTGGCATGATGAAACTGTTAAGTTTAAAATATTATTAAATAGATAAAAAATAAGGTATTTGAAATAATGTTTGGATTTCATTATTTGTATTAGAAATAAATTTAAAATAAAAAATAACTTTCAAAAGGAGCATAAGTCATGATTATCAAAAAATAATGCATTATGTAGGTTTATGTAGCCATAAGCATATGTTCCAATTGTCGCCAAAGTATTCTTTTACAGTGAGATGATATCACATCAATATACTTCCCAAGTAATTTTGGTTATACTTATTTTGATACTAAAGGCGAAAGTTGAGGTATAACCGCCTCATTCTAGAGGCTGGTGAGAACCATAAGCATTACAAACATAATACATTTATATGATTTCAGAAAATGCAGAGATGATATGGTCAGCATCAATCAAGTACTGATAGGTGTTTAAGCCATGTCAATAAGAGGAAAAAATCGCACACAAAAGGAACTATCCAGTTGATAGGTAGAGTCCTGAGCGATAAAACCACATCAGCAAACTTTGGACATCTACTTCTTCTAATAAAACTATTTTAATTTTTTAAACACTTTGTACTTTTAAAACTTGCATTACAATAAAAATCTATCAATTTATCTACTTTTGACATTAAAATTGTGGATGAATTACAGCGCTCCAACGAATCAGAACATCATGTCTCATAACACAAGAAAAAACTGTACAATATCAAAAAAGATAATTTTAAATTTAGCTGAATTGAACGCAACCTTTTCTCAGAGTTTGCAATTATCAACTAATTTTAAAACAATTTTCCCTCTAAACGAAACAGAAAATGTTTTTAATTCCCTCTATTAATATATCTCACGATTTTTATTGGATACAAATAATACACATTAAATTTAGAAATTACATATGCAACTTGTGATCAGTTCTTAAAATGAACTTTTTCCATGATAGCCAATTTGAAATAGAAAGAAAAAGTTTGTGTTAGAATAAAATGTCATGCAATTTTACGATTCTATGTATTGAGCTCTCATTTCATACTCTGCGTCAAACTTTCCTCCCGACATTTTAATTCCAGGGATTGCTGGTGATTGCAGGATTAACTTGTGCTTCGCGGGGAACCGGATGATGCTAATCGAAAACGTTACACATTTCAGGATGGTAAACGAATAGTGAGAGATGGGAATGTAATTACAAAATGTTTTACTCCTCCTCCAACGTTATTAGTATAAAGTCTCGCTTTGTGTATTCAATATGAATTTCGTCTATAAGTCATTGATAAATGTAGACATATACCTCAATAAAATATTTTGTTGTTTTTATTTAAGAAGTGCAGTGGTTGTGAATGCAAATCCCTCATAATTGCATTGTAAGATTTTTACGTAATCTCACAGCAACTCAACAACAAACAAACTGCTATATCCCTTGTTCTTAAATTGCTGTCAACCGCATCGGAAGAAATATAATTGATTCTAATAATAATATAATTGAAATATAATTGGTCCTAAAATAGTGCTGAGTGAGTAATATTAGTCAGGTAGCAGTGTCAGGTGTACAGCACGTGAAGGAGTTTGGTTCGTATGGCGTGATATTTTCCGAATTGAAACGAGAAGTGGTAGATTTCTACAACTTCCAGTTCTTCAATCAGTAGAGAGATCAGAGTAGGATGAAATATTCTCTTGAAATGCTTAGTTGATTGCAGAAAACCGCATCTTGCTATCTATTACGGTTTTTATTCTACAGCGATGAACATTAAACTCGGAAGTGTTTCATTTCTGCCACTTCCAATTTTAGTAGAGTGGGAATGGAATATATTCTTCAGATGATTAATTGACCACAGAAAACCGCATTTTCCTATATATTCATGTTTCCACTCTATAGTGATCAACAAGGGCGCCCATCAGGGGGGCAAGGTGGGACGCTCGCCCCCTAGAGGAAATTATACTTAAGAATATCGAAAATCCAATAGAATGTTTACATTAGTTACAGCAAAATCTGAAACTATTTTTGAAACGTAGCTTATACTTGTCCCCCTTGGAAACCACAACATGGGTGCCCTTAGTGATCAACGTTAAAATCAGCACTGGTTTTAAGATAAAAGAGAAAATGATGCCTACTCCCAGAACGCAAAACCACTTCCCGCTATTATTTATCGTTTTTGCTTTATATGTAAGTAAATATTCAAAAGAAAAGCTGTAATGGATTTCTATTACTTGCGACTTTAATAAAGAGTTAAGGAAAGAGATGAAATGTATTTTTGGGACGCTTAATCCATTGTACAAAACTGTTTCTTACTACTACCGTTTTTTTATTTTATACAGTGATCAACGTAAAAAAAATTAAAATCAGTTATTTATACCACTTCCGGTTTGAACTTTCATCAAAATCGAGTCCTACCTTTCGATTCTTTACATCCTGATCAAAATTAATGCTGCTCCGTAAGCAGTTCTTGAGACTTTTCGTCTTCCGGACGAATAGACGAACCGAGTAACTATATAAGGGAGTTTTAGTATGCTAAACTCCTTAAAGCTAACAGTTGCGATAACGAAGTCAGTAAAATCTCTACCTACCAAACGGAAATCTAGTTACCTGTAGCCGGTAGGAGCAAAAGATTTTTTCTTCGTTAGAGTCTCGTTCCAAAAAGATCGGGGACTAACTAACCTCTGTAAAATGGGTTCATGAAGAAACCTGAATAGTAAATTTCGACAGTGGATCTGGTAGATTTGACTACATCCTGAGGGTGATTAAGTGTGGAGCATTAACATTGACCCCGTAAATCTCACTGGGTTGTCCCAAAAGGGATATATATGTACATATATAGCAGCATATCTTGAGTGGCATAACGTTAATATGGGCTTTTGTTTTGAATACCTTCTTGTATTTTCCTGATAGTCTGCTATTTGAACTGCTTTTTAATATGAGTTACCAATGTGTTTCGTAGTTCTGAGAGTGTTGTATCGAATATGGGCAGAAAATATCAAGTCCATCAGTTTATCAACTTTCAAGTACGCGAAAATGGAAAATTATTTACATAGTTATAATTTTAAATAATTACTAGTGTATTATGCGGTTACAGAAATTTTTCTTAACGGTATGTCAGAGTTATTATGCGTACATTTAGAAAGACTTTATAAAAAATTGTTTACGGCATTTAGTTTCCAATGCAATTTATTGAGAATGTTATATTTCATTCAAAATACATATAAATTCAATCATATCTTTCTCTTTCTACGTGAGTAATCTTTTCGCTTCATTGAATCATTACTTATTTAAAAAGGTTAGTATATACTGTCCACCAACATATTCCTATTTTTAAGAAAAGAAAGTTTGATAATAAACTAAGAGTTAAACTGTATTTGCAACTTGATAAAACAAGTTTCTGAACCTATGGTCTGGTTAAAAGCGAAAAACAGCCGAAGCCCCCTTTTTCTTTAGGAATTAAATTTCTTAAAATTCCTTTATATCATCAGTAAAATGTTTAAGGAGAACACTAGTGCAAAATTTTAAGATCCTAAGTCTTATAGGACAAACCTTGGGTCCATTGTTAGTTACAGCACGTGTATCAAAAGATCGCTAGTATGTTAGATGTTTCAAAATCAAGTGTTCAAGTTTATGATTATCAGGTTGTGTATAGTGGACGGGAACTAAATGTAAGCCAACATGACAACGACTGAAAAACATTGAAGAAACTTCTCACACAGAGCCGTATAGAGCTAATTCAGCAAAATTGACTGCAGAACTTTTATAAGCAGGGTTCGGAAGTTTTTGACCTAAAAAGTAAAGATATATGACCCATAAAATGTTCTTAAAAATATGAAAACATGACCTAAAAATCGTTAAAAATGACCTACAAATTGTAAAAATGACAATTAAATTGTAACTTTATCAGAATACGACACATACCAAATGATCAGCATTGTCTCCTTGGTCCCAGAAGAAATAAGGTAGTATCTTCAGTTATATATAAGTTTGATTTTAAATGAAAAGAATCAAGTAAAATCTAAATTTAAATGATTTAATGATTAAGACAAATACAACAAATTATTCAGCGTAAAATGCACTTATTTCCCGCTTATCGGCATATTATGTAGTATCATGTGTTTCCATGTTCTGAGGTCCGTAAATCTTGCAATTGTTGTTGAAAATTAAAAAATTCTACGTATATGTACATCGAAAAGTGAAAATCAGGAACACATTCGGGAAAGAAAAATTTCCTAGACACACTGCCTCTTTCTAGGATACAGACCGTCGAAAAAGTAACAAATTTAAACGTCAGAAATGATTTAAAAGTATTACAACACATAAATTAATTTTGGAAGTGTCTAATGAAAATCAACACTTCAGATTTCTCCATTTCCATGTAGTTGCAGTACACCAAAATTTCTCTTGACAACATAAAATCAAAGATTAATATCTGCAGTTCAGATCCTAATTTTCTTCTACTTGCAAATCGTCATCCTACGAGGAAATGTGTTTACCTTGGAGCAACATCTCGAACATATTGCTAAAAGTAAATGGAAACATACCAAAAATGACGAAAAATCACCGAAAGTTAGGAAAAATGATATGAACTTTATAATTGCATATTTTGTGTTTCAGAACGATGTGTAAGATTATATGTATTTAATGGGCATTGTGTCCGGGAAAGCAAAAGAAAATGACATTTCTTCAACTTATCAGCATCTGAAATAACTTGTTTCCATAATCATAATCCGACGGCGAGAACTTCTTAAATCCAATATTTGGAAATCTGTGACGATTGTTGTTAAGTGTAGCTACGAGACAAAAATAATGCCCAGTAGATAAACCATGACTTGTCGGTGATTGAAAGGAAGAATTCGATCTTTCTACTTATTTCCAAAGTGCTGAGTTTATGTATTGCGGACGCGCAAACAGAAACGTATCCTATGGATTACCTTCTTCCCATCGTTAAATATGGTGGTGGTTCTCTAGCGGTGAGGCCGCATTTTCATGATATTCCGTAGAAATCTATTATTAGGCTGGTGCGACTGAAATGCTCGCAACCCCGGGCGAGTCATTTCCCGAAGCCAAAACAATGCAGATCACAATATCTGTTAATCAAAATAGTCGTCATCTCCAAACCATACACTTTTACCATCGCTCAGATAATAATTGGATTCCGGGCGAGAAATGTCTGGAGTCTGAAATGCAAAGAAATTTCCAAACGACTTCCTCCTACAGAAAGCTCGGGATGCTGGAAGAGATGGTAGTCGGTGAGTAAAACATCAGAAGATTATAATAGATGAGAAACTGTTTCATTATGCAACTCATAGAGAGTTTGCATTGTCCTTTGTGATTGCACATTGTTTGCGTCTTTTGTCGTCCAATATGAAGACATGATTTATTTTGAATATTTCTGGATGCTTGCCGGCGAAGTTGCGTTGCATTTAATTGAATACTGAATTATAACGATCTGCAGTGCTGGTTTATCCTCGATAAAAACATGGTGGATCCATATAATCGTGATTATCATATCATTTACAACATTTAAGAGTTTTAAAAGCATTTCTTTAGTTTGGTCAACATCCAAATAGTATGCAAATCATTTACAGTTGTTGTAGCAGACCAATTTGTAAACAAAAATAACAATTCGATCAAAAACTAAAAATGTGCAGTCATTCTTTACACTCAGACAACTTGATTTAATTTGAATCGATTCTTAGTTTAGAGCCACTGGGGAATCCGAACCACATGTGCTCCCGCTAGAAATCAAACCCAAGGATCCCACGCCAAAGGTGCGTAGTTAACTGCTTGGCCACGAAGGAGCTTCACTCATAGAACTGGTCACCTTAAGACAGTGATTCTTGTTGGCCAGTGTATATTCCTATATTACAGATGAGTCCAACTTTTTCACTTAAGCTATTGCAGGAGCCGCAGAACTACAGTTATATGTAGGGTTATGATTTCTATGATTTTTCAACTTTTTCACTGATGAATAGAAACATTGTTCGTTACGATACATTCTTACTTTACTGAAACATAATCGTTGTAGAATTTTTTAACTTCTTTCTACCACTTTGTGTATGTAAGTGCACCTTTTATATTTTCGGTACATTTACTTGTATTTTTAGTATTTGTTTATTAATTTAACGTATATTCTCGAAAAGTTCATGGAAAAATTTTAAAGTGGAACAACATATATTATTTTCTAATATTCGTGGAAAGAAAAGACACACTGAATTTTCCTTCTCTAAATTCTGCATTGCCGAGAATTGCAATTATTGCACGAATTTTATTTCTTCCTTCCCATTTGGACGCGTGCCTTCAATTTTGCGTATATGTATTTTTAATTCATTTGTGAGATAGTTTAACGGTTGAAGCAGATAGTTTTATACAGCATCCGATATTGTTATTGCAAAATGCTTAAAGAAGTACATTATCGAAACTAAATAGTTGTGTTTCAAAATTTGATGGTGGAAAAGATTTATCTTTGTTGTATCTATTCCCTATTGTAAAATGTGTGCTAAGGATGTTGCAACTGAAAACAACTTTACTGTGGAACAGGATGTGCAGGAGGAGAAACTTGCACATGGGTTTAAACTACGTGCAAACTAAAACAAAAATCAATGCAGTGACTGCTTGGAAAGTGTGATACATCAACTCATGTTTTTTTAAAATTTTGTGTGAGGCATTTATCTGTGCTGACATTTCCTTAACCAAGCAGGGATAATAGGAAATTGCTTATATTAAAAAGAATAAACTTCCGAATCCCTTCACGAGTCTGCGACAAAGGAAGAACTACACGAAAAGTATTTACGAAAAACAATGCAGAATACTTGGAAAGCAGGAAAGAAAATATGGATGATGGATGAAACCTGTGGTTCACAGGGTCACAATTTTGTAAACATTGTTACTGGTGTGACACAACATGATGTGCTTGATAAAATATTTCTTCTAAACTGACATTCTTAAAATGTTCATTATTTCATCTCAGCAAATTATTTGGCAAATCAATGTATCTGTTACGCCAAATGCCGTTTAATGCGAGAATGTCTTCTTGTTTATAACAGAAGCCGCATCGGTCATATCTGATGAAGTCGGCAAACTAATTGCAGGCGTTATATTCAAGATGGTTTATATAACTTGCGTTCCACATACCTGCCACAGGTTGTCTGAATAGTTACGGGTGCAATTTCCCGAGCTTGATAGTAAGGAACAAGTGTTCGCTAAAACACAGTGCGTGTACGCATTTTCATTCCACCAAGTATTCTATCATCTTCATTTGCTTCAATCATCTATCCCTCTTAGCATTAATAATGATGGATTGTTAAGATTTCGTTCCGAAATAAGATGATCATGAGTTCGAGTCTCAGTTCGGGCATGTTTTCTATTCTACTACTTTACGTACGTATTTCTGTCTGTTTCGTAACAGTGAGGTAAAAGTGTAAGAAGTTGGTACAGTAAGCGGGTAAGAAAGAATGTAGGTCAAGATTTCAGTTTTGAAATTGGTTAGTGTTTCCGTATTGCAATTGTGAGGTTCTGTGTTCTGAGAGGCCGGTTATATTCACTTTTAATTTCAGTTCTTTTCTACATTTCAGATACACGCATCGCATATCTATATATTAGTCCTGGTCGACCTTCATTCAAAAGTTTGTTTTCGTTTGATGATAACTGTGTTAATGTTACGCTGTAGAATGGCTTTTCGATGTTCTCCGAAGTTAAACTAATCGATAATTTTATCGAATAAATAAAATAGAAAAGTATTTATATTAAACCTTAAAAAATGATAATTTATATAAATAAGTGAAATTTGTTATTGAAATTTGTTTTCTGTACATCACAAATCTACTTTTGTATAATGAATTCTCTGATTTAAAAAGTTTCTTATTATTTCAAAAGTCTTAAAACGTTTTCGTAAAAATAGTTACAAGGTAATTGGGTCCGTATCTCAACTAAACCGATTCTTTCTGCTTGTATACATGATTATAACTTACTAATTTTTTCTTTGAAAACTTCCTAATCTCGAAAACTGTTCAGAAAGACGAAAACCTATGTTTTGCTTCTAACGATGGATTCTCGAATAAACTAAGTAAATAAGTTAAAAGAAATCTTTTGTTGACTACTCAGAAAGTAAACACTTTATGTGAAGCTTGTTGCGTTGTTGGATAACAAGTATTAGGAATTATTAAATATTCAGAATGTAAGAAACTCAGTGAGACTTATGAAAAGAATCCTGTTTTCCGAGAATTTTTTCTACAGCTCTAACAGAAAACTGCTTTACCGTTATCAATCAATTGATTTTACGGTTGAGCATGTGTTGTAAACTACCATTTGTTGAAAATAGAAATTCTGCTGAAAAATATGTATTCACTAGTGTTTCTTTAAGCTAATCTGAGTTAACCAATTTGGCAAATTCGTGATATTAGAAATTTTTAAAGACTCATAAATTATACTTAACAATTGGTCTTCTTGACATTAGTCTATAGACATTTTTGATTTACACAATGGTTAACACTTCCAATTCTACTGTAGTTCCGGAGAGACAGATTGTAAACTTACGTTAAATCCTAATGTCGATCAGGAACAACGCGCGGATACCAACCAAAAATGAATTTTGTATGCTCGTTGTTTCAGAAAGTAAATTAGAGTGTTTTATGAATTATCTACTAGCAAACCTGATCCAAGAATGATAAGAATGCCAAATGAAAGAGAAATAAAGAAGGTCATCATCATTAACAACACTCGAGCATTATTACTTTGGAAGATATAAAGCCATCTTTTGCAGTGATTATTCACATATGTCTTGCGCGGAAACCGGCATTTTCTAGTAGATTAATACATTTATTTTCATTTCTGAAAGTTTCAACCGTTTAGAGTAAAAACTTAATAACATATGATTTTTTAAAAAATAATCCCTATTTTCTCCACTGCACAGGACTTTCTCAATTTAAATACTTATAGGATCGAAAGTGTTACGGTATGAAGTTCTTTACTTTAAGTGAAAGTTCTTAAAAAATAAGTAAAACTCACTGTTCAAAGTTTTATCGATGTTATAAAAGATAGTGGCAATAAATGCTAGAGGTAGAAATTGTATTCTGTAATTTTTAAGGTATGTATACAGAGTGTTAATGAACTATACCGATAAACTGTAAGATGTGATTCTCACATCAAAATAAAGGAAGAAATTCACACAGACCTGTGAGAAAAGTGCATAGTTTCAGAGCTAGGACTGTCCAAAATCCCGAAAAAGCTAAATTTGAACAGGCCCTATTTCGAATTTGAGTAACCATGGATAGTGGTTCTTATCAACGTAAAGAAAGTCACGCATACACAATACAAAACTGCACATTTCATCCATTTTCAATGGGTGTACCGGGAATTCCCTACAGGGTGTAATTCTCAGATATGCTTTCAACAGAGTTTTCAGATATGCCCTGATTTCAAGGTGGGTCCAAAGTAGGCAAAAGGTAACTCTTGATAACAATCGATATCTTATGCTACAGAGGGAGGTCGGAAGTGTTAGGAACCGGCAGCTCCACGGTTTTTTGTGTTCGAAATAACGTGTGCTGCGACGTATTTCGTCACGGTGTATTTCACGGTTTTTCCCTTTACTCTGATAAGGACCACCATCCGCAGTTTCTGGAATTCGAAATAAGGATTCTTGAAATTTAACTTTTTCGCGATTTTGGTCAACTCTAGCTCTGAAACTATGCACTTTTCTGCAGAGGCCCATATGAATATTTTCTGTTATTTTGATGTAAGGAATCACCTCTAACAGTTTGTAGGTATAGTTCATAAACACTCTGTACCCTACATATATATATATATATATATATATATATATATATATATATATATATATATATATGTCACAGTTGTGTTTGAGAAGAGGATTGAGAAGCTATAATAAAAGTACTGTAGTATATTCGTGGATAGATATTATTTGCTGATATTGATGCTTAAGGAAAGTGTTTAGATCAGAAGATACTTTAATGAAAGCAATCCAGATTAAAGTGTGTATGTTGGGCGTGAATGTGATGTTAACTCATTCTTTGCTACCGTCAACATTATTCAATTTAATAATTTATATTTAGTATCTTCAACGTGCGACTTTAGTTAATCTAATTTTTAGACCACACACTCTCTGCTCTTCTGCTGAAATCAGCTTCATTTTGATGAGTCTCGGTTTCGATTGCAGCTCCTGCCAAGTGGGTTTTGTAGTGGATAAACACCGCGTCCAGTATTTTCTTGGTATTCTAGAATTTCATCCTACTTTCCTTATTCTACCATTTAAATCTATACCATTATCCAACGTTTATCTCAGTCTTGGTGTATGATGTCGAGACGTTAAATAAAAAAATATTAAAGACATGAAATAAGGAGCTGTATATCCTTCAAATGATTGTTCTGCCAACCCCTAGTGGTACTTAACCAAATTAACTTTGAATGTTTTAAGTTAAATAGCTTTAGCTTAGTTGTCATATGAAATAATGGTTATGTTGTTTGTAGCCAAGTTAGCATAAGCTAACGTAATTATAATTGGCTCTGTAATAAAGGGGACAATTAATTTGGTGATTATCAGCTCTGTATTATGTTCTCTATTTTTGCAAGAAAAAACAGAAATCAAAGGATAGTAATTATGTTAGTTTAATGTAAGTATTATTCCATGATTAGGTACCAAGGCTAAGGGACTTAGTGATGGTGAGATAGTTGATAATGATGAAATGAAAAAAGTGGGAGAAAACAGGGGAATCTTGAGGCTCCCTCCACCACAAAATTAGCTCTACGGGTTTCGTCTCCTTCATCTTATAAAGGACATAATCAATGGACGTTAAACTAAAAAAAAAAATTCATTTCCCACTTTGTAATAAAACAACAACAATAATAATAATAATAATAATAATAATAATAATAATAATAATAATAATAATAATAATAATAATAATAATAATAGCAGCATATGAAATTGTCTAAATCTGAAATAAGTGTCTCACGATAAATCTCATCGGTTCAACAAAAGGACATGTGCGACGGTGGAATTTATTGCGTAGTTTTCGCGAAAATCTACAAAAATTGTTTTCTTAAGGCGTTGAAAAGTGTGTCATTCGTGACTAACAACTGCAGGCTTAATAACACGTTATTTATTACAGTGAAAGTTATACTATAACACACCACATCAAACCTTTCAATATGACACTACCAAGCGGACAGTGAAAACGATTGTTAAGGAGATATACAGTAATATTCTAAAGGTATCATTAACATCTATTTCTTGCAATTGTGTGTAATTTCCTAGTTAGTACAAAAGACTATTCTATATAGTAGTAAATAGTAGTTCTTTTTGAATTGGTCACCTCCTTTATGAGGCCATAATTAACTTTGAAGTTCCATTGTTTGACAGTATGGAACATGTTGAGAGCACAAACAAATAGTATTTTACTATGTACTATTTTCTTAGTACTAAGAAATTTCTAAGATAAAATTTAGGATTACTTTTTGATGTCTGCAATAATTTGAAAATATGGAAAAATGGGGCAGGGATAATTTCTACTTGTTTTACCTTACACGCTTAATATATTCCTACTTGTATTGTTTTAATCAGTCATTTATAATATTCAACACAATCTATTAATAACCAATAATCCGAGAATTGTTAAATTGTAACAAGTAAAATAAGATACATTTTCAGTAAGGGGTAGTAAGTTACAGCAAAATATTGAAATAATTTTATAGCATAACATATGAAGAATTTAGTTTAAAGTCCCATGATTAAGCGTTTTAGGCTAAAGAAGACTATGATGAACAAGAGTGAGAGATGTTTGAAAACTTGGTGGAATTATAAAGTGGAAGGAAAGGGGAAAATACCATGAAAACCAGGGACATAGATTTCATCATAAACTTACATGATCTTTAATCAAAGAGGGCCGCTTGTACGAGAAGCAAAAGCTGAATGTTTAACATGGAAATACTACTTTATTAAGAAGAAAATATAAATGTGAATTTCTTTTCAGATTAATTTAAATTCAAAATATCTTCGTTGTAACATTAATTTGTAACATCAAATGTATACATCTTTCCAAATGATATGATCGAAATCATTCCAGTTTTGAAGTCAAATCACCGTAATTAGAAATCTACTTTACATTGTTTAAAGTTGGTGTTTACAGACGAATTTCCGGCACTATGCATCTTCTCAAGACCGAATCTCTCTAGTTTGCGTTTTTTTTTAAATTTTAGAAAAATATTTGTGCAGACAGCAATTAGCAACAAAAGTGAGAAAAAATCCTTTTATTAATGAAGTAAACGTGTACTATATTAACTTATTAAATTTTACATTCAAGTATTTATTTACATTATTTTGGTGTTTGCGTCTTTCTAGCATTTTAGATCATGTGAAACAGAGGAATAGCGTACAAATTAGTGTATATACAAATCATATGCATTTCTCCTTGATGTGGTATCCGGAATTAAACCAAAATAAGTACAAACAATAGTCAGATTCCATAATCACTTGACAGCTCCGAAAGTTTAAAAAGTTTTCTGATCGAATAAAATAATTTCTCATGAGTTACTTTCTTTTCAAATAATTACAAATTATCAGTATATTTTCCTAAATTTTATATCCATTTTTGTTACATGAAACCCATTAGTATTGATGAAGTTCTCGAAGTTCTCTCACAAGTGAAAAGTAAATATTTAAACAAAAATCACAGATAAGGTCGACTGTAGAAATTTTGTCTATTCTATTGTTGACACTTAAAATTATGCTTAAGGGAATACTTACTTTCTGTATTTCAGTAATAGAACATAGAAGAATTGCTAATTAGAACAGGTATGTTGGAATAAATGTCTACTTTACACCACTCAGTTCCGAATATTTGAACCACAATACAGTACAATATTACGAAACTCACAACAATTTTTATTATGAATATTGTTTCATGACAGTTAATATACAAGAGCGACTAACTGAGAACTAAGTTCAAACAAATGTGACGTAACACATATAGATATGAAAAATTATTCAAAGTAAACAATAACCATGCATGTACTTACCTGTAAGAAGGGTTGATATCTGTAGCCTCCATATCCCCTGTTCCCCAAATTGGAGAGCATTTCGGGGCTAAAACGATTAAAGAGGCCACCCCAGGCATGGGTAGCCCCCAGGACAGTTGCTATGACGAGGAGGAGTTTCATGTCTTGACCCTCGTAGCTATCTGTGAGTCTGTCTGTCTATCTACGCTACGAGACAATATAATCCTCAAAGAGAGTGTTCAAACGAAAGAAGAAAGTGTGACGACGGCGCGTGTCTCTGCTATTCTACGAGTGTTTTCTGTTGTCTTGGTAGAAGAAGGAGAGAGAAGAGAAACAAAAGAGAATGGCTGGTGCAAATAGAAGCGGGTACAAGCGAAGAGTAGTTGCTCCGTTTGTGTGTTACTGAATGTGTGTTGTTGTCTGAGCGTTTCCCGGGCGTCGAGCTGTGTGTGACTGGACGGCGACGTGTGGCGCTGGCGTAGTCATCCACCAAAGTAGAATCGTGGAGGAGTAGAGGAACCGCGTGTAGGCGGGAATTACATGAGATAAGCGCGCATGCGCTGATACATATATATATTTCGTATCACTTTTTCTCCTCAAAGTTTCTTCATTAACGATTGTTGCTTGCTCTCTTTTTCTCCTGTGTATATGTGCTTCGTGTATGATGTGTTTTATTCCAACAATGGTGAAGTAAAATGTATGAAACGATGCCCTTTGACTCGCCCATTATCTTCCCTCGTAGTATTCCATAGCTCAACCTACACTTATCTCTTCACTGTTTCCTTTTATTACAAAGCAAAAGAAATGCTAGTTAGCAACCACTAATGTTTAGTTTCTTCGAGAAGGGAGGAGTAATACGACAAAGTTATTAACTTTTTGTGCTTATTTCAAACATTGTAAGAAAGAAAAAATATTTCAAATAATCTAAACTAGTTTCGCGCCTTTTTCATTTTTCGTGCGGCACTGTTATATTAAGCTTACAAGTAGAAATCTTTTTCTTAGTGGCGGGTACCTGAATTTTGTTATGAAGATGGCACTGTTAAAGAGGTAGGAAGGGGAAGATGAAAAAGTGTGCACCTAAGTAATAATCACGGCTTCCAGAAGGGCTCTTCCATTCCTACAACAAAAGAGGCAACAACTAAGGGAAACCTCAGAACCATCGAGGTTTCGACTGCTATTTTTTAAAAGGAAAAATAAGATTAATAAAGGGAGAAAAATTTGTTATAAGTACTGCCTAAAATTTGAAAGTAGGTTCGAACGTACACACAGCTCTTACGAGTCCAGAGCAGAACTATGTCTGGGGATCGGTCCACTCAGAACCTTTGGTCTCTTTTCTCTCCCTGTGACCGGTCTTGCTAGATATACTGGTTGATAAAAGAACCGAACTGATCTGGGTAGTACATAGGGGATTCTGAACAAAGTAAGGTAGTGAAGTAGCAATTTAATTGGGACAGTGGGAAATTTCACTTGTAGTTTGGAGCAGTAGTGTGGCAACTAGTGCTGTCGAAATCGGTTTTTAAAAAAAGTGAAATTTCATAAAACCGAAATTTCGGTTTTGAAAACCGCTTTTTCAGTTTCGGTTTTGAAAACCACTTTTGCAGGTTTTCGGTTTTGAAAACTGCATTTGCGGTTTTCGGTTTTCAGAAAACCGGTTTTCTCAAAAACCGAAAACCGCAAATGTCACAAAAATTCGACAGCACTAATATCAAGTAACGACGAGAAAACTGCAAAGAATCTTTCCCCACTTCGGCTCACAGTTGTCAGATGGAGGGAAATTTCCCTCGGCGTAGGGAAAAAATGCTCAACATTTGCAGAGGGGAAAGAAGGTATTTTTTTCTTAAAATGTCTTAAAGTATAGGAAAATTCTTGTTCAGTATACTTTTACAATTGGCAGAATAAAAAAAATAAGTTTCAATTTCTCACAAAGAGGCACGGCTATCATTATTGAGAAGTAAAAGATACAGAATAAAACATGATCGGTGTTTTCTTCACGTATAAACTTTTGCAGGTGTCTGGGACTTGCGATAAGAAACCAGTCAACACATGCAAAATCAGAACATTCACATTTATCGGAGTGGCAACAAATCAACAATTGCGATCTAGATTTTCTTTCTTTCTATTCTTTCGGAAGATATCTCAGTCCTTTCGTGAGGGTGTCGTGATTACGCAGACATTGCAAGGGTGGTGACGAAACACTCACGAAAGACGCACCACGTGCCGGAAGACCAACACATGTACAAAATAAAGATGTTCAGGTAGCAATTGAAGCGAACAGTGGACAGACGTGTGAGGAACTGGGGCTAACATTCGATGTGAGTGGAGAAACCATTCTGCAGCACCTCCATCAACTTGGAAACCTACTACAAGTTGGGTCTATGGGTCTCACATGATTTGACTCCGGGCCAGAAGGCTACGCAAGCAGACATCTGTGTTTCTTTGCTGTCTCGTTTGAGGAAGGAGCCATTTCTGAACAGGATGTTGACATGTCATGAGAAGTGGGTTCTGTACGAACCTCCACGGTGTCGTCATCATTGGTTAAAATCCCATGAAGCTGTTACAAAACAGCTGAAACCAGCAACGCAGCATAAATTCCTCCTGTGTGTTTGGTGGACTCTTCGGGACATCGTGCATCGGGAACTGTTACCGGCTGATCAGAGCAGAACATCAATGCAACTATCTATTGTCAGCAGCTGAGCCGTGTTGAAGAAAAACTCAAAACCAGCACTTCTCAATCGCTAAGGGGTTCTTCCGTTACGGGACAACGCTAAGCCGCACATAGCTAGAATAACTCGGGACACCATCCTGCGCCTTGGATGGGAATCACTATTGAATCCGCCATGCACCCTGAACTTTGCACCTTCCGATTATCACTTGTTCCATTCCTTGGACACTTACCTTTGAGGACTCCAGTTCAACTCCGTAGTAGAGGTGCAAACCAAGTTATACCGCGAAGGAATCCATGCCCATCCCGAACGTTGGCAGAAGGTCGTTGATACTGATGGGTACCATTTTTGATCTTCCAGGTACGTCTTAGGTAACATATCGATGCTCTAAGATGATAGGTCAAATAGCGACAGAACGTTCTTCGTTACTTTTATACATACTATATAAAACTACTGTATAAGTTCTAGTATCTCGAGTTCGAGAAGTCAGAATGTCAAAATTCCTTGAGATTATCGCTCATTTGGGTCTAGTTTTCAAAATATATAAAAATCAAATGGGGTCCTTTTTGCTTCAGTGGTCACTTTATGTTCGAATATCTCGAGTTCCGAAATTCGGAATGTCAAACTTCCTTCAGATTCGTGTTCCTCGTGGTCTAGTTTACAAATATATAAAAATCAGGTGGGGTCCAGTTTGCTTCCATGGTCACTTTATATTCGAATATCTCGAGTTCCGACATTCGAAATGTCAAAATCCCTTCAGATTCGTGTTCCTCGTGGTCTAATTTACAAACTATATGAAAATCAGGAGGGGTTTAGTGTCCTTCCCTGCAGCCGAAAAGTACATTGAAAGTGTCATTAGAGAAATAACTAAAAAAAAAAGAAAAAGAAAAAGTACGATGATCCCAGGTCAGTATTTGTAACACACAAGTTCTCATCAGTACTTACGGATTAGAACCCCCCTCTTTTCTGATTTTGGCTGAATATGGCAACCGTAATTTAGCAGTGACTTGTACAACCATCGAACTATCCCTTTCGCACAGTGCTGCAGATATTACCTTAATAGTCTTGGAGCAAATAAAATAAAAGTTAAAACGCACATATAAATCAATACAATTGTCTCGATTGATAGATGCTTTCACAATTGTTAAAAGGTGTAATTAGAAACAGCAAACATTGTTTCTGCTTTGAAAAGGACAACATGGTTTCGCTTATAAAACCCGAAACACGGTTTCGGGCGACTTTCGCTTTCGAAAAGAGGTTTTGCGGTTTCCGTTTGGAAATCCGCTTTTGCAGTTTCGGTTTAGAAAAGCGCTTTTTCGGTTTTGGTTTTGAAAATCGCTTTTGCAGTTTCGGTTTTGAAAACCGCTTTCTCAAAAACCGAAAATGTCACAAAAATTCGACAAGTGGAAACTACACAGTGCTACCTTGTCACGATCGCTTCTAATCACGAACAAATAGCTCCAGGAATACAATATTCAAACAAATTTTGACTACACAGGAATAATGCCTCAGGGTGCAAATGTACTTATAGTTTCGGTGCCATGTTTTTGGCTCTCTAACAGCAACATTTATACTAAGTGTTGCACGCTGTGAACATTATAGTCATTGCGTTCTTCTTGATACTTTTTTTGCTCTTTACATTAAATTAATCTCCATTACATTTCCTCCTCCTCACCTGTCACCTACTTTTACCAGCAACTATCAACGACAAAGATACAGTTACACTGCATATTTTATGTTACTGTACATGTATATTTTTGCCACAAGTAAATCAATAAACAAATTATAATCTGATGCTTCTGGACCGAGCGAACGAATCAGCTGGATTTGCATTAATTTCAATGGTAAACATTGTTTAGGTTCACTAACATTTTGGCTCACGAACAACGTTACGGAAACATAACGGATTGAATTCGTACCACTTAGGAAGACAAGATCTTAATCTGCGCAAGTACGAGTGTCGGTAGATGAAGCGTATAGCTCTGAATCTTCTTTTTAATGTTGCCTAACATAATATTGGCAGAGTTAGAATTTTAAGAAATTAGCATATAGCAAACTAGATTCAGAAATAAAAGTAACTCGTGAGTGTCAACAAAATATCGTTACTTGCTCTGTAACATATTCTGACATAATCGAAATTAGAATATGCAAGAAACGTTTTGGTTTCCAAGTTTCTGACCATTAATTTTGAATATCATTTTCGAGAAGAAAAATACATAAACTAAATTCATTTGATAATGGATCAAACATGGCATGACGCTTGAACTTGACCTGTTGTACAGACTTGTGGAATGTAATGGTGTACAGACTTTTGGGCCCTGAGTAATGAACCATCAAACATGAAGTACTGACTTCATTAAAATTTTACAAAACAATTTTAATAAATATTTTCTTTAATAAATCACTGACGAACGACCTCTATCCAAAACTGGAAAGCGTATGTTAGTACTGGCACTCTGTACAAAACTTTGAATCTGGCTTCTGTATGTTATTTTCTCCTCTGTTTTCAAGAAGTCAGGAAAACTATATATTTTGTAGCCTATTTTGTGAATGTACTAATGTAAAATTATTTAAGAATATCACATACACATCGTGCTATTCGAAATTTGCACCATAGAATGCATCTGTAGATGGCATACTGATCGTAGGTTGAAATCCCATCACACAGTCCACCATAAACAACATGCTGATCTTAAAGTCTGTAGAAGGTAACGTACTTTGAAGGTCGTCGTACAACATGACAGTGTATTAGTGTGGGCGAATTCTTTCTTTGTTGATCGCAGTATGTGGCTGGAATGGTATTACAGACTAAGCGAATGCATATTACGCACCTAAATAACTTCCAATGTGAGCTTATAATGGGACTACGAGAGTGTTCTGCATAATTGAATCTCGTTAGTGGTTCATCGGTTCTCGGGACGCACCGGAGAGAGCACCAGAGCAGAAGGATCATTCGAGCCACTGTTGCCACACTTGGTACAATTGTACCAAATTCAGCCCTTTTTGTCATTCGTCGGCCCGTTGGTACCACGCTGACATTTTCAGCCCCTTTTGTGAAAAATTTGGTACAATTTTACCGAATTCAGCACCATTTAACAAATACTTGTCACATATTCAAAAGTGTCAGTAAGACCTTCTCTACATCTCTTTCTTTTGATGTTTTTCAGAGTAGTTTCTAGGACCCTGGACCGGTTGTACCATACATCTTTTTACAAATGGCAGTTTACTTACCTTATATCCTTCTTACAGTCTATTACCCTCCTTCGGTCGTGAAATAGGCGAGAATAAAATGCAATGATTTATATTTTAATATTTTATTATTTATAACGTACTGCTTACACTCGAACTCGGAGATAATTGATTTGTTCCCAGTTTTATATTTTTTTCATATATGGCCATAATACCGTTTTGGTTTATTGGTCACTTTGAAATAGAGGCACGTTTGGTTTCGTTATAATACATACCGAAGATGATAACTTCCTATACGCCTCTCTGTTATACTTCCTATGCGCAACAAAAGTTTCTTCTACTTCCAAGGTTGTTCGGATTCCTCCTATTTGGATGTTTTTTAAAAAGTATTTTTTTTAAAAAAGAGTACTTTCTCGACTTGCACTCTTGGGAGAGGGGGGTTGGAGGTTTTAGAACTTCACCTCTTTTAGTTTCGTGTTACTATAGAGCCACTGGTATTACACTGGTATAAAATAATGAATTCAGCCCTTTTTGTTTCAATTTGGTACTATTTTTGAGCCCACTCCAGAGATTGGACTGTGGCAACACTGATTCGAGCTGCAATAAATGACAGTGCAGCGATCGCTAATGCAACCAAAGCAATCTTATTGTTGGAAGGAACGCGAATCATAAGCAATTGATTGTAGGAGGCAGGTCTGGTTTAGATTATGTTTCTTGTCACACGATTATGGTGACCGCAATGACTCGTGAAGCCTAGGCTGCCTCACGTGTGATGCATCGAAAGAATTTGGCTTGATTCGTGGACCTGCTTACCGAACGCACACTTAAGAGAACGTGAAACAACAGAAGTACACCAACAATGTTGACACACTTAGAAGATATGGCGAATGGGCACTTCAAGAACTATAACACGAACATTATTATTCGAATTAAAATAACAATAATAATAGTAATATATAAAACAACGACAATAATAATAACAAAACGAAACTTAATACCAATCCGACAAAACTGCATCCTCAGAACACAGGCAAAATTTCATGAATTGGAACTGACGACCGGGACACACCCTCATGCTCTATTGGGTAGTAAAATCGGAAGATCAAGGCCGAGGTTTACGACTGCGCTTAATCAGTATAGCCCTAATACCTCATTATAGCCGACTACGTCGTTAGTGGTATCGCTAGTGATCTGAATGGAGAGGCAAATGATTGGCAGAGTTACTCTGCGACGAGAGTAGGTTTTCACTTTAACGATGCGACGGCGTTATACATGTTCATAGACAGAACAGATAAGCGAGAAAATCCAGAGAATGTTCCGACTCGCCGACAGGACCCAATTGCAATTATCTTAGTATGTACTTCCTACCTCGTTAGGAAATAAGGCTATTGTTGAAACACTTCAAGAATAAAGGGGTTATGAGGATTAAATCTACCTCATATTGCAAGTTGGTACACAGGCTATGTAGGGTATTTGGACAATTGCTGGTAAAAGAAACAACAACTAATATTTGGGTCAAAATTAAATACATTGATGACGTTGAAAAGTGACAGCAATGACAAGAACAAAAAGAGAAAACTAACTAAAATGTCACCGTCAGCATCCACAATTACCTCAAGGCGGCTACAGAATTCGGTATATATGACAGGGACGTCCCTCCAAGGGTGAGTCTTAAACTCCTGCTGAATCGTGTCAGTCAGCTGGATCTTAGTGTTAAGGACAGTGTGGTTGATTACTTACTCAACCATACTTTTCACATAATAATCCACAGGATTGCAATCAAGGGCGTTACGAGGATACACGTTGGAACTGACGAAATTATATTTTAAAAAATATGATAACATTTCTGAGTCTTTTCAGTGGTATGATTGGTGTTGAATCTTGCTGCCATACATAGGGTCTTCCAGTAACCACTCTCTCCATCCAAAACTTGACCATGACGTGAGGCACCACTACATAGTTATTCGAATTTAGTCTGACTCGCTGTTCAAAGATGGTGGTGAAATCACATCATCCTACTGGGGACGTTAAAACGCTACCACATTTTATAGAAAATTAATAGGTAGGAGAAACCAACTTCCGTTGGATTGTAGGTAAGCCATTTCTTCCTGGAGGTTCTCCACTTGGCCTTTATGAAGTTTGGTTTTAGTCAGAGGAGAACTACGTTGTTCCTGGTTCAATGGATGTTTCAGTTTGTTAAAAAATTTGTCTGCCTTCAACAAGCAGTTTGTTCGAGCTTGTTGTTAGAAGTTGGCTTTTACGCTCTTGCAGGAGTGATACAAAAGCTCTCATTTACAGCCAGTTTCATTATAAACAGCTCAACGCCCATTTCTCGCACTAGAGCTCACATTACCTTTCTTTGATTTTATGTAATTTTCTTCTACAATTGTTTGACGAATTATGGTCTTCCGCTGTAATTGAAACCAGTGTTTCTTCCAGACCTGTTTTGGGGGGCACTTCCCTCCTTGAGATCTAAGAGTGCCCCGCCGGAGCAGACCAAAATAATACATTTATAATATAATAATAAATGGAATAGTATTAGCAGTGTCCCCCGGAATAATAAGTGTGCCCCACGGAATATTATTTCTTAAAGAAACACTGATTGAAACACCGTCTGTGTTCGTTTTTGTAATTTCCTATGCATCACTACATTCGCATTGTATATCTTCTACGGTGTTCACTGATCATTGAGGAGCTGTCTTTATTGCATAATTTGCATGACGATCAATAATCACCACAGACCCCTATCCACGGGGGTCTAGGGGGGCTAGCCCTTCCAGTGTAGAAGAGCTCGTCCAGTGTAGAAGAGAAATGAAGTTATCGAAACAGCGTGTTCAAGTGTGTTTGTTGTATGACTGACGTGAATCTGTCAACTGCTGCATCAAGTTGCCGCATATGCCAGCCATTTGGAGAGAATACCCTGAACGAACGGACCGCCAGGCATTGGTTCCATGAATTCCGTTCGGCTTTCCGGATGAACTTTGCAGTGAACAACCACATGTGTTGAATGACGAGGCCTTGAAAGAAGCCTTCGAGGAGGACAATGGTCTAACATGTGATGAACTTACAGAAAGGTTCCATTTTTCCGCTGAAATAGTTAGACTGCACCTACAGGGGATAGAGAAGTCATAGAAGTTAAGCAAGGGGGTACCTCACACATTGTTGGCAGCCAACAAGGAACAACGTGTGATAGTCTGTTTGTGATAGACTGAACACACACATCTTTCATCTCTTACTCACTGATGATGAAAAATTGGTCTCTTATGACATTCTAAAGCGTATTAGGCATTGCTTGTCACCACATGACCCTTATACTTTAACTAAGACCACTTTTGCACCTACGAAATGTTATGATATCTGTATGGTGGAATTGTCGGTAAGTGGTGCAAAAGCGATTACGAGCTTTTTTCATCTAGTCAGACCGTAAGAGCTGACCTTTATTCTCAGCAGTTCCAAGAGATGCACCATGTATTGCGGCAGAAGGAGCCAGCATTGGTGAATCGCAAGGGTGTGCTGTTCTTGCATGCCAATGACAAACCACATGTGGCAAATAGGACACAGAAGACTTTTCAGTAATTTTGGCTGGGAGACATTGTGGCACGTACTATATTCACTGGACGTTGCGCCAACAGATTACTACCTGTTTCACTCCCTCAAAAACTACCTCCGTGGGAGATCCTTCGCAAATGAGGGATACTTGAGGTACGCATTCACGGACTTTCCACCCACGACCGCCTAATTTTATCCCCAGTGTATTGTGCAGCAGCAGAAACGTTGGCAAAAGATATTGGATGCTGATGAAGATTACTTAAAAACCTAAAGGTACGTACTATCCATTATATTGCTCTTTGTTTATTATTGTTCTAGAACGGCAAGAACGTTTTGGTTATCTTGTACTCATGTATAAATGATTCGATTTTGATACAGTTTATATTTTTCTTAAAATTTCCGGATTTTCAATACTTGCAATTAAAATTGGTCAGTCATAAGCTGGCAATAGAGGACAAGTTCTCAGAAACTTAAAATTTCCTTATTTAGACAATATGATAAGGAAAGTATTTTCCTCAATAACTTCCGTTAAAAAAAAAAGACAGTAATTGATTTTGATGCGACCTGGCCAATGCTAGCTAGCTGGCCTGGCTCATCCTAAAAGCTTGGACCAGAAACCCAACAATAATGAACGGGGAAGTTACTCTCATTATAAAAAGTATTTTTACGATACTTTTCATAAAGTACATTAGATTTCGTTCTACAAGGCAATGTGACCATGTTACGTTAGAGTTATGTGAATCATTCATATTGCATAATAGTTCAAATCAGTCAAGAATAAGAAAGTGAATTTACATCCAATTCAATTGTTTTAATTATATAAGTATACTCTCCAATATATCTCTATAAGGTGAAGAAAATTATATATTTGTTGTAAAATCTTATGCGTAGTTTCTGAGATAATAAAAAGAATAACAAATTTCTTTACAAACCTAAAATTTGATTCTATACGAGAACCATGTCACCAGTGTTTCTTTCAGAAACTTTGTTCCAGAGGGCACACTTCGTATTCCGGGGGTCACTGCTGGTAGTATTCTATTTATTATTATATTATAGACGTATAATTTTGGTCTCCTCTGGGGATCACTCTTAGAGCTCCGGGGGCAGTGCCTCCTAAAAACATGTCTAGGAGAAACACTGCATGTCACTGAGATGAAACTGATAACTAAAATGTACTTTCACTAAGCTCTTTTATCATGAGACTAGCAAAACGACGGTCAATCATATAGTTAATGACATATAGCCTAAAAATATAATCTATCTCTAACTCTCTATGGCCTATGGAACCCGGAGGTTCAATGCCGCGTTCACAAAAGGTCTTCACTTTAATTTTAATTTCTGTTTCACTAAAACATTATTCAAATATAAGAAATATGTCCCTCGATAGGTCATATCTAGCAGAACAAAATAACATTCCTGAAAGTAGGTTTTCAGGCATAGTTTTTGAGAAAACTCAAAAGTAAACTTCTATGAATCTAAAATGTATGTCGTTTATTGTCTATACTAATAGACAGTTTTTAGTTTGCTGGAAGAAATTGTTATCTACTTATGTAGCGTATACGTAAGAAAATACACTGTTAAATACCAACTCGATCTATTTTTGCTTCTCCCTGTCTCACATTCTCTACATACGTACTACTTGTAAAATTAGCTCTTCTTGTAAACGCTCTACAATATACTAATATTTAGTTAAAATTATTTGATTTTGATTAAGTATAGAGTATAGGCCTATGAGCTTCAACCTTTCTCACAGTAATCACTCATTTGCGTTAAAATCGGTTAACAATGAGATGTAAAGCTTCAAAGATCATACACTATACGTCGGACGAAAGTCACTCTTATCGGATACTCAGATGAACGTCACCCTGAATATCCAGTTTCCAATATGGGGTAATTCACCTTGCCTCATTTTGCGATATTTTCCATAATAACTTTCGTAAAGAATGATTTCCAATCATATTCACTTGTTGGCTTTAAAATCCCTTTAGGATGAAGTTTTGAATTTATCATTGCAACTTTCGACTTTGAAAATGTGTTCCAGGAAAACTTTCAATGAAAATATTCAACTTCTATGCAATACTGTATGCTGAGTTTGACGCAGTTATATTGACCCGATAAATGAGCTTGTTACCTACTAAATATAGCGTTTCCACTACCGATTGTGTTCGATCTGCAGGCTGCATCTACTGACTATTGCCCGGCATTGCAGTTTCCAATGCAGGAGACTGCATTCAGCTGGCATGAGTCATTGCATATTACTTCTCTCTATAGGCTTTTCACAGGCTTCAACGGTGAGGACTCGACAATGGACCGGCGTCGCTTGTGTATTCCGAAAGCACAATAGCCATTGGGTTGACATCTGGACTCGACAGACATGGATGCCAAAGAAAAGAATTACATCAATTTTAGTTTTTGTCTCATACAGCGATAGGATTCCAACGATGTTTTCGCAGTGTGGCTGGATGCCTTGCCTTGGTGAGGTTCAACTTGGTTCACGTGTTGTCGTATATTACTCGGATTTCATGGTGGTATATTTCAATCGTGACATGAGTCTGGTAGTACGCAGCATTGATTGTCGTTTTGCTCCGTCTTTCGAAGACGTGGTTTCTTCCCGTACGAGAAACCAGCCATAATCATCAACCTTTTTGAAAACTGCTTTCTGTATGTAATGGGACGAAGTTTACATAAATCCATGCCTCATCAAGGGTAGCAACAAACTTCCACCGATCGTTCTCGAGATGATGTTCATGTATCTTCCTGCTGTTCCTTTTTCGCTCAGCCACAGAAACGGTTTCAGGGCGTGAACATTTTTCCTCCAAAAATCATGAATCGTGAATCCCTGTGAATGACGCGATTTTTTATTGTCTGTATGTGCGGCATTTGTTTGGTATCGCAGACTGTGGACACGCAATAGCTGCAAGGTTCTCTTCTAGGAAGACCGATTTCTAGCTGCTCGAGTCGGTGTGGTGGGCCCAGGACTCTGCGATGCATACTTCCACATAATATGATTCACAATGACACAACCTACACTAAAATTATTTTACCCACTTTTAACTGTACGACGCCGTGAACTTAGCGTCAGAAAGGAGCACAATGAACTTCCTCCAGAACCTGTTCAGTTTCGGCGGCATTAGACTACGCTCGACAACACTCCTCTATTTCGTCACTAACGAGATATTATTGCTTGCCTCATAGCAATTTCACGGCGATGGGTTGTGCATGGTGGTATAGTTGCACGTTGAATTTGCTGAATATAACCAGATCAATCTTTGTATACATGTAATTTGCGATTTTCTAACAACGTTCTCTCTGTAGGGGTTGAAATGTGTCAGATACAGAGCCAATCAGTCAATTTGTTAGTAATAATTCCATTTTATCCTTCCAGATTTGAAAAAAAAAGTTCCATGAGTATAGTAAATAGTCCATATTTTCTCGAAGTAGCACCAACAAAAATATGTTAATTAAAGAGAAAACAGTTGTTTTTCTTTTATCAGTTTTTCCGGTTTCACTATTAGGTGTTGCTGCTTTTATGAGCTTCTTTATTGTATCTTTCACTAATTCCATATTCACATTCTTCTCCCTAATGTAATCGTCGATCACTTCCCTTCACTCTTTCTTTTCTTCGCTTTGCATAAGTTTCTATCATAACAAAGTTCACTACAAATAAAAACTTTTTTCTGATCAGTATTCATAATCAATAGTTAATTAGTCATGAAATCGTAGTAATTAGTCATGCAAATTACTTTAATTCAGTCATGTGATGTTAGCTTCCAGTTAGGAAAAATTGAAATAGAAGATTTAAGATGTTATACTTTGTCTCATTATAGTTTGTTTCCAATTTAAGGTTGTAAAGTCTTGTCGGTATAATATTGTATCAATGTACCTGTTCTCACTGGCTCCCCGTTTAATTGTAGCTACTACAACTAGCAGGATGTTAGAGGCAACACTCAGAAACATGACACCTTTCTTTCTATCTTCTTTTGGACACATTTCTTTCTATCTCCTTTTTTTCTTATCCCCAAACAAAAGTCGTTCTGATCGCACACAATCTATGACGAGGGAATCGAACAAAATTCTTTTGTATATATAACTACTGATGTTGTACGTAATAGAACGCAAAAACTTGTTTCTTATTAATTGAAGAGTTTCACTCCCTAACTATTGACTAATATTAGTAATTTTTAATGTTCCAAGAAAACACCCGTCTCGTTTCATACATTTTTTAAAGAATTGAATAACGCTGTATGACACATCTCGGAATATACTGAGTTAGTAGTGGAATCATGCTGTACACAAAAGGTTAACGTATCGTGAAAGGCTTGTTTTTCCATAGCAAAAGATCAGGGGCGCAACCATAGAGGAGTCCACTGGGTCCGGACCTCCCAGTAACTCAACATAAATTTATACACTTACTCAATAAATCTATACCTATTTAACAGGGAAATGATTGATGTAGCATAAAAATTTGATCTTACACTTCATCTATACTCTTTCACTTAGAAAAACAATCTTGTTCTATCTGAAAATATAGATGAAAGCATTTAACAATTGCTTATCGTCTTTTTGGGTGCTGAATAATACTCATTAAATACTACATAGACGTGGTGGCTTCTAGTATTGGGACCCTTTCAAATCTTCAAGTTCTCCCAACAAAAATTTCTGGGTGCACTCCTACTCAAGATGAGCCATGAGTATGCTGGCAAACTCTAAGATCAACGTTGTTGTACATGCAACTATACTATAGTGATATACAATATTTTTCTGTGGAATGCTTCATTTGATGAAATATAACATCGTCAATAGAAATAATCTTGTCTTCAACATTGAAACAAATTCGTGTGTGTAGTAGTGGATGAAAAGTTAATGGCTAAATTTTATCCAAGAAGGGAAGGTAACATGAATAAAATGGTTACAGAAAAAGTTATGCTATTTATTTTAACTAAAGAATTTGAACTTGAAATTGCCACTTATTTTTTATAAACATTATAATGGAAAATTTCTATTCTCTTAGGGTTTCAAAACCAGAAATAAAGGAACTCCGAACATCCCTGTGAGCAAGCCACCGTCATAACACCGATTTTTCCTGGTATGGTACTATACGAGTTCCATTAGAACAATGTATTAGAATTCCCTTTATTTCGACAACCCTTTGTCCTAGCTGGCTACAACCTATTTTTTTATATTATTTTTTTAAAAGACGATTGCTTTACTGCGAATATGTATTAATGGAGTCTTAACAAATAACAGCCAAATAATGCCGAAAACCATATCTGATGAAGAAGTTATGCAAATCCTAGGAGATTTATTTCTGGAGAGTGTGAGTGACAAAAGTTACTTAAGAATGATGTATTCAATCCGATCCTTGGAAGTAAGGCTTCGTCAACCCATTTCAAACTCCCATTAGTAATTTACATATTGTAATAAGGTTTTTGTTATTGTTACTTATCTTTTAAGGTTGTATATGTGTTTAAGCCTTACACTCATGTACAGTACACAACTCTGCAAGGAATAACAAAGGATTTCAAATGAAACCAATTTGCCGAACTAGTGAAATCACATAGGCTCGATTTTCACACTAATCTTATTCAATTCAAGAATTATATTTCAATATGAAATTTTCAACTCTTTAATTCCTCTTTTATTCCAATTGCTTTTAAAAAGTTTTACGTGTTCAATATCATTCTTTGCTGTGTTTGACAATAAGCATGGAAATAGAACTAACTAACTAACACCATGGTCTATGGAGCCCGCAGGTTCAATGCCGCGTTCACAAAAGCTCTCCACTGACCTTTGTTCTTAGCCAACTGGATCCAGTTTCTACTTTGTATACTATTTCTGGGAGATTCATGTTAATAATGTCCCTCCATCTGCACCTAGGTCTTCCTAATGTCCGTTTTCCGATCGGATTTCTAGTTAAAAGTTCGAAAACGTTCCTACTTTCTTCCATTCTGGTTACATGACCTGCCCACCAGAGCCTTCTAAGCTTGGTAACTCTAACAATGGAAATAGAGATATGTCTATAGAAATAAGAAACTGAAAACAATATTTAAAAATATACATTTCCGCAACTAGATCCAAAATATTATCTTTTTCATCTCTCTTTGTGATCCTAATGAATTCCTCTCACAATCCACTATGAATCCCTACCCACAGGTTAAGAAATCACGTTCTCAGTGTTATTTCGAGACGACCACTAACCTTACATCAGACAGGAAAGTTCTTTGTTGCGAAATGAAGTACAAGTACATTACTTTTTTTTATATATATATATTTTTAGAAATTGATTGACACCATCATATAAATGAACTGCAATAGCAATCTTTTTTTCAAGGAAGGATTTTCTTTCTTTTTCCATTTTAGGTGTCATTCGTTATGACAGGATCTGAGTCTTGTCAAAAGCTGAAAAGGAATTTCGTGTCATCGTTTCTAATATAAAATTCTTCTAAAAAGACAGAAAGTAAAGTAAATCTTATAATCCAAATACGTCTTCATATTTCCTTGCTTTACTCCTTGCTTTGAAACTACTTGTTATAGAGATGTGCTTTTATGGTTACAAAGATTAGAAACATTGTGTAGCAACCCAATGGGAAAAAAGAAAGAAAAAATCACTACATGTTACGTTTGTTAGGTTTAAAGATAAAACAATTTGCAATTAGTATTCTGGAGTTCCGCAGTGATTGTGAAAGTGTGAACACCTCCGATAATGAGCTGCTGAAGAGGAAGTGGTTAAAGTGAAAAATATTCATCATACATCATCTACACACATCACATTTAAACACGAAAACATTTATACACATTTACAATTACTTTACACGCATTCATTTCATCTATATTTCACTTTATCCAATATTTTCACCCCGATCATCTGGGTAACTGGCCCTCTTCTTCCCGCTGGAACTCCTTCCCGATTTTGACCATATTCATACCTAACTAAGACATTTCAATTATTACCTGGGTTTGACTAATTGTTTCTTCATTTACCATATCCTACTTGACTTACAATTTATGCTTAAAAACACATTTAATACTATATGTAACAGGGAATACGACTAGGAAGTCGACCTAGGGGGCGCGGTGGCTCAGTGGTAGAGCGTTCACCTCCGGTGCTAGGGGTCCCTGGTTCGATCCCAGCTCGCGCCGTGTGGACTTTGTGGTGGACAAACACCGTGCTCGTGGGTTTTCTCGGGGTTCTCCCGTTTCCTCCCACTTTTCCAAGTGGTCGTTTCCAAGTGGCCATTCTCTTTAAAGTGAGACAGTCTACATCACCCATTGGATCTTTTAATGTAGGTGTACCTTTACTGTAATTAGAGGAAGTTACGAATTACTTGAGTTGAGTTGATTTTGGGTTTAACGTTCCTTTCAGCAGCGATGCTATATGAGACGGGACCTACTGATTAACGTGGAATTCGAACTACATGAGCTCCAGGTGGGAATCGAACCCGGATCTCCCATGCGAAATTCTCGTACGCTAACCGTTTAGCCACGAAAAAAGCTTACGAATTACTTGAACGGCCCTGGGAGGGTGTGATGGCCATCCCAAATGGTGATCTACACATACCATTGGGTTTGGGAGTACCTTAGTTACAACATGTTGCCATTGAACGATAGAGGTAGACAGAGCCAGGAATTAACAAAACCTCTTCGCTAGGCATGCCTAGGGCTTCCGGATTGGATTAGACTCTGCTGGGCTGTGGTCAAATCATAGGATGCGGTAGCTAGTGAGTTCACCGGTGGAAGGTAAGTTTGCCTTACAACACTCGGGTCTTATGTTTACAGAGCATGGAAGAACTTGACTCGGTAGCACGATTGCTTCGACCAATAGAATAATTGGTACGCACTCAGGATTTGGGTTTGGCCACACAGTGGGCTATTCCATTCCCTGGGATTTCCGGGTTACACGTTTGAAATAAACCAAGGTCAAGGAACAGACCTTGAAGATGCACATCATGCATGAGGACAATTGAGTCCAAATACAGATGAAATACGGACTGGATTTTTGAAAGGTGCCAGTCTATAGAATGGCCATGACACATCATGCGAAATACATAAAAGTAAATCATTCTTCTCTATCTTCCTGACTCCATAGATACGCCGGAAGAAAGTCATAAGAGCACATCTTGGATCAGAGATAACCACGGACAAATATCTCTTTACCATTAAGGAGTTCTTGATTATCACAAATGACTCCGTGTATACCCTACATTGTTCTAGAAAGACACTGTGATCATTCTCATAGTGCATCCTGCTAGGGAGAAATGTGGTAAGAAATCTCATATCATGGAATCAAATGCTCCACTTCAGCGAAACTGGAGTGAAAATAATTGTGAGCTACGAGTTTGATGTTTGATATTCTTACACCTCTTGTTCAACCTCTCAGTCGTACTCACTTAGTCAATATCGACTGAGTCTTTGGCATTAATTACTGGCCTACGAGACTGTGTGACTGCTTTCTTCGGATTTTTTAATAACCTGTCACTTATGCACCTGACAATGTGCAATAAATCTCTGTGTAAACACGCCCATATTCGTGCATACGACCTACCAATAGGTACAGATAGTCGACAAACGTAAATTCTTATTTACGTAACAAGTTTCTGATATTAATAAATTTACATCTGCAGTAAGTAGTAGTATTAAACTTCTAAATTTTATTTTGAGAGACATCTAGTGACTGAGGCATGAACTAGGCACTATTTTCGTAGTTTCTATTTGTTTTTTCGAAACTATGTATGGTTTCGATTTAAGTAACTTTCTACTTGCGCAAAGTCATGAAACTTATTGACGTAGGTTCAGACCTGTTTTTTATCAAAACTTTTGTGTCATTTCCATTTTAAGCAAATTCCAATGCTTGTACAGTGTCCATGCTATAAACAAAGGTTGGGAACTGCTGTTATACTGTGACCATGTAAGTTTACATGACCCTTGTCTATCGTTTCAAAAGCATTGTAAATAATAAGTCAATTTTAGCAACGGTTTTCTTTAATATTTTTAGACCAAAAATTATGACAAATTTAACGCAGATATTTCATTTAATATAGTATGAGCTTAGCAGTAACGATTGATTTTCTTCCTTTCTTTTCCTTTCTTTCTTTCTTTCTTTCTTTCTTTCTTTCTTTCTTTCTTTCTTTCTTTCTTTCTTTCTTTCTTTCTTTCTTTTTCTTTCTTTCTTTCTTTCTTTCTTTCTTTCTTTCTTCACTCTTCCGCTGAATAATATTCTAAATAGTACTAAAAGAATAACTCGCTCCAAATACTTCTTCTAATATTCTTGAAACATATAATGAACGTTCCAGAAAACTTTTACCAAGTTATGAACACTCCATAACATTATCAGATTCTTCTCGTCTTTTTTGTTCTCCGCTGTAAATCGTAGTATTACTTCGAAATAAAAGCATTTTTTCCAAAAAAGAGTTCCCTTTCTTCACTACTACTCTATATGGGCAGTCACATGCGTATCACAAAATATCCTTAATACATTAAACCACCAATACATTAAGTAATTAGAAACAACGTTTCTTCACAAGCAGAGTACTATAAAACAGACTACAATGAAAGCATACAATATATATAACATTTACACATGTGGTAGACCATACATATTCATGAAGAAATTTGAACCATTTCATCGTAACTAGATTCAATTGTTTTTTATAATTTCAAACAGAAGAAACTGATGTCCCACTTCTTCGTAGTTAGAAACTTCTCTCGTTCATCATCCTGTATCGTTTTCTTTTCCTTTTGTGATTAAATATCTTCAATATATACCAAAATGTTTTCATGATTTTTCTTTTTTCTTAAAAAAAGTTTGTGCCAAGGCACGGAAGCTACAAGTAAAAATTTTCTTTTGTTTTGTTTTCCAAAAGAGTAAAGTGCGTTAAAGCATCTAGTAACAATCAGGGTTATTTTAAAGGAAACATCAAACAGTGACAGCAGAAAGGTGTATAAAGCTGAAATTTCAACCCTGTTTCAAGGACTTCAGTAGTTGTTTGAAGAGCCTCTTAATGTTCATCGATTTCCTGTGAAGCAACACAGTAGGCGCCGCCACCATGATCTTTTCTTCCTTGGATGTTTTGGAGTTTGAGGAAAGGAATTGCGTATGACTGCATCAATTTCTGATTGTGGGATGTCATCTAACCACTGTTTCTCAGAAGAGGAATTGTATATGATTCCATCGAGCTCTGATTCTGGGATGTCACTTAGCGTATCGTTGTTTGAGACATCGCTTTTATCATCATCTGAAGCTATTGTTGTAAGTGAATTGCTGCAATGTATTAGATGCTCAGGCATGTTGTTAACGAAATCGAGTTCTTCACCGCCGCATAGTAACATGTTCCGTTCGCTCTCGTTATCTTCAGTAGCATTTGGATCGCAGGAAGCATCTTCTGGAACATACTCAATGGAAGGCTCCTGATGAAGTACAAAGGATCGTAAATCAGTGCGGATACTGACATATGGCAACATGCATTTTACACACATGTCATTGACACAGAACCATGTAATTGAGTATGCACGCAAGGTGTATATAAAAACACGAGTAACAACCTCTTCATCATACTTATAAGTATATATTATATTTCCATTCGCATCCTTAGATTGGTACTCTGTGCAGCGCCTGTCACAGCTGATGGTATTTCTAGGGTTATCGATGAACGGAAATCTAATTTGCTTTGAGTAGAGAGCAATAAAGGAAGTCTTAAAGTAGTCAACCATCATAAAATTCAGAGCGTTTCTCTCATACGTCTAACTAGATTGCTTACTATCACCGCACTAAATTTTCCAGCTCTTAGTAACTACAACAGTGAACACAAGAATCGAAAATCTAGTTTTACCAACAATGGCATACGTTATTTTGTATTAGATATAATATAAACAGGAACAGAAAAAATAAATAAAAAAATAAAAAATAAAAATAAAAAGCAACAAGAATTTTAGGAATGATCCAGAAAATGGATCAAAAGATTGCGATCCTGGCCAATAATTAGATGTTGGGTCAGGAGCCACAAAATTTTTGAATGGCCCCTAAATCGATATTTCATATTTCTTACGGAATAAGCACATCATCCTGAGTTCAGTGGTAGTTTTGATTAGGCTGCACTATATGTAGTTCTCCAGATAAAAGGCGTACAAGAAAATGCCTAATTGAATGAAATATATTGGGGTTTTTTGGATGAGGGAACACAAAAATTTTGAATGACCCCTAAATCGAGATTTAATATTTTTTACGGAATGAGGACATAATACTGAGTTAAGTGGTAGTTTTGGTTTGGCTGCACTATATATAGTTCTCCAGATATAAGGCCTATAAGAAAATTTATAATTGAATGAAATATATTTGATTTTTTTTTTTTTGATCGGGAACCGCAAAAATTTTGAATGGATCCTAAATCGAGATTTATTTTATTTTTTATTTATTTTTTTGCGGAATAAGCACATACTGAGTGTAATGGTAGGTTTGGTTTGGCTACAGTATATGTAGTTTTCCAGATATAAGACCTACAATAAAATTTATAATTGAATGAAATATGTTTGATTTTTTGTATCAGGATCCATAATAATTTTGAGTGGCTCCTGAATCGAGTTTTTCGTGTTTTTTAAGGAATAAGCACATCATCCTGAGTTAAGTGGTAGTTTTGGTTTGGCTACGCTATATGTAGTTCTCCAGATATAAGGCCTATAAAAAAAATTCTGCATGAAATATATTGGGTATTTTGATCCAACTATGTTCAATAATTTTTGGTATAGTTAAAACAGTTAAACGTAAAATTGTTGAAATTTACGTATAGAGTATATCTTTGTGTGTGAATACTCTTTCGGAAAGCAAGTTTTATATCTGTACACATTTTCATTCACTTCGGATCACTTCTTCTGGCCTTTCGCGCCTCAACTTTCAAAATTTTGAATGGGGACTTGTGCCCCCTAAAATCGTTTTCCCGCTGAAAATTAAAAAAAAAAACTGTATTTTGTTTTTGCGTAATGCCCCTACACAAAGTTTCGTTGCAATCCTTCATGTCCTTTACACTCATATGACACACTGTTATTAACTCTTTTGATATTTCGTGATCAAAGGTCTGTAGGTGTCCGTGCTCCACCTAATCGTTTCTTTCCAGGAAAATACGAAACATGTTTTCCCTCATTTTGCGTCTACCATAGATGTGCACAATTTCTTTCACTTCGGTCCAATTGTTTTTGCCTTTCAGGCGTCAAATTCCAAAATTCTGGGTGGGGCTTTTGCCCCATAAAACCGTTTTTCCACAGACAATTAAAAAAAACCGTATTCATTTATTTTTTGCGTATTGTCCATACACAAAGTTTCGTTGCAGTTCTTCATGTTTTTTACACACATCTGACACACTGTTATTAGAACTTTCGTGATCAAAGGTTTGGAGGAGTCTGTGCCCCACCTAACCGTTTTTTCCAGGAAAATACGAAATCCATATTTCCTCATTTTATGTCTACAATATCTGTACACAATTTCATTTACTTCGGCTCACTTCTTCTTGCCTTTCGGGCGTCAACTTTCAAAATTTTGGTTGGGGGCTTTTGCCACCTAAAACCGTTATTCCGCAGAAAATAAAAACCCGTTTTCTTTTATTTTTCGTGTATTGTCAATACACAAAGTTTCGTTTCAATTCTTCACGTCCTTTAAACACGTCTGATATACTGTTACTATCACTTTTGATATTTCATGATCAAAGCTTTGCAGAGGTCCGTGCCCCACCTAACCGTTTTTTCCAGGAAAATACGAAACACGTATTCCCTCATTTTACGTCTACAATATGTGTGCACAATTTTGTTCACTTCGGTCTACTTGCATTTGCCTTTCGGACGTCAACTTTCAAATTTTGGGTGGGGGCTTTTGCTTCCCTAAAATCGTATTTCCGCAGAAAATTAAAAAAAGACGTATTCGTGTATTTTATATGTAGTATCTACCTGCCAAATTTTATCAAAATCGGAGTGTTACACTTGGGAAGTGTTACTTAGCTTTTTATGTTCATACTTGGACGAGGGAATTTGTTTCGTAACTTAATAACCATTTTCGCAATGGGAAGCATGCGGGTGTATATGAAGAGAGATACAGGGTGCCGAAAGCGTAGTGAAGTGCATGAAAATATCGGAATGTATACAATGTACGTAACTCCATTTAAGTAGGTTTTTAAGATAATAATCTGACGTAAGTACCTGAATAGTATTTTTACCGCATTGCTTTAATTAGGTTTATCCACCTTGAGTATATATGACCCTTATATAGGGCTATTGGTTTTTCATAGCGACATACCGGTATTAGCTTTCTCCTGTAAATTTTGTTTCCCGTGTTGTTCAACTGCACCACTTCTTTCCTTGTTATCTTTGTAATCAGATTAAGAATATGGTTATTTTTGGTGCAGATTAAGATTATGAAGACACTATTTGAAAGATTTACGTGTAAAATCTATAGATTCACAAAGAAAGAGTAACACCTAAGGAACCTAATTATAAGCCCAATATGTTAGAAATAGTCCAATCAGTATGCCTGTAACCAGGCACGTAGCCAAGGGGTGGGTCCGGGCGGTCCGGACCCCCCCCTTCGGATCCAGAAATGAAAAATATTAAGGAAGGATGAAGCAAAAAGAATGGAGAAAAATATGAATCAGCGTCAAAAATATAAAACTAGAGCAAGTGTTTGGTTACTCTTTCTTATGAGGAGCTTTGTGTGGAGGAAACTAAAGGGGAAGTTGAAAATTAGTATTGTAACGAAGCATTCCGAATACCATCTATCTGCATAGATAACATAGACTCTCAGGTAGAACTTAAGAAATGTGCCCAGAATCACCAATAATATGAGCCATTTGAATTTCGCGGCACCTCTAATCCATTTTATAGGATGTCTTTACTCCCGAAAGAGTATCTTGTTGGTGGTATTAAACGAAGATAAGAAAAAGAAGAAGAAAGAAGACAACTAGAACCGAGTTCGAATGACCTCGGAAGTCTATATTTTTTTCAATACTTTTTTATTTTCTTTTACTCAAGATTTCTTCATAGTTTTTCTTCTTAAAATACTTACTAACATGTCCTCATTTTATTGTCCTAAAAGAACAATATGGGTATGTTGTCAGTAAAATAGTTTAGATTGCTCGATCCCCTGGTGTGTAACCATAGTATTTCATGTCACCCCCCCCCCTTCGATTACGAAATCCTGGCTAAACGAACGAATATATGTTGCCACTAAAATAATTTAGAATGATCGAGCCCCTGGTGTGATAACCACAGTATTTCGTCACGGACCCCCCCTATTTCGAAATCCTGGCTACGTGCCTGCTGTAACTGAAACAATACAGTAAAGCTAACACAATTGCAGTGTCATTGTTGTGTAATCTTCCGAACAGGAAGAAATTTTGCATAATATGAACTCTCTAAGATCTGATACATTATGGATTTCTAAAAGTAGTTTTGCACCACATTATTCTAAATAGCTCTCCCCTCAGTACCTTCGGTGTTCTAACACTTTTAAGTTGCTTGCTCTCGCTTGCAATGAATTTCCTAAGTTCCTTTTACGGACTAAGAAATTAAGTCACGCCCGCAATATTGTTATCAGCACCCTAAACATCAGTGCTATTCTCCTCACTGTGTATTAGTAAATATTCTCTCGCTGAAATATGCCAGATAAAATAGAACATCGCCAATAGTTTAGTGGTTTTTATACTGTTACGTTTATTGTGCACATAACAAAATACACTCATGTCCAAAATGATTGTCGCATATCTATAACTGTCTTTTTGTAAGAATATAATTTGATAATGATTTTGCAGGGTACTTTTAACACTGATACTATATGTATAATCGGGAAATGTATATTTGTAGTAAATTTCATAGGAAAAGAATTATAAATACGAAAATTTGAATGAGTAAAACAAAATGTTGCCAAATGGACAAGAAAATTTTCTTTTCGTTTTATTGTTTTTATTTACTTCTCTTTTGACATGAAATTTGCTACATTCATGTCTATGCCGATTATACACATACTAACATTGTAAGAAATATCGAGCGAATTCGTAATCAAATTATATTCCTACAACAACATATTTATAGACACGCGACAATAATTTTGGACATGAGTGAACATATATAGTTATTGTCTTTACGCTTTTATTAATATGTGCGTCAGAGATTCAAAATGATAAATATGTACAGGTACGGCAAAACTTAAGCTGTTGGCATGCATGAAAGAAATACTTAAGTCATTTTATGGTTGTCCCATATTGTCAATCTGCACGATATATTTATCTTTTATATAACTGGAAAGTCAATCATCTAAAACCAAACAAAAAAAAAATTATTTTTTCACGTTCGAAATTCTCCTTTCTTTTCTATATATGTTCCTATAAATGTTCTATATTCTCCCACGATGAGGCGCTGTAAAAAAGTGCTTATCAAAAGTTAAATTGACGAAGTGTCCCTTCGTATGCTTCGAGTGCACTGGCGCAAATCCCAGGGGGGACGAGGGGGACATGTCCCCCTCAATCTTGGACCTGGGGGGACTGTCCCCCCAATAATCTGACTTAAAAAGTACTTTTTGGGATAAGTGTGATGATTTGTGTCCGACTTCCACAAAGGAATGTGAGATGAAATTAATTTCTCTTGGCTTTTCCATTTCTTTTAAAGAGAATTGTATTCTGTAGCATTTCAAACTGAACTTCGCGCTGTAGTGCGTTTAGTAGTCTCATCAATATGTCTTAATTCCACTTCCGCTACTTGGGCACAAATTGCAATAAATGCCGGAGGAGGATATGTCTCTCTCCTCATGCTGAAAAGTTGTCTCAGCTGTAGGTACGGGCACAAATTCCGGGGAAATGGGGAGACATGTTCCCCCCCCCAACATTGGAACTGGAGACTCTCCCAATAATCCGATTTGAAAAATGCTTTTTGCAGATAAGTGTGATGATTTGTGTCCGACTGCCACAAAGGAAAGTGAGATGAAATTGGTTTATCTTGGTTTTTCCATTTTTAATGAAAATGAATGTGTGCGACTGTGTGACGTAACCAGATGTGAAAACTTATCTCCTTCTCTCCCCTAGGCCCTGGAACATATAAACTACCAAATGTCAGTAGAACCCATCTTTTCAGTGAATGCGCATTTCATCTATTTGTAGTATCAGCCTAGGCATCTACTCATATTTCGTAAGCCAACTCTATGGCCTATGGAACCCGGAGGTTCAGTGCCGCGTTCACAAAAGCTCTCCATTGACTTCTATCCTTAGCCAACTGCATCCAGTTTCTACTTTGCATTCCCATCTCTGCGAGATCCATCTTAATATTGTCCTCCCATCTGCGCCTAGGTCTTCCTAATGGTCGTTTTCTGATTGGACTTACCGCTAACACTTTGAAAGCGTTCATGCTTTCTTCCATTTTGGCTATATGTCCTGCCCACCTAAGCCTCCTAGACTTGATGACCCTAACAATGTTTGGTAAGCCGTATAATTTATGTAGTTCCTCGTTATGAAGTTTTCGCCATTCCCCATTCTTGTTCCTCTTGGATCCGAATATACGTCTGAGGATTTTGTTCTCAAATACTTTCAGTCTATGTCCTTCCCTCAGAGTAAGCAACCATGTTTCGAAACCATACAGAACAACGGGCATGATTATCGTGTTAATATTTTAAGCTTTAAATTCCTCGACAGAATTCGCGACAAGAGATTTTGAACTGAATAATAACACGAATTCCGTGTTTTTAGTCGATATTTAATTTTTTCGTGAATATGATTTTTGTCTTTTAATATTGATCCTAAATTTTTGAAAGTATCCACTTTATCAAAAGCGTTATTTAATATTTTAACGCATTCATAATTTGCCGTGTTACGGTCCCGACGCACTTCCATGTATTTAATTTTCTCTTCATTCATTTACTTCTAAACCCATATCCCTGCCAGCGTTTAATAAGACCTCTGTATTTCTTTCTATTGTTCTCATATCATCCCCTATTAAATTTACATCATCAGCGTACGCATAACCTGGTGAACACCGTTCAACTCTAGGCCCTGGTTGCTATCTTTGATTTTCCTTATAGCGTATTCCAGGACAAAGTTGAATAATATTGGCGACAACACATCTCTTTGTTTCAGGCCATTCTCGACGTGAAAGCTCGTAGTCAAAAATTTTCCTACTCGGACTTTACTTTGGGATTAATTTAAACATGACTTAATTAATCTAATTAGCTTTTTCGGTATTCCAAATTCTGTAGGAACGTTGTACAATATTTCTCTCTTAACCGAGTCGTAAGCCTTTCAAAAATCAATAAATAGTTGATGTTACGGGGTATTGTATTCCCACTTCTTTTCGAGTATTTGCCGAAAGGTAAATATTTGGTCGATAGTTGATCGATTTAGTCTAAATCCACACTGATAATCTCCAATAATTTCATCTGCGTATGGGGTCAGTCTTGCTAATAGAATATTTGAAAGGATTTTATAGGATGTTGACAGTAGAGAGATGCCTCGATAATTATTACAGTCAGTTTTGCCGCTTTGCTTGTGGATTGGAACAATGATTGATTCTTTCCACCCTTGCGGCAATTCTTCCTTGTTGTAGATAAAGAGGATGAGTTTGTGTATCTTGTTCCACAATTTTTCGCCTTAGCCGGTGTTTCTTTAATTTCTTTATAGAGATTTCTACTTCTATTCGGTTGGGTTCTGGAATATACGGTTCTGCGGTGTGTATCTCCCTTTCTCCACGCACTTTAGTTTTTGGCTGCGTGTTAAGCAAATCGTCAAAAAAATCTTTCCATCTATTTAAAATGCTATCTGCATCAGTGAGAACTGTTCCATCAGCTTTCTTTAATATAAGCATGAGGTTGATAGCCTTTTTTAAATTCGTTGATCCCTTTATACATGTCCCGAATGTTTTAAGTTTTACTACTATCTTCAAGTTTCTTAATTTTAGCTTTCAAAAAATCGCGTTTCTTTGTCCTTAAAAAATTTGGAAGTTTTCCACCTGATGTCTATGAAATTTTGTGTAGTTATTTCATTCGGATTTTGTAGCAAACTTAATTATGCCTGTTTTCTCTTATCTGCTAGTTCAAACCATGGTTTGTTCCTACGTATTTCCGCGTGCCCCAATTTTTCTTTTGAGAGAGGATGCTTCGTAAGCAAAGAAAATAATTCAATTGCTGGAATATTTTTCTCGATAATCTTAAGGCTCAAATACGAGTATTGTTGCGTCATACATAATTGATATTCTTTCTTCATAGTTTTGGGGGTCATTATTTATATTATTATAAAACAATTTTAACATTGACCTTTGCGGATGCCTAATTAGAAACATACCAATTATAAATATGCATGTATTCAGATTTCAGAATGTGTTCACGGCGGTGATTTGTAATACTGATATAGGCCTATACTACTACTTCATCTACATCGCCTAATATATAATATACTCTACAACAGGTTCACCTCAGAAATCAGATTCATCTACCGTAATATGAGTTGCATCTCCCTTCTCTAGAATAAGCCTCAAGTCTGCCCACTTCTCAATGGTGAAGACAACCAATGGCGTATTTAGGATTTTGTTTCGAGGAGCTATGTTCAACACAAGGAAGGAAGTGGGCAATTGCCCACCTGAGTTTGAGAATTAAATATATTTTAATTTATGCATAAATTGAAATTATAATGGCAAGAATTGTAGACCGATAAATCCTATATGATATGATACAAAAATTTAGGAGTGAATCTACCCTTTATTCTATTCATACAAGAAAAAGGAAGCATCCTCTTGGCCTTCCTAATTTCCGGGGCTAATTATTCTCCCGTTTTAATTTCTTTAATTCAAACATTTCCTTCTTTTAAAAATAACTGAACGATATAATTTTTCCTTTGTTATAATAACCGAATTGCTCTCATGTTGATATCCGCGCAAGTTGGTGTGGAACACCAGATTCGCTTATCAGCTCTTCTTAGTGTTGGTGTTACTGATGACAGCCGACTTGACAACGGTCGATAAAGTATGATAAGCGAAATGAAAGAAAGTAACATCAAGAAAAAGAAACAGAAAAGTAGAAAGGACGAAAGAAAGAACAAAAGGACGCAGTTCTTACATGGAGTGAAATTTGACAACTACAGTATTATTTCTTATCAAAGAGCATAAGAAAATGGAAAGTCAATGACATTCTTAGAAATGGTAAGTAGGATTATTGTTGTGCGTGGAATGCGAAAAACTAACAAATTTATTTCGGGGGGAGCTTGAGCCCAGCCCGATAGGCCCCTAAATATGCCACTGAAGACAATTCTGATCCTTCACAGCATTGCTTTTCAATTTCATAAATATTGTATATATATATATATATATATATATATATATATATATATATATATATATATATATATATATATATAAAATATGGAAGCGGTCTTACCCGTCCCCCCCCAATGTTGAAGACAGATTTGCGCCGATGTTCGAGTGTGTAGGTCGAAGTGTACACTTTGCGCTTTTGGACACGACCTTAAGTTTCATCATTTCTGTCACTCTTAAGTTTGAATATTCATCTCAATAATTTATTTTCGAATAATTTCAGTTTGCGTTCCTTCTTGAAACTAAGCAACCATGTTTCGTATCCGTACAGCACATCAGACATAATTATACTTTCATATCCTTTAAGCTTTAAATTATTCGACAGAATTCGTAAAAACAAAGAGTTTAGACTCAATAATAAATCTAATTTCTTACATTAATTTGACATTTAATTTCTTCGTGGATGTAGTTTTGGTCTCAATGTTGGTGATAGATATTTGAAAAGTATTGTTTGATATTTTAAAGTATTCATAACGTACAATATTTACGATCACACCAAATTTCCATGTAACATTTTCCTCTGGATGTTGATGTGAAAAATGAAGTAGGCGAGGACAAGGGCGTCAATTTCTCTGTAAATGTTTTTTTTTGGGGGGGGGGGCATTCAAATGCAGAAGGTATATATGAGGATTTTAAGGCAAATTGCATTCAAATTATGCCAAATATTGCAAATTTACAAATACAATAAGGGGACGCACATGAGCTTTGGGGAGCCCGGCCCCCTTGCCCCCCTAGGATCGGCGCCCTTGGGCAAGGATAATACAGGGTTTAGTATTTTTTCGGGATGAGTTTGAGAAAGCCATATCCAAGCTTAGGAATACTCGTAAAAAGGCAACAGGGATAGATAATATACCAACTGAATTCATTAAGAATATGGGAAACAAGGACAAGAAAAAATTGTCTCGACTGTGCAATAAAATACAGGGTGAGCCAAAAGTCCTTGGACACCTGCATAAGTTTGAAAATCGACGGGAAAAGTAAAAAGTGATGATGGGAACAGAGGTTTGATGAGGGGCCGCAACTTTTGAAGTGTATGTCATTCATGGCCGCCATCCTCAAATCCGCCATTTTGAATTCAAGTCATTTTTTCTTGAAATGGGAAGGGAGTGTATGACATCAAATAACACTAAGTTGAGCTCAGGAATTTAGTGGTGTAATTTTTTTTCTATCTTGTACAGTTTAGAAGTTATTAATGTTCAAAGGTGGGAAATTACCTTGATACTGACCCAGTTCTCTCTTTGTTCCAGGTGATCTAAAATGGGTCTGACACGTGAACAGAAGATCGAAATCATCCTTATATCAGGGGAACGCAGCTACCGAACAACAGCAGTTGACTACAACAGACGGTACCCAGACAGAGAACCGGTATCGCACAGCACGGTGGCTCACGTGATCTCCAAATTCCGGGAGACAGGCTCTGTTCAAGATAGGGCACGTAGTGGCCGACCAAAGACTGCCACCCAATGAGGAAACTGCAACGGTGGTTGTTGCGTCGTTTGTGAAAAGTCCTAAACGAAGTACCCGTCTTGTGTTCCTAGTATATGCAATAAGCCAATCCTCCGTTGTCCGGATATTGCACGCCAATCAGTAGCATGCTTACAAGCTGCGCATGCAACATAAGCTGAACGAGGATGACTCTGATCACCGGTTGGAGTTCTGCATGTGGGCTACTGAACAACACGTACTGGATCCTGCGTTTGCCAAGGGCATACTGTTCAGTGACGAGGCGTATTTCACTTTGAACGGGGAGGTTAATCGACATATTTGTCGATACTGGTGAGAAGCAAATCCGAACTGGGTTGACCCGAGTCCAGAACATAGTCCAGCGAAGGTGATGGTGTGGTGTGGCATATGGGACACCCGCACCATGGGGCTATTTTTCATTTACAACACCTTAACTGCACCACAGTATCTGATGCTGCTGCAGGACCTTGTGTTCCCTGCCACACTGAACGCTGACGGCATTTTCCCATCTTATTTTCAGCACGATGGAGCCCCTTCACACTATGGACTTGGTGTCCGTGAATGGTTGGATGAACAACTGCCAGGGAAGTGGATTGGTCGGCGTGGTCCCGTGGAGTGGCCACCCAGATCCCCTGACTTAACGCCCCTTGATTATTATCTATGGGAACATCTTAAGCAGATAGTGTATTCTGAGACAATCCGTGATTTGAGACACCTGGAGTAATGCATCCAACAAGCCTGTGACCAAATTTCAGGAGACATTCTCCTCCATGTGCAGTCAGAGTGGTTGCGGCGACTACAGTTGTGCATTGCACGGGATGGACAACACGTAGAACATGTGTTGTAGTATCCAGTATCAAGGTAATTTCCCACCTTTGAACATTAATAACTTCTAAACTGTACAAGATAGAAAAAAACAAACAAATTACGCTACTAAATTCCTGAGCTCAAGCTAGTGTTATTTTGTGTGTCATACACCCCCTTCCCATTCAAAAAAGTGACTTGAATCCAAAATGGCGGATTTCAAGATGGCGGCCATGAATGACATACACTCCAAAAGTTGCAGCCCCTCATCAAACCTTTGTTCCCATCATCACTTTTTACTTTTCCCCGTCGATTTTCAAACTTATGCATGTGTCCAAGGACTCTTGTCTCACCCTGTATATGAAACAAGAGAGTGACCGAGATACATATTTCCTAAAGACGATCATGATGCCGATGGCTAAGAAATCGAACCTAAAGAGATGTGAGGATTATAGAACTATAAGTCTCATATCTCACGCAGATAAAATATGCTCCGAATACAGAACAGAAGGCTGTAAGGAAGGACAAATGAAAAAGTTGAAGATGAGCAGTTCGGATTCAGGAGAGGTAAGGGCACAACAGATGAAATTGGATAATAAAGGGCCATCACTGAAAAGTTTTTAGAAAAGGGAAAGAAGGTGTTCGTGGTGTTTATTGATCTAGAAAAGGCTTTTGACCATGTGAGTTGGGAATTGTTGTTGGGTTTTCTAAAGAAGATTGGATTGGAATGGAAAGATCGATGACGCGTAAGAAACTTATATATGGATCACCAAGTAAGTGTTAAGGAGGGGTATAACTGACGGAAGAGAGTGCAATTGGAAGGGGAGTTCTACAAGGATGCTGTCTCTCGCCAACAGTATTTAATATATATCTAGAAGAGATAGTGAAAAAGAGCATACATGATGAAGACGGCATTTCGGTTGGAGGTAGAATGATTAGATGTATAACATTTGCAGATGATATGGCGTTTGTTACAGAATATGAAAAGAAAATCAATAAGATGTTAGAAAACATGAGGAAGGGCTGTGAAAAATATGGGGTGAAATATGGGATGAGAATATGATATTAGAAAGACGAAAGCCATGATGATTGGAAAGAAGCAGTCAATGTCAAATATAAAAGTTTGAGGGGAGAAAATAGAACAGGTGACTAGTTTCGCATTATTTGTGATGATACGAAATGTGAATGTGAAATAAAAGCAATGATAGGAATGACGAAAGAAGTCTTTAGGAGAAAGAGAAGAATATATTGTGGGACCTTGAATAAAGAGTTGAGGAAAGGACCCATAAAATGCCTCGTGTGGAGTGTTGTACTGCATGGGGTGGAAACATGGACATTACGAATAAGTGATGAAAAACGACTGGAAGCTTTTAAAATGTGAGTGTGGAGAAGATTTGAAAGAATTAGTTGGGTCGAGCGGACAACGAACGAGAGATCGTTAGAAATTGTTGGGAAGAAAAGAACACTTTTAGCTATTATTGAGAAGAGAAAGTGGTTGGGACATTCACAAAGAAGAAATTGTATCGTGGAGGATGTGGTGGCAGGAAAGAGAGGGAGGGACAAAGGAGGCTACAAATTATGTACGATATAAAAGCAGAAAGATCGTACGTAAAGACGAAATGGTTAGGGGAAGAACGTGGAACATGGAAGCTTCTCCTGTAGTAAATGACCTGCCAATATGGTAGAATACCTATGATGGTCATTTTCTTCTCTTTTTACTCTAAACTCAATTTATTGTAGGTGCATTTTCTCTATTCTTCTCATGTTGTACACTATAATACCGACATGGTCAACATAAGCAACAATCTGGTGATTGCCTTTCAACTGTAGACAAAAGTTACTGTATTTGATTTCCTTATAACGTATTGCATTTTCCACTCTGTCTTTAATTTACGCTTCAGTTTAAGTGTTAGTTAAAAAAAAAGAGAAAAAAAACTTGCATGAAGTACACCGAAGTTTCACTGTGATAAGTATGAGCATCCTTTTCCCTATGATGGGAATGCAGATTATGAGTATTCAATTTTATTAAGTTGGGCGGGCATCACCTACTTAAGTTGGAAGCTATAATCTAAAATGGTGTCACACATTATAATTGAAGACCTGAATTCCAGAACATCCAAAGTCCAACGGAGTTCTTTTTTGTTTCTAGAAGAAAGACAAGAAGACTATATTTGGCATGCTATTCTGTTTACGTGAAATTATTATGTATTTTTTAAGAAAACGTTTTGATTTGGATTTACGTATTATGCTAGTAAATAGCCCTTAAAACATAGATGCTAACATTAAAAAAACGCAAAATACGAAGAAACAGAATGTATTTGGGTTGTTTTCCAATTCAGGTCTTCAATTTTCATTTCACTCCTTACCTGTAATGAAGAATTTATGATGGTAAAGTTTTTACTAACATTTTAAAAGCCTCATCAGTCTTCAGAAAACATATAATGGTCATTACATTAACACTTTTCATATTTACATATGCATCCACATTCGGAGTTTTGGCTGACGAAAATTGATTTGATTTGGGATATATACAAGCACCAAACACTAAACATGAAATCAGACAGAGAATGGGTGATAAGTGCTATCGTATGGTAAATTTCCTGGAAGTTGGCAAGATTTGTTAAGAAAGCAATTAATACTGTGAAGTAGCTGTGTATTAGATGTGAAGTGGCCATGTGATAATTGTGTAAACTCTTAATTCCCTAAATTCAATTATTTTATTAATTTTTTTGTGTTAAATTTTTATAATATTGTTGCTTTACTTTGCTTCTATAACATTTCAACAATAAACAATTAACATGTATTAACAATGTAATGTTTCAGTTAAATTTTTTTATAACAATGTAACAATCTTATGTATTAAAATTATAATCAGAATACATGTAACATTTTCAAGTCGATTCCAGTTTTTACAATAATTATTAATCTAATTTGACGCGTGTTCTCCTTATGCCAGATTAAAGTGTTCTATCTGAGGTAAAAAATTTCTTCAAGTTTATGGGAAGAAGGGAAGGAACTCAAAACGCTGACAGCCTTGCCTTTTTGTATGGCTATGCTTATACGTTGCAGTAAAAATTGATAGCTTCTCGGGTCTCCTGTTTTTGCTGTCAGACTTGCTCCTAGTTCTTTCAAAAAATCCATTGCTTCTTTGCTGAAGACACCTGTTGTTTCGGTAGCAAAGGCTATAAAATGATGGTCTTCTTTAAGTTTAGAGTATTTTGAGTGTTTGCGTGAACAAGCCGCTTCCGCTGCACTCCCTGCTTTTATACTTGTGGATTGTAGATAAGATGGAGCAAACGTATCCACACATGTGAAATCCCAGACTAAACTTAGACCCTTTTTACACGGAATTAATGTTATTCCGTCTGGCCGTTTCCGTCTGGAGGTTCTAATATACTCGGAAAGTCGATGCTTGCAAGAGTTCTTTTGATTATGTTGTTTAATTCGCTATGACATGCAAATCTTCCTCCACTTTTGTTGCAGCTCAAAGCATGAAGACCTTTCTTGTCCATCTTGTTGTTGCAGGTGCAAATAAATTCATGGCAGATATTCAGGCCTAAGCGCAAACCTATGCAGATTTTGAAAAAGTTGTCATCCAAGAATGTTCCTATGTTTATAGATGGGGTTGACTGTAGCCATGCTCCTGATTCCTTCTCTCTTAAAGCTTTGATGCGTGCACTTTCAATGTTGTTTTCAGCGACTATTTCGTGTTCGATTACCTCATTTAGAATAATTTGATCCCATTGTTTCTGTGACTCTTTTAAAACCGGGGTTTTTCGATCGTAAATGCCTTTCCAAATTTCCAAAGCCTCTGCCAAGTGGCTTATTCCCACTTCGTCAACTGGATACTTTATAAGTTTGGAAACGAGTGGCAACGCTCCGTGGAAAGAGGAAATGAAGGCAGGAAGGCATAGGTCTGAAGCCTTTCTTATACCTAAACCACCGACTCGGATGGGAAGGCTAGCTTGAGTCCATTGCGTTTCGTTGATATTGAAATTTATTGTTGATTGTAACGCTTTCTTCAGTATGTGATCCATTTGAAGAAGTCTGGAGGGATTGACCCATGTTGGAATTGTTCGGAGAAAGTAGGTTTGTTTAGGAATGCCAAAGGAATTTTTGAGCAAAAAGAAAGCAATGTGGGCTGGTAAACTTTCTAATCGGAAAGATATTCTTTTGAGATCATTCAGGTGTTTCTCAAAATGGTATTCGATTTCTTCTTCGTGTAGTGGTGAACCCAGCAATGAGATCTCATTATTATTCACTATTCGTATTCCGGGTAATATGTTTGAAAATTCAGATACAATTTTAGGGTCGATTTTTTTCGAATTGAAGAAAAGTTCACATTTTTGTGGGTTTATTTGTAGACCTATTTTCTCTGAATTTGTAATCAACTTCTTTATATCTTCCAACACGGTTTGTGGTGATCCTCCAAGAGTTCCGTCATCAAGGTAGAAGACATTTAGCTCTGAAGAAAGAGAAAGGGCAATTGGATGTATTGCTAGACTAAATAGCATCGGGCCAGCTGGATCGCCTTGCTGAACTCCTACACATGAGGATATTTTCCTTTCTTTGTAAAATAAAGTTGATGGATTTGCATAGCTTTGCCAAAAATATGGATAATATTGAGGAATAATTTGTTTAACTTCCTTTAAAATAATGTCACGTTCAACTGAGTTAAAGGCATTTTTGTAATCGATTTTTAGAATGACCTTGTTCGAATTTTATTAGCATGTATAAATGTTCGAGTGAAGTGAATGATAGCTTCACTGCCATTTGGTGTTGCAAATCCCAGTTGATGAGGCTGTAGATACTGAGAACATTGATTGTAGACTGAGGACACTAATAACTTTGGTGCCAAACGTCTGAAAACACTGCCGATGGCAATTGGTCTTATTCCCCCGTCCTTCTTCTTTAGGGCGGAGAGGTTAGCTCCAAACAGGTATGGACACACCTCTTGATTTACTCCTCCGTTAAGGATGCGATTCATCAATTTCGTGATCTGACTCAAAAGAAAAGATCCTGCTTCACCGGCAGATCTCGAGATTAATTCTTTTAGATGTTGAGGGGAAATCCCATCTATCCCAGACGCTGAGCTGGACGCAAAATTATTGAAGGCTTTCTCAACCATTTCTTCATTTATGTATACAGATAAATCTTGATTAGATGGGGGGTCCGGCATTTCAAGGGCTCTAGATGGAGCCGGGTGCTTGTTCACCAGGCAGTGAAATGTTGCTTCATTGGAAGGTGCCAACGTATCATCTGAAGTTAATAATCTTAAGGCGCCTCTTGTATTAAAGTCTGATATTTTAGATATTATTCTTTTAGCCAAATCAAATTTAGGTTTCGGCCTTTTCGGCTTTTTGGCTGTAACAGGAGGTGTTTCGGGCGCATGTGAATCATTGAGGTTATTTTTGATAATGTTTGTGATTGAAGTTGCAGCACGCTTTTTTGGAATTTTAAGGTGGTAGAAAGCGAAAATGAAAAGTTTCTTCCAAGTGCTGAGATCGTTTTGGTCTACACAATCAACGATGGTTGAGGCAAGTTTGTTTGCTACAGCGCTTCTAGCTCCTCTAGGTATTCTCTTTATTATCCATGTATTAGATTTTAATAGTGTTAATTCTTCAGAGAAATCGTTCGAATTATTATTTAGCTCCTCTGTAGAATGATTCCTCGATTTGTGTATATTTAAACCCTTTCTTGTAGGAAATGTTTTGTTACAGTGAGAGCAATCAAAATATTCGTAATCATTTGGGTCCAGGCCTTTCTGAGATTGTGGAAGGATTTTCGTTGAAATATTTTTCTCCATTTTCATTATTTCGTAGTTTTCATTATTAAAATTGCTTTGTTGCACTCGTTATAAAGCCCAATGTAAATAGTATTGTTATTATTAAAAAATTCAAATATCCAATTTTAACGAATATTAACTGAAATAACGAACTTTTCATTTCAATATATCTGATATTAAATAAAAACTGAAAGGAATCTCACTCATCCAAGGAAGATTTCACTTTATTTTTCTTTGGTTCACTTCAATGTCACCCAATCACTCACCTAAGGGAATACGATTTGAATAGATTATAGGATGACAGCTCAATCACCAAACACCTCCGCTGCGCTCACCAACGTCCGTGAGAAGACTCACTCTTGAAACTCGAGCACAGCATCCCACTACATGTTGCAAAAACCTAAGTCACTCCCCACCAACACCAAATATATTCCCAAATTAAACGGAATTCACGGAGCGCACAAAAAGAGTGTCAAACTTAGTTCAACAATACAACAATACAACCAGAACAATGAACTCTTTAAAATCCATCAGAAATGTTTTTTACTAAGATTGTGCATTTCCAGACAGCTTCTGTAATCACATATTTGTTAATAAACACGACTAGTTTCCTTCTTGCCTTTCCACATACCTTTCCGCACAGCCTGATACTTTCCCATTCGTTGAAGTCCAGACTCATCACTTTACAGCCAGATAAAACCACGGAGGACAGATCGACAGGGGGTATTCGACACACGGTTAGGATAAGTGCAGGATCGACGAGAGAAGCGGATCACTCCATTGGAGAACAACCAGCTTCATAACTCAAGAATACTATTCTGTTGGTTTATCACCGCAGATACATCGAACTTAAGTTGAAACTAGTGGAATGAAGGTGTAGGAGAACATCATTGTAAAGACGCATTGTCAAGAGAGAACTCGACGCCCCTTCAGAACTACAGGATAGAGCTCCAGATGTTGACTGACTCCAGTACATCCAGGCTCCTCCAGGGAAAACCATTCATCATCCAGATGACAAGGACGACGCCAGCCTCGTTGGATCTATCAGGCTAGTGCTCATTCCTTTTTCTTAATTAAAACATTTCCCTTTCTCTTACCTTTCCCACAAAATAGTCATTTTCAAAATAGAAACGTTTGAATTTTATTTAAATTCAAACATAATTTTACAGTTAAGTACCGTGTTGTGCATCAGTTTCATCCCCATATTGTTGCGTTCATTTAATGAGTATTTTGAGATACAACTGATGGCACAGCACCAGCACAATACCATAAAATTTATACGTTGTAACCACATCAGAAGAAGTGGACAAGTAGTGAAAGAAAAATTACTGCTATAGCTTTCTTAATTGAAGCAACTTATCCTGGTCATGAAAAGCTCTTTCAAGGATAACACTACAGCTCGGAGAACAAGGTAGAAAACAGTTTGAAAAATATTGTTCTACGCACTGTAGATACTGAAGTATTAGTTTTAGCAATTGCATACTTCGTCACTCTGTTAAATAATAGTCTGGAAATTTGGAAGAAACAATTTTTCCGTTTGTCTTATAGGTGTTGTAATTGGAAGAGAAGCCATAGTAAGTCGTATGTAGTATTTTTCGACGCTGTACAAATTCCAAGTACAAATGTATCGCTTCGATGTCCATAATTTTACTAAAGATAGGAACGTAAAGATTGCAGACGCAGGGCGTCCACATACAGAGTCAGTGACTCTTATGACGGTACTGTCCGTCCGAATTGACTATTGCTAAATTCCGTTTCATTCAAGGATGTTATAAAACAGAGGATCTGTCCATATGTATCTTCATCTTATCAACTCAATGAAGTAAAAAAAAAATCAAACATCGACACGCCTGATTGGCTACTCTCGTTTCTGCCATGAATATTGGCTCAAAATATTCCGACTAAGTGGGCGGAGTGTACGTGGCGTATGGCTTCACGATTTTATTGTATAGGCAGGTACTCCACTTTATAACATTCATGATTTCATTATTAAAGAGAGATAAACGGTTGATTCTTTTATGCATTTTAACATCTGGTTGCTATTACAACACAATACAAATATACAGTGCATAATGGATACCCGATTTAGTAGACAGAACATGCAGGTGCATAACTGACAATCCACTTCAATTCTCAATGTATCAGTATACCTCATAAATAGCACAGTAGTGTAGAGAGCTTCATGCTGCGTAGAGAGTATCATCCATAGGTTATACTTACGTGACGTATCTGATAACATAGTGAGCTACATTATGTAAAAGAAATGGTAAGTGGATTGATCAACAGTACATTATGATTTACATGAATATCCGGTTAATATCAAGAACACTATTTTAAATGACATAATATTTATCTATCGCCATTTATCGTCGGACACTGATCTTTTCGGGAGTCTACCATTACAGTCGCAGCCATAAGGCCATGTCGACTTTATCACTAAAATTATTTTAATATTGAAATTGATTTAAAAGTTACAGTATAATCTGCAACCAAAATGACCCGCCAATGAGGACAAATAGCCGGTTATTAGTAGTTTCTGTTTAACATATTATAAGTGCTCAATATGTGACCTGTATTAATACAATTCTGCAAATGTCAAGTCGATAATCAAGTTCTTTCCACATTCGTGCAGCATGTCCCTATCAATTCCTTAGAAAGCACTGTTGATGCGAGCTCTCACGTTCTATTGGGTTTGTTGGTAGAGCAGGCGTAAATACTGTATCTTTCACATAACCCCATAGAAAAAAATAGCATGGAATTAGGTCCGAAGAGCGCCATAACAGGAATTGCTGATCATCATCCCTACCTCGGCGTATCTAGGCCTACCTGTTTCTCAATCTTCTGTTTAGTTACTGTAGGCAGACCAGTTGATTTTCCCTAGTAACCTTGGATTTTCCCTTCCAGAGGCATCCTGTAGCTGTAAACTGTGCACACCATCGCTGAACTGACTTGACAGTTTGTGGATCTTAACTTCATTCGGAAATGTCGTTGCGCTGTTAGGACAGACTAATGTGAATGAAACTCGAGCACAACATAAGCTTTCTCTGCACCTGTCGCCTTCTTGAATAAATACTCAGTGCTGCGCTCTCGTGACAGAAATCAGAAGCAAACCTGCAACACAGTCTAATAATAAAGCTACAGTGAATTTATGAAAGCAGGTAATGTACCGCTGTACCGGTAAAATCGTAAGAAAGAACGGGTGATTGTGTTGCCAGGCATATAATTGTTCTAAATAACTTAAAGATTGTATTAAACTAATAAAATGTCTAAAAGTAAAATTGTTTAAAATGAAAAAATGAAAAAAATGAGAGTATAATGCTCATGTACTTATCTGTCAAACCACAATCTTGATCCCCCTGTTTGGAAAGAGTTGCGAACTACTTGGAAATTTTAATTGATACTTATTTCAACATATCACTGGATCAGAAAGATTCACTAAAGAAAGGATAAACTCTACCTACTCATATTTAGTGCACCGAATATACTCTTAAAGCAACAAATATGCAATAGCATTTGGAAGAAGACATAAAATTATGTAGAGTACAGTCTATCTTTTATTTAAAGTAAAGGTGAAAAATGAAATGAAATTCACGTTTTACATCTCACGGTTATGGCGTGTGGGCTAAAGGAGACGGTGATGAAAAATGAATGAAATGGTGGAATGAATGATGTGGGAGAAATGGAACAACCCTGAGGAAACCCACGCACACGGTGTTTATCCAATGTTTCTTCCAGACATGCTTTAAGGGGACACTGCACCCCGGAGCTCTGAGAGTGTCCCCCAGGAGGAGACCAAAATAATACGTCTATAATATAATAATAAATAGAATAGTATCAGCTGTGCCTTTCGGAATACGAAGCGTGCCCCCAGGAACATAGTTTCTGAAAGAAACACTGTGTTTGTCTACCACAAAGTCCACTTGGCGCGAGCTGAAATTGAGCCAGGGACCCTACGCACCAGATTGAATGCTCTATCGCTTTTATTTTCCCACTTAACCACTGCGGCCCCTTACTTTTTATTTTAATCTTGATAAAAATACGTAAACTTTTCGTATATATTACGCATTGACAATCTAATGTGTATAACACAGAGAAACTTCTTTCGAATAATAATTTTCTTTTTCTTTCTTCAATTTAATATTAGTAATGATAGGAAGAGAGATAACGGAGGTGATTTGGTCAAGATTGATTTACTCATACAGGCAAGAACTGGATCGAGATCTATTCAACCAATATAGTAAATATACAGTATGTATTCAACATGCATATTTACATGTATTCTGGGTCACAATGCTGAATTAGTTCACCATTCCGTGAATGTCCGCCATTTTGTGATCATTATGCAAAACATACTTGACATCACACAATGTACAAAGGATAGCTAAACATTAGCTGAAAAAATTATGATCACTATTGGACTAATGGGATATGAATTTCTTGCAAGACAACTTGGAAATGATATATGACTATTAACGTGTAACTAAAACTAAAAGCAACCTCTGATTTATTTCATAATAAGCATCTGTGAAAATTCAAAACATCTGATCAAACTCAGAAAACAAATGCGGATCTACTTTAGATTGTCCAAAATTTCGATGTCATTGGAATGCTTTCAAACGATGCGATAGGAATTCTCGTTTCACAGAAAGTTCAGGCTATGATAACATTTTGGACTACAACCGTCGTATAGAATTCACCTCACTTTGGGTCATCCCTGTCTCTTCTAACAAGGTTTTTATACTCATACACATTGCGTTCATTAAATTCCGGAACTACTTCGAAATATTAAAACTATTCTGGAATAAGTTCTGGAACTATTTGCAAGATAAAAGTATTTTCACATTAGTTTTCTACATACAACCCTTCCCGCGCCACTCATTCGCAGAACGCCATAGGACACTCACAGAACGCCTGTTGAGCACCGTCGTCACAATCCCTTGAAAGAATGCAACATCCCCAAAACCTCCTTCTTGAAAGCAGATTTGAGCTTAACAAATAGCATGAAGCCCACTGGAGTCAAATCAGGCGAATATAGGGATTGAAGGAGGGTGACATTTCTTTTGACTAAACACTGACGCTATATAAAACTGGTGAGGGCCAGCGCATTTCTTGTGCGTTAGATTTTAATGAAGAAAGGATCTCAATCCTTGAACAACACTCATATTCGCCTGATTTGACCTAAGTGGAATTCATGTTGTTCTTTAGGCTCAAATTCCCTCAGGTCGAAATGTTTTGAGTATGTTGCACCCATTTGGTGGTGGTGCTAAAGAGCATTCCAGTCAACGAACTTCCTAGGGTGGTTCAGGTCCTCTACAGTCGATGTGAGAAAGGATGTATGTTGAGAACTAATGTGGTAGTAAATTTTCCTGACATCTTTAAGTATATTGTTACTAGGTAGTCCTGGAGCTTATTAAACGAACTGTGTAAGTTGCTTTCCTACCAAAGGGAATATTCTTATCATAACTTGCACTTTTCTTATTACAATAGAGTCCAGAAAACTTGGCCTAATGTCGACCGAAGGGTGGCCGAGTTTGTGAAAATGCCAGGTTATCAGGAATGGTGTTCAAAAAGAATAAGTACAAGTGTTTCCTCAGAAAATACAGTACTGTACTTGTATATATTGGTTGCTTGAGAATACAACAGAGAAATTTCCTTTTGAAATAGACTAACCTCGGCAAAGGTTGCAGGTAGACTGAACGGCTAAGCGCATGACGGTGCCAGACACGTAACGGAGGAGTGGGGAGGGTGACGCGAGAGAACGGAATGCGGGAAGAGGGCACAGACGCACGCGAGCAATAACATTGAACTGCTCTCCCCCTGCCAGGATGGCCGAGTTATCCGGACTGCCGGGTTATCGAGTGCCGAGTTTTAGGGACTCTAGTGTAGTCGTGTAGTACCTCCACTATTTAATTTAAACACATCTTTATTTACCTTACCAGCTTCTTACGTGTGACAAAGTTGGTAAGAAAATTGTGCATAGTTCCTTCCTAACCGATTGTACGTCTTTCTGAAATAAATAAATAATTGAGGTATTCTAAATAGAGTTATTTCCTCAAGTGACTATTTTATCAAGTGCCTAAAATAGTACCTTTAGTGCTAATCTTTCTTCTTAGTCTGATTATCATTAACGAAAGGAAGATGAACAGCTGGTGCATTCTTAACTAATACAAAAAAGGATAGGAGAGATACTTCGCTACTGGCTAATTGAACTCTCTCTGATAAACAGGCTTACACCGTGTGAAATAAAATTGTACATTGTATTTAAAAAAGAACGACCTGATTTTGGGAGACGTGGGAGACCCGGGTTCGATTCCCGGCGGGAGCTCATGTGGTTCGTATTCCACGTTAATCAGTAGGTCCACGTCTCATATAGCCTCGCTGCTGAAAGGGGCGCTAAACTAAAAATCACCTCAACTCAACTAATTTTGGATGGTAATAATTACGGAATATGAGACGTGCCAGCGAGGAAATGAATGTTGTTTGAATGGACGCGGCCTGGAGTTTCAGAAAATCGCCGTTAGATGTTAGTCTTCTCAGTTTGCAGTCAGTCAGAAGAAAAATGGCATCCACTCAACAGAAGGCGTTTTATGTGCTGCAGTTTGCGAAGACTGATTCAGTGATTTCGGCCCAGCCTGCTTTTCGCCGGCGTTTTCACACTGATCCACCTGCATCCAAAAACATTCCTCGTTGCTATCGCCAATTTGAAGACAGAGGATGCTTGTAAACGCAGATACGTTGCGTAAAGTTTATGACGAATTTAGCTATCGTCTAGATGTTGTTTATGCTGCTGCTGGGGAACACATAGAACATTTGTAATAGCATAGCCAAAACTTGAAGATTTTGTGAGTATTTTGCAATTTATCCCTTAAAATCAGGTCACTCTTTTCGAAACACTCTCTAGATTATTGAATAATATTATACCTAGGTAAATAATGTTGCATGTGTTACATTAATCCAGCTGAAAATAAGTAAGGTATAGCTGCACAGTATGAAATGTCTGATTTAAAATCAATTGACTCAATTGTTTTTTTTTAAAGAAATAAATCTCAAGACACAATCACTACACTAAATCTTTAAAACCTGAAAGTGCTGCGTAAAGTATTGCGAGATGGAATAAGTTACACGGAAAGGAAATTACATTGATCGTCGAGTTTCTATCGATACCATTCGAACCATGCTTCTTAAATATATATTGAAAACTTAGTTATATATTATTATTGCCTTTAAATGAAAAGTTCCATTTTAATTGAAAATTCGGTTCATTGGTTAAACTTTCCGTTATTAGTATACGAAGGTTTTACTAGTATTTCCTTCGTTATAGTTTGTGATGCTCGTTGCAATCGTGAGATCTTGAATCCGTATATCGTGATTATGCCAGCTTATTTTCTCAGTCGTATCAGGTTAATAAAATATGGTACTTTCAATATAAATATACTTTCAAGATAGTACCTTCCTAGTCGGCTTTGTTCCAAATTTTCTTTTACTTGTTTATCTTTCAGAGAGAAATGATTTGCTTGAATGCATAAAAAGAAATGCAAAGATTGTATCAAACGTCTGCAGTGACATGGGATTAGAAGTAAATGCAGACAAAACTAAAAACGTATAAATTCGCCAGGATCGTAATACTGCAATATTATGGATCTTTTCGCCATTTGAAAATAAGTAGACGTCTATTAGTCCGGCATCCAACAGTCTGAAATGTCCGATGTCTTTTTTTTAAAAAAAATCCAATTTACTATCGGTCTACAGTAAAACTAAGTTTTGGTTTACTTGGATTGGGACGATTATCTTATTGTTCCTGGTTAACGGTATTTGATGCCAAACATCGTGCCACAGCTATATCAGTTTGCGAAGGTACTGCCTATAAATGTGGCATTTCAGTAATCCGGCATCGGCAAAGTCCGGACTGTGACGGATTATCGAAAGTCTACTGTGCTATCCATATCTGTGAAAATTATTCCGTCCGTATTCTTTTATATGTAAGCGCGAGGTTGATAACCTTTCTTAAATTTGTTATTAACTTTATATCTGTGCCGAATAGTTTTATTTTTATTTTTTTGGATCAAAAGATCCAATATATTTCAATGAAACATTTTCTTGTAGGCCTTATATCTAGAGAACTACATATAGTGTAGCCAAGCCCAAACCATCACTTAACTGAGTATGATGTGCTTATTCCGTAGAAAATACAAAAACTCGATTTACGGAAGTTCAAACATGTTGTGGCCCCTGATTCAAAACTAATTATTGGCCAAGATTGCAAGCTTTTGATCCATTGTTTTCCTAACATTCTTGTTAGTATCATCTTCAAGTTAGATAATTTTAGATTTCCAAAAATCACACGTTTCTTTGTTCTAAAAGTTTTGGAAGTTTCTCGCCTGATTTTTGTGAAGTTTTATCGTTTAGGTTTTGCTGTCAACGCACTTCTGCTGTTGTCCTTTTTCTGCTATATGCTACCAAAATGTTTTGAGCCGTGGCAAAAATGCGAACTAAGCTCACACCCTCACACACCCACGCGTTTAGCCAATGGGGGTGCAGCTGTTGCTAAAGGAGAAAGCGGATGACGAAAGGGAGTTTCAGCCGACAGCACCGCTTGGAACGGAAGACCAGGCGTCAAGTCAATATGGTATATCTTTAGCTTAGTGTATTTCTTGTCCAAACCATAATTTATTCCTGCGTTTCCTTTCTGCTTCCCCAATTTTCCGAATGCGCAAATTTTCGTCTTACTGAAATTTTAATGTTGTACCTAGTTTTAACTTAAGTATAATCAACACTAGTATATGTAGTACGGTACCTTCTGGAGCTTTGAAACCCGCGAATTTATTCGATTCTTCATTCTGTTTTTACCTTTCGCCTGAACCTCTCCGTTTTCATACGCTGTTTCTATTTTCAACGATAATTCTTTCCTTATTATCGCTGCTATCGGATAGAATCCAGCACTTCCGTGAGGCAAGCCTCACCCACTTCGGCACATTTTATTAAAGCCAAGTCCAAAAATGAAAAAATGCTAAAAGTGTGCAGAAACAAGAGCTGAAAATGTGCCGTAATACTAAAAATTCAAAATTAACAATTACAAAATTAAAAAAAAAGTGATATCACGAAAAGTCAAGAAATAAGGACTTCTTCTTGGTGAGACCAGAATCATAACCTGCTGCAAAAAAGTGGCAATGGTGTGCTATTCGCAAACAATATTGATAAAAAAATGTCCTGTCATCCAAACTTCCAAAATTACAGTACTTTTCGTGGGGTCCCAGTAGCTGACTCCACCCACCAAAAAACAAAACAAATCAAAAAAAAAAGAAGAAAACTCTCAAGATCAACATTTACAAGAAATTTTGTATCATGGAAAGCACCGAAATTACGGTATTTTTGTGGGTAGGGCCAGAATGACGCTAAGCTGCCACCACAACCAATTGATTTTGAACCTACTCCAAAATTTGTGTTAATACAGGAGGTCCATAAAGTCTGGGTACATTGGGAAAAAGTACATTTTAGTCAATTTAATGTTAATTAATAATATTTTCAACATGATTTCTGTGCTGTTCAATGCATAAGTTGAAGTGTTTTGCAAGATTAAGTTGAACTCGATGGAATAGGTATGAATTGCTGTCGATTTCAGCACACTGACTGGTAATGCGTTCTGTCAGGTGGTTCAAATTTCTAAATCATTGAGTAAACTTTCTCTTTCAGCATACCTCAGAAAAAGAAATCAAGGGGAGAAAGGTCTGGCGAACGAGGAGACCATTCCACATGACGTCTTCTCCCAATCTAGTGAAGAAAATTGTCATTCAATCAATCTTTAACAGTTGCAGCAAAATGGGCAAGGGCGTCATCCTGCTGAAACTTCTCTGGAAGTCCCTCACCCAAACGCTCAATTCGTCTCTCGGCATATTCAGATAAGTTTCACCCGTTACATGTTCATTAAAGAAGAAAAGTCCTAGCACATGAGCTTTCCACAAATCACACCACACCATTACTTTTTGGCAGCCCTGCTGTTTGGATGGACTTGCCAAATGTGGATTGCCTTTAGACCAGTATCGAAGATTTCTGTCTGTTCAAGGGTGTCGAAAGTTATATTCTTCCGCAATTAGCGATACGACAATCCTTCTCGTTCACTTAAGAGTACCAAATCGATTCGTTATACTTTAGACAGAGCCATCATTCAATCTTGAGAAACAAAAACAAATTATTAGAATTTCCTATGTACCCAGACTTTATGATGGACACACTGTAGACTGTACTTCGAGAAAAACAATATTCATAAAAATGTACTACCACCTAAACGCTGAAAATAAGGACCCTTTATAAGGAGACCCACACACTTCCACACATTTTTTAAAACTCAGTCCAAAAAATAGCCCTTATTATTATTATTAAAAACTAGTAGAATACCCGTACTTCGTACGGGGAAAATACGTTTCATTTTGGACATAAAGGGCAATGAAGTTTGAGTTTCGATTTAAACGGCATCGGAACTGTTACTGTCCGTCTCAACGACCCCACAAACTATGTAATCGACACTAACGTCAGTCATTTTCGATCATTTATATATATATATATATATATATATATATATATATATATATATATATATATATATATATATATATATATATATATATATATAAGTCCCCCTTCCCCTTTTCTAAGTCGCACCGTCATAGCAATATAACAAAAACTACCCCAGGTTTGAACCTTATCTATGTTGAAAATTTGATCGCGATCGATCGAGTGGTTCAAGAGTTATTAAGTCACTAGCACAGTCTCTTTCATTTTCATTCCTTAAAATATATATCCATTTTCCCCTCCCCTATGTTGTATCGTCAAAGTGAAATGATGAAAGCCATCTCAGGCCCGAAGCACATTTATGTTAAAATTTGATCAAGATTGGTCGGGGGTTCAAGAGTTATTAAGTTTGATTTATATATCTCCTCCTCCCATCCACTCCCATAAATTGTACCGTCGAAGTTTCAAAAAAAAAAAAAAAAAAAAAGACATACCAGGCCCGATTTCATCTAATTTATGTTGAAAATTTGATTGAGATCGGTGGGGTGGTTCAGTATTTATTAAGTCACAAATATAGTCACTTTCGTTTATATATATATACAGGGTGTTTAAAACAACACCGACAACGTTTGGGAGATGATTCCTGACATCAAGATACGACAAAAGTATAGACCAACTTGGGTGCACAAATGCTTCCTTTCGGAGTTATAAGCTACCGAAAACATGAAAAAGTGAACGTGAAAAAGTCCATAGCTCCAAAACAATAAGGCATACTGCAGTCGGGTCAAGACTTCACTTAGGAACTAATATGTGCCGTACCCAAAAATAAATGTTTCACAATCCTAAGATACTCACCTTTGGCTACGGGCACATAATTTGAAGTACTCTCCAACTACTTCTATATAAAAAAAAAGGTGGCGGAAGTACCCCAGGAATCTGAAACTTGGATATTTGGATAGAGCACCTATTAGTTCCTAAGTGAAGTCTTGACCCGACTACGGTAGGTCCCATAGTTTTGGAGCTATGGGCTTTATAAGTTCACTTTTTCATATTTTCGGCAGCCTATAACTCCGAAAGGAAGCATTTGTGCACCCAGGTTGGTCTATACTTTTTGTATTATCTTGGTGTCAGAAATCACCTCCCAAACGTTGTCGGTGTTGTTTTGAAACACCCTGTATATCTACCCTCTTCCCTCTAAGTACTACCGTAAAAGTGAAGAGATAAAAACCATCCTAGGCCTGAACCTCATCTATGATGAAAATTTTATCGCGATTGATTGGGTGATTCAAGAGATTAAGAGTCAAGAACATAGTTACTTTCAATTTTGTAATATAGATGTGTTATCACGGAAAGTTAAAAAAATTATAGAAACGAAAAGGTTGAAAAATTTTTATTACTCTTTTAGTTAAAACTTGTTTGCTCTTGCTAAATTTAAGGGAAAATATTTAGAAATTTTAAATTGAATTTTTTTTAGTCTCAAAGTTCTTATACATTATTTGTTAAAACTATTATTTCTGAAATGTCCGTTCTTCTCATGTTTATGGGAAATATTTGAATTATTTTTCTAAGTGTTCCTACCTATCTACTTGGCTAGGCTAATAGATTTCGCTAGCGTGCAGTTGATTTGCCGATTTAAGATTTGTGACTATGTAATTGCAACTTACAGAAACTGCATTGTGTCAATTTGATTGTTTCAAAGTAGTAAACGGTTCTATCCACACCTACGAAGGGAAAATCCGAAAATAAGTTACCCCAGGCGACTGCGGACAGAGATGGGATGCAAGACCGTAATAGCATGTGCCATTAAAGATCAGACGTACCTTTATTTTTTCACATAAGTACCACGTACATTAAGACATTGGTCATACCGGTCTATAAGCTTCACAAACCCTTCCAGGAAAAATTCAGGGCTCTACATACGGAAGGAGCGTCGAACAGCTTCTGTGACTTCAGCATTGTTTCCAAAGCTTTTCCCACCGAGCGTCTTCTTCATAGCCGGAAACAGATGGGAGTCACTGAGTCTGAGATCAGGACTGTATGGTGGATGGACAAAGTGCTCCCACCCAAGAGTTGCAATATGGTTTTGCGTTGTCGTCGTTGAGTGTGGTCTCGCAGTCATCCAACAACGGAACGCCAGGCCGCTTGTTCCGAATCGCCTCCTTCAATTTCGTCAGGATGTGACAGTACCGCGCAGTAGTGATGGCTCTAACCTCCAAAAAGTGTAGCAACGACACTCCTTGGGTGTCCCAAAACGCACCTTCTCTCAATAGTTACCAAGCCTAGACTGAGAGACTCGTCTCCGCTTTCCGCAGGCGCTGCGAAGTAGAGTAAGGTAGGAATAAGGAGGGTAGAGTAGAGTTCGGTTACCTTTGGATTAGGGAAGTTTGGACTCATTTTGTTAAAATTAATAGAGTGTAATTTCTCGTCCCAGCGCACGGATACCAACCGGAGCGTCACTCTACAATTGCAGAATACAAATGCTCGTTACTTTCTCACAATCTAAGCATGCGGTAACCTTCTGCCATGAATTCCCTTCGCTTGACAGGTTATTAAAAATTGAACACAACTTTCACTCTCCTTACATATTATCAAACACATAAACGAACAAATTAACCATTTCTTCCTGGTAAATCTCAAAATTTTAACGACCAACTTTGAAATTTAATCCCGGACTATCCCATTGGCAAAGAAGATGGGTAAACTTTGCAATAACTAATTTAGTTGGTATTCTTACGCAGGCAAGAGAAATTACACTCGATTAATTTGAACAAAATCGGTATTAATCTAACTTTACTCTACTTACGTCTATCCTCGTTTACTCTACCCTACCCTAATCTGCTCTACCCTTTTAATGTAGTTCTACTTACCAATGCACAGCTGGAGCATGTATTGTACCCAATAACCGTTTTTTTTTTTCAACTTTACACTTGGAGAATCAATTAAGCTCCTTAATGGGGCGTTTACACTTAGTCGATTTGCGTTCGATTCAGTTGAATTGACGTCACTTTCAACTTAATCGACCGTGTAAACTGGAATTCAACTTAATCGCTTGTTGATCGAAAGCGACTAATCGACTGGCAACTGAATTGAAAGACGTTCTATTTTCTGTGGTTGAAATAATTGAACACATCCATCGATCTGATTCGGCCTAGTTGCTTCGATTTAGTGGCAAATGCAGCGAGTCGATTTAGTCGTGCGACTAAATCGATTTAGTCGTGCGACTAAATCGACCAAGAGTAAACGCCCCATTAGAAAGACCACCTCTAGAGCTAGACGACGGATTCTAAATGACAATTTTGGGCAACCAATTTAAGGTGAAGCGGATGTGAGTTTGTTAAACTACCAATTAGTTGCAGAACGCGAATAAAATTATTTCTTCATATTCAAAATCGATGTGAGGCCATATTATATAAAACAAATTCTACTCTCCAGTGAAGCGAGTTTATGTAACATATACGTATTATATGTTAATTAATTGTGGGAAGTTCAGCTCAGTCCTGGAAAAATCAATCGAAAATTCACCATAACTTGTAAAAGAAATCCAATAGTGATATGTGTCTATTCTTTTAGCCCTAGAAAAGTTTATACAACTGAAAAAAAAAAAGAAAACAGAAACGATATTGTTAGTGCAGCGCAGGGTGAGCATGGTAAGGTGGAAGCCCCAACGTTTGTAAATGTGGACTCTTCCTTGCCGATCCGAGCACTGACGTAACTAGCGGGCTGGGGAGGGGGAGGGGGAGTGGGTAAATATTTCGGGGAGCGTTTTAGTTTGGTTGGTCAGGGGGAGCTAAGGCGAGTTCTTGCCCCGGACGACAACTAGCTTAGTTCTGTCGCTGGATCTGAGGTCACAGCCAGTCATCTCCACACTGCTTACATGAAACATTTCACCATTCTGAATCAATTCAATGATAGACAATTATTTGTAGGCAATATCCAGTAGGATGGAGCAATTTGACGTGCTTCTTATGCCAGTAGCTTTGAAGTTATGTCCTTGTTTACAGACTTATTTTGCAGACTTTGTCCTCTGCGCTCTTCCAAATTGACGTTGGCCGGTTATTTTTTATGGGATGTCTGAAAGATCGAATGAGTCAAAACGGGCATTAAAGTCATTATGCCCGTTGCGACTATCCAAGAAATTCAGTCAATTGTCGCAATTCTCTATACATTCATATCCTTTAAGAGATACTTTTGTTAATTCAACCCAAATTTTGTTGCGGTATCCTCATTAATATTTCTGCCATTAAGGGAATGTCCCGCAAAGTGGCAAGTAGGACAAACTGTATTTGGTTATTTATCACAATATTGCTAATGATATCTTTAAAAGAGTAATCACTTTATTTCGCAGTCATTTATACATAAATACTTCTCTATAATGCTTCTCTTTATTATCAATAATAAATTTTTCTTTTTCTTTAAAATTTAAAATTTGAAAATAACGAATCCGACAATTTGTAAAACCTTCCCAATTTTACAAAAGATTTATCATACTTGGAAACTTTTAGTGGTAAACTATTAACTCAGTAAATAGTTGATCTTTCTGACTGCTATTCCAGTCTCTTTTGTATGGCTTAAGGCAGGTTTTAGGGCCATCAAGGTTCTTTTTCCTGCACAAGATCTTCCCTCCTACTTCGTTTCTCCGCTACTTGCATTGTGCTCTTTGAAGATGACGGAAGACATTCACTTCTGTAGCACACCTTCGCGAGTTTATTCCTAGGGCATATAAAATTTATACTTGGCCTTACAATGTTAGTAAAGTATATTTGTTTTTTCTTTTTAAGCTTGGAATCGTCTCGTTACTTAATTACAGAGCTACCTTTAGAACAAAAATCTAATATAAATGTTAAATAGTTACTTTTAAAGGATTTTAAGTGACAAAAGTCATAATTATGTAAATCTCATAAGGTTTCATAATCCTAAACTGTAATACAAAATTCTATTTCCTTGGTTATTACGTTATAGCTTATGGTAGTCTTTCAAAAGCAATTGTAGGTTATGAAGATAAGATCAAAGCCTATTGTAAAATTACCTTGTTGATGTAAAAACTAGAGCAATTTACAGACGGGAATCGGTTTTATCCCGCAACATTTTATTACATTAGTGTCTGTTATAAAAAGAATATAACATAGATTCACACCAAAATAAATACAAATTCCAATAAGTAACCAGGGTAAGTAGGTGTCCCAAGGCCCAGGTAAGCTGGGTGGGGATGGGCTAGGATTCACAGTGCTCTATGGAAACAAACAAAGATTGGAGTCTCGCAGAGCTCCAGGGAAGCTAGACGGAGAGAAAAAGCACGAAACTACGCAAGTTGGGTGGTTGCGGTTAGGAATCCCTCAGAGCTCCATGCTAGCTAAAATAGTGGTTAAATTCCCATAATGCTCCAGGTAAGCAGAGTGGGCAGGTGGCCTCAGAGCTCCACCAAGCTGGGAGGCTTGTGTAGGTATAGGAATCCCTCAGAGCTCCATGCTAGCTACAATAGTGGTTAAGTTTCCACAATGCTCCAGGTAAGCAGAGTGGGCAGGTGGCCTCAGAGCTCCACCAAGCTGGGAGGCTTGTGTAGGTATAGGAATCCCTCAGAGCTCCATGCTAGCTACAATAGTGGTTAAGTTCCCACAATGCTCCAGGTAAGCAGAGTGGGCAGGTGGCCTCAGAGCTCCACCAAGCTGGGAGGCTTGTGTAGGTATAGGAATCCCTCAGAGCTCCATGCTAGCTAAAATAGTGGTTAAGTTCCCACAATGCTCCAGGTAAGCAAAGTGGACAGATGGCCTCAGAGCTCCAGCAAGCTGGGAGGCTTGTGTAGGTATAGGAATCTCTCAGAGCTCGTGGAAAGCTAAGACAGGGGATTTGACCAGCCGAAACTGTTGTCGATTGCGGCGATGCTTGAAGTTTTATACCTTCTGAGCAGCGGCGGCACTTGTCCTCTTCCATCACATGACAAAGTGGTGACGGGGATTCCTGTCGTCTGCTTCGTGTGATAACTTCTCTTAGAGCTCTGGAAGACCATGTGGTTTTGTTTATAAATTAAAAGCACATGTTGATGTTTATAAATATAACCACGTGCAGGATATTACACTATTTTGCGTTAGTCAAGATGGCACCCATAACCTGCAAAATAAGAAAACACGCAATAAAAGCGAAAACATTTTCATTTCTATGAATAAACCTCTTATTCAAGGATGGCACGTGTCATCATCATGACTTTTAACAGGGTTTCTCGGATCTATATGCTACTTTTCAGAACCAATCACCGGGTCATACCGTCTAAGTCTACGTTACAAGCTCTCCAGTTCACTAGATTTAACCAGTCACAGACTTAATTGCTTCAGGGTGTTCCGGATCACAGGTCACGAACTTTGCTATACAAGATATCAACTTCTTTTCATATGCACGAGACGATTTCTGAGCACTATTGTCCCAGGTAATATCGTCATTTGTGATATCGTTCACGGAAAACGTTTAGCATCACCTTCTGCAACGAGTCTATATAAGACGTAGACCTACAGCTTAACATGGAATCTAAACCACATGAGCTCCTGCTGCGAGTCACACTCGAATTTTTCACGCCTCTTAGCTACTAGGTAGCTCAGAATACGTTGATTTTTTGTAGTTCTTGAACACATTGGGAGTAATATTGCATGATGCACAGATCGCGTCACTAACTTAAATTTATTCAAAATTTCAGTGAAGACGCTTATAATTAAAATTTACTACGTAAAAATCTGAAATAACTTGAAATATTATGCTTTACGTTATATTTTAAAACGCGAACTACAACAATCAGTATAAGTAATAATTATTGATTCGGGTTAACTTTACAATGTCCGCTCCAGCTGGTACACTCATTCAGAAACGAGAAATTTCACTCTATTAATTTTATGAAAATGGATCAAAACTTCCCTAACCTTAAGATAACCCCTTCCTACCCCTACCCTATTTATCCCTATCTTACTCTACTCTACCTTACCCTACTCTACTGTACCATTTTAAAGCGGCCCGACTTATCTATGCGCAGCTGGAGCGTGTATTTTAAAGTTTACCCGTTGATTCTTTAAATACATCTTTTAGGGTGAAGTGTTTAATCCTTATTATCTAAAGTTGCTCGGAATAGTAAGCGCTGTTATATACCTTACATACAGTCACTAAAAAGGAATCTCAAATAGAGTAGGACTAGCTCAGGGAAGTAATGCTTCCGGAAGTAGGAACGAAAAACAGTTCTGATTGGTTGGCGTTATCCATTTCTTGCCGCATTGCATTCAAATAGCAGAAATCAAACGATTGCTAGTTTCGGTCTTTCTTGGCCGAGTGGGCTAGTTGTATATGCTAGTAACGAATATCGGTTTTGGCGTGAGTTCAAACCCGGCCCATGGATTTTTAAAACATTTTTATAACACTTTTTAAATTAAAATAAGATGAAAATAATACTCAAAAAGTGATTTACTTACTTTTGTGCAGATAAGTAGTAGTAGTAGTAGTAGAAACAAGTTAGAATCCCTGCGGGGCTCGTTTTGTTCCCCTTGTACTTCATGATATAAATTTTGAGACTAACTTAAAACAGCTGGCTAGGATAGCGCGTAAAACAGCTGGCTAGGATAGCGCGTAAAACAGCTGGCTAGAGTAACGCGCAAAAAAACGTACTTCCGGGAACATTACTCTGCCGAACGGGTCGTAATAGGGTAACTGGCTACAATAAGCCCATCATTCTTAGGTTTTCGCGGATTTCAATTTAATATTTGACGGAACAAAATAAATGCTGCACTATTTAGTAGTTTGGTGTCCGCTGTTTACAACATAGTCCCCAAAGAACCTGGAAAAAATATAATACAAGTAATACATAGAAATGTTGCGGAAAGTGAAATGGCGTTATTGCATACACTATGGATACAATAGAGCCAGGTTATCATTATTCATATTATCATGAAATCAATGAACTGAGATACGTTGCAACAAGTACAATTAGTTGGAACAAGAAGAGCATTGTCCACTAAGAGGCAATATATCATCACAAGTTTCGTGATATCACCCCTTATAGGCTCCACATGGCAACCAATCAATAGTTGTACCTGTATCAACATAATAAGTAGTACCCATTTCAGGTAACGCAATAGTAGGAGCTATCTTGGCGATGTCATGTTTTTGAACTTTTACCTTCGCAATTCTTTTTATAAGTACCCCCTTTCTTTCATCCACCTGCTTGCAAAGTTGACCCTTTATCCTTCACGTTAGGATGTTCGCTAAAAAGACTTTTAGTCACTACCAATGCTTGCACGTTTTTTGATCTATTCCTTTCAGGAAGAGATCTGTTAATTTTTGGAGTTGGAATAAGTTCAGTGAAAAAGCCATTACTGGAAGATGTAGAGTGAAAGGACTGAGACAAAGCATTAGCTACAAGGTCACGGATACATGCAGATGATGTTGGTGGCTGGGGACTATTGATATCTTCAGAGGGTGGCTGGTTATTGTTGCCCAATGCAGTCCCAGTAGGAGCTTGTGTCGAAAACAGTAAGGACATGGGACTTGGTGCAAAAGCTGTTTCTGGCAGTACTAAAGGATTGAATGAGTATATGCCCGTAGCTTGGAAACCAGTTATTTCATTCTGAGGTATTGCAGTTTTAACCCAGACAGTACCGCTATTGCATCCATCGTGTTCGGCGTTATTGCAGTCACACAACACACTGAACATACCATTGTCCCACTACTCTCCACTAACACATTGACTCACGTAAACACAGTCGATACACTCATTCTTGACTTGTGTTTATAAAAAAAATCTACATATTACGCGCCTGCAGTGACATTAATTTATAGGACTTCAAAAACTATACTTACTTGTTTTTTGTTCTTAATTTTCTGGTCTGGATTGATAAAGCAAAAACTGTACAACACACTGTCACACCACAGGAAATCAACTCACGCGTGAAAACAACAGATGTACCTCCTATGCATTGACACATTGCAGAGTGCTGCCACGTGCTTAGTTTCTGTGTTGTAAACAGCTGATAAACAAACGGCGTTATTGTATCCCTGGTGTTACTGTAGCCAGCTACCCTACAATTAATACCTTCATTTTATTTGTATCTCTTTCTATATAAAACTATTTTCATACTCATTTACTTTTATCTCTTTTATAATTCTTAATATTCTTAATTCACAATATCTTATATCCTTACGGCATATATTTTAATCACATTCGACCCTAGCCATAGCAGATAAATACATGGTTCTGATTGGTTGAATTTATCTGTTTCTTGTCACGCAACATAAATGTAGCACAAATCAAACTCTAGCTGCTGTCGATCCCCGTGGCCTCACGGTCTAACAATGAAAATTGCTTTTGGAATGGGTTCAAACCCGATACAAGGAAAGTTTATTTTTTAATTTCCATAACTTTTATTATTAAAATAAGATAAAATGATATTTGTTTGCCCTTGTACGTAATATATAATCTATAAAAAGGGGTTTACTTACATTACGAAACATAGCTGAGCGAGCAAAGGGGGTTAGAAGCCTCGCAGGGCTTGTTTTGTTCCACCTTGACACTCATGGTATTAACACGTAACATTACGTCACACTCGGGTGATGCAACTTCGATGTAAATGTAATCTCACAGGCTTCCTTGTGTCATACCTAAAACAGTTGGCTAGGGTAGCGTGTGAACAAAAATATGCGTGATAACGACAAATTCTACTATATTGTTTTGTTTTGTTTCGTTCTCACAGAGTCTCTTGTCTTGTCTTCTTCACCATTATCGGTGTTACTTACAAAAAGCATCAGCTATTATAAGCCAATATGCTATTAATGTTTATTATGTGATTGTCTATCAAAGCCATGTCTTCTTTATCATATTTGAATGGTTATTTTTTGAAGCTATATTGTTTATGTTGATAGTAGAACACAGGGTCTCGCCTTGCAAAATACAATTACCGGCATGCGATTCTTTCAATGACACTTTCCGTCCAGCATATTATCCCAACATTCTCCCACATTTACACCAAACTTCTTAGAATTACATTTTTTAAAATTCACAATTCGGTAACTTTTTGTCTTTTTTGCCCTTCTTGTAATCATGTCAACGGTTCGCTGGATATAATCGTGTATCTTCAACCATGATAGCAGTGTCTTCATCCTATTCCTCATCTGGACTCTTGTCTGAAGTTAACTGCTCCTGAACCTCGGCGCTCCTTGCAATTCCCAAACCACTGTCTTGAATCTTTTAAGTGCAGTCTATGAAATTTTTCTTACGTGCAACAGGCGATTTCGATTTTCTGATTTTAGCATATGCGCCTTTGGCGTGGGAGGCTCGGGTTCAATTCCTGGCGGGAGCTCATCTGGTTCGGATTCCACGTTAATCAGTAGGTCCACGTCTCATGCAGCCTCGCTGCTGAACTGGACGTTAAACTCAAAATCAACTCAACTCAATTTTCTGATCGTTATATTGTTGATACGCTTCGAAACCATCAGAGTTGTGCTTCTTCTCTTCCACCTCTTTCTTCACTTCCTCCTAGCAAAGTTTGGTAAAAGCACCAAGTTCGATTAAACAATAAGATAAAACTAACAATCTTATCAATTTAGATTGGCTTTTTCTCTCAATGTACTGAATCCTTCCCTCTTCTTATTTTATAATGAAGACAACAATCATTCCCGAAGTTACATAACTCGAAATATCAAAGACGAAAACATTTTAGTGTTTTATACAAGGATGTTGTAAATAGAGGATCTGCCCATATGCATCTTCATCCTATTAAATCGATGAAGCCAAAAAATAACCGAGCATCGGCACGTCTGATTGGCTACTCTCGTTTCTGCCATCGTCTGATTGGCTACTTTCGTTTCCGCCATGATTGTTGGCTCAAAAGATTGCGATCCTATTGGGCGGAGTGGGCAGAGTAGGGGTGGTGAAACTAAGACGTACGGCTTCAATATTTTGTTGTAAGGGCAGATCCTCTATTTTATAAGATCCTTGGTTTTATATTTAACAATATCAATGTAACTTTATAAAGTCTTATATTTCACTTTTTCATTTTGCGTGATTCATGTGGCCCTTACGCGCCAATAATTCATTACACAACCACACGTTAGTGTTTTAGATTATGAACGATTAGATGCAGTACCAAACATAATTTAAATCCAAGATAATGAATAACACCGAACAATCAACTAAACGAAGTGGGGAGAACTGTATTTACACGGACTGGTCGTGTTCCATTTGTCTGATGTTTTCATTATACAGAATATTTTGCTTTCAGCAACCACAGTATGCGATAACTCTTCTTTTGATTAAATTTCTTTCAACATAATTAGTTGGTTCTTGCCATGTTAGCTCCTGCTGTCTTTGCTCTGCTCTTCTGACAAGTCTTTGTGGGATCTTGCAGTCACTGGTGACATTCCTTTTTTTGTCTCTAAAGCTTATAACAGCCATAGACCAACATATCGGTTGTTTCTTATTATAAGAAAGAAGTAACAGATATTTACCTGTAAGTTAAACTATATTTCACACAATGGCTGGATTTTCGGGAGGAGGGAGGCAACTACTCTCCCATATAATATTTTTCTTCTTCAGTTGAAGCCTTGATACACATCGTTCTCCCAACGAATATTAATAGATCCCCACAAGACGCGCAAACATTAAGATAGAGAATTATATTGTGGCTATATGACTAGTGTACGCATTTTCACTGCGGAAGGCCTGGGTTTGGTTCCCATTGGAAAATCATGTGATTCGAAGACGCTTTAAGTATATTTTCCTGTCTCATATAGCTTCGTTGCTAAAAGTGGCGTAAAACTCCAATTTAACAAATCAATCAACTAAATATTGAAGTTGTAATGAAGTTTAGACTAGTAGACCTTAGTAGAATTGTGCAAAGTTCCAAACTACTGACAGTGTTTGTGATGGAAGGAAAGGCGGAAGAACACTTAAAGCAACCAGGATTCTACGTGGTGTTTGATAAATGTGTGTTGTCTAACAGATATGTTTGGAATCCCAACTTAAATTGTAGTCACAGTCTTAAATAGCGTCGATGAAATTTCGTTTAAAACAAAACATATATTCGTCAAACTATGACTATTAATTACAAGGGTAATGCATACAGAGTGTGTCCAGAAAGTACTGAAACTGGCCGCTGCGCGGCGCTCCAGTCGCCAGTAGCACGCTCCCAGGGGGATTGTAGTGGGTGGTCCAAATAAGCAAAGCACTGGGTGGCAGTCGCGTCTGAGCTCTGACGCAGTGAGAATCACGCGTGACGCAAAAGCTGTTTTTGAGTTTTTAGCACGGCATGTAAGAAAGGAAGCATTCGCTGGAGGAGCGCTACGCGATTAAATTTTGCTTTCATCTAGGCAAAACTGCTTCCGATACTCTTGCCTCCATCAAGGAGGTTTACAAAGACGACAACTTTGTCAAGGTTGCAAGTTTTTCGGTGATTCAGTGAGTTCAGCGAGGGACGGGAGACCGTTGAAGACATGGAGCGAACGATGGTCGGAGTCCAGGAGATTATTCACTTTGGCAACGGTTTTGTCCAAACCACTCAGTGAAGGGCGTCCAGAGCAAACTTTAATCGCATAGCGCTGGTCCAACGAATGCTCCTTATTTCGCATGGTCTTTGCAGTGTCCAAAACTCAAAAACAGCTTTTGCACCACGCGTGATCCTCACTGCGTCAGAGCTCGGACACGACTGCCACCCAGTGCGTTGCTTTATTTTGGACTCCCCACCACAATCCCCCCGGGGAGCGTGTTACTGGCTAGTGGAGTGCCGCGCGGCGGCCAGTCTAATTACTTTCTGGACACACTCTGTAAGTCTTGCAATATTTTCAAAACCAAAAACATTAGACGCTCCATAATCGATCATAAGTACAAGCTCAAACTGGTCCTAGAGGTAGTACGACAAGTGTACTTTTTAACAAGAAAGCGATCACTCCTCCAGTATCTTCGGTCAGTTTTTAGTGGCAGTGACAATGAGTGTTTATCAACATCTGATAAGTGAACTGTTACTGCATCAGTTCGAACTCAGGCCTAACGTTGCGGCGGCATCCAGAAACATTTATCATGCGAAAGTGGAATTGAACTCCAGCATAGTAACTAGTTGGTTCCAGAAATTTTATGCACGCAGCAAATATTCGAAGATAAGCCGATTCAAAGTCCGACTGCCGCAGGGTAAGAGATTCTGTGGAGGTATAACGGCACGCTGTTGAGAATAATCGATCCACCATCACACGATGATTGTTATACCAATTTGTCATGTTCCAGCGAGGGTTGTTTGTTTAAAACAAAATGCTTAAAACAAATGATTAAAACTTGTTTTAAACAATTGATTCTTTTAAAAACAAATTTTGTATAAGTTTTAAACATTTTGTTTTAAACAAATGTATTTTTTAAGACTTGTTTTAAACATATGTTTGTTTTTATTTTATTTTATATTTGTAAAAAAAAATCTGACAGAGAAAGAAAATTGTCAAAAACTGCTCCCCATTCAGAAGACTATTTTCTTCTCATGTGAATATTTTGATTTGTTGTGGCTACAGCAGATCAATATGGTGATCTACAATTTTTTGTCTCTTTTTTCCTTTTATTTTTAACGTATATTGTATTATTTAAATGCTTATCAGTTAACTTGCGAGAAAGTGTTGTAGTCGAAGGTTCGATCACTTGTAGAACTGATACTAAGAAATAAATAAAATAATTATCATGGAAACAAATTTTTGTGTTGTATTCAAAAAGAAACAAAAGGTTATTTGCTAAATTGTGGTTCTGAAATTAGAATTTCGCAGGCATTCGTTGATGCAGTACATGTTGGTTCTCAGTCTCCGTACAACTTGGATCGTTTAACATGAGTTTTACGGGAAGAAAAAAGGAAATCATTTGAATCAAATTTATTAAAATAACTCAAACTCCATCAGATAAGAAAATGGAGTTTTCTCGTTGCAAAAATGTACATTGTACGAAAAAAATGGTAAAAGTGTTGATCCGGAAATTGCTTCTGATTGTTCTAACGCCAGTGATGTGGTTGAGATGCAACTGGAAACTTCAGGTAAGAATTAATAATTTATATCAATAATATTTTTTTTATTATATTATGAAAATTTTATTTCGTCCCTCTTCCCAACCTGAGTTCTAAATTTTCTTAAAAGTTTACACCTTGGCATAGCTTATATGAAGGGACCAAGCGAGAAAGCTCAAGGTATGGCAGTCGGCCGCGTAACTCATCATTAAAGCGTGATACTTATTGTAACATCAGCGTCGAACGTCAGTGTCTAGGACAATTTGATCTCAATTTGTTCGTCTGTCTGTATGTATGCACCACGCTACAGGGCCCAATTTTCGGTCTTTTGACATTAAATTTTGAGTGTAGAGGCACGAAACACCGGAATTTGCTATATAGATTTTTACTGCTATCCGACGTAAAATTTCAAAGTTAGTGGTTCGCATCCCAGTTTAAACAAAAAGTCCTGTATCATATAGCCTTGCTACTGATGCACTACTCTAATCAATCAAACTAATTTTATGCGTTTCGAACGAACTAGGTTTACAGGATAAAGTTGGCTCCAACTCAGTTCCTATAACATAGTTTTAGAAATGGGGCGTTCAGAGCACAAGGTTTCCAAGTTTATTTTCAGAAAGGTTCACTTTTGCTAGGCAAACGTAGTATCTTCGTAATCAAGGGTACGAAATAAATGAAACAAAAGCCACATGAAAGGGTATGAACCAGAGTTTCATAGGACAACCGCTAGACAAGGGCGTGGATGGAATGGGGAAGGAGGGCTAATTCCCCCTCCTTGCTCATAAATTTAAGTTATTAACATTATATAGTGTACGCTGCAGCGTGGGAATGATTAACAAGTCAAGCTCGGAATGTCGTAGTCAATGATGCATAATTACATTAAATAAATGCAGGGTGTGTCCCAAAAAATACCCCGACGGAAAACGTCATATTTTCACAACCACGAATCCGACACGAAAGAAAGAAAAACTACATGACAAGATGCAACCTAGAATTTTACATGATTGCCGAAGAAGGGCATTCGTTTAGAGGTCATCCACCCTCCTATCCTGAATTTCATATTTTGGGGGCAGTAATGGAGATTTAGAAACCTTTTGCTGAGCAAAGTCCAACATAAAGAAATTGAAGTCTTTACACCGAATAAATACAGATTTTGATAAGTTATAATCCATTTCCATTGGTTGTATAGAGCTATTGACTTATATTGCTCTCTTGTATATTTCTTAGACCAAGGATTCCAAAGGTGGCTCTACTTTCGAGTTTCGGACCTGCTTAAAATTCTGGGAATTGGGCCTAAGTAACTTTCCAGTTTTAACCATCCGTATGTTCTCCGTATTTATTCGGTGTAAAGACCTCAACTTTATTCTGCTGGACTTTGCTTATCAGAAGATTTCCAAAACTACCTTACTGCCTCCAAAATCTGAAATTCAAGGTGGGAATTGGTTGCCCTCCTGTCCCACTGACGCCGCTGTCTAGCGGCGGTCATATTAAACTATTCCACGCCCTTTCTCATGGTTTTAATTACATTTGTTTCGGACTCTTGACTGCGAAGATATTACGTTTTGAAATAGAATTCATTTGCTGAGCAAAACCGAATCTTATTGAAAATGGCTTTGGACCCAATGGGCTCTGAACGCTCCAAATATTACTTTTCATCAATAAATTATTGACTCAAGAAACAACCAGTTACATAGGCTTGCAGAAAATATTCTAAAGTTAGCTCAACATGAAATGTGCTTCAAACATTACTTTTCCAAAATTTATTATTTTAAAATAATTTTATTAGCATCATTGTTCTGAAATAGTAATCAAAGTTTACAACAAAAATCTCATCCGCCTCCACGAAACGCGAGCTTAGCTCCTAAAGGCATAACTAGAAATCCTTCACAAACAGAAACTCCGAAATGACTTGCTTCAGGGCTAAAATAACCACACAACCATATTTCTAGTAAAATTCTAGCCTTAAAACATGTAACATGACTCCCGTTGCATTTGAAATTTTGAATACCAAGCAAAGATATCTGCAATGATGCCTGATAGCACCATCTGATGTGTCAGACCCCTTCCAAGTTTCATCATCCTCCCTCAACCCGTTCCCAAAACACAAGGATGCTGAGGACTTATGTTTTGCCATATGAAAGTACTTACGAGAGTCGTTGGCAAGAGGGTGTAATAAAAGGGGGTCGCGATATGAAATAATTTGACAGTTACTAATTTATACTGAAATATTCTGTAGCCAACACAGTGTGTTTTGAACATGTTTAAAACGTTTTATATCAACCATATTTTTTATTATATTATGAAAATTTTATTTCGTCCCTCGTCCCTTTTTCATGTTTTAAACACATGTTTTGTTCTTTTTCAAAGAAAACTGTATTTTTTCTAACCCTGGTTCCAGTTCATTATAGTGCTTAAAATCAGGGATACCATCAGGAGCTTCCGTATTGTGCCACATGAGTTGACTCGAACTAAGATCTGAGATAAAAGTGCATTATGCAGATTAGTGCTGCAAAATCCACGTGATGTGCATTTCCTGAAACAAACTCTTAGAAGCGGTGAAAAGTGAGTGAGTATTCGAAATCCAAATGGGAAAATTCAGTAAGTGCCAACTTTCTGAACCGGTCTGCGAGCGGCCGTTTCGAGAATAAAGTTATGCTGTACGTGCGGAACTATAAAGGGTATAATTCAACTTGAGTTCGTTTACACATGACGATCACATCATCTATATCAAACTTTATTCCGAACAGTTGGAATATATGCTGCACTGCGCCAAAAATATCCTGGATTGATGAACCGACAGTGCGCCTTACTACAATAGGGTAATGCAAAACTACACTCTGCTCGAAAAATGCAACAGAATATTCAGGAACTTGATAGCATTGTGCAGATGGTACACCCAGTATACAGTTCTGACCTTGACCCATAGAAATAATATCTTTTCGGCCACGGCGCTCTTCCTCAAGTTACGACGGTTCACAAAGCAGCAACGACTGACTTATTTTCCTCTAAGGACAAGACATAGTATCTACGTGAAATCGATGAATAGGAAGGAATCTTAACACACTTTTATTGAACTGTAATAAATGCATGGTGTGTTGGGTACCAGAAGATTGCAATACGAATGACTTACTCTTATTTCCTAACTAACGTGACAATTAATTGACATTACGATCCAAGCCTATGCAAATATCCGTTTGAAACGAAAACAGTTTGTCAACAATATTTTCTTTTTTCTTTGTTTATTTTGACTTTAATTTCAGTTTAATAATTTTCTATGCATGCAGTCGTATTTTTTTATATTTAACGAATGGGTTATTTACATATAATTGCGTGATTGAAGATAAGGAAGTTTATTTAATTTTATATTACTTTAAAGAAACGGTAACTTGTTAAAGTTTGAAATCAATTTCATTTTTGTTTAGCAAATCAGACAAGTTTATAACTACTTTTGTATTTATATATAGTTGTTTATTTTCGTTGAAACGGTGCGATATATTAACATTATTTCAATTATTTTATTTTTGTTTGTCTCACTATCCACTATATACTTTTCTACCCACTATATACTTTTAATAATAGCCAGTAAGTTTCCCTTAGCGAAAAAAACATTTGTTCTTCATTGATTATTTATAAATACATACTGCCGTAAAATGTTTGCTAATTTCGTGCCCGAAACTTAGTGACGAATAAACAAACGTCTTCACTTGACCAGGTTTGAATTTTTGAGACCTTAATAAACTTACAGTAATGTGTTTGGTGTACAGGTCTTTGGTTCTTGACATCAAATTTTATGTTTGAACTCCAATAAGTACAAATCTCAAATAATCGCAGAAGCAAAGATCTGCGCATCATAATCAAATTATTACAGATAAATTTCAGTGAGTTTAACTTTGAAAATAATTAATCTAAATGTAAAAAAATACATAATTTTATAACATATTATAATTTAGAATTATTAAGCGATGTTGTTAATAAATGTAATCGAATCTTATATTTAGTCTTGTCAAATATGTGAGAAGTGGGGGTCAGTATAGAATCTTATCTTTTAGTTACAGAAGATAGCACTAGCCAGCCATTGTAATAAACATCAAACAAAAGTTGATAGCAAATGTGAACCAGAAGAGTATGGATACAACTTTACAAATTCAAACTTTCTAAAGTTGTATCAAGATCCTTCATTGGCGTATTGCAATTGCTTAAATAATACGATAATGCTAACGATTCAGTGAGTAGTTTTTATGATATCTGTAACATATTTGATAGAAATATTCCGCCTAAATTGAGCTCACGTTATAGCTATCCTTGTTGCATGCTGCATCACAAAGGCAACTATTTGGAAACTCAAGAACAAAGCGAAGTATCATGTTAAGTATAAATTTATCACACCGATTAAGTTCTATAAACAAAAAGATGATATTTTTTCATAATCATGTTAAATCAGTAATTTAAACATATCAACACGATTGTGTTACTCGTAAATCATCAACAACTAATCAAGGACTTTATAGCTAATTAAGAATGGCAAGTCGACGTAATATATATTGGCTTTGAGAAGGCCTTCTATAGAGTAAGTCTAAAAGTACTGTTAAACCAGGGATGCAAATAAGCAACAAAATTTTACTCCCCCAAGAATAAAGCTAGTATTCCACATCCCACAATAGAAACCATTTACTTACCTTCTATATGATAATAGCATATATTACCCGCTTCGCTGGGTTGAAATGAAAATTTAAATGCACAACTCCATATCTCATGTGTTTAATACCCGTGAAATATGCTTGCAGTAAATGTTAACATTATATCGCCTGTCATTTATGTTAACCCGCCGAGTGACACGGTCATGCGGGTTGCATATAAATACGTTTATTTTTATACCTATGATGAACTAACAAAGGATTTGTACGTATGGACACTTGAATGGTCAATTATCTCAAGACACTGGTAATTAAAAATTAAAGTGATATGATAAAAACCATCTAGGGTCCAAATCCTAATAACCCCCCACAAAATAAAAGAAATTGGTTCAGTCGTATTAGCGTGATGAGGGAACAAAGGATTTGTACGTTCTCTTTTATAATATAGACTAGCAGCGTTCACCCCGCTTCGCTGCGGTCACCCCGGAACGCAATAAACTTTGTTACTTAGATAATTTTTACTTTTTCGCTTTCAAGTGATATGATAAAAACCATAGAAGATTGCAGTAAATGTTAACATTATATCGCCTGTCATTTATGTTAACCCGCCCCGCTTCGCTGCGGTCACCCCCGAACGCAATAAACTTTGTTACTTAGATAATTTTTACTTTTTCGCTTTCAAGTGATATGATAAAAACCATTATAACGCCTGTCATGTATGTTAACCCGCCGAGTGACACGGTCATGCGGGTTGCATATAAATACGTTTATTTTTATACCTATGATGAACTAACAAAGGATTTGTACGTAATGGACACCTGAATGGTCAATTATCTCAAGACACTGGTAATTGAAAATTAAAGTGATATGATAAAAACCATCTAGGGTCCAAATCCTAATAACCCCCCAAAAATAAAAGAAATTGGTTCAGCCGTATTAGCGTGATGAGCGGACAAAGGATTTGTACGTTCTCTTTTATATATATAGATTATATACCGGGCGAGTGGCTGAGTGGTTATTTCCACCCCTGTATTAAACGAAGTAAATCATTATCATTTTCTTCGGCTATCAACAATTTTTTTGATCATACATTTGTCTGTAAAAATTTTAAATCAGACATATTTCGAGTGTTGCTTTTGATAACACATCTTACCCATAAACGGCATACATTTCTTCACGGGCATGCGCAGCACTTATTCCATTATTTAGCGCAATGAAAAATGTAGTGGAATTTTGCGGAAAGTTCACTCATTTTCATAGTTTAATATCTTACGTTTTTAAAATAAGAATTTCCATACTTTTCGGACGTCTGCTACTTTAAACTACCATGACATTCGGCCTCACCCATTGCGATTGATGTATCCTGAGATTTGAGATACTAACGCCATCTAGTGCGAAACATGCTCAGTACTTTTTATACTACGTTCTATATACACTACTAACTAAAAATACTCATTCTTTGTATTGGGGCTGTATTTGGAAATCAACACCTGTGGGACTATCACCATTAATCTCAGCGACCGCAAAAGCTATGGATTTGATACTAATATCGGTCATATTGGATTATTTTTACATGTCTCGATACCCCCCCCCCCCACGTGACCCCAGCCCGCAAAGAATGGTAGCTGAATTTGAAAGTCACCTCTATTGGAAGTGTCACCATTGATCTCAGTGATTGCGAAAACTATCGATTTGACACTAATATTGACCATTTTGGATTATTTTTACATGTATGGGTATCTCCCGATGACCCCCGGCCCGCAGCCGAAGGGGCGAATTTGAATGTTAATGCGATTAGAGTTTCACCATTGATCTCAGTGACTGCCAAAGCTATGAATTTGACACTAATATTGGTAATTTTCTACTACTTTTACATGTCCCGGAAAACGCCCTCCTGAGACCCCTTGGTTCGAATTTTGAAAAAGAAAACTCTTCCTTTTGGTCTGGGACCTGGACCAAGGTGTCTGTGACCAAACTTTTGTAACTCTCGGTCCACTCGTCTGGTTCACAGGCCGCACACAGACAGACACACAGAAAAACAAACTCTTTATTTTGTTTACATTAGATTCTTGTAAATTATATTTTAAAGATAATACAAACGAACGACTTAAAATTAAAGAGAAAAATAAACGTACGTGTGTTTGAGACAAAAGCTGTGAAATAAGATGATGTAAGGAATTCACTTCTAAGCTTCTTAGTGAAGCGTTGCAGTTTCTTTCTCTGGTTTACGATGTTCTGGTCCCATATTCGTTCCTCTGGCACATCACTAAAACCTCGTTGGGTGAGATCCTAGAAGTGCGTCTAGTTCAGGGCGTAAAATTTCTGGTGCCAGGCCGCCATTGGCGACTACAAATTTAGAGCTGGCGACCAGTGTTCAGTAGGAATGGTTTCTGACTAAAGTCACAGAACTGCACAGTTTCTGTTTCGCATAAAAAATAATTGTCACTGAGTGAGAGAAAACATGGAATGTGAAGCCTTTCTTTGTCAAATCAAAGGCTGAGGGAGAAGGGACCTCATAATTTGTACGGGAGAGATACTGCCGACCATCATTTTTTTGGATTGGTGAGTGCGTCTAACTTTGAAATTTTGCATCCTGGTCTACTTAGCTTTTATTGTTGATTTCATTTTTGCAGTTTTTCCATAGTTCATTTAACTTTCAAAAACACAATTGGGCCTATGCAGAGTCGTTTTGACGTCTGATTAGCATCATACTAAAGGATATACTACTGCAGGAAACATATGTTAGTAGAACTCTTTAGTATGACACTAATCACACGTCAGAACGACTCTGCATAAGGCCTAATATATTTTATTACCCGGTTACCACGAGTTGTCAAAACTTGCAAACATTTCTACCCAAGGTAGAAGAGTGGCAAAACCTGTTGATATATCGCCAACGTGATAGCCATTTTGAAATTCGACATCATGGATTCAAATTAGTGCTTATAATCAGGGATAAAAGTGATGGGGAACGTTGCGGGACGTCGTCCCCCGCTTCAGAAAATATATGTCATCCCCGTACTTCCTAGAAATTTATAATGGGCAAAGATAGACACAGGGGACGGTGTGATGTTTTGCGTCCCCCTACATTTTCAGTTCCACTTTCACTCCTGCTTATAGTGACAAACTAGCAAATTAGTGTAGATTTGTATAAGAGTACAATGTCATTCATATCAAAGTATTGGAACAATGTGATAAGTACGTTGAGTCGAGATGATTTTGAGTTTAACGTCCCGTTCAGCAGCGAGGCTATATGAGACGTGGACCTACTGATTAATGGGGAATCCGAACCACATGAGCTCCCGCCGGGTGATAAGTACGTGAACCTAACGAAATGAATACATGCAAAAGTAGAAATGTATATCTTGTAAGTATTTTAAATTAAGAAATACTAGGATATAATATAAGTAAGTTACCGTAGTACTGAAAGAAATCATTCTTCAAGGACTGCTTAATGCAATTCACAGTCCCTAATAATTCCGATTTCCCGTCAAAGCATTCTGAGCCCACTGTTGTCAAGGTTTATCTTTCGACGACTTTGAACTCACCTTGAAACCAGACCAAATCTGTAAATTATGTTGAGACCATTTTTGGAAATTATACCTTGTAGGGAATTACCTTTAACACTTAACTTATTAATGAATTATGCATCTTTGGAATGTATATATATATATATATATATATATGACTTCCTTTACGATGATATAGATAGGCATTCCACGGTTTTTCGAATCCAAAATAGCGGATGTTGAAATTCAGCTTTTTCACGCTTTTGGACAGTCCTACACTGAGAAGGAAAAGGTATGTGGTTTACATAAAAAAGAAAAAAAGAAGTTGTTCCATGTGTTAGCAAAGTGTTGCTGCCTATATCCTGGATCTTGCGCACTCGGCTTATGGCTCTTCCCCAAACTCAAGAGAAAACGCTATAGTTTGATGCGGAGGTGGAAGCAGCAGTTCGGCGATGCTGTCGCCGACAGCCACCACAATTCTTCGCCGACAGCATGAAAAACCTTGTTTCGCGTTGGTGCCAGTGTGTTACCCATAATAGGGCCTATATTGAAAAATGATGCCTGCATCTATAGCTGACATTGCAAGCTTTCCACTGGTACCTATATCGGTGCTATTTGTCAAATACAAATAAAGATATCGTCTTCGAGGCATTACTTTCTGAATCATCCTTGTGTGTCTGTGTTTGTAAATTTGGTGTTTGGGAAAATTTGACAGTCCAAACCCTATCTTTCATAAACACTGACTCAGGAAATAAAGATCTTCATGCCATTATACTTTGCATGCATACTAGATTCGACAAGATTTAGAAACAGGCCCAAAATTGGTCAATATCGGATGAGGTTTACGGTCACGTACGTTATACACTATTCTTGTGATTGATTTTTTCTTTAAAAAGTCAAATGAAGGACGAAAAGTGATTGCAATTTTATAAACATTCATTTAACAAATTGTAATGCATAGTATGAGTCCTTATGAATCCTTACGAAGGTATATTACTTCTCTTTTCTTTGTAGCAGTTAAACCCTTCATATATTTCTACTTTTCCCTGTATTTTTTCTATTGTGATTTCTATTGAAGTTATTCGAAGGTTTCCCATCCAGATGCCAGGTAATCATTAAAATGTGGTTTCAAATTTCCTGTTCAGCATAAACCGAGATACAGAACGCTGTTCTAAGTATTTTGTAAAACCGCAACGTCACGTACAACCACCACACAAATGAAATGCTTTCCCCACAAAACTGGGAAAACGAATTACTCATCCCAGTTCCTCTAATTACAAAGAGGATGTCTTAACTATGCCTTCCGCTCGACAAAAACTCTTTGGGTTCACAGACGCCTTTGACAGTTAATCCAATAAAATCATAACAAAGGATTTTGAATCAGATGAAAAAAAACTAAGGGTAGACCCTAGATAATTACGTTCACCAACAACTAATGCTATCCCATTAATTATAGACTGAGGTAAGCTTTCTCATACACTAAAAATGTATATTCATGCATTGCGCAGCTTTAGGAGATAAATAGATTGTACCGTTAACGAATCCTGGGCGTATATTCATATGAGTGTTTTAGATAAAATGCCCACTACTTAGAAATTACAAACGGCTGCAGATAAAACAATGAACCAAACAGTAAGATAACATTCAGAGGACTCATAGCTTGGAGTGTTGTGCTTGGTGCATAGGGCTCTCTATCGCGGCGAAAATCTTATATTGAAAAGTATCTTTGGTCTTTGTAAACGGTATCGATCACTAATTACTTTCTTCTACAAAATTTGTTTATTTGCCACGATCTTCTCAGTGATGATGAACTTTTCCATTTAAAAACTCTTAGTTGCTTCCCATATCCTATATTAATGAGTTCTGTACGACAAACATAACATTTTACTCCGACACTTTTAAATCTCACTTTTTGTTTCGTCTTTTGTCTCGAGCCACTTGTAAACTATAAACTTTGAACGTTACATGTGTTTCTGTAACAACCCGAATATACAAAGTACCTATGGATTTCACAGTACACTTTAGTAACTTTTCACCAAACATCGTGAGGACAATTAGGGAGCATCCTGAGTAGAAGTAATACCAGATTAAAGGAACTACGTCAATTGGGGTCGTAGCATGGGGATCATGATCCCAAATTTTAAATCACCGACTCTTCAATTTAATTTCTCCAGAGCTTCGTGGCAGAGTATATTATCTGCGTTTAATGGTCAATTTTCATCTGTAAATAAATGGTTCGAAGTTTGGCTTTGTATTTATTCGTCGTTGTGTGCCAATTAGAGGGTTGCTTAAATAAGAAGGAAATAATGAAAATCCTTCATGTTATGTATTAGGGAATGAAAGCCAATGAAAATCACTCAGTAGAAATATACGGATCCTGGAAAGTTCTTCGTGGTCTGTACTGCCACGAAGTTTAGAGATTTGGCACTTACTTCTGTAGAATGCATTTACGACGACAATTTCATGAACTGTTTGCTTTGCACAAAATACCAGTGTGCGCGGCGGCGCACACAGCCAAAACTTCCGGTGTTGCTGCAAGTTAGGTTTATATAAAATGACAACATACTGTAGACCTATATGGTCAATTTCACGGCATCACAGCTGAGTAACTAAGAATGTGAACAACATCAAATTACATACAATTATTATACTGGCATTTTGTACAAAATCAAAAACCTTAAAAAAAAAAAAAAACTCAGAAAGAAAATAAGCTGTGCCTATCTTAACTGTACAATAAAGAGCTTAGGCCTACAGTAGTCGTGCTATCATATTACACACTTTCGATCTGTTTTGTTTATTTTCAAATTTGAAGATGCCTAGAATTTACAAAAGGAAGTTAGACCGACAAGTGTAGAGTCATGAAGTCAATAAAATATGAAACAAGTCAATATAACATTTCCTTTTTCAAATTTTACCACTAAACATCAAAGTTTGTTTTTGTCGCCTAGAATGCGAATGTAAGTTAATGAAAGCAAAATGTAATTTTTCATTTTTACACAAGATTTGCATGTGTGTCCGACCGGTGGGATAAATCCTGGTAATTTGACTTTTTTTATTTATATCATTAATAAGAAGTAAATTATACAGGGTACACATAAAATGAAATGTAATGTATTGAATATGATTAACTACAACACATAAATGAAATGTAATGTATTGAATATGACTACTCACCTTCACAGCAGGTGCTGAAAGTGTTCTCCGCCCACTTCAATACACATGTGAGCACGATTGAGGAGATTCATATATACCCTTGTCAGTTCTTGTGTTGTAATGCTATTGGTGACATCCTGGATCCTGGTCTTGAGTTCTTCAATTGTGTGTGGATTTGTTTCATATACTCTTCCCTTTAACAGTCCCCATAAGTAAAAGTCACACGTGGACAAGTCTGGTGACCGAGGAGGCCACAAGCCTTTGCTGATTGTCCTCTCTAGTGTAAACATCTCATGCACAAGGGACAATGATGCAGCTGATGTGTGGCATGTTGCACCGTCCTGCTGAAAGTAACATAACTGACGCTCCTCTTCGGTCAAGTGTGTATAAAACTCCTCCAGGATTCCCATATACACGTCACTGTTCACTGTCGTCTCAAAAAATATGGGCCCAATAACGCGTGTGGTGGAAATGGCACACCAAACACCAATATTCTCATCATGCAAGGGTACCTGGTGGATTGCGTGTGGTTTTTCTGTCGACCAATACCGGTTGTTTTGGGAATTTACGTACCCAGACAGGTGGAACCACGCCTCGTCACTCATGATGAGCATTAGTGGATCCAAGAAACCACTGGCAACATTGCTCAACAGCCATGAACAGAAATGCACCCTCTTCTGCATGTCAGGCTCCTTCAGTTCTCGCACAACACTTATCCGGTACGGTATTAACTTCAGTCCCCTTAAAACACGCCTGCAACTTCTCTCACTCGCAGGAACCTGTTGACTCAATCTCCTGGTTGACTTTCGAGGACTTCTTGTCATTATCTCCTCCACCTGCATCTTTAATTCAGGTGTGCAGACAGATGGTCGTCTGTTCCTGGGAGCATTTTGAACCAATCATGTACGCCGCCATTTTTCAATCAATTCCTGAATGGTGCTTTTTGCTGGCACAGAACGTCCTGGAAATTTCTCCCGAAACAAATTCTTTGTTTTCGCAAAAGATCCAGTGAGAATGAACCCTTCAACAATGGCAACACGCTCGGGTATCGAATACGGCATTATCACACACTGACACTCACCCGGCTTAACACAACGAGGCCTTTTTCTCAACTGGTTTCGACAAGTTTCACTGGCTGCGGCTGCACGTGACTGCTGCAGGTCACGTAAGTCGACCCGACCTCGACACGCCATCTCTTGGTAGGAAGGTAGATTATTTAAGTGTTGCCAAAAACACAATATACCAGAATATTACGACGGGCCGGTTTTACGTGCCGCACTCTGTAGCTTTCTGCAATTTGTAAGGTCATAATAGCAAACGTCATTCTGTACTCGGCTTTACCCCACTTTCCCCTACGCATGTCTTTAAGACGTATAATCTCACAACTGAAATCCTTCCATTTAATGTCCCGCGATTATGCCCTTTAGGCTAAGGGAGACGAATGACTAAGGGAAATGAGGAGGAAACGGGAGTACCCCGGGAAAACCCACGAACACGATGTTGTCCATCATAAACTTATTTGGCCGGGGGTAGAACCAGAGACCTCACACACTAGAGGTAAGTGCTCTACAACTTAGTTACGATGTCTCCGCATATCCTCTCGAATTCTATTGTCAGTAGAGAAATTGTCCGAATAGTGCCACACAGCGTAAGTAGATTCCAGCTTCGGTCACAAGCGTCTTTCCGCAAAACAAGAATATCATTAGAACGGTTGCACTTACCTTAGAACTAGTGCCATTTGACAGTGCTGAAGCAACAGAGAGTTTAGTCATATAATACATTCTTAAAATATGAAAACGTATATCACGTAAGAAAATAAATTCATATTCTCAGCTACCATTTTTAAACAAATTTTATTTATAGGCCAGCAATCTAAAAACCTTTCCTGTATATTCTCGCTCACTGAAGACGTTGGTATAATAACGACTTCAATAATTTCTAATAAGCCAAGTAGCGTAATGTAATGAAAGCGCTAGCATGAAACGTGTGACCCGTCCTTCAACCTGGAGGAATCGATAAATCCAAGTCTGTTGGTAATATGAGTGAAGGAAGCACGCATCTCACTTATAACGAACATTCAAGCAAGAAACATTCTAGGAAAAAGATACATTTCTGGCGTCTTTTATAATTTACCATTTAATCAATAATTTAAAAGCGATCATCATTACGACAGTAAAGTGCGTAGAAACATTTTCCTGAATTATAAGGGATTTTTTTTATTGTTTTCAGGCTTAAGAATTTTATTCATCAAGTATTTTTTCAATTAAATACGGACATTATGTTTAGGAATTAGGATGTTCATTGCCGCAGAAACCAAAGATCCAGCGTATCATACGCGTTGACAAGCAAATTCAAGTGAGAGTACTCTTACCCATATTGCTGTGACCCACAGTATTTTGTCTTGTTTCTACCTGCTTTCAAACTAGGCTATTCGTAACTTCATAAACATTGCATATTAAAGTGGATAGAGAAAAGCGTAGTTTCCGATATCTACAGTAATTTCAATAATGCAGAAATGTATATTCGCACGCTAGTACAGAAGAAGATATTGAAAAAATCCTATATATTAGACACAGTTCACTGAAAGAGCCTAAAGTTTGGAAACTCTTCTCTTAACTTTCGAATTTTAAGCATTAAGTTTTCTGACTTCAGGATGAAATTACTTCTTTTTAGTTGTTTAATATTTGTAAAATTATTTTTAAATTCTTAGCGGTACTTTTGAAGTTCGCTCATATGGTTGAAAAATTGCGTTTTGTAAAGGCACTTTTACAAACAGACGCACTTTTGTATTAATATAATATATATAGTAATTCGGGGGGAAGTGAACATAGTAAGCATGTAAGTGAAGAAGCGGTAGCACGGCTGATTGACAGTTTTATACAGGGTGTTTCAAAATAACACCGACAACGTTTGGGAGGTGATTCCTGACGTCAAGATAAAACAAAAAAGTATAGACCAATCTGGGCGCACAAATGCTTACTTTCGGAGTCATAGGCTGCCGAAAACATGAAAAAGTGAACTTTAAAAGCACATAGCTCCAAAACTATGAGACCTACCGTAGTCGGGGTCAAGACTTCACTTAATAACTAGTATGTGCCCTATCCAAATATCCGAGTTTCAGAATCCTGCGGTACTTCTGCAACAGTTTTTATAGAGTAGTTGGTGAGTACTTCCAATTAAATGCCCGTAGCCAAACTCCCTGTATAAAAATTGTTGCGTGAGTACCTTAGGATTCTGAAACATATATTTTTGAATAGGGCACATAATAGTTCCTAAGTGAAGCCTTGACCCGACTATGGTAGGTCTCATAGTTTTGGAGCTAGGGACCTTTGAAGTTCATTTTTTCATGTTTTCGGCAGCCTAGAACTCCGAAAGGAAGCATTTGTGCCCCCAAGTTGATCTATACTTTCTGTCTTACCTTGGTGTCAGGAATCACCTCCCAAACCTTGTCGGTGTTGTTTTGAAACACCCTGTATAAATAAGACAGACCTTCTGCATTCTGAAAATGCAGAGATTGGTCAAAAAACGTTTGCAAAGGTGTAAAAATTATACCTAGTATGGTGTGGGGCCTCCTTTTGCGTGAAAAGCTGCTTGGATCCGACATGGAATGGACGTATACAGCTTCTGAATTGTAGTGTATGGAATTTTGTACCATTGTTCCTCCAAAACATGCTCCAGTTCCTTAAGGGATGCTGGTGGAGGGTAATGAGACCGAACACGCCTTTCTAACTCAGACCACAATGGCTCAATGATGTTCAGATCTGGTGATTGTGAGACTCAGGGGAGGTGTGATAGCTCCTAGTCATGCTCCTCAAACCATGACTTCATCGTTTTTGCAGCGTGGCAGGGTGCCAAAATCATCTTGGTAGATGCCATCATCATCAGGGAACAATACATGGGTAGAACCTGGTCCCTCAAAATGGCCTCATACGCCTTAGCATTCATCATTCCATGCAGGGCTATAATGGGACCAGGGTAATGATTCTCCTTTTCATGTGGCCAATGTCATTAATTTTACACTGGTAGAAATTAGCTTTAAGGTGCTCTTAAAGATAGAAATCCTACGGAGTTAGGTCGGGAGACCTAGCTGGTTACTCAACTGGTCCATGCCGACCTATGCCTCAACCGGAAAACTGTTCATTGATCCATCGATTACGTTACGACCATAATGCCGCGGTGCCCTATCTTCTTTTCAATTTTAATTTAATCTCCTTTCCTCGTTCAACAGAAGTGGCATAACAGTGTTTTCAAGTATATTGTGCAACTTCCAAAGTCCCACCAATGAAAACAGATCCAATGATTTTTCACCCCATATTCCATACCATATCATTACCTTACCCGCACCTTGCATCTTTGATACATGCATCCAATTAGGATTGTGTTAGCCCAATACTGAACATTTTGGTTGTTAACATGACCTGCTACATAGAAATTTGCCTCATTACTAAAAACAATGTTATAAGAAAACACTAGGTCAGGAGCTATCTGGGCCAACATCTATTCATAGAACTCCATTTTTCTATCAGTATCATCCTCTGATAGTTTTTGTTTCAATTGTAATTTGTAAGGGTGCCACATTTTCCTTTTTAAGATTCTTGTAACATTATATTCACTTGATACACATCGCACACTCTTCGTAGGACTTTACACCAATATACCCAACACAGCTGCTGATGTGTCTGGATCAGTTGCACTTCGTGGTCGTCCTAATCGTGATAAATCATCAACATTTCTCGTTGTTCTGAATTTGCGGATTAATTTTCGTACAGCACTGTCTGTCACCGGCTTGCGATTAGGATGCGGCTCATTGAAGACGGCTGCTTTTATTGCTGATCTGCTCCTCCAGCCAAAAGGATAATTTCGATTCTTTCCTCTCGAGTTAGCATCCCATCCTACCTACAAGGAAAAAAGAGACAGTTTCTGTCCATACAATGCTCCACATATAACAAAATATAAGTCTAAAAGAAAACATAATTTATTCTAAATCCATTCACAACTTTAAAACCGTTGCAGCTTGAAAGGAAGCTCTTTACCGTAGGAGTTCTCCAGTACTGGGCAGGTTGTTTGGTTCTGAGCTAATACGAATCTTAATAGTCAGCTCTTAATACGAATCTTAATAGTTTGAAACGTTCGCAAACCCTTTTTATTGCTCAGGCGTACGCTTGGAATGCGCTGACCATGTTTTTAAATGTGTATGGCTAATCAGAAAATGCGCTGCAAATGCGAAAGCAATAAAAATGCGTAGAAAACGTCAGGTTGAGCGTATTTCGTGCGTTTTGGAACAATAGACCGCCTGCTGTTTAAGATGTCTAAAGAAAGGAAAAAAGGAAAGACGTGTTGCCAAGCAAGGTGATTTTTAGCAAGAAACAGCTGCTTGGAATATGCTTTGTGCAGAGTACTGGAACTCTGCTATTAGACTAGTCGGCAAAATGAAACTTTTTTCGCTCCCACAAACGAAAATAAGTGATTCCTATAGGTTTCGAGCTCCTGAGTTCGAATCCGTAACCCGTTTTTCTCCAGGACGTACCAGTTTTCAGGGAGGAGGGGGTGTTTCAATATCCGCCCTAAGATGCTATTCTCCACCCATAATAATTTGCACGTTATAATTTAAATATCAATATAAATCATGCAAATAAAATTGCATAAAAAGTTAAAGTTTAACACTTACGTGTCACTTGGTTTTCCTACTCCTCTTGTAATTACTACAGGGTGTCAGGCGTGTCACATTCCAACAGAAGATTGCCAACATATTCACACTCCATTTACCAGTGTAGCGCCTCTCCATGGGAGCTATTTGCTGGTGAAACCTTTCCCCGTGTTCGTCAGAGACCTCCCGAAGCTGTACATTTTAGGGAAGAAGTCCAGGTGGCAATGCAGGAAGTGTAACTTTAGGGACATATTACATCTCATGTTACGAAATGAAGTAATTAACCTGCCTACAATGTATTTGTTATCAGGTGACTTATGATTCCCTAGAAAGTTACTGCACACTTCTCGAAAGGCCTCCCAAGCCTCACTTTCCACTTCATTAAACTTAGAAGAAAATATAGTATCCTTAAAAACGTCTCTGATTTGAGGTCCCGTAAAAACACCTTCTTTCACCTTGGCCTCGCTGAGTCTTGGGAATAGTTTTCTGAGATGGTTAAATGCTTCACCATCCCGGTTCAGGGCCTTGACGAAGACCTTCATGAGCCTTAATTTGATATGAAGGGGTGGTAAGAATATTTTCTCCGGATCCACAAGACGTTCATTACCCACGTTCATCCCTGGGACTAGTTGCTTCCTTGGCGGCCATTTTGTGATGGTGTACTGATCTTTGGCTCAACTATCCCAATGACACAAGAAGCAACAGTGCTTTCTGTAACCTCCTTGTAAACCGGTGAGGGTGGCAATAACCTTAAGGTGAACGCATACAGACCACTGGAACTGTTCGTACTTTATTTTCTGCAATAGATTTCGCATGTTCTTGTATGTTTCTTTCATATGTACAGCATGAGTAATAGGGATGGCTGGCTTTTCATTGCAATTGTGTAGTAACACTGGCTTGAGACTTATCTTAGACGAATCTACGAATAGTCTCCAATCTGCAGTGTTGTAGTTCAACTTCAGTTGTCCCATAAGCGATGGAATGTCACTGAGAACACCAAATCACCATCCTTTGTAAAATTAGGAACTAGGCTCACCTCTCTTTTCCTATACATCGATATATTCACATCTTGGTTTAGTAGATTCCATTGTTGAAGTCGTGATGCAAACAACAGGGCCTTAGACGTGGGAAGGTTTAAGTCTCTGATCAGATCATTCAGCTCTTCCTGACTTATCACATGTGGTTCATTAGTGTCAGGCACTGGAGCGTAATTGGGATCTGACTGTGTACTCGAAGATTGTGCAACATCCTCACAAGCAGCAGGTTCTTCATCGGATGAAACACTGCACAGGGTGTATGAGTCTGGTGGTTCGGTACGGATACAGGCAGACAAACATCATGTTTCACAGTTCTCCTCGCGGAATCCAAGTTAGGATACTGTGTTTTATGCTTCATGTTTTTGAGAAACCTTTTATATTAATCAGGCAGAAGTAACAGTCTGAAACATGATCACTGGGCTCGCGCCAAACCATAGGTACAGTGAACGGCATTGATTTATGTGTACCTTTCAACCATCCTGTGAGAGTACGCGCACACGAGTTACAACTTTGTTTCGAAGCCCAAACGTGATCCTGGTCGCCGATTTTACACCCGAAGTACAAATGGTAGGCTGTCTTTAAGAACGGTGACAATGGCTTACTTTGTCTCTTGAAAATCACTTCCGCACATATGTGGCAGAATGAATCTGTCGAATTGTTGCAAGTTCTCGGCATGTTCGTTTAACACAAACGTCAATATTTCACACAGAAATATTTTTCACCTACGGTATACACAGACACAACGTAACACCACCTTCTAACACGAAGATCAACTCGAAACTGAAATATTTGTTTCACGTGACAACGTGGTGTATGTTTTGGCGCCTTTTTTCAACAATCTGTCTGTCGTCTAGACAAAAGGGAGCCGACGAATGATCGCAAGTTGATTACGAAACCTTTCTCCGTCAATAACGCCTAGGCTTTAGTGTATGCAGTGTGGAACGACAATAAATCTTTGCAACCCAAGGGGAAGGAATACGTTTCCGGGGGTTGTGAGCTAGAGGAAAGAATGTTCCTGAGACATAGCCTAGTAACAGTTCTTGGATTAAGATAAAAATTCAGAATTATGCACTCCAAACACGGAAAACACATATTAAATACGAAAAATAGATTTTTCTGTTAATTATGGAAACAGCAAACCGCCAAAAAAAAACACCTTACGTTCTAGGACTTTCTCGATGAGATATTCGTAATCAGCTTCTCGAAATCTATCCGGTACACCCTTTCACTCTCGTAAAAATTCAGAATTATGAACTCCAAACATGGAAAGCACATTAAATACGAAAAATACGATTTTTCTATCAATTATGGAAATATCACCCCGCTAAAAAAAAAAAAAAAAAAAAAAAAAAACTTACATGCTGGAACTTTCTCGATGAGATATTCGTAATCAGCGTCTCGAAATCTATCCGGTACACCCTTTCACTCTCGTGGGGGGATTTCCATGCCGACCAGTGTTGTAGATCAGGACCTGGCAAAAAAAGACCTGGAAACCCTGACTGGCTCACAGTATGATTTATAACTCTGGTGAAAGACAAATTATCGTGTAGCCACCTAGGTCGCATTCGCTGCGGGGGGTAACGCATCACAAACGAATTGTCGAATAATCATATGCTTAATTGGATACATGCATCAAAGATGCAAGGTGCGGGTAAGGTAATAGTGTGGAACTGGGGTGAAAAACTTACTGGACCTGTTTTCATTGGTGGGACCTTGGATGTTCTACAATATGCTTGAAAACACTGTTATGCCACTTCTGTTGAACGAGGAAAGGAGATTAAGTTAAAATTAGAAGAAGATGGGGCACCGCTGCATTATGGTCGTAACGTAATCGATGGATAAATGAACAGTTTTCCGGTTGCTGGATAGGTCGGCATGGACCAGTTGAGTGGCCAGCTAGGTACCCCGACCTAAATCCGTAGGTTTCTTTTATCTTTGAGAGCACCTTAAAGCTAATTTCTAGCAGTGTAAAATTAATGACATTGGCCACATGAAAAGGAGAATCATTATGGCCTATGATCAAATATTACCGACTATGCTTCGCACAGTGCACAAACACTGGGTCTCACGGTGAAGGATGTGCATACAACATTACGGTTGAGATGTTGAACATTTCATGTGATTGTAATTATCTTATGTGTGTTGGCTCTCTCTTTTCCTGATCATTAAAGAATACGTAATGTGAGATGTTACAAAGCTTTCTTTTCTTTTTTTTTTGCTTTATCTTTATCCTTCAATTCGAAACATCGCACAGCACATTTCACATATACATCCTAAATCTATGCACAACTTCAAACCCGTTGGAGATTTTGGAAAAATAACTTCACGTTGGGTTTCTCTTCGAACGAGGATGTTATTTAATATGTCATACGACTATGTTACCATTTAAAATAACCAAGTTGATTCCAAGATGGCGGACGACAACCTTAACCACGTCGTAATGTTTCCCCCTTCCCACCAACATTGATCCTAATTGATTTCGGATTGACTGCATTTACAGTTTCTCAAATATTCAGCCCAGTCCAAATTTTGTGTTTCACTTTTAAAAAATATGATCTTTCAATTACTTCGGACATTTGGACATTTTCCAATATGACGAACGAAGAAGTTGTGAGGTTTTAGTATGTCATTTAAATAATCTTTACCAATATCTATATCAAATTTCAACTTGTTAATAATTCTTTCCGAAGTTCAAGAAAATTTTAAATCAGTTTGACGATATTTTTCATAATTTTAGAATTTAGAGCTAAATGTTCCCAAAAGTATGCGTTTAATAAGAAATTGTTTCTGTATAAAAAAAATATTGTGTTATTTATGTTCTAGAAAGCAGCAGTAAATACCTGTATATTTCTTTATGTTCAACCATAACGAAGAAATTGATATTTTATCTGGGTATTGTTTATTTGAAACTTCAAGTGGTAATTTTCCAATATGGCGACGAAGGTCACCTGCGATTTCAGGGAACTTTTAGTATGTTGTTTAGAACATCATTCCCAACATCTGTACCAATTTTCAGCTTGTTACTAATTTGTTCCTTACTTTTTAGTAATTTGAGTGCACTAAACAGGAATATTCACATCACCCCAAAATGTGTTAGTCACTTCACCCCATCTCGTCATCTTTTGTCCAAAACATGTTTCGCATCTTTATGTTCGCAATGTATTGAGGCATATCTATATACGTACCTAATAATCGGCTCATGCTGCTGTGGAAGTATTGGGTACAACACGATTACTTCAGGAAAGAATTGCCCTAGTTTCTTACTATTCCACATTACAAAAGCAACAAAAAAGATTGCAAATCTAATCACATTTCCTTCTGTCCGTGCTCGCTGCATTCAATAGTTTGCTTGTTCCCTCTGTACACTACCTTCTTCTTCAGCTCCAGACTCAACATTGTACATACAGGTGCTTTGCAAAGTCAGCGCCGATCATGCTTTGTTACCACATATCATTAACCTTAACTCTTTCACTTCACCCCTACGGTCATTTGCCCCTAAATTACTTTATATATATGCAAGGTAATTTTTAGCTCAGTTTTTATAGACAGTAATTTCATACAGAAAATTTGAGACGAAAACATTCCTTGCAGCTCTTGGCCTATTTCACACAATTATTGAGGTACTGCAATTCGAGCTTCATCCACCCCTTACCCAAAACTTAATGGTATGTTAAATTAAGTTTCTTAACATTACCAGTAAAGACATCGTCTTTAAATCATATTTCCGATATAATTTAGACATCAAACGTTGCAATGTTGATCTAATATTCAAATCTATGTTATATTGTACGGCAGACTCTGCGGACTCTAGGAATGGAGTGCTTCTGGATGGAACAGCATCTGTTGTCATGGTGAAAACTTGTTCCAAATGTAATGAATGTTGTGAATTCCTACCCGTACAGAAAGTGGGTGACAATCATGCATTGTTCGGCGATCCGTAATTAGAAACCAGAAAGACAACTGATGAAAATCGTGTAACGTTCAGTGCTGCCAACTTACTAGAACAGAAATGGCCGACATTTCAAAAGTTGTGTTCTTTATGGGACATTGGACAGAAATTAAAGTTTAAATGTTAATAATGATTCGAGTATTTCATTTTTGTTTACAAAATATTCAGTAGAATTATACGTAAGTAAAAGTTACGTTTGTAAATGTAGCTTCGGATATTGTTAGCATGAAATTCCTTTAAACGTAATGAAAGGGGAGTGAATTTATCAATGATTTCGCCATAAAATGAGTGCATAGAGATAAGGGAGTCAATCGCGCAAAATTAATTTTTATTTTGTTAGTTTCTGATAAGGCTGTGACATAATAAACTCAAGATAATAAATACGTGAGCCTAATGCTGCTAGCGAATATACTAAGTGTGTAACTGACTCTATGATTTAAGAAACCTGAGAGCGAATTACCGCATAAAATCTCACATTGAATTCTTCACTTGCAAATTTATTTCACCCTGGAGTGTTATTGCTCACAAGGCGAGGACATGAACCTGTCAACGGGACTTCCTAATCAAACCTAGTCCATTCGATAAACAAAACAAAGATATTTTCCATAAGTAAAAGCTTTGCTTTGTATATAATTACATACACACTACTTGTTTGCTGAGCAAAACCATATATTTTCATTAAAAATTAAATATATGGTACAGTTTCAAAAACTAAGTCTTTAGCTTTAATGAAAATATATGATTTTGCTCAGCAAACAATTAGTGTATGCAATAACAAAGATATGTTCATACACAAAAAATTAGCTGCCATGGACAAGTTCTTGGGGCCCATTGACCCTGCCAGTATAAAGAAAATCGTACACTCTCAGCGAAATAGCTCTGGCATCAACTGTTCATTCGAAAGTCATGGATTATAGTTTATTCGCTTCAGCATAAAACAAGCTTGCCAGAGGTGCTATGTATTGAAGCTGATAACGTACATGAACGGGGAAAATTTTGAGAATGTATGGAAAATTCTCTCCAGAAATCTCTGCTATCAACTTGGACCATCTGGTGTAACCCTGGGTAAAAGTACACAATTCAAATATATCTAAAAATAATATAGGGGATAAGAAATGTGTATTCTAAATTTTGTATTGACAGACGGAATAGATATGAGGGAAAAGCTTGTATACCAATACACGATTTCCCCTCATACCTATTCCGTCTATCAATACAAAACTTTGTATACACATTTCTTATCATATATACTGAGATACATTGAGATCGTGTGCTTTTATCTGGGACCACTCCAGAGAGATCCAAAATTGATGGGAGTGATTTCTGGAGAGCATTTTCCTGACATTCTCCCAGTTTTCCCTGTTCAAGTACGTTAGGATCCCCAATATGATATATAGCACACCTGGAAAGCTTGTTTCATGCCTAATAAAATGAACTATAAAACATGAATTTCCAATGAACAGTGTTGACGCAATAGCTATTTTACTGCGAGTCTACTGTTTTCTTTATACTAACAGGGTCAATGGGCCCCAGGGACTTACCTAATTTTTTATGCATGAACATACCTTTGTTATGTTTATAGAATGGACTAGGTTTGAGTCGGAAATCCCGTTGACAGGTACATGTCGTTTCCTTGTCAGCTTCCAAAGATACTCGTTTATACGAAATTTGACATTAAAGTTAGACTACTAATGTTGGTTGTTGGCAACTGCTTATGACGAAAGACTTTTTATTGTATTAAATTGATGTTATTTACTTTCTTGTTTTAGACTTAGGTACATGAAAAAGTGATATATTAAGAACCACACTCTGGCCATTTCTTTCCGCAAGTTTTCTTTAGGTCCCCATGTAGTAAGTACCACACTCTGCCGTTTTCCCCCCTCAGGTTTCCCCAGGTGCTAATTTTAAATAGTAGATTATACCCAAGTTTCTGAGCACTTGCGTTTTCTCGTTCAGGATTGTTGCCCTCACTCAATTATACCGAAAAAGGAACACACATATCAATGATACTTAGAAATGCTCATGTTCTCAATAGAACTTCAATCTATGGTGGGTTGCGCATTTTGATCATTTTGAACATCTGAGACAGCTCGAATAAACTACACCGACAAATTCTTTCTCATTACAGATAAAAGCATACGCTAAATTTGAATTAGACCAAATCGATATAACTAATTGGAGATTTTATTCAAACACCTAGGACAGGTTGAGTAAACTCATGTGAAAAGATATATTGATATACATTGATGGTGATGCAATAAAATATCAAATTGTATCTGGTCAGTTCTGTTTCGTATACCTTTTGACCTTGCGAAGATCACTTCGCCGGACCTTGTATTTTCGCTTTCCTTTTCCAGGAATGAAAATAAAAGTTACACCTTAAAAACTAAATCTTTTGACTGATTTACGTAATACGTTGGATCGATATTGAACGATAAGTAGAGGAATATTACAGATGAACCTGACTCTTATAAGACAAAAATAAAATTTCCAAGAAAAAGAAAGAAAGCATATCATATTTAGCTATTGAAAGAACAAAGAACGTTATATTATTTCGAGTTCGAGAGTCTTCACATTGAAACTGCTATTGAGTTCTTGCTTAAGTTTGTGATCACGTGAATAATTTGAAAGGAAAGTTAGCGAAACATATGTTATTTACAAACAGAAAGTTTCCTTCACAGAAATTGCAACTTGAATAAAACATAGGTTTTAAGAGAGATATTTTTAGCTGTTTCAGACACGACATCGCGTTTAGGACATAAGTCTCTTCCTGGTATTCAAGCGTGCACTGAAACTTATTTTCTCCGAAACAAGTTTAAAATAACTAAGAAGAGTTTTAATGAACAGTAAATATTTTTAAAATGTAAAGTTTAAAAAAGACAAATTTTACTCCCAGGATTTCCTTATAGGTATATGTAAAAACTAACTTTCTCTATTTGAAGTAGCCACGGATTAACGTAAAATATTTTTAACTTTACTCGACGAATACTCTTATCATGAACTGGTATCATAATTTAATTAAAACCGGATCTCAGGAGTGCAATTGCCTAGGAGGTCCAATGATATAGTGTTATGTTTATGAGGCGTGTTCTTCCTTGTGATCACGGATAATACTATATCACACAGATGGAAACACTTTTCTTGATCGGATTGTGACTTTCGATGAGACTCAGGTATCTCACATCAGTCCAGAAAGCAAGAACCAATCACTTGAGTAGCATCATCCTTCATCATACAAAACACTGAGAAAATTCAAACAGTCTCTCTCTCTACACGAAAGGTCATGGCAACCATCTTTTAGGATCGTAAAGATTATCTTTTGGTGGATTTTGTCCTAGTAGTTCCCACCTTTTCCCTAAAATGAAAGAATTTCTGGGCGATAAATGTTTTGGAAATAATGAAGAGAATGAGAATGTAGTGACCACATGGAAATTCTCAAGCTCCTAATCAGGTACAACAAATGTTTAAGTGTAGGAGGTGATTCTGTAGAGAAGTGACGAAAGTTTCAGGTATATAACAGATTTTTTAAAAATAAATATTGTGGTTTTCATTTTGTATAACAAAATGGTACTTATTTTCTGGATAACCCTTCTAGTTTCAAATGGTAAAAAATAATTCAAGCCCACTATCCGCTCTTAACATTTGTATTTCGCTAAATTCCATTTGATATACAATATAGAGTGCAAAGGGAAAATTTTCACAAAACTTTAAGGTTCTACGTCTAATAATTGCGTTGATAATAAATATGTGAGCCCGTCAGTAGAGTTACTGGCTGTGTATTAATTAAACAAATTCTCAAACCCGATATATGTTTCTGTGTATGAAAATCTAACTGAAACAAAAGAAGAAAATTTATTCAAAGCTACGAGGGAAAATATGTCTATGTTTCACGTTGAATAGGTTTTTTTATATCGTGCTTATACAGGTAATACATAATTAGTTTATGAAGTCATATTGTCGATAAACTTCCTCTTGTGTTTCCACCTTTACATTTTCCACTGGTAACATTGAATCAAAAGAGTGTTTTCTTCTGAGTAAAACAAGCTGTAAATTGTGTTAATTGTTTATCATATAACCACCTCAGTACTTCACTACTTTAGATAACCTATAACTAGTGGCTCAAATTATCGCAATTTTTCTTTTTGAAGTTTCCTTACTAAAAATTCGAATATTCTTGTAAACTTCATATCTGCATCAAGAGATGTGAAAATATCTTTTAAAAAAATGTTATTTACATGGAACATATATATTATTTTCAACTCAACAGCATCTTTCGAGCTCTATGGATATGTGGCTAGCGTATACAGAAAACCCATGTTCGATTCCCGATATCAAGTCATGTGGATCCACGTTTCATAAAGTCTCATTGCTGAAAGGGACGCTAAACTAACTCCAACCAACCCACCAAAAGCATCTTCTTTTCTACTGGATATTGTGAATTGTGGGCTACTACTTTTAGATTTTTCTTGATAGTAGACCAACAAAATGCTTGAAATAGATGCATTTTTCTATATTAAACAAACGACAAAACGCATAGTTGAATTTATATTTTCAAATCATATTTGTATCAAATGGGTACACTGCTACCAGAAGGAAAATTTAAGAGAGATAATGTAAGTGAAGTCATTAGCAGCAAAGCAAAGCTGTTTTCTTCCTTCACGACAAGGATAATAGCCGACACATTCTGGAGATCGAAAATTCAAAATAAAACTTCTAAAAGACAGAAGTTCAAGTAAATATAAATAATAAAAAAAGACTTTTAAGAAATTGAAATTGAAATGAAATGAAATCTGTAAGTTTTACGACCCACGTTTATGCCGGTTAGGCTAAAGGAGACGGTCATGATGAGAAATGAATGAAATGGTGGAGTGAATAAAGTGGGAAAAAACGGGACAACCCTGAGAAAACCCACGCATGCGGTGTTTGTACACCACAAAGTCCACTTGGCGCAAGCTGGGATTGAACCAGGGACCCCATGCACTAGAAGTGAACGCTTTACCACTGAGCCACCGCGGCCTCTTTTAAGAAATTTAAATTTAAATGTGACGTGAAGGAGCTGAAAGAATGAATATCAAGATATAGCAGCTATAGCTAGGAAATAAGTTTTAAAAAAGACAATAGTAGTAACACGTAACAGGAAAAATAGCAAAATAAAACAGCGCGTTAACTATTTCAAATCTCACGAATAAAAGTGAGAATACTTTCAGCAGAGGCTGCATCATCCCCTCAAACCTGATTCAGATTTCTTAGGCATCATTAAACATGGAATATGGACATTCGATGAGAATGCCAAATACTTCAGTTAGTGGGACGTTCCTCGTATTAGGAAAGTTAATGCAGCGCACTAAATTGGAATATATGATATAGGAGTGTCAGATATCCAAGCATGTAAGGATCACTTCATCTCGTGGATTACTATGAGATGCCTGATTACCTAAAATAGATTTTACGGATTGAATCTTATTTTCGTTGGCTTGTACCAATCCTCTGAGCACGGGAGAGAGTGCTCCAGTGTAAGACATGTGCCGGCACCAAGGAAACAACAATGACACATTTTTGGTGCTTTAGCTGAAGGTATCAATCTAGGATGTCTTGCACTAGCGGGTGTTTTGTAACGATATTTTGCAAGCTTATTGCAACACTATGTGAGTCACTGCAAATCATTTACGACTAAGCGAAAGCTAAAATGCGTGATCGAGAGCAAACTTAACTGCTAACTAACATAGAAGATGCAGTTTAAAATCTAAACTGTTCTTATATGTGACCAAGGCACAGCCAACAGAATTCTAACTTTTTGAACAATCCGTATAAACATTAAAATTGTAGCATTGTTTGAGCAATGCTGTAAACTCTTTTTGGTATTCTGCTTACTTGTGTGCTGTTTATCTAAAGAGAATCGAAGTTTGTGCCTTTGTGGAATCAGTAGCAAAGGAGAAAGCCACAAACATATAGCAAAGGGAGAGAGAGAGCCATACAAATTATTTTTCGATAATCTTCTTGTGAGTAAGAAAGTATCACGTACGTTCGGTCTTAACACACGCTATATACCGGTCGTAAATCTGGCCATCACGCAACGGAAAATTGCAGAGGTGGTCAACAGTGCATATGGACTGTATGATTTCTCAGAAGTCTCACTACGATAGATTAATGGTGGTTTATTGACTTATGTTTATAACCTAGGTTAACAACATGATTAGAGCGGATTGCATCAGTAGCTAGTCAAGTATGAACAGTATCAAGTTGTTTCATAAAATCGAAAGCTTGTCTTTTCCGACCACCAAACAAGATGTAATGTCATTAGAAGGTGTCGTGTAATACCGGGAAGATATCTGGATTTGCAATAAATAACAAGATCGTCAACATAGAGCACTCCAGACAAGGGAGTCTAGATTTGGAACAGAACACTGTCAACGACGACAGCAAGCGTGTAACAGTAAGAACACAGGCTTGGGAGAACACTATCTTCCTGCAAAATTGCTCTGACATACTAGCACCCACACGCACCTTAAAATAACGTTCATCCATAAAGTTCCTAAAAATGCCATCAGCTGACCACAAGGACCCCAGTCATATAGTTTATTTTTAAGAAGTCCATAGCACCAAGTTGTGTCATAAGCTTTCTCCACATCAAAAGATATAGCAATAAGATGCTGAGGAAGGAAGAATGCTTGAATTTGCTCAGCAACATTGTTTGTAGTGGACTGGATGAAAGTAAATCAAACTGAAACTTACTCAACAGTGAATTTGATTCTAAATACAAAAAAGGTACGTTTGTTCAAAAAAGTTGTAGGTATAGCTCTTCATCTCTTAAAAGCAATAGATCTGCAGCTTGTATTTGTTATTACGCTTTTCTATAGTTTTAAGATTAAAAGCTCCAGAGCTGCACGCTAACGAGTTGTTAACTAGATGGGATCCTTCAACTAGATGGGATTAAACAACTGCAATTATAGAAGCTGTGAATTGGTGGAAACGTTGCGCAATATCATAAAATATAAAATCAGTTTCTGGAGCAGCGTTGAACGACTGATTTAGTGCAGAGTTGTATTCCTGAACCGTAAAAGAACCGTTATAATGTTCAGTATTAGTTCTATGAAAATGTTAAGGTTTCTTGTTGGTAGTGCTAAACGGATGAGTCTCGACCGAACAGTGTGCAGAGTCAGAAACAGATGAAGAGTATAGGCCCAATTTGGTGGTTATCTCTGCAGGATTAATCTCCAGAATCCCGTTTACGAGTAGAACGGGCACAGTAAGAGAAGAGAAGTGTTCATTTATGAAGCCAACTCGATAAGAAACAGTGGTTGTAGTGCTTCGTCTACTTAGAGGCGTTACGATTTAATCCACTTTAGCTAGGGGCGAGGCACTTTCTCTGCAGCACATTATATATTTTAAAATGAGCATTTTCTCTTTTGTAAAATTATGTTTCTTTTATTTATTTATTTTACAATGTACAATTCCCTCCAGCATCCAAATCAACAAAACATACATGAAAGTAAACCAAACAAAAGCGTATAAAACATAGTCAAAGTGTTTTGTCGTTGTTAATGTTTTTTTCTTTCATCAGTTTTATGCTGATGTCCTTGCTTTTTGGTTTCATCTTATCTTTCCCTTTCTGTTTGTTGTTACTCACTTGGTTCTCATCTTTCAGATATTTTTCCTCGTGGCTTCTCTTTATGATTTCTTACTGTGGTTTCTTCCATTCTATATAGGTATTCCCACATATTTTTAAACCTTGCTTTCTTTTTTTCTTTTAACTGTTTTTCTTAGCTAAGCTACTTTGAAACATATTTGCACTATTCATTTTTTACATTAAGATTATTAATTTTATTTTGCCTTAGGTTTTTACCTGTTTTATTATTTTTATTATTATTTCGTTTGTTCATTTTTACACCTTTCATTTGTTATCTATTTCATTATATTTTCATTTGACATTTTCACTAATTTCTCATCTGCGTTTGGTTTTAACCTAATTATTGGAAAGATTTAAAGTCACTTTCTCTTTCTCCTACATAAATCCAAAACCAACCACTATTGATTGCACTAAACAACACTGAATCTCAAACAAAACTGTGTTTACTGGACAAACACTAATACTTAAAGAGAAAGTATTCATTATTATGAAAATTGTTTTTGTCTATTCTGGAACTTATGAAGAATGTGAAATATGTGAAGTTAAGACTTCGTCAGTTGGATGTAGATTAAAAGTGGCAAGAATACTTCGACCAGCCAGGATAGCTTCGTATTTCCATAAATCATCAATGAATTCACCGTTCTGGATCATCACCTCCACCCTACTATGGAACTATAGGTAGTGTAGATCACATTCTGCTCAAGTAGGTCTACAGCTGCATAAGCCTTCAGGGAGTGAAAGTCACTGAGTTTTCGATATGTTGGTCAATCAACACGCATAGTGTCCACAACCAAAACACTACAAACAGAGTTAAATGCATGAATAATACTGGGTCCAGTAGAAAAGAGTGGAATTATCATCATCGGACGACCATCCAAACCTAATAAAGATATTAAGTCACCTTGTTGCCGCGATCGACAGTTCGAATGGATCTTCATAAGCGCTGGTACTAATTCAGATCTGGATATCAATACAGCTGTCTGAAGTTGATTGTAAAGTTGAGTCACCAAAGCAGCTATCGAAAAGGCTTCAGTATGAGGTATACACAATGAACAGATGGTAATCCAGTGGAGAAAGAGCTCAAAACAGATCTACTTGCAACTGTGAGTGTTGATGAATAAAAATTGTTGACTGCAGCAGTGACAACTTACCAGTAGTGAGACCATCAATGAGCTTACAAAACTTGCATATGTCGTGTAACGCGTTCAAACTAATGACTTTGTAGGTCCACAATGAATTTCTTGCAGACAGACAACGTGTGAGATAGTATGGTGCAATATGAGTGGACTATAGCAAATAGTAAATATTGTAGATAAACATATACTAGTGTGTACATAACAGTCAAAACGTGATTATCAGAAGAGTAACAATATGGCAAGTGATTAGATTTTTTCTGAATCTTCTGTATTCAAACATACATCTATTATTTTTATCTCTAGATTTTCAAACGGAAATTGGATCCTGGTTTCTTCTGCGAAATTTCTACAGAGTCTGGTGGTGTCGCTTGAATCTACGGACTCATCTCTTGTTTGGGGGCCAAGACAATATGTATTTTTTTTCCTGAACAACTGAATGGATATGCAACACTCTCGGCACGAGAAGTTAATTGGGTTGCATAGAGAGAAGGGGCAAACAACAAACTTACTCTTCATTTAACGTACAGTACCTTCTGAACTTGATGTAAACATTGCAGAATGGTATTACTCCGCCAGTCATCTGATGATTGGCTATCGGTCAGCGCTTCGTTTGAGAAACACTTGCTTGTACCATGCAGTTTACAAAACAAGACTACAACGAGAATCAAACGAAACGATTAATTTCAAGCATGGCTATTTTGCATTATAAAAGCAAGCAATAATTACTACATATTAAAGTTGGAATTTCTATTTGTTTCCTACTCGAGATTAAAACAATAATGCTATTTGATGACGATTGTGGTTTTAAAAGGAAACAAAAGTGAAAAATAGAAACACCTTAACATACCTATTGCGAATCTGACATGGGATGAATCCCTTCCATATCTGTGTCCTCGCTCTTACTGCTGCTTGTGTCAGCAATATTCATAACAAAATTGCCAACAAATGAGTCACAGATCCGATCCAATTCTAAGTATTTCTCCTCCTCTCCTACGACGTGTTTAATACACTCTTTCCACTTACAGCTGTTACCTGCTCCAAACCCTTTTGAACCAAGCTCTTAACGTCCTTGGCTTTGAACGTGGTATTATTTCTTCTAACATAACCCTTGACCTGACTCCACACCAACTCAATCGGATTTTAAAAAACAATGGTAGGGAGGTAGTCTTAAAACAATGTGGCCAGCGTTTTCTGCCATACTGTCAATAATATATTCATCATATTTTGATTTTACATGTGCTGCATTTATTACCTGAATTAACTTGTCTTTTATCATGTCCTTATTGTATGGTATGCCTTTATTTTCCATCCATTTAATGATGTCGTTTTTGACTCACGATTGTTTGGAATGCGATCTGACTTTACACTGTGATACGGCGCATTGTCCATGACAATCACACTGTTATGTTCGAGTTTCGGCAAAATGTTTCGAAACCAATCGCTAAACACATCACCTGTCATCTCATCATGATAATCCCCAGGTTTGGTGAATTCAAAAAGCAAGACTCTTCCCCACCAAAATTCGTCTTCACTTCCAATATGTAGGAGAATCAGACGCTTGCCCTTTCATGTGGGATTTTTCAACCCGGTACTCGAACCTGACAGAAACGCTTGCTTTCGATCTTTTACACTTGAGTCAACCCATACTTTTGTTGTTGTATGACCTTCATTGACCCAAGTCTCATCAAGGTAATATATTGTTTTTTACCTTGTTGCCTGCAGGAACGAATTTTCCTTGGGTATTCCCTACGCCAGTATATTATATCTTTACGATCAATAATTATTTGTTTTCCATTTCTGCGGACAAATTCGAACCCGATTTCACATAGTAAAGTAAAAAAACTTGTTATTTTAAAATTAGGTAAATCTGTATCGCTGTATGCTAACAGCGTATAGTACTTTATTTATTGTCGGTGGTTAATTTCTCACATAAAATTGATGAACTTTTCTACGTACAGCAGTTCTTACAAATTCATCACACTTAACTTTCAATACTGGTTTTTCACGTCTATGTTCCTTCCAAAGAGTTGACAGTATTCCTTTTATTCATTCTTTCACTGCGAGCACCATTAACTCTAAACACAGACACACCAGTAAATTATGCGGTTAATTTCACTATGTCTTTTATGGCTAGCGTTGAATGTTTTTCACACAGCTTTTGGAAAACATTGAGGGCAATACGTTTTTCACCACTTTGCAACGGTTTACCCTGTCGATGTTTTACATATTCCCCGCACGCGGTCATACTGTAAACTGTAATTCGTGAAAAGGTGGAGCAAAGCCACTTTCTGCACATGCGTATTTTCTTTTATTGCATTAATTCATTTTAACTCTTAGATACAGTGTTATTTCTATTATTTAATTGTAAGGAAATTGCATTTCTGGTAATGAGCTTTATAAGCAACAAAAACATAGAGAAACAGCTTACTTGATAATGAACTATTTTCTTCTACAACATGGACGTTGACCAATGAAATAAAGCCATCATAACGTGTATTTGTTTACATGAGGTACTGAACTTTCCTTGAATAAACTTTAATTATCGTATATTATAGAGCAGTGTTTCTCAAAGCGTGGGTCGCGACCCATTGGTGGGTAGCTAGAGGTTTTTTTCTTGTAACCATGAAAAATTTATTTTGATGAAGAACCATATGTTGTGAAGTACTATTCAGAGAATGAAAATTGCAAGCATTTTTAAATGAATACGTAATGGTGAAAAGTAAGCCCTGCCCTGTTATACAGTCAGTGGAGATGCTGGGTGTGGATGGAAAGAGAGTGGGTGAGTCAAAATCTGTCACAGGATAGTAGAGCATTGGGTGGGGAGTTGTGTCAGTTCTGTGTTACCTTTTTCTGGAAACTGCGCATGCATACATTTATTGACAAATAAATTTTCATTATACTTACTCGATCATCACCGACTGATATTCTGGTGCAGGGAGGGTTATTATATTCATAAACTTACATTACAATTTAGTTTGAAAGTGAGATATTTACAATAGACTTAAAAGAATCTAACTAAATTTTGATTCAAAATTTTAGATGGTCACTTGGGGTATTCATAACATTCCCAAATAAAGTTCATGTTAATCACTTATACGGTCTGTTATTGAGCGATCTGGAATAAATACAGCTGTCTCTTTATATACCTTGCTAGCAAATATGGAAATATATTGTTTGTAAAAACAAAATAGGTATTTTTTTTAAAAAAAGAAATGAATATTTGCAATATCCTTGTAGAACTATGTAATGAAATCGTGATATTTTTGGACCAGAAAACCGAATATGTGGAAAAGATGTGTAATGAAGCATTTCTTCTGAAGCCTACTTATTTGGCTGATATATTTGCGAAATTAAATGAACTTAACTTGTATTTACAAGGCACAGAAGTAGCCGACATATTTGCGATTCATGACAAAATTCAAGGTTTCGTGAGGAAACTTATTTTGTGGAAAAGTAACGATGAAAACCACAATTATGACTGTTTCGAAACATTTCAAACGTTCATGATTGAAAATAAAGCGAATCCAGATGGTTCCGTAATTTCTGGAATATCCGCACATTTGGAGACATTGAAAGAAAATTTTGAATGTTACTTCCTTGAAGATATGGAAGAGTGTAAGCAAAAGAAGTGGTTTGCAAACCCGGTTGTCAATTGCATTTCAAGTGGAATGTCAATGAAGGCTGATGAGGAAATAAGGAACGATCTAAGAATAGCTCACTTCGAATGAATTTCAACCCCAAAAAGTAGCACTTTTTTGGCTGTCCGTTCAACAAACCTATCCACAAGTTTCTACTGATGTTTTACAGGTGCTACTCCAGTTTGTTTCTTTCTATTTATATGAAGCTATATTTTCAGTGATAGTGGGGATGAAGACAAAATACAAAAAGCAACTGCAAGTGTCCAATTCCTTGAGCCTGAAAGTAACTCATATCAGCGTGGATATTAATGCAGTTATTAATAAATATCGAAAAGAAGCACATGCATCGCCTGTGCCTCATTATGAATAGCAGTAGAAATATTTTGCTTTCCAATTACTTTTTCTGTATCATGCTTTTTCCTTTTTCTTTTTAGTCTAGAAAATCACAAATTGGAGACAGGTTTTACAAAATTTAATTGTCTTTAAATACATCACCATTACTTAGAATGTCAATGTGTATTTGAATAAAAGTAGGTGGGCCACAATATGCTTTTTATTATTTAATGTGGGTCGCAGTAACAACAAGTTTGAGAACCACTGTTATAGAGAATTTGTAAAATAATTTAATTTCTCTCTCTTTTTGTTTCCTTTAGAAAGAGGTATCCCCAGAACTATGGAAATTGAAAACAGGATTAACATGAATAGACGGCCAGCATTTTCAGATTGATCATAAAGCGATATACTGGATAAATGAGAAGAAAAGAACCAATGTACCCAAAGGAGAATATTAATAAACAGAATACCACAACATTGGAAGAATAGAATGAAAGAGGAAGACAGAGTAATGAGAAAAGAGAACTAGTCTTCAGCAGATAGGGGAAAGAATGGGAAAGGAGAAAGGATATAAGTTCATCCAAGATAAATATAAGTTTCAACCACAAACAAGATGAGGAAATATACTCCGGAGACGAGCAACATATGGTTAAAATAAAGAAAAAGAACTGAACAAGGATATAAAGGAAGGAACGGATGAAGATCTAATTGAAATCTATGAATCACTATTAAATATTTGCATAACACTGTTGAAAAGAATAAGAAGATATCAACCATCTCCAGAAATTTTAAAAGAGAGCTTACTAATTGGCTCATTAAGCAGTCAAAAACACAAGCCATGAATGAACACCTGCAAATGAAAAATGCAAAATTAAAAGAAGTTACCGACTAAAAACGGTAAAAAACTAAAAACGACAAAATTAAAAGACTAAACACGGAAATAATGACGCTAAAGGTAGTTAACAAAAAAGTAAGAGAAAATAAACCTTCATGTTCATACCATTCATATTCAACAGTGGCTGCAGGTAGACATGGTCAAATATCAGCTAATAAAAGTGCCCAAATCGTTGAAAAAGTAATTAAAAAACGATAGTATTCTAAAAAGAGAAAAAAATGACGGTGTCCAGAGGTGAGAAAAAATCCTTGCACAACAGTAAAGCCCGGTTACAGAAAGAATAAAAAATGCATTTCTAAAAGTCATGAAGAATATCTTAATTGTATACATTGCAACGAAAGAGGACATGAAGAAAATAACAAATAACAAGAAACTTCAAGAAACAGTAGTGGTAGAGCAATCAAAGGAGAAAGAACCACTACTGTACTGATACTCTACAACGAGTGATAAATGTTAGAATGAAGATGCCTTTTCATCTCCATTTCCTTCTCGACAATGATGATATATTTATCGATAGTATGGCTCCATAAAATTAATATTTTCTATTTTCATAAGCGATAAATATTTTATACATAACATATAGTCATTTATTTCCTTGTGATCTTGGAAGAATTACCTCCACTTGTCTAGAGGTTTAAGAGGTAAAAGTAATATAGACATGAATTTAACTGAAGGCATAGTGGTTCGTTAGTGGAAGCTTTGTGTGAACATAGTTGTTGAGTCTATTGGGGAGACTAAATGAGAATCTTTTCATACATTTATATTACATATACATATTTTTCCCTTCAATTATACATATTTTCCATATTTATATGTTTCTACTCTAAATTTGTCATTATACATTTTGTTCACTTTTCCCGAATTGTTACCCCAGTCCATCTGGGTATTTAGTCTCTTTTTAATGTATGAACTTCTCTCTTCACCTTAATTTGTCGAAAATTTTACGTTTCTTCTTTCCCGATTGTAAGTTTCCCTTCTCCCATTTTCCACATTAAAAAACTTTACCATAGTACCAATTGGTTTGTATTTTGTTGTTACTCGTCATGTTTTCTCATGTTGTATACAATATTATTTTCTGTGAAATTGCCAGTAAATCTGCCTCTAGAGGCTTGGTAAGTCTTTGCATCACGTTTGTTGCTCTTAAAGAAAGAAAAGAACTGACTTCACAGTTTTCATACTCAGAGCAAAATGCTGACTTGGGATTTAAAATGCGAGTACAATGATAAAGAAATTAAACAAACCACCAACATTTTAGTTTTTTGATACATAGACTAAACTGTTTTAGTAAGAAATATATATATTTAAGATCTTAGATTAAATTCGCTATTGATATGTTATAGAAGAATTCCTATTGAGTAGGTTACACATTTAAAACTATTTTTCACAAATAATTAATAGTTTAAAACTTCTCATATTAACAAACTATCTACAGTAGATTATAATTGGCTACCAGGTCTTGTAGTAGCACAGCAAAAGGTTTCTTCTAGGTCAATGAAATGAAATTTTAATGCTCTAATCTTACATGCAGGTTGGTAAAAAAAAAAAAAAAAAAAAGAATTCATTTACAAATTAGCTCATCTTACATAATTAATAATAAAATGCACATTTATGAAATACGAACAAGAATAATTATCGAGAATTACTTAATCAGAAAGCTCTCTTGTAGATTTTTCGTGAAAGAGATTATGCCCATGTAGAGTTCTGACGGTTCCGCATTAAATGAATTATGAAACAAATGATTCCGGGAAATACACAACACTGTTTACACTCAATTTTTTTCTGGGCATTGTGTTCCTACACAAGGGAAATATTGATTACAGTAATTTAATATTACGTGTGCATGTTCCACATTGATTTTTTCTCTACGTCAATCCCTTAGGGAGTACACTCTTCCTTAGAGAATGCACATCGAGGTCGTTGAGCCTAGATACCATATGCATTCATGTATCCGTTTCTGGAAAATTTTGACATAGTAATATGTTCATAGTCAGAAGGAAAAGGAAAAAGAAAATAAACTGTTTATGGTATTTTGTTTCAAAGATATCTTGATGATAATTTTTGCTTTATTCAGTTTTGGATATGATAATTTCTTTTACGAACTGTTGCTTTGAAATAATATAACTTTTTTTTTCTAAAATTCAGGTGCATTTTATACAACAGTACAGAGATTTTTTAGATATTTCAATTTCAATAAGCTATTGTTATTCTATGATGTTCAATATCTTCCTTGTTTCCTTAAGGTTTGTAACATTTCACCTACGTATAGTTCCATGACTTCCAAATTGCACCTTGGATACAAATCAGCCTATTTAATGGTTGATTGGAGTTTGAAGTTTAATACCTCGTTCAGCATTGAGGGTGTACGATACCTGCATCTACAGCCTAACGTAAATTCTAATTACACAAATTACCACAGTGAATCAAACTTGGGCCTCCCGAACCAAAGGAGAGTATCATAACCATATTGTCACAAGGGAGCTCGTCTGCTCTGTTTACTGTGTGTGCCTTCATGCGGACATGCATTCTCCACAGCCATTCTCAAACTAGCATGCTATTCTACACACAAGTTAAGCATTGTTACTTCTACATTTTGTTTAGTTTTGTTACTTTCACATTTAGTTAAGCATTGTTACTTCCACATTTAGTTAAGAATTGATACTTTTACATTTCATTAAAGATACATACTTCTACATTTATTTAAGCATTGCTATTTCCATATTTAGTTAAGTGTTCTTATGTCTACACTTAGCATTATTACTTTCTCATTTAATTCAGTATTGTTAATTTCACATTAAATAAGCATTGTTAATTCTACATTTAGTTTAGTATTGTTACTTCCACGCTTAGTTAAGCATTGTTACTTCTACATTTAGTTAAGCATTGTTACTTTTATGTTTAGTTAAGCATTGATTCTTCTACATTTATTTAAGCATTGCTACTTCATCATTAGTTAAGTATTATTAGTTCTACATGTAGCTTAGCATTGTTACTTCCACATTTAGTTAAGAATTGTTACTTTTACAATTAGTTAAGCATTGCTTCTTCTATTTAAAAATGTATTGTTACTTCTACATTTATTTAAGCATTGCTACTTTCACATTTAGTTAAGTATTCTTACTTCTTCACTAGCTTAGCATTATTACTTCCACATTTAATTCAGAATTGTTATTTTTCACATTTAGTTAAGCAATGTTAAGTCTACATGTAGTTTAGTATTGTTACTTCCACACTTAGTGAAGCATTGCTACTTCCTCATTTAGTTAAGTATTGTATAGCTTAGCATTATTACTTCCAAATTTAGTTAAGCATTGTTACTTTTATGTTTAGTTAAGCATTGATTCTTCTACATTTATTTAAGCATTGCTACTTCATCATTAGTTAAGTATTATTAGTTCTACATGTAGCTTAGCATTGTTACTTCCACATTTAGTTAAGAATTGTTACTTTTACAATTAGTTAAGCATTGCTTCTTCTATTTAAAAATGTATTGTTACTTCTACATTTATTTAAGCATTGCTACTTCCACATTTAGTTAAGTATTCTTACTTCTTCACTAGCTTAGCATTATTACTTCCACATTTAATTCAGAATTGTTATTTTTCACATTTAGTTAAGCAATGTTAAGTCTACATGTAGTTTAGTATTGTTACTTCCACACTTAGTGAAGCATTGCTACTTCCTCATTTAGTTAAGTATTGTATAGCTTAGCATTATTACTTCCAAATTTAGTTAAGCATTACTACTTCTAATTTAATTAAGCATTGTTACTTCTACATGTAGCTTAGCTATGTTACTTCCATATTTAGTTAAGAATTGTTACTTTTACATTTAGTTAAGCATTGCTTCTTCTATTTAAAAGCGTATTGTTACTTCTACATTTAATTAAGCATTGCTACTTTCACATTTAGTTAAGCACTATTACTTCCGCATTTAGTTTAGTATTGTTAGTTTCACGCTTAGTTAAGCTTCGCCGCTTCCGCATTTAGTTAAGCATTATTACTTCTATGTTTAGTTTCGTATTGTTAACTCCACACTTAGTTCAGCATTCTTATTTTCACATTTAGTTAAGCAATGCTAGTTCTAAATTTAGTTAAACATTAAGTCACACTTTGTCTTGCAGGTTTCATTAATTATTTGTGTCATAAGTATTCTTTAATGTTTTGTGATTCATTTAAAACTGTATATCAGTCTCATATGGTCTGGTTGCTGGAAATGCATTTTCGAACAAATCTTTTCTTACGTACTGTGAAACTTGTACTACGAATAATTTCTTACATACATGTAAGGTTAAACTGCTTAGGCTATTATGCTGTCTTTAGAGTTTTGTGTTTGGCACGCTTTTATCTCACGTGCATTTTCGAAAGTCTAATACGAAAGTAAATTACAGTTCCATATGTAACATGTTTTTTCTAAAATATAAAGCTCATATAGCTTAATATACGAAAGCCCCAAAAGATATAAATCTGTCAGCTTCTCTTATATAGAATTGCATATAAGTACGGCAACAGCAACAGATAAGAATAAGTAACATATATAATAATATTAATAAAACTTATGAAATAATTTCGGCAATGTAATATTGCCTTCATCAGGAATGTTACAGTGGCGAAACTGTTACACAAGTGTCATTATTATATTTGTTGCTTTGCTTACGACTTTTATTAATATATGTTAAAAGATCAATCGGTACATCACATCGAGCTAAATAAAATGATATGCTAATGGGTAAAATCACATACGCAGTTTGCGAGAAAACTCTAAAAATGCATTTTGAAGCACTGCAAAGAGACGAGAGAAAAAATATTTTTCAAGAATCACACATGATAAAAATTCTCCAAGTTCAGTCTCATACTGTAGCATTCAAATGTCATAAATGTTGCTTCAGACATAGTACACGTAATGTTACGACTTATAACATCCAATACGAGAAAAGGAAAACAAAATTTCATGAAATAGTCATCCATACCATTTACAATAAGCCATATAATATATATATATATATATATATATATATATATATATATATATATATATATATATATATATATATATATATATATATATATATATAATCTTCTGCCTTTGTCAGTACAATAATGGCAAAAGTGGTTGAAATCCACGGGAACTTCCAGTTTTAATATTCATGCACATAGAGCAAAAGTGGTAGCCAATATCAAGAAATGGTCTTTGTAAATAAATTCAGGGCTCCCAAAAGTAATTTTGTGGCAAATATTTCCCATTTCTAGTTTTAGTACTACTTATACAAAGTAACAAAAAGAAGTTCTTGCCGCTTTTGACGTCTCATTAATCATAAGCTCACAAAGAGGAAATGAAATATGTATGTGCCTGCCAAGCGATCCGGAGTTAGTATGACCATCGTCCCCCAGTAATAGAGGTAAATTGCGCAAATACAAAGCCATAGCTCGTCCAGTGTCAAAGAGAAATGGAGGTAGCGAAACAGTTTGTTAGCGTGTTTGTTCTATCAAATTAAAGTGGGCCTGTCAACCACCGCATCATGTCGCCACAAATGCCAGGCATTTGGGAAGTGTGCTGTGAGGCATTGGTTCCAGAAATTACATTCAAAAGATGTGAGTTTTTCGGAGGAACCTCACAGCGGATGACTACATGTCTTGAAAATCGACGAGAGGAAAGTGTTCTAACGTGTGATAAACTTGCAGAAAGGTTTCATATTTCCACCGAAATAGTCAGACACCATCTTCATAGTATACAGAAGTCATACAAAGTAAGCAAGTGGGTTCCCCACACATTGTCGGCAGCCAACAAGGAACAAGGACAGAAATAAGGACAGCTTGTTTGTATTTGTTCATTCGACACCCGAACAAACCCATATTTGATTCTTGATCTCTGGTGACGAAAAGTGGGTCCTCTATGATACTCCTAAGATCACCTCTGCAACCGCGAGAAGTTATGCTCTCTATATGTTAGTAATTTACACGAATTGAATATACAAACATAGGAATAGGAGAGAATAGTTTTTCATTACTTCGGAATAATGTAGTCACTTGGACAGACATTGGTTAACAACTGATAAAGAACAAGCACATTTTCAGGTATAATTTTTGAGAATCGCTGTGTGGCATTACGTCCAAAAGAAGAGGCAACCAGGCGATGCGAGATACCTGCTCAGGGATAAACGCCATACTAAGTTAGAAAGTTGCACCCAAGATTCATATTCAGGCAATAACTACTGCTATGCTGAAATACTGTAGTGCAAACTAATTAGTATATTGGAAAATGTACACACAGTATATTGGAAAATATAATCACAGTAACTATGATCACGGAAGTGTTATCGGGAATTTTGAGGCACAGCGAAGTGTTACAGAGGTTTCAGGTGCAATGGGAGTAGCAGAAAGTATTATTTCCTTACTAAAGAAGGCTGCTGTTACCAGAGGAATAATTATATGCGTGCATGGTTGATAAAGGTCGTGGGAATCATACAACAATTCGACAGGATAGCTACATTGGCCAGTTCACTAGAAGAAGTAGACGTGCCACTCGTGTGCAAATTGGTGATGAGTTTTGTAGTGAGTCAGGAGTTCGTACCACCTTCCAACAATTTTACAGCGACTAAATATCGGGTTATTTACGCGGAAGACCATAATGTGTCCTCTAATATCTTGCACCCACCACTGCGGCAGATTATAGTAATGTATGGGATGAATTGAATTGGACCGATGTCATGTTTTCAGACCAGACACAGTTCACTGCTTCGGGCGTCAGTTAACATTGTGATAAGTTCACTAAATATCCGTGACAGGTATGGTAATTATGTTCTTATGGCATAAGCGGGTACTATTAAAAAAGAGGTGAAAAGAGTTGTGGAGTGGTATTCATTCCACCTATATGCAACCGAATCCATCACCGAGGAACGGAATTGTAACAAGATCCTGACAGGATATGAACGTCTTTTCCGTGGTGCAGTGGACTCACATTTCTTGTTCATTGATGACAATACACGTCCACAGAGAATAACTTAAGGTGAAAGGAACTCTGGAATGTGAGAATATCTGCGACTGGCCACCCTATTCATTGGATGCGATTCACAGTGAGCATTTTTGAGATGCTCTTTGACGATGGGTTGTACATCGGAATCCTCCAACTTTCACCCTTCAAGACCCGAAAACTGTTCTCAGGGAGGAATAGGACAGCATATCCTTGGAAACCACGAACTCTCTCGTGAACAGTATGGCAAATAGATGTACAAAAGAATTGGTGCTCAAGGTGGTCACTCATCTTACTGAATTGCTCAGAACTCATCTGCATTCATGACAACTGATATTTCATGTCAAAACTATACAGTTCTTTCCACATATTTTGTTTTTCAATTCATGTTTCCTTCCATATAGGCTAATTTATGTCATATTTGGTCAATACAGCTGGTGTAAAATTGGTATTCATACATATTTGTTACATAGTGTACACTGACTGTTCAAACAGTTATAGCTGAAAACCTGTTTGTTCCCTAGCAATTGTCAACCAGAGTAATTGTTGATCTTTATATTAGTTTTGTATTATAATTATATATTTTTGTATGATTTTGTATTAAAACTATATAATAATTTTGTATTTTTAACTGTAGAAAGTTCATCATCTTTAGATGTAAACGATCTCAAAGATCTCTGTAATTAGTAGGGACAGTTGGGAACAGTGTTTCTTTCAGTTATGCTTTTGGGAGGCACTGCACCCCCGGAGCTCTGAGAGTGCATCCCCAGAGGAAACCAAAATAATACGTATATAATCTAATAATAAATAGAATATCAGCAGTGCCCCCCAGAATAGTAAGGGTGCCCCCCGGAACATTTTTTCTGAAAGAATGACTGGTTGAGAAGGGATTTTTTACTATTATTATATGTTTTTCTTCAGCTGCTGGATGCACATGCACTAAATTTGCTATCTAATTGCCTTTATTACACGGATGTGAAAAATCATTCACGATGGGAAAGAGGTATTAATACTCGTATGAGAAGACGTTCCTTAAAAGTGTCACAATGACTTACTCGAGATTTCCTTCTTTAACGCAAAAGCAAGTTATATAGACCTTCGTCAATGAGGAAAATATCACGAAACGTTCTTCAAGTTGTGGCTACTTCATAGTTTTTAACTGCTCCCGATTTACGTTACTACTATTCTTCCTCATCGTAACTTCTAATTTCCAAAGAAGAAGAGCCGGCAGCATTTACGCCGATCTCAATAGTTTCAGTATTCGCGCGCTACCCTAGCCAGCTGTTTGAAGTTGGTCATGTAAAATGAACAGAAAAACTTGAGCAAGAGAAATTTGAGTCCCAAATCAACGTACGTAGATCAACATACACAAGCTTATATTACCAATTTTACGTCTATTTTTCTCACAACTTTATGGGTTGATTGCCCTGTGCTTTAAACTCTCTATATAATAAACAAGCCTCAGCAATTATTATAAAGCGCATGGTAAGCATATATGGATATATGATGCGAAGCACTGTATTTTTTGTTGAGTTGAGTTGAATAGATTTTGAGTTTAACGTCCCTTTGAGCAGCGAAGCTATATGAAAAACGGACCTAACCCATGCCGTAAACGTCGCCAACACCTAGTGGTCCATTTGTGGTTATACATACATCGTCAATATAGAGACGAGTAGAGGGATTGTTGCTAGTGTTCCACTGCCGGCAGGGTTTCGTCGAGTCGAAACAGATATCTTGCGTCGGGGTGTTGAAGTTACCACCGCGTTGCAGTGATGACTTCGTTTTGGTCCGCGCTCCTTTGATTCGTCGTGGAGAATCTTGATGGGACCAATACGAACTATCGCCAGTCATGTGAATGCGGTTAGTATTATATACTATTTTTTCCTGACGAGTTGTTCCTAAAGTGAGCTCCGGGGGTCAAGAATAACATCTACCTCAACATCCTAAAGTGAAAAATCTTGAGTGCGTTAATTGTATGAATTTAGATGGGAACTGTCGTAAACGATTAGAAAGTGAAAAAATGAAATGAAATCTTTGAGTTTTACGTCCCACGGTTATGCCGGTTAGGCTAAAGGAGACGGTGATAATGAGAGATGAGTGAAATGGTGGAATGAAGAAAGTGGGAGGAAACGGGAGTACCCCGAGAAAACCCACGAGCACGGTGTTTGTCCACCACAAAGTTCACTTGGCGGGGGATGGGATCGAACCCGGGACCCCAAGCACCAGAGGTGAACGCTCTACCACTGAGCCACCGCGCCCCCCGATTAGAAAGTGAGTATGGGAGAACTATTAAATGAAGTAAATAGGCACGCGTCATTTTGTTATAAAATTACATGGGGAACGATGTTTATCTTATTCCAAACAGTTATCGTCTCATATATACGGTTAAAAGAGCATTCTGATTCACCAAATTAAAAAGATCTCAACGATTTATCCCTTTACAAACGACGTCTCCTTCATCGCCTCCGTGACGAAGTCGGAAGAACACCCGCCCAGTAATCATAAGATTGGTGGTTCGAGCAACCTTCGCGGTACCTTTTTGGTACTTCTTTTAGTGTTTTTTAGACTCACCTGAATGTAGGCGATTTAACATTTTGGGAGAGTAATTTTGTGGTTCATTGGTGTTTCGTCGCGTCAGAATATGCTGTTTACAATGCAGTGAGCAGAGAGTGTCGGTGGGTCAGAGTGCGTCATAGTGAGTGGTGGGTCACGGTGGGTGGTGCTTCGCAGAGGGGCACGGTGGATGGTGGGTCGAAATGGGTAACATGCTGTTGACCCACTGACCCACTCCAACTCTGGATTTGACACCACGTAGGAAATGGAAGACCAAAAATTGCATGTTCACCATATTTTATTGTTTTACTTCAGGCAAGGGAAGAATAGCATTTGTCATTTTTACTGTCGTCCATGTTTCTGTGTTCTTATCCCTGTTCTTCGAGTTAGTGGAATAACTGTAAAAGTGAGTAAAACGCGACAAGATAGGAAACAAGGTGCTGAGGAAGGTTCGTTAAATTAATTAACTTAAAAAAAATAATTAATGAAACACCACATTCCAATCAATATAAGTATCTGTCCAAGCCGTGCCGTGAAAAATCAGGGCCCGAGGCCAGAGCATACGGCAGCTCCTCCGTACATATGAGTTGCCAATTTAAAGTTGGCTTCTCTGGACTATTCTTTCTGTATAATACTTTATTATTTTATCATGACTGAATTCAGAAGTTTCAGCATTGCTACACTGGAATCGTAAAAGTGTGTAATTACAGACTTCACTACAGCTACATTTTTCCTTCTCCCAGAACAGTGATGTCTTAGAGTAGTGGTTTAAGCGTTAGTTTCATAATTTGAGTTCACGCGTTCGATTCCGGCTGTGTCAATTCAGAAAATTTTTATAATCTACAAAACTGATACTTCTGATGTATACTAAGATGAAAAATGTTCAATTTCTCTGGGTCTAAGAGTTGAGACAACTTCCTTTACAGGTTAAATGCCGACAACATAAAATTACGTCATCCATATCAACCTTCGTAACTGTTTGGCAAGTAACGTGTTTGGACAAGAATTGATGAACATATAACGGTTAAACACGTCCTTACTGCTGTAGTATGGGCCAAAAATGAGTTCTAAGGAATTGTTCCTAGTTGTGCACAAATTTCAATTAGTGATCGAACTTACAATAGGGATCGCTAGTCACGAGAATAATCCTATTTAAGATGTAACCTCACCTTTCTACACAGAAGAAGGGCGAAACAAAATGCATTACTGTTGTCAGCTAACAGATTTGTATATTCCATTTCTTGTTGTCATAAAATGATAATTCTATCAGTAAATCCATAAACGTAATAATATTATTGCGTTCTGTGTAAACCTAAGAAACATCTGACATACTCTATATCGTTTCTGTTCCTATGAATACCTTCGACTGTTACTTTTTCTTTCCATTGTGGTAATAATAATAATAATAATAATAATAATAATAATAATAATAATAATAATAATAATAATAATAATAATAATAATAAAGGAATAAAACTAAACTAGTATTTATGGAACATAAACATAGAACTGTGTATTTCTACACATGTAGATACAATTCAGAGAATGTGAAAATAATCTCTGTCGTCTTTTCTTCTTTGGAAATTTGAAGTTATGGTAAAGACGAAATGTAAGGCCATCCCTGCAACCGATGATCAGCGCCGTAACTTAGATTCTTTTCTGGGGGGAAGTATTAATAAGCTTATTTTGGTTCCGTTAGTTACTCCTTGGGTCCATTCCATACATGACAAAAGTAAAATATTCATAAATCTCAAAGCCATACGAATAAATATTACTGAAATGGGTCCACGACTCATTTTTGTTCTATTTACCTTTTATGTGCTGTTTTGTTTATGTAATGTAGCGACCCTATTTGATGCTTTATTTCTAATTTCATGTTCGTATCGTATATGGAGTAAGAAAATTTTGTCACAAAATGGGCCCCCTTGAACGGCGGGGAGATTGGTGGCAGTTGCCCCCCCACAACTTACGTCTCTGCCGATGACGTCTCTTCTAGACTCAACTTGAAAAACATTTCGTGATATTTCCCTCATTGAGCAGCGTGTATATTACTTGTTTTTGAGTTAAACAAGGAAATCTCGAGTAAGTCATTAATACACTCACACCAGTTGCTTATATTTTCGTATTTATATTTTTATTTATATTTTGTTTTTGTTATTTTTGAGTATTTTGTTTATATTTTTCCATGAAACTAACTAGGTATTAGTTTGGGTGGAAGTTGAAATGCCGCGGTAGATGAGTGGTTAGCGCATTGAACTTTTATTTTGTGGACCCGGGTTCGAATCCCGATCAGGCTGAAACTTTTTCAAGTGTTTCTGTTTCAATTTCAATTTGAATGCGTACTCAGTGTGACAAGAAAGATCTTCTTTCCTTCAGAAAGAAAAAGATGTTGGAATGAGGAGAATTAGAGGTCTCTCAATGTAGGCAATCATTTACAAAGTTATTTCCAGCCGTTGTTCTAGATTTGATATTTTCAGCTACTTTCAAGCATTTTCAGATTCATGTGTGATCAGTGTTTTTATTTCTTTGAATATACGTTCTATAATGAAATAATACATTACATACACAGCAATATTGAGATTAACATATGATGTTCATTGGACAACAAGCTCTGAACCAGAGAGATTAATCTCAGAATGGAGAAATGTTTCGTGAGTCATCTACTGACAATTTTACTTGCATACAGACTTGAATCAGTGCTACCAACTGCTATCAGTGCCGAGAAAAAAATTGTGTAATTTGTTTTGCATTTGTCTAGGCGTTCTCACAACTGCAAATTATCTGGACCCTAAGTAATGGAATTATAGTACTTAGAGGAGAGAGACTTTTGTGGCTGGGTGTACAAATCAGATCAATTTTGTATATCAATAAGTAAAAGCGAAATTTTAAAAAAATATTCATGGACATATATATGTGATGAATAGGTTTCAGAAACCTTCGTTAATAAGTTACGTGATATTTTTGTCGTATTTCTCAAATTAATATTGCATTGAAAGTACAGATGATAGAATAACTGTCTTATTACAAAATATAGCGTGCAGACTAATTTAAATTATAAGTTTCGCATATTATTAATTATTGATATGCTACGGTGCAGGTGCAACAATTTAAAATGCATGTTTTAGTACTAATCGCATTTTAATTCGATCAGGTACTGTAGATTCGTGTCTAGTTCTTATATTAATTACTAACATTATGATGGAAGTCGTAATCTGTCTATAGTTGTAAATAGTAGCACGGACGTCTGTGTCGTCTTCATTTCTTTGCTGGTGTTAATGTGGTAAACAGAAATACATTTTATATAAAAGGATCGATATTTCTGATAAAGTTACGTTCTCCAATAGTGTAGAGTTACAGCAATTCTTAACTAATTTTACCTAATCCAGTGAATGACAATAAATCCTCTTAATTTAGGAAATCAATGAATGATTGTTACTTTAAATGATAACTAGATTTTGCATGGGGGTCAATCCATACGAAGTGGACCAGAGGTCGTTGCTCGACCATCTCCGAAAGTTATAAAAAATTGAGTATGATGATTCTTGTGCATGAGAAGGTCAGTAACACTATTCACGTTGTGGTATGTATAAGGGTTTCTGAATGGCGGCCATCTCTGTTGAGGTGGAGTGCCATTTTTTGAATTAGCAAGCGTTTACGAAAACTACAGTTGCTCAGGACGTACGTATCAGACGAACACCAAACCAAAACGAATGTTTACAGGAGAGACGGAGGTACACGAAAACTCTTGCTTCTAAATAAATATACAGGGTCGCAAAGTAATGCATGAAATCACTAGAGAAAGTACAGAAAATTACAGTTTTAAAAGGGCTATAATTTGGAATTGCATAAAGCGGGGGATTCTTAAGTTTTCTGCTGAATACTATTCCATGTAAAGGGGCTGCAGAAATATCCACATCCATAACGCGAAATGAAGATGAAGCGAAAGATCATCATGACAATACTAGAGATCAAAACACATAAGAGTTTTACTTTACTAGATTATCACTAGTACAACAGGGTCCCAGACATATGTAAAATAAAATATTCAATGTTTTGCCCAATCACATACCATGGAGAAAAACTTAAATAAATTTAACAAAATTAAAAACGTAGCCTATCTAATAGAGAAAGAATTTTATAGTCTTAAAGAATATCTAAAAATATATTATAACAATTTAAAATATTTTACCTATATGTATAATTTTTTATTTGTATTATCAGTTTGTATCAATTGTTATAAAAAATATAATTAACCATTCATAATTGATTTACAAAATGGCAAAGCTTACGAAATAACATGAAAATTAATTCTCTCACAGAAAGAGTTTTAGAGTACAGGTGAAAGACTTTTTGTACATTTATATGGGAAATATAAAATCCCAATACCACAATGATATGAAGATACAGAGCAAGAAATTACAGATATGAAAAAATATAAGCTATTTATGCATTATGATATGTATAATCACTTCTGCAAATCATTTTAAGTTTGTTTTATAACCTCACATCAATACTATGTACATGTGAACTGAACCCTCCAAATACCATGTATTGGTTAGGTGGAGTAAATAAATATTAATAATATGATACTACTTGCACCGTAGATTTATGGGGGTCCGAAAGTTGAAGTTTGTGATTTTGATGTGTGCCATGTTTGGGGCTTAAGGAGGGCAAAGTGCTAAAAGTTGCTGCTTAAGTCACAAAGTAATTCTGTATGTGACTAAACTATTGCAAAGGAAAAGTCATGATTGATATTACATGAAAAAAAGTGAGAACATGGTAAAAACGCAAAGAAAGCACGCGCGTGACTATGGTAGTAGCCCGGAAAATTTAATTTAAATGTTTTGATGTTTCATGTTAGATCTAAGTAGTAAGATATATGAGGTAAACTGACAGTAGAGCATAACACGTCAGTGTTTCAAACCACTGTCTTAGTAGCTAACCTTGGACGTTTGTGATTCACAATGGGAGAGAAAGGTGCCAATTGATTCTAGTAACAGTCTATAGTGCCCTCGGGTGAAGTCCCGCGGATGAGAGCCCCGAAATACTAAGTTTACGAAGAAATGAACAGAATCAACCGGAATGTCAACATGACACTAACAAGAAAGGTGATAAAAGTCATCAATGAATGGTGATTAATTAGGGAGAAATTATGGTCATCATCATAGGTATTTTGTCATTATTGGTAGATTATTTGTCGCAACTGAGAAGCTTTCATGCTCCACGATTTTCCGTTCGACGGTTTTTCTGTTTTGATATCGCCTGTTCATTGTAGTGTCCTTCGCCCCTCCCTCTGTTCATGCCAACCATACGCTCTACACGTCCCTCATGATAGAGTTCCTTCTTAGCCAATGTGCCAACCAATTTTTTTCTTCTTCTTAACAATATCTAAAATTATTCTTTTCACCTCCACAATATCTAAGGCCCTCTCATTCGTTTTCCAGTCGACCCAGCTAATTCTCTCTATTCTTCTCAGCACCAACATTTCAAATATTTCCAGTCGTTTTTTTAATCATTTTTGAGTAGCGTCTATGTTTCTGACCCAGAGAGTACAATACTTCATACAGTAGAGTCTTTTTACTACTGGATTATGAGTCTTTTTTCATCGAATAACTCTTTATTTTCCCAGCTCAGAACAATGGATTATAAGTCTCTCGGTTCATTTCTTAGTGTTGTCGTTATTCGATTCACTGTGCTGAAAGAGTTCGCAAAAGTACTTGTTGACACAGGTACAATTCATTTTTTCACACATGTGCTTTCTAGTTTATCATGACCTAGAGTTGAACTAAGAATATATTTTAATGGTGACACTTGTTATTCGCACCTTTTTTAGCCAAGAATTGAAAAGATTTTACTTCTGCTTGTAAATGATCATCTATGTCATAAATATACATCTGATTCTTTGGTCTGCTGAATACAATCAAAAGATTCAAATAAGAAACACAAGAAGATAAAACTTAATGAGTCTATTTAAGTCTTCTGTCTATCTCAACAATTACTGTGGTATATTTTAGAAGTAATACCATATTTTTTTCTTCTACACTTTCTTCTTTTACTGCAGGACAGTTTCTTTATTTTTAATGTCTTTATAAGGTTCCGTTAAATAACTTATTTCTTCTTTAGTCATGATTTTCAGAAATCGATTTCAGATGTAACCTTATACCTAAAATTAGTTGTGATAATATTGCTAACTAACCGTCCTCTTTTGTAAACACTTGCTTAAACTAGACACGGGTTTCAGTGTCTCCATCATTAGGCAAAGAATTTAAGAAAAGTAGACTTTTTCATTTGACGAAGAACTCCACCAGCCAATTAAGCTAGATCTATAACAATGATGATTTAAATGCTCACAAATCATCATTCTTGACTCATAACATGTTTTCAATGCATTAATAGTGGTATAACGATTTAGCAAAGGTATACAAGTCGATTCTGGAAGTTTCAATGCAGGGTCTTCCAACTCTTTTCCAATATCATGCAAAGTACTTTTATCTTTCTTGGAGATTAGTGAAACAGTTTGTATTAGGTTCATGCGAATTAAATCTCAAGTTTGACGTCTGGTTGGAAACATCTCAGCAACACAACACATGGATTGGACTAAAGTCATTCGTCTAACGTCACAAATCCTGTACACGTCAGGAAACAGCCTGGAGTACCCATACATTCAGGAAGCTGCGCGTAGTTAAACAGAGTCTTATGAAAGTCCACGACGAAGGACACACAATTGCTACTGGTATTTTTTCACGAATTCAAAGTGAAATATTCTGCACAGAAATCCGTAAAAAAAAAAAAAAAAAAAATGGTGCATTTGGATCAGAAATGGCAATTGAATGCAAGAAGGCGAAATATTCGTTCTTCGTCTTCGTTATTCAAGGAATGAATGTAGTAGAAAGTGTTGCAACGACATGAATATAAATAATAAGTACTACTGTATATCCGATGACAATACAAATGTGAAGTACACACAGTAGATAATGTTTAAAGATTTAAGAATTTACATGAAAATTATTCGCTTTTTTATTGGAAAGAATATACACATTTTTCCTCGGCTTGAACAATTTTATGGACGGAGCGTAAATCTAGAAACCCGGGGTAATACTCACCTTCGATACCTCTGAAAGAAATGCCTGTTCAAGGCGCTGAATGTTCCCAAGAATGACTGTTGTGGGCTGGGTTCCACCGCAAACGGGAAAGTCAGTAACAGGCCTGCGGCAATCTTTGAAGAGCTTGCAACATTCAAACGTCTTACTTCGGCTGAGCGTCTTATCACCATATTGTGGCTGAAGTCTGCTGTAAGTTTTAGCTGGTTCTATGCCCTTCTTCACTAAAATCTCCATCACCACATGCTCTTCTGTGTACACATTCAGACTGTTGTCTGTCATCTTGAATAACAGTCTCTGGAATGGCGCGCGAAATAAACATCTATAACGGTATATAGTTGCTAGTTCCCATTGCACACAATACCTCATTTTGGGACTCACTTTCAAACCAGTAAAAATAAAAGTTCAGGATTGACTCGAATGCCCCTCATACAGTGGCCTGGAAAGATCAGGGATATGGCGTTGGAAGTCAATTATTGACAACGTATAATTGGCAGTAATCTGCACCATATGACCAGCTACAGTTACATATGTTTTTAAATTTTCTCTAGTTACAAGTACCGGTATTGAAATATTGATGAAATTAGCCAATAACTAGAAGCATGTACTAAACTACACTCCCTGTTGCTTGAGACCATAAAATGCTATTGCTATCTAGATTGCGCTCGTTCAAGTGGGTGATGCGTGGTAAATTTTCTAGATTTTTGGATTTTGATACTTCTACATTTAGGAAATTCAATATTTGTCTCACGATGCTGGGTCAACGGCGGAAAATTTTAGGGTTTCCATTTCAACCGGAATTGAGGAACCCTTCACATAGAAGTTACATGCGTTAACATTTCTGGTAAGCAGGAGCTCAGTAATACTTAAGAAACCCTTAAAACATCTACTTTATTTTCTAATGCATTAATTTCTGCCTGCAGATATCAATTTTGATCCATATGCTGCCGAGAAAGAGCTTCAACAGATTAAGAATATAGTATGTAAATAATTTTCTGAACTCTTATCTAAGGGTCAAGTATAGAACTTCTGAGAAAGTAAGTGAGCTTTCTGAACATAAACATACAATATTTGTTTTGTGATTAATTATAAAGAAAATATCATAACATCAGTAACACAAATGGAACATACATATAAGCTGGATCTATTTTCAATGCCACTGTATTAAAGAGAGGAGTTTGAGCCATGTCAGCCCGCTGGTCACCTGTAACACTGGTAGTTAGAACAAATCAAACTGTCAATAAGAAGAAAGATTTCATCAGACAATTAAACGAAGTGTTTTGACTAACTTACGAATAATATTAAAGCCAATCATGTTTTCATTGCTAGTTTACGGAAGTGAACTCTAAACTCGGCGATTCGAGATTATCGATTCGCCCGATACTTATCAAACTTAAGAAAAAATCTTATAATCCTCGTTTTATTGACAATATGTGAGAAGAATAGAAAGGTTTAGTTTTATAAAAGTTTAAGACGAAAATTGTTGGAATATAAAACTTTGTAAAAATTCTTGCTTTTTTTCGATTGAAGTTATTGTTCTTCTCAGTATTGAGGCTGTATGATACGTGGACCTACAACTTAACATGAGATCCGAATCAAATGAGCTTCAATTGGAAATCGGCCGGGAACTCCAGCACCAAAATTATATACGCAAGCTGTATAGCCTTCGAGAGAGCTTTAAGAATTCTTCGGACTGTGATACAATATTCAAATTTTATGGGCATGCCAATAGACATAGTGGTGTTTATGGGAAAACAAACATCTGGATTTGTAAAGCCAAATTGACAACAGTTTACGTATTTAAATGTTCAAAAGATCTTATGTAATTTGTCTCTTTGGTATTATAATCACACGAGAGAAGTACAGGTTTGGGAACATTGATGAGATGTAGTTTCATTACTAAATGGCAATTGTACACTACAACACTGTACCACGCATTTGGCTAAACAATAATTTCGGTCATTTTCGATTAAAAGCTAAGGTAATATCCTCCTCATTCACCGGTCTTCATCTATCTTTATGCAATGAGGTATTTTGAAATAGGTAATGAAGTCTTCAAAATCTATTAAAAAACATTGAAAACCTTAAACAATTGTTTGGTTAAAGATTCTCACTGAATTAGACAGGAGATTTTGTTGTGTTCTGAAGTGAGTTTGCAATGTTTAGCCACTGATAACATGTGTTGTACTATTGTACAAGTTGTGATAACAAAGAAACCGGACTAATTCTCTAACATGTTAATAACGGAAGTCAAACAACTGAAATGTTGTCCTTTTGAATGTAGTACCTCTCTTCGGATCCCTACGTCGGTCCATGCAGATTTTGCAGTGTTAGGAGCAGTAGTGTAGGTCATCTTGCGTGTTTGAGAGTTGCGTCACGTTTGCTTTCACTGCACTCACGGATCCGAACCTGGTTCTTTTCAACACAGAGTTCACTCGTGAAAAAAGAAAAAGTTGCATGGTGTTAGGTCCGGCGAGCACAGATTTCTTATTGCTGGAATGTTATTGATGTGTAGGATGGATGTCTCAAATTCCTCATCTTACAATTCCTCATCTTAGATATCGCATTGTATACCGACGTGATGTTCTGATAAAGAATCCAAGAGGTATTTTTCTTCATAGTTTCACGAATAGCTTTCAAAACACTTTTATGGTAAATCTGATTGACGGTCTGACCCACAGGCACCTAACCATGGGATTTTTCCAGTTTCGTGAGGAATTCGATATTTACAAGGTGTTAAATGGATTGAACTCACAGACACGATCTGCTTCTAACAATGAGAACGGCCAGACTAACTACCGTGATTGCATGAAAACAGTCTGACGGAAGAGGAGGGTCCACGAGTCAGTGTTCTTCCCTTCATTTTGTCATCGAAGTGACTTGGAATGAAAAGAAAAAAACCAACGTGGTTTCTTTACTGCCACATCTCATACAGCAATGAATGAATTAAAAATCTCCTATACTCCTAGTGTTTTATGATCGTTCCGTGAATGAGTACGAAAGCAGACACGTAATTGCTCTGTGACTTCTGTCTTTGCAATTTATCATTTTGATTAACAAGAAGTTTCAAATACTTTTGCTAGTTCATGCCTGCCTTTTGCTTTGCAGAATATTTTAAATACAGACTTCGTTTAAACAAAATTAAAAAAAATATCAGCCACAGAAGGAAAGTTAAGCCTTGAAAAAGATTAATCTAAATCGTATGGTAAGGAAACCAAGTGTTTTCATAAATTATCGCATTAAACACGTAAGCTTAAAGCTTTGTGCATTTAGCTTACTCATTAACGAAAGGGCTTCTTGTTATGTGTTACATTTTTACGTAGAAATAGTTGGTCACGAAATAATGTGGAAACTTAGAGAAAGATTAAATTTTAATAAAATGCTAAGAACTTAATTATCACATAACTGAAAGTTAATGAGAGTGGGTAGAAATAAGATTTTGATAGATAAACATGCACTAAGAAACAACAGTTTCTAACGTAAGTGCAGAAATTCGATATCTGTCTAACGTGAAAGCGTAACATTTCTCGGACAAAAAAGTACACTTCTACACAAAGTATTTTATAGACCGAAAATTTTTGGCAGATTTAGTGTTCTTTTGATAGAAAACATGTATATATTTGTAACAACTATAACAAACTAACAGAAATGCTTGTTTTTCGCGTGAAAACATCTAAGATGAAGGAAATTATTTCAAATATGTAGAAACTTATCGTGCCAATACACTGATTGCTATAAATTTAAATTCAGTGGGGTTCCGAAACCCATTTACGAAATCTTCGCTAGTGTCCGTTCTAGTAGGTCAAGTAGCTAACGCACTTGTTTTCTGTGCTTGGCTTGGATTCCATTTCAGTGTGAGAATACTCTTAAAGAAAAATCCATGTAATTGTTTAGATTTCGCTCTTATTGGTAAACCTTATCGACACAGCCTCAGTGGTGTTAACTAATCAATAAATCAAAATCACCCGTAATACCAAAACGTAGACAATTCGCTTACTCGCAGTAGATTACAGTAGATTTACTGCATCTAATAAAATCTTCAACTTCATTGTCCCAAACTAATTTTCTAAAAATCGATTATATCTAACTTTTAAATACCTAATTAATTTTTATAAAACTTTTGTTTCTTATAGCGGAGGAATTTATTACATGATATCTTATTTGTGTCATTGCAGGTATCAGTAGCGGATCATGACGCAACATTTAATCTTATGTGAGCGGGCTCAGCCGGCATTCCGATACGAAGTGCGGCAGTCCATGGTACATGTACAGAGATGGTTGCGAAGTGTATAAGATCCTCGTGCCTCGTTAGGTGCAAAGACAATAAGATATTTCATTCGAAGTTAATGGACTCAAGTTCTCTAGCAGATATTAGGAGACACGGTCGCCCTTTAACATTCTGAATAGAGAAAAACGTGCAAATGGTTCAGGAAATGTTCACTCGAACTTATCAGAAATGAGAATATCAATCATCTCGCGAAGTAGTTTAACCCGACACATAATCCGAAATGCTCAGAAGGAAGAGTTGAATTTTTGTCTGTGGTTGTCACCGTCAAGTTCTTGGAAACGTACCACTGGAAGTTCTGCAGAAGTCTGAAGCAAACATTCAGAACATTTTACGAAAACTGTGCATAATGGTGGTGCTTACGTTGAATTTTAGCAATACATAACAATTCTACCGTTATAAGGAACAAAATGCTTTCAGTTTCATGAACATTGCTTAAAAGTATTTAAAATGTATATAAAACTATAGTTTTAGAAAAGAAAGCATACAAAGTATATAAAGTATTAAAATATATTAAAAAGACTAATCTGACTTTTGTTTTCCTGATTCTTATGCGTAAATTTTAAAGTATTTTACCCTTTTCAATAGCACTGTAGTCATTCTTTGCGGTTAATTTTCTTTTAGTGGAAATTTAATCTATTTGCTAAGATTATGTTGCTAAAATGACATGTGATATATATTTATTTACAGAGAGAGAAAGAGAGAGAGAGAGAGAGAGAGAGAGAGAGAAAGAGGATGACTGGTAATTCTATGCATTCCTTGCAAGAGGATGTTCTACAAATACTTTGGGACATTTCTACATATATGAACCGGGAGTCGCAAATCAATAGTTTCTGACTAATTTGCACATGTGTGGTTTCTTTAAAATTTGCCGGCTAACGAGAGGTGCGCGAGAAAGTTGTAACCTGACCCACTTCCACATATTGTAGAGCAATGAAATTTTACATGTGTAATCCTGCATACCTATGTAGGTCATGGAATAGTGTACAATTGGTAACTGTACATTGCTGTGTTATAGGTCCGAACGTGAAGTAAGGTGTTGTTGTCCTAAATCCATTACTGCACTCCAGAAAGCAGCGTGGCAACATCGCAGAAGTATTTGCTCCTAGAACATGACCGCTTGGTTGGGAAGAGGTGGAATGAAGAAAGTGTGTGGTCAAGAGAAACCGCGAACTATGATGGATTTCGTACCCAGGATCCTGCATCTGTCTGGCCAAGATTCGGGCAGTAAACGGGTGCGTTTTTTCCAGGAGCTGACACCTTTTGTCGGCATATCAAGCTCTAAGATTTCACAGAATCTCGCATAACGCACGCAGGTGGTAAACTATGTCTGGAAAGCAGGCAGTAATACCCAATGTTGATCCCAAATAAACTTGATCATTACTTTGGTCGCTAAGAGTTGAACACGGACTTCCTTTGATGGTGGTACATCGGCACGCTGTCATTGCTTTTACTAGGTTTTCCTAGGTTTTCTTCACTCCCACCAGGCGAATGCCGGGATGGTACCTTCTAAAAGCCCTGGACCTGTTCTTTCCTAAATCGTAAACACACCTAAAAGACGGCCCCGGAGTTGGAGGTCCGAACCCTTCCTTGAATCATTCCCTTGTATAAATACATGCCTAGAAACACACACACACACACACACACACACACACACACACACACACATATATATATATATATATATATATATATATATATATATATATATATGGGTGATTCTCCAGAAAAGTGTACCTTTCATGTAACTCAAGCTTATTTGGTTAATTAGGATATTGTAGCATTCCTTTTTACCCTGAAATAATTTTTGACAACTTGTGCTTCCTACGCCGACATATACATTTGGGAATTTTTATCTCGTATTTTAGTATTTTTTTTCCCTGAAATAAAAAATGTCAGCTCCATGGCTTGTAACCGAACTCATTTTCAACTATGTTTTTTTAATGTATTTGCATCCAGAGGCAAAAGAACGTTCATTTCTTGTTTTGCTGTGATGGCTGATACAAGGAGAAAGAAAATGTCCATTGGTATGATATTTTTATCTGGTGTAGTTTTTCAGGTATTTAATGTTGAATATCTGTAACTAAGTTGTGTGTGAGCTCCATGACAAAATAGGTCTTTTTCTATGTCAATGTTCTGCCAACATTCACGTGACACGTGATATCTGCTTGAGAAGAAGCATTCATTTTGTTTGCGGTGTAGCTTAGAAGTGCATAGTTTGTGCTGCTAGTTTCTGCGTTTTCTGCACGTTTGTGCAGGTTTCATGTATGTCTTATTTAGAGCCCGTCAACTCCATGGTAACTTTATTTTTAAAAATGTAGTGTTTGATAGTAACATTATATATTGCATTGTTTTCTATTATAGTAGAAAGACTCTTCAAAAAATATCTATTGATAATGTTTGTAATCGAAAACCTAATTTAAAAAAAAATGCTCAAAACATACTTTTGTCAGCTCCATGGCACTCCATGGGCAGTAGCTTTGCATGGAATTGAAACTATACTATGGGTTTGACTTTTTTTTTTACTTCTTAAATGTACGTTATCAATAATATATTTTTCTATATTTATAAACAGATACAGGGATGTCGTTTGGAGCATCAGCGTATCGTCTCTTAAAGTTTTCACAGGAATGGCCATAGGGAAAACGCTTAAATTGTATATCATAAGTAGTGAACTTGAGAGAAGTTTTGATGAAAGCAGAAATAGTTTAGGTGCATTCAATCATTTTCTGCAAAAATATGTATAAACACACTTTGAATAAAAAGAATATAACATGAGCAATGAGTGTAAAACAGTGATGTAACACCCTCCCACGTAACAGTTGACTGGAGAACCTCCAATTCTTACGATCATCTGAATTAACTTAGACTTGGGTTCAATTAAAAACAATTAAGTATGTTTATATATATATATATATATATATATATATATATATATATATATATATATATTCAACATTAATAGGCTTATAGTCTTCATGTGATAGATATGATTGATGTGCGAGAGACTGGAGTCTGTAGAAATTTAATACAAAGTTTACTTACAAAAAATGCAAATTGTTCTAATATCATAAAGGAACAAACTGATACTTAACGAAGTTATACAGCTTGTTTCTTCGTAAAATGGGAAAAGTTGACAAGGCCCTTCAAGACAGGAGGAAGAAGGAAAGTGAGGCAGAACAAGTAAAAAGGGACCGTACCAAAAATGATCCTATGCTGTACGAAGAAGCGAGTGCAAGTAAAGAGTGAGAGATATCGCCGGCTTCGGCAATCAACTAAAATTAAAAGTAACAACTGGTTTAAAGTCACAAAGAGAAAAAGGACTCGTAGAAAGAAATGGAGGCAGTACAGTCGAAAGCACCGTGATCAGACTAAAGCCATATCCAAGTTTCGTATTGACAGTCCATTGTCTATCTCGAATAATGAAGTGGATCGAATGGAACATGAGTTCCTCTTAATATGGACTTGGCTCAAGTTTCAGTATAGAAGCAAACGGTTGACGAGGAGACAAGACTTGGCGAAACATTGTCGATTCATTTTATCCTTCTGAATGTAATGTACCCGAAATCTCTGAGAAAATTTGGAAGAGTTCCTCTGAAGCAAAATCTCAAAATTCCATGGAAGCAGCTGGAAGAAGAAAGAAAATGGAAAAGATGGTTTATAGAGAAAATAAAGTTTTGGAAAAAGAGAGAGATACTTACAAAAAGAAGTATAAGAAATGGAAAACATGATATTTTCGAAAGATGAAGAAGAGAAATCAAGTCAACGACACACCTTGTACAATTGTTACGAACATGTTGCACGGGTCTAATTTTTGCGAACTAGTTTAGTTAGGAAACACTTATTTACTGGTGAAGTATTGAAACCACAATGTTGTTCAAACTTTCAAAAATGTAGGTTGAAAAAACATTTACGGAAAAGCTTTTTATTCAGTCCATGTTTGGTAAAATAATATGAAAAAAGTACAGATGCATCAGAATCTTCAAACGCATGCTTGAAGATTATACATGTTTTTATGTATATTATTTATTAATTATCAAACATGCTTTTATGATGTTTAGGGCATAGACATCATTTAGCTCTGTGCTGAAAGTGGTCAGAAGCAGAAACATGGCGAAGCATGTCATCTCCATGGCTAACTGCGTCAACTCCAAAGATTGATTATGCCCTGCAACTGATTTTCGGACAGTGTCTTATAACATGGGTTATATCGAAAGAAGAAGCAAGAATCTCGACTTCTACAAAAAAGGAAAATCAACCTTAAAAGAAGACTTTCTAGGAGAATCACCCATATATATATATATATATATATATATATATATATATATATATATATATATATATATATATATATCAGGTGTTTCAGATAAAACGTCCAGTGCTTATAAATTAGAAACGGCTGAGAATAAAAAAGATGAAACAAAAACTTAGATAGGAAAGTGTCATAGGCCACATGGAATGATGTTGTTGTGGTGACCCCAGGGCACTCCTTGAAGGGGGCCTAGGAGCCAACTTCAAATCTTCAAATGGGAACAAGTATTGAATCATACCTCATTCATTAGTCCTTGGAAAAAGAAACAACTTTTGTAGAAAACAATTTTCGATTTTTGCCGCCGTGTTCAAAATGGCCGCAAGAAATGGGTCGTGTATAAGATAATACGTCCAGTGCTTATTAATGAGAAACGGCTGAGAATAAAAAGATGAAACAAAAACTGAGATAGGAAAATGTGAAAAGGTGTAGTGGATATAGCGTGGTTAGGGCTGTAAAGGGCGAGCTATCATGGGATACTTGAGACACTTACAAATTGACACTTGACATTTCGTCATTTGACATATCATGACAAACAAATTTGGTAGGAAAAATGCGTCTGTGTCACCGTTTATATACAGATTTTTTTTATGTAAGCAAATAAAACGTCTAACGCTTAGAAATGACTGAAGGTGAATGATTAAACAAAGACAGGTAAGACAATGTCATATGGCAAATTTAATGCAATGTCCTTTTGTTTTCACAGGGCCCCTAACATGCCGCGCTGAGGACACTAATATTTTGAATGGGGACGTATGCGATATGATACATTATTGTATACATATGAAACACATGCACGTTTTGTAGGTTTGTTTTACTGTGGGGCTAACATTAATCCTGCTAACATTGATGAATTGGCCACCATTCAAACATGGGAGCTTGAACATTATATGCTTCTACGACATTCGAAAAAAGTGCAAAACTGAACAGATATTATAAGAAATGTTTGACAAGCAAACACATTTATTCAGTCGCAATGTTTATTTTGCAAAGTGGAAGGATATTCGAGGAGTGCCACATACGTGTGTCTAAAGTGTCATAAGTGAGCATACTGTATTAAAATACTAGTGGAAAAGAAACAAATAATTTTACTGGCATACATGAAACAAGATGTCACCACTAACCATTTTCGTCCCATGTAATATGATATGGGCTCAATTCTCTCTCAAATTTTCAAAATACTGTCCATGAGCAGCAATGCAACGTGCAATTCTGGTATGATATATTCGTTGAACAGTTTCTAACTTCGCTCTAGTAATGCTACGAAAAGCATTTACTATACGGCACTTTATATCTGCTAAACTTGTTGGCATATCCTTGTACACAATGTCCTTGATCCGTCCCCAGAAATGAAAGTCAATACAGGTGAGATCTGGGGATCGTGGTGGAAAGGTGTAGGAGAGGCTCTTTCTATCCATAGCCACGGAAACATCTTGTTAATCTGTTCTCTGGATATGCGTTATTGATGAGCAGGACTACCATCCAAATGAAACCACATGTTTTGGAGAAGAGCGAATGGTATATCTTCTAGCAGCGGTTGAAGCTCATTCGCAAGGAAGCCGCTGAAACGTTCACCAGACAATGCGCCATTAAAAAACCAAGGACCAGCAACTCTATTATGCACCCCTCCCCCCGAAACATTAATACTCCATCGATGTTGATGCATACTTTGTCTCAACCAGTGTAGATTTTCTACTGACCAATAATGAGCATTGTGCAGATTAACTTGTCCTTCATTTGTGAAAGTCGCCTCGTCTGTCTACAGCACATACCGGAAAAAGTTAGGATCTTGTGTTTCTTTGTTTCTTGCCCACTCACAATAAACAAGTCGTTGTTCATAGCCACAATCTGAGAGTTCTTGATGTACAGAAAGATGATAAGGATGAAACTTTCACTCATGAAGAATACGCACAACACTAGATGGACTTATACCACTCTGACGTGCAATCTGGCGACAGGAGAGGTGTGGATTTATCTTAATAGCTGCATGAACATCAATGACGGTGTCTTCGTTGCCCACAACTCAACTTGTTCCTAGACACACGGTAGGAATGATGTATTTTGCCAGTTTGTCGTAGCCGCTCAGCCAGACGTCGAAATGCGTGCCGTGTGAGTGAACGTTGGTTCGGACATCGTTCTCTGTACAGAACTGCTGCTGCGCTGTAATTCTCCCGGCATTTTCCAAACACCATAAGCATATCAAATGCTTCAGCGTTGCTATCAGTGGCGTATTTAGGATTTGGTTTCGGGCTGTGCTATACACAACACGTGACTAAGCACTTATATTTTTCCTTTTGGGTGTCGACAAATTTTAATGATGTTGTGCATATAACAAATTTATTTCGGGAGAGGCTTGAGTTCGATAGACACCTCCCTAAATACGCCGTCCACCACACAAGACACTACACTTGCCGCTTTCTTGTACGGCTCTTCTACAAAATATAACTTTCGTACAATTAGTCACAAAGTATATTCTTGGGTTTTGACCTGTATCTGAGTAATTTGACAACTGCCACAGGTATCGTTCGTTGCACCTCCAGGAAGACTAATGACCATAGAGTGTGAACGCCACCTACTGTGCTCAGCTAATACGGTATTGGTGCTAGTGAGGAATGAGGTAAAGCTATTGAGGAGCTGTTGAAGTCTGCAGATGGCAGGGAAAATCGTCGTTACAATTGTATAAACACAGGAACAAATGTCTAATAGAAAGTGACAATATTAGCTATGGCAAACGTGGAATATTTTCTCTAAACTAAATCTGTTAGTCTTTTGTTCTTTATTTATTCTAATTAACGAAACAAAGCAGAAAACTTGAGAGCAGCATTCTCACTTTAACACATAAACCACAAAAGTAAGAACTACAACGCAAAGAAATGTGATTACTTATTTTTTTAGAAAACATCTTACTCTCCCTACGTATTACCAATCTAAACCGCTGAATCGTTCCGATCTCAATAATCCCTGTCCGACAGGCAAAAAAAAAAAAAAAAAAAAAAAAAACATTCTGCTAGCAACGTTTGTTGTTGTTCAGTTTTTTAATCGTGAAGTCAACTACCTACATTTTCATTTACAATGGTCTAGTCTCTAACCCCCCCCCCCCCGCGCCAGAAAGGTGAAACATGTTATGGGCCTTTTGTGGGAATAAAGCACGCTGTGTTCAATGCACTCTAAGATATTTCCCGATCGCACTATTTCAAAATGGTGGCCCAAATCGAACATTGTTTCCAACAAACGTTGTTTCTTTTCGGTTGACCATTTAATAAGATGTGACCCCCCCCCAATTTACCTATTTGAAAATTTGAAGTTGGCCCCAAGGCACCCTTCACGGGGGGCCCTGAGGGTCAGCACAACAACACCACTTGATATTCTTTATCATTGTTCCCTATCTCAGTTTTTGTTTCACCTTTGTATTCTCAGCCGTGTTTGATAGACAGGGTGCTTGAGAAAGAACTCCCTAGTTTTAAGTATAAATTTAATTGGGAAATGAATCAAAACTTACATCAATAAGTACACATCATGAAAGACAATTCCTTTAAGTTTTGTTTCATGTTGGTAGGCTTCAACGTAGGATCCATTTGTGGCCCTGCAAATGTCGAGATGATATTCCACTTCTCGCCACGTATTCACCAACATTCCAGGTGTAACTGTCCCAACCGCCGTCCCGTAAATGATTTATGTCTCTGATCTTTTCACTGTACACAACATTTTTTATGTGGCCTCAAAAGAAAAATTCCAGTGGGGTTAAGTCTGGGCTGAACAACATCTTCAGAAGTTCTCGGTCTACCTGGTGATTTTGCTTTTAAAACACTACCAGTTTTCTTGAAAGACTTTAGCCAATGGCGGATAGTTTTTGCTGTAAATGGTTCATCACCATACTGACGTCTAAAATTACGTTGCATTGTTATAAGTGACTCAGTTTTCACAAGCCAAATAACACACTGCGCTTTCAGTTGCGGAGTACACATTGTTGCTGAGTTGCTCTGCACTGCACGCCGGCCTGGATGAACTGAGGAACCAGAGCGAAAAAACAGCACTGGTGCCGCTCAAGGTCAAGCAGACCTGCCAACTGCTGAGGAGCCAAACTTGGAGAGTTGATGAATCAAACACCACAAATTAGAATACTGTGTGTCACTTTGTACAGATTCTAGAACACATTAAAACTAGGGAGTTCTTTTTCAAACACATTATATAAGCACTGGACGTTTTATCTGATACAACACTCACTTCTTTCGGTCATTTTGAAAACGGTGGCCCAAATCGAAAATTGTTTCCTACAAAAGTTGTTTGGCTTTTCAAGGACTACCGAATGAGGTATGATGCAATACATATTCCGATTTGAAGATTTAAAGTTGTCCTTTAAGCCCCCTTCAAGGAGGGCCACCCCAACAATATCATTCTATGTGGCCTATGACATTCTGCTATCTTAGTTTTTGTTTCATTCTTTTATTCTCAGCTGTTTCTGATTTATAAGCACTGGACGTTTTATTTGAAACACTTTCATCTGTCACTTTTTGACCCACAACCTACGAACATCCATATTTCACCTAAGACGTTCCTGGAACATCAAAAATAGTCCCCATGAGCATCGACGACCTTCTGCCAACGTACTGAAAGGCCATGGATTCCATCGGTATACAATTTGGTGGGCCGTGAAGCGAAGAAGGTATCAAGTGCATTTTGCAACTTTACTAGGGATTTGAACTGGCGTCCTCTAGGGTGATTGTTCAAGGAATGAAACAAGTGATAATCGGACGGTGCAATGTTCGGGAAGTATGGCGGATGTAATAATGTTTCCCATCCAAGGCGTAGAATTGTGTCCCGAGTCATCCTAGCCACGTGGGGCTTATCGTTATCTTGTATCAGGAGATCCCCTATGCAATACAGAGGTGCTGGCTCCAGCGTTTTGATTTTTCCTTGAACACGGCTTAAGTGCTGACAATACACAGTTATATTGATGCTATGACTAGCTGGTAGCAGTTCTAGATGCACGATTCCGCGAGCAGTGCACCAAAATCATAGGAAGACCTTCTCCTGGTGCAGTGCGGTTTCGGCTCTTTTGGAACAGATTCATGCGATGTTAACCAATGATGACCGTGCCGTGGAGCTTCATACAGGACCCACTTCTCATCACATGTCAACACTGTCCAGAAATATCTCCTTCCTCAGACGAGACAGCAAAGAAACACAGCTGTCTTGCCTTCTGGCCCGGAGTGAAATCATGTGAGACCCATCGATCCAACTTGTAGTACTTCCCAAGTTGATTGAGGTGCTTCCGAGTGGTTTTTTCACTGACATTGAATTTTAGTCCCAGTTCCTTAAATGTTTGGCTACTCTTCTTGGTTGCTGCCTCATGATCTTCATTTTGTACATGTGTGGGTCTTTCGGCCTGTATTTCGTCTTGAGTGTTTCGTCACTAGTCCTTAAACTTTTTAAACCACCGGTGCACTGTAAGCGTAGTCATGACACCCTCAGCAAAGGCCTGGAATATCTTCCATCCCGCTGCAGCGGCGTTTCACCCAAGTTTGAACACATACAACATACACGTGCTTATGATGCTCTGTGGAGGTATCATATTCACTCTGTTCTTACGGGAATTTACGTTGTAACTGAACTGCCACAACCTGGTAGTATGTTGGATATACCACACCAACAAGTTACCTTCGCCTTACATCCATTCGCATTCAACTCACGGTGTGAGGGTCAATGGATCACAGACCTTAACAGAAAGCGACAGTTTTTTCTTGGTTACCTTAATAGTTTGAGTGGTTAGGCTAGACTAAATAACTACATTGTGACATACGTCTTCAATATATTTTTTACATGTATTGAGCGTAATTTTACGAATTACCCTTTATGTTGATATACTATTAATGTATAAAATGATTCAATTTACCCTGCATGGGAGAATAGCACACAGTAGTTAATTATTTACAATGCACCTGACTAATTTGTATAAAAATAGATTACAATGTCTAATACTATAGTGATATGTAGCATTCACATAGAGCAGTCGTTGTTTTTTAATTTTGCGTGATAGTTATTCATTTATTTTGTTTTTCAAAAAGTTATTACGTTCAGGTTGTTTCAATTAAAAGGATTTACAACAACAACAACAACAACAACAACTAATAATAATAATAATAATAATAATAATAATAATAATAATAATAATAATAATAATAATAATAATAATAATAATAATGACTTCATTCAGACTCAAATCCTAGTAATAAAAGTGTATCATATTGTAAAATATTATGAGGGTGTTATATTTTAATTAAACTTATATGCCATTGACAAATAGTAAAATCTTTGTTAACAATACGAAATAATTATGTATTACATATAGACTGTAAATTATCAATGAATACTTGAAATGACATTTAACAATTTCTGAATACATGTATTGGAGTTTCGAATAACTTATTAAACACAGATTTTTTTCAATATTTTGTAACTGTTCCCCTGTATATATTACTTTCTCAGAATAAAATGTTAATTGTATTTTAATATTTTATTACTCAGAAATCCAATATATTCGTAGGAACAAGCGCATAGAAAAGCTTTGTGTGATAATATAGTAAGATAAAATTGTAATATTTTATTTTGTTCGGCTCGATTGCTAAAACTCACTAACAATCATTTCGACGGAGTTCACGCATACCTAATTAGTACACATATATTACCTAATATTGGAATCCTTAGCTTCGATCCTGTTTTTTTTTCAAAATTGTCAAATTACTGATAGTTTAGTTGATTTTTTTAAAAAAAATACTTACACCACGAAAAAAATCTGTCTATTTAATTTTGGACTTCATTTTGTTTTATTTGATTTATTTATCATGACAAGAAACCAATAATTCACGCTTCTTGTAGTTCTTTGCTTCCACATTAATTGATGGTTTAATACTACGGGAAAGTGGTTTGGTATATTCACTTACATACAGCAAACTATGTATAGTATGTAGCAAACTTGGGCGCTGAAGCCTGAACTATTGGAGATCGTATTTCAGGAAGATCATTCGGTCAAAAATCTGAGTTCTCCTTTCTGAATAGTGAGGAGAGTACGGAAATACATTGTACATTATTATATGCATAGCAGATACCCCATCTACTTCGTGTTTATATAATGCACTTGTATTATTTCAATGTCCACACTGAAAGAAAGTCATCATAAGATTTTTTAAAAATTTTAAATCTGAGCACTTGCAGTCATCTTATTTTATTTATTTATCTTGAATACTTCGAGGAGTTCATTTGATTCCTTATATACAAGGTGTGATCAAAGACTACGGTGATGTAGTTGCACAGTACCATCTATTGATGGTGCATCTATTTCAACTAGTAAGCTCGGTAGCCAGTGTCAAGTTTGAACGAGTTGTGACATGTTAGTTGGTTTCCAGAGGCAGAAGAGGGAGGACGCGTTAACTGTCTGACGCGCACCAACATTAAGTTTTGTTCTAAGTTTCAAAAAAAGTGCCAAATAAACTCATGAAATGTCAAAATCAGTGTAGGAAGGAGAGTTGGTGATATTGAAGACTGTTTACAAGTGGTATGGGTGATTTAAAAAAGGTAATGAGTCGGTTGAAAACCAGCAAGACGTGCTTTGATGTCAAAAACAGATGAAAACGTGCAAAAAGTGGCACAAATGATTTGTTCAATAATCGAATGACTATTCGAGAGACTTCCGAAGAACTAAAATGTCGTATGGTCCCTTGAAAGTATTTTACTCGTCGATTAAATGGACAAATTGCATCTTCTACTCCACGAAACTCGTCGTGCCACATTTTGCTTTTGATCCGCGAGTTTTTTGAGAAAAAAATGTTCCTCTATCTACATCCACAGTACTTACCAGATTTTGTACTATGCGACTTCTGGCTCTTCCCAACAACCAAACCCTGCTTAAAAGAAAACAATTTGACACCATTCCTGACATTTGGAGGTCCAGAACAGAGCAGCTAGCTGAACGCGCTTCCAAAAGAAACCCCCGAGAAGTGCTTCCAGTCGTATATTCAACGTTGGGATAAATGCGTTGCTACCCAAGAACAATACTTTGAAGGAGATTAAATTAAATTCCATGTAAGCTTATTACTTTGTTCCTAATAAGATGATTCACCGTTCGTTTTGATAACACCTCGTATATGGCACGTTCAGTGGCGTATTTAGGGGGAAGCTTCCGGGCTTAAGCTTCCCCCCGAAATCTTACTTATTATAGTAAATTATATGAAATATCTTGCAGAATTTTCACATTTTCAGGCAAAGCCCCCCCCCGAAAGTTAGCAAAGCCCCTCCCGAAACAAAATCGTAAATACGCCACTGGGCACGTCAATAGATTTTCGTTCAATTTGCATATACGAATCCTTCATATATAATGTTAGGAGAAAAGCGGGTAGGTTAGAATTATGACATTTTACATTTTAACCAATATACATAAAACAAGACATGTGGCATATGAAATATAGATAATTCGAATACGTGACTCATTTGGACGAACTCAATATCATTCAGAATTACAAACAGGAAAAAGAAGACAATTTTGACCATCGTGGTAATACGCAGATATAAAATTACTGATGTTATTTTATTTGATCACTTTTGAGAATGGAGTTTGCCTCTACAACATTCTATTTAATACTCTTAATTGCTAACAGTAGAAAATAGTTTATAATAAATGTCTACAACGGTGAGAACAAAACATTATAGTAGGAAAGTTTTTGATAGATTTGATTAGCTCTTCAGTTCATTACATAACAATGTCGTATTTGTAATAGATTTTTATCGTTAGTACATGTAAATCAGTACACAAGCATATGCTTTTTCTGATATTTCTCTCTGTAGAAACTGTTGCTAGCGATAGCGTCATTGTCACAAAGGGAAATCTGACCTTTAGATATCAAACAAGGTTTTTTCTTCTTGTTCGTACAGTTCATTTTTCAACATTTCCGGCCTAATCTAATATCCGTTCTACGTAATTATTGGATTTTCAATGTCATTTCAATTTTTGTTAGACACTGTTTTATTCAGACTGTGGACTTCTACAAGTTCTTAAAGAAACATAAGTAAAAATATTCTATTTTTTAAAATTTGTAAATGATATATCGTGTATCATATTTGTATTTAAAGTGGTTACAATGGCTACATTAACTTTGAAAAACAGATTTCATACAGAAAATTGGTAAAAGAGCATTAATTCTCAAAACAGTATTTCAATAAGATTCATTTAAAACACTTCTTCACTAACACTTTTAAAACAAAATTATGATATATTTTGCAAACACATCTGGGATATACGTAGTTCGGTAACACAATATGATAACTTTATTTTTGACCTGCACACTATGTCAAACTTCGGAAGGTGATTACTCATATGAAATGAAAGAAGGCGTTTATCACAAACACATGTCTAAAAACGTCCTTTTAGAGTTATAAACAGCCAAAATATTACAATTTGAAACATCCTGGCTTAAAAACAATGTGACCTATCGCAAGCGATTCAAGGAATCACGGAGTAAAAGACTTGTATAAAGGAAATTAAGGTGCGATGATACTCTTTCAGATACTAATTCAGCATCCTTTTTTCTGACATAGTTCTCGAAACTTTGTTCCAGTATAATAACATTTAAAACCTTTCTTGTCGAAAACTTTGAGAACAGAATTAGTTACATTTATGCAGCCATAGTTATATATATATATATATATATATATATATATATATATATATATATATATATATATATATATATATATATATATATATATATATTGTGCATAGTTGGAAAATACAGTTACGATAACTTTATTGTAGTCCAACTATTAGGTCTTATAAGGAGCTTACACATGGTAATGTACCTTTGCGGAGATATTCAAACTCAATAGCTCGGGTTCTCGGGTTTAATTAACCTCGAGTTCAATAAGTGAGCGAAAAGCAGGTCTGACCATGAAAGGACTATGTAGGTCCCTGAGTCCATCAACTGTCACATGCCAAGGTGGTTCAGCAATACTGCATGGACATGTTGGGCGTAGAGTTTTCAGGGGTGACGTGCATTTTCTCACGGTGCAATCTCGCACGGTGCTCATTATCGAGCAATTTCACACGGTCCTGGTTATCGCATTAATCAGTCAGCAGGTGTGGTGCATTTTCACACGGTCCATCTGCAATCACGTGATTCACCCTGAAACTTCTTTCACTACAAGGGGAGGGGAGACAGAACAACTATGAACTAAGTAAGAACAGAGAAAGAGCAAATACAAGTTAAATACGAACAATTGCAATTAATATTAGAGAAGGAGAGCTTAGAAAATGTTTCACTTTCACAAAAAGAATAATGAAGAAAGTAAGCAGAAATTAAAATAACAAAGAACAAGATAGAACAAAGAAATCAGCAAATAAAAACAATAGTAAAGAAGAAGAGAAAAATAGCATATACAATAAGAAATTGAAATAAATGAAAAAAATAACAGAAACTATCGGAAATTGATATTAATACATAAAGAACAGCAAATGAAAATAAGAACAAATAAAGAATAATCAAAAATTAACATAATTAGGGACAGAAGATAGAATAATCACATATTAAAATAAATAAAGAATAAAATAAGCAGCACATCAGAGAATTCAGACAGGTAGTTCAACAATCGAAGAAAAATGTGCCCGTCCTAGAGCATAGAAAAACGTTGTGATTTGTAAAACACACAATATTAGCTCCATACTCCAAGGCGGTTCTAAGAAGAACCTTGTCATCTTGTTATTTTCCGAGCGAACAGCACGTCGTTAAAATGGAACCTTCTACTTTTGTACGTCGTCAACCCATTTTTACAGTTCATAGCCCATTATCTTAACTTTTGGAGATAGCTCAAGCTTCTCAAGCAATTTTTAAGGTCTGCGCCATTTTCTAGCTTCTCCAGGACTAATTGCAATCGTTCGTCAAGACGGATGTAAGTGAATTTTCTACGCTTCTCCGAATTGCAGTCTAAGCCCTGTCTCGCGAAAGCATGAAAACTAGCTGTCGCATCTGCTTTTAATACACTCACAAGCTCAAAGATATGTGGTGTACTCTTATATATGGTGCGATTTAACTTATTGTGCCAACCCTCCACTGGGTTGTTTGTTCTGTGCCTTTGACCGTTGCAGTTCCATATTTCTCTTGGAACATTTGGATTATCCATCCATTGTTCAATGAAATAATCGTTGAACATTTCGATTTTCTGGCCAGATGGACAGTCCTCCATGACGGTGAGCCAACCTTCATCGATCCTGCTTGTTGGTATTAATGCCAATGCACTACACATGCGAACATGATGGCGTACATCTTCATTGTGGAGGTATTCTTCGACGAGACCTATACTCTGAATCTTCCGCCAGATACTCTGGTTGAAATGGTAATGGCAGCCGGAAACCTGTGAATTGGGAAACACTGCACGCAACGCATTGATTGCAGCAAGTTCAAAATCTATTTTTAACACTCGAGGTTCGTTCTGGCCAGACCACGTTTTAAGAAATGTAAACAGTTGTTCGTATGTTCGCTCTGTTTTATCTGGCAACAATGCATACAAGACCGGTACAACCAGTGTCTTATCATGTGTGCTTCCTATGTCTGCATGTATGGTGTATAACTGGGAAAAATACTTACAGGAACTCTTGAACGTTCCGTCAAAAAAACATTGTTCGCTGTCCTTCAGTGCTGGTTTCAAACCCTCGTAACCAAAACACAGAATTCGTCCGTCTCCTTCCAGTGCGTCGTACTGTAAAAACGAGGTACCATCTTCAAACCGAATCATATAATCGGGAAAGCAGATATTTCTAGGAGTCGGTGCACCTTGATGTATGCCGAGTGATTTCCTTCTAACACCATTTAAACCCCCTTTCTTCTGATCATACGATGGTATGGAGGTTACTAGGTCCAGACCTTGATTAATTGGAACAGCCATTTCTTCTTTGAAGATAACAGACACTGGTGTAAGGATCTCGTATCTTGCTCTCTTCTTGCAATTTGAAAGTCGCTTTCGTATCTCGCAAACTGCAACATCAGGTACACACTGATGATCTCTTTCCACAACTGCTATTTTATCTTCTGTCTTGGGCAGATTGAGCCTGCCATGGCAATTTACCTTCTGTCTGTTGATGCATAGCTAAAATAATAATAATAAAAAAAACATCAGCTTCTGAAATAAACAATTGAAATGTGTTTTCGCATATACGTACACACACATAAAAAAGCGTTTGCTTGGTTACAAATGTACAAAATAAATTATTATTCATAAGTATCTTTTGTTTAAAAAATGAAACATAAAAACATGCGAATTTGTGTTATTACTTCCTTTTACGCAATTATATATGTGTAGATATTTGTTTAGGCAAAATATCACATGAAAGAAAGTTAATTTTTAAACACAGTAAAGCTCCGATTATCCGCGAGTACTTTTTTTTTTTTTTTAAGCCCTGCTGCAGCCGCCTACTATTATTTTTCATAAGTACTCGAGTCGCTGCGGGATGACAATCCGTACGCAGATATGTACTGTATGTTCTAATACATAAAAATAAATTGCATTGTAAAAATCAATATTTCCAATTTTCTGCTGTATTGTACATATTTTAAAAGTTTTATTATGTCTTGTTCGTACAATAAAACAGTGTTTATGCTGAAATATTTTTGGGTTATGGGAGATTTTCGCCATCTCTGGTGCCCTTGTTACCAAATTCCGCGGATAATTGGGGCTTTACTACATTAGAAGTACTAAAACAACGTGAAAAAATATTTATGCTTTAGAGAAGCAAGTATACTGTCCTCTCAGATAAAGATTAAAAGTAATACAGATACTGTTCTTGTAATTCAGATAAAGATTAAAAGTTACGAAATTTTCAAAATACCATCATACATGTAAGATATCATAAAGTAAGATATCATACATTATTGCATATTTTCGAGTGCCTTAGACGATCGGTGCCCAGTTTATGAAAACAACCACCAAGAAAACTAAGAATGTATTAAATCCACAATATAAGCCAACCTACTTCATTAAAAGAAACTAACATGTATTACGAGAACATGTCATGTCTAGACATCGGATTTTTATGCACTTAAAATTTATGAAATATGCATACAACTTCAGGGACTTCTTTTTAGAATTTACTTTTATAATAGTTATAGGTTACATACTCTTAACGTTTTAAAACACACACAAATAATGGAATTAAGTTATATGAGAACACGATCTCTGGTTTTCTTGACATTTGTATTTTACAGTGGATTCAATTAACACGAAATAATACGAGTTGAGTTGATTTTGAGTTTAACGTTCCGTTCAGCATCGAGTCTATATGAGTCGTGGGCCTACTTATTAACGTGGAATCCGAACCACATGAGCTCCCGCCGGGACGAAATAATACGAGTCTACACGTTTCCATTGTACAAATAATAATAATAATAATAATAATAATAATAATAATAATAATAATAATAATAATAATAATAATCGTTTTCAAGGGTTTACTCTTCCCGCAATTAGCCTTACAGTGTATCACAAGATGCTTCTCTTCTTTTTTGGTATCAGTTTATGACATTTGTAGCCAGAAAATGAACTATTAACATCAATAGATGCTACTATACAATATTTACGCAGAGGAGCAAGTGTAGTATATATATATATATATATTCTGGCAAATTGAAATTTAACCCTTGGAGATATTTTCCCATGGCTTCAATTATTTTTAGTTGGAGTTTCTCCCAATAAGATCCGTCATTTTTTTTTTCAAGGAGTGCCCGAATTTACCAGAAAATGACCGGAGCTCGTGTCGAACTTCACCAAGTAGAGCTAAGCATTCACTGAGTAGCAATACTCTTATCTCTTGTTTCTGAATTGATGTCGACTCGATATTACAATGTCATTATTATTATCAGATTTCTCTTTAACGTTTTGGTAATTGTGGGCATTTCTGCTCTGGTGATCGGTTTCTAACATTATTGGTCGTCTATAAATTAGGGATTCTTCCATCTTCTCATGCAAAAAGCCCTTCCGTTGCATAGGCATGTAAATGTATTGAAAATATAAACTAAAACTGGATTTATTCCATGTTGTAAGCATACATCTGAAATAAAAACTTATAAAATGTGCTGAATATGCTCTTGAGTACTAATATATGCTCTAATCTTTGAAATATGCATTTATATGCACTACAAAGCTTCAAATTCGGACTATATTATTATTTCTAGAAACCCCTACCAAATTTAACAGAGATGCATACGAGCAAACAATGCATTTGCATAAAAATCCGATGTCTAGTCATATTATATGAAGCCTTCGCGCCCCCCCCCAAAAAAAGAAAATAAATTAAGAACATAAAAAAAGGAAACATGAATTTTTACAGAAAATCCTAATTCTATTAATACGATACTTACCCATACTGTATGATCCCTGTTTTCTCTCTGCATGTAGTACTGGAACCCTGCATGAACTAAGAGACGATTACCTCTGCTAGTTGTTATAAACTCCATTTCTACGTTGAATCACTATGTTCACCCAACAACGAAAACACTAAAATTAAGGAATTAGACATCAAGGGCGATTCTTTTATACCCTATTTATCCTCCACCCTCCAATGACATGATTCACAGGTGTACCATGGCCATACGCACCTGCAGAGATAACTAAGCAGTAACAGGAAAAGAATAATCACAAAATAAAAGTTTATTTAACTCATCTTTCTATTTTTAAACAATGGGTTCCGACTTCATTAACAAAGTGCTTATTTTATTCTTTGCTGTGGAGAATGACTTTATTGTCCATACATTATTTCCGAAAATAGAGATCTTGATCAACTTAGCCGCAGAATGCCTTGAAAGTCGACCTGCAGAGACGATATCAATTTGGAGTGGAAACCAGAAACACATTTTAGTCTGTTTTCGCAAGATTATTTGTTTTTCTGAATTTTTATTTTCATGTACTTTAATTTGCTATTATTTTCGTTATTAGTTTTATTTTATTTTTGTAATTATTTTCCTCTTCTTTATTATAATGTGTGTTTGTTAATTTTTTCTTTTTTCTAGCTTCTCTAGTATTAATTGCAATTGTTCATATTTAACTTGTATTTGCTCTTTCTCTGTTCTTACTTAGTTCATACTTGTTCTGTCCTCCCTCCCCTTGTAGTGAAAGGAATTTCAGGGTGAATCACGTGATTGCAGATGGACCGTGTGAAAATGCACCACACCTGCTGACTGATTAATGCGATAACCAGGACCGTGTGAAATTGCTCGATAATGAGCACCGTGCGAGATTGCACAGTGTGAAAATGCACGGAATCTTTTCAGGTACGATTCTGTTCGTTTCATTTTATCACTTAAAAAAAATACTATTTTTCATGTGTAATTGCAGTATGATATGTTAATTTTTTAAAAAACAAATTATCTTTCTCCCTCTAAACTTATGTGTATATCTGAAGAGGTGACGAAAAATATCTTAAAAGGGCGTATATGTGTCATATGGGTTACTCAAACAGTATCGTAATGTGTACAATGTACTATGGTCAAAAGTCGTTTCTGAACATATACTCGGGGGCCGCGGTGGCTCAGTGGTAGAGCGTTCACCTCTGGTGCTTGGGGTCCCGGGTTCGATCCCATCCCCCGCCAAGTGAGCTTCGTAGTGAACAAACACCGTGTGCTTGGGTTTTCTCCGGGTTCTCATGTTTCCTCCCACTTTCTTCATTCCACCACTTCATTCATTACTCATCATCACCGTCTCCTTTAGCCTAACCGGCATAAGCGTCTGACGTAAAACTCAAAGATTTCATTTCATTTTGAACATATACTCTTTCGATATATTGGAAGTTCAGAGCTATTAACCACTGTTAGTATACATTTCAGACATGTTTTATTCACTAATGCAACACTTTTTTTTTTTTTACATGTTAAACACTTTATAAAAATGGTTTATACATTATAGTTTAAAACATTATTATTTCAATGCATGGTGTGACCAAATATGTTGTATGTGTGTTGTGTTAGTGTAGAATTACTTATGAAGTTTGAAATGTAATTGGACTGGATCAGAGGCATCGCAGGTACAATAGAGTGATTGTCCTTTTGTACCCATTAGTTATGCCTACGTTTGATGCATTAGTGACGTCTAGCAATGCCTAGGTTTGAGATATACTATATTTAAACCAGTATATAATAAACTAATTACCTTGAACGATAGTTACTTCGGCTGAGGATAGCCTTCTTGCTCCAAGGCAAATCCTTAAATGACGCCCTGCCACTGGATGCAAACAAGTTGACATACACGCACTGTAGTTTACTATACGTACAATGTTCTGTTGAAGTGAAATTCCTAATTATGGAGAGCAGGGCTTTAGAAAGGAGAAATAAAGCGATCTTATTACACTCGCATGAATGAGTTTATTGAGGCAAACGGTAGCATATGTTTTAAATATTCCATATTAATAATCTAAAATATTACAGTTTCCAAATTACCTCATGTAATTAACATCACTTAACTAGCCCTCATTGCTGTGTGAAATCTTGCATACAATTCCTGGTTGAACAGCTTCGAATACACTAGAGTTGCTTCATCCTACTTTAAATTGTAGGGCTAATTTTGTATAACTTTGCTGCTGATATGGGATCAACTGCTGCTGATATGTAAACCAATGTAAGACAACTACTTAACGAACATTACAAAAGCAGAGCATCCATTTACGACAAAGTACTCGTCTCAAAGACATTGAAGTAGATGTTTTCTGTCCAAAATCAGTGGTCACTGCTCGGGAGAAAGGGCAATTGACAAAAGGGAATTGCAACGGACAGTTGTCAAGGCTTATTGTTAAGAAAAAGAAAACTCCTTATAAACCAACTTGCAATGCTTTGAACTCATATTAATAAAAATATTTGTATCAAGTTAAAGCTTACTTTATTTATGACATATGCATTTATGGCAGACCTCATTATTACAAATACAGGTTAACATCCACAGTTGGGAGCAGGAAGCCTTCGATAGATAACTGGTGATCAGCATTTGAAAATAATACTACATAGATAGTTCATGCTTTGTATTAGTCACACAAAAGTACATTGATAGCTGTTTTATAAAGGTAAGTCATTAGTATTGCATTAGTATTGCAGTATTCTGGTACACAACATACCTATATTTATTACAGAGCATTAAAAACAGATTAACATTAAAGGTACCCCTCGTGTTAAACTATAGGTAGCCACCTTTCTATCAGTTTCTCGATTTCACGTGGAAGCCTCGTATTGTCCTTAGAGGCCAAAGAAGTCGGTCATTGCTGCCCATCTCCTGCTGGTTGCTGAGGTATCGCGATTTCAGGAGCCATGGACCGAAATATTAGTCTCAAGGGGCAAAGTCAGATTATATACCGTGTATGGTATCACTTCGATACCGTCAATTTCCTGCTTTTTGGGAGTTTTTCTACCCGAGGATGGTTTTACGTTACCGTGTTGCAGCAGGCAACGCTTTCGATTCATCAATTCAGACATTTCGGAGTATTGCACCATACATACGCTTCAACTGTTCGGAGCAGATATCAGTATTGATGGCACAAGCATTACGAACTGCTCGAAGTGAATTACTGCTCGTAGGTCCTCTTTGATAAATGCTAGAGTAGCAGTTCACATATTAGACATTGTTGAGCATTCATCATCATTCCCACTAAAACTGAATGAAAATATTGACGAAGTGGTGGAATAGTCAAGTTGTCACACTACTTCCTGGTCCAGTTTGACCTTGTACTTACGATCGATTACGACGTATATATGCTCCTACTGTTTTGGGTGTGAAAATATTGCAAGACTTATGACTTATCTTTCTATTTTGAGGAAAATGTTGAAAAGTGCAGAAGTTACAGAAAGTGTCCGTTTTTGTAATAGATAATAAAACATAAAGATAGTATAACACTCACGTTCACAAGTATATCACTTTTAATTTGAGCTACTTTAGTCTTCTATCGCCTACAACTAAAACATTAAACTTAAAAGTCACTCATTAGCTTGAACAATGAAACAAGAGAATTTTTGAAAAGAAGTCATTTGCAAAAAAGGAATATAAATTCTTTCATACAGTGAAATGTCTTTTATGTTAAAGGTTTCAGTACGAGATGATGAATAAACTTTGTCCTCTTGACGTTCAGGAACTTCTCATAAATACAAAGAGAACCTCAGAGTTAGTAAATAGAAATTCCTCTAAAACTTGTGAAATATTACGGTTTGGAACTTCTCTTACAACATGGATTCTTTTAGTGGAAAATAAAACTGTAATTACATGGGAAAAGAAATAGCATGTTAATAAACCTTTGAACTGTAAGACTCTTGACATTTTCACCTTTGAGCCATTTTATCATGCAGGATTCTATTTCCTTGTCTGTTTTATCTTCGTTCCTGTACAGGAAATTTGCATGAAACACAAAGTTTATTCCACACGAACACAAGGACTTACGTGATTAATTTATCAAATGAAAACTCCAAAGTTTCGTTATTTTTGTTGTATTCATATATACATAAAATAAAAACCTACTTTATTTTATGGTTAATGTGCCTGAAAATTAAAAATTCTTAAAACTAATAAAATTTTGCCTTAATACATGTTTTTAATGCAAAATATAATGCAACGGCTTTAATTCATACAAAAGTATATGCGAATAAATGTCCAGCATTTAGCGGAAATACGTCGTGTGAAATTATAATACAATAAATTGATATATGCCGTGATGTTTAAAGAATAAATATTAACTTTCGTAATTTATTATCTATTATATTTAAAAATAAAAAAAGACTATATATGTGACTTCCTGGTTCTTGAACCACCCGATCGATCTCGATCAAATTTTTAACATAGATGAGATTCGGGACTAGGATGCTTTTTATCATTTCACTTTCACCGTGTAACTTAGGGGTGGTGTCGGGGGAGGGGAAGATATTTAAAAAGGATTGAAAACGACCGATATTAGTGTCGAATCCATAGTTTCCGGAATCGCTGAGATGAACAGTGGACTTCCGATGTCGTTTACCGGTAAATCCAAATTCAGCTCGCATTGCTCTTTATGTTCAAAATGAAACGTATTCTCCCCGTGCGAAGAGCGAATATTCTGCTAGTGCTTTATAAAATTAAAATGAAATGTGATAACGAAAACTTTTTAACAGTTCTCAGTTATTTAGTCTATCACTTCCTCAATTTTACAGATATTCACAAATGAATTACCGTATTTACGCGTGTATGCCGCTCCCTCGTGTAAGCCGCGCACCCCCAATTTCTGGAACGTTAAAATTGAAAAAAAAAAAAAAAAAACTCGTGTAAGCAGCGCACATCAATTTTCTAAAAAAAAAAAAGAAAAAGGTACAATGTATTTTTCATCCTACTTTTAAGTATTAAAATCGTTATACACAGAGACAATCGAACAATACGGTGATTATTAACAGAAATCGCTCCCGTGCCTAGCTTTCTTCGTCGTCGTCTCCCGAGGAGCTGGAGCACGTATCACCATCGGACTGAATAAAGTCTTCGTTCCCATCGCTGGCATTGGAAATGTAGCATTTTTTAAAGCTGCGAACGACAAGATCCTCTGGAATTGAATTCTATGCTTTAATAATCCATTCGCACCAAAGGCGAAGTGCAGGTTTCTTAATTCGGCCAGTTGGCGTAGTTTCGTGTACTGCAGTCGCCGCAAGTGGTTCTTGAAACGCCAGTTGATGCAAAGAGGAAAGATGAGCTGTAACTTGTTATTTTATATTAAAATTTTTCTACTCTTGTAAAATTACCCACAATATTCCAGTATTAGGTTAATAAAAACTCCCCGTGATTTTAAATGGTTGGTGGCTCAGTCAATTCTACATTTCCTCGTGTATGCCGCGCACCCTGTTTTTTGACTTCGTTTTTGTACAGAAAAGGTGCGCAGCATACACGGATAAATACGGTATTTTGTAAAACCAAATATCATCATTAGGTTACAAATATAAAATATAATTACAAAGAAGTTGTCTCGTAGTGAAAACATGATCATTATTCGACACTATGAATTACTAAACGAGCTTATACTAGAGTAAATTGTGACAGTAATTGTGGATAATTGTAATGATAAGCATAGCAATTTTAATGTATAATATATATGCTTCTGAAAACCTCTTCCCTGTTCAGATAATAATATCAAAGTATGCAGAACGGGACAACTATTTACCATGGTATCATAAGGTACTGTAAGACTATCAATATTACGGTAAACAGTACAAAATAGGATTTTAGTTTTTACAAACGTTTTTCATACCATAAAAGACTTGCACCTACATTTCAGAAATTCAAAATGATTTGAACGATAGAAACATAAATTTTTAACTTTTGCTAAATTATGTGTTATTAATAGCCATAATATAAACACTTTTTATAAAACTATACTATAGAAACATAAATATTCAATATGTGTACCAGTAATATCGTAATTACTCAACACGAGCACACTGTTTAGTGCAAGGTTTGGAAATATTTCAAGTAAATTGTTAAGAGACTTTATCAAACGATCTTTCAAATTTGAAGAAACGAACTAGAATAACGAATTGTCTTTATGTCATTACCTGGAACATACAGTGTTCGGTTTTATGTCTCTAATGTAAACTATTTTGTCAATGGTAATTGTTTTACCGTTATAGATAGGCTTGCTATATGTCAGTTTTACCCTGGACATGTCCTCTTTTTCAAGTTAAAAATTTCTGTCCGGGTGGAATTTTAAAATTTGGTAAAATGTCCAGGTTTTCCTGTCGGGTACCATTAGTAGACAAAAATAGATCAATGACTTTTTTCTTGCGTGTATGTGTGTGTGTGTGTGTGGCAACACTTGCGGTTAGCGAACGAGTTATGTTCTAAATCTTGCTAGGTGACACTGCTATGGGTACATAGCTTCTAAAAATTCGACTTCCGTTAGTTCCTTTGATAACATGTGTTGTTTACACAAATTTCAATTAATAATAAGTATGAATACTGGTGGATGGCAATACTGTGTTGCTGTGGCTGTGTTTGTACTCACGTGCAACGAAATTCCTAAAAGGAAATGTAAACTTTTTGTTGAATTACAGAAGAAATATATTTGTTTTAGAAGGGGTAGATGCGATTTCGAAGGTGAATGCATGATTTGTAAACCGGGTACATTTGTCTCTGTAGCGAAAAAAGGTGTACTTGACCTGAAATCACACGTGTACTCTGAGAAACATACAAAGGCAATTCGAGGAGAAGTTTCATCAACAAAAGTAAATCTCAAAATGACAGAGATTGAGATAATTGTTTATATTCGTAAAAATGTACAAGTTTCATGATTAAATTGAATTTATGATTTCAGTTCAGTAGTTTGTAAGTCTATTTTTCATTAAAGGTACTTTGTTCGGCAAAAATGTCCTCTTTTTTGATCTTCAAAATATTGCGACCCTAGTTATAGATGTTAAACGTTATGTCATAAACTAACCCCAACATATGTTTTCCGTCTTTACTTGAATCATTCTGGGATATACAATAGCTGTAGATATCACAGGAGGATTTAAGTTATACAATTTTAAAAATATATATACATTTCAGTGAGTTTTCCTCAACATATCTTAAACAGACACTAACAAGGGACATCACCCAATTGTCCGGCTCCGATTTCAATGAAATTTTTCTAGCTTATAGAGGATATATATGTATTATTTGTGATGACAGAAATTTTTGCCATGGTGCATGTTTTCTATTTTTTATAATTTTTAAGAGTTGTGATGTGGTTATTAGAGATTACTGCAGAAGTCCCTTACTAACCTTTGTAAACGTAGCGTTAATGAAAGAACAACCATGTAGATACATATAAGCCTAGGGGCAAGTTGTATGGTAGGTATGACCTTGACGGCAGCCATCTTGAAATCCGCCATTTTGAATTAAGGTCAAGTTTTTTACATGGGAATAGGGTAATATGATACATAATTTCGGGCTAGAATTTAATCAGGAAGACAATGGTGGAGCTAGTTTTGAGATACACCTATTTGGGGAAAGTTACAGGCATTTAATTGTTCACTTACTACGTGTGAAAGTCCCTTATCTCCACTTCTAACCCGCGTATTAATGATAATAAGTGGATAAAAGCTTCGGTAATACATATTATGCATAGAGGGAAGTTATACGGTAAGGGTATCCTTGACGGCAGCCATCTTCAAATCGGCCATTTTGAATTAAAGTTAAGTTTGAAAAATGAAAACCATAGAATTCTTAACATATTCTTCTGTTTAGCTCCTCTTCGAAACTTAATGTTAGCTTCACATTAAAAATATTTACATTATTCTTAGAAAATAAACTTTCTTCTTTTCTCATATACAAATGAAATATCTTTTAGATAAGGCCCTTCTAATCACAGGAATACTAGACAGAACAAACTCTTTATTAATAGTAGTTTCTGACTCACTATAGTCCAATCATCAAAAAATGTAATAACTATTACATTTTTTGATGATTGGACTCTAGTGAATATCTTTCACTTCGAACGTATATACAACAAAAAATATAGACTGGTTGACGTGGAACAGTAGATTTTTAATAAACATACACATGAGAATTTCAAGAGAGCGATATGGTTGTGTTCGTTGTATGACTTTATTACCTAACTTATGACTTGCCCTTCTGAGTTCGGGAGTTTGTTGAAGGAGTAAATATAAAAGAGATTTCTGTTATTTTTTCTTCATCCTCCAGGTTTCTCTAATCATACATTGCAGGACGTAACCAAAACGTATCCATGCATCGTATCATTGAAGCGTTTTGTTTTGTATATTAAAGTGTTCAAAAATATTTAACATATTCGCATTTGTTCATGTGATCTCAGGTTCAATTCTCTGTGGGAACATACATGAGAAAATTGAAAGCTGAAACAATATGAAAATAGTATTTAAAAGTCAGGAAATTGATATTAAAACTTTACTATCTATTGGGACTCTAAGGCTGTAGTTAAATTAACCCACACGTTTCGTGAAGATATATTACGTCGTTATTGTTTATTTACTATAAGCTACCAGATACATCCTCAGAGGCCACTTTACACTGTAGTAATCAACAGATGAAAACATTGGAAAAGGAATGGAAGGAAGGTCTCCAGAGTCTTAGATCAAGGTACTAACCTAGCATTTGCCCAGTATAACTGAGGAATAACCCTGGAAAATCCTCAGTCAGGATGGCTGGTCTCCGAATTCGAACCCGGTATTATCCAATTGCGAAGGAAGAATCCTAACAAGTAGCCTGAGCTCGCTCTGTATTATTATTATTATTTAATTAACGTAATGTTTTTAAATTAGTGCAAATTAAACCGTACTTTCTTTATTGCTGATGTTATAGTTAATAAGCCTACATGAGACATCAGTCCCCCATCAAGAAAGAATACTAGAACTGGAATTCAGGAAGCGGGGGTGAAGAGATTGAGGATGAGAAAATTATGTACGATGCAAAAACTGAGTAATTATTACTTCATCACAGATATATTTACTTACATACGTCAATTAATATTTCTCTGATACAGGGCACCCTTACTTTCTATAGTGGCAGGAAAATGGCCCGCTTTTGTAAACGAACACACTAAGCACATGCGTATAGGCGCAATGTCCGTGCAAAGAAACATAGGTACAACTAGAAAAAAAAAACAGGGAAAGCGAGGGGAAAATGATAAACCACCCCTCAACTTAAAAAAGCTAAAAGTAACTAAAAGTAAAAAAAAACTAAAAGTAACTAAACTTAGAGCTACGAAAGACGCGAGGCGAATTTTATTAAAAAGATTGTTTTTCCTTAGTGATTAGTTGTGCTAACTATGAACATGAATTAAAAAGAAAACAAGTAGCTAGCTCTGAGTTTCGCAAACTGGTTGAAAAGAAAATATTGGAAAAATTTAATAATAAAGAAGGCATTTATGATAATTAAAACAAACTAAATTCTTGGCACCACAGTCCTTTGGTTCCTACCAGCGGGCTTACGTTCAAAGTACGGATGTGTAGTCAACGCATCGACACCCGAAGTCCCTAATACCGGCTTTCTAGACTGGATTCCGCTACTTCTTACTTAAGATAACTCCCCAATTGTCCTCACGATGCTGGGTCAACATCGAAATTGTTGAGTGCCTCTCCGGAAATTGAACCCATGACCACGGGCACCGAAGGCACGCGCTAACCACTGTTTTTTAATAAATAAAAAGGTAACAGCTTTTTATCAGATTATTTAACCTGTTGAGCGCTTTGCACGGATTACACTGTAATCATTATGACACCACACAGACATAGAAGTAAACAAGGACAGTTAAAAACACCTATGCCCGAAGCGGGATTTGAATCCAAGACATTCACAGCAAACGATCCACAGCCTAATGCCGCAGTCCACTCGACTATGTCTGTAGGATTTTCTCGGCTAATCCGTAGCACATTTAAAGTAACTGATTATTTTAAAAGTTGCTCCTAAATACTGACAATCTAAGTCTTAAGTATCAAATATTTCCTGCGATAATACCATACACTCTTCGTCTTCTATAGACGGAAAGCTATAGTTACCCACATTATCTAATACAGAAATAAGTTCTGATTCTCTAATAGCTGCTGATGGTGATAGTCAAGGTTCACCGAAGCATGATCCCAAACCCAAACTGAGATATTGATGTCACTGAAACGCCTGAAAAGTCATTGTGGGTAAGTGAATTGCCCACTTGTCAGGATGAAGGGCGCTTGTGATGTGAAATACGGGGCTGTCAGAGGTACTACTTATGATAATGGATTTATAATATTCTATGTTGCCATAAACCCTCTTCAAGAACATAACTGTTAATCTTAGCTTTGAAAATGTTACATAAGGAGTTTTATTGCTATCATTAGGTTGCATTAGGAATTATCGGATTTATTTTAACGCTTAACTTTTACATCTCTTCTGATTTAGGAATATTTAAATCGAGATTATCCCCTTACGGTCAATTAGTGATATTTTAAATCATTTCGAACCAACTTTATATATGGTTAGTCTTGTTATATGGGAATAATTGAGACCAGAAGCAGTCTACAGGCTAAGTCCAAAAGAATCCCGACCGACCTCCTGATAAACCATGTCTTTCAGCAAGGTGAATTGTGGCAATCCGATACCCACATGAGCAAATCTTCGGTTCAGTGTGAAAGCTTCCATAAGAACCAGCACTCTAATCAGTGAAATGTGCTTTGCTAATTTTTATTCAATGTGAAAGTACCTAACTTTATTGCTAAAAAAGAAAAGGCATTTATTTGAAGTCGCCATTACAATTTTCGTATTTGAACACAACACTCATGAAAAGTCATGTTAAAGCGCGACTTGCCCCTGAAAAAGAATATTTATCTGTTTTTAGTTTCCCGTGTTCCCCAAAGTACATACGGAATTAGTGCAAGTGCCTTCCGCTCGCATTACCTAGGTACAAACGGCTACGATCTTGGTACTAGCACTTGTTTCGGTTTCCAGATCTCAAATATTTATCTTTCAGCCTGATTCTATGTATGAATCCGAAATTTCAAATCTAGATAAGGGACACCAAAATTCATAGTTTATTCTAGGTGCTCATATTGTGATTTACTAAATAATTATTAAATCTAATTGTAAGGTATACATTTGATATTTTGAGCAGACTGAGCAAGATAAATATACGTAAAAACTAGTCAATACTTGTTTTAACTGTGTATCTTCTCTTAACTGTCAATGAAATAGGTGTATTGAGGAATTTTATATATTTGAGTTTTGTATTCCGGTGTCAAATATAAATATGTGTGTATTTCATCTCGGTTCTGCAACCGGGTGGACCTAGATTCGACATTCGAACTCTCATCCGGATCAAATCAGATTTTTTTTTTTAGTAAGGCAAGCATTTGATCTTTAGTGTAGAATGAAGGAGACAAAAATAGACTTGTCAATATTCGTCTTAATTTTCTGTTTTCTTCTTCACTGTCAGGACTTCGTGAAATTACTTTCGGCGAATTTTAGATATTCAAGTTTATCACAATTTGGGTGGGATGTGGGTTTGGATAAGAGGATTTCGGATCCAGATCCGAATTTGGAACCCAGATCCGAGATCCGGATCCAGATCCGAGATTCGAGATCCGGATCCAGATCCGAAATCCGAGATCCGGATCCAGATCCGAAATCCGATATCCGGATCCGATATTCGAGATCCGGACCCAGATCCGAGATCCGGATCCGGACCCAATCAGATCCGGATCTTCGGATCCGGCTAGATCCGGATCCGGCCATCCCTAATATACACAAATTATAAAAATTTACTGTGTCATTACTATGTAGCCTAGAGTCATGGCTTAAACATCATTTTCTTCAGTATTTCAAGCCCTTTTCAAGCCCTTTCCAACGGTACTACTCACATGTCCGTATTATACACTTGAACCGGAAAAATCCGGGAAAATCGGAATTTTTTCTTAAAAAATCACTCCCTCGGAACACTTGCGCCCCTTGAACCCTCGCTCCTGTTTCATGTAGAGATATCAACCAATTAAATAAATACTAGAAGGTGCACATAATCCATATGCAAAGTTCCAATCTGATATATTGAAAACTAAAGGCGTGAAAAATTTTTAAAATTTGCCTTAAGAAGAAAAATATAGATCACGCCCCTTCGCCCCCACTTGGCGACGCCAAGTTGAACATACGATTCCAAAATGCATCTAGGGTGTTCTTTGGTCCATCCTTGACTTGGACAAAAAAAAAGACTTAAATACCTGTTATAGAACTTAAATAAGCGGTCAAAGACGATACTACGCCATGGTATAAACATATACCATAAATCCTAAAAGGATTTGAAAAATCTGTATTATAACTGACTTCCGATTCAAATTTCTTTATGAAATGTAAACCTTGTCGCCCAAAGAAGGACACCAAAGAAAATGATTTGATGCAGATATAGGCTTTTATATAGTATTCCGCATTCCGATGCACTGTTTTGTTGCTGTAACACATCCTCTTTTTACGTAGAGACCTGTACAAATGTGAGGAATTAAGTAGCAAAATAATATTTATAAATAACAACATAAAAACAATTCACTCTCCGCTTACTTCCACAAATTACCTTTTTTGGTATTCTATCACGGAACTGCATTGAAGGTTCACAACATGGAATAAAAGTGTGTAAATCTAAACTTTTTAAAACATGGACAGAATATCGAAACAAATGTCAAACTGTAGAATAACGTAAAGATCCTGCAGTAGAAATGTACACCAACATAGATAGCGCAGAACGAGGCACAGATTGAAAACGTTACACTACGAAAACTGGAAATAACCACTGACGTATAAACAAATTATTGCTACTCAGAGTGAGAAGTGGCATTATCTGATCGTAATACATGTTGAAATCTATTAGGAACATCGAGTGAACTTTCTTCAGTTAAGAGTCACATAATTATTAGATTGTTTTGATAATTTATATGGTTTACCTTTGGGAGTGGGAGGAACCGTTCCTTCCAGTCGTTTTTCCGTCTGAACGATGGACAGATAAGAATCACAAAAATTATGAGTGCAGCAGAGAAGGGCTGATTGCTGTTCTCATCTTCCTCTGGTTGCTGCGGGAAAATTGTTGTATCTTCCAGATGGACATCCGTCATCAATAACAACGAAAACTCTTCACACATCTCGTTAGTAATTTCCAGGGATGAAAGAGCGAGACTGATATTTTAGAGGGCCAAAAAGAACTTCCCTCTAAACACAACAGTTGTACGAACAAACTTCTAGGGATGTAGATACTGCACTAGGGTCGGGATCGAACACTAAAAGAAGGATTGTCTTACACTATTATGGGAATTGTTGAGGGTCCTGCAGGGTAGGAATTAGACAAGGAGTTGTATCTGAAGTTGGCTGTATCATTGATTGCGAAGGATTATGGTCCTTAATATTGTATTACATTCCGCAAGTCCTGAGAAGTTTGCTTAACTCTGTCGTCTGAGGGATGAACTGATCTGGGATAAGTCCTGAGGAGACAGCCGATCGCAGCCATTTTAAAGGGCAGGAAATTAAGAAAGCAGGTAATGGATTGATTATCGTACGAAATTTCTCCCTTATGGCCTGCCACAATTAATGTTGATGCAATATACCTTTTTTTGAAGCTTTAAGTTACGATACGAAAACCACTATTAATACCTGGAGGAGAGACGGCATCCAATTATGCTGTTCAATTTTAATGGCTTGACTATATTGACTACGTGGTTCGTCTGATAAATTGAACAGAAATTCGAGAGGGAAGTCGTAAACAAGAACAGTTTTAATGTTATCAGAGATCAACGTAATACCTACTTGGCGTACTTTATTGGTAATGTGTTTAAATTCCACAGTCGATGGCGCACTGTGAAGAAATTATCCAGATCCTTCTCTCATGACAAAAGCGTAGATACATTGTGTTCCTCTGAATTCAATTCTAGCGCAATGATTTTATCAAACATTCCCGAAAAGATAGTAACCAGCAATCGATAGATTAGAATTACATTCGGGCATACACTCCTTGTATGTTTTTCAAACAAAAGTTTAATTTGACGCTGTTTGGTAACTGCAATTGCACTAATTAAACTCGGTAATTTTGAATGCACAAAATGACACTGTAATAAGTGTCAAAAGAAATTGCGAACACAAAAAAGAAACCTAATATGGTCAATACATAACACTAAAGAAATAGTCTCACACAAGGGAGTTGCACACGGAAGTGAGTCGAAGACACTTCTGAATATTTGCTCACTGCACGGGTAAACGCATCACTAAGCCACCGCGGCCCTCTTTAAGATCTAACTCTTGCTCATGAATCACGCTTACATAACTACGTGATGATATAAAATGATAATTTCAAAAAATATAGATCCGTAACATTTTCCCTGTCAATAGTAACTCCTTCAGACCCATCCCAGCTAAATTCAGTTCTAAACTTTTTCCTTGTAGTAGTACGTTTCAGAGTTCATTGCATACGTGCGATGACGAAACCCGAACTGTTACGAATACTAAATATTCAACTACCTAACACCCGTAATAAAACTCAAACTCACACATGGTCAACTCAGGTCCTAAACAATACTCTCAGAATTATATTTCCGAATTCCAATCAGACAATCACGTAACTTACATCTTTTTCATATAGTATGTATGACCTAGACGTTCAACAGTTCAATGTTCTTGTTCTTCAGGCTTGATAAGTTATATAACGAAATACTACATACGCCCGTAGATTTATTTAATTCTGAAATAACATGTAAGTCTGCACTACTATACATTTTTAACTTTTATTGTTATTAGTTAAATATTGTTTTATTATTATTATTATTATTATTATTATTATTATTATTATTATTATTATTATTATTATTATTAACATTATTATTGATGCTTTACATTATCATCTATTATATTTGATAGATATTGCAGTGTAACTGACACTGCCGAGTTTGTAACAGTTTGAAATACACTGCTGAGTTTGTAAATAGATAAATCAAATCGCTTAAGCTGTAGGAGGAGAAATGTGTTTGAGAATCATTTGCGTTTTCATTTACATCACTACTTCTACTTGTACCCTAATCATTAAAACTCTGTAAATAGAAGATAATTCTGTTTCGGTTACATTCGATGTCTTTTTACGTTCTGCCTTCCAACCTTTCTCTTGATCACAAGCAGGGCCGTCGCGTGGGCTTGGCAGCGACTAGGGGGGCGCCGGGGCGACAAATCAACAAAATTCAAGGAATTCAGATTATGTCGGTAAATGATTTTTTTAAAAAAATAATGTTAATTCAGACATTTTAATAATGATTAGGCCACGGCTAAGTAAAATTTATTTATTTACTTATTTCATAGAGACAATACAACAGGTTAAATGCACAATTAAAGTGTCGTGTACATACTTATTTAACATGCACTATTATACAGTGTGTCCATAAGGTCTGGGTACATAGGGAATTCTAATAATTTGTTTATAGCAAAATTGCGGAAGAATTTAACCTTCGACACCCTCATCGTCAACCTATTTGTTTTACTGCCATTGGAAAATTAAACACCAAGTTTAAAGAAACAAGCAGCGTGTGTGTTGGACAAACCCCGTTAAGGACGACCAAAGGCTTCAGACGAAACGAAAGAGGCTGTCTTGGCTAAAGTTTATGTTAGCCCTAAGAAACTGCTTCGTCGGAATCTACGAAGTTGGCTGTTCCAAGTTCAACCATCCACAAAATCCTGTCGGAGAAGATTCTTCCATACAAATTACAGATATTGCATCACTTAAATGAAAATCACCCCTATACGCATAGAGATGTGTGAATGGTTTGCAGATAAATTCGATAAAAATATCAATTTTACTAAAACTGTGTATTGTTCAGTGATGAAGCTGTGTTTTATGTCAATGGCGAAGTGAATAGACAAAATCTTCGATACTGGTCTCAAGGCAATTTACATTCGATGAGTCCATCCAAACAGCAGGGCTGCCCAAAAGTGATGGTGTGGTGTGGTGTGGTTTGTGGAAAGTTCATGTGCTAGAACCTTTCTTCTTTGATGAACATGTAACGGGTGAGACTTATCTGAACATGCTGAGAGACAAATTGATGCCTTAAATTGAGCGTTAGTTTGAGGGACTTCCAGACTGGTTTCAGCAGGATGAGGCCCCTGTCCATTTTGTTGCAGCTGTTAGAGACTGGCTGAATGGCAATTTTCCTCACTGGATTGGGAGAAGAGATCATGTGGAATGGTCCCCTTGTTCACCAAACCTTTCTCCCCTTGATTTCTTTTTCTGGGATATGCTGAAAGAGAAAATTTAAATTTAGAGAAGATTAGAAATTTAAACCACTTGACAACGCATTACCAGTAAGTGTGCTGAAATCGGCCGCAATTCATACCTATTCCATCGAGTTCACCTTAATCTTGCAAAATGAATCAAATTATGCATATTTATTATGCAGCACGGAAATTATGTTGAAAATTGACTAAAATGTGCTTTCCCAATATATACAGACTTTATGGTTACCCTGTACACACACAAACATACATCGTTTAATTATTCAGAAGCTAATTGCTTTGAACTGACAATTGCTTTGAACTTGTTTTCGGACATGCTAAATACATCTACTACATGAAATCTAATAACTTCGTTATACACATTCTCCGTCTACAGGGGAGACCTATGTTATACTTTAGTTCTTGCTTTTCTGCAATAGAATGTCCCAATGTTTGCTATTCTAGTCTTACCTATTGGGACACGTAATAATACTTCTGAAACTAATTCTGGACAGTCAATTTTACTGTTTAATAATGCATGTAAGAACAACAGATCAAACACCCACCTCCTTTCTTTTGTTTGAAAACTAAAGTTTGTTACTAAGTGTTCATAGGAGACATACTTTGGGTTGAAACTGGTTTTCTTGTATGCAAGCTTTTTTAAGATTTTAAACTATCTATCATCTATTGCATCAGAGTATTTCATGACATTTGGTGTCCAGACAACAACAAACAGTATTCTAATTTTGATCTCACATACGAAAAATATAACCTTATAAATGTTGGTTCTTTGTAGAAATTCTGTAATATCCTATAAATTAAACCTAGGTTTCTATATGCGCTACTCTTGATTCCGTTAACGTGTTGAATAAAGATCAATTTGCTATAAAATATAACTCCTAGATCTTTGATAGTATTTGGGGTAGACAAGGAAGTGCCACTTATTGTATAGGTAAAGTTAATTGGATTTTCTTTCCTCGTGAAAGATACAGATTTACATTTGAACACATTCAGAACTTATTTATTCTTTTCACACCATACTTGAACTGTCTGTGGATCCTGTTGAAGTTTCACGCAGTCATCAATTGAATTTACTTTGGAGTATAATTTGAGATCGTCGGCAAAAAGAAGAACTTGTGAAGTTTTAATACGTAGATGAATATCATTAATAACTAGAAGAAACAACAGGGGTCCTAGATTAGATCCTAGAGGGACTCCCGATAGAGCATTGGTCTTGAAAATTGTCGGTAAAGTAGAACATCATCTAGGATTATTCAACTGGAACTCTCTCTAGCTCTCTGTTAGAAGTTTTTTTTTTAATCTTGGAATTTAATATTTGTATAGTTATTTGTATATGCTATGCTATTGCAATGTTGATGTGTATCAAGTTCAAAATAAGCAAGAATAACACTCGATTTTAATAATTCCAAAACCATGTTTTCATTAACTTTTATGTTTTAACTACAAAAGCCTTTCACTTTAAAAATACTGACAAATAAATCCAACTTCTTTTGTCTTACATTATGTTTTTCATTCCATATTTAAATCTAGGAGTACAAAAAACTCTGGTTGTTTTTCATAACACACTGGGCAGGGGGTGCCAGGGAATTCTCGCCCCTGGCGCTTACCACGCACGCGACGGCCCTGATCACAAGACTACTTGACGAGAAAAATTAAACACTTACAAGAAAATCTGTAACTCATATTACTCATTAATTGGACAATGCATACTACTTTGATCTTGTTATCTTGACCCATAAGTAGGCGCGTTTAGGTATAAGATACCCCAATCTCAGTTTTACAATGTGACAACACTATTTGTGTAAGTTTTGAATTTCTACTCGAGGTATTCGTCCATTGTTGTCTGACAGTTGGTCTGATGCAGTCCAGTTTGATTCATAAGAGTTGGATTGGCTACAGTTATTGAATGCGAATGGGGAACATTGTACCCCGTGCGCCTGCTAACGTAAGTATTTTCTTTTATGGTTCCGAGAACAGAATTACATTTTGACTGGTGAACAGTGAGTGTTTTCGATTACGTTGTGTTGCTTATTTTATGAAAATATAAACTAAAGAAATATAAAATTGCTAGACGAAGTATTGGAAGAAGAACTCGTAGACACTGGAAAATCCGATAAGGAAAATGAGAGAAGGTGATCATAATACTGACTCTGATCAAGATTGTGTTTCACATGAAGAGAGAAGGTGTATAAGTTCTGGCTCTAATGACTATATTATTGGAAGAAATAATGTATGTAAATGGAGGAAAACTTGTTTTTGTACAATAGGAAAAACGAAGCAAAAAGAAAAAAATGTAGAAATATTTCATGGTACGAAACGTCAAAAATATGCTAGATGAAACACCAGCTTTTCATTGTATTGTTGATTCTCATATGATATGGACAACACAAATGCACAACTTCAGTACATTGTACTTTTTACTAAAAGAACATATAGACATCAACTACCAATTCGAATATAAATAAAAAGTAATGTTAAGTCAGTATCAAAAGCGATGAATATATATATATATATATATATATATATATATATATATATATATATATATATATATATATTGCTGTCGCTCAAACGTTTCGTACTTTAAAGGTTACAATAAATTCAATGTAGTTGGCAACCCTTTGTATAATTTTCATTATCGTTGTACGTGTATTATAAACTATGACTACGTTAATAGTTTATATGTAATTTTGTGCATGTGATTCTAAAATAGACGAAAATAAACCCTTGGGGTATGATATACCCCACGTGCCTGCCAATGTTACGCAAATTGACGCAGCTAGTAAAAGGTTAAACGCAACACGTTCGTATTAACTTTCTGCTTGAAAGTACTCTATAACAGTGTTCGTAGGTTTCCTTAAGAAAAGTTCCCTCGACTGACACAAAATTTTCCCTTTTCTTATCAAAATTTCCCTATTTCATCGAATGTCCAATTCCTATGATAGTAGTCATTTGATAAGATTAATTTAGGTACATTAAAGAAAGTGTCAAACACATTAGTCAAAAAATGTCTAAGATCTAATGTTGCAACACTAATGATTCCACACAAATTGTAATGAAATTAAAAAGAAAACGAAAATACTTTCATAGTTTTCTTCGGATGTCTGTTGTTAATTTGTGAAAGGATAACCAGAGATTCAAATGTTATTTAGTAAGGAAGGAAAACAATAAGTATGTCTCCTATTTTGATTATCTCATTTCAAACAATAACTTTATACACCTTACACGCCTAATGTGTTTGTACTGCGTCTTTGAGAGGCGATGTTTACGTGAAGAAAGTATTAAAAATCACTGAAACTTACATCAATCTTTTGCACAAGCAACATCATGCTTTGTCATAAACACCACCAAGTAAATTTCTGCTTCTTTTACCTTGTTGTAATTCATTTTCAAGAAAGAAAGATCTTACAGAGTGTATTTTTCATTACCTTTAGATTTTGTAGATGCTTTTTTTTCTTTTTTCTTTTTTCTTTTTTTTTTTGTCTTGAGAATATTTTCCTATTTCGCTTTTTCCATAACATAACATCACGCTACATGCTAAATATTGACAGTTTTCCTTATTATCCTCCACCGACTTAAGCCAACCCTTGAACCTTTCATCATCCAATCAATATGTTTTGAATCGTATTTTATAAAAATCGTTTTTCGTTTCCAGGCAGTTCTCCTCTAACCTTTCTCATCTTTTATGACGTTGCGAGACTTTTTTCCGTTTCTACTTGTTATAAGATGCACTAGAACCAACATTTCCCTCCATTTAGGAAAATTGGATTTACTAGCACCACACATAAAAATCACAAATATATCAAAGTTCTGGTTGTATTAACGATGATTGGGCGGTCGTAACTTCGACTTCAAGTATTGCTGTCCCCTTCCTCAACGCGCTTTAATTTTAATTTGCATTATGTTCAGGTGTTTAATATAAGCATATATGCAATTCACGTCACATGATTATTCACTAATACTATTGCACTTTTCTGTCACACACCGAACTCGTAAATCTTGTGTCTCACCAAGAATAAAGCTCTAAAATGTTCGCTCTCAAATGTTCCTTTTATGTTTTTATGGAGAGAGAAAGACCACGTTTGGGCGAACGTCAACAATGACAGATCCGACTGTTTCATTTTTAATGCCATTGTTTATTTAATTTATTTTTTTATCTATTCTTAAAACTTTTTCTTTCTATTCTTATCTATTCTTAAAACTGTTGATATAATGCATAATGCATATAATTCACAGGGGAAAAAATTGGGTGAAAATAAACGCATGATATTAAGAGATTCTTTCCAGTATTACATTTTAGTTCAATCCACACACATTCACTTATAAGTTCAAGATCAGGCCTACGATTCACCATGAAGTTTTTCCTTATTGCTATCAAAAATCCACCACCTCTTTGACATGACTCTTCACTATATAGTCTGTCGGCTCTAAAACATGTATAGGTATCTGGGAAATAATCGTAGTCTCTATGAATATCGGATAACTATGTTTCTGTTACTGCGATTATATCATATTCAGTCAGAAATTGAAGAGAAAAAAATCACTACTTTTAGTTCTAAGTCCACGAACATTTTGATACCAAATTTTAAGGTTTAGGTTCATCATGCTTAGTGGGAGAATTATGATTAGTACCTTCGCCATAATTTCGCAATCTACCATAGAAAGGACCTATGAGAATACCTGTAGGCCACACTTTAGGATCGTTAATTCGGGAAAAATCTGATTCATTCATCTCTATATGAAAGGGAGAGTCACTTTTTTTACATTGAGTTCCTTAACAATTCCTTCAACTTCTTCACTAGTAACTAACGGGCTAAGTCTTGTTACAAACAGTGCTTTTTCTTGATTTAGATACCAGGTTTGAATTACCTGAGCCACAGCCAACGGTGAGTTTCCTTGGTTCTCACCGAGAATCTGAAGTCGGCAAATTGTTAGCTGACAGAGCTTGAAATGGTTTATTATTTTTGAATATTACTTAAGACCAAAATGAAGGTGTTGATTTAGAGGATATTTGCTCATCTTTTCCAGTTTCATTATTATCCGTTAAATGTGGAAAATGATTTTTGTCATTGATATTAGGAGTCGGTGTAAATTCTTGTTCAAAATCCTGGTTAGAAGTTGAGATCTTACGGGTGTACACTTGTTCTCCAATTAAGAAACCTCTCAACAAAGAGTTTTCTTTCCTCAAACTTACAATTTCATTTTTAAGTTCAAAAAGTTCATGTAAAAGTTCACTCTTGATCTTGTTTACACTAAATTCAAGTAATTTTGATACCATTTCAAAGTCTATGTCAAGAACCCTTACAACAAGATAACTGGTCATCTTGTCTCTTTTTATTATCTCTGAAAACGTAGTGGTAGGATACGTAGTTGCCTACCACTAGTTGAACTACCACAAACAATATATATATATATATATATATATATATATATATATATATATATATATATATATATATATATATCTTTTTGAGCACAAGCACTACATTTAAATTCACTTAATTGAATATGTTCCTTTTTACTAATTTGTTCAAAACAAGCTGAGTGACATTTTTCTCTGACAAGTATTACATTTAACAGTTTTCTGCTTTCCATACATACATTGATTACATTGTGGACAATCATCTGCTAGAGGTGCCATTTAATATAAACATAATAACACTAAAAAAGGAAAAGAGAAAAATAAAAAAAGACAATGAACGCACACACAGACGTACAAAAGACTCCAAACGGCCAAAAAGGAATCTGTTCACAATTTTTTTTTTTAAAAAGAAAGAAATCAGCTTCTCGTCCTGCCAGAGGATCTAAAATCACTGAAGACCTCACGACCCAACCTATTATTGTGAAGCTTAGGAACAGAGAAGATGGAAAGATCCCTGCTTAGCCACCATAGAGCCCTGCTGCGAGATACTAATGCACCTCGACTTACTACTCACGGTGTTTCCAGCCCCACCTCGTGGAGGAAGGGACAGTTGCTCATTGATGATAATTGGCCAGAAAAAAGGAAAAGACCTTAAAAGAAATGAGCAACCACGGGGCCAAAGGCCGAGAAGCGATCAATAAAAATAGTAGCGAGTCCAGTGGCGTCTCGTGAATACCTCCAACGGAGGACAACTTCAAAATTTGTAATGGAAAGTGGTATAACTGTTGGAATCGTTCGAAAGGACAATAAATGTCATTCAACTTTTAGAGAACAAACTTTGTCATATCCTTTCCCATTTGGCCGCTAGAGACGTTGTTGCAGACTTGTATCTGACTACTCGTAGCAGGCCTTTATCTCAGCTAATAATGCACATAGAGCCGTCAAACAAACAATTGAACTACCAAATCGTATGTGTAGACGTCAATAAAACTAGTAAGGACACCAGTGGCGTATCGTGAATATCTCCAACGGGAGTCATCTGCAAAATTTGACATGGAAACATGGGTTGGTTGTGCCTCCATTGAAACAAGCGCACAATGGGAGAAACGTCGAGAGGAAACACGTTGTCATATTTCTTCCTTGTTGGCAGCAACACGATTGCACTACGAGGTCAAAGTCAGATGATGCGAGGGTTTCTGCATGCGGAACCAAAGGGAAGAGTAAATACTGGTCTGAAACGAACGGGACGTGCAATTGTACATACGCGGAATCACATCGTGTAAGTGGCGACAACAATGGCGCCAGGAAAAGACCATGACGGGGGGAGGTAACAGTAAGCAGAGGTACATTTGCTGCTGTTGAATGAAGCTCTAAATATTGGACCAATGACACGCAATATTTGAAGAGAGTGGTTTCCGTATGGCTGCGACAGAAGCGCAGTGCATGGGGAGAACTATGATTAGGGAATTGTACCATGCTATAACAAAATGGAAGAAGAGACTTTTGGTTGCAACGAAGAAAGACGAACCGAATGTGCTGTTGCCAAAGCATGGAACAAAACATGGGGACAGAAATCTGAGGCGTTGCAATCTAGCCATTGGAAAAAGATGAATAAAGAGCTAAAGAATCAGCTTGCCTTCTGCGGAGTGTAGTCGACAACCCCTGGCTTTCAGAAATGTTCAAAGTGATGTCCCCGAACAGCAATACAGCGATTTATTCGCTGTACGTAATTGTGAGCAACAGCTTCCAGCTCGGCTATGTTGATGGTCCGGAATGCGGTTTTGCATGTTGTGAATTGTACTTGGTCGGTTGACGTACACAAGATTCTTAATACGACCTCAGAAAAAGTAGTCCATACAAGTAAGGTCGGGCGACCACGGAGGAAACTGTGGATTGGAACCTCCTCCGATCCAGCGTTGCGAAAGTAGAACATTTAGGTCTTCTCTACACATGGCAGCATTATGGGCTGGACAGCCCTCTAATTGAAATCACAGCGTCTGACGTATATGATGCGGTACGTTTTCCAATAGCGGCTGTAGATCGTGTTGCAAGAAATCACGAAACATTGCACATGTTAATGACCAGCAAAAAACCCATGGCCCAATGACCTGAGTCCCTACAATGCCACCCCACACATTAATGCGCCATCGGTGTTGCCGATTAGCATCTCTCATCCAGTGAGGATTCTCCGCTGCCCAGTAATGTGCATTGTGGAGATTCACGTAGCCATCACTGCAGAATGTTACTTTATCAGTCCATAAAATAAAGTGAATGAAATCCGGATGTTCTCTCACGCGATTGACCACCCAGTTGCAGAACAGAAGCCGTAAATTACAGTCCACATCACTTAGTTCTTAATAAAGAGAGAGATAGTACGGATGAAACTGTGATTTCCACAGAATACGTAGGACACTACCTTGACTGATACCACGATCTCGTGCGATCTGCCGCGAAGATACATGAGGATTTACTGCAATAGCGGCAAGTAGATCAATGGCAACGTCTTCACTTTGTACGACTCTTCTCCGGACACCATAGCGTCCACGCATGTTGCCTGTCTGCCGCAATCGTGCTGCTAATCTTCGCAGCAGATTGTCGGAAATAGCTTGTCGCTGTGGATAGCGTTCAGCGTATAGTTGAGCTGCAGCCCTAAAATTTTCCCCGCATTCCCCTAAAATCATGAGCATTTGAAATGCCTCCAAATTCGTACACCGCATGAATGTTATTTACTATTGACACTTCCTACTACAATCACTCAAACATCAACACAATCAAAGAGGTTTCACTAGCTCTGTAAGTTTCGTATTCGCCCCGTCACGAGCTTGTAATGCACAGGGATAATAGAACTCAATGTACGATACCTTGTCCAGTACACGGATCACTTTAACTCACTGTAGAGGTTAATCACCCTCGGACTCTACACGTTTGTGTTACCTGTTTTTGGCTACACCATAGCTCCTTCTCTCCTCTGTCTGACATAGGAGCAATCGCCTGTTTGAAGCCGCATAGACTATGTCTTGAGCAAGGTCATGTACGTGTTAGCTGCTGGATCTACAAGAGTACCACCACACAATCACTGGCAACGATAAATGAGTGTGCTGTTCGAAACAACGACAAAGAAGCCCACAACACATGCTCCCGGATCTGGGAGACATTTCATATTGTACGCAGGCACACAAGATACATCGCGGTTCCACGTCATTGTGGGTATGGGCTACCCTTGGCTTAGGCCCCGAGTTAATCCTGCAAACGCGTCGGCGGTTGTTTGCCAGGGCATGGTTCGCACGTACCCTCCCGGCATTCGCCTGGTGTGACTGGGGACATCCTCGCATCATCTGACTTTCAAATAGTAATGCGACCGTGTTGCTGCCACAGAGGAAGAAATATGACAATGTGTTTCCTCTCGACGTTCTCCCATTGTGTGCTTGTTTCAATGGAGGCACAACCAACCCCTGTTTCCATTTCAAATTTTGCAGATGACCCCCCTTGGAGATATTCACAATACGCCACTGGTGTCGCTACTAGTTTTATTGACGTCTATACATACGATTACGATTTGGTAGTTCAATTGTTTGTTTGACGGCTCTGTGTGCATTATTAGCTGAGATAAAGGCCTGCTACGAGTAGTCAGATACAAGTCTGCAACAACGTCGGCGGCTAAATGGGAAAGGATATGACAAAGTTTGTTCTCTAAAAGTTGAATGACATTTAATGTCCTTTTGAACGATTCCAACAGTTATACCACTTTCCATTTCAAATTTTGAAGTTGTCCCCCGTTGGAGGTATTCACGAGACGCCACTGGTCTCACTACTATTTTTGTTGCATTCTACACATGCGATTTGGCAATGCAATTTTTTGTTTGAAATTTTTACGTGCAGTATTAGCTGCGATATAGGCTGGTACGTTGTTACTGAATCACCCTGAAAAAGGTTTTCACAATTTGATTTAAAAAAAATACAATATATATGTCTGAACACATACACATGTTTCTTTCTTATTTTTATTGTATTTCTGGAGGTCATTTTTGTAAAATTTGAAAGGTGCCATTTGAAAGATCCTTTTATGTTTTGTTAGGTTTTTATTCTCTCGTCTTTTATTTTTTTCTTTTCTTTTTATTCTTCTTTTTTCTTTTCTTTTTATTTTCTTTTATTTTTTTCTTTATCATCTTTTCTTTTCTTCTATGCTTAATTCCTTCTTTACTACGGATAGTGCACTTTCTTTTATTTTGGTCATGGATTTTTTATTTGTGTCAAGTGTAATTTTCATTCTTTTCTATGCTTATTTTATTTTCGTCATTATTACTAGCCTTATGAATCAGTGTATTTTACCTGAAGTTTTTAACTTAGAAATATTTATTTTCAATTTGTAATAGTAGCTACATAGTGTCTTTCTGAACTTTTTTCTTTTAATATTTTGTAAACTGTTACAACTACATGGTAAATAATAATCTATTTTTGTATTTTATACTGTATAGTTATTCTATACGGTATACCTTTTCAATATGCATGTTAATTATGCTTATTTTTTTACTATTGTTATTTTTGTATTTCCCAGTTTGTAACAGATACTGCATATTTTTCTGAATTAATATTTTATCCATTTTACTTATTTTTGTTTTATCAGTTGTATGTTGTTAATTCAATTTACATGCGCCCTATGCTTGTAAAAACATTTTCTTTGGGGGGGGGGAGGCAATTGTGGTTGGAATGTTGTTTGCTTCCAATAAACATATTTCAAAAATTATTATTATTATTTAAATAAATGCAAAATAAAATAGAATCAGAGTAAACAATAATTCCTTGTCAAATTAATACCAAATATTTTTAGTCTCAAAATAAATACTTGTCAAAAATACTAGAACTAATATTTGTCGAACTTTAAAATTTATGCTTCTGTACTAATAGATGTTTCAAATTAGATTTAAAAAATAGCCATTCTTTCTTTTAAAAAAATACCGATTTTGGATTAAGGGAACCAATGTTGATCCATTTCTTATATTATCATACTTTGGTATCCTTATACCTCTATTATGTAAGGAATATTAGCTATGATATCTATTGCCTAGTATTTTCTGAATAAAATATCTTTCGATAAGTTTTCTCCTGTCACTTAATGCCTGTAATCCCCAAAATTGATTCTAGTACCCATAACTACGTAAGTAGTAATTTCTATTCATTTTACGGCATAATAAAGCCTTTTTGGCCTAATAAAGCATTTTTTGACTGATTCAATTTTGTTTGCCAATGTAATAATATACTGTTCCAAATAACTACATCAAATTCTAATCTTGATGTTATATATATATCTGAGTTAGTCAAAGTCAGGCCATTTTTTGTAAAAATTAACCCTATTATTCTTCTAGTCTGTAGGACTATATCATTAATATAGTAACTAAATTTCATATTTCTTTCAAACACTATACCCAAATCTGTTCAGCTTTATACTATATTACACCATTAACTACATATTTGTTCTCGTAGTATTGGATTTTGTTAGTATATGATATATATTTAGTTTTCTCACAATTCATTTTCAGTAAGTTATTTTTACACCACGTACTAACACTATCTAAGGACCTTATGCATAATTATTTTGCGGGCTACTTAGGGGCTACGTACGGGACACTGCACTATTAAAAATGGTTTCTTAAATTCGAGAAGAAATTGCTCGTATTTGAGAACATCCGTTTCTTACCTACGCACCAAGTAATACATTCTTAAAAGTGAGATTTCTATTTTCTCAAATCATTTTGTTAAATAATGACTCAAATGCGAGGAATTATGTCTCATTTCTGAGAGTGCAAATGCTTTCTAAAATTTGAAAAAAAAAAATGTATTTTTCTTAAAATTGAGAAAGTAACATTTGAGGAAATGAGGCATAGTGTATAACCCCAATTTTGAGAAGCAGATTTCTTAAAAAAAAAAAAAAAAATGTTTTTCACAAAAGCGAGAAACAGTGCACAGAAACGGGGTTCTCAAATACGAGAAGGAGAAAGGAAAAGGCATAAACAAAATATAAACATGCAAAAAATCAAAATATAAGTGCACACAGAATTTATATCAAATAAACATTTATAGTTATATTGTTTAAAATATCGCACATTTAAAATTTCATTTCAACACAAGAAAATTCCACGAAAACCACGAAGACTTGCATTTTAAGTGCGTTATTTATTCCTTGCATCAGACAGTTGAATATTTTCCTTTTTATCACTGGCCACTTTCTCAAGACTTTTCTTTTTCATCGACGTGGATTTATTCAAGATTCTGCCGTTTCCTCCAACATCATGCCAACTTCTTCATAATTCAGATTCAAGAATTATCCGTCTACTTCAGAATAAGTATCCTGAAGTATCCGTCTACGTCCCACAGTTGTATCGGAAGGCTAAAGGAGACGGCGATAATGAGAAATGAAAGAAATGGTGGAATGGAGAAAGTGGGAGGAAACGGAAGAACCCGAGAAAACCCACACACACTGTGTTTATACACCACCAAGCCCACTTGTTGCGAGCTGGGATCGAACCAAGGGCCTCACGCACCAGAGGTGAAAGCACTACCACTGAGCTACCGCGGCCCCTACGTTAAATTAAGAACAAATGCGTACAGTACTATGCCACAAATAACCTGCAAACATATGTCTTTAAAACGATTACTGGTGATGAAAAAAATAAGCGCTAATCTATGCTAGGTGATCAGTACCAGGTACCTCTACATTACAATTCCATAATAAAAATCACACTTTTTAACGCTGTTTCAAACGATACAGATGACTTATGTATTCTTTGTTTCCGTACGTAAGCTATTTTTCACCTTATAACGGATGGCAGAGGGTGTCAAACATGGGCATGAATCCCCATTCTACTCTAATATACAAAACAACGTACCCTACGGGGCTTTAACCCGCCTTCACTTGTTATTGCTGCACTCGTTATTATGTGAATTGAATATTGAGCTTTGGAACATAAAAGAGCGAACCTGACTACTATAAGTCTACATAACCTATATGAGGGGGTCAGCGTTCTACACTGTAACGTATGTATTACAGTAACTTTTATTCTATGGTAGTATGTTTATAATTCACACAAACTTACGTTCAAAAGCTGATATATATGCTGCTCCTCGACACTGTCACATGATATGTATCCATACGCTACCTCAACCGCATCACCGTATTACGTACTCATATCCATTCGCTCCCTGCTACAACTGAAATCCTTAATTCGTTTCCTGTATAGTAATTAAGCCCTCCCAATATTACTCCCTAGTAAAATATAGTAATATTATTTCAGTAAGATTGTTACCGTTACTTTTTAATCATCTATGATATTCAAACTCACGCACTATTCCATTCTCATTTTTAAGCAATGAGAAAATCTCATAAATAAGAACCTGAAAATTCGCCTTGAGCTCATAAATGAAAACACATTTGAAAATAATGAGACATTTTTCCACAAATATGAGTAAACATTACTTATTTGGTTTTGAATATGCGTTTTTCTCATTTCTGAGCAAGGAAATTTTTAAGAGTGTGATTTCCAGAGTTTTCCCACAAGGTCAAACAAGCCCGCAACCTTCTCGTAAGTCAAGAGGATGACTGGAGGTGCTTCAATCCACCCTTTTCAAGCCCGTAGCACTTCTTATTGTTTTTCCGTGCAAACAAAATATTTGAATATGTTAATGAGTTTATCGAATTCGTTGAACTGATTATGAGATAATGAATGACACATTTTGATGGCAACCAATTTAAAAATATATACCGATTCTTGAAAGAAGATTGCATGATATTTTGCTTCTGCTAGTACAAATATTGAATACATGATCAAAGAGTATACTAATAAATTCGTACACTTGAAATGAAAAAAGCGACAGATACTTCGTGTTACGATATTGGCAGTAGATTTTAGATTAGATTCTATATTAGTTTAAGAATTACGGGAACCAATGGTGATTTCAGGGATCGGTTGGGGGCAATTTCTCCCCAAGCACCATAACATTCCCTCGGGAAATAACTGATGTGATTTGAAACATTCCAGATGAGCACAGCCAACACGCAATTCTTAGTTTCCCAAAAAGACTGCAAGAGTGTCTGGACGTGAAAGGTGCACAATTGGTGGTTTGGCGATGAACCTTAAGTAGCTTAAACAAAACTTTGAACCTTTCTGTAAGTACACCAAAAAGTATTTGTTAATACATTACGTAGTTTCCAAGTTATAGAGTTTTACTTTCCTTAAGAACTTTATGGACTCCCTGTATACCAGTGCTTTAAATTGTAAGTGCTTGACATTTGTAACTGGCTATATAGTTAGCATACACTAGGTTTCAGAACAAGAGAACTCCAACTCTTGGAAATGCATGGAACATCCACAACGCTGTCCCTTCTCAACAGGCCATATATATATCAGGTGACCCACGGTTAGAAAAAGGAAAACAAGTTGCCAAACGTCCCCTTTTCTCCAGATTTCTTTTATTTATCACAAAAGTAATAAAATTATGTCTTTATTTCTAAGTTATTTTCCTTCTTTTTTCTTTTTTGTTTGTTCATTTACCTAATGATGTCGCACATCTGGCAACAACCAACTACTACCGTCCTAACAAGGGTTGGGTTGCTCTTTTGGTAGTGGTGTGAGACAAGGCTCTTATTTTTGAAACGGACGATACACACAAATTCTATTTACGATGGGGTTTGTGTGCTCCAGATCTCAATATTATGCTGTAGGTTCACGACTCATATAGTATCGGTGCTAAACTGAACGTTAAATTCGGAATCAATCAACCTAAAATGTGGAAAAGAAAATTGTAATTTACAATAATTCTATATATATATTTTATGTTATATTCTATTATACAAAGTAGCCCATAATCATGTATGTGATGTTTCAAAGACTCAGAAAAGAATCTTCCATCATAATTTGAATATATTGAACATAAACATATTACTCTTACGTCTTTGTTTACAAGAATTTTAATCTCTGTTCTCTATGGCATCGAAATCGATACATGCTTAGAGATGAAGAGCAACGCTGTCACAAGGCGTCCTGTATTGGTATCTTGTGTGACTCTTCTGTGATAGCTTCCCGTAGTTCGGCAAAATTGCGTATGCGATGTTGATACACTTTGTCCTTTAAAACACCCCATAAAATAAAATCAGGTAGTGTCACATCCAGCGATCGAGCTCCGTCTCACTTCTGCGTAATTGTTTGTCGTAGAATTCAAACGCACACGCTGTTCCAGAGACAACTGTTCCGCCATCTTGTGTGGCATATACTAACGGTTCTAAGTCCAGTGATCGTTATCCCTTCTCTCAGGTTTTATAATGTTGCCATATCGAAACTTTATGTCCAGAATTACAAATATCACACTCAGTCAAACATGATATACATAATTATGGGTCACCCTGTACATGGCCCATATTTTTCTTATCCAGTGAGGGTCATTGATTGTGACAAAAATGCTTATTTACTGCCTCTGATTGAATAGCTAGTTTCTTAGTGTTTTACTGGCATTTGCATTATTTGCATCTAATGAATCGTCCATTCTGAATACCATTCTGAATCCATGTGTATTTACTTTCTTACGATTTCTCAGTACTTCTTACCTTCACTCAGTTACATTGTGTTGTTAGTATGAACTCATATTATTGATTAACTGCCCGATTGTCTTTGTAAGGTACCATAATATTATCTTATGGATGATCGGTTCTTTCCTGATTCCTTTCTACTGTTATATTCTTGTTTTAAAATTTTATTTATGTTTCTTTATTGCTGTATCGATTTATTGTATTCCTTCTTCCTCTCTTTTCCATTTTTTACGTAGTTTCTCCGTCACAATATTTCAGTTTTATGGTCTACACGGTTATGCACTTTAACATAACTGTAACGGGTGATTAATGAAATGAATGATCATAAAAGAATTAGTGTAATGAAAATGTGGGAGGAAACGGGAAAACCGATAATATCTAAGGATACGATGTTTTATGAAGGACGAGTTTTACTATAAATAATTCTGTGAGGAAATGACGGGACACGGCCGCAGTGTAAGTGTGAATTAATTTTAAGAGCGAGCAGTAGTTCGGAAAGAATTCCAGCGGAGTAGAGCCAATTTTGAACATGGAAGGGAAACACTTTTACTGATGACATATTTGTTAATTATATATTACTACTGGAGTTTTCCACAAAATATTTCCATGGTGCTATACAAATTCAATGTATCAATTAGATAATAAGACATTTCATGCATTGGTTTTCTTTGTTCTTGTGACATTTTGCGAATATTTTACTCATATTTTAAATTACATAAGATTTTACCCACAAATTTAAGAAAATGAATTAAACAATGGGCTTTTATAAAAGTATTATTGTCATGGTAAACATATATGCCTTTTTATTGTGGAAATTTACTAAGTTAAACTTTATCGAGCTATTTTAAATAGTTTGAATACCGGATTGATTTGCCTCTTATTTGTGATAATGATGATCTTCAGTTTCAGTTTCAGTTATCTCCCTTTCGGAAGATTTATAAAGGAAGTCCCAGTCGAAGAGCCTTGTGGACTATTTCACTAAATTTGTTTTAAAGCAAATTTGTTTGAAGTAAGCATATGTATTAAAATGGCACGAGTCAAAATGGCCGAATTTGCCTGTTTCAAATATAATTGTTTTTCACGCTGTTAATGTAATAATAAAGGATAAGCGGCACATGAATATATTAAAATTGAAAAACAGTGTAACAAGATTGTCACAAATAGTAAAATTGTCAAAAGTAATGAATTATAAATAATAAAAATTGAATAAAAATTGAGAGCAAAACTCCCCAATACTTAATGTTTACAGCGCCATCTCTTATCCTCCAATGATGATCTTGAAGTTATGAAGTGATGTAATTGCACAAAACCAATTGTCACAATTCCATTGCATTTGTGTTGGATGATGAAATATGTACTGTTGTGTTGGCATTGCGTGTGAACTACGAGTGGATCAAGAAGTCCGACATCTTGAAGAATTTCATGTTCAGAGTGGTGGAAGCTTTCCTAAAGATTCTCAATTGTTATTATAAAACATCTTAAATATAGTTCAAATCCTTGTGTAACTCGGAAGTTATGGTGTCTGTGCTCTGTCCTATGATGATTCTTACTGGCTGATTCTCTAAACCTTGAAGTGGAGTTAGATAAGATGATGCTATGTGCCCAGAGTGAATGTACATAATGAAGTTGACTTCAGATTATCGTATTGTGAATGTGATTTTGAGTTCTGAAGGTCAGCTGCCAGGATCTCAATGTATATACAATGTAGCCAGTGCTTGTAAGCACTTTCTTGTTTTTTATGCAACGATACAGGGATCGTCGTCGAAGGCTAGCCTTTTATCTAACGCAATATCATAGACATTCGACTGCATGCAGCCTGTAATTAGTTTCCATCCACCTTGCAATAAACATATTCGTAGTTTAGCTTTGAGATAAATAAAATCCCTTTTTCCTGCTAATCTGACAAAAGAGAAAAAAAATTATGTTCGTTCTTACGTTTTAATCTTTCTTTTCTTCCTTCATCTTACAAATATGTCCCGAACCTAAAGGAGATTGTAATGATGAGATGGATCATAATGTCGTAAATCAAGAAAGTGGAGAGAAACAGGAGGGAACAAGTGTTTACCTAGCACAAAGTCCTCGGCACGAGCTTGGTTGGAAACACGGACCCCATACACTGAAGTGAGCGCTCTACCACTGAAGTACCGCGCTCTCCTTCCATTTTTTAGTTATGGATTATATGTTAAAGTAATCGTTTAATCTAAAAGTAACCTGTATAGACCACAGCTTTATGACGATGTAGCTGATAATGAGAACGATTATTATTATTTGTTGATCCAATGACTAACGAGGGACAGTCCTCCATTTTATTGGTAATATACTATAGTAGGCAACTATACTATTCCGGAAAACATACATTCAAGAAAAAGAAGTAGAAGATAGAGCTTTATAGATCCTTCTGTAGTAAATTATTTCGAAGATAAAATAATTATAACTGGATTTCCGGGACGAGACTTACAGAAAATACACACGGTAAAATAAAGAATAAAATAGGATACGAGAATCAAATGTTAGAAGTTTCTCTACTACTATTAGAAAAAACAATGCTATTATTTTAAATATTACCAGAGACAGAGCTTGACCCTGGGAGAATTTGTTTTAAAACTTAATGCTCTGCAGCATTTTTAAAAATTTTACCTAACTTAAAATGTGAGATTCTTTCCTCTTTATTGTCTTTTGATTCATTTCGATTACAAATTCTATGTAATCCAATCGGACAGGAACTCAAACACAGAATCTTCGAGAACAGCTAAAAGCTTCCTTGCTCTTGAGAGGGGCTCGGACCCCCAATGAATTTTACCCCAGACCACTGCACTACACCTGGCTTCTTCGCCTGCTTTGTGTTTTCTTTCATTTAGTTTTGTCTTTGCATGTAGAATGAATAATACGCATAACTGTTAGAACTTTGCCATATGTATAACTAAAATTATAACAAAAATACGTTTCACTTCTCATAAAGCCTATAATTCCCTTTCTTTTTGTGAATTTCACTGTGCATTTGCTATTCCTAAGTAAGCAACAGAATTTGGGAATTAAAGTTTCTAGATGTGTATTTTCTAGTTATAAACTCATTATTGTTTTATACTTTTCTGCAGAAAATATTTTTCTTTTCAAATACGTTTCCCTTCTATATAGTTTCAACAACACAAATACAATTTTATCTCAAGAGAATGAGAATAATGTTCATTTATATAATTTCTAAATACACACGTCGACACATCTGGACTGCATTTCTGTTGAATACATGAAGTTTTTAAAGAAAAGGATATAAGATACACAGATATATATGATTACTGTGATTGTAAACTGCACTTTAGGCAGGATTTTTGACTGGGAATCTCGTTTATATGTGTTTCAGAGGAAAGAGGATTACGGGTTAATATTTTGTAGCAGTAGAAGAAGTAAGCGTAGCTAATGTGTTTTGCCAATTATTGTTTTGTGTTATTATGATATTAAACACCTTAAAGCACAACAAGCAAAGGAATTAAGGAGGAAAATTACACAGGAGAAACCAAATAATGGGCACGTAGAGAGAAGAACACAATGTAAAAATACACATATACAAGAGATAAACCAATAAGAAAGAATATACATAAGAATAGATGAAAAGAAGCTATTGAGGGAAGCTTCTAAAGAATAGATGAAAAGAAGCTTCTAAAGACAACACTGTCAGGGTGTTGCATACCGTTAAAAGGCAATTACATCACCTTTTAAATTCGCTACGTCCCACCTCTTTAGAATAACTACAAAGTGAGCAATGCACAACCTAAGGTCAAATGTGACTCACAGTCTGTAGCTTTCAAACCGTTGAGATTAGGACCAATGTTCATATGAATATTTTGCTTACAAGGGACATCACCCAATTGTCCGGCTCCGATTTTAATGAAATTTTTGTTGCTGATAGAGGACATGTATTCATTACTTGTGATGACAGAAATTTTTGCCATCGTGCATGTTTTCTATTTTTTAATAATTTTTAAAGGTTGTGATGTGGTTAATAGAGATTACTGTAGAAGTCCCTTACTACCCTTTGTAAACGAAGTGTTAATGAAAGAACAACCATGTAGATACGTATAGGGCCTAGGGGGAAGTCGTACGGTACGTATGACCTTGACGGCAGCCATCTTGAAATCCGCCATTTTGAATTAAGGTCAAGTTTTTTAAATGGGAATAGGGTAATATGATACATAATTTCGGGCTAGAATTTAATCAGAAAGACAATGGTGAAGTTAGTTTTAAGATGCGCTCATTTAGTGAAAAGTTACAGGCATATTAATTGTTTATACTTGCTATGTGCGTAAGTCCCTTATCTCCGCTTCTAACCCGCGTATTAATGATAATAAGTGGATAAAGGTTTCGGTAATACATATTATGCCTAGAGGGAAGTGGTACGATAAGGGTATCATTGACGGCAGCCATCTTGAAATCCGCCATTTTGAATTAAAGTGAAGTTTTGAAAACTGAAAACCATAGCATGTGGCACCAAATTTTAATAGTAAATTTCCCCCAAAAGCCAATGGTATGCTTATTTTTGTTCTATAGTTAACCAGTATGAATTTATGACTCTTCTAATGTGCACGAAACGTCCATTATTCGATCTTCCAAATTGGCAACACTCCTAATTTTCATCGCATGTTTTAAGATTCCAATTGGCACTTTGCAATTGTTTCCATGGCTCATGTTTTAATTTATTACATTTTTTTAAGAGTTTCGATTTGTCAGTTCATGAATAGTGTTGGGATAAGCATCCAGCAATCTTTCTGAATTTCGAAGACTTGCCATGTAATTATTAATTTCCTAGGCAGTGTAATTATTTATTTTATCCCAGAGTACATGAGGAACCTATGGACGTATGTGATGTAAAGAAATACAAATGAAATTATAAGAAATTTGTGTAACACGAACTCACAATTATCATGAAATATAGCCTACATGTTGCGCAAACGACAAACAGTACTTTTTTTTTTTTTTAAATAAATGCAACTTTACAACTTTAAAGGAACAGCAGCGATGATAGAAAATATCAAACAGGCATAATATTACTGTTCCCAACACACTGTTTGTACCATGAACAAAATATGAAAACTGGTAACTTGTTTATAAAAAGGTGTAACTTAATCGAGTTCCCGATCAATGCTGATTATAAATCTTACAAACATAAACCATCGACAACAATCACTAGAAAACGAATGACTTTTTTGTCTGACTAGCTAAAATATTGCCATAGAAAATAAATAAATAAATATACAATAAACAAATAAATATAAAAGAAACAAAAGACCATTGATTTACACAACAATCATATTTCGTTTCCTTTTTTGAAGTGAATTTTCAACTTATTTCTCGTCTCATCTACTATCTACTATAAGCTACGTCTCCGGTATTACCTGAATGCAAAGTTCTGCGATGATTCATGTCAGTAAACGAGTTTTTGAATTGCAGGTATAGGAAATAAATAATTACATTGCCTATGAAATTAATAATTACATGGCAAGTCTTCAAAATTCAGAAAGATTGCTGGATGCTTATCCCAACACTATTCATGAGCTGACAAATCGCAACTCTTAAAAAATGTAATAAATTTAGAAAACATGAGCCATGGAAACAATTGCAAAGTGCCAATTGGAATCTTAAAACATGCAGTGAAAATTAGGAGTGTTGCCAGTTCGAAAGATAGAATAATGGACGTTTCGTGCACATTAGAAGGGTCATAAATTCATACTGGTTAACTATAGAACAAAAATAAGCATACCATTGGCTTTTGGGGAAAATTTACTATTAAAATTTGGTGCCACATGCTATGGTTTTCAGTTTTCAAAACTTCACTTTAATTCAAAATGGCGGATTTCAAGATGGCTGCCGTCAATGATACCCTTATCGTACCACTTCCCTCTAGGCATAATATGTATTACCGAAACCTTTATCCACTTATTATCATTAATACGCGGGTTAGAAGCGGAGATAAGGGACTTACGCACATAGCAAGTATAAACAATTAATATGCCTGTAACTTTTCACTAAATGAGCGCATCTTAAAACTAACTTCACCATTGTCTTTCTGATTAAATTCTAGCCCGAAATTATGTATCATATTACCCTATTCCCATTTAAAAAACTTGACCTTAATTCAAAATGGCGGATTTCAAGATGGCTGCCGTCAAGGTCATACGTACCATACGACTTCCCCCTAGGCCCTATACGTATCTACATGGTTGTTCTTTCATTAATACTCCGTTTACAAAGGGTAGTAAGGGACTTCTGCAGTAATCTCTATTAACCACATCACAACCTTTTAAAAATTATTAAAAAATAGAAAACATGCACGATGGCAAAAATTTCTGTCATCACAAGTAATGAATACATGTCCTCTATCAGCAATAAAAATTTCATTGAAATCGGGGCCGGACAATTGGGTGATGTCCCTTGTTAGAATCATCCATACTATCATTTTCCAAAGTATTGCCTCTTCCTCCTGGGACACACTGTACATGAAATTAAGCAACATTCAGATTCTTCTGAAGATCTAAGTCGATTTTCCATTTGGATACATCATCTGACTGTTTTCTCACGGATGCAGATATCTCACTCTTTGGAAACACTTTCATTGAAATGCATGTCCTTCGGGGGAAAGGGGTTCAACCATAAACCTATTCTTCCCATGCGAGTAACCGGCATTTCAGCTAGTCATGTATATATTTACGAATATTTCTGAGTTATGCATGAAAATGAACACTTTCAGTTTAAAGTCGCACGATTATGTCCGTTGGGCTAAAGGAGACAGGTGATTTAGGAAGGTGAATGATGATGGAAAAATTCGTGGTGAAAAAGTGAAAGGAAACTGGAGTACACCAAGAAAACTGACGGACACGATGTGTTCCAGCAGAAAGTTACTTGGCTGGAGATTGAACCATGGTCTCCACGCACCAGATGTAAGCACTTTGCCACTGAGCCACAATGACCCCTCTGATGTATATGTGGTTAAATGTTGCGTTAGATACAACTACTGTTTTTTTCATCTATCACTTTCAGTTGCCTGTTACAGAGGAATTGAGAAAGGATTTTTTTAAGGATAAGACTGCATCGTTAATTCTTACACATAGGAAATTGCTATACTTATTACTCCAAAGGTGTACTCGTATGCGAGATGATGATTTTATGTGTGTAAGCGTTTAAGGAAGCATACATCTATCCTCAAGTATGGACTCTTAGAACTAGTTTTGTAAAAAGTATTGAAAACATCCGGGGCCACAGTCCCACTCCATTGTGAGTAATTATTTTTAAATAATGGAAACAGGAAATAGTTACTGAAAAATAGGTGGTTTTCAATCAAAAGCGGTGGAATTCTTCCAATCGCACCTGCCGTTTTGGCTCTACACCAGGAGTGCACTCACAGATGGATCCAGCAACCTTTACCAGGGGCGCAATCATGAGGTATCTACCCAGACCAGACGCCGTTCCACCTTAGTAACTCGACATGCATTTGCGCACTTCCTTAATAAAACTACACTGAGAAAATGAATTGTAGGTGGCAAACTTAAAAAGGTAGGTTACATGCGTAATTCCTGTAGTTTTTGGACAACGTACAGCAGACGTATAACTGAAAACTCATGTTTTATAATACTTGCTGTATAAGTGTTCCAACTATACTTACTTTCTGTATGAAACAATGTAGGCGGTCAGCATCTCACATAGAAATCGACGTATATAACATATAGCTGAGGAATGTAACATAAGTAGACTATATGCATGTGATATACGGAAAACTGTTAGATGTCAGACATCTTGCAACGACATGATGTAACATCTAAGGGTAGTGCGTATATAGCATATGGATAACGTATGCTCCATACTGATTTCTGTAGTAAGCAAGAGGATTCCGTATATTTGTACAATAGACCGCTGTTCAGAGAACTGATTTTTCTCAGTGTATACTTCCTTTAAAAGAGAAATGATTATTGTGGCCTAAATATTTGATCTTGCACTACATATCTAGTCTTTTTTCTCTTGCAAAAACAATTTAATTTTATTATTTTTTCCCTAATAATACAGATGGAAGTCAGTGGTGTCCAGACGCAAATTTTGGGTTTCATATATGAGATTTTGAAGGGAAAATAATTTTTCATTGGGATGCTTGAATCGAATTTTAATTATACCATAATGATGCTTTTGAAATTAATATAGATTAGTCTACAAGGCAAGTTATCTTAGTTTTATCACGATCAACTTCGATCTATTTTATTTCACCGGGACAGGAGTAGATTGTAAATTTTGGGAATTACGACTAAGCACTTAAGGGGATAGATACCGTTGGTCGAAGTATTTCAAATTACTTATTGTTTTCTTCCGATGTAAAATAACACCAGTTCAACAGAACATAGACGTAGTGTCTTGTAGTATTAAACCCTACCACTACAAACTTCGAATTCCCCCCAGCAAAAAAATTATAGGTGCTCCTATACACTGATAAGGCGGCAGATGTGAAATAAACAAGCAATGTTGTCAGTTCAGCAGACCGTAGGAACGGAACGTAAGAATACACAGGTAATTACTCAAGGAATGTGCACACTGTTGTGCCATGGAACTTACAACACTTCGAATCCGTTTTTTAATGGTGTCTTCTTGTTGATGCAAATGTAACATTACGGGCTTGTTTTGATCTTAAGACCACAACCTTTATTAATTTTCAACCTGAAAAAAAAAATAATTTTGGGGGGATTGTTTACACCACCAGGCTTAGGAACTGGAAACTGAATGAGTTGGTCATTCACTAAATACAATAACTAATTGAACTTAAAGTTAATGTTGAACAGGTAGCTTAAATTTACTAGTTAATAAAAGAAAAACAGAAATTTCAATTTTTTAAATGGAAGTGCAGCAAATGTACACAGACGTAAAGGCAATAGAAGATATTTTAGTCCTGGCTTTGTCACAAACTGTTTTAAAAATGGTATTTGGAGCTATTTCAAAAACAAAACACAACTTTACAGAAGAAAAACAATTTGAAAAAGTTGGAGATTAGTTGAAAGTCAGCTACTTTTCCAATGGAGAAGTCAATTACGATAACAAATTGACTTATCCATCGGAAAAGTAGCTGATTTTTAACTAATCTCCAACTTTTTGAAACATTTATTTCATCTCATAATGTTTTTTTCTTTTCATTGTTTTAAGATACGAGGTAGCTGCAAAGTGCCGTATACATGTTACTGTACCTTTCTTAGAAAATGAAATTTTATTTTATTAATCTGTTTCAACCTAGTTGCTCGTGCTAGAATCCAAAACGCAATGGCTCAAGACTCTTAAAGCAAACAGTTTTGTCTTCCGAGTGGAAACATAAACCACACCTTCTGTTCTTTTCATTTCCTATATTGGCAATACTGAAATGGCCCCAGCTGAATCTTAGGACGACAAGTGGGTGGTATGTAGGTACCCCCAAATACATTAATCCCTCACGTTTCAAACCTTAACTCTCATTGGTTCATGAGAAATAGCGCAAAGTCAGAAGAGAAGGATTAATTTATTTTTCAAGAATGACTCGATCGATTTTGTTCAAACTTAATTGTGTATAGGTATATACAAGGGCTTTGTCTGAAAAAAATTACAGTTCCCCTCGACTATTTTCTCCCCTCAAAAAATTCGATTAAATATTTTCAGCCCCTTTTGACCTATGATGGTCCGCGAGCACAATTATGAAAAAATAAATTTTAGATGTCGCTTTAACGCTACAATCATATATATATATATATATATATATATATATATATATATATATATATATATATATATATATATATATATATATATATATATATTTCAAAATTTATCAGGCGTACGCCATGGTCAAAATTAGCCAAAACCAATCATACCGCATCTATAAGGGGGCAAATGCAAAAAGAACAGGTTTTGGCATATTTGCTAAGTGAATGAATGAGAAATCACACCTGAAGTGCCAAATTCACTGAGGCCCCATTCGATAGCCTGGGGCCCCTCCATTTCTAGTTTGGGATATAGTGAAACTGTTGATGTTTAACAATTTATTTCGTAATGAACATCCATGTTACCTTATAACAAACACGAAACAATGAATCTTTGAGACTGTGTGCATTTCTCGGGAAAAAAGGGAATACTGACAGCCAGGAGTGTCTGTTGCGATTTTTCTTGGGCGGCAAGGTATCCCATCTACATGAGAATTGTACTTTTATATTAGTATATTAGTAGTCAATGGATTAATATATACTTATTTTGAGGACAAATGTTATTAAGTTCCTATGCCTGCATTTAAAGGTAAAAAATCACAATTGTCCACTGAAGAACCCAATGATACTAATTATGTTACAAGAATTCGTTGAACAGTTGAAGCTACACATGAAATGCTGAAAGAGAAAGCACGTCTGTTGCATGAAATATTTGACAATGAAAATATAGTTAGTAACGGTCCGTATTATAGAATTGCTTGTTCTTTACACAATACGTTCTCCATACGTGTGACACCAGATAAAAACCACTCAGCAATCACCGCAATCATGAAATCTGCGGAAACTTCAGGAAACGAAAACGCCTTTGCAGTCTTTGTTGAACAGAAGAAATTGCGAACAAGAGAACTTTCATTTACATCGATTTTTCACAGGATCTTCAGGATTTTTCTCGAATGACGGAAAAATATTTGAAAGAATTGTTTTGTGGATCCAGGCAATATGTTATTTGGCTGAAATGTTGGATGAAAGAGGTAATATTAATATGCAGTATGTTAAAGATAACGACAAGATATTAAAAACGACAATGCATTCAAGAGATACGCAAAACTAGGCATAAAAATGCATCATCTAAAATCAAATACAAAATGTTACAAAAATGTCATTAGGTTCGTTGAAAATGGATTGCGAACAGTTGGCTCTTGCTCCCATGTTGCAGCCTTTATTTCTTACGTAAGTTATGGAAGATAGTTGCCGAGTGTCCCAAAACCAGCACAAATATTGAGCAAAATATTCGATCACGACAGCATTTGTGTGGTCGTAAATGACAACAGTTACAAGAACTGAAGTACGTACTACAATATTCCTTTCATCCTTATTTGTTTTACACATCGAAAAACTTCTTACATGTAACTTACCTTCCATTTGCATTATATTTTCTTCTATTTCTTGGATGAAATGTACCTTCGGTTCAAATGTTGCAGTTTTCCACTACTCTACTTCTTATCCCTATCCCCCCTCTTAGGGCCTATGGGAGACACCACAACAAAGGATACATGACATTGTGTTGTTGTTTATGGTTATTCTGTTTCCCGCTAAGGTTATATCACTTTGTTTGGACACACTAGGTATAGGCAACATTGATTTTTTTATATGAACACTATCATTGAAACTTCAGGCATCCTCAAATGGGATACTTGCGGAGGTCTAATGACAATTTTAACCTTATATTCATGTTCAAGCTGATTGATTCATGTGATATGAACACCAATGTCAATAGTTTCACTTTGGCTCAAAATGGGGATGGAGACGCTACAGGCCATAAAGTGGAACCTCAGTGAGTTTGGCGCTTTTCAGATGTGATTTCTCATTCATTCAGTTAGCAAATATGCTAAAGCTAGATCAATAGCTGTTCTTTTTGCAATTGCCTCTTATAGGTTGTGTATGGTTGATTTTGGCTAATTTTGACCATGGCGTATCCGTGATTCAATTTTGGAAATATATATGCGATTGTAGGATTAAAGTGACATCTAAAATTTATTGTGCTCGCAGACCATCATAAGTCAAAAGGGACTCAAAGAATTGAATCGAATTTTTGAGGGGGAAGATAGTCGGGGGGAACTGTTACTTTTTCAGACAAAGCCATTGTATACATACATTCAAGTATGAACAAAATCGATCCAACCATTGTTGGGAAATGAATTAATCCCACTTTTCCGATTTTGCGCCATTTCTCATGAACCAATAAGAGTTGAGATTTGAAACGTGAGGGATTAATGTATTTGGGGATATCTACGTACCACCCACTTGTCGTTCCAAGATTCATCTGGAGCCCTTTCACTATACTTATCTACGCACGCCCTTTCAAAACTTGGAACACAACCGTAATCTTCATACGTGGTAACTTACTCAGGGAATCGAAGTTGGAAAGCCCAGTAAATAAGAATAAACAAACACAATTCAACTTCGAAATAACAAAAGTAGTAACATAACATTTTTTTTATAATTGAGGAAATAGCTGTAACAAGCTTAAGGAGTGGTGGCCGCCAATAATTTCACAAATAAGCTTAATATATGAGGAGTGTCTTAAAGCACAGTTTAGTGACACGACAAAGCCGGGAAACATCGGGAAATACAAGTAAAAAAAAAAAAAATAAGTTGCTAAAAGGAAAAAGTAATAAGCAAAGTTAAGAAAACACTATTGTAGTTGAAAACAATTTGCTATTGCACTAATTTAATACACGAAAAGGATGTACAAAAATGTTTCCAAGAAGCTTTAGGCTACATAACTAAAATTTGCTGAGATTAAAATAATAAAATAAAATAATTACAAGTAATAAATGATATAAATCTAATCAAAAACCTCGAAACATAGAATATCGTTACATGTACGAACAACCTACTGAACTGACCCTTTGAACTGGACTTTTGATGCACCCTGTATTTGTTAATAAACGAAACGAATAAAAGTCATGCATACGAATGAAACATGTATCTAAGTATGATGATAATACAAAAATCTCAGCTCTTGTCCAAATATAGCAGAAGTTTGGCCATAAGTTGGGACACATTAGGTATTGGAAAGTGAAATTTGCGATGTAAGATTTTTAGCTAAATAAAAGATCTGTGTTTATCGAGATCTGTGGAAGGCACGGTGATTCAGTGGTACAGTACTTACTTCTGGTACATGGAGTCTTTTGTTCGATTTCCGGCCAAGTAAGTTTGCGGTAGACAACATCGTGTCAGTGGATTTTCTCGGAGTACTTCCGTTTGATTCTGTGTGTGTGTGTGTGTCCTGCAGAAGTTCTGAGGCAATTGCAATAAAGATTGAAAATAAAGAAAAATAATACAATTCAATATAAATTTTAAGAAAAAATGGTAGAAAAATATTCCAGTACCTAAAAATTTTTATTTTTCAAATATGTTCAAGAATGGATACTAGTCGTTAATGGGTTATACGCAGTGCTGTCAGCAAGTACATGGGTGTAAAATGAAATGAAATCTGTAAGTTTTACGTCACACGGTTATGCCGGTTAGGCTAAAGGAGACGGTGATGATGAGAGATGAGTGAAATGGTGGAATGAAGAAAGTGGGAGGAAACGGGAGAATCCCGAGAAAAACCACGAGCACGGTGTTTAAGTACGTGGGTGTGTTGCGGATACACTCAATAAAGGATATTATGCCGTTACCAAAAAAAGTTAAAACTACTGAAATAGTTTCTGTCTTTTCTTGTGAATTTATTCAAGGTTTTTGTTACATTATTTTGTCCTAATGGTACAAGAGAAAAGAAAAATGAAACTTGCAATGTTGAAGTGAATAAGAAATGACTCAGCACCCATTTCTTACGTAGGAGTCAAATGAATCAACTGATAAACCTTAACAGTATATATTAAATTACAGAATACAGTATACTTATTTAATATTCTGTTTGTATGCAATTTATTTCAATGATAGAATCAGATTACTCTAAAAAAAATAAGTGTCACTCTCCAACAAAAATAAAATAAACCTTTTGTTACACAACTGTATAGAGTTATATTTTAAAATGTATTGCTATTTCTTTTGACAGGAATATTATCAATATTGCAACACAATACTAAAAGGCTTCTTTCTCCATTCAGTAAAGGATACCTTTTGTATGGAAAGTTTTGAACACAGAAATAAACTAGTATTTTGTGTAAACTAAACTTCTTGTATAAAGGAGGGCACACAACAAATAATACTTTCCCACATCGTCTGTGTTTTACCTTGTTTTATTTTAAGCAAAAGCCTTTGAACCAAACAAGTACGGTTCTGGAAACAGAAAACCCTTGATATAAAATATTTTCAATTTCCTCAAAGCAAGAATAACAAAGAAAAGAAAACAATTTCGCTGTTACCTTCTAAATAACAAAAGGTAAATTCGTCATGATAGTGGGGAGAATGCATTGACATTATTCGTGCTTTAAATATTATGAAGTATTGCTTCTTTGTGTTCCTTGGAGTCGTTGAATTGCCTTATAAACAAAATCCCAATAAAATCGTTCTGAGATTAAAGTTAACTGTCTACTGAGAAGGCCTCTGAAGTGCTATGCATGTATATTGAATGTGAGACAAAATGTATACTGCTTGTTATTACATATAAAAAGTTTTCTCTCTCTCTCTCTCTCTCTCTCTCTCTCTCTCTCTATATATATATATATATATATATATATATATATATATATATATATATATATTGATAGATATAGATATAGATATAGATAGATAGATAGATAGATAAACAAAGAGTTCTACATCATCCAAGTAACATCAAAAGGACATATATGTATCATTATATTTAAGTGTAGGCTATCTTCTTGATAAGGACGAAAAATCTTCAGTGCTATGAATAGAGAAATATATATTCAGTGCAAATTCAAACCCAAATTGTAGAGATACCAGTCAGTAAAAATGGCAGAAATTATATATACTTTTTAAATGAAATACAAGGAAATAGAATTAAATTTAAAACAAAAGAAAATCTTCAGAATTAAGAAATACTCATATTGTTGCAGGAGCATCAATTGAGATCTTGCTTCGGCGGTGGTATATTTTCCACTGATACTAGTATATATGCTACTATATATAATCTCAAGGAAAAGTAGCACTCTTGCTTCTTTAAATAGCATCCTTATGTTCCTCGTGCAGCTAGTTCATAGACCTAACAGGTTTTTAAGTAAACATTTTTATATATTTATGAATTTATCACTTTGTGCATTTTCTTCTACACTATGAGCAAAGTAAACGAAACACAAAGAAGAGAAAAGTATAAAATATTAATAATAATAAATGTTGAGAACTACTGAAATTCATTGTGATTAATATCACTGTTTGTATACAATATGATGCGATTGCCATGTAAGATTTGTAGTGGACAACATCGTTTACCTGAATTTTCTAAGGATTTTCTTGTTTTCCCCACATTTTCAGCCCATTAATTCTTGTATCATTAACCAATTTAATTAAACTATGTATCTTTTAATTCAACCAATGTAACATAATTGAAAGATGGGAAACTGAAAATTTCGTGTCATTATTTCACGTTTATTAAATCTGAGGTGGCAAATTATTCACATTACACACAATATGTATTTTTCCCAACAAATTTTATAATTTTCTAAAAAATATTGTTATATTTAATCCTATGATGTATTAGCACTAATTACCACTAAGGTTCTTTCAGAAAAATCTTTCTGGGAGGTATTTCGGGATGAGTGAGAGAGGAATTACTCATATGTGTATTGAGATCATTATTTCTGCATAAAACTACACTTATTCAATATGTAATGTATGATTTTATAATAAAAACACGCTTATTGCTGTTTTGGATGCAACCAACAAGTTCGAAGCAAAATCATAAATACGACACAGGAAGTTGACTGAAATAATGAAGTTGACATGAGAATTTTGTTCTACAAATAATCCATAAAATAATACAAGATAAAGAGAACATTCCTTATTGTTTTGTTTCAACTTATTACTAACAAAATTGCTAAATAAATTTGTAACTAGTATTAATAAATAATAAATGTTATTGTGTTAAATCTACTAATTTACAATTATTCTCTAAATGAATGGTAGAAAAAGAAATTTAAGTTTTACTAGACCTAGGGTATTCAGTCACAAAACAATTTACAGATTATTACATATAGAATTAGAATGGTTATCTACATTTTATTGCTAGTGTCTAATCTATTAAATTTAATGGCAGATAATTTATATAGCAGTGAATTAAATGAAGCAAAAATATACTTATTAGTTTGCTTATAATGCATTATTAAATCATGTTGTAATCATTCTTTCAAATATATTGCATATTTAAAATAAACGAGGTTTCCTTTCTTTTGGATGCATACCGCTTAATAGTCTGAATACAAATTCTTACTTGGAACATCTTCAATAGAAATTCTCATACAGTCATCCAGTGATGAGTCTGTAAGTCGATTACTTACTGGTTTTTATATTCTATTAATTGTGTTGAAAGACCTTTCAATGCTATAAGTTGACTCTCCGATGCTGGATGGAATGTAGTACAATTTTAGTAAAATGTCACCGTGTGGCGAGTAGAATGCACCGGGGTTGAAGTTAAGTTGAAAAATGAAAGACTCGTTTTAGGTTCATGAGATATCATTTAGATGCCCTTGCATACGTGTCAATCAATTTGACATTTTACTACTTATCTAATAATCCAATGAGAACCATGGATATGCATACTCTTATATGCAAAATAAAACAGTATTACAACATAAATTTTGATATAATTTGGTATGAGGCTAAACAATAAGTGTTACCAACGAAATGAGGTAATTATGTAAAAACAATCGCAACTTTCTGTACTAAACACAGGCTTTGTACAGTGTACACCTTCCTGTGTTTCTTGGGTAATATCATTGGCAAAACTTGTAACACTATCTCAATTTTCATAATCTGCAACCTGCTTAGTTATTTATCTCAATCGCTGGCCGGTGAATGCAAGGCAAAATCCCGAGTGTGAGTTTGGCGTACTAAGTTTGATTTTCTTTGTTTTATTTCAATTTAGTCTCCCTTTTAGGGCGAGGCTATATGAGATTTGACCTACAGGTTAAAGTGGGATTTGAACCACATGAACTCCCACCAGAAATCGAACCCGGATTTCCCGCACCGAAGGCAAACACGCTAACCGTATACATAGATATGATTAAGCTCTGCTTGCTAGCGAAAGAGTATTTGTATACCACTATGTTATATTGACTACTGTTGCCACAATCGTTTCTGATTTTCCTATTTATTTTACAGAACTCTTTTATGGCTATATTGGAAGACTAGATTTGATTCCGAGGAGCTCATATGGTTTGGATGCCACATTAAGCTATAGGTCTGTTTTCATAGAGCCTCGGTGCTAAAAAAATTTAAAACTGCAAACCAACTAAAACGCCTATTTACCCTGTACGCACAAAATGTTAAATATAGCAACGAGTTAATTAACCAAAATGGCAATAATTCTGAGTAGACTGATTCTGTTAAATAATGGAAATTATACGGCGAGTTAGAATACATCACTATATTCTGAAAATAAATTATATTTGTCACAGTGAACTATTGTCAATCCACTAATGGAATCTTCAGAATTTAGAATTGAAGCATTTCCATTACTGAATACCTATGAAATCAGTGTGTGTTCGGGGTGTACAAAAAAGCAGTTCCCGTGTACGTTAGAAGCTCCAAATCATCTTTGAAAAGTGACCCGTTATTAGACTTTGCATAATTGTAACAACAGAGACCGAATTTGTAGTTTGACTTGTCACCATTCGTGAACCCTTTTTGTGTGAACCCTATTTGATGAACGTTGCCATTCATTGTCTCCACAAACTTTCGAATACCATCCCATTTGATATACATTTGTATTTGAAATTTTTGTAGATGATTCGTACCCTACGGTCCCCGGAGTTCAACCAGTTCGCAGGAACTTTAAACAGCGGGTCTCCATAGTGCACACACTAGGTGCTAACTGAAATCTCCAATTCCAAACCGTTTCGGAGAAAATGGTTCGTGATCAGACTTTGTACAACTGGAAAAAGTAGAACTTAGCAGATTAATATGCTGTTGATCCACGTTTCGCGCTCAGAACACCTTCGATACGCCGTGGAAGGAAGTCATAGAGGTCATAAATGGTAACAAGTGGAATATTACTCCATTCCGCATGTATTGCATCACATAGTTTCGTGAGACACCAATTAATTAATGTCTGTGGAACGAAGGACAGATGTTCAATTATGTTCGGGTCCGGGGATTGGGCGTGCCAGAAAAAGTGCTCAATTTCATCCTGTTGTTCCTCGAACCCCTCAGTAATTCAATTGGGTGAATGGATGCATTATCATGCTGGAAGGTGGCTGCGTCATTTACAAGAGAATAATATGTGGAACATATTGGAGGCACATGGCCAGCTTAAATGACTACATAATTGCAGGCAGTAACTGGTACACGTCGGCAGAAGATCCAGGTGAAAACCAGGTGTGTAATTGCAGCCCACAGCAGTTACAGTTTCTCATAAGTGGTTTCGCCCGTGCAACTCGACCTCGTAGGTTCATATCATGTTCATATCGCTGCGAACTGTCATTATCGACGCAGAGTGTAGGAGATACTGCTTGAGTTATTCCATCACTTGCAAAGCAGTCACACGACGGTTCTGAGTGACAGTCCGCTTTAATGTCCCGTCGTAGGTGTAATCTTGCCCTGAGTTTGTTGGCCTTCTTCACATTGAACACTATTCTTCGCCATACTCATGACTTTCGTAGACATAGCCGAATGCTAACATTTTACTGTATTAGTTAGAGGTAGCTTATTTTACACTTTTACACACTTCCATTCTACTGCTCCTCATGTAGTACAGAGTTTGCTCTAATACACTACCACCAACAGTATGGGGCCATGGTCTCCGCCTGACCATTTCCAACTCAGATATCTGATATGTTTTGAATTCCAGAGATTCCCATTACATAGTTTTTACATATTTTTATCTGTATCTATCTACTTATACATATATATGGTAGGTGAATCCAAATATTTTGCAATGCATATTAGTAATCAATGAAGAACTTTGAGGGCAGTACATTCTCTACAGTCTTTCCGAAAGACTTATTCCTAACATCATAAGATAGATTATACTCATTGGTAACATATTTGTTTTCAAATAACACTAACTCACTATTATAAATTATAAATGCCTAGAAAACTCATATACATTACGTTGTTGAAATCCAAATTATCGTGACTACTATAGAAGAAATTATCGAAGCTACTGAAATCCAAATTCTAAATAAATTATATGAGATATTACTCATCTACACTCCTAACTTTATCAGAAATACCACTAATTAAAAAAAAAAACATTGATAGAGCAATAATAAAGATTCTGGTAAATTGACATAATGATGATTTAAATAGTGATGTCATACTAGAATTCTCCATAAACATAATACTAGAATTCTCGATGATCAGTAGTCTCCGAACTTTTGGGCCTAAAGGCCTCACCGGCTATTTCACTAACTCCTAAGCACCAAGACCTAGCTAGCTCATAATTAAAGAGCGGGTTTTAAGGTGCAGCACCTTCCCTAAAAATGAAGTTGTTATAAGAACCAAAGTTCAAAACATGTATTTCCGGGCATAAAATGAACGCACTTTTATGCATCTTTTTCGTGAATCTTGCATTTTTTTTTGCTAGATTCATAAAATTTCCCTTTTTGAAACTTCTTTTAATCTTCAGGACCTTTATTGTCCCTTTTTTCTCTCTTTAAAAAAATTGGACAGAACAATATGTTTTATTTTCAATCTAGTTTACACATAACATTCCATAAATTTAAACGCAATCTTGACGGATTTACTAGGGAAAAATTTGAACTAAATTTGGGAAACAATCCTGGCATAGAAACTTTTGCAATGTCAACTGAATTTTCTGTCCATGTGCTTACAAGATACAGTATGTACCACCGGTTTCCGTTGATGTCGAGCGAAGTTTCTCCACATACAAGGATCTCCTGAGCCACAAGCGACAGAAACTAAAATTCGAAAACATAGAAATGTTGTGTATAATCAGTTTCTGAAGACCCAGTAGTATGTAATGGTTTCTCAAGCCACAATATTGCTAAATTAATGTTTTCTTTCTTAAAATACCGAGTTGGTTCTAACCACAATTTTATTACAAGAATGTTGGATGTTGTACAAGTTTGGTATTAAATAAAACAATTTTGCAATTTATGTCCAATGTTTAAAGCCAAGATTATAACAATATTTGCTAGTGTAAGTAATAAAGAATGTTCATGTAACTGTATATTATAGTACTCAATAAAGATGTCCCATTAGAGCCTATCTATCTTCATCTATGCCCTCGGAAAGTATGCGAACTATACTTCGGTCCCACCCTCGCCAACCTCTGACGGAGAAAATTCTTCCTTTGCTTACGGAAAAAAGTGAATGACCTCAGCTGTGCTCACAATTTGTCATTCAATCGTTTGGTCTTGACGAGTGAAGATCGTAGGCTACTTAGAATGGCTAACAAGATAGAGGACAGCGAAGTCCGTGAAACAATTCATTTTGGCAACGCTTCCGCATCTAACAACTTCTCGGCCGCAACAACTTCTCCCTCCTCTTTTGAGGGAGGTACGGGAAATCACATATCGACTCAGCGCCAGAAGGGGTACAGATCAAATAAAAAGGCTCTAGCACCTTTTTGAATGATTTTTCAGCCCCTTTTATTCCCTTTTTCCTACCACATTTTTGCACCTTCAAATCCGGTCCCTACTTATAGTAGCAAGATACTGTATTGCCAGTGCTATCTTGTGCGAAGAGGCAGAATTACGCAAAACGTCCAATATGCTTACTTAGTCGAAGTATACAGCATAGTCTTGTTCAGTAGCGTATTTAGGGGGGGCTTCCGGGCTTAAGCCCCCCCCCCCCGAAATCTTACTTACTATAGTAAAGTATATGAAATCATCATCATAGGTATTCTGCCTTTATTGGCAGGTCACTTGCCGCAGCTGAGAAGCTTCCATGCTCCACGGTCCTCCGCTAACCTTTTCGTCTTCGCGTATGATCTTTCTGTTTTAATATCATCCATTAATTGTAGTCTCCTTCGCCCCCTCCCTCTCTTTCCCGCCACCATACCCTCTAGGACGTCCCTCATGATACAATCTCTTCTTAGGCAATGTCCCAACCAGTTTCTCTTCCTCTTCCTAATAATATCTAAAAGTGTTCTTTTCTCACCCACCATTTCTAACACTCTCTCATTCGTTTTCCGCTCGACCCAACTAACTCTTTCCATTCTTCTCCACACCCACATTTCGAAGGCTTCCAGTCGATTTTCGTCACCCTTACGCAATGTCCACGTTTCCGCCCCATACAGCACAACACTCCACACGAAGCATTTTATGAGTCTTTTTCTCAACTCTTTGTTCAAGGTCCCACAAAACAGACTTTTCTTTCTTTTAAAGGCTTCTTTCGCCATTCCTATCCTTGCTTTTATTTCACGTTCGCATTTCATGTCATTACTAAGAACACTACCCAGGTATCGAAAACTATTCACTTGTTCTATTTTCTCCCCTTCTATTTTTATATTTGACACAGACCCCTTCGTTCCAATCACCATGGCTTTTGTCTTCCTAACATTTATTTTCATCCCATATTCTTCAAAGCCCCTTCTCATTTTTTCTAACATTTTATTGATTTTCTTTTCAGATTCTGCAACAAGGGCCATATCGTCTGCAAATCTTATGCATCTAATCATTCTACCTCCTACCGAAATGCCATCATCATCATGTAGGCTCTTTTTTACTATCTCTTCTAGATAGACATTAAATAGTGTTGGCGAGAGGCAGCATCCTTGTCGAACTCCCCTTCCAATTGTACTCTCTTCCGTCAGTTCTTCCCCTATTCTAACACTTACTTGTTGGTTCATGTATAAGTTTCTTATGAGTCTTCTATCTTTCCATATATGAAGTATATGAAATATCTTGCAGAATTTTCACATTTTCAGGCAAAGCCCTCTCCGAAAGTTAGCAAAGCCCCCCCCGAAAGAAAATCGTAAATACGCCACTGGTCTTGTTCCTAGTAACAGCTGTAGATCATGTTCTGGAAAAGTTCTGCAGTGTGATAGCTTGTCTGGAAGATCCGAGTATTTTCGAATATATTCTACGTATGAGGATGCGTAGTATAAATACGAGATAACCGAGAGTTCAACAATTCCAAATAATGACTACGGAGCCACAAGTGTGATCCGAAAAGTGAAATATAGTGCGACTAGTGTGTTTTGTGACTATATTTGGAATATTTGTGACTATATTTTACCTACCCACAATTAAATACACTCTGTTTCCTAGTGTAAACAGAGTGTATTTAATTGTGGGTAGGTAAAACAAATGGACTCTATTTAGTAAGAACCCCGGACTTGTAGAATATGGCAAGGAAATGAAAAATAGATAGTGAGTGCACAACTTTTAAAGAACAATGGACAATATTAACATTTTGCGATTGAGTCAAGTAATAGAAATTTAGCAATATGTGTAATCTGTAATGAAACAACATCAGTATTCAAAGAATGAAATATAAAATGCCATTACGAGATTCAATATTCACAGAATTACTTAAACTTTACAGAAAACTTACAATTAGAAAAATATGATTTTTTGAGAGGCGGGTATAATTTCAACAATTGTTCTTTAAAAAATAATAAGTGCTGAATAAGAACGAACGACTCATCCTAGTTTCTGCATGACTAATTCAATAGCGAAATAGCAAACCATTAACTGACGGCGAATTAATCAAGGATTGTAATTGCAGAAGCAGAAGAAATATTTCTAGAAAAAACTAATTTATTTAAACACATTGTTTGTCAGCAAACACTGCGGCTAGAAGAATGGATAATGCAGAAAATATATTAACTCAATTGACTGACAAAACTCGACACTTAGCAGGCCCGCAACCAGAGGTGGGCCTGTCCCCCTACACTTTTCGTGGTCTCTCCAGACATCAATACAAATTGCTATTATTAATACAAAAAAACACAATTTAGATGTTTGTAAGGGAATTCTTAATGACTTGACATCCTTAAAATACTCATGCCCCCTCCAAATCTCTGTGGCTGGTTCCGGGCTTGACACTTTGATTCTCTTTGTCCCTGGATGAGTCACCCAATGCTTTAGAAACTGTTCAGGTATTACTTTCGAGGAATAGATAAAAATTATGAAGTGTATGAAGACATTTATAGCATTCACGGCATGACCACTGGTGAAGATATTTTTAAAGTAGTTCAAAATACTGTTCAGAGAAACAATCTTCAATGGGTAAAATAAAATGCATCACTACTGATGGTCAGTGGCGGCGATTGGACGTTAAAAGTGGGTGGCGTGCAAGACATGATCTGAATATTTTAATATCAATCTTAGTTTTCCTGGTTGTTTCACGAAAGGTTGTATAACTAATAGGATACTATATTTTTAAGTTAAAATACTGTATATCGTATTTCATATTTTATTAAGTAAATTGACAAAACCAACGCAAATAGGTACTATACCTTTGTACTCTGAAATAACGAAAATGTAAGAAGAGATTCCTTGCTTATGAACATCTTAAAATTCTGTCTGGAAAATTGTGTAATCAGATTATTTAATAACAAATTTGAAAACCAAATAAATAAAAATAATAATATTAATCATAGTAATGAATAAGGAGTCTTCTTTTGTAGATGCTATACTGAAACTGGGGATAATTGAACAACTTAATTTTTAGTTCCACACATGCAATTAAATGCATGTTATTACTCTTAGAAAATGAAAGACAGTAAATACTACAAGCATATGCTACGACATTTAAAGCAATATTTGCTTTTGCAGCTTCCCGAAACATGTTCGTTGCCATTAGGTGCAGTTCTCACTTTCTTGGAACACATCAAAAGACAACAATACTTAGAATCACTCTACACTCCAGCTATACAAAATAATCTTAAAACCTAAAATTATGTTGAATTCACTAAATTTAATTATATATATATAGTTACACCCCTAAACACACGCCACTTCACTCGTATACTACATTACAAAACAATGGAAAAAGTAGAAGTTGTTTTTTATTACGCTCTTTTTAATCAATATTCCTTACTTTAGAAAGAAGAGAAGACATTTTAGGAATTGTCAATTTTTGTGCAATTAGGGAATAACTTGTGAAATACTTCTTTTTTTGCGAAATGTTCTCTCAATTAGTTTCAAAGCGGTTGACTAACATATTGAACCCTTGTAAGAAGGGGGTATAGAAGCAAAACCTGCTAAATCCATTTTTGAATTTTGTCTGGGAACGAAGAAAAACTGGCGCCCTCATGTTTCCAGAATTGTTGAACATTTTTTTTTGTTGTTGTTGTTTAATGATTGATTTCACTCATTTGTATTAAATAGGGACCTCTAAACAAGAAAATTGTTAAACAATTCTGAAACATAAGGACATCACTTCTTCGTTTCCTGACAAAACTGAAAACTGATTTAGCAGGTTTGGCTTCTATTCCTCTGGATTGAAAGTATGCTCGAATTGTTGTGCTCCGATAGGTTAATTTTTGGGTTGTTTTCCGTCGCACTTAAAACGCAATTCCTGTAACTTTCTTAACTTCACGAGAAGACAACCAATACGTACTCACGCAATGGCAAATGTTACATAGCACCAAATTTTCTTATGAAACAGTAATACATACATAAACTTTATATTTCCAAATGAAACTACAGTATATACATTAATGGGTTGCTTAAAAAAAGTGGGGGGCAACTGCCCCCTTTGCCCCCCTAATCGCCGCCCATGCTGATGGTAGTAAAAACATGTGTGGGAATAATAAAGGTGTTGTCGCTCTCATATCAAAGAACGTAGAAAGTGACGATGGTTCACAACTATTGTTTGTATGTTTCTTCATTCAACAACAGTTTTTGTGTATAAAATACTTGGATATGTCAGAAGTTTTAAAGCCAGTCGTGTCAGCTGTTAATGATGTCAGCTCATATGCGTTCAATCCTAGTCGATTCCACGAGTTCATTGAAGAAATTGGAGAAAGTAATTTATCATATCGTACTGTATGACAATGGCTTCGCTGCGGAAAAGTTCTAAACGGTTTTTGAGCTCCGAAGAATAATCAAAATTTTTCTTGAATGAAAAGAATCGTCCTCTGGCTGAGTTACACAACAGCGAAAGTTATGGAAGTTAACATTTTATGCACATTTAACTAAACTTAAGAACGACCTTGATTTAAAACTACAAGAAGAAAACAAGTTTCTGGCTGATTTATACGCTCATATTAAGTCCTTTCGACAAAACATTGTTTTACTTCAATCCCAAACGAAAAAAAAAATGTTTCACGCAGTTTATTACATCCCAGACATTTAGTCACCTAACTAAAGACTCCATTTTGCAATTGAAGCTTTTCATGCTTTATAAATATTGAGTATCGTTTTTTAAGATTTTGATCCAATTGCAAAGACACCAATATTTTTTTAAAGTAATGCAACGTCTTTACAAGCCCTCGCCCCAGAATTAAAAAAAAAATCATTGTTTGGCAGTGTATATATATATATATATATATATATATATATATATATATATATATATATATATATATATATATATATATATATATATATATATATAATCTTAAGGTTTACCACTGTTAAAATTTTATAACAGTTTTTCCGTCACACAGATTGATCAGTTGCGTAAAATCGTTCGTGGCATTCTTAGAACTTATCCGTATTAAAAAAAATCGCCGAAATGAAATATCAAAAAAATATTTTCAAAGCCAATTTAACTGATAAACATTTGAAGAAGTCGCTGCTGATAATTTCCGCTAGTGAACTTGATCAAAAACTGTAAATAATTGTAAGTGGAAAGTTATATCTACATAAATATCATTAATCATAATTATAATGTCTAATTTTATTATGTGAATTAATCATGTATGTCACTTATTGTGAGATTTTTAGGATAAATATCATATCTTTAATTACAGTTAAAATTTATTTTCATTATGTATGTCAGTTATTGTATTTCTTAATTCGTCGTATAAAAAATTATGATTATTGTTTTTTTTTATGATTAAATTAGTAAATTTTACAATTTAATCATCATAAACTGTGACTGGTCGGATTGATTCTCGTAGACCGTTGTTGACTTGCGGACCGTAGTTTGGAAACCCCTGCGCTAGATCATTTCCAGCAATATAGACCGGTATATTCCCATATACGCTTATTTCGTACATTAAGGTGAATTTACGCTGGATTACAAACATTTAGGTGCATTTACGCCATATATTCTTGTCTACGCCCCATTACATCTCTGATTATAAATTTAAATGAATCCATGTACGCCTAAGGGTGTCGTATTTGTACTGCTGTCATTAGCGTATCTGTAGCGAATAGCAAGTTTGTTGGCTGAATTTGAGTTTAGTAAGTTTTTCAGCACCAAAATTATATCACATATAGACCTACAGCTTAACGTGCGATCTGAATCGCATGTCCTTCCATCAAGTATCTACCCCATCAACGTCTCCCGCGTAAAGGTAAAATATGTTAACCATATTGCCAGCAAGAGCTCTACACTCAATGGTGTGGACTTCTCTACTTGGGAGAAGTTTCAATTTTGAACCAAAAGATCCCTTGGATTGTCCTAACTATATATAAAACTACATGAACTGACATAAAATAACGAATATTTCCGGTTGACGTAGACATTTGAAATTTGGCATGATTATAGCTTTCCGGGATTAACTCAGAGGAAAATTGCCAAAGGTGAATATTTTTAATTTTTATGGGGTCTAGAAAGGGATGAAGAAATTCCATATGTTATTTAAAGGGCCTTGTTTTTGGATGTATAATCTCATGTTTTAGATACTTGGAATTGTAATAAAAACTTGAAATTCAGTAAGTTTGTACGTTTCCGTGAATCATCAAAAATAAAAATTTTTAAATTTAGAGTTGTTTTATGGGGAACGGAAAAGCTTCCTCATTTCATTTATATGTGACACGTTTTACACCCCAAAATTAGTCATCACTTCCTATACGGCTACAAGATTAAATTTGGCATGATTGTAACTTTCCAGGACTAACCGATTGAAAATTGTCAAAAGTGAATATTTTTAGTTTCTGGGGAGTCTAAAGGGGGTATGAAGAAATTCTAACGTTATTTAAATGGGCGTTTGCTATACAAAATCTTATCTTTTAGATAATTGAAATACGAAAAGAAACTTGAATTTCGGTAGAATTGTGCGTTTAAGAGGTGCGAGACCGTAGAGCGAGTAAACAGGGGTAGGTGACTAGCTAACCAAAGGCCAGCCTTTAAATTAATAGTTGTAGTGATTTTGTTAAAATTCGCCTGACATGATGGTAGTTCTTTCACTTTCTTTAAAAAAAACAAAAATGCATTGTATATTTTATAACATTTTAGACTAGAAAACTGGAGAAAATTTTACTTCGTTTCATATTCTGTTTAGCAAGAGTTATTTACTATTGTATTATTTTCCAGAAGTTAACTAAGTACGTAGTTCTAGTTATATATATAGATCTTGATTAGATTTCGTATAAGATTTGGAAAGTTAGTCAATTTACTTTACTTATACTCCTTTCAGAAACTCCTATCTTCGAGTTGAATTGAACATAAATAGCAGGCTATTAATATACATGTTGTTTCACAACACGACATTTTCCTTTACATTGCTTGGCTAGAACTTCACAAATGATAAATGTTTAGAACTCAGTAATATAAATGAAAATGAGATCTCAGAATTCAATCTATATGTGGCATGTTGTTCTTTCCTCTTCAATTTGTCACAATCAATCAGATTGTTACGAGAATATATTGCTAAAGGAATGTAAAGCATGACTACCTCTGCCATAATGGAATGTAGAAGAAAAATATTAGTTTTTTTGTTCATGCTTTAAAAAAGATTGCATATTTTTGTATTCTCTAATAAAAAGTAGTAAATCGGAGCAAACAAGTATTGCTATAATCTAATTTGCTATTTCAATTTTTACATCTGCAAGTTACAGTATATTTGTGTTTGATATTTTTATGTTAGAGTAGAATACCAGTATAATGAAATTTTGTGGGTGTAGTTAAATTTACATGAGAATTGGCTTATTGTAGTATAACAAATTAAATTCAGAGGTTTACAAACCTTACGCGAGGTTAGAATTACATTGAAGTTGCACCATCCGATAGTGACTTAATGTCACATGGTAAATAGTCTATTTGCACACACAACTTTCTTGATAAAAAGTGATGTACGTGCATTAAGAAACATAGATGAGCAAGCGTCAGCAAGCGCAGGAGGTTAGAAGCCCCGCAGGGCTCGTTTTGTTCCACCTTGACCTTCCTGATACCACGTGACATTACGTCACGCTCGGGTAGTGTAACTGCAACGTAAATCTAACCTCACCCAAATTTTGTAAACTTCCGAAGTTAATTTTTTATACTAAAATAAGACAATTCTCAAGAATTCTACACTGAAGGATCTAGATTGCATAAACATGAATTTTTCGATAAACATCTAAAAATACATAATTAAATAATGAAAACGTGTAAGTGTAGCTGTATGAAATGTAGTTGATTGACCTTTATTTATGAATTGTGTGTGAAATTGTTGTATATAGAGTAAAGGGGGGCAAGAGTACGATTCCCTAAAAACGGGGGAATATATTCGCGCATCGCAATAATGCGTCACGTGGAGTTTGATGTTAATTGGCGTATAGTACCTAAACAAACTTGAGTGTGCTGCGGAAAACTACAAGCTATCTAGGTAAGTATTTATGTTTTCCTAATAGTTTGATATAATATTGGGACATATGTACTTAAGGAATAACTTACACAATTTTTTAACGATATCAAAGTACTGTAAAGCATTAGTTTCTAACATATCCATTGTTTGACAAGATGGAGTAAATTGACTTTCTTCCAACAGTTGGCTGTACAACTTCAGGGGAAAATCTATTGTGTAGTTAGGGGGTAAGGGTACGCAGATACCGACGGGGCAAGGATACGCGTGCGTACTCTTGCCCCTTCGTTTTTAAGAAAAAATCCAATTTAATTTACATCTAACAATCAAAAAAGAATGTAGATTCCGTTGTAATAGACAGTGACAGCAAGTGTTACGAATACTGGTTCCCATGTGTAGCCTATAACGTTAAGAATTCTGAAAACTCTGATAGTTTCTCATGTACGAGGGAAAAATTGTTATTTCTAATACCACTCCTTACACAACAATATCTAAAGCAAACTCATCTAATTTTACTTAGCCTGAAGTGAGTAAAATGAATACATAACGCTTGCCATTAGAGACATTGGGCAAGTCAGGAAGACTGTCTTCTGAGCAATCGTAACGCCCCGATCGCGTCAGTAATGCGTCAACATAGTATAAAATTAATACATTTAGGTGAATTATGAATACGACAGGGGGCCTACGATTGCTCACCAGATGATCCTATAAACTTGTCCATTTAGAAGGTGTCTTTTACGGTGTAAAATAAGACTATATATAGAGAGATAGATAGATAGATAGATAGATAGATAGATAGATAGATAGATAGATAGATAGATAGATAGATAGATAGATAGATAGATATAGATCATGGTGCGCAATTATCAGAAGAAAACAAATAGGCGGCTTCTTACAGAACAAGAGTTTACAGAAGCGAGAGAGAGAGAGAGTGGAGTGGGCGAGAGCAAGAGGAGCTGCGATTCAATGTTATCTTCGTAGTTGACAAGCATTCTTTAGAACAAGAAATTGATGAAATAAGCCTAAGTTGGAAAATATACTTTTATAAATGTTCTAAATATTATCTGAGAAATGGAGAACGAATTAGTGGAACATATCACATTACTGGAGCAACTCTTGTATTGATTAACTTTAATGATCTAACAGTAAGAAGAATTGTGTACGATTTTGCTGAACGTAACCAGTTATCCCACCCCTTTAGCCAAAGAATCGAATGGCAGGAAAAGATTGAACAGAGTCTTTCCATCGTAGAATACAACTTGGCCTTCAAAGCTGGTCTGGGAAGAGGTCGTGGTTTTAGCAAGCCACAAATTGAACGCTGTTTTAATAGTCTACAAGATCTTGTAAGAGAAAATGGTTTCCCTCCACAGGAGATCTACAATATAGAGGATCTACATAAATACGATTCCTCATAAAGTTCCCAAACTGTTGTTGACTAAAAGAAAATCAGTTGTGAATAAAATTGTACGTAGTGATCATGGAGTTAGTACCACAACTGTTTGCTGTGTGAGTGCATCTGGTTCCGTTATTCCACCTGCGTTGATATTTTCTAGAGAACGAATGAAATAGGAGTTACTCGATGGAGCGCCGCCGAGTTCTGGGAGAATATCTGATTCTGGTTTCATCAACTTACAACTTTTCGAAGAATGACAGCATCATTTACAACAAACATGTCTGATCGTATCCGGTCACGAAAAAGGTATTGTTACATCTTGACAATTAGTCCTCTCACATTTCAATCGAGGTGATTTATTTCTGCAGGTAAAATGGGATTGTGATGTTAAGTTTACCACTCCATACCAGCCTAAGTTGCAACCGTTAGATTGCTCCTTGTTTGGCCACTGAAATCCTGGTATCCAACAGTGTGTGACATCCATTCCGCCTAATTACACAATTCCAAGTTGCGATTTTGTTCACTGAGGCTTATTACAAAGATGCAATCATTAGTAATGCAGTGTCCAGCTTTCAAGAATGTGGAATTGTCCCACTGAACCCAGATGTGTTCACTGAAGATTTTCTTCCTTCTACTACAGTATTGATGTCGTAGACCTAAATGTAGAAGCCAGCTCTAAAGATGAAAGCATTCCTGAAGCAACGAATCAAGCAGAAGACCCGAATAGAGTCCAAAATCTTTCATCGGAAGATTCACTGGAAGTACACTGGAACCCATGCAGTGCTTCCACATCAAACACTCCTCTGTCAGTTGCTTGTTCTCCATCTGTTACCAAACCTTCAGCTACTAATGCTGGATTCTCACTACAAGCATGCAGGAGTTCATGCGAACTGTCCATTTCAAACATTCCTCTGCCGGTTGCTCATTCTTTCTCATCTGTTACCAAATCTTTAACCAGTAATGATGGATCCTCACTAGAAGCAAGCAAGAGCTCATGCAGACTCTCTTCTTCAAACACTCATCTGCTGGTTGTTCGTTCGTCTGTGTCCAAACCTTCAACCAGTAAATCTGGTCCTTTACTGGAATTAAACGGGAGTCACATCATACACTCTTCTGGTGGTTGTCAGTCCTTCTCTGTCTGGCACCAAGCCATCAACCAGCAAATCTCTATCTTCTTGAGGTTAATCTGAGATTCTGACATCCTTTTCTTTCAAACAGAACTTACTTCTGAAATGGCTCTCTGCAAACACCAAGGCAAACGTCAACTTGCACCAAAGAAAACTACAATCAAAGACAACTCCTCAGGTCAATGAGAAACTAGTGTACGAGTGTCCATTATTCAATATCATCTACAGCGATCCTCCAACAGAAGATTCGATCCAGTGAGCAATATGCAATGAATGGTAGCATGAACAATGCACATTATATGCAGAAGTGGGCACCTTCATCTGTGACAAACCTTCTGCTACTAACGCTGGATTGTCACTACAAGCGCTCAATTGTTAATGTTCAAGGAGTGGGCACAATTGTTAATGCTCATTTGGGCGCGTATTCTTGCCCCTTTGATTTCGTACTCTTGCCCCACATACAGGGGCAAGAGTACGAATTTGAATACTTTCATTTTAAGAGTTCTAGTTTTCCAAGCATAGAGATATACAAAAGTTGAGATCACATTTCTTAAAGCAAAGTTCAAGTTTTGTGTTAAATGTAAAAGTTTTCCGATGTAGCTATTTTTTTTACCAAAATATATAAGTTTAATTGAAATTTGCGTACTCTTGCCCCCTTTTCCTATAAGTGCACGAGTTAAGTAATTTTTAAGGGTGAAAAGTTAGGTTAAAATGATGACATACATACTTTAAAAAATCCTTAATGATTGAAGTTCTTTTAATACTTTTTAAAAAAATAAGAGAGAATATATCAGGGCTACGACTTACTTTCTTATCTTTTGTTGCACGAATCCAAACAAAAGACAAGATTTTCCATCTTATCCGGGATGTACTTGAACCTGAACCTACAAAATGGGAGTGATGTATATATTTCCTGAAAGCTTTTGTCAAAGTAAGATCAAAACCGGTTACCAAAATTGGGAAGGTCTCATGCATTCGGCTTGCGGGCAGTACTTTACTCATTTTTAATAAGATCTTTAAGTCTGTCTATAAAGTCCGTTGCAACCCCTAAAATCTGAAACAGTGAGACAGATATAAAAACAGAAAAACATGTCTTTTATCATTTCAAAAGTACAATGTATTAAAGTAAAATAAATTGTCCCAGCGTCCCCCACAGGATCCCAGACGGGGTCCAACTCAAAATTTTTAAATGGAAAGGGAGGTCTACTTGTATATCGTATGAAGGTTGGTGTTAAATGAAAGAAGATAAATGAAGTCTCAACTCTCTACGATACGCCTATGCAAAATCGATAAGTGTTTTACTACGACTATAAGAGAAAGATTTTCATGACGCTGATTTATGGGGAAAACTGACATTATACGGCTTAATATTTTTGATGTAATTGATTTGATTCTATATACTTTGAAAGTAGAATGGTTATTGTAATACGCATAATTATATATATATATATATATATATATATATATATATATATATATATATATATATATATATATATATATATATATATATTAACTACATTTATTGCGTAATTATACGCATACTTATATATATATATATTAATTAATTACATTTATTGCTTAATTATATATATTATTTAACTATATTTATTAAGGTTAACAAAGTATAAAAAAACGGCTGCAAATATTTAATTTTTTTTTCTTTAAAAAAAAGAAAATAAGATAGAAGATAGTTTTTATTATTTTACGGCCATATACGGGAGAAAAATAGCGAATAAGCATGTAAGTTTTGTGTTTTTTTTATGAAATTTTAGACTGTAGTGTTTTTATTACCCTGGAGAGAAATTTTAATATAAATAATTTAGTGACTAATACAAAACAGACCATTTATTTATTTTAAGATTGTTATTTGTAGCTTGTTACTAAGGCACTTTTAAGAAAATAATTATAGATATAACAGACGAATTGCGGTTTTAAACCGTGGGTAAACCATTTTTTAAAACTAGCTAACATGCACACAGTTTAAATTAACTGGGGACAATATTAATAGAAACAAAATGTTTAATACGTTGTTAAATTTATAAAAGCAATAAGTACGCAAAATTTTAAAATATAAATAAAGCTTTGTTATTAAGAGCGTATAATAAAATAGATAATATTGCCGCGAGAGGGATAATACTATTTAGTAATGAGACGAGCGAAAATAATAATGAGCTATATAATAAATTATTAAAGTTAGACGCGTAAAAATGTGGCAATAGTTAAACACATGTTTGAAAGAAATTGCCCAACGCTGTGAATTTGATACTTTGCTTCGGAGAAGAAGAAAAAACTACCTAAAATTGGCTACGTAAGGGGTCCAGAATGGCTGGCCATGACAGTAGAAAAATATTTTAATTATTTAACACATAAGCGAAAACACAAACCGTATGGTGATAGAAAAGTAACACGACTAAGTTTTGTGGTTATTTTAAGAAATTTTTTTAAGACTTTTTGGCGTTTTTTAATATTTATTAAGACAAGTAACATGTACTACGAGGAGACCTAGTCCCCAAGAGCGGTTAGTTTGCAGCTGCAAGAGAGAGAGAGAAAAAAGAAAAGGTTTTTGAAAAGCAACCCTAAGAAAGAAAAAAACATTACAAAACAAGAAACGTAAAAAGATGAGGGGGTAAAAATTAACACAGGAAGAAAAGTGGGGGAAATTTTTTAACTAAAATTACTGTAATACGTAACAATAATTAAAATTGAATATATTTTATACGCAAATTTAAATAAATAAATGGAGCATTATTTTTTAATTATTTTTTATGTTTGTTTGTTTGTTTTTTATTTTTATCTATATGAGATTTATATATTACGTATAATTATATAAGTATTAACAGCATTAATTAAGTGCTAGGCAAAAGATTATTTTTAAACTAGTTAAAAGCTGTACATTATTTGTAAAATATTTAAACTAAAATACCATTATTATTATTATTATTATTATTATTATTATTATTATTATTATTATTATTATTATTATTATTATTATTATTATTATTATTATTATTATTATTACTGGTAACTAGTATTTTACATAAAAAATTGTTAAAAAGGAGGATCATTTTAGTTGTGTATAACATATTTAAGTAAATATAAACATTTTATAGGGTTAACATAATTATCATTAGTCTTATTTAACCAACAAATATAATTATTAACACTATTAGTAATAAAAATATTTTTATTTAACATTATTAATACCACCATTATTATATTAAAATAAAATTTTTATAAAAATATAAATATTCGTATTTTAGTAAGTAACGTTTGAGAAAATTAAATTAAATTGTTACAAAAAATATAATATTTAATAAATTGGATTTAATAAATAGTAAAATTTATATTTAAAAATAAAATAATTTCATAAGGCATTTACATTTGTTACTGGAGGATTATTTAAAATTGGTAGCGCGGCAACCTCAGCGGCGTGTCTCTGGCTAAAGAGGGTAACTTTGAAAAAAAAGGGGAGGTTTTTTTAAGAAACAGGAAAAAACCAATGAAAAGAGAGGGTGGTCAAGAAAAAGGAGAAAAACCAATAAGACAGAAAATGGAACTTAATGAAACAAAATAAAAAGAACAATTATTGGTTAGATTAGACAAGGGGTGTGTCAAAATGTAAAAAAAAATTGGTCAAGGGGTGTGTAAAGGACAAATAAAAAAGGAAAAACAAAAATAAATAAATAATTAGTGTAAAATGATAAAAGAAGAGAACAGAAAGAAAACAAAAAAGTTTTTTAGTTAGGTTGAGAAAGTTAAGTTGTTAAAATTATTGAACTGCGAAGTCCAGACTGAATTTAGGGGTAACAACCCGTATAATAATACATTTTTGCGCCCTGAGCGGTGAAAAACAGTTTTAGTGGGGCAAGTAGTGGTAGAAATGCGGGAGGCCGCAAGAGTACGCTATTTTCGGGCGGTGACAAAAGGACAGTAGTTACAATTCCATCTTATAACATAAAACAGATAATAAGTATAATAGTTTAGTCAACGTATTATACAAGTGCAACATTGCCTGTAGTAATAAAACTCCGTAAATGAAATAAGCGTTTGGAACTCTGCGGACTTTTCAAGAGTGTAAACCATCTGAAACTTTCCGGGGAACGAGACAACAAAGCCACACGGAGACCTTCCAGGGAGACAGCAGAGCTGGAGATAGCAGAGCTAATTTACTAAAAGAAAAGGAAGATGTTCAATGGACAATAATCAAAAAGGAGGTAAAGTGGCAAACATTTCATTAACTGCATTTTAAGTGCAGTGCGCAATAAAGCTAAAATTCCAAATAACACACCCTCGATTTAAAGTTATTTATAATTTAAGCAAAATTAAATTTCCTCCTTTTTGTTTTGCAAAATAAATATAATTATTGGTATTTAAAAAAAGGCCAACTTATATTATTCTTGTGTTGGGTGAAGTATAAAATATTTTCAATCAACTTGTAAATTCAATCAGAGTTAAATACAATTCTGCAATTAATATAAAGTTAATATTCTATAAATAACATTTATCATTCAACATCGTAATAACTGTATGCATATTTATAACTTTTATTTTATTTCTCATTTCAATTATTAAAATAGCTAAAAAAATGGAGTTTTCATTAACCAAAATTTATTATTAAACAAATAAACAATTATAATACAAGTAACTTTAAATAAAAAGCTAGCAGCAAACAAAGGCTCAACAAAAGCCCGAGGCCACGAAACCCTGAGATAAGAGTAAGTAATATTTTAACTTTAAAGTTTCAGCAATATTTTCACATTTATTACGCAATACGCTTCCAGCCAGCGCGGCCCATTTCTTTTACACATGGCGCTTCCATCTTTGGGGCCAATAAGCTTCTATGCAAAGTGTTTGGTATTAGTTTTCCCTCTTAATCTTTTTGGCCTAAGTTGTTAAAAAAAAGTTGGTCCTTTTCTTTAGCAAAAGTCACTTCTCAACGTCCAGTACCCCGTGTGTAGGATTTTGTTCGTAATTTCTTAAATAAGTAGCATAATTTCTAATAACTTTGGTATTGATGCAAAGTTGATTTTCTCAGATATACTTACTATTTAAGTATTATTTAAGTGCTATTTAAGTTGTATAAGTGATTTACAAATTGAAATTTTGTCATTTTTTCTCATTTTTCTCTGCTCTTTTAAAGAGATAGTGCTTTATTTGTTTATTTCGTTAAACTTGATTAGAACAAAATGTTGCGTAAGCCTAAAAAAGTACGCGAACAGCGAACTCAGAAACGGTCAGCTAAGAAAACTAGCAATTTAGTTTGTAAAGGAAGGAATGAACTACACAACATGAATCAGGCAAATAGTAGTCAGGGAAGTAGTGGTCTCAGGTTCAAAGCTAGTAGTTGTGTGGAGAATAGTAACTTTACGTTAGATAATTCGGTTGGCCAGGGATTAACTTTACTTAATTTAGCGAATATTTTTCGACAAGGTATTGCTAAATTGGAAAAAAAGTTGGATGACGCAGTACAAAACCTAAATTGTAAAATAAATAGTGTGCAAATAAAATCAAAAAATTAGTAGAAACTCAATGGGTCAAGTTACGGGAGTTTTGTTGTATGCAAACAAAAGGTTACGAAAAAAGCTAATTAAACGTTTCAACACCATAGTTCGCGAAAATACAAGTGCTATGAGGGAAAAGCAAAATTCGTTAAACACGCAAATTAGTTCCATAAGAGAGCAAGTAAAAACTTTGCAAAGAGATTGTTGTTTTGTACAATCTGAAATCAGGAGTTTGAACGTGTTGCCAGTCATACGCGCGGACGATTCAAATCTTAGTAACCATAGTAATAACATAACACAAACAGTTGGTAATCCGCCTTCATTATGTCAAGATAGCAACGCAAATATTTTCTTACATAAAAACCTCAAACTCCTTATATTTTATGGTAGTGAACACGAAGTACAGGCCTTTAGCTTCATTCACGAGTTAGAAACATACCTGCATTTAACGCAGACACCGCCCGAACAAATGGTCAGTGTCAGTGCACACTCATTACGTAATGACGCAGCTTCTTGGTACAAAATAGTGAAACAAAATATTTCGTCTTTTGAGGAATTCGATGCAGCATTTATTTCGGAATATTTGGGGGAGGACAAAATGATCAATGTACAAGCGGAAATATTAACATCCCGGTACCAACCTAACTCCGGAAAAAAAAATTAACGGAGTATTTTACGAAGATCTTACAAAAAAATAGTGTTTTAAAACACCGCTGGATAACAGGACACTTATAAAAGTGGTCAGTAGGCAAATGCCGTATAATGTAAGTCGGGTATTAATAAGTGCTCAACCACAAACCAAAAGTAAATTACTAAAACTACTCCGTAAATTACAAAAAATTCCCACCCATGGTGGAGGAGGGAGTAATCAAAACAATGCGCCTCAACAAAGAGGACATATAAATCACGTACAATATCAAAAAACTAACAGAGAGAATGGGATGAACTCAAATAATTCTCGTGATTTTCCGCGTTCCGCTAATGCAAACAACAATTATAAAAGGCAACCGCGTAGGGAGGACGATTATCAGACAGGGCATAGCAGGAATGAACAAAGAAATGTCAGGAATGGGGGGAGAGAAAACCAGTCGCAACATGATAATCAAAATCGGTTTTCAAATAATGGTTGAGGCATTGAGGTCAATCATGTACAACATGGAAAACAAGAGAACAGGAATTATGATCGCGATCCAAATAGTAGAAAGAACGTATCACGCGAAAAAAAATGCCCAGGGAATATTTGCGGGAATCGATCCGGGACCGCCGCAAAACACAAACAGAGCGTAACTAACGAGACCGCAACAGCAAAATACCCTGGGGGAAGAAATTAATCAAACCATGATATTAGATTTAAAAAAATCAAACCAAAAAAATAAGATTAATACCAAAAGAAATAGAAAAACTTGTTTAAAAACAAGAGAGCATATAACTTCAATTTTTGATAAACTCATTACCGAGAATGCGGAAATTCCCAGGCAACAAAATGTTTCAATGTTGGCAGAAATAAAAGGGGAAATTGGAGAAATAGCTGTAAAAATTCTTTGTGATACGGGCGCGAGCATTTCTTGTTTGAGTGAGACCCTATGGTCACAAATATTAGAAAAGGATCCTAAAGTACCACATTTAAAACCCGGTGCCTTAAAGATTCTTTCTGCTTTTGGTACGAGAGTTGCATAAGTTATAGCACAAACGTTTTTGTCAGTTAAGATAGGAGGAAAACATTTTGATGTTATAGCGCTAGTAGTGCGTTCTTTGGTTAGACCATTTATTTTAGGGGGGACTTTCTTTAAAAAATATAAGGCTGTAATGGATTATCAGCATGGTCTGTTAAAATTAGAGAATGAAAAAAAGGTAGTTAGTGTCCCTTTCGTTCAGGAGGATACGTCTGAAGTGGTAAATATTTTAAATAAACTTACCCTTGTGTTCAAAAAAAATACAAAACGAAGCAAAATTATTGCCCCTTAAAAATATAGAGGAATTCAATCCCTGAACCTCAAAGGGAATGGAACCCATAACATTAATAACAAACATAAGCAAAATGGGAAGTTATTATACTAACATGGACCAAAATAACGGTAAAAAAATTAAATGTAGTATGATTAAAAATGTAAAGGGGGGAGGAGAGAACAGTGTTGCCAACCCCTATTTACCATTGGAATGCGCGCAAAATATGGGAAAAAAAGGAAAATTAATGTAATAATGAACTCCTTCTGTCCACATGAGTATAATAAATATAATAAGTTGTGTTTACATAACACGTCTTTACCCAGCCAAGGGGCGAGGGTAGTTAGTAGTAAAATGTTGCGTTTCAACGAGTTAGATAGTGATGTTTGTCCCACCGGATCGTGTATTCCTGTCTTGGCAACATCTATTACTAGTAATATCAATTGGTCCAAAGTTCCCACAAGGGCTACCCCTGAACAAATTCGCAAACACGTTATGGAGGCAAAAGATTTAACTACCAAACAAAGGCAGCAGTTGGAAACACTGCTAATGTCACACCAAAAAGTTTTCAACAATAAACTAAAATTATTAAAAAAATATAAACACCAAATAAAGCTCACAAACCACAAGCCATTTCAAGCAAAATTCTACCCATACCCTTTTAAATATAGGAAGCAAGTGAATGAGGAAGTAAAAAAATTATTAGCTTAAAATATAATAAAAAAAACAAAATACTAAATATACGTCACCTCTTGTAATTATCCCAAAGAAAAACTCTGAAGATATAAAAATTTGTTTAAATATGCGTAATGTAAATGGGCGAATACGCAATATGAGCGATATTCCTTCTCAGCCTTTTGAAGTACTACAAAAGTTTGAAGGAAAAAAAATTATTAGTACATTTAATCTTTCGTGTTTTTTCAATCAAATTTCAGTGCGAAAAAAGATAAAAAAATTCTTAGGTTTTGTGCATGGTGGTCAATCGTATGTATATAAAAGATTGTGTTTCGGATTAAAAACAGCAGTATCCTAGAGTATTAGAGCACTAAAAACAGTATTAACAAATAAAATTAATAAGTTTTGCGAGGCGTACATAAATGATGTCATATGTGGGTCAAATTCGTTTAAAAACCATTTAAGACACTTAGACATTGTGCTGGAAAAATTAGGAAAGGCAGGCCTAACAATAAAGCTATCAAAATGCAAATTTGCCAGGCATATAGTGCCTATATTAGGCTATATTTTAACTCCTTCTAAAATCGAAAAGAATCCTCAAAAAATACAAACAATAAACAAGTTCACTCCTCCAAAAAATGTAAAACAGCTGAGGTCTTATCTAGAATTCCTTAATTTCTACAGGGCGTTCCAAAATAAATATGGAAATTTAGTCTCGCCACTTTTGCCACTTTTGCGCAAAAAAACACCATTCCGCTGGACTCCTAAATGTCAAACGGCATTTAAAAACATTTAAAAAGCATTTTCAAAGGAGGTCACACTAAATCGTCCTATGATGAATAAATTGTTTTATTTAGCAGTTGATGCAAGCAGTGTTGCCATCGAAGCACAATGTTTCCAGTATAATGATAATGGGGACATTAGAATAATAAAATTCGCTAGTCAAACGCTAAATAAACATAAAATTCACTATACAATTACCAAGCTCAAATTTTTATCACTAATATATGGCATATCAAAATTCAGAGTGTACCTAGTTTCATCAAAATTTATTGTGTTGTCTGACCACGCGGGGCTTAAATTTATTTTAAAGTATAAACTAAAAATGCTAGGCTCTCCAGGTGGATATTAGCCATCCAAAACCTGAATTTTAAATTCCGGTTTGTACCTTCAAACCAAAATATATCAAATTATCTTTCAAAATACCCAATCAATTCTGATTCTGAAAGTTATAAAATAAATCAAAATCCAATTTCGCCTGAGGTGGTGGCTGAGTTAACCTGTCGAATACCAGGCGAGTTACGCAGACAGTTAGCTAATTTGTCGACACTGCAACAAAACAACGAGGACCTAAGTGAAATATTAAATGAAATAAAAAACGGAAGGAAACAACAGAGCAAGTACTATAAATATTTTGTACAAAATGGGTTGTTATGTAAAAAAGATAATAAGGGGACGCGAGTTTGTTTGCCCAAAAAAATTAAACTTCCTGTAATAAAATATTTTCACAATTTAAAACATTTTGCATACAAAAAAACGCTGGCTTCAATTAGTGAATATTTTATATGGCCGGAAATAAGGAAAAAAATCAAACAGTTTGCCGCTTCGTGTAACATATGCCAAAAATCAAGGTACCCTCAAAAATACAAAGCAAGCCCATTAAAGCCCATCGTTACAACGGGCGTGGCCCAATGTGTAAGTTTAAATTTCATAGGGCCATTGCCGCGTGGAAAAGGAGGTGTTCAGTATTGTGCAATGTTTTGCAATATCTTTAGCAAATATGTAGTAATATATCCTTTAAAAAGGGCAACTACAGAAGCTGTATTAAACAAACTGAAAAATAAATATTTGCTCGTCAACCCAGGGGTGCAAATCATTCTCACGGATCGGGGACAAAAGTTCCTAAGTAGGAAATGGAAAAATGGATTAGCGAAACTAGGAATCAAACACAAAACTACTACACCTTATTATCCTGCTGGAAACCCAATAGAATCTTGCAACAAAACTGTAGGACAAATTTTAAGAATTCTGTGTCACGAAAAACATACCAAATGGCCATTATGTGTTAACTTTGCAGCCAATTGCATAAATTTAGCTGTTCATAGTTCCACGGGGCGCACGCCCTTTGAGTTGCATTTTAACAAAAAAAACAACAAACGAGCTTTACAAAATTCTAAAATTAAAACCGCCCCCTAAAAACACACAAATAAAAATAAAACTAGTTCGTACCAAACTAAGGAAAAAGGCAGAGCAACGTAAGCGTGCGTTTAACCAATCACACGCTCTTGTAACTTATAAGTTGGGACAGAAGGTTCTTTTACAAAACTTTCACCATTCAAATGCCTCAAAAGGCGTAACAAAAAAGCTCCTATTAGTTTACCTCGGGCCGTACCTAATTTCCAGAGTCATAAATCCCAACGCATACAAACTCACAGAGGTCAATTCTGGCAAAGTAGTAGGCGTATACAATGCCATTCACTTGAAAAAATATATCAAAAGGCAAGAAAAATAAAAAAGAAAAAACAAACGAAAAATATACATATATGTAGAAAAAAACAAATAAAATACCCAAGTTAGTTACGATTTTGTATCATTTCTTTAGTGTAAATAAAAAAAGGGATGTAAATGTTTAGAAGTAGGAACAGTGTTGCAAAATCACGTTTTCTCATTTTCACGCATTTTCTAAAATGATGAAAAACTGAAAACGTAAGGGGGGAAATATGTAATACGCATAATTATATATATATATATATATATTAATTAACTACATTCATTGCGTAATTATACGCATACTTATATATATTAATTAACTACATTCATTGTTTAATTATATATATTATTTAATTATATTCATTAAGGTTAACAAAGTATAAAAAAACGGCTGCAAACATCAAATTCTTTTCTCCTTTTTTAAAAAAGAAAACAAGACAGAAGATAGTCCTCATTATTTTACGGCCATACACGAGAGAAAAATAGGGAACAAGCATGTAAGTTTCGTGGTTTCTTTCATGAAATTTTAGACTGTAGTGTCTTTACCACCCTGGAGAGAAATTTTAACATAAACAATTCAGTGACTAATACAAAACAGACCATTTATTTATTTTAAGATTGTTACTTGTAGCTTGTCACCAACGCACTTTCAAGAAAATAACAATAGATATAACAGACGAACTGCGGTTTTAAACCGTGGGTAAACCATTTCGCAAAACTAGCTCACATGCACACAGTTCAAACTAACTGGGGACAATACTAACAGAAACAAAATGTTCAATACGTTCTCACATTTATAAGAGCAATAAGCACGCACAATTTTAAAATATAAATAAAGCTTCGCCACTAAGAGCGTATAATAAAATAGATAACATTGCCGCGAGAGGGATAATACTATTTAGTAATGAGACAAGAGAAAATAATGAGCTATATAATAAATTATTAAAATTAGACGCGTAAAAATGTGGCAACAGTTAAACACATGTTTGAAAGAAACTGCCCAACGCTGTGAATCTGACACTTCGCTTCGGAAAAGAAGAAAAAACACCCAAAATCGGCTACGTAAGGGGTCCAGAATGGCTGGCCACGACGCTAGAAAAATATTTTAATTATTCAACACATAAGCGAAAACACAAACCGCATGTTGACAGAAAAGTAACACGACTAAGTTTTGTGGTCATTTTAAGAAATTTTCTCAAGACTCTCCGCCGTCTCTCAATATTTATTAAGACAAGTAACATGTACTACGAGGAGACCTAGTCCCCAAGAGCGGTCAGTCTGCAGCCGCAAGAGAGAGAGAAAAAAAGAAAAGGTCTTTGAAAAGCAACCCTAAGAAAGAAAAAAAACATCACAAAACAAGAAACGTAAAAAGATGAGGGGGTAAAAATAAACAGGAAGAAAAGTGGGGGAATTTTCTTAACTAAAATTACTGTAATACGTAACAATAATCAAAATTGAATATATTTTATACGCAAATCTAAACAAATAAATAGAGCACTATTTCCTTAAAAAATTTCCCTATGTCTGTCTGTCTGTCTGTCTGTCTGTCTCTCTCTATCTCTATGTATATGAGATCTATATATTACGTATAATCATATAAGTATTATCAGCATCAATTAAGTGCTAGGCAAAAGATCATTCCTAAACTAGCTAAAAGCTGTACATTACTTGTAAAATATTTAAACTAAAATACCATTATTATTATTATTATTATTATTATTATTATTATTATTATTATTATTATTATTATTATTATTATTATTATTATTACTGGTAACTAGTATTTTACATAAAAATTGTTAAAAAGGAGGATCATTTTAGTTGTGTATAACATATTTAAATAAATATAAACATTTTATAGGGTTACCATAATTATCATTAGTCTTATTTAACCAACAAATATTATAATTATTAACACTATTAGTAATAAAAATATTTTTTATTTAACATTATTAATACCACCATTATTATATTAAAATAAAATTGTTATAAAAATATAAATATTTGTATTCCAGTAAGTAACGTCTGAGAAAATCAAATTAAATTGTCACAAAAAAATATAATATTTAATAAATCGGGTTTAATAAATAGTAAAATCCATATTTAAAAATAAAATAATTTCATAAGGCATTCACATTTGTCACTGGAGGATCATTCAAAATTGGTAGTGCGGCAACCTCAGCGGCATGCCTCTGGCTAAAGAGGGTAACTTTGAAAAAAAAAGGGGAGGTCTTTCTTAAGAAACAGGAAAAAAACCAATGAAAAGAGAGAGTGGTCAAGAAAAAGGAGAAAAACCAATAAGACAGAAAATGGAACTTAATGAAACAAAATAAAAAGAACAATTATTGGTTAGATTAGACAAGGGGTGTGTCAAAATGTAAAAAAAAATTGGTCAAGGGGTGTGTAAAGGACAAATAGAAAAAGAAAAACAAAAATAAATAAATAATTAGTGTAAAATGATAAAAGAAGAGAACAGAAAGAAAACAAAAAAGTTTTTTTAGTTAGGTTGAGAAAGTCAAGTTGTCAAAATCATCAAGTCGTGAAGTCCAGACTGAATTTAGGGGTAACAACCCGTATAATAATACATCTTCGCGCCCTGAGCGGTGAAAAACAGTTTCAGTGGGGCAAGTAGTGGTAGAAATGCGGGAGGCCGCAAGAGTACGCTATTTTCGGGCGGTGACAAAAGGACAGTAGTTACAATTCCATCTTATAACATAAAACAGATAATAAGTATAATAGTTTAGTCAACGTATTATACAAGTGCAACATTGCCTGTAGTAATAGAACTCCGTAAATGAAATAAGCGTTTGGAACTCTGCGGACTTTTCAAGAGTGTAAACCATCTGAAACTTTCCGGGGGAACGAGACAACAAAGCCACACGGAGACCTTCCAGGGAGACAGCAGAGCTGGAGATAGCAGAGCTAATTTACTAAAAGAAAAGGAAGATGTTCAATGGACAATAATCAAAAAGGAGGTAAAGTGGCAAACATTTCATTAACTGCATTTTAAGTGCAGTGCGCAATAAAGCTAAAATTCCAAATAACACACCCTCGATTTAAAGTTATTTATAATTTAAGCAAAATTAAATTTCCTCCTTTTTGTTTTGCAAAATAAATATAATTATTGGTATTAAAAAAAGGCCAACTTATATTCTTGTGTTGGGTGAAATATAAAATATTTTCAATCAACTTGTAAATTCAATCAGAGTTAAATACAATTCTGCAATTAATATAAAGTTAATATTCTATAAATAACATTTATCATTCAACATCGTAATAACTGTATGCATATTTATAACTTTTATTTTATTTCTCATTTCAATTATTAAAATAGCTAAAAAATGGAGTTTTCATTAACCAAAATTTATTATTAAACAAATAAACAATTATAATACAAGTAACTTTAAATAAAAAGGTAGCAGCAAACAAAGGCTCAACAAAAGCCCGAGGCCATGAAACCCTGAGATAAGAGTAAGTAATATTTTAACTTTAAAGTTTCAGTAATATTTTCACATTTATTACGCAATACGCTTCCAGCCAGCGTGGCCCATTTCTTTTACATTATCTAGGACAAAATGTGCAGTTTAAACTGAGATGTAGATCAGAGTAGTTCGTTAAATGCTCTCCCACTCACAATTGAATTCTAAAAAATCACATGTAGTACGTAGTCAGTAGACCAAGGATTAGAGCAATTTAAGCTATTCTTTTCATCGATGCACATAAAACCTACTATATCCTAGGCTTGAACTGTTAGTTTTGAAAATGTAAATATTTACAATGCACTTCATATTTAACATTGTATCAATCCTCTTTAGAGTTATTTATTTAAATAACGAATAGAAAAGAAAAATGAAGAAAGGATAACCTGCTACATTGGTTGAAGATACTACTACTACTACTACTACTACTATTACTTTTATTATTATTATTATCATTATTATTATTATTATTAATATTGTTATTATCATTATTATTATTATTATTTACTTATTTATAACATAGCCCTATTTTTGCTAGGGAAAAATTGAAAAATACTTGTGCCTCACAAGTATTGTAAGACGCCAGATATTGATTTAATAGCAGAGAATTTGGGAATTTGAAAATTAAAATTCTACTGAAATCCTGACTCAGAAAAGAACATAACCTACGTATTTGTTCACGCGCTTCCTTATTAAAATACTATACAATTAAAATTTCCGTAACGTGAATTTTTCTCCCATTAGAAATATCGTTTATCTTCTTTCAAACATCGGCATCATCAATAGCTATAAAACCAACAATATAATGTTATTGCAAAATAAATTATGAAGGCAGAGATAAGTAGCGAAAAGAAACGCTTAAAATAGGAAATTATCAACAATTCATAATTTCATTCCCCCTTCATATCTGTTATTCTGTACTGCAGTTATTGCGATATTCTCAAAATTAGTTTTCTCGATTTTTGTGACTTTAAAATTGCGTATTGTATGCGGGTAAAATTGGTATAAAATTAGTCATACGTAAGAAAAAGTGTGGTTTTACATAACGAGTTCAGTGCAGAGCGAATCAAAACCACTTTTTGGTCATGTCATTTTATACCCATTTCATTTTTAAGGCCTCTATGTGTGATCCTTTTCTGAGCTTAAAGATTCATGTTCATATGTCTTCTTATATATGAAATGGATATAAGGCTCCGGCAAAAAGACCACCCGTATTTGAATAGGGCACTATGTGACTTGTGATGGGGATACGGCGGCGGAGAAGGTATCGATTGATAGCGGTGTACGTGCTACTTTCAGTAGTAGCAATGGCATGGCACGGCGAGCACCGTTTGTTGTGGAGGAGTGTATTGGTAATGGTAGTACTGTGATTACTATTCAACGGACATTTCACATTCGGTTGGGAATGATTCTGTTCCGGATTTAAAAAAAAATCTATTCAAGTTTGGCTAACAAACTTAGTGCAACAAGTTCTGCACTGAGAAAGAATCACCAGGTCGACCTTGGAGCGTGACACGCCGAAAAATGTGGTGTGTGTGAGAGCGTCCCTCCAGTAACCTTCAACAATACTACGAACAACCTTTCAGCTCGTAGGGTTCTTGGAGAATGGGCATCGTTGGAGCCAATGTTTGCCTGGTATAGAAATCTCTATCATTGGCTTCACATACTTGTAATTATCTTTATCGAAGAAATGGTAATCTGGAACAGACTGTACCCTATTTATAGTTTTTCGATGCGTATCCTATGACGGAATTAAACGGATCAAAGGTGAAGAAATGATTTAAAATGTACCCCAAAATAGAGTATTTCATGAACTCCTAATTTAGGAAGATGAAATGCGATATTTTAAACTCACTTTCGGACATAAACTTATGTAGAAAAATTGCACAGAAGCATATAACGTTCAATCTGAAAAGAAAATACTGTGAAGGTTAGACATCCCTAGCACCTCTAGTGAAGTGGGAAGTAGGTGACGTCAAAATAATCAAAACTTCGATATTAGTGTCGAATCCATAGTTTCTTTAGTCTGTGAGACGAATATTGTAACTTCCGACCGACTACGTCAAAGTCGTGAAGGAGAAGGTGAGATGGAGGTGTGTAATGCCTCTGTTAGAAACGATCTAAATGATTGCCGAATCCATAGCTTTCGTGAACACTAAGTTGATTGATGACATTTCCGATAAAATGTAAGCCCCAGTTTAATAAAGAACATGGTTGTGAGCAGGTCCGGGAATTGATAGAGGCAACGCCTAAGGCGTTGTTCTTTGTTTATTATTCTACTCAGTTCTTTATTTCATGGCAGAGGCATTGCCAAAGGCGTTACACATCATTATTTATTCTACCCAGTCTTTATTTCATGACAGAGACAATGACGAAGGCGTTACACGTTCTTATTTATTCTATCCGTTTTTTATTTCATGACAGAGGCAATACTGAAGGCACTGCACGTCATTACTTATTCTACCCAATTCTTTATTTCATGACAGAAGCAATGCCGAAGGCGTTATATGTTCTTATTTAATCTACCCAGTTCCTTATTATCAAATATTGTGCATGAACATTATCCGTACCGTGCGAAGCCGGGCTCTTCTACTAGTGTCAATAACTTTCAAAGAAAAGGAAGAAACACAGTGTTAACTTTTGCATGTACTTAAATGTGGTCTACAAACTTCATGTTTCTTTCTCTGAATCATTTTAGTAATTACATTTGATCCCATTGTGCCCCGAGCAGCACATGTAGGCGTTGAAAATATTTCGTGTGTACTTCGTATCTTACTTTTTAGACATAACATTTTGGGAAAGAGCGCTCGTTATATACGGAGAATTACGATAACAATAATGTGCCGGTGTGGGTCGTCGGTTCTGAATAAGTTATTCTAAAATATTTTATCATGATTTCTTACTGTAGATTACATTTTGTTTCCAGATGTAAATAAATGGGTAGCGTTGATCTATGTGTGATAAATTACAACTCATCTCTTTGAGAAGTTATACTTTCGTTGTTTTTAATTTACGATGTTTATTAATCGGGACAAAGAGAAGGAAAAATAATGTACTCCCGTTGATTTGAATGAAGAGCTTTGATTTCAAATGTCCAATGAAATGAAGCAATATCTGTCTATGAGAATATCTACATAAAATTAATCTGCAGTCTCTAGTGCAAACGTGTAACGAAAACCATTCATATATGATCATTGCAGTGAAACAACCGCACAGAAAGCCAATACTCATAATTGATGTTTTGCAGATCACTCTGTGCGAACATGTAACGTGCTTTTGCGAGTAAATGATTTTAATATTCATCTATTTATCAGTAAATGATTTATCAATTATCTGCGAAAAAATAATCAAAGACAGGCTACTTAAATTCACCTCACCTTACATCCATAGTTCTCAGCTTTCTACCGAAAAGCTCAAGTCTCTCAAACTTAAGTACTCTTCTTTCCTGTGCAGTCAAATGTATGAATAACAATACTCAATTAGATGTTATCTACTTTGATCTCTCGAAGGCCTTTGATTCTGTCAGTCACATTCATCTTCTTCATAAACTCTCCAATAGATTTAATGTACATGGCAAATTTTTCTCTCTAATCACAAGCTACTTGAAGGACCGTAAACAGAGAGTTGTTCTTTCAGGGGCGACTTCTAACCCCCAACCCGTGATCTCAGGGGTGCCCCAGGGGAGTGTACTTGGGCCTCTGCTGTTTGTCCTGTATATGGATGATCTCTACACGCACTTATCAGCTCAACCTAGTGGCCTTCTGCTTTTTGCTGACGATTGTAAGTTATACAGAGAAATATCGTGTCTCCATGATACAATTGCTCTACAGGAAGACATAAATTACCTTACAGGCTGGTGTGAAATGTGGCACTTGAAACTCAACAGTAAGAAGTGTGACAGTATTACTATTACTTTGAAAAAGTCTCCTGTTCCCTCCACATACCATATCAACGATTCCCCTAACACACATTCTGCTAGTCATAACGATCTTGGTGTCATCTTTGATTCAAAACTCACCTTCTCTGACCACATATTCTCAATACTAAAGAATTCAATGCGCATGTTGGGACTTCTTTATCGATTCACCGAACTACGCACTGTTTCTTCATTAGCAACTTTTTATAAGACTTTAATAGCGCCCAAGATCGAATACTGCTCTCCCATATGGGCCATGGCAGCACCTACACATCTGTCCAGACTTGATTCTGTTCTCAATTTCTTCATCGCTATAGTCCGTTTTCGTGTTCCTGCACTTCGAATATTATCTAAGAAGGAGCTCTTGCGACATCTTAATATTCAGACTCCTGAAGTACGCAGAATTATCTCTGACCTGAAATATCGACATAAAATAGTTAATGGAAGCTTAAGATCGGAAATATTACTTCAGGAACTATCCTTACGTGTCCCTTCCCGCATCACCCGGAATACCCATCTATTTCATCTTGCCCGTCCTAGGTTGGCTATTATACAGAGGTCTCTTTTTTATAGAATACCAAACTGTTATAATCAAGTAACAACTGATGTAAACATTTTTTCGAGCTACCCAGTGTTTGAAAGAGCAATTAAACGAGCTTTGACGGAATAGTTTTACTTTTACACTCTTTTTTCTATGTTGTTGTTATTGTTGTCTTGTTTTTTTTCTTTCTTTTGTTAGCATGTCCCTGTGTAAAATGGCAAAGTTATGCTGTATCTGGGAATTTGTTCAATAAATAAATAAATAAATAAATATACAGTCTTTGAAGTTTTTTGGTCAATACACTGGAACGTTAGTTGAAGTAAGTGTGTGGTACGCTGCGCTCCTGGAATCTATCGAAATAAGCTTGGGGCAGTCTTATGGGTAAGGTAATCCACGTTCTATTTTGTTTGGTTAGTTTTGAAGTGATGGGCAATTGGGTAGAATATTACATAATTCGAATATAATGTAATATTCCGAGTTACGTAATACCGAGAATATTACATAACTCGGCACTGAAATTTAAACTAGGGAATTCTTCTCCCACAAGATTCTGTAAATACCGGTACACTATATAGTCTAAAATACTACTAGTTTGAAAATTCACTATTTTTTTTTTGATTAAATGAGAACAGTTTCTAAGAAAAAGTAACTTTATATAAACGTTGAAAATAGTACAAATATAGCTTTTTAACAAACGACTAATAACTAAATTCCCATTGCATAATATCATAGGAAACATGATTAAACTTGCCGAGCTCCATTTAAGGATTCAACTTTCAGCAAGTTAATCTCCAAGTTACACCCATTAGTAGCTTCATTACAAATTTTATCGCTCGATGACCAAGAATACAAACATACTTCACAATTTTTTTAATTTCCAAGGTATATAATACATAACTCCATTTGTTCACATTCCTTTTAACAGCCATATTAGGCAATTTTTCTTAGCTCGTTGATTATACACTCAACTTGTTAAGAGCTTCTACCCTTGTTATTACCAGTTTCAATATAAAGCAGTACCATTCCTATTACGCTCAGCTCACAGTGTAGTTTTCAAAATTAACACCTGGCGGCGCTGATAACCAGTAAAATTAAAAGAATCTCTCAAGTGAGCTTCATCTCTCAATTTTTATTTATTTATTTTTTATCGTTAAGACCTGTAACAAAAAAAATGTATAACAAATTTGTTGCCGAAATGTTGTTCCACGATTAAACTGTAGAGAAGAATAAACTGAAAATTATATTAATTAATTTTTTTGTTGATGTTTTCCGTCACTAGTCAGCACCAAGGCTATATAAAATGTAAACCTACAGTTTAAGGTGAAATCCCAACCAACTTAATGCATTCTAGGATCGCCCACCAGAATTTGAATCAAGTGTACCTAGGGGGTCGCGCTAGCCACTACCAATGAGAGTTGCTCTAATATTTAAATTTCTTGTGTGGTTACACGTAAAACTTAATATTATAAATACAATAACATACGCTGTAAACCTTCGTATCCCACTTTGTGGATTCAAGAAAATAAGACTAGCAAGATTTCTTTAAAATTGAGTTTCATTTCACAGTTTGAAACTATGGCAACCTCCAAAGTATGGAAATTCCATACTCAAAGTAGTATATGTGTAACTACTGGTTGACAGAGTGACAGGATCTACGATAAAATTTGTTCCTCGGACGCTCAATTCATTTCAAAAAACATTACTGTCTATCCCTTGCTCTATTTGTTCTATGGTGATAAATATTGAAACAGAGAACCGTTAATTTGAATCACTTTCATTTTAATACAGGGTTAATGTAGATGATCGAATCTATTCATTGAACAACGAATCGACTCCAAACAATACATCTTAACATCTTTTACTGCCTTTATTCTGTGGAAATCAGTTTCGAAACTGGAAGTAATAGTGCATTTCAACCACTTTCAGTTTTGATAATCTTGTGAATTGTGATTATGTGCTCTCTTGAGACCTGAATTGATTGTACTAAACCACTTGTGGTTATCTATTACGATTTGCGTTCTATGACTATATGTTGAAACCAAAAATTGTTATTTTACCAACTTCGCGTTAGAAATACAGAGTTAACGGAAAAGGTGAAGCCTATTCTAGGAACAATGAATAGATTGTGAAAAACCGCATCGTTATATCTTTTATCGTTTACTCTCTGGAAATGAGTATTCAAACCAGATGTAATAGTAAATTTGAACCACTTGCGGTTTAGTAGAGTATTGCGGATAGCCCTGGTATGTTGCTTTGAGATGCTGAGTCGTTTGCAAAAAATCATTTCTCACTACGTGTTACTATTTTCGTTCTACAAGATTAAACGTTGAAAACAGAAATTACTAATTTTAACCATTTCCGTTTTAATAGAGCATTAACGAAGATGATGGAAGTTATTCATGGGGACACTGAATCGCTGCTGTGAAGCGACAAACCGCTGTAACTTGAGTTACATTGTTTTGTCACTATAAGCATTTTTGGATTTCCCGCCAGCGATATTTATGTTCACCAGGCCCAGCATTGAGCTGGGTCAAATACTTTTGAAAATATAGCAAAGAGAATTTCGATGTAAGTAGGAAATTAGCCTGTCTGTAGCGACAAAACGACGCAAATCGAGTTACATTGTTTTGTCGCTACTGAACGGCTGCGTAACTGAAATTACATTGTTCTGTCAATGTCATTGTAAGTAGTAAATGTGCATTTTGTAGCGACAAAACGATGTAACGGGAATTACATTCTTAATTTAGATAGTTATGTAATTTCTCGTTTCTTGTTCTATATTCTTTCATACACTGTATTATGTTTGTTATGTCGATAGTTAAGTACAATGTAAAGTTCCTTCCACCTTGCTGTATGTTTATGATCGTAAAGATCATAAAGACTTCAAAATGAAAAATAATTAAATAACGTTATCAATCAAAAAGCTTAAAGCCCATCCATCCTTTTTCCACTCCTATTAGACCTACAACTTACCTTCTCTAAAAGAGGGTGTAGTTATCTGACAGGTTGCTAGCCGATGGCTAGCCTTAAAAATGTAGTTTGCTCATTTTGCCAGATGGCGTAGTAGAGCTCTTGTAGTGAGGCATTCTTGCCAAGTCCAGGCTGTGTTTATCGCATTCGTGTGGGCGCACGGTGATCCGAACACAGTTGCGGGCGAGAGGCTGCACGAGATTGAGAGTTTTTCCCAAATGGAGGCTAGTTGAAGTGCACAAGTAGTGCATATTTTGAACCTCATTTTTATCTTCATCTCATACTCGTGGGTCCTGCTTCAGATCGGTTGTCTTCATTGCTTCATGGATACTGGACAACCTCCTCCGCCATCTCTAAAGATGATCGAGAAGCGGAGAAATCAACGGGATAAAACGTCCAGTGACCCAAATCTTGAGCGTTCTCGTTCTCCAATCCACGGGCACATCCAAGCACCATCAACTAGTTCACCACCATCCAAGAAGAAGCATACCAACGCATATAGCATCTCCAACTCCGACTCTGACTCCGACCGGCTTATCATCGCCGAAGATTTTCCTCCTCTGCAGCCTATCTATAGCTTCCTACTGCAAAGCTATGATACAAAGTACAGGAACTCGAAGATTTTGCTCTAGCAACTTCTCAAGTATCGACCACGCTCAGAGATTTCACAGATAGTGGAAACAAGAAATGGATTTATCATCAAATCAAAATTAGCTAACTTTGCAAAAACCACCAGAGACAAGCACCGTTTTGAAATCTTCGGGAAAACTGCAACTTTAACTTCTCTCACCAGCAGCCGCTACAAGCAACCACCGCCCTCACATCAGCCACCCACCATATCCGTCATGGTACTAGGAGTCGACCCATCCACAACTGATGATGAAATAGAAGCGGAACTATAAGAAGAATGCTACACCTGTAAAAAATGCATCCGGATTCGCAACAATCAGGGACCTACCTACATGGTTCGAATTCTGACCACCTAACAGGATACTCGGAACGACCTTCTGGATAATGGTGCTCTCACTTTCAAGAAGAGACATAGAGTTGAAACATCCCGCTCACTACTACCACTTCCTCTCAGATGTAAACGCTGCCAGGCATACAACGTGAATTCTACTCACAGTTGAACCAATTAAATCAAATGTGGATATTGTACTGGATCTCATCCTACGAAAAGCAGTCCGAATCTGCAACAAGTTCCAACTTGCAACATCTGTCATGAACGCACAGATCCGACGTACAGCTATAAGTGTAAATCTCGACCTGTTCCAGAAGAAGACAACCGGAACTTGTGGTACCACAGCTCACTCATGATGCTCAAAATCAAACCGTAGAGACATCATCAGAGCTTGATCATTCTGTTTCTATTCATCAATTATTAGCTTTTTTCATCCTCACTCTTCAAAACGTTTACTCCTTTACATGCCCATTAATGTTACAATGCGTTCAGCACGCAGCACGCAGCATCTTTCACCTCGACTTTACGCAACCTACAATGGCTCCTACGTGCATTTTCATGCATCTCCACTCGCAACAACTGTTTAACTTCATCTTGCTCATGGACTTAGCTATAGTACTTGTGTTTCTATTTCTGAATATCGGTTCACTCTTAACTCATAAACTCAACTTTCAACAACTCCTACATGAAGAACAGGTTAACACATTCCTTCTTAATGAAACCCATCTCACTCCCAAATTCAGTTGCAAACCTCCATGGCTATTAACTAATTAGAGACGATAACAATCTCCCTGCAAGACGAGCCAATGGCGGCGTAGGAATAGCTTTTTCCTCTCACACACCGTACCGTCTCCATTCACCATCACTTGCTAACATACCAGAACATCTAATCATAACCATTTATTACAAGTCTTTATGTGTCACAGTCGCAACCGTCTATGTTCGACCAGTCCACCAAATTCCTCTCTCATTCTTCCAGTATATCTCTAATCATTTTTGACATTATCTGATCTTAGCTGATATTAAAATTCATAGCCGCTCAGACCGAGAGAAGCCAGCTCTTCACAATTTCATTACTACTCCCACTACAGGCTTCATCCATCCACGTCCAAAACCAACCCGTCCCGAGTCTAATACTACCCCTGACATAGCGATCACATCTTCATCACTCTCTCACAGCATCATCATCGACATCCTAGATCCTCTCGGTAGTGACCATGTGCCCATTAAACTCACTCTAAAAGTTTCCACTCCTCTTATCTCTGACTCCACGACTGATACCTCGCTATGATAAAGCGGACTGGTCTAACTACCGAACCTACGTAACCAATGCCCTGTCAATAATGACTCCCCTAACTACTGAAGATGAATTATACTCCACTCTCGTCTCTATCACCACTCATATACAACTTTCATCCGAGCAGTTCATCCCTCATACCACATATTCACGCTATCGTCCTAAATTCTCTCCTCAGTACCTTCCTCTGGTTAAACGTTCCCGTCAGTTTTATAAAGAATACGTTCGCACTGGCAACCGCGAAGCTCTTCAGCATCATAAATCCCTCCATCGCACAGTATGCTTTTACCTTCGAGCATACAAATCACGACAGTGGACAAAGGCTTACAATTCACTCTCTGATATATCCCATCCTACAAAATATTGGAAGCGTTTTAACGCACTAACCGGAAAATACACCAGAACTTCCTATCCACTCATTCATAATCATCAAGCACTCCACTCAGACCAAGATAAAGCTAATGCCTTTGATACCTATTTACAAGATATCTTTATGCATATAGCAGCTACACGGCATTTCTGTCATCATCCCACAGAGCACTTTAACTTCTGGTCTCCACATCTGCAACCTGATGCATATCACACACTTTCTTCTCACAAAGCACTCACTGCCCCCATCACTCCTACCAAGATTACGAATGTAGTTACCCGCAAACGCAACACCACTCCAGGCATCGATAACACTTCGTATCACCATGTGAAAGAAAGCCCAAACGTTCTGATAAATATTCTTGCCCTGATCTATACTTTTATTCTTCGTACTTGCTATGTACCCACGTCACGGAAAACATCTAAAATTCTTATGTTTTTTAAACCAGAGAAACCTCCTGACCAAGTATTCTCTTACCGTCCGATTCAGCTAACCCCGGTTTTTACTAAAATTCTGGAAAAATTCATAGTGCAACGTCTCCATTTCCATCTTTCACGGTACAATCTTTTGCCACTATACCAAGCATAATTTCGCCCACAATTCAGTATTAATGATCAGTCATGCATCTTCTAAACTACATTACTAGAAATACAATTCCGCTAAACCATCTTGCCTGGTCCTTTTTGATCTGGAATAGGCATTTGATAAAGTTTGGCATCAAGGACTTCTCTCTAAGTTACTCAATTTTCGTCTTCTCCTTGCATGCCTATGATTTATTTATAATTTCTTGTCTGGATGCTTCGCATACGTTTCCATCAATCAGCAATCATCTCATCATATCTTCCTACATTCCGGTGTACCACAGGGCTCTTCTCTCTCTCCTCTACTCTACCTGCTGTATGTCGCCGATATGCTCTCACTTCCTACTATTGCTCATCTATTTCAATACGCTGATGATACAGCCTTTCTTGCCGTAGGCCGCACTGTTCACCAACTTAACACAGAGGTGATAGATACTCCTCCGGTGTGACAAATAGAGACTCAAGACCAATGCCAGCAAAACTCAAACTACAGTATTCCTATTAGCAAATAAACGCTCCAAAGTACAATGCAATCCATCTCTATTGAATCTCACCGTTAACGATGACCGTTTCAACTTTCTAAAACAGTTAAATACCTTGGCCTTACATTAGATAGACACCTTACCTGGAAAGCACACCTGCAAGATGTGACAGCAAAAGCTTATCGATGACAAACTACTTAAACGACTAACTGGCACAACTTGGGGTCTTCATTCAGACCTTCTTTTAAACACACAAAGTATTCCTTCTCCCGCTGCTGACTTCTGGCTATCCTGCCTGCATTGCAGCTCCCACTTCCTATTATCACAAACTATTTTCGACACGCCCTTCGTATTGCCTACCGGATCAAATTTCCCAGTCCAACTCAGATTCTCTACGATCGAATGCCTTTTCCTCACATCTTATTCCATCTCGAAAAGCTTCGCCTTAAATACTTTCAGACACGTCTCAATTTTCATCACCCTCTTCTCCGAGATACTATTAACTCTCATACCAACTTCGGTCATCCACATCCCATCACACATTCTCCTCTTTCCCTCCTTTTCCCATTGTATCATTACTCTCTACCACCCGAGCACCCCGATCTTCCACACACTCCTACTTTTCACATCGACCATCCTCCACTTCATATCATACCGTCATATTATGCACAATAGTCCTCTGTTACTAACAGGGCTTCCCCTTGTCTCTCATCAATGCTTGGAGCAGCCACCAAGTGAGAAGATTAACCTGCATCTGTCCTATAACTCTCACCCTCGTGTTGTGATGTCAAGCACACCTCATCTCATTTACATCCAACATATCTCTTTGCACCCATAAAGAACATAATATCCAGTCTTACAATGTACTAAAACAGACTTCACTGTACAATAATAAACCTTTCCCTATTTTTATGATTGCTATCGCAAAGACAGCAATATCCACATCTTGAATACTACAGTATTAAAAATAAAGTTTTTAAATGAATTAATGAAACATCCCTTTGACCCCCTCCTAGTCATTTTCCTCTCAATCCCCAAACTTCTCTTTCCCCATATGGGCGTAACCCTCGAGCGGGTAGCTAGAATCGGCTAGCAAAAAAAGTAGTTTGCTTGACCCTTATCACAAATCATTATAATGCTATACGCCCATCCTGTTTTGTACTTTTTGACCTAGAAAAAACATTTCACAAAATCTAACATCTCGCCCTCATCTTCAAATTTATCCAACTTAAATTACCAACATCATACATCCGTTTTATCTATCACTTTTGGATTTGCCGTATTTCCTATGTTCATATTAACAATCATTTATCTCATCCAATATTTCTACAATCAGACGCTCTCAAGGATCAGCTCTGTACCCTTTACTCTACTTGCTACTCGTTTCCGATTTCTCAACTCTGCCCGCATGCGTATAACCTTTCAATATGCCGATGATACCGCCTTCCTTGCACTCGGCCGTACCATTGGACACATCAATCTCATATTACAAGAATCGATCGATCGTTTCTCTCAGTGGTGTCGAAAATCGAAGCTCACTATAAATACCCCAAAAACACAGGCCATCGTATTTCTTCCACCACGCAAACGCTCCTGACACCACAGAAATCCATTACTACTCTCTCTCTCTCTCTACCCAGAACTCACCAATTCGTCCCAGTAAAACAGTCACTTACCTCGGCATTATATTCGATCAGCATCTTACTTGGACTCCTCATCTGAACTACATTAAAACTAAAGTCTATAATCGTCTCAATCTCCTAAAATGTCTGACTGGCATGACATGGTGACTTACATCGCACATCGCTCTAAATACGTATAAGATTTTTCTTTGTTCCATCCTGACCGATGGGTTCACTGCATGGACATCAGCTCCATATTCCTACTACTTCAAATTGGCAACCTTCGAGCGCCATGTCTTTTGAATCGCTCATCGTATTTCTCTTCCTATTCCGACTCGCTACTTGTATTCTCTCATAACATTTCCTACATTGCTTTATCATATTGAATCTCTCCGCCGAAACTCTATCACCATCCGCTACCAGCAAGAACAACTACTGCTTTTAGAAACCATGCATAACCTCGCCGTTTCATCTGTTCGACCACGATATTACTATCTACCTCTCAATTTACTCTTTACACTCTATTGGTATACTCTACCGCCTAATCATCCAGACTTAGCACTTGTGGAAGATCACCGTCTTTATGTAAATCTCCCGCATATATACCCGTCATATCAAGCACAGTAACCCCTCTGTCATCTAACAGGGCCTCCTCTGTCTACATCGGCCTAGCGTCGCCTCTAGGCAGAAGATAACACGCATTTTTCTTTATTAACAGTACCTATGTGTTGTGGCGTGTATCGCATCTCATTTCATACTTCATACTCATTAATACAGACTTAAATTATTTTCCACAATATTGTTTTGTATCATATTGTTTTGAAACTATAATTATTCTACTTGTAACTATGTATATTTTGTTTATTACCTTACCTATAAAATGATTATAGTCGCAAAGACTATAATGACCCAGAATATAAAGTGATAAATAAAAAATATCTCTTAGCCCAACGCCTATAACCTTAACTTCCTTCATTTCCGTTACAAACTTTTCCTAAAAGGGGGTATAGCCCTCTTCAGGGCAGCTAGCCCAAGGGCTAGGAGTTACAAAAATGTAGTTTTCTTGTTATTTTTGTTGGTGAATCAGAAGAAATGAAGAAACTCAAGCGTAGTTGCAAAAACTCACCAGATCTATTTTGTTATGTTTATGGAGAATTTACTCCTAAATCTCAGAGGAGACGAATTTCTGGTGTTCTCAAAACCGCATTCAGATATTATTTCGGTTGTCCTCTTGGTGATCAGGATAGAAAATGGGCACCCCATTTTACCTATAAAAGATGTGACGTAAGGTTAACTCAATGGCTGAAGGGTAAAGGAGATCACTTTCCCTTTGGTGTTTCAATGGTGTGACGAGAACCAGCTAATCATATAGATGACTGTTATTTATGCTTAACAAATGTGACAGGATTTTCTGCGAAAAACAAGAAAGCCACCAAATACCCGAATCTCCCTTCAGCTTTGCGAACAACCCCTCATCGAGAAGATTTGCTATTCCTGTTCGACCAACTGCAATACAAGAGTTCTCTGAAGAAGACCCACCATTAGTGGATGAAACGAGATCATCAACACCTGATGATTCATACGTTCCAGAGGAAGAGGACAGGCTTCACTTGATAACACAACAGGAACTAAACAATCTCGTTCGTGATCTGTACTTATCTAAGCAGCAAGTCGAACTTTTAGCTTCTCGTCTGCAACAATGGAACGTTCTGGATCAAGGAACGAAGGTGATCGTGTTTAGAAACAGAAATAGTGAGTTGTTATCATATTTCAGTGTTGCAGATATTGGTGTTTGTGCCTGTAATGATGTAAATGGGTTAACTTCAAAATTGGGTATTACGCATAAATCGGAAGAGTGGCACCTATTCATTTACGCTTCTAGTGTTAGCTTGAAAGCTGTACTATTACATAATGGTAACGTATTTCCATCTATACCTGTAGCAATGAAGGTAACTTACAGCAACATGTCGAATATTCTACAAGATATTAAATACAGTGACTACAGGTGGCAGATTTGTGCTGACTTCAAAATCATAGGACTTCTCGGCTTACAAAGTGGCTTCACAAAACATCCTTGTTTTTTGTGCTTGTGGGACAGTCGTGAAACAGACAAACACTACATTGTTAAAGAATGGCCGGAACGGAATGACGGACAATATAAAGTAAAATGCGTACTACTCGTTGACCAGAAAAGTGCTTGTTCCACCTTTGCATATAAAACTTGGACTAATAAAAAACTTTGTGAAGAGTATGGACAAAAGTGGTGAGGGTTTTCAATATATGCGAACGATCTTCTCAGGTTTCAGTGATGCGAAATTAAAAGAAGCCGTATTTATTGGGAAAGGAAATATTCCTAATAAAGAAATATAAGGAAATTACTTTCCGATTATGTCTTTGATAGTAAGTTAAGTGAAAGTGAACTATAGGCTGAAGATCGTTCAAAGACGTTGTAAATGGTTTTCTCGGTAAACGAACAGACGAAAACTATGAAATGCTGGTGAATAACCTTCTTGAAAAATACAAGGCACAAGGGTGTAGAATGTCGCTCAAAATACACTATCTGCATTCCCATTTGAGTTTTTCCCCTGAAAACCTAGGTGATATAAGCGATGAACAAGGTGAGCGTTTTCACCAAGACATTTTGCAGATGGAACAGCGTTATAAAGGGAAATGGGATCCGACCATGATGAGTGATTACTGTTGGTTTCTCATGAAAGAGGACTCAGCAACATACAAAAGGAGAAAATAATTCGAAACGGTCTTTCCTGTAAATCAGTTTCCATCAAGTCTTTATGTAAATATGTATCACAAATAATACCAACATTTAATATTGTATAATATAATGTAATAAGTATGTATTTCTTTCATTAAAACTTTGAATTTCACTTTATAAGCACTGTGTATTTTATATCTGAAATTAAGTTATTTTGTAAATAGTGAATCATCATCATCGTCATCATTGCAGAAAATCTGAGGGTGATGGGAAAAGACTGATTGCATTTTTGAACTCAGGACGTTCGATTTATTAAAGATCACATAGTTTCATCTCTGCACATTTTTGAAAGTTCAAATTTGTAGATATGTGTTATTAAAACCCTCGCCATAACTAACATAATTAACATCTTGCGACATTCTGTTCTGTTATATGTACTTCATTTCATCATTTCCATTACATGTCATGCTCATATCACTTTCTTATGTATGCATAAACAAAAATGAAATAGATAAATAAAATTCTGATACCCATCTCCAAATAGATCTATAAAAAAATGATTTTCATGGCCCCAGAGAAGGCATCACCTTCTGCAGCCCGTCCATCTTCAAATGGGAATGAAATTGCAGTTTAAAAAATACATGACTATACAGCAAAAATTATAATTTCCGAAGCGTACAACACATCTCATCTTAATACATCATAATGGTATAAAGCTTTCATATGCTGCAATCAGAGCAGTCGTCGTAGCAAATCCAAGGATATTATAAAATCAAACCAAACTGTTTTAGAGTACAGTACAGCGTCGATTATCCGAAGTAATTGGGGGACATGGGTGTTCGGAAAACTGGTTTGTTCGGATAATCGAACTGTATTGTACTGTACTGTACTGTACTGTACTGCACTGTACTGGACTGTACTTCTACAGCCAGTGCCAAACCGACAGAAGTGTGCTGATTGTTGAAACACAGCGAAACATCCATGATGGCTGCGATAAATTGTGACCATGAGAACTTTCTGGACACATAGAGTTGTAGTTGGGAACCTTGGACAAAGGAAAGAAACAAATTAGGAGGATAGGATATAAAAACAAAATTTTATTGATGTGGATAATAATTAAAATGCAATTTACTAGGCAGTGGTCTTTCCATTTTATACATCATCCAATGGTAAGATTTTTGTTCCTGTACTGATAAACTTGCAGGTTCCATAGAACACCATGTAATTCGTTATTTATTAAGAGAAAGTGATCTCCGCGTTAATTGCCAAGCAATATTCGAAATGTACATATTTTTGTACTGACGCGAATGTTATCTAAAATCTATAGAAAATACACAGTAAGATATATTTATAAAATACTCCCAAATATAAAGAAAGAAGGTCCTAATTATTGTAACTTAACATTGACATGGCTTATTATGTTTTGACATAGTGTATTCTTCCCAATCTATATCCATCTACCTATGTATCTATGTATAACAAATACACACACACACACACAGGATTCGATCCGCTTAAGGGAATATCTTCTTACAAGTACGGGTGCTATTTACCTAACAAGAAGACAATATTTCATAAATTCTCTCTCTCTTTTCTTTTCTGTGTTGGTCATTGCACGCCCTCTAGTGGTTTGGATAATGTCTCACGCTGTATGACACTTTTTGACTTCCATCTTGTTTTATTACACGACATAGGAATTTTAAACTTATTTAGTGATCGATCCCATTGTCTCTTCCTTTTACATACTGTACGTGTTACTCTGTGACAAGAGTTTTTCTTTAATCAGTTTTGTGAAAATTGGGAATGATGTAGTCTGGTTGTTTCCGACTTAAACTTCGGAAATCCGTCCAGCTTTTCGTGATAAGAATGTAACAAGAGGTTGCATGACATAATCCTCGGACACTGGCTTGTAAAAAGAAGACTATACAAGGTGTGACTTCAATCTCTTACACTGTGCACATGAAAAATTATGAAAAGAGTAGAAACCCCAGATCTGGATTATACTTCGAGAAACATAACTACAAGGCGTTGAATTGAATCCTAACACGGCAATCCAGAGCACAGTTGGAAACATATTGAAATGTGTTAGGAATTTCAGTTGAGAATGGCGATGGACATGTAATACAATTTGTGAATCTGACGTTCATCGGTTCAAAAATTTATTGTAAAGTATTGAAGCTATTAAGGACTATGAGAACATATTGCTAATTATTTTGTGAACACAACACATGTAAACATCGACGGATTCAGAACATAATGTAGAAAATCATACGTTTCACTTTTGTAATGAACACTAAATAAAGAATAGACAATTTCCTTCTCCCTGGTGCAAGGTCACCCAAACCTTTCGTTTTCCCCAGTTTAACAACTTTTTCATAGCCTCTTCTGTCTGGATTTCCTAGTCAGTTATAATGCTTCACAAAGGTCCAATTGGAGGAATATGTGGTTAAGAAAGGATCGGGACACAAGTAGTGTCATCACTTAGAAATGGGAGACATCCATTGAGGGCGATCTTAGTTAGAGAAAGTTGGAGAGGAAAATATTAGAGCTTTACAAATGACCACTTGAAGACACGATCCCAAGCCATCGTCCAAGAGGGAACCGACTTAAGGTCCATACCATCGCTGATGAGTAAATCAGCGAAAATGCCACCAAGAAAAAATCTAGAAAGTTCCTGGTGAAACGTCCCAGATCGAATACCAGAACCAATTTCCAATAAGGGAACGTGACCAAGGTACTGTATTTGAGGTTCCTGTTAGATCATCATTCCCTACTTATGAACAATACAAGTACAATGAATTTGAAGGGGATTTGCTGTAGATAATACTACTTTTACTTTTCATTGTGGCAGCCATAAGGGTTTTCATCTCCTTCTTCGTTTATCTTCTACCATTGTCTGTATTCTTTCTCAAGTGCTCTGTACCATGTTAGTTGTAAGTCCTAGTATTGGACGTGTCGGCTTTCATCCCCAGATGCCTTTCCCAGATAGCACAGAAAAATTTTTAAAAATGTTTAAAAATTTGCAAAGGTAAACTAAAAAGTTTGCAAAAAACCTGCCTTTTCAACTGAGAAAATTTGCCGAAAGTTCAATGCAAATAACGAAGTTGACGCTGGCTGAGTTTGCAGCAAAGTTGTCTCAGAAAATGAAAACATCTGCCAATACAAACGAAATGTTTGCGACTGCACAGCAAGAAAGTTTACCAGGACTTTGCTGCAAATATTTTGTGCAAATTTTCTTTGACAAAATTTCCGAAAATGAGCTGATGAATTTGGTGAAAATATTAAAAGGTTTGCAGCAACATTGCAGAAAGTGTTTTCACGATCGCAAGATCATGTTTGCTGCAAATGTATCAGGTAATGTTTGCTGCAAATTTATAAAGTGAAACCTAACTTTATGAAACATCAAAATTTTTATAATGTGGATCCGTCTTTTGTTAGTGGCAAGCATAAAACATCTTTAGCTACTTGCCAAAGATAAGAAACTTGCGAACGATAAACGCAGAGACAAAGGTTATCGCAATTTATCTACTTACTCAATGATCATATCCCTGTACTTACTCTCACACACATTCACAAAATAACGTCAGGCTGCCTGGGTCAATAAAAACATCTGATAAGAGACCAGTGAGTTTATTCTGGAGTCCTCCGATGTATTGGTTTCTCTCGATTCTCACTTCCCGCTTGTTTTGTCACAGTTGATGTAGCGCAGTGAATTCTGGGTACCATGCGCGCGTACTCGGGAATATCATCACATATTTGCTTTCAGCAAGTTTTTCGAAACAAGTTTTTTTTTTTTTTTTTTTTTTTACAGAGTTGCAAACTGTTTGCGACGGCGAACTTTCGACGCTATATTTTCAAAAAAGATGTAAATTAATTGCAGTGGTGAATTTATTTTTACAAATCAGCGAAAATTTGCAGATCATATTGAAAGCTTTTAATAAATATTAAAAAATTTTGCCTTCGCAAACTTTCAGATTGTTTGCTCCACTAAACGAAACAAAAATTTGCCGCAAGTATTCGTGCTATCTGGGTTTTGAATAATTGAGCTATTACAGTATTACAATAATATATATTATAATAATGATTTGCAATATTAAACGCATAAAGATTTTCTCTCTTTAAAATTGGCATACAATTATCATATATTCAACATAGACGAGTTTTCCTGTTGCGAAAAATATGTCTTTCATTAAGTTTAGAAAATTATTACTATAATATTATAAACTTTATTTATACCTTAACGTTTAGTCTCAAATGAACAGACTTGTTCCATGTTTACCCCCAGTGGCGGATCCAAGATATGATCAAGGGAGGGGCTAAACTATAGTTTGCCGCTTTATCCAGTGTAAAGCAGGGTTGAAGCCCATTTTATCCAGTGTATACCTGAGCGTCAAGGGGGGCCTATAGCCCCTATAGTCCCCATTGAATCAGCGCCTGATTACCCCTAATCTTTCTTCTAGATAGAAATAAGTTTCTTTCTGATAATCTGATTAGGTGCATACTTCAACACCCATGGCTTAAACTCACAAACCAAAGGTCTGCAGAGAAAAAATATTTCATATGCATAATAAGCAAATTAAAGTTTACTTCGATTAAAAGTTTGGTTGAGATCAACCATTTTGTTATAACAGTTTAGAAACATTGTAAATGTATTCGCACGAAATAGGTTTATGAGAACACACTGTAAAATACCGAGTAATATAACTGAATATATGTATCGTGACATGTTAATAGAGTTGAGGAGCAATTCTCCCTAGAGCATTGGATTGCTCAACGAATCAACTTTTTTGATCACGTGTAGCAGTCACAGTGAAAGCAGTTATACACTAATAGATATTATTAGTGTTACTATAAAGTATTATTGAATTTTCAAACATTGTACAGTTCGTTTCAACATTATTGTACGGTTAGTTTAAACTTTGGGAATATTTTTCCTTCATTTTCTCTTTCGCATTCCGCCGTTACGGACTTCGAAAATTAGCTTTATTGTTAACAATATTGATTCCTTTTATTATAGCTTACTTTATCTTTACCAAATTGGAGTCACCTTATCTGTCATTGTCGTGCATGAATTACTGGCATATTTATGCTTTTTATAACATATAGTAAAACAATTAAAATATTGTTTCAAGTAGACCATGTACATTAGTTTTGGTGTTCATTGAGAATGTAGTGTACCAGATACATGACTGTACTGTCTGCAGAATTAATATTTCAAATTGTATTCATTTGAGGACACTGACTGTGCCTAGGAAACACATATATGCTACTAAGCTCTTTTCTCTGCAGTATTCAACCCATACAACCAGTTATTTACTTGGCTTCTGCAAACATTGCAAAATTTACCATGCAGCGTAATTCAAGCAAATGTTTAGAATATAAACAATCTTTCCGAGGCTAGTTGAAAGCTATGTAATTTGTGTCTCTTCTGTGTTACACTTTTTTTATTCCGAACATAAACTTATGCGAGTACTCGTGGAATTCATTTGCAAACTTTTTTTTTTTTTAAATCACGATTTTCATTACCAGTCACTTACGTGAGTAAATATGAATAATACGAGCTAAACTTTAACAAACAAACTTTGAAATAACCTTTACAAAACGTTGTAAGCGCAAAGGTTTTTATAAAATGTTCTAAAAAGACGAAGTATATTATTTTAGTGGGGTATAATTAAGAAATAACACTAAAAGTAGAAACATTGGAGGCTCTTCCTAAAATTGAGGGCGAAAACTTTTAGAGAAGCCGCTATCTCTATTATAATAAGTGGGTCCCATGTTTGATGCTATGTGTTTTTCACATGCTGACAATAAGAAAGTCGTAATAGAAAAGTCACTTCAACATTAAATTGCTTCAGTCCGATTTCTTAATTTAACTCCACCAAAACATATGTTATCTTTTTTAATGTATTTAAAAAAAGTTCTAATTTTACGATTTAGTGTCTATCTTTGATCAATATCCTGATATCAATTCTTCATTTCTAACTTCTTAAATTAAAAGTAGCTTTTGAATTCAATATGTGAATTTACATATTTTATCTTGTAAGAATGTTTTACAACACTTGCAACAATTCGTTTTGCATGTTTCCAAAAGGATACAAAAGTATATCTTTATCCACTTCCTATTATCTTCTGTCGGGACATTTACGGTACAACAATAATAAACAGTTTTTTTTTGGGACATTTATACATTCAAAACTCTTCCTTAGACAGGGAACATTTGCAGTGCACAGGATACAACGTATGCCTAAAGCAGAATAATGTATTTTCTATACACACATATGATAATTTACAGAAATATTATAGAACATTCGCAATATTGATAAATCAAATATTGCACACTAGCTATATTAAGGAATATTAATAAAGTAGTAAACGGACGAAGTGAACCCTGTATTTCAAGCGGGTTTCAACTAACGCAAATGATTTTCTGTGCTTCAGATATGAAATTATTTTTGAAGAAAAATAGATGTCAACTGTCAAAACACATCTGAGTCACAGTGTTTGAGTGGTGGTAATTCTGGAAGTTAGACATGTATTGCCATAGACTGAAGGATGAAACCATACCTCAATTCATTAATGAGTAAGTCAAATTTTAATGTCCATTGTTCCGTGAAGTATCTAAAAACTATGTACTACAACGACTACCTATAGGAGAGAAGAACTTAAGTGTCGAAATAGAACATAGACGACCCCAGTGCATAAAATTGCACGAAAGAATAGAACATGCATTAATTAACCACGTAACCTTAAGAGACATCAAGAAATTCTTGAGAAAGATTTAACACGTTCAAAAATATTTATTTGTTGTAGAGAAATAACTACGTTGTCTACTGCTTTGATTATTGTATGCAAATTAGACTGCAAATCGATTAAACGCATTTTGTATTCATTAACTATTTCTATTATTGGAGCATTTTTTCTTATACAGAACGATCTGTTTCGTATTTATTACAATCATTGTGCTTTATTCTTAACTAGCTATTTGCATTATGTCTAGATTTTATATGTTGTATTTTATTAAGTGATTTCTATTGACTTTTGTACCTAATGTAAATATCGAATCCCTACTGTAAAATATGATAGTGTTCTCATTGTTTGTTTCGCTAATCTATGCTCAAAAGTAATTACTTATTATAACATTTTATATTCACAGTTACATCAATTAAGCAAAATGTTTATACATCCCATAATTAATTTTTATTGAACAACTATTTTACAGAATACAATTGTAAAAATATTTTTTGTGTTTACTTAACGCTTGTGCCAAGTTATCCACCGTCTTCCTTCCCCTTCTATTCTATAGAAAAATTCCAATATTTAAATGTCATATCCAGAGAGATCTGAGGGTCTTCAAATTTTGGAAGAACTCTAATTCCTTTCATATTGTGTTGTAAATGCAACGATTCTTCTTGGCTTTTGACGATATCCTCTTCTTGACGTCTCTCTTTCACAAACATACCAATCTTAATTAATCTCTCCATTCTGTTGGCTTAATCTTTCTACTGGCTGATCCTTTATCCTCTGTTCATATATTCCTGACTTGACCATTTATGCGTATTGATCATACCTATATCTTAATTGTTAGATAATTGTCCCGTTAGTAACATTCAAACTCCACTTATTATTTGCAACCAATTTCTCTCTGGACGTTACTCACTTACTTCCTCTGAAAGAATAAACCTTTAACGTTAGTCTTATTATTTTTTCCTATACCGGTTTGTTTCAATAAATTGTTTTCTCCCATTACCTTGCATTCCATATCTTGGCTTTTAGAAGGGAAATGTGCCTGAAATCGTCATCTAAGTTTGAATGTAAACCTTTCTTGCACTGAGGTGAATCCTTACTCTTGAAGGTAGATATGTGTAACAAGATATAATTAAGTTCACTGCTCTACTACTTAAAGCCTACGTCGACAACTTTCCGAAACCTCTGATACAAAATTTTCTTTATTGTTTGCACGGCTCTTTTTCCTGTTCCGTTACTTGTCTATGGTAAGGTTGGTTTAACACATTTTTTATGTTTCGATTTTAGCTGTACTTTTCGAAGGCATTACCCCTGAAATATGGAATGTTTATAGAAACTAATATAGGTGGAAAGCCGCCTTCAAGTGGTCAAAGAAAAGCGTAATATATTGTCTGGCTAACAAGTTGACCAAAACTATACTATATCTGGAAACATAGACCTTATGCACAGTCGATCTAAGGCCTGATTAGTGCCATACTAAAGAGTTCTAACGTCAAAACAACTCTGCATCGAGCGGATAATGTTTATAATAGATTCACAACACCACATACTGTTCTACAAACAGTTGCTTTTGACACACCGTGAATTTGAGCACCATTTCCTAGCCAATGAAGGCAAAGAAGTAGTTGTTGTCTTGTTGTAAGGGCTTCACTACGTTTTGTTTTTTCCAAACCCGCTCCAATGTGATCCAATACGAATTCCGCTTGCTCACTTGACAAACGAAAGCATTCTTTTAAACTCTAATAAAGTCATGCCGTGGAGGTTGATTCTGGTTTTATACATTTTCTTAGGAATCTCATTCACCACTTGATTCATCACTTGATGAATATAATAACCTTCTGAACGTTTTCAAACGCCAATGGCTCTTAGTCGATCATTCAGGCAAAACCAAACCTTTCTTTGCAAAATACGATACAACTTTTGCAAACTCTTGCTTTGCAATTTTCTTCTTTAAGATGATGATGGAACAAAATAAGATATTTCTGCAAAAAGTCTGCAAGTTTTCTGTTTGCACTTTGCACTTTGCAGAAATATTTTTTCGTGGAACATAAACCTTGCTGCAAATTGCAAAGAGCAAAGTGAAAAGCTGCAAAGTTCAATCGTGGGATAGGTCCCTGACCTCAGCGACACCGACATAAATTTTAAAACATATGTAAAAAGATTAGCGCCCAATTAGTCTTAACAATCTACAATGTTTTCAAAAAATTGCTGTTATACAAACGTCAAAAAAAATGAAAAATATCCATTCAACGAATTGACACGGCATAAATTGAATTAAAGTGACAAGAAATTAGTGGTAAATTAGCTCGCAGAAATAGAGACGCAAAGTATACGCTGGATACAGTCGACCAAGGACTTTCGTGAATGCGGCATTGAACCTCCGGATCCCATAGACCATGGTGTTAATTAGCTTATTTGCATCAATATCATTGTTGATCACATAAAGGAAATTTGTTTAATGGCGATGTCTTCATTGCCAACACTAGTAAATATATTTCTGAGGAATAAGTGAAACTCTTCTAAAATGTAACCAAGAATATGCTTTTATATCACTTCGGGCCTAAAATATGACCTGATGCTAAAATATGAATAAAAAAGGCATTTGTATGTCCAATAAACACCGTATTTCGTGTTCACATGAGTCATAAATTTGTTTATATTTACTTAGACATATAAAAAGTGCCAGATTGAAAGGGATATATCATAGAAATCCGAGCCTTAACTCATATAAAAATCACTTCCTTTTCGTTTTCTATCAACAATTTCGGTGCGCTGAATCTCAGGACGTTTAGGATAATAAATGGCGAGTGAATAAATGCACGTGAACTAATGATATATCTTTACTTTATGTTTTCGTGATGAATACAACCCCACACACTACTGTCAACCCTCCGTCGAGAAATTAGCTTACAGGAGTAAGTGGGTCACTATTAGGAGGATATTGTGACCTTTTGCAAGCTCATCGTCTTAGGAATGCACACAACAAGTGGACTTATAGATCACAGCATTAACAACGTTGCAATAAGCGGATTGCTTGACGTGAAAGAAGCTCCCAAAATCAAACGTCAATTTGGTTCTTTGACGTCCCGGGATCTCATTCACTACACATGCTCTCTAAAAAGCAAATGGAAACAGGAAGCTACCTGTATATATTTGCTCCGAAGCTAGCATCGAATGCACCGAATGTAGTTAGCGCCAACGAAACTAAATTCATACTTTCACTTGTAATAATCAATGACTGTCAGTAACTCGTAATGTTAACTATTCACTAAATGTAATAAATCACCTATGAACTTGTTCTGAAGGATAATATGTCAATGTTCACACAAGTTTCCATTCTATCTTTGATAAAACTCCAAAGTCTTCAAACTATCATAGCATTAATTTGCGAGCAAATACATTCTCCAATGCTGATAGCGGTCGCGTGCTATATCTACATTTCTACGTTCAATTTTTACCACTAAAGACAATATAACAAAGCTACTTTCCTGAGTATAAGAATACTTATCAAGGTGCTATTATTATTACTATTATTATTATTATTATTATTATTATTATTATTATTATTTTAAGTATTTTGTCTATAGGTATGTCCTGGAACTAAACATTTTTCTTTCTTTATTAGATTCGGGCCTGGAAATGTTTTTTCCACGTTTCTCGATCTTCAGCTTCCTCTTATCTTCAACTCCTAATATTTTCTTCTATTTTTCAAATCATCGATCAGTTGTGTTCTTCTTCCTACTTCTCGCTTTTCTTTCATCTTTCCTTTTATGATTGTATGAAGAAAACACTGTCTTCGCAAGATGTGTCCAATTCAATTGGCCTTCCTACGAAGGATGGTGACTAAGTGTCCTCTTCTCTGCCCAGGTTTTTCCTTAGTCCATTATTAAGCCTGATAGTTAAGAGTGATATTTTCTTGTTGAATGCCTCTTTGCTTACGGAAATTCTTGATTAGATGTCTTTGATGCAGTAAGCGCTTCTTCACAAAACGTATCCAGGCATTGGAAATGATCGACCTCATTAAGCTCTCTTTGTTCTATTCTGACACATAAGATCGCATTTCCGTGGACGACATTGATTTCCATTCCATATTGTTTCTCGTGTCAACAATTTTGTAATTATTTCATATAATCCTACTTTGTTCTAGCTATAATAACCATGTATCTGCATTCCTGACCTCGTTAATAGTCTGCTTTTCAATAATGAAATCTCCAACTTCCATTAATGCTTCCGTCATTAAGCATTCACTGTAAATGTTAAATAATTGGGATGACATACTACATAATTGGCTGACTCTTCTTCCAATCTCCACAATATTGGTTTCTCATTAATTCAAGTGCAACTTTATTCTTTGTCCAATGTACAGGTTGCGAATGAGTGGGTAGTCTCTCCAGTTCACCCCGTTTCTTTAAGTACTCTCAGAAATTTGGCCCAGTTGCCCCAGTCGAAAGCATTTTGCCAATCGATGAGGCACAAACACATCTCTTCCTCAAGAACTCGCTCTAATATAATTATAATCACCCCAGTGAAATTTCTGATGTTTTTTCTTTCCAAAATCCAAATGGATCATCCTCCAATATCTCTTTCGTCTTACTTTCCAGTTACCTGTTCAGTATGAGCACAATAACTTTTCCAGAGGAATAAGGCTGATGGTTATGTGATCATTGCACTTCTTAGCTTGATTTTCCTTAGGTTATGTAACCATTGTAACATCGAAAAAACCCTTTAGCAATTCTCCACTCAGGTAGAGATTGTTAATAAGGGAAGTCAATATTTTCATTGCATTATATCCTAATTCCTTGAGCAGCTCCATTGGTATGTTGTCGACCCCAGTGTTATCTCCTTCCTTTGCATGTCTTTAATGGCTCTAGTTCACTTTTCAATATAGTGGATCATTTTTCTTCATTATTCATCTCTTCCTCTGATTCGATGGCAATACTTTTGGGAGGTTTTTCTGGTCATATAGATTCTTTATGTATTCCTCCCAGATTTTAAGGATTCTTTGGTGGTCAGTGACTACATAACCGTTTTCATCTTCAATTCCAAACGTGCGTATACTTTGGTGGGTTTTTCTCTAACTCTTATGCTTCCTTACACATCAGATCATTTTTGTCGCACGTTGGAGATAGAATGTTTCTCCACATATCTGTTGTATGTACATCTATTTGGCTTTTTCAGTCTCTCTTCTAAATTCATCATCGGCCTTCTGTATTCTTTGATGTTAATGGTTTTCGCCCCTCCACTTCCTTCCATCTTCTCAAAAATCGCTTCAGTTACTCATGGTTTTCTGAATGTTCTTTCCATCAAGCAAATATCGTTATGGAGTATGCATAGTAGAATATGTTAAGCGTCTCCTCGTCTAATTTCTACACTTCCTACCATAACGCCTATTGCATTGAATTTTTCTTCACTCTTTTGTTTCACATTATTGTTCATACTTCTTGGTCACTCTAAATTGCATTTTCGATTTCTCCTCCTATTTGCCTCGTACACTATTCCTGAAACGTTTCTTGACAAGACTATAATCTATTTAGTAGAATTTCTTATCTCTAGGTCTTTTCCAAGTTTACAGCTTGGTTTTTATTTTCTTAAACCACGTATTCGTCACCATCATATCATTTTGCTTTCACAAATCGATAGGCATCTGGCCCTGTGCATTTCTTCTACCTACCTGAATGGTCCTATTACCTTACTCGCAGCTCCTTCTCCCGTTACGCTGTTGAAGTCTACTATTTCTGTGTCGTTGACCTTCCTTCTTCTCTACTGATGCAATATGTCACTAATCTCGTCATATATTACTTCTACTTCATTGTCATCATGGTCGATTGTTGATATATATATTCTATTATCATAATGACCACTGGATTCACACTTAGCTTTGTAAACGTCAACTTGTCATTACAGCATTTCACTTCCATTCCACTTTTTGCTATTTCGTTCCTCATTGTTATCACGACGCTATTTCCAATCTTAACGCCACCCGAATAGAATATTGTGTGATTACCCGATACTATCTCACCTTTTTAACATCGCACTTCACTTAAACCTGCTTATTATTATTTTATCCTTTGCTGATTCTTTCCGAAGTAGTCTCCACCTTCTTTCTCACATCTCCATGCCGTTGACCATCTTGTGGTTCATTCAACTGTTAGGACAGTTTCCCTTCCTAAGGCCAAGAAGGTACCTTAACCTCTACCAGCTCATCCACCTTCCGAGAAGACCGTTAGCACATGGCAGAGGTTGACTCCTTATCCCTGGAGTCAGTTGATCCTTACCTACGTTGGTCACCCATGACGTTGCCCACATTCTTCCACTAGGAAGTGGGATTTTCCATTCATTTAGGATGAGACCTGGAGACATTCGACATAATACTAAAATTAATATTTGTAATTAAGAAATAATATTTGTAATTAAGACAAAAAAAGCAGAGTTCTAGTGTTTGCTTTATGTCACCTGACAATTTTTTAGTATTGGGATTTCAATATACTGTATTTTCTTTTTCATCCCGCCTGCTTGGAAAAATGAAAGAATTGTTGATTCATAAATGTGAATGATACGGAAGCCATCTCATTAGCATATTCCCGTCAGAGATTTCTCATCAAAGGGTTATCTCAGTAGGATTTATCATGATGGACATTGTTTCTAACACAATGTAAATTATTTTTTAAAGTTTATTTGCTAATTCTGTATACATGCAATTATTACTCACAATCCTTTGCTAAAGTGAAACATTCCTTACTTTACGGATGTATTATCTTGGTTTTAGACGAAACACATCAGAGTTGATAAACAGTCTTTCTTCAAGAAAATTTTGTCCGGGCGGGAGAGGACAAAGCCAAAATACGAGATGGTTGCACTGGGATAAAGTTTCATTGGTCGCTATTTGATCTCCACAAGAGTAACATGTAATCCCCGAGAGTGTTCACCTCCGGTGCTTACGGTCTATGGTTCGATCCCAGCTCGCGCCGTGTGAACTTTGTAGTGGACAAACACCGTGCTCGTCGGTTTTCTCGGGGTTCTCCCGTTTGCTCCCACTTTCTTCATTCCACCATTTCACTCATCTCTCATCATCACCGTCTCCTTGAGCCTAACGGGCATAACCGTTGAACGTAAGACTTAAAAATTTCATTTCACTTTTTCATTTTGCAATATAATTTATCTAAGGAAGGATTCACAACTCCTTCCGTTAGAATACCAGTTTGAAACACTGTATGTGAAGGATTTGAAGAAAAGGAAAGAATAATTTGAGGTGTAAATTCTGATGCTTCTAATTAATAGCTTACTAAGATTGAGTGGTTCATACAAATACTTGCGAGTTTTCTCATTATTAATGTACAAAGCTTTGCCTGAGTTCCTCTGTATGGCCTGTTTTCATTTATTCCAGCTGTAACAATTGTCTGATTGATGTGTAACTTGCACACGAATAGGTGTTCGGCGCAATGAGTCGATCTGTATACGTTGAACCTAAACCTTCGTAACAGGGAAGATATTTTAAACTATGAAAAGTAGCATATACATTGTATATTAAAGGAAATGGCTAGTATTATGTTGTTTGTTATTAACGTTTCACGTACTGATAGCTTATCAAAAATAAAATATGCTTTTATGAACTGTCTTACATTTCAATCTCTTTCTTTTCGCTCTCTCTCACACACAAACACACACGCACACACATGATTATCCCGTTGTAACTTTAAAATATCTAGTGACGGATTTCGATTTTTCTGAGCGCTTTACATTTCTCTTTATTTAACTGCGTCGGAAACTGTGCACGCGGATAACAGAGTTGAATAGTATTTTGTAGCTCTATTCTATGAAAGAAACATTTTTCTCTATGATTTTAATAATAATATTGCAGTTGGGTGACACATTTTCTAAAGAAAATAAAGGTGTTATTTTTCTAGGAATTTCTGTTTACATAGATGAAATTAATTCTGAGAATGAAATAACAGTCCTTTATATTTTTGTCCTCTATATGTCTTCTATATGTCTTCCACGTGCTGCGGGGAATTTATCTTGCAGTCTTATAGGTCATTTTATGTTTTTTTAAGCATTAAGAAAATAAACACTCGTAACTGTAACAGGTAAGTTATCCAATTTTACAATGTAGTAAAATTAATGTCAAATTTAATTTCGAGTCAAATCTAATTTTATTTTAGTTGTATAAGTTAATGAAATATCAGAAAATAAGGAACTTCATAAGTTCACTTGTAAATATAAGGTTTGTTCGTCATTGTAGTCATCAGCAGCGCACTTCTCGGCAGGGATATTTGTGGTGGGGGTTTTAAGTTAAGCAACGCACCAAGCTGCATTCCCGTCTTAGCTCTGACGCAGAGATGATCACGCGTGGTGCAAAAGCTGTTTTTGAGTTTTTGTCATAGCAGAGAACTTGAGAAATGAAGTGTTCGCTAGGGTAGCGCTACGTCATTAAATTTAGCTTTCACCTGGGCAAAACCGCTTCACTTTCCTTAGCCAAGGAGGCTTATAAAGAGGACACCCTGTTAATATTCCAAGTTTTCCGGTGGTTCAGTTAGTTCAGGTACGGACGGAAGAAATCTGAAGACATGGTGCGATCTGGACGGTCTTCAACGAGTGGTTTAGACAACAATGTGGCCAAAATAATAATAATAATAAAAACCTTCTAGACTTTGACCTCTAATCGCTTAGTACTGCTCCAGCGAGCGCTCAAATTCTCAATTCTCTACCGTGACAGAAACTCAAAAACAGTATTTGCGTCCCGCGTGATCCTCACTGCGTCAGAGCTAGGATGGGAGTGCTGCTCGGTGCGTTGCTTAGCTTATATCCCCCCACCGAGGATGGCGCTGCTGGCGACTCGAGCGCCACGCGGTGGCCAGCCTCATTGCTTTATGGACAAACCCCTTTAACCCGCGATCAGTCGCGTCTTATGGAGTAACGCGATCGGCAGTCTCTAAATCCACGACTGTATATAGTAGCCATTTTATCCAACATTATATTTATAAACTGGATGATTTCTTGCATTGCATTATCGGGAAAGGTAGTTTCTCGCAGTCGATAATTATTTTACAGTTCCTCGCAGCATCTTTTACACCAGGTAATTGCATCACTAAATTTTGACGGCGTGTTTTAGTTGCAACTGGCTTATTGACATTCCATTTAGTAGTTTTATCCCTCCCAACATATTTTGGTTCTTCTCTGTTTTGGGTTAAAGATTATGTACATCACTTTCGTCCGAACTTGCATTAGATTGCTCCATGTACGAATTAATGTTCCGTGTGTTCAAACACAGCGTCATTTTCCATAAAATTTCACTGAAGATAAAAATCTCACTGCACCAGACAATTCCTTATCTAACCACATAATATCATTCATAGCCATGATGTTGACACGGAAGCAGGAAAGTTACCAGCACAAATTGTTACGCCGTAGGTCGCGTCGTTAGAAATAATCTAACACGAGCACTTACGCGATCGGTTCCGCAGCTAGAAAAAAAATTAACAAACTGGGGACCTTATTTGTAAACAAGAAATCCATTCTTGTATACCTACCCCATTCCTACCAGTTGCACCGAAACAACAAAGTAGAAGTAGGGGAGGTATTTTAAAAATAACTTCAGTGAAAAAAAGAGACCAAAAAAGTTATAGCTAAAATGTATTATTGTTAGATTTTTTCTAACGGCGGGACCGATCGCTGGTTAACTGTATATGAAGAATTGGAACATGATGTACACAATGTGTTATAGAATTACATGTGCTGAATTTGTCCTCTGCGCTGATGACAGTATTACTTACATAACAAATGAACTCATCACGTAAAGTTGGGACAGAGTTATTTCTTACTTCTAACCAAGACGAAACGAACTGGTTGTGCCATGAAAGGGGAAGCGAGATAGGTGCTGTAATGAAACTTGTGTTATCAAGATAACGTTCCTCATGAAGTCTAGAACAATGAATCTAAGAATCCACGTAAACGATTTGTATGCCAATAACCACTGTCTTCCATCAACGTTAGATTTCCCCTGTTGTGTATGATTAACTTTGGGTACGACGAGTAACCCGTTAATTTCAGAGCATCCAGTTGATGATAATTGGATGTGGAGAGTATATAAATTCATAACTTCATTCCTTGTCGTGCACCATTTCATTGTTCTCTGGAACATAAAACATGTTCAATACTGAATAAGTGGGCCGTAGTTTTTCAAATTACCACAGTTGACATTAAGAAATAGAGTGAAAATAAGTTAACTTTTGTACGTCTTTAAGAAAGATAAATGAAAGGTAAGAATGCACTGAACGTTTCCGTACCTATTCTTTATACTCAATCATGTTATGCTACAGTTACTACAGAAATATTTTCTTATGAAATAAGAAACTAAGTCACAAGACATTTTCGGAAAACTTCTGTGTAGAAAAACTCACCCTTAAAATTAAACGAACCCTTTCGGACCTTTTTTTTTTTTTTTTTGGTAAGAGATGACTTGTGCTGTTTGTTGGAGTTATTATGGAAACACTTGTTTATCAAATATCAAAAAATTACTTTAGTCGTATTTGAGAAAACTGACAGCAAAAGAACACACTATTAAGAATAAACTACACGTTATGAATATTTTCGTAGGATGCAATTTATTCAGCATGATAGAGTTATTAATAAAATAATAATTTATGAAATATGCACATCGCCAGAGTTGTTTTTGAGGAAATCGTCCAAAGACACTCATTATCAAATATAAAATTCTCGCCAAGGACTTCTCTAGTGAAGTAAATTATGTCGTATTGTTCGTTTGTTAATTAAAGATTTACAATTTGTGAAATGTAAAGAGAAGTACATGAATCATTTTTTAAAGAAAATATTCTGGGCAAAACCACTATGTCTTGTACATTTGTTAAGAATAATAAAAGTTATAAATTATAAGATTATTAATGAAATATGTACTTATGAAAGAGAAATCTATCTGAGTGAGGTTTCAGAAAATCGCCTGACAAGTACTTACCGCCATGAATAAACTACAACTCATAGATTTTGCCCACAAACAATAACTTATACCACAGTTACTGCAATGTTCGTATATGAAATAGGCCTATATGGAGAAACGTTAAAGCTGTTCTCGAGAAATCAGACTTTTCTTTTTTAAAAAATAGATTAACCTTTCAGTATAGTTATCTTTGGAATAGGAAGAAAATTTCAGAAATTCTTACAGACAACCTAAATTTCAAGTTTAGCGCGGATTCCTTGAACGATATGATTTCTAGATGAGTGAACATATTAAATTGGAACGGACGAACGAATATTCAAAATCACACTTTCGGTATAAGAGGCCATGAATTGTGTAAATACATTGAAATCATGAATTCGATTTCTACATGGTCACACTTTTTTCTCTCCCCCTTCTTATTGTTTTGTATTGTCATATATGTATCTTATTGTATTGTGATATATGACTGAGTTTGTAGCGAATAATTGGGGGTAGATGTTCTTGCAACATAAGTAACTTTTGCACAATCACATTTTATTTGACATCAATATGACTTATGTAAATCAAAATCCCTGTACTGGAGGGGTTGGAAATGAACGTTACTACTACTACTACTACTGCTACTACTACTACTACTACTACTACTACTACTACTACTACTACTACTACTACTACTACTAATAATAATAATAATAATAATAATAATAATAATAATAATAATAATAATAATAATAATAATAATAATAATAAAGCAATAACACAATTACAATAACGATTACCTAAACAAGAAAATTCGATGTGGAAAATTAATTGATACGACTGAACTCGAACCTGAGTCTGCCACTTGATAGTTTCAAACAAGTCTTTCGCGTCAAGATGACAAATTAAAGTACTAGTTACGGAGGTAATACGTTTGCTGTACATATTTTACTTTAAATTATCTTGCAATTTGTCTCATATTTCTGGACTTCTTGAAACAACTTAAATAATGATATAATAACATCTGCCATGCTTTCTTCTTCCTAGGCTGCGGAACCAACACTAAAGCCTCAGTCTCAACTCGAGGAACGCTTCGAGACATTTTCCTCATGAATAGAGATCTATTAGACCTGTTTTTAGTTAAAGAAAGAAGTGATAAGTAACTCAACTAGCAATCATCTTTTCATATAGGCCATTGTATCTGGACAAGTCTTACGTGGACGGTTTCCAACTCGCTAACAGTTTTGTGCAATGTGAAGTAAGGTTAGCACATAAGGTTTTTTACTAAGGCGGTCCGGGTTCTAATCCCTGAAGTTTCAAAATTTTAAACGAATCAAATTTCAATCCATACTCTGTGTGAGATGCAAGATCTTCTCCTGTGGAGAAGGAAAGAGATCTTCGAATGACGAGAATGATGGGGAATTGCAGTGGAGCCATGAAAGGATACAAAGATTTACAAACTTATTTTCTTGAATCGTGCCAGATTTGATATTTTCAGTCAATGTCAACCATTTTCTAACTCATGTGTGATCTGTGGTTTTCCTTTCTTGCAACATAGAGAATGAAGTGAAATAATACATTATGCACACAACGAATTATAATGCCATTGATGTTTCACACTCATTGGACAACCCACTCCAAAGAGCATAGATTAATTTTAAAGTGGGAAATTTTATTCATGCATCAATTCCAAGTCAAAAGCCTGTTTCAGTGCTTTACAGGCTTACTCACTGCCTCTGTTAGTTGAAATGCTGGGCGTAAATTGGGTTGCATCTATCCAGGCGTTAGTGATAGGAGGAAAATCTCTTAACGCGAGCTATTGGAGTTATAGCGATCACGGGAGGCAGTGGTCGAAGTGAGACGGTATGCAGTGGTATGTCATACCGCTTCTGGTTTTACCGTGATAAAGGCATACCTCTGGTTTTTCAGTGATCAAGACATACCGTCACTGGAGAATATATGCTAAATGCCTTCTAATAAATAAATTTTTATACGCAATAATTGACGAATAGTTTTGCACGTAAAAAGATTTTATTTTTTGTGTAGAAATAATTTCAAAGTTGACAACACCGACATTTTGGTCATCTTTTTCCTACCTTTTGTTTTAAAACTGAAATGTCTTCAGTTCACCTAGTTTATATTTTGATGTGCCATATTGAATTGTTTCTTTGTGTATATGTGTGTCTTCGTGCCTTAATGCATATAAATGTCGTGGTTTGAGTAGGTATGGGCGGATTTAGTGGTTGTTTGCTGTGCAGGAGTATCTTCCGGTGATTTTCATACTCCTCAGCCGAGTGGGAGTCCGGGAGTTTTCCCGCAGAAAATTGTTAATATAAAAAGGCGGCTTTTGAGAATTTTCGTGTATAATTCTCTATAATACAAAATAAGGGGATATTTAATTTTTCAGGAAGTTGTTGGCGGGGGATCAAAATCTCTCCATGTCCTCTCTCCCCGTAACTACAGGGAAGCTTTCCAATAGTTTTCAATCTTTATGTAAATAGAAATGCAACCTTTTAGACAACATACCCTCACTGTATTTTAACGTTTAGATAGCCGTATGTAGAGTCAAATTCGTAATAAAACATACCGCCTCTGCTTTTTCTCCACTTCGAACACTGACGGGAGGAGATGTTTCTGCTACAGACTGTACATAGGCCACCTTTAGTAACCATTTGATTTTTTCTACTTGTTATACTGTAACTTGTTCCATACATACCTGTGCACAATCTCATTTATCTCTGTATACTCATAATGTTGTTAATGTTGTATACGGTTCCGTTGGTTAGTAAGAATTCGTTAAAAAAGTGACTAGTGCATGTCTTTACTGCAGGCTGTCCCGGGTTAAATTCTCAATGGGATATTACAAGATTAATTTTACAATCATACACTTTTATTAAACATCCGTCTTCATAAGGATATAAGGAATAATAGTGGAAAATAACATTTAAAACTTTCATTTTCTAGTAGATCTATTGTATGTCCGACTCAGGTTTTTTTGAGAAACCATGATTCTTATGCTTCATAGAATCATAATTTCTCCCAGAATATGGGTACTATCCGATTATTTGTTTTCCCAATTCTAACCTTGTATAAATGAATGTACCCCTCTCTGTTCCCATATTTGAATCTCTGTCCATCCTCTCTCTTTCTCGCTCACTGTTGTCCACCACAAACTCACATGAGCTGGAATCAAATCTCCGGTTCTTGAAACCAGATATAAGCGCTCTACCAAATGGGTAATCGTGACTCCCTATAGATTTGTTGTTAGAAGGTTGCGGGTATTTAAGCACATAAAACAGGAAACAGACACAAAATCAGTAAAGCATTAACTAAATTAGGCATAAAAGATAGCCAAAATAGACACAACAAAATTCAAACATACTCAGGAACTATATGAATATTTGCATGTAGTTACTGAGAAATAAAGGAAATCAGTTATTGATGAACACTAATTTCTTTTAGTAGTTTCTAAGTAAATAATTCCAGGCACATTTCTTTCAGAATTGAAGAAGTAGTAATAAGTTCAGGAAGGCTGTTTTAGACAATTTGCACATTTATCGAAACAAAATTGTAAAATGTAGCTCAGTTTTCGGAAAGTTCACTCTTTTTAAGAACTCATCGTATGATTGAAATAATTCAAATGCTTTGCATATCTACTAGCCTCAATTGTCAGCTGAAAATTAACGTTAGCTCGGACCCGCCCCGACTGATACATTTTGTGGTTTGGGACACTAGCATCATCTCAAGCGTAAAAGGTTAACTGCACTTTAGACTACATGATGTTTTGTTGCGGTTTTCAAAAGGTAATGTGAGCGATTCCCCTAGGAAAGTTGTTACATCCATAAGGAAATTCTATAATTTGATGCATTTCTCCACATATGTTTTGTAGGGAGAGACCCATTTTATAGGGAGTTAGTATCCTTCCTTTAGTTTGGGAATCTAACTAAACTAGTAAACGGGAAAATGGAGGAAATTTAAGAAAATAAGAAGAAAAAATAATTTTAGAAAAACACATAAAAGCTGAAAATAGAAACTTTATAATTGAAAAATTAGGGCATTGCTGGCTCAGTGGTACAGCGCTTACCTGAGATGTGTGGGGACTCTGGTTCGATCTTCGCCTAAGTAAGTTTGTGGTAAACAACATTGTGTCAGCGGGTTTTCTCGGGGTACTTCCTACTGACTCCCACATTTTCATTCCATCAATTCTTCCATCATCATTCATTGCATACAGTGCCAAATTTACGTATAAGTGAAACAAGCTATAACTTAGAGCCCCACTCGCTTGGGGCCCAAAATATTTAAAGAAAAAAACTGTTTTTAATGTAATTTCAAAATAATTAGAAAAAACAAATAAGATAAAATGAAAATACAGCAATGGTGTTTTGTATTGTTATGTACTAGGCTTTTATGAAGCAAGTAATAGAGCTTTATTTTTCAGTCCCACTTGTAATGAGGTTCCTGTTTTTCAGCTCCGCTTATAATAGAGTCCCCCTTTTCTAGCTCTGTTTGTAATGAGCCCTTGTTTCCATTTAGTTATTCATTAGGTCCATAAATTAGCATTTAGCATATATTGAAACCTTCAATAACGGCAACATTTTACCGCTCAAAAAAAAAACTGAAAAGTATAAAGGGCCCCTTTTAATAGTTTAGGGGCACATCAAACCTTAAACCCGCCACTGATTCTATAAATCATCTGTCTTTCTTAACCTAACGGGTATAAATGTGGGATGTTGAACTGAAAGAGTTCATTTTTTTTTTCAACTTCAAAAACGCAATACTAAGAAGCAAAAAATAGAAACTTAAAAAAATTACTAACAATCTGTAAAATAAAAATTCTTTGGAAAATATGAAGTGACTTTAAAAAATCACTGTAAGTCAGAAACTAACAGCACTTGAAAGCAGACAATAATAATAATAATAATAATAAAACTTTTAAAAGCAGAAAATAATTTATTTCTAACCTTATCTTATCTTAACTATGTATAACACTACACGAACTGACATAAAGTAAAGGGGTACTACCGGTTGACGTTGAAAGTTGAAATTTGGCATGATTGTAGATTTCTCGGATTAACCCACAGAAAAATTGCCGAAAATGAATATATTTAACTTTTAGAAGGTTTAAAGGGGAATGAAAAATTTCCCCATGTTATTAAAATGATGCTTTTTGAACCTATAATATCATGTTTTCGGTACTTGGAATTGGAATAAAAACCTGAAATTAGGTATGATTATGCACTCTGTTAGCGTTCTCTAAGTAAATCACTAACAATAAAAGTTTCCAACTTTAGAGTGGTTTTATGGGGAGCTGGAAAACCTTCCCCATGTTATTTATAGGGGACACCTTTGAAACCCCAAAATTATTGGACACTTCCTGTAGGGCTACAATGATTCTAGCTTTTTGGGTCTAACCGACAGGAAAATTGCCAATGGTGAATATTTTTATTTTTAGGGGGTATAAAGGGCAATGTAGAAATTTCCAATACTATTTAAATGGGTCTTTTTTGACTTATAAGCTTATATTTTATATACTTAGAATTGGAATAAAAACTTGAAATTTGGTATGATTGTACCTTTTTGTTAGTATTACCTAAGTAAATTATGAAAAATAAAAATTCCCAACTATAGAGTGGTTTTTGCGGGGAACTGAAAAATCTTTCCCATGTTATTTATGTGGAACATCTTCATCACCCAAAATGTTTAGGCACCTCCGAGAGGATTAGAATGATGAAATTTGGCATGATTATAGCCTTCAGAGATTAATCCACAGGAAAATTGCCAAAAGTGAATGTATATATGTTTTTTTTTAAAATTAAGGAGTCTAAAGGGAATGAAGAAATTCCCATGTTATTTAAACGTGCGTTTTGTTGGGATATAAAATCTTATCTTCTAGATAATTGAAATAGGAAAAGAAACTTGAAATTCGGTCGAATTGTGGGTTTAAGAAATGTGAGGCCATATCAATAATTTCGATAATTTCATCTGCGTATGGGGTCAGTCTTGCTAATAGAATATTTGAAAGGATTTTATAGGATGTTGACAGAAGAGAAATGCCTCGATAATTATTACAGTCAGTTTTGTCGTCTTTCTTGTGAATTGGAACAATGATTGATTCTTTCCACTCTTGTGGCAATTTTTCCTTGTTCCAGATAAGGAGAATGAGTTTGTGTATCTTGTTCCACAATTTTTCGCCTCCAGCTAAAATTAACTCAGCCGGAATTTCATCTACACCCGGAGATTTGTGTTTCTTTAATTTCTTTATAGCGGTTTCTACTTCTATTCGGTTGGGTTCTGGAATATACGGTTCTGCGGTGTGTATCTCCTTTTCCCTACGCACACTAGTTTTTGGTTGCGTGTTCAGCAAATCGTCAAAGAAATCTTTCCACTTATTTAAGGTGCTATCCGTGTCAATGAGAACTGTACCGTCAGACTTCTTTAATATATAAGCACGAGGTTGATAGCCTTTCTTAAATTCGTTGATTCCCTTACACATGTCCCGGATGTTTTTATTTTTACTATTCTCTTCAAGTTGTTTAATTTTAGCTTTCAGAAAACCGCGTTTCTTTGTTCTAAAAGTTTTGGAAGTTTCCCGCCTGATATCTCCGAAATTTTGTGTAGTTATTTCATTCGGATTTTGTAGCCAGCGTAATTTTGCCTGTTTTCTCTTCTCTGTTAGTTTTATGCATTCCTGGTCGAACCATGGTTTGTTCCTACGTATTTCCGCGTGTCTCAATTTTTCTTTTGCTGAAATTTTAATGCTATCTCTAATTTCAATCCAGGTATCCTCAACACTAGTGCACTCCGAATCTTCTAAAGCCGAGAATCTATTCGAAACTTCAATCTGGTATTTCTCTTACCTGGCTCCCTTCTAATTTCTTTAAATTGAATCTCTCCGTTTTCGGACAGTGAATATTACCTTTATTCAACGATAATCTCTCTTGTATTATCGCTGCTACCAGGTAGTGATCAGTGTCACAATCAGCCCCTCTAAACGACCGGACATCAATTATGCTAGAGTGCCTTCTTCTATCTACTAAAACGTGATCAATTTGATTATGAGTTTTCCCGTCTGGTGATGTCCAAGTGTATTTATGAACGTCGCGATGTACGAATTTTGTACTCTTGTCGCACGATTACGTTTTAGGATGTTGCAAAGTTCACGAGTCTAACACCTTTGTCATTACTTTCCTTATGCAGACTTTCGTTCCCTATAATCGGTTTGAAAATACCCTCTCGTCCTACCTTCGCATTGAAATCCTCTAATAGAATTTTCATATGGTATCGCGGGAGTTGGTCAAATATCCGTTCCACTACTTCGTAAAAGCTGTCTTTTATATCGTCATCCTTATCTTCAGTTGGGACATGTACATATCAAACAATAATATTACAATAATAAGTGTAATAAAAGAAAGTCTGTCAGTAACAAATTCAACCCGTTTAATTGCTGGTAATATACGTTTATGAACGAAAAACCCTGTTCCTAACTAGTGATTTTTATTTCCTTCCCCGTAAAAGAACGTAAAATTTCCGGAATTCTCAGATTCATTTCCTTCCCACCTAACTTCCTGAACTCCTACTAGACCATCCTATATTTCTCTAACTCACTTGTTACGGATTTTAACGCGCCTGCCCTAAAAAGACTCCTAATATTCCATGTTCCAAATCTCATGTCCATTTTCTTTTGCTGAGGTCGTGCCAAGTTATCAGTCCTTGTCCGAGGCTTTTGTGAATATTTTTGAACAAGTGTTCTTTTTTTTTTTTTTTTTACAGGATGAGGTTGTTAGCCCTACCCAAACCCCCAAGCTGGAGGACCACTCCTAGTCGGCTGTTCGCGACTGCATATTCAGTATATTCGCAGCTAACCTCTATATCTAGAGGCCTTCTCCTCGATCCGCAACCTGAGGACGCGCCATGCCGTGATGACAGGAACCCACGTTAGAACAACTTACTGCCTAATATAAAATTACTTCAATGGTATTTTTCTGGGACTTTGAAGCCAGATCCCCAATTTGTTCGGCCTACGGCTTCGCACTTTTCATATCCCTAATATATATCTAACCATTCGGAATTCAAGATACGGCCATTTAATTATAACAACTCAAACCCAACTCTTTTTACTCTCTTATGAGGAAGCATAAAATAACACTGAAACATTAATTTAATAAACATATCTTTACTTCTAAGGAATTTCGTGATGTTACCCTTATTTTAACAATTACAATCTCTACCCTCTTTTCTTTCCTTCTAAGTCTTTATCACGTCTCTACCTCTAAGGGATTTCGAATTATGGTAATGCTATTTTAATAATTAGAGCCTGTACCCTCTTTTCTTCGCACCTTGCTAAGGAAAATATCAAGAAAAGTTGAAACGTATTTTTAAATATTTTAAATTAAAGCCCTAAACACGAATTTTCATGCGTCTAATTTTTTAAGGTCCAAACAGGTTTTCCCAATGCTGGTAAAAGTTTAATAATCTGAGGATCTACCTTGAACTTTCTAACTAGCTTTTACAATAACAAGTTTTAAAAACAAATGCATAAAGTAACACCAGTATATATTACAACTACATTAATATACAATATAGCATTACAATTATAAAAATACAATCGTGCTTTGTAATACATGTGTGTCTAAAAGGATACCGTATTTTCTGGATGAAATGATCCCAGATGTAACAGTCATACACAAATAAATATAAACTCCGGTAATAACTACCACTACTCAGACAACTAGATTTGTTAAGCAATTTCATTAAGTCTCTTATACAACCATAATATGAGTTTATATCCTTGATATAGTACAACAACCGAAAATGGATGCAAATAAGGCTGCATATCATACAATCACGATGTTAGTTATGTAGGGATATTGTGATATACTAGAAACATTTAGGACTACCGGAACACTGCATCGCATAATTTGAGAACATCCTGTAGCTGTCCGTCCAGCAGGATAGAACGCAATCAATATGTAAAAGCACACTTAACATTTCATATAACATCTGCAAAATAAACAGCATGTATGATTTATTTTTTTAGTACCAGCACGTGCAAATCTCTTATTCTGTAGTTCAATAATCTACTTTCGTAAGCATCTTTATCTTAATTTCAGGGTCAGTTAAAAGCCTAGGACAAAGTTGGACTTGGATCATAATCACAGTGTTGAAGGAAATGATGGAAAGGTCTAGCTGAAGAGGGACAACTAGTGTTTCACCCGAGAAGCAGCAGCATTTATAGTGGAATTGAGAAGACACTCAGAGGTAGAGTTCCGGAGCCACCATCTAAGCAATAGCCAGTCGGGAGTCTAAACAGAAAAGTCGAGAACTCCAAGGGAAAGAGTTTGTTTTAGAAAACAATTTCGTAGCTCTGACCTAATAAGACATCTGGCAAGCCAGACATGCAAGAAAGAAACGAAGATGCCCGGAAGGATTCTTCAACAGTGATATCTAGTCTGGAGTGAACAGACAGAATGTAAAGATAATGAGCTTGAGATCTTCTGTAATTCAGATATCTTCCCACTCTCACCTTTTACCTTCTACTCTAGTCCGCTTATTGTTCTTACGTCTACTGTCTTATTTCGCACAATAGGTGATATATTTATTCTGCTCGATTGTTAAGTCCTAGTACAAGGGATGTCAGCTCACTTCTCCATACATCCGTAGAGTTTTCATGAGCTGCAGAGTCAATAATCCCGAAGCGGAACGATATTAGATAAAGGAATACACTTGATGCTTTCATTTCATATGAATAATTATTTTCGATCATAACGGGCGATGCAGAAAAATCTGGAGTGCCCCCAAGTAAATATATCAGTAGCAGGTTGTTAATATAAAACAAAAAGGAAGGGAACAATAGAAAGCGTAACTCAAGTTTTAGAAACACACACTTATTCAACTCTCAACTACATACTTGCTCCTAATCTGATCGATCCTCTTCTTAGTATTGTCCACCAGGCGCTGTACACGTCCGACGTCCATTTGTCGGAGGCATAAGTTGATGCAGTTCATGAGCTGCGAGCGTTTTCGGTTCTCTAGGCATTGGCATAAACTCCATCTTTCAACAGAGCACAAAAGTCCTCAGTAGATCTGGCCTCTGAGAGATTGGCAGGGTTGTCTTCCTTGGCGACGAAATGGATGCCTTCTTGTTCCACTTGCTCCACCACCACTTTAGCGTAATGCGCACTAGCTTTGTCCGGCTATAACACGTTGTTGTCATCGTAGTGTGCTGTAATGTGTGGAATCAGACGTTTCTTAATGCATTCATCCAGGTAAACCGTATTTAATGGTGAAATTGGACTCCTTGATCAGCGATTCTGAACATCCGTTCGTTCTGATGGCAAGCCAGGCCAAAACCTTCTTCTCAAACTTAGTTTTGGGATAGAATTTCACCTTATGTGGCGTATCGTATCTGTTTGAGGTGTAGAAGGTGTTGTTGGCCTTAATAGTGGAGTGGGATATCATGAAATAAGATTCATCATCAATGATCCAAGAGGCCTTTGCAAATTTTCGATACATCTGACCACATGTCTCCGCCTAGGATTTCTGCCAGTCAGTACGTTGTGAAATATGTTTCTTCTTGGATTCTTTCACATTCACCTTCTGTAGCTTCCGACAGATCGTGCTTTGATGACATTGGAGCCGCTGAGCTGCTTGTCGCTGCGTAATCCCGTCTTTGTGATCGAACAAAACGCTTGAGGGTGGTCGACTTTCTTCCAGTAATTATGGCGTTGTATCCACCAGAGCCACGTCGACGAGATATTGGTGTGTTGTGAAAACGTTTGAAAATACTACTTCTGGGCACTCATTCAGTAATAAAGTGTCATACAGAGTACCATTTTCCGGATTGGAGTTGTCGGAGTAGAACTTGTACACTCGGAAACGGAAAGTGTGTTCACTTGAGGCCATTTTTCTAGTTATTGGTTCCTTTTGAAGATACGAACAAAAATATACCAATACTAGTTGAAACGCTCTCCATATCACATATATTAATTTTGTCCCTAATACTTAGATTAAATGTCACAGAGGCCAACACGTAGTCCAGATTTTGCTGCATCACCCGTTATTAGTGGAAATAATTTGTAAAGTAATATAAATTTGTGTCATGCTACTATATTTAACGTCGGGGCATTGTAATTATATCTGTATTTCGCACAATCCAAATTATGTTATAATGATGAACTATATCTGTTCAACTCATTTGCGTTTTGCGCATTCAATCGAGAATTAATACGAGCAGTTACAATACTTCTTTAATAAAACATATTGTAATAATCATAAAATTGTGAGTTTTAAACAGTTGTATTGCCAAATTAGTATACTAATGCAGGAGGTCAAGTCCATGTATGCATCCAAATTTCTATTCAAAATTACCTTAGGAAAATCCACAGTACCACTAGATATTAACCTCTATGTGATCTCTGTATGTCTTGAAAATAGTACTAAATCCCTTTTCATTGTAGAGGGCTTCTACGACGCACAAAGGAAAGCACAGCAAGACAAATACATCAGTATTCTGCGACGACCATAAATAGTTTCGGGAAAGTTTTCTTGTAATGACAGATAAATTCTGGATGTGATTTTTGTCGGCCGAGTTGACTACAATCAGTATAATTGAATTTTACCACAATCAGATAGATAAGCTCAATTTTCAGCCAGTGAAATAACGAACCTCAGTTGTCACGAAACACATGCTTCTTGTGGAGCTTCTACAGTCAGTCTTGCTCTCCCAATGATGAGTCTCATTTCAATAATGTCTACGGCACTTACATATCCTTCAGATTTATCACAGAGGGTGCGGTTCATAGTTTTCTCAGACAGGAATATCCGGCTGCGTATAGCACCTTGTCTAGAGGGCTATTAGACGTAACTTCTCAGACAAACATTTAATCACTATACTGCACGATTGTACTCAATATTACTTACTGGATAAACTAATAGCTTTAACTTTTTAGCTTTGATATTTATACCAATTATACCAATTACTATTCTTAAATAGTAATCGAGCGTATGATGTATCCATTTTCTTTGCACTCATTTTGCATTTTAGATAACACAAAATTAGCATGAAATAGTGCCACGATATACCCTTCCAAAAGTCTATTTACTTTAGGAGCCACGATGTACATTTTACACCATACGATTGCGAAACGCTTCTGGAAGTTTGTCTATGTTAATCTTCGATCAATTCAGTGTGTTCAATAGTGTGTACATAACTGGAGGCTGAAAGTTGGACACATACGCGAGTCAACCTTGGATGGTGGGTTTTGACTTAAGGTAATCAATATTATCGATACACCAAAAACTTAACTATTTCTGTTGGATTACCTGTAGAATCTAATGGTAATTTTCTTAAACTAGTCCCTTGTAGTAGAAAATATTTTTTAAAAGGAAATAATTGTTTTCAATCATGTGTAATGTTTATTGAGTAAGTAAGCTGGAACTGTTAGACAATAGCATGGGAAAAACTACAGGTGTTCTACAAAAAAGTAATTGACAGGCGTTGTTATGTGACCTGGAGCAGATATTGCGCACTTCTTTTCAGGAAGGCAATTTTATTTCCATTTATGACACGCTCAAGGTCCTATTTATATTTTCATTCCTTTCTTTTCCTTTTTATTCAGGGAGAAAGGGAGGAGCATTTTCAGAGTTTGTTAGTCTTTGTCACTGAGATGGAACTAATACGAGCATTATTTCAAGTTCTTTACCGTATTTTTATGACTCGCTTCTCGGAGAACTTCTGATGAAATTTTCTACGGCTCTTTAAGCGCAGTATATCCATATCTGTGCAGGTTCCACTGAAAGTATTACCTTGAATTTTTTAAAAATATTTTGATCCATTTCAAGTAAAAGGATCAACTTCCATTTCTAAAGTTGTGAGAAGAAAAACACAAGTTTGCTCAGTACAGTACGCTCAGGAATGGCACTAAGCAATTTGCCACCCTCCTTTCTCCAGAAAAAAGAAATCTTAAAAGCTACGATTTTAAACATGCTACCCCATCATCAACAACGAACGGGAGGGAAAGTACTGTCGCACTCAGAAAGTCCTAAACACTACAAATACAATCTCGTTGTGTCTGTTTTTTTTAACCTGCAGAGGAAAAATGGCAATTCTTTTTTTATATATAATTCAATATTGAGCTTCAATCTCAATATATCAGTTTGCAATTCCAATGCAACTATCTCTTTTATCTTTATTTATTGATTTTTCTTGTACATCTGTTAAAAATTATATAAAAACTTGTTTTCACCTTCAATGATATGGAACTTATTTGTGACAAAGACAAGACTAGTTTTCATATCATATTAAAACTGTGATAACTAACTAAATCGAACAGGTGTTCTCTACTGTTTGACAATTGAGTTTTTGTATTTGACAACAATCAATCAAGTCATGCTGGGATTTGTTTGACCATGTCCTTTAGCATTGTTCATGTAATCTTAAATAATGCGACCTAAACACGATTTATGAACGTAGTATTCAAATAGAAAGTCATCTTAATAACTTTAATTACCATCATCATGAGGTATGTTTCCAACAAAAAATGTTTACTTTAAATAATATAGCGATGATAGATTTTGCCGCTCCGTGTAAACGTACGTGTTGCACATACTGTAGAGCCGGCCCTGGATACACCTAAGTATTATCTGTCAGGAAAGTAAATGTACACTTGTTTTTTGAGTCTGGCATTCCTGTGCTCCATCCATGGAGAGTATGAGAATTAAATCAATCAAATGTTTACTAAGGGACAAGAAGAAATGTCTAATCTGAATAAGACATTGCAGAGGGGCACAAGCTGTGAATACGAATAGTGCATAGTGTAAATAAAGGGCGACACCAAAAGAGAAAGCCAGAAACAGCTAAACGGAGAAAATATAGTAAAAATTATCGAAGTGGGAACATAAAATACAAATACAACAAATATGCCAACAACTAAGCGTTTACCAAGCAACGATCTTGGTGTAATGGTTAAGACGCTAGATTACAAATCCAAAGAACGGCGGTACGAATCTGCTCCAAGTAGTATATATATATTGAATAATGCATACAACACATGAAAGATGGTAAAAGAGAGCGTATTACCCGTTTAATATGTTAAGTGAAAACGAGTCAAAAATTTCGGTGAAATTTATTAGAGAAGTGAGACAATGAAAATGAGGAAGCAAGTATATTTAATCAGGGATTGTATCAGAGGGTGGTGACCGGAAAAACTAGAAATTTTCCCGAATTTCGCCCGTGTGAGTCTCTACGATAGGCAAATTTCTTCAGAAATGTGCCAATTGCAGAGAAAGAGAGATAGAGAGAAAGAGAGAGAGAGAGAAAGAGAGAGAGAGAGAGATGCTCCCGGAACTGAGAGTGTGCTGCTTCCATTCAAATCAACGAGATGACAAATAGACGCTTACATAACAAGAATGCCGAATACAAACAGCTATAAAACAGCAAAGTAATAATTGCAAGCGTTATCACCTAAGGTTCCAAGATCCGAACAACATATCACTAATATCACGAATGCCAAAATATTGACTTACACAACTCCCCCTCTCCCCAAATATGTCCTGTGAAAACAATGACAAATTTTGGGATGAGGTTATTTTTTTCCACAACCAGTTTTATTGATATTCAAGACAGCAAAAGCACTATATTTGTTAACGACGAAGTGAAGTTATTGCAACACTGCGTTACACAGTGAATCATGCATATTACACTCGTGAGTTTTGCTACGGAGAGGCTAGCCACTGAGGCACGCTGAATAACGCCTGAAGAAAGCAGCGAGGACAGATAGCGATACAGTGAACGGAGGAAGCAATGCATTACAGACATTTCAAGAGAAAAAAGAAAGATCTTTCTTTCCACACTTCATGCTGTAGTTTTAACTTCCATTTCCCCATCAAAGTTACATGCCTAGACTATTATACAGTTCCATTACACTTAATCCAGAACTTTCAAACAACTTTGTTCTACGAAGGAAAACATAGAACACTACACTTATAGATATACCATACATAGCCAGTTAAATAGTAATAGATGAATGCAATTAACCCCACATAATATCGATTGTCTAAATATACACTAGTTTCAAACAATTTGACACATAACAAACATTCGCAATACCATTATAACCTATCATATGTTAATTCCACTTCACAAGTGGTAGAATGAAACCCGTAGACTGACCGTGGAATGAAAACCGCAGAAAATAGAATGATTTTTATTAAAATTACAATTATGAACACAAGTTAATGAAGGAAACAATGACAGTCAATGAAAGGAAGATGATCCGAGGTCGGATTTCGATAAATAACTTGATAATGAGAAGAAAACAGAATTTTGTAAAAGGAAATGTTATGATGCGCTAAACACAACATGGTTGCCTCTTTCGTCTCGTCATGTGAAAATATCTCGTTTTAGAGAGGCGAGAAAAAGGCTGTGTTTCGTCTTGTGCAGTGGCGGATCTAGTTCGGAGGTGGGGGCCTAGGCCACCACTTTCAGATTGAGGAAAATAATTTAAGCTATTATTTATATAGTTTTGAAAATTTATAGTAAGGTCATGATATACTTATCATTGTCTAAATTCAGGCAGCCTATCTTCTAGATCCGCCACTGGTTTCGTGGCTAGCCCGGTTTCATCTCGTTAAATTGTTATCTAGTCTCCTTTCGTTTAATTTTCTTACGTAAACCTCATAATAATAGAAGTAAAATTGGAAGCCATGCAGTTTCGAAATGTAACGAAGTTTACAAGTTAGAATTGATAATCGGACAAGAGAGGGCTATGGAATGCTATCGAGACATTTAAAGCGCGACGAGTCCAGACAAGGACCTGTCACGTCTCGTCTCGGAAAACGAGACGAGACAGACGCTTTTTCTGCTTAGCTCTGGACGGATTTAACAAAACCTATATTGTCTCTCCATGTTGAATTGGAAGCCTCTCAGCAGAGATGAAGTAGATCGTGGGCCGTGGGTCAACAGGACGTGACCCACTGCAACCCATCATCCGCCGTGACCCACCATAACCTCCATACCACTACGACCCACCGATACACTCTGCTTAGTGCATTGTATATAGCACCTTCTGAAGAGTGGTGAATGTGTGTACATATTACTTTTAGGATCTCCATTTTCTTCTTCTTCTTCTTCATTTGCATTTGTTTCTATTTACTTACCTGAGATGAGTATATCTAACAAGGACAATGCAGACTTTCTTAATGAACTTAGGGGCCATCTTTCGCGAGGTAGTAGTGCACATTTTAACTGGGAGAGCGCAATAGCCAGAAATAGCCTAGAAAAAGCGTCTTAAAGTTTCGACTCGCCGTATATAAGGTACGACGTCTAAAATTATCAAGTGGCGGTGTGGCAGAGTGTGAAGCATTCACGACTCTCGTGTAAAGGGTCCAGCGTTCGATTCCCGCTGGAGTCAACTTGTTTTTGCTTTTTACCAATAAAGTAGTCTTAGCAATAAATGACTACTTTATTGGTAAAAGCAAAAACAAGTTGACTCGAGCGGAAATCGAACTCGCGATCTTTACGCGAGAATCGTGAATGCTCCACACTCTGCCACACCGTCACTTGGGAATTTTAGGGGTCGTATCATATATACGGCGAGTCGAAACTCTAAGATGCATTTTCTAGGCTATTTCTGGTTATTGCGCTCTCCGAGTTTGTAATATTAACACTTTAAATATGCACTACTACCTCGCGAAAGTTCATTTAACAAAGTCTGCTTTCCCTTGTAAGATATACTCATCTCAGGTAAGTAAATAGAAACAAATGACAAAAAAGAAAAAAAAAAGAAAATGGAGACCCTAAAAGTAAAATGTAGACATGCACTAAGCAGAGTGTGTCGGTGGGTCGTAGTCGCGCTGCTCTGGGCAGGAGGTCCAAGTTATAGGGAAAGGATCGGATAAATTTTTTATTTGTAACTTAGTGTAAAAATTATGTAGAAACTATTATGTAGAAACTTTCATAATAAAAAAGGTGAAGGAAAAACGTGTGTACCGCTTCTCTGCCATACATTACAATATATTTTTGTATATATATTAACATATACAATTTGGTTAATAAAACAGCCTAAAGTATAATTAATTCTTGAAGATTAGTTTCTATTTATCTAAAATACTTGCCAAAAATTTTATATATATATATATATATATATATATATATATATATATATATATATATATATATATCAGTCTTTAAATCACATCAAACTGAACAGAATGATCTACTTGTATGTAAACTCGCATGCGTAGTTTTCGAGAAACCAAAAATTAAACTTTTGTCACGATAAAAGGTATGTAATTAGTTTCCAATGACAGCTGACATTCTTTTATTTTCCTGTAACAAATTGTTATTTATGTACTGCCTATATAGCATATTACACTATTAATAAAACATATTGTATTTATTGTTGACTCTTGCTTACGGTGGAAACATACTCACTTAGTTACATGCTACTTTTAGTGCTTGAATTTCCCATGTTATATGAGGATGCTTTGATCTACTTGTATCCGTAAAAGTCAATATCTCCGTATCTTTCTACATTAGGAAGAAAATTAAAGAAAACATGACAAATCTGTCTTACTGTATCTACATATTCTGTAATTGTAAAGTAGAATTGTTTTGTATTTGTCGGGAATAGAAAGGAAATGTGTGTGATCAAAGTTATATTTGGTGAGGGGATACTTTGATCATTCTCGATTTTGTTATGCAATATCAAAGAAAATCCGTTGTAAAAACTAGGAAAAGGAAAGGAAATATCCGTTAGTATACCGTAGGTTCATATGTAGTAGATAGAGTTAGTAAATAACCAAAGTAAATGACATTGCAAATATGTAGGAACTGTTTATAGTGAGAATGTAGCTGCAATATGGTACATTGGATGATTCTAGAGCTAGAAATATATAACGATACTAAACAGTGAAACATCAAACACGTGCAGAAACGTGGTCAGATGATCACATAGTTTGTAGTTCCATCTACTGATTTGGCTCCTCACTCAAAGTACATAACACAAAGAAATGGCGAAAGAAAGAAGAAAACTTAAGAAAAGTGATTGAAAAGATTTAAACTTCAATCACTTGGACATTCGTAGGAAAGACATAATATATATTCTCATCGCACTTTACATTAGGGGAAGGGTTTGAAAGGGTCTCATCCATATTGTCTGGTTGGATGACGCAAGCATCACCAGCAACAAGCTTAAATCTTCTTTTAGTTGCGCCAATCGTTTTAAGGTCTACGACTATTATTTCAAGTTCAGAGTCTGTTATGTGACACAAATTTTTGTAAGTTTTTTTTTTTTTCACTCGCTGGGAAGCAAACTTTGCTACAATATACTGACCAACTTCGTAAACCTGTGGCTGCTGTTGGCTGCTGAGAGACAAGTGTTACGTGTCCGGCATCTCCGGACAGGGGATGATCTACCCCAGGCAAATCAGTTGGGTCGTCACTGTCAGTATCTCCTTCTGGTGTAGTTACAGTGTACTGGATTCAGGTGCAACAACCAGTCTTTTCTTCTTTCTGGGTAGTTTGCTTGACGTACCGGTACTGAATCGCTGCTCTTGAAGCATGGTAGTTAAAGTATCGTCGACACTATGGATAGGATCTTCTGCAACATGTTCTGTGGCCAATCTGTTAAACACTTGTTCACTATAATGGGATATATCCACACGTTTGGAACCCATCGTTCAATTTTGTCTTGATTGCTGATACCATGTTGCAGTTATGATCATGAGTACGTGTGGCCCGTGTTACTGCTGCGCCCATCTTCTTCAGAGGTTTCGTCAGTAGAGTAGAAAACATGTTCTTCGGAACTGTGCTTTATCTCTGTACTTTGAAATCAATGAGACATGGGCGCCAGGTTTCCTTCATGGGTCTGAAAAACGCAATATCCAGCCAGCAGCTGGGAAACATGTGTGGAGTTAGGAACCGATCATTTTCAGCGCACAATGATAACACCTAAATATCCAAATGCGATGACAGATTGTCACCGATTAGCACCTTTCGACTTTCTAAACGTTTCGCGTGTGGTAGAAAGATGGTTTTGAACCAAACACGGGTAATGCAGCTCCATCTATCTACCTTATTGCTTGATCAATGTTGCCCCTATGGTGTGATCAAAGTTACCCCTTCAATTTTAATCTTTTCTATAAGATACATGCGCATATATATTTTGTATTCGTGTTTTTTCCTATACTCTCAGAGCTACCAAACACAAGTTATACTTAGTTCAATCGGTATATATTTTACGCTTAGCTTTGTAATTGGATAGTTTTGCAGACGTTAGTTAGGCTTATAAATTTATACATGTTTTCACTGCAGTTAAATACTTCCTCGTAGGGACACGTGTGAACTAGTCAACAGCTGTGCTGTAAGTATGTGACGTGATTCTTAGGGCTTCCACATTCCCAGAAATAATTACGACATAGTTTGTATTGGTGCCACTAGGAGACTCTACATTCACGTTGGAAGTTTTGATCAAAGTGTCCCCAGGATTCAAAGTAGTGCTCTCAACGGGTCGGGTCGGGTTGAAGACCGACCCGACCCGACCCCTGACCCGAACCGATGACCCGACTGACCCGAACCGTGATCTCACCTGATTGACCTGACCCGACAACCCGACCCGAGCTGACCCGGCTGACCCGAGCTGACCCGGTCGGGTCTGGTCAACCCGATCCGTTTGAGAGCACTATTGTCACGATACTGGGTGAACGCCAAAATGCACTCCCATTTGGAATTAAACCCGGACCACTGTACCGAAGTCTTACACGTTAACCACTAGATAGATCAAGCGGGGGATTTGTATATGCATCTTAATGAATATTTCGCACTTTTGAGGTTTGGTTATTCCTTTTTATAAGTGATACGAATGTCCGACGTGGGAGAAATTTATTTTTTCTTGCTTTAGTTCTATGTGACGAAATTTTTCTTCAAGGTCAATGTTCTCACCTGCTTGGACGGCAGGGGGTCTTCTCGGAAGGCAGTAGTAAGAGTCTCTTGGCGGAGACAAAAGGAAATCGTTTAACTACAGTGATAAGGCTTGAGGAAACAGGAGAACACCTGTGATTTTTTCCATCCCTTCAACTTTCATTCCAAATTAGGCTCTTATGATTCCGGGACCCGTGCCACTTTGATTTTTCTTTCTCGGTAATTAAAACGTATTTTACAGTATATATAGTTGCACATAAGAAGATACATAATATGAATTTTGTAATTTAAGATTTAAAAATACAGTATGATATTTAATTATAAAGTAGTAACTTTATTTCATCACTTTCAGCCCAACAAATGAAATTCAAACAATTCGCTCCCTGGGTCTTGGTCATCAATACTGCGTCTTATTCTTTGTCTTGCAGTTAAGTCTTGGTCCTGCATTTCGTAGGCTTGGTGGTCTTTCATGCTATACAAGAGCTAAGAATGCTCGCCTCATCGGTACAAATGAAGACCAAGTATGATTTTGATTATGGTCTTTCATACTATACGGAAAGCAAGAAAATACGCTCATCGCTACTTGGTGATCACCAAAACAAGGCCAAGAGCAAGATTACTATGCAATTCGTCTTGCATATCCAATCTTTATCTTGTTCTTGTATCGATGTCCTTGGGCATGGTGAAATAAAATGAAATATTCAGTTTAAGGTCCCTCGATTCTGCACCGAGGCTAAGGGATACGGTGACCATGAGAAATGAATAAAATGGTGGAATGAAGAAAGTGGCAGGAAAAGGAGAACCCCGAGAAAACCCACTACACGGCGTTTCTCCACCACAAAGCCTACTTAGCACAAGCTGGGTTCGAACCATGGACACCATGCACCAGAGATGATTCTCTACCACTGAGCCACCGCAGTCCTGCTTGGGCTTGGTCGTCCATATCCAATCTTTCTTTTGGCCTTGCTTAAACAACTTCTAGTTTTGTTCTAAATCCAGACTCCATATTGGCTTAGATATTAATATTACAGTCGATTGGTAAAATCAATCTTCCACATTTACAAATTAAAGTACACGCAAGTACAAAAATAAGCATTTACCATATAAAACACTAGCTGCAAGTGTTCAAAATAGATTGAAAATTGCTATTTTTAATTAGGCAGCTAGTGAAAAACAGCAGCTTTCGACTCCAGCCGAGTTTAAGCTCAATCTAAACTCAGTTGACCAAAGTGAACTGACCCAACCCGACCCGAGTGACCCTACCCGATAACCCGATCCGAGCTGACCCGATTAACCTGACCTGACAACCCGACCCGAGCTGACCCGACTGACCCGACCCGAGTAGCCTGACCCGACAACCCAACCCGATCTGACCTGACTGACCGGACCCGACAACCCGACCCGAGTTGACCTGGTCCGTTTGACAGCTCTAATTCAAAGTAGACCCATGTCATGGTACTAATTACAAAAATTACATATTGTATGTCACTTTTTTCAATACAATATCCGTAAATTTCGAAAAAATGAAATGAAATGAAATCTTTGAGTTTTACGTCCCACGCTTATTGCCGGTTAGCATAATGGAGACCGTGATTATGAGAAATGAATGAAATGGTGGAATGAAGAAAGTGGGAGGAAACGGGAGGACGCCGAGAAAACCCACGTAAATTTCGATCACCTTCGTTTGTCAAATGTTAACGAATACAAGTGAATTTTGTTGCCAAGATTTAGTATTTGCATCATCCTTTAGAGCCATCATCTTCTTATGAATTATCGACACTCTAAGAACTTTATTCTCCGGTCATTTTGTGTATAACGTTTTTTAAACTGGTTCTTTCTCATTTCATATTTTACTTTTTTCCATTAATTATTTTCTTTTCGAAACCAGAGACGATTTCTATTTCTTGGAGTTTTTTTTTTTAAATCATAAACTACTACTATGCGTGCATTTCCCAGTAACAAAATTTGACAACATCACTGATTTCAAGATTATTGATTTGACTTGATTTGAGTTTAACGTCCAGTTCAGCAGCAAGGCTATATGAGACGTGGACTTACTTGTTAACTGGAATTCGAATTCGCACCCGCCCGGATCGATCCCAGGTCTCTCACGCCAAAGGCGCGTACACTAACTGCTTAGCCAGGAAGGAGCTCTTCAAGATTATTGAGAACTCATTTGTCTACTTTCCTTGCATAGAGAATTTTGTTATTGTCGACATGGAAAATCTCATATATGCTGGTAATTGCAACTAAAATCCCCTTTATCCCTTTTCAAAGGATTAATGTCAAAAAAATCCCACAAAATGGGATTTATCCCACAGGTTGGGATCACTAAGCACAACGCCTGAAGTGTTATACAACCAAACTAATTAGAGAGCGCTACAAATTGCAAATTATTTCAGGCATTGAAACGTGGAACATGCTTGGATGCTCATATCATTACGTTTTTGTTATACAAAGAAAAAAATATATTTAATTAAAGTTATTACGTTCTTGATTTTATAGTACTCTATTCCTCCCGTAGAGATTGCTATTTCCTTTTAGTATGTTAATCCTCGGCTTTTGAAACGACTGAAATGTACTTACTGCCTCATCATCGAAGAAATGAAAAGAGAAATCTAGCAACTTTGAGTGATTTTAGTCAGAACTTTTATCACAGATTTTCTACAAGCCTCCTCAAATGTAAAGTATTCGGAAACCTAAAATCCAGTTGGTAAAAAAAAAAGCACAATAATCCTATATGATGTAGAAAGAAAAATATGATTTTATATAAGATAGATAGTTTCAATAATGTAATCCTGAATAATGTCATCTCCAACGAAGAAGAATAATTCTTAAGGTTACGAGGAAAAGCTATATTATTATTATTATTATTATTATTATTATTATTATTATTATTATTATTATTATTATTATTATTATTATTATTATTATTATTATTATTATTATTATTATTTTACAAAATTACATGAAATACATTATTATTCCTTATTTTCTTCAACTTGGAGGAGGATTGCTCCCTTTGATTTCACTACTGTTACCAATAATGATCTTCCAAGCAATAAACTATATTCCAAAGCTTTAAAAAATCAATGTTATGTTTTAGATGAATTTAATTATCTTCAGGTAAGATCATTTCTAATTATACTTTTTGTTTCACGAGGGGATGGGATAAATCCGACTTTTTCCTCCAAGGGTGAATTCAAAATCAACTGTGAGATTCTATTATGAAACGTCATAAAGCACGTGCTGGTTTTCATGAGAATCCGAAAATTTTAGGAAACCAACAATCCAAGAATGTAATTTAAAAAAATAATCGAATGATTTTTCTTCGCTTCTAATTTAAACCTAAATAATACAGGTAAATCTTAATAAGCAAAACATCCAGTGAATTCCATAAAATTAGGGTAAATTTTACGTAATTTGTTGTGTAATGTATTATATTCAGGATGGATGAATAACTCTTAAACAATAGCGATCCCTACAAATAGCAGAACTCCAAACACTAGGCTTTATTTGCAAGCCTGAAAGAAAGGTGTACATGGTTGATGAATACCTGACAATTTCTAGGAAAAATAGTGTTAATTTTTTCAACATGGAATAATTTCACTCTGTCGTCTATGTCAAACTTCAGCTTCAAACAATAAGGAAACACCCCCCATATATATACATATATATATATATATATATATATATATATATATATATATATATATATATATATATATATATATATATATATATATATATATATACAGGGTGCGGCACGTAAAACCGGCACGTAAAGTGAACACATAAAATGAAATGTAATGTATTGAATATCACTACTCACTTTCACAGCAGTCGCTGAAAGTGTCCTCCGCCCACTTCAACACACATGTGAGCACGATTGAGGAGATTCATATATACCCTTGTCAGTTCTTGTGTTGTAATGCTATTGGTGACATCCTGGATCCTGGTCTTGAGTTCTTCAATTGTGTGTGGATTTGTTTCGTATACTCTTCCCTTTAACGGTCCCTATAAGTAAAAGTCACACGTGGACAAGTCTGGTGACCGAGGAGGTCACAAGCCTTTGCTGATTGTCCCCTCTGGTGTAAACATCTCATGCACAAGGGACAATGATGCAGCTGATGTGTGGCATGTTGCACCGTCCTGCTGAAAGTAACATAACTGACGCTCCTCTTCGGTCAAGTGTGTATAAAACTCCTCCAGGATTCCCATATACACGTCACTGTTCACTGTCGTCTCAAAGAATATGGGCCCAATAACGCGTGTGGCGGAAATGGCACACCAAACACCAATCTTCTCATCATGCAAGGGTACCTGGTGGATTGCGTGTGGATTTTCTGTCGACCAATACCGGCTGTTTTGGAAATTTACGTACCCAGACAGGTGGAACCCCGCCTCGTCACTCATGATGAGCATTAGTGGATCCAAGAAACCACTGGCAACATTGCTCAACAGCCATGAACAGAAATGCACCCTCTTCTGCAGGTCAGGCTCCTTAGTTCTTGCACAACACTTATTCGGTTTTAACTTCAGTCCCCTTAAAACACGTCTGCAACTTCTCACACTCGCATGAACCTGTTGACTCAATCTCCTGGTTGACTTTCGAGGACTTCTTGTCATTATCTCCTCCACCTGCATCTTTAATTCAGGTGTGCAGACAGATGGTCGTCTGTTCCTGGGAGCATTTTGAACCGATCCTGTACGCCGCCATTTTTCAATCAATTCCTTAATGGTGCTCTTTGCTGGCACAGAACGTCCTGGAAATTTCTCCCGAAACAAATTCTTTGTTTTCACAAAAGATCCAGTGAGAATGAACCCTTCAACAATGGCAACACGCTCGGGTATCGAATACGGCATTATCACACACTGACACTCACCCGGCTTAACACAACGAGGCCTTTTTCTCAACTGGTTTCGACAAGTTTCACTGGCTGCGGCTGCACGTGACTGCTGCAGGTCACGTAAGTCGACCCGACCTCGACACGCCATCTCTTGGTAGGAAGGTAGATTATTTAAGTGTTGCCAAAAACACAATATACCAGAATATTACGACGGGCCGGTTTTACGTGCCGCACCCTGTATATATACAGTGTTCAAACAAATTGAACAGTTTGCACAAAAGGAGTCGTGGAACATTTTTTTTCTAACTGGCCATGTATATTCACAATCTCGTAAGTAAGTGACTTTATCCCAAGTAGTATGGATAATTCGGAAGAAAAAAAATCTGTGTCGTATTGTATGAGATAGATTATCTCGTTTTTGTAGTTGATAAGCAAGAGACTCCAATCTCACTGGCATGCAATTAAAAAACCGTAAACACGATTGATAAAAGTTCTCCAAATAATAACATAAGCCTAAAACTATGTATTGTAATATGACTAAAGCATGTTAGTATTATAAGGGGAATATTGTCTGGATTATTTTCCTCTTAAGAGCAGAAGTTTTAAAATTAGAATTATATTAGTTTTCCGTCATTAAGCAGACTATATGAACAACTGTAATCACAATCAAAGAAAATTTATGAAAATCAAGTTGTATTTCTAAGAAGTCCATCAGTTAAAAGAAAAACTCGCTATTTATTTATTTTTTTTAAAAAAATTAACCTATGGACTGAAATTATCCTCAAAACAAATAGATGTCACACAAATGGATATTTTCCCCCCTGTATTTATATAGTTTTTCAGAATAATCAAAAGTAATTAAGTCTGATATTTGTTACGTGTATTCACTTGTATTAGGTTTAATGAGAGAGACAGTGTTAACTGAAGATTATAAAACAAAATGGCTTAAACACGTAAAACAGAGATTGTTGTTAATGACTTCTCAAAGAGAATCAATTAATTAGTGAAGAAATTTCGTCTTCTAATCCTACCAAATGAAGACAATGACGTTTTCTTTTCATATCATCAACAATGAAAACAGAATTCAGAAATATACAGCAGTAAGCTGTTCTTGTGTTTTAGAATTTTCCACCACGCTATGACTTGTTTAAATCGCCGGAAGAGTGGGAAAAAATGTATCATAAAATCCCCCGTAGGATATAAACTATTGCTTATGGTATTCGTCTTTTTTAAAGAGAGATAGACTGAAACACTCAAAGGCACGTGAAATGGCCACTTACCTATTTTGGGAGCTCTCCCGTGATCCTTTGTGCTTGACGACACGTGTTGCAAACATTCGCTGCATCATCAAACGACAAGGTATCGAGTATAAATAATGTATGAGAAATTTATCGGTCTTTGCCAGAAGAAAGAGAAGTTTCTTGAAACAAGTGGTCTTGGAGAAACACCAAAGTAAGAAATAAAAGTTTTATTTTGCTGTTCACTCCTCTCGTAGTTAATCAATTCTCACAAAAACTATTATTCCAGAATAAAAGATGAAGTTTTTCTTCACCTAGATAGTTTTACGGTACTGAGAATCGGAAGCTTCATTCGCATGTAGATCTATATGTAAAGTTTTGAGAGAATGTATCAACTGATATTCAGAATGTAAAGAAGAAATAAACCGAGAGAAAGTAGATTAACCTACCTCAAATAATCTCTCATAAAATCACATTAGCACTTGAAATTTATTTTTGTTTAAAAAAAAAGAAAGAAGAGAAGGAAAATCCAGCGAAACACAATTTTGCTTTGGGGGTTGTTTGCCCAGAACCTAATCATATTTTAATACAAAGATAGATACTAATAGTACTTTGAAAAATGGTCGCGAAAACTCGTGTCTGTTCATGATTATTCATAACTGTATCGGTTTATGCGAAGGAAGTAACGATTTACGTAACCGCGGATATATCTGCACAAACATCTACATATTCCTTACTTTTCCATGAAAAATGAAATGAAATTTTTACGTTTTACGTTCGACTTTATGCTGGCTAGGCTAAAGGCTGGCTAGGCTGTGTTTGTCCGCCACAAAGCTCATTTTGCATGAGCTGGGATTGAACTAAGGACTTCATGACCAGAGGTGAGCGCTCTACCACTGAGCTACTGCAGCCTCCACTAGTTGCATGAATGCCCTTCTTCAGTCATCTGTCAAATTGTTTTAAAATTGAGAAAGAAAATAATAATGTACTAGAAGATCGGCATCATACGTATTTTCTGAACATGGTTTGTCCAATCCAATGTCTGTTCTCGATTTGTTTTGACTCTATCTTGTATTAGACTTACTCTATCTTGTAGTTTCGACTTACATATTTTCTGCATAAATTTACTGAACTACTTTCCCATTCACTGAACTACACTAGTCTACATTTTTCACTTTTAGAAGACATCAATCTTTTCATCCTTTTATATAAATCCTTTTCTTCTCTATACTAAATATTTAATATATTTCTTTTCTTCGAATTGTTATTCAAGAACAGAAATATTACGTTATGTTAATAAGAATGAAACACCCTAGTCGTTTTGTTAAGCATTACTAATGGTAAGTTTTAAAATAAACTATAGAGACAAAAACACAACAAAATATAAGAGTAATTTATTAAATATTTGGCAAAACAATAATATTGTAAAATGAATTGAAAATAAACCACAATGTGCTTTTTCTTGTGACAGGTAGCAAACTTTTTTCTCTTTCCTTTTCGTTTTGCGTTTTTCTCTCCTAGTTTTCGTTTTCTGCTTTCTGTTTAGTAAATTAGCTTTACGCTTTTCTCGATTAAATTGTTTCGTAGAAAGAAGAATTACAAAATGTTGTTATATTTGTCCAGCCAACGTCGAAATATTTTAAGGTCTATCCAGAGGCTCAGAGTTTCAAAGTGAAGGATTTTACCTAGAAAGTCCACTTAGCGTTAACCGTATTTAAAAGCCATCTAGCAGGCCATACCTCTTCGATGGCATAATTATTAGTTGCCAACGTCTTAACCAACAAAATTTCCATTAAGCTGTATTATACAAGGTCAACTACTGTGCTTGACCTTACCTTTTAAACCCCATTCTTCTTGTTTCTCTATTTTACCCATTAACATTTAAACTTGCTTTTCCCTAAAATTATTATGCTTGATTTATCAATTACTATATATCCAAATACATTTACTTGGTATGTAAGTCCTAGCTATACTAAAGTGTTCGCTGAAAATAAAGCATCTCTTTAGATATTAGACCTCTGACGTAAATAGTACTAAATACAACGTTCCACTCTAATGTGCTTTTCGTAGTTTTCGTTATTATTATTCATATGCTCATATGTATGTTGCAATTTCTATCTTTAACGCTATAATTTCTTTCAGACTCCATACTTTCAGTAATAATAGACTATCTAGCTACGGAAAACTTTTGTTCTATAGACCCTAACTTCAAAACTTCAAGTAGTTTGTTTCGTGTTCAACATAAAAACTATGCTTGTATTTAACATAAAAAGTATGCTGTATTCAACATACAGCAGCCTTGTTGCTTAGAACCGGCGTAGCTTACAAGAGTCCCCAACGCCCCAATCCCCAAATGTCAATCTTGGATAATACGTACACGGAGGGGAGTACTGTAGGTTGGAAAATGTAACAGTGTTGTAATATATAATTCACTATAATGTTGTATTCTGTAGTGGGAGAACGTGTTGGCAGGTAGTAACACTGGATTACTATTTGCCATGGCTCAATAGAGTACCTTGGATGCAACTGAGTAAGCATGGTCTTCATGAGTAAGGGCAACAGGTTGTCGATTATCAGACAATTGTTGTAATGTAAGAATTGTACATGACGTTTTTGATACAATTTAGTTTTAATAGAGAACTACAGTTAAATAATCTCGAATGTATTCAGATAAAGTTTGAGTACTAAGGTATTATGGAATGAAAGGCCGTATGTATAGGTTAAATTTTTGATGGTATTTGGAAAGTGATTGATGGTGGAAATATGAAACACTTTGAATTTTGTAAATTTAACTCCTGGAAAGGATTAAGTGTCTGCAGAGGAAACGTCAGCTTTACCCTATTAAAAAGTACAAGAAATCGAACGGAGGCTGCAAAAGTTTATCAGCGACTATTTTAACTAGTTCTCCATATAATAATGTCCTGCTATGTTCAAAGGAACAAGAACACAACATCCTGTGAAACAGCGAGAAAATATTAGGCCTGGACATTAAATTTGAATATGTTATGCTAAACAGAATGCATTATCAACACCTGCAAATACAGAAGGTCCAGGTTCCAGTGGAGACAACTTCAAAGAGCATGAAACGACAGGAACATTTGTAACTACCCCAATGAAGGAAAAATAAATTTGAAAGAAAAGAAAAACGCTTCAGGAGCTGAGGCTCCGGATTCTTACGTTCGAACCTATTTTATTCCTGTACAGTGAATGCAAAAAATTCGTGTTTTCTTTACATTTTAAGTTGCTATAAGTAGAACTATATTAGTTTTATAGGACCTAAAATGGGGGGTTAGGACCTAAAAAAATCCTAAATTAGCTTTTAGAACCTATAACGTCCTAAATAATTCTTTATAGTTATTTTTAACTTGAAAAATACTTTCAAACACGTAGTCAACCAGTTTTCAACAATGCAATAACAAGGTTTCCTTCACACAGCATGTTTCTTTGTAATTTGCGGCTGCGATTGTGAATAAGCGGGGCAGCAAGTTTATTTTTAGTAACAACAGGTGCGCGGCCATTCGATAGAAAGTTCAAGCTGATGGCGTTGACCTCTTCTCCCTGTCAGCAATGGACATTGTGTGAGTGTTCTAACCTTGTAAGAAAGGAGAAGGAAGTGTGTTTATTGGGATTGCATTTGGATCATATCAAATTTGTACGAGTTCTCTTAACATTGAAGATTAGAATTGAAAAGGAAAGATCATGCAGAAACAAAAATCTGCAGTCTACTTTTTCCTTGGATTTAAGAATATTATAAAAGGGAAAAGAGAACGGGCTTTTAACATCATTATTGGGTTCAGCATAAAGGAGTAATCTCAACGGATGCACTTGCTAAGATTACTATGCATTGGAAGATATTAAGAACAATTTTGCTTGGCATCATTGTGTACCGAAGAATATATTATCTGTTCTCTTTGACTCTACGCAGACGCTGTACATAATTTATTGCCGATAATCTCTAACCTATTAACTTGATTTAGGATCGGGTGACTCACTTATCAATGGTACTTGATGCGCGATTTCGCATTGCTCAATTCTTGTGAAAGTCTTTTTGTATGACGGATTCAACTCAGTGAAAATATTTATTATCCTTTATTTTACTGTATTCTTGGAGTACGGAATAAGTTTTCAACTTTTTGGCTAACAGACTTTATCAGCAAAAATGAATAAATAAATATAAATAATAAATAAATAATATGCTAAGCTTAAACTCTATCTACACTTTTACGTCACTGTATGGAATACTTTCCGGAGAGTGTTTGCTTTTTCAAGTAGTTTCAGGATGATTTGACACTTCACTTGAAAGTAGTTACGCCTTAAAATTTGGCTGGGAATATGTATTTAAATAGACGTGAGAATTTCTAGGATGTATCTCACTTAAGAGTTTTGCTGTACCACTTCAAAGTTTTCTGTAGAATAAGTTACAACTTTTTACTGAAACAAATTACAGAACTTGTTACTGCAGATATACATATGTTACAAGTACAATCACGAGCAAATGTTTTTGTCTATTTTGATAACACTTTTTATGGTAAGCGAAGAATAAGCTTATAGAATTTTCAGGTCTTCTGAATAATCATAGAGCTATTACGTACAAGTATACTAAGAATCAGTGAAGATCAGTGATATAATCGAGCGACATAAAGTATTAACCCTGGAACTCCAGACATATTTTTATACATTTGTGTACCAGTCGGGTCCAATGGACTTACAGTGATGTATTGAGGCCATCTAGACATATAATTAAATTTTTGGGAGAAAATGAACAACGAAACACTTAAGAATGTCGTTTTTGCAATGTATTTATGACGAATTAATAAAATACACTTCGTAGTTATCGTAGTTATACCGTACACTAGAAATATGCTAAGTTAGCAGTATTACTATTTCTTTATATGAACTCAAATAGAAGTTCTAATTTTTTAGGCATAATGAAATAGTCAACTGTTTACATACAAATACAGTGAAACCTCTACTAAAGGACACCTCTATAAAGCGGACACCTCCCATAACGGACATATTTTGTAATCCCCAAACACTGTAATAGGAAAAAAACACATTGGCAAATCTCTCTAAAGCGGACACTCTCTAGTACGGACACGGACAGTCTTTCTTGTCTTTTATAAGTATTATTTACTTCCGTATTACGGACACTTTCTCTAGAAACAAGTTGTAAAGTGCAGTAAAAATACACTTTTAGTAAACCATACGTATGTCACCAAGGAAGAAAGTGTGGGTGTGACAACATTTTGCCTCCTCAACTGTCTGTTCAACAACCCAGAGGAAATGTCTCTGTTTCACAACACCCTTATATCCTTTGCTTGCATTCCAGCCCTACCCAACCTGCTTCAGAAACAAAAGTGATTGACAGTTGCCCACTGTTTGGAATGACACATCATTCTACTGTCCCGCTGGAATCTCTAACCAAACAAAAGACAAGTTTGGTATTTTTGACCACGGGTACGCATATTGTCTTTTTTAAAAAGTCATTGCTGGACTGCAATTAACTCACAAATTAGAACAACACACCGAAAACGTAGTAAGTAGCGATAAGTGTAAAGCGAAGAGAACTATAACATTTTATTCCTATGTTGTGCCTTGTATTGGATGGCACAAGATAATGCAGGTACAGTAACATTTTGGTAATATTCACAAATACGTGATTCATGCAAAAATAATTCTAATTGCATATTACCTTGTTTATTAATTTACGTAAGAAAATATTGAAACCTCTCTAAGGCGGACACCTCTCTATAGCGGACATTTTTTGATTCCCCACGGCTGTCCGCTTTAGAGAGGTTTCACTGTAATAACATTTGATTACAAGTAGCAAATATTTGCTTCCAAAAAACTGAAAATTACGATCCCTTTGCCTTGTCTTTTGCATTTGTTAAGGTTAGTGTACGAAACATTTTTCACAAACAACTCTGTTGTGCTCAGAACGCACATTTGTCTTGCATTTGGTACAGAAGGTTCATGTCTTGCGATCCCGTTTTGATGGGCAGATCCCTCATCGAGCTTTCTTTTTGGATGACTCTTTTTCCGGGAGCTGATCAGTTTCTGTGTGGCTTCTCTTCTGTGGGAAGTCTTCTCCAATATGGGCCAATTTTTTGCCGAGGGAAATCAGGAAGTTACGGCGTTTCAATCTCTGCCCCTTGTCTTTCTTCTGTAGTGACAAAAATATAATATAAGCGTTGAGTCGCTTATATCAATCATGTTGAAGAATGCTACCAGAAGCCATCTCCTTGTCATTCGCTTTGTGCTGTAATAGCGGGTCATCTGGTCCATAGTGTCCAAGCCAGACTTTGTTTTGTTCAAAGGATTACTTCTGGCTTTTTCTCTGCTGTAGAAGTGTCAACTTCAGGCTGGTTATACATTGTACTCAGAAGAGTAACAGTTTTGTACTTCTTTGGACAGTACGAAACTATCATGGCATCCTGTTGGAATCCAAACTGCTTTCTACAGCCCTACTTTTATCCGCTTTGGTAAATGAAGTTGGGAGTTCTGGCTTACTCTTCCGTATAGTTCCGACGTAGATGAGTTTCCGCTCCTTCAATTTACGTCCAAGAGAAAGACTTGTAAAGAAGTTATCCCCAGTAATATTTCTACCACTTCCAGCAATTTCTTCTGTTAGTTGAAGAACGACTCTTTCCCCTTGATTGACTTCTCTTCCCTAGTCTGGACTTTTTCCGCTATATATTTGCATCTTCCACACATAGCTTGTGGTGCTATCACAAACAACCCAGAACTTTATTCCATATTTACCCGATTTACTTGGTATATATTGCCGAAAGGGACAACGTTCACGAAAAGTCACAAGCTGTTCGTCCACCGTCATGTTATATCCGGGAATATAAGCGTCCTGTAGAGTTTTAACCCAGTCTTCAAACACTGCACGAATTGGAGATAGTTTATCATCAGGTGTTCTTTGGCGCTTGCGCTCTGCATTATCAAAACGTAGAGCAGAATTGATTTGTTGAAAACGATTCCTGCTCATAATGGAGTTGAAGATAGGTCGACCGTTTTCCTTACTCCAGAGCTGCGTACTTTCTTCATTCTTTGATTTTTATACCGCAATAAGTATTAGCAGGCCGATATATTTCTGAAGTTCCTCAACAGTAACAGGTTTCCACTCACGAGGAAATTTTGTCCTAACTTCGTTGTTAGTCCACTTGCAAATTGTTTCCACAACGTTCCTACGAACAAAATAGACAAAAAGCAGATTTCTCATAATCAATTTCCCTGTTAGCATACCGTGTAGGACCACGGTCCTTTCTAGTTACATTGACAGCACCAGCACGCCCGCGACTGGTAATGAAGGGTACTAAATTCCAATGTTGTAAGCCACTTCTAGAGCGGAAAATTGCTTCATCTTGCACGTCGCTGTCACTAACATAAGAAAAATCACTCTCACTTGCAGATAACTCTAATAATTCAAAGTCCACTTCTCCATCATCTGTCGAATCACAAGAAAAATCCTCCTCCTCCGCCAACAGATATTTGCGTATATCGTTATCGGAAAGTCCGCCACGTGCCATTATCCTCACACACTGAATCCAATGACTAAAGTGAAGCGTGCAATGGCTGGTTTAGAATATATTATAGGTAGAAATTTATAATATGCCCCTGAGAAATGATGTCAGGGGAAAACTCCATAAATCATTAGACATTACGTAAAAGAGGAATAATTAGGAAAACTTAATAAAACTGCATTAAACTACTTTATTAAGTAAAACATTTTTCAACATAATACTGATAACAAAGAATAAAGAACACGCTGACGTTAATTCTGCCATCTATGATCCACAATGTAAATCAAAACAAAATTTGAACCAGTATTCCTATTTAAAGTTTATAGTGGGTCCACTGGACCCACCTGGTACACAATGCTATAATTTTTACATATACCCCCTGACTTAAATGAACAGAGTATTTCTGACATAACATAAGAGAGGAGCACCATAAAGAAGTCACGGAATATTAGCGACCACTCACGAAAACTTACTCTGTAATTAATAAACGAAAAGTCATATGGGTCCAATGGACCCGTTTGGGATTTTCAGGGTTAAGCAAATCTTCCCAGTTGTGAGTTCACTCATTTTGCTGGCACCAGTGCCTCAAATGTAACTTTTATTTCTTTTTTAGATCCATCTTCAATAATAGCCTCATATTTAATAGATCTTCGATTAAGAACTAAAGCATTAGGAATAATAGAAATGGAGTACTGAATAAGATATGAATATTCTACATTGTTTCTCTCTTCATATATGTCTTAACTCTTTTCACAATAGCCTTCTTCCAATTACATGTGGATATGGGAGATATGTATACTCCACAAAGTACTAACGTAGGAGCGCGGAGTATCACTATCAGTTGCAAAGTCTTGCTCATCGTATCTGATGAAGTTTGTTCTTGAAATTGTGAGGTATGTCCGTAGTTATCAAGAAATGAAATACGAGCTTTTAGTTTTAGATTCTACTTTTAATCTCTGAAGGCTAAAGGAAACACACGATTTATGAAAGTAAATAAAGAGAATTGACACAATGAGAATGTGGAAGGAAATGGGAAAACTCAGAGAAAATCCACGGACACGATGTTGTCCACCATTTACTTACATGGTCCGAGATCGAACAATCCCCAAACATATCGCACCAGAGATGAACGCTTTACCATTGACCCACCGTGCTTCCAGAGTTACCGAAATGTGATATGGCCCCAATGTATGATAAAACATTGCCAATTATTAGAGATGTACAAACGAAAATGATGTTTTTACATATAAATCCTTCTTGCCTATGCCTTAATTATTTTTCTAAATATAAATTAAATCTTTATGAATTAACATTTTGATTACAACTCTTTCTAACTCTCAAAGTTTGTCCCTACCGAAGTCTTATACTATGTGCTTGGCAACTTATTATAACTACTTTGAGATTGTGTAGTAAGATATATTGGTTGATTAATTTGATTACACGCCGCTTTTCACTACTGATAGCATAAGAAATAAAATATATTGATTACCGTGGGATTGAAGGCACTACATGGTTTGCATCCGAGCTCAGCACCTGAGCAGGATTTTAATGGAGGATCATGAAAACACAGAAAACATGCTGAAAGTTTTTTTTTTTTTTTTTTTTGGCTAAGAAGGGGAACCCATTATGATAAGAATCTAGTTATACAGGCTGCCCCATAGTTAAATGCATGATGTTTGACTCACTGTAGTATTTCTAAATCTGGACAAAATGTTTCGTTATGGCAATGCTGTGTAGCCTGAGAGTTGGGATAACGGTCGCTAGACTTAGAACCATTAGAATATGCCAGACAGGATGATGGAACGGTTGTCTCTTGAACAGCGTATGCATTGTGTACGTTTGTATTCTGCAATAAACAATTACGCTGAGATAAGACGGAGCTCGATCTCCCTATTTGACACCACCAGACTTTTTCTTATGGGATGTTTTAAAGGACAAAGTGTATCAATTTGGCCAAAATACGAAAAGCTATCACAGAAGAATTCCACGAGTCTGTCAAGTTGCTCCTGACAACGTTGCTCGTCGTCTTCTGACATGTATCGATTTGGATGACGCAGAGATGGACCATGCAATGGAGAGCAGGGATTAACATTCTTGTAAGGAACGGTATGAGGGTAATGTATTTATGTTCAGTTTTATGTTCGAGCTATGTTGCTAATTTCTTTACCACAGTCTGTACGGTGTATTGGGTAGTGAAAAGAGAGTTGTTAAAACCATTTCGTATATCTTATTTGGTTATTAATAGAGCGACCCACATTATGCTTTATTTTCTGCTTAATTATGCGTTATTTTCTTCCAGATTACGTGTACAATGTATAATAGTTACTATACATAAAATATTCTAAATATTTTGATCTATTTATAAATATATCATGCAACCAGTTTCTTTTATATTTAATTAACTTTCTACTTAATGCACTGTAAAGGGATATGCTTTACTCGAGTCAGTTTTTTAATCAGTTGTGTGCGCTTTAAAAGTTCATATATACAGATAGGGAAAGTAAAAGATGCCACCAAAAGTACAGAAAGTGCTCAAGTTCAAGAGGTACACATAACAATATAGTGTGGAGTTTTTGTGCACATAGAAAAAAAACTATTGTTATTCATGAAAGAGAATTGTTGGCGGAAAGTTTTCCTCTTTTCCTTTTTTTCCTTTTCTCCACATCAAGGAATTACATCGCAAGGTTTACAGGAATAAAAAAGAAACTTTTCATTGTTGCATTGTTATGTTCGGAATGATTTTGCAATGTAAATATTGGTGCAGTTAAACAGAATTTTCCAAGAATTGTTCTAATAGTATTTTCGAAGAATTTTGCTTTATATTTTAAATTATGCTTTATTTTCTAAAATTATGCTTTATTATGGTTTTAAAATTAGTTTCTTCTGGACTCTTAGACAACCACAGCCATGTTCAAGGTACCAACTATATGCGTAAATTGCTGTTGTGATTTTTATGCTTTTGAGTTGCCCTAGTTATTAATATTGAGGAGAAGTTGCGTTGGGATATTCAATACTTTTAAATAGTCTTAAAAGTCTTTAAGATGGACTTTGATGTCATTGATATTCACGGATATAAACATAGTTATGATGAATAGTGAAAAGAAGTATATATACGTTGCTTGTCATGCTAGACAGATGAAGATGGTTCTGAAGTTTTATAAAACGCATGATTCAAAAATAAATCACGAGAAATTTAAAAATGTGGGTGGATTTCTCTTCTCGTAAGATCCGGATTAAAGAGTGCTTCTGGAAATAGCGATTCTGCTCTTCAGTCACTGTACATAATTGGCCTAGATAGTTTCAGGAAGGGTATCTCTCCTCACTTCTTCCAAGAAGCTTTATACTCAAGATGAACGTAATTTAAATAACGTGTCGTTTAATATTCATGTGACTGTGTTGGCACAATCTTGTTTCCTATGCGTTGCTTCGCTGTTATATCCGGAATATATAAATACTTTCGAAAATCCGTGATATAAAGTACAATGTAAATTTATATGCAACGCATGTGTTTCACTTTCGTTCAGGATTTTATAAAAATAATATTCTTGAAATTATAACCGTCCCGTCAGAATCTTGATACAATTAAGTTGAGTCGTTGCTAAACTTTACATATCTTTATGACATCAAATCTCAAATTATAGCACTTGTTCAAACATATGTATTCCGCTATATAATATTATAAAATAGGAAATAACAAATGATATCCAGAAGGAGGTAAATGACTAATTACAGTGTTGTTACTCACTGCTTCCAAAACTTAATTTCTGAATACCCATTCTCGCAAAACGTAATACGAGGGTGTGACGGTAAGTCTTTAGCCTTACTAAGAAAAAATGGCCAACAACAAGGAACTTTACAGGTTATTCCACATATTCCACAAGAAGGTCAATACACTTCTAACAACGTTTCTGTAACTTCATTAAAAGTGCAAACAAACTCTGAAGTTTGGTATGAAAAAAAAAAAAAGTTCCTCACTGGGGTTAAATCTGGTGAGTATGGTGCAGGGTAAAAGCATTGAAACCGAAGTCCCTCAGAAGATCAATAGCTTTGTGAGTATTTTGGTTAGGGGATTATCCTGAAGAGACGTAATATTTCTCGAAACTTTCCATGTCTTTTCTCCTTCAGAACTTCATTAAATTTGTGCAGAATTATCTGATTTTTATGCAGGTAGTCAGTTTGTAGCACATCATCTTTGTAACAAAACACTGTTGCAAGTACCTTTTCTGCAGACGTCTATGTCTTGAAACATTTTGGGCCTCGGAAACCAGAATGGCGTCATTGTGTTGATTGTTGTTTTGTTTCCGGGTCACAGTGGTCATGTCAGAGGGTGCGAAATCGTTTGGAAATGGTGGGTGAGTGGGAGGAGAAGTTCAGCGATCCACACTAATGCCTCACTCTGCTTCACACATGATGTACGGGCTCCAGAAAGCTAAAATATTCATGATATTATTATTATTATTATTATTATTATTATTATTATTATTATTATTATTATTATTATTATTATTATTATTATTATTATTATTATAAATGTTCAAACTAGTCGTCCTTGTTATTTAAAATACTTTAATAATGTTATTTATTCATTTAACCTAAATTGGTACACTTATCTACTGCGTTTAATATATACTTCGGTGCATATGGTCCACGGTTAGACTATCATGCCCTTGTCTTTACCATCACATTGAGGTCTGCATTCACAAAAAATAGCGGTATGAGATCTAGAAGTCAGAAATAATAGCGCCTGAGAACCAATGTGCTAACCAAGCATTAGACCTACAAAGTTGAAGTGCTCCACCTGGCCAGCTATAGATCCCCATGAGCCGTAGACTCAGACTATAGTTTTTATTATTATTTATGAAATTCTTCGCTAAATATTTAGTGTTAGAACTTTGTCGCTCAGATATCCGGTTATGTATGTAAGGTCTAAATAATACTATGCATCTATATTGTATTATTAGCAAGAATATACTGCTACTAATTTTATATATATATAAAAGGCAACCAGATATGACTTCAATACAAATACTTGAAAGCACAACGATAAGCCGCGTTGCCTCAGTGGTAGAGTGTTCATCTCGGGTGCGTTGGATCCCTGGCTTGGAAAATTCTGCTTGTGATATACAAACACTGTGTATGTAGGTTTCCTCGGGATCCTCCTGTTTCGTTCCACTTTCTTAATACACCATTATTATCTATCGAATCATGACTGTCTTCCTTAGCCTTGGTGGATATTCGTAGGACGCTAAACTTTTAAAAATGAAAGCACAAGCACAATAATACCATTGATTTGATTTTAGTTTAGCCTACTTTAGCCTTTTTAGGAGATGAGAGATGGACATACAGTTTAAGGTGGAATTCACTATCGTCAGGGCCGTAACTATGGGGTGCAGGGGGCAACTGCCCTCCCAAGGAAAGCTCCTCGCCGTTCGAGGGGATCCCACTTTAAGACAAAATTTTCTTACTCCATATACGATACAAACATGAAATTATAAATGAGGCATCAAACAGGTTCACTATATTACATAAACAAAAGAGCACCCAAAAGTTAAATAAAACAAAAATGAATCGTGGGTCCATTTCGGTTAAAAAAAAAAAAGTCTACTATTAAGGACCCTACAAATAATATTTATTCATATAGCTCTGCGATTTGTCAATATTGTCCTCTTAATTAATTTGTCATTTATAGAACTGGCCCAGGGGTGTGCGGGAGGCCCTACAGGCTCCGGGGGCCCACAAAGAGTAAAAGAAAGATGGAAATAAGGGACCTATTTTCGAATTTTGCGGGAGGGCCCAGAACAACTTTTTCTAGGAGGCACAAATATTAATGCTCGCCCTCACAGAAAAAAATCTAAGTTACGGTGCTGATTATCGTTCAAATTTTTGTAAGACGCTCCCACCGGGAATCGAACTCGGAACCCGGTGTACCAAAGATGGTGCTCCAGGGGAAGGGATATATCTACCTTCACAATGTTCGAAGTCTATTTTACGCACCTTGCTGTCACTTGTTCCGTGATTTTCACTCACAGTCCGATTATCGTCAAATCTGGCAAATTTTTCGGATTCGTTTTTTTTTTTAATAGTAATTAAGCCCGATTTCCCGGATACACCACTTTTTGCTCGTTTCATAGTTACATGAGATTTATGAAAAGAATCTCACTAATATCCTAACGAGTTGGAGCAGTTCTTGTAGAATTTTATTTTAATTCTGTATTCTTCAGCTAAAAAAAGAGGAGAACGGCAAATCTTTGTTTTTCTTTTATGTTAAAGTTCCTAGAAGCTGTAACCATGAATTTTTTTCATTGTTATTTATTTATGACATTTACTTTTCGTCTGGCCTTCTAGTCTAATAATAAGGTGTCCCCCCCTACAGATTTTGATGGTGGGAAATTGCAAGCATAAAATTTTGGGTGGGATGGAAATTCCCCCCGTAACCCCGGGATTTCGCACCCTGGTTACAAATCTGTGCAAAAACTCACTTTCTGATCGCTCGAAATGATGTGATATTGCTCTCGAACTCTCCACAACAGTCTGTTTCTTCTGGCATTCGAACATTTTACATCCGCTTGGCTGATAGCTGACATGTGAAAATATTGAACTCATTTTGATTCCCTCTATATTTACACTGTTTCACTTCTCAAAGCGTTTGAACTGTAGCTTCATGAATTTCGTTTGAGGTTTTCTTTGGTAGAAAGTAATGCTTGATGATCACTTCAGTACAACAATAAAAAATTCTACATCAGTAGTCATGACTTTTTTTTTTTTTGAAACGTAAAGAGAAGCGAAAAAGCTAGATCTCCTTAACAATTAAGGTGTCTTCCTGAAAGAGAATGATCTTTATGATTCTGTTACCAATATTAGCCTTACTGTATGGGAAGTGAGCTGGGCTAAGGACATATCAGCACTCCCTTATCTGGGTCTCTTCTATGTTTCCAAACCTAAATGTAGCCCTTCTCACTGGTTTAGTGGTTAGAGCCTTCCTTACGTGGCATGGTCCCGAGTTCGATTCTAGATGGAAGAGCACTGAAATTTGGACGTATTATAATGGTTCTGATTCGAACTTAAATTGTAGGTTCCTGTTTCATATTACCTCGGTTCTGAAAAGGAATGATGAACTCCAATAAGCAAACTAATGAACTAAACCTAATCTTGCATTCTACAAGGTAGCTCATGTGCAGAATTATTACTGAATTCAACAGAATTTTTATTAAATTCTATTCCATAGATATTTTTACTTCTGAAATAATTTTTAGATGCACGTTGTGCAAAATTAACTTTTAAATATTGTTATGCAAAACTAAATATGAATAGTAACATATAAATATGTAAAAGAACAGATTGTTGATAATATTTTAAATTATTTCATTGATATTCTGTTCTTTTACTATTTTTCATTTATTGGCTGTTACTGTTGTTACATATTTCAGTATAAAATGACCTCCAGGTCCGCAGCCAGCCCAAAAATGTAGGGGGTCCGGTTGAAGTTAGGGGGGGCCTTCCCAACCACATTATAGTTCATCACCATATTATAGTTCATTAGCAAGCCTACCGTGAAAATTTTAGGGGGCCAGTGAAAATTTATGGGGTCCGGCACCCAAGCCCCCCCCTTGGATACAGGCCTGCTACAAACTGGTGCTATAGGCAATAAATAAATGAATAGTACAAAAGCAAGAGAACTCTTGTCTAACTCTTGTAGAAGCGTTATCAATAAATGGAAGTCGTATTTATTGCATAGTGAAGACCTTTGCCATAACCCTTAAAATTCAATTTACTTGCTTACGAAACAAAAGTTAGTGAACCCTTTTAAACAAAAGTATTACTAGTTATACTTTTACTAGTTATACCTACACAAAACTATTCCGTAGTTCAGGTTAAACAATGGTTTTCTTCATTCTCGAAAATAAACTTTAGTGTCGTATTAACTAAGAAGAAACTATGATAATGAGCAGAATGAGCTAAATTTCTTACCATATATTGCTTCAGTACTATAAAGCTAACCAAGAAAGCTCTGTCACTTTTTCCCCACTACTTTCGAACATCGATATATCACTTAAGACGTACCTGGAACATCAAAAATAGTCCGCATGAGCATCGACGACCTTCTGCCAACGTACTGGAAGGCCATGGATTCAATCGCGATACAACTTGGTAGGTTGTGAAGCGAAGAAGGTTTCAAGTGCATTTTGCACCTCTATTAGGGATTTGAACTAGTATCCTCTAAGGTGATTGTCCAAGGAATGAAACAGGTGATAATTGGGCGGTGCAATGTCCAAGGAATATGGCGGATGCAATAGTGTTTCCCATCCAAGGCGTAGAATGGTGTCCCAGGCCATCCTAACCACATGGGACTTAGCGCCCTTTGAAATTTAGAAGTGCTGGCTCCAGAGTTCTGAGCTTTTCTTGAGCACGGCTCAACTACTGACAGTACAGAGTTGCATTGATGATCTGCCCAACTGGTAGTAGTTCCCCATGTACGATGCCGCGAGCAGTCTACCAAACACACAGGAAGACCTTCTGATGGAGTGCTGGTTTCGGCTGTTTTGGAACCGGTTCTTGGGATGCTACCGGTTCATGGGACTAATGATGACGACGCCATGGAGCTTTGTATAGGACTCACTTCTCATAGCATATCAACACTCATAGCATAGCATGTACTTTCGTGTAGCACTATATTATATTTGTGTGTGTGTGTGTGTGTGTGTTCAAGTGACAGTCTGTTTCTTGTGTTTTTTTTTACTTTCTAACTTTTTTTTTCTTTTGCTATTGTTAGCTATATCCTTTGATTTTTCAATTTTGTGTCATGTTTAGGTGGTAGATAAGGCTACATATAGCCTTAACCTCGACATGTAAAATAAGTCAAAATAAATAAATAAATAAATAAATAAATAAATAAATAAATAAATAAATAAACACTCTGTCCAGAAATAGCTCCATCCTCAGACGAGACAGCAAACGACAGACACACAGGTGCCTGCTCGCGTTGCTTTCTGGCCTGGAGTCAATTCATGTAAAAGACACCGCCCCAATGTGTAGTGCTTCTTAAGTTGATGGAGGTGCTGCCGAATGGTTTCTCCACTCACTGAATCATAGTCACAATTCCTCACATGTTTGACCACTATTCGCCTCAATTGGTGCCTAAAGATCTTCATTTTGGACATCTGTTGGTCTTGCGTCATGTGGTGCGTCTTCGAGTGTATCGTTACAGTCTTTAAACTTGTTAAACCACTTCTGCACTGTCCGCAGATACAACACCCTCATTGAAGGCCTGTCATATCTTCCCCCCCGCTGCAAAGGCGTTTGCTCCCAACTTGAACTCGTATAGCATACATGCCCTTATGACGCTCTATGGATGTCCCATTTTCACTCTGTCCTCGCAAGTTCACAGTGTAACTGAATTGACTAGAGTTGATTTTGAGTATAACGTCCCTTTCAGCAGCGAGGCTATAACTGAACTCCCACAACCAGGGATATACCCACACCAACTGACTTTCTTTTATGTTCATTGCATTCAACTCATGGTATAAGGGCCAATTGAACACAGACCTCCACAAAAGAAACTGAACTTTCTTGGTTACCATAATCAATACACCAGGGATCCAGATAATATCAGATTCCATCAGGTCTTTTCTTGCTGACACCTACTGACTGACGAACGGACGAATGGATATTCCTTCTTTTCTTCTATAAAACTTCCAATACGTACGCACAGCATAGCTTGAAAGTCTAAAAAGTTGATTTGAAACCTAAAACTACTGGTTTTATTGTAGAAGGTAACAAAATTAAATTTTTAAAATATGTATTAAAAAGTTAAATAAAATCTTTGATTCAACATCTCACAATTGTGTTGTTTAAGCTAAAGGAGATGGATGATTAAGGAAAGAGAATAACTACGAAAAAATTGGTGGAATGAGAATGTGGGATATAACAGGAGAATGCCGAGAGAAACCTGTGAATACGGTGTTTTCCGCCACAAATTCACAAGGCCCGGAATCGAATCAGGGACCCATCGAAGCAGAGGTAAGCGCTCTAGAATTGAGCTACCTTGTCTTCTCGTTTAGAATATGAGTATTTGAAATTGTAAATATTAACTTTAAATTTAGGTTTACTGATTTTGTGCTCATATATATTATTTATGCTGACGGAGCACGAATTTATTCATTACTTCTCTCTTATAACATTTTGAATGAATAATACACTTTTTTTTCTTTTTGTGAAATGCCGCTAAAATTTTTGCTCTCTAAACCTCGGAACACTACATCACAGCCATTAGCCATTAAAACGTGTGGCCGCCATTCAATGCTATATTTATATCTCTTTAGATTCAGATCCCAACCGATGCGTGACTCTTTTTCAAAAATATATCTTTTGTGGAAGCTAAGCCGTTGAGAGCCATTATATAGATCATGCTTCTATGTGGTCACTTGGAAAGTGTCACACATGGATAAAGCTAACAGGTAGAAATATCTATAGAAAGACGATATTACAAGTAACGGTTCATAACTATTTAGACCTTCCTCATAGTTATAGATTCAGTGTGGCAACACTAGATTTTATTTCATTTGGGAATCGTACAGGAATAAATATAAGATTTTTATTAAAGCTTAAGCCATACATTGTATACTATATATACGTACACGATATATCAGTGCATCTTACATGCTGTGTTGTAAGTTAGACTTGTATTCAAAACTTTTCCCAGAATTAGAGAAGTTCAGGTAGTGCTCAATATAGGGTGTTAAAGAAATTATGAAAAAGAAAATATGAAGATGTTCAGAATTAAGATGTTCAGAATAACCATTGATTACATTGATGGTTATTGCTCATATTATTGACTTGCTGAAGACATTGTATGAGCGTTGTTATTGATATACAAGGAATTTGCTTAATTTATGCATAATCGTGCCTATAGTTACTCTGAGAGGTTGAAACCCACACACATCTTAAAATAGAATTCATCCATGAATTTATTTATGAATTTTACCATATGGCAGCGAAGATCCCAATCATATAGTAGTTTTAAGCAGCGTTGCCAATATGTGTGTAATTACACAAAATGTGTGCAATTTTGCCCTTTGTGCCCATTTTGTGTGTAATGCCAATCTGTATGCATTTTGTGTGTAGCTTGGCACAATTCAAAATTTGGATCATTAACGATTTTTACAAAGTTCCTTTCATTCAAATATTTATTGTTTTCATTTTTTCTGAACATTTCCTTCTAAAATCTACGAGCGTCAACGCCTGACTCTAGGACAGCTCATTAAAACATATCTCGCTTCCTTGGTACCTCACTTCTTGTTTTTCAGAAGCGGGTGTCATGACCATTAGCACCCCCAAGCAAAGCTACTTTGTTCAAGCAAGGCAATATAAATTAATATTGACCCTCAATACTGGCCAAAACATGAGACGGAAGGAGTAAGAAGTCGTTTTTGTCTTCTCGCCACTTCTCAAGAAAATGCCATTATGCAAAGAGATGAACGACAGAGTGAATGAGAGGGATGGGAGGTGTTTTATTAAACGAGAAGAAGGTGACGATTTTACTATAATAATAATAATAATAATAATAATAATAATAATAATAATAATAATAATAATAATAATAATAATAATAATAATAATAATAATAATAATAATAAAATGATAATAATAATAATAATAATAATAATAATAATAATAATAATAATAATAATAATAATAATAATAATAATAGGAGTAGTAGTAGTAAATCAAACGCTGAATCTTTGAACAATGGCAAGTCGATGTATGTATAGATGTGGACATCATCCGACATAATATACATAGGGCCTATAGATAAGTAGTTATGTATTGTTCAATTTTGTGTGCGCTGCCTTCTAGTTTGTGTGTAAAATTGTGCAATTTGGACGGAAGGCGTGTGTAATTTCGCTTGCTGTGTCTGGCAACAGTGGTTTTAAGTTTCATATTGCCAATTCTCATCATGATCATTTTCCAAATAAGAAGGTTTCTTGCACCTGGTTTCATAAGACATACGATGAATCACTGGAGCAGTTTTGGTTGGGTCAGTTAACTCACAGTTGAATTCAAGAGCCTGGATGGGAGCACTATAGTTAGTTGGTGCTACGGAAATTTAAATGCTATTAATGTTAACCGAATAGTGTCATTCACATTCTTACTGGACAAAATATCGACAGTTTAGTGTACTGAGTGAGAACTTGCGTTGTGATGTTGAATAATGAACCAATGATTTGGTTTGTTTTACGAAATTCATTGTTGACTTCTGACAAACACACTATCGTCTATCACCCAACATTTACAGTTATCGATCTTCAAAAGCTGCTTCTGCCACACGTATAGTGTAAGTGAAGAAACAATCATTTGCTTGGCAGCGAGAAACGTTTCTTGGTTTCGGTTTACGTTGAAAAATCCGAACAGCATTACTGTTTAATTTCGTCTTCGAATGATAGATAATAGTTTCGTCACCTTAAAACTATGTAGTACACCAAATTTAACTTACATCGGTTGAATGTTTGAGCATTTCTTTACAGCTATTGACATGAACCTGTTTTTGAGCTTTAGTCAAGTTGTGTAGGATCCAAGGCTAGGAAGTTTCTGTACGTTCAGGTGACCATATACAATTGTAATATTGCTTTCCTGTCATTGTGCAAGGATGCCTGAATCTGACAGAATGCCACATATTGATCTCTCTCAATCATTTCACCCACAACATCAACATTATTGGAAGTAAGAGACGTAGATGGACGACGCTCACGAATTTCAGCACTGAGAAATTAAGAACCACTCAGCACTATTGGATGATGTTTGAATCACAAAAGCCAAATGAAGTCGTTCGATGCATTGTTTTGGTGTTAAACTACATTTTAAATCATGGAAAAGGATTGCTTGTAGATGCCCAAGAGAACTTTCCGTTTCTTCCACAGAACTACTTAAAACTACTGGGAAAAATAAACGAATAGGCTTAAAGAAACAAAGATAATTTAAACATAGAAGAGTCTATTCTTCCGAATTTTATAACACTAGCGAAACACTCGCTACTGTAAGTATTAAGTAGTTTGCTGAAACCTTTGAGGTATAATTCATCGGAATCAATATTGAAACTGCACATGGTACTAGATTGCTACCACTTCTGCATGTAATGAAGAAATACAGTATTGGAGATGGAACCTATCCTGGTGCTTTCTTAATGCATATGCAGTAGAAATGCTCTTTCTCACTATCTACAATACCGTTTCTTCATTATGACGATTGGTTTCCAAACCTTGAATACAGAGGCAAACTTCGAAATGCAACTTATTTTTGCGATACTGAATCCACACTTTCTGTTCTCGTTTTGCTCCATTTAAATCAATATTGAAACCGGATGCACTCTTAGATTTCTACCGCAATAGAGAAATAAAGTTAACGATGTAATCTATTCTTACGTTACTGAATCCACACTGAAAACTGCGACGCAATATCTATTATTATTTTATAATAATAGTGACCAGTTTTGAAACCGGTTACACAACTTACGTTGTGTTTAGAGTGATAAGCACTGACATAAAACTTATTTTTGGGGGGAGAGGTCTGTATTAAAACGTCATTTCTCGATCTCTTTTATCGCTTTTGCCGCTTTATATATCTTTTACCGCTTTTACCGAATTAAAATTGGTAGTATTATAGAGGCAAAAAAAGGTCTCTGACAGGTCGCAGGGACGTTGCCACTACTCACGTGTCATGGCTTTTTCGGTGCATCCATAATGACAGTTTTCTTAATGGTGTAGAACAGAGTGACTGTGGTTGGTGTTGGTAACACTAGCACCAAAGTAGGGTCTGCCTTTTTCTCTGTGTGTTTTAAGAAACTTTAGGGACAATCTCCTGATGGCTCCTCTGTAGTAAATTTCAATCTATTCCAGCTTCCTAGAAAGATAAGTGTGGAATCTATGCGTGGAAGGTTGAATCGATCAAAATAAAGCACTTCGCACTATCTCTTACCATTCTTTTTAGCCCATATCCCTGGTATAGTGGCTAACGCGTGCATCTTTCGCTCATAGGGTTCATGCTTCAATTTCCGGTGGAGAGAACTAAAAAAGTTAGAAAAAAAAATTAGAACGTACTATGGTGGTTCAGATTTCAGCTGAAAATGTAGATTCATGTCATATACAGGCACACAAGCAGACATTTTTGTTGAGATAGGTCTAAGCACTGTTTGGAGGGGAGGGGGTCCAATACTAAAAGCCACTACGTCTATGTAGTATTGAAGTGATATTATTCTGCACCCGAAAAGACAATAAGTAATTGTAAAGTACTTTCACCTACATTTTCAGAAAAAAAGCAGAATTACATTGTTTTTTTTTATATAGGGATTGGCACGAGTCGAGCTAAAACTCGACTCGACTCGAATTCGACCCGATTTTCGATTTGAGTCAAAGGTAATTTTCTCAAATCGAGTTCCGAGCCAAGTCACTGTTTTTGCGGTCGAGTTTCGAATCGAGTGGAGTTTGATAAATGGCTCGCTCGTTCAGGTCGTTTTAGCTCGTTTTCAAATCATAGCCTGATTACACTGTAGCGAAAACCATCAGAAATGTAAACAGTAATGTGGAATACTTTTAGTGTTGCTGACGACAGGGAACACTACTTTGCATCTCGTCTCGTCTCGATAACAAGACGACAACAGATTTTCATAAAGAGACAGCCTCAAATTTCGTGAGCATCAATATAAGTATATACTCTAGTTCTTACCGTGAAGGTTCAGATCTGCACAGTCGAAATTTTAAATCTAAGCAGAAGCCCAATCTTGGTAGATATTCAACAGCCTCGGTTCGATTCAATTGAGCGAACAGCTCGGGTCGGCTCTCTTAGGATGAGCCATCGGCTAAATTGAGCTGATGGCTTGAGCTGGCTCGGTTGGAATGAAACATCGACTCTGTTCGATTCGGCTCAGGTAAGCGATCGGCTCGGTTGAAACGAGTCCATAGGCTCGGTTCGACTCGGCTCAACTAAGGCCATGGCTCGAGCCTGCTCGGTTGGGATGAGTCATCGACTCGGCTCAACTGAGCACATGGCTCGATCCTACTGCTAATGCGAGATATCGACTCGAGCCGGCTCGGTTGGGTGAGCTATTGACTCGGCTTACTTCTCGGTTCGGCTCGATAGTGAATGAGCTGTGAGCCTAGCCGCTCGAGTTGTTGACAATCCTAAACCCGAGCCGAGCAATTTTGAACATGTTTGGCCGACGCCCTACAACTTTTAGCAAATTTTAGCTTGTGCCCGAATACTTTCTCCTCCGGAACTCAACACCAGACCCTCGTGAATAATGTCCTTGCCCCCTATACTTAACGACTACCGAGGTTGGCAGTAAACTAGTTTCCAGTATTCAGATAAAAACCGCCTATCTTTCATGTTTATACACCGTGTTGTTATAATAATAATAATAATAATAATAATAATAATAATAATAATAATAATAATAATAATAATAATAATAATAATAATAATAATAATGTATCATTGATGATAATTATATTGTCTATATAGGTAATTGAAGAGAGTACTTCAAACTACACACAGGATTTGGCTCGATTTGGCTCGACTTGACCCGAAATTCGAGCTGAATTCGAGTTGATTTGGTGGAAATTTTTCGAGCTGAATTCTCGAGTCGAGCTCAAAGATGTCTATTTCGAGTTGAGTCGAGTTTGAAAGAAAACTCGCTCAACTCGCTCGTGCTCACCCCTAGTTTTTTTTATAAGAGAAAGAGTATAGATGAAGAGTAATAACAAATTTTCATGCTACATCAATAATTTCCCTGTTAAACAAATATAGTTTTATTGAGAAAGTAAACAAATGTATGTTGAGTTAGGATGTTTTTGGGAGTCAGGAGCCGGTGAACCCCCGTGGGTGAGCCCCTGTCATATATAGCCTCAGTGCTGAAAAAGACGCTAAAGCCCAAACAATTTTACTCTGATAAGTCTCAATAGAAAAATGTATAAACTGTTTTATAACAATTCCAAAGTTTATGGGCAGCATTGTTTACGAATTACCGGTGAGAACGAAATTCGCTTATTTATTTTAACAATAAAATAAATATTGAGATTCCAGTCATTACTGAGGTAGGCATGATTTAGCTAATCTTGCAAAGCATTGGATATATTTATGGAAATAACACTTCTGAAAAATTTCTTACAACCTAAAAGTTCTCATACTGATTGTGAGAAGATAACAATGGTAAGTCATTGTAACTACCGGAGAGAATGTAACTGGACTAAATACCTAGGTAGGATAGTGTTTTCAAGCAGACGGCTATTCTGGTGAAGTGAGTCTGTAAAAAGTGGTTCTGGTTAATTTATGTAGTCGGGCGACGGCCACTTATGAACGTAAATGAGATTGTATGTTTTGTGCCAACGTGAAATGGTTCTGGAAATAAGGTTGAAATGATTTAGAAGTAGTAAATTAAGTTAATATTGTGTGTTCATAAAATATAATGTAATTACAGTATATGTGCTATAATAATTTTGATAAAACACTTGATTTGTTTATGATCGAATGCAGAAAAAAGTATCAGGATCATGACAAAATACAACTCATTACAAAATTCGTTCAAAAATGTTGCTCACAATTTAAAGGGTTACTGCCTATTTGTTTAAAAATAAATTATTAAGTTAAACATAACAACTTTCTCTTACCTATGAGGAACACTGACATAAAAATCAAGCCTTTCGTTAGATCTTCCGTCAGCCTCGCTACACATAACGCTCAGAGAATATTGTCAGATATAATCAAGAAAGTAGTAGAGTTGAATCTTGATGTAGAATATCAACCAGCATTTTCAATTAGGTAAAAGCATGCTGTTATATCCCTGCGGAAAGCGTAGCAATAATTTTAACACAGTTTATTTATTTATTTTTTTTAATCAGTCCAATATATACAAGTGAAGTGATCTTACGCAGAGGCAGCAGGGCTTGTAGTTGAACAATTTTAGGTATTTTGATTTGCATTTAGTATTTGGTAACATTCGATTGATTTAAAAATTATGAAGGCTGAACTTAAGAGATTGTACCTATATCGCTCTCGTAAACCACTCGTTCCCGATTTTCCCAAGACAAGGTATATGTTACAGCAGGGGAATTATTGAAAAATTAAATTATGAAATACAAACCAGTGTTGCCACAGTCCTAGCTCTGGAGTGGGCTGAAAAATAGTACCAAATTGAAACAAAAAGGACTGAATTCATTTTTTGCCAAAAAGTAAAATATTTTTGCCCACGTATCCCTGATCTAACTTTAGGCCTATACATAAAGTTTGTTACAACGCGTCGGTATAGATCTCTAAAACGCAGAAATGATCGGGTATTTTTACATTCGTCAATATGGAGTCACTAGTAAACAACTTAGCCCGGTAAGCCGGCAACTACGTCAATGTATTTTTTCGTGCTATACCGTGCCTTTGGGGGCGGTACCGGTTGCCTAAAGGGGACCGCAAAATTCGGAAGGAAAAAGAAAAGATATAAAATTGAAGCAAAAGTAAGAAAAAGTGCTCAAAATCAAGGAAAACCAGGGTTTATCCTTTAAAATTTTATTACGCTTCGCGAGAACCATAGTGGCGCTTTGTGGCTGCTCTATCGACCTTAGTCATATGTACGGGTTCGCCATCGTATATTCTCGCCTAGGCGCTGATTTTCTACGGTACGGCACTGGTGCTATTATTGTTTTGATGTATAATCTTTTCAACGACATATAAATTACAGACTTACTTCAGCACCCGCTGGTCTTCTTCAGAATATGCAACACTTGATTCAACGTGTGTGTACTTTTAAAAAAAAAATCAAGCTAAAATATCCCCACACTGCTTCTTTCTCGTCCCTTTCCTCCGAGGCGCGGATGCGCCCATCTAGTGTAACTTGTTTCCCGGTATAGTTCGAATTACGAATTTTCCATACATAGTTTATAGCGTTATGCGGTGCAACGTAACAGAATGAATGTTCACCAGCATTTCTTAAGAATCCAACACAGTATGAGAAACATGAACTTTTGAAAATGTGACAATATTTTTTAAATGGTGCTGAATTGGGTAGAATTGTACCAACTTTTTCATAAAAGGGGCTGTAAATGCCAGCGTGGTACCAACGGGCCGATGAATGACAAAAAGGGCTGAATCTGGTACAATTGTACCAAGTGTGGCAACACTGATACAAACTAAATCTTTACAATTGTTTCTGAGAAAATTGCATTATTTTAATTTTCATCCTTCAGTAAACTGCGCTTATTTTTGGCTGATAAGAAAAACATCGAACCCCTTCCTGAAAAATCACATGTAAACCTTAAGTTTAAAATTTGATCCAGCTACATCGAACGATATCTGTGTAGACGAGTGTACATGAGGGTGAACGAAAGAACAGAACGAGGGATGCCGCAAAGTATATTTTTCAGTATCTTTGGATCATGAAAAGTGTAAACTTTTGAAATATCGAATTCACTTCTTTCATAAGCACCAAATTTCTTCTCTTTCGTCCCTCGAAAGTAAAAGTTAACTTAATTATATAGAGAGATAGAGAGACAGGGTGTTTCTAAACAACACCGACAACGTTTTGGGAGGCGATTCCTCACATCAAGTTAAGACGAAAAGAGTAGACCAACCTGGAAGCACAAATCCTTTCTTTCGGACTTATAGACTGCCGAAGATATGAAAAACATAATTTTAAAGGTCCATAGCTCCAAAACTATGGGATCTACTCTAGTCGGATCAAGACTTCACTTAGGTACTGATATGTGCGCTATCTAAAAGTACATGTTTCAGAATCCTAAGGTACTCACGCAACAATTTTTATATAGTCAGTTTGGCTACGGGCATATAGACCCTAATTTCAAATATTCACCAACTATCTTTATAAAAATTGTTGCGGAAGTCCTGCAGTATATATATCATCATAGGTATTCTCCCCTTACTGGCAGGTCACTTGCAGCAGCTGAGAAGCTTCCATGCTCCACGGTCCTCCGCTAACCTCTTCGTCTTCACGTATGATCTTTCTGTTTTTATATCATCCATTAATTGTAGTCTCCTTCGCCCTCTGCCTCTCTTTTCCGCCTTTCCACCTCTGCCTCTAGGACGTTCCTCATGATACGATTTCTTCTTAGGCAATGTCCCAATCAGTTTATCTTTCTCTTCTTAACAATATCTAAAAGTGTTCTTTTCTCCCCCACCATTTCTAACATTCTCTCATTCGTTTTCCGCTCGACCCAAATAATTCTTTCCATCCTTCTCCACATCCACATTTCGAATTCTTTCAGTCGTTTTTCATCAATTTTACGTAATGTTCACGTTTGAGCCCCATACAGTACAACATCACACGAAGCATTTTATGAGTCTTTTTCGCAACTCTTTATTGAATGTCCCACAAAACACACTTTTCTTCCTCCTGAAGGCTTCTTTCGCCATTCCTATCCTTGCTTTTCTTTCACGTTCGTTCTTCATGTCAGTACTAAGAATACTACCCAGATATCGAAAACTATTCACTTGTTCTATTTGCTCCCCTCCCACTTTTATATTTGACACAGACCTCTTCGTTCCAATCACCATGTTTTTTTCTTTCTAACATTTATTTTCAACCCATATTCTTAAAGCCCATCCTCAGGTTTTCTAACATTTTATTGATTTCTTTTTCGATATATGTTAGGGTGGTCCAGCATAGAATGGTAAAGAAAAACAGATCTCTAATCTAAACACATAGTTGCCAATTTTGATCCATGTGGTCTAAATATACTGAATGAAAAATTTCATCGCAGTAAAAAAGTATTTAGTGGTCGCTCAAAGCCTTCAATTATGCTCCATACCTGTTATTTGAAATATTGAACGTATTCGCATTTAAGCGGTGATGGACCTTTTCATTGTTTTGTGCAATGCTCGTGAATTTCATCCAAAAACAAATTTAAAGTGGGCAGGATTTCGTAATAGGGGAGAAGGGGTCCGTGACATGAAATAACCCCGTTACAACAATATCCATTTTTAACTTACACCCCCCGTTTCCTCCACACAAAGCTGTTCATAAGAAAGAGTAACCAAACGCTTGATGTAGCTTTTTATTTTTAACCTCATTCTTTTTCTCGTTTCTTTTTTTAATCCTTATTTAATTATTCCATTTTTTGGTTTCGAAGGGGGTCCATACGCCCTTTTGGCTACGTGCTTGAGATGGCGTTTCTAGTGTAGGCATAAATATAAGATATATAAGTCCACGACTGGAAGAGAAACGGAGTTTTATTTATGATTGGTGTTGTCTAAAATACGGATAAATTTCACCTAATTAACTATGCACCTCCCACAATTTTGGAGAACATACTAGAGGTCCAAATATTCCACTGTTTCAACGTTTCCAAGAGTTTTCACAAAACCTTAAGCATTATAATTTTAAGGCGCTGGAAGACGAACGCCTTTCCATGCCATATGTACGAACACTGAAAAATGAAGTTGTTATGTTTCTACAAAATTGTCTTGTACATAAGGAAGATAATAACTATGTTCCCTGTGATGACTATAAAGAAATGATAGAGCTTTGCCTGTTGATACTTGGTGAATTTCCAAAGGGGTACCGTTTCAAGTCACCAGGTGCTTACCATATGGCTCGTTGGATGGGAAAGGTAATATGCTACTTCAAGATATAAATTTTCCGCGAAATGTTTAAGCTTACAGTTAAAGAGGAAAAAAAAATCTGCTGGAAGTGTGTTTATTTGCAAGTCTCATATACGTGAAAGCATGGATTTCGTGTCCCAAGATATGTAATGCCCCCGTCAACGACTTACTTCTGTTCAAGCAAATCAAACAATACGCCATAGTGAATAAATCTGTGTCTGAATCAGGAATAAACAAGTTTCAAACTCACTTGTGGTATCTTGAAGCAGAGTTAGTTCCACTCTCACTGTTCTCTGAGAAGTTATCTTTCGAGACAAGCGGAATATTATAAATCGTCTTAAGGCTTGTGAAGAAAATTGGAGTTCAAGAGGCATAAAACTCACAGACTGCCACGGCTTAGAAACGAAGAATCTTCATGATTTGATTAATTCAGCCTCTCTTTGAGCCTTACGTTCTCTTCGAGTTGACATCAATTTCATGTTGCAATGTGATCCCGAGCACTGGAGTAACTCGGACAATTCTCCTCTCCTCCTGGCCGGACCGAGCCAATCGAGACAGTCCCCTGAGGTCTCGAGACGCGAGAGTTCAGATGAGCAGGCTGCCCCTCCCAACAATAACAACAACAACAACAAAAATAACGTCTCTGCACCACCATCGTCGTGCCAGTTAGCATCTGCACTGGGTTTTCTCCATTGAGATTTAACTCCCGACATTTTCTGGGACGGAAAATGAGGCCAGGCCCACAACTTCCTGGTGGAACTGGAAAACTATTTTGAGCTTACTGGAGTTCCAGAAGAGAGACGTCTTGCCTTCTCCGCTCATAGTTTTAGAGGCATATCACGTCTGTGGCATCAAGTCACTGTCGGGAAATGTAGGAATTATAGAGACCTCATTACCCACTTTCGCGAGTCCTACTTGAGTGAGGAAAAGCTGGCAAACCTCCGTGCCTCTATATTCACGTCCAGATTCGAGACACGGGGAAGTAAGAAGCCGACGGAGTACTTGTTGGAATTACTCCACACCAATAGTATACTTGACCCCCTTTGCCCCCCCAAGTGTTGTTGCGTGTGTTGCCGAGACAGTTGCCTTTCTCGATCTATAGGTGTATTGTGTCGTCAAAACCACGCTCAATAGACGAGTTATTAAGTATAGTAGGTGAGCTGCAGTCCACTTATCAGCCACCGAATGTTAGTAGCCGGAGGGGAATCAATTCCCTCACTATAGAAGGAGAGGCAGAAGTAGGGCGATCTTCTCCTCCAAGAAACAGTAGGCCAAGTACCCCGCAAGAAATAACAGGAGGCGCCACAGGGACACTGGGCCTTACTAATCACGAGGAAATAGAAAAAGTAATGGTAACAGAAACGGCTAGCAAAATGATATTTAGCGTTCGAGAAACTCCAATGGGCAATCTCGAGACAATGGAGAGTCTCGAACTGCAAAGGAGACTAACAGAGGGCAAAGGCGTGGTAGAAACCGGGGTCGTGGCAATGGACAGCAGCAGAGTAATAATAGAAATGGTGACTATGCTGCAAAGGTGAACGAGCTCCGAGTTCACGAGCAAAGGGCTGGACAGTCCACGAGACAGGTCTCGTCTAGTGGTAACTCTCGAGCGAAAAGCCCGGGGAACAGTTCACGCAACTGAGAACTGTCCGCATGTTCTCAGGACGGTTATCAGAATACTGGCGTGCTGAATATTCTGGACGTACCGGCTAAATTATTTTCTGAGAATGTGCGTAATGGTAGTATCGAACATGTTCATGTTTTAGAAGAAGAAAAAGAAGAAAGTTGTGAGACCACTGTAAAGGAATTAGAGACACTCGAAAATGATAATTATGATAATTGTGAGACATGTAATAAGATAATTAGCACAACACATTTTGACCGTGAGGGAAATGACGTCATTCGTCAATCAGAAATTTCATTTTTGATGAGAAATGGAGACAAAATTAAGATTAATAGATTTTTGTACGAAGAGACGAATGCGATTTTTAGGGATTTGCTTGAAACCTCAGCTGAGAAATTACCCACTAACAATTTAGTTACATTACTTGAAGCAGAGGTAGAATTATTTGATAAGAAAGTTCTGACCTTGTTGGATAGCAGTGCAAGCATAAGTGCAATCTCACTCCAATGTTTGGAGTTGATAAGACAGCGTGACCCCCCACCTGCATTTATTAAATCATCAAACATGAGAGTCAGTTCTGCATTCGGTCGTTCTCTAGCCTCGATTATTGGTCAAGTTTTGTCAGAACTAGTTATTGCGGGAAAGGAGTTCTATACTTCAGCAATAATTGTGAAAGGGCTGAACCGTGAACTAATTGTGGGTTCACAGTTCTTCGTTGAAAGTAGAGCGATATTGGATTATGAGAGGAACGTCCTTTTGTTAAACCACCCCCACCACATATAAGTTTCTTTTCGAGACATAGAGATCGAGGAAGAGGAACTCGTGATAAGAAAATTATCCTGGGAGTTCGGGGATGATGTGGTCGATTTGTTTAATCCCACAGATAGTAGTATGTGCGCGTCAAGGAAAGGACCGCTGACTACGCCACAGTTTGCACTTGAGGTTGCAGATGGATGCCACCAGAGGGAGTTGGCTACTCTGCGTAGCAGGTTGGATGATGGGAAATTCCCAACCGCTGCCGAATTAGCAAACGTCTTGTACTCGCCATAGGAATGGGCGAAAATTCGAACCCAGGCTACCCCAGAAGACATTAGAGACCATGTCGAAAAGTATACTGATTTGAGTGGGGATGAAAAACAAAAGCTGTACCATGTGCTCTATAAACACAAATAGATCTTTGATGAGAAGCCCGGTACCCTCAGGAATTATGAACACACTGTAGATGTGACAGATGATAGACCAATGAAGACCCGGATGTATCCGTACCCGTTGCGTCACAGAACTGCCGGCACGAACACCATTAATCGTTGGATGTCGTGGGGAATCATTAAGAAGTATCCCACTTCTTATCTAAGTCCGTTGAGCATAGTGCCTAAGAAGAATGGGTCGTTACGCATATGTGTGGATGCGCGCAAGCTCGGGTCGATTACTCGTTGCCAGTTCGACCAGCCGATCCCAGCACTGAGCACTTTGCAAGATTTATGTGAAAGACGCTGGTTCTCCAGCATTGACGCAGTCGATTCGATTCAACAAGTGTTAGTGGAAGAAAATAGCCAGAAGCACTTAGGTTTCCTTCACGATGGTATAACATACGTGTTTAAGAAGTTACCATTTGGAACGAAGCAAAGTTTAGCTTCGTGTGTTCGTGCTATCAACACCGTCTTAGGTGATGAGTGTCGTGATTTTTGTAGCCATCACGTCGACAACGTAACGTTGTCGTCATTTTCTTTCGATGAGCATTTACGTCACTTAGATATAGTCTTAGGAAAATTGAAAGTAGGAGGTCTCACGTTAAGACTAATGAAATGTCAGTTTGCAAGACGTAGAATATCTATTTTAGGATACGATCTCTCGCCTGCAGGTATAGAGAAATAGCAGGAGAAGTTAGAGGTCATGCAGTTTAGGAGACCCCGAAATGTGAAGGAACTGCGAAGTTTTATTGGGTACTGTCAATTCTATAGGATATTCAGTACACAGTATTCTGAAATTTTGTTCCCACTATTTCAATTATTGAAGAAGGGAGTGAAATTTCAATGGCTTCCGTGTCACGATGAAGCATTTCAAAAGATACGTGAAGTATTCAGGGAAAAAGTAGTGCTGAAGAAGCCACTCCCCGACAAATAGCTGATTTTGGAATGTGACGCATCTGACGTCAGCTGTTCGTCGCATCTGTACCAGTTGGATGACAACGGTGACGTCCGTGTAATTGAATGACGTCACGCATTTTCAATTCTGCAGAACGGAGCTATGGAATTTCAGAAAAAGAAATGGCTGGAGTGATAGATGGGGTCAACAAATTTAAACACTATTTAGTTGGAAATAATTTCAAAATTCGTAGTGACCACCAATCAATTCGATTCCTTTTTGTTATGCAGATTGACGTCACAGAGACTAATGCGTTGGGTACTCACATTAAGCATGTTGTCGTTTGAATTTCAGTATGTAAAATCCAAGGACAACCTTAGCGATTATCATTCTAGGTACCCACCAAATACACGAGTTCAATTTGACAAAGCGAAGAAGCTAGTTTTGAATGAGTCTCTCATGACTATTTTGACCCATATTCCGAGTCAGATGAAAGAAATGATTGCAGTGTTGCCAGAGCTGCAAACCTCTGACCCTGTATTTGGCAACATCAAGAGAAAGCTTTGGAGTCAGGAAAACTCTGGGAAAACCGCAAGTGAACACCACCAGTATCTGTTATCTAATGGACGGCTATGCAAACGTGACCGGCCTGGTCTACGGATTTGCATACCGGAAGTGCTAGTGCAGCCATTGTTGGAATATTACCATAATGAGAGAGGACAAATGTCAGCAAGTAAACTCGTGCCTATGCTGAGTACTTCGTTTGGCCCAAGATGAGAAGTGCCATAAAGAAATTTGCAGCTTCGTGTGGTTTGTGCCAGAAAGCATTCCCCCACACTTATCTGTCGGGACCACTGAACCCAGTTTTAGTGCCCCGACATGGGTACATGATCTGCCTGGATTGGTTAGGCCCACTCCCGGTGGGAATAGGCAATGTGAACTACATTTTGGTGTATGTGGATGCTTTCTCCAAGTTGATTGGCTTGTACGCCTGTCGAAGAGCCACCACTTACACAGCACAGAAGAAACTGAAAGAGTTCCTGAAAGTATGCCCGTCTGCCGAGGTTATCTTGCCAGACAATGGGACACAGTTTACAAGTACGAAGTGGAAGAAGGAACTCACGGAACTAAGCCTCAAGCCCATCTACAGTACACCATATTACCCTCAAGGAAACATGGCTGAGGTGGGTGTGAAATCGACAGTGAGAATGTTAAGAAAATTGTGCCATGACAAGCAGAAAGAATGGCCCAAACATCTGGAAAAGATAGAAAAGTGTCTCAATTCAACGGTAAATTTTCGACTGGGCTTAGTCCGTACGAAGCGCACATGGGAAAATCACCATCAAGAGAATTGACAAAATTGTTTGAGATCCCAGAAATAGAGAGACACAAATCGATGCGGCAGAGAACTTGAAAAAGATAGCGGCAGGGAACTTGAAAAAGTCTACACAGCGGAGAAAGAGGTCCTTCGATAAACGTCGCGAGCCAGCGCGTTTCGAGGTCGGAGAACTTGTTTTGGTGAGGGTTTTTCCCAAGTCTGACGCTTTCTCTGGCATAACTAAAAAAATGCTTCTCTTATACACCGGACCGTTTATCATTCTTTCTGCGTCAAACAATAACGTGTGTACCCTTGGTAATCCTGAGACCAAGGAAGTGATAGTGAAAATAAACGTCTTCCATTTGAAGAAGTATGTTCAGCGCGACGAAGCGCAACAGCAGGAAACAGCTGTACAGATGACGACATAGGAAGAAGAAGAAAATGTAAACAAACCTCGTCGGTAAAGGAGGAAAGAGAAAGATCCCTCGATCATGTTCGCACCTCTCTGCAGGTAGGAAGAGAGAGTCGCTGCGCTGAGTGTTGTGTATATATATATTTTGTGCAATGTTTATGTGTTTATTTTATTTTTTCTTCCTTTGTATGCATATATACGTATGTCATGAATATTTTTATTTAGCGTTATCATAATTAGTTACATGTATGATGATTATTAAAATGTAGTTCCTTCACTTCTAGGAAAATGCAGCGATTAAGCAATTAACAGTTGCATTTCCTTAGGAGGGGAATAATGTGATCAGCACAATGATGTTTTTATATAATTAATTTGCATATCAAATTTTTGCTTAGAAAATATGAATATTTAATCACTTAAGTAGCTTCGATTTTAAATGTTTATTTGATTTGATTAACATAATAGCAGGAAAAGCTAAATTAATGAGGGTATATTTTTGTATATAAATATTGTTTTGCATATTATTAATTATGTATGTGACATCAGGACATTGTTAGGATTCAGGGAACGACGACATATATTTTTGGTCTAGGAATTAATTCGTGCGGTTGGTACGCACACATTGAAGCTGTAGTACAAACACAAAATACATAAATACCTTAAGAAAAATATTGTCCATCGCTAGCCACCACTTTCGCCCATCTGTCAGGCAATGTACGGATTCCGTGGCGAAAGAAGTCCTCATCCTTGGAAGCGATCCAGTCAGAAACCCATGTTTCGATATCTTCTGAAGAAGTAAACCGCTGTCCAATCAAATCGTTGATCATGCAATCGAACAAGTAGTAGTCCGAAGGAGCAACGTCTGGTGAATACGGCGGGTGGGGTAAAACTTCCCATCCGACATTTTCTAAATAGGTTTTGACCGGTTTTGTGACATGTGGGCGAGCGTTATCATGTTGAACAATAAGTTTATCATGTCTGTTCTCCCATTCTGGTCGTGTTCTGGCCAGAGCTTGCTTCAAACGCATTAATTGTCGTCGATAACGTTCTCCATTCATAGTTTCACCCGGTTGCAGCAGCTCATAGTACACCACACCTTTCATATCCCACCATATGCACAGCATAACCTTTGCACAGTGAATATCTCGTTTTGGCTGTGATGGACCTGGTTCACCTGGTTTCACCCAGGCCTTTTTTCGTTTAGGGTTCTCGTAATGGATCCACTTCTCATCACCCGTAATAATTCGATGCAGAAACCCTTTCTGCTCTGTCGTTGAAGCAGCAATTCGCAAATGGTTTTTCGTCTTTCAAGTCTCTGTCTTTCAATTCATGTGGAACCCAATGTGACATCTTTTGAATCATTCCCATGGCTTTCAAGCGTTTGGAGACTGTTGTTTGATCAACGCCTAATGCTGCTGCAAGTTGTTCCTGCGTTTGACACGAATCCTGCTCGAGCAATGCTGTCAATTCTTCGTCTTGAAATTTTTTTGGCTGTCCAGCTCGCTCTTGGTCTGCCAAGCCGAAATCACCACTTCTAAACCGTGCAAACCACTTCTGACACGTTCGCTCAGCTAGAGCATGGTCACCATATACTTCCACCAAAATACGATGACTTTCAGTCGCACTTTTCTGCATGTTAAAGTAATGCAGCAGAACACCCCGCAAAAACACTTTATCAGGCACAAATTGCGCCATGTTCACTTAACTACAAACTGGTGTTGTTGACGCTTTAATCCACTGCCCTATACTACGAACGATACGCGATGACAGGGGTTTGCAACACATGTGTGGATACACGGAACTGTGGGACGCTCCGTTCGTTGCGCCATCTCTTGTCCACCCGCACGAATTAATTCCTAGACCAAATATTAATAGAAAGTCAAAATATATAAGGACAGGGAGTTGAAGAAGTTGGAAAACGCTAACATTTGATTTTCGCAGAGACAGCGAAGCACAGAAAAAAAACTATGAGAAAGGAAGCGGCTACGCTCTGCCCTTTGTGCGAGCGAGCTTGGATGCTTACAGTTACGCACTGTAGCTATCTCGTTTTGGGAATAGGAACAGAGAAGATCCCAAATATTACATAGGAAGAGATAGGCGAACACTTGCAGTGTTTTAAATCTGAGGAAGAAACTCTGCTCACTTGGAGACGCAAAGTCGGAGAAGACAATGTCTCTCCAACGCAGGAAAATTTAGCGTGTCCGTAAGAAAATTGGGATACAATAGAGTGTGAATATTGCAAACTCCTCCCACTAATAGCGCTCTACATAGCGTTGGCGTGGCTTCACCCTAACGAATTTCAGCTTGGCCAACGAGCCCTGAAAATTCAAAATTTGAAGCAGTCACCCTGGCAGTCGATATACCTACCATAGCTTATTTCTGCTGGAATAGTGTATTTATGTATATATATAAACTTTCTGGATGTTGTCGACTTATTTATTAATATTAGAGCGTTGATATGTTTGAATAAAGAAATTGGCTTGTATTAATATAGGTCTGGAGGCTGGTTGATGGTTCTGCAAGGCTACATGTGTGCAGAACACATACGAAAGTTTTTTTTTTAATTTCCGCAAATAGTACTGGGGGCAGGAAAGGACGCTCGCCAGAATAATAATCCTTTTTATCCAGCTTTTATAGCATGACAGCACTTGAGAGGCTGTGTATATATTATTCAATGTGTCTTCTTTGTTTATTTTAACCTAAATACATTGACAAACATTTGAAAAGCCAACAAACTTCTGAGAAAAACAACGTTCATCATCAAAACTTCATTCGTCAAACTGGTAGGAGTTTGGGATACCTGTCACCAGATGGCAGTAAAGGTGAGGAACAAGGACGTGAGTGCAAGTGAACGCACAACTATAGTAAGTTTTGTGTTTTTATTAAGATTTCACACAGAAATCATTTAAATGTGACAAAGTGATAGATACCGTTTTGAAGCTTGTTTTACGATCTTTACGATGAACATTGTCAATTAAAACACTTTGCATCGTGTGAGCTAAGATATTGCAAAAACCAAGTGAAAGTGCATAAACACTTTGAAAGTAGGTCACATGCAGCGTGCATGAGAGGGTGGAAAATACTCAACCACTATTTTTGCAAGTTTTCGAAAGTGGTTCCCCCCCGCGCGAGTCTCTCAGAGACAATGAACTTCTGTTTCTGTTAAAAACAAGGAAGTGGAGAGGCTCGAGGTCAGTTACTTCAAAGTCATAGTCGAGCTCACGTCGGTCGCGAAAGAGTTGGACACACGATATATTAATAGGCAGAAGCCTATTAGCGGGACGAGTGTGTATCGAACTTACAACCGTTCGATCCCCGAACAGTGCATTTGCTCTGGTGATTTCGGTGAATAAGCTCAATATGAGGGTATTATAATTATTTCATAGTTGAAATAGTTCAAAGTGTGATTAGTTCACAAAACTTAGTGCTCCAGTAATTTACATAGCTCGCAGTGAACGTGAACCTTGTTAGATATATGTATATATTAGGATGAAATATCAGTGTCATAAACAAGTCCACCGTGTCTTCTAATAAGATTTCTTCGCGTACAAAGACTGAGTTTGTATAGCTTTGTACAGACTATGCTAATCGAAGAATGGCGTCGTCATAATTTGTAAATATAGAGTTAGGATGTAAATAGTATCAGTTCAGTGCTACGTGTATATATATATCTTTAATTTGTTCTTATGTGCTTGTACCAAGCGAGACTTTCTAGTGCTACCAAGTTTTGCAGCACAACGCTCGTAACATCAGATGACACTGACATAGTTCAACAGACAGGGTGTTAACGACCGTCCCCTGCAGCTCATAAGAGAGGAGGTCTACGAGAGGTCCAGATGGAGAGAATCCGCCTGCAGCTATGATCCAGAGCTCCAGCAAGTGAAAGCATCATCGGAGTTACCGCAGAGTCCCGGCGCCTGCACAGGAAGCTTCAAGACCAGAAGAGGTCGAAGAACGAACACAAGAAGACAACAGGATACAACTATTATGAAGATGGAGGTGGAATTATAATTTTTACGTGCACGAACGGTGAACTCAAGCCAGATCTGCGCTTAAAATATATATCAGTGGTTAAAATTTGAAAATATAAAATATTTTTTTTCTTCTCACGATTATGTGTGTTAAATGCTGTGTAACGTCACATTTCGAAATCAAGGATTTCAATTAAAAGGGATTGACGCAGCATATCTGGAGAGTTTCCATTCTTTCTTCCTAGTGCAGCTGAAAGGTATGTGTTACCAATTTTCCCTCATATGTTTCTTTTCAGGCCAGATGCCACGATCCATAGAGTCCCATGAATCTGCTGGGCATGTTTAGATGTTTTTGTGAGTAATTTTCAACTCAGGTCGAGGGTTAAAACTACGTGGACCCTGAAAGTAAGAGTTTCATGTCTAAAGTAACTTTTCTAAATTTTAGAATTTTAAATAATTTAGCTCTACCAACTGAATTTCAATGCTTTTGCATTAAACTTGTGAGTGTGGCAGGGTCCATCTCATAATGTCATTTGATAACCTGTGTGTGATGTTTCCTCCAACATTATCACTTCATTAGTTTATTTAAATACTTCATTTGCGCATCACAGTATACGACATAATTATATGCATCCTATGGCACAACTTCGTGTCGCTTGAGCGACCCCTAAATATTATCCAATTGAGTTGATTTTTTGCAGTGAAATATACTTGTAGGAAAGGAACAATATTAGCAACTATGCGCAATTAAACTCCCAAAAACATTTTTGGACCACCCTAATATATATATATATATATATATATATATATATATATATATATATATATATATATATATATATATATATATATATATATATATATATATATGTGTGTGTGTGTTTTGTGTGTATGACAAAACAAAACCTAAATCTCTTAACAGCTTCGCCAACTAATTACATCTCTTGGCAGTACCTTACTTTTTTTTTAGTGTACTGTAGGTGCACTTCCAAGAGGTATAGTTATTTGGCGGAACTGTCACACAATTATTATTTATAATTAAATTAAAATATGCTTCGTTCAAAGATTTTTATTTTCTCTTGTGAAATTACTGAACCAAAGTTAACATGAACCATATATATATATATGGTTGGTTAGTTAGTTCAATATAATAAAGTACATTCGACTGGAGCAAAGTGTTTGGTACACTTGTCTTCGGTGCTCCTGGTTTTATTTACGGAAGCAGAACTAATTTCCAGATATAACCCAACGAGTGAAGACAATTAAGCAGTTACGTGGGACGAAACCAGCACTCACCGGCCCAGAAAATCAACGTGCCATAAGAGTTGTATTTGAATATATATTAGTACATATGAATGTTTTGATTCCACGATATTTTCGTATAAAAACAGTCAGCACATATTTATCGTTATAAATATTGGACATTACGGAAGTTAGAGACGAAATACGTATTTAGAAAGCTTCGAAATATTCGTATAATGTTGGAGGAAGATGGAGGAGATAAAATGGGGAGAGAAAGCAACAAACAAAGATGTTTCAAATTGGTTAGGAGAGAAGAGAACGCTTTCAGCTAGCATACTTCATACGAAGTCCAATCGGATTGTAACGGATCGGATCTTGTGAAGAAATTGTCTTCTTCATATCGCCATAGAGGGAAAGATAAAAAGAAAGCGAAGAGTAGGAGAAAAAAGAATACAACTCATTGTGAAAAATAAAAGAAAATATTTTGAGTTAAAAGAGAAAGCTGAAGGTAGAGAAACTTTATAGAAACATTTCCAGACCCGAACCTAAAAAGAAAACTCGTTAGTCCCAGATCCTGCGAACTCGCAGAATACTTAATAATAATAATAATAATAATAATAATAATAATAATAATAATAATAATAATAATAATAATAATAATAATAATAATAATAATAATAATAATAATAATAATTTTACTGTAGCACATCAGTGCTTAGGCTTCCTAATCAAATTTACTTTATTGAAGTGTTCAAGAATAAAAAACGATTCGACCGATTTTGTTCATATTTCATAAATGAATATAACCTGACAATATGACGTAATTCGTTTGTCCTGAAAAAATCTATGAAAAGCAATTTGTTCTTTGGGATGAGTATTATCGGACGATCTTCTCTAAAAACGACTCTAGTAATTTTTATAAGTACTTTAATACTAGGCACAAACGTAGGCGCAGATGGAAGACATTATTAAGATGGATCTGGTAGAATAGGAATACAAAGTAGAAAAAGGATCCAGTTGGTTAAGACTAGAAGCCAACAGAGAGCTTTTGTGCACGCAGCGTTGAACCTCCGGGTTCCATAGGTCATAGAGTTAGTTTTTTTATGTACTTCAATACTATTCTGACATTTTTACATAACTTACTTGTCCTGAAAAGTCTCCTAGGGGTAGCTTATTCTTGAGTTGAGTTTTTTCCTGACGAGTTTCTCAAAAAACGACTCAACCATAAATATTTCATTAATGAGCTAGCAATATGACATAACTCATTCATCTTGCAAAAATTACAAGGAGTGATTTATATTTGGGGTGATTTTTTGGACGACTTTCTCAAAGACGACTCAGGTAATTTTGTTCAAACTTCATAAATAAATATTTCATTAATAATTCTATAATGTTGTGTAAATTATTACTTACGGAAAAATTCGCAAGCGATAGTTTACTATTGGAGATATGCTTGTTTTCACACCACTTTCTCGGAAACAACTTAACCGATTTTGATCATATTTCATAAATAAAATTTCATCATCAATCCAACAATATTGCATAAATCACTTCGATGAGAATATCAGCAAAAGAGGTAGTTTACCCTTGTGGTAAACTTTATTGTCTTTATTTTTACAATTTTGTTAAATACCACTCATGCGATTGGGTTGTCATTCTATAAACAAATATTTCATTAATAACCCTAACAAACGGGAAATGTAAATTGTGAATGGAAAAATCCATAAGAGGTGGTTTACTTTTGGGGATGAGTTTTCCTTGGGTGAAGGTTTTAGAAAACATCTTCACAAGAAAATGTTTCATTAATAACTGCGTCTCATTAATAATTTATTTTGAAAAACGGAGGGGGAAAGTTTAGTGCGGAGGCCCGTACGTTTTATTCCTTTGGTATTTATAAATTTAGTTTAAAATCCACCGTAGTTCAGTCCCTCGTTTATATTTCCTTGTACATAATTGAAAGTTTCTATGTAATAGTCTGTAACAATATACGGTAACGATATAACGTATATAACGATATACGCTTTTGCCCAGCAAGTACTTCTCAGTACTGAAATTACAAATTTCATATTCCTATTTCTGAATTTCAACGGAATTTGGTATCGTTTCAGAGCTCTATTCTCTTTCTGACCCAAAAAGTGATAAATATACGAGAACTTGACTCTTAAGTTTCGTTTTGGTAGTATTAAGATTATACACAGTTCACGACGTAATTATATGCAGTGTACAGTAAATGTATTAATTATAAATGCAAATATAGAATAGTATCGAGGCATGGCACTCAATTATGCATGCAAGATACATTATATGTGTGTACAACGATATGTCATTTGCTGGCGCAGAGAAAAAAAAGGACATACGAAGCATACGGAAAACGTAGGATACATGAGTACATCCTGTAGTTTTTTGGACTTAATGTACGACTATATGTAACATCGTGGAGCAAACGTATAACTGAAAACGTATCTTTTATAATACTTTCCGTGCAAGTATTCCATCTATACATTTGCAAGAAAGAGCTGTATATAGGCGGTAAGGATCTCACATACAGATAGACGTATATAATATATATCTGACATATGTTGCATATATGTATATATGTATACAATATAAGGAAAATTGTTAGGTGTCAGACATCCTGCAGCGATATGATGTAACTTCTAAGATGGAGAAAAGCAGTACGTATCTAGTGCTCCGAACATATTTCCGTAGTAAACATATGAAATCCGTATATTCGTACAATATACCGTTATCTGGATAACGGGTTTTCCATAGTATGCCACACAACAATCCCATAATTCGTACACTGACTGTACGTAAAGCAAAATCAACTGAATAAGAATATGAGAATTTCAAATTTAGTTTACAACTGTTCTGTGTGGTGGTTCGGCACGTTATTTTATGTTATGACAAATACATTTGTCGGGAAACTATTTTACTATTTTCTGTCAGCTCTTCTCTATTACAGATTAATTTTCAAATTGTGAGAAGTATATTTTCACACACACACATACATACACACACACACACACACATACACACACACACACACATATATATATATATATATATATATATATATATATATATATATATATATATATATATATATATCCAGGGCCGGATTTAGAGGGGTGCACCGGAGCACGTGCAACCCCTTCGTTCTGAATATACACTATCTAAAGTGAGAAACTGACAGTGGAAATAGCAATACTTTCCTAAAATTTCATGTCATGTTTCCGTTTCGGGCTAAAAGAAAGCGGTTTTGCTAAACACAATAGTTTAAGTCAATTCCTCATACACATCAAAGACGCCTAAAGGCATTTAAAAAAAAAATGATTCAAATGTACTGATAGTTATTGGTGCCCCCCCCTCAGAAAATCCTTGATCCGGTCCTGAATATATATATATATAAAGTCATGCTGTGCTTCTTCTTACAGGCTTAAAATTCGTCCCTGTTGATTCAGCTTAAGTTATATCAAGGAAAGAAAGGTGATTTTATTCCCCACGTTAAAAAAATAAAACTTAGTGTAAAATGACTATCATAAAATAATGCCAATTTTCATAAAATATATTATATATATCTTTTTCTTAGGCCTCCATTTAGACCATTTTGCTGGGTATTGCAATCGGTCATAAAGAATGGAATGAATTCATTCTCAAACCGTAAAAGAATCTTGGACGAAAGTTTCAAATTTTCACAAATCATTTTTTTTCATAATTAAGAAATACGTGTATTGTTTAGGGTTGAAATAATTCAAGAACCAGGGTGTGAATTTACCCCAATATATAATATTCTTCACTTGCATCAGCTACTTACATTATATTGACATCCAATGAACATCAATTATTAATAACTATTAATAAATTCTATCGTTGAATACCTCTGTGGTCTGGATTATAGAGCATACAAGAAAAATAGAAGTTATATCGATTATTTACCTTAGAGTGTTTGCTCTTAATGCATTATAATAATTCTACAATTATATTAGTGTAAATTGTAAATAATTTTCAATAAGAGAGAGGTCGATCGATAAACCTAATTTAGCTTTAAAATGACTTAGGAAAGTCCTCCTACTTAGTTTCCTTGGGAATCGACAAGGATAGCTTTATTGTTAGCATAAAAATTGATGCTACACTAAAACCATTTACTCACTGAGATCGATCTGGTAAAAATAAATGTGTCCGGTGATGCATTTCACTACGACTGCATGTAAGTAAATTCTATATAATGTGTGTATGTATGTTCCCCTTAACTTTAGAACGTGTTAACCAATTTCAACTAAACTTGATATACATACTACTTCCAATTTTGAAAATAATACTGTTTAGGTAAGACACACCCCAGGAGATGACATTTAAAAATAATCGCAAACAGCCAATATAGTGTCAAATCTATAGTTTTCGGAGTCGCTGAGGGGCCGCGGTGGCTCAGTGGTAGAGCGTTCACCTCTGGTGCTAGGGGTCGCGGGTTCAAACCCTGCTCCCGCCAAGTGAACTTTGTGGTGGACAAACACCGTGTGCGTGGGTTTTCTCGGTGTTCTCCCGTTTCCTCCCACTTTCTTCATTCCACCATTTCATTCATTACTCATTATCACCGTCTCCTTTAGCCTAACCGGCATAACCGTGGGACGTAAAACTCAAAATTTCATTTCATTTCATTTCGGAGTCGCTGAGATGAATAGTGATGTTCTTAATGGCGTTTAAGTCCAACTTAGCCCTATTGGTATGAGAATATGAGTAGGTATGATCTGTCAGGAAAGTAAATGTACACCTATTTTTCGAGTCTGGCATTCCTGCACTCCATCCGTGGAGAGTATGAGAATTAAATCAATCAAATGTTTACTGAGGGGCAAAAAGAAAAGCTTAATCTGAATAAGACATTGCAGAGGGGCACAAGCTGTGAGTACGAATAGTGCATTGTGTAAATAAAGGACGACACCGAAAGAGAAAGCCAGAAACAGCTGTTAAACTTACAAAAAAAGAGTAAAAATTGTCGAAGTGGGAACATAAAACACAAATACAACAAATACCCCGACAACTAAACTGTCACCACGCCATGATCTTGGTGTAGTGGTTAAGGTGCTTGCTTACAAATGCAAAGGACGCAAGTTCGAATCCTCGGCAAGGACATTTTTAAAAATTTTTGTTAATAATACATACAACTCATGAGAGATGGTAAAAGAGGTCGTATTTAGTTTTTCGTAGCAATTATTATTGGTAATGTTTAGTACTGATAATACTTTTTGTCTTTGCGTATTGCTTTTGTTCTTGTCTTCATTTCGAAAGAGAAGAATATCCGAACAAATGCCACCAAAATTCCTCATATTTTGAATGTAAACGCCATTTGCAATTAGTAAAGAATAAAAATTGAACGTTCCGAAGTAGCTGCAAAAAGTAAAAGGAAAAACATGGAAGTCGACCATACTCATGGTTACTAAAAATACAATTTCTACATGCCTCACACCTCCCCACCACGTTTCTACGTTAGCAAGTAAGAGGTTTGTGTTTAGGTTAGGCTCGTTAATACGTTTTGCAAAGGGGCCCGGTTTAGCTCTGACGCACCACAGGTGCGAGAAGGGAGAAAAACACTTTTTCTCTCTCCCTCTGTGTGTCTATTTATCTATCTATTTGTATATATATAACGCTATTTGTGAATGCCATAACCACCCTAATTTTCAGCGGATTGAGACGAAACTTGGCACAAACATTAATTGTTGAAATATCTTGAGTTCTTTAACCAGAATAATCAGATGAAAATGTTCAAAATGGTGGCCCTTCAAACTCTTAAAAAGTTCCAAGGGAAGCAAATTTCGCCCATAAATAGGTATTCAGAAAGTTTGAATAAATTTTCCTCTTTTACTGAAATATTTGTGTGCAGAAACTTATTGAAATATTGGACCCGATTAATCGCCTAAAGAAGGTTCACACCCTTTCGCTACGGTCAGTTTTTTTTTTTTTGGAGGAGGGGGTTATCTTCCTATTGGAACAAGATGATTGTTACTGATGATATGAAATTACACATTAAAAGTGAAGTAACTTGTGTAACGTGTTATTTGAAAGAATAATATAATAAATGTGCATTCCTCTAACACAGAGAACTCATGTATTTCGAGTTCGGGAGCCTGAATGGCGAGGAGTGTTATTTGATTTGCTTTTTAGTAACACATTCCATTGCAAATAAAGGTAGGCAACATTAGTGGTAAGTAAAACAATAATAATAATAATAATAATAATAATAATAATAATAATAATAATAATAATAATAATAATAATAATAATAATAATAATAATAATAATAATAATAATAGGTGTTGTTTGTGGCAAGGCAATATCTTCCTCAGTTCTTCTTCATACGTAATGATTGTAATGCCATATCTCCCTTACAAACAAAATATTAGCAATTTATATCGAGAGAACGAGAAACTGTAGAGCGATGGGAGCAACGTTGGACAGTATGCACTCATAGTACTCAGAAAAGTAAGCGATTTCAATGCAAAAGGAACGAAGAGTCATTGTCATGGGTAGTCATGGGGCCACGGCAGAGCCCTCTTTACGCAAAGTGCCAATAACTTATATCGAGAGGTGATACTGGGATGGGACCAACTTTGGACACCGTGGACCCATAAAGCGCATCGAAAAAATAGGGGGGGGGGCGCCAGCCAGCCTTACTTATTTCCACATAATAATATAAAATTATGTTGTCGAAATACACACACGAGTTAGCTACTAATATTTCATATTATTATTATTATTATTATCGACAGCGTGTTTTCATTACGTGTGCGTGTTTGACATGAAGCCAAAGAGAAGATCCATCATTCGTAGAAAGAATAATAGTCAGTTACTTTAACTGTGAACGACAGCGAAAAATACGAAAAGAGTGGACTACCTGTAGCGTAAAGAAGCAATATTTTCTCTCAAATGGATAAAAAATCAAGCCGAGATTAATTCGAACTCGCATGGACGGCGCGAAAAGCCAGTGCTTTGTCCATTTTTTTTTAACTGACTCACTGAACGTGTTTCAGTAACTCACTTATTGCTAATTTTACTTGCTTCACTCGTTTAACTTGCTTTTTCTAATAACTTATAACGACAGAGACACGAATACAGAAACATCGAGAACAGTTAAAAATCATAGATGCTCTCCCGCCGGGAATCGAACCCGGAACTCCATACACCAAAGGCGTACGTGCTAGCGACTAGACCAGCGGGAAGGGCACCACTCTCTCCCTGTGTCGTTAGGGATTACGACCACTGTCTTGTCAGCTATCACTTCTGTGGGTTGTATACTATGATCACATGTTTCTTCTCTGCTGCAAGAGTAAAACCTACATTATATGTAATACATGAGGTATTTAGACCTACATGCTCTTCATATAATGTAATAAAAGGGTCATGCTGGGAATAAGAAAAAGAACATTCCTTGGACAAAACGGAAATTATTGGCATCAGAAATATTTATCTACGAGGCATGCGCAGTAGTATATTTCAGAATAGTTACTGTTTTGTTCAGTAAACGAAGAAAGGGGTATAAAAAAGCAAATATGTCGCGTCAACGAGATCGACCAGATTTGACAGGGGCGGAAGCAGATGTATAGTAATACAACAACTTCGCTCAGTTGATACGAGCCGAGCCGGTTGATATCACTACCCGAGTTGGTCTTTTGCTTGGGCTCAAGAATTCGACCGTGCAGGTCTCAGCCTTAATTTTAAGAACTACAGTATAATTTTAAGTACTACAAGAAAAATACCTTTGACTCGACTCGGATTGAACTCGAGTCGAGTCGAATTTTAGCTCGACTCCTGCTCATCCCTATTCGTATTTGTATTTTGTTTCCACTTCAACAATTTCTACTCTTTTTTTCTTCGTTTACCTATTGTTTCTGGATTTCTCTGTCGGTGTCGTCCTTTATTAACACCATGCACTATTCTTATTCCCAGCTTGTGACCCGCTTCAATGTCTTATTCAATTTAGGCTTTTCTCCTTACATTGACTTGACATGTGATTGATTTAATTCTCACTTTCCGCGCACGACCGATGAAAATGTTTTATTATTATTATTATTATTATTATTATTATTATTATTATTATTATTATTATTATTATTATTATTATTATTATTATTATTATTATTATTATTATACTATTGAACTTGCACGGTGAAATTACTGTATAATACGATATCATTTCAGTAATTTTATTCCATTGTATGTTATTAAATTTATTAATGTGCACTAAATTGTCTCCAGATCAACGAATAAATTAACTACGGCATGCACTTTGGTGGAAATATCATTACATGAACATGTTTGGAACGAACCAATAATCTTATTGCAATGATATTTCCACCAAAGTGCATGCCGTAGTTAATTTATTTGTTGATTTGGAGACAATTTAGTGCCCATTAATAAACTAAATAACATACAATGGAGTAAAATTACAGAAATGATATCGTATTATACAGTAATTTCGCCGTGCAAGTTCAATAGTATAATAATAATAATAATAATAATAATAATAATAATAATAATAATAATAATAATAATAAAACATTTCCATCGGTCGTGCGCGGAAAGTGAGAATTAAATCAATCACATGTGAAGTCAATGTAAGAAGAAAAGCCTAAACTGAATAAGACATTGAAGCGGGTCACAAGCTGGGAATAAGAATAGTGCACGGTGTAAATAAAGGACGACACCGAAAGAGAAATCCAGAAACAGCAGGTAAAAGGAGAAAAAAGAGTAGACATTGTTGAAGTGGAAACATAAAATACAAACACGAATAGGGATGAGCACAAGTCGAGCCAAAATTCAATTCAACTCGAGTACAATTTGAGTTGAGTCAAAGGTAATTTTCTTGAATTGAGTTCCGTGCCAAGTCGCTGTTTTCGAGGTCTAGTTTCGAGTTGAGTTGAGTTTGATAATGGCTCTCTCGCTCGTTCAGCTCGTTTTAACTCGTTTTGAAATATTGGCCTGATCAGACTGGAAAGCAAAAGCCATGAGAAATGTAAGCAGTAATGTGGAATACTTTTAGTGTTGCTCACGACAGAGGTGCGTCTCATCTCGTAATTTTAGTGCATCTCGTGGGGCAATTTTAGTGTATCTCGTCTCGTCTAGATAACGAGAAGACAAGAGTTTATTATTATTATTATTATTATTATTACGAGACAGCCTCAAATGTCGTAATCACCAATATAAGTATATACTGTAGTTCTTAAAATCAAGGCTGAGATCTGCACGGTCGAATTCTTGAGCCCAAGCAGAAGACCAACTCGGGTAGTGATATCAACCGGCTCGGCTCGTATCAACTGAGCGAACAGCTCGAGTCGGCTCGGTTGGGATGAGCCGATGACCCGAGCCGGCTTAGTTGGAACAAGCCATCGACTCAGCTCAACTAATCCGATGGCTCAAATCGGCTCGGTGTGGTGAGCTGTTGGCTCGGCTCACTTCTCGATTCGGTTCGATATTGAATGAGCTGTAAGCCGAGCCGCTCGAGCCGTTGAGAAGCCCAAACCCGGTCCCAGCTGTTTTGAATATGTTTGGATGAAGCCTATAACTTTTAACAATTTTTTGCTCGAGCCCGAATACTTGCCCCTTCGGAACTCAAACCCAGAACGTGACCGATGTCCTTGCCTCCTGAAGACTTCCAGACGACCGAGATCGACAGTCAATTAGCTTTTACTATTCAGATACAAACCGTATATCTTTTAAAGATTATACATGGAGTTGATATAATAATAATAATAATAATAATAATAATAATAATAATAATAATAATAATAATAATAATAATAATAATAATATTCTGCAACTACGAACATTTTAAACTAGAACCTTTTATTGAAGTTTCATGTAGAAAGTATGTTTTGAGGAAAATAACTGTAATAAATATAACTGATTATCACGCGACAGTAAGGCATATAATAAACTAATTTTTAGAATATGCAGAGGTAAATATAAAAGCTTTGCTACAAAAATACCTACACAGAGCATAATTCAATGAGCTCTGAAATACAATGTAACGAAATAGCCTATGAGATTCAGTCTACAGAGCAATTGTTACTTAAAGAATGGACATACACTATTTCGAGAATCGAGAGAAGACGGGAAATGTTTACGATACTTTTCGTCTCGTCTCGATTCTCATCTCCAAAGAGAGACGAAAATTTTGATTTAGCCCTGACCCGTCTCGAATGTAAAATGTTAATTCTCATGTTATTTTATTTGTTTTAGAAATGAGATGAGAAACTCCTCTTCTCGTGAGCAACATTAAACCAAACCGAAATATTCTTTCCAAATGTCACGTTTCTCCTTGTAATGGTATGACCTGAGCGATAATTTAGCTTCTAGCTTTTAATCTTCTACGAGATAATAATAATAATTATTATTACTATTATTATTCCTGAAGATTTGATAGTTCAAGTATTGAAACATCCGAGTATTCAAATATCTGAATATAATAAAACGTATGTTATCGCTGATCAATCGCCACCAAAAATTCTAAAGTAAGAAAAAAAAAATTGCAACGTGCATTCGCAGAAGCACCTTGACCACTGAACCGCGATCGCTACGCTGTAAACGATCTGTCTTTAGTCTGGTTACGTTAGGTTTCTTTGTCTCCGCTTGCAAACTTGTATGTTATATTTTTCGATTCAAAATGTCTTTCGTATTTCTTTTATGAAGTCGGCAAAGTTTATATTAATAACTTGAGTTTTTCTTAAACCACTGGTTCACAAGTTCGTTCTTTCTCCACACGAAACTACAAATATGACAGATTGAATTCTCATACTCCCCATTTCTATCAAAGCAGTCGCCATTACCTGGTCAAAGACTTATTTCCGCCACAATTCATATTAACCAAAATAAATTCATTTTTCGGAAGCGGAACTTTCACTTTCCGGATTTCGCAAAATTATGGAATTCAGTTATACTCCGGAATTCAGAAGAATTTCGGAACTCGGAAAGAATCCGGAATTGAGAAAAACTCCGACTTTCGAAAAAATCCGGATTTTCCGAATTCCGGAATGTTAACGAAATCAGAAATTTCTAAATTCCGGATTTTTCCGAATTCCGAAATTATTACAAAATTGGAATTTTCCGAATTCCGGAATTTGTCCGGCTTTACTTTCGGGAGTCCGAAAACTAATAATTCCGGAACGGGCTATCCCTAGTTTATACACAACCTTTCAGAACACTAAGCTAGTAGCTGTCTACAAACAAACAAGTAATGCAAAGCATGTTGTATACTGCAATACGTCATGTATTAAAATCCGACACCATGACCCTTTTATTACATTATATGAAGAGCATGTAGGTCTAAATACCTCATGTATTACATATAATGTAGGTTTTACTCTTCCAGCAAAGAAGAAACATGTGATCATAGTATACAACCCACAGAAGTGATAGCTGGCAATACAGTGGTCGTAATCCCTAACGACACAGGAAGTGAGCATTGCCTTCGCCGCTGGTCTAGAGGCTAGCACGTGAGCCTTGGGTGTATGGAGTCTCGGGTTCGATTCTCGGCGGGAGAGCATCTATGATTTTTAACTGTTCTCGATGTTTCTGTGTTCGTGTCCCTGTCGATATAAGTTATTAGAAAAAGCAAGTTAAACGAGTGAAGCAAGTAAAATTAGCAATAAGTAAGTTACTGAAACGCGTTCGGTGAGTCAGTTAAAAAAATAGTGGACAAAGCACTGGCTTTTCGCGCCGTCCATGCGAGTTCGAATCAATCTAGGCTTGATATTTTATCCATTTAAGAGAAAGTATTGTTTCTTTTCGCTACAGGATGGATTTTCTCTTTGGTTTCATGTCAAACATGCTCACGTAATGAAAAGACGCTGTAGATAATAATGATGATAATAATAATAATAATAATAATAATAATAATAATAATAATAATAATAATAATAATAATAATAATAATAATAATAATATGAAATATTAGTAGCTAACTCGTTTGTGTATTTCGACAATATAATTTTATATTATTATGTGGAAATAAGTAAGGCTGGCTGGCGCCCGCCTCCCTAATTTTTTCGATGCGCCTTATGGGTCCACGGTGTCCAACGTTGGTCCCATCCCAGTATCACCTCCTGTTTTCTCGATATAAGCTATCGACATTTTGCCTAAAGAGGGCTCTGCCGTGGCCCCATGAGTACCCATGACAATGACTCTTCGTTCCTTTTGCATTGAAATCGCTTACTTTTCTGAGTACTATGAGTGCATACTGTCCAACGTTGCTCCCATCGCTCTACAGTTTCCCGTTCTCTCGATATAAATTGCTAATATTTTGTTTGTAAGGGAGATATGGCATTACAATCATTACGTATGAAGAAGAACTGAGGAAGATATTGCCTTGCCACAAACAACACCTATTATTATTATTATTATTATTATTATTATTATTATTATTATTATTATTATTATTATTATTATTATTATTATTATTATTATTATTATTGTTGTTGTTGTTTTACTTACCACTAATGTTGCCTACCTTTATTTGCAATGCAATGTGTTACTAAAAAGCAAATCAAATAACACTCCTCGCCATTCAGGCTCCCGAACTCGAAATACATGAGTTCTCTGTGTTAGAGGAATGCACATTTATTATATTATTCTTTCAAATAACACGTTACACAAGTTACTTCACTTTTAATGTGTAATTTCATATCATCAGTAACAATCATCTTGTTCCAATAGGAAGATAACCCCCTCCTGCAAAAAAAAAAAAAAAAAACTGACCGTAGCGAAAGGGCGTGAACCTTCTTTAGGCGATTAATCGGATCCAATATTTCAATAAGTTTCTGCACACAAATATTTCAGTAAAAGAGGAAAATTTATTCAAACTTTCTGAATACCTATTTATGGGCGAAATTTGCTTCCCTTGGAACTTTTTAAGAGTTTGAAGGGCCACCATTTTGAATATTTTCATCTGATTATTCTGGTTAAAGAACTCAAGATATTTCAACAATTAATGTTTGTGCCAAGTTTCGTCTCAATCCGCTGAAAATTAGGGTGGTTATGGCATTCACAAATAGCGTTATATATATACAAATAGATAGATAAATAGACACACAGAGGGAGAGAGAAAAAGTGTTTTTCTCCCTTCTCGCACCTGTGGTGCGTCAGAGCTAAACCGGACCCCTTTGCAAAACGTATTAACGAGCCTAACCTAAACACAAACCTCTTACTTGCTAACGTAGAAACGTGGTCGGGAGGTGTAAGGCATGTAGAAATTGTATTTTTAGTAACCATGAGTATGGTCGACTTCCATGTTTTTCCTTTTACTTTTTGCAGCTACTTCGGAACGTTCAATTTTTATTCTTTACTAATTGCAAATGGCGTTTACATTCAAAATATGAGGAATTTTGGTGGCATTTGTTCGGATATTCTTCTCTTTCGAAATGAAGATAAGAACAAAAGCAATACGCAAAGACAAAAAGTATTATCAGTACTAAACATTACCAATAATAATTGCTACGAAAAACTAAATACGACCTCTTTTACCATCTCTCAAGTTGTATGTATTATTAACAAAAATTTTTAAAAAAAGTCCTTGCCGAGGATTCGAACTTGCGTCCTTTGCATTTGTAAGCCAGCACCTTAACCACTACACCAAGATCATGGCATGGTAACAGTTTAGTTGTCGGGGTATTTGTTGTATTTGTGTTTTATGTTCCCACTTCGACAATTTTTACTCTTTTTTTGTAAGTTTAACAGCTGTTTCTGGCTTTCTCTTTCGGTGTCGTCCTTTATTTACACAATGCACTATTCGTATTCACAGCTTGTGCCCCTCTGCAATGTCTTATTCAGATTAAGCTTTTCTTTTTGCCCCTCAGTAAACATTTGATTGATTTAATTCTCATACTCTCCACGGATGGAGCGCAGGAATGCCAGACTCGAAAAATAGGTGTACATTTACTTTCCTGACAGATCATACAAAATGTATGTGGAAAACAAGGGCGTTTAAAGTATGTTCAAAAAATGAGGGCAATTTCAATATTTTTCCCTCACACTTAAACAGACGTTATTTGCTTTTTGTGATTACAAAAGAGGAAAACAGTTTACCATTTTAAAATGAATTTTTGAACATAATACCTATTTTAAGCTTTTGTTTTATGTTGTCACTTGGTTTAAGGGCGTGTCCTAAGGGACAGAGTTAAAAATTTACGCCCCCCCCCAAAAAAATATCTAATGGGTTTTTGTTATTACAGCCTTATGGAAATGTGTATTTTAAGTCGAGAAATGCGTTCAAATGTTTTGCATAAACCTGCTCTCGCCGTGCAAAGATTGGGGATTTCAGCTTGTGTGACATATCATATCATTAAGTCTTAAACTTTATTGTTTGTTACCTTACTTATTACTAATTACCTTACATATTTGTAATATGCATCCAAAGATGTCAAACTGAACAAAATAATGCGGGTAAGGATAAATTACACTGTGCAACACGAAATCTGTCCTTTACATGGAAATATGTTTTTCTAATGTATTTTTGCATGAGAAAATCAAACCTGTAATTACTTTTTATGTATCACATACCAATTTTGTGAAAAATTTAAAAGTTTGAAATTGTGTACTGTGAAATACCGCATTTTTACGGGTAGTGATGAGATATGATTAATGTTTGGTTTGGTTATTGACATTTAGCGTTACCTTTTCAATAGAGAAGCTATATGAGACGTGAGTCTGCAGTTTAAGGCGGAATCCGAGCCACCGTGTCGTTTAATGTTCTCTTACCGGGAATCGAACCCGAGATCTCGTGCACCGAAGGCGTGCGGGATACCCACTAAAGAAGTGGGAGAGCAGAAATGTGCTCAACATAAGAATTGTTGCATATGTAATATACCTTACAATATATGCTCATTTAAACATCATCCAAGCTATGTTTTATTCTTTACCGAATGCATACTCTGTCTAAAGAGGGGTTCATCTCGTCCTCCCAATTTTCTCCTGCGTAAGAGTCTTTTTCTGCGTTATAATAGGCAACACTAGTTTTTCGTATTTCTCCTCACTCTTTATGTTTATTTCAGATAGTGACATTAATATCTAGTGATAAGCGAGTTCAGATTTGTATTGCCTAACTATACTGTCACATGTTGTAGTATTTGAGTATTTTTTTTTGGTTCGATTGCACTCACTAGCGTATTGTTATTTGCTGAGTTGTATTTCCTTATTTCCTTAGGAGTGGTTGGATTTACTGTGTTGTGTATTTTTGTAGTAGTGTGGTGTGCTGTGCATCTGGGTTTCAAGAAAGTGATGAATAAACATGTATAGCTACGTGTAATGTCCTGTGCGTGTAAAACTAAACTTGACTTATTTTGCTATATGTGTATGGTAAACTCAAAATTATATTTGTTATATGTGTGGTGAATAAAAAATAAAAAATAAGAAGCAGCCTTACGCCTTTAGTTTAAAAGGCTTATGAACTGTACTTTGGCTGTAGGGTTGAAGATCAGGATAGGTCTTGGGCTCCACAAGTTGCACTACGTGTTCCAGGAATTCGAGAAACTGGCTACAAGTTCTATGAAATTTGTTGTTCCTACGATTAAGCGCGAACAAATAGATCGTGCTGCTTTGTTGCTTTTGCTTGGCAGATGTAATGGCCTTTTCCTCTAAATCTAAACATCAGATTCAGTACCCTAATTTAAAATTAACTATTCGACCAGTTCCCCACAGTGAAGATTTTCCAGTACCTAAGGCTCTAGAACATTACATTATAGATTCAGAAGAAGATACTTCGGACGTTCCAAACAATAGGGGAAGATTCAGCCATCTACATGCCAGTCAACGTTACCTCATTTGATCACACAAGACGAACTTAACGAGGTTTAAATCTTCCTGAAATAAAAGCGGAATTGTTGGGCTGCAGGCTTCAACATTGGAATCTCTTAGCTCAAGATGTTAAAATAAGTTTGTTTAGAAAAAGACAGTCATTTTGAGGACTACTTTGTTGAAAGTAGAGACATTGCTCATTACAAAGATGTAGAGATTGCTTATTTCAATCTTTGGGAAATGGACATAATCTCATTGAGTGGCACTTGTTTATTGACAGCTCGAAACAAAGTCTGAAAGCAATGCTTCTCCATATTGGAAATGTTTACCCATCTTTTTCTGAAGCATATGTGGCTCATACAAAGGAGGTATGAAGTTATGAGTATGATATTGCGTTTCATTGAACATAAAAAAATCAAACGACATGTGTGTGAGGACTTGAAAATTATTGTATTTTCACAGGAATGCAACAAGAATACATAAAGTATTGTTGTTTTCTATGTGAGTGGGATAACCCTGACAAAGCAAACCACTACATCCGTAAATATTAGCCTCAAAGAGAATGTTTCGTCCTGGTACCAAGAACATAACTCGTAAATCAATTGTAAACCCTCAAGATGTACGTTTGCCACCATTACGTATCAAGCTTGCGTTGATGAAGATTTTTGTTAAAACACTAGATAGAGAAGGTATTGCTTTCATGTACACTCATGTCCAAAATTATTGTCAAATGTCTATAAATATGTTGTTGTACTAATAATTTGATAACGAATTCGCCCGTATTTCTTATTATATTAGTATGTGTATAAGCGGCAAAGACATGTATGTGGCAAATTTCATGCCAAAAGAGCAGTAAATAAGAACAATAAAATGAAAATAAAACTTTCTTGTTCATTTAGCAACATTTTGTTTTATTTATTCTAATTTTTGTATTTATAATTATTTTCTTATGAAATTTACCACAAATATACATTTCCCTATTATATACATAGTATCAGTATTAAAAGTACCCTGCAAAACCATTATGAAATTATATTCTTACAAGATATAGATATTCGACAATCATTTTGGATATGAGTGTACCTTAAGGAGAAATTCCCAAACTTAAGTGAGGCAGAAATTAAAAGAGTATTTATTGATCTACAGATTAAAACAGTCATTCAGGAAGAAGACTCTGAAACTAAACTCTCAGAAATTGAGAAATTAGCATTGCTGTCATTTAAATCGGTATGTTCACATTTTCTTGAAAATGCAAAGGATGAAAATTATGAAGCTATTGTTAGTCAAATGGTGCGCAGTGTTCAACTCATGGGATGCTACATGTCATTAAAATTACCCTTTTTGCATTCACATCTTGACTTTTCCTCTCAAAACCTCGGCGCAGTAAGTGATTAACACGAAGAACGGTTTCATCATAGCATTGTCACATTTGAAAAGTATTACAGCGGAAAATAGACTGAAAGTATGCTTGGTAAGTATTGCTGGTCTATCATCAGGGAGACTTCAGAAGATATTTACAAGCATAATCGACCAAAGAAAGTATTTTTAAGGGTAAGTCAACAACATTTAATATTAGTATAATATACATTCCTGGCCTACGTTAGATAGTAAATATATGTAAATATGTACATTTCCTATAATGAAGTTGTGGTGCGCCCAACAAAAATGTGACGTGATGGAACATTTGGGTTTTGATCAATGAATTCAGCACCTGCCATTTAGTTAAAATCACACAATTTCATTTGAACGACAGATAAAAAGTTTAAACTTGTTGCACAGTGTTATCATGGCAGTTGAAATTCAGCTATAAGTGAGTGTAAAGAAATGACAAAATGTCCTTTCTGTGTGATGAACATATAGATGAGGTAACAAAGATGAATCTTCAGTAGCTAACAAACATATAAATTTAACAAATTATAAAGAGCAATACAAGAGGAATATTTACTACATGTAATAATTTGGTAATCAGCTGCTAAAAAATGTATTTTTAGTTCAAAATTGTGTTTAGACTGACATAGTCAACGACTATTATTCTTTTGGATTATAATATTTCTTGAGACTTTTCAATGCTTTTAAACATTATAATATGCTAACTTTATACATGCTAAGTAATTCGAAGAGCTGAACGTTTTCAACATTTCTTTCATTCATCTAAGGCTTCAACTATGTTATTTATCTTCTTTTATATCGTTAGACATTCTTCAGCTTATCCTTACAGAATTATCCTTCTTCCGTTTCTGCAAAACTATTTCTGTTCAGCGCACCGCGTTGCTAAACACACCGTAAATAATGCGAAGAGAAATTTCTCTTCTGGAGCGGAATTAATCTGTATTACCTGGTACCAGAGTCGACACCATGCTGATTGCTGAGACACAGATAGGAAAGCAAATTATATCAACGGAGGTTGTACGTGGAAAACACAAAAGATTATTGTGCGCACGTTTCTAATGAAAGTATTCCACACAGTGTTTCTACCTTACAGTTTCTGTATTTGTCTATATATCCACTTGATATATCTTCTAGAAAGACAGGCAAGGAAGATGAAGCCAAATATAGTGTTTGCTGTCACATCCAAGAGTCAATGATTTAATGATTGTGCAAAAATAAATAAATAAATATAACGTAATTATGTGGAAATTTATAGCAAATATGGTTTCGTTCTTTCTTTTTAGTGTGAATAAAATTGAATGAAATATATAATTTATCGTCCCTTGATTATGTACCAAGTCTAAGGGAGACGGTGATAATGAGAAATGAATGAAATAGTGGATGAAGAAAGTGGGAGCAAATAGGAGAACCCGGAAAAGTCCATATATATGGTATTTGTACACCACAAAGCTTAGTTAGCGGGAGCTGAGATCCCAAGGACCTTACGCACCAGAGATGAACACTTTACCACAGAGCCACCGTTGTCTCGTCTTTTTACAGTGGTCTTACGATTTCTGTTCCTCTTTCTCGTATCGTATTGTTTATTAAATCATTTGTCAAATGTTTGTTTTGTTTTTAATATGCTTATTTGTTGCAATATAACATATTTGTTCGTCTACTATTTGTTTGCTTAATTTATGTTGTCTGGAGCGTGCAAATCCTGTACAATTATTGGTTTACGTAATGAGCGAATCTATACAGGAAGTCCACCAGGTTGAAACACCCTGAAAACTTCGTAACTCTTACTATTTGTGTTTCGTCTGTATCAGGGCCTCACTTACAAGGACACCACTCTGTCGAGATACCAGCCGATCTTAGTAACTCAACAGACATTTATACAGTTTCTCATCAAAAGGCGGATACATATTGATAGATGCAGCAGACATAGATGTGTCCTAGATCAATAAATACTCTTGTAGTATTGGATTCCTCTAACTGTGGACTTCCTACAACAAAAATATCTTACAACGACTCACCAAAGATAGTCGTCAACCTGGTTCGGCTAATGATATAAGTAAATCTTGAGTGGTAGTAATTGTTTACACATAAAAATATCTTCAATAATTATATACACTATTATTCTCACCTTTTCTATCGAAATTACAAGTCGATGATCGATATTAAATGGTTTATTAGTTGATACTCTTTTAACGTATTTTCACTCAAACTGTCTTGCAAACATACATGTTGATTAGGTATCTATAAACAACTACATAGCAACGAATTATACAATAATGTACATTTCTTACATATATTAAAAACATTCTTCTTTTGTTATTTTAAATTAACATTATATCAAGTATAGTGCTTGAGTATGAGCACTTTCTGCCCAAGGTACAGGTAATTATTAAACAATGCAAAGTATCTCGTTGTATAAAAATGTCGCCCGACGATGGGACTGAATATAAAAGTTACAAGCGAGCTTGGCTTTTATATTTAAGAACCACTGGTCCGTTTACAATAATGATGTTACATTACTTATGTCCTTTACATTTTGATCGCCCCTCATATATATCTTCATTAAGCTTCATATATATAAATACATTTATAATAAATCTTTTATTCCATTCTCATTTATCTTTTATTACAAAAAAACGTCGTCGCTTAATAATATAATTAATGAAGGGTGCGAAGTCAAAATCGTAAGAGGCAAATTACTTTTTAAAAACATAAGTCACAATGATTAGCAGTTTCAATCATTATTAAAACGGTTATGTTATGGAAATAATATTTGATCTCTCCAGGGCGCATTATATAATAACTACGTTAGATGACGTTTCATAATATACATTGTATCCATAAGGCATCAGAATATAGAAGAATCTTATTCGGGTAACATATAAAGTAGCGCATAAAGACAGTCGTCGGATAAATAGCTTAATAGAATGAACCTTATTCTTAACATAATCTTTGACAACAAATTCTCAACACAAATCCATATAATATAAATAACCTTTGCCTTTGATCAATTATAAATCGAATTATAATTCTTCACATTAACAAGAGAAAATTAAAATCATTTGAAAATTATCATTGGTTAATAAGAATTAAAGAAAATTAAATTGAGTAAAAATCAGAAATTAAACGTAACCTATGTTCGGACGAACAAAAGGAAGAAAATAAATCTATTTTTACACAAACATATTCATAAGAATCAGTAGCTGATATGGGTTTTACATTATCACATAAATTTGAAAGTAAATGTTCATGAGAATCTATAGCTGATATGGGTTTAACCCCTACCACATCAGCTGCAGTTAGTTTAAATTCATACTCGTGTATGGTTCCAATAAAGTACATTGTACTGCACAATCGTGATTATGTCCCGTATTGTTATTCTGTACAAGAATTGTGTCATTCTCTTGATTTTGATGCGAAGTGCCATCTCTTGAATTACGACTACGTCTATCCATGTAGTTTACTGTATTCCTTGAATTTCGCCATGTATTACGTCTATTTTTGAATCTATTTTGGTTATATGGTCTAACATAAGGATTGCCACGATTAATTAGGTTAGGTGGATTTCCAACATATCTTTGCCTATTTTGCTCGTTCGGATTGCTTAAATTCACTCGATTTAGGTTGTGTTCCGTATCGTTCGCATTACGGATATTTAGATTACGAACAGGTACAAAGTGATATGAATTATTTTTAATTTTACCTACTCCCGCTTGATGATTCTGAGCGTGGTATTGAGTTTCATAACATTGTACAAGCATTAATAAATGATTAAAACTCATACACTGGGTAGAAAACAGGATCTGTTGTAGTTTAAACGGTAGCAAATTTCGAATTGATGCAATTACTCTAGATTCCGATTGCAACGGATTTACGACTTTTAATTCGCTATATGTATTTACAACAAAATCAACAACAGATTTGTGCAACCGAGGATTGAAAGGTTGATTTCTAATCGTGGCATCTCTGTTTGCAAGCAAAAAGTCATTTTCGTAATTTGCAATCAACGCTGCTTTGAATTCCTCATATGTATTGACGTGATCTCGTACTGCTTTAAACCATAAAGAACATGGTGGGAGTAATAAATGAGGGATTAGTTTCATATATTGCGATTTATCTAAACACATTATATTGCACTCATCCTGAAATTTTTCTAGGAAAGAAGTAGCATTTTCGTTACATTTACCACTGAACTTACTCATAGCACGTATTTCACTCATCTTTACACTTAACTTTACCTTTCTTTCACCATTCCGTGTTCGTGTTGAGTAACAATTCCTATCTACTGCGGGATGTGTAGTTCCACCATGTCTTTTACGCCCATCTGTATTCCTTGGATGAATTCCTTCCAAAATAATGTCCTCATCGGATGGATTACTTGAAGATGATATAATGTGAGGTCCACGTTGATCTGCTACTGGTGAATGCGAGGTCATCTCCTGTGAACAAGGGAACTCCAGATGATCATTAACCATGTTGTTGTGGTATGCGTTGTCCTTAATCTGTAGCATCCTGATTTCCTCTTGTAATGCAGATATCAACTGAGTATTCGCACGTATTTTGGTAGAATTATCCGTGACCTGAATCTTTTGTTGCCGTACAGAAGATTCTATTACTTCCAAATCCTTTTTTACACAGTTGACTTCTTGAATTGTATGGTTGTAATTATCTTGGCAATCTTCTGATACTCTTCTTAGCTTTTCATCGAACTGTGATGTGATGTCACTCACCGCCTGGATAATAGATTGTTTCGTCTCTTCGGATATCTGCTCCAATCGTTTACTTAATTCCTGATACTGTTTGCCGGATTCCTCGGATTTTCGCTCCATCGTCTGTTTTAATTCCTCATACTGTTTGCTGGAAGTCTGCTTTAATTCATTGGACATCTGAGCCAAATTTTGTTCTTGTCGCTGTAAAGCCATTAAGATTTTGTCTTCAAAGGTCAACACTTCAGGTACAACAGGAGCTGTATTTTGTTCTTCGTTACCATTGTCACCAGTTTCTTTGTCCATTGCCTCACCGATCTTCATTTTTCTTGTGATTATTCTACCACTTCTAAGTACAGTAAAGTTCGTAGACATGAACCTTATTACTGAAGTAAATTCACCCCTTACTTTGTACTTCAGGATATGAATTTACAAATATCCCGGGTGAGGTAAACCAAAATTTTTACAACGACTCACCAAAGATAGTCGTCAACCTGGTTCGGCTAATGATATAAGTAAATCTTGAGTGGTAGTAATTGTTTACACATAAAAATATCTTCAATAATTATATACACTATTATTCTCACCTTTTCTATCGAAATTACAAGTCGATGATCGATATTAAATGGTTTATTAGTTGATACTCTTTTAACGTATTTTCACTCAAACTGTCTTGCAAACATACATGTTGATTAGGTATCTATAAACAACTACATAGCAACGAATTATACAATAATGTACATTTCTTAAATATATTAAAAACATTCTTCTTTTGTTATTTTAAATTAACATTATATCAAGTATAGTGCTTGAGTATGAGCACTTTCTGCCCAAGGTACAGGTAATTATTAAACAATGCAAAGTATCTCGTTGTAATCTGGATGCGAGCCTCGTTTAGATCTATTTGTTCATTTTACAATGTCATTCTTCTAGAAGGAAAAAATGTACTTTTGTGCAGGTTGTAATTTTTGTACTTTGTTTTTTACGAGTAATAGACAATTCTCACGATTTCTTTAGTGTTCTTTCTTGTTAGGTCAATTAGAACCTAGAACTTCTCAAAGCTTTGCTGTTCCTCTTCTAGTTGTCTTTGTTATTTTTTTCCTGTTCTTATAGTTTATTTTATTCTGAAATATATCACTCCTAATGCTGGATTTCACTAAACGATCCTTTACAAATGTTCTGAAGAGAGAAGAAATTCTTATTGGTGTCAGTAACTTCATACAAAAGATGTAAAGTGAATAGCTGGAAGATTGACAACGATAAAGAAGATGATTGGAGGAACCAATTTAAAATATTTTAGCATATTTATATAACAAACATATATTACCCGTTTCGCTGGGTTGAAATAAATAATTTAAATGCACATTGATATTGCTAATTTTCGATCATTTTAATGTATGTCACCCCTCCTCATTCAACACTAATATCGGTTAGTTTTGAATATATATATATATATATATATATATATATATATATATATATATATATATATATATATATATATATATATATATATATATATATAGTTCCCCCTCCCCATGTTGCGGGCCATGGCATCGGAAGTGTCACCGTTCATCTCAGCGACCCCAAAAATGTGGATTCAACACTAATAACGGTCATTTTCTATCATTTTTAAATATCTCTCCCTCCCCTCCCCCAAATTGCGGGTTTGAATTTGAATTTAAACGGGATCGAAAGTATGACTGTTCATCTAAGGGACCCAGAAAACTATAAATTTGACACTGATAGTGGCCATTTTCGATCATTTTTATATATATATCTCTTTCTCCCCCTCCCCCAAGTGGCAGAGCTTATTGGTATTTAAACTGGATCGGAAATGTCACTGTTCATCTAAATGATCCCGAAAACTATAGATTAGATACTAATATTAGTCATTTTCGATCATTATTATACATAGGTCTCCCTCCCACACTTCCGTGCTGCGGCACACGGCATCAGAATCGTCATTGTTAATCTCAGCTACTCCTAAAACTATGGATTCGACACTAATTTAGTTATTTTCGATCATTTTTAAATAATCATTCCCCTCCCCTACGTTGTGCCTCCACCTCCACAACTATCAGACCCGAACTTTGATTGAAACAGCATCAGAAGTGTCACTGTTTCTCTCATCGAACCCGAAAATTATGGATTCAACACTAATATTGGTCATTTTTCATCATTTTTAAAACTTCTCTCTCCCTCTCCCTCCCCTACGTTGCATCGTCAAAGTGAATAGCCTGAAGTAATCCCTGCCCCTAAACTCATATAGGCCTATGTTGAAAATTTGATTGAGATCGGTCAGGTGGTTCAAGACTGATGAAGTTACAAAGACAGTCATTTTTATTTTATTTTATTTTATTTTATTTTTTATTATTTTTTTTTTACATATATCTCAACCCTCCCGCTCCTCTACGTTAGCTTGTCAAAGTGAAACGATAAAAAAACACCCAAGGCCCGACCCTCACCTATGTTGAAAATTTGATTGAAATCGGTTGGGTTGTTCAAGAGTTATTAGGTTTATATATTTTTGTATATCTGTCCCCTCTCCTCCCCCTCCCCTAAGGTCTACCGTCAAAGTGATATAGTAAAACCCACCCCAGGTCCGAACTTCATCCACATTGAATTTTTTTTAAAAGATTGGTAGGGTGGTTTAAGCGTGATGAAGTCAGAAAGACGGTCACTTTTGTTTTTATTCTTTTTACATATATATTTCCCACTCCCCTCCCTAACCCTAGGTTGCGCCGTAAACGTAAAATAACGAAAATATCTCAGGTGCGAACCTTATCTATGATTAAAGTTTGATCAAGATAGGTTTAGTAGCTCAAGAATTATTAAGTTTCATTTATTTTTATTGATTTCTCTCCTCCCCTCTCCCTTCCCCAAGTTCTACAGTTAAAATGGTATGATAAAAACCACCCCAGGTCTGAAATTCATCCATATTGAAAATCTGATTAAGATCGGTCAAGTGGTTAAAGCGTGATGAAGTCACAAAGATAGTCACTTTTATTTTTATTCTTTTACATATATAACTCCTCTCTCTCCCTCCCCTTCAATGCACTGTAAAAGTGAAATGAAGAAACCATCCTAGGCCCCAACCTTATCTATGTTGAAAGTTTCCCGAGATCGTTCGAGTGGTTCAAGAGTTATTAAATTTATTTATTTTTATAATTTATCCCCTCTTCTTCCCTTCCCCTAAGTTCTATACTTAAAGTGATATGATAAAAAACACCTCATATCTGAACCTCATCTATGTTGGAAATTTGGTTAAGATCGGTTGGGTGGTTTAAGCGTGATGAAGTCACAAAGATAGTCACTTTTATTTTTAATTTTTTGACATATATCTCCCTTCTCCCCTTCGCTGCACTGTAAAAGTGAAATGAAGGAAACATCCCAGGCTCTTACCTTATCTATGTTGAAAGTTTGATCGAGATCGATCGGGTGGTTCAAGAGTTATTAACTTTTATTCATTTTGACATATTTCCCCCTCTCCCCCCGAAGATCTACTGTTAAAATGAAATGATAAAAATCTTCCCAGGTTTCAAATTCATATATGTTGAAAATATAATGATTGAGATCGATCGGATGGTTCAAGAGTTATTAATTCACAAACATAGTCACTTTTATTTTTATATTTATTGATTTTTGTATATTTCCCCCTCCATCCCCTCCCCGACGTTGCTCCGTCAAAGTCAAATAATAAAAATCATACCAGTCCCAAACCTCACCTACATTGAAAATTTGATCAAGATCGGTCGGGTGGTTCAAGAGTTATTAAGTTTTATTTAATTTTACTATGTCCCCCTCCTCCCCCTCCCCAAAGTTCTACCGTCAAAGTAAATAGCTGTAAGCACTCCCAGGCCAGAACCGCATTTACATTAAAAATTTGATCGAGATTGGTCTGGCAGTTCAAGAGATTAAGAGTCACAAACATAGTCACTTTCAATTTTATAATATAGATGTTCAAGGTGTAATATCATAAAACTGTCAAACTCGAAATACTTATACAATCATTAGAACTTCTATCACATGATGATATGTACAGTTGTAAATTGTTGGATATAAAATACTGAGTAGTTTCTGTATAAGTGAACGTTTCAAAGTAGAATCGGTAATCTTCGTTAAAAAACACGTTCTTAAGTCAAGACAACCAGCTTTCTACTATTTACTGCTAGTAAAGCTAGCAAATCATATAGGTCGTAGCTCGATCACACTAATATGATGTTTTAGACGTTAAAACTATTTAATTTATCTAATTACCACCATGTAAGAAGCTTTTTACAATGTTGTCATCTATTTAGAACAGTTTTTCTAGAATAAATGATTTCGAGCTATCTTCTACAATTGACTGTGTGATGGAATCAGAAAAAAGACAAGAGAGAGAGAGAGAGAGAGAGAGAGAGAGAACTGTCTGTAAAATCTCATAATATTGGGTCCTGGGGGCCGACATTTTAACTTTCATATAGACTTTCCATGATGTAATTATACATGCTATATATGCAACGGAAAGTATTGTTGATACCTTGTCCAAATAGGGATGTCCAAATAAGAACATACATGAACGATGACTAAACGTTAAACGTACTTATAGAAAGCAAATATATGTTTCAAACCTAGCTAAAGCTGGAGAAATACGTCGAGAACTAATTTACATTCTGATATATGGGAACGAAAATGAGTCAACTACTGTTAAAAGAGATTCTGAGTTTTAAACTCTAGAGTAGGTTACAGATAGCGTTCGACAATCAAAGACGAATCAATAATGAAAATAAGTAAGCGCAAAAAAATATTAGAAGGGTTCTGTCATGCATGTTAGTTAACTATTCAGACAAGATTTGCCTTAGAGAAACAAATCGGACGTCTTAAGATTCTCCCGTTTCTCTACAGGATTGCATTTTCTAATAACTTATAAAGTTATTTTTGAAGTTAGTTTCTAATTCTACCATCAATCCAATCATTGTGATTAAGCTGTAAGCAACAATTTTTCGTAAATGGATGGTTCTTTAATAATATATATATATATATATATATATATATATATATATATATATATATATATATATATATATATATATTAAGATTGCATCGCACATAAAACGTAGTTCGTATCGACCACAACGTTACTCTTCACACTCAGAAATTGTGAAAAACTAAATAAAAACATAACGGAATAGAAACCACAAGAAGGAAAAAAGCTAAAAATATTATTAGTAATAAGACAAATCAGATAAGACCTAAGACAAAAGTTTGCTAGAACGTTAGATATTTTAATATCACGAACAAAAACGAGAATACGAACAGTAAAAACATAGTTATTACGTAAAATTTCAGAAGTATGTTTGGAAAGTGCGAAACGTTCTCTAAGGAAAAAAAATATATATATATAATACATATATTTTAATACAGAAAAGGAAGGTCTCTGATGTGGAAGGCCAAATCTAACTTTTACTCCATTTTGAGAATATTTAACATATCATAATCTACTTCAAAATGTATTGGAAACTAATTTACTGTGTATGAAAAAAAAGCGGAGATGTAGGTTGTTTAACTGCATATTATATATATATATATATATATATATATATATATATATATATATATATATATATATATATATATATATATATATATATATATATATATATATATATATATATATATTAGGGTGGTCCAAAAATGTTTTTGCGAATTTCATTGCGCATAGTTGCTAATATTGTTCCTTTCCTACAAGTATATTTCACTGCAAAAAAATCAACTCAATTGGATAATATTTAAGAGTAGCTCAAGCGACACGAAGTTGTGCCATAGGATGCATATAATTATGTCGTATACGAGATATATTGAAGTGAAAATTCAATCCTTATAAAATAAATTGTGCTTTTTGCTCTACAAAATTAATTATTTATTATTATTACTAAACTTGTACCAAATTTCACAAAATTAAATCCCCACGTTAAGCGGGTTTGCATATCCAGGCTCCTAACTATGAAAACATTTACGCTCAGTCCAACCTCAATCATTTCACGAATTCAACCTGTTTTACGTATGTTATTAGGACATAATATCGATTGTGATTTATTCTAAAAACACTTTTATACATTGCAAGAGCTGTAACGTCCAAATATTTACTGAGAACTCATAGTCGTATCGGAATAAACAAAAGCGAGTATGGAACAGTAAACTGATTTCACAAAAGGTAAAAGAATATGGGCAAAAGGCCTGCAAAACGGTCGAGTGGTTTGGGTCGATACACTATCAATCACATGTTTGTGAGTTCAAACCCTGTAGCAAGTTGTTTCTTGTTTTAAGTGTCTTCCTATTTTCACCCGGAGGCTGAAAATATTTCTTTGAGTAACTCATTGAAAACTTCTTTTGTTTCAAATTCAATTAGAACGGAACATTATATGAATTGCGAATCTTAAATCCATAGCTAAAAGAAAAAAATGAAGTATACTCACTATTCCATTATCTTCTGATTTGTAACGAAAAACTATTTATAAACAGTGGTGACTTCAGAAAATTATTTTCGGGGGGAATTTCAATATGCGAGTGGAGGGCAAACATTGGTAGTCCACATTGAGCGCGATCGAATATATAGTCCTGAAGGCGGAAATTTCTTAGCTCGAGAGGGGTCTCAAATTCTCCCTCAGATCACGTCCTGAAAACATCATTGCTTAAAAGCTATTCGTAACAAATATAATATTACACTTGTTTCTCGTTCTACATTTAGAATTGGTAAAATCATAACTTATAGAGGATTATAATAAAAGCATAAAAATTACAATACCGATCATGTATAAATTATCCTGTAAGTTACCAACTTTGGGGCAGATTAAAACTCAAATATTTGTTTTCGGATTGCACTTAAAAGTAAGTCCTCTCTATATAATCCTGATTGGAAAGCCATGTTTAACACTAATCAATTAATCAATATTTATACTAATATTTTTTTATTTTACTCGTTTTACTATTCAGTATTATATACACTTCATTTCCAAAATCAAAATCTCGAAAATGTATATTGTACGAGTGCAGACTCATAAATAAATGATTATTTATCATATATATTGGTCTCTATTCGAAATTCTATTTAATCGAATCCGACAAGAACACAGACAGAAACATCGAGAACAGGTGAAAAAAGAGAGAGAGAAAGACGTTGTACCCGGCGGGGACTCGAAGTAAGTTCGAATGGTTCTTTATAAGCCGAACGCCTTAGACCACTCGGCTATGGTAACAACTAGTGATTGTAGCAAAGGCTTCGAGTAGTAGTTTTTATTACAGAATAACATTTTCTATTGCCTAAAATTTAAACCTAATTTACTTTGATATAATATATCTATTAATTTGTTTCATGAACGTTTTCGTTACTTGATGAATGATGTATGTTGTTGATACAGATTCTATTACACATTCTTTCGTAAATATTATAGAAAGTATCAGGGTTATTTATGATCTTTTATGGAAATTGACTGGCGCATGCGCAGTACACAGACAGTTCAATTGGAAGGCGAGGAATGAAACGCTTACACACTGTTTCAATGTTTCTCTCGCAAGCAGTAGTTCCCAACCGAGGGACGGCGGGACGCACTTCCTCCTCCTGGGGTGGCGTGAAGGATTTACGAAGTCCCTTCGTTGTCTTATATTTCTTGAATAATTATACACAATAACCAGTCACATCTTCTACACATTTGGAAGTGATAAATCGTAGGAAAAATAAACCGTCCTCTACATACAGTGATTGTTGCTTTTCCAAGATTATAAACTGAAACACTTTTTATTTCAATAGAATATAAAAGTTTCAATGGGAGGGGTTACAACCCCCTCAACCCCCTGGGTCTTCGATATGTCACCGCCTAAACTGTAACTTTCAAGTTAGAATCGAAAAATGGAGACATGCGACCTACTAAATATATTTTTAGTTAGTTATACATTTTCATAAATAAAATATCCACAATTACAATGACAGTAGATGCTAAGTAATTATTGGAAATCTTTGTACTTTCATTTTCCCTCTTTCTTCTCAACTGAGCTTGAAAAATGTAAAAATGGGAGGTTAAGAACTTCAAATATTACGTATATTTTAGTGTATTACGAAATTATATTTAATAGAATCCGGTAGGATCACAAACAGAAACGTCAAGAAGAGGGAAAATCAAAATATACTGTGGTGGGATTCGAACTACTCTTGAATGATGCTTCAGAATCTCTAGCCGAATGCCTTAGTCCACTCGGCTAATGTGACAAGTTGAAAATATAGTAAGCGTGTTTCATGTTCAATCTTTTGTTACAGTATGAAATTTATTTTGCATTCTCTGAAGTTTAAGCCTATTTTGCCTTGATTAATAGTCTGTTGAAATTGTTTTAAGTTTACGGTATTTTTTACTTTGACGAATGATGTTAATATAGGTTCTATTACGTATTCGTTCATAAATATTACAACAATTGTCAGGATTATTTATGATCTTTCATGAAAATTGACTGGTGCATGCGCAGTAGAAACAGAAAGATGCACTTTACCGACATTTGTCATACACGCCAGAACGCAAATTTCTAACAATTTCTCAAAATGCCTCGCTCTAAAGGCTGTGGAGAGCTGTCTGTTGCTCTGAGAGGAGAAATCATAGGCCGAGCAAAAATGGGACAAACTGTGCCTCAGATTGTTAGAGATCTGGGATGTGACAAGAAAACGGTGAAGAAATGGGTTCAGCGACATGAAGAAGGTGGTGAATGGTTCAGGTCTCGGTCAAGAAGTGGAAGGCCAAAAGTGACAACTTCAGCTCAAGATCAAGCTTTAGTTACAGAAGTAATCAACAGACCTCTATGCCACACGTCAGTCCTCTTGGACAAAGCCAGAGAATATAATTGTTCTCACGAAACAATAAGAAGAAGATTATTGGGGCTGGTCTACACTGTTCAAGACCCGCTAGGAAGACTCTCCTGACTGAAACTCACAAGGCCAGACAAATGGAATGGGCACAGAATAACATAACCCAACCTCAGTCATATTGGGACTTAGTCATCTGGACCGACGAGAAGGTTTTCAAGTCTAACCAACAAGGCAGAGTTATATTGTATAGACCGCGCGGAACCAGGTATGCTGAACAAAATATTATCAGAACTTCTTGTTCAGGACGAATATCAGCACACTTTTGGGGATACATGACGGCTGCTGGTCCTGGAGATTTCGTTGCGGTGCCTGAGAGAATGAACAGCAGTGTTTACATTAATATTCTCGAAAATACGTTGTTACCGTCCTTAGAAAGAAACTTCCCCGAACAGGAAGAATATATATTTATGCATGACAACAGTGCTGTTCACACTTCCCGGCAAACACAAGAGTGGCTAAATGAACATCCAGAGTTAATTTGTATTGAGTGGCCCCCTCTATCCCCAGATTTGAACCCAAATGAACATCTGTGGGCCTACATGGTGCAAGAATGGGAAGAGAGACGTGAAGACAGAGACCAAACGTTTCTTCTAAATCATGTTATGGAACTGTGGCAACATTTTCGTGACACACCGTCGTATTGCTCGAGACCTGTATCTAGTATCCCCTCCAGACTTCAAGAAGTTACTGACTCTGGAGGTGACTACACGAAGTTACTGACTCTGGAGGTGACTACACGAAGTACTAGTGTGTTATTTTTGTGTAAACATTTATTTAAGTTTCATTTATTTATTATATTTTTTTTTCAAGAGCAGTACTTTCGTTCTTCATTTTTTCCTTTGCTTGTTTACTTATTAGTTCGTAAAACGTAAAGGAAGAGTAGTATATCTTCAAAAAGTATTTGTGAATTTACTTTGAACGATTCTAAGAATACATTTACTTTTTTTCCTTACTCTATATCATGCCAAATATTACTTTCATTTCAGTTAATTAATAACTTTATTTCACATCTCGGATAAAAGTATTATTGTCTTTTTAACGATATTTTTCCTTTTGATTGTGTAATTTCTAGTTTCATTGAATTATCTCAATTCTAATGAATAAATCACATTTTGTTTATTGGCCCTTCCTTAGCTAAGTTCGAATTCGAGAACAATTTGGTGTAATATACGTTCTTTATTCTTCATATTGTGCAGTAATGACAATATTAATTATTTTTCATGAGTCCAGTTGATTAGTGAGAGCTTGGACAAACATTAACCTGGTGATTCTTTACGCAATGACAAGCGTAAATACATTTTAGCTATTCTTTATACTTCATAGCGATGAAACATTCTAACAGTCTGTTAGCGTTTCCTTCCTCGCCTTCATACCTCATGTGGACTACCAATGTTTGCCCTCCACCCGCATATTGAAATTCCCCCCGAAAATAATTTTCTGAAGTCACCACTGTTTATAAATAGTTTTTCGTTACAAATCAGAAGATAATGGAATAGTGAGTATACTTCATTTTTTTCTTTTAGCTATGGATTTAAGATTCGCAATTCATATAATGTTCCGTTCTAATTGAATTTGAAACAAAAGAAGTTTTCAATGAGTTACTCAAAGAAATATTTTCAGCCTCCGGGTGAAAATAGGAAGACACTTAAAACAAGAAACAACTTGCTACAGGGTTTGAACTCACAAACATGTGATTGATAGTGTGTCGACCCAAACCACTCGACCGTTTTGCAGGTCTTTTGCCCATATTCTTTTTCCTTTTGTGAAATCAGTTTACTGTTCCATACTCGCTTTTGTTTATTCCGATACGACTATGAGTTCTCAGTAAATATTTGGACGTTACAGCTCTTGCAATGTATAAAAGTGTTTTTAGAATAAATCACAATCGATATTATGTCCTAATAACATACGTAAAACAGGTTGAATTCGTGAAATGATTGAGGTTGGACTGAGCGTAAATGTTTTCATAGTTAGGAGCCTGGATATGCAAACCCGCTTAACGTGGGGATTTAATTTTGTGAAATTTGGTACTATATATATGAAAGTAACTATGAAAGTTACTCTGTGTCTTCATACCTCTTGACCCACCCGACCGTTCTCGACCTAATTTTCAACACACTCGTAGATGAGGTTCGGACCTGGAACTGCTTTTATCATTTCACTTTGACAGTGAAACTTAGGGAGGGAGAGATATTTAAAAATGATCGAAAATAACCGATATTAGTGTTGAATCCATAGTTTTCGGGGTCAATCAGATGAACAATGACACTTTCGATGCTATTTAAATCGAAATTCACCTCTTTATGTCCAAAACGAAACGTACTTCCTATGCGAGTAACTGGTATTTGCTAGTCAAAAATCAAAATTAAATATTAAATTATTTGCTTAAGAACTGTAAAACAAAATTTTAACACGGAATCTTTAACAGAAGTTTAATTTACTTTCTATTAACCTAGTAGACAATAACAACATATGTATTTAATCGAGAAGTTGTATATATAAGAAGTTTTACGCATAATCGCTTGCATAATTCAAACACATGAATTCAAACAAGAAAATAGGATGTGTCAAAGAGGAAGTAAATATCTTGAAAAATACGAAACAGAATTAAAACACAAGACTAAACACCTACTTCAACCTAGCTTGTATTAGTAGGCCAAACTAATGTTCAAAGGACATGGAACATTAGAGTTAATAAAAATTCTGTTCTTCTTTCTTCTAACATTGTTAAAATAGAAATATTTTTATTAAGTATTTCTTTAGTGTTACAAAATGAGGAGAAGCTAAAATAAAATAAACTGTAATTCCATTTATGTGCAAGGTTCGATACTAGTAATTGTCCCAACGTGTTTTTGCGGGTAATACTTTGTGTCCCCCTTTCCGCGTTTTTCATCTAAAATTTGGCTGAAGTCAATATTTCATACAAAATTTTGAAACCTTGTGAGGATATCTTATGAAGCATCCCCACTATTTTATTATTTTATTCTTCTCACCTCTTTTCTCTTCTTCAAGGTTAAGTATCAGAAAAGCTGAACATATTCTTAGATATTTTAAACGAAAAGTCCAGATACTAAATTTCATGTTTATAAATGTAAGGAATTCTAATATTTTAAGGAATACAAATTTCCTCTCATTCAGTTCAGAGTACCAACATCTTTCCTTAATGGTACCTTATGTCACAACTCCTATGTACTGTACAAATTTTAAGTTTCTTGCTTAATCATTTTGGCCTAGCAGTTGATCAGTCTTTCATTTTTCTCTTATATAAGAGAGAGATTTTAAGAAAAATACACGAAGATATTTTCTAGAAGGGTCGATTGTAGCTTTCTGTTGGCGAAAGTGGATGTTCAACTAAAAAATGTAGCTACTAAATAGGAAATTGGATACTGAGAAGTCGAAAAATGGAGAAGAAGGTAGCTATTTATTTATACCTAAGTTAACAGGAACGTATTCAAACACGGAAAATATAGATACTGGTAGTAACGAGCGATGGGAGGATGTTGAAATATTTTTGTTTATACCGAATATAAGAGTATAAAAGTAATCAAGAAAGTCATGTAGCTTTTTGTGCAAGTCTGTGTTCAATTGGCCCTCACACCGTGAGTTGAATGCAAATGGGCATAAGGCGAAGGTCAGTTGTTGATATATCTCTGGTTGTGGCAGTTCAGTTATACCATGAACTTGTGTAAGGACAGAGTGAATATGGACCCTCCACAGAGCGTCGTAAGTGCGTATATGCTGTACGAGATTAAACTGAGGTGAAACGCCGCTGCAGCCGGGTAGAAGATTTGCCAGGCCTTTAATGAGGGTGTCGTGACTACGCGGACAGTACACCGGTAGCTTAACAAGTTTAAGGACCGTGACGAGACAATCGAAGACGCACCACGTGCCGGAAGACCAACACATGTACAAAATGAAGATCTTCAGGCAGCAATTAAAGGAGCAGTTCGACTTAGAAATCCGTTTTTTACAAATTATTTCCATTTGTAGAGTTGAAAATTATAAAGGGAATGATGTTTGTTTTATCGCTATACGATTAGTCGATAGCGAGTACCAGAGGAAAAAATATTTTGTGAAGACGTCATACGTGGTCAAGCAGCGAGAGTAGGCTTCCATACACAAGTCCCATGTATTCCGTTTGTGAGAGGTGCGGTGGCACGTTCTAAAGTGCGATTTCCTTTCCCAGAAATGATTATAAAGACTTAGAAATGTCATCTGCATGTAGAAAATGATGATATGTGATAGTGGGCTGCAGAAAACTTTTTATAATATTATAAAACGTATTTGTTTCTACAAAGCATAAGTTCAGCGTTTCACAAAAGAAACTAAAATTTTGAAACCAATACCATGTAAATAGATGGCGGACGAGATTGCCACAATACCTAAGTACCTTTTCTTTAATCATGCTTCCGATTCGCAAACATAGGTGTGTTCAGTTTCATGTTTTGTTGCCATTTTTAACGCTGTCCCTATAATTTTGTGCTTCAAGGTATGTACAGGAGCGCGATATATGTGGCAAAATGTAAACTTTGTCAGAATGCGAAAAATACTTTACCGGTTAAATGTGTTTCATTCTCATCACTCTCCGCGGAACAACTCTCGTCACATGTTTCATCATCATTGTCACTTGATACAGAAAAAAATAAACGAAACCAATGTCCTGAGGAACAATGTCATCGTCACTGATTCCTTCTACGAGCCGGTATATTTCATTCCCCAATTCGCATTCTATAGCAGTTGTGTTTACATTTACTTTTAAAGCAGTACCCTCACAATCATGAGTAACACCGTTGCTATTACCCTCTAATGCCTCGCCTCGATTACAACCGTCAAATGCGTCTTGTACGATATTTTTAGGTTGGTAACTGAACACAGATCGGCGCTTATTCAATGGCTCAGATTCTAAACCTTTCAATAATATACCTGGAACAGCACTTTTTCTCACTTTGCGTGTAAATAATTATCCTGGCATTATCTTTTCTTTCAGTAAACATGACTGCTCGAAGTCGGTGTTCAAGATGTATGAAACAAACACGATTGTTTTCATTTGGCACAAAATTTTTCCTATCGATTTTCTTGAGCCATCATTTATATCGATCTGGTGATTTCCCATGACTTGGAAACGTAAAAAAACCCTTTATGTCCTCAGCTTTAAACGCAAAAGAATTACAACTGAAAACAGCACGTGTTAGGCAGTTCTACCTCAATTCACAGACATAGCACGCGCTGTTCTAACACGTGTTTTCTACTTCGTACTAGTTTCTTTCAGAAAAAATGTTCCAGAGGGCCACATTTAGTATTCGGGGGGCACATTATTTTCACACAGTACTATTATATTTATTATATTATAGACGTATTATTTCGATATTTTCCGCGGGCACTCTCAGAGCTCCGGGAGACAGCGCCACTACCAAAAAACATATCTGGAAGAAACACTGTTTCGCAAAACCCTACGTAATTACTGCTCTCTCTTTCTCTTTCTCCGCTTTTTTATACTAATACTGTAGGAAAAGCAACTAACAGAAACGTCCCTCAAGAATTAAACACAAAGCAGGACTCCTAATGAACCCAAAACACAATCTATTAAATCCACTGCAGCATTAAAGATTTATCAGTTGCGTACAAGGAAGTGGTTGCTGACTCACATTGAGTTCTTCGTGTAGCCCACGAGTGACATCAGCATTTGCCATTCATCGAAAACAAATGCCTATAGAAGCCGAACGAGACGGCCTATCAAGATTTTAAAAAATACGGGACTCTTATTTTTTGTTACTCTTTCTGTTGCACCTAACTTGTTTTTAAGTCGAACTGCTCATTTAAGGCGAACAGTGGCCAGGCATGTGAGGAACTGGGACTACAATTCAGTGTGAATGGTGAAACCATTCGGCAGCACCTCTATCAACTTGGAAAGCACTACAAGTTGAGTCGATTGACACCACATGATTTGACTCCAGGCCAGAAGGCAACGCGAGCAGCTAGCTGTTTGCTGTCTCATCTGACGAAGGGGCCATTTCTGGACAGGGTGTTGACATGTGATGAGAAATAGGTTATGCACGCAGCTCCACGGCGCCGTAATTATTGATTAGCATCTCATGAACAGCCGAAACCAGCACTGCAAAAAAGTTCTCCTACGTGTTTTGTGGACTCCTCACAGCATTGTGCATGGGAACTGCTACCATCTCGTCAAAGCATTAATGCAACTATGTACTGTCAGCAGTTGAGCCGTGTTCAAGAAAAACTCAAAACTCTGGAGTCAGCAATTCCGGACCGCAAATGGGTCTTCCTGTTACAAAAAAACGCTACGTCCCATGTGGTTAGGATTATCCGGGACACCATTCTACGCCTTGGATGGGAAACACTATTGCATCCGCTATACTTTACGGACATTACACCGTCTGATTGTCACCTGTACAATTCCTTGGACAATCACCTAAGAGTACGCCAGTTCAAATCCCTAATAGAGGTGCAAAATGCACTTGATACTTTCTTCGCTTCACGGCCCACCAAGTTGTATCGCGATGGAATCCATTTGCCTTCGTGAAGTTGGCAGAAGGTCGTAGATGCTGATGGGGTTTATTTTTAATCTTCCAGGTACGTCTTAGGTGGCATATCGATGTTCGAAGGTGGCGACTGAGAAATCGACAGAACTTCCTTGGTTACCTTTATATAAATGAAATAAGTAAAAAAAAGTTTTAGGACACTACTGTACAGGGTTTTCCGGAAGTGAGCGTGCTCCCCTTTAGTTTGAACAGTATAACATTGGTTATGGTAGAATGTCTGTAACAGTTACCTTGAAGTCTTAAGAGTTTTAAGAGTCATAAACATCGGTATGATCATCGTCCATGACGTAATACCTAAATATATCGATCGACTCGGTATTCCTCGGTTTTATCGGTCGACCGCCTCGAAGAAGGTCTTTCACACTGCCAGTAGCAAATTGACGTTTTTCGCACCCCAACATTGTTGCTTTTCTTGGTGGATTAATACCAAAGCGGCCTGTAAATTTGGCTTTAATACTTTCCACGTTGTCACCTGTATAACGTCTTTCGTAGAGCCAAACAACACAAATAATCCTTGTTCAATGCTATATGGACTTTGATCACACGTTATTGATTATTCCAACTTCACTGCAAGTAACTGTTACCAAGCAGAAAACAGCAGACAACAAATGAACATGGATAGTAATGTTGTCAGATAATGCCAATCAGTGTCACCGGTACCAAACAAATATGGGTAAAACCTAAAACCATCAGAAAACACCAATTAAGGGTACACCCACTTCCATACCATGCTGTACAGTTTTAGGTCTCCCAAGTAGGGTTGAAAAAAAAACTTAAAAAAACAAAAAGAACGTTTTTTATGTTTAAAACATGTTTTTTTTGTTTAAAACGTTTTTAACGTTTTTAAAACAATAATCTAAATAGGCATATATATATATTTCATTTTTACACACTCACAGGTATTGCTTGCCATTTATATTCAACCCTTAGATCAAATTTCGGGAACTTCCTTAATCTCAATCCGCCCAAATGTTCAATTCTGGAGAGAGAAATCAGGATTTTCCCGATTTCTGTTCACTGAATATGTAGTTTCGTTGTGTTACATTCTACTTGTCGTCTGCATTCTTAATCTTTAAACGCCTATTGACGCAACTGCTATATCAGGGCTTTAAACCTCAATAGCTCAGTCCCTAAATAAGGATGGAAGATGGTTTTCGAACCAATTTATTCCTGAAGAATACAGCTTTCCGCTGGTGTGCATTTTATCTATGTGGGGGTACCATGTGGCGGTGGAAGGAGGGTAAATATCATGTTCTTTTATTTCTTTTTAAACAGTTTTTTGGGAGCCATTCCCCCTCTTGGGGAATAGATTCATAAAAATTGGTACTTGAAGCAATGAAGTAGGTCACTGCATGGTAATATCGTGTATGTGTACTTCTTTCTTATATGGGGGAGCAGGGAGGGGGCAAAGTTAGCCAATTTTTGGAGTTTCAGTTTTTTTGACGTAAATTACATTTATTTTTACAACAAACATCAATAGCTCAGCCCCTAATTAACCTAGAAAGATGATTTGGTACCAAAGTATTCCTAAGGAATGAAGCCTTCCGCTAGTATGCATTTTATTAGGGATGAGCACGAATCGAGCTAAAACTCGACTCGACTAGAAACTCGAGTCAAAGGTAATTTTCTCGAGTCAAGTTACTGTTTTGAGGTCGAGTTTCAAGTCGAGTCGAGTTTGATAAACGGCTCCCTCGTTTTGCTCGTTTTAACTCGTTTTGAAATCATGGCCTGATTAGACTGGAAAGCGAAAGTCATAAGAAATGTAAGCAGTAATATGGAACATTCTTAATGTTGCTCAGAAGATGGGACACTGCTCGCATCTCGTCTCGTGTCGATTAACAAGACGACAATGGATTTTTATAACGAGACAGCCTCAAATGTGAGCACCAATGTAAACACCGGTATATACTGCAGTCCTTACCACCAAGGCTGAGACCTGCACGATCTAACTTTTGAGCCGAAGCAGAAGCCCAATCCAGGTAGTGATGTTAACTGGCTCAGTTCGGTTCAACTGAGGAGCAGCTCGAGCCGGCTCGGTTGAGATGATGCACCGACTCGGCTCAGGTGAGCCATTGGCTCGAGCCGGCTTGGTTGGGTGGGCTTTTGACTCGGTTCGATAGTGAATAAGCTGTGAGCTGAGCCGCTAGAGCCGTTGAGAACCAAAGCCGAGCAGGCTTGAACATGTTTGGCCGACGCAGTCTAAGTTTTAACGATTTTTGGTTCGAGCCTGGATACTTGCTCCTCCGGAACTGAGACCCCGAACCTCGTGAACGATGTCTTTGCCTCCTTGACTTCACCTCTTCCGAGGTCAGCAGTCAACTAGTTTTTAGTATTCAGATACAAACAGCCTATCGTTCATGTTTATACACGCTGGTGTTATAATAATAATAATAATAATAATAATAATAATAATAATAATAATAATAATAATAATAATAATAATAATAATAATAATAATAATAATAATAATAATAATAAGTTGTAGTAATAGTATCATTGATAATAAGTATATTGTCTATGTAGGATACTTGAAGAAAGTACTTGAAACTACACACAGCATTTGGCTTGATTTGGCTCGACTCTACTCCAAACTCGAGTCGAGTTGGAGGAAATTTTTCAAGCCGAGTTCTTGAGTCGAGCTCAATGATGTCAGTTTCGAGTCGAGTCGAGTTTCAATGAAAACTCGCTCGAACTCGCTCGTGCCCATCCCTACATTTTATGTATGTAGGGGGGTATGTACGTACGGCCGAGACAGGAAGGATAAAGTTCGTTTTTTAAAATTTTTCATCAGATTTTGGAGGCCATTCCTCCACCTTTGTGGTACATCCACAAAAATTGGTATGTGAAGCAATAAAGTAGTCTCCTACATGATAGTAACCTCTATATGTACTTGTGTTTATAGAGGAAGAGGGGGTCAAATTCGACTAATTTACATTTAGTTTCAGAACGGTTCCATATAAGGCAAGCTATATTTTATGGAAATGATAATGACCAAAGAATATTCAAGTTTTGAATTTTTGAATTTGGATCTTATAATAGTGTAAAGTGTGTTTCACCTCAGGTATTCTTGGAAATCAAGAAATGTTCAAATACTTCTCTTGAATTTCTGTTGGTTTAGTTCTACGCACATTGATGTACAGAATTTCGTTCAGTAATTGCTGTTATAATAAGAATATAACTCTGCTTGTAATTTACTTCATGCACAAATCCTGTGGAGGGTGAGTTGTTTGTTAGAAAATTAAATTAGCTTCTTCAATCTGATATTTTAGTTGTTTTAAACATATCCAACCACCATCGAAAAAAAAAAACACGTTTAAAACAATTTGTTTAAAACGTTTAAAACAAACTGAATAAAACAACAGCCCTCGTTTAAAACATGTTATAAACTTGTTTTAAACATTTTGTTTTAAACATATCAACCCGCTACCAAGGAGGAAGATTTAACTAATTAACAGACATGTTTTCACTTCGCTTATACAGTATTTTTCTCTAAGACATTTCTTTAGAATATTAAACTCTTAATATAATTTGTAGTAAACTCTTGCCTTTAATATGTGAGTTTTCGTTCATTCACTTTGCCCCTTTATCATGATCCGATTTACCTGGCCATTGAAGCGAAGCAAATAAATTGCAATAGTTCAGTTATTACGTAATAACACTTATGTATTCTTATTTTATCAGTTGGAAGTTTAATAATCACAAAATATTTTCTCAAACTTTTAGTTTCCTTGTCCTAATTTTATTGTTGTTCTCACTTGAAGCTGTTAAAGTTAACTGGTTCGCTTTGTCCTCCTGTCCTCTGCAGTTTTTTTAAATGGAAATTCCTCGGGAACGTAATACTGCAAATTATGGATACATTAAAATATCAAACAATACTTTCGAGACAATGGATACATTCAAATACCTAGAATCAATATTAACAAGCCAGAACCATATTCACGAAGAAATTAAATATCGACTAAAAGCAGGGAATACATGTTATTATTCAGTTCAAATCTTTTATCGTTCTGAATTCTGTCTAATAATTTGAAGCTTAAAATATGTAAAACGATAATCATAAATGTGGTTCTGTAAGGTTGCGAAACATGATCGCTTTCTCTGAGGAAAGAACGTAGACCGAAAGTATTTGAGGACGATATCCTGAAACGAAGATTCGAATCTAAGAGGAACGGAACAGGAAATAATAGAATTTTCATAGCGGGAAACTGCATAATTTATATACCGTTTACCAAGCATTGTTCGGATTATGAAGTCTAGGAGGCTCAGGTGGGCAGCCCATGTAGCCAGAATGGAAGACTGTAAGAAAGTTTTCAGTTTTAACTGGAAAACCAATCGGAAAACGACCATTAGGAAGACCTGGGAGCAGATGGGAAGACAATATTAAGATGAATCTCGCAGAAATAGAAATACAAACTAGAAACTGGATTCAGTTGGCTAAGGATAGAACTCAATGGAAAGCTTTTGTGAACGCGGCATTGAACCTCTGGGTTTTATAGACCATAGAGTTAGGTAGTTAGGTAACTAGCTACTAGCTTAATATGCTTTTTGTATCAAGGTTGATTTATGGTTTTTCATCCATTCAACAAATCATAATAGTAACCTTTCAAAATAATTCAGTGTTCTTGAGGTGTCAATTATAGCTTTACATAGTTAATTCTAGAATTAGAGAAGGGATGAACAAAAAAGTCCAATTGAAAAAAATGCTGCAACATGTCCAATAGAGTGCATGAGAATAGAACTTCAGGCTAATTAAAATAGTTGTTTTGTTCTTCCCATTTTTAAAATTGTATGTTCGGTCTTTTTCACTCGTTTCGTTCCCAGAGACCGCAACAATTTACGATCTCTCATCAGGGAGTCAAATGACAAAGGTTAAACCAGTATTGCATAATAACACAATTCCAGCTGCAGGGCCATTGTGCCCTTTATTTTATTCATTAGATTATATACCGAGAGTTCACTTTCGACATCTCTTCTACACAATGTAAAATATCCAATCATTTGCATACGTAACATTCTCTCAGTGTATATCTATAGTTAGGTATTATATTATGTGTTGCATATACATACATTGATAGGTAATAACTCTCATCGAAAAAGTTAAAACAAAAAAAAAAGTGTGTTAATATAAAGAGGTCCTTATCTTCCTTTAAAGAGATAGGAACTTCCGGAAACACATGAAAGTGAGCTTAAAAACTGAAATCACCAAACCTTTTAGCCATGGATCTTAGTCGCCATGCACCCGTCTTATACTTGTAGCATGTTAGGGGCCTATATGCTAAAGTTCACATCAGAATCATTCAATGTTAGGGGTTCCTAAAAGACTTAAGAGACTCTTTGAAATTCTGTATAGTAAAGTTAAGTGAGCATACACGATCCGATTGGTCATTTAGTTTGAAATTTAACCTTTCCATTCAACAAGAGATAATATAAAATATGAACCTACTGGAAATTGAATCCGGATCTTCTACGCTGAAGACACATATACTAAACCAAGGAGAGGTTTAGTGTCCCACACATACTCTATAAATGTTGGTAATGAAAGTTAGTGAATGATAATAATGATATTAGTTGTGGATGCAAGAAAGACGTGGTTGTACTCTGCTCGCCACAGTGCTTACATGGCAAAATCTAGTATCGAACAAGTATTTCAAGCCCAAGAAACGATCATTCTTATTTAATTAATGCAAAACGTTTCACAATAAATTACAATCATTTGACGGAAAATGAAATTCTTTTATTGCTTGTAGCTTGCTTACTTAAATATATTTTTTTTGATACTTGTATGTCGTTAAAACTCCATTTTAGTTAGAACTGCATTTTTCATATATACACTGTATATTAGGTTAGAATAATACAGAAACCTACTGCCCCAATTCTACGATTATAATTTTTCTTTAGATAGTTTGCTCCATATCTAATTGAGGACCGTTTTTTTAAAACTCGATAGAGAAAATTTTGAGAAAAGGAGGTATGATTTTTTTCTGGTATGCTTTTTGTGGTACCAATCGAGCTGTGAAATCAGAATTGGCAGATATCGAAACGTGCCATGTTTCTAGAATACCAAATCATGAACGTTTTGTCAGAACTCGATAGAGCTTATGTACAATAAGAACAAAAATGCAATTGTAAAAAAGATGTTTTGTGCTCTATCGAGTTTTGAAAAAAAAATTGTTTTCTTGAGTTTCATTCATTTCCACCAGGCAAATGCTGGGATGGCACCGAACATACACTTTCTTCCTTTCCCCAGTCTTTACGTCCTTCACTTTCCTCTGATAGTGTGATCGCAGAGGGACGTGATCTCTCATATCTGATGGGCTAAAATGGTCATAGATGCCGAAAGCACAGAAATCTATTTTTTAACTTCATAGCTTATTGTTACATGTTATAGAAAGCTTGTGGGCAAGAAGTGATGTTAACCAATATTTTGTTCCTTTTGATTAAAGCTATTGTATTCAATTGTTATAATAATTACCGAAATATCATATGTTGGATTGATTCACTATTTCGTGCCATTTGGAACTAATGGATATATATCTTGTTTGAAAGTTAAACTAATCAGATCACTGATATATATTCCACATATTGTTTGCACTCTATTTCCAAAGTTCAGGCAGTTGTTGGATGCCTTTTTGATAAAAAAAAAGTCGGTGGTTTAGATACATGGAACTTATCAAGGGGATTTTGCAACTGCTCATCGTTTAGGAAGGATGTACCACAGCGTGCGTTCCACAGGAACCGTAAAATATCTCTAGGAGTCACATCTGGGATATCCATTGGATGATGAAGAACCTCTCATCCAAGCTGCTGATCGACAACGGTTATCATGTTTGGCCAATATTGATATCATGTATGACATCTTCCTTTTGTTCATACGGATGATGATGCCATGTCGTTTATTCGGTCTTATTTCTTGAAGTGCTGTATGAACATGTTGGAGTTGATCACGATGATGTGGTAGGAGTCAAAGGCGGATGCATGAGGGGCAATCGCCCTCTCCAGAAGAGAAAACTTTCCTATTTTATATATAAAAAACATTCCAGAGTTTGGAGCTCTTAAAAGTAGCTCTAAGTAGCAGTATTACAACCTATCGCTCACCCAGAAGTCCTTTCTGGATCCGCCCCTGGTAGGAGATCACAGTAGATTACTCCTTCCATGTTCCACCAGACACCAATATTGTATCATTGGAATGCAAATCCTGTTTGGAACATGTTATTGAGGTTCTGTTTGTGCTGGCAAATTCCTTCCTCTGCCGAATGTTTGCGTACAGACACTATTTCCCAGATCTGGTTGCAATATGTGAGAGAAAGGGCTGGTGTTGCTGACAGACTTAAGGACGGACTTAACGAACCACATATGGCAACATGCTGCTTCTAGTTGTTTGTAATGTGTGAATTTGGCATCAACGAATCTAGTTTTTGAACCTTTCCGATACGTTCAAGGTGTCGTGCAACAATTGTCTGTCCACTGCCAATCTCCGTGGTCAATTCTTGGGTATTCTGGATGTAGAACACGGCGAATCAGTTAGTTCAAATAGTCCTAATCAAAGTGGGTGGGTGAGCAGAACGTGGGATACCGCGTAAGTCAAAATATCTACTTGAGAATCTATCAAACTATTTCCAGGTGGTGCTTTCAGCAATATCACTTGTTCCATGCATTTCTCAGACTTGTCTGAATGCCTCTGTGCCACTAAAACCTTTGTAGAAATGGTACAAAACAACTCGTCGGAAATGATTCTTTTTTCCATTTGACATTCCACATTCCAGACCCTGAAAATATATTTTAAAAAATATTAGCCCCAATAAAACCACAAATAGTGCTACACGTTTACTGATAACATAACTACAACTAGCCCCAATATTCCATAGTACTGCTATCACCGCAAATGTCTATTAAAATTTTAAAATGGAGAGGACGAATTAATGAATCAACCTAGAAAGTTCCAATTGATTTTCGTTGTTTTATAACCACCCATAGGGCCACAGTTTTTCTTCCATACAACAGTTATCCGACAAGGTACGTCATGATAAATTGAGTTGTCAGTAGACGTCCGTTGGTATTTCTAACTATGATGGATAATTTGATTATTTTGTTTTGTCTCTTTCAGCACCGAGCCTATATGAGCGTAATGTACAATCCGAATCACATGAAGTCCTACTGGAAATATAACCCGGATTTCTCATACCAACAAAGTACGTCTCTCAATAATGAGATTAAGGTGGGAAGTGTCTCGAGAAACTGCATATGTCGTTCCATCACATTTCACAAGTGCTCAGTGGAGTAAAGATCTGCAGAACCTTTAGATCAATGATAAATAATAGCAGTACATGCGCTCCTCCAACCATTTCTACCCACATTATATTATTGAACTCTTATGACTAGCGGGTACTGCTAGAGACTCTATTGACATAGTACATAAGTGGTATTGTACGGCTTGGGCACTGTACGAAATATTTTGAAGTTAATCAAATTATGTTAGGTTGTTAACTGTTACATCGTAAGCCCGCAATGATCATTAAATTCAACTTCACCCCGACAGTCAATCTTTCGCAATCCAGGAATTAGCTTCTAAGAACACCACTGTCTAACCTTTATCAAACACTGGTAAAGCTTTATGTTTGTCATTTAGGCAAGTTCTCACTATTACCTATTTAGGAAAGTAGCAAAGCACTTCTTGCATGCGGGTTACATTGTTACGAAACTCTCGCGGAAACAAGATCGAATTCGATATTAGGAGGGTCAATTGATCGAAATGCTTAGAGGATGGAGATGTTATGTAACAAATTGTACTTTCGAGAAAACAAATTTGAAAGTTACTATGATCACATTAATTAGTGGATGGCTATAAATACCATACATATTTTCTATTACAAATATTTCTATCTCTTCATTCATTGTGTGGCAAGGATAGCAAATAACATTTTTTCATAAAATACCAGAACTGATGTTTCCAAAAATGTAATATGACACCTTCATTCTTCAATCCTTTCAATTATATTTCTATTTTTACTTAAATTTTATTATGATACTAACGATGTTAGAATAGTAAGTTTTCTTATTGTATCGTACTATACGTTAGTCTATGATTTGCGCAACAAATAAAGGTAATTGTTTGTTGTAGGGTTAGCAACGAATAAGCAAGATGGTGGCAAGGCTTTTGATTTCTGACTTTACTCGAATTAAACAGATAATTTATGTGTGATTAATTCACTCGAAGTCCAAGAAACTTCGTTAGAAAATAATATGGCTGATCTGATGCATTTTAAGGTTCAGCGAACGGATTTTCAAGGACCTACGATGTGAACATGGAAATAAGTTTTCCAAGCATTGACAATGAAGAGCTATAACATCAGGATGGAGTTCACTGAATGGTTAGAAGAGGAACTAGATATCTTACATAAGAATTTGTGCTCAGAAGAATGTGTGTTCCACGAGGCTACGTTAGTAAAACTTGTAGAATTCGGATGTAACAAGCTTAAAATTACAATCACGTCATTCAATCGGTATTGGTGATTATATTATACGTGGCTTATATATTCTTCATGAAGTGATGAGTCCAGAGAGGTACACGGAAACGCTAGAAACTTTAGTTCTTTCCACGGTTGTACTGCAACCCGTGAGAGTGTGTATGCCGTGTACTTCATACATAGCAAAGCGCTGGTCTATTTCGCACTGACCATCGCGAAATTCATATTGGAGTCTCCGTTAAAACTGGCATCATTGAGCAACCAAAATTTGTAACGGTACCCTTAAGGAGAGTTTAACAGTTATTTTGTGCTAATCATGACCACATTACTTAGCTAATCAAATATCAAAAATATACTTCTTATAAAATATATGCTACAGAATCACCTGTAGCCTCATTATATTATCACCTACATGGCGTGTATTTGATAAAGCACGCTACCTACGCTACCTATATATTATCACCTATATAGTTGATAAAGTATATTCGAGCACAGTATAGCCTGACATTCAATAACATTGTAAGAAGGTTACATAAAAGAGTATTACAAACTTGAACATAGGTAGAAAAAAACTCACAAGTGTCAGTTAATATCGAATGTTACACAGGTTGGAAATGTCAATATCATAGGCGATTCCAGAAGCGTTTAAGAGATGTAGCCCAAGAATTTGTTTGCTATCAAATGTAGGAGAAGAGTAATGAAAAGGACATAATCAATGATCAATGATTTATATATTTAAAAAAGTCCAATTTTTAGTATTCCATTCGTATTTTATTTATTATATTTCGTTCATCATAAGTGTTCAATTACTTTGAGAAATCTTGTGTTATAGTTTTAATTGCTACATTTGTTAATTTCATACCTCAATATGAAACAAATAAATGTGGTTGTAATTTACCGTTTCATTCAAATTTATAAATATTTTCTTAATTATTATTATTAATATTTTCATTCTAATCTTTTTAAATACCATTAATATAATTATTAGACTTCCAAACTAAGCTATTCATAGCTGTATAAAGTCTTATAAAACCATTTTGTTCGTCCACCTATCCAACTGTTGACAGGTATCAAAGTACAGAGAGTAAGATATATCGAGAAGCGCTTTTACATTCGATTTAGCGTCCTAAGAATACGTTCCATCTCCTCCGAAAATCTCCCATTCAAACTGGAAGTAGTTCCAATTAGCCATTTGCGGTTTCCAACTTTTATTGCCATAGAAAGAAAACGGTAACAGATACCAACAAACGTATTTTTGCCAACAATTCAGCGTCGCAAGGCAACATATCATAATTATATACCCATACCCGAAAGTAGTTAAAATTTACTATTACCTCCGGTTATAGTGCGCCAGTCTTCGCATAGTCGGGTAACTACGGGGTTCGTACTTGTTAATAATTGTTCAGGAAATAAAAAGAGAAATAGTAGAAGAGCGAAATACATTTCTGAATGTAGTTTATTTATTTTCTATTAATTCAACTTACTTCTGTTTTATCAGTGACATATGCTAGAAAAAGAAATAATTTATTATTAGTACAAAATATACATAAAACTAAATACCAGGATACAGCCTTTATGCTCTCATTTTTCCCAGGATACTTTGCAGTCGGTGACGTCACGTGGAGGTATTGCCAAGGATGTTATAAAATAGAGGATCTGCCCATACCACAAAATCGTGAAGCCATACGTCACAGCCATACTTATTCTATGATGGGTGATTTTCTTACCTGTGAAAGGTTATTCCGGGTAATTTCTTCTCAGTCCGATTTGTACATCCATACGTGCAGCATGTAACTATTGTATAAGCAACGACTTAAAAAAGATAACGACAGACACACTACAGGTCTACACATGAAGATCGCAATGTTTTGAGTCAACCTATATGGTGGAAACGAGAGTAGCCCATGAGACGTGCCAATGCTAAGTTGTTTTTGGCTTCATTCAGTTCTAGGATGAAGACACATATGGGCAGATTTTCTAACATCTAACATCTAAGATTTTCTAATAGGTATCGCGAGGTATCGTTGAAGGGATCAAGTGAAATACTGCATAAGCAATTACGCTAATTGATATACTGTTTCAGGATAGGCATAAGTCCCTCCACAGGAAGCCAATCAGAACGCTAAACGCGAACCGTGGCTACCTGTTATTTTATTACCTTGAGTAAATATTACAATATACTACAAACGTAGTAACAGTTTTAAAACTAAAGTATAATAATTTTCTTTACGATTATCACAACATATATCAACATTGAAAGAAAAGGAAATTATACTGAGAGAACGGAAAAGCAAACTGCACCTAAGTTATAGTATGAAGCACAGTTAGTTGTTATAACTTTGAACTAGAATCTGAATCTCACTTTCACTGTTTGTAATAAATTTCTAGCACGAAAATGGAAAATTGAAAACTAAAATTCTAAACGTTTAGACCAGAAAGAAACTATGCTAACTGCTCTGAAACTAGCTATATCTGACATGTAAGTTCCAACTCTAAACTTAGAAAATTTCCAACACATTCAAAAATTTTCTGTGAAAGAGAAGTTCTAATTGAGAGTTAATTATATGCTTATCTTGGAAGAACTGTTGGAGAAACTTAGGCAATAAGACCTGTAGGACATAATGTTTGCTGACCTTGTGTACAATCGAAACACGAGTACTATAGGAAGAAACAGAATAATGCCTAATGCTATCATATTATTGAGATATAAGCACTTCATTGACAATTAGTAAAAGTAAATAACAATACGAAAGGTTAGAATTAAGAAGATAATATATAGAATAATTTATAAATATATGAAATAATGTGAAGGAAATTAAGTAAAATAAAAGAAGCAATAAATATAAATATTGCAAACATGAAGATATACAGAATAATTAGAAACTACGCTAAAATGAAAAACCTATTATCTCAAATAGAATACAAGCAAGGTATATCTCTGTTTTTGTTTCTACAAATCCACATAATCAGGAGGTCGTATAGTTCGAATTAGTCATACCCTATATTCTACGTGTTCCTCCTATGGGGCTATAATATTTTTATTTGTTACTCTTATGGACAACGATATTTCTATGCACTATTTCAATTGATTACAGTACTTATATTCGCTATTCCTAAAGACTACCCTACTTCTATTCACTTCTCCTATGGATTACTCTGGTTCTACTGATTACGGTTAACCTAGCTACGCCACACCAAACTTCTCCATTCTACATTTTCAGCACACGTAGCTCTAACAGAGTGCAACACTGTACCACTACACTTCCTGTTATGTTTAGTGATAATAGTGCATTTAAAATCTGTGTACATTTGTATATGGTGTTATTTCAAAGAAATACTTTTATTCATGAGTTGTCAACACTGCTTCATCTATGACAGCACTGTTTGTGGTTTTCGATATGGGTTTTTCTTCTTATTATATTGTGCTTAAAGGTTTTCAAGATATTTACTTTAAACGTACATAATTCCATTAATTATATATATATATATATATATATATATATATATATATATATATATATATATATATATATATATATATATATATATATATATATATATATATATATATATTCTGACTATTCAAATCTTGAAGCCCCATAGGTAGTATTCTTCTGGTTCATAGTGCCTTAAATTTCGCTCATTTTCATTTCTCATGATGCTCTATGAGATGAGCTATGTGGCAATCAGATTCGAGCGACAACTTGTGGGACCTTCCCTTGTGAGTCAGAGTCCACTTGGCGGGACCTGTCGCTTGAGCCTCATTCCGACAACTGTTCCTCTATTGACGATATGGTTTTGTTATGACTTTTGTAGGTTATCATCACCTTGGATAGTGTTCCTCGCGACGCACAAAACACACAACTTTCGCTGAGCTCACACCACATGAACAAATGCCAACGATTTGGTCTCTTTGGAAGTCAGAGAAGTCAATATTGTTACTTCACTGCACACTGTTTTTCTACTGCTCCTTCGTAATACGGAGTTTGCCTAACACACCACCAATAGCAGCTGGCGCTGCAGTCACGTCTGACCATTACCAATCGAGATATCTGACCATTAAATTGATAACAACACATGAGCGGCTCGGGGGAATTAATTGGTAAAGAGACATTTTGTTTAACGTTTGAGTAAATTGGAAATAAAAGAGTAACGTTTCGATACTATGGACCATCAATAAAAATGAGTAACTACTCCTGAAAAGTCCTGCTCAAGAATCGGAGTAACTGCACCTGGAGTAATCTCCTCCCTCAATTTTTCGTTTCAATAAAACAAACCACTAATCAAGACGAGACTGCTCCAGATTTATGAATGCTTACTCGCGTTTCCTCTGCGCGTGCAATGAATCATATCAATAAAAGGACTAGTTACTCATTTCTCCCATCTGTCGGGCGGTCATTTTGTTCTGGTTAACTTATGGCGTAGTATCCTAAAAGCCATGGAAGGGACAAGTAGCAACGACAGTTTCAATCCAAGTGCATTTGTGGATGTTAAAAGTTTTCAGTGGTACTTTCATCAAAGTCATAGCTACCAAGTTTCCACTTCATTGATGACATCTGGAACTTCAAAATCGTCATCGCAAAGATGTTTAGCAGCGGTATGTAGAACAAAACAGCACAGGAACAATCTCAAAATTTTGTCTGTTGCGATTCGTATTTTATTTTGCAAAATAGGAAAACGTTGTTTCAATTCTCTAAAGCATCTTTCGATACTGACGCGTTCTTTTGTTATGCATTTATTGTAAGATCTCTATTCCAGCCTCGTCGGATTGTGGAATGGGGCAATACTCTACCTAGCATTCGCCCAAAGTAATCCATTTCCACGATTTTCTGTCGTTACCCTATACACATAAGAATTTTTCCATATACGGGAATCATGGACTGATCCCAGCCTCGTTTCATCCACACTTGTAAACTATTCTTTGCCATTACAAGTTGCTTGCACATTAATACTGAGTACCCCCTTCCAATTAACATGTCCGTCTCCAAAAATACTAGGTTTCTCCATTGCCATGTGTGTACAGTCAAGTGCTCGGATAGTATCCAGAAATGTATATCGTTCTTGCCACTCTGCCTTTGCTGCTTGCATAACACCCACACTTGCCGGAAACTAATCCAATTTTTAGATTTCTTAATAATCGCATTCATTGCACTTGTAATAGTCATAGGCACAGTACTTTGAGTCACACCAGAATCTGCTGACACACCGACCTGGAATTCCGGATCACTGACGTAACGCAAGAAAACCCGCATCTTTTCGTCATTATTTAGTGTGTCACCCCGAGTTTCGATTGATTCTCCTAAGATTGAAATGTTGTGCTAACCACTCCTCATTTTCGTTTCTGAACCTATAAAGTGTTTTTGCAAATCACCATTTGCAACATTTCTAAGCCGTTTATAAGTTTTTCTACTTTACAAACAATCATGTGCACTGCCATGTTTCGCACGAAATCACCTACTGAGATTGCTCCAGAAATTTGGAGAAGTTACTGGCACCACAGAGCTGTCTCTGAATTTTATTGATATGAAACGCGGGTTAGTTATTCAGCTCGAGAATAGAGGTTTGGTTACTCCAAAGGGAAGGGGCTTCTCCAAGGTCAGCCGAGACAAGTAGTACTCAGTTCTCCTTTTATTGATACCAATGCGAGTAACTACTCCAAAATTGGAAGTAATGAGTAGCATCTCCGTTTTATTTATATCACCCAACGCAATGCAATGTCATATACCAATCAAGTTTCCCTGCTACCTACAGGCACATTTCCGAATCACTTACATATTCTTCTGTCGTCCGATCCGAAAACATTGCACTTAACAATTCCATGTCATTGGAGGTGGTGCTTGGTATTATCTTCTCTCTAGTCGCTCATGTATATACTCTTCTGGAAATAGAGTTTTAGCAAAACCCACTTGTTCCATATATACCGTCTTTAACGCATATTTCATACAAAATATATAGGTCAAAGGGTATCGGATGCAATTATATTTAGGTAAGTGTGAGTTTCGATCTAGTTTTCTCGTTTCTATAAAACACTCTAATTATTTTTTCAATAATTATTCAGTTACCGGCAATTTAAACTTAAATGAGTAACAATAATAAAGCTAACATCATTTAATTTAGCTAAATTTTGTTTATATTATTTTTAGTTATAAGATATGTACAAAACAGCCTGCAGCGCACTTTGGTAGAAAAAAATTAGTTATATACCTTAGGGGATTGGTGTAATTATAAATTATATGTCATTTAAATTAATTTATGTAGATGGATTTAATTTGAACAAGTTTCAAATATATTCTAAATACATCCAAAATTAAATAGGTTGTTTCCTTTTTCTATACCTATAAACTACTGTAACTGTGTTGTTCAATATGTTCATTTTTAACAAAAAAGAGAAATATTGTAATATATTTAAAGTTAAAAGTTACCATATGCCGTATATAAAAGAGAACTCGTTTCCCCTCCCGAATACACTTCCGCAACTATATACACATACAGATTCTTATGAAAATATGGAAAAATCCTATGTAGTGCAACTAGTAGTCTTTGTCAGTAAGCAACATTATATATTAGTGCAATGATTCCCAAACTTTTTTGACTGATGACACACTTTAATGAAGATACCTGTCACATATTCGTCACGCATGTTTGATTTTTTTTATTAATAACAAATAAATTTTGGATCACAGTGTGAAGCTATGTAGACCTCTCAACTATGCGAATACAATACCCAAGTAGTGCATCTATAACTACTGATTGCAATAAAATAATAAGATCAAAGCCAGTCATAGACTTTATCCGATTTAGTAACTGTAACTGAGTCAAATTTTAAGCCTTTGAGCTAGCGCTTGGAAGCGACGACGAAACAGAATGATATTTGAAATTCGAACCTAGCATTTTAGAAGTCATAGATTTGATCTACAAATAAGATTAAATTTTAAAGACTCATCTTAAAGTTACATCTATATTTGGAGAGATATCTAAATATATCAAAAATGGAATATACAATGTACGCTGGTTGTGGGCCATGATGCTATTAAGGAGAACATAAAATATGCTGGTTATGTTGCTTTAATAGCGGTCATAACCACAGACCACTTTATTTTTCAAATGCTGATAGTGTTTTGACACATGTGGTGGGACCACCGAATGATTTTGGCCCTTAAAAAATTTAAACGTTTACGTGCATGACCGCCCACAGGGTAGGACATTTGCCACAACCTGGATTTTCGAATGGGTTTAGTTTTGTGAAATGCGTATCAAAACAGATTTACAAACTAAAACAATGCAATATTGAATATTTTTATATTAATATTGTAGTACTACAGTATATTTACTGTAGTTATAAGTTATGCAATATGCGAAAATAATTGCTCTTTTACATGAAGTGTTATGTGCAAACGTGATCAAAGATATGTAAGTCGCGACTAAAGTTGTGTCGATCTTTTGCCACCCCTTTGAAAATTACTGCGGGCATTAAGGGTAAGGCTGTTTGTGTATGTACTACCATGAGCAAAATAAATGACGCGTCTCTTTATTTTGAAGTTTTTTGAAAATATCTCCGTTTTCTTTATATGTTCGAAATTTCGGAAGGTTTCCCCAGCAGGACAGGTTAATAACAAACCCGTTTTTAATATTTGTGTTAGATATTAGCTTAAAATAAAGAAATTAGAAGCAAAAAACATTAAATCGACAGAAATCTCGAGAATTACCAACTCTGCTAAAGTGGGAAATTTTCAAGAACACGAGGGAATTCTGCATTTCAACACGAAGCAGCGACATCTATGTCATTGAGAGAAATGTTGATTAAATCTACAAACTAAACTTTTAACGAATATTTCTAGTATGTCTTATTATATGCATTATCTGCAAACTCCAAATATATGAATATATGCTAAGTATTAACATAAAGATAGAGCAAATAGTGGAAATTATCTATGGAAAAGGACGAATTGGTAGGACGATCGTAATGAAATATCGTCTTTACCGGAACAGGCTCAGTTCACGTAAAAAGCAAATAGCTCAGTTAGTTAAAGCAACGAGTTTGTGTGCTGAAGGTAGCGGGTTCGATCCCCTGGAAATGCCGTTGTCATTTTTATCACTACACTACGGTTATTTTATTTATTTTTTTATGTGGGAAAGAATCAAATTGTAACGTATGTGTAAAACTCATGACGATACCAAAAAAAGAAAAAATGCCGTTGTCGCACTTGCACTAGCGTCCCTAATTTTGTTTGCAAACAGTTTCGTAATTATTTCCCCTGTGCTCACTGCTCACCATATGCTCGCTGGCGCATAACGAATGTTTCCCAGTAAATGTTAATTCTAATTTGGAGAATTTTATAAAGTTTCACAATATTTCTCACTAGATAGTCTTCTATCTACGTGTTTGGATATTTTGATAACAGATGTCCCTATTAAATGTTTAATTTTCCCTAGATGTTTAATTACGGAAAAGTTTTACAATGTATTTGTATTGAATTGAAATTGTTTTGAATTTACTACATAAGGTAAGTAGACCCAAGGAGGAGAACTCAAGTAATTGATATTCTACGTAAAAGCAACCTATTGTAGAATGATGATGCTTCTTACCTTCAGCACATAATCTTTACGTTAGAGAGTCAGACAGAGAAAAATCCTGTTTTTCCTCCTCTATGACCACCCATCTTAAACCTCTACATATCGTTGTTCGTCTCACAAAATTTCGGTGCTCCAAAAACATTCAAATAATAATAATAATAATAATAACAATAATAATAATAATAATAATAATAATAATAATAATAATAATAATAATAATAATAATAATAATAATAATAATCCAGAATATGCCATCCTTACATAATGTAAGGATATCTTAGTTTCCTAGTTTAAATCTTAAATATCTTAGTTTAAAATGCTTTCTTTAGTACTTATTTGAGCAACCATGTAGGAGGGGGTACGACTTTTTATTTTGCCCCTCTCATTTCAGTACCCTTCCAACAGAAAGTAATTTTTGATAAGCAGGACAGACAAAATGAATAAGAAATATATTTACAGCATCCTCTCCCCTTTCATGATTGGAATATCACGTAATATTTTTTATTCTACGAAAGATGGCCCTGTGCGGTTAGGGGTAGGTAACTAAAAGAATACCTAATATATAGCGTCCCTTGATTGTAATATTACCGCTTCTTTATTTGTACGAAGGAGCCCCTACACAATCAAGGGTGACAAAAAGAATAGGAAGAGTGTCTATTGATTCCAGTGGTGGATCCAGCACGAACTCCTGGGGGAGGGGAGGGGAAGTGAAACATTCTTTTGATGATGTGAAGCTGTCACAAATTACCACTTAACTAAACTAAACAATAGTGGGGGGAACCGGAACCCAGTCAGTTTAAATTGATGTAAAAGTTTAATTTTTGGCTTCATATTAAAGTTTTGGTTTCAAATGAGAGTTTCAGTCCAAGTGGTCAATGATCAAATCTCGTGGAGCTCTTCAGTGTAGGCTAATACGGCCCCCTTATGAGAAAAGGCAAAATTGTTAACATGTTTATAACTTTCGAATTTTTCGTCTATTTTAAAGAAATATTTTGCTTCGTATTAAAGTGTTGGTTCCAAATGACAAATTCAGTCCGAGTGGACAATGATCAAATCTCCGGGGGGGGCTCTTCAGTATAGGGGGCTACGGCTCCCTTATGGGAAAAGGCAAAAATATGAAAATGCTTATAACTTCCGAATTTTCCGTCTATTTTAAAGAAATTATTGGCTTCATATTAAAGTCTTGGCTTCAAATGACAATTTCAGTCCGTGTGGACAATGATCAAATCTCGGAGGGCTCTTCGGTGTAGGGGTTTCGGCTTCTTTATGGGACAAGATACACGTAGTTGATATTGCAAAATTGTTTTATATATATAAGTGGAAACTTGCACCATTTGGTTAATTTTACCTCTTATGTTTTGCAGATTCATATTCCAAGCAATAGTTACTCCGCAGAGCTAAAAGAAGGCACTTACTAGTTTCATTAAAATGAAATGTCTTTTATGAGAGGAGCAGACGAACGAACAGGCACCCAAACGTTGGTTGAGTCGTACGGTTGAAACTCGTTAAGCTCGCTTCAATTATTATTATTATTATTATTATTATTATTATTATTATTATTATTATTATTATTATTATTATTATTATTATTATTATTATTATTATTATTAATTTAGTTATTTTACTTTATTATTTAACGAATATATTGAAAATTGTCAGAGACACGTATGCAGTAATTTATTTCGGGAGGGGTCCGACTTCAATATTAGGATAAATTATAATAAAATTTTAAAAGATAATCCCCAAAATTAGGCTAAATTTACAGAAAAGTTGGGGCTTCAGAGGGGGTCCGGACCCCCTGGACCCACCCCTGAATGCGTCCTTGTTTGTCAGTAACATTTCCTCATTTTGAAACCCTCAAAAACTTCGGATAGACTATATAAAGGAAAACGAGTTATTTTCGATAAAATATCACTTCAAGGAGACGCGACAGTTTTATTGCACATGGTGGTATCCAACGTTCACAAGGGCAAGAATTCCTTCCCTTTTATTCTTTTGCTATTGTGCTGTATCGAAAGGTCAGGTTTGTAACATATTACTCCTACGAACAAGCATGACTGGCAGATAGGAATACTGAACACAACTCCAGAGAAATGCATGCTGAACTTACGTCTTTACGCTTTGGTGATTTGCCCTCAAGGTCAATCGAGTGGTAATTCAGTTCCGTCTCTGTTCTTAAGCCATGTTCGTATTACTTCGAACAGTTTTGATAATGAAAAGCATGCCTCTTAATATAACAGACTTCTTTCGCGTAAGAAATCGAAACTCAGTTGGTCAGAGCAACTAGTCTGTAAGAATTAGGTTGTTAGTTAGTTAGGAGCCCAGTACGAGTAAGGGTTTTTATTACTATTGTTTTTATCTTTTTTATGTGAGGAAAAATCAAATTGTGACATCGCGATATCAAATGTATTTGGTTAGGTAGCTTTGTCTTAGCTAAACTTTAAACATCAGTAACCGTCGAAATTATTTCACTAACCGATCACTTACTGAACATTTCAAACACGTCAAACCAGTGGCATAACATGAAGGTTAACCTCTCCTCCGCAGTCCTTAGTTATGCGTCCGTACTTTCAAGGGCGGACTAAGGGCCGGGCGACTGCCCGGGGCGCCAGAGAAAGAGGGGCACCAAAACGAGCCTCAAAAAGTAAATTTTATAATGTGCTTTCTACTGACGTTTTTGGTTTATATTCTTGTAAAGTAGTGGCAATTATATGATCTTTTTCCATTTCACTATGGAAGAAGAGAGTTTCATAGTACTAAGAAGGCTGTATCGAAAAATTGAGAGATGGCATGTAGAATAAAGAGTGCCGGGAATTAAGTATTGTTTGTTTGTTTGCTTGAGTTTAGCGTTCCACGGTTATGCCTTAATGGGCAAGGGAGATGTGGATACTAATTATAGTGGAATCCGAACCACTTTTATCGTTCAACAGTAATCCACCGGGAATTGGACCCGGTACCACAGAAGGCAGGCGTGCTAGCCACTAGACCAGGGGGGGTGGAGTTGGTATTGTTTATAGCGGGCCATATTCTTTGTGAAGTTTTCCTAGGTAAGGATTTCTTTTTGAAAATGGGTTTAAAACAGGGGCGTCATTTAGGGAGGGCAGGGAGGGGCATTTGCCCCCCCCCTGAGTTTGAGATGTATATAGAGTTTATCATTAGAATAGTAGTAAATCAGTGAAAAACGCGAAATTTTACTTATATCAAGAGGTCTTGCCCCCCTCCAAAGCAAAATCTGAAATGACGCTCCTGGTTTAAACTATTAAAAACACTATGATAAAATGTAAAATATAGGCTACTACTAGGGGAAGGGCGCCAAAAAGTCACAGGAATAATAATAATAATAATAATAATGTTAATAATAATAATAATAATAATAATAATAATAATAATAATAATAATAATAATAATAATAATAATAATAATAATAATAAATATGAATGTCTTTGGAGAGCCGAAAGTATGTGACACGAATCATTATAGGTAGAGCTTTAAGATGAGTGGTCATAGGGGAGGAAAAACAGGATTTTTCTCTCTCTGACACTCTAACGTTAAGATTATGTGCTGAAGGTAAGAAGCATCATCATTCTACAATAGGTTGCTTTTACGTAGAATATCTGTTACTTGAGCTCTCTTCCTTCGGGCAACTTTGCTTATGTAGTAAATTCAAAACAATTTCAATTTAAGACAAATATTTATAGAGAAAATTAAACATTTAATAGGGAAATCTGTTATCAAAATATCCAAACATGTAGATAGAAGACTATGTAGTGAGGAATTCTGAAACTATAAAATTCTCCAAATTAGAATTAACATTTACTGGAAAACATTCGTTATGCATCAGTGAGCACAGGGGAAATAATTACGAATCTGTTTGCAAACAAAAATTAGAGACACTAATGCAAATGCGACGATATTTTCTCTTTTTTTTTTTTTTTGGTATCGTCATGAGTTTTACACATATGTTACAATTTGATTCTTTCCCAAATAAAAAATAAATAAAATAACCTTAGTGATAAAAATGACAACAGACCTTCACGGGATTCGAACCGTCTACCTTCGGTATACAAACTCGTTGCTTTATCTAACTGAGCTATTTGCTTTCTTACATAAGCTGAATCTGTTCTACAGTAAAGACGATTTTTCATTACGATTGGGCTAACAATTCGTCTTTTTCCATAGGTAATTTCCACTATTTGCACTATCTATACGTTAATACTTAGCATAGATTCATATATTTGGAGTTCGCTGATAATGCATATAATAAGACATACTAGAAATATTTCGTTAAAATTTTCGTTTGTAGATCTAATCCACGCTTCTCTCACTGACATAGATGTCGCTGCTTCGTGTTGAACTGCAGAATTCCCTCGCGTTCTTGAAAATTTCCCACTTTAGCAGAGTTGGTAATTCTCGAGATTTCTGTCGATTTAATGTTTTTTGCTTCTAATTTCTTTATTTTAAGCTAATATCTAACACAAATATTAAAAACGAGTTTGTTATTAACCTGTCCTGCTGGGGAAACCTTCCGAGATTTCGAACATATAAAGAAAACGGAGATATTTTCAAAAAACTTCAAAATAAAGAGACGCGTCATTTATTTTGCTCATGGTAGTACGTATGATAGACCAGAAAAGAGAGGATCAAAGTAATGAGTGTTGTACACCCATTTAGCTGGGTGACCAGCTGTCACTGCTGAGCAGTATATAAGTTTTGTATCCCATTAAGGAAGGTTTTTAGAAAATTCGATATGAAGGTGGAAAATCGGAATCGTAATTACTAGAGCAACCCACATTATGCTGTATTTTTTTTTAATTATGCTTTTTTTTTCAAATTACGCTTTATTACACTAGGCAACAAATTGAAACTTTTTTTCTGAAACTGGAATGAAAGTATCTGTTCTTTACTAATTTGAGGTCTGAATTCAATGGTGTATTTAGAAATTTTCTATCACGTCACATTTCTGAGTTACAGAATATGGTCAGTTTGCATATCCCATATAGGCTCACTATATACAGCGCATCATGTATTGGGATAGTAAAGTAATAAATCATTCTTTTCTGCACCAAGACTGCGAAGACACACTAGAGAAATTAGTTTTACGAGGCACTTACTTGTTACTGCTGGAAACAAACCCCTCATGATCCTTTATGTGATTTAGTGTCGGACTTCCTGCACAAAAACCAACAGTAGTCGCCCATCATTGAAGCATCCCACCTGCCTTGGTACCGGCGTTCTATTTGGGAAATTTCTTGGTGGAATCGCTCTCCGTGTTCGTCACTCACGTCACACAATTTTGGAGGGAAAAAGTGAGAATCAAGGAAATGTAGCTTCAATGACATGCGACAGCCTAGAACTTGATACGTTGCTATCAAATCATCGACCAACTGTACATAGTGAGGACTCCTTATTCCCCTAGGAAACCGTCACATAACGCAGCAAATGCATTTCATGCAGCGACTTCAAAATGGTTCATTTTATTTTAAAAACCTGGGTCATAAAATAATTTCCTTATCTGAATGCCAATAAATATCCCTGCTGCAACCTTTGCTTCACTTGAGTTGGGAAAGTTTTCCCCTAAGTACTTGAAAGTTACGCTCTCCTTGTCTAGAGCCTTCAAAAATGTGCTAATTAAACCAAGTTTAATGTGCAGTGGCGGAATTAAGATTTGGTTAGCATCAATCAGTGGAAAATGTTGTATATTTTGCTCACCAACTCTGTATTGCTCACGCTTAGGCCAAACCCTTTGAACATAGTGGTTTGCAGTGTCTCGGCTGTTCCACAAACACAAAAAAACTATACTTTGTGTATCCTCTTTGCAAACCCTGGAGGATGGCTACAACTTTTTAAGGTCACAACACACTTTCCACTTAAAAGAGTTGTATTTTATGGCAGACAGCAGTTCATCCATAGTTTGATACGACTCTTTCATGCCTACTGCATAGGCAATGGGTATGGACGGCCACTGATTGCCGTTATGCAGAAGCACTGCCTTTAAACTGAACTTAGAGGCATCAATAAACAGACGCCATTGCATTGGGTTATGTTCAATTCCACGTGTATGGAACAGTCCATTCACATTGGTACACACACACACATTTGATTCTCCATCCGATAGAACTGTGCGAATCCCTTCTCTCGATCCCTATACAGTGAAATAGACGTGCCTGGTGCTAAAAGATGCCACTGTTGTAGCCTACACTCAAATATCTGGGCCTCATTTTTTTTTGTCAAATTCAGGTCTCGCACTAAGTCATTAACTTCAGGTTGCTGAATGAAGTGAGGCAACTGGTCACTTTCAAATTCCCATTCTGATAAAAAAATCACTTTCTCTTTTGTTGCTACAATCTTCACTTGCAGTCACTGTGCTTGATGGTGCCGAGGGAATGATTGGCAAATCCGGCCCGTGCGGTACCGGTTTCATTGCTGATATCACGTCGGCATACAATAGAATGTTTATTTTTACTGGAATAACCGAAACACTAGTCAGACAAAAGTAACAATCAGTTGTGTGGTCCTTCGGTTCGCGCCAAATCATGGGCACTCCGAACTTCATTGCTCGATTCTTTCCTTTCATCCACTCAGTTAGTGTTGCCACACATGATACACTACACACATGAGATGCCCATGATTGATCTTAATTGCCAACGGGACAATCAAAGTATGCTTTGTACGCTGTCCGTATCAGTTGCGAAATTTGTTTCCTCTGTGATTTTGGTGTGAACTTACCACACACGTAACAGAAGCAGTTTGGATTTGTAACACAACTGAGTTTACGGTTCCGTGCTGAAGCCATTAAGTTCCAACTTGACTACATTTTTATGCAAACCACAGAAACAAAATATTATATTCACAACACGCTGTCCAATGCAACTACGTAAAGCGGATGAACTGCAGCAACTATACTTCCACCACGATAAGACAAATAACACAACAATCACGAGAACCTCCCACCCAGGGGCGTCATTTAGGGGGGGGGCAGGAGGGGGCAATTGCCCCCCCAAGAGTTTGAGGAATACATATACTTTAATAGATTGCCTACTAATATACTAGTACAAAACGTGAAAGTCTTATGTCGGTGGTGCTCTTGCCCCCCCCCCCCCCAAGCAAAGTCTGAAATGACGCTCCTGCTCCCACCGGTTTATTTATCATGGGTAAAGATCTAGCCGACTGATATACGCCACATGTTTTTCTATTTCTTTAGTTCAGCAGTGTTGCCAACAATATAAATAACTTTCTTCGGCCGCAACGTAGCACCAAAAGTGACGTCACGCGTAACTCGAAAATGGTACGTGCTGGAAAATTTTCCGTTACGAATTAGGATTAAGCGCATCGGAATTAGTAAAGAACACATATTGGCACCGCTGTTAAAAAATGGCTGTCACATAGTGTTATGGTTTATTGTTTTACATTATTACTGCATAACGTATAATATTTACTATACATTAAATATTCTAAATATCTTGATCTATTTATTAATATTTTACGCAACCAGTTTTTTTTTATATATTTAATGAACTTTCTACTTAATGCACTGTAAAGAGATATGCTTTACTCGAGTCACTTTCTTATTACTTGTGTGCGCTTTAGAGGTGTATATATACAGAAAAGGAAATTAAAAGATGCCACCAAAAAGTACAGAAAGTGCTCAAGTCCAAGAGGTACACATAACAATATAGTGTGAAGTTCTTCTATGCTATTCATTGTTGGCGGAAAGTTTTCTTCTTCTTTTCTGCACATCAAAGGATTACACCGAAAACTTTACAGGAATAAAAATAAGCTTTTCATTGTTGCATTATTATACTCTCAATGATTTTGCAATGTAAATATTGGTTTTAAGAAATATTAATACAGTATGTTAAACTTGCATTTAAACAGAATTTTCCAAGAATTGTGCTATATTTTAAATTATGCTTTATGCTTTATTTTCTAAAGTTATGCTTTATTATGCTACAAAATTTGTTTCTTCTGGATCCTTAGGCAACCACAACCATGTTCAAGGTACCAAACATGTGTTAATTGCTGTTATGCATTGCTGTTATGTTAAAACGGAAGAGGAAAGTAAACTATGCCCACAAGTGAAGGGTATATGCTAGTCAACGGATTTAAAAAGTTCGAATGGCGAAAGAAGCCTTTAAAATAAAGAAAAGTCTGTTTTGTGGGACCTTGAACAAAGAGTTGAGAAAAAGACTCGTAAAATGCTTCGTGTGGAGTGTTGTGCTGTATGGGGCGGAAACGTGGACATTGCGTAAGGGTGACGAAAATCGACTGGAAGCCTTCGAAATGTGGGTGTGGAGAAGAATGGAAAGAGTTAGTTGGGTCGAGCGGAAAACGAATGAGAGAGTGTTAGAAATGGTGGGTGAGAAAAGAACACTTTTAGATATTATTAGGAAGAGAAAGAGAAACTGGTTGGGACATTGCCTAAGAAGAGATTGTATCATGAGGGACGTCCTAGAGGGTATGGTGGCGGGAAAGAGAGGGAGGGGGCGAAGGAGACTACAATTAATGGATGATATTAAAACAGAAAGATCATACGCGAAAACGAAAAGGTTAGCGGAGGATCGTGGAGCATGGAATCTTCTCAGCTGCGGCAAGTGACCTGCCAATAAAGGCAGAATACCTATGATGATGATGATGATAAAGAGCCATATCTCGGGAACCGTAAATCATAGAGAGATAATATTTTACATTTTTTTTTGCGAGAAAGAGAAGAAGGTGCGAATAAAATGTTTACTTTTACATATAGGAACAATCACGGTTATCTTTCCTGCTCAATCTCTTCATTCTCTTTAAGTTCGTTCTGCAATGCAGTCGGAGCATTATCAACTTTTTTTAAACATAAAATTGCATGATACAACTCTACAAAAAATGTAAATTAGTTCTTTGGTAAAATTAGTAAAGCTGACGTAAAGCAAAGTATAAAGGAAGAAATTGATTACTCCTTCATTTACAACTACCGATATCAACCATAAGCAATAGATTGCTGCGGATGAAATGTATGCATCACATACATCATTTCCAAAGACCAAAAAAGAAAAACTAAATGAAAAGTACACTACACATTAATCAGCATAGCTGTTGCTTGCAATAACACAACCATTAATTGGGCTCCGAGGCGAAACAAGACCGTATTTGCGCCGCCCGATCATCAGTAAAAGTCTTCTTTCCTAAGACGTGATCGATATACCAGCAAAGGTAGTAATCAGTGAGAGAGAGACATCGGGAAAATACTATTTCTGAGGGAGGATTTCATACTACAACTTAAGAGACCTCACCATCTTTTGCGCGACAGAAGGGCGAGCATTATCGTGCAACGTAAGTACACCATGTCTGTTAATTATTACTCCATGCTCACGGACAAGTTTGTAGTGCATTTCATATACTTTAATACTATAATTATCTGTATTGATTGTTGGTTAAACATCCTCTCAGAAAGACATGAATGACTTCCACCATAGACACCAGACCAGCAACAACATCTTGTGTAAACCAACCTGGACGTTAATCGCAATCCGATCATTGCTTTGACGGTTTAGCAAGTCACAGAAAGTCTATTTTTCATCTGAAATGACCATCCGACAAAGGAAATCTTCGTCATACTCAGAGCACTGCACACCTACAGACGTCGATTCTTGTTTGTCAGTGCAAACTTACATAACAGTTTTTGAGCTTTCTGATTCGAGGGAGGCTCAGAATGACTGTATGCCTAACTTGTCTGGAATGTCACGAACACTTTTCCGAGGGTCAACTTCCATGGTGTCTGCGGTACGTCTGAATAATTTGTTTACTAAAAGACATAACTAACTGAAGCTCATCCGAATATAATGTTTGTCGGTGCCCACGGAGCTCACTTTGAAATGCTATGTCCCCAGATCGAAATTTTTCAAATCAATGGTGACAAATGCACTTACTGTGCTTCAGTGTGGGGATTATGGCCATTCGTGGATTTTGGGGTTTTGTCTATTAGTGTGGGTATTATGAGCTATGTGTACGTTTTGACATTTCTTGAGTGTGGGAGTTTTGGCTATGGAGGTTACGATTGTCCATGTATTTGGAGACTTTCTCCATTTCTATGCGGTTATAACCGATTGTGTGGATGTTTTGACATGTCTTGAATGTGGAGGCTTGGTTGTTCGTAGATTTAAGGTATTTGTAAATGTAATCGATTCGTTGTCTCTGTTCGGGTGGCATTTTCTACAATCGCCTGGTATCGGGTCGCTGTTCGGGTATCATTTATTTATATAACTGTTTTCCGGGGTCTGTCCTCCGTGGTCTTGCTAATGAGTATGTTCCGGATACCTGGACTTACCTGGGTAAGGTGTCGAAGGACATCTCCTAAAAGGGATTACAAAATTATCTCTAAATTGCCTGCCAGTCTTAATAATGAGATGGATATTAGGCACCGAGAGGTTCGGATGTCTCGTCTCGAAAACCTCACGGACGGTTTTTGTTGTGTCACGAAAACCTCACTTAGACCACAACGCACACAAACACTATTCATACACACAACAAAAACAGACTGGATTAAACAACACTATGCTTATTCATTAAAATACTATTTAAAGAAAAGAAAAATAACGGATTAGAATAATAATCAAAATACTCAACACTACATATGTATAATTATTTCCTTTAATAAAATCACACTTTACTTTCTCACTATACTTCAGCCCTTTGTCACTTTATATATTAGGATTGAAGATTAAGATAATGATTCCACTAGATATACTTTTCTCACACCACTAATGCACTTGAGGGATTAGCACTGGGGAAAAGTCGCCGGGATAATCCCACGAAGTAATATAGTTGCTGCTCCAAACAATCCTCAAATGTTCACGTTTATCCTCAGTAAAAATAGGTAGTCCCCAAAGTGGAATGATAATGTTGGAGGGCGCGTTTATAACTTTGACGCACAAGGTGTGCGAATCTGGGACTTACTGATTGGGGCTAGCCGTAAGAAAACGTCCTTCACCGCCTAATAGCTTGTGCCCCTTAATACAACATCATACTTGATTCCCGACGTGACGTGCATGGTTGCTGCCTCGAAACGTGGAGTAACACTCCTCGAACTTGAAGGTTCGAGATACGAGCTGCATTGATTGAAGAATCAATGTTGGAAGTTCATTCTCAAAAGCACTCAGGTTTAATCACCTATATGGAAAGATAAATAGAATATAAAAAAAGAGTTTACGTTAATTTTAGTCCACTGGTCACCACGCACAAGACATTGCAATAACTTGACTGTGGAAACATTCAGATAACGAACTGCTAAAGCGACGTGGCTGGTGCCATTCAGTCGTTTCTGTACCTGATGTGCTCTAGATCGCAGTATTTCCATAAATGATTGGAGAATACACTTAATTCAGTTTCAAATGACTATAGAACATAGTCTTTGCATATTGATAAGTCAGGGAGAAACACTGAGAAGCTTCGAAGCTTCGTTGCTCACTGAAATGTTCTCACCACAAAGCAACGTTTTATATATATATATATATATATATATATATATATATATATATGAATACACGATAAGGAGTACTTTGTTCAATTGCGTGGGGAAGAAGCAATTCCCACCCAAGAAAGAACTTATTTGCGTCGCAGAATAAAGTATAAATCGAAAAAATAATTACTATCTTTCCAAATATATAGAACGTCTACAAAATATACTTCTATAACCTGGTGAAGGTTATATAAATTTGTGTGAGGGTTGTGACTGTTAGTCTGGGAATACTGACCTACAACCATTTTTATAAAATATTCATCAAACTTATTTATCAATTATAACAGCAACTACCTCAGGTGACTGAAAAAACAAGAATGATAATTTAATATTATTTCTTACACTACTTAGGATATTGTAAAACTAGCAATTACACAAGGGAATCCATTTTCTACCACAACCACCTTTATTATAAAAGCACCTTATAAAACAGGCCATTGCAGTTTCACTAAATAAGTACAAAGTTCATTAATAATTAGGGTAAGTAAGTATCTCAGGGTATAATCAACCAAGGGAAGGATTGCTCACAAAGCTGAGTGAGATGGAGTAGAAGTCTCAGAGCACCTCTACGAGCAAAGTGAGTGAGGTTGAAATCTCGCGGAGTTCTTCTGCAAGTTAAGAGAGGGGTTGAGTTCTCAACTGAACTCAGTTGCAAGCTAGGGGATAAAGGAAATCACAGACCCAATGGAAGCCAAGATAGGGGTTGAGTTCTCAACTGAACTCAGTTGCAAGCTAAGGGATAAAGGAAATCTCAGACCCAATGGAAGCTAAGAGAGGGGTTAAGTTCTCAACTGAACTCAGTTGCAAGCTAAGGGATAAAGGAAACCTCAGACCCAATGGAAGCTAAGAGAGGGGTTAAGTTCTCAAGTGAACTCAGTTGCAAGCTAAGGGATAAAGGAAATCTCAGACCCAATGAAAGCTAAGAGAGGGGTTAAGTTCTCAACTGAACTCAGTTGCAAGCTAAGGGATAAAGGAAACCTCAGACCCAATGGAAGCTAAGAGAGGGGAGCTGACCAACCGAAACTGATATCGGTTGTGGTGATCCTCAGAATTGTATAGCTGATCTTATATAGCGCTGGCGCTAGTGTTGATTGGTGGTGGCTGTCGTCTGCTTCTTATAGTAACTTGTATTAAAAATGCAAGTGGTGTGGTTTATAAATAAATCACTTGTTGATTGTTTGAGTAGAACCACGTGCGGTATGTTACAATATAGAACAATGTTGAAAAACACAAGATACTGCGATCACTAGAGATTTTTCAAGCACAAATAAGCAGATAGCTTTGTTATTTTCTGTACAAAAGTAATTAAATCTGGACATTTTAAACGTTTGCTTATTAGACTTTCAATAACTTTGCAGAAAATAGAACGCCGGGGTTCGAGTCTTCAATAGAGCAGCATCCAGATTTCTGTTATGCACCCTTTCTCTTATCTACTGGTAGTAAGTAGAACTTTATTTTTATTTTTTCATGACATGGAAATGATAGGAGAAAAGAGGAGTATACTGGATGATATTTCCAAAAGAATATATAGGCAGATTGGCGTCATTGTGAGACATGGAGGAATCATCCTATTAATTATGTAGGGAATGACATAAGGAAACGTAACTAGAAGAAGGCTGAGTTTGAGACATACGGACCAAATAGTTCAAGACATAGAATAAAAAGTACATGGATATAAAGAGTGGCTCAGAGATTCCATATCAGAATGCCCCGGACAAAAGGACGAGGACAGAAAGGCCCTAGTTAATATGGCCCCGAGTCAAAAAGCGCCCATGAGGCCATACCCCATTCAATCTATATTTCACATCAATACCCACCTGCAACATTTCCTTTTCCTCCGTCAGCGTGTATCGTCATTACTGATTTGTCGTAACACTTTTGATTAAATTTGTATACAGACCCACACATCTGTTCCTCGTTCATAAATAAATCAGATACTGTCCACAGAATATGTTTAATCGTATAACCAATTTTATACGTTTCAGGCTTTTCGGGTTATATCTCAGGCTTATTTTTTTAACGTGCGACCCTTCTGACTCGGGCCTTTTCGACTCAGTCGTTTTGTCGCGGAGTCCTTTTGACTCGGATCTTTCTGTCCTTGTCGTTTTGTCCTAGCGTTTCTGACGTGACACCAGCTCAGGATAGGGAGGAGTAGAATGCTACGTCAAATTCAACGAAAGTTTGCTGACCTGAGAACATGTTATAAATAGTCATTATAATAAAGTGTAGAATAACTGTCGCCAGGCAATGAGTGTAGTGTTTCAGAAAATCATGAGATAATGTTTTAAGAAAAGGATTAATTTCAGTTTAGAAGCCAAGATATGTTTTGTGTGATTGCATAACTTCTGAAAGTAATATTTTTTGTTGTATGCAAATGAAAAGTGATACTACTCATCTAGGATCTCCAAAAGATAAATGAAATGATTTTTACACGTCATCTTCTCAAAATATGTCATTAGTACCTAATCAGTACTAGAAATTGTAATCTCATCTCCTCCCTCTTTGGCATCATAAAATCTGTTCCATAAGTACCACATGATTCTGAAATATGAATATTTAGATAGGGCGCATACTGGTTTCTCAATGTGATTCCTTAAACCGGCTACTGTAAATTGCATATTTAAAAAAAATACATATCTTTAAACTTTGTTTTCTGTCGTTTGCTCTTAGCTTAGAAGTTAAAAAGAATACATTCTCCGCACCCTATTTCATTTTTTGTTTCTTTTGAGGTTTCCTACATGATAGCTACTTCCGTTATTTTTAGCCCGCAAAATATATTCTTTCGTAAACAATACAGTGAGAGGTTACAATTAGTGTTGCCCGTAAGACGAAATTTGGAGATGTCTGCTCTTGAAAATGGTGAAAGTACTGTCTTGTCCTCTCAATGCAATATATATATTAGGTGTCTCTATTGGAAAAGTGCAGTCGTTCTCGTAATTTGTTAGGGAAACTCTGTTTCGTCTCATGGGTAACAGTAAGTACAAGACACGATACTGTTTGCAATTGATGTTTCCTGTTTAAGACTGCAGTTATATGTATCTTCTATCATCGAATAGGAAATAATAAATGTGTAGGAATGAAAACTGTCGTTAAATTATGCATTTTAACCTTTGTTATTTTCTTCTCTTTGAGATAATTAATTTTTACTCCTCTCTAAAAAAAATCAAAAAAACAACTATACTAATTATGTGATAACTTCCATGATGTGTTCTCTGAACCAACATAGCCTTGTTTCCTACCCCGTTTTAATCATTGTGTTTTCATGACCACTAATTATAGAATTTCCAAGGGAAACATGCAATCGCTATGATGCACCAACGCAAATATTCCAAATGTTTATTTTAAGACCTGTGCGTGTGCGTGTGTGTAGGTGAATCTATGCTTAAGAGAGAGGCAGAGAGATGGAAAGAAATGTCACGTGAATTTCAAGCAACAATTCTATAAGTTAGCAAAAAAGAAGAAAAGCATGCAGTATTTAATACAGTACAAACATATCATCCCACTTGCATAATTTACAAACAATAGTAGGAACGATGTAAATCCATAAATCTACAATGCTTCAACTAGTGGGAAAATGTTTAATTCAATACATATTAAACCGAGTAATTGTACACCTATTTTTTTAAAAAAATAGTTGACCCAATAAAAATACATATTTGGAATATGTATTTAAAAACGTTTCGAAGACAAATACATTAATAACGGAATGTTTGACTTTTGTTCATAATTTCTTTTAGAAAACAAGCAATAGGCCTAATCTGAATAACACAAAATGTCACTTTAAACTAGAGATGCAAAAAAGCCGGCTTTTTTGAATCGATGGTCTTTTGCACATAAAAAACCGGCTTTTTGGGAAAAAAACGAGAATTTTGGAAATTTTGGCTTTTTTCATTTTAATGATTTTTCTGTTTAAATAGCTTTCTTATAGTATACTCTAAAGTTAAATAAGATGTCATGACCTGAATGCCATATTTCGCTCTGGAATTCACCATCAGGATGGATGGAGCACATGGTTTATGAATTAAAAATAAAAATAAAGTACGTAGTATTTGAGGGTAATTTTAGAAGCTATTTAACTTGATTTTAACTTCTGAATTATCGACATTTTTTTCTTCTCTAGATCATTTCTTTTTAGTCATCCGTGTTTCACTTCTTAGAGCTTAGTACTCTAGCTTCTAGCACATAATTAAACTTATGTTTTTCAATATATCCATCAGAACGTGCGTTTTTCAATATAACTGTCAGAGCGTACTTCCACATTTCCGTTATACTGTAGCTGTGCAATGATTTAATAGTAATCTTCAACCTTGAATACCGTTTGAAAGAAATAATCAGTATCGGATTTAGAAAAATATTTGGGAGGTTTTTTCTGAATAATGTTTGTTTTTTCTAAAAATTTCTAACTTTTATTTAAGAGGAGCTTAAGTTTATGAGTACAGGCATAACAAATATTTTGTTTCGTTTGTATATTCAACTATAATCTTCCAGATACAACCTTGAAGACCATTTTATACTGATAATCAGTGGCGGATTTAGAAAAGTATTTTGGGAAGGTTTCTTATTAATGATTAGTTTTTCTAAAATTCCTAATTTTTTATTTGAGGACAGCTTAAAGTTTATGAGTAAAGGCAAAACAAATATTTAGTTTGTTTTAGAGATTCCGTAATTTCGGGGTAGAGGCTTCAATCCGAAAGACATCCCCACCCTAATCCTCTTCGCAAACCCATCATTGCTGGTAATTAATAATAACAAATATTTAAAAACGATTAGAAAGTAAGTCGGCCAGGACTCACAGTACACGCACTATCTCTACATTCACAGATGGAATTAAGAAAACCTTTTGTCAAAATGGTCGAATGCGGGATTGAATCCCGGACTTCACGAAAGATAACCACTCACTCATGTTTGTTGTGTACTTGTGCTTAACTTAAATGTATTCTCTCTCTCTCTTTCTTTCTCTATGGCCACAAAAGCTCTCCATTGACTTCTGTCCTTATCCAATTCAATCCAGTTTCTACTCTGTATTCCAATTTCTGCTAGGGCCTAGATTTTCCTAATGGACGTTTCCCGATTGGGTTTCCAGTTAAAACTTTGGAAGCGTTCCTACTTTCTTCCATTCTGGCTACATGACCTGCTCACCTGAGCCTCCTAGACTTGATGACTTTAACGATGTTTGGTAAATCGTATAAATTATGTAGTTCTTCCTTATGAAGTTTCCGCCATTCCCCAAAGTATGTTTCACAACCATAAAGCATAACAGGCATGATTATCATTTTATATATTTTAAGACTTAAATTCCTTGACAGAATTCGCGACGACAAAATATTTTGAACTGAATAATATGAAGAATTTCCTGATTTTAGTTGGCATTTAATTTCTTAGTGGGTATGATTTTGGTCTGGTAATACTGATCCAAGATATTTGAAAGTATCCATTGTGTCAAAAGTATTAATTGACATTTTAACGCTTTCATAATTTGCGTAACTTCCTTGTATGTAGATTTCTCTGCATTTACTCATGTCCCTGCAAACGTTTAATAAGGCCTCTGCATTTCTTTCGATCGTTCTATCAGATTTACATTATCAGCATACACCATAACCTGGTGAATACCATTCAACTCTAGGCCCTGGTCCCTATCTTTGATTTTTCTTATAGTGTACTCCGGAACAAAGCATAATAATAAGGGCGATAACGCATATCCTTGTTTCAGGCCAATCTCGACGTGGAAGCTCGCATTTTTCTACTCGGACTTTACTCTGGAATTCATTTAAACACTTAATAAATCTAGCTCTTTCGGTATTCCAAATTCTGTAAGAATGTTGTACAATGTTTCCCTCCTTACCGAGTTGGAAACCTTTCTAAAATCAATAAACAGTTAATTTACTGGGTAATATATGCCCATTTCTTTTCGAGTATTTGTCGAATGGTAAATATCTGGTCGATTTCGACTAAATTCACACTTATAATCTCCAATAATTTCATCTGCTTATGGGGTCAATCTTATTAATAGAATGTTAAGAGAAATACCTCGATAATTATTACAATCAATTTTGTCGTCTTTCTTGTGAATTGGAACAGAGATTGATTCTTCCACTCCTTTTAAATGTATTCCATATTTTTTCTTTTTTGTAAAAAAAAAATCGTAGGGGAAGGCGTTGTACCTATGAGCACTTTTAGAGTCTTCGAAATTTTGGTGCTAATATTCAGCACTTTTTCCCCAATTTTTGTCGTACATTTGAAGTGTCATCTGCTATCAGATAGGATGATTTTTAAACGTGTTACATAATTACAATAGCTTTTATAAGATAAAATAAGAACAAATCCGTTTTGTTCATAGGTACATTATGGTCATGTACCTTTGAACAGACCCTCTTGTATCTTTGAACAGTGATAATTACAATGTTTCTCTGGCAATAATATAAAAAGAAACCACAAATATTGACAGTTATAAATTGCAATAAAAGGTTTAGCCATAAAAAAGCTCCCAAGAGTTAAAATTTTATCAATTAAATTAAAAATTGAAGAGAAGTTTTAACAAAAACTTGTGAACAATAAATTTGAGCATATGCAAGTCTTTACATTATGTTATATAATAAGCGAATATAATAGAAACTACTTAAAATTATAATTAATAACTTTATATCCTAATCTAACCTATATAAAATATATCAATTGTTTTAACTACTTACATTGTGTAGCTTTAAACAGTATTATTTATCGTTCAAAGCTACACGATGCATTAATGTTCATAGGTACAAGGGGGTCACAATTACGAATAAAAGTTCTCCACTAGCTTAAATATTGAACAGAAGTTAAAACTAAAAATATTACTCTATTCACCAATGATTCTACCCCAAGTTTGGACAAATAAATATCACAAGTTGCGAAAACCGAAGAGCACAAAACTCAAAAGGTAACTACAAAAAATCTTCGTTTTGGGGCTGAAAAAATTAAAAGGAACATTACTCGACACAACACTCAGTAAACAACAGCCAAACGCGTTTGTAGTGCTTTTTTTATTTAATCTTTCAAATGACTTTTAATTATTGCACCTAGATAGCTCTGAATTCGAGAAAAGCACAGGTGTTCAAAGGTATATTGTTTCAAAGGTACAACGCCTTCCCCTAACTATATGTTGAATTTTCTTGTTAAAAATTTAGAAACCTTCAGCATTGGATAAACCGTGATGGTGGTTATATATTCTACAACCTAGGAAACCATATGCTCAGATGAATCGTCTATTACGTATATGATCCATGAACAGAAAATTCGATACTTTCCCGATTCTGAACAAGCTTAAGGAGCAGTCAGTGCATTACAGAATTTGGAGCTTTACCGATTTTGCAGATCCGAAGTAACTGATAGGTGGTAACAGATTATTACGTATGTGATCAATCAGTGAAAAATTTGTTCGAAATATTCATACATTGTATATGAAAGTTAAAACTTAACTGAAAAATTTCAAGAATGTGCAGAACCACAGAAAACGAAACTCTTAATGTACAGATTTATCTCATATTTTTCTTTATTTTGCTTCAAAAAGAGGGTGTGTGATATTTTGAAGTAAAAATACTACATACAATTTTGCTAGTTATTTTTGTATCATTTTCTAAAGTACTTATTGTATATAAGAGGTTAAAATATTATTATATGTATTGGCTAATCCCTTGGAGTCTGTAATGTAAATATGTTAAGAATTTTAAAAAAAAAAATCTTTTTGAAGTTTATTTTCGAGGTTTCATATTATTATCTGCATCAGCCACTATTTAAATGAGTTTTTCTGTTGTAGAGAAGCGAAACAAAGGCTGCTTTATCAGTTTAAAGCAAAATTTTCAAAAAAGCCCAAAATTTCCCAAGCAAAAAAGCGAAGCAGAAAAAACCGAGTTTTTTTTTTTCAAAAAAGCCGTTTTTTTTTCGAGCCCTTGCATCTCTACTTTAAACACAAAAGCTACATATGATGGTATCTAATATTTTCATACCTAATTCCCACATACGTTATAACGCTTGTTGTCATGTTGCATGATTTTATGCATTTTACTTTTTCTGAAGTAGTCATCTGTTTGAGATTCCAGCATCCAGTGGACTGGATAATTAAACAGCTCAATCATGATAAAATGTCATTTGTTCACGTACTGGCTTGGCTTTCGTATTTCTCAACAATAGGCTAAAGGTCAGCGCATAGTTTGAATTTCAAAATGGCGATGGCATGTCAATTACTTGTACAACAAAACACTACTGAAGGGAGTCAAATAAATGCACATATCTTTTACCATAGTTTTCTTCTATTTGATTACAAAATATCGAGAACTGAAATCATTTCAATAACCTAAAATAAAACATCTCATTATCTACATTACAGACATTATGACAAAATTTTGAAAATCGATTAGAGGACAATTTTAGTTTAACGTTCCAACGATATTCCATGTATGCTAAAAGAGACAGATCATAAACTGGACGAATAATTATAAAATAGTTGACAGAATGAGCAGAGCAGTAACTAGGGAAGGGGGACGAGCGGGGCGGTAGCCCCAGGCGTTGAAAGCAAGGGGGCGCCGAACGTGCACGAAGAAAGAAAAAGTGTTGGAAAAGAGTAAACGACGCTGCGTCCGGTAAAAGTATTGGCGCCCTATTAAATCAACATTGTTGTCGGTTTGTAAAGAAATAGATTTGTTAAAAATTTTCTTTCTCACTCCGCTCGCAATTCCAACGTTTCAACGAGAGCCACAACAATTTTTTACTTATTGCTTAAAAAACTTATTGCGTACGATTTGTTAATGGCGATGTGATGTACAGCGGGGGACACTTCTAAATGGTACAGCCATATGGAGATTTACGGCTAAGGTGTACCATTTAGAAGTGTCCCCCGCTGTACAAGGTACCGAGTAATCACTCATAGTGTTCGCACCAGCGTTTGTAAAATCGGAAACGGTCAAAGTCTGAAATATGTGTTCCCCGTTGAGATGGTGATGAGTTTGCTTAGTTAATCACACTTTTGTACCCAATCGGATTAATCATGATTGTAAGATATGAAAATGAGAGGAGTGAAGACACACGCAAGCTGTCCACATTAATACTCTCCACTAATTTCATCTGTGTATGGGATCAACTTGCTAATAGAATGTTTGAGAGTATTTTATGGGATGTTGTCTGAAGAGAAATGCCTCGATAATCTGCTTTGTCGCCTTTCTTGTGAATGATTCAATCTTTCCATTATTCTGGTAATTTCCTCCTTGTTATAAGTAGAATGAGTTTGTGTATCTTATTCCACAATTTTTTGCCTCCAGCTAAAATTAACTCAGTCGGAATTTTGCTTACACTCGGAAATTTATGTTTCTTTTATTTCCGTATAACGCCTTCTATTCGGTTAGGTTACGATTCTGGTACGTGCATTTCCTTTGTCGACGAAAATGAGTTTTTGGCTGCGTGTTAAACAAAAAGTAAAAGAAATCTTTTCATTTATTCAAGATGCTATCTGTATCAGTGAGAATTGTCCCGTCGTCTCTTTCTAATATATAAGGGCGAGGCTGATATCCTTTCTTAAATTCGTTTATGCCCTTATAGATATCTCGAATATTTTTTACCGTTATCTTCAAATTTATGAAATTTAGCTTTCAAAAAAGCGCATTTCTTTGTTCTAAACATTTTGGAAGCTTACCGTTTGGTGTCAACGAATTTTTGTGTAGTTATATTGTTCGGATTTTGTAGTCAACGCAGTGTCGCATGTTTTCCCTTCTCCGCTAGTTTGGTGCATTCCTGGACGAACCATGGTTTCTTCCTACGTATTTTCACTTGCCCCAATTCTTCTCTTGCTGAAATTTTAATACTATCCCTAATTTGAAGCCAAGTATCCTCAAAACTAGTGCTCTCAAAACCTTCTAAAACCGAGAATCTATTCTACACTTTAATCTGGTATTCCCCTCTCGTTGGTTCTCCTCTAACTCCTTTAAACTAAACTTCTACTTTTTCAGATGTTGAGTATTTCCTTCATTCAACGATAATCTCTCTCTTATTATCGCTACTACCAGATAGTGATCAGCGTGACAGTAAGACCCTCTGAACGACCGAATATCAATTATGCTAGAGTGTCTTCTTCTTTGTGCTAAAACGTGATCAATTTGATTGTGTGTACTTCCATCTGACGAGGTCTCTGTGTGTGAATGTCGCGAAGTGGGAATTTTGTTCTCTTCACGATAGGGTTTTGGATGTTGCAAGGTCCATGACTCTAACGCCGTTCTCATTACTTTCCTTATGCAGAATTCTATTCCCTGTAATTGGTTTGAAAATATCCATTCGTCCTACCTTTACATTGAAATCCCCTAATAGAATTTTCATATCGTTCGTGAGAGTTAGTCGAATACCCGTTATGCTACTTCTTCGTAAAAACTGTCTTTTATATCGTCATTCTTGTCTTTTGTTGGAGCATGTACATTTAAAACAATAATATTACGTCACAGACCCTCAAAAGTAGTAAAAGGAAATTTATCATTAACAAATTCAACCCGTGTAATGTGATATTAAAAGAATCGAAAATAAAACGCTATTTGTGTGGTCACATATAGAATAAAATTACAAAAGTTTACAATAATTATGAATGGGAATTAATGCTGTCATCTATTTCGAACTTCTTAAAGCACATACTTCCTAATGAATTGAAATTTCATTTTTAATCGATAGTATGAAATGCAAATAGCTGTAAATTTTCATAACTATTCTCAAAGTGGATTTGCATACAAGTTTTGTGAAGTTTAACAGAAATTTCAAAATAAGCCTCTTGAAAACAATTCTTATTTGTAAAAGAATATATAATGGTAGCCTTTGGCTGTTGCAATGGTCAGTCCAAGCAGTTTAATCAAAATTCAGCGTAGCTTAACAAGAAAAGCTGCTTCTCTTATCTGGGACTGAGTGGTAAACTATGTTAAGTCACTTTTTGGCCGAAATGAGTTATCATATTTTTCTTTGCTTACATTAGTACGAGGGAGACTAGAAACGTTTTGAGATGTGGACAACTGGAACGCAGGAAGTGAAGAATGTTTCCGTCAATAAACAATCGATGCAATTCAACAAAATATTGTCTTGCAAACACTTTTTCGCTTCTCCTCTGAAATTAATATTTTATGACCTATACTGGTTTACATCTCAGCTTCTGTTATATGCAATAAAAAGAAAAAATGCTTTGTGAGTGTAGAGGGCGCCGAATTCTTCTTCGCCTCGGGCGCCAAAATCTGTAGCTACGGCTCAGAAGGAGAAATATGTGAAGAATGAGGCCCCAAAAGACTATAACATAAAAAAAAGTTAGATGTTCTTGCATGTACAGAACTCGCCAAAAAGATCTACCGTATTTGAAGAGGGCGCTGTGTGATTCAAGTTCGGGTATCAAACTTTAGAACAGCAGGGTCCGCACTAAGAAAATAAATCGACTGACCGATCTCGGACACCGCGCCACGCCATTGTAACAACGCCGGTAAATGCGGCGCGTGTGAAAACGTCCATCCAGGAATCCAAAGCGTTTTCACCTTCCGAGATCGGGCAGGCGATTTTTTCTAAGTGTTGAACTTGTTGGTCTAAAATTTGATACCCGAACTTAAATACTTTTTCTATCTGGAACAGAATCATGTCGTCCAAGTCCGAATCGAATGCGAAATGCCCGCTGAGTAGTAATCATACAACCACCATTACGAATATACTAGCCCGATGACGTTCACCGCACCATGCTATTGCGACTACTGAAAATGGCACTTATACCGCTCGATACCGTGCAATCAATATCCCGTCTATGCCGTATCCCCACGTTAACTCAAACAGTGCCCACGTTAACTCAAACAGTACATTTTTGTAGAACTCTGTAATAATATACGAAAACAATTGTTTCCCCCAATAACTTAAATCGAATAATAAATTATTCGAATTTTATGAAGTTTCATCTACATTGATTCCATTGAATATTGATTGATTTGGTCTTATGTAATTTGGCAGCAACGAGGTTATATTCGAGGACGAGGAATCCAGTTTAAAATCGAATCTGAACAACTATACTGCGATCAAAGCGTTCCCACAGGAAGTCTAACCTGAGGTGTTGTGCTTCAAAGCAGTGCACGCTAGCCACTAGAACTAGATAAACAAGTAGGCCTCATAGCTTCGGGTTAGGTTTCTTAATAACTAAAAGAGTAAGTTTACCTGAAGTATGAAGTTTTCACACACACACACACACACACACACACACACACACATATATATATATATATATATATATATATATATATATATATATATATATATAATATGGACCTATGGCGAAAAGTGCATAGTGCATAGGCCTTATTCGGAATTCGGGAAACTGTGGATGGTAGACTTTATCAGCGTAAAGGAAGCCATACATACACAATCCAAAAGTGCACGTGTCATCAATTTTCAATAGGTGTACAGGGTATTTTCTACAGGTTGTAATTCTCAGATCGCGCCAAAGGATTTCGTGTTCATTGCTATCAACATTTACCTTTTTCCTACTTTGTACCAATAATAAAGTCAGAGCATATTACAAAATTCGATTGATGGCACGTCTGGGAATTTCACCCTGCAGGGAATACTGTGTACACCCTTGAACATTAATGAAATGTGCATTTTTGGACTGCGTATGCATGACTTCCTTTACGCTGATAAAGTCTACCATCCACAGTTTCCCGAATTCCGAATAAGGCCTCTTGTAATTTGGCTTTTTCGCGATTTTGGACAGCCCTAATTCTGAAATTATGAACTTTTCTCCACAGGTCCATATGAACTTTTCTCTTACTTCCATATGAGGAATCACCTCTTACAGTTTGTGGCTTCAGTTAATTACCTCTCTCTCTCTCTCTCTCTCTCTCTCTCTATATATATATATATATATATATATATATATATATATATATATATATATATATATATATATATGTGGCGTATTTACGATTTTCTTTCGGGGGGGGCTTTGCTAACTTTCGGGGAGGGTTTTGCCTGAAAATGTGAAAATTCTGCAAGATATTTCATATACTTTACTATAGTAAGTAAGATTTCGGGGGGGCTTAAGCCCGGAAGCCCCCCCTAAATACGCCACTGATATATATATATATATATATATATATATATCGGGTATCAACTTAAGAGGTGAGTCCTCTCTTCAAAATGAGCAGAATTATCACCAAATATGCGTCCTACAACGCGTTGTTTTAGAGATGTAAGCTGCTGAAAGTATGTCAAAATTAAATTCGGAGGCTTATATCTCAAACCCCATCCAACGTATTGGGGCTTAAAATTTTACTTACTCAGTCTTACCTACTCTATTTAAACATGTATGTTTTAAATCCCAGCAATGCGTTCACAAAAGATTCCCCAGAAGTATGGAGAGATTTTCACATAATCTGTCAAGAAAAAATTAGTCGAAGTGGGTATGAATGGACAAGTTTCCCCCACATGATAACAATAATTCCTTTGTATTAAGTTGATATCGCAAACAAATACAAAATGATCGACACTTTTATACCCTCTATGTGTGTTTGCATAATCATCAGGCACTGGTTGTAGTTAAGAGTCAAGTTGTGAATATGAAATGCAGTGAATATGCAACCGAAAATTGTGCAGTGATATCTGCAGTGTCTGCAGTGTATGTTAAGCACAACACATGAAACAAGATGTAACAAGATATTTAATACGTGCGGAAAGATATAATGAAAAACAAAACCAATTTGGAAACAAAAGCAATTGTCCTCACATATCAGATAGCAATAAGTGACAGGACTATAGTACTCGCGCCGAGTCGTAAAGTTTCGGCTCTAAACAATCATAGAAATGTTTTTCTTGAGCTCCGATACATCGGAAAATTTCGGTACATACAATTCTTGGAGCTGCTTCCCGTGCGCACACTTGGGGAAACGTCAAACAGCTGAAATTCACGAACAATGTTGCCAAACTTTGAAGACATAATAAACGAGTATTTTAAAAAAAATAATTAAAAATATCAATAATAACACTGCACAAAACTAACGGTGTAACAATTATTCTAAAATGGTGACCATAACAAGAATAGTAACAACGAACATATAACGTAACAAAACAACTTACAAAACGTGGCGCCAATCCGACAACACTGTACTCTCGGGAGATGTCTTCCTTGTAGCGCGAGAGACGATACTGTCAAAATTTGATGGGTGGGTTTTAACGACCGGAACACACCCTCGCGTTCCATTCAGTGATGAAATCCGTAGTTCTAGGTCAAGCTTCAAGACTCGGCGCGAATACTATAGTCGTTAAAGAGTGATTATCGAGAACTCTTCAGTCTTAAGTCAATGAAACTGGTAAAGGCAGGAAAACTGGAATATAATGATCATTGTATGTACAAAGTAACCCAAAACGTTCTTGCCGTTCTAGAGCTTTGATAAACAAAGAACAATACGTAGAATGGCATGCACCTTTTGGTATCGAAGTAATTTCCATCAACATTCAAAACCTTTTGCGAAAGTTCCTACAGCTGCACCATACCCTTTTGATAAAACATCTGATGTTTATGGAAATCCGTGAGTGCGTTCCGCAGTTGTGTCTCATTTGCGAAGGATCTCCCATGAAAGCGGTTGTTGAGGGTATGAGACAAGTAGTAATCCGTTGGCGTAAGGTCCGTCGAATATGGCACATAGTACAGTATCTCGTAGCCAAGTTTTTGAATGGCATCCTGGGTCCTCTTTACTACATGTGGCTTGGTATTATCGTGCAAGAATAGCACACCCTTGAAGTCCACGGAAAGCACGATGGTGCTGGATAACATATGTAAAATCAAAAATGAGGTGAGAACTGATGTCATTACAATATCAGCCATAAAATGCGCTTACCACTAGTGGAAAATGGCGGTCTTCAACATTATGTTGTATAACATTAAGGCACCCATAGGTGAAATGATACAAAGCATTGCGCAATGGAAAAGACGATGCAATACAGGAAATTAAACTCGTACTTAATTTACTGATGTATCTTACTCTTCACAAAATACTACCATTTTCTGTTGCAGACGAGGGATCGTCATGTCTTTCCCGAATTCTTGTAATCCCTTAATATCGCCGTAGAAGATTCATTTCGTTTTCAACTCGTGTTTCAATTATGGCTTCTGAGGGGAAAAAACTAATTTACCTGCTTAAAAACCATAGAATGTAAGGTGGCATGAATTGCAATTTGTGTTTCAATTGTGTCTTGAATATGATTCAAATTTACAAATGCTTCTTACATTTCCTGTAACCCAATTATCATTAAACAATCTTCTTCAAAACTTAAATACATAAAAACTAGCCTCCGTCCAAGACTTACTCATGAACATCTGGAATCTTTATATTTGTTAATTTTTTAGACATTTTAGTGAAAATCGACAACACTATCATTGACAAAATGTGTGAGAGGAGCACAGAATTCGGAAGACTTCGGCAGGCTTAAGTTATTTTGTAACTAGCTGAAAATGCCCATTCTTCGCATGGGGGCTGTATTTGGAAGTCTACGCCTATGGGAATAACTCCATTCATCTCAGCGACAGCGAAAACTATGGATTTGACACTAATATCGCTCATTTTAGATTATTTTTTTACATATCTTGGTACCCTTCCCCATAGGTGACCTCCGGCCCGCATACAATGGTATCTGAATTTGAAACTCATCGCTAATGGAAGTGTCACCATTGAACTCAGCGATCGCGGAAACTATGATTTGACACTAATATTGGTCATTTTTGATTATTTTTACATGTATCGTTATCTCCCCCGGTAATCCCCTGCACGCAAGCGAATGGGGCGTATTTGGAAGTTAATGCGATCGGAGTTTCACCATTGATTACAGCGACTTGCGAAAACTATGAATTTGGTACTAATATCAGTCAGTTTCCACTACTTATACATGTCCCGGCAAACGACCCCCTGGTTCGAATTATAAAAACAACGGTTCGTCTTAGTCTGGGGCCTGGACCAAGGTACCCCTGACCAAAATTTGGTAGCTCTCGGTCCAGTAATTTGATCCCCCAAGCCGCACAGACACACAAACAAACTCTTTATTTTATTTATGTAGGCTTTGCCTGTAAATATAAATAGAAAGAAGATCCATTTTTTCTAAGGTAAGGTTTCTTCTTGATATTAATGTACCTAGGTATATAAATATTAAAGAAAAAGCCAATTACACTATAGTTTGAGGTATCTTTATTGCAATATTCTCTCTTCTAGTTAAAACCACAATATGAGACCTTTCTACAAATTTTCATCACCAAATTTCATGGTACCAACTAATTGGAATGTCACTCTTTCAACATCTATGCCACTGCTCTTTTCATGGATCCAGTCCACCCTTGGCCTAGAACTTCGTGCACCCGTGTTAATCTATAATTTTAAATGTTTTTATGTGAGAATTAATTCCTCTAAGATTTTTGCTGTTATTTTCGAACACCCTGCACAGTAATGTCAATAGAATTCTATGTTAGAATACTAAAAAGGAAGTATTGCGTTGGTGATGCAAACAACGTCACCATTGGCGAGGGTATTTATTTTCTTAGTAAATGCGTATGCATTTGGTATTAATATTCGTTTCCAGCTTCATAGTTTTATTAATACCTTGTGTTTGTACATCCACAAGATTATATGTGGGAGTTTAATTACTTGCAAACTCAAGTAATAGACACATATTGATCATTCCTGTGCATGTAAAATATTATTTTATAATAAAATTTATTCGTGAAGTCGATTTTAGGGACATGTCAATTATTCATCTGAATACACATATATAAATAAAGTGACTATGTTTGTGAATTAATAACTCTTGAACCAGTCGACCGATCTCGATCAAATTTTCAACATAGATGAGGATCGGGTCTGGGATGGATTTTATCATTTCACTTTTTGGGTGCAACTTTGGGGAGAAAGAATGGATATATTTTAAAAAAAAAACAATCGAAAATCACCGATATTAGTGTCAAATCCATAGTTTTGGGGTCGCTGAGATGAACAGTGACACTTCCGATGCAGTTTAAATCCAAATTCAGCCCCATTAGTACTCCTAACGTGGGGGATGCTGGTATGTAAAAATAATTGAAAATGACTGATATTAAAGGCGAATTCATAGTTTTTGGGGTCCCTAAGTTGATTAGTGACAGTTTTGGTGCCCTTTATGCAGGGGTAAAAGTGGATCTGAAAAGGTAGGGGGACGCATGACGTTACGTCGTCCCACATTTCCTATCTTTGGCTATTGCATTTTTTTAGTTTGCGTAGATCATCTTTAGCGACATCCCTCGTTGCGTTGAGCATTGGAGACATCTCTACTCATATTAAAGGTTAAAAGGCACTATAAAATATTGCGTTGGCAAGCGACAAACAGTAAATGACCCACTCTACATACGTTTTACCAACGCTTAATTACTTACTTGGTTACGTTAAAGGAAATGACTGTTCCAGTAACATCCCTTTATTAAAAATAATTAGGCCACTCATTTAGATACCAAACCTTTAAATGGGGGCGCGGTGGCTCAGTGGTAAAGCATTCACCTCCGGTGCTTGGGGTCCCTGGTTCGGTCTAAGCTTGCGCCATGTGGACATTGTGGTGGACAAACACCGTGCTCGTGGGTTTTCTCGGGCTTCTCCCGTTTCCTCCCACTCTCTTCATCCCACCATTTCATTCATTTCTCATCATCACCGTCTCCTTTAGCCTAACCGGCATAACTGTGTGACGTAAAACTGAAAGATTTCATTTTCATTTTCAAACCTGTAAATTTCATATACTTTCAAATCAAGAAAAGCATGGCTATATTTAAAGAGTATTCTTGAATCCGACTGTTACTCTTAAAACAAGATGAAGTTTCTTCGGGGCAATATGATCAGTGTACACGACTTCTGCGCTCACTCGCAGGCGGAATCAGGCCCGTATCCAGGGGGGTCTAGGAGGGCCGCCCCCCTAAATTTTTGCTGCCCCCTAAAACTTTCATGGTAGATTTGCAAATGAACTATAATTTAGTGATGAACTATTATATGGTTGGATCAGGCCCCAATAACTTCAGCCGGGTCCCCTCTACATTTTTGGGCTGGCTACCGGCCTGGGTGGAATTTTATGTTAAGTTTAAGTCCATGTCTCATATCGTCGCATGAGAACCAGAGGAACGTAACTCCAAAAATGCGGTTTTCGGTTTGTTCATATTTGGAGATAATTTTGAAAGCCCCACTTGGTGTAAATGGAACGTAACGCCATCTGTTCTTCTTGTCGATTATCTGTTGTAATGTAGCTCAATTACCATCTTATTAAAAACACATCTTTCTAAGTAAATAATGTTTTTCTTCTCTCGCCTGTAAACCTACGAAAATGGAGTTATGTCCCTCTGGTTCTCATGCGGCGATATAGCCTCTGAGGTGAAAAGCACTGTAATCACCAATCCAACGAAAAAAGAGATTATGATATAAATGAAGTTGAATAGAATTTCTTGTCCTTATAAAACTAACCTTTGCAACAGACTGTTCTAGAAGGATACAACTGCCAACGTGTGGTTGCACCTATTTCGTTTGTTGATTTACACTTCAGCGCAGATGCTATATGAGACGTTGACCTGCAATTTAACATGATATTTAACTACTTAATCTTCCGCCGGGAATCAAACCTAGATTTCCAGTGTCAAAGATTCGTACACTAATCATATAGTCATGTAGAAACTTGGTTGCATGTCGCGTGACCAAACATACAGAAAAATAGTTTCGTAGTTCTTTTCCCAAACTTACCAAATTTACATAGATACTCAAGAAGGATATTTTTCTGAAAATTTGTCTGATTATTGACTTATTTGAGATTTAAGTTTCTGTGTGTGTGTGTGTGCAACACAATAAATTGAAACACTGCACATACATACTAGCAGTTACGGGAGCAAATATCCACGTCGCCAACACATCCAATCTTTCCCTCACTAAATCTACCATGCACAGACAGGTCAGAATGACCACATATCTATCTCATCATCATAACGACGTCCACCCATCAGCTACTTTCCAGACTCTCATCAACTACCTGCTAGTCCATCAGCGGTAGTCGGGATTGAGAGGGGAGGCGAGAATATGTAAATGAAAGGGTAACGTAATGAAGGGAACCGGTCAAAACCCCCACAGCCAAAACACCCACACTCAAGAAATGTCAAAACGCCCACACGATCGGTCATAACCCCCACACAAATGGACAAATCCCCCAAACACACGAACGGTCAAAACCCCCACAGCCAAAACCCCCACACTCAAGAAATGTCAAAACGCCCACACGATCGGTCATAACCCCCACATAAATGGACAAATCCCCCAAACGCACGAACGGTCAAAACCCCCACAGCCAAAACCCCCACACTCAAGAAATGTCAAAACGCCCACACGATCGGTCAAAACCCCCACACAAATGGACAAAACAGCCACACATAGCAACGGTCACAATCCCCACATAAATGGACAAAACCCCCACACAAATTGACAAAACTCCCACACAATCGGTCAAATCTCCCACACTCTGAAATGATCCTGGTTGTATGTCTTGCCCTTGTACTTTTTAATAACATTTTTTATTCCACTTAAACCGATGTTGCAACTATTCTTCTTGCACTGTTTTGTAATGACAGAAACACTAAGGTGGGCGTCGTAAAGAGCCGCAACAAAGACGTGCAATCACGGTATTTTCAGAGTGTGGGGGATTTGTCCATTTGTGTGGGGGTTTTGTCCATTTATGTGGAGATTGTGACCGTTGCTATGTGTGGGAGTTTTGTCCATTTGTGTGGGGGTTTTGACCGATCGTGTGGGCGTTTTGACATTTCTTGAGTGTGGGGGTTTTGGCTGTGGGGGTTTTGACCGTTCGTGCGTTTGGGGGATTTGTCCATTTGTGTGGGGGTTATGACCGATCGTGTGGGCGTTTTGACATTTCTTGAGTGTGGGGGTTTTGGCTGTGGGGGTTTTGACCGTTCGTGCGTTTGGGGGATTTGTCCATTTGTGTGGGGGTTATGACCGATCGTGTGGGCGTTTTGACATTTCTTGAGTGTGGGGGTTTTGGGTGTGGGGGTTTTGACCTAGACCCGTAATGAATGGTAAATGATTTACCCTCTGACCTTCACCCCTTTGGATGAAAGCGGAGTTTCCACTACTATGCCCCAGCTCGCGCCGTGTGGACTTTGTGGTGGACAAACATCGTGCTCGTGTGTTTTCTCGAGGTCCTCCCGTTTCCTCCCACTCTTCATTCCACCATTTCACTCATCTCTCATCATCACCGTCTCCTTTAGCCTAACCGGCATATGCGTGGGACGTAAAACTTAAAGATTTCATTTTATTTTTTCCACTAATATGTATACCAACAGGGATGGAGCTACTACTCAGTTCAATGATTTTAAATGTATGTTACCTTTTCAGCCGCTTGGTTCCTTATTGTAGGAAGTACACATGACTTGTTTTCTATTACAGTATGTTTTGGACCAAGTCTTCGAAGGAATTGTTGTTAAAATAAATAAATTGTTTTTCTTATATCCAATAAGGTTCGAAGCGAGTACTTGTTGTTACTAAATTAGATTGTATAATAACTGTGTTAATTGTGTTATGTTATATTTGTGCTACCAATTTGTAATAAATTACACCTCATAGCGTGCCTTAACCAACCTACATCAGAATTCTGTAACACAGTGCTATTCAACTCTTTTTTTTGTTCAAAAGATCCAATATATTTCAGGCAAAAATTTTCATGTAGGCCTTATATCTCGAGAACTACATATAGCGTAGCCAAACCAAAACTAATAATTCACTCAGTATGGTGTGCTTATTCCGCAAAAAATACAAAAACTCGATTTAGGGATAATTCCAAATGGTTGTGTCCCTTGATCCACAAAATTCAATATACTTCACAATCAAACTTTTTTTGTACGCCTTATATCTGGAGAACTACATATAGTGTAGCTAAACCAAAACTAACAATTTACTAGGCATGGTATGTTTATTCCGTAAAAAATGTGAAAACTTGATTTAGGGGCCTTTCAAAAATTTTGTGTCGCCTGATCCAAAAAATTCAATATATTTATTTCAATAAAAAATGTTCTTGTACTAGTGCTCTCAAACGGGTCGGGTTGTCGGGTCAGGCTAATCGGGTCGGGTTAGTCGGGTCAGTTCGGGTCGGGTTGTCGGGTCGGGTTATTCGGGTCGGGTTGTCGGGTCGGGTTATCGGGTCGGGTCACTCGGGTCGGGTTATCGGGTCAGTTCACTTTGGTCAACTGAGTTTAGGTTGAGTTTAAACTCGGCTGGAGTCGAAAGTTGCTGTTTTTCACTAGCTGCCTAATTAAAAATAGCAATGTTCAATTAATTTTATAGAAACCATAAATCTATTTTGAACACTTGCAGCTAGTGTTTTTATGATAAATGCTTATTTTTCTACTTGTGTTTACTTTAATTTTTAAATGTGGAAGATTGATTTTACCAATCGACTGCAAGATTAATATCTACGCCAATATGGAGTCTGAATTTAGAACAAAACTAGAAGTTGTTTAAGCAACGCCAAAAGAGAGATTGGATATGGACGACCAAGCCCAAGCAGGGCCGCGGTGGCTCAGTGGTAGAGAATTCATCTCTGGTGCATGGTGTCCAGTAGCGTAGCTAGAGTTTTTTTCAGGGGGGGGGGCAATGAAGGGCCCAAGAGGAATTTGAGGGGGACATCATGGGACATCAATATATATATATATAATGTGTGTGTGTGTGTGTGTATTCAAGGTGAATGTTTCCATCTTTATTGTTCATGATTTTACTCTTTGGAAAACAGTGAAAATATAAGAATTTAGTACCTCAAACAACTAGGATTCACTAACGCAATTGATTTCTAATATAAGAAAATAGTTATTTAATCATGGTGTTTAAAATATGTGTAGCTGGTTGACTTAAGTGGAAGTAAATACACTTTTACAGGTAAAGAAAATAACTTATAGGTTCATGCCTCTACTTGAAGAGGATCTTTCTATTCGTGTGGGCAGCAGCAAATATATCCACAACTTGTTAAAGATCTAACGATTTAGCAATTTTCTTCTCAATATAAAGTAACACTAAGTTTTTCAACCTATCATGAATCATTGACTTGCGTATACAAGTCTTTAATCTTTTCAAAGAAGAGAATGACCTTTCACATGTAGCACTAGAAACTGATATAATCACAGAGATGATACCTAGCTTGTAGGTTTCTAGAAATGCGTTTTTGTAGACACAAAGAAGATCAACGAAATTCGTTAAGGAATCAGGTTTTGTTTTCTTCTCGTCTTCATACAATTTAATTGTTAGAGCAACCCACATTATGCTTTATTTCTTGTTTAATTATGCTTTTTTTTAAATTATGCTTTATTGTTAATTTCAATGATTATTTTACATTAATCGTGTATAATGTATATTTATTATACATCAAATATTCTAAATATCTTGATCTATTTATTGATATTTTTTTTTTGCAACTAGTTTCTCTCATATTTAATGAACTTTCTACTTAATTCATTGTAAAGAGATGTGATTTGCTCGAATAATTTTTTTCTATCATTTGTGTGCGCCTTACAGGTACATACGTATATACAGAAAGGGAAAGTAAAAGATGCCACCAAAAAGTACAGAAAGTGCTTAAGTTCAAAAAGTAAACATAACAATACAGTCATGACGCCAGAGGGGGGCAATGGGGGCGAGCGCCCCCCTAGTAGCTACTTCTGCCCCCCTGACTGCCACCTAGACTGCCCCCAGACTCGTACAATCTTTAAACATTCTTCATGTAATATTATATATCAGTATCATAACCAATCTCATTGACAAATTGTAGTCTACTTTCCATGAATTTACTATGTGGCAGATTAATCCTCAAGCTTTCTTCTTTGAGCGTCTGGGTATGCACGCATATTTCTGTTTTCTAATTTAGCCCCTTTTGAGGTAAATTTTAGTTATACTTCTTTCTTATGATTTTTAATAATTGTGCCTAGCGAACAATAGTAGATTTGGTCGACTTGTTTTCTTCTCATTGGATCAACTTCGATTGGAAACAAAAGAAAGGTAAAACCAGTTACGTAACTTGTTTGTATTTGTCCAGGTTTGAAGTTTTCAGTTTCATATTTTGTTTTATTTAAAACTTCTTTTTTCTGAAACATTATTCTCGGCTTCCAATATTCAGAGGATGTGCTTATAACAGCTTAGTTTGCAACTACCAGGGCTTAATTTTTTGAAGGAGATAAAAAAAGTTGTGTTTTCCCTTCCTGCAAATGATAATAATAAAATTATGGAATGAAATTGATTCCCAATAAAATGTATTGTCAGAATGCTGATCTTTAGTTAGTAATTGGTTTATACTAGTGCTCCTTTACTTATTTTGTTTCAAAGTACTGACGTGACGTCTACCATGTTGACTAGGAACTGCTAAAAAATTCGTAGCCCAACCCAGAAGGAGTGCACGTGGATTGGTGAAGTTTTACTTCTTCTCTTCCCCCGAGAGTCAATATACTACCTTGTACAGTGCTCCAGCTTTTGCAGAAAAGTTAAAAATAATCTAGATTTCCTCGCACCACTGTTCGTAGCACTACCCCTATCAGATCTAAAATGGCGTCTTTCAAGTGTTATTTAAGTTTGGGAAATAAGTACACGTAATAGTTAGACGGAGCTAAATCTGCGGAATAAGAATGATGATCTAGACATTGAAATCCTAGATTATGCAATGTCAGTTATGTCCGCAGGGGCTTGATGGACAGGTGTATTCTCCTGAAGGAACAGAATTCCTTTCTTTTCATTTTCCGCAGCGTTGAACTTTGAATTTTTCTTTCAGTTTTGTAAGTAATGTAGAGATTCTAGATTAAATATCTGACAATTGAGGAGGTAGTCTACCACTCCATACTTATACCAGAAGAATGTTCCAAACAGTTTCTCAACCTACTTCTGTGTCTTGAACTTCTTGGGGCGATGGAGAAATGAGTGCTACTACTCCATTGACTGTTGTTCCGATTCAGGATCATAGTGGTACAACCATATTTCATCTATGGTTACTATTCGTCAGCGAAATTGATCAGCATTACGGTCAAATTGGAAGAATACTTCTCTTAATGCCGTTACCCTTTTATTCTCCTGACATATGTTTTGGGAACCCATTATGCCGAGAACTTGCGCATACCCAAGCCATTCTGAATTATGCTACCGACGAGTTTCAAAGAAATGCCCAGAATCTCTGACACAAGTTTTGCTGAGAAGTTAAAAACTGAGAAAGCGGGGTGCAGACCTCAGACTATAATAAATATAAATAGCTTAAATTATTTTTGTCACACAAAAACTGGGGTGGCCTAGTCCCTCCGGCCCCGGGCTATATCCACCACTAGCTGAAATGCTGCAATTTTCAAGAATAATGTCACAAATTGCATCCATGATTCCAGGAACAGTCATTGCTTTTAATCATCCTGGATGTAAAGCATAATTTGTTGAGAAATTGCTACGTTTATACTAAGCCACTTACTTCTTCACCACTATATATAACGGAGGAGAGTCCCGTGGTGTTTCACTGATTTCCTAATTAATTTACTTCGGTGACTTTCCTTGGTGGAACAAAAATGTTATAACAGTAAGGATCTGGATGTTCGTGAAATTATCTGTTTGGGCACACATAATCACTTCAGAGGCCTGAGAAACAATAAGAATTTCATTATTAATATGAAAATTTATATTTGTACATACAGAGATATGTTTTTCTAAACTACGGTTTCATTTTTCTATATATATATATATATAGAGAGAGAGAGATACGTAGCATATAGGCGAATGTGTTACTTGTAGCATATGCGAAAGTAATTCAATTTATGTTTAGGCTTCAAAAGTTTCATTGAAAAATATTTCATGTGCAGACGTTACTTATTTGTTAGTTACAAATTTTATTTGAAATAAGTTTAATTTATAATCATATAGATCTAACATAAAAACAACAACGAAATACACAATGTAATATAAAATAAGTCAAACGTAATAAATATGTCATTTTTGGTATGGCAAATAGCCGCCCCCCGAAAATGTATCTGCCCCTCCTTTGCCCCCCTAAGAACTTAAAGCTGGCGTCGTCACTGTAACAATATAGTATGGAGTTCTTGCATACTATTCATTGTTGGCGGAAAAATTTATTCTTTTACTTTCTTTTCTCCACATCAAAGGATTACACCGAAAAGTTTACAGAAATGAAAATAAGCTTTTCATTGTTGCATTGTTATGTTCTCAATGATTTTGCTTTGTAAATATTGGCTTTAAAAAAATATTAACACAGTATGTTAAACTTTCAGTTAAAGAGAATTTTCCAAGAATTGTGCTATATATTTTAAATTATGCTTTATGCTTTATTTTCTAAAATTATGCTTTTAAAACTAGTTTCCCAATGTGAGTGCATTTTGGCGTTCACCCAGTGTCGTGACCATAGTGCTCTCAAACGGGTCGGGTTGACTCGACCCGACCCGACCCGACTCGGATCGGGTCAGTTCGGGTCGGGTCAGTCGTGTCAGTTCGGGTCGGGTTGTCGGGTCAGGCTACTCGGGTCGGGTTGTCGGGTCAGGTCAGTCGGGTCAGCTCGGGTCGGGTTGTCGGGTTGGGTTATTCGGGTCGGGTTGTCGGGTCGGGTCAATCGGGTCAGCTCGGGTCGGGTTGTCGGGTCGGGTCAATCGGGTCAGCTCGGGTCGGGTTATTCGGGTCGGGTCAACCGGGTCAGCTCGGGTCGGGTGATCGGGTCAGGTCAATCAGATCGGATCACGGTTCGGGTCAGTAAATTCGGGTCACGGGTCGGGTCGGGTCGGTCTTCAACCCGACCCGACTCGATCCGTTGAGAGCACTATCTTGTACGCCCCATATCTTGAGAACTACAAATAGTGTAGCCAAACCAAAACTAATAATTTACTCAGTATGGTGTGCTTATTTCGTAAAAAAAAAAATATATATATAAAAATTGGATTTAAGGGCCGTTTAAAAATTTTGTGGCTACTGATCTAAAAAAAATCAATATATTTAATTCAGTCAAACATTGTGTAATCCTTGTATCTTGAGAACTACATATAGTGTAGGCAAACCGAAACTTTCACTTAACTCAGTATAATGTGCATATTCCGTAAAAAATTAAAAAAAAAAAAAAAAGATTTAGGAGCCGTTCCTAACGTTTGTGACTTCTGATCCAGAAACTAATTTTTTGGACTAGGTCGCAATCTTTTGATGCAATTTTTGGATCATTCCTTAAATTCTTTGCTAAGATAACAATCTTTTGATCCATTTTTTTGATCATTCCTAGAATTCTTGTTCTCACATACCCCTAGACAAAGTTCGCCATCCAATTGTTTACCCCTGAAGTTGTTTAAAAGAAATTAAATCGAAATGAATCTATGAAACTTAATACACATGTTCTGTTGATAAAAAAAGGTGACAAATAGAGACCCAACCACTGATTGAACAATCATTGTGCCAATCAAAAGACGATTTATAGGTGGATACATTGCACATCCGAAAAAACATAGCATGGGAAATTTCAAAAACATGAGGAAAACATCTATTCTACTGAAGGGGATTGATTATTTTTATGATTGATTTTCATGACTGACTAACATGACTGATTTTCTACTCATCCATCCTGATAGTTCGCACACTGAGGACAACGTTAACAATTCAAGAACTAAGAGTAATTTTAGAACTAACTTGTTAATGATACGACTGAGCCAGTGTTTGTAGGTTTCCTTATGAAAATTTCCCTCAGCTCACTCAAAAGTTTCCCTTTTCTTATCAATTTTTTTCTAGCTTGATGAGTGTTCAATTCCTATAACAGAAGTTATATGAAAAGATGAATTTAGATACATTAAAGGAAGTGCCAACCACATTTGTTTTGTTCATTTGCTTTTTGCTTGTATTTTTTTACTTTTTATTTCATTTTTTAAAAGAAGAATACACACAAATACACCCAGTCAGCAATGGTTGCAAATTATGCTACTTTGAACACAAACACAAACAAACATAACTATTGCCATTGTATTGATTTATTTCTGAAGAACCAAGAAAAATTTAACCATTTGTATTGGTTCATTACTCAGACCGAGAATTTCTCTGGATTTTCACGTTTTATCGAAAAATTTCCCTTTTCCTTTTTGCTAAATTAATCTACAAAATTTCCCTAGATTAGGGAAATTTCCCTGAAACTACGAACACTGAACTGACCTTCTTTCTGGGACGCCAACCCTCGATTCTTGGTCAAATCTTCGAGAGTAATTCTTACCTTGGAACAATAGTAAACGATGTCCCTTGAAGGATTTTGAAAGAAAATCCGAAACGATTTTTGAGTAAGATGATTGCATAGTTGACAGTGTTATTTCCCCAAATAGTATTTTTTATATAACATCACCGCTTTTACTGAAATATTTGATTTTCTCGAAGTGTACCTTATTATTATTAAGTTGATAAACCTTAGACTTATCTTTGGATAGTTATTAAATATTTTATTACAAAGTGAGCTAGATTTTTTGAATAAGATAATGATACTGATATGTTGTAATTGAAATTTGAAACATAAAAAAGTGATAGAAGTATTTGCACGTAATCTTGGAAATAAATGTGTTGTAAAAATAATTGGTAAGTTTCCACTATCATAAGGTGTGAAGTATGCCTGCCTTTCCACGTCAATATAAAAATGATTTTTAGCTAACGTTAAATCAGAGGCACTAATACTCGTAGACAAAATTCTAGTAGGACCACCATTATTTAGAAAAAAAAGGTTAATCTGCTAATGCTGTCAGAAAAAAAATTCAGACATATCAGTACAGTTTGATACCCAAAACATACCATGAACATTAAACAGAATGCATATATATATATATATATATATATATATATATATATATATATATATATATATATATATATATATATATGTGTGTGTGTGTGTGTGTGTGTGTTTGTGTGTGTTGTCTATGTTTACGCATAACTTCGACTAGAGTCCACTGATTTTGATAAATTTTGTTTTTTAAAGAGCATACTTTCTGGTAGTCCTATATATATTTCATGAGGATTTAATTATCGTCTTTCCAGCTAGACCATGATACACTTCAATGAATGTGGTGTGATAACTCTAACTAGCCAACTTTAATATATATATGCTAAGACAGAAATTCGACAAAGGTGCAGCGAGTTTGTTGATTATTCTTTCCTTTGAAAAAGTATTTTTTTTCTTGTTACACCGTGTAGACTTCTAGCAATAATCTTCAGAGCCAGACTATAAAAATCACCAATGACTGACAGTGTTAATATCGTTGTCTGCATACTCAGTCGTAATTTCAACTTAGATCAAATCGATTTTGATTATTTTATTTTACTTTCAAGGGGGAACCTTGCTCGTAGATTCCTAATAAATGTTATCATCAATTATTGAAAGGCTTTGAAATTAGACTATGACTTCTCAATAAATGATACTGTTAATACATTGTATATGTTGACATAAATTCTGTAGATATATGCCGGGACGTACGCAATGGTGGGTTATGAGCGTCTTAATGCGTCTTTGAAATCTATTTTGTCTGTAAATGTAACCTAGATTCAGGAGTGATTTTACAAATTTTAATATAATTTATCTTCAAATAGAATTCAGAGCATCCGAATCCAAAATAAAGTGTTCCGTACGTGCTTACACACACACACACACACACACACAGACACACACACACATATATATATATATATTCGGGCAATCCAGTTTATGGGAAGTTAATATCATTCTTTTAATTTAGGCATCTAATTAAATTATTGGGGTAAAGATAAATTGGCAAAATTAAAAGAAAAATAACCAACGTCAAGAAGTCACTAAGAAAGAAGAAAAGCGCCGAAAAGTAGAAAATAATAATACTACTAGTAATAATAAAGCCATTAAAAGCAGATAATCACTCATTACAATTATCTATGGAACTCTATTAACTCTATTGTCCCAAGCCAAATAAATTAGAACCTAATGTAAAATTAGTTTTTATGATAATTTTATGAGGTAGTAATTTGTTTGGCTTGACAAAAAATTACTTTTTTTTTATATAGATATTGCTTCTGACTTATTTTATCTTTCCAAGGGCTTAATTATTACTTTTTGCTTTTTGAGCATTTTATTATTTTTTACGTTTTAGGACTTCTATTGAAGTCAGTTGTTATTGTTTATTTTAAAGTTATTATTATTTTTACAAACACAGATTAAACAAGCCGAAGTTAACCAAATTTAGAAGCTCCCGGCTTACGAAACTGTGGGAAACAGCTCCTGTTGTCGTTCTGAGCCTATCTTAGGCCGAGATCGAAAACAAAATGTAAAAAGTTTTATATCTTAAACTATGGGCTACTTACCCACCAAATTACATTCAGATCCGGCCAGTAGTTATCGAGAAATAACGTACCACATAAAAATAGAGGCAAGCTAACCGAGTCTGTCTCTGGCCAAGCAATGTAGTCAAACACAACAATTGTTTATTCCTTAGATCATGGACTACTCACCCGAAAAATTTAGTTCAAATATTGCCCTAAGTTACTGAGAAATAAAGTATCACATAAAGGATGAACTGGATCTATCCCTCGACGAGCCCGGCCACCAAATATTACGATCTTCATTCCTTAGATAATAGGTTACTTCTCCATCGAATTACATTCCGATTCTATCAACAGTTACCAAGAAAGGCGAGTCGAGCCTGTCCATGGACAAACCTAGGCTACCCAAATAGAGCAATGTTCATTTCTTAGACCATCATCTTATGTACCCACTAAATTTGGTTCAGAACTTATCGTGAAACAAATTACCACATAAAAGCAGACGCGAGCCAAGCGTATACCTGACCGAAACGGCCAGAAAGTATTTCGATTTTTACTTCCTAGACAATAGGCTACTTCTCTACTTTATCAATAAATAAAGTAAAACATAGAATGTGAACCAAACTGAACCCGGCCACCAAACATAACAATTTTTATTCCTTAGATCATTGGCTTATTATCCACCAAATATGGTTCTCATATAGCCAATACTTATCAGTAGAGCAACCCAAAAGCATTAAAATCATAATAGCAATTTAGACATATGGTTGGTACCTGGAACATGGTCGTGGTTATTTAAGGGTCCAGAAGAAACATAATAAAAGAAATTTTAAAAGCATAATAAAGCATAATTTAAAATATGTAACACAATTCTTGGAAAATTTTGTTTAACTGCAAGTTTAACATATATACTATATTAATATTTTTTAAAACCAATGTTTACAAAGCAAAATCATCGAGAACATGCAACAATGAAAAGCTAATTTTTATTTCTGTAAACTTTTTGATGTAATCCTTTGATGTGGAGAAGAAAAGGAAATGAAGAAAAATTTTCCGCCAAAAATGAATAGTACACAAGAACTCCACTATATTGTTATGTGTACCTCTTGAACTGGAGCACTTCCTGTATTTTTTGGTGATATTTTTTACTTTCCCTTTCTGTATATATGCACCTCTAAGGTACACACAAGTGAAACAAATACTGACTCAAGTAAAGCATATCTCTTTACAATGCATTAAGTAGAAATTTCACTAAATATGAAAGAAACTGGTTGCATAAAATATTAATAAATAGATCAAGATATTTAGAATATTTAATGTATAGTAAATATTTTACATTATACACGATTAATATAAAACAACGACTGAAATTAACTTAAAGCATAATAAACCATAATTTGAAAAAAAAAGCATAATTACACAAAAAATAAAGCATAATGTGGGTTGCTCTACTTATCAGTACCACATACACAGAGTACACATACATACACCTGGAGTGAAACTACGTATAAAGTTCCGTATGTTTACGCGCGGAGTTCAAAACAGTATTATAACGCTTTTGTTTCTTAGGCCCTGTAATGATAAGTTGATGTTTTTAACGGAAATGTACTATACTTGTAGAGAATATATATATATATATATATATATATATATATATATATATATATATATATATATATATATATATATACAGGGTGACCGCGTGACTATGTTACAAAATTTAAGGTATGATTCCTGACACGGAAACAAGAAAAAAAAGTTCAAATAAACTTTTGTCCAGCGTACATAATTTCGGAGCTACAAGGTGCCGAAAGCGTGGGAAAATGACATTCAAAGCTCTATAGCTCGACTATGGTGAATGATAGAGCTAATGCGGCATGGTCACGTCAAAGACACCGAAGCTGCTGTATTCAAAAATGCTTAGGTCGAGATCGTGCTATTCGTGCACAAGGGATTCCCCAAAGGAGCGTAGGGATTCCCGGATAATCTGTCAAGAAAGATGGGTCGAAAAGGATACGGATGAATAGCTGTCCCAACTGCTAGCAATAATGCGCCTGTACTAAGTCGATATCTCGCACAAACACAAAATGGCGAACAGTTTTATACGTGCCATGTGTGGTTGCATAACGCGCACTAAAGAATAGTGGGAAAATAAAAAGGAAAACGTGAATAAATTGATACAAATTGTAAATACATGATAGTACACTGTCCTGTTCATTGTACGTATAGACGCGTTTAATAAAGGGAATAATCATGAAAAGTACTAAAATGTTGTAAAAGGATCACACTATTAAAGTCTTTCTTCCATGTATTGTTGTCATTGAAAACAAATAAACAAAACTGAGCGAAACAACCATAATGCAAAAGAGGTTGTTTCCTAAAAACAAAAGTCACAAGAATGGGAATAATGTCTTCAATCAACATTTTACAGCAGGATTGAATGCAGCCAAGAACACCATCAATTACCTGTAAATGAGACAAATCTCCCAATTATCCTACAATAGGTGATGGACATGGCGTCCCTCTACTTCAACACAGGCGTTACAGCGTCGCAGTAAGTTCTGACGCATCCGCTGTAACAACCCAGGAGCTGTTCTTATAGTATCACAGGCAGCGAGTATTCGTGCTAATAGTTCTTCTGCGTTGTCTATAGGCGTTTCATAGACAAGTGTTTTGACATGACCCCACAAGAAAAAAATCAAGTGGAGTCAAATCTGGGGAACGTGCAGGCCAATTACAAGGACCGCCTCTTCCAATCCATCTGTCACGAAACGTTTGATTTAAATACTCTCGAGCACTAGCCGAAAAGTGGGCTGGGCGCCATCATGTTGAAACCACATCCGTTGACGAACACCGAGAGGGACATCCTCTAATAACTCTGGAAGTATGTCTTGTAGGAATCTCGTATACACTGGTGCAGTTAATCGTGGTGGTAGTAAATATGGACCTATTATCTGATCACTGATAATACCCGCCCACATATTTATGGCGAATCGGTCTTGGTGACCCCTTTCCACAATTGCATAAGGATCTTCGTCTGCCCATACATGACTATTGTGACTATTAAATATCCCGTCTTTCGTAAAACAAGCTTCGTCGGTGAAAAGCACGTAGGAAGCAAACCGCGGATCAATTACAGAACGTTGGAGAAACCACTCACAAAACTGAACGCGAGGTTGAAAGTCAGTTGGACGTAAGGCCTGAACCCTCTGCGGATGATAGGGGTGTAACTGTTGCTCGTGTACTACTTTCCAAACAGTATCTTGTGCTACTCCCATTTCACGTGCTACTTTCCGGGTACTTACTGTTGGGTCTTGGGCGAAACGATCAAGCACTTGTTCTTCAAAGTCCGGAGTTCTTGTGGTTCTTCGTCTTCCTTGGTCGTAGTATTGAAGTTGTAAATTCCCCGTGTCTCGTAAGCGTTGAAAAAGTCTGGTAAACATAGTATGGGCTGGATGTCTTCTTTGTGGATACTTCAGTCGATATAACCTATCAGCTTCTCGACTGTTGCCATTTGCTTGACCGTATACAAATATCATGTCCGCAAGTTCTGCTATCGAATACTCCATTTGATCTCACATTCGAACAAGCAAAGCACAAACTACACTAAGGAATTCGTACGCTACGAACAAACCACATGAAGAATGACTTTCCACCTTCCACAACGCCTTCTAGTAGGGTTGTCTTATACTTTCCTTACCTTCGATTGTTTTCTACGACAGAAGGAAGAACAAATGTTTGTGATCGAACCTGAAAACTGTGGCGTAGTTCAGGTGATAACACCGTCTGTGAAAACAAAATATCTTCTAAACGATAACAATATGACGACATGTTAAGCATTCTAGACAAAATCTCGGAATCAGTCCTGCAAAACATCGGAAGCAGCGACTAAAACAAACGTCCTGATAAATTGTTTTTCCTTGTTCTTTTTCAATGTTCGGGTAACGCACATTACGGCTAATGATAATAAACGGATATTTTACTGTTGTTCTCTGGCAGTGGTCACATTAACATGGGATGGCGGAACAATCCCCCTCTCGTAAAAAGTATCCTCGGCTCGTATCATCAAATAAAATAAGATTTCTGCCTGGAAGAAAGCACCCATATCCCCCGGTTTTTCCCCTTAGTTTTACTTGCTTTCAATGACAAAACTACATGGAAGAAAACAATGTTAGTGTGATGTTTGTATAACATTTTAGTACTTTTCATGATTATTCCCTTTATTAAACGCGTCTATACGTACAATGAACAGGACAGTGTACTATCATGTATTTACAATTTGTATCAATTTATTCACGTTTTCCTTTTTATTTTCCCACTATTCTTTAGTGCGCGTTATGCAACCACACATGGCACGTATAAAACTGTTCGCCATTTTGTGTTTGTGCGAGATATCGACTTAGTACAGGCGCATTATTGCTAGCAGTTGGGACAGCTATTCATCCGTATCCTTTTCGACCCATCTTTCTTGACAGATTATCCGGGAATCCCTACGCTCCTTTGGGGAATCCCTTGTGCACGAATTGCACGATCTCGACCTAAGCATTTTTGAATACAGGAGCTTCGGTGTCTTTGACGTGACCATGCCGCATTAGCTCTATCATTCACCATAGTCGAGCTATAGAGCTTTGAATGTCATTTTCCCACGCTTTCGGCACCTTGTAGCTTCGAAATTATGTACGCTGGACAAAAGTTTATTTGAACTTTTTTTCTTGTTTCCGTGTCAGGAATCATACCTTAAATTTTGTAACATAGTCACGCGGTCACCCTGTATATATATATATCGGGCCGGATTTAGGGGGATGCAAAGGTGCACGTGCACCCCTCCCTTTGTTATAAATATACATTATCTAAAATGAGAAACTAGCAGTGAAAATAGCAACACATTCTGACACTTTCTGCCATCATGTTTCCGTTTGCAGCTTAAAAGAAAGCAAAGCTTTGCAAAAGCAATAGTTTAAGTTGATTTTCTAAAGGTTGAAGGAAAAGGATTCACGAAGCAAAACAATATAACATTTGTCAAGTAGGGAAGAAAACAGAATCCAGGAGGAGAGAAGAACATTTTTTCTTGCATATCACTTGCGACCCTCTTTAAAATACCCCCCCCCTTCGTTTTACGTTTCAGTGTTGTCAGGGATAATGAATATTGTCACATATCACTTTGAAGAGTTTCAGTATGATTGGTTATTTTGGTAGTTATTTGTGCGGTGTCACGTCAGAAGGGCCCGGACAAAAGGGCGAGGACAAAAAGGCCCGAGTCAAAACGGCCCCGCATCAAAAGGGCCCCGGTCATAAGGGCCCGAGTCAAAAGGGCCACGTCAAAAGGGCCCGGTTCAAAGGGCCCACGTCAAAAGGGCACGGGTCAAAAGGGCCCCGCGACAAAAGGGCCCGGATCATAAGGGCCCGAGTCAAAAGGGCCCCGCAACAAAAGGGCCCGAGTCAAAAGGGCCCCGGTCATAAGGGCCTGAGTCAAAAGGGCCCTGCGTCCATAGATGCCGGGTCAAAAGGGTCCCCGGCAAAAGGGCGCGAGTCAAAAAGGCCCTGAGCCAAAAGGGGCCCCGAGTCAAAAGGACCCCGCGATCAAAGGGCCTCACATCAAAAAAGCCTGAGATATAGCGTGAAAGGCATGAGAAATATAAAAATGCTTATTAGATTAAAAGTATTCAGTGGACACCACCTGCTTTGTGTTGAAAGAACGTACATGTGGATCTGTATACAGTGTTAGTCAAAGTTATTACGACAGCCCAGTTACGATTCATGTGAACAGAGAAAAGTGTTGCGGGTAGGTATTGATCAGTGCCGTGTCATGGTGCGGGTGAGCGGGGCAACGACCCTGGCTGCCGAAGTAAGGTGGCTCAAAATTCGGGAGTAAGAAATAAAAGGAAAGAAGGAAAGAAAGAGAAAGAGGAAAAATTACTTGGAATATTTTAGATCAATAGCAGATAGTGTTACTCGTGTTAGGAAAATCTATGTACACCCAACAACAAAAGTCTCTCCACCCTAAGTGCTCTAATTCCATAACTTGGGGTCCAGGTAATTTGCAGTTGTGAGAACGCCTGGACAGATGCAACCCAATTTACACGTAACTTTTCTCGACACTGACAACAGTTGGTAGCACTGAATCCAGTCTTTATGCAAGTAAAATTGTGAGTAGATGACGCACGAAACATTTCTCCATTCTGAGATGAACCTCTCTGGTTTAGAGCGTGTTGTCCAATGAACATCATATGTTAATCTCAATATTGTTGTGTATGTAATGTATTATTTCACTATATACTGTATATTCAAAGAAATAAAAGCACTGCTCACACATAAATCAGAAAATGCTTGAAAGTAGACGAAAATATCAAATCTAGAACAACTGCTGGAAATAAGTTAGTAAATGATTGCCTTCATTGAGAGACCTTCTCCAATTCTCCTCATTCCAATATTTTTTTCTTTCTGGAGGAGAGAAAATCTTGGTTGTCACACTGAGTATGTATTGAAATTGAAATTGAAGCATTTAAAAAGGTTAGAAAATGACCGGGATTTGAACGCGGGTCCGCCGAATATAAGTTCAATGCGCTAAAAACTTACTCACCTCGTCACTTCATCTTCCGCCTAAACTATTAGCTAGTTAAAAGCATTGCATGTAAGACTATACACAAAATACCCGTACTAATACTCGTATAAGGAGATGTTCCTTATGAGTGTCACAATGACTTTCTCGAGGTTTCCTTCTTTAACTCAAAAACAAGTGTTATAGACCTTCGTCAATGAGGAAAATATCGCGAAGCGTTCTCCAAGATGAGGCTACCTCATTGTTTTTAACTGGTCCCGATTTATATTACTGCAATTCTTCCTCACCGTGACTTCTGATTTCTAATGAAGAAAAGCCGGCAGACATTATTTTCGCATTCTTTGAATTGCATCAACACGTGTAGAAATAGTGTGTGCTATGTTTATGTAACATAGCTACTAGTTTATTTTCTTATCTTTGTATCAAGTGTGAAAGCAGAGAACTGCCATTTCAGTGACTCAGGTTCGAATCCCAGCGTGACAGTTATTTTTTCTTTATTCGAAGGTATTGTTTATGTAATTGATATTGTAATTCCGTTGTTATTATTATTATTATTATTTTGCGTATAACTGTATGAACTTCGATGGCAACTGTCGCCGAATATTAAAAAGTGAGTATGGTAGAACTATGAAATAAAGGAAAGAGGTGCGCGTAATTTTATCATAAAATTATGTGGCGCAACGAATTTTATCTTATCGTAAACGGTTATCGTCGAATATACACGGTTAAAGGAGCACTCTGTTGATCAAATTAATAGAAGTTCTAGACAAGTATTGACCACCGCCAGAAAAAAATACAGAGTAACTGCAAGTCGAGTACGTACTATTGCACAGGAGTATACTCAAAGACCTTTAGAGAACTATCTTCGTGGCTTGGTTCACAATTTTAATTTACAATCCACGCAAACAGTTTGAGACAAATGTCAATCGTATTTGGCATTTGAAAAGTTAAGCAAAATGATAATAAACTTATGTCCAATATAAGTTGGAAGAATTTCAAAACAGATTAAAGTAGCCAGAACTTTTCAATGTAAGTCCACATACTTTATATATCTGCGACTTGGGACTAAAAGGGCTAATGTCAACACGAAGTAGTTTGGAGTATATATACTATTCATATTAACATTTGCTTTTCTTGCAAAAGAAAATATCCATTTATAGGCGTTAAAATTTGACGAACATCTCATTTTTTTGCCAAAAAGTGACACTGGCCCTTTTAGACCTAATTTAATCGACAAGATATGAAGATTTTTCTTTCTAAGGATTCATGTTAAGTAAGTACTTTTCAAATATAATAAATGTAATATGTTTATCTCAAAAATAGTTTTTGTTAGTAATGTCTTTTTTCACTCTTTTTATCTTACTGTAAGGCTTTACGCAAGATTGGTACTTCTAAAATATAATGATCATAGTGTAATGTTAATCAAAGTCAAGTTGTTCAAAAAATATACTGTAATGTAAAATAATTATATACGTATAAAATCTGATCAGATGCAACAGAAAATACAAACAAATGCTATTTGTTTGTAATGTTTGTCATTTGTCTTTCAGCTGTTTTTAAATCCTTATTATAAGGCTTTGTGTTAGGTTAGCACCGTTAATATATAATAAGAATAATGTAACGAAGTCAAGTTGTTAATATTATATATATCTATATATATATAATTTGATGAGATTTAGTGGAGAAAATATATATAATAGTTTTCAGTAAGGATTTTTTGTTTATAATATACTTCTTGTTTCATTATTTTTTATTTGATTCCATGTCAGTAAGGCCTAGACAAAGAACGACGTGTACAGAAGGGGTCGTCCTCAATGCAATATCGTGTATCCTCTAGCAAGACTTCTGAATACCTTTGTAGTCCAATATTATTATTTACCACCTGTATTCCTAATTAAACCACAGTTCGTATTCAAAAAATATTTTGCATTCCTACTTTTAATTTAACATATCTCTTATATCATTCGTAATATTTCTAATTAAGAATGTAGTTTATTTCTGTCAGCAACTTCTGCACTTCTGTTCTTCGAAATAACATCCCATCAATGTGGGTTTTCATCGCTCCAATAGTGATAATTTTTTCGGTTCACCAGATCATATAAGGTAAATATCACTTCATCAAAGAATACCGGAGGGAGGGGCACGGTGGTTCAGTGGTAGAACGCTTAGCTCTGGTGTGCAGGACTACTGGTTCGATTCCCGGCCAAGTAAGGTTGTGGTGGACAATATTGTATAGGTGGGTTTTCCCGGGGTATCCTCGTTTCCTTTTGATTTCACCCGTTCTTTCATCATCATTCACTTGCTTTAATAATCGTCATCCTAAAGGGCATAATGTGGGACGTTAAACTGACAGTCTGAAAGGTACCAGAGAATACCATGTCATTTACGACAATATTGCTGTCATCGATATTTCATATCATTACTTCGCAAAACTCAATGCGGTGATCAAAGTCGTCTTCCGTTATTTCATGCACTAAACGCATTCTCCTAGGGTTTCAACTTATACCGCCTTATGCAGAGTCGTTTTGACGTATGATTAGCGTCATACTAAAGGTTTGACTACTGCAATTAGCATATGTTAATCGAACTCTTTAGTATGGTACTAATCATACTTCAGAATGACTTTACATATAGAGCATAGTGTACAAAAATTCATTGCGCTGAACTCTGGGAAACACCTAGCTTGTTAGCAACTCTGGTTATCAATGAATGCGGAATTTCCACAAAAGTTTGTAAATTAAAAGAAACTGCCAAATTGCTACATTGTTTCGGCCTTCCTGATTGCATGCGGTACCTTTCTGCAAAACATTCAATGGTCTCTTAGGCAGTTGACTTCGAAATTGGGTTATGGTCGGAAAATGTAGCATTAAATAACTGTTGTACCTCTGTATATGATCTCTTCCTATCCTATAACCGGTGTCACGTCAGAAGAGCCCGAACAAAAGGACGAGGACAGAAAGGCCTTAGTCAAAAGGGCTCCAGTCATAAGGGCCTGAGTCAAAAGGACCCTGATCAGAAGGGCCCCGGTCAAAAGGGCCCCCTAACAAAAAGGCCCCATGTCAAGAAATCTGAGATATAGCCTGCAAAACTTCAGAAGTATAAAAATACTTATTAGATGAAAAATATTACGTGGACATACCTGTTTATTTGTGTTGAAAGAACATACATGTGGAAAAAATATAGGGTTAGTAAAAATGTTACGACAGACCAGTAATAACGATACGCGTGGACGGAGGTAAAGTAAATATTGCAGATGGTGGATTCTGCGATATTTGATATCACACAATATCTTTTGAATGGAAAGAGGTGGGTTTGACACATCAATTTAGGCTAGAATTTTCCCACAGATGAGAAGAACTCATTTTTTAAAATCTATCTTCATTCGTTTGCGAGATAGGGTGCTACGTTTGACATTTGTATCTAGTAGACCAAAGTATCTGGACAGGCAAAGAGACACGTAGACGTAGGAAAGTAAAAGGTTGCAGGTTGATGCGAAAACTACACTGAGTGAGGGCGTGGACATAATGACAGCCATCCTAGATTCGCCATATTGGATATCACATAATATTTTTAAATGGAAAGGAGTATGTTTAGCACATCAATTTAGGATTGAATTTTCCTACAAACGAGAATATGATTCATTCTTTACCAATTTTCATTCTTTTACGAGGAAAGTGTGCCATGTTTGACATTAGTGTGTAGTAGACAAAAGTATCAGGACAATAAAATAATAATATGGCGGAGGAAAAGCAAATGTTGCAAGTGTGTGTTGTTGCAAAAACTACATTGAATGGGGATGTGGACACTGTTGATCACATAAATATTAAGATATTATTAAAAACTACTATGAAATGTCCTCCAAGTTAATACAGTTAGTATTTAATAGCAAACACACAATGATTTATAACTTTCTTTAAGCATTTCGGCATCGTTGTTACAATTTTCCTGGTGTAGTGTGGGGAAATATTGTTCCAATCTGTATGTAATGCTTTTCTCAAACCTTCTTTCACCGTAACTCGTATATATTGACCTTACGTTGCAATTCGCTTCAAAGATTCTCAATGGGATTAAAGCCGGTACTGTGTGGTGGGGTTTAGCGAACTTTTGGGCAGTTTTAAAGCAATCTTTTCTTTACAACATATACTTTGTTTGGGATCAATATCTTGATAAAATTAGAAGTCCTTCTAAGAACGTTAAGATATATTTCTTCTGTATTTTAAAGCAGGCTGGAAGTTCTTGACATTTATTTCTGTATTTACTTGTCGAAACACTATTATTCTACCATCATATTCATGCAGGTTTAACTTAAATTCGTCGATAAAAACATTCCCACCAGTTTTTGGGTTTATTTTCGAAAGCTCTAGAAAATTTAAGTATCTTATATTTCTTAATTTGGGTAATACATGGTTTCTTTCTAGCAATTCTACCATTATATCCTTCCCGTATTAACTCTACATGGTACAATACACTGACCAGAAGAAACATCGTTATCACCCACTACTATTTGAACGACGTTGTTGAGCTCTACCAAATATTCGGAACTGCACTTTAAAGCATTCTATTGCTTTATAGTCGTAAAGTAACAATTGATCACAAATATACTTACTATTAAAATACGTTATACATACGTGGTAACTTCTCAATGTTTTACAAACGTAAGCAAACGAACAGAAACGTTAAGAACACAATGAAGTACTATTTATTAGTTACCTGTCTAAATACTTTCTTCTACTAGAAACAAATGTCAAACTTAGCACACACTATCGCGTAAATGAATAGAGATCGGTAAAAAGTCGACTCAGTAAGGTATGCGCACGAGACGAGTCGAGACAGAATTTTCCTGAGAATATCCGAGTCGATACAGCTATTCCAATAGAAAAATGCACATTCTTCGAGTCGAGACATCACATTTACAGTACATTTTTGAGACGAGACAGCCTCAAATCTTGTCTCGTGCGCATCCCTAATTCAGATTATGGTTTGTAGCAAGATTCTAGCCTAAATTTATGTGACACAAGTACCTTTGTCTATTTGAAAATATTTTTTGGTATATAATATGCGGAATTCAAGTTGGGTGCCATGATCATTTAACGCAGTTTTAACACCAATACCAACCTGTTACATTTACTTTTCCTTTGTCCATTTATTTCTTTGTTACTGCCCTGTCATGATACTTTTTTTCTATTAGATACATATGCCAAACACCCTGTCTCATAAACAAATGGTAATGTGTCAAAAATGAGTTCACCTTCACATTTGTGGAAATATAAAGCCTAAACTGAAGTGTAAGATCATAGCCTTTTCCATTAAAAAATGTACGATCCGCAATATAGTGTAATTCAAAATGGCTTCCACGGTGACCAGACTCCAAGCCAATGCAGTTTTTGCAATAACACTAATTGCAACATTTGATTTTCCCCCGTCCACGCGTGTCGTTATTATTGTTCTGTCCCAATACTTTTGACTAACCCTGTATGGAGATCCACATGTATGTTCTTACACCAAAATTAAAGAAACGTTTTCAAGATAATATTATTCATATAATACGTATTTTTCTACTTTGATTCAGGGGCAGAAATTGAATTTTAGAACTAAGGGAACAGTCATTAATAGATAGTCTGATTGGGCTAGGTCTCGAGAATACAAACTTAGAGATATGATTTTCACTTTAGCATCCCTTTCAGCAGCGAGGCTGTATGAGATGTGGACCTACTGATTAACGTGGAATTCGAACCACATGAGATCCCGCCGGGAATCGAACCCGGGTCTTCCACGTCTACAAACTCAGAGAGACGCGGTTGAAAGCAAACTTTCATCGACAAACGACTTAAGCGATAGGGATTGTTGCAGAACAAACAGCAACCAAACAAAATTAAGATCACCATTCAAGTTTCCTTTTTGTCTCTAATAACCACTGATATTCTTCCTTCTATTAGACAATCACTTCTACTTACTAAGGTGGCACTATCCACTCGTGCATCTTTGATTTCCACTTCTGTTTTGATTTCAGGCTTTCTGGCCGTGGGACTATTTCTACCCGGGCTCTTTCCACTCAAGCCCTTTTTCGCGGGACCCTTTTGACATGAAGCTCTTTTGACTCGGGCCCTTTTCTCGAGGGGCCGTTTTGAGGGAGAGGCCCTTTAGACTCAGGTCCTTTTGTTGCGGTGCCCTTTTGACCCGGGCCCTTTTTTCGAAGGGCCCTTTTGACCGGGGCTCTTTTGACGCGGGGCCCTTTTGACCCGGGCCCTTTTGACGCAAGACCCTTTTGACGCGGGCCCCTTTTGACCCGGGCACTTTTGACGCAAGGCCCTTTTGACGCGGGGCCCTTTTGATCCGGGCTCTTTTGACCGGGGCCCTTTTGACCCGGGCCCTTTTGACCGGGGCCCTTTTGACGCAGGGCCCTTTTGACCCAGGGCCCTTTTGATCCGGGCCCTTTTGACGCGGGGCCGTTTTGACCGGGGCCCTTTTGACGCGGGGCCGTTTTGACTCGGGCCTTTCTGTCCTCGCCCTTTTGTCCGGGCCCTTCTGAAATGGAATCTATTTGTGCACCCTCCCTCAGACAATCCTGGATCCGGCCCTTGATATATATATATATATATATATATATAGAGAGAGAGAGAGAGAGAGAGAGAGATTTACAAAATAAAATGTTATGAAATTTAAAAGTACTCTTTCTATAAAATTCCTTTGGATAACCAAAAGTAGAGTGAGTCCTATCCAACAATATATATCGCGAAAATACTCTATTTTCTTAGGTAGATAATGTAGACAATATAGAATCAGAAAGTTTGTGCCCTAACGTATGTATAATGATAATCCTGTATACCAGTGATTCTTAAGCTTTTTGAGCCTGTGCCCCTTTCGGGGAATGTGATTGTCGTAAGCGCCACCATATGATCTTAATTCAATCCACCTACGTATGTACGAAACTGAACATAAGACAATTTGGAAACAGTCCAAAACAAGAACTAATTAAATTCTTCAATTCTTAAAATCAGCCTTGAAAAATCTGTATTATTATTATTTCTAAATAGATCTAAACATTGATAATTTGTAAAATGCAGAATGCCTTTCGTTCAATAACAAGAAAAAAAAAATAATAATAATATGTCATGAAATCTCAAACAGTCTCCAAATAGTCTATGGCTGTCTCCAATTGCTCGTGTTTATTTCAGCACCACCTTTGGAAACGAGAATGTCCTCTGAAGGCTTTAACGCTCATATTGAGAACCATTGCTCTATAGCAATCAGCAGTGTCTTTTAAAATATCCCTATACACACTGATTGCAATAATTTTGATGGGTCTGCAATGTGGGAGTCCAATGCTCATGTTCTGTTAAAAATTTATGATAACATGTGATACTGCTTAGAATATTTCGTTCATATAGAGGAAAAAGTAGTATTATTCGTAGGTATTGCTATAACTTTACATACATTGCGCTCCATAAAATAACTATCAAACTTTCTATTGATCTAAATAAAGGTATTTTGTTGGGTAGTTGTTATTCACTATTCCTTTTCAACATAAGCTGTACGAGCAGTGGCTCTACAGCTTAATATGGACTCTGAACAATGCAATACGTTCAAATTTCACGAGAATGTCATCGGATATCGAAGCCGGAACCAAAGGCAAACGCGCCAGACCACTAAACAAGTCGGGAGGGCTTAAAAAGGGTTGTAACTTGTAAGCTGGTAAGACATAGGAATGGGAAGATATATTGCTTACAAATATCTAAAAACTTTACTAGACACCTTTTCTTAAATTTGCTTTATGAATATCCATTAAACCTAATATTCCTGCATCGAATAAGATAAGAATAGAAAATTAAAAATGTGTTATTTATGAAACGTAGAGCAAGAGCAGGGATGCACCCACGTGGGTCCATCGGGTCTGAACTTCCCAAAAATCTTTATAACTGAACATTCTGCTTTTTGCTGACGATTGTAAGTTATACAGAGAAATATCGTGTCTCCATGACACAACTGCTCTACAGGAAGACATAAATTACCTTACAGGCTGGTGTGAAATGTGGCACTTGAAACTCAACAGTAAGAAATGTGACAGTATTACTATTACTTTGAAAAAGTCTCCTGTTCCCTCCACATACCATATCAACGATTCCCCTATCACACATTCTGCTAGTCATAATGATCTTGGTGTCATCTTTGATTCAAAACTCACATTCTCTGACCACATCTCCTCAATACTAAAGAATTCAATGCGCATGTTTGGACTTCTTTATCGATTCACCGAACTACGCACTGTTTCTTCATTAGCAACTTTTTATAAGACATTAATAGCGCCCAAGATCGAATACTGCTCTCCCATATGGGCCATGGCAGCACCTACACATCTCTCCAGACTTGATACTGTTCTCAATTTCTTCATCGCTATAGTCCGTTTTCGTGTTCCTGCACTTCGAATATTATCTAAGAAGGAACTCTTGCGACATCTTAATATTCAGACTCCTGAAGTACGCAGAACTATCTCTGACCTGAAATATCTACATAAAATAGATAATGGAAACTTAAGATCGGAAATATTACTTCAGGAACTATCCTTACGTGTCCCTTCCCGCATCACCCGGAATACCCACCTATTCCATCTTGCCCGTCCTAGGTTGGCTGTTATACAGAGGTCTCTTTTTTATAGAATACCAAACTGTTATAATCAAGTAACAACTGATGTGGACATATTTTCGAGCTACCCAGTGTTTGAAAGAGCAATTAAGCGAGCTTTGACGGAATAGTTTTACTCTTACACTCTTTTTCTATGTTGTTGTTATTGTTATCTTGTTTCTTTTCTTTTGTTAGCATGTCCCTGTGTAAAATGGCAAAGTTATGCTGTATCTGGGAATTTGTTCAATAAATAAATAAATAGATTTGAACACTTTCTCAATAAAACTATTCGTGTTTAACAGGGAAATGATTAATGTAGCATGAAAATTTGATCTTACGCTTCATGTGTTTCTTTCTCTTATAAAAACAATCTTGTTCTATCAGTTTTGTGTGAATGGAAGTATTTTACAATTACTTATCGTCTTTTCGGGTGAAGAATAATAGCCGTTTAATCTCTGTAGATGTAATGGCTTGTAGTGTTAGATCCTCCCAAAGCTTGGCTCCTGTCACCAACAATTTCTGGATGCGGGTCTGAGCAGGAGTAATACGTAGTTCCGTAAAATATTTCCAGTAATACAAAGTGATTCTCAGGAAAAATAAAGAAAGTCAGAACACCATTTCAAACCCTCAATTGGACACAGAATAACATTATGTTTTAAGTGAATTGTATTTTTCTTTTTTAGGAATTCTCATTTTATGATGGTACACTTTTGCTACCTTAGTCATCCGGATGAACTTTTTAAAGAAACATAAAAAGTATAATAAAAGTGATACATTGTTAGTTTGTGTTTTTTTGTGCTTTCACCCTTGTGTTTGTGTTTTCCGTATTACCAACCGATTATTTCGAGTTTGGATTTTGTATCACTTTTTTATGCTACATATCTGCTGAAGAGAAAACCGAAGTCTAATACAATCAAAAATGCACAATTAACATATAACCAAAGGAAAAAATACAATTCCCTACTGTTCCTCTGCATTAAAACATCAGTCTCTAATGAAGCAGCAATTGTTATTATATTTTTTCGCAGGCTTAGAAATTACCTTAGTTATGCACAGGCATAGGATGAAACAATACGAGAGTTTCGAAAATCTATTACCTTCGGATGTTAATATGTGCACATATTTTACTTGTCTGAATAGTACTATTAAATAGTATTGTACGAATAGTTGATGCTTCAAATTTACAAAAATAAAAACTACAATACCTGCAAATCAAAGGGTCGCGGTGGCTCAGTGTTAGAGCGCTTATTTGTAAGTTAGTGTTGGATAACATAATGTCCGTGGGTATTCTCGGGGTACTCCTGTTTCTTCCCACATTATCATTCCACCATTTATTCTATTATCATTCACTTTGCTATACTTATCGTCTCCCTTAGCCTCAAGAATGAAACGAAAGTATAGCAAAGTGATTTAGCCTCAAAGGAAAATCAAAATACTATACATTCTTCCTATCATTCAACGATTAAAGACTGGCGTCTGCGATCCCTCGATCATCGAAGAAACCATCAACCGCTTGGTCATCAGCAAATATCTCCCCGTGGGAGTGATCGAGATCTCAAATAAGCTCATGGTCAATTGGAAAGGTATAAGAGGAATTCAGTCGGTTAGGAAGGGTTTCATACTAGAATTCATAGTCGAAAAAGTGTTAACGCTTTTTCAGGTCAGCCCCCCTGAATGAGGTTTTTCTGGGTTTTCCTCATTAAGCCACGCAAATCTAGGGGTGGTCCCTAACTTATAGGTCCAAGGCCGCTTCCTTCCTTTCCCAATCATTTCTTCCTTCCCTTTCCCCGGATTGTATGCTCGCCGAGGGACGCCATTCCTCAGAAACGTGAAGGTCTAAATGGCCTAGATGCCGAAAGCCCAGAAATCTAAATCCTAAATCGTAAATCCCTGCAATTCATAGAGAGCCTGTGTCCTTTGCACGCAATAGCTGAGCAAGTATTATCGTCCAAAATAAAGATGCCATGTAATAGTAAATATTTTTTAGAAGGTGCTTCATATCCGAAGTTTATTATCCGAGAATCAATTTTGAACTGTTCCTGATGAGACACATGTTCCTTCATACGACTCTGACCTGGATCCAGGTAACTGCACAAGTTGATGTTACCCTGACCCAGCACAGATGATGATAAGTACTAATTTAATCCTTTACTTGTTGTTTCTGGGCACTAAACAACTTTAATCCAGTAACTGATTTTACATGGTGAAGGTCGAACACGCGTTTGAGCTAGCCAAGGAAAAAAAATGTCAAATAATATACATATTTTCCACAAATCGGAGTTCTTGAAATTTTGAAGAAACTGTCATTATCTTCAGCTTGTCCCGTTGTTTCGGCTTGTCTCTCAGAGCGGATTTGGATTAATTTGGGATTAGTTACCTTCATGACCTGGGTCATGAACTGGATATGCACAAGTTATAGTAACACACATACATAATAAATGTTATTATTTTATATTAACTTGAGAAGTTACCACTTTAAACTAGAGTTCTTTAACATTTATTACACATATTAAGAGTAAAACACAAGGAAAGATATTAGTTATATGCAAATACATATACATATTGGTATATCAGTGTACATAGAATGTTAAATTATGTCACTCTAAATTCAAAGTTGGAAAGAAAAAAAGAATATATATATATATATATATATATATATATATATATATATATATATATATATATAATATTAACATTCGTAATATTAAATTGAATCTCGCATATTAAAAGCTTTTTTAAAAAAGAGAAAATGTCAAACGAGTCCTTTTCTCGTCGTTAGAGATAATATTTCGTTTCACTTGTCTATATTTCACCTATTTGGCGTCCATGCACGTAGTTCATCTTTGAGTATACACATGACGCGATACTTATTATTTGCGACTAACACATATTGAGTCTATATAATTATTTATATATCTATATCCGTTCGTAAATTAAAGAAAGAACTTAAACTTCTGTCATTAGATTCAATTCGACTAAATCACTCATCTCATTATTTAGTTTGTTATTTTGTCAAATGGATATCACTTAAACTTCACATTGCAGTCACATTTATAGAATTTAGGGGAAAAAATCACAAATTCGTAGAGGTTTGTTATAATAGTTGAAGGATACTTGGTATGGTATTACAGACATTACTAATCACTTTCCCACTAAGATCACATCCACTGAGATGGAACACTATTTTAATTTTGAAGATTTGCACATGACAAGGGAATTGAGGTACGAGTATATGGTAAAGTTCGAGGTTCACGGGGGTGCTTGGGGTCCCGGGTTCGATTCCAGCCCCCGCCAAGTGAACTTTGTGGTGGACAAACACCGTGTGCGTGGGTTTTCTCGGGGCTCTCCCGTTTCCTCCCACTTTCTTCATTCCACCATTTCATTCATTTCTCATAATCACCGTCTCCTTTAGCCTAACCGGCATAACCGTGGGACGTTAAACTTAAAGATTTCATTTCATTTTTTCGAGGTTCACGGGATTAAGGATATACTTGATGGTAGTTTATTTATTTATTTATTTACTGTAACAATACAACAGGCGTTCTGCCCATTTACAGTGTTTGGTATACGGTGAAATGTCATTATTTTTACAGAAGAAAAACATACAGAAATTTTTATTGCTTCATTAATTAACTCAGCTTATCATACTACAAATTGTATTCCTAAACACTTTTTCAGACATACTGAATGTGTCTATCATTTTACACTTTTCTTCAATATTATTGTTGTAAGAGTTCATTCTCCATAAAGAGGACTTATATAGGATGTCAGTACGTGCTTTCTTACAGTACATAGCAGAGATGGGCACCCTCAATCATTTTTGCCCTCAAGAGGGCCGCTCTCACCCTCACTCACCCTCATTTCAGTAGATGAGGGTGAGGGTGAAAGAGTCAATTGAGGGTGAGGGTGGCTGAGGGTGAGGGTGGCTGAGGGTGAGGGTGAAAGTGTCGATTTAGGGTGAGGGTGGCTGAGGGTGAGGGTGAATGAGGGTAAGGGTGAGGGAATTGATTGAGAGTGAGGGTGAGTGAGGGTTAACAAAAATGCCCATCGCCAATCCAATTTCTTAGATCTTTCTCCACGTTGAGTGAGTCAAGTGAAAAAAGCAATGCTGTACACGAGTTGAGTTTCCGAAAGTTGCTTTCACAGTCTGCATTTCCGCTATCTCGAAATTCATAACCACAGTTACAGGGTCGGGATATTCACTAAATTCACTGCACTGATGCACCACCGCACGAAACAGTTCTTCATATGAATTTTGTGTCTTGCTCTGCATTAGGACATACACCTAGTAAAGGAAGTCTCACCTCAAATAACATATAGGGCCTACATGATTTTTTAAAGGAGCCATTGAAAAGTTTCCGTCCACCATCCATGTTTCACTTCTCAATAGTTCCATAAGGCTATATTTAAAGGAAACGGTTAGAAATATTTATATGTTTTCCTCCCTTTATATAAATTTGTTTTCTTCACATATATATCCAATAACAATTCGCCAATATTTAATCAGAGTTGAAATATAACATTCTTCTTTCAATAGCTTCTAAAAAAGATCACTCTTTTCACATGACTCAGTTAACGTGGAGGAAGGTGCAAGAGTTTGGGCTCGGAGAACGGTACAAGAACGATGCAAATTTTCGTCTAGTTTGCGGGAAAATGAACGGATTGGCATATCTTCTCATATTTGTTTGCAAGTTTCTGTTCTGAAATTTTGATATTGGCGAAACCTAATATTTGTAAATAGTGATATATAAACCCCCCATTAGTTCCCCACGTTGCCTTTGCTTTTAACATTTGCTGAAGCTGGCACTATTTTCTTGCACTGGTGCTTGCTCCTGCGTCGAGTACCCGAAACTTAAATTTTGCAGAGTTCAACATCAACCGAATTGTTTTCCAAGTTTGATTAAAATAACGCAAGCTGTTTAGGTCGTTTACTTTGCCTCTACTTAGTTCAAGAAAGGTAAAAAAATAACCGTGACAAAATTTCCTATATGATATGTATTTCTGTGATAGAATTACTGGAAATTTTATCTCTTATCTTAAATACGATATCTAAAATATGTAACTATTTAATAATAATAATAATAATAATAATAATAATAATAATAATAATAATAATAATAATAATAATAATAATAATAATAATAATAATAATTATTATTATTATTATTATTATTATTATTATTATTATTATTATTATTATTATTATTATTATTATTATATATTTCCACTTGCTTCAGTTGAAAATTAAAGAAAGCAATTTCAAAAGCTTTTTCGATTCATTCATTGTACTTGTATTGCGTTCTAAAAGACACTGGTGATGTAATTATCGTGACAAAATTTTTGGTGACGAAATTACCTATATGGTAATATTTTGGTAACAAAATTACCGGTGACGAAATTACCATGACGAACTTTCTGGTGACGAAGTTTCCGGTGACAAAATTACCACCGCCCGTCGGACATAAGCTCACCGGCAAAAACCTCACCGGGCATAAGCTCATCGGTAGTCTTATATTACAGGGGCGATAAAAGCTCACCGATAGCAAACATAAGCTCATTTGAGGGATTTTTAATAAAATTCACCGAATATTGAAATTTAGGCGTTGGCTACTTCCTAAGCGGAAAATGGAGCTACTGTCTTATATCACTTATCAGGTGTAAAAAAATGAGAACGTTGGGGAGTTGCGTTGTATTTAGGGATGCGCACGAGACAAGATTTGAGGCTGTCTCGTCTTGAAAATGTGCTGTAAAAGTGATGTCTCGACTCGAAAAACGTATATTTTTCTATTGGAACAGCTGTGTCTCGACTCGAATTTTCTCAGGAAAATTCTGTCTCGACTCGACTCGTGCGCATCCGTAGTTGTATTAAACTAGAACAGACCTCGAGGAACTTGTAATAAAATACCCTGGATCTTAAAATCTAGACATTGACTACAATTACAAATAGGCCTAAGAATTCAGTAGAAAGCAGAGCTACTAATGTTGTATAGCAGTTATCAGATATATTAATAAAATAGGGATGTTGCAAGTTTAATGTGTTAAGCATGGCGACAGTAGGCGCAATTTTTGCCCTGGAAGTTTTGGAACCAATTTTTTCTTATAGGTCGGACAATCCAATCAATTTCGCTGCATTAAAATATTTTCATGATTAGGCATGCATACATACAAAATAGAATTTGGTTACTTAACGGGATTCGTGATTCTGGTTTGTGACTTTTTTTTAACGAATTCATCATACTCAGATGTATTTAGGCCTTGCTTCTTAGTGCTGTCATCGTGTTTGCAGCCTAAAACTCAAAGAAATCTCTTTCTTATTTACTAACACAAAGGTTTTACTTTTGGTTCATAAGCTGTTGTTTTGCTTTTAATAATTAAAATAAGAAAGAGGTTCACTTGATGAGTATTGGTCTGGAAGTACAGGGTGCGGCACGTAAAACCGGCCCGTCGTAATATTCTGGTATATTGTGTTTTGGGCAACACTTAAATAATCTTCCTTCCTACCAAGAGATGGCGCGACGAGGTCGGGTCGACTTACGTGACCTGCAACAGTCACGTGCAGCCGCAGCCAGTGAAACTTGTCGAAACCAGTTGAGAAAAAGGTCTCGTTGTGTTAAGCCGGGGTAGTGTCAGTGTGTGATAATGCCGCATTCGATGCCCGAGCGTGTTGCCATTGTTGAAGGGTTCATTCTCACTGGATCTTTTGTGAAAACAAAGAATTTGTTATGGGGACTGTTAAAGAGTATACGAAACAAATCCACACACAATTGAAGAACTCAAGACCAGGATCCAGGATGTCACCAGTAGCATTACAACACAAGAACTGACAAGGGTATATATGAATCTCCTCAATCGTGCTCACATGTGTGTTGAAGTGGGCGGAGGACACTTTCAGCACCTCCTGTGAAGGCTGCTGTGAAGGTGAGTAATCATATTCAATACGTTACATTTCATTTCTGTGTTGTAGTTAATCATATTCAATACATTACATTTCATTTTATGTGTTCACTTTAAGGGCCGGTTTTACGTGCCGCACCCTGTATAATAACAGCCTTAAGACTTGAACTTTGCAACATTCTAAATATTTTATTCTGATGTCTGATAACTCCTATATGACGTTAGTCACATAGCCTACTTTCTATTGAGAAGGTAAGCCTACTAGTAGTCGAAGCCCAGATTTAAATATCTGGAGCATTTTATTACAAGTTCCTCAAAGTCAACCCACGTTTAACACATTAAACCCTGCAACATCCTTATTATTTTTTTCTGATATCTGAGAACTGATATAAAGCATTAGTAGCTCTATTTTCTACTGAATTAGGTCTACTACAAGTCAAAGTCTAGATTTTAATACCTCTTCATACCCATCATACGTTTTTCTAAAGGAGGAGAGCGGTAGCTTAGTGGTAGAGCCTTCAACTCTGGTGCTTCGGTCCCGGGTTCCATCCTAGTCCCCGCCAAGTAAACCTTGTGAAGGACAACTACCTTGTGCGTTGGTATCCTCGGGGTTCTCCAACTTTCTTCATTCCACCATTTCATTCATTATTCATCCGTCTTCTTTAGCCTAACCGGCATAATCGTGGGGCGTAAATCTTAAAAGATTTCATTTCATTTTTTTCTAAAGGAAAATGAAATATTTTTGAGTTGATTTCAGCCATAGTAAAAAAAAAGAAAAAAAGAACATAACAAGGAAACACCCTTTCACCAAAATTTAGTTTACCAATATTTCTGTGCTGCAAAATTTCCTGCACCGAAAGTTTCAGCATAGAGGAGAGAGTTGGATTACTTTCTTCAGTAAAAGGAAGTAGTACTCTTTTGTTTGTCCAAATCCGTTTTCAATTTATATTTTTATATTCAAAGTGTACTTCATATTAACATACAAAATATGGTTTTCATTTTGTCATATTTTCTGTTTGCCATTTTTCAGTTGCTTCTTTTATTTTATTCAGGTTTATTTTCCTTTGCAATTAAATTAGTTAACCTATTAATGTATTTAGTTATCATTATTGTATTCTTTATTGCAGTAATTATAATATAATTATATTATTAATGGTGAGCTTATGTCCGGGGAGCTTTTGTCCGCTTTTGCATTAACAAAGGTGAGCTTATTCCCGGTGAGCTTATTGCAGGTAAGCTTGTGTCCAGCGAGCTTATGTCCGCGACCCTTTGATATTCTTTCTTCTCTTGGTGAACCCGAGCGTGAGCGATGCTAGTGCAAATGGTCATCTCTTATATATATATATATATATATATATATATATATATATACAAGTATATAAAACATATTTTTACAATCATATATTGCTGTAAATTACTGTTTGATGCAAATGTATAATATTTAATATATATATATATATATATATATATATATATATATATATATATATATATATATATATATATATATATATATATATATATATATATACTTAGTGAAATAAAAAAAGTATATAAAATATAAATAATATTATACCGTAGATATAATGTATATTACAATATATAAATTTCAATCACTTGAATGAGAATCATATTAACCCTTACTTTTTTTTATTTAGTACATGAAATAAACTATGAGTGTGAGGGAGTTGATAGAGGGTGGCTAAGGGCGAGGAAATCGATTCAGGGTGAGGATGGCTGAGGGTGAGGGTGAGGAAGTCGATTGAGGGCGAAGGTGTCTGATGGTGAGGTGTCGATTGAGGGTGACGGTGAGTGAGGGTGAGGGTGAAGGAGTCGAGTGAGAGTGAGGGTGGCTGAGGGTGAGGGTGAAGGTGTCGATTGAGGGAGAGGTTGAGTGAGGGTGACGGTGAAGGAGTCGAGTGAGAGTGAGGGTGGCTGATGGTGAAGGTGAAGGAGTCGACTGAGGGTGAGGGTGAAGGTGTCGATTGAAGGTGAGGGTGAAGTTGTCGACTGAGGGTGAGGGTGGCTGAGGGTGAGGGTAGGGGAGTCGACTGAGGGTGAGGGTGGCTGAGATGGCTGTGAGGGAGTCAACTGAGGGTGAGGGTTGCTGAGGGTGAGGGAGTCAATTGAGGGTGGGGGTGAGTGAGGGTTAGCAAAAATACCCATCTCTGGTACATAGTACTACTATTGCTCAACTTCGTTCTAGACTTCGGAGTATGCAGAAATATATTAGAACTTAGTTCTATGCAATCAAGATTATTATTTATTATTTTATGTAGAAAAACTAAATTATTAACATACCTACGTTGCTCTAATGTCAGTATATTGAAATTGTTTGTTAGTCCTGGGTACGATATGTATGCAGAGTACAGTCCAGTTTTTTTATACATTAGTAATCTCAAAAATTTGCACTGTATTCTTTCAATTATTTGGATATATTTTCCATTATGAGTAGTCCAAATAACAGAATCGTATTCCAGTAGGGGTCTGATATGCGAATAATATAGTTTCAAAATTGTCATGTGGCTACGGAAGTCTCTACGTACATAACAAACAAATCCAAGACTCTTATAAGTATTGTTTCAAATAGTGTCGATGTGATTTGCGAAAGTCAGTTTTGGGTCGAAGGTAACATCAAGGTCCTTACAGTTTCCGGCCTACAAAAATTTACACCTTCAATAGTATAATCATAATTTATGAATTTTCCTTTTCTAGTAAAAGTAATAGCTTTACATTTAGTTACGTTTAGACTAAATTTATTCACGTGGCACCGGTGCACCGGTGTTTTACATTTTCCAAGTCTTCCTTTAAGTTTTAACAGTCTTCAAGTGATTTAATTTGAGCATATAATTTTAAGTCATCTGCAAAGAGTAAAGTATGGGATTTCTTGATGTGCTTAGTTATGTCATTGAGAGTGATGAGAAATAATAAAGGTCCAATGTGTGATCCTTGCGGCAATTCCGATGGTGCATTAAAATTGTAGAAGATATGACATTTGTAAGCTACAAATCGTTTACGATCACGTAAGTATGATGTAAAAAGTATTAATGCTTGGTTAGAAAAATTCATAAGAGCTAGTTTTTCAAGTAAAATGTTGTGGTTAACTAAGTCGAACGCCTTCTGAAAGTCTGTATAGATTACATCCACCTGCTTTCGTTTGTCTAGTTCTGAAGCTATAAAGTTTGTTATAATCGCCATTTAGTTGAAGTGAATCTATTCTTGAGAAATCCGTGTTGGTATACAGAGATGCTGTATCTAACATGATTAAGTAAGCGATTGTGTACTATATATATACATATACATACATATATATATATATATATATATATATATATATATATATATATATATATATATATATATATATATATATATATATATATATATATATATATATATATATATATATATATATATATATATATATATATATACATATTTGCAAATGGAGATAGAATTGCAATTGGTCTAAAGATTTCTATATTTTTAGCATTGCTAGTTTTTGAAATAGGACATATCACGCTTTCTTTCCATCGGTCTGGAAAAACCTGGACTCTTGTAATATGTTCTAATATGAGCCAGATCGGGAATTTTTCTAATATGAGTCTGACATGTTTAAAAGAATATGTATTGGATATTAGTAGTAGAAAAGTTCCCGATCTGGCTCTTATTAGAATATATTAGAAGAATCCAGGTCCCGCCTGAACCGAAGTACTCAATATTCCACTATCGCATGACTCCTGATGACCCGCGTATCGCCCAGCTATGGAAAATCGAACACCTCGAAGACTCGTTCTCTTTTACGACCCCTTTTAAGAGGTGTATTCGTTCCCTTTTATGACTCGTATTTTAACATAGCAGATTACGTAACATAGCAGAGGTAATAAAGACATATTTTCCAACCTCTATGTAACATAGCAGAAATTACGTAAGACTACGAACACACAACTATGCAACATAGCAGAAAAATTACTAACATAATAGAGGTGTACACGTTCTCTTTTTCAAACCCTGTATAGCATAGTAGAGATTGTCATTCTTTTACGAACGTTTAAACGGTGAAACGTATTGAGGGCGTGTTTCCAGGGTGTTTGAACATACTAATTACGAATATGATATATATTTCTTCCTAGATCTGATAGTTTATATGGGATACGCCCTTTTATGCCTATTTTGGGCGATTTGCATGAAACTTGGTATACAGGTGTTTTCGAACATGCTGATTAGGAATACAATATTTATTTTGACCTAGATTTTATAGTTTGTGTTTATTGTATTTTCAGAGGTATTGAAGAGTATTTACAAAATCTGTGGCAAGAAGCTAAAACAAATGTAAAAAAAAATAAAACTCAAAGTAAATTAAATCAAATATTGGTACGATCGGGAAGAAAAAGAAAAGTTCATTTTGCATCAACAGGTTGTGATTTGAAGCCGATAAAAAAAATCCAGAGATATTTTTGATTAGATTAATTATGGATCAATGTTTTTATCTCACATTTCCTAGCAACAGTTTTATGGGATATTTTCCTCAAATACTCTTGCTTGTTATACTACTAAATTATTCCATTCTATTGTACTGGACAAGGGAGTGTGGGAAACAGCAGTTGTTGAAGTACATTATACAAGTTCATTTCAGAATGTTTCCAAATACACTAATAATATTTATCACGTATCATGAATACAGAAAGCTGGAACATGACTAAAATCTTACCTGGACACTATTATCATATTGACGATATTCTATCTCAAATTAATCATAAAAGTGATACATTAAATTTACAATTAAAAGTTAAATCATCGGTAAAACGAATTGAGGTGAGTAGAGTAAGAAAAGACCGGGAGAGGCATATAGAAGTACGTCTATCCCCCGAATTAGCCAGAATACTAGATTTTGATAATATAAAGCAAGAAGAAAAAATGAAATGAAATATTTTAATTTTACGTCCTACGATTATGCCGGTTAGGCTAAAGGAGACGGTGATGATGAGAAATTAATGAAATGGTGGAATGAATAATGTGGGAGGAAACCTGAGAACCCCGAGGAAAGCCACAACCACAGTGTTTGTCCACCACAAAGTCCGCACGGCGTGAGCTAGGATCGAACCAGGGACCCCAAGCACCGGAAGTGAACGCTCTACCACTGAGTTATCGCGCCCCCTTATACAGCAAGAAGATTGCATTTGTGCATCATATTCGTTATCCACCAGATTTACAAAAATCGCTACCCACACTTATGTATATTTATAGTGATATTGTAGGTGATACCATTGTTACGTATTATAAATACAAATATTAAAGTGTATGGTATTAATAATGTAAATATTTTTGAAAATCCTCATTTCGTCCCCGTGCAACGTAAACAGTTTGATCAAATTATTATTGATTTAAGGGATAGTACAGATAATCAACTTCGTTTCCAATATGGTAGTGTATGTATAAAATTACATTTTCGCAGACGTAATACGTATTGTGAATTTATTTGTGTATTAATCGTAAGAAGAATGCAGTGTGAGTGTATGAAATCAGACTTAGACTTATTTGCGGGTTTACCCACTCAAACAAGTATTATATGTAATAAAATAGTTCCATATAAGCCTGTGGCTTCAATATCTGATAATGCACTAATAGAATTTGTAGTCCCTGGTCATGGGGACGACTATACTGATTTACCGCATACAATGTTACATAATAAAGGTAAAATTACTAAAACAGATGGTTCTAATTTAACTTCTGCCGATAAGAAAATTGCTCCTGTAAATAATTTTCTCAATGCAATGTTCAGTGGGGTGCAAATATATTTGAATAATCAACTTATTTCCTACTTCTCACATACATATTCGTATATTGAAAAACTACTAAATTATAATGCTAATGCTAAATCAACACATCTTGAAACGTCAATGTGGTTTAAAGATATGGCAGGTGATATGGACAGTGTGGCCTATAGTAATTTAGGATTTAAACAACGTTTTGTTCTCACTCCTTTAAGTCAGTCATTTGAATTATTGGATTATATTCATGCTGATATTTCCAATCAGGAAAAATTTCTACTGAATGGTGTACAACTGCGTATTAAACTAACTCCAGCTAAACTTGCATTTTGTCTAATGGGTAAAGCTGATGCTGATGGAAAAGTTTTAATTACAGATGCAACTTTGCTTGAGAAAAAAGTTGATGTATCAGCCGCGGTTAAAATAGCACAAAATAAAGTATTACAAAATCCTAAATATAGTATAGAATAGAATATCCTATAACAAAAGTGTAGGTGAAGACAGAAACTTTACCACAAGGGATTATAAATAGTACACTTCCACATCTATTTTCTGGCATAGTGCCTAAACGTATTATTATTGGGTTTGTTACTAATACTGCTTTCAATGGTACTTATCAGACAAATCCTTTTAATTTTAAGCATTTTATTATGCCACTTTTTACATCGTATGTTGATGGAACGCCTGTACCATCCAAACTATTACAACCAGATTTTGATAATAAGCTAGATATACAAGCATATTCTTCGTTATTTATAGGTTCTGATATTTATTATTCTAATCAAGGTAATGATATTTCACTTGTCGAATATTCTTATGTTTATACTCTACTCGTTTGATTTAACTTCCGATTCTAGTGCTAGTGCTGTATTTCATACTAGTCCGCAACGTCTGTGCAATTAGAGGTTCATTTTAAAGAAGCACTGCCATCTACTGTAACAGCAATTATTTATGGTGAATTCTCCTCAGAAGTAGAAATTGATTTCCAGAGAAAAATATATATCAATTAATTAAATGTTAAATTCCCTTGAGCTTTATGGTGCACTACAACACAATTTACCTAAAAATCATTTTGTAGGTGTATATGCTGCAGATGAGCTACCCCTGTTTATTCACACATTTCCAGCAGGCGTAATTATAAATACTCGTTTTAGTAATAAGCCTGGTGAACATTGGGTTGCAATTTTGTACATCTAATATGCTTGTTGGTGAGTATTTCGGTAGCTACGGTATACCCCCCTACATACAATATCATATAAGTTGTTTTTTTAAACGAAACTGTTTGTATTATACATGGAATGATAGACATATTCAAGGTAACGTATCTCAATTTTGTGGACATTACTGTTTTCTATATCTAGCATGTCGTGCGTCTGGTTATTTACTACGTGATTTCTTAAAGAAATTCTCACCCACCACTACTGATGCTAATGACATTATGCTTTATTCGTTTATGAGAATGTGATGGTCACCGGAGCGGAATTAAGTTCTCCGTAAACCATGTGTATGATGGTCACTGGCGTGAGATTAAGTGTGTGTGTGTGTGTGTGTGCGTGATATTTTTTAATATCTGCGATAGTCTATGTTTTTAACTTTGCCATTGCCGGTCCCAAGTCCTGGATGCGAAAGGAGGAGGGTTGGGGGTAACTACCCCCGTTACCCCCGTAAAAGAATAATCATCTCTGCTATGATACATGGGTTGTAATCTAAAAATGCTATGTTAAAAATGCTTGGAGCCCTTTTGCTATGTTACATAGTGTGAGTTCATAGTCTTATGTAATTTTGCTATATTAAAAAGTGCTCATAAAAGGGAACGAATACACCCCTTTGTTCAGAATCTCATTTATTCTCTTCTGTATTAAATAGGGGTTGTAACCTGTGCTATGTTAAAAATGCTTGTAGTATTTCTGCTATGTTAAAATAGGGGTTGAAAAAGTGCTCATAAAAGTGAACGAACACACCCTTAAAACGGGGTCGTAAAAGAGAACGAGTTTTCGGGGTGTTCGAGTTTCCATAGCTGGGCGATACGTGTGGCATCTCGTGTCATGCGACAGTAGAATATTGAGTACTTCGGTTCAAGCGGGACCTGGATTGGGCAAGTGTGAGCCAGATGGATCATTTTTCTACTACTGATGTTTTATGATACCAATAGTTCCCTTTATTATGTAGGGTGGGATACCATCGGTGCCACATGTTGTCCTTGATTTCAAACTTTTGTAGGCATTTTCTGTTTCTGATATTGTTATTTCAGTGATTTGGAAAATATCAAGTCGTGTCATATAGAGCATCAGTGTTATAGCTCACAGGTTCATGATTGTAAATAGACTTAAAATAATGTGCAAATGCCTCCGCGATATCCCTGTTACACTATAGACTTTCACCATTATACATAAGGGGAGCATTAGTCAAATGCCTTGTTTTATTTTTGATAAAATTCCAGAAGATTGTTGGATCATATGTTATCCAATTCTCGGAGTTAACTACAAATTCTTCTTTGTATGCCTTCGCAATTTTTTACTTTTCCTTCCTCCTTAAATTTTAGAATTTATCACGGTAATATGTATTATTGTCTATTGTGTTCTTCCACTTTTTGTGATAGTACGATTTTTGTTTGATTTTTCGAATTATTTCTGAATTAAACCAAACAGGAAAGATTTTATCACTTGATTCTTTTTAGTTGGAATACATTGTTTAAATACGTCATCAATTAATTGATAAAAAAAATTACAGCTTCATTTACGTCACTTAAATATGAAAGGTAATTCCAATTAACTTTTGAAAGTTATAAATACTATTTATGAGAATCGGCTTTTCAGAAATTAAAACCCGATCTATTGTTTACTTTTTGTTTCGGAAAACTTTTAACTGAAAGCGAGATTATTAAGAGGGGATGGTGATTGCCTATAAGTACCAATGATGAATTAGCACGGTTTACTTCAATTTCGCATGCATTTGAGTGTACTAGATCTAGTATAAGATTATTAGTATTTTGTATATTATTTTGCATAGTTAAATTATAGAGTGACATGAAATTGAGGAGGCTTTTACATTTAGTTCAGCAATGAGTGAAGTCAAACATACAATTGTTAATTTCCGGTACGTTGAAGTCCCCAGTACAGAGGTTAGAGCTACTCACTGGGCAATTACTTTCAATAAATTGATAGAAGTTTTCGTAAGTGATTATTTTTGAGTCAGGCCCTATATAGAAAGCACAAATATACACAACTAATAATTAGTTTATAAGTTCAATTAGAATACAATCAAATCATGCATCGTGTGAATTAACAAACTGAACACTGAGGTCTGAATGTATTGCTATAGTTACAGCCTCTCCCTAATAGTTTCAAGTTAATGTCCTGACGAAATGCCGTGTATCTGTCATCAAAATATTCAGAATTATAGTAAACCTCACACAACCAACTTTCAACACCTATAATAATATCGTAGTTAGAGGAAAAAATAGTATAAAATATTTCACTTTCGTGTTTAATTTAAAAAAATAGTATAGTGGTTAATGCTAATTGGTATGTGTATGAAAGAAAAGAATTCAATGTATGTGTTTATTACAAGGATATCTAAATCATTATTACAAATGTACAGACGTAATATTATCAAACATTAAGTATTAAAAATGAGCTCAAAAGGTCTGCAAAACATTGCAATAGTATTCATTAATAAATGATGAATTCTTAGCTTTAAGAGCTGTTATACTTGAGGCCATAGCAGGAGACTGCCTGAAGAAATTACTTCTTCAAAGAGACTTGAATTATTCAAAAGGTAAAGAACTTACTTTTAACGTTAGGAGGTCTCTCTCTCAGCTCGATGTTGACCATCATCGTCGAAGCTTCAAAGTCCAATTGTAAGTCGCAAGATGACGGAGTAGCGAAGACAAAGTATGATGAAGATTGAAAGGTAAAATGTTTCTAAAATTTTAAGCTTTTATACTAGTCTGAGAGAGTGAGTATGTGACAAACAACTTGTACGTAAGCAGTCCTTGTAACTTATTTTCGTTGTGGGTTTTTTTTTAAAAGTTGTTTGTCTTATGACGTCTAACGTTATTTTTTTTTTCGTATAACACTGATGAAATGTTCTTAATTGTACACTCATATACAAAAGTTTCGTTTTTTAACATTTCAATAATTAATTAAACATAACATAGCCTCTTCTACTAAAATTGTTCTCTTATTTGAATGCAGAGTCATCAAATTTTAAAAGAGAGCAATGAAATTTTTTTTTTAATATTTCAATAAATAGTACGAAGTAGCGAGTGTTCACTGTATATAGTTATTGTAACTTGAAACAGAGACACTGATTTTGGGTGGAGTTAGTATCACTTTCACTTTTGTGAATCACTACACAAGTGTTTGTAAACATAGTAGCGTGGTGGTTTACTGTGTCATGAAACCAAGTTCATTGTCATAGAGAAAGTTAACCTTGACAGTGTAGATACAGCAAGTGGGTCAAAGGAGAAGGAACGTCTTCCTAGGATGATGAACTGCGATGAGCGATGACTTGAGAAGATGGAGCATCTTATGAGACGAAACCATTGGACAGGAGCGTGCTGATTCTCATGGTCGCGTCTCCATAGAATCACGCTGACTGCGTATCAGGCAGGGGCGACGTAACAGGGAGCATCTTTGTTGAGAGGCCAGCTCTTCGTGGGATGACTGCACTGAACATCATGTCGGATGACGGAAACCCTGGCTGCGAACTGATGTCGGAAGATGTCAATACTGCCGCTGGTCATCTAGTGATGCTGGAGAGCGAAGATGAATACAAGATGTAACACAAACGATAGTCAAAGACGATAGTTTGTGGCTTCTTGTAACGAAAACACATGGGGTGGGGTGGGAATTGAACTGGGGTCCATCAGGTGGGACTGGATCACTGGAGGTGACTGGTTCGTGTCCATGCTGAGTCCACTTCGATGAGGCATCTGCTGGAGAACCACTGGAAACACCTGCTGGAAACTGGAACGTTGACTGCATGGGATGCTGCTGATGACAATTGAAGAATCAGGAATGCTGTGTTGACTGCTGTCTGCGGTTAAACTTGACTGAATGGCCATGTGATGAAGACATCTGTGATCTCTGGAGACGAGATCATCCAGGAGGCTGAAGTCAGCTGAATGCCGCTGGTGACGACATGATGGCGTGGTGCCGTGTAGGATGAGGAGAGATGAGAGAGAGATTAACATCTGATATCAAATTATATATATACGGGAAGGAAATGGTATATAGGGTGGGAAGAAACGCGAATTTAATGGGATAATGGGAAATGGGTTTGTGTTTTATTACACATATACATATATTCAACATATCCCATAGTGGCTGGCTTGAAAATAATAAACTACGTACACTTCTTAAAGATATTTTGATATAAGTATGTAGAGAACGGGAAATGCTTTTTTTTTTTTAGTCGAAATATAGAAGTAACAGAATTTAAGTGACTTATGACTGATTTGAAAACTTATTTTGTCGGTTAGAAAGAAATTCTGACAATCTGAATTATGGGCTGTTGAAAATTTTAATATTTAAGTAAATTTTGGAAATTCATAAGAGATTTGAAAACTATTATTGTGTTCCGAAATAAACACTGAAATATTGTAAGAAAAGAAAGTAATACCTTTCAAAATTCTTTGTGTCAAGAATATTGTATAAATCCTTGAGCGAAATTCGTTTTCAACTTAACACCCATAAACTTGTCAGTCAAACTCTGTTGCCTGAGTCTTAGCTAGTGAGAATCAGACGCAGAGGGAATGAGTACTATCTCTATATTCGGGTGGTATTTATTGACAGAAAGTAGGGGGGAGGGAAAGAATAGGTGGGTGGGTGACATATTAACTTAATCCAAAATAAATAATATTAAAATTTAGGCATTTATAGCTATCTATTTACAGATATATATATTACCTATATACAAATATAATACATATTCTAATAAGTATACACTAAATATAAAAGAAATTATGCTAAATATGAAAGCAAATACTATATATTTATTTATTTATTTATTTTAATTCTCTCATCTCTACCTGAAGGAAATGTAAAACATTTTTATGATAAAGAAAGCAATTACTTTGTATATATATATATAAGAACTATTCGTAGTAAATGAGAAATATCTCTAATATATAGATATGATATTATTTTGGAGCATTATTAGCCATATATTTACGATATTTGGCCTGAAAGGCAGGATCTGGTGATGTGTCTGGGATGTAGATCTTTAGACGATCTATTGCTACGGGCTGTAATGTGCCATTAATGTCAATGATATATTCATTATTGTGATATGATTTGGCTTTAACTGTATGTGGGCCAGTATATAACTCAGACATTGATGGCGATTCACCCTTTTTCGTGTATAGTTTCTTTACCATCACCTGACTACCTAACGGATAATCTCTGGGCTTAGTTTGCGCTTTCGATTTCAACTGTTGAAATACTCTGTTCCTATGAAATTGGACCAAGGATCTAAGTTCATCTATTTGCAACAATCTATTATCTTGATCCATTTTCTGTAAAGGAATTTGTAAGATATTGTCTATTGGAAACCTAAATTGTTGCCCATAAAGTAACGTAAATGGAGCTGTACCTGATTGTGTCAGTGGCGTATTATTACAGACGCTTACTGCTTGTGTTACGTATTGGGACCAGGAGGAATGATTTAATTTTGAAAGAAAGCGAATAGCCGATTGAATTTTTGAAATTGTTGCTTCAACAGAGCCTATTGAGCGATGTGATGCTGGTAATGCATATTTGGCTTGAATATTGAGGGATTTGAAAAATTCTTGTACTTTGATAGCAGTGTGGTTTGGAGCCTTATCCATATGTATAACTTTTGGTGTGCCATAACGCAAAATGATATTCTCATAAATAAATTGTAGGAAGGTATCTGTGGTCATATCTTTGACAGGTTGTGCTATCACAAAGGAGGTTACTGCTTCTGTTGCAACGTAAATATAATTATAACCATTAGAAGTTGGTAGCTTGCCTATGGCGTCTACAAACCAAGTATCAAAAAGTGCCGACGGGGGATGGGTTTGTATATGAATTTCATTTGAGCGATAATTACGTTTAAACTTATTGCATTCTATGCATCCATTTATCTTTGTCCTTGGCCAATTTTGAAGGTTAGGAATATAGTATCTATCTTTAATGAGAAATTTGATTTTATGAAAGCCAGGATGGGTATCTGAGTGAAACTCTTGAAAGACTGTGTCCTTCAATGCATCGGGAATGCATAAGCGTAATTTGTTTCCTGCTGGTGTATAAATTATCCTATATAACTTATGATTTTGTATGACATATTGTTTGGACCAAAAGGCATACTTGGGATGATTAGTGTCTTGATTTTGTAACACCCTGTATATTTTAGAAAATTTGGGATCTAAACGTTGTAATTCCGCTATGTCGGTGTTGCTATCTAAAACCAAAAAAGCATACGGGTGTTCTTCCGGTTCTATCTCTTCATATTCTTCCGGAGATAATTCCAAAGGATGTCTGGAGAGATAATCACAAAGAGAATTTTGTTTTGATTTGATGTGCCTAATAGTAAAATCAAAGATTTGAATATAACTTAACCATCGGACCATTTGTGCAGTAAGATTAGTGGTTTTCTTAACAGCTACTAATGCTAAATTGTCTGTTAAGATGGTGAAATGTCCTCCTATTAAGTATCTGTAAAATTTACGAAGCGCAAAGAAAACAGCAAATAATTCTGCATAATATATAGGATATGCCTTGACTCTAGGTGGGAGAGTAGCACTAGCAAATTGAACTATAGACCAGTGTTTTTCATTCGGTAATTTTTGTAGGAGCGCAGCCGCACAGCCGACAGAACTAGCATCTGTGACTAACATGTGTTCAGCTGAGGGATTATAAATTTGTAATATTGGAGCAGATGTTACCATTTGTTTTAATTTCTCAAAAGTTTCAGTTAGTTCAGGAGTCCACTGTAAGTTTTTGTCTTTTGATGCAGCAAATTTATGTAAAGGAGCAGCAACTATTGATAGTTTATTATAAAACATTCTATTGTATTGTAAAGCTGCTAAGAATGCTTTTAATTGTTTTGGGGTGCGTGGTCGTTCGAGGGAAGTTAAGGCTTTAACTTTGTCAGGGTCCTGTGAGATATGGCCCTGATTCACTATATAGCCTAAGAATTTAAATTTCTGAACACCAAATTGTGTTTTATTGAGACTAAATAAAAGACCAAATTTCTCTGCTGTTTGTAATGCTTTTTCTAGAACTCTAAGCATACCATCAAATGTACTATTGAAAAATATTAAATCATCTACATACGAAAGAAATTCTTTGGGGGAAAAGTCTCGAAACATATCTTTGACAATTCTATGTAGAATTAATGTGGATGTACGAAAACCTTGGGGTAGCGTATTCATTTTAAAAAGACTATGTGGAAATCCTAATTGATGAACACTGAAGCTAGTTAATTCTTGATCTGCTTCATCTAATTTTATCTGATGAAAACTTTGCTCCATGTCAGATTTAATACTATACTTAGCCTGTGCTAATTGGTCTAATATATCTTGAACACCTGGAGATAGTTCACTTACTGGTTTTGAACGAGAAGAAAGTTCTCTAAGATCGAGAACTAAGCGGACTTGGTTCGAGTCCCGTTTGGGAATAGCAATCAGATTGTTTCTATAAAAACTATCCGATTTTGAGATGATACCATTATCAATCATCTGTTGTATTTTTTCTTTGACTCTAGCTCGCAGTCTAAACGGTATTGTGTAGGTGGGAACCGTCCATGGTTCTCTATCAACCACATTGAGTGTAGCTGAATAACAATCTATTATCTGAAAATCTTTGTTATGCCAAGAAAAACATGTAGGGTGTCGTTTCAATACTGCAAGTAATTTGTCTTTCTGTTCCTGTGTTAAATCTGGGTTTATATTAAATTTACTGTAATCAATATAAGGTTTAATTTTCTCTAGGCGTTTGGCAACCCTATCTCGTGTTTGCTTTTTTGTTGGCTCATAAATTTTACGGATAAGATACATGTGAGCAGATTGTGTATCTTTCGGTAACAAAGCGCCCTGAGCAATGTGAGTACCTTTCTGCAAATAACGTTTAGAGTTTCCTGGATTCACTATTGGTAAATACATATTATTTGAGTTTACTGCAGTTTGCATAAAAACACATCCTTGCATATTCTTTATTATAGGATTTTGAATGACAAATTCCGTGTTGGAAACTGGAGTGTCAAGAGTGAGGGGTACATATCTTATTGAATTAGGGGGTATCGCCGTGCCTTGTCTAACATAGAAGTTAAATCTACAATTTCTACTGACTTTAGCGGACAATGAGGTTTCTTTATCACTTTCCCGGGGAAATCTGTGTGTGTCCCCATAATGGGTAAGAGTGATCGTGTTAGCTTGGTACGAAATGTTTGCCTCATGATTAGTTAGGAATTTATTGGAAAGTAGAATGGGAATGTTGGCGATAGGTGAAATACGGAATAAAACCTGAAAAGTTTTACCAGATATAACTATGGGAATATAGGCTGCTTTTGTCAAGTGTAAAGGTGTCGAACTTATGTCATAAACTTTAGTAGCTAATTGAAATATCTTGCAATTTCGCGGTACCAAAGAGTAATGGATTAGTGACGTCATAGCACCTGTATCTAGTAAGAAGTTATATGGCTGGTCTAAAATGGAACCAGTTACATAAGGAAGTTGATTCTTGAATATCAAAGGCACTGTTACTTTAGTATTTGTTTGAGTAGGCGGAACGGTATGGTGAGGGACGGCATGTGATTCATATTGCGTACCAATTGTACGCTTAACATTTTCATAGTTAGTACTATTGGTAATAGAATGAATCTGTAACGGAGAAAGGTTATCATGAAACCCTTGACTGGAATTTGACTTGAACGGCAAGTCAAATGAATGCTTAACTTGAAGAGTGTTTGCACTCTTTGCAGATGGTATAAAGGATGGAGCTTCCGGATTTAATTTTGAATTTCCATGCAAGAAATTATTCGGCCTAAAATTCTGAGGTGAATATATTGGTATAGTTTGATTCAATTGCGGGGTTGGAAACCAAAAAGATGCAGGGTGCCCAGCCCCTATTGATCCCCGTTTTTTGGCAGTGGTGCATATTCTAAAGCTGGAAAGGCGTTGTGGGGATAGAGAGAGCCATAAGGCTGCCCAAATGGTGGCATGTGATACGGAAAGGGGGGAACAGCATAATACTGTTGATAAAATCGTTTAGAATTTTGCTTGCCATTTGAAAACCTATTTTTCTTCTTCTTATTACCTTGAGAAGAAGCTTGTGTAGTTTCACCGTTTTGTTTATTATTATACCTGTGAGGGGAAACACGTCTAGATTTCTTTTGATACTGACTTTGCTTATTTTCTTCAAGTTGTTGTTTTGAAACAGTGGCAATAACCTGTGTTGCTTCATCTCGCATAGTTAATTTTACTTGTAACGCCTCGAGCTGTTTTGAAATCTTGTTTAACTGTTCTTCGGACGAAAGAGAAGGGGAGGGAGTGGAGGTAGCAGAATCTTGGAATTTTACATGTTTGTTTTCCTGCTCAGTTCTATATCTTAACAATGCATCAGAATTTTCTATTATTTGTGCTTTTGCTATTAATTGCGAAAAGTTATCAAATTGATGTTGAGCAAATAGCGGTACAAAACGTGGTTGAAGGGATATGATCGTTTGCAGCAAAAACGATTTGAAAGGCATGGGGGGAGAAATGCGCTGAGACAGATCATACTTCTCATATAGAAACGGAAGGAGCTTCTCATCTTTGTTTTGTTGTCGTTTCTGAAATAAGAGTGTAGCCTCGAGGGAAGAGGAGGTGGGAGAAAACTGTTCCAAGAATTTGTCCTTCAATGCGGACCACGACCAACTTAAGTACTGTTCATTTCTATTAAGCCAAAGCGCTGGAAACTGTGTCAACGAAAGTTTGAAGACCTGTTTCTGGGTGTCTTCGTTCAATTTATGTAATAAGGAAAATCTTTCAAAATTCTGTATGAATGTTTCCGCGTCTTGACCGTCAGAATTTGAAAAGGTATTAATAAACGTAGGGAAAGTAACAGAAAGAGCACTGGACGCTGTATTATTGTTGTGCTGTCTACGAGCCATTTTGTAAATATTTCTTGCACTAAGTGTTTTAAAGCCCAAAATAGAAATGTAAGCCAGAAACCATTAAGACATGCAGAGATATGTATACATGTAGTATTTCAATGCTCAGGAAGAAGTATTTTCATAATGTAGGCCTCTTATTATCGGCATAGCAAATGCTAATACGCCTTTTGAATGATAAGTCTCTATTGTTCGCTAGGGAAAGCCATGTTTAATTTAAAAAAATAGTATAGTGGTTAATGCTAATTGGTATGTGTATGAAAGAAAAGAATTCAATGTATGTGTTTATTACAAGTATAGTGGTTAATGCTAATTGGTATGTGTATGAAAGAAAAGAATTCAATGTATGTGTTTATTACAAGGATATCTAAATCATTATTACAAATGTGCAGACGTAATATTATCAAACATTAAGTATTAAAAATGAGCTCAAAAGGTCTGCAAAACATTGCAATAGTATTCATTAATAAATGATGAATTCTTAGCTTTAAGAGCTGTTATACTTGAGGCCATAGCAGGAGACTGCCTGAAGAAATTACTTCTTCAAAGAGACTTGAATTATTCAAAAGGTAAAGAACTTACTCTTAACGTTAGGAGGTCTCTCTCTCAGCTCGATGTTGACCATCATCGTCGAAGCTTCAAAGTCCAATTGTAAGTCGCAAGATGACGGAGTAGCGAAGACAAAGTATGATGAAGATTGAAAGGTAAAATGTTTCTAAAATTTTAAGCTTTTATACTAGTCTGAGAGAGTGAGTATGTGACAAACAACTTGTACGTAAGCAGTCCTTGTAACTTATTTTCGTTGTGGGTTTTTTTTAAAAGTTGTTTGTCTTATCACGTCTAACGTTATTTTTTTTTCGTATAACACTGATGAAATGTTCTTAATTGTACACTCATATACAAAAGTTTCGTTTTTTAACATTTCAATAATTAATTAAACATAACATTTGCATCATAAGCTACGACAATTCTGGTAATAGGCCTATATTTGCAAGTTAGTTCTCCTATTTGTGTTAACGTGTCACCGCCCTTTTTTAAACATTCTCGTACATGCATATTGTTATCTATTATCTTACTTACAGATGGAGAGTCCTTGAGACACATTTTTCACTTGACTGGGTTTTTCACAATAGGTTTGTTATTGGACGAAGAGGGGGAAAATAAACTTTTCTTCCTTCTTCCTGTGGCGCCTTCAGAACTCAGCTGCAAAATTTCTTTAGCCCCGTGCTGTTTAGGTGGCACACTATCTCTTTGGAATGCAGTCATTGTTTTTTTGCTGCTGGTCTCTTTCTTTCAAGTCCCAAAGGGTGAATCTCTTCCCATCTATGAATAAAAACCGAAATTGCATACACGCGAAGCTCCCTTTCCTTCTAGCCTCAGTTACGATAGCCTGTTTTGTTTATATGCAGCATGCGATTAATGAGATAATATTGAGATATCAATATGAACACATAAGTGAACTACATTACTAAACCAAGGACGATATTTAAATATATGGCGGTATATTCCAAATTTACGTTTTACATTCGTCGAATTTATGAAATTGTGGCAACAAACGCAACTGTACGGGGTAGGTAACAAGACCCTTTGTTTACATTAGTCAAAGTATTTCAACATTATACGATTCTCTTCAGTATCACAGTTGCATTCATTACATATTTATAATTCAATATGCAAATATTTAATCATTTTCTTACAATTTCAAATTAATTACCCCGCTCAATAGAATTCTAATTTTGCACCATTACATCATGTACCACGAAATAAACTCGACCATACGATGGGTAAACAAGTGATACTATAAACATGTTTACATCCTTACAGATTTCAAAAGACATTAAAGGTATCAGGCAGGTACGTGAACTGATCTATAATACTAAAATTTTCGTAGTTTGCAATCGAGATGATAAAACCTTAAAATTTAACAATCATTCATGGGCCAATATCTTTACACAGAAAATCCATCCGTATGGCGCTGCTTTGAAACAAGAATTGAGACTATGAGTACTGCAAAGGTGAAACTCGAAACATTTATTCAGGAATGGTAGAGAAAATCGAAGCAAAGATAAATCTCTACTGGGCGATCACTCATAACGACAGCGGGTCAAATAGAGATGGAAACGGTCCCCTGATATATAACAAAAGTAATTAACCCTACGAATTATATCTTGCAACATTTCGTGCGAAACCAAACGAATATCTAGATAAGGTGTCCAAATTTAAAATAATTATGCTGAATGGTTATATCAATGGACAAGTTAAAACGGTTGTCGTTAAAATATCTTAGAGACGAAGATAGGAAGACAGGTAGAAAAGACAGAAGTACACAGAAGAAAGAGAGATAGGATACTAGATACTACAAAGAAAGTGGTCGAATCTAAAATTCATGCGACAAGTCGTCGATTTCAGAACCAAACATGTATTTTAATATGCCGAAACATCTGGCCTACTGAATGCGTGGCCAACTGAAGAAGCCTTGTTGGGAAGAAGCAAGTCTGTGCCTTGTAAATAAAAACTTCACAAGGTATTTCTTGTAAAATTTTTATTTAATAACCGTGTCCGGCTCAAACCAACAAGGAAACAAAGGGAAAGGGGCAAGGCGACATTGCCCTTAAGTTTGAAATTTCTAAAATAATAAAAAAAAATATTCGACCCTCAGAAAACTGAGAAGAGTTCAGGTTAAAGTATGGAGAAAATAGTAGAGAAGTCTTTAAGAAAGAAAATCCTAAACGGGGGTAGCCAAAATTTAAAAAGAAAATTAAATAAAATAATTTTTTACTTGTAAGTTAATATAAGCCAAATTTTGCCAGTCGCTCCCAGTCCGCAAGATTCGCGAGATCTTGAAGCATCAACTAATTTCAAACACTATATCTTTAGAAATAAAGGAAGTGAAGATTCACGGGCATTGGGATACTTGACGCCCTCGTAGGGATAAATAAACCTTTACTGTAGTAAACCTACTATACTATTCACTCTTATTCATCCTGTCATCTCTATGAACAGTGACGAACTCGATTTAGCAAAGTTACGTTGGAAAAAATCACAAACAGCAACTAAATACTACCACGAGTTGGAGGTTGGACAAGTATACTTGAACTACACCAATTGCGGATTAGTTATACCGTTCTGTAGTTGTTCTTCAACTATACTAAAATATTTACTGCACAAATACCACTCACATCGTCAGGCCGGGTAAGCAGTTAATACATACAGATATTTACTAATCACGTTCACTTGAGTGCCTAGAATGTGTAACCGAGGGAAAATTGTATAAAATTTAAGAAATATTAAGCGTTCTGCCACAACGACTCAATTTAAAAAAACACTTATTCGGCTTAATTTAAATAATTACTATTAACCAATAGGTTACAAAGTCAAACATAGTCATTTGTACACCACACTCCTTTGCATACGAAGTTTTGATGTAGGGGTTACTGCTCGACCATTTATTATCATATATAAACAGTCACTACCTTAACGAGTGGCAAAATAATAAACTGGGCTTACATATATAATAAGGTGTCCTATCATTTAGTTACACTCACTATACTCTTATATATATTATTATTACTCACTTATATTTATTCATATTTTATATATTAGATTCTTTAAATATGCCCAAAACTAAAGTAATCACATTCTGTATATTTAAAATCTATACGCCACTAAATAAAATTCTCAAGCACTGATCAATACATAAAAATTTGCATGAACCAAGACTCACTTCTTTCAATATAACCAACACCTTATATTTACATTTCGCAGCCTAATGATCGTATATACGCAAGTAAAATTCAGTATTATTTACTTTATTCACATTTCTCACATGCAATTTGCTGTGTAAAATCATTCGTAATTCTCTACTATACTTATTTATAAATATACTTGTATTCTGAACTCAACAATGGGATTATTTGCAAAAAGGAAGGAAAGGAAAATTTTAAAACTACGATCTGATGATGGAGTAGCGTTCTATATAATCTCTTTTGTTTAAGCCCGAACGTAAAGTTTATCATGGTTTACTATTTAATTATTTCTCTACAGAACAGATAATACTCTTCAGTATAGGCAAGTAGCAATGCACTTTATTGATTTAGCTACTCATATGGTCTCTGGCTATCATATAATTTCAACTATTAAAGAAAAATAGGCAATTTTAACTTTACTAATCTCCTTAACTATGTTGATTGCGCAGTTGTTCACTATCTATTAGGAGGTGCTGTAAGTTAACAATAAAACTTTGCACTGAAAAATGGTTTGTGCATTATTTCCAAAAAACTATCTATACCATATCACAAGAGAAATGGGTAATATTATAACGTCCTTAATTTAGAGATGAGTTAACTATCAGGTTCAACCGAAAGAGATGAATAATTAATAAACCAACAATACATTGTCCATAAATAAGTTAATAACACTTTCACACACACATCAATACGCACATACATGCTACATCACAACAAGCTAAAACTAAACATATAACACATATCGTACACAAAATCACCCACTAAATATCTAAGCTAAACAATCCACTAAACATCATCACAGCTTAATCGGCTCTGATGCTAAAAGGAGGGAGATAGTTAGAGCCAGGTGGCCCTTGTACTAAAACTAACCCATTTTTTCAATTATGATATTATTATTGGTGACCCCGGAGGCACATATCAAAGAAGATTAAATGAGATCCCTTTCTTGAAGCGGAAGGAACCTTCACGAAATTATTCAACCCATGCTGCGTTGGAAGCTAAGTCAATTTAAGAGTAAATAGGAGTCCCTACAAAAGTTTACTCTGACATTTTAATATTTAACTTTACTAACACAAAACCTACGTATACCGCCATGTCTTTAAAAAAATCAAATATACTACACATACAAAACTATGTATGGACACATGAATGAGAATGAAAAAGAATATTTTGAAGGTTTCAAAATCTATAAATATTTGTTTGAAAGATCACACAACTTGACAATTAAATCACTGGCACTGCATACCTGTCCATTTGAAGTCAAACATGGCATTCCTAGCAAGAAATTCCATATTTATATTTTTGACTAATTTTGCTGGCAGATTCTTTAAACTTTCAGAACTCCACAAGCTTCCAAATTGCTTATGTAGCTATTTAACTAACATTACCTGCATATTCAACCGTCTTATGAATTTATTGGATTTTTCTTCTGTGAAGCGATCAGTACGTACGCCAGATATTTTTACTTGGGGGTGTTCAAAATAAAAGGGTATATCACTGCTCTCAGAATAGTGATATACATTTTTAAACAAACTCAAAGAAAACAGTATATTTTGTTACGCAACTATTACAATACTACTACTACTAATATAAGCTCTTCGCAGTAGTAGGTTCAATAAAGGAAGTTCACAAATTTGAACATTTGTTATTAAAGTAAGTAATACAGTGAAACCAATCGAAACGGACTTTGGTGGAACACGATTATTTGTCCGTAAATGAGAGGTGTCCCTAAAAGGAAGGGTTCTCTCTTATAACACCACACTACACATATTTATGGCATGGAAGAATAAGAAAGCTTGTCCTCTTATGAAGGTGTCCACTATTGACAGGTGCCCGTTAAGAGAGGTTTCACTGCATTATGAATTAACCACCACTATTTTACCCAGTAATTAAATATGGATTGATTACATACGAAATATTGTAATTATTTTGCAAAATTCTGCCATTATTTCAATTTTCTCACTCCCAGCAAGTTTTAATGGGTGATTTTTTTTAAAATATTAACTGGGAAAAAATTTCCTCGTCCCATGCTGAAATCACATTCGTTTAGTAATTAATACTCTACATAGTTGCAATTTCATTATTTTAATGTTCTAACCCTGTTGTTAACGTTAATTGTTGTAATATTAATTGGTCTCTTACGCCTGGCTACGTTATTGGCTTTGAATGTTTCATAAGGAAATTATTCATTGATTTAATTGTTTTCCAGAAATCCAGTTTTACAATTTACAAATACTTTGAACCTTTCTGTTTTGTCTTTTTTGTAATGTAGCCTACTTTTAATAATCCGTTCAATGAATTTACGGGAATAAAAATATACTTCATAAAATTAAGCTAGTGACAAATACGTTCCTGCATAACACTAGACTCAGTCTAAAACATGTATATTTCTTTCTTCGATCGATATCTTCATTTCTAAAAACGTTTTGACTGCACCCTTCCAACTTCCGTCCGTTGATACACCCATTCCAGAGGAGCACTTACCAACTGAATCTGGTATAGGCTTATTACTATATTGTCACTTTTTTCCTTATTGAGGAAGAGGTATGTGAATGACTGCTCAAGATGTTGCCAATTTCAGTCATCTGCATCTGTCCATCAATCTCTTTTCTCGGAAACGACTGCGGAGCCCAGGAGAGTAGGTACGAACGGGTCTGTTTCCTCAATTGGTTTGATCAAAACACAGCCCGAAACAATGAGGTCATGTGGTTCTCGAAGCCGTACATGAGAACGAGGTCGCTTCGTATTTTGAAGTGAAATAAATAAATAAGAATGTTGCCTTCTTTCCTAAACGCTAAACATTTTTTTTACTTGATGTATTAAATAACCTATATGATACCGATTGATACAATTGGAATTGGTTGAGTATTCCTTTTCAATCCAGGGGTGTGTGTAAAGAAATTTGGGGGGTGTTAGGGGGTTTTGAGGGGTGTAGATTACTCCCTGGAAGCGATCGGCGTGGTTGATCCAACGAAAGATACCAGACTAAAGACGATGTAAAGATGCGCCAGAACACTGAGGTGGAATCTGTTTCCCAATCACGGCGCAGAAAATTTCGAGGCGGAAAATATAAAACGAATGTAAAATAGTGAAAAAAAACTGGATCATACCCGATTTTTAGCAGAATATGGATATCTCATCTGGACGAAGAGGGGTCTAAAATTATCCTACCAAATATTGGATTGGTGGAAAAATTCAGAAAATTCTACCCAATTGTTAACCTATAGATTACATTGAAATAAGAATGTAATATTTTTATAATCATCCAAATGAAATGTCCATACTCAAAAATTTACGAAGGAAAAATTATATATGAATAAAAGAAATTATTTCCTGAAAATATAATTTTCTTCATTATTCTGAAACTTCTAGATTAATTTTACTTGGACAGAAAACAAAACGGATTTAGTACCTAAATTGAAAATTATACAGTAAAGCCTAATAATACACAGTACAGTAAAAATTATTCGGACCTCTTAAAAAATTATACAACCTCTACTATAACTGAAGGTTACAATTTTGTGCAACCTGCATTGTAAAAATTCGCATTGATGATTTCACCTCGCCTCTTATAGACTACCACATGAGTAACAATACCTTCAGTGAATAGGGTGGGTATTTAGGAAACCGTCCTCAGTATTAATCAAGATCTAAGCGCTGTCCCCACTGGTTACGGTTGTCATAGCAGACCTATTTTTCAACTCAAGAGACAATCTGATGCAGGAAACGTCCGTATTTATTCCTTATACTCAGATAACTGCACACCTCCACATGGCAATCATTGCAGGCTGGTGACAACTTATATAGTGCCATGAGTAACTTTTTCACATCATCGATTGCATGGAACCACCAAAAAACAATGTAATGGTATAAGCCTAATTCGTCTGCAACGGCACGAACGCTTTTCACAGGATCTGCCTAAATTGTGTTCCTCAGGATTTCCTCCGAACATGATGTTAAGTGACCATGCAGCTCACTTTGCAACGCTGTTTCCAGAAAAAAATGTAATCCAACGCCGAATAGTGTGTGTATAGTCTCATTCTTGTTCCAAAAGTAATGTTAAAGTTTCTCACAGCTCTCTGTACCAATATGTTTATATTGGCAAAAAAAAAATCACTATGAACTCAAAACCACTTGATGCTGCAACTTCATACTACCCTGTTGAACAGTACACTTCCTCGTAAAGCTTAATTCACACATAGTTAGCCGTTTCCATGTCGTGCCCTGTCCGTGCCAGACATTCAAAATTCATTGGTCAGTCTTTTTTTCACATGACGTACCGTGCCTGTGCCGTTGCCATGCCGTGCCCCGACAGGCTGGCTTAAAGAGAAACCAGCCTGGTCGTGAATCGTTGGCCGCGATTCGGTTTTCTTCGAAGCACACGAAGCGACATAAAATTGACCAAAGTCAAGGAAAATGGTGTAGAAAGCAGCAGCGGCACACAACGGCGTGATATGGTATATTTAAATGATCTCGGCTGTGGCACGGACACCGTGTGGCAGAGAAATGGCATGAGTACTGTAGACTATCCTAAACAGTCTCGATATTCCAGCTTGTTGGCTGGACGTGTATGGAGTTCGTGGCATTACACGCGTGACCTTAATCTATATCTGTGTTGCATTACTGAGGTGAATTTTCTTGCAAGTGTCAAACTAGCCTAATGCTTAACATTACGTATTACAATTAAAAATACAAAAATGTAACGAAATATGTAAATAAAAAGCAAAATATCTTACTGGAATAACGTTCGATCGATTATGATTATTGTTATTTGTACGACATAGTGTTAGGTGATTAGTGGCAGTAAATGAGAAACAAAAGAATTGTTTCGGGAGACACGGATACACTTCCTGGTTGTAGGATATGAGATTCGGACCCCACGTTAATCTGTAAGCCCACGTCTCATGTAGCCTCCGTGCTGAAAAGACACTAAACTCCCATTGAATGAAACTAACCAAAAAATTATATAAATGAAAAATTGCTGTAATTTATGACTAAATTTCAAACCCGTGATCCTTCTCCAGTTCTGAATTCGAGAAAATACTAAAGGAAAAAGACAACTAAAGAAAAGAACTACTCTCAACAGTAAATTGAATATTGTGGATGTTTCCAAGAGAAATAATATAAATACTCTTTGAAGTATTAGTATTGAGATTTTTACTAGCACAGTAGAACTATATATAGATAACAAGCTTTCGATAAAATTTCCCTTTGATAAAGAAAAATGTCCAAAAATACACACCTTCCAGTTAGCTATCTTTTGAGATTGTTCGGAACGGAAAACAGATCATTCGTTATTTATCACTTCGTGACTACTAACCACAAAGACACTAAATGAAAATCATGTAACGTTCAGTGCTGCCAACTTACTAGAACAGGAATGGCGGGCATTTCAAAAGGTACGTTTTTTATGAGACACCCTTATAAAGAATTCAAATTGTGTTCTTTGTCATTATACTCTCAATGTTACAAATCTCATAAGGATGGTGGTTGTATAGCAATCAAGACGTGTTACATATATTAACAAGTTTCTCTCTCTCTCTCTCTCTCTATATATATATATATATATATATATATATATATATATATATATATATATATATATATATATATATATATATATATATATATATATTAGGGTGGTCCTTAATTTTCGATTTCCGAATTTCTTTGCTCCCAACCCCTAAATTGGTTCCATGTCGGACCAAATTAATCTGTGAAAAAAATGGGCTCAATCGAAGAATATTTAACCGACCCCAAACGACCTAAACATCTGAATGCATTTACAATGTATAGTATATGGCAAAAGTTTGTAATAAACTCTTGTAACTTAAAAATGGCTGAGGAAAATGAACCATATCTTGGATAGAGGTTGTAGAAGTAGATCCATACCTGATACTGAGTATGACCAAGATGAGGCATATCTTTACGTCCACCATCTTGGGTTCGGGCACAAAATTTTAAATAGAAACGACCTCGTATGATATATCATTTTGAGGTAGTTTTGACGACAAACAGACGTCTGCCTTTATTTTCCACTTATCTCTCAACATGTAATAATTATCAACTACGAAAAATAAAAGCTCCGAAGTAATAAAACTTGATATTCTGTAAGTTTATATCTCTGTACGGGCTGCAGATTTATAAGATAGTTGAATAGTTTCCCTAATTTGAATTAAACCATAAAGTAAAGAAAGAAATGCACATGCCCATCCACTTGGAAAGAAGATGTGAACTTTCAACGTGGGTTCAATATATTGAAAAACATTGTGGTGGTGAATGATGTTGCAGAGAGAGGTGTGAAACTGACACAATAATACGGGAACATTTTAACAAAGGACGAAAAAGGGAAACAATACATATTGCAGATAGTGAACACACAAAAAAGTATCCAGATGCTACAAAAATTGGCTTAATGATGCAGTAGAATTTGGCTAGTTATCCACAGCCTTTAGCTTTCTTTTATTATCATTTTAAATATTCATTATATTATTTATGTAATTTCATTTCATATAAATAATTTCAATATAGGCTGGTGTGTATTTCGACGGGATGTAATTATATAACAACATATATAATTATTTCCTTGTTACATGTATGTAATAGTTTATTAATATAACCTATAAAGGAAAAAACAATATTGACAAAGCTAAAAAGAATTAAATGACCAGAGATAAGTTGAAAATATAGGAAGAAATGTTTTTACAATGAAAGATTAACCAAAAACGATGTCACAAAACATCATTTAAAATTTGGGGTCCGAATACAAAATTGCAGAATTCAAAATGGCCGCCATCATGCTATTTCTCAGGGTAAGATGTGGATTACTTCCAATCCCTGTAACCAAGATTTGGTCCCTTTCCCTCAGCCGCTTTAAAGTAAGAAGGGTTTATTCCAGACTTTTCCTATATATTAACATATTGGATATGCATTCAAACTTTAGGTCGCTTGGGGGTCGGTTAAATATTCTTCGTTTGAGCCCATTTTTTCATGGATAAATTGGGTCTGACATGGAAACAATTTAGAGGTCGGGAGCAAAGAAATTCGGAAAAAAAATTTTGCCATGTAATTAAGGACCACCCCAATATATATATATATATATGTTTTCCATACCAAAAGTTGACCTCATCATCTTTGATGATAACCTAAGATGTATCATTTACTTCATTCATTCAACTGTTGGTTTGTCAAACTTTTTTCAAAGTATTCAAATTGACTCTCTTTTTTCGGAAAGTATCAAACCAACATTACTCACTTTACGTCATGGGAGCCCGAAGGGAGGGTGCTGGGGAGCGATCCCTGGTTCACGAAAATGTATATATATATATAATTTGTTAAGATTTTCTTAATACAAATGAAAAAAAGCATTATATAGCAATCTCGGAGATGCCCCCTTAGAAAATTTTCTTCGGGCGCCCATGCTTCACGTTAGCATCTCAGTTTATGTCAAGATAACTCTTATGATAATTCAGCTGCAATGAATTGATATTAAATCAATAATCATTGGAACTTGACAATTTATAGTATTTCACATTTTACAATATGTGTATCTTTAATTCAGTCCTACAAAAATACATTTACTTGCAAAGGTGTTTAAGGCTGCCAGTAATTTATAATATATATCAGAAGAACTTATTGTTTATAGCATCTTAAAATCATATTAGTGATTTATTGTTACTTTTAATGCCATAAGAATCCTTTCCTAAAGAAATCTTAGAAAGAGTTGATAGAAAAATTCGATAGTATGTGATCCACGACTAGTGGATTTGCGTATCACATTACGTTTACATCATTGGGTTTAGTAAGCACATCTAATGGTATATACGAGTGTACTAATGATTGAGGATATGGGCAATTTAGAAGGAACAAACTATGTTCTTAGTACTGCTGCATAGTATAATCCTTCTTCCCTGATGGAAAGAGGAAGAAAGGTGATGTTTTCTACGTCTTGTTTTCACAGTCAATCAAAAATACTATGGTTTGTGAAGTGATCAAACTGCCATTCCGTGTTCCCTATAAACTAACAAGTTGAAGGTAAGCTGAGCTCTTCCGTCAACATTTTTTACTAAACGCAAGATGATTAAATACGTTTGGCAATGTTACAGATTCACATCTGTGTAAAATTAGACAATTATCGTAGTTCTTCCGCTAACCCTAACATAACGCCTATCTTGTTGATTGTCATTTTAAAATGACGAGTAACGTAGGCTATACTTCAATAGTAAGTACCATATTCATTTTGTTTTAAGAACTTGACATTTTAGCTATACTTGACGTTTTATTTATTACATGTAATGAGAAACAATATAGCTAAAACGTTTATGATACTTAGTTTATCTTTCATTTAAATTACCTTCTATTAAGCATACGCCTACATCTAACATAAACACAGGTATATGTAATAAACTTTCTATTTCCTTTGCAAACATTAAAATTAACTGGGCTTTAGCGATTGTAGGATTTAAGCTTTCTTTTATTTAGTAGAGAAACGTTTCCTTCCCTTTCTTGTTTGAAGTAAACTATCCTTTTAACTAACTCTGTTGAATGAACGAAGCAGAGTTTCTAACTCTTCTTGTTGTTGAGGTGATAGATTGCCTTACCACGATGAATGACATGTTGGTCTCATGGGTCTGCACTAAGTTTTGTTTGTCCGGTCTCTCTGGGAAAGCACAACAACCGTTCATTATGATAACAGTAACAGGAAATTGGAGCTTGTTAGCTGAAACTTTCGCATATGTTTGGCTTAATGAAGGGAAAGACTATAAAGTAAGGCTTGTTCCTTAAAAACGATTTTTCTTTGCAGATTTTCATTAAACATTAAACTGTCAAGTTTTACTAGTTTAGTGTTACGAAAACAATAAAGTAAAGAAACATCGTAAATGAGTTTTGGTGTTATATCAAGACGTTTATATTTACTTATACCATCGCCGTTCTCACTTCAAAAGACATTAGAGTTGTTCCAGAGATAAATTTATGTAGAAGGTAAATAAACTGTACGCGTATCCAGCGAGATCTATCAGTTGCACTGCAAAGGTCACGACGGTCACCACTGAGTGATGTCGGAAGCATGTGAAGATGAGGAGGCCACAATCACTGGAAGTCATTACCAGAACCGGATTTAGGTTTGATAAGGCCCTAGGCTATTGAGGGTAATCGGTTTATACATACATACACACAAACACACACACACACACACACACACACACACATATATATATATATATATATATATATATATATATATATATATATATATATATATATATATAGGGCCGGATTTAGAGGGGGTGCACCGGAGCACTTGCACCCCCTCCGTTCTGAATATACACTATCTAAAGTGAGAAACTGACAGTGGAAATAGCAATACTTTCCTAAAATTTCATGTCATGTTTCCGTTTCGGGCTAAAAGAAAGCGGTTTTGCTAAACACAATAGTTTAAGTCAATTCCTCATACACATCACAGATGCCTAAAGGCATTTAAAAAAAGTAATTTGATTCAAATGTACAGATAGTTATTTGTGCACCCCCTCAGAAAATCCTGAATCCGGTCCTGTATATATATATATATATATATATATATATATATATATATATATATATATATATATATATATATATATATATATATATATATATATATGTGTGTGTGTGTGTGTAATATCCGGTTTCTCTTTGTCAACTAACATTTTAGGGAGCAGCTAGCAGGAGGGACCCCATTACTTACATCATATAAGCAAACTGTTGCTATATGTAGATTTTCTTTATTTTTATCTTGTTTTTGGAAATGTACAAGTAGCATTTCCATTTAAATTTTTGGGGCCCCCAAGAAAGTTGGGCCCTAAGCTATAGCTTGTTTAGCTTATACGTAAATCAGACACTGGTAATTGCCACATAGGTAAGTCGGAAGCAATTGAAGTAGAAAGGGTCATTACGTAGTTAGCCTGGAAGGAAGGAAGAAGGGAAGGACAACAATTCTATAGAACTAGTTCCTTATATATTTATTACCTCAAGTCATCTAACGTTTACCTTAAGCTTTCATTACTACCTGCCTAGGTCGGGACAGAGGGTTTAAATTCCTTCCCTAGGTTACCCAACTAGGAAACAATCAGGAGTTCGGAGAAAAATAGTGTATTAAAAAATACACGCATAAAACGGCCCTAAGGGGAGACAGAACTTAAATGTGACAACACTGTAATAATTCACATGCGTTCTTTTAAGTGTGAAGACTGTTTAAAGCAACTTTTTCTTTTAACATTAATTAATAAACAGTTCTGAGATGTTAATGTACAATTTCGTGCTTGAAGTAAAGTAAAATAAACTATAATAATTGGACGCCATTTTTAATACACAAAAAAGTAGTTATATTGGAAAGTTCATGTTAAACCTGTCAGTGCTGGCAGCAAACAACTGAAATCGTAGGCAGTTTTTATGAATGTTTAAACTCAAGTTGTTTGTATGATTGAGGAGTATAGCTGTCAACCAAGTTATATTTGAGTAGCAACCAAAGTCGAAGGCAAAATATTTGTAAAGTAATATTATTCGAAGTTGTAAGAACCTTCGTAAAAGTAACAGAAACACATTATACACTTCTTCAAATAGCACTTGATAGAAAAAGTGGAAACTTATTTATTTAAAAGGTGTTTCTCAACTGAGGTCTCTGACAATTGTCTGAGAAAGACTGTATATCTCGTGACAGTGAAGTAACTAGTGAAAGTACTCTAACTTTCCTTAAGATAAAATAAAAATACAATTTTGTTTCTAAACTGGCATACATTACTTTAGCCATATTCTCTCATCGACTGAACAATCGTCCAAAAAGAACGCTGTTTACTGTCATGTTCCCACCTGAAAATGCTCTATAACGTAGAATGTAAATGATGAACACGAGTCAAATTTAATAAAGAGCTAATATAACGAGTTTAATTTGCATAACTTGAGTGGCTTCTGAAATATATTTCTGGCATATAATTTTACCATCTTTCCCTCTTTAGGATAAATATAATAATGAAATAACATAACAAAAATCCGAATCAAGTCAATTAGTGTAATTAATTAATTAGTCAATTAGTGTAATTAAATTAAATTTTTTGGAAGAGTTCAACATTTTTTAACGTTCTGTACTATCCGATTTTTTAAAAATATATTTTCCGGTCCATGTAGTAAATTCATTTTATCTTTGTTTAAATCAAAATCAATGTGAAAGCTTTGGAATAACCCAGTAGGAATTGTATTTCGGGGTATAAATATCTTTATTCATACAATATTTTAATGTAAATCTTCTATATGGGCATTTAAAATGAATGAGTATTGACATTATACACCTTAATACTATATGAAAACGTAATCCCGCAATTGGATAGAAATTCTTGAAATTTTCCACCAATCTGATATTTGGCAGAATAATTTAGAACCCCTTCGTCACTTTGAGATGCCCATGTCCTCCCAAAATACTGTTTCGTCTAGTTTTTACCATTTTCTATTCGCTTTATATACTCCGCCGCCAAAACCCTTTGTTCTGATTGGAACTATTTTGCGACGCTCTTGTATCAAAGGGTGTTTCTTGTCATTCTCTACTTCGAAAAGCAGAGAGCAGCCACATACTAGTTGGCTTCGAATAAATATTGGATTTCTCATGGAAAAAGGAGTATTATCAAGGTAAAATTAGTTTTCAATAATGACTAAAGAGCTAGTAAGCAGTTGAGAGTCTCAAAGTATTGGAATTTAATCAAAAACAGACAGAAAACATTAAAATAGAAAGTGTAAATCAGGAACGGAATGTTCGTAAATGATAATGATGATGGACAGGATTCATCGTAGTGTGTGATTAAAAAAAAAAAAAAAAAAAAATTGAAGATTAGTATTTCTCTTGAATACTCCCCTTATGACTAAAAATTTTCCTATCAGGTTACGATAGGCCTGTCCTAGCATAGCTTCTGTTTGTGCATGTAGTAACTGTGATTTTTTATTATCATTAGGCCTAACATGTCGGTATTAGTAGGTTTCTTTATCGTTAAATTAATTTCTATAATGTCAGAGTAAGTTAGCACAGGAACTCTCATTTGCTCCTAAATTGGCAAAACATCCAACAAAGATGGGTTGAACGATTTTTGATAGTTTTTTTTTTTCCTTCAGGGAAGGTAACCTTACCATTAGTAGTTTTAATATGTCTTTCCTGGGGCATTAAAAGTATATGGAAAACCATGATTTAAATTAGTAGTAGGCCCATTGGGCTCTGATAATTTCGTTCCTTTTTGCTAATTTATAGAGCCGATTTAGAATAGTGAAAACAGTAATTCGTTCAGTGTGAATATAGTGGATTTGTGTGATACCATGATATGTAACTATATGTATTGACATATGTATTTAACATATGTAATGATATGGATTGATATTAGTTTTCATAGTTAATGTGGTATGTAGCATCCATATATGTATGTATAATTTAGTATTTTGACGGTAGTAACATATGAGTGAGAGTATGATTTATTTATTTACGGACACTGTATTGTGAATTCTTGATTATTCATCTCCTTTGGTCCCTTGTAGTAAGCATATTGATTCATAATGACAGTTATAGTAATTATGTACCCAAAGTCGATCCTCCCTACCCTTAAAATATTTTCATTTTCTTCCTTAGTTTTAAACTAGGTAGCTATTGAAATTAAACGACACCTCAAGATTGGCACCCTTGCGGATGTGGGAGCTACTAGTAAGATTTGGCAGACAACTTACTAGTACATTTTTTTTTTAATTTGGCAAGTCCCTGTTAATATTATTTCTAGTTATTGACTTTAGTCTAGTTGTAAAATACTTTACTCGTAACTCTGCTCAGTTCCTGAGGGGTCGGAGTAATCCTAAATTAGTAATCCTAAATTAAGAAATTACACTTACTTCCCGGTAGTGCAGGAGTCTCCAAGGTCTCAGCCGACTGGAATTGCTTGTAGGCTTGAAGATATTTATCTTAGGCTACGTATTTATTAGGCCAACCGTTTTCCGGCACATGAAAGCATAGTTGGCTATGGATTGTTGTATGTCTAAAATCGATTATTTATCTTTGTACTCTTAATGTCCTAGCTTATTCCTTTGGCGCTACTTTTCTCTCTCTTCTCTATCTATCCCTCTTTTCTCTTCTTCAAGATTATTTTTAATTTTTAACCTTCCCTCCATCCTGCATTGAACTTGAAAGTATCAATCATTCAACATATATCATTTGAACTTGATTTGCCAACTGAGATGTCGGTCGCGAAACAAGATTCATAGAGGTATTCGTTGATGTGGAAGGGCAAGGGAACATTCTCCATCATATTTTCGACCCACTGGTGCAGTGGGCGGTGGTTCAGTACGGGTTACAATTTTACGTATTTCATTATTCGTTTAGAATTCCTACGCCATTATAAGTCATTTTCTACTTTTGTTCCAATTATAACCACAAATGTAAATGTTGTTGAGGTTGTATTGGGCCCAGAAATAGTGTTAACATTTTAGAACCATATAGTTATATATATATTGTATCCATGTGCCTGGCACGTTTTTTCAATGATTCCCAGTTTAAATAAAGTATTTCAGAATACTAATTTGTCATTATGCGCGGCTAATTAGTCAAATTTAGATACATGTTATATCTCGGATTTCCCTATGTAAAGTGTTGCAACCTATAAACTCAATTTGTCGGGGTTATTAATGTGAAAGATTAAATAATTATTGAATATAAATATATGTTGAGATACGAATATGTGTGGAATATGAATATAATATGGAAGTAAAATGTATAATGTTGAAGTGAGTAGATAAATATATGTAAAGGTTCTTAGTAGCTACTCCGAACGGTTTCTGGTTCCCATAGTTACGAAATATCCGATAAATATACAATGTAAATGTTAGAAAATACCGGCGCATATTAGATATTCTCTTCAAACCTTGAATGTTATTAAGTAATTTATGTATCAACTGACATTGTCTGTAATATACTAACTGCATGTAGCATGGGATTTAGGCAGGACATCGTAATCCTGATGTGTCTTTAAATCAACCATCAAATTAGAAAACTATAATCCTTTTCTAGAATTACATTTCGATTTCCATCCCTTTAATACAAATTCTCAAACGTTACCAGTGTTTCCATCTTAGTAGTTTTGTTTACAATACCAGCGAAAGTCCTTCTGAACTTGGAAAATCTCGTGCATACATACACATAGTGTAAATTTAACGATAAATGTGTGTAACTAGTAATACGAAGCGATATGTTTATGAAAGATAGTGAATATGATAGTAAGTTGATGACAGAATACGTAACATAGTCATCGTGATACGAGTGATGAGACTTTGATCTCTTAGCTCAAGAAATGGGAGAAGTGTATTGATTAATATTTCTACAAACTGAATATGTGTAGATTGTGATTAACGTATATACATTCTAATGTGCGAATATAAGAAATTCAAAAAAGTGAAACGTGTGGACACCAGAAAAGATGCTTCGACGATATGCGTAATATTATAGCTAATCTGAAAGTACGAGAAAGGGCTCGTTTAATTTACTTTCCAAACGCTCATAAATGATATAAAGACTTATTACTAACCCTCATTTGAAGATTTTTTTTCTTTCCATTCATCATATTGTATACTATATTTATGCACGAATCTATATCATTTTTACCAATAGTTAAATGAAAATATAAAATATAATTATTTTTTTCTTTTGAGCTGTCTATTAATAAATATATAAACATGTGTATATACTATTACATTCCTAGTATTCAATTTCAGGTATGAATTGATACGTTAATGTGTACACTTATTGCATGCTTTTAAAATTCTATGTCTTAATTTCTTACTAAATATAATAAATGTTCACCAAATTGTCGTTAGATGGGTTCTCTTAAAACTATTTTACCCATATTAATACGCTGTCCTGTATGTATGCGTGTGTGTGTGAATGAATGTTTTTAGTCTTAAGTCGTAGCATTTAATATTGACTATTGTGATAATGTTCATAATAAATGTATAATAGCATGTTATATGTATTAGTGTATGACTTATTTATATTAGTAGTAAGGCCATTGGGCTCTGATTATTTCTTTCCTTTTTCCTAATTTATAGAGCCGATTTAGAATAGTGAAAACAGTAATTCGTTCAGCGTGGATATAGTGAATTCGGGTGATACCATGATTTAACATATGTAATGATATGTATTGATATTTGTTTTCTTAGTTTATGTGGTATCTAGCATGCATATATGTATGTTTAATTTAGTATTTTGACGGTAGTAACAAATGAGTGAGAGTATGATTTATTTATTTACTGACAGTGCATTATGAATTGTTGATTATTAATCTCCTTTGGTTCTTGTAGTAAGCAATGACCAGTTATAGTAATTCCGTAGCGAAAGTCGATCCTCTATCCTCTTCAAATATTTTCATTTTCTTCCTTAGTTTTAAACTAGGTAGCTATTGAAATTAAACGACACCTCAAGATTGGCACCCTTGCGGATGTGGGAGCTACTAGTAAGATTTGGCAGACAACTTACTACTACTAATTTATTTTATTTATTTTTTTTTAATTTGGCAAATCCCTGTTAGGATTTTTTTCTGGTTATTGACTTTAGTCTAGTGTTCCATACTTTGCTCGTAGCTCTTCTCAGTTTCTGAGGGGTCGGATATTTTTTTAGAGATATTAAATTAAGAAATCACACTCACTACCCGGTAGTGCAGGAGTCTTCAACGTCTCAGCCGACTGGAATTGCTTGTGGACTTGGAAATATTTATCTTAGGCTACGTACTTACTAGGCCAACCGTTTTCCGGCACATGAAAGCATTTTTGCCTGAGGATTCTTGTATGCCTAAATTTGACCACTTGCCTCTGTACTTTTAATGCCCTAGCTTATTCCTTTGTCGACGCTTTTTCCCTCTCTTCTCAATCTATCCCTCTTTTCTCTTCTCCAAGACTATTTTTAGTTTTTAGCCTTCCCCCTGCAGCATTGAACTTGACAAATATCAATCATTCAACATATATCATTTGAACTTGTTTACCAACTAAGATGTCGCAAAACACTATTCAGGGAGGTATTCGTTGATGTGGAAGGGCAAGGGAACATTTTCCATAATATTTTTGCCCACTGCGGTAGTGGGCGGTGGTTCATTACAGGATATATATGTTGAGATATGAATATCTGTGGAATATGAATATAATATGGAAGTAAAATGTATAATGTTGAAGTGATTAGATAAATATATGTAAATGTTCTTAGTAGCTACCCCGAACGGTTCCTGGTTCCCATAGTTACGAAATATCGGATAAATGTACAATGTAAATGTTAGATAATACTGCTGCATGTTAGATATTCTCTTCAAAACTTGTAATGTTATTAAGTAATATATGTATCAACTGACATTGTCTGTAATATACTAATTGCATGTAGCATGGGATTTAGGCAGGTCATCGCAATCCTAATGTATCTTTAAATCAACCATCAAATTAGTAAACTATAATCCTTCTCTAGAACTACATTTCGATTTCCATCCTTCCCATACGAATCCTCTAACTTCACCAGTGTTTCCATCTTAGTAGTTTTGTTAACAATACCAGCGAAAGTTCTTCTTACCTTAGAAAATTCTCGTGCGTACATATACATAGTGTAAATCTAACGATAAATGTAACTAGTAATACGAAGCGATATTTTTTTGAAAGATAGTGAATATGATCGTAAGTTAATGACAGAATACGTAACATAGTCATCGTGATACGAGTGACGAGGCTTTGACCTCATAGCCCCAGAAATGGGAGAAGTGTATTGATTAATATTTTTACTAACCGAATATGTATTGATCATGATTAACGTATATACATTCTTATGTGTAAATATAAGAAATGCAAAAATGTGAAACGTGTGGACACCAGAAAGGATGCTTCGACGATATGCGTAATATTATAGCTAATCTGAAAGAACGAGAAAGGACTCGTTTAAATTACTTTCAAAACGCTCATAAATGAGATAAAGACTTATTATTAACCCTCATTTGAAGATTTTTTTCTTTCCATTCATCATATTGTATGCTATACTTATTCAAGAATGTATATTATTTTTTTTACCAAAAGTTAAATGGAAATATAAAATATAATTATTTTTTAAAGCTGACTATTAATAAATATATAAATACATGTATATACTATCACATTACTACTATTCAATTTCATGTATGAATTGATATGTTAATATGTAAACTTATTGGATGTTTATAAAATTCTGTGTCCTAATTTCTTAGTAAATGTAATAAATGTTCGCTAAGTTGTAGTCAGTTTCTTTCTCTTAAAACTATTATTACCCATGTTAATACGCTGTCCTGAATGTATGTGAGTGTGTGTGAATGGATGGTAAATTTAGTCTTAAGAGTAGCATTTAATATTGATTTACTGTGATAATATTAATAATAAATGTATAATAGCATGTTACATGCATTAGGGTATGACGGAGTTCATGAAAGATAACCGATTCTAGAGTAGTTTAAATAGGCTCTAGGAGAAAAGCCAAAATAACAGGATGAGCCAGAATAACGGCAGTCTTTTCAGAAATCTCAAAACATCTATTTGTGGAAAATATACACTTTGACTTTTTTTTCTTGCCTGATTCAAATGTGTGTTCGATCTCCATTGCAGAAGTTCAAATAATGAATACTGATTATTCAACATTTCCAAACAATAGACAAACAATTAAAGTAAAAGTTCTCGTTACCTGTGTTGGGTTAGGGCAACTCTCACTTGTGCAGTTGCATGGAACCACGTCGGGGTTGTATGAGGGAACATGTCTTTTCGGGATCAGTTCAGAATTGATCCTCAAATAATCACCTTCGAATATGTATCACCTTTTAATAACTATTCAAGTTCTTTTATCATATCTCCATAATTATCCAGTAATCATTTATCTTAAGTTTCTCCTTTTTACCTGTATCTTTTCCTCCTTTCTCCTACCTTCTTCTCTTCCTTTCTTAGTCTTTCTTTTCCTCTTTCTAATACAACTCAAGAGGGGTGGTGACTGGGAGTTGTCGCTTTAGACACGATCATTAAATTGTTTTGATGTTTCTCTTCGGAAGTCCGATATCAATTAGTTAATCATAAAACATAAATATGAAGCAAGAATTCATTAATTTATTTTAATTTCATATTTGATTAAATTATTAAATTACGAGATTACAATTTAAGCTAGCGACTACATTTCCCACTCACGATGTTGTTTATTTTTCTCTTCAGTTGAAACATTCATTGTAAACAGTTCTGACACTTCTTGATGATATAAAGTTAACCAAGAAAGTTCTGTCGCTTTTTCACCCACCACCTTCGAACATCGATATTTCACCTAACACGTAACTGGAAGATCAAAGATAGTCCCCATCAGCATCGACAACTTTTTGTCAACGTTATCTATTCAACGATAAAACTTGGTAGGCGTAAAGGGAAGAAGGTATCAAGTGCATTTTGCACATCTACTAGGGATTTGAACTGGCGTCCTCTGAGGTGATTGTCCAAGGAATGAAACAGGTCATAACCGGACGGTGCAATGATAGGAGACTATGGCGGATGCAATAGTGTTTCCTATCCAAGGCGTAGATTGGTGTCCCGAGTTATACTAGCCACGCGGGGCTTAGCGATGTCTTGTAATTGGTATAGACCTTTGCGACTGCTCAACTGCTGACAGTACACAGTTGCATTGATGCTCAGACTAGCTGGTAGCACTTCCCGATACACGATGCCGCGACCAATCCACCAAACACACAGGACGACCTTCTGGTCCAGTGCTGATTTCGGCTGTTTTGGAACCGGTTAATAATATGCTAACCAATGACAACGACACTGAGGAGCTTCGTACAGGACCCACTTCTCATGACATGTAACACCATATTCAGAAATGGCTGCTTCCTCAGACGAGACAGCAAAGAAACACAGTGTCTGTTCGTGTTGTCTTCTGGCCCGAAGTCAAATCATGTTGAATCTATGACCCAACTTATAGTGCTTTCCAAGCTGATAGACGTGCTGCTGAATTGTTTCTCCACTCACACTGAATTTTATTCCTAGTTCCTCACATGTGCGCCACTGTTCGCCTCAATTGCTGCCTAAAGTTCTTAATTTTGTACACCACGGTCTTCCGGCACGTGGTGCGCTTTCGAGTGTTTCGTCACCGTACTTAAACTCATTCTTAAACTCTAGTCACGACACAGTCCCCAAATGCCTGGCATATCTTCCGCTCGGCTGCAGCAGCGTTTGACCCCAGTTTCAACTCATAAAGCGTGCACGCCCATATGACGATCTGTGGAGGTTCCATGTTCACTCTGTCCTTACGCAAGTTCACGGTGTAACTGAAGTGCAACAACAAAGTAGTATGTTGAATATGCCCACACCAAGAACTGCTCTTCACATTATCTCTATTTGCATTCAACTCACGGTGTGAAGGACAATTGAACTCAGACCTCCACAAGTAACAACCAGTGAATCTTTTAATGATTTATTTATAACTGAATGATACTGGTGACGTGATTTGAAACAAGTGTAGGATAGTATTGTATCTGTTAGGAGTGAAATCTGATCATGTTAATGAATATATCTGATTGTAGAATGAAGTAAATTCTAACAAGTGAAGGATGGTGTGGTAATGCTAATCTTGTGACACATTTTTAAAAGAAAAATCAAATTAACAACGAAAGAAGATTTATACAAAAACTTGTCTCACAAACTTCCAGATGCTACTTCTTACAATTATGATTATTGTGAGTAATGTACTAGGACATAGATATTGCATATTTTTTTCTAGTAAAATATAGTAATTAGTATGTTATAAAGATAAACAAAATTTACATTTGAATTCTTCGTCCTTCTCTTTTTGTACTGTTTATCTATAATTTGTAATATTTTTGTCGTTACTCCCAGTTTGCGTTACTATTTTTGCGCTATTAATATATACGTATTATTATTCAGTTAGACAATAACATTCAATGTTTTAACGATGTGTTGTAGTGATATCTTTTACTGTTATTTCTGACAATGCAGTTTGAATTGTTATTTTACTCGCTCTGCTTCAGTATGTATAAACATTAACTTCACGTCAACGTTGCATGTAAAAGCAAAGTTAATTGCATTTATAAATGTGCTACTCTCATATGACTTGTTTTACCACCACATTGTTTAGATATAACATAGTAATTAAGTCTATTAAAGAAAAGGAAACAAGTGAGTTTCGTATCACATTCTCCAACTATAGGATCTAACATTAAATCTGGATATAATATATACTATGTATCACTTCCGAATTTAACATGATGATATGGAAATAGAACCTTTTCTTTATATATATATATATATATATATATATATATTAGGGATGGCCAATTCCGGAATTTTTACTTTCCGGAATCCGGAAAGTAAAATCGGAAAATTCCGGAATTCGAAAAAATTCCGGATTTCGGAAAAAATCCGTAATTCAGAAAAATTCCGGAATTCGGAAAAATTCCGGATTTAGGAAAAATTCCGGAATTCGGAAAAATTCCGGATTTCGGAAAAAATCCGGAATTCAGAAAAAATTCCGGATTTCAGAAAAATTCCGGAATTCGGAAAAATTCCGGATTTCGGAAAAAATCCGGAATTCGGAAAAATTCCGGAATTTGGAAAAAATCCGGAATTCGGAAAAATCCGGATTTCGGAAAAATTCCGGAATTCGAAAAAATTCCGGAATTCGGAAAAATTCCGGAATTCGGAAAAAATCCGAAGTTCGGAAAAATTCCGGATTTCTGAAAAATTCCGAAATTCGGAAAAATTATTTTTTCTTTTTGTAATCCTAAGAATTTTGTTCAAATGCAAACGAATAAATTTCCTTTTTGTAATCCTAAGAATGTATGATGCAAGTTAAGCTGAAACTTACATCCTAAAGTATACACTACTCAATCTTCCCATGGTTAATGAGATATAGTTCAAAAGTACGATGTACTCCTAATATTTAATTTTTGTTTTATTGTGATATTGTCCAGAGGTAAGACATATATCACACTGAGATAAACAACTTGACATAATGAAGATATCATACGTAGTTTTCCAGAAAATCGTGAGAAACGATTTTTTATGAAGTTAAAATATGCGTCGCTTGTTGCCAGTGTGATGCAATTGATAACTTTTATGCTGAAATAGTCTTCTTCTTCTTCTTCTTCTTCTTCTTCTTATTATTATTATTATTATTATTATTATTATTATTATTATTATTATTATTATTATTATTATTATTATTATTAATCGTTTATGTACTGTAAAAGAAAAATATGAACCGTTAAGTAGTAGATTTTATCTGTTGTTTTTTGATATCTTCTAACAGTAATAACAAATTGCTTGTAAATACGCAATGATTATCAAGGACAATGGCATATTAAAGTAAGGACTACTCTGCAGACTAGCAATAAACAATAAACAATAACAGGTAAACAATAGTCCCCCCCCCCCACAAAAGTAACTAACTTGGGCACGTCAGATTGTTCGCGAGAATATAGGGACGCATTGAGACTAGCAAAAAACGTGGTGTTATTATTACTCAAAGGGCCGTACGATGGAGGCTTTAACATTAATGTTAATGGCACCAATGAGCACTTACTTGCTCTAACGGTTAACCTCATTTTTGAGATGATTCTTAGAAGTGGGCGTGTTGGCATGCAGTTGGAGTACTAACGATTTGCGTCACTATCGAACACTAACGTAGCACTAGCGACGTTTAAAGTCGAAATTGGAGTCTGACATAAGTGGCTTGTCAACTTCACGGACATTATATTTTCCTTGAATGCGAGAATTTTGCGCCCGGGAAATTTGCGCCCTACCACAAAAATAGGAAAAAATGCGCTCGCAATATATTTGCACTGGGATGTTTGCGCCCTATCCCAAAAAGAGGGGAAAATGCGCCGGCTATATATTTGCACTGGGATGTTAGCGCCCTACAATTCAACTTATTATTGTATTGTGTAAAGTAACTTCCACTCGCACTTGAACTAGGCTTGCCTCTCATCGTCTCAGTGAGTTACTCCATCCGTTATAATATTCCGAACAAATGAAAAAAATACAATTTTATTTCACTAAAGGGCAATCCATACAAATACAATTTTTCATTATACTACAAATTTACAATAAACGTATAAATGACTGATATATAATTATTTATTAATATAATCAAAGAGTATAATTTAATCTACAAAAGGCTGTTTGGCTCTATCCAGATATCTCTGTTCACAATCCTTGCGAGTTGTTTGGCTTTTCAGGACACAAAATATAGAAAAGAAAATGTAAAGTGAATGTAAAATCAGTTCAGTAATATTATCAAGAAAACTATGTACAGTGTGTTTACTTGCTGGAATTACACTTCAAACACACAATTGCGTTCAGTCGTTCTTTCAGGAAAAATGTTCCGGGGGGCACATTTAGTATTCCGGATGGGGGTCACTGCTGGTACTATTCTATTTATTATTATATTATAGACGTATTATTTTGGTCTCCTCCGAGGGGGCACTCTGAGAGCTCTGGGAGGCCAGTGTTCTCCCAAAATCATCTCTGGAAGAAGCAGTGATTGCGTTGATCCGTTGTGTTCTTTTGGCTTATATTGAAGTTATTTCTCCCCTTATATAGCCACAATGAAAAAAAAATCACAAATGGCATGGTTGTGGGGGGAGGATTGTTTATGCTGTAATGTCAGCCCCTCCGAGGAAATGCGTAAGCTCCAATAGGTTCTTTTATTTCGCAGGACTCAAACTTCCCGGTGGAGGTACATCGCAGGCGCAATTTTCCCTGTTCTTGAGGTAGGGCGCAAATTTCCCAGACGCAAAATTCTCGACACCGTTCGAATGACCTCGGAAGACGATATCTTTTTCAATACTTTTTTATATTCTTTTACTCGAGATTTCTTCATAGCTTCTTATTAAAATACTTACTAATATATCCTCATTTTATTGTCCTAACCAATCAATATGGGTATGTTGTCAGTAAAATATTTGGATTGATCGAGCCTCTGGTGTGTAACCACAGTATTTCATATCATACCCCCATTAGAAATCTTGGCTAAACGAACCAATATATGTTGCCAATAAAATAGTTTAGAATGATTGAGCCCCTGGTAAATAACCACAGTATTTCGTGACAGACCCCCCCCCCCTTCCTATTACCATATTCTAGCTACGTGCCTGACTCAGCTAATTCTCTACATTCTTTACCAAGCACACATTTTCTAAAGCGGAAAATGCTCTCTAAATACCTAAGCTCATTATTTTCAGCAGATGCACAAACTGGGTAACATTCTATCTACATGAATGTTATATATGTCGATTACTGGAAACCGCTCCTCGCTATCTATTACCATATTTACTATATAATGATTAACGTTAAAACCGGAAATGGTTGATTTGTACCGCTTCCGGTTTGAATATTACATTCATCAGGGAACTCGATTCTTAACTATTGACTCTGTACATCATGGCCAAAATTGATTGGTAATCCATCAGATAGTTCTTGAGACTGTTTGTTTCACTGACGGACAAAATGAATATATGGCTATAGAGTTTTGATAAACTAAATTCGTTAATGAGTGATGATGGAACAAATATAAGAAAGGGAACCAAGAGTACCACCGGGAAAATTTTCGAACACAAAATTAGCCATCGAAAACCCACATGTCCTGGGTTAGAATACCATAGATGAAAACTCTACCACTGAGTCATCAATCACCCGCTTATTAGTTTTCTTAACTATTATATTAATATAAATTAATGAATGCCTGCTTATGTTAATTATTGAACAATTACATTGTATACTTCGTAAAGTCAAAAATTATAAATTTGTATTTACTGTACATACAGTGAGCGCAGAAAGTGTTCGTACACCTATGCTATTGAAACGAGAATGCCTGCGAAAAAGAAACAGAAAATTTAAGAAGTGTAATAACACACACAATATGAATAATGAAAACTAAGCTTTATGAATATATCAATAAAGAACCACAAAGACAAGTTTAATGGTCAGAAAGTAAATAAATTCCGTAGAAAATGTATAGAGTAGACGCAAAAAGTGATCGTACACCTGACGTACGAATACGAAACAAAGATACCACAACTGGGGTTCACTAGTATTCATCTGAGTATACACCTCTGTATAGTATGACGAGTAACAGAATGAGTTTAGTTGTGAATAGGAGTGAAAAAACTGCACGGTGGGCTGTCGAAATGGGAAGCAACCGAACAGAAACAAATGAGGAGACAAGAAAAGTAATTATTAAAGTACATAAGAAGGGTAAGTCTTTGAGAAAGATAGCAAACCTCAGGGGCAGATCCAGAGGGGGGCGATCGGGGCCATCGCCCCCCCCCCCCCCACAAGAGGAAACTTTCTTATTTTATATATAAATAAACCCATCCATAACAAGTTTGGAGCTCTTAAAAGTAGCAGTATTACTGCCGACCGCCCCTTCCCCAGAAGTCTCCGAATTTTTCTGAATTCCGGAATTTTTCCGAAATCCGGAATTTTTCTGAATTCCGGAATTTTTTCCGAAATGCGGAATTTTTCTGAATTCCGGAATTTTTCCGAAATCCGGATTTTTTCTGAATTCCGGAATTTTTCCGAATTCCGGAAAGTAAATTTTCCGATTCCGGAAAACAAAATTTCCGGAATCCGGATTCCGGAAAATTTTGGCCATCCCTAATATATATATATATATATATATATATATATATATATATATATATATATATATATATATATATATATACATGAGCAAAATTGTCGATGGCAGATTCCTTATATGAACTGGTTCATAAGATAACAGTTAGTGAATTGGATTCCCGGATGGACCTTTTGCTTTTCCCCTACGGAGTTCTGTGTGTCCCTCCACATTCCGAAAAAGTTACTAATCTGACAACATGGCTTAAGCAAAGAGTTAGAAATTGGTCGGAATATCGCCGAGAAGCTCTATTAGACCTTCACACAAAAACATACAAACCTCGCCAATTACCATCTGTAACGCCCTGCTTGCGGTGGCAAGGCTGTGACCATGCGCAGACGCCTACCAGCGCATAAGCCAAGACCTTGAAGCTCTTGATTGTGAATAGAAAGGAAATCTTCTTGCAAGCGTATTTTCATTTATTTCTTTTTCTCCTATTTTTTAAAAATGATGATTTTTTTAAAGCTTATGTCTCCTTCTTTAACACATATTATATTAAATACATTAATATTATTTAACCATTATTCATCTCATATTTACTTTTTATTTTTATAATTTCTTTTTTTTTCTGTTACTTGTAACGGGCACATTACACATCAAATAAATCTTTCAACTTCAAGATTATTGAGCACAAATAATCCGATGGAGATATACGTGGGGCATTGAGGCTATTAAGTTCGAAAGATATGACAATTCTATATTCATCAGTGTTGGAAGCTCTCAGAGAGAAGCATCCTGCTCATTCACATTCATTAGCTACTCCTTAGCTCCCAGAGATCAATATTCCAGTAACCAGAGTCTCGACTGATGAATTCATTAAGGCACTAAAATCTTTTCCATCCGGATTAGCTGGAGGAATGGATAATCTCAGGCCATCGATATTGAGACCTTATTCTTAGTCAGAAATGTGAATCAAAGGATCGTCTAGTCAACTCAATTTGTGATTTATTACACATAATAATATCTGGAAATGTGCCAATTTTTTAAGACCTATCTTCTTCGGCGCATCATTGATAGCACTTAGGAAGAAAAGTAGAAGGATACGCCCAGTAGCGGTTGGAAACGTTTGGAGACGTTTGGCAGCTAAGATCATTTGTTTCTGAATGCGCGAATCATTAATAGATATATTGTCCCCACACCAAGTAGGCGTATGCATACCTTCTGGAGCTGAAGCTGCCGTACATGCTGCAAGAATGTTTTACTTGTTTCCACACTCACAAGTGAAGGTATATTTGAAGATCGATTTCCGAAATGCATTCAATGAAGTCCATCGAGATTCCATGCTGGCGGCAGTAAAAAATCACTTTCCAAATTTCTATCCCTACGTTTTTCAGTGCTATTCTGAACCAAGCAAACCCTTTTGTAGGAGACAATATTATCTTTTCTCAACGAGGCGTTCAGCAGAGCGACACCCTAGGTCCGGCACTGTTTGCTTTGACCCTCCAACCAGTTGCCAATAATATAAACACAGAGCTGAATGTGCGGTATCTCGACGATGGGAATAGCCGGAAATACTGATGCAGTACTACATAGTTTCGACAACATTCGCTCACAGGTGACATCCATCGGTTTACATCTCAACCACTCAAAATGCGAAGTGAGTTTTCTATGTGCTGAGGAAGAGGAAGTTCAGGGTCTTTATAATAAATTTAATGAATCTGCACCTGGTATACGACTACTGCAATCAACTAATGCTGAACTCCTAGGCTCAGCTCTATCACCAGAAGCCCGGAGGAAAATATTGGTAGAAATTAGAGTTCTTCTTGTCACGCTTATCAAACATCTCAGCTCATTCAGCGTTTTACTTATTGTGAGCCTCTTTGTCAATACCAAGATTACAGTATTTCCTCCGATGTTCTCCTTCCTGGTATGAAGATGACTTATTCGAGAAATTTGACGATACTATAAGGACAGGATTGGAATCTATCCTCAACTGCACCCTAAGCAATGAATCATGGTTACAAGCATCATTACCAGTCCGAAATGGAGGTCTCGGAATCCGTCGAGCCACTGCTAACAGATGTAACAGATGTTGCTAAGCCATTATTTCTGGTTTCTTTCTATGGATCAAGTCAATTAATTGGAACTCTGTTACAGAGAGAAGTCGAATTGGACACAGATTCAGATGTACAAAACTGCATCGACAATTGGTCTAATTTAGTGGGGTATGCTCCTCCGGCTAGAGAGAAACGAAATCTTCAATCAGCTTGGGACGAACCCATAGTAAAACATCATCTTTCCTCATTAACACAATCAACTCATAAGATCGAATACAAGGGCAGATTCCTCACTGTTTCGTCCCCTGAAAACGGTGCATGGCTTCAAGCTCTACCGTCATGTTCTGTTGGTCCACATCTCAGCAACGAAAGTTTTCGCTTAGCTACAAGATATGGTTATTAGCAGATATTTGCGAACCACACTATTGTCGAGCTTATAATGCTCTCGTCGATAAGAGAGGCTTACATGGCTTATCATGCAAGAGTAGCGCAGGTAGACAATCACGGCACTCAAGTGTGAACGATATCATTTTGAGAGCTCACATCTGCAGGTGTCCCATCAGTACGAGAACCAAACGGATGCATTCGTTCAGACGGGAAAAGAACAGACGGAATGACTTAGTGAACTGGAAAAAAGGGAAAGCTCTAGTTTGGGACTTCACCTGCACAGATACTTATGCTTCCTCCAATCTTGCACATTCATCATCACGCGTAGGTTTCGTAGCTGATCGTAAGGAGACCGATAGAGGAATAAATATATTATTTTCGTTGATAAATATTGGTTTGTTCCAATTGCCATCGAATCAAGTGGTACTTGGGGTCAAGAAGGAGCTAATTATATCAAGGAAATCCGGCCATCGTATTTCACTTATATCGGGAGATAAACGATCTAAATCTTTCCTTATTCAACGAATCAGTGTCGCAGTTCAACGTGGGAACGTGTCAGCCATGTTGGGTACGTTACCCACAGGTAAAGAGTTAGAGGAGATCTTTCCCATATAAGGAAGAAAATAACGCCTTCGTTTCTGAGTACCAACGACGGAAAGATATTTTAAACAATATGCACTTAAGAATTTATCTCATCATAACTGTCATCGTCATTGAAAGATACATTTTCATTTTCACGTTTACTATCCCAATTTGATTCTAATGTATATCTTTCTTTTACCATAATTTCTTGTTCTTCTAGCATTTCTTGTTATTTTGCCACAATTTCATCTTATCTTGATAGTATTTGTTTTTCTATTAATTCTATTAAGAGCTTATGATCATTATGAATTAGTTTAAGTTGACCGTATGTGTAAATTATAACACAATACCATATTCTTAAATATTACAGATGTAAATTATATAACAAGCAACCATTATATATATATAAATTGATGGTGTTTAAACAATTTTACTCTATAAGGAATCGTTATTGGAAATGGTAAAATCTAACATTTACGGTTTCAAGACGCTGTTTTCAGCCAAAACCGGTTTCAGTTTCTTTAAAAATGACCTGATTTTGAAAGAACGAAACTGGTTTCTGATTAAAAAAAAAACAGTTTTCAAAAGTGTAACGTGTATTGAAGAAATGGTTTTCTGAACATTTTGAAAATTTTGTTTCTTTTTTTTCTAAAAATCAAGACCCGAAAACCCGGTATTTGTACCCACCAGTAGTTTCAATATAGTGATAAGGGTGGAGATAGAGTTCATTTCTGGCGTACTGGGATCAGAAACTCACTTATAGCTATATCTGACCGTATCTGTTCTATGGCGATTCAATTTCGAAAGTTGAACTGGTTGAACCTAACACTTTTCGGTTTCAACAGAGCGATAAGGTGGTAACCCTTCATTTGACGTTGAATCCATAAAAAAATCGTTTCTTCCCATCTTTTACGATTTTACTTTTCACATTTATCGAAAGACGTAGAAACTAACAACGAGAGTAGTTTCTACGATACTTCTCATATTTAGATGCTAACCTAAACAAGTTGTTTAGAAGACTAATTACAAGCTACTTGCATACATTGACATTATAATGTATTTCTTCAAACATTTGTTAGCTCTACATTACTAGAGTTATTCATAAATCTTGGAAATATTCTCGACCTGAATTCACTGCAGTATAATGAAAGAGGTTAACATTCAAACCATCACCCTCGTGTTGAACTGCCTGCAGCCCCATTTCTACCAGTTCCTCAACTCCACGCCGATATCACCTCCTGTCCTTAGAAGCAGTGACGGCTCTTAGAGTTTAAAACAGGTAGGGCACATCCAAAATATCTACAATGGGTGACTCAGTGACTCAGTGATCTACAATGGGTGACCATTCATCTTTGGTTCGTGGGGGCTCTCGTTTCATCTCAACTCGTGTTTGTGGTAGACAAATACAATGTGCGCGGATTTCCTTATGTCTCTCCCGTTTCTTTTCTTCTTGTTTCATTCCACCATGTCATCCATTCTTATCATCACAGCCTCCGTAAGCTTACACGACAAAGAAGTGAGACGTAAAACTGAATTGAATTCGTTGATTTATTTTTTCAAGCCAACAAAACTTAATCTCATCAATACTGCCATATATATATATATAGGGGTAGACAAAAATCTAAAAACACTACATGCAGGACAGGTAAGTTTGGCCCTCCACTGTACAACATGTGTTGCTGTTGCCGATCTTTTTTGTTTCAATGTGTCATGTGGACGTTCCTCTTTCGTCAGCAGTAACCAGTTCAACTATAAGTGTCGTGGTGTGAAAGTGGTGCGGTAAAATGGGCGACCTGACAGACTTCCAAAGAGGCATGATCGTTGGTGCCCGTCTGGTTGGAGCTTCAGTGGCAACAGTGGCGAACATTGTGAGTGTATCGAAAGGCACTGTGTCCAATGTCACGAGGGCATACACAATTTATGGACAAACGACGTCTGGAAAGCACAACAGTGGTCGAAAGACAACCCTGTAAGCTAGGGACCGGAGGGTATTAAAAGGGATTGTAGCAGCTAAAAAGAAAACCACTGCAATGAAAATTACGTCTGAACTCAATTCCGGCCTACAGAACCCGGTTTCATGGAAAACAGTGCAACGGAAACTTCATAAAATGAAAATTCATGGCAGGCCGCTATCGCCAATCTCCTGGCCACAGCAGTAAATGCGAAGTGGTGCAAGGACCACAAGGTGTGGACTCATGAGCAGTAGAAACACGTAATGTGGTCCGATGAATCGGCTTTCACCTTGTTTCCAACAATCTGTCGTGTTTACGTATGGAGAACACCATCGCAGGCCTATGATACAGACTGTCTGCTTCCAACTGTAAAGCATGGGGGTGGTTCTTCACAGTATGGGCAGTGATATCGTGGTTTTCTGCAGGTCCCATCATAGCCCTACATGGAATGATGAATTATAAGGCGTATGAGGCCATTTTGGGGGACTAGGTTCTACCCATGGCCCAAATATTGTTCCCTGATGGTGATGACATCTACCAAGATGATTTGGCTCCTTGTCACGCTGCAAAAACGGTGAAATCATGATTTGAGGAGCATGACCAGGAGCTATCACACTTCCCTTGATCCCACAATCAATAGATTTGAACACCATTGAGCCATTGTGGTCTGAGTTAGAAAGAAATGTTCGGTCTCATTACGCTCCACCAGCATACCTTAAGGAACTGGAGCATGTTTTGGAGGAACAATGGTACAAAATTTCACCTACCACGATTCAAGAACTTTATACGTCCATTTCACGTCGGATCCACTGTTTTGGACGCAAAAGGAGGCCCCACACAATAGTAGGTATGATTTTCACACTTTTGCAAACACTTTAGATTTTTTTGTCCAACCCCTGTATATATTCAGGTTGACTGCTGATTCGATGCATTCCTTGAAAGAAAATATTTTAGAAATTCTTTGGAACATTTTCACCTATATTAACCAGCAAATCAATATTTCCTGAGTAATTTAAACATGTGTGATTTCTTTGAACTTTGTAGGCTAACGATGAGTGCGGAAGAAAGTTTTTAGCCTTACCCACTTCCACATATCATAGAGTAACGACAATTTACCTGTGTAATTCCGCATACCTATGTAGGTTGTACAGTAATGTATAGCTCGTAACTCTGCACCGTTGTTATGTTATAGGTTGGAACGTAAAATAAGGTGTAGTGGTCCAAAATCCATTACTGCACATCACCAGGGAAGGGCCCAAATGAGGCACTCGAGTGGCCGAACGACCTTTATCAGATATGAAAAAGGATGTGAAACTATGTTCATATGCAAATTTATAGCGGCTTAGGGCAACATAGAGAAGCAGGAGAGCCCGAAGAAATATGGCCGACAGTAGGGCTCAGCAATACAGAAAGCTAAGGAATTACTCGTTCTACGGATGAATGGCCACAGAGATTAACGTCAAATGTTTAGTAGTAGATGCGTGATAAGATCTACTATATGTAATGAACATCATGGCCGCCATATTGAAAGTGACCATCTTGAATTCGGATGCACAGTATAAAAGATAAAGTGGGCCATGTGGTATATGAAATAACACTGAAATTTTACCAGGAATACATTGGTGCTAACCATTCTGTAGTAACTATTGTGAGTTGAGAAGTAACATGCAAGAAGGACGCATATAAATTCTGTGATAGGCACAAAGTTTGAAGCAAAAGCTAGAGCTTGGAGAATTCTTGTTTGTATACAGAACAGAGGAAAAATGTGTTTACATGCAGAATAGTTGCGAATAAGGGAAAGATAGTTATTGACGGTAGAGAAAGTAATTACCAAAGGTGAGTCCTTGCCACCTACTGTGTGTCCTGTTCGCAGACAGAAAATAGGCGAGAAAGCTCATTAGCTAATATCTGAGATATCAGTGAAATAGTCAAGCAAGATAGAGTGGTTGATAGGAAGATTAATGTGCCCATGATAGATAAGTCTCTGTTGAGGAAGTGCTAGAAAATGACAAGGTATATTTTAATTCAAAATATGGAAAAGTTACTTTTTTCTTGTGGGCATAAATATGAATCCCTAGGTAGTTGTGTCATTATTAGTGCTTGAGTTTGGGACATGCGACTATAATCCCAATATAGAAGATCAGAAATGTAGTTATTAGTGAATATTGATGCAGTGGTCGAAGAATACCAAACGTTAGAGATAGATGATAGCGTGTCAGGTGATAACAGCTCTTGTGTTTTCATCACACTCTTATAGATACTCCTCACATCCAATGTCCTTCATAGATTGGTATGCACCTTTATCACTATACTTGCTCATGTGATGATATATGTAATTTTCTTTTAAAAGAACCACGTCGCAATTGTACCTGTAATCCACAACCCTGCTTTGTGTCGGGTGCTTTAACGTGAAAACAACTATCCATCTTTAAATCCAAAATATTACCAGCTCTTTGGATGTGCAAATGTTCCTTGTAATTTTTTTCTACATGTGCATCATGTGTCAACATTATTCCGACAGGTTATTCAGAACTTTGTTCAAATATCCCCTCACGACTTTCTTGCATGTACTTCTCAAGTCACAATAAAGTTACTACAAAATGATTAATACCAATGGATTCCTGATAAAAGTACAGTGCTATTTCATATGCCACAAGACCCACTTTCTCTTTTACATTGTGAATCCGAATTCAAGATGGCTACTCAATATGGCGGCCATGATGTTCATTATATATAGTAGATCTTATCAAGCATCTACTACTAAACATTTGACGTTAATTTCTGTGGCCATTCACGCGTAGAACGAGTGATTCCTTAGCCTTCTGTGTTGCTGGACCCTACGGTCGGCCATATTTCCTCCGGCTCTCCTGCTTTTCCATGTTGCCCTCAGCCGCTATAAATTTACATATGTACATATTTTCACACCCTCTTTCATGTCTAATACATGTCGTTCGGCAACTCGAGTGCCCCATTCGTACCCTTCCCTGGTGAGAAAGCGGTGTGATAACATCACAGAAGTAAATGACTGCATGGTTGGGAAGAGGTGGAATGCAGATGGTGTGCGGTCAAAAGAACACTCGAACTATGACGTATTTCATACCAGAGTCGTGCATCTGTCTAACCAACATTCGAGCAGTGAACGAGTGCGTTCTTTTCCAAGAGGCGGAAACCTTTTGTCAGCATGCCACGCTATGGGATTTCACAGAATCCCGGAACACACAGAGCAGTAAGGCATAGTATATCCTGGTAACTGTAATACCCTTTGCCTGGAAACCAAGTAGTAATGCCCCATGCTGATCCCAAATAAATGTGATCATCACTTTCGTCGCTCAGAGTTGAACACGGACTTACTTTAGTGGTGGTACTTCGGTACGCTGTCATTGGTTTCAAGCGGTTTTCCCTGATTTTCTTCACTCCCAGTAGTAAAAGCCCGGGATGGTACCTTCTAGAAGGCCAGGGCCAGTTCCTTTTCAAATCCCAGAGCCACCTAAAAGACCGATGTGACTCCGAAGTTGGAGGTTCGAGCCCTTCCTTGAGTCACTCCAGTGCATAATAGGCCTACATTCGTCTAATAACTCAAAACAAAATTACAACCATTGCCGTACAAATTGCTACAATGACAAACTCATAAGTTGTCTATAAAAGTAGAAATGTCAACCTTGAAAGGTAATAACAAAATAACACATTAGCACTGTAGAAGAGCTTGTGAAACATAGAAGCAAAATGGACGTAAAATTAAATTAACTCAGATTCGAGAAACACAGCAACACTAACCTTAAACATTAGAACTCTTGGTCGAAGTTAATTCTGTTTGACAAGCCAATACAGCACAAACAACCATTCAACCATATTGGGTATGCGAATCCGTGCTTCTGTGCAATGCTCATTGCTGTTTACCGTTGTTCCGACTCTATCTCAACCCGATAGTTGTATCGTTGTAGAAAGCTTATAACATTAGGTTTTCAGTGTAGCAATTGGCACGGCAATGGTCGTAATTTTGTTTTTGAGTTACCAATGACAGCGTACCGACGTACCACCACTAAAGGAAGTCCGTATTAACTCTGAGCGACCAAAGTGATGAGCACATTTATTTGGGATCAGCATTTAGTATTGCTACTTGCTTCCCAGGCAAAGGGCACCATAATGCCTCACTGCTGCCTGCGTTGCGGGATTCTGTGAAACCTCATAGCGTGGCATGCTGACGAAAGGTATCAGCCTCCTGGAAAACAACACACTCGTTCACAGCTCGAATGTTGGTTAGACAGATGCACGACCCTGGTATGAAATACGTCATAGTTCGTGTTTCCACTTGATCGCATACCATCTTCATTCCTTCTCTTTCTAACCATGCAGTCATTTCCTAGGGGTAAGTGCTTCTACTATGTTACACACTGCCTTCTGAGGTTCAGTAATAGATTTTGAACTATTATCTCTTACTTTACGTTCCGACCTATAACACAACAACGGTGCAGAGTTACGAGCTGTATGTTACCTCATGAGCCACATAGGTATGCAGGATTACACATGTAACTTGTCGTTACTCTACGATATGTGGAAGTGGGTCAGGGTAAAAACTATCTCGCGCACTTCCAGTTAGCCGGCCAATTTCAAAAACATCAGACATCTATAAATTACTCAGAAACTATTGACTTGTGACCCCCGGTTAATATAGGTTTCAATCCATGCAAAGTGATTGAGAGAAAAGAAAACTTCCCGCTCGACGTTTAAAAAAAATCTAATTTCTTCATGAATGTTTATCCTATATCAGGGTACTTCAAAACCACAATCAAATATTTTTTACAACATCCTATGGCAACACTGCGGCCTCCGAAATTTTGCGTTTTTTCTATTTTAGACCTTTACGTTGTTTTGAATATCTCAGCATGTATTTGTCCTGCCAAACTGAAAATTACTGGACGTTTTCAACTTTTGCAGAGATAAAACTTTGATTTCAACATTTTTGCCTAAAACTACTTGAAGGGGGTGAAATCAGGGTGTACAATAGCAAACACTTTTGGACATTGAAAACATGTTTAGGAAGAAAAAAACTGATGTAGAGGTCTGAATTTGTGTGTGCATGTAGTCCGCGTTTATAAGTTAATACACAAAAATTTACAGAGCTGTAGCTGCTCTCAAAGGCCTTAAAAGAAAGAAAAGAAGCTTAAGTTGGGGAATTATGACAATTCGGCACGTTTCACCGCCCAATATCTCCAATGGGCCTAGATGACAAAATCCGAAATTTTGGGAATAGTTAGTCCTTTAGTATACCATAACATACAACAAAGCGCGTTTTGTGTTTTTGAGCAGAAGGTGGTCAAAGTATTAAGTAATGACGTCATACTGTAGGAAGTGTTTTGTTCATATATTCAACTGGAAATTTGTTGTTAAATACAATAAAGTGGGATGAATGGTTAGTCCAGCCAAGGCTCTTAAGCTCGTTTCTTTCCTCTAGTTGTAACACTGTCTTATCAGATCAACAGCAGCACTGGTGAAAAATACCGCTATCAGCAGAAGGCGAGGAAAGGCAAAATGCACATTTGACAAAAAACGTTCCTAAGTATTCCTTACTCTCTGTATACACTGACTGCGGTATGTAAATCAAATTGCCAACAAGTTGATACAAAAAGTAGCTAAATGGGAGAGGAAATGACTCCAATTTTGGGAGAAAAATCGCTAAAAAAATATTCCTGAAATTCCGTCTTTCTTTCTCTTGTTCTCTCTCATCAAGTTTGTGATCATGTATATCAGATATGTGATTAATTCAAGGCATAATATATCTACGCTAGAAAAGCGTATACGTAAAAATGTAAATCAATCATATATAACAAATAATAATTTCACTCTTAGTACATTTTTTTTTACTTTATGGTCAATTTCACTTCAACAACATCAAAAATGAGTTTAGAAAAATGAACAAAAGTAAAAGTCTACACAGAGTAAACCTTATTTCCTATCCCCTTTTACTGAAGTTTCTACAGATAATCAGCTTGCTATCGGTAATGCATTATTTGTGCCTCTAAACGGAAGATCTGCAAACTAAAAGACATTAAAGTTTAGAGTTGGTCCCCGTTAGAGGGCAAGAGATACCAACTGTCAAATCGGGAATAAAGAAACAAATTCTACGTACTTTGCCAGCTCCTCAACGCATGCGCTGATTCAAATAGGCAAAAGGGAAATAAACATATATCTTAACTATTCGAGCTAATAGTACTTGTCTACAGGACTAGTTGTTTCGCAGCACAAAAATCGCTAAATTTGTAACTAAATCGCCAAATTGTCATTCAAAAATCACCAAAAAAGTCGCTAATCGGAAAAATTATTTTTTTCACTATCCTGGAAGTCGAATCCCCTAGATTTAGCGACTTTTCCCCAAAATTGGCAACACTGATGTAAATCACACGAAAGGACAACAGTCTCCTGCATGAGTTGACAGTTAAAACAAGAATAAACATGATTGAATATCATTCATATAGCAAGCAGCAAGAGCAAGGGGTACTTACGGACCTTTTTCTTTGTCAAGTTTGCATTTGGACTTTGCTCGCTTTCCGCTGATAACGGCATTCTTCATGCGGAGTGGCCCCGGGTAAAACCACACAATCCAAACGTATCTCAAAAAACACTATAGGATATAACAAATGACTGTGCCAAGTCTTGTATTGATAGACGGTATAGATATGAGGGAAAAGCTTGCGTACCAATGCACTTTTTTCCTCATATCAATACAATACTTGGCACAGTCATCTGTTATATTTTATAGTGTTTTCCGAGATACACTTGGATTGTGTGGTTTTACCCGGGGCCACTCTAGATGGGGTCCAAAGTTGATGGGAGGAATTTTCCAGACATTCTCGCAATTTTCCCAGTTCATGTGCGTTATGGGCCCTAATACATAGCAACTCTGGAAAGCTTGTTTCATGCTGAAGAGAATGAACTATAAATCATGACTTTCCAATGAACAGCTTTGATGCAATAGCTATTTCCCTGCGAGCCTACGATTTTCTTTATACTAACAGGGTTAATGAGCCCCAGGGACTTACTAAGTTGTCCATGAAACCTAATTTTTGTACATAAGCATATCTTTGGTATGTTTATCGAATGGATTAGGTTTCGTTCGGATGTCCGGATGACACGTACATGTCCGTCCCTTGTCAGTTTATTACGTCTTGAGGAATGACAGCGAGTCCTTTAGCCCTCGGTTTCAGTTTAACAGTTCAGTTCATATTTGTAGGACGTGTACTATACCGTTTGGTTTCAAGATGTCCCCATCGAGAAATCGCATACACTGAATTCAGAGGATCTCGTAGGCCATACTAGAACGTTACTGTTCTTCTCAAACGCTTTCACAGCGAACACACGTTCCGGAAGCTTGAATGATTCTTTATTACTAAATGGCAAAGTCTTCTCAGTGTTGTTTTATTGTTAGGTTCAAAATTTCCCGTTATCTGCGTCACCCTGAATACGCTTAGAGTACCGAGTTCTACATTAAATCAGAATATTGCAGTGCAATATTTCATATATCAACCTATAAAAAAGAGTGGCCTTGGGGATGGGATTGTCCGTGATCCACCAGTGTAAACAAATATGGAACAACAGGAATAGAACAAATTAGGATCAAAAGTTTAAGCACCTACTATCATATTAACGTTGATATGGCTTCAAAATCGAGATACCATAAACATTAACATGCTGTTTTCTCTTTTTAATGGTCAGAATATGTTTACTTTTTAATTACGATGTCGCAGTTCAATCGTTTTTCTCTGTAATTGGAACGCACTCTAAAGAGAAGGATAATTAAAAAGTAACCACGAATGTTAACGAAATCTATTGTTCTTCACAAAAGCAGGTAAGCACAGAAACAAGTTATTTAATGAAAACATTAATATAAAACTCCGTCAATTTTCATTATTTCATACAATCTCAATATCATTTTAATGTAACACAAAGGTTTTCGTAACATTTACATCAGATCGGATTCCATGCTCTTATTGTAAACAGGAATTGCATAGGCTATGTTGTTTCGTTGTTGAGTAAAACTATTGCTTTTCTGAAATGTTATTATTTTTTAAAAGAATCAAATAGGAACGTAAGAGGACGTCACTAATATTTACGCTTGTGCTCAAATATTACAATCTCATTCTATTTCTTAACAGTATAGATCAATGATTTTATTTAAATTTCAATCTATGTTATTTTATTATTATTGGTTTTTAAAGAAGTTAAATAAAGGAAAGCCACAAATCAATATTTACTCGTTTTTGTCCGCCATTTATATGAGGTCCCCCGTGGCTATATATATTTAGTACATAGATCTTTCATGTGGAAAATTCGAGTTTGATTTGAATATCTAAGTAGTTTGGATATAAATTAAGTTGTATCCAATTCACGAAAATTCCTCTGTGAATTTGAATGTGAGTGGGAATTATTTAAATGACACACGATGTGTTCAAAAAGAAACCGAACTTCTGAAAAATTGCGTAAACCGACGCGGTGAGAACGAGCGCGTTACGGCTACTAAGTGCGTAGCGGCAGGCTTAGATAACAAATTGGTATTTGCCTCGTTTCGCTATGACCGTTAGTCTACGAGCTACAGCCACTGAAGTAAGCAAGCGCGCGAGATGTTCGTTGGAGAAATGATATAATGACAATGAAATCGCTTGAAGAAAAATATATATGTGTGTGTGATATTTTGCTAGAAACTTGGAAGTACATTTACAGAGACATTTCAATTATTTTTCAATTCATTCAGGGTCTTTTCGTCGAAACAAAGGACGCATGAGTCGATCAAAATTCTAGGTGATGTTGGTTATGTTTCTTGATTGGAAAGGCATTGTCGACCATGAGTTTGTATCACGTGATCAAATGGTAAACACACAATTGTACCAGGACGTTTTAGAGTGGTTCAGGAAAACTGTGAGTAGGAAAAGGCCAGGATTGTGAAAAAAAAACTAGCATGATACACCATATCAATGTTGTTCCTACTCACACTTCGCTCGTCATTCGTGGTTATCTGGCAAACCATTTGACTCCTATTGTACGCCATCAACTCTATTTTCCGGATCTATCCTCAACAGAGTTTTTTCTGTTTTCCAAACTTAAACTCACTTTGAAAGGACGTCGAGACCTGGGCACCATCCCAGAAAATGTGTTCCAGGAGATTTTTCAAAAATGGGAGAAACGTTGGGATCAATGTATTGCAAGTAGAAAGGATTACTTTGAGGGGAACTGTACTTAAACTGTTTGATGAGTAACAAAGATTGAATTCCTGAAATTCCTGTTTTCCTCTTTGGATCAAAGCTTAAGAGGCTGTTCTCCACAAATCTTTAACTGTTTTCTGCAGATTAGAAGGTTTTCATACAATGACAAGTGTCTTGAGATGTATGGGCTAATCTAGAGGAAGGCCTGGACACCATGCACAGTCGAAACACGATTCTTCGTTTTATGATGGGAAAAGCGTTTCAGGAAAACTTAGAGTGCACATGATACTAGAAGCAGCCCATATGAATCTGTTACTCTTGCCTATTTTATCTTCAAGTGCTTATCGCTGACCTCCGCCTCCAGAAAATGAATCACTTGTGTGAAGAAGTGATTAATAAGAACGTTAACTTGATCCAACTTCATTTTGCTGCTTTTTATTGTATAATGGAATATTTCAAAAAGAAAATAGAAGCTTTAGCTAAAACAATCTAGTACTGCAGAATATATTTACGTTTTAAAAATGTTCAATCTGTTACAGCGTATGGGAGATTATAATTTGCATTTGAAAACCGTCACCAAAATGCTAAATTGTTTGGTGCGACAGGCCAGAATTACTACGCAAATTATTATGAACGTATCTGTATGTCCAATTAATGTGTGAACTTTCAAAAGTCACCCATGATTATTTGGAAACTTTATTATCTATGAATATCACACTGTACGACAATCCAACATATTTTGAACTGGTCTCGTAATTGAGCAGTGTCTGATAAGTGGTGGTTTGAAGAGAGGAAAAGTGTTTTGAGAAAGTATTGTAATGTTATTGGCGGATAGTATGCATAAATGTGCTAGTGTACACCCAGTTAAGTGCATCTTGACAAACTTTTACTATTAACAGTGTAAACAGCATTAGGAATTGGGAAAGTTCGGAATGCAGCGCGTCCAGAAAGACTGTCAGCGATGGTGATGCTGTAATGGTTTCAATTACACAATATCTTCTAGGTGAACAAAGTTAAGTTAAAACTATTTCGTCAGGCATGGCTATTAAAGATAGTGACAATATAAGCTGCTATCGTGCAGAAAATGTAGACTGGAAAATACAATTCAACATGCACGGATAAACAATTCAGAATAAGTACAAACACTTGCAAACCTTAAGAAACAAATCCAACTGGGTGAAAATAAAATTATTGTGGAAACACGGTACTTTTTTGAGACTTGTAACTCTTGCAGAGAGAAATTGTGAAACTGCAATGTGTTTTAAGTATGAAGTAACATAAAAACCAACGCGATTATTTAAAGATTTTTCATAAGGAAACTAGGTAAAGATTTTTTAAGCAAATACACTAACCCGTAATTGTAAAAAAAAAAGTTTTCATCAGTTAACCATTACGTCATCGATGGTAGTGCTTTACTACACAAAGTGTGATGGAGAAAACAAGGTACTTTGAATTAGATGGTAGACAGCAATGTACAATACGCCAGCGAAAAATATAGAATATTAGTGACATTCACCACATCGACTACAGCAACTGTCACGTTTGACAAATATACACACTCCTCGCAACATTATAAACAAAACAAAATCATTCCAATATCTATACTAAGCCCCCTAATCTGTTAAATACTCTGTGTAACACGCAGAAAGTGTTGCAGACACCTTGTTTCTTCATCTTGCATCAAATAATGTCAACGTGGCAGTAGTATTTGAAGACTCAGATATTGTAGTAGTTCTTATTTGTTACTACAAAGTGGAAATGGCCAAAAGCAGTCAAGTGCCACGTCAATGACCTTAGACAGTGTTACGTTAGAACATTATCTTCCTCGCTCCTCCTTTGTAGCTACTTAAGACTGATGTACTTTCACTGACAGACAGAATGGAACCAAGTGCATGATAATAGACCACGCAGTAACGCTCATCCTGGGTATTGGCAGACATAATCATGTGCTAGTCACAAGGACAAAGTGCTCCTTGTGTGTTTGAGTATCAGGCACTCTTATCTTACCCACTTGTCCTTGTTTTGAGCAGGTGGTCGTCCGTACAGGTATTGTGAGGACTGTATCGAACCTCTGAGTATTCGGCACATTCCTGACGAATGTCCTGAATATTCAGATATTAGAAAACGTCATGTATTGGCTCGTATAGTTGGTCGGGCACTGGGAGATGATATTTCTGTTTCTCTAGTTTTTGATTCGACTCCTTTGATTCGCAAACATGCATTTAAACTGACGTCGTAAATACGTAGAAAATTAGATGGCTCGTAACATGAATATGTGTCTTGTACTACCTCTAAATTATATAGAATAGAATTATATGCACACTGTTAAAATAAAATTTTTCAACGACATGAGAAGGATTAATATCAATATTTAATGCAATATATTAATCCAACTTAGGCTTATTTGGACATATACAGTAACATAAAATCAAGTGTAGAATCTAACAAGTCACTCAAACTTGACTTAAGCTACTACGGACACAAAGTAAGAGTAGCATAAAATCAGAGAAAGTATGCTGTTCTGCTTTAACCGTCTTTAGACATTCAAAATATTTACTTTGCCTATTGGTCTGTAAATGCAGTTTTATATATCGCTTAGATATGTAGTTATAAGTTAGCTGATTAGACTCAAAAATGCAAATTTTCCTTTTACCTAAGACCATGTCAAAATCTCTCCTTATCTCTCTCTCTTTTTTTTTTTTTGCCTTAGCCGATCTTACGCAAGCACGTAAGAAAGTTACAACGATGACACTGTTACACGAATGTCATCTAGAATTGTATAATTCTGAGGATGAAGATAGTCAGATACCTTTGAATAGTTTGTTCTAATAAAATAAAATATGGATAGAGAATCAGAAGTGTTACTAATTGAATTACTATTTAGTTTCAGTATCCAAGATATTTTTTGACATGGACAATTTATCATATTCATTGAGATACTAGTTACTCGTTTCATGTGCATGTGTATTAATTACGCAGTCACCACACAACTGAACTTATATTGTATTATAAAATCTTATATTGTTTTTTGCCATTAACGTGGGGACGAGTTGATCAATGACAATATAGTTTCCACTACTTCACAGAAAAAAAGAAAATAGAAAAAGAGAAACCTCTTACATGTGAATCAAAGAAAATTGATTTGAATTCAAATTGGGAGTTTACCTTCATAGTTATTAGCACAACATAAAGAATATGAATATTTTGCTAGTGATTCTATATTACTGATAAGTAGAGCTCACAAACTTTGGGAAGAACGTCGCTCAAGATTAGGATTAGGAATTAGATTTCTGAGCTTTCGGTATTTATGGCCATGTTACCCCCTTAGGTATGAAGGTGACGTCCCTCGGCGATCACACTATCCAAGAAGAGGTAAGGAAGGAAGCGAGCTGGAACCTATATATTTGGAAGCATCCCGGCATTTGCGTGGTGTGAATGAGAAAAACCCAGGAAATTTTCACTCAGGATGGCTGCACTGAAAAAGCTCTTAAACTTTTTCGACCGAGTGTGACGCCGCACGAGAGTTACATACATGATCGTAGTCACAGTCGCATTTTGTTATAATTGTAACGACTACCCATTATGAATAAGATTTAGACCCTATAACTACAACAGATTTTATTAAAAATCTGGAATTTCTTACGTCTTTTAAATAATAATACTGTTAAGCACCTTGTTCCTTTATTGCATATATTTCAAATGTTTATAGAAATAGAAAACACTTTATTGTATTTAACGTAATTTTAAAGAAGAATCTTAACAATTTTACGACTAAATTCATAGTAGACTTTTAGTGAATGGGGTCTCTGGTACTATTTTAGATCCTGCCAAGTCGATTTTGTAGGAAACAAACATCATGTGTTTTGGCTTCGTCGGGATCTCCAGTTTCCTCCCAGTTTCTTTCTTCCGTCATTTTATTCATTATCATCTATTACCATCGTCTTCTCAGTATCGTTGCATAATCGCAATACCTTAAAGTAAGAAAATCATAATGATGATGATGATATCCTTAAAATTTGGTTGTTAATAGTCATAACAACATATTAACATTTTATATGCAAATTGCTCTATACATTCGCTTATAATGGTTTGAACTTAATAATTAAAATATGAGAATAACAATAAATGAACAACATTTGCATACGACATAAGTGTATATATATATATGTGTGTATGTATATATGTATGTGTGTGTGTGTGTGTTCCTAATTTCACAGTTTATGCACAATATATGAAACAAGTGAAACGATACTAATATTCCCTGCTTTTATTAATTACATTCAAATTGAAACGTCCTCCACTCTGTTGATGTATTGATATCTGTTTGTAAATTCATATAATAAAAAAACTTTCCAATATTTAGTTATTGTCGACAATAATTTGCTAGCTTTGATTGACGGGATAATAAGTTCAATTCATACATCTCATTACAAACAATAAGCACGGCACCTTATGTAATGGTTTTGCTCGACCATTTCCATAAAATAAGTAATTACAGCTGAAGTTGGGGTTTGAATCAAAAATCTTTCTTGGAATGAAAGCCTAGTGTTTCACAAACACATACACAGAGAAAAAAGAAAGTAAGAAAATCAAATAAAAAAAGGTAAACGGTGCGATTTAGCAAGGATATTATAAAATAGAGGATCTGCCTATACAACAAAATCGTGAAGCCATACGTCACAGTTTCGCCACCTCCACTCTGTCCAATAAGATCGCAATGTTTTGTGCCAACATGCATGGCAGAAACGAGAGTAGCCAATCAGATGTGCCGATGCTCGGTTGTTGTTTGCTTCATTGGGTTAATAGCACGAAGATACATATAGGCAAATCTTCTATTTTATAACATACTTGCAATTTAACCACTTTCAACCTTGAAATATAACTTTAATAAATAAGACCAAATTTGTAAATCGCAGCAATGGAGTGAACAAGGAAAGTAAATAATAGTTTAAAGTTTTTGAGTGGTACGTGTAATAAGAAGGTCAATACTTAAAGCCTAACATACTTCTAGTGAAAAAAGTTTCATAATAATGTATGAACGAGAAGAAAGAGAGAAAAGACTACTATGCCTTCTGTGTTTATTATCATGTTTCTTTCATGTTCATGTCAACCGATATCAGCTTAAAAGTTCCTAATTTAAAACCTAAATGACAATTTGACGTTACTTCCTATTCCGTTCAATAATTCCTAACGATATTGTGCATTTTCATCTTGCTTTCGTCATAGGGGTCTAATGGAACACTTGATAAGTTCCAAATTAGGTTGCGTGACCTTCGTATGTCAGCAATTCTCATGTTCTTCATTTAAATTGCTTTTATCGATTTTCTCTTGAAAACTATTCTTGAAGATATACGATGAAGGATGTCATTTTTCTGCATTGAATGAGATCTAGTAAGCGATATATGTTTCATTTGGAACAATTTCCTTTTCTTTGTACGATACACCAGCGTCATTTCAGAGTTTGCCAGGGGGTGAAGGGGATATTGTCCATTGAATTAAAAAATCACGTTCTTGATTGCTTCATAAAATAATTTATTATAAAGCATAAAATTCTCAAATTCAGGAGACGAGCTACCCCGAATGACGCCCCTGGTACGATGATAATGAATTGTATATTCATAATGATGATGTATTTTCTAGATACAGAAAGAAAAGTAGACCAATTTTAAAGATGAAAGGTTTGTAATTTTGAGTAAATTGACGTTTCTTTGTTTACTTTTAGGGAATATTTCCACGAGTGTACTAACCCCGAATTAGTATGCAACTAGTGAAATTATATTTTTTGCATAAATTAGTGATAAACGTAAGGTTAGACAACAATAGCTACGAATGGCTTTATTGTTTTGCCATTTGGTATGTATAACCTATGTTTGTGCCATGCTGAAGGATTATTAGCGTTTAATGAAAACAAAATTGACTCCAGAAAAGGCATACACTAATTAATATTTTTGACTGAGTTGAACAAAGCAATATACTTAAGTACAAAAGCTCGTGATTAGCTTTCGAAAAAGTGGAGATAAAACATTTAATTTGAAAATTTATAAATTTATGCTGTACAAGAACCATTTTACTTATTGTGATGTAACTGATTCTGATACACATCCTTACTACGTTCTTCATTATCATACTAGCACGACGACAATACATAGTATGGTTAATGAGATGTATTCTAAAATGATCATAATGTCTTAGATTTCAATTTCTGTTTAACTAAAATATTGTCCAAAGAACAGAATTCATGTCTCGAAAACGATGCATGGATGTGCAGCTAATTTCAGGGAGAGTGAGTGAATTGGAGGAACAAAGGAATTCGTTGAACTTCACCCAAATATTTCTCAAATTACGCCGCAATAGCTTTAGTTGCATGATGACGCATTATCTTCCAGAAGTAATTACCCGGAAATTAGGATCTGGACCATATGATCCACATGAACTCTAAAATGACCGCATATTCACTGGCAGTAACGCGACTGGTAGGCGTCAGCACATAACACTGAAAACCAGGTTGAACGTCACTGAGCTGCCACTAAGTTTGCGCAGAGATACTGCGGATAATATGCTACTTTGGGCGGCTGAGGCACATAAATATGGACTGTGGTTTGAAATTATATGAACGATAAATCATCCGGCCACATTTCCAGTGACCATGTTTCACGTCGGAGCAACTGCGCTAAAGCGTTATGGTTCCTTATAAGCTGTTTCGCCAGTGCCGCCCGAACACATGCATCTATGTCATGTAACTCTCGGCAGACTGGGATTGTAAGCTCAGGCTGTGGGACATGCTGCTCAAGTTCTTCCATTCCACTACAGTCACGCGACGGTTCTGAATGACAGTCACTACACACTTACCATTTCCATCACACTAGCACCAGATAACCGAGCGCCAACAACTTTTCCTTTTCGGAAATTCAAAATTTAAAATAGACTCAGGAATCAATACTCCTGCATCTTTTGCTACACTTGTGCATTGGTATTTCGTATGGCTTCAGCCAACTGATCATCACTTAGTGGAAATAGGTTCATTTTTTCTGATCACATTAGAAAATTGTATATCAGGTCCAAAACCTTTTATTAAATCAAGTTTGATTTCCTTATTTGTTACCTTTATTTCTCCTTTCTGATTTACGTAGTCACATATTTCAGATAGTGTCAAATCATTGCCTTTATCTAGTATATCTTGAATTAATGCAATACCATCTTGCAAGATTACCTCTTTGGTGATTACCTGTACTAACTTTTCTTTATTTTCACTTTCTTTCCGCTTTCTTCTGTATTTTATAAGGTGAGTTTCAAGGCATATCTTGTGATGGAAGAGGTCAGCTCCAAAAACAGACGTTTCATCTTCCAACTCGCAACAGATGTTTCATTTTGCAGGCATATACATCATCCTTCAAATATAAAGTTGCTTCAATAAATACTGAAGCTCTGGAATTTTCACAAATATGATATTTTTCTTTGATATCGCTACGTTTCTTATAACCATACACTAAGCAATTCATTTCGAATGCGTTTATGTTTTGGGATGGTTTTTCTCGAGGTGTGATATCTGATCGAAGTTTTTCCTTTCCTGCTCAATACTATCAAGTCCATCATCATCATTTCCTTCTACTCCAATTAAACTTTTCTCTAACTTCAGAAAAGTCTTCGTTAAAATGTACTGTTTGCAACATGTATTAGCGCAATGATAAATAAACTCTATTCCTGGTTGCAATGCAGGCATTTTTTGATTAAATCTTTCCTTATTTCAGCAACATGAAGAATATTTTCCTTCCAACGACTGACGTACAGGTTTTTCGCTTTTATAGCTTGTTGACAGATAATACATTCGTTAATGTCAATATTGGTACTAGTCCCATAATCTTTCATTCTTCCTTCTGCCAATTTAATTCCAATTAATGATTGAGATGAATATGGTTTTGATATCATGTTACAGGATATTTCTGATCGTTACAAGTTCAATATTTTAAATAGCCTGAAACAAAGCAAAAATATAATTTGTATTATTGGAATATATATTAGCTGAATAAATAATATTAAACATAAATTGTGCCTCTGGCCATCATCTTGAAAGTGGAAAAGAGTACTTTGTAAATATCAACAAGTTTGCTAACTCCAGTAGCAATAATCTTAATATAGACCTGAAAGAATGCAAAGTGATTAGTTTATGCTAAATATTATATTTTACAGAAAATAGTAATAGTTATGTCAGAGTTCTGAATAAGGTGTGGGTGCGTTATGTTTCGGAGCCCAGTTTTTTTTTTTTTTTTTTTTTTTTTTTTTAAGGAATTACAGCCGAAATTCTAAGGTAACTAAGGTGAAAAGGCATTGCAAAAGGTTTGAAATTATAAGTATTTTAAGCATTCCTAATTCAGACTAACTGATTTTCGAGTTTTGCGGTTAGTCGCTTAAGGTTATCCTCAACCTAACCTATCCAAACTTGCTTCTCGTTTTAAAGGCAAATCTATTTCTAACAACTTCTGCAATACTTACTTTCAGCTCTGGCACCGAAAGTTCACGGCGCCAAAAGGTTACGGTGCTGAATTAAGAGCACCAAACAACGATGTCGCCGAAACGGTGGCGCACGAAATAAAGGGATCCGATTATATATAATGTAGTAAGAATCGAAGACATCTATAGATACAAATTTAGTACTTCAAACTTACAGAAGAAAATTTTACACTTAACCTAACATAAAACTGAACATCTCCGTTATTAACTGAGATACATCAATGATTCTGGGTAGCGTTGAAAAGCTATTGAAATACCTCATAACGTTTGTTTCAGGATATTTGTTCTTAAACATAACCATTTCAAAGTTATTTGCTATAGAATTCTTAGAAAATAACATAAAAATTATCATTTCTCTAGTTTGAGCGGTCATATTTAAAAATGATGGCAATAGAAGGCAAACTTCTATAATTACAATAAAAGCCCCATACATTCTCTGATAAATAAAATAAGAATCAAGTTCTTATTTTGAATAGTAAGGAAGTTATAAAATTTTAAATTTGGTAAGTCGAAATTCATTGGCGGCCATATTCATGACGTCATAGAAAAAATTACCCGGAATTCAGAATGTTTACCCAAGTTTGTTTTCCTTGCTTTTGATTGTAGATACCGGATCTGGAAAGAATACCTGTCAGACATGCCATTCTTACTGAACTTAGTGCCAGGGACAGCACTACAAACTCAACCATCTTCTACCTCTGACGGTATTCGTGTCGGACAATACACTTATGGCATATTGCAGATTGCATATCTTCCAGGAATGCCCGGCTTTGGTTTTCCACATTTTATACCAAGTTGCACCTAGGTTATCAAACAATGGTTAAAATATATTACAAGGCGTGTTGGTGCTGCTTCTAGGGTGGAAAATAGACGGTGTGTATTCAAATATAAAGCAAAAATATTTGAATTCGAATCGTTAGAAATTTGAAGGGGGAAATACATTGTGTCTTGTTTTTCGGTAAGGCCGTTCAGCCAAAGTATTGTCGCGGCCACGAACGGTCTCAAGGGGAAATTAGACCTTCGTGGTGGACTGGTAGGATTCTCAGTGTTAGAAAGTTGTAAAAACACCGCTTCTATCATTTGCATTTAAAGAACAACGAATAGTTTGTTCACGCTCCCAAGTAAGCTCTGGTAGAATTCAAAATATAGGTTTTATATACACGAGCGCTTAACTAATTTATGGGCGTACTGACAGGGTGTGAAGACACCGATATAGAGAACGATAGCCAAGAACAACAAGTATTTATATACCGCCAGAGGATAATTATATCACAACAAGATTAATTCATATCAGGGCCACTATTTATGTGGGCCAGGGTTCGAGTCTCAATGTAGCCACCAATTTGTGTCAGTGGGTACATATCCCAACGATTCTGTCATCAAATTATGTGCGTGACGCGGGGTATCGCATGTCACAGGCCGACAACAATTATGTCGCGCGTGCACCAAAATTACACTTGTGACGCGGGCTAGTATCCCGCCGTAGCTGGCACCATTTAGGGTTACAGATCCTTACCGCTTACCACCATTTCTGTCGCCAAAGTATGTCTTGGTGGAGGAGGTTGTTATAAGCACAATAATAATGAATAATAGCAAGAGGTAGCCTTGAAAAAGGCTGTTTATATTGGGACTTCAAATTATTCCGTGTCAAGGAGGAGCTATGCAGCTCGGATGATAGATGGTTAAATAACATACAATTTCAATAACAACCGAGTGAGGGCGCAAAGGCGCAGATGTCCATCTCAAGCAAATAGGCTATCGAATGACCACTCGTCAAGGGGACAGTTTTAGGGTCCCGTAACAATAGGAATAACAAAAGCAAGGCGGTTTTCGTCAAAATGAGGGCGAGTGTGATCAGTACGCAAGAGAATAATAATTACAAGTATTAGGATATTAGCGAGAAGGCGTCAGCGAGTTGGAATACCACTGCTATCAGCCGGTTCTGAATACTTAGCAAATTAGCATATCAAAACATATTATATCGTTATAATTAAACACGAATTAAAAGAGATCTTGGAAATCAAAAGTAATTAGCAATTCATACAAACGATATTAAGTAACAAAAGGTTTCAAAGTAATTTTGAAACTACTTGGGAGGTGATCCCCTTTACAGTTAAGCGACTTGATGGAAAAGATAATGCAAATGACAGGTACATGAAAATATTAAATAAACAGTGGTAACCCACCTGAGGTCCGTGGTCCTACCTCCAGGTACTCCTAGTCGAGATGGGAAGACTGGGTTACCTCGACGTTGCTGTAGCCATTTCGTACGCACCAGGTAACACAATCACTTAAAGGCACTAAAACACTATTACGATAAACTTAATCACTTGTACTTCGAGCGGCTGAAATACAAGAGCAGGATAGACGGACGATGATCAGGACTTCATGTAATACGATGTCGTCACTGAGTTTCGTACGGGATTAGAAGTCTTCGGAAATTTGGGACTTCGCACAAGCTGGTCTTCTCCTGGATGGATGATGGAATAGAGGTGAGACGAATGGAAAATGCAGTTCCCAGGTTAGAACGAGGTCTCACAGGATTTCATTCCAAAGGTCATCTGCTGTCTCCAGTAGACTACAACATTGGGCACGTCGATACGAGGCGTTAATATAGATATTGAGAAAAATTATGAAACGTTCACCAAAAGGAAGTATTGAGATTGTTTTTGAATGACGTAAACAACGCAAGTTCGAGTTAGGAATAATTTTATTACCTGGCTCGAATAAGTCCGTGGACTTGATACAACACAGGTGTGACTTCCTACATGAGGTCTTCTATGGATACGTAAATCAGCGTTATCACAGGTTAACTAATATTGTATGAGGAAGCGTTTAGGTACACAAGAGTTAAGGGTAATGAGAGATCTTGAGGAGATCCGTGTAGAGCCAGTGCTCAGATTAGGTAAGCAGAATCTGAGTAGAAGTAACTAAGTTTGTAGATTGACTGTATACTCACAGTGAGAACAGAGGTACTGTCCAGTTGAGCACTTAGGATTGAATTAGCGATAACACACACTGCTCGTCTCCAATGATGAATCTTTATGAATTGACCGTGGTGAAAGGAATACCGTCCTTACGCCGTATGATGGAAGTTAACAGTCACTGCCGACACAATAGCACAAGTCGGAGAATGATCTAACAAAGTTTCTCCCGACCGAAGAACGGGCTAGAATAAGAGTGTCAACGTTCCGGCGTAGTTCCAAGTTAGACTGCGGACGATAAGTCCATGTCGTGGAGTTAGATGGAACTTTAACTGAAGGGGGCAACAAGCGGGAGCTTGTGCCTCTTCGAAAGGTTATCGGAATTCCCCCGAAGGGGGCAACGGGCGTAGGCCCGCGCCTCTTCGAAAAACTATGTAGTTATGTCCCGATGATAATACCCCAATGAATCCTAACGAATCTCCTCGAAAAGAGAGAGTACTCACTTTTTGTTTAGCCCTTATCATGTTCACACGGCGCTAGGATAGGGACGTGTGAATACAGGGGTAAGCCAGGGTTTTACCTGATTGGATTTCTAATTATTTATGAAACGAATTTAAGTATCTGCGGCTGCGCAAGCAGTCGGAGGGCGTATCCTAAAAGCTTCCTTTACATGGGAAAATTTCTTGATACAAAAACCCTGATAACCTGAGGAGGTTAACATTTGACCTCATGTGTACAAAGAGTCACTTTTAGTTACAGATAGTACAATTTACTAAGACAATTTTAATTACACCGTGACTCTACAGACACATTATATTTCCAATAAAATTTCAAGAGTTCAAAAGTTCAAACTTTGCAAGTGTGCTTGTAAAAATAATAACTTAAGGTCTGTGACAATTTATATTACTAAAACGTCCAAAAACAGAGTGAATAATCAAATTTATAATCGAACACTTGTGGTTGTATTACGGGAAGATGAGACTCTGTGTCAGAGTTATTGAATATATTACTGGCTAGCAAAATAACCTTTTTAACCTTTAAGTTAACTAAATGAAATTCGGATTAATTCTGTCGTCTCTATTTATTTAAGAGTGTGATAACCAAAAGTAGGAATCTATTACTTTCCTGTAGGAGGAAATATTATCTTCTCCAGACGAGAAAGGTTATGGTTTAACTGATTCTTGAGGCAGACAGTCAGCTGGCTGGGAGGGATGAAGCAGACAGAATATTTCATCCAACAAAAAAATAAAGACAGCTGGAAGGATCTTGAATGCGCGAAGAGAATGACTAACACTTCCCTGTTCTCTCGCTTTTCCTTGTTTTAAGATTTAAGAAAAAATAAACTTGTCTACGCAATTAGAAAAATAATTGTCGTTAATTGTTTGAGTAATTGTGGAGTGTGGCAAAAATTTTGGCGCCAATTGAGATGGCGCGTGTGGCACACTACAGTATATTCATATTTTGTTTCACCCCTCGTAACGTAAGTCGTTTCCGAGATATAAACACTTTTTGATTTTTGAATTTTCAAGAATAACTTCGAAATTTGAAGGAATTTGAAGTTGATTTTCTGGTCAACGTTATCTCTGGATATGAGATATCTTTGGTATAAACATTACAGCAATCCATGTAAGGACACTTTTCACTGCCTTAACAAGCTATTCCCTTTCAAGGTTGGTTTAAATAAGAATTTGAAGGTAATTTTTACGAACAAAAACAAACGGTTCACATTTCTATAAGATTTATTTTTTGGAAAATGTATTTTTTGTATTTTCTGATATCTAGCGAATTTTCTTGATCCTGATAATTGAATTTCAAATAATTAGATTTATACTAAATTATTAATAAATTCATTTATTTTTTGTTTTTCAGTATTATGATCATGTGATAAATAAGCTCTACAGTCTTTGTGACGTACAAAATACTAAATAAACTCACATGTAAGTGCACCATCTTACAGAGAGAAATATGTAAATTTTATGAAACCACAGTGTGGAAGCCTTTTTCATTCTGACATATTTATATATTGAATATTGCACTACAAAGTAGCTGATGTACAACGGTTTTAGTGAAGATGGTTCTGCATAGGATTATGGGTAGAAGTTTTGTTTTTCCTTTTTTTACCAGGTCACTATTTATGTATATTTACTTTGTTAGCTGCGTAGAAACACGTTTCCCACAAGAAAGAATTCCCTTTGTAATGGTAATTAGGATGAAACTTGTTTTAGCCACAGCAGACAAGGATAAGAAATATGATATGATAGAGCTAAACCAGTTTGGTCTCTGTGGGTTTTGTCTTACTTCTCGCTGGGAACAACTGCAAACTCTTGCTTAATCTTCCTTAGTTACACATCACAAAACATTTGAGATAACACGCAGTTTATCAAAATCAGACACTGTTGGTGTTTGATAATTTTTAATAAACCCAATTACTTAATTTACTCTAAATTGGATTTCTGTCAATGAGAAATGTAGCAAACTGCCAGTCTTTAATAGTTAGAGAAATCACAATACTTCCTATATGATGATGCTCGGTGAAGATGAAATGAAGGGTATATTGGTAACAATCTTTCTCATCCGAATGAAGCAAATGTCCCTAAGAACAAATATGTGATCTGGAATTATTAAATGTGTTAAAGATTGTTACAGGAAAATTCTCTTCTCTCTCCAAATAGTTCATACTGCTTTGTCCTTCCTGTTGTCTGAGTCAGCTCAGCAGTTCGTTGGATTTATTTCCTGTATGTGCAACAGATGTATAGTGTTTACCCTCCTAATATTATAGTTTGATAATGTCCATTTGAGTCGTCCTCCAAGTCCAGTGAACTTGAAAAATGTCGAAGAAGGTGGTTTGTGGCAGAAGAGGAATAATTACTTAAAGACAACTCAAATGTTGTTACGATTACATTTGTTGTTATCTAAATACATACTATGTACACTCATGTCCAAAATGATTGTCGCATATCTATAAGTGTCTTCATGTAAGAATATATAATTTGATAATGATTTTGTAGGATAGTTTTAATACTGATACTATGTGTATAATCGGAAAATGTATATTTGTGGTAAATTTCATAGGAAAAGATTTATAAACACGAAAATTAGAATGAGTAAAACAAAATAATGCAAAATGGACAAGTAAGTTTTATTTTCGGTTTATTGTTCTTATTCACTGCTCATATGACATGAAATTTGCCACATACATGTCTTTGCCGATTATATACATAATAACATAATAAGAAATACCGCGCGAATTCGTTAATAAATTATATTCCTACAACAACATATTTATAGACAAATTAAATCTCTGAGTTTTACGTCCCACGCTTATGCCGGTTAGGCTAAAGGAGACGGTGATGATGAGTGATGAATGAAATGGTGGAATGAAGAAAGTGGGAGGAAACGGGAGAACCCCGAGAAAACCCACGCACACGGTGTTTGTCCACCACAAAGTTCACTTGGCGGGGGCTGGGATCGAACCCGGGACCCCAAGCACCAGAGGTGAACGCTCTACCACTGAGCCACCGCGGCCCATATTTATAGACATACGACAATAATTTTGGACATGAGTGTACATTTGCAAAATAGACATACAAGTAAAATAACTTGTGAAATAAAATGATTATATTACAATATACTGTATTTATCAGAAATAAATTGCAAGATTAGACGACAACAAAGGTAAGGTCTAATTAACATGAACTATTAACTATAACTAAATTTATTTAATTATTACATAAGGACAACACAACAGGCTTAATGCCGTGGTATATACACTATTATACATACACAAATATACATCTTATAATTATATAGAAGTTATTCCGTGATAATTCTTTTGAACTTCTTTTCTGACATACTAATACATCTACTACATGAAATCTAATCATTTCGTTATATTAGTACATGTAACACATTCTAGACAGAGGAGACTTATGTAATATATTAGTTCTTGGTTTTCTACAATAGAATGTCTCAGTGTTTCCTGTTCTAGTCCTACCTGTTGGGACACGTAATAATACTTCTGAAAGTAATAATTAAAATATGAGAATAACAATAAATGAACAACATTTGCATACGACATAAGTGTATATATATATATGTGTGTATGTATATATGTATGTGTGTGTGTGTGTGTTCCTAATTTCACAGTTTATGCACAATATATGAAACAAGTGAAACGATACTAATATTCCCTGCTTTTATTAATTACATTCAAATTGAAACGTCCTCCACTCTGTTGATGTATTGATATCTGTTTGTAAATTCATATAATAAAAAAACTTTCCAATATTTAGTTATTGTCGACAATAATTTGCTAGCTTTGATTGACGGGATAATAAGTTCAATTCATACATCTCATTACAAACAATAAGCACGGCACCTTATGTAATGGTTTTGCTCGACCATTTCCATAAAATAAGTAATTACAGCTGAAGTTGGGGTTTGAATCAAAAATCTTTCTTGGAATGAAAGCCTAGTGTTTCACAAACACATACACAGAGAAAAAAGAAAGTAAGAAAATCAAATAAAAAAAGGTAAACGGTGCGATTTAGCAAGGATATTATAAAATAGAGGATCTGCCTATACAACAAAATCGTGAAGCCATACGTCACAGTTTCGCCACCTCCACTCTGTCCAATAAGATCGCAATGTTTTGTGCCAACATGCATGGCAGAAACGAGAGTAGCCAATCAGATGTGCCGATGCTCGGTTGTTGTTTGCTTCATTGGGTTAATAGCACGAAGATACATATAGGCAAATCTTCTATTTTATAACATACTTGCAATTTAACCACTTTCAACCTTGAAATATAACTTTAATAAATAAGACCAAATTTGTAAATCGCAGCAATGGAGTGAACAAGGAAAGTAAATAATAGTTTAAAGTTTTTGAGTGGTACGTGTAATAAGAAGGTCAATACTTAAAGCCTAACATACTTCTAGTGAAAAAAGTTTCATAATAATGTATGAACGAGAAGAAAGAGAGAAAAGACTACTATGCCTTCTGTGTTTATTATCATGTTTCTTTCATGTTCATGTCAACCGATATCAGCTTAAAAGTTCCTAATTTAAAACCTAAATGACAATTTGACGTTACTTCCTATTCCGTTCAATAATTCCTAACGATATTGTGCATTTTCATCTTGCTTTCGTCATAGGGGTCTAATGGAACACTTGATAAGTTCCAAATTAGGTTGCGTGACCTTCGTATGTCAGCAATTCTCATGTTCTTCATTTAAATTGCTTTTATCGATTTTCTCTTGAAAACTATTCTTGAAGATATACGATGAAGGATGTCATTTTTCTGCATTGAATGAGATCTAGTAAGCGATATATGTTTCATTTGGAACAATTTCCTTTTCTTTGTACGATACACCAGCGTCATTTCAGAGTTTGCCAGGGGGTGAAGGGGATATTGTCCATTGAATTAAAAAATCACGTTCTTGATTGCTTCATAAAATAATTTATTATAAAGCATAAAATTCTCAAATTCAGGAGACGAGCTACCCCGAATGACGCCCCTGGTACGATGATAATGAATTGTATATTCATAATGATGATGTATTTTCTAGATACAGAAAGAAAAGTAGACCAATTTTAAAGATGAAAGGTTTGTAATTTTGAGTAAATTGACGTTTCTTTGTTTACTTTTAGGGAATATTTCCACGAGTGTACTAACCCCGAATTAGTATGCAACTAGTGAAATTATATTTTTTGCATAAATTAGTGATAAACGTAAGGTTAGACAACAATAGCTACGAATGGCTTTATTGTTTTGCTATTTGGTATGTATAACCTATGTTTGTGCCATGCTGAAGGATTATTAGCGTTTAATGAAAACAAAATTGACTCCAGAAAAGGCATACACTAATTAATATTTTTGACTGAGTTGAACAAAGCAATATACTTAAGTACAAAAGCTCGTGATTAGCTTTCGAAAAAGTGGAGATAAAACATTTAATTTGAAAATTTATAAATTTATGCTGTACAAGAACCATTTTACTTATTGTGATGTAACTGATTCTGATACACATCCTTACTACGTTCTTCATTATCATACTAGCACGACGACAATACATAGTATGGTTAATGAGATGTATTCTAAAATGATCATAATGTCTTAGATTTCAATTTCTGTTTAACTAAAATATTGTCCAAAGAACAGAATTCATGTCTCGAAAACGATGCATGGATGTGCAGCTAATTTCAGGGAGAGTGAGTGAATTGGAGGAACAAAGGAATTCGTTGAACTTCACCCAAATATTTCTCAAATTACGCCGCAATAGCTTTAGTTGCATGATGACGCATTATCTTCCAGAAGTAATTACCCGGAAATTAGGATCTGGACCATATGATCCACATGAACTCTAAAATGACCGCATATTCACTGGCAGTAACGCGACTGGTAGGCGTCAGCACATAACACTGAAAACCAGGTTGAACGTCACTGAGCTGCCACTAAGTTTGCGCAGAGATACTGCGGATAATATGCTACTTTGGGCGGCTGAGGCACATAAATATGGACTGTGGTTTGAAATTATATGAACGATAAATCATCCGGCCACATTTCCAGTGACCATGTTTCACGTCGGAGCAACTGCGCTAAAGCGTTATGGTTCCTTATAAGCTGTTTCGCCAGTGCCGCCCGAACACATGCATCTATGTCATGTAACTCTCGGCAGACTGGGATTGTAAGCTCAGGCTGTGGGACATGCTGCTCAAGTTCTTCCATTCCACTACAGTCACGCGACGGTTCTGAATGACAGTCACTACACACTTACCATTTCCATCACACTAGCACCAGATAACCGAGCGCCAACAACTTTTCCTTTTCGGAAATTCAAAATTTAAAATAGACTCAGGAATCAATACTCCTGCATCTTTTGCTACACTTGTGCATTGGTATTTCGTATGGCTTCAGCCAACTGATCATCACTTAGTGGAAATAGGTTCATTTTTTCTGATCACATTAGAAAATTGTATATCAGGTCCAAAACCTTTTATTAAATCAAGTTTGATTTCCTTATTTGTTACCTTTATTTCTCCTTTCTGATTTACGTAGTCACATATTTCAGATAGTGTCAAATCATTGCCTTTATCTAGTATATCTTGAATTAATGCAATACCATCTTGCAAGATTACCTCTTTGGTGATTACCTGTACTAACTTTTCTTTATTTTCACTTTCTTTCCGCTTTCTTCTGTATTTTATAAGGTGAGTTTCAAGGCATATCTTGTGATGGAAGAGGTCAGCTCCAAAAACAGACGTTTCATCTTCCAACTCGCAACAGATGTTTCATTTTGCAGGCATATACATCATCCTTCAAATATAAAGTTGCTTCAATAAATACTGAAGCTCTGGAATTTTCACAAATATGATATTTTTCTTTGATATCGCTACGTTTCTTATAACCATACACTAAGCAATTCATTTCGAATGCGTTTATGTTTTGGGATGGTTTTTCTCGAGGTGTGATATCTGATCGAAGTTTTTCCTTTCCTGCTCAATACTATCAAGTCCATCATCATCATTTCCTTCTACTCCAATTAAACTTTTCTCTAACTTCAGAAAAGTCTTCGTTAAAATGTAATGTTTGCAACATGTATTAGCGCAATGATAAATAAACTCTATTCCTGGTTGCAATGCAGGCATTTTTTGATTAAATCTTTCCTTATTTCAGCAACATGAAGAATATTTTCCTTCCAACGACTGACGTACAGGTTTTTCGCTTTTATAGCTTGTTGACAGATAATACATTCGTTAATGTCAATATTGGTACTAGTCCCATAATCTTTCATTCTTCCTTCTGCCAATTTAATTCCAATTAATGATTGAGATGAATATGGTTTTGATATCATGTTACAGGATGTTTCTGATCGTTACAAGTTCAATATTTTAAATAGCCTGAAACAAAGCAAAAATATAATTTGTATTATTGGAATATATATTAGCTGAATAAATAATATTAAACATAAATTGTGCCTCTGGCCATCATCTTGAAAGTGGAAAAGAGTACTTTGTAAATATCAACAAGTTTGCTAACTCCAGTAGCAATAATCTTAATATAGACCTGAAAGAATGCAAAGTGATTAGTTTATGCTAAATATTATATTTTACAGAAAATAGTAATAGTTATGTCAGAGTTCTGAATAAGGTGTGGGTGCGTTATGTTTCGGAGCCCAGTTTTTTTTTTTTTTTTTTTTTTTTTTTTTAAGGAATTACAGCCGAAATTCTAAGGTAACTAAGGTGAAAAGGCATTGCAAAAGGTTTGAAATTATAAGTATTTTAAGCATTCCTAATTCAGACTAACTGATTTTCGAGTTTTGCGGTTAGTCGCTTAAGGTTATCCTCAACCTAACCTATCCAAACTTGCTTCTCGTTTTAAAGGCAAATCTATTTCTAACAACTTCTGCAATACTTACTTTCAGCTCTGGCACCGAAAGTTCACGGCGCCAAAAGGTTACGGTGCTGAATTAAGAGCACCAAACAACGATGTCGCCGAAACGGTGGCGCACGAAATAAAGGGATCCGATTATATATAATGTAGTAAGAATCGAAGACATCTATAGATACAAATTTAGTACTTCAAACTTACAGAAGAAAATTTTACACTTAACCTAACATAAAACTGAACATCTCCGTTATTAACTGAGATACATCAATGATTCTGGGTAGCGTTGAAAAGCTATTGAAATACCTCATAACGTTTGTTTCAGGATATTTGTTCTTAAACATAACCATTTCAAAGTTATTTGCTATAGAATTCTTAGAAAATAACATAAAAATTATCATTTCTCTAGTTTGAGCGGTCATATTTAAAAATGATGGCAATAGAAGGCAAACTTCTATAATTACAATAAAAGCCCCATACATTCTCTGATAAATAAAATAAGAATCAAGTTCTTATTTTGAATAGTAAGGAAGTTATAAAATTTTAAATTTGGTAAGTCGAAATTCATTGGCGGCCATATTCATGACGTCATAGAAAAAATTACCCGGAATTCAGAATGTTTACCCAAGTTTGTTTTCCTTGCTTTTGATTGTAGATACCGGATCTGGAAAGAATACCTGTCAGACATGCCATTCTTACTGAACTTAGTGCCAGGGACAGCACTACAAACTCAACCATCTTCTACCTCTGACGGTATTCGTGTCGGACAATACACTTATGGCATATTGCAGATTGCATATCTTCCAGGAATGCCCGGCTTTGGTTTTCCACATTTTATACCAAGTTGCACCTAGGTTATCAAACAATGGTTAAAATATATTACAAGGCGTGTTGGTGCTGCTTCTAGGGTGGAAAATAGACGGTGTGTATTCAAATATAAAGCAAAAATATTTGAATTCGAATCGTTAGAAATTTGAAGGGGGAAATACATTGTGTCTTGTTTTTCGGTAAGGCCGTTCAGCCAAAGTATTGTCGCGGCCACGAACGGTCTCAAGGGGAAATTAGACCTTCGTGGTGGACTGGTAGGATTCTCAGTGTTAGAAAGTTGTAAAAACACCGCTTCTATCATTTGCATTTAAAGAACAACGAATAGTTTGTTCACGCTCCCAAGTAAGCTCTGGTAGAATTCAAAATATAGGTTTTATATACACGAGCGCTTAACTAATTTATGGGCGTACTGACAGGGTGTGAAGACACCGATATAGAGAACGATAGCCAAGAACAACAAGTATTTATATACCGCCAGAGGATAATTATATCACAACAAGATTAATTCATATCAGGGCCACTATTTATGTGGGCCAGGGTTCGAGTCTCAATGTAGCCACCAATTTGTGTCAGTGGGTACATATCCCAACGATTCTGTCATCAAATTATGTGCGTGACGCGGGGTATCGCATGTCACAGGCCGACAACAATTATGTCGCGCGTGCACCAAAATTACACTTGTGACGCGGGCTAGTATCCCGCCGTAGCTGGCACCATTTAGGGTTACAGATCCTTACCGCTTACCACCATTTCTGTCGCCAAAGTATGTCTTGGTGGAGGAGGTTGTTATAAGCACAATAATAATGAATAATAGCAAGAGGTAGCCTTGAAAAAGGCTGTTTATATTGGGACTTCAAATTAGTCCGTGTCAAGGAGGAGCTATGCAGCTCGGATGATAGATGGTTAAATAACATACAATTTCAATAACAACCGAGTGAGGGCGCAAAGGCGCAGATGTCCATCTCAAGCAAATAGGCTATCGAATGACCACTCGTCAAGGGGACAGTTTTAGGGTCCCGTAACAATAGGAATAACAAAAGCAAGGCGGTTTTCGTCAAAATGAGGGCGAGTGTGATCAGTACGCAAGAGAATAATAATTACAAGTATTAGGATATTAGCGAGAAGGCGTCAGCGAGTTGGAATACCACTGCTATCAGCCGGTTCTGAATACTTAGCAAATTAGCATATCAAAACATATTATATCGTTATAATTAAACACGAATTAAAAGAGATCTTGGAAATCAAAAGTAATTAGCAATTCATACAAACGATATTAAGTAACAAAAGGTTTCAAAGTAATTTTGAAACTACTTGGGAGGTGATCCCCTTTACAGTTAAGCGACTTGATGGAAAAGATAATGCAAATGACAGGTACATGAAAATATTAAATAAACAGTGGTAACCCACCTGAGGTCCGTGGTCCTACCTCCAGGTACTCCTAGTCGAGATGGGAAGACTGGGTTACCTCGACGTTGCTGTAGCCATTTCGTACGCACCAGGTAACACAATCACTTAAAGGCACTAAAACACTATTACGATAAACTTAATCACTTGTACTTCGAGCGGCTGAAATACAAGAGCAGGATAGACGGACGATGATCAGGACTTCATGTAATACGATGTCGTCACTGAGTTTCGTACGGGATTAGAAGTCTTCGGAAATTTGGGACTTCGCACAAGCTGGTCTTCTCCTGGATGGATGATGGAATAGAGGTGAGACGAATGGAAAATGCAGTTCCCAGGTTAGAACGAGGTCTCACAGGATTTCATTCCAAAGGTCATCTGCTGTCTCCAGTAGACTACAACATTGGGCACGTCGATACGAGGCGTTAATATAGATATTGAGAAAAATTATGAAACGTTCACCAAAAGGAAGTATTGAGATTGTTTTTGAATGACGTAAACAACGCAAGTTCGAGTTAGGAATAATTTTATTACCTGGCTCGAATAAGTCCGTGGACTTGATACAACACAGGTGTGACTTCCTACATGAGGTCTTCTATGGATACGTAAATCAGCGTTATCACAGGTTAACTAATATTGTATGAGGAAGCGTTTAGGTACACAAGAGTTAAGGGTAATGAGAGATCTTGAGGAGATCCGTGTAGAGCCAGTGCTCAGATTAGGTAAGCAGAATCTGAGTAGAAGTAACTAAGTTTGTAGATTGACTGTATACTCACAGTGAGAACAGAGGTACTGTCCAGTTGAGCACTTAGGATTGAATTAGCGATAACACACACTGCTCGTCTCCAATGATGAATCTTTATGAATTGACCGTGGTGAAAGGAATACCGTCCTTACGCCGTATGATGGAAGTTAACAGTCACTGCCGACACAATAGCACAAGTCGGAGAATGATCTAACAAAGTTTCTCCCGACCGAAGAACGGGCTAGAATAAGAGTGTCAACGTTCCGGCGTAGTTCCAAGTTAGACTGCGGACGATAAGTCCATGTCGTGGAGTTAGATGGAACTTTAACTGAAGGGGGCAACAAGCGGGAGCTTGTGCCTCTTCGAAAGGTTATCGGAATTCCCCCGAAGGGGGCAACGGGCGTAGGCCCGCGCCTCTTCGAAAAACTATGTAGTTATGTCCCGATGATAATACCCCAATGAATCCTAACGAATCTCCTCGAAAAGAGAGAGTACTCACTTTTTGTTTAGCCCTTATCATGTTCACACGGCGCTAGGATAGGGACGTGTGAATACAGGGGTAAGCCAGGGTTTTACCTGATTGGATTTCTAATTATTTATGAAACGAATTTAAGTATCTGCGGCTGCGCAAGCAGTCGGAGGGCGTATCCTAAAAGCTTCCTTTACATGGGAAAATTTCTTGATACAAAAACCCTGATAACCTGAGGAGGTTAACATTTGACCTCATGTGTACAAAGAGTCACTTTTAGTTACAGATAGTACAATTTACTAAGACAATTTTAATTACACCGTGACTCTACAGACACATTATATTTCCAATAAAATTTCAAGAGTTCAAAAGTTCAAACTTTGCAAGTGTGCTTGTAAAAATAATAACTTAAGGTCTGTGACAATTTATATTACTAAAACGTCCAAAAACAGAGTGAATAATCAAATTTATAATCGAACACTTGTGGTTGTATTACGGGAAGATGAGACTCTGTGTCAGAGTTATTGAATATATTACTGGCTAGCAAAATAACCTTTTTAACCTTTAAGTTAACTAAATGAAATTCGGATTAATTCTGTCGTCTCTATTTATTTAAGAGTGTGATAACCAAAAGTAGGAATCTATTACTTTCCTGTAGGAGGAAATATTATCTTCTCCAGACGAGAAAGGTTATGGTTTAACTGATTCTTGAGGCAGACAGTCAGCTGGCTGGGAGGGATGAAGCAGACAGAATATTTCATCCAACAAAAAAATAAAGACAGCTGGAAGGATCTTGAATGCGCGAAGAGAATGACTAACACTTCCCTGTTCTCTCGCTTTTCCTTGTTTTAAGATTTAAGAAAAAATAAACTTGTCTACGCAATTAGAAAAATAATTGTCGTTAATTGTTTGAGTAATTGTGGAGTGTGGCAAAAATTTTGGCGCCAATTGAGATGGCGCGTGTGGCACACTACAGTATATTCATATTTTGTTTCACCCCTCGTAACGTAAGTCGTTTCCGAGATATAAACACTTTTTGATTTTTGAATTTTCAAGAATAACTTCGAAATTTGAAGGAATTTGAAGTTGATTTTCTGGTCAACGTTATCTCTGGATATGAGATATCTTTGGTATAAACATTACAGCAATCCATGTAAGGACACTTTTCACTGCCTTAACAAGCTATTCCCTTTCAAGGTTGGTTTAAATAAGAATTTGAAGGTAATTTTTACGAACAAAAACAAACGGTTCACATTTCTATAAGATTTATTTTTTGGAAAATGTATTTTTTGTATTTTCTGATATCTAGCGAATTTTCTTGATCCTGATAATTGAATTTCAAATAATTAGATTTATACTAAATTATTAATAAATTCATTTATTTTTTGTTTTTCAGTATTATGATCATGTGATAAATAAGCTCTACAGTCTTTGTGACGTACAAAATACTAAATAAACTCACATGTAAGTGCACCATCTTACAGAGAGAAATATGTAAATTTTATGAAACCACAGTGTGGAAGCCTTTTTCATTCTGACATATTTATATATTGAATATTGCACCACAAAGTAGCTGATGTACAACGGTTTTAGTGAAGATGGTTCTGCATAGGATTATGGGTAGAAGTTTTGTTTTTCCTTTTTTTACCAGGTCACTATTTATGTATATTTACTTTGTTAGCTGCGTAGAAACACGTTTCCCACAAGAAAGAATTCCCTTTGTAATGGTAATTAGGATGAAACTTGTTTTAGCCACAGCAGACAAGGATAAGAAATATGATATGATAGAGCTAAACCAGTTTGGTCTCTGTGGGTTTTGTCTTACTTCTCGCTGGGAACAACTGCAAACTCTTGCTTAATCTTCCTTAGTTACACATCACAAAACATTTGAGATAACACGCAGTTTATCAAAATCAGACACTGTTGGTGTTTGATAATTTTTAATAAACCCAATTACTTAATTTACTCTAAATTGGATTTCTGTCAATGAGAAATGTAGCAAACTGCCAGTCTTTAATAGTTAGAGAAATCACAATACTTCCTATATGATGATGCTCGGTGAAGATGAAATGAAGGGTATATTGGTAACAATCTTTCTCATCCGAATGAAGCAAATATCCCTAAGAACAAATATGTGATCTGGAATTATTAAATGTGTTAAAGATTGTTACAGGAAAATTCTCTTCTCTCTCCAAATAGTTCATACTGCTTTGTCCTTCCTGTTGTCTGAGTCAGCTCAGCAGTTCGTTGGATTTATTTCCTGTATGTGCAACAGATGTATAGTGTTTACCCTCCTAATATTATAGTTTGATAATGTCCATTTGAGTCGTCCTCCAAGTCCAGTGAACTTGAAAAATGTCGAAGAAGGTGGTTTGTGGCAGAAGAGGAATAATTACTTAAAGACAACTCAAATGTTGTTACGATTACATTTGTTGTTATCTAAATACATACTATGTACACTCATGTCCAAAATGATTGTCGCATATCTATAAGTGTCTTCATGTAAGAATATATAATTTGATAATGATTTTGTAGGGTAGTTTTAATACTGATACTATGTGTATAATCGGAAAATGTATATTTGTGGTAAATTTCATAGGAAAAGATTTATAAACACGAAAATTAGAATGAGTAAAACAAAATAATGCAAAATGGACAAGTAAGTTTTATTTTCGGTTTATTGTTCTTATTCACTGCTCATATGACATGAAATTTGCCACATACATGTCTTTGCCGATTATATACATAATGTAGAGGAACTCGATTTTCGAGAATAATTATTTGTATATTTCAAATTTATTGTTATGTTTATGTCTTGAAATTATTAAGAAAGGTTATGGGAATTTAATGTTGAATGTGTAAAGTTAATGCAAGCTGCACAATCTCGCTAACAGTTGTGTCAGCAATTCATTGTAAACAATGTTGTATAAAAATGTCATCGTATCGTGTCTGGCAATGTAGGAAGGAAATGTTGAAAATGTGTCTTTCCTCACATTAGCCAGATTCTGGAAATTGTACAAAAACGTGAATTTGTGGGATGGTATGAATTTCATGAGATTACGGATGTACGGAGAATTGCTTAGGATCGGAAAATCAGAACGTGTCGAGGGTTGCAGTTTTGAGTTTTGACACATGGAAGGAATTTGTCTCTCCATGTGAAAACGGGGTCACACGTGCAACAGCGGACGAAACAGCAGACGATGGTAGTTGGACCCAGCCAAACAAAACGACAGGACGAGAAGGTTTTGAGATCAGTTCATGGAGATTGGATCAGTTCATGGAGTTCAGATCAGTTCTTGAGGAGCAGTTCTAAGAGTTCCAAGATTGGTCTTCGATTTTGAAGATACTTGGGTTCGAGTCTGGAGAACCAAGTTACATTTAATTAGCCACCAGATGATAGGAGAAGACAGTACGTTGTACTTCGACAGATTATAACGACGCAGAACTTCGAGGGAGATTTACATTGAGAGGCCCATTCCTCAATGCCAGCTTTCATCGTCCAACAACAAGGAGTGACAGCTTAAGGTGCAGAGTTCAACACCAGATCGACGTGGGACAACAACAGAGTGAACCAGGTATGTGTGACTCCGAGTCAGAATTCAAAGCTCAATGCTTGGTCGTACTATATCTTACTGGCAAATAACTCCGAATATCCGTTATAGCAACTATTCAGAAATCTCACAATTCATTCATCAGATTTTAGAAATACAGTGTTCTATGTTAAATGAAGTGGAAGTATATTTATTTGTTTAAATCCCCAAATAAACCTCTCGCAAGTTAAGTTATAAGTTACCCACTCATTTTAGATGGTGAGTGGAAGGCGCCTAGTAGCACTCATTATTGCATCCCCAAATAGGCACTGAGTGGCTAGGTTGTCATGGTGGAGTATGCTTTAGGTTCGAGTCCCGGCGTAAGAGATTTAAGTAAATTAAACCCTCCCATCCCTCCCAGATATAATTAGAATCAACACATTTGATTTAGAACTTAGATGATATTTTATTACGTAACTAAAGCCCACCCTTCCCACCCTCTCTACGATGAAGTGTAATTTTAAGTAGTATTTCGTATTTTCTCGATTTAGGTAAAGGTTTAATGTGTTTATTGATATAGTGAATTTAAGGTTTTTGCAATAAGAAAATAGTAACCCGATTCTCCCGATAAGTTGATTATGTAGCTCGAATATACGTATTATAAGAATAAATAAGGTTAAATAAGTTTTAAGTAAATGAGTAACGAAAGTATTCGTACTAGAGCACAAAAAGCGGCAAAAGGAGTACAGGTCGGTAGTTTGTTTAATATTGCAAGTTCAAGTAAGAAAAAGCAAGAAAGTGCGAAACCGAATTTGAAAGTAGGACCCGTCGAGAATTTTCCTTCTAGTCCTATAACTAAATCATATACGGAGGATTTTACGTCAATCTTTCCATTTGAAAGTAGTGTAGTTGGTAATAATCAATCGAATAGTACAAAAGAGGATAAAATGGCGACTGGTGTAACATTTTATTCCGATGTTAACAAACTTCCAAAGTTTGACTTGAAAGCAGATAGCGATATAATAGGTTTTTTCGATGAATTTGACGACGCGTGTCAAATGGCAGGTGTAAGTGAAGAAAAGCGAAAAGAGCTATTACCTAGTGTTTTCAAGGGAAATGGTAGACAGTGGATAAAGGTATTTTTAAAGAGAAGGAATGTTAGTGAAACTAGTTATAAGGATCTACAGAAAAGCATAATCGAAGAGTTCACACGTACTAATGTAACGTTAGACATAGAAGATCGTATAAGGGAAAGGTTACATCTCGAAGATGAGCCGATAATAAACTACGTGTATGATATGCTTGTTTTGTGCGAAAGACTAGACGCCAACATGAATGATAAGAAGAAAATAGGAATAATTTTAGGTGGTCTTCAACCGTATTTTATGGAACGTGTAGGTACAAATTCATATGCAACGATTGATAAGTTTGTAGAGGATCTTCAAAAAGTAGAGAAGAATAAGTGCAAAGTAGAGAAGCGCGTTAAACGGGAAAACGGAAAGGTTACCGTTAAAGATCTTTTAAAGAAGATGAGAGAGCAAGTAGAAGAGGAGGATAGCGATGTAGAAATTGATAAGTTATTGTTAAGGAAAGAGATTAAACATAAGGAAGACGTGAAAGTTAAGCAAGAGCCAACAAGTATTACTCAATTGAGTGAGTTAGAAAAGAAAATAGAGAATTTACAGTTGACATTAGCTGCGAATTTTCAAGACCGAAATAGTAAAGAAGATAAAAATTGTAGTGATTCGAAGCAATACAGGAACAATAGTAATAATTTTAGAGGAAATAAAAGTTTTCGGAATGGAGGACGAAATTTTTACAAGAATAATGGAAATAGGAATTGGAATAGGAATGGTAATAATAATTATACTAGGAATAGAGGATCTAACGGTTATAATAATGGTAGAGGATTTCGAAGTAATGGGCGAAATAACAGAGGAGGAAGAAAGACAGGTTACTGGCAACAAAGAGGAAACAGTTGTTGTGCGAATGGTGCGAATAGGCCAACATGGTGCCAAAATCATAGCCAAATAAATAATCCTGTGCAGTATGTTCCGGTAGTACCGAACCAGATAAATGGTACGACTTATTATCAGGCTACAACGTTAAATAATTTAAACTAGGTCAAACTGTAAATGACAGAGGCACATTTACAGGGAGTAAATTAAAAGTTAGAGAAATAGTAGCCTCTACGTTAACTGACAATAATATGCTCTATGTTCCGATAGAGGTAGATGGTAGATGTCATAAAGCTTTAATTGATACAGGATCGCAGATATCCATTGTGAACGAAAAACTAGTCCCTCCAAGTGCGAAGGTAATCCCTAGAACGACAAGGATTTGTGGAATAACACAGAATGTGTTAGTAGTGAATAAGATCGCTGTAATTAGATTTAGAATGGCCGGACAGACATTTCATTTGGAATTTCGCGTAGTAAAAGATTTTCCGTATCTAGTTTTGATCGGGAATGATTTTCTACAGAGTCAAAATTGCCAAATAAATTACGGTCAGAATAAATTGACATTGCAGAGATTTGGAAAGCCAAAATTAAGGAAAAGGGAAGAACTGGAATCTGTGACTGTGTCTGATAATGCGGCGTTAGGAATAAAGCATTGTATTCGACCAAGATGGGTTTTAGGTCATAAGGTACGGTTGTTACCTAGGTCTAAGACAACGGTGGAAGTAAATTTGGTTAGTTCCTGGAATAACAGGGAATATTTGTTGGAACCAGATAGGAAGGTAGAAGCCCAATACAATGTGTTGGTTCCCCGTGCACTTTTATCGGAGGAAAATAACAAGATCGAGATTATAAATCCATCTAATAGAGCAATTTTATTGAAACCGAATATAACATTAGGAAAAGCTGAAGAATGTGTGGATGAAGAGAAATTGAAGAGTGAAGGATTATCAACTGAAGATATTGATAGTATTTTAAGATCTCGTAGAAATTTTGATAAATCTAGATTGAAATTTGGGAATGAAACGAAACCGGAAATTAGGAATAGAATTGAGAGTTTGTGCTATGATTTTGCGGATGTTTTTGCGTGGCAGGATGACGAATTAGGCCAAGTAAAACATTTTGAGCATCACATTGAGTTAGAAACAAAGGTACCATTTAGGCGTCACCAATATCCGATTCCCATAGCGTTAAAAGATAAGGTAAAGGAGCAAATTAACATTTTGTTGAGACAAGGAATAATTGAAGAGAGTTCAAGTGCTTACAACTCTCCAATGCTGTTTATACAAAAGCCGTCAGGAGGTATTCGTGCAGTTTTGGACTGTCGGTTTTTAAATAAACATGTTAAATTGCATAGCATTGCGTTGCCTCCGATTCACCAAATTTTAACGTGTATGGGAGGACACAAATATTTTTGTATTTTGGACGTAAAATTGGCCTACCACCAAGTACCGATTTCTGAGGAGTCACGGGAGTGTACTTCATTCAATATACCGGGCGTAGGAGCTTATCAGTATCGTGTTCTTCCTATGGGTTACTTACAGTCACCCGCCATATACACAAAGATAATGGCAATGACCTTGGCAAATGTAAATCCTGAGTCAGTTTCCTATTATATGGATGACGTATTCTTATATACAGATAATCAAGAGAAAATGGTGGATGTACTTCAATCAGTTTTCAAGAGATTGAGACATTACGGACTCAAACTATCTGTGGAAAAATGTCAATTCATAGAAAGGAAAATTATGGCTCTGGGACATATTGTCAGCGATGCGGGATACGAGGTTAGCCCAAAGATAATCCAGGCAATAAAAGCATGTAAGGCTCCGAATAATGTGAAGCAGTTAAAATCTTTTCTTGGTTTAACTAATTATGTTCGAAAATTCTGTAAAGATTATGCCAAAATCACATCAGCGTTTCAACCTATTTTGAAGAAAGGCCATAAGTTCGAATGGAACGAATCTTACCAGCAGGCGTTCGATCAATTAAAAGCAGCACTAATGAATGCACCATTGCTAGCTCCATTTAGGGAAGATCTAGACACAAGAGTGTACACAGATGCATCGACTAGTTCGATCGGCGGAGTATTAATGCAAAAACAAACTAATGGTGAATGGACACCAGTAGCTTATTACAGTCGCGTGTTACGACCACAAGAGAAGACCAGGCACATAGTGGAATTAGAGATATTGGCAGTAATAAGTTCTTTAAGAGCATTTAATTATTACTTGTTCAATAAAGAATTTGAGCTGTACACCGATTGTAAGGCATTGAAGTATTTGCAAACGTCACCTAAATTAGCTCCGAAATTGGTAAGATGGAGTTTGGACTTAGCCCAATATAAGTATACACCGGTGCATTGTCCTGGAGAAAAGAATCCTAGCGATATTTTGTCCAGGAACACAGACATCGAACCGACGGAAGAAGATGTTGAGTTAGAGACGTTGAAGGTGAGTGCGGAAGATCTCCAAGTTAATTTGACTTTTGATAAGGATATTAACGTTGGCGAATTACAGAGAAAAGACGCATTTTTCGGACCAATCATGCATGCAATAGAACACCCAGAGGATGCCGATGTAAAAGCTGAGAAGCAGGCCCGATGGTATACAATAAAGGACGATAGACTGTATAGAACACAAAGAATGGCAGGTGGTACAAAATTACTATTATGTTTTCCGTATGCGTTAAGAGAACAAGTATTTAAGAATCTCCATTGTTCAGTATACGGTGGCGGACATTATTCGTACTCGAAATGCTATAAGCGTGCTTTAAAAGTAATATACTTTCCAAACATGAAGAAATTCTTCATGGAGAAGATAGGAGAATGCATAAGCTGCCAGATACAGAAAAGGAAGACAGGAAGAGTACCATTTCACGCTCAGACGTACCCCTCTTATGCTCCATTTCAATCAGTTGTGATGGATGAGGTCGGACCTTTTAAATTGTCTCGTAACAATAGAAATAAGTACATTCTAGTGTTTGTTGATAATGCAACTAGATTTGTGATCGCTAGAGCGGTACCCGCAGTAACGGCAGAGATCGTTGCGCAGGTAATTTTCGAAGATCTGATTACGAAACATGGGGTTCCATCTCAACTTCATCTTGACAGGCTATCATCCCATCGCAGCCGAATAGTGGAAGAAATGGCAGAGAAATTTGGAATGCAATTGCATTTTGCGAATACAAGCGCCCATTATTCTATAGGGAGTGCAGAGAGGGCCATAGGCTCATTACAACAGGTAATGAAGCATTATATTGATAAGGATTTTTCAAACTGGGACGAGATCTTGCCAAGTTTGATATTTACTATGAATACGCAAGTGCATGATGGTACTGGTTTTTCACCATACTATCTTTTGCATGGAGTCGAACCAAGAACGTTTCTTGAGCAGGACTTAGACATTCCTTGCGAATACGTCGACAATGAGGTGAGACTTCAGAGCATAAAAGAGGCACGCCAGCTAGCGTACAAAAATTTGCAGAGAAGATTCAGAACTCAGAAGAAACAAATAGAGAAAAAGTTTGATCAACCGAGTTTTGAAATTGGTCAGAAGGTATTAATAAGGGAAATGCCGAGAGCAGGTTTGCCCGCATGTTTTGGTAACCGTTATAATACTAAAGGGGTAATAGTGGACAAGATAAACAACAATTCATACAAGGTACAGTATGAAACGAAAAATGGTGAAACGAAGAGTGATACTATAGACTTAAGACGTTTAAAATTATTCGTAGAAAGTAAAAATGGTGAAAGGTATGGTGAGACAGGTCAAACATTAGATGGTGATGAATAAAATTTTGATTTTTTTTAAAAAAAAAAACAGTTTTTTTTAAGATTAACATAGGGTCTAATGTAACTATGGTACAAATTGGGTCTACCGATGAAGTGTCAGAAAGGGGGCACTTTCTCAACCAAACCCTAATCCCGAGATTGGAGGAAATGCTAATCTCCATCAGGAAATTTCCCGAATCGATAGACACTTTTTGAATTATAGTTACTAGAATTGTAAATAAAAATAAATGTATGGAATGTAAAATTAAAAGTATTGATTAAAATCAGGTGATACCTGGAAAACAAAATAAAAATAAAATACATAGGAATGAAATACATTGTTGATAGTAGACTAAAAATACAAATAAATAAATAAACAGTAACAGGAAATTAATATTAGGTTTTACTAATTCCAGAATTTTATTCAAGACTGAAAAGGAAACATTAGAATATGGAAATAACAATGTGGGTGATCTATATGAAATTGATAATTATGGTTCATATTGCGAAGTCTGAAGATCATCATCAAGTAACTATGAAGGATGTAGGGGTAGCCCTAACACAAGATTCATTGGCTGTTCATGCATCAAACATGGTATATACGACCATTCGATTACATGTTAATTTTCACGAAGCTGTGCCGATGCACAATGTGTGTAGTGAATCATATGACATTCAGGAAGAATACGCCGAAAGGGAAAAACAATTTAGGCTAAACATGATAAACTCAATACCATGTCAGTTTGTATTCGTAAATGGTAGTTCTAAATGTATAGAGTCAGCAAGGACTAAACGTTCGATTTGGTCTATGCTATTAGGATTTGGGTCTATAGGGTTGTCAACCTATAATCTAATACATACACAACAGTTATCGAATTCAATTCAAAAATTGTCCGAACACGAAAATGTATTGGCTGAGGAAATTCATAAATTAAAAATTTCGCATAACGAAGAAATTTTAATAATGCATGGTGTGGTAGTTAAGGTACATCATGTTCTTCAAAATGTAAGGAGTAAACTGCAAGAAATGTATTGTTACTTGCAGGAAGCTCAGAGGAAAATTTTGACTAATCTATTTTCTCATTTAGCTAGAGAAAGAGTAACTAAAATATTCAACGATATACTTAGCAACCAATTATCTTATCATATTTTGTCAAACTTAGATGTAAATAAATTTATAAATAGTCATGATATTTTGAAGTATTCAATTTATCGTTCTGATATAGGAATGTTTTATCGAGTATCGTCGATTTATTTAATGAAATATGACTATAATGAAAACAACATCGACTTATTACTGAAAACGCCAATTGTTTACGAAAATACAGTTTCGAAAATGTTTAATGTAATTTCTATGGGTTATCTAACTAACAACTTTAGAACATACTACAAGTTACCGGAAGTGGTATACTTAGCAAATGGAATATATCACACACTAGATCGATCGAAATGTGAGTTCAAGAGTTTCTTGTATTTTTGCGAGCAGATAACATTGGATGATACTGCTAAATGCTTGAATAACATTGTGTTCAATGGGTCGTTAAGTGGTTGCGAACAACAAACAGAGAAATACCTAGGCAAGGTAGTGTACAGATACACTCATGCTGGAGTATTATACTCGTCATTGGAAAAAGGATATATTACTAAGCTAGGTAAACATCATGAAGTGACATCAACGAAGGTGGATTATGGGAACAATTGCTCATATTTTATTGAATACGATTCATTTGATAACCTAATTTTTGGAGAATTGGCGATTCCAACTAGAAAAGTAATAAGTGTAAACAATAAGCATTTAAGTTTGATAGGAAATTGGACGCTAAAGCAACTAAATTTTAGTATACATCATGAGGAACTCAACATTCTAGCTGAAAATTTGTTAAAACTGAAAGTGGATACCACTGTACCACTACTAATAATTAGGACGAATTACATAATGTATGTGATAGCAGGAATTATCATCGTATTAATTATTTCAATCATAGCATTGATAACGTTGTATTGCAGACTGTATAAATCGATAAGGAAATATAAACTGGAAAATAGTGAACCATAATAATCATAATAATAATAATAATAATAATAACAATAATAATAATAATAATATCATTTAAGATCATATTGTATAAGATTTGTTTGTATTTCATGAACTACTATGAGAAAAAGTTTAGAAAAGGTTGTAAACCAATTCATAAACATTGGAATTAATTATTGGTAATTTTGGGAAATTTGAAAAAAAAAAAGGACTAAGATATCGAATGTAAACAAACATAGAAATATGTTAAAGTGTATTCAGATCATGCATTCCATACTCACCAAACAGCCATCACCAAGTGTAAACACCATCACCATATGAAGGTATAAGGTTATGTAAATAAAGTCTATAGTAGTCTATAATAGTCCATAATAGTCATACTACCCAAACCGGATAGGTTGTATTGTAATACGGTATACCAAACGATGTCCCATTTCCGTATAAAGTGTGAACAAAATGAAAGAAAGTGTGAAATAAGGATAGAAATAGATGAGAAATAGGTTACCTAGATGAATCTAGGATAGTGACATTAACCATTGATAGATAAAGTCTGAAAACATGTAAACATTCAAGAAGGGATAAGGAAAATAAATGTAGAAAGTAATAATATTAGTAATAACAACACTAAAGAATAGTTAAAAATAGATAAAAATAGATAAAATAGTAATAGGTTACTATTATAGTAATAATAGATAGTATATATGTATAAATATTACAAATAGTTTTATAAAGTAGTGAATAATGAATTTTATATTGTATGAAAATAGTGAATTAAAAGTTTAAAAGATGAAAATAAGCATAGAAAAAGCTAGAAATAATTCACAAATAGAGTTAAAGAATGTTTAGTGTATGTAGTAATAACGTATTTATTTATTATTTTTAAAGTCCGAAAGTTTTTGTAAATTTTAGAAAATAAAATAAAAGAAATTAATGTATTTTATTATAATTAGTAATAATCAATCAATATTGATTGAAAACAATCATTAAAAGCATTAATTTTAGTGTGCAATGTAATTGGTAAACGATATGAGCAAGGCTCACATGGTATCTTGTATGGGTTTGCGTCAAAACAACAATGCTCTGAACAGCTGGAGGAAAGAATGAGGAATGAGACCTGTGCGAGAGATTATCTCCGCGCGAGGCTATGCTAATCTCCACTCCAGGCCCCGAGCACATGGTAAACTCGAACGTTTCCGAAGTGAACCCGAGCGGACACGAACAGGATTGCGTTCGTTCAAGCCCCGTGAAGCGCCTCGCTGCTTCAATTTTAATCCTAGTTCAAGCGTAAAGTCATATAATATACTTTTAGAAATTCAAGAAAAATTATTATTTAATAAAATTATTCATATTTAACTACGGAAATGATTAAAATAAGGTTTAAACTACATATAGACGTACGAAATAAGTGGTAAAAGCTTAAATATAGAGAGAAATAACGAGTATAATTTAATGCTACATTTATGATAGAAAAAGAGTAAAAACACGAGTTTTAGGTGTGAAATATAGTCTCCAAGTTATGGTTTGATAGACTTCACACATAGCTAAAGTTTTAATCGTCAAGCACAAAGATTACTAGGAAAGTAACAACGGGTGCTAGACACAGAGAGAACAAAATAAGACTGCTTCGGAAAATACGCGATTTTAGAACGCTATAAGTGAATGCAGACACAAGATAGATATTTTAATAATTTAATTAACTATAATAAATGTACTTTTCTACGAATTTTAAGTAGGCCTATCCCGACTTTATCTATTTCTCGTCTATTTCAGATAATATCCGAAAGAGAAGGAAATGGACATCAATACAATATTATTATTAATATCAGCGTTAGTTTTAGGAAGTGTATTAGTAGTAATAGTAATTATAACATGTTATATTTTGTTAAAATTAAATAGGATAGAGAGAAAATACGGAAATAGTGTAAGAAATAGTAAAAATAGTGTAAGATCAAACATAGATGTAGAGATAAATGATAGAGATGAGTCTGAGACTTACGCAGTTGCTCATGCATCACCAATTTATGCCACTATTTTTAATAAGAACAAATCTACACTAAAAACTATTCCACAAAGCACTGAAATCACTATTTTTAAGAATTTGCCAGAAGGTATAGTAGATTTTTGTAAGAGCACTGAAACTGAACGGAAACACACACAATTACACCACATCACCACAGAAGATGAGAAAGACACTAATACATCAATGGGACACTGTAAATTCACGAAAACCGACGTTTTCAACGAAGATTCCGAAAATCACGGGAAAACTGAGTGCCCGAAACAGACGAAAAGTGAATTCTTTTTTCCGTGTGATATTGTTGTTATATAAAATAATGTGTTTTAAAACTATTAGTGTAATAATTGCGACGCAAGATTGGAACTTGATGTTATCCAGTTGACGATGACGCGTGAATAGAACGCAGGAAGTTGAATTAACCTTGACAAAGCTTGATTGAAAAACTGTTGAGCTTGCAGTTACTAAGTAGCTTGAAGAATCAGGATTTCCAATGCCCTGCTGCAGGATTTTCTTTCTGTTCAGATTAAAAATCAGTGAATAAAAAATTTTATGAAAATAAAACATTAATATTTTCAAGCTATAGAGTGCAGATGTGAATATGTTAATTGCATATGTTTTAATAAACTTTGTGACAAGTTTTTATTTTTACAGTTCTATCCACGGAAAGGTGGAAAGAGACGGAGTTAAAACATTACTGATACGGCCAATAATTTCATTGGTTGGCAAGTATGAACATTCAGAGTAATGGAAATTTTTGGTTACTTGATACTGTAAAAGCGTTGTTTCTAAGAGGAGATAGCTCAAGAGTACTTGCAAATGTGTATGCACATTCACTCTTGACGAAATGTGCTGTGCAAGTAGTTTAGAAAAAACTCGTTAGATGTCGCGAGGATATACTTTGTGACATGACATTTTGAAATGTCGTATTTTATAATGTTAAAAAAGTAATACAAAGATTAAAATTCGAATATATATATAATTTTTAAATAAATGTTAGGTGAAGGAAGATTAATCAATATTTACATAATCATGTTGAATAATAATACATATTTTATTTCATTTTAAGTCGATATTTATCTTTAATATGGTATCAGTATATATATCATGTACAGGGTGTTTATAGAAAATCGCCCTCTTACGACGTCGAATTTGGTTTGCGGAGCAACCAATTTTTTAAGGGGGGACATGTAGAGGAACTCGATTTTCGAGAATAATTATTTGTATATTTCAAATTTATTGTTATGTTTATGTCTTGAAATTATTAAGAAAGGTTATGGGAATTTAATGTTGAATGTGTAAAGTTAATGCAAGCTGCACAATCTCGCTAACAGTTGTGTCAGCAATTCATTGTAAACAATGTTGTATAAAAATGTCATCGTATCGTGTCTGGCAATGTAGGAAGGAAATGTTGAAAATGTGTCTTTCCTCACATTAGCCAGATTCTGGAAATTGTACAAAAACGTGAATTTGTGGGATGGTATGAATTTCATGAGATTACGGATGTACGGAGAATTGCTTAGGATCGGAAAATCAGAACGTGTCGAGGGTTGCAGTTTTGAGTTTTGACACATGGAAGGAATTTGTCTCTCCATATGAAAACGGGGTCACACGTGCAACAGCGGACGAAACAGCAGACGATGGTAGTTGGACCCAGCCAAACAAAACGACAGGACGAGAAGGTTTTGAGATCAGTTCATGGAGATTGGATCAGTTCATGGAGTTCAGATCAGTTCTTGAGGAGCAGTTCTAAGAGTTCCAAGATTGGTCTTCGATTTTGAAGATACTTGGGTTCGAGTCTGGAGAACCAAGTTACATTTAATTAGCCACCAGATGATAGGAGAAGACAGTACGTTGTACTTCGACAGATTATAACGACGCAGAACTTCGAGGGAGATTTACATTGAGAGGCCCATTCCTCAATGCCAGCTTTCATCGTCCAACAACAAGGAGTGACAGCTTAAGGTGCAGAGTTCAACACCAGATCGACGTGGGACAACAACAGAGTGAACCAGGTATGTGTGACTCCGAGTCAGAATTCAAAGCTCAATGCTTGGTCGTACTATATCTTACTGGCAAATAACTCCGAATATCCGTTATAGCAACTATTCAGAAATCTCACAATTCATTCATCAGATTTTAGAAATACAGTGTTCTATGTTAAATGAAGTGGAAGTATATTTATTTGTTTAAATCCCCAAATAAACCTCTCGCAAGTTAAGTTATAAGTTACCCACTCATTTTAGATGGTGAGTGGAAGGCGCCTAGTAGCACTCATTATTGCATCCCCAAATAGGCACTGAGTGGCTAGGTTGTCAATAATAACATAATAAGAAATACCGCGCGAATTCGTTAATAAATTATATTCCTACAACAACATATTTATAGACAAATTAAATCTCTGAGTTTTACGTCCCACGCTTATGCCGGTTAGGCTAAAGGAGACGGTGATGATGAGTGATGAATGAAATGGTGGAATGAAGAAAGTGGGAGGAAACGGGAGAACCCCGAGAAAACCCACGCACACGGTGTTTGTCCACCACAAAGTTCACTTGGCGGGGGCTGGGATCGAACCCGGGACCCCAAGCACCAGAGGTGAACGCTCTACCACTGAGCCACCGCGGCCCATATTTATAGACATACGACAATAATTTTGGACATGAGTGTACATTTGCAAAATAGACATACAAGTAAAATAACTTGTGAAATAAAATGATTATATTACAATATACTGTATTTATCAGAAATAAATTGCAAGATTAGACGACAACAAAGGTAAGGTCTAATTAACATGAACTATTAACTATAACTAAATTTATTTAATTATTACATAAGGACAACACAACAGGCTTAATGCCGTGGTATATACACTATTATACATACACAAATATACATCTTATAATTATATAGAAGTTATTCCGTGATAATTCTTTTGAACTTCTTTTCTGACATACTAATACATCTACTACATGAAATCTAATCATTTCGTTATATTAGTACATGTAACACATTCTAGACAGAGGAGACTTATGTAATATATTAGTTCTTGGTTTTCTACAATAGAATGTCTCAGTGTTTGCTGTTCTAGTCCTACCTGTTGGGACACGTAATAATACTTCTGAAAGTAATTCAGGACAATCAATTTTACCGTTTAATAATTTATGTAAGAACAACAAATCAAAAACCCATCCCCTTTTTTGTCTTCAAAGGGGACATATTTTGGGTAGAAACCGGTTTTGTTGTGTGCAAGCATTTTTAAGAATTTAATCTGTATACTGTCTATTGCATCAGAGTATTTAGTGACATTTGGTGTCCAAACAGTACAACAGTATTCTAATTTTGACCTCACATGCGAAAAACATAACCTTATAAATGTTGATTCTTTGCAGAAATCCTATCCTATCCTATAAATTAAACCTAGGTTTCTATATGCACTACTCGTTATCGCGTCAATGTGTTGAGCAAAAGTTAGTTTGGTATGGAATATAACTCCTAGATCTTTGATAGTATTTGGGGTAGACAAGAAAGTGCCACTTATTGTATAGGTAAAGTTAATTGTATTTTGTTTCCTCGTGAACGATATATATTTGAACTCTCTCTAGATCATGTTGAAGTTTCACACAATCATCAATTGAACTTACTTTGGAGTATAATTTGAGATCCCGGTAAAAAGAAGTAGAGAAGTTTTTAGACACAGAGGAATATCATTAATAACAAGAAGTAACAACAAGGGACCTAGATTAGATCCTTGAGGGACTCCCGATAGAGTATTAAACTTTTCAGTAACAAATTCTTTGTATGGAAAAAATTGTTTTCTGTTATGCAAGTATGATACAACATACTCCATTGCTTGTTTCGAAAAATTTAAAGATGGCATTTTTAGTAGTAAGACATCACAGTCAACGACGCCAAATGGCTTGGTAAAATCAGTATAAACGACATCAACTTGACCGCCTAAATCTAATTCTGTTGCCATAAAATTTGTAAAAATTGATATGTTTATCGAAGTAGACCTAAGAAGCCGTGTTGATAATTTGAAAGATCAGGTTTTACATGATTTAAATTTCGCGCATATAATATACTTTCAAGAATTTTGGCAAAGGGCGACAGAATAGCAATTGGCCTGAAATTTTCAATTTTTCTTTTGTTTCCAGATTTTGGTAATGGGCAAACTAAACTTTCTTTCCATTTATCTGGGAAAGTGTTTGTTCTAATAGAGATATTAAATATAGTGCAAAATGGGTATTTAAAAATATTACTGCAACCTTCCACAACATAAGGGGGAATGTTATGAGGACCATAAGATGCTTTTGGTTTCAACACTCGTGTAGCATTTTGTATTTCTTCGAGTAAACATTCACCTTCAGACACGATGTAGAGAGAAGAGAAAGAAAGAGATACGATATCTGTAAGATCTATGTTCGTATTGTGTTCTTTTCCATTCTAGTGGCAACTTTTTGTGGGAAAATCCTCCTATTGTATGGTTTTGACTACGTGGACGAGTGCCGTTTAATGGTGAAAAAAGTTGATATCTAAAAAGCTAATATATCCTTTACGTGAACTTGACTGCATAGACATGTGTGGTTCCGTAGGGGCTTAAATTCTGAAAACAATATTCCAAGATGATGTGGTGAACTTGAATATGTGTGTACATATTTATTTTTAATTGGATATGCCCCTTTTCTTTCATGTAATATAATGTTTTCTTGTGAGCTTTGTGTGTGTGCGTCTGTAAATATGCCCTCTTGTGGTGCAGGAATCATAAGAGATAATCAAAAGGTACAGATATATATTTTTTAGGTACAAGTATAATAATAAAAAGTAATATAATTTTTCAAATGACTTTCTTCTTGCTAAACAGTGGATCCACGCATGTAAAAGAAAAAATAACATAAATTTTAAAAATTCAACTGTTTGCATTTCTCATAAGAACACTATTTGCGAGACCTGAAATGTGAACTTCTCCCAACAACATGTTTGCTTGCCGGAAGCTTGCCTCTCGCTTTTATTTGATTTTATTTTGCTTTCGCTTATACACAAAAGCTTATTTTTGGTTTGTACAATCTGTTGTGCAGGCAACTCAAGCTTCACTTGCGAGACACTTTTGTTTAAATTGAAGTAAAAAGCCAGCGTGCGTTCGATTTTCAGTTGTTCTCAAAAACCACGTGATGCTGACCTCTTTCAGTGACAAGGTAGTGTTCGCGTTGTTAGCGTCTTTTTAGCATTCGCCTTGAATAAAGGACAAAACTTAATTATTTTTTTTTAATGCCGTCTAGTACTCTAGTCCCACGTACCTATAATGTCCACTCTTTATTTCCTCATATTTTGGTAAACACGAGGCATAACGAATATCTGTATTTATGTATAAAGCATAAGTGTGAACATAGATGGCAGCAGACTTGAGCCTACTTATTTCGCGAAACAATATAGAACTGTTGAAGATATTGTAATATGAACTTAAAGTTTAAATTATAGTATAAACTTTATCTGAATGCTATGTTTAAAATATATAAGTTTTTCTGCGTTTTCATATAAAAAGGTAGAAATTTCAAGTACTCGACTAATATAGCAAGATATTGGTGTGAAGCAACGTCGCGTTGCTTATACTAGAAACCCTTGCTATAGAAGTCTGACTCCCCAGGATTCCTATCATATTGGTCACGGGCTACCGTTTCCCAGCACATAACTTAGATCCCAATGATTTCGATGCCATCTCGACTTTGGTCCCCAAAATCATATTATCAGGGGACTTCAATGCAAAACATGGGGAATGACACTCCAGACGTTCCCACGAAAACGGACGAATGTTACACCGGTATCTGCACATATCTCCGTTCATCATCGCCTATGGGTCACGTAATCCAACTCACCATCCTAAAGCAGGCGGAGAACCGGATGTGCTGGACATAGTCCTAAGCAAAGATATTTAGCTACACTACCTTACGTGATCTCAGCACTGGACTCAGACCGTGATCCGGTCCTTTTCAAAAGTTCTAATCGTCATATCTCCCATCCTGCACCCGCTCATATCTCACGAACTAAAAATTGGAATGTCTACAAGGAGGAATTAAATTCTTTACTCGACGTAGCTGCTCATCCAAATACTCCTGCAGAAATTGATCAAGCGGTCACCCACCTTATGCTCGCTCTACGTACGGGTGACTCCCTCATCACATCAATAATTCCTGACTCGCAGTCTGATCCACACTGCGATCCTCCATTACTTCGTCTTCATATCCATCTTAAACGCTAGGCTCGAAATACTTGGCAGCGCACCAGGCATCCACTCTACAAAACGCTATGAAACACCTTAAGCCGCAAAATTAAGACCATCACTTGACGATAAACCCAGCAGTAGTGGGAGATACTTTTTCATGGGGTCACTCTTAATGACACTGAAATTTGGCAGTATTCCCGCCTTTTCCAGCGCCGGAAGACTTCTCGTCACACTTAAATACTCCAAGGTCCGCATGGAGTCATACATGACGATCAAGGGCAAGCAGACTTATTTGCTGCATCTCTAGGGCGACAATTTACACCTAATTCGACTCCTGTCATTCTTCATATTCGGCAGGACGTTCGGGTCACTATGCACATGCTCCATCTTCAACCAACATTTAACCTCCCTGTCGAAACTTGAGCTCCAGATTCGTCACTTGTCCAACAACAAAGCGCCTGGAGTTGATCAGATCCGCCCGGAACTACTGAAACATGGGATACGGAAGCTACTCCTCTATCTTTCTGCTTTATTTACAGGCATCCTTCAGGTTTGCTACTTTCCCCGTGCTTGGAAAGAAGCGAAAGTCACTCGTCCCCCTAAATCAGGTAAAAATCCGACTCTCCCAGAAAACTATAAACCAATTAGCCTGTTATGTCATGTAAGCAAACTCTTCGAACGAGTGCTTCTTGCCCGATTTCACGAACACGTCAGCACCCATGATATGCTTCCCCACCATCAATTTGGTTTTCGTGCTAACCACAGTACAACAAGCTAATTAGTGAGGGTAGCCGAAGACCTGACTACCTCTTTCAATAGACGACAATATGTTGTGGGCGTATACCTTGATATCTCGAAGGCGTTTAATAAAGTGTGGTTACAGGCCTCATTTATAAACTTCGCTTACAAGGCTTCTCTTTACCTTATCTCAAACTCCTCACTTCATACCTCTTTCATCGCTTTTTCCATGTATCTGTGGAACAGGCCAAGTCTGCTCCCAAACCAATTCAAGCTGATATACCTCAAGACGCGGTTCTTTCACTTCTGCTTTACACCTTATACAACGCAGGCTTACCTATTGTGCCACATTGTTTTTCTGTAACATACGACGATGACACTGCTTTCTTCACGAACAGCAGCAATCTTCGTCTCTCCTACCACTACATGCAGAGCCAACTCAATCTCTTTCAACGTTGGGCTACCACTCGGAGCCTAACAATCAACGCGGATAAGAGCGTTGCATTACGTTATAGCAAAAGACGCAGCAGAGCTTATATTATGACAACTTTGAACTTCCACATCGTCTGCATGCAAAATGCTTGGGAGACATCTTAGTCTATTTCTTGGGAGTCTATTTCTCCTGTAGAACGGAGTTTGACCATACACACTACCACAACAACCCGGCTCTGCGTTCGTCGTCTGACGGTTGCCGATCTAAAATCTGTCGTGTTACCAACTCTAAGCGTTACCATTAGATTGATAAATATCTGTGCTTCACAACAGATCGAACTTGGTTGGATATACAGCAGATATTGATGCTGAAGATGAAGACTACAATTTTTATGAATGTGTTCACACAAACACATACAAAACTGAAAGCCAGGAATAGCACTCTCTTTTTCTGAACCAAAACCATTGATGCTGTAGAGAAGGAAAATAAGGGAGATTATTCACATATAGATTCAGTGACGTCATTAGTGGCTGAAATAAATATGTAGGATCGAGATGTTTCGATGAATTTTTGCGCGTTTGTTTAGCGAAGCGTGGAAAATTCCCATTCGAATGACATGTAAATGAATGAGAAGTACTTCCTGAGCATGAATATGTGTAATATGACATTGGTAGATTGGTTTCCAGTAGCTAATTCTTGTGGTGGCAAAAAAAAAAAAAAAAAAAAAAAAACTTCACTAACAACTTTAAAACCTTTAGTCATGCTATTGATTTCGGTCTAGTTGAAGTAGCGTGATAACAGAAATTATCCCAATATTACATTTGTGAATATAATATTCTGATTTCAATGGACATTCTTTTTTCATATGTATACGCATGAGTGTTTCGGGGATACACTTTCACAGTCGATCTTTCATTTTTATAACATTTGAAATGGATGAGCATAGATAAAGTTTAGCGTTTTTTCTTCCTAATCAAGAGATCCTAAGCACGAATCTCTCCCGTTACAATCTTTACCGAATATTGCTTCTTATGCTCCACTAAGTGAATATTGGTATGATATATGACTGATTTTCTGTTGTCATTTCTTCCCAAAGTAAAATAGCTTTAAATTATCATCAATCTGATTTATAAATATCTAAATGCAAAGATAGTTGAATACAAGAAATTGTTATCCTTGAAAATACCTATTAACTTTCAAGTGTAAACATGATGACACCTAAAATTAACTTAACCATTTCACAATTAGAGATGATTATGGAATACTACCTAATTTTATGAGTTAGTAATATTGAATGTTCGTGCAACGCAACTATTGTGTGTTAGTACTGTGTTTTATCCTCCTCCTGTGCTGTCAGTTCTCTTTTATAAGCTGACACAACGTCAAAGCTAGGATTATCCTCCTACTCGAAATTGTAGTTTGAAAATCAACCAACAAATTACCCTTATTTGAAACATATTGTGAAAATATTCAAAATTGGAAGTAATATGGCCCGAGAATCAACAATGCAAAACCCTTACTTTTACTAAATATTATACGACGTATGTTCAGCTTTGACAAAATATTTTTCAAAAGTGAAGAGCGTCGTCACCTTGATCATAATTAAGATGGACAAAGGTTTTTAGTATATTGCGCGTGGTTGCATATCTTCAGAAGGGAATGATCCTAGAGCATCAAATGAAATTAAATAAAATGTTCAATTTATATCACGATCATACTGTGTGGAATAAAATAGACAAATATTTATGGCATTTTATGGTTTTGAAACAACTAGCGTAATGACAATGTGCAAAAAAATGGAAGTATCCCCCCCAAAACACGGACATGATATTCTCCCATCAGAAACTCACTTCATCTGGGATTGAAAGTAGCCCTCCTTGCAGTAGAAATGAACCCTCTCCTACTGTCTCACCACACATCCTCTTTTCCACCTTCTCCGTAATGGAAAAATTATTAAACAGAAAAGTATCTAGGACATCTGTTCTGGCAATCGAGACTTCCTCCTGAATCGCGGCTTTTCTGTAAATGTAATCAAATTTTAGAGATAGTTTTATAAAATTTATACAATTATCCTCATCTTGTATTTGGATCCCCCAAGAGTTTGATCCACTCACGAAATAAAGTTCTGTGCACGTGTCTGGATGATAAAAAACTGATTTGGTAAAAAAAAAAATAGTTGAAAAGGTTGTACTAAGGAGGTAGATACCTCGCAAAACATGGGTAGAATAATTTTCTAGACAGATAATGGCAAAGACAACAATATTGCAAAAATGCAATGACATGCGGCCCACAGAGGAACACAATATGAACAGTTTAAATACACCAAGATCAGACGTGTAAAATGAGAATGCGTGCACCACAGTTTTACCATTGGAACTCCATCCTATATAAGTCTTTGAATAATAATATAAATTTATGTACCTATTAGATAGAAGTAAAATGAAAAAACGCTTTAGAGACTGTGTTGAAACTGTCCGACATTGGTTTAATTATATTAAGGGAATCAACGAATCTGGTGTTGTCTGGGATGGTCAAATACACTTGGCATTTCTGAGATCACCACTGTAGCTGCAATAACATGGGAATGAAGTCCTCGGGTGTATCGATAGGAGTTTCGCACACTAGATGTTACATCTCACTTCACAGAAAGAAATCCAACTGAGATTTCTCATGCAAGCTTAATGGCCAAGCCACAGATCAAATCGTTATGATACAAAGCTCTGCAAATCTTTGATTTAGGAAGTTTCAGACATCCACGTCTAAATGTGCAGGTATGTCGTAGTGCTAAAAACACACTTACTGCTTAATTACTGATGGCACGTTCCGGCAAGATTTCACTTTGAAACGTAAGGCAATTGGCGCCACAAACTCGAGTAGGCAAGAAATGACAAACCATATGGTCCTGTACTATATCACACCATACATTTAATTAAAACTATTGCTAATGGTGTTTCAAAATCCACACATGACTGTTGTGCTTATTGAATATATCTGTCCTTGTAAGTATTACCTTGTAGATCCACAAAACCAGGGTTAGAAAGTCCGATACAACAAGTGTTAGCTGGAGAAACCATTGTCAAATGCCTGATGATGGGGAAAGTCTTGATGCGATTGGTTTGGTTTCGTGAAGAATTTGATGGCTTATAACGCTTCTAAGTAAAACAGTACCGAAAACACTTAATTACAAGTTATATACAATATAGTGAAAATATTCAACTATTTGCATGTAGAAGGACTGCAGAGAACATGGAGAACGGATAATACCTTATCATCTACGAATTGTATATCATATCAATTGTTTCGTAAAGAGATTATTTTAAGGAGCAAGGAAGTTGGGTTAAAACTGAATATGGATAAGATAATCTTCATCTTTTCTAGAAAGTCAAGTATTGAAGTTGAAACTATGGAATTAGAATAAGTAAAGATGATATTCATGAATGGCCAGATTAAAAAAGGAAGTAATTGAATGTTACTGTAAAGAATGCTAAATACTGGAGTGCCAGCTGAGAATTGAACCCTTGGTTGTAGGTTTATAGTTTATTTAAATTTTAGGCTCATTTTTTTTAACAGAATATTGCAAAAGATAGAGAGAAATATGAATGGAAAAGTATAAAAAAATAATAATTGTGTGATAAAAAGGATTCAATATTATTAGTTGTTTTTATAAAATGTATGAAGGCTTTGCTTGAGATGTGAAGCAAAGTAACTGAGATTGTTGGAGAAGGTTGATATGAAAAGGTACTTACATTGTGTTTTTGTGGTAGTTCAAGTCAAACTCGAAGGGTCCGTCTCTTCCAGACGTGTGTAACTTATAAAGAAGTGGGGAGGGGGGTAATCTAGAGCTGAAATATATAATAGACTTCAAGTGAGTGACTGAGTGTAGAGTTTATATATATCTGGTGTATATATAAATATATAGATAGATAGATATAGATACAAAACTGCGGAATTCAATTCTTCCATATTTCCTTGTTTGGACCTCCACATGTATGTATGGGATAATGAAATAAGTTTGGGACTTGTTTTAATAATCCGGGTTAGATTTTGGTAACAATCCTGACTTACTTTATTTGCTTCACTTTGTATTTTGTACTCAAACCAACCTTGAACTATATACTTGAATTTACAAAATTGAAATATTTGCAATAATTTCTGGATTTTTACATTTGATGCACTGCAATATTAGTCTAGGATGAAATGCATTTTTAACCATGAGCTTCTTATATAAGCGAAATATTTTCAACGCATGTGTTAAACCTGTTTTGACATATGGATCGTACAGGTGGCCACTAAGATAACCAATCATTCATTATCAGCAAACTACACAACGAAGAATGGTAAGGTGTATGCTGGAAATCACCTGCAAAGACATGAAAAGAATATCATTGGTCAGAAAGGTAATGAGAGTCACTATCTTATCATACAAAAGACAATGAAATGGTGGTGGACTAGATATATTACAAGAAGAAATGTTGATTGATGGGCAAAGGTAATTTTTGACTGGATACCAAGAGACACGAAAATACCTAGGGAACGTCCACTTACAAGGTTCTGAGACAAAATCAAGAAGCGCTGATGAGCAACGTGGAAAATAATTGCCCAACATAAATTGCTGCGGAGAAGAGTTAGAGCGCGTAATGGTTTGTCAACACACACACACACACAAAGATAAGAAATGCAGATGTCAAGGAATTAGTCAGACTATAAAGCTGTAGTAGTAAAATGTGGAACTAAATTAGAATTTTACGTTTCGCCTTCTATGCTTCAGTTATGAAGCAGAAATTCAACTGGTCAGAATTAAATTGATCAAATTTGTTAGAATTTTCTTAGTAATTTAGATTCGCGTTAAAGTATAATACAGAAGTTCTAATGGCTTCCAAGTGTATTGAAAGTATATTTAGTGAAAGTTGGTTTATGCCAGTATATATTATATTGGTGAGTTATTTCTATATATATATATATATATATATATATATATATATATATATATATATATTAATTATTTTAATTTATTGTGTAAATTGCTGTTCAATGAATATAGGCTATATAGATTGTTTCCATGTTAATGAAGAAACAGTCAAATAGAACTTTATAAGCTTCAATCATTGTATTCAAATAATTAGTTGCTCGGTTTTATGGCGCTAAAAACTGAAGTATTTGTATCAGGATTATAATTTAAAATTGAAATTATTCATTCAATCATTAAAATTTGAAGTTATTATGTTGCCATATGTTGCATTTAGTGTTTCATTAAAGTTTCCTTTCTCATTTCTCCTCGCTGGCTCTCCAATTGACAGAGAAATTACAGATTTGCAATTCTGAAACCTACATATATGACAATTCCCACCTTGCTATTAATTATTGAGGAAATAGTTATATATATATATATATATATATATATATATATATATATATATATATATATATATATATATATATAAATTACCATTAGGGCATTCTCATGAGTAGCGGGATAATTTTTTCTCCTCAACCTGTGACGCTGTGGTGTTCGATTGTGAGTAGGCCTACTTCGCACATATGACACGTGATTGCCACCTCGATGTTCATTAAAAAAATGTAGCACTATACTGCTCTAAGTTTTTTCTTTTATATTCACTAGGAAGAAATTCAATTTTATTCGTTACGTAACTGTTGGAACACGCTAATAGGATTACAAGAATGTTTCTTTCCTTCTTTTCCTTGTTTTGAGTACTTTTGAGTTATACTAACTCAAGCATGTTTTTGCCCTGAGTTATATATAAGAATGTCTGTATGTTTTCCATTTGTTCGCCGTCTTGTAAATAACAAGAATCTCCGCTTTGTTAGTCCAATCAAAATAAAAGGAATCAGAAACACTTCTTTGAAGTTGGCGATTCTTATGAGAGAAATGTTTGAGTCGGGACTTTCTATTTTCTTCGCTTTATTCATCTCTTTGAAAACTAAACCTTTACTTATTCCCTAGAGGAATACATCTAAAAGAAGAAGTCGAGGTAATTAGGAAAATTACCCATGCAGAAGTAATTAAAATAGTAGAATATTATAAGTATTGAATTCAAAAGAGAAATCGAAGATTCTACACAGTCAACTGAAACTTAGTTTTAGATGAATCAAGGAATAATTTATATACATCTTTCCGTCCTTTTACATTACTATTCCATGTCAATCATAATAAATCATATTATATGGTTGCATACAATGCGATTATCTACTAACTTTCTTTTTTTTAAAAGAAGGAATACGAATTCAGAAAATAAATATCGAAAAATAGCGTACAAAAGTCGATAAAAAAAAGTAGCACGTAATAAATTATGGATTGATAACAATAACTACCAGACATGGGCCCTATCGCTAATTTTGACTTCATGAGGGTCCCATTCATCCTTATTTTAGTCATTGAGGATAAGAATGATTGATAGTGAGGATGGGAATATCAATATTATTTGATGGTGTGGGCAATATTTTTCGACGCTGAGAGCGAATGAGTTTGAGTGTGATTGTGATTGTGATTGTGCTTATAGAGAGAGAGATTATGAATGAGGGTAGGTATATTAAAGGTATTTGAGAATGAAAGCGAGTGAGTGTGAATGTGGAGGAGTTGGTTGACGTTGAGTCAAGGTGATGGCGTCAATATCTGACAAGATACACTCATGTCCAAAATGATTGTCGCATATCTATAACTGTCTTTATGTAAGAATATAATTTGATAATGATTTTCCAGAGTACTTTTAATACTGATACTATGTGTGTAATCGGGAAATGTATATTTGTGGTAAATTTCATAGGAAAAGAATTATAAATACGAAAATTAGAGTGAGTAAAACAAAATGCTGCATAAATGAACAAAAAAGTTTTATTTTCGTTTTATTCTTCTCATTTACTGCTCTTTTGACACGAAATTTGCCACATACTTGTCTTTGTCGATTATACACATACTAACATTATAAGAAATACCAGGCGAATTCGTTATCAAATTATATTCCTATAACAACATTTTTATATACATGCGACATTAATTTTGGACATGAGTGTACATTCGCAAAGTGTCCCCGCGGGATTAGTGTAAAATTGATTTAAATGCAAAGTTATCTGCTGCCCAATGTGTATTGTACTAATTTTAGAGGGCCATACCGGTAATTTGCATTTTTATGGATCTTCATATATTCGGAATTCAATCATACACTACTATAACGCTCGGACACAAAACTGATTTTAGTTTCTTTAGATGTAACTGGACATGAATATGGGCATATGCAAAACAAATTGGATCTACTTATAGTACTGCTTCTCAGACACATATTACCCACCTAGGCAGCCATCTTGGATTCAACTTTCAGTTTTTCAAATGAGAATATTTGCAAGTGATGCATGAAATTCATGTACAATTTTCTAGGTACAGTAGCTTATACCGTTTGAAAGGTATTGCATGTTAAATCCCAGTAAGGACTTCGCGAATAGACATTGGAGAGTAATATCAGTTACGCTTACGTTTATGATGTTGACAAATCAAAACAATTTCTAACTGAATAATACTGTAGGTATAACCAAACTCTAAATCATTGGAGTCATAATTCTTATTACATTTGTGAGTGATTCTTATTACTTCCATCTTATACTTTAACAAGGAAGCATTGTATTGCGGTCAAAATATCTAATGTGTATCCAGATACGACTAGATTTGTGTGAAGACCATTTCCGTATTCAAGTCAGTGTGTCTGTCTGTATGAATGTATGTTCAGAGAATATTTCGTCAGTGATAAATCGCATAAAATGTTACATATATACACGTGGTTTTGTACAACTTACTATTTGGTTTAATATTAGTGAAGTGCCTGACATTTAACATGCAATACCTTGCAAATGGTACAAGCTACACAGAGAAAAATCTGTTCTCGGGACAGCGGTTTATTGTACAAATATACGGTATCATCTTGCTTACTATAGGATTCAGTACGGAGTATACGTTATCCGTATGCTACATAGGCACCGCCCTTAGATGTTACATCATGCCGTTGTAGGATGTCTGACATCTAACAGTTTTCGTATATCACATGTATATACTTATGTTACCTTCGTCAGCTATATGTTATATACGTCCATTTGTATGTAAGATCCTGACCGCCTACATTGTTTCATACGGAAAGTACGTATAGATGGAACACTTATACAGAAAGTATTATAAAACATGCGTTTTCAGTTATACGTCTGCTGTACGTTGTCCAAAAACTACAGGAATTCCGGATGTAACCTATCTTTTTAAGTACGCTACCTACAATTTTTTTCTGTGTACGGTAAAACTCACTACCCCAACGAATTTCCGGGAAACTTGTACATAAATTTGTTATATGGTGTGCACCTATTTCCATTAGAAAAATCGAAAGTTGAATCCAATATTGTGAATCAAAGATGTAGGCCAGGGTGGGTAATATGTGTCGGTTAAGCAGTACTTGATCCAATTTGTTTTGCATATGTCCATGTTCATGTGCAGTTACACTTAAAGTAACTAAAAGCAATTTTGTATCCGAGCCTTATAGTAGTGTATGATTGAATTCCGGATATATGAAGGGTCATAAATATGCAAATTAAAGGTATGGGCCTCTAAAATTTGTACAATTTACAATGGGCCGCGGAGAACTTTGCATTTAAACAATTTTAGATGAATCCCGTGGAGACACTTCACGAATGTACCTTGTAAGTGCGAGAACTAAAGAGTATGGACTCTTTGTTTGCATGACTCGAATGCAGGTTCATAAGATTTCGATGCTGGTCACAACACTCATTTTTCACCCACTCAGTGAACTCGTTATCATTTCAAAATTGTCTCCCATGCAGAAGAACTATCCGCTGTGGCTGGACAACCTCAGAACATTTCGGATCATCACACATTTTCTTGCATATTTGCGTCATCATTCTTGTCAAGAGTCGTGGTATTCAGCGAGCACAAATTTGTTCTCAATCTCAGTCGTTGGTGTACTCCATGATCTTTCTCGTGGTTATGTATCTGTCTTTCTGGATTAGTTCCTGAATGATGCGTTTTCATCCATTGCAACGGTTGGGCTGTACTTGACAGTAGTTTGTCCTGAACTGCAATCGTCGTACCGTAATCATTATTACTTCGATTCATTATGTTGACCCCATAGACGGCAACAAGCTTATTCTGAATCAATGTAGTGTGTTATCTCTAGATTAAAAGATTAATTCGATAACTACACGATGGCGTAGTGAGATGTCACGCTGATCATCCATTGTAGCTCACCTGCAACAAGGGGTAATTAAATCTAGGTTAGATGAAGAGAACCAATTGTTCTATAAAAATCATTTCTCTACTGCATACGATTACTGAATTACAGTGGATTATGCATTAATTTTTGACAAAGATTTGTATGTAATGAAATATAATTAATAAAAATATGTAATATACTAACAAACTGTTTTAATAATCAGTACTGTCAATAGATATATATGTAATTAGATTTAAGTCCATTTCCAGGTACTTAGAGAACTATGCTGGGTCACTTACATACAAGGTAGATGTATAGTGACCATTTCCTCTTCTGTTCGGCTTACGTGTGTATGAAAAATTAGATATTATATTACTGCAGTGAATTACAAGATTAAGAATTACAATTACAGATATAAATCATGCCAAGGTTTGGGTTATTATAACTTTACTACTTAGTTATTCATTTTCACATAATAGTTAATATTCTTCGAAATTTAATACTCTTTTTGTACTCTGTGGTCAAATCCCACAAAGAAGTTGAAATCAATAAAAATGAATAACATAAATAACTATTGTGATTCTTCAGTAAGTCAGGTGTCAAGTGAACATGCGGGACTAGGAAGCAGTGCAGAACGGTGGAAGCTTTGTCCCACATACAATCGATCACTTTTGTGTTAGAAATTAACTCCATATAGAAACTGCAAATACGGAAATATAATAAACACCATAATCTTAAAGATTTGGAAGTAGTTCGTAAACTTCTAGGTCATGCATATTAGATATGAATAAGAAGGGAATCCAAAGACACCACATTCCATAAAGTTCTGTGACAAAACAGCATGGCGATGCAAAATTCATGCCTCAAGTCTACTTCAGTGATATTACCGGATACGAGAGTGACCACAAAGATGATAGATTCAAAATACCATTGGTCCGAGAAGAGGAAAACGTTTGATTCAGTCCTCATCTGCAACGTTCTGAGCATTTTTGAAGTCATAAACATATATTGTGTACAGTCAAAGAGCGCTGTTGCAATTGTGCATTGAAAGAATGCCAAGACTCCACCGACAATGTACGTCGTACATGTACCTGTTATTGTGCAATTAAGACATTCGGCCGAACTACAGAACGAACGTAAATTTTTACAAAACTGGGATGTTCAGGGGAACATAATGTTCAGGGGCTTTATTTATCGTGTCTCAGTATCTCTTTAATAAAAAGCCGATAGATAGAGTTGGAGGATGAATTCACTTGATTTTTCTCTTGTAAAATGACAGAATACATGTAAGAAACAACATCGTACAAATATTATTATGTTATCACATTAGTGTCCACCCGCGTTCGACACGTGTGTTTCCGTTTTCTTACTTGTTTTCAAATAATTCATCTTATTCCTATTTTACCAATATTTTTGGACCTCGGGACACAGTGGTGCAGCGCTCACCTCTGATGCGTTGGACTCTTGGTTCGATTCTAGTTCTCGTTAAATGAGTTTTGTAGTGGAGAAACATGGTGTGTGCGAGTTTCCTCTTGATCCTCCCGTTTTCTTTCACATTTTCCATTGAGTTATTTGTTAATTATCATCATTGTCATCACCATCTCCCTTTGGCAACGAAGGATAATTGAGGGATATCAACCTCCACAAATGATTCTTTCTGTTAGTATACACTGATTTCTTCTGTATGATGTGTTTCTAAAACGAAGCACCTACGTTTGTGAGTTTTGATTTAAAAAAAATATATTTTTAGTAAAACCTTATGATTTTTGATTCATAAATATTATTTTTCCAAGAATAATTACGATATTTAATAGTCTTATTCTCTGAGAAAGAATATTTAAAAATACAACTCTCTTCATAATTTACTAAGTTGAGAAAAATAGAATATTCTTCGTTCAGCGTCTCCTTTTTATTTACTGATTGTCGAGGAACTATGAATAAAGCGCAGAGGCGTCGTCTGGAGAGGACATGGAACCGATTGCCCTCCTCCTCCATCAGAAAGTTGCGGTCGGAAAGAGGGATTGCCGCCGGAGGCAGCCGGCACCCGTCTGCGGCGGCACGACTATCTACTTGTTCAAAGTTCCGACGTTTTGCCGAGGCGGCAAGTGGTCGAAAATCGTAAAATACAATGCCCTTTGCCAACTCTTTGCCGACCGTCAGAGTCAGCAAAACAGTCGGAAAAGCCTCTTTCCGACCCTCTTCCGACTCCTTATGCCGGTCTCTTTTCGACGGCGGCGCCTTTACTGCGCCTTTACGGCTGTTTGCCGACTGCTCGACAAGGCAACTATTCGTCACGGTCGAAAATCGTGCTGAAAGACTCCGGCGACCGGCGCCGGCAATCCGACCGCGGCATCTGGTCGGCATGGACAAATTGTCTGACTGTAGGCGGCAGAATCCTGATGGGGTCAGTGCGATAACTGCGTAAGTTAAACTCTTATGACGGTATGTAACCTTGCCTCCAAGCAAAATCTCAAATGGCGTTGTTGGGTAATAATGAGTATAGCTGTTTTAGAATGAGATATCTTGTTAGTAAACAATTCTCGATAATACTGAAAGCTTGATCTTTTTGCAAACTTGGGCGAAACAACGGGACACCTGCATAATTGCGCAGTTCGTCCGAGGTGGAAGCAAAATAAAATTGTCTTTTGAATTGGCTCTACTGGCGTCCTAGATTGAAGGAAAATCAGCTGAAGCCTCTTAATGGCCTCTCCCGTAGTCTTAGATGCGCACAAAATAAGCTGCAAATCGAAGGAGAACCTAAGCATTCTCCTTAAGTACCAGCAGGTAGTAAAGATTCAGTGATTAGTCGCTGTGTATATGACTTGGGAAGGTGTTCTCCAGTCGAAAATCCTCTAAAAATATAATCCTGACGGCGATGTTGATCGACAGTCCATGACGCAGTGTGTTGATTCTAAATTTAGAAACCCTTTTACTTTCGAAACAAGGCGTTATAGTTATCACGAGGAAAAGCAAATAGGATGTATACACCATATTTTACTATAAACAGATGCTAAAAAGGTAACCAAGAAAGATCTGTCCCATTCTGTGGAGGTATGTGTTCAATTGGCCCTCACATAGTGAGGTGAATGCGAACGGAGATAAGAAGAAGGCCAGTTGTTGGTTTAGGTTATCCAACATACTACCTGGCTGTACCTGATCGTGAACTTGCGTAAAGACAGAGTGAACACGAGACCTCCACAGAGCGTCATAAAGACGTGTGTGCTATACGAGTTCAAACGGGGTCAAACGCTGCTGCAGCGGGGCGGAAGATATGCCATACCTTTGGCGAGGGTGTCATGACAACGCCGACAGTGTAGTGGTGGTTTAACATGTTTAAGGACGGTGGCGAAACACTCGAAGACGCACCACGTGCAGGAAGGCCAACACTTATACAAAATGAAGATCTTTGGGCTGCAATTGAGACGAACAGTGGCCAGACACGTGAGGAACTGGGACTACAATTCATTATGAGTGGAGAAATCATTCGACAGCACCTCCATCAACTTACGGAGCACTACAAGTTGGGTCGATGGGTCTCCCATGATTTGACTCCAGTCCAGAAAGCAACGCGAGCAGACACCTGTGTTTCTGCTGCTTGCTGTCTTGTCTGAGGAAGGAGCCATTTCTGCACAGGGTGTTGACATGTGATGAGAAGATGGTCCTGTACGAAACTCTACGACGCCATCATCATTGGTTAGCATCCCATGAACCGGTTCCAAAACAGCCAAAACCCGCACTGCACCAAAAGGTCCTTCTGTGAATTTCGTGGACTGCTCGCGGCATCGTTCATCGGAAATTGCTACCAGCTGATCAGAGCATCAACGCAACTGTGTACTGTCAGCAGTTGAGCTGTGTTCAAGAAAAACTCAAAACTCTGGATAAAGCAGTCCTGAATCGCAAAGGTCTCCTCCTGTTACAAGACATCGTTAAGCCCCACGTGGTTAAAATGACTCGGGACACCATTCTACGCTTGAATGGGAAACACTGTTGCGCCCACCATACTCCCCGTACATTGCACCGTCCGATATTACCTGTTCTATTTCTTGGACAGTCACGTTTGAGGTTTGCTTGTTTAGCCAATGAGTTTGCCAGTTACCCAGTTTATTTAGCAAAATGAGACAAGTGCCTCCTGCTTGCCTGTAGCTTCCGCCAATTCATCAGCATTCTTCACAGTCTGCCAGCAGCTCGGCTTTTGCGGTTGCACCTTCAGAAAATAAAGACAAATTTGTAATACAGGGCGTTGCACGAAAATGTTTACATTACATTACACCTTAAATAGCCGACTAGAAAATCCGTTTTTGAAGCCTTACGAATAATTGATCATAACAAATAGCCATGGGAAAATATATTGACAGTGTTTTAATATTTGCAGGATATCCCTCTCCCGAAAAGAGGGGTGGCGGACTCAGATTACTGATTCCACCGGGAACCGGTTCCGCCCATCTGTAGTTAGAGGACGCAAGTTCAAATCTCTAGTAGAGGCACAAAATGCGCTTGATACCTTGTTCACTTCATGGCCCACCTAATTATTATACCACGATGGAATCCATGGCCTTCCAGAACATTGACAGAAGGTCGTCGATGCTGATGGTGAAAAAGCTATAGAACTTTCTTGGTTACTTTTGTAATAATGTGCTTAGACTAGAGGTAGAAAAACGCTATGAGTTTAAGGTAGTGTATTTGCTTGTGGCAGACACATTTGTTGGTTTGGAACTACGAAAATCAGAACAGAAAGGACGATAATATTTCTATATGCATCTTCAATTGTTCGTTTTAATAATTAAGTAGCAATTAAAAATACTATGTATGAGTACTGTATATTTTAAACTCAAAATAGTTAGATTTTGAACTGAATTTCATCTGATTTTAAAGCATAATCGTTTCTGGTGTATTTAGTCATTTGTGAATGTAGTTGAATGAATTAGATTATCCTGTGTCAAGTTTAACCAGAATTTCATGAGTAAAAAAAGGTTTGTGTATTCAGTATTTCCCTAGACTAAATGATTGATTAGATTATAGCGACGCAGTAAATGTTAATTATAGATGCTTCAAATTGAAGATTTATAGCTATTCAGAGACAACTGCATGATGTTTTGTGTTTTAATGTGTACCGTTGGGAAATATGCGTTATTTATTACTCATTTTGCATCTGGTTCAGTTTTATTCTGAATTTTACAAACAAACACACAGAATAACGAAACAATTATGGATCCTATGTTAGCCATAAACATAAACGAAAATATTTAAAAGACTTAGAATAATTGATAGCTTCTAGAATACATATTTTAAAAATTCTTTAAGAAAAAAACTAAAATGCATTACGACAACACTTCCTACTACTTGGATTTTTTTTTAAAAAATGTATATTTCCTGTTCCTTTCAGCAGTGAAGCTATATGAGACGTGAGTCTACAGCTTAAGATGATATCTAAACCCATGAGTTCCCGCCTGAAATCGAAATCTGGTGAATCTCACCACTTTCCTCCACGACTATTTAGCTGTTTTCTTTATTCTGTTCAGTTTACATACATTTTCTGAGACAAATTACCATCAACTGAACAAAAATGTCCCTTTTTCTAGTTACAATTTTCATAGTTGTTATATGGTGGTCCTTCTGCAATTATCGAGTTTGCGAGTGCGGTGTGGGAAAAGACAAACAACTATCAGTTAGTTAATATTGTGTAGCAGGTAATTGCATACTCCAGGATAATCGTTCAAAAGTGGAAACAAGCACCAAAATTGGCATAGTACGCTTATTATACAACAGAATTAATAGACTATTTCGAAAGTTCTGCACATCCAGTACTGCACTTTCAGTGTATTAACTCATTTTTAAAAATGGCCGCCATTTTCTAAGATGGTGACCATTTGAAGCAACGAATAACACTTACTAGTTCTAAACTTTTATCTATGTAACTGATTTCTGCTCTTTCTGATGACAGCACTGAAGTCAATTGGAACGCTACTCAAAGGTGGACGAATGGACTGGGCTGATAGCGAAGACGGAAGCTGAACTTTCTTGAACAGCAGAATCACTTATACTAGCAGCCAGCACTGTCGAAACACGATAACTGCACCAAATAACTGCATGCAGTTTGTATAACCTTTTTATGATAGGCTATACGAATTACACCATTGAAATAGCCGAAAATACTCGGGAGAAACTCAGTTTCGAAAACTGCTGTGATAGTTCTAAATTACAAAGGCCTCATTTTATTCCTCACACTTGGTGATTAATGGAACTGGAGATCAGATTATTGCGAGAAGCTAACATCAGCCTTCACTGTTTATCATTGTTTGCACTTTTGCCATACTTTTCTGCTATACACGATGTTTTCCTACCTACCTCAAACACATGTTGATACTATAGAGATGTTCTCGGAATATCAGTCAGTTGAAGTCCGACGATAGACCCGACGTTTCAATAACTAACACCGTTCTCATCTTCAGGGCGATTATACTGAGAACAGTTCGTGTATACTATATATAGGAGAGGTAAGTGGAGGGGGCTTAAGAATCCGTGTCTCTGATTGGATAGTCTATAGCTTGACGCTGATTGGTCGTATTCATATATACTTTCTTCATCACTAGTGTCCATGTCTGGCTGAGTTGAAATCCTGTATCCATGTTGATGTTGTTGAGTTCTTGTAGTATGGCAAGAGATTATTTAATTATCCTATCCCAGTGGTTTGAGCTCTTTGAAATAATTTTAGTGTCTGAAAATAAAATTCTATGTCCTTCCGTTATACTGTGTTCCGCCAGGGCTGATTTCTCCAGATGAAACAGCTTGATGTATCTCACACGCTCCTTGCATCGATGTTCTATGTCAGTTATTGAAACGTCGGCTATATCGTCGGATTTCACCTGGCTGATATCCCGAGAACATCTCTATAATATTCGTCGCCAAGAAAGTTTCAATTCTTATTATATGTTGATACTATATAGAACATAAATATCCTGAGCTATTGCCACAGACTAATCTCATGAAAAGGACAATGCTGTTGTTGAAGGCGATTGAAAAGCAATCGGTGTGACAGAAGATCCATCAGCGTTGAGAAGATCCTGTGATCCTGATCCTGGTTGCACAGTATGAAACAACATAGTATAAACCTATGAGGTTACAGATGCCATGAAATGCACTAATCATCAGGAAAAGACAGCATGGACCAAGAAGATGTTCCATGAGAATGTTTAATTTTTTTTTCAATTCAATTAGACATGGACAATCCTTTTGCAGACGAGAGTGGGGACCTATTTACACTCAGCACAAAGGGTATCCATATTCTACAAGATTAACCAGAAGAATCATAATGATTTCTTCAAACAAGAACCCGTTTATTCCAGCTCCTCAATTCATACCGTGCTTAAGGAAAATTGTCAACTTTTTCCAAATTATTGACTCAAAGAAGAGACTGACCGAAAAATATAAAAGGAACAGAGAATGAGCGTCAGTCTGCCCGCCCCTTTATGCGATCAGAATGAAAAGTATGTTAAATAGAAAATTAGTGTTGAAATTGTACTGATTAATAAGAGAAATGTGTATACTTATTACAATGGAGAAACTCACAAGTATTTGAAAGGACTAGAGGAAGAAGCGTGACGGGAACAAAGTCAAAACTTACTGCTGAAAAATAAGCATAAAAAATTAGTACTAATATTGCAAGAGAGATAAACGCTCTAAAATTTAAAAAGAGGAATCGGGAACATGAACCTAGACCTTTTCAGTTAAATGGTTTAGCCGAATTAGAATGGAGACCATGTCAGTAATTAGTGCTGCAATTGTGCTGATCAATAAGAATAAAAAGAAAATTTGTATTCATATTACAATGAAGAAATTGACACGAAAATTTGGAAGTACTTGAAGGAAGAGCATGAACTTGACCTCACTTAGTTGAGCCATTGGAATGTACTTGGTTTGATTTGAGTTTAGCATCCTATTCAGTAACAAGGCTATATGAGACGTAGACCAACTTATCGTGGGATTCGAACAACATGAACACACGTCGGGAATGGAACTAATCTTTTAAAAAGAATTTTGAAAAGATATTTTCCTGTATTATCTCATTAGGAAAATGAGAGTTCAATTTTTCCTTGTTTCAATGAAAACTCCGTTAAACAGTTCGTATAATTTGTGCTAAATCAGCGCCAACGATACTATATAAAAATAAAATTAGCGTCGTTTTGTTGAGTAATATCAATGTTAGAAAGGCTGTGTCTGAATGCAAAGTAAAGTTATATTAAATACTGTTTCGTACATTTGGAAGCAGCAGTATTCCATACAGTTTATCAATAACCATAAAGAAGACATCGATTTATAGCAAATTATACAAACTCGGAGAGCGTCATTTATCAAGCGAATCATCTTTCAGCGCGGAGAGCATAATATTTTGGAACAGAGAGTATCATCTGCAGGGAGAGCGTCATTCATGATCAAACAACCATATCGAATAATTCCAATATACATCAAGGAACAAGATACGTTTCTGCATTATACATAAATATGATGAATCAAACTACTGCGCTTCTGCATACAAATACATGGATACACCTACGTATAAGCGTATAAACGCTAATCTTGATTTAAATGATTGGAAAAACCAAGTGTTAAATTCTATTGATATTAGGGGCGACGGTGGCTCAGTGGTAGAGCATTCACCTCTGGTGCTTGGGGTCCCGGGGTCGATCCTTGCCCCCGCCAAGTGAACTTTGTGGTGGACAAACATCGTATGCGTGGGTTTTCTCGGGGTTTTCCCGTTTCCTCCGACTTTCTTCATTCCACCATTTCATTCATTACTCATCATCACCGTCTCCTTTAGCCTAACCGGCATAGCCGTGGGACGTAAAACTTAAAGATTTCATTTCATTTTATTTTCTATTGATATTGGTAAAGTTTTAAGATACAACATAACTATTACAATTGTGTTTTTATTTATCAACCGGATAATTCAGATCAGGAAAACAATATAGTTAGCTATACATTCTTTTCATGCTGTACCTTATTCGCAACATACCGTTAATACATTAATAATGTGCAGGGAGAATGTATATAGTGTTACAAATGCAAATTACTTCGCTAATCGGTAAATTATAAATTCCTTTCAAACTATATTATTTGTCTTTCTTGTCTTCTTTACTGTTAAGAGTGGTTGATAGATGAACAAGACTTCAAAGTCCTCGTGTGCTGAGAATGCAGATGAAGAGTTATTAAATTATTTTTTGAGACACTTATATCACTTCTTGATTTAAATGTAGTGGAAGTAATATAAATTGAGAGGACTAAAAACTGGTTTTGAATTCTTGGTTCAGTTATGATTATCTAAATACGACTTGCCTGTTTCTGATTTGAGTGTAACGTTAGTTGTAACTTTGTTTATATTATTTCGTTGAAAGGAGATGATTTGGAGATATATTATTTGCAGATTAAACTATACTAGAAAATCACTATTCTTTTTCTTCTTTCATTTTAAATGATGAGATAAGAAAAAAAGAAACGAGTAAAACCAGATCCAGATTTAGATCCGGATAAAGATTGACTGGTACTACATGCTCTGTATAGATTTGAAACTACCGTTTGTAATAGAGGGAAAGTTTACATGGCATGTCTACGAGATTGAAATCGTCCACCATTTTATAGACGTCTGTCATTTTGTGACCGTCTACGTACAATATAACGTACAGAAAATTTTCAAAACACTAACACACAACATGTTATACGTATTTTTCACGCAAACTGACATACTAAGAAACATAATGGCTAGGGATGCATTAACGAGTTCGAGCGAGTTTTCTCTCAAACTCGATTCGACTCGAAAGAGACATGTTTCAGCTCGATTCGAAAAATTTCCTTCAATTCGACTCGAATTCAAGTCGCATTTCGAGTCGAGTAGAGCCAAAACGAACTAAATCATGTGTGTAGTTTCAAGCACTATTTTCAAGTATCCTTCATAGACAATATAATTATTATCAATGATACTACTACTATTACTACTACTACTACTACTACTACTACTGCTACTACTACTACTACTACTAATAATAATAATAATAAGGCGGTTTACTACTCGACTGCAGTTATCAGTGGTCGAGAAGTCATCGGAGGCAAGGACGTCGTTCAGGAGTTTCTGGATTCGAGTTGCGGAGGAACAAGTATTCGGGCTCGAGGCAGAAATTGTTAGAAGTTATAGGTAGCCGGCCAAACTGGTTCAAAATTGCTCGACCCGGATTTAGGATTGTCAACAGCCGGACTGGCTTAGCTACAGCTCATTCACTATCAAGCCGAATCGAAAAGTGAGGCAAGACAATAGCTCACACAACCGAGCCCGCTCGAATCAATGGCTCATCCGAGTCGAACCGAACCGAGCTGATGGCTCACCCCAACCGTGGCGGTTCGAGCCAACGGCTCATTTGACTCGTTTCAACGGAGTTGGCTCGAGTCGGTGGCTCATCCATCCAAGCCGGCTCGAGCTTTTAGCTCTGCTGAACCGAGGGGAGCCGGTTGATATCACTACCCGAGTTGGGCTTCTGTTTCGGCTAAAAAATTCGACTGTGCTTTAATGGTAAGGACTACAGTATATATTTATATTAATGCTCACGACATTTGAGGCTGTTTCGTTACAAAAGTCCATTGTCAAGCCATTACGAGATGCGAGTAGTGTCCCCCTGTCGTGAACAACACCATGAATATTCCATATTACTGCTTACATTTCTGATGACTTTCGCTTTCGAGTCTAATCAGACCATGCGAGCTAAAACGAGCTAAAACGAGCTAAAACGAGCTGAACGAGCGAGCCATTTATCAAACTCGACTCGACTCGAAACTCGACCTCAAAAACAGTGACTCGGCTCGGAACTCGAGTCGAATTCGAGTCGGGTTGAATTTTAGCTCGACTCGTGGCCATCGCTAACAGTGGCTTTAGCATATCTTCATACACAAAATAAAAAATAGTGTAGATGAACTGTAAGGGAATCATAGATAAATTTCCTTCTCATTAATGATCTAACGAATTAAACAAAGTCAAATAATACAAACATTAAAAATAAAAAGAATACCATAAAAAACGAAAAATTGAAGAAACAATGGATCAACTGCTGAATAGTTAAGTGCATTTAGGTTTGGATCCGGAATTTTATAAGAAAAGCTGAAAATTGGTAGAGATGTTCATCTGAACAACATAATCAAAGTCCCAAAAATTTCCAACTTGGGAAAGCAATATATGACGTAGACAAGATGGCCGACGACAGAATTTATCCCTTAAATTTTAAAACGTCGTATCTTCTCGACATTTCAACTTTGAACGTAGAAACTTTGTTCTTGCTTCTTTTCACTCATGATACATTCAAGGTTATTATTTACAACAACTTCTTTTCGTACACTATTGTTGTCTTTAAATATGACGCCTTAAAGAGAAAGGAATATGTATTTACAATTTGTATTTCAATCTTCAACTCTGAATAAATTCCAAACGGAATTATGCACGGGAAAATGTTCTGAAGTAATCGTTATTCACTGTTTCAAGATCTTCCCAACGAACCCAAAACCATTGTTCTATCTCTAAAATTAAAGCAGCTAATCACTCTTACGTTGAGTTAGCAGTGACCGCATACCACAATTTACTATTACGCAATTAGATGGCACAACAGCTCAAATTATTATTAACATTCGGTGACATAAAATCTAATTAATAGAGGTTTTATTATTTACGAACAGAAAAAGAAAACAAAAAGGAAAAATAAAATCTGCAACAAGGTTTAAAACGCTATAAGGCCAGAAAATCTGAAAGGAGATTCAATAACTTTCCGAAATAAAGCGTTTCCGTTTGCATACTTAAAGAAAATATGTCGCTTACTGAATAATTTAACTTGGATTATTTTGTATGTGGCATATTTGTGTGGTATATTCTGTTAAAGTATTTAATGGAGTTTAGCAGTGGTTTTTCATACAAGAAGTGTTTTCATGTGTGACACTTTCATGTCGTGCAGTGCAGTGTAACAGTGTTGTTTTAACACAAATATCTTTATAATTTGTGTAATTTTGTAGACTTTGTAGCAGCGTTGGAGCTGCTACAGGAATTCCTTGAAATTATGCTGTCATGTGCCAAAGAAAAAAAGAATATGAAAAAAGTAAAAATAAAATGAAAAGGATGTTTATGTAATAAAAAGAGCAAAAATTATTTAAAATTATGTGTATTATTATTCTATTAAAATTGATGAATTCTCACTTTTAATGAGTATATTAGATTGAGTACATCGATTGTGACTTATATCGTTGGGAAAATGAGGCTAAACTATATAAGAATGTCTGGGTTTGGTAACCTGAAGAAAATCATCCAGATGTTAGTTGGCAGCACTGTTTGTGCCTTGTGGCTCCTTGGTTGAACGGCTAGTTCGACGGAGGAAGCCACCGGAATCGGAGAATGTCCAGCAGAAAGGAGAAGTGAGCAAGTTCGTATATTTTGAATCGTAACATAGTGTAACTATTTTTTAAAGAAAAGTAGCGAATTGGCTCATATAAATAGCCTGTAACTCCTCTTCGTTTGGTTTCTTGTATATTTATATTCGGTTTATTAATCGCAAGGTATTTTGAGGTTTAACTCGACCTTTGGTTGGGAACACAATTGGGCTCCAGTCTTGCTTGAGCCGTGGATCGACAGTTTGACGTGGAAAAGGTAGGAAAACCTGTAGTTTCTCGTAGTGCCTTTCCTTTCTTCTCTTTGTCAGAATTAACTACATATTTTTGATCCTTATTAACGATATTTGGTTAACTTTGAGTCAACTTGCAAAATTTTTGAATTTGCTTCAAGGTTCATTTTGACACTGTGCGCTGATAGCTTAACGCTTCTTTAAAGTCGAAGTGTTGTTGTAATTTGATTCCATGTAGGTTTATATTAAATATTATTTTTTTGCTTCTTTCATCGCATTTAATTTGAGTACATTTCTGTTCGGACACGTTTTGTAGTGCAGTTAACCACTTGCTCATTTCCGGTTAGATTACGTTAGAAATTAGTGTAAGAATAGCAGAAGTGATCTACAATAGGAAAGTTAACCTTTTTCTAGGATATTTTACTGTTAAAAATTGTCAATGAGACAGGAAAGTTACGAATTTAGTTTCTTTGCTAGAGTTATAAAAAATTAAGGATTTTGACATTTCCAAACGTTCAAACTGTCTGTGATTTAGATTACTGAGTTTAAATAGCTTGAATTATCATTTTTGAGCATAATTTGAGAAAGTTATTATTTTAAAAAATGTCTTGTACATACGGCTGCAAAAGTGTTCAGTTGGCGGGATTGCATATCCTCCAGTTATGGTCTCATTTAACTGTCGATTTTGATTAGACAAATAGTCAAATCGTGTTTCTCTTGTCATTTGGTGAAAATACACACACACACACACACACACACACACACACATATATATATATATATATATATATATATATATATATATATATATATATATATATATATATATAGAGAGAGAGAGAGAGAGAGAGAGAGAGAGAAAGAGTATCTTTTTTTTTTTTTTTTTTTTTACATTTTGACTGATCTTTTGCAAATTTGATTAAACTTGGGTTAGTCAGTCAGACATTAGAGTCTATTGTTAATATTCAATTTTATATCGAATGGTTTTGTGTAATTAACTGGATCTTATTGCAATATTGTTTATAATAAATTATTACTTTTTGAATTTGATATTTTGTTTTACAGAATTGAATATTTCAGCTTTGAATTAACATTGTAATAGTTGTATTAATATTTTAATGGAATCTCGGCATAAAAATTCTTCTAGGTGGATCGTATTCCGTGACCGCCTCTTTCGTAGAGTCGTGGTTTGGTCTTTGAGTTTTTTCTTTCGGAGAATTAACCTTCAAAATTCGGGTCTGAATCTCTGTGACGTGCAGGGGAGTGTTACAACGTGAATTGCATTTAGTGACTTGCGGTGGAGTCCATGCAATGCATTTTATGCAATGGATCTAAAACTGATGATATAATTGTGGTAAAAGAAGATATTCATACGTTACGCCGATTTAGGGATGCTAGAAAAGACAACATTCGCGCGCTGATCGGTAGCAAAGAAAGTGTCTAGGTTCATGCAAACTGTTAGAAAGAATATACTCGTCGTGTTCCTTACCGACTGCGAACGAAGTCGAACAACCTACCAAAGAATTTGACTTTCCTCTCTTGCGAACGTCGATTTCAAACGACAATGCCTGTTTTGTGAGAAGGTTGTTTGTTGAGCAGACAAATTCACGCGTGTCAAGTTAGACCAACCACCAACACCAAACCGACCGGAACATATCTCAGAATTATGGGCTAATTATAGGCTAATTAGTTGCTCTAATCCCAATTTTTGGGCTCCTACTGTTTAGCGGAAAATCGGATTCAAAATGGGTGAGTCTATCTTGATATCAAGCTAGAACCCCCATACGGTTAAAAGGTCCGATCGAAAAAATTCAAACGCCAGAGTTATGGGCTATTTATGGGCTAATTAGTTGCTCTAATCCCAATGTTTGGGCTCCTACTGTTTAGCGGGAAATCGGATTCAAAATGGGCGAGTTTAGCTAGATATCACGCTAGAACTCCCCATACGGTTAAAATGATCCGATCGAAAAAGATCAAAAGCCAGAATTATGGGCTAATAACTTCCTCTAATCCCATTTTTTGGGCTCCTACTGTTTAGCGGGAAATCGGATTCAAAATGGGCGAGTCTAGCTTGATTTCAAGCTGGAACCCTCCATACGGTTAAAATGGTCCGATCGAAAAAATTCAAACGCCAGAATTATGGGCTATTTATGGGCTAATTAGTTGCTCTAATCCCAAATTTTGGGCTCCAACTGTTTAGCGGGAAATCGGATTCAAAATGGGTGAGTCTAGCTAGATATAAATCTAGAACCCCCCATATGGCTAAAATGGTGCCATCGGAAAAATTCAAACGCCAGAATCATGTGCTAATTAGTTGCTCTAATCTCAATTTTTGGGCTCCTACTGTTAAGCGGTAAATCGGATTCAAAATGGGCGAGTCTATCTTGATATCAAGCTAGAACCCTCCATATGGTTTAAATGGTGAGATCGAAAAAAATAAAATGCCAGAATTATGGGCTAATTATTTGCTCCAATCCCACTTTTTGGGCTCCTACTATTTAGCGGGAAATCGGATTCAAAATGGGTGAGTCTAGCTTGATATCAAGCTAGAACCCCCATACGGTTAAAATGATCCGATCGAAAAAAAATCAAACGCCAGAATTATGGGCTATTTATGGGCTAATTAGTTGCTCTAATAACAATTTTTGGGCTCCTACTGTTTAGCGGGAAATCGGATTCAAAATGGGGGAGTCACACTTAGGGCATCCTGAAGACTCCAATAAATTACATGCGGTTCTGAAATTATGTAAATATTTTGATAGTACTGACGAATATAAATACCCCTTCAGTAACTCATCCAAATAATGAAAATGCTTTGTCCTCAAGATGTACTATATACAGAGAAACAATTAAAGAGGAAACTTCAGAGGCATTTTGATGAAAACACTGTTATTGCCGGACGGATATGGAACAGTAGTGTTCTATGCTTTTCTGGACTAGCTTACAAACATTTCACTGATAATTGGTACATCGCAAAAGAAACCCAGGAAACGGAGGAAAGCATAAGGATTCTAGAAATAGGAGCTAAAATAATTCGTCAGGATATTCGTGTACGAATGCGATTGTTACCCTACAGTGGAACAAATTTCTTCTGGAAATGATGACTTAATTGCGGAAACATTTGCTACCTTTATAAACTTGCTCACCCGAAATCTCAAACCGGCCGACGAGGACAAAACAAACAAAAGAAAATGAATTGCCATAGCTCATACAATTATTACTTGCATTCGTCCACGCTCATTTATGTCACCTTTGCAACTTGGCCTAAGTGTATACTTTCGCCGACGTTATGGCTCTAATGCTCTTGTTGATATGTTCTCAAAACTCAGAATATGTGCATCTTATAAGGAGACTATCAAATTTGAAAATTAAGTTGCTATAAACGCCCCATTCTCAGTAGATGACAATGCATATGTGCAATTTATGTTGGCAACGCTGACCACAACGTCAAGCCTCTGGATGGACATGGAATTTTCCAGGCTATGAAGGGCATCAGGTGCATCACACCGGCAGGAACCGTACATACCAGCGGGATATTTATTCTGCAGATTCCAAATTAGAATCGTTAGGCTTTTGCACGGTAATGACTTACCAGCGAACTTTGAAGGCAGGAACGTACCCTCTTCAGGTGGAAGATGCAGGGTGTAACACATTTGTTCGTAGTGTAAATATACTGGAGAAATTGCTTTGTAATCGCCAAACTTTATTTATTAGCTTTGTTTCATATTGTTGTAAGGAAACATCACAAGCACCAATGTATGAAAACCGCGAACCAAATGTAACATGCAAACCCTAAAAATAGTGTAAAGAAGAAGCTACATTCTTCGTGCAAGATACTTGTTCGTACACCAACTATGTTTTCGGAATGGTGACATCATTTCTTGGTCTCTCTTATAGTTTACTACGTAGTCGGCCTCTAGAGGCACAGGGTGCATTAAGAAAGAGGAGTGTACGGTAGTTTACGCTGTTAATCTGCTTTGAAGAAAATGGAGCGTCGAAGTGAGTTAAGTAATGATTTGAAGAAAGTAATTGTAAACCTTGCCTTAAAAGATAAGTCACTTACAAATATAGGAAAAATTGTGAACAAATTCCATTTAATTATTCAGTACATTGTAAACAAATTTAAATACAACGGCTCAACCAGAAATTTACCGCGCGGGGCGCCAGAAAAGAAACTACATGAGAGAGATGAGTGAATGATTGTGAATGAAATGAAACGAAATCCTAAAATTAGTGTATCACAACTTCGTCCAGCAGTAGAAAGTGTGCATGGGAAAGTAGTGTCTATCCAACCAGACAATCCGTAGAGTATTGTGGAAAAACGGCTACCATGCTGGAAGAGTAAGGAAAAGGTCATATGTTAGCAAGAAAGATCGTATTCTTAGACGCGAGTTTGCTAAGAAGTATCTGAATGACCCGTCTGTGGCTTTTTTCCACACTCTTGTGATGCCATCTGAGCCAAATAAGTTTATTTTTGTCTCATTTGACCAGATGACAGTATCCCAAAATTTTTGACTTGCATTCAAATCTTCTTCAAATCACTACTTAACTCCTTTCGATACTCCATTTTCTTCACAGCGAAAATTACCGTACACTCGTCTTTCGTAATGCACCCTGTGCCTCTAGAGGGCGACTACTTAGCAAGCTCAGAGAGACCAAGAAAAGGTGTCACCCTTCTGAAAACATAGTCTAAGAACAAGTGTGTTGCACGAACAATGTAGCTTTTTGTTCTTTACACTATTTTTAGGGTTTTCATGTTACATTTGGTTCATGGTTTTCATATATTGGTGCTTGTGATGTTTCTTACAGAACAATTTTCCCAGCATATTCACACTGTACGAACAAGTATGTTACATACTGTATCAGCGCAGTTCTTTCAGAATCAGAAAATGGCAAAAATGCTCGACTACTTGATCTATCTAAATGTAGGGGTACATGATGGAAGAAACATCAAGCTCTATTTGGAATGGATATATAGCTACGACCAAAACAAGGCGGAAGGAATACGAAGCTTCAGCCGTTTTACCTCTACGTTTTGTGAATCTTGTCCTAGGGAACTCAAGTACAATTTACACTTCTCCCCTGTACGCAGTGGAGCAAGGCATGAAAATAAATAATCCTGTGTACTGACATTTGACCAGCTATTATATGCTAAAGAAATAGACATTATTCTAGCAGCAGAAAAAGACAGCCTTCTCTCGTGCGTGGTTGTGCGCCTTAGTGGTATTCACCTTTTTATGTCATTTCTCGTTGCTGTTGGAAACATTATTGCTGATAGCTGTTTGGATGAGCTTTCGGAGACCATCTACGCAAAGAACGCAGTAGCCCACATGACGACTTCACATGCATATGCTCCAGCTTTGGTGCGCCTTTTCTGATTCAGGTTTCACTTGCATAGCGGTTACTAAATGAAATGACTCTAAATGAAGATATTACTCATAGACTGAAAAGCATGCACTTAGATGCACTTCGAGGTATATTGTCACAGGAAAATATAGACAGTCTTAATTTCTACTGGACATTCAAAATGTGTTACACGAAACATTACACTATGTATCTGTCTCAAATCGAATCGAAAAACAATGGGCGCAATACTTCGAAACGGTTAATATTATGCCTCTCTTCAATAGAGCAGAACTTTCAAGTGATTGGAACCTTCACATTTATAGCGCCCAAAAGTATGATCCCTTTCTTGCAAGCTGCAGGTCACTTCATTTGTGCAAAGTCTACCCACATTTACTTGCAACAAATGCTGAAATTAGAAACAATAATGAGTCCTGAAGAATTTGACAAATTCGTGAAGCATAGCTATTTCAGAATTAGAAGAACATTTTTTTTTATCAGGAATATGGACGGTTATGACAATCCAACAAGTATTAATGCATACGATGAAGATAGCAGGTGGATAAACACATGGTCCAGGAATGACCGAAAATGTGGTAGCGCGCTGGGTCTGTGCAATTCCTGCATCAGCACATGTTATAGACGCCGTCGAAATCTTCAGCGATGTTTTCGTTACAAAATCCGAACAACAAGTGGAACTGAGATAATCTCGGAAAGCCAGGGTCAATAAGGATATTCAGGAGATGCTGACCTGGCTGCACTCGCACAATCCTTTTAAAATCTCGTAAAATCTTTTGGTTTCCACTGGCTTGGTGAGCGATGAAAGTGTGAATTGAGATGGAACCCAAGATCGAGGTGTAGCTGCGATTAAATCAATTGTGGGTCAGCACTTTAGTGACGTCCATCTGAAGCTAAGAGACAAGGTTCTATTGCTAGCAAGTGTAGCCAAAACTATAAAATTTAAAGAAAGAGATATTGAAGATAACTCTAACCAACTTTTTCATAGTATTCTATGTGTCGTACGAAGCGATGAGTAGTTGGACAAATATTTTAGGTACGAGTAGGCCGCAAGGTCACCTGCTCTTTTTGATGGTGTTTCAATGCGAAAAGGCAAGAAATCAGCATTGATCGCTGGTTTAGGAACTTGCTCCTTCCAAGAACGTATTACCATCAGATCCAATATAAAATCGACGGAGGTTTTCTATTGCATCGTGTAACGTAGATGCGCGTGGCCATCTTCTGTCAGATATGTCTCCTGTTCTTAAATATATTCAGCAACACTACCGACACAGAGTTGTGTCGTTTTTGATGGCTACTTAAGTCTAAGCACGAAAGATGAAGAGCACGAGAGACGAAGGGGTAAAGAATCAGCAAGGGAGACAGTAACTGACGATTTCAAATTATCGATTGTATCCTAAGAACTGCTTTTTGCAAACATCTCCAACAAAAGTAGATTTATAAAACTTTTAACAGAGCATCTTCAATCAGCGGGTACTAAGGTACTTCAGGCTTCAACATCAGTTACCATAGCAAGGAACAGGAGTATCTTCAGTTCTTGTAGGAGAAGACACTGATTAGTTAGTTCTTTTGGCTGCACATGCTGATGTAGATTTCGAAATTTGGATGCTAATACGAGGAGAAAGAGACAATCCTCACAAAGTTTACAGCAGTAGGAAGCTTCAAGCTGGCCTCGAAGAAGTTCTTTCTAATATTATTTTCCTCTGGGACGCAACTGGGTGTGATACAACTTCTGGACCGTTTATTAGAGGGGAAAAGATAGCTTTTAGGAAATTTTGAAAGGACTCTCTTTTAAGAAAACGTGTAAGTGTATTTAACAGATCAGACGCAACTTATGAAGAAATTGCGAATGCTGGAGAATCCTTTCTTCTAGATTTATATGGCTTCGATATAAATGGTAACCTGGATAAAGCAAGGTACCATGAGAACTGTGGCAATACAATCTGTTAAGGTAACATTTGATCTATCTTTACTTCCACCAACATCAGATGCAGCAAATCAACATTCCTACCGAGTTTATCACCACGTTCAGCAGTGGAACGGCGTGAATTTATCACCAACGGATTGGTGATGGATGTTAATAGATGGTCGTTACAAACCAATACCAAGCGAAAATCTTCCTGCACCTTAAAATATCTTGAGCTTCCTCGTGGCTAAGCGGTTACCGTACGCACCTTTGGCGTGGGAGACCCGGGTTCGATTCCCGGAGGGAGCTCATGTGTTTCGGATTTCACGTTAATCAGTAGGTCCTGTCTCATATAGCCGCGCTGCTCAAAGGGACGTTAAACTCGAAATCAGCTCAACTCAACTGAAAATATCTTGCACATAATGTCTTGTAATTGTAGGTCTGGTTGCGAATGCTAATGCTGGAGAAGTCGTTTAAATTGTCCGACATTATTTATTTAAGCCATTAATGTGTGGTTATTTTGTTGGTCATGAATGTGAAAATCTTTCACATTCTAAATTAGGACGATGGCACGGAAGATCATGAACTATAAGCAGTGACATGATCAGTTCCACGCTCATTAATTATTGTTCTGTCTAACAATTGTTTGTTATGTCATAATTATCATGGTTGAAGGTTAACTTATTTCACTTTATAATCATAAACATCTTGTTTCAGAAAACAATCATATATATTAGTGGAGAGCCGGCTTCGTAAGAAATACATGTTTCATTTCAACTTCATGTAAAAGTTTTATACTTTTTTTTTTAATTTGAAGGTATATGTATTAACAACGATCTCAGTTCGAGTGGACACTTGTACGCCAGCTAGGGGGCTCCGTGTGGCACCATAACTCATCGGGTATTTTCTCCGATTAAAAAAAAAAATCGCATATGTTTTATATGTAATAAATGTGAAAGGCACTATGTGTGTATTGCTGGTCAAGTACGGCGGAAATGTGGATCCATACGGTACTTCGCCAACACAAGGTCGCACCCAGTCACCCTTTGTTATATATATATATATATATATATATATATATACTACAATGTTCTTATAGCCTTCCAAACGAACACACTGCAAACGAAAAGGAACCTCCACGAATGCATGATACGTGATGATGCAAACAACTGAAAGAGAGCAGTATTGCCAACTTTTCCGACATGTTTCTGTATCTCGGAAGCTACTTGAGATATCGAGTTCGAACAAATTAGAAACTGATCTTCATGACATGATCTATGAGCGGGTTGACATAAAAGACTTTTTCGAGTTATTTGATTGTTTTATGTTAGTTCTGTATATAATTTTCTGCTGAGTTAGCAATACTAATAAGCTAATTATTATGGTTTATGTTACACAGGACGTCCCCCTAATGTAGGTAAATATTTACGGTAAAACATTTAACATTATATAGTTTTAGATTTATTTAAGTGACACTCTTACAAAATTCACTCTATACATACAATGTCCTTTCAATACTTATATGGTCACGTTTTGAATTAATAAACGAAACGTATAAATGAATGAAATTGTATATTTCCTTTTCATCCTTTTACTATGTCATTGATTGTAATTCAAATCCAGAATGTCACAAAATTTCATTTCCTAAACAGCACATTTGCACTTCTACAGGCGTGTACATTGCAGTTTTGCTTCCTTGCACTTGCATGATGAGCATGTAACATTTTGCTGGTGCATTTAACATGAAGTTGAAACAGTTCCTTCGCCACAGGTAATGTTCGCCACACCGGAACAAGCTTGTTGTCTACCTTTATGCATCCATACATGCAGGAGTCAGGAACATGCATCACCGGTTTGTGGGTTGAAAGCCATATGCTTGCTTGGAAGATGCTACTTTTCAGATGTAGTTTCACAGCATCACCTGTGGGGGGTATTCTCTCAATATCTCGAGTGTTGTGACAGAACAACTTCATTCGTAGATGATCAACATTGCCATTGCTTTCGTCTTTGCAGTACATTCTGCACATAAGTTTGTTGGCAGCATCTTCCAACACAGTTGTTATTTCAAACGGAGTACTAGTAAGACTTGCAAAATCTGATTGTAGATTTTTGATGGTCTCCGCTGCTTTCAAACAACGTCGGTTTCCCTTAAACTTAAAACCCTATGTACTGTCTGACCCAGTGAAAGAATGAAACAGAGCCAATGCTTTGCATTTTGTGTCTCCTAATGTTGCCGCAAGATGGTTAATGGATGTCATTTTGTCTGCCACATTTAGTATGTGGTGGAAATTATTCAAGAGAATCACTTTCACATGTGTGTCTCCAGTGTGAATCAATCCCACTGAAGATGTCTGCAGGGAATGAAGAGTATGTACGACAATGCGCGTATCTGCTTCCTCATGATTGCATTCTCCCAGGTCAATGTCACTTCCTACATGGTGTATATTCTCGCCTGCGGTTACATATATGCACTTGCTGTCTGGCACCTGTACTTCCATCAGTTTCCCTGAAAGATATGAAATCAGCTCAGTCTTGTTATCAGAATGTGAAAGAAAATTATGCAAATTCCCTGGAACCTTTGCGGAACAGCATACACAATGTCGAGTGCCGTGACCTCTTTTCTTCCTCGTATACTGATCCCAAACAACGTCTACTTTTTGTGACCTTCTTAACTGGTATTGGGGGGGCGCGGTGGCTCAGTGGTAGAGCGTTCACCTCCGGTGCTTGGGGTCCCTGGTTCGATCCCAGCTCGCGGCGTGTGGACTTTGTGGGGGACAAACACCGTGCTCGTGGGTTTTCTCGGGGTTCTCCCGTTTCCTCCCACTTTCTCCATTCCACCATTTCACTCATTTCTCATTATCACCGTCTTCTTTAGCCTAGCCGGCATAAACGTGGGACGTTAAAATTAAAGATTTCATTTCATTTCATTTTCAACTGGTATTGTATTCGTGGGTAGAACACACTAACAAAGTATTCATCAATTGATTTTCCTTGCAAACTGGTTCCAGGAAGTCCATGCATAAAAGCTCCACCATCATTTACATTGAAGTCAAAAGTATTTGGTGCCATTAAATCCTCATCTTCAGTTACGTTATACATGGGAATCGTTTCCAAAAAAACATGTCGGATTATTTGACTTTTTGAAGTGTGGAGAACACCCTCAGTGGAAAGTGCTGGTGGATATGAACAAGGTTCGGGACGGAAAAATTGTTCCAAGTTGCCCCCGCGAACTTCCAGTGAAATAAATGCCTGTCCATAGTTTCATTTTAGATGCAGGTTTTACTGTAGTACGTTTTTGATCATGGAAAAGTGAGCAGATTATCATGTAAAAGTAGTCTTGAAGGGCCTCTCTTTCTTATGGAGGACCTCCTCCTCAAACTTGAAGTACTGCTCTTGTCCTGTCCTTTCTAACACACGAACAGATTCTCCTGGTAAGGTAGCGAGGCACACACCATTGTCTAACGATCCCAAATCTGTAGTGGGTTCCTCGAAGGGGTTCACTGTGTTAATTATAGTTTCTACAAGGTCGGTTACATGGCTTTGGAAACGACTCTGATATGCAAGTCCTTCTTCGTGATGACGTAATTCTTCTTCTTCATCGTTCTTGCTGCTTCCAGAGGGGAAATCATGTAGAATGCGACAAATTTCCGGTCCTGTCAGAATCCAGCGTCCCAGCGTTGTCGGGCTTTTTGTAATACCGATAATTCCACTTACTCCTTTAGCTTCCTTATTCGCCTGTTCGTGGGCTTGATCAATGGGAATTGTGGAAAACCGACGGTTGCTTCTGGATATAACTCAATGTCCTCTACGAAATTCTTCCTCAGTTGATAGTGACAGAGATTCCAAGTATCTAATAAAGACAGAAACCCATCTGGCGTAATTGTGATGATCTCGCGTAAAGAAGAGGAAAACCAGTCTTTTTGAAGGTGGCAATCATGATATTCAATTTTCGTCCTCGGTGTGACCTTATGAACATGAGTATAAGTAGCTCGTATTTATGAACAAGTACCCAGAAGTGTATTGTTGGCTTATCTCTAGAAGCATTAGTAAACCACTCCTCTATGGCAATGTCGCCTTCATGGTTCTCATAAGCCTTCTTCAAAAGGATGTCAAGGGCTGCGACAGTTACTTGGTGGGCATATCGTGTACGCATTGGATCACTTGCTCGTAGAAAGGATACGGCTGCGGCCTCTGACTTTGTTACTTTTGCCTGTGCAAGGATTTCAACCCACCCAGAACCTCTTAACAAGTCTCCCATGGTTGCCCACAAAGCCATTTCAAAGTGGAGTCCTCCTAGCATGACAGTAAACTTATCCTCACCAAATGTTTCAGGGAAAGTCAATTGCACTTGTTTTGCAAAGGAGAATAGAGGCTGATCCACAACCAACACTGGCATTTGATGAAGGTTCAGATAGTGTGTAATTTTCGCTACTATGTGCAATCATTGCCTTTTTACGGAATAATGGCAGTGGAGCCTCAGTACATTTTCCTGGTCACCCGACGGTGTCACTCCTGGAAGCATGGTATGAAGACCACATGACCTGTGCTGCTTCTTCGTCTAACATGACGTATTGTGGAATATACGGACGTCAATCAGGAATTCTCATGTCCTTCTTCTGCCTCAAGTGAAGTCAAGATGGGCACTACATTTTTCACTGGAGGTTCTTCCACGAAATTTCTGAGCACAGGAGGTTCTACAGTATATGATGATGGTAAAAAAGATCCACTTAAGTGTAAACCTCTCATTTGAAAGTCAAGATCATTAGTTGCTCTCTCCATCCCAGAGATATCAGTTGTCGGGAACTGGAAGATGGAAATTCCTGTTCCATTGAATGATGATGTGGCTGTGCTCGAAGTGGGATTGTGATCCAGGTTGTCTAGAGCGGCAACAGTGAAAATGCCCTGACGCAGATTACTGGGACAGACAATGCCAGTAGCTCTGCTGACGTCGCCAAGAGCTTTTGCCAGCAAAACCTGTATGGACACGATTCTTTTGTAAGAGACACTCAAACCATTTTTACTCAAAAGTTCGACCAACGTTTTGCTTCTTGTTTGCGAATGTATGCTGAGACCCAAGTACAACGGGAGTGGAGACTGATACTTTACGCTTCCCGAACATGAAATTTTCAGCATGACTATTTGACTGACAGATAGGACTTCCCTGCAGTTATCCTCAACATACGATGATGTAGTACCTAACAACAGCTGCCGGAACAAATACTTCCACTCTGCAGGAACGGATAATTCCTCACAACCAGGAGGAAATGATCCTTTGAACTGAAAGGCACTGTGTTGAACAAGTTTTCTGTGCAGGTTTGAAGTGGTGCACGGGCCTCTTCTTCTGGAGTTTGACTTGCTTCCGAAATAAACTGTCGAGCTGTCTGAGAGCACATTAGAAAAAGTATCACGAACGCCCTTTTCTTCTTGTAACTCAGGAACGTGATCAAGCACCTTTACCTTCAGACGTGTACGCTTAACTGTTATTTGTACATCTTTTCCTTGCAATTTTTGACTCACAAATTTAGTGAGATCCTGTGGAGCAAAAATTTTACATCCTGCAGCGATTTCCTTCCGTATAAATTCCAAGAGTTCATTTTCAGCTACAACTTCCATATTTGTGACCGCTAGTATTGTAGCTTCGTTCTTTCGTATCAACTCATTGTATCGGCAGTTAAATATTTTATAACAATTTCGGTGGTACTTTGCTTCAATTGCAACAAGATCGCCTTCAGCAAGACAGGCAACAATTCTGTCTTCAGCTAACGCAATTGCTTTGTCATGAATTTTGGTAGTAAGGCTGAGTTTGAAAACAATGATCTCATTTTCCTGTTTCCGCACCACAAAACAAACACACATTAGCATCGCGGAGTGCACTTTCCCGCTTTAATTTTTTGCCGGAGCCGATAAACCTTTCAGGTGCCTTTTCTTTGCACGTTGTACAGCAGATGCTTTGTATAGTTGACGACACGTTTGGTGCCATGATGCACGAGTTGCTAGCATTTCAGATGCACTTGGCAATTCCAAGTTTGAACAAGGTTCTCTGCCGTAATCTTTGAACTCTTGAATTAGGCGTACAAGTTCTACATATGATTATTCTCTCCGCACGGTAACTGGGTTGTCCATGTGTCAAACCAGTTTCTCTCCTCTGTCTTTTACGACATAGCACACATACCGTGCTCTCTTCCATCATTTGCCGTGTATTTTTTCTGTTAAAATATTTTTCATTAATATATATACTCCATAGTTCTGGGTAATCACAATAACATTTTAAAACACATTTTTCTGACCAGAACAAAATGAATTATTTAATAATTATACGATTTTTGGTACAGTTTCAAGGACCTAACGTCCTCTTCATCAGACATTGAGAAAAGACAAATGACAGGGAAAGCAGAAAGATTTGGAAAATTTCTATAAACAACTTAAAAATAATGAATATAGGATAGAACAGATAAAAGGAAAGAAAAAAAGAAGAAAATATAAAAAAGAAAGAAGAGGAAGAAAATAAGAAGTAGTATGGAATTCAGAGCATAGGAGAAAAGACGGAAGTGCTAAAGAAGTTACTAAGAGAAGGAGGTATTAAGACATATAGAAAAGGAGGAGAAACGTTGTTGAGGTGTATAAGGAAGAAAAAGAAAAGGAGGGAAAGCAATATAGAGGAGGAAGAAGAAGGAGTTATCTATGAAGTGAAATGTAGAGAGTGTGACATGAAATACATAGGGGAGACGGGAAAAAGGCTCATGGACAGATTGAAACAACATAAAGATGATGTTCGAATGAAAAGAGAAAATAATGCTCTTTACAAACATGTGAAAGAAACGGGACATAGGATAGATTGGGAAGGGGCTAAATGTTTATAAAGAGAAAAAAGAAAGATTATTAGGAAGTGGAAGGAAGCGAGAAGAATAAAGAAAGAACAAGAGGAGAACTTAATGAACTGGACAAGTGGTATGAATATACATGAGCAATGGGAGAAATTATTAGAAGTGATAGAAAAGAAAAATGCATAAGACTATTAGTGCAATTTGAATATTTCCAAATTTCTGTTATTTTATTTTATTTTATATAAAGATCAATAGAATTGTAAATTGCATTGACAATTAACATATATTAACAATGTAATTATATGATATTGTTACAAATTAAAATTTTATATATATAAAAACAACAATTAAAATTATATAAATGAAAATGCTAACTAACGGCTGAGGAAGATATAAGATTTGCTGTCATCTGTCTTTTCTCAATGTCTGATGAAGAGGACGTTAGGTCCTTGAAACTGTAACAAAAATCGTATAATTATTAAATAATTCATTTTGTTCTGGTCAGAAAAATGTGTTTTAATATATATATATATATATATATATATATATATATATATATATATATATATATATATATATATATATATATATATATATATATTCTGTTAAAACATATATAATACTGTACTCCAATATAATACGCTTGAAGACAACCTGACAACCTACAGATTTTAGGCCTAATTATCATTCTTGCATTTCCGAACACTTTTATTTATTCTTCAAAACTTCGATTTAGTTTACATTGCTTACTAATTTTGAAACACATATGTGCTTAAAAATAAAAAATAAACAACGATTCTACTCTGCTGAAACTGACATTTTAAACAGCTGAAACTGATATTTTGGACAACCCAGTATTGAAAAATTAAGTTTTAGAAAAATTGTAACGTGCATCTGCCTCTTAAGAACATTCCGTAAGCTATATGCTTCACACTTATTTATGGTAGAAATATAACAGAAGTCATCCCGAATATTACAACTATTATTTGCAATACAAATTTCATTACTTCCGATTACAACGTCACAAGTGAATTTGATGCGCTCATTTTTAAAGATAATGGATTACTGCGAGTTCTACATTAAATTGGCTAGCTCCGTTATGTTTAGAGGTAGAACACTGGTTTTGGGCTCGTTGAAAAGATCTTGGAACAGCAAATAACGATTACTTGAGAACATTTTCCCGTATATAATTCCGTTTCAAAGTTATTCACAGTTAAATATTAAAATACAAATTGACAAAACACATTCCTTTCACTTTAAGACGCCATATTTAAAGACAACGATAGTGTATGACAAGAAATTGTTATAAACAATAATTTAGAATCTATTCTGAGTGAAATGAAGCAAGAACGAAGTTTCTGTCTTGAAATGTCGAGACGATACGACGTTTTAAAATTTAAGGGATAAATTCTATCATCGGCTATTTTGATGACATCATATATTGGTTCCCCAAGTGCTTTTTTTTGGGGGGGGGGACATTGAGTGTTTGTTTAGAACAACAATGTGAACATCTCCACCAATGTTCAGCTTTTTATTATAAAATTTCGGGTTTGGACCGTTTTGTCTCTAATTACACCAGAGTATGAAACGGTACTGGACAATTTTAGAATACCCAATTTTCAGGAAATGTTGTAGTACATACTTGACTCCCAATGCTAGAGTAGAGAGAAACCAATTTAAATATGGTGATGAAGAAATTGTCATCTACTTAATAGATTATATTGATTATTGAAAATCTCAATTTATAAACATTACGCTATCAGAAAATCATTTAAAGAACAGAGTACAGATAAAAACAGACAGTGAAGATGTAATAATGGAAAATACAGGTGCTGTTCTTGGTTTGGAGCATGAAAAAGTGCTAGAAAAAATTAACCACAGTGCTAGAGAAGGACTGCCAAACTTTCTTTTCCTTGGACATAAATATTCACTGTAATTTGCTGATGTAGTGTTTGTTAAAAGTGGTGATTATGCTTACAGGAAAACGGGAGTTATAGTGTCATTTAACAACAGATGCAAAGTTGAAGCATTGAATTGAATAGAAACCTTTTCGTCCTTTATCTTTTCCTGTAACAAGAGACAAGATGAAGGAAATTGAGATAGAAGTAACAGGTGAGGATTTGATTTGATTGATTTGAGAGGAGCAACTACAAATATGCTTTTCTAAACAAAGATTTTCTCTACGATAGATGAATAAATTTGAAAATATTCAGCCATGAATTGCACAATTTTCCAGTTCCATGTTTGTGTAGTGTGGTACAGCAAATCATTCTCTGGTTTCAGCTGCTTCGCGGCAAAGCATTCGCGCCTTTGGCATGGAAGACTCGGGTTCGATTCCCGGCGGGAGCTCATATGTTTCGGATTCCACATTAATCATTAAGTCCACGTCTCACATAGCCTCGCTACTGAAAGGGACGTTAAACTCAAAGAAATAAACGAACATTTTCTGTTTTTCAAGAGTTTTGTGAGGCACATATCTGTGCTGAAATTCCTTTGAGTAAAGTGGACAATGTAAAATTGCGTGCATTTATTTATACTACAACACTACATCCCTCTCTGATTCTTCAACATTAACAAAGGACTACGTAAAAAGAATTTACGGGGGGGGGGGGTGAAGTTGAATATTAGGTAATAAGTGAAAGAAAAGAAAATATGGGTGTCTGTGCTTGCAGGAGCACTTGTAAATATTTTTATTGGCATAATGCAACGTAGTAATACAAAAGAGTAATTAGTCGATCTTAATTCAATATTTGTCTTATTTCTGGAAAAAGTAAAATGTGTGTAATTTATTTTTCACACTTTCAGTTACATTTTTAGAGCATATTTAACATGGTTTAGGGGATTTTAAATATATTTTTAGTGCATAAATACATTTTATTCTGTATTTTCTTTAAGTGTGTAGTGCAATAAAGTTCAAACCTAGTTATTACCAAAGATAAAGATTTGTTTACCCAAGAAACGTTCTCAAATATGTGAAAAATGTGTTTAAGATAGTTTTTGCAAGTACAACCTACATTTCCTGCTACCTTGAAATATTTATGTGGGGAAGAGAAATTACTGGAGAATTTGTAGATAGCTGTTTGTACTTTTTCCTAAGAAACACCTACTTACAAGGAACAATACAATGTTTAGTAATCAATGGTAATGTGAACCCAATCAAAGCATGGGGAGAATTGTTTTAATCTTTCTCTATTGATACGTCCTGAGGGAGTAACTGAACGAAGAGTTCCATAGAAAATCGCAATTAGGTAAGATAAGCAAACACAGAAAGTAAACGAGATGATTGTTCCTTTGAACAATTCGAGCAAAATTAAACTTCTGTCTGAAACAAGCGAATCCTTCAGCCAAACACTTTCAATGAACATGATGCAAGTGTTCACAGACCGTAATCGATTTCTCTGACCTGGCTTAAACAACCATACAAAAGCTAGTAACGAAATAGGTGACCTAACTGCTCATAGCCAGCTCAGTTTATAGCTTTGAAATAGAGATTACGTTTCTCTCTTTGTAATGGTATTAGTTGTGTGAAACGTTTCTGCTCTGTTGGCTTTTGTTTACTTTTCCGACGTTAATCTTTATAAAGGAGTAAGCTTTGATCAATTATTCTTTGTGCTTCACGATCTATCTAGGACTCAGGACAAACATTCAGAGAAGGTTTCATGACTTTACTGTACTATAAGTAAATGGAAATTTGGAATTTAAAGCTCACTGTTCACGAAGATACGATGTTCAGAATTCTATATAATGTCTTGATAACTGAAATATTTTTCGAAGAAATACTATAATAGTTTCGACAACAAATTATGTAGTAGCAGTAGTAATAGTAATAGTAGTAGTAGTGTTATTTGCTCCATTCCACATCTGATATAATCATGGGCGGCGATTAGGGGGTGCAAGAGGGGGCAGTTGCCCCCCACTTTTTTGAAGTGACCACTTAACTGTTTTAAATTATATCATCTATTTTTCGGTGATAGGCTAGAATTTTCATTATTCGATTTAAAAAAGTACCAAAAAAGCTTTTTACTTGGTTTTATCTCCCTCAAGCCTGGAGGCATTGTAGAATATGTTACATATGCTTTCACGCCTTTCTGCGTCGAGACGTAGTGTGATGACGTCATAACTAAAAAAAATATTTTTATGACTTTTTTATTACTTTTTGCAGGGTTTACTTTTGTACTTGGAAGATTGAAATTTTGCACACACATTCAGTGCACCCCTTAATATTTTCCAGATTTCTGCGATAAAACAGTGGGATCCAGAGGGACAAAAAGGGATATATTTTTAACAAATCCCTTTTTTCCCTCCTCAGATACATGATGGAGGCATGTGAATAGTACCGTTTGGAAGGCTGTTCTCTTCTAAAATGAATGATGTACGAACCATGATCCTAGTATAAATAGGGATGTCTCAGGGAATTTTTACCTGAGATCCTTTTTTATACGGGAATCGGGATTATTGTAGAAACATTATTTTTGGCGGGCTTACTTTTACACCTAGAAGATTTAAAGTTTGCACACACATTTAGTAAACCCCTTAGTATTTTTCAGATCTCTGCGTTAAAACAGGGGGTACAGGGGGGGGGGCAAAAAGTACAAAGAAGGAATATTTTTTAAACAAATAATCCATTTTTTCAAGATTTTCCCACGTCAGGTACGTAATGGAGACACGTGAGTGGTACCGTTTGAAAGTATGTTCTATTCTGAAGGGAATGATGTACGAACAATGCTCATAGTATAAATAGGGATGTCTCAGGAAAATTTTATATTACATAGGGTCATCTGGGGCATTGTGGGAATGTTCTTAGCTCATTGGTAAACATTTTCCCGCACTTAGTTTTCAACATAGAAGCTTGAATTTTTTATACACATTTAGTACACCCCTTCGCATCTCTCAGTTGATTTTGAGATCTGTGCGTTAACAAAAGGGGTCCAGAGGGAATCAAAGTATGAAAAAATCAGAAAAAATCCAGATTTCCCTCAAAATTTCCCGCCTTAGCGACATGATACGAAAACGTAAATGGAACCGATGGAACCGTTTGAAAGGTTGTTCTATTCTGAAGAGAATGAGGTACTAACCATGATCCTAGGATAAAAAGGGATGATGCTGTAGCTGATTGACTGAAATTCAATAATTTACCTTTAAAAAGCCATAATTTAAAATGGTTAATGTGCATAGTTGCATTTGTAAATGTAAAGTTTTTGCATATATTACTGATTTATAGAAAAAATGGTGCCATATAATATTTGTCGTTGCGTAAGAGTGTATTGGTTATTTGTCTTCCCGTGGAGTTAAGACAGCTACAGGAATTGCGTTTTAATTGCAATTCAAAGGAATTAATATTACAATTGCGTCGTAGCATATGCTTGTAGTATTTACTGTCTTTCATTTTCTAAGAGTAATAACATACATTTAATGGCAAGTGTGGAATTAAAAATGTAAGTTGTTCATTAATCCTCAGTTTCAATATAACTTCTACAAAACAAGCCTCATTGTTCATTAGTATGATTAATAACATCCTTTCTATTTATTTGTTGTACAAATATGTTATTAAATAATCTGATCACACAATTTTCCAGACAGAATTTTAAGATGTTCATGAGCAAGGAATCATGGGCAATTAAGTAAATTACTCTTGTCAATTTACTTAATTAAATATGAAACACGATATACGGTATTTTAACTGAAAAATATAGTATCCTATTAATTATACAACCTTTCGTCAAACAAAGTGTTAGAAACAACCAGGAATACTAACATTGATATACACATATTCAGATCATATCTTGCCCCCCCACTTTTAAGGTCCAATCGCCGCCACTGGATACAATCATATACAGGTCATCCAACTGTTATTGTTTATCTGTGTTTCTTCCCTTATTCTGAGTTTCCAGACAGTTTCTTACTACTCTGCAATTGTTCATCATTACACTCTTCTCAATCTTCTTTATGCTTTTTCCGCAACTCCGATTGTTTTCTGATTTCGTGTAGACAATTCTAGTATCCGATATTATTGGTAATATTTCATTTCTTTCAGATATCGTATTATTCTTACCTGAAATTTAGTAACATGACGATGGTATCTTGCAGCAAAAGACATATTTATAAGTTTGGTTTCGGGGTTATCTATCTTCCGAATTGAATGCGTCCAATCTAAATTATCCTGATATGGGTTTCCACATAAGCAATATTTATTTCTACAATTTTTGAATAATTCTGGTCTCCTTATAGCCTGCCCCCACTCCTGAGTATCTGTAAATTTTGTCTAATTTTAGGGAAAAATTTTCACAGCTTCTAATATGAATTAGAATGCCCTAAGCTTTGGACCCCTCCCAAAATAAATTCCTGCGTATATGTCTGCCAATAACTCTTAGTGGTACAATCTTCAGTTAAAACGTTATTGTACGAACTTTGCTTATTTGAGTTGCTAACAGTTTTGAGTGTCCCGCTATACGTCTGTTCTATCCCTTTATAAGATCAATGACATACGTTGCGTCATGACCTCTTCAAAATAGATACCCACATTCGATTACTACCGTTATATGTTTTCACTCAGAACGGCAAAGTTGGATGAATATGACCCATACAATCAAAAATCATATCTTGTGTCCTTCATGTCATTGCAAACAAAAATGAAACTTGTGTATTTTTCATGTAGATGTCACGTATGTATTATATAATAATTTATGAAAAAATCAAGCAAGGGTAAATTTGAGTGTAATCTTGGAATTTTGTGTAACTATTTCTGAATTTCTTTTATCTTCTAAAAATTGGAAGTTGTTTTCCGTTCAAATGATCCGATGATTCTTGTCAAACGACCTACACGTTACAACTTCTGAATTCTGTAGGTAGCTGGAAGCACCAGCAAAAGCAACTCTTGGAAACCCTTCAGTTGAGATACACGTCATTGCTTGGCTGTTTTCACGAGTCAGTATTAGTATAGCTTTGATAATGGAAGGAAACAGACAACGGGCTTCACTCACTAAAAAGGGAAGGCGAACTCCTTCGGACTGAACAAGTACATTTTATTTGTTACTGAAAATATATATGGGTCAAAAATAGCCCGATATAAAATTACCTTGCCTTAAGGAGATAATGGCACATACAAACGTTTATCAAAATAATGCGAACATCTGCAGTTTCCAGTACGTAAGTAATTTGAGGTGGTCTGATACTTGTGCAGCGAATGGCTATTCTTAATCTGTAGTACGTCAGACAGAATAGAATGCAGATGCATATTGAAGTGTACAGATGGTGGTGGTGTAAAATGGTACTTTGCTTGGTTATAAGAATGGAATTACTTAGCGCAACTCAATCTAAGGGTGTCAAGTGTGTCGCGAGAACTAGTGTACAACGTAACGACGGCCTACAGAAAGTATAGTAAAACCACATCAGCGACGAGTAATACTAGACAGAATAGAAAACTCAGTGACAGAAATCATAAGAGTATTTAAGTAGATTGTCACCAAGAATACTAAATTGAATGCGGGAAAAGTAAGTGCGGAATTCAATCAGAACCTGGAACAGTCTATTAGGAAAATTGAAGTTCGACGCGAGTTATGTAACCTAAATATCAACAGTCGCGCTGCGATATTCAGAACGCTGTCCATCGTCTCCAACGCTGTTTAGAAAAGAATATACAAAGTGGACCATCAATGATTGCATATATATTTGACGATCTGATAAGTCATCTTTCAACTTCTGCCAGTAGACCTTGTTTATGTATGGCGGTGGCTTATGCTCCATATTGACGTGTTTGGTTTCACAAATTTCTAAGTTATGGAATTATCAAAATTGAGATAATGGCATCAAGAGGGAAGTAAAAATCTAGCCTTCTTCTTTTCCTGGAATTTTAATGCCATCTGTTGTCACATAACGGAGTTAAAAGTGTAAGCGAGACGTGTAAAGTATATTACAGAGTGACAGTGTTTTAACTCTATGTGCAAGAGCGTCGAGTGTTACTAGGTGTAATGAGTGGGATTTTTGGTCACATGACCTTCAGTTGTTTTCCCGCCAAATTGTTTTAACATTGATTACAGTGTTGCCAGGTCTCCTGATATTCCAGGAGATTTCCTGGTTTTTCAAGTTATCTCCTGGTCTATTGATTCTTATTTAAAAAATGTTAAAAACTCCTGGTTTTGCACATCGTCCGAAATCTCTTAGAAAATGTAGTCCTCAGAAACCAAACGGAGTTCTTATTTAGAGATGAAACGTACTTTGCAGCGAAAGTTTCCATATCCATGACATCAAGAAATCTCCCAAATTATGGACTGCAAGATTTTAAACTCAGGTTTCTTGAATTATATACCGGTATTGAAGCAGTGAATCAAGTTCGACAGAGATATGAGCTCCTCCGTGGCTAAGCGGTTAGCGTACACGATTTTGGCGTGGAAGGACCGGGTTCAATTCCCGGTGGGACCTTATGTGGTTCGGATTCCAAGTTAGTAGGTCCACGTCTCATATAGCCTCGCTGTTGAACGGAACGTTAAACTCAACTCAACTCAACTCAACTCGAGAGAGAGATATGCTTCATGATCCCGTCATGAAACATTTCGAGATGATTAGCCCATCAAATGAGATAAAGAAATCGACACAATCAATTGCTCCTCTCGTAGCTGACTTTCGTAATGATATAGAATAGAGTAAATTGCAACAAGTAGACACAGAATGGCGGTTATTGCGAAACACAGATTTGTAAACTGAAAATGGTGTTTCTGTTCAAGATTTTTGGATCCTTGTCAGGAACGTCATTTCAGATTTTGCTTAGGGGGATAAGACCCTTTGATATAAGTAAAATTTCGCACATTTCGTTGATTCACTACTATTCTATTTATAAAATCAATATAAATCTCCAACTCAAGGAGGGCAATTGCCCCTACCCGCCCTCCCTAAATGACGCCTCTGATGCTTGTTAGTAAAAAAGAAGTAGATAGCTTAACCAGCTAATATTTCCAAATTTATCCACATTTGTTATGTCTTTGCTCTACCTTCCTCAAATGTCACTGTAGAAAAAGTGTTTTCAATCGTAAATTTGATGAAGGCGAAAGAGACAGACTTGATAAAAAAAAAACTTTGCAGGGATTGCTGAACACAAGAAGGCTCACTTCTAACAACTCATGCTAGGATTCCCCTGTGAATGGATCTTTGACCAGCAGAGTCAATGTTGACATGTACGCAGATAAAGATGATTAGCCTTTTATTGGTAAGTATAATCATTGATGAGTTCACTGTTTGCCTTATAAAAAAAATAATCATCCTAATTAACATCTTTAGATATTAAGTTGTATTTCCTGGATTTTTCCTAGATTTTGGATAAGAATTTTCCTGATTTTTCGAAACATTGGTTGGCAACACTGCATTGATAACAGCATGCTAATGTTAATTGTTTTTGATCATCCAATCTTATTGCGTGTTATGCGATAATAAGATACGAGCAGCAGTTCGAGTGAATATAGAGTAGGGGGCTCGAACATTTGCCTTCAACTGATGAAAATTTTTCAGACACGAAGTATTGTCCACAAGGATAAATACTTTTAGTACCGGTATAAATTCATAATTTCTTTTTCAGTGGAATAGAATTATCCTATAGTCCCATGGCTTGGTAGCTATGTGATTTACCTGATTTGTTAGTGTTACGTTGCAAACTAGTAAATGTTTAGATACACTTCTTAAATAAAAATCAAGGGGAGGCGTGACAATACAATACAATTAATTGGCCATCAAAGCTGTGAATTTTATTGTTCTAGTACGCGCCTTAACTAAGATATTTGGAAAATTTAAATGAAATAAAGTTTTAGTGAGGGCAGTGTGTAAAAGAAACAGCATGCAAGATAAGCGTAATCATTAATCTCAATTTTGAACAGTGAAATGAAAAGTAATAATTAAATATCTTTTATTTGATTTCCATTTATGGATACAGTAGCAACTATAGCGAAAGGATGCGAAAAATCGAGAGACGACTCCCCTCGGGAAATATATAAATCCTAGGGAATGCGTGCGAAATTAGCGGCTAGAGACTTTAAGAAAAGTGCAATGCCGGTCTTCGTTGGTGAGACTAAAGAAAATCATGGGAAGTCACAGTAAAAATGGCTGACCATGACTCTAGATTCCCGGAAGCCGAAAGTACATTGATTGATTAATTGGGTTAAATGTGGACGTCAGCAACGAGTGGGCCGACTGTACAGCTAAAGCTCCACCAAAAGATCTGCGTAAGATTAGTGTTAATGTTTACGTATTTATGTTATGCAAAAATGTTAGGTATATGTAAGTACTTCTCCATATTTCAGAACCAAGAGAATATTGACAAATCAATTTCAAAGGGGAACTTTTATTAGGAGAAATCGTAATTCTGCAAGAAAACCAAACCAGAAGCTGTTAAATTGAAACCAATCTAGGATCCATCGCACGAATATATACAAAATGATATTGCTTAATCTTTTATAAATTCTACGCTTTTCTATGTGTGTCTTCATGTAAGAGAGATTTTCCGCCCTTACTTCCACGGAAAATTTTGGCTCTTTTTTTTTAAAATGCATTTCTATGAACGAGGACCATTTCGAGAATTGGAGCAGCAAAAGTGTAAAATTGATTTGTGATGCTTGTAAGCAGAATATTATATCAGATGAGGATCAGAGAGAGAACTAACCGGTGAAAATAAAAGAAAGTAAAACGACGAAAGATTGGTAGAAAGGAGAATAACGATAATGTAATAGAAAAGAAGACTAAAACTTCCAAGTGGACCAAAACATAAAAGGAAGAAATTTTGAAAATATTTAAAAGAGATATCGAGAATGAAGAAAAGTGAAAGGAAGAACAAAGCTGCTAAAAGTGATACTGAGGATGAAAAATAAAATAATGAAACGAAACAATTGAAAAGTAATACAGAACACGAAAGAGAAATCAGAGACGAGAAGCACAAATATTAAGCTGGAAAACCGAAAGAAGGAACAAAATAGAAAATCAGAAGACAGAAAGAAAGAAGAGCAGAGGAAGCAATCAAGGAATAAGTATTCAGGAGATATACAGAAGCGAAAATAAAGAAGTAAACGTAAAAACAAAATAGCAAAACTATATCACATAACGAGAAATCTGGGAATAATAAGAAAGCACGAGTTAGAATGTTAGAATGCTGAATTCGCAACTGTTAATCGGACGAAAAGAGAAGGATTTCATGCTTGTAGTATATATATATAAAACTATATTACTTCAAGGACGAGTGAGAACTGCACAATACATTTTCAAAGCTTTGTAACGCTCGGACACAATTTGTTATGAACAGAAAAATTAAATACTTTGTTAATGAAGTTTATAATTTCGGAATTCAATAAACACTGATGTATATTAACGTAACTTTTATTGTCATTGTTGCAACCATTTAGGGAACGAAAATTTAATGAAATCTTTCAGTTTTACGTCCCACGTTTATGCCGGCTAGGCTAAACGAAATGATGATGAGGAATGAATGAAATGGTGGAATGAAGAAAGAGGAAGGAAACAGAAGAACCCCCGAGAAAACCTATGCACACGCTGCTTGTCTATCTCAAAGCTCACTTGGCACGAGCTAGGATCGAACCAAGGACCCCGAACCAAGGTACCCATGCACTTGAGATGAAAGCTCTACCACTGAGCCACTGCGGACCCCTTTAGGGAACGAATCAATTTGAACTCTATTTAATGTTGGTTTATTTCTGAAATGTTACTGTGAAAGTACACTGAGAAAAATCCGTTCTCCGGACAGCGGTATATTGTACAAATATACGGTATCCTCTTGCTTACTATAGAAATCAATACGGAGCATACGTTATCCGTATGATACATAGGCACTGCCGTTTGATGTTACATCATGCCGTTGCAGGATGTATGACATCTAACAGTTTTCCGTATATCACATGTATATACTTATGTTACCTTCGTCAGCTATATGCTATATACGTCCATTTGTATGTGAGATCCTGACCGCCTACATTGTTTCATACAGAAAGTACGTATAGATGGAACACTTATACAGAAAGTATTATAAAACATGCGTTTTCAGTTATACGTCTGGTGTACGTTAAGTCCAAAAACTACAGGAATTACGCATGTAACCTATCTTTTTAAGTATGCCACCTACAATTTTTTTTCTCAGTGTAACATGCGAAGAATAAGGCATATGTATAAGTGTTAGACTTATTATTTAAATATATGTATAATTATAAATGACTAATAAGATGAGAAGAGCTAATTATCAAGTCATGTAGGGTAGGCATAGGATGCAGAACACTCACGAGTGCATTCAGCACATTTGATGCTTGCAAGACTTCACATAATTTCTCACATTTTCGAGCTTTCTCGTCGATATATGCTTAACGGTTCGATTCTCGATAGGAGCGGTTGTGGTTCAGATTTTACGTTCATGAATGTCAACAAGTAAAACAAATATTGCAGTTCCTAATGCCGGTGGTTGATTTGTGGAGGGCGAATGTAAAACCAATAGTCCTTTCTCATCGTGTTCGTTTCCAGAGGTGAGAGTGACTCTGCCACATCGATTACACACATTTTTAGTCTATATTTGGAACATAATTGACAGCAATGTGCGTACCAATGAATTCAAAGTTTTCCATGTAATAATTCCAGAGACTATGATAATCGAATAATTCAATATTTGTTATTTCAACAATTATAGTTGTAGTAGGCTGTCTAAGGACTCTTGGTAAACGGTAACAATATAGCTGATGAGATGATTCAATTAGGACAATAAAACAATTAGAATATAGTACAAAAATGTAGTCATTTGATACTTATGCTATTGGTAAGGGAGGTGATAAGAGTCATTATTCAAAAGAAAAAATTACTATATACCAGAAAGTTTCGTTGCTCATTATCCACAATGCGTTTAGAGATTAGTTCCTTGAAATATTAGGAAAGTCATAAAACGTAGTATTCGACATGTGGGAATTTGGGGAGGAAATCATCAGCGTATTATTTTGCAAACAGCGTCAATTCTACGTAGTATTTAACTTTGAGAAATACAGGTTTATAAGAAAGCAATGTTTTGAGCCTTCTCTTTGATTGAATATGTTATTTCAAGGGAAACCAACGTTATTCGTACTATTAATTAAAACGTGGACAGAAATGCTTAATATTTAACGATCCTCTTGCAAGAGCAAGAACAAAACAATTGTCTAAAATTAGGAAATAAAGGCAGGCTTGATTCGTTTAAAATTATAAGTGATCAATAAATTCTATTGCAAACTCTCTATTAATTGTCAGTGACGAAATTTTCCTCAGGCAGATCCCTTCAACTTATCTACTTCTTCAAACACTTTCGCAACATCGTTCGTCCAATTACCTCTCTCAGAGTTACGTCAAATCAAAGCGCATTCATTATTCAATGTTGTGTCTATTAATAAGACAGGGAAATGTGAGTGAACTGAAGGACAGAGATCGATTGTTAAATTTGGCTCTGGAAGTGCGTCATTACGTATACTCTATTGAGTTTCTATTAGCGTTAAAAGAAATCTGAATTTTAAATTAGGTTGACAATGTGGTCTAAATGGTGTTTGTTGCTAGAAATCTTTATAACTAGCCATTGCCAGGGGTGGACTGGCTATGTAAAAAGGGCGCGGTCACATACTCTGGGAGGGCGCCGTCCATCCGAGGCTTTCGCTTGTATGGAATACCCCCTCCTAATAAAAGGAAGTGCCGGGGTGCTTTCCCCGGAAAATTAGTACACAAAAAACAACAAAAGATTAAGTAGCTATTGCAGTTAATCACGACAGAATTATACAAATTCAATATTTTCATAAAAAACACAGAGACTTTGAGTACTAAATATATTAGGTCTATATAAATCTGCACACTTTAACTGAGACTACAAAAATCACACCAGTTGTTTAAATTCTTCGGCTACATTTGTTAACAGCCTAATTATAACTGAAGATCTGAGTTAAGTTTGGGGCTTATGCTATTTTTCAAATTTCTGTCCTTTTAAAACTATGTTCATCATGACATTAACTTAGTTTTCATCTATTTTTAAAATCATTGATAAAAAGTATACATGAAACATTTATTACAAATTAACAAAAGTAAATTTAGAATTATATACCTACCTAGCGAAGAAAGAAATTCAAAAACAAAACTGGAAAATGAAAGTAAAGTCACTGCTTTATGCTTGAAGGAGCCTTCGCATCTCCTTGCTTTTCTCACACATTTTGTCAATAATAAGATTGTTGTCTATTTTGGTCAGAATGTTTCTTTCTGAGTTCATCAAGAACAATGATTCCAGATGTTCATCTGTAAGTCTTGAACGGAGTCTTGTTTTTATGTATCTGAGCTTTGAAAATGCTCGCTCACAGGACACTTATGTTATCGGTAATGTAAGGAGATACTTAGAAACTTTGAATAATTCTGTGTAGAGTCTTGAGTACATACTGTACTGCAGAATCACATCGAAGGCGCACTTAAAGCAAGAATTGCACTTCACTCCATCACATTTTATAGACCTTAAATCCATTATATCGTCAGTCGGCCCCAAATATTCCTCCTCATCCTCCATGAAATCTTCAGAAAACTTGTCCTCTTCAATCGTACGAACCTCAACAGCTTCTTGATTCTTTTCTTGGTTCTCATAAGGGGATTTTGAGAACTCTTCCCACATTGATGAAAACGAAAGAGGCTCTTCTTTAAGTTTTCCCTCTTCACAATCAGGAATTAATTCTGTGATTCTTTTCATTGACAACGAAGCCAGACTTAAACTGTTTAACATCTTAGGATCAAAACACTCTAAATCTAAGTATAAGCTTTGATTTTTAGCAAATCGTTCCTGCATGCTGTTAGAAATTTGGTCTAGAACACAGTTGAAAACGGTTACTTCAAATCTGTATTTACAGTCTTCAATTACTTCATCAGAAGCTGATTCCCCTGCCATTTTCTCTCTTTTTCTACATCTTACCTCAGGCAATTCTGTTTCTATAATAACTTGTTCTAGACTAGGAACATCTGTAATGAGTCCTTCAATACTATTTGACATTTCTGTTGGAAAGTGTTTTGCTGCTTTGTTGACTTTGTCAAACTGATCCCTAGCTTCTTTCAACCTATTTTGAGTTGAGGATATCAGGCGCCATACTTGGACACAGTCTAAGTTTTTTGTTTGCAAGTAGTCTGATAAAGGTGTGGTATGCTGAAAAATCAATAAAAAAATCATAGCCACAATGATAGTCTCAAAGGAGCACAACTTTTGAATGAGAGACATTGCATCATATCTGACTTTGAATTCTTGCGAGTTGCCAATCACACTTAAAGCTGCTACGAGTTCCACATACACTGGTTTTGATTTTCTTGGTCTGGCATCCTTGGTCGGGTGCCCAGTAATGAAAGTGTCCAAATATTTTTACAGCAGCGTTGCTTTTACTTCTCCATCGAGTTATCCTAATAGCTTCAAGACGGACGCTTGGGTTTTGTTCCAAGTACACCTCAAGTCGTTTCTGGGATTCTTCCAAAAATATCTGAATTTCCTGGAGACGCCCAAAGAAAGATATACAAACACCCAAACTCGGCCAAAGGGCAAGGCGGTAGGCCGAGTAAAGACGGGAACTAGGGGCGGAGCAGTGAGGGTGGGAGGGTTGATATATAAAAATCATCCAAAATGACCAATATTGGAGTCAAATATATATATTTAGGGGTAAATCTAATATCATTAATAGCATTCCCAGAAAGAGAAAGAGCGAGGCCGCAGGCCGAGCAAATACCGGGCTCTGGGGTGGAGCCCTGGCTGGCCAAAGGGTAGCAAATTTATAAAATAATTATGTAGCTTTGTTTTTTTTTTAATTGTGTTCAGAGAGGAAACTGTGCGCCTTCCCGAGGCTAAGACGGGTCTTAGCCCCTCCCGCGGAGGGCGCAAAGGCACTGATGTGAGGTGGGCGCAGCGGCCATCGGGCCGGTACTTGATTATGGCCAGTCCACCCCTGGCCATTGCTTTAAGTGTATTTTGCAAAGTGTTATCAACTGCTTAATAAACTTCATTAACTTTCTTAATACATATTGGAATTATTATTTTTGATTTTGAAATTATACTAGTGTAATATTCTGTATGTCTGTCTGGTGATATACTGTATATTAGGGTAATAGCGATATATGGTACAAAGGAATGTGTTTCTGATATTAATACAGCATCCAAAAAGTAAGTTTCTGGGATGTTGTCTTCTTACCATTCACAAAAGTCTATTACAATAAACAAGCGCAACCGGAAGGATACTTTGTTCCAAAACAACACTTTTTTTTTCATTTATTAATTCTTCTGTGTACAGTACTTCATTTACCAATTTACTATACGCACATCAAAGGTACGTACTAATTTCCAATAACAAGGAACTACAGTGAACTAACCTGTGCCTCTTTCTCAACAAACTCTCCCTTTTTATTATACACAGTTGCTATTCCTCCGTCCATTTTTTGTAGCATGTGTTATAGTCTTCTTTGGGAGAATGTTCCAGATACTGGAAGATAGTACTTCCCAGGGATGATCTACTGACAAAATGACGTCCACGAACAGAATCCTTGATGTGGCAGAAGTTAAATACCGTGGTCAGTAAAGAATGAGGTCGCAATATTACCATGGTGTGGTGATTTGTTTCTCGGTCAATTTTGGCAAATGCAATGAGACTTGTCTATGTTGGTCACCATTGGTTCCATTGAAAAGTGGCCAACTTACAGAAAATAAGTGTGATTGGTGTATTTTTAGGATAGGATTTCTAGTATTACATGATTGTAAAATTTTAATAAGCAATGGTACTACAGCTACGTTTAAATAATGTATATCGGGTAATCACAACAATATGCAGTACTAGAAAAAATTACGTATTTTATGGTGGTTCATTCTAGACATATTTCTTTTATTCTTTTTAGCATATATGCACATTTTAATTTGTAGCTCTTTTATAGTATCTTCTATTAATACCTCTCGTTAATGGGTTGCAAGTGTTTCCTTCGGAGCAAAAGATGTTTTCAGAAAATCTTAAGGGAATTCATGTCTCAAACCTCCGCTACCTTTCGACAAGGAGTCAGATGCCAATAGTTGACAACTGAAATGGTCAGCTTTAACTTTGAGAATTTTCCGAAATTACTAACGCTTTCCGCTAATGACAGGAGCCTATATAGTTAATGGTTTTACCAAAACAATCAGGGTAAACAAATACCTACAACCATTTGCTGAATTCCTAGAAAAGCTTTTGTCTTATTCATGTCTTCCTTAACCACCCCTTTATAAGGCAGTGTTCTGGTCATTAACCTCCAAGAACAAATTATGGGAATCCATGTTTCTGTTTCTCCCTTCACAAATACAGAACATCTGCCTCTTATATGGAAATACGAAAGAGTTAAGAAATATAACAAAACGTCATTTTGCGTAGCCAAGATATGGAGGTAAATTTATCATTATGATCATAAGGTATACATTGCCTTAATGTGGCCAACTTTGAAGATAAACAGGTGGCCAACTTACAGAGTAATAAATAACAAATGTCTTAATGGGAAAATGCAGGTTCCAGACGATCCAAGCCAAGATGAGCAGGTGGCCAACTCAGAGAGGAGGCAAAATTGAGAGATTTTACTGTATTCTGAATCCGAAAGTGTACGAAAATACCTATACTTACCTGTAATTGTATGACCTTTCGGAACAGAGTGGAACAATATCATTTTTTATGATCCTCAGAAGATAGCGTACGTCAACTTCTCATTGAATACCACCTGACGAATTTTTGGGAGAGGTGAGGTGAATCTGTGTGTTTCCACTGGATCGACTACCTTTATTTCTAGGTTGAATAATAGAAACTGTGATTCATTCACTGTCACAACACTTTCCAAGAAATTGCTTCCTTGTTTTCCTGAAGCGTGTCAAATTTGCAACACTCGATCGGATCATTTTCTCTTTTGATCGTCATTGAGATTCGTGGAGCCCAGCGTGAAGAAAGTTTCCTTAGGCCCAGTTGGTTGGAAATTATTTGTTCTATTGTTCCCATTGTTAGCCTCATTTTATCACAAATCTCCTGCATGGTGACAGATCTATCTTCCACGATGAAATTTTAACACGAGTAATGTGAATATCAATTGATGCTGTTTTTAAACGTCCAGACCTATTCTCCGTCTCGGAGCAGTATCAGAAACACGTCTTAATCGTTCAAGCACTGGGACTCAACTGTTGTCACCTAGTAAACCAACCCTGCACTCCTTAGAGATGAAGAATTTAGGTCTTCGACGGCACAGTTGTTTTATAACAACATAACGGCACGTAATTTTGGCGTACACTTCGTATTTACGTAGTTGCTTAAAATATCTACACTGTTCAACTGTATATAACTCTCAAATGAATTGGCGGAAACTTTTCATTTTTGGTAATATTATAGCTTATTGTCATCTTATTAAATTGCAATGAGTGATAAAGAATTGATGTTAGTTTAGGTATTCAAAGGGCTGGTCAATATACTTGCCAAGCGGTCGAACTGCAGCACGACCTACTGACTACAACTATATCGCCAAGTTCGATATATGTACAGGAGAATTTAATAGCTCTCGTAGGTTATGCAATGTGTGAGGCTTTTGCCCATAAACAACGTTCTTGAGAGTCTCCCATAAGTGAAAGTCTAGAGGAATGAGATATGGAGAACGTGGAGGAGTTTGATAAACTCTCTTGGACAAATTCATCGTTCGAGAAAAAACATTCAGACATTTCCTAAGACTATGATAGTGGGGTGGGGCACCATTTTGTTGGAGTTTATACTTTTTGTCTATATTAGAGAATTGGCGATTCATACCGCTTTCATGGAAACACTGTCTCACAAGCGTATGTGGTGAGCGATGAATTGTTCTAACACGTTACGGGAGCTAGCAATATTTGTTATTGTGACATGTTGTCCAGTGCAGTTTTTTTTGCACATCTGTAACACAACCACCGATTTCAAATTTATCACGAATGGACAATTGTTAAACATGTCGGTGTTTGTGTTCCAAATTCATCCCACCATTGTTGTTGCACCTCACTGATGGTTTCATACTAAATGTACCATCTAAGAACGCTTTCCTTCCTTCAAATGTCAGTCATGAAACCATATTGCTTCACGTACGCCACCCACATAAAAGGAGAAAATGAAACTATTATCGAGATGCAATGTAACAACAAACCATTGAACTATAACACCATGCAAACAATAAGGCGTTTCCGTCAATCCATTTCAGAGTATTCCCAATTAAACAGTGTACAGAATTTTTGAGCCTTGTAGTACGTATTTATTTATTTATTTATTTATTTATTTATTGACTTGTGCTATTTACTAAACAGCAAGAAGACTTGCATAGATATCCCTTGTGTGAAATTTATAGTGCTTTCATCTGATACCACTTATTCGTTATAGAAACAAGGACAATACGATGTTCCGGTGCCTGGATTTCACGCTGTTGATGATGTCGCTACTGCCGTGAAAAATGAAATCGTACGTGATAGTTGATCGTTCATTACGCCCGCCTTTTCCTTTTTTCTTCGTTCATGATACTTCAAACTACACATTTTTTCATCCACTGCGGCAAACGCCGCTTCATTAGTGTAGAAACCAGATATTTAGTCTAATTTCAAAAATTCGAACATTTCAGGATGAAAACTCATGATTTCCAGTAACTTAGGCCTTTATCATTGTCCCGTATCCTTAACAGTTTCCAGATGTATGAAGAGTTTCTGGTGTTAAAATAGTAATAATAATAATGGGGAGAAGTACAAAGACTTCGACCAATTTTTTTTTTTGATAATACAGAACGAATGGATATACGTGTATAATCGTACAATAAATCCTGTCTGTTCATGCTACTGTCCATCTGGGGAAGAAATTTCTAGGAAGCATGATTTAGAGGAGTTCGTTGATGGAGGTGATGTTTAAGCTATAAGTAGTAGAGATCAACCACTTTCTGTTTTAACGTTGATCATTATGAAACAGGCGTAATAGATAGCGAAAAATAGTTTCCTGCAGATGATTAAACGTCCAGGAATAGATTTCATATCCATCCTTAAGTCTCTACTAAAGTCAGAGAGGATAGAAATTCACTAGAATATCCTACTTCAATATTGATCTCCATAGAACGAAAACGATAAGAGATAGCGAGAAGCATTTCTTAAAATGGAATTAGCGTTCTACAAATGGGCACCATATTCACTATTGACCAGCTATTCAAACAACAACAGGAACCAACTATTTCTGGTTTTAAAATTGATCACTATAGATGACGAGAAGCAATTAAATGTCCCAAGAATATTCCACTGTAATCTACCTTTGGAACCGGAAGTGGAAGGAATCTACAGCCACTTCCGGTTTCAATGTTCCGGTCCGAAAATATCCTCCATACAAACCAAACGTTTTCCCCTGATGTACTCGTAACACTGATACTTTTTTAATGTATAAACATACAGCGAAGTATTCAACTTTTTAACAAAAGGAAAAGTTCTGCCAAGGTTTTTAGTGGCGAAATTTTGATCATATGAGATTTTGGTCTGTGAGGTTCTGAATGGGAAATTTCGGTGGCGAGGTTTTGTAAGCAAATCATAGTGTTGCATTTGTGTAATTCTTTCCAAGTTTACGTTAATATTACCCTTTTACTCTGCTGTAGTAGTAGGTCCGGCACTATATTGCGTCGAGTCAGCAAAATTTTGCCGATTCTCATTGACTGATAGAGGTCACGTGATCTTAGGCCCCTCCCACGCGAGAAATTTAAAATTCCATGTCACGTGGTATGATGTTGTGAGGTCATGTGATCTTCCCGCGCGGGGAATCCCTCACTATTTTTCATGACATGGATTTTTGAAAATGGAGGGTTATTTCGTTCACCTTTAAGGGTAAGAGGGTTATCCTCTTTCTTACCTTGATGGTATACTGAAGTTCCCTTGAAGGGCTCACCTTAAAGAGAGACCCATCTTAAGTGATCCTTCCCCCTTTACAGATATAAAGTTTTGAAAATGATTACCCTTTTTCTTACCTTAAAGAGAAGGTGACGTATAGACCCGCCTTAGATGTTCTCCTTTCCTTTTAAATTTGGAGATTGTGCCTTATATGATTAAGTACAGACTCTTGGAGGGGGTGTCTGTCATAGAGCAAAGGTACATGAACGAACCCACTTAAATTTTTGTCAGAGGTCAAAGGTCAAGATTAATATTTTTGGTAGACTCATGGTTATTGTCCAGGACTAGTTTCGTTCCCTTGGATAGATATAAATTGTAAAAAAATTGAAAACTTTGTGGGTGGAGGGAGATACGTAGCTTCTGAGGGTCGACGTTCAATTTTGATTGGTGGATCTCGAACCAAAATGCTTAATTCTTCAGTAGTATGTCCGTGAAAGGATATACTTATTGTATAAGATGCTCAAAAGACAGGTGTCCAGGTCGCTGCTAAATAATTACAACAGTGTTACGTTTTCTATCGTGGATTAAATAAAAAGATTACGTCACGTTTACGCTTTGCTTAAATCTGATTGGTTCATTGTAACAACCTTTCTAATGAGACAGTACAACATTGTTATTCATTCGAGCGATTTCTTCAACGCTCAGCGTTTTCTTGCGCAGTAAGTGCTTCGCTGATGGAAAAAGTGTTGCCAGATTTTTTTTTTATCTCAGCTTCTCGGATTCTCTCCGAAACGATTCCACTGAGTGCAAGAATTTTCAAAACTAACAATTTTGAAAAACTAAATTTTTTTCAAACTAAAAATTTTTTAAACAAAATTTTCAAAACAAAATTTTTCGAATTAAATTTTTCAAACCAAAAATTTTGGAATTAAAACTTTCAAACTAATCTTTTCGAAATAAGATTCCAAATCACTTTTCGAACAAAAATTTAAACCAAGTTTTTAGAAAACTAAAATTTCGTAAATCAAAATTTCAAATGAAGCTTTTCTCGAACCAAATTTTCATGAAAAAATTTTTGAACTAAATATTTAAACCAAATTTCAAAAAACAAAAAACATAAAACCAAAAGTTTCTAACTAAAAGATCTAATCAAATTTTGGAAACCTAAAATTCTTAGGTCAAATTTTTCTCGAACTCACGAGTTTCAAATTATTTTTTAAATAAATTTTTTCGAACTCAAAATTAAAATGAAATTTTGGAAAATTGGACCAAACGTTTGAAAACTAAAACATTTACAAATCAAAATTCCAAATCAATTTTTTTCTAACTTAAAATTTTTGGAACTCGAGATTTCAACCGAATTTCGGAAAACTAAGAATTTTCAAATCGTTTTCGAACTAAAAATTAAAACCAAATTTTGGAAACTAGGAATTCTAAAATCAAAATGTTAGTCAAATATTTCTCGAACTGAAAATTTTAAAATGAAAAATTTTGGAAATTAAAAATTCTTAAAGGAAAATTTTCAATTTAAATTTGATCGAATGAAAAACAATTAAACCATTTTTGGAACTAATAATTTAAACTAAATTTTATAAAACTATAACAGTCTTAAATTTAAAATTTTCAAACCAAATCTCAAGCTTAGAATTCACAAACCAACATTATTTGTAAATGAGAGGGAAATCAGTGTTCAGGAGAATAGGGTTTGAAGAAATAATAAAACTTATATTTCCATCTAGTTGTATTTTAACAAAAGGTGTTTGCTTTTCTGATGCAATGTGTAATTTTATTAAGAGATAAGTGCAGAATCTACTTCAATGAATATGCTGGACGTGTCATCCACGAGTCTTGCAGATGTATCCTGTAAAGAAAGGGAATAAGCAATTTATCACTTTACACATTAATACTAATTTGTTTTCCTGAAAGATAAAAGCGAGTAAATATTGATTTTATCACATAATAGAGAGAAATAAGAATAATGGAAAAACTTACTAGCAAAAGATGGATATGTAGCAATCCTTCTCATCACTCTCTGCTCATTTCTTCTGGCATCCTCTTACTCCTCTAGGTTTGAATGTGCGACATGACTGCATTTTTATCTTTTCTTCCGCTGATGGTGTTGCTGCTTTATGATCAGGGAAGAAAGGATAGGAAAAAGAGTATGTTACAATGGGAAAAATGGTTTCATCGGGTGCTTACAGTCTTTCATCTTGTTTTCTGTGCTGTAGTTTTCGTTTTTTAACATACTCGTACGGAACCGTATCATACGAGTAGAGCTATCTGAATCGTAGTTCTGTGTATTGGATGCTGTAGATTTTTGTTCTTTGCGCGAGTGACAATGCTCTCAGTGACAATGACAATGACAAACTATCTTATCTGATAAACATCCTAAATAAGTAAAAGATTCAATGGTTGGCTCCCCTGGCTTTTCTGTGATTATGACAGAATCCGTGTTAGAGCAGAATACATGTTCCTGCAACATTTCCATGTACTTGTACAGCTCCAGACGTGCCTGACATTTCGTAAACGCTCCAAGAACTAGATTGGTATTTAGATTTTGAATAGGGTCATTGGTCATCATCTTACCCCAAATCTCTCATGAGTATTTTGCGAGTGGAGATGAGGTGTTTTCTCTAGTGCTTTCAAATCGGTGTTTTTCAGGTTCCAAGTAGTAGTGTTGTCAACGGCTAGAGCAGCTCGGCTCCCAGCTCAGTCACCACCGATCCGAACTGAGAAGTGAGCCGAGCCAACAGCTCATCCTACCGTGCCGGCTCGAGCCTACGGTTCATTCCAACCGAGCAGGCTCGAGCTGTTGGCTCAGTTGAACCGAGCCGGAGTTCAAGCTGCGCCGGTGGCTCAGGGCTCGAGCCGAGCCGGTTGACAACACTATTTCCAACTCGATAAAGTTTTTGCATAGCTATCGTAAAGATTTAATCGATTTAAGCAGTGTTTAGTAGTTTTCATCGGTTCAGGTGAGTAGGGCCATGTTTTTCATGCTCCTTCTTTGGTTATGACCCGAAAACCAACTGAGAAAGGTGGTAAATTTCCTTCTATCACATGTTCACATCGAGGAAAGCAAGATCGCATAGAAGACCCGAGAGGTACACGTAGAAGGCAAGTATACAGTATATTCACCATTTGCCAACATTATTTTAGTATGAGCAGTGATCGGAAAATTACTTTTCAAAAGTAGCTGCTCTACAGCTACACGATAAAAATTGTAGTTCCCTTCAACTATTAGCTAGTTTTCCAGGAACGTATTCGCTACTTAAGCTCTTATCACAAATACAGTTTACTAGGCATCATGCATTATAATATATGTCATGGCATCTACATGTGTAACTGAACTTAAAAGTTTGGTTAAAATATTACATAAAAGCTTTGTCTGCCAATTTGCATTTCACAGTAAAGTATGCATTTTGTCTGCTCCTTATATATATATATATATATATATATATATATATATATATATATATTACCCCCTCCCCAAAAATAATGTATATGCTTTCGCTGCTAGAATGGCAAGTAGGTCTATTTAGGAGTAGAGATGTGGGTCAGGTAAATACCCAGTGGGTAGGTAAATAAAAATGTGCATTTACCCGGGTATTTACCCCTTTTGTATTTACCTACCCAAAAAATGGGTATTTTACGAAAGTTCAATTATTATAAAGTGTTAAGAATTGTTAACCGTACCGGTGACGTTTTTCTGTATTTTGGGGTCTCTCGAGCGTGATGTCTCATTCATTCACTATAAATATGCAAAATAATATCCAATTGACCCCGTTCAGGTGCGGTGCGGGTTTGAAGGCAATTTTAATCATGGCGCACCAGCGGTACAATTTTGAACATTATAGGTTATTCTAGGTTAAAGCGATATCTAAAACCTATTTCTTAAAAATATTTTTTCTCGAAGAACTTCATAGGTAAAGAGATCACAATATTGAATCGATTGTTTTGAAAGGGGGGTGAGTTGTTACATTTTTCAGACGAAGCCCTCGTGTACACCTATACGTACATCAAAGTTTGATTAACGTCGATCAAGCCAATCTTGAGAAATAATTCATACCACATTTCCGATTTTACGTCATCGCTCACGAACAAATCAGATTGAGAATCAGAATCAGAGTTGAAACTTGAGGGATTAATGTCTCCTCGGGGTACCTACAGTACCACCCACTTGCTGTCTCAAGATTTATCTGGGGCTATTTTACTATACTTATGCGTCTATGCTCTTTCTTCACCAAGGTGTGATCGGCTTTTAAACTTGGATTAGTTTTACACCAAGACTTTAAAAAAAAAATCTTAATATGACTTCAAGCCTTAGGTTGTCCAAACATAGAAATCGTACATAAACCCTCTTTGTTGAATCTTTGGGAGACAGGCCCAGTTTTAAATGTAAAGTCTGCAATACGCCATCAATTTTCAAGAACCCTTTCAAGTTATTGTGTATTTTCATTTGAGAGCAGATGTTTTGAAAGTATTTCAATCCAACAGTTTTTCCTGAAAAGTGCAATTTTGAAATTTTAAAATTCTCAGAAATGTTTCACAGAAAATAACTCAGACACCCGACACATAAATAAAAGATAAACGAAATCTGGATTATGTATCTAAAGCATTACACATCAGAGGCTATATAACTAGTTGAATAAAGACAACCAAAATTATCAAAATCTTTCCGAGTAGATCATTATGGACTTCAAGTTAATCATGAAAAAAGTGTGCCCTATGTCTACTAGTTTCGAACTTAAAAGGACATTTTAGAGTGGTTTTATCATGAAAGGAGAAAATGAGTTCGATATACTTGATGTAGTCGCATTTATTGTATGAAAATATGCTGAAATAAAAAAAACATTACATCAATTTCCATCAAATGTACAGGTTTTCCTTAACTTTTATGGTTTCTTAGGTTCAACGTTACTATTTAGGATTTTTGATAGAATCTTAATATAGACGTTTCTTAAAACAAATAGCGACGTATGGAACGTTAATGAAGTCTTACGGGAAGTATATTACAGGAGGTGTTGAACGAAAGCCTTGTCAACGCGATCTCGTTAGTGGGTGTCCCCTGTCACTTGTTGGTCACCCTTTATGGATTGAATGTTTTAAAGAAAATTTCTCCTTCGTATCGCCTGGTTACGAGTTACTTCGATGCTCAATACAGTGAAATGCAAGTGGAAGTTAAAATGAAGTTACAGGAATTCTCGAAATCTAGATTTACAGTGTGACGGATGGAGTAGGTTGAGAAATGAATCTATCAGTTATTTCGCCATTTCAAAGTCTGAACCTGTTTTTGTTGATTTCACATTGTCAAAAGATGCACATTACTTGTCTGAAGAGATCATGAATGTTCTGTAAACAATATAACCCTGAAAAAAATTTAGTAATCATAGGAGACAACGCGTGAGAGCAGCTTTTATATTAGTAAAACAGAAGTATTCTAATATAGTGTCTTTGGGTTGTCTTGCTCATCTCCATTTGCTTTGTTCTGACATCCTCGGATGTCCATCGGATGATATCCTCGGATGTCCCAGTAAAGACATTACTGGGAAGTGTAACTGATGTTGTTAATACAAGCATAGACATCACTTCCAAGCACTATTTACACAAATCTCAAAGGGAAGAAGGGTTACAATTTCGTTAAAGTTGCTTGGAAAAACAAGATGGGGAAGCCATTTACACTGCCTCCAAAGTTTCTTGTCAATAAAACTAGGTCAATAGACGCTCGCTGTGAGTGAGGAATTGTCATTACCTTTAGAAATCAAGAAAAGACCTCTTGATAATGTATTCTGGGTTTGTATTGAAAACCTTGCAGCCATTTTGTAACCTATAGTGGATTTGATTAATTGCTTCGAGTAAAATAAGCCTCATATAGACATTGTGTATTCAAAATTCCAGAGAATTCATCAAACTCGGACAGAACAGTTACCATCGTCAATCCTTTCAAAAACAGAAGAGCAGTCAATAATGGAAAAATTTAAAGAATGAAGTGAATTCGGCTTGGGTCCAATTCATCTGGCTGCATATCTCCTCAATTCCACTTTTCAGGGCTGCAAATTGACAGCTGAATAATTGCTTGATGAATACATTTCATTTGTGAAGTTGGAAAACAAATGGGATTGAATTCTGTTTTACTGAGAGCACACTTGATTGACTACAGGGACAAGAAAGGAATATGGGCAAGGAAGCTTTTGTGGGACGGAGTGGAACAAATGAGCTCACTACTTTCGTGGAGAGGGTTTCGAGGCATCACTGAATTAGCTGATGTTGCCATTCGAATCCTTAGTGCTCCGGTTACATCTGCTGCCACAGAAAGAATTTACTTGGACCATAGTAAAACAATAAATTGTTTATCATCGGAGAGGGCAGGAAAACTAAAATATCTTTCATATAACTGGAAGCTTTTAAATAAGAAATTGCCTGAAGTTTCACGGATGCAACACTCAGAACTATGGTCTAGAACAGCGTTTCCCAGCCTTTTTCAAGTTGCGGCACACTACAGGTGTAACGAATTCTCGCGGCACACCCATATATATATATATATATATATATACTATTATTATTTGTAAATATAAAATACCGTGGTATTTTTATGTGATTACTGATCTCCTTCTTACAGAGAAGAAAGCTCGATCACTGATTTTCCCCCGTGGTAAATCATTATGCTTATTTTTCATTCTAATTTTAAAATAGAAAACAATTGCATTGAAATATAGGACTCGTCTTTTTAAAAATCCACTTTCTCTTTCGAAAACTGTATCTAACCTTTCACTAAAAAGGGAAGATCACTAAATAACGAACAAATAAAGAAATCTCCTATACTTTTAAAACACAAATGTAGGTAATTTGTATGCATGTTTTCTTTGTTGAATTTATTGAATGATACGTTAAAATTGTTAAAATTTCAACTTACGAAATAGTCTGCAACAATAAAGAAGCAATAATGGTCATGACAATGATAAATACGTTTTTCAACATTAAAAATGTACAGAAAAGTAACACAGTATGAAACTTAAAATTGTAGATTTATAGTAGAGTAGAGGTTCATAGTAATGTGAAATACAAATATACATTTTCCCCTATGTCTTGCAATTTGGTTTCTATAGAATTAATAATTTGTTTCGATTTCCTCGCGGCACACTAGCGGTCCATTCGCGGTACACCAGTGTGCCGCGGTACACCGGTTGGGAAACGCTGGTCTAGAAGGAAGAAGTCACCAGCTGTTGGCATGGAACAGAACAAAATACCAGAGGTATTGGAAAAGGATACAGAAGAAATGAGTGACATAGAAGAAAGTAAAGAAACGATTGATACTGATGTTGATACTCAAGAAATGTGTGATGATTCCGACTCTAAACTTACGGTTGATACTGAGTAGAACAGTAAAACTTGTGATATTTTTATTTATGATGCTCCAAATATGATAGGGGTTAGTTGCTGTTCTATATTGAGTAATTTAAGGTATAAATATTATCTTCACTTAGTTACTATACAACTTAACGTTTTTTTTATCACATTAGTATTTTAAATATGCTATTCCAATAAATACTTTCACAAAGCATTATTATTAGTGTTAAACTCCATTTAGTGAACACTTCTAAAAGTCAGGAATGAGTTACCTAAGTGTTTTACGAAGTGTTATTTCTTATTTTATGGATAATTTTCTTTCAACGGCATATTTAGTAAATAATTTGATCGAACAATTTACTAAATTCAGTTACTTTGATTATTCTGCAATTCGTAATTATATAATTACTTCTACAGAATGGCAAATTAGTAAATGTGTAATTTGTTTAGTTTCTGAATATTTTCTAGGTTATTACTTACTAAAGTCGAGTTTCTGTACTTATAACTATATCCACAATTTAGATGTTAAAGTATAGGTTCTCAATCAGATTTAATTTGTTAATTCAGTAAACCAGGAGTAAAATATAAGAAACTTAATGGGGCTTTTTTTTATTTTTGCATAATTGACAATTCAGTACATCTCATTGCCTAATAGATAAAATACCAAAAATAACATTATTTTGCGTGAAAAAAGTAACCAGCTGTATTTGGAATATCAGTTCAGTTTTTTTAAGTATATTAAAGAAGTTGTTTTTCATCAGTACTATTCACATTTTTAAGGTAATGAAAACTTTAGATCCTTATAATAGGAAAGTAAATTCATTTTCTGCAATTAATGAATTTGGTAAACCTAAAGAAAAAGTGGTTGTTCATTTTAGTTATAGAGATCCCACTGTTACTTAAATAGTTTAGTTAGTGTGCTCATCGGTGATTTGAAAAACTGGAGAAGGTATTGGAAATAAAAGATGTGCCAGATCGAGAGAAATGAAGAGAGCAGTTTCATCAAACGCGAACATAAGGAGTAACTTAAATTTTGTGTTATTAATACCAGGAGCTGCTGGCAGACAGAATACTTAATAATAGTGTATGATTAGTTTGGTGACAACTGACTTCACTTTCTTTGGTCATCGTCATGTTCTATCATAAATTTTATATTTTCGTGTTGATTTGGTCCACTATCGAATTCTATACCGTGCAACTGATTGGACGCCTCAGGGGCACACTAAGGTAAGAATTTACGGGGTAGAATGGACAATTATTTTCCGCCAAGGATAATAGTAGGAAATTTAGTGTGAGTAGAAAGAAAAATAATGGGGAGTAACTAGGAAATCAGTACTGTGTTACTTAATAAATATCAAATTCATTCTTTAATTGATAGAAAAAATGATTAATTTAGTGGTTATTTAGTGCTTCTGTTGCAAGTGATTCAAATGACCATTATATTTTTCATTGACAACGATAAAATTCATTTATTGGTAATTGAAACATAAAATACCCACTAAAATACCCATTTTGGGTACATACCCGGGTATTTACCCGCTGAAATAAATACCCAGGTATTTTACATCCCTATTTAGGAGTCATTACTATTGTTTTGACTCATCGTCAGTACGCAATTTATTTCAGAAAATTTTCTTGCAATATTGTTGTAAAATAACACTGGTTAACAAATTTAAACTTTTTGTTTGTTACATGAGAAAAATCACCTGATCTTAAAGGAACTTTTTGCGCTGAATTCGAATATGCACTCGGTTTCTCTCCATCACGTACAGTTTTCCCGTAACAGAGGGATTTTCTGGAAATTTCCTCAAAAATTTCCCTTTTTCAGATATTTTATTCCCCTAGCTCCTGTCCCCTTACATATAGTAACACAGAAATTATACCTAAGTATACCTTGATTTATATTTAATAAACCCTAAAAGTTTCGTAAAAATCGCTTTGTTCTTTCTAGAGAAATAAATATATTTGTATGTATACTGTGTGCACTGTTTATTGCACCTGATAGTAATGCTTTCAGATCTCCTGAGTTGGGGTAAAAACGATTTGCTTTATTACTACAAACACAGACATAAAAATGAATATTTACAATAGTCAACAACACACTTGTATTGCTGACGAGATCTTGGGGTGTAAAATAAACGAAATGGGAAATTTTTGAGGGATTTTCCCGAAAATCCCTCTGTTACGGGAAAATCGTACGTGATGGAGAAAAACCGAGTGCATATTCGAATTCAGCGCAAAAAGTTCCTTTAAGAACAGGTATTTCCTTTTATGTAACAAAACCTTTGTTAACTAGTGTAATTGGAGATCAGAAAACAATCATATTTTCTCCCTATCATCATATAAAAATTTACTAAAAATTGTGAGGAAATGTTGGAGTTACAAAATATTTTTGCGTCCTGAAAAAGGTTTATTTGTAGCTTTAGTGCAAAATTCGCTACACACTATAAAAATATGTAGCTCAGCTACAGCTACAAGCTACAGGTTTAGACTTGTAGCGCCGCTACATCTACAGCTACAAAATTTGTAGCTAGCTATTGTAGCTTCGCTACAAATAGTGCGCTACTTGCGAACCGACTATGAGTTATATAAGTAACAACTATCACCTAGTATAACTTGTGTCATATACTGTGTATAAGGAAAAGTTGATGCCAAAGTAACGCGATACATTTTAAAAGTAACTTAACCAACAGATTGAACTCTGACAAGATATTTCACGTTTCTGTCAAATTACATTTCTATATCACCATTTTGCTTTTAAGGTGCCTGTATTAGGCCTATTCAAAATTACGCTATATATATTCAAAAGTTTGGACTACCTTTTAGAAAATTCATTTCCGATAATTCATGAATCTTCACGCTTACGCTGTGAAGGATGAGAACATTAGCATGTCGTTACTGGCCAAATTGATACTCATTAAACACTTTTACTGATATCTCCAACAGAACAGCAGAGTGCATAAACAGTAAAGAAAATGTGAGTTAATTGTCAGTTGAATATATTTTCTCCAATGAAAATCCTGCGGTGCTGTATGGATGTGAAACATGGTGTTGTAAACAAAACCTGTGAAGTTTTATTTTCAATAATAAAAAACATCGTTTTTTTAGTGTTTGTTTTTCAAATGTCCAATAAAAACCATGACCCTACTCACCTGAATTGATAAAAGCTACTGAACACTGCGTAAATCCATTAATTCTTCAAGATAGCTATACAAGAAATTTATCAAGTAGGAAATTTAAACCTGACTTTACAAGAACTTTGTTTTGTAACAATTCTCTTCACAGGCGAACCAAGGATTTTTTTAAGGAGAGATCAGATACAAGACGACTCACTAAGCCCGACATACACTCACTTCCATAATAGCGACAACCGATCTAACCTCTAGCAACGAAACTCGGTCCATTTGAATGAGTTGAATGAAACGTGCCCACCCTAATTGTGAAATTGGTTTAAATTGGCCGGCTCGCGGCTTGTTCACCATAGAGCCGAGCCCAGAAAGACCGCTCATATATCACGTCTACCGAGATGTGGCAGACCTCAACCGAGCCGAATCGAGAGGATGGTTCATCTGAGCCGAGTCGAACACAGCGGATAGCTCATTGCAATCTAACAGGCTCTGTGGTGCGCATTACCAAGCTTTTATTGGGTACCTCTACTAGAAGGATATCACCCCCAAAATCCAACTAGATATGTGCCAATTGTTGAGAACCTGCAACTTCTAATGCTACTGTGAGAACTCGCGTTACAGATTTCTGAAAGGTCAAAGGTATTTTTTAATTAACTTCGCTGCAGTGCACCTTCAATAATCCTGACCCAGAAAACATGGATGTTACCCATGACAGTATTGCAAAATCAAAACTTTTGGTGAGCTATAGAAATTATAGGCATTTTGTATCAGTAGTTACAGCATCCTCTGATGAAGTCTTGAAAATACAAATGTGGCAGAGCATGAGGAAAATATTAACGAGGCAGTTTCCCAAATCTGAATGCTGAACACAGTTGGCAGCGAGTTCGGTGTTTTTTCTAGGTGTACGTTTCCCCTCGAAGTTGAAACATCGCCCTGCACAGGATCTAAGATATACTAAATTGTGTCCCACGATGGCCTCAACTCACTTTAATTTCTCTTCAGACAAGCTATCTATAGGAAAATGTGAAAGATATCTCACTTTTGAACACATCATTTATCCTTAAAAAGAGGATACAACCAGCTTTTTTTAAAAAAGAAAATATCATAATTCAATATATGGCTTACATCCTCTACTTTGAACCTGAGACAAAACCGATTTGAAAACAGTAGAGAACACACCTCATCTCCTCTCGTAAAATACCAAGTGAGGATGTTCGGAGTAAGGTGATGGCGAAGGTATTATGTAACTGAGTGCATTCTTGTAAGATGCAATTGAATCTAGCAAGTGATGATATTATTAAGAGCTATTAAGACTTCTAGGTGAAAAAATGTGAGATCGTCGTGTAAACCTATCTAAAATGGTTCTGACACACCAAGACGACAATAAAATCCATACTGGGAAGAAATAAAAAAAAAAATCTCACCAAATTTAGTACCCTAAAATCTTTTTTCTATTTACTACTTATAATAATAATAATAATAATAATAATAATAATAATAATAATAATAATAATACGAATTGCATTCTGGTAGTAATGAAGGAGGTATTAGATCTGATACTGATTTCCTGAACACTAGATCTCCGGATTTATTTACAGGTTTACGAAAAATGTATGGATCGATGCAAGAAGTGATCTGCACTAAGGGGGACTTACATTGGGATATATAGAAAAGGTTTTACGCCTGTACACCTTATTTTTGGATAAATTAGAAAGTTGTCCATCACCTCCGTGTAATACATATACTATAAAAATGTACAGGAAGAATGACTGAAAAATTACAAAATAAAAATAATAAATGAATCGAGTCGGATTCGAACCAGATTAAAAAGCATTGCCTCAACGCAGAAAATAGACTACTTAATACGCATGGCTATCGCAACAACTAGAGAACGCTCCTTCAGTTGCATTGATAGATAACGAACTCCTTAACTACCCTTGTTTTTATGACGATCTTTGTTTTTCGTTGAGAAGTGTGTGTGTGTTCCTTTTTAAAAAAGAAAAAAGTTTGCTGCATTAATGATAAGGTACTATTTTGTACTAGAAGTATCGTTATTAGAAGTGAGGAAAGAAGAACTGAGAATTCCAAAAAGCAAACTGTGAGCTGCGTGAATAAGTCTTGTTTCTTTTTCCATTCCTTCCCCTCCTCTCACTCAGAATGCGTTGTTGCTAAACTTAGAATTTTAAGGGACTTAGAAAAATTCGGGCATGCAATTATGTTTTGGAGAAGTGTACATATCAGTGCTGAACGTCGCAGAGGCAAGCAACAGATTATTCATAATCTACTGGATGATAAAGGTGTTTTATGTGAAGGAACTAATATTATTCCATACTTTGTGCAATATTTTACGGATCTATATAGCAACCATGATGTTCCGTATAATGATGCACAGAGAAAAATCCGTTCTCCGGACAGCGGTATATTGTACAAATATACGGTATCCTCTTGCTTACTATAGAAATCAGAACGGAGCATACGTTATCCGTATGCTACATAGGCACTGCCCTTAGATGTTACATCACGCCGTTGCAGGATGTCTGACATCTAACAGTTTTCCGTATATCACATGCATATACTTATGTTACCATCATCAGCTATATGTTATATACGTCCATTTGTATGTGAGATCCTGACCGCCTACATTGTTTCATACAGAAAGTACGTATAGATGGAACACTTATATAGAAAGTATTATAAAACATGCGTTTTCAGTTATACGTCTGTTGTACGTTAAGTCCAAAAACTACAGGAATTACGCATGTAACCTATCTTTTTAAGTACGCCACCTACAATTTTTTTCTCAGTGTGACGGTGTTTTCGATAGCTTTAACCCTCTCCGTTCTGATATATAAGCAGAGCATGATGCTCCCTTTTCTGAAGCAGATATTCAGCATGCTCTTCACCATGCAAAAAAGAATAAATCCAGTGGCATTGACTTCCTACTTTACGAATTTTACCGATCATTTCCAGATCTTTTCATTCCTTCTTTTACTGAACTTTTTAATGCATTTCGATCTACTTATCAAGTCGGCAAAACATTTCTGCACAGTATTCTAGTGATCATTCCTAAGCAAGCCAAGAGCACGCGAATCAATCATTTTCGACCTATTAGTCTTGCCTGTTGTGATTATAAACTTCTCGCCAAAGTTCTAGCCGCCCGGTTAAGTAATACTTTAAGTTCCATTCTGTTACTGGAACAATTTGGCCACGATCAGCAGCATCCTATCTACCTTGCTTTAGCGAATATTAGGAACACGATAGCATATTTTGAAAGTCGTCCGAATTTAAATGCCGCGCTTCTGAGTACTGACTTTTCTCAAGCGGCTTCTCAAGAGGCTTCATTTTGGTCCAATATATTTAAATACGCTTAAGGCGTTATACGCTCAGCGTACTGCCCAAGTTAAACCGAACGGAACCTTAACGAGGGCCTTTCCGATTAATCGTGGGCTTATTCAGGGGTACCCTTTATCCCCCATGCTCTACAGTATTGCTGTTATGCCGATTCTTCATAAGATCCGAACTGAAATGACGGGGTTGTGTGTCCCTCCAACTACCATTAAACTTCAGACTTACATAGATGATTTATGCTTTTTCTTTCGTTCGCAACGGGATTTAGATACCATTCTTTACTAATCTTCAGATATTTAGTCAACTGCCCGGTCCGGAATTACCTTCCACGAAAACTAAACTATTCTGTTTGAATAATACCTCTTCTTGTAGTTTTTCTTGTAGTTCTGTACGTGCGAACTTTTCTGAGTTTTTCTCTGTTTGCCATATCATGCGATGTCTTAGACACGTGACTCTCAGTGCACCTATTTCTATCCAGAGCTCGTCTTAAACTTATCATTACCTCCGCATCGTCATTTTAGACATCGCGTATGCTCTTACCAGTGACACAGCTATTAAAGACATGATTGTCAAGCAATTCTATACTTATTATGCACATTTTCTCTACACTCTCCTAAATGTGTCACACAACAACCAAATTGTTCTTGGGCGCAAATTTGGCATAATATTTATTCTTCTTTTTTACCACCTGGAATGAGAGAGTTATGGTATAGTTTAATGCATAATATATTTCTTACTAACCATAGAGCATGGGAATTCGGTCTTCGACCTGATGTTCAATGTATCCGATGTGGACAAGTTGATACATTTACCCATTGCCTGCAAACCTGTTCTTACACCCAGCCTCTGTGGCGTAGTTATACAAACATTATCGCACGCATACTCCGTGTTGATCCACAGTTTATTAATAGTGTGCCGTTTTTCCTTTTGCCGGATTTTAAATATTTTCCACGTCCTAAACACAATGCTATAGTGTGGTTAACTATTCACACAGCTGGTATATTACTTACAGAAAATGAGCTGATGACACAAGCAGTACATTTATAAACTACAGTGCTCCTTTGAAACAATGCCTCCAGATCTACGCTTACGTCATTTTGCTCACTACCTGACTGCTGTTTACTATTTATTTTAATGTGTCTGTGTGTGAATTTTGTGTGAATATCTTTAATGTGATTTCTTTTCAATTGTGTTGCTGTGATATCCTTTGTGTTTTGTGATTCTTTCTCTATTACCAACATTATATATACATATGTTATGTAATTTTTTGCAATAAAAATGACTGTTAAAAAAAGTCGGAAGAACACGCACCTAGTAATCCAAAGGTGGTGGTTCGCGCCTACCCTGTGGCACGTATTTTTTTTACTTTTATAAAAGTGTTTTTTAGACTCTCCTTAATGTAACAAATTACGCACATAGGCTATTTAACATATTTTGGAGGAGTAATTTTGTTGTTCATTGGCGTTTCGTCGCGTCTCTGCCACTGGTGGTATAATTTTCAAAACGGAAGTGGGGCCACCGCGGATCATCGCTGCGGGGTCGCCAATTTTTCTCGAGATATCTCTAGTTGCCCATCGGTGGTCCTCCTACGCCTACGGCATGGGGCTGGGGCCCCGCACCTTCTAAGGCTGGCCCTGATCTAATGAATGCATTGATGAATTATCTTAGAATACTTTCAAGATGGTTAATAATAGAACTCATTATATACTTTATCAACTGACTAAGCTATGCAAAACCGGTCTTAAGTGATGACAATAAGACACAAGTTATCGCCAAATTGATTAGATACGTGTCCACCGAAGCAACTACTTTTACAGTGAAATTTGCGCCGGAAAACTGCAGGACTAGTGGTAGAATAAGTTTGATCATTCGTTGTGTTTCTTATTAAAATTTTATGCTCTAATATTCGCTGGAAAACATACAGACGGAAGGAAAAAGGCTTTCAATTCTTATGTATGGCATAGCCTGGAAATCTAGTAATTTTATAGCATATTTATTCACGAAGTTTACTAAGTAAAAAAGATTAAACAACGTTGGGATTTGAATAGCTTTATGTCTTTCGTTTCCTGTGAACAAGGGAAGCACAAATGTCATTTTCTATTTGCATAATAAATCAGGGCCTCGGAGAAATGTATTTTCGTACGTTGAATCCAATTCAATTTTAGAATATGAAGATTTGTCACTTTTCACAAGTATTTTTACAAGTTTGGTTAACAATGTAAAGTGAGGATGACGACTAAACTTCCGTTCAGTTTTTCGTTTTAAGTGTTGCTAACTTACCCCTACAAAATATGATCATTAGATGGGCAATTTAATTCGTTTTCTATACAATGTTAATTGTTGGCTTTATATTAATCACACGAGAGACTATGAGGCAAATTTTATCATTAGAATGTTAGGGAGCCAAGAAATGAGACATTAAAACCAAGTAGAGTCCACAGAATTTCAAGTAGGTAAAGCATATAATTTTATTTTCTTTCATGGTACGAACATTGTACTTTCGTGGTATTGTGTCTTAAAATAGAAAATGTTCATTTTCCCATTTTTCCATTTTGTTCAAGTGGTGATAAAACCGTAAATTATTACTTTGCGCACGCTTAATTTGAACCTACTAGCAACCAAAAATGTATAAAAATATTTAACTTATAGGAAAAGTGACTGCTTAGTCTTCTAACGGAAAGAATAAGGTTTAACCCTCGTAGCAAAGAAGGGGTGCAGTTGCGCCCCAACTTCAATTTTTTGTATATGGTTTCCGTATTTTTTTGTCCAGAAATTTATACATTCAAGATATTATTTTTATGATTGTCACGTTTGTTTGAGAAAAATTTCAGATCATTCCATCAAAGAACTGAACGAGGAATATGTAATTTTATTCTGTGCAGCTGTATCCCTGCTTAGTGCCTAACGTTGCTTATTTTATTTCTTCATTTCTCAAATTACTGACTTACAAATACGGGTGGTAGTGTTGATTCTGTGAATGCTATTATATGTAGGCCTATACTAACGCCTGGCGATAGTTCTCTCGTGCAAATTCTATCTTGGTTCCTTTCTTATAACCATGGATGTCATTGCTTTGTAACTTCATTTCCTTCAATAATATATATATTTTTATTCTTTTGTTGTTAGTGTTCAGCGCTCAGTGTATATCAGTGGCGGATCTAGGCTAGGGCCGGGGGTCTAGGGCCCCCAGTTTTTTGAGTGACAAAAATAATTTAAGCTATTATCTATATATTTTTGAAAGTTTATAGTAAACTCATGATATACCTATCATAGTCTAGGCTCTGGCTGCCCCCCCCCTTATTTTTTATCTTCTAGATCCGCCACTGGTTAGTACTCTGCTTTGATCCGTGCGGGATGTCACAGAAACTTAAACGAAGCCCAGTGGTTTTAACTTCCCGTGCATCGGGTTATGATTTCACATAAAGTGATATCGTGAGATACCTTGAAGATAAAGACCACGACGATCCAGTATTTACATTTTCACAATCAGATACTGACGAAGACTGTCTGGAAACTAAAGAAGAATGAGTTGACACTCTTTATTTATCATCTACTGAAAGTGAAAATAAAAAGTGAGAGATGTGGTCTAGGCAGCATTAAAGCCCATAACATAGTTCACCAGAAACGTGGCCTTACAAAACAGTGCTTACGTTCCTCAATTGGACGAATTATTCGTTTTTTTTTTTTTTTTTTTTTTTTTTTTACTTCAAATCATTTAGTTGATATTATTGTAATAGGGACAAACAGAAAGACAGCTTCAGTACTTGATAAATGGAATGAAAACGAATCACAAACCATGTACACTTGGCAACCAATAGATAAGACAGAAATAACGACATATATAGGTTTGTTGATTACTGCAGATACTCTGAAGGGTAATAAAGAACCATTCAAAATGTTTCGGTCAAATGATCTGGCATATTGTCGACTAATATTACCAGCCACAATGTAGCGGAAAAGATTTGTATATTTGACATCTCTCCTTCTATTTCACAATTTTTAAACGTGAGTTAAATGACGAGCGTTAGACAAAAGAGTTCCCATAAAGAATATTTTTGAAATGTTTGCGTAGAATTGCAGGAAGAAATGCTTATAGATCTCACCTTTCTGTAGATATATAGCTTGTGGGTTTTAGAGGAAAGGCTCCGTTTAGAGTGTAATGCTCCACTTCGTGATCGATTACAAGATTGTATTTATAGTTATTTCATTTACTGTTTTTATAATTTTACTGTTCTGAAAATTCATATTTATGAGGTTCGGTCGTTTATTCATTTAATAAGTTATTCCATATTGTTACAATGTATGTATTTTACAAATTTTATACAGGCAGTAGACAACTTGAATTTTAGTCTGTGCCATAAAGTTACGATGTTATCTAAAAAGAAAAGAAGAAAAAATGTACAGAATATAAAGACGAGAGATTAAGATCCTCGAACTATGCATATGAAATTAATCGGAATGCAATTTTAGAAGTTCTTGGACCCACAGGGTCTTCATAATGTTTCCTTCCAACCCGATGTTCCTGATGTCTATTGTATAGCTTCGCATTAATGTACCCTCCAAATTTTAGTTTCTGTAATGAAGTTTGATAGGAATGATTCATGTATGGTTTTCTGGATTTCATCTTCAATGTCGTTCTGAGTAGCTCATTTACAACCTGTAAGTGATAAGTGAGGATGTATGCTATATTAATTATATGAATACTTATGAAAAAACTTGCCTATGATTACGATAAATATAATTATACTATTTGAATGGACTGTGGTTATTACGTTGTTAAAGATGTTTATAGAGGCAAGCCAACAAATAAGTAATTAAAGAATATTAATGAAATGGCGTAATTTATTGAATATGAATAATATATATAAATATAATACAGTTACTAGAGATTCGTTCAAAAACTAAATTGTCACATATGGTCGTTAATCATAGAAGCAAGGTTATTTAATCATAAGGTTATTTAACCTAAACTACGTAGTTAACTAATATATTTATCTGGAAATCGTAACCTAATCTAACCTATCAACTTAACCTAAAGCACAGAATTAAAACTTACCTGTCAGTGATGATTGTTATTTTCAAATGTATATTGGATACATGGGTACGTAGTGCTATACAATATGTGGGCCTCTAAACAAAATTCAACATTATTTGTTTTCTGTTGTTATTGGTTATATAGCTTCATCTGATTCGTGGGTGGAAGCTTTTGTTCCAACGGACTTGGATTCTGATAAAGAAGATCAGATGCGTTATATAATACTTTGCAAGATTTCCTCTTGCTGGCGACCAAATTATGGGCTGGTGCCATCTCGTGGTGATAGCTATTTTCTTCATGAAGACTACGAGATGTCATCTTTACAATATGTTTGATGTGCACCTATTCCAACTTCATTTTCTATGGAATTTCAGTGGTTCGATGGGCTGCAGACTTTCGATACTTCTGGAAACCATATGAAATTAATGATGAACCACCATTATCTGTTGTCTTAGAGCTCCACACAGCAGATGGGGTGCAGTTCAAGAGTGTATATGAAGAGCAAGCCAGATATATATGGCCTAAAGCAATGAGTGCTTGCTGAGAACGAAATCCCGTTGTATCCTGAGACGACAAGAGAGGAGGTAGAGAAAGATCCAGACGTTGTAGGCCATCAGCAAGAAGAATATGGTATCACCATAGACAATTTCTTTGCAAGCAAGCAATTGACCGATGTCTTTGTAGAGAAAAGTATTACATTGTGTGGAACAATAAGTAAGAACAAAATGGATGTTCCTTCTAAACTTTTACAAAGATTATTTGGTTTCACTGAGAAACACACAATTTTTTGTCGTATGTACAGTCACCAGCAAAACCATCTCCCTCTAAGTGCACTAATTTTATTACTGTGGCTCCAGTCATTTGCAGTTGTGAGAACGCCTGAACAGATGCAGCCCAACTTACACGAAACTTTTCTCGATAGTGACAGCAGTTGGTAGCTCTAACCCAGGTGTTTATGCAGCTAAAATTGTAAAGTAGTTGACTAACGAAACAGTTCTCCATTCTGAGATGAATCTCTATCAGGGCGCAAAATTTCAAATTCAAACGCACTCGCCAATCCAAAAATGATAGTCGCCAGTATCTCTCACGTACAAATTATGAGAGGTTTCCACGTCCTTTGGTTTGACAAAGAAAGAGATTACATCTCTCGCGTTAACGCTCCAGGAGGCAAACCATTTTGATTGAGGGTGGGAATGGAGGGACAAATTACAACGTTGTGAAGACTTCACTCTCCATGTCCGTTGTGAAGACTTCACATTCGGTGAAAATTTTCTCCCACTCAATAACAATTATTTTCAAAGCAAACTGTGCGGAACTGTAAGTTTAGGTAGAAACCATTCCTACTGAACACTGGTCACCAACTCTAAATTTCTAGTCGCCAATGGTGATCTGGTGACCGGAAATTTTGCGCCCTGATCTCTATGGTTCAGTGCGTGTCGCTCAATGAACACCATGTATATTCTTCTCAATATTGCTGTGTATGTAATGTATTATTTCATTATATACTGTATGTTCAGAGAAATAAACTGACCACGCATGAATCGAAAAATGCTTGAAAGTAGACGAAAATATCAAATCTACAACAACTGCTGGAAATAAGTTCGTAGATGATTGCCTCCATTGACAGACTTTCTCCAATTCTCCTCATTCCTACAACTCTTGTTTCTGGAAAGTAGAAGATCTTGCTGGTCACACTGAGTATGTATTAAAATTGAAATTGAAACATTTGAAAAATTTTCAACCTGGCCGGGATTTGAAGCCGGGTTCGCCGAACAGAAGTTCAATGCGCTAACCACTTAACTATCCCGTCACTTTAGTTTGTACTCAAAATTTAGCTAGTTAAATTCGTTGAATGTAAGACTATTCACAAGATGATAATGTTCGCATAAGGAGATGTTCTTTATGTTAGTATCACAATGACTTACTCTAGACTTCCTTGTTTAACTCAAAACCAAGTTATATAGACCTTCGTCAATGAGGAAAATATCACAAAACGTTTTTTCAAGTTGAGGCTACCTAATAGTTTTTAACGATGGTCCAGATTTACATTACTATTTTTGCTCACCTTAATTTGTAATTTCCTAAGAAGAAAAGGCGGGAGATATTATTTTCTCATTCTTTCAATTGTATCAACATGTGTAGAAATAGAAAGTTCTTTTTTTTAACTTCCATAACTACCAGTTTATTTTCTTAAGTTTGTATGACGAATTTGTAGTAGAGTGGTAAAGTATGGAACTCGTATGGAAGGGCCCATGTTCGAATCCCCTTATGGCAATTATTTTTTCTTTATTGAAGGTATTGTTTACGTAATTGATATTGTAGTTGTTATTCCTGTATTATTATTATTATAATTATTATTATTATTATTATTATTATTGGAAAGTCGACGCTTGGTTACATATTTTATATTTTATAAAGTTTTTGATTGAATTTTAAATCTTTTTGTTGGTATGGAACGTATCTGAAATAATGAATTGCTTAAAGTATTATCATTTCTAGTAGCAGTAGTAGAAACGTACAAGCAAGTGCTAGGAAGCAATAACATTTGTGTTTTATCAGTCGTATTTTAGACCCATACGAACGCTATGTCTTACGTATTCATCAATTGTTCGTTATACACGTTACGTTCCCAGGCAGTACGAACCAAGGTTGATACAGTTGGTACGTCATTATATAGTTGTGTTTCGAAGTTCACTTTTATATTACGAGTGCACTGAAGAAAGTCATCCAACACAACGACCGAGAGAAACTGTATACGAGGGCTGACAATAAAGTAACGAGCTACTGTCACAAAAAAACTTTACTTATATTTTTAACCAACCACAATGTGATTACCTTCAAAGTACCCCCCTTGTGCCTGCACACACTCCATCGGCATTTCAATTGTTGGTAGCATCTCTGGAAGTCATATTTTGGGATGCCTGTCAAAGGCCGTGTTGCAGCTGATTGATTGTCTGGTTTTGCTTCAAAATGGTGTCCTTTGAGAACTGCTTTCACCTTTGGGAACAGAAAAAAATCACACAGGGCGATGTCCGGTGAATAAGGAGAGTGTGGTAGAATTGTAATGGATTTTCATGCCAAGTACTGCCGAAGAGACAATGCGGTATGGGCAGGTGCAATATTGTGATTCAGGATCTAGGACGAACATGACGGACACGTTTTCGTAGTCTGTAGAAATGTTAATTTACTCTCTACCGTGGAGGTACCCACTCTTTTTGGACAATTCCCCTGGAGTCAAAAAAGCACACAAGCATGTATTTCACCTTGGACTTCAACATGCGACCTTTCTTTGGTCGTGGCGAATCTTTCGAACACCATTTTGCACTTTGACGTTTCGTTTCGAGGTCATATTGAACACAACAACTTTCATCACCACTGATAATTCTGTTCAGTAAACCCGAGTTAGATTCCACTTCGTCCAACAAATCAACCGCCAGAGTCACCTTATCATCTCTTTGTTGCTGTGAGATTTTTTCGGAATTAGGATGGCACACACTTTTCGCATTCCCAAATTTCAGTTAATTTCAGACGCATTGTTTCTCGATTCATGTCCAGCTAATTCGCAATCATTTTCACAGTTAATCGTCTATCTTCTCGCGTCAGTTCTCTCACCCTGTCTGTGTTATTTTCCGTTTGTGTTGTTGTGGGTCGCCAGTGCTGTGTTCATCTTCGATTTTTGTTCTGCCTTCCACATACATTTTATGCCAACGATACACCTGTGCCATTGATAACGCTTCATTTCCAAAGGCCTGCTGAAGCTCCCGGCAGTCCAAGTTCCACATAGAAGGAAATTGCATAGCGCTACTCAATATTACGTGCTTCCATTGTTGTGACGGGGATCAAACACACGACCGCACTCTTCAACATCTAACTCCACAATAAATAATATTTCATGAGTGCCACGTGCTGGCTAGTGAAGCAGGCCCAAGGTCACTCGCTGGGGGCGGTTTCAGTCTGCAGGGTTGTCAGTATCAGCTGAAAAAAGTCTCATTACTTTATTGTCGGACTTCGTATTATCCATTTTATCTTACATCGCAAGTATCAATATTAAAATCATAAAAATTCTTTCATCATCCAACGGGAATCGAACCCAGGACCTCCGAGATGTAAACCCAACGCTTATCGTACTACTCTAAAGCATTGCTGTTTGCTAAGGGATGAAGAACTTGGCCTGAACTGACTTCATCAAATTACACACTTTTACAATTTCAGTGCTGTAAGACTCTTGTTTCGACAATAATAAAATTTAAAATTATTATGTAGAAACAATAATCAACAGAATTCAAATCTAAATTGTCGAACTAAGTTGTTGAAAATTAATGATAGAAGTAGTATTAGTGGATGTTGTTGCAGCATTTAGATATGAGGAAGTTTAACGCCGTCCTTGAGCATCGAAGCCAAATGTTACATAAAACTACATTTTAAATATATCTCTTCGGAAATGAAATTAAATTAATTCTGTAAGCTTTACGTCTCACGCTGATGCCGATTAGGCTAATTGAGACGCTTATATAGATCTCCTCCGGTATTTCTTTATAATTATATTCTTTCACGATATTGGGGAAATCAAAATCGCTAACCGTTGGCCCGCGAAGACCTGATGCCGTGATGCCGTGAGGACGTGATGCCCGCGTACCCAAACGTACTTTTTATACGTATTTTCTGTTTACTGCGTTATTTTGTATGGAAGTTTTGTTTTTATGAAATGTGGAAAAAGAAAACTTATTATGTAAACAACCTGAAACTAGGGACGTTAAACTCAAAATCGACTCAACTCAACTCAAGCTACCCCACCCCGAAATCGTCGGTGGACCAGCCATAGGCAACGAGCGATCTCTGGTAAAAAATTGGATGCCGTGCAGCGACGATCCGCTGTGGCCTTCCTTCCCTTTTCAAAATTATACCACAGCATTCAACCAACAGCAGAGGTGCGACGAAACGCCAATGAATCACATAATTACTCACACAAAATATGTTAAATCTAATATATGCGTAATTTGTTTACATTAAAGTGAGTCTTAAAACACTAAAACAAAAAGTGCTCCGAAGTGGGCGTGAACAACCAAACTCATGATCAGTAGACGGATGTTTTTCTGACTTCGCCACGGAGGCGATGAAGGAGACTGCATGTAGAGGGATAAATCGTTGAGGGCTTTTAATTTGGCCAATCAGAGTTCTCCTTTATGTAAACAACCTGAAACTCAAAGCCATTCGCTTCTACAACCAAAGAAAACCTAAGATAATTTTGAAATAAATAACATTTGTATTAATGATGCCTATTATGTAAAAAAAGGTAAAACGAAGATTTTTCAAATTTGCCACTTTTCCATATAAATTGCAGCAGAGTAAAGTTTGAAATTCATATTAACAACTTTTATAATTGAGAGAACTACTAAACCTCAGATTTTGTTATTTAACTTTTACCAAAAGTTTGACACGTTTTTGAGAATATCATTTCTGGAAGATCACTGCTTTCATTCTTTTAATTGTTGCCCGCAACACGGTACCCGTGGCCCGATGGGTTCACAACAACAATAGGCAATAGAACGACTAACTGCAGTCAATACACTAGAAAAGTTCCAAAACATTGGTTTATCTGTTAACCAGTTTGGTACAGTTTTAAGTTTCAAACTGAATGTGTCGGGTTATTTCAGAAACCAAACCATAATTGGTTCTCTTCGGTTTGAAACATGCGCTGGATTGAACGTTTTGAGAATATTCTTATATCTCTTGAAACAAAGCCCAAACTATATGGAATTATTTCTTTTTAGATTAAGGAATTGTGAATTTCCTATTTCAATTTTGAACGAAATTACGATTCTCCATGTCTTTCTCTTAATAACTTACATGTAACACTTCCCAATCATACCACTCCGATTTTGATAAAATTCCTCAGCTAGATTTCTCTCTAAAATTTCTTTATTTTCTGCGGAAAAACGGTTTTAGGGGGTAAAAGCACCCCACACAAACTTTTGAAATTTGACGCCCGAAAGGCAAGAAGAAGTGTACCGAAGTGAATGAAATTGTGCACAGAATTGTAGGCGTGAAATGAGAGAATACATGTTTCGTATTTTCCTGGGGAAAACGGTCGAGTGGGGCACGGACTCCTCCAAGCTTTGATCAGAAAATATAAATAGTGCTACTAACAGTATGTCAGAAGTGACTAAAGGATATGAATAATTACAACGAAACTTTGTGTAGTGACAATACGCAAAAAATAAACGAATACGATTTTTTTTATTTTGTGCGGAGAAATGGTTTTAGGGAGCAAAAGCTGCCACATAAAATTTTGAAAGTTGACAGCCGAAAGACAAGAAGTGGAACAAAGTGAATGAAATTGTGCACAGATATTGTAGACGTGAAACGAAGGAATGCCTGTTTAGTATTTTCCCGAAAAAAACGTTTGGGGGGGCAGGGAACCTTCCAAACCTTTGATCACGAAATATGAAAATTGCTAACAACAGTATGTCAGAAGTGGACATGGAGAATTGCAACGAAACTGTGTTTAGAGACAATTGACAAAAAAAAAAAAAAAAAAAAGCGAACATGTATTCTTTTGTTCGTTTGTATATGCGGGAAAATGTGTTGGAAGAAAGGCTTCTTCCGAAAGAAGTAAAAATATTACCGTAGGAACGCAGGAAGGAATGAACCGGAACGAATGAAATTGTACATAGATATTGTATATATAAAATAAGTAATAGGCTACGTATTTCACAAGAGACCCCACCCGATTTGCTTCAAATTTGACAAATCACCAGCAAGCACAAACAGTATATCGTGTTTTATAATATTTCGGGAGGCGTCTTTAACCCTTACAATGTTTTCCCGCATAAACAAAAGCACGGATCGATTTATTTTCTTTTTTCTGTTGATCTGTCAAATATGAAGCAAATCTAATGGCGACACTTGGGAAACAGGAATTACCTTATTTTAAATATACAATATTCACACACAATTCAATTCGTTCGGTCCACCGCTTCTTGCGCTACTACGGAAATATTTCCTTTTTTCGGAGAAACCCTTGACCCCAACACTGTTTTTCCACAGAATCTAAAAACACGTGTTCTCTTATTTTTGAGTACTGTGCTTACTCAAAGTTTCATTGCAATTCTTCATGTCCTTTATGAGCTTCTGACATACTGTTAGTAGCACTTCTGGTATGCCTTGATCAAAAGTTTAGAAGGGTCCGTGCCCACCCAACCGTTTTTTCCAGGAGAATACGAAACACGAATTCGGTTATTTTGCGTCTACAAGATCTGTGTACAATTTCATTCACTTCAGTCCACTTGTTTTTGAGTTTCGGGCGTCAACTTTCAAAATTTTGTGTCTGAGCTTTTGCCCCATAAATCCGTTTTTCTGAAAAAAAAAACAGTAGTTTATTTCATTTGTAGTATCTACCTGCAAAATTTTATCAAAATCGGTATGTTACAGTTGGGAAGTGTTACATGTTAGTTTGTAAGAACACTTTAATTGTGAATAGAAAATAGAATAATTTTCCGATTCCCTTTGGTTTCGCTTAGCCGTTTCAAAACCGGTTTTTATTACAAACCGACGCTACGGTTTAGGATAACTCTAACTGTCCAGTTCTAGTACCCTTGACTGTACTCTGGATCCGCATATATTGTGTATGTAACACTAGAAACTGTAATGAATATAGTTTCTCTCTAGATCCGGGATGCACAACGTTGTTCTGAAACCATCGAGCCACTTGCTCAGTTGGACATCATGTTACAGACAATAATTAAAAGATGAAAGCAGTGTCTTTCCAAAAATCACTTTTTCAATAATGTATCAACCTTTTGTAAAAGTTAAATACCAAAACCTGTGGTTTAGTAGCTGTCTCCATTTTAACAATTGTTAATATGAATTTAAAACTTTACTCTGTTGGAATTTATATGGAGAAGTGACAAATTTGAATATATCCTTGTTTTAACTTTTTATTCCATAATGGACATCATTAATACAAATTTTATTTATTTGAAAACTATTTTAGGCTTTCGTGGATTGTAAAAGCAAATGGCTTGAGTTTCAGATTGCTTACATTAAGGTGCACTCGGATTGGCCAAATTAAGACCTCAACGAGTTATTCCTCTACATGCGGTGTTTCCTTCATCGCCTCCGTGTCGAAATCAGAATAAAACATCCGACTATAAATCATAAGTTTGGTGGTTCGCGCCCACTCCAGAGTACTTTTTTAAGTGTTTTTTAACACTCACTTCTATGTAAACAAATCACACATTATTTGATTTAACATATTTGCGAGAGTAATTTTGTAATTCATTGGCGTTTCATCGCGCCTCTGCCGCTGCCCCAGCGGATCGTCGCAGCAGGGAATCCAATGATTCTCAAGAAGTCGCTAGTTGCCCATCGCTGGTCCACTGACTCTTTCGTCATGGGGTAGCTTGAGTGTCAAGTTGTGTACATTATTTTTTTCTTTTTCTACATTTCAAAACAAAACGTCCATACAAAGTAACGTAATAAACAGAAAATATGTATAAAAAGTACGTTTGATTACGCGGGCCACACATCATGTCTTCGCGGGACAATGGTTAGAGATTTTGATTTCCCCATTATCGAGTAAACTGATAAAATTGTTGAACTTGACATTCTGCAATGTATATTAATAGCTCTTAAATGAATATAGATAAATACCCGAAGATATAAATATATATATTAGGGGTGATCAACTGAAACCCGTTCGTTTCATGTATTATTGGTATAGTGCGTAGGAAGATATTGTTTGTTTCATAGTGTGTAATGCTAATCCCAATTCGTCCAAACACGACCAGCGTGCCGTTGTCGAGTTTCTGAGTACCGAAGGTTGTCAACCAGCTGAAGTGTTCCGGCATATGAAAAACGTGTATGGTCATGCATGCGTCTCCAAAACAGGGCCAAAATGTTTCGGAAGGGGCGTGAACAAACCACTGATTATCTCCGTCCTGTACAGGATTTTTTCAACGATTCAAGTGGGAAATGTTGCGACACCCGCCCTACAGCCCTGACTTTTCACCTTCTGACTTTTACATCTTTGGGACTCTAAAGAAGGCATTGAAAGGCCAGAGATTTCAGTCTGCGCTGATGTTCAAGGGGGCTGTGCGTGATTGGTTTGATAGTGAGGTGTCCAAATTTTACATGGACAGCATTTGTAAGTTTGTGACACAGTGGGACAAGTGTCTCAACGCTCATGGTGACTTCTTCTGAAGAATATTTTACTGCACGCTAACCATAGACGCCTCTAGATAGTGTTCAAGTTTCCGCTCTCGAAATAAATTTATTTCATGAATAATGACCACTGAACGGGTTTCAGTTGATCGCCCCTTATATATATATAGCCGTCTCCATTAGCCTAGCCGGCCTAACTGCAAGACGTACAATTTAAAGATTTCATTTCATTTCATTTTAGAATAGATATATTTAAACTGTAGTTTCACGTATCATTTAGCCTCGATGCATAAGCAGTGCGTTAAACTTCCTCATATCTAAATGCTGCAACAACATTTGCTAACACTTCTATCATTCATTTTCAACAATTTACTTTGACAATTTAGATTTGAATTCTCTTGATTATTGTTTCTACATAACAATACCGAAATAAGATTTATTACCGAAATAAGATCTATTACCGAAATATGAGTTTCACAGCTAGTGCAGATAAATTACCAAAAAGTAAGGAGCAAATTAGTAACAATCTGAAACTTGGTACAGATGTTGCAAACATTCTAAACAACATAATAAAAGTTCCCTGAAATCACACATGACCTTCGCCGCCATATTGGAAAATTACCGCCGGAAGTGTCAAGTGAACAATGCCCAGCAAAAATAGCAATATCTTCGCTATAGTTGAACATAAAGAGATAAACTTAGTATCGTTTTATTGAACATAGATAACACATTTTTATAGCGAAACAATTTTTCATAAAATGCATATTTTAGGAATATTTAGCTCTGATTTAAAATTTTATTGAACTTAGAAAGTAGTTATTAACAAATTAAAACTTGACATGGATGTTGGTAAAGATTATCTAAATGACATACTAAAATTCCCACAGCTTCTTCGTTCGTTATATTGGAAAATATCCAAATGTCGGAAGTAACTGAAAGATGATATTTTCTTGAGTGAAATACAAAATCTGGACCGGGCTAAATATTTCAGGAACCGTAAACGCAGTCGATCCGGGGTCATTTGAGGTCAATGCTGGTGAAAGGGGGAAATATTATGACGTGTTTAAGGTTGTCGTCCACCATCTTGAAATCAACTTGTTTATTTTAAATGGCAGCACGGTCGTGTGACATATTAAACAACATCGCCGTTCGAAGAGAAACCTAACGGTAAGGTTATTTGTCCAAAACCTGCAACAGTTTTGAAGTTTTGAATATATTTAGGACATGTTACGTGTGAAATGTGCTGTGGAAAGTTTCGAATTGCAGGATAAAGTGAAAAACAAGCTCTATAACATCTCACATTCCGTATTCTTTAATAATCAGGAAAAGAGAGAGCTAACACACATGAGACAAATACAATCACATGATATGTTCAACATGCCCATCATTCTGTTCTATTCACATCCTTGCCCATGTCACCAAGTGCTTGTACACTTTGCGAAGCGTAGTTGGTGATTTTTTTGTTCACAGGCTGTAATGACTCTCCTTTTCTGGTAACCAATGTTATTAATTTTACACTTGTAGACAATAGCTTAAAGAACCCCCAAAGATAGATATCCAACGGAGTTAGGTCGGGGAACCTTGCTGGCCACTCAACTGGTCCATGCCGACCTTTCCACCAACAGGAAAGATGTTCATTGAGCCATCGATTACATTACGGCCATAATGCGGTGGTTTCCCATCTTGTTGCCAATATTGATGAAATCTCCCTTCCTCGTTCATAACAAAAGTGGCATAACAGTGTTTTCAAACATATCTCCATATTGTGCAGCATCCGAGGTCCCATTAATGAAAACAGGTCCAATAAGTTTTTCGCCCCATATTACACACCACACCATTTCGTTACCTGCACCCTGTATCTTTGATGGATCTGTCTAATTAAGATTTGTATTAGCACAGTACCGAACATTTTGCCCAGTACCGAAAAATCCTACGGTAAAGCTTTTTCAAAATCTTCAATGGTTTTGAAGTTGTGAATGGATTTAGGATAGATTATGTTATCATTTAAATTTAAATTTGGTTATGTACGGAGCATTGTATAGAAGGGAATCGACTGTCTCTTTACTTTTTTCTTGTAGGTAGAACAGGATGAGAACTCGAGAGGAAAGAATCGAAATTATCCTTTTTGCTGGAGGACGCAGTTTAGCAATAAGCAGGCTTCAAAACACGACATCCTATTCGCGAACCGATGGCAGACACTGCTGTATGAAAATTAATCCGCAACTTCAGGGCAACGTGAAATGTTAATTATTTACCTCGATCAGAATGACCATGAAATACAACTGATCCAGACACATCAGCAGCTCTGTTGGGTATATTTTTGAAAAGTCCTACGAAAAGTGTGCGACGTCTATCAAGTGAACACAATGTTAGTGTCAAAAGTGTTGAAAGAATATTAGAAAGAGAAAAGTGGCACCCTTAAAAATTACAGCTGAAAGAAAACTGTCCGAGAATGGTTCTGATCAACCAATGGAGTTTTGTGAGCAGACGTTGGCTCAGATAGCTAATGACGCAGTGTTTCCTTATAACATTGTTTTAGTGATGAAGCAAATTTCTATGTAACAAGTGAGATTAACAACCAAAATGTCAGGTATTCGGCTAATACAAATCTTAGTTGAGTTGAGTTGATTTTAGTTTAGCGTCCCTTTCAGCAGCGAGGCTATATGAGACGTGGACCTACTGATTAACGTGGAATCCGAACCACATGAGCTCCCTCCGGGAATCGAACCCGGGTCTCCCATACAAATCTTAATTGTATAGATGATTCAATGATGCAAGATGCAGGTAAAGTAATGTTGTCGTGCTTTATGAAAAACTTATTGCACCTGTTTTCATTGATGGGACCTGGGATGCTGCACAATATGAAGATATGTTTGAAAATACTGTTAGTCACTTTTGTTGAACGACGAAGGGAGATTTCATCAATATTGCCAAGAAGATGGGAAACCACAGCATTACGGTCGTAATGTAATCGATGGATCAATGAACATTTTTCCTGTTGCTGGATGGGTCGGCATGGACCAGTTGAGTGGCCAGCAAGATTCATTGTCATGTCATTGTATTTGTCTCATGTATGTTAGCTCTCTCTTTTCCTGATTATTAAAGAATACGGAATGTGAGATGTTATAAAGCTTGTTTTTCACTTTATCCTTTAATTCGAAACTTAAGTAATTACTTACTAAGTTCAATAAAATTTTAAATCAGTTTGAGGATAATCTCGGAATTTTAGAATTTAGAGCTAAATATTTCTAAAAGTATCCGTTTTATGAAAAATTGTTTCTCTATAAAAATGTGTTATTTATGTTCTATGAAATGACACTAACTTTATCTCTTAATTTTCAACTATAGTGAAGGTGCTGGTATTTTTATCTGGGTATTGTTCATTTAGAAATATGACGGAGAAGGTCACGTGGGATTTCGGGGAACTACGTTGTTTCGAATATTTCCAACATCTGTAACAACTTTCAGCTTGTTACTAATTTGTTCCTTTCTTTATTAAACTTTGAGCTTTATTTACTGCACTAAACATTGAAATTGTAAAAGTGTGCAATTTGCTTATGCTACTTCACGCGAAGTTCTTCATCCCTTAGCAAACAGCAATGTTTATAGAGTAGTAGGATAAGCATTGGGTTCACATCCTGATGGTCGTAGATTGAATTCACGCTCGGGACTTAAGGGAAAAAATTTTATAATTTGTAATATTGGTACTTCGAATGTAAGATATCATGGAAAGTGTCCAATTTCTCTCGGTCTTAGCCTTGAGGGACTTTCTTCAGTGCACTCGCTATATAACAGTGACCAACGAAACGCAACTACAAGATGACGTCAGCCTTATCAAGCTTGATTCGTGCTGTCAGGGAACGTAACGTGTTAGCGAACAATTGATAAATACGTAAGGCATAACATTGATATGGATCAAAAATACCACTGATCAAAAACAAAGGTATTTTTCAACAATTGCTTCGGCTTCTACTACTTCTACTGCTAGAAATATTAATGTTTTAAGCAATTCACCGTTTTAGATAAGTTCCATATCAACAAAAAGACTTGGAATTCAATAATCAAAAACTTCATATAATATAAATTATGTTATCAAGTCTCGACTTTCTAATAATAATAATAATAATAATAATAATAATAATAATAATATAATAATAATAATAATAATAATAATAATAATAATAACAATAATAATAACAATAAGACATAACACCCTTACAATACAAATTACGCAAAAAATATCTTCGAATAAAGAATAAATTGCCACGATGGGATTCGAACACTTGTCTCTGCCGTACGAGTTTCATGCTTTGCCAATCATTTTTCTATTTTAAAAATTCGCCCCAACTGTGGAATTGTTCGTCAGTGGCAATTCAAGTCGTTTCGACTTATTCCAAACACGACAGTAACACGAACACATAAATATCGAGGACAGTTAGAATTCCGACCTCGCTCTTTAGTGTGATTCAAACCGCCAATGGGCTTCACTTCACAATTGTTAGTATTATTCCACAAATTTTTCATACAAAGATAAGAAAACAAACTAGTACTTACGAAAGATACAAATAGAACTTTCTATTTCTAGACAATTCAAAGAATGAGAAAATAATGCCGTCTTTTCTTCTTTGGAAATTAGAAGTTAGAGTGAATAAGAATAGTAATGTAAATCTGGACCATAATTAAAAACGATGAGAAAGCCTCAACATAAAGAACGTTTTGTGATGTTTCCGTCATTAACGAAGGCATATATATTTAACTTGTTTTTGAGTTAAAGAAGGAAATCTAGAGTAAGTCATTGTGACACTCACATAAGGACACTCCTTATACGATCATTAGTATCGTGTTAATATTCTTATATGCAACGATTTTAACTAGCTAAAAATTTGAGTGAAAGCTGAAGTAACGCGGTAAGTGGTTAGCACATGGAACTTCTATTCGGCGAGCCCGGGTTCAAATCCCGGCCGGGTTGAAATTTTTTCAAATATTTCAATTTCAATACATACTCAGTATGACAAGCAAGATCTTCTCCAGTGCAGAAATAAAATGATGTTGAAATGAGGAGAATTGGACAAGGTCTCTCAATGTAGGCAATAATTTACAAACTTACTTCTAGCAGTTGCTCTGGATTTGACATGTTTATCTACTTTCAAGCATTTTCTGATTCATGTGTGTTTAGTGTTTTTATTTCTTTGAACCTGCAGTATATAATGAAATAATACCTGACACACAGCAATATTCAGATTAATATATGGTTTCATTGGGAAACACGCTCTGAACCATAGAGATTCATCTCAGAACGGAGGAATGTTTCGTGCGTCAGCTACTTACAATTTTACTTGTATAAAAACTTGACTCAGTGCTGCGAACTGCTGTCAGTGCTGAGAAATTTACGTGTAAGTTGGGTTGCATATGCCCAGGCGCTTTACAAACTGCAAATTTTCTTGACCCAATGTAATGGAATTTGAGTACTTAGGAGAGCGGAGATACTTTTGCTCGTGGCTGTACCAGCAAACGATCAAGCTTTGTTTTACTGTCAACAGAACACCACGACGCGAATATATCTGAAGGTGCAGAAAAGTATTTACTACTAAAAGGAAAACTAAGCGATGTCCTATAGAAATTTTTTCCAATATGTTAGACGTTAGCACCATTAATACTTAATACTTTTGCAGTTTGGGTGGCAAGATACCCATATTGGGAATTAAGGACAGAAACAGAATAGTCCTCCTGTCGTTTAAGAAAATGCTGCTTTTGTCTCAAATTGAGAATCGAAATTACCTGGATCTCAGTTACACAGTTTTGCGCTTCACGAAGCATTTGGATCCAACCATTCAAATAAGGAGCTCTTTCCAACAATGCATGCTTACCAGGGAAGGTGTTATTTGCGTCCGAGAATCCAGACAGAAAATTTCGTACAACGTGTACAGGATGCATGAAATGTTTTTTTTTAGCTCCAATGATTAATTGGGTTTAGATATTTATGTGTTATAAGTAGTTTGTTATACGTAACTAAGAACAGAAAGTTCAGTGTGTTATTTTCTCCAAATCCTATCAAGGGATATATTAGCAAGAACTGTTAGGAAATATTTTCTTTACCTAAATTCAATCAAGTTGCAGGAAAACCAACAATCCTCTATTGATATATCAGTTCTACTTTTTGGTAGAGAACTTGCATGTGAAAATAAGATAACATTAAAAAACATGATGAAAACAAAGAAAAAATATTTGTATCTATACGTTAAATAAAGATCATGTTAAGAAGAGAGTAGAACTTTTTCGTCATTGTGAAAAGAAGTGAAATATAGGTGAGCATACTGGCCATTGCACCATGTTGTTATATAACGCAGAAGTTCCAAGAGTAAATATGTATTATAAAATAATACATGAACAGGTTTTTGTTATGAAAACATTATGGGAGAATGCAAGTACGTAAATGCAATACAAAAAACATGCTAAAATATATTAAATGTATTTGTTAATTTCAAACTAAATTATAAAATACTGTGTTAAATAAGTATTTAATATTTCCATGTGGCATTCATTTGCACATCCCTTGGTGCTTAACGTAACTGTAATCTTAGTGCTACGAGTGTTAATAAATATAAGACCAGAAATTTTAAATATTCCTAGAAATTACTCTCCTCTCGCCTTAAGAAGCAGAATTTCTGAAAGTGTTTAAACACATATTCACTTATTTTTAACTAAATATTTATGTATTGAATTCTCCTTGTCCTAATTAAGTGAATCCCCTCATCGGACATCTGAATAAAGAACATGAAACGTGGGTATTGTGGAAACTGTTCCTTCCCCTTTTAGGAGTGAAATTTTCGAAAAGGTTTAATCATGCATTTTCTTACTTTTAATTACGAGTTCTCACCTCAAGCTTAAGGAAAATCTCATATTGGACACTATCTGAATAAAGATTGGAAAATAATTTCAATGTTATAGAAATTTCTTCTCTAGAAGCTAAAGTTTCGAAAACGCTGAAACAAGTCATCAGCTATTTTAAATGAGGAATTTTTTTTCTTCATAACTTCATAAATTCTTGGGATATTCTGGTCTTGGACAAAAAACAAAAAAGTGCCCCCTTCTTACCCAGCTCAGAATATTATTTTTAAAAATCCTTCCTTATCCCCAGCTTTCATATCAAAGTCATTATTCTATTCAAATTTCACGTTTCTAACAGAAGTTGTATGGCCTGGGCGGTGACGAGTAAATTAGTTTTACTTTTACACCATAGATATACTTCTAATCAAGGCCATACCATGAAGGAAGTGTGTAAGAAAACAAACCAATTAAAAACGTCTATAAGCAGATGGTACTTTAGTGGGAAATACACGTCATTATAGTTTAAGGAAGTGTATCATGGATCTTGAGGGGGATAGCTCTGCATTAATAAGATTAATAATAACACAATCTATTAGCAAATCACACTCAAACATACGAGGTAGTGACGATAAACCATTAGGATCTTATTAAGTAACTTAATACGACACTGCTCTACCAGTGCTATATAGTTCCTTTAACATTAGACAAAGCATCTATTATTTAATATAGGCTTCCCTTTAATTTTTTGAACTAACGAAGAAAATGTACTAATTCATCATTTGAAAGCACATTCTATAGAGTTACTATTATAAACTCAAACCAGAGACAAGCTGTACAGGTAACAACATTGGAGCAATTGATCCAAGAAATTTCATTGTTGTAATAGCACTGAAAGCATTGAAATATACAGCTCTCACTTTAATCTGCAAGTGTTGTTTTGTGTAGTTTTATCTCTGTCTAGAAAAGTAAATACGAACCAATATATTTGATATTGTAAGCAACTAAAGTTTTATAAAATATACACTATAATGACTTTGTTAAATTTATGTTTTAAACAAGGTCGTGCCAAAACAGGCGAGGGAGATATTGGAAGTCAGGATGATTGAGTAAATTTAAAGCTCGTGCTGTAATTTTGGGGAATGTCAATAGAAGTATTTATGGAGATACATTATGAGCCATCAGAGGACGGACATTCCTGTCAAACTTACTGTCCTGTCCTGCCAAACGGATAACGTCTCCCACCCAATGCTGTGAACTTCACAGCCTTGGCTGGGAGGGGTTATCAACGAAAGAAAGAATAATGGACTTAACAAGAATATCCCCAAAGCAAATTCACAACACTCGTCTTCCTCTTGGTGTTCCAGTTCCAGTGAAGACACGATCCAGTTGCAGTGTCTTATCTGGAACACCATTCACCACTACCTATGCTACGAAATTACAATATTACAAGTCGTCAGTTACTTCAGGTAGACGTTAACTTTATTTTTACCATCAAAGGACTATTTTATCTCTTCAATAGTCTGAACCTATGAAGATCATGAGAAAAAATAAAAATAAAATGCTAATGAACAATTTTCGCATTAGCACAGATACTGTAATGAATTTCACGATTCTACTGCATCACCGCCAACATCTTTGATGGTGGTACAAGAAAATGAATCATCATATCAGGATATCTAATTGGAATTCTGATGGAATGATAGAAAATCTCATATTTCCCAAGAAAATGGCGTTTCACGTTTCTCGTTTGAAAGAGATGTACTTAAAATCACATCCTCAATTTACCATTGGAGACTATAACATCATTCGCACAGTTTGGCTGGTTTACAAAGAATAAACAGCAGTTCTTATTATAATCAGATCTCCAGCATCGGCACTGCCACACCTCACGTGAGAAACATAGCTGGCTGTGAGGATATTGCAGCAGAAAATTGCAATGGGAATTAAATCTGATGTCAGGTCCCCGTCAACCCGTATGGTTCCAGCTTTGCTTACATGCATCAAATAAAGATACGGTAAAATACGACGCACTGCGAACACATAACACAAATCATCACCATAATTAAAAATAACACTAAAACTACATCAAAGTTTTTTCTTGTATGACAGCAGAACATAAACCCTCTCAGCCGTCATGAATGTTGACTGATGAGACATTTCAAAGCATAAGTGTAATGAAGCAACTATCACTTAAGTTTATACATGAAAAACGGTCTTTATCCTCTTTCCTTGATCGATTATTCGAATCCTAATTCATAGTAATTATATAAGTTGGTATAGCTTTGATATAGGCGTGATGCAAGTTCTGTAATATGCTGGATGGCGATTTGAAGAGAACTCAAGATGAAAACGTAGAATGGAGGCAGTTTGTTATAGGTTTACTGTTCGTAAATCCACGCGCTGCAACTTTTCCATTGATGAGCCAGTAATGCTGTAATATATTTTTTCTGGATTTCTAATACTTGTTGGCTGATGATATGTTACATCACCACAATGACGCAAAAATTCAATGTCATCTGCTTTTATTTAGGTCAACTCCTTTCAACATTTTGTGGTCAATTACAATGTGGCAACGTTAGATCAAGTTCTCTTTGGCACTCTGCTTAGTGTTAGCACAAAGACCGCCAACCTACTAATTCTAATTACTTCCAAAAAATCGATCAAATGAAGAAAGTAAAACACTTTGTGACATTTAAATGTAATTCAAGGAAATAATTGTTTTAATTTTTATCAACTTCATATCAAGAATTTGATTTTTTTTTTTTTTTTAACTTTCAAGCGACGATTAGAGGGAAGGAAAAGTAAGGTAATCGTAAAGAAAGAAAAATATTCCAGATTTCAACAGATGTACACGTTTGAATGTGTATCCATCTGTTCGTCCCTTTGCCGGTTCGTTTCTTCGTCATGATGTACACCCGTCTAGTAGCCAAGCCCTTTAATGTATTCGCATCCAATTTTAATTTTTTTTTTTTTTAAATTATATTCCTTCCTCCGAAAGAAAGGATAGTTTACTGAAGGGTAACAATAAAATTACGATTTTCTCGAAAATGGCTGAACCGATTTTGTTTAATACCATTCACCAATATTGCATTAACCATCTTATAATATCCATAAGCCATTTCTGTGGGAAAATGCAGAACGTATTTCCTTTTGTACGTGAGTTCTCTTCGGACAATTTTCTCAGAAATGAATTAGGCTGTTTTTGCACATATTTCATAAATGATTGGTATCCCTATACCATAGGATAAGTTATTTCTTATTAAAGGTTCATATGGGATAATTTAGTCTTCTGGGCGATTTTTTTAAAAAAATTAGATTCATAAAATTTTATATTTCACTAACAATCCTACAATGTGATGTTTCTTATGAAAAGAATACACAATGGTTAGCTTATTTGTATCAGACGAGTTTCTCAAAAACGTCTCAGGTGATTCTGACAAGGCTTCCATGAAACACATGATTTCGTTTATAATAATCAAAATAAATATTTCAGGAATAAGTAAAGCAGCATTGCATGATTTAATTTCATTAATTTGAGCGAGAAAATTTAGGACGATGACCCGTAACTTCTATTTATTTTTACCTGTGTTTGTTACATAATCTACTTTTTTTGCCGGCTATTCACTTAATATGATTAACTTGCTTCAGGTACGGAAGGAAAATTTAACAATATATATATATATATATATATATATATATATATATATATATATATATATATATATATATATATATATTTAACAATATACGTTTGCGTATCTATGGTTTTACTGCATAGGCACTAGGGAAATTTGCATAGGTATAGATCTCAGGTGTTTCAACAAAATGATCGAATTCATGTAAAAATAATCAAGCTTCGGAAACATATTTTTAAAAAGGGGGATGAGAATGAGATGTACCTAGGTAGTTAACTACTGTTCTAAAATTGCGTACACTCTCCACAATCTCTCTCTCATCCACAGTCTCCCATTTTGAAAATTCTATAGGGACCCCGATTAGGTCCCAGGAGAAAGTGGTGAAACAAATTTACTTTCTATTATCATCAATGGTTCGATAACTGCATCCTTTTCATGAACTAAGCTTTTCAGAATTTCAATTTCACTCACTCAATCCCTGTTCTTTCGAACTTATTGTTATCTCGAAACGAAGTGTTTATCGATATTAGGCATAACCAGTAAACTGTAAACATCTGTTGCATTGTTGATAAACGGGAGAGAAAATAAAATCATCTGGGATATATTGTTGTTAAGTTCACTTGCCTCCCTGAATTTCTCAATTTTCTCAATAAAATTCATGATATTTAGCAAAGTAACAATTAGTGTGACAATTTGTGTACTGTTGTAAAGAAGGCAATATACAGCGAAAATGTATCAAGTACAAAATTCTGCTTTTAATGAAAAACCTCACTAAAAATTAGCAAACAAGTGAACTTCAGTCTTCTGTTTAGTTCTTTCAGCACTAAATAGGTAATTTTCTTAACACCAACCGGAGTATATAATTTCTAAATAATAATTATGCTCATTCACTTGTATGTTTGTAAATACTGAAAACACTCGGAGATAAAATAAAGAAAAAAGCTGATACAAGAATTTACTACACGAGTTACAAAAGAATTGAACTAATCTAAGTAGTAAACTCATCCACAAATACGAAAATGTTATTTTGTAGAAATCACTTAGCCACAGACGAACGTCATTTTGCTCGTTCCGACTATGCCGTACTATTACATGTACGACGGAAAGTAATTATGTCCGAGATATAAATCTGTTGTATAGTACACAACATCCGACAGCCAAGGAGAAAACATTCGTCTCGCATTCCTTGTTTAACTTTCCTACAATTAAAATCATCCTTAATTAACACAGTAGTTGCAGCCATTATGCAAATAAACGCTTATTTACAGTATATAATCACTGGGGCGCACCCGCGGAGGAAGTCCACCGGTGTAGCCCCTTCAAAACTTCCTAACACAACGTATATTCGTCCATTTTCTCAATAAAACTATAATTGTTTAACAGAGAAATGATTTAATGTAACATGAAAATTTGGGTTGGGGAAAAGGAAAAAGGGCCCGCGAGTTTTTAATTGATTCTTGTAGTACTCGGCGAACGAAATCGATTAGTGAAGGAATTTTCAAAATCAGCGCAGGCAAACATGGGGAAAATCGCATTTTCTTGTACCGGTTCAAAATGGGGAAGGAAAAAGGGCCCGCAAGGTTTTGACTGATTCTTGTAATGCTCTACGAGAGAAATCGATTGGTGAAGAATTTCTGAAATCAGAGCTGACAAACATGAAAAATATCGTAAATGAATTTTCAAAATTACGTAGCAAGCACAGGGAATGGAATCAAACATTCAACAATTTGTTATCATTGTTAGACTGCGTATTGTGTATGATTTTCAAAAGAAGAAATAAAACTTCTTATCTCATTCTCCTTTTCGTTATCAGCGAGTCTCTCCGGTGTCTCTGACCCTTTCATTTTCTATCTTGTCAACCAAAGTTCTATATGCATGCTTTGTGCCTAGACGTCGTTTTATATAGTAATAAAGCTATTGTACAGAACAGCAGCATTCTTTCAACTTCCGCGTTTTAATTGTTGTCAGTGTAAGCCCGCGAACTAGCAAAGTAGACAATTGTCATTGAAGATAACAATAAAGTTTATAAAGGACGCCGATTGTAGTTAAGTAATACCAGTTCATTCTTAAACAATACATTATTAGGTAATAGTTCAGCGAAATATTGAGAACTGTAACGTTACTTGCTTTCTTCTTGCAAGATGGATCGGTGAACTGAAATTGAAGGCATTCGAGATTCGAATTTTCTTGAAATATTTGATTCAGAGGAATATCAGTTCGTTTACTTCAGAAGTTTACGCTAATTCCTTCACCTGAGGACGTATATAAGTTTTATTGTTCTCGATGTAAATAAACGTGCTACGTTGAAAAAATATCAAGCTACAAGATGGGCTTCAGGTACATATGTTCCTAGAAAAAATGCACCGAAAAAGCCGGTAAATGCAGTGAATGTGCTAGAGGAAGAAAACAAAGATGCAGAACGAATGTCGAGAAAACTACAACCCACTTCAGAACACTTTTTTTGAACATATGGAATCAAATTTTTCTCAAGTTCCTCATTTGATATTCCTGTGGATCCAATCGCCTTCATTTTCACGAACTAAAATCAGTGAAGAAACCAGCATATCCGAAAAAAGTGTTACATACTGCACAAATTTTCTGAGGGAGTTCTGTCACACAGTTAATCAGAAGAAGCGAAAATTAAAAGGAAACATCGAGATTGACGAACTCCATCTCTTCACGCGTAAGGAAAAAAGGAAGAATCTTACCAGGACAAGCGTTATGGGCAGTTGGTGGTGTAGAAGTTGAGACTGGTTATTGTTTCATCGAAGTTACTAGGAGTCGAGATACCAAAACTTTGGAGCAGAAAACGTTGAAGAAGGTTCCACAGTAATCACGGATTGTTGGTCGGGTTATCGCAACATTAAAACGAATTGTAAAGTGAAGCACTACACCATCAATCATTCCAGAAGTTTCCCACGTATTTTGAATATTATTAACAAGACAACAGGAAGCTGTACAACGAAAATAATCACCACAAATCATTGTGAGAGAATGTCACGCGAGTTGCGTCGCTACATGAAGTGTATTTGAAAATACATTAACTCTAAAGGCGAGCACATAGAATTCGCTCCTTCATTTGCTGATCAATTTATTTATTTTCATAACGTATTGCATCATGTTACGTACACAAAACACGGCAAACAACGATCAGATGTGTCAGCAAGATTTCAACGTGTTCTTGAAGATATCCGAAGCGTGTATCCAGGTTTACGTGGCAAACGAAACAAACGCACTCCAAAAATATTATTGAAACGCTTTTGACAGTTGTCGAGGAGCTGCGACAGCTCAGTGAGACGGATACAGAGTTATGCACGACAAATACATCACAAATATGACTCTAACCTGTTAATATGTTGGATAAGAAAACATACATTAGACGCACACTTTCTCGAAAATTGTCTTCAATCTATGTGTGTGAACCTGGCAGAACCCATTTTCGGAAATTGAAAATAAAACATGTAGATCGTTTGTTCATCGTTTGTTCACGATTGTTCACATAAAAGTTTCGTTTGTTCACGTTTTATAAACAATTTATACGAAAAACAAAATAAGCGGTGCCAACTTCACGCAGCAGAACCCATTTCCAGAAATCGAAAATAAACCATGCAGATCGTTTGTTCATCGTTTGTTCACGAATGTTCACATAAAATTTTCGTTTGTTCACGATTTATAAACAATTTATACGAAAAAATTTGCAGTGCCAACTTCACGCAGCAGAACCAATTTTCAGAAATCGAAAATAAGCCATGCAGATCGTTTGTTCAGGACTGTTCACATAAAATTTTCGTTTGTTCACGATTTATAAACAATTTATACGAAAAAAAAGGGCGGTGCCAACTTCACGTACCTGAAAATTATTGGAAATCGAAAATCAACTATGCAGATGGTTTGTTCATCGTTTGTTCACGATTGCTAACATAAAATTTTCGTTTGTTCACGATTTACAAACAATGTATACGAAAAACAAAATAGGCAGTGCCAACTTCACGCAGCAGAACCCATTTTCAGAAATCGAAAATAAACTACGCATATCGTTTGTTCATCGTTTGTTCAAGATTGTGAACATAAAATTTACGTTTGTTCACGAATTCGAAACAATTTATACGAAAAACAAAATGGGCGGTGACAACTTCACGTACCTGAAAATTATTGGAAATCGAAAATAAACCATGCACATCGTTTGTTCATCGTTTCTTCACGATTGTTCACATAACAATTTCGTTTGCTCACGATTTATAAACAATTTATACGTAAAACAAAATGGGCGGTGCCAACTTCACGCAGCAGAACCCATTTTCAGAAATCGAAAATAAACCATGCAGATCGTTTGTTCATCGTTTGTTCACGAATGTTCACATAAAATTTTCGTTTGTTCACGATTTATAAACAATTTATACGAAAAAATTTGCAGTGCCAACTTCACGCAGCAGAACCAATTTTCAGAAATCGAAAATAAGCCATGCAGATCGTTTGTTCAGGACTGTTCACATAAAATTTTCGTTTGTTCACGATTTGTAAACAATTTATACGAAAAACAAAATGGGCGGTGCCAACTTCACGTAACTGAAAATTATTGGAAATCGAAAATAAACCATGGAGATCGTTTTTTCATCGTTTGTTCACGATTGTTACAAAAAATGTTCGTTTCTTCTAGATTCATAAACAATTTATACGAGAAACAAAATGGGCGGTGCCAACTTCACGTACCTGAAAATTATTGGAAATAAAAAAAAAAAAACATTCAGATCGTTTGTTCATCGTTTGTTCACGATTGTTCACATAAAATATTCGTTTGTTCACGTTTTATAAATAATTTATACGAAAAACAAAATGGGTAGTGCCAACTTCACGCACGAGAACCCATTTTCAGAAATCGAAAATAAACTATGCAGATCGTTTGTTCATCGTTCGTTCACGATTGTTCACATAAAATTTTCGTTTGTTCACGATTTATAAACAATTTATACGAAAAACAAAATTGGCGGTGCCAACTTCACATACCTGAAAATTATTGGAAATCAAAAATAAACCATGCAGATCGTTTGTTCATCCTTCGTTCACGATTTTTCACATCAAATTTTCGTTTGTTCACGATTTATAAACAATTTATACCAAAAAGAGAATGGATAGTAACATCTTCACGTACCTTGAAATATAGTGAATGTTGCAAATAAAGTCTCCAGGAGAATTTAAAATTTAATATATATATAAACCTTGACAAACGATGTTATATTCCGGTTTTGACGGGAAGTTTGGTGTAGCCACATATGAGCAGAAGCATGAGGCTTAGTTACGCATCTGTATTAAGTTGAGGAAGCCATGGCCAATTGGAAGACAGGGAAAAGAGTGTGTTAAGAACGTATACAAACGAATCATCTTTAAGAAGGAAAAATGAAACAACTTTCTTAGTTCTTGTGAATCCATATATTTATTACATCATTTAGTCCTGTTAAAATTTATTTGAGAAAATAAAAACAAAAATCACCATGTGGCAAATATGAGATGCATTTGATAAGCTAAAAGAACGTGCTTGAAGTTGGCCTCCCCACTACTCTCAAACTACGCCAAAATGTCGCACATCGTTAGTGTATCGTTAATGCACGTCAGTGCAAGAACTATTATTAGTGCTATCGCACTTTACGAGTTATTGCAGTTTTTTTTTATTTAAGGTTGAACACCCATCAATATGCAGACAGATCTGCACCAAACCTATCACATCGTTAGTGCATCATTATTATACTAAAATGCACTATAATCACTAACGGTATTGTTACCATATTTTGGGATGTATTTAAGATTTGGGGTTAAAGATATGAAATATCACATTCCATACAAATTAACGTAGAAGCATGGAGTTAACGGCAATCGTCAGTGTATCATTAGTGCACTTAAACGCACTAAGAACTAATGTTTTTTTTACCATATTTTGGGATATATTCAAGATTTGGAGGAGGGATATGAAATATCACATTCCATACAAATATACGTAGGAACTTGGGGTTAACAGCAACCGTTAGTTCATGGTTAGTATATGCACTAAGCACTAACGTTAGTGTTATCACATTTTGGGATTTATTCCAGAGTTTTGGTGGGGGTACAACTTTAGAAATATTATAATAGGATAACATAGATAACAGCCATTAACCCCATGTTTCTACATCAATTTGTATGGAATTTAATATTTCTGAAGTTGACTCCCACCAAAAATCTCAAATAAATCCCAAAATATGGTAACATTATCGTTAGTTCTTAGTGCGTTTTAGTGCAATAATGATGCACTAAAAGTGTGATAAGTTTGGTGAAAATCTGTCTTCATAACGATGGCCGGGAGAATAATTTAATATGAAGTTAGGCCTCGCACCAAAATCTTCAATAACTCGTAAAGTTGATAGCACTAACGTTAGTTCTTAGTGCACTAACGATGCACTAACGATGTGCGACGTTTGGTGTAATTTGGGAGAAGTGAGGGGGCCAACTTCAGGCAGGTCTTAAAAGATTATTCTTCCTAGTTAACGTCAATAAATTACTTTAACCATTGTTGGTATTATTATTATTATTATTATTATTATTATTATTATTATTATTATTATTATTATTATTATTATTATTATTATAGTACTACTAGTAGTAGTTGTTGGTTTTGGCTGTTGAGAGCAATGACAGGATTACTTCAGATTACAGTACAAATTGATAAACTACTGACACAGAGGTAAAAACATTTACGCAACATGCCAAAGTTTCTCCGGAAAGATTACAAGTTTGAAATTGCATGCAAACTGTAGCATTACAGGAAAACGGATTTCAAATTTGAAATCACCGATGACAATACATACAATAAACAATGTAACACAAAAAGAGAAGGAAAGTATTACCTAGTGCAGATTCTTACGTTCTTTGTGCAAGAATTCGGTTAGAATTCTAATTGCACTGTAAGATAACTAACTTATTGAATTTCGAAGTGGAAAAGGGAAGTTATATTTAGGGATATAGGATTTAGATTTCTGGGCTTTCGGCTTCATTGGCCATTTAGCTCATTACGTAAGAAGGATGATGTCCCTCGACGAGCACATTATCCCGAGAAAGGGAAGGAAGAAAGGAATCTGTAAGTTAGGACTACCCCGGCATTTGCCTGGTGTGAATGAGGAAAACCCAGGAAACCCTCATTGTGGATTGCTGGCCTGGAGAAGCTTTTTCTACCGAGTGCCTCACCAGGAATCGAACCCGGGACCGCACGCATCGAAGACGAGAGCATTAGTGGCTACGCTACGCGGGTCTACTGGAAGTTATATTCGAAATAATAATAGCAATAATGAAAATATATCAGTATCCCCTAAAAATTATTTTAAATTGATTTGAGTTCAGCATCCTTCTCAGCAGCGAGGCTACGTGAGGTTTGGACTTGTGGCTTTACGTGGGATCCGAACTACATGAGCTACCGCCGGAAATCGAACACGGGTCTCCCATGCAAAAGGCACGTACGCTTACCGCTTAGCCATGAGGGAGCTCCGCAGTATAAGAAAGTGAACAAGATTACATTTGAGTATTATTGACAATTCAATACAATACACATTCGCCCTTCTCTGGAGCTCCTCGTGGCTATTCGGTTAGTACATGAGACTTTGGCGTGGGAGACCCGGATTCGTTTGCTGGAGGGAGCTTATGTGGTTGGGATCCCACATTAAGCTGTAGATCCAAGTCTCATATAGCCTCGATGCTGAAAGGGACAAAAAAGACAAAAAACGGCATGAGCGTGAGCCAGGAAGAACGCATTTTCGGAAATTCAAAATAAACCATGTAGATCGCTTGTTTATCGTTTGTTCACGATTGTTAACATAAAGTTCTTTTGTTTGTAGAGAAATTTTCTATGATCGAAATTCATTCAGCAAACTTTACGTACGGGGTATAGGCATAGCTGTTTGTCCTCGAAGCAGGCTCGCAACTAGAGGGAGGGCTAGGAGGAGCCTGGCCCGGACCTAAAGTTTTCGTAGCCCCTCCAAACCTCAACACAAAATAACAGTTTACTAACACAAAAACACAGTTTAGAAATTTGTAAGAGAATTTTTAATGACTTGGCCCCCCTAACATATTCCTGGCACCTCCAAACCTCTATAACTGGTTTCGGGCCTGCCTCGAAGAATTCTGTCTTAGCCGAAGAAAGCTTATTTCGTCTCGTAGGCTCTCTAACTGCAAAGAAGGACTGAAAAATACAACTTACCGACCCGCAGCTTAGATTAAAATATCTGACTTAGGAACGGCTTAATAAAGAGGGTAACCGAGGTAAAAATGGAGGAGGAAGTGTAAGTACACTAATTTTTAAATAACCTATTTTCAAATTTATATGTTGTTGTAAACTTTAAAGATATTAGGATAAGTAAAGATACGAATGTTAAGGAAAGAGATGCTTTAGTATTTCAGAATGGTTCTAAACTAAAATACCCCCCTTCCTTTATATAGCCGTGTTTATGTATAAACTGAGTTAGTCTACTATAAATTAAAATTTCTTTTACAGCGTAGATGTGGAGGAAAATTCAGAGAGTTAGCCGGGTTGAACGGAAAGCTAATGATTTTATATTAATAGAGAGTTATAAGAGAACAATTTTTGATGTAATTATAAAGATAAAGGAAAACTGAGTTAGACATTGGTAGCTTTATGCAGAGTCCTTTTTACACATATGGTTAGTGCCATACTAAAGAGTTCGACTAACAGATGTTTCATGCAGTAGTCAGACTTTAGTATGACGCTAATCACACGTCAAAACGACTGTGTATAAGGCTCTGGCTGACATGGAACTGTATTATGACGGACGTGCAGGGGTATAGCCATTTGGGGCCCATCGGACCAAGGCCCCCTAAATAATTTCCTAGGCCTCCAAATGGTCAGCTTTTAAAACATTGTCGTAAGATTATCTCACTTCGGTCATTTAAAAATAACAAAGTTTACATATATTTAGTTAATAATAATTTACAGTAAATTTTTTACCGATCCTTTTCGAACATGAACTTAGATATAGGTATTAATAAAATAATTATTGTGATTTTCAGTCATGAATAATAAATATTTTGGTCAGGAAATCAGCCTTATGTAGATAGGTTATGTGTACAGTGGACCACAGAAATTTTTGTGGTACAAAATCCGTTAAAGTATAGGAAAATTAGGGTTGGAGACGGAAAAAAATATTAGAAAGCAAATTTTCCTTTCAACACATTCTATGGACTCCCCTGATACTCCACACAAAAGTCCTAAAAAGTCCCACGTGGGCAACCGCCTGAAATTACGTCATCAATATGGTGGCCACGCAACTACGACTACTTATGCTTATGCGGTAATATCTCATCACGGAACTGAGATACAAACTTCGTTCAGGTGCCAAATTAAAGGTAAGGCATTGTATAAGCGATTTCAGCTAATGTCATTATTACGTGTTGCCGCCATTTTTAAATATGGCGGTTACTATCTTAAAAATTAATTTTCTCGGTTTCATTTTATTTGTTTTAAAGTACATTACTATGAAACTATCAGATATACGGAAAAACACCTCGAAATAAACGTTATAGAATGGAATCTCACCTTTCTAAAGATACTAATATTATTTCTGTATCTTAACAATTAAGCGAATTACTCTATTTTCTGTAGCGCAAGATGTTGAATTTTTAGCACTTAGATTACGCTAAACATGAGAGAATATTCTTACAATTAAAGAAGAAAAACGTTTGGAAAACAAACTTTTAACACATTTTCTTTAAACTACTTAGACTTCCGAGAGAATCGTTAAAAATAACACATGAGCAACCACCTGGAATGACGTCATCAACATGGCGACTATGCGAATACATTCATTTATGCTTATACGAAATATCTTGTCACAGAACAGATGTGAACGTCATTCTGGTGCCAAGTTAAAGGTACATGATTCTAATGATCTCAGTAAATTTCGTTTTTACGTGTTACCGCCATTTTTAAATATGTCGGGTTTTATCTTCATCACTTAGATTACGCTAAACATATGCAAATACTTTTAAAGACGGAAAACTTTTGGAAAGGTAATTGGCATTTCAATAATTCTTTTGTGCGTATGCAACTCCATAAAAACTTGCCAAAAATAGAAATGGGCAGTGGCATAAGATGACATTATCAATATGGCGGCCAAGCGATGGCGACAAAAATCTTCTATGTAAATTTAAACAGGCATTTTATATTATAATAGGGTTGCATGTTTAGCGTAATCTAAGTGCTAAAAATTCAACACCTTGCGCTACAGAAAATGGAGTAATTCGCTTAATTGTTAAGATACAGAAATAATATTGCTATCTTTAGAAAGGTGAGAGTCCATTCTATAACGTTTATTTCGAGGTGTTTTTCCGTATATTTGATAGCTTCATAGTAATGTACTTTAACCCTTATCCGGGCAACCGGGGCCTCCCAGGCCCAGTAGCTTATTTTGTTTTTTTAATTTCTCAATAACCATAAATAAGTCGATGACATAAAATTCTGAATTATTCTATCTTTAGTCGAAGTTAACGTAATGAACATATCGAGTTGGTAAGGCTAATACAGTTGGTAAGGTCCCAGTTGCCGTCTACATTACAAAATAGCTTGCCCGGATAAGGGTTAAAACAAATAAAATGAAACGGAGAAAATCTCCATTTGTATCTCAGTTCCGTGATGAGATATTACCGCATAAGCATAAGTAGTCGTAGTTGCGTGGCCACCATATTGATGACGTAATTTCAGGCGGTTGCCCACGTGGGACTTTTTAGGACTTTTGTGTGGAGTATCAGGGGAGTCCATAGAATGTGTTGAAAGGAAAATTTGCTTACTAATATTTTTTTTCCGTCTTCAACCCTAATTTTCCTATACATTAACGGATTTTGTATCTCAAGAATTTCTGTGGCCCACTGTACACAGAACCTATCTACATAAGGCTGATTTTCTTTGAAATTTTACTCAATTTCTCTAAGATTTCCTGACCAAAATATGTATTATTCATGACTGAAAATCACAATAATTATTTTATTAATACCTATATCTAAGTTCATGTTCGAAAAGGATCGGTAAAAAATTTACTGTAAATTATTATTAACTAAATATATGTAAACTTTGTTATTTTTAAATGACCGAAGTGAGATAATCTTACGACGATGTTTTAAAAGCTGACCATTTGGAGGCCTAGGAAATTATTTAGGGGGCCTTGGTCCGATGGGCCCCAAATGGCTATACCCCTGTACGTCCGTCATAATACAGTTCCATGTCAGCCAGAGCCTTATACACAGTCGTTTTGACGTGTGATTAGCGTCATACTAAAGTCTGACTACTGCATGAAACATCTGTTAGTCGAACTCTTTAGTATGGCACTAACCATATGTGTAAAAAGGACTCTGCATAAAGCTACCAATGTCTAACTCAGTTTTCCTTTATCTTTATAATTACATCAAAAATTGTTCTCTTATAACTCTCTGTTAATATAAAATCATTAGCTTTCCGTTCAACCCGGCTAACTCTCTGAATTTTCCTCCACATCTACGCTGTAAAAGAAATTTTAATTTATAGTAGACTAACTCAGTTTATACATAAACACGGCTATATAAAGGAAGGGGGGTATTTTAGTTTAGAACCATTCTGAAATACTAAAGCATCTCTTTCCTTAACATTCGTATCTTTACTTATCCTAATATCTTTAAAGTTTACAACAACATATAAATTTGAAAATAGGTTATTTAAAAATTAGTGTACTTACACTTCCTCCTCCATTTTTACCTCGGTTACCCTCTTTATTAAGCCGTTCCTAAGTCAGATATTTTAATCTAAGCTGCGGGTCGGTAAGTTGTATTTTTCAGTCCTTCTTTGCAGTTAGAGAGCCTACGAGACGAAATAAGCTTTCTTCGGCTAAGACAGAATTCTTCGAGGCAGGCCCGAAACCAGTTATAGAGGTTTGGAGGTGCCAGGAATATGTTAGGGGGGCCAAGTCATTAAAAATTCTCTTACAAATTTCTAAACTGTGTTTTTGTGTTAGTAAACTGTTATTTTGTGTTGAGGTTTGGAGGGGCTACGAAAACTTTAGGTCCGGGCCAGGCTCCTCCTAGCCCTCCCTCTAGTTGCGAGCCTGCTTCGAGGACAAACAGCTATGCCTATACCCCGTACGTAAAGTTTGCTGAATGAATTTCGATCATAGAAAATTTCTCTACAAACAAAAGAACTTTATGTTAACAATCGTGAACAAACGATAAACAAGCGATCTACATGGTTTATTTTGAATTTCCGAAAATGCGTTCTTCCTGGCTCACGCTCATGCCGTTTTTTGTCTTTTTTGTCCCTTTCAGCATCGAGGCTATATGAGACTTGGATCTACAGCTTAATGTGGGATCCCAACCACATAAGCTCCCTCCAGCAAACGAATCCGGGTCTCCCACGCCAAAGTCTCATGTACTAACCGAATAGCCACGAGGAGCTCCAGAGAAGGGCGAATGTGTATTGTATTGAATTGTCAATAATACTCAAATGTAATCTTGTTCACTTTCTTATACTGCGGAGCTCCCTCATGGCTAAGCGGTAAGCGTACGTGCCTTTTGCATGGGAGACCCGTGTTCGATTTCCGGCGGTAGCTCATGTAGTTCGGATCCCACGTAAAGCCACAAGTCCAAACCTCACGTAGCCTCGCTGCTGAGAAGGATGCTGAACTCAAATCAATTTAAAATAATTTTTAGGGGATACTGATATATTTTCATTATTGCTATTATTATTTCGAATATAACTTCCAGTAGACCCGCGTAGCGTAGCCACTAATGCTCTCGTCTTCGATGCGTGCGGTCCCGGGTTCGATTCCTGGTGAGGCACTCGGTAGAAAAAGCTTCTCCAGGCCAGCAATCCACAATGAGGGTTTCCTGGGTTTTCCTCATTCACACCAGGCAAATGCCGGGGTAGTCCTAACTTACAGATTCCTTTCTTCCTTCCCTTTCTCGGGATAATGTGCTCGTCGAGGGACATCATCCTTCTTACGTAATGAGCTAAATGGCCAATGAAGCCGAAAGCCCAGAAATCTAAATCCTATATCCCTAAATATAACTTCCCTTTTCCACTTCGAAATTCAATAAGTTAGTTATCTTACAGTGCAATTAGAATTCTAACCGAATTCTTGCACAAAGAACGTAAGAATCTGCACTAGGTAATACTTTCCTTCTCTTTTTGTGTTACATTGTTTATTGTATGTATTGTCATCGGTGATTTCAAATTTGAAATCCGTTTTCCTGTAATGCTACAGTTTGCATGCAATTTCAAACTTGTAATCTTTCCGGAGAAACTTTGGCATGTTGCGTAAATGTTTTTACCTCTGTGTCAGTAGTTTATCAATTTGTACTGTAATCTGAAGTAATCCTGTCATTGCTCTCAACAGCCAAAACCAACAACTACTACTAGTAGTACTATAATAATAATAATAATAATAATAATAATAATAATAATAATAATACCAACAATGGTTAAAGTAATTTATTGACGTTAACTAGGAAGAATAATCTTTTAAGACCTGCCTGAAGTTGGCCCCCTCACTTCTCCCAAATTACACCAAACGTAGCACATCGTTAGTGCACTAAGAACTAACGTTAGTGCTATCGATTTTACGAGTTATTGAAGATTTTGGTGCGAGGCCTAACTTCATATTAAATTATTCTCCCGGCCATCGTTATGAAGTCAGATTTTCACCAAACTTATCACACTGTTAGTGCATCATTAGTGCACTAAAACGCACTAAGAACTAACGTTAATGTTACCATATTTTGGGATTTATTTGAGATTTTTGGTGGGGGTCAACTTCAGAAATATTAAATTCCATACAAATTGATGTAGAAACATGGGGTTAATGTCAACTGTTAGACCATCGTTAGTACACTTAAACGCACTAAACACTGTTAGTGTTACCACATTTTGGATTTTTTGCATGATTTTGGGTGGGGCCCAACTTCAGAATTATCAATTCCATACAAACTGTTAGTGTTTTCTAGAAGCACTAACAGTAAGAATGCAATAACGAATTGCACTAAATTTTTCGTTATCGCTTGAAGTGGGACAAGTTCAAGCTGACCACCAAAAATATTTTACTTGTAGCACCTACACTAATGAAGCACTAACGTTAGGGGTTGGTGCACAAAGAAGCACTAACGATTGCACCAGAAGAGATCATTATTGTCTTGAATTTTGCGAAAATTTGATGCAGTGAAAAATTCTCCATATATTTCTTATGTGAGTTTCGTGACATGTAATTCGTCATAACTAAACTAATAGTGAAGAATTAACGAACTTTAGTGTTTTCTAGGAGCACTATTTCCTTTAGTACTTAAAGTTGGAGCCAAGTTCACGCTGGCCCTCAAAGGTTTTCTAACTGTAACTGTTAGCACTTACACCAATCAAGTACTAGCGTTAGGTGCTGGCGCAGTAAGAAGCACTAAGGATGCATTAACGAATGGCACTATTTTTTTCGTTAGTGCTTGAAGTAGCTGGGCCAGCGTAAACTTGGCCTCCCAAAAGGTTTCTATTTGTAACACGTACACTAATGAAGAACTAACTTTAGTCGTTGATGCACTAAGAAACACTAACGATTCACTAACGATTGACATTAAATTTATCGTTAGTGCATCATGTGGGAGGCCAAGTTCGTGGACGTCGTTAGTACTTCATTAGTCTAGGTGCTACCAGTAAAAATCTTTTGTGGGAACAAGTTCACGCTGGCCCAGCCACTTAAAGCACTAGCGAAAAAATTAGTGCCATTCGTTAATGCATCGTTAGTGCTCCTAGATATCACTAGAAGTTTTGATAGTGCTTCACTATTAATGCAGTTATGGCCAATTACATATCATGAAACTCACAAAAGAAATTCATGGGATATTTTTCATTGCGTCAAATTTCCGCCAAATTCAAAAGCTCTAACGACCTCTTCTAGTGCATCGTTAGTACTTCTTTGTGCACCAACTCCTAACGTTAGTGTTTTATTAGTGTAGGTGCTACAAGGAAAATATCTTTGGTGGTCAGCGTGAACCCGATCTCCACTTCAAGCATTCACGAAAAAATTAATGCTATTCATTAGTATAAAAAATTAGTGCTATTATATATCGTTAGTATAACAGTTTGTATGGAATTTGATATTTCTGAAGTTCTACCCCCACCAAAACTCTGGAATAAATCCCAAAATGTGATAACACTAACGTTAGTGCTTAGTGCGTGTACTAACCATGAACTAACGGTTCCTGTTAACCCCGAGTTCCTACGTAGATTTGTATGGAATGTGATATTTCATATCCCTCCTCCAAATCTTAAATAAATCCCAAAATATGGTAACAAAAACGTTAGGTTTTAGTGCGTTTAACTGCACTAATGATACACTGACGATTGCCGTTAACTCCATGTTTCTACGTTAATTTGTATGTAATGTGATATTTCATATCCCTCACCCCAAATCTTAAATACATCCCAAAATATGGTAACAATACCGCTAGTGCTTAGTGCGTTTTAGTATAATAATGATGCACTAACGATGTGATAGGCTTGGTGCAGATCTGTCTGCATATTGATGGGTATTCAACCTTAAATAAAAAAAACTGCAATAACTCGTAAAGTGCGATAGCACTAATAATAGTTCTTGCACTGACGTGCATTAACGATACACTAACGATGTGCGACATTTGGCGTAGTTTGAGAGAAGTGGGGAGGCCAACTTCAGGCACGTTCTTTTAGCTTATCAAATGCATCTCATATTTGCCACATGGTGATTTTTGTTTTTATTTTCTCAAATAAATTTTAACAGGACTAAATGATGTAATAAATATATGGATTCACAAGAACTAAGAAAGTTGTTTCATTTTTCCTTCTTAAAGATGATTCGTTTGTATACGTTCTTAACACACTCTTTTCCCTGTCTTCCAATTGGACCATGGCTTCCTCAACTTAATACAGATGCGTAACTAAGCCTCATGCTTCTGCTCATATGTGGCTACACCAAACTTCCCGTCAAAACCGGAATATAACATCGTTTGTCAAGGTTTATATATATATTAAATTTTAAATTCTCCTGGAGACTTTATTTGCAACATTCACTATATTTCAAGGTACGTGAAGATGTTACTATCCATTCTCTTTTTGGTATAAATTGTTTATAAATCGTGAACAAACGAAAATTTGATGTGAAAAATCGTGAACGAAGGATGAACAAACGATCTGCATGGTTTATTTTTGATTTCCAATAATTTTCAGGTACGTGAAGTTGGCACCGCCAATTTTGTTTTTCGCATAAATTGTTTATAAATCGTGAACAAACGAAAATTTTATGTGAACAATGGAGAACAAACGATGAACAAACAATCTTCATACTTTATTTTCGATTTCTGAAAATGGATTCTGCTGCGTGAAGTTGGCACCGCCCATTTTGTTTTCGTATAAATTGTTTGTAAATCGTGAACAAACGAAAATGTTTTGTGAACAATCGTGAACAAACGATAAACAAACGATCTGCATGGTTTATTTTCGATTTCCAATAATTTCTAGGTACGTGAAGATGCTACTATCCACTCTCTTTTTGGTATAAATTGTTTATAAATCGTGAACAAACGACAATTTTATGTGAACAATCATGAACAGTCGATGAACAAACGATCTGCAAGGTTTATTTTCGATTCCCAATAGTTTTCAGATACGTGGAGTTGGCACCGCCCATTTTTTTTTCGGATAAATTGTTTATAAAACGCGAACAAAAGAAAATTTTATGTGAACAATCGTGAACAAACGATGAACAAACGATCTGCATGGTTTATTTTCGATTTCTGAAAATGGATTCTGCTGCGTGAAGTTGGCACCGCCCATTTTGTTTTACGTATAAATTGCTTGTAAATCGTGAACAAACGAAAATTTTTGTCAACAATCGTGAACAAACGATGAACAAACAATCTGCATAGTTTATTTTCGATTTCTGAAAATGGCTTCTGCTGCGTGAAGTTGTCACCGCCCATTCTGTTTTTCGTATAAATTGTTTATAAAACGAGAACAAACGAAAATTTTATGTGAACAATCGTGAACAAACGATGAACAAACCATCTGCATGGTTTATTTTCGATTTCTGAAAATGGCTTCTGCTGTGTGAAGTTGTCACCGCCCATTTTGTTTTTCGTATAAATTGTTTATAAATCGTGAACAAACGAAAATTTTATGAGAACAATCGTGAAGAAACGATGAACAAACTATCTGCATGGTATATTTTCGATTTCCAATATTTTCAGGTAGGTGAAGTTGTCACCGCCCATTTTGTTTTTCGTATAAATTGTTTATAAAACGAGAACAAACGAAAAGTTTATGTGAACAATCGTGAACAAACGATGAACAAACGATCTGCATGGTTTATTTTCGATTTCTGAAAATGGGTTCTGCTGCGTGAAGTTGGCACCGCCCATTTTGTTTTTCGTATAAATTGTTTATAAATCGTGAACAAACGAATATTTTATGTGAACAGTCGTAAACAAACGATGAACAAACGATCTGCATGGTTTATTTTCGATTTCTGAAAATGGGTTCTGCTGCGTGAAGTTGTCACCGCCCATTCTTTTTTTCGTATAAATTGTTTATAAAACGAGAACAAACGAAAATTTTATGTGAACAATCGTGAACAAACGATGAACAAACCATCTGCATGGTTTATTTTCGATTTCTGAAAATGGCTTCTGCTGTGTGAAGTTGGCTTCGCCCATTTTGTTTTTCGTATAAATTGTTTATAAATCGTGAACAAACGAAAATTTTATGAGAACAATCGTAAACAAACGATGAACAAACGATCTGAATGGTATATTTTCGATTTCCAATATTTTCAGGTAGGTGAAGTTGTCACCGCCCATTCTGTTTTTCGTATAAATTGTTTATAAAACGAGAACAAACGAAAAGTTTATGTGAACAATCGTGAACAAACGATGAACAAACGATCTCCATGGTTTATTTTCGATTTCTGAAAATGGGTTCTGCTGCGTGAAGTTGGCACCGCCCATTCTTTTTTTCGTATAAATTGTTTATAAAACGAGAACAAACGAAAATTTTATGTGAACAATCGTGAACAAACGATGAACAAACCATCTGCATGGTTTATTTTCGATTTCTGAAAATGGCTTCTGCTGTGTGAAGTTGGCTTCGCCCAGTCTTTTTTTCGTATAAATTGTTTATAAAACGAGAACAAACGAAAATTTTATGTGAACAATCGTGAACAAACGGTGAACAAACGATCTGCATAGTTTATTTTCGATTTCTGAAAATGGGTTCTGCTGTGTGAAGTTGGCACCGCCCATTTTGTTTTTCGTATAAATTGTTTATAAATCGTGAACAAACGAAAATTTGTTGTGAATAATCGTGAACAAACGATGAACAAACGATCTACATGTTTTATTTTCAATTTCCGAAAATGAGTTCTGCCAGGTTCACACACATCTTCAATCTTTAGAGTTAGTTGAGCGTGTTCAGCAGCGCATCAAAGATCAGCAGTAAATTCGGTACAATGATCCAAATGTTCACAATAATAACCATGCACATGGTGATCTGAAATTCCTATTTCCTTCGTTTGTTATTGCCTACACAAATGGCGTCGCAACTGCCTCATCAACGCAATAAGTCTGGCTTTATTTGGCAATGAACAGTACTTGCACTTTTTCAGATCACTTTCAATTAAACGTATCTGGAAAAACAGAGAAGACATTTACAACAAAGCACCGCAATTTGACATTTCAAATGAAGAAGAACTTCTACGAAAAATATTCAACACTGCAGAGACAGTGACGTCAAATCATAAGAGCACATTTTTGGATGCCTTTGGGTGCAAACACACACATGCACATGATAGCCCTGTCGTTAAATCGAGCTATTTGGTGTTATAGTCCAAAACATGTCTCTCAGAAAAATAAGAAACGCAAAAAACGATAAGCACGCCATAGCAACGGTGATGAGAAGTTTTCCAGCCTTCACGTCTTACAATCCAGATGAGAATTTACATGAACCGCTTCGGCTCTTACTATCTGGAGGCCACTTTGAACCATTGTTTAAAACAGCAATTTATGATTTAAACATGCAGAAAGTAATCACTGTAATTGTTCGTAATTCTGTATGGAAACAGTGTGTTCATGAGGAAGAAATGAATAAAAAATTTAAAAAATTTAAAAAAAGAGTGAATGCATGTGTGAGGAATGCTGCTAGAAAAGCAAGACTAGCTCGTGAGAGTAATGCTCCCGGAAGTAGAAACGAGAAACACAGTTCTGATTGGTTGGCGTTATCCACTTCTTGCCACGTTGCATTAAAATAACAGAAATCAAATGCTTGCTGCTGTCGGCCTTAGTGATCACGATTTATAAATAATTTATACGAAAAACAAAATGGGCGGTGCCAACTTCACGCACCAGAAGCCATTTTCAGAAATCGAAAATAAACCATGCAGATCGTAGTTGCGCCTGAGTTTTCGTCGAGGCAACACGTCCTGTGTTGCTCGCGCCTTGGTGCTGATTCTGCCAGTAGTGATATATTTTTTTTTTTTTGTGCGAGTTTTTGCTGTGCTTTTTGGACTTGAGCAGAGTGAGCTTACCACTTGATTTGGGTGATTTCTCCCCGTTTTTGTTAAGTGAAGTGCAAGATTACGACTGATTACGATGGCCAATATTAGGCTTAACACTCTTCGCATTAGTTTTCAACCTGTCTCCAAAGTTCCCAATTCGATTTCGCTCCATGAGTGGATACGAACCACCTTTGAGCTTGCACAAGATGCAGTATTAAGTATTGAACTAGACTTTCCACGTAAACTTCTATATATCAAATTAATTACTCAACAGCTCTGTGAACAGATCATTACTAAATTTGACAATAAAGTAACATATGTAGATGCAGAAGGTACTTACGACCTTCCGCTTGACTCGGCTTCTCATACAATTAAATTGGTACGTATCCACGTGGTACCTATGGAAATTTCTGATAACCAAGTGAAACAAGTGCTTCAAGTTTATGGTGAAATTCTCAGTGACGAACTTTATACTGATGGTCATTATTATAAAGTACGTACTGGCCGCAAAGTTGTGAAAATGATTTTAAAAAAGAATATCCCTTCCTATATTACTCTCAGTTCTCTTCGTTGTTGGGTGACGTATCCCGGATAGACAAAAACTTGTGCGAGGTGTGACAGTGAAACGCATTTGGTGTCCCAGTGTGATCGCCGAACATTTAGTGCCCGTTTAGATCATCGGTCCAGTGATCCTTCTGGATTTTCTTCTTTGGGTAGCCGAATTGCTCGACCTATCCTACAACTGAAGGATGCTCCTGCTATTCACAACTATAGTGTGTTTCCGGTTTTGCCGACAAAAAGCGGGCCCGCTACTACTGCCATGCCGACAACTCTGGATGACTCTACCCCGCCAGCCCCCTGCGAGGCGCTTCTGTGTCCCGACCAAGTGATACATCCTCACAGGTCCCGTTTCATGAAGAGGGTATGACCAGCCAAATTCTTCCTGAGGTTAAATCCGACGCAAATAAGGTAGGTGACTTATCTGATAAGACTGAGTGTCCCGGACCACAGCCAATGACTTTCGATACTTCAGCACCTGCTCGGCCTGAACCTGTTGTTAGTGATTTCCTTGACACGGTGCCTCCTCTCTCCGATGTGCTCGACTCGACTGGTAGTGGTTCCCCAGTTACGCCTACATCCAGTGTTGATGACACTCCTGAACCCCCTATTAGTGAACAACTGAAAAAGAAGAAACGTTCCAGTCACGAGGTGAATACTGGGAAAGTTCTGAAAGTGACCGGGAAGACCTATGATTCGACCAGTAGATTAACCCGCACTAGATTACGACAGATGTCTCAATTAGATGCTACTACATGTAATGATGGGGAGGTTGTCCCCGAGACTTTGGACAGACCCGCTACGCAGTGAGAATATGCTAGTGGTCTGTTTGGGACTTTTGTTTTTGTTAATATTGCATCTTTTTGCTGCTTTCCTTGGGCCTGCCGGTTTTTTTGTGTGTGCCTTTTCCTCCATACCAAGCCTTTCCTTGCAGCTCTTAATGTACACTTTTAAAATAGGAACGATCAATTTTAATGGTCTAACATCTCCTACCAAGCAAAGTGCTGTTTTGGATTTCATTAAATGTTATTCTCTTGATATACTGTTTGCTCAGGAAGTGACCTTGACCGACCTTCAAGGCCTTTATCAGCACACCTTTTTTTCTAACGAAACTGTTAACGGCACGGGTACTGCACTTATATTTCGTAATGATATAGAATTTGAACAGTTATACAAACATCCCACCGGCCGGATTATTACTGGAAATGTGGCCAATATCCGGTTTTGCAACTCGTATGCCCCTGCAGGTTCACACAGACGGCGTGAACGTCATAATTTCTTTAATTCCGAGGTAGCCACCGCCTTAGATGACAGTTCTCGTTTGATTATATGGGGTGGAGATCATAACAGTATAGTTTCCGCTCAAGATTCCACTTCTACTTCGAACTTCTGCCCTACTTTATTACAGGTTATTAACCAATTTAATTTATGCGATGTCTGGCGTCATTTTCATCCCCACAATCCTGGACACACCTTTTTCTACGCCACTGGATCTTCACGCCTCGATTCCTTTTATATCTCACGGTCATTACTTCCACATGTGCAATCTGTGGAAAGGATTCCTGTTTGTTTTTCGGATCACATGGGGCTAGTTATGACTATCCAGCTACCGCTTCAAAAGCTTCTGAACCATAATAGCTTATGGCACCTAAATACCGGCATCCTTTCTGAGCCAGAATTCCAGCAGTTGCTACGCCAACGCTGGAGAGAAATTAATCAGCAACTTTTGCGACGGAACAATATTATCCAATGGTGGGAACAACGGGGCAAACCAGCTTTGAAACAAATCTGTAAAGAATACAGCAGAGAACGGTCACAGCGATTCCATGAACAATATAATTACTACTCTCAGCTTCTACGCGACTATCATACGGCATTCCTTAACGGTGAACCTGTACTTCCACAAATTAAACAGGTAAAGGCTTTCTTGTTAACATTACACCGCAAAAGACTCCACGGTATTACTGTTCGCAGCAAAATCTCATCAATGTCACCCACTGAGCCTCCGAGTCTTGTACATATCAGTGCTGAACGTCGCAGAGGCAAGCAACAGATTATTCATAATATACTGGATGATAAAGGTGTTTCATATGAAGGAACTAATATTATTCCATACTTTGTGCGCTATTTTGCTGATTTATATCGCAATCATGATGTTCCAGCTAGTAATGACGGTGTTTTCGATACCTTGAACCCTCTCCCAGTTGAACTCCAAGCAGAGCTTGATGCTCCCTTTACTGAAGCAGAAATTCAGCATGCCCTCCACCAGGCAAAAAAGAATAAATCTAGTGGCATTGACTCCCTACCTTACAAATTTTACCAGACATTCCCAGATCTTTTCATTCCTTTTTTTACTGAACTTTTTAATGCCTTTCGTTCTAATTTACAAGTCGGCAAAACATTTACACACAGTATTATAGTGATCATTCCTAAGCAGCCCAAGAGCACCCGCATCAACCAATTTAGACCTATCAGTCTCGCATGTTGTGATTATAAACTTCTCGCAAAAGTTCTAGCAGCTCGGTTACGTAATACTTTAAGTTCCATTCTGTTACCTTAACAATTTGGTCACGATCAGCAGCATCCTACATATCTGGCTTTATCGAATATTAGGGACACGATTGCTTATTTTGAAAGTCGTCCGAAATTAACTGCAGCGCTTCGATAAACTAAGCCATCAGTACTTATTCACAGTTCTTGAGAAACTTCATTTCGGGCCAGTATTTTTAAATATGGTTAAGACGTTATACTCCCAGCGTACTGCCCAACTTAAACTGAACGGAGCCTTAACGCGGGTCTTTCCAATTAACCGGGGGCTTATTCAGGGCTGTCCCTTGTCCCCCATGCTTTACAGCATTGACGTTATGCCGGTTCTGCATAAGATCCGGAATGAAATGACGGGATTGTGTGTTCCTCCGGCTACTATTAAAGTTCAGAGCTTCATAGATGATATTTGCTTTTTCTTTCGCTCCCAGCGCGATTTAGATACTATCCTTACTAATCTCCAGATATTTAGTCAACTGTCTGGTGCAGAATTACATCCCACGAAAACCAAATTACTTGTTTTGAATGATACGTCTTCTGGCACTTTTGTCTCCCCCTTCCCTGTTGTTAACACTCATAAAATTCTCGGCATTACTTGGCATACCACTATAAAAGCATCTATTCAGGCAACATATGGAGGGGCTGTTTCTAAGGTCATTAACTTGCTTTATAAACACAAAGCTCGCAATCTTACAGTACATGAGCGAGCGACCTTCTTAAATATTTTTGCCTTCAGTCTATTGTACTATATAATGCAGATTTTTCAGCTTTCTGTCTCAGACGCTAACACACTTAACAAACATCTGTTTGCCTTTTTGTGGTATCAATCGACACTGCGAGTACATCGTCGAACTGTGAGTACGACCAAGCAAGTAGGAGGGTTAGGTATTAAAGACGTGGCTCTTCAAGGCCGTTGTCTACTACTACAACGCACGTGTCAGCTGTTAACTTCCTTTTCTGAGCCTTTCTCCGCGTGCCATATCATGCGTTGCCTTCGGCACGTGACTTTCAGTTCACCTGTTTCTATTCTGAACTGGTCCCAACCTTACCATTACCTGCGCACCGTCATTCTAGACATTTCGTATGCTCTTATCAGTCACACAGCTATTGAAGATATGACTGTGAAGAAATTGTATACTTATTATGCAAATTATCTCTATACCCCCCCCCTAAATGTGTTACTCGCCATCCCAATTGTTCTTGGGCGCAAATTTGGCATCATATTAATTCCTCTTTTTTACCTTCTGGAATGAGAGAGTTATGGTATAGCTTAGTGCATAATGTATTTCTTACTAACCATCGAGCATGGGAACTCGGTTTTCGACCAGATGCTCAATGTATCCGATGTGGACAAGCTGACACACTCATCCATCGCTTGCAAACATGTCCATCCATCCAGCATTTGTGGCGTAGCTATACACATATTATAGCACGAATACTTCGTGTTGATCAACGGATTATTAATAGTGAGCCGTTTTTTCTTTTGCCTGATTTCAAATACTTCCCACGTCCTAAACACAATATCATAATGTGGTTAACTATTCACACAGCGGCTATCCTACTTACCGAAAATGAGCTGGTGACACAAGCCATGTACATTTTTAGACTACAGTGCTCTTTAAAAACAATGCCTTCAGATCTACGCTTGCGTCATTTTGCTCACTACCCGACTGCTGTTTACTAATTTTTTTTTCCTCGTGTGTGTGTTTGTGTATATACTTCATGTGATTGATTTTCAATTGTATTGCAGTGGTATCCTTTTTGTAATTTGTGATTACTCTTTTATTCTTATTATATATACATATATGTAATGTAATTTCTCGCAATAAAACTGACTGTTAAAAAAAAGAGTGGGCTAGCGCTCTATGCTAGTAATAAAAGTCTCTTTTGGCGTGAGTTCAAACCCAGCCCGAGGAAAGTTTTTTAAACTTTTTTTTACATTTTTATAACACTTATTAAATTAAAATAATATGAAAATAATACTTAAAAGAGTGATTTATTTACTTTTGTGCAGATAAGTAGTTGTAGTACTTATGCCCTTGTACTCCATGATATAGGGCTTGTTTTGTTCCCCTTGTACTTCATGATATATATTTTCTGACCAACTTAAAACAACTGGCTAGGATAGCGCGTAAAACAGCTGGGTAGAGTAGCGCGCGGAAAAACGTACTTCCGGGAGTATTACTCTCCCGAGCGGGTCGTAGAAAAGCACCACGTCAGCGTCGTTGGGAGCGGAAACAGCTTCATAGCCGGCTAAGAGTGCTTAATAAATTTATAGCAATAACGTCCCAATTGTTTTACTTGTGCAAACTGTCGAATAATAATGCTTTCTGTGAAGTAGTTTTATTCCACCGTTACTTTCAGTTTGTTTTGAGTGACTTGAACCGCTGCGCAAAAATGCAATTTTCTCCATGTTTGCCTGCGCCGATTTTGAAAATTCCTTCACTAATCGATTTCGCTCGTCGAGTACTAAAAGAATTAGTTGAATTCTCGTGGGCCCCTTTTTTCTTCCCCATTTTGAACCGGTACATGAAAATGCAATTTTCTCCATGTTTGCCTGCGCTGATTTTGAAAATTCCTTCACTAATCGATTTCTCTCATCGAGAACTACAAGAATCAGTTAAAACCTCACGGGTCCTTTCTTCTTCCCCCCAACCAAAATTTGATCTTTGACTTCATCTGTACTCCTTCTCTTACAAAGCAATCTAGTTCTTCAATTTTTCTGAAAATATAGGTGCAAGTATTTTACAATTAATTATCGTCTTTTCGTGTACAGAATAATATCCGTTCAATACTACACAAACATAGTGACTCGTAGTATTGGACATCCCCAAATCTTTGTACCCTTCCCAACATAAATATCTGGGTGCGCGCCTGCATAGTCACCATCATAAGTATACCTAGCCTGTTAAAAAGAGGCGTATCTTTATATATTTCATTTGCAACAAGCAAGTTCGTTTTAATAACTTTATATAATATTTTCGCCTCACAATGTCTTGTAGGAGATGGTTATAATCTGGTGACGCATTTGACTTCGTCTCTGAACAATAGCGTGGATTGTGTATTAGCATGTGAAATGCAAACGAAATAGTGTGTTGTTGATTGGGAAATTGCAAAAAATATTTCCGTAATAAGAGGGATAACTTTTATATGAAACAGCCCTTCCCCGTAGTCTAGTGACTTGCGTGTGTGCATTTGGTATCCATTCCGGGTTCAATTCCAGGTGAGAGAGCACAAAAATTTACTTTAATAAATCCGTCCGCTTTAGCCTAAAGGCATAGCTATGGATCAGTAAACTAAAAAAAAAAAAAAAAAAATGAAAGAAATGAAAGAAACATTTAAGAAAGAAACAACTAAATTGTTTGTTATTTACAGCCTAGATTCGTGACAAAGAATTGGTTTGTTGGTTGAGTTTAGCGTCCCTTTCGACACTGAGGCTATTTCAAACGGGGACATATGACTTAACCTGAGTTCCGAACCACATGACCTGCAGGTGGAAATCAAGCTCAGAGCACGTCAAAAAATCGTGAAACTTGTTTCTCATTAATCATATAATCAGAACTTTGAAACAATTGAACGATTTAAATATTTCCGAAAAATTCATTAGAAATGATGGCACAATTCAAGGAATGTGATCTCAGTACATACACTAGAAAAAATGAAGCCAGAGGTTGCTCAAAGGAGGATTTATTTATCGTTTATTCTGAGTAATTACGACGTCTTAGTGTTTTAAGTAACTCTATGGATTATAGTATGACTAAAGTAAATCATACCGAACATTTTTCTTCCGAACCTAAGATTAACAGCGTTATTCCGGTTTCGAGGAGGGGATGGCAGGACAATTTTCCACCGACAAGTGTTCCACATTTTCATTACTCTAATATTACACTATTGTAAAGTATCCAAATATAAATATAATCATTCGAAAATTGATTTTGGAAATTGGAAAGAAGTCAAAAGCTGTAAACAACTTATTTGTTTAAGGAAGTGAAAGAGAAATGTAGACATCAGGATCCATGCTACAATACGGTTGCAACTTTTTGCCAAGCCTAAAACGTGAGACATTTATTGAATAGATCACTGGTCGCTTGTGCCCGAAATTCTACTTGGAGCAATTTATTACGAATAGTAAAAATAAATACCTAAATGATGAATAAATTGCATTAAAAAATTAAACCCAAAATACACGAAATTGAAGACTCATACCATCAGTTTGTTGGTGGTTAGTTGAACAGATGTTATAAACCATTGAATCGCCACAGACAAAAATAATACCGTTTCCGGTGATTCCACTGCTGGCAACATTAAAACTTTTAGCCATAGAATTATACACATATTTTGATATGAGTACAAAGTGTGGATCGAAATTTATAATTGTCACTTTAATATTTTGTAAGTGTTTCAGATAATATGGCGTCCTTCCGTATGATACTCCCTCTTGGGTGTAATTCGGGGCGTAAAATTTTTCTTTTCAATTTTTGGATGTCCTGCCTAATTAGAGACAGGGGCAAACTTCTGCGAACATTTCTTGCGAGAACATACATTGTAAAAGGTCTTCTAACAAGATATCATCAAGCATTCCACACCACAAACAAGTTCATGGGTTGCACATAACAGAAGTCTTGGGAAGTACAAAAGTAAGCTTTGAGATTGGAAGTAAAAAATTGGAATGGAATTGGAATGTTGATATAGCTAGAGTAAGAAAACCAAGCATTTATGCTGAATATCTCATATCACATTTAGAATGTTGGTATAGTTATAATGGTTAAGGCCTTGTGCCAATACTATCAAAAAGTCCAATTCAAACAAAGCAGATAGAGTCCTATTATGCAGGGGTGCCATGCCTAAATCTATCTCAAATTAGTCTATTATTCCATTTTTTTTTTTCATTCCTAAAACCTAGAAATTGTCCTTTGATAACTCATGAGTTGCCATATATAGTTGAGTTACAAATTCCAGACTAACAATGCTCTACCACCCAAAGTTTTGGCTTTAAGCTAATTAAATAAAAATGTATAGCCAATTAAATAAAATCTCTAGATATAACAGATGAAGAGCTGAGTGAGTAAGGTTATTGTTACTGACTGATCAACGTCCAGGAAAACCTGATTACGCTTGAAATTTGGTATAGAGACTTACTATTTAAAATAATTCAACAAGTGTTTCACTGTTTTGTGATGTTTCACCTAGAAAAGAAGAAAGAAGGCGAGAACAGAAACGCGGGATTACAATTATACTTACAGGATGACCATAACTCGAAATCATTTAAGGTTAGATACATGAAATTTTATATTTAGACTTTTTATTTAAAATAACGGAAAACGTATTTCAGCGTTTTTAAAAATATTTCTCCTAATGGGACGAAAAAAGGATGGGAGTTACAATTCTTGTGACAACATGGCCATACATCGAAATCCCTCAATGTTCAATACACTATTCGAATATTAGGGTTTTCGAACATTCGAACAACTGTTCAGATAAATAATAACTATTCCTATAACGAACACTTATTCGAATAATGGTTCGAATGTTGAAAGCGAATATGCGGATAACAGCAGAAAAATATTCGTATAATTTTTAGCAGCACTAATTCAGAGTAACAGAAACATATTAGGACATACAAAGTAGAATGAAACCGCGAAGGAAGCAATATTGTGAAACTTCAAGTAAGGGAACTTGAAGTGAATGACAATTAGATATCATATATAATAGAGAAGGTAAACATGTCGTATAATAGGAAGCTCAGTAGTGTATTAGTTCAGCAATGTAAACACGCCAAGGATTGATTCAACATTTTTTTTTAGAAAGACATTCTTGATAATTACACTTTTAAAAAGCTGCGAACTCTCACTCAACATGTACTTGTACTATATTTCAATATTTTCAGTAAAAATGAAATGAAATCTTTAAATCTTACGTTCTATGGTTATGCTGGTTAGGCTAAAGGAGACGGTGATGATGAGAAATGAATGAAATGGTGGAATGAAAAAAGTAAACGGGAGAGCCCCGAGTAAACCTATGCACGCGGTGTTCTCCACCACAAAGCTCACTTGCGCCAGCTGGGATCGAATCAAGGACCCCACGGAACAGAAGTGAATGCCCTAATATTTTTTGTAAATGACGCGTCATACAGTCACAGGATGTGTCAATCGGAGAAACAGCTCTTCCTCTGTTTTTTTTTATATATATACAACAGAGACAAAGTAGAAAGATCAAACATACATATCTCTGCTTCTTTCGGATGTTAACAGTGATTTTCTAATTTGAACGATATACAGTGTACAATGATTTTTGATCGCTGAAACATTATATTTGATTGTTGCTAATTTTCCTCATTCAACTTTTGATAAAATATTCCAGAAATGTTCTAATTTCTTTGGGTGGCACCCATGAGCTACTCAAACTACATTCAATCGTGAATTAATAAAATCTATGACCAAAAATAATAGACACTACCTTTTATCCGACTTCGCCCCGACATTTTCTTCTCAAGATATGACTGTTTTTGCATTTTGCGATAAATTTTCGACTTGTCATAACATCGATAAAAGTCATTTCCATACCTAAGTTGGTTTATACCTTTTATCTTATCTTGGTATCATGAATAACCTCCAAAAAGTTGTTGTTGGTGTTTTGAAACACCCTGTGTATACTTCTGTTTTATTTTTTAAAAACAAGAAGTTTTTCTCGCTTATCTCGTATCTAGCTCTTGTGTTTTTTATGCACAATGTCCCAAGTTTGATTCCCAGTGGGAGAGCATTAAGTTCATTAACGTAATTCAGATTCCAGTTTATACTGTACGTACCCCCAGATGTATGTTTAAAAAAAGAATGACCAGCCATCTCTCCTTGAAAAGCCCTATACGTTCACGTAAAGTTGAAATTAGACGAAACAAATATAGATTGTTTTTAGCCAATTGAGATCTTTATTTAGTCAAAGAATTAGAATTTCCTACATAGGGTTGCGAGGATAAAGTTTTCTAAAGAAGGGAGGGTTGCCAAGATTTTCTGAATAGGGCTGTACATGACTTAAATATATAAATCCCAGTAGTATTTCGGATTCCGTATTAAACAGCACCTTCTCTTGTATTCCAGGGTCTGAGAACAGACATTAAACTGCAGTCAATTTAATCAAATCAATCTAAACAGAAGTTATCCTACACTGCCTTTCTGCCAAGTAAGGACGGAAATACAGTTTAATCAATATATTTTTTGATGGGGTTATGGCTCAGTAATAGTGTGTACCTGTGGTGCGTAGGGTCCCTGGTTCGATCCCAGGTAAAGGAAGTTTCTGGTGGACAATATATCGTGTTTATAGATTTTCTCGGAGTACTTCCATTTCCTCCCTCATTTTCATTCCACCGCTTCTTCTGTTATCAAGCACTTGCTCAATCATCCATCACTTTTAGCCTAACGGGCATAAAAGTGTGACGTTTAGTGATGGCCAGTGGAAATATTCCCACTCGGAGGGAAATTAAAAAATAGAAATATTCCGGTTTTTTTCTAGCATATAAATACCCAGGAGGGAATTTATTTCCATTTCTTTACTTTATTTTCGACATTATAACAACCATATGACTAATTACTTTATTTTAATTTATTACCATTTACTTCGTTTTAAATAATTTGGAATTAAAAAAAATAAAATTCGTTGACTGTACTTTATATAACTACAGTAGTTAAAGGAGCAGTTCGAGTTAAAAACAAATTTGGTGCAATGGAAAGAGTAACAAGAAATAAGAGACCCTTATTTTTTATATCTTGATAGGCTGTCTCGTTCAGCTTCTATAGGCATTCGTTTTTGATGAATCGTAAATGCTGACTTTACGCGAGGGCTACGCGAGGTACTCAATGTGAGTAAACAACCACTCCCTTGTATGCAGCTGATTAACCTTTAATAGTGCAGTGATTTAATAGAGTGTGTTTTGGGTTCGTCAGCAGTCTTGCTTTGTGTTGAATTCTTGAGGGCGTTTTTCTTAGTTGTTTTTCCTACAGCATTAGTAGAAAAAAGAGTAGAGAGAGAGAGCAGTAATTAAGTAGTATTGTGTGAAGCAGTGTTTTTTCCGGACATGTTTTTACGGGGGCACTGTCTCCCGGAGCTCTGAGAGTGCCCCTCGGAGAAGACCAAAATAATAAATCTATCATATAATAAATATAATAATACTGTGTAAAATAATGTACCTCTCCGAATACTAAGTGTGCCTCCCACCGAATTTTTTTTCTGAAAGAAACACTAGTATGAAGTAGAAAACACGTGTTAGTACAGCGCGTGCTGTGTCTGTGAAGGGAAGTAGAAATGCTTAACACCTGCCGTGTTTTCAGTTGTAATTCTCGTGCGATTAAAACTGAGGACCATAAAGTATCTTTTTTTACGTTTCCAAGTCGTGAGAAATCACAAGATCGATATAAATTGTGCTTCAAGAAAAGCAATGGGGAAAAATTACCAAATAAAAACACTTGTGTTGCAAACATTTTGCAGAGCCTGCCTTCGAGAAGTCAGGTTTACTGAAAGAAAGCTAATGGCAGTGTCGGATCTATGCTGGTTCCGGGGGGCCTAGGTCCCCAGTATTTGAGTGACGAAATTGATTTAAGCTACTATTTTAGATATTTTTGGAAGTTTCTAGTAAACATGATATACCTATCATAGTCTGTTTTCTGACTACCCCTCCCCCCAGTTTTTACCGTCTAGATTTACCCCTGGCTAATGCCAGGAGAATTATTTACACGCAAATTGAGAAAGAATGCTGTTCCAATGTATCTTATTGAAAGGTTTAGAATCCGAACCATTGAACAAGCGCCGATCTATGTCCAGTTACCAACGTAAAAATATCGTACAAGACGCAATTGACGGTTAGTCAAGACGAGGCATTAGAGTGTAATAGCGACGATGTTACTCATGATTCTGAAGATACAATGTGAATTGGGGAGTGAAATATGCCGGCTTGTAGAAGGAATCAGTGACGATGACAGTTCCTCAAGACATTGATTCATCGTTTAATTTTTCTGTATCAAGTGACAATGATAATGAAACGGGTGATGAGAGGTGTTCCGCGGAGAGCGATGTGAATAAAATAAATTTAACTGGTAAAGTGTTTTTCGTTTTCTGGCAAACTTTACAGATGTTGTTTCATTTTTGACTCATATGTCGCGCTCCTGTACTTACCTTGAAGTACAAAATCATAAAGTCAGCGTTAAAAATTGCAAAGAAACGTGAAAATGAACATACTTATGTTTGGGAATCGGAAGAACGATTAAAGATAAGGTACTTAGGTGTTGTAGCAATCTCGTCCGCCATCTATTTACATGGTATTGGTTTCGACATTTTAGTTCTCTTTTTGAAACGCTGAACTTACGCTTTGTAGGCTAGGTTTTATAATATTATAAAAACTTTTGAACAGCCCACCACCAGATTATCATTTTCTACATGCAGATGATATTTCTAAGTCTTTGCAATTAGTTCTGGAAAAGGAAACCGCACTTTGAACGTGCCACCGCACCTCTCACAAGCCAAATGCTTGCCACTGTATATGGAAGCCTGCTTTCGCTGCTTGACCACGTATGACGTCATCACAAAATCTTTTTTCCTCTGTTACGCGCTAACGACTGAACGTATCGCGATCAAACAAACACCATTCCTTTTAGAATTTTCAACTCTACAAATGGAAATAATTTGTAAAAATGCATTTCTAAGTCGAACTGCTCCTTTAATATGATTTTTTAGGTTCCATTTTCATTTGCACTAGGAAGTAGTGAAGCACTAATTTACAAATGATGAAGAGAAACAATTTTGTAAAGTAACGTAGAAATTATGTAGAAATAAAGAGAAATACTATCAATACATCCCGATCCACCGTTAGAATGAACACATGGAGTTTCGAGAAATGAGTAGGAAGAATGGCGTTGAGTGGTAACGTTACCTGCAAAATTCTAAAGACAAGCCAGTATTTGCAGATATTTTGGACAGAAATATATATGTACAATTATTGATAAAATGGCGAGACATGTGTTTTCTGGCAGTTACCAACGTAATTTGTTTATAAGATTTAAAAAACTATAATGTTCATAATATCAGTAGTACAGTCAAGTTTGCAAAATCCACTTACACACTCGTATAAATATAAACTGTTAGCGGTGTGTGGACTTTCAATACCAAATGTTTTTTCCAAAATATTTATTCGCATAAATAAATATATATATATATTTACGCGTACTCACTAAATTTAATAAAATGTTAATAAAATAACATAATACCGTTCAGAATATACATTTTAAAGAATCGTCTGGAAACAACTGTAATAAATACACTGTTATTTAAAAAAAAAGAATTTAATTTTGAAATCATAATATACTAATGGAATTTAATTTTCTTTGTGTTTGTACATAAATTCCCGAAATATTCCCATTTTTGGGAATCTTCCTGGGAATATTCTCTAAAATGTTTTCCCGGGAATTTACCCATACTAGTGACGTTGAATTGAAATGTTTCGTTCTTTTCATTTCAATATATTTTTTAAAAAAGTAAATGAAATTTTCAGTTTTACGTCCCACGATAATACTCTTTAGGCTAAGGGAGATAGATAATTATGGCAAGTGAATGATGATGGTAGAATTAGTGGAATTAGGGAGTGGGAGGAAACGAGTGTACCGCGGTAAAACCCACGGACACGATGTTGTCCACCACAAACTTATTTGGCGAGGGATCGAACCAGGGACTCGAGACACCACAAGTAATCAGTCTCGCACTGAGCCTTCGTGTCACCCTCAATATATTTTAAATAATTTCTTTTAACTTATTTCTCAGTGTGAAAGAGATTGCAAGAGAAATCAAACATTACATGAGAAACACGAAAAGACTGGATTGCAAGTGACAGTCACTACGTAATTTAGTTTTTTTTTTTTAAAGAATATTCGATCGAATATCAAAGGGTTGAAAAAATGGCGAACAGCAGAGCGATTTCAATTACTCCGCCCTTTGACGTGGAAATTACCTGTTGAAAATGTAATTATGGTGTCACCATTGATCGTTATATAAGCGACTTAAATGTTGAATCAGCAACCTGTATGAGCTGTGCTAATGCAGAGTCTGAAAACAAACTCTCACGCAAGGCAAGCAGCCTGCGAAAACTCAAACGTATTGATCTAGTAAGAAAAACATAAAGCTTCAACAGTTGGCCACACTGAATCCACATGGAAATCCTTTCGCTCTTTTCTCCTCCTCTCACAATGACGCTAAAGATGAAAAAGTGCGGTCGTAACATCCACAAAGAATGGCGCATCTGTCGCACCTTTATCACCTCAACAACACATATTTACATTATTTTTTATTATTTTCCTGTCGAAAAACCTAGATTCTTTTCGTTTTATTTCCAGCAAGCTAATGGACCATATATTATTATGGCTCTTTCTTCAGAAAATGTCTGTGGCACAATGTCCTTTTGAGTGAAGACGTATAATGGGTACTAACTCATGCATTGTGTGCTGATAAAGTGCTACGCGTATTATTATATATTTATTTTACTCTCATGTCAGAATGTCAGTGTTGCTATCGTTATAATGGTTGCATTTATTTGTGAGAATCTAAATTACAAACTACAAAATGCGTAGGCCGTTATTTCAAAGAGATTTTTGAAAGCAAATACTTGAGGTTAGTGGTTAGGTCATCCTGCTTACTTCGCAATTGTGATGTCCTAGTTTCGAATTCGGTGGCAGGCTATACAGATTAGTTTTTCAATACTTTTCCTCACTTCAACAAAACGAATATTTGCTTAGACAGATGAAAGTACGAACGAAGTTTGGTTCCAACGTAACAAGCCCTCTATTATCTTGCGGTACGAACCCTTTGTGTAAGTATTTATACGAGAGGTGGACTGATGCATTTACACACATTACGTGCATATTCCGTGGGAATCTGTGAAACTTTGGTTACATTATTGCGTGTTCCTTAAAAAGAGAAAACAATATTTCCATCTGATTATGACTTTTCCGTAGAATTAACGTTTTGACTCTTAAAAGGAAAACACAACGTATAAAGGCAAACTATAATTGTATTACGTAAGTTCAGACTTGTACAGCATATTAGGAAAGTTGAAAACGTTCTCTCCTATAACTTACATCGAACAGTATGGAAAAATGGTTGGAATTTCTCCCTATAAGAAGTACTGCCACCATACTTGTTCTTTGTAAGAGAAGAATAAGTTTCATGGAAAAAAATTAAAGATGTATAGAAATTTCTGAATTTCTCTTCTGTCAACATCCTATAAAATCCTTTCAAATATTCTATTAGCAAGACTGACCCCATACGCAGATGAAATTATTGGAGATTATCAGTGCGGATTTAGACGAAATCGATCAACAGTCGACCAAATATTTACCATTCGCCAAATACTCGAAAAAAAAAGTGGAAATACAATACCCCGGTGCATCAACCATTTATTGATTTTAGAAAGGCTTATGACTCGGTTAGGAGAGAAACATTATACAACGTTCTTACAGAACTTGGAATACCGAGAAAGCTAATTAGATTAATTAAGATAAATGAATCCCAAAGTAAAGTCCGGGTAGGAAAATTTTTGTCCACGAGCTTTCACGTCGAAAATGGCCTGAAACAAGGAGATGCGTTGTCGCCATTATTATTCAACTTTGTTCTGGAATACGCTATAAGGAAAATCAAAGATACGAACCAGGGCCTAGAGTTGAACGGTATTCACCAGGTTATGGCATATGCTGATGATGTAAATTTAATAGAGGATGATAGGAGAACAATAGAAAGAAATGCAGAGATCTTATTAAACGCTTGCAGGGACATGGGTTTAGAAGTAAATGCAGAGAAAACTAAATACATGGAAGTGCGTCGGGACCGTAATACAGCAAATTATAGATGCGTTAAAATATTAAATAATACTTTTGATAAAGTGTATAGTTTCAAATATCTAGGATCAATATTAACATTGGAAAATCATATTCACGAAGAAATTAAATGTCGACTAAAAGCAGGGAATTCGTGTTACTATTTGGTTCAAAATCTCTTGTCGTCGCGAATTCTGTCGAGGAATTTGAAGGTTAAAGTATACAAAACGACATGCCTGTTGTTTTGTATGGCTGCGAAACATGGTCACTTACTCTGAGGGAAGAACATAGACTGAAAGTATTTGAGAACAAGATCCTGAGACGAATATTCGGATCCAAGAGGAATGGGAATGGGGAATGGCGGAAACTTCATAACGAGGAACTACATAATTTATACGGTTTACCCATCATTGTTAGGGTTGTCAAGTCTAGGAGGCTTAGGTGGGCGGGTCATGTAGCTAGAATGGAAGAAAGTAGAAACGCTTTCGAAGTCTTGACTGGAAGACCAATCGGAAAACGACCATTAGGAAGACCTAGGCACAGATGGGAGGACAATATTAAGATGGATCTCGCAGAGAATGGAATACAAAGTAGAAACTGGATGCAGTTAGCTAAGGATAAAAGTCAGTGGAGAGCTTTTGTGAACGCGGCATTGAACCTCCGGGTTCCATAGGCCATAGAGTTAGTTAGTTTAGTTATACAAATTTCTACTGATTTCTAATAATTTGTTGATCCAAGCTATGTAAACTCTCACACAATCGCTTTTAAATATTTTTTCTTTAATATCTTTTCGCAGTTGTGAAACTTATTTAAATCGATTTTTCGTGATTTATTTATATTCTGTACGACAGGTAAATAGGCCTAGCTACTATACAACTTTTGTGATTGTATGCTGAACACTTCGAAAGAAATCAATAGTAATAATGTAAAACCTTTTAATCAACTTAAGTATTTCTGAGAGTAGAAGTAATATAAACTCGATGTTACACACAGTTTAGGACGTATATAAAATATTGGAGGAAAATTTCAAAAAGAAAAGAAAAATATTAATCTCTTTTTTTCCCCTGATCTTAGATGTTGAACTTCAGAAGATTCGTCCTTACCTATCGTCAAGAATAGAGGATAGCCAAAAAGTATACTATAGGTATATACCCCTGCATTGATCACATTTAACATTCTAATTTATGGGTTTATTAGCACCGACTCTTCCGATCTTAAGATATAAGTAAAAACATATTATAAGTAAAGCAACTAAGTCTACCCGATGGATAACAATAAGAGAGATGCTGACTACACAAGTTTTTCTTCAGGTTATTATTATTATTATTATTATTATTATTATTATTATTATTATTATTATTATTAATTATTATTATTATTATTATTATTATTATTATTATTATTATTATTATTATTATTATTATTATTTTGTTTTCACGAAGTAGTTTTACAAATTATAAAACAAATGTTTTACAGTATAATGTATTTTAAGTGTAATATATATTTCTTTTTAACTATTAAACTTTCCTAACAAGTGAGAGAAATCGATTTACCGTTCTTATATTGAAAAAGTAATCGTAAGTTCATTTTTCTTGAAACACGGAAACTTCGGTGCCTACTTCCCTTTTTTGATGAAAGGATAACATTATTAACAAGGGTCTGATGAGGTAACACCACAACACACGATACCACCAGTGCACAGTGGGCCAGAATCAGAATCTGACTGGAAAAAAGTCGTTTTGGTAACTACGTCTAATCTACATTCGAACAGCATAGTTGTGTTAAATAATAAACAAGGTTTCTTGCTGCGCATCAATAAACACGGATAACAGCATACAGTGGCGGCAGCAACACTTCAAAATTGATAGTTCATTATCTGTTTTATAGCGCGCTGAATTGGGGTAGTATGAACGTAAGGTTTGCGTTTATTTGCGCGTGTGAAAAGGCAAAGAACAATCGCAAAATAAGCTATGAGTAAACGTATGTATATGTACTTGCTGTTTGACTAAAGTTTTGATTGATTGGTTTACGTTGCTGTTCTGTAGAAGCATTTCTAGAGAGTCGAAGTATTCACGTATTGAAGAACTGCTATTGGAAATTGAAATTGAGATTTAAAAATGTACGTTCATGTCTGTATTGAGATCTTTCGTCATGGTGTAGTTTGATATATGTACTTCGAAATACAGTTGTGATCTACTGCCCGTTCTTGCCCGATTTTTATATTTATCGTCTTTTCAAAGTTAGGTGTAGAGAGCCGGATACGCTCTTCGCGACGTAAAGAACCTGTACGAGGTATTGCGTTCTAAACCATCAAACGAAGCACTTTATAATTATGATACAAACAGTTATGGAATGGAAATTCTTTCTCTGGATGTTCTTCGCAGTGTGAGAGTGGCTTTAAGTGTCTTCAAGGAGTACGTTAGAGGGGGAAGTTTCTGTAACAGAGTTTCACATCTTCCCATTCACCATTGTGAACACAAGTTTAGGGATATCATTTACTTCCTTCTCCTGAATTGGTACATTAGTAGGCTTTAAATTACGTAATTTGCGTTTCCATTGAACATACCTCTTTTCTCGACAGCTCAGTTCTCTTTTCTGGTACAATAATTTAATGGATCGACAAAATCTAGGCGACGATGGTTTGGGATTTTGCTACAAAATTGCTTTGTCAACCTCCCCATCTGATGTTGAATACAACTGTAAGGGAACGAAGGAGATAGCAAAAATATCTGAGCCACTAGTTCAATTTATCTTCTGTTTGAACTTTGTGCTTATATACATTATGACAACTGCTTCCATCGCAACCCCACTCACACACTAATTTCATTATGTCTCCATCTTTGATGCATTGTTTAATATAATCTTCATGTAAAATCACGATGCGCTCAATTGTCTGATTTACTATTGCTTGTAAATTATCTTCGGCTGATGTGTCAGTTACTATAATATTCTTTTCTCTGGGATAACGCTTTAATTTTGCTTCCCACACCACTTTATATGACGGATATATGTCACAATGTTTTGCCTTTGCACCTAGTCTCAAATGTGCATACTTTCTTATTGTCAAGTCGTTATCTATAATAAGTGCCACGACTTCACCCGGAGAATAAGTGTTTGAGATAATTTGGGCGAATGACAAGCCTTTTTGATTTTCGTTGCTCCCTTAGGTGTCGTTTGAGTGATTTCTCCTAATACAACCGCGGTATCTCTTTTTTCAGCAGCTCTCAATGAACATTGGGTAGCCAACACCAGCTCTTACTCAGAATGCTTTGTAACGAGTAGTTGTACAAGCTTTTTCTTCGACTTTGTTTCCGGATCTTCGAAGAGTTTACTAGGTCTGCCTGATTTGCTTGTCAAAGGCTTGGCTTCAAGAGATCGTTTTGAAACCAGTAAATACTTTATCAGAGAACTTAATATGTCCTTCCAACCAATCATTATATTTGGATAAAAATTTATCAGTCATTCCATTACACAGCTTCCAACGCTTCTCAAAATCACTTTGAAGGCACTTAAAGTCACTCTCACACTGCGAAGAACATCCAGAGAAAGAATTTCCATTCCATAACTGTTCGTATCATAATTATAAAGTGCTTCGTTTGATGGTTTAGAACGCAATACCTCGTACAGGTTCTTTACGTCACGAAGAGCGTATCCGGCTCTCTACACCTAACTTTGAAAAGACGATAAATATAAAAATCGGGCAAGAACGGGCAGTAGATCACAACTGTATTTCGAAGTACATATATCAAACTACACCATGACGAAAGATCTCAATACAGACATGAACGTACATTTTTAAATCTCAATTTCAATTTCCAATAGCAGTTCTTCAATACGTGAATACTTCGACTCTCTAGAAATGCTTCTACAGAACAGCAACGTAAACCAATCAATCAAAACTTTAGTCAAACAGCAAGTACATATACATACGTTTACTCATAACTTATTTTGCGATTGTTCTTTGCCTTTTCGCATGCGCAATTAAACCGCAAACCTTACGTTCATACTACCTCAATTCAGCGCGCTATAAAACAGATAATGAACTATCAATTTTGAAGTGTTGCTGCCGCCACTGTATGCTGTTATCCGTGTTTATTGATACGCAGCAAGAAACCTTATTTATTACTTAACACAACTGTGCTGTTCGAATGTAGATTAGACGTAGTTAGCAAAACGACTTTTTTCCAGTCAGATTCTGATTCTGGCCCACTGTGCAGTGGTGCTATTCTAATCTTTTAACAACCGGTTCTCTCTCTCTCTCTCTCTCTCTCTCTCGATATATATATATATATATATATATATATATATATATATATATATATATATATATGAGATATAGTATATGAAGAGGTAGATAGTTCTCTTGTGACATGTAGCGACATACACAGAATACAAATGGTGTGACGAAATTATGTTGCACTTCGAATATCTTGGAAACGAATTATCCATGATAGATGGTTGTCAAAAAGTATTTAAAAGACCTTCTTCCAGCAATGGATCGACAATTGTATGGTATTATGAGTTTCAAAGATAAACAACGCTCACTGCTTCACTCATATGGTCCCAGATCTCATTCTTGATATCTGAACATTTGAGATAAAAATATAAAGATCTATGCCTTCTTCTAAGAGATATTACTTAACCCTGTAGCTGTAAGAATTTCTAACAACAAAGACACTTAAAATAAAATTTACCATTTCCCCTGCCCTCCGTTAATATTCTCGTATGTACAGAGCAAAATAATGTTCTTCAAATAGGTCCATTGTTTTTGGTGTGACAAATTTGTATTCTACAAGCTCTTCCTTCCAGCTGAAATTTACAATGTATACTTGCTATGCTAATAGAAATACAAAAGATATAGAAATCTTATCTGCATGGTTTATTTACGATTGCCGAAAATGGGTTCTGCTACGTGAAGTTACTACCGACCATTTTTCTACGAGAAAACAAAACTAGCAAACAAAAGCTCACCTTGATCTCCGAGCTCGGATTGCAAGGTTTACTTATGACGAGGTTTGAACCCAAAGGTTGAGATAAAGAGAAATGTTGTCATATGTGTTGTTTTCTCAGCAATGAAAAGTCGCGAGACGTAAGAGTTTGCGTAAGACATTTTCAATTATGGGTTAGGCGCACCAGATCAAAACATTCAGCAGGCCGAAGCCGGCCAGGAGGCTGACGGCTGTGAGTTAGGGGTGACCGGGGATGGTTGACACACTTTTTTATTTGTCGGCTGTAACTGGTGAAGAAAATTTTCTAGAGAAGGAAAGGAAGTATTGGCAAACTCGTTATACTTTCTCCTACTAATTCAAACAATGCCGAATATTATCTGTATTATATTGTGGGAGCTAGACTTCTGAAAATAACATTAAGTGAAGTGTGTCAACTAGCCCCGAGTCTGGGTTGGTTGACACACTGATGGGATAAGTGAACACACTAATATATTGAAATATTTTGTACGGAATTCTTTCATATTCAGTGTACTTCCAAATTATACATTTTAGTTAATAAGTATGAAAATGACTACTAGGACTATTATTTTAAACAGTTGAATACAAATAATGCAAATAGAGTGTTGTGTCTACTGTAGGCATCTGGAAATATATCTATGCATTGTAACGTTCACAATTTCTTTAAAAGGGAATCAGTTCTGTGCTTCCTACCTAACAAGCACAGCCAAATATATTATCAAAACTGCGTATTAATTCTTCCTACAACAAAAAGAACTATAGATTGGAATAGGTCTATAATTGACATATTTTATTCGAAATGTGGGTGTGAAGAAGAATGGAAAGAATTAGTTGGGTCGAGCGGAAAACGAATGAGTGAGTGTTAGAAATGGTGGGTGAGAAAGAACACTTTTAGATATTATTAGGAAGAGGAAAAGAAACTGCTTGGGGCATTGCATAAGAAGAGATTGTATCATGAGGGACGTCCTAGAGGGTATGGTGGCGGGAAAGAGAGGGAGGGGGCGAAGGAGATTACAATTAATAGATGATATAAAAACAGAAAGATCATACGCGAAGACGAAGAAGTTAGCGGACGACCTTGGAGCATGGAAGCTTCTCAGCTGCGGCAAGTGACCTGCCAATAAAGGCAGAGCACCTATGATGATGATTATTATTCTTTTCACAACTAAACCAGAATAAAACAGAACAAGGTGCAAAATAGCTAATGTAGACCTAGTACCTATTTCACAACAAAGTAAGCCTAGTTACACTAAATCACAAAACGTTACATACCGGTACATGTGTTTTCCTCTCAGACATATCGTCCATTGGATCACAATTATGACACAAAACTTGCTTCTGTCAATACATGCCTTGTGAGCCCAGTTCTTGTAAGTGAGCATTGGATCCATGATTCGTTTGGTTTATTATTTATTTATATAACGACATGTTGCAATCTGTACTTCTTGTGGTAGTCTATTATATACCTAATAACGTAAACTAAACGAAAATTATTGTTTGAACATGTTTACTTTTCCCCTCCAGTCCCTATTTTACTTTCTTCCTATTCTTCATTGAGTATTTAAAAAAAAAAACAGTAGGTCTTCGCATGTCTATATTACAATAGAAATATCATTTCACCGTTTCTGCCTCCATCTTACCTTAAAAAATAATATTCTTCCGCTTGGCATTTATTTCTTTCAAACTCTCTACTGCTTTAGGAATGCAAGGAACATTGTTCTTCGTCTCAATGATCAGAAATGAAATACAGATATGCAGCAAACACCCCTTAGAATTTCCCCCCTTCGTTATTATTACGTGCTTAGCCAATGAAATAAAGTGTGGAAAATAATGCTCTCTTAGACAAGAAAATAGACCTGTAAAATCGGAAGTGTCTGGGAAGGAATGAGTGGGGGAGTGCTGGTTGACGTGAAGCGAATTGAAGTTTAAATATAGGCCTACAGCACCAAACTGAAAAAAGGAAATATCAAACTTCTGAAAATTAAACAACTTTCACCATGAAACTTAAGGAAATACATTCAAAATATATTTCATCACCACACGATGTTGGTTGACACAAGTGCCAATCTACCCCAAGCCTTTTGTATCGACCAGCTCCATCATGCCATGTCAGCGTATTTGGTTCCGCAAACAATGACTATGAGTCATACACTATTTATCTCAATGCCTTCAGTACGCGAAGTAGTAATCTTTGAAATCTGTCGTTCGCTGTGTTATTTACTAAAATATTACTACCTCAAATCACATAAAAACAAGAATTATAAAAATTTACTTGCCCTTTCTAAAAACGCCCTTTACTTGGCTTTTTTTTCTTCTCAACTCTTGAAATGTTCTCCTATATCCATGAAAGTACAAGAGCAACTGCGTCTTACATAGCCACTTCTATGGCATGGATATTAGGGGTACCAGCCGCTAAACGTGGATTTATTTTGCATTGTGTCAACCTACCCCTGTGTCAACCGGCCTCGGTCTTCCTTACTGTGCTAAATTAACAAAAATCTTTCAAGACCCCCTTCTCCCCTTGGGGATAGATTTTCTTACAACTCTGTGTTATCCTCAACTTGGTGTTCAAGGATAACATTTGTACAAAATTTCAGACCCCTCCACCTCCAGTGCAGAAGTTTCGGTGCAGATCGAAAAAAAAAATCACGTTGCTTTTCCTATAAAAACGCACATTCCTTAAAACTAAGATTTATCATTAGCCTATGGTTTCTTGATAACGTACGTTCAAAATTTCAAGTTTCTTTGGACAGTAGTTCTTTTAGTTTAACGTCCCCAATCGTGCATCGAGGCTAAGGAGGATAGTAGTAGTATTATTTAGTATTCTGCCTTTCGTTAGCTCCTGGGACTAATGAGCTTTTTTTTCAATGTTAAGTTTAGGTCTGGAAATGTTTCTTCTACGTTTCTCGATCTTCAGCTTCTTTTAACTCCCAATATTTTCTTCTATTTTTCAACTCATCGATCACTTGTGTTCTTCTTATTCCTATTCCTCGATTTCCTTCAATACTTCCTTCTATGCCGGTATGAAGAATACAAATTCTTCGCAAGATGTTTCCAATCCAATTGGCCTTCCTAAAAAAGGATGATGGCTAGAAGCGCCCTCTTCCCTTCTATCCATTTAAAACATCTTCGTTTGTTACTCTTTCTGTCCATTTTATCTTCTCCATCTTTCTCCATCACCAAATTTCGAAGCTCTCTAAGTATCTCTTCTCTAACTTCCGTAATGCTCAAGAGTCTGAACCATACTTTCCAATACTCTGTACATAGAACTTGACCAACTTCTTCCTTAGTCAAATATTTGTTACTTTGGCAATGGAAATTCTTGGCCTGATCTCTTTGGTGTAAAAGCATCTCTCGTGAAAATACTTCCCATATACTTGAAATCATTGACCCCTTCAAGTTCTCTTTGTTCTACTCTGACCCGTAAGGGCGCGTTTCCATGAGATATTCACACGACTTCCGATTTGTCGACGTTGACTTCCATTCCATATAATTTCCCAGAGTTAACTATTTTGTCAATTATCTCCTGTAGACTTCTTCGGTTCTAGCTATAATAACCATATCATCCGCATATCTGATGTTCTTAATGATCTCCCTCTAATCTTGAAATTTCTAATTCCCATTAATGCTTCCTTCATTAAGCATTCACTGGAAATGTTAAATGACTGTGGTGACATACTACATCTTGTCTGACTCCCCTTCCAATCCCCAAACTACTGGTTTCTCCTTCAGTCGTTGTTCTATATACAATGAACAAACTCCATGGCTCTGGATAAGTAGAGTAACAAATAAAACACAGTTCTGACCAGAGTAGAATGAAATATATTAAAAACTATACTTACAATGTGTTACAGTTTTAGGGACCTAACGTCCTCTTCATCAGACACAAACACCTATATACAAGTTTCGAATGGGTCTTCGGTCTCTCCAGTTGACTCCAATTTCTTTAAGGACAGTAGAAATGAATGACAATAGCAGAATGACGAAAGTGAAAGGAAACGGGAAAATCGAGAAAACCCATAGACACTGTGTTTCTGCTGCAATTGAACAAGACCTTACATGCCAGAGGTGAGAATTCTATCGCCGAAACCCTGTGGGCAGTAATTTGTGAGATCTGGTGAACAGCGATAAAAGTTTCGGTTTGTTTGACACTCTTCCTTTGTACAGATTATATTTCAAAAATTTTCTCTTATTCCGAGCCTGTGTTTAAGAATTTCTAAAACAAACAGAAAAAATTAATTTCCTATGTTTAACAGTTTCAGAGATCCGATAAACTGTGAAAAGATTTCTGATTCTCCTTTCCTTCCGTTTAGATGCCACATTTCGTAAAACTTTGTGTTGATCTGGAATAGGACAATATTTTCACAAATTTTAAAGTTCCTGCTTTTAAAATTCTCGAAGATCTAATGAACAATGAAAACTACATTCAACTCTTCCCTTCTTGGGCCGCACTTGGTAATTTGTGTTTAATACAAATATTTGCACAACTATTTATTTTTGAAAAAAAGATCGAATTGTTTCAGAGATGTTATGAATTGCACACAATAATTTCAAAACTATTTTCTCTCCCTGGGCGTTTCGTAAAATTCTGTTCAATTTTGTCAGTCAGTCAGTGGTGTAAATAGAGAAGCGAATCCTATAAAATTTCTAGGTTCTATGCTTAATGATTTTAGATGTCTGATTAAAGACTGGAAATGTTGACACTCTTCTTTCCACGCTCAGGGTTTTGTCAACCTTAGTCTTATCATAAACCGGAATACATAGAAAACGTTTATACACATTTTCAAGCAGCTTCAATGCTGGGGATCAGAGGATGTCAATCTTGTTTTCCAGCTTTGGAGTCGCATTTCGGAAAATTCCGGCTTACCTACAGTTTAGGATACAAAGAGAGTATTCACACAGCGGCCAAGGTTCCAGGCCTAGTTTTGAAGATCTGGTGAATACCATAGAGACCAGTCCCCTCTTCTTTAGGGACCGTATTTATTGAAATTAGATTTCATGTAGAACAGGCAGATGCGATAGCTTGGACTGGGTTACGGGTGGGGGATGGGATAGCATAGCATTTAATAAGAATACCCTAACATTACAATTGGCTTTTAGAGCAATGTCAGCTAACAATGAAATGTTGTCTCAACAATCGCTGTATTGAACAAGTGACTTTCTTCCGTAATAAATACGAACAGAAAACACGTTCAACGCTCCAACGATGATCATGAAACGCTGTAAAGGAAAGACATACATTGTTAATCCCGTGCGCACATGTAGCTGCGTTTTCAAACATGCATTTTTTAATAGAGTAGGTATGACTTTCTAAGTGACGTTTTTAACCGCACTCTCTACGATGTATTGTTTTTAAGCTGTTGGCCTCTGAAGTTCATGTTCTCACCCTTTCGACACTCTGTCGCTCCTAAACGGGATGGAATTTCCTCCATGTTCACTAGGACTTTTTTGCTTCTTTTTAGATGTACTATCACCCCTCCAAGTTTGACCACGTAGCTACCGTTCACATTTTATATATATATATATATATATATATATATATATATATATATATATATATATATATATATATATACCAATAACAGTGCATAGTTACCAGTTCGTACTGCGTACATTATCTTCACCCTGGAATTCGATTTTAAATCTGAAAAGGAAAAGTCTGGATTGACTTGAACACCCCTCGTATAGATATAAGAAGCGAAAGTGTTAAAAACACAGTACTAGATCTGTGGCTCTACACACTAAGTGCATAGTTATAGTACTAGACTACTCGACTTCTGTGTCTGTATGATCGTGGGTGAATACATTCTTGAACAGCTCTGTAAACGGGATAAAGGAGATCTTCTTGAGAACAGTTGTGTTCAAAATTTGGACACGGGAATGTTTATCCGAATGTTGTGTTCTCATCGGAGGTCGAACCTAAGATGAAGGATGCAAATACCAGTGCTTGTATAGTAACTTGTTTTAACATGCAACTTAATTCGTTCACTGAATGAACTCCAATTCACCTGTAACATACTATATTATTTACTATAGGAAAAAGAGGCGACCATTATTCTCAAAGTTCACTCTAAAATTTGTTAAAATATTTTATTTCTGAAAACGCCAGTTATTAGCTATTTTATACTTGTAAAAACAAGTTACAAAATATTTCTGTACAAAATTAATTGACCTCGTACATACGTATTTTTTGAGATATACGAGTAAAAATACCTTATTGCTTTACGGGTAATCTTTGAACTTTATAGTATACTTTCAGATAAAACAGAATCTGGTTGAAGATGTGGATGTTCTCTGGTGACGACGTGTTTGCGATCGTAATGGGATACTTCCCTCGAGTACGGCCAATTGGATGACGTTTGTTATGATTACCCTTCCTGTGGCTAGAAGGAAGTTCTTTCGAAATCCCTACGTGATGTTCTCAGATTTCCATCATGTTTCTCAAAGTTTGGCTTCCATAACAACCGACGACGGAGATTTGAGGAAGAAAGAAACCTTAAGAACATTGAGCAGAATGCAAACACTTTCCCACACACAGAAACCTGTTATCATTATGTATAGCTTAGTGTAAACTTTATGCTACTGTTATTTCTATAGGACAAATAGGAAAAAAATACTTTTCAAGTTTGGACTATGAAAAACCAACATCGTTCTTGGTCAAATCATCTATTTCTGAATTATACTATTGGTATTCATATGTAACATTCTTAATGAGACCTGATAGTGTGCAGTTGAGCAATTTTGCTACAAACAAATGTAATACCCGATATTCTAAAACCATATCATGCATTGTATATTTTGTGAATAGTTGTATTTATGTTATTTTCTATTTAGCTTAATCTTAATTTTTTGAAAGTTAATTTTGTTTTGAACGAGCCCGTAAATTTATAATGTGAGGCCCGACCCGAGTCTGAAATATGTTTTAGCATTTAGGCCCGAGGTCGTGTGATAATCAAATGAGCCCGAAATAAACCCAAATTACAGAAACTTAATAATTAACGCAAAATTGTATTTTTATTTACAGCAATTAGAGGTTTAATTTTGTAGTTGTGCTTTAAAAATTCTCCAGAAGGAACGGTACATTAAATATCGCTGTACAGTATACTTACAAAGTTAGGCCCGAAAAATATGACGGTATTTAAACATTTACGTCTGGGCCCGGCCCGGGCCCGAAGTGACATGTGCTTTGTAGGCCCGAGCAAGTGCAGACCTCTACTTCATAGAGTAAGCAGATGCAATATTACCTGTATTCAGTGTTGGGCAAATTTCAATTGAATTAACAATTAACAATTAATCTGTAAATTTAATTGTTAATTGCAATTAACAATTGAAATAAGTAATGGTTAATTGTTAATTGCAGTTGGCCATTAAAAAAGGAGAATCAATTGCAATTGATCAATTGATTGAAAGTAATTGCAATGGAAAGTAATTGCAATTGAATTCTGTAATTCAATTGCAATTGAAATTAATTGGCAATTGATTCAATTGCAATTGATTTCCACAGCAATTACTTTCAATTGATTGATCAATTGCAATTGATTTTCACTGATTAATTTTCAACACTGTAGTTCAGAGAGGGCGTGGGGCAATGAAAACTTTAGCCACGACCAATTGACTCACCACCCGTTGTGACCCACGACCCACCGTGACCCACTCTGAACCACCACCCACCATAAATCACTCTTACCCACTGTGACCCACAGACCCGCCAAAACCCATTGTCATCAACTCTGACCCATGATTCACGCCCTCTTCTCTACTGACTAAAGAGTTTAAACTTGTAATAAAGCAAGCCTATAAAATTATCACTCATCGGAGTTTGAATTTCTACGATCAATCGCTTAAGCATCGCGCTAATACAATAACAGCGGATCTGACCTTTCTAATATAAATAAAATAGTTTGTTCGTGTGTCTGTGTGTCTATCCATGTGCGGCCTGTGGACGAGACGAGTGGACCGAAACTTTTCAAAATTTGGTCACGGGTAGCTTGGTCTAGGCCCCAGACCAAGACGAAGAGTTTTTTTTTTTTTAATTCCTTACTATGGGGTCTCCAGGAGACGTTTACCGGGACCAGCCTGGGGACCAGACAAGTCGACCGAGAGTTACCAAATTTTGGTCAAAGATACCTTGGTCCAGGTTTCACACCAAGGCGAAGCTTTTTCGAAAAAATTCGAACCAGGGGGTCTCAGGGGGGCGTTTACCGGGACGTGTAAAAGTAGTAGAAAATGACCGATATCAGTGTCGATTTCATAGTTTTCGCGGTCGCTGAGATCAATGGTGAAACTCCGATCGCATTAACTTCCAAATTCACCGTATTCTGCTACGGGCCGTGGGTCAATGGGGGGGAATACCGAAATGACCGATATTAGTGTCAAATCCATAGTTTTCGCGGTTGCTGATATCAATGGTGACACTACCAGTAGCGATGACTTTCAAATTCATCCACCGTTGTATGCGGGCCTTGGGTCACCAGAGGGGGGAATTCCGAGACATGTAAAAAAATAATCGAAAATGACCGATATTAATGTCAAATTCATAGTTTTCTGGGTAGCTGAGCTCATTGGTGAAACTCAAGACCGCGTTTACTTTCACATTTAGCCCCCATCAGATAAGAAACGGGGGCATTATGGAGGGGATCACGAGACATGTAAAAATAATCCACAATGACCGATGTCAATTCCGTAGTTTTCGCGGTGGCTGAGATTAATGGCGATTAGCGATGATTTTCAAATTTAGCCAGCATTGTATGCGGGCCGGGAGTCACCGGGGGTGGGGAATTGCGAGACATGTAAAACTAATGGAAAGTGACCGATATTAGTGTCAAATCCATAGTTTTAGCTGTTGCTGAGATGAATGGTGATACTTCCACAGGCGTTGACTTCCAAATACAGCCCCCATCGGCTGCGGACCAGAGGCATTGTTTTTTTCAAAATTGGAACCAGAGGATTATAGGGATTTTTACCGGCATATGTAAAAAGTAGTAGAAAATGGCAGATGTTAGTGTCACATTCATAGTTTTCGTGGTATTAGTTGGGGGTTGGTGGGGGCCAGAGGAGATTGTTTCACAATACGAACCAAGGGGGTCTGAGGGGGTGTTCACCGGGACATGTAAAAGTAGTAGAATTTGTGTCGAATCCATATTTATCGGGGTTGCTCAGACGTATAGTGACACCCCGATAGTGTTTACGTTCAAATTCAACCCCATCGGCCTTCCCAATGAAAGCACATGTACGTTGTTGGATATATATTCACACAAAATATATCCAATTTTAGAAATGTTTCTTAATTGTTCTCCCGTTGTTCAGTTTGTTTACATTGATATTTTATCTGATCCGTGCGAAGAACGGGTATAACAGCTAGTACGAAATGGTAAAGTGTTTGTTATGGACCAAATTACAATGAATTCAATTGTATAGATAATTATTATAATTATAACTAATAAATATTTCCCTGTTGAATCATAGAGCTCCTCCGTGGCTAAGCGGTTAGCGTTCGCGCCTTTGGCGTGGGAAACCCGGGTTCGATTCCCTGCGGGAGCTCATGTGGTTCGGATTCCACGTTAATCAGTAGGTCCATGTCTCATATAGCCTCGCTGCTGACCGGGACGTTAAACCCCAAAAGCAACTCAAAATCAAATCAACTTGTTGAATTATACATATTTTTCAGTGGAAAAATGAATACAATTTAAAAGTCCCAAATCAACGTAAAGTAGACCAACTTAAAGGAAAAATGTATAAAATTTTCCATATAATTAAGCTTACAAACTTAAAATTTCCATGTAATTAAGCTAAATTTCCATTTTTGTGTCGTTTTGTGCGCCTATTTCCTCGTTTTCTGCGTCACCGGAAATGGGTCAACGTTATCCTACAAATATGGCGGAACAAGTTGATGCTGTTCCGTCAGGAACGATTTCGAGGTCGTTTCCTTCACATCGTCTTGTGCGTGTTTTCTACCGTTTTGTAAGCCTATTTCCACGTTTTGTGAATCAATGGTAGTGGGTAAAAATGGGCATTCAATGTGGGAAGAAAACTGATCCACTCTCCCACCAGTATCGAATTTCAAGGTCGCTTTTTTCGCATTGTTTAGTGCATATTTATACCGTTTCTGCGCATACTTTCACGTTTTGTAGGCCAACGAAAGTGGGTCAAAGGTGACCTACAAATATGGCAGAGAAAGACATATTCATTCCACTTTCAAGGTCCATTTTGACCCTCTTCCACTGATGCACAAAGCGACACAAATCATGTATAAAAAGTGTGAAGGAAACGACCTCATTTGATGGTGACGGAACAGCATTAAGTTATTCCGCTATACTTGTAGGCCATTTTGACCCATTTTTGTTGTCGCACTAAAGTGGAAATAGAAGCACTAAAGTGGAAATAGGAGCACAAAACGGTACAAAGCAGGCACTATACGATGCGAAAGAAACGACCCCCCAAATTCGATAGTGGCGGAACAATGGCTCTATTTTCTCACACATTGATGGACCATTTTGACGCATTTCTGGTGATGCTCAAAACGTGGAAGTAGGCGAACAGAACGGTACAAAATACACACTAAACGATGCGAAAGAACCAACCCCGAAATTCGATAGTGGCGGAATATTGAGCCATTTAACTCCCACTTTAAAGGTCCGTTTAACTCACTTCCGGTGACGCACAAGACGAGGAAGTAGGCACAGAAAACTTTTAAAAAAATAATCACTAAACGATGCGAAAGAAACGACCTAGAAATTCGATAGTGTCGGAACAATGGGTCATTTTGGTCACACTTTGGACGTCCATTTTTACACACTTCTGGTGGCGCGCAAAACGTGAAAATAAGAGCACGAAACGGCACGAAACATTCACCACTCGACGCGAAAGGAAGGACCACGAAATTCGGTAGGTATAGTGGCGGAACAGTGGGTCATTTTCGTCCCACCTTCGAGTCCCATTTTGACCGTCTTCCAGTGACGCACAAAACGTCGAAATACGCGCACAAAAGGGTATGCAATGTGAAATTAACGACCTCGAAATTCCATAGTAGCGGAACTCTTGGTCATTTTCGTCCCATCTTGGAAGCCCATTTTGACCCACTTACGGTGACGCAAAAAACGTGGAAATAAGGGCACGAAACGGCACGAAAATTCACTAGTCGATGCAAAAGGAAGGATATCGAAATTCAGTAGTGGTGAAACTCTTGGTCATTTTCATCCCACCTTCGAGGCCCATTTTGACCATCTTCCAGTGACGTACAAAACGTCGAAATAGGCGCACAAAAGGGTACGCGATGTAAAATTAACGACCTCGAAATTCGATAGTGGCGAAACAGTGTGTCATTTTCGTCCTACCTTGGAAGCCCATTTTGACCCATTTCTGGTGACGCACGAAACGTGGAAATGGGGGCACGAAACAGCACGAAAATTCAGTAGTCGATGCGAAAGGAAGGATATCGAAATTCGGTAGTGGCGGAGCAGTGGGTCATTTTCGTCCCACCTTCGAGGCCCATTTTGACCGTCTTCCAGTGACGCACAAAACGTCGAAATAGACGTACAAAAGGGTACGCGATGTGAAATTAACAACCTCGAAATTCGATAGTGGCGGAACAGTGTGTCATTTTCGTCCTACCTTGGAAGCCCATTTTGACCCATTTCTGGTGACGCACGAAACGTGGAAATGGGGGCACGAAACAGCACGAAAATTCAGTAGTCGATGCGAAAGGAAGGATATCGAAATTCGGTAGTGGCGGAGCAGTGGGTCATTTTCGTCCCACCTTCGAGGCCCATTTTGACCGTCTTCCAGTGACGCACAAAACGTCGAAATAGACGTACAAAAGGGTACGCGATGTGAAATTAACGACCTCGAGATTTAATAGTGGCGGAACTCTTGATCGTTTTCGTCCCACCTTGGGGACTCATTTTAACCCACTTCCCACGACGTACAAAACGGAAGTAGACGCACAAAACGGCACAAAACGATGTGAAGGAAACAATCTCGAAATTCATTGGTGGCAGAAGAGCAATAACTTGTTCCGCCATATTTGTAGGCCCATTTTGACCCACTTCCGGTGATGCACAAAATGTGGGAATAGGCGCATAAAGCGACACAAAACACGCACAAAAGATGCAGAACAAAGTACCTTGAAATTCGTTGGTGGCGGAACAAGTTAATGACGCCGTGAGCACCAATATAAGTATATACTGTAGTTCTTACCAGTTGGCGCGGTGGGTCAGTGGTAGAGCGTTCACCTCCGGTGCTTGAGGTTCCTGGTTCGATCCCAGCTCGCGCAGTTTGTACTTTGTAGTGGACAAACACCGTGCTCGTGGATTTTCTCGGGGTTCTCCCGTTTCCTCCCACTTTCTTCATTTCATTCATTTCCTATCATCACCATCTCCTTTAGCCTATCCGGCATAAGCGTGAGACGTAAAACTAAAGATTTCTTATCATTTTTTGTAGTTCTTACCATCAAGGCTGAGAATTGCACGGTCCAATTTTTTAGCCAAAGTAGAAGCCCAACCGGAATAGTGATGTCAACCGACTCGGCTTGGTTCAACTGAGCGTACAGCTTGAGCTGGCTTGGTTGGGATTACCCATCGACTGGGCTCAATTGAGCCAATGGCTTGAACCGGCTCGGTAAAGACGAGTCATCGGCTCGGCTCGATTGGAGCCAATGGCTCGAACCAGCTCCGTTGAAACGAGTCCATAGACTGGGTTCGAGTCAGCTCAACTGAGCCGATGGCTCGAACGGGCTCGGTTGGGGTAAGCAATCAGCTCAATTCGGCTCGGCTCGTGTGAGCCATCGGCTGAAGCTGGCTCGCTTGGATGAGCTATTGGCTCGGCTCACTTCTCGGTTCGGCTCGATAAGTGAATAAGCTGTGAGCGAGCCGCTTGAGCTGTTGACAACCCTAAGCCCGGGTCGAGCAGTTTTGAACATGTTTGGCTGGAGTCCCATAACTTCTAACAATTTTTGGCTCGAGCCCGAATACTTGCTCCTCCTGAACTCAAACCAAGAACCTCGTGACCGATGTCCTTGCCTCCTGAAGATTTCTTGACGACCAAGATCGACAGTCAACTAATTTTTAGTATTCCGATACAAACCGCCTATATTCCATGTTTATACAGGTACACGGTGTTATAATGATAATTAATTATAGTAGTAGTAGTAGTATCATTGATTATTATATTGTCTATGTAGGATACTTGAAGATAGTAGTACTGGGAACTACACAAAGGATTTAGCTCGAATTGGCTCGACTCGACTGGAAACTCGATCCGAATTCGAGTCGAGTTGGGGGAAATTTTTCGAGCCGAGATCTCAAGTCGAGCTCAAAGATGTCTGCTTCGAGTCGAGTCGAGTTTTAAAGAAAACTCGCTCGAACTCGCTGGTGCCCATTCCTATTGTATGCATGACGGGCATATAGAGTTCTTTCGAGGGGGATAGAACCATAAACATAATATATTTTAAAAAATACTTAGTTTCCTGGCTTTCTTCCCAGGGGGGGGAGGGATGGTAGGTATCCAGCATTTCTTATAAGTACATTATTTGAAATATGTAAAACAGTAACAAGTGGACAACACAATACACACACATCTTCTTATCTTCAGTGTTAATTGCTGATTTCAATTGCAATTAACAATTACAATTAACAATTACAAGTTTCAATTGTCAATTGCAATTAACAATTAAATGTTTCAATTGCACCCTTTGCAATTGACAATTAACAATTAAAAGTTTCAATTGCCTGGTGACCAATTAACAATTAACAATTGACGAAAATTAATTGCAAATTTTATGATTGAATTCAATTGCAATTGAAATTAATTGTCAATTACAAATTGAAATCAATTGCAATTGAAATCAATTGCAATTGATTTTCAGAGCAATTACTTTCAATTGATTGATCAATTGCAATTGATTTCAATTGATTTTGCCCAACACTGCCTGTATTTCGTCACCAGTCACTAGCCGGTGAAGAAAATTGTTCCCCTTCGCTGCAGTATATTCAGCGATACTGCCATTCTGGTTGTCGTATCGTTCTCGGATAGTCACTGTTGCGCCAATATCATGCATACTTTACTATACTTAAGAACATTAACTACAATGCTCCCCCAACAACATATGGTAGACTCGTACTCTTGATATTGCGCTTAATGTTCTTCTTATGTCTACATAAATACACTCATCCACACGAGAACATTTCACATCAGTGGTTGCGGTACTGTGAATACCGTTGTGTCTAGGATTGTTATTAACAATACATGACACCACTCCTTTAAAGGCATGGCACTACTTCGCTATACCTAGGTATGTTGCCTAGAAATTGAGCCCTTCCCTTACACCTCTACAATCTGTCTTCAAATAATAATAATCTTTATTTCAGTGCTGCAAGCAGCTTTTTGTCAAAAATACAGCACTACTATCAGAGCATTACATTGAAATGGAATAATAATACTAATGATAGTAATAGTAATAATAATAAATAAGGAAACAGTGAAATAGAGGAATAATAATATGAAACACAATAGATAAAAGTCAGTTAAATAGAAATAATTCCTTGTCAACGCTTGTAAAAATTATCAGATTGTCTGAAATACATCAGTAACACAGCGACACTCACACACGCACACACATAAAATAAAAGTTCTGTGCCCGTATCCCAGGGCAGGGGCGGATCCAGGACAAACTTGTGTGCGGCGGTGGGTTGTAACGCTGCTACTCAGTGTTTCTTCCAGACGCATTTTTGGGGGGCACTGCCCCCCGGAGCTCTGAGAGTGCCCCAGGAGAAGACCAAAAAACACTTATTTAAGATAATAATAAATAGAATAGTACCAGTGGTGCCCCCCCCGAAATACTAATTGTGTCCCCCGGAACATTGTTTCTGAAAGAAACACTGCTGCTACTTAGAACTACTTTTAAGAGCTCCAAACTCTGGGATGAATTTAATTTATATATAAAATAAGAAAGTTCCCTCTTCTGGGGGGGGGGGCGATCGCCCCCTGGATCCGCCCCCGCACGAATTCGACGTATTTTGTTACGCAGAATCAAAATTTTGAAACCCCAAGACGATTGATAGTGTCATTTTTTTATGGGAAAAAACTTCAGCGATTTTGGATAGAGAGAACACACGTAACACAGCCCACACGTTTTTCGCCCGTAAAACAGAATTAACACGCTCAATCGTCTTGGGATTTAGAAATTTGGATTCTGTATAACAAAATACATAGAATCAATATCCTGAGGTACACTGCACAAACCTTTTGTTTTCTTGTGTAAGTGTGTATTTAGTATCGAATATAATACATGCAAAATAAATAGGCTTTAAAACGATTAAACACCTGACATTAAACTTACATTACAATGTACTAGATACCTAGAAAGACCTTAAGTAATTACTCAGCTAACTAAAAGTAGACAGAAAGTGAAAATTTCATCAAAATGTATAAATTAACAAACATTACACGATGTACACGTGTATTATGTGTGGACACTACGATATACATATGCACACCTACAGAGTCAGTGGCGTATTTACGATTTTGTTTCGGGAGGGGCTTTGCTAACTTTCGGGGGGGGGCTTTGCCTGGAAATGTGAACATTCTGCAAGATATTTACTTTACTTTACTATACTAAGTGATTTCGGGGGGGGCTTAAGCCCGGAAGCCACCCCCCTAAATACGCCACTGTACAGAGTGATTCATCTAAAACTTGTACCGCGAATACTAGTGCAGTAAATGAAGTCCAAATTTCAATGAAGAAAGGAACAAATTAGTAAAAAGCTGAAAATAGGTAAAGATATTGGGAATGCTGTTCTAAACAACATACTAAAAGTCCCCTGAAATCCCACGTGACCTTCGCCGCCATATTGAAAAATGGCCGCTGGAAGTGTCAAATGAACAATACCCAGATAAAAACAGCAATATCTTTGCTATAGTTCAACATAAAGAGATATACTTGGTGTTGTTTTTTTACAACATAGACAATATTTTTATAACGAAATATTTTTTTATAAAACGCATACTTTTAGAAAAATTTAGCCCTAAATTATAAAATTCCGAAAACTACCGTCAAACTGATTTAAAATTTTATTGAACTTAGGAATTAATTGTTAACAAGTTAAAATTCGACAGATTTTGGTGGAAAACGTTCACATGTCCGAAGTAATTGAAAGATAATATTTTTTAAAGTGAAATACAAAATCTGGACCGGGCTAAATATTTGAGAAACTCTAAATGCAGTCAATCCGCAGTCAATTTCGATCAATGCTGGTCGGAGGGCGAAAAATTATGAGGTGTTTAAGGTTGTTATCCGCCATCTTGATGGTCGTCATCTTGAAATCAACTTGTTTATTTTAAATGGCAAGATGGTCGTGTGACATTAAACAACATCCTCGTTCGAAGAGAAACCCAACAGTAAGAATATTTTTGCAAACCCTGTAACGGTTTTGAAGTTGTGAATAGATTGAGGATATGTTATGTGTGAAATGCTGTGAAATGTGCTGTGCGAAGTTTCGAATTCAAGAATAACTTAAATAATAATTAAAAAAACAAGTTCTGTAACATTTCACGTTACGTATTCTTTAATAACCAAGAAATAACCATACATAAGACAATTACAATCACATGACATGTTCAACATGCCCACCGTTCTGTTCTATGCACATCCTTAACCATGCGACCCCGTGCTTGTGCACTCTGCTAACAATAAGCATAGTTTGTGATTTTTTGTTCACAGGCCGTAATGATTCTACTTTTCAGGTAGCCAATGTCATTAATTTTTCACAATAGTTTTAAAGTGCTCCGAAAGACAAAAATCCAACGCAGTTAGGTTGGGGGACCTTGCTGACCACTCTTTCAACTGGTTCATGCCGACCTATCAGCAACCGGGAAAGTATTCATTGAGCCATCGATTACACTACGACCATAATGCGGCGTAGCCCCATCTTGTTGCTAATGTTGATGAAATCATCCTTCCTCGCTCAACAACAGTGGCATAATAATGTTTTCAAACATATCTCCATTTTATGTAGCATTCGATGTCCTATCAATGAAAACAGATCCAATAAGCTTTACGACCCATATTCCACACCACACCATTACATTAAATGCACCTTGCATCTTTGATGCATCTATCCAATTAAGATTTGTATTAGCCCAGTACCGGACATGTTGGTTGTTAATCTCACTTGTTACATAGAAATCTTCCTCATCACTAAAAACAATGTCATGAGGAAACACTAGGTCACGAGCTATCTGGGCCAATGACTACTCACAAAACTCCTTTGGTCTATCAGAATCATCCTTTGGCAGTTTTTCTTTCAACTGTAACTGTTTAAGGTGCCCCTTTTCCCTTTTTAATATTCTTTGAACACTTTTGACACTAACATTATGTTCACTTGATAAACGTCGCACACTCTTCGTAAGACTTTTCACTAATACACCCAACGCAGCTGCTGATATGTCTGGATCAATTGCATTTCCTGGTCGTCCTGATCGAGGTAAATCATCAACATTTCCCGTTGCCCTGAATTTGTGGTTTACTTTTCATACAGGACTATCTGTCACCGGCTCACCATTAGGATTTCGCTCTTTGAAGACGGCTGTTACTATTGCTGAACTGTGTCCTCGAGCGAAAAGGATAATTTCGATTCTTTCCTCTCGAGTTCTCATCCTGTCCTACCTGCAAGAACAAAATAAAGAGACAGTCGGTTTCTGTCAATATAATGTTCCACACATAACAAAATGTAAGTCTAAATGATGATATAATCTATCCTAATAACTTGAAAACCGTTCAATATTAAAAAAATACTTTACCGTAGGATTTCTCGGTACTAGGCAAAATGTTCGCTACTGGACTAATACAAATCCTAATTAGATAGATGTCTCAAAGATGCAAGCTGCAAACAAGGTAATGGTGTGGTGTGGAATATGGGGTGAAAAATTTATTGGGCCTGTTTCCATTGATGGGACCTTGGATGCTGCACAAAATGGAGACATGCTTGGAAACACTATTATGCCACTTTTGTTGAACGAGGAAGCGTGTTTTCATCAACATTAGGAACAAGATGGGGCACAAGAGTGGTCAGCAAGGTTCCCCGACCTAACTCCGATGGATTTCTATCTTTGGGAGCACTTTAAAACTATTGTCTAAAATTAATGACATTGGCTACCTGAAAAGGAGAATCATTACGGCCTGTGAACAAATATCACCAACTATACTTGCAAAGTGTACAAGCACTGGGTCGCACGGTTAAGGATGTGCATAGAATAGAACGGTGAGCATGCTGAGCATGACATGTGATTGTAATTGTCTTATGTGTGTTAGCTATCTCTTTTGTTGGTTATTAAAGAATACATAATGTGAAATGTTATAGAATTTGTTTTTCACTTTATCTTTATTCTTCAATTCGAAACTTCCGTGGGAGGCCCGGGTTCGATTCCTGGCGGGAGCTCATGTGGTTCGGATTCCACGTTAATCAGTAGGTCAACGTCTCATATAGCCTCGCTGCTGAAAGGGACGCTAAACTAAAATCAACTCAACTCAACTCAATTCGAAACTTCGCGCAGCACATTTTACAGCATTTCACACATAACATATCGTAAATCTATTCACAACTTCAAAACCGTTCCAGGTTTCGGAAAAATAACCTTACCGTTGGTTTTCTCTTAGAACGATGATGTTGTTAGTATGTCACACCACCATGTTGCCATTTAAAATAAACAAGTTGATTTCAAGATGATGACCACCAAGATGGCGGACGATAACCTTAAACAGGTCATAATGTTTTCTCTTTGCATCAGCATTAATGTCAATTCAATTCGGATCGACTGCATTTAGAGTTTCTCAAATATTTAGCCCGGTCCAGATTTTGTATTTCACTTTAAAAAAATATTATCTTTCAATTACTTCAGACATGTGGACTTTTTCAATATGGTGAACGAAGAAGCTGTGGAATTTTAGTATATCGTTTAAACAATCTTTACGAAGATCTATGCCAAATTTTAAGTTGTTAATTGTTATTGCCTAAGTTCAATAAAATTTTAAATCGGTTTGACGGTAGTTTTCGGGATTTTAGAATTTAGAGCTAAATATTTCTAAAAGTATGCGTTTTATGAAGAATTGTTTCTCTACAAAAATATTGTGTTGTCTATGTTCTATGAAATTACACTAAGTTTATCTCTTTATGTTCAACCATAGTGAAGATATTGCTATTTTTATCTGGGTATTGCTCATTTGACACTTCCAGCGGCCATTTTCCAATATGGCAGCGAAGGTCACTTGGGATTTCAGGGGACTTTTAGTATGTCGTTTAGAACATCATTCCCAACACATTTCCAAGTTTCAGCTTGTTACTAATTTCTTCCTTATTTTTTGGTAATTTGATTGCACTATAGGTATGGAGGATACAATCGTTGCGCTATTCTCTTAGATATGAACTGCATAGAAAGACTGATATTTGTAGCCATTTTCAAAACAAAACAAAACAGAAGAGAAAATTATGATCGAATATACTTTTGTAAAAATAAACACAATATAGGCTACAGTGTTTTTTAAATGGCTTGAAATATTATGTAAAAGAGAGAGATGTAAAAGAGAACGTCGTTTGTTTATATTGTACGCATGTAGTCTAAACACATCACATAAAATAATGAGAAGAAATCAGGGACGAGATTTAATGCCTCATTCGGCAATACAATTACAAGACAAGTACTAAGATTCAAACGCTGTCTTAATGTTCCTAAAACAACAGACATATTTGCAAAATGATGTCCATTAACGTTACGACAAGCCTCCAGTTTAGCACATAAAGCTTGCTGAACAAGTAGTATTTCATCCAAAATGGTAGAACGGGCTACAGAAATACGACGCTTCATATCGACGGAAGTTGTTTGTATGTTCTTGTCCGTGGTGCTCTTTACCATTTCCCTTTAGCTCTCTAAAGGCTCAAATGGGGGGAAAGGATAGGCTAATTGACAGGTCCCTTCTTCCAATCCACGGATGGGGGAACATTTTGATCAGATAGTCCATGCTGAATTGTGTACTATGGACTGGGTAACTGTCCTGCTAAAACCATATGTTCCTTTCAGTATTTAGTGGAATGTCTTTTGATGTTCTCCGTAAGTCGAGTAGTTTAATATTTCTTCAATCAAAAGTAACCCTGTGATACATTGATCTAGTATTCCATATTGCACGTTTATTCTCTGTTGACATTGTCGTTCCACTTGGTGCAGCTAATGAGGATTGTGTGCAGACCAATACATTTTTGCTCAGAGACAGAGAGACGAGATTCTGTATAACTTTTTGTGACTTTTCAGGGTAACATTAGGCCCACACTTTCTGCTCATGAATGACAATCCTCGTCCTCATCAAGTCAACCTGGTGGACGATTATCTATCGACGTAAAACATTCAACGCATTGATTTGTCAGTGCGCTTTATAGATCTAAATCAGATTAAACGAGCTTGAGACGGCATTAAGAAGACGTGTTGGAGCCCGACAACCGTGCATGCTAAATGTGGACCATTCAGTATGGTGTGTGTGTGGTACATTGGTGTGGTAGTCTCTTATGATGTGCTTTGTTTACGTTTTTTGTGTCTTATGTCCTCGAACAATCATTATGTTTAAGTTTTGGGCACTATTATGATTATTTACATAGAATGAATATTTTCTCTACATAATTATGTAATACTGCTCATTTCACACATCAACTCGGAAATATGGTGGTTAAATGAGAGATCACGCAGTTCTGATGCAAGGTTTTTCTGGTTCGATCTCCATGGGAGTTTGAAGTGGACAACACTGTCTCCGAGGGTTTTGTCGGGGCTATAACCTTTTCTTCCATATTTTCATTACACAATTTTTTAATTCACTTATATTAACCATATGTCTTCTATAGTCTGTAGGGAATAATCGTGGGAGGGTCAATCCAAATGAAATCGACCAACGATGGTTGCTGACAAAATTTAGTTTTTGACTAACTTTTTACCTAAGTTTGTACCATATTCTGGGAGTTGAAAACGGGTATTCATTTGTTTTTTTATCCGCGCAAGTTTTGTCGTAGCGGTCATTTTGTATAGGCGTCTGAGCGTATTTTGAAATTTTCAGAGGATCCGTTAATCTCTGTAACTTTTTAGGTTTTAATGATAATGAATTCAAACAAATTCCATATGAAAGATAATGGAATGGACAACATTCTGTGTTCTGTGGACATTAAGACGTACTTTAGAATGTCGGGGGAAAAGCTCTGAATATTGATGTTGGAAACTTAAAAATGTCCGTTTTGGAATGTACATTTTGAAACGAAATATGAGACTCACCTTCAATTTTTTTTCTACATAGAGACTAGATAATAGACAACGTCCCAAGCAAGTTTCGATTTGAAAACCATATACTTGATTTATTGAAAATTTTTAAACATTGCGAATTTTCGAAAATTGTGTATTTCACATCAAATATCTCTGGAAGGACACAAGTGAAAAATCTGAAATTTTCACAAAATAAACAATAGCTTTGCAGTAACAAGTGGGTAAAATTGCATCACTTAGACTTGAGTGCTTTCTGAGTTATAAGTTTTTATTTTCTTTACTTTGACTTAATATCGTGAAGCGCCATTAGACGTCGATATAAACTTTGTAGCAAAAGTCAAAATACCACGACAGTAATGTAAAATTGGTAAAATATGCACAATTTATGAATCATATCTTGTACAAAAAAGCGAAACGCGTCTGTTATTTCTTTCCCGCCTATAGCGCTGCTGTTAAGACATCAGTGAGGTACACAGTTGACTAATTTGTGTACAGAGTTTAGCACTGATATTGAAAGTACGACCTGTAGGAATTGTGAACTCTGTGGGTGTGAGCTTCCGGAGAACCTTAGTGATTGGCACCCACATCTTGTCATTTGTCGGTAGTTTAAAAGAGGTTCTTGGGCCATGGCGATGGAGAAAGTGAACAAAAAGATCGTCCTGACTGATGTCTTCAATTCTCCCAATCCGCCATTTCTCGTCGTAAATAAAGATACGGTATCATTAGGTGCAAATGACAACATGCTATGTTCTGGAAGTACTGGAGCACTGCAATCAGTAAATTCATCTGGTTGTGACAATTCATAACATCTGATTTGTGTTTGCGTCAAAGGCACAAATCTATGATATGATCTGGTATTGATAATTCTTTTACAAGTAGCAAATCTCTAATTTCTTGCTGTTTGACTGCACTTCTGGTGAAACACATAAATTGTATGCCTGAGATACTATCAACACAAAACCTGAACATCTCTTGAGCTGTTAAAATTTCGAATTTCACATCATTGAAACAACTTATAACCCAGAAGCTAGGGACTAGTGAATTCCTGTAGACAGAATTCATTAGCAATTGGGAACACTTGGTTCAATCAGCACAAGAGAAGAAGATATACATGGAAATCACCAATAGACGGCGGGACATATCAAATAGACTACGTTATGATTCATGACAGGTATCAGAATAGCTTAAAGAACGCGAAGACCCTTCCCGGGGCTGATATTTTTTCTTTTCATAATCTTGTGCTGGCCGAAGTAGATATTCAACTGAAAAATGTAGACAGAAGAAAAGTAGGCAACAACGTGCTGAATACTGAAAAGTTGAAAAACGAGGAAATAAGAAATCTTTTCGTTAAAAAATTCTAAGAAATATATTCAAACGAGGAAAGAATAGGCGCAGGTAGTAACGCACAATGGGAACACATTAAACTTTGCTTACAACAGGGTGCAGAGGAAACAGTAGATTAAGGAGAACACAAAACGGCTAAGAAACCATGGGTTACAGAGCAGATGTTGAAGAAAATGAAGGAAAGGAAGACGTGGAAACAGGTTAAGACAGAAAAGGGCAGAAAGATCTACAGAAAGTTAAATATTGAATCACGGAGAGAAACAGACAGAGCGAGGGGAGAGTTTTACAAAAGAAAATGTGAGAACATAGAAGAAATGAAAATGAAATCTGTGAGTTTTACGTCCCACGGTTATGCCGGTTAGGCTAAAGGAGACGGTGATGATGTAATGAATGAAATGGTGGAATGAAGAGAGTGGGAGGAAACGGAAGAACCCCGAGAAAACCCACGCACACGGTGTTTGTCCACCACAAGGTTCTCTTGGCGGGGGCTGGGATCAAACCCGGGACCCCAAGCACCAGAGGTGAACAGAACCTACTGATTAACGTGGAATCCGAACCACATGAGCTCCCGCTGGGTACTGAACCCGGACAAAGGCGCGTACGCTAACCGGACAAGTATTTTGAAGTACGTATCACATTTAAAAAGAAATTCTTGCCGGGCTTTAGAAAAGGAGAGAAATAAAACATGTGCTAAAAGTTCTTAAGAAAGGTGTCGATTCTCGTAATTTCTATTTTAAAACTTCTAGATTTTCCTATATTTCAATTGAGCAAGCTAAGCTTTCTCGGTGTTGCAAAGTTATTGCCAGCACTTTCATCCATCGCCCCATGGAATTTTCTCCTTTAATTTTCACCAATGGTCCAAATTAGATTTAACTACTTTTCACACATATTTTCATATTATGGAAATAATACTATGCATAATCATATTGCAGCAGTCTGTTCTGACTATTGCGGCTTTGGAATTCAAGTTAAGTAATTAATATGTGTAGTATATATGCAGAAATTATGTTACAAACGCGTTGAATATTTCATTGTTCATGAATTTAAGTTGCGTGACAATACTGCAAAGTGTTTTACTTAATGAAGTGCAAATTGATGCAACAAAAGAGAAGATTACAATACTTTTCCTGTAGAAACTTTCATGTTCATGTTCTGAATAGATTATAACATTAAGCATTACATGTATGAATGATGGAAAACTACAAAGAATTTGCAACATTGATTATATCATTGAACTCCAGTAGTCTGGGACCAAGGTTGTTGGACGTTGTTCCGACTATTCACACGAAGACCGTTAATAATTAGTATAAAGCAGAATAAACTGAAACGAAAGTCTATTTTTTTATTAACGTATTTACTCAGTTTTCAAAGGCATCATAGAAGAGTTAAATTAAAATTAAATGCGGTCATTTTCAATAAATAATAATTGAATAATCTGAAGCCTGACCAAACTAACTTTATTTCGTGGTGTGGGAAATTGACATTTATGGCAACATTCACTACTTGACATAACTGCTCCCATTGGTAAATGGGCTAAACGTGATGTTCTCTTAATTTCTACACTTGATTTGTTGTGGCTTAAAGTTCGGTGAGAAGTGTACCCTCCGACTATTAAGTAAAGAGATTGATTTCATTGTGACGAAACAGTGAATGCAATTCGAAAACCAATATGTGCATCCGTAAACCAATGAGTAATCTCTCCTCTACAATCTGGCAACAACGCATTGTCGTACCTGAAGCATTATAGGAAATACGAAGTTATCAGCAGCCACTGAGAAGCCCTCGTTATGCTAGCAGCATGGAGCAGAGAGCGAATATCAAATTATGTCTTAAACTGGGTAAAAAGTACCACAGAAACTGTTGATTTGATGCAAAGAGTGTACAGGGATGTGGGGATACGGAGAAACTTCGACTTCGGAGTTAAAGTGAAGACAATGTTTCTCTTTTTTACGACAGTAAGGGTATCGTTCATCATGAATTTGTACCAGAAGGTCACACAGCGAATGCCCAGTTTTATTTAAGCATTTTGGAGCGTTTCATGAAGAGAATTTTGTTATTTTGGCCTGGATACTTAGACCCAGGTAGGTGGTTCCTAATCCATGGCAAGGCATCCGCTCACTGGGTAGTAGTTGTTCAGGAATATTTGGCCAAAAAAACACAGTATGTGCTGCAGGACCTCCCTATTCTCCAGTTATGTCCCCTGCGACTATTTTCTGGTCCCTAAACTGAAGTTAGCATTAAAAGGACGACATTTTGAGAATGTTGAAGACAACCAAGCAGCTGTGACCACGACATTACAGAACAGACCACAAACTGAGTCATAGAGGTCGTTCTACTTCTTGCGTGATCGTGCCTCTCGCTGTATTGACGCAGGGGTATTATTACATTGTCTTTGTTAGGTCACAATAAAATCAGTCTCATTACTTAATTTTTGGACAGTATATTCCAGTGTCGGACTGGACAGGGTGGCGAGGCGGAGATTTCCGCCTGCGCTCACCCTCTTATGGCGGCTCTTTGTCGCGATAAGACAGGTTTAGTAGTATTGAAGTCATAACAATTTTAGTTAAAATTTCCATTATTGTCTTTTATAAAAAATATCATATAACAGAGTTATTGCAGGTTTGCGTAGATTATTTAAAGCCTATAAGCTGTCAAGTCGCCGTGCTCTCCTCGTTGCTGGTTCCAGCACTACCAGGCATCCTAGGTGATGTGTAAAAACTCGATCTGGTCTAGTATTATCACAAGTCGCATTGTGACTGCTGTATGCCTCATTCTCTAGTTGCGCTATTTGACTGCTGTAATGTTATAGTGTTAGCGTCGAGACTCAACGTAAGAGCACCTGCGTGTTCTCAGGTAGGAAAGTAGATGTTAATTAAGGCAAGAATATTGTGTGCTATTGTATATAGTGTTATTTATTATTATTAATGTAATTGACTTTAGTTATAGATGTGTAGGTACTAGTAAAAATGGAAACATTTTTTGATAAAATTTTCTTCAGAATTTTAATATCCAAATTATGCGTAAATTACTTTTAACATATCTAAAAACATCTTCATATTCCGTCTGACTGAATTTTCAATAGTTATGAAATTATGTTTATCTTGGTTAAAAATTAACAGTCTCTCCTTAGACTAGGTCAGTGTATCGTCTGCATTGTAAGATCGAAAACAGTGTATAAATTTAACGTTTAAAAGATATTTGGATTTTATGTTGAATGTAAGGCTCAATAGCCCAATATTTATTTATATTCTAATTTAAAATGTTATATGCAGTGCTCATAAGGTGTAAAGACAGTAGAGCAGCCAGAGCGAAAAGTTTACGAGACAAATGGTTGAAATTCGAAAACTAATGACAGAAGCTCTTTACACAGAGCTATTTGAACTTACAACACTAACTCCGAATAACCCATTGTCCCAAAAGATGGGCTACTTGATGAAAGGAAAATGGACCAAACATTAGCAGCAACTTTAAAGTCACTCAAAGAGACATTCTCTCACCTCTATGGAAACGTTAAAATGTTTTTGGAAAATCTTAACAAAGAATGAGATATAAACGAACTTCATCTCTGTATGGATGCTGATTTTGCAATGAAAAGGATTCGATGTAAAAAAAAAAAAAAATAAAAATAAATAAATAAATAAATAAATAAATAAAATTAAAAGTGCTCTGAAGAAGATTCGTCTTTGCAAGAAGAAGCCAAGTGAAAAAAGTTCCAAGTAGAAACCTTCTACATAATTTGTGACACTGTTTTTACAAGTGTTGAGGAGAGGTTTCTTCCAAGTGAACATTTAATGAAGATTGTGCCTGTTTGGATCCAAAGAGATTTGAAGGTATAAAGAAAAATGGATTACCAGAGGGAGCCTTGAAGGCATTAGCAGAAAATAGAGGTGTGTGTGAAGAAACCCTGTCACGCAAACTCAAATAATTTGTTGTTCATTACAAAGATTACTTCAAGAATCTGAAGGAAACTTCTACTAGGGACGTTGATGTGGTTTAGTGTCCAGCTGATTCTGAAAATGAAGACGAATGGAGTGAAAAACAAAACAGATCAAGCACAGCTGAACCCAGAGCTGTGTACACCGTGCGTTTACATTCTTGCATGAGCTGACTAAATGAAAGCACTTATAGCAATCTATTTTGTATGTACAAATAAGATATGTCTCTTCCAACTAACCCGGTAACTTATGAATGCTTATTCTAAGTTGAAGATCATTAAATCAAAACTGAGATCACTTTTGGGGCAAAGTCTACTGCAAAATGTAATGCTTCTTAATGTTGAATATGTCAGAATTTTCATGTAGATTACGATGTTATTGGAAGTGGAATAGTAAAACGTTCAAGAGATATTAAACGATTACTCATGCTGTGAAATTAAAAATAGTCATACAATTGTACCTAATGGTATTTTTTCCTTCTGTTTGCATTGGAATAGGTAGACTATGCTAATTTATCTATCCTACACTCACATCTTTGTTTACTGTAATTATAATATTATTCTGTGCTATGAAACATTTATGGTAGTTCGTTCTAGTCGTTGTGTGTAACTGTGTATGCCTAATACTATGAACAAATTAAAAAATCATTTGAAAAGCAAAAAATGTTTACATAAAATTGTCCATTAGGCGCCTCTCTTAAGTTTTCATCTCCGCCTAGCTCTAACAGCTCCAGTCCGACACTGGTTTATTCTACCGAAAACGCAAATGATTTATTGTTTAAACTTAGAAACCAACGTAAGTGTAGTTAATTCACTCCGGTTTCACTGTTAATTATTATTTGTTTTCTGTTTCACGTGGGTATGAAATCAGAGAAACAACCCATTTTTAATATATAAGTTTTAGCAGCCATTTCTGTCAAGTAGCCGCTGTTTCCATAAGAATTTTCTCTCAATCATGAAGATGTAGTTAGTTCAGTTTACCTTCAGACAGATCATTTAATAAGTAAGTCTCTTTATCCTGAGAGAGTGTCTCGTAAACTTTTGCTCTTACCTGCAAAGTGAAAATGGGTGTCAATTAATGAGGTTCACAAAACTCGTAAATGGTATCTGAAAAATCACAAACTCCATCCACTGTTTACAGAATCATACATGTATTTTACACGCGAATATGATATTTTCCCTTTTTAGAATTGTAGTGAATAAGTCTACAATTTGTTACGTGGCGGAAAGTTTCTTCACAAATTTCTCTTCTAAAAAGTCTGGTAATCTGTTGGATATGTAATCTAGAAGAGTTTATTTGAGTTGAGCGCCAGTAGCGGAATTTTTTCGAAACATTTTGCCTTCGAATATTCGCTTACGAATACCGTAACTGAATCGTCTTTCGAAGCGGATAGATAGAAATGGGCAATATATGTTATATTACTTCTTGTGAAATGGTTTATAAGTCAATGTGAGCTTATTAACCACCAGTAAAATTGAAAAGTACGTTCATTTGTGAATAGAACATTTGATGTGAAGTAGCTGGAAATGCAAAAATTGTGTAAAACTTATTGCGAAATAAGTTACAATTCAAATATTAAATTCTACGAAAATTTCTGAAAGAGAACTGTAAGCAGGTGCTATTTTGCTGAATTTTTGTTAGATAAGTTTTAATTTTGTTATTTGTATGAGTAAACGTTTTGACTATTTAATTTATTGTAAGGAAAATCGTGAGAAAAAGGGAATTATCTATCTATCTATCTACATATATATATATAATAAATTAATTAATTTGATTACAATAATAAATATATAATAATAATAATAATAAATTAACTTGATTAAAAGAATGTATTTTATGTTGACGGCGATTAATCTGTAATCATTAGGAAACATGTTTGAAATGGAAATATAAATCAGTACCTAATTATTTTGTAGGTTTAATTTTTATTTAATAAATCTTGTTTGCTTATTTAGCCTTGTTAATTCCAAATTATACCACGGTACTAGATATAATACAGACTCTAAGCTTAAGCATATTATTGCCGTGTTATTTGCATGTGAATATTTGTGGATATGTACACTGAGAAAAACGCGTTATCCGGACAGCAGTATATTATATAAATATACGGAATCCTTATGTTTCAAACGAAAATCAGAACGGAGCGTACGTTATCCATATGCTACATACTTTTCCCTCTTAGATGTTACATCACGCAGTTACAGGATGTCTGACATCTAACAGTCTTCCGTATATTACAAACATATACGTATGCTACATACATCAGCAATATGTTACATAAGCCCATCTATATGTGAGAGATTGACCGTCTATATACAGTTCTTTCGTTCATACGCAAGTACGTTTATTCGGAACACTTATACTGAAAGTGCGTATAAAATATACTTTTATAGTTATACGTTTGTTGTACGTTAAGTCCAAGAACTACAGAATTTACACATGTAACCCACGTTTTTACGTAAGCCACATACGCTTTTTCCTCAGTGTATTTCTTATGAATTTTAGACTAATGATATATCAAGAACCAACGTGGCATACGAAATACATAGGTGAACAACTAAGAATCAGTGTACACAGCTGTGTAACACACAAAAGTCGAATTCTAGTTGACAAATCTTTTTTTAAAAAAAAAAGAAAGAAAGAAAGAAAGAAGAAGAATAGAACAAAACTTTGCTTCATGAAGGAATATGCAGAGGCTAATCTCTGAATTAGACTGCTGAAAGGAAAACACAATACCTTCTTAATCAAAATCGTCGCTCCATACAACCAGAAATTTTGTCATTACCCAAACAACGATGGGATTCAATGGTGAAAAAAAAATGCTGGAGTCTGCTATGCGAAAAGGACATCAACCGCAAGTTGCTACACCGGGTCGTCATTGAAAATCTTCTCTACCAACAGGTGATTGAGATGCTGAAAGAAGTGATACTAAATGGGAGAGATTTCGGGAAGAAAGCAGGTAAAGAAGGGTTATATCGTGCAACTCATAGTCGAACATTGAGGGGGCGCAGTGGCTAAGTGGTAGAGCGTTCACCTCCGGTGCTTGGGATCCCAGCTCGCGCCGTGTGGACTTTGTGGTGGACAAACATCGTGCTCGTGGGTTTTCTCGGGGTTCTCCCGTTTCCTCCCACTTCTTTCATTCCACCATTTCATTCATTTCTCACCTTCACTGTCACCTTTAGCATAACCCGCATAACCGTGGGACGTAAAACTTAAAGATTTCATTTCATTTTTCATAGTCGAACATTGTAGAGCAAACTCCTTCGTAGGAAGATATTCGGGAAATACTGGCACGATTCCTAGTTAGAGCTCATGTGATTTAGATTTCAAGTCAAACGGTCCACAATATGAGTCCACGTCTCATATTGTCTTGGTGCTGAACGGAACGATAAACTACAAATTAACGAGGATACAATGTCTGTTGGCCATTCCGGTTGCTCGTGCAGAGTTTGCTGTGCATTTTATGAAGTTCAGCACTGCTACAATCTATATTCATAGTTTTGACTTTCGTGAGAAAGATACAATCATTTCCATCAACGACTATCACAGAAGCAATACGTGAGATTGTGAGCTTTAGTTCGCATTTTTGTTACGGCTCAATACATTTTGGTAGCACTATAGTAAATTATTCCGAAAGTTGATCACGGTATAACCATTGTCCTAACCTACGATTGTTGTTGCATCTATTTTTCGTTAACTTCTCCGGTTATTTCCTACACTTAGCAAACTGATCATCTTCAGATGGCGATCCTTGTTCGCCGGTCTTAGCTGATGTGACACCCATTGAATTATACTTTTTTAAGTTTGCCGATTGTACAGAGCCTCCGAATGACGTTGGTATGATGCATAGCTAAGTCATCTGCAATAGTACTCCTTGGAGAGTTTGTTTCCAAGATACTGCTGAACTGATCATCCAACATAATGTAGTAGGCACCCACGAGGCTCATTTTATAATGGCGGGATACCGGACTGAAATTTGACAAGTCAGCGATGAATTTACGGTTCATTTGCCATTCCTGGCCTAAATATATTATTCTTGGGGTTTACTTTGCAGAATATCCCAGTTTAAATTCGTAAAATGAAACAAAACAGTCGTAATTGTATGTTCTACATGGTGCACTTTCAAATGGTTTCGTTCAACATTAGAATGTCTTCTGGCTGGTTGGCTACCCTAACCTGTTTGCTGTACATATACAGATTTTGCGACACTAGACGCGTTACCTTAGTCCATCTCTGTGTTGTTTGGTTTAAGTTAGTTCCCACCTGACTACAACAACATAATACATACATCTATATAGCAGAGGGGTATAAATTAAAATCATTCTAAAATATATTGACTTTTACGAAGAAATAACATTCGCTGGAGACCTTTAGCACTTGTTGTGATGAACTTCCGAGTTTTTTTTTAAATTAGTTTCGTTAATCCCAAATTAATACAATGTATTAAAACATCAACAATACACGTAATCTAAATCATGGTGCCATTCGTTAGTTTCAAACTGTGCTGATGTATTAAGTCTTTGATTTAAGTCTTCAATTTAAGTCTTTGAGAATGCTTTCCAAAAACAGTTCAGGAAAAAAACAATTTTTAGGAGAGAAAGATGTTCATGTATTATCTATTGTTTAAATAGGAGTGTCCAGATTTCAAATGCTCTCAAAGTTGATTGGTCTTGCGTTTTGATGAAGCGATTGTGTAGACATGGAAAAATGAAATGAAATCTTTAAGTTTTACGTCCCACGGTTATGCCAAAGGAGACGGTGATAATGAGAGATGAGTGAAATGAAGAAACTGGGAGGAAACGTGAGAACCCCGAGAAAACCCACGAGCACGGTGTTTGTCCACCACAAAGTCCACTCGGCGTGAGCTGGGATCGAACCAGGGACCCCAAGCACCGGAGGTTAACGCTCTACCACTGAGCCACCGCGCCCCCTTGTGTAGACATGGAACCAGGTGTATCCTTATATAAATAACGTTGAAATCTCAATTTTTTTTCTTCTTGCTTGGGTATGTTTTGCTGTACAACTCTAGTTCCATTCATAATGTAACATTCTAAGTTTGCAACATATAATAATAACCATGGTATTGTAAGTTTTTGTTTAATATCTATATTTCAAATACGTAATAACCTGAAGTTGTGTTATTTGAAGCAATACAATTTTATGTTTGTTTGGCAACACAGTTATTCTGGCGGTATTGAAGGGCATGTCAAACAATGCCCTTTGCAGATACTCGTATTTGCATCGTGCTGAAAAATCTTAGTGTTCACAACTATTAGTTTAAAGACTTCAAGTATCTTCCAAGACAAATGATCTACTTTGTATATTGTAATATCCTTTATAAATGACGATACTCTATGTGCCCAACAACAAAAATAACACCCAGCAGATGATATATGTCGTCAATCAATGTGTGAGCCGAAAAAGGACGAATGTCATCATTAACCCCGACGATCTACGAGGACTCAGGAGGATAGGGTATATATGACGCCGCAGCACCTTCGAAGCCAGCAGTCTGCATTAGGACTGGTCATCATCTTATGTATCTTCTCATGGTTTCACTGGCCCCTGAGAATTTCTACCACTCTCATGGCTGCGTCTGGACCCTGGGAGACCCCACATATCCACGTCTTGGCTGCGACTTGACCCTGAGCTTCTCCCGATCCTGTTCTTTAGCTGCGACTTGATCCTGGGACATTCGTAATCACCAAATTCCAAACTAGCGTACTCTTTTCGGTCTTCAGACTACCTACTAGAATTGTACCATATTATATCATAATGAGGTTTTGTAGTAATAGTATCATAGTGAAATTTTAGAGGAAAGCCAAATCCATCATTTGCCTCTACCAACCTGTTTTTCGTAGAAGTTCACAATATATAAATTTGTGGATAGATATAAAATTTAGATTGCAGTCAATGTCTATAATAATTGTTATAATTTGATGACAGGAAAAGACGATAAACTGTTTGTATGTAAATCTGAATTACCGAATGTCTTTTCCAGTTCTTCAGAGTGAAACCACGATATTCAGTGTTGAGTAGCAACAACGCTGTAGGATATTGTTCTCTGTTGGATATTATTATTTTCAGTAACGAATGATCCACATTTACTGCTTTTGGCTTTTCATTTAATTACTCTAGGCTAGCGTTGATCAAGGGTATCGCAATTTGTCAGTGATTTTTCTTCCTATTGAAGTTGTAAAGAAAAATGTTATAACGAATGGCGTTTACTGCGCATGGTTTTCTCAATTACAAATTTGATTGAATTTTTCCTATGATCCTGCACAGCTCGTTTCGAAACTTGATTTCAATGTTTCCAAACTTAATTACAATACCTGAGCGCAAACTAAGTGTAGTCACATTTTCGTAAACCAACATTTTAACACTGGTAGTTAGAGGTCTGTTTTCACACGTCCGCTCCGTTCAATCATTCACAACGAAGTCCCCACTAGGTTATTGTTACAAGATATCTGGAACAACGCTCTATTTGTGGATATAACAACTCAAAATTTCCTATTCTAAGTAAAAATAATCTAACTTACTACACGGATTTAAAATCCATCTAACTTTTATACGTTAGTAGATTATGTCCCAATATCTTTACCAAAATCTGTTTCAACATTTTTTTCACTTATAACAAAAATTTTATTCGCCGTATCCAAATTCAATGCAGCACTCTTAAGCGTCAACTACATCCTACACAAAATATAATACCACGAATAGCAATATAATATGCGTGAAGACAATGATCAACAATTGACAAACGCAAAGCGAAAATGGCCGACCGAAACTTAAGCAACAATTCGGCAAACTAGATTGTGATTCACTATTATAATACCGCTCGCTAATAGGAAAAATATTATCACAGTTTATTCGGCTTTGGTTCGAATACGAAATCGAGCCACACCAGCAATAGATGCTCAAACATCGAAACTAATTTGAACGTGCATAGACATTCAAGGAGTCTCGCTGCCGTTGTAGATAGAAGACCGAAAACGCATGGCGGAATTTGCTAATGGGGACACCTATGTGTTTTCAAGATATTTATTTTCATTGGGTAAGGAAGCACCATGTATCTTCGCATTTGCATGTTCTTTTGTTCTTTCAAGTGCTTTGCAATGGTTAAATCCTGTTACGTGTTCTAATGCAGCATTATTACTTAATGAGAAGAGAAAGACGACACAGCAAAGGTAAAATCTATACTTGACTGAAGCGCAATAGAAGAACCATGAGCGAATTACGCCCTTCGTTTACTTTACTTTTAATCCAACTTTTGTTCATTAAACAATTACTTCTAGGTGTTTTTATTATTTTAAGTCTCTTCTGAATCTAACTTATGTCTGCCTTCCGCACTGCAGTCCCAGTTTCCTTCTTAGAAAAGCTAAGTTTCATTGTATTATTACACGAGCTTTTCTATTTAAAGTAGAATTGTGTTTCTATTTAAAAATAGAATTTTGTTCACAAACTTCAGTCCTCTATATTTTGCTAACACTAAACTTTCACAAAATATTAGACAACTACAATTCCTCCTCTATGCGTTCCAAATTGTTAAAGTAGATTGAAGTTGTTCATTGTTTAAATAGCTCCATCAGACCCTAAGTTTTTAAATTTACCACTAAGTCTTGTTGCTTATAGTAGTTTACAAAGTAAAAAGATACATGAGTAACGCAAGATTTTCGAAACCAAAGATGCAAAATACAGTCATATAAACACGCACCAAATGCCTACCTCTCACGTTGAGTATTATGTGGGCAGTTTAATTGGTAATGAGTAAAAAAAAAAAGTTTCTTCTTCTTGCATATGCCGTCATTCCCTATCGGATATCGTAAAATTTAGAAATGCAATGCAACGCAAAAAGTGAATAAGTAATTATAATTGCTATTCCAATCATCGGAATCGAAAACCTACATTTAGAGTTGCGTTGAAGCAAACCGTTACACAGGCTGTTCTTAAGAATACTGTAGATCCACTTCAACTAATTTGTCAATTAAAACAAACTTTATAGCTTCAGAACTAGACAAAGGGAGACAGGTGGATGTAATCTATACAGACTTTCAGAAGGCATTCGATTTAGTTAACCACAACATTTTACTTGGAAAACTAGCTCTTATGAATCTTTCTAACTAAGCATTAGTACTTTTCACATCATACGTACGTGATCGTAAACCATCTGTAGCTTATAAAGGTCATATCTTCAACAATTTTAATGCTACATCGGGAGTACCGCAAGGATCAAACCTTGGATCTTTATTATTTCTCATCACTATCAATGGCATAACTAAGCACATCAAGAAATCCCATACTTCACTCCTTGCAGATAAGTCAAAATTATATGCTCAAATTAAATCACTTGAAGACTGTAAAAACCTGAAGGAAGACTTGAAAAATGTAAATCACTGGTGCCACGTGAATAAATTTAGTCTAAACATAACTAAATGTAAAGCTATTACATTTAATAGGAAAGGAAATACATAAATTATGATTATACTATTGACGGTGTAAACCTTTGTAGGCCGGAAACTGTTAAAGACCCTGGTGTTACCTTCGACCCAAAACTGACTTTCGCAAATCACATCGAAAGTATTGCAAGCAATGCTTATAAGAGTCTTGAATTTGTTTGTCATGTAAGTAAAGACTTCCATAGCCACACTACACTTTTGAAACTATATTATTCGTATATCAGACTCCAACTGGAATATGCTTCTGTTATTTGGACTCCTCATAATGGAAAATATATCCAAATGATTGAAAGAGTACAGTGCAAGTTTTTGAGATTATTAATGTATAAAATGCTGGACTGTACCCTGCATACATATCATACCCAGAACTAACAAACAATTTCAATATACTGACATTAGAGCAACGTAGGCATGTTAATGATTTAGTTTTTCTACATAAAAAATAAATAACAAAATTGATTGCATAGAACTAAGTTCTAATATATTTCTGCATGTTCCGACGTCTAGCACGAGGTTGAGCAATAGTAGTACCATATACTGTAAGAAAGCATGTACTGACATCCTGTATAAATCCCCTTTATGGAGAATGAGCTCTTACTACAATAATATTGAAGAAAAGTGTGAAATGATAGACGTATTCAATATGTCTGAAAAAGTGTTTAGGAATACAATTTATAGTATGATGAGCTGAGTTAATTAATGAAACAATAAACATTTCTGTATGTTTTTCTTCTGTAAAAATAATGACATTTCACCATATATGTAAACAAACACTGTAAATGGGCAGAACGCCTGTTGTGTTGTTGTTACATAAATATATAAATAGAAGTGGTGACCTTGAGTAATTTGATTAGAACAGAGATACCTCTGGGTAGTCTAGTCTAGCCGCTATTTCTTCCAGTATGCCATGGTACTCTGCGTTCCTGTTCATGTTTGCCCCACCCTAGGTGCATTTTTCATGTAAGTCTTTCCCTTGCGAAAACATCTATGTTTGATCTCAAGGAATATTTTGATATTGTTAGCACAAAGGAAAGCACAGAGCGAAGAGAATAGTTTTATAAAACTCGTTTAGCAATGGAAAACTAAGAAAAAAACTAGGAACACACGTAGTGATATTAGTGTGGTTATTAACGTCGGCACCTGATGAAACCACTTTAATTTCCTCGCAACTGGGAAAAGTATTGGATGAACCAAACAAAAGGAGAAAAAATGAACGAAATCAACACAGGCAGTTCCAAAGTTCATTTGGCTGTTCTTTCTTCTTGTTTTCATTTTGTTTCTGTTATTTCTATCCTATTTTCAGTTAATAGTCTCACTGGTATCAAAGAATAAAAGCCAACAGAAAAAAAAATAGAGAACTTCCAGTTCGTATCAAAAAGGTAGATTCAAACAGTTGGAGGAAAGTCTTTTAATTTTGTATGTGTGTTTGTGTGTGTAGACTTTGTGAAAACGGTCTCCTGTGTTTTAGAGCCACTTTCTGTTCTTTTTGGTTTCATCGTACTTACGAACAAACAAACGGTATTATCTTCTGCTGAATCAGGTTGTGAAGTGGAAACCTTCACTTTTCCGTTTCAATGGTGCTTGAAGCGTGGAAACAAAAGAAAGACTAAGAAAAGTAGGGGCACAGAAAGATGTCTGAGCTTTCTGAACTTCTCTCCGTTTTCTTTCTTTCTTGTTTTTTCTAAAACCAGATTTTCTCTGCCAAAAAGAATCTTTTATTTGGATTACAACGAAGAACGAATAAAGGTCCAAAATAACTTTATTCATGAAAGGAAGAAAGCGAGTAGATAAGCATGGAATGAAACAAGAAGCTCATTAAAGGAAAATCGATACGAATATTTTTAAACAGATCTAATGAAACTATTGTTTAAGTTTTTATATTGAAGACTAATAGCAATAAGATAAATGAAATTTTTCAAAGAAGAATAATTAATTGCTGAAATGAAATAACCATCTGTATTAAATTGTAAATTACTTTGTTATTTTCTTTTATAAAGATGATTCATCATCATAATCATCAAAAGGATTATGATACTAATGTCAAGTCAGTTACTGCAATATAGCTGTCTTCATGCAGAATACTTCTTAAAGAAAAATAAAAGTTAGCCAAAGCAAAGGCTTATTATTACTAATTTGTGATACAGCTTCGGTCTTCATCAGATACGTTAAGACAGATAATATTTCTGATGAACAAAATCATATCGTCTGGGATCTAACCATGAACCTCTCTGAACAGATGCTAGTGTTCTATCACTTTGATCGTAGCGTAGTCCTAATGCTCTCGCGTTTGGTGCGACCGGTCCCGAGTTCAATTAGCGTACCGATCAGGACACCTCTGTCGCAAAGGTGTAACAGCTTTGTGAGGCCGGTCATCCTCAGTGAGTTTTTTTTTGTTTTACTCATCCACACCAGGCAAATGCCGGGATGGTAGCTAACATAATAGTCCTAGGCCACTTCCTTCCTTCCCCATTTTTTTTCTTCTCCAATTTCCCGGTCATCGTGATCGCCGAGCGATGTCATCACTCATATGTGTAACGGACTAAACTGGTCATAAACGACGAAAGCCCAGCAACCTATTTTCTAATCCTTTCTTTTGTTTTTTTCTGAAAACAAACAAAACTTAAATTCTGAAACGTTCTTGGTTTTCTTGAGTTTACTGTCTTTTACATTATTTTCTTATTTTACTGTAAGCAAGTATAAGATAGAAATACGAACAGTTAGAACATACATGACATTGACAACACCCATCCACTTCATGTGATTTGAACTCACGAAGTTTTTACTTCGCGATCGTTGCCCTCCTCAGCCACCTCCATAAACACCATTGAACCATTGTCCTCCTTCTCAGCTAGCCTAATGTCAGTGTCCTGATTGGTTTTTCAGATGACAGCCGCTGCGAGTCACTTCTCTAGTCATATATTCACCATTGCAGAAAAAGCTAAGGGCCTAGGCCATTTCAGAAGAAAGCCTTTAACCCGTTCTCTTGAAAAGTTGACGATTTTGAATTGGGTCACTTTTCTATTAAATGAAAGAATGACGAGGCAAATCTTAGGACCTTCATTATTTCTTGTATAATATACCTATTTGCAAGAAGAAATTTAATATTCAGGATGGTCTATACATTAAGATGATGTCAAATTGCATAGGTCGGATTAAAAGTAGTTATAACATTGTTCCTACATCAACTTTATGTATTAGGAATGACCAAAAATTTTGAACCCCGGTTACCTGATTCCGGGTCCAGTGAGAATTACATACCATGATGCATTCTTACTCGGGACCTGGGTATTTCAGGAACTGGTTCTGGCTATCATTAGTGTGTATCTTAGTACAACAAGAGTTCCGTAGCTGGTAAGGAAATGTGAAAAGATGAAGTGTCGCAAGTGGTAACGACTATGTAATATTCAATAAAAAACAGCAGTGGCGTAAAATAAAGCGAAAAAGTGGAAGTGACATAACATGATTTGGAAAAACAAATAATGTGTGTGAATGCACAGTGAAGTGACACGTGGATCCCCTCAAAACCACAGTTTTCTACTGCAACCTTGTCAATAACAGCCGTATGGACTGGAGCACGTATATAATATGAGATGCCAACATATCAACAGTTTGAAATGACTGCGTCCAACGAACTGCCGCAGTTGGACAATTTAATCTGATGCTTTATTTCTTCCGTAGAACACACTGTATGTAATGAACGGCTTATTACCATTGGCACGATATTTCAGTGTCAGTTCGGACATTTTTGGATATACCTTCGTATTACGGAAATACACATGACTATTTAAAGTCTGACCATAGAAGGATTGCACTGGAAAGGGGAAATGTCTTTCAACAATAACAATATCATGGCCACCATCGGAAGCTCACCAGATTGATAATGGACTGAACATTCCTAATGAAAAGTGTTGTTTTCTGATTAAAGATTGTTTCCTAATTATATTAAGCCACTGACTATAAGAAAATACGTTCAACTGTGGAAACAATAATTTAAAATGATAAATATGAGTTAATTAAAACTTTAGGTTATTATGTCTCACTAAGGATAATATGTATTATCCTCTTGCTAGTGTCATGACAAAGAGTTTAATCAAGTATGCTTCAATACAAGTAAAAATTTAACATTAATAACCGACATATTATAAAGCCTGTTATTGTCGGTCACAAATGACGTCTCGACCACCAGAAATTAGTTTTCATGGATTTGTTCGAAAATACGACTGAGAACTTACCGTCAAGAATGTCATTTTATTGAACTTAATGAGGTACATCGATTGGTATGTTTCGTGTTCGACATTTACTTTTCATTATACGGAAATAATATTGTAGAAAGTGTACATCGGGAGAGGAAGTACAGTGTGTAAAGAGTTCCTGCTTCGATCCTCGGCCGTGCGACTTTGTAATGGACAATATCATGTTCGTGAATTTTCTCGGACTCTCTCGTTTCCTCCCACATTCTCATTCCGCCAATTCTTATCTATTCATCCACTTTCATTTATCATCCATCGCCTTCAACCGTACAACTTCAATGTAGAGATTTTATTTCATTTCATTTAGAAACTCTCAATCGATGTCATTTTACTTATATGCTATAGATACAAACATGATACTTCTAATGTATTTGTAGTAATAAAAATAATATAGCCTACACTTTCAACTGCATTCAAGGGACAGAGCTTTGAATTGCACACACTCAATGGAATTGCAAGGTTTACGATACTCCGTACAATATTACGTCAATGAATATAGTGTTCGGTTTGTGTGAGTGTACATGTAGACAGACAAACACACGTAATACTGTATGTGATAATACTTGAGTGTTCCTATTGTAAGAACCATACAATGGTGCGCCTTGCGAAACAAAAGGGAATTAGAATCTACGCTCGTTGATTGCAATGGTAGCATATTTCTCTTATATTTCAATCTTTGTTTCAATCTGTGACCTGAGTTTATGAATGAACTATGCTGAAAGGGAAAGCGGAGACTCATGATATTAATGTACAGAGGTTTGACACCAGTGGCGTCTCCTGACGTGGATGTTAAGGTGTTGGCAAGAAAGAAAAATTAAATTAACCCTCCAAACCATAGCCGAAACTAGAGGCACACTTCCCTCTCCCTGAGAGTAAACATGGGCTCACCTACATTTCTTTTACTGATCGAAAATGATGTGATGAATGTACCTTAATTTACACATATTATTTTAATATCATTTGCATTAGACATACGAGTATTTAATAGTGACTATACTTTACCCACCCATCGATATCTTGAATATAATATGTGCCTGGAAGTTCTCGCAATTTTCGAAAGTAAGTAACCATGACTGCCCCTCCATAATGTCGTAGTTACACCAATCTATAAATAGCAAATTGTAGTCTGCAATTTTTAAAGATGAATCAAGGAGGATGTTATTACGTAATTAATAATTCAATTATAATAATTATATAAGTAAATTTTGAATTTTTTATTTTAATTCCAAGTATCTAAAACATGAGATTATAGGTCCAAAAGAGGCTCATTTAAATAACTTGGGGAGTTTCTTCATCCTTCCTTTAGATCCCTAAAAATTAAAAATATTCACTTTGGGCAATTTTCTTGTGAGTTAGTCCTGGAAACCTATAATCATGCCGAATTTCAACTTTCCACGTCATACGGAAGTACCCCTTTAATTTATGTCAGTTTATGTAGTATTATATATACTTAGGATATAACCTAAAATATGAAACTGAAAATCAAAACCAAACAATTATTTACTTAGAATTACTTGAATTCCAGCTCGGGTCGTCTTTCTTTGCGTCCTTCTCTGGATTACTGTTTTAGAAACAGTAATAGGGGGTCTGAAACCGTAAGTCTTGAGGATGATCCACTAACGACAAAGTAAATTGAAATTAGGGAAAGAAAAATGGAAAGCCGTTTTGTAGCTTAACGTCCAGGCTCTTTTTTTATACATCAACTGACCCTGCGAACGCAACTTTATTGGATCGGGAGAAAAATGATTATATTTCTTTTCACCGTATTCCTTACATGTATTTTGCAAGAAGTCAATTGCACCCTTAACTTATGAATTGAATGATATGTTTAACAATAAAAAAGTGTGTGCCCCCCCCCCAAAAAAAAAAGTCCGTATTGCTATAAAATATCTATGCATCCTCTGATAAATCTACAGACTTGGCAACGCTTGAGACAAGCAGAAAGCTCAAGACGTTGATTTCCTAAAGAACGCCTTGGATTACAGAAGCACGAGGTGAGAAACACAAAGCGCATGCGCAATACGAGTCTTTTAAAGCAGTGAGAATTCAGTGAAAGCGTTGCTAACGACTTACTCAACACAGAGGTGCCTCCTCAAAAGATGACAGAGATCGCACAACACTTGTCTGTTCTGAAGGATTTCAACAGTTGTTTCTGTCTCGTTGAAAGTAAAATCTTCCTAGTTCTGACGATCCGTTTAATTAAATTAAAATACTCTTTTCTTCATTTTTCGTTGGGCGTTAACACACGACTTGCACACCCAGAAGACGCTACTGTGTGGCACACGCTTCAATTCTATTAATCATGAAAAGCTTTGCTTTCAAATGAATTTAGATGTCAGAAGGAAGACAAATAGACTATTCATTTTTTTATATTAAATATTATTTTGTTTATGTACTCTTCAAATTTTAATAGATAACTGTGTATCCACTGAGAAACGGTTGAAAGAAATAAGATCTTATGTTGCAAATAGTTGCATTATCTAGTATTTTTTATGTAAAACTAGCTGAACCTGCGCTCTCTACACAGCACATCATTCGCATATGAGCATAAATCTCCTTCGCATTCCTCACAACATATGTACCAAATTTCTCAAAAGTAAATCCCCACGTTGAGCGGGTTTGCATATCCAGGCTCCTAACTATGAAAACATTTACGATCACTCCAACCCCAATCATTTCACAGATTTAACCTGTTGTATATAAGTTGACGCAAAATTGAACATAATTTATACGAAACAGACTTTTATGCATTGCAAGACCTGTAACTGCCAAATATTCACCACAAACTTATAGTCGTATCGACATAAACAAAAAGAAGTGTGGAGCAGGAAACTACTTTACCCAAAAGTCAAAAGAAACGCACTGAAGACATACGAACTGGTCGAGCGGTTTGGGTCACTAGTCTATCAATTAGAAGTTTATGTGTTCAAACCCTGAAGGGAGTATTCGTTTTTTTAAAAGTGTGTTCCTATTTTCATCAAAGGACTGAGAACATTTCTTTAAATAAATCTTTGGCAACTACTTTTCTCTCAAATTCCATTAGAAGGGAACATTATATGAATTGCAAATCTCAAATCCACAGCTGAGAACAAAATATTATGTTGAATATTTCATTACCTAGGTATTATCATTTGATTTGTAATGAAAAACTAATTATAAGCATTGACGATTTCAGAAGATTCTTCCCCGGTAATGGTCAATACATGAATGAGAGAAAACTGATAAAACATTATTAGTCCACTTTGAGCATGATCGAATATAACTTATGGCCACGAAGGGGGAAATTTATGTCGACAGAGTCTCAAATTCTCCCACAGGTCTTGCCCTGAAATCATCACTGTTTGAAAGGTTTCCTTAACAAATAGAATATTACATTTATTTCCCTTTCTACGTTTTGAAATGGAAAAATCATAATTTTAAAGTGAATTATAATACGATAAGCACAAAAATTTATAGAACTAATGAAGTAAATATTCTTGTGTAAGTTATCGATTTCTAATCGGATTAAAAATCGACTATTCATTTGCATCGCACTTTAAAGTAAATCCTCTCTATATATAGTTAATTCTTACTGGAAAGTATGTTTAACTCCAATTACTTAATCAATATTTTTAATAATATATTTTTATTGTAATACTTTTACTATTCAATGTTGTATACACTACATTTCCCAAAGCAAAACCTCGCAAATGTATAGTGGACTAGTGAATATTATCAAATAAATTATCATTTTGTTTACGTAAATACTGCATCGCCTCATTTGAAACTTCGTACTTTAAATAATAATAATAATAATAATAATAATAATAATAATAATAATAATAATAATAATAATAATAATAATAATAATAATAATAATAATAATAATAACAAAATCATAGGCATACCTTTATCAGAATTTCAGGCTTAGTCAATAAATGAATTCAACGTGGTCTCTATTCGAAGTTTTATTTAATCGAATCCGATAGAAATACAAAGAGAAACTTCGAGAACAAGTGCTAGCTACTAGACCAGCGGGGAAAGCAAGTGAAATGCATTTTGTACTATCTGAAGTTTACACCTATTTCATCCTGCTGTAATAATGTTTACCGTATTCGTTACTTTGAGGAATGATATATGTTATTCATATAGGTTCTATTACATATTCGTTCATAAATATTATATAAATTATCAGAATTATTCATGATCTTCCATGGAAATTCACTGGTGCATGCGCAGTAGACAGACAGTGTAATTGAAAGGTGAGTTCAACAGATATTATATATTTCGCCGACATTATTTAATAGCTATGTAGAAAAGATAGCAAAAATGAGTTTTCATAATGAAGATGGAATTTCGGTAGGAGATAGAATGATGAGGTGTATACGGTTTGGGGTTGATATGATTGTTGTTGCCGAATCTAAAAAGAAAATTAATAAGATGTAGAAAACTTGAGAAAGGCTTCTGAAGAATATGTGATGAAAATAAATGTTAGAAAGACAAAATCCATGGTGATTGAAACGAAGCGATCGGTGCCAAATATAGAAGTAGGAGCGACCAGTTCGTATGTCTTCAGTGCGTTTCTTTTGACTTTTGGGTAAAGTAGTTTCCTGCTCCACACTTCTTTTTGTTTATGTCGATACGACTATAAGTTTGTGGTGAATATTTGGCAGTTACAGGTCTTGCAATGCATAAAAGTCTTTTTCGTATAAATAATGTTCAATTTTGCGTCCTAATAACTTATATACAACAGGTTGAATCTGTGAAATGATTGGGGTTGGAGTGATCGTAAATGTTTTCATAGTTAGGAGCCTGGATATGCAAACCCGCTCAACGTGGGGATTTACTTTTGAGAAATTTGGTAGATGTTCCTTTACAGACACAAGTGAAAGACGTCTTGATTTTAAAGAAAATCGGCAAGGGGTATCATAAAGGGGAGATTTTTTCGATTATTTTTTCTCAATATCTCGCATCGTTTGCAAGATTTGAGCCTACTTCCGGTTTGAGTTTGTAACTCATGTAGGCCCTATGACCAGTGTCTTCTTGCATGTATCTTTCTTCTTGCATGCAGTTTTCTTTCTTAATATATTACATATACGATTAATTATAATGACAGTTATATATGGTGTTCATTGGGCACAACACTCAAAAAATAAAAATTTATCTTAAGACTCGAGAAATGGTTATCCTTCCTTTTTCACTATTATTTGGCCATGGAACAAACGCCTGAGACATATACAACCCCAATATACAACCTTGTGGTGTTGGAATGTATAACGCATAGGATATGCTTTTTTTAAATTTGAACGCTCCCAGCGTACCCTAAAAATGTAATAAAGAGATAATGGCCATGTATTTTTAAATATGCAATTAAAACTGGACAATCTACGCAAAATTTCCAATCGATCAGTGAAAACGTCATCTTTCTAGAGCCTCTAGTTTCCGAGATCTCATTGTCGAAAAGATTGACCACAAACATATAAACATAGTTTAAAAGAACTCGGAAGATGGAAGCACAACTCACATGCTTTGATTTTAGAGAAGGCTTATTAAAATACAAAGGCTTTGAACAATAATTTTATATCATAAACTTTATGAAAAAAGATATAGTTAACTAATTTAGACTATTTAATTACAAATACTTAAAATGTTTGTCTCTGTTAAACGTGAAATCACATATAACTGTAAGATTTGAAAGCTAAAGTTATAGGTTGGAGCTCAGGCGCTTTTAATTGCTATTGTAGCATCTTATTAGATAGATTAGATAGATGGTATTGATCTGAGCCGCAAGTTACGCTATATAGGATAGACACAAAACAACCTTGTAAACACATGAACTTCCGTAACTGGGATTGGATTTCAATGACACTTTCCTGATAATTGAGTGCCTTAATACGTTTGTCCAGTTAGACGATGGGTGTCGTGGGTACAAGGGGGAGCTAACCCCCTCTATCATATAGACGTGGCAATGGTCATGGAGCTAGAAAGACGAATAAACGCCACTCGCAAGCTTTTGCACAACTGAACGCAAATGAAAGCGGGCCTAATTGCTGAACCATGAGTAGTTTTTGAGATCTAGCATTAAAAATATCCAAACACTTAAAGTTTTCCGGGCTACGACCATCGTCACGCACGTTTTTACCATGTCCTGACTTTTTACTCCATGTAATGTCAGTCCTGAATTTTTGCAATAGTTTATTCACGTACAGAATTACTTTGTGGCCTAAGCAGCAATTTTTAGCACTTTGCCCTCCTGAAATATTACGCCCCAAAAATGGCATCAAAATCACAAACTTCACCATTCGGACCCCACAAATCTACGGTGGCAGTAGTAACATAGCTGTGGATATTTCTGCAGACTCTTTACATGCAATAGTATTCAGCACAAAACGTATGAACTCCCTACTTTATGCCATTCCAAAATACAGCCCCTTTAAAAATGTTATTTTCTGTATTTTTTTCTGGTGATTTCATATATCGGATTGCAACCGTGCGTATTTATTTAGAAGCAAGAGTATGTATTCTTCATGTACCTCTGTCTCTTCTGTAAACATTCGTTTTTGTTTGGTGTTCGTCTGATACGTACGTCCTGACCAACTGCAGTATTCGTAAGCGCTTACAAATGCAAAATTGGCAATACACGGACACCAAAGATGGCCGCCATTCAGGAAAACTTGTACATACGACAACATGAATAGTGTTATTGATCTTATCATACAAAAGGTTCATCACACTTAAATTTTTACAATTTTCGGAGATGGTCGGAGGCTGCTCTGGACCACTTCGTATGGACTGACCCAAAAGTGATTCCAGAAGTTTCGGTCTGGGGACGCCAGTCTTACTGATAAGCCACAAGAAGGGAGACCTGTGTAGGTGGACAACGATGCTCTGTACGCAGCAATGGAAGCAAATTCATTGCAAACTGCTGAAGAACTGGCCAGCGAACTCCATGTAATACATTCCACCCAACCATTCATTGTCATTTGCGTGATCTTAGGTGTATAAGGAAACTCGATAAATAGTTACTCATGCGTTAACGCCCCAACAGAAACAGCAGCGATCCCTTAGATTCGAACCATTTCTGGACAAAATGGTGACAAGGGATGAAACGTGGGTTCTCTACTAGGGATGCAGGTGCTATACCAATGAGCTGCAGGTACTATCTTCAATGCTGCAAAGTGAATTTGAATGTTCGGTGAGATATCTATGCAGGGATAAAAGTGGATCTGAAAACATAGGGAGACGCATTACGTCGCATCGTCTCCTGTGCCCATCTTTGTCCAGTATACTTTTTAGGAAGTGGCGGATGCCATAGATATTTTTTGGAAGTAGGATAACGGCGTCCCAGCGTTCACCACATTTTTATCCTTGTATGTATGAGATAATTTATTTTGAGCTCTTGTCAGGTACAGACATCAATGTAGATGTCTATTGTCAGTACGTTGAACGCATACGAGCTGCACTGGTAGCGAAACGTCAGCTCTGGTTCACCACAAAGGTGTGCTCATCCACGGTGGTAGCGCATGTAAACACACGGCAAAAAGGATCTGTGCTAAGATGGAGGAGTGTGGCCGGGAGAACATCCCCCACCAGTCGTTTTCACCAGACCTGCATCAAGAGACTACTGTCCTTTTCGCAGCTTAGAAAATCATCTTTCCGGGAAAACACTCCAAGATGAAGATAGCGTACACTGGATGGACTTGAAATGATCAGTGAACCAGTTCTTTGCCTCCAAAACCAGCGATTTCTTTGAGTAAGAGATTCAACAATTGGTTGACTTGTGGCAGAGTATTGTGGAGTCCGATGAGAACTACTTTCCTGACAACGGTAGTGCTCCACGTAAATTATAGTTCTTTACCTCATGCTTTTGTACGAAAATGTGAGAAAAAATATCTGGAAAATAATTACATCTCACAATCTCACCGTCACTTCCTCTATTTTTTTCTTAGATTTACATTCTCAATTTTAATCGTTTGTGAGTGTGGGATATCTATGGTGAAGGTAGGTATGAATATTTTTTTGTTTTATATCTTGAAGTGCAGACCTGGATTACAGACACCTGTACCACGAACTTGTAGTATTAATATTTTGCGTTCTCATGCAAGTTATAACCCAACGCTGTAAATTAAAAGTTCCCCACTCGTGGGTCGGGACGTTCCTGACACTGCAATTGGTCGTAGTTTGTACTCAGATGGCTTATCTGGACCAACGTGTTTCCATTCTCCCCTTAGTTCTTTGTTGCGACAATAACTGGTAAGTTTTATGTAATAAAATAATAACATTGGCACACTTTGTTCTTCCAATGATGTGAATACAATACGTTTCTTTATGTATCTACTTTTACAAAAGAAGGAATTGACAGCGACGAGATAGCAGATTTTTTTAAGCCAAAAGCGATTCTGATAAACTAAGAATTTTCAATAAAGAAAGTGGTCAGCAAGTTACTGTAAATGATTTGGAAAGTGAATCAAGCAACAGTTCAAAGAATACAGATGCACAGAATCAGAAGTGAATCAGAAGAGGTTATAGGTAATGGTGTTAATTGTGATGCTCTGTCAGCAATTATTCATTACACGTGATATTCAGCAACTGATCCTGAAATCCCCAAATTTCATTTCAGTGTATTAAAACCAGGTTTATATTTAGATTTTTCAAAAATGAAAAAAAAAAACGAATTAAAATAAAATTTGGTTTATAGTTCCATCATTAGTAATATAATGTTGACGGTTCGATCATTTTTGTAGTTTTCGAAAAATATTAATAGTTTAGGATTATTTCCGTGAGATGAGAATGGAGTACAAAGAATTGTATCAAGTGAATTCATTGTAATAATTCATGATGATGAGAGATGGTGGGCAAATCTTACTCCAGGATCTATTCTCTGGTAACTTCGGAGTTTAGGCTGATAACGCTATTTCCTGAAAAACAAAGATAATGGTAATTAAATATTCTCTTCCTTCTCATTTTTAAATATAATAATGTATCCATTTTTAGCTTCCAGTGTAAGCATATAATGAGAACTCATAGTTTCACTCCAATTTTATATATACAAGGTGAACCATTTACCTTGATTATTAATACGTATTCTGTCTTTTGTCAGGTCCTGGTACTAATGAGGGTTCTTTTCCTTTCTTCTTCCTAACTTTCAATTTCCACCTGGAAATGTTTCTTCCATGTTTCTCGATTTTCAGCTTCGTCTTTAAACTCCCAATATTTTCTTCTAGTTTTCAAATAATGGATCACTTGTGTTCTTCTTCTTCTTCCTATTCCTCACTTTCCTTCCATCTTGCCTTCTCTGGCGGTATGAAGAAGACAATTTCTTCGCAAGATATGTCTAATACAATTGGCCTTTCTACGAAAGATGGTGACTAGAAGCATCCTCTTCTCTCATATTCGTTTTAAAACATCTTCGTTTCTTACTCTTTCTGTCCATTTTATCTTCTCCATCTTCCTGCAATACCACATTTCGAACTTCTCTAAATCTTTCTTCTCTAACTTTCGTAATGTTCAAGTCTCTGAACCATAAAGTCCTTATTGCATATATAACGCTTCACCAATTTCTTCCTTAGTCCAATATTAAGGCTGCTAGTTACGAGTGACCTTTTCTTGTTTGGCTATGGCAATTCTTGACTTGACGCCCTTGTAACTCTTAAACTAATGGACAAACTACACTGAACCTTTATACATGCAAATATCGATAAGGAATCACTGTTTCGCATACTCTTTGACATCACAAGGTTAACAGTGTTGCCAACCCGACACAAAGTTTATTTTTTAAAAAATGGCACGTCGTCAGTTATTACATATTTCAAATCCACATGTTAAACGAAAACTTATAATGTTACATTTAATATTTATTGTTGCAGAGTAAGGACGATACAGTAACATGAACATTTAAATTTGGTAGTCTCTACAGTAGTAACAACGCAAATGAGACAGATGTGGCAATGTACATCCAAAGTACTATAGTGTTTGCAGAACGTACTGAAAATTTTTCACGTCGATTCATGATTGTTGGTTATTCCTGTTATAACGGCAACCTTCCATTATGCACGGTTAAGAAAAATACTAAACTTAATGTTGTTAATTATCAGAAGAACATTTTGGAACCACTTTCCAGACATGAAATTTCTTCTCTCTATGGCAGCTACACATCTCGTGTTGTCATTCACCACGATAAGGTATATATGGCATGTGGATCGCATACCATACGCAACAGGCCTTCATGCAATACCCTTTACAGACATCCCTGTTAAATCTCCCGATGCTTCTCCCATTTTTTTTTTTTTTTTTTTTTTTTTTTTTTTTTTTTTTTTTTTTTTTGCTTTCCGTTGTCGAAAAGGACCCTAGGAAGCAAATGTCTCCGCACAATTGAGGGTCTTTGGAAAGCTTGTCAGGAGGAAATGGATCGTCATTGCTGCAAGACAGAGGTATGACGTGAAACGAAATTTTGTAATATTATGATCGTGATATGACGGCTTTCGAATGGATACGAACAAAGTTAGAAGGGATGAAAACTTGACTTTTTCCACAAGACCTTATATTTAAGAACTCCATAGATAAATATCTCATCCAGTGGCATATATGGTTTTCAATAGATGTGAAGATTACAATGGCATTTACAGCAATTTTATGTTCAAACTGTTCTGGAGATATTATACAAACTGTTAAAGTTCGTAACACTGCTGTAATTCCGTGAATTTGTTGGAATTACACGTACCTAAAAGTTTTATTGTAAGGTTTTAGAAGCAACGAAAATCAAAAATTGTCTTTAAAAGTTCTCACAAATATGTCATTTTGAGCCATATCTCAAATTTTATCATTTTATATACTGTATATCCCTAATGATTTGAGATATCAAATTGCTACAAACTTCATTCTGATCTTTATGTCTATTGAAATCCATGTATACAATTCGATTTGATAGTTATACAAACACTTTTTCGAAGAAAGTCCTTTGAAAAAGTAAAATTTTCAATTCTTTGTAACTTCGTTTCCACTTGTTTGAAATACGTTAGAGAATCGTTAACTGACTTGGAAGTTCACCTGATTTTTAATCCAAACTATTTACGACATGTATATCTGGTATTTCAAATTTAATCTTTTTATCATTGCACAGTGATCCAGACACCCTTCATACCTGGCCAAAACCTCAAAATTCGAAATTATCACAAATATGAAAGATCTAAGGAAAGGAAAGAAGTAAGGTTTGCACAATAGGTAGGTTTTCGTGCGGCTCCTAAGGATTGGGGCTACAGTTAGTACCAATGCGAAAGATTAAAGTCGTGAAAGGAGGCCATGTATCTACCCCGGTAGCAGACGCAAAGTTCATGATGTTAAAACAAAATAATGTTTCGTTGTTAAGCGTCAAGAATGATTATGTAGAAGACACCAAACTGCAACATCGGATTGCTTTCCATGATAAAGAAACGTTCACTGAATTGATTAGTACAATGTGTTGTACTAGTCAATTCGGAGAAGTTTTCTTTCTCAAGCAAATCAATCCGGTGTTGCCTTTTAATATATCTTTTTCCTTCTACATTCCGCAGAACTTATAGAAGCCTCCTTCGTGTTGTTTCCTATGACATTTCGAGAATGACAAGAAAAGACAGTCATTAGTCTAAATACTAGTGGCAAAAATATTACCCTACTCACATACAAATATGCCTTTCAAACTAGTTAGGCCAAAAACGGGCAACATTAGGTCTTTTTCTCTAGCAGATAACATCATCTACTATCACATCTAGCACTAGGGACGTAGCTAAGGGGTGTCCCGAGGGCACCGACCTCCCCAAATCTTGGCTTGGCCCCCTAAATTATTTCTTTAAAATTATTTGTTACAAATTGTTTTTATCCGACAATAAATTACAACAATTATCCATAGTAAACTGAAATTATTTATACTTCTAAGAAAAGGTTATTTTTTTAAATCCATTTACAGGCAATTCCTTATAACGCTACATGAACAGTAATAAGAGTATAAGATCAGTAAGTTGGGGGGTCGCACATCATCTTCGTTAATATTGTGAGGTTCGTCCAGCCCTTAGAGTGATTAGAGCCTTATAGTCACCTTGACGTACCAAGAGCTAAAAATCTATGCGAACGCACTTTTTGTAACCGACTAAGACAAAATTGAAAGGTCGATTCGACTCAGAGGCTAGGAGGATGCTCCCCCATTGCTGGGTTTTGCAACATAGTACTTTTTGTTTTAATTGTTTTACGAGAAGGAATTGAATGTAGATTTACTCTATTTTTTATTATGTTAAACAATGATTCTGCAACAGAATAGAATGTCAATTATTTAGATCCTTATCTGTGCTAGCAACATTATATATATATATATATACATATATATACAGTATATACAGTATACATATATATACAGTAGAGCGTCGATTATCCGAAGTAATTGGGGGACATGGGTGTTCGGAAAACTGGTTTGTTCGGATAATCGAAATGTACATGTTTATTTGCCAAAAAAAAAAGTACTGTACAGTAAATTTATTCATAAAAAGAAGTGTGCTGATTGTTAAAACACAGCGACTGGCGGCTTGGCCGGTCAGCAGCGCCTTATGAAGGCCCCATTAGAAGCAATGTTCCGCCAGCGGTGGCTCAGTGCGGCGACTACTGTGGGAAACTTGGTTTGGGAGTGAGGGGGATGATGGACGGTAGGGTGAAAGAGTAACAGATACGAGCGAGTAAGTACACAGTTCAGTTAAGCGGTCGTTCGGTTGACCGACGTTCGGATAACCGACGCTCTACTGTATATATATATATATATATATATATATATATATATATATATATATATATATATATATATATATATATGGGGTATTCCATTTGCAAATATGCCCCCCAAACTCAGAACTGTGTCTACGTCCCTGTCCAGCACACAGTAGAACTGGACTCGGCTGGACTCAAAATAAAACTCTACATGAAATTCAATATCAAGTATACCAATTTTGGTTTTCGATCTAATTTTATTTATCCTCATATTGACTAGTACATGAAAGTATACTAGAGTTCTATGTATGTGTCGTGAACGATGAATGTATAACAATGTTCTGCATAATCATTGTTGACGCCTAACAACGAAACATTATTTTGTTTTAACATCATGAACTTTGTGTCTGCTACCGGGGTAGATACATGGTCTTCTTCCACCAACTTTAATCTTCAGATTGGTACTAACTGTAGGTCCAAACCTTAGGCGCTGCATGAAAATCTACCTATTTCTGCAAACCTTACTTCTTTCCTTATTAAATGTGTAAGATCTTTCATATTTGTGATAATTTCGAAGTTTGAGATTTTCGCCAGGTATGAAGGGTATCTGGACCACTATGCACTGGCGTTTAGAAAATCCGAACATGAAATTATTCCGCGTCTAACATTCAGTAGATGATATTTTTATAATGACCCCAAGTAGTCTAATGCAACTTAATGTAAGTAATTTCTTTTTGCTTTTTGTTGATCGTTTCTACAAACACTGTAACATTTCTTAATTTCTAATGTTTTTGACCAATTCGGCAGTGTATATATATGATGACGTTATTAATTACGAAAGAGAACAAGCTCCTAATCCTACTACGACGCTTAGACTCACTATTTTTACTTTCATCAATCTCTGTTTCTTTGATTACATAACCGTTGGAGTTACGACACTTGCCTTTCTTATAGGTGCTTCTTGCTTTCATTCTTGAGTTTTGAACCTCTTTCGGGAATCCGGAAGTAAGGTACTTACAGAAGAAATTAGGTTTAATAGTACTAAATAAATTGAAAACTGCAAGTGATTCCAACATCAAACTGGGGTGTTCATTGAGAATTAGCACTATACACCTCTATAATTCCGTCGGCAGTGTATCTGAAAATTTAGCTTGAGGCGACGTGGTGAACCAGAAGACGACCACCAAAGCACCATTTCCATCCACAGAATAAAATGACCCCGGCAGAAAAGAGAGCTAAAAACGATTTAAAATAATAATTAACAAAAATATCACAAAACAAACAAGGATTTAGAAAAACGCCAAGGAATTTTTAACGTTTATTTTGTATTTTTAAAATTGGTTTCGCCTTTTGGGCTATTCAATTCAGAAAATAAACACAACTTGCATTCAAACAAAAACATAAATAAATAAATAAAGGTAGGAATGGTGCACGTCCACCTTAGACAGCAAGTTGTTCACTGGTCAACCTATTCTAGGACTTAAATAAATAAATAAATAAAAACGACAATCCTTCAGCGGCATTCTCAACTGATAGGGAAGACAAAGATCATGTAAATGAAGAAATGAAGAATTGAATGATAATCGACGTTGCCCTTTTAGCACCACTTCCTTTCCGAGGATGACATTTCGCTGCGTGAAGAAGATTTCAAGAGCCAAGGGTTCTATGATTATAAATGAAATGAAATTTTTGAGTTTTACGTCCCATGGTTATGTCGGTTAGGCTAAAGGAGACGGTGATGATGAGTAATGAATGAAATGGTGGAATGAAGAAAGTGGGAAGAAACGGGAGAACCCCGAGAAAACCCACGCACACGGTGTTTGTCCACCACAAAGTTCACTTGGCGGGAGCAGGGTTTGAACCCGAGACCCCTAGCACCAGAGGTGAACGCTTTACCACTGAGCCACCGCGGCCCTTCATTGAACTTTGTGTAAACAAGGAAGGGCAAATTGTGAAATACTTTTTAGCTATCCCGTACCATTATTTATAAATTTTTGTTACCATATTACCAAACTGAAAAAGAACGGTGATTTAGGGCAATTATACTGTATTTGTGACATGTTATTACACATTTTATCTGAAATACTGCGTTTCTTTATGCTAATAATTTTATTTTTATCCAAAGATGAAGAGTAAACTGTGAATAAATCTGTGCACTCAACAGGTGTCGGATTTAAAACAACGAGCACAAAGCAGTAAATAGTAGTGCAATGGGTATATAATTAACGTCCTTCTTTCATATTTTCCATGCGTCCAACAGTGGGAAAAGTGCCATGTTAGTGGCTGAAAATTCGAAAAACCAACCAAAACCTATGCCTAAAATGGCAATACGTAAAGAATCAGAGATAGTGAGTCCACGGAATATCATCGAAAATAATGTGATAAGTGAGCTAGTGAGAAGTGTACGAGTCATTAAATGTTGACCACATATACATTTTCCATTTGTGTCCAAATGAAGCTATAAATTTCCTTATTTGCGAAAACATCTCTTCGCCAGTTCGGTTGAGATTTTGAATATTTCTGGGAGTATCTAGTACTTGTTACTTAAGTAGTTCTTTGCATATTGGTAGTCGAATTATTTTATAATTAAGACTGCTTGAAATACGTCTTTAACTGTAAATAAAACTCAAAAGTTTGTTTTATTTATTGTGCATAATGTGTGGAAACGTTTAGTAACTGATGTAGTGAAATGGCGTCTTCATTTTTATTTTATTTTGATTTACATACTACTGTATAAAGAGTTAATAGTGAGAAAACTAGCTGCCAAGATCTGCCTATTAATTTTATGATTTTTTGAAGCAAATATGGCGATGAAACGGAGGTATTTCAAGTGTGGCTTAATGAAGACGAAGTTTCGGAACGACATAATGCAAAATGTCTGGCGAACAGACTTTAAGGGAACTGTTACATACATTGTTGTATTCTACAGATTCCGTAATTTCTTCAATCTCACAAACTATTGTTATCTATCGCAGTCATACAGAGCCTCTTTCATGAGACGTTAGAAAATTATTGTTAGATCCCTTGCTATCTGAGCCTGATGCAGTAGCTCAGGATTCGAGCTCCGAGAGCGAATAGGTGCGAGTGGTAACATGTACTGTCTGTACGTGTGTAATGTATACAGATACGTATAGACAGTACTGTAGATACGTATGACATTGCTATAACATACTGGATAGAATTCCTGTGTGTGTATATAGGTGCAGTTCTTGTTGAGTGACAATCTATCTTCATGCCACACTACATGTTAATTCGTTAATTTCATAAAATGATTTATATACTACTAGAAAAAGTACATATGCATTCCACACTATTACGTTACTTCCTTCTCTGAACAAAGTGGTTATGCATGGATCGTAAGAGCTCTGTTCTCCTCGTTAAGTTTATCCAAGGTTAAATATACTACAAAAATCAAATATTCTGTTTTCTGTTTTGCTGAAGTAAGTGGCTACATATGTAGAAAAATTGTTCGTTAAGTTCATAGAAAAGTTCATACTACTACAAGAGAACATACCAAATTACTGTTACGTCCTTCTCTAAAACAACGTGGATATGCATGTATCGATACCAACATCTTCTTCTGTATTTTCTTCGTAAAATTCATTAAAGATTCATACTACTACATATATGTTTGATTATTTTTGTCTCTAGTAAAGGTGGGTACACGTGCAATAATATATACGTTTTATTTAGTAATTTCATAACAAATGTTCATACTACTATAAAGAGGTACTCTGTATACACAACCATAATGTTAACTCTTTCTCTAAAAGAAATGGATATATGTATATGTGTATTAGGTCCCAAAAAATTCAAATTAGGATTTTTAAAAGTGCATTTTATGATTTGGTTTGGGTACAAAACCTCGCGGACAGAACCTCGCGGCGACAACCTCGCGGACCAAAACCTCGTGGCCCAAAATCTCGTCGGGCCGAAACCTCGCCTGGCCAAAACCTCGCCGCCCAAAACCTCGCGTGACAAAATCTCGCCTGGCCAAAACCTCGCCGCCCAAAACGTCGCGGGGCGAAAACCTCGTCTGGCCAAAACCTCGCCACCTAAAACCTCGCGAGCCAAAATCTCGCCTTGCCAAAACCTCGTCTTCCAAAACCTCGCGCCCCAAAATATCGCCATACCCAAAATCTCGCCTGGTCTAAATTAAGCGAGACGTAGTATCGCCTGGGAAGAAATGTCGTCAGGATAAAACCTCTTCACGACGATTTCTTCAATGTAGAATGTTCTATATATTACTATATGTATGTATTTAGTAATAACACATAATTACATTAAAATAATGACAAGAAAAATTCTAATGCATGCTTTGGAAATCTATATATATATATAAATTAAATGACTATGTTTGTTTCATTATACCTCTTGAGCCATCCTACCGATGTCAATCAAATTTTCAACATAGATGAGGTTCGAGCCTAGGATGTCTTTTGTAATTTCACTTTGTCGGCACAACAAAAGGGAGGAAGAGTGGGATATACGGCTCTGCATATATATATATATATATATATATATATATATATATATATATATATATATGCAGAGCCGTAGCTAGAGATTTCGGCGCCCGGGGCGAAGTAGAATTCGGCGCCCCTACTCTCACCACACCAAGCTCTTCCTTCCTTTTTTTCTTTTTACTTATAAGAAAAGCAGCAGATATTGTTATACTACACTGAATTTTTATTAAGCTGCAGGCGAGGTTTTGGCCCGGCGAGATTTTGGGCGGCGAGGTTTTGGCAACGCGAGGTTTTGGCCACGCGAGATTTTGTCCCGCGAGGTTTTGGGCGGCGACGTTTTGGCCACGCGAGGTTTTGGCCCGGCGAGATTTTGTCCCGCGATGTTTAGGGCGGCGAGGTTTTGGCCACGCGAAGTTTTGGCCGGCGAGATTTTGGGCGGCGATGTTTCGGCCGCGAGATTTTGTCCGTATCCCTTAGGATTTTATAGGTTTTTAAAAACACGGTTTAGGGTTTTTAGCGTTATATTACTGAAAACGGAATATTACTACACTTTAAACACTTTGTTAGCTATTTCATACTTAAATGGTAACCTTAATTTAGTAAGCTTTATGATAACCAGTCTTCTGCGTAATAAAAATAATAAGACTCTTCTTACCTTGGACTTTTTTTGATAGCTAAAATATAGTTTAACATATGTATGGCCTGTCGTACTATAGTGGTAGTAGTAGTAGTTTTTGTCAGTTTTCTTATATTTGAAATTTTATACACCACCACAAATATCACTACACTTTTCTAACGATACACTGAGGAAATATGAATGTTCAAATACTGTTTTTCCGGCACTTTTCATGTTTTCTATAGCTCAAAAAGTGGTCACTTCACTCTCTGTAATGGCACTGAACAACAAAATATTTGGCAAGATTTTCTGTTGTGAACTTTTTCCTGTCGTCTGACAAAATTCTCTTGAATGCAGAAAAACTGCGTTCCGCATCACACGATGTAAGAGGCGCATATTTCATACTGGCTAATTCCTCGGGATTCCATAGCAAATTTTCTTTCCACGAAGAATTTGGCCCACTAGTTGTATCTGTGTGAAATCAGGACTGCGTTTCAAAACCGCCTCCAACTTGTCCGCAATTTTTGTTCCAACTTCCCCAGGTACTTTTTTCTCTTTCACTTCTTGAAGAATTTGAAGAGCTTCTGTTAGTGGAAGAGACTTCTTCTCCAATTCAGTGATGGCTTGAGGCAGATAAGAAAAGTTGGCTTTAATGTAACTTAGTTGTTGTACAGCAAACTGTGACTTCAGTGCTTTTTTTGCAGACGTGATTGAAGTGGCTTCAATCTCGTCGAGCGAATCGATGACCTGAACAATGCTTTCAAAATTATCAGCATAGTACAGTGCTGCTGAGAGCCACGTTCCCCAACGGGACACAACGGGCTGTGGTGACAGTGGCACTAATTTAGTGACAGTGGTGCAATAATTTATTTTAACACAAGAATCGGAGAACTTGTTCCTCGTTATATATATATATATATATATATATATATATATATATATATATATATATATATATATATATGACCATAGTACCGTTTTGGTTTATTGGTCACTTTGAAATAGAGGCGCGTTTAGTTTCCTTGCAATACATACTGAAGATGGTAACTGTTTTCCCTTTTAATTTGCGGTCTCTGTTATAGTCCCTACACAGAGACAGGTTTGGAAGCATATCCTTGAAGGCAGCCACTCTGTTAGGAGCTTTCAAGAAAACCTTCTTTACAGATGAAATTATGTCGTTGACGATTGACTACGTGTTTGAAAGTATTTTTCAAGTTAAAAATAACTATAAAGAATCATTTAGGACGTTATAGGTTCTAAAAACTAATTTAGGATTTTTTAGGTCCTAACCCCCCAATTAGGACATTTTAGGTCCTATAAAACTAATATAGTTCTACTTAGAGCAACTTGAAATGTAAAGAAAACACGAATTTTTTGCATTCACTGTACAGGAATAAAATAGGTTGGAACCTAAGAATCCGGAGCCTAGTGATAACTTATGCTTTCTTCCTTAATTTCATTATGCTCATATTACTTCTTTATATGTATATTACCAACTAATATTAATTTTTGCTGCAAATCAGTAGATATACACGTAATAGTATTGATTTTCCTCATTACAAGGTTGCATTACTGTTACATACTGGTAACAATATGGGTGTTTTATTAATTCACTAACAACATCTTATAACAATACGAAAAGTGCAAAAATATACAAAAACATTTTTTACTACAACTCAACGAACTTTTTCGCCGCTAGAATTACAATTTTTCCCGCTGTGCGTCCTAGCATTGTAACATCATTGTACACCATGATTTTGTTCCTGAATATGTATTAACTGTTGACGTTAGTTGTGTTCGAGCACAATGATTGGCTCCCGTCGGGCTGTCATAGAAACTTTACGGATGCAAAGTCATTGCTATGTAATATAGGTTAAGAAATTGAAAGTTGGTATATGAAAAAATAGCAGTTTTCTAATAAATGAAGAAGGAATAGACATAAAATTAACACACAACATTGTTTTCCGTTTAAATCTTAATTTCTTACATTACGTCCTAAATTAGATTTTGCAACAAAAGCATGGTTTGTAGCAAATAGGCTCATCAAATTAAAGTGGTGTCAGGGCTTTACCAAAAATCAATACTTTGTGTTAAAAATACACATAACAGGAACAGCTAGAAAAAACATATAAATGAACGTATAACGCTTTCAGTACTTCTAGTTAATTACTTGCTTGAATAAATACAATAATTACAATTCTTAATTATCTCTTCCAATTATCACCGTAATTAAGAATGTTATTATTAGAATACACAAGAGATGGTCGCTTTTACGTTGCTGAGATGCGTTATTTTTCATTTTACATGTCAACGCAAAAATAGAGTTAATTAACTCTTAGTAACTCAAATTTCATACGCTCCTGATTTTCTGTTTCACAAACACAAACTTTCGTTTTAAATTTTCATATTTGTGTTTTCTTTTCTCAAATACAAATGCAAATATGTACAAAGCATTAAACGGGATTTAGTGCAACGTATTTCTCTTCAATTTCAATCTCTGGTTTCATTATATTCATTATAGAGGTGAAGTTACTCGTATACTTAATATGAAACTTCGGACAAGTGAAAATAGCTGTTTCAATCCCTATTGTAATTCAGCGCTCGCCGTGCTAACTGAGGGTTTTTATTACTATGACCAGGGACCTATCTACGATTTTATTTCGTGGGAGGTCCAAGTCTAATATCAGGATAAATTATGTTAAAATTTGTCGACTTACCCCTAAAATTAGACTAAATTTACAGAAAAATCGGGAATTTAGGGGGATGATCGGATCTCCAAGACGCAACTTCTGCGTATAGCCCTGACCACAACAATAATTCATTTGTATACATATTATTTAGATCGTGAAGGGTACCGAATTTTTATATCAAAATATGAAAAAAAGAATACAATATGTGCTATTTGTAGTAGTTTGATGTTTTTCTTTTATAAACAGAGTAACACAATCTAAATTATTTGTCAAAGTTTTAACTGGAAGTTCAATCGGAAAATGACCATTAGAAATAGGCGCAGATGGAGGAAAATATTAAGATGAATCTCGCAGAAAATGAAACCAATCTTAAATAGAAACTGGATCCAGTTGGCTAAGGACAAAAGTCAATGAAGAGCGTTTGTGCATATGGCATTGAACCTTTAATTTTCAAAGGCCATAGAATTAGTTATTTCATCATTCTTAGTGTGGAAAGAAAATAATAATCTCTAAACTGTTAATAATTAAGCCATACTTAATGAATCCCTGCTGCCAACAAAATAGTCTTCGTTTCTTTGAGTATGTTTGCTCGTATGTATGTTCCAAGGGAGACGAAGGCTCAGAAAAAAATCCGTCCCAAGTGCAGATACGCAACTATATGCAACAGGGACAAGATATTGTATGTTGCTACTGAAATTTAGTTTGGCAATGCCTGTCAAACAAAGGAGTGCCATGAGAAAAAGTATCTGTACTGAAATTTTGGGAGAAAAACCTCTAAAATTGTATTCTATATAAGCTTACTAGGCTGAAAGAATGGGGGATAATGCTCGTTATTGTGAAAGACTTCAATGTCAGATCAGACTAGTACAGCAATCAAATAAATGAAGTTGGGTATGACAATTAATAAGAGACGTCAAATCGTTAATTAAAAAACCCAAGAGAGTGAAGGAAAGGTTTCAGTATATCTCAGCCATGATGCATTTTATAGACTCCTCTGATGAGCTGTTAAGATATTAGACAAATTTACAATCTTTCACTGGAACGCAGAGGCGTTGGGCTGTTTCACGTTTAAAAAATATGACACTTCGTTGGCAGTGTAATAATTCTACTATACAGTTGATGGTAAGGCTATGGTTGGCCTCAAGTCTTCAATAAAGGATCTTCTTCTCGAGTCAACTTCATGTTATGCTCTTGGTCCTCTGTCATATTCTAATCTTAGAGCGGCTGCTACGCAGATTTCTTTGACGTTCCTTTGATAATTCTTCAGTTTTGTCCACAAGTGGTGGCTAATTAACTAACCCTATGGAATCCGAAGGTTCAATGCCGCTTTCACAAAAGCTCTCCACTGACTTCTATCCTTAGCTAACTGGATCCAGTTTCTACTTTGTATTCCTATTTCTTCGAGATCCATCTTAATATTGTCCTCCCATCTTCGACTAAATCTTCCTAATGGTAGTTTTCCGATTGGTCTTCCAGTCAAGACTTTGAAAGCGTTTCTACTTTCTTCCTTCCTAGCTACATGACCTGTCCACTAGAAAAAATTTTAATTTGGCAGACCCATAAAAAGTTTACTACTTGTCAATGAAACACCTCTGTAAAATTTGATAAAATTTCGTGAATAATTTTAGGGTGCTACCAGCCACTGAACTTCTGTCATTTAACCCTTTTAAATTATATCGTTCCAAATGGAACGATGGCGTACTATGTTCATTGTTGGCTTAAAAATGAACCAACAAAGCTTTTTACTTAGGTTTATTTTTGTTTCTTCAAACATGGAGGCATTGTAGAACACGTTTCGTACAATTTTCGCCTTTCTGCGTCGGGACATGGGGTGATAACGTCATAAGTTAAAAATAAATTGTTGGACCTATTTTCATTATTTTCTTGCAGGCTTACTATTGCACTTAGAAGGTCGAAATGTTGCACTCACATTCTCTATACCCATTAGTATTTCTTCGATTTTTCCAGATCTCTGTGGTAACGCAGAGGGGTCCAGAGGGGCAAAAAGGTGAAAAAAGGATTTTTTATTTTAGAAAATAAATAAAGTGCTTGCAAAAGAGCACACACTTCTTAATAACCATAGATCTTCCAGGAAGATGGTCATTGGTTCCGTAGATAAAACTGAGGCAATGAAGTTAAGGAGAGAAGAAGAAAGGAAAAGAAAAGAGGCTTCAAGGACTGAAAAGTATAAAATATCTATTGGTGTTCCAACAGTCAGCACTGATTATGTTGCCGATACTGGCGAACTGTTGTCATCTGAGGATGAGGTTGAGGATGACAGAGAGACATTTGAAACTGACATTTCAACATCAAAAGAAAAAGCTTCAAAAAACCAAATGAGATTACAACTTCCAACACTGGCAAGAGTTTCAGATCAGTATGGGGCATCTGATAGATGTGTAGCCGCAATTGCATCTGCAACTTTACAAGATTTTGGAATAGTTTCCAGGGAAGACACATCTCAAGTAATTGACAGAAGTACGGAGAGCACGACAAAAAACACAAAGAGAAAAGAGGACTCTTCCTTCCTATCCCCTTCGCCACTTATTTCAGTACCTTGATGAAGTCACACTGAGACTTCGTGAATTCTCTGGACCGATTGGAAATATGCTGAAAGATTGTGAACATTTGCCTGTTAAAAGTTTCCAGAAAATCACTTGTAATTTACCAGACATTTCTGCGAATGATCTAAGCACAGATCAAAAATACTTATACAAAATGTGCCATGCCATTTCCTCAGGAAATTGCTCTTCTGATCTCGCCAATCAAAATCCTGGCAAGTTGTCACATTTAAGGTGGCTAACGATGGCTAACAGGGTACTGAGAGTGTATGTGGGAACTGAGAATCCATCATTTAATCTGACTGTTGTGACTGAATATATGGTCAAAGTGTATGCTCCCCTTTGGTTCAAAATTAAAAAAGAAGTGGTCCCGTACGGACGGAGCTCAACATGTGTTTGAAACGGTAGCGCTATCAAGGTTCTTACTTGCACATCTCAGAAGTGTTGTGGATCCCGTGATACAACGAAACGCATATTTCAGCCACCCTGAAAACCTCTTGTTAGGGATGTTTAAGGATCAAAGAAAGCACATTAGAGAACTTAGAAGTCAAAGTACGGCAGTTCACAATTCTAAAGTTGAACTTTGTGAGACTACACTGAAATTATTGACTGCCACAAGTTGAAGTCACAGAGCCCCCAATTTTGACAAATTTTACAAATGAAGAATTGCAGTCGCTTATCATCAGTCGGGAAATGCCAGTATTCAATTTCCCCAAATTTGCATGCCACACACAGGCCGTAGAAAAATGCGTAAAGTTAGTGAATGAAGCATCTTAGGCTGTAATTGGTTCAGAAGCAAAGGGTGACTTCATACGTACGAAGATAAAGTCAAGACCCATTATGCCAGTCTTTAAAACCAAGAAGGACTACAATGTTGCATAAAGTGTTGACGGGCCTGCGAGTGTAATGGGTTAAAGTCAAACTTGTAATGCAGTGTCTAAGGATTTATCACATCATGGGGGGGAAGGGGGGTCTTGTCTTATGTTTCATACGTACGAAGATAAAGTCAAAACTCATTATGCCAAGGACTACAGTGTTGCATAAAGTGTTAACGGGTCTGTGAGTGTAATAGGTTAAAGTCAAACTTGTAATGCAGTGTCTAAGGATTTATCACACCGTTGGGAGAGGGAGGTCTTGTTTTATGTTTCAGAAAGTTTTTATATCATTATTTGCGTTTAACTATGTCTTAACTGTATCAATTAACATGCTAGAAGTAATCAAACAGAAGGAAACCACCATTTTATATGAGCCTGCTGTATGCCCGATTATTCGTGTAATATGAGAATAAGAAAACAGCTGGTAGCAACCTAAAGATATGTTCAGAATTTCAAAAAAATTGAAATATATGTTGTACAACATTAAAGGAAAACTTTAGTACCTATGCCATTGAAAATTTCTATTGAAATATTTTTTTCACTACTTTTCACTCCACCCTACTGTCCACCTAAGCCTCCTAGATTTGACGACCCTAACAATGTTTGGTAACCTGTATAAATTATGTAGTTCCTCGTTATAAAGTTTCCGCCATTCCCCATTCCCGTTCCTCTTAAGTCCGAAGATTTGTCTCAAGATCTTGTTCTCAAATACTTTCAGTCTATGTTCTTCCCTCAGATTAAGGGACCATGTTTCGAACCATACAGAACAACAGCATGATTATCGCTTTATACATCTTAAGCTTCAAGTTCCCCGACAGAATTCGTGACGACAAGAGATTTTGAACTGAATAATAGCACGAATTCTCTGCTCTTAATCCACATTTAATTTCTTCGTGCATATGATTTTCTTCTGTTAATATTGAACCTAAATATTTGAAACTATCCACTTCATCAAAAGTATTACTTAATATTTTAGCGTATTCATAATTTGCCGTATTACGGTCACGATGCACTTCCATGCATTTAGTTTTCTCTGCATTTACTTTTAAACACGTGCTGGCTACTTCAACAGAAAGTTGTTAAGAGTCGAATATAAGATAGGAAGAATTATGCTCAGAGATTCATAACTGAGGTTCTATTCAACAGACAGACAGAAACTAGCAAGAGAAAGGACAATGACTTGCCAATTGAGCACAGTGGAAAAATAGGATTATCTTGTATTTTTATCTTGTATTCAATAACAAATAAAGAATGAAATTCAATAAAAGGAGATTGCATATAGAGAGCACCTAAAGAAGGCGCAATGTTTCGTAGTGATTTAAAATTTAAAAACTAACATTTTTCGTTGTTTCCTGAAATCGTTTTCAAAGTTTCCGGGTTTTTCTCGACCCTTTACAACAATAATTTCGAACAGTAAATTCCAACTTTCGCATGTCTTCAGCAGAGTTTGGGAGAGTGTCACTTGGAACAATGCTCGGAATAAAATACGATGGGATAATAAAATATGCTGACACAGGTTTCTTACCATCTCCTACGTTCTATAATTTTGGCGTTCGCTTTATATACGCCAAAGCTTGTTCTGCAAGAAACAATTTTAAAAATAACTTTGAGGTATGTTTTATATTTGTGTAAACTTTATATTCGGGAATTTACAGTGTTACGAGTACGTTGTTTGTAAGCTGTAACTTCCCGTTACAGTTTTCCAAAACCACAAGTTGTTGATTTCATTTTTCTATGTCAGCCGCTGATGTGTCGGCTAAAATATTGGCCAAGCAACATGGCTTGAGCAGCTAGCATCCATTGAGATTTTTCGTCAGATTTAACATGTACGTCATAATTAAATTGAAACATAAATATTATCTTGTTGTCAATGGATCTTTCTTTTAAGGAAACTGAATTTCTCCTAAAGGCGTGCTGAAACCTGGAGTCAGCAACAGGATCAGGAAAATGTATTTATCTGGCAAGGTAGAACATTCGGACTAACTTAAATGGTTAGATGGAATCTTCAGACTATGTCTAGGGTATTCTAGAACTCTTTGTACTCCGAGGTTTGAACATCACAGAGGAGAACACAAGTTACCATTGGATTTGTAGGTGTTACATTTTACTGAACACAGAGATGTATTCATTTCTATTTCCTCCTTGATATGTCGATAATATGAGTAGTTATGGTTCGAAAGGTTTCCTCCATAGTTTCATTCAATTCATTTTTCCTGTACTAACGATGAAAGGCATGCAACTTGATTATTCCTTACAATAAATTGTCTTGTGTTGTAAGATCATGACTATGTGGGGTTCATTTCCAGGGGAATGGAAATGTTGGAGAACTGTGCCCAATCCAGCAAAATGGAAATTGTTCATTAAAGAAATCATGCCCCTCAAGAGCAACATATACTGAAGCCTATCCTGCTGTATCCACATAAGATCGATGATTTTCTTCTCTTGTCGAGTTATTTTCAACGCTTGCAAAAGGTGTAAATAAGGGTGTCATTTCACATATTGGTCAACAAAATAGGGTCTGAACAAGTATAATGATGCCATCTCGGCCCATATCACACCACGAGGCGGGTTTCGTTCCAAATCTTGCATATCATGAGAAGTTTCGATAGACCAGGAAACCACACTCCTCCTGTGTGAACTAGGATATACCCCATACTCATCTTAAAATAACACTTGCGAGCGAGACACAACATTTGGAAATGGTATCAACAAAGCAAAACAGGCTATAAGCGATACGTTGTCCCATTACGTTAGTTAATTCATACACAAACATTGGTCCAAAGGTTTTCGTGTGGTAATTAGTGGTAGATCTAGCCCAGGGCCGCGGACCTAGGCCCCATTTTTTCTGAGTGACGAAACTAATTTAAGCTATCATTTATACAGAGTGACTGGTAATTCGATGCATTCCCTGCAAGAGGATATTCTACAAGTACTTTGGAACATTTTCACCTATATAAAACCGGATTCGCAAATCAATAAGTTTCTGAGTAATTCGAACACGTGTGATTTCTTGAAAATTTGCCCTCTAACGAAAGGTGCGCGAGAAACTTTCACCCTGACCCATTTCCACATATCGTAGATCGGCGAAATTTTACATGTGTAATTCTAAATACCTGTCTAGGTCACGTGGGATGTACAGCTTGTTACTCTGCACCGGTGCAGTGTTAAAGGTCCAAACATGAAGCAAGATGTAGCGCTCCAAAATCCAATACTGCACCTCAGAAAGCAGCGTTGCAACATCGCAGAAGTACTTGTCCCAAGGAAATTACTGCATGGTTGGAAAGAGGTAGAACGAAGCAGATGTGCGGTCAAGAGAAAACGCGAACAATACCCTGGGTGGTACATTTGTCTGGCCAACATTCGAGCAGCGAACGGGTGCGTTGTTTTCCAGGACGTGGGTATCTTTTGTCAGCATACCACGCTCTACTTCTATTTTCCATAAGCTTTTGTTAGTGCTACAGTGTTAAATTTGTTATTTTGTTATGACTTTCCAAGATTTACATTTTTACCTTTGTAGAAGGCTTATAACATTAGGTTTTCATTGTAGCAATTGATACAGCAATGGTCGTAATTTTGTTTTGAGTTATTAAAGAAATGTATTCGATTGCTATTTCTTTCTTTCTTTATTTATGCATGTTATTTATACAAGAGAATTACTCAAGGAATGGTTCGGATCTCCAACTCCGGGGTCACATTGGTCTTTCACGTGGGTCTAGGATTTGTGAAGGAATTGGCCCTGCCTTTTTTAGAAGGTACCATCCCTGCCTTCGCCTAGTAGGAGTGAAGGAAACCAGGGAAAACGTAGTCAAGTCAATGACAGTATGCCGAAAGAAAATCCATGTTCAACTCTGAGCGACCAAAGTGGTGATCACGTTTATTTGGGGTCAACATGGGATATTACTACTTGCATTCCAGCCAAAGGGTACCACAATATCAGAATATACTATGTGTCACTGCTGTGTGTGTTGCGGGATTCTGTGAAATCTCAGAGTGTGGCATGCTGGCAAACGGTGTTCGCCTTCTGGAAACAATGCACCCGTTCACTGCTCGAATGTTGCCCAGACAGATGGACGACCCTGCGCATGAGATCCCTGATAGTTCGCGTTTTCTCTTGACCGCAAACCATCTTCATTCCACCTCTTCGAAACTATGCAGACATTTCCTAGGGGCAAGTAGTTCTGCGATGTTGCCACGCTGCTTTCTGAAGTGCAGTAATGGATTTTGGACCACTACACCTTACTTCACGCTCAGACCTATGGCACATCAACCGTGCAGAGTTATGCGTTGTGCATTACCACATGACCTACATAAGTATTCTGCATTGTACATGTAATATTTCAACGCTCTACGATATGCGGAAGTGGGTCAGGGTAAGACTTTCTCGCGCACCTCTCGTTAGCCGGCAAATTTCAAAGAAATCACTGATGTGCAAATTACTCAGAAACTATTCATTTGCGACTCCTGGTTCATATAGGTGAAAATGTCCAAAGTACTTGTAGAATATCCTCTTGCAAGCAATGCACCGAATTACCAGTCATCCTCGAAAAGGTAACAGAAGTTTTTCTTTACAGATAACCACTAGTTCCATCTATTGAAGCAACATATTATCGGAAAGCAGGATATCTGCTAAAAAAAAAAAAAAGACCACAATTATAAGAACAAATTAACGGAGTGTCGAAATACACCAAAAGAAATGAGTGTACCTTGTGTCACCTCGTCACAAAAGCACGATGGACCAAAAAGTCAATAATAAGTCTTATATCAAGGTAGGTCAAACATTTAGACAAACATTGGAAATTATGAAACAAGTGTATGGCGGTGAATGCTTATCTCGTACACGTGTGTTCGAGTGGTAGACGCGATTCCGGGACAGTCGTGAATCCTTGGAAGACGAACCAGGGCGAGGCAGACCGAAAAACAAAAATGACGATTAGTTGGTGGAACAAATGCGTGAAATGATTGCCCACGTCGCGAATTCGACTGTGAGATGGATGGCGGAGGCATTAAATAGGACAAAAGACATTGACGAAATTTTGACAAAGGATTTAAAGAAACAGTAAAACCGTGCTCGATTTGTTTCGCACACCAAGCCCTGAATAAAACAGCAGACAGAACAGAATATTCTTGGAGTCGATTGTAACTGATGAGACTTGCTTCTTCAAGTGCGACCCAAAAACAAAACGCTAAAACGTGTAGCATGCTCAGCTACATTGAGTTGGAGCTGCCTGTATTTTTGGAACACTCTGTATATGCTGGTCTCTGGAAGTGAAACTAAAATATGGACAATGACAAGAATATGAAAGAAAGAAAGAAAAATGTATTATATCTGATTGTATAAGTTACTCCTATTTTTGTATTTCTTCGATTAAGAGAATCTATTGTGTTTACGTTTTTTTTTAAAAAAAAAAAGAAGAAAAAGAGTAAAAATTGTAGGTAATGAGAATAGGAGCGAAGGTTGTAGAAGCGAGTTTGTTTGCAACAAACTCAAGGTTAAATCTCGTGACGTAATGTCTGGTCGTTTGCGCGTAGACAGCTGCCTCGCTCGTGAGCGAAAGCCGTGAGCCAGGTTAGTTGCTGCGCTGAATGTCCATCTGGAATGTCCATCTGGAATGTCCATCTGGATTGTCCTTCTGGAAGTACCTGACTGTTGTATTTGGTCGAATGTTAACGGAGGACGGAGGAATAGAAAGTTTGAAGTTGAATTTTTCTTCGTTTGAATTAACGGGTCGGAATAATACGAAGTTATTATTAAATTCGGTTTGGCGTTTTCTAAAATCTTCAGATTTCCTACCAAGTTTTCTTCTATTAACTGCATAATTGGGAACAGTAGAATCGAGTAGAGGTGATTGAGGACAGACGATCCCAGTGACCGATTAGAGCAGTTTGAAAATTGGTAAGTACAAACCTAGCTGTAGTTTCTAGAACCTAAACCCCAGATAACCTTGGTTTGATTAATTAACTAACAATTTGACTAATACTTTTTCCTGCTAACAGTAGAAGTAGCTATTAGACTATTAATTATTAGATTTTTAACTTGGTATGAAAATAATTCGTAATTTGATATCTAAAGGAATATTGCATTTAGCGTCCCATTAATCTTTTGATATTTCTATTTGAGAGATTGATTTCGACGTCGAATTAAATTTTTCTTGTTTCTTGCTTTGAGAGTTTAATAGTTTTCGCGTTATATATATTTTTATTAAAATTGTTTGATCGAGTCGCGGTCGCTTTTGACTAAGTTTCGACACTTTCTATTCCGAGTAAATTTTATTAACTTTTGAAATTGTTAATAGCGTTAGAATTGTTCTTGTTTGGAATTATTCATTTTATCAAAGTATATTTAACTATTTTTCAAGTAACTTTCACCTATTATTCAGTTGCAATTAGATTACTTTTTCACTCTTCATATTAAGAAGCTCATTTACAGAATTAAAATTGTTGTTGTTAATTTGTATTCATTTCCTTGATATTTGATTATTTGTAATAAAAAGCCAATTGAATATTTTCTTTTATTTAAAATAATATTTAATATTTGTAATCTTGATAACCTTGCATTTTCGTTTGGGAGATTTGAAGCCTGCATTACTTGGGGGATTCTTTTTTTTTATTATGCCAGATATTAGAACCGTGTCAAATGATAGTTTGGCTAAACTTAATCACTGCTTATTTGTATTAAATAGAATTAAGGTGGGTGTCAAGCAATCCTCGGCACAAGGTTCGTTACAAGTTCAGCGCAGCAACTCACCTCTGGTTTGATGAGGCATCTCTCCCTGAAATTTGTAAGGCATTTAATTTTTTCATTTTTTGAATTGTTATTTAAAATTAGGGTAACGACTACTACTGTTTTGGTATATTAATGCTATATATGCTAAAGCGTGAAAAATTCCAGAGAGCGAGGAAACAAAATACGATTGAATTGTGTATATTTAGAACCCTGGGGATAGTTTCTGTAGTATCTCGTATCTTGCTTAGATTTAGTGGTAGTTTGCTTTGTTAATAGTATATGTTTAATAATTTTGCTGTTTTTTGTATTTTGCTAGTTATACTTTGTAATTTATATGGAATGAAAATGTCGGAGGAGTACGTTAGCATAAACATGTCCGAGGTAGATTCGAGTTTCGATTGGAATACAATTGATCAAACTGGATTTAACGATAGTATTTTTGATAGATCGACAATGAGTTTAACGCCACCGCTTAGAGATCCATTGTTATATGTTAATTCAAGAGAAAATAGAGAAATGCTGAATAGCCCGAGTGAAAATGTAGAAGGAGATAGAAGTCAGCGTAATTTGTTTTGTAGGTCAAATAGTTCCAGTTTAGAGAATCCTTTTAGTGGAAACTTTAGTTGTTTACCACAACCTCCTTCAACTGTCCATAGATCCTTTGAAAGAAATAGTTTTCATTCTGGAGGAAATTTGTTTTTGAATGAGCCAGAAGTAGGACAAGCCCCCTCAAATGAGTATTTTAATAATAATGCCCCGTTAGGAAGTGATAGTAATTTAAATCTTTTGGGAAAAGTTTGTTCGAGTGTTAGCAATATAGCTAATAGGCAGGTAGGATTTAACTTACCATCTGAGAGTTCTCAACCTGTGGGCCAGAGTAAGGGATGTGATAAATATCAACGTTTAGGACAGTATTACAGGAGAGTTTCAGCAATAAAAAATTCTACTCCAGTTAATCTGTATAGTAGAGGAAATCCTATATTAATAAATAAAAGTAATCAACAGATGTGTGAGGGTAGTTCAAAAAGAAAAGAGCATTTAGGGGAATTAAATCCTAAACCGCCTCCTATGTTGTTTTCTGGCAATTATTGCGATCAATTTATTTTTCAAAAAATTGCTGAATTGTTGGATCAGAAATTTAAGAATTTTAGGAAGATTGATGGAAAAAATAGTTACATTATTTTTGATTTGTTGGTCAACTTAGAGCAAATCATTGAAAGTACTAGTTTTCCTTTGAATGCTATTTATAGTACCTTGTTATCTAAAAGTGAAGGAGAATTTCTGGATGAAATTCAGCGAGCTATTTATTTGAATATTTCTTGGCCGCGATTCAAGAAGTTAATTTTTGAGAAATTTATCACTAATTCAGTTAAGCATGCGTTAATATCAGAAAGGTTATTTAGGAAGCAAAGGTTAACTGAATCTGTTGATCAGTATATTAATGATATATATTATTCTGCTATGATCTTGGATTGTTGTGGTGATGAAGAACAATTAATGCGTATCATGCTTGATGGCATGAATCCCGCGGTGAGATTTAAAATGTTTGGTCTTTCTATTCCAAGAAATTTAGAAGAACTTAGAAGAATTTCTTTAGAGTTTTCTAAAATCTTTCGAGATCAGGTTGAATATAATAAAAGAATCGGAAATAAGTCATCGGGTACTTCAATTGCTTTGGTAAAGAAAAATGGTAGAGAGTACCATTCTAAAGAATTGAATGTAAATAGACAAAAAGTTGAATCATGTGATTTTGGTAAAAGTAATTCAAAAAATTTGCGACGATCAATGAATTCTAATGCGGGTTCGGAAAAACAGAATGTTGTACCTTCGCAATTAGACGGAACAGTAGCTACCTTTGTAAATGTTCGCGTTAATAATGAGTTAATTCGTGCTTGTTTAGATAGCGGGTCGTCTTATAATTTACTTACGTTATCGGTAGTTGAACGTTGTGGGGTCGTGCATTATCTTGAGGAAACCACTCCGATTGTAATTCGTGCACCTTTGGGATCATTTTATGAATCAAGTAAGGAGATTAAGCTCACTCTAAATTTTTCCGGTTGGTTCGAGCGAGTTAGTTTTCTAGTAGTGAATGATTTGCCGTGCGATTGCCTTCTGGGAACTCCATTTTTGAAAAGTACCTCTTCGAGTGTGGACTTTGTTCGTGGAAGATTGAATTTGCGTAATAATCGCAAATCAGTTATCCTGTATTTTAGAGACGATACATTATCCATTCAGAATTCGACTTCAGGATTTAAGTCAGTTGATCGTGTTGACCATCAAGGTAGAAGTGTAGGTTGGAAAGAACTTAAACCTAAGAAATCGACTTCGTTGTTTTTTCGAGATGATTCGTCACTAAGAAACGGACTTAGATCGGGGTACTCGGTTGGCCAATCAAGATCATATGGGAATTTGGAAAGGAGTCAGACAGTTCATCATGGCAGAAGATCATTGGATGTTGGGGTCCAATGTGATATAGAATTATCAACCATTGAGCGGCAACTATTGGAAACACCTACTTTAGCACAACTTGAAGAAATTCATCGTGTTTTTGGATTGAAACAACCCGAACAAAAAGAGACTTTAATTAGACACTCTGTAGATTCCAATTATGTGAATTTAACTGGATCAGTTCAGAATAATGGTTCTTCACATGATTTGAGAAATAGCCAAAGTAAACCCGATTATCTTCAGTTTTTGGGGAAAGAATCTGTTGGAGATGCGAATCTGAGATCGTTTCCTTCCACATCTTTGCATCAAGGAGAGTTGGATAAGAAGTTTGGATCTGCACCCAATAATGGAAATGGTGATAAAATGGAGATTGATGTGAAGAAGAAAAAGAAGAGAAAGAAGAGGAAAATGAAGAGTCGACGAGTTTTGAATAATAATGCTACCTCTTCTGAACTTAGACAGAAATCAGTGGAACGATGTGTGGGAGGAAAGGAAGACTGTGTTGCAGCGGTTCATATGAACTTCTGTGATAGTGATTCGGCAGCTTCAGATATGGATTTAGAGCAATCTAATAAATTCTATGAATTAGTAAAAAAAATAAAAAACAATTAATAGATCCTGAGGATAATTTGCAAACGGAGTCGTTTTCAAAAGACACTTCTAATGATATATTGAGAGATTCGGGTTCGGATTTTCAATATAAAGATAAAGATATTTTAGAACTCATTGATGGTCTTCGTACTGAATTTTCTGATGTTATTACGGAAAAAATAGGATGTTGTCAAGGCTTTGAAGCTAAACTTTATTTAAAAGAACAAAAACCATTTAAGGAGCATCCATTTCCGATTCCTAAAAACAAAGAAAAATTTTTTTATGATTGTATCGATGACCTTGTGTCTCAGGGTATTTTGACTGAAGTAGATCATTCAGATTATGGAAGTAGTTGCTTCTTAGTACGAAATAAGAATGGTTCACATCGCATTGTAGGTAACTTCTGTAAGGCGAATTCCTTGATTAAGGATGACGTGTATCCTGCGCCTAATTTAGAAGAGTGTTTAACGAGTTTAGCGGGTAAGAAATTCTTTACGAGCCTAGACCTTACCAAAGCATATTTCCAGTTGCAACTGGAAAAGGGATCACGCGAAATAACCACTATTGTTACCCCACGTGGTAGCTTTCAGTATACGAGGGTACCAGTCTGTATAAAGACTGGAAGTTGTATTTTAGCGAGGGTAATTGATAAAATTCTTGGTGATTTGAAGGATCTAGGCGTAAAAACTTATTTTGATGATATTTTAATATGTACATGTGATGTAGAATCACATAAAAAAGTTTTGAAAATGGTCCTCGAAAGATTGAGAAAATATGGAATTACTGTTTCCCCAGATAAGAGTGCTTTCTTTTATAAAAAGATAAAATACTTAGGATTTGTAACTGATGGGGATACTATCGAAATTGATCCATCAAGGGCTGAAGCTATTAAGAAAATCCCTCCACCTAGAAATAGGCGCGGAGTACAAAAAATTTGTGGATTGTTTTCTTATTATGCTAGATTTTGTAGTGGTCTTCAGGAGTTGATGGGTCCATTAAGCGAGTTAAAATCAACAAAAAGGAAATTCGAATGGACCATCGAGCATCAGAAAACTTTGAATAAATTAAAGCAGGAATTATTAGATAATGTTATATTAAGGACTCCTGATCTGTCCAAGAAGTTTTTCATCCATGTTGACGGGGGAGGAAAAGCGATTGGAGCTTGTTTAAGTCAAATGGATGAGAATAATAATCTTATTCCTGTATCGTACTTTAGTAAAAAGTTGACGGAAGCTGACCGACACAGGAGCATTTATGAGATCGAGTTCATCAGTCTCGTTAAAGCAATTTATAGGTTTCGCCACTATTTGATTAATGAGTTTGTGGTCTTTACCGACAATAAGGCGTTATCCTGGATTTTGGGTAATTCTAAGAGATTGTTAAAATATGGTCCTTTAGTCGAGACTTTGTGTCAATTCTCATTTACTATCCAACATGTTAGGTCCCAAAATAACGTAGTTGCAGATTTCCTGACACGGATGTATGATCCATTTGAATTTGTGCAAGTGGACGGACCTGTGGGTATGGCTATAATGAAAAGGAATTTTAAAATGGCAAATTCTTGGCAATTGCCTATGGTGAAAGAGCCCTTATCGGAGTTACAAAAAGAAGATCCTGAGTTGAGAAATATTATAGAAAGGTTGGAATATGGTGAGAACATTCGAAATTATGTTTTAAATAATGGCATATTAATGAAAAAGAGTAAAGCCTTAAACCTTCCTTTTAAAATAGTAATTCCGAAGAATTTGCAGAAATTAGTGATCGAGTTCTTTCACGATCACGAATTGACAGGTGGTCATACCGGGACTTTTCGTACTTTAAAGAAAATAATGCGACGCTACACGTGGGACTCGGTAGTAAATGACGTTAAGGACTATGTCAGAACTTGTAAAACCTGTCAATTAGTCAAAGAAAACAACAAAAAGAAAATGGGTCCATTAATATCAAAATTTTCAACAAGAGTTGGACAGAATGTAATGGTCGATATAATAGGACCTTTGCCGACCTCTAATTCCTTTAAATTCATATTAATTGGGGTGGATAATGCTTCGAGATTTGTTTTTCTCGAAAAATTAAGAACATTGAATTCTACTGTTATTTGTAACAGGTTAATGGATGTTTTTAGTAGGCTGGGAATTCCGGAATCCTTGTCTACTGATAATGCATCAGTCTTTATATCTGCCCATTTTAGATCCTTTCTATTTGGGCTAGGAATAGAACATATTAGGATTAGTCCATACCATGCTGAGGCTAACTTGGCGGAAAGATTCATAAAAAATTTGAAGGCGTCATTAAGAGCTTATTGTGCTGAAAAAAAAACAACAGTGGTCTAATTTTGTACCTGTGTTACAATATACGCTAAATATATGCGAGCATTCTGGTCTCAAATCGATTCCATACGAATTATATTTTGGACGTCCCTTGAACACCCCATTAGAATTAAAATGGAAGATTTGCGATCAAGAATTGTTCAAGCATAAGAATGCTGACGTATGGCACAATGCTCTTGAGAATATGGAAAAGGCATGGTTAAAGAGGAAATCTTTATTATCCAAAATTAGAGGTCCAGTTGTAGTTTCTGTCAATGACCAAGTATTGGTAAAGTCTCATATTAAATCCTCTCTTGCTGATAAAGTAGCAAAATCATTGAGTTTTAAGTGGGATGGACCCTTTATTATTCGGAGGTTTTTGACCCCTAATACATTATTGATATCTGATGCTGATGATTCTCGAGACTCATATAAGCGAGTTCATGTGTCGGATGTTAAGAAGTTTTTCCCTAGAAGAAATGTTTAATTACAATCTCTGAAAATTCAATCAGATGATTTTTCTCGTCGCTTTCTGGAAAAAGGAATTACAGTAATGGTAAGATTAAAATGTAAAGGGAGTAAGATGTCTTTGATCAGATCATATTTTAATTTGTTGTAATTTGATATATTTTGTATGAAATTGTATATAAATTTTTAATGTGTTAATTAAAAATTTTAAAATTGTTAAAAAGATCATGATCTTAATGTTTTTTTTAAATTTACTGAGACATTTAAAGTTAAATATTTTGGAAAGAAAACTTTTAAAATTTGCGATATTAAATAATTAAAAAATAATTTGAAATTTCTAGTAACTTTGAGAATGGTTTTTATTTGGAGTGAAATTTAAATTGTGATTTGTGAATTGTTTCAAATGTAATTAAAGGAGAGTGTTTCATTATATTAATGCCTATTTTTGTTATGAAATTTTTTTGTGAGTTTTCCAGCTGAGACATTAAGGTGGATGATTCCTGGTAGCCATAAAAAAAATCCTTCTCAGATTTTTTTTTCTTTGGAGGGGGAGAAATGTAGCATGCTCAGCTACATTGAGTTGGAGCTGCCTGTATTTTTGGAACACTCTGTATATGCTGGTCTCTGGAAGTGAAACTAAAATATGGACAATGACAAGAATATGAAAGAAAGAAAGAAAAATGTATTATATCTGATTGTATAAGTTACTCCTATTTTTGTATTTCTTCGATTAAGAGAATCTATTGTGTTTACGTTTTTTTTAAAAAAAAAGAAGAAAAAGAGTAAAAATTGTAGGTAATGAGAATAGGAGCGAAGGTTGTAGAAGCGAGTTTGTTTGCAACAAACTCAAGGTTAAATCTCGTGACGTAATGTCTGGTCGTTTGCGCGTAGACAGCTGCCTCGCTCGTGAGCGAAAGCCGTGAGCCAGGTTAGTTGCTGCGCTGAATGTCCATCTGGAATGTCCATCTGGAATGTCCATCTGGATTGTCCTTCTGGAAGTACCTGACTGTTGTATTTGGTCGAATGTTAACGGAGGACGGAGGAATAGAAAGTTTGAAGTTGAATTTTTCTTCGTTTGAATTAACGGGTCGGAATAATACGAAGTTATTATTAAATTCGGTTTGGCGTTTTCTAAAATCTTCAGATTTCCTACCAAGTTTTCTTCTATTAACTGCATAATTGGGAACAGTAGAATCGAGTAGAGGTGATTGAGGACAGACGATCCCAGTGACCGATTAGAGCAGTTTGAAAATTGGTAAGTACAAACCTAGCTGTAGTTTCTAGAACCTAAACCCCAGATAACCTTGGTTTGATTAATTAACTAACAATTTGACTAATACTTTTTCCTGCTAACAGTAGAAGTAGCTATTAGACTATTAATTATTAGATTTTTAACTTGGTATGAAAATAATTCGTAATTTGATATCTAAAGGAATATTGCATTTAGCGTCCCATTAATCTTTTGATATTTCTATTTGAGAGATTGATTTCGACGTCGAATTAAATTTTTCTTGTTTCTTGCTTTGAGAGTTTAATAGTTTTCGCGTTATATATATTTTTATTAAAATTGTTTGATCGAGTCGCGGTCGCTTTTGACTAAGTTTCGACACTTTCTATTCCGAGTAAATTTTATTAACTTTTGAAATTGTTAATAGCGTTAGAATTGTTCTTGTTTGGAATTATTCATTTTATCAAAGTATATTTAACTATTTTTCAAGTAACTTTCACCTATTATTCAGTTGCAATTAGATTACTTTTTCACTCTTCATATTAAGAAGCTCATTCACAGAATTAAAATTGTTGTTGTTAATTTGTATTCATTTCCTTGATATTTGATTATTTGTAATAAAAAGCCAATTGAATATTTTCTTTTATTTAAAATAATATTTAATATTTGTAATCTTGATAACCTTGCATTTTCGTTTGGGAGATTTGAAGCCTGCATTACTTGGGGGATTCTTTTTTTTTATTATGCCAGATATTAGAACCGTGTCAAATGATAGTTTGGCTAAACTTAATCACTGCTTATTTGTATTAAATAGAATTAAGGTGGGTGTCAAGCAATCCTCGGCACAAGGTTCGTTACAAACGCTACGTTGAAATACCCAGGTTCTCCGAAAGGGAAAAAATGCGTTTTGAAAAGTCATGTCAGAAGACAATATTGATTTGTTCTTACGATTCCAAATTTATTATACTTCGGAAATTTGTTCCAGAGATTCAAACTGTTAATGGTGAATACTATCTGTGTTATGGAGCGTTTGTGGAAACGAATAGTTCGCGGAAGACCCGAGTATAGAGCGTCAGCCAGTTTGCCTTTCTGTACGACAATGCACTATGTCACAGATCCCCTCGCAGTTCGTGACTTTTTGGCTAAAAAACAAATCTGTGTTTCCACATTCTCCGTATTTGCCTGATTTATCACCATGTGACTATTTCCTATTTCTAAAATTAAAATTAGCCATGAAAAGAATATTTTATGACAATGTTACACACGTCTAATCTGCTGTGACGAGAGTCATTTAGGCGATTCCGAGAAAGTACATTAAATACTCTATACTAGCATTGGTGGAACGTACCCAATGATATGTTGATGCGGCAGGGATGTATTTTGAATCAAAAGGACTACAGTTGTTATAGTAATTCGTTTTCTTACCATATTCATTTAAAAAGTTCCGTTATTCTTCCAGCATAATGTTTTGAGCAGAGCAAAATGATATTCGCAAGTGTAAATTCTCATGCGTAGTTTTCGAGACAATCGACATTTTTCTGTAAACCTAAAAATTCATACAATGCGATAACGACGCCATCTACTAAAATAAGACTGGTAATGATGTATAACCATATCAAGCCCTTCATTATAACAAGTTAACACTAGTCAATTTGATTAAGGAAAAATAGTGCAACATTATGATTAACTGTCGAATTTTAAATTTTTAAAAATATTTTCGAAACACGGAAAGTGTCACGAGAGTCTCATAAATCGATAGATGGCATTGAGCTAAACAAAATTATATTTTAAATTTGAATTCACATGCTCACTTTTCGGAAAAATCGAAGATAATATTTCATGATTTTAAAAATATAATTCGTTCATTGTGAATAATAATTGATAGTATTTATTCTGCTGAAGCAGAATTTTTATTTATATATATCCTCTACATATAAAACTTAGACTTTTAAGTAGCGTAATATATCTGACTTTTTTTACCTTCCCAACGGCGACACTCATAATACTTAAAATCCAAAACAGTATGATTGCTTACCTAATAGATAATAGATATAAATGTCTATTGCTAAATTTCAAAGCGCAGAGGCTGAAGGTTTTGAGAATAGAGAAAATTCTGAGAAGTTGGTGACTTCAGGTGTATACAAATACGGACTGAACAAAGAAAGTTTCTCAGCGCAAAAACATTCAATAACTACGAGCAGGTACATACTCAGAAATTTATTTTGGGAGAGGCTAAACCTTTAAGGTAGAAATAAATTCAATATGAGGATAAATTTCATTAAACTTTGTAAAATCAAATCCAAAATTAGACTAAATTTACAGAAAAGTCGGAATTTAGGGGGAAATGATCCAGACCACAAGGACCCACCAACTGCGTACGTCCCTAGTTACGGGTCACAATTACACACATGATAAGATCAAATGACGTAAGATGAGTTGTGTAGACACTTAGCTAGCACGGGAAAACGCGAGGAATATAAACAGACTTCTAGTCCGAAAGACATTGAAAAAGAGATGTTTGTATTGAACATGAGGATGGATGTACTCTGACAGTTGCTGGATCTATATGTAGATCTTAAGAAATACTGGCATCAGACAACTGCCCGATCTTTGTGTGGATGATGAGGAAGACGATCCTCATATAGGGACTTATTCTTTGCGTAGATCGTGAGAAGGACAATCCTCACATAGGTACAGAATTTTTGTGTAGTTCACAAAGAAGACAACCCTTACAACTTGTCGATCTATGTGCAGATCATAAGAATTACTCGAGTTTTGTGTGGATCATGAGGAAAATGATCCTCACATAATACTCACCCTTTGTGTTTATCATGAGAAAGACTTCTGTCACACAGGTACTGGATTTCTGTGTAGATTACGAGGAAGACTACCCTCACACAGCTCGTCCACCTATGTGGAGATCGTAAGGAAGACTTCCCCATATAGTATTCGATCTTTGTGTAGATCATGAGGGAAAAAACACACAATTATTGTATCTTTTATAGATCATGAAGAAGACTGCCCTCACGCAGCTATTTGATATATGAGATCTTAAGAAAGACTCTCACCATACAGATACTGGATTTTTGTGTAGATCATGAGAAAGACTGCCGTCATACAGCTACTCGATCTTTATATAGATCATAAGGAAAACCATCCTCAGACAGTTACTGGATCAGTGTATTATGGGGAAGGCTGCCTTCACGCATCTACTCGATCTTTGTATGGATCACGAGTAAGACCACTCACACACAACTATTCGTATTTTGTGTAGATCAAGGAGAACACTGCCTTCATATAAGTGCTGGGCCTTCACGTAAGTGCTGGATCAAACTTTTGTCTTTGGAAAGTTCAGGTTGTTTCACCGATTGAATGAGAATAGAAAGAATAAAGTTAGGCAAAATCAAGATCGAGAACTATGAAATAGATTATCTGGAAACTGGAATACAGCAACAAGGAAAAAGTAAACTTCTACGAAGAGGTATTGGATTAGTTTCTCATTTTGCAAATAAACAAAAAAATGAGGTTAAAATAAATCAAATGGAATAAAAGACTGGAAATAGAGATCTGCGTATGGTATTTGCATTATGATTTTAGTTAAACGATAAATTTTGATTCTATCCAAAATGATCAATACATATAATTAAAATAATATTTCGTTTGACCATCATATAAGCAGACATATGTATAAATCTGTCACTATATGATGTTAATAAGCGTCCTTGTAACTATTAATTCAGAACAAATTACACAGATGACTATTACATTTGATAACACCATCAAAGTGGAATGAATGTGTATTGATACTGGAAATGTTGCAGTTGAAGGACAACTGATGAAACAGTTTCATCTGCGTCTGGTGTCCCCTAGGCTTTCAATATAACTACATTACGGCTTAAACTTTCTTTTTATACAAAAAATAGTTAATCTTTTTTCTAAAAAGTATCAGTTAATTAAAAAGTGTATCATTGTTTCCAGCTAGGCAGCAAAAAATATTTTTTTATTTTTATTTATTTTGTCATTTAGTAATTACGCCAGTAAATAACATCATGAAACTAATTTAGTTTTTTCGTTTAACAAATCAGTAAAGTTTTACATCTAGGGTTTCTAACTGCTTTCATTTATTTGTAATGTTCGTATAAAATGTTCGGAAAATTGGAACATTTCTGTCATGGTTCCAGGAACATCATATCGTATTTTGTTTGGTGAGGCAAGATGATCCACCGATATAGGTTGTGACTCTATTTTACCATACTATTGATGAAAATATACATAGCTTAAATTCAGGAGTCTATTGCCTCTCCGCATGGATCTAGAATAATGCTAAGATTTTGAAAAGACTTTTAATTCTTTCAGCTCATGGCAAACGTGCAAATAGTCCCAGGTTCGATTTCTAGTGAAAGAATGAAGAACCTTGAACATATTACAGTAGATCTGATTCCATTTTAAACTGAAAGTCCATTTCTCACATAGTTTGGGTACTAAAAAGATGACTAGACTTAAATAAATAACACGAAAGATTGAAACTATTTTTACTCTTCCAGGTAGGTAAAACAAACTTAAAAATTCCATAAAATAAAACAAGTAATACAATCATTAATAGGCTTCTCTCTCTGTTGCAGTGAGTATATTTTGTACAGAAATTAAAAAAAAAAAACATTAACCTTTACCAAAACTCGTTTTGTTTGACTTTATCTAACCTTATGTCAATAAATAGATCAGTACAATATAACAATTCGATTAAATTTCGAATAAGTCTAAAAGGATTAACGAAAGAAAAATGGTTGCACGTTTTGTCCACAGTGGTAGTATGGGAAGTGTCTTTACCCTCTGCATACGGTTGACATTTGCTAAAGTATTTGCTATCTTGCAAATACTTTACACTACGGAATTACACTTGTATACTACGGAATTTTATGTTGGCCACGCCTACCGAACTCAAGTTTATTTTGGAGCAGAAGAAAAGTAATAGCTCGGAACAAATAATTAATGAGAAGGATTCGCTTTTAAATCGTAGAAGAATCTTTTCTTATTAATTCTACAATATCAATTAATATTATGGAAAATAATTGTTGAAAAATGAGATAGATTTCAATCGATAGAACCCATCGAGATTAACATAAAGCAAAATTGGTATGTGCACTTTTTGAGAAACAAAACAATTTTAATTTAAAAATTGATGGTAAACAAAAGCCATACCACCTGTTAAGGTGAACCTTATCCTCCATTCAGACTTTGGTTACGATAGTAGCAAGACGAAACTACATGTATCATTGATGAGATATAGCATAACATTATCACTAACTCCTTAACGTTTATATACAATGCACGAACGATATAAATGGAAAAAAATGTATCGAGCTGAAAAAATATTGTACTTGTTTCACTCGTAATTCTAAAATTAGGATTTTCTACATGTTGTTACATTAGAAACATTGGTATATAATTTATGGACGGACTTTGTATCCTCAAAAGTTGAGGATCTTTCGAATAAATTATTGTAGGATGTTCATTAGTTATCTCACAAACTTTAAAGAATATAATGTAAAGTAATGGCTTACCCGTTAGGGTGGATTGAAAAAAATCCGAAGTTGTCCAATTAAATAGTACTAGGTGTCAAAAGTTCTGTATTGACTAGTATAACATTCGTGAAATTTTTCATAATTTTTGCACTTCATTTTCATTCCCCGCAAGGACCTCAAAATTTTGCAATTTTTATGAAAATTTGAATTTTTAAAAAATATTGATTTTTTTTAAAGCTGCCCAATGAAATCGAACTAGGTGTGAAAAGTTGAATAATGACTAGATTGACTACATCATTTATGATTTTTAAAATAATTTGCATCTTCATTCCCTGTAAATACCTGAAATTTTGCAAATTTCATGGTAAATTTTGAAAATATGAAAAAAAGTTTTAAAATCCGCCAAATCACTTCACTCTTGCTTAAAAGCCAAAACTGTATTTTATCATCATCGTCTCCTTTAGCCTAGCCGGCATAAACGTGGGACGTGTGACTCAAAGAATTCATTTCATTTTCTATATGCAGCCACCTCCTCGTGCTGAGTTCTGGGTGTTTCTGGCAATCAGCAAAGAGGTGCATATCAAAAATAATTTCAATGCAAAATTATTAAATTTACATAATGTATGTTAATATTATGCTCAGTGAAATTTTAGATATTGCTGTGAAGCTGCATTTTAAAACTTGTTGGAGGTAATGAAGATGAAGGAAAAATATTTTAAAAAATCATCGAAATTATGCTAGTCACGCACAAGGCTGGAAATCTAATAGGATATTATTTGACAATTCTTGAAAATTGTCAGTGACCTCAACAAATTTTGAGATTTTCTGTATAAATTCCAAAATTTTAAGACCTCTGCACGTAATAAGATAAAGCGCGAAAAGTATTTCAAAACAGCGGTGGAAAAAATACAGTTTTAGTTTTTAAAAAGAACAAAACATGTTTTTGAAACATGAAAATGGTGTTCAGAATGTTTTAAAAAATTTGAACAGTTTAAAGCACGATTTTAAACATATTTCAAAATAGTGTATTAACGTATTTATTAACTCTTTTTTGCTCTTGCAACCGATCTTTTCATTTATTTTTTCTCGTTAAGAATACACTATATTTGAACTGAATATTTTGGTATAGATTAGTAATTCTCAAATTTTTTCATATCACGATCCCCTTTTATGACACCCTCTTGCCAGTGACTCTCTCAAGTACTTTCTTGGTTGTAATAAGTTTTTTTAGGTAGATTTTAAAATCTACCTACTGTAGAGATTTCACACAATATATCAATATACATGGCAAAACAATAGTCCTCACATCCTTGTGTATTGAGAACGAGTTGAGGGAAAATGATGAAATTTAAAAGGTTGTCTGACACATCAGATAGCGCCATCAAGCACCATGGTAAATTTTGAAAATATGAAAAAAAGTTTTAAAATCCGCCAAATCACTTCACTCTTGCTTAAGAAAGAGTTGTGCTCACTACCATAACACCTATGGTTTTATGGTTAAAATTCACTTGGCGGGTGCTGGGATCGAATCAGGGACCCCAAACACCAGAGGTGAACGCTATACCTCTTTTTTTTTTAAAGTTAACTGACTCACCGAAGGTGTCTCAGTAACTTAATTGAACTACTTATTACTAATTTTACTTGCTTTACTTGTTTAACTTGCTTTTCTAATAACCTATAACGACAGGAACACGAACACAGAAACATCAAGGACAGTTAAAACTAACATGGGCGCTCCCAGCGGGAATCGAACCTGGGACCCTGTACACCAAAGGCGCACGTGCTAGCCACTAGACCAGCGGGGAGGGCTCCACTGAGCCACTGCGGCCCTCTGGCTGCATATAGAGCTCCGCCCATCCTCCCATCCCATCCTTTCTTTGGAAATTATCTCTTTAACTCGTTGGTTTGTATTCAGATTTTGTTTCGAATGTTGGCATAATTGACATATCCAAAAGTCTTGCTCTGATAAATCCATGTCGAGCTAAGACACCACACAATTCAGACGAAGCTTCGGTAATAGTTTTAACGCACCTCTTGACTGCTTGGGTATGACATGGGAAGTGGAAAACAGGCGGAGGGACAGATGAATCTTCTGTTACACATTTCTGTAGATCCTCCTCCGACAATTGTCTTGTAAGGGGTGGTTCGGTTACTTCGTGTTCCTGCCAGTTGATTAGGCCAATGTAAGCCTGAGCACTAAACTGGATTGCTGGAATACTGAACTTGCGTACAGCAGGTGGTTTGTTTGAGATCTTGACCTTGCGTCAAGGATTCTACACATAACTATTTCTCGAATATGCTTTCGATCATCGGCGAGCATAGATACCAGTAAAGTCTCCGGATACGCGCAGAAACCATTGGCTAATTTGTCCTACCTACAATGAGCTTTAGTTTATTGCTTAAGTACCGTGAAAAGGCTATAGTACAAGTAAGTTCACAGGAGCATCCTTGATAAGGATTACATTTAATATGAAACCACATCGGAGCATACACTTTCATGATGAATGTAAAGAGCTTAAAGTTCGAAGATGGGTCAGTAATCCTTATGTACACTCTAAGTACTACGTTAGTAGTAGTGATCCATCTTGCATGGGATAATTTTCCAGAACTTCTTGATGCAAGATTCGGTGAACAGTCACCAGCAGATTGCTTTGAAACTATCCCACATATATTTTTGGTCTGTACTACGGTTTGACGCCCTCTTCTTCCATGGCCGGAAAAGTTCCTTCATGCGTTTGAAAATTAACGGCTGGTAAATCCCCACAATTGTTATAACTTTTTTTTATAATTGGTTTGAGCAGTGGCGAAGTGTACTATGAGGCTCTGAGGCCGGGCCTACCCTGTTTTCTACCGTATGTTTTCTTTATCATTGATTTCTTACAAAATAAAGTCAATACTTCAATATTTCGGTTTTTTCAGTAAGAAAAATTGTAGGTTGGAAACACTTTGAGACCCTTCCGTCTGAGCCTCATCAGCTTGCTAGACAAGCATACGGGCTATGCTGCTCAGGGAGCGAAGCTATTATTGGGGGTTGCACGCATTCTTGGGACGGTACAAAGGCTCACCTCTGGGAGTTTAGTTTTAGCGTTGAAGGCATCTTTCAATGACAATATGTTATTAAATGACTTCTTTAACATAGAGTAAGAAGTTTCTGTGTAGAATTATGTATTTCTATTGGTGATAACTTGTTTATTTCAGGTATATACTCTCAGGATTTATTCAGAGTAGCTGTTTTTTTCTACATGGATCTGGTCCATAATAGCTTGTAAAATATGTCTGATACATTAAACATATGTATAAATTTACCAAACGCTACCGTATAGGATAAAATAATAATATTTGTGTGTAATTTTAGTTGTGTTTTCCATTTTGTAGAATCAGTGAGGTATTTACGATTTTGTTTCGAGGGTCTTCGCTTGTTTCGAGAGGGGCTATGCTAACTTTATTACTGGAAATGTAAAAATTCTGCAATATATATAAAACAATAAAAAATTGCGATAACATTTTCTGTGAGTGTTTAAGCCCTGAAGCCATCCCCCTTATATATGCCACTGTATAGAATACAATTTAAAATATTTTCTGTTGATTCAAACGAAGTTCCTTCTGAGCATTAAAATTTCTAGTGAAGTCATTATCACGTGATATATTAATTAAATACAGTATTGTACTTATTTTAAAGTGGGAGATGCAAGTAACAAACGCTTATCCAAGAAATTTGTGGCCCCGCGTAGCGTAGTCGCTAAAGCTCTTGCCTTCGGTGCGAGCGGTCCCGAGTTTGATTCCCGATGAGAGTACTCGGTCGAAAAAAATGTAAAACGTCACCCTGAATTATGTTTTTCTGGGTTTTCCTCATTCATATCAGGCAAATGCCGGGTTGGTACCAGGACACTTTCTTCCTTCTGTTCCCCGGATAGTGTGCTCGCCGAGGGACGTCATTCCTCAAACGTGACGGACTAAATGGCCACAGATGTCGAAATTACAGAAAATCCTACATCCATCCAACAAGTGTGACAGTTAACAGTAAGAATATACTCAATTCTTCTCTCCCTCTATTTTCAAATATGCAGGAAATGAAAACAGAAAGTAAGGAGAAAATTTCCATTTACCCCTCCTCCCTGCAAATCCCAGACAGAAGAAAATATAAACTGGACTTCAAAACATTTGTAGTGGAGCTAAATAGGAATATAGGTGGGCTGATTTTAAGGACCCACCGTTGCGCCATCTAAATGCTGTAGAATATACCATAAAAACTGCAAAATTTCAGGTCCTTGTGGGGAATAAAGATGCAAATTATTTTAAAAATCATGAATGGTGTAGTCAATCTCACCAACTTTTGTCACCTAGTTCGATTACATTAGGCAGCTTTAAAAAAATAATATTTTCAAAAAAATCAAATTTTCATAAAAAATGCAAAATTTAGAGGCCCTTGCGTAGAATGAAAATGAAGTACAAAAATTATGAAAAAAATCACAAATGTTATACTAGTCAATACAGAACTTTTGACACCTAGTACTATTTAATTGGACAACTTTTGATTTTTCGATGTATCCTATTACCCATGTCATAATTTCATAGAGAAATTGACTATGCATGTAAAGGGTGTTCCATAAAGAACAAAAGATTTACCGATAGTATGCTTAATACGAGCATATACGTGATTCACTTCTGGACTGTTCATAGAACGTGACAGAATTTACCAAAGCACACCAATGGCGAGTTTGAAAACAGTTTTGGAAAAGAACGACAAATACTTTTATATCATTGCAATAAGTAAATTGATTTAGCATGTCGATTTTGCTTTACACAGCTTACACAGCTTGGTTGGCTTAGTAACACTGTTCGTACACAAGTTCAGTAATAGTTTCATAGAGTTACAGGATCATACGTTTTCAAGGGGAGAATTGTAATGATCTGACAATCGACAAATATAACGCAATATGGTTACTGTTTTTTTTTTTTTTTTTAACGGAATTAATATTGAATTCATGTCGTTTCAACAAGATGATAAAAAGCTGCCACACTTCCCACAGGACGATTTTCTCGTTGTGTGAGAAGTGTCTCTCTTGGAATGGTGGCCAGAACTAACAAGCTACGTAATTAGTGTTACTCCTTGCGACTGCTTTCTTCAGGAGGGGTTCCTGAAATCAAATTTTTCCACGCAAACAAACCCAGAACAATCATAAAACTCACGGAGAAATTGAACTTGCTATCAGATGCATCTATGGCCAAGTATGGGAAAAGTATTTATACATAAATAATGACCGTTTGTCGCATAACAGTTTCCTGAAAATGTTTCTTGTTTTGTTGCGGTCAATTAACAATAATTGTTTTCAATATTACAACCATCCTTTCTACTACTATTTTCTTCGAAGAATTCCTGACCATTGAGAAATAATGTAAATCGAAGATCCCGTCGCGAACCTCAAGCTACGTGATATACAGAAGCGTTACGCAATATTAGTACGCGATAATAATCACATGCTATACTGATATTATTTTATACATATTTTAACTTTAATTATTTATTAAATCTTTTGTTATTACATTATTTAATTTTAAATATTTTACATTTAATATATTCAAATATTTCATTGTTTTAAATAATCTTCCCGAAAGCATGTGATTTGATCTTGCGATTTTGGTTCTAATAAAACTGTCCCAATATGATGGCACATGCAGGAGTGAATACAACTAATATGGATTAAAAGCTTGAATTTAACATGGGTCATAAATAGTGTTGTAAATAGAAGAAAAAACGTTCGTATTTTTTCAGAAATGTACGTTTTTCTTATATTAAACGATAGATACTGATACGCTACAAATATTTTACAATTTATATGAATAGCATACCTAAGAAACAAAAGTAGAAATGAAATTTTGTTTTTCTGTGAAAGCAGGCCTTTAATAAGTACGAAAATGATGTCACGAACATATAAAATTCAAATAACTTGTCTAAAGGTAAAAACTAATACTAATTTGCCTAATAGTATTTTTCTAAATATCATATATAAATAATTTGTCGACTAGATATATATGATATGCAGACCCGGTTCTACCATTGTGCCACATGTGCATTTGCATGGAGCGGCAAGTTTGGAGGTTTCGACAAAATATGTCATAAGTATATTATTTAAATGAAATATTTCTTGTTGGAAACAGACTTCATGATGATGGTAGTTACATTTACTAAGCTGACCTTCTATTTGAATACTACTTTCATAAATTATGTTTAGGTCGCATTAGTTTAAGGTAACATGGAGAATGCTAAAGCAAATTGTCAAATAAATCCGAGCACAAATTGCTTGATTGTTGTCAAATGCAAGAATTCAATTCTCGAATAGTAGCGAATATCTGTACCATTTAGTTAGTTATCACAGTTTTTATATGACAACTAGTCTTGTTTTTGTCAGAAACAACCTTATCATTGAAGATAGAAACAGTTTTTTTTAAATGTTAACAGATGTAGAAGAAAAATCAAGAAATAAAGATAAAAGAGCTAGTTGCACTAGAATTGCAAACTGATAAATTGAGATTGAAGTTCGATATTGGATTCTATAAAAAGGATTACCATTTTTCCTCTGCAGGTGTGTTTGCTTTATCTTTCACTATCATAATAGATTAATATTTAAAGAAAAAAAACAGACACAACTGTATTATATTTTTAAAAGTATTTAAGCCTTTCTGTCTGAGTGACACTGCACTTATCCTCCCCTTCGTTGTTCATGCTGGAGTAGCATACTTAAAATTATGACTTTTAAGATTTGTTCTTTCTGGAGAAAGGGGAAGGCGGCAAATTATGCCATTGCACGGGGCGACAAATTGCCTAGGGCCGACCCTGATGATATATATATACAAGACATGAATATAGGACGACACAATTTGAAGTAATGCAGGGTGTTTCAAAATTAATATTAGGGTTTTGAAACTTTGTAATATCCAACTAACTTACAATTTAAATATTATATGAAATGAAGCAACTCAAACAGTTTTGTACGCACGCATGCACATGCATTGTTTCTTCTGTCTGCCGTTAGAAAGAGTAAGTAGCAAAGATGGAGACTAGAGAGCAGAAAGCTTATTGTGTTTTAATAAAGACTGAATCTGTAGTTACAGTGCAACCGTCTGTGTGAAGAATATTAAGGAGGCGCTTGCAACTGCGTCCTTATTGTTTGCAGTTGCTACAGGTCTAAAGCCTACAGACTACGGTTTACGTACCATTTCGCAAGTGAAATATTGCTGCATAACAATGAAGATTTTCTGGATCGTGTCGTCTTCAGTGATAAATCGACATTTCACCTAAGAGCTAATGTGAACACTCATAATGTTTGCATCTGGCCGTCAGCAAATCCTGAAAAGATATTACAGATGAAGCGAGACTCCCCTACATTGAATGTGTTTTGTGCCATATGGCGGAAAGTTTATCTGCCTTTCTCGCCTATCGACTAGATGTGTGCCGTGTGACGAATGAATCTCACATCGAACACTTGTTTGAGGTGCACTTTTACTTGATATATTGTTTATAATTGTACGTAAGTACTACGAAGACTTAAACCCCGATATTCATTTTGAAACACCCTGCATTTCTCACCAACAGTGTTGGAAGTAAGATGTAAAAAGGAGAGTTGTTGTGAAGTTATTGTTTACGAAAACGATGTTATTATTAGTCGAGACTATAACTACAACAACAACACGGGTTAGTACTCAAAAAAATGTAATCAAATGTGCACTCGTAACCCTTTCGGACCTAGGTGGCCAAAGTGGCACACATGGGTGTGTCACTTTTTTAAATCTGCCCCTATGTGGACACTAATTAAGATATCCGGATATTTATTTTTGCCAAATATGGTTGGACCATTGTTTATCATCATTAATTTCATTTCTTCTGGTGTCGAATTCCCTTCTCAAATTTTACTTCAGTCAAAAATTCGAGATTTTCTAATTTCCTTTACATTTTTTTCCTTGTAGCTTCCTCTGTTGTAGAGAGACCTCCTTAAGACTTGTCAAGTAGATACCTCGGATGGATACCTAACTGTTGACATCAATTGGACGGGTCTGCGCGCAGTGTTGCTAATTAGGAAAATTAAAATTTCCCTAAATTTGGGCAAAAAATTTGAAATTTTTGTTTATAAATCCGTACCTATACGTCCGAGTACAAGTCAGCTTACGCCAATCGAACATTTGTACTGAACAAACGCGGGTACAGATCGTTACAATGGGGTAATTAGGGGACGCACGAAAAATTGTATTTAAGTTGTAACCCTTGATTTTTCTAGTTTTTCCCTTTGATAATTAGAAGCTTTGTTCATTAAATATTGCCATAATACTTGTAGGATTTATTTATTAGTTGTGTACCAAAGTTTAATTTAAGATAGTTTGTGTCTGTCTGGTAGCAGTGTTGCCAGCTACAGAAAATATTAATTCCAGATTTTAGGGAGAAATTTTGGGAAAATTATCTATTTGCCTCTATTATTTCCCTCTTGTTGGCTACATTAGAACAAATGTACCAGTGTCTAAAAGCCTCGTCCTTATCCTACACAGCGCACTATAAAAAGTTTCACTTGATTAATTAGGGGAAGTACAGTGGAGGTTTATAATAAACCATGTTCTGTAAATGGTAAGAAAATGGTGTATTTCTGAGGTAGAATGAGATTTTTTTTTAATTTTATGCTTACTTTGTTGGATATCGCCATGATACTTGTAGGATATATTCTTGGGGTACTAGGGTTTATTTTCAGATAGTTTTGGTCTGTCTGGTAGCAGTGTTTCCAGCCAAAACAATTAATTCCCGATTTTAGGTGAAAAATTCGGAAAATTTCACTTTTCCCCTCTATTATTACCCTTTTGCTGGCTACATTGCAACAAACGTACCACTACCTGAAAGCTTCCTCTTTGCCCTACAGAACGCACCATAAAAATTTCAATAGCATAATTAGAGAAGCTGTAGCCCCGGCATATCTGTTGATTTTTGCTTCTGAGGCATAAAAAGTGTGAAAGTTTCATGTGTATGATGACAGAGAATTTTTTCTTTCCCTCTTTGAATGGAAGCCAGCGACTTCAGGATTTCACTGTACCTTGTGAATATACCAAAGAATGTTTTTAGGTGACTTGAACCCATATGGCAGCAGTGGTGCTAGATGCAAAAAATTTTGAAATTCGGTTAGAGATTTTTTTTGTAAATTTTCACCCCTACATTTCCCTCAACAATTTCCCACCAGTTGGCAACACTGCAATGCAACTTACACCAAAACATAGCCACATCCATTTTCTATAAAACAAGGCCTTCACCATATCAAAAGAATAAATGGTTTTTGAGCAATAAGTCACTAACTGAAAATGTAGGAAAACATGACCTGGGTCCGAAAGGAATAATCACACAATTTTGCTCGTATAGGTACAAAGAAACAAACGATTTATAAGTTACGAGGACTTCGACTCAAGTTCTGTTGATTATTTCAATAATCTGCAACATAAATCAATAAATAATAGTTGCCAGAAAAAAAAACAGACATTTGAAAAAAAACATGAAAAAGAACGATGATATTTATTGAAAAAAACTTCACAGAAAAAAAAACTTTTTTTTTACAACACTAGCCATAAACAGTTTCCAATACTTGTGTCGCGTCTATGAATTTTTTAAAACTGACAATAGTTGAATGTAAGCTACAGGCACGTTAGTGCAATTGTACTGATAGAAGCTTAATATGATATATTAAAAGTTGAAATTTATTACATTGAAAAATTACCTTGATAAGATAATAGGTAGAGCAATTTAGCACACGGGATTCGGTTTACTTCCACAACCTTTTATTATAATATTTCTGTTATATATAACACAATGGCATTATAAATGTGGTGAAATACAAGAAAGAATGTAGAGCGTAAAATCTTACATTACCTGCAACAATAAGATGTTCTGTCAGTAAGAACGAGATGTTTTGAAAATTTCAGTGTTTATAGCCTGCAAATTGTACACAATATAGGAAACAATTACACTCTTGGATTTTTGAGATCACACTTGTGTTACTTAACACTCGACATACTCTCCTTCCATTTGAAATTTCGCACTTGCATTTAAGATTACAAATTTTAGTATGGCAGTCTTTGTCACTAAGTGACCCACAAGCTCTTATTCTACTGCCATCTCTTAGTAACACTTCACACGTTCCTCTCAGTTTTCAAAATAAAAGGAAATCCAAAGACTATCGACTCACTCAGTGGTATCTTTTTTTTTTTTTTTTTTTTTTTTTTTGGCACTAGAACCTAATTTCTTTGAAGGAAGTTTCCTCTAGTCATTTGCTACTATAAAGTATGTAACTAAATTTAAGTTCACTGGAGGATTAAAACTTAACACACGTATTAGAGGAATATACTAATATGTAATGTAAATCAGAAGATTTTTTAATAAACATTTGTCATTTCTCCAAAATAGTATTTCTTGTGGTTATTTCTTATAAGTTTAAATATTTATACTTAATGCGTAAAAATGAACAATTTTCAAGATAAAGAAAATTCTTAAAATGTTTAAAATGCCATTAAAATTTAGCGTATCTACAGTATGCATATATGATTACAAAAAGAAACTAAAACTAGAAAAGTATATCCCACAGTGATCGAATTTTTAAAATATGTAGTAATTAACACTTCTTTTGACACAAGAGACTTCTATCTGTAGTAGTTCAAATTCTACAGTGATTTGTGTTCAAGGAAACACCGAACACTTACTGTGACATATTACACTTTCATATTTCGTAATGGCTGATATACAGAAATAGCGCATCATATACATGAAATATGCACGCTACGTTCACAATTTGAGTAAATAAACATGGTCATCAAATTTGAAGAGTAACTATAATGGTGAATGAATAGAAGAGAGGCATTTTATAATGATCAGTCAGTTGTACGTCAAGATAAAGATATCTTATGTGATCTTAAGAGAAAAAAATAACCAAACTTTGCAGCATAACTTGCAGTTTTCTGTAAACTTGCAACGCAAACAAGCTCAGAATTGCAAACTATGTTTATTTCAGTATTTCATTAAAATGAAGAGCACGGGCGGAACAACCTCATCTCCCATCGCCACCCCATCTCCTGTATGCTATGCACTCTCATTACGTCTATGAATAATGCATGCAAGGCCTCAACACTTCTAATTATGAACGAGAATTATATATATATATATATATATATATATATATATATATATATATATATATAGGAAGATACATAAACAGATGGCTCATTACAATTTTTCATATTGCATATTTACGTGATCCATTAGGAAATATTAATGTTTACGTGAAATTGTTTTGAGGGAAAGAAAATACTTTTAAACGTACATTCTTACTGTGACAAATTAATTTCAGTGAATAGAATTATCAATTTCGAGAAATCATTAATAATAGAACAATTTTTAGTTTATTCTGATGAGTTTTTCACACTATGTAGCACATCTGGGATTTACGTATTCACTTTCAGGAATATTGAGGAACTCTATGCAAATAAAGTGAATATTCGGTTAGGAACTTTTAAATAAACAGAAGATACATTCATACATTGATACCAGGAGTGGAAAAAATACAGTTTTGTTTAAACAAAAGAACAAAACATGAGTTTGAAACATGAAAAAAAGTGTTAACAGAATGTTTTAAAAAATTTCAACAGTTTAAAGCACAATTTTAAACATATTTCAAAATAGTGTAATAACGTATTTATTAACACTTTTTTGCTCTTGCAACCGATCTTTTCATTTATTTTTTCTCGTTAAGAATACACTATATTTGTACTGAATATTTTAGTATAAATTAGTAATTCTCAAATTCTTTCATATTACAATCCCCTTTTATGACACCCTCTTGCCAGTGGCTCTCTCAAGTACTTTCTTGGTTGTAATAAATTATTTTAGGTAGATTTTAAAATCTACCTACTGTAGAGATTTCACACAATATATCAATATACATGGCAAAACCTTTTTTTATTTTTTTTTATGGCAAAACAATAGTCTTCACATCCTTGTGTATTGAGAACGGGTTGAGGAAGAATGATGAAACTTGGAAGGTGGTCTGACAGAGCAGATAGCACCATCAAGCATCATGCCGGACATCTTTGATTGGTATTCGAAATTTCAAATGCAAAGAAAGTCATGCTACATATTTTAGGGCTAGAATTTTTCCAGAAATACGCTTGTGCGGTTATTTTAGCCCTAAAGCAAATCATCTCGGAGTTACCACTTCTAAAAGTGTTCTAGTTATGCACTTAGGGGCTAAACTCGCGTTTCGTAGAGGCATATGAGATTTTTGTTGCAAAATTTGATACTATTTCAGAACACTGATGCTAATATAATTATTTTAAAATAATAAATTTTAAAAGTAATGTAATTTTAAATAAAGTAGTGTTTGAAACACACTTTATGTTATGTTAACATTAGAGTATTTTCTGCAAACCTATGTAATTGGCTGTTTTTTGAGTCAACAATTTATTGAAGAAATGTAATATTTGAAGCGTTCAGAGTACAATGGATCAAATCCATTTTCAATAAAATTTAGTTTTGCTCAGCAAATGAATTCTATTTCAATACCTAATATCTTCGCAGTTAAGAGTCCAAAACAAATGGAACTAAAACCATGCGAAAGGGCGTGGGATAGTTTCATATGGCAGCCGCTAGAGAGGGGCGTCAGTGGGACAGGAGGACAACCGCCCCCATTTCCACTCTAGATTTCAGATTTTTGGGAGCAGTAAGGCAGTTTTAGAAATCTTTTGATAAGCAAATTTAACCCAACAGAAGAAGCTTAAGGTCTTACACTGAATAATACGGAGAACATACAGATAATTAAACTTGAAAGTTGTTTTTGCTCAATTTCCAGAATTCTAACCAGGCCAGAAACTCGAAAGTAGAGCCACCTTTGAAATCCTTGAGCCAAAAAATACACAAGAGAGTAATACAAGCCTATAGCTGCTTAAGGCCAATGGAAATGAATTATAACTAATCAAAATCTATATGTATTCGATGTAGGGACCTCAAATTTTTTATATTGGACTTTGTTCAGCGAAAGGTTTCTAAATCTGCATTACTGCCCCAAAATCTGAAATTCAGGGTAAGGAGCGGATGACCTCTAAAGAACGCCCCTCTGTAGCGGAATTTATATAAAATTCTAGATTGCATCTTATCGTGTAGTTTTTCTTTCTTTCATCTCGGATTCGTGGTTGTGAAAATATGACGTTTTCCGTCGGTGTATTGTTTTGGAGACACCATGCATTTATTTTTTATGCATCATTGACTATGGCATTTGGAGCTTGATTTATGAGCAGGGAGGGGGGAAATTAGTCCTTCTCCCGCATTCCATCAACGCCCTTACCTAGCGGTTATCCTATGAAACTCTAGTCCACATCCTTTCATGTGTTTTTATTTATTTCGTACCCTTGGCTGCGAAGATACTACGTTAGCTGAGCAAAAGTAAATCTTTCTGAAAATGGATTTGGATCCCTTATGCTCTGAACGCGCATATCTAAAAATATTTTATAAAAACTGAGTTCGAGCCAAATTGAGCCCGCAACTCAAATTGAACCCGACTGCCATACCTTACCCTTTCTCGCCAGGCCCCTTCATACAAGCTATGCCAAGGTGTAAAATTTTAAAGAAAATTTAGAACTGAGGTGGGGAAGAGGAACGGAATAAAAATTTTCATGTTATAATGAAAAAGGTATTGTTGATACAAAATTACCTGAAGTTTTCAGTTGCATCTCAATCACATCATTGATGTTAGAATCGTGAGAAACAATTTTCGGATCAACACTTTTACCATTTGTTTGGGTTTCCAGTTTTTTCACAGCATTGCATTTTTCATAATGATTCTTCATTCTTTGAACTAAACCAACCATTTCTTTCTTCTATGTTTTGCAACGAGCTCGTATGGTCGTTTTCTTATCTGATGGAGTTTGAGTTGCTTTAACAAATTTGTTCCAAATGATGTCCTTTTTTCTTCCCCTAAAACTCAAACGATTCCTACTTGTACGGAGACTGAAAACCAACATGTACTGTATCAATGAATGCGTGCTATATTTTAATTTCCCAATCGCAATTTAGCAAAGAATCATTTGTTTTTCTCTGTATACAATACAAACATTTGTTCCCATGATAATTATTTTATTTATTTTTTAATACCAGTTCTACAAGTAGTCCAACCTTCGACTACGACACTTTCTCGCAAGTTAATTGAGAAGCATTTAAACAATACAATATACGTTAAAAATAAGGAAAAAAAGAGACAAAATAAATTGTAGATTACCACATTGACCTGCTGTAGCCACGAGAAATCAAAATATTCACATGAGAAAATAGTCTTCTGAATGGGGAGCACTTTTGACAATTTCCTTTCTCTGGCAGATTTTTTACGAAAGAAAGCAAAACTGCTTGATACAATGATGAAATAAAAGAAAATGAAAACAAAAACTATTATTATTATGATATTTGCCATAAGAAAATATTGTGTTTGGGTAGTTTTTAATGATAATGAGGAATTCCACTATAATACATAGGAACTTAAATTAACTAGCAGTATTTTCGCCTATTAATTATCAGAGCTGAATTGACCAAAGTCGTTTGTTTTCTCTTCTCTAAGGAAGCTAAGTAGAAGAACTAATGCTCTTTGATAATCTTGAAGAATATAAGCGTTTATTACAATATTCAGCTCCTTACACTAACTAATGCAGAGCTTTTAGGTTCAGCTGTCTCAACAGAGACACGTAGCAAAATGTAACTACACAAAACCTCCAAACTAGAATTTTTTTGTCATGACTCTCCAAGCTTTCAGCCCATTCTGCTTTTTATCTATTAAGGGCTTCATTTGGAATGCCGACATTATTTTATTTCCTCCGATGGTCTTCATTTTGGAAGGAAGATGCCCTATTGGAAAAGTATGACGGTCTGGAATCCATCCTCAATTGTTCTCTTAATAACAACTCTTAGATCCAAGCTTCTTTACCAGTCAAAAATGGCGGTCTTGGAATCCGTCGCGCTACAGATATGGCTATTCCGTCTTTTCTTGCGTCTTTATATGGTGTAAGTCAAATAGTTAGTTCTCTTCTTCAATGGGATAACGACGAAATCACCAATCCAGATATGATGGACTGCATAGCTAAAAATCGTAACAATCAGTCGGCTTGGGACGAGCCCATCGTTAATTGCCATGCAGCTTCTTTATTGCAGGCTACAAATAACATTGAAGATAAAGCCAGACTTTTAGCGGTCATGTCCCCAAAAAACGGAGCATGGCTTCAAGCTCTACCATCACCATCTCTGGGCCTACAACTATCCAATGAGAGCTTCCGAGTATCAGTTGCACTACGGTTGGGAGCAGATACAGGAGAGCGTCGATTATCCGAAGTAATTGGGGGACATGGGTGTTCGGAAAACTGGTTTGTTCGGATAAGCGAACTGTACTGTACTGTACTGTACTGTATTGTACTGCACTATACTGGACTGTATTGTACTGCACTATACTGGACTGTATTTCTACAGCCAGTGCCAAACCGACAGAAGTGTGCTGATTGTTGAAACACAGCGACTGGCGGCTTGGCCGGTCAGCAGCGCCTTAACGCCCCATTAGAAGCAATGTTCCGCCAGCGGTGGCTCAGTGCGGCGACTACTGTGGGAAACTTGATTTGGGAGTGAGGGGGATGATGGACGGTAGGGTGGGAGAGTAACAGGTGGGAGCGAGTACACAGTTCGGTTAAGCGGTCATTCGGTTGACCGACGTTCGGATAATCGACGCTCTACTGTATATGTGAACCACACCATTGCCCCATTTGTAACACCTTTGTAGATAAAAAAGGATTACACAGTTTGTCGTGCAGAAGCAGCGCAGGGAGACATCCACGTCATTCAAGTATAAATGACATAATATTAAGAGCATTAATATCAGCGGGGCTCCCAGCAGTGAGGGAACCGCTGGATGCAGCCGACCGGACGGAAAAAGACCCGATTGTATGACATTAGTACATAGGAAGAAACGAAAGGCATTGATTTGGGACTTCATATGTTCAGACACCTGTGCCCCCTCCAACCTACAATATTCCTCAGTACAAGCTGGACTCCTAGCTGCTCGAAGAGCAAAAGAAAAAAGTAATAAATATAGCAATCTACTCGATAACTATTGCTTTGTCGCAATAGCAATTGAGTCTAGCGGTTCTTGGGAAGAAGGAGGCCTCAAATTTATAGAAGAACTCGGCCACCGTCTATCAATTAAATCAGGAGATAATCGAGCAAAAAGTTTCCTGATTCAACGCATAAGTATAGCCATTCAACGTCGGAATGTGTCGGCTATAATGGGAACGTTACCCACCAGTAAATAGCTAGAAGAAGTCTTTCCTCTGTAATTGCAGAGAAGGGAGGTTAGGAGTAAAAACAGATATCACTGGTGCATCAATTTATGAGCAAGGAGTATGGAGAGACAGCTCACAGTCCGTAAGTTTATATGAAAAAATACGGCATGAATGCTGTACCCTACGTCAAGACTTTGACGTAACATGACAGGGTGGGGACTTTGAAAGCAGAATATTTAGTATTACCTGCCGAATATTATGGGAACAAAGTACCAAAGAATAGATATAATTACCGCTCCATATTCAGAGTATACACCTGCTCTAACACATTTCACTAGATCTGGTATGTTTAATAGGTCTATGAGACTATTGGCTTCCAAACAAGTAATGAGTTTGAGTGAACACACACTCACTGCTGGATTTGTACAACAAGAAAGGAATAAGCTAACTGACTGCTACATAATTCCGAAACCAACAGAAGAATCAGTATTTGAGAAGTTAGGATTAATATACCTACCTCCAGAAGAAAGAGACCATTGATTGTACTAGCTTAGCTTTAATTTTAACTTATGTACATAGTGTTTGATATGTTATTGTATTATATATATTCTTTTGCAAGTTTTATTCAAATAAATACATTTAAATTGAAGTTACAAAACAAAGTACAAATGGAAATATAAGAACAGAAAATTTCCTTAAATCAGAGTATGATTCTTTACACTAAAGAAATAAAAAAAACGCGCTAGACCACTACAGATCAGAGTTTAGAACAACTAAAGTTTACATAGATTGGATGAAAAGAGGAACTTAAAAATGCGATGAATTTCTCTCCAAAGATCTTCGCAATCCTTTAACTAGCACACCACTTCACTTGTGCTTCTTGTACTTCTGTACGAGACTCCTCTTTTCAGAGCAGGATACAGAATATCTCGTTTTTCCAAAACTTGCCTTTTTTTCATAAAAATTTTAGCGCAGTTAGCAACGTTCACTAGTGAGACTACACTATATTAGGAACTTGCAACACGTACAGACTAACCACCTTTTGTTACTAGGATATGTTATAGATTGCATATGTGCTAAATATTAACTCTTTTAATACCCATTCTTAAAATCTTTTATATTTATTTTACTATTTTGACAGCTACTTTTAGCAACATTGTGATGCGAAGGTTTGATAAACACTTTTCGTAGCAAAAAGAGAAACAATGAACAGCCGTAATTTTAACGTTCGGAAACTATTGACATTAGGACTGATAATACATTTGAAGCGGGTCAACATAAAGCAGATTGCTGAGAAAGACGATAATGAGTATGAAAAAAAAAAAGAATAGTATAGAACTTGCAACCTATGTATTTTTACCATATGTGCACAATGAACCACAGAAATTCTTGATGTACAAAGTCCGGGAGTTAGGCAACCCAACAAACGCCCGCTCCAAGATTAATTATGCCTGGTAGAGTAGCTAGAAGAAGCACAGCAGCATGAAGTATGTCCAACCTGTTAAAAAAAAAAAAAAAAAAAAAAAAAACAAATCATAAAGAGTGTTTTTGTGCAGGAGTGAGGAGAATCACTGGCTGACGAAATGACAAAAGGGAGTCTTTGAATACTTGTACTCACAATAAACAGCACAATACCAGAAAAAAATATACGGACACCAGAGGCGCCGATGAGAAGATAACACTCAGGGAACTTAAATAATCTTATAATTAACTCAAATGAGGGATTATAAACAAGTTAACTTACTTTAAATGGCTATACATATATGCGTATCAAATAATATACAGATAGATTATGCGGTAATTTAGTAGGTCATTTTTTAAAGTAAACACAAAGCCTTGCTCTGAGTTTTGAAAGTATTAACAGTAGTCCTACCTGCAAATCATTTAAAATATGGAACGATCATTCGGTGGAAGAGCCCAGCCTCCAATGAAAATTTTGGGGGTCTAACAGAGCCTGAGCACCTTGGTTCCGGCGCCACTGATTGATACGTAATACTACTTCGAAAGAAGAACTTATCCGATTTCATTATTCGTTAAATGACTTTTGAGAATACTAAATATTGGTATGCAGTAATTTATTTGTAAATATTAAAAATGCAAAATTCGATAACACTCAAACGAGTTGGAGAACATATCCGTACTAAGCGTATTTTCCCTTAGGTTGCAAATATAACTGAAGGTTCCTGATTTTTATAGTATTAGTGAGAATTTACACTTTCAGACATACGGAGAAAAGGGGAGAATATAGTGTTAATTAAGAACAATTTTAAAATGCACGAAATTAAAGGATAATATCAAATATAGAATCATTAACAGAATTAACTCCGTAACTCGTTTTCTCCATTCATTTTCATCCTTTATTTTCAGGATTACATCATCACTGAATTTCTCCACTGGAGATTATCTTCGTTTAGCAGCATATAACTGGAGCTCAGCATTGTAAATGAAACATAGGAAAAAGTGTAAAGGAAGAGGGCGCGAATCGAACCACGACTGGAAAATTAGGAAATCTCCACGGTAACTATTCATTTAAAGCGTTACTTACTCTGGCTCGCCTAAATAAGGAGCCATTACCTATCGCTCTAAACAGTAGCTTGTTTATAGTCAAATAGATTGGCAAAACACAGGAATATGTGATTGAGGACTCGCAGGGCGTTACATCATTGTATTCACTAAATTATCAACATTGCAATTTTTTTAAAAAAACAAAAAACAAAATTCCTTTATTTTGAATCAAATACTGCGCGTATATTATACACGTAAACAGACTAAAAACAAATCAATTAACGCGTAGTAATCGTGGATTAGTGGTCAGGGCGCTAAACCACTGCAGTGCGGAAAGTTTTTTTTCCAATATATGGAAACATTTCCTTAAATATAAAATTCTGTTTTGTAGTGCTCGAAAAAATAAAATCAACTCGTTTTGTCACATTTCAAATTTCAGCCACACTTATTCACAATATCCATCATTTATATACGAAGACGCTAAAATGAGGAACGTTAACATTGTTTTAATGGGAACAAATTTCTGATTTGAATACCAACCTTAAACCACACGTCCAAAATGAAAATTATTTATGTTCCTGATAACTACTGCAATATACAAATGTATATGTAGAGAAAGAGAGATACTGAGAGAGAGAGATAAGGGGAAAGAGAGAGAGAGAGAAAGAGAGAGTATGTGAGAGAGATAAAAAACAATATATGCTTGTATTTTTACTTACAATGTAAAAAGTTTTTGTAATTCATAATCTGGATTTTTACAAAGCAATTTGAACGCTTGAAGCGACTTAATGTTGATAAAGCTTCTTTTTCTTAAAGCTTTTATAATTAATATCGCAATAGTCCGATGCTTTGTAATATGTGCAAAAGAAATAAATGCATGGTTTTAGCAGGATACTATCATCTATCCTTTGCTTCTATTCATAGTATAAAACTAACGTTGAGTTGATGTTGAGTTTAGTTTTCCTTTCAGCAGCAAGGCTATATGAGACGTTTACCTACTGATTATCGTGGAATCCGAACCTCATGAGCTCACACCAGGAATCGAACCGGGTCTCTTATGTCAAAACTGCGTACGTTAACCTCTTAGCCACGAAGGAACTCGGTATAAAAATAAAATACCACATATTACCCCATTTTACTTCACCGACAGATTTCTGATGAGGTGAGGTGATTTTGAGTTTTACGTCCCGTTCAGCAGCGAGGCTATATGAGACGTGGACCTACTGATTAACGTGGAATCCGAACCACATGAGCTCCCGCCGGGAATCGAACCCGGGTCTCCCACGCCAAAGGCGCGTACGCTAACCGCTTAGCCACGAAGGAGCTCTCCGACAGATCTCTGTTTTATGATAAGTTGAAATAGTATTTCTGGACATCGTAGCGAAAAATGTATTTGTTGTTTCATGCGCTATACGAAACATACAAAGAATAAACACAGAAACGAATCAAGGACAAGGATTCAATGCAAAATGCTTTGCCTCTCTCGAATAAATTACTCAATATATTACAAGCAGAGCCCTGCAAACCCAGGCCGGGCGGGGAACGGGCCGGGCTGTAACCGGGCCGGACCCTAAACGGGCCGGGCGTAACCGGCCTGGGAACAACCAAGTCTGATAAATCAAGTCAATCCTTCAATATGGAATGGAAAATGAGAAATGTGTCGTCATAATATTGCAATGTCTATTTGTTCTCCTGGAATGGAAAAATCGAGTGAAAGATTACCCAAGGTTTATTTTCTATATCTCTATTCTGTCTGTCTATGTGTTATCTGTGCTTGCTCTGTCCAGCCATGTTTATTATACCTAGGTACAATAATACAACTCATGGACGTAAAAGTCTTGTACTACACTCATTAGTGCATTACGAGTAACAGAGAAGATATGTAAAACTGCTACACCATATGTGATACTAATACTACAACTACTACTGCTAATACTACTATTACTATTGCGATTACGAATGCTAGTGATAACTCCACTATTATTGCCACTGCTACTACTATTACTACTACCACTACTGCTACTACCCATTACTATACTAATATGACAGCGTATACCACTACTGCTATTACTACTAATACGAAAAGAAAGCAATGAAAATGAAATCTTTGAGTTTTACGTCCGACAGTTATGCTGGCTAGGCTAAAGGAGAAATGGTGAATGAATAAATTGGGACGAAACGGGAGAACGCCGAGAATTTCCTCCTACACGGTGTTTGTCCACCACAAAGTTCACTTGGCGAGAGCTGGGATCGAAGCAGGGACCCCCTGCACCAGAGGTGAGCGCTCAGCCTCTGAGCCACCGTTCCAGGAACACGTAATCGACCCTGGCGTCTTGATGATTTATTTGATCATTATATTTTGATATATTTGTAGTATCATACTATAAAAAATACAGGAATACGTATCACCATTTGGCATTTCCCTTGCTAATTGAACATTACTACAAATTGCGCTGATCTTATGAGCACGCCAGTTTACGATTTTGGCCTCCGTGGTCTTACGGTAGCGTACCAAATTCTACTTAGTAGGTCAAGTACTTGAATTTATCATACGTTCTTTAGGTAACTACGGCTCAGGCGTATGGATGATGAATTCGTGGAATGAAAACAGTGGGAGGAAGCAGAACCACCTCGAAACTCCCATGCACACGGTGTTTGTCCACTACAAAGCTCACATAGCACGAGCAGGGATTGATCCGACGACCTCTAGCACCAAATGTGAGTGCTTTTCCTAATAAGCCACCGTTGCCCCTCGTAGATCAAGCATCGGTTCACATGCTAAGCAGACCGGCAATAGTAACTAATATTTCCCCTTTTTTTCTGTATATACAAGGTAAATTCGGTACCACCAGATATGTCAACACTGACGCGAAGTCGTAGCAGTTGTAGTAGTATTGGCAGTGGTCGTAGTAGTAATAGTAGAAGTAATAGTATTAGTAGTAGAAGTTGTAATAGTAGTAGTGTTACAGTACTTTGCAGTCTTGAATAAAGAGTGAGTTTCCCAAACATATTACGATTAGCATAGCCTAACATTAGTTTCTGATCCGTCTTTTAGATTGTCCGGGCCGGCCCGTGCAAGGCTCTGATTACAAGTGCATATCTCGAGCATTTCCAGTAGATTTACTAAAACGCGCTGGCCTTTTAACTTCCCTGTGTGGTTTAGTGACTAGCACGTGCGTCTGTGGTGTACAGGGTCCCGGGTTCGATTCCCGGTGGGAGAACTTTTGGAATTTTAAATGTTCTCGATGTGTCTGTGTTCATGTACCTGTCGTTCAAAATTACTGGAAATAACTGTTGAACGTGTATAACCGAGTACGAACACAAATTATTGACAAGGGTACAGCAGACTTTGCTAAATTAACTTCCGCGCTACCTTTCGCGAGGTAGAAGTGCACATTTAAAGTGTCAATGTTACAAACTGCAATAGCCAGAAAACCCGTCTTAAAGTTTCTGACTCTCCGCATAAATGATAGAACGCATGAAATTATCAAGAGGTAGCGTAAGGAATATCTATACCTTACGCGGAAAAGGTCCCGCGCTCGAGTCATTTTTCTTGTTGTAACTAATAAAATAGCCATTTGTAACTACAGTAGAGCGTCGATTATCCGAAGTAATTGCGGGACATGGGTGTTCGGAAAACTGGTTTGTTCGGATAATCGAACTGTACATGTTTATTTGCCATGCGCGGAGCGGCACGCCTCAACTCTAAGCTGGCGCAGCTGTTGCTGTGAACAACTTTGATACTGCCGCTACTTCTACAGCCAGTGCCAAACCGACAGAAGTGTGCTGATTGTTGAAACACAGCGACTGGCGGCTTGGCCGGTCAGCAGCGCCTTATGAACGCCCCATTAGAAACAATGTTCCGCCAGCGGTGGCCCAGGGCGGCGACTACTGTGGGAAACTTGGTTTGGGAGTGAGGGGGATGATGGACGGTAGGGTGGGAGAGTAACAGGTGCGAGCGAGTACACAGTTCGGTTAAGCGGTCGTTCGGTTGATCGACGTTCGGATAATCGACGCTCTACTGTACAAGTAAAATATTTATTCTCCATATGTTTGTAATGCATACAACAATAAACATGTTCAAATCAGTTGTAACCGTAAATATATTCATAGTGGCGTAATTAGGGGGTGGCTATCGGGCTCAAGCCCCTCGAAATAAATTTCGTATATACACAATTTCATTAAAATTTTTCGCCACACAAACGTAAAAACGTAAGTGCTAATGCAAGTGTAGTGCTTGGCCCCTCCCCGAAACAAAATCCTAAATACGCCAATGTTTATTGATGTCACTAGGTATATTATGGTTACCACAGTCGTTGTGCAAAAAATGTTCTTGGCACTTCGTATCCATATCTGTGGACAGTGCGAATTACAAGGGATATGAGGGAGAAATTCCCTTTGGTAATACTGGATATATGCTACAACCAGAAGCATAATTTGAGACCTTGCTTGAGGAGGGCAAGAGCACCACCGACATAAGATTTTCATGTTTTGTTGTTATATATTAATAGATAGTTGATTAAAGTATTAGTATTCCTCAAACTCTTGTGGGGGTAATTGTCCCTTCTTGCTCCCCTAAATGACGCAATTGGCTACAACTGTTAGTTTCCCATTCAACTGTCATTTGAAATGACACTCCTGGTTAAAACATACATCCAGTATTACGAAAGGGAATTTCCCGTTATTCCCCTTGTAATTCGCAAACTGTCCACTGATTAAGACAAGAAACGCCAAGAACATTTTTACACAACGACTGTGGTAACCATAAAATATCTACTGATATCAATATGCAGTGGAGCATATAGGATGTTTTTCGGGGAGAGGCTATGCACAAGACGAAAATAAGCACTTATATAAGCAAAGGAGGAGAACCAAAACGTTATGAAAATATGTTGGCAAGTCGGTGGTGTGTGGTCATAGGGTTAGCGTATTGGCCTGCGAAATCAGAGATCCTAATTTCAATTAGCGCGGAAAGTAACAATTTTATATGTACTTATTTTTACGCAAATAATAAATTCATACATTTTAACTTCGATAAAAATAATGTATTTATCCGTAATTTATTAATTTACAAGAAAATACAAATCGCAACAAAATGGTTTGGTTTTGTTGTAAATAATCCTATGACCTGTAATCATAATAACTCTTGTAATGAAACTATGCCATGAGTTGAAGAAAAAATGTTAGCTCAACATATTGCAAAAAGGAATATATCAAAAAAATTTTTTTCAAATAACTAACATTGTTTTCTAGTAATTATATGTAAAAAATGTATGTGTACAAACAAGGCTGTTATGGAGAACCTCAGGGTCTGACTGACGAAATTTATACAATATAAAAAGGTAAGGGAGAGGGCCAACTGTCATCTCTCAGCAACCAACCAGCATCTCATCGAGCGATTGACCAGCATCTGCGCAACATGGGTGGAAAATTAACATTTATACCGTAAGTTGTATTTTTCATTAGTACCAAAACGCTGTCATTTATATAAGGGTCCAAGCTTGTCGAATTGGTCTCCTGCGAAAGAGCATAAATTGAATTTGTATTTTGGTCTTTAAATCATGTAAAATAAAGTCTTGCTTGTTGTAGTAGAAAATTATTAATCTGTTAATTGACATCTGACAGGCAATCAATCCCTATCTACCTTACTATTTAAACACTCTATTACTAAGTACCACTTTATAAAGCTAATTTGCAAAACAATTATCGAAATTTGTATTGTGTGCAACTTGAATAAAATATTAATTGAAGCTAAAATGTATAAAATTATTATTTGGAAAAAGAAATAAAGAGATTGCGTTGCGCAGGAATAGAACTCAAGACCTTTGAAGCAGGACTCCAGTACGCTAACCATCTGACCACTGACTACGCGACTGATGATCGATATCTTCATAATGTTTCCTTGCTCACTTTTTTTGTGTGTCAATTCAAGAGAAGATGATATTTTACTCTGAATTTTCTAGAGGAGGAAGACCAATTGACTTACATGTGATACATCTCAAATGTAACACTCCGATTTTGATAAAATTTAGCAGTTAGATACCACACATAAACGAACACGTTTTCTTTTTTTTTGTTTACTTTCTGTGGAACAAGGGTTTTAGGGGGCAAATGCCCCACCCAAAATTTTGAAAGTTGAAGTTCGAAAGGCAAGAAGCCTCATCCTCACTCCTGCAGAAAAAAACTCTTTATGATTTGTTCTTTTAACAGTTGGGGGCAACTTCAGTCTGCTTTTCTAGCTACTCTACCAGGCGTAAGTTGGGTTGCCTATCTCACGGACTTTGTACATCAAGAATTTCTGTGGCCCACTCTACATCACCATAAATCACGCAATTTATTATTCAGTATGCAGTAAGAAACGTGCCATGGTATGATCAACATAGTTGAATATATAGGTTTCTATCGGAAATATTTAATTGAATTTTATTTGTTGTTTAGTTTTCATTATGTTGTTAAAACAGTCTAGTAATCTTACACGTCTTTGGCGAAACGCACTTGTTTGAATTAATTAAATGCTAGAAGAAGAGGAATGTTTTCGTAGAGCAAGGATCTTATAAAATAGAGGATCTGCCCTTACAACAAAATGTTGAAGCTATACGTCATAGTTTCGCCACCCCTACTCTGCCCACTCCGCCCAATAGGATCGCAATGTTTTAAGCCAACAATCGTGGCGGAAACGAAACTAGCCAATTAGACGATGGTAGAAACAATAGTAGCCAATCAGATGTGCCGATGCTAGGTTGCTTTTTGGCTTCACCGATTTAATAGGATGAAGATACATATGGGCAGATCCTCTATTTATAACATCCTTTTCCTAGAGATATAATACGTAATTTTATAAATTCATGGTGGATGAAATGGCGCTGTAAACACTAAGTGTTTGGGAGCTTTGGTCTCAGATTTTATTCAATTTATAGTATTTACATTTGAATATTTTTGACAATTTTGTTATTTGTTACAATTTTAATATACTGTTATTCAATTTTAATATGTTCATGTTCCGCTTATCCTCCCTTATTACATTAACAGTGTAAAAAAACAATTATAATTAAAACAGGCTAATTTTGCCATTTTGGCACGAGCCATCTTAATACATAATTTTATTTCAAACAATTTTCAGGATATAGTATACGTAAAGCCGCGTCAGTTCCCGAAGGAGCTGGACGCTCATACTTTTAGGGATTATTCATTGAGTATCTACGAACTTACCAAGGGGGTAACAAAGCGACTTTGATTTACTTATCGGCTGATACGAAAATAAAAAGAACGTACCTGTAATTTATATCTGCATGTGTAGTGCCCTTGTACTTTATCTATGACTATGTGTGTGTGGGGGGGGGGGGGAATTTAACGCATATCGCATGTCTTGTGCACATGGATACTTCTTATTATTGCACTACGTAGAAAAGTTATGGTATTTCATGTAGAAGTGGTAATAGAACACAGAAGAAACGCAGATCACGGCGTTCTCATGTATACTATTACCCAATTTTCATTTAAAACAACATTAGTGAAGCAGTCCACAGGGCTCTATGGCCGGGATTTCCATTATATATAAACCCCCCGTAAGGGAGGTAACTGGAACTGGAACTGGAATTTTATAAATTAGAAACTGGTTGAAAAAGAGAGATCTTGGGAAGATGGCGGACAGCTAAAGCAGCATAGTCTTATACTCATGGTGTACTTATAAACAAATTTACTTTAGACTCTGTACGTTTCGGTACGATTTCTTAATAATATGTAGTTGAAGTAATATAAGACTTTGTACCGCAGAGTAGGTCAGCATTTTAAGGCTTAAGTTAGCTCAGGGTAGGATAGGAAAGATTAGGTTAAGTTAGGGTAGTTTCCTTCGGGTTAGTTCAGGTTGGATTAGCTTAGTTTGGTTTCAGTTAGGTTAAATATTCCTATGGAACCCGTACAATATAACGAACGCCAGTACCAGGACCTTCTTATTACAATTTAAGTGTTTAAACATATCACCCTAATAGAGGCAACCTTGGAATTGTGTTCATGTCACTTTAGTTACAGTATGTGTTGTTACTACAAAATATAATCATAATTTGATACACTTAAACTTTCATTGAGACTGGTTGGATTTACGTCTGCAGTTATTTCATTATACTTCATGGTGTAACAAATGGAAATGGAAAATGGAGGTTGAATAAAGTTTGGACAGTTCGTATTTTACGTTTAAAATCCTGTTATCAAGGACATTATACCATACATTATGCAAAACTAAAATGTGACCAAAGGAAATCATTTTTAGTAAAAAGTAATGTCACAGTTTGGCTACATGTTGTTGGATTATTAGTACATGTAAACAATTTATCTTCTGTCGTGATATGTAGGGAGGATACGATGATGTACATATTATTCAAGTCTCATTCTATGAAGCAAGGTACCTCAAGCAATATTTTTGGTTCTGTCTCTATTCTAAATCTTTGTTTCCTATTCTGAATTTTCAAAATTATCTGACGTGATCTGTGAATAACGACAGATAAATATATATCAATGACATATATATTAAAATATAGACGACCGGTAATTAATGAAGCTTTTGTATTCTTTTCTTGAATTATTCATTTACTTCTATGGTGTAGCCCTAACTTTAGACAATAATATGAGCGTTTCATGGATTTTTGTGTATAATTCTATTTTATACTGATACTCTCTCAATTAGTCAAGGTAAGTCAATGGCAGTTAAATAGTTCATATTTGATATTGACTCACACTTGTTAGACAGAATTAACGTAAGACCGTACAGTGTAATAACTGATCACCGATGGGCAACCTTGACTCATGCACGAATTTTGATTTAGATGCATAGTGTACTTTTCAGTGATTTGTACGAAATAGACGACCGTTGAATAACAGGTTAAGCTCTTCGTGTATGTTGGGAACTTGGAACCAACAAGTATAGTTATCCGTTGGGATATTCTGTCACTCGTCTTCTGCAGACCTGCCGTCGAAGTTCCAACGAAGAGAAGTTTGATGAGGAGGCAGTTACGAGGTAGCAACAGGCGTGAACATGCTTAAGAAGATTTCAAAAGCTATATGTTGCATACTCTCTTCTATGTTTTAAGGAAATGCGGAAAAGTAAGTAGTTTCGGGAGGATAGTGGGAGAAAAAGGCGCAATAAGGCTGAGTACAAGATGCTGAAAGGATTTCGCAAGAAATATTGAAATTGAACATCCGCCATTGTACAAAGCCGATAAAAACCATTTTTCACTAGCTATGTGAATTTATTCAACAGGAAGTGTTCCGATAAAAATTCAAAGAAATCACTGCTCACTTTCGCAAACATAAATTCAGTAGATGTTACACAAGTGGTATTTTATGCGCGCAAAATTACCTAACAGCTTCAATGTACCTGTTTGAAGGAAAAGAAAAAATGTCTTGAGTCTTTTCTCAGAAATCCTTTTGCAGAATCCTCCTTAAACGAATTCTTGCATCTAAATTATATCCATTGTCTAATCTAGGCATGGAAAGGAACAGCCCTCAGTTGACACCGCGAATAGTACACTTTCATTGATCTCAGTGAAAATGGGACTCAAATGAACACAATTCTACAGGGCTTGTAGATGATAAAATGCCACTAAGCGTTCAGTATTAATTTTCGCCAATTGTATCTGTATTCTGATTTCTTGAGCAAATAAATATTTAACAAAAAGACAAATTTCTGGGATTCGTAATACGTAGAACGGAGGATCCATAGATTAAATATTTCAAAGAACATGTATTATATTTTTGAGTTTGACTTAATGTTTGCATCATTTATGCTGAAAATTACGAAGAGAAATGAATATGATAAAAGTGAATGATGAAGCGACAAAGCATAATATTCATACCCTTAAGGGATTTTGAACTGAGGACATACAGGCCTTGCTATTCTCTCTTAAACTACTTATTCTCAAGTATTTATTGAACATCAATTACTATTACATAAGCATGCAAAATAGATCAGAAAAATATTTTTTAAATAACTAGTACATCACTTTTATAGTATTAGTAAACACGGACGATTTGGGATCATTGATATTCTGAACAGTATTATGTGTATTAAAATATAGGTAACAGTCCTTTACTATATACTTCGGCATAGAATACAGGGTGTAATAAATAGAATGCCTCGTGAGCCAAATATCATCATAAGTTTAGTATATGACTACCATACGTAATCAGTTTCTGCCTGATTGGACTGGAGCTTAGCGTTCTTTTTGGCACTGAGGCTACATCAGACTTGTACTTACCTCTTAACATTGTAGCTGAACCATAAGGCTCGGTTCAGACGAGCAGAAAAGTCTGTTGCGGGCCCACAACAGACTCGCGCGGGCGTCACAGATCAATCAGTTCAGACGAGCTGAAAAGTCTGTTGCGGGCTCGCAACGAACTCGGGCGGGCGTTTCAGCCCAACATAGAAAACAGTTTATTTTATTTTCAGCTACAGTTGTCTTCCATGTTTATTGATTTACACAATGACAAAGAGAAGTTTTTAAAATTGTTTTCGCATGAGCAGCACTTCGTTTGATGAACTCTTAACGATAATAAGTTAAGTGATAAAATTAAAGCAGAAGGTAGTATCATAAGGCTTCCAATGCTACCAGTTCAAATGTTAGCTGTTACATTAAATGTAAGCTAATTATGTTAACTAACTATCGTTTGTATGAATACAGAAAATTAGACATTCGGGGACCTATTCATAGACATTTTCAGTTGTTATTAGCGTCCCCTAACGTGGATTAACTGTCGCGTGACTAATTTCAATTTTTGATATATGTTGGCAACTATGAATTAAAAATTAGATATTTATTTGAGCGTTTCTGAGAAGCATTTCACTAATAGTAAAATTTCCCTTTATTTATTCACAAAGAGCCGAAGGTGAGAACTGACTTCGGTTAGAGATGTAAAATTCGGAATGTAAACCCCTAAATAAAAATAATGGAGCACAGGTTCCAGCGTCTTTGAATTTTTTCTCCTGAAGAGGAGAAGGGGGATTTCTATTGTAGTGGTGTCGCAATAGCTCAGTGGTAGTGCGTTCACCTATGGTGCGTGACGTCCCTGGTTCGATTCCAGCTCGCTTTAAGTGGGCTTTGTAGTGGACAAACACTGTGTGCTTGGGTTTTCTCGAGTTCTTCCGTTTCCTCCCACTTTCTTCATTCTCATCTTCACCATTTCCCTACCATTTCATTCATTCTCGTCGTCAACGTTTCCTTTAGCCTACCCGGCATAATTGTTGGACGTAAAACTCAAAGATTTCATTCCATTTTTATAGTAGTGAAATTTCCCTTTATATATTATGAAAATGCTCAATATGAGGATTCTCTTAAATTGAAGATATGAAATTCCGAACATAAACTCTTAAATAAAAATATTTGATTTAGTGTTTCCAAATAGTTCACTTCTTAGGTGAGAAAAGGGGACAATTTTTATAATTGTAACATTTCCCTTTCTTTATTCACACAGTGCCGTGTGTGAGAGTCTCTTAAGTTAAAGATGTGAATTCCAAATATGAACTCTTACGTAAAACAATGGAACATGTTTCAAGGCTTTCGTATATTCCACTGCTGAAAGAGGAAGGGCGGTCATTTATATTTGGTCAAAATTTCCACTTATTTATTTACAATCTAAGTGGATAGGAAAGTTCAAAATTTATGCCTAAAATAGAGTATCTAAAGGAGTTTTGTAAGTACACTTTTATTGAAATGTGTAACGTGCCCGTTACAAGTCACAGGAAAAAAAAAAAAAAAAAAAAAAATTAAAATTTAAAATCATCGATAAGGAAAATGGTAAAATTACTATTAATGTATTTAATATTATGTGTTACAGCAGGAGACATAAGTTTATATAAAAGAATCATCTTCGAATTTTTTTAAAAATTTAAGAGAGAAAGAATTAATGTAAAAATAACGCTTGTGAGAAGATTTCCTTTGCCTTTCGTAACCGAGAAATATCAAGGTCTTGGCTTATGCGCTGGTCGTTGACTGCGCATGGTCACGGCTTTGCGGCCGCAAGTTGCTGGCCTCGGCTAGCTGACTTGGGCTGTGTTGTATGAACGGGTAACATCTGGAAGGATTAAGCTGTTCGAATGGATTATAAATCTAAATGGACGTTTCGTGTTGGTTCACGTTTCTTGTATTGAAGTCTTCGTTTGTAGAAGAGTGTGTTATAGAAGGAAATAAGAATATCCATTACAAGTGAGGATTATGATTATAGTGATATTTCATTTTCTGCAATATTTAGTGTATTTGCGTATTTTTGAAAAATTAGTGAAAATAGTGTTGCTTGGAAATTCGATAAAAGTGTTGGAAGGGAGGCTTGGTTTAGTTCTCTCTGCTTCTATTAGCAAGCAAATTGCAGAAAGGTGCATGAGTAATACTCAGAATCACGTAATTATAATTGTGTATATATTTTTTTCTCGATTTCGTGAATGTGGGAAATTGTGGATCTATGTCCCATTTTCTCAATTGAGTTTCAAATTGAATTGAGATCATTTAAATTGAGTCCTGAGCATAACCTCACGTTACAGTGGAATATTCTTGTTTTGATAAGAGAGTCCGAGACGATTGAGGGCAGAGAAACTACAGAAAGTTGAGGTAAAAACGTGGATTTTCAGAGGTGAGTTAATTTTCAATTTTTCTATTAGATTGTCTGTCTACGTCTTTATGTGTATTCTGTGGGTTGTCTTGTTGGCTCCATTTGGTTAGGTTTTTCAGTGGAATAATTATCGTGAGTAAGCTCGGCAAATCCAGGGGAACAAAGGTGGAGGGATTTGTACCCGAAACCTTTGAAATGTGCTATTCATCCTATGTTTATTACAGGTCTGAAATTCATGTTTTTGATTCAAAGAGTAAAATCCGAAAGGCTTATTAATGCTGTTTTTAATGCTGAGGAATTAATAGTAAAATTTGATTTTTTTTTTTTAAAAAAAAAGAAAACTTCGTTTGACTTGTTCGTACTGTTTGGAGTATGTTTGACCGGTTTGTGTTTCAGATGTTTCGATGTTGCAACGCATTCAATTGAGTATAGCAAAGTTGTTTGCGGTTGTTTTTCGTCGGGAATTTTCTTTTTCAAACTAAATTGCGACAAATTAATAAGAATAATTTCTTTTTATGATAAGAATTTATGAAACTTTTTCTTCGGTTTGAGAGAAAGGGAAATCTTCACTCGATTAAAGGTACGAATTTATTTCTTATTTTTAAAGAAAGGAATATATTAGTACTAGACAAGAGAGGTCCTGGACTGGCCTTGAGTATTCATATTAGAGTTAAGTGTGAGGGGTCCTTGACTGGCCTCGAATATTTGCGTCAAACTTTAGAGGTTCCTGACTTGACTGGAGAATTTGCTTTATTATTCAATTTGAAGATTTACGATTCAGCGAACGATTCTTTGAATTATATTAAATATTTTTTTTCTTTTCTAAATAAAATATTTATTGAATCCAGATTTTGACTTGGCAGCGAGAAGACAGATTAATTATTGTAATTTATTTGTAATAAACATTTATTTCCTGAATTGGTTGTGTTGTTATTTGTTTATATATATATATTTACTGTTAATTTGTGAACTATTACTCCTCTGGATTTCCGAATTGAAACAACAGCCTGAGCTATCCGGATGCTTGCTCGTGTAAAGCCCCTTCTGAGGCCAGGCTGGATTGGTTTTTCCCACCTTGTCTGCTAGGCTACGGATGGGGGCGTTACAAATTTGAACACAGCCCAAGTCCTTTTCAAAATTTTTTGGGTTTGTATTGTAAGTCCGTCCTTTTCTAAAAATTTTTTTTGTTTGTATTGTAAGTATTTCATGTCCGTTATTAATTTTGTTGTTGTAAGTATTTCAAGTCCGTTGGTTATTACTTTTGATATACTTATTAAACTCATAATTATTTTTGGAATTTCGCATTTGCTTTTGCATTTCAGAATTAAATTCGATTGCTAATTGAAACTTATTGTTCATTAATAAATTACTAGTATCTTTGATAAATTAAATTAAGGTGAAGCAAGGTATTATTAGGATTATTTCCATTTGGTCAAAAAAAAAAGTCTGGGTCGCAGTAGTGTTCGTAGTTAGTATTGTATTTTGTATGTAATATAATTATATTATTTATGTTCTATTTATATTTGTATTGTTTTATAATAATACTTATGTGTAATCCGATGGAGTATGTCAGTATTGATATTCCGGAGCAATATTCCGAATTGATAACGGTAGATAGAACCGGCAATCTTGAAACTGATACTAGATCTGATTTTGGACAGTTGAATATGTCACTGACTCCGCCAACTCAAGGGAGTTTTCATATTAGACAACCATCTATGGGAGCTAATAATTTAGAATGTGGAGGTAGTTCGCAGTCACCTGCGGATGAATACAATTTCAGTAGATTTGTTAATATTGGGAGTTTGAACGAATCGTTTCGAGATCAGAGGCAAGTCACTTTTAATGAGCCTTTAATGAGTTCTGGTTCAAATAATGATAGGAATTCGATAAATTTTGAAAATTCAGGTCCTGATAAGAATGAGGTTTCTTCTAGGTACTTGAATCTTAGAGATTATTATCGAAGGGTTTCTCAAATTAGAAATTCCACTCCCAAGACTTCGTTACATCCGCGGTATGGTGCTCCACCTAGGAGAACTCAGATGGGTGAAAATGTGTTAACAGGGTTGCCAACTTTGCCTAGTACTAATGAATCTTCAAATGTTGAGCATAATCTCCTGATGAAGTATACATTTAAAAGAACTATTGATTTTCTAGAGTCAAATTTTAAGGAATTTAAAATAACGGATGGCAGTAATAGTTTGCTAGTTTTTGAAATATTAGCCAAAATTGAGGAAACTCTAATGGATACAAGCTACTCTTTGAGTATGATTCTTTCAGTTCTTGTCGGGAAATGTGAAGGTTCGTTATTAAAAGAAATTTTGTTAGCATTAAATCATCAAATAGCTTGGAATGAGTTAAAATCTAGGCTTGTTAAGAATTTTATTACGCCTGTTGCATTACATTCACTTATTTCTGAGAGAATTTATAGACGTCAACGCCTCACTGAATCAGTTACTCAGTATGTAAGATCTATAGTAATTGCCATGAATGTATTAAATTTTATGGATAATGAGTCAGACATGGTAAATATCATTGTATGTGGCATGAATCCAAATCATAGATATAAAATGCTGAATTATTACATGCCAGCTACCCGATCAGAGTTAATGGATATTGATGATAAGCATGAATTAAACTTTCGAAATCAATTGGAATATAATAGGGAGATGGGTTCTTTTCGGAAAAAGACTAATTTAGTAATGTTAAATCCTGATCAAGGTTTTAAAAATCGAGAATTTCCTGTCGGTGATAAAAATTTTTCTTTGAATAAAGGATTAAATAATTCTTACCCTACTAATGTAAAGAATCGCTTGAAAGTAGAATATCAGGTTCATGGAAAAAACAAGATTCCGAATGAACGGTCTGATCAATTTAAAGCATCTAATGCTTCAGTTAACACAATTCCTAGTGAATTGGATAATACCGTCGCTTCATTTGTGGTTGGTAAATTACATAATTATTTAACAGACATTTGTGTGGATGGAGGTTCAAGTTTTAACATCGTTCGACTGGACTTAGTGCGGTTTTGTGGATTGGAGAAATTTATTAGATTGACTCCTGAAAAGGTGGTGAATGCTCCGTCCGGGTTAAATTTTTCAACAAACCGGGAGATAATATTGACTTTGAATCTCTCAGGTCATTTTGAGAGAATATCATTTAAGATAGTGGAACAGTTGCCTTGCATGTGTCTTCTGGGAACGCCTTTCTTACGATCAACAAACTCAGTTATAGATTATGCTAGAAACTGTTTGATTCTACGCGGTGGAAAGAAACGGGTTAGATTAAATTATAAGAAGATGATTCAACATAACAAACATCTTAGGGGATTTAAATCTGGTGATGAGTCTGGCCAAAGGGATGAAATGATAACTGATCATCACTCTACTAAACATGATGTTTCTTCTGTTTCGAACTTTATGGTATCGATTTTTATTTGTGAAGATGGATTTAATTTTCGGAAAAAAGATGCGAGTATTCAGTGCGAATTGGATTATTTTGACCTTGAATCCAAATTATTAGAAATTCCAGCGCCTAGTGCTATCCAGCTGAATCATCTGAGATCTATGATTGATTCAGAAGTTGGAGACGTTCGAAAGATCGAAGATTCCATTGAATCCATGTGGAAGGAAGAAAGTCGTACGAATTTTGGGAAAACACTGGGTGGTGCGATTGAAAGGTCCAGAGTTACAAATCCAGTTGGGACTCAGTATAATGGTTCATCTTCAAGGGGCAGTTGTGTCTCAGTGATTGATCGTTTTCATGAAAATCAGAGTGGTGCAAATGAAATATCCGAAATTAACTTGGAGAATTCGGGACAGTGCATTGCGAATTCTCGGTTAATGGACAAATTAGGAAATAGTAGTTCAAAAGAAAATTCGAGTCAACCTTTAGTTGTCGATTTAACATCTGCAGTTCTTAATGTTGAACTTGGTCATAGTGAACATTCGGCGAGCAATGCTAGGTTTCCAGATAAGGAGCAAGATAGTGTTGTGAAACCCGATGCGAAGGCTAGTGGAAAGAAAATAAAGCGTAGGAATCGTAGGAAGAAAGGACCAAAGAATAAGACTTTAGTGGCAACTCAGGATACAAACTTTGCTGAGAAGAAAGTGGAGCTTAGACATAGCAGTGGTCCAGTGAATAAAGTGGATAAACTGAATTCTTTAGATGGTAGCAGCGGCTCTGAAGTTTCAGATATTGATATAGATCAAGCTGAAAACTTTCACAAGTTGATTCAGAGAAATAAAAAGTTTATTTCGGATGAGCCTCGTACATCCGATAGTTTACATGATCAGACTACCATGCAGGTGAAAAATCCGGAATGCACACAGTTGAAAAACCAAAATGATAATCGGGATTCTTGGAGATTCAATGAACCAGAGGTGATCTCTTTCATTGATTCTATAAAGGTTAAATATAAAGACGCGATATCAGATAAAGTAGGGTGTATAAAAAACTTTATTGGTAGATTATATCTTAAGGAAAATAAACCATTTAAGGACACACCATTTCCTATTCCAAAAAATAAAGAAAAGATTTTTTATGATCAAATTCGAGAGTTATTGGATCAAGGTATTCTAGAGGAAGTTGATCACTCTAATTTTGCCAGTAGCTGTTTTCTAGTTCGGAATAAGAATAACACTCATCGTATTGTTGGGAACTACATTAAGGCTAATTCACTTATTGTGAATGACGGGTATCCGTCTCCTAATTTAGAAGAATGCCTTACAGGTTTAGCTGATAAGCGCGTGTACACGAAAATAGATTTACGCCGTGCGTATTTCCAAATCCAGTTGGATAAAGGTTCCCGAGACATTACAACTATTGTAACTCCAAAAGGGTGCTATCAGTATACGCGTCTTCCAGTAGGAATTAAGACGGGAAGTAATATTTTATCTCGAGCGATGGAAAAGGTATTAGGAGATATGAGAGACGAGGGTGTTAAACTATTTTTCGATGATGTCCTGATAGCTTCCAATTCCATCGAAGAACATATGAAAACTGTTGAAAGGGTATTCGAACGATTTAAAGATTATGGTATTACTGTATCCCCAGACAAATGTATGTTCTTTTATAGACGTATTAACTATTTAGGATATGTGATAGAAGGGGATCAAATGGAAATCGATCCTAGTAGGGTGTCAGCCATTAAAAATATTCCTCCTCCTAGAAATAGACGTGGCCTTATGAAAATACTAGGTTTATTTAATTACTACTCCAAATTTGCTTCTGAATTTCAAGAATTAATGGGACCTTTGAGTGCCTTAAAGTCACCCAAGGTAAAATTTGAATGGACGAAGGAGCATCAAATGTTGCTAGATAGACTAAAGAACATTTTAATTGAAAATGTCGTTTTGAAAACGCCTGATTTGAACAAGAGGTTCATTGTTAACGTGGACGGCTCTGGGAAGAGTGTGGCTGGGTGCGTCTCTCAGGAGAATGAAAGTGGCAATCTTCAACCAGTTGCCTACTTCAGCAAACGGCTTTCGGAGGCTGATAAGCACCGAAGCATATATGAAATAGAGTTTATCAGCCTGGTTAAAACTATTTCACGTTATAAGCATTATCTGATAAACGAATTTGACGTACTCACCGACAACAAAGCGTTAACATGGATTTTGAATAACAGCAAGAGACTCCTGAAATATGGTCCATTGGTAGAAATACTTTGTCAGTTTAACTTTAAGATAAAACATGTCAGGTCAGCAGACAATACCGTTGCGGACTTTCTGACCAGGATGTACGATCCTTTTGAGTTCGACATTATGGAAGGACCTGTTGGACTAGCTGCTTTCAAGAAGAACTTGGAAATAGCCAATAAGTGGAAACTTCCTTTAGTAGAAGATTCGATTGATAAATTACAGCGAGAAGACATCGAGCTGAAGGAAATAATAGAGAAGATAGAGCGTGGGGAAAGTATTTCAGGATTCCTACTTAATAATAAAATACTTATGAAGAAGACTAAATCTGTCATGAATCCATATAAGGTGGTAATTCCTAAAAAACTACGAAAGGTTATGATAGAATATCATCATGACGACAGGATAGTCGGAGGACATTCTGGTACTTATAAGACATTAAAAAAGCTGATGCGGAAATTTACTTGGGAAAAAATGAAAGAGGATGTTAGAGACTATGTTTCCACATGTGATATTTGTCAGAAATCCAAAGAGGTTAATCAGAAGAAGATGGGGCATCTAGCTTCCGAATTCAGTAAAAGGATAAATGCTCATTGGATGTTTGACATTGTAGGTGTTCTCCCTAATTCTCAGGGATATAAGTTTATTTTGATTGGAGTTGATAACGCCAGTCGCTTCGTTGTGTTGGAAAAATTGAGGACCATAAATTCAACAGTGGTGGCAAATAAAATGATGGAGATTTTCAGTAGAATTGGTTTTCCGGAGGCCATATCGACTGACAATGCTTCCATCTTTGTGTCTGAGAAATTTAGAACCTTCTTGTTTGGACTAGGGATTCGTCATATCCGACTCAGTCCCTATCACCCGGGAGGAAACGCAGCGGAGAGATTTATAAAAGCCTTAAAGGCGGCGTTACGTGCCTATATATCAAAAAGGCAACATCTATGGAGCAGTCTGATTCCGCAATTGCAGTTTACACTGAATATCAGCGAGCATGAGGGACTGAAGATGTGTCCTATCGAATTATTCTACGGACGTCCATATTCTACACCATTAGAGAATCGATGGCACATCGTCAGTTCAGACTATGGTGGGAAGTCATCGGCTGAATTGTGGAATAACGCTATTGAAAACATGGAAAAGAGCTGGAGTAAACGGCGGAAGCTGATGATGAGAAGAAGAAACCCTGTAAATTTCAGTATTGGTGATAAGGTTTTATTAAAAACTCACGTTAAATCTTCGTTGAAGGATAAAATAGCTAAGTCCTTAGCAGATAAGTGGTATGGTCCGTTTGTAGTGAGGAGTTTCTTAACTCCCAATACGATTCTTGTTTCTGACGAAAATGATTCTCCAAATTCTTATCGCCGATCCCATGTTTCAGAGGTAAAAGTATATAGAGATAGAAGAAACCTAGATAGAGTGGAGGACGAAGATTAAAATTCCTTTAAAAACCTTGCTTTATCCTTAAAAGTTTAAGTCTAGTTTATGGTTTAATGCAATTGCAATTGAATTAATTATGTTAGAATATATATATATTCATCAGTATTTTTGCTATTTTTATTAAAATTGTAAATTATTTATTACTTGTAAATATAGATTTTACTATGGCCATAGTGAAACAAAAAAAATTGTAAATACAGTAATATATTTATATATATATATTTAGTTTTGAACCATAGTGAAACAAAAAAAAATGTAAATACAGTAATATTATATATATATTTAAGTAAAAATTTTGAATCATAGTTAAATAAAATTGTAAATAGTAAAATAACTTTATATATATATTAGTGTTTTTTTGAAAAAATTGAAAATAGTCTAGATTATTTAACGTTGTTTGATATATATATGTAGTATTGTAGTCAGTTGATTGTTGTTTATATATGTTTGTTTAAAATTTTGTGTCTTATAATCTTTTTGTATTCCGTAGCTTGCCAAGAAGAAGACGTCGGAAAATTCTTGGTTTGAGAATTTTTCTTTTCCAGGGCGGCGAGTTTGTAACGTGCCCGTTACAAGTCACAGGAAAAAAAAAAAAAAAATTAAAATTTAAAATCATCGATAAGGAAAATGGTAAAATTACTATTAATGTATTTAATATTATGTGTTACAGCAGGAGACATAAGTTTATATAAAAGAATCATCTTCGAATTTTTTTAAAAATTTAAGAGAGAAAGAATTAATGTAAAAATAACGCTTGTGAGAAGATTTCCTTTGCCTTTCGTAACCGAGAAATATCAAGGTCTTGGCTTATGCGCTGGTCGTTGACTGCGCATGGTCACGGCTTTGCGGCCGCAAGTTGCTGGCCTCGGCTAGCTGACTTGGGCTGTGTTGTATGAACGGGTAACATCTGGAAGGATTAAGCTGTTCGAATGGATTATAAATCTAAATGGACGTTTCGTGTTGGTTCACGTTTCTTGTATTGAAGTCTTCGTTTGTAGAAGAGTGTGTTATAGAAGGAAATAAGAATATCCATTACAAGTGAGGATTATGATTATAGTGATATTTCATTTTCTGCAATATTTAGTGTATTTGCGTATTTTTGAAAAATTAGTGAAAATAGTGTTGCTTGGAAATTCGATAAAAGTGTTGGAAGGGAGGCTTGGTTTAGTTCTCTCTGCTTCTATTAGCAAGCAAATTGCAGAAAGGTGCATGAGTAATACTCAGAATCACGTAATTATAATTGTGTATATATTTTTTTCTCGATTTCGTGAATGTGGGAAATTGTGGATCTATGTCCCATTTTCTCAATTGAGTTTCAAATTGAATTGAGATCATTTAAATTGAGTCCTGAGCATAACCTCACGTTACAGTGGAATATTCTTGTTTTGATAAGAGAGTCCGAGACGATTGAGGGCAGAGAAACTACAGAAAGTTGAGGTAAAAACGTGGATTTTCAGAGGTGAGTTAATTTTCAATTTTTCTATTAGATTGTCTGTCTACGTCTTTATGTGTATTCTGTGGGTTGTCTTGTTGGCTCCATTTGGTTAGGTTTTTCAGTGGAATAATTATCGTGAGTAAGCTCGGCAAATCCAGGGGAACAAAGGTGGAGGGATTTGTACCCGAAACCTTTGAAATGTGCTATTCATCCTATGTTTATTACAGGTCTGAAATTCATGTTTTTGATTCAAAGAGTAAAATCCGAAAGGCTTATTAATGCTGTTTTTAATGCTGAGGAATTAATAGTAAAATTTGATTTTTTTTTTTTAAAAAAAAAAGAAAACTTCGTTTGACTTGTTCGTACTGTTTGGAGTATGTTTGACCGGTTTGTGTTTCAGATGTTTCGATGTTGCAACGCATTCAATTGAGTATAGCAAAGTTGTTTGCGGTTGTTTTTCGTCGGGAATTTTCTTTTTCAAACTAAATTGCGACAAATTAATAAGAATAATTTCTTTTTATGATAAGAATTTATGAAACTTTTTCTTCGGTTTGAGAGAAAGGGAAATCTTCACTCGATTAAAGGTACGAATTTATTTCTTATTTTTAAAGAAAGGAATATATTAGTACTAGACAAGAGAGGTCCTGGACTGGCCTTGAGTATTCATATTAGAGTTAAGTGTGAGGGGTCCTTGACTGGCCTCGAATATTTGCGTCAAACTTTAGAGGTTCCTGACTTGACTGGAGAATTTGCTTTATTATTCAATTTGAAGATTTACGATTCAGCGAACGATTCTTTGAATTATATTAAATATTTTTTTTCTTTTCTAAATAAAATATTTATTGAATCCAGATTTTGACTTGGCAGCGAGAAGACAGATTAATTATTGTAATTTATTTGTAATAAACATTTATTTCCTGAATTGGTTGTGTTGTTATTTGTTTATATATATATATTTACTGTTAATTTGTGAACTATTACTCCTCTGGATTTCCGAATTGAAACAACAGCCTGAGCTATCCGGATGCTTGCTCGTGTAAAGCCCCTTCTGAGGCCAGGCTGGATTGGTTTTTCCCACCTTGTCTGCTAGGCTACGGATGGGGGCGTTACAAATGCGATCATCAGGTGGAAGGTGGCTCTAATATTTTACGAATAACTATAAAAGGATTTGAAAAAATTCCCAAGGAGGCATCCCAAAGAGGATATTTTACTAATTATCGGGGTCACCTAACTAGAAACCGATCGTTTGTCTAATACCCATTAGCCAAAAGTCACGCACGGATACTGGGCCTCCTTTACTCTGAGCCATCTAAATAGTTCAAGAAAATCCGTGTCAGTACTTTTCCTGCTAGACCTTGATTTTAGATTATTATTATCTAAGGCATGTATCATTTGTGTGATAGGTTAAGTTATTAATCCAAGAATTGCTAGGAAGTGTTAATTTTGAACACGTGTTCGATATTTTTTTCAGGATAATATGTTTCCTATGAACGCTTGATATTCTTCCATTGTTCGTTTGAATCTAATGGTCACTCTTTTAGTTTTATGTTATAGTATCATCTACTTTATTTTTATAAACAAAATAGTTCTTTTGCTGCTGTCAGATTTTACACACCGTTTGTACTCAGTGAAACACATCCTTATTTCGCCAAAATTTATTTTTAGTCAGAAACCTACGTTATTTTCTGAAGAGTAAATTCTTTCGTTTATTTATACGCTGGAGCTTAAAAGAGAGGATAAATTTTATTCTAAATATGGACTTATATAAATATATACTTACGTTCCCAAGTGAAAACTGATATTCCGATTGCAGCGTAGTATATGTCAGTGCTTTAATTATGCAAAATAAGTCATATATGTAACAATATACTATAAATTTAAAGTTACACGATTTCAAAGGTTTCTGCTATTAGTTTAGTTTGAAATGTTTACCTAAATTCAATAGAGATAGTGTGAAAATCACTTGATAAATACAAGGGCAAATTTTCCCTAATCCTTGGTACTACACGTACCAGACAAGAGTTTGCAACTTCTAAGGTTAAAGTTTGTATTGGTAATCTGGGTCACATCCCGTACTATTTTGTAGTAAATGTACTTCTAGTAAAATGAAACAGGGCATTTTGCCACATTTAACGATTTTTTAAAAGAGTGAAATAAGAGAAGGAAAGTATGATGTAGGCGTTAGTCCTTAGAGTTATTATGGAGAAAAATACGTCTCGCCTACACAGAGAAATATACGTGTCTGTACATTGGTTGTTCATTACGGTTCACTGCGCCAGAGATTCAAAAGGTCATTGCCTGGAGTGAATGAATTTAATTAGAAATGTATTCCTATATCCTTATACAAAGCATTTGGGAGGATCACTCAATGCGTTCATAATCGAAACATTCTCATGTTTTTACCTTTGTGGTTAGTTGGTAAGTGAACACAAAAGCGTTCGATTGGTGCAAGTTTTTTTTTTTTTTTTTTTTTTTTCAATGAACGTTTGGGAAGTCTTTAATAATTATGTTCTATGCTACGGGCAGAAAACAGTACCTACATATACCCACTCACAGAAATAAAGTTAGACCTCTTTTATAAACTGCTTTTGGTTTAGAGGCTGCCATAAAATAATCAAGAACAAAAGCGGAAGCACGTGATCTACTTCCGATGAAGATGATCAAGCAAGAGAAGGAGTGGAAGAACGATTTCGGAAGCCATGCCAAAAGAAAAAAATAAAACATTCATTGTTCTCCGAGGAATAAGAGCCAGGCACGCGAACGGTACAGCTTTTTTCGATCTCTCACTTGGGCATTCTTTTTTTAAAAAGAGGGAAAGGGGGCGACAAAAAAGGGAGCTCCGTTCTTATCTTTATTGAAATGAAAGTTTCAAGTCACGAAAGCCTTCGTCCATACACGACTCTCATTCAACAACAAAACAAAAGAGCATCTCTTTCTTTCTTAGAGTGAAGTGATATTTTGTGTATTCTTTAAAGATTACAAATTTAACAACTTCTTGTGGTAGCCTACCCTTTTCATCTCTGTGCCTTAAACTTTGACGCTTGTTCTTGCGTGGAATTCCTATTCAGTTGCTAGGTATTTTATACTCCGATAAAAAAAGAAACATAACCACAGATGAAAGGTCAAAGGAAAACAAATATGTAGGTCCAGAAGTGTTAAGTAGAACATGCTGCAAGTGGAAGATATTTCGGTAACTTTTTTGTAGAATTATGCACCTCATGTATAACATATATATTTATAATAATACAGGTTCTGGCAGAAAAAGACTTATGGCTTACAAATTGAAATTGTGCCTAGACTAATCAATTCACAAACCAAAGTCAACTACAAATCAGAGTGTTTTGTTTGCATCAATTAACTACGAAATATACCGCACCTACCGTTTGAAAATTGCATATTTATACGTTCTTTAGATGTTTTTCTCAAGTGTGAAGTCCATGTTCGCGACTAGCGTAACTGAAAGCTTTGTTTCATTTACTTCAATTTCGCTGAGAGGCGACATTTTTGACCGTGATATTATAGACAGCACAAATCATTTCATTCGCCATGCAACGTTACTCACCAGAACATCGAATATTCATTTTGGGAACTTAAAAAAATGCATTTAGAGTTAAAAAAATCAACATTCATTGGATTCTCAAAATGGCCTATGTTCCTGTTGTGGGTTAGGAACTTTCGGAAAACAGCCTTCGGAAGAGACTTTCAGGAGAATCGTTCGACAATGGGAAAGAGTATGTTGACAATGCGGTCAATCATTTGAAAAGAGTAATTTTCAAAAAGTAGGAGCTTTATGTTTCATACCTACTTGTTGTAAATAAAATGATTTGAGTTATACAGTAGTTCAATTCGGAAATAACCGGAATATAAGAAATAATCACTCTAGTCACAATTTCAATCTGAAAATCGTAAGACCTTTTTTTTCTTTCTTTCTTTTTCCGGATCCTGTATTTAAGACAATACTTTGTAATCAAAGACATTCTCGGTAATCAACCAGTTTGATATAGTTACGATGCCGACTTTTCCGAAAGTGGCATAATTTATATTATCAAAGTTGCCTGATAAAACTATGTCATGCTCCGAAAGATCAGTTAAATTCCAGTACCTCACCTGTTTGCTCGGTAATTATTAAGTAATATTCTTATTATCAAAACTTGAATTAATCACTATATTATCTATAGTTTTTCTTTAAAAATATTGACTTTTGGAGAAATAAAGTAAAACTTAGAGTTAGGTAATACTATTTACTGTTCGGAGCATAATTATTTGGTTTCTTGATCCTTAAATCATTTTATGTTTGAGAAATCAAACATCTTAGATACAAATAAAATGGAAATTTTTACAACACTTCAGTTAATTTGGAAATATCAGCATACCTTTTAAGTGTCACGTACTAACTAAATTATAAAATAAAATTTTGTAATATAACAGTGCAATTTCAATGACTCTTTACATAGTAGAGACAAGTGTAAAGTGTGAGTAACAAGTGTTCAAATGTATGTATGTGTGTATGTATGTGTGTATGTATGTATGTATGTATGTATTTTATGAAAATAAAAGGAGTCCAATGATACGCAATTAATCCATGCCTTGAAAACAAAATTTAAATATGCAGTTTAACGTATCACAATGATGTCCTTTAGGCTAAGGGAGGCGATGATTAAGACAAGTGCATGATGATGGAAGAGTGGGTGGACTGAACATGTGGCAGGAAACGAGAATAATCCGAAAAACCCATGAACACGGTGTTGTCTCCCAGAAATTTTCTTGTCTGGAGATCTCACCAGGGACCCCACACACGAGAGGTAAGCACTCCACCATTGAGCGACCGTGCCTCCAATGAAAAAAAAGTACAAACATAATTCCAAAATTACAAAATGCAGGATGTTGTATCTAACATATCCAATGAAAAGTGAAATTGCGCAAATGAAAAAGAAGGTTCTATCTTTAGGTTTTAAATATTAAATAAACAGACCTAGTTATATACGGGATATATAAAAAATTTCAACGAAATATCAGAAAATATTAAAATATAGACTAATTCAGATTATATGAATATAATAATGAATTGGAATAAAACAAAACTCAATAATTGTCTCTTTCTTTCAAATTGTAAGTCAAAATAACTTACAGTAATAATGATATTTGCCTGAAAGTCAAACATACCATGTCTGATAGCTGCCATTTACTATTTTGTAATGGAGAGAGTAGTATTGTTTACTCATTTTATGTATGGAATGGGAATATTGTTTATAATCTCATTTCTTTGCATTAATTATGCTTCCATTCCGAAGTTCTGAGAAATAGACATGATTGTCTAAGTTTTTATATCTTTCTATAACTTCCGAGAAAATCATACTCATGACAAAGTATAATATAAATGAAATGCAATTTTAAACATAGCTGAAAGCAGTATTTCTTTCAGAAAAAGTGTTCTGGCGAGGCTTACTTAGTATTCGGAGAGGCACATATTATTTTGGTCTCCTCCGGAGGCACTCTCAGAGCTGCGGGCGACAGTGCTCCCAAAAAAGCATGTCTGGAAGAAACACTGGCTGCAAATTATAGGAAAATATACTTTACAAAGCAGTCACTTCAAAAAAAAATTAAAAAACGTGGGTAATGCAGATCGCATAACAAAGTAAGAGTTCAGTACTATAGTTGACAACTAGTCTGTAATATGGGACGTTTAACTTACCGTTAGTTTGCATTTGGGAGTAGTTAAAAATATATCAGTAATGTGGGTTGCCTAACGAAGTAGGAGTTTGGATTATAGTTAAAGATTAACCAGTATTGTAGATTACCTAACGAAGTAAGTGTTAGGGATTATAGTTGGCGACAGATTGGTAATGTGGGTTGTCGAACAAGTACGCCTTTGGAAATATAATTGACAAAGAGAAGCGTAATGTGGGTTCCCTAACGTAGGAGCTGTTTGAGAATATTTCTGAAGACAGATCAGTAACGTGGGTTACCTAAATTAGTACTAAATAGTTTAAATTACCTGTTTCTTGCAACATATGTTAAAAATATGTTACATAGCAAGACTATCCATGGCTTTGGAGTAAGTATTTTAACACAAGAAACATCGACCAAAGCTTAAAACCCACTGTATTTTAAATTATAATATGGAACGGTTTTGGATATCTAACATATCCTTCTTCAGACACTATCAAACATAATGAAGAAGGATATGTTACATATCCGAAACTGTTGCTTATAATTTAAAATACAGTGGTTTTAAGCTTTGGTCAGTGTTTCTTTTGTTAAAATGTTATATGTTGTTAGCTAGTCAGAGCGGAATTTTATCATAAGTTAATTTATTAATTTAATTTTGTTCCAAACAGAAGAATCGTTCCGTTGTTTAATTTGGATATTGCGGAAAAATGGTTGAAATATATATTAAATATACATATTTCGTTATACGTATATTTGATGTGAGACGTATTGGAAAATTACATGTACAGAACAATAAACAGATTCATAATTTTAATATTATTAATGATACTGTATAACTTACATATAACTATGAAGACAGCTGCATTTGTATTCAAATCATAAATATAATTATATGAGTACAAATATTATTACACTGGGTATAATAATGAGTTCAGTAACTAGTTTGAAAATAGTTTACAGTAATATTTATTATTTATGTTACAAATTGTTTCAGAATAATGTCAGTAGTTAATAGCACATTTCATATTTCTTATCAAAACATTAACGGTTTAAAAAACAAAGTTAATTAATTTTATTTGAGATGAATTACGTATGATTTTGACTAAGGCTATTACTGAGTTCTGGATAAGAAATGAAATATTTAGTTCTGAATTATTTGATGAAAGGTATCAAATTTTCAGGAAGGATAGAAATTTTGAACGTTGTGGAATGTATGATGTGCTCTTGGTCATTAAAAATAAATACACTTCAGATAGAATAAGTAAATTTGAGTTACCGGACTATGAAGATTTGTGGGTTAGGATTGAATTATCAGGATGAAACTATATATACATTTGTGTGATATATTTTCCTCCGTAAAGTACAGAGGAACATTATTTGGAATTTCTTGAAAACATTGAACGATTCAAAGAATTATCACTACCCAAAATGTTTTAATAATAGATTATTTCAATCTTGCTAAAAGAATATATGAATGGAAATTATTATTCTGTAACATTAAGTACTTTAGAAATTAATCATCATCATCATAGGTATTCTGCCTTTATTGGCAGGTCACTTGCCGCAGCTGAGAAGCTTCCATGCTCCACGGTCCTCCGCTAACCTTTTCGTCTTCGCGTATGATATTTCTGTTTTAATATAATCCATTAATTGTAGTCTCTTTCGCCCCCTCCCTCTCTTTCCCGCCACCATACCCTCTAGGACGTCCCTCATGATAAAATCTCTTCTTAGGCAATGTCCCAACCAGTTTCTCTTCCTCTTCCTAATAATATCTAAAAGTGTTCTTTTCTCACCCACCATTTCTAACACTCTCTCATTCGTTTTCCGCTCGACCCAACTAATTCTTTCCATTCTTCTCCACGCCCACATTTCGAAGGCTTCCAGTCGATTTTCGTCACCTTTACGTAAGGTCCACGTTTCCGCCCCATACAGTACAACACTCCACACGAAGCATTTTATGAGTCTTTTTCTCAACTCTTTGTTCAAGGTCCCATAAAACAGACTTTTCTTTCTTTTAAAGGCTTCTTTCGCCATTCCTATCCTTGCTTTTATTTCACGTTCGCATTTCATGTCATTACTAAGAACACTACCCAGGTATCGAAAACTATTCACTTGTTCTATTTTCTCCCCTCCTACTTTTATATTTGACAAAGACCCCTTCGTTCCAATCACCATGGCTTTAGTCTTTCTAACATTTATTTTCATCCCATATTCTTCAAAGCCCTTTCTCATTTTTTCTAACATTTTATTCATTTTTTTTCAGATTCTGCAACAAGCGCCATATCGTCTGGAAATCTTATACATCTAATCATTCTACCTCCTACCGAAATGCCATCATCATCATATGGGCTCTTTTTCACTATTTCTTCTAGATAGACATTAAATAGTGTTGGCGAGAGGCAGCATCCTTGTCGAACTCTCCTTCCAATTGCACTCTCTTCCGTCAGTTCTTCCCCTATCCTAACACTTACTTGTTGGTTCATGTATAAGTTTCTTATGAGTCTTCTATCTTTCTATTCCAACCCTATCTTTGTTAGAACTCCCAACAACAATTCCCAATTCACGCGGTCAAAATTAATATGTTGTATAAATTAAACTTCTTATTTTTCACATTAAATACGTTAAAAATGTTAACGACAGAATTCTGAATGTTGTGTTGAGTAATTTACCCAATGTTGAATTGTTTGAATCTGACGTTTACTTTGCTCACAAGTTAGATATCACCCGTGTTTGAACATTAGTATTCAATTCCTTAAAAAAATTGCAAAATATATAGGGAACTTGGTGATGCGGTTTATGATTTTAACAAATGTGATTATCTAAGGTTATATCAGCTTTCGAAGATTTAAAAATGTGATTCGTTGAATGTAATTAAAGATGTAGATGAAGGTGTTAATTACTTTTATTCTGAACTATATAAAGTACTTGATGAAAGTGCGTCTAAAAAGTCAAAGAGTAAACATTTATACCCTTCTTGGTTTACTATTGATATAATTAAAAACTCAAAGATGAAAGATAGTCTTAGACCTGGATTTAACAAATATAAACGCTATTCTAATTACATACGTTTTATTGATATTAGGAAACAAATTAAGGCTAGTATTGAACTGGCTTATAAAAATTATAATCAAAAAAATAAAACATCATTAAAGAACCTAAGCTATTCTGGAAATATGTAAATAGTAGATGTCTAAATAGTAGAAGATGTCCAAATTTAACTAGGAAACATTTTGTTCTTGAGTACAACAACGATACAATTATCAATAATAAATTAAAATCTAAAGCCTTTGGTATACATTTTCAATCCGTTTATAGTTTAGAACGACCTAATATGGATTTACCTGAAATATATTCAATTAAAATATCTTCATCTGCATATTTAATGGCTGTATATAAGATATATGAATTTGAAGTTGAAGGAGCAATAAATAAAATAAAAAGTAGAAGATCATTTGGTCATGATAGTATACCATCTTATATTCTTAAGGGTTGTAAAGAATTTCTCATCAAACCATAGAATTATTTGTTCAATTTGTCTTTGCATCAAGGAAAATTTGCAACAAAATTTAAAATTTCAGCGGTATGGCCAGTTCCTAAAGTTAAGCCAGTAAGATTGATAGAAGGTCATAGACCAATTAATCTGATACATTCTCCTGCTAAAATATTTGAAGCAGTTATTTATAAACATCTATTCAATTCAATCATGTCTCTATACATTTTTTAACTCTCAATATGGTTTTAGGTGTAATCGATCAACTATTTCAAATTTATTGATTATGAATCAAGTAATTAATGATTCTTTCAATAGAGTGGCACAAGTAAATGTAATAGTGTGCATAGAGAGTTTAAATGAGCTTTCGACTTGGTTGACCATGATGTACTTCTTAAAAAGCTGAGAATGTTTGATATATCAAGGGATTTTTATTAAATTGTTTTATTCATATTTATCTAAAAGAATGCAATATTTATCTTTAATAATATCAAATCTAGCAATATTCAGTATATTCAGGGGTACCTCAAGGATCAAATTTAGATTCTTTACTTTTTCTGATAACGATAATGATCTATCAGAAGCTCTTAAACATACATCATGTCTGATATTTGCAGACGACACCAAATTATATACTGAAATACAAACAGAGAGGGATTGTAATACATTACAGTCGGATATAAATAGACTAAATGAGTGGTATATGAAAAAGAAATTCCAACTAAATATTTCTAAATGTGATGTAATGACTTATACACTCAACAAAAAACAAATATTGTTTGAATATATTATAGGAAATAAGACGTTAAAATGAAAGGAAATTATAAGAAATCTAGGAGTTTGGTTTGACATGAATTTAAAATTCAATCATCATATAAATATAATAACTTATGAAGCTTTTAAAATTCTCGGTTTTATAAAGAGATCAAGTCAATATTTAAAAATACTAGAATTATTTAATGTATTTTTATCATTATATAATGTATTTTTACGATCAAAATTAGAATATATATCTATAGTTTGGGATCCCTTTTATCAGTGTCAAATACAACAAATAGAAAAAGTTTAAAATACATTATTGAAATATACTACGTATTAAATGTTTGGTATACAAACACAATATATTTCTTACGAAGTACTTCTTAAAAATTTTAAATTGTTGTCACTAGAAAATAGGAGGTTTTAACAAATATTGTTATATCTTAAAAAACTGAGAGATAATGGGAAGATAATATGTTTTTATTTAGGCAGATTACGATTTTATTGTCCTCAGCTAAATCTAAGAGGAAGACATACCTTTTACATGTCTCGTAATAGAATAAATACTAATAAAAATTCTTCACTGTGCAAATTATATGATGCGGGTAATAGAATTGGGACCATGGGTTTAGATATATTTCAGTATAAATTTCAGACTTTCAAGCGAAAGTGTCTTGAGATGTTAATTAATAAATTGTAGATTTGCTTTTGTATAAGTTATAAACTGAAGAAGAAAAAAAGGGTATACTTATTGTAATTTCATGTTTAAATACTAACTATATGTATGTTTGGTGTTGCACATCCTTTGATAATTGTATGTAAAATTGTGTACTTTGTAACTGCCTTTGGGTGTTAAGTACAATTTATTATTATTATTATTATTATTATTATTATTATTATTATTATTATTATTATTATTATTATTATTATTATAACAACTTTATAACCGCCAATGCAATATACTCGAGAAAGAAAACTGTTGTTGTTGCTCGAATTCTTCTCTTGGTAGGTCTAGCTGCTTTTCTAACGTAAGCACTGTGACCTCGTGGGAGGGCGCGACTTGTGCTGGAGGGCCATACCTATTTCCGATAACACAAGTAACTCCGGGAAATACACTGTTACCTTCAGAAATTGCATCAGGATAGAAGTGATATAACAGTATACTGTACAGCTGAATGTTTTGATAACAGTTAGCTAATTGCTGCTCTTTCTCATGCTTTCAAAACATTTAACAAATATTTCCATCATAAATCGATTGTAGATATTACCTCTGAGCTCCAAGTTGATATTGTGGATATGTTTTGTGGCCTCGTTTTGACAACCATTGACCAAATATTTATCATTCGTCAAATACTCGAAAAAAATTGGGAATGCAATACCGCGGTACATCAACTATTTATTGATTTTAGAAAGGCGTACGACTCGGTTTGAAAAGAAACATCATACAACGTTCTTACAGAACTTATAATACCGAGAAAGCTAATTAGATTAATTAAGATATGTTTAAATTAATCCCAAAGTAAAGTCCGGGTAGGAAAATTTTTGTCCACGAGCTTTCACGTCGAAAATGATCTGAAACAAGGGAGATGCGTTGTCGCCATTATTATTTAACTTTGTTCTGGAATACGCTATAAGGAAAATCAAAGATAGCAACCAGAGGCTAGATTTGAACGGTATTCACCAGGTTATGGCATATGCTGATGATGTAAATTTAATAGGGGATGACAGGAGAACAATAGAAAGAAATGCAGAGATCTTATTAAACGCTTGCAGGGACATGGGTTTAGAAGTAAATGCAAAGAAAACTAAATACATGGAAGTGCGACGGGACCGTTATGCGGCAAATTATGGATGCGTTAAAATATTAAATAATACTTTTGATAAAGTGGATGCTTTCAAATATTTAGGATCAATATTAACAGACGAAAATCATATTCACGAAGAAATTAAATGTCGACTAAAAGCAGGGAATTCGTGTTACTATTCGGTTCAAAATCTCTTGTCGTCGCGAATTCTATCGAGGAATTTGAAGCTTAAAATATATGAAACGATAGTCATGCCTGTTGTTCTGTATGGTTGCGAAACATGGTCACTTACTCTGAGGAAAGAACATAGACTGAAAGTATTTGAGAATAAGATCCTGAGACGAATATTCGGACCGGCGAATGGGGAAAATACGAATGGGGAATGGCGGAAACTTCATAACGAGGAACTACATAATTTATACGTTTTACCCAACATTGTTAGGGTCGTCAAGTCTAGGAGGCTTAGGTAGGCAGGTCATGTAGCTAGAATGGAAGAAAGTAGAAACGCTTTCAAAGTCTTGACTGGAAGACCAATCGGAAAACGACCATTAGGAAGACCTAGGCGCAGATGGGAGGGGAATATTAAGATGGATCTCGCAGAGATAGGAGTACAAAGTAGAAACTGGATCCAATTGGCTAAGGATAGAAGTCAGTGAAGAGCTTTTGTGAACGCGACATTGAACCTCCGGGTTCCATAGGCCATAGAGTTAGTTAGTTAGTTGGCCTCCTTTTGATAAAATGTTTTCGTTTCTTTCAAAACTATTGTGTTTATTGGTGCGATATGTAGATTTTGTTCTGTGTCGAACACAAAGTTCAATCTCATGCTTCTCACTAAATTCGAACACCCCCAGGAAAGAACGAGAAATATACATAACCTAAATGTCAGAAATATTTTCCTTGAAAAAAAATCTCTGGTAACTACCTTTAAATGTTTAGTTGTCCGCTATATAAGTTATGATGTTACGCATAATTCTACTCTAATCTAGTTAGGTCTAATCCCAAATCTCTCAGATAACTTACTTTGTTTTACTTATTACACCGTAAATCATTACTTCAAACAACTATATTTGTTACATTAGTATATTATCCACAAATAAGCCTATACAGTATGTACCGTTTTGAAATAAATTACACCTTCTCCATTTACATTAGAAAGCAAGGTACTCATTACACAAAACCCGAAGATCACAAAGGCATAACATAAGTTCACTGACTTAAAATGAACATGCGGTTTTGTACCAATATCCACTCCAATCTTTTCTGTTACTTTAATTTTATCTTTAAAATTTTCTAATTTTTAGCTCTTCAATCGTTTCTTCTTTCTTCTGTCTCTTCTCTTGTAACTTCTCTGGCAATTTACAACGTTCATCCAACAATTCCATGTATCTTTCCTTCCAATAACCTGACTTTGACTCCACACCATCACTGTTTTTTCTCTTCTTCATTTCCTCAAGCATTGTACTCTTCACTTCGTTTTTCGTGTGAATTGACTTTTCTTCTTCCTGTTTTTCGATTTATCTTGTACATTCATTCATTCAAAATTTCGACTGTTCTTCCAGAAAGATGGTATTCAGAACGCAAAAGTTAATTAAGCTCGATGTACTTTCAAAATTGTCATTTGGAAAAATATCATTATCAAAAGTAAATACGTTTTTTGTAGTGCTCATCACCTCTTCATCGATACTTTCAACATAACATTCCTTTTTCCAGGGTTACTGATGCATCAAGTCTGTAAATAACAACACTCCTTTCTGTTGTACTACGTGATATAGTATTTCCTGTTGATCATCTTCGTCTAAACAGGTAACTTGTGCTTGATACGATTGCCAATATTTCTCATTAACTTTTGTAAGCTATGACTGATTGTTCATCTTCCACATTAACCTCATCAATCTGATTTATCATTCCTGACATTTCCCAGTGAAATTGCTGCATTGCTCTAGACTTTTACCATTTTTGGCAAGTAAAAGAAAAATAGTTTTCCAAACCACCGGTAAAATAAACTTTAGCTAATGCTGGACATCGATCCTTCCTGTGAAATCTCGCACAATTACCACAATGAATTATGTTTGTCCAAAGCGTTTCAGATTTCGGAATTATTTATGCGGCAGTCTTAGCATTATTAGCAAATATATTTTACCTTGTAAAAAGCTTATCGATCTCCAATGGATAACCATCGGGAGCTTTCAATACTCTTAATTAGGGATCTGTGTTTTCATTGGCGCAACCAATGTTTATTGCTTCCTACAGAGATAACTTTTTTTTATTGCGAGTAGTATCCTACTCGTTGCTTCACTCTCTCTGCTTCACTCCCCTATCTCTGCTCATCTTAGTATTCACGCCATAATCACAATATGTTACTTGTATCCTTAAACAAATGGCATATTGCATTATATTGTGTGCTTCTGTTTGTTTCATTCTGTGCAACTTGAACCTTTCAGCAACAGGATTGATCACCGTTATGATTGTGCAAAATATCTTCCTGTTCTTTGAAATATTTCTTACCCGGAGAATCTGGCCAAGTTAAATTTGTAATTTCTTTAAAAGCTTTTGTGCTCATAACAACCAATAAGGTTGGAACTTGCTTGTAGTCTTCTGAACAAAGCTGCAATTTAATACAATTTGAATCTGTTAACATAAGCTTGTACGTTACAAGATTCCATATCAAGCTATTCAAAAAAGTTAGATAAGCCACGTTTGTATAGTTGGAAGCGTAGAACTTCGTATACGATGATGCGCCAATGTAAAGGTTTAATTGTCGGCTTTATAAATGATGATATTAGAGCTATTTCTACTCTTAGTTAGTCTGCAAAAACTTTTTTTTAAAAAAATAATAGTACTAAGAATAATTTTATGGTATTTTAAGTTAATCTAGATAAATCCTATCGCCAATTTGTAAGAGTAAATGAGAAATAAATAAATGATTAATATCTATCAATTTATATTTCTATGAATATCATACATGAAGTTTTCCTTCCGAGACCCTTCTCATTGGTTTCCTAGTACTCGATTGCATTGGTGCCCGAAAGACAATGTGGCCATTACAGCTATTCTCGCGCGAAAACAACACAGTACACAGTCACCTCAATGGACTGGAAGGATCAACTCAGACTTGACTAGGATTTCTACCTGCCAATCTTGAGAGAGACCTGAAGAGAAGAATCAATCTCTGGAAAAGGGATGGAATGACAAGGGAAAGAAAATTAAAATTTATCACTTTTCTTCTCTGGAAAAAAAAATGTTGAACTTGCTGGATTTAGTCTCTAATAAATTTTGCTTTTAGTATGTTTATAAATTATTATAATTTTGTTAATCTGTTATGGCACCTGATTATAATTTATTTAATCTGTTATTGCACCTGATTATAATTTATTGTTTATCAGATCTCCAGGAACTTGCTGAGATAACATTGATCAAGAAGTTTTTTATGTACTTACGATTAATAATATAATACGAATTCACTTGTATACTACATTCTTTTCCCCTTTGAATTAGTTTAATCTATCTCAAGTTATATTATTGACTTAGTATACTCATTAAATGATAAATGTTTTTAATGTTTAGACATTTCTTTTATTCATTTCAGATATTTCGAACAAAATAAAATAATCTATAATATGTATTTGACAAGTCTTTCAAACATTAAAAGAAATTCACGTTTGTCCTCACAAACCTAATCATGAAGAGCGCTGTGTTTGATGGAAACAATAAAGCAATAAAATTTTCAAATAAAATTTTATTTAGTTACTTTTTATTTATATAGTAAAAGTAGTTTAGATTATATTTTCGTTACAGCTTTAAATAATCTCTTCTGCTACTCCTTATTTAATCCTTCTGCTACTACTACAATTTAAAATTTATTAATTCCGTGCTCACAAGTAACAAATTCTTCGTTCAGTCAAGTCATCAATCGTTATTTTGCGAATTCACACAGCTTAAACGCATCTGCATTTATTATAACTGCATTCCTCTTGCGGGATGTAAGTCCTTCTTGTATTTTCATTGCAGAAGGAAAAGCAAAAGGGCTAATAAATATAAAACAACTACATGACAGATCTTAAACCTCCCTAACCTAACCTAACAAGGAGAATATGAAATATGTAAAGAATGGAAATAAGAACACAACAATTAATAAACGAATGGGTACGGAAACATTTTAACAGCGAGAACAATAAATATGGGATGCACTGTATATATAGTTAATCTCATTTTAATTTAAGACTAACACTCTGAGACGTTTCTAAAGGATAGGAAATGAGATACGTTAGAGTCACCTCTCCGACATTTAATTCTGGTGGTAAAAATTTATAACTTTAGCTAAAACCATTATCCTGAAGGCTCTTGTGAAGGAAGAAAGAAAAATTCTACTCAAGAACAAACAAAACATAACAGGAAATAAATAAATCCTAACAAGATTAATCTAGTAAATATGGAATTACTCTTCTAGAGAACCACATGGACAATGCGCTATGTCGATCTGTTATATGCAATGGCAGAGCATGATTAATTGCCAGAATTAACATTCATACTACTCAGGCATAATCATTTTCTTGCCTTAGCAGTTACTTAAAACATATGAGAATACACGATGGCTAAATTAACTTTTCGTGTTCAGAATCCCTTTCCTTTTGTCTCTTTGGACGTCTGTGACGATGTGAGGCCGGTTTAACTGATGTTCATTTCCCTACGGAACATTTCTACAAGTCAAATACGAAAGAAGAAATCACTATTCAAATACAAGAAAGAAACAATTCAACAAAATTAATATCCTTTTGCTATAGGCTCTGAGGTAGATTTGGTTCCACAAAATGGCGGCACCATCCACCAACATGGACCATACAATTGATATTATTGTAAACTCTAGGTGAACGCCTCTTAAGCGCTTCTTCAATCGTTCCGTCATTACTGGGACTCGAAACCAGTACTAACACTATGGAACTCAGTCTTTAGCCGGTTGTTCGATTAGCAGAATTATATTCGATATCCATCGAACATGGACCTTGTACGTGACCGTGAGGAATGTTCAGACATAAACTTAATTGCATTTTCTGATAGTCCTATTTATAATTAAAATTTAGCAGGTTAGGTGAGAATTAATGTTTACTAGGTTACAAAGTAGAAATGTTACTTTTCCAATAAAAAAAAAAATTAGAAGGCCTTCATCCTGACTTCTATCACATTACACTGCTCCGTCTTATGCACTGTGCTTACCCCTTTAATGAAAGTCGGAGCTATATAAATTTATATTACGTAGTTATTTTCCAAAACTACAAAATAACAAATAATTTTGAATAAACGAAGGATCGATATTTTCTATTGTTTTTCACCTGAGGCTGTTACTAACTTTGATCGTCACTTGTTCCAAGATGGTGGCACTGCGTAAGAAAAGTGTTGTTTACATTTTTGTATACATTATGTAGTAATATGCCGAATAGAGTACACAATTTTTTATGTCCCTTCTAGAACCAAATTATTAGTGATTGTGCGCACCATAAAGGTACATCGAAAGTTATAATCATAATAATCAATACTTTATTGTATTTTAACAATAGGATATAACTGCAAAACAAGAAACACAGCAAGGGCATATTAGATCCTCCGTTGTGTGACCATGCTATCTAATAAACTAACCCAAACTTGAAATTAAAATCTAACCATCTATTACCTTTCAGCAACCTAAAATGGGATCAGCAATGCTATTTTGCACCTCAATCCACAACAGTAACTGTAGAGAGCAAGGAATGCAAGGGTCACTGCATATTACTATAAATAACATAAGGGCCTAATATTACGTACGTGTTCGTGAACATGAACCATAACAAGTCCCCCAAGTAGCATTTTGGGATGAGAAATGGTTGGATCAACCGACCATAGTTGGTTAGCCAACGGTGATTTTCGCGGTACTACAAATCGTTATGCCAACAATTATTTGCAACGTTGGGCCAAAAGAAGATTGTGCACAGTTGGCCAACTAACCAATGGACGACAGTGCCAGCCATGGAAGAGTTGGGCCAACAAAATTCCAACAAAATGCCAACGAGAAAATCACAGTTGGGCAAAGGTCGTTATCCTACAATCTACCAACTATGGTGTGGTTGGGCCAACAGAATGCCAACAAAACACCAACGTGAAAAAAGCAGTTGGACAACGAACGTTATCCTACGGAACGCCAACACTATGACTACAAAATAGAACATCGTCTTTCGATGCGTTGCCGAAACAACGATGCACCTACGTTGAACCACTGTTTTGTTTTCGCTTGTTGGCATCGGTGGTTGATGGATTGTCGAATTTGCCGTTGGCATTTTGATAGTGGCTTTGCGAACGATGCCTACAAATAGACAACGGTTGGCACACCGTTTGACAACGAAAATGTTACTTGGGCCTATCCACAAATCTCTCTGATAATTTATTCTGTTTTACTTGTTACACCATAAATGATCTAACAATAAATATTTCAGACAACTATATATATTACATTAGTGTGTTATGCACCAATAAGCCTGTTTGTACTTTTGTAATAAATTACAAAACCTCCACACTGCATTTACATTAAAATGCAGTCCACTCCCACTTAATCTATCGGTAGATGTTAAAAATTGAAGATTGCAGACTTAAGTGTTTCACCCACATCCTTAGTGATGTAAAATTGTGATTGTTAGTTGCAAGGTGTGTTATTAGGTCTTTTATTCCTTTTCCGGGGAAATTGAAAAAGTGAATTTGAATCACAGTTCACTTTGGTAATAAAACAGGATTATGATTGTCAGAATATATGCAAAGTGTAATTAAGCAATTAATTTTTTTCACCGCAAGAAAAGATGCTTAAAAATGTTAATAATTATATATGTGTGTATATGTTAATGTATAATAATCAATATTAGATTCCAGATAAGAACGATATAGTTCTTCAGAGTGCAAGACCATTATCTTGAAAAAATTTAATGATGTAGTGCAAAATATCTAAATCGTTTATTGTCAAAATAAAGTTGTTTAATTGAGAATGAGCCGTAGCCAAAGCGTTCATGTAAAACTTTCATAACTATTGTCCTATGTTTAGACAAGAGAGAACAGTGATTCAAAGTGCCTACAACGTTATATATATGTTACATTCTAGCCCACAGTTCGCGTAATTTTTAGCTATATCAACACGATCAAATGGCATAAAATAAGACGTCACCTTGTGTGATTATTACCTTTTATTCCTTTTCACTTAATTAATATTAATAATTTTCCTTGTTAGTTGTCATAGCAACTTTTAATTAAACAATTATCTGTTGTGCGGTAACTAAGATCTTCGATTATACACATAAAAACAACATATATCTTCAGCTACTAAGATTAAATCTTATTTCTTTCTATTTAGAATCAACAACATATAAATTCTTTTCTTGTACTTTTATGCATTCAAAACTAAGATATACAAATAGAAGAAATTCACAAAACAGATATACAATATCGTTGTATATATGGCTCCCGATGATGACTTCTTGAATTTGTTACAATTTTAAAAAAAGATTCCCGGACCGTTACATATTTTTACATATATGGTTACCTTACTTTCCGAATAGTTCTCCTATATATCACAATATATATATATATATATATATATATATATATATATATATATATATATATATATATATAAATTTCATTTTATCTCATTCTTATATTCATTTAACAATTAATTCCATTTTAATTTTATAAACTTACCAACAAGGAGGACATATTCGAAACGCGATCAACTTATTTAATTATTCAGGTCCTAAGGCATATTCTTTAGTTTAATATTATGGGAGCTCGTTGACGAATCAACTCAGTATATGTTGACATACTATGTAACTTATTTCTTCCATTCTAGCAAAAGTATAATACTGATAAACAATATTTGTGTCGATGCATAAATGTAAATTACATTGAATTCAGAAGAAGTACGAATTACAAAGAAATTATAACAATACACAAAAGGAAACCAAATAATCGATATCATAACAAGGATTAATACAAGTAAAGAAATTATCATATTAAGAATCAGTAAAGTTTATGTGGGTTAGATTATGATATAATATGTTTTATTTATTCGGGTATAATAACTTCTAGTAAGCAATACTCGTGTTAATACCACAACTTGCTGCAACTTAGTATCCATTATTTTATTATATGTATAGAATTCAAACAAAGTACGAATAACAAATGAAATCATAACTGTATCCAAAGTGAAATGAAACAAAAAATCAACTGAATGTTTTGTCGAACGGCACAACGTTAGCTTAAGTTACATTGCCAAAGGGTTCGGTTAAGTTGCATTGTACGCTACAATCTTGCGCAATGTCCTGCCTGTTATGTACTTCAACGGTATTCCGATTTCTATTTTGATAATTTCTGTCTCCTATGAATCTATTGTGAAATCCATTTCGTGGAAAGTTAAAATTATTGTTCGCTTGATTCCTGATGTATTAGGATTATTGTTCCTGTTCCTCCTAAAATTAGATTCAGTTCTATTTCCGGTAAAATTAGGTTCAGTTCTATTCTCGTTACAATGGAATATATTATTATTTCTAGCATTAAGATCACCTTCTTCCCTGACATTAATGTTGCGAACAGGTACATAACTAACTTGATTACGATTAGTATTGGCTAGATTACGATTACTATTCGCTTGCAACATAGATTGTCTTACAAAATTTTGCACTATCATAATAAGGTGATTGAAATGAACGCATTGTGCAGAGATCAACATTTGTTGCAACTTAGAAGGTAACAAGATTTGGAATGACGCTATTACTCTTGATTTCTATTGATATGGATTAATTTTAACTCATTGTATACGGATATTACAAAATCAGTGAGGCTCTCATCCAATTTTGGGTTATAATGTCTATTTCGAACTAACGCGTCTCTATTGGCCAACATGAAATCATTTTCAAAATTAGAAAGTAAAGCATTTTTAAATTTTTAATAATAAATTACGTAAATTACTTCGGATTAGTTTGAACCATATGGAACACAGTGGTAAGAAAATATGAGGCAGAATTTTCAACAATTTAGATTTATCTGCTTCCATTAAATCACACTCTTTAATGGATGTTGGGATTTAATGGTGCTAGTCGGGATGTCACCTGATCTTCTACTAATTTTGTTAGGGATCTAATTTCACTAAACCGAAAATGATTATTTTTACTATTGTGCTTACAAGATTTGAAATTTTCGGGAATGTTTTTCCGAGGTAAGATGGATGATTTATTCTCCTATCTCTCTCCATACTAGCTTTACTATCGTCCCTGTCTGATGATCCTTCGGATGAATTGTTATCTTCCACTGCTACTCGGGATTCATAGGGTATAGGTTCAATGTTGACAGCGGGAACTCGATCATCATTTGTAGTACTAAATTTCTCTTTGATCGCATTTACTTCTCGCAATTCCCTGATCTGACCAGTATGCTCATTAGCTAAGGTTTCCACAACTTCTACCGAACTTTGCTCATCAGTAAATCGATGTAAAATCTGTTCCATCTTATAATCACTTTGTTCTAATTTGGAGTATATTTGTTGGTTTATTTGTTCCAATTTACTATCCATTTTATTGTCCATTTGATTAGTTATTTCCTCAAACTTAGCATTCATCTGTTGTGTTAGTTGCTGTGTTTAATGTGACATTTGCTGACCAAGCTGTCTTATAAGATGAGCCACGTTCGTTGATGAATTCGTACCTGGTAGCTCTATATCACCACCTTCCTCATATATATTTTCACTTCCAGAAACATTCATTTTGATGTTTCTATAGATTATTTTCTTACTTCTGAGTAAAGTATACTTCGTGTTGAAAGCTATGATGAGATTGCTTTACTTAACTTCAAAACCAATCTCAAGGTAATTCTAGTCGGTAAACACCATCTAAAATGTAACGTTATATTTTTGTTACATTCCAGCTCACAGTTCTTGTAATTTTTTAGCTATATCAACACGATCAAATGGCATTAAATACGATACGTCATCTTATTTGATTATTACCTTTCATTCCTTTTCACTTAACTTCATTAATAATAATAATTTTCTTTGTCAGTTGTCATAGTGACTTTTAGTTAAACAAGCATCTGTTGTGCGGTAACTAAGATCATCGATTATACACATAAAATCAACATATATCTTCAGCTACTGAGATTAAATGTTATTTCTTTCTATTTAGAATCAACAACACATAATTTCTTTTCTTCTTCATCTTCTACATAACAGATTGTGTACTTTTATGTTGCGTTACTTTTATGCACCGTTGCTCAAAACTAAGATATAAAAATAGAAGAAATTCACAAAACAGATATACAATATCGTTGTATGCCTGCCTGTTCATTGCACCAACATAAGGCTGAAGAGGTCCTGTGAATTTTGTACCGGAGGTAAGGTGTAATTGCAGTGTTGAACCTAAGACTATAATATAGGTCAGCGTTTCCCAACCTTTTTCAGCTTGCGGCACACTACAGGTGTAACTTGAATTCTCGCGGCACAGTCATAGATATTATTATTATTATTATTATTATTATTATTATTATTATTATTATTATTATTATTATTATTATTATTTTATTATTATTATTATTTCCAAATATAAAATACCATGGTATTTTTTTCTATGATTATTGATCTCCTTCTCACAGAGATGAAAGCTCTATCACTGGTTTTCCCCTATGCTAATTTATTATGCTTATTTTTTATTCTAATTTGAAAATAGAAAACAATTGCAATGAAATATAGGACTCAGATTTTTAAAAATATGCTTTCTTTTTCGAAAACTGTATCCAACATTAAACTAAGAACGAAGATTACTAAATAACGAACGAACAAACAAATGTCTTGTACTTTTAACTTTGCTGTTTTAACCAAAAGCGGTGCATATTATTGCAATCACACAGCTTGCGATGCGTCGAAGTCAAAACACACCAGTAGAACAAAGTGTTGTTCTGTCATTCACGTGCGAATGAGTGTTCTACGAACGTTCACTTGACGCCTACCATACAAGTGCTTCCATTTCTCGGTTAGTATGACTCTCGATTGAAGCGTACCGGTAAATTAGTAGCTAACCGTGGAAATGTGTACGAGCCGAAATACTGTCTGCTACGCAGTAATGTAGACGTAGAATAATATATTACAATTACAGTACTTTTTTCCATGGTAGAAATTAATAGTAACGTGAAATACAAAACAATTTCCCTATGTCTTGCAATTTGGTTGCTATAGAATTAATAATTTGGTTTCGATTTCCTCGCGGCACACCAGCGGTTTATTTGCGGCACACCAGTGTGACGCGGCACACCGGTTGGGAAACGCTGATATAGGTTAATTTCGGATCTAGACCAGGAGCGCAGGGCATTCCAGGTGGCAAAACGAGCGGGATTAACTTCCCAATAATAAGTTCCAGGACCTGTTCCGTTTTTGTCTTTCCATATGAGAGATTGCTCAGAAATCATCTGATCAGTGTAATATTGAAAGTTTAGAGGGGGAAGTTTGATATTGGCGAGGAGTCCTGTGTCTCTTGCTTTTCTAGATACGTTATCAACGATTTCGTTTGATTTTATATTCATATGGCTGAGGACGTGAATGAAATTTATTATATGACCCATAGCAACTAATTTACGATAAAGAGATTTGATGTTGAGTAAGGACCAAATAGTTTTGATAGTCCAATGAATAGAAGAAAGTGCATTCAAGACACTATAGGAATGAGTACAAGATATTGTGAGGTTGTGTTAATAGTAGTCCATGCCAAATACAGAAGGCTTCGCCCTCAAAGATGGTTGTAGAAACTTGAAGTTTCAATTGTTAAATAATTTTGAGTTGTGTGGTAAAAACTGCCACACCAACAGGTTTAAGTTCGGCCTTTGATGCATCAGTGTACAGAAAGATAATGTTTGAGGGAAAAATGATCTATAAAACTATACCAAATATTTTTATTTAAATTTTGAAATAGATGTTTATTTTTAGTATGAACATAAGGCGGTAGTAGTTTGATAGTAGGTTTGATAGTAGTAGTATGGTTTTACATGCAAAGCTGAAGCACGGTAGATGCGGAATTTTCGAACGTATGACTTTTAAAAATAGATAAGCTTTGTAGAGTCATGGCAGCTTGGAACCATATGGTAGCTTGTTATGTCTATTATGTACTTCTAATTTGCCCAATTTTTTGAAAAGTGGTGAATTAGTAATAGTGAGTCGGAGTAGAAGATATTTGCAGGCCAGCTTAAACATTTTTTATGGGTAAATGAAGCGTGCTTGTTTACTCCAAGATGACATTGTTTTGGACAGAATCGAGGCTGTGCAAGTATCATTTTTAATGTATAATGTTGTAGCTTTGCTAGAGACATATGAGCTGTGGCAATGTAGCGGAGTAAATAATACTCGAACTTAAGCTGCGAAGAATGCAGTGTACTTTCTTGCAGTCTTGTGTAACTTAAGTTAGGTGCGTTTTCCAAGTTAATCTGTAGTCAGGGTATAATCCTAAATATTTGATGCATGTTGTACTATGGAGCTCAAAATTTGGAAGTTGTAGAGGTGGAAAATTGTTAGTTTTTCTAGTAAAAACAATGTATTTTGTTTTGGTCCAATTAATTTGTAAACCGTTTTCCTGATACCAAGCTTAAATTTTTCCCAACGTATGCTCCGGTTTCTTTCGTCTACTATGCAATCATCAGTGATGAAGTAAATTAGTAGGTCATTGGCATACAGAGACGTAGAAACAATTCCTGTGAGAGCTTTAAGTAAGTCTACTATATAGATACTAAAAAGAGTGGGACTCAGTTTGCTGCTTTGCAAAAGGTCCAGCGAAGTTTGTCGAGAAGTGCTATATGTCTTCTTGAATTTAAGAGATATTTGTCTATTGATAATAACATTGTACACAAATCGAATAAATGAGGCCGGAATGTTTAAATGTGCATTTTTTGAATCAATATATCTAGTTGTACTAAATCATATGCTTCTTGAAGATTTATACTTACAGCCATAAGATATTGACGATTTATTTATTTATTTATTTAAAATGGCGGAGTTAAGGCATAACCTTTTCTTCCACTCAACCATTTACATTTTTCTTTACAGTCGGATCTCTCTCTCTTTTTTTTTACGACGAGAATAAAAATGACATACAGTTAGGCACGTTAAAGAGTTACCGACATACATAACAATACAGAAAATAAAACATAAAAAATGAAAATGGAATTTATTACATATAAAGTAAACACTAAAACTAACAAGAGACATGCTAAAGACATGTTAAACTATACAAGGAGAAACAAATACGTCAATCTTGATTATATATAACATAAAATACATTCCTATGATTCACTATCTATAGATAAAATGATGCACCTACTTAAGTGATTGTCTATAATGTATACATTCATACACATGTATCAGAAGTGAATAGAAAAGAAAATGAGAAGAAATAGTAAGGGAGAGAAGAAAAAAAACGACTGCATGGTAACGCCAGAAATAGTTTCGTGTGTAACATTATTTTTTTCTTTCTTACTGAAGACCTACATTAGAAAGATATTCTTTAAGCCGACGTTTAAAAGTCAACACTGAACCAGAGTTTCTGATGCTTTCAGGGGTGTCATTCCAAGCTTTGGTGACAAATAGTTGAAAGATTTGGAAAAGAGATTAGATTTGTGCGTTTGAACGGCGAGTGTTGTATTTCCTTTAGAACGGGTATTTATTGGGTGAGTATCGCCGAGAAATTTAAATTTAGAGGATAGATAAGTAGGTTTCTTACTATTAATTATTTTATATAAAAGTGTTAGAGAATGAATGCGGCGGCGGGTATTTAGATTGCACCATCCTAGTTTCTGATAACAATGGGAGATGTGGTCGAAGCGCTTTTTATTAAATATGAATCGAACGCAGGCATTCTGAATGCGCTGTAAACGTTTTGCCAGATCTTCGGTTAAATCAACATATGCTGCATCACAATAATCTAAATGAGAGATTACCAATGACTGAACCAGGGAAGCTTTAATGGATTCCGGAAGAAGGTTTTTTAAACGCTGAAGAGAATGGAGGGAGCCGTAAGCTTTCTTGCATACTCTATTAATATGGTCTGTTCAATTTAGGAATTTATCGATCTGGAGTCCTAGGCTATTGACGCTATCGCTTACAGGAATGGCTACATTGTTTACAATTGGAAAGTGGTCCATATGTCTAATATGAGTGGGCTGATAGTATCTATTGTTGGCATATGTTTTCGGAACCAGTCATAATGGGGCGTAAGAGCTGGTTGTGTTCCAGATACCATTGTAAGCGGGTGAGAGTAAGCTGTTTTAGTGTTTTTAAATAGCATGATAGTAATGCTATCGGTCTGTAACTAGTCGCTTTGCCAATGGGCTTGTTAGTTTTTTGTATAGGAGTAATCAAAATTTGTTTCCACTTGGATGGGATTTGTGAAGTTTTCCAGACTCTGTTGTATAATTTCAGCAATGCAACAATTCCCTCCGGAGGAAGAGATGTTAAAAAAAAATGAAATCTTTGAGTTTTACGTCCCACGGTTATGCCGGTTAGGCTAAAGGAGACGGTGATGATGAGTAATGAATGAAATGGTGGAATGAAGAAAGTGGGAGGAAACGGGAGAACCCCGAGAAAACCCACGCACACGGTGTTTGTCCACCACAAAGATCACTTGGCGGGGGCTGGGATCGAACCCGGAACCCCTAGCACCAGAGGTGAACGCTCTACCACTGAGCCACCGCGGCCCCCAGGAAGAGATGTTAAATGTAGAGTGTGAGTGGGGAGAAAAATATGTTATTACATCTAAACGATTATTATTCACAGAAGACAGTGTCAATTGTTGATGAAATTCCTTGATCCAAGTATATCCAAGAAGCTGGATTTTGCTTGGTGCAGATAAAAGAGTATTTTTTTTTTTTTTTTTTTACAGTGTTTGAGAAATTTCCAGATTTTTGTTTTAGAAGGTTGATATGGAAGGTTGTTGCAGAACTTGTCAATGTTGACGTTGTGTTTGACAAAGTACTGTATTCTTTTGGTAAGTACATTCGCTTTTTGATAAGCCATAAAGTGGACTTTTTCTTTGGTGTGCATAAAAGTTTTCCAGGTTCTTTTTCGGAAGTTAAGACATTGTTGGCATTCTAATGTCCAACAAGGATGTTTGGCTAGAGGACGGCGAGTTGGTGGTAATTTAGAAGGATATACTAACTGCAGTTTGGAATGACAAACTGCCGTTTTAAGAAGACTATCAAAGTTTCTTGCTGCATTCTGTTGGTCTAAAAGGGTATAGAAAAACAGCTTATTGTTTTGAAAACGAGAAGTAATGAACTCAGAATATAAAGACCAATGTACAGCTGAGGTAATATGAGGTAATTTCGATTTGAAAGGGGAAGTGTGACCATTTTCGGTACTAGGTAGTTCTCAACTTGTAACTTCTGTTAAGGTAGGAAAATAGTCACTTCCTAGAGCGTCGTAAAGAAACATTCCATGAGGAATAACTGTAATGAGTTCTATTGATGAGTGAACTATCGGGTGCACTAGCAAAGTTATACGAGGTGCAAGTTGGTGTACCATCGTTTGGAACAAGGTAATCATTTGTTGATAAAGCTTTGATTAATTGTCGACCAGCTGAATTAGTACGGGCTCCACCCCACCAAATTCCTTGGATATTGGTGTCACCGGTTATGACGTCAAAGTTATTATTATGAAATAGTTCCTGCCCGAAACCTGTTTGAACAGTAACCGAGGAAGGAATATAAATGTTGGAAAAATTAAAATTTTGTAGTTGAAGTCCTAAAACTTGGACGGTATGAGGTGTGTGAGTTAAATGTATCCGAAGTTTGGTATAGAGGATGTCATGACGGATGCCAATGGCAATACCTCCGTAACCATATTCTCGAAGTTGTTCGATGATCCGGTAGCTTTTAATATGTAGCATTAAGTGAGGTTTAGACCAGGTCTCTTGTAAGTAAATATGGGTGAAATAATTTAATGAGATGATTTAGTGCATAACCCTTCCCTTTTGCACTATGCATGTTCCACTGAAGAAGTAATAAGTTTTCAAAAGAATGTAAAGCCATTGGGTCATTCCATGTCAAATCACCTAGAGCAACGTGCTTTAATGTCTCAGATTCTCTTCAAAATTTTTTCATACATAAATACATATGAAATTATGCTAAATTATTTTTTTCTAATTTTCGGGGTGAGAAATGGCCCGGGGAGAATTATTTGAAAAATGTGAATTTGGCGCCAATTTCACTTCACGGCACAGCATCATGAAACTTAAATTACCGTAACTTCCTTAGTTTTGAAGTTATCGAGATCATCCAGGTATCAAATGAAAGCTTAATTTTTGGTCTTTCAGTAGGTTATGACAAACTTTGCAAAATTAATGGGCATGCCAAACAAACTTTAGTTTTTTTACAAATTGTGACATTGCTCAAAAGTTAAAACTATGAAACTTTTCAAATTTTTTTGTACATTCATCTTAACACGTTCATGGTATGATTAAAAAATAAAGAGGGTGTTTTCTGTATTTTGGTAGTTATTATTTTTCTATATTTTAAATGTACGGAAATAAACAGTTTTAATTTTTGTTACTAATTGTGTCATTGCTCGTAAATTTCAACTGTGAATCTCTTGAAACCTTTTTTATAGAATCATTTTAGCACATAAATGATATGGTTAAAATATAGAAAAGGGGCTTTCGGTATTTTTGTAATTTCTGTACATATAAAATATGAGAAATAATAATTACAAAAATACAAAAAAAACACCCTCTCTATTTCTTAACCATGCCATGTACGTGTTAAAATGAATATACATAAAGTTCCTAAAGTTTCATAGTTGTATTTTTTGAACAATGGCACAATTTGTAAAAAAAAAAAAAAAAAAAAAAAAAAAAAAAATTGCATGCCCATTAATATTTGACAGTGTAACAATTGCAAGATTTCTAAGAATCTACTGAAAGAGCAAAAATTAAGCTTTCATTTGATACTTGGACGACCCTAATAACTTCAAAAATAAGGAAGTTACGGTAATTTAAGTTCCATGATGCTGAGTACCGGAAAGTGAAATTGACGCCAAATTCACATTTTTCAAAAATTTCTCCCCGACCCTTTTCTCATCCAAAAGATCGGAAAAATTAATTTAGCATAATTTCATTGGTACTTATATATGAAAAAATTTTGAAGAGAATCTGAGATATTGAAGCACGGTCATGTTTTAAAATTAGGTGATTTGACATGGAATGACCCCATTAAGAAACTATTTAGTGTTGAGTATACTAGTAACTTGTTGAATTAAATTATCCAGCATTTTAGCATTGGGTTCATTAGTAAAACTAAAAGAGGCCATAGTCAAGACTTGTTTATGGCTTTTATTTGGTTGTTGAGAATATCATTGAGACGGGATAATTCCCGATTCTCTTCTTGAACACGTTGTTCAGTATCAGTAAGAAAGTTATGATTTTGACGATTGTTAATAGGGTTAGATGTAGATTCGGAAGTATTAAGGCCGACAATGGAGTTGTCAACGGAATGTATGGTTTCGGACGGACTAGTTTGTGCGTACATATTGCGAAAAGGTGTTTTATCTTTTATATGAAAGGTACGTTTATTATGAGATACAAATTTTGAAGGAGTAGGTTTCGAGGGTGGGAAATGGGGAGACGGAACGGTAGAGTTAGAAGGAACCGCTGAAGGGGACAAGTAACTTCTTTTACTGTTTAAATTAGATTGAGAAAGAGGAAGTTGTTCATTATGTCTGCCTTTCCGTCTCTTTTCAGGCGGAGCTGCAGTAGAAGAGGAGGGGGAAATTTGGATGGATATGATGTTGGGAGCCAGTAGAAGAAGCAGGGGAGTGATTTGGAATCCATTTATTAGAGGGTGAAGATATGTTGTCAACAGGAGATTGTCGTACCATTTCAGTATAAAGTGTACGAGTGAAAGTAACACTTGTAGAAGTATGAGGTTGTTTAGGAAGAGTTTTTAAGGTACTTGCTTCGTTAAAGGATATATGTAAGTTAGCCATTAATTGTACAATTATTTTATGTCTTACGGTTAGTTGTTCCGGGCATTGGTCAGAATTAGCTCCATGATTAGATTTACAATAGTAACATTGTAGGAAGTTAGTGCATTCAGTTGAGGAATGATTTTGGCTGCAATTAATACATACTTGAATCCTAGGTTTACACCAACGTATCGTGTGACTGTATTTTAAACAACTAGGCACTGCCTGATGGCCGGAATGTATGGTTCTACTGGAAGTTTGACAAAATAGAGTTTAACTTCTGACGGTAGCTGGCGAGAATTGAAAGTAAGTATAATAGTTTTAGTAGGTATCTTGTGTCATAGTCTCCTTTACGGAGATTTCGTCGCGCCGAAGTTATCGGTATATCAGAGTAAAGATCTTGTAAAAGGTATTCTGTGGAAGTGTTTACGTCAACATCTTTGATTACACCCCTGGAGTACAAGGCATGATTAGGTATGAATGATGACCAATCTTGCGTTTTATGAATTGGATGAGTTAAGAATTGATTTGCCTCAATACCAATATTAAATGAAATTTTAAGGAGGTTTCTACCTATTGTTTGTATTTTAGTGATACCAGAGATTTCTGCTAAGTACAGTTTTCTGCTTATTGACATATTTTTTTTCCTATTTCCGTGTTGTTAGCATTCAAAAAGACAAAGAATGGTGCAGAGTGGTGGGTATCATAGAGATTAACCAAATGATCTTGGTGTTTGGAATATATTGAGATTTCCTTAGAATGATCTTTATTTACTTTATCCATGATTACTGTTTGCATGTCCTACTAATGTTGAACGTCATTATTGGAGATTTCAACTTTGTTGGAAATGTTCATGATTTCAGAAGAATTTGAATTATTAAATGTATTTTCCTCTATCGTTGATGGCAAGGTGTCATTTATATTTATAAGTTCTGATGAAGAATAACAATTGATGTCAATAAAGATAGGCCTAACTAATAGCAACGCCTAAATGTAACAACTAACTAACACAAAACAATTTCAAATACCACATTTACAAGAAATGTGGACAGATCTCACCAAACTATCAGTTCTTTGATGAAAATGCAATGTATTTACACGACCAACTTCGTTGCATCTTAAAAATATGTTCATCAAATTCACTTTCCCACTGTCACTATTGTTTTTCTCGCTGTTTAAGCATCTCATATTTTCCCACATTCACCATTTGCAACAAGCGTGTTTCTTTTTCTTAAAACGCAGTCATACCCTTTATTACACAAAAAACTTGAACATCGAAAAAGGTAAATAACATAGATAACTTCCACAGTTAGGTTCGGCTTTGTCTTAATAACTAATACACTTTCCACCCACTTGATATGAACATGCTTTGCTTTTGTATCAATACTAACGAAAACTTTCCGTTAATATAATCATCTTCTGATTAAAAAAACATGAAAACCTCGTCGTATGTTTCTTTTGAATTCTTCTCTAATGCTCTGATCTTTAGCAAGAACAAACGGAGGTATGCATTAACCCTTTTCTTGACAATGTATCCTTTGAGATACATAATTTTTTGAACATTTTTCGTTCTTTGACTACCTATTTTGGCAATGTGTCCTATGGGATACATTACATCACAGCCTTGTTTAAATAAAACATGTAACTAAAATGTGCAATTATCTATTATTTTATAATGGCACGGAAGTCGCATCCAGTATTTTCTCTGAGCAACACAAGTCTCCTTGCCAAGAAAAGGGTTAACAAAATATTGTATATTATAAGCTAGTACTATAATAACATTCTCACCTCTATCGCTGCCAGTGAGGGATACAGCTTCATTTTCTCTTTTCGCAGTGGTCCTGCTTAATTATTGGTAATAGCAATAACGGTCTCAAACACGTTATATATATATATATATATATATATATACTTTGATCTTCATTATTAACCACACAGCACGCACCAGGAGCTCTTGACAATTCTCTTGACCTTCTTAATCAAAACGGTTTTGGATATCATCATGATAATAAAAAACAATTTATCCAACTATTGATTTTATTACCCTGGCAAGAATGTGATTTTTTTTCACTGTCACATATCGGTGCTTATTTCCACAAATAGTTTGTGGTGTGCATGGTATTTCCTTATCTGTCAGAGTCAATATTCATAACACTAAATATTCCCTTCATATGTTAGTACTGTCTGACAGGGTGCGAAATTATAGCAGTCGAACTGGGAGCAGAAGAGTTAGAAGTCTAATAATAAAACTATTTGCACTGAAACGTTTCCACAAATAGAGATCACGTGTTTGAACATAATTTATTATTGAACTATGTAAGAATAGGGATTCCCATTAATTACAGATAAATAGATGTTAATTACATATCAATTATTATAATTAATTTTCAAACGTTTGGCAATAGCATCACTTTATTCACCCTTCAGTAAGTAATTAGTTGGGGAATTTTCTTCAAAAATATTAAGTGGAGAAATTCCCTTCCACTTCCATGATTCGCATCCTGTTCTTGGATGTCCTCCAAATTTCGAAATTGCATATTTCCCTATTTCATTTATTACACCCAAGCTTAAGTTCAGTATTCACCTTGAAGTTCTAAAAGAAGAATAAAAATTTTGAAAAGTTTCTCTTAGCGCAAATTACTTTAGGTTATATCTTGTATGGTCTTCACTATCTCTTGAGTATTGTGTTCATTATTTTATCCTCGTGAATTGTAGGTCTATGAGATCTACAGGAAGAAATAACTTTTTTTAGAAGAAAATAGAGTACAGGTACAGTTATTTCTACATTACTTCTTAAATGCATACATTGATTGATTTCCTTATGAATTTGGCCAAGAATGTGTGACTCAAATAGCATTAATGTTTGCTTGGATTAGATTAGAGTTTATAATCTTTTTCATTAGCAAAGCCATAGGCTATGTGGACCTACAGCTGAATGTGGACTCCGAATCAGATGAGCTTCCGCCGGGAATCTACCACGCTGAAGGCTTATACTAACCATATAACCTTGAGGAACCGTTATTTGACCACATAGCTTTCGCAAATAAAGAAGCACCACTCGCAGAGATGACGGAAAAAAGAGTCAAACTTAGTCCGCAATATGCAATCATACTTCAGTATATATACGAGGGTCATTCGGAAAGTAAAGAACGTTTTTGTATAAACACTTTAATAACTGATATACAAAGGCGAAATTTGTGTTACACACTATGTGATACTTAAGTTACTTTTCGACATAGTCGCCGTGTAAATTTAAACACTTGTCATACCGTGGTACAAGCTTTTCTATGCCTTCGGCATACACAGTTGCCGCCAAAATGTTGAACCAATCACTAACAGCTTCCTTAAGTTCTTGAAATTTCAGGAAAGAATTCGTGCAGCTCATCAATAGTGAATCGTCTATCCTCTTGAATTTTCCGCTCAATTCTTCCTTTGAGTTCGTCAGTCACAACAGAAGGCCGTCCCGAGCGTTCCTCATCGTGCACATTCGTCCGCCCGTCATTAAACATAATGCACCACTTACGAACTGATGCTTCATTCATTACATTTCCATACACCTCATTGTTTGCCTATAAATTTCTATCGGACGCACTTTTCTTGCACTCAAAAATCTTATCACACTACGAACCTCACACTTGGCGGGATCAGTAATTGTATCGCATATTTTACAGTCGCACAGCGAAGCAATAACGGACCGTAGCGGATCGCAGCTGGTGCCAGACTGAGGCTAAAGCATGCCCAGGTCAATAACTCAGCGGCAGCGGGGGTGGGGGAACACGCGCACGCGCTAGCGCAAAACGTTCTTTACTTTCCGGATGACCCTCACACACACACATATATATATATATATATATATATATATATATATATATATACGAACAAATTTGGTATCTTTTTGGCTGTGCATGATAACAGAGAATTCACATTCATTACAACTGTTAAATAAATTGAAAAATAATGAAAGCACCAATCTATAGCACGAACAGGAAACGCACAAGTGAGTAGAACTGCATAGCCCTGCTGAGCACAGCAAGCATACTCATATTGGCCCTTGGCACTAATAGCACAAGGTTTTGTTTACAGAATTTCGCACGCAGGATAATGGATACAAACCCTTACTATTTTATTAACCTATTAGTTTTTAAGAAATCACAATAAACATCTACATTAAGTTGTGAAATTTTTTTGAAATAGCAAATGTTGAAATTGTTCTCCACCTTCACCAACCACAACTGAATCTGTTGCACCATATTCTGCGAAGTAGTATGGCGCAGTTTGTACAGCGTTCTTAAACGATTCCTTTTCATCTGGAATTTTCAGAGGGAAAGCCAAGAGAAGTAAGATTATATGATCTTGAAGCTATGGGTTTTTCTAAATATGCATTGACTACGAAGTGCATGAAGACGTTAAATGTGTGACATGTAGTGTTGTTTTGTTAAAAGTATCATTTTGTCAACTAAATACTGTCGAACTTATCTATTCGTTCGTTGAATTTGGAAACGTAACCCACTGTGTTCCCGGTTTCCCTGAATAAATTGGACCAACAATTTCCAAACAGACACTGAATTCTAGATAACAAATTTTCAGAACGCATTGGAGTTTGGGCCCAATATATGCTATTTCAAGTGTTGATGAAAATTGACAGATAAAACCACAGGTTCTCCGAAAACATTATAGAAAAATAAGAATAATATAGGTTGCAGTTATTTCCAGCAATTGCAGGTGTGGAACATATATACTGAACTGATCGGTATCAGAATTTGTCACTTCCCGTCAACCACATTTGGTACACGGCCAAAACCTGACCAATATCGTCAATAGTACATGGACTCTCTCCCGAACATATGGACTTTCTCTCTTAGTGTTACCATGCGTACTATTCATGAAATGAATAAACTATGACATGAAAAACCTGTGTAAGGTACAGAAATAGTTTACTGGAAGTGGCTAACTCCAGATCAGATCACTTTCATTAATCAAGTCGAATTGATTGATATACATGCGTGTGTGTGCAAACATTGTAAACACCTCATTGTACTGAATTAGGTACTGTGTATTAGAAGTGACAAGTCTTTTGCATAAATTGAGTTGATTGGTTTATAAGTTGCATGTGTGCAATCGCTGGAAACACTCCGCTTCCAGAAACTGTATTAGGTACCATGTACCTGAAGTGACGGATTCTGGTACCAATTGCTTTCTTTCCTCAAGACAGGTTGATTGATATATATGTTGCATGTATGCAATCTCTAAAAATACTCCCGGAAACTGTATTATTTCCGAGAAATACATCTGGCAGCAGAGTAAAGAAAGACTGACTATTAACACTTATGCATACACGTTCCTTTAATCGATTCATACAATTAATGAATTCCCTTATGATCCAATAAATTCAGTAGCTTTGTATCTTGATCTATGGCAGTCTTCTGAATTAATCTGTACAAGGATTTCGTCATTGAACCAAATAAATATATGCATATATCATCCATACAATCCGATATTACCACTCTCATCTAACACAGACGCATTATCCCATACTACTTAACCATAGGAAGAATTGTTGACTTGCATGCCATATTACGAATATAAAAATCTATTTTCAACGTCCTTTTTCTTTCAGTCACATATTTTGTTATTCAGTATGATTTTACTAAAATAGTACGGTGCCAAAGAGAATACTATATTCTTGTTCACTACGCACTTTGCTCACTAAAAGTCACATGTTAATTCTTGTGAGAACTGGGTGAAGTAATATCTTACAGTTTCTTGCGGTAGTAAAGTTCGAAATTACATTCATTCTCATTAAAAAGAAAGCGTACTGCAAATTATAAATATTTATGTGGATGATGAATTATTTATGTTTAATGGGATACTTCTCGTCACAGAAACCGAAATTGCTTTCCAGAGTATAAATCCAGCAAGTGGAATCTAGATCCTTGCGTTCATGAGATCTGCTTACAACGAAAATATATTTTTCTTCCACTCTGTTACAGAGCAATATGCGTATTTTCTAATAGAGATAAACCATCTGGACATTAACTCCAAATAAATATCCAAGTGGTACGTAGAAAATAATCATAAAATATGACAAAAGAAGGTAAAATACCAAAACTACCATACTAAGTGATACAACACTCAAGCCTCGAGAAAGCACGCCTTCAACAGAACAGTAATAGAAACAAACGGAGAAATGTAATAGTCATCCGCTCTTGACCTAGTGGATAACATAACTGATTCACGATTCAATGTTCATTTTAACATTTATTCCATTTCTATTTACATATAAACTTTTTTTTTTTTTAATACAGACTCTGCAATTTACTGACAAAGAAAATTAATTTTTGAATGTAAGAAATGTATCAAGGCATATTTCAAGTAAAGCCAAATTCTCTGGTTGGAGTACACAGTGTGTATGTTACACGAAGCAACTCAGACATTTTTTGAATATCCATAACTTCTTTTCCCATGAAGATGGTGCAACGAAAACCTGCTGTGTCACTAACTAGCATTAAACCATGCCCTTTATAAAATTTCAATGTTTCCTCTTGATCGTTTACGAGTGCGGACGGGCAGGGTGGTTCAGTAGTACAGCGTTTATTTTACCTCTGGTGTGTGGGATCCTTGGCCCGATCTCAGGATCCCCGAAGGTGGTGGACAACATCATGTACGTGAGTTTTCTTGAGGTACTCCCGTTTCCAACCACTTTCTCATTCCACCAATTCTTCCATCATTATTCAATTGCCTTAATCATCGTCTCCCTCAGCCTAAAGAGTATAATCGTAGGATGTTACAATAAACATAATGCAGAGACAGCCTGTATGCGAAAACATTCTAAGCATTCAAAACTTAAAGAAGATCATATTCTTATTGCGTTTGCCAAGGAAACAATGAGTGGTTTTAGCAGAGAAGCCAGAATGTTTTTGAAGGAATTAAAATCAAATTTAATTAACAAAAAAGGAGATCCTAGAAGCGGTTATTTTCTGGCACAGAGGATAAGCCTAGCCATACAAAGAGGCAATGCAATTAGCATATTAAACTCCTTCCTATCTTCACCCAAGCTGGACGAGTTTTTTTTTTTTTATCTAAAATAAATATAAACATTGAAGTTTAAAAAAAAACCCTCCATGGGTTCCATAATAGTCTTCAAATCTAGTTAAAATCGTAAAACATTTAGCAGAATGCTCAATCTTCGCATGGGAAGCATAAAGTTTATTGGAAACATTTGAAATATACATACAATTTTGTGTGGTTTCAAAATACTGAAAGTTGCTGATTCAATGACCTACTTTCCAAAATTATTATATTGTTTTTATATCTTATATATATTAACAAATAATTTTAAAAGATATAAAGATTTTACGAGATAGAAGGCAATGAAATCCCCAGAAAAGCTCAAAGTTTTGCACTCATTCATCAAAAGCTATTTGGTGTTTCTCATAGACGTGGAAACTTGAAATTTGGCACAAGTGTAGGGTATGAGAAAGTTAAACAAAAAATTCCGAAAACTGGAAATTTTCCCCTCCAAGGGGTAAAATTAGGGAGCAAGGGCAAAATTACGACACTGTAATAATAACCTATAGGGTACTTCCTGTAGACATAGATACATGAGATGTAACAGAAATGTAAGGTTTGTGATACAAATAGAAAGAAAAACTGGTTTTGTTGAATATTTTTTTTGAATGTCCAAAAATTATGCTTCAAAGCACGGAGATATTGATGACGAGAATGAACGAAAGGTTGGAATGAAGAGTGGAAAGAATCCATAGAAAACTCACCCTCATAGGGTTTGTCAAAGCAAGAAGAACAATTGAGCAGACTGGGATTGAACCAGGAACCTTACGCACCAGAGGTGAGCGTTTTAGTAGTGAGGCAGCATGCCTTCTAGAGATATTTAAATCTCATTAGTGAACTCCTTTCATAAACTCTATAAAGAGCGCAATCAACTTTCTTGGTAAGTCGCTCTATATAAAACACTATAATATATTTACAAAAGTTATAACAAATAGCATTATACTAGTCGTTAATAACTAGAAGGAAACTAGTTTCGTTCATTAACGAAACCAACTTAAATAAATGTACTTTTTACATGTTCCCCAAAGCATCTGAATCATTGCATCCGAAAACAAGCAATTATTTCTACAAGTCGAAACAAGTCAACTGATTTAATCATTAAGAAAGGAAAATGGAAACTTCCCTCCCTTCTAGTAGTCCTCTTGAGTTCTTGTTAAGAGGAAAAGTTGTTTCTTCGGAATATCTGTTGCAGTGCTGGTTATGACTTTTGAAGTTGTGAAATACAGGAACCTTTGCATGAGAAGATTAATAATAAAAAATCTGCTGTATAAGTTCTGTCTTTGCGTTCCATCATCATCAATTATCTGTTGACCCTCCTTGATGGTAAGAACTAGCTGTCATACTATGGTGTATATTAAGTATAGTATTTTATAGCAAATTATTGATATTCAGGTTGCATCGCTGAAAATAATGTAATCAAAATGGCATTAGCTCGGGTTGGAGGAGTATTGACTTATATATGTTGTAATCATTTATACAAAGTGTAAGAGCTCAATAACAAAAGTATATAAGGATGATCATGTACAGGTTTGAAGATTTAAGTGATATATGGATGTTATTTAACAGCAGAAATTATAAATTACTGCCTTTTTTTCGTCACATAAAGAAGACTGCTGCTGATAGGTCTGTTTGAATTGTGTTGCTAATTGGATGGTTTTCATAATTTTCTGCTTCATTATAGAATTTCTCAGCTCTTCGTAGAGCCGTACTTCTGGTTAAGGTATTCTCTTGTTAGAATCTTTGATTGCATGATCTGGATAGTAAAGAATGATCTTTTACACAATCGCTTCTGACTGTGCGGTGCAGCATGATCTTGCACTTCGTACAAAACTTATTTGTTGGTCAATTTGGAACGCTTCTCACACATCTGCAACATACACGAAGCTGCCGTATCGTTGATTCACGTATTCGTTCGCACGATGGCCGTATTAATGATTTTCACATAGTTTAGGAACACTTGTAGGTTCTTCCACATTGCACTTCCTCTATTTAATCATGATGCAATCAGTTAATTTAGATACTATCTCTGAAGTGTGGGTAATTAGTCTAATTAGGTTAAGAGGGTCTTTAGATGATTAAGCTTTTAATGACATTGTGGAATTTAATCTGCTGTTGAATGAATTCTTAATGGATTGTCTGTAGTGAGATACTATAATATGATTTTGGACTATTGGATGTGTATAAAAAGAAGGAGAGAGAGACAATTTAGTATACTATTGTAAAAATAAGTTTGAGTAATACTTCCTGAAAAATAGGAAATTTTCATTTTCCAGGAAGCAGAGACTTGTAAAATTATTGTAAACCAAAAACAAAAAGAAATTCAGATATTAATACAACAGGTGAAAGCCCAAACAACATATATAAACGGGTAGGAAGATGAACAGGAGTGGAAAAACTGATAGAGGCTTGTTCAGATTGGATTGTTGTTTAGTTGTAATATCACTATTCAAGAACGATGATGGATAAGGCTGTTTTACCTCCAAATTTTATTCCATAAGTTAAACCTTTAAATTTTTGTTATAGAAAAGGAAACAAGAAGTCATGTGCCAGAAGGTCTCTCTCCGTGGAGGTTATTTATTCATAAATAATATGTAAATATTTACTAAAAATTCTTGTATGTTTGTGTAAAGAAAATAGAAAAGATGCATCACACTTTTTTTCTTTTATTTCTACCGATAGATACATTATATTTCAATTAGTAGTAGTTAACCATTTCGCTACTTAAATTATCTTTGTATTAATTTATGTCTCACAAATAGGCAAATTTAAATTCATAAAACAATAACAACAATTAAAGTTACGAAAAAATACTGAAAGCTACTCTCACATTTACACAAGTGAATATGTTTTTTATTTAATTATGAGAGTAGTGTAGAATTGTAGATATTTGTGCTTTCAGTTTTGCATATTCTTCTATTAGTATTTGATTACTTTTGTTGTTCTGAAGTGGGTAGTACATGGTTCTCTTTGGTTCAGCTTCTCTGATTAAAAGAGCGCTGTTCCTTGGTTGAATATCTTGTGTCCTCGTGTGTGAGGTGGATTTGGTAAAGGAGATATGCTTGGATGCTTGGATATAAATCTGGTATTTCAACATCTACTTCAGAAAAGTCTTGATGGTCGATTGATTTCTAGTTTATAGTTTCTCCAGGATTACTTAATATCGACCTACAGCTTAACGTGGAATCTGCACCACATGAACTTACACCGGGAATAATATCTGGGTGTTCCGCGCCGAAGCCGCGTGCACTAATCATAGAGTGACGAGGGGGTTATTTGGGAAAAGTCTTGTTTGATATTTTCATTACTAGTTGTAACACATTTATATAGTATGACTGATTTTTTATTTAGGCTTTCTGTGAGGTGAAGAGTTCGATAAATATGAATTTCTTTACTCTGTCTGGTTACTTTTCCTGTTTGTATTTCTTGAGAAGAAATTACTTAAGCATAGCCTTTATTTCTCCCTTACTTCCTATGCTATCTTCCCTTTGATATATTGTAGTTATGGAGAAAGTTTGCAGCTAATCCTATTTTTAACAATTGAAATATTTCACTTAATAGACACCACTGTCTTGGTTGAGGCTGAACTACTTCGGATTCTAAAATACCTATGTAATCAAGTTTTTCGAAATAGTTTTAGATTTGTGTGGAACTTATGTTACTATATATGAGTAACTCGGGGAAACATAATGGTATTACATATTTTCAAACTTTCTAGTAAACTGAAAAGGAATGTTCAACATTCTCATGTAATACTATGCAATGATACATAAGAAACAAGCTTCCTTTGCCATCTACAGGTACAATTCGGAAATTAAACTACTTACATACTGTTCTGTAGTTCAATCTCAACTTATTCCAGTAATAGCTCAATTTCACCAAAAGTTACGCTTATTACTAGGTTCGCCGAGCTTTTCATAAAGCAAGATGTATTAAGTGTTTCGTTAAAGTTAATAGCGATTTTTGTTTTTTTATACAAATATTTATTCTGTTCCTAATTTAAATCACATTTGACTAATTATATTCCAATATATATGTTATATTGATGTAACATAATTCAAATGCTTTAGTAAATTAACACGCACCAAGGACTACATTTTACAAATGTTAGCAATACAATTTGTCCATAAGTTCTTTCAAACTTTACAAAATTGCATTACAAATAACAATATTTACAGCTGTACGATTTTTAACGTAAATAACAAACTGAATATCTCTTTTTACGATGTCAATATATCTCCACAAATACGTTCTTTTGTCACTTGCATGACTTCTAAGCATATTCGATTTTGTGCTGTGTTTTGCAACATTTCTGGGATTCAACTAGCAATAGGGTCTGCTATTGTATGTTCGTATTTTGTCAAGATTGGGTGTTATATCCTCACCAAAATTTGTGATAACGACTTTCTTATCATAAAAGTTAGACTTTTCATCCAGTTTTAGGCTTGGAGTATCACTCTCCCTAATTTGTACTGCACCCCGTCTATGCCACCTCCCCTGAAGTATGCAAGTTCTAAAGTGCATAGGTCTTAAACTGTAGAAGAAGTAAATCTTTGAACTTGTGCTCCTGTTTTTAGGACGTATGCAATTTAAGATTTATAAATGCTATAATGCTATAAATTATTTTACACTGGATTTAACATTATTTTGCAAGGATACTATGGGAGCACACTTGTCAATTATTCGTTGAATGTTTACTAATAAATTTTACTATATAAAAAAAGAAATAACAATTTGCAGAAAGAAGTAGCTTTTAAAATGTTATAAATGGTTTGATTACTTATTTGTTTCTATCTGAAGTTTCGCTAGTACTTGATGTGCATGTGTGTCAGATAATGTTTCAGGCTGTGACTTGACAGTTCTTCTACACTGTTAGTGTAAATTGTTAAAGGTAGGAGTTTATTGGTTGTTGCCGGATGTAATATAGAGTGGTTGGTGATCCGAAAGTCCATCCTTCTCTACGGAAGGCTGAATATTGTTGTGCTTCAGGTGTGAAGGGCGGAAGAACACTAAACCATTCGCCTGCCTAGAGGCGTGGGTGGAACCAAAGGATGGGCAGTTTTCTCTGCCGCAGTGCGGCTCTAGCTCAGACGTTATATTTCCAGTGGACCCATTTCTTCTCGTTGGTGACTACACAGGAATCGATCGGGAGGCTTTCCTCTTATCCGTGTGCGTAACTTTTTTTCTCTCTTTTTCTATTATAAACGCAAGCAGATAAACAAAAGTAAATAAAATATTTTGCAGCATTACTAACTATAAATTGCTTTCTATTGACTACCTGCACGTTCTAGAATGAAGTCTAAAATGGCTTAAGTTACGTTACCTTTCTTATTTTTAGTAAACGAGATACAGAGCTTCAACAGGTGATTTGCTGAAGGAGTCAAATTTGCTAACTCTAATGTGTCCATGAAATCACAACAGCTAATGGATCATATTGTTTAACAAAATACGCATTTAAAACACTGACTGAAACAATAAATACTGACTGAGTAAAAGCATATATTAAACTAATAGAAAGTTATATTCTTAACAACTATTAAGTTAATTGAAATTTGAAACTTATTTCTTTACTTTTATGTAGATTTGTGATAATGGCATTACTTCAATTAATATATTTTAGATTAAATGATACTTCCATATACACATCATATATAATTTAATCTATTTTCGTACAATATTTTAAAACATATTTATAATAACGTATATAAATTTGAAATCAAGGCAATATTTTTCCCTAAACGATAAAGCGAGCATTTTGGTAGTTAAGCTTATTTTTACGATATGTTCTATTATCGGAATTATTTTAGTGGAACATTGTATGACATTTAATTTATAAAGATTTTTTCCTTCATTGCTTACACGAAAACTTTTATTTTATATTTATTGTCATTTATGATTCACATTTCACCTAAACATTGGAATTACTTGCTTTTACCTAGAGGCAAATTCACTTTATCGCTTTTGAAGTAGTTTCTACCTGAGTTTATGGCCCAATCAAGTGCTTATATGTATCATGTATGGAGTGCTTACTGGATTGACTGTTTTGAAAAGGCTTCGGAACTTCACTTTCAAATTTCTCTTAATGGCGCCAATGGAATTAAACCGAATATATTTGAGAGATTATTTTAATTTTGTGGAAAAAAATATCTGGTGGAGATACGTTTCATGAATATAGAGGTCGAGCAACAAGCAGATTGGTGATAACTACTTTAGCAGCAATTATTGATATATGAATGGCGTGTTTTCAAGGTGAAGCATGGTCGATGTCGTCTACAGTTTCTGAAGTGTGGTAAAGATCTTCTCATCCATTGTGATTATTGACATTTTTTGGCACTGTTACAAGCCCAGTCATAATGTGTTTCTTCAATTTCTTTTATGGTATCTAGCCTGCCTTGTAAGTTCTTAGCTTACAATCATGTCTTTTTTTGATCATCTGACATAAACCGTGATCAAATGGCCCTGGAGAGTGATGAATTTCTAAAGTGTTTCCCAAAATTTCATGTATACATGACTCCAAAATACATTACCAGCAGCAATTCTCCCTTCCCTGCAAAGGTAGGCAACCCCAAAACACAAAATCTTCGCTTCGCGGTGGTAGAAAATTAGAAAAGAGTTGAACAAACCTCAATTTTGTTACAAATATATCAGTGTGACAAATTGCAAATAAGAGAATAAAATAAATTAAGAATGACGATTTTATTATCGTGAGGGAAATGGATGACATAAAAAGTTACAAAATGATCTTACTTAAGGAGTTCAAACAAGATGAATGATTAAAAACAGATCTCAGAGGAAAACCATTCTCTCCTTTTCTGAAAATATATCGTAAAAAGAAAAAGTTACATAGTGTAACGGTTTAATATAAAAGATATTAGCGCAATAAAAAATATTAATATAAGCACAAAAACAAATATCCACATGAAACGGAAAAAGAGACAAACAAAGACTAAGGGACACCAGTGGCGTACTCGATTTCCGAGCCTCCCATGCAAGATAAAGTGATAGGACCATAGTTGTAAACACAATATTATTATTATTATTATTATTATTATTATTATTATTATTATTATTATTATTATTATTATTATTATTATTATTATTATTATTATTATTATTATTATTATTAAGAACTCGTTTCCTTTTCAAAATCTCTGCCTCCGCCTAAGAACATGTTCACATATAGCGGTCATGTGTGCAGCTTTTGTCAATGAGCGGTCCCAAAGGCTAAAAGGGTTGGAAATCATTATTTTGAACAACATCATGGAAAGGATTGGACAACATTATTTTAAAAATTAACTTTTATTTCTTCATCCATCGCAAGCCTGAGAGGCCCCTATACCTTGCCCTCTCCAATATCAACATCAAAAATTCAAGATGATATATCGAAATCGATATATTTGCGATATTGAAAGTTGAAATATGACAATATCCACATCGACGATATCAATATTGACATATCTCACAGGCCTAGATCCTAGAAATGATGCTTGAAGTATACTGGAATCAACAATCGAAATCTAAATAAGTTCTTCCATTTCTGTATCCAAGGTTAAGGGGAACGGTGTGAACCCGAATAAAAAATGTAAGTCAAAATGTTCTTAAAATAAACGTAGATATACTTCCCCTTAATAGAAAACTATTACTGTAATTTATCTTTAAATTATGTTTCTGATTATCATCAGAAATCAGCTACAGGACATATACTTTACACGGTGCAGCAATATACTCCATAATTTTACACAACTAAGCAACTCGGAATATGACATTTCTGTGATATTAAAGTGGAATGTTTTACAAAATAATCATGATTCATTGTTCTATTTTCTATCAGTAATTTTCATATAGACTTAGAACTATAAAACTAATAGAACTAGAAATGAGAGATTTAATTCCTTTTTTCTCAGACTAAAAGACTTCTGCATTTTGCTAAAATTGTCATTTTTTAAAATATAAGTCCCCTATCCCGGACTACTTCTGGCTACTGGAGTTTCGAGGTAATCGGTACAGTGTAAAGTTTGTCGACTCACAAGTCTCGACAGTTTGTTAAAATCCAATATATAACTTCTTATTCCATAATCATGTCTGGTAAAGAGACACCTTCTCTCTCTCCTCCTTTCCTCCCTCCCAAATTAAAATCAGTAATAACACGAGCACAATTCTATTTTCAAAATGTACATGTATTAGTGTCAATTAAGTGAAAGGATAAAAATGAGACGAAACGAGATTCATAAGTTGATATAGGGAGAAACTTAAACATATCTCAATGAAAAATTGAAACCAATAAATATCTTCGAGAGGTAGGGAAGTGAAACATAGAGAGAAAAAGAGGTAGAAGAAGAAAAAAAAGAAAAGATGAGCACAGATAAAAATTATTGGATTTAAACTTAGTAAGGAAATATCCTAATTTTATAAAGTTCTGTTTCCAGAAATCCAACAGTAATGTAGAAATAACGTTTGATTTTTTAAGTTTCTGTCAGAATTATTCAGATGTATACGTAGAGAATTCTTGAAAGAATCATTACATCATTTTCGAAATGAATACCAAACTTGGTGGAAAAATTAAATACTCAATTTCCAGTAAAAATTAATATAAATAAAAAATTCTCTTGAAATCACCAAAAAGGGGGCCATTTTCTAGTCATTTCTGAACATTTGTCTCTTCCGAACATGCACTCTGGATTTCACCTATTTCGGATATAAAATTGTAATTCGCAGTGATAGAATGAACACGCTAGAACTGAAACGGGTTATCGCAGTGACACGGTGATACAATTAAGACTCTTTAACCCACAGGAAGGAAAAGAGACTTTACTTATTTTCTTTACACAAAGTGTGGGTTTGTGTGCGTCAGAGACGGAGACGGAGAAAGGAAAGATGCAAGACATGATGAGGAAATGTCAAGAAAGATGGATAGAGAGAGAGAAAGAGATACGAATATAAATGTGAAAACTACTTATCATTACTCTGTACGATGAAAATCGTGCACACTGTTTATTCGGATTTTCACCAGTGATGGCTTGTAAATTCTTCAACCAATGCTGGTAGTGAATGTTTTATAAGAAAAAAGATACTATATGATTGGGATTCGAATCGAAATTTTACGTTTCGAAGTCAAGGGCGGTACCAATACACCACTGGTACTCTACCCGAAACATATTTGTCTAAAGCTATATTGTTTCTTTCTAGGAACAATAACATGAAAAGTGGATACAACAAAACAACTAACTGTTTCGAATATCCTAGTAGCCCCCATAGTTATTAGTTGCCTTTTCCCAACCAACATCTGTAAATCATCTCTATCATGATACTGGTGTTTGCCTCCACATCCCGACGTAGCTTGCAAAAAGTAAAAAACGAAAGTGTAAAAATATGAGTTCGATTCCATGTTCATGTACATCCAAAGTATACAGCCAACTACCTAAAACCGCTTGACCATGATGATTTCGCTCAGTAACACGCAAGTTCAAGTTCTGTATTGCCTCTTTTGGAAGTATGTGTTCGAAGCCTAAAACTTCCTCTTTTTGTTTCTTAATTTTTACAGCTACGTTGGAACGTTAAATTTTTGTTCTTTATCAATTGTAAATGACGTTGATATTCAAAATAAAAGTAATTATGAAGACATTTATTTGGATTTATTTTTAAAATATAGAGAAGAATAAGAACAGTACGTAAGGACAAAAATTACCGGTACAAAATATTATCAATAATAATTACTACAAAAGACTAAAACGCGCACAAGACGCAAGTAAACGCTGCACGCAATATTGAATTATTTGACAATAACATGTGTAGTACTGGTCCCGACTTTTACGTATACGAAAGATCGATCCCATCACATGTCATACGGACTTTATGGTGGAGAAACATCAAGTGCGTGAATTTTCTGGAAACGGAAGAGTAAATGGAACAACTGCCTAATCTTCAAAAAATGTTCGTTAGATTGACTCTACATATTGAGGTAAATATATGTTAAAATGACAACTACACAGTGAAGCATAATATTTACAATAATAATAATAATAATAATAATAATAATAATAATAATAATAATAATAATAATAATAATAATAATTATTATTATTATTATTATTATTATTATTATTATTATTATTATTATTATTATTATTATAAGTGTACTTTTGAACTTGCACTACGTAACTACTGCATAGTATATTATTTCTGTAATTTTTCCTGGATTGTATGTTGTTTCCTTTATTAGTGGCAACTAATTTGTCTCCAGGTCGTCGAATAAATGAATTTTGACTTGCACTTTGGTGTAAATACCCTGACGGTAAGAAGCCGGTTCGTGCCAAAGAGCAGAGCTGAACTTAGTAAGACTTAAGCTATAGTTTCAGGTGACAGGGTAGTGGTGTACAATTCCCAGGGTTCCATTCCTGGTGGGAGAGCCTTTGGAATTTTAACTGTCCTGGATATGTACAAGGGTCGTTCAAGGTTGACCGCGATTTTCGTACGTAAATAATCGACGAATAGCCGGATCATGATGAAACTTGTGGGTGACGTAATGTATTCCTTCTCGAGTAAGTAGCGCCCGGCAGGATGTATTTGGCGCATGCGCAGCAGTTGCAGCGAACGTGGCGGCAAGCGGTGTATCTTTGGCTGTGGAGCAGCGGTGTGAAATCAAATTTCTTGTGAAGGAGCAAGTTAAACTAGCTGAATTTTTCAGAAGCTTGTAAGCACAGTATGGTGAACAAACGATGTACGATGTACAAAGAGTGTACGAATAGTGTGAAAAGTTTCGCGAAGAACGGAAGCTGCCGTCCGCTGGAAAGATCATAGCAAGTGTCTCCTGGCACATGAAGGGTGTTATCTATGTGGATTTTCTGGACAAAGGAAGCACAATTAATGCACAGTATTACTCCACATTATTGAGTGGTGCTGTAGGAAAGTCATTTCGCAAGACAAGACTTGGGATGTTGTCTGGAAATCCACACGGCCAATGTGACAACAACAACTGTGGCCGAAATGCGTTGGAAAGTTCTATCCCATCCCCCTACACTTCAGATTTAGCCCCCAGTGACTATTATTTGTTTGCACCTCTTAAAGACCATCTGGGAGGGAATAAATTCACAACAGATGAAGCACTGCGAACGGTGTTCTCCAGTGGCTACGATAACAACCAAGTTCTTTCTACGCCAAAGGAATCAAGGAAATGCCACAACTAAGGCAACGGTGCCTCGACGCGCACGGAGAATACTTTGAAGAGCTTTCATAGTTTGGTGCTTTTTGTGCTATCTATTTCCTCTTAAGAAATAAAAGTTCCGGTCAACTTTGGAGACCCCTGTATGTGTTCGTGTCCCTGTCGAATTTCGTAAAAGTCAAAAAGGCCTTGTATACGAGGAAACTGAGGTAGAATCGGTTGATGTTTTCTTTTTAAAAAAGTAGTATAGGGGTAACGCCGGGATTTACGAGTATTATAAGTTCAAATCCTGGTCAAGTCAAAGGTTTTCTTTTTCACAAAGTGATCATGAAGAGTGGAAGGGTGACTTCTCATACTAAACGAGCAATCCGTAAGAATGTTGCAGCGAACACCTGTATCATGATAGAGACGATTTACAAGTGTTGGTTCGGAAATGGCAAAATAATAACAATGGAGGCTACTAGGACAATTCGAAACACCTAATTGGTCCACTTTTCATGTTATTGTTCTTAGAAAGAAACACTATATATTTTTTAAGTATATTTCGAGTAAAGAAACTGATGGTGTACTGGTACGGCCCTAGACTCCCAAACGGAAAATCACGCTAGTCGGGTAGCATTTTCTAATAAAACATTCGCTACCAACGTTGGTTGGAGAAGTTACAAGGCATCACTGGCGAGAATCCGAATAAACAGTGTGCATGGTCTTCATCATACAGATTAATCATAGTTAGTTTTCATATTTATATTCGTCTCTCTTTCTTTCTCTATCCATCTTTCTTGACGTTTCCTCATTATGGCTTGCATCTTTCTCTTCTGAATCTCTCTCTTACACATACACACATAAACACATACTTAGTGTGAAGGAAATAAGTAAAGTCTCTTTTATCCTGTGGGTTACAGTCTTAATTGTATCACCATGTCACTGAGATGACCCGTTTCAGTTCTAGCGTGTTCATTCTATCATTGCGAATTACAACGTTATATCCGTAATAGGTGAAATCTAGAGTGGGTGTTCGGAACAGACAAATATTCAGAAATGAGTAGAAAATGGCCTCCTTTTTGGTGATTTGAAGAGAAATTTTATTTATATTAATTTGGCAGAAAATTCGTTTCCATCCTATAATTCAATTTGTTTTATTCACGTATGAAATATGAAATAGCAAGATTTGCTACATCTATAACGAACCAACATCCAATTTTCCTCTTAAACATTTGTAACTTTTCATTATGATACAATTTCGAATTTTAATGTAGGCTCTCTCTGATAGAAATTTGCAGTAAAATAGTGTTCATTTAATTTTTCTTTCTATCTTTTTTCTATACTTTCTTTTTTCTTTTTCTTTTTTTTTTAATTTGTATTAGTAGTCGTTAATGGAAGATATGTCCTATGCTATCTACTAGGTTTATTATAATGTATTTCAGATCAGTATGTTTAATGAACACTACGGAATTTGCAACAGAAGCAAGTGGAAAGACAGGATGTCAGTTAAACTTTTGGCATGATTCTGGTTGTGTCTCGAAACTTTTCAGTTACATTGGAAATTAAGTATTTAATTTTTCCACTAAGTTTATTATTAATTTTGAAAGTACCTTAATGAATTTTTCAAGCATACTCTACGTATATTAAAATAGTTATAACAAAACTTTATAAAAACATTATTTCTATATTATTGTTGTATTTCTAGAAACGGAACTTTATAATGTTAGATTCTTTTCTCACTACATTTAAATCCAGTATTTTTATTTGTGCTCCCTTTCATTTTTCTTCTTCTATCTCCCTTTCTTTCTATGTCTCACTTCCGTACCTCTACCAGATATCTATTGGTTTCAATTTTTCATTGAGATATGTTTAAGTTTTTCCCTTCACCAACTTATGAATCTCGTTTCGTCTCATTTTTATCCTTTCACTTAATTGACAATAATATATGTATATTATGAAATTGGAATTGAGCTCGTGTTGTTGTTGATTTTAATATGGGAAAGAGGAAAGAAGAATAGAGAGGTTGTCTCTCTACCAGACACGATTATGGGATAAGAAGTTGTATTTTGGATGGCCTAATTACAAAGTGATAGTTGCCTCTTGCTTTTAAGCGGAGTGTATATGCTCAGTAATTTAACATGAAATAGAGTTAATCAGAAATGTTTTTGTGATAAAGAAATAACAACATGAAATATGAAATATTTTTTAACAAACTGTCGAGATTTGACAGTCGACAAATTTTACTCTTTCCGCTACCAATTACCTCGAAACGCGGTAGCGAAAATTAGCATTTTTTTTTTTTTTTTTTTTTTGAAAATTGCCAATCTCAGCAAAATGCAGAAGCCTGATAGAAATAAGAACAATGAATTATCATTATTTTGTAGAAAATTCCACTTTAACATCACAGGAATTTCAGTTTCCGATTTGCTTAGATGTGAAAAATTACAGAGTATAATGCTATACTATGTCAAGTGTGGTTACTATCGCTGATTTCTAATGAAAATCAGAAAGAGAATTAAAAGATAAATTACAGTGATAGTTTTCTATTAAGGGGAAGTATAACTACTTTTATTTTAACAAACTTTTTGGCTTAATATGTTTCTTCTGGTTCACCCGCTTCTCCCTCAACCTTAGTAGGGAAGTGGAAAAAATCATTTAGATTTTCATTCTTGTTTCAGGTGTATTCCATATACTAAATTTTCGATATCGATCTTCAGTTGGGGGAGCGAGGTATAGGGGGACCCTAAGACTTGGGATAGCTGAAGTAATAAATCTTAATTTTTAAAATAATATCTTCTAATGACAATTTCTTTATTTCCAGAAATTGCAATATAAAAAATCCACTTGCAAATTTGCAATATTATATACTATAATTTCTAGTGTCCAAAACTTTTCTGTTCCCAAAAAGAAAGAAAACCAAACCTGTCAAAAGCAAGTTCGTCGAACTTTGACCTAGAATTTATTATAAGAAAGTTTTTTGTTGCTCTCTCTCGGAGATTTCCATCGCATTTGGTCTTTGAGAGCGCTCATTGACAAAAACTGAACAGATGACCGCTATATGCAGACATGCTCTTAGGCAGATTCAGAGATTTGGAAAGGAGACAAGTTTTCAATAATAATAATAATAATAATAATAATAATAATAATAATAATAATAATAATAATAATAATAATAATAATAATAATGATAATAATAATAATAATAATAATAATAATTATTATTATTATTATTATTATTATTATTATTACTATTAAACAATTGTTTTTATACCTAGGTCCCATCTCTTTATCTTGTATGGGAAGCCCAGAAATCTCCTACGCCCATGGTGCCCCTTATTCTGTGTTTGTCTTTCTTTCCGTTTCTTGTGGATGTTTGTTGTGCTGTTAGGCTTTTATATTAAAGCTTTCCATTATGTAAGTTTTTTTTTCTTTTTTTACGTTTTTTTTAAGGAAAGAAACTACTTTCCTCTGATATTTATTTCTTGCCATTCATCTTGTATGAACTGCTTAAGTAACATCATTTTGTTACTTTTTATGTCATCCATTTCCCTCACAATATTAAAACCGTTATCCTTCACAATTTATTTTATTCTGTTATTTGCAGTTTGCCACAGATATATTTGTAACAAAATTGAGGTTTGCTCCAACGCTTTGTAATTCTCAACCAACCCAACCGCTCTGCTTTTGGGTTGCAGGAAAAGGAGAATTCATAATGCACTTTTGGAGACGTTCGTACGTGTTACTCTAATTCATAAATATTGAAAATGCTTGTTGGTAGGCCTGTGAGAATACTTATTTTCTTCTTGTTAGACCTGTAGGAATTGGGAAGGTGTATTATTATTATTATTATTTTTAGTTTAATATTAGAAGGCTGTTTTCTGCGAAACAAATTGACACATAAGGCATATATGACAACATTCTTCCATACACAGAGAAATAATATGAATTTCGTTGTAGTTGTATGTTAAGCACATGCGTCTTTAGCATGGGAGACTCAAGTTCCCTGGTGGAAAGCACAGATGGAGTGGGTCAGTGGGTCGTTTGTTAAGATTTGTGAGTGGAAAGTGGATCAATAGGACGTGACCCACTCTGACCTACCGAAGCACTCTGCTCAGTGCATTGTAGGCAGCATCTTGTGAACACTGGCGAATTTGTCCACGTTTTACTTTCAATTCCTCCATTCTTCTTCCTTTTTCAATTGTTTCTATTTACTTACCTGAAATGAGAATATCTAAGTGAAAAATGAACCTCTGGATTTAATATTTGTAATTGTAACAATAGCGATAGGACTTCCTATGGCTTTCGAAACACAGTTGAATTTTACACTTTTTGTCGTTGGCCTACTTTATCTTGATTTGAGACTTTCGTCTTATTTTTCACTTAAAAGTATCTGTAATTCAAACAAGAAATAATTGTATATGATATCATCGTAATTTGGCCCATGACAAACATTTTACCATTTTATATCGTAAAGGACACATCAACCGGTAATGTAACAGAGTGGTGCCTGAGCATTTGATTGTAAAAATTCAAACTCCAATTAGTGATGATTTCACAGCCGTGTTTATTAGAAGTGTAAACTCTTTAGTCATTGAAGAGGAGTGTATAGATCATGGGTTAGAGTCAATGGCGTTGGGTTTTGGTGGGTCAGAGTGGGTCATGGGAAGTGGTGGGTCAGAGTAGGTCAGACAAGATAATGGTGGGTCACACTGGTTGGTTGGGTCAATGGGTCATGGGTCAAGTTTTCATTGACCCACACCATCTCTGGCGGAAGCTCATGTCATTCGGATCTCACGTTAAGTTGTAGCTCCAAGTTTCATAGAGCTTCACTGCTGAAAGTCACGCATGTAAGCTCTAATCAATCAACCAACCAATAGGTAAATAGTATTAATATATAAGTATAAAGAAGTCAAATCACATGCCAAATACTTTATTAAATGAAAGAAAAGTACATTATCCGGAAAGTACAGTCGTGTGGAAAAGATCAGTTAACACCTTCCGTTGTAACAGATGTTATAAAGCGGAGTTAACATTTTCCAACACATATTAAAGTTAAGTCATTTGATGATCAAATCTTGGGATTCGCTCCACCTGGGTGTTAAAACAAAACATCTCACAGTATATGAACAAAACAAGTTACTTTCAGAAAATTAAAATTAAACTAAGCTAATACTAATCACTAGTCTAAAATTAGACAAACTGTTAGTTTCGTTACAGCTAATTCTTTCAGTATATTTTAACTTCCAATAGTAGAGGAAGTTCCGGTATTATGGAATTGTCGGGTAATATGGAATACCTCATTATCTCACCTGTGATGTGTTTCTTCGAAGCGGAGAGGAAGGAAACTACTACCTCGTGTTCCCATGATGCTCTACAGTTCCGATTCCGATTCGGACTGTGACATTCGTTGTGTTGGTATACTTGAAAATCTGATTTCTTATTACTGAAAACTTTTACAGGTAAGTGTTTTACAACCTGTATTTTCCTATTGAAATGTAACACTGGTAAACAAAATTTTGCTTATTATTATTTCTTGATGAATCTTTATGTATTTTGACCCCCTGAACACGAATCCGGCACTTATTTTTATGTAGTGTCAATATTTTCAGTGATATAAGCATGTTTTATTTTTCTACCTATACTGGTTTATGCAGAGCAATTTTCGTGCATTTATTTCGATGCTCGCTAGGTGGTAGTGCATTTGTTATTAAAGATAAATTGTTCGAAGTAGCAAACCGAGAATATAGATTCTAAAGTTTCATAGCAGAATTGTAAATTGATTAAATAGAGTCTAATCAATAATTAAGCTGTAGCAATTCTGGTAGTAATGAAATGGTCGAAAAGTGCTGCTTGCACAATTTCCACAGTTATTTTACATTATCGTATAAGGCTATCTGAGTGTATGTGCGTGTAGTTTAATGTCAATGTGTAAGTGTCAGTGTGTAGTTAATGTATTTGAACAACATGTTGCCGGGTCGGAAGTGCAAGCTACGTGCGGATTCCTTTTGTCATGTGTGTGGATACTATATTGTTCCGAAGCAGGTGAAGCATGGGATAGTGCCTAGAACAAAATTTTGTGCAGAATATAAAGCTTACTTCGGAATGGCGGTTAGGGATCTTGACAAGCCATGGACCCCACATGTGTCTTGTGGTAATTGCAGGTCGACCCTGGAACATTAGTTGCGTGGGAATAGGAAAAGCGTGCCTTTTGCCATGCCATTCCGCGCGTGTGGAGAGAACCTACCAACCATCATGATGATTGTTAATTTAGCATAATCGACTTGATGCACTACAAGAAAGGCAAAAACAGACGTAATCTACAATACCCAAACATACCATCCTCCCGAGCATCTGTTCCGCATAGTGAACTCCCTATTCCCTCACCTCCACCCCAAACGGTTTTCAGTGAAGAAGCAGCTCATTCCGACAGTTCAGATAGTTCGTTCGTTTTGGAAGATAGTGAGAAACCTAATTTACTGAACCAAAAAGAACTAGATGATCTGATTAGAGATCTACAATTACCGAAAAATAAGTCCGAATTGCTAGCATCATGACTCAAAGAGTGGAACTTCCTACTTCCTTCCTGCAAATTATATAAGTACAGAAGCAGACATCAACGTTTTTCCATTTATTTTGCTGTTGAGGATACATTGTGCTACTGTACATATATCGGTGGCCCTTTTTATGGTAATTGGCTTTCAATATGAACCAAAGGAATGGCGACTGTTCATGGACAGTTCGAGTACTAGTCTGAAGGCTATTATTTTGCATAACGGAAACCAGTACCCTTCAATCCCTGTTGCATATTCCATCCACATGAAGGAAAGTTATTCAAGTGTGAAGCTGATGTTAGAGAAAATTAAATATGAGGAACATCAATGCGGCGTGTGTGGGGATTTCAAAATTATTGGTTTTCTTCTTGGGTTGTAAAGTGGTTATACTAAATATTCCTGCTTTCTATGTCTGTGGGACAAACGGGCAACTAACCAGCATTATGATCAAACCGTGTGGCCTGAAAGAACGGAGCTTATTCCAGGAACACATAATGTGATAAATGAAGCATTAGTGCCCAGGGAGAAGATTCTCATGTGAACATTACATATTAAGCTGGGATTGGTAAAACAATTTGTGAGAGCTCTGGATCGCAATTCGCCTGACCCACAATGTATCAAATAAATGTTGCCAGCTTTATCAGAGGCAAACAGGCATTTTCACAAGGCCTCAGATTCGTGTCGTGCTTAATAGTGCTACACTTAAACAAAAAATGACAGAGTTGGAAAGAGACGCTTGGGAGGCTTTTCATAAGTTGTTGACGGGATTTCTTGTCCATAACCGAAATGAAGCGTTGGATTACCACATTAAGACATTAATTGATCAATATCGAGCATTGTTATGTAGAATGTTTTTAAAATTACATATGCTTAATTCACCCTTGGAATTCTTTAGGGAGAATTTAGGAGATGTTAGCGAAGAGCACAGGGAACGTTTCCATAAGGACACTGAGGTAATGGAAAGCAGATACCAAGGAATGTTGGACTGTGCAATGATGGGTGATTATAAGTTATTTGGGGCTATTTCGTGACGAAGTATACGTTTTCCACAAAAGAAAAAGAACCACTAACCTTCACTTTTAATTACGGAATTCCAGTACTTGATGAACACTTTCTTCCAATCTCAAGTACTTTTGTATATTTTTTATAAGAAATGCAATATTCACATATTTTGGTATTTATGTATTGTTATGTAGATTTTTGTTACCCAGAAAATTGATGTCCAAAATGTGTGTGTTATGTTTGTAGTTGAATGTTCCTATTAGATACAATTGTATAATATGTTACTGTTTCAGTAAAATCTAATATGCATATATCATTACAAATTTTGACATTACAGGAAAATAACTACTATATTCTTGTTCAGCGGGTTCAAATCATTAAGAAACCAATGAAAAATCAACAGAAGCACGACTACAGTGTTTGTGTTGCGCTTGTAGTTCAATGTACTCATAAGATACAATTGTATAATATGTTACTGTTTCAATAAAATCAGATATGCTTATATCATCACAAATTTTGACATTATGGGAAAATAACTGCCATAGTCGCTTTCAGCGGATGCAAATCATTAAGAAACCGACGAAAAACCAACATAAGCACGACCTTGATCAAAATTTGTATACCAGTGTAATAGAACAACAATTCTTTGTTTACTATGACGTTGGATATACAGAGTGGTAGTTTGATAAGCGTCACTATCCTATAAGCCTTCGAATTCGTTTAATAGCTCTTTCGTTTCCAAGTTGGCGTGGAGGGCAATATGGTATACCCGCAAGAAAAGTATGGTATTCCGTATTTCGATTACAAAAATATCTATCGGTATTGGGCAATTAAACATACATTTATGATGACAAGAATGCTAAGCGTATTTTTTATTACAGCAAATTTTCTGATGATACAAGCGGTGAGCTTGTGTCCAGCGTTCATCATGTTTAATGTGAGCACACAATGACTGTGCCGATCCTGAAGCAGAGTATTATATTTGTGACTTTTGCAAGTAATTACATTCAGTTATGGCTTGGCATTCAGAATTTTTAAATATTGTCACTGTATTCATTGGATGTTCAACAGAAAAATCATTTTTTTTTCTATATAGCATTTGTATTCCATATTACTCGACTATTTCATATCACCATCCAAAGTGGTTTCTTTACAAATTATAAGTTTTGCCCACACCTGTATCGAAACTTCTTTATCGAGATACGCATAAATAAAACCAAATATGTAAGGAGTATATTTGTTTTCCTTTTTGTTTCAATGTGCAATTCTTATCTGAGTTACAAGCGAAACAAAAATCGTATTCCATAATATCCGAACTTCCTCTATATATTGATTACAAAAGCATAATGGATTCTTGTTATCAAAACTTCTAAACTGTGTTCAGTACAAGTAAGAGTTTATTTTTAAAAAAAATACGTTAATTTTATTAATGAATTTGAGAATAATTAATAAATTATTACTCTACGAAGAGATAATTAAGAATTTCATTGGCAGTGGTCTCATTAAGTAAAGATTAGAGTATAACTAACTAACTAACTCTATGGACTATGGAACCCGGAGTTTAAATGCCGCGTTCACAAAAGCTCTCCACTGATTTCTATCCTTAGCTAACTGCATCCAGTTTCTACTTTGTATTCCAATCTCTGCGAGATCCATCTTAATATTGTCCTCCCATCTGCGCCTAGGTCTTCCTAATGGTCGTTTTCCGATTGGCTTTCCAGTCAAGACTTTGAAAGCGTTTCTACTTTCTTCCATTCTAGCTACATGACCCGCCCACCTAAGCCTCCTAGACTTGACGACCCTAACAATGTTGGGTAAACCATATAAATTATGTAGTTCCTCGTTATGAAGTTTCCGCCATTCCCCATTCCCGTTCCTCTTGGGTCCGAATATTCGTCTCAGGATCTTGTTCTCAAATACTTTCAGTCTATGTTCTTCCCTCAGAGTAAGTGACCATGCTTCGCAGCCATACAGAACAATAGGCATAATTATCGTTTTGTATATTTTAAGCTTCAAATTCCTCGACAGAATTCGCGACGATAAGAGATTTTGAACCGAATAGTATGCAGAGATTAGAGTATGCAGAATTTTATTACTGATTGGTTCTAGCTTCCAAATGCATATTGTTTCACGATTTTCGTGTACATATCTAATCGATATCTCTTTTACTGCTTTTGTTTTCTGGATATCAATATTGAAACCGGAAGTAATGATAAATTTGAACCATTTCTAGTTTTAGTAAAAGGTTAACAGAGGTGATAGATCCTTTTCTTGGGACACTGAATAATTACAAAGAAAACAGCATTTCGATATCTTTCACCGATTTTGCTCTGTCGACAGACGGACAAAACCGTTCTTTAAGATTTTCGACTCTTACACATAGCATAGCTCGGAAGTCTTAAGAAAAAAAAAAAAACTATTATAGATCAGAATAAGAATTCTCAGGCCTGAAAACATTCACTTAAATTATGTATGTATAAGTTTAACTAAGAGTAAGGAAAATAAAAATAGGGTATTATTATTATTATTATTATTATTATTATTATTATTAATAATAATATTAATAATAATAATAATAATAATAATAATAATAATAATAATAATAATTTATGGTGTTCTGTGACAATTAAATGACTTTAAAACGACCGTGAACAATATCCCAGAAACAATACACTGTTCCTCATAATCCAGTTGTATGTATCTCTTTAAATTCTAATAGTGGCATTTTCGTTTTATTATCTTTCATTTTGTATTTTGAGAATGCAGGAAATCCTCTCACAAGTGTGCTCATGTCATCTGTTTAACATTTAATCATCAGGTGTGAACGATTGTGAATTTTGTTCAATTTCAGAATTTGCTGATTAGATTTATCGTACAGTAAGTAGGAGAACCAATATTTTTGAAGTATTACTATACCAATTTTGCACCGTTCTACATTAAATGCTGAGTTTGTGTTATAACTCGAAAGAAGAAATAATATAAGAATGAAAACAGATTAAAACCTTTGCTCGCTAGTTGATGTGGTAGGCACCGGCCCTAGATCGACTCCTCTCTTCTTAAATACCTTTAGAGAATTTCTCAGCTTTCCCGGCAGGTGGCAGCACAGAGATCGGGCAAGGGGTTATATAATATCAAGAGAGAATGAGAGCTTCCTTCTTTTTCCGGCAACCACTCCTACTATACAGGAGCATCGGCTGCGCCGAAAAAATACCTGATGGGGCTAGGATCAATAGAGGGTATACTCAGAAGACAGTGATGGAAATTACTGCGTAAGGATTTTTGTTTAGTGTTACAATGAATAGACCACAAGAATGAAGATGTGCACACATACTTTCATAAGCTGTCTTTTGTATAAAGCCTAGCCTAACTGGGAAGTGTTAACGTGCTTTCGAGAACATTGTGTAGCATACGCACAATCGAGACTAGCACGCATACGCTCTCTCTGGGATTGACAGCGCTTTTCAGTGCTGGAGGGTGAAACTATCATCTCTCATCATTCATCACACATCTAGAGGCACACATCTTTGCATTTACATTTGGGCATCAGCCCAGGGGCGGATTTTTGATGGCGGACCCGCGGCTAGGATCAGGCAAAACGATGAAAGGCAAACATACAGGGTTAACTCAAGTTCTAGCTGGACCCTCCGAGAGCACCCCGAAGGGCAGGACACGCAAGGATCCGAGCCACACTTCTACTATTAGCAAATCACAGCAGCGGCGAGGTTCTCAAGCCTCAGTTTCCTCTGCAACTTCAGTCCTCTCTTCTGGTTCTGTCTGTAGCAGATCGCCACATCCATCAGAACATACAGACAGTTATGTCGAACGTCATCAACAATCTCCACCTCCGAAAAAGCAACATCTCTCTTCTAACTCAGATCTAAATCAAGTTCCCATGGACATAACTACAACTTCAAATCATTCTGATGGATCTACTCACCTTCAGTTCATTCCATGTTGCTCACTAATTTCGACGTAAAGTTCAGCAATGCGAAGTTTGTTGCCATACAACTGCGCAAATACCTCCCTCGAGCAGCTATTTCAGAAATTGTTCATACGAGAAATGGTATCATTTTAAAAACACCGGACCCAACTCTCCTTACCACAATAAAAAACAAAGTGCCTATTGACACTTTTGGTCCAAATGCAAAGATTCAATCTCTGAACTCCTCCACACGTAAGCAGCCTCCACCAAAGCGACCACCATTGTTATCTGTCGTTATTTGGGGGATTGACCCCTCCTATACAGATGAAGAGGTCCAAGAGGAGCTCAAGCTAGAGGGCCACACTATTACGAAAGTAATACGCATTCGAAACGATAAAGGTCCTACCTATATGGTTCGTGTGCTTACAAACCATCAAGACACCATTGATGAGTTACTAGCGTCAGGTGCATACATTTATAATCACAAGTACAGAGTCGAACCATCACGAACACCAGTTCCAATGCCGGTCCGCTGTGAACGTTGCCAGGTCTACAATTCCCATCACACATCTGATTGTAAAAGTTCCAGTAAATGTGGCTATTGTGCTGGTCCTCATAACATCCCGACTTGTGATAACTTGGAATTGCCACCAAAATGCGCCACTTGTAATGAGCAGCATCCGGCCTACAGTTACAAGTGAAAGGCAAAGCCAGAGCCTATTCAAGATCATCCTGAACATCGTTGCTCCCTTGCGACCACCGGCACCAGTTCAAACCCATCCACATCCAATTGACGCTCCTGTTTCATTAGACCAGCTATTGACGTTTCTAACTCTAGCTTTGCAAAACATCCACCCTTTTATTAGTCCGCAGATTCTACAGCAAATCATTCTGGCAGCAAAAACCACTTTTCATGTTAATTTTACTGCTACTTATTCCGGAAATACTGTTCGTTTTCATAAATCACATGCTAGTTCACTCGTTTAACATCATGGCTTTAACTTTTCTTTTTCTGAACATCCGATCACTACAAAAACACAAAGTTTTATTAGAACAGCTTCTTCTTGAGGAACATGTTACAGTATTCTCACTCAATGAAACCTTTCTAACAAACTCTCGTACTTGCCGTTTACCACGATATACCATGTTACATTCTGGAAATCCCGTACCTGAACTTCGGGCAAATGGGGGAGTAGCCATAGGGATTTCCCCTCACATCCCTTATCGCCAGCATCAGTATACTGCAACAGCTCTTCCTGAATATCTCCTTGCCACAGTTTATTTCAAAAGTGTCATCACCACCCTAGCAACTATATACATCAGACCAAATCATCCATCACCTCAGCAGTTCGTACAATATATCTCCAATACTTTCAATAGATACATCATTATGGCCGATTTCAATATGCATAGCCGCAGCAATGGTGACCGGACAAATTTCATTAACTTCATAACAACCCACACTACTGGGGTTATTGTTGATCTTCCACAAGCTACACGCCCAATCTCAAACACCAAGCCTGACATAGTTATTGTCTCCACAAATCTTATCTCACATTGCACTGTAGAAATCCTTGATCTTCTTGGTAGTGATCATGCACCAATCAAGCTTGTTTACAAACCATACTCAGCTACAACCCATTCCTCTTTACCAGTACGAGTGAGCTTGCGCTACGATAAAGCTAAATGGGATCAATGTCGTTCACATATTTCAGACCTCACCAGTGATATAACAGAACCGGCCACATGTGACGATTTATACCAGACTGTAGATCGCATTACATCCGCAACTTGTATATTCCAACAACAAAATCTGTTCCATATCAGCCTAAACTTCCGCCACACTATCTCTCCATGATCAAACGTTCACGTCAGCTCTATCGAGAATATCTCCACACTCGCAACCCAGAAGCACTCTGACATCACAAACAACTTCAACGTACAGTGCACAATTACATCAAAGCATATAAACTCCGGTGCTGGGTAAAGACATGCAACACCCTGACTGAAACATCACATGCTACTAAATTCTGGTCCCGCTTCAATGCGCTTTGTGGAAAATTCTCTAATACACCCTACCCCATTTTATTGGGTCATACACCTGTTGGTACCGATAGCGATAAAGCAAATGACTTTGCAGATCACCTACAAGTTATCTTCACACCGCCATTTGAGAAAACACCTCACCCTGCAGACAGACTCAATACTTCATCACCAGAACTACAACCCAATCCTACTCATGTTTTACCTCCTAATACTGCTGTTTCCGCCCCAATCACCACTCACGAAATCTCTCAAGTTCTCAATAATAAACGAAATACTGTACCTGGCTTAGATAACGTGACGTATCGCCATATCAAGGAATGTCCTATTTCACTATTACTACTTCTTGTGAATATCTATACATTCATATTGCGAACTGGCTTCTTTCCTTTAGCTTGGAAAACATCTAAGACGCTAATGTTTCCCAAACCACATAAACCTCCTCAGGATGTTGCGTCTTATAGGCCTATACAACTTACATCCACATTCAGTAAGATCTTGGAACGTATCCTAGTTAAACGATTACATATTTTCATCTCAGATCACGGCCTACTTCCAGTCACACAAGCAGGTTTTCGTCCAGCTTTCTCTATAAATGATCAACTACTTCGACTCACAACGCTCATTACTCAACACTATAATTCAGCTAATCCTTCCTGTTTAGTTTTATGACTTGGAGAAAGCATTCGATAAATTCTGGCACTATGGGCTCATATACAAACTTCTGCAATTTCAGCTCCCTATCTCCTGCATTCGCCTCATTTACCATTTCATTACAAATCGTATCACCTACATCTCAGTACGAGGCAGTTTGTCACATCCGATCTTTCTGTTCTCTGGAGTACCACAAGGGTCAGCCTTGTCTCCTTTACTATACCTTCTGTATGTAGCAGATATGCCCCGCCTGCCAGATCAGGTCCATCTCTTCCAGTATGCGGATGACACGGCCCTTCTCGCACTTGGAGCAACTATCCAGCAGCTCAACATTAAGTTACAGACTGCTATTAATCTCCTTGGCGGCTTACTATCAACGCAGCTAAAACCCAAGCCATCATATTCCTACCACCCAGAAGAACTTCCAACGTCCGCAGAAATCAACGCAATCTCTCTCTGTACGTTGATGGGGTGCCTATTCAAATCAGTAATACTGTCACATATCTGGGAATTACCTATGATCACCACCTTACTTGGTCCCAACACCTGAAAGTCATTGCAACAAAAGCCTATAACAGACTCAATCTATTGAAACGATTGACTGGTACCACCTGGGGCCTTAAAGCACACACCATCCTAAATACCTACAAGGTATTCTTACGACCTGTCCTTACTTATGGATTTACTGCTTGGATAGCTGCACCCACTAAGTTCTACAGTAAACTTTTAATTCTAGAACGCCATGCTTTCCGTACAGCGTTCCACATTAAGCTGCCTAGTTCTACACAGGATCTATACCGCAAAATCACTTTTCCGACTTTACAATATTACCTAGAAAAGCTGCGGCTAACATTTATCACCAAACGCTTCGAAACACGACATCCTTTATTACAGGACACAATGCGTTATTTAGCACTTCACCCAACACCTCACCGTTATTATCATCCTCCACTTTCGCTCCTCTTCACATTATATCATTATACTCTACCACCGTTAGACCCTGCTTTACTTATAATCACAGATTACGTCATTCATGAACATCTTCCTCTCATTCACCCATCATTTCCAGCACAGTGATTATCATTATTTACAAACAAGGGTCTCATTCGTTTTCATCATAGCCTAGAGTAGCCCCTAGGCTGAAGATAACCTCATCTATCTAATTAACAACATCCACGTGTTGTCCTGTGTATGCACCTCACCACATCTTTCACTCCCATTGCTATACTTGTACATATCATGAATTCTATACCTAATCATCATTCTCATTTCGTTATCGTTTATTTGCTTAAAATATACTATATGTTTATTTTCCTTGTGTATATACCTGCACCAAATGTTAAGGATTAATGGCCCTTAAGTCTCCACCTCCAAAATTAGTTATTTATGTAAATGTTGTTGCTAATAAAGTATAAAATCACTTAGCCCATCTAACATACTCATTCCGTAGTTAACCATCATGTCTCCTTCCTAAAAGAGGGCGTAAACCTCTGAAAGGCAGGTAGCCCGTCAGGCTAGCCTCTAAAAAAAAAAAAAAAAAAGTGCGCCTGGCGTAACGGGACTTATGCATGTTAAGTATTTGGCTTTTTCCCTTACCTGTACAGTCTGAACCAGTGTTATCTGTATATAATTTTTTAAAATATATGAAAGCTTTTCTTATTAGTTTCTGATTATTAATTCTATAAACGAAACCACCTGTGTCAGTCCATGCGCCATATGCGCAATCGAGATATGTACACCCTCGAGCGCAAATGCGACGGTGACATTGTAGTGACTAGCGTGCATATCTTTGGTAAACGAGGTCTCGGGTTCGATTCTTGGTATGAAAGAATTAAACGCATTACGATGATTAGGATCCACATTCAACTGTAAGTTAATATAGCCTCGGAGCTGAAAAGAAATCTAAACTTCAAAAAAGAAACGTAAATAAGAGAATGAAATGGAATTATATTGAAAAAAGAAAACGAAAGGAAGAAGAGAGGCTGAAGTAGGAAGCCTTCTTATCGTTGGAAGCTGTTTTTTTCAGCAACTAAAACGTTCCAAGTATATTGGTAAAGATAATATCATTTCTAATACAAAATACAAATTTATTTCCCGATTTCTTCTGAATACTGTGTGATAAGAATATAATCTAAAAATATTGAAATGTCTATTATATTCCCATGAGATGGCAGGTGAAGTATTTTTCGCTTTTAGTAAAATTTCTCTCCTGCACAATGGATTCAAACGTAGAAATTGCTTCTGTATTTGCAGAGAAACAACCACATGGTATTGTTTATCTTTCAGAAATGGGCAAATTTTCACTTGTGCCAACTTCTGCAATTTTATGAGTTTCTTGTAGGTTTTTGAGGTTAATTCTCTGACAAATGGTCCTTCTTAATGGTCCTTCTTAATGGTTTATTCTTAATGGTCCTTCTGTTTTCTTTTTGGCGAGGTTCTGAACCAGGACCTTATAAACTAACTGATCTTTTCAGCAATTCAACTTTATTAGTATCCACAATTTAAGAAACTCGAAGACACACTCGGTACCCAGCGACGGATTCAGGAAGGATCTCTAGCGCGGGGTGGTGGGTTGTTACTGCTACTTAGAGCTAATTTTAAGAGTTCCAATCTCTGGGATGGATTTTATTTATATACAAAATAAGAAAGTTTCCTCTTCTGAGGGGGGGGGGGGGCGATCGCCTCCCTGTATCGGCCCCTGCTCGGACCTGCATTTCGAAAATACCTAATATTGTTTGTATTCTATTTATAGAAAGCGACCATTTTCTAATTTCATCATCACGCCACAGAAGGCTTGTAAATTGGAATATGAAAGCACAGTTTTTATTTCGTTACTTGTATGCAGAAGGAAATAAGAAAATGTGCTGTTGAGGGTTTTCTTCTGCTGTTGCGGAGAGAGATGAATGGGCAAATGCTTCACATCTAGTAATCATTGAAACTCATATTAAAGTGACCATCAACTACAAAATAAATCTCGCGTCACTTATTTCGCTCTCGTTATCGATTTGTGTTTGTGTGTGTGTGTGTGTGTGTGTGTCTGAAATTGTTATCTACCTTTCCCCTTCTTTCTTTTGTTCTGCGACGTGAGCCGTTATGCCCCGAGAATCCTCAATATACAGTTCGTACGATAGAGATAGAAGCGTTATCGGTCTATTCTTTTCTATGTCTATTATCAAACCAACATTCAGAGCGACGATTCTCCTAATATGAAGACCCAAACGAGCAGTGACTAACATTTTGGGGATTTTATGGTACAGTTTGTACCATACGCGTTTTTCATGGTACATTGCGTTATTTCTCTTCTATTTGAGCTTTTTCGTCTTTTTTTTTTCCAAGTCCAGAGGCATTGCAGAAGACATTACGTACGGTTTCAGTCCTTCCTGCGTCCAGACATAGGAGGTGATGACGGCATAAGTCTAAAATTTATTTTTTCATTTATTAAGCCTATTGTTTAATATTTTTTTGGCGGGCTTATTTTTGGGCATAGAAGATTGAAATTTTCCACAATCATTCAGTCCACCGAGTAGTATTTACCAGATTTTTTTTTTCAGATTTGTGAGTTAAAACAGGGGGGAACAAGAGAGGCAAAGTTTGAAAAAGGGATATTTTTACCCAAAAATCAAGTTTTTCAGGATTTTCCCGCCTCACATACAAGATGGGGACACGTGAGTCATACCGTCTGAAAGGCAGTTCCATTCTGAAGAGAATTACAGTCGAATCATTATCCCAGGGTAATTAGAAATGTCTCAGGGAATTTTTAAAAAATGTACTTCTATATAGGAAAAAATGGGACATGGTCGATATATATATTTTATGACGGGCTTATTTTTGCACCTATAATATTGAAATTGTGCATAAACATTCAGCCCACGCAGTAGTATGTAATAGATTTTTTTTTCAGATCTCTGCGTTAAAACAGGGGGGTCCAGAGGGGAAAAAGTTGAAAAAAGGGATTTTTGCACCAAAAAATCCCGTTCCTCAGGAACTTCCCGCCTCACCTACACGATGGAAACACGTCAGTCATACCGTCTGAAAGGCAGTTCCATTCTGAAGAGAATGACGGTCGAATTATTATTCTAGGGTAATTAGGGACGTCTCAGTGAATTTCTATCAGAATGTACTTCTGTGTAGGGTAATATGGGGCATTGTCGATATATATATTTTATGGCGGGCTTATTTTTGCACCTAGACGATTGAAATCGTGCGCAAACATTCAGTCTACCGAGTAGTATTTAACAGATTTTTTTCAGATTTCTGCGTTAAAACAAGGGGGTCAAGAGGGGCTAAAAGTTGAAAAAAGGGAAATTTAGACCCAAAAATCCCTTTTTCGGGTATATCCCGCCTTAGATACATGATGGAGACATGAGAATGGTACCGCCTGAAAGGCAATTCCATTCTGAAGAGAATGATGGGCAAAACATGACCCTAGCGTAATTAGGGATGTCTCAGAATTTTTTTTACCTGAGATCATAGTGTTTTTTGGTAATTTGTGGCATTGTGGGAATTCTTGAAAAAATTTCTCCCGCCCTTAGTATTCAAGATAGAAACTTGAAATTTGACACAAAGATTTGGTATACAAAGTACTATTTATCAGGTTTTTTTAGATGGCTACGATCACACAGGGCCGTTCCAGGAGGGGGGGCAAACTGAGGGAAAAAAATTCCCTTCAAAATTTTCCTTTGACATCATTTTTCCCGCTTCTAGTATATGGTATGAGCATGCAAGTAGTATCATTTAAAAGCCAGCTCCATTCTAAAGAGAATGAGGTATGAACCATGATCCTAGGATAAACAGTTATGAAGCAGTAGCTGTTTGATTGAAAGTCTAAAAATACTCCAAAAGCCCATAATCCGGCACGGGCTAGACAATACTTCGGTTGGATTGATGCTTTGAAATAATATACGTATAAATACACTGTAAAGTTGAATTGCCGAAAAGATATATAGGCCTACAGGGTGATCCGCAAATGGGCGTACCCCTAATTGATGTATTCTGACGGTTTTAGGTTTTACCCACATTTGTTTGGTAACATAGCTTGGCATTGTCTGGCAACATTGCTATCCACATTCATTTGTTTTCTGCGGTGACTCGATGGTAGAGCGTTCACTTCTGGTGAATGGGATCCAGGATTCAAACTCTGCTCCCACCAATTGAACTTTGTGGTTGACAAACACCGTGTGCGTGGGTTTCGTCGGGGTTCTTTCATTTCCTCCCACTTACTTCATTCCACCATTTCATTCATTCCTCATCATCACCGTCTCCTTTAGCCTAGCCGGCATAACCGTGGGACGTAAAACTCAAACATTTCATTTCATTTGTTTTCTGGTGTTTTCTGCTTGGTAACAGGTACTTGCAGTGAAGTTGGAGTGATCAACAATGTCTGATCAAAATACATGTAGCACTGAACAAAGATTAGTTGTTACGGTTTGGCTTCACGAAAGGCGTTACACAGGTGATACCATGGAAAGTTTTAAAGCGAAATTTACAGACCTCTTTGGTATTAATCCACCAAGAAAAGCAAAAATGTTGGGGTGGGAAAAACATGCATTTGCTACGGACAGTATGGATTGGAAGAGGTTGTGCATCTTTACCAGCTTCCTTTGCCTGGCCTCCAAGAAGTCTCAATCAAATGACACCAGAAAATGATCTCTGGGGTTTCATAAAGCAATAAGTAAGAAACACTCGCTATCATACAATGCAGGAATTACGAGCAGCTGTGGAACACGCCTTTACCCTCGTGACTCCGGAGTATCTCCGCAAAACATCTGCGAGAACTTGGCGCATAATTCAGCTGTGTTACGACATGGATGGTGATCATACCGATATTAATGACTCTTAAGACTTTAAAGTAACTGTGTACAGACATTCTACCATAAGTAACACTATACGGTTGAAACTAAAGGGGAGTACGCTTACTTCCGGACCACCCTGTACTATCTAAATTATACTATACTTATTATTGCACTATTATACGAAGTGATATATTCAGCTCTGGCTGCTTTCCTCCTAAGATTTCCTCAGTTTGGTCTATCCCCTGGGACAGATTTTGGACGAGAATAAAACAGGCGAATGAATCTCTTCTCCATCACAGAAAATTATTTGTAGGTTACAAATATTTCATAAATACCGAATTCAGTCAATATATAGTGTGTCCTATAATTTTCCAGACTAGAACAAGAAAATTGGAACCGCATACGCAAAAAGGGAAATATATTGTCAAAAATATATTTCTTAGGGTTCAACATAATGAAGGTAATACTCGTACAACTTTTCAAAACATCTTTAAACACCCTTGAAGTTGGAACTCTTTGAATGTTCTCAACAAATTCAAACTATTAATAGGTTAATTTCAATTTCGTGGAATGGAAGTACTCAAGAGGAGAAAGATAGGAAAATATGTAGGGAAGGTTATCAAAAGTGATGGACAGGCACATACGGGTGATTTGGCGCATTGTATTAATGGACACACGTACTAATTTGTCGGTATTATGGATGGAACTGTACAATTTGTGCCCATAGATACTTCAAGATTTCAAGATAGAATTCCTGTTGATCGTCTGTACATTTGGAACAATTTTTTATGATTTATACCTATAGAATCAAAGAATGTGAGGAGCATCTTTTTGATATGGGACTTCTGCAGGTGACTCTTTTCGTTTTGGGGATTCTTGGCTCTTTCACACCGAATTTTGGCACTTTTCTACACATTGAAAACACAATGTTTCATCACGGCTCACAGTAGATTCTGCACTACTGTTACGCAAAAGTCAGTATTTAGATGTTTCCCCTATTTTACTTCATTTCCAACATTGTGATCTAGATTGGTATCGCTTGTATCACTTAACTGTTTTCAAGTATCCTTCCCTAACATTCAAATTTATATGTAAGACAAGAAAAACATAAGGATAATTTGAAAATTATTCTTGCAGATCTTGCAGTAAGTATATGCACTACATCAGTTCTTAAAATTATACCTTATGCACAAACAAATAAGATAAAAAAAATAAAAAAAGCATTAATATCAGCAGGGATCTCAGCAGTGAGGGAACCGATTGGATGCAGCCGATCTGACAGAAAAAGACCCGATGGTATGACATTAGTACCTTGAAAGAAAGAAAAGGCAATGATTTGGGACTTCACATGTTCAGACACCTATGCTCCCTCCAACCTACAATATGCCTCAGTACAAGCTGGACTCCTAGCTGCTCGAAGAGCAAAAGAAAATGGAATAAATATAGCAATCTACTCGATAATTATTGCTTAGTCGCAATAGCAATTGAGTCTAGCGGTTCTTGGGAAGAAGGAGGTTTCAAATTTATAAAAGAAATCGGCCACCGGCTATCGATTAAATCAGGAAATAATCGAGCAAAAAGTTTCCTGATTCAACGCATAAGGATGGCCATTCAACGTGGGAACGCGTCGGCTATAATGGGAATGTTACCCACTAGTAAAGAGCTAGAAGAAGTCTTACTTCTGTAATTGCGAAGAAGGGAGGTGGTGCATCAATTTATGTAGCAACTGAGCAAGGAGTATGGAGAGACAGATAACAGTCCATAAGTTTATATAAAAAATTACGGCATGAATGCTGTACCGTACGTCAAGACAGTGACATAACATGACAGGTTGGAGCCTTTGAAAGCAGAAGATTTAGTATTACCTGCCGAACGTCATGGGAACAAAGTACCGAAGAATATATATTTACTGTTTCATTTGAAATTTTCATTATAACACTTTTTTTTAATAATCATTGTTATTTTACAATTCTTGTGTAATTACTTATGGTTGTATCTAATATATGTATATATATTCAAATATCTTAAGGCACACACATACGAAGTTAACATTACCTATTGTAAACTTATGCCAATTATGGTAATTAAAGAACAAACGCCGTTAAAATATGATACCGTAAATAAAAACAAATACAACAAATAAGAAATCTCCAGTAAATTGATGTTACAATGATTGATTACATTACCCAAGAAAAAGAAAGCAAAGAATTGCAGTGATCACAGAACCACTAGCAGAGCTCCGTAGCTAAACGGTTAGAATGTGGGACCCAGGTGAGACCCAGGTTCGATTCCCGGTGGGAGATCATACGGTTCGGATTCTACGTTAATCAGTAGGTCCTGTCTCATATAGCCTCGCTGTTGAAAGGGACGTTAAGTCGAAATCAACTCAAATCATGGAACCATTACAATTATTTCCCATACTGGAAAGGTAATTGTGGGCATACTGAACAGGCTGCTGGAAAGTAAGGTAGAAGAGATATTGAAGGAAGATCAATTTGGATTCCAGAAGGGAAATGCGCGAAAAATGCCATTGGGATGATGAGAGTTATCTCAGAACAAGTTCTTGACGTAAACGAAGCGTTGTGATTGTGCTTCATAGACTTGCAAAAAGCTTTCGGCAGGGTGAATTGGACTAAACTTCTGCAAATACTCAAAGCAATTGGGGTCAACCGGAGAAACCGACGACTCATTCGCAATATACACATAGGGCAATGAGTAAGGTTGCGTTTGTATGAAGGAGAAACCAATAAGGGTGTAGATTGAAAGAGGAGTCAGATAAGGATTGTAGTATATCGCCCCAATTATTCAACATATACATAGTGAAGGAAGCATTAATGAGAATTGGAGACTTCAAGATTGAAGGGCATATCATTAACAAGAGCCAGTTATTATAGATGATACGGTTATTATAGCTAGAATCGAAGAATGACTACAGAAGATGATTGGCCAAATAGTTGACACTGGAAAACTACATGGAAATCAATATGGAAAAATCTAAAGTCATGAGAATATCACTTGGAAATGCGCTCTTACGGGTCAGAATAGAACAAAGAGTAATTAAAGAGGTCGATCATTTTAAATATCTGGAAAGAATTTTAACGAGAGACGCTTACTGCATCAAAGAGATCAGGTCAAGAATTGAAATAGCCAAAGAAACATTGAACAGTTAAAGATCATTCTTAACTAGCAGTTTTAGTTATTGGACTAAAGAAGAAGTTGGGCAAGTGCTATATATATATATATGTAGGATTGGACTTATGGTTCAGAGAATTGGATATTACGTAAGCTAGAGAAGAGATATTTAGAGAGCTTCGAAATTTGGTGTTGGAGAAAGATGGAGAAGATAAAATGGACAGAAAGAGTAACAAACGAAGACGTTTCAAAACGGCAAGAAGAGAAAAGGACACTAGAAAACGGCTGGAAAAGAATGCAGGAAATCCTCTCACGTCATCGGTCAAGTGTGCTCATGTCATCTGTTTAAAATTTAATCATCAGGTGTGAACGATTGTGAATGTTGTTCGATTTCAGAATTTGCTGATTAGATTTATCGTACAGTAAGTAGGAGAACCAATATTTTTGAAGTATTACTATACCAATTTTGCACCGTTCTACATTAAATGCTGAGTTTGTGTTATAACTAGAAAGACGAAATAATATAAGAATAAAAACAGATTAAAACCTTTGCTCGCTAGTTGATGTGGTAGGCAACACCACCAGATCGCCTCCTCTCTTCTTAAATACCTTTGGAGAATTTCTCAACTTTCCCGGCAGGTGGCAGCACAGAGATCGGGCAAGGGGTTATATAATATCAAGAGAGAATGAGAGCTTCCTTCTTTTTCCGGCAACCACTCCTACTATACAGGAGCATCGGCTGCACCGAAAAAATACCTGATGGGGTTAGGATCACTAGAGGGTATACTAAGAAGACAGTGATGGAAATTACTGCATAAGGACTTTTGTTCAGTGTTACAATGAATAGACCACAAGAATGAAGAAGTGCGCCTGGCGTAACGGGCCTTACGTATGTTAAGTATTTGGCTTTTTCCCCTTACCTGTACAGTCTCACTCACTGTTATCTATATATAATTTTTCAAAATATATGAAAACTTTTCTTATTAGTTTCTGATTATTAATTCCATAAACGAAACCACCTGTGTCATCCATGCGCCATATGCGCAATCGAGATAAGTGTACCCTCGAGCGCAAATGCGACGGTGACATTGTAGTGACTAGCGTGCATGTCTTTGGTAAACGAGGTCTCGGGTTCGATTCTTGGTATGAAAGAAATAAACGCATTACGATGATTCGGATCCACATTCTACTGTAAGTTAATATAGCCTCGAAGCTGAAAAGGAATCTAAACTTCTAAAAGGAAACGTAAATAAGAGAATGAAATGACATTATATTAAAAAAAGAAAAAGAAAGGAAGAAGAGGGGCTGAAGTAGGATGCCTTCTTATCGTTGGAAGCTGTTTCTCTCAGCAACTAAAACGATCCAAGTATATTGGTAAAGATAATATCATTTCTAATACAAAATACAAATTTCTTTCCCGATTTCTTCTGAATACTGTGTAATAAGAATATAATCTAAAAATATTGAAATGTCTATTATATTCCCATGAGATGGCAGGTGAAGTATTTTTCGCTTTTAGTAAAATTTCTCAACTGCACAATGAATTCAAACGTAGAAATTGCTTCTGTACTTGCAGAGAAACAACCACATGGTATTGTTTATCTTTCAGAAATGGGCAAATTTTCACTTGTGCCAACTTCTGCAATTTTATGAGTTTCTTGTAGGTTTTTGAGGTTGATTCTCTGACAAATGGTCCTTCTTAATGGTCCTTCTTAATCTTTTATTCTTAATGGTCCTTCTGTTTTCTTTTTGGCGAGGTTCTGAACCAGGACCTTATAAACTAACTGATCTTTTCAGCAATTCAACTTTATTAGTATCCACAATTTAAGAAACTCGAAGACAAACTCGGACCCAGCGACGGATTCAGGATGGACCTCTAGCGCGGGGCGGTGGGTTGTTACTGCTACTTAGAGCTAATTTTAAGAGTTCCAATCTCTGGGATGGATTTTATTTATATACAAAATAAGAAAGTTTCCTTTTCTGAGGGGGGAGGGGGGCGATCGCCTCCCTGAATCGGCCCGTGCTCGGACCTGCATTTCGAAAATACCTAATATTGTATGTACTCTATTTATAGCAAGCGACCATTTTCTAATTTCATCATCACGCCACAGCTGACTTGTAAATTGGAATCGGAAAGCACAGTTTTTATTTCGTTACTTGTATGCAGAAAGAAATATGAAAATGTGCTGTTGAGGGTTTTCTTCTGCTGTTGCGGAGAGAGATGAATGGGCAAATGCTTCACATCTAGTAATCATTGAAACTCATATTAAAGTGACCATCAACTACAAAATAAATCTCGCGTCACTTATTTCGCTCTCGTTGTCGATTTGTATTTCTCTGTGTTTGTGTGTCTGAAATTGTTATCTACCTTTCCCCTTCTTTCTTTTGTTCTGCGATGTGAGCCGTTATGCCCCGAGAATCCTCAATATACAGTTCGTACGATAGAGATAGAAGCGTTATCGGTCTATTCTTTTCTATGTCTATTATCAAACCAATATTCAGAGCGACGATTCTCCTAATAAGGAGACCGAAACGAACAGTGACTAGACTACTTCGGTTGGATTGATGCATTGAAATAATATACGTATAAATACACTGTAAAATTGAATTGTCGAAAAGATATATAGGCCTACAGGGTGGTCCGCAAATGGGCGTACCCCTAATTGATGTATTCTGACGGTTTTAGGTTTTACCAATATTTGTTTGGTAACATTGCTTGGCATTGTCTGGCAACAATGCTATCCACATTCATTTGTTTTCTGCTGTGACTCGATGATAGAGCGTTCACTTCTGGTGAATGGGATCCAGGATTCAAACTCTGCTCCCACCAATTGAACTTTGTGGTTGACAAACACCGTGTGCGTGGGTTTCGTCGGGGTTCTTCCATTTCCTCCCACTTCATTCCACCATTTCATTCATTCCTCATCATCACCGTCTCCTTTAGCCTAGCCGGCATAACCTGGGACGTAAAATTCAAACATTTCATTTCATTCGTTTTCTGGTGTTTTCTGCTTGGTAACAGGTGTTTGCAGTGAAGTTGAAGTAATCAACAATGTGTGATCAAAATCCATGTAGCACTGAACAAAGATTAGTTGTTGCGGTTTGGCTTCACGAAAGGCGTTACACAGGTGATACCATGGAAACTTTTAAAGCGAAATTTACAGACCGCTTTGGTATTAATCCACCAAGAAAAGCAACAATGTTGGGGTGGGAAAAACATGCATTTGCTGCGGACAGTATGGATTGGAAGAGGTTGTGCATCTTTACCAGCTCCCTTTGCCTGGCCTCCAAGAAGTCTCAATCACATGACACCAGAAAATGATCTCTGGGGTTTCATAAAGCAATAAGTAAGAGACACTCGCTACCACACAATGCAGGAATTACGAGCAGCTGTGGAACACGCCTTTACCCTCGTGACTCCGGAGTATCTCCGCAAAACATCTGCGAGAACTTGGCGCATAATTCAGCTGTGTTACGACATGGATGGTGATCATACCGATATTTATGACTCTTAAGACTTTAAAGTAACTGTGTACAGACATTCTAACATAAGTAACACTATACGGTTGAAACTAAAGGGGAGTACGCTTACTTCCGGACCACCCTGTACTATCTAAATTATACTATACTTATTATTGCACTATTATACGAAGTGATATATTCAGCTCTGGCTGCTTTCCTCCTAAGATTTCCTCAGTTTGGTCTGTCCCCTGGGACAGATTTTGGACGAGAATAAAACAGGCGAATGAATCTCTTCTCCATCACAGAAAATTATTTGTAGGTTACAAATATTTCATAAATACCGAATTCAGTCAATATATAGTGTGTCCTATAATTTTCCAGACTAGAACCAGAAAATTGGAACCACATACGCAAAAAGGGAAATATATCATCAAAAATATATTTCTTAGGGTTCAACATAATGAAGGATATACTTGTACAACTTTTCAAAACATCTTTAAACACCCTTGACGTTGGAAGTCTTTGAATGTAAACTAGGTTAATTTTAATTTCGTGGAATGGAAGTAGTCAAGAGGAGAAAGATAGGAAAATATGTAGGGAAGGTTATCAAAAGTGATGGACAGGCACATGCGGTTGATTTGGCGCATTTTATTAATGGACACACGTACTAATTTGTCGGTATTATGGATGGAACTGTTCAATTTGTGCCCATAGATACTTCAAGATTTCAAGATAGAATTCCTGTTGATCATCTGTACATTTGGATGAATTTTTTTATGATTTATACCTATAGAATCAAGGAATGTGAGGAGCATCTTTTTGATATGGGACCTCTGCAGTTGAATCTTTTCGTTTTCGGTGATTCTTGGCTCTTTCACACCGAATTTCGGCACTTCTCTACACATTGAAAACACAATGTTTCATCACGGCTCACAATAGATTCTGCAGTACAATTATGCAAAAATCAGTATTTAGATGGTTCCCCTATTTTACTTCATTTCCAACATTGTGATCTAGATTGGTATCGCTTGTGTCATTTAACTGTTTTCAAGTATCCTTTCCTAACATTCATATTTATATGTAAGAAAGGAAAAGCATAAGGATAATTTGAAAATCATTTTTGCAGATCTTGCAGTAAGTATATGCACTACATCAGTTCTTAAAATTATAGCTTAAGTACAAGGAAATAACAAATCTCCAGTAAATTGATGTTACAATGATTGATTACATTACCCAAGAAAAAGAAAGCAAAGAATTGCAGTGATCACAGAACCACTAGCAGAGCTCCGTAGCTAAACGGTTAGCATGTGGGACCCAGGTGAGACCCAGGTTCGATTCCCGGTGGGAGATCATACGGTTCGGATTCTACGTTTATCAGTAGGTCCTGTCTCATATAACCTCGCTGCTGAAAGGGACGTTAAGTCAAAATCAAGTCAATTCACGGAACAATTAGAATTATTTCCCACACTGGAAAGGTAATTGTGGGTATACTGAACAGGCTGCTGGAAAGTAAGGTAGAAGAGATATTGAAGGAAGATCAATTTGGATTCCAGAAGGGAAATGCGCGAAAAATGCCATTGGGATGATGAGAGTTATCTCAGAACAAGTTCTTGACGTAAACGAAGCGTTGTGATTGTGCTTCATAGACTAGTGATGAGCGCAAGAGTCTTGGTCTTGCAGTTTTTGCAAGAATCTTGCATGCAAGACCAATACCAAGACCAGGTATTCCTATGCAAGACCCAGACCAAGACCAAGACCAAGACCATACCTGCAAGACCAAGACCAAGACCAAGACTCTTGCGCAAGAGTCTTGCACAAGTACCGCCACTACTTGAATTTTTTTTATAATGTAAAAAAAGGAGATGGATGTTTTGGCTTCAGTAAAAATGCTGCTGGAGTGAATGTGTTTCCAGTAGTTTTATGCAATCCGTGTGAGTCGATCAGTATGTCGTTTTCTGAATCGGTTATTTACGTTTTCTGTAGATATTACTCGTTTTCAAGCCATAACGGTGTCATCTCGCCCCATGTGAGCTTTTTTGTGAACAAGCACCGTGTGCGTGGATTTTCTAGGTATTTTTTCGTTTCCTCCTATTTTTTCGTTCCACCATTTCAATCATTTCTCATCATTACTGTCTCCTTTGTTTAACGCCTGTGTTTAACGCCTTGGTGCACAATCGTGGGACGTTAAATTAGATACTTCATTTCATTTCAAAGCATATTAGTGGTGTTCTTTTTCCAAAACTAAAGAGATTTGTATTATTGAACATAGGTAATTTCGTACACCATAGGTCTCGACTACATGGTTTGGCCTTGGCTACGACACTCATGCATCCGTTGGAAATTTTCAATGCGTGCTCTTAAAACTAATATCGAAATAACATTTTCATGACATTGACAAAGACTTAGTGCATGTGACCGCAAGTTTGATTTCATGGGCGGATGCTTATACATTGAATAATTGTTTATTAATATAACTTTTAGCCTCCTTAGGTATACGGCACATCGGGGATTAAACGATATAACATTATACTACAACAAATTTATATTGTAAAATTGAAAGTGACTATTTTTGTGAGTCCTAATCTCTTGACCCAACCGACCGATCTCGATCAAATTTTCAACATAGATGAGGTTTGGGCCTGGGAGTGTTTTCGTTATTTCACTTTGACAGTAAAACTTAGGGGAGAGGAAGGGGGAAAAACTTAATAACTCTTGAACCAAACGACCAATCTCGATCAAATTTTCAACATAGATGATGTTCAAGCCTGGAATGTTATCTGTCAGTTCACTTCGACGGAGCAATGTAGGGGAGGAGGAGGAGGAGGGAGAGATGTACAAAAGTCAATACAAATTAAAATAACAATGACTAACTTTGTGACTTAACAACTCTTAAACCGATCTCAATCAAACTTTTAACATGTATGAGGTTCGATCCTGGAAAGTTTTTTTTTTTTTTTTTTTTTTTTTTTAGAATTTGCTTCACCTTGATGGTAGAACCTAGGGGAGGAGGAAGGGAGGAATATATATAGAAAATAAATAAAACTTAATAACTTTTGAAACACCCAACCGATCTTGATCAAATTTTCAATATAGATTAAGTTCAGGGCTGGAGCGATTTTTATCAGTTTACTTTTGATGATACAACGTAGGGGAGGTGGAGGAGGGATATATATATATATATATATATATATATATATATATATATATATATATATATATATATATATATATATATAATATGTAAAAATAAAAATATAAGTGCCGTCTTTGTGACTTCATCACTTTTGAACCAGCCAATTAATCTCAATCAAATTTTCAACATAGATGAGGTTCTGACTTTTTTTTTTTTATCAAATCACTTTGACGGTAGAACTTAGGGTAAAAGGTGGGGATGGAAAATGTACAAAAATAATTTAATAACTCTTGAACCACCCGACCGAACTCGGTCTCATTTTCAACATAGATGAGGATCGGGCCTGAAATGGTTTCTGTCATATCACTTTGACGGTGCTGTTTAGAGGAGGGGAATGAAAGATATTTAAAAATAATCGAAAATGACCGATTTTAAAATGGAGTCTGTAGTTTTAGGGGTCGCTAAGATAAACAGTGACACTTCCGATGCTATTTAAATCCAAGTTCAGCCAGTAACTTTGGCGGAAGGAAGATAATATATAAAAACGATCGAAAATGACGAATATTATTGTCGAAGCCATAGTTTTCCAGTTCGCTGAGTTGAATACTGACACTTTCGATACAGCTTACGACCAAATTCAGCCTCGTAACTTGGGGAGGAGGAGTCAAATATAAAAATAATCGAAAATTGACCGATATCAGAGAGCGCTTTACTACTAATAAAAAGTGACTGACTAACGAAATAGATTATTATTTTTTTTTTAAGTTTAACCGAACGAAGTGGGTAATTGATGCTAGTAATCCATATTCACAAGTGGGACTTCAAATAACTTGGAGTTTGATGCCGTTACTTTCTATTTCCAATACAGATCAAAATATTTATATAGATTAAATTTACACAAAAGACATAGACAGTTGAATCGTTTTCAGTTTTCACTCAAATTATTCTAAAATATTAAGAGGTTTGATAATAATTATTATTATTTTAATTTTCTCTTTCTCTTTTTTAGTCAATATTGCTAAATATATCATCATCTTCATAATAGCTATTCTGTCTTATTGGCAGGTTACTTACTGCAACTGAGAAGCTTCGACGTTCGGTGGTCCTCAGCTAGTCTCTTCTTGACGTAGAAATTTTCTGTTTTTATACCTTCCTTCAACTAGTCTCCTTCGTTCCCTCCCTCTCTTTCTTTTCACAATACCCTCCAGCACGTCCCTCATAATACAGTTCTTCCTCAGCCAACATCCTAACCGTTTCCTTTTCCTTCTCTTAACAATATATAATATTCTTTTTTCCCCTACTGCTAATTTCTTTTTATCACCTTCTCATTCGTTATCCGTTCAACACAGCTAATTCTCTCTTTTTTTTTCTCCATGCCCATGTATCGAAAGCCTGCAATTTTTTCATCACTTTTGCGTAATGTCAAGTTTCTGCCCATAGAGTACATATTGGAATCTGTAAAACAAAACCCCAATATTTCATTGGAAGTTTGATTAATACAAGCTAATCGTGGTTAAAAAGAAAAATCTGACGCCTTTAGAGTGGAAAAATAATTTTGCAATTCATGGTATTTCAATAATCTGTGCCGTCTTGACTTTCATGTGTCTCAGGGATAGCATCCCTAGTTTGGGAACCAGGGGAGTGTTGGATCTGTTAAAAAATATAAACAGATTACGAAACGTTGTGATTTAGGCATATCTTACAAAAAGTGAAGCGTGGGAAGGTAATCACCTATGTTGTACACTATCATGATACTTACACAAACTTAAATTATATTACGTTTAGAAACACGTATTATATTTCCGTCACTATTGGCGCATTGTAGAGTTTATTATCCCTTATATCCATAGTAAAACTTACCTAGGAAAAGCTTGAGATTTCTTAAATGCAACACTTGCAAGACTCTTGCATGAAAGACCAAGACCAAGACCAAGACTGGGTGTGCAAGAACAAGACCAAGACCAAGACTAAGGGTTCCAGTGCAAGACCAAGACCAAGACTGGATGTGCAAGAACAAGACCAAGACCAAGACCACCCCGGTCTTCGTCTTGGTCTTGCATTTGCTCATCACTATCATAGACTGGCCAAAAGCTTTCGACAGGGTGAATTGGACTAAACTTCTGCAAATACTCAAAGCAATTGGGGTCAACCGGAGAAACCGACGACTCATTCGCAATCTGCACATAGAACAATAAGTAAGGTTGCGCCTGTATGAAGGAGAAACCGATAAGCGTGAAGATTGTAAGAGGAGTTAGATAAGGATGTAGTATATCGCCCCAATTATTCAACATATACATAATGAAAGGTACTTTAATGAGAATTGGGGACTTCAAGATTGAAGGGCATATCATTAACAAGAGCCAGTTATTATAGATGATACGGTTATTATAGCTAGAATCGAAGAATGACTAAAGAAGATGATTGACCAAATAGTTGACACTGGAAAACTACATAGAAATCAATATGGAAAAATCTAAAGTCATGAGAATATCACTTGGAAAGGCGCTCTTACTGGTCAGAATAGAACAAAGAGTAATTAAAGAGGTCGATCATTTCAAATATCTGGAAAGAATTTTAACGAGAGACGCTTACTGCATCAAAGAGATCAGGTCAAGAATTGAAATAGCCAAAGAAACATTGAACAGTTAAAGATCATTCTTAACTAGCAGTTTTAGTTATTGGACTAAAGAAGAAGTTGGGCAAGTGCTATATATATATATATGTAGGATTGGACTTATGGTTCAGAGAATTGGATATTACGTAAGCTAGAGAAGAGATATTTAGAGAGCTTCGAAATTTGGTGTTGGAGAAAGATGGAGAAGATAAAATGGACAGAAAGAGTAACAAACGAAGACGTTTCAAAACGGCAAGAAGAGAAAAGGACACTAGAAAACGGCTGGAAAAGAATGCAGAAAATCCTCTCACGTCATCGGTCAAGTGTGCTCATGTCATCTGTTTAAAATTAAATCATCAGGTGTGAACGATTGTGAATGTTGTTCGATTTCAGAATTTGCTGATTAGATTTATCGTACAGTAAGTAGGAGAACCAATATTTTTGAAGTATTACTATACCAATTTTGCACCGTTCTACATTAAATGCTGAGTTTGTGTTATAACTCGAAAGAAGAAATAATATAAGAATAAAAACAGATTAAAACCTTTGCTCGCTAGTTGATGTGGTAGGCAGCACCACCAGATCGCCTCCTCTCTTCTTAAATACCTTTGGAGAATTTCTCAACTTTCCCGGCAGGTGGCAGCACAGAGATCGGGCAAGGGGTTATATAATATCAAGAGAGAATGAGAGCTTCCTTCTTTTTCCGGCAACCACTCCTACTATACAGGAGCATCGGCTGCACCGAAAAAATACCTGATGGGGTTAGGATCACTAGAGGGTATACTAAGAAGACAGTGATGGAAATTACTGCATAAGGACTTTTGTTCAGTGTTACAATGAATAGACCACAAGAATGAAGAAGTGGATACCTTACCAACAAGCCTAGCCTCTCTTGTGTTTCTTACGGTGTCAGCGAGGACCAAGTATTGAATACGTACTTGCGAGCATAACACAATTAGGACACTTAGAGGATTGACGAAAGTTTTCACTTTCGGAGGGCGCTTGCTTTTTGAACCTCATTCATCTTCATCATCTTTTCTTTCTTTTTCATCTTCGTTTGGGCTTCGGCCCTAGACTTCTTCATCACGATGACGGACTCTGGCACCACAAACGGTCAAGCGCTCCCTGGTCGTCACTTAGGACTACCACCAATCATTCCGACGAATCCAAGCACTTCGTGCGAAATAACTACATCTATCGGATCTCGCAGCAGGACTCTCCATTTTTCTTGGGGAAGTCAACCGATAGGCAGCACATCTAGAGATAGGCATCCTTCTACTGAATCCACACAATCTGCTAAACGTGTTCGATTAAGGTCCCCTATTACATCAATGGATATTGCGAGCAATCCACAGCATACTAATATGACTACCGGGCCTACTGATCAGTCTTTATCACGTTCAACTTTCGATCCTGTCTATCATTTTCTACTCACGGATTATGACTCTAAATTCACAAATTCCAAAATGATATTCTTACAATTCATGAAATACGTTCCTAGGGTACGGGATACTCTAATCCAAATCGTTTCTACTAGGAATGGCTACATCCTGAAATCCAAAGATCCAAATTTTGGAATTACCATACGGAACAAAGCTTCCTACGAAATTTTCGGGAAAAACGCTAAACTCACAAAATTGGCAGATAAACGTCAGAAGCAGCCTCCACCACCGCGACAGCCATCTTTTCTATCTGTTGTCATTCGAGGTGTCTCACCCGAACTGACAGATGCAGAAATACTCGAGGAACTAGCGCAAGAAGGGATATCAGTCGATAAATGTCTGCGGATTCGAAATAATAATGGTCCTACATACATGGTCCGCGTTCTCTGTAAGCGTCAGGATACTATCGACTACTTATTACGAAATGGTGCGCCGATCTATAAGAAAATCCACAGGGTTGAACCATCCAAAACTCAAGGACCATTACCAATTCGTTGTGAAAAATGTCAGGTTTACAACGATCATACTACCGCTAACTCTTCAAATCCCTCTAAATGCGGATACTGCTCAGGGCTGCACGAAACCAAAGCGTGTCCCAATCTCCAAGGACCGCCGAAATGCAATACTTGCAGTTGGATTCATCCTACCTACAGTTATCGATGCAAAGCCAAACCAGCACCAACTCCTGAGCATCCAGAACTAACGGTACCACTAAAAACGGCCGATAAAGCAACTCAACCGACTCAATCCATATTACCTCCGCTAACCGTTGAAGATCTCCTCCGATATATCAGCTTGGTGTTACAAAATATATTTCCATTTCAACGGGCTCATGTCTTACATCATATAATCTCTGCCGCAAAATCCATATTTCACATCAATCTCCATGCAACGTATTCCAATAATTATGTTCACTTTCACATTGGGCCTCTGGAAACTGCTGTTTAAAACCATGCATGTGCTACTCTGCATTATGGGGATTACTTTCCTGTTCGTCAATATTCGCTCATTTTCACAACATAAGCTGTTATTCGAAACATTATTATATGAGGAGCATATTAATGCATTTGCATTTAACGAAACCGCCTTAAGACCGAACGTGTTAGCCCATATTTCTGGTTACCAACTACAGCGCCATGATTATCCCGATCATATGGCACGTGCTCAAGGAGGGGTTGCAATAGGTTATTCTCCCAAATATCCAGTAAGAGCATATACTCCTCAAGTTTTTGCAGATCTCCCGGAATACTTACTTTACTCTATATACTTTCCATCATTAATAGTTAATTTTAGCACAATCTATATTCGACCACGCCAACCCATACCATTACAGTATTTTGAATATATAGCCAATAACTTTCGTAATATTATTATCATGGCGGATATCAATATCCATAGTCGTAGTGCTCGTGAAAAGGCAAATTTTCAGGAGTTCTTAACTGACAATCTCCAGCTGCATCTTCATGTCCTTCCTACTCACACCAGACCAATCAGTCAGACTACACCAGATGTCGTAATTACATCTATAAATCTTATTAACGACTGTCAGCTTGAAGTTCTCGATTCCATCGGAAGCGATCATCATCCAGTTAAATTAATATTAACTCGAGGACAACCGCCACGACGGGAAATTGCACCGCGACGTGTTCCTAGATTTGACAAAGCGAATTGGCCTCGTTTTCGGCAAGACATCGAACACACTCTTTCAAGTGTAGCAGCTCCAGCTACAGAACCTGAGTTGGCTTCGTGTCTTACTACTCTCACTGAAGCAATACGAACCAGTGCTCATAATAACATTCCAACTGTTCAAGTGACTCTTCACAAGCCAAAATTACCACCAACGTATGTCACTCTCATACATAAGGCTCGCCAACATCTCCGTGAATACCATCGAACAGGGAATGATGTCTATCTTCATCAGCATCGCCAATGGCAACGAACGGTTCGTAATTATCTTGCTGCATATAAACGTCGCAGTTGGATTAAGACTTGTAATACCTTATCTGAGGAAGCACACCCATCACGCTATTGGAAGAGGTTTAATCAACTAACTGGCAAGAATACGAAAACAACTTATCCTCTAATTTCAGATGGCACCCCTCTTTTCTCAGACCAAGAGAAAGCTAACGCTTTTGCTAGTCAGCTACAGACAGTTTTTACTCCAACAGCTGCCTCTAAGATCTCTGAACGGACAGACATCTCTTACATTCCTGCTTTACAACCTTCTGCAGATCACGTCATTGATCTGGAACATCCACTCACCGCACCGATTACTACAGATGAAATTCACATTGCTCTCAGGCGGAAAAAGAACACAGCCCCTGGGGTTGATAACATTTGCTATCGACATATTAAAGAAGCCCCGCAACCACTTCTACTACTACTGGTGGCTATATACAACTTCATTCTCAGAACTGGTTTCTATCCCTCAGACTGGAAAGTATCAAAAATTTGCATGTTCCATAAACCGAACAAGCCTGTACACTCCGTTTCCTCTTACAGACCAATTCAACTGACATCAGTATTCAGTAAACTTTTTGAGAAAATTCTTGTCTGCCGTCTTCATAAGTACCTTGAGACAACTACTCTACTACCCATCCATCAAGCAGGCTTTCGGCCTAACTTCTCCATAAATGACCAGTTACTTCGCCTCAGCACCATAATCACTAACCAGTATAATAAAGCCTTCCCTTCTTGCCTCATTCTTATGGACTTAGAAAAGGCTTTTGATAAAGTTTGGCATTACGGCTTAATCAAAAAATTACAATCATTCAATTTTCCACTTTGCTATTTGAGGATAGTATATTCTTTCCTTACAAATCGCATTGCTTATGTTACAGTCGGAAATGCTCTATCTTGGCCTATCTTTCCGCTTACTGGGGTTCCTCAGGGTTCGGCTCTCAGCCCTTTATTGTATATCCTATACGCTTCTGATATCCCTGCAGTTCCACGCAATGTTTTTACTTTTCAATACGCAGACGACACAGCTTTTCTTGCTCTTGGTAAAACTATCCAACAACTTAATATTCTTTTACAAAGAACTCTCGATAATTACATCAAGTGGTGCAAGAGATGGCATTTAACCATTAATACAGAAAAGACTCAAGCAATCATATTCTTGCCTCCAAACAGACGTTCCCTCGTTTACAGAAATCCGAATCTTTTGCAAGTAACTGTTGATGGATACCGTGTACGCCCTACCCCTACTGCTACCTACCTAGGCGTGGTTTTCGACTCAAAACTCACTTGGAATGCTCACCTGAAAAAGCTAACAGCTAAGGCTAACATGAGGTTAAATCTATTGCGCCGTCTCACAGGCACGACTTGGGGTCTGAAAGCTGAAGTGATACTTCACACCTATAAGGCATTCCTCCGACCCATCCTCACTTTTGGACACACCGCCTGGAGCAATGCTTCTGCGTCATATTACGAAAAACTCTGCATTTTCGAGCGACATGCTATTCGGCTGGCTTATCGTATTAAGCTTCCTTACCCTACATGGCTGACATATGAGTATATCGATTTTTCAAAAATCACGAAACATCTCTCAGAACTACGACTAAAGTATATCACTTCACGTATACAAACAGGTCATCCGCTATTCTTGGATATCCTGCAGGCTGATGCTCTTACTGACGCTACATTTCGGTACAAACATTCACCGTTAAACATCTTAGTATCTCTGTTTGTCCAAAATACACATCTGACTGCTGACGAACGGGAAATATATGACATTTACTTCATTAATGATCATCTTCCTCATATTTTTCCATATTAGCACTGAAATTCTCACTATTAACAAGGGCTTCCCCCTGTCCTCATCAGTCCCGAGTCGCCCCAGGACAGAAGATTTAACACTGCATCTGTCTTGCTAATTTAACTATGTCTGTGTTGTCTTTGCACTTCATCTCATACCTCATCATCATTGCTCTAAGTTCTATTACATTTGTGATACATTTTTTTTCTATCATATTTATACTTTAGCACTTCGTATATCTATTTGCACATATGTGTTCTACTTTTGATTTATTATTATTATTATTATTTATCAGTAACACCTAGTTTAGTATGCTCACTTTTTCCTCATGTTTATATAACTGCACTTTGACCATCTCACAGTGTTAACAATCAATGTAAATCTAAAGGCATCTATGCCAAAGAGAGGGCGTAACCCTCTAATGGCTGGGAGTAGGAGTATTCACCCTGACCAAATCAGTAAATAATTGATGAATAAAGGATTATCCACCTCACTTATAACCCTATTCCCTTACCTCTAAGAAAAAAAAAATGAAGAAGTGCGCCTGGCGTAACGGTCCTTATGTATTTGGATTTTTTTCCCTTACCTGTACAGTCTCAATCAGTGTCATCTGTATATAATTTTTTTAAATATATGAAACCTCTTCTTATTAGTTTTTGATTATTAATTCCATAAACGAAACCACCTGTGTCAGTCCATGTGCCATATGCGCAATCAAGATAAGTGTACCCTCGAGCGCAAATGCGACGGTGACATTGTAGTGACTAGTGTGCATGTCTTTGGTAAACGAGGTCTCGGGTTCGATTCTTGGTATGAAAGAATTAAACGCATTACGATGATTCAGATCCACATTCAACTGTAAGTTAATATAGCCTCGAAGCTGAAAAGGAATCTAAACTTCAAAAAAGAAACGTAAATAAGAGAATGAAATGGAATTATATTGAAAAAAGAAAACGAAAGGAAGAAGAGGGGCTGAAGTAGGAAGACTTCTTATCGTTGGAAGCTGTTTTTTTCAGCAACTAAAACGTTCCAAGTATATTGGTAAAGATAATATCATTTCTAATACAAAATACAAATTTCTTTCCCGATTTGTTCTGAATACTGTGTGATAAGAATAAAATCTAAAAATATTGAAATGTCTATTATATTCCCATGAGATAGCAGGTGAAGTATTTTTCGCTTTTAGTAAAATTTCTCTCCTGCACAATGGATTCAAACGTACAAATTGCTTCTGTATTTGCACTAAAAATATTGAAATGTCTATTATATTCCCATGAGATGACAGGTGAAGTATTTTTCGCTTTTAGTAAAATTTCTCTCCTGCACAATGGATTCAAACGTAGAAATTGCTTCTGTATTTGCAGAGAAACAACCACATGGTATTGTTTCTCTTTCAGAAATGGGCAAATTTTCAATTGTGCCAACTTCTGCAATTTTATGAGTTTCTTGTAGGTTTTTGAGGTTAATTCTCTGACAAATGGTCCTTCTTAATGGTCCTTCTTAATGGTTTATTCTTAATGGTCCTTCTGTTTTCTTTTTGGCGAGGTTCTGAACCAGGACCTTATAAACTAACTGATCTTTTCAGCAATTCAACTTTATTAGTATCCACAACTTAAGAAACTCGAAGACACACTCGGTACCCAGCGACGGATTCAGGAAGGATCTCTAGCGCCGGGTGGTGGGTTGTTACTGCTCCTTAGAGCTAATTTTAAGAGTTCCAATCTCTGGGATGGATTTTATTTATATACAAAATAAGAAATCTTCCTCTTCTGAGGGGGGAGGGGGGGCGATCGCCTCCCTGTATCGGCCTCTGCTCGGACCTGCATTTCGAAAATACTTAATATTGTATGTACTCTATTTATAGAAAGCCATTTTCTAATTTCATCATCACGCCACAGCTGGCTTGTAAATTGGAATCGAAAAGCACAGTTTTTATTTCGTTACTTGTATGCAGAAGGAAATAAGAAAATGTGCTGTTGAGGGTTTTCTTCTGCTGTTACGGAGAGAGATGAATAGGAAAATGCTTCACATCTAGTAATCATTGAAACTGATATTAAAGTGACCATCAACTACAAAATAAATCTCGCGTCACTTATTTCGCTCTCGTTATCGATTTGTGTTTGTTTGTGTGTGTGTGTGTGTCTGAAATTGTTATCTACCTTTCCCCTTCTTTCTTTTGTTCCGCGACGTGAGCCGTTATGTTCCGAAAATCCTCAATATATAGTTCGTACGATAGAGGTAGAAGCGTTATTGGTCTATTCTTTTCTATCTCTACTATCAAACCAACATTCAGAGCGACGATTCTCCTAATAAGGAGACCCAAGCGAACAGTGACTAGACTATTCTTAGGTTGGATTGATGCATTGAAATAATATACGTATAAATACACTGTAAAGTTGAATTGTCGAAAAGATATATAGGCCTACAGGGTGGTCCGCAAATGGGCGTGCCCCTAATTGATGTATTCTGACGGTTTTAGGTTTTACCCATATTTGTTTGGTAACATTGCTTGGCATTGTCTGGCAACATTGCTATTCACATTCATTTGTTTTCTGCGGTTACTCGATGGTAGAGCGTTCACTTCTGGTGAATGGGATCCAGGATTCAAACTCTGCTCCCACAAAATGAACTTTGTGGTTGACAAACACCGTGTGCGTGGGTTTCGTCGGGGTTCTTTCATTTCCTCCCACTTACTTCATTCCACCATTTCATTCATTCCTCATCATCACCGTCTCCTTTAGCCTAGCCGGCATAACCGTGGGACGTAAAACTCAAACATTTCATTTCATTTGTTTTCTGGTGTTTTCTGCTTGGTAACAGGTGTTTGCAGTGAAGTTGGAGTGATCAACAATGTCTGATCAAAATCCATGTAGCACTGAACAAAGATTAGTTGTTGCGGTTTGGCTTCACGAAAGGCGTTACACAGGTGATACCATGGAAAGTTTTAAAGCGAAATTTACAGACCTCTTTGGTATTAATCCACCAAGAAAAGCAACAATGTTGGGGTGGGAAAAACATACATTTGCTACGGACAGTATGGATTGGAAGAGGTTGTGCATCTTTACCAGCTTCCTTTGCCTGGCCTCCAAGAAGTCTCAATCAAATGACACCAGAAAATAATCTCTGGGGTTTCATAAAGCAATAAGTAAGAAACACTCGCTATCACACAATGCAGGAATTACGAGCAGCTGTGGAACACGCCTTTACCCTCGTGACTCCGGAGTATCTCCGCAAAACATCTGCGAAAACTTGGCGCATAATTCAACTGTGTTACGACATGGATGGTGATCATACCGATATTTATGACTCTTAAGACTTTAAAGTAACTGTGTACAGACATTCTACCATAAGTAACACTATACGGTTGAAACTAAAGGGGAGTACGCTTACTTCCGGACCACCCTGTACTATCTAAATTATACTATACTTACTACTATACTATTATACGAAGTGATATATTCAGTTCTGGCTGCTTTCCTCCTAAGATTTCCTCAGTTTGGTCTATCCCCTGGGACAGATTTTGGACGAGAATAAAACAGGCGAATGAATCTCTTCTCCATCACAGAAAATTATTTGTAGGTTACAAATATTTCATAAATACCGAATTCAGTCAATATATAGTGTGTCCTATAATTTTCCAGACTAGAACCAGAAAATTGGAACCACATACGCAAAAAGGGAAATATATTATCAAAAATATATTTCTTAGGGTTCAACATAATGAAGGTAATACTCGTACAACTTTTCAAAACATCTTTAAACACCCTTGACGCTGAAACTCTTTGAATGTTCTCAACAAAATCAAACTAGGTTAATTTCATTTTCGTGGAATGGAAGTACTCAAGAGGAGAAAGATAGGAAAATATGTAGGGAAGGTTATCAAAAGTGATGGACAGGCACATACGGGTGATTTGGCGCATTGTATTAATGGACACACGTACTAATTTGTCGGTATTATGGATGGAAGTGTTCAATTTGTGCCCATAGATACTTCAAGATTTCAAGATAGAATTCCTGTTGATCGTCTGTACATTTGGAACAATTTTTTATGATTTATACCTATAGAATCAAAGAATGTGAGGAGCATCTTTTTGATATGGGACTTCTGCAGGTGACTCTTTTCGTTTTGGGGATTCTTGGCTCTTTCACACCGAATTTCGGCACTTCTCTACACATTGAAAACACAATGTTTCATCACGGCTCACAGTAGATTCTGCACTACTGTTACGCAAAAGTCAGTATTTAGATGTTTCCCCTATTTTACTTCATTTCCAACATTGTGATCTAGATTGGTATCGCTTGTATCACTTAACTGTTTTCAAGTATCCTTCCCTAACATTCAAATTTATATGTAAGACAAGAAAAGCATAAGGATAATTTGAAAATTATTCTTGCAGATCTTGCAGTAAGTATATGCACTACATCAGTTCTTAAAATTATACCTTATGCACAAACAAATAAGATAAAAAAAATAAAAAAAAACTAATATCAGCAGGGATCCCAGCAGTGAGGGAACCGATTGGATGCAGCCGATCTGACAGAAAAAGACCCGATGGTATGACATTAGTACCTTGAAAGAAAGGAAAGGCAATGATTTGGGACTTCACATGTTCAGACACCTATGCTCCCTCCAACCTACAATATGCCTCAGTACAAGCTGGACTCCTAGCTGCTCGAAGAGCAAAAGAAAATGGAATAAATATAGCAATCTACTCGATAATTATTGCTTAGTCGCAATAGCAATTGAGTCTAGCGGTTCTTGGGAAGAAGGAGGTTTCAAATTTATAAAAGAAATCGGCCACCGGCTATCGATTAAATCAGGAAATAATCGAGCAAAAAGTTTCCTGATTCAACGCATAAGGATGGCCATTCAACGTGGGAACGTGTCGGCTATAATGGGAATGTTACCCACTAGTAAAGAGCTAGAAGAAGTCTTACATCTGTAATTGCGAAGAAGGGAGGTGGTGCATCAATTTATGTAGCAACTGAGCAAGGAGTATGGAGAGACAGATAACAGTCCATAAGTTTATATAAAAAATTACGGCATGAATGATGTACCGTACGTCAAGACAGTGACATAACATGACAGGTTGGAGCCTTTGAAAGCAGAAGATTTAGTATTACCTGCAAAAATCATGGGAACAAAGTACCGAAGAATAGATATTTACTGTTTCATTTGAAATTTTCATTATAACACTTTTTTTTTTAATAATCATTGTTATTTTACAATTCTTATGTAATTACTTATGGTTGTATCTAATATATGTATATATATTCAAATATCTTAAGGCACACACATACGAAGTTAACATTACCTATTGTAAACTTATGCCAATTATGGTAATTAAAGAACAAACGCCGTTAAAATATGATACCGTAAATAAAAACAAATACAACAAATAAGAAATCTCCAGTAAATTGATGTTACAATGATTGATTACATTACCCAAGAAAAAGAAAGCAAAGAATTGCAGTGATCACAGAACCACTAGCAGAGCTCCGTAGCTAAACGGTTAGCATGTGGGACCCAGGTGAGACCCAGGTTCGATTCCCGGTGGGAGATCATACGGTTCGGATTCTACGTTAATCAGTAGGTCCTGTCTCATATAGCCTCGCTGCTGAAAGGGACGTTAAGTCGAAATCAACTCAAATCATGGAACCATTACAATTATTTCCCATACTGGAAAGGTAATTGTGGGCATACTGAACAGGCTGCTGGAAAGTAAGGTAGAAGAGATATTGAAGGAAGATCAATTTGGATTCCAGAAGGGAAATGCGCGAAAAATGCCATTGGGATGATGAGAGTTATCTCAGAACAAGTTCTTGACGTAAACGAAGCGTTGTGATTGTGCTTCATAGACTTGCAAAAAGCTTTCGGCAGGGTGAATTGGACTAAACTTCTGCAAATACTCAAAGCAATTGGGGTCAACCGGAGAAACCGACGACTCATTCGCAATCTACACATAGGACAATGAGTAAGGTTGCGTTTGTATGAAGGAGAAACCGATAAGGGTGTAGATTGCAAGAGGAGTCAGATAAGGATTGTAGTATATCGCCCCAATTATTCAACATATACATAGTGAAGGAAGCATTAATGAGAATTGGAGACTTCAAGATTGAAGGGCATATCATTAACAAGAGCCAGTTATTATAGATGATACGGTTATTATAGCTAGAATCGAAGAATGACTACAGAAGATGATTGGCCAAATAGTTGACACTGGAAAACTACATGGAAATCAATATGGAAAAATCTAAAGTCATGAGAATATCACTTGGAAATGCGCTCTTACGGGTCAGAATAGAACAAAGAGTAATTAAAGAGGTCGATCATTTTAAATATCTGGAAAGAATTTTGACGAGAGACGCTTACTGCATCAAAGAGATCAGGTCAAGAATTGAAATAGCCAAAGAAACATTGAACAGTTAAAGATCATTCTTAACTAGCAGTTTTAGTTATTGGACTAAAGAAGAAGTTGGGCAAGTGCTATATATATATATATGTAGCATTGGACTTATAGTTCAGAGAATTGGATATTACGTAAGCTAGAAAAGAGATATTTAGAGAGCTTCGAAATTTGGTGGTAGAGAAAGATGGAGAAGATAAAATGGACAGAAAGAGTAACAAACGAAGACGTTTCAAAACGGCAAGAAGAGAAAAGGACACTAGAAAACGGCTGGAAAAGAATGCAGGAAATCCTCTCACGTCATCGGTCAAGTGTGCTCATGTCATCTGTTTAAAATTAAATCATCAGGTGTGAACGATTGTGAATGTTGTTCGATTTCAGAATTTGCTGATTAGATTTATCGTACAGTAAGTAGGAGAACCAATTTTGCACCGTTCTACATTAAATGCTGAGTTTGTGTTATAACTCGAAAGAAGAAATAATATAAGAATAAAAACAGATTAAAACCTTTGCTCGCTAGTTGATGTGGTAGGCAGCACCACCAGATCGCCTCCTCTCTTCTTAAATACCTTTGGAGAATTTCTCAACTTTCCCGGCAGGTGGCAGCACAGAGATCGGCCAAGGGGTTATATAATATCAAGAGAGAATGAGAGCTTCCTTCTTTTTCCGGCAACCACTCCTACTATACAGGAGCATCGGCTGCACCGAAAAAATACCTGATGGGGTTAGGATCACTAGAGGGTATACTAAGAAGACAGTGATGGAAATTACTGCATAAGGACTTTTGTTCAGTGTTACAATGAATAGACCACAAGAATGAAGAAGAGCGCCTGGCGTAACGGGCCTTACGTATGTTAAGTATTTGGCTTTTTTCCCTTACCTGTACAGTCTCAATCAGTGTTATCTATATATAATTTTTCAAAATATATGAAAACTTTTCTTATTAGTTTTTGATTATTAATTCCATAAACGAAACCACCTGTGTCATCCATGCGCCATATGCGCAATCGAGATAAGTGTACCCTCAAGCGCAAATGCGACGGTGACATTGTAGTGACTAGCGTGCATGTCTTTGGTAAACGAGGTCTCGGGTTCGATTCTTGGTATGAAAGAAATAAACGCATTACGATGATTCGGATCCACATTCAACTGTAAGTTAATATAGCCTCGAAGCTGAAAAGGAATCTAAACTTCTAAAAGGAAACGTAAATAAGAGAATGAAATGGCATTATATTGAAAAAAGAAAAAGAAAGGAAGAAGAGGGGCTGAAGTAGGATGCCTTCTTATCGTTGGAAGCTGTTTCTCTCAGCAACTAAAACGATCCAAGTATATTGGTAAAGATAATATCATTTCTAATACAAAATACAAATTACTTTCCCGATTTCTTCTGAATACTGTGTGATAAGAATATAATCTAAAAATATTGAAATGTCTATTATATTCCCATGAGATGGCAGGTGAAGTATTTTTCGCTTTTAGTAAAATTTCTCAACTGCACAATGAATTCAAACGTAGAAATTGCTTCTGTACTTGCAGAGAAACAACCACATGGTATTGTTTATCTTTCAGAAATGGGCAAATTTTCACTTGTGCCAACTTCTGCAATTTTATGAGTTTCTTGTAGGTTTTTGAGGTTGATTCTCTGACAAAATCATGGATGTTGTTGTTCGACTGTTTATTCTTAATGGTCCTTCTGTTTTCTTTTTGGCGAGGTTCTGCACCAGGACCTTATAAACTAACTGATCTTTTCAGCAATTCAACTTTATTAGTATCCACAATTTAAGAAACTCGAAGACACACTCGGACCCAGCGACGGATTCAGGAAGGATCTCTAGCGCGTGGTGGTGGGTTGTTACTGCTACTTAGAGCTAATTTTAAGAGTTCCAATCTCTGGGATGGATTTTATTTATATACAAAATAAGAAAGTTTCCTCTTCTGAGGGGGGAGGGGGGCGATCGCCTCCCTGAATCGGCCCCTGCTCGGACCTGCATTTCGAAAATACTTAATATTGTATGTACTCTATTTATAGAAAGCGACCATTTTCTAATTTCATCATCACGCCACAGCTGACTTGTAAATTGGAATCTGAAAGCACAGTTTTTATTTCGTTACTTGTATGCAGAAGGAAATAAGAAAATGTGCTGTTGAGGGTTTTCTTCTGCTGTTGCGGAGAGAGATGAATGGGCAAATGCTTCACATCTAGTAATCATTGAAACTGATATTAAAGTGACCATCAACTACAAAATAAATCTCGCGTCACTTATTTCGCTCTCGTTGTCGATTTGTGTTTCTCTGTGTTTGTGTGTCTGAAATCTACCTTTCCCCCTTCTTTCTTTTGTTCTGCGATGTGAGCCGTTATGCCCCGAGAATCCTCAATATACAGTTCGTACGATAGAGATAGAAGCGTTATCGGTCTATTCTTTTCTATGTCTATTATCAAACCAATATTCAGAGCGACGATTCTCCTAATAAGGACCCAAACGAACAGTGACTAGACTACTTCGGTTGGATTGATGCATTGAAATAATATACGCATAAATACACTGTAAAGTTGAATTGTCGAAAAGATATATAGGCCTACAGGGTGATCCGCAAATGGGCGTACCCCTAATTGATGTATTCTGACGGTTTTAGGTTTTACCAATATTTGTTTGGTAACATTGCTTGGCATTGTCTGGCAACAATGCTATCCACATTCATTTGTTTTCTGTTATGACTCGATGATAGAGCGTTCACTTCTGGTGAATGGGATCCAGGATTCAAACTCTGCTCCCACCAAGTGAACTTTGTGGTTGACAAACACCGTGTGCGTCGGTTTCGTCGGGGTTCTTCCATTTCCTTCCACTTTCTTCATTCCACCATTTTATTCATTCCTCATCATCACCGTCTCCTTTAACCTAGCCGGCTTAACCTGGGACGTAAAATTCAAACATTTCATTTCATTTGTTTTCTGGTGTTTTCTGCTTGGTAACAGGTATTTGCAGTGAAGTTGGAGTAATCAACAATGTGTGATCAAAATCCATGTAGCACTGAACAAAGATTAGTTGTTACGGTTTGGCTTCACGAAAGGCGTTACACAGGTGATACCATGGAAAGTTTTAAAGCGAAATTTACAGACCGCTTTGGTATTAATCTACCAAGAAAAGCAACAATGTTGGGGTCGGAAAAACATGCATTTGCTACTGACAGTATGGATTGGAAGAGGTTGTGCATCTTTACCAGCTCCCTTTGCCTGGTCTCCAAGAAGTCTCAATCAGATGACACCAGAAAATGATCTCTGGGGTTTCATAAAGCAATAAGTAAGATACACTCGCTATCATACAATGCAGGAATTACGAGCAGCTGTGGAACACGCCTTTACCCTCGTGACTCCGGAGTATCTCCGCAAAACATCTGCGAGAACTTGGCGCATAATTCAACTGTGTTACGACATGGATGATGATCATACCGATATTTATGACTCTTAAGACTTTAAAGTAACTGTGTACAGACATTCTACCATAAGTAACACTATACGGTTGAAACTAAAGGGGAGTACGCCTACTTCCGGACCACCCTGTACTATCTAAATTATACTATACTTATTATTGCACTATTATACGAAGTGACATATTCAGCTCTGGCTGCTTTCCTCCTAAGATTTCCTCAGTTTGGTCTGTCCCCTGGGACAGATTTTGGACGAGAATAAAACAGGCGAATGAATCTCTTCTCCATCACAGAAAATTATTTGTAGGTTACAAATATTTCATAAATACCGAATTCAGTCAATATATAGTGTGTCCTATAATTTTCCAGACTAGAACCAGAAAATTGGAACCACATACGCAAAAAGGGAAATATATCATCAAAAATATATTTCTTAGGGTTCAACATAATGAAGGTAATACTCGTACAACTTTTCAACACATCTTTAAACACCCTTGACGTTGGAACTCTTTGAATGTAAACTAGGTTAATTTTAATTTCGTGGAATGGAAGTACTCAAGAGGAGAAAGATAGGAAAATATATTTAGGGAAGGTTATCAAAAGTGATGGACAGGCACATGCGGTTGATTTGGCGCATTTTATTAATGGACACACGTACTAATTTGTCGGTATTATGGATGGAACTGTTCCATTTGTGCCCATAGATACTTCAAGATTTCAAGATAGAATTCCTGTTGATCGTCTGTACATTTGGATGATTTTTTTTATGATTTATACCTATAGAATCAAGGAATGTGAGGAGCATCTTTTTGATATGGGACCTCTGCAGTTGAATCTTTTCGTTTTGGGGGATTCTTGGCTCTTTCACACCGAATTTTCGCACTTCTCTACACATTGAAAACACAATGTTTCATCACGGCTCACAATAGATTGTGCACTACAATTATGCAAAAGTCAGTAGTTAGATGTTTCCCCTATTTTACTTCATTTCCAACATTGTGATCTAGATTGGTATCGCTTGTGTCACTGTAACTGTTTTCAGGTATCCTTCCCTAACATTCAAATTTATATGTAAGACAGGTAAAGCATAAGGATAATTTGAAATTTATTTTTGCAGATCTTGCAGTAAGTATATGCACTACATCAGTTCTTAAAATTATAGCTTAAGTACAATGAAATAACAAATCTCCAGTAAATTGATGTTACAATGATTGATTACATTACCCAAGAAAAAGAAAGCAAAGAATTGCAGTGATCACAGAACCACTATCTGAGCTCCGTACCCAGGTGAGACCCAGGTTCGATTCCCGGTGGGAGATCATACGGTTCGGATTCTACGTTAATCAGTAGGTCCTGTCTCATATAGCCTCGCTGTTGAAAGGGACGTTAAGTCGAAATCAACTCAAATCATGGAACCATTACAATTATTTCCCACACTGGAAAGGTAATTGTGGGCATACTGAACAGGCTGCTGGAAAGTAAGGTAGAAGAGATATTGAAGGAAGATCAATTTGGATTCCAGAAGGGAAATGCGCGAAAAATGCCATTGGGATGATGAGAGTTATCTCAGAACAAGTTCTTGACGTAAACGAAGCGTTGTGATTGTGCTTCATAGACTTGAAAAAGCTTTCGGCAGGGTGAATTGGACTAAACTTCTGCAAATACTCAAAGCAATTGGGGTCAACCGGAGAAACCGACGACTCATTCGCAATCTACACATAGGGCAATGAGTAAGGTTGCGTTTGTATGAAGGAGAAACCAATAAGGGTGTAGATTGCAAGAGGAGTCAGATAAGGATTGTAGCATATCGCCCCAATTATTCAACATATACATAGTGAAGGAAGCATTAATGAGAATTGGAGACTTCAAGATTGAAGGGCATATCATTAACAAGAGCCAGTTATTATAGATGATACGGTTATTATAGCTAGAATCGAAGAATGACTACAGGAGATGATTGGCAAAATAGTTGACACTGAAAAACTACATGAAGAAAAAAAACATGGAAAAATCTAAAGTCATAAGAATATCACTTGGAAATGAGCTCTTACTGGTCAGAATAGAACAAAGAGTAATTAAAGAGGTCGATCATTTCAAATATCTGGAAAGAATTTTAACGAGAGACGCTTACTGCATCAAAGAGATCAGGTCAAGAATTGAAATAGCCAAAGAAACATTGAACAGTTAAAGATCATTCTTAACTAGCAGTTTTAGTTATTGGGCTAAAGAAGAAGTTGGGCAAGTGCTATATATATATTTGGTCTAGGAATTAATTCGTGCGGGTGGACAAGAGATGGCGCAACGAACGGAGCGTCCCACAGTTCCGTGTATCCACACATGTGTTGCAAACCCCTGTCATCGCGTATCGTTCGTAGTATAGGGCAGTGGATTAAAGCGTCAACAACACCAGTTTGTAGTTAAGTGAACATGGCGCAATTTGTGCCTGATAAAGTGTTTTTGCGGGGTGTCCTGCTGCATTACTTTAACATGCAGAAAAGTGCGACTGAAAGTCATCGTATTTTGGTGGAAGTGTATGGTGACCATGCTCTAGCTGAGCGAACGTGTCAGAAGTGGTTTGCACGGTTTAGAAGTGGTGATTTCGGCTTGGCAGACCAAGAGCGAGCTGGACAGCCAAAAAAATTTCAAGACGAAGAATTGACAGCATTGCTCGAGCAGGATTCGTGTCAAACGCAGGAACAACTTGCAGCAGCATTAGGCGTTGATTAAACAACAGTCTCCAAACGCTTGAAAGCCATGGGAATGATTCAAAAGATGTCACATTGGGTTCCACATGAATTGAAAGACAGAGACGTTGAAAGACGAAGAACCATTTGCGAATTGCTGCTTCAACGACAGAGCAGAAAGGGGTTTCTGCATCGAATTATTACGGCTGATGAGAAGTGGATCCATTACGAGAACCCTAAACGAAAAAAGGCCTGGGTGAAACCAGGTGAACCAGGTCCATCACAACCAAAACGAGATATTCACTGTGCAAAGGTTATGCTGTGCATATGGTGGGATATGAAAGGTGTGGTGTACTATGAGCTGCTGCAACCGGGTGAAACTATGAATGGAGAACGTTATCGACGACAATTAATGCGTTTGAAGCAAGCTCTGGCCAGAACACGACCAGAATGGGAGAACAGACATGATAAACTTATTGTTCAACATGATAACGCTCGCCCACATGTCGCAAAACCGGTCAAAACCTATTTAGAAAATGTCGGATGGGAAGTTTTACCCCACCCGCCGTATTCACCAGACGTTGCTCCTTCGGACTACTATTTGTTCGATTGCATGAACAACGATTTGATTGGACAGCGGTTTACTTCTTCAGAAGATATCGAAACATGGGTCTCTGACTGGATCGCTTCCAAGGATGAGGACTTCTTTCGCCACGGAATCCGTACATTGCCTGACAGATGGGCGAAAGTGGTGGCTAGCGATGGACAATATTTTTCTTAAGGTATTTATGTATTTTGTGTTTGTACTACAGCTTCAATGTGTGCGTACCAACCGCACGAATTAATTCCTAGACCAAATATATATATATATATATATATATATATATATATATATATATATATATATGTAGCATTGGACTTATGGTTCAGATAATTGGATATTACGTAAGCTAGAGAAGAGATATTTAGAGAGCTTCGAAATTTGGTGTTGGAGAAAGATGGAGAAGATAAAATGGACAGAAAGAGTAAAAAACGAAGACGTTTCAAAACGACTAGAAGAGAAAAGGACACTAGAAAACGGCTAGAAGAGAATGCAGGAAATCCTCCCACAAGTGTGCTCATGTCATCTGTTTAAAATTTAATCATCAGGTGTGAACGATTGTGAATGTTGTTCGATTTCAGAATATGCTGATTAGATTTATCGTACAGTAAGTAGGAGAACCAATGTTTTTGAAGTATTACTATACCAATTTTGCACCGTTCTACATTAAATGCTGAGTTTGTGTTATAACTCGAAAGAAGAAATAATATAAGAATAAAAACAGATTAAAACCTTTGCTCGCTAGTTGATGTGGTAGGCAGCGCCACCAGATCGCCTCCTCTCTTCCTAAATACCTTTGGAGAATTTCTCAGCTTTCTCGGCAGGTGGCAGCACAGAGACCAGCCAAGGGGTTATATAATGTCAAGAAAGAATGAGAGCTTCGAACTTGCCACCTGGAGCTCTAACCAGGTTTAAAAATAGGGTATCCGTAGCTGGCGGAGAAAAATAAGCGGGTCATTTAGGTATTCCATCCCCATCTGTTGAATTGATTCGCGATCTTCGTATAAACGGTTGGATTACTTGCCTCTTTGAGACTGAGGAAACAACTGTCGAATTATTTTAATACCTCCACGGAGGTTAAAGCACCAGATTGATCTTATCTGTTGACGACCTGGTTCTTTTGGTTTCACGATTTATTTTGTTACTTTTTTCTTCGGAGGAAGAGACAAGCGAAATTAGTTGACGACTTAGGCATCTCTACTGGTTACCGATTACTTTTTGTGCTTCCTCTTCGGAGGAAGCAGATTAATAACCTACAAACTCACAGCATTGCCTTAGGTACAAACCATTTAAAAGGTACACCGCTACCCTCCTTTGTGGAAAACTGCCGCCATCTCCTACTTTAAGTATAAAGATGGTCTCTCAGAAGACACCAGTGAAATCTGAGAAAAAGGCCCAATCATCCAAGATTCCTAATAACAGGGGCAAAATAATAAGATCAACAAAGAAACCAGAAGACTTCCTTCTGCCTTTAGGTAAAAACAAGCAAACGACCGCTCCAGTGAAGTCAAAATTGAAAACAACTACAGCTAAACAGACAAGTAATTCGCAGCCATCAACGTCAAATAACACAGAAGACATGGATTTCACAGTAGTGGGAACACTTAAGCGGCGTAGGTTTTCTTTGGAAAATCTCAACAACGCTGAAAAACTATTTAATAGCACTCTAGAATATCCACCTCTTCCCACTAGCAATAAGTTCGCTGTTTTGTCATCCGAACAAACAGACAATACTAATGCCAGTGACAACACTGCACCGAATAACAAGCCCTCCAGTTGCAAGCCCCCTCCAATTTTCATATACGGAATTACAAACACATATACCTTTATAAAGACCTTATCACGAGCATTGAAGGAGCCTCCCTTAGCACAGCCCAATAAGGAGCGCACTTCGACTTCAAGCAGCTAACAAACATGATTTCAACTCTATCAAGACGTATTGCGAACACACAAAGAATGAATATGCCACAGCAGTAGCAAAAAATGAAAGGCCCATTAAGGTAGTTGTTCGAAAACTACCTATTGACACTGACCTAGACGATCTGAAGGATGAATTCCTCCGACTGGGCTATAAACCAACAAGCATCCACCAAATGTCTCGCAAGAGGAAAAGGGATAACACAAAAGTAATGATGCCACTGTTCCTGGTTGCTTTAGAACGAACTGCAGCTGTTAAAGAAATATACGCTATAAACAACTTGCTTCATTACCGGGTTCAAATTGAACCTTACAAGCCTCCCTCAGTCTTGCAATGTTACAGATGTCAACGCTTGGGGCATTCGCAAGACACCTGCCAAGCCCACCCGAGGTGTCTCAAATGTGGGCAATCACATTTCACCCAGTCATGTAACAAACCAGACACATCCACACCCACCACCTGCACAAACTGTCAGGGAGATCACGCAGCAAATTACCGTGGCTGTCCGGTATTTAAATCCTACTCAGAAGCTCTCAAATTACCGGTGCAACAACCGAACAAACACCCAGACATACCTAAGAAAAATTTCCACACACCATCCTCATAGAAAACTTCCATTCCCACTGCTGATAATATACAACCCGTGACTACGGATAACGAAGATGTTGAAGCTCCCACTTCTTCTCACTCCCAACTAGTTACTGCCGTCCAACAAGAGAACTCTAACGAAGACCTTGACTTAAAATCAGTTCTTTCATTTCTCAAGGGCTTACCTTTCCGTAAAATCCTTACACACATAAAACGTGGTATCACACGTTTTCGACAAGCTGCAGACTCCGCTTCCAGGCCTGCAGCAGTAATCGAAACAATAGCGAAAATGCTTGACGATGGCTGTTTCTAAATCCGGCGTCCTCCACCAAACACTTATACTTGCTACGTGGAATGTAGATGGTCTCGAGGGGCAAAAACAAACGCTTCTCCGCTTTCTAATAAAGCATAGAGTTGATGTCATGTTCATCCAAGAAACACATTTTACTGCTCGCATTACTACTTGGCGCCTATCTAATTATATTGTTGTAGTGTACCACTACAGTTGGTAATTTTTTTTTACAGGACTGTACCTAGTGTAATTTTTTATATTTCATCTTTCGGGAAATTCTTTTGCGTATATATTCTTTTGTGTCTAAATTAACGTGTCAACTCGAATTATCCCATCAGAAAGCTACTTTTGGGAAATAATCTTTTCATTTACACCTAAATTACTTTATATTTCATAATTATATTTCGCTTCTCAATATACAACTTAAATCAGCAAAAGAATTGCGGCTCTGACGTCATACTCGAATATAGTCCCTCATTGGGTATCATTTTTTAGAATCTCAGATTAATATCAATTTTTACCAGGTATCTAAACTTCCCCCCACATTCCTTCAATAGTCCATCTCTAATTTCAGATCTAGTTATAACTAGTTTTGTCCAAATTTCATTTGCTTTTATTCTACCCGCCCTGAATACCCTATTCTGATTGGAGGATACCTTCCACCTTGTCTGTTTTCGGCGGACAGATTCTGCTTTTTACATTCAACACCTACAGTGATCAGAAGTGCGTTTTTCCCTGCAGTAATTTGTAAAGAGATGGGAGTTTGCTGTTGAATATGTAAGGTAACATATAGACTAATTAATTTCTAAAGCCACAAGCATCATATAGACGCAAATATGGACTAGCATTTCAGCAGAAATAGTGCAGGAGTGAAATCTTCAAATTTAGTGACAGGACCCCTTTGGTAGATTCCGCCATATTGCTCTAGACCGGGGAGGATGATATGAACGAATAATTTGAGCCCCTTATTTCCGATAATTAGTAAACTTATTCGAAAGAAATATATACGGCCTGTCTAGATTAGTTTCAGTTTATATCGGTAGTGTAAATTTTTCCTTATTATTATTCAGTATAAGTGTAGTAGAGTAGGTTTTCGAAATGTCACATAAAGCCACGAATATGCAAGTGTAAAACAGTTTCGGGGGGACCTATTTTTCTTCCCAAATTTAAATTCCCTCCAGTGTCATGAATTAATAAGCAGTGGCAGTTAGGACCTTTTTCCCCCCTTCAGGGGGAAAAGGGGCCCCTCCCATATTCTAAATGACCTGCCCTTCAGGCACTTAATATTTGTAAACATGTAATTTCAGATTTTGTTAGGTCGGTTTTGACCTGGATATACCCTTCCTCTCTTTCCCTACAGTACAATAGAGCCGTTACAGAGTAATCTCAAATGGTAAAAAAATGTTGATAGTAAAAATTAGTATATGAAGTGTGCATGTCACTAATGTTTTGGTTAAGTTATGAATTTAGTAGTTGAATGTGTGTAATAATTAGTATTATGTATGATGAATAAGAGGGTATGAATGTGTGATGAGAAACTAAGGACAGTGTATTTTGGTTGTTACGATGAGTTCAATTTATTGAATATAGTTAAAATATATAGTTCCGTATCATTGATCTAAACGCAAGGCCAATGTTTACATATTCAGTTGTTTGCTCATGTTTACAACGCCATAGCGGTAGAATACCGTAACTAATCATCTGGTTCGTGTGACGTCATCACACAACTTAGTGAATTAGAATGGTAGGTTTTGGCCCTTAATTTTGAAATTATAAGCATCGAATGTAGTTTCTATTCAAAATAAATACATATTCGTAGAGAACAGTCTTTCCACCTTTCTGTCGTAAAAATTGCAACGTTCGGTTCCAATTATATGATGAAATATCCAAAAGAATAAAGAACACCTATTTTACTAAATAATATAAATTCACATGTTGTTGCTTTCTGTCAACTTTTCATTATAAAACTCGCTTTTCTATAACTACAGAAGAGGCCATTGTTGACCTTATCAAATCAGAAATAGAATAATCCTTAATATCTATACTCTCAGTAAACGTCAGTGAAGCCATATCTAGCATCTTGGTGCTAGATCTAGCATAATCCACATGCATTTAGCATCTAGCATCTTGACTTTAGCATCCTGGCCAAATCTCGCATAATTTCATTCTTCTCCCTGGTGGACAGAAAAAGAACGAAAATTTAGATGGTTCAAGGGCTGCCGGGAATTATTTATTTTAGGTGAAGCGATGGTTGGAGCAATGAAACCTGTCAGTATTTCTGCGATTCTAATTTTTTGTTGAATTCAGAGCAAACGCAAATGTTCAAAAATAGCAAAAGCGACTCTGCAAAACACATTTACTTACCCATAGCTTTATTATTGTCAACTGAAAAATGAATGTGTGGTTATCTGGGATGTTTCTGTCCATTTCAATTTACAACTTGAGAGGGGAGGGATATGACGGTCAGGGGACAGTTAGTAATACAATAAAAGAAATGCTTCAGGGCTATGTCGGAAACAGCATGTTATATATATATTTCTTAAAATGTTATCCATTCATAAAATATAAATTCGACCATCCTTCCCTATAACGTGCCATCTACTATCATTCCTGACAGCATCATGTTAGCTGTACATGAATACAGTTAATACACTTCATTAAAATAATGAAGATAAATAGGGGTGGGTCTTTAAAATTAGTTAGGAAAGGTAATTTGAAAATCTGGCATAATTTACAAAAATCTAGCATAATTCAGACCCGTGTTTGGCATCATCGCGAGTCTCGAGTGTGGCAACCCTGGTAAACGTATTTACATTTTTTTTTTAAATAGCGAAGTGAATATAACCTGGAACGAGTAAAGAGGTTCGTAGTTCGAAAAAATGTCTCAGTTGGGAGTCTAAGAGTAGGAATTTTAGTAGTTTTATTGTATATTTATTGTGTAATGTAATGTATGAGTGGCCTGGGTAAAAATAAAGAATAAGGTGTCCATAATATAGTGCTTCGGTTGATTAAATGAAATAAATATACGAATAAGTGTAGTAATATAATAATAATATATATGATTATAAAGAAAAATGAATAAGTTGAGGAGCCACCTAAGTGAAAATGCATTAGCCCAGTGTTCGTTACGTATGTATTAATAATATGAATAGCTACAGTTAATGATACCCTACTGTTCGACTCTTAACCTCATACGTTTGTTCGATCTAATTGGTGGAATGATTATGTGGAAGTTGAAGTTATGTTTACTTCGTGATCATGCTACTTTATAGTTTAGTCAATATCCTACTATCTGAGAGTGGAAAGCAACATCATATAAACATCAGTCCCAGATATTCGCGGAATTATTACAAACAAACCTAAAAGTTAGGCCACCAAGATTTATAATTTGATCAGTGGCATTTTTCCATATCCATTTACTGTTGATGATTTTTCCGTCGCATCGGTTACATCGTTTCTGTACAATGTTCACAGAGTAAATAGACCGAACAGAAATCAAATTTTACTGAAATAACCTCAAAATTATTCAAGTTCTCGTACCCGAGGTGTCGAATCCCTTTTCCCTTGGAGTCTATCTTTTCTTTTCTTAGTTTTGAAAACTAGAAAGTTATAGAAATTTATGACACCTTCAAGGCTTAGCGAACTTTGCGAACGGGTACGCCACTGGTGAGATTTTGGCGGGAAAATCACCAGTACGAAATTAATTTTATTTTATTTTATTTTTTTTTATTTTGGCAACTTATAAGTTAGGGACTTCTTAGCTATCCCTCTTACTATAACTTTCATTACTGTTCTGACTTCTTAGTTTCTGAGAAGGTTGGATGAGTTTTTTTTGTTAGAAATTTCCAAATTATGATCCATCCTAGCTTTCCTGGAGATCCCGGGACTTCCCAGAATTCAACCGGATTACAGCGAGTAGTGAAATTCCCTTAAAACCATTGTCTTTGTGGAAATTTCATTCAGGACACGGACTAGTTGTAGGCTGGAAAGTATATGTTGAGTCTATGTATTTGATTAGACCACCCTTTTGGGCGTACATGAAGATTTTGGCTATGAGTCGCTAAATATTGAAATCCGATCACTCATCTGTGTAGTGGGTAGTACTTTCGTTTTCTTCTACTTTTCTTGCTGTCATTACTTCATCTTGTCTCTCTCTCTTAGCCTTCGAGTTTTTTTTAATTTTTGAACCTCCCCCCCCTAGTTTCTGAAGCTCATAAATATATAATCAACTATACTACTGATTTTGACAAAATGTACTAACTGAGACTTCGAAAGGTATAATTCGTGGGGGTACTCCGTATTCTTAAACAACATCGAACCGTTTATTGTAATTTTCAATCGATTACAGAAGTGACTGCTGGGAGGGTACATTATTTCTGATTTTCAATAGTTTGATTATTTTCTGCTGATTAGCCAATACTCTAAGTGGTTGCCGATTATAATTTCGTTTCAATTGACTTTATTTTTGCATGTAGTGTACATTTTTGTAGTTTGGGCCCACTAATTTTAACAATCTTTGATTTTTTTCTCTTCTTTGTACATGCATGTGTATATATGTCCATCTTGCCTGTTATGTTACGTGCCTGCATAATTTGTTCTGAATACATACATAATATCTATTACCATTGGAATATTAAATATCATTCAATACGCGGATACTAATGAAAATTTTATTTTGTCGGGATTTCTTGTAAAGTTTGCAACCTATTTGGGAAAAATGTGTTTTGTCAGGGTCATGTGAGCCAAAGAGAAAAATGTGAATGTTTAGTGAATATTGACATGAATATGAATATATATGTATATGAAATATATTTATCGACGATAATATTATTATTGATTTTTAAGTAATAATGAATATAATAAGTAGTTATATGGAATATATTAATGAATATATTTAGTATGGGCTCGGTATCTACCCTTGACGTCTTAGGTTGCCATAGTTTTCGAACACCCGATATTAATGTAGTTTGCTGTGGATTGCCGTGTATGTAGAATTAATAATCTGTTGTAAACATATTAATATGCATGTGTGTTTTGACTAATCTCACTGTAAGTTGAATCTGCATGTAACTGAAATTCAAATGGCAGGTCGTAGCTAAAATTTTTTAAACTTCGATTCGGTGGTATAGTTTTCTTTCCTGTGACTTACGAACTTCGAAATTCTGAAACAGTGTGCCCCAAATCCTCCCGGTACGTCTCAAAAGTGAAACTATTGAATGTTACTAGCGTGTGCGAATCTCCACGAACTTCACGGAATAAATTTGTTTTGGTGCTACAAAATGTTGACATGAATTACCTGATACGTTAAATTAGTATGAGGGACCCAGGATTGGTCCGAGGACTTAGTTCATTAAAATAGTTTACCTTGAAAGATATGATCCCTATGTTTGGGGATGAGAAGTTGAACTTCGAAATTTAGTGATCTTAACAGTTATATGATAAAAACAAAAATATGAACTGAAAGTTTCGTATAATAGACATCGTGTGATGCAATAATATATATATAGTTAGTTAGAGACCACGGAAGATAAACATGGACGCGTTGATTAGTGCAAGTGAGTCTCGTTACATAAATTAAAGTTAGTTATTTGAGACAGGACTCAAATGTTGAACCAATTTGGCTTAAAAAGAACCAAACTCATCGAAGATTATTTTTTTTGAACATTTTTTTAATTACAAAACGTTGTAGAATGGTCAACGAAAGATGTTTTTTAAATTTTTCATTCATTTCACGAAAATTTAAGTATGTTGACACCCTATTGTCAATACTTGTAGTATCATTATATTTTTTTTATTCATTCTTCTTTTGCTTTCAATGTATTTAAATTCATTGATATGTGAGCATATAATGTAGTATTCCAGACTATCCTATCTATGTGAATATTGATGGCAATTTTTTTTTCTCTAACCTATGTACTTATTACCCTCCTGTGTTCTGCTAAATTAATTTTTTTATAGATGTAATAAACTGTTTGGTGAATTGTAGTTAGGTAGTTTAATTTAAATGTACAAATCCTATACGCTGTCCTGTATGAGTGTGTGTGTGGCTGGACATTAGATTTAGTTTGAATTGAAAAATTTGTGTTTACCTATATGTAGACTTGCTGATTAATGGTAGTCAGTAGCTGCAATTCATTACTAATAAATACTGATGAAAACACTGATTATATCTGAAATGGCTCTATGAGAGGAGCGAAGAGAACAGGAGAAGCCGAAACTAACCATTGTTTATTAATATTTTGGAATATTGAATCTCCAGAGACCAATTAAATATTTTTTTCTTTTCCTGCGACCAGTTTAACAGTACAATCGATCTCAGAATTTAAACCTCAAGTGTTGAATTAACATCGAACAGTTTTGAAATGATAATATAAACTTTCTCATTGATTTTCGGCGCTAGCCTGGGGTGACCCCCAAAAATGTTGGTCATCTTGGTGCTAGGTCCGGTGTGTGTGAGTTGACATGTGTCTATCTCGACCATCGAATACCAAATCATTACCGAATAATCCTTAAAACCGATTTCAATTCGACAACTCTTAACTTCCTTTTACCATATCCCCTAAATTAACCAATAACAGATTTCCTCTTTCCTCCATCTTCTTACTCTCCCTCTTTTCCCTTCTTCCTGTCTTCTTCACCTCGTTCTTCTTCTTTTCTTTCTTCTTTTCAAAAATAAAAACTGAAAAAGGGGGTCGTGACTGGGAACTCAAGTTAAAATAAACACGGTTATATATTTATTACATTTTATTTCTCTTCGGAAGTCCGATAATAAGAATTCTTTTATTTAGATGAAATCTAGAATACTCTAAATTAATAAGATAATGATATATCATCCCCACAAGGGGTGAAAGGTTCCCACTCATGACTTGACTTGGGTTTACATTCTATCCATATACACTATGCAGTACATACAATATACACACTTTTATTTTTTTTCATTGTGTACAGACAGGACAGAGTGGGTAGACAGAAAGGAGGATTGCTGCTTATCATCAAAAAGTCATTCCCAGTAAGGTCCCTTACAATACCACCACTACTAACTTTAGAGGTACTTGCTGTTGAGCTAATAACTCCAGGAGTTCCATTAGTACTGGTCACTGGTTACAGGTCTCCGGCCACACACTTAGAACCGAGTGACTTCGACATCATCGCAAACTTAGGGCCCAAAGTTATCCTAGCTGGTGACCTTAACGCTAAGCATGGAGAATGGAACTCCATTACTCCAAACACTGCTGGAGACGCTTTGCATCAATACCTCCTCACATCCAACTTCATCATCAGTGCTCCACCAGATCCAACTCATTATCCAAAATTCGGCGGACAACCCGACGTACTTGACGTTGCTCTTTGCAAAAACGTATCCTTTAGTATTCATCCATATGTCCTCTCGAACCTAGACTCATATTACGATCCAGTCATTTTTCATGTCTCCCACCGTAGCATCGCCCATACTGCTCCTATTATAAAATATAGAAACTGATTGGGATTTTTTTAAACAAGACATAAACACACTGATCGATCTAAGAGATCGGCCCGCCATCATTCAGGACATCGATCAGGCAGTTTCTCATATCACAGTAGCACTTCGTACAGCAGAGGCAGCAAGCTCCACTACTACAATCTCTCCAACGCAAACAGGTCAATGCGACAGTCTACATCTGAAACTCTATATTCATTTAAAACGTTGGGCTAGACGTCGCTGGCAGCACACACTTCATCCAGCCTACAAGACACTGTGGAATAAACTGCGTGCAAAGATCAAGATGCTGACTCAGCGATAAAACCAACAGTACTGGGAACATACTTTTCGTAATCTCACAGTAAATGATCGTAAAATTTGGACATACTCTAAATCCTTCCAACGGGCTATTAATGCTTCCAGAGCTAGAGTCCTCCAAGGACCACAAGGACTGACACAAGACCCTCAGTTGCAAGCAGATACTTTCGCTGACTTTCTGCAAGCACAGTTCCAGCCCAATAGAGGCCAACTCGATCCTTATTTCCACCAGCACATTAGAACTACCTTATATAGTATACGAACTCAAAACCCTACACATGGCATCAACCTAGTTACACCTCGGGAAATTGAAAAACACATCAAATGTCTACCAACAAAGACAGCATCTGGGCCTGATGGGATTCGACCTGAGATACTGCAACATCCAACTCGAAAATTACTGATCTTTTTGGCATATTTATTTAATGCCATCTTTCAAATATGCTACTTCCCAAAGACCTGGAAGGAAGCTCGTATCATCACCATCCCTAAACCTGGAAAGAATCCGCTGCTTCCGGAAAACTATAGGCCGATAAGTCTTCTGTCACACTTAAGTAAATTATTTGAACGTGTGTTCCTCTGGAGGTTGAAACAACATGTCGCAAATAGTGATCTACCCTTCCATCAGTTTTGGTTTCGTGCTCAACATAGCACTACTACCCAACTCGTACGAGTAGTTGATCACTTAACAGTGGCTTTCAATAGAAAACACCACACCCTTGGAGTATACCTGGATGTGTCAAAAGCATTTGGTAAAGTATGGTTAGCTGGATTATTATATAAGCTATACACTCAACGTTTTCCGGATCGTTTCTTGCATCTACTTCGTTCTTATTTCATTGGCAGAACCTTTCAGGTGTCGGTTGATGGTGTCAAATCCTCGTCTAGGCCAATTAAAGCAGGTGTCCCACAAGGCGCTGTACTTTCACCGCTTTTATATAATCTCTATACAGTAGATCTTCCGACTTTACCAAACTGTTTTTTCGCAACGTATGCCGATGATACCGCCTTTTTCACAAGTAGTTCACTTGCACAGTGCTACATCTATATGCAACGTCAACTAGACAGGTCTCAGGAATGGGCCAGGCGCTGGAGAATTAAAGTAAATGCCGACAAAAGTTGCGCTGTCATCCACAGTAGAAGACGCATCCGCGCCCCTCGAAATCTAATATATGAGAACGCACACATTCCTCACGCCACGCATGCGAAATATTTGGGTGTGACATTAGATCATGGGCTCACGATCGCCCCACACACCAAAGATATCAAGCAACGAGCATTACGGAAAATCTCGGCATTGTACCCCATTTTTTGCTGCAGTTCAATCTCTCATGAGGTCCGCGTGCACATATTAAAGATGATCCTGCCCACACTTTCTTATGTATGTCCTGTCTGGCAACATGCTTCTAATAGGCATCTTCCAACACTCGAAAGTGTGCAAACGAGAGCCGGTCGCATCATCACTGGTCACGACAGATATACACGCAACAGCCAAATTCTGGAAGATTTAGAGCTACCTCCTGTTAGAGAAGTTCTACGGCATCTCCATCAGAAGTTCTGGCATAATTTACCAAGACATGTTAATCCACCTATAGCCACCATCGGCACCAAATGCGCTCTACGGAATGTTCATCGCACGCCACGCATTTAATATCTTTCCATAGCTCGTAATAACATTATCAGCTACTCTGCGACAGTTGCAGATGTAGACTTCCAGACATAATAAAACAATAGTAATACGCAACTAGCCACCTGCACATCAACATATATTCTTTACGCCATCCTACTCATGGAGTCAGGGGCTTCGCCCCGATACTCTTCGCAAAACTTCAACATTACCGTGACCGTGAGAGCTTCCTTCTTTTTCCGGCAACCACTCCTACTATACAGGAGCATCGGCTGCACCGTAAAAATACCTGATGGGGCTAGGATCACTAGAAGGTATACTAAGAAGACAGTGATGGAAATTACTGCATAAGGACTTTTGTTCATGTTACAATGAATAGACCACAAGAATGAAGAAGTGCGCCTGGCGTAACGGGCCTTATGTATGTTAAGTATTTGGCTTTTTCCCCTTACCTGTACAGACTCAATCAGTGTTATCTGTATATAATTTTTTAAAATATATGAAACCTCTTCTTATTAGTTTTTGATTATTAATTCCATAAACGAAACCACCTGTGTCATCCATGCGCCATATGCGCAATCGAGATAAGTGTACCCTCAAGCGCAAATGCGACGGTGACATTGTAGTGACTAGCGTGCATGTCTTTGGTAAACGAGGTCTCGGGTTCGATTCTTGGTATGAAAGAATTAAACGCATTACGATGATTCGGATCCACAATCAACTGTAAGTTAATATAACCTCGAAGCTGAAAAGGAATCTAAACTTCTAAAAAGAAACGTAAATAAGAGAATGAAATGGAATTATATTGAAAAAAGAAAAAGAAAGGAAGAAGAGGAGCTGAAGTAGGATGCCTTCTTATAGTTGGAAGCTGTTTTTTTTCAGCAACTAAAACGTTCCAAGTATATTGGTAAAGATAATATCATTTCTAATACAAAATACAAATTTCTTTCCCGATTTGTTCTGAATACTGTGTGATAAGAATATAATCTAAAAATATTGAAATGTCTATTATATTCCCATGAGATGGCAGGTGAAGTATTTTTCGCTTTCAGTAAAATTTCTCTCCTGCAAAATGGATTCAAACGTAGAAATTGCTTCTGTATTTGCAGAGAAACAACCACATGGTATTGTTTCTCTTTCAGAAATGGGCAAATTTTCACTTGTGCCAACTTCTGCAATTTTATGAGTTTCTTGTAGGTTTTTGAGGTTAATTCTCTGACAAATGGTCCTTCTTAATGGTTTATTCTTAATGGTCCTTCTGTTTTCTTTTTGGCGAGGTTCTGCACCAGGACCTTATAAACTAACTGATCTTTTCAGCAATTCAACTTTATTAGTATCCACAATTTAAGAAACTCGAAGACACACTCGGACCCAGCGACGGATTCAGGAAGGATCTCTAGCGCGGGGTGGTGGGTTGTTACTGCTACTTAGCGCTAGTTTTAAGAGTTCCAATCTCTGGGATGGATTTTGTTTATATACAAAATAAGAAATCTTCCTCTTCTGGAGGGGGGGGGGGGCGATCGCCTCACTGGATCGGCCCCTGCTCGGACCTGCATTTCGAAAATACTTAATATTGTATGTACTCTATTTATAGAAAGCGACCATTTTCTAATTTCATCATCACGCCACAGCTGGCTTGTAAATTGGAATCGGAAAGCACAGTTTTTATTTCGCTGCTTGTATGCAGAAGGAAATAAGAAAATGTGCTGTTGAGGGTTTTCTTCTGCTGTTGCGGAGAGAGATGAATGGGCAAATGCTTCACATCTAGTAATCATTGAAACTCATATTAAAGTGACCATCAACTACAAAATAAATCTCGCGTCACTTATTTCGCTCTCGTTATCGATTTGTGTTTGTGTGTGTGTGTGTGTGTCTGAAATTGTTATCTACCTTTCCCCTTCTTTCTTTTGTTCTGCGACGTGAGCCGTTATGCCCCGAGAATCCTCAATATACAGTTCGTACAATAGAGATAGAAGCGTTATCGGTCTATTCTTTTCTATGTCTATTATCAAACCAACATTCAGAGCGACGATTCTCCTAATATGGAGACCCAAACGAACAGTGACTAGACTATTCTTAGGTTGGATTGATGCATTGAAATAATATACGTATAAATACACTGTAAAGTTGAATTGTCGAAAAGATATATAGACCTACAGGGTGGTCCGCAAATGGGCGTAACCGTAATTGATGTATTCTGACGGTTTTAGGTTTTATCCATATTTGTTTGGAACATTGCTTGGCATTGTCTGGCAACATTGCTATCCACATTCATTTGTTTTCTGCGGTTACTCGATGGTAGAGCGCCCACTACTGGTGCATGGTGTCCAGCATTCAAACTCTGCTCCCACCAAGTGAACTTTGTGGTTGACAAACACCGTGTGCGTGGGTATCGTCGGGGTTCTTCCATTTATTCCCACTTACTTCATTCCACCACTTCATTCATTCCTAGCCGGCTTAACCTGGGACGTAAAATTCAAACATTTCATTTCATTTGTTTTCTGGTGTTTTCTGCTTGGTAACAGGTACTTGCAGTGAAGTTGGAGTAATCAACAATGTGTGATCAAAATCCATGTAGCACTGAACAAAGATTAGTTGTTACGGTTTGGCTTCACGAAAGGCGTTACACAGGTGATACCATGGAAAGTTTTAAAGCGAAATTTACAGACCGCTTTGGTATTAATCTACCAAGAAAAGCAACAATGTTGGGGTCGGAAAAACATGCATTTGCTACTGACAGTATGGATTGGAAGAGGTTGTGCATCTTTACCAGCTCCCTTTGCCTGGTCTCCAAGAAGTCTCAATCAGATGACACCAGAAAATGATCTCTGGGGTTTCATAAAGCAATAAGTAAGATACACTCGCTATCATACAATGCAGGAATTACGAGCAGCTGTGGAACACGCCTTTACCCTCGTGACTCCGGAGTATCTCCGCAAAACATCTGCGAGAACTTGGCGCATAATTCAACTGTGTTACGACATGGATGATGATCATACCGATATTTATGACTCTTAAGACTTTAAAGTAACTGTGTACAGACATTCTACCATAAGTAACACTATACGGTTGAAACTAAAGGGGAGTACGCCTACTTCCGGACCACCCTGTACTACCTAAATTATACTATACTTACTACTATACTATTATACGAAGTGATATATTCAGCTCTGGCTGCTTTCCTCCTAAGATTTCCTCAGTTTGGTCTATCGCCTGGGACAGATTTTGGACGAGAATAAAACAGGCGAATGAATCTCTTCTCCATCACAGAAAATTATTTGTAGGTTACAAATATTTCATAAATACCGAATTCAGTCAATATATAGTGTGTCCTATAATTTTCCAGACTAGAACCAGAAAATTGGAACCACATACGCAAAAAGGGAAATATATCATCAAAAATATATTTCTTAGGGTTCAACATAATGAAGGTAATACTCGTACAACTTTTCAAAACATCTTTAAACACCCTTGACGTTGGAACTCTTTGAATGTAAACTAGGTTAATTTCAATTTCGTGGAATGGAAGTACTCAAGAGGAGAAAGATAGGAAAATATGTAGGGAAGGTTATCAAAAGTGATGGACAGGCACATACGGGTGATTTGGCGCTTTGTATTAATGGACACATGTACTAATTTGTCGGTATTATGGATGGAACTGTTCAATTTGTGCCCATAGGTACTTCAAGATTTCAAGATAGAACTCCTCTTGATCGTCTGTACAAAGGACATTTCTAGCCACCATACTTGTACAACGGCCAATTAAATTGGACACATCTTACGAAGAAATTGTCTTGTTCATACCGCCATAGAAGGAAAGATAGAAGGAGAACGAGGAATAGGAAGACGAACAACACAGATATTAAAACAGAAAGCTGAAAATCGAGAGACACGGAAAAAACATTTTCAGGCCCAAAATTAAAATTTTAAAAAAGAAAAAAACTCGTTAGTCCTAGGACCTGCCAAAAGACAGAATACTTAATAATAATAATAATAATAATAATAATAATAATAATAATAATAATAATAATAATAATAATAATAATAATAATAATCCAGTAACTGTGAAAAATCATTTTAATCTTCACTTTTCATAAGCAGAGAGTTTCAACGTCGAGCTCTTAGACTCACAGATCCATCAATTAAATCATGTGTTTGATCACTTAAACAGAGTGACTAAAAGTATGTCAAATAGGTATTTAGAGATGTTCGAAATTTGCTTATGCGTGTTTGTGGGCAAATAAATGATGATGGGACTGACGAATACACATGTTTCCCTAACAATTATGTATATATTTTGCTATCGTTGAATAAATATCTTTCTTTATCTAAATTAAGTATCGTTCCTTGTGATCATACAAAGCTATCTGACTATTGCATCAACTTTCTTTAAAGTGAACGAGAGACGAGAAGATAAGAGGAAAGTAAAGAAATAAAAGAAATACAATAAATGGAAATCAAAGGAAGACTATGAAACGAAAGAAAGAGAGAAAATTTAAACAAAAAATAAAGGGAAGGAGAAATTAATTGAAAGAAAAGGAAAGGAGAGAAGAGGAAAGAAAATGAAATGGAATGAAATTATAAAATTAAATTGTATGAAGAGCTTCAGAAACAATTGTCAGTAATACTATGTATTCAAGAACATTTAATGTCAGTTCCACAAATTATTTCCAAATAATATATAAAAACACTAAAACTTGAGACAATAAATTGAAAATAATCTTAACGCGAATACTTACTAGCATGAATCGAACTGCATGTTTACGTTCCTAATTTAATTGAAAAAGTAATTAAACCTAATAAATAAATAAATAAAATTTTCTAAATATAATGTACTATCTGAAAAACATTATGGTTTATGTCAGCTAGTTTTTGTGTTTTGTCTTGGGAACCACTGATTTTCATTTGTAAGATGGCGAATACTTTACGTTTTAAATCCAAGATAACATTGTGGGTTCTCTCGGATTTTTTCCTTCCTTTCTCACTGTCTTCATTCTACTTTGTATTATCAAGTACTTTTATTAATCATCCGATCTTCTTAGCCTAATGGACATAATTCAGTAACTACAGACTAAATACTTTGTTTAATCTTAAGCTGACTATTACACCTAAAATCCTGAAGTAACTTCTAATGTTCTAAGCCTGTGAGTAAGAAAAGATTCTTACCTTGTCTTCCGTTTCGATTTACCATATCTAACATTAATGTTGCAGGACATTCGTGTTTGCTGGTTCTTGGTTGCATGAACTTAAGAAGAATATCTGTTATTTTCAGCATTATCCACTTCTGAGTAATGTTCTGAAAATGAATTTTATTTATAAATTTCGATTTATATATTCATTCATAGAAATAATATCCTAATATCTAAATAAATATTTAAACTTGAAAAAAGTGAAGGAATGTCATGCAGTTTATAAAGGCAAGGTATTTCCAAGTGGTCCAACGCCTCTAGAACCCCTCAAAGCCTAAAATGTAAATTAAAGTAAATTGTCATTTGCATTTGTATCTATCAGTTGTCAGAATCTTTCTAATATGAACGAGAGACTTACAGTAATGAAATGATCTACTTACATTGAAAAAAGAAATACCAACCCTTCTTATATATCTACACTATTTATTTCTAAAGAAAGATATCAATAACTTAAACTACGTAAAAAAAAAATTAAAAAAAATTGATTTGTCATATCTGCCTTTAGGTTCTCAGGCTTACATAGATACCTAACAGCAGGCACGTAGGTTTCGTAATGGGGAGGGAGGTCCGTGGCATTAAATACTATAGCTATCACACCTGGGGCTCGATCATTCTAAACTATTTTACTGGCAATATATATTGGTTCGTTTAGCCAAGATTTCATAATGGGGCATAACATGAAATAGGGCCGTCCTATTGTTGTTATCACACCAGCAGCTTAATCAATCTAAAGTCTCCTACTGGCAATATATATTGATTTGTTAGGACAATAAAATGAGGATATGTTAGTAAGTATTTTAATAACGAACTATGAAGAAATCTCAAGTAAAAGAATATAAAAAGTATTGTAAAAGATTTTAAAATATCTACGCTCCTTCCTCTGTTCATTCAAATATCATTCAAATTTCCTTTCATTATAACCTTAACTAATATAAAAAGTACATATCCAAAAATGTCTTAAAATATTTTAAAATATATGCTTTCTTTTCTCTGTTGAATCAAATATTAACAGAACTTTCTTTCCACATAACTTCTTGTTTTTATTACTCCGTCAACTACCGTCTGTTCCAAATGACTATTTAAAGGAAAATGAAATCTTTGAGTTTTACGTCCCATGGTAATGCTGGTTAGGGTAAAGGAGACGGTGATGATGAGTAATGAATGAAATGGTGGAATGAAGAAAGTGGGAGGAAACGGGAGAACCCCGAGAAAACCCACGCACACAGTGTTTGTCACCACAAAGTTCTCTTGGCGGGGGCTGGGATCGAACCCGGGACCCCAAGCACCAGAGGTGAACGCTCTACCATTGAGCCACCGCGGCCCCCGACTATTTAAAGGAGCAGTAGGAAACTGTTTCTGATACATGTTTGATACTGCAGAGAAGCGATAGCGAAAAATTATTTTCATTTTTAACGCAGATTTTTTTCTCGTTACTTTTTTTTATCATTCTTTAATTATTTTTTTTTCATATCTGGTTTCGAATGTGAGGGGTTCCGGACTCCCCTTGGCTATGTACCTGCTAACAAGGTGTAAAAAAATATTTAGTATTTCGAATAATAATAATAATAATAATAATAATAATAATAATAATAAAAACACAAACAACTATCTTAATAAGTAAACATGTTTGTACCTCTTTGCAAGTCTGTCATTGTTAGTCAAATGACGATTGGAAGCATCAAAGGGTATCAGTACTGATAAGTCACCTAATGAGTTAACATTTATTTAATCAACTGAAATATATTTTACCTTCCGAAAGAAAGTTGAGTAGAAACGAAAACGGCACTGACCTACAAGTCGACAAGATACAATAGTTCAATAGGCTATCATCGACCGAGTATAAGATTAGTGTTTACCGTCACTCAAAAACGAAATATTAACCTTGAATTATTATTATTATTTATATTGTTCCTTGCTTTTATTAATGAAGTTTAGCTCTTCTTTTCGTTTAACAATACTTCACTTCATTAACTTCTGGGTCATTCCATACCAAATCACCTAGAGCACTGTGTTTCATTGTCTCAGATTCTCTTTAAACTTTTTTCATACATTAATACCAATGAAATTATGCTAAATATATATAGTTAAAGGAAATTAAATATTTTTCTTAACAATGAACGTATGTCTGTTAAAGAATTTAAAATTTGTCATAACAATGACTATATATTAGGGTGAAGCGTTTTGCACTTTTGTTGGAAATTGGATGATGGCTAGTGCGGAAAAGGTACCATTATTGTGTTTTTCAGATGTAAAGCATCACGGGCAGTAGCCAATGCTGTGGGATATTCCGCGCGGTGTTGCCGGATTTCGGACTCCCCTTTCCCTTCTCGCTCTTCCTCTAGTTGAGATTATTACACATACATTGGCAACATTATTCACAATGTAAATATACTATTCCAGCAAACTCAAAGATTTTGGCTGTGTATCCTAGAAGTATATATAGCAACTGAATAACCTACCTATTAACTTATTCCAGTGGAACTGCTAAACGTTCGTCTTCAACACTACTTTCACTATCGTCTATGTCAATTAATATTTCGCCATTGTCTGAATCTGACTCTTGTAAATTTTTTATTATGAGTTCCAAAAATTATAAACACAAAAAAATAATTCTTCGAGCTTCACTTCGTAGCACTTTTTTTTTTAAGAAAATTCCGCACTTGTACTCGGTTTCCTTAAAGACACTGTCAACTATAATTTTGGAGAACAAATGAACTACCACGAAAAAAAGCAATCTAGACACTGATGAATTCTGTTTATGCTAGAAGAGAAGTTGCGTTCCTACACACACAATCAGCTCCTTTGCTTCCATGTCTGTTCCTATAATAACATACTCTTATACTTGATGTAGGTCTCACAACAACAATCCATCTGATTCGTAAGCAACGCGATATGGTCGAGTTTGTTTTGGGTTACAATAATTTATGACACCACTCAGACGCCTGGTGCTTTTGCATCCCTGCTAGAGGAGTAAAGAAGGATTACGTAATTGGCCACACATACGTAAGGTATTGAAACGAAGAAAAAAAATCATACTGCGTTTCTTCTGTTGAATAAGGAAGAATCTTGCATGAAGGCAATTTCAAAACAATATTACGAATGTCCCATACCTTCTGTTCTTCCACATGAGCTCCCGCCGGGAATCGAATATATATAAATGAATCAAATTGCAGAGGCTTGTTATTTAATTCGATCGCTTACTATTCTCAAGGGTGTAGAAACGGGGGAAAAGAAGGCCTTGACTTTCCAAACTATTTCCAGCCCCGAAATGAGGTTCATCTAGTATATGTTTAGTAAACTTATTTAATAGTTAATGCAAATTAGGAACGTTTATAATAAAATACGATTTTTAAAAAAAGAAAAAGGAAAACATCATCAATACAGTTTCTGTACCTAATTACAAGGACGCTGATTTCTCTGTAAATTGGGGGGGGGGGTGCATTCAGATGCAGAAAGCATATATGATGATTTTGTGACAAATTGCATTCAAATTATGCCTAATATTGCACATTTACAAATAAAATGAGGGCCCTGGCTCCCTCAGTCCCCCCAGGATCTTTCACTACTATATTATTGCATAATAATATCTGAGTTGATATTTTTTCGAGTTTTTTCCCTTTAGTATTTTAACCTACATAAACACAAAGTCGGATAAACAGACTGCTAGAAACAGCATTTGTTTTCTTATGAATAGCTTGTTGATTTATCTCTTACAATCCGCTTTTCAACTTCAGTACTGTCAAGATCCGTCTTTTGTTAAGGTAGCATCGAGAAAACATAATATGTGTATAGTATACATGGTGAGTTAAAATGCTTTCATATCCTGAAAGAGGTCATTTGTTCTGATTTTAATGCGTGAAAAGCTTTCCTCCCCCTGAAAGTAATGTTCCCCTAGAACAACCTGTTGGTTACACCCCTGATTATCCTTTAATAAAAGTTGAGTTCCATTTCCAAATCGAAAAAAAATCCATTGGAAATTAGACGGGACTCAACGCTCGTTTTACTAATTGTTTTATATGGAAACCTTTCAAAGCGTGTATCATGACAACCAGTTGTCATAAAAAGATGTAGTTTTCACGTATGTGTTCGTAATTCTTTCCTCTACTTCGTAAAGTGAGCAGTTAATGTGCTAATACAATATTTCTAATAAGCGCCTCTGCTATTGTCAAGATTCGCAGTAGCGCGAGAAGTCAGCGTGCAGAACTGCTTGTCGCGAATTGTCAACACCGCTCAAAGCCAATTGGACGCCGCGTAAAGCCAACTCAAGGCCATGCCGCTTCCCATCTGAAAAATGCTTTAGTGGCACCGACCTTACTGATTTTTTTTTTTTTTTGGACAACCCCTTACCCTGCCCCAACGGACTTCAAGTTTTTTAAGTGTTTGGTTAGGCAACATGTACAACACCAATGACAGAAAAGCTACTTGTGCTCGTTTTTAGAGTTACCTGATTGCTATAATACAATTATTTTATTAAAAGAAACTTGTAGCAATGCCAGCAAATAATTTTAAAATGTTTATGAGTCAAAGTACAACCATATTATCTCAGTTGTTGAAATTAATGTCTAGATTTTGTTTGGAATGCCACGTTAACGATGATTATAGGCATAGCCCCTGATATAACACGATTTTCTTTGTGCAACTCTTCGTTTATTTTGCTCTGTACGCAAAATAACCCAGAACTCACCACAGGGAGGTGGTTGCACATCGAGTTCCGCCCACCCACCCACCTAGTAGGCATACGTTGACATTTGACTTTAGGTCACGTACTTCTGCTTGGTCTCGAAGCGGGACATTCTTGTTTTAGACTTCAGTTTGACTCTAACGTAGATATCTCTTGCGTTCTGGCCGCACTTTTTCGACGCTGCCTCGGACACCAGTTTCACTGTGCGTTCCACAGCTTGACTATGGCAAAGGAATATTGTTGTTAGAGTAGCTGAAGTTCGGATGTTTTCTTCAAGCTGCTGATCCGTTATGTTCCGTGTGTTTGCTGTTACACATTTAGGCCAATTAATCATGTAGTAATTTTCAGCTGTAAAGTTTAATTTCGAAATAATGAAGTCACGTGGGTGGTTTGATCTCGGAGTCTTCTGGCTGCGGCACTTTTTTTTATCCTTCTCCAGCCTAACGTTCGAATATGCGGATTTTCATCTGCTGTCATCGCTATCAGCAGATTTTCATGATGAGCGTAGTATCCTTTTGTTTGTAGAAGAGAATGGACTATGTGTTGTAGATTTTCTGGCAGAAAACGTGATAGCTTAACTACGCTAAACAGATGCATGGTGCCCATTTCGCATGAAGGATTTCGCCGTATTGAAAATCAGACGGGAGCATATACTTTAACAATGCACTGGCAAAGTAGACAGAAACTTGAACTAGGTTTATCAGTACTGAAGTAGCGGCGAAGCATCCTACAGGCCAATGTAAGCCATCGTGAATGTGATAATGATCCTGGTTTTCTGTTTGCTAGATCGGTAGTACACATTCCTGTAGCAACGGGAATGGGTGTAAAGGATACGATCGGTGAACGTTCACAATCCTTTAATTTCTTTCCGATGGGGCCGGAAAAAGCGTTGGGTCCAGTCGTCCAATTCGGTAACCAGTTGTCGGAATGGCAACTCGGTATGAAGAAAGCAAATGAGATGCAGCGAAACCATGATAATGTCGCATAACGTCAGCGTTCGTGGGTAACTGCACTTCACTCATTTCACTTGGAGTGCCAAATAAGACTCGTTTCACACTTTCCCGCGTTGGTCTGCTACGAGGCTTTTTCTTCATCTTGCTTTCCATTGCTTCCGAACTTGGAAACCAAAGTATACAAAATGTTCATGAATCGTCGCACTAAGAAAACTGTAACTTTAGGTACAATGCACAAACTCTCTGTCTTAACAGAAACAGTAGCGAACTAAAACTGTTAAAGCTTAAGCTGCAATAAACTGGCCTGTTGGATTGGTTGCCCGAAGTATGCAATATTTATACCACCGCCGAACTTCGAACGAGAATATTCTAAAAACGTCGGCCTAGGTTCTGGAGCCAATGAGGCGAGCGAGAGGTCCGCGAATCTTCTGGACGCAGCCGAACGTTGCGACGACGCTGGAAGAGTGTGGCCAAAGTAAGCAACCACGAAGTTGTGTAGCCTGCCGCTAGATGGTATCTGCTGTCGATGTACATAACAAGCGAGGAGTTGCCAAAAACAAATCGTGTTATATCAGGGGCTATGCCTATAATCATCGTTAACGTGGCATTCCAAACAAAATCTGGACATTAATTCCAACAACTGAGCTAATATGGCTGTACTTTGACTCAAACATTTTAAAATTATTTACTGGCATTGATACAAGTTTCTTTTAATAAACTAATTTTATTATAGCCATCTGGTAACTCTACAAACGACCATAAGTAGCTTTTCTGTCATTGGTGTGTGCATGTTGCCTAACCAAACACTTAAAAAACTTGAAGTCCGTTGAGGCACGGTAAGGGGTTGTCCAAATTCTTTTTTTTTTTTAAAAATCAGTAAGGTCGGTGCCACTAATGACACCTTTTCCGCACTAGCCGTCATTGAATTTTCAAAAAAAGTGCAAAACGCTTCACCCCACTATATATATGTGTGCATTTTCATTTATTTTCCTGAGTGTCTGAAGAAGGATATGTTAGATATCCGAAACTGTCACATTTATTATGTTACTATTTTATAAAAAACGTTGCGTTGCTCAGCATTTGTATTTTAGTGTAAATTACGAGCAAGAACACAGTTTCCGTACATAAAAAATAATAATTACAAAAATACAAAAACACTCTATTTTTTAACCATCATAATTGTAACTTATGTGCACAGGCACAATTTGTAAAAAAAAATGAATTCCCATTCATGTTTGACATAGTAACCTTTTGTAAATTTATTTAGGATCTACTGAAAGACCCAAAATTAAGCTTTCATTTGACACCTGGATGAGCCCAATAACTTAAAAAATAAGGAAGTTATGGTAATTTTAGTTCCATGATGCTGAGTGCCGGAAAGTGAAATTGAAGCAAAATTCACATTTTTCAAAAATTTATCCCCGGCCCATTTCTCATCCAAAAAAATCCGAAAAATTTAATTTAGCATAATTTCATTGGTATTAATGTATGAAAAAATTTGAAGAGAATCTGAGACATTGAAGCACGGTCATGTTTTAAAATTAGATGATTTGACAGGGAATGACTCTTTTACTTATTTCGAGATTAACTACGACATGTGCGTCTAGCGTTCCTACTGTTAACATACTCGTGGTGCTCAATTAAAAAAACATATACAGTGTTTCTGAGCATAGCGAGATGCAAAAGTACATAAAATACTACAGATACATTCAACTCTACTGATTATTGTTGATTACGACATAAAATGAATAGGGATATCAACTATGAAGTTTGTACTGACTCAGGCATAGTAATGGGCACCCAGCTTTCCCATTCGCCTTATATTTGATGATCATGGTCTCCTTTTATGGTTACTTATAGTGTCCAATAGACGTCCTTGGTTCTACTCCCAACAGCGCTAAAACGTAATGGCATTCTTAAAGAAATAAATCATCCAGTGATGAAACGCATTCAACGTTTGTGTGTGTAAACATTTTTTTAACAATTCACTTTGAGTAGATAATATGTAGATTTCAAAGTTGCTACATTTTAGACTTATAGAGTCCCATGCAGAATCATTTTTAATCCTGTATTAAGAGCTTAACTAACGAGTGATGCGAACTTATATTCAGAAACACGTTTTTGAAGTTAACAACGATTTATACGAGTATTGAAGAAAGTTAGCTATGACGTTTCAGCAAGGTTATTCAAACACAATTGGAGAAATCAATAGAAGACAGAATACAGCTTTTGCTTAACTTTTCCTAATGTGTTTGGACAATCCTTCAGGGAAGTGGTGGCTGCCCTTCTTTGATATAAATCGTTGTTAACTTCACAAACGTGATTCTAAATATGGAAGTTAGCATTACTTGTTAGTCAAGCTTTTAATTAGAGATGCAAGGGCTCGGAAAAAAAACGGCTTTTTTGGAAAAAAACTCGGTTTTTTCTGCTTTGCTTTTTTGCTTGGGAAATTTTGGGCTTTTTTCAAAATACTGCTTTAAATTGATAAAACAGACTTTGTATCGCTTCTCTATAACACAAAAAATCATTTAATTAGTGGTTGATGTTGATAATAATATAAAACCTCGAAAATAAACTATGAATTTCGAAAAGATATTTCAAACAATTTTTCTTCAACATATTTACATTATGAATTCCACAGGATTAACTAATGTATATAATAAGAATTTTTTAACCTCCTATATACAAAAGTAAGCAGAGTTGGCAAGAACCGTGGTTCTTTTAAAAAATGCCAAAAACCCGTTTTTTGGGGGATGTTTAAACCAGGCTTTTTTGGTTTAAACCAGGCTTTTTTGACTTAGATTTTTTGCTTTATGTATTTATATTACATATTCACAGAAATAACTTTGTTTCGCCTTGATGTTATTATGCAACAGCGGGGTTATGCCGGAAGAACTCCCATAAGCTTAAAGAAGTGCGGTCAGTAAATTTCTTAAGTTGAGAATCTCCCGCCCTAGCCATTGGGAAAATCCCGTCATTACTTGAAATGTAAGACAATAACGGGAAAATCCTGTTATTGCTTTGCATGTAAAATTTAAAGGTCAACGTACCATAATCAGTACGCTAAAACTGAGGTATTAAATTACAAATTTAGTACCGGTACGTAGATATCATTGAAAGTCCAATCCAAGCTAATGTTGGAAGCTACGTAGGCAATCGATAAATTTTGCCAATTTCTATCAATATATTTAAGCAATATTGGCTTCTTTATAAAACAACACGCATTTAGGCATGCAGAAATATACAATTTGGTTTGTTTCGTATTTTTAGACTTAACATCCTTACGAAATACCGAGGTTATCAAGGAGAAGACTTTCGCTTAAACTGACATCCGAACCGCTACTTGGGTTACGCATGAAAGAAGGTTTGTGGTTCGACCGAGAATTGAACATGGGACACCTTGATTAAAAGGTGAAAGGGAAATAAAACTATTGCAGGTAGTTTGATATCTGGAAACGTTACCATGAAGTTCACACGATTCGCATTTTTCATTCTTTTTATTTTTGTGGTTTAAACCAGTTATTAAAAAAAAAAAGTTGGTGTAAACCAGCCAACCCTAAAAGTAAACACTTCTTTTTAAAGAATACACAAATAACTAGCAAAATAGTATGTAGTATTTTTACTTCAAAATATTCCATACCGTCTTTTTGAAACAAAATAAAATTAAAATAAAACATAAGAGAAATACTTAGATTTATATGATACACTTAAAGGCTGCACATCTAGAGCTTTTGGTTCTGTATATTCTTGAAATTCTACAGTTAAGTTTTATAGAACCACCATCACAGTTTACCCAATCCTCAAGTTTTCTGAATTTTTAACAAGAGGGATTCAACATATCATTACGGAACTCCCCCCCCCCCAAAAAAAAAGGACTACGGAATATATTTAAGTTAACCTAAATACAACTCCACAACAAACATGACTGAGTGATTAGCTTTTGCGCTTCTATCGGGAAGTCCGAGATTTAACCAGCATTCGACCATTCTGACAAAGCTTTTCTTCATTCCATCTGTGAATGTAGAAATAGTGCATGTACTGTGAGTCGGGCGACTTCCTTTTTTATTGTTTTTAAATCGTTATTATTACTAATTACCAGCAGTGACGGTTTCGCGAAGGTTAGGGGGGCGGTCTTTCAGACTGAAGCCCGTTCCCCAAAGTTACGGAATGTCTGCAACAAACGAAATATCTATTATTTATGCCTTTACTCATAAACTTTAAGCTCCCGTCAAATAAAAATTACGAATGTTTAAAAAAACTAAACATTAGTAAGAAACCCTTCCCAAAATACTTTTCTAAATCCGCCACTGACTCTCAGTATAAAATGATTTTTAAAGTTGTATCCGGAAGATTATTGCTAAACATATAAACGAAACGAAATATTATGCCTGTACTCATAAACTTCAAGCACTTCCCAAATAAAATTAGGACTTTTTAGGAAACGAAACAATCAGAAAAAACCCTCCTAAAGTACTTTTCTAAATCCGCTACTGATTATTTGTATAAATTGGTATTCAAGGTTGTGTCCGGAAAATTATTGCTAAATCACTTCACAGCTACAGTATAACAGAAATATGGAAGTACGGCTTGACGGATATATTGAAAAACGTACGCTTTGACGGATAAATAGAAAAACGGGCAAGTTTAACTTTTGCGCTAGAAGCTAGAGTACTAAAAGCTCTTAGAAATGAAACACGGATGACAAACTAGAGAAGAAAAGAGATGTCGATAACTCAAAACTTAAAATAAAGTTAAATAAAGCTGCCTCTAAAATTACCCTCAAATACTACATTCTTCATGTTAGCTTTAATTCGTAAAACACGTGCTCCATCCATCTTGATGGTGAATTTCAGAGCGAAATATCACATTCAGGTCATGGAATTCTTATCTGACTATAGAATATACTATAAGAAAGCTATTTAGATAGAAAAATCATGAAGTTGAAAAAAGCCAAAATTTCCAAAATTCTCGTTTTTTCCCAAAAAAGCCGACTTTTTATGTGAAAAAAACCATCGATTCAAAAAAGCCGGCTTTTTTGCATCTCTACTTTTAATGCAACGCTGAAAACGACTCTGCATAATTCCCATAATGTTTAGAAGTCCCGTCAGAATAATCTAATCTATCCTGACAATGATTCTTTCTCTAACACTAGCCCGTTCTGTACGCCTTTTGGAACTTCCGTGTTTCATAGAGCTAAATTTTTCTGATGTTCAAGCAACCATAACAGTGACGTTGATCCACGCGCAGCCTAGATATTTGTTGGTGGAAAGAAATCTGTTCAGTCATTTCGTACGCAATGAAATAATTTCACTTCCTAGGTCTTTAGAAGTAGGGAACACGAAACAAATTCACAACATACGTTACATGTATGACACACATACTTAGCTATATCAGTAGTTTCCCGCCGTTTTCTTAAATCTTTAACAAAAATACAGAAGAAAATAATAAACCTTTCACCCAAATCTGAATTTCAATTTCTAACCTACCGTACTATAAAATATCCTAAAACAAAGGTATAATAGTTATAGAAAAAGCGTAATCTACTAAAATCCTTCTTTACCCCCTTAACCAACAGCATCCTTTGAGAAGGCAGAGAGCAGTTGCCCTACCCTGCGTTTGAGGGGTTCATACATTTTAATCGGTTGTATACTAAATAGTAATAAAAAAACGCAAACACATCTTGCCGCCTGGCAAAATTTGAAATGATGCTACTGCCCTTAACGCCGGAATTACCCAAAATACTTTCAAAAAATATTCAGTTTTAATAAAGTTGGATGAACTGAAAAATATGCAAAAAGTATTTTACTATTATGTATGAGGGCACTCAGAAAGTTCCAGGAAATTTATTGTAGCTCTTTATTACCACAATGCAATTACATATTTACTTAATCACCTTCAAAGTAGACACCTGCGGAACACGCACACACACACTTCCTCCACCGCTGCTGCCATTGCTGGAAACACCAAGGAAAGACGTCTTCCGAAGTTCAGCAGTCGCGTTGGTTTTAATGTTTCCTACGGTTTCCTTAAAGTACTGTCACCGTTAACTGGCTTTAAGGCTATCAAACTAGGTATCTGAAGCAGATTTCGCCAATTTGCACTAAAACTAGATGTTTGCGCGTTGTAACATCTGCGACAATGCAACAACTGATCACCACATACTCGCCCATTTAGGTGCACTACTCATAAACTGATTGTTATGACCTGTTCACACTTGTCATATTCATAATTAGGCAGCCTAAGGACTGTACTGTACAATATTCATTGTGATTGCATCACAGATGCCATAACTATGACTGCTTCTCGTATTTTCACTTTGTTGAGAGAAAATGACTAATCACATTACTGAGATATATCGAGAAACGATGTTTCAAAATAGGCAGCATTGTGTAGGATCATTCATAAGTGGCAGAATTTCTTTTATATTATGCTAGCTGAAATATCCATTCTTCGCATGGGTAAGATAAAATATCTATGTAAACAAATTGAACAACAAAAGGAAAAAATATCGGTCATTTTCTACTACTTTTACACATCCCAGTAAACGACCCTTGAGATCCACTGGTTCGATTTGTTTTAATAAAAGAATCCTCTGGCTCTCAGCCGATGAGGGCTGTATTTGGAAATCAATGCCTGTGTTAGTATTAACATTCATCTCAGCAACCGCAGAAACTATGGATTTCACATTAATATCGATCATTTTGGATTATTTTTACATGTCTCGGTAACCCCTTCCCGCAGATGATCCCCGAACCGCATTCAATGCTAGCTGAATTTGAAAGCCATTGCTAATTGAAGTGTCACAATTGATCTCAGCGACCGCGAAAACTAGGATTTGACACTAATGTCGGTCGTTTTGCATTATTTTTACATGTCTCGGTAACCCCCCGGTGACCCCCGGCCTGCAGCCGAATGGGGTGATTTTGGAAGTTAATGCGATCGGAGTTTCAACATTGATCTCAGCGACCGCGAAAACTATCAATTCCACACTAATATTGGTCATTTTGGATTATTTTTACATATCTCGATAAAAGCCTGCCTGAGACCTCCCTGGTATGTATGAACTTTAAAAAGACAGGGGCTTGCCTCAAAGTACTCGTGACCAAAATTTGGTAACTGTTGGTCCACTCGAATGGTCCCCAGGCCACACACAGACACACAGGCAGACACAGAAAATAACTCTTTAATCTATTTATATTAGAAGCACTTTTTCTCAGTAGAACAAAACATAAAACCAGTAAAAACGCAGGAACGCATTGTTCTATTTCCGCCATAATCCTCATTCCCAGAGAACTAGACAAAATCAACAGTAGATGGCAGAGTAAGGAAGGATGAGTGAGCGGGCACGTCGCGAATCTGTTGCAATCGGCATCTACTGCTACTGCTATACGAGGTGCATTCAAGTTAAAAGACCTAATATTTTTTCTCACTGAGTAATCAAACGAAAACTATAAAACTTATGTCACTTCTCGACTTAATCTCCATGCAGTCGACCACATTTTTCACAACATCGACGTCATAACTCCATGACCGTAGCGAACGCTTCTTTAGGAGTTTATTTTGACCACTGAAAAATCGCTGATGCAATAGCGGCACGGCTAATGAATGATCAATCACGGAGAGTATCTTTCTTTGTTGGTAACAGCCAAAAGTCGCTAGGGAAACGCGTCAACATTGCCTGACAACCATGCGCGCAGCCCTGTGGTCGTTCGTCAGCATTTGTGGCACCACCTGGAGGACACTTTTCGCATTTTCAGGTCTTTGTGCAAGATTGTGTGCACGGATCCCACGAATATGCTAACTTTGGAGGCGATGTGTTCCACACTCATTCGGTGATCCTCCAAAGACAACTTTCTACACTCGTTCGATCATGTCGTCAGACCGACTTGGGCGAGGCCGAGATTATCTGGTTTGTTGTCACACGACGTGCTACCTTCTTTGAACTATCGTACCCACGAACACACATTAGATACATCTATAACACCATCATCACAAGTCTCAGTAAACTGGCGATGAATTTTCCAGCGTGCTAGAGTTCTGTGTATCGTACGGTATTTCCATTACTGTCATGCATGGAAAACAAGTGTTTGCGTGTTTTAAAACAAACAGCACGCTTCTATCTGTTACAAGTTCTGAGAAAAAATGGCGGTGTTACAACTTGAAAGCACTTCGTACACCGACTCGCAGAAGAACGCATAGTATGTCGCGAATTCGCAACAGTCGTCCCGAAGGGATCATATCGAGGGAACGAAACTCCTTTAAAAATTATGGAAATGAAATACGCATATTCAGTTTAAGAGTGAAAGATTTTTAATAATTCCATTAGTATCAAATATTATTTGAAATGAAAGAACTATAGTATTATAATCTGAAGCAAAGTAATTCATAATTTGAGTAATTTATAGTTTTACTTTGCAGCTGATGTATCAAAGAACTTTCTAAACGAACCCACATTAAAATTATTTCCTAAGTTATTAATATAGCATTTCGTGTCTATGAATTAAATAACTTATTTTCTTAATCGAAAAAGGTTTGGTTATTTTTGCTATATGAGAAGGTGAAATGTATCTTATCTTAAACTATGCTGTATTAGATTTCTGCAGCCAGGCTCATCGTTTCTGACTTTCATTGAACTAAATTTCGGAGTAAATCATTTTCTAATCGGAATGGGATTGAACATAACACAACGAAGAAAATCGATGATAAAATTATAAATCTCAGTGCCCTGAAATATGGTGAATCTGGAAGCTCGAAATATCTAATGTAAAATAATTATAATGCTTCCCCGTGAGAATGAGGTGTAAACGCTTACCTTGGGGAAATAGTGCAACTGTAAGTTGATATGGTGTCCTTTCTGTTGTAGATATGTACTTTTTTTTTAACCCTTCTGTACTTCCGACCAGTTTCATTTTTTTCAAATTATTGTTTATTTAAAGATTTCCACCTAATTACATTTGGGCAAGTACACTCCTGTGGAAAGAAATCTTGCTTCTTCACAAGCTGGTAGATTTTCGTACAAACACAAGAACATATTATAAAAACTCTGGTAAATACACTGCTCGCTATTATACTATGCAGCGACACGCAGGATCTCAGCGACCGTGCACTATCACAGGGCGCGAAGACACATGGCTTGCGGGTATGGCTCTGGCGAATCGGACAGTTACATCCTATACTGGCGCAAGTATTGGATGCTGTCGCACAGTGTCCAATGCCCCCATGAACAGTTCTACATAATCTGGCAGACAGAGGCGCAAATTACTGCGGTTTCCTCTGACAGCTCAAGATAAGTATGGGACACTAGAATGGTGTCACAAAAATTGCATATTAAGAGACGAATGGCAGGGCATCTTATTTTCACACGAATTCCGCTTCTATCTGCACTATCATGATTGCTGCATTCGTATCTAGCGCTATCGTGCCACTAGGCTAAGTGACACCTGTATTTAGCATCCAGCACCTGATGTTATGGTATGGAGTGGCATTAGATTATGTGCCCATTTGTGCCTTCTACACATTGACAAACATTTAAGAAGCTAATGGTACATTGTCGAGGTGTTGCACTGGATTATGGTCCCTTGTGTTGAACTCACTGTATTTTCCCGAGCAGTGTACATAAAATAATAATAAATGAAGTTAATACAGTGATTAAGCAAAGTTGTTACAAGGAGGATTGACTACAATTCATCTGAATATAATAGAGAAATAGACTATGGAAGTCATAATGCGACTTTAAACCTGCCCTTCTATTGTAAAGTTCTCAATGCTAGAAGCCGAGCTATGGAACAGTCTTTTTGATGGCTCCATTTCGTACTCTTGGTGGCTCCGTTTTGTATTATTTTAAATTCTGATTGTTGAAAAATGAAACCCGAAATGAAATTCGTAGTTTTACGTCCGATAATTATGTAATGTGGCCAAATGAGAAAGATGATTAATAAGAGTGAATGATCATGAAATAATTTGTGGATAATGGGTGATATCAATAAAAATAAGTAACTACTCCTGAGAAGTCCTGCTCGAGAATCGGAGTAACTACACCTGGAGTAATCCCCTCCCTCAATTTCGTATCAATAAAACAAGCCACTACTCAGGTCTAGTCTGCTCCAGATTTGTGAACGTTTACTCGCGCTTCCTCTGCACGTAGCACTGAGTCGTATCAATAAAAGAAGTGATTACCCATTTCTCCCATTCATCGCGCAGTCATTTCGTTGTTTTTAACCTATGGCATAGTATCTTAAAAGCCATGAAACGGGCAAGTAGCAACAATAGCTTCAATCAAAGTGCATTTGTGGATATTCTAAAAGAGTTTTCAATGGTACTTTCAAAGTCACAGCTACCAGAAAGTAAACGAAGGAAAGCCGAAACTTTGAAGGTAATTACAGTGAAATGCAACGAAATATCAAATACATCTACGACTGAGACACAAATTCAAAAGAGAATCTTTAATATTCGAGCGAGAATAATAATAATAATAATAATTTTAAAAAACCGGGAAAGAAGAAAGTAATACTGAAACCGTGGGAATAAACCTATTTGAGCTGATGGATGTTGATTGGAATCCAGCAATATCAAGATTAACACGACAAGCGCATATCACGTGTTGTCCAAGGTCTTTGTAGATTGTTTGGCTTTAAGAACGAAATCAGACACTTGGCTCCTTTGTTTTCTTTTTAAAAAAGTCCAGCCACCCACGTCATAAATCACGTCCATCTGATTGCGTTTTCCACACCATACGTGTCCCCTTTCGCCTTGACATAAACAAAATACATTCTCATGTATACACCCTTTCTATCAACGTTGAGTTGAGTTGATTATTAGTTTAACGTCCTTTTCAGTAGCGTGCCTATATGAGACGGAACCCACTGATTAACGTGGAATCCGAACCACATAAGCTCCTGCCGGGAATCGAACGCGGGTCTCCTATGCCAAAGGCATGTATGCTAACCGCTTAGCCACGAAATAGCTCTTCCTATTAACGTATTACTCTCCAAAATACTAGGTTTCTTTAATGCCACTTGTGTATAGTCAAGTGCTCCGATAGCACCCGGAAATGTATATTGCTCTTGCCACTCTGCCTTTGCTGTTTGTATATTACGCACACTTCCGGAAACAATCCATTTTCAGGTAGTCATAAACAGTACTTTGAGCCACACCAGAATCCCCTGACATTCCGACCTGGAATCCCGGATCACTCACGTAACGCAAGAAAACCAAGGACACCGATTTCTCTGTAAATTTTGGGGGGAGGGCATTCAGATGCAGAAGGTATATATATCAGGATTTTAAGACAAATTGCACTCTAATTATGCCAAATATTGTATATTCATAAATACAATAGGAGGCCCACATGAGCTTTGGGGGGCCCGGACCCCTGGCCCCCACAGGATCGGCGCCCTTGAAGAAAACCCGCATCTTTTCATCATTACGTAGTCCACCACCCCGAATTTCGGTTGATTCTCCTTTAAAAATGTTGTGCTAATCACTACATTTTCTTTCATAAACTTATAATGCTTTTTGTAATCTCCATTTCCAACATTTCTATGCAGTTTATAAGTTTTTCTACGTAATAAAACAATCATATACTCTGCCATATTTCGCACGGAGTCACCTATTTAGCTTGCTCCACAAATTTGGAGAAGTTACTAGCATCACAGAGGAGTCTTTCATTTTTATTGATATCAAACGCGTAGTAGTTACTCGGCTCGAGAATAGAGGTGTGGTTACTTCAAAAGGGCGGGGCTTCTCCGAGGTCAGCCGAGACGACTAGTGCTCAGTTCTCTTTTTATTGATACCAATGCGAGTAACTACTTCAAAATTGGGCGTAATGAGTAACTTCTCCGTTTTATTGATATCACCCAATACTATTGGATTTGTCTATACACCATTTTAAATTAGTATCCGATACTACTACTACTACTACTACTACTACTACTACTACTACTACTACTACTAATAATAATAATAATAATAATAATAATAATAATAATAATAATAATAATAATATATACAAACGTAGGAAAATAAATCGATAGAACTTACAACTATGTAACACTGCCAGGTTGGGTGAGAAAACCCCGTGAAAAAAAAAAATAGGTCATGGGAAACGAAAGATGCAGTGATGCGAACTGTGTGACTACATTCTACATGAGGACAGCCGTTTAATGGCTTGTTCTATAGCTGCAGCGGGCACTAGAAAGAACAAAGCCAGAACACGTTACAGACTGTGACTTCAAGCACTGTGTTTTACACTGTGTCGCAATATCTCTCCTGGACATTAATTAGGATTGCCGGCTCAACATAAAATAAGTAAAAATTTGTTTTGAGTCGTTCCTCACTCATATACAGGAATAAAATGAGGCTCGGGCGAACATATGGTCTGTCACATTTTCTAACTTTTGTGTAAACTGTAAAAGAAGGTTCAAAATTCCCATGCAATTCAATGCAATGACACATCCCAAACAAGATTCCCCTCCGCTCTGCAGGTGTATTTCCGAAATTAAACTACCTACATACTATTCTGTGGTTCGTTGCCAAATCCCATTCTACCTAATATCTCAATTTCACCGGAAATGGCACTTACCATTTTGTTCGCTCGAGCCACTCAAAATTCCATAATTGTTAGTTTATTTTATTTGTTTATTAGATAAATTAGGAAGGCACGTGAGTATATTACAGAACCGTCCCTCTCCGGTAGTACAAACGAAATTATAATCTAATTGCTGTGTTCTTAAGTATTGTGAGTATTAAGAGTTAAAAATCTTACCTTAAAGAATTAATCCTTTTGTTCATGTTGGCACGATACATTTTTCTTAAGTATTTTTCTTATTCTTTCGAGTTAACCAATTTAATTTAAATAAAACTTGATGTATGTGAACGTTATTCTTGAATTATTTCCAGTTTGTGGTTTTCCTATAAAGATAGTTGATTAAGTTCAATAAAATAATTAAATAATCTTTCATTGTTTCTAGGAGAATCGCTATTTATTAGTAACAATGGAAATAAGATTGGATATGCACATATATACAATTATAATTGTTATATCGAAATATACTGAAGGAAAAGAAACAATATACGTATAGCTCACTTAACTTATAATTAGGAAGGCCGTATACGTTTCGGTTACATCAAACGCTTTCAAATTTAAGGGTTCATTTGCATAGTTACAATGTCACAAATTATTTATGTATGGATTTAAGAATATATTGATCTTACTTAAATCTCCATTCTCAATATATCGTCGACATTCGGGCACAAGTAACTAACGCGGGAATGTCACGAGACGTCAATGAGTTACCGAAGAACCAATAACTTGTTGGTACCGCACATCAGAATAACTATTAAACCCAAAAGAGTAAACTTGAAACCCACAAAGCAATTGAGAAAAATCGACGTAAACTTTTCTGACACATAAGAATTAAGTAAATAATTCTGAACATGAAATATAAATTAATAATCAGTGCTTAATCAATCATCAAAATTGTGTTAATTTTCGACAAGAACACTTCCGATGAAATCTCGAAATTTTACCACCTCCAACATCCACATAAAAAGTTTGAGTTGCACAATGCGGGCCTGAGCCAAAAGTCATATGACAGCTAACACAGGAAAGGCTTCTGAGTCGGGGCCTGTATTCGCCATATTTGGGGTTTGAGATCTGGCAACATCAGAAACACAAGTGACCACTACAGCCGCCATGTTGGAGCGTGTCATCCTGAATATCACTTTAATTTTTAAAATACAAAGGTCGCCATTGGACGCATGTTTTATATGCGATGTTTTCACAAGAGTGAAACGTCGCTGACCATTTTATGTTATCAGTATCAGTTCATTGTATCTCTATGTTGATTCCCCACAATATAGACTTGAAATAACCAGTCTCTGCAGCTATGATGGCTGCCACAAACCTCTTGCATCCCTCACTCACAGCTGCTAGTAATGTCTCTAGACTCACGCCCACGCCAGTATATGCATTCTCCACTCACAGCAACGAATGCTGTAAATTCCGAATCTTGACGATGTACAACATGGCTTTAAGGTAGATGGTCCTATATAGGTAGAAGTAAAGTTGAAAGAGATCCAGAGAGCGTGGTGACCAGTTCATCGCTGGCTAACTGTTGTTTCTGGGTAATCGGATCTGCCTGGGTTGCCAGATCTCTTCGGGTCAGACGGAATCTGAGAAGAGAGACCTACATCCGAGTGACTCAAGTGACTTGGTTACCCATGATCTGTTTTATTACTGCGTTCCAGTTGATGTTGAATATTTTTCTCGTGGCTTGTGATTTATGTATAAGTCGATGATAATATTAGCATGTTAAATTTACTCCGAATAAATCAGGAATAAAATTCCGTTCATTTTTGATTCCGTTTCATTCCTGTTCTTAAACATTAATGGGTCGAAATTACATCTTAAAAAAAAAGAAAAGAAAAGAAAAAAGAAAAAAGAAGCTTCAACTCGGATCCTCTCTTCTTCAAGGATTATTATCTTTAAATATACAGAGTGGTCCTAAAGTAGGTGTACAGACCTGCATCGATCAAGTATGGCATTTTAATTTTTAAGATAATGAATTTATTTCCTATGGTTTGTTCCGAGCTTAAGTTATAAGTAAAAATAAATTAAGAACACCTAAGTAAGAACCTAAGTCAATACCTGTGTGGATAACAATAAGTAAATGATATAAAATGCCATAAGCCGATTAGTACGGTAATGTATATCTACTTTTGAACCACCCTGTATTAATTCTTATTCTGAGGACGAGGGGCACGGTAGCTTAGCGGTAGAGCGTTTATCTCAAGATATGCTGGCTCCCTGGTTCGATCGCTGGCCAAATAAGTTTGTTGTGGACATCGTGTATGTGAGTTTTTTCGGGATACTCCCGTTTCCTCCCACTTTCTTATTCCATCAATTCTTCTATTAACATTCATTTGCTTTAATCATCGTCTCCCTTAGCCTAACGGGCATAATAGTGGGATGTTAAACTGAGATAAAGATTTTCATTTCGAGGAAGAACTCGATTTAACAAAAATCAAAAGTTTCGTGCGGAATTCAGATTATCTTTCATATCTACAACAAATCAACAGGAGATGAGCGTTGCCCAACTTGAAGAAAGGCTTAAAGGCATTACGAGTAGATACATCTTCCTTGGATCCTCACCCCCGAAAAAAAGCTTTAGTAGCAGCACGTTTGGCTCTGTAACCATTTCTCTACCCGATTTTTTTTTCTATGGCGGACACCATCATTAATCGAACGTAAATCACCAACTCCCTTTGCGGACAGCGTTTCTTGTTGCTTTCGGAGCTCTGTTTTATACCTTCAGCGCGCAGGCTAAAGAGGTGAACTAACTTGTGATGGCACGTAGCGTATAGGAATATATATATATATATATATATATATATATATATATATATATATATATATATATATATATATATATATATATATATATATATATATATATATGTATGTATTTAACAATCACCAGATACAGGTCAGAGGCAATTTTACCTAGGTATACTGGATATCTAACAACAACTACAAGAATGGAAAGGACTTGGGAAGGTATCGGCCAGGACCTGTTTAGTAGGTATCATCCTGGCATTTGCCTCGTAAGACTGAGGAAAACCCAGTGACTATGGCCGGCAGCAGGACTCAAACCCGCGACCTCCCGAATGCGAAGCCAACGCTAGACCACTTGAGCTACTATGCTTGGTAGTATATGTGTGTATACACAAATCGGTGGCAGAAAACGGCAACCGTTTTCGTTTAGTGATAGATTACCGAAGTTGTAAGGTCGTTTGCCATTAGGGAGAATTAGTGGCTCTTTTGTCCGGGCTGTGCGGAGTAATAGTAGAGGCGGAGCATCCCTTCCAAACACCCTAACATGACGATGTCTCTTTTCACCTTGATCACTCAGTAGCTTGACTTTTTTCTTTCTTTCCTTACAGCGATATGGATACCCGAAGCATACGGACACAAATCAACACGCAAGAAGTCGAATACATTTGAAAAGAAGTCGAATACATTTCAGAAAAGAAGATGGACACTGGTCATTTATTTTGAGCAGTAGTCAAACAAGTATAACTATTGAATCTATACGCTTGGAATCTATACTATCTGGTTTGAACGCTTGGAACAGCAAAGAGGCTGCCATTTCAACCGTGAAATGAATAATTGTAAACTAGTTTTAGAATGTAAATTATCCGTTCGTTCAATTGCATAATTAATGTCACAACATGCTTTAACTAAATACTTCAATTTATTGTATTGATTTATTGACCTCGAAGAGAGAGAAAAGGGGAGGGGAAACATCCAATTATACAAGGCAATTAGAGAATTCATTCTTAGTAATTACAACATACATTAGTATTATACATTCATATGGTAGAAATCTTTCAGTTTAACGTCCCACGTTTATACCTATGTCCATTAGGCTAAGGGAAACGAATGATTAAGGAAAGTAAATGGCAATGGAAGAATTGGTAGAATAAGAATTTGGAAGGAAACGAGAGCACCACGAGAAAATCCATGAACACGATGTTGTCCACCAAAAAACTTACTTTACCAATATCGAACCAGGGACCTCAAAAGTATGCATTCTATTCATATGGTAGAGTTAGATACTAACTTCCAGGGCTGTCAACTTCTCAAACCTGCTCACCCGTACATTCACAGCGTGTCCTCCAAATCTAATTTCGTTAAATTAAAACCTTATTTCAGTTAAACACATCCATGTAGCCCATGTTTTTTTTTTTTTAAATCTGTTTAGAAATATTTGTCAGAGAAACAAAATAACATTGATTTGAAACTGTAATTAACATTTATTTCTGAACAGACGTAATACTTATTTTCATTTTTACCACCTTTCAATACAGCATGATTCTTTTTACATAAGAGTAAAATTCTTTGCAGGTCCTGTGAAACTTAATTTTTACCATTAATTTAGATTTCAGTAAATTTTCAGACGTTATGTTGCATCAGTCCAAGCATTTCCCATCATACTAAAGGTAAAAACTGATCCCCAGATTTCTCACACACAGATCGCACTTTTCACATCGAGTGGTAGTTGAGAGAAGACGTGTTGGTTTAACGCTCCGGTGCTCGGTGAAATGTGACATGGGAGTATCAATTGGTGTGTGAAGGGTCAGAATTGGCTTGTTTAGAAATGCTGGGAAGAAAATACTGTGTAGTAGCCCAGGTGTGGGTAGTATCTCAAAATCGAACAAAGTGTACTATGTGTATGGGCTTGTGGTTCCTTCTATGCTATTGATTTCAGGAATAGAGGAGAACCCAGGTCCCCCTAATTTACATAAATCTGATATAGCAGAGATTAAAGATATGCTCGGTGCTTTGCGTAATTCGAATGATAGTGTTGTGTCAGAAGTGAAACGACTAAACGATACTGTGGCTAGGCTAGTGGACAGACTTGAAAACATTGAGGGCAAATTCGAAAGAATGTCAAAGGAAATCGGTGAACTACAAGACTACACGAGTTATCTTGAAGGTAAAATAGAAGACTTAAAAAATAGGAGCAGAATACAAAATTTAGTTTTTTATGGAATAAGTGAAAGTGCTAAGGAAACATGAGAAGAAAGTGAACGCAAAGTTTGTGAAGTGATACGGAATAGATTGGGAGTGGAAACAAATGAACTTGATCTTAATAGAGTCCATAGATTGGGGAGAAAGACCGAAACAAGAAATCGTCCTATAACGTAAATTTTTCAGCGACAAGAAAAAAGAGAGTGTGCACGAAATAGGAGCAAACTGAAAGGCTCGAACATTTATATTGAACAGGACTACTCTTACAAAGTAAGACAAAAACGCAAGAAACTACAGTTTTATTTAAATAATGCTAGGAGAGCGGGTTCTTATGCATATCTGCAGTTCAGGTACTTAAACATAGACGGGAGGAAATTTACATTATGGGATCTGGAGAATGGAAAACACCAAAGGGACCAGGAGCGCGAAGACAAGTGTCGCCAGCAGAAAAGCCGGAGGTCACGGTCGTTCAACCTTTAACTGTCAACGAGGAAACCCAAAATAACTCCATCCCTTAATCGTCTCCCTCTCCCTCAAGAAAACAGGCACAGAGTGCAAGCTTGGTCAACCGGAAATCAGACTACACCAAATCAGAAAAATGCCTCAAGGGACGTTCCATGTAAGTACAAACAGCAATACCTAACCTTCCTTGTGACCGTATTGAAGATAATAATAATAAAAGTAGTGAAAACAAAATCAAAGCGAGAAATAAACCTTTTTCATTTTATTTTCAAAATGTGAATGGACTTAGGAGCAAACAATCTGAATTTTTTTTACAAGTGTACTATCAAATAATTATGATATAATTGCAATTGTTGAAAGCGGTCTGTCTGATAGTTTTTTATAATTCGGAATTTTTTTGATTGTAGATACACTGTATTTAGAAAAGAAGGGATCTTGAATTGCTTGGGAAGTCAAAAGGTAGAGGGGTATTACTGGCGGTACTTAAAAAACATTGAATGTTTCATGTTAATTCAGATGACGATGGATTTGAATGTATTCTTACAAAACTTGTGACAAATAGTGTAACTATATATGTTTGTGCTGTTTATATACCACCCGACTCTAATTTAATAATTTATGAAAATTTTTGTCAATTCATTGAATCCAATTGCCCAATGGGGAGCACTATTCTTTGTATGGGAGACTTTAATCTTCCAGAGATAAATTCAAGTTTATCCTTTTTGAATTCATCAGGCGCCTGTAAAAGTCTTTTCAACTGTATTAATTTATTTGGTCTAAATTCGATTAACAATGTACAGAATGAGAATGGTCGCATATTGGACTTAGTAATTACTAATGTTGATGACGCTTCTATTGAAAGAGTAGAGCACCCTTTGGTTTCAGAAGATAGGCATCATCCTGCATTGGAAGGCTTATTGTACCTAAATCAACTATCAATAAGAGATAAACTGCAAAACAATTTGCAAGGTTTTAACTTTAGAAAGGCAAATTTTACTAAAATGTACAATGAATTACTAAATGCTATCTGGGACTGCCTCGAAGATCTGAATGATATTAACGTGATTGTTGATAAGTTTTATGAAATTATTTATAATGCGATACATGTAAGTGTTTCCTCTAAGAAATTTTTGAACAAAAATTATCCCTGTTGGTTTAAGTCCAATTATATTTAAAAAAAAAAATGTAAGTCCTATCACCATAAAAAATGGAGAAACGGTATGGGTGATGTTTCGTTTCACAAATGGGAATTGTGTAAACTCCGGAAAGAATTGAAAACAGAAATAGCGTTAGCGTATAAATCTTTCGTTTTTGAATCGGAACACATGGCAGAGAGGGATCCTAGTCAATTCTGGAATTTTATAAAAAGTAAAAATAGGCATCTTTCTACAGGCTTCCTTACGTATAATGGTAAGGATCTGAGAAACAGCAATGATATTGCAGAGGAATTTGCCAGCTATTTTAATTCGGTTTATAGTAATGGCAGAGCGCATTGTGATACAAATAGATTCATGCCTGATGGGACAGCTTACGAAACATTAGATATGTTTTTCTTAAATGAAATAGCTCTAGAGGATGTTGAGGAAGCCATAAGAATGTTGAAACCCAAAAGATCGTGCGGATCGGATGGTATACCACCGTACATTCTTAAGGGTTGTATAGACATTCTTAAGCATCCTCTACATACAATTATAAATATGTGATTAAGAACAAGCGTGTTTCCGGACAAGTGGAAAGAAGACATAGTTTGTCCTATCCCTAAATCTTGTGATGTGAAGAATATACAGAATTTTAGGCCTATTTCTATTTTATCAACATTTGTCAAGGTGTTTGAGCAAGTAATATTCAAGAGGATAATGTGTCATGTAAAGCCCGTCAGCATGGCTTCTTAAAGAATAGATCAACATCCACTAATTTAGCCATTATTACAAATTTTATTGCAAATGAATTGGATAGAGGGGGTCAAGTGGATGTGATCTATACTGACTTTTCAAAAGCCTTTGATTTGGTAGACCATGATGTACTGTTGCAAAAACTAACAACTTTTAATTTCTCTATGCAAGCAAAAAATTTTTTTGCATCCTATTTGCAAAATCGTCAACAGGTCGTCATGTACAAAGGATTTGTATCTAAAAAATTCACAGCCTTATCTGGAGTCCCCCAAGGCTCAAATCTTGGTCCACTCTTATTTCTATTAGTGATAAATGACCTACCGTCTTATATTCATTATTCTAACACTCTTCTATTCGCCGACGACCTTAAAATATTCTCCAAAATTAATTCGCTTGAAGACTGTGCAAAACTGCAAATAGACTTATGTAATATTAGGAACTGGTGTGACAATAACAAGTTTAAGTTGAAAAATAAATGCAAAACTCTTTCCCTTACCCGCAAAGAAAACACCATTAAACATGACTATTCTATTGAAGGAACTATTTTAGAGGAACCTACTTTAATTAAAGATCTAGGAGTGCTATTTGATCCTAAATTAAGTTTTATTCATCATACTGAAACGATTGTTAATAATTCATACAAAAATCTTGGCTTTGTTATGAGAATAGGTAAGGAGTTTCAAAACAAATGAAACTCTACTTTTGTTTTGTGAGATCACAAGTAGAATATGCGACTCTGTCTTGGTCACCAAAAACACAAAAACACATAGATATGATTGAAAGAATACAGTCAAAATTCTTGAGATTACTTGCTTATAGAAAAACTGGCATGGATCCAAAATACGAGTCGTATTCAGAAATAGTACAAAACTTTAATATGAACACGTTGAAATAACGTAGAGAACATACGGATCTTTTATTTTTACACAAATTGCTACATGGTAAAATTAACTGTCCCAATCTTACTTCTAAGGTTCAATTGCATGTCCCATCAGGTAAAACCCGCATAGGAAATATCAGTACATTTTACTGCAGAAAGGCAAGAACAAATATCCTCGCTAAGTCTCCTATATGGAGAATGAGTGCTTCCTACAATGCAATTGAAAGGATAACTTCTATAGATGTTTTTGGAATGTCGGAGACAGTATAAAAATAGCCTTAAAATATGTGAAAATGAAAATATACAAATGTATAACCTTGTTTAAATATATAAATATACATAACTAAGGGTAAATGTATTTGTAAGGAACAACACTGTAACTGGGCCTAGAGCCTGTTGTGTTGAATAAATAAATAAATAAACATCGAAGATCGTAACAAATACATAGGCTATAAGCATAAAATAATAGATAGTCAGTGCTTTCGAACAGAGGAGTAAGTAGGCCGCACGTGGGGACTGACGGCCTACTGGAGCCACGTGACTTAACATCGTGAAACAAAATTGCTGGCTGCATGAAAGCTAGACAATTACTTTAGGGTTTATACGTTACCACTCTGTTCCTATCTTACTTTGTGATTCTGATCACAATAGGGTAGGCAAATAAGTCTATTTTTTTATTTTCTTTATTTATTTTGCTAAATGATAACAATAATGTTCCAATTGCTGCTTTTAACCAATAAAAGAAAAGTATTGCCAAAAATATTAGTTCACCCATACATTTTGCATAGCAACCCGTACACCCGTATCTGAGTTGGTAGACCCGTACAGTTGGCAGTCATGCTAACTTCATCATAATTCTACAATCACTGACGATGCCAGCTTTCATTTCCTCGAGTTGGTGGGAAGGGGGAGTGGAGCGGCAGAGAAATTTTTGGAGGCAACTATTTTTTGCTTACACCCAAATTGTAATTTTATATTATTTGGCCTACCTTAAAATACAACATGTCTGAGGGTCAGACGATGCCACCTGGTGAAAGCTCGCCTCATTGTCTCTAGCATCGTCATGCATTGTTCAAGCGAGCTATCCTTTTTTCCTTCTCACTAATTGCAATTACTAATTATTAGCGGCGGATTCAGGACGGACTCTTGGGAGAGTTTAGGGATAGGGGATGAAAGATTCTCAGTTTTATCTCTTATCAAGCTTTTAGAATACTTGTGACTATGCAGCTGATTTTGGGAGTCGAACGACCTTTCGCCCCCTGCCCCGGATCCGCCTATTCAATTTATACCAGCAAGTTTTTAATGTCAAACAAAACGCATATTATGTATACAAAAATCGGAGTTTTGTTACAAAATTCTCATGGACACACTTTATTTACAAGTTGGGCGATTTATGCTCTCCTTATTGGTCAATTTCAGCTCCATCAATAAAGACGATTGGGAATCCTCAGAAAAATTCAGGCGACATTCCACGAAAATCGAATGATTTTGTTTTATACGAAAGTTATTGTACGAGTAGAATATATATTTATACTTTTAAATTATTGTGTGTGTATATTGAGAGACTGTGACTGCTCATTTTTTATTTACCTCAACCCCAAGCATTGCAGATTGTGTGATCCTCAATAAACATATGCACCATCTTGTACAAAATTGGGATTGGGATAAAAGGGGGACTCTACCCAACATTCACCGCTCACTCGTGATAGTTTTTAATTCCAAGCAGTGAGGACTGTGGAAAAGCCTCAAAAATAAGAAAGTTCATATATCCTAGCAAAATCGAATAATATTTGCGAAAGTTACAACGAAACTTTTTTAAAAAATCAGGGGAAGGTGTATAATCCACCCCTCTGCTCTTCCATGATCTTAGGTCAGTCCACAGGGAATGAACAGGTAGTATCAAATAAAACGTTCGGCATATCGTTTTAAAATCCAATATCTTTTCTCAAATAAAAATTTCGTGGAACGTATGTTTTAAACTTGAGGGTAAGGAGTCACTCTTTCATTATTCAGTCATCCTCTTTTTTAAAAAATATAACACATTTTGTAGAAATCGAAACAGAATAGAATTTTTATATACCTTGTAAAATCGTTTCTATGTCAAATATTCAAATTTACAACAATGGGTTGATTTTTTTTAGCCCCCTTTGAGCCCGCTTATTCTTCGTGGATTGCAACATCAAATAATATGGTTATTTCTGCCTGTTGGAGGAAGGCTTATTTTAAGTTACGTTAAAATGGGGGAACGTTCTACGAAAGTCAACGTCGAACAGATGGACGGCCAGACACACAAATCCGAATCGAGTCGAATAGTAGAAGCCTTACTTCATGTAATAATGCTCTGATTGTTGAAATGAGCGATCCCTCTCCTGATTTTCACTAGCTTTAACTATATTAATATGTCCGTAAATTCCAACAAAACACCTACCATGTACTATAATTTTTTTCTTTTCTGTTTTCCTTAAATTCCACTGAAAATAATTATTTATAATCGGGGGCATATGAATCTGCAAGCATATTAGCCATAACTCGAAACAATTATTTGTGCAAGCACCAAAAGACAAATTAACGCACGTATTGAAAGCAGGAAAAGTAATGGAAAAGAATTTTATAAAGTGCACCGTATTCTTTGTCTCACAGATGTTTTCATTATACTTAAGGCATCCCATAAATGTAGAGTAAATTGATTTCAATGGTTCACCTTTCAAAGGAGGCAATATAACCCCTAACTTACAAATATGTGCTTAATTTTTCAATATATACCGATATAAATTAAATTCGTAAAACATTTCTCTCACGTCTATTATCTCCACTGTTAGTTCGAATTAACAGAAATACATATTTTTAATTTCCCATTTAAATTTTGTTTTTATAGAAATGTTGTATTAGTAATACTACAATAAATGCTAGAGCAAGATATCCGAATTTTATAAAATCGATAACTGAGTTAATTATTTTATTACCAAAATAAATTAATCTTTTCTTTCATTACACATTCTTCTCCGCGTTACCTGACTCACAAAACGCAAAAACCGCACAACATCGGAAAAAATACCAATCAACTTATCTACTCACCACAACTCAAGTTATTATCTAAATTTCTCTAACGGGAGAATGTCACTCTCTGTTGAATAGAGATTATGTTTGAATTGTTCAGAATGCAACTTGCTATGTAGTTTTACTTACTTTAGAATGTTGCGAAACTGCATAGTGTGTCAAAGTGGAATAAATTTTGTAAAAGTTATTGTGAAATTTATTTATTTTTTTTAAAAAAAATCAGGTGAAGGAGGGTTAAATACAACCTTTATTCTTCACTGGTCTTCCTTAAACACTATTCAGAAGTGATCATACTGTAGCTCAAAGAAAATATATAGCTATGTCGTATTGTTTCAGAACCAAAGATTATTTTTACGAAAAATGTCGTGACAAGTATTTTTTAATTAGGGGGAGCGGAGTAATCTGCATCACATAAGGGAACTAAATTCACAGCTCATTCTTAACTGATTTTAATCCCAAGCAGAATGGATTACATAAAAGACTCAAACAAAATATACATAATATGGTATGGAAACTGAATTAAGTTTTATATAAGTTATCATGGAACACTAAAAATTCGAGGGAGGGGCTTATATTATTCTTTACTGATTTCTGCTCCATGTACAATGAACAAGTGGGAAGCCTTAAAGAAAGTGTACCACATACTACACTAAAATCGAAGAGTTGAAACAGAAATAATCAAGGATTATATTTCTTTTTAATTGTGGGGGTCCATATTATTACACAAGAGGGAGTCAATTCACTACTCATTCTTGACTAATTTCAACCCCAAGCACGGGGATTACAGGAAAAAGTCAAAGAAAATGCATATTATATTGTATAAAAACCGAATGTATTTTAGAAAATTTATCGTTGAACTGTAAAAGAAGACCAGCTGACGGTAAATTCAATACTTTATTTTTTGCTGATTTTAACTCTCTGCAGAGAGGATGGTTGGGAAGCCTTAAAAAGAATTTATGACATAATTATTACTGCTAAGTCGAACATTTTAACTAAAATTTTCGTCGAATGCATTTGGAAGGGAGGGGGTTAATTCATACTTTCATTTTGGACGTATTTTAACGTATGAGTCGGTCAAAGGGCCAAAGTGATGTTGGTTGTGTTATTTATTTATTTTTGATTGGAAGCTTATTTCTACATGAATTTGTATCGGGTGGTAAACAAACGGTTGTACAGTCAGCGACAAAAGTTATTTTTGTTTCATGAAATTAGTTTCATAAATAACTTCAGAATGGAATGACAATTTGAGTACAGTTTTCAGTAAATTTTAAAAAATGTGATTTTCTGTATGTTCCAACCATACCACTGTCATTCCTAAAATAAATTTTACGAAACGGAAAGAACTCTTGTCGCTAACTGTACTTGGACAATTTAGCGTGATTGAGGGAAAATGCTTGAATGGGGGAAAACCAATTTGAATGGTGCGACTGACGGTCGTAACGAAACGAAGCAAGTTGCAGCTTTTTGTATACACCTGCCGTTAGGTGCGCTCAGTAGCTGTAGCTAGCTCCCTCTAACGGTTGGCGCGCTCTGTTTGAATACCTCCTATTTAGTATTTTTTTATTTATTTATTTTTTCATGATCAAAGAAGCAAACGTATATATTCCAACTTTGAATCCATTTCCCGTGTTACCTCATGAAGGAACAAGTTTTAAAATACTTCCACTGGTTTCAGTATCCTTAAATTAATATAAAAAGTTCAACTAACAACGTGTGAAAAAATGAGCACTTCTATCAGAGTGGCAGAAGCAGTAGTTCAAACATCCCGAATATATATACAATTAGAAATTTACCCCAGCATGGGCAAATTCTATTAGTAGCATCGTCAGGGTTCTTTGTCAAATAAAAACATAAAATAGTCAATATTGTAATCATCTTATTTTCAAGTCTAGGAAAACTACAAATGAGAAAAGAAACATCAAGACAAAAATATTTATACTAAAAACCTACGGTATTGTAAAGAATCAAAGGCTTCGATTAGGATAGATCTCTCAGGGCTCCAGACAAGCAAAGAGAAGAATTGACCAGCCGAAACTACTATTTAATGCCGATGGAGATATTACATGGTGTTTTATATCTTCTTTTGGACAGCGGTGGCGTTAATGTTTCTCTTCCGTCACATGACGTGATGATGATTCCTGTGGTCTGGTTCTTGAAGTAATAGTAGAAGGCCATGTGATTTTGTTTATAGATAAGAAGCACGTGTTAGGGTTTACAAATATAGATCACGTGTAAAACATTACAATATGTAACTACAATGAAGGTAATTCACGTCTAATACGTACTGAAGGAGAATACAAAGTTACACTAGAAGGTGAATGGAAATAACTACAGGATGATATAAAATGGCATGGATTTCATTTGAATTTTCAATTACATCTTTCAACGCCTTACCAACTTATGTGTAACCAAAGTAAAATATGTATGCAATCAATGCATTATACTACTGAATGAGGGGAAAACCAATGCTTTCTTGTGAAAGTAAAGTAGTGACCCGTTGACCCTGGACAGATCTGGGGTTACCCGAAAACGATGAAACATTTTTATACATGTAAAGATAATGTATGAAGCTGCTAATATATATATAATAAAAATGAAAGTGACTATCTGACTTAACCCGACCGATCTCGATCAAATTTTCAACATAGAGAGTTCCAGGTCTAGGGTGGTTTTTATCATTTCACTTTAACAGAGCAACTTGGAGAAGAAGAAGGAAAGATATATATATATATATATGACCGATATTAGTATCGAATCCATAGTTTCCAGGGTCGCTGAGATGAACAGTGACAGATCCGATGCCGTTTAAGTCCAATTTTAGCTCCGCCACTTGAGGGAGGGGAAAATGAATAAAAATGATTGAAAATCATCAATATTAGTGTCGAATTCATAGTTTTCGAGGTCGCTGAGATGAACAGTGACACTTCCGATGCCGTTGAAATCCAAATTCAGACCCCATTAGTACCCCAAGGAAGGAAGTGACATGTAAAAATAATTTAAAATGACCAATATTAGTGTCCAATTCACAGTGTTTGGTCCCTAAGTTGATTACTGACAGTTTTGGAGCGCTTTATGTCCAAAGTTAAACGTATGCTCCCCGTGCGAAGAATGGACATTCTTCTGGTGTAATTCTAAAAAACGTAATTCTCTTCTTCCCGGTGGGGGATCATTAAAATTTGAACGCATTACGGTTGTTCCGATTCCAACTTAGGTTATCGTCTTATTTAGCCCTGATGCCGAAAGGGACTCTAAATCTCAATCCAACAGTCAATTCTCTTATCTTTATCCCGGTAACTGCACATAGTGGCACGTAGTTTGCCATGGTGTTGTTTGCCACAACTCTTGGGTTTTACCGCGATATTGTTTTTTTGTTTGTGTGTGTGTGTGTGTGGTTTTATCAGATCTCATTATCATGAAGATTGACACTATCTCACGTAACAAATAAAATTAAATTAAATCTTTCATTTAACGTCCTATGATTATGCCCATTAAGCTAAGGGAAAGAGATTATTAAGGGAAGAAAATGATATGGAAGAATTGTTGCAATGAAGATTTGGGAAGAAACGAGAGAACCCACGGACACAATGTTGTCGACCACATAATTACTTGGCCGAAGTTCGAACCAGGAACCCTACGCACTAGAGGTAATCCCCACCGCGCCCCTTTCTTCATTTTTTAAATGAACCAATACCGATCGATTTCTTATCCCTGTGCTTTATCGTGACTATGAGAATAGCACACACGTGTTAGGCGCAGGGTATTTGGGCTCGATTCCCGGCTTGAGCTTTTATTCGGTTCCCATGTTAAGCTATGGATCCACATCTCATATATAGTGTCGCTGCTAAAAGTGGCGCTAAACGCAAGTCAAAATAGAAATATCTTATCCCATAATTCAATACCCTTATCAGAGCGCAAAATTTCTGGTTGCCAGGTCGCCATTGGAGACTAGAAATTTAGAGCTGGTGACCAGTTTTCAGTAGGAATGATTCAAGAATGCGAAAATATACATAACAGAACGGTTGCAATCGGTATCATGAGAGGTAGTTCTGCGCCTTCATATATTTGACATTTTGGGCAGGTTTTCTAAAGAAAAAAATTCTTGAATTTGGTGTGGAAGAAATAAAACCGCTTTTTAAGTACTTGCAACTAGATTTATACAGTGAAAATGGACCTTGTCTTAGCAGAGTAGGCTGAATATAAACTTTCGTTTCCTTCATTGACGTTGAATCAGCCACTGAAAAAATTTATAGTGAAAACATCATTACGAGATTCCCAAATTTGATTCCAATTGTCACATTTTGTGCAGTTTTATTTGTGAGTACTGCCTCATGTGAGAGAGGCTTTAACAGTCTCAACGGAGTTAAGACTGCTACGGAAATTCACTGAAGACTGACACACTGGATGATTTGCTGTCAATTTTCATCAATGGCCCTTCACTTAAGGACTTTGATCAGCTGGTACTTCAGTGCAGAGAGAGAACATTAAAGAAACGTGAGCATTATATTTTTAACACGTATATGAATTGTCCGATTCAAAATTTATTATCCTGAATTTAATTGTCTGGTTTTGAAATTTTATGCCCTGATGTAATATCTTCCTTTGTCAAATCAAAGGTCGTGGAGGAGGAGGGAACCTCTCATAATTTCCACATGAGAGATACTGGCGACCATAATTTTTTGGATTGGCGAGTGTGTCTGACTTCAAAACTTTGCGCCCTGCCCTTATGCTTTCTGAAAAACTTTCGATACAGTACTTCTTATTGAACACCGTTTCAATTAAGGATGGACAATTCCAGAATTTTTAATTTCTGGAATCCGGAAAGTAAAATCGGAAAAATTCCAGAATTCGGAAAATTCTGGATTTTGGAAGAAATCCGGAATTCGGAAAAATTCCCATTCCGGAAAATAATTTTTTTGGAATTCGGAAAACTTTTGCAGTCCCTAGTTTCAATAAACGTGTACGATCAGCGAACGGAGTATTTAGCAAAAGGGGTCCAGAAGCACGTAAAAAACACAAAATTTACGGAAGAAATGGATGATGCAAGTACGTAACGTAACATAACGTAACCACATCTAACCTAACCTAACCTAAATTAATCTAAGCTAACATGAACTAATCTAAACTAACCTAATATTAGTGGAAATAAGCGAAATTCTATCATTTGTTTAAAAAATTATACTGGACCCCTATACTAACATAATATAACATATACTAACCTAAACTTACCTACACGCAAAAAAAAAAAAAAAAAAAGAAAGGTACTAGTAAACAAGGAAAAGGTGAACAGTAACCAAGTCAGTTTGTCAATATATGGACAACAAAGTCGTGTGTCCCAGCAACCAAGCGAAATAGGTTAACGAGAGACGGTGATCTTAACGTTGTGTTACAGGTTAATATTGCTAGGTTACAGTGTAATAACTCACAGGGGTACGCTAACCGATCGCGTAGTTATCACTACCAATCGTAGCCTATAACGGGTAACCTAGTTAGGATTTGAGAACAACCGACTGCTCGGTTAACGAAACAGAGTGCATCAACTTTCTAACCGCGTATTTTGAATAACATATCTTTAATTAGTTAGAATAATTTGTATTCTTCATTCAATCACATCTTTGATGATATGATAACATCAAAAAATGCAGTATTAAAATAGGTAAGAACTGCCTAAACTTATTATTCGGTTGTACTTATGTGATACCTTTTTAAGCCACCCATATCAGAAGTATGTAAAAACTAACAGTAAAAATTTGTTTGGGTGTTACTTTTTCCTACAAGCAAAGCTGCAAAAGGTTTTTGGTATTTGACTGTAAAGGAACGTACAACGTATTAAGTTTCCTCTAAATATCACGAAATTGTTGTTACGAGTATATGAATTATTTGATGGCAGTTGCATGGTTAGTAGTGCTACCATTTAGTTTGATTATTTGTACTAGAAAGATGTATCTCAAAATGATTTTCATTTAAATGTCAGAAAATGCATAAACTTCCGTAAATAAACTTTCCTTCACATTTCTCTATTAATTCATGTAGAATACATATTTTAATAACTGTTTTCCTATTCCTTTGGATGTATTCACAATTGGTAAAACTTTTCGTTCTTAAAATTGCAAATGGCGACGTTGCTGTGTATGCTTCTAGTAATGCAGTGTTACTAGTAAACAAGTTCTGGGTGGTTAAATTTACCTTGTGTGAAAATCAGGTGATAACAACAGAGTGTTTTAAATTAAATTAATCTTTTTGAATTGGTTGTGATCTTCTAAGCTACTTTATAGGTTAATAACAACCAAACACTGGATTATTTCTACGAATTTTCCAGTAATATTTTTCGATTGATTACCGGTGACCTCGTAAAATTAACCTTTTTGTCTCAAAAGGATTGTTGCAAATTATTAACTCGTTCTAGCAGTCAAATTAACCATCACTAGGTTAATGTCCATTAACCTTCACTAGGTTACCGGTTATTTTTCTCAGTGTAACTAATGTAACCTAAACTTACCTAACTAACCTCTAACCTAATATGAACAGAAATTACCAAAAATGTTTAAAAGAAACAGCTGGACCCCTTCTGCTAAACATAGGCCCAGTGAATTTCTTTCAAATGAAGTTTGGGATCTCCCATTACTTGACCCTTGTTCATATGAGAAAAATTGTGCTTTTCTATTTTGTAACAAAGTGGACTAAAAGAACATTTCTGTAATAATAGGTATAATACCTTATCCATGGTGCTACAGTCCTTGTAGGACTTGGACATCCTTTAGGTAGATTTCCATTCTTCTCTGTTCTTTGCTTTACTTCTCCATGCCGTTATTCCCATCTTTTTTAAGTCATTGAATACATCATCCAACCATCTGAGTCTCTGTCTCCCAATGATTCTCCTTCCTTCAAGAGCTCCCTTGCAGATTTGTTTCACTCCTCTATGGTCTTCCTTACGTTCTAGATGTCCCAACCATCTTAAATTATCATTCTTTATTTCCGTTACTATATCACGATTATTATATTGTAGTTCTAACAATAGGTATAATAATGCTCTGCTTTAATAAGATTTGTTTCATCCATGTGAGCAAAAATTATCTTGGCAAGTAGATTTTATCATATAAAATACATACTTCATTCTTCCTGTCGTTTCCTATGCTTGGAATATTAAACATTATTTATCTTTCCCTCTCCTTTCCTCATCGGTCTTACATAATTATTTTATGAAAAGTAATTTTGCATTTTTCCCTCCCAAATCTTGACCATCGAGACATAGATGGGATAAAGCGTTAATATAAATCATACAAGTATGCTAAACATTCACCATAGTAGTTTGCTATCATGACTTTCATTTATCACTTCATGAGTATATGTTCAAGATTCAGCATTCTCCAAAGAATCATAACTAGAGACCGTTATTAGGCAAAATGCATATTCTTTAATATTAAAGATATGATGAAAAATAACGTTTCAAAGTTTATATGGGGGGTTATAGTTTCCATTTAAGTCAATTATATTTTCGCCTATTTCTCACATTCTTCCCAAATAATTGTTTTAGTGCCTAATGTTGCCTCTTCTATGCATTTTCTTTAAAATAAAACTTTATTGGGAAAAACGTGTAATTTAGTATTTCAAGAAATGATTTGGCCTCTTCCGAGAAATATAAGTGTTCTTTGTAGTGGTAAGATGTAAAACTTTGGACTGTTGTATGTGCTGATAAAGTGTATAAAATTTGGGCTGTTATGTGCCTAGGTATAGTGATGTAGAATGTACTAACCAAATGTACATGGAATACATGTCAAGCTTCGTTTTTATATATAGAGCAAAATAAAATATTAACAAACAGGTATGTTTTTATACTCTTTGAACATTATCTATGACTGGAATTAATTTTTAATTGCATTGAGTATTTATCTTCATTACTTAGAGTTACATCTTAGTGAATATTTTACTGCCTACTTTTAAATTTTAAGTACCTATTTGCCTGACTATTTTCCAGGCTTTTAATGTCTAAGCATCCGGTCTCTAATCATAACCAAATTACATATTAGCTCATACGCAAATGCTACCGAATTAGTCATTTACACTTTGACATATACGCAAATGTCATTAATATTAACATGTACGCAAATATCACCGTACCCATATTATGTGAAATTGCATTTTGTTATTACTCAGAGTCACTTGTGCGCATCAAACAACTACATTTAATCCAAGGCTCTACAACTTCTGCTGTTAACATACCAGATCGATGACAAAATATCTTGAGGGTATTTATTTATTGACAACGCTCGAAGCAATTTCTGTCTAAAGAAAAAGAAATTATGCAGAATGAAGCATCAGCCATGGTCAGACATTTTCCTTCGGTCACCATTGTGTATACACGACTGCAAAAGTGCATTACTAAATACAATTCTCCCTGCCCTGCAATAGTAGGCAACCCAAAAAGCAGAGTAGTTGGAATTGTTGAGAATTAGAAAGGCTAGGACGAAACCTCAATTTTTTAACAAATATAACAGTGTGGCAAACTGCAAATAAGAGAATAAAATTAATTGTTAAGATTGACGATTTTATTATCGTGAGGACAATGGATAACATAAGAAGTTATAAAATGATCTTACTTAAGCAGTTCAAACAAGATGAACGCTAAGAAATAAATATAAGAGGAAAGAAGTTTCTCTACTTTTTCCAAAAAAAATCTCGTAAAAAATAAAAAAGGTTACATAATGTAAAGGCTTAATATAAAACCCTAACACCACAAAAACAAACATCCACACTAAACAGAAAGAGAGAAAACACAAAATAAGGGAAGTAGGGTATGAATGTATGTTTTAGGACACTTTTCCCCCTTCCACCCCCCTATCTGTCAAAAAAATATGAAGCCACCACTGACTATTGTACTTTAACAGAGAGGGATAACCCAAAGTAGATTGAGTAATTGCACTGCATATAGGCTTTTATGACATTTAAAATCAAACAAAAATGAGCTAACTATTTTGGATATTTTATATTTAATAAATCATGAAAAAGTGTGTAATTTGTGGAGAATTAAACAATTCCAGGAGTTCGCTAGAAATGGAAACAAGAGGTCTGATAACTGTAAAAGATGTTATAGAGCAGAGAATCTCAATAAAGAAATTGAACATGGTTTAAAATATTCTGGACCGCTGCTAGATTATTTACTCTCATCGAAAGAACGAGTGGTTGAAATACATAATAAAATGCTAGAGCATGACTTTATAAAAATAATGTATCTTTTCTTTGAGGATATAGACATACGATTTAAGATTTTAAGACCAGCTACATTATCAGAATGTAAGTTTTTAGATCCAACATATAACCCCGTAGGTTTTACGTTACTAGCACCACAAGTTATTTTATTTAAAGATATAATACGTATTGGTTTCCCACCATATTTTACAAGAAGGAACGAAACTACATCTTGTTATGACTTAACTAATGAAAGAAATATTAATAATAAATGTGTTGTATGTGGAATTCCTGCATATTATAATGAGAACTTTTGTTCCATACCCCATATAAAACTACATGATTGTATACAAAAAAGATTGTCAGAATTTAAAGAAAAGGGGTATAATATCACTAACTACAAATCACCACTAAATAACTAATGTAATTACTAAGCATTTTCTTTGAATAATTTTTGCTTTAACATTAGTTGACTAGCGCAATTTGGACCTTTTTTTCTGACCAGCGCAGAAGGATCCAGCTAATTATACAAAGTTACACGGCCAAAGTATTCCCATAACTACAATGTTAAAGTGAGATCGCATAGGCTTTTATGACAATTAAAATCATAAAAAACTTATATCTAAAACTTATAACTTATAGTGCTGTCTTTAATTTAACAGATACTTTTTGTTTGATTAAAATCGATTCACAAATGCCCGAGTAATAAGAAGATGAACTTTAGACTGTATATGAGTATTGAATAAATGCACAGCCAAACAATATATATATATTTTCATTCATCTAACTCACTAATACATGCACACAGACACACAGAATCCAGTTTGCTTGGTGAGAATAAAAGAATAAGTTGAACTAAAGCCAAGGTTATCTACTTCCATTGTATATGAGAATGATTCCACATGCATGTTGCGTACGTGACTTCCATATGAACATAGCTGTAGTAGAAGTCACAAGTTGCATCCCCTCACGCAGTCATACATGTATTTCTTTTCTTTCTTTTTAGTAGTCAAGCAGTATATGGAAGTGTAATAATAACAATACCAATTCTGTCACGTTATATTGTCACGTTATGCACTTACAATTTTCTCTCTCTTCACAATCGAAAAAGTTTTAAAATTCTTAGTTGTAACGTGATGATTTTTGCCTTCACGTGACAAATAGGGTTGGAAACTAACATTTTTAACATGTTTTTCCAGAATTGTTAAAATTATGAATAAAGCTCTGAAACTATTACAAATGAACTAGTACTAAATAAGGAAACTATGATATTTTTTTGAAGCGATAATGAACCCCTGTTTTAATGGATACTCGAGGATGTTATTTTTTAAATCGTTATAACTTTGTTGTTTATTAACCGATTTTCAAAATTCAAACGACAATCAATAAAGCAATAAATTTGCCATCTTAGGAATGTATTGCGGGTTGCATAACTATAAGGATACTATTTCTAAGTTGTTATATCTCCGCTGTTTATTAACTGATTTTCAAAATTCAAACGGCAATCAATAGAGAAATCGATTTACTATCTATCGAATGTCTTGCAGATTGCATACCTCTAAGGATATAATTATAAATGACTCGAATAAATCCCTTATTTATACATGTATCTTTAAAATTCAAATGGTATTGCGTTCTGTATATCCAAAGGTCTTAGTTTTTATAGTCTTGATACTATAAAAACATACACTTAAAACACACTTAAAATTACAAGTTTAATTTTTGTTATTTTTTGGATTCATTTCTAAAGTAAAACTGATGTATTTTATAACCAATATCTAAATCTTTCAAACCCTCATACATAACAAACAGCTTATATTTTTTCATGTCTTTCAACTCCTGGTCTGTTTCATCATTATATCTTTGTGGTAATAACGTCTTATATTTCTCATCTAAATGTACTAAAACTCTTTGACCATAACGCTGTGTTTGAATCAATTTCCATAATGTTATCTCGTACGCTTTACCTTTTTCTAACTCATCTATGCGAAGGAATCTCAATGCTTTAATGTCATTTTTATTCAAATAAGTAGCCATAGCTTATATATTGTAAGGAAAATGTTCGTTTTATGATAAAATTCATAAAACCACTTCCCATTTAAAATTCATAAAACCACTTCTCATTGAAAATTACATACAGAACTCAACAGTTGGATAATTATCTTTTAGACCAGTGTATTTGATTTTTATTCCATCTTTAACGATCTCATCAATTATTTTATCTGTTAAGTGTTTTGTAAATCTAGGTGGAAGAAAGACCTTAAACTCCTCACGCTCAACTAAAATGCTCTTTCCAAACTTAGTTTTAATCTTTTCCATTTTCACAATCTTATATTCTGTATGTAATTCTAATTCTCTTAATCCAATAACTTGTTTTTGCTCAAGACTTCCAAGTTTATTTAAAAGCTCAATATGACTCGACATCGTATTTATTATATAGAAAATCAATGAACACTCTTCAATTTTTATCTTCACCAAAAATATTTAATCATTTTTATCAATTTCGTTTATGGAAAATTCCCATAAATAACACAAAAATATATTTAACTATCTAAAACTCTTCTACTACTTTCTCATTCTTAGGATCATATGTAAAGTTCTTTTGTCCAATTAAAATCGCATAACATATAGTATTAGCAGCCACAGCTTCTGCAAAGTCTACTACAATCTTTATGTTTGTTCTCTCATTTACCGATACATTCTTCCTCTTACTACAATTAATCACATACATTGGTCTATTATCTATAAACTCTTTAGGATCATAGTACATTTCAGTATTGCCACACGTTATTCTCTTAAATGCAGTATAATCCTCATACATCTTAAAATAATCCCTGTTAGCAATATCTAAGTTTCTTGATTCTTTTGGAAATACCTCATTCCTTCCATTCTTAAGATAGATATTCTTTACCTCACAATGATCAAACTTACTTGCATCTGCTGTTTGTTTGCCACTTCTATCAGTTTGGAACATTACAACTACGAAATCAGGCATATCAAATTGTCTAGAATTAAATTGAGTAGTAACATCAAACTCCAAGAAAGAACCTACAACAGTCTTCTGAACACATTGATAAGTATGGAATGAAACCATGATTTTAGATTCTTTAAGAATATTCAACTTTAACTTGTTTTCATAATTAGATTCGTATTCAACAATAGGCATTCTTATCTCCATACTTTTTATTGTTATTTTTCCATCATGAGGAGCTGCTGCACCTGCTCCTGATCCAGTCCATTTGTACAAGACATCGTTATTGTTGTTAGCTTTTGTAAATGTTATTCTCAATCCACCTTTCCACATAACCTCTTTATAATCACTTAAAAAGCCTGGAATTAATCTTAATGGGTACAAAACACTAAAGTCCTTTCTTAGACCAAGTTTATCATCTGTTTCAAATCCTGCTTGTTTTAGATATTCAACTTCTAGTTTGGAAATCTTTAATGTTCCAATAGCTGTAGACGTTATTCCAGGTAGTTCAATCTTATCTATAACAACTACATGCTTTCCAATCTCAATTTAAGAAAAAAGAATGGTAAGAAGTTATCTACAAGTTTTATAGTATCATTTGCACCAAATGTTCCTCCAACTGATGCACCAACAACTTCAAAAGTCATATGACAATCTGCTTTGTGTGGATGTATGAACCCATCCCCCACATCGAAATCAAACTCAATATCTTTGTTAGCTTCATTCAAATTTTAAATGTTCTTGTGTTAGCTTTAAAGCTCTGTAACTCGTAACTCTCAACACTATCCATTTATTATAAAGAAAATCTTGAAACAACGCTTTTATGGGATATACCCAAAAAAGAATCATACATAATAACAATTAAAAACTTATAATCCCCATCTTAACTTAACCTTAGCATCCATAGCAGTACCAACTCCAAAAGCAGCTAATCGTTCACCAATTGACGCATCACTACTAAATGCTCTTTTCCACGCTTTAGTTTCTAGTTCCTTATCTGCAATATGTCTTGACTCTGTATCTTTATTGTCTCTGTAGTATATATCGTGTTATTTACAAGCCTCATCTAATGAGTTAATACCTCTATCACCTCTTTCTAATCTTTCTTGTAGCCTAGTTCCCGGACCACAGTACGAAAATCCTGGAATATGTAATTCAAATGGAAGTTTATTAATCAAATCATTTACTAATCCTTTTCCAAGCTTCTCATCATTCCAGAATCGTGGTGGTAATGTATTTAAGATCTTAATCAAATAACCTATACCTTTTGGATCATTAGGAATAAATTGTGAAAGCTTATTATTAATCATACTCACTATACCTACTTTCTCATTATAAAAGTTATTATTACCAGCCTTTTTTTCTCCATCTGTAACTATTAACCGATCAATTAACTTTCTCACATCATCCATCCATATATATTCTTTAGGTATCTCTGTATATTGTTTAATTCCTTCACCAGTCCTTTTAGGAGTTGGAGGTAAAGATGGTTTAATATAATTATCCCAAATAGGTTTGATAATATTAATGTACTTAGAACCTCTATTAGATGCTACTTTTTTATCTCGATTATATTTTGGGAAGGCAGCATCTGATTCTATTATTATTTCCTTGTACTGTTCAAAATCGTCATAATCATAACCTTCAATGGTTTTATTAGTATTCATCGTTAACAATTCCCATAGACCTTCTGTTCCTTTATAAGTTTTACCATTAATTATCAAATCATCACCACTCACTTTAACTTCAGAATTTCCTATCTTATTTATTATTTTTCCATCTTCTTCTACAGTTCTTATTCCAAATACCTTATTATTTCTTTTACTATAATATTTCGTTTCAATCTTACCAAATGAATGTGCTGTTGTTAAAGGCTCTACTCCTTCAACTTTGTTTTTAATTTGTTTTCTCATTTGTTTTATTTCTCCCGTAATAGGCGTATCACTACTACTTGGAGAACTATCATAAGTTATCTTTTTAGGTATTTCTAGTAGACTAGGATCTATTGAAGCCGACTTATGTACAACTCGAACAAGTTCAGTTATTAGATTTTTATTTTGTTCTGCTACTTCTTTGATCTCACTTCCAAGGTTTTAATAACATCAATTACAGGTTGTTCTTGCGTCTTAAATTTATCATATCAAATTTAATGCTCTTTCTTTCTTCCAAGATTTGAAGCCCTTTATCAAGAACTCCTTTAACTTGATATTCTTATTAATATCTTTCTCATCCATTTATTATATAGAAAACGAACAAACGTCAATAAACGTCAAAGAACATCAATAAACGTGAAAAAAGTCAAACGTTTATAAAGTGTTTTATCTTGTTCCTATACTTGCCATTGTTTACCTTCCTTGTCATATCAATTACTATAAAACCATAATCTTCTTGCTAACATTTTGAGCATAACTCTTTAAATTTATCATAAGACTTATCTCCTCCAACAAACTCATTATATACATGTTTAAGATTAGTATCATCTTGTCTGAATATGCATAGAAAGTTAACGTTATCTCTTATAAGCTGTTTAGGTACTTTTAAATATGTTTGTGCAAGATAGAAACAGTCTAAATGTCTATGCCTTCCTCTTGTAAAGTAATTTCAAACAGTATCTTGATTCTCTAAAATGTAATCATCAAACACAACTACAGAGTATTTTTCACATTCATCAATAGGTACAATAGGATCATTACCACTTAAGAACGTTGCTATTTGTTTCTTAAACTTTAGTTCTGCTTTTTCAAATCGATCTTTTAATTGCTCATACTTTGGCTGATTCATGCTTTTAGAATATATATAGAAGTAATTATTGTTTAACCAACCTGGCTGTAATAAAAAATTAAATTACAAAAAAGTTTTACCACACCCAGATGGACCCCCAATAAGACATCGAATATCATCAGGTATAAGCTCTCCATTTCTTTTCTTAACTGCTGTTTCTTTTATCATCTCTTTTACATCCCAATTAACAGTTTTCTTACTCATTTATTATAGAGAAAATCGTCTCTTTTATGATCTTATATCTTTAAGTTGTTCTCTGATCTTAAGCAACGTATCTTTTATATATTCGTTATCCATTTCACCATTTAATGTTATTATCATCTCTAACTGTTCTTTAAATGAGTTAATACAAGTGACAATGGTTTTATATTCATCTTTTCTTTTGCTTATGTTTAACTTAGAAGATAAACCTGTTATAATAGCACTTCCAGTTGCAAGAGACGTTGTTAATATTGAGTAAATTGTTACAGGTATAAAAATATTAATAAATCCAGTTGTTGCAGAAAGTATAACCGATAACGTAATCAAAGTGTAGTATGCATATTTAACAATTCGTAGTTTTCTCTTTTCTTCTTTAAACTGTATTCTAACTTTTGAATGATATCTTCTATTAACTTGATTACTTTCTGTCTTGGAATATCTCTAGGTAAATCAAACTCATTCATTTATTATATAATAAATGGCTAAGGTATTTAAGTTAACGAGTGATACTTCTGTTTTAAAGAAGAAAGTCCATTACGAATTAGACAACAGTAGCAACTATTTAAGTATAGGACTAGTTGGGTTTTACAGTACATATCTAACTCCAAACATAACAACAGAAAAAAACAGTTTCTCATATGGTGATAGACAAGTTTTTATACCAGAAGGGCAATATAATTTAAAATCACTTAATGAGTATTTAAAATCTCAATCCATCAACATAACATTATCAGAAGATCATTTAAGAAATAGAGTTAAAATAGAAACTAATAGTAATGATGTTACAATTGGGGGTATAGGTACTGTCCTCGGGTTTAATGTTCTTGAAGTTTTAGAAAAAACAAAACACATATTGGAAGTAAGTTGCCAAAGTTTCATCCGTTTGATACTATAAATGTTCACTGTAATATAGCAGATGGTATGTTTGTTAAAGATAAAGAATACACACATAGAGAAACAGGAGTTATAGCATCATTTAAAACAGATGCCGAGTTTAAACATAATATTATTTATGAGCCTACTTATCCATTATTTTTTCCTATATCTAAAGACAAGGTTGACAATTTCGAGATAAGGATAGCAGATGAGAATGATTCCTTAATTGAATTTGGTGGAGCAACTACAACTGTACTTTTACAAACTAAGATTTTCTCTTAAAAAATAGAAAGATGTGTTCTATTAAAGGTTGTATGTTTAGTGTTCCTTATAACGAACTAAAGGATTTAAATATCGATCATGTATTAACAAAGAAACAACTTTGTGATAAATCTAAGAAAATTAAAGAAAGTAAAGGAATGGATTTAACTTTAACTACTGCACAAATGAAAAAGATTAAGAAAGAGCATATGGGTGGTCTTATTTTTACAATTCCGGCCATTTTAGCAGCTTTAGGAACAGTTGGCTCATTAGCAGGTGGTGCAGCAGCGATTACTAAAACTGTACTTGATGCTAAGAAGAAGAAACAAGAACTAGAAGAACAAAAAAGGCACAATATGGCTATGGAAGAAAAATAAGGAGCAGGTAAACCAAACAAGTCAAAAACTAAAACCATTGACCAACTTCGATATAGAGAGGTTGGTTAAAGAATTAAAGATAAAACGATTTAGAGTTGTATTTATGAGTGATGAACTTCCACAAAAACCCTATATAAATGAGTGTGGTGTAGTTAACTTTGATTAATCAGAAAACATTGGCACTCATTGAATATGCTATTGGAAAGATAACAACATAAAGTACCTGTTCGATTCTTATGGTGGTGTTCCTCCTAAACAACTAGTACAATATCTTGGTACCAAAAACTTATTTTACAATGACGAACGAATACAAGACTTTAATTCAGTCATATGTGGTCATCTTTGTGTTAAGGTTTTAAATCTTCTAAATCAAGGGTATTCTTTTAGTGATGTTATGTATATGATTAAAAATGATTAAATATTATTAAGTTTAAGTACTTTTATGGCTTATATTCATAAAAGTTTTGTTTTAAGATAAATATGGAAGCTGTACACAATAGATTTTTAGATTATTTTGAGAAGCATGAGGTGAACTAGATGCACTAGTTAGATTTAATTTTTGTTGGAATTTTCGGGATGTTAGTAAGATAGACTTAAAAGATAAAAACAACGCATATACAGTTGCTCAGTTATGGAAAATGTTAATACCTAAATTTTTGTACACGGAAGAAGAGTTGGTGAAGTTATATCCAATAATTACCTTAAAGGATATGTTATCAAATTATAACACCGGACCATTAAAATGCAGTAATTGTGGTAGTAAGTCATTAACAAAAGGAAGGAGTAGCTACATTTGTGATTATTGTTCTGTAGAGAATGGTTTTGTTTACAGTACTAATGAAGGAATGAGAGCTGCTTGCGTAAGAAAACCATGGTATGATACTACAAAGAGATTTAAGTTACAGCTATCTCGTTTGCAAGCTTTACAGGATAGAATTATTCCTGAAGATGTGTTCAAGGTGTTAAATGATGAATTTAGGGATATATCAAAAGATTTAATATCAATAAAAGATGTTTTGGAAGTACTAAAGAAAAACAAATACACAAAATATTATGATGATGTTTATTTAATACACTATCACCTTACCGATCAAAAACCATTAAACTTACGACATATGGAAGAAACACTTATAAACGACTTCGAAAACTTATACGAGGTCTTTAGGGAGCTGTATCCGAAAAGAGTATTGTTTATTAACTTAAAATGTGTATTATACCATCTGTTGAAAAAGCACGATGTTCATGTTGATATTGATTTTAAACACTCATCTAAACAAATACAGATGTTAAAGAAATGTTTTGAAAAATTAGGATGGGCATTTTCTGTATAATAAATGAGTATGGATATATTTGGTAATGTTAAAGATAGAAAAGATAATGTTGATATTAGTGAAGAAAAATTTAAATTGTTGGAGAATTTAAATTTTGTTGTTAGCGTAAGTCAACTTAGATAAATAGAAGCTCAATTAGAGAACGATAGAAAACGATTTGAAGATGCATTAGAAACGTTACAAGATACATACATAAAGAAAGAAGATTTTCAAAAGATTAGGATGGATACTACTAAATTGATTATGTAGAAAGAAACTATACCTCTATTATATCGATTCAGAACTAAGAATGTTAAAGACCCAATCTTTAGAATATTCAATCTTTCTAATGGTTATAAATTTCTCTATAATGGAAAAATAATGCACATAGAATTAAGTTTGGATAAATACTTTCTAGAGATATATTTAGGTGATACTTTGATCGAAAATGTACCTTTTAACTTTAACAAGAATGATACAATTAAACCAAATAAAAATTCAGCTATGGAAGGTCAATTATTGTTTGTTGTAATGTACATAGAAAGAGAGCTTTCTTAAAGACGTTTGCTATATAATAAATATGGATATTTTTGGTAATGTTAAAAGTATAATGGAAGAATCTAGAGAAGTTTTTACATCCTGGGTAGATTTTAAGAATAAAAGATTGGTTAATGTATCTAATGCTATTGATAAACAAGATGTTGTAACATTAGAACAGCTTGAATCAGTGAAAGAAGAGTTTAATTTACTTACAAGAAAAAAAATTGTTGAATTTCCATGTCGATTGGCAGAAGATGATCTTGGGAAACCAGCCTTTTTTGTATATAATTTAGCTGCTGCCTACAAATTACTTTATAGAGGTATGTTAATGCATATAGAATCGAGTTTTAATAAACATTTTATAGACTTATTTTTAAATGACGTTTTAGTTGAAAGTTTTCCATTACACTTTAATATAAATGATCAGTTAACAATTAGACCATCCGAAGATTTTGAATTGAAAGAAGGTAAATTATTATTGCTTAATATGTATATAGAAATAGAAGATGAAGGTGAAAACGAATCAAGTGATGATGATAATAATGTTAAAAGTATAGTATTAGGTAGTGATAAATTTTAATTTTTTTTGTTGACTTTCTATACAATAAATAATGATGATGTATTGTATTAAGTGTAAGAAATTGACAGATACAGAGAAAGATACCATTAGAATTGAACAAACAAAGAATGGAAGATATCTAAAGAAAGGTATTTGTTCTGTATGTGGTGTTACTAAAACTCAATTCGTTAAAAAGCCTGATTGACTAGAAGAAGGTAAAGGTGTTAGAGAAGACATTATAGAAGAAATTCACAAACCATCTAGAAAAAAACTTTGACAGATTAAGTGTAGTTATAAAAGGTATCGATGATCTTTGGCAAGCTGATCTTGTTGAAATGGATAGTGGAGTATTAAAAGGTGTTTCCAAATTAAATAAAGGTTATAAGTATCTACTAACGATTATAGATGTGTTTTCGAAATATGCGTTTGCTGTTCCTGTTAAAGATAAGAGTGGTAAGAATGTTACAGAAGCATTCGAATCCATATTAAGAACAAGAAAACCTAGTAACTTACTAACTGATCAAGGTAAAGAGTTTTACAATAAAGAATTTAAGAAGTTAATTTAGGAAAATAAGATTAATCATTACTCAACCTATAGTGGTAAGAAAGCTTCTGTTGTTGAGAGATTTAATAGAACACTTAAACAAAACATGTGGAAAAGGTTCACAACACAAGGAAATTATAAATGGATACAGATATTACCAACATTGGTTAGTGAGTATAATAATAAAGTACATAGAACAATTGGTTTAAAGCCTATAGAAGTTAATAAGAAGAATGAGCGAACAATATTGGAGAAAATGTATAAGAAAGAATATAAGCGTGTTAAACCCAAATACAAATTAGGTGAACATGTTCGTATAAGTAAGTCGAAAGGGTTATTAGAGAAAGGATATACACCTAATTGGTCAACAGAAGTATTTGTTATTAGTGAAGTTATTCCATCTAATCTACCTACATATAGAATTAAAGATTTAGAAGAAGATGTGCGAGGTAGATTTTACGAACCAGAACTATTAAAGACGAAACATAAAGATGAATACTTGGTGCAAAAGGTGTTAAGAAAGAAAGGTGATATAGTATATGTTAAATGGCTAGGTTTTGATGATTCACATAACAGCTGGATAGATAAAAGTAATGTTGTAGTGTAAATATAAATGTTTGTCTTTTATGGTTATTATTCCATAAAAGGCTAGCGAACCGTTACTCTCTGTGTTAGATGATTATGTAAGGGTGTAACGATTTCGAAAGAGTTAATACTTGATATGACAAGATGGTGAGTGAGAATTTATTTGTGTGGGTAAAAACTCCGTAAATGATTAAATCAACATTTTGATATAATAAATATGAGTACTATGGATAATTCGTATAGTTTAAATGATATTTGTTATGAACAGATTAAGGGTAATTATTGGTATGGTATTTTTGGTGACTTTAAATTGATTATAGATAAGAGTACAGGATATTTCAACGCTACTAAGTTGTGTCAGAGCGGAGGTATAAGATTTAAAAAATGGCTAGAAAATAAAGATTCAAATGAAATATTAGAATATTACAATAACAAACTAAGTGGACCGAATTCGGGCCACTTCAAAAACTCATCTTACATAGTAAAACTAGCTGGTAACGAAATAAATAATCTAATATCAGGAACATATATGTATAAAAAGATATTTCTCGCTATTGCTTTATGGATATCACAAGACTTCTATGACAAATGCTATGATATTATCGAAGACTATTTTGTTTGTAATTTTAAACAAATTCAAGAAGACCGAGAAGAGTTGCAAACAAGACTACAAGAAATAGAACAACAAATGAATGAATTACGTATAAACAATGAGAAACAAGAAAAGGAAATAAATCGTCTTAAAACAATCGCAGCACCATATACAGATGATGTTTCAAAATATAATTGTCTAATCATATATAAGAAGAACAAGTCTAATGATCCTTTCCTTTATTACGCAATCAGATGTCAAAAGAGAAGTCTACATAAACCTCTTAATGAGGCAGAAAAAAATATCCGAATCATGTAATAATATATGAAAAGTTTAGAGATCCTAACAGTATTAAGCTATTCAACCTAATGCAGCAAGAACTAGATATTCGTAAAGGTAAGGGTAATGAGTTTTGGACACCTCTATCAGAAGAAGAATTGATTAAAGAAATTGATGGTTTATATGATCGGTTAATATCTGATAATTAAGGTTAATATCTGATAATTAAGGTTACGACTTTTATGGTATAATAATTAAGGCTACAACTTTTACGATATAATAGTCATAAAAGGTAATTAGTTAAACATTAACCATCTGCTGTAACATCGAACGCTAAATTCAATGTACCACCTAAATCAGAATTATTATATTTTCTTATTATAACTTCACCAATCAACATAATGTCTAAATAAATATATAAACTCTACAGAGAGGTTTTGATAAATTGAAATGTTATGCCAATGAACTCTGTCTTTGAACTCTGCAATAAATCCTTCTGTTAAATTTTGAAACAATGAAATTATTTCCCAATCTACTTTATCAGCGTAATCTCTTATAAGGTTTTCTGATAATTGTTGAGTTCCAGATAAGCGCTCCCAAGAAACTTTATCTGCATGCTCTCGTATAAAGGCTTCAGAGAGTTTGTTTCCATAAGATATAGCATAAAAATCAACTTTATCTATAAACTCATTAATAAATTCTTCAGATAGGTTTTGATTATACGATACTTCTTTCCAATCAACTCTATCTGCAAATTCTCTTATAAAGTCGTCTGATAAGTCTTGGCTTCCTGAAATAATCTCCCAATCAACTTTATCAGCTAATTCTCTCATAAACTCTTCCGATAACTTTTTCCATGAACATATTTCACTCAAATTAACTTTCTGCAGATATTTACGTATGAAGTCTTCTGTAATGTGATCATAGTTATATTCCTCCTCATAATCATCATAACCTATAGATAACCATTGTTCATCAGTCAGTGAATCTAACATCTTATCAGACAAATTCATAACGTTTGCATAGAGAATGTTTTGTATAAGAAATGAGTTGTTTTCTTTAGTGGCTTTCTTGAACAAATGATCTAACATACCTATGGACACGCTAAAATTTATTTTGTCTTCATCATTATAATCACCAATATTTAAATGTTTACATACACAATCAAATATATGTTTGTAAGATAATATTTCCTTAGCACTAGTCATGTTCGTTTTTATTCTTAGATTTTTTAAATTTATCTCATTTTTGTTGGTTTTCTATTTAATAAATATGGAGAAAGAACCTGATTTATTATATGATAGACTTAAACTAATTCATCATGATCTTAAACTCTTAGCAGCACTACTAGAAAAGCAAATACTGTTAAAGGAAAAAGAATTATTAATAATGCAACAAAAAACATCTTATTTGAGTAGTGATGATGAATATAAATATGGTAGTGATGATTATGATGATGATGATGAGTAAGTTTACAAATATGATTTAATTTTAATACGTGTATATGTGACTTTGATGGGTTATTCTCATCAAAGTCGTGTTCTAATACAACGCGTAATATGTAGACAATGGCAGGAGTGTACAATGTTAAGCGTTGTATTAGGATAGATGGAAGTAAAAATAGTACAAAAATGAACAGAAATAATCCGGCGAAGATAAAAATTGAGTAGTAAGATTTTCTATATATTAAAAGATGAGTAATTATAATACATTTACTGTAATAGAGTTAAGACGGCAATGTAAAGAAAAGGGAATCAAAAGATATTCCCGATTAAGAAAAGCAGAACTGATAGACCTTCTTAAACAATATGATGATGAACAAAGCAGAAGACAAATTAGAAATATATTCCCATTTAAACAAGAAGTAATTGAAGAACCGAAACCAACACGTATAACAATTAAGATAGAATTAGAAGAAACAGCATTAAAGAAACGTTTACAAACAATTAAAGTTGAAAACACAGGAGGATATAAAGACCCAATAAAATTTTTAGATACAAGTGGAAGAGTTGCTATTAACAAATTCAAAGAAGAATTAAAATTCAACCCTGTTAAAGTTAACCTTGTTTTCATTTGTGACTATATTAAAGATAAAGAAATACAAGAGCGCAATTTTATAACATCAAACGAGAGAATATTAGAATCAACTGACTTAATTGAATATATATCTTATGCCAAACAAAAGCTTCGTAGAGAAATTGAAGAGTTTGAAGGTAGAGGATCAGGATGGACATTGCATCAAATTAAATATTTACAAATCAGATTAAACAAGTATGTACCATTAAGAGCTTCTTCCTATATTGAACTTCCTAAACCAATTAAAGTTAAGAAAGCAGTGATTAATGTTAAAAATAAAGACAGTAAATGTTTCTTGTATTCTATCGCAAGTTACTTAAAACCTGTTGAAATACATCCTGAAAGACCTTCACACTATAAACGACTAGTTGACAAATTAGAAAAGAAATATTGTGATAACATTGAATTTTCTGTACAATTAAAAGATATTCCGAAATTTGAAAGAAGAAGTAATATTTCTATCAATGTTTACAGCTATGACAAGAACTATAATGTATATCCACTTCAAATCACAAAAACAAAGCAAGAAAAACATGTTAATTTATTATATATAAAAGATGATCAAAATAATAATCATTTTTGTTGGATAAAAGACCTATCACGATTAATAAGAAGTCAAGTAACAAAACATACTGAGAAGTTCTACTTTTGTGATAGATGTTTAACAAGACACTTTCGAAATGAGAGGCAGTTACAGAACCATGAGCTATATTGTAAAGAGCATGAGGCTGTTAGAATAGAACTTCCAAAACCATACGACAATCAAATAGTTTCAAAACTATAATCGATCATTAAGAGTTCCATTTGTCATATTTGCTGACTTTGAATGTATCTTATGTAAGTTAAAAATAGAGCATAATTGTAGTGAAACAGTAAAATATCAAAAGCATGAGCCAATGAGTTTTTGTTACTATGTCAAATATTCAAATGGAAACTATAAAGCTCCTGTTAGTTATATAGGTCCAGATGCCTCAAAAGTATTTATTGAAATGTTACAAAAAGAAGCAATAGAAATTATGGAAATATATAACAGGGTAGTTGATATGACCCCGCTTAGTGAGGAGGAAATAGAAGCTTATAACAGTTCGGATACTTGCCACATATGTGAGAAAAACTTGAATGACTTACCACCAGCTGTTGAGAAAAAAATAAATATATTAAAGAAGAAAATAGAGTTCTACAAGGATAGAGATGATATGAGTGAAAAAATAAAAGAATGGAAGCATGACTTAAAAAAGTGTTTGTATAAGATAAATAAAAATAAAGCAAAAGTAAGAGATCATGATCATTTAACTGGAAAGTTTAGAGGTGCAGCTCACAGTTATTGCAATTTAAACTATAAAAATCCCAACTTTGTTCCTGTATTTCTTCACAATTTAACTGGTTATGATACGCATTGTTTATTAAGGAGTTAGCTTATGATACACAGAAAATTAAACTGATTGCAAATAATGAAGAAAGGTACATAACATATGAAAAATATGTAAAAGCAGAACCAAAAAAAGATGGAATAAATTTAAGATCTGTTGATTCATTTAGATTTATGTCGAAGAGTTTAGCAGAGTTAACTAGTAATTTAAAGCCAGAACAATTTCGAGAAACATTAAAGTTTTTCCCGATTGATAAGCTTGATCTAGTTAATACTAAAGGTGATTATCCATTTGATTATGTTGATTCATTTGAAAAATTAGAAGAACCTGTTCCGTTATCTATAGGCAAATTTACAAACAGATTAACAGGAGAAAAATTAGTCCTGAACGTCATAAGCTTCATGTACGAGTTTGTAAAGAATTCGATCTGAAGTTAGTGAGGGACTTAACTGAACATTATAACAAAACAGATGTCCTTCAATTAACAGATATATTTGAAAACTTTAGAGATGTGTGTAAGCATATTCAATCTCACTTTGGGTTATCCTTCTGTGTTAAAGTACAATAGTCAGTGGTGGCTTCATATTTTTTTTGACAGTTATGGGGGTGGAAGGTGGGAAAAGTGTCGTAAAACATACATTCATACCCTACTAAGGGACGCCAGTGGCGTAGCAAACTTGCGGACCTCCCATGCAAGATAAAGAGATGGGACCCTAGTTGTAAACCCAGTTATTATAACAATAACAATAACATCTATCATATTATTATTATTATTATTATTATTATTATTATTATTATTATTATTATTATTATTATTATTATTATTATTATTAAAAACTCGCTTCCTTCACAAAATTTCTGACTCTGCCTAAGAGTGTGTGTGCATATAGCGGTCATCTGTGCACTTTTTGTCAATGAGCGGTCCAAAGGCCAAAAGGAATGGAAATCTCCGAGAGAAATAGAGAGAGAGGAACAAAAGAGATTCTTAACATAAATTCTAGGTCAAAGTTCAAACACTTGCTTTTGACAGGTGCTTCTTTTTGTTTTTCTTTATTCGAAAACACAAAAGATCTGGCTGCTAAGAAGTTACAATATATAATATTGCAATTCGCAAGTGGATTTATTTAAATTGCAATTTGTGGTCATAAAGAAATTATTAGAAGACATTATTGTAAAAATTAAGTTTTATTTCTTCATCCATTGCAAGTCTTAGGGACCCCTATACTCACCCTTCGAATATCGATATCGAAAATTTAGGCTGTTGATATATCGACGTCGATATATTTACGATATGGAATGTCTGGAGTCTGGATTGCTTTTTGGTAAGGCAGCGCCTCAGGCGGCGCAGCATATGATGAATATTCAAAATACTCCAAAATTTTATTTTGGAAATGAAAGTGAGTGTCATATTAATCACAAATGTCACAGAATTAATACTCAAATGCTCCTTGCGTGTGCCAGTTATTAACATGGGCAGTTGCTTCCACCACATTTTTCAACATATCAACCAGGTGACTTCAAACAGAGAATTGTCAATAGTGTAGAAATGATCACTCCAGATACATTTGAGGTGTTCTCAATGGTTATAGTAAATCGCATTACTTTATGTCTTACTCGTTCAGGGGAGCATGATGAATAAAAGTAAATTGATTTTACCTATATTATACTTAAAATAATATTTTTAAACAATTAAACAATGATAGACCCACAAAGTGTTGATTTCAAGAGGGAATAATTTTCAAGAAATAATTCTTATTATTCACGAGGCATTTGTTTCTACTACAACCATGTGTCCATGGTGTAGGTTTCTTGATGTACGTTTACGTGTGCAATATATACGAGTAGGTTACTGTCTGGAAAGTGGGATCATACGGTTATTGTGTAAGATGCATGGGAAAGGTATGCTCTTCTTAAGAACAAAAAAAATATTGAAATGTAGAGCTAATCTACTAGCCTTGCAAATTTTAGAATGTTACTTTTCATTAAGATTATTTTTTTACGTTTGTGGTTCCTTGGACATTTTCCATTGTCGTTTTATGTTCTATTTCGAGCTGGTTTCGCTTGTGTTCAGAAAAGACGTTCGTGACTTGTGTGTGTGAATTTGTACTATAACAACAGTCCAAATTGATTTTCAACAAATGGAAATTCTTTGATTATATTCCAGTGACACCATAACAACAAGGCTATGTGCATAATCTGTTACGCGGATAAAAGATAATCATTTGCAGTAGATTTGAGATTTTTAAGGAAAACCACAAAATTTGTCTGTAATACTGATAAAATACAGAAGACATTTACTTTCTTTCCGTATATCCATGGTAAAAGTGTTTATCATGCATTTTAATCTGACTTTTCTAAGGCGTAGCCTCATATCGGTTAGGGCATGTGCAATGAGCATCAGATTGTTAATTCTGTGACATATGTAACTAATCTGACACTCAGTTTCATTTCTAGAATAAAATTTGGCATTTTATATAAAAATCAGGTCCCTTGTGTCCCCTAAGACTGCGTGTTGCCAAGATTGCATTCCAAAACTGAAAAACTCATAAGTTCTTAGTACGATAGCACCAAATTTCACATTAATTGATCCAAAAAATATCTTCTTCTGGAATGTCCTTGCTACGAATTCTTTGATAAATTGTTCATGTGATTTTTACATGAGGGGCTGTACATTAGTCACTGGCAGATACTAGGAGCATCGGAGTATTAATTTTGTGACATTTATAATTAATCTGACGCTCATTCTCATTTCTAAAATAAAATTTGGAGATTTTATAAAAATTTACCATCATATTCTTCGACCTCTATGCCCCTAAGGCGCTGCTTTATCAAAACAGCAGTCCATATTTCAAAAACACATACCGTATTTACTACAAGAACGCCAATTTTCACATTAATTGACCAAAAACGCATTTCCCTGCTAAGGATGCGAGCTGTAGCCTCACATCAGTCACTGACACATGCAAGGAACATCGGAATATTAATCCTGTGAAATTTATGATTAATCTGACGCTCACTGACATTTCTAAAATAAAAATAATATATTTTGCTCCGTGCTCCACACAAAAATAACATTAAAATACACCTACATTTCAATTACAACAACACCTAATTTTACATAAATTGATTCAAATATACCTTCCTCTGGTAGTCGCTGCTAAGAATATTTATGGTGATTTGTGTGTGATTTTTAGAAGTAGCCGTATATCAGTCACAGGCACATGCAAGGAGCATCAGAACATTAATTCTATGACATTTGTGATTAAGCTTTCGCTTTCTGGCGTTCACAAAATAAATTTTTGGTTTTGGTAACACTCCACCGACCACAATTTTACGCCCCTTGCCCCCTTACCAAAAATAATGTTCAACACGACTACACTAACATTGCGGAGGAGTGTTATTGTATTTTGTAATAATACCCATCTGCCCCAAACTCCGTAGCACTAATCATTGGAGAAGTCTGCCTCAAAAATTTAACATTGAATCTCTCACAAGGAAAATGAACTTTTTTACTTACGCCCCAAAATAGGGACTAAAGGGGATTTTCTCTGATTTACAAGAAGATAGAATAAATCATAGGGCTCCATCTGTTAAAATTTTAAAAATCCAGATCTTTTTCAATAAGAATGCCAAGCTTCACATTAATAGTGTGAAAACTTAATCTTCTTCCAGTACTATAGATAAGTATATATATATATATATATATATATATATATATATATATATATATAGGCAACTGTAGGGGTTTTATCTCCAAATTTGCACTATATAATGGCAGTTGATTTCACGAGACAATTGAACATCAAATACAGCCTAGACATTACCTGTGTTCTAAACCCCGGTTAACCGCTTTCGGTTCGGTTTAAGGCTGAAACAGAATGTGTTTTTAATATCAAAAACCGAACGTTATTCGCTTCAATTTTGTTTCAAAACAGACAGTATGTTACCTTTTTTAGAATATATACAGGGGTTAGACAAAAATCTATAAGGAGATATGCTTGAAAACACTATTATGCCACTTTTGTTGAACGAGGAAGAGTGATTTCGTCAATATTAGCAACAAGATGGGGCACCGCCGCATTATGGCCGTAATGTAATCGATGGATCAATGAACATTTTCCGGTTGCTGGATAGGTCGGCATGGACCAGTTGAGTAGTCAGCAAGATCTCGTGATCTAACTCTGTTGAATTTCTATCCTTGGGGACACTTTAAAGCTATTGTCTACCAATGTAAAATTAATGACATTAGATATCGGAAAAAGAAAATCATTACGGCCTGTGCATAAATATCATCAACTATGCTTCGCAGAGTGCACAAGCACTGGTCTCATGGTTAAAGATATGCATAGAACAGAACGGTGGGCATGCTGAACATATCGTAATTGTAATTGTCTTATGTGTATTAGCTCTCTTTTTTCCTGGTTATTAAAGAATTGGTGATGTGAGATGTTATAAAGCTTTCTTTTACTTTATCATTTAACTCGAAACTTCGCACAGCACATTTCACAGCATTTCACACATAACATATCCTAAATATATTCAAAACTTCAAAACTGTTGCAGGTTTCGTGAAAATAACCTTACCATTGAGTTTCTCTTCGAACGAGGATGTTGTTTAATATGTCACACTACCATGTTGCTATTTAAAATAAACAAGTTGATTCCAAGATGGCGGGCGACAAGCTTAAACACGTCATAATGTTTCGCCACTCCCACCAGCATTGATCGAAATTTACTTCGGATCGACTGCATTGGCAGTTTCTCAAATATTTAGCCCGGTCCAGATTTTGTATTTCACTTAACAAAATATTATCTTTCAATTAATTCAGACATTAGAACATTTTCAAATATGGCGAACGAAGAAGTTGTGGGTTTTTAGTATGTCATATAAATATTTTTTACCAACATCTATGCCCAATTTAACTTGCTATAATTACTGCCTAAGTTCAATAAAACTGTAAATCAGGTTGACGGTAAATTGGTAATTTTAGAATTTAGAGCTAAATATTTCTAAAAGTATGCGTTTTATAAAAAAAATGTTTCTCTATAAAATATTGTGTTATCTATGTTCTATAAAAGGAGACTAAGTTTATCTCCTTATGTTCAACCGTAGTGAAGATATTGCTATTTTTATGTGGGTATTGTTCATTTGGCACTTCCGGCGGCCATTTTCCAATATGGAGGCAAAGGTCAGGTGAGATTTCAGGGGACTTTTAATATGTTGTTTAGAACATCATTCCCAACATCTATTCCAAGTTTCAACCTGTTATTAATTTGATCCTTACTTTTTGGTAATTTGACTGTACTAATCAACTAGTAGCGGTTATTGAAGGAGTTCACATTAGTAAAAATTTAAATATTACTATTAAATATTGTTACTGCAAAGTAAGAGAAAAAAGTTTATCTAATCTAATGTAGTAATTCTTGTGTAGAGTTTTTGAACCTCTACAAGGTTTCTTTCCTTAGATCGTACTGACAAAATTTAAATTCTTACGGATGTGACTTCCTTTAACAGCGTCTACTGCTACCAATCGTTACTTTAGCTGTGCAGAAGAAATTAAATTACAGGATGTGATAATGTGAGGATATAATGATCTTTATAAATTCTCGATGCATAAGATACCAATCACCAAAAAGTTCTCTTAAAAAAAAATACGTCAGTATTGGCCATTAGTAAAATGTTTAATTTTTATTGCTTTTTTCTTTTTCTTTCTTTTTTCTTTTTACTTTTTTTTTTGGTAAAGAATGTATCATACGAAGTACGTGGAATGCTAAGTGCGATAAGGCAAAGATGGATTGGTAGACGCAAATAACTCATCGAGATCCCATAAATTGAGAAATAAAAAGTTAATACAGAAACATACAAATTTAGTAATAGAGATTCAAATTTAGTAACAGAAACATTAGGGTCTATTAAATTCTGATTAATAAAAGTTTCATAATGGTTTCTGAGAAGAATGTTAAAGCACAGAATTAGGTACGATACTAACATCCATCAGCAAAAAGGAATTCGTCACTCGTAGTCTGATAAACAAAATTTCGTTTCACGTGATGTATTAAATTCTGGGAAAACACATATCAGGATAGCGTCACAGGAAATACGAAAATAATGAAAGAGGTGAGTCAGGGGTTCGTGACTTGCTATTTTGTATTCCTCTGGTTAATCATCAGCGGATGTGTTTCATGGGATGAGTCATCCAAAAAATCAAGTTGCTGCGCTGAGGGAGTGCATGCTATTCTCTATTACATGCATATTTTGAAAGGAATGTTAGATAGTGATATTTTCAAAATCAACTATCGTAATTTTAATTAAGATATTGCTAATCGTAAACTCAGGCTGATGAACAATTTCAAACCATGAACTATCAGATGAAATAGAAGACCTGAATTGCAGAACATTCCAAGTCCACCGGAGTACTTTTGTGATTCTAGAAGAAAGACGAGACGATTATACTTGGCATACTATTCTGTTTAGCTGATTTTTAGTATTTTTTTTTTTAAAAAAAAGGTTTTGATTTAAACTTACGTATTATGCAAGTGAATAACCCTTAAAACATAGATGCTAACACACACACAAAAAAAGAAGAAAAAATGCAAAATACGAAGAAACAGAGTTAAGTGGACTTGTGATGTTATGCAATTCAGATCTTCAATTTAATGTGTTCTCCTTTTAATTAATAATAATAATTTAATTTTAATAGTGAGCCAATTAATTTTCGATAAAAAAAATACTTGAGAAAATTATTCAAGGATTAAATTGGAATTTAAGAAACTTCTGACAGAGTATTGAATCTATCAAATGTGATTTTACACTTCCAAATTATGCCCTGTATTAATATCGGAAGTTTTATGTCTATGTCCGTCTGTCTATCTGTTGATGTACATCAGACCAAAAAACACATGATGTCGAGAAGCGTATTTTAAAATCGATTAAGCATACAGCTCAATAGGTTCCACGTGCTTCGTTAACTTTCAATTCAAACCGGGAATGATACAAATCAACCATTCAAGGTTTCAACTTGATTGTCATTGAGGGGAAAATAAACTAATATTTATTTACTATTATGTTTGGTTTCAGTATTGATACCCACAGGGCAAAAGCGGAAGGAGCTATTAAGAACTTCTCTTTCGGAATCAATATGGAATTCCAAGAATTGCTTCTATGTGGATGACCTTTATGTCAACCAGAAGTGAAGGAAATATAGGATCTCCTTTTTTAACAGTGAACCCAATACTGCAAAACAGTAATAGGTAAAGAATAACTGTTTCAAACGTGGACCTGGTACCCAGGGGCGTCATTTAGTGGAGGCTGGGAGGGGCATTTGCCCCCCTGAGTTTGAGATTTATATAGATTTTGTCAATAGAATAGTAGTAAGTCAGTAAAAAATGCCAAATTTTACATATATCAAGCGGCCTTGCCCTCCCCCCAAGCCAAATCTGAAATGACGCTACTGCTGGAACCGACTTCATACACCTATTGTAACCAAATGAAAGAATAAATTACTACTTCCGAATTCAGCATCTTATAGACCAAAAAAGGTAGAAAATAATGGCTTTTTAATATGGATTCACGTTCCGAAAAATTAAATTTTATTTCTACACTAGCGTCGATTACCCGCTTCGCTAGGTTGAAATAAAAAACTTAAACGCACAACTCCTTATCTCATCTATGTATTCGATACTAATATCGGTCATTTTCGGTCATTTGTATATATATCCCTCTCCCTAGTTGTGGGGCTAAATTTGGATTTAAACGGCATCGGAAGTGTCACTGTTCGTATCAGCGACCCCAAAAACTAAGAATTAGACAGTAATATTATTTATTTTTAAATATTCCCCCTTCTTCCTCCCCCACATTGCACCGTCAAAATAAAATGACTGAAACCATCCCAGGTCCAAAACCTCATCTATGTTGAAAATTTGATCGGCATCGGTCGGGTGGTTCAAGAGTTTAAGTCACAAACATAGTCAATTTCAATTTAATATATATATTGGTTTATTTCTCTACCCAAAACTGAATTGGTTAGAAATCTAGCATTTCCAGTTCCAACACTGATCGCCATAGTGAGAAACGATAATAGATAAGCAGGAGCAGGTTTCTGAAATGGATTCATTACCGCAATAGTATGATCAATTTTTATATTTACTTTTCTATTGTAACCAGAAAGGGGAATAATTACTATTGCTTCCAGTTTTAGTATGAGGCGTCAATTGTTATTTCTTATATGTATCCAGTATTCGCAGAAGAGCTCTCGTCTCTGTTTATTCTTGGACTGAAACTTGAGCCCTGTCGTTACTATGTAGATAGCGTACACGCCTTTCGTGTGGGAGACCTCGGTTCGATTACCAGCAGGACCTTACATAGTTGGTGGGATTCGACCTTTAAGCTGTAGATCCACGTTTCTTAGCTGCTGAAACGGAACAATAAATCCAAAATTCAATCCAATCCAATTTACTGAACCCGTAAGTCGGGGTCGCGGCGGCTCGCTAGTAGAGCGTTCACATTTGGTGCATGGGGCTCCTGGTTCGATCGTAGCTCGCACCCAATGGGCTTTCTGGATGACAAATACGGTGTTCCTCTGCGCTCTCCCATTTCTTCCCATTTTCTTCATTACATTATTTCATCCTCATCATCAGAGTCTCCTTTAGCATACATGGCACATTTGTGTGACGTAACAACGTTTCATGAAACTGAAACTAGCAAGATTCAGTAAAATTTCCGGCTTGAATATCGAATCTCATATACTAATAGTTGTAAGAAATAAGGAAAAACTGTTTTTGACAGGGATTCTGCGTCAAATGAACAAATGTTCCACTTCTTATATTATTTCTCTATTGTAGTCGATAGTTGCAGATCTGCTCCCTCTGGTCTTAATGTTAAATTCATATAATTTGGAAGTCTTCGTTAAAATGGTACTCGCTTAGTAATTATTCTTAAGACACAGTGCGCCACATTACGATAGTTCACCGTGAGCAATGTTCACCGTGAGCAACGTTTATTTTTTGTAAATAGTTAAGTTGGCAATGTAGTTGCTTTTCCGGTGAATATTGATTGGATTAAAATTACTGCGACAAAGAGGACACCATCAATGTACTAGCAACCGTTGAAAAATGGCGACTCTTTTGAAAATAGCATTGCCAAACGTCCATTTGGTTACAGAGGACACGTTAGAGATAAAGTTGTTTCATCTGAAGACAATAATTCAAATAATTCAAGAGAAAGATCAAAGGGGCAACAGAAACAATTGCACCTTACTAGAAGCGAACCCAACAGTTCCGGACCTGCCCAAATTCCCTAACTCAACACACATTTGTACACTTTCTCAATAAAACTATACTTGTTTAACAAGGAAATGATTGATGTTATCATCAAAATTTGATCTTACACTTCATCTGTACTTTTTCTCTTATAAAAACAATCTAGTTCTATCATTTTCTACTAAAAATGTAAATGGCGGTATTTTACAATTACTTATCGTCTTTTCGGGTGCAGAATAATACCCGTTCAATATTAAATAGATGTAGTGGCTTGTAGTATTGGATATCTCAAAAGCTTTGGCCCCTCCCGACAACAATTTCTTGATGTGCGCCTGCACTAAAATCTTAAAAAAGAATTGAAAATAATTATACACACAGGGTTACAACCACCCCGATTTTGCAGAAAATGTCCCGCATCCCGTCTTTGGTCTATCGGGACTCGAAACTGTCCCGACTTTCACATTTATTGAAGTTGGTAACTGTTACCAATAGAACTCAGTTTCTACTTATTCTTCGAAACAAGAGAATACCTTGGAACAGCTACAGGGAGGTAGTAATGTGCCTGGTAATAGGGAGTCCAAGCTCACTACGTAATTGGTAAAGATCGACTTCTCATGGCAGCAAGAATTAAATAATACATTTAAATGGAGTAACAGCAAAAGACCTGGGAATAGCAGCAGCTGAAGCAATAATAAACTGTATTGTTTGTACAATAAAAATATATTAATATATTGGGCTGTTAACTATTTATTTATATGTTTTACTTTGCAAGTATTTAAGAATTGGAATTAGGAATTATGTTTCTGGACATTCGGCATCTATAGTCATCTATACGCTCATATATAGGCTACATAGTGCCTACTATTTAAATTGGCCATCTTTTTATTATATGTGTTATAGGGTCTATATGATTTATATTCTCTCCCTTTCCTTTATTAATTAGATATATGTGAGTTCCTCTGTACTATAGAAAGATTTATATCACATTGTTATGAAAAAAAATTACTGGTACTTTCCTCGCCTGCCCCCTCCTGCATGAAGTGTCCCTACATATGCTTTGAGAAAGATGCTAATCCTAAATACACAAGTCATTTTCAAATCTCTCGCTCACATGGTCTTTTGGCAATACTAATTATATTCTAAAGGATATTTTTTAACACAATAATCTGTTATGATTAAAGAATGTTACTGATTGTGTAAATAACCAATGGAATTAATCGCATGTCACGATTATTCCAACACAAATGTTAAAAGTGAAATTTCTGTAAAACAAATAACGGTTGTCACCGTAGAGAAATTACTATGGAAATATGGAAAGACGGCTTTAGCATCTGCCAAGCACACAGCCGACATGTTAACGAAAACTTCTCTTAACATAGCATTAAATGAAAAAAACATATCGACTTTTGAAAATCAGAGTCTGTACTTTTAAAAGTTTAAAATTAAGTTCAATTTGTAAATATACAGTTACCTTTCGAAAATTGCCATTGCTGAGGTTTTGATAATTGTCAACCCTCACAGCATTTACCAATACGAGTACCTAAAAAGAGAAATGCACACTTCTACAGGGCGTCTCGTAAAACAGTGCTCAGTCTTTATTGACCTACCACTGACATACTTTTCTGTTTTGTTACAAAGTGTGTAAAAGCTTTGCGGAAAAGACTAATTTATTCCATAACGCCATTACCCTTTGTTAGTTTACTCTATTATGTCAATTAATACGTTAATCAACGTTAAATATGTGTGTGTAATACCAAGTTGAAGTATGATTACATTTTTATTGAACATTCTGTATATACTTTTATCTCTAACTTTTCTATATTGGTAGCGAACACAATTTTGCGATATTGAGTAAACACATTTCCAGAATTGAGTATCTATGAATGTTTTGAGCTACGTTAACTGCATGACTTAATTACACATATTCTATTATTAAACGCTCTTCATTATCACATTTACCCAAAAATCCTGGGAATTAAATTTCAATTTTATTGTTATTAAGATAGATTTTCTTAACTAGAGGAATTCGTTTGTCCTCTCTCAGTATAATTAGTATTTCTTTACATATGACTAAGTTTGTCGTATGTTGAATTTGTACCATATAATCAGATAATAAATGCATACGTCATTTCCTAATAATTTCCTAATAATAATAAGAGCTATTATTCGCACACAAGTTTCAGCTAATGGTGTATCTTCAGATCTACTTGCAATCCACTATGTATTTATATAGATATACGAGTATTACTAGAAACTCGATATTGCGTTTAATTAACTTACGACGCGCGTCCAGGAAATAAGTTTTCCTTGGGCAGTAAACACAAACAAGACGCCGTGACCTTGAAACATTTATTATCACAGATACAGCATACACGACACTGGTTTTCATTATATTCAGAACCGGATTCAGACACTTGTCATACATGGGATCATCTTCTGTGCCCCGATGTCGTAACAGCTATTCACCTGGGAATGGAACCGAAGTATGACAATCTGCAATTGCTTATCATTATCAAAATGTTCACCGGACACGAATTTCTTTCATTCTAAGGGGACGTGAAAATCGATCGGAGCAGGATGAGGACTGTACGACGGTTGACAACCGATTTTCTACAGTCCTTCCACTGGGATGTGTTGAACAATAAAAAATTGCATCACACTATCGGAAGCAAATGACGTGAAGTGTTGAGTCGTGTTGTTTTCATTCACAGAATTGCTCGTTTCTATACTGGTTGCTAAGCAACAACTTCTTGCATATTTAGCCTGATTTCTTTTCTCTTTCTCTTTTCTTTTCATCTTCAGTTTCTCGCTCCTCTGATATTCATCTCTTTTGCACTTGAAAGTGTTTCCTTTCTGGCCAAATATACGGAAACGATTATGTAGTCTAACAAACTGTTACGTTTATGACGTTAGATGCTTGACCTTAGCAGATTTTGATTTCGTGTTCCTGAAATAATTTTCGAATCAGATGTCAAAGCGGACATTTCATTCGCACCACCCTAATTTTTTCATTATGCTACGTTATCAAAATATGAATCCTAGTAGAGCGCGAAACTCTAGCGACAGGGTGTACCAAGTGCACCAATTAACTATTCATAAGGAAACAAAAATTGATTTATGTAAATCTATTTGTTTGATTTTGCTTTATATGGATATGAATATGGGCAGGAGATTTTCGCAGTTTGAAATTAAACATTTCGCATTTGAATTTAAAACTTTCGTATTTTGCCGTATTTTGAGATATAACATTTCTCATTTTGTCGCTAAGTAAATTATTTTACAAGCTCTACTATACAAACTCTAATATAAATTATACAAACTCTAATATAAATTATACAAACTCTAATATAGGCACAATGTAAGTAATAAACAATAATACTACTTAGAATAATGAAGTTATTCTTTATGCAGTTACTAACAACATATTACTTCTTTCTTCTTTTACAAGTCCAAAAACTTAAAATACACTTGCACAGTATCTTTACGATTGCCATCACAAAACACCATACATTGTATTAGCTATACACCAAAACACATACACATGTAAAAAAGGGAAAAACGTATATACAATACCTTAGCGCAGTATCTTCCTGTATATCTCGTCTGCAAATTATTTTTCTGATGAAAAGTGCAGCATGTTGCACGTTTCTACATCTTCTTTTTACATCTGTAGCCTTCTATCATTTATTATCAAACCTTTTTTTTTAAATGAAAAAATCCTTTTACAATCAGTATTCGTTATTGGAAGAAGTATTGCAGACAGAAATAAGTTACTGAAATTTAAATTTTTCTCCCCTTTGGTTCTCTCTGCAAATAAAATATCCATCACACTGACATTAACATCTTGACTCTGCATCACAACTTCCTTCAAACTCTAATGGAAATCAGCATACATAGGTTCATCAGTTTCCTTTGAAAACCCTAGTATGTGAACAAAAAGCTTGCACAAAGACTACATCAGGATTTGAGAGGCATCCACCAAATAAGGGATCAAATAATTTTCCAAGGCTTTCGTACATTTCATTCAATTCCTGCTTTTCTTTTCTCAAGGTATGTAACTTTAAGAGGGATTTTCTCCTGCATCTTTTAAACAAGATCACCATTTTCTTCTTATGAAGATTGGTAAACTTTTTCTACGGGTATGTTGCACTTCAGCTTTTCTATGGGTATATTGCAAAAGGAAAACGTGCTTGGAAAGTTGTACTTTTTATTTCTATAGTTTAACAACTGAAATTGACGTTTTAAAACATTCTCAATTTGTCGCGTTTTGCGGCATTTTTCGCTCAAATGTCAGCTATCGCATTCTGTTGCGACTTCAAAATACCTATTTCCTTACTCAATCTGATGTATTTCATTGAAAAGCCAATTCTCGTCTTTGTTGGAAAACTTTCTCGATTTCGCAACTTGCGAAAAGCTCCTGCCCCTAGATCTAAATGTTTTAAGAGAAACTCCAAGAAAGAATAAGATAAAACTCAGACTGTTGTGCAATAGAGATAAATGTGTAATTGTATGCATGTAGTTAGTTAAATAAGAAGAATAAAATGGATGATTAACTTGAGCTTTTTATAATTCTTTTAACTTGTTGAGGTGGTTTATTTTTCTATCGCATTCTATTATAAATATTGTTGATTTGCTGTAAGTATTAAACAAGTTTAGTAAACACATAACAGACGAAACTCATTTCCGTTGGAATGATATCGTTTGAGCAAAGCTGGCCTAGACTAAACCTTGCCCACCGTGGCTACACCTCTGACTTCAATGTACATGACTTGTTCCGTTAAATTTTATGTTTGTTTTAATTGGCCAACGAAACGTATTTTCTGTATAACTCATATATGATATAATATTTGATTATGATCCTAATAGGCGTACTATGTAGACACATTAGGAAAAAATCTTTAAAAAATGGCAAAATACTTATTTTCTTGCATTCAAATAGCAGTTAAGCAATTCAGAAAAAAGTGCTCTAAACTATTCTCATATATCTTATCATGAAGCCAGTTTTGAATTTAATCGTCTCATTTATATCACAAAGGCTAGGTAATGATGTGAACATAGTTTGCGTTCATGTATAGGGGAAAGTCGGATAGTATCGGACAGCGTATAGTATCGGACAGTGTACAATTCACTATTTTCGGAATAGGATGGCGACACTCTTTAGCCACGTGTTAGTAGTTCTTTGTGAGGGAAGCGTAGCGCCAACATTCTGAAATAGTACGTTGAAAGGTGTATATGTGGTGCGACGATTTGTATTTTTAGTGCGGTTTGTGGTTGCACGTACTTAATTTTGTCGGTTAATTACAAAAACAAACGTAAGTGAAATATGAATTTAAGTAGCTGTACATTTTTGTTGTAGTTTTGTATCTTAATTGGCATTATATCATTGCCTACATTGCAAGACAAATTATTTCAGAACTCTTTATTATCATGCACGTTGGTCGGGTAGTATCGGACAGGGTGTTGGCGGCCAATATCGGACAGCAATATTCGAAGTATCAGTGCGAAATTTTATAGTTCTCTCATGTTTTTCAGGTAGAAATGGACAAAAAGAGAGGTAAATGTTCAGAGGAAAATATGAAAACAGCAATTGAAAAAGTAATAAGTGGTGGGATGAGTACAAGAGAAACAAGTAAAGTCTTCCGCCCCGAAAAGCACTTTAGGTGACAGGGTAAGATTTCTTTCCTTGGGAAAAGAAATTCAAGTAAAACTGCCAATGGGTAAATTTCAAAACACTTTTACGGATGAACAAGATAAGTTGCTGTAAAATCTTGTCAAAGATCTGGACAGCCAGTTGATGCCTCTCAACAAGAAAGAATTTTTGAAACTAGCATTTCAGTGCGCTGAACACTTGAAACTGAACCATAAATTTAACAGAAATAAAGGACTAGCCGGGAAAGATTTTTGTTGTTCTTTCATGAAGAGACATCCCGATTTAAGTTCGAGGTGCGCTAAGTCCACAAGTTTGCAGCAAGCTACAAGATTCAACAAGGAGCACTTTTTTTTTTTTGACAAACTCTCTAAACTTATGAATAAATATTCTTTTAAATCATCGAAAATTTGTAATGCTGATGAAACTGGTGTGTCAGTAGTTCATGAAAATCAGTTAAAAGTTGGATCTATAAAAGGGAAAAACCAGGTAGGGAAATTAACATCTGGAGAAAGAGGCAAAAACGTAACAATTCTTCTGTGCATAAACGCGTCAGGTGATCAATTTATCCCTCCATTATTTCTGTTCCCAAGAGTAAGATTGGACAAAGAACTTACGAAAGATGCTCCCGAAAGAAGCCGTATTTGGTGCTCAACCAAGCAGTTGGATCAGCAAAGAAGTCTCTGAAATTCGACGGTGAAACAAAGACTGATTGCATAATTTGTGGGGAGAAAACTGAACTGGATCCAGTGTAATTCGTGCAAAGGTTGGGCACATGAAAACTGTCAAAGTCTTGAGAGAGATGCATTTTATTATATATGTGATATTTGCAATATAACATAACAATCTGCAGTTTGTAAGGTATGTAAGAAGACATGTAAGGAATGTAAGAAGGTAATAACAGATCTGTCCGATATAACCCGCCAGTTTTTTATATCTTGAAAAATTAGACTTTTACATTTTTTTCAGTTTCTCTAAATTTTGTAGTACAAGTGAAATACGGTTTATATAGTGTTATAAAGATATGTATGAGGATTGCACATATGAGGTTTTTATTTAATTTCTGATTATCATAAAGATGTTACATCACATATTCCTTAAGTGTCCGATACTACCCGACCTTCCCCTATGCTATTGCTTTGAACATTACTCTTTATTGAATAATGAAATATTTTCAATGGATGCCTCTTGGTACATTAATCGATTAAACTTACAAAAAAATCCCCCGGAGATTACTTTTCTCTTCTTTTATATTAATTTTTTATTCTTCGGTCTATTTCGTCATTCACTTCGTAAATTAATTTCCTTGTATTGTACCTATTCGCTGGCGTCCTCATCGTTGTTTTCATTTTAAATATTTTTTTCTGTTCCACATTTTGCTTTTACTGCAAGGGCAATTGCAGGAACATCAAATGGATCACCTGTGGTAGAAGGAAAAAGCTTCATCAAGAGCACTTCACACATCAAATAATTACAAAAATTGCTCTACATTAAATTTCAGCAGACAATGAGGTGTTTTTGAGTTTTTCCTGCAAATAATCTCGCGAACTTTTATTACGAAATTAATTTATTTTTTCCTTTCTACTTTTTAACGTTCAAACAAGACAAGCTTTGGCTTTGTTATTTTTTTTAACGAACTTAGAAATGTAGGCGTTATTAAAAATTGTTTGACGTCAAGAAATCCTTTCTGAAATTATTTTTTAAATGAATCAGACACACACTGTATTTTAAAGAGTACAAGAGTGTACGTTCCAAACAATTTTATATACATATTATTCTTATTACAAGAGTAAAATGTCTCCATCTGTGACCGATGCTAATTCCTAATAGTCAACACTCGCCGCTCCGTTGCGTAGTCAAGCAGGAATGGAGCGGCGATTGTTAACTATTAAGAATTAGCGATTAGGACTTAGCCTTACTTACCGGCTGAAATATTTTCCTTTTATAATAAGGGTTTTCAAAGATACAAGTCACTAATTGCCTGTACTTACGAAGACATGTTATTTTGTTCTTTCCCTTCATTATACATCATACACCTCTAAAATTTCCTGACACGAATCCCCCCATTTACTCAGAGACCTAACTAAGGAGGATCAAACAGGGCTTTTGTGGCCCGGGCGCCGAATTGAAGGAGCGCAAAATTGGGCATGTTTTATTTTAAGGCAAGGCAAGGAGTTTTAGGCAAACTAAAGATCATAAAAAATACTTCAGAAATTTAACAGAACAGCAATGACTCACCAACCTTAGAGTCATATCTATAGAACATAAGTTAGCTTCAAACCTGTCTTTTGAGGACACTGTAAAAACCCTTGGTAGCTCAAAGAGCCCGCAAAGTTTAATTTTAGTTCCAGCTTTTTGTGTTTTCATTTAACTTACATCGATTTAAGAGATTTGCAAAATGTAACAGTAGCCTATAATACTCGAGACAACAACTTGACTGTTTGTCATAATTAAATATTCTATTCTAAAGCAACTGACTGTTGACTCATTCCACACATATACACATCCCGATATAATTTCAAAACCATTTTGATCAACGTATTTTTGCTATAATGTCGTGTGATGTTTCTGCCAATCTTGGTGTATAAATGTCTCATCGTAAGAAATCTGCTTTACACCTCAATTTTTACAGTTGGTTGGTAACGCTGACAAACTGGGCTCCTTGGAGGAGGAATACGTCCACATTATATTTTTTTCCAGTGGCGAATGATATTTATGCCACGTTTCACGGATATACTACGTACGTCCAGTGGTACAGAAATCATCCGCCACATGGTATTTGGAATTGGTTGGCAACACTGACCAAATGGGTGTGTCTGGGTGCTAAGCAATATTATCAAACTCTTGCGCGAGTTTCGTTCTAGCAATGAGCCAAAACGGAACATGGCAGGCTCAGGCGTTTACTCGTGATGCATCGTAACATTCATTTTTACTTCTGTCTAATATGCAATGCATAGGGTCACAAACACCAACAAACTGGCCCCTTATTGGATCAGGTTGCGGGTTTGCCTGTGATTTGAAAACGGTCTCGTACCGCTCTTTGCAAGAGCTTTCAGATGACATATTGCTTTTTTCCCAGGTACTTGGTTCCGGGATGGAATCATCCCTAGTAACTTAAATGACAGTTTGGGTTTGGCTAGACTGTATGTAGGGGCGTACAAGAAAATGTTTAATTGAATGAAATATGTTCGATTGGGTTTGGCTAGACTGTATGTAGGGGCGTACAAGAAAATGTTTAATTGAATGAAATATACTGGATTTTTTTTAGATCACGGGGCACAAAATTTTTGAACACACGCTAAATCGAGTTTTCGCATTTTTTACGGAATAAGCGCATCATACTGAATTAAGTGATAGTTTGGCTCTGGCTTCACTATATGTAGTTCTCCATATATAAGGCATACAAGAAAATTTTTGAATGAAATATAGTGGATCTTTTGATTCAAAAATGGAATACGAGAATTTTGTGTGATGGTAATATCAGGTGTAGTTGGGGAGCGTTTTGGTTCTAAACTACTAACATTATATTAAAAGGAAGGATTGTATTTTTTTTATATACTGTACATATTTCTGAAAGAAAAAAAAACTTTAAGAGAACTAATGGATCAAAGATAAAGAGATCAGAAGCAGAGGTGCACCCACGGATGGGATCTACTTGATCCGGACGGCCCTGAAATTTCCTATCTGAACGTACATTTGTACACTTTCTCAATAAAACTATACTTACTTAAGAGGGGAATGATTGATGTAGGATGAAAATTTGATCTTACATCTGTGTTCTTTATCTTACAAAAACAATCTAGTTATATCATATTTCTTCTAAAAGTATAGGTGGAAGTATTTTACACTTATTTATTTTCTTTTCTGGTCCAGAATAATACACATTAATTGATACATAGAAGTAGTTGCTTGTAGTACTAGATCCCCCAAAGTTTAGAACCTTCCCAACGAAAGTTTCCGGGTCCACACCTGAAAGAGACATACCTGCATGAAAATAAATGAAAAAGCCTGTAACGGTTTATCTACCAGTCATATTATTTGGAGCAGAATATGAATCTTTTCGAATCCAATCTGTCCTTGACAGTGGAAGCGATGAAGTTATTATACTTACCCATACACTTCCCATTTTGTGTGTTTATGAACTTTTTTTTTCTGGTTACCATAAACGTACCGTACTTAGAATTGGTTACCTACATTCAACTTCAAACACGACCCACGACATGGTTCAGTAGTAAAGTGCTGTGTTTCTAAGATGGAAAGTTCAATCCAATCGCTTGTAGAGATATCCGCGAGACATGAGTTCAGTTCGTTAAGTTTGATCTAGAAAACTGTATCTGTTTCTAAGGGTAGAGCTCTGACATGTCTCGACTGTCATAAAAATTTGCTTCGCGTCTAGTGTGTACCACCAGTTCAAGGTATTATATCTGACTGTTCCAGTTAATAGAAAAAAATGCATGATCCATAATATAAAAACTATAACTTGATAAAGTGACCTACGAACACAATGAACATTTAACGATGTACAAACTTTAACAATGAATATGCTTTAAATATTGTTATGTCACACCCTTCGTGAACTTCTCGTGACGGGAAGAATTAGAAAAAATACCAGAGCATAAATTTTGTACCAAAAGTTTACAAAACGAAGCAAGAAGTTCTCGAGACAAGATCGAGAAGCGCTTTTTAAGAATCAAGACGAGACAAGGCTTCTATAAAACTTTCAAAATGAGACGAGAAAATTGTTATTTTTCTTCTTATCACGTCTCGTGGGCAATGGTAAACTCAATTATAAATATGTACTTGCTTTCTCTTACACCATAAACTCATTTCTATATGCTGCACTTCTCCAAAACATCATCTACTCTATATAATGAAATGAAATAAAATCTTTCAGTTTTACTTCCCACGAATATACCGTTAAAAAAGACGGTAATGAGAAATGAATGAAATAATGCAATGAAGAAACTGGGAGGAAACGGGAGAACACATAGAAAACGCACGCATAGACTTTGAGAAACATCTTAAAAACCTTGGGGGGAGGTATGGAAAATTGACCTATTAGCTTTCTCCTCCTAGTACATGGTAGTGAAACAGATATTTTTCTCCGAAATCCGGTGTTGCCAAGAAATTCTAGCTAGCTGACACTTCTCGACCAGAGGAGTGCGTATTCCTCTCTGTCACTTGAGAAAAGTTTTGGCGAAAAAGAAAGAAAAAAAGTAGCGTGGAAACTCCGAATGGTTTGTGTTGTTTTGTTATTTGACACTTTGAATGGAAAAATCTTTCTTCTTCCTTTGGAGAGGAACAAAATTCGAACTGGACGGCAGCTCTCGGTGAAAATAAGGGGTGAGCAAAAGCTGATCTTCTCCGTTACATGAATAATGAATGGAATGCCTCAAATGTTTTGGTGAAGGAAAAAGTAGTCTGGAAACTCCGAGTGCTTGACGTTGCTTTGTTAATTGACACTTTCAACCTGCTTTCAACAGAATATTACTTTTTCCATTGAGAAGGAATGATTTATATATGCAGGCAATTTGGTCAGTGTTTGTTTATTTCCCTCTTCTCTATATAGAAAGAAAGAACCCACATGTGTAAGCCATTAATCACAATGTAATGGGGACCAAAGCTATAGCAACGTCGTTGAACATAAGTTAAGTAACAATGTCACTAGTAAGAGGATATGATTGTTCGCACAGTTCCGATTACCACCCACTAAGGTTTTTAAGATTATGCCAGTTCTATACAGTGTTTGTTCACAGTGGGACCCCACGGGAACCCCACGAACTAGAAGTGAACGCTCTACCACTAAATCACTTAAGTAATTATATAGCTTATGTGTTACATCCAAATGAAAATAAATACATCTATATCAATAGAGCAGCACTTACTTCGTATATGTGGATTTAAAGCATATCATCATGGCTTTTAGGTTAATTGCCTGCCATTTAATTAAGTAGAAATAGGCATTAGTATTATTGTCAATGTTTTTAAGGAGAGATTGCTTGTACTAAAATTAAATTCTGTTGAAATGTACAGAAAGTAGTTTCTTTTTAAAAGTGCAGCTTAAAAACTGGTAGGCCTTTCTCTATGGCTTGCATACGTACGGGAATAGATAGGGAGTCCCAATTATACAAGAACTCTTGCGATGATTATACAAATCGTAATAAAAAATTAATTCAAGACAAAAGAAGGCGCCCGTACCCGTTATATAAATACTATACTAACAGGTTAAATACATTTTGTGATCTTTTTATCTATTTATTATAGACGGGCGAGTACGGAACAACAAAACTGGTTAGGAGGATACAAAAGGTAGCCTCCCTAGTATGTTAATCTGAAGAAAGCTTAAAAAGATGAGATAAACAGGTTTCATAAGTCTAAAAATATACAGGAAAGCAACTTATATGGCATCAATAATCATTAGAAGTGACTATACAATTGAACAAAAATTTTACCAGAAATATTTTACAAAACAATTTTATTATTATTATTATTATTATTATTATTATTATTATTATTATTATTATTATTATTATTATTATTTATTAACTATTTATACTTTGACACTCTTCTCAAGTCACTACAATCATTCAAAACCTTATGCAAATATTCTTTCTGGACTATTTAAAAGTAATCTTAGTTTTTCGTATTCTATTATTTCAAATGATTATGGAGTATTTAAAAACTAAATAATGCCACAAATACTGGAAGGTTATTTCCCTCTTGTCCTAGTTGGATTCTAGGTTAAGCTGTTTAGGATGAATTACATCGTATGAATAATTCTCTGGGTTTGTTCAGTGTCTGATCTCGTAATTTTTTTTATTTGAATTAACCAGTCGTGTTTCTTATCATAAAGGATAAATCCGGAAGACAATAACTAAAAGATTTACTAGAAGAAAAAAACAACACAATATATGGGTTAATATTATAGAAAGAAGTTGGAATTAAATCAGAGAACTTATATGTAAGTAGTGTTTTTTCTTCTTCATAAGTATGTAAATTCTCGTTGAAAGAAATTTGGCGACCCACCTCTTCTTTTTCAAAGGCGTGTTCACATGACTGTCTCTATGATTATTTTGTAGTTTCATTAGATAAGAAAAGAAACCTTCATTTCTTTTTGCTTATAGATTAGGGTATAGTGTTTTCAATTTAGTCCACCACTTCAAAATGCTAAGACTATTGTTAAAAGAAACTACAAGATGTTTCCGTGAGCTCGGAGGAGAACCAAAGTGATGACAGACGATGACAAAAGGAGCAATTTGGGAAAAAGGAACGAGTTTCCGAAAGTGCGTCATTTCGGAGTTACAGGCTGCCGAAAATTTGTCGCAACGGGACTTAAATAACCATAACTGAAAGAAATGTCAGATTAAGGTCCTGTCAAAGGCAATTCGTATCTAATATTTCATTATTCCAGGGGAATGGATTCGAAGCAGAGGTGGCGCAAGGGTAGTCCCAAAATAAAAGTAGGATATTTCCTACATCTGAAACAAGAAATACGACAAGAATAAACAACAAAGTTGTTTCAGGTAGAAAAATATCCCAAACCTGAATCAAAGAAAGAGAAAACCTGGATCTGAGAAATCATGAGCTGTGAATTGGATACTAAATGTGACCGTAGAAAACATTGTTAGGGATGTTGGGCAATCATGAAAGAAGCAATCTGAGATGAGGAACTACGACCCAACATGCGACAGTAAAGCAATTACACGGTATGAATGTTTACGAGAACTTAAGCAAAGAAATGCAGGATGTCAATACATTCATTTAGGAAGGGAACAAAAATGATTTTGGAATGCTCGCTCGTAGCGGGAAAACGTACGTGAGAAGGAAAGAAAGTTAGTAAATTAAGGAAGCTAGCTGCTAATTCCGTGGACATCGTAAACAAAGAAAGTTAAAATTACTTACCAAGTAGTAAACTATTTCTTCTGGTTGTTTAAAACATCTAGGAAATGCTTTTCGTTTAAGAAAGGTATTTTTGTTAAATAATAATACGAATAATACTTCTACATACAATACTAGACCCTCTGCAAACCCGGCCTAGATTCACCTGGTTCGTATCTCAGGCTGAACTGTAGATTCATGTCTCATATAGCCTCGGTGCTCAACGGAATGCCAAATTTCGAATCAATCCGCCATATAATGTCAAATTTAAGGACAGTGGCACATATACTGAATATGAAGTGGATTATTTGGCAAATTAAAAATAGATTTTTAACCTAAGAAGTAACCATTTGTAGTGTATAAAGTTCGTAGAATATATGAGAATTGTTTGGAAGCAATGAATGTCACATTGAAAAAGTGCCCCCCAAATTATTCTGTGCATACATTGTTCAGGATTGACAAAATAGCGGTAAACTATTGACTACAGTTTTGTAAATAAAGGATCACAAATGAAATTAACAAATAGTTTATTAAAGTAAATGTGCGCAGTGTCTTCCGTTCTTGCTCATCTATTTGATAAACAAGAATGACATTTGTTTCAAACCGAGTGATAAATATATTTTGCGTAGCCAGATTCCGTAACGGTTTGAGTGAATGCAACGAAATTTTTCAATTTTGTTTGTGATAATTGACATAGAAGTTTGATGACTTTTTGCACTTTTCGCGTTGCGTTGCTGTATACAAAATTTTCTGGCAGAAGACTGGTAAAAGTGACTCTTCTGGATTAATGATAATTTCTTAGAGTCTAAAATTCTAGTTTTAGCCTTTAACCCTTCAATATCTTCTTTCACCGATGCTTGAATGAAATAATCCATCAAGTAGTTCCCAAACACTGTGTCGCAGTAGGGAACATTACTGTCTTCCATCTGGATGAACTTGATCCTTGACTAACAGTTTCTTCAAGATATTGGAACCAGAAATGTCACACGTAAGTATTCCTAACCACACTGTAATTTCGGGCAGTTCAAGTATCTCCTCTATGAGATGAGGATTTGGTACGTTGTAGTAATTCCAGTTGCCTTATTTGTACTTCTACTTTTATTTGAAATGGGGATCATGTAACGACAAAATTGATCTTGCAGGATTCTTTACGTTTATCAGAACAATTTTAACTGAGGGTTTGTAATAAATAGTGGGACTTCAACTTCTCAATTCCAGCTCTTATGCAGTATAATTCTTTATACCATTGATCTTGTAGTATTCACGAAACTTCCTGTTTACTTTTGTAACTTTCTCGGATTTTTTCGAGAATAATTCGAGCCGTTTTACACCTTCTGTCAGTATTTGTCTTCCTTGTCGTATGGTGTCCACCCAGTTTCATGATTTTTTGGTTATTTTATAGGAGTACCTTGCATGACGGCTGGATGGAGTTGTGTTAGTAAATGTTCCTTTGAATTTTGTGTATAGTGCGGCACTACTCCTTCCTCTCACAAATCAGACTTCGAAAATGAAACACAATTTGATGCAAAGCGAGTCTTCGCTTCTATGCGTACCATATCTCAAACCAAATGAGTAAATTATCAACATCACTATAAGTATCACTAACATTTCGGCACATCTTTAATATAGAGCAAATTAATATGCGAAATTGTTGGAAGGTTAGGTATAATACGAGAACGTACCTTATTCCCTTAAGCACTGCATAAACTCAACTATAAACAGATTTCAGTGATTGATTTCAGATTTGATAATAGGCATATAGTTTTAAGGCAAGATCGTATTCCATCACAACTGATAATCTGATTTGACGAAGTACACGTATGTGCTTATTAGATAAGAGTGATAATAATTACGATATCATGTTACTAAAATTAAGCACAGAGGGAATACAATAATTATTTGTATAGTGTACTTCTGTACGGCTGAATTTAACATTGAGCGTTATGATGAAGTGTTTACCCGAATTGAAATAAATTGTCCTCAAAATAGCTTGATTCTTCTCATTGGTGACTTTACCTTGTCGGAGATAAATTACATTGAGTTTAATTTTGAAAACAATCCATATAAATGTAAACATTTTCATAATTTTATGGCAATATAATTTAGAATTATTAAATAATGTTGTTAGTAAATGTAATCGAACCTTAGACTTAATGTTGTTAGTATGTTAGAAACAGGACTCAGTAGAGAATCTTATCCTTTAGTTAAAGAAGATATACTCGTATATCACCGGGCCATTGTAATAGACATCCAACAACAGTCAACAGCAAATATAAAACAGAAGAGCAACATCTCTAGACATAACTTAAAGAAAGCTGACTTTTTAAACTTGTATCAAGATATTTCGTTGGTAGATTGGAATTGCTTAAAACAGTATGACAATATTAATAATTTAGTGAGAATTTTTTATATTGTTATCTATAATATATTTAAAAGGAATATTTTGCCTAGAAGGAACTCAACGTTTAACTATATTTGCTGGTTCACGAAAGGAAATTATTCGAAAACTCAAAACAAAAGCGAAGTATCATAGTAAGTATAAACTTACCAGCTCAATTACTTTCTTTAAAAAATCGCCGACTTGGTTAAGGACATTTAGAAATACATCAAATCAGCATATAATTCATTTATCTAAAATTCGGAACAAAATATTAATAATCCTAAAGAACTTTGTAGGTATTTGGAAATCAGAACTAAACACCTCGTTGGATGCACATTGAAGTTTGAAGGACGGGATCCACATCATAATGACGTAATAATTAATACTTTTGCTCAATACTTCGCCTCCGTATCTGTATCCTTTTCATCAGACCCGAGGGTGGCTATGCGATATTTTGTCAAGTAATGAAAAGATACGCTGTGTGTTCATGAAATGTATTTACACGAAATTGAAATGGCAGGAAAAACTAATCAAAGGCTGTATTGATATATTTAAATATCCCCTATGAATTTCTTTCAACCTCTTCTCTAAAAGTTTTACCTTCCCTGATGGAAATCCTCGTTAGTGCGCCTGATATCTACATCTAATAATAATTGTGAAATGAATCATTTTAGACCCGTATCAATTTTATGCACTCTTGCGAAAGTATTTGAACAGATATTTTATACACAGATTGTTTGTCGTTTTAACGATCTTCTAGACCACATACCAAATACTGAAGAATTATTGTTCGCTGATGATCTCAAAATATTCGCCAAAATAAAATTAGTGCATGATTGTCCTGATTTACAACATGATTTAGAGAGTATTGCGAACTGGTGTTCTGCCAATTAACTTGCAAGTAAAGATAAACATATTATCGTTCAGCAGAAACAAAAATACCTTTAAATATGATTATAAGCTTAGTAATACTTCTATAAGCAGACTTAATAGAGTTAGAGATATAGGTGATACATTGGACCCGAAATTAACGTTTAATAATCACATCGAAAATGTTTCTCATGATCCTGTTACATTATTAGGATTCATAATTACAAGTAAGAACTCAGCAATAACACAACACTCTGAAAAATGTATTACTCAGCTGTACGCTGCAAGTTGGAATATGTTGTTGTAATTTGGAACTCCTAGCAAGAAAAGAATCGCCAACAAACGGAAAAAGCCCAATCAAAATTTCTTAGATATTTGGCATACAAAATATCTGAAATTTATCCCCCACTTGAAAATGAGGACACACTTGTAGAATTTTCATATTTATTCGTTAGAACAAGAACAAATAGTCTACTGTTGATCTAGTATTCCTTCAAGTCAAAAAATACTTTAAGATGAATTCGATTGCTCAAACTTTATATCAACATTACATTTCCATATATTTTTTTTCCAGTTAGAACTAGAACTAATTACACAGGTCTCTCCTATTGCAAAAAGGCTGAGAGCAATATAATACTGAAGTCACTAATCTGGAGAATATGTTCTGTATGTGATACAATTGATATATCTACTATGTCCTATCTGGCACTAAAAGACTGTTATAAAAATGTGTTGTAATACATCAACCCTCTACTTGGGTGCCTGCCTGTTATGTTGATAAACAAATAAACAATATTAAATTTGTATTGTACTTTTAGAAACATAGCAACAGATTCTTAAACAATGCTATCAAAATAAAGCGTGGGATCACAACTGCAAGTTTTGTTATCGGCCTTATCAATCCAGCACATCAACAAAAGCTATAAATACAATAATTGCGCATGAACAAGATCTATGATTGGGATTACATAAATGCAAAATTAAATAAAAATCGTTCTCAACCAGTAGCGGCATTTCAGATTTAGCTTGGGAGACAAGACTCCTTGATATAAGTAAAATTTCGAGTTTTTCACTGACTTACTACTATTCTATTGATAAAATCTATATAAATATCAAACTCTGGGCGGACAAATGCCCCTCCCTGCTCCCCCTAAATGACGCCTCTGTTCCTAAAGTGTACCTTCTCCTTGTTAGACATGTTTCTAGAAAATCCTTAATTTTCGATTACAATTCTATCCAGGTGTAAGAAATAGTACCTGATTAGTTATAATAAAGAATAATATATTGGGCAGTTTGAAACTTCATTGATGCTGATGTTTACTTTGCGAAACTGAGAAAAAGAGACACTATTTAGTGTAAAACATTCGGAAAAACAAATTTTAGCATTATTCTGTAACATTTGCTGTACAAGCTACGTACAAGTCTTTTATTTATTTATTTATTTATTTATTTATTTATTTATTTATTTATTTATTTATTTATTTATTTATTTTTTACCGATCGGGCTAAGGAAATCATCCATGTCCTCCGCCGGAACGTGCAGGATACAGAAATTCGTCGTTGTGATACTTTGCTAAAACTGTGGTTGTGTATGGACATTGCATAGTCCCATTCTTGTGTACGGACATTACACAATCTCATTCCTGTGTATTATCGAGATATTTTTCTGGCTGGAAATAAACATACGTTGAGGATATTTGAGTTCAGTTGATTTTGAGTTTAACGTTCCCTTCAGCAGCGAGGCTATATGAGAGGGGACCTACTGACAAAAAAAATGGACAGGAAACTACTCAGGAAACAAAGGATTATAAAAAATTGTTTAGTGGCTAGCACGTGTGCTTTTCGTTCCCGTGGTCCCGGGTTCCCACATCTTTTACTCCTTTAGTCTGAAGGGCATAACCTTGGGATGTTTAATTTCATTTTCATTATCGAACGCGGCAGAGAAAATCTGCACAACACAGATTGCTGTTCTCGTGCCGTGGCAGAATCATCACCAGAAAAGCGTCCTGTTGTCGGAATCTACGGATTTTCCTACAAAATGTTCTCGATATATTAAATATCTTTCATATATGATATGTCTTACATGACACTACAAGTTCATAAAACACGGTAGAACATAGAAAATAATCAATTGCAATGGGATTTACACTAATATTCAAGAAATATACTGGTATGTAATGCAGAAGTTAATAGAATCAAAACAATAAAAATATGGTAATCATTTCATGTTTTACGTGCTTCTAATAAATAGTTGTGCACGTGAAAATATATACCTACTTCATAAAAGGTTACCTTCAACAAAATCTTTCGAGAGATCGTGAGGTAATATCAGGGCGATAAGGTTTATGAATTAGATGCTGATTACAGACACGGAGTCAGAAAATGGTATTTTAGAGAAAGAAATGGATGTAATAAATTTATAAAGATAAGGAGTCCCACTGAAAATCGTTTAGCAAACCAATTCATTCAACGCAAACGGTTCGTTTAAAAATACAGCTTATGATGAAAAGGAGAAAACAAAAATATTTATGGACTGCGTGACTTCATTATAGGCTTTTTTAATCTTGAGAAACTAGCTTAAGCTAGTAATAACATGCTCCGCTTGTTTTTCTGTCCAGACACTGTACGCAGTAATTACTGTTTCAATAGCAAGTATTCCGTTTACAACTGCGAAGCATAATCTATTAGTGTTAGAACAAGATCAGAATAGACATAGTTTCCCCATTTTCTCACAGAACTAGGAACTACTTCTGTAGGAAATGTATTCATACATGTAGGTTACGGGAAATTCTGTGATTTTGAATTGGTATTATTTTTCTCTTCCAAGAACACATTGGTTCATATAAATCAATAATCTTACAAATCAAGATGGTGATTGCTAATATGCATCATGATACTAAAATTATTTAGTCATATACATTATATATATAGCCATTGTCAAAACTCTGAGCACACTATTAATTTTTCAAAATTGTCCGACTAAAAGATACTATGGACTCATTTTTTGAAAATAAACAATGTTATTTATTAGGGTGGAGCGAGGAAGAAACGAAATATGATTTTCGGAAACGGGTGCACGTGAATAGTTGTGCGTTAGGCTGTACGTCAACCCTGTAAAATTTTAATGCTTTTGGAAAATCATTCTTCCAAGGCAGTGGCGTATTTAGGGGGGCTTCCGGGCTTAAGCCACCCCAGAAATTTTATTTACTATATTAAAGTAAATGAAATATCTTGCAGAATTTTCATATTTTCCAGTAATAAAGTTGGCAAAGTCACCCCCGAAACAAAGTCGTAAATACGCCACTCTTCCAATGTCTTTAGGTTGTGCATTAGGCTTAAAGTTTGACATTTTTCCTCAAAATCGCGATTTTTTAAAAAACAGAAATACATGACCTAAAGGTACTGAAATATTTTAGGGTACCCGTTAATTGTTATGTATTAGGGCCCATAACCTTGAAATTTTTATTTTTATTTTATTTATTTATTTTCGGAAATGGTCTTCAGGATGTGCATTAGACTTAAAATTCGACATTTTTGCTCAAACTCGTAACTTTTTTTTTTTAAAAAAAAAAAACTGCGATCTAAAAATAGCAAAATGTTTGAGGGTAGTGACTAAAGATTACAGAAAGCTCTTTGAAAGAACATTTTTCTTTCATACTCGTAATTGAACATTTTGAGGCTTTATATACAACTCAAAATTTTAACATTTTTCATGAGTTTTTCACTTTTACAAATTTTATTTGGTATATTCTCATTGTAGTTATAACTCATATGCAACACTTGGCTGATTTGTGATGAACTAGCAAGGATTCATCAGGGGGAAATGGTTGCATGTCGAGTCCCATTCATGTCATTTCCACTTCCCAATGCGAGAGCATAAGCTCATTAAACTTTATTTTGTGTGTGTGTGTGTGTGTCAAAAGCAGGACGTATTCTGCGGTCAAGCATTCTCGTTTGGTATTAGTTTTTCTCTTTTGAAAGGGTCACAAAGTATATCTGAATATGTGGTTACTTCTTTCTCGGTGGTTTCAACGGCTTGAGCGTGAGTCGGTAATCCAAAAAGTACAGGCTTACAGGGAATACTTTCTTTTCTTAATAGTTTTTTAAGTCATTATCGTTAAATGTTTTCTAAGGGATTGTTCAGTTACATCTCCAGATCATGCCAACAAATCAAACGTATACAGTCAGAATCAGCAAAGTTTATGACAGCAATCTTAAATTTTGTTATCTCAGCACTTTTTTCTTTCTTTCTCTAGTTGAAATGATTCGTGGTATTAGAAATTTCTTAATGTGTTCTTTGCCATTTACAAGCACTGTTATAAGTAAATTTTCAGGATGAGCAAAGTATCCATTATCGAGAAGGTATTTATACACAGTTTCTTTATTATCTTTATATAAGTAGGAAGCACAATGAATTGCTTTCCAGAAGTTTGTACCAGCATTTTTGTATAAGGGTTGCACTTAATTGTAAACCAGCAAGGGAAGTAAATTTTAACAACAAAAGTAGCTAATTCTTTAAATAATTTGATAGGTTTTCGGTAGCTACGGACGATCTCAATATTCTATCAGTTGTTGTTACCATGAAGAGTGAGAGAACTTTCCCTGGCTTTTCTTTCCTAAATTTCTGGAACATTTTCCACTTGAAACAGTATTACAAATATCATAAAGCTATTGTTGGTCTGTACTTACATCATTAATATTTTCAGGAATAATATTATCCATAATGAACTTAATAGGCTGAAATTTTAGTTTTCAAAGTATGGCATGTCACCAAACTTTTCCCAGTAGCCCCACCAAAGCTCTTTGATCCACTTGTCAGTCTATCTTGATTTTTAAATAAATGCCTTAATAGAAGCTCGTTTGTGTGCAACTGACAAATATCTCATTGCAAAGATCTTCTCAGTTTTTCTTTTAGTGCACGTGTAACACCATTGTATTTCCCAGTATTGGCATCCATCGCAACTAACGCATTAATCGTAATTAATCCTGATGTTATGATATTTTGATAAAGATGTATTTACCAATTAAACTGACAACGTCAAGGGCTTTAATAGATGTAGGAATAGTATAACTGATAAATCGTGATTGAGGCTCTTGTAGAACTGAAATGAGCTCTTCCTTACTAATTTTTGTGTGCATTTTACAATCTTTGTCTTTTTCCATGTATAGAGTTCCATCATTTCTACCGTCAAAATAAAGAGCTTGCAGACTGAATTATCACCACAACTTTCTTCCTTCACTACTTTTTGCGGAAATTTGGAGCCATCGCGTCTTACTTTGCTTTTGTGAACGATCTTTTGGCCAGTTTCTGAATAATCATTTCACATGAAGAAGAGGAAGGACTTGGAACTTTGTCTTGAGGCGCCGAATCGTTCCAAAAAAAATCTCACTATTTGTTACCGTTTTCGTTCTATGGCGATAAAAGTAAAAGCCGAAAATGGCTGATTTGAACCGCTTCTGCTTTGAATAATACGTTAATGGAAGTCATGAAACCTATTCTTTTAACGCTGAATCAATTGGAATGAAACACTTGTCAATACCTGTTGACAGATGGGCGGACAAAGCCGTTCTATACGATTTCCAACCCTTATGCATAGCATAGTTTGGAAGTCTAATAATAATTATTAAATGCAAAATTCAGGAAATTTGGATAACCAATTTCTGTTAGATTATTTCGCATCCTTTCTCTTCTTTCCTTTCTTTCTTTCTTTTTGTGTTTACTCAAGGTGACAAGAACTTTTACTTTCAAAAACGTGACGCATACAAATCAGCGACAGAGGGAGGGGATGTTGCACATTGCATTTTGGGACTCACAAGGGAACATCGTATATTGATAGTAGCATTGCCCAATCAAAAAATGCGCAATCGATAGAGGAGTGAAGAAAAGTGAGAAATCCAAAGTTGTACGGGCCAACACCCAGAAACACAGGAGATACAGAGGAAAGAAGCATCTAGAATCATGTGAAGATACCAATGCAAAAGATACTCTGATACAGGAAGAACTTCAAATTATTAAAGTAATCAAAATGACATTTACACAACAGTATAGTGAGCAAATACTGTACCCACAGACATGCTCAATAACATAATATGTAATGCAGTGTTGGCAACTGAGCACAAAATGAAATTTTGTTAAATGACTTGGAACACAAATAATAACATTTAGCAAATTTAATTATGAGTAGAACCATACCTGTGAAATCGTAATGTACAGTGTTGCCAACGTTTCAAAATAGATCTATATGGTTTCCTATATAAAGTTTTGTGTATTATGTTTCATACTATTCTGATTTTTTACTTGGGCGCTTAGACACTGTGCTTCGTCCCTTATTTTCGTACTTCGGTGATTATATTCTTGTTTCTGGCCTCATATTTTGGTTTTAACTAGTTCGAATCGTGTACTGTATGTACTCTTCCACATCCAAGATTCATATAGGAATTCATATAGGCTTATCTTCAAGCGTTGGCAACACAGTACGTCAAGACTTCACAGGTAAGGTTCTACTCATAATTACATTTGCTACATGTTATAATTTGTGTTCCGAGCAATTTAACAAAACTTCATTTTGTGCTCAGTTGGCAACGCTGCATTACATATGATGTTATTAAGCACGCCTATGGGTACAGTGTTTGCTTACTATACTGTTGTCAATGTCATTTGGATTACTTTAATCATATTAGTTTTTCCTGTGTAAGTGTATCTTTTGCATTGCTATCTTCATATGATTCTAGATCCTTCTTTCCTCTGTATCTCCAGTGTTTCTCTGTGTTGGCCCGTAAAACTTTAAATTTCTCACTTTTCTTCACTCCTGTATCGATTGCGCATTGTTTGATTGGGTAATGCTATTATCAATATAAGATATTCCCTTGTCAGCAGTGTTTTCAATTTCCAAAATACATAAGTAAGAATGATAACACAGCGTTTCTAACTTAAGTAGTACCCAACAATATTTTTAACTACTTGAACACTCAGAATTCCCAATCAATTCCCACTTGAACCACAGAACACTCAATTCTCATTTGAATATTCAGAAATTCTAGGCACGGCCTAACCATCATAATGAGTGTTGGTACGGAAGAGTGTGGAATTTGCATTGATCATTTATATTTTGAATAATAATTGCGAAACACCTGGGTCATTTTTGCTTAAAAACGGTACATTTAGGTGTCTCGTTTGAGAATCAGAAAAAAAAGAACAACGGTTGAAAATAATTGACTGTCCCGGCTAAAACGGGACGTCTGGTCACCTTATTTATACTATGAATTTAAATTATTTAATATTACAGCATTTGTAGATTTCCATTTTCTGTTGAGTGAATATTATACAATTAAAAGTGCACCGTAATATGTAAACTGTTGTATATACCTTTCTTGAATAAGGTTATATTTCAGTGCAAAAATTAAATACGCACATTGTTTACTTAAGTTCTTATGAAATCCGCATGAGCTTTAACTAAATTAATTACCCACACAAGATTATAGAAATTTCCAATAATAATACTCTTAATGGTATATTAAACAATAACTCGTGATTATAATACTACAATCAATAATGAAATACGTTATAACTGTCAAGATTCAAATTGTTTCTATTCAAAAGATTTGATGGATTACTTAATAACTTTAGAATTACACGTTTTACTACTAATTTTCAGCAACTCTTCAATATCAATGATGACACGAAATTCTCGTCGAACATCACGACAGCCTTGAATATTTTATTTGGAGAATGAAGTGGAAGACTCTATTCTCTGTAGGTAAACAAAGTTTGTGCAATAATACATGATTTCACTGACCAGATTTCTTTGTCGTTTTATATCTCAGGTTACTTATGTTAGTCGTAGGACTGTGAAAAGCTGCTTTAATAACTATTTATTTTTATTTTTATTTCATTTACTTATTATTATTATTATTATTATTATTATTATTATTATTATTATTATTATTATTATTATTATTATTATTGTCAATGTGGTGTCTCTTCAAATGTGCAGTAATACGTAAATAAAGGAAGTGGGAAGTTCATCTGGTGAGTCACCACCAAAACTGCACACCTGCAGTGAGAATCTTTTTCTTCACTTTAGAGCTAATTAAACGAATTTAGTATAGGTCCTAGTTTCCTTTGCTATAGAAAAAAAAAATCTGTGTACGGCATCCAAAAATTATACTCAAATTAGTTAAATTTTCCCAATTGACAATGAAATTTAAAAGGAAACATTAGTACGAATTGGTAACTTCACTTTAGATTACAAGTAACAAATAATTAAAAAAAAATATGATTGAATGATTGAGATTGAATATGGGTAGTATAGAGTTAGAAATTTACTTTTATAGGCATTACATGAAGAAAACTAATTTATTATAATTATATATAACAAAGTGCATATGAGCTAAACCATTACCAAAAGAGCTTATAAAATGAATGATATTAACATGATATTTGAAGGGTTCACATTCTCGTTTTACATGTTAGGACTGTCTATGTGTGTTTTTCACTAGGGTCACTAACAGAGCTCTTTGAGAGCGTACTTACAGTGTCTTAACGTCCATTGCAATCAGAAACTGCACTACACTTTTCCAATGTCACTTCTCGAGGAAGCAAGAGTGGTAACTAGGAGGTTGATAGATCCTTCTGCACCTTTGACTGATTGTCTACGGTTTTTATAGTACTTTCATTTCTACCTTTCACGGAACTGAAATTGGAACTAGGATTGTTTTTGTTTTCACTTTTCTAAATCCATCCGTGTTACCCACAAAACATGTTGTCAGTTCTATTTTAAAATGTTTTCACTCTCCTATATTGTTCTAGAAACTTGGAGATGATCCGTTAACTGTATACTTCTATATTATTATTTTTAAATCTCAAAATGAGGAATGTCTTAATCCTCGGCTCAAAAAATGTGTCATCTGTTCTTATGAACTAGTGACTTTTTAAATCTCAAAAAAATAAAACACTAAAGGGTGTGATCACATGGGATGGGGAAAAAACACTGATATGCGAAGAAGGTCCATGTGAAAGTTCAGAAGGCTGCAAACTGGAATGCCGTGGGGTAGTGCTGGTATCGTACTGGAGCACTAGGAGCAGGGCTGGCTGCGTCGCTCTGGAAGTCCCTGGAGGCATGGTTGTTTGCATCTCTCAGGAACAGGAATTCTCTGGAGGCATTGCTGGCTGCATTTCTCAGGAACAAGAAGTCTCTGTAGACAGGGCTGTTTGCGTCTCTCAGGAACAGGAATTCTCTGGAGGCATGCTGGCTGCATTTCTCAGGAACAGTAAATCTCTGGAGACATGGCTGGCTGCATCCCTTTGGATTCTGAAAATCGCTGTCCCAGGGTGGGTGGAGCACGGGTCCAGGAAGTAGGACGTAAATGAAAGGAACTCAAAAAACGTAAAAGTACGCTTGTGCATGAGTATCTCTGTGAGGTTGTAGGCAAGGCTGTTTACATTCAAATTTCATTATATGGAAAGAAGAGAAAATGGAAAGAAAGGTGAAAGAAAAAAATAATGATAAGACATGTCTGATACCATGTATGCACCACAAAATTACTGTTGACAAAGGTCACGGGTGAAAAAAATGTAATCGGTGACAGACAGAAAATAGTGCAAGTTGTTTGTAGAAGGCAATAATTATTGCAAGTGATTGGAGCTAATCGGGAGTCAAAGGCAGGAATTTGTGGAACGAGGGACAACACAATAAACTGCAAGGAGGGAAAGGGATGGAAGTAGGAGTGAATTATTATTATTATTATTATTATTATTATTATTATTATTATTATTATTGTAGTCCCTATAATCTGGTGTACTTCTTTTGTTGTGGTCCTCAACAGAAACAAAATATTTTGGTAGAAGAGTAACGGGATGAAGGGGCTATTTTGTCCACTAGCATAAGTAGGTCATACTGCATCATAGAGAATTCAGGGTAAATGACCTGTGCGGAAGTATATTCTTGGAGGTTTGTATCGTAATTGTGTGCGAGTAGAAGGAAGGTTCAAGGGTGAAAGTTTAGTGTTTGTGTAAGTGATGTGTAAACCGGATATTGTTATGAGAGAAGAAGAAATTTGGTACGTATTACCTAGAAATCTCTTTTATTTTTATTTATTTGTTGTTGTTGTTGAAATAAATTAAGCACTTAAATTTGAAGATAAACAGTATGATTACGCTGAATTAGTGAGTGATTATGATGTATCGAAGGCAAAGGGGTCGTAGGAAAGGAAAGCACATAGTGGCGGAGTTAGTATTCGTTGGGGTGGGTCACGACGTAACCGTATATTTGAATCGAAAGAAATTGAATTTAGTCGCTTTGTATTAAGATGCCATGAAAATTGTAAAGGGTGGATGTCTCTATTCTGATATAAACAATGTCTATTGAGCGTGAGTTGTATGGAAATATTCAACAGATTTCGTTCGTGTATCCTAAGGTGCGCGCAAGTGTTTAAACAGAATCAGCTGTTGAAAACTAAGATGCAAGAAGGAAATAAGTGAATATAAATAAGTACTTTTCCTTGCATGCTTAGGAAAAGGTGTGCTGAGAACATTCAGCCTATTGTTTAAGTGGCGGGTTACGTACGGGAAGGGAAGAAAGGGGAACGCGATAAGAGGTTAAGGTGGTATATCGGGCAGTGAACCAATGCCTCAATATGAAATCAGGATTTGGAAAGTGAGATATGAATGCATTGTATGGCCGGAAAATTATTGCACGGAAGAAAGATTTTTGTGAAGTGTGTTGCCTACCTAACAGGGGATTTTAAAAAATCCTTTTGAAATATAAGTCCATGGCAGAACGAGAGACAAAGTCGGAAGTTTTGCCAGCTTAAAACTTTAATTAGATGGTTTCTAAAAACGCTTATATTTCATTTCGAACTCTGAATTAGGTGTTGTTGGTGGTACGTAATGTTTCAAACGAGTCTTTCCGATAAGGGTGGGTTTACCCTCTATGTCAACTAGGACTTCGTTTGGAGAAACAGTTGATATGAGCCTATAAGGTCCTTTATAAATTCTGGACAGTGGTTTACAAGTACCAGGCTGAGATGATGTGTCCAAAATCATAACTTGAGAGTCCGGTAGAAACTCTGTGGGCGGTTTGCTTGATTCGACTTTTTTCTTGAAGTCAAGAAATGCTTGGTGCTTCCTATATTCAACTAAATCCCTCATGTCTTTTAGTGCCAAAAGGCGGTCCTGTAAATCTAGATGTTCTTTCTCAACATGCAGCAAGTTATCTATGGGTAGGCGAGGAGGTACTCCATATAACAACTCATGAGATGAAACACCTAAAGATGTTAATGGAGTCTTGTTAAGTGTGGAAGTGGCGTGAGGCAGATATTTTGGCCAGAGTTTTTGGTTAGATGGACACAGAAATTTAAGACTGGTTTGCAATGTACCCAGACGTTGTTCAACTTTTCCTAGTGTGAAATGCTGATATGGTAATCCATACTTAACTGTAATGTTGAGGGATTTGAGAAAGCTCAGGGATAAAGTAGAAGTGTGGCTTGACTGACGGTCCGTATAAATACAGGAAGGAACGCCAAAGGGAATGATTATTTGATTGGTAATAAAGGAAATGAAATTGTCAGTATTTGGGATAGTGATGGGTTGTGTAATGGTAAAGCCTGTGCAATGTTCGGTTGCGGCATAGACATATTGGTATTTCTCTGGGTCACTGGCTATGAATTTCCCTGCTAAGTCCAAGCTATAAACCGAAAATAGGGGAGCTTGGGGAAAACGTTGTATGTTGGGGTTGTTGGGCAAATAATTGCGTTTGAAAATTGCACACTGTTTGCAAGATTTGAGTTCACTCGCTAACCAAGATTTCAAGCGTGGTACGTAATATTTATAACGTATCATCCAGTAAAGTTTGTTAAAGCCTACATAAATAAGTTCACCGTGATATTCCTGAAATAAAGCAGGTTTTAGCGCGTCCGGAATACAGACAAGCAAACTGGTTTGCGAGTCACGATACATTTTTCTGTACAAGATGTTCTTAAGAACGTACTGTTTTGTGAGACGTTGAAAGGCCGGGTCTGATTCATTTTTGGTATTTAGAGTCGTAATAATATTTCCAAAAAAACGATCCTGAAGCTGGAGATTTGGTAGGTCAGTGTTGTCACCTATTGTAGTTAGAACAGTAGGAGGAGTGTCCTCCAAGGATGGGTGGGTCTGGTCAGTATCAGTCGTATTGGTAAAGAGGACGGCATCGGGAGTGTCATCCTGTTCTAAGGCAATGGCGTCTGGTGAGACGTCCAGAGGAAAACGGCTAAGTAGGTCGGCGACTGCCTTAGACTGACTTTTTACGTGTTTGATTGTAAAAGTGAAAGTGTTGATATAAGTGATCCACCGGAGAATTTTTGCGTTTGGGATAACAGTTTTCCTAATAGCGAGGAGGGAAATGTTATCCGTGATCAAAGTAGAATGTTTTCCCAGAAGGTATTTTTCTAATTTCTTAAGCGAAAAGAAAATTGCATACAATTCCTGATGAAAAATCGGGAGTGGGTTGACAGTTTTTGGATGCCTGGAAGAAACATAACAGACGGGCTGAATGACATTAGAACTAAGGTCTTTTTTAACAATACGGCGCCAACGCCTAGGGCTGAGGAATCGCACATTAAAATATGTTCTGTGTTCTTATTTGAGTACAAAGGAAGAACTGGTGGGGAAGTGAGGAGGTGCTTCATCTGGTCGAAGGCACGGTCTCTTTCAGGTGTCCATATCAATTTGCGATTTCCATTCGAAATAGCTTTATAAAGTGGGGCTAATATGAGAGAAATGTGATGGAAAAATTTCCTAAAGTAATTAGCCGAAGCTAACCAACTTTTTAACCCTTTGATGGTGGTTGGTTTGGGTGCATTGGCGAGGGCAGCGGTTTTCTCGAGATCAGGTTTGACTGTATGATTTTCCACAATATGACCTAAGCATTTAATCCGTCTAGCGCCAAATACTGATTTGTTGATATTGAACAGCAAAGAATGTTTTGCAGCTGTATGAAAAAATGCGCGTAAAACTGTCATCATGTGATCAAAAGAATCAGCATGGATATACATGTCACCTACGAACGAAGTGATGTTATTGGTATATAAATCCATAAAGATAGTTTGCAGTACCTGTTGTAATAAAATAGATGAATTTCTGAAACCCTGTGGAATTGAAGTGAGTTGCATATGATTGAAGGGCAAATAGAGGCCCTTTAAACTAAAGGCTGTTGCAGGGCGATCATCAGGATGAAGGGATAACTGATGAAAAGAGGAATGAAGATCAAAACTCGAAAAAAAAGTGGAATCACTAAGCGAGTCTATAACGTTCTGTATGTCCTCTAATGGAGAAGCTAAAGTACGGCATTTCCCATTTAAAACCCTCAAATCTAATACGGCAATAAGAGATTCAGAATTTGGTTTTAAAACAAAGAGGATGTTGTTTTTATAGGGGGAATCCGATTTTTCAAAAATCCCTTGGTTCTCGCTTTGGGGCGTAACTTGTGCGGAATGACAAAAGAGTTACACTGAAATGGAGTTTTGTATTCTAAATCTAATGTTGCTACGAAAGAATCTATCTTGGTGAAATGGTCACTTGCCCACTGAAATAAAAAGGCATATTCGGAGAGTAATTCCCGCATTTGAGCTTGTTGTTCCTCATTCATGTCTGGAGACAGCTTAAATTTACTAATATCTATGAGATGACCAATTTCTTTAAGACGCTTTTCTTTGTTACGTGCCGCATCTTCGTCTGTAGGAAAATATATTTGCCTAACAGACAGGATATTGTGGTCATTGTCTTGTTGGGAAAAGAGAGAACCTATAACCACCGGATTATGAGCCTGAATCGTTTGCTTTTTGTTTGTGAGATTAGCTAACGGGAGAACAAGGTTTTGTGTGGAAACTACAGTATGTGCCATATAACATTTACTTAAATTCCGAGAAAGCGGTGTATGTAGGCGAAACTGTGCATCAGGGAAATAACCATTAGTAGCAAGTGGTACGAATCTAACAGAATGAGGGGAAATAATGGTAGTGCGCCGCGCAAAAAATACAACCTGAGGTTTGGAGTGTTTTTGAAAGAAATGCGAGATGTTAATACTAACTGGGTGGTTATTCTTTTCAGTATGTGGGATTTTTCCAAAATGTTTCAAGGACAAAGTGCCTTGTGAGTAATCCAAAATTGATTGGTGATCTTACAAAAAACGTAATGAAAGAAGGGGTGGGAAATTTTTGAAGGTAACTAACCGAAAAAGAATGGAGTAATTACGACCATTAAAGTTAATTTTGAGAATAGTAGCGCGATTTAATTGGACGGGTTTGTCTGACAAACCGTGAAGAAGGGACGGAAGATGGAAAGTATGCGCATTCGGTTCCAATAATTCAAATGGAAATAATCCTACGTCTGCACCACTATCGAGGCAAAAAAGTAATTCTTTGTTTGCGTAAGTACCTCGTATATACGGAGAATTGCCCTTAAATTGCAAGGGAAGGGTATGGTAGTCCTGGCTAGTCGTGGTGGGAGAGGAAATGGAAGGGGGAAGCGAAGATTGCGTGGTTAACGCGCGGTGAGGTGACTCCCGCGCTAATTTTGGCCGTCTTTTGAATTCTTAGGCGTGTTTTGTGTGGTCCCAGGGGCAGAAGGAGGGATCGGATGTGGGGGATATTGAAAAAGAGGATGATAAAACGGGTAGGGAGGAATAGGTATTTGGGTAGATTGTGTGGTAAAAACATTCTGGGATGGAGGTTGTTTGTTCTGACTAGAGCGCCACTGTTTCTTGGGGTTTTTCCATTTGGTATTGTTTGTAGATGAAGGTTCGTTTGTGGAGTTATGAGAAGGATGGGAAGGGGTTGAAGAAACGTGTTGGCAACATTGATGTTGCTGTGGGATACAGTTAGTGCAGGAGGGTGTACTGGGATTGGTGGTATGGGAATGTGGGAGGGAAGTGGAGTGCATAGCGCAAGGTGCACATGAGGTAGAGGTGGAAGCAGTGGAATGAAAATGTGGAGGAGTCGGCGAAGAGCATTGTTGAGAGGAGGTTATGAGAGAATTGGTGGGATTGGAATGTGGGAGGAAGGAAGAGGAAGATGAGTGAGTTGGATTCGAGGAAGAAGGTCGGGATGGTTTGGAGGAGTAGAATCGGTTATGAGGACTTGGAGAACGGGAACGGGAGGGAGCAAAATGGACAGATGCGGATTGGGAATTTGAAAGAGTATTGACATGGAGACGGAGTTGAGATATGTGATCTGTTAGTTCGGAAATAGCCTGCACTGTGGTATCGGTCGCGGTTGTGGAATGTGTCTTTGTTTCGTTTTCCCGTTTGTGAACAAGGTGGTTGGTCCGTTCCAGCAAGGTTACTTCATCTAAGAGGGTGGGATAATCTGAAATTGTGCGCGTTCCAAACCACCGAATATATTCAGGTAACATATTAGAAACACATTCTAGGAAAAATTCCTGAAAGTCTAGCTGGGTATAAGCTTGGTCTGCTAAATGCTTTTTGGAAAAGACATAATGAGAGAGAGGTTCGTTGGGGAGCTGAACGCGTGAGCGGTATAGGTAAATACGGGAACGGGGAACCTGATCTTGACCAAACTGACGTAAGAATTTTGATTGGATGGTTGCCCAAGGTTGGGATGAGAGCTTCTGTGTGGAAAACCATAAATGAGCGGGTCCAGCTAAGGATTTCTCAAAAATTTGCACACATTTTGAGTCTGACCAATTATTCACTAAGGCGATTTTGCGAAAATTCTTTAAAAATAATTCCGCGGATGGGTGCGTACTTGGAAATGAAATCTTTGAGTTTTACGTCCCACGGTTATGCCGGTTAGGCTAAAGAAGACGGTGATTATGAGTGATGAATGAAATGGTGGAATGAAGAAAGTGGGAGGAAACGGGAGAACCCGAGAAAACCCACGCACACGGTATTTGTCCACCACAAAGTTCACTTGGCGGGGGGCTGGGATCGAACCCGGGACAAGGGTGCGTACTTGGATCATATATGTCAAGAATGATAGAAACTGTACCAGAAGTATTATTGGTATTGTTGTCTGAAGTGGAATTCATGGTGAGAGGTATGAAAGATGCTTGTCTACGAGTTATAGGCATATCATAACAGAAAATATAAGTATCATGAAATATGAAAATAAAAATCTTGCCTTAAAAGTATGTGAAATGTACACAAGGCAGTCTTAACAACGAGAGCTTAAATTCCTCGGGGGGAGCCATAACAAATAATTAAAAAAATATGATTGAATGATTGAGATTGAATATGGGTAGTATAGAGTTAGAAATTTACTTTTATAGGCATTACATGAAGAAAACTAATTTATTATAATTATATATAACAAAGTGCATATGAGCTAAACCATTACCAAAAGAGCTTATAAAATGAATGATATTAACATGATATTTGAAGGGTTCACATTCTCGTTTTACATGTTAGGACTGTCTATGTGTGTTTTTCACTAGGGTCACTAACAGAGCTCTTTGAGAGCGTACTTACAGTGTCTTAACGTCCATTGCAATCAGAAACTGCACTACACTTTTCCAATGTCACTTCTCGAGGAAGCAAGAGTGGTAACTAGGAGGTTGATAGATCCTTCTGCACCTTTGACTGATTGTCTACGGTTTTTATAGTACTTTCATTTCTACCTTTCACGGAACTGAAATTGGAACTAGGATTGTTTTTGTTTTCACTTTTCTAAATCCATCCGTGTTACCCACAAAACATGTTGTCAGTTCTATTTTAAAATGTTTTCACTCTCCTATATTGTTCTAGAAACTTGGAGATGATCCGTTAACTGTATACTTCTATATTATTATTTTTAAATCTCAAAATGAGGAATGTCTTACAAGGGCTCGAATCTCACAGTTTCCCAATATCTTGCTGTTAGTATTATCTGAAACACAACAACACACTGAGCAAGGCTATGTGATAATATGTTACAAAAAAAAATCAACACAATAACTGTGTCTTTATCAGATTTCCACTCCTGGCTGCTTGGGAGTTGGTCACCTCTTATATACTCTCCGGAGATCAACTTTTAATTAGGCTCTGCCCCTTTATTACAAATAACACTTGTGTGGTTTTCCCTTTCATATTTTAGCTGCACATGCGTCCAATTAAAAGTTTACTTTTTTCGCTGGATACATTCTATTCTCTAATTATCCTTATTTTTCTTATTAGTTTGTTCTCTTTGTTTCTTCCTTTTCATTTCTTCTTCTTTAATGAGAATCTTCTCCCACTCTCTTTTTTTTTTACCGAGAATCCTGCATTTCAATTCATCACCTTGTCTGCTGCCTTCATAATCTCCCTGGCTTCTTTCCATTTTCTCACCAAAGTTCTCTTCTCTACTTCTATGACCTCTGCTCCTTTCCATGCTGTTCTGTGGTTTGTCTCTTTCTGATACTTGAATATCCCATTGTTATTCCTTTTCAATCTTACATCATCCTTGTGCTGTTTTATCCTTTCTTCCATCATCTTTTTTTGTTTCTCCTATGTAAATTTTATTACACTACGCGCATCCTACTCTATATATTAACCCTCTTTCGTCTTTGTCCGCTATTGCTTTTTCTTGGTTTATCTGACCACCTCAATTATTCTACTTCCTCTTTTCCTGTACGTCCTTATTCCTGCCTTTCGAAGCATTCTCTTTATCTTCTCTGTTTCTTTGCCTATGCTTTCTATTCCAAACCATTTTTGTTCTTGTCTTGTTCTTTCTTCCTCTCTCTTGTTATGTTTCTTGTGACCCTATCCTCTTCGTTGTATCCATTTCTCGTATCCTCTTCGTTGTGTCCAGAACTTCTTTAAATCTATTTTCTTCTGTTCTTCATTTGTGTTTAATTCTCCTATTCTTTCCTCCATGCTTTTTATGAAATTCTTCTTCGTACCCTCATCCACATCACTTCTTTTGTGGCAATACACTCCCTCTGCACACTCCTTTAGTACCAGGATGTAATAAACTCTCCTCCTTTCGACCTCTTTATTTTCATATCTAAATATTTCAAATCTAAATAGTCAGATCTCCTTGTCTACTTCTATTTCATTTTCTAGTCTAATCCCTTTCTTTTCATCTTCCACGTCTCTTATGAATTTCTCCAGATGGTTTTTCGTTCCCTTCCATATTCCTAAACAGTCATCTATATAACGTTAAAAGAGAAGCAGTCTTTCTCCTCCTCTTTCAATCGTCTTCTTCTCCCATCGATCCCAGAAGGAGTGAAAGTCTGCTGAAGACACAGTTATTGTGTTGAAACTGTTACGTGATTGTGATTTTCTACATATTATCACATAGCCTTGCTCAGTGTGTTGTTGTGTTTTAGTACAAAATGGAAACAAGGCCTGATAGAATAGTTATAGTATTATCTCCTAATAAGTTATCACTAATAGAGATTAACTGTTTGTAACGACTGCTGTGTCAGGAAGATGCAAAAAGATTGGCTAAGACGAACTTTAAACATTAAGCCTGGAATTACAGAAGTCGAGTGAATATTTAAATTGTTTCGAATATTTAGATTGACTATAATAAAAGTGAGATAGGAAAATGCCTGGAAATGGATCGAGTGGATATTTCTGATTGCACAACAGCGTCTTTTCGTACAGTTCCGAGCTTTACCAAATTTTTAAATGGCAATTTAATACAGCTTTGAAAAGATCATGGAAAAGGAAACAGTTTTTGTGAGGAAACAGCTTTTCATGTCAAGCAATGTTTGAGAAATGAAAATGAAATCTTTGAGTTTTACGTCCCACGGTTATGCCGGTTAGGCTAAAGGAGACGGTGATGATGAGTAATGAATGAAATGGTGGAATGAAGAAAGTGGGAGGAAACGGGAAAACCCCGAGAAAACCCACGCACACGGTGTTTGTCCACCACAAAGTTCACTTGGCGGGGGCGGTGATCGAACCCGGGACCCCAAGCACCAGAGGTGAACGCTCTACCACTGAGCCACTGACCCACTGACCCACCACCCACCGTGACCCACTGCGACCCACCACCCACCATGACCCACTGTGACCCACCACCCACCATGACCCACTGCGACCCACCGACTCAGTATGATCTACCGACCCTCTCTGCTCACTTCATTATAGACAGTGTCTTCTGAAGACTGGTAAATTTGTCTTCGTTTTACTTCCAAGACCATTTCCCTTCCTTTTCCACTTGTTTCTGTCTACTTACCTGAGGTGAGTATATCTAACCAAGTGAAAAAAGAACTTCAGGCGCGTTTGGATATTGATATTTTTAATTGTAATAATAACAATATGACTTATAATACTACTTGGCTTTCGATGTCTGTGAGTTTTTAGAGTAGCTAACTACTGGAAAAAATACATTTTTGAATCACTGTAATATATAAATTATTATATAAAAAATTGAATATAACTATGTGTGCCTGATCATCACGGCCGAATTGCAAAGTCAAATGAAATTACTTTAGGTTTGTAGTTAGGCCTTAATCCAAATTGGGATGTTGTATTGCTTTCATTATAATAGCTACATATCCTAAGCAGATAGAGAGGATCCGAATTTTTGCGAAAAAAAATTATATCTCGCAAGCCGTTATACTTACTGAGGTGAAATTCAGTGTATTAACTTTTTATTGAAAATAAACAGAATATGCCCTAGCATATTTTTAAATTCTCCTTTATGGAGGGGGGCACTTTGTATATATGGAAAATTGGTAGTGCGTTGGTTTGTAAAAATGTTCGAAAACGATCGATGTTATTTAAGAAAAAAAAATCAGAAACAAAAATTACAGTGCTTGGCTTCAGAAGTTCAGCTATAATAATTGCTGAAGCTTATGTTTATTATATGGAGCGTTTACAGCACAGGGCAATCAACTCAAAAACTTGTGACTAAAATAGGCATAAAATTTGTACTGTAAGCTTAATTACATGGAAATTTTAAGTGTGGATTGTACGCATAATTATATGGAAAATTTTACTTTTTTCCCCTTACGTTGGTCTACTTAACTTGATTTGGAACTTTCAAATTTCATTCTTTTTTCCACTGAAAAGTATTGATAATTCAGCAAGGAAATAATTATACTATGATAATTTAATTCAAATTCATCGTAATTTGGCACATGGCAAACAGCAGTGTGGTAATTGAAGGAGAAGAAGGAGAGAAATGCCCATTCACCTCTGAACACTTTCCAGGAACCACGTTCTCTTTCGCTTTCTAGACGAGAGAGGGAACTTCGTATTGGCATCAACCCTTCATGTGTAATTACAAAAATTAAATTTATAAACAAATAAGAAATCTTCAGTTTATCAGGTTTTAATTGATAATTTATTCACAAGATTCCCTATCGAAGGCGTGGTAGATGAAGTTTCTGTTCTCCATGAGTCGACATTGCCAATTGACATGGTCGATATGGAAAAGATGTTGTATGGTGATAGAGAGATGATACTTTTTGCTGAGTATTTCAAAACTGACCAAGAAAAATCGTTATCAGACTTAAGTCTAACAAGCAGATTGTCGATGAGGAGTTGCATCAATCGGGTAGAAGTATTATCAATTTCCACGACAGAGTGGGAACGGGGACTTCCCCTTATGAATTTACAGATGACTGATATCAGAAATAGACTAAGTGCTCAAACATTGTCTAACTTGTTGTTCATCAATGTTAATGGCCCACCGCTAGACAACCTCAAAGTAGACGAGCTATTTATTTCTTGGCTGAAGGATGGACGTCATTCCGCTGCGGATGATTTACCACGAAAAGTTACCAACAGGAAATAAACCCGATTTCAGGTTTGTTTTAAAGTGGAAAATTACGAGCTATAGAAAATGTAAAGGCCTACTTGTATTACTAATGGCTTATTTGTGCTATTCAACTTTGTACCTATTTTTAGTAAGTCTCTTCTTTGCTTTAGGTAAACTACTTTGAATAAATATTCATAATAATTGCAATTATGCATATTTGTAACTTAAATTTAACGTGGTGTTTAGTGATTACACAAATTACAATTATGAGCATACTTTATGGAGATGCTCTCACATAGGGTACCCGAGCACCTTTATACACTCTGAAAAATTGATTTTTCTTGTCTTTTGTGAGAAAAATACAGTGAACTGAGAAACCATAACCTTTTCCATATTGTACAGGGGTATTTTCCTGCGAATAGAAGTTTCTTTTGGAATGCGTTGAGAAATTAACACTTGCAAGAATACTTTCTTAGTGCAAGTATATTTTATACACACACTAATTTCCCCTCACCTCGAACTGTTTCAATTTCCTCACTGACAAATACTTTACCATTTTATATCATAAAGATCAGATCCACCGTTATTCTGACAGAGCGGTGCTTGAGCGATTGACTAGAAATTCAAACTCTGATTAGTGACAATTTCACAGTCTTGTTTTATTACAAGTGTAAACTCTTTAGTCAGTACAGAAGAGGCCGTGAATCGTGTTCAGAGTTGATGACGATGGATTTTGGTGAGTCAGAATAGGTTACAGTGGATGAGAGTGGTCCATGGTGGGTGGTGGGTCAGTGGGTCGTGGTTCACGGTGGGTGGTGGGTCAGTGGGTCGTGGGTCAAATTTTCATTGACCCATGGCAACTCTGGTTCGTACATGGGTACGTCCAACCAACTTGAGTAGTTAATTAAGAGTGGCACATTATAAATGGTGATCTACACGAAAATATTTTTCCCACACAAGTTGTTTGTTTTAGCATGATCTTTTTAATGGTATGTCAAATTACGTACCTTGCTATTTAAAATTTTTAAATGGTCCCTATTCGATAAAAACACTGTTGTGTAAGGAGATAATTTCATTGATATGTCTACAGACAGTTTTCTATTTCTATTTCATCTTTCTGTTAAAACGGTTCTTATAAATTATTGAGCCATTAAAAAGCCAACTCCGTTGAATAAATCCTTTTATTTATATCTATCTGTTGTCCTGACATCGACATTCCAAAATCCTATTATTTAAAAACATATAAAACATATGAATATCCTTTTTTATAACGATCTTATAATTAACATATTTCTTGGTCTTTTTTTCTTCTAATTACATAATCAGCCTAGTACATATTTTAAAATATCCCAAATAGAATAAGGATTTACAAGTAGTAAAATTATACAAATATACAACGTACTCTTGTATATTATGGCGCTCGTCGGACTTTCCTTTTTATTTATTTAATAAAAAGAAAAAGAATTCTGGACCGTTTACCTTTACATGTTAATCATCCGAGTTTTCGAATACACCTCGTATACTTGAAAATTACAATTCATATAAATATACATCATATTTAATTTTATAACAATATTATTATCATATTTATTTTAAATTTTATCATTGACTTCTTTTATTTATGCATTTCAACGACGATAAGGCACATTCGAAATTTGATTTGCAAGTTATTTAATTTTAAGTCCTTTTCGGGTCCATTAAATGCTTCTTACAAGTTAATAATTATTTACTTAGGCATCATGTAGAAGGTTTTGAAAAAGATGTATGTGATGTTCATATAGTTGTTCTCTGAACATAAGATGGTCGGATATAAGATATAGTTAAACAAGATATAGATTAAGATTGAAATATAATAATAATCAGAACATAACATAATAATTAACATCTTCTTAACATAAAAAAATACGAATAACAAACGAAACCATAATGATTTTTCAAGTAAAATAAAGCAAAAATCAATTGAGTACGGTTTTCTCAGATGCCGTAACTTTAATTTAAGTTACATGACCAACGAATTCGTTCATGTTCCATTGAAAGTCATAAACAGGAATACGGTGTTATTCGTTATTTACTTCTACAGTTCTTTGTTTCTTACTTTGAGAATTTGTACCATATATGAAATTTCTACGAAGTCTCCATCGAACGAAATTGGATCTAACGCTTACATGCTTCTTAGGTGTACGTAATCGTACTACACTAGGATTAGGTTGATTTACACAATCACTATTACTGTTACTACTAAGGTTAGGTTTAGTTATCTTACCAGTAAAATTAGATTCAGTTCTCATTCGTTTTACTGGTGGCGAGATGTCGTGTCTGTGCCTATTCTTTCTACAATATTCACGGTAACCTGTCCTACCACAGTTTCTGTTCCTATTGTAATTAGGTTCGGTTACATTACCGTTACTCGTTAATTTAACTTCATCTTGTACATTGGGATCACACTTTAATCTCACATGAATGTATCGAATTTGGTTTCGATTAAGGTTCGTTTGTTTCAGATCACTACTGTATTGCACGAGCAATGGATTTTCAAATTTTGCAATATCACACTTGGATGATGGAAACCAACGCACTGCATCACGTTCTGTGAAAGCATCATTGGATTGTCTACTAACATCATTTTGGTCTTTTCGTTGAATGTACGATTTGACAGATTCAACTCAATCGGCCCAATCACTACAAACATTCGTGGGAACACACGTTTTCTTTCTGAATTTCACAAATACTGGAATCAACTTTCTTCCTGCTACATGAACCAAAGTCGTGTACATATCATTAAATGATTCTATTACCATTACTTCATCTTCAGGATTAGTATCATGACATGATATATACTCAACATGATACTGTGAGCTCAAGTAATCAATAGCATTCACTAGACGAAAACGATCGTAATTTTTCGCACATTGACACATATCAAAATCATCATTACACGCAGCATCCATAAGACAATCAAAAATATTCGACTGAAAAGAAAAGTTAGGATAGTCTGTTCCAACCAATACTGCAGTATGCTTTTGTGAAAACTCAATAGATTTCACTAATGTAAATTCAAAATTTGCTTTCTCCGTTGTTTCTATAATGTCTACAGAGTCTTGAACTTCGTTGAATCTCTGTACTATCTTGCCCATTTCTTCATCATGACGCTTGAACCTAGCTGTAATTTGCTGATTCATTTGACTAAGTTGTTGTATTTCGTCCCATTTGCCATCGTTACATTGCTGCAATTACTCTAACTTTTCATCAAAATGTTGAGCTTGTTGATTCACCTTTTGGTCCAGTTTTTCAAATTGCTGATTCATCTTTTTATCTAACTGTTCAAACTGTTGAGCTTGATCCCGAGCTTGATCCTCACTTCGTCGAGCTTGATCCTTAATTTGTTCCGATATTCCCTTTAAAACATCCATCAGTTTTTCTGGAAAATTCATATCAGCACGTATATTTTGGCTATCCGTAGCACTCATGATATCAGGCTCAATGTTGTTCGTTTTTACTTTTCTTCTAAACGATACAACCTATTCTCGGTGTTCGGTTCTTTTATAATGGTTCTTTTATAAATTATTGAGCCATTAAAAAGCCAACTCCGTTGAATAAATCCATTTATTTATATCTACCTGTTGTCCTAACAACGACATTCCAAAATCCTATTATTTAAAAACATATAAAACATATGAATATCCTTTTTTTTTTAACAAAAGAGACACTGACCAAAGCTTAAAACCCACTTTATTTTAAATTATAATTTGTAACTGTTTCTGATATCTAGCATATCCTTCTTCAGACACTATCGAAAATAAATGAAAATACAGACATATATATAAATATTGTTATGACAAAGTTTAAATTATTTAACGTATTAATGAATTATGGCAAGGAAGTTCGAATAGCATAGAGAAAAAGAAAATAAATAAAAAAAGACCCTTATAAGAACTAAAAATGAAGGAACGTCATTAGTTGGAAAGTGAAAACGAAGAATTATGGGATTGGCTGAAGGCCTCAGTAAATAGAAAATAATAATAATAATAATAATAATAATAAATATAAATATAAATATAAATATAAATATAAATAAATAAATAAATAAAAATAAAAAAGTACAACAATAACTATACATATGTCTGTTAAAAGAATTTAAACTTTTTCATAATATGACGGTTAAATAATTTAAACTTTGTCATAACAATATTTATATATATGTCTGTATTTTCATTTATTTTCGATAGTGTCTGAAGAAGGATATGCTAGATATCAGAAACAGTTACAAATTATAATTTAAAATAAAGTGGGTTTTAAGCTTTGGTCAGTGTCTCTTTTGTTAAAATAATCAATCCAAAGCCATGAATAGTCTTACTATCCTTTTTTTATATCGATATTATAATTATCATATTTCTTGGTCTACTTTTTCTTCTAATTATATAATCAGCCTAGTACATATTTTAAAATATCCAAATAAAATAAGGATTTACAAGTAGTAAAATTATACAAATATACAACGTACTGTTGTACTGTCTCATGGCATGATATGGTGCGATTGGTGATTCTTCCTTCGAAGGTTCAAAAGACGTTCAGACATACTGAGATAGAGTACAGCAGGTCTGTTTTAATACTTTCAACTTCTATGTAAAATTGTTACCGTGAATGAATATAATTGTTCTCCTACAATCAGCCAGGTGAATTCTACGTCGTCCAACGTTTCAAGAACCGACAACATTGGTGTTGCTTTCAGAGTAAAGCATGAGAGACCAAAAAATACCTTTATTATATAGGTGTCCGGTAGGAATGGGTTGGAGTTGAGTGTTACATGGAAGTTTAAGAAAATAGTAATGTTGTATATAATGTTGGACAATGACACATTTAACTACTAATACATTTATAATATATATATTTATGATTAGTAAAATTCAATACCATGTAATATATTTGTAAATAATAAAAGAAATAAGAAAATAATTATAAACTTTCAATTCTCGATTCAATTTCAGGAAGAATCTACAGGGTTGTGGAGTGTAGAAAATATACGCAAATAGAATTTCTTGTTGTCGGTGACCAATATATAACATTTTAGAGTATAAGTTTAATGTTAAAATTGGAACGTGAAATGCACAAAAAAGTAATATAAGACATTAATTCTAAAATCACGATTACCGTGCATGGCCGCACTGAAGAAGGATAAAAAGATAAGTATTCTCGAAATTCTGTAGTTTACACTAAATAACTTATTCGAGATTTCCTAACCTCGAATAAATTACTTAGTGAAGGTATTTTTTCCTTCTAATATGGTATAAATTATTTAGAATAATGTTTTTATTTTTTCCTTCTAGTTAAATTTACATCTTACGGTCTTTTTTATAAAAAATATGTTAATGCATCCTCCTGTGACATTGATCTTGAAATACCATCAGTTAATTGCCTCTAAATTTAATTTTTAATTAACACTCATCCTGTTTGTTACTAAAGAGAACAATTATTGTACTGCAGTCCAACAGAATATTCATAACTGTTGAATGTGACCCAAAACTTTAGAAAAATTTACAGGGCATTGTTTTATTGGTTTGTGCATTACAGAAACGTGGACCGAAGCAAAATTACGTTTAAATTGTTGGAGTAATGAATAGTGTAATGACGTCACTTCTGTCTGTTATAAACTAATACTAATTATCAATGAGATAAGACAAAACAGTTTCACTATGAAGAAAATGTCCTAATTTAAATATTTTAAGTTCGTCTAACATTCATCTCTAGAAGTATTACTCAAACTCCATAACATTAAAATTAGGAAATTCCAGGCTACCGAACAACTGGGAGTTGTCATTATACACGTATGTAATGGCACATAGGAATAAATAAATAAATAAATAAAACAAGTCACGGATAATATATAAATCACTGTGAGGAATTAAGTAATGGTTTCTCTCCATCTTGTTATATTTGACATTTGATTTTTCATTGATCATGAAAGTGTCATATTTGACGTTTTCAAACACCAAATATAACATTGGGGATCACGATGGCTCAGTAGTAGAACATGCACCTAGAATACGTAGGTTCAATCCCAGCTCGCTCCAAGTGAACGTTTTGGTGGGCAGACACCGTGTGTGTTGATTTTCTCGGGTTCTATCGTTTCCTTCCACTGTCCTTATTCCAATATTGCACTCATTTTTAGCCTAAGCGGTATAATTGTGGAACGTAAAACTGAAAGATTTGATTTCATTTTTTCAATTTTAAAATATTACATTTTGAAATATTTCAAATATTACATTTTGAAATATTTCAAATATATATATTAACAAATTACTTGCATTTACACAATATACACATACACTATGTGATCAAAAGTAACCGGACACCCGGCTGAAAATTACTTACAAGTTCGTGGCGCCCTCCATCTGTACTGCTGGAATTCAATATGGTGTTGGCCCACCCGTAGCCTTGATGGCAGCTTCTACTCTTGCAGACATACTTTCAATCAGGTGCTGGAAGGTTTCTTGCGGAATGGCAGCCCATCATTCACGGAGTCCTGAACTGAGGAGAGGTATCGATGTAAGTCGGTGAGGCGTGGCATGAAGTCGGCGTTCCAAAACATCCCAAAGGCGTTCTATAGGAATCAAGTCAGGACTCCGTGCAGGCCAGTCCATTACAGGGATGTTATGGTCGTGTAACCACTTCGCCACAGGCCGTGCAGTACGAACAGATGCTCGATCGTGTTGAAAGATGCAATCGCCATCCCCGAATTGCTCTTCAACAGTGGGAAGGAAGAAGGTGCTTAAAACATCAATGTAGGCCTGCGCTGTGAGAGTGCCACGCCCCCTCCAAGAAAAACAGATTATGTTCACCGCGCATTCGCCATACCCACACCCTGCCATCGGATCGCCACATTGTGTACCGTGATTCGTCACTCCACACAACGTTTTTCCACTGTTTAATCGTCCAATGTTTACGCTCCCTACACTTAGCGAGGCGTCATTTGGCATTTACCTGCGTGATGTGTGGCTTATGAGAAGCCGCTCGACCATAAAATCCAAGTTTTCTCTCTTCACGCCTAACTGTCATAGTACTTGGAGCGGATCCTGATGCAGTTTGGAATTCCTGTGTGATGGTCTGGAAAGATGTCTGCTTATTACACTTTACGACCCGCTTCAACTGTCGGTGGTCTCTGTCAGTCAACAGACGAGGTCGGCCTGTACGCGTTTGTGCTATATGTGTCCCTTCACGTTTCCACTTCACTATTACATCAGACACAGTGGACCTAGGGATGTTTAGAAGTGTGGAAATCCCGCGTACACACTTCTGACACAAGTGACACCCAATCACCTGACCACGTTCGAAGTCCGTGAGTTCCGCGGAGCGCCCCATTTTGCTTTCTCACGATGTGTAATAACTACTGAGGTCGTTGATAATGAGTACCTGGTAGTAGGTGGCAGCACAATGCACCTCATATGTAAAACGTATGTTTCGGGGGTGTCCGGATACTTTTGGTCACATAGTGTATATTATAATCTTAATAATTGTTGATGTTATATTGTCGCAATGTTCAATTTCTAAGAAAATACAACACATCCAGCTACTAAAGAAAATTAGCATTTCCGTAATCGCAATTGTAAAAGTTTAGTTATGTACAGCGATGGGCAAGAGGGAAGTTACCTCATCTGGATTTTCGAAGTATTTATACAGTTCTTTGAAGTGCACATCAAGACTCAAGTCATACCAATTTGCTTACTCCCAAATAGTATATTACCTAATATATTAGGACAATTCAATTCAACAAAGGAATGATGATTTGCACCGCATTTGCTTGTTGTCAAATGACAATGGGTTAACCATAAATCCACTTAAATCGAAGTGCATTTGTATCTCCTATAAACAACTTATACAAATGTACCGTTCGAATATACCAGCAGTACAGATAAATAAAACAATTATTTCGTTTTCTGAAACTGTTACAAATCTCGGGATAATAATAGATGAATTTCTTGAGTGGAAACCTCACATCAACACTGTATGTGAGAAAGCGCTCTGGTCTTTGCATTCACTCACTAGACTAAAGAAAATTCTACCTACTGAAACAAAATTACTATGGTAAAATCTCTAATATTTCCTCATCTTGAATATTGTGATGTAGCTCTGTCAGGCTTAAACGAAGAATTAGCGTACCGTTTACAACGTATCCAAAATGCCTGCCTGTATACGGTTTGCTTATAATCTCAAAATCATTTAACTCAATACTAGAGAAAGCTGGGCCTTTTGAAACTTGCTGATAGACGTTATTTGCATCGACCCACAATTCTCTTTAAAGCTTTGCGATTTGAACAAGCTTCCTACTTATTTCAACGTTTGGAACCAGTAAATGCTCAACAGGATCACAATACAAGATCAGGTGTAAATAAACTCTTTTCTTTTCCCCTACACTGATCAAAATTTTACTCAAATCGGTTCTTTGCATCCGCTATTCATGCATGGAATAACCTTCCATCCAACACAAGACAATCTCAGTTAGTCAATTTATTTAAGAAGTCGGTTGAACAGATCCTCCATAAGTCTCTCAAGGCTTACTATCTGACAAAAATGCTTATTTTAATTCTTCTTATCTTTTATTTCTTCTTTTATTTGTTAAGTGTATGTGAATATATTATATGGTTATTTGTAGTAAGCTGTGTGCTTGTGATGTGATGTGTGTATGTGTGTGACTGTGAGTGTTTTATTCATATTGGATTATTATTATTATTATATTAATCATGATCATTGCTTGGTCAAGTGGGGGACAAGGCATGATTAGCCTTAACTTCACCATGCAAATTAAGACTAATAAATACCGGTAAATGAAATATTAAATACTATTGTATATTTACTGTAGTTAATAAAGATATTGCTTAAAAAATTGTTGTTTTATATTATGTATTATGTGCACACGTATATCAATGTTCAATTTCCATGTATGAGTGTTCAAAGTATGTGTGTACTTGCTACTGAGTTTGTGTACCAGTATTTTGCCTCTTTTTAAAATCAGTCTTTCGCCTCCTTCCCCTTGGAAAAGATCCTGCAGGCATATAAATTATATTTTCCCGCTATGTCATTAAAGAAATTGGTCGTGCAATATAAATCTTCTTGAGAAATCTAAAAAAAAATATATATTTTTTCTTAACTCTAGCATATGGTAACTCTATTTATATATAACTATGCAATTACTCTTGTCAAGCAGCGAGAGGAAAATGACTTTTACTGAAGGGTAAGTTTCCAATACACTCCGATTCCTATTTTCATTTATTATTTAAACTTCACAGTAAGTTTCTCTCTTTCCGACATTATTGTTTGTGAAATTCATTAGTGAGTGGGTATTGATAAGATCATGGCTGATTGGAGCAACACTTTATACAAACATTGCTTTTGTGACGATAGACCCCCAAAAGAGTCGCGGATTGTCTTTCCTCTTCTTACGTTCAATTGTTTCTCTTTGTCGTGAACAAACAGCCACTTTCTGTTTTTATGTTGACAGAAGAGAAAATCACATTTGGCTCTGCTGAAAGGAAATAGGATCTTGGGAGATTTCCACTTCTTTCAATTTATCTTCTTTCTAAAAGATCAGGAAACAACTGAAAGAATACAAGAATAAACGGAAAGGTGACTTACCATCTTTCTTCAATTTCATACTTTGTCTTAAGGCTTACATTTTAAACTTCTTGGTTGATTTAACTATATCAGGTACAATTGGACGTACGCAATGGAAAGGTCGCAGTGTTATATTCTACACTGATCTCAAACTTCATTTTACTACTTTGGTTAACATTTTATGGTAAAGAATATTGATATATTCTCCAAGATACTTAAAAGATCATACGATTATTATATTTAAAAAGTTAAACCACTTTGATTGAGTTGATTTGGAGTTTAACGTCCCTTTCAGCAGCGAGGCTATATAAAACGGGATTAACGTGGAATCCGAAACACAGGATTTCCTTCCGGGAATCGAACTTTTGTCTCCCACGCCAAAGGTGAGTACTCTAACCGCTTGGCCACGAAGGAGCTCCTTAAACCAATTTGATTTACCAATAGTAGGTCTACATATTGAAAATAACACGCACTTAAGGGAACAGAAAACAACAATACCTTCAGCAATCTTTATTCTTACACGTTGAGCACCGCGGTAAAAAAAAAAAAAAAAAAAAAAAAAAAAAATCTATGGACTGCTAATAATTTTGTAGGTGTAAAAATAAATAAAATGCAATGCTACTGAACCGTTAGTACAAAACCCTTCGAAGGGGCTGCGTCGGTCCCTTCTAATGGGGAAGTCTTACCAAGATCGGACTTACAGCCTCCTAAGAAAGTAACGAAACACAGTACACATGTCTGTCCCATGGGGATACATGGTGCTTAACATGTTAAAACTAATCATCTATTTCTGTCTGTTTGTATTTTTAATCAACTTGTGTTTTTCCTTTAACCAGATTATATATTCGATTGTTTATTTTTGTGTTTCTTTAATGAATTTAAGAATCCGAATGTTTCTTAACAGTCTTGTTTCAATCTTTTTTTTAAAAAAAAATCACGCACAATATGCTTATCTTAAATATAAACTATATAAGGCATTCCGGTTAGTAAGCACGAACTCAACATGTTACGTGAAATCTGAACGTTTGGGAATTACGTTGGAGGTGTTCCAGTAGTAATATCAAACTGCTCTACTGAAGTCACTTCTTGTGCCTATATATATTCCTATCAGTGGCGTATTTACGATTTTGTTTCGGGAGGGGCTTTGCTAACTTTCGGGGGGGGGGCTTTGCCTGAAAATGTGAAAATTTTGCAAGATATTTCATATACTTTACTATAGTAAGTAAGATTTCGGGGGGGGCTTAAGCCCGGAAGCCCCCACTAAATACGCCACTGATTCCTATATACAGCGTAACTCCCACTTTGAAATATTTGTTTAAAAAATACTGTACGTATCATGTCAATTTTTGCTTTAATTGATACAAAGGTCTTTACAGTTTTATGGTTGACTAAAGACACATGGATTCAATGTGGGCGTCGTGTGTGACGTGATAAACATCTATGCGGAATTCTAGCTCCCGCGAAACTTTGGTTAGCATATCTGGTGTGACCAATATTTCTGCTTCTTGCATTCTGATTCGTAGTTCATCTACGTTCTGTGGAAGGGGAGGTACGTAAACACGATTCTTCATGTAACCGCACAAGAAAAATCCAAGGGGTTAAATCTGGGGATCTGGCAGGCCAGTTCAGAAAAGCGTTGCCTAAAGGGTCTGTTTTTCCTATCCAACGTTGTGGCAGGACCTCATGGAGGCATGATCGGACCTGATAGTGATTATGGGGTGGCGATCCATCCTGAAACGCATAATTATCAAATTCCTCATTCATTCGTGGAATTAACAAAAGCTGGAACATATCCCGGTAAGACACATCTGTCACAGTGTCCTCTGCAAAAAAGAAAGGCTGTAGAGCTTTCGTTGTGATATAATACAAAACATGTTGAGGTTTGAGGAAACTTGTTCAACTCCAATGATTCGGTCTGGATTGTCTGACCCCAAGTTCGACAGTTGTGTCGATTAACCTTTCCCTTGAAATGGAATGTGGCTTCGTCACTAAAAATTATGAACTCAAACACAATTTCACTATCAACTAACATTTGAAAATAAAGTGCAAATTGAAATCTTGTTATTTATTGCAAGGTCTCACGTCTCAGAGCTACGTGATGAAGTTGATACTTGTATGGGTTCATGTGTAGGCGTTTTCTTACAACTCTCCACACTGTCTGGTGAGGTATTCTTAACTCACATGACGTTCTACGCACAGGCATGGTAGGACTCCTTTTTAAGATCTCCCTTACATGTTCGACACGTTCTTCATGTAGCTAGAGCAGGGAGTTCAGATCTTTTCGGGGGACAAGCAACCATTCTGTGCCAAATTATTCATGCCATTTCTTGATAGACTTCCTAGATTACACTTTTTTACCATATCTAGTTCGAAACAAATGTTGCACTTGCCCAGATCTCTGGTATCTTTCAACTTTTCAACACACAGAATGATTTCTCAGCAAAATAAACGCTATTATTACAGCTTTGACGACCAATGCCTCTGATGGTCAAACTTAAAACTACAGAAACCCGAAATAACTTCAGAAAAAAGTGAAGACCAGTTTATTATATACAACTTATATCATGAAATACAATGGAATAGTTTTGTTGTAATAATGTTTTCAAAGTAAGTCTTACTTTAGAGACCTGCTATGTATAGTTTGTATAAATCGTTCCTCCCTCCGCTAGAAAATACAGTTTCAAAAGAAATAGACGATTATTTTCACCGCTTACAGTGCCTTTTTAAGGAAACACTTTTGTTGAGTTTATCCTTCCATATTATGATTTTCACTCCTTCCTTATAACATGTTTCAAAGTTTAGCAAGAAACTTCGAGAAAGCAAAAACAGAATATCGAACATTCAGAAAGTAAACCAGATTGTGCCAGTCAGGGCTAAAAGTGAGGAGGAACGCGGGGGTACGCCGTTACCCACTTCCAGAAAACATATATGACGTTCCCCCACTTTCTAAAGAAAGTACAATGGCATATGATATATGAACTTAAAACTTCATTTTATGATTTCATACAACAGTCATGTATACAAGTTCGTATCGTTAACCAACACAATGCTGAACATGCAGCATCAAATTACGATTGTAGTGATGGCGACTGCATCTCTGAATAATTGTGAGACTATCGAGATCTAATTTCAAAGTACCATTGTTGCTGTCTTCTAGGTGGAAGTGTAAACTGTAAACAATGACTTGTTGTAAAGGTAAAAACCTCTAATAGAAAATCAACTGTTAGGCTTTGCAGCAACGTTGGTATATCACTAGCAGTAACTTTTCGAAAAGTGTTCGTGAATAGCTTAGTAAAACCGTTGTTGGATCACACGTTGAGTAAGCTCTTTCCAACTGTCATCATAATGCAGCTTGTATTCAATGAGTGGAGCATCTGCATCCGAAGGATATTTCACAGCTTCCAAATCAACAACACAGGGATCTCCAACCAGGTCGAATTGATGAGTAATGACGTGATTCATCGCACTTTTTGAAGAACGTATGTGAAAATTATTTAACTTTATATGGCCTCTTAGAACGGGAATTTCGAATTTTTGTAACGAAGTATGCTGGAACATACAACTCCTTATTTTTCTTTTTTCTTTCAATCACTGCATGCATCGAATCTTATTCCATTTGCGAATCTAAATTATTGTTCCTTTCTTCGTGTGAGCGAAATGCAGAGGAGCATTGAAAAGAGTGCAGTTGCGGTTCTGAGCCGTACATACGTCACTGTAAATGATAACTGGCTTCCCAACGTCAGTCAACTCAGTTTCAAGTTAGTCCACCAGACATGATGAAAACACATTGGCATCTATACCTTCTTCAGCTTCATGCCAAACATAAAATATTACATCCGTGTTTGCGATGTTACGCACAGTAAACTGGTGAGTCGCTAGTTCCTGCTCGAAGTACACGTATCCAACTTGAAGTTGTGGGATTAATTGTACAGCTTGTACATCTACAGTAAGAACAAAAATTTCTCCTTTTAAAGCGCCTTCGTTATCAATGACCTTCTCTTGTCTTGCGCTTTCTTTTTCATCAATATGTTTACTTTGGTGTTCTTTGGAGACATTCCCAGATTTGGAAGAAAAGGAGATATGGCATTGGTCTTTCTTGGGTTGAAAGAGACCATAGTTAATCCTTTCAAACAATTTCCTGAAGGCATCATAAGCCAACATTATCTCTCTTTGCTCTCTAGAGACAAATGTCGCTTTTAATTTTGGTAGACGTCTGACATGCTTCTGAATTCTAATAATAGCTAGATTTTGACAATCTCCTTTCTACAGTAATGAGAGGGAAGGTTTGGCAGCTTATCTAAATACTCTTTGGGTTTTATTATTTTCTTACCATTCGCCTTGTTCTGTGCATGAAACATCTATTTCGAAGGTGAATTACTCGGTCGTTTGCCCAATTATTCTACCATTTCACTTTCACTGTGTTTTACACACTATAAGATAGACCATTTGCCCAAGCACAACGTTGAGAGAAAAAGCTTCTTGCAAACAGGTAAGCGTTCTTCCACAACTTTCAAGAGTTATAAAAGTGATGCCGATCACCTGGAATTACGACCTTTTACGGTGTTCTACTTTATGTTTTTACAGTCTACTAACAATTTTACATAAATTCTACGCTGACCCCATGTTAGTCTTCCAAAATGTTTCAAACACACTGTTTCTGTTTTCCTCTATTATTTGATGGTACTTTCGTTAGATCTTTACAAAAGGAACTTTCATTGTACTTTTTATTCCTACCTTTACACTTTCCTACCTTCACACTTTACACTATTCCTACCTACACACTGACATAGTTGTTTCCTTTCTCACGCTCTCTTTTAACCTTTTTTCTCATCCATTTATTGGAATGTCCCTGTCCCTTTCGTGAACGCGTCCTTTGACCGTGGTTACTTGGCAAATTTTCAGATACAGGGGTCTCTACACATTGAGAAAATTGAGTGCAAGCTAGATTACTAATTTCTAAGGTATTAGCTCCTTGTGGGTTAGATAGATTTATAAGGGATGTCGTTTTGGTCAAGATAACAGTTGGTGTTTTTCTATTTACACATTGTAGATGCGCAGTAGGGGACAAACTTTCTTTTCTTTCTGTGGGGGTTCCTAAGACCCATTATTCGAACTAACGGCGATATCAGACTTAGATTCCAAAAATATTTCTGTATCACTTCCATTATTCTTATAGAGGTACAAGTCATGGGCTTTGGTCGATTAGCAGACAATGGTGTAGAAGAAGAATTGTGTTGGAAGAAATAAGTATCAGATATTGCTGATTTCAACTCTTCAAATGTTCCTGGCTCTGCAGCGCTATTACATTAATGCTCGTTATTTAGAATGCTACCGGCTCTGTAAAATGAATTGTTGATACTTCTTCTTTCCCTGTATCGTTACCATTAATATCTGATTGGAATTCTACCAGTTCCGATTCATACCACAAAAGAGCAGATTCTGTGCGAGATGGCTTATAAAGTTGCAGACAACCGCTTTCCTGGAAATGTTGTTGCTAGTAGACAGTTCTACCAGTTCACATTCATAATGCATAACTCCAGATGTGGTGGAATAATATGCCTGTTGACGCTGGAAATCTCCGGCTTCTTGAAGATCTGATTGTATTAGACAGTTCACACTCATAATGCATAACTTCAGATATTCTAGATGACTGATCAAGTTGTAGGTCTTGCTGATTATTTGGTTGACTTTTAGACAGTTCTGGAAGTTCAGATTCATAATACTTAACTCTAGGCGCCGTGGAAAATGGCTGATGAAATTGGAGGCCATCGTATTCTCGAGGACCTAATTGTAAGTTTTGCAGTTCAGATTTACAGTTGATAACTCCAGATGCTATGGGAGATGAATCACGAAGTTAAAGACCATCATCTTGGAAATTTGGTTACAGCATAGATCGTTCTTCTGTTCAAACATAAAACACCTGATTCCAGATGTTGTCGGAGATGGCTGATGAAGTTGTCTTGGTTGGCGTCTGACTTGTGAGTAGACATCTGTGACTTGTTTAGCATCTGAAGAATTCTTTCTGTTCTAGAATGGACCACACTATTGAACCGGTTTATTTTTACTTTTGTTCGTTTCATAACTGAAAAAATGAAAAGTTTGGTTTTTATTTACTAAACATAATATCATTTTAGGAATGTTAGTTAGGTTAGGTTAAGTGTACAATGGACCAAATAAACTCTTGAGGTATAAAATTCATGAGTTAGGCAACCCAAATAACGCCCATTCCAAGATTAATTACGCCTGGTAGAGTAGCTAGAACAGCAGCGTAAAGTTGTCCCCACCTCTTAAAACAACAAATCCTAAAGGGTGTCTTTCTTCAGGAATGATTCGAAACGCTGCCTGACGAAATTACAAGAGGGAGTCTTTAGATACTTGTACTCACAGTACACAGCACAGTACCAGAAAAAATATACGGACACCAGAGGCGCCGATGAGAATATAACAGTCGGGGGACTTAAATAATCTTATAATTAACTCAAATGAGAGACTATATTAACAAGTTAACTTACTTCAAATGACTATACATATATGTGTATCAAATAATATATGGACAGATTATGTGGTATATGTGGTAGGTTTTTTTTTAATTAGGGTCTAAACGCAAAGCCTAGCGCTGAGTTTTGAAACTAATAACAGTAGTCCTACCTACAAAACAATTAAAATATAGATGGATCATTTGGGGAAAGAACCCAGCTCCCAATGAAAATTTTGAGGGTCTAACAGGACCTGAACTCCTAGGTCCCGGTGCCACTGATTGATACGTAATACTACTTCGAAAGATAAACTTGTCCGATTTCATTATTTGTTAAATGTCTTTTGAAAATGCTAAATATTAGAACGTAGTAATTTATTTGTAAATATTAAAAATGCAAAATTCGACAATACACAAACTAGTTGGAGAACTTATCCGTACTAAGCGTATTTCCCCTTAGGTTGCACAAAAACACTTTTTACGATTTGTTCTTTTAACAGTTGGGGGCAGCTTCATGCTGCTGTTCTAGCTACTCTACCAGGCGTAATTAATCTTGGAATGGGTGTTAGTTGGATTGCCTAACTCACGGATTTTGTACCTCAAGAATGTATGTGGTCTACTGTACAATACAATCTAAATGTTTGTAACGTGAATGTGTTCGTGGCATAATGTAGCAGTAACTTTAATCGGACCTTTAATGCAAGATTACAGCACTGAATAGCTGGTTTACATGAGACACGGAAAAGTGTAATATAGACAGAAAATTGTCACTGGTGTGGTCGTATAATAGGCAGCACACCTAGCTGGCAACAGGGATGTCCGGGTTCGAGTCTCGATAATGGCAGTGCCATTTTTGTGTAAGTGTAATTATAAGACTGTATAATTATGTTCACTACATGATGTAAATATCTGAATTGAAATAATAAACATGTTTCAATGTTATTCTCTATGGAAGAATACAACACAATCATTAAAATTCTGGCCCATAAGTAGTACTTTCTTAATTGAAAAGTCTTATTCTTTCACTTTTTGAAAATTTTCATTTTTCTCAATTAATTGACATCACTGAAAGTAGCCTCCATTATATAGGCCTAGGGTTGCCATATGTCCGTATTTTGTACAGATTGTTTGTATTTTTGGGCCCGTGTCCGTATCGTACAAAGCATTAAATAAGAAAATGTCTGTATTTGACAATTTTTGGAGCTGCCCGAAAATTTCCGAGTCGGGAATCGCTAAAATTTCGGGCGAAAAGAATTGTGTTTTCATCATATAACTTATATTTTAGTTACTATTAATAAAGCAATGTTTTTAAAGTCGTGACATTTTTCCATTCCAAGGTTATTTTGGTTAGATTTAATATACGCAATTCAATGGCATGATTTATTGTCTGTATTAATGAAAAAATTATAAATCATGTTAGCTTCCAATATAGTTTTAAGTATTACAGTAAATAATTGTGTGATTACCTAAAAGGTGATTTTTAGGTAAGAAATTTCAAAATATTTATTCTGTGTTTGAGCACCGTATCTTTGATGGAACGTCATTTTAAAGCTTGTCCGTATTTTGGATCAAAAAGTCATGGCAACAGTATGTAGGCCTAACCATTAACTATATAACCACTAACTATCTGCAACTAATAGAATTTTAAACGTTCGTTTCCAGAATTATTGCATGATTATTTTTCATCACAATATGTATAAAACGAACAAATCTTGCATTCAAGTCACTCAAAGTTTATTTTTGTTTCAAATATTAATGCACAGTTTGTTATGCTTTAAAGAGGCACTGCGAATATTGTTGAAAATACTGACACTGTTGTCAATGTATATACATTGTTAAGTAGTTAATGGCATTTTAGTAGTCAATGTATATACATTGTTAATGGCATTTTAGTGAAGCAAACACATAACTTTCTTAATGATTTTTACTGCCACTGAAAACATGGATGCAACAAACTCGTAATTCAATTATATTGGTTTGAAACTGGAATGCTAAGCTTGTGTGATGCTGTAATATCACTTATGATTATAATCAACGGCACCGACCTTAAAAAATTTATGTGGATGCACACCAATGGCGAGACGTGTTATATGTTTTCAGAAGAGTCTCGATATTTTTTGATTAATTTTTTTTAGTTAAATTTTTTTATGAACACTATCATAGAGAACTGTGCTGTGATAAAGTAAAATATATCGGTACTCTAAAGATAAGTGGGGTTGTCCTCGCTCGGTAACACTGGTAAAAAAACAAAACGCGAAAGAGAAACGGGTTCAAACCTGGGTCTAAGGTTAAGGATATGTTACTACAATGAATATTCTCAACATATGTAATACGAACATCAAGTGTATACTTTAAACAACTTGCATGATGCACAATGATTACAAAAGACAATGATATTATTAACACGCAATCACAAGAAAATACATATTTATACAAATTAAAATGAAAAATCTTCTTAAAAGCAAAAAATATTTATTGGCATTGCAGAGAGAACTGTGCAAGGATTTTGTTGTGAACATAAACTACAAAATGACTAACTTTATTTACCAAATAATAGTTAACTTTCAATATAAAACACATTCATTCTTACGTCATTTGCACTTATGAATTTGCAATTTTGTTATTTCAATATTTTAGTCATTTCCTTATAAACATGCAAAATTGACAAATTATTCCACCTTTTTTTGGGCCATTGTTGACCGTAAAAACGTTTTCAATGAGAAACCCACTTATATAGGCTATAGTTCACTTTAGTCAAGATTTCAAATCAGGAGTATCTTCTGATCTAAGCAGCAGCAACTGAAGAATATCTGATGATTCATCGGTGTGACTCCGAATTGTTGTTCCTTGCTGACTTAAAAAAATGTATGAACATTATTATCTTTAAAATTGCCTTGCGTGCAGTTTTCATATCTCCTAATTTACTTGTTGAGATAAAAGATGACACGTTGGTTTCCTGTTTCGTAGTTGCCACGTACGAGCGATGAAGTGCAATTTTTCGTGAACCCTTAAACGTTCAATTGCCTTTTGCAACTAGAGAAATCAATTTCCAACAAATCCATTACTTGAATCCCTGTCTGCAGAAGTAGCAATTGCCGACGAAAGCAGTATACTGGAATCAAAGGCATTTCTACATACACTACATAACACTTTGTCCAATCCTGTGTCGTAATAAATCCAAGGAAATATCTTTTTCCATTGTTCTTGATATGACGTGCCTGACGATTTCTTGACACTTGTTGCTACTGTACTAGTTCTAGTACTACTGGAACTGGCAGAAGATACATTCTCTCTCTCTCTTTTATTTATTTATTTATTTATTTATTTATTTATTTATTTATTTTTTTATTTTTTTTTTTTTTGACTGAACATGTTTTCTACTTCTTCAGTGTCTGTGATGACCACTTACGTATGACGAATTTATCCATAGCGACTTGGAAAACTACTGTTCGAATTAGGAAATATATGAAGAAGAAATACTCAATATTGTCTTTCAGCTTTCCACAAAGGTCCGCCGTCCACTATTTGTGTCACATTTGAAAATGGCGAGAATTTTGTGCGCCAAAGAGCTATTGCTCATCGCACCTGGTCAGTAGACCCTACTTTCATTCCTTTTTTTTTTCCTCCTGAAAATGAGAACTTCCAGCCTACAAGTACACTTTAAGGTTACGCGTCCTTCCAAACTATTCGCTATCGGGGAGCAAACAAAATGATAACAATCCAGATTAAATGAAAATAACTTAACTGAAATCAGTAAACCACATTATTATACCACGCCGCTATTATCTGATTGAAACAAACAAAAGAATCAAAAATCCACTTTTATGGTAGTTGCTTCGGCTTCCTTGTGTTTCAGTTTATTCTGATAGTGCTCAATATCGGTAAGTAGTTCTTTTAAAACAATGGTTGAATGGAGCGGAGTATTGTAGTGGTAGTGCGTAGCACTAATCAATTTTAAGGTTACAACATAGGTTATACTTTATTTATGAATATAAGAGTCAGTGTATTAGTTAGGGCGAATTTGTTTCATACAAATCGATGTTAAAAGGTGAAAAACGCATTTTTTAAGGTACAGCGGTGGACACTTCTAAATGGTACAGCCATATGGAGATTTACGGCTAAGGTGTACCATTTAGAAGTGTCCACCGCTGTACAAGATAACCGCAAAGTACCGTCGATATGCGAATGTAAAAAAACAATCATATATATATATATATATATATATATGTGTGTGTGTGTGTGTGTGTGTGTGTGTGTTGATTTCAGCGTCGTCGTCTTATGCAGTTCACAACAGCACGTAAACAACCTAATATTGTGCGTTGTTCATTGTTCCGTAACATATTTAATAATAATCAGAATATTATGTAAAATATTATCGTCTCGCTTCCTTCTTTCATTTCTTGTAACATTGCAGTTTCTTGCTTTCCCCTTGCATATATGTATTCCATCATCACCATGTTTGCAACAGCGCTGCGAATGTGATGTGCTTCTCTGTGTGTAATACAGAAGAGTAAAGGCGAATTTTCATGCCCGCGTTAGAACGGAAGCATCACATATAGCGTATTCACCGTAAATTATTTTCGTTTTCATACATCCGTGCGTGTATTGCGCCAAATTACTACTCGCTAGGTAATGCGCATGCGTAAAATAGAAAGTTGGCTACTTCAGTTTGTGATAATGGATTCCCGAAGGAGAGCTATCGTTTTAGCTGGAATATATTGTATTTCAAAACGCCGCTGTCGAAAGTATGTTAGGAAAATGTGGTGGATTCACCCCATTTTCCAGCTTCGACGAGAATACGGAATATATAGGAACCTTTTCTTTGAATTAAAATCCGATCCGGATAAATTTTACACAGTGTACGCGCGCTACTTCCGTCAGAATTGAACAAATTTCTACTCTGACGCGAGTGTAGCGCGCCATCTCCGATACGTGATTTCATTGGCTGTTTAGCACAATCGCTCACAACTCGCGGAGGTAAAGGACACATGAAAACTCGCCTTAAGGGGGGAGCAGCGGAAAGGAAGAGTTGCGGTCTTTCTACGTTCGAAACAAGATTTGAAGTGCAGTGTTGTTGACTAATTTCCGTGAACTAATATGACGCTTTAAACAGAATCAAAGAATGAACTGTTGCAATTGAAAATAAAAGCATGCAGTAGTATATAACTCACTGTCTCAATCAGTTATTTGCATTTCTTTCCGTCTCAATTTCTTATAATAAAATAAACTAATTGAACCAACAAAATTACAGCTTTCCGAGGTCGTACAGAAGGGATTGTTAGGTTTAGAACTCTTCCCCAGAGACTCTTAAGTTAGCACAAAATAAAATTGCATTTGAACTTATTTTCAAGTCTTTTTATTTAATAGGTATAATCTATGATTTTTCTTTCTGGTACGTTCTTCTGCCTAAATAGATTGAATATTTGTAAGAAAAGGAAATAGGTTATGAAATCACACTATATTTTGTAACATTGCTATTTTACAATTGTAAGATCTTATCAGATATATTGTGAGAACTTGAAGAAAATTTTGGAACTGATTTTCCTATTTCAACATTCTTCTATAATGTATGTCAAGTAAAAATAGACGAGTATTGTTATTTACAGTAACATATGTTCAGTAATAACAGTTCTAAACATACTTTTTTGGTGCAAGTTACTTCAGTTCGCAGATCGTACTTAGTTCGCTGAGACATGATCCACTCAATGTATTTCAAAGTGGCAAAAGTGAAAATGTGTTGTGTACTGGTAGGATAAATGTGTTTGCTAGTATTTATTATTTCTTTTCTCATATATTACAGCTATACATCTATAGAATTTTGGCAGATATCACTCTACTGCTTTCAAAAATACAGCTTATACTCACCCTTGTACCTCCATTACATCTCTAATTTAAAAGTTAATGTATGCTAAACTACATAAAGTATTAGGTGTGTAGAAGGTATATACTCCTGTATACCCTCTATTACATCCTTGTTAGGTTCGTAATGTAAATTGCTCCTTAAAATACTCTCAGTACTAGTCCAACGTCTGTTTGACACGGAAACATTTTTCGGAAGATTTTTGTAGCAACCTTACTGTGTAAAGAATTATGTTGAACGATTGCAAACTACTGAATATCATTTTGTGTATTAGTGGATTATGAAAGATTAGAAACACGTTAGGATAGACGTATTCGGTCGAAGTTAACTAGAGCTGAAAACTAAACTGTAGCGAAATTTCAAAGTTGTTTTAAAACAATAAATGAGTTACAGATTATCGAACGGAATTATCATTGTTGTGCTTTCCTTGCCTATTTGAAGGAAATTAGCAATGAACCTGAAAGGTGTAAAATACTTGGAACATTTGATTGAAAAAGTAAAGAACGATAAGGACTGTAAGAAGCACATTAACACAGTGCTGAAATTAACTACTGTGAGCACCACGGGTGCATCCACGCGGAAGGTGCATCCGGTACGGATCCCCTCTCTCAAAATTTTGTAACTTGATAAATTTGTACACCTTTTCAATAAAACTATAATTACTTAGTAGTGAAATGATTGATGTAGTCTAAAGATTTGATAGTAAACTGCTTCTACACTATTTCTTTTCTGATTAAAACAATCTAATTTTATCATTTTTAGTGATAATATGGTGACAATACTTAAAAATTACTTATCAGTTTTTTCGGCTGTAGAATAACACACGTTCGATACTACATAAACATAGTTTCTAGTGTTATTGGACCTCTCCCAACAAAAATTTCTGGGTGCGCGCCTGATTTCATTAAATGTATTACCTTCATCATTTGTACTATGATTAGTGTATGCCTTTGGTGCACAAATCCCGGGTTTAATTCTCGGTGAGAGATAACCAAACACATTACAGTAATCTCATTTCAAAATGTAAATCTCGTCTTCTATAGCCTACCCTCTGACAGAGAACATAAATTCAAAATAAACAGCCATGAAATGTATTGAGATAAGAATGCAAGAACACATGGACAAAGTGTTCCTGATTAAAAGCACCTCTGCAACGGCCATGATAGTTTGGCGTATTATATGTTGTTTAAGAAACAGCATACCTGGCACTTCGAGTATACGAGACAGCAGACGTCTCGAGTCCAATACAGATGCCAAAAGAGTGTTGTCAAAAAATTGATGGTGAATCCACAGGAAGACAAAAATAAAATAAAATAAAATAATATATCTTCCAGCACAACAACAAAACTCGTGAAAATAAGAGTGAATATTCCGGTGTCCACTTCAGAAAGTTGGTTTTTCATATTAAGGAATATAACTGTATTTAAAGGAATGCCATAATTCAGAATCATCTCAGTGCATTAGCTATAGTATCAACAGAGAAAAGATGGTAAAAAATGACTTCAAAGGAGTTATTGACAAATTGACTGTCCCAAGGAATAACAGAATCGGTTTCATGCAGAAATAAAATGACGTATTTTGAATGAATGAGTACCTATTACTATACGTACATAAGTATATAGTACCTTCATCAATTTTATCGTTTTTCTTATTTATAATACTGAAGTAATTCTAGAATTAGAATTTTCTAACAGTTGTGAACTACCGAAACATTATATCACGATACACCACTGGTTGATTTGTATTTGTGACTCACGTTAAAACGAGTAGTTTTGCATTTACTAAATACCATTTGCATATATATGTCTATCAACGGCTCATTGCACTATTTTTACTAATACATCTCCATGCTAATTTTCATGTAATTAGGCTTGTACATTGGTGGAGTTTTTCACGACAAATCAATAAATTCTCTACAGTATTCAATGTGAATTTTAACGTTTGAGCTCGTATTATTAACAAACGAAAACGATGGAGTACGACTTGTCTATATATATGTATATATATATATATATATATATATATATATATATATATATATATATATATATATAAATATTAGAAACTTACTGACAAAATAAACACATAGGGTCGGGAATCACACATCTTTACGATTTCAAAGCACAGATTTCAAATGTGTGGTCACTGGACAGCCTTCCTTCTTCTGCCAGGATAAAATGGAGTAAATTCATCAAATCCTCTTGAAAGATTTCGAACGCAAGCTATATTTGGGAAACTAAAAAAACACAAAGTAAGATTTACTAAAATCGGATATTTACTGTATGTAAATAAAAATATCAGGGATATAACAGTATGTTGTCTACAATGGTCAAAGCTCTCTTATGCGCTTTTTAATTATAATAATTGATTAATTAATGATGATGGTAGTTCAGCTTTAGTATCTTTTTCAATGAAAATCAAGACAAGCATATTTCTAAAATTTCTTTTAAAACTTCACCTAAAATTTCTTTTAAAACTTCACATCCAGGGAACACATTTGTTCTATTTTGTCTTAAAATTTCAATGAATTATTTAAAATGGGTTCCACTTTCTTTTGTTTAGTGTTAAAGGTACATAAACTACCTATATGAGTCCGAATATAAATTAAAACCAGTTGAGAATGCTCCAAGAGCATTGCCAGAACGAACTTAAGAAAAGTGGAGAGATGGAGCTCGAAGGACAACTATCATTGTTCCTAGATGTAAAAGTAAATATTTGTATCCGCACCTTCTTTTCTTTCTCGCAAAAATTTGCAAAATATCATCTTTCTATGACTTACAGTTCTCGAGATATGGCTGCTTGAATATCTAGAAATTCGCATTTTATGGCCAATATCTGGGGAACGGTGGTCAGTTGGCCAGTTGACAGTTAATCAGTGGCTACCTGTTACTTTTTGGTACCAAAATTTTCACCATCCTCTTAGGTATTGATCAGCACCAATATGGTCTCTGTGTGACTTACAGTTCCCGACATTTGGCTCCTTAAATCTCCCGAAATCGGAACTATCTTTTGTCCAATATCCCGGGAACGGTAAGTCATAGAGAGATCATATTGCTGTTAATCAATCCCTAATAGAATGTTAAACATTTCGGTACTGATATTAATTGATGGCCTATATCCAAGTGGCCACTGGCCAAACCAGTGGCCAGTTGGACAGTGGCCACCGGTTACTATGATACCAAAATATTTACCATCCTTTTAGGTATTGATCAACATCAATATAATCTCTCTACAACTTATGGTCCCTGAGCTATGGCTCCATAAATATCTAAAAATTGGCCATTTTTGGCCAATATCACGGGAGCAGTAGGTCATAGAGAGATGATATTGGTGTTAATCAATGCCTAAGAGGATGGTAAACATTTGGTACCGATAATAATTGGTGGCCACTGGCCAACTGGCTATTAGCCAAACCAGTGGCCACTGGCTACTATTTGGTTCCAAAATATTTACCATTGTTTCACATATTGATCAACACCAATATGATCTCTCTATGACTTACGGTCTCCGAGATATGGCTCCTTAAATCATTGGTAATTGGCCATTTTTTTGGCCAATATCTCGAGAACAGTAAGAAATGAAATGAAATGAAATTTTGAGTTTTACGTCCCACGGTTATGCCGGTTAGGCTAAAGAAGACGGTGATAATGAGTAATGAATGAAATGGTGGAATGAAGAAAGTGGGAGGAAACGGGAGAACCCCGAGAAAACAGTAAGAGTGACGCGAAATATTTAATCACTTTCTCTGATAGTTTTTGATGCTTTATCGAATGCAGGGTTCAAAATTGAAAAGATCGCAAATAATAGACAGACGGACAGACAGACAGGCACAGACAGACAAACACAGGCATAGAGAATTCAGTAACGAACTTTTTAAGTTCGTTGATAAATATAAATCGGAGTAATAATATTTTTGCAATCAGCCTCTGCTTTCGTATATTTTTTCCAGCTGCTTTTGGATTTATGCTGTATATAGAATACACTACTTTTGATGCACAGAAACATCATCGATAACACTGCACAGGAATAAAATGGCTTTAGGAAGCTTATAGGTAGAGCCTGTGCTTATTTGTTTAAGAAAAATCCGTTGTTCACCAAAGGTCATAGCAGTTCCAGAATATAGCTAGGCAATCATTCAAGTGATTAATTTGCGATAGCTATTTTTGAAATCTACGAGTCAGCTTTAGCTCAAAACTTTCTCTGTTTAACTACAATTCTTATGGACCTGAGCTTAATTGAACTTAATTTTAACTTCTTCAAAATCTTCAACAACAGGTCACAACTCAAACTTGACTAAATATAGTGGAAAGTAGAATGGGGTCTGTCTTTCGAAGAGCTTTTTTCTTTTCAAACACGAATTCCAATATCATAGTAAGAATCATAAAGGGAATGACAGATAGGGGTGTTCTTAATCTCATAAGACTGTTCCACCGAGGTAAAATATAGTGTATGAGGCCTTAAACCACTTATATATAATTGGCAGTTAGTGGGAAAAAAGTTTCACATCCATCTCCACATGTACGACAGAATGACAGTGAAGTGAAGAAAACTGTAAAAGAGAATGAGAGAATAAAAGAGAGAGAGGAAGTTGAAAAGAAATATGATTGAGAGACAAAAAAGAAGAGTATAGAAGAAATCTGGAAAAGCGTATCGTTCTCTGCGATGATTGACAGAATGGATACATCTAGATGGCAGGGAGAAAATAGACTGAAGAAATGGGTTTGAGTCAGAAAACTCAGAAGACAACAAGAAGATTCACAACCGTGGAAATTATAGTAAACGACATATCGTAGAAATGAAATCTCAGCAGACAAAGAGGAAACCATAGCAAACGATAATTATAGTTTTCATACTTCCAACATATTATAATGGATTAACTGTTAATAACACATTAATTTGGACTTTTAACAACATGAAACTACTTATGTTCGAGAATTATTTACTTGCAAGAGGGCATTAATTTGAATAATTTCAAATCACAAACTTACAAACATCAACAGTCAGCGTTATTATAAAATTCCATACTTGGTAACTGGTCTAACTAATTTCAGGTAAACATTGGTCACTTCCTTACTCAATCTCGGATGTGTGAGATGTGAATATGTTCATAGAAAAAAATGAAATCTTTGAGTTTTACGTCCCACGTTTATGCCGGTTAGGCTAAAGAAGACGGTGATGATGAGTAATGAATAAAATGGTGGAATGAAGAAAGTGGGAGGAAACGGGAGAGCCCCGAGAAAACCCACGCACACGATGTTTGTCCACCACAAAATTCACTTGGCGGGGCTGGGATCGAACCCGGGACCCCTAACACCAGAGGTGAACGCTCTACCACTGAGCCATCGCGGCCCCCTTCATAGAAAAGCATAATAAATATAAACAAGATGATTACGAAAACAATAACTCTTATAACTGTATACTTACAGTATTTTTGCAACTCCTTCGTAAAGTAGTAAACTAGATTAGTAAAAATACGAAATCTGATCAAAGGGTACAGGAATTAGAAGGGTCTAAATCTAACATTGTAATCTACGGAAAGTCTTATTTACACATTAGTTTCGATCATCTACAGGCTCTCATAGCTGGTGTAGTAGAACGCGTGTGTCGTTCGTGTCCATTGTCCCGCATTCGATTCCCGGTTAGAGAATACACATTTTAAATTTCACAATCATTCATTTATATTAAATTTCAATGTTGTTAAGCATGTAGGGAATAATCGTTGGGAATAAAACTTAAAATGTTAATTTCTCGAACTTGTAGTGTATGTTCAATTGAAAAAGCTTGATCCTTATGCTTCACATAATCTCATTTCTTTCTCAGAATATGGATGCTATTTGATCATGTATCTCTCCAATTCTATTCTTCCGTCTTGTCACCATATTTGAATTTCTCTCTCTCTCTCTCTCAATGTCGTCAGTCATAAAGTCGCATGGCTTGGAATCAAATCTCTCACTCTTGCTAACCGTTCTACCAATATGCAATCGTTACTTCCTATAGTTTGTTACTAGCAGGCTGCGGACACTAATGCATTTCAAACAGGAAACAGGCAGATAAAAATTAGAAAAACAGGAAGTAAAAACAGGCATATAAAATAGCCAAAATAAACACAATACACATTAAAAGTACTGAGGAGATACCTAAACATTTACATGTTCTAAGGAAGAAAGTAAATTAATTATTGAAGAAGGCTAAATTCATTCAGTAGTTCGTAAGCAATGAATTCAGGCAAATTTCTCTCTGAATTAAAGGAGTATAATACGTCAGAGCCACAATGAGTTGACAAAGGCTGCTATAGAGAATTTGCATGTTTATCTAAATAAAATTGTGAAACGTAGCTCAATTTTCCAGAGAGTTTACTTATCTTCATGACACTATTATTTAAGTAGTATTATATGAATCCCAACATTTTTTGCACAACTACACGCCTTAACTGTCAGCTGCCAAATGACGTTAGGATGAACCCGCAGCAACTGATATACCTTGCGATTTGGGACATTAACGTCATTTGGTGTGCATTTGGACTATGTATTTGATCGTGATATGTTGTTGCAGTTTTCACTAATATAACGAGCTATTCTGAAGGAAGGCTGTTCAATATGATGACAAATGTATTTTGATGATTTGATAATTAATTATTATACATTTCTTCAAGCATATTTCGTAAGGAGATCTATTTTGTAGTAAGTTATTATCTTATCTTTTCTTTAGGTATCTAACTAAACTAGTGAGTAGTGGAAAAATAGAAAACATGAAAATAAAAATTTGGAAGAGAAATAACTGACTTCAAAAACACACAAAAAGGGGAAAATAAAACTTTTTAAAACAAAAACGATCAAATTCAAAATCCCACTAAAATGCAAAGTAATATATTTTCTAAAAAATAAACCAACTTAAAAAACACTAAAAATAAAAAAGAATAGTGAAAGTGTTAAAAGGTAGACATTATTAAAAGTTAAGCACTTAAAAGTAGAAAATACTTTATTAGTGTTACAGGTAAATATTTTTTGAAGTTGTGTGAAGACAAGCATATTAATACCTCATTAGATTACCATCGAAATAAATTTATATTAGGTATTAATTTATTCAGCTTGTCACATTTTCAAAAATATTCCTAGGTAACAGTAAATAATTATTTTCAGCTTTCAATTGCTTTATTATTATTATTGTCTGCTTTGTAGCACTTTTATTATTTGTTTGCATTTTAGTGCTTTTTTTGAAGTCAATTAAGTTTTCTAGAAGAAAATTTTATTATCAAGTCGGTTAAAAATGAACGTTTACTTATTCGTTTGTACCATATGCTGAACTTTTATTTAACCGTTGTATTTGAGGAGAAACATAATAATTGTATGCATAACAAACTGCAACGTTGTACCAGGATGTCCCACATACGTTTACATTCTTATTATGTTAACCTTTACTTCTGTTATTTTGTTAAAAAAATCATAACGTTAAAAGTGATTGAGGGTGGAGAAGGGATCCGCATTAAGGGTGGAGAAGGGTTCAGTAATGAGCAAAATATAAAACAAGTAATTTTAGAAGGAGTTCCCTAACAATTGGGGGCTGTTACCTCAGACATTGATTAAGTTGTATTTTTATTTTCTGTAAATTATCTTTCTTCCTATTATTGTCATTAATTGTCTTAATTCTGAAAACAATACGATGGTCACGAGTGAAGGTTTGAGCAGCTCTGGATATCGGAAATATTCTCCCCGACATTCCACACAACGTCTCATCCTCCTAAATCAGTCCAGGAAACTGCTGCCAGTGGGTTTCAAGCACAGCATCTAACAGTTCTTTCTGGGCATTCACAGCATCTTCAAGAGTGGAAAACAGATACCCACAAAGTTTATCCGTCGTTACAAGGAACAGAAAATATCACACGGTGCCACACTGGGGCTGTAATGGAAGGATGAAGGTTTAACAAATATATAGTAAATGATATCAAATGTTTGGTTCGCAGCATTGTCATGCTGCAACAGAATTCCTCGCAAACCAGCCCTTCGTCGCCCATTTTTTGACACGAATGTGGTACCATTTTATACCCTACACAACGTGGTCTTTTGACTGTCATTGTTGGTGCTTCACCAGGAAACATCTGAACAGATAATTGGTGCCTTGCCTCTGTGTCAAACTGGTAAATACAGGTTTCGTCGCCCGTCACAATGTCTGAAACCCTCCTAAAATCCCCACTTTGAAATTTCTGAAGCATTTCTTGACACCATTCCACACTTGTCTTTTGATTTTCAATCAAGTAGTTTGCCATCCACGGAGATAAAACCTTTCTCACACTCAAATGTCTATACAGGATAGTAAACACTCGGCGCACTAATCTCAATGGCACACTCAATGTCACTGTATGTCACTCCGGAAGGTCCCTAATCATGTACTCCCAGCAACAAAGTTTTGATCTGTCACTGTTATTGATGGCCTTTCATTGCGCCCCTCGACTTCTAATGAAGCCCGGCTCCATTTAAATTCTGGAAACCAATGAACCACCTTTGCACGCTACGGTACACTCTCCCCAAAGGCTCGTATTAACCATTCTAGTGACTCCGATTCATTTAAACCAATTTAAAGTCGTACACAATCATGGCTTGCAAATCCCTTCTTTCCAACTTCATGGTTGCGTTGCAAGTGATAGCAACTCCGGTCATTGGCAACAGCGTCTACTACGTCGCATGGTATGATCGTAGTTACGGGATTAAGCAAGTTCAATTGCAAAGAAGGGGTGATTCCCATGTAAGCAAAATTTTATTCCTGCAGTGGCGCGTTTGGCTATACCTCAAAACTTTCCTAAACACCCTCGTATATTAAACTCTAAACAAACAAGCAATAAAATGTCAAATGTCATTTAAGTTTTTCTTGAAGCGAGGCTAATGATTTTCTTGCTAAAACAGAACGTTTTCTGGAAATAGAGAACACGCGTTCATAGTAAATCATGCATTGAGGCGTGTGCATTATCAACAGCCATCTTTCGCAAAAGGAAGTTTGTTGCGTGATATCAGAAAGTTTCTTCAGTTAAAAGAACTTACCGGAACAATCTTGTTTATTACTAAGTTTCTGTGAAGATATTTCAAGAGGTTAACATCACATACATCACATACTTTATCTTTTTAAAACACGTAGAGTAAGTGCTTATCATTTTTTCGAAACGTTCTCTAAAATATGATAGGATAATTTTATAGAACTTTTACAATAAGTATTTTATCCTTTCTTCACACTGTTTACTTATTCTTTAACCAGAAAATCTTTATTATGCTCAATTTAAATTTTGATCATCTTGTTTCTGTCAGAATGGTGTTCCTTTTGACAATATAGCCTGCTATTATCTGAAAGAGTAAAGCTGACTCGTTCGAGGTTAGATCGATCGTGGGGCGTAAAACTTAAATATTTAATTTCATTTTTCGTTTTCTATTATGTATCTTTATCTTACTTTCTTCTTTTAATTTTCACGTTTAAGAAAACCACCCTTATTTTTGGGATAATCTTACGTTGCCACTCGAAAGTAAAATAAACGCACACGTGTTTTAGTGTTTTACAAAATGCCGTTTCTGAAAACTGAAAGAGGAAAGGGACAGCTTCTACAATATAAAAATTCCCGGTTTTATATTTATTGCGTGTTATTCTTCATGTGCACTTCCCTAGCATATGTTTATATGAGATGGTCCAAGAGTGTGGAAGTACCGTCATGAGTGGTAAACGCTGCTAAATATAATCAAAGTAACAAAGTAGAAGAGAAATGGGGATGGAAGGAAATGTTTGAAGATACATTACAGTCATGTCTGCTATCTCGAAATTTATCCAATTGCCTTAAATGGAAACCAAATCATGTGATAAATCACTTTTATAGCAAAGTTTCGTAGACATTAAATGACACTACTATTTTTCTCTAGCGTTAACAGATATGAAGTTATGACTCTTACCTTAATATGTTCCATACAAGGGAGGAAAACACGACAAGAACGATTCACTGTTACGGGACCATTCCGGTCGACTTGTTAGATCCATTCTGAACTTCTAGCCACGGGAAACCTTGCGCGACATTGGGTGCAATGTTGGAATATACGTCCACAATTCGTTCCATGAACTATTGAACATCCCTAATGTTTACCGCATTCACAACAGATTTCACATGGTTCCACCAGGTCAGGGGAACGAAACCATTCCACAGCACCGTGTCGACCAATTCATTCATTAGCAAGTGGAACGCCATCATGTTGGAAAAACTTAAGGAATTATCCATCCTTTGACAACAATGATGCCAAGATGTCGTCTTCTAAAATGCGTCGATAACTCATTACCATTAGCATCCCGTAGATGAAACCCGATCTATAACGCGAGTCGCCCAGACACCATATCACACTATTACTTTGTCGGGAACATTTGTGAATGTGTCAAACTTATATATATAACTATTAGACCAGTACTGCATGTTTCGTTTGTTAACGTTGACTGACACGTAAATATGTCTTATCAGTAAACAATACTTCAGAGGCGAATGTATGGTTTTGTCGTAGCTACACTGTGGCTCATTGAGCAAATTCCATGCGACAATCTGGATCATCTTTTGAAAGTGTTAGTGAAGTTACAACCTATAATGGTATCACTTGCTCACTTATATCATGTGCTACTAATACTGCTTTCAGGGGATACATTACGCGTGCTTCTCTTGAGGCTTTTACTGAATGATGCCAGAACTGCCACAATTCTGCCTCATCTGTTGCAACGCGCGGTCTACCAGCCTTAGGTCAATCTGCCCCAGATCCGATTTCTTGGGATTTCTTCAGTTTCTGAACACAGTACCGTTGCTGATATTGATCTTTTCCGGATGAGGGTGGCTAAAATCGTCTGCAATCACCCTGTCGCCTTTATGGATAAGCACGATCTCAATGTGATTTGAATGCGTTAAAACTATCTTCTGCTAGTAAATCGGTTGCAACGATACACACAAAGAAAGAGACCTAACTTCCTAATTTTTATCGCCAGAGCAAACGTAATAGTACCAATCAATTGCTATGAATATTTGCTATTAAAATGATGTAGCACATGCCCAGATTCCGTTTAAAACAAATGTGTAACTTCAAGATGGCGGACGTTGTTGTGGCGTGTTCTCAAATATTTTACTCTACCGTATTCCCCACCCATATTGTACCACTCGTTATATTTTTCAGTGTTTACCACTTATTAGGTTGTTTTCACACTGTATAGATAGATAGGTAGATAGATACTTATATAATAATTGGTCTACGTCACGAAATTATACGTGAACATAAACACACTATAATTGCTATCATGTGTTGAGGAGTTTCATAGCCTAACTTCAAATACTGTAATCAAATCCTGATAAAAATTTATCTGAATCTCCGAAAAAGTATACATGCTCTTTGAAAGTGAAAGAAAATAATCAAAATTGGTACATCTGTGTTCATGTTATGCGTGAATACTCACACAATGAAGTCGGTTAATTACTACTGTCAGCCGTTGAAGACTTTCATAGCCCAGTTCCGAAGTTCATTATCAGATCCTTATGAAGTTCAGGAAGTTATGTTCAGTCGTATAGATTATTACGTTTTCTAAATGATTTGCAAGTTTCTTACTTCTTTGTAACAGTCAGTCTTTAGAATATTATGTTGCCATCCATGTTTGTTGACACTGCCTGGTACCGTCAGTGTTACCATATTACACCATTTTGTCGAAAAACATGTTATTTTTACGATATGCTAGCTTACGTTAAATTTTATTTTCATCGGAATTACGTAATTATAGTTAGTATGGAAGTTCGTGAAACTCAAGTTGCAATATTTGCTTCTTACAAACAAACAGAAATGTTCCCCACTAAAACAATTAGGGATATATTTAACAGTTTTGCAGCATCGGACCATTAAATAAGCGCCGTCCCCTCAATATCAATAGATCCATTGTAGAAAATTTGAGACAGTGGAGTGAATAATCAATGCAAGTGGAAGAACTATAAAAAAAGTACGGCTTTCACTTACAGTTAATGGTTGACTTACCTTCATTTCGAAACAAGTTAGTTTCATTTCACAGAGTGAAACTACTATAGATTCTAAACTGTGGGAAATCAATACTCAAACTTTAGGTAGTACATCTGTAACTATTGATTGCAATAGAAAAATAAGATCGAAGATAGATCATGTTCCTCGGACATTGAATCCTTATTAGAGAACTATTCTCGTTATTCTTTACTGTTTTTGTTCTATGGCCATAAAAGGCAGAAACTGGAAATCATTAATTGGAACCACTTCCGGATTGAAAAGACAATTAAGGAAGAAGATTGAGAGAGTTGAATGAATTACTAACAACTGATTTTTTATATTTCTTACCGTTTTTGTTCTACGAGAATCAGATTTGAAACGAAAAGTATTAGTAAACTTCATCCACTTCCGATTTCGGTAGTGTTCAGGGTTGTGATGACATATTTTGGCACACTGCATCGATTGCAGGAAACCGTTTATCAGTATTTAAAAGCTCTGCTTGCGCACATATAGCTATAGAGCATAGGTAAAGGAAATTACAGTTCGGAATGGTTTTCTCCCACCACCAGATTTTGTTACAAAATTATTTATAATGCAAATAAGTACAGATTCTCTAATGCTTGGGTAAAATAGATGCCCCCTTCGAAATTATAGTCTCGGAAAGAATACCTCACGAAGCAAACTACGTGAGGAGGGAGAACATTCAATGCTCCACTACAAGCAGGGAGGGGATAGCGTTCCAACTAAGTTCCATTGCAAGCTAGGTGGGTTTGTAATAAGGAACCTCTCAACGCTCCACTGCAAGCAGAGAGAGAGGTAAAGATCTCCCCACAAGGCTGGACTTCAAGCCAGAAGGGAAAGGGTGCCTAGAGTTCCACTGCAAGCTAAAGATTCGGGTATAGGAAAGGTACTTCTAAAACTCCACTGCAAGCTGAGAAAGGAGATTTGACCAGCCAGAGACTGATACCTGAAACTGAAATCCTCTCGGTTATATAGATCTTGCAGGTGAGAAGGTGGCGCTGGTCATCCTTAGTCATCCCATAACCAGTGGTGTCGTGGGAGTCCCTGTCATCTGCAGCGATAATAATCTTTAGTACACATGGTTGATGTTTGTAAATAGAAGGACGTGTCGGTTGTTCGTAAATAAAACCATGTGGAATATTGCAATATCTATTACTGCTTTTATTCTATGCGGTAATGAATATTGAAATAAGAAATGATGAATTTAAACCACTTCTGGTTTCAATGGAGGGTTAACGGAAAGAATGAAACCAATTCTTAAAAAGCTAAATCAATTAAAGGAAACCACATGTTGATATATTTTACCGTTTTTGCTAATTGGAAATCAATATTAAGACCAGAAGTAGTTATAAATTTCGACCACTTTTGGTTCTACAGTGGTTTGGTAGAGTGTTATCTGTTGTGATGGTTTGTTCTCTGGACAGCAAGCTTGTCCTTATATATTACTATTTTTGTTCTATGGAAATAAGTGTTAGGACCAAAAATGGAAATTTACACTAAATTATCCAGTTTAAATAGAGGGTTAATAAAGAAGACGGAACCTATTCTTGGGACAATGAATCGATTGCAGAAAATTACATCTTGACATCTCGTACCGTTTTCATTCTGTAATTGGTGTTAAAACCATAACTAATATTAAATTTTAAACACTACCAGTCTTGGTAGAGTGTTATCATTAGTAATGATACGCTATCTTGGGGCACTGAATAGTTTGCAAGAAACAGCGTCTCGTTATCTGTAACCGTTTTCATTCTAGGAAGATAAACGTTGAAGCCAAAAATGACTAATTTGAATCATTTCGGGTTTGAACAGAAAGTTAACAAAGGAGATGGAACCTATTCTTTGAATATTGAATCGATTGCAAAAGAAATCGGATCTCGATATCTATTATCGTTCATGCTCCGATGCCTGTGACAGTCGAAGGGACGAACAAAGCCGCCCTGTAAGACTTCCGACACTTCTGTATAGCATAGTTTCGAAGTCTAAAATCTGATCCGAGAAAATTTAACGGCTCGGCACATGTTGCCGTAAATACGATAACAAATTCACTATCTACTTGAGTTTCACTTTTAGCAAACTTATTTTTCTCAATTCTTCTCATGTTTTGTGAATTAGAAGAAATTTCTAATAATTCTTAGAGCCAGTCATATCTATAAAACAGTCGTAATATTTTGAGTTGATTTGAGTTGATTTTAGTTTAGCGTCCCTTTCAGCAGCGAGGCTATATGAGACGTGGGCCTACTGATTAACGTGGAATCCGAACCACATGAGCTCCCGCCGGGGATCGAACCCGGGTCTCCCACGCCTCGTAATATTTTGTCAGTGCTGAAACACTAAAACATTTTATTCGGTGTTTTGCTTTAAAGTTTGCTTGGAACTAAGTGTAATAGGTAGACGAGAACGTGAAAGTAAGAATCATCAAAATACTTTATGTTGATCAAAGAAACGCGTACTCTAGGGTGATTTATGATAGTCACACCTTACAGAAAGTTATTTGCTAATGTATCATTTCATTTGAATTTTCTTTTTCCTTTTTTTAAAATATTTGTTTTCAGCCAAATTTCATCTTTCATCTTGTGTTCGTGTACCGTGGTTCATTTGCCTCTATGCAAGCAGCAAAAGCAGTAAAATGTTTTATCTTCTCATCGCTAGTTCTCCAAGCTTCCAGCGATGATAACACCAATTCGCAAAAGGTGAAAGGTCGAGATACAGCCAACAGGTTTCTTTTTTCTTTTTTTTGTTATTTATTTATATCTTCTTTCTCCACTTTTTAATGTTTTCTCTACACGCCTTTCCATCAACTCCCTCCATTTTTTTTAGCGTTATCCGGCCGTCAATGATCTGGAGTTTGATTAAACTTCGTGAGATTAAAGTTCCGAAGTTTATATTGAGAAGCCATATTAAAGAGGAAAGTGTAATTTAAAATTTAAAGAACATTTTTTGGTTAAGATTAATAAAGTTTTTTTTTATTTGCTCTCCAAAAATAAACTCATATTGATACGTACATGTAATTCCTATAACTTCTATACCTGGACCAATAACACCAAGTTTCTATGGTTATATTCTAGTAATGTGTAAAAAGAAGATATACTTTCACTTGTTGTGAACACTTGTAATGACATTGAAATAACTGGCCGTCTTGTACTGGTGCCAAAAATGAAATAGTAAAATAACACACACGTTATTCTTTCAAAATGGCCCATTAGAGAGATAAACTCTACGTTTGTATACATTTCCAGTAAAGAAATACATTCAATCTACATAATCATTCCTATTCTGCTTAGAAAACCCCATACTTTTTTGTATCAAAAGATCCAATAGATTTCAATCAAAAATTTTATTGTAGGCCTTATATCTGGAGAACTACATATAGTGTAGCCAAACCCAAATTATCACTTAACTCAATGTGATGTACTTATTCCGTGGAAAATACGAAAACTTGATTTAGGAGCTGTTCAAACATTTTGTGGCTCCTGATCCAAAAACTGATTATTAGCGAAGATCGCAATCTTTTGATCCATTTTTTTTCTAAATTCTTGTCATATGCAACGATGAAGGGCGGAAGTCTTATCATCTTAACGAAACAATGGATGGTAACATTTTTTCGAAAAGTACCTTATTTATAAATGAATTTTTTACAAAACGGACTTTTTTTTTTAGAAAATTGAAACTGATTGATTTCGAAAAACGAAATTTATTTTCAAAACAGACAATGAAAAACGATTTCTTTAAAAAAAAATCAAAACTTTTTAGAAAAGGAATACGAAAACTAAAATTTTTCGTAAAGCAGGAAACGATTTTTTTTTTTTTTTTTTTTGGAAACAAGAAACGAAATATCTTTTGAAAATTGAAAGATCGAGAAACGGAAAATTTTTCGCCAAACAGAAACTAAATTCATTTCATTTGTTAACATATTCTCCATAAGTACTGGAATATTATAGATCGGCTATGTTCGTCTGTCCGTTTGTCGACAGACGCCAAAGCAAAAGTCGTAAAAATAGCGAAGGCTGCAGGTTTGGAACACGAATACGTTAATCTAATCCATTGACCTTTTTATTTACTCTGGAAGTGGTAGAAATCAATTACTTTCGGTTACATCATTGATCGTTACACAGCAGAAACAGTAATAGATATCAATAAGCAGCTTTTTTTGTGGAATCGATACAGTATCCAAAGACATATTCCGTTTTCACCCATATGTTTCTACAATAACCAGGAATGATATCAAATCTTTCAGTTTAACTTCCCACGATTACGCCCCTTACGACGATTGAAGTATGTGAATGATGATGGAAGAATTGGTGGAATGAGAATGGTAAAACGGGGATACCCAGAGAAAACCCACGGAAATGATGTTCAATATTAATCTGAGTTCAATATTAATCTCCATACATCAAAATTAGTAAGTGATAGCGAGGATTTTAAAAATGGATTCAGAGTTCCAATACCTGAATGACATCTTGACGTTTATCGTTTGTTCAACCTGGAAGTAGAGTAAATCAACCACTTCAGATTTCAACGTTGATCACTATTGAGTGAAAACAAGAAATTTATAAGGAGACACGGTGTCACAGAATCAATTCAGTATCCCAAAAATATGCTCCGCTTCGACCCTTATTTCTCTACTGAATGGAAGTGGTAAAAATTTAGTACCACTTCCGGTTTCAATATTAATCACCATAGAGCTCAGTCCCTTAAGAATAGACTCTTTCTCCAAGTTATATTCTCAGGTAGAAATTTACTTTCGCTTTTGGTTCAATAGTGATATCCATAGAGCAAAAACGATTGAAAACAGCGAGGTATGCTTTTTAGCTTCAATACCGTGGCCCACGAAGTTCCTTTTTCAGATTTTGACGTTGAAAATTCATTGGATTGCCCTTTTCTTCTGATTCTCATATGACGTGCGGTGCCCCGACAGGCTTGCCTTGAAACAAACCAGCCTGATCGTAGGTCGTCAGCCGCGATCCTTCTGCTTTCTTGGTAGCACACAAAGCGACACGAAATTTACAGTAAATTAAATGTTGTCAATTGTGGCTGCTGTAGAAAGCCTCAGCGGCATGACATGGTATGTTAAATGTGAATGGTTGCAGCCGTGGTGCGGACGAAGCGTGGCAGGGGAAGAGCATGGACACAGCACCCTCTGTGTGAATCAGCCTTAAGTGTCATCTCCATCTATATCCCCTTATACAAACCTGAAATGGTGAAAAACTACCACTGATCGTCATAATGAAGAAACGACAGCGAGAAACAGTTCTCGGTGTGGATTCAGTGTAGCTAGAAAAAGATTTCCTCTCCGACCTTATTTACTCTATTGCAACCAGAAGTGATATAAATTTACTACCGCCTGCGGTTACAATATTCATTTTCATAGAGCTAAAAAAGGTAGTAGAAGCCGACAAACGTATTTAATAAATAAATTCATAGCCCGCCCCTCAAATAGCTTTCAAAGCCTCTCCACTGGTCTCTTAACTAACGCTTGCTCCTTTGATGCTCGTGGGTTAGACTCCCAGTAGGAAAGCATTTAACGGACTATGGTGATTCAGATTCCACTTTAAACCAGAGATGGTCATTTTTCCTAACCCTCCCTCACCCTCATCCTCAATTGACGCCCCTCACCCTCCATCACACTCACCCTCCATTGACGCCCTCCCCTCACCGTCCCTCACACTCACCCTCCATTGACGCCCTCACCCTCCCTCACCCTCACCCTCCATTAACGCCCTCACACTTACCCTCTAGCAACAAAATTAACCAGAACACGACAAACTTAAATGTGCCCAATATAGTATGTGTAAAATAATACGTACGTGTAATTCCCCTCTAAGATGTGGAATTTTCAAAAAAGCTTTAAAAAAGTTACTTTTTATGGTAAATTGGTGTTCCAAGTTTTATCTTCCTAAGTTCAGAAATCTGGGAGATACAGTTCCTTGAAAAAAAAAAAACTACCATTTACTCTTTTAGGATACACGTTTCCGAAAATACTTTCTTATCCCTTGTTTTTGTGAGAAAAGGAGCATTTTATGTAAATTGCACATTCCTCCCTATAGAAATTGGTCTGACTGTTAATGAGTCACTCACTTCTACTGTTCTATATAATAGCATAGTATTGTTATTATTACTGAAGATTTGAAAATAAAATGCTGCATCTGAAATCCTAGAAAAGACTAGACAAAAAGTACGTATGACAAACAAGCGGGGATGAAGGAGGGCGGAAAGTATGTAGGAATTACGAAGGGGGAGTGCCAGGTAAAGCGATGGGAACCACTGGGCCCTAGGATAAATCTGATAAAATTATTTATTTTAAAAGTGATTTGCGCTTAACAGGAGAGATGTCTCGTATCTATACGTATCTCGTATCTGTGTGCACCTTCTGTTGCATTTGGGTGCAAATTCGTCAATACTGTAATTTCGGTAGATTTTCTTAGTATCCTCTTTTCTAAAGTATGTAAATTTAGGTGGGTTTGTATGAAATTGGGGAGGCTTGAACACCCCAAATTAGACTAGTGACGCCACTGCCAACAAGCCACCAGTCACGAAAGACAAAGGAAAATATTTAATTTAATAATAGTAAAAAAGTTGAACTGTGTAAATTTAGGACTATAATTGTATATGAAAATCATTAAAATATAATTATGTTTTATATTTAATTGAGCTTTTCTCCCTATCGCGGAACTTATGTCCGGCATGGAATCGAACCCGGATAACCCAAGGATCTCTGCTTCAGATAATCGCTGGTTAGAAATGTTCTCCTTCAAATAAAATGAAATGAAATATTCAGTTTAACGTCCCACGATTATGCTCCGAGGCTAAGAGAGACGATGATGATGAGAAATGAATCAAATGGTGGAATGAAGAAAGTGGGAGGGAATGGAAGAACCCCGAGAAAACCACCTCATACGGTGTTTGTCCACCACAAAGTTCACTCGGCGCTCCTTCAAATAAAGTACAGATACAAACAAAACATTTTCTACCCTAGAAGAAAGAATCTCCTTTACATTGCTCCGTCCATTAAATGTACATATTAACAATTGCTCTACTGAAACCATCCCTGAAACTAGTGATGTGAAGTGGAAAATTTTCCGCTTAAAACTTCCCATTTCTGAACATTTTCCATTCTAAACAAATATTCACTATCAAGTATTAACTCCACATTAAGCCATGGTATTGATTGAATCCATGAATAGAAATATGACATTACAGCAAATTATAATCTTCCAACTTTCTATGTCCTATAATGGGAAAATATATAAATATTATTGAGTACCTGGTAATAAATCTAGTATTTGATAACACAAGAATTATATGATAGAACAAGCGAGTATCGTTCTACAGTATGAAACTACGGTAAACTTCCAAATTATACAAATTCAATAGTAAAACTGGAAATAGTAGAAACCGGAAGTAGTTGATTTCTACCACTTGCGATTTAAATATTAGGTTGTCGAAGAAGATGGGACCTATTATTGGAACGACGAATCGTTTCCCGAAAACCGTTTTTGAGTTATGACCAATATTGTTGAAACCGAAGTGGTTCAACATTGCTTCTGGTTTAACTCGAAGATTTGTGAAAGAGATGGAACCTATTCTTGGGATGCTGAATCGATTCCCGAAAACCGCTTGTCGATAACACTTACCGTTTTAGGTCTAGGAAAATCAATATTGAAACCAGAAGTAGTAGTGAATTTACACCACTTCCGATTTTAGTGGAAATACAGGAGTACAGGTGGTTTGTCCCCTTAAGACCTTAAATCGATTTCTGAAAACTCTTTATCGCTAGCTATGTTTTATATTCGTTTATGAGTTATGACTATGTATATTGAAACCAGATATGGTCGACTTCTAACACTTCCCGTTTAAGTAAGATTGCTGAAAGAGACGGAACCTATTCTGGCAATGCAGAATTGATTCCCGAAAACCGTTTGTCGATAACTCTTACCCTTTTAAGTTTATGAAAATAAATATTGAAACCTGAAGTAGTAGTGGATCCTACCAGTTCCAGTTTTAGTAGAAATGCAGGAGTTAAGGTGTTTCCTTTCATATCCACCTATTTCCGAAAACCGTTTGCCGATTGCTATTACCGTTTTTTACTCGTGGTCTTTAATTTGAAACCGGAAATTTCCGATTGCTACCACTTCCCGTTTAACAGATTGACTGCCAAGGTGATTTGAGGGTACCTGTTAAATAGGAGGTTGTTGAAGTAGATGCAACCTGTTGTTGGGATGCTGGATCAATTCCCGAAAACCGCTTGTCAATAGCTATTACCGATTTTGATGTGATACCTGTTGACAGACAGACACACAGACGAACACAACAGTTCTATAAGACTTTCCTTTCATATGCATAGCGTAGTTTGGAAGTCTAAAAGTACGTATATCGCCAAAAGCAGGAAATATCTTTTTATTTGATAATTAAATATAAAGTTTTTATTGCGGCTTGCAGCTTTGTACTTTTCTTATATATATATTTTTCTCTTACTTAGAAGAAATAAAGCTTTTTCTTAGTTACAATTTCAGAATGAATGAATATATGAATATCTATTAGTTTCTCTTCTGAACGAATATATGAAATAAAACATTATTTCCTGAGAACTTCTAGAATTTTTAATGGGGTTACTTTCGTTAAACTTTGAAATTTTCGGTAGCCAAAAACTTGCAGTAGATATTTTTATATATTTCGTAATTATTATTTCTATAAAGTGAACATATATAAATATAGAAAAGTAATAAAGCTATGAGAAGCATCTTGTCTTCGCGCATGAAAGGCGTATGAAACTGATGGAATATTGATATGACGATTTTCTGTGAACGACGATTAATTCTAAGAAAAAAACTACATTACATTTTCTAACATATTTTCCAGAAATGAAGAATTGCAAGATAATTAATTTTATGAAGCCTTACCCTCACCCTCAATTGACGCCCTCACCCTCACCTCTCTCACACTCACCTCCCTCACACTCACCCTCCCTCACACTTACCCTCCATTGACGCCCTCACATTCACCCTCCATTGATGCCCTCACACTCACCCTCAATTACTTTATCGCCCTCACCCTCCAACGCCCTCACCCTCAACTACTAAAATGAGGGTGAGGTGAGGGTGAGGGCGGCCCTCATGAGGGAAAAATGAGGGAGGATGACCATCTCTGCTTTAAACTATAGGTACACATTGTGTATAGTATCGTACTGAAAAGAGACGCTAAACTTCAAGAAACAATCACACACAAATATTTAATCTCAGTAGAAGTTAGAAGTAGTAAAAGCCAATACGAAAAAGAAAATTCATAAAATTTGAATTTGCTTTAGATGAGGTCATTGTAGTCTTACACCTAGTTCTTTGTCACACTATACATGAAAGAACTTTAAAACAAGTAAATCATTCAACGTTGATTTGTCCCAATAAAAGATTTATGTAAAACGGAATACGATTCAGGCCTCCAACAAAAGGCGAAGTGGATAACTGGTGGCTTCGGTGGGAAATTGTGAAATTTTTAATTTAAGAAGAATCTTGCTTCTTTCTAACTTCATTCTGGCTCACAACAATCTTTATCTGTTTGCTAGTTTCAACTCACATGTGAAATTATGTTGTATACTACAGTATATGCGTTCTTTAATCATCTACAGCTTAATTTGGCCTGTAACTGATTTTAACAAAACCTACTACCATCTTGGAATCACCTATATTTGCCGTAATAAAAGAAATTATATTATTGTATTTGTAGACAATTATGAACAGTTGATGTTTCCGGAATTATTGCTTAACCCGGGAACACTAATATGTGGTAAAATTTACGACGGCGACCTAATACTTGGTAATTTCATCCAGTATTACGCATGCGTTGAAGTTGGCGTGTCGAGTGATCTCATTTAGTGAGTAACTGTTGCTATAGGAAGATTGCGTTTTCTAGTGCTCTCGTGCAAGTGTGACATAGAGGGGAAATTGTGATAACGTTACAATTTTGAAAGTAACTTCCATTCTTGTGTATTCTTTTTCTGAAATAAGAATCTAAAAGCCAATTACTATTAAAGTGACTCAAAATAATTGCATAAGTATTATTTTGAGTCACCTTTCGGTTTAGCATAGTAAATGCGGATTAACTGAAAGTAATGTTAATTTTTTGAAATAGACTTATGATAAAATTCTAATAGCAATCTATGCATATATTGAACCAAGAACTTTTAGTTAAAAATCTAGAAATTAGACACTCTCAATGTATCCTATAAAGTAAATAAATAAACATTAATTATTATATTAGAAAATATTTATATAGCTATTAGAAAAAATATATTAGAAAAAAGTTTATAGCAAGGAAACAATGAGTTTTACTTCAAGTCTCAAAATTTACGAATGTTTAGTAATAGTGTACTACAAAAACATATTACTGTTCCCAGGTTAAAATAAGTGTATTTTCTATATATAAAAGAAAAATGAACTAATTATAAGGAATCTGCATCATAAACAAAAAGTAATGTTATTGTCTATTTTATCAAAGATTTAATCACTTTACTGTTCACGTTTCATCGGTGAATCCATATTTTAGAGTAACTGTCTCATTAATTGACAATTTAGTTGTAATCGACATTTTCGACTTTTGTTTATATTAATAAGATTCCAAGACCTAATGTAACCAAGTATCAGTATCAATCGTTAGTTTCTTTGTGATCTTACATCCATCCTCCACTATACAGATTTGCCAATTGCATTGAATTATAGTATTCCAAAGGAAACAAGAATTTGGGGAACAGTAAGGATCATTTGGTGTTCGTGACATTGCGTTATAGTGACGCAGAAAGACAAGTTGTTATTGCAACCGCTAAACATAAAGTCCAACTGAAGTTATCGTGATATAGTAGCACTCTCATTAATCAGGATGTAATTTAAATTTTGGATTGAAGGTGAAACCACATACATGTTACGGGTTTGAGAAACGCGGTGGCTCAGTGATTTAGAGCTCATTTCTGGTGCATGCAGTCCCTGATTTGTTCATAGAGCGAATTGAACTTTGTGGTGAAAAAACGCCCGCTGCATGTTTTTTGGGGTTCTCCAGTTTCCTAGCACTTTGATCACTCCATGATTTCGCGTCGATTTACTTTTAATGAGGAATTTATATGCCAAGTTTCATCTTCCTAACTTCAGTGACTTATGTCACACATTCTGGATAATCCATTTGAATCCCCTTTACCACCCTCAATATATGTATTTAAAAAAAATTCTTGCTCACTGGTCTCGTAACAAAACGAGTTTTCTGTTAAAATCTCACGTTTCTGTATTTGATAGGGCCTGATTTTTCAGTGAATTACTTTCACTCTTCCATATAATAGTATATATTGTCCCCCATTCTCTTCCAAGAACAGAAAATTTAAAAACCTTATTTTACCTTATTTTAAACTATTAACTCATATAGAGAATTTCACATCTCCAACCTAAACAAACCCTTACATATAACATTTAATGAATAAATAATGGGAAAGGACCAATCCATCTGAAGTGGTCCAAAGATGAGGAAAATGGTTGCTCCACCATCTCCGAAAATTATAGAAAGTGCAATGTGATAAACCTTGTGTATGAGAAGGTCTATAACATCATTCACGATGTCCTATGTACAGCCAAGAACATTAGAAAGAAGAGGTTGAATATATAAGAAATGATAGCTTTTTCCAGTAGCAGCATAGTTTCACTGTATGTCTGATAGTTGGACAACCAACATCACAGCAAATACATGCCCGAAAACATAACATGCCAGGATATTCCTCCAGTTCGAGGAAAAAGTATTACTATCTGAGAGCACCACTTAGAGAAAGAACCACGAGATAAATCTACAGAAATTCCATTCACGTTAAGTTCAAAGAAATGCAAAGAAAACGATAAGAATAATACGCATCATGCAGAGACTGAAAAAATATGGAAAGCTAAATAAAATCAGAAAAGAAGGAAAGAGCAAAAGACCTGAGAATAAATTAAATTTTAACACTTGAGGATAAACAGTCTGCGTCTTTCCCCATGCTCCCTGTATTGTCTTGGTTTTTCTCCCTTCATAGCATAAATCTCTTTCAGTATCAAACGCGAACATCATTTTAGTGTTTAATTCCTTGAAAAATGTAACTCAGTCTAGGCTGAGACTCGAACACAGAATCCTTAGAAACAGTCACATACGGTACCTACTTATCTACAGAGGCTCTATCAATTACGTTTATAAATCAGGCATTACACACGCTGTTATGAAACGTGTTAAATCAGCCATTGTCGGTGATTTACCCCAGTTACACTTGAAGTTTGAATGTTATTTACGGCCTTTAGCCATCTACGGCAACAGGCCCCATGTTTTCATTAAAAGCATTTGTTCTGTAGATTAAAATCGAGAATGAATTAATGTATACTCCTACTTACTGTTGTCAACATATATAGATATAGTTATATAAATATCGGATTAATGGGGGTTAAAAGAGTGATTTCGTAACTGCAAAATGGGTTTTCAAGACGTTGGTTGCACCAGTACTAACATCTGGTAGCGTTGTTACGTAACAGACTCAGTATAAATAAAGGTTCGAAACCACAAGTTACAAGTTGTGGCGTGGATATGTCGGTAAGATGTCTGTCTGTTGAATGGGCAGCGCAGGTTCGAGTCTCCAGTATACCGATTACTCTTCTTTCAAAATACATTTCTATATGTTTGTATTTGTCATTAATAATTGCTTTATTGCATTTTTTGTAAATTAACTTAAATTAGTGAAGGTTAAGTAAAGTCAGGAAGGTTGAGATAAATATGTGAATGCTTTATACTGTGTGCAGTCCAGAGATGGAGAGAGTCAGTGGGTCAATAGGGTCAAGATGTGACTCACTGCGACCCACCACCCACCGGGACCCACTCTGACCCATCGACCTATTCTGACCCACCGATCCACTGTGACTTAACAACGCATTACGACCCACCAACCCTTTCTGCTCAGTGCACTGTAGACAGCTTCTGAACGCTGGTGAATTTGTCTACGTTTTACTTTCAAGGCATCCCTTTTCTTTATTTCTTTTGTTTCTATTGAAAAAAGAACTTCAGGCAATTTTAGATATTGATATTTGCAATGGTAATAATAGCAATAGAACTTATTAGTTAGCTTTGGGACGCAGTCTGTGACTTTGTAGAGGAGCTAACTACTGGGAAAGAATGTTTGAATCATGTGTAATATATGAAGTATTATATAAAAATTGAGTGTAACTGTGTGCGTGATCATCGCATCCAAATCTCAAAGTTAAATGAAATGATTTTTGGTATATAGTTAGGCCCCAATCCCGGCTAGAAAGTTATCATACGCGTATCGGTTTCATTATATTACATGTTCTAAGGTGTCCGAATTTTTGCGAAAAATTTAGTATCTCAAAAGCCGTTCAACTTGGAGAGCTGAAATTCAGTATATTAATTCTTTATTGTAAATAAACAGAACATGTCCTAGCATTACTTTAAAATTCTCTTTTATTGAGGGGGCATTTTCTGTATAGTGTCTGACAGAAGTCTTTGATCAGGTAATATCGACTGCTTTGAAACAAATGCGGAGTATGAGAATTAAATCTGTAGTTCGGTGTGGAGAAGAAACAAACTTGTGAATCAAAGGTTTAAGAACAACTCATGTTATTCAATCATACAGACAATCACGATATCACTTTGACATATTCACCACATATTTGGAACTTGCCTCCTCTCCCTTTCAAAGCTGATAGGGTCTATTTGAAAACGATGGAAGATGAGCTCACATTTTATACCAATATATTTATATACCTAGTTTCACCTTCCTCTTACAGCACATATGTTAATGAATGTAACATTATAAAAATCCGACTGGAGCCAAATGCTACATACAGTATAGTAAAAAACAAATCATTTCAAGCAGATCGTCCGTTTTAATGTGAACACAAGACATACAAGCTCGATGTCATCTATCTTAAATGAACAATAGTTATAGAAATTGACCCTCTTTCTCACTTCATACGGAAATTTTATCAAAATGCTTGGATACGTGCTTACTTGTTTTTAATAAGGATTTTATATACCGTAAGACGGGGTTACTTTGCACATCAGGGGTTACTTTGCACAAAATATGAAAAGAGTTTCACAGTTCTCTCAACAAAACCATGAACAGAAAAGAGGAAATTTCAACTGGCACCGTAAGATAGAACATCTAACTGTATTTTTGCTATAATGTTGGCGAATAACATCAGTTCTAATTACCGAGAAAGTTCATTGTTGTAGGTATGGAAAGCAGTCACTGTAAAGCCCGCCAAAATTTGAAAGATATCACGTACGAGATTTTCCGTCAAAGTTAAGTCAATTTCGTCTTATACTACTGTGTATAATGAAACTTCGATGCAGTGGTTGAAATTGAAATGTGAAACGTTTTAAAGTCATAAAAAGGTAAAATTGGGAGAAGGCAGTTTCAGTCTCTACTCGGGGTTACTTTGCACTGGTCCAAAATACCGCTTAGATAGGAAATTATTACTACTGGAACCTCCTGCATTCTAAATTTAGGTAAATTTCCTCTTTAGGAAGATGCTGGAATTAATTTCTTGTTGGAAAATAAATTATGAACAATGGTGGATCCAAAAAAGTAGAGAGAGGCTTCACTCACAAAGACTTCGTTTTTTTTTTTTTTTAGAAATGACTAGACTTTTTTGGGGGGCTTCAGCTTATAGGAATGACTAACATTTGATTTTTTAAACTAAATCATGCAATTTGGGTGGGTTTCAGCCTGAAAGTCCGAAATCCCTTAAATCTCCCACAAATTACAGTTGGGATGATATTCTTGGACATAAGGAATAGCCAAGGCAAAAGGGGATGTTTTTTGTACCTGAGTTGGCATTTTTGTGGGACATATGCTAAACTATTAGAATATGTATAGAATATGTTCTTTAGAAATATCGATAATTCAAACTAAGTACTGATACCAGTAGCAAAGTACTGATACCAGTAGCATCATTCTAAGATCAATATTCAGACTACATGCAGTTTTGTGTAGAAAGTCAAATGTATAAATACTGAAGGGAAAGCATTGCACAGAAAAGTTATGTTCGTATGGCGAACATACTTTTTTGTATTTGTGCAAAATAACCCCAGCTATAGGGTTACTTTGCACCAAAGTTTATATTTCAATAACTATGGTTATACTGAATGTTTACTAATGAACTTGCACTAATGTTTTCCTTATATATCTAGCTACTATACGTTTAAAATACAGTGTTCTAAATCATTACGTTTGTAAGTTACATGCGATTTTCTTTAAAATAGCTTAAATCTTGTGCAAAATAAACCCCGTCTTACGGTAGTAAATTTCGTCTCACTAACGCGAAGTACTCTATTTGTTATGTATTGTTAACCCTCTCTCCTCTACTAGGATAAGCACTTTAATAAATATGGGCTGACAACAACCCAGTTTGAGGTAGGTGTTAACTATGTTAAAAACTTCACACCGAACGGTTCAACCATTTCCTTTACGTTAAACAATGTCTTTTTCATTTGTATAATACGGACGTAGATTAATAGTATTGGTGCTGTCTTGCATGCGTAAGTTATTGCTTGATATCAAATATGAGTTGTTCTGTTTAATGTGGTGAACAATACATAACAACACTTTCTATGTAATCAACAGTCACGCACTAAATTTTGTCTGTAAGGTATATGTTACATTGAATATAAGTATCGGAATAGTATTAAATTAACCTTGAATGCTGCAACATTCTTCAGTTTCATTTCTCAAGAGAGTTTTTCGCAAGAGATTTATGGAAATAAGAATTGAAATAGGAAGTAATAGTTAATTTGAACCACTTCCTGTTGATTTTAAAAATGCCGTATCCTGATATTTCCTACATAGGCGGAGCCACAGTAGGTGCAGTAGGTGCAGCTACACCCACATTAACTTCGATTTTCAGATTTCCCTACAACAATCCTTTCTATTTTTATATTTCTTGTTTCCTATATTTGGATATATTTGAGTGACTTTTAAGTTTCTCATAACTTACTTGCTATCGTACCGTCTTTTTCTAGCTTTTTCTTTGAGTAAAACTTAGGAATCATTTTTGAGATCTTAAGGCTCAATAGGTAGAACGTTCTGGTAACAATGTTAGGATGTGTTGTCCCATCCTAGCCTACACCCACATTACCAAAATCCTGGCGCCGCCTATGATCTATTATTTTCATCTATGGAATTAAGAATTGAAATAGGAAGTAATAGGTAATTTGAACTAGTTCCTGTTGATTGTAGAAAAGCCGTATCCTAATATCTCCTATTGTTTTGATCTATGGAAATAAGAATTGAAATAGGAAGTAATAGTTAATTTGAACCACTTCCTGTTCCAGTAGGGTGTTGACAATAATTATGGTGTGTTGCCTTGAGACGTTAAATCGTTTGGACAAAAATGTTCTCGCTATATGTTAGTGTTTTCGTTCTATGGTGAGGAACGTTCAAACAGAATATGTCTAATTTTAACAGCTTTGATCAAAGCTGCCACGGGGAGAAGGAGGAGGCTATTCTTGAGACGATGAATGGATTGCGAAAAGCCACATTTTAATGTCTTTTACCATTTTTGCTCTACGGAAATCAGTATTGGAACCTGAAGTACTAGTAAAATTGAACAATTTCCAGTTTTGGTAGTTATATGGATAGTAACGATATGTTTGTTGAGAGGCTGAATCGTTTGCTTAAAACTGCTTCTTGGTATCTGCTGCCGTTTTCGTTCTATAGAGATAAACGTTGAAACCGTTATTGAAACCAGAAGTTATAGTAAATTCTAACTATAGCCGAATTTGGTAGTGTTGTAGATAGCATGATATGTTGTCCTTAGATTCTACATCGTTTGCAGAAAATTGTATATCGACAATCATTGAAACCGGAAATGACTAATTTGAAGCAATTCCGGTTTGAGTAGAAGGTTAACGGAGGAAATAAAATCTATTCTTTGGATACTGAATTAATTGCAAATGACCATATCTTGAAGCATTTACTATTTCTATTAGGAGGAAATCGGAAACTGAAACCGGTAGTAATAGTAAATTTCAACCATTTATGGTATTGGTAGAGTATTTTGGATACTCATGTTGTTCTCTAGATGGTAACTCCTTTTCAAAAGTCTGTTCTCGCTATGTTACCGTTTCATGCTATGACGATAAAAGCCGAAACAGGTATTGAAACCGGAAGTAATAATAAACTTAAACAATTTTCAATTTTAGTAGTGTATTGTGGATGACCATGATAAGATGCTTATACACACGAAATCGTTTACGAAAGAACATCTCCCTGTATGTTGCCGTTTGCATCCATGGGTTAAATGATAGAACCGGAAATAGCTAGTGTTGCCACGAGACGAGACTTCAGGCTGTTTCATCTCGTCTCGTGCAAAGCATGTCTCGTCTCGAAAAAATGTCCTCGCCCTGTCTCGTGTCTCGTCTCGAGAGGTTCTGTCCCGTATCGTCTCGTCTCGTTTGTCTCGTTTTGTCTCGTCTCGTAAAAATATAGCAGCATATCATGGGAACGAAAGTCAAATGTAGCAGACTGCACCATGCTAATTAAGATACAACAAACTAATTACCCAGAACACACGACAAGAATTCTCACGCTAGCTTCGCCGTAAATCATTCACATCTGTGCGTGTGGTAGTCGGTTCGATCTCGGTCAATGCCATATAAGCTTTCTTGTGGATAAACATCGAGTGTGTGTGTTTCCTCGGCGTTGTCTTGTATCCTACCGCTTTCTTTATTCCACTAATTCTCCCACCATCGTTCATTCGGCGTGTGCGAAAGTTGCCTAAAGGTCTTAAAAATAAATTCAATAAGTTCACAAGGCAAGGTAAATAATTTACAAGATAATATTTCTTTGCAGTTAATTGCCTGAGGCACCGGCGCAAGTCCCGGAGATGAGAAAGCCATGTCTCCCCTACCATCTTGGAACAGGGGAACTGTCCCCCCAGTAACTAAAATTGAAATGTTTTTTTGGGGATAAATGTGATGATTTGTGTTGGACTGAAACTTCATCTACATCGTCATATAATATACAAAAGGTTCACCTCAGAAATCAGATTCATTTACCGTAATATGAGTGTCATCTCCCTCCCTTCAGAATAAGCCTCAAATCTGCCCGCCTCCCAATGTTGAAGACAATTCTTCTCCTTGATCCTCCACAGTGTTGTTTTTCAACTTATAAATATTTTGAACATCTCTACAAAAATACGGGAATGGTCTTAGCCGTCCCCCTCCCCCCAATGTTGAAGTCAGATTTGCGCCGCTGGTTTGAGGCTCCTCCACCCTGAACTTTTTTTTACATTCTGAAACCTTGAAATTTGTTTTACCAGAACGAATACACGAATATAAATTGCTCATAGATAGGTCGAAAACGAAGACATTAATGTCAAGTAATGTTAACGCGACAAGTAAAGTTCGATGAGACTGCACTGGCCCCAGAGGGTACTGACTGTTGGGAGGAGCGAGTAAGGTGGCACGTTTAGAGGGTGGAAAACAACGGAAAAAAAGCTCCTACGAAGTAAAATTCCAAACTGAATGGAAACGGGCCTTCCTGAACGTGTTCAAAACTTCAATACCAACGGACTTTTTTAAAATTATTTTAGTATTCCCTACAACGTACCTTACTCTCTAAAACCACGAGTCAAGTCAGATAGGCATACTGGAGTTAGTAATAGCACACGACAATTATACTAGTAAAGACCGCCTTAAAACAGGTTTAAAATGGCGGCGTGACTTTCCTGACTTCCACTAATCGTTCCCAACTCCTAGCGCACACATATTAGATATGACAATCGCTCTATTACAATGTTTTTGAAAGGGAAAGTGTAGGACAAAATGAGACTTGGCATATTTCAATTACGACCGGATTTACTATTATTATTTAACACTAGTAATAGCGATTCTATGATTGGCTCCAGAGACAATAACAAAAGCGTGATGAAAGAAAATGTTTGGCCGTCGCGTCGCCAGGTCGTGTAGTGACTTAAAAAAATGAAACTACAGAAAGGGTACTGAAAGGGATAGGGAAATGTGCTTCTTAGTTGAGCATTGAAAATGTAATTAAATCATGTATAAGTCGTGACAGTAATTTTGTGTTTAGTGTTCAGCAACATTTTCTATCCCTATACTGTTTCAAGTGTTTTTTTCTGTCTGATGAGTTAGCCAAGTAGGTAAGACGCCCGACTTCTAACTGGGTAATCCATATTCAAATCTCCCTGCAGCTAACTTTTTCTCCCACTACCGAAATCAACACCGTGTGTTGTGTTGATTTAGCACAAAAGTAGTAGTCACGCTGGGTCACGGCATTGTGTTGAACGTGGGCGGAGTTAGGAATTGTCTGTTGGGGGTGCAGACCTTTTGGTCGGTCTCGGATCTGTGGAATACTTCCTAGACGAGTGTGGAATTAATATGAATAACTGATCTTTTTGTCAAAAAGTTGGGGGGGCAATGCCCTCCATAGCTCCGCCCATGGTGTTGAATAAACACAGCTATTTTTACTGTGCAGGACATGCGTTGTAAAAATAAAGTTAAGGACACATACAAAAGTAATGCAGGGCTGGGGTTCGAATTCACAAGTACGTGAAGAAATTTCATTTTCCTCAGTCAAAATTAAATGTGTTGTAAGGCACCTTTACTATTGACAATAAAATGCAATGGAACCAAAAGTTAATTTTTTATTATAAATACCGGACTCACATTACTGTAGGAAATTAAGTAGTGTATACTAGAAACAGCCGAAAAATTAAACATGAAGAAATAATTTAATAAAAACAAGCTAACAAGGCTATCATACTTAACTTTATTTTTTTTAAAAAAAAGAAAAAACGCAGAGCAAACGTAACGGTTTCAATGTTCTAACATCTGAATGTCATCCGAGTACATCGAAAACGTTACATTTACTGTGTTGTGTGTTTTAAATTGAAAAGTTGTGTTTGCAATTTGGAGACACGTGACGAGACGAGACATTCCACGAGACATCTCGTCTCGTGTCCCGTTTCGAAAACGAGACGATAAAAGTACTTGGCTTGAATATGGAGTTAATGGATGAGATGGAACCTATTCTTTGGATGCAGAATCAATGGCAGCAAGTCACTTCTCGATATCACTTACTGTCTTTACTCTGGTATTTGTCACACACACACGGATGAAACCACTCTATAAGACTTCCGACTTTTATGCAAGGCATAGTTTGGAAGTTTAAAACCTGTCTAGTTCCATAAATATTATTAACACTAAAATATCAATGATTCTTGTGTATAATTCTAAAAGTTAGCCGTAAAATTTATGTCGGATTGGAAGCGGTTGTGGAAAGGTCTCTTGCTATATCAAATTTGTGGGTGTTCAGATAAAGCCAACATAATCTTTCTATTTTACATCGGGTTAATAATGCATAGGTCATTTCTACTGTGTATCAACTTCACGGACATATACGACTTGTGACTCAATGACAATCCATTTGTTGGTTCTTCAAGGTCAATACATCAACAAAATTGCTAATAGTAGAGGTACACGCGACCCATTACTTCTTTAGAAGAGGCAGATTCAACAGACGTGTTTACCTGTAAAAGACTTACACGTACTTAGTAGAAGGCTTAACTGGGTGGAAGCAACATAGCAATTCTATGCCAAAGAACGCTGTGCTATGTAAAATAATCCTCTGGGTTCTATCTGTTGGTGTATGAAATACGAGTTTGTGTGTCTGTCTGTGTGCGGCTTGGGAATCAGACGAGTTGACCGAAAGTTACTAAATTTTTGGCATGGATACCTTTATCCAAGCTCCAGACCAGGACAAAGCGTTCCTTTTAAATTCGATCCAGGCGTCTCAGGGGAAGGATGCGTTTACCGGGACATGTAAAAATATTAGAAAATGACCATTATTTGTGTTGAATTCGTAGTTATCGCGGTAGCTGGGATCAATGGTGACACTTCCATTAGCGATGACTCAAAATCGGCTACCATTGTATGCGGGTCGGTGTCACCCGGGGCGTTCGGTACCGAAATATATAAAGCTATTCTAAAATGACCTATATTAGTGTTAAATCCTTAGTTTTCATAGTCGCTGAGATCAATGGCGATTCTTCTAGAGGCGTTGACTTCCAAATACAACCCAGAGGCGTTCTTTCAAATTTCGAACCAGAAGGTCTCAGGGGGCGTTTACCGGGATATGTAAAAGTAGTAGAAAATGACCGATATCTTTTCGTTTTGTTGTTCAGTTTGTTTACATAGATATTTTATCTGACCCGTACAAAAAGTAGGTATTTCAGCTAATTATTAATAAATGTAAGAAAAAGTAATTAGTAAGATACAGGGTGGCCCAAAAATAAGTATACTGTACCGTACTGATCAGCTCATTGCATTTTAGATAGTTTCAGATAGATAGTTTCTTTATTATTTGTTCTTAATATGTTTTTACTTACATCTTAAGCTCAGAAGATTTGAAGCAAATATACTTATAAACTAGAATGTTATAGTTGATCAATGTAGAAGTGTATGCCTACTTTTGGACTACGTGAACAGATAGGAGTGTATTTTGAAGGAAAGAAACGAAAGTGAAAACATACATAATCGTATTTCACTTTGATCATATGTCAATTTGATATATTATCAGATTCGTTAAGGATTAAATTTACGAAACGGGTCTTGAAGGAGGTCGTAGCAGTAGCACTGACATCTCGTAGCGTTGTTACGTAACACACGCAATATAAATAAAGCTTAAAAACCAGAAATTACAAGTTACACGATGTATGTATGTGTGTGTTGGTGCACCCAAGAGATTAATTCATAGTAGATTAATTTACTCTGGATTTTAATCTACAGAACAAATGCTTTTAATGAATATATGGGGCCTGTTGCCGTAGATGGCTAAAGGCTGTAAATAAAATTCAAACTTCAACTGTAACTGGGGTAAATCACCGACAATGGCTGATTTAACACGTTTCATAACAGCGTGTGTAATAGCTGATTTATAAACGTAATTGATAGAGCATCTGTAGATAAGTAGGTACCGTGTGTGACTGTCGTTCTAAGGATTCTGTGTTCGAGTCTCAGCCTAGACTGAGTTATGTTTTTTCAAGGAATTAAACACTATAAATGATGTTCGCGTTCGATACTGAAAGAGATTTATGCTATGAAGGGAGAAAAACCAAGACAATACAGGGAGCAAGGGGAAAGACGCAGACTTTATCCTTAAGTGTTAAAATTTAATTTATTCTCAGGTCTTTTGCTCTTTCTTTCTTTTCTGATTTTGTTTAGCTTTCCATATTTTTTCAGACTCTGCATGATGTGTATTATTCTTATCGTTTTCTTTGCATTTCTTTGAACTTAACGTGAATGGAATTTCTGTAGATTTATCTCGTGGTTCTTTCTCTAAGTGGTGCTCTCAGATAGTAATACTTTTTCCTCGAACTGGAGGAATATCCTGGCATGTTATGCTCTCGGGCATGTATTTGCTGTGATGTTGGTTGTCCAACTATCAGACATACAGTGAAACTATGCTGCTACTGGAAAAAGCTATCATTTCTTATATATTCAACCTCCACTTTCTAATGTTCGTGACTGTACACAGGACAACGTGAATGATGTATTGACCTTCTGATACACAAGGCTCGCCACACTCAAAGTTTTATAATTTTCGGAGATGGTCGAGCAACCACCTCTGGACCACTTCGTATGGATTGACCCGAATTATCATGTTATAGAAGTAGCCTCCCTTACTCACTATAGATGCGGAACTTTCGGAAACAACGAAATACACATTTAATTATTTTTATTTAAGAGTTGGTATACCGATTTTTACATCTCCAACATTTATTTCTTAAGCAAACATTCACAATGGACATTTTTTTCAATAAGCCCAGAATAATTTGGATATTATACTTATGACCACTTTTCCTTTCTTAGGAACCGACTTTTCTGAAACGTTGAAACATATTTTCCCTTATATTTATTAAGAGTTTATAGATCGAATTTCACATCTCCGACTTAAGAGAATCCCTACATTCGGCACCCCTTGAATAAATAAATAGTAATTTCAATAGTGTTGAAATTGTCAATTTGTCCTCCCTTAGGAGGGAAATTTTCGAAGACGCTGAAACACATATTCTCTTATTTCTACTCAGAAGTGTATATACCGAATTTCACAGATTCAACTTAGGTGAATTCTCGCATTGGAAACTTTCTCAATAAAGAAAGACAACTTTGGATATTGTAGAACCGAGTCCAGTTTTATCTCTTAGAAGCGGAATTTTCTAAAACACTTAATATGTTATCTTATTTTTATTTACCGAGTTCTTCATCTCTAGCGTACCTGAATCTTTAAGTTTATGGAGAAAATAGTGTGAAATAGATGCTTCGCTGGGTTAAAGTAAGAAAAAATTAGTAATATTAGTAATAGTTCTGTTAATCAGTCACTTTTTACTGCTACTGAAGCGCTCTCTGATATTGGTCATATTAGATCATTTTTATGTATCTCCTACTCTCCTTCCCACAAGTTATGGGGTTGAATTTGGATTTAAATAGCATCGAAATATCACTCTTCATTTCAGCGACCTCTAAAACTATGGATTCGATACTAATATCGGATATTTTAAACCATTTTTATATATCTCCTCCCCCTCCCCCAAGTTGCACCATCAAAGTGAAATGATAAAAGCCATCCCAGGCCCGAACCTCAACTATATTAAAAGTTTGATCCTAATCGGTCGCGTGGTTCAAGAGTTTCACTTTCATTTTCATATATAGATAGATAGATAGATGGAAATTTTAATATTACAGAAATGTGTAAACTTTTCCTTTTAGAAGTTTAAATTTTCGAAATCGCAAAAATACATATTCCTTTATTTTTATTTAAGAGTTTATACACTAAATTTTACATTTGCAACCTAAGGTAATCCTCCCATTGGGCACTTCGTGAATAAATAAAGAGGAATTTATATGATTGAAATTGCATTTACTTCCCCTTTGCTGGCGAATAATCAGAAACTCTGAAATGCGTATATCCTTATTTTTAATTAAAAATTTATGTATCAAATTTCAGATCTCCAACTTAAGCGGATCCTGACATTCAGAACTTTCAGATTAAAAAGAGGAAACGCTAAGATACGTGTTCTCTTATTTTTAATTAAAGAGTTCATTTGCCGAGTTTCATCTCTGTAACGACACGCGTTCAAGAGATACACTGTTCTTAGGGTAAATTTTGAACCTCCTTTCTCCCTCAGGATGGGTATTTCTAAGAATTCTTCCTTATCCCTTACCTTAGTAACAGAAGAAGTATATTCTCTAAATTTCACGTTAATACCTATAGTGGTATGCTCTGAGCGCTAATGAGTCACCCACTTCTATTGACCAAGGATGATTGGAATGATAGAATGAATTATTGGTAACGCCATGGTAACTTTGATTTTGATCCACTCTTGTAGAGGACAGCACATGCTAGTGTAATATACTGAGAAGTTATATTTATTAGTTTTATATTTTTACGATTTGTTTTTTGAATCATAATCAACTAAAGCATATTCTAAATTGTACGAAAACTCAAGTCCAGAGCCTAGTTTTAATTTCACAATGTTTTGGAGTAATTATATAGAATATTATTGAAATAGAAAATGAAAGAGGATGATTATGAACACAAGGGAATGAAGAGTGAAAAATTATTAAATGAAATGATATAACCTCGCGGAATCTACAAGATAGTGTTGCTTATCAAGTATTGATGTTCTGCGATTAAACCTATGACCTTTAGAAGAAACGGTAGGTACTGTATCTCCTGGGCACTTAGAAAGGAGATACATTATGTACCCTATAATGAATTAGTCTTATTGAGTAGAAAAATGGATTTGTAAACAGTTTAATAGCCACTACGTCGTACGGTTCAATTGCTTCACATTAACCTAGCAAACATCCATTTCGGTTAATCCGTTGCATTTACTGGCATGTCTTCCACTTTTCTATCTGATAGTATGATGCAAATCATACGATAACTACGCCAAAACCAAAATTACATTACACTTGTTGGTAGAAGAATCAGGTTTCTACGAAAAAAAACAGTAGGTTTTTCTTACAAACGCAGTTATCAGTGCACGAGAGCGTGAAACAAATTGCCATTTGCCAGTTTAAAAAAATAAAAACATTATTTTTTCTCTGTATCTTGTCACATCAATTAACTTAGAAAAAAAACGAAATGGGTGAATCTTTGATCCCCTGAGGTAATATTTCACCGTTAAGGCATTGAAGCGAATTATTGTTAACGCGAAAAACTACGATCATTACCAATGCACAAATATAAATGGTAGCTACGTAGAAAGCAAGGAAAAAGGAAGAAGAGATATGCAAATTCTCCCACTACATCTAGGAAATTGTGTTAAACTCACGGAAACAAATTTTCAGAGAATGATTCCACACGAAAGCGCATACATCTGCCTTCTAAGGATCAATACATCCACAATACACACACTAATGCATACACACACTTCCTTGCGGTAACGGAAATCGAACTTCCATGTTTTCCAGTTTCTATACATTCATCTCACATGAATTTACATATTTTTTTTTCTTTATAGCGGAATATTCAGGATATATATATACATATATTACTAATTGCGTTTATTAAATTTTGATCATGTATAGAAGATGGTATCAGCACTCGATTGTAAATTGTCGTTTACGTAGTGCTGAATTTACTCCAAGCTCTAGCACTTTCAGTTTCTTTCGCGTTTGAAAAAAGTATGTGGGAAAAATATTGGGAAGACTACTGATAAATTTTATGAGTCAATGCAGCAGAATCCTGACAATCCTTAGTCATTAAATTCTGGAATAGTTGCAGAAATATTGTTTGAAATTGTTATTCTACTTCACAATAACGCTGGTCCACATGCGACACGTGCAATAGTAGTTATGTAATGATTTCTGTAGGAAACAATGCATTGCTTTGTATATAATATTCTGATGCATATCTGGTAAAGATGCAGAATAGTTACTCTTTTAAAAAATGGAGGATATTTCCCATAAAAAGAAAAGAACGTAATTTTTGCTTAATTTGTATTTTTTATTATTTTCTTATTTAACTATAACCTTTGTTTCCTGTAGTGAATTCTACAATTAAAGCAGTGTGTTTACAATATAACTATTGTATTTATGTGTTTTATATGCGTCCAAGTCAGGCGGTCTTTATTGGTTTTCGAACTGGCATTTCATTGGTGTCCACCAAGTGTGAGTTATGCCAGAGAACATCATAAGGGTCCTATTTGTTTCCTAAAGATTAATTCACACATAGTGTGCTGTTCCTGTGCCGTGGTATACAGTCCCTTTTGAGACTTTGACATTGAAAATTCATTAGGTTGTCTCTTTCTTCCTTTCCTTTTTTCTTAATCCACACATGACAAGATATAAGCGAAGTTCTAAAGCAAAACAAAGATGAAAGTCTTCTCATTTTAAGGTCCTCAGGAAATGCTATACATATAGATAGATACACTTGTTGCTAATATCCTTCTATATAAATTGTGTCTTTAACTCCAAAATAAGCTAAAGTTTTATTTTATATATAAATTCTATATTATAATCTTGTTCTACTGATAGTTCAGTGCAATTAAACCCAAAAAAGGCCAAAACCCGGACATTCAAAAAACAAGCTGAAACCTTTTCTAAAATGATCATGATACTCTATTCAACTCTATATTGATTGTAAATATTACTTAAACGGTGTTGAATTGGAAAGGAAATATGAGGTTAAAGACTTATGTGTATATTTTAATAATAGCTTGTCCTTTAAAACTTATAACGGTATGGACTGCCATGAATTTTTAAATCAACCCTCGTATTTTTCCAACGTCAATTCTTAGAAATATAACGCAATCAGTTAATAGTTGGAGGAGAACAATGCTCAGAAATTTGTCACCCAAAAGGTGCCTCACTTTTCCAGACAGCCCTGCTTCCTCCCGTCAGCCTATATAAGGAAGAGGAATTTTGCTACTCTCGAGATCAACGCCCACGCACAAGCCCTCATGACGATGACAGATTTTTACGTGACAATGTAATATCTATCAATAATCGTCAATCGTACAACTTATTGGAACAATTAGTGTTTTAATGTGATTTCTATTAACCTATGAACCATTCATTATATATAATTAGCAATATTATGAAGCAAAAACTTAATGTTTTCTACGGACTATATTTTAATTTATTAGTGTATTCTTGCGCTGCTAACTGGCAACTATGCGACGCAAAAAAGGAGAGAGGAGAGCGTCGACACCTACCCAGTAAATTGAACGTATTCAATATATGCTCTCAAACGCATCAAGAGACGTTGGAACAGTGCTACCTGAATAAATGATGTTTCAATAACAAGAAGAAAATATGTATATGTGTTAATAAGAATTATTCTTACATATTTCTCTCGCCAATACAACGATTTCATAGAAGAACCCTGTTGTATGTCAAGGAATGGGACATTCAACTCACTCGCCATGTAGAAGTCAACGCGTCCGAGTGTTTTATAATGTCAAGCTAGTGCAACGTACTGAACTTACACTCTCCAATATTAATCTGCATCAAGTATAAGTGTAACCAACAGGAAGAATGTAATGAAATTCATACTACGTAAATCCTGATAATTCATAGGCAAAGTAGTAGTTTTTACGCCTTCTAACGAAAGTAAATATGTTACTACGATCTAAACAATGAATACGTCAAACAAACTTATTTTTATACACCGACGGAAGTGAAGTGTCTGTAGTGAACTCCATAGTCACTATACGATTCATTATAGTCGTATGGTCGTAAACTTCGCGTATTATTTCGGTATCATATCGGTTCGTATACCACAATGATTGGGCCATCTTTTTTTTCTTTAAGTGAAATCTTGTGTTCTTGTGTTCTCACATGTGTGTAAATGTTTTATTTTCATTGAAGTTAAAATTTAAATATAAGTGATTTGCAAAATATCTCTTTTTTTATATGCAATGAAAAGTAATATTTAATAACCTTAAAGTGTGCGATCTATATTGTCTCTTTCTCAGTGAATGGAGGATATTATTTTCTAAAAGTGTACATGGCCTAGAGCAGGATTAAAAGGTAAGGTATCTGTAAAGCAGTGGAGGGCAAACATTACTTTCGTCTCTCACTACCCATCTGGCGTAAATCTCACATGGCTGTCCCACCTTGTATTCTTTTACAGGTATTGACCAGTATATCGTGAGCTGACGTACCAGCGACGGTGGGTATATGGCTAACATCTCTAGATGGTGTAACGCCCGAATTCGAGGACCGTGGAGGAGTGAAGACACTTGTTTTGTTGCCAGTCTCTTACTTCAATTTAGTAATTTGTGCATTTGAATGATGTTGTAAAGGAGATTTTTAGAGAGATCCAAGGTTCGGATCCCAATATTATTATTAGTTGGTCTTCTCGAACTGGAACAAACGAGTATCGAATCTCATTCCCCTTATAAACTCATATGGATAATATAACGAATGATGCTCATCGAATGTTGGGTTTTGTCATAAGAAGTACAAAAAATATCCATGATGTGTCAGTTATTGAAATATTATATAATTCAATAGTTCGAAGCAAATTAGAGTATGCGTCAATAGTATGGTCACCAAGTTGTAAGTCAGAAAAAAAATCAAATTGAAGCAATACAAAAGAAATTTTTAAGGTACTTATATTTTAAAAAAAAAATCTGTTTCATCATATCAGAGAAAACATTCGTATATGTGGTTATTAAAGGAATTTCACTATGTCATATTAACAAACAGAAGGATTGTAGCCCAGCAAATGTTCCTATTATTATGTTTTTGGAACATGAGAAATAAAAACATAATACTATATAAAATTATCAATGGCTTAATTGATGATAGTACGTTTTTGGAAAGAATATGCTTTAACGCTACCCCATAAATTAAGAAATAGAAATCTTTTGGTAAATAAAATACCCAAAACAGTGGGATATAAAAATTTACCATTATTTGCAATGTGTGAAGCACACAAAAAATTAGTAAAAATATGTGATTTGAATTTTAGTTGTAAAACGAAAAATTATTGTAATTTGGTGGAAATTTATGAAATTTGGAGTGTAAACACCTGTCTGTAAATTGCAGCACATAATAGTAGGAAGTAATGGTATAGGTCGCGAAACATGAATACTTATGTACGTTGGCATTCTTGTGCGTGTTTGTATCATTTATTTTTGTGTTTCTTTCTATTTTTTGTATTTTTTTCCTGATTCTAGTGTTTGTTTTAAATTAATAACATAGATGTAATATTTTATGTAAGACTCCTGTAATTGCGATTCTCCTGTTGGAGTCAGCGCATTTAAATAAATAAATAAACTCAGAGGAAGTCCTAAATATTCCCGCGTCGGGTTTGCAGTACGTGGTCGTAGACATTTCAAAATGACAGCAAAGAAGAAATGACAGGCAACAAGATGGTGGCAAAAGAGGAAAATGCGAACATTGCCAGAAAGGCGGCTTTAGCTTGTTTTTCACTCACATGCAACAAGTATTTGATGGAAAGAGATCTTTTATAATGTAATGAAATCTTGTTTCCCGTTACCATCCCAGTATTCACCTTTTTGATTTTACTGAAAATTTAATTAGGTTGTATAACTTTAAACTATTCTAAACATATCTAAAATTTGGTGTAAAATCTACCTACTTCACACAGCTTACACAACACCATGAGACAACAAAGAAGGGAAAATAGGCTAAAATATACTGTATTAAACGTCAGATGCAAAAATGACAGCAAAAGATTATAGTGATAGTAATAGAAGTAGTAGTAATATTAATAGTGAGAAAACATTAATATTAATAAAGTCGTAACATCTCGATTACACTCGAAGTAGAAACAAATGCTCAGATTCAAGGGAGTTCCCCTTGTCATAAAGTAATCAAAAACAATAGGTATATGACGAAAGCAAAGAGGGACATTTTAAAGTAAGTTTTATCAAAATCTTACAATATGTTAGAAAGTTATCGTCGGACGTCACATACATACAGACAGACAGCGCGATCTATAGGGAGCTTCGCATCAAAAATTCTCAGTTTGTTTCAATGATACTCGAAGTTTAGATATTTTACGAAATTTCGACAATCTCAAATACTCGAAGGGCTTCGAGTACCGGATAATAAATTTTTAAAACGGAAGTTCGATAGACCTTATCGATCTACCTACATCAGGAGTTGTCTCCGTCCAGAATTTTAATTAAAATCCTCGAAACCATATACAAAATTCTGTTTTTTCTTCCTGCCATGCTGTGGGCGTAAGCAGTTATGTAACAGTTTGTAGTCTTGGATTTCAATCCCGCTCGGGTGATGCATGTTTTCTCTCTCTCTCTCTCTTTCTCTCTCTCTTTTTTCTCTCTTTCCTGACGAAATACTTAAGCCTTGCACATAAACATTGCTATCAAAGACCTGTAAGAAAAAATCTTTTACTTTATTTCAAGAGAGGCAATTTTTCAAATGAACACCCTGCATAAATGTAGTACTCATTATGTACACCTATGATAACCTCGATTATATTGTTTCTTCGAAACACTCCGGTAATTCCGAATTTTTCAAAGTATTAAACCGGTCGATAGATTGCGGTTATACTGAGATCTTTCAGTATTTGAAACTTTCAAACACTTCGAGTCTCATAAATTTTTCGAATGTCACAAATTCGTCGAATATTTCTTACATTTCTTATGTTTCGAAGCTCCTCCGTGGCTAAGCGGTTAGCGTACGCGCCTTTGGCGCGGGAGACCCGGGTTCGATTCCCGGCGGGAGCTCATGTGGTTCGGATTCCACGTTAATCAGTAGGTCCACGTCTCATATAGCCTCGCTGCTGAAAAGGGACGTTAAACTCAAAATCAACTCAAGTCGTATGTTTCGAATACTTTGAGTATCTCGAACATTTCGAGTGTCGTACAGATCGAGTGATATTTCGATAAAATTAAAATTCTTTATCGATGAAACGGTTTTGAAATTTTATCGAATTATTATCGATTACTCGATTATCGGAACATCACTATATCTACCAGCGCTCATCATGCATGAAAGGCTCTGCAGGCCAACTTGATCTCCGCAAGCCGGACACGGATGAGGCTCACAAACAGCTACACGTAAACGTTAGGCAACACCAATTCGAAAGGTTTCATTTGATAAATGAAGGTATAAGGCGGGGTAGATATTGTAATCAATCATGTACCCTCTTCGGGAGTTGAGGTAGCAAGGAGCCTGGTTTTATCTTCCCGAACAACAACGGATTGGAACAGATGATTATATGAGTGTGATGCTATTGGTGTATACAAAAATGACTGACAACACCTTTTGCTAATTTCTGGGAGATATATATACTCTTTGTATGCAGAAATAGTCGGAAGAAATCAGCATGTATCTGCAATTTGTGGTTAATTCTTCTTTAATCAGAAAGTCAATTCCCAGGCTGGGATTTTTTCAAGTGGTTGTAATGTTGATTATTTTTTTTAAACAGGCACATTCATCCAACTAGTCATCCCATGGAAGGCAATGACCAACCACCATGAGTTCTTCTTGCCCAAGGACCTTCGGATCAAAGACCGAGCAGAACACTACATCATCATAATCAATTCAACTAATTATCCACTAGAACTAGAATCTAATTTACCAAAATAATAATTCTAGAAGTTTATAAAACAAGGCTACTTCACAATTAGACAAAGTGAGAAGTTTGGTGCGGAATTTTGAGTGACCTGATCCGAGTACGAGGAATTTTACCTTCAACACTTGTTACATGGGTTCACTGCATGCCTGTATTTTCAAGAATAGTGGAAACTGTGGAGAAATTCACTGATATTATCTCCGCCTCCTTTGAACAGCATTTTGACTTGCGAGAGTCTAGTCAAACTCGTGACGCCAAAGATGTTCTCTGCTCCATCAATTGGTTCCGGGAAAGCAATCCATTCGAAAGATCATCCCATGTTGCATTAATATCTACTTGTTTGCTAGCTGATGAAAATGTAAAGGCATTAGAAGTTCGACCTGAAATGCAAGCCAAGTGTAAAGTCTTTGGGCAGTTTAACAAGATCAGGGACTATGCATAATGAAGCAATCTGTGTAAACCCAAATCAGCTTCTGCACGGCATGGAAGGTATAGTTAGGTTTGGAGAACAGTTGTCTAAGATCTTCAAATATGATCTATTTGCGTATCCAGCCTACTTATTTGATAAGGAGGTCTAATAAGGAAAGGTACAAAATCATCGATAATTTCCGTCTTGTCCTGAACTTTGATTCAGAAAACAAGTAGTACCACAAAACAGGATGTGTCCTACATAGTTGACAGTAGGCATCTGGATCGTGTTATATGGCAGCGTTCAGCCATGTTCAAAGAAATGTGTTAGCAATATACTCTATACCTTCTTACACGTTACGAAAAAGCTCTCGTCGTGTTTGATGAATATATTGAAGGTATCAACACAAAAGATGAGGAGCATATGTAAAGTGCAGGAAAGACTTGCCACGTATACTTATAAATAGAAAATAATATTGCAATTACCGTTGGACAGACTGAACTTTTCCTAGGTGACAGCAAAAAAATGTGATTTATCCATCTTTTGAGTAAGCATCTCCAGAGATCAAGATGCAAGATACTCCAGGCCAAGGCAGATGCTGATGTGCTTATTGTAACCACGGCTATTACAGAGGCCAAGAAAGGCCTTGAATTTATTTTGATTTGTGAAATCACAGATTTGTTGGTTCTTCTAGTTATCCTTGCTCTACAAGACACATCTTTGAGAGCGATGATGCCAGGAAGGAAGACTCACCCAGGGAAGATTCGCTACATTTATGCTATTCAAGATGATATAGCTGATATGAAGGACTTTCTTCTAATTGTATACGGCTTCACAGAATACGATTCAGTTTCTTACAACGACAGCTGTTCATCAGCATTCACTCTGAGTCTTTCATCAGATGCAGCAATGACGTGGTGTTAACATGAATTCTTTATACTAGGGTTGGAAGTAGTCAATGGTTATCTACGTCCCATATCAACTTCGAAGTCCGCTGCTCCTGAAGACCTGCTGCATTTTATCTCCTATTCCTGCATCGATGACTGTGGAGAAACTGTTAATGCCAGAGAGGTATGTTAATATGCTCAACCATGTGTATGTACTCGTAAGGCATGGATGTACCAACAAGGACATACATAAGAACAGGGACACAGAAGTGGAAGTGGATGTAGATTTGCTAATTCCCGAAAAGGAAGAGGTGAGTGAATCGAAGAAGAGACATTTCAAGATGCCAAACATCCTCGTCTGGAACAGACCGAGATTCAAGTAAGAGTAAGTTAGTTTTAAATGAAAATTATTTAAATTTGAAACTTTTACATAATATAGAGTTAGTTTCAGGCGTTTTCCTAATTCAAATATTACGAGTTTTTATAAGTTACTAAAATGTATGCTAAAATGTTACTAGAAAGTGATTGTTTCGACAATTTTGTATACATGTCAAATTCCTCCGACTAATCTGGCATGTCATGAACAGAGCAATTTTCATTTTAAATGTCCTCCATTTTTTTATTTTTCTCTTCCCCAGAACAGTCAACATCGGGGCTTGTAAGAGATATTGTAGCTTTTACAAATACCTATCCATTGATAACTTCACTCAAAACTTCCGGATGCAGAAGTGAAAATTTTACAATATTTGGCCAAGACAGAATTTAACACATTACGTGAATCTAATTTTAAAATCCCAACTTTAGAAGATATTAATATTATATCTTTTTAATGTTTTACTGAGAAGGACTTAGCCAACATTTTGCACATATTTTATGTTTCTTCTCTCTACAATTTTGTAATAACTATTACGGATCCAAAAACTTAGTTTTTCACTTCTGTTCTGAGATGTTTTGTGGCATATACCTTTTTCCCTGTCGGGAATGTATAAATTTCTCCAATGTTTACAGAAAAAGAGCATCTACTTAAATATCTTTTCAACGAGGTATAGTTACTCTACTGTGAAGGATTGAACAGTATGACTTATTATGTAGGATGGATTTATATGAAGGATTTATATGACTTATTATTGATCAAACTTGGGAAATAAATAATTGTTGACATGCATTCAAGGCACTAAGAATAGTTTAAATCTCCTCACTTACTTTTCTGTTGAAACTAGAATTTCGTTTGAAATGTACTGTATTGCGCAACTTATCTATAGACTCCTTATGATACATATAATTATTTATTAGATTTCCAAACTATGCTATGTATAAGTGTAATAAATCGTATAAAACAACTACGTCCATCCGTCTGTCTGTCAACATGTATCAGAGGTGAAAACGATGAAGGATATCGAGATGCGAGTTTTGCAATCGATTCAGCGTCACAAGAATAGGGCCCATCTCGTCTGTTATTTCTCTATTCAAACAGAAAGTGGTTCAAATTAACCATTTCTAGCATCAACATCTATTGCCATAGAACAAAATGGTAATAGACAGTGAGCACCGGACAAAAACTAGGCGCCCGAACAGAAAACGAGATTTGCCGATCCCCGATATGGGGGATTTTACCTTTAAAGTGTGTCCGAACAAAATCAGCTCTGAACGGTAAACGGTAGAATGTGGTAAAAGAAGTACATACATTTAAACATATGTAGCCTTCCTCCCTGACCTAGCGGTTCCCGTGCTTACGTTTCTTGAACAAAATCCATGGTTTGATTACCTGTGGGAGTGTATGGAGGGCATTACCGTGGTTCAAATTCCATTTGAAACGGTTTGTCTCATAATATTAACCTTATTACTCCAATAGGACGTAAATGCAAATCAGGAAGTAAGTAAATAAGTACTACAAACTCATCTGTGCTGTATTCTACATCAATGGTATATATTAGTGTTGTTAAAACTATTCGAATATTCATTATCGAATATCTGAATTTCCTTTTTCATATTCGAATAACTAATTTTGTTCGAATCTTCGAAGATTCAATACTCTTTCACGCATACTCCTTATTAATGATTTTAATTTACCGGAAAATACTAATTCTAGCTATGATCTCAGTAAAGGTTCACAAAATGTCATGCTCTCCACAACTTCATATGCTGTTATAATCTTACAAGTAAAAACAATGTCGTTAATGCCAACAACAGAACATTAGGTTTAGTTCTCACTAATATTACAAACTTGTATGTACACAGCGAAACCCAAACCCTAGGACCAGCTGATGGACATCACCCTCAACTTATTGAAATATTATATTTAAAAACCAACAAAGTAGGAGAAAGCAAACCCATTTATTTTCACAATGCCGACTTTAAAATAATGTATAAGGAAATGTCGAACATCAGCTGGCATGAGCTTAATCAATGCCGTGGAACTCAAGTACTAGACATTCTCTTTTACAAAAGTTTAGAACAGAAACTTGAAAAAAAAACATACCTTACACTTAGAAAACGATCTACTCCAGCTCAAACTTCCCCTGCTGGTCCACAAAAGAATTAATTAGAGCACTTAAAAATAAATCACGTCATCACCAAAAACCGAAAACACGGTGTAGCAAATGTTTACTATCATCGAAAGCAATTTAAAAGTTTACGTAGAGAATCGAAAAGAAATCGAAATTGACATTAACCTTGACATAAAGAACTTTTGGTCGTTCATAAGCCATACAAATGGGAAAGGGACAAACAACACTTTCACATATAAGAATGAAACATTAACTAGCAATAAGGAAATTGCCAATGCATTTGCTCAACACTTTCTTACTACTTATAAATCTCACCCTGACACATGTGACTGTGCTATTCTTAAATGACACGAAATGAACGAAATTCTTCACTAATTTTACTATACGACATTTCTGTCTGCGATGTTGAGAATGCTGTAAAAGGGCTCAAACCCAAAAATACTTGTGGTCCTGATTGAATCCCACCCTACATAATTAAGGGATGCATGCAATTACTTACTACCTCCTAGCACGTATCTTCAACTTGTTCTTGGCAGAAGGTGAATTCCCGACATGTGGAAAACCACCATTGTTTATCCTACTCCTAAGTGTAATGGAACGGACAAAATTGAAAACAACAGACCAATAGCCATACTAAGTGCACCAGCAAAAATTGTTAAAAGTATTTTTAATCAACGACTATTATCGCACGTAATGCCCAGAGTCTCCCCTAACCAACATAGATTTTTGCCCGGCAAATACAATGTTTCAAACCTAACTCTTCTTATAGCCACGTATTTTAAGAACTGAAAGCGGGTAAATGTTATATATAGATATCAGTAAACCTTTCGACCAGGTTAACCATGGTGTCTTTTCAAGCAAACGGAAATGTTTAAACCTCTCAGATTTGGTACTTGATTTCTTGTCTACATACCTTACAGATCGTCGCCAAAGGGTATCGTGCTGAGGTTTACAAATTGACGATTACTCAGTGCTCTCAAGGGTTCTTCAGGACTCAAACCTTGGCCCACTTTTATTTTTAATTTTAATTAATGATATTCGCAATAAGCTGCAAAATTCACTCAACCTTCTATATGCAGATGACCTAAAATTCGGAAGATGTATTGGTAATGTCAATGACTCGGTATTTCTACAAAATCATATCAATGCTGTTTCCAAATGGTGTCAACTCAATGATCTGAATCTTATTGTAAATAAATGTTTTATAATATCATACTCGCATAAGAACACAACTCTAACTGTTGCATTGGTAACGCCAATATTAAAACGATCGAAGAACTTAAAGACCTCGGCACAACCTTTGATACAAAACTAACTTACTCCAACCATGTTAAAAAATTGTGAGCGAAGCTTATAGAAACCTGGGATATATGATAAGAACTGAAAGGAATTTCAAGAAACAAAACACATTAAAAACTATGTATCCCTATAACACAATCGTTAAATCGAAACTAGAATACGCTGCCGAAATCTGGAATCCTGTAAGTAAAATATATAGCAGCAAAATAGAAATGATATAATCAAAATTCGCAAAGTACTTAGTTTTCAAGGAAACGGGCATATATCCTCAATTTGAAACATATCAATGTTTAAATGAACAACTGAACATTGCATCCCTCGACAGCAGAAGAATTCAGTTACTCTGCTTTCTGTATAAAATTTTAAACAATGAACTATGAGTGTCGCAATTACTTGAACCTCTGAAATTTAAAGCTCCCAACGTTAGAAGACGTCCAAAAGCTGGCTTATTTCACTGTAGAACGTCAAAGCAAATGTGATGAAAAGCTCACTTATTTTAGCCTATGTAAGTATTGATGTATTCAGAATGTCCTTCACTAAATTTAAAAATGTAGTAAATTAGGTGCAAGAATCGATGATTAACCAGTCATTAAAATTATCACTTGTGTGTTTATTCTACTGTTTTATCCTTATTTGTTTTTGTGAACATTGTAAATGGGTATCTTTACCTGTAATATTCGTCTCTTTAAATAAATGAATATTTTGTCTCTATATCTTAAGGACAGGCCGCGAAAAGAGGCTCTAAAAGGCATTAGTAATAATAATAATAATAATAATAATAATAATAATAATAATAATAATAATAATAATAATAATAATAATAATAATAATAATAATAATAATACGACTAAAACGCAGACATTAATAATAAGGCACTTGAAAACAGAAAATAATCTCATATTATTATTTTCTATAAAAATGTTTTTGAAATCGTGTTAAGCCGAACAAATTATTGCTGAATACAAAATTATTTCGATGGTGATTTTGAGTCCTTAATATGTTTGGCTTGGCACAACTTCAATTTTTTTACGTGTTTTCAAGCACTTTAAGACTATTATTATCGTCTCGTGTTTAGGTTTTATTATTACTTATCTTCTAGTGCCTTTTTTGAAGTCGGTTCATATGTTTTTCTAAAAAGAGTTTTTTTTTTTTTTTTGGCTTTTTAGAGCGTTTATGAAGTCAGTTATTTTTCTTCTAAGTTCTTTTTTTATTTTCCGTTACCTAGTACTTTAATTAGATACCTAAATTAAAGATAGGATCAATTCCCTATAAAATTGATCTCCCTATGAAATATGCGTGAAGAAAAGTGTAATAATTATTTATCAATTGTTGAAACTTTTCATTATTATTATTATTATTATATCGGACAACCTTCCTTGAGAATAGCTCATTACATTAGTGCAAACCGCAGCAAAATATCACGTAGTCTAAGATGTAGTTAAAATTTTACACAGTATATGGCGTTCGTGTCGCACATTGCAATGCATATTAGTCGCAGCGGGTCAAGCCCAACATCACTTAACAGCTGATAGTGCTGGCTAGTAGATGTGAAAAGTATTGAAATTGTTAGAATCAGGCGTAACTTATTGTGCCGTGAAGATAAGGGGACCTTTCGCAAAACATTTTTAAATTTTATTTTGGTAAAGATGCAAATTATCTAAGGCAGCCATCGTCAACTCATTGCTGCTGCGACGTAATATGCTATTCCATTTGGAGAGAAATTCGACTGAACTCATTTATTTATATTCAAAGAAATGAATGATTTTCAATGATAGATTTCCTTCTTTTCTCAGTAACTACATGCATATGTTCATATAGTTCTTGACATTTTCGTTGTATGTTATGTCTATTTCGGCTGTTTTATATCCCTGCTTTTTGCTGCCAGCAAGTGACCTGCCAATAAAGGCAGAATACCTATGATGATGATGATGATATCCCTGTTTTTAGTTCTAGTTTAACTAATTTGATGTCTATGTTTCCTGTTTGAAGTGTCTATAGATATCCGCTGCCCACTAACAATAGACCTATAAGGAGTCACCATTGCTCATTGGCAGAACGTTTATATTTGACACCAAGGGTCAGAGATTTGATCCCATGCCATGTAAGGTCATGACGAACAACGTTGAAAGAGAGGGAGAGAGCTTAATATGTCAGAACAGACACGAATACATTCATATATACAAGTTCAGAATTGGAGAAACAAATTACCGGACAACATCCATATTCTGAGGAAAACTATCATTTTGCGAAGCAAAGAATCAAACTTTCTCTTTCGAACATGTATTGCAGAAATTGGAGAAATGAAAGTTTTTAGTTTTACTTCCCACGATTATTCTTTATACAAAGGAGAGGGATGTTTAATGGAACTGAATGATTGTAAGATTAAAATTGTTTTATGTCCCATCGCAAATTGAATACCACATCACGTGCATCAAAGTCCTTGTAGTACTTCCGACACTGACCTTTCTCGATCGTCATATAACTTAACATGTTGTTTTCGACTGTTTGAGTATTCATAATAAATAACCATTTCTAATAGAAGTAAGAGTATATTTCCAAAGTAAAAGCCTTATAAGTTTTTGTATTCTTGAGATATTCGAGAACAACATAGTGGTCAAGTAACATTGTCAGTGGATGAGTGGTTAACGTCATAACTTCATAGACGAGAGGTTCTTATTCGAAACACACCTCCTAAAGCTGACTTATTTAATTCCTCACTCTCCATATGTTAAGATCTTTCTCTCACTGTGCATCATCTCATGTTTCAAAAGCAGTTCCCTCGATATCTCTTACCTCTCGACAGAAGAACGGACGGAAGGATGGACAAAGCCGTTCTATAAGACTTGGGACAGTTATGCATAGCATAGTTTGGAAGTCTAAAAAATCTTCCAAGAACGATTGCGTATGTGTGTGTGTTGATCTTGCATCGTTTGGCCTAATCCTCGTTTCGCCTATGACATTTTTATGGCAGATGAATAATAAGATTTGTGTCCGCCATTTTAGGCAAAATAAGTATCCTCGTTTGGCCTAAAATGGCGGACTATAAAAAAAATTCGCGGAAGTAAGACTGGAGGTAAATTTCGAAAGATTATTCCTACTATATGCAGTACTGGGAAATACTTTATTTCTCCAAAACTAATTTGTAGTTCGAGCTTTAGGGAAAATGCTTCGACATTTGTGTTATGATTATTTTTCCTTTCCATTTTGAGAACATTAACATTCGATATGCCATTCATTTAAACTTAACGCCCTCACAGCATCTATAGTGGCTATATTTCAGATGAGAAAAAAAAAAGTTACGCATACTTTAATCCCTATTATTAATTTCGTTTAAAGGTGAATGTTTTAGTTTGCAGTTTGTTTCCAAATATCTGATATTGTCAAATGGTACTGCTAATAAGCATCCTAAAGGAAATATAGTTTGCATGAGTATTACGAAAATATGGATTTTATATTTCTGTTTCGTACTAATGTGGATGCAGAAGTTATATTATTGTAGGTTTTGCTGGTTTTTCAGAGGATTTCATTCCAATTTCAATGCTTTTTTAAAACTGTTAATCCATTATAAGAGATCCTATTGTGATTCTATATTATTTTAATTAATATGAAATTTGAAAACGTTTCGAGCTAGATCTGACAAGAGAGATCTAAATTAGCTCATAAAAATGGACAACTGTGATTGAAATGAGTGATTTGGATAAATCGATCTACTGGCAAGTTGATCTTTGCATAATTCCACAATCCAAATATCTCAGTCTGTTACTAGGGGTTGCGGTGGCTCAGTGGTAGAGCGTTCACCTCCGGTGCTTGGGGTCCCTGGTTCGATCCCGTGGACTTTGTGGTGGACAGACAACGTGGTCGTGGGTTTTCTCGGGGTACTCCCACTTTCTTCATTCCACTATTTCACTCATCTCTCATCATTACCATCCCCTTTAGCCTAACCGGCATAATCGTGGGACGTAAAACTTAAAGATATCAATGTGTTACTAACAAAGAAAAAATAAAAATACATTTGAATTCTAAGTAATTATTAGCAAATAGCTATTAAAAATCTGTTAAGGAAATAAAATTGTATAAACAAAAAATATATATAAGTATTCCTAGACATTCCCTTCAAATATCGTGGACAGGCATTCGCACAATCACAGATAAGGATTTGTTTACAATTTCCAGTTTTGGCCAATCAGAAGCAAGTACTTGTTTATATCTTTCAGGCGTGTCTATCATGTACTCAAGTAACTGTCCATTTACTTTTCTATAAATAATCCTTACATTTACGTTTAAATCTTAATTACTGTTCTTAGGATCTATGAAAAAGATTCGTTATAATTGTTATTGTATAATTGTTATTTAAAATAATATTAAGTTTTAAAAGCAATAGTATCAATTACTGATGATACTATTATTTATTTTCTTATTTGGATGCATGTTTAAATGAATCCCAAGGTGAAGTCCGGGTAGGAAAATTTTTGTCCACAAGCTTTCACGTCGAAAATGACCTGAAATAAGGAGATGTTTCATTATCATTCAACTTTGTTCTGGGATACGCTATAGGGAAAATCAAAGATAGCAACCAGGGCCTAGAGTTGAACGGTATTCACCAGGTTATGGCATATGCTGATGAGTAAATTTAATAGGGGATGACAGGAGAACAATAGAAAGAAATGCAGAGATCTTACTAAACGCTTGCATGGGTTCAGAAATAAATGCAGAGAAATCTAAATACATGGAAGTGCGTCGGGACCGTAATACGGCAAATTATGTATACCTTAAAATATTAAATAATACTTTTGATAAAGTGGATAACTTCAAATATCTAGGATCAATATTAACAGAGGAAAAACATATTCACGGAGAAATTAAATGCCGATTAAAAGTAGGGAATTCGTGTTATTATTCAGTTCAAAATCTCTTCTTGTCGCGAATTCTGTCGAGGAATTTGAAGTTTAAAATATATAAATGGAGAATGGGGGAAACTTCATAATGAGGAACTACATAATTTATATGGTTTACCAAACATTGTTAGGGTCGTCAAATCTAGGAGGCTTAGGTGGGCAGGTCATGTAGCTAGAATGGAAGAACGTAGAAACGCTTTCAAAGTCTTGACTGGAAGACCAATCGGAAAACGACGATTAGGAAGACCTAGGCGCAGATGGGAGGACAATATTAAGATGGATCTCGCAGAGATAGGAATACAAAGTAGAAACTGGATCCTGTTGGCTAAGGATAGAGGTCGGTGAAAAGCTTTTGTGAACGCGGCATTGAACCTCCGGGTTCCATAAGCCATAGAGTTAGTTAGTTTCTTATTTGGATGCTATGTCGTATTGCATTTATTTAGAATGTTAGATGACTGAAATGCTAAGTTGTGTTTTACTTGTTTACTTTTAATGCAAACTTTATTTTTTAATTACTCATTTTACATAAAATTTTGGGAAATAAAAGTAACGTTCATTCTGAAAAAAAATAATAGATTTCTAATTTTCCTTTCAACATTTGTGAAAAATCACTATTGAAAATAAGCGTAATATTTTATTTTTTCTTTTGGTTTAAATCTCATTTTTATGCTCCAAGGCTAAGAGAAGCGGTGATAATGACAATGAACGAAACTGGTGGGGTGAAGAAAGTGGAAGAAAACGCATGAAGCCCAAGATAACCCTTACACAAAATTTGGAACATGCACTTGAACATGGTATTTCATTCGATTCAAACATATCTGCTATGTGTAATTATTTAGTCATATGAAGTTCCGTTATAGCTTTTTTTTTTGAAGCAAGTGAATTTTACATGATACTGGAATGTTTCGCAGTAAAGTATTTGCTCAAATCTTAGAAATTCGAACGCAGGAAATGACTACAAAGCTCTTCCACTACTTTTAACATTTGTATTTTTTATTGCAAAATGTTCTGAAGTACATTAAGGTCAGATGTGCAAGAACATGTCTGAAAGAAGCTCAAGATAAACAAGTATTCTTTATACTCTAGCAGTTTTTTGTACGCCTCTGCTTCATTTATAGTTTTGTCGTCCCAATACATTACAACTTGAATTTTTTCAAAGCACTTAATCAACTAGTTTTTTTTATTTGCATTGGTGAAATTATAACTTTTGAATTCAAATTTCACTCGTTTGACATATTACCGGAACGTCCATAGCATAAGTCTCTGATTAAGATTGCTACGTCTCGGAGATTATGTAAAAATTGAACAAATTTTAATGATACTAATTAAGGATAATCCGGATTTGAAGACACGCATGATACAAATCAAATTTAACTGGTGCGCATAATAGTGAATCTAACATCCTTATTGCATAGTAGTGATCTTTTTGTCTCCCGGTCGGACTCACTCTCTCTCTCATACAGATACACACACACATTATATATACGAACATGGTAAATACATAAAGGAGTTTTGCTAATCCTAACTGCTTGAAAATATTGACCGCGGGTTAATATAATATCAATATTAATAAAAAAAAAAATGCATTTCTTTCTAGGGAATTTTCTTCTGTAATTTCCCTCTACTTGAATTTCCGTGATTTTTTTATTGTCCGCCATTTTAGGCGTAACGAGGATTAGGCCAAACGAATATCCTTTTTTCGCCTAAAATGGCGGACTGAAATCTTATAATTTATCTGTCATAAAAGTGTCAGATAATTCGTTAAGCAAAACGAGTATTAGGCAAAACGTGGCGACACGGTGTGTGTTTGTGTCAGGACAGAATCCCAATCGGTCTTCTTCTTCTTCTTCTTCTTCTTAGTATTTGAAATATTCGAGCGATCTTAATCTTACTTTGCTTTTTAAAAAAGTTCGATTCATATTACAGAATGAACAACGTGCCTAAACTGCAACTGATAGGAACAAATTAACATAAAGACAATGGTACACGTATGGAAAGAAAGCAGATAACGCTTAAAATAGTCTAGTTTTGTGACTGTAATTTTGCAGTGTTTAAAACTGATACGGTAACTAGGTCTATTTTGTTTTGTCCGCAGAATGAAAAGAAAAAAAGTACTATGAAAAGGAAATAAAAAGGATAGGACAACCAATGAATAGTTGTGAATGACAACAAAACTTCAAGAATATTAGCATTAGTAAACATCATAACTCTTTGGTATTTAAGATGGATGTCTATTGAATTTCTTTTTTAAAAAAAAGTGATCCTTGGAGGTTCATCTCTGCATTTGACAGGACTTCACAGGGCATAATCTCGCGACCTTCGAACGTCCCACCAACACACAAAGAATAAATGAGCTATGCTCCGAAAACACTCACACAAAGTACTTGTGTGTAACCGAATTTCTATTCCTCACAGGTTTTCCTATTTTAGCATCCATATTTAAAAATTCCCCATTTTTCTACATTAGTTAATCACTTGTTGGATCTGTGTGCGTCTGTGACCTGACCTGTTCTCTCGCAGGTGGCAGTGACGGAAGGGGCTCGAGAGAAAATGAAGCCCCTTCTCCCGACCTCCTTGTAGATCGATCTTCATTCGTAACCAGTAGAAAGCAGAGGAGAAGGACGAAGTCTGTTCAATATATTCAACACCCACGCACCTTCGGGCACTTTAATCTGGTTGGCCAGTGTCGGCGAGTTCTGTGCAAAGTGTAGGCACTCGAACAGGTGCTTCTCTGGATCGCGTCACACAAGAACTACATTAAAGAGTGGAGATAACCTGATTTATCTCTAAATGAATTATCTACCAATCCCTTGCGTGCTTTACATTCAAATGAAAACTGATAAAGGTAATTATAACAGAAGATTATTTTTGGAATCAGCACTCTTTCGAAATCTAGTCAAAGACTCTTTGTGTTCGTTTTACGAAGAGAGATTTCTATATTTATGGTCAAAAGAGGATTTTTCCAATTTTCACTACCCTATGGATATTCTTAGGGCAGATTCGTTTCCACTGCTACATGTTCTCAAATGATAAAAGATACATTTGATATCGACAGAGGAATGAATCATTTTTCTGTGAATTTCTATAGCTCAAATTCCGTAAAACTTTTTATATACAAATAGATTAAATCTTTAGGTTTGATTCCCTGCAAAGGATTCTTTTTTTTTTTTTTTTTAAATCTTTTTTACGCAATATCATACAGGGAAATCTGAATTTGTTGGAATTAGAATTTTTAATATTGAATCAAATGTCAGAAAAAAAAACAATGTTGGAAGTCGATATCTTGATCTCTTCATCGTCTGTTATTACGTGTATAAACTAAAATGTACCCTTTCATAATAATAATAATAATAATAATAATAATAATAATAATAATAATAATAATAATAATAATAATAATAATAATAATAATAATAATAATAATAATAATAATATTTATGAATTCATTAAAATCAATCATAAGTAGAGACATTGCCGTGACCACAATGTTGTAAATTATGGACACATTAAATTATATTATTTCCGACAAAATGGATACTTTCAGGTGTCTAAAATCAACATTAACAGACCAAAAGAATATTCATGTACAAATTCAAGATCGATTGAAAGCAGGGAATTCGTATTATTATTCAATCCAAATTCTTTTTCTCACGAATTCTCTTTAAGAATTGAAGCCACGGAATATATAGAACGATAATTATGCCCGATGTGCCGTCCTCTGACAGGTCGCCTTGAAGAGACACCACACCGGTAGTAGTGATCGATTAAGCCTCTATTCAAACTTGAAGTATTAGAAATTATACTATTCCGATTTCGACATTGATCATCTCAGAACGAAAACGGAAGCAAATAGCGACATCCAACTTTTTGGATTCGATTCAGGGTTCGAGGACAAGTTACAACTAAACCTGAAATAACAACAGGAACTCATTTCCAAGTCGAGTTTAAATTCCTAGAATTACTTTGATACCATCTGAAGTAGAATCCCGCTTTTGACGGCAATTTTTCTGCGAAGCTGTTAAATTTCACACACCATAAGAGCAAATACTTGAGCACATTGACATCTCTTTGCTAAGCCCAGTGTTCACTCATGGACAATCTCGAGATAATATCAAACTACATTGTCAATAAAATTATTTAAATCAACACATTTTTGTCTATAACATGAAGTGCTTGAATAATTGCATAAATACGAGATGCTACATAAAGTCCGAGAATGTTATTGTAAAAATCAGAAAACTATACTTACGTCCTAATGTCCCCCGTCACCTTCAAAGTAGTACCCTCTACAGTGTATGCAACGATTCCAACGCTGTTCCCACTTCTGGGAGCACCCCTGGAAGTCTGCAGGATGAAAAGTGTTGCGATTCCACTCAGATATCTTCAATAGAGTCAAGACGTCGCCCTTTCAACGCAAGTTTCATCTTGGGGAACAGGTAGAAGTCGCACAGGGCAAGGTAAGGTGCAAGGCAAGGCACAGGGCAAGGCAAGGATGGTGAGAGACCGTTGCCATGTCGTTTCTGGCCAGGAATTCCCTCACAACGAGCGAGGTGTGAGCGGGCGCGTTGTGATGGTTCAACAACAGTTTTTTTTTCCGAGTTCTGGCCGTTTGCGCCGAACATCTTCCCTCAATCCCTTAAAAACCTCGCAGTAAAACTTCCCGTTGACATTCTCACCAGATGCAACCAACTCTCCTCGAATGTAAAAAAAAATATCAGCATCGACTTGATGTTGCTGCGAATTTGTCGAGCTTTTTTCGGCCTTAGAGAGGATGGCGTCTTCCATTGTGATGATTGCTGATTCGTTTCATGGTCATAACCATAGACCCAAGCTTCGTCACCTATAATGACTCTGGATAAGAAGTTTGAACACTCTCGAACTCTTTTTTGCAGTTCAGTGCACTTTTGAATCCTGAGTTGTTTTTCTTTTCGTCGACGTTGAGAAGGCGAGGAACAAACTTCGCTGCAATTCGTCTGATGTTCAGTTGATTGGATAGAATTCGTTGACATGTAGGCTACCGTACGACAATTGAAGTCTGTTACAAACCAGACGAATTGTCTGCCTTCTATCTTCGCAAATCACATAACCAACTTTCATGATCATTTTTGGTGTTGTGCATGTTGACGGTCGACCAGAATGTTTGTCATCTTCCATAGATTCGCTGCCTTCTTCGAAACGCTTGAACCACTGAAATGTTCTTTCTTGACTCAGTGTACTCTCACCAAATGCCTCTTTCAACAAGCGGTGAGTTTCGGCTGTAGTTTTCTTGAACTTCACACAGAACTTTATGCAAATCTGTTGCTGCTTAACGTCAGTCATTTGACAAATCGCAGAAGCACTCAAACACATCCTAACACGTACAACTACAATTCACAACTAAATGCGGCAAAGATGACGCAACTTTATGGTGCAGTAGCAAATACATATATCTCGAGACATCTAGCAGCGGAATGTCATACTGCTACTGGTTTGCAAGGTAAAAATATTGTCGGATATTTTGAGTAGCACCTTGTATTTGCTGGGAAAACTCAAAAATAAAGAAGGAGCAATAAATAAGTTTGTTAAACGTAAAAAAAATAGAGGTTTTAATTAGTAAAGATCTCAATGTGTAATGTACAGTGGGCTGAAAACTCGGCCGCAACTACTACTTAAACTTAATTAACGAATAATTTAGCTTGAATTTATTTTGGGGAAAGCAAGTAACACGTTTCTAACACTCCTTTTCACTTACAAATTAGACATTGCAGGTTTGCTCTGAAAAGACAAGAACACTGAAGTGGCTGTGGAGAGGCTCATTTATTCCCATGTTTCCTTTGACATTTAGTAGTTGATTTCTTCATAAAACAACATATATTTTCTTCATAATTCTTTAAAATCAACCTCTCACCTATAAAGAAATTTCGATCTGCTCTAAATATAATTATGTTATTGACTTATTTAAATGAACTCTCAGAAGTGAGTGACAACAGGTAGAGTCACAGACTTTCGTTTTGTACTTTCTGATATATGTTAGCTAATTTCATGTTTTTCACAAACGTGTAACTAAAGAAAATTGAAATGAGTGAGGCTTGTTTATTACACTACTTATTTCCCCTGTAATCAGTGATTGTTTCAGGAGGTTTCCCCCGGGAAGTGTTTGACTACACAAGGGGTGAAAGGAGTACTGTGAAAATATTGGTAACTCAGGTTGACTCCGATCAAACAAATGACTGTGGCCGGCCATATGGCACATTTTAGTCACTGAGCCGCGGTCAGCTTCTAACGCCGCATTTCTGACTTTCTCAGGCTATTACATATAAAGCTAAATACTGCCCACCATATAGTATATATACGTTCCATTAATAAAAATGAATGTAACGAAGTGATATTGTTTGTGATTAGATTGCTGCTGAACTGCTGAATATATTTATATGAACTTTTGAATATAATTAGTATGAATATACGAAAATCAAGCATGTTTTGTCCAGCGATAGATTTAAACAGCAGAGCACGAGAATTCACGAACGTAGCTACACAACGAGAGAAATGAGGAAACATATGTAACTTTTCGGTCGAACTGGACCATTTTGATTTCGATCGAGAAACTCATCATAATGGTAATCAGTTCATACACACCTCTCAAATATTTTCCATACATATTTCCCCCGTACGGAGGACAGAAGTTCATCTAGTCTCTATTAATAAAAATGAATTAAAAGAATATAATATTGTTTGTAACCGCATCATAGTCAAACGGCCGAACCAACTTATAAATTTTTGAATATAATAGATTTTACCTGGGTTACTATAATTCCGATTTGGTTAAAATACAAGGTGTGATCAAAAAGTATGGTGACTAGCAGCACAATGGCATCTATCGATATTGTATCCATTTCAACTAGTAAGCTCGGCAGCCTAAACGTTTGGTACAGCTGGTGTCAATAGCGGGAGGCAGAATCTGGAAAAGTCTCCAAAATAAGGAGTTGGTTCAACCCGAGAGAGTAAAAGCAACCGGTGGTCCTAAATCATCACGTCCACTATCCTGATCATTTGAGACCGCCGGTTGCTTGATACGAGCGGAAGTTTCCCGTACATCCCCCTCCCTCTCTACTGAAGCTATAAAATGAGCTTTTCGGAACCATCCTGAATATCAACTGTAAATGGATTTTAACTTTGTAAAAGACAGCTCTACTTATCACAAAATTTTGTGATCCTGAACACAGGAGGGTCGTTTCAAGTGACAGGAGATCTAAAAATGGTCATGAGAGTACAAGAGAGCTTAAGGAAGAAGGATGAGAACTGTTCTTCAAATATTGGGGAAAAATCAGCGTTTATTCCGGAAACAAAACCTTTATTGACTGACATGGGCTGAAATTCAGTGGTGCCATTCGGAGCACCTGCATTCGATCCAGAGCGCACTTGCCTTCAAACTTACCTCGCTGTGCGGCTACTTCTGGAAGTAAACCTAACAATATTGGTACCATTAGAAATATACTTTAATGCTCTACAAATTTAATTAGGGATGTTTTTACCATACCTCAACTCATTGGGGAGATACAGAGCAAAAAGGAAAATATTAAGGACAAAATATGGCAGTTTTTAATGTTTATGTTAAATTTTCCGAAAAACCGTTGGGTCTATCCAAAGCACGAATAGACAAAATTCTAAAGCACATCTTACAGATAAAACCGGGAAAGGAGATTCATTTATATCTTGATTAGTTTCGGAGATATGGCTCTTTATTAGAAACGCTCATTTTTTATCTTCAGTAGAGGGGGAGGGGGTGTACGGAGGAACTTCCGCTCGTATCAAGCGACCGGTGGACTAGAAATGATCAGGATAGTGGACTTGATTTAGGACCATCGGTTGCTTTTACTCTGTCCGGTTGAACGAAACCTAATAACCAGGCGTTCTGCCTCCCGACTACGAGTTTGAACGTGCTTTGACATGTTAATTGGCTTTCAGAGGCAGAAGAGTGAGGACGTGTTAAGAGTGTCTGTCGCGTGTCAACATTAAGTTTTGTTCTAAACTGCAAAAAAGTAACAATGAAGCTCACGAAATATCAAAATCAGTGTATGGCAATGAAGCGATGGCATTAAAGGCTATTTACAATTAGTATGAGTGATTCAAAAGTGGCAAGGAATCGGCTGATAATGAGCAGCGATCGAGACACCCTTTGACATCATAAACAAATGAAAGTATGCAAAGAGTATCACAATGATGTGCTCAAATTGAAAACTGTTGGGCGTGATAACTTGTACCGAAATCATGGCGATCCATCCTCTCATGGTTCGCCCTTTTAAAACTGAAACATGGCGTAAACTATGAGCGCTAGTTTATTGTACTTGATTTTTCATTGACCGTGATTTTATTTTTTATATCGGACTTTCGAAGAATAAATAAGAGATCACGCCTTCAGTTTTCAAATAAAGGAAGAAGAAAGAAGAAGAAAGGGAAAATGAAAGAAGAGAAGAGGAAAAGAGGAAAAGGAATAGGGAAGGAAAATGAAGAGAGAGAAATACGGAATGATTACGGAAAAACAATAAAAGGTTATATTAATTGTTGAAAAATAACCAAGTTTAATGAACTACTGACAGAGAATTCAATTTGAAGTGATTTAGAGTAGACACATGTTCCCACATACAACCCAGACCTGGGTCCATGTAACTACACAAGAGAGAGTTATCCGAACCCAGCCCCGGTGATGAGAAAATTTAATTAAATTAGTTGTTAATTATTTTGTAATGCCAATAATCCAACTAATATTTAGCATTCGTTGATCACAGTTGAGATAGTTTGCACATGTGAGCTATTCAGGGAAAAAAATATATGATATCAATATTTATTTAATTTAATAACTGTCTTTTCTTTTATAGATGAAAATTCTGGACATTTGATGAGATCGTCGTTTATTTTAGTATATCGTATCAATTTGGTTGATCGAGTTATCTTATTGGCTTAACTGTTTCTCAGAGCCGATTTAACTTTGATTGAAGGTTAGATTGTATGATATACAAAACAAATTAACATACATAAATCACCTTATACGACTATGATTGTTTTAAATACTACAAATTAGTCTTAAATTCTAAACTTAACACTAAATAAGATTCCCACTCACACTCATACAGGGCAGTGATATAGTCAAAGGAAAAAAAAACAACTACAGTGGGTTATACATTTATTAATATCTATTATGAAACATTATGCAACATGCACTATCTACACATATATTAGTACATCAACATTACGATTAATATATAAAATAAAACATACGTCGTCATACTAACGCATTCTACATATACATATGTATATCTGACAAAAGAAAGAGAAAAACAAAAAAAATAGGTTTGTTTATTTAATGTACAATTAGATCACATCACATATTTAACCTACTTCACATACATAGTTTGAATCGTTGATTGAGAAAGAAAAAATTATCAATGAAAACAAAAGAAACTTTGGATTTTAGATAAAGGTGAGTCCTTTCTCATTCGATCACTTTATATGAATTTTAAATTTGAAGTTTTATTGGAATATCATGAGTCCATTTCTCATTTGATGAAATGCTTACATTCCACAATTTAAGTGTTTACTAATTCCACTAAGACCACAGGTAACTACTACCATTTTGGGTATCGTTCAATAATTTTATCCCCGTATTATACACTAATTATGTAGTCTCTGGGTGCTCACTTTAACACCCTCGGTAAATAAACATATATATATATATATATACAGAGAAAAATCCGTTCTCCGGACAGCGGTATATTGTACAAATATACGGTATCCTCTTGCTTACTGTAGAAATCAGTGCGGAGCATACGTTATCCGTATACTACATAGGCACTGCCCTTAGATGTTACATCATGCCGTTGCAGGATGTCTGGCATCTAACAGTTTCCCGTATATCACATGCATATACTTATGTTACCTTCGTCAGCTATATGTTATATACGTCCATTTGTATGTGAGATCCTGACCGTCTACATTGTTTCATGCAGAAAGTACGTATAGATGAAACACTTATAGAGAAAGTATTATAAAACATGCGTTTTCAGTTATACATCTGCTGTACGTTAAGTCCAAAAACTATAGGAATTACGCATGTTACCTATCTTTTTAAGTACGCCACCTACAATTTTTTCTCAGTGTATATATATAGTTCGAGACTTTCCACTCTACGAGGAATACGTATCAATATATTTTCTTTACTATAGCCATATTCGTCATATTCAGTCATATTCAGTCATACACCATCATAGTTATGGTTATCGCATAGTCGATATGGTATGTGTGAACACACATATTTTCACTCCGAGTCCAAGGAAGAATTCACTTTATTTTATTTATTCGATGAAGAGAACATAAGAACTTCACTGATCTTGCTTGGAGGATAGCGGGACAGATAAAAGATTTCAAATATGGATATATAATGTTATTTGATTTACAACGAATTTTCTTATGAATGATGTCACAGGAATAGGGGATAGCCTGTCTTCAGTTAAACTGACATGCCATTTATAATAACAACCACCAGTTTACTTACTGAGATTAAATTATTCAAGCAGAATCATGCACAGAAAATGGCGGTATTCTTACTACTACTGCATGTCGGATCTTTGTTACTATGGCAACCAACTAATATCCGGGGTTAGGCACGACATTATATATATATATATATATATATATATATATATATATATATATATATATATATATATATATATATATATATATATATATATATTATTTACTTAATTCATCAACAAATATTAAATTACTTTTACACTATAATCATCCGTCGTTCATAATTAATAATTCATCATACATACTCTAATATATATATATATATATATATATATATATATATATATATATATATATATATAAAATAACAGACAAATTCTGACCAAAGCATATATTAACTAATAAATAAAAGCGTTAAAGTTTCGGCAAATTAACTTTGCCTTCATCAGACACATTACCTATATTCAATATTGAATAAATTTATTATATATATTCAATAAACATTCATTAAATATTCATATTCTCTGTAATATCCACAACCCCGATCAATAAACTTTTCTTCGGATGCATTACATTTTACATTACATTCATTTTACATTAATGAAAGAAAAAAGAAAATCCGATACCAAATATAAATGTTTTAATAAATACCCGTGTATACACAATATTAAAGAATAGGATATACTTTTCAGAAATAAAATATTATTGATTATTTCCGGCAGGCATGTGAGTACAATATATATATATTTAAATGGTAACAAATCTACATTGATATACTAAGTTCTTTCGGGCCCTAATTATTACTATGTGAATATCTATTTTAGTTAGCTGAAAACAGGTATCGAGATGATCCATCTTTTAGTATGAAATAAAAAAATTGAGACAAGGCTGGAGAAAACAGAGGAAAAATAATTTAAAAGTACAAAAGAACCATAGACGCTTCTGTGGCAGGTCAAATCACGATGAAACCCAGTCTCTTGTTACGATGTATTAGTGAATTACCTCCACGAATTACGTCTTACGATAGATCAGTTTTTAGATTTGAAATGTAAACATATACTAGGTAATGAAAAATTATAAGGTTCAAACTTTGGGGGGGAAGGTTGAAATTAAAAAAAAACTTTTAGAGAAGGAGTAGAAGAAAGAATAAGTAAAAAAGAGGAGACAGAACACTACAACTATGAAAGATAAGTGGTCGAACTTACGTATACAACATACTATAACCAAATATTTTCTTTTATGCCAAAAGAGGTTCGGCTTACCAAATAAATAGCCGAAAAAGAAATATCTTCAACAACGAGACGAGTCTGTGCCCTCAATGGGATTTTCGGAAAGACAAAGGCTTTAGGGAAATCCCACCACTCACCGTATCCGGTCAACGCCATTGAAGACCCCGAAATCACCGGAAGGTTGGTGTAGCCTCTAATTTAGAATTTTAAAAATAAAAAATCATCCGACCCCTTAGAAGTTTAAAAGGTTCAAGGACAGAGCGGAAAGTAAAGTGAACTACGATAAGAATAGGAAAACCTAATTAGGGATTTGCCAAAATTAAAAAAAACAAATAAATCTAATTTTGTACTGCCGATTTTAACAGCCAAATAACGCCAGTGGCTACCAATCCGCAAGAGTGCCAGTCTTGAGGTGTCTATCAAATTTCACAACTACTTAATTTAAAACTAAAAGAGAATGAAAGTGTGTGGCGGGAAAATTGACACCTGGGTACGGTATATCAAAAGTCTACTCTATATTTTTTATCTAATTTCTTATTACCATCCAAATTATTTCGGCCTTGAGCAATATAAACAATAGTAAAATAGGCTTGTTGAGTGACGCGAAGAAAAACAAACTAAATTACAGTGTTAAACTGAACCAAAATGCAGGGATTTCATCAAACTAAGTTTTCAGCTGGTCAATAAATTCCATGAATGTTCTAAAAAATGTTTTGTAATTCAACCATACTGAATAATAGTATTTACAATGTCAGACCAAATTTTCAATGTTGTATGTCAATGTAAACAAATCTTCCCCCAAACTGTGAAGTAGAAAGGTAGCCTTCTGTATTTGCACAAACCTCTTCATACAGGACTCGGGTGTGAAAATCAATACCCGAAATAATCATAATAATACTAATAATCCCACATTACGTCACATATATCTCTCGAAGTGCCTTCTTATTCATAAATATTTACTTCACTATAATCAATAATCATATTTATCATTCATATTCATATATACTCATAACTAATATGTCGTCGATTTACTAATAGGCACCCTATACTTCATATTACTGACTGTTTGAGACAGTCACATTCATTTAATATACTTATATTCAACTAAAATTCAATAAAATCGTAGTATCGATCAACACACGGAAACCATCAAGACCATTTAGCTTCATAACCTAATACATTTCCACTCACAGCCAGGAAAATTACATGTTTACACAGTTAAGAAAGAGAAATTATCAAAACTGGTTCTCTATTTAATGCAATTTGTTTAAACTACAACAATGAACTTTTATTCTGCGGTTGCGAATAAAAATAAAATTAATGTTATGGTTTGAGTTGAAACACGAGTTTATATGGCTGAAATACTATTTAAGGAAATAAGTGAAGTTTATTAACGTTAATATTTCAGTTGTTTGATTAAATAGAACGTCAAGATTTTCATTAATGTTGTATCAAGGATCAATATAGCCACCAAATGGTTTATCTAAGCCAGAAACGGTATAGAATTTTAAATAATAACTAATTTACCATGAATGTCGATGAACCTATTTCACTAATGAAGTACGAAATTTGGTCACAACGGCGCTGTACTCCCATGCGAATTCTCCTTGTACTCAGTCTATTAATTCGCTGCTAAAATTACTGAAGTACTTTGACATTCATGTCCACGAACTATAATGGAAAATTTGGTAATGAACAACACACTGTCCAGTCCTGCACACTCATATCCCATACTCATCAACATACTACAATTAACTACCATTCACATCACTACACAATTACACCTACTAATACATATAACTCGACACATGCTACTTAAAATTAAATACACACCAAAACCACAAATAAATCATCACTAAACCGGCTCTCAATTCAAAGAATAAACTGATCTAGGACCTGGTGGCCCTACTTATAATCACTACATCTTTACCAAAACAAAACAGATGATTTGGAGATCCCCTTCCTGAAGGGAAGAGGTCTCCCAAAAACTGGTGATTCAACCCATTTTTTGGAGGGAAACAGTATTCATTCTAGAAATCTGAGCGGGAGCCTCTATCTAAATTTACTCAAACATAATCACTGAAATTACCCTAACAACATAAAATACTAGAGATACCGCCATGTTATAAATAATACAAATTACACTAACTACACATATGAACCTACTTTAGGACAGGCTATTAATTGAATCTGGGGAAGAATTTAGAAGGAAACTTTGAAATAAAATGAACTGTACACTATTTCTCACTAATTCCAATTCCTGTCCTGTCCTGCTATTGCTTTCGAAACATGGCAGGCCACTAATCCACCGTTTAGTAGTGATATCCAAAAATACTGTTCTGATTACTGATTAATTAATTCATTTGCTTCTCTCGATGAACTATACTGTTTTAACTATATAAATAATATCATTTTACCTTCACTCAGCCACAAAATCCAGATAAAACTTAACGTTTGACGATCGGCTATAACAGTTTGACTTATCACCACAGACTCCGATGCCAAAGTACGCAATCAACCTCTTCATTACCCATAATCCCCAAATAAAATTGTACCAATCAAAGCAAGGAACTTGGTGTTGAGAAAATAAACCGAATAAATATTTACTAAAATTCTAAATATAACTGAATTTTAACATAATTAAAGTATATCAAACTAAGTGGAAGGGAATTTAAAATATTCTTTTAAATTCAGATTAGTGTTTAAAGCCAAAAATTTTACCCAATGGCGGATATATAATTTCAACTAGGAGTGAAACGGTACTACCCATAATTCTTTGTAATAAATGCGTTTGCTTCTAAAACTATCATATACTAATGTAAAATAAAAGTAATTTTCCCTCAAAATATAATTTCTACCGATTTGTAGTTTAAATAAACACTAATTTGGAGAATAAAAATAATCAAATAACTAAAACATACCGACCAAAAAGTATAAAAAATATTTTAGCGAGGTATACTCGGGGTAAAAAGTGCGTTCCCTCCCAACAAAAATTCTGTACTATCAGTGCTGTGACGGTATGTCACAAAATAAGTGAATGACTATTCTAGAGCTTTCCAAATGGATTAAACATCTCGTATGAGTCCGTAAAAAGCATTTTAATAATTTAGCAAACGACTTCCCTTTTCACGAAGAAAATACGGCGTGCCACACCTTGCTTTTGATTCCCGAGCCTTCGGACGAAAAAGTATCCTTGTCTGTCCATATTCGCTGTGCTCTCCAGATATAGCACCAGATAATGCTGTCTCTGGCTCTTTCCAAAAATTAAAACCGTTCGTAAAGAAAAAGGTTTTCACACCATTCCTGACATTGAGAGGGCCACGACAGAGCAATTGAATGTCCTTTGAAAAGAAGCCTTCCAGAAGTGCTTGCAGTTACGGATACAATGTTAGGATAAGTGCATTGCTAGTAAAGGACAGCACTTTGAAGGAGATTAAATGAAATTCAATGTAAGCTTATTACTTTGATTCTAATACATCTCGTACACACAATAACGGGTTGGTAGAGACTTAAAATTTATGCCAAAATCAGAATATTTCACGGCCAAACTATGAATCATTAATAACACACTAGTTTATAAGGTTTATGCCACTTGGCTGAAAATAGGCGGAAGCAAGTCAATTCTATATGCTATTGACAAATGTAGACATAAAAATGTTCCATCTCTCTTCATTTTATAGCAAATTATTATTAAAACCCATTTCATGCTGAGTTAGTTACTATGAAAAGCAAGCTTTTCTCAAATTTGCCTGTCTCTGCTCTGTACTAAACGAACAAAACGGCTGTCATATTCCGCAGACATGAAGTAAACATATGATAGTATGTGTCTCGCATGTTTGTGGAGATTTGAAGGCAATTGCTATATTACTAGGATGAAAGGAATAATTTGAAATGTGCAGTTGTGTTCTTTGCTTCTGGAATGTAGAGCAATTGGGTTCTATTACACGGTGAAAGACTAGCTCTGAAAGAGTATACACAGGGCATCACAATGTTAAATATGTCCCTTTAGTAAATTCATACAGAGCACTGATTGCTACTTATTCTACATGAAAAATTAAGCCTAATTAAAAAAAAGTCTTCAGAGGCACGAGAACTCTGTTGAAAATTCGTCTTGTAAGTTCTCACCTCGACTTTTTCCCGAGATTTTAGGGGTTCTGGGCGGCGAGCAAAAACAAAAGTTCTATCATGATATTTAGAAAATGGAGCAGGTGTTTCAATGTGCATAGAAATCTCATGTAAGGAGCAAATACTGCTGATTTTCAATTAGAAGGTTGAGTCATATGTCTTGAAATATTTCGCGGGCCACACAGCAGGAACGTGCATACGTCGTGATCAACAGTAAGTACAAGGTCAACGTGGTCAGAAAGGTACTGTGGCAACCGGAATATTTAACACGGATGTCGTTACTCCGTCAGTATCTTCAGTCAGTTTTTAGTGTCAGTAATGATTAGTGTTGAACAAAGCCAAAAAATATCCTGCATTGGTAAGTTGAAAGCGTGTCTTCGTGTAACAGGTTATCGAAAAAAAAAAAACTCGGTTCGAAAACACAAGAAAATATGCTTGAACTCGATGGTATCGTATTGATCCCACACCCGGCGCATGATTCTGACCCTTCGGATTACTACCTGTTTCGCTCCATGGCGCACTTCCTGAAATCACGATACTTTAGCAGCATCAGTGGATGGAAACAGTAGTGATTGACTTCTTTGTTTCTAAGGACAAGAAGTGGGTGGTATCGACGTGGTATTGAGGAACAGGTAGGAACATAGTTGCAAAGAGTCCAACACATGGGGTTGTAGTTTAAATGTTGACCTGCTTTCATTGCAATGTAATAAATACAGGTATTTTATGCCAGAAAATTGCGGTAACTTATGACTCAATCTAGTAGATAAAGTAAAATGCATTACGAGAAGAAGAGAGACTGCAATTATTAAAAATATGTTTCTTCTATAATACTTTTTATATTAGCTGCATATGATTTTTGAAAACAATTTGGCTTAATGTATTATTAATAAATAAAATTGAAATATTGATCAAAATTGTAATATAGAACATTTTTTATTTTGCATATTAGAACAGTGTTAGTAACTATCAATAGAGAAATTTATTGAGTTGTGTTCAAGTCAAACACTTGTTTTCTTGAAAGCGACATTAGTTTATTACGTTGGGTTTCTTATCTTAAAAATGAAAGCATTTTCTAATTAGATTCCATAGTTCCATTAGTGGCTTCATTAAAATTTTGTATCGACAAAATTGATTAACTTATAGCTTTCATTGGAACCGAACTCGCTTGTCGCGAAAGAAAGTCAAGAAATTTTTTATTGTGATTTCCGTTTTCAGGTAGGACCAATTTAGCTACAATGACCTACTTTGGTCCATGTGGCACACAAAATGTTTAAATTCGTTGACTATTGCTATCACGTTATCTATAAAAGTATTGAGTCTTTGGAGGTCATAATTCAGAATATAATTTGAACACAACACTACCCTCACATGCATCATATTGTTCGATGATCTGCAATTGTTTCGAGAACACCATAATCTTGTAGCTGTAGAACAGCGGGGGTCTCTGGTCAAAAATTGTGACACGTGGTAATCACAGGCTTCTTTTGAAACTAACTTAACACTTTAAGGAGTTCTGCAGAGACAGAAGCAAATCAAGTCTGATGGTGCCAAGTTTGAGATATGCGATAATTGTATTAAATTATTTCAGCTGAGTTCTTTCAATTTCTGACAGTCGTTAGAGATGTATGCTGTCCGGCGTTGTCAGTATGGTATACAATCCTTTATTTTGACTTGTTCTGGCCGTTTCTTTTGAATTGTTAAGTGCACTCGTCCTAATTAGCAACAGTATATGTCGTTCTATCCGGCGGCAGCAGCTTAGGATGAACGATGCCCTTCCTAGTCCCACCAAACGCACAGCATAAGCTTCTCGGGCGTTAGAAGGACCCTTGCCACCAACTATGAAACGTGTCCTCACTTCTACCACGACCTTTTTTGTACTTTGTTTCAGTAGATCCATTTTTAATCATCCGTGATCAACCGCTTCAGTTCGTTACGTTTTAGTACAGACTTGCAGATTTGAATTCGATCTAGTAACTATTTTTGAGTCAGATCATGTGACACCAAAAAGTCGAACTTCTTTTCATAGTCAACTTTATCCAAACAATGAATGTTCAAATCCTTGGTGGTGTCATGACTTCTTACATGTTGACATTGCTCAACGTTTGTAAGAACATCAGCTAATTTTACTATGATTGGTCGCCCACTGTTAGGAGTAGCTTGGACATTGTAGTTTCTAGAGCGATAGCGACTGAATCATCTTTTCACTGTTGTCTTACGGAAAGGGCATAAATAGAGAACATTTAATTGAATCGGTGAGTGGAAAAACACTACTAGTCCACAAAATGCATTTTGAGATATTTGAAGAAAGAACTTTCGTTTGTTAATGCCACAAATGTACAGTCGATATTATAGCATTCTGCTATAACGTGCGAGGTCTTGCAAATTGTACTGCTCTTCATTACAACTTGTAGTTCTACATCTTTAGTGTTCTTTTTGCCTTTACCTCAAAATGACTTATTGTGGAGTCAAACTGTTTTCCCACTCGACGATTCAATTTTAACATTGAGTTACGTATTTCCAAAAAGTTCTTTTTTTAAAAAAAAAATGGATATGCACAACCAGAATTCTAAATACACGTAAATTCATATGAATAAATGCATAATACATATTAATGGGCATGGAAAAAGTACACATTACGGGGCCAATCTTGTGTAGAATATAGCCCCCCATATATCATTCCCTCTTTCTCGAAAACTATCAGGGTTCAAACAAAACTTTTTTCGGTACAAACGGTACGAACGATTTGCTCTCGAATGGAGTATTTCAATTTTTTGTGCTGTGATACGGGGGATATCTTGGCGCCAAGATAGCCACCCCAGTTGACCTCTCAAGTAATTATATAAGGAAAATGGTACAAACGAAAATATTTTCGGTACAAACGGTACAAACGTAGTACAAACGAATGACCTAGTCATTGTTTCAACTTTCTAAAGTCGGAGGGCTATCTTGCCATACGTCAAATTTCTTCACAGAGCTTCGCAGCAGTTTCACCTTTGTTAAAATAAAATTGTAAAATGTAGTACAGTCTTGTGGAAGGTTCATTCACGACGCTATGCCTTACATCTGATCATAAGCATTCCAAACACATTGCACACATCTACTAACTTCAACTGTTAGCTGCCAAACGATGCTAGGCCTCACCTAGTCTGACTCGTATAACTTGAGAGTAGGAACCATCTCGTACGAGAAAGAATAAATATCTTATAGACGATCTAATATTACATCTTTCTCAGTGTTACATATCATAAAATATGTTTCATTGTCATTATTATAGGCTTTAAACATAACGCACACAATGGCACCGAAGAAACGAATGATAGACACAGCATCGCAGGAAGAGGAAATTACAAGAGAGCAAGAGAAACAGACTAACAGCAGACAACAGAGAAGAAACGACAGAGAAACATAATTCAAGCTTCGACGCGCAACGGAGAAAAGACAACACATTAGCGAGCACATAAGCGTAACGCATTGACAACACCAATACAGTTTCGCAATTACACCTTGATTGAAGTGCGTATCCTATGGCGGGGAGAATAATTGTTTTGCAAAGAATAACGGTTGCACCGTTTGAAAGAATATTTCAAACACTTGGGTTGAGCTGGATTTTTGCCAATCCATTTCCATTCCTAAGAGGAAAAGATTATTTATATTGTGAATGGATGAGGATATCAGACCCACAACGACTGACTGGCCATTGATTATGTACCACCAATCGACTATAACCACTAATGAACTGTAATGTGGAAAATGTCTAATTTGTTTCGTCATATGCTTGGTAATTAACGTGTGTGTATTATTTATTTACAATGATGATTCTTGAATTATCGATCGGTTATTGATAGACATCAATAGCCTACGACTAATTTGGTGCTCCTCGCTCTCGTTATTTTCCTTTTTCTTTGTTGTTGATTCTATGTGCTACCAAAGCGATAGCGAGTAATTTTTCTTTACAAGATCAGAGACCAACTGGATCAAGCAATGCTGACTAATGTTTTTCTCGTTTAGGTAATATGCTGTAAACGTCCCATGGACTACTGAATAATCTGGAATAGTGTATAGAGACCAAGCATTTCTCCTCAGTTAACGAAACTATCGTCTCTGCGTGCCTGGTTTAAAACCACAGTGGCTGTCTAACCAACCTGGATGAGACAAAGGGAAGTTAGTAAGGATATGTGAATAAATGCGTGTCGTTAGTGGTTCCAGAGTTAAACGTCCCCCAGCGGATCACACGATCCTTACAAGAGACATCACCCTATTGTCCGGCTCCGATTTCGATTATTTGTTTTTCGCTCATAGAGGACATGTATGTATTATTTGTTATGACAGAAATTTTTGCCATGGTGCATGTTTTCTATTTTTCTATAATTTTTAAGAGTTGTGATGTGGTTATTAGAGATCCCTTACTACCCTTTGTAAATAATAGCGTGAGGGGGGTGCACCAAGGACACTTCCGTAAGTACAAAAACATTCGAAGTTAGAGGTGAAAGTGACAACATAGTAAGGGAAAAGGTGATAATTTTAATATATATGTTCAAAATGTAAGAGGAATTCGTACCAAGCTAAAAGTACTGACTGAAAATGTATTAAGTAACAACTATCAGGCAATTGCATTAACTGAATCTTGGCTTACTGACAGTCACAATGACTCTGAACTATTTGATTCGCGGTATGTCGTAGTAAGAGCTGACAGAAATAGTATTACTTCTGGTAAAAAAATTGGGTGGGGGTGTTGTATTAGCAGTAAATAAAAAATATCGAGTACAGAAAATTCCTCCCCCAAACATTTCTAGTGTGGACTGTATTACAGTAAAAGTTTTTGTAGATACGGTTACTTGTATATATATATATGTCTTGTGTATATTGCACCTGGGTCAAATCAATCAACATATAGAGAATATTTTGAATACATATTTAGCGTACTACAACCAGGGAGTAACATTCTTCTGACAGGCGATTATAATCTCTCACAGGTCACGGGAACTGATTTTAATTTCTTAGCATCTACTGGAACCTGTCAAGAATTATTTCATTTAATGAATTTTTATAATTTACGAACTCTCAATAATATTAAAAACTCATACGGCAAAACGCTTGACTTAATACTCTCAAACCTTACTAGCGTAGAGGTCATACACGAACACCCTCCCCTTGTATCCGAGGATGCCTACCATCTAGCCCTACTAATCGAATATAAATATATTAACTTTAGAAATGCTAAATGTACAACGAAAAGCGAAGTAAGAGATTATAATTTTTTTAAAGCTGACTTTGATAAACTGTACCGCGAAATATCACAAACAAATTGGGAACCTATCACAGATAGTTTGACTGTGGACGGCTCTGTGGATTGTTTCTATAATATACTCTATTCTATTTTTGACCGGTGCATTCCGAAAAAAAGAGCTAAATTCAATTATCCTATTTGGTTTTCAAGTGACATAATTAGATTAATTAAGAGCAAATCATATCACCATAAGAAATGGAAGCAGGGTCCTTGTGACACACTGTATCACTACAACAAATTTAAAGAATTGAGAGCTCTTTCTTAAAAAGAAATTTCCAAGGCATACAATGCATACTTAAACAACTGTGAGGCCAATATTATAAGCAATCCTAAGACTTTCTGGACGTATGTTAAGAATAAAAAGAGTAATTCGGGAAGTAATTTGTTTCACTATAACGATCAAACTTTGAGTGACGATGCTGCTATTGCAAAAGGATTTATGGCAAATTTTCAAGTAGCACACAACTAATCAAGTTATAATCTTATTCCTATGGAGCAATACAATAATTCGGAAATTCTGGATAAATTAAATATTAACTTTATAGACATCGAAGATGTTCAGAATGCTATTAAAAAACTTAAGACACGGTCATCTTGTGGGCCGGATAAAATACCACCGTATATCATTAAAGGCTGCTCAGAAATACTGAAACATCCCCTACAGGCTATTTTTAACAAGTCAATAGCTTCTTCTACGTTTCCTATGAAATGGAAGATTGGTGACGTCTGTCCCATTCCCAAGACAGGTTGTCCTACTGACCAAATAAAAAATTATCGACCGGTAACACTGCTATCTGCCCCATCTAAGGTATTTGAAATTATTATATATGAAAAAATTTACTCACATGTACGGTCAGTAATATCTCCCTTTCAACATGGTTTCATGCCAAAGAGGTCAACTGTAACTAATCTCTCAGAACTTACACATTTTATAGCTAATCAAGTTGATAAAAAGGAACAAGTAGATGTAATTTATATAGATTTCTCCAAGGCGTTCGACGTAATTAATCACGGTATACTTCTAAGCAAACTTGTGACATTCAATTTTTCACGAAACCTTCAACAATTTATAGCGTCCTATCTTTGCCAACGCAAACATCGCGTTCGATACAAAAATATTCTAACTGAGGAATATGTCGTAGACTCTGGTGTGCCTCAGGGATCGAACTTAGAACCTCTATTATTTATATTATTTGTTAATGATTTACCACCTGTAATAACATCCTCCCACAAACTATTGTTTGCTGACGATTTAAAAATCTATCGTAGTATCTGCACGGAGTTAGACGCTATTTCTTTGCAAAGCGACATAAATTCTATTTTCCAATGGTGTTAGTCAAACAAATTGCTGTTAAATATTAAAAAATGTAAAGTAGTATCATACACCAGGAAAATGAACTATGTCCGCAATGTATACTATTAATCAAACACCAATTGAAAGAGTGGATTATATAACTGATCTTGGAGTCACTGCAGTCAAACCTATCATTTGATATTCATGTCAACAGATTAGTTGGTGAGGCCTTTAGGAACCTTGGCTTTGTGATGAGATTAGGAAGTGATTTTTCTAACACCGATGTCCTCAAAACATTATACATTGCCTATGTAAGGTCTAAGGTGGAATATGCAGCGATAATATGGGGTTCTGATAGTAAGAAATATACAAGTAAAATCGAAAACATTCAAAATAAATTTGTGCGCTTTTTAACATATAAAGAAACAGGGATATATCCGAAATTTGAGAAGTATGAAGATCTTCAAAGCAAATATTCATTACAATCACTTGAAAGCAGGAGGACTCACTTCATTTTATCTTTCTTACATAAAATAATACATAGTACAGTAGATTCAGAATATTTACTATCAGAAATCAAACTTCACGTCCCACATAGAGCAACCAGACCCCATAATAGCATATTCCATCTCTCAGCGCAATGGACTTCTGCATTGGATGTATCGCCTCTCAGAAAAATGTGTTTATTGTATAATAAGATGTCAGAAAAGCACCCAGAGATAGACATTTTTAGCTATAGACAGAATTTTACTCTAAATAAATAAGGTGTAGATCATGTTATATGTATTTTAAAGTATTTTGCTATCGTATTATTTTGTTATCATATGTGTATTTAAAATTATATTATCATGATGGAAAACTGTAATTAGGCATCCGCCTGTTGTTTTCTGAAATAAATAAATAAATAAATGGAATGTTAATGAAGAAAACAACTACGTAAATACATATAAGGCCTAGGGGGAGGTCGTATGGTAGGTATGACCTTGACGGCAACCATCTTAAAATCCGTTATTTTGAATTAAAGTCAGTTGGAATCTTAAAACATGCGGTGAAAATTAGGAGTGTTGCCAATTTGAAAGATCGAATAATGGATGTTTGGTGCACATTAGAAGCAGTTCTAAATTCATACTAGTTAACTATAGAACAAAAATAAGCATACTATTGGCTTTTTGGGAAAATTTACTATTAAAATGAGGAGTCACATGCTATGGTTTTCATTTTTCAAAACTTCACTTTAATTAAAAATGGCGAATTTCAAGATGGCTGCCGTCAAGGTCATACCTACTATACGACTTCACCTAAGCCTTATATGTATCTACATGGTTGTTTTTCATTAACACTTCGTTTACAAAGGGTAGTAAGGGTCTTCTGCAGTAATCTCTAATAATTACATCACAACTCTTAAAAATTATAGAAAAATAGAAAACGTGCACCATGGCAAAAATTTCTGTCCTAACAAATAAAACATACAGTAAAACGTGTGAACTTGGCCACCTCTCTAAGTTGACCACCTGCTTATCTTGGCCTGGTTCGTCTTGAACCTGCATTTTCCCATAAGACATTCGTTACTTATTACTCTTAAGTTGGGCACCTGTGTATCTTGGAAGTTGGCTACATTGAAGCAACGTTTATCATTAAAGATAATGATAAATTTATCTGCGTATCTTGGCCACGCAAAATACCGTTTTGTAGTTTTTCTTAACTCTTTCATATTCCCATATGAGCGGCAGATGTTCTATGTTTGTAACTGAACACAAAGAAGCATAGATTCGCACGATTTGTTCTTGGAGGTCAATGGCCAGAACACTACCCTCATAAAGGGGTGGTGAAGGAAGATATGAATATGAAAAAGCACGTATAGAAATTCAGGGAATGGTTGTACTTATTTGTTTACACTGTCTGTTTTGGTAAAACCATTAGCTATATCAGCTTCTTTTATCAGTGGGAAGCTTTAGTAATTCTGGAAAATTCTCAAGGTTAAAGCTAACCATCTCAATTGCCAACTATTGGCACCTGACGGCTTGTCGAAAGGTAGCGGAGGTTTTGAGATGTGAATTCCCTTAAGATTTTCTCAAATCATATCTTGCTCCGAGGAAAACACTTGTAGCTCATTAACAAGAGGTAGTTAACTACAAAATTAGAATGTGGGTATGTGCCAAAAAGAGTAAAAGAAGTACTAGAACGTTTAGAATGAACCACCATGAATACATTTGTATAATAACTGATTTGCTATTTTTTCGAAAGGTATCTTGTGGTGGACAAACACCGTGTGCGTGTATTTCCTCGGGTTTATCCCGTTTCCTCCTACTTTCTTCTTTCCACCATTTGATTCATTTCTCATTATCACCGTCTCCTTTAGCCTATGCGGCATAATCGTGGGACGTAAAACTCAAAATTTCATTTCATTTTCATTTCGAAAGGAATCTACAGAAAATATTTGTCACTGTTCAAAAAAAAGTAATATAAACTGCACATAAATTGTTTAATTTATAATTTTGCTTTTCTTGTTTTCAATCTGAATAACACAGTGTGCTACAATATTAATTTCAATAAACTGCCTACATACGTTTCTATTTTATGGTTGTTTGTGCTATTGTGTTTTCAATCCGAATAACTGAGTGTACCAGACTAATTTTCAGGAAGGTAAAGGCACTTATATACTAGAAATGCAATGGATATACCCGATTGCAATGAAATGAGCTGAGCGAGCTTAAACTACGTAATCATGACTTTTCCCCCATGTTAAGTCTATGCAAGCGTTTTTCGGTGATTATTCCTCGATGGTACATCGGATTTTTGATTTCGACCTATGTTCTCACTCAGCACGACATACTCTATCAGCGTGCTAAGTTTGGTTCAGATCGGCCAAACGGTCTAGGAGGAAGCGTTTTTCTGTGATTATTCCTCGATGGTACATCGGATTTTTGATTTCGACCTACGTTGTCACTCAGCACGACATACTCTATCAGCGTGCTAAGTTTGGTTGAGATCGGCCAAACGGTCTAGGAGGAGTTCGCGGACAACCAAACGGCTAACCCGAGTATAAGAGCTTCGCTTCGCTCAGCTCAAAAACATACTGTAGTAATTTTTCTAGTACTGTATATTGTTATAATTACTCTATATACATTATTTAAAAGTAGCTATCGTGTCATTGCTTATTAAAAGTTTACAATCAAGTAATACTAGAAATCCTATTCTAAAAATACAGCAATCACACTTATTATCTGTAAGTTTGCCACTTTTCAATGGAACCGATGGTGGCCAACACAGACAGACTTCACTGTACATGTCCCCTATCAGCAAAAAAAAAAAAAAAATAAAATAAAATAAAAAAATAAAAAAAAAATAAAAATAAAAAAAATGTTAGCGGGACAATTGGGTGATGTCCCCTGTTAGCAGAAGCACTATAGAGCGTCTCATTCTTAGATTGCAGTACAGAGTAAATGGAGCGCGCTGTTGCCACATTTCTTCTGCTGTATGTTTTCTTCTGAAGAAAGAACAAGAAAGACAGAAAGGGTGACTGAGTCTGTAAATAAAGCCTTTTATTAAATTCATATATTTTCATCGCTTTTGCCATTCCATTCGCGCAAATTCATTTGGAACGTCGAATTGGAGGGTGTGAAACAATAATCTAATAATTGTGTGTAAGAAGTTTACTTGTTCGATGGTTTATAAATGGTTGCAAAAAAAAATGATGGAAGTAATATGAAATCGAAAGAACATATGAAACGAATAGAAAACATATGATAGAAATCAGGGGCGGATCCAGGGGGATCGATAGGGGCGATCGCCCCGCAGAAGAGGAAACTTTCTTATTTTATATATAAATAATAGACATCCTAGAGTTTGGAGTTCTTAAAAGTAGCTCTAGGTAGCAGTATTACAATCCACTGCCCCCCTCCCGGAAGTTCGTCCTGGATCCGTCCCTGACTGAAATAAATGACAAACTAAACAGTTTCACACAGAAATTTCCTGTAACAATTGTGCGGCAAACTAAGGAATAACAATGGGTAAAATACTGCCACTGCAGTTGGATAAGAGTGAAAACTGGAGTAGTGTGATAGTGATTGGTGATGAGAAAATATGACGTACGAAAACGCTCATTCATCAGTATTGCGAAAATATCCGCAAATCCAATGCCGTTTGTCAAACAAAAGTTACATCGTAAAGTACGTATACTGTGAAGGCGGCTGCTCCCCACATCAGATGGTTTAGATCCAATTTTATCCGCGGAACAACAGTATGATATTTAACAAATACCAGGAGGTCTAAATGAACCATCGCACTATAATAGAATGCATTTGTGAATATTAACGAAAGATTTGTACATATAAAATAAAAGGAGAAAAGACGCATTCTTGTTACCTTATACATCGTATAATGTAACATGGCCCGGAACTTTTGGGCAACCAGTATATATATGAATTTAATATTTATTAAAATTTTATTTTAATATATAATTAATCAATGACTCGATTTGAAGTAGATCGCAAAATTTGCGTTAAGTTCCTTGAACTAATGATTTTAGTATATTTAGAGGGAAATATATGGTAATATATTTACATTGAACAATTATTTGTATATTTAGCTAAAATATATTATTATTTTAGGAAATAAGGTAATATCTGGTCGTTTTTAATCCTTTCCAGTCAATTTTCATTCATATTTTTGGCTTAGGGGATCTTCAAAAGAATTCAAAATTTTTATTTCAAAAATCTTCTTTAAAATTTTTCATTTGTAAAGTCAGCCATAGTAGCTTCTTGAAGCATCCCTTTGTTTAATCTAAATTATCTGTGATTGGATCTTCCGCAATCACAGGTGTGGTTGAGATTTTTCGGCTTCTTTGATCTTGAGAGATAAACCTATCATCGTATAGTTACGTCACAATGAACCTCCAATTAGGGATCGTCTTCCCATTGTCTTTGTCTTTTACCAGAAGCGGTGTTAAGTGATGGACGTACGATTATCTCCGTCCATAAAAAACGTGAAAAATAGAAGTATTTAAAGGTTACGACACAAAATAATTGATACTTTTGATGTCTTTGGACAGTCTATGTATACAGAGAGTGTTTTGCTGTGCTCAAGTGAGAGCAAAATTCATACGTCAGGGTGTGAGTGGTTGACGTAAGCCATTGTGTTGGTGCAGCTTAGTCGCCTGGATTCGAAGGAGAATTCCAATACTTTTTTAAACACCGTGAAACCGCTCAGCCAGAGCGGTGGTGTAGGATATTTCTTCAAGAATACCAAACCCGGACTGATAAGGTAGGAGAGTAACTAGTATTCTATTTTCCATGGAGGGAATCAACAAATAAGTGTGTAAGCAGAAAAATCCAAGTTGTTGTTTTCGGCCAAACTAACCTGCAAAATTCCTATATTATCGGATTTCGTTATGGTCTATTCTTTTGGTGTTGTGATGCCTTCTATTATGTGCTAAACGCTGCGTAGTTTTCCCTAAGTTATACAATATACAAACTTAGAGATGTGACATAAACCACTCGTTCAATGGGGGGAATTGTTCTTTTGGAGTTTCTGTGTGGACGTTTGTTACCAACAGTCCATGAAATGTGTGTACTTTCGAGTACATACATTTCACCCCAAAATTATATTTTGAATATGTAATTTCGTATATTCTTTTTATTTTTATTTATTATTTTTCCGTACTGCTATATCACAGAATTAAATCCATTCTCTGGTTTTGTGCTCACCTTTACTTTAGTTTGAATACGATGAGACAAAATGTATACAAAGTTTCGGCTTACATTGATAACAAGGGTTCTAGTACAACTATTGGTAATGGGAGATGCTCGTCAGCAGTAACACGTTCCTTGTGTATTTTGAATTCCTTTCACCAGAAGCAGAAACTCGAATTTTAAGAACATATTTTAGGACTTTTTTTTATTTTAACAATATACAAAATTAAAGCTGAATGGTCAACGTCCAATACGTCCTCGGTAAGAGGCGGTGTGTGTGCTATATTATGAACCTGTTGAATAAAAGTGATTTTTATATGTCTTAGGTTAAGTTAGATAGTTAGGCTAGGGACTTAGGTTAAGTATACTTTCTTTTCATGTGGATTCATTAAGTGTATGTATTGTCTCGATAAAAAATGTTTTTGTTGTGGGAATCAAAGTGGATAGATCTGAGCTCATACAAGGGAGGTCACCCTGTTGGTATAAATCCTCTGCGCTGACCCCACTTGCACAACGGTATCTAAATAGAGAAAATACAAAGGAAAGAAAGTAAAATATGTAGCACACAGCCGTAATAAGTAGTACAGGTGTAGTACAAGGCTAATGTGATTTTGTAGTAAATGTCCTTATTTTCAAATTGTTTTTTTTAACGACTAAACTAAACGCATGTAAAGCTTATTCATGAGATGTGAAGAGAATATGTAATCAAATGATAAATTTATCCATTCAGCTATGTAAAGCATTCGATTCGTATGGAAGAACCTTTGCGACTTTTGTTTTCTGTTTCGTTTGGCTTGTTTCATATCTTACAGGAAGTTAGTGTAAATAAAGTATGCGATTCGAAACAAAATCTTTCATTATCCAGTGCAGAGCTAATTACTTAAGTCTATGTAGTAAAGTAACTTCAATAGTATTATTAGTACTCAGAAAGTAGAGTTTTGAAAAGCAGTACGTGAATAATGTAACGAAAGTATATTATAGCATCTTGAAAGCGTACAGAATCGATTTCACTTAGTGTGACCGGGGTTGAAATCACAGACCTGCCAGGAAATTTCACTTCGTTAATAAGATCAACAAAATTCATTTTTTTGGCATTCATTTTTCTTCTCGAAATTCCATCCCGTTGCGCGTTTTAGATTCGATTTGAGATTTTTTTTTTATATTCTATCTGGGTTAGTAAACACAAACATTTAGATTTTCGAAGCACTCACCGTCAGTTTCACTCTTGGGTCAGTGTCTTGTTCTGTCGGATTGTGGTTTGTAACCTTATCTCGTGATGGGATGCAGGCTACGACCTGCGAATCGGGATACTGGACTGCGAGTGAGAATGAAGGAGGCTTAGAAATCTTCATATTTTGGGTCAACTTGAGTTCTATTTTTCCGGAGATGATTGGTGTAGTGGATGGGTCAGTGAGTGTTAATAGCTTACCCGTCTGGGCCCGGTGGGTTCGCGTTCAGCAATCAGTGACACATTCACGCAACCATAGTCTTGAGGAAAGGGAACATCATACAGAAACACAATATCAGTATCATCATCAATTTATTTCATTTTTATTTTTTTGTAAAATCCTAAATACCTTTTAATCACTTTCACTGCTTCCACTTAAACACTTTCGGCACTATTTGCCCTTCTCTCCCACACAATACAGTAAATACAATATTGCTCACGACACACCAAATATTTTAAATATTTCAACACTCTACAAATGTAATGGTGAATAGGAACTAAATCGCCCATGATTCTATATTCACTTCTGACACCTCAGACACACAATATCAATCTGGAAACAGAAGAATGAAAGGATACCCTATTATATATGTTCAAGTTGTGACTTTAAATCACGTTTAGTGCAGCCAACAAGGTACAGATAGTTGGGCGAAGAAACAAAACCACATCCTAAAATATATTTTATTTCATGATTCCTAAAGAAACAAGGGGGGAAAGAACAAACAGCTTTTTCATTCTGTTTTGTGAGCTCATGAGGTTATTTGTTATGAACGCTTTTTTTTATTTTCATCTGCGTATCCACAGTAAATAAGAAAAGTGGAATTACAAACAAAACCAACTTTACTGTCAAAATTGTCAGCATTCGAAAGAACATTAGAGACCACTTGCGAACCTTAAATGAATCAATTACAATAGCTAATAACTTTTTTATCGCCGGTAGGAGTTTTATTATTAACAGATATTGGCCTGCTTTTTCCTCTTCCATAGATATTGATCTTCTGAAGAAAGAGTTCGTTTTCTTTGAGAGCTGCATTTTTGTGATTTATGTTACTGCTAACTGAATTACTATCTTGATTCAAGTTTCCACTGTACTTACTATTCACTCGCGATTGATATTTGTCTTTCTTGGAAGAAAGAAAATAAAACTATACCGTCTGAATGTTAGTCTATATATATATAGGAATAGAAGAAAAATGTAAAAACACTTCATACAGGACACGCAAGTTTTGCCCTCCACTGTACAACACATGTTGCGGTTGCCGATCATTCCAGCATTCGTCTTCCGTCAGCAGTAACCAGTTCACCTGTGAATGTCGTGGTGTGAAAGTGGTGCGGTAAAATGGGTTACCTGAGAGACTTCCAAAGAGACATGATCGTTGGTGCCCGTCTGGTTGGAGCTTCAGTGGCAACAGTGGCGAACATTGTGAAGGTATCGAAAGGTACTGTGTCCAGTGTCACGAGGGGATACACAATACATGGGCAAACGACGTCTGCAAAGCATAACAGTGGTCGAAAGAAATCCTGTCAGATACTGACCGGAGGGCATTAAAAGAGATTGAAACACCTAAAAAGAAGACCACTGGAATGAAAATTACGTCTGAACTTGACTTCGGCCTACAGAACCCGGTTTCATCGAAAACAGTACGAAGGAAACTTCATAAAATGAAAATTCATGGCAGGGCCGCTATCGCCAAACCCCTGGTCACAGCAGTAAATGCGAAGAGACGTATCCAGTAGTGCAAGGACCACAAGGCGTGGACTCATGAGCAGTGGAAACACGTAATGTGGTCCGATGAATCGACCTTAACCTTGTTTCCAATAATCGGTCGTGTTTAAGTATGGAGAACACCCTCGCAGACCTATGATACAGGCTGTCTGCTCCCAACTGTAAAGCGTGGGGATGGTTCTGTTACAGTATGAGCAGTGATATCGTGGTTTTCTGCAGGTCCCATCATAGCCCTGCATGGAATGATGAATGCTAAGGCGTATGAGGCCATTTTGCCCGACCAGATTCTACCCATGGCCCAAATATTGTTCCCTGATGATGGCATCTACCAAGATGATTTGGCACCCTGTGCAAAAACAGTGAAATCATGGTTTGAGTAGCATGACCAGGAGCTATCACACTTCCCCTGGGTCCCGCAATCACCAGATCTGAACATAATTGAGCCATTGTGGTCTGAGTTAGAAAGGCGTTTTCGGTTTCATTACCCTCCATCAGCATACCTTAAGAAACTGGAGCATGTTTTGGAGGGACAATGATACAGAGTTCCACACACCACGATTCAGGAGCTATATACGTCCATTCCACGTCGGATCCAAGCTGTTTTGCACGCAAAAGGAGGCCCCACACCATAGTAGGTATGATTTTCACACTTTTGCAAACGTATTACATTTTTTTGTCCAACCCTTGTATATACTATGTGATCAAAAGTATCCGGACACCTGGCTGAAAGTGACTTACAAATTCGTGGCGCCCTAAATCGGTACTGCTGGAATTCAATATAGTGTTGGCCCACCCTTAGCCTTGATTACAGCTTCCACTCTCGCAGGCATATTTTCAATCAGGTAGGCTACTTGGGGAATGTCAGTCCATTCTTCACGAAGTGCTGAACTGAGGAGAGGTGTCGATATAGGTCGGTGAAGCTTGGCACGAAGACGGCGTTACAAAACTTCCCAAAGGTGTTCTATAGTATTCAAGTCGGGACTCTGTGCAGGCCAGTCCATTACAGGGATGTTATGGTCGTGTAACCACTCCGCCACAGGCCGTGCAGTATGAACAGGTGCTCGATCGTGATGAAAGATGGAATCGCCATTCCCGAATTGCTCTTCAACAGTGGAAAAGAAGAAGGTGCTTAAAACATCAACGTAGGCCTGCGCTGTGAGAGTGTCATGCAAAACAACAAAGGGTGCAAGCCCCCCACACCCTGCCATCGGATCGCCACATTGTGTACCGTGATTCGTCACTCCACACAACGTTTTTCCACTGTTGAATCGTCCAATGTTTACGCTCCCTACACCAAGCGAGGCGTCGTTTGGCATTTACCTGCGTGATGTAGTGCTTATGAGCAGCCGCTTGACCATGAAATCAAAGTTTTTTCACCTCACGCCTAATTGTCATAGTACTTGGAGTGGATCCTGATGGAGTTTGGAATTCCTGTGTGATGGTCTGGATAATGTCTGCCTATTACACTTTACGACCCTCTTCAACTGTCAGCGGTCTCTGTCAGTCAACAGACGAGGTTGGCCTCTACGCTTTTGTGCTGTACGTGTCCCTTCACGTTTCCACTTCACTATCACATCAGACACAGTGGACCTAGGGATGTTTAGGAGTTTGGAAATCTACTCGCGTACAGACTTCTGACACAAGTGACACCCACCCAATCACCTGACCACGTTCGAAGCCCATGACTTCCGCGTAGCGCCGTATTCTGCTTTCTCACGATGTCTAATGACTACTGAGGTTCTGGATAATGAGTAACCTGGCAGTAGGTGGCAACACAATGCAACTAATATGATAAACGTGTTTTGAGGGTGTCCGGATACATTTGATCACATAGTGTATATAAAGGGAAATGAGCGAACTAATTGAAACATAAGATTGAATGGAGTTGACGCAATGTTTCTCGCACGTGTAGTCCAGGATTGGTTTTTGCGATCATGCTTCTGTTAAGCAGTAGTTTCGTGGTCGCATAGCATCAACAGTGGATACTCATCGGTATAGCAAGACACTCTGTATCAGTGACTTTAAAATAAACATTATAAGGAAAATAACATTGGCAAGATTTGTCATTGTCTTTGTTCTGCTCAGATATGCTCGCTTTGGAAAGTTGACTCGTAACACTAAAAGTCATAAAACCTAAATAAAGAAAGATATCGACCTGCAATTTTTTTTAAAATAACCTCAATCATTTCTCAAAATTTTTCTCGCCTTGCCTGATCTAACCTGAAAATTAAAAAAGTTTCTCACTAGTCAACGTTTTAGATGTTGCATTGCAATAGCATACGCACTTTCTCTTACATTTTATTTTTTATTTTAAAATTCGAAGTTTTCTTGAATGCAAACTTTTCCAACATTGGCACCGAATATTGTGTTAACAGCTGTGTAAGTTTCAATTTTGTATCTCTTATAGTTCCGAAATTATGACATGATATACATATTTAACGCGACATTAGAATTTGTCATTAGTAAGATTCCACTATTTCAATTTATTTCAATACTTGGAAATTCTTAATGATATGAGAAAAACAGATTATTTGATAGAGAATATAATGTTCTACAATAATCTATCCATATCTAGTTTAAAAAAATATTTCTAAAATTCAGGCAACAATGGGCAACAATGGGCATAAGGAACAGCATTGCCATTTACTCCTGTACTGCAATCTAAGGGTGAGATGCTCTTTTATATATATATAGGAATTGTCGAAGCGAGCAATCGAATAAATTCAGCTAGATTGGAAAGATATATTCTGCTGCCGAAGTGCTGAGGTTCTAGTGATTTGCTTGTCTTCTAGCAAACAACTCTTCTAACTAGTCTACGACGATCGGTATCTTAAAAATTATTGGATAGCATGAGAAGCCAGGATAGCCGAGCACAATAGCCAAGGTAATTTCTGTCAACACCTGAAACGTTTTATCTTTTCTTACTCGCAAACGGTCTCTGTTTTTCAAAGAAGTTTTCTACTGCGGTTCCTGCTAACCGTAACTTGAAGACCCCGAGTATAAATCGTCTTCATCTCCAGTATTGCCCCTCTGAACCAATTCAAAATGCTTCACACTGACAGTGTCCTTGGCAAGAGCTGGGGAAATAGCATTATTCTATCCTAGAAAGCTGTATTTTCTCTCTAGTTCTTCGCACAGTCAATAATACACCTTTTAAATAATTTCCATAAACCTGCTTACCGAGTGCGAAGAACGAGCATTCAACTATTATGTACAGGGTGATTCACAAAATCCGTAACAGGGCCTTAACACAGCTCCTAGTGCACAGAAATCTTTGGGAGAAAAAAGTGCATATGTAGAATCAAGTGGTGATGATTCTGAAACCAGGGTCGTCTCAGGAATATACGGGGGCAACTTCAAAATTTTAAATGGAAACAGGGATTTATTTTGTCCTCATTGAAGCAATCACTAAAGTTTGAACTACTTTAAGAGGAAATCTTTGCCATATCACTTATCGTTTACCATTAATGTCAATGCGAGGATTTCCGCATGCACCAACTCAAAAGCAATAGCAAATAATTGTTTGAAATTAAACCTAAGTACGAAAACGCACATAAGGAAAGAAACGGTGCAATTTTCGAAAACAGGATGCTTAGAGAATACTCCTATTGGGGGCGGCCAGCTTCAAATTCTCCTCTGAATCCCCTGTGTTCACGTTCTGAGGGAAGAACGTAGACTGAAAGTATTTAAGAATAAGATCCTGAGACGAATATTCGAACCCAAGAGGAACGGCAATGGGGAATGGCGGAAACTTCATAACGAAGAATTACGTGATTTATACGGTTCACCAAACATTGTTAGGGCTATCAAATGTAGGAGGCTAAGGTGGACAAGTCCTGTAGCCAGAATGGAAAAAAGTAGAAAATCTTTCAAAATGTTAAGTGGAAGACCAATCGGAAAACGACCACTAGGAAGACCAAAAGTGCAGATGAAAGAACAATACCAGTACATGCAATGATTCAAGAACTTCGCTATACACATTATATTCATGTAAATAATCACTATCCATTTTGAAACAATAGAGCTGAAGTTGCAATATCCTCCAATAATGCTATTGTAAAAATAATGCATCATCGAAGACCTACAGATCAAAATAAGTGAAAGCACAGAGAACGTGTTAAATATTATTTTTGCCCTATGTTCATGACGAAAATGAGAGTGATTGTAGTAACTAAACCATTCTTTGTACAAAATAAATACAATTAGGGTATTAAGTAGGGGGGCACGGTGGCTCAGTGGTAGAGCGTTCACCTCTGGTGCTTGGGGTCCCGGGTTCGATCCCAGCCCCCGCCAAGTGAACTTTGTGGTGGACAAACACCGTGCTCGTGGGTTTTCTCGGGGTACTCCCGTTTCCTCCCACTTTCTTCATTCCACCATTTCACTCATCTCTCATTATCACCGTCTCCTTTAGCCTAACCGGCATAACCGTGGGACGTAAAACATAAAGATTTCATTTCATTTCATAGGGTATTAAGTGGCTAAACATTCAGCTACATATAGCAATGCTCAGATCTGGATATGTTTACAGCCCTTGTCCTGTTTTAATGAAACAATACAGCTTTTAGGTTGCAGTTAAGTCACCACGATAGTTTTGAATCAGTAAATTGCTTGCACAGTTCACTTGCCTTAATCATCCGTTCCTTTAGTGTACGTTTAATCGTGACAAGTTAAACTGAAATATTATGTTTCTCATTTTTATTAGCAAAACTATTATTAGAATGTCCCTGACTCACATACTGAGTCGTTTGCTAGGTACGGTGGCTCACTGGTGGAGCGCCTTCCTCTGATACATGGCATCTCTGGTCCGAACCCCGGTCACGTAACTTTGTTTTTGACAACATCGTGTCCATGGATTTTCTCCATGTACTCCCGTCTCCTCTCACATTTTAATTCCACTAATTTTCCAATTATCATTCACATGCCTTAAGCATCTGTCTGTCTTAGCCTAAAGGGCACAATCCGGGATGTTAAACTTAAAAAGAGAGAGATTAAAAAGTAGCAAATTCCAATATGATGGTACCTGGGAACCGATTACCTGACCACTAGTTATACAGTTCAATATACACCGTCTGGAAAGTTATAATCCTCCAAAGAGTTTAGGAGTAAAGAGTTTACTTTAATATGACACTTCTTTTTCTATGTTAGATAATTTCATCAATATTTCAATACATGTAACTAAATAGAAATAGAGATAGAAAGATCATCTTTTCTGCAGTTCCAAAAGAAACAGGAAGTCCTTTTTTTAATTTTTTTTAAAGTTCGTCTTTTGAAGTAACTTTATTCCTACTAACGAGAGATATATCATGTAGTGATCATAGTATTTCATACCAAGGTAGCCGTCCGTCTCACTTTCGTCATTATACTATTGTAAAAGCCTATAAAGCCTCGATCTTTGTGATACTCTGTAGCATCAGTAGTTTTGCGACATTGAAAAACAAACATGGTATTATAAATTACCATTTAATATGTACGTTTCAAATATGTAATAATCGGGCGTGCGTTTGTGCCGTTTGAAAACATACAATTTTATGTTCTGTTGGCAACACTATTCTTCTGGTGGTATTGTAAAACAATACATTGTTCTCCTGTATATATTTGCTTCCTAGAAAATTTAGGCAATTTTTTCTACTTTGGAAACTCCGAGGTCATTTCAAGATAAGTGACTCATCCTTTATACATATACCAGCTGAAATACCCATTCTTCGCAAGGGTCAGATAAAATGTCTATGTAACAAACTAACAAATCACCATTCATCTCAGCGACCGCGAAAACTACGGATCTGACACTAATATCAGTCATTTCGGACCATTTATACATGTCTCGGTAACCTGCTCCCGCAGGTGACCCTCGGCCCGCATACAACGGTACATGAATTTGAAAGTCATTGCTAATGGAAGTGTCACCATTGTTCTCAGCGACCGCAAAAACTATGGATTTGAACGGTGACCCCATGCCCGCAGCCCAGTGGAGTGAATTTTGAAGTTAATGCGATCGGAGTTTCATAATTGATGTCAGAGCCCGTGAAGACTATGAGTTTGACACTAATATTCGTCATTTTCTACTGCTTTTACATGTCCCGGTAAACGCCCCCTTGAGACCCCCTGGTCATTTAAAAAAAAAAAAAAAAAGCGCTTCGTCTTAGTCTAGGGCCTGGACCAAGGTACTCATGACCAAAATTTGCTAACTCTTAGTCCATTCGCCTGGTCCCCACGCCGCACACAGACACACAAACAAACTCTTTATTATATTTATATTAGATATCGTAATTGCGGGCTACTTGGACCCTTAAGGGGCTACTTGGACCCATAACAAAAACTCGTTCAAAGTCCCATATACAATGCAATATTGAGTGAGTTCTGAGTACATCCATTAGATGGGGTTATAATGCAGGCGTATACACATCGAAACTAGTTCTGTGGTAGGCTACGAACGAGCAGCATTGGTGAGAAATGTCGTTGACGAAAAGAGTGTATTTATTGACCGCCAAACTTTTATGTGTGGACACTATTTGCAAGGAAGTGGAACCAATGCTAAGTAAACACATAAGTAGTTACATATAGGTTAATGAAACTGACATGGTAAACTTTCTCATATACAGTAAGTGCGTTTGCACACGGCAACGATAATATCGGTGGAACCACCGATAATGTCGGCGGTGAAATCGACTTCAATGTATTCAAATCGTAGCTTGCACACGCCACCGATATTATCGGCCGATCCTCCGACACGCAGATGCTAACGGCCAAGCCCACGATACTGTCGGCGGTATCGCCGACACCGATTTTGTCAGGGGCAATGTTTTCTTATGATTGGATGCACACGCCACCGATAATGTCGGCCGGCCAGCGGGTTAGATGAAGAAAGTGAGTGACAAGGCGCTATGTATTTTTGTTTCGTTTCTTGTCTTGGGAATTTTGTTGTTTCCATTTTTTCTATTACAATTGTATAATATTATTATTATTACTATCTTGTCCTATAAACAACTTCGGAACCGCTTATTATTTTTTACAGTCTCTGTTTTGGAGTAGCTAATTCCCTTTATTAAATAAATATAAAATGTGGGAAGTCTGAAGAGTACTGGTTTCCTTCTAAATAGCTATTACCAAATAGAATATAGGAAATTTAGATAACCAATTTCTTGATTATTTTCCACTCCTTTTTTATTTTTCTTCTTTCTCTCTCTCTCTCTCTCACACACACACACTCTTTGATGGTATATTTTTAATCTATTAATGCTTTTAAATTTTAATACATTCTGGAAATTAATTTAAGCGTAATTTTCAAAGTTTGATACACTGTGAACATATAGTCCGGGATCCACAGTACATGCCCGTAAAAATTTATGGGTGCACGGAGTTTTATTATTGCATCGTGTTCTTTTACCTATCGCTTTCTATTTTTTCTTGGGTAGACATCACAATTATGGTCGCTTATCTCCACAGACGCTATTTTCCAATATGGCCGCCAAGTAAGCAATCAACATACATAACTAAGGAACTAAGTTACCTAGGAAAGTCATCTTGGTGTCAAATCGTAGGTTTTCGGGATCAGAGAATTCAAATATTATCTTAAAATTGCGATATATTGAATTCTGGTGCATAATATAGCCAGGGGCGTACGCAGAAATTTATTTTGGAGGGGTCCAAAACTTTTCGGGGAGTCCAAGTTCAATATGAGGACAAATTGTATTAAAATCGGTCATTAACCACTTCCCGCCGAGGTCCTAGTCAGAAAGAATTCCAAGATAACCTTCCATGGATTATCTGCGGAAATATTTCCTCTACAATAACAAGTGCGTGGAGTAAAAAGTTTTATGTGTGTGAAGAGAATAAAGCCCACAAATTTCTAGCAGCTGCAAATTTCTTTCAAGATGAAGTATTAGATCATATCGAAGATTTAGATAGTACAAGTTGTTTGCGGCCGATGTACTCGCCCATGGAAACTGCATAAAATATGACATATGCCATATTTTCTATGAATATATCTTAGAAAATATGACTGCCTGACAAATGTGTTAAAGAGCCGAAAAGTACAAAATTGTTACAGAAATTCCAGTTATTCAAGCAAGCAAAACAGTTATTGACCCTTTGCTCAGTAAGGGTATGGCTTCACGCTTTCTGAAATTAGGAAACTGATGAACAACTTCGATGATAGTATTCCAATTTATTACAATGAGGTGAAGATATTTTTGGTTAGGGAATATGAGGACAAAATCAAGTTTTGTCCATCAAAAAACCCAAAGGAACCTTTGCTTGTATTTTCTTCTGATCTGAGTTCAGAAGTTTTAGCCCAAATGATTAGAGCTCACAATACCGTAAAGACTGCAGGGATACTTCTACGCAATGCTATTAAGGAAATAGATTTTAACTTAAACGACAAATTCTATGATTCCACAGATCTTCTATAATCCCAGAAGATGATTATTATGTCTGATGTATTACCATTCTTTAATCCCTATTCAATATTAGCTAAACACACTTACTCATGAAAGCAGCAGGAGACAGTGATGTCGCAAACATCGATAATGATAATGAACTGGAAGATGATGTCATTACTAAACCAAAGAAAGAATACAATCAAACCTTGTCTTCCCAACAATTTTAAAGTTGCTGAAGATGTTGGCATTTATGTATCTGATGAGACATCCACATGTGTTCTAAAAACAGTTTTTGTTATTTCTCTTATTCGATGTGGTGCGTTTTTAGGTAACACTCAGTAATCACCAAAGTGGAGCAGTATGCGCTCTTTAATTTCATCCGAAGTTGTACCAATTAAATAAATTGGGTTTCTGTCAGTTATTTCTTCCCCAGTTACTGATTACGCTACTGTTTGTACTGCCCTTAAAACTTTGAATCTGTGAAACAACAATTGAGACAACCCAATCTTCCAGTCTTCTGTGACGAAGGAGTGTTCTGTACAGTTGTGGACATACTTCTAAATAACCCAAAGTAATTTTATGATATATTGCCAATGCTTGGAGTATTTCGTTGCACAAAAGTGGCCCTATGATGTGCTGGGAGGTACCTCCTTGGTAGCGGTTTCGATGATGCTCTGGTTGAATGCTCTGATGAGAGCTTCGGAGTGAATTCAGTTAAGTACTAAATGAAAAACGATATTTTCCCGGGCGTTTCAAGAAATATTAATTGTCTCTGAAGCATTCGATAAAATGATTTAGGGATGCTTTCTGGGGTAATAACGGAAAGGAAGCATATAATAATTTGCATAAAGAATTAAATCAGTTTCGACTGCACTTGCAAAGTAAGGAAAAAGGAAAGTGTAAATTACTTCACACTCAGCTGTTAGTGTCAAGTCAAGAACTAAGAGGTTGCTATTTAAAATTTGTGAACGAATGTAGCGAGAAATCAGAACTTTTGCAGTTAACTCAACAAAATGACAAAATAATATAAGATACTGTAAATATTGTGGTTGCTCAAATGTTGAGTAAAATGTTGTTTATAGTTGGGAAATATTGTAAGAATACTAAGTTGTTTAGTCACATCAGCAACTTTTCTATTGGTTTAATTTTTGGGGATTAATTATATTTTGAACCATTAACAAATAATAATTCATAATGATACTAATAGCACAATATTTGATATACTGCTTTCACATATATTGTAAATCATAAAACATTTTGAATATCAACTTTGTTTTCGATCCTTTTAAGTTAACATAGACAGTGCTCCAATGTCTGTAATAAATACAATACACCATATATACAGGGTAGTCCATTTTGATTCATCCACGGGAATATTTCGGAAACTATATACCGGATCAAAAGAACTTTACAATAAAATTTGTTTGTCACAAAGGGATATATTTTTCGCGTACTCTTTATACCACCAGATTGACAATGTTGCATTCCAACACAAAGTTGTATTTTTTCCGTCACTACGTCAAGTTATTACAAATTTAAAATCTACATTTAAAAATAAAACAAGCAATACCACACTTATTGTTCAGGGTTGTAAACTAACAACACTATAGTATCACAAACATTAAAAATAACCAAATTTTGAAGGTTTCTAAAATAATGATAACACAAGTGAGACGAACGGGACAAGGCATATCGAATGCACCTTAGTGTCAAATGCTATCATTATGATCTGACGTATTTCGAATAATTGGAAGAAAATGATAAGAAAATGGAAATTACCTACAATGGCGTAGTGTTAACAGTTTTTGGCAGTTGTATTTGTAACAAGTTCTCATACTTAATGAATTTAAGCAGTCTTCCCAACTTTAACATTAATTGCCATATCTCTCCAATGGTTTCAGATATCAAGTACTGTAAACGGAATTATGATCTTCATGCTTTTTGAAAACAAATTATATAATTAGATGTGATAGTTATCTATGTAATTTTTCGAAATGAAGTCTTTTGAAAAAGACAAATTTTTAATTTCTTATAATTTTGTTCACATTTATTCGAAATATGTCACATCGTGACTGTAGTACTTGACACTAAGGTACATTCGATGTGCCTTCCCTCGCACCTCACTTACGTTATTATTGTTTTAGAAGACTTCAAAGTTTGGTTGTTTTAAATGTTTGTGATACTTTAGCGTCGTTAGTTTACAATACTGAAGAATAAATGTGGTATTGCTTGTTTTCTTTTCAAATGCATATTTGAAATTTGTAATAACTTGAAGTAGTGACATTTGAAAAATACCTTTGTGTTGAATTGGCAACACTGTTCATCTGGTGGCATTAAAGAGTAGGCCAAAATATGTCCCTCTTTGGGGCGAACAAATATAATTGAAAACTTTCCTTGATTCGATTTGTGGTTTACGAGATACTCCCGTAGATGAATTAAAATGGTCCACCCTTTACATGTTAAATGTATTTTTGACGGTAATATATAAAATACTTCAATATATAGTAATTTTATAGTAATGTTTGAATTCTCTGACCTCAAAAACCTATGATTCGACACCAAGATGACTTTCCTAGGTGACTTAGTTCCTTAGTTATGTATGCTGATTGCTAATTTGGCGGCCATATTGGAAAATGGTGTCTTTGGAGATAAGCGACCATAATTGAAATGTCTACCCAAGAAAAAGCAGAGAACGATAGTTTGAAGAAGACGATACAGCAATAAAACTCCGTGCACCCACAAATTTTTACGGGCATATACTGTAGATCCAGGACTAATAAGCATATGGAAAAAAATCCTGATTATTATTACTTTCTTTTATTTTCATCAGAATTGTGTGCAGATCACTTTTCCCGGTTCCACTCAATAAGCAATGATTGAATAGAATATTTGTTGACAAGTCAAAGTAGAATTATTATTATTTTGAAACGAAACCAGCACAATCAAACACTCTTTCCAAAGCTCCAAGGACAAGTTACTCATTTGGCATTTTCTTGATTGTGATCTCAACAATAGAGATGTGACTTCATGCTTCACTTGTTGCAGATTTTTTCTCTCATTTCCAAAACTATCCCAAATTCCCCCTTTTAAAAAATAATTTGTGGAATGGCAATTGAAAACAAAGATCAAAGCTATGTATCCAAGTTTTCCCTCTCCCCTTTGTACCGGGATCGACCCCCTCATAGAGTTCTGCAGTTTAGCTACAGTGACTGAATGAAAAGGTTGTGTATTATTGCATTGGTATCTTTCTAGTTTTGCTTAGATTTTTAGAGGTGGCAGGAATTTTTCCATTCGATATTTTAACCCTTATTGAACTTGTGGAATGTAGATCTTGCATATGGGATAATATAACAGACTCTTTCAAGGACACCGGGGGGGCGCGGTGGCTCAGTGGTAGAGCGTTCACCTCTGGTGCTTGGGGTCCCGGGTTCGATCCCAGCCCCCGCCAAGTGAACTTTGTGGTGGACAAACACCGTGCTCGTGGGTTTTCTCGGGGTTCTCCCGTTTCCTCCCACTTTCTCCATTCCACCATTTCACTCATCTCTCATCATCACCGTCTCCTTTAGCCTAACCGGTATAACCGTGGAACGTAAAACTCAAAGATTTCATTTTCATTTTTTTCTTTCAAGGACAGAATTGAAAAGCGAAAAGTATGGCCAAAAGTTTATGCAAGCCTTGCCCAGGATTTTGAGTTCATGGACAAAAAGAAACGAGAAATGACAGGTATGTATGCAAAAGCACAAACCTGTCTTCAACATTGGGGGGGGGGTTAGATCGTTCCCATATTTTATATATAGCGATGTTCAAAATATTTCTGTAGTCGAGAAACAATGCTGTGGAGGATCAGGGGAGCAGAGTTGTTTTCAACATTGGGAGGCGGGCAGATTTGAGGCTTATTCTGAGTGGACATTAATTTCATCTCACTTTCCTTTCTAGCGATCGGACACAATCAAATTTCTCTCCCAAAAAACACATTTCAAATCGGATTATTGGGGTGGGGAGACAATCTCCCCAGTTCCAAGATTGGAGGGGACATGTACGCCGACACCGACACCGATATTATCGGGGCTTCCTCCGATTTTGTCGGTATCGTGTGCAAACACGCTAAGATGTGTGCGTAATTGCATTGTTTATGAAGTGTGTGCACATGACCTGGAAAACGGATATTTCGTCCCACCCCATCCTTTGTTATCTTTATCTTGAAAAATAGAGGTCTGTTGTCACGTGTCACAGAAGTAAGGACTTTTCATTTTTTTTCCTTAAGGATACCGGTACAAAATTGTACATCAATATAAAAGATTGCTGGAGGTCGAAAATATGCTGATTTTTCATAACAGCTTGAAGAATGTTTAGCAGCAATTCACTCGGGGAAAATGTAGCAAAAAGAGACAGAAGCTCACTTCAAAATAAGTCGTTCCACCATAGAAAGAAAATTAAAGAACAGATCAAGGCAGAATCCAGGCCATCTGAAAGTTCACTGAAGAAGAAGAATTAGCCTTCGCTAGTCATCTTGATAAAGTTTCTGATTTAGGATTCGTCGTTGATTAACTTGATTTCAGATTTATTGTGAAGTCCTATTTAGCCATGCATGGGAGAACTGTCATTGCTTTCTGAAACAAACTTCCCAGTCGAGATTGGGTGAAGTTATTTTAGAAACTGCACCTCCGGTCAACGACTAGATTTGCTGCTAATATAGATGCGGCTCGTGCAACTGTAGAAGAAAACGTAATCAGTCATTATATTTGATAGAACCTCTTAACATGTTCTCTTTGTGGTTTGCAGTAAAAGAAAAAAACAGCGTAGTTCTTGGAACACCTACGTCCTACTTAGTCTCAGAGCAGATTTCAATGGTTTACTGTAGGAAAATATGGGGTGGGTTCAAGTAGCCCGAACGAAATTCTTACTTGGACCTTTTTTTTTTACAATAATCGCCTGTACTTTGTTTTCAATATATGTAACTAAAAGGGAACAGGTCAAAACTCCCACAGCCAAAACTCCCACACTCAAGAAATGTTAAAACTACCACACGAACGGTCATAACCCCCACAGCCAAAACCTCCACACTGGTAATCGGTCATAACCTCCAACGGTCATAACTCTTACACAAATGGACAAAACTCCCACACACAGCAACGGTCACAATCCCCACATAAATGGACAAAACCTGCACACAAATGGGCAAAACCCCCACACAATCGAACAAATCTCCCACACTCTAAAATGATCCTGGTTGCATGTCTTGCCCTTGTACTTTTTAGTAACATTTTTTATTCCACTTAAACTGATGTTGCAACTATTCTTCTTGCGCTGTTTACTAATGACAGAAACACTAAAGTGGGCGTCATAAAGAGCCACAACAAAGACGTGCAATCACGATCATTTCAGAGTGTGGGGGATTTGTCCGATTGTGTGGGGGTTTTGTCCATTTGTGTGGCAGTTGTGACAATTTCTGCTTGTGGGAGTTTTGACCATTTGTGTGGGAGTTTTGTCTATTTATGTGGGGATTATGACCGTTGCTATGTGTGGCTGTTTTGTCCATTTGTGTTGGAGTTATGACCGATTGTGTGGGCGTTTTGACATTTCTTGAGTGTGGGAGTTTTGACTGTGGGGGTTTTGACCGTTCGTGCGTTTGGGAGATTAGTCCATTTGTGTGGGAGTTATGACTGATCGTGTGGGCGTTTTGACATTTCTTGAGTGTGGGAGTTTTGGCTGTGGGGTTTTTGACCGTTCGTGCATTTGGGAGATTTGTCCATTTGTGTGGGAGTTATGACCGATCGTGTGGGCGTTTTGACATTTCTTGAGTGTGGAGGTTTTGACCTAGACCCAACTAAAACTGTCTTCGTCGATATGTACAATAAAGCCTATAGTTGCACTTAATATAGGTTATGACAATAACTTTCTAGTTTTCGTGGATGAAAACAGGCCGAAAGAACGAATTTATTGCAAAATTGGGTCCAAGTACCCCGCATCTACGGCACTTTTTTTTTTACAAAAAAGGATAAAATATCAAGATGAAACGGAATATTGAATAGGAATATTTCAAATATAGAAATATTTCCCTACATGTCCACCTACTATGGAGTTTTGTGGGGTCACAAGAAAATTTAAATAACGTAGGTAATTTGCTGCACCTTTAAAAGGATAAGGAAAAGCAAACTTTTGGGGATAACGGTTAGTATATATATATATATATATATATATATATATATATATATATATATATATATATATGAAAAGACCACGAAAGATAAAGCCCTTTGTGACTCCAGGAACACCAGAAGGCTATTTGAAGCACTGGAGATCTCCACGGATTTTTTATTAGAGAACTCTGAAACACTGGAAACGAGGCTTGAGAGCGTGTGAAAGCTCTGTATGTTGTAAATGATCTGGCAGAACGAAGAACTGCATTGATTCAGAACTTCAATAAAAAAACTGACCAATCAGGAAGATCTGGCCCAATTTCTTCTCCAAGTTGTAGAGCAGCACAGAAACAAATTTCCTCACTCCAGGTAAATTCATTCTTAGACAAAACATTTTTTTGTTTGCTGTGTTGAATATATCTAAGCCATAGCTAGAGATTTCAGCGTTCGGGCGAAGTAAAATTCGACGTCCCCTACACTCGTTTTACCAAGCTTTTTCTTCCTTTTTTTCACATGTAAGAGAAGCAGTTTTTATGTTATGCTACACTGAATATTTATCAAGCTGCTTGGACAGAGCGTAGCAATAGCCAAAAGCGATCATCATGTATTCTTTTACAAATAAGTGCTCTTTTCAAGCTATTTTTTGTTAAACTTGACGAAACTACCGTTGGTTGTATACAAATCCACTTGGAGAATTACTATGAAAACTTTCAACCATTTACAACGTCCCATACTATCGATAAGAAATTAACTTTCAGCATATCAGGAACTACGTGCTTTTTAAAATGTTCGAAATGAGTGAGAGCATTAAGTTCCAGTAATAATTATAAACTTCTGTACTTTGTTTCTGTTTGTGACCACACAAATAGCACTTTAATTTCGACCCTGTTACAGTAAAAAATATTTTGTGAAATATAACGGAAATCCAGAGCGAATCTTCCTCGTGAGTTTCCCAATATTGATCAAAGGAGGTGAAGAATTTGTTTAACGTTATATTTAAAATCCAAAATATAGTTTTGCCACTGCATATGTTTGAAATTTTAGTAATTATTTAATTTCTTAATGAATGAAATTTCTGATGAAAGTTTTGAATTTAAGGTTACTTATTACTAATTTACATATTAAAAACACCGTAACACACACACACACACACACACACACACATATATATATATATATATATATATATATATATATATATATATATATATTGACAACCCAGCCACTCAGTGCCTAGTTGGGAATGCAATGCCTGTTTCTGCATTAAAACTCCGCCAATCGAACTAGTCGATGCGTCAGTGTACACTCTCGTGTCCAAATCTTCCCGAAACGGGGCTAATAATGGTGCATTCATTAACGCCGATTTCAATTGATCAAAAGCCTGCTGATGTGATTCATTCCACTCGAACTTGTGACCCTTTTTCAAAATTGGTTGAAACGTTGACGTGATTTTGGCATAGTCCTTACAAAATTTTCTACCGTAATTCGTTAGTCCAAGAAAAGATTTTAATTGTTTAACATTATTCGGGGCCTTACACGCTTTAATCGCCTGTATTATCTTCGGGCTAACCTCATATCCTGCGTCACTGACAATGTGTCCGAGAGCCAAAATTTTCCTTTCTATGAACTGACCTTTCTCTACTGAGAGTTTGAGACCATAATGCCTCAACCTTTTAAAAACTGATTGTAGTACGTCTACCATTTTCTCCTGATCATTCGTATAAAGGAATACATCATCCATATAATAGGAAACTGACTCCGGATTTACGTTTGCCAGGGTCATCGCCATTATTTTTGTATATATAGCGGGCGCCTGTAAATAACCCATCGGAAGAACTCGATATGAATAGGCTCCTACACCTGGTATATTGAATGCGGTATACTCTCGTGACTCCTCAGAAATAGGCACTTGATGGTAAGCGTACTTTACGTCCAAAATGCTAAAGTATTTATGTCCTCCCATGCAAGTTAGAATTTGATGGATTGGAGGCAGCGCAATGCTATGCAGCTTCACGCATTTGTTCAAAAAGCGACAGTCGAGAACTGCCCGAATACCTCCTGACGGCTTTTGTATGAACAACATAGGAGAGTTATAAGCACTAGCACTTTCTTCTATTATTCCCTGTCTTAACAAAATGTTGATTTGTTCCTTCACTTTATCTCTTAGCGCGATGGGAATAGGATATTGGTGTCTTCTAAACGGTACTTTCGTTTCTAACTCGATGTGGTGCTCGAAATGTTTAACCTGACCTAATTCATCATCCTGCCATGCAAAAACATCCGCAAAATTATAGCATAGGCTCTCAATTCACTCCTTAATTTCAGGTTTTGTCTCCGTTCCAAATTTCAATCGAGATTTGTCAAAATTCCTACGGGATCTTAAAATACCATCTATATCCTCGTTTGATAATCCTTCGTTCTTCAATTGGTCTTCATCTACACATTCCTCAGCTTGTCCTAATGTCACATTTGGCCTTAATAAAATTGATCTATTTGATGGATTAATGATTTCGATCTTATTGTTCTCAGCCGATAAAAGTGCGCGCGGGATCAACACATTGTATTGGGTTTCTATCTTTCTATCTGGCTCTAACAAGTATTCCCTGTTATTCCAGGAACTAACCAAATTAACTTCCACAATAGTCTTAGTCCTAGGTAACAACCGTACCTTATGACCTAGTACCCATCTTGGTCTAATACAATGTTTTATACCTAAAGCTGCATTATCGGATACAGTCACAGATTCCTGTTCTTCCCTTTTCCTTAATCTTGGCTTTCCAAATCTCTGCAACGTCAATTTATTCTGACCATAATTTATTTGGCAATTCTGGTTTTGTAGAAAATCATTCCCGATCAAAATTTGATACGGAAAATCCTTCACTACCCGAAATTCCAAATGAAATGTCTGTCCAGCCATTTTAAATCTTATAACAGCGATCTTATTTACTACTAACACATTCTGTGTTATTCCACGAATAGGTGTTGGTCTAGGAATTACCTTTGCGCTAGGTGGAACTAGCTTTTCATTCACTATAGATATCTGCGAACCTGTATCGATCAATGCTTTATGACTTCTCCCGTCGACTTCTATCGGAACGTACAGCATGTTATTCTCCGTTAACGTAGAGGCTACTATTTCTCTAATTTTTGATTTACCTCCTGTAAATGCGCCTCTGTCATTTACAGTATTACTCAGTTTAAATTATTTGCGCTTGTAGCCTGATAGTACGTTGTGCCATTTATCTGGTTTGGTACAACTGGAACGTATTGTACTTGACCGTTTACTTGACTATGACTCTGGCACCATGATGGACCATTAGAACCGTTAGCACAACAACTATTCCCTCGTTGTTGCCAAAAATTCGTTCTTCTTCCACCTCGGTTACCACGCCAATTATTCCTAAATCCTCTTCTGTTATTGTATTCGTTGGGACCTCTATTCCTATTATAGCTATTATTATTATCCCGATTCCAATTCCTATTTCCATTATTTCTATAAAAATTTCGTCCTCCATTACGAAAATTTCTGTTTCCTCTAAAATTACTACTATTATTCTTCTGTTGCTTCGAATCTCTATCGCTTTTATCTTCTCTACTATTATTCCGGTCCTGAAACTTAGTCGCTAATGTTAACTGTAGTTTTTCTATCTTTTTCTCTAGCTCACCCAACTAAGTGATACTTGGTGGTTCCTGCTTAACTTTAACATCTACCCTATTCTTAATCTCTTTCTTCAATAGCAATTTATCTATTTCAACATCGCTATCCTCATCTTCTACTTGTTCTCGCATTTTCTTGAGAAGGTCTTTGACGGTAACTTTTCCATTCTCTCTTTTGACCCGTTTCTCTACTTTACACTTATTCTTTTCAACTTTCTGGAGATCCTCCACAAATTTATCTATTGTCGAATACGAGTTAGTTCCTACTCTTTCCATGAAGTATGGCTGAAGGCCACCTACTATTATTCCTATTTTCTTTTTGTCGTCCATGCTAGCGTCTAATCTTTCGCACAACACTAACATGTCGTACACATAATTTATAATAGGTTCATCCTCAAGATGCAACCTCTCTCTTATTCTTTCCTCTATATCTAATGTTACGTTCGTACGTGTAAATTCCTCTATTATACTTTTCTGTAATTGCTTATAATCAATATCACTAACATTTCTTCTCTTCAAAAATACCTTCATCCACTGTCTACCATTCCCTTTAAACACACTAGGTAACAGTTCCTTTCTTTTATCCTCACTCACGCCTGCCATTTGACACGCGTCGTCAAACTCGTCGAAGAATCCAACTATATCATTATCTACCTTTAAATCAAACTTCGGAAGTTTGTTTACATCTGAATAAAACATTACGCCTGTCGCCATCTTATTTTCTTTTGAACTACTAGAATGCTTATCACCTATTACTCTACTTTCAAATGGAAAGATAGATTGAAAATCTTCTGTATAAGATTTTGCTACAGGACTAGACGGAAAGTTCTCTACGGGTCCTAATTTCAGACTAGGTTTTACACTCTCTTGCTTTTTCTTACTCGAGGTCGCAATATTAAATAAGCTTCCGACCTGTCCTCCTTTTGCCGCTCTTTGTGCTCTCGTACGAGTACTTTCGTTACTCATTTACTTATTAATTACTTTAATTATTTATTCATATAAAACGTATACTTCGAGCTACTTTAACTAATTGGTCGGGAGAGTCGGATAAATTATCTTCTTATTGCAAAACCTTAAAATCACACTACATTAATTAACAACTTATAACTAACTACCTTAAAACTAATTCGAGAAAATACGTTCAAAATCCTTAATATTACACTTCATCGTAGAAAGGGTGGGATGGGTGGGAATTATTTACAAATATAACGTAATATAATGTCATTTAAAAATGGGTGGGTCGGGAGGGACTTAATTATTTAAACCTACTGAGACCGTTACAAAGGCGTAAGCCACCAGCATGTCTCCACCATGACAACCCAGCCACTCAGTGCCTAGTTGGGGATGCAATTTTGAGTGCAACTGGATGCCTTCCACTCACCATCTAGAATGAGTGGGATAAAACTAATATTCATTTGCGAGAGGTTTCTTAATGGGGATAAAATCAAATAAGAATACGTTAACTTCATTGAATTGATATCACTGTATTTTTCAGAATTATGATTTTACTGTAAGATTTCGTAAAACATTTAATAACGGATATTAGGAACGATTTGCCAGCCGAGTATAACAACGGTCGAGTATTGAGCCTTTGAGCCCTGAGTCGGTGTAACACATACCTGGAAATCTGGTGTTGTTCCAACGATGATCTGGCGTCGAACCTGGCTCCTTTATGATGATACTCCTATTGCTGGACTACGAGGACGAGCATTGAGGTATGAATCCTCTCAATAGCTTCTCTGGACGTGACGTTCTGCGTTGTTAAAATAATGTAGTTTTACGCTGTATTTCTGTTCGCTGTCATCTGCCTGTCTGGCGACTTTAAACTTAGTTCTCCAAGAACACGATCAAACGATAGTCAACAAGTGATCTCTAAGACTCGATCACTGAGACTCTATCCCAAAGACTTCATCAACTGTTCCGCAAGGACTCGATCCTGAAGACTTGATCTCTAGGACTTGATCCTGAACCTCTCTCATCCTCTGGTTTTGTTGAGCTGGGTCCAACCTCCGTCGTCTGCTTGTCGTCTGCTTGTGGCACGTGCGACCCCTTTTTCACATGGAAAGACAAATTCCTTCCATGTGTCAAGACTCAAAAACTGCAACTCTCGACACACTCTGATTTCTCGATTCTAAGCAATTTCCGCATATCCGTGATTTCGTGAAATTCGTGAAATCTTACAGATTCTCTTTGTACAATTTATAATGGCTATGTGGCTAATGTGAGAATAGACAAATTGTCTACATTTCCTTCCTACATTGCCAGACTCTCGACGAAGACATTCTTATTCACATTTATTTACAACAGACTGCTGACACTGGAATTAACAATATTGTGCAGCTTGCATTATATTTCATACATAACATACAATTACCTTAACCTTAATATATGACTTTTATAACGTAAACATTAAAACAAAATTGGAAATATACAAAATAATTAACTCGAAAAACGAGTGTTGCCACAATATATATATATGTATATATATATATATATATACAGACTGTTCCATAATTCGTGTTATTTTCTACAGCGCTGGGAGAAGATGAAGTTTATACACTATTAATGTAAAATTTGGCACTCTTATTCAGAAATATCTGAATTTTTCGAATTTCTAAAGAAAATAAGAGAAATTTGCTGTTTAGTCCCCCTTTTAGGGGTGTAAAGACGAAAGTTCATTTTCCTTATGGGAGATTCAATGTTAAATTTTAGAAGCAGTTTTCTCCAATAATTATTCGTGAAGATTTTGCAGCAAATGAGTTGTATTTGTTACAAAATGCAAAAACACTCATTCGCAAAGCTAGTAAAGCCGTCTCAAACATTATTTTGCGAAGACCCCCTTTTGGGGGGCAAGGGGCGTAAAAAGGTGGTGGGTGATATGTTACCAAAATCCCAAAATTTATTTTTGGAATGCCAGTAAGCGTGACATTAATCACAAATGTAACAAAATTAATGCTCCAATGTCCTTACATGTAAGAGCGACTGATAATGGGGCTACAGCCCCCTTTCAAAAATAAAAAAATCACCATAAATATCCTTAGTAGGGACATACGAGAAGAAGGTATTTTTGTTAATTAATGTGAAATTAGGCGTCATTGTATCAAATGAGTATGCGTTTTTCAAATCTTGAATGTTATTTTGATAACGCACCGCCTTAGGGGGGCACAGGGGGCGAAGCACTCAATGATGGATCTTTATAAAAATTCAACATTTTGTTCCGGAAATACCAGTGAGCGTCAGATTTTTCACCACTGTCACAGAATTAATATTCTAATGCTCCTTGCATGTGCCAGTGACTTATATGGGGCTATAGCCCCCTTTCAAAAATAAAAAAAATCACCATAAATATCCTTAGTAGGGACATACGAGAAGAAGGTATTTTTGTTAATTAATGTGAAATTTGGCGTTATTGTATCAAATGAGTATGCGTTTTTCAAATCTGGAATGTTATTTTGATGACGCACCGCCTTAGGGGGGCACAGGGGGCGAAGCACTCAATGATGGATCTTTATAAAAATTCAAAATTTTGTTCCGGAAATGCCAGTGAGCGTCAGATTTTTCACCGCTGTCACAGAATTAATATTCTAATGCTCCTTGCATGTGCCAGTGACTTATATGGGGCTATAGCCCCCTTTCAAAAATAAAAAAAATCACCATAAATATCCTTAGTAGGGACATACGAGAAGAAGGTATTTTTTTAATTAATCTAAAATTAGGCGTCATTGTATCAAAAGAGTATGCGTTTTTTAAATCTGGAATGTTATTTTGATAACGCACCGCCTTAGGGGGGCACATGGGGCGAAACATGAAATGATGGATGTTTATAAAAATTCCAGATTTTATTCTGGAAGTGTGAATGAGTATTAGATTAATCACAAATGACACAGAATTAATATTCCGATGCTCCTTGCATGTGCCAGTGATTGATGTGGTGCTACAGCCACCTTCCACAAATCACCAAAAATCTCTATAAATATCCTTAACAGGGACATACCAGAAGTTTTTTTTTCCTATTGGTCGATTAATGTAAAACGTGGCGTTATTGTAATAAAAAGTTATATATTTTCCAAATCTGAAATGTTATTTTGGTAACAGGGGACAAAGGGCGCGGTTGGTAATTTTTGGCTTTGGAGGGCACAGGGGCCGAAGTATAAAAATTCCAAATTTTATTTTGGTAGTGCCAATGAGCATGAAATTAATTGCAAGGCGCACAGAATTAATGCTCCTATGCTATTTCCATGTACAATCTGCAGCAAAGAACCTGCAACATGAGCATGTAAGTTTATTGTGAAACTACGACTAAGAGCACATGGAATCAACATAACGTCTAAGTGGCATGAATCACGCCAGGAGAAACCTCGGCGTCCTCCCCTGCACACTTATATTGGAGCAAAAGACTTCGTCGTTTCACAATAAACATATATGCTCATGTTGCAGTTTTTTTGTTGCGGACTGTACCAGTGACTGATATTAGGCTACAATCATCTTTCATAAAACAACAGAAATTCATGATGAATGTCCTTATACGCAACGACCTACTGGCAGAAGGTAATAAATATTTTTCATTATTAAAGTGAAATTTGGCATTATTGTTGAAAAATGTTTGTTTAGAAAAAGAGCTAAAGCGACAGTATGATAATGGTCATGTGTTGATCTCTTTTAGTGGCGTCAACTCAAAATTTGATTGGCCTAACTGGAGTGTCAATGTAAAATGCGGAAAACTAGAAGCTACCTCCATGTGCCAGCGACCACTTTAGTGATTCAATTCCCCCTTCCCAGTTCCAAAATCATTTATAGAACCACACCACTTTGTTTTATTATCTTCCATGCTTCTCTCTGGCCTATTCAGAATGCATTCTAAGAGATGTGTGTTTAACAAGCACTGGAACACGTCCCAATCAGTTGTTGGCGTCCCACTGTAAGCTGATTTTAAGCAATGTCAACCAACTTTTGTTTATAAAACACCCTCTAATTCCTGATTCAACTTCTTGTTCATGTGTGCTGACAACAGTTTCAGACCTTTTCTTATCGCAATACACCAACGATTTACGAGCTAACGTGTTGACAGTTCAATAGGATTTCGTGTCTGTAATCAATACCTGGGTTAGATTGACTTCTTCGGAAATGGACATTACATAATAGGTGAATCTCGGGGATAGACTGGCTTAATCATTTGATAATTACTTGTCGTTTCCAGTATACTTTATGAGTGCATTCATACTGTAGTGTCCTTTGATCATGCAGTCTTTAACTCAGGATCAGCGTGCTAATGTAATTGAATGGTACATTTTATCAGAAAAATCTGCAAGAGCAACAACATCCCGTATAGTTAAAGAACTCGGATTAAAAGTACAGGATATGCAAATTCACCGTTTGTACAAACAGTTCCACAGCAATTGTTTTCACACTGCCCATCTTGCATCTAGAAAAAGTGCAGGAAGATCTCCAAGTGTATCTACAGAAGAAACAAAAAGACAGGTGTTATCTGTTACTAGTTCACCGCGGAAATCCCTTGCTCGTTGAAGCTTAGGCTTAAATATTAAGAAAACTACGCTACAAAGAATTTTAAGAAACTTGAAGGTAAAACCATACAAGGTCCGAATGGTTTGTGAATTGTGTGCAAGTGATTATGGTGATCGTGTTTTTTTTTTCTGTAACTGGTTTATCGAGAAGTTAAATGAAAACCCTATGTTCTTATTTCAAGTGATGTTTCCCGATGAAGCAAAATTCTTCTTAAATGGTTCTGTGTCCTCATCACATGCAAGATATTGGTCATGGATACAGCCGAACGTAAGATCAGAAGTGTCAATGGACAAACGAGGAATAATGGTTTGGTGTGGTATAACTGCGACTGAGGTAATAGGACCTTTCTTTTTTGATGAAAATGTAACAACGTCATCATACCAAAAGCTACTAAGAGAAACAGTATTTGCTGAACTTGATCGTTTAAATTTAGGTCAAAGTGATGAATTATGGTTTATGCAAGATGGAGCGCCAGCGCATCACTCAAATACGACTATAAATCTTTTGAGAGAGAAATTTGGGGAACGGATTATTTCTATGGGGTCAACTGTCGAATGGCTACCAAGAAGTCCGGATCTTACACCATGCGATTTTGTCTTGTGGGGATTCCTAAGACAAATTGTCTACCAAAAATCATGTAACAGTGTAGAGGACTTAAAACAGAGGATTGTCCACAGTATAGAGATGATCACTCCAGATATGTTGGAGAAGGTGTTCACAGTTTCTTTAGTAAATCGCATTAATTTATGTCTTGCTCGTTCAGGAGGGCATGCCGAATAAAAGTAAGTTGATTTTATGGATTTTACACTTAGGTTAATGATCTTTTTAAACAATTAGCGATAGTAGAGCCAAAAAGAGCAGTTTTCAACAAAGAATAATTTCCAGCAACTGCTTCTTATTCCTCGGGCTTTTTTTTTTTTTTTTTTTACGAATAAAGCAAACAATATTGAAACTTAAAGCTCACTTTTAATTTTTAAGATCTTACTTTTCATTGTTTTTTTTTCTTTTTTTTTTTGTTCCTGCTACGTTTTCCATTGTCATTTCGTCTTCTATTTCTGATTAAGTATGTAGAAAATACGTAGGTGATTTGTGTGTGATATTTTCTGCTATAAAAAGAGCCCTAATTGATTTTTAAAAATATAAAATTCTTTGATTATATTCCAATGACACGATAACAACAAAGCTATATGCATAATGAGTTACACTGACAGAAGTTATTCATTTACAGTAATTTCCATGTTTATTGCATATTTTTTGTTTTGCAATAATGACAACTTATATATTAATTATGACATATTTATTGTGAATTTTTGTGATTTTTGGAAGGGGGCTGTAGCCCATATAAGTCACTGGGACATGCAAAGAGCATCGGAATATTAATTCTGTGACATTTGTGACTAATCTCACGCTCATTAGCATTTTCAAAATAAAATTTGTAATTTTCATAAAGATCCACAATCTTATGCTTCGCCCCCTTTGCCGCTAAAGGTGGTGCGTTATCAAAATTATACCGAATTAAAGAAAACGCCAGCGCCAAATTTCACATTACTCGATTTAAAAAAATAGCTTCTTCCGGTGTGTCCCTGTTAAGGATATTTATCGTGATTTGTGGAAGGGGGCTGTAGCTCCACATCAATCACTGGCACATACAAGGAGCATCGGAATCTTAATTCTGTGTCATTTGTGATTAATCTGATACTCATTCACACTTCCAGAATAAAATTTGGATTTTTTAAAATAAAGATTCAAATGCTTATGCTGCGCGCCCTGTGCCCTCGCAATCCGGTGTCACCAAAATAACATTCTATATTTCAAAAACACGTACCTTTTTACTAAGATAACAAATTATTTTACATTAATTTGACAAGAAATAATGGTTTCTCAGATGTCCCTGCTAAAATATTTATGGCTAATTTTTATGTGATTTTTTAGAAGGGGGCTGTAGCCCCATATCAATCACTGGCACATGCAAAAAACATCGGAATATTAGTTCTGCGAAATTTATGATTAATCTGATGCTCACTGGCATTTCCAGAATAAAATTTGGAATGTTTATAAACATCCATCATTTTATGTTTCGCCCCCTGCGCCCCCTAAGGCGTTGCGGTACCAAAGTAACATCCCATATTAAAAGACACATACCTTTTTAGCACAATAACATCATATTTAACTTAATTGATTTAAAAAAATAGTTTCTTCAGGTATGTTCCTGCTAAGGATATTTATGGTGAATTTTTAATATGATTTTTGGAAGGGAGGCTGTAGCCCCATATCAGTCACTGACACATGCAAGGAGCATCGGAATATTAATTCTGTGTCATTTGTGATTAATCTGGCCCTCACTGGCATTTCCGGAACAAAATTTGGAATTTTTATAAAGGTCTATCATCTGATGCTTCGCCCCCTGTGCCCCCCTAAGGCAGTGCTTACTAAAATAACATTTCAGATGTGAAAAACTCATACCTTTGTGCTACAACGACGCCAAATTACACATTAATTGACAAAAAGTAATTTCTTTTCGTATGTCACTACTAAGGATATTTATGGTGATTTTTTTGAGAGGGGGCTATAGCCCCATATAAGTCACTGGCACATGCAAGGAGCATTAGAATATTAATTCTGTGACAGTGGTGAAAAATCTGACGCTCACTGGCATTTCCGGAACAAAATTTTGAATTTTTATAAAGATCCATCATTGAGTGTTTCGCCCCCTGTGCCCCCTAGGGCGGTGCGCTATCAAAATAGCATTCAAGATTTGAAAAACGCATACTCATTTGATACAATGACGCCAAATTTCACATTAATTAACAGAAATACCTTCTTCTCGTATGTCCCTACTAAGGATATTTATGGTGATTTTTTTTTTATTTTTGAAAGCGGGCTATAGCCCCATATAAGTCACTGGCACATGCAAGGAGCATTAGAATATTAATTCTGTGACAGTGGTGAAAAATCTGACGCTCACTGGTATTTCCGGAACAAAATTTTGAATTTTTATAAAGATTCATCATTGATTGCTTCGCCCCCTGTGCCCCCCTAAGGCGGTGCGTCATCAAAATAACATTCCAGATTTGAAAAACGCATACTCATTTGATACAATTACGCCTAATTTCACATTAATTAACAAAAATACCTTCTTCTCGTATGTCCCTACTAAGGATATTTATGGTGATTTTTTTTAATTTTTGAAAGGGGGCTGAAGCCCCATTATCAGTCACTCTTATATGTAAGGACATTGGAGCATTAATTCTGTGACATTTGTGATTAATGTCACCCTTACTGGCATTCCGAAAATAAATTTTGGGATTTTGGTAACATATCACCCACCACCTTTTTACGCCCCTTGCCCCCCAAAAGGGGACCTTCGCAAAATAATGTTTGAGACGGCTTTACTAGCTTTGCGAATGAGTGTTTTTGCATTTTGTAACAAATACAACTCATTTGCTGCAAAATCTTCACGAATAATTATTGGAGAAAACTGCTTCTAAAATTTAACATTGAATCTCCCATAAGGAAAATGAACTTTCGTCTTTACACCCCTAAAAGGGGGACTAAACAGCAAATTTCTCTTATTTTCTTTAGAAATTCGAAAAATTCAGATATTTCTGAATAAGAGTGCCAAATTTTACATTAATAGTGTATAAACTTCATCTTCTCCCAGCGCTGTAGAAAATAACACGAATTATGGAACAGTCTGTATATATATATATATATAGTGTATATGTTTTGTATGAATGTAGATAGATAAAAATATCACACAACTAGAAATGTATGCACAAAACAATATTCTGCCGAAGTAAGGTAGTTGGTGGAGAAATGATCCCAATAAATTCCTTCAAATTGGAAGTATTTCATATATCAATGGAATAAAAAAGAATCACTGGTAGTGATCATCTTTGGGAAAGACGAAATTCGTTGAATTAAGTTCTGAACCCTTAAGCCCCCATTCTACAACTGCTTCAAGGTCGAAATGTTATTATTCTCCTTATTTACCGACATTCTTAATATCTCGACGAAAACAGCAGCTTGTTTCTGCTTGCGTGTCTCTTCATTCCTTTCATTTTAAAACCTTTATTCTCACCGTCGTGATTAATCCGATTGGGTAGAAAATCGTACGCAAACACATCACCATCAAAATGTCGAGCACGTATTCAGACTTCGACCGTTTCTGATTTTGCAAACGTTGGTGCGTACAATATAACTGATTACTCGGCATCTTGTACGTATATCACATCGTCCTTAACAAATCATATATAATAACTTCTTTTAAGTTATAACTAAAAATTTATTGTGACCCTTATTGAAACGTTTGGGTTGCCAGCGAAGCGGTCATGAAAATGTTTACCAAATCTATTTCTTTGCAAACCGACAATAATATTGATTTAATACTGCTTCAATATCTTCAATATCTAACGGGGCGATTCATCGTTATTCATTTCCAAATTTTTATTTCCGTTCTTGTTGCTCGTTCGGCACCCTCTAGCTATTGGCGTCCGGGGCAACCTCCCCGCTCGTTCTTGCCCCTTGGTACGGCTCTGAATATGGTTTCGCAAGTTTAAATACTGAAAAAAGTATACATTCGGAAAACAAATATTACTAAAGGATGTTTCCAAAAATATGTTTGAATTTCACAGTATTTATATGTGAATTTTCACATTTTAGTGGTTTTAAGGGAATCTATGGATGCGTTGAGCAACCACTAAATATTGTGTAATTGTTTCAAATCTTTTGCAGTAAACATTTGAAGAAGAAAGAAAGAAATTAAAGAGACCATTAAAAATGCAAAAGTGAATTTTCGTTGCCACCTAATATTCATCAATTCCCTCAAGAGCGTCTATTGCAATGTCATGTCTCATCAAATGTCTGACCGGTGTATAATCTTCAATAAAAGAAGGCGGGGTATGGATACACCCCACATATTTTTCCGGATCAAAAGATGTTGTCCATTCCGTTGAATTGTCAGAATCATTCTTTTTCGCATTCATCAAAAACCTTGTTCAAAGTGCTTTCAAGTATGTTTGCATACGCGCTTGTTATGTGTTCCTTTAGATTTTCAATATCTCTAATTTTCACTGAATACGCAATGGACTTCAGATGTGTAAGGAATCGAGGTCACGGGAACGTTGTGGCCATTCCATAGTACCATGTCTACCAGTCACGAGTTGGGAAACTGCACATCCAAATGTTCAATAACACAATTTCTATAATGTGAATGGACGCTATCGTGCTGGTAGAAGACAGGGAATATCCCATCTTCAGAGAAGAGAGATGTCAACCTTTCTTCTTCCAACATTCGACGATACTCGATTGCTGTTAAGGTACCAGTGATAAACAAACGATTTATAACACTCATTCCCCATACCAAATCATCGTTTATCCAAGAAAGTTAGTGGTTGCTTCACACCATTGGGGATTGGCATCCGATCCGATCAGTAGCGAACATTCTGTTTCTTCACCTCACCAGAAAAGTAAAAAGTGACCTCATCTGCGAATAAGACATCGTAAGCGAAACGGAGATTTTTCGTATTACTCTGTTGCCAAATCCGCGAATTCCGAACAACGATCGGGTCCGTCCTGTAACAGGTGCTGATGTACTTGTAGTTTGGAGGGGTACCACTAATGCAGATACGAAACATGCGTGATTGATGTGTGACTAACACCACTTTCCTGGGACAAATGACAAGTGCTTCGATTCGGACTCTTGCTAAATGCTGCCAACACTGCTATTCAAGTTGTTTCGTCAGTCTTTGGGCATGATTTGTCTCATTTTGGTTTGTTGGCCACAGACTTTGTTTCCTGAATTTCTTGATCAACCTGCTTACTATTTTATGTTGGTGGGTGCGCTATCTGGGTGGCGATTGTCAAAATCATCAGCAACGATTCTTGTACTTCGCTCTCCTAACATCAAAATGTTCTCAATGCGTTCTGCTTGCGTCACAACCATGTTATGTTAATCACCTGAAACGATACCAGAAAAGAAAAACAAAGAAAAGTCTTAACTTTGTTATAGTAAGAGATAAGCAAAAACAAACACAGTATTGAATTTCAGAGCAAATTTCAGATGAGAACAAGGTATCATAGTATATGGTTTCCATTTAAGATAATGAAAGTGAATTCAAAATCGTAGCCATAGACATAACATGTTCTAAAAGCTTTTCATCCATCTGTAGTACTAATCTTGAGTGTTAAATTTGCATTTTTTCAAAAATCCTGCCTTTAATTTGGGTGTTGCCATACGTTTGGACCACCCCTATAGCTTTTGCTTTTTATCAACTACCCCGTTAAACTATACTCAGGCGCGTCCTCTCAGACCTGGAACTAGAGTCCATGGGTGTACTACATTGAAACTCGATCTCTGAAATATTTTTTACTGCAGCAAAGTACAATTGTTACATTGGTAATTTCCTAAGAAGATTCTCCTTCTAGTCGAGTAAGAAATATCTTCATGTCACGATATGAAGCGTGAGTTTTCATAAAAATGTTTCGATGATAACAATAAGAATGTAACAAAAACAATATAGATATACTGCTTCCACTACCCCCCTTTAACTTCTACATATTTAAATGATGTTGATCGCCCTCTGTTTTAGAGTTGGAAGTATAAACGTCAGGTAGTTCAAATAATTTTATCTTAGTAGCCCAAGGATTGCATTGGTATGAGAATTTTTATTGGTGTGAATAAATGCCAAAATATTACCATTTAAAGAAAGTGATTGTTGTCTCACTGTATACTACTTTTTAAGATGAAAGTGAATAGAAGCTGGAAAATACGTAGTTTCATCGACAGTCTGGGAAGTTGTTAAATGTAGGTGAGTAGTGGGTGGAAAAAGGGATCAAGAGAAACGTATATATACCCTAGATTTCTGTCAGAAGCATCGATTATCGAAAGGTAAACAAGAAAGAAAAAAGACGAAAAAGAAGGAAAACGGAGGAAATATTTTCGCGTCTAACAGCAAAGAAAAAAAAACAGAGGCAAACAGGATGTCAAGATCATTTATATCGGTGACTGGTTACGTGAGGCGAATGTTAGGAAACTTGTGAAGAAACCGAATGTTTCATCATTCAGAATACGTCACAGATAGTTCACTCTTTCTATTTTTAAAATTGCTGACACTTATTCCGAACAGTAAAGCTTTAGAGAACAATATTGATGTTCCATAACAAGCTATTCAACTAAATGATCGATAAAGTCTCTATGGGGAACAAAGAATTCCTAAGTTGTGTCAGCAATGTTTAGCATGCAAAACCACATGCCATCACAGAAGAATTCTGGATCAGTTTATCCAAGATATGAAAGAAATATGTATTGATCAATAACTATTCCTTAATGGTATAGGAAATCCCTTTACAAATCATAAGATCTAATCTTTAGACATGGAAAGTTTTGAAGGAAAAAGAGTTCTCCAAAGAATGAGCTGAAGTATTGTTTCTCAGTACCAATAAAAACTTTGTCATATGTTTTTGCTGTCAATTTTTTTTTCTAATATTTTCCAGAAATCGAATTCAAAATTAATATAATTGGAATTATACTACTGTCAAAGTTATCTCTTATTTCATTTAGACAGCTCTCAATCTTACCTGTAATGTACACTAGACTACTCGCAAAATTAAATGAAATTTCAAGTAGATCAGTCTCAAAATTACTTGTAATACTAATCAAATCATACATAATTTTACTTGTAATTTGAAGTAGACCACACACAAAACTAGTCGTAATTTCAATCAAGCGACTTTCAAAATTACCCGTAATTTCAATTATACTACTCGCGAAATTACTTAAATTTCAATTAAACCACTCTCAGAATTACCTATAACTTCAATTAGACCATTATAATATTATCTTCAGTACTATGGTACTTAATTTTCTTCATCTCGTTTACATATTATTTTCCTTTATATAACCAATTTCCAAATACACATCATAGGGAACAATTTATACGGAAATCATTAACACTTGCATTAATATCAGGAACTAGAAAGTAGAGAAATGTTACCTCGATATATATTTAAATGTATAATATCGACATTTTGAATTAGCTTCAGTCAGGATAGTCTTCCACGGGATTTAATTCCATGGGGAATGACAAATTTTCTTGGACAATGTTTTTCTAGGCTCAAGTTTTGGAAATTTTAGAAATGTATTTTGCAAGCTGATATGTATACAACACGAGATTTTGACATTAGTAAATGTCCAAGCAACAAAAATTTGGCTGTTCTTTTATTATTGACTAACTTTCGAATTACTTACAGTCTTCAGGGTTTATCAACTAACTTAGGTATTGTATTCACTTCACTGCCAAATTTACAACACTGGTATTTATTGACATTGAGGCGTGGCATGTTTGGAATTGCTCGGAGCGAAAAAAAAATATTATCGGCAACAGTAGCAATTAAATTAAGGAGAGAGGTTGCAATCTGCACTCATTTAAATGATTCTTAGACTCTTAAGGTGCAGCAATTTCGATAACCATGAAAGTCTGGAATATACTTCACTCGTCGGGAAGTTGGACAGTCTGTAGAATAAGGAAAATGGCCACTCTAACAGTAAACATCATAGGACTTGGTCGCTACACTCTGACCACTTATATATCAGCACCATTACTTCCCTGATCAAATAGAGCCGTCGCATTACAAGAATTACTCGTGTGCCCGAAATCTGACACTTAAAACAGCAATGAGAACTAGGGATGGAGTTGCGAACTTTCAGATCACAAAATTCAGTCTTAAAGGATGTTGAGATCGTTTGTGAATGAAAGTAGGAATCACTGTCGAATTCTAATCGAATTCTCACTTTTGATTCGTGTTACTCCGTGACTAATATTCACTAAATGGCAAGGCTCTACTGAAATGTTATATGATGTTCTAAACAAGAATTAGAAACAGTTTGGTATATTCAAAGAAGCGCTAAGTATAGATGAATCTAAGGTACCTTATTATGGATATCACTCGTGAAAAGTGTTCATGAAAGACAAACCCATAAGATTCAGGCACAAAATATGGATGATTTTTACCTCAAATGTGTTTCCTTTCGCAATGGATATATATTTAGAAAAAAAAAAACAACTACCGTCACGGTTAAACACTTGGAACTCATCTAGTGCTTCGAACAGTGGATTTACTGCCTGATTCTCAATGCCACAAACTGTGTTTCAACATTTTTTTTTTTACTTCTTACACGCTCTTAGAAACGCTTTCAAAGAATAATGTGAAAGCTACAGGAAAAATTAAGCAAAACAAACTTCGTTGTCTAAAACCAACGAGATCAAGAAAATAAAACAAGGAACATATTAATTTGTATGTGATGGAAATGTATACATTTCTGAATGGAATTATAATTTTATCGTGCATGTGGGATCCGTCCATGAAACACACGCTCCAGTTAGTACTAGTTCGTGGAATTCCAAAGGCAAAATTAGAAAAGATGTCCTATGCCCTGCACTTATAAAACAATACGAGCAGATGCGAGGTGTGGATTTGTTAGGTAGACTTCTTGCTGCATACAGCCCGCGTTGGAGAAGTAAAAGGTGGTGATGGAATTTGTTCGTAAACACTCTAAATATCGTTGTGGTTGCAAGGTGGTTGCTTCATAAAGAGGTTCATAACAACTATAGCAGTAGAATGACAACAACGTCTGGCGTTGCGAAGAGAGACAACATTATATTTTCTTCACCAGAAAACAAACGTCCCCTCAAGGCCAGGACCCTTCCAAAGTGCTACGGATTTCTGACAACCATTATTTGATGACGGGGACTCAAGGACGGTGTGCTTTCTGTATGAAGAAGACCATTAAATTTTGCAAAAAGTGTGCAAGAGATTACATGAAGGATGCTTCCCTTTATAACAAGGAAAAGTGGAGTAAAGTTTGGAGAGGATGTTTACGGATCATAACAAGATAAATATTTGTGTTTTATGCTATTATATCTTATGTATTATCACAAATGTTTTACGTGTAATCTTTGACATTAAACTGTGTAATCCATTATTGTAATCCTGTATAATGTAATTCATGTTAGTATATTGTAACCGTATATATAATAAACAATAAAAAATGAATTATATCACTTGAATGAAAATACTACAATAACTAATAGAATTATTTAAGTTGGAAGTTTGACATTAATTATAACAATATGTGTAATATTTATTAGCAATTACTAGATAAAAATATATTCCAAATCATTAAACTAAAAATTTTCAATACAAGCGAATATGCTAGGCCAATGTTCCAACTTTGGAAGATATCCAATCATCAGTTGCTTTTTTTCTTTATGAATGATCAATAATGCGTTCAAACAGTAACATATTCAAGAATTACCAAAAAATAACAACAGAAATATAATTCGGCCTGTAAGAGGTAAAAGAAAATTCACCTGGTTTCCAGTGCTTTTAGGAAAGGCATTTGATTCACGTTTAACTCTTCACAATTCGTTAACCCTGAATCTAAAGTTTCTTAGAAGTTCCACTAAACATTCAAGATGTATGAGGACCTACAGGCAGTATCAGTTTTACCGCACTTAGAAAAAAAAATGTGGCATACGTAAAATCACATGTTACATTTCTAAATCCTGTAGTTTTTGGACTTAACGTGCAGCAAACGTATAACTGAAAACGCATGTTTTAAAATACTTTCTGTATAAGTGTTCCATCTACACGTACTTTCCGTATGAAACAATATAGGCGGTCAGGATCTCACATACAAATGGACGTATATAACATATAGCTACGGACGTGAAGTTTTCGTTTTATTTCATCCCTAAAATCGGTGTTATTTTTGTCCAAAATCGGTGTTATTTTTCGCGATTTAATAGAAGTAAATAGTGGTTATTTGCTTTATTTTGTAGTGGTTTTGAAAGCAAGTATATTGTAAACATAGCGAAAGTGGTCTGTGAGAGCTAAATAAAATAAAATATAATTTTAAAATTAAACAAATAGTTTTAAATTTTGACATTTAAATTTAAAAGAATAAATTATATTTCTGAACTTACCATCAGGGAAAAAATAGCTCGATATCCCTCCTGAACTTGGATTTATTTAATGTATGATTTTAATACATATACTGTTTGAAAACCACACTGCAGTGTTTCTTAACATTTTCTTCACTTCAAAAAAAAAAAAAAAAAAAAAAAGAATTCACATATACTTGTATAAAACGCAATTCGTATCATTATCAACACACAACGCGAATTTATAGTTTCTTCAATGTTTCTAATTTGCAAAGGACAAAATTATAAATATTTCTACATTTTCTTCTTTAAGGTATTTCCTCCTTATCGTAACTATTGAGTTCTATTCCGAAAAATATCTTTCAGAATCAACGTTGGAAGCTGGCAAAGATATTGCTTCCAGTGCACAGGGAGCAAGAACTCAGGGGCAAACTTTCACTAACCAACCGGTCTAAAAATAACAGGACTAATGGTCTTCTGTGAATCATATTTTTTTGCAAAGAAAACTTGTTATTTTATTAGTATTACCGGTCAACATGGCGATTTCGCGAATCTATCGCTTTATACCAGCGTTTCCCAACGTTTTTGAAGTTGCGGCACACTACAGGTGTAACTTTAATTCTCGCGGCACACCCATATAATTATTACTATTATTATTTGTAAATATAAAATACCGTGGTATTTTTATGTGATTACTTATCTCCTTCTTACAGAGAAAAAAGCTCGATCACTCATTTTGCCCCGTGGTAAATCATTATGCTTATTTTTCATTCTAATTTTAAAATAGAAAACAATTGCAATGAAATATAAAACTCGGGTTTTTAAAAATCCACTTTCTCTTTTGAAAACTGTATATAACCTTTCACTTAAAGGGAAGATCAGTAAATAAGGAACAAATAAACAAATCTTCTATACTTTTAAAACGCAAATGTAGGTAATTTGTATGCATCTTTGCTTTGTTGAATTTATTGAATGATATGTTAAAATTTCAAGTTACGAAATAGTCTGCAACAATAAAGAAGCAATAATGGTCATGACAATAATAAATACGTTTTTCAACATTAAAAATGTACAGAAAAGTAAAGCAGTATGAAACATAAAATTGTAGATTTATAGTTTAGTAGAGGTTCATAGTAATATGAAATACAAATATACATTTTCCCCTATATCTTGGAATTTGGTTCCTATAGAATTAATAATTTGTTTCGAATTTCTCGCGGCACACCAGCGGTCCATTCGCGGCACACCAGTGTTCCGCGGCACAGCGGTTGGGAAACGCTGCTTTATACAGTGCATTTCTGTGTTATTTTGAAAAAAAAAATACCAAATTCGCGTTATTTCACGATTTAAAAACATCAGAAAGAGCCTTCTATAATATATTTAGGTATATCTATATGCTTTACTTTGCCTTTTTCAAATTTTCGATGTTATCATTTAAACGAAAACTTCACGTCCCTACATATAGCTGACGTTGGTAACATACATATATGTATATAATGACTGTTAGACACCCTTCAATGCCATGATGTGACATCTAAGGGCAATGCGTGTGTAGCATACGGATAACCTATGCTTCGTACAGATTTCTGTAGTAAGCAAGAGGATTCCGTATATTTTACACAATATACCGCTGTCCAGAGAATGGAGTTTTGTCAGTGCGGGTAGGGCAGGTAGACACGAGTCTACCCCAAAATTTTGAAAAATATAGAAACGCTAAAAGATACAATAAAGAGTAAATATATTTTCCACTATTTATATTAATGGTAGATAATTATTTAACAAGTAGCATCAACCAGTACTGTAGAAGTAATTTCCAACTGTCAATCAATCAAATGTGTATATGTATCCATAAGCCAGGGAGCGGGCCTACCCAAATTTAAAATCCTAAACCCACCCCTGCGTACAGGTAGGCTAGTCAAACTATTTGGAGCAAAACCATAAAATCATTAATTTACTTATACTTATCTCTTCACAATATGAATCACCAACGAAGATTTTAAACTATTAAGAAAGGTAACCAATGTACTATTATATTACCTAATTGCAATCACAAACTCTTTTCATTATTTGACAAGTTCCGTCCCAATTTGACACGGGAAAATGTAAAAGAAACAATTTGGTGACATAAATGTCTTATTATTTATAAGTAGGATGTCAAATGCACCTAAGCCTACTAAGAAGATTTGGCTTTGTTACCGTAGTATAACTTGATAATAAATATTAATGAAAATAAAATGAACTTTCAGTTTTCAGACTTTCTCTCTGGTGAGATACTTCTCAAAGAAAACTCTGAGAAGTATCACAACAATTATACATGCTATATCCTAAATGTTAGTTGTATATTTGTAATCAACATATTCATTTACATAAAAACAATTAAAGAAGTGCTATTTATGGTGAACAGAATTAAATGATAAATTTTAGCGCTTAAACACTAGCCATACATCAATTTTAGATTAACAACTTTGTACTAATTTGCTAAGTGTCACTTTACATTTTATAGATGTTTGAAGGATTGTAAAACATTCAAACCATGCCATCATACCCAAGGTAAGAAAATGTGGCAAACAAAAACCCTAAAGAAACTTTTAAAGAATTATTCAAGAGCTTAGACAGAGAAGAAAATCCGTTATTTTTGAATGCAATACAAAGCTCTTGCCCTGTGAAATTCCCGAGGGAGAAATGTTCTATTAAAAGAACGAATCCTTTGAATGCTCTCAACTGAAATTGCTCACTTTTTTTGTTTTTTTCTATAATAAAGAAAGCGAAAAAGGAATGATAGAAAAAATATAAGAAATCCCTCAGAGAATTAAGAGAAAAACGATTTAAGAATAAAATCATTTTCTTTGTTTCTTGCCGCCCACGTGCCTTGAATGCTTTTCCCCTCAAATTTTCTTCTGATGTTTTCGTAAAGTTCGATGTTAAAAAAAGACTTGTATACAAAACAAAGAAAACTGTTATCAAAGAACTATAGCAGGTTCAGCTCCTCAAGATATAAATTATATATGTATAAACCACAAAAGAAATTTATCTCAGGTAACAGGTATTAAAATAAACGCAATACAAGTTATGGAAATTAAATCAAAATATTTGAAACATTTCTCCATAGATTATCTACTATTTCGTATGTGTGTTATGGCTAATATCTCTAAAATATTATTAGTATGTAACTATTGAATCTAATAAAATATAATATCAAGTGTTACACAAAATGTGTGATTATTAATGGCACGTCCAGGATTCTTCTGTACTCAAAAACACATTATCGTTTGTTGATCTCTTCATTCTCTATCTTAACCCTATCTGTGCCTCTACTATAATCTCAATTCATTACGTCAATCGTGCTACATACACTTAATTCGAATATTTTACTAACTTCATAGATCTGACATCTTAATCGTAATCTTGTCTGATCAATCTATATAGTATTTGGTACTGATTTACTTTTGGCGCAAAAGCTTTTTGGAAGATTTACAGGTAAAATTAAATATTTTGCATGAAAAGGCATATTTATAAAGAACAAATTTCTGCAGGCGATAGAATTAAATACAAAGTAACACGCCAGTACTTTAGGTTTACAAGTGTAGGGTTACTAGTGAAAAATCATTACAAATGTTTTACGAGGGATAAAATGAATTAGTGCATATGAAAGACTGAATTAGATACAATTTTCCATCGGCGGTGTATTTAGATACAATTTTCCACCGGCTGCACAATGTATAGAAGCTGTATTTTATGTTTACAAGTGGAGCGCTACTAGTATGAAACAATGACAACTGCCATTGAAACTCGTATCATTACCAAAACCTATTAGTTTTCACTACAGTCGCTTACGCGTATGCCCACCGTCGCTATGCACCCCTCAGTTCATATAAGGGTCGTCGGGTCATCCAGCTTCGCCATGCTCTGACTCGGCTAGAAAGCATTCCTGCCTTTTAGTGACCACCTAGCATAGGTTGGTTTGTGTTTTTGCACTGTAGTTTGTATGCCATACATCCGGACGCCACATTTATACTCAAATCATAAAATAATTTTAATTTTTCAACGATTATTTCTGATGGCCTCCTTCAATTTTATCTATGCAAGTGAGATATTTTCATGTCGTCCAGCGCAAATCATTTAGAAGACAATAAGAAGGAAATTAGTGAAAATATTATAATCTTTCAGCAGTTATTTCGAGTGGTGCGCCTAAGGTAAACTTGCACGTCATATTTATTACATTCATAATCTTACTGTAATCTTGTTTTAACAAATCAATCTTCAATATATATTTTTATTTATACATGCTATATCTCTCTTAACTACGCAACAGTATGTGTCACATGTGTAAAGATTTGTGGCATGTTCCTGTATCCAACAGTAACGAAGGAAAATAACCGAAGATGTGACTTATACCAAACGATAGATCTGATTGAGCTGTACATAATGTTATGGCTGAATGCAAAATCTCATGCATGCTGTTTTCAAGAAAATTGAGAAAAATATTGTTTTTGTAATACTTAAAATTGATACATTATAACAATCGTTTTACGATGAAAGTGACATCGAAGTAATCTCTTATATAGCGTTTCTCTGTCACATTAGCAAGAGGATAGTACACAATAGGACTAATATCTTAAAACTGCTGATTAACACTAAAACTTTTAATTTTTGTTTTAGTATAAAATATTATCCAAGGATGTTAAATCATCAATCGATAGGAGACATCATTCTGAATAAAATCATATGTTTGTGTATAAAGTCTGATTTTAGCGCACCATCTCACGCGCTACTACATAGAGTAGAGTGGGGACATTGATTGCTGGTACTATCTGCTGGGAGTAACGAGAACTTTCTATAGTACTGTGGATAGAGTGTAAGACTGTTGTCGCTGTTTGTAGTGTGTGAGTCGTATAACCTAACAAACACAAAGAAGAGGAAAGTAAGAACATTTTTGACAGGTAAAAGTAAATTCTTTGTATCGTTTTATGAATGCAATTTCACCCTTAGAATGCTTATGTATTCCTAAGGCGAATATTTATGTTCAACACCTGCTTTTAGAGGTCCAACACAGAAAGCCGATTCGATGCGCTTGGTTTCAGGAGATACATATAGAATATGAAAAATGGCCGTGAATGGTCAACTGGGACAGTGTTATAGCTTAGTATAGTCTGTTTTTGTAAACCAAGTGGCAGTTAATCGTAAGGACTGTATTACAGGCATTGTTTTCCATTAATAATCTACTTCACATTACCATACTTCATGTTCATTCCCTTGTGATTACTTTAATCAAACCTACTACTTATTGTATGCTGCATGTTCACAAAGTTTTCAAATTAGAACTAATAACAATAAAAGTTAGAAGCATTCTCAATATTTTTCTCATAATTATTGCCGATAGGTCTAAAGGTTACTTGTACAACTTTGATCATTAAGAGTAGCATTTAAAAATAGGTCCTAAGAATGATGTTTCTTGATTATATAAGCATATATCTAAAACTGATACTGGCTTACTGTGTAATGTTGATTATTTAATGTAAACTCCCCATTATTTACATATATATTACATCGTCCCAATTGACCCTAGTATGCGTCCCAGTTGACCTGCCAATGACAAATGGGACAAAATGCACTTCGGAGTAACTTAAACAAATGTTTAATGAAATGTTTTTCTACTGACCTCCAAAAAATGTGGACTATTCCCAAGGGATCAATCTTTAATATGCCACTTTCGGTTTCTCAATTGAAGCAAAATTGTAGGTTTTAAAAAATCTGAACGGAAAATTGCCCCAGTTGTCCCCACTCTACCATACTAGTATCACATTACCAGGTAATACGATTTACGGATGATGACACTTCATTTATTTAAGCAGAGCAACTCAAAAAGTAGAGTGTACTTTCACTTAATTTAACACAAACAAAAGTTACTCTTGTTTATTATTATTATTATCATTATTATTATTATTTTATTATTATTATTATTATTATTGTATTTTTATTTTTGAAATCTAATGTTGTTGTGTATACCGAAAGTGTCTAAGTTAGTGTACACAACCTACACGTAGAAGAAATAAAAAAATAAATTGTTAAAAATGTATATTGAAATGCTATAATATTTAAGACACAAAAAATGAACCAACTTAGTTGAAATTTTACTTATCTCTACGATATTGGAAGTTACTTCAAATTATTTTTGGAAGAGATTACTGAAGAAAACAGCCTGTTGGTTTACGTAACAAGTAAATCATCCCCTAAGATTATTTTATGAGTAGGAATAAGGGCAAGTCTTTACTTTAGGTAAGGCAGTGACAATAAGCTGTTCATCTGAACCGGTTCCCGCAGTTACAGTTACAGTTCCCAAGAACGAAAGACAGAAAACAACGTGCCCTGCGGGGCTCCGACCCGCCTTCACTTGCTCACGCTCGCTCGGCAATACTATGTGTATCAGGAATGACAACGACATTAGTGAGAAAATATGTGGGAATAAGGAACAGCAAAGAATCAGTGATAACCTGTGAATAATATTAACAGTGACGGAATATCACTACCTTGCCCAAAATAAAGAGTTACCTGAATAAGTACGAACAAAGATGTCATTCAAACACAAAATATAACTTTGCATTTGAGTTGAGTTGAGTTGATTTTAGTTTAGCGTCCCTTTCAGCAGCGAGGCTATATAAGACGTGGACCTACTGATTAACGTGGAATCCGAACCACATGAGCTCCCGCCGGGAATCGAACCCGGATCTCCCACGCCACAGGCGCGTACGCTAACCGCTTAGCCACGAGGGAGCTCAACTTTGCATTTGAATCTTTACTTAAGCATCATAGTTTCTTAAACTATTTGATGAACAATAATGAAATATAGTATGTTCTAAAGTAGTTAATGGCAAAGAAGAAAACTTTCTTTCCTATATCACCACCAGCCTATAACATCAATGACAACATTCTGTAATCAAGATGGCGGAAGATGGTTGTATTGGTGTATCTGCTGAAGATTTAACAGAAACCTGGCGATCTTGTGTAAAAGGTGTCGAAAAAAATGTTGTAGAAACGTTGATAATATTCTTAGTTTGTTTTATACCTGTGTTATAAAGATTATTAACAAAACAGAGACAGTAACAAGGTCAAAAACAAAACGAGGGATGGGTACAAAAATCCCAGTAGAAAATGCTATAGCAGAACGATCTTGCGCAAGCTGTGTAGAAACAAAACAGGAAGTTTCTTCTCTATAAGAAATAATAAATATTTTGATGAATGATGTAGAGTCGGTGAAAGGTAAATTAAAAACTTCAAAAACAACGAGATGATAAGAGTGATGAAGTGCAAGGTCAAATCCAGTGGTCAGAAGTAGTAAGAAATAATCGACTTTCTGCATGGGTATCAAATGTAGAAACTAGAAATAGGTTTGCTACTCTCGATAAAGAACAATGCACAAACAGAAATAATGACGTAATTGAAACAGTAAAATACGGCAAGTGTGAACATTCAAACAAGTGCAAGTGTTATCAACAGTCTAACTTACATACGAATTGTAAAACAGCAGTAGCTCCATTAAGTTCATCACCAAAGAACATGCAGTGTAAAGTAAAGAAAAACAGTGAAAGGAAGCTTAGCTCAGTTAGAAGGGTACAGGAGAACATTAAGGGAGCACATGTGAAATCTGTAAGCAATATTAGTGCATCCAATAAAACACAACAGAACATTCTTTTACAGAGTGACAGTCAAGAACAATGTACCGGTACTAGAAGTTTCAAGAAGTCAACTGGAATCTCTTCTCGATCCGAAGAAAAGAACAGGCGAAAAATGCTACTATTGGGCTATAGGGCCATTCCACGCGAAAGTGAGCCTGAACCCAAATTTTCGAAAACTGTCAAAACCAATGCATTTTTACATATATATGGTGTAAATAGAACGAAATTTACTTTTCCACAAAGAAAAACTTATTTATACTTAGAATTCACTTAAAATTTTAAATCTAAGTTGTGAATTTGTAACTTGCCAGCTGCGAGGAAATTTTTTATTCTCGTTATCTGCAACACTTTACGGTAATTTGTGCATGTTTGGCTGAAGTAACTTCGAGCTATTAAAGATGCTTCTCTTTGCTACAAGCTGCAGTTGAAAAAGTGTTTACAGGATAAAAATTGTTTATAATATCATTAAAGATATAAACGTCAACTTGAGTGTCCTGCCCGTGACAGAAAACTACCAAAAGTTATTGTACTGAACTACTAAATTTGAGAATGTGGTTCGTACCTAGTAGAAGTAACAATTTGCATGTATACTTCACATTTACCAAATTTTGGACAAATGCTAATAATATATTTCGATTTATTTCAATTTGAAAACTTGTCCTGCCCGTGACAGTGGGCACACTGAGAAAAAAAAAATGTAGGTGACATACTTAAAAACGTAGGTTACATTCGTAATTCCTGTAGTTTCCGGACTTAACGTACAACCGTATATAACATCCTGCAGCAAACGTATAACTGAAAAAGTATGTATTATACGTACTGTCTGCATAAGTGCAATGACGTCATTCGTGTGACGTCATCTGCAGTAACAAGTATATACGGAGGTAATATCTAGCTTTGTGACGTCAGGATTGTATGTAGCATGTGGGTTAATAATGACGACACTCACTGACTATCAGAACGGAGCATAATTTCAAGAAGTATGCAATATACGTTCTGTACGTGTGTTTCTTGCGTTCAATCCCGAGACAGCATCTATATTGTACTTGTGCCCCGTACGTACGACTAGATACAGTATGCGTCATGTACGTATGTATTATACAGATTTTCCTTATGTCGCACACAGCTTGTCCCGATACAGCATACAGAATATCCGTATGCACCATACAGAGTGCACATATGCAGCTTACAGACTGTCTGCATGCAGCATATAGATTATACGTATGTCGCGTACAGGCTGGCCATATGTAATGTATGGATTGGATGTATGTAGCTTATAGATTGTCCATATGAAATATACGGATTTTACCTGTATCGCATACGTATTGCCTTGTTGTAATATATGGATTGGACATATTCAGGATCTACATTGTACGTATAGTGCACCATTATTGAAGTGCTGCAACATACTGAGAAATGCATGATACATTCTTACTGTAATGTTGTCACATATTGTTTTTTTCTGTATGGAAACAAAAATAGCTTAAAATATGGGTGATCTCCTTTGTGCCAATAATAATAAAATTAAAAATACTACACTTTTCAATCTTAGTTTGGAGCAGTGAAACTGTCCAGAGAAATGTATTTACCTGCAGGGTGTAAGTTTGAACTTCCTGCTAATTCTTTGGAAAGCTGCAAAGCCAAGGTTGAAAAGTGGCGCAAGCGTTAATTTTAAAATTATTGGCACAAAGGAGGTTAACCATATGTTAAACTATTTTAGTTTTCATACAGAGTAAATCAATATGTGACAATATTACTGTAAGAATTTATCATACCTTTTGCAATAACTTAGTTGCAGCACTTCAATAATAATGCAAAATGCACAGCCATGTACAATCCTATGTTCAAACTCAAACAAGACTTACGTACAGTCATTTATTAAGCCGTTATCATCCATTGCTTGTACAGTCACGAAATTAAATATTCTTCAGTTGACAACATTTTTTTCCTAAAAACTCAACAATAAATTAACCTATTAGAGTACCGACTTTGGCAGGTTGTCAAGTTATAACTATTCGAAGAATAACAACAAAAAGATCCAAATTAATTCATTTGTTCCCGAGCTATTGGCAAAAGAGAATTTGTCAACTGTCAAATACTTTCTTTTCCGTGTGTACTATATAAAGTCGACTTTACCTCATTCTTTTCCTTAATAATATCCTCTTCCAAAATGCAGAAGTTGTTACCACAAGAGGCGTGAATAGGATTTTCCAGAAATAACTTCTCTGCACATTTTAATTAACAGATAAGTTATTTTTTAAATGACGCTATAATTAAAAACATGGTGTCAGCTGAAAACGTGTTCCCTCACAAGATGATTCCTACACAGTACTCGCCATTAAAAATGCAACTTCAAGGAGACAGGGTAGCTACGCCAAAGTTCCCAAGCCGATATCTAATAGTAAGTGTCGAATATGCTTAACCCTTAACATACCAAGCGGGGTACTCTAGGGACCCCAGAGAGTGATATTTAGTGATACTGCCGCAATCATAAGAATCAATTTATTCTCAATTTTTATATGTATCCTGCAACCCTTTGAGATATTAATTACATGATTAGATCAACGATTCGTTTCTTTAAAAAATACAAAAAATAAAAACACACTTGAAAATGTAAAAACTCCATTGTTAAACCTGTGTTTCAGATTTACGAACACAAAAGTATAAAATTGTATGAAGAACTGAATAGTGCTCAAATATATATAATATCTGATGTCAACAATGTTCATTTAACTTAAGTATGCTTCTAGACATCCAAAAAATTATAGTTGGAGTAACCCTCTGCAATAATGTTGAGAAATTAAAATAATACTTGGGGTCTCCAGAAGACTCCAGCTTGGTAAACAACTTTGACGACTTAGGCTTGGTACCTTAAGGGTTAAACTTACCGCTGTATTCGCTGTGTGACAACGTGGTGACAAAGGAGCAGAACTGACCCAACATTGACAACCAGAACGACTGTAACACTGCGAGACATCGAGAGGATGTTCTCTTCTGGTATGGTAAGCCATGCGTCTTACGATCCAACGCCACAGCTCATGAGAAGCTGTGCAGCCATCGACCAAACATATTTATCCTTCCCTGCTCTACACATTCTGCAAATTTGGACTTTCCTGGATGTATCCTCCTTAGTTCAACATTTTAAGCAACGAGCAGTGTAATAGTCTCATACATTATTTAAAGAAAGAGCGATGAGAACTCGGAAGTTTCTAGTTTACAATTTTATAACTATCTATCTATCTATATCTATCTATCTATCTATATATATATATATATATATATATATATATATATATATATATAGATAGATAGATAGATAGATAGATAGATAGATAGATAGATATACAATAATTTAAAACGGTTATATCAAAGTTTGCAATTAAGAGCACAAAAAGAAGTATAGCTCTCGGAACACTGATTATAGCCAGATAATACCACTAGCAAACTCAACCACACTCAGTACCGTTAGTTGCTTGGTATTGTCTATGAGGCAAAGATCATCGTATCTCATTGCGTGTAGATTTTTGTATTTGTTTAACGCTAAAAATTGTTTGTCGCTAATCGAACCCAGTAACATATATATACCGACAGGACGTACGTTAGTCACAAGGTGACATGAGTGAAACACTAAATTATTCGATTGACACTTGCGGCCTTGTCAACACTAGAGAAAGGTACAAAGTGATTAAATAAATACGAAACATAGTTCATACAAAATATAGCGATGTATGAAGTCTCCTTTTCATACGATTTGGATAAAGGATACATCTATAGAGAGCAACATAAATGATTTCTCTGGATAATTTGGATTAGTCCAGAATTCGAACAAAAATAATTTTGAAATTCGTTGTTAAGTCCAACATTTTTTCTTTCTTTCTTTGGATTCTCAATAAAGTTGACTACTGAAAAGCTGAGTTACAGATTTTATGTTAAAACATGTTCACTATACCATTGCCTTATTCACAGAACAATACATTAGTTATTAATGTATGTCTGAAATAATAGTGCTTCGTGCAGATTTACTTTATCCAATCGGAATTGCACAATGATAAAAAAAAATGTTGCAAGGTATAATGTTCTTATTTACAGAGAAAAAGAGTTGAAAGGACTTAACGCTAACAAATATTTTCTTTAAACAGACATACATTTATTCTAATTTATGGAAGAAAGAAATAATTTGTGGAGCAGTATATTTATTAAGGTTACATATTCGTACAAAAGAATGTAAATATAATCGGGTCTGTCTTCAGAAAGGACGTGCTTTTAGCCACAAATTACACTGCTTCTTTTCGCTGTCTTTCATGCAGAATCCTGGTTTTGTTTTGATGCATGAAATACCTGAAACAAAAATCCAAAAAAAATATTTAAAATGTTACATTTTAAAATATTTAACATTTTTTAAATTAAATGGACAAAATCTGTTCGGTCAGGTATGTACTTTTGGGTTTCTGGTAGAAAAACGATTAATTAAAAAAAAGTGTTTATTGATGCTGAACAACTCGAAATGTATTACTATGCAAAAGTAAGTGGGTACCCAATGGCGTTCGAGGTACCATGGGGTACCTAATGTCTGCATTTTTAGATATGTGGAAATATATGTCTCTAAAATGTAAAGAACTGATATCTGTTTAGTACAGAAAACCGCAACTCGGTAAGCCTTATGGATACCGAGGTATGGGAAAATAAACAACACCACCATAGAAGTGTGAGGTTTGCGTACTAGATTGTGCAGTTTCGAAAACGTAATTACTGAGGGCTAACAACAACCTTAAAAGTAATTTCAATTCAATACACTACACACACGTCCTTATGGGGGTTTTCGGGTACTATGGCATTCACAGACCTCCCATTTCTAAACATTCTAAAATATATCTTAATAAACTTATAAAGAACGTTACAGGTGTGTGTTTACCGAAACCGCAAGTCGGTACGTTTAGCAGTTAGCGAAATATGGTGAAATAAATAGGAACACCATAGGTATGTGGGGCTTCCATACTTGACAGTACAGTTTAGAAAATTAATGAAAATATGACTAATGGCTATCAAGATATTGTCAAATAAAGGGAGGACCCACACAGTTATGGGGTTTTGGTGTTAGGTGGTAAAATTTCCGAAACCGGTCATGAAATCTGAATAAGCACCAGTAGCAATTTCATCCTAAAGTAACTGAGTATTTCCATGGGGTTTTAGAACATCATGGGTCTAAAAAGATTAAGTTTTAAAAGCTTTGGAAAATATAATTTGACATTTGTAAAGAGTGTTAGAAAAGAGAATAGAGTTAGCCAAAACTTCCAGCCAGTACATCTTACAGCTAGAGAGACACCGTGAAATAAAAGAGTATTAGATCTTGAAATTTCATAAAACAACTTTTGATCTTAATAAAAGTTAAATAAGATGGTACTTATATGGGTGAAGTGAGTACCTCACACTCGTCAGGGCAATTCCGATCGAAAGATTAATTCAGCTCGAAGTTTTCTTCGGGTAAATCCAAGCGTGATAATTCCTAGCGTACAAAAAGGATGAAAATTCTTTGTCGATATCTAATATAGCAACCGAGATATAAGTAATTATGTATTTTATGACGTCGTAAAAATGGAGACCCACATGGAGTTGTACTGTTGAGTCTTTGCTGTAAGAAGAAGAAATTTCAGAAAACTACCGTATATACCTTAATAGACAATTAAATGGATGCAGGCACGGTGGCTTAGTGGTAGAGTGCGTACCTTTGGTGTATTGGGTCCCTGGTTCGATCCGCGGCCAAGTCAGTTTGTAGTCGACATCGTATTCGTGGGTATTCTCGGGGTACTCCCGTTTCCTCCCACCTTTGCACTCCATCAATTCTATTATCAACATTCATTTGCCTTAATTTCATTTTAAAATTAAATGGGCAGTTAAGTGTGATCGTATCTCTGTGGATTAAGAGAATACTCCAGTGTAGTTTCTGCAAAACATACTAGGTAAACACCCCACCACGAAGTTACTGTGTCCTCACTGATTTAATTGTCTATTAAGGTACAGTATATACAGTAAGTTTTTGAATTTCTTTCTTATAGCAAAGACCCAGAAGTACAAATCCTTAAAGATATCTATTTTTACGTCATAGAACATATGACTCGTTATATTTTGGTTACTATATTAGATATTCACAAGGAATTTTCACTCTTTTACACAGCTCGATGAACCTTTGGAACTGACTGAAGAAAACCTAGAACTAATCTTTCCATCGAAATTGTACTAAGGTACTCACTTAACCCATAGAAGTACCATCTTATTTAATTTTGTTGGGACCAATAATTTTTCTGAAGTTTCAACATCTCATACTCTTTTATTTCACGGTGTTTCTCTATATGTTAGATGTACTGGCTGGAAGTTTTAGGTAAACATATTTATACTTACATATTTCTAATCCTCTTTACAAATCTCAAGTTATATTTTCAAAAGCTTTTAAAATTTAATCTTAGTAGACTGTAAGATGTTCTAACACCCCATGGAAATATCTAATTACTTGAAGATGGAATTGCTACTGGTGCTTATTAACTTTCCATGACCGGTTTCGGAAATTTTATCATCTAACACGAAAATCCCATACCTGTATTGGTCCTCCCTTTATTTGACAATATCTTGATAGCCGTTAGTTATATTTTAATTAATTTTCCAAATTGTACCTTCAAGTATGCAAGCCCCAGGCCCGTAGCCAGCCCAAAAATGTACGGGGGCTCGGCTGAAGTTAGGGGGGGCCCATCCAACCATATGATAGTTCATCACCATATTATAGTTCTTTTGCAAGCCTACTCTAAAACTTTTAGGGGGCCAGCAAAAATTTAGGGGGGGCGTCCTCCCTAGACCCCCCTGGATACGGGCCTGGCAAGCCCCACATACATATCGTGTCGCTCTTTATTTTCCCATATCTCGGTATCCGTAAGGCTTACCGAGTTGCAGTTTTCAGTAAACAAATATCAGTTCTTTACATTTTAGACATGCATTTCCATATATCTAAAATGCAGAAATTAGGTACCGCATTGGAACCCCATTAGAGTACCCACTTACTTTTGCATAGCAGGGTAAAAATGCCAGTGGTTCTCACTTTAAGGTTGAAAACATACTATTTTGTCTCTTCTCTCAGCATCGTGAATCTGTCGGAGCTGTACCGTAGTTGGAAAGACTCACTGATTCTTCCTATAATGACCATGTAGTCAGAATTCAAAAAGGAGTAGCCGTTGAAGGAAAAACAATATTTTAAAATCCTTGCACCAGTAGTCGTCACCTTAAAATCAAAATGTTCCAGTAGTAGTCAGAATTTTCTACCAGTGTTCGTCACTCAAATAACTTGACATAATTTATTCAGAAACGCACTGTTTATCAGTTTAAAATTAAGAATAGAGTATAAAGTACTCATCTTAATAACTGTGCATCACTTTTGACACTCAAGAAAGAAAATAAAAACGTTTTTACATACTTTTTAAAGCAATTTCAGTAAGAAAAATTTTAACTGAATTCAAAAGTTAACTGTATATTATTTTAACGTTAAGAGTACAATATTAAATACTATGTTTAATAACTATAGTGACTTTAAGCACTCAAGAATGAAAATAAACATGTTTGTACATACATTTTTAAAACAATTTGAGAAACAAAATAAGTTAACCGAATTCAAAACTTAATTATATTTGGTCTAGGAATTAATTCGTGCGGGTGGACAAGAGATGGCGCAACGAACGGAGCGTCCCACAGTTCCGTGTATCCACACATGTGTTGCAAACCCCTGTCATCGCGTATCGTTCGTAGTATAGGGCAGTGGAATAAAGCGTCAACAACACCAGTTTGTAGTTAAGTGAACATGGCGCAATTTGTGCCTGATAAAGTGTTTTTGCGGGGTGTCCTGCTGCATTACTTTAACATGCAGAAAAGTGCGACTGAAAGTCATCGTATTTTGGTGGAAGTGTATGGTGACCATGCTCTAGCTGAGCGAACGTGTCAGAAGTGGTTTGCACGGTTTAGAAGTGTTGATTTCGGCTTGGCAGACCAAGAGCGAGCTGGACAGCCAAAAAAATTTCAAGACGAAGAATTGACAGCATTGCTCGAGCAGGATTCGTGTCAAACGCAGGAACAACTTGCAGCAGCATTAGGCGTTGATCAAACAACAGTCTCCAAACGCTTGAAAGCCATGGGAATGATTCAAAAGATGTCACATTGGGTTCCACATGAATTGAAAGACAGAGAAGTTGAAAGACGAAAAATCATTTGCTAATTGCTGCTTCAACGACAGCGCAGAAAGGGGTTTCTGCATCGAATTATTACGGGTGATGAGAAGTGGATCCATTACGAGAACCCTAAACGAAAAAAGGCCTGGGTGAAACCAGGTGAACCAGGTCCATCACAACCAAAACGAGATATTCACTGTGCAAAGGTTATGCTGTGCATATGGTGGGATATGAAAGGTGTGGTGTACTATGAGCTGCTGCAACCGGGTGAAACTATGAATGGAGAACGTTATCGACGACAATTAATGCGTTTGAAGCAAGCTCTGGCCAGAACACGACCAGAATGGGAGAACAGACATGATAAACTTATTGTTCAACATGATAACGCTCGCCCACATGTCGCAAAACCGGTCAAAACCTATTTAGAAAATGTCGGATGGGAAGTTTTACCCCACCCGCCGTATTCACCAGACGTTGCTCCTTCGGACTACTACTTGTTCGATTGCATGAACAACGATTTGATTGGACAGCGGTTTACTTCTTCAGAAGATATCGAAACATGGGTCTCTGACTGGATCGCTTCCAAGGATGAGGACTTCTTTCGCCACGGAATCCGTACATTGCCTGACAGATGGGCGAAAGTGGTGGCTAGCGATGGACAATATTTTTCTTAAGGTATTTATGTATTTTGTGTTTGTACTACAGCTTCAATGTGTGCGTACCAACCGCACGAATTAATTCCTAGACCAAATACATCACCTTAAGATTAAGAATGGACTATAAAATACTGAGGTTAATAATAATGCATTACTGAAGAATGAAAACAAAAATGTTTTTAACTGCCTATATTGTATTTACATGTTGTTATTTCTCATTAACATGCTTTTTGATAACGCACGATATGGGCTAGGGGTGCGCACGAGAAATGATTTGAGACTGTCACCTCTCGCAAAGATGTCGCGAAAGTTGTCTCCTCTCGAAAACTGTATCTGTTTCTATTGGAAAAGCTATGTCTCGTCTCGAATTTCGTAACAAAAATTATGTCTAGTCTCGTGCCGTGCGCAACCCTAATCAGGCCATAGACAAAAACTTCATTTCGGAGGGGTTTCGATAGGGCTTTGTGATATCCAAATTTTGAAATAGATAATCGATATTGACATACTATTGAAACTTGTTCGAAATATCAAAAAATACAGCAATATCAAAATATAAGCAATATCAAAAATCGAAAATATAGAAATATGATAAAGATCAAAAACATCGATATATCGGTCAAAAATTTCGATATCGATAGTTTGATATTTGAAAATATTAATCGTTCGATCGAAATATCGCACATCCCTTGGCTCCAACTGTTACCATCTTAAAAAAGAATGTGAAAATTGCTAACTACCTAGGTAATCTGTAAGTACCTTAAGACGGGGTTACTTTGCACTTCAGGGTTAACTTCGCGCAAAATACGAAAAAAGTTACACAGTCTTCCGTCGGTAAACCCATGAACTGTAAAGAGAAAGTTTCAACTGCCACCGTAAGATAGAACATCTAACTGGATTTTGGCTATAATGTTGGCGGTTAACATCAGTTCTAATTACCTGAAGGGTTTGTTGTTGTAGAGGTATGGAAAGCACTCACTGTAAATGCAGACAAAATTTGGAAGATATCACCTACAAGAATTTCCGTCAAAGTTAAGTCGGTTTCGTAGAATCCTACTGTGTATGATGGGACTTGCAAGCAATAGTTGAAACTGAAGTGTGAAACATTGTAAAGTCATAGAAAAAATAACACTGGGAGAAGGCTGTTTTAAGCCTCAAATCGTGGTTACTTTGCACCGGGTCAACGTAACCCCTTAAATGGGAAATTCTTACTACTGGCACCTCGTGCCGTCTAACTTTAGGAAAATTTCCTCTTTAGGTAGATGTCGGAATGGATTTCTTGTTGGAAAATAAATTACGAACAGCGGCGGATTCAGAAAAATAGTTTGCGAGGGACTTTATACAGAACTACTTCGTTTATTTAGAAATCACTAGACTTTTTGAAGGGCTTGACGGGCATACGCATAGGAATGACTAAATTAGATTTTTTTTAAAAAGAAATCCTGCAATTTGGGTGGGCTTCAGCCTGAAAGCCCCAAATCCCGTAAATCTTCCACTGATTACGGTTGAGATGATATTCTTGGATATAAAGAGCAACCAAGGCAAATCAGTTCACGGAGATTTTTTCTGTTTTTCAGTTGCCATTTTTGTGGGTCATGCTAAACTATCAGAATGTGGCTCCTATTTCGGTACCAGAAAATACATAATTTTCTTTACAAATATCGATAATTCATACTAAGTACTGATACCGGTACCATAATTCCAACATCAATATTTGTAGACTGCATGCAGTTTTGTGCACTGAGAAAAAAAAAATGTAGGTGGCATACTTAAAAACGTAGGTTACATTCGTAATTCCTGTAGTTTCTGGACTTAACGTACAACCGTATATAACATCCTGCAGCAAACGTATAGCTGAAAAAGTATGTATTATACGTACTGTCTGCACAAGTGCAATGACGTCATTCGTGTGACGTTATCTGCAGTAACAAGTATATACGGAGGTGATATCTAGCTTTGTGACGTCAGGGTCGTATGTAGCATGTGGGTTAATAATGACGACATACACTGACTATCAGGACGGAGCATGATTTCAAGAAGTATGCAATATACGTTCTGTACGTATGTTTCTTGCGTTCAACCCCGAGACAGCATCTATATTGTACTTGTGCCCCATACGTACGACTAGATACAGTATACGTATTGTACGTATGTATTATACAGATTTTCCTTATGTCGCACACAGCTTGTCCAGATACAGCATACAGAATATCCGTATGCACCATACAGAGTGCATATATGTAGCTTACAGACTGTCTGCATGCAGCATATAGATTATACGTATGTCGCGTACAGGTTGGCCATATGTAATGTATAGATTGGATGTATATAGCTAATAGGTTGTCCATATGAAATATACAGATTTTACCTGTATCGAATACGTATTGCCTTCTTGTAATGTATGGATCGGACATATGCAGGATCTAGAGTGTACGTATAGTGCACCATTATTAAAGTGCTGCAACATACTGCAAAGTGCATGATACATTCTTACTGTAATGTTGTGAAATATTGTTTTACTCTGTATGAAAACAAAAATAGCTTAAAATATGGTTGATCTCCTTTGTGCCAATAATAATAAAATTAACAATACTACACTTTTCAAATCTTAGTTTGGAGCAGTGAAACTGTCCAAAGAAATGTATTTACCTGCAGGGTGTCCTATAAGTTTGGGCTTCCTGCTAATTCGTTGGAAAGCTACTGCAAAGTCAAGTGTTGAAAAGTGACACAAGCGTTAATTTTAAAATTATGGGCACAAAGCAGGGGCGGATCCAGGACGGACTTCTGGGGGGGGGGCGGTCGGCGGTAATACTGCTACTTTTAAGAGCTCCAAACTTGTTATGGATGGGTTTATTTATATATAAAATAGGAAAGTTTCCTCTTGTGGGGGGGGCGATCGCCCCGATCGCCCCCCTCTGGATCCGCCCCTGGCACAAAGGAGGTTAACCATATATTAAACTATTTTCGTTTCCATACAGAGTAAATCAATATGTGATATATTACTGTAAGAATTTATCATATGGTTTGCAGTTAGTTAGTTGCAGCACCTCAATAATAATGCATAATGCACAGCCTTATACAATCCTATATTCAAACTCAAACAAGATTTACGTACAATCATTTATTAAGCTGTTATCATCCATTGCTTGTACGATATAAAGATTATTTTACCTCATTCTTTTCCTTAATAGTATCTTCTACTAAAGTGCAGTTGTTACCACAAGAGGCCTGAATAGAATTTTCCAGAAATAACTTCTCTGTACATTTTAATTAACAGTTTTTTTTTTTTTTTTTTTTTTTTTAAATGTCGCAATAATTAAAAGTGTGGTGTCAGCCGGAAACGCATTCGCTTACAATATTATTCCTACTCAGTACTCGCCATTAAAAATGAAACACCAAGAAGGAGACTGGGTAGATGGGCCAAAGTTCCCAGGCCGATACCTAATAGTAAGTGCAGAATACTCTTAAACGTTCGCTGTATTCGCTGTGTGACAACGTGGTGACAGCGGAGGCGTTGTGCAGCCATCGACTAAACATATTTATTCTTCCCTGCTATAGACATTCTGCAAATTTGGACTTTCCTGGATGCATCCTTCTTAGTGCAACATTTTAAGGAAAGAGCAATTTAACAGTCTCATACATTGCTTAAAGAAAGAGCAATGATTCTCAGAATTACTCGGAAGATATATATACACAATAATTTAAAACGGTTATTTCAAACTTTGCAATTCAAAGCACGAAAAGAACTATAGATAAAGGAACACTGATTTTAGCCAAATAGTAATTAGTAAACTCAATCACACTCAGTACCATTAGTTGCTTGGTGTTATCCGTAAGTCAGAGATCACGGTATCTCATTTCGTATAGATTTTTGCATTTGTTTAACGCTAAAAATGTATTTTATCGCTAATTGAACCCAGTACCATATATATACCGACAGGACGTACCTTAGTCACAAGGTGACATGAGTGAAACACTAAACTATTCGATTGACACCTGCGGCCTTGTCAACACTAGAGAAAGTTACAAAGTGATTAAGTAAATACGGAACATAGTTCATACAAAGTATAGCGATGTATGAAGTCTCCGTTTCATACGACTTGGATAAAGGATACATCTGAAATAGCAACAAAGAAATATATAATGATTTCTCTGGATAATTTGGATTAGTCCAGAATTCGAACACACACACGCTGGTAAGTCCAACATTTTTTTTTTTTTTTAACTTCTTTCTTCGGATTCCCAATAAAGTTGACTACTGAAAAGCTGAGTTATAGATTCTGTATTAAAACAACACCTTCGCTAGACATGTTCAGTATACACATTGTCTTACATACAGAACAATACATTAGTTATTAATGCATGTCTGAAATAATAGTGCTTCGTATAGAATTTTACTTCATCCAATCGCAATAGCACAAAGATAAAAAATATTGCTAGGGATAATGTTCTTATTACAGAGAAAAAGAATTAAAATGACTTAACATTAACAATCATTTTCTTTAAACAGAGATAATATTTTATTATAATTTATGGAAGAAAGAAATAATTTGTAGTACAGTATCTTTATTAGGGTTATATATTCGTACAAAATAATGTAAGTACAACTGAGTCTGTCTTCAGAAAGGGCGTACTTTTAGCCACAACCTACACTGCTTCTTTTGACTGTCTTTCAAGCAGAATCCTGGTTTGATGCACGAAATACCTGCAACAAAAATCAGAAAATATTTAAAATGTTATATTCAGTGTGCTTAATTTGGTTGTACTTAACAATACAAAGTATCTTAACATTTTTGAGATTAAATGGAAAAAATCTGTTAGGTCAGGTATGGACTTTTGGGTTGCACGTAGAAAAACTATGAAGTGTTTATTGATGCTGAACAACAACTCAAAATGTATTACCATTCAAAAGTAAGTGGGTACCTCAATGGTGTTCGGGCTACCATGGGGTACCTAATGTCTGTATTTTTTAGATATATGAAAATATATGTCTCTAAAATGTAAGGAACTGACATCTGTTTACCGAAAACCTCAACTCGGTAAGCCTTATGGATATCGAGATATGGGAAAATAAAGAGCGACACTACAGAACTGTGGAGTTTGCGTACTAGATGGTGCAGTTTCGGAAACGTAATTACGAGGGCTTACAACAACCTCAAAAGTAGTTTCAATTAAATACACTACACACACGCCCTGATGGGGGTTTTCGGGTACCATGATATTCGCAGAACTCTCATTTCTAAATATTCTAAAATATGTCTTAATAACGTTTTAAAGAACGTTAGAGGTGTGTGTTTACCGAAACCGCAAGTCGGTACGCCTAACAGTTACCGAAATATGGTGAAATAAAAAGCGACACCATAGGTACGTGGAGCTTGCATATTAGACAGTACAATTTAGAAAATTAATTAAAATATGACTATCAAGATATTGTCAAATAAAGGGAGGATCCATATAGTTATGGGGTTTTCGTGTTAGGTGGTAAAATTTCCGAAACCGGTCATGTAAAGTTAATAAGCATCAGTAGCAATTTCATCTTAAAATAATTAGGTATTTCCATGGAGTTTAAGAACATCATGGGGTCTACCAAGATTAAATTTTAAAAGTTTTGTAAAATATATTTTGACATTTGTAAAGAGTATTAGAAATATGTATTTACCTAAAAGTTCCAGCTAGTACATCTAGCAGCTAGAGAGACACCATACAATAAAAGCGTATTAGATCTTGAAATTTCAGAAAACAATTATTGATCCTAACAAAAGTTAAATAAGATGGTACTTATATGGGTTAAGTGAGAACCTCAGACTCGTCAGTACAATTTCGATCGAAAGATTAATTCAGATCTAAATTTTCTTTGGACAATCCCAAGCGTTCATCGGGCTCTGAAATAAAGTGAACATTTTTTGTCAATATCTAATATAGCAAGCGAGATATAAGGAATTATGTATTTTATGACGTCGTAAAAATAGAGACCCACATGGATTTGTACTTTTGAGTATTTGCTGTAAGAAGAAGAAATTTCAGAAAACAACCGTATATACCTTAATAGACAATTAAATGGGCGGGGGCACAGTGGCTTAGTGGTAGAGTGCTTACCTCTGGTGTATTGGGTTCTTGGTTCGATCCACGGCCAAGTCAGTTTGTAGTGGACATCGTATTCGTGGGTTTTCTCGGGGTACTCTCCTCCCACCTTTGCATTCCATCAATTCTGTCAACAACATTCACTTGCTTTAATCATAATCTCCCTGAGACTAAAATGCATAATCGTGGGTCGCTACACTGAAATATTTCCTTTTATTTAATTTTAAAATTAAATAGGGAGTTAAGTATGATCGTATTTCTATGGGTTAAGTGAATACTCCAATAGTTTCTGCAAAAAAAAAAAAAAAAAAAAAAAAAGATTAGTTAAATACTCTACCACTAAGCTACTGTGTCCCCGCCCACTGAATTGTCTATTAAGGTATATACAGTAGTTTTCTGAATTTTTTTCTTTTAGGAAAGACCCAAAAGTACAAATCCATAAAGATCTCTATTTTCACGTCATAAAATATATAATTCCTTATATCTTATTTACTATCTTAGATATTGACAGCGAATTTTCATTCTTTTGCACAGCTCGATGAACCCTTGGAATTGCCTGAAGAAAACCTAGGACTGAACTAATCTTTCGATCGAAATTGTACTGAGGTACTGATTTAACCCATAGAAGTACCATCTTATTTAATTTTGTTGCGACCAATAATTGTTTCCGAAATTTCAAGCTTTTATTTCACAGTGTTTCTCCAGATGTTAGATGTACTAGCTGGAAGTTTTGGGTAAATACATATTTCAAATACTGTTTACAAATGTCAGATTATATTTTCAAAAGCTTTTAAAATTTAATTTTGGTAGACTCCATGATGTTCTAACACCCCATGAAGATATCTAATTACTTTAAGATGAAATTGCTACTGGTGTTTATTAACTTTCCATGACCGATTTCGGAAATTTTAGCATCTAACACGAAAACCCCTTAACTGTGTTGGTCCTCCCTTTATTTGACAACATCTTGATAGCCGTTAGTCATATTTTAATTCAATTTCCGAATTGTAGCGTCAAGTATGCAAGCCCCACATACCTATAGTTTATTTTCCCATACCTCGGTATCCATAAGGCTTACCGAGTTGCAGTTTTCAGTAAAAAAAAAAAAAAAATCAGTTCTTTACATTTTAGAGACATGTATTTCCATATATCTAAAACGCAGAAATTAAGTACCGCATTGGAACTCCATTGGAGTACTCACTTACTTTTGCATAGCAGGGTAAAAACGCCAGTGGTTCTCACTTTAAGGTTGAAAACATACTATTTTGTCTCTTCTCTGAGCATCGTGAATCTGTCGGAGCTGTACCATAGTTGGAAAGACTCACTGATCCTTCCTATAATGACCATGTAGTTAGAATTAAAAAAGGAGTAGCCGTTGGAGGAAAAACAATATTTTAAAATCCTTGCACCAGTAGTCGTCACCTTAAAATCAAAATGTTCCAGTAGTAGTCAGGATTTTCTACCAGTGTTCGTCACTCAAATAACTTGACATAATTTATTCAAAAACGCACTGTGTATCAGTTTAGGGTTAAGAATACAATATAAAGTAGTAAGCTTAATAACTTTGCATCACTTTTAGCACTCAAGAAATAAAATAAAAACGTTTTTACATACTTTTTAAAGCAATTTCAGAGAGAAAAATGTTAACTGAATTCAAAAGTTAACTGTATATCACTTCCACGTTAAGAGTACAATATTAAATACTATGTTTAATAACTATACGTCACTTTAAACTCTCAAGAATGAAAATAAACGTTTGTACATACATTTTAAAAACAATCTGAGAAACAAAATAAGTTAACTGAATTCAAAATTTAATTATACATCACCTTAAGCTTGAGAATACACTATAAAATACAGAGATTAATAAAAAATGAAATCTTTAAGTTTAACGTCCCACGATTATGCCGGTTAGGCTACAGGAGACGGAGATAATGAGAAATGAGTGAAATGGTGGAATGAAGAAAGTGGGAGGAAACGGGAGAACCCCGAGAAAACCCACGAGCACGGTGTTTGTCCACTACAAAGTCCACACGGCGCGAGTTGGGATCGAACCAGGGACCCCAAACACCGGAGGTTAACACTCTACCACTGAGCCACCGCGCCCCCCTGAGATTAATAATAATGCATTACTGAAGAATGAAAACAAAAATGTTTTAGCTACCTATATTGTATTTACATGTTACCGGTATTTCTCATTAACTTTTTTTTTTTTTTTTTGATACCTCATGATCAAGTGTAGGGATGCGCAAGAGAAAAGATTTGAGATTGTCTCCTCTCGAAAAGGTGCCGCGAAAGTTATGTCTCGTCTCGAAAACTGGATCCGTTTCTATTGGAAGAGCTCTATCTCGTCTCGAATTTCGTAACAAAAATTCTGTCTCGTCTTGTCTCGTGCGCATCCCTAATCAGGTCCATAGCCAAAAACTTCATTTCGGAGGGGGTTCGATAGGGCTTTGGGATATCCGAATTTAGATATAGATAATCGATATTAACAAACTATCGAAACTTGTTCGAAATATCGAAAAATACAGCAATATCGAAATATAAACAATATCAAAAATCGAAAATATAGAAATATGAAAGAGATCAAAAATATGGATATATCGATCAAAAATGGATATATGATCTTGGAATACGATTTGGTGGAATAATGAGGGAGAAAAATAATCATTGATTAAATATTAAATTGAAAAGAAATAAGAGCCTGACGCTCAAATACTTATCTATCCGGCACCCATCTTGATCCCCATAAAATATCATGAAGTGCTTGATTGATTCTAAACCCAATAATAGTAATAGTAATTTAACAACAAACACAGAATATATAATTTACGCACCTTGAAATGTAGAAATTAATGATTGTAATCCCCAGCTTTCCAATAGACGTTTGATTTCTCCAAATGAAGATTCGGATATCTTGTTTCTTCTCAAGCAATAATGGGTTACAATAATCAGTTGCAGTCCAAAGCCAAGTCACTAAGTTAAGCATGAAAATAAAGAATTCATTAGTTAGATGCATACAAAATCCTACGCATATAAATCCGAATCTACTTGTATTAAATTGTAAATTTAAACAAACTAAATTATACTACTTTGGAAAGCGTCTCCAAATATAATGTTTTCATTCTAAAGTGAAGGAATTTTTAAAATCGGATGACCCGTTTGCGCTGTACACTCGCTATGCGTCCAATGTGAAATGAAAATGCAACATTGCCATTTACCTGGACCCACAACGTAAGTGAGTGAAGTTACTGTCTTTTACGCTAACATGTCGATGGCCAGCCCCCGTTTCAAACAGTAACTTCATTCACTTATGTTGTGGGTCCAGGTAAATGACAACGTTGCATTTTCATTTAAAATTGGGTGCATAAAGAGTATACAGCACAAACATCTCGTCCGATTTTTTTTAAAAAGTGTTCACTTTAGATTGAAAACGTCATATTTCGAGATGTTTTTCCTCTTACATTTTGTTGTAACTCTGATAATAACAGAGTTATCCTATGTCAGGGAACGTTTGAGACATCCTGTATACATCATAAGAAGTTCCTTTCTAAATTCTACACGGATGTGGTTTCATTGAATGTGAGGTGGGTGATACACATTAGGCCTTTTGGGAGTACGTCACACGGACGACCGTAATTTTGTGTTCAAAATTTTTATGAATTGATGGGATATGTGATACATATGGCCACGGACTAGAATTTTCTCAGTATGTCAAATATGCAATCAGATTTCATGCAGCTTAATTTGGTGAAAAGCTATTGCCAATTGAACGTTACATTTACCTCTTTCTTGCAGATGTTGAACCATGCCGTTAGCACGTGAGGAATGGATCGAAATAATCAAACTGTGGGGCGGGAGGAGTATATGTGCAGTGGTTGCCGATTGCAGTCATCCACAATGTGACTCTGTGTCACATGTTTCAGTGTCACAGTAATTAACTAAATTTGAGAAGACGGGGACATTCGTGAACATACATCGTAGCGGTTCAAACTCGCGGAACCTTTTTCCTTCCCCATTTTGAACCGGTACATGAAAATGCCATTTTCTCCATGTTTGCCTGCGCCGATTTTGAAAATTCCTTCACTAATCGATTTCTCTCGTCGAGTACTACAAGAAACAGTTAAAATCTCGCGGGCCCTTTTTTCTTCCCCATTTTGAACTGATACATGAAAATGCCATTTTCTTCATGCTTACCTGCGCCGATTTTGACAATTCCTTCACTAGTCGATTTCTCTCGTCGAGTATTACAAGAATCAGTTAAAATCTTGCGGCCCTTTTTTCTTCCCCACTTTGAACCGGAAAATGAAAATGAGATTTTCTCTATGTTTGCCTGCGCCGATTTTGAAAATTCCTTCACTAATCGATTTCTCTCGACGAGTACTACAAGAATCAATTAAAATCTCGCGGTCGTCTTTTCTTCCCCATTTTGAACCGGTACATGAAAATGCGATTTTCTGCATGTTTACCTGCGCCGATTTTGAAAATTCTTTCAGTAATTTATTTCTGTTGTCGAGTACTATAAGAATCAGTTAAAATCTCGCGGGCCCTTTTTTCTTCCCCAAGCCAATATTTTTGTATATTTTGAATGTATTCAAGTATGGAACAAAAGTATTATATAATTCCCTTAGTAGGTTTCTCAACTTCATATTTTTCAACTTAAATTTTATTTATTTTAATTATTTATTTTCTTGTGACTCAATATTTAATTGCAATCGTTCATTGGGGAGAAGGGTGGCCATTCTCAAATATATAAATATAGTATTCTTAAAATTTATGTGTTCTCGTACTATTAGTTTCTTCCACTAGACCTGGAAATTGAAAAATTAATACCTGGAAAACCTGGAAAATTCAGGGAAATTGAGTTCCATATTTATATATGAACACTGCTATTTACAATTTTTTTTTCGAATAGGGAGAACTGTACAAAAGGGTGTTTTGGGAATGGTATAACAATAGGTTTCTGGGAGTGTTGTTCGAAATGAAATCTTTAAGTTTTACGTCCTACTATTATGCTGGCTAGGCTAAAGATAACGGGGTGTTGTTCGCAGTGTTGAATTCAGACATTTACACCCGGGGGGGAATGTCAACTGCTCGGGGGAGGGTTATTTTTCTGTATTTTTTTCAAGAAAGCAGCATATTTAACAATTCTATTCACATACACATCTTACCTAATATTGAGACTAATTGCTGATAAATATTCAATGAGATTATAATTTTAAGAAAACAATCGTTTGATTTCATCTAAAACATTAAATAAAGACTGGCAAAAATAGTTTAGACTAAACTTTAACTGCTATTTACAGTAACTATTTTTATTATTTCCTATATTCAGTAATTACTGTTTGTTACTAATGTAAAAATTTTTAAAAAGATTTAAATTAACTGAAATATTTTTTCTCCTAAAACAAACATACTTAGGAATATCTTAATAAAAAGTTATCATTCTTTCTCACACTTCTGATTCTAAATCAAACATATTAGCCTTGGTTTCTTCACTGCATATACATCAATAGTTTAGTTGACGAAATCTTCAGTAGGATTAGTGCCGTGTCGTGGAAAATCAGCGCTTGGCGCGAGAGTATACGACGGCATCCCCGTATATATGAGTGAGGTCGACAGACCAGCCGCCAAAGGTGGGAAAATTTTAAAAAGTAAACCCTGCTTTTCCTTGATTTTGAGCACTTTTCATTACTTTTTTCCTTTCATTTTATATATGTCCACATGTATTTCATTCCTCTGTTTTTCTTTCCTTCTTTTTTCTTTTTCCCTCCCGAATTTTTCACCCCTTATTTCGGCGCCCGGGGCCGTCGCCCCGCTTGCCCCTCCCCCATGGAACGGCACTGAGCAGGATCTTGGCCACCTTCAATAGCAATCTTTCACTTATATACTATTATCATATTGATAAATTCTATATAAGTCTCTAATCAAGGAGGGATAACTGTTCCTCCCTGATCCCTCTAAATGACGCCCACTGAATCTCACCCTTTAACTGAATTATTTTTAATTAAAGAAAGATGTGTTTACTTTAACAATCGTTAAACACATTTACGTCTGTTACTTCCGATGCGAGAAATGGGATTTAGGCGCCCTATTTCAAATAATGTAGGAACTGTATATTTTCAAGAACTGAAGTCTGCTGACATGAGAGATTATATGGAATGATCGAAAGATCTTCCCTATCTTTCCTTTCGTATCTCAACCTGTGCTAGTGCTACCTACTAATATATAATATAGGGCGAGAGTATAGTACCTACTAAAATACAAACCTTTCTTCAACAGTTAACAATTTCATGTTCTGCCAAACTCAGTCATAGCGTTAAGAAATACAAGTTTTATTCACTATTTGGTATTCTATCTTAGATGTTACATGTTAACATTTATATAGAATGGGTCTGCGTCATTTATATGTATATTGAGAGATCGGATTTCGTCTGCACGTACACGGACAGAAAAGCAAATAATTGGGTGAAGTAATTTCTACATTTTGTGACTGAAATTTTGGGAGTTTCTCCGGGGGGGAATGAATTTTCTTCGGGGGGGAGATTCCCCCCGGGCTACCCCCTGAATTTAACCATGGTTGTTCGGTGGGGGTCAATGTTGCCAATTTTGGGTAAAGTCGCTAAATAAGGGGAATTCGACCTCAACGATAGCGTAGGTTGACCATAAAATTTTCAGTTAAAAACGGGACAGGTTCTTGCAACCCTAGACTTTTAGATCTACCTTTGTTCTTATCAGTGCCTTGATATCAGATTTCCTCCTCTCTCTCTTTGTTACAGAACGGGTACTTATGAAAAAGGAAAGACACGTTGAAATTTGTTCAACACACAACCAACTGCTAAAACCTCTGCTGCCTTTCGAGCAGTACTGCGAACTATAGAGTATGTTTAATATAGGGAATTTCAGTTCAATTTTTGCCTCTTTGTTATTATTAATTATTAATACTTTTAAAAGGAGTAAAGATACTGGGTTTGTTATTTACTTCTTTCATTTACATAGAACGGGACGAATACTACTTTTTCCATCTACTGACGGGACGGCCGGGACACGCCACTAAAACGGGACTGTCCCGGTCAAAACGGGACGTATGGTCGCCCTACGATAGCGACAAAAAATATTTTTTTCCGATTGGAGACTTTTTTGGGTGATTTTTAAATGACGATTTACCTACTTACACATTTAGCGACTTTCTGCTCCAAACAAAATGTTCATCTGTAGAGAAGCATTATTAGTTCAAAACAGTTTTTACGTTCTTTTTTTCTGTTTGTTTGTTTTAATCAGCGCAACTGATGAAGAGTTTGGAAATACAGCATACTCACTGCCCCACAATCCTGCATTGTTATGTTACCCTTGCCCTCTAACGAAGAACAACTACAAACTTGATGTCCTTTAGTTCGCAGAGTTTCCGTTGAGAAACACACGTAATACATCATTACCGATAGCAACAAGATTAGCTATAGATTGCGTGAATAAAGGCGAAGAAGATGTTTGTTATATTTGTCCTTTGGGGTCTTTTAATTATTCTGCACTTTTTCTTTTACAAAAATATGATCCCTGAATTAAAGGATTGGTTGCGCCCTATTTACAAAGATGTGAGTAGAACCAGCGGCGCAAATCTGTCTTCAACATTGGGAGGGGGGGGGGTAAGACCGTTACCATACTTTTTTTTGACGATGTCCAAAATACTTATGAAGTTGAAAAACAATGTTGTGGAGGATCAGAGTTGTTTTCAGCGTTGGGAGGCTGCAGATTTGAGGCTTATTCTGGGGGACATCTATTTTATCTCACGTTCCTTTGTAGCAATCGGACAAAAATAATCAAATTTCTCCCAAAAAACACATTTCAAATCGGATTATTGGGGAGAAGTCCCCCTCAGTTCCAAGATTGGAGGGGACATGTATCCGTCATCCCCCCCCACGGATTTGCGCCAGTGAGTAGAACATATTGTTTAGTTTACATCTACAACTTTAAAACAATGCTTATAGACAATGAATTTCTCTATTATTTTTTATAGCAACTTTTCACCCAAAATTGGAGTCGTCATATCCCGTTTCGCAAACTTATTGCCAACATTTTGGAAACTGGTTGCGAAGAGAGCTACAATGGATGAGTCGAGTTATTTCGTCGCTTCCGCTGTGAACCTAAGTACAAGATTCCAAAGAGATTAAGAAAAAATGAAATGAAACCTTTGAGTTTTACGTCCCACAGTTATGCCGGTTAGGCTAAAGGAGACGCTGATGATAAGCAATGAATGAAAGGTGGAATGAAGAAAGTGGAAGGAAACGGGAGAACCCCGAGGAAACCCACGCACAAGGTGTTTGTCCATCACAAAGTTCATCTGACGGGGGCTGGGATCGAACCCGGGACCCCAAGTACCGGAGGTGAACGCTCTACCACTGAGCCACCGCAGCTCTTAAGAGATTAAGAGTCACAAACATAGTCACTTTCAATTTTGTAATATATATAGGTCTATATATTGCATCACTGACTAATAACTAAAATCCTTGGATTGTATATATAAAAGTCGCCCCCTGCCCGTAAAAAGCTTCATTCGAACTCGGAATCGAACAATTGCATCTGTAAAACAGTGCTGATTTGATTTTAACGTTCCTTTCAGCAGCAAGGCTGTATGAGACGTGGACCTACAGATTAACGTGGAATCCGAACCACATAAGCTCCGGCCGGGAATCGAAAAAATGAAATGAAATCTTTGAGTTTTATGTCCTACGGTTATGATGGTTAGGCTAATGGAGACGGTGATGAGTAATGAATTAAATAGTGGAATGAAGAAAGTGGGAGGAAACGGGAGAACCCCGAGAAAACCCACGCACACGGTGTTTGTCCACCACAAGGTTCACTTGGCGGGGCTGGGATCGAACCCGGGACCCCAAGCACCAGAGGTGAACCTTCTACCACTGAGCCACCGCGGCCCCCGGCCGGGAATCGAACCCGGGTGTCCCACGCCAAAGGCGTGTTCACTAACCACTTAGCCACGAGGGAGCTCATCTATAAGGCAGTGTAAGCAAACAAAAAAACGCACACTGGATGTTTGCGCAACTGAGGATCAAAACATTCTCAATGGAGTATGAGAAATAGTTAACGCCAATCAAAGTGTGCTTTTGCTTATTTATTACTTCGTTAATACTTAATTCCTTCTAGAAATAGTGAAACTATACTATGAAGAAACACTAATAAACTAATAACAATTACGTTGTATTTCTTACCACACCACGACCATTTTTACCACCCATAGAATTTGAACCTACTATACTGCATTAGTCACGCCGTAACGAAAGATGAACATCTGGCACTCGTAGCTGTTGAAGCTACCTGTATATCACGCGGCCTGCGTTGGTACTCCTCAACATAAATACCTCACAGCCCAAAGCCAGGAAACATCACAGACAGAAGACAGGGGCACAAGCAGTGCCTGATACTTCACGAACTCTAAACCCGCCAAGACTCAACTCAACATGACCTTCAATTACGTTCTAGAAACCAAACCAATGCTAAGGCACAAACTTACCAACTTCCTATATGAAAACACAAGAAAAAAAATCTAACTTTTTTGGTTCCAAAGTGATGACATAACAATAATACTAAAAAGGTTTTAATTTTCAGTAACCCAAACATTAATTAACTAGGGAACATAACAAAGCAAAAATAAATAAAAATAAAAATAAATTAAATTAAAAAATAAAAATCTGACAAGTAAACTCTCCCTGACTACTTTTTTTTTTTTTAAATTTCAGTGAGGCTGTAAAATATGTTAGTATCTTCGTAAAATATATATATTTCAATGTAAACAAGTTCTTTAAACAAAAGAAAGCTTTGTAGTAGAGCGCTTACCTCTGACGCGTTAGGTCCCTGGTTCGATTCCTGCTCCCGACAAATAGCCTTTTGGTGAACACTGTAGGTGTGGTTATTCTTAAGACTTTCCAGTTTCCTTACATTTTCTTGATTCCACCATTATCATGTATCTCATTGTCACCTTCTCTCTTACATTGATGTACAATCATGGGGCGTTAAACTAAAAGCCAAAAAAAAAAAAAATTGCAAATATCCTAGTAAAAATGAGTTTTCTAGACTACACAAGTGGCCCCGCGTAGGGTAGTCGCTAGCGCTCTCGCCTTCGGTGCGAACGGTTCCGGGTTCGATCCCGGGGGAGAACTCGGTCGAAAAAGTATCAAAAGATTTTAAGTCCAGCCATCCTGAATGAGGTTTCCTTGGGTTTTCCTCATTCACAGCAGGCAAATGCCGGAGTGGTACCTAACATATAGGTCCCAGGCCGTTTTCTTCCTTCCCCAATCCTTTCTTCCCTTCCTTTCCCCGGATAGTGTACTCGCCGAGGAAAGTCATCCCTCATATGGGGTAACAAGGCCATTGATGCCGAAAGCCCAGAAATCTAAATCCTAAATCTTCACTACACAAGGAAATTTCCGCGCTGAAAACGGTTTATTAGCAATTATGTTAAGCAGTCCTGTAGTAAATCTGCACCAAGTAATAAATCGTCACATATAAAATGGAATGAATAAACACATAACATTCATTTTGCTACCTTGAAACATAATATGTTTCAAAACATTAATATTCAAAGTTTTTTCAAAATTCAGATTCACCCATTCCATTCTCCTCAATCATTTACGAGTTACAATAGTAAGAATTGTAGTCATAAACTACATTACTTACTTAGTACTATATTAAAGCAAGTTACACTAAAAGAATATATAATTAATGGGAATATTTAACTAAAGTAATAGTTAACTATTGTACTTACCCAGGCTTCCCAGGTTTCCTTCCTCTCTTCTGTTCCGTTTGTAAACAACCTCGTTTCGCAAGCAAAAGACGGTAGTTCAATGACGTCAGCCATGGCGAAAGAAAGAGTGTCTATAGGCGGTCTGGATCTTACACACAGATGGACGTATATAACGTATAGCTGAAGTATTTAACATACGTATACGTATGTAAAATACAGAAGATTGTTAGATATCAGACATCCTGCAGAGACATTATGTAATATCTAAGCGGGTAAAAGGCAGTACCTATGTAGTATATGGATAAAGTACGCTCCGTACAGATTTCCTTAGTAAACATAACGAATCCTTGTATTTGTACAATATACCGCTGTCCGGATAATGGATTTTTCTCAGTGTGTAAAAAGTGAAATGTATAAATACAGGAGAGAAAACATTGCAGACAAACATTATGTTAGTATGTTGAACATACTTTTTTGTATGTGGTGCAAAATATCTTCATCTATGGGGTTACTTTGCACCAAAGTTTATATGAAATGAAATCTTTGAGTTTTACGTTCCACGCTTTTGCCGGGTATGCTAAAGGAGACGGTGGTGATGAGTAATGAATGAAATGGTGGAATGAAGAAAGTGGGAGGAAACGGGACAACCCCGAGAAAACCCACGCACACGGTGTTTGTCCACCACAAAGTTCACTTGCCAAAGACTGGGATCGAACCCGGGACCCCAAGCACCAGAGGTGAACGCTCTACCACTGAGCCACCGCGGCCCCTCATATAGAGTACAAGTAACTATGTTGTAAAAAAAAAAAAAAAAATGGCCCGTCTGGAGGTCATGTAAGCTAAACACCAATATAATTGTTACAGATTTATTTACTAGCACTGTTTAATTATCTACGGTGCTGAACATCCCAACACCAATATCATTATGTCACATCCTTTCAAAACTATGCTAACTGCAAAGTAGACCTGCTTTGCTTCGTAATGTCCGAATAGTTGATTACTGTGCTCGAATGCAGGCAAGTATCATACAAATTTATGATGTTGAAGGCGTTATTTTTCACATCTATGGAGAAAAGACATGAAAACGAAAAATAAAAAGAAATCTTTGTTTTACGTCCTACGGTTATGCTATGTATGCTGACAGTTACAAATGAGTATTGAAAATTGATGATCTTGGAATACGATTTGGTGGAATAATGAGGGGGAAAAATAGACATTGATTAAATATAAAATTGAAAAGAAATAAGGGCCTGACGCTCAAATATTTATCTATCTGGCAGCCATCTTGATCCCTCTAAAATATCATGAAGTACTTGATTGATTCTAAACCCAATAATAGTAATAGTAATTATAACAATAAACACAGAATATACCTAGATATAATTTACGCACCTTGAAGTCTAGAAATTAATAATTGCAATCCTCAGCATTCCAATAGAACTTTGGTTTCTCCAAATGAAGATTCGGACATCGGTTTTCTTCTCAAGCAATAATGGGGTACAATAATCAGTTGCAGTCCAAAGCCAAGTCACTAAGCATGAATATAAAAGATTTTGTGTTAAATATTTCAATGTAAATTTCATGAAATACAATTCATTAGTTAGTTACATACAAACTCTTACGCATGTAAGTCAGAATCTACTTGTAATAACTTGTAAATTTAAACAAAATTATACTACAGTTATAGGGACATCAAATATATATTCCATAAGATATATAGGGTGTCTCAAAAGTCCCCTGACATAAAGTAACTCGGTTATTATCAGAGTTACAACAAAATGTAATTGGGAAACCGTCTCCAAATATGATGTTTCCAATGTAAGTTGAAGGAATTTTCGAAATCGGATGAGTCGTTTGGCTGTACTCTCTTTATGCGTCCAATGTTAAATGAAAATGCAACGTTGCCATTTACCTGGACCCACAACATAAGTGAATGAAGTTACTGTCTTTTACGCTAACATGTCGATGGCCCATTTCAAACAGTAACTTCATTCACATATGTTGTGGGTCCAGGTAAATGGTAACATTGTATTTTCATTCCACATTGGGCGCATAAAGAGTACAGCCCAAACGGCTCCTCCGATTTAAAAAGTGTTCACTTTAGATTGAAAACAACATATTTAGAAATGGTTTTTCCTCTTACATTTTGTTGTAACTCTGATAACAGAGTTACCCTGTGTCAGGGGACTTTCGAAACACCCTGTATACATCATACGAAGTTCCTTTCTAAATTCTACACGGGTGTAGTTTAATTGAATGTGAGATGGATGATACATTAGGCCGTTTGGGAATACTCACACAGATGGCCGCCATTTTGGATTAAATTTGTTTGTTATAAATTGGTGGGTAATGTGATATATATATGGCCACGGGCTAGAATTTTCTCAGTATGTCATATATGCAATCAGATTCCATGGAGCTTAATTTGGTGAAAAGTTATTGCCAATTGAACGTTGTATTTACCTCTTTCTTCTAGATGTAGAACCATACCGTTAGCACGTGAGGAATGTTTCGAAATATTCAAACTGTGGGGCGGGAGGAGTGCCTGTGCAGTGGTTACCGATTGCAAACAGAATCATCCACAATGTAACTGTGTTACATGTTGCAGTGTCACAGTAATTAACTAAATTTGAGGAGACGGGCACATTCGTGAACATACGTCGTAGCGGACGATCGTAGACAGCTACAGATGAAGCAACGCCTACGGCAGTGCTGACTTCCTTCTCGATGTGGCCCCAAAGGAGCACACGTCATTTATTAATGCAATGTGGGTTGAGTCATAGGGTCTGCGTGTGTATAAGTGCATCCGTACAAGGTGCAAATGAAGCAACATCTCCACGAGAACGATCTTGATCGCCAAGTGCAGTTTTGTGACCGAGTTATCGAGTAATTATGGTTAAACTCTAACATTTTTATGCAAATACTCTTTTCAGATGAAGCTGACCTCTACGTAAATGGGAAGGTTAATAGGCAGAACATGCACAATTGGTCACCTGACAATCCCGCGTGCAAGACCCCTCCAACATGACCAGCGCAAGGAAAATTAATTATGGTGTTGGCAGACAAATGAGGAATACGTCTAATCAGTCACTTTTTCATTCCATAAAATTAACTGCGGAATAATACCTCACGCTCGTACAGGGATTGATATTGCGAGCTGCGATGCCCGAGAATGGTACATTCTCGCAGTTTTTTCAACACCATGGCGCTTTCTTCATTATGGATTCGTGGTGCGTCACTACTTGAACAATTCCCTAGAACATGGGTTGATCGACGAGAGGCAGTTGAATGGCTGCCCGATCACCGGACCTAACGCTGTTCAATTTCTAGCTTTGTGGACATGTGAAGCCTATGGTTTGTGCAGTAAATATTCATAATTTTTATCATCTAGAACAAAGTATCGCCATCGTCTGTGCACGAATTTGACCCTATATCCTACTTTGTGTCCACATTAATTGGAAGAAGCTTCTGCAAATGTTTATTGCTCAGTAGGAACACGTGGAACATATACTATAACCAGGGGTAAAAGTGGACCTGAAAAGGTGGGGGAACGGTAGGTAGCGGCATCACTCCACGCCGTTCCTCCTGCCTATCTTTGCCCATTGTACCATTTTAGACGCCGTACATGTTTTTCGAGATGAGGAACTGCGTCCCCCGCGTTCCCCCTCGCTTTTACCCCTAACTATAACAGGGAAATGTGTTCGAAGTGGGAACAATCAGAGGCGGTGCGTTTTATTACGATTTTGACTCGACATACCGGCTATCTAAATGTTCAAATGCAGTGAAGTGTGAAGCCTACAAGATTGCATTTCTATTTACATAATGTCTGAAAACCACTGGAAAGCTTCTTTAGTTACGGAGAAAAAATGGAGAGACTGATCCATCCATCGTGAACAACTTTCTGAAAAAAAAAATAAATAAAAATAGCCCCTTACCTTGTATCAGAGAATTATACACGAAAGTGTTCAAAAACCGACTTTTAATATTAACAATTTCCAGCGGGAAAACTCCTGGACCACACACTCGAATGAGGGGTATTTCAAACTCCCGTAAGATCCGCCCCCACTGCAATCCCCTAAATCCGCCCATGCTCAAAACACGACGCTTATAAGACTTCAGACAAGACGACACATACCAACATACGAAAGAAACAATTCAATATGGCACATCAAAATATAAATTAATGAACTTCTTTGAAAACACCTCATTTTACAAACAAAAGGTAGAAAAAGGTAAAAAATGTCAGTATTGTCAACTTAGAAGTTACTTCTACATAAGAAATAAAATCTTTGTCAATACGTATAAAAATGGATTTATTAAAGGTATTTAGCATTTATTCTTCCGTGAAGGTATATCTTGATCACTAAAAAAACAGAAACGGTATGTCTCTATCACTGAAAAAAAAAAAACCAGAAGGGTATGACATACCACTACATATAGTCTCACTTGGTTCACTGCCAATAACATTTCACCAGAATAAGTTACATGATATCTGATTGCATATTTGACATCCTCAGAACATTTTAGTGCATGGCCATGTATCACACTACCCACTTATCATCCGTATTACAATTTCGAATCTAAGATGGCGACCGTCCGCGTGATGTAATCCGAAAGTATCCCTCTGGGCCTAATGTGTATCACTTATCTCGCATTCAATGAAACTACATCCCTGTAGTTTTCAGAAAGGATGACAAGGGACTTCTGATGCACCCTGTATATAATAGTTGTATCAATAATGAAGTTGGAAATATGTGATCTAGTTCGTTGTTTCCAATTTAACCTAATGTCTTGCTGAAAAGGGAATATTTGTTGAAATCTGAGTTTTACGTGCGACGGGTATAACGGCTAGGCTAAAGGAGACGCTGATGATGATATAATGAATGAAATGGTGGAATGAAGAAAGTGGGAGGAAACAGGAGAACCCCGAGAAAACCCACTCACACGGTGTTTGTCCACCACAAAGTTTACTTGGCGCGAGCTGGGATCAAACCAAAGACCCCAAACACCAGAGGTGAACGCTCTACCACTGAGCCATCGAGGCCCGACAGGAATATTTGTTGAAGTCTACTGTCTTCTTCAGTACCAAAGTTACACAAAAATGAGCCTATGGTTTTGATGGAATTCGAACCAACATTATATGTATACTCTCTCAGCGAGAATCAAAGCTGGCACCAAGTTTACATATGCGCGCGCATTGTATGTTACTTATATAGCCCACAGAGCTATGGGCGAGCAAGCAAGGCACGTGCCCCGGGCGCGTGGTTGGAGGGGCTACTAAAAGAGGGGTTATATATTAGTACTTTTCCGTTTTGGTGTTTAATACTTTTCATCAGAGTGCGAAATCATGAAATCAAAGTGGGGGAGACTGAAGGACTGAAGAGAGCGAGAGAGAGGAAAAAACAAAAAAAGCTGCGCAGTTTTACACTTCAAAGAACTGTAGTGAAATGAGAAGGTCAGAATTCAAGATGACATTCGGATGCTTGGCACGAAGAAAAACATTGCAAACAATTTTGAAAAAAAAAAAACAAACTTAAATAATGTGATATATTTTGTAGGCTTTGGATATGTATGTTTTAGTTGGCATCAACAATTATTGGTGTGTTTTGTCACAATTGACAGTTAAGCGAGATACTAGGCTAACTGATAATTTTAACTTTCTGAAAGAAAAGGAAACAAATGAAAACAGCACGTTACAAAGGATACGTCTGATATTCATAGTTTGGCTTAGTATACAACAGGGGTGGATCCAGGATGGACTACTGGGGGGCGGTGGGTTGTAATGCCACTACTTACAAGTTATAGCTACTTTTAAGAGATTTAACTCTGGGTGGGTTTTATTTTATATTAAAATACACAAAGTTTCCTCTTCTTGGGGGCGATAGACCCTCCCTGAATCCGCCCCTGACTCAGGACAAGCCACACCGACAAGTGGTTGAGGCAAAGGTCAATTAATGACATTGGTATGCTGTTCCGTCAAAATCTCAATCTTGACCTGGATGTAGGTTAGCCTGGTCTCTCACTGAACCCCTCAATTGAATGTTTAATATGTAAATTAGGCACTCCTACATCACAAACAGTAAATATAACCTACCTTATTCTACGTTTTTAAATGCATTTCTACAACTGATTGTAACTTTACAGGTTCTCGTGAAGATTAGCTGGCGGAGGTTACCTAACATAGCCATGAGTTATCAAATTAACAGTTGTGCATCGTGGGTGATGATAATGATCCTGAGGTTAGATGTTAAATTGGACTCGAGAGCGGAACAAGGGCTGATCTTATTCGTGTCTCAGACGGGGCATGGAATGGAACGAATATGAAAATAAGGTTGCTGTAATAGTTTTCCACAGGGTTTGTAAGATTTTCGAAACACTTGGCATTTTTTTTATCAAGACGACATTTTTTAAAAAAAAATCAAGACTTGGCAATTTCAAGTTTCATCCCCCTCCCAATCTTGTAATGCTCGCTACGCCGCTGTAAGCAATACATATTTTCGACAATATTCGTTGTTCATCTGTTTCCGCTGGGTTACAACGTGGTGAGCTGCATATGGGACTTTTAATAGTGTTATTATAATGAGAAAGAATTGCAAATTATGTTAATGTTCCTAAAAGAGGGAAATTGAAAGAGAAATTAAATTAAAAATAAATAAGGGAGAGAAAAGTAATTACTTGAAAATAAAAATAAAGTCTTTGAGTTTAATGTCCCACGATTATGCTGTTAGGCTAAGGGAGACGGTGATTAAAGCAAGTTAATGATTATGGAATATTTGGTGGAATGAGAAAGTGGGAGGAAACCAAGTCCCCGAGAAAACCTACAAGCACGTATATGAAAATGAAGTAAAACATACACTGGTCTATGCTTTCTTTGTCTAGCAGAGTCATAGTTTGGAATCGCAAATGTGTTTTGAATCCTTGTATTTAGAGATTGAGAGTGTAAGTAACGAAATCACTTAATACATCCATTAAGATTTCGGAAAGCGAAATCTAAATTTAGGTAAGCTAACTCCATGTACTAACTGCTTGCATCCGCTTCGTACATTGTTCGAACGGTCACGAAGCAAATCACCTCATTTAGTCTACACATACCTAGTACTAGTGTTAATTACCTGCTTCGTTTGGGTTCGATCATTCTAAACTATTTTACTGGTAGCATATATTCGTTCGTTTAGCCAGGATTTCGTAATGGTAGGGGGATGCGTGACTTGAAATACTGTGGTTACAACACCAGGGGATCGATCAATCTAAACTACAGTATTTTACTGGCAACATATCCATATTGATTTGTTAGGACAATAAAATGAGGATATGTTAGTAAGTATTTTAATTAAAGAATTATGAAGAAATCTTGCGTAAAAGAATAGAAAAAAGTATTAACAAAGACATAGTCTTCCGAGGTCATTCGAACTCGGTTCTTCTCGTCTTCTTTCTATTTCTCTTATCTTAGTTTAATGCCGTCAAGGATAGCAACGAGATCTCTTTCGGGAGTAAAGACATCCTATAAAATGGATTAGTGTTGCCGCGAAATTCAAAATGGTTCATATTATTGGTAATTCTGGGCATTGCTTAAGTTCTAACTGACAGGCTATCTGAAAGAACCGGTTTATCGATCGTCATTTTAGTCCATAGGGTTACTGGCGCAAATCCCGGGGGGATGAGGACATGTCCCCTCCAATCTTAGAACTGGGGGGGGACTTTCCCCTCAATAATCCGATTTGAAATGCGTTTTTTGGGGAGAAATGTGATGATTTGTGTCCGATTGCCACAAAGGAAAGTAAGATGAAATGATGTCCCCACCCCAGAATAAGCCTTCAATCTGCCCGCCTCACAATTTTGAAGACAACTCTGCTCCCCTGATCGAGCTCCTTCGTGGCTAAGCGGTTAGCGTACGCGCCTTTGGCGTGGGAGACCCGGGTTCGATTCCCGGCGGGAGCTCATGTGGTTCGGATTCCACGTTAATCAGTAGGTCCACGTCTCATATAGCCTCGCTGCTGAACGGGACGTAAAACTCAAAGTCAACTCAACTCTGCTCCCCTGATCCTCCGCAGCATTGTTTTTCAACTTCATAAATATTTTGAACATCCTTAAAAAAATTATGAGAACTGTCTTACGCGTCCCTCCCAATGTTGAAGGCAGATTTGCGCCGCTGCATAGGGTTAACATGGAGCTAGATGGAATTCGGAATGTTCCGTTACAATAATATACAATTTCAACTTGATCCCCCCCCCCGTTTCCTCTACACAAAGCTCCTCGTAAGAAAGAGTAACCAAACGCTTATTGTAGCTTTGTATTTTTGAGGCTGATTCATCTGTTTCATCTTTCCTTAATATTTTTCATTTCTGGATCCGAAGGGGGGTCTGGATCCACCCCTTGGCTACGTGCCTGCTTCCCGTAAAAAGCTTCATTCGAACCCTGAATCAAACAACTCCATCTGTAAAGCAGTGCTGAGTTGATTTTAATATCCTTTTCTGCAACGAGGCATGAGACGTGGACTTACTCATTAACACTCCGAACCACTCCCGCCGGGAATCTAACGCGGGTCTCCCACACTAAAGGCGCGTACGCTAACCGCTTAACCATGAAGGAGCTCATCTCTAAAGCAGTGTAAGCAACAACAACAACAAAAAAAAAGAAACACACACACACACACATACATACATACATACATACATATACTAAAAGTTTGCGCAATTGGGGATCAAAACATTCTCAATGAAGTATGAGAAATAGTAAACGTCAATCAAAGTGGGCTTCTGCTTATTTTTTACTTCGTTAATACTTAATTCCTTCTAGAAATAGTGAAACAATACTACAGGGTGGCGCGTATTGTATCTACCAACTTCAAATGAAAATACAAAGGTGTGTTATGCAAGTTTTAATGCAAAACTGTTATGGAATATAAGTATATGGACTGGCAATTTGTACACTGTACAACACTTGTCGAAGGAGCTCACTAAACTTTAAAAATAACGTCCTGTAAATGTCCGCCTTTTTCCTGGATGCACTGCTGCAGGCGACGTGGGAAGGCATTCATCACACGCATTAACGTATACTGTGGAATGGAACTTATCACATGACGAATGGCAGTCTTCAGTTCGTCAATTGTCTTCACGCGATTGGCAAAGACCCTTTCCTTAACATATCCCCAGAGGAAGTAATCAGGAGCTGTTAAATCTGGGGAACGGGATGGCCATGAGACATCGCCAAATCGGGATATCACGCGGTTTGGAAATGTTTCTCTGAGTATAGACATACTTTGGCGTGCCGTGTATGGCTCTCAACTCTTGTACCACCTGCAGTTTATACGGATGGAACTTCAAATCACCCAGCAAACGACCCAATGAACGTCGTGTCAAATGTAATGTTCGTGCATGTCGCCGTGCTGAACGTTTGGGACTGCGTTCCATCGCTACGCGCACTCGTTCCAAGTTTACATTTGTTCGAACACTTCGTCCACGACCTGGTGATTTCCGGTTCACAACACTACCTGTGGCCCGCCACTGTCTCACCCATCTCAGAATACTGTGTCTCTCGGGTATAGCAACATGGCGATCATCACTGTTTCGTCGCAGTGCCCGCTGAGCCTCACTGACAGAACCGGTTCGGATAAAGGCTTCCACCGCCGCAATTCGCGTCTGCACAGACCACCGCTCCATGGTAAACTAATTGCCAGAGGCCCTGCTATTCAGTGCCGTAAGCATGCGCAGCATTCGTACGCGCATTTGATCAGGGTTGCCAACTGCAACTGGTAGATACAATACGCGCCACCCTGTATGAAGACACAGTACTTAAACATAATCGAAAGAATAAGACAAGGAAACAGAGTAATTTCCGACTAACTGTTACATTGTATTTCTTACCATATTACGAAAGCGATATAACTTTTTTACCAGCGATAGAAGCTGGACGCAATCCAATACTGCAATTTAGACGCTGTAACGAAAGCTGCAAGTCAAACGCCTGACACTCTTAACTCTTCAAACTGTGTAATAGCTGTTTCAAGCGGCCTACAACTTATGACCTTGAAACTATGTGCTAGTAACCAAATTAATGCCAAGGTACGATACAAACACCCCAACTTGCCACAATGACGTCAACACAAGGAAAAAAAGAAAAACATCTAATTTTTGGTTCCAAAATTATGAAACAATAATAATAATGTTTTAATTCTCAGTAACTCAAACATTAATTAACTAGAGAACATAACAAGCAAAACAAAACTAAACAAAAAGAACCTTAAAGGTGAGCTCTCCCTGACTGCTGTTTTTAAATTTCAGTGAGGCTGTAAAATATGTTTTGTTTTATTGTTAAAAAACAAAAAGAAAAAGAAAAAGAAAGAAAGAAATGAAATTAATTTTGTTGCTAATATCCTAGTAAAAATAGGTTTTCTAGACACAAGTGGCTCCGCGTAGCGTAGTTGCTAACGCTCTCGCCTTCGGTACGAGCGGACCCAGGTTCGATTCCGGTAGGGGCACTCGGTCGAAAAAGTGTCAAAAGCTTTTAAGTCCAGCCATCCTGAATGAGGCTTTCTTGGGTTTTCCTCACTTCACACCAGGCAAATGCCGGGTGGTACCCAACATATAGGTCCCAGGCCGTTTGCTTCCTTCCCTTTCCCCGGATAGTGTGCTCACCGAGGGACGTCATAACTCACATGTGACGGGCTAACAAGATCATTGATGCCGAAAGCCCAGAAATCTAAATCATAAATCTTCACTACACAAGAAAATGTTCGCGCTGAAAACGGTTTCTTAGCAATTATGTTAAGCAGTCCTGTAGTAAATCTCTATCAAGTAATAAACCGTCACATATAAAAAGGAATGAATAAACACATAACATTCATTTTGCGTACATTGAAATGTAAAAAGTTACAAAACATTAATATTCAAAGATTTCTCAAAATTCAGATTAACCCATTCCTTTCTCCTCAACCATTAACGAGTTACAATAGTAAGAATTGTAGTCATAAATCACATTACTTTTTTAGTACTATATTAAAGCAAGTTATACTAAAGGAATATATAATTAATGGAATATTTAACTAAAGTGATAGTTTACTATTGCACTTACCCAGGCTTTTGTTTCCTTCCGCTCTTCTTTTCCGTTTGTAAACAACCTCGTTTATAAACCAACTCGCAAGCAAACGACTGTTCTTTCATGACGTCATCTATGGTGCAAGAAAGAGGTGTCTATAGGCGGTCAGGACCTCACACACAGATGGACGTATATAACATATAGCTGAAGTATTTAACATACGTATACGTATGTAAAATACAGAAGATTGTTAGATATCAGACATTCTGCAGCGACATGATGTAATATCTAAGCGGGTAAAAGGCAATACCTGTGTAGCATATGGATAAAGTACGCTCCGTACAGATTTCCTTAGTAAACATAACGAATCCTTGTATTTGTACAATATACCGCTGTCCGGATAATGGATTTTTCTCAGTGCATGTCATTGGTGAGAAAGTTTGTGTACATTGGTTTTTCATGATAGAAAATGATTCCATGTGTACTAAAATAACGTTTTCTAAGCATAAACATTATTTACTTAAATAAAGGATTATCTATTACTGTCAGTATGATGTTTTAACGTAAAATAAGTGTCATATAAATATTATCATTAGCGTCAACTTTTTGTTCATTTCAAGGGAGAAGTGGATGGGATTGTAGTACGTACAAGAAGGCCAGTATGGAACTTTGTGAAAAAAAGAAAGTAATTGTAGAATGTGCTGCTGATTTCGTAGCAGCTTTAAGCTCTTCGTTTCAAAATATATGCTTTACTACTATCATCAGCAGAATTAAAAAAAAAAAAAAAGACGCTTTGAATAAAAGGCGGGAAAATGCTCTTTTCAATTGAATGTCTCCAATCAAAACACTTTTTTCCCCTGCAATTTGACAACGAAAATTGGGTAGTTCGTCGAACTTTCAAATCAGAGCTTCATCTGTGTAAAAATCTTTAAATTCCTAACAGACTTTTAATCAGATTCTGAAAATGATGATTCCGAAAGCCATGAAGCTATCCTGAGCGACGACTTAGGTTTGCATGTTAACAAGGCTTGTGTTAGGCCAGCTGTAGAAGATATAACACAAGGAACATTTTTGTTGATGAAATTTTTCTCTAGTGGACAGAAAAAGAAAGCATAGACATGCAACTATCGCACACAACCCACTGGAAGAGGACGAAGTAGTCAAGGAAATTCGTATGAATACCGTAAGCGCGGTAAAATTTTCAAGACTGTTGAAGATGTGTCTTACATGCATTTCAATCAAATACCTGTGATACCTACAGTGCTGTGGCGTTGGGGGGAAGGGGCGACGGCGCCGGGCGTCAAAGTATGGGGGCGCAAAATTCAGGAGGAAAAAATAAAAGATATATAAAAATGGAAGGAAAAAGTATTAAATAGTGCTCAAAATCAAGGAAAAGCAGGGTTTTTTGAAAATTTTCTTACGCATGGCGCCAACCATGTGACGCTTTGCGGCTGGTCTGTCGACCTCACTCATATTTGCGGGGGCGCCGTCGTATACTCTTCGCCCGGGGCGCTGATTTTCCACGGCACGGGCACTGGGTATCAGCACCTATTTTATATACTGTTAGACAGTGTTTTGTACGAACTTCCCTACAAGGTGGGTGTAAATGGGCAAATAAAACCATTTCCTAAAGTGTAGGTGGTTAGAAATAAGTGTACTATATATTTTTATTTTATGTGATAAAAGCGAGCCCCAAGTAAAGTAAATAGAATTATTTGTGTACAATGATATAACAGAACAGCAGAAATTGACTTATTTTCGATTTTATTTCAGTTTTCAAATCATTCTTATTGAGATTTTGTGTGTTGATTCACACGGTGTCCTGCCCGTGACACAGTAAAGTTGAATTTTTTTATTAATATAAATATTTGGCAAATTTCTCTTAAGTGAAGTTGGTAAAACATTTAATCATTTATACATTTCCGTTTAAATAAAAACATTTTGAGCTAAGAATTCACAGAGTTTTGTAACATTCACTTGGTGTGTCGAAAGTCACTTCTCTTTTTTGTCCCCGCCCGTGACAGACGTTTAGGAATTAATATTTTCTACTCTAAACAGACAAAAGTACTGAAAACATCAGCTACATATACTCCTAAGTCTGTACTGCTCATGTATCATACAATTAGCACAATTTATTTTGTATTTTTAGAAATATACAACTTTAAAGCATCAAAAATGTAGTGTAAATGTCCTGCCCGTGACGATGGAATGGCCCTATAGTCATTTAAGAAACTGTGCATCTATTATCCAAGATTGTGCAAATACTGACCTTAGTGTAAGCAGCATTGTGAAACCAAGTGCACCCTACGAATCCATCGTTGAGAACGTTCACAAACTAACTAGTAATCTCAATGAAAACGATTGTGTTGTGTTGGCTGGTGGAACTAATAATAACCTAAGCCATCCACTAGAAACCCAGAATGTGTTAGTATCTTTAGAAAGAGCACTTGAAAGCACAGGTAAAAGAAATATTAGAACAGTAGTATTGTCAACACCCTATAGGTATGATTTTCCGCATAGGCCGAACGGTAGTGTAAACAGATCAATATTTGAATTTAATATGCAGGTGAATGAAATAATCTCTAAAAAGTACAGCCATGTTAGATTTGTTAGTTTAGGTGCATTGCGTAGACAGGATTACACCAGTCACCGCTTACATCTAAATGCAAAAGGAAAGAGAAGGGTCTGTGATTGGGTTATTGAGGCAGCAAATGCTTTTTTTATAGGTTACGAGTTCTGCAGAAAAACGAAATTTATGACGGGTACTTCACTTCCGCAAAATAAACATAGAGAAGTTTCTTGTAATTGTTAGAACAAAAAAGTAATATAGGTTATTTGTGTTGTGGTATGCCCTCTTGTATCTCGGATCTGAATGTTGTAGATGATGTAAATTGCCAAAGTAATACTCCCCTACTAAAAGCAGTAGATATAACTACCGGTAATGTTTCTAATCAAAAAGTAGAAGGCGTAAGCGAATCTAAAAATATCAGTCTCCAAATCCTACACCACAACGTCCAAGGATTAGGAAATAAAATAATCGAATTAAAAATAATTTTGGAAAATGAATTAAGTAAAACTGATGTCTTGTGTATATCGGAGCACTGGCTGAATAAAGAAGAAATAGGAACAATTTCACTCACAGGTTTTAAACTATCTGCGTACTATTGTAGTAAAAATATATCCCATGGCGGTATTGCCATATTCGTCAAAGAGGACTTTCGTATCAAAATTCTAAGGAATACCCTTACATTGAACATTGAGCAAACTTTCGAATCTGTAGTACTTGAATTTTGCGATCATAATTTAATACTTATCTGTCTCTATCGCACACCAGACAGTAATATCAATGACTTTTTGAATAAATTAGAAAGGCTTATATCGGAATTCTCGTCCTCTAAAAAGTCGTTAGTAATTTTTGGTGATATTAATATTGATTTTTTACTAAATAATAGCAAAGAAAAACGGGAGCAACAGGATTGCGCACACTATAGATCCCGAATTGCGCACAGATCTCTGTTGGTCTTTCTGAACACAGATTTTTGCCCAACGTTGCCACAATGCTAGATTTATAATCTGTGCGCAAAGGTTTTCCTTCAGACTAGGATAGAACCAGAAATTAGAAATACAATTCATATTATATTGAGCTAGGTGAGAAATAAAATAAATATATAACATAATTTGGTCAGTAGATACAAGAAGTCATGATATCTCCAAATTTACAATTCAAATGTTAAAATTTTTCTTGTCTCATAATCTGAATCCGTTCGGAGTTCTAGTACCTATTTTTAGGTGCTAAAGTAGCGTCTTCAAAAAAGAACCAATAAAGCTTTTTACTATTGTTTTCAAGTCTAGAGGCACTGTAGAACACGTTACGTATGGTTTCACGCCTTCCTGCGTCGAGACATAGGAGGTGATGACATCATAACTTTAATTTTTTTTTGTTAGGCCTATTTTCATTATTTTTTAGCGGGCTTACTTTCGCACCTAGAAGATTGAAAATTTGTACAAACATTCAATCCACCGAGTACTATTTATTAGATTTTTCAGATCTCTGCGTTAGCACAAGATGGATCCGGAGGGGCAAAAAGGTAAATAAAAGGGATTTTGTGGTTTAAAAAATCCCTTTTTTCGCGATTTTCCCGCCTGAGATACATAATGGAGGCATGTAAAGGGTCCGTTTGAAAGGCATTTTTATTCTGTAGATAATAAAGGGCAAACTATGATTCTAGGATATATAGGGATGTCTCAGGAAATGTTCTGCCTGAGATCAAGGTATTTTACAGTAATCTGGGGCATTGTGGGGATTATTGATATTTTTCCCGCCCTGACTGTTCAAGATAAACGCTTGAAATTTTGTACAGACATTTAATACACCCCTTAGTGTTTTCCAGTTGAGTTTTAGATCTCTGCATTAACACAGTGGGGGTCCAGAAGGGCTCAAAAATTAAAAAAAAAAGAAATATTTTCAAAGAAAAATCCCGATTTCTCTCAAAATTTCCCGCCTCAGGGACATGATAAGGAGATGTGAATGGTACCATTTGAAAGGTTGCTCTATTGTAAAAAGAAAACGAGGTATGAACCATGATCCTATGATAAATAGGGATGTTGCTGTAGCCGCTTGACTGAAAGTCTCTAATTTACCTTAAAAAGCCGGAATCTATAAGGGGTTAAGCATTTCATACTGCTTCAATATAATGTTATGTTTCTTTAAATCTTCATTTTCTTGAGTATTGGTATATCCTTTCGCAATTGATCTTAATTTCAATTTTGTTTCTGATTGTATCTTCAACAAAGAAGAGATTACCTGATAAATACCTGGACCAAGTGAATAGAATTATTAATTTTAATGTTTGTGAAATGTTTCCGCCCTGTTTTCGTTCGAGGAGCTACTGCGGGTTCTGAAGCCCATATTCTAGGTGGGAACCAATAAAACAAAGCATGCATTTATGATTACATTCTTAATGTTAATAATAATAATAATAGTAATATAGTATACATACTTTCCACTACTAGCCAAGTTTTAGGGAAAAATTGAAAATTGAAAAAGTGAATAATTTTCTCCATTGTCGTAAAGTTTTGCTTTGGTAAATTTATTGAGGTCTGTCGTTAACGTCTGGTCTTATAATAGGATACTCGTCACAATAATATGTGCGATACAATAAACTTAAATTACAATATTATTAGTATATTACAACGATGTGAGTAAACTACTTCCTCATACTAATTACACTGCATTCCAATATAATCCTTGCAAAATTACACGATTTACTTATTAATAATATGGCATCTGTCAATATATATCTTAAATCACCTTCCTAAATCTAGTTAGAATATATCATTACAAACAGTATTATGTAGCTATCTACAAGTTTTATTACATACACTACGACTATGCACAGTAAATGCTATCATTGTTCGTACCTAATGTTATTCGCACAAGTTAGGACGATAATCCTAGCTTCTTCATTTATAAATAGTAACTTTTCTCCATCATAACTGAACTCAACTTCTCTTTCAATCACTTACTGAAGCAGCCTCTGTAATATTTCTCGAAAGAACTGGTGTGATATCTTTCTTTTTTCGAATGCAGTATATAGCATCTCTATCCTTATGTGTTAATTCCTCTGTATTTTCTATATTAGCTCAATCCTAGTAATTTTATTCGGCTCTTGGTTCGGGTATTCCGCTGTTCTTTTCTTACAGATTTACATAACAGAAGAGAAAATATTTTCCATCTGACAACATTGCTTAATTTTTCTGTGCGCAATCCTGTACATAATGACAGCTTGTCAATGACTTATCAGGTAAAACTGATAAAACTGGAAAAGTGTGCGCAATCTCATTGCAGCCAGAAAAACAAGATCTCATTTCGCTCTGCACATCATTTAATCTGAAACCTATCGTACATACTCCTACCAGAATAGGCAAAACAAGAATCTCTGCTCTTGACCAAATTATAATTCCATGTGATGCTATCGTATCTCATGTTGATGTACTAAACCTAGGCTATTCTGATCATAATGCTCAACTTCTTTATTTTTACACAGAAATAATTAATAAGAATACAAATATGAGCGTGGAATGGTCTGAACGTTCATTTCATTTACACCCACTAACGTGGCATATTTCAGGTACTTGTTAAAAACTGAGTCGTGGGAAGATGTTTATATTGAATGTAATGTTAACGACCAATTTAATTCTTTTTTATGTATATTTACTCATTATTTTAATATTGCTTTTCCTAAACAAAAATTTAAGATAAATAAATCGGTAAATGTCAGTTCGAAGTGGAAGACTTCTGGAATAAAGGTTTCTCTAGAAAATATGCGCTATTTACATCAACCATCCCGAAGGTGCCGTACTCCCGTGTTTAAACGATACCACAAAATGTACAGACGAGTTTTACATAAGGTTATAAAACAGACAAAAATGTTAGAGAATGATACATTGGGAAAGCTTCCAATAAAATGAAAGCTACATGAAAAATAATTCGGAAAGAATCTGGGGAACGAAAACCCTCCTCTAAGATAACTAGCGTTTCTTGTTAAAATAAAATTATTAAAAATCGGACTGAAATTGCAAATGCTTTTAACGATTACTTCACGAATGAAGTGGAAAAGCTTATCACTAATAACGTGAACAATAAACTATCTAGCAAACAATACGTCAGTAGACACAACGATATTTTCGAAAAATCATTGTTCTTGCACCCAGTAACTAGTCAGGAAATCTTAAATACTACACTGAAAATGACAAATAAGATTTCTTCAGGATATGATGAAGTTCCTGATAAAATTCTAAAGGAATACTCTTATGAAATTGCTGATATCTTATGCTTCATAGTAAATAACTCGTTTAGTAGTGGCGTTTTTCCTGAGGCATTGAAGCTAGCAGTTGTTAAGCCCTTATATAAAAGTGGCAAGAAAGATCTTACATCGAACTATAGACCAATATCATGTCTGTCTACCTTCTCTAAACTTTTTGAAAAACTTATGTATATAAGACTAGTTAGCTTTCTAAATAATTTTAACTTAATATCTCCTGCTCAAAATGGCTTTAGATCAAATAAGTCCACTGAAACTGCTCTTTACTCCTTTCTCTATTCCGCTTTAAATTCAATAAACGCTAAGAAATATACAACCGGCATATTTCTTAATCTTAGCAAAGCTTTTGATACAATTGATCATCAAATTTTACTTAAAAAATTGCAAGATTATGGTATTAGAAGAAATGCTTATGAGTGGTTTAAATTGTACATATCCAACAGAAGACAAACTGTTGAAATTAACTGTCAAACTCGAGATACTCAGGGAGTAACCAAATGTTATTCAGGTACCAAAGAGTTAAAATTTAGAGTTCCTAAAGGTTTCATCTTAGGCCCTATTCTATTTTTAATATATATAAATGACTTGCCACAATGTTTAGACTCTGCTAAAATTGTTCTATATGCTGACGATACAAATATATTAGAAACGGGAGAAACTTACGTTGAATTATGTAATGCAGTAGATTCCACCATGTCTGCCGTCAGTGACTGGATTGATAGAAATAAACTAATACTAAACACACCAAAGTCTTCGTGCATGTGCTTTCACTAGTAAAAAACGAGATAAGAAAACGCCCTTGTGTAACAATTAACGGCAAAACGTTGAATTACGTCTCGGATATCAAATTTCTTGGTCTTTGGGTGTCAGATAGATTAGATTGGAAAATTCACATTCAAAAATTATCCAGTAAATTGGCTCAGACCTGTTACATGTTAAAGCTTTTAAGAAATAGTGTCAGTCAGCATGTTCTGTTCACAACTTATTTTGGACTTTTTCATTCTAAATTGAAATATGGTATTATATTCTGGGGATCTACTGCACTGCTAAATTCTATATTCGTTTTACAAAAGAGAGCTTTAAGGTTTATGACCGGAAGTAAACCTCGAACTTCTTGTAAACCTCTATTTAAATTTCTTGAAATCTTACCTCTTCCATGTTATATATATATATATATATATATATATATATATATATATATATATATGAACTTCTAAAATTTGAAAGAAAAGATATACAGATAGGTACAAGCAGCTTCCGGTTGAACTCAGATATTCATATGCATAATACAAGACAAGCGTCTGATCTTCATGTAGAGTCCTCATATTTAAAAGTACATAAGAATAGTACATTTCCTATGGCAGTGAATATTTATAACATGCTTCCTTCTACTTTAAAAAACAAAACATCCGGTTTCAATAAAGCAGTCAAGTACTACCTACTCGAGCACTGTTTCTATTCTGTAGAAGAATATCCCGCCTGTAGTAAATAATGTTTAAAGTATATATATTTTGTATATCTATAATGTAAGGTTTTATTCACTGTTATGTTGTTTTATATCGATGTATGTAAATTAGAATAATGAAAAATTATACCTTTTTTTGACATAAATTCACACTATTTTAATATTGCATGTAGATTTAAATCTATACATATGTACACATTCAGTGTTCTTATGACGTGTCCAATTCATACGTTCACGTTGTGAACAATTTGTATGAAAAAGGATGAAAATAAATACAATACAATACAATACAATATGTAAACAAATTTTTATAAAACTATAGTCACGTGACTTTACAATATATGTAGTAGTTATCCCATTATGCTTTATGCAAAGTTGATTTGGTGTGTTATGTTGGTACTTACCTGTGTTCTATTCTCATTAAGTCTAGAAGTTCCGTGGGTGTCAAATCCTGTATTGACACACTTGTTAAATCAAAAGTTTCATGAGTAGGAGAGACACTATTTGCATTATTTTGTATTAATTAAAGATTATTGGATATATATATATATATATATATATATATATATATATATATATATATATATATATATATGTATGTAATGTTTTGAAAATAATGTCATCAGATTGGCACCCCTCTGTAAGTTAACCCTCCTGAATTCTCGAATGGACGTCCCTCATACCTTTCTGCAGAACATCCCCAGTAATGTGTCGAATCTCTTCATATATCGCAGTTTTGAGGTCATCTAGTGTATGAAGACAGTAGCAAACACACAAGCTTTTAACTAGCCCCACTTGAAGCTTATATGGGTGCAGATTAACATTTCCATGCAACCTCCTACCCAATCTCCGACGTGTTATTCCCAATTATTTGGCATATCGTAGTGCAGAACGTTGCGGACTTTCTTCGATTGCTGAATTTACTGATAGCCTCTGGAGTTCGAATCGTTTTTTTTCTTAGTCCTATATGTTTCAAGTTCAATTTCATCTAGTTTCTTCAAATCTTTCACCTATTTCTGCACAACGTGGATTGACCTAACCATATTATGACGGCGCAGTTGAAACTGACGCCGAAATTCATGCCGTGCAAGCTCACAACTAATATTGTTTTTGTAACATGCTTTTACCGCAAAGGCATGTCGCTTGCCTGACCACTGGTGCTTTCCAACAGGAATGCCATTGTATATGGTGCATTATCATGCACCCACAGCGTTGTCATTTTTAACAGTGTTTTTCTACTACGCGATTCTTCCACCAGCCTGAATAATTAATTAAAAAATTTAGAAAGGTGTTCTCATTCTACACACATTTTGGGGGCGCGGTGGCTCAGTGTAGAGCGTTTACCTCTGGTGCATGGGGTCCCGGGTTCAAACCCTGCTCCCGCCAAGTGAACTTTGTGGTGGACAAACACCGTGTGCGTGGGTTTTCTCGGGGTTCTCCCACTTTCTTCATTTCACCATTTCATTCATTTCTCATAATCACCGTCTCCTTTAGCCTAACAGGCATAATCGTGGGACGTAAACCTCAAAGATTTCATTTTTTCTACATACATTTTAACGATAATTATTGAAAGATGTTATGTTTTATGCAGGTACTCTCACAAATTGAGGTAAAGTCTAACCTCAAAGAACAAAAAAAAAAAAAAAACATAACTCATAATCTACATTCACAAACAAGTCTACATACAGTACAACTTAATTATTATCAACTACTACTCTGCGTGTTACATTAGTACAACTTAAAATCGTAATAACTACTTTACATACTATCACTGCTCTCGCATAGAAGTTATGCTTATCTTTCGTAAAGAATCCATACTCACCTGTAGAAGACATATGAGAAATGATTCACTGACCGTCTGAAGAATCGGTCATCTGAAAGGAAACAGAACAAATTAATAACAAATAATAGTAATTATGTAAATGTTTTGTCATATCTTCACTTATTTGTATGTACCTATTATTTGTATGCTATATGAGACATGGATCCACAGACTAACAAGGGCTCCGAAGATCGGAATCACATCAGCTTCCCCCGGGAATCCAATGACCCTTCTGCAAAAAGGCACTTCTACACATATGGAAACAAGGGAGTTTTAGGCTATATCAATAAGGCTGTGTCATATATAGAGTATTTTCGTAATACGGTGTATTTATACAAACTTCTGGGGGAGATAGAGGGTGCCAAACAATATTATCTACTCATTTGTATGCGGAACGCACGGTTTAATTCCGGAATCCCCGTACTCTTATTTGAAAACATTGCAACCAAAAATGTTCTGATCCCTTTAGTATATATACCAATCGATCACTGAATTATGACTACCTCTTCGAATAGTGATTTCTTCCTGTTGTTATGTGTTTTCTTGAGTGCGTATCTAAAGTGCTTAGGTAATCACTCAGAGTTCTTTGCTAATATATAAACGTCTGATTTATGAACATTTGGCGAAGTGTCGTGATCCCAAAGAGCTGGTGCTTCTATCTTGAGAAAAAAAACTACACTAGTTGGGCATTTAGGAGTAATCAAAGTGAGAATCTGCCAACGGTCACACGTAATGTAACAGTGGCGAAAGTGCATAGGAAGGTTCATTGTCAGGATAATCCACGTATTCAGCGAGTGATGGAGGTTAATAGAAGCAATAGTATGAAGCAGTTCACTTTTTAACTCAACCGTGGTCAAAACAGAACCATATTCTCTATATTTTCGACCTACAGCTTCACATATTGGTTATTCCAGCAGATACGTTGAAAGTCACGTACCACTCACCGGAGCTTAGGAACATCAATGCCTCTCTTGGTTCAACGAACATACGAAATGAACAAGAGAGATTACAAAAAAAGAAAGTCACTGTTGTGGTGACTCACAGCTTTTACTACACTCCATGCATAAACATGTATATGATTAGAGAAAACTGAAAAACTGGTGTAAGTATTGCACTGTGTATATATTTAATAGCCGATCCAATTAATTAAATGAATACGGAAATATAATAATGTAAGTAAAAATATTCGGGGTAAAATGATCTAATGAATATCACGAAATTAGATATGTTCTATATATAAAAGTATTCAATTGTAATTCAATTTTGTATTATTCAATTGTAATATTTTGTAATTCAATTTAAAGTTATCTGATATATGAAGATCGTTCAACATATGTTATAATTAACGAGCTTACCAAATAAGGACAATCTAAGATTCTGTACGAAATTTATATTAATCAACACACACACACACACACACACACATATATATATATATATATATATATATATATATATATATATATATATATATATATATATATATATATATATATATGAAATCTTTGAGTTTTACGTCCCACGCTTATGACGGTTACGCTAAAAGAGACGGTGATGATGAGGAATGAATGAAATGGTGGAATGAAGAAAGTGGGAGGAAACGGGAGTACTCCAAGAAAACCCACGCACACGGTGTTTATCTACCACAAAGTTCACTTGGCGGAGGCTGCGTATATATATATATATATATATATATATATATATATATATATATATATATATATATAATATGCAATACATTTCTCATACAAACATATACATTGTTATTCAATTGTTTTAAAGTTCAGTTAATGAACCAGAGACTAACGACGATTAAATGTTTATTTTAAAAACAGAATGTATGGAGCGATATCACTTTAATTCATAATGAATAATAATATAGAGCTTTTCCAATTTGGAGTGTATATTCTAGCTAACATACTAGAAGCGTCACTTGGGTCTTCGGAGTAGCAATTGCCCAATAAGGTTGGTACATAAGGAGGAAAATGTGGTAATATTTTTTCCAGCCGTATATCACGCTCCATCACATTAAATGCATACTTTTCTAACGTAGAATAGAATGTAATAGAATAGAACATTTTTATTGTAATTAATAACACTTGTTGTAATGGACAATGTCACATTTTAAACATTTGGCCTATGTTTAGCAGAAGGGATCCAGCAATTTTTTTCTAAAAAAAACGTTACAATTTCGGTAATTTCTCTTCAGATTAGGTTAGGTTTGGTTAGGTAAAGTTAGTTTATGTTAGTGTACGGGTCCTTACACTAACGAACAAATGAAAGAATTTCGCTTACTTCTACTAATATTAGGTTAGTTAAGATTAGTTCAGGTCAGCTTAGGTTCAGTTAGGTTAGATTTGGTTATATTATGTTAGGTCTACGTACTTACATCATTTATTTCTCCTGTAAATTTTGCAATTTATACGTGGTTCTGGACCCCTTCTGCTAAACATAACCCTAAACTTTTATCTACAAAATGACAGAGAAAGAGAAAAAGTTACAACTTTCACATTTCTTCAAGTTCCTTAATACTGTACATAGACATACTTCTAAGAAAATATTTGCAATGCTGGCGCACCACTAGAAAGAATTGTTGAAAAATTTCAAATCTTTTACGATTTGCATATAAATACGGCTTTCGAATGTATAGTATAAAAACAGAAACCAATCTATGCTAGGTGGCCACTAAACACGAATGCTATCTAATCGAATCAGGACAGGATTTTTAGGCTCGTAAGGTGGCGCGAAGGTGCGTTTGAAATGAGCAGGCTCGCCAGCGATGGTGGGGTAATGGAAACAAATGGGGTTTGGCATTGATACGAGTTTCAATAGCATTTGCCATGGTTTCCTACCAGTAACGCCCCACTTGTAAGCATAAAAACAACTTCTGTATACTGTCCAGAAATATGCCGCACATGGAAAATAGCATCTAATAAATAAATCTATCCGTCTTATAGCTGTTGTAATGATTTTACATTAGTAAATCTACATTTGTGAACTTAAAATACAGCTGTATTATTTGTGTTTAATTCAATTATCTGAAGAGATGTGTTCCTTATAAATATGTCTTTTCGTGCAAAGTATTGAATTTTAACTGTAAATCTTTCAAAATGTCCTTCACCAAAACTACACGTGCACCTAACTATATACGTTGTTAATGCAGAATAGAATATAATAGAATATTTTTTATTGTTATTAATAACATTTTGTAATGGATAGTGTCACATCTTAAACTTTTATTTACAGAAATGACAGAGAAAGACACAAGGTTACAATTTATACCTTTCTTCAAGTTCCTTGATACTGCATATAAACTTATTTTTAAGAAAATATTTGCAATGCTATTCGAAATCTTTACTACATATCATTCATATGTATATACTGGTATTGTACAGTTTCATGCCAGCATATTTTGCTTAGTCTAATATGAGGAGTATTTAAATTATCTTTACATCTAGTATAATACGAATAAATATCGTTGTAGTAAGCAATACAATCCTCATTTCCTTTAGCATGCGTAAAACAACTACGAATACACATAGAGAGAACTGCCATGGTCTGCAATTCCTTAATTTTTTCACACAATGTAGTATCAAGCAAAGTATCGATGTAGTTCCTTTTATAGCTCTCAAGATTTTTCTCTGCTATTTAAAAATACCGGGTGAATTACGTCACAATGTTATACCATACTGTAAGAGATAGTGAAAAAATCATAGTATACTGTAACAAGCAGTGTTTCAGTAACTGATATTCTTACCTTACCTTACGTAATAACATTCTAGATATTTTCCTACAAAGACTTTAATTTCAATATTTTGAATAGGTTTATTGACACATAATTTTTCAGTAACATCATGTGTGTGTGTGTGTGGACTATTATGAACAATCACCTTATAATTATTAAGTTTTGGACGTTTGCTCCTAATTCTTTTAATGACTTTCCTTCCCTCGTTACAAACCACACCATTTATTCAATTTAATATGATAATAAAGTTGACTTTCTTGGTTTTTTTTTGGTAAAATATTAGTGTTTTAAAACACTGATACATTGGGTAAAACACCATTGCTATTAACTTCAGAGTTGACAAAACCTTCTACTGCTTTATTGTGCTTCAAATTTTAGTCAATGTTTTCAGCTAGACTTCTGCCATGACTGTGAGCGTATATGAATAATTTACGCTGTCTTAGGATTTGCCGTTGCACTATTCTTGTTATTTATCTTTGCACCCTTCTTTGTATTGCTTTCAAACTATTCACAATTTCATTTCCATTATTTACTGCACTTGGATTGCTCACAGTTTCACTTTGTAAATCCGAAAAGCACTGAAATTATTTACACAGTTTACAGCAGTAGTTTGTACCGGTTCAGGTTGACTACGCCTTGCCCTAAGTCTGTTGTAAATTACTTGTGCCATTCATATTGAGAAGTTTTATTTGTGTAAATATTTGGTTCTACTACCCTCATTCATTCTTAGTAAATCTTTATTCTCTAATTTCAATAGCTTCATATTTTTCTTCAGCATGTTTATACTTTGTAACAAAGTATTATAATGATTATAAAATTATCCCATTAAAATTAAACCATGGATTTCTGGCTTTCTGTGACCAAACATTTATTTAGTAATCGTGATGAGTAAAGAGAAAATAAAAATAATGAACATGTCTCAAATGGAGGCTCAAAAAAGACCGGTAGTAATATTCGAAAATGAAAGTTTGTAAATGATCAAATCATAAATATGAAAAGGTAAAAAGGTAGAATAAAGTTTTTAAAATATAAACAATGGGTTTTTATTAGACACCATTTTCAGTTAGTGTAAATGGAACAAGAAAGTTGTATAAAGCAATTTTGTAGCTAGTCATAAACAGGCCGATAAGTAGCAACTGCAGTGGTCAATGTAGGATAGACTTAATAACCATTTATAAAGTCACTCAAAAGTAAATGTGCGATATGTAGACCCAATGGTATTGTTATAAAAATTCTAAAATAAAAAACAAGAAGATATTCGACTAGTTAGAGCTCTAAATCACGCGAAATAACTGAAGGGCTTCGATTTTATAGGAACTGAATCGTCAATGATTGTGTTCACTAGATGTAATCATAAGGACAGTTTATTTCGGCATTTAGAAACATTTGGGGAGATAATGTAGTTCAGAGATAGAGTACTTACCTGTAGTGTACGGGTTCCCTGGTTCGATCTCTGGCCACTGGACAACATTGTGTGTTTGTGTTTTATAGGCTTACTGACTTTTCATCCTAATTTCTCATACCAACAATTCTTCGATCACCATTCAATTGCCTTAATCATCGTCTCCCTTAGCCTAGAAGGCATAACGGGGGAACGTTAAACTGAAATATTTCATTTCATTTTGAAATTTGTAAATGTTTCCGTTAATTTCGTTTTCTTCTTCCTAACCGTATTTATTGTCTATTTCATATCATGTTCGTTTCAAGATTTTCTTTTTCCTGAGGTTTTGGTTCTAGTTCTTCTTCAGCATGTTTGCTATAACCACAACTTGCGACGAAAAAGTAATTATAAAATTGGATCATAATTTTGTAAGTTTCATGTTACCATCCTCGCCATGTCATGTTTCGACCAAACTATCTAAATTGCACCTCGAAATGATATTGTACGTTAAATGCAACAATTAATTTGTAGACCAGTCCATACCTTATAATATGCAGTACTACAATCTTTTTTATCTTCCCTCTTTCACAACATAAAGACAAGTCAACCAAAGTCTCACCTTGCAAAAGTTTTCATAACATCGGAAACAATACACATGCACCCAGGTCCACATTTTATAACATACTGCAGCAGCAGCTCAAGTTGAGAATACGGAATTAATTGGTGTTGCTTTTAACAACACTAATGCTCCGCTACTTATAGCTGGCAAGTTATAGAGATTCCTGGATTACAATCCTTCTCTCTCTCTAGTTTCTAAACTAATGACTCGAGTTGATTTGATTTTGAGTTTAACGTTCCGTTCAGCAGCGAGGCTATATGAGAATGGATAGGAGCTGATTGCCACGGGTGCTGACTGCCACAGCCAATTATTGGTGCTGATTGCCACGACTGTGGCTGATTGCAAATAAGAAGGTTCTGACTGCCACGACGGCGTGCTGACTGCTACGAGCCTGGGAGAAACTGTATTTGGAAAGAGGGGAATTAATCCCTCATACTAAATTTATGATTATTAATTAATTTAGTAAGGATTAATTTAGTAATCACAGCAAATCTAAGTGGCATCCTATATGTTACAAAGTTGCTCACTAAGTGGAACGACATACACTTGGATGTTTATAAAGGGATTATCTTTTCTGCTATATGTACAATTTGCACATTTCATTGTTTCTATTAATTGTTTTATTGTATTATTTAATGGATATGATGGTCTGAAGCCAGCTGACAAGGGAAGCTCGGGAGCAAGCACTCGCCTGCAGAGAAATAAGCATGCCATTTGAAGTTCCAATTCATGCTGATTACAACAGGTAATAAAACACCTGTACGTTGAGAACTGTTCGAGATCTTCAGCTTGGAAGTTTATATGAGAAAATGAGTGGATGCACGTTTCAACGCGTTAAGTATTCTCTCCCATGGCGAAGCGTGGTGGATTGAACTTGCTATTGCTTGATCACGGGGGTTCATTCACAGTCAAATTGTCCATTACAACTTGCATGACGGATGGCAAAGACGTAATGGTTGAGAAGATACCAAAGAATTGCACATGATTTGTGCAACCATTTGATGTGTTTTGATTCCGATTAATCAAAGATTATGGCAGAAGATTTGTACATAGTATGAAACTTCTTCATCCGGACGTTATAATGTACCAACGAAACAATCAAATAAAGTTCGTGTCCATATAAATCACTTTCGACCATCGCAATACATTGGATTATTTCAGTTTGCGTTCTACAAGGCAGGTTACAAACAAATTATAGGCCTATAACTTTTGAATCACTTGTCGAATTTGCTTTTTGCTTTGGTACTGCGAACTGTTCCCTTGACGGATGCAACGCAATTGCACATATAAAATGTTCATGGTGCCAGGGAGTCTTTTGCCTGCGTCATTTCTTCATAAAACAGAAGAACAACAGTGATCAATTTTCATTTCTAACCTATGATTATTGTGAACAATGTAATGACTAATTGTATCTAACAAACCCGTTAGTTATTGCGAAACACTTTTTTCTGTTACTTCCGATAGCTTTCAATTCGTATGTCAACATTCGTTACTAATTATGTCGTAGTTAACGCGTATAAATGCGCATATCCTGATTTTCTCATATAAACTTCCAAGTTGAATATCTCGAACTGTTCTCAACCGTACAGGAATTTTATTAGCTTGTTGTAATCACCATGAATTGGGGCTTCAAATAGCATACTTAGTTTCTCTGCAGGTGAGTGCTTACTCCTGAACTTCCCTTGTGAAGGACAGTCGGCAGCCTTTTTGATAGAACTTTCAAGAGCTGCTCGAAACATATGCGTAGCTGTACACAGTTCATGCTGACATAGGGAGTTCAAGTGAGAACACATAAATGGTACCAATTTTGTACGCACCGCTCCCTGACAAAATTGAAAGTACACTCATGTCCAAAATTATTGTCGCATATCTATAAATGTCTTCTTGTAAGAATATAATTTGATAATCATTTTGCAGAGTACTTTTAATACTGATACTGTGTGCATAATCAGGTAATGTATATTTGTGGTAAATTTCATAGGAAAAGAATTATAAATACGAAAAATCATAACGAGTAAAATACAATGTAACTAAATGGACAAGAAAATTTTATTTTCCTTTCTTTGTTCTTATTTACTGCTCTTTTGACATGAAATTTACCACATACTTTTCTTTGCCGATTATACACATACTAACATTATAAGAAATACCGGGCGAATTCGTTATCAAATTATATTATTAAAACAACATATTTATAGTCATGCGACAATAATTTTGGACATGAGTGTACATACAGAGACCTGTTTACCTTTGTAGGAGTTGGTCTGAACAACACGATCCTAAGGTTCGTCATGTTTCTTTCATGCTTCTTGGCGTCCGGTAATGTTAGGTTTAGCAACTTTCTCTCAGGCTCGTGGCAGTCAGCACGCCATCGTGGCAATCAGTGCCAGTCGTGGCAATCAGCACCAATAATTGGCTGTGGCAGTCAGCAGCCGTGGCAGTCAGCACCCCACCATGAGAATGAACCCATTGATTAACTTGGAATCCAAACCACACGTGCTCACATCGGGATTCGAACCCGGGTCTGCCACACGAAAGACACGTACGCTAACCGCTTAGCCATGAAGGAGCTCAACTAACTACTAGACTTTCAAACGTTTTCATAGAAAGACCACTTACCAAAGAATTTTCCAGAACTAAAAAAAATATATTAGTTTCGACTCTTTAAGACCTGCCTTTTCAGATTTGCGTATTTTTTTAATGAACAGTAAAATCAGTGTAAATCATTTACTTTACATTTTCACCTACATTTTACGTTATAGTTTTGTTCATTTTAAAATTATACATTGTAAATCGGTTTACGTTGGCTGCCATTAAGGTGAGATTGAGGAGATGAGCGCAACAGTGGTCTAACCCACATTTTTAAAAAAATGGAGAAAAATCAAGCTAAAGTTAAACACATGTGCTTTCTGTACAATATACCAAAAGCAACCACAAGTGGTTGAATGTGTCATAAATTGTACATATATATATTGTACAAAAAACCACATGTATTGAAGTTTAACTTGATTTTTCTCCATTTTTAAAAATGTGGGTTAGACCACTGTTGGGCTCACCCTCTCAATTTATCTTTAAATACATACAATATTATCACTCTTGCCCTTCCTTTTTCTGTAATATATTTTTAATACGTATACAGTATATCACATAACAAACATTTATAAAATACTAGCCCGTATCAAGAAGTTACGAAATAAGAATGAAAGATCGTTTGGTATAAAAAGTGTGGTGCAAGAGTAAGTAATTACACAACCCTGGTTATTCGGGTGCTTAAATATACGGCTTCTCCTTCCGCCACATTAAATCGATAGATAGTTATACATAGCTGTACATATAAATATGTAGATTAAAGTTATAATAATGTAAAACTGAAATGTGAAACCACTTATAATGGAGGGACTCGCTTCTCCCAAAGTAAAATCGGAAATTACGTCACAGTAATACACTGTATATAATCATAAATTACATTACTCTATTATATTTCTTTTGGCGTAATTACACGGAGAAAAATGCATAATCCAGTCGGCACGTAAATGCTGTTTTTACCAGGCTACGCACGTCACCACATTAAGTAATGTTGTTTCATCAGTAGTACGATCTACACCACCGTCCAGCGAAAATTTTGTATTGTGGGACCACCATTTGAAATCTAGAATTAACGCCATACCCATTCCAACGGTGGTAACCTAGGTATATAATTTTGTTACTACTTTCCTACGAGTGTTCCCTCTTGATTCTTTCTAAATCTGTGACTCCCTACCTTACGAGAGTAATAGTTTTTAACATGAAATCAATCATGTCGACGTCGAACTCCAGACTTGGCATGGTGTTCCCACCTGCTGTACTTTTATACATGAAATTACATTACTTAAGGAGCCCACCCGCGTAAATACGATGTATCCACACGGAAATCATAGTCCTTTTTTCTCAGTGTACAAAGTGAGTTAAGTAATATCTATCTATATCTATATCTATCTATCTATCTATCTATCTATCTATCTATCTATCTATCTATCTATATATATATATATATATATATATATATATATATATATATATATATATATAAAGCGAAAATATGTCTTCAGCAACGAAAACTTTGATAGAAGTAAATTTCTTTCAATGTACTGTAAATCTTACCATGTAGCGAAGTACTATTAAATTTATCCCTTTAGCAAACTGAAATTGATTTGTCAAGTTTTACTATTATTGCTACATAAGTTGTTATTTTTTCTGCTGAATATTTATTCTTGATATGGGAGACCCTGGTTTCAACACCGCCGGGAGACTTGTGCACTTATATCATCTTGATATCCTGTAGGATAACACATAATTTCCTTGCTTGGTAGGGAAATCATACTTGAAATATAGGAGTAAGTCAATATTTCTTGCTGAAGAAACGCGACATTTAAGTCACTTATTCGTAAAACCTTGCTGGCAACACTGGTTCCAGTCTAAACGAAACGATCTCACTCTCTCGACTGGCTATCTTGGTAAGACAAAGGATCCACGGGTCAAAGGGAGAAAAAATCAGAAGAAAATATGAAAAATGGCTGGCAATTAATTTTGTCTTAGTGGAAGAAATAAAAGAAGCACGAAATAGCCAGCAGATATTACGTAAGGTAGGAACCCATGTAGTGACATAAAAGCTTAAAGTGGAAAAGATATTAAGAAAAGGTCAGACACAAAAAAAAGAAGGAACCATTATAAGAATGAAAAAAAAAGACAGGTAATAGTTAATCGTTGCAGAGTTTTGAGTCCGAGTGAAAAGAAAAGTAAAAGTAAAAAACAACAAGAAGAAAAAGAAGATGGTTGCTGTTTTTATCTCTGTAAGGCAAGCAAAACGTGTCTGGGATTTTATGAAGAGAAGAGATCTGCGCAACGCTCCGAGTGTACCAGGGAAAATGGTTATTTTGAATAAGACACGAGTTGGTCTTCTTTCTCCATTAATGGCTTCACTGTTGCTATGGTAACAGCTAAACGGTGAAGTTTTCCCTTAGGTCTCAAAAGAAATACTAAAGGAATAAGGAAATTATGAATATATTATACCTTTATTACTCTGAAAGCAATTTAGCTGTTCTCTGCGTAGGAGCACGCGCATTCATCATTAATAAAGTTATTTTAAATCTTTCCTCAGAACTCACAATACGATAGAATAATGTATCCTATCCTTCTTATGAGGATAACCCCAAACTTATTTTACAGAATCCTCACAGCTATTATTCAAAAGTAACCACTGAAACGTTAGTATGATCGAGGATAACAAGAAAAAGTGCCCACATAAAATTTAACAGCGTTACAGTTTCAAGAACTTTTCAATGGATGTGCAGATTATCCATCAAGGGTTCTAGAACAAATTGATAATTCAAATGCTACAGATTTATTTATTCTTATAAGCTGTATGAACTTAATAGATTTGCTACTAACGTTTTTTCTCGTATATAAATATTGAAATAAGATTACAAAAATATTTCGAAATCTAATAATAATAAATTATTCCAATCCTTATTAACTTTTTTGAACATATTCCTTAAATTACTTCCTAAAGAAAATTAAATTCGTTCATATACATCTGATATTCAGGCTACTCTCTTGACACCATGTATTATCCTTCTTCCTTTTATGCACATTAAATACAGTTATTTCGACCATAGACCCACATCCTTAAGTTCTTTCATGGATAAATTTTCTAAGATTATGTTGCAGCATATAATCTTTTTTTCCCTTTAGAAACAGGTGTGTGTAAGGGAATCTTATGAACTCCCACTTTATGTCATCTCGTCATGTATGGGCTTATCCGGTTGCAATGATATGAAAAAACTTCGGGGAGATAGCTGAAATTCAGCTCAAATGTAGTTGAGACTATTTAGTTTTTATATTCCAAAAGTAAATGTAACAAATTGGACAGCACATAGTCAAAAAAAAAAAAAGCACGAAACATTGATGTCAATGGAAAAACAATAAAAACCAATAATCCTCCATGTATCCCAAAACCCAAAACAGGTAGATGGCTGAAATTCAGCTCAAATATAGAAGAGACTATGCAGAGTATATTCCAAGAAACAAATTGTCCTAAAATGGATGGAACATAGTCAGAAAGCACGAAATAATAAAAATAATGTCAACGAAAAATCAATCAAAAACAAGTAAGTCCTCTATTTATCTCAAAATCCAAAAGAGAGAGATGGCTGAAATCCAGCTCAAATGTAGAAGAAACTATGTAGATTCTATATTCCAAAAGCAGATTGCCGTGAAATGGATGGAATATATTCAATGAGCACGAAACATTAACATTAATAACAATGGAAAATCAATCAAAACCAAGTAAGTCCTCTACTTATCTCAAAATCCGAAAGAATGGGATTCCTAAAATGGATGGACCATAGTAAAAAGTCGCGAAACATAAACTCAATGGAAAATCAATGAAAAAATGAAGTTGTCCACATATCTAGAAAACTATTCTAAGGAGATGGTTAATTGAAAGCTTATTGCAGAGCCACATTGAAGAGCCTAAAAACGATGTATAGCACGTAAGGTAAATATAAATAGAACATTGTCAAAAGTCAAGTTGTTTAAGTAAAATGAACAATAATGATAAAATATATATATCTTCTGCGAATTACACAGGGCACCTCACGCGGAGGGTAGGTGCTTGAAATATCTCACATCTGGATTTAGAATTTCCAGACTCGGTTTAGCACGCAACGTGACTTTTGGTCTGATTACGTGACACAGTCTGGTCTTTAATGCAAACCGGATATCCCCTTTTTGTACAGGATACATGTTGCTAACATTTCTCGAACCTCATTGATAACTTCACAAAGAAGGAGGACTGTTACTTGATGTAACATTTGGTCTCCCAGATCATTCTTTTTAGCACAGAAAGAGAACAAAAGCTTATCACCCCTAACAGGACAAATTATTTACGTTCATATTAAGTATAAATAATTTAAATAATACATTTAACGTATAGAATATAGTTTTTTTCTGATAACAGGTATGTTACGTAAATTATCTATCAGTCAAGGTTGCACAAAAATGGCATTCGACGAATTTTTCGGTTGAGCCAATACACAACTGCCATGTTGTCACAAGAAACACGTGGTTGACTATCTTGAAACATTAAGATAGCCAATGCTATGGTCAAGTATTCCATAACAAAGATAGTCCTAGGGTATTCCCATTGAAACATGAAGAGGGATTCCCCTTCAGCTGTAATAGCTGCTATTGCAAATAGCGTAGCATCCACAAAAATGTGTGGAAAGGAATTCTAGTCGCTCTATATGGGAGTAAGGTGTGATGCTGTCGTTGCAATAACATTACAAACAAAATTGTTTACACTAGAAGTGAGTATAACATGAGCTATCAAATATGTAAAAGTTGACACCAGCGTTACGCAGGATACATATCCATTTAGTATCTCTCTAGTATGACGAGACGCTGATAACAGCTGAAGAGGATGACTTTGAATGATTTGCAGTTATTTACATAACACTTCCGAGTCAAAATTTACATGTACACCTACAAAGGTAAGAGCTCGAACAAGCGTAAGTACGAATTTTTTAACATTTATCTTCAAGGACCTCTCACTTAAAATACAGAGAGCACTTTGCAGATCATCAGGATCACTTCAATGCAATAAATTGTCATAGTAAAGTAAGAAATTTACTGCAGAGGGAAAATTATAACACAATTTATTCTGCGTTAGTTATGTAAACTAAGTGTTCTCCTAAGACTTGGGATTGCTGTGTGTGCTAAAGGTGAAAAACGTTGTTAACTAAAATTTAGAATTGTTTACATTTAACTTCTTTTTCAGTTTGAGCACCAACTAATTTGCTGTTATTACACAAATGCTAATTCTCAAATCTAACTCCGGTTACACCTTGTTAATGGTGGTACACTTCATGTGGGTTGGCGTTAAAGCTCTTTTAAATATTGCACTATCCTAAAGGTAAACGTTAACAACTGTCTGTAGTTTATAACGAGTCATATTGTGTTCATATTACTTTGGTGCTGAACTATATCACGCATGACATGGAATAAATACTGTGGATTGTATATAAGTAATTTGAGCACTATTTTCATTTACCACCTTTATCTTAACAATATATAACAAAATACTTTGGATTGAGTAATAATTACCTGTACCTTAGGCAGAAAGTGCTCATACATGTGCACTATACTTAGTAGAATGTTAATATCATATTAACAGAAGAAGAATGTTTTTAAGATATGTAAATTATTATTATGGGATAGTTGTTGCTATGTACATGTTTATGGATACCTAGTCAGCAAGTTTGTGTGCTTGACAGTTTTAAGGAAAAGATATTATAAAGTATATCAACTATTAAACCATTTTTAGCACCGTTCATAGACGTTATCATTCTTATTAAAAAGGTGAGATTAATAGTATATAATTATTGAAGCTAATTTTTACATGCAAAGAAATACTACCACTCGAAATTTGTATATCTTACTTAGCCGAACCAGGTTAACGACTATTCTTGATAAGTCGTTGTAAAAATTTTGGTTTACCTCACCCGGGATATACTGTAAATTCTCATCCCGAAGCATAGTAGGAGTGAATTTACTTTTTTTTAGTTAATGAATACAAATTTGACCGTATTGAGAAGTGGTAGAATAATTGTAAGAAAAATGGTCAACGAAACAACGGAGCATGAATCAAATAATAGTGACAACGGTGAAACTAGTGTAACACCAGGATTGACATCGGAAGACCGAATCTTGTTAGCTTTACAGCGACAATTGATTCAGATGTCTACCGAGATAAAGCAGACCATAGAACAGAAGTCTGATGAATCTGACAAGCAATATGAAGAATTAAGTAGACGAATGGAACAGAAGTTCGACGAATCTAACAAACAATATGAAGAATTAAGTAGACGGATAGAACAGAAGTCAGATGAAACGAGACAGACAATTGTCCAGGTGGTGAATGACATATCCTCACAGTTCGAGGAAAAGTTAAAGAGAATATCCGATGATTGTCAGGAGAAGCACAATCACCAAAACCAAGAAATCAGTGCTGTAAAAAAAGATTTAGAAGTAATAGAATCTTCCGTTCAACAGCAAAAGATCCAGGTCATCAACAATTCTAACAACATACGTGTAAATACGCAATTGTTAGCTACTATACAGGAAGAGATTAGAACGCTACAGGTTAAGGACAACACATACCGTAATAACTTGGGTAGTGGTCGCTTGGAGTTTCCCCACTCACCAGTGATGAACTCACCTTCGCCGGGGTCTGATGAGGATATTATATTGGACGAAATACATCCGAAGAGTACAGATGGGCGAAACATAGATGGTGTAACAACACATCACGTAATGGATACGAACTATCACTCAACAAGTACACGGAATGATAAAAGGAAGGTAAAATTAAGTGTTAAGATGAGTGAAATACGAGCTATGAGTAAATTCAGTGGTAAGTGTAACGAGAATGCTACTTCTTTCTTAGAGAAATTCCAGGATGAGTGCAATATTATGTGTATAGATAGATCACAATATATGAAATTAATCCCTCATGTATTACTCCCACCTTGTTCATTATGGTTTAAAGCAGTACGTGATCACATCAGTACTTATGAAGAATTCAAAGCGGCACTAATCGCAAATTATGAAAATGACTTTTTGCTGGCAAATAGAGATGCCACCATTAGAAATCAACACTTCAATCCTCGATTGCATAAATCTGTTGTAGAGTTTGTTGTAAATACATACAACGAATTAAAGGTCGTTAATCCATTGCAATCGGAATCGAGAATAATAGCATCGATTCGAAATTTGCTTCCATTTAAGTTACAACAGATCTTATTTTCCACCCAGTGTATGAGTTTCAACCATTTATTAATGCTTGTCCAATGTTATGAAACTCAATACCATGCTATGAATCAACAAGCCGGAATGGGTAAAAATAAGAATAATTCAGATCATTTTGTGCCAGTTCGGAATTTAGATATCCGAAGTGTGAATAATACGAAACCTAATCTAAGCCGAGTATATTCTAGCAATCAAAACGCGCAAAATAGGCAAAGTTATGTAGGGAATCCGCCTAACCTAACTAATCATGGTAATCATGATGTCAGATCACCCAACAGCAGTAGATATAAAAACAATCGAAGTACTGAGCGAAATTACAGGAATACAGCGAACTACGTGGATAGACGTAATTGGAGATCAAGAGATGGCATTTCATATCAAACTCAGAATCATGATGAAATACATGTACAAAATAGTACAGAACCTAATCATGATTGCGCAGTACAATGTACTTTATTAGAATCGTATGCAAGTACGAATGTAACCTGATTACCGTTAATGAAATTTGGTTAAATCCATATCAGCTATAGATTTTCATGAACATTTATTTTATTTTTATTCAATTTAATTCTCTTTAATTCTCATTAATCAATGATAATTCTCAAATGTTTTTAATATATGTAAGAATTATAATTTAATTCATAAATGATTAAAAGCAAAGATTATTTATATTAGATTGATTTGTGTTGAAAACTTAATTGTCAAAAATTATGTTAAGAATAAGATCCATTCTATAAAACTAATTATTCAACGACTATCTTGAATGAGATTCTTCTATGTTTTGATACCTTAGGAATCCAATGTTTATTTTAAAACATCTAACTTATTTATTATATAATGCGCCCTGACTATTTGTAACTCATGTTTGTCCCTTACGATTTTTGAATTCGCACCCTTCAACGATTAATTAAATGAGCGACGATATTTTTAAGAAGAAAATATAATAATAATATAGTGAATAATAATGAAATAAATATAATTATTGTAATAAAAGATAAGTATTGATGAAGTGTAAGAGTTGTTATAAATATATCTATATATATAGGAAATGTAATGAAGAGATATACGAGGTGCGATCAAAATGTGATGGACATATGCAATGTAAGAACACTATTGTAAACGGACCAGTGGTTCTTGAAGATAAAAGCCAAGCTTACTCATGACTTTTATATTCAGTCCATTTGTCGGGCGACATTTTATATAACAAAATACTTTGGATTGAGTAATAATTACCTGTACCTTAGGCAGAAAGTGCTCATACATGTGCACTATACTTAGTAGAATGTTAATATCATATTAACAGAAGAAGAATGTTTTTAAGATATGTAAATTATTATTATGGGATAGTTGTTGCTATGTACATGTTTATGGATACCTAGTCAGCAAGTTTGTGTGCTTGACAGTTTTAAGGAAAAGATATTATAAAGTATATCAACTAATAAACCATTTTTAGCACCGTTCATAGACGTTATCATTCTTATTAAAAAGGTGAGATTAATAGTATATAATTATTGAAGCTAATTTTTACATGCAAAGAAATACTACCACTCGAAATTTGTATATCTTACTTAGCCGAACCAGGTTAACGACTATTCTTGATAAGTCGTTGTAAATAATGTAGAAATATGTTAATGAGGAAAAAGGTAGAGCCTTTTAGAAACGGGACGGGATTCGGTTTTCTCAAACAACATTTAATTATAAAAGTTTCTGTTATAAAACAATATAATTCACAATCACTAAGATCAACACAAAAATCCACTAAGTAGTAAGGGCAAATAGATGTCCCAAGCCCCAGGTAGTCAAGGGAAGATCTCCCAAAGCTCCAGAAAAGCTAAGTGGAGGTGGGCTCAGATTCTCAATGCTTTAGGCAAGCAAAGAATCGTAGGAGTCCTGCAAAAGCCCAAGGCAAGCTAGGCGGTAAGTAAAACCACTAAGCGCCATGAATCTTAGGTGGTTGAAATTAAGATTCTTTCAAGACTCCAGGTAGGAGCAATCAATGCTCTAGAATAGCTAGAATGGTTGGGTTAGGTTTAGATCTCTCAAAACTCCAGGCAAGCTAAGAGAGGGAAGTTGACCAAACTGAACTAATGTTGATTGAGGCAATGCATAGAGCTTTATACCTTCTTCTGAGCAACGGTGGCGCTTGTATTCCTCTTCTATCACATGACCAGTGCTGACGATTATTCTTGTCCTTTGTTTCATGTAGCAACTTGTGGTAGAAAAGTACACGGGTTTGTTTATAAAAAAAAACTTATATTGATGTTTACAAATGTAAAACCACGTGCAGAATATTACAATAAATAACAGCACGTTCATATTCAGTATCATCACTAACCATTTTCAAATAAAAGCAGGCAGACAGTGATCGTAGTGGAGAGGTATTCCTTTTGTAATAAGGACTAGCCTTTGGCAAACTGGTGGCTTATCCCCCAGACCTCCGCCTATGCTCGGCCTGCAGCCTCCAGTCTAATAATTCAGCTTTTGCTTCTTAATACTCTGCATGTACATTCGCTTTGTCAGTTTCAATAACCTACGAGAATGCTATCTTTTGAGTTTATATTCTTATTTGAAGTACCTAAAATTTTCAGTTTTTCACTGAAAAATAACCCATTTGATTAACAAGTACCAATTTTCTTCTCCTCCTTAAATCTCTACATACTAAGAAAATTTACTTTTGGCAATTTTTCTGTGGGCTACACATATCCTTAATTTCATCATTGTAGCTCTCTAAGAGCATGATAGTTAAGAAGTGTAGAAGGTGTTCCATTCAAATAACGCGGAAAAGATCTTGCAGTTGCCCAATAGAACTCCACTAAGTCTAGAATTTTTGTTTTTGGTGGGTTACTTTGATAATGCTATCAAAAACCTACATGTTTACCTTATTCTAATTCTGATTGTCATAAACGTATTTGTGCATTATTTTTGGTGTACCCGGCTCAGATTAATCCTTTTTATTTTAAAAGACTGCTACCTTTAAACAAATAGTGTAAATAATCGTTGTACGTTCTCGCAACGGATATATATGAGCAACAAGCAGACGAGGCAGTCAGTGGCCTTGGCAATCAACGGCAACCAATCAAAATCGTAATTGTGCTTACGTCACTATGATAGGTGGGACTCACGTGAGGAGCGAGAACTAGGAGAAAGCGCGAGAGGTAGCCATCATTCAGAGCCAAGAAAATTAATACGATGAGACACACCTTCTCATCGCTACGGAAATAACTCACATAAAATATATTGAGCACATTCATTTGTATTTGCACAATATAAACACATCAATATCTTTTGTTGTTATAATCTTACTTTTCACATGTAAAGACGTGTAAGTATAGCGTTAATATTAAATATAATCTCCAATTTGTGCGTACCATTAGCGTTATTCTGACCCGAGAAATGCTGCCTTACGTTCGTTCGCTTTGTCGTGCATGGTACGGAATATATATTAATGTTAGGAAATTATCGTTGTAAGTTGTTCTTCAGATTAAATGATGCTGAAATTTTGTCATATTCGTAAGTTTAAGGTTGTCATTTGAATTTTTGCCTATGTGTATTTAGCGGTGAAAGAAGCCATTCTTTTGTAATAACTTGTTTCGCCGTTAAAGGTTCGATTAATGACTATTTACTGTAATGTTTGCTCTACTTGGATTAACATCCTATGGAGTAAACACCACACAAATGGTGCCGGGACATGTGTCGAATCAGTAACTTTTTTCTTTTTTGTAAAATCTCAGTTTTTGTGTTAATTGGTGTAGGCCTATACATTCTAGACGATCCAAAATTGCTAAGTAATATTTGCCGCCATCTTTACGTGTTGTGAAGTGCATGAAAATTTCGTGGCGATATCCACGTTCATCATCTTCATCCTAAGTTTAAGAAACCTAAAAGTCCTTTCTAAATTTAGAGAATTATTTTTTTAAATCACTAACGACCTTAGATTTTCCGAAGGATTAATTAAATTGTTTGTGTTAACAAATTTGTTGTATTTGCGTCGTCATGGCTGAAGGCGATCTTAGAACGGTTCGCGATGCAGCGGGAATTAACTGCATCAATTAATGAATTGAGTGATAGTCAAAAACGTGTGGGTGAAAGTGTTGTGGCGATACGCGAAAATCAAGAGAAAATGAAAGATCTTAAGGAATTACGTAGTGAGTGCCGCGAAAATATTTCCCAGTGCAAAGAAGGCCTAATCGACGAAATTAGCAGGGTGAATTATATAATGCAAAGTGAAATTAAGAACTTGAGTGAGTGTATTTCAGCAGTGCGCCAGGAAATGATGGAACAAATTAAGGCAGTGGAGTTCAAATGTTTCAATACAAGTGAAGAAGTGCAAAGAAGCGTCAGAGAATTAGCCGAAGCGATACAGATGTACTGGGCACAGTTGAAGAAAGCACGCACCAAGTGAATGACCAACAACGGCAACTCTACGAGTGTCATAACAAAGTGAGTGATTACGAAAAGAGTTGCGTTTGGTTGAAAGTTTGGATAACTTCCGCGAAAGTAGATTACAAAGTGCGAAATAAGGTAAAGTAAATATGACTCGACAGTACAAGAGTGCATCCAAGTGTGTAATAAACAAAGAAGGTTAAGTCACCAGTGTTACGAAACTTCGTAACAGAGCGATTGTACCGTATAGAATTAGTAAATGAGCGCCAAGACGCAGAAAGTGATAAGTCGCAAAGAAATACCGGCTCCGTGCGCAGTATGAAGCGGGAGAAGAAATCAAGCAGCGAGTCTCAAACGGTGTCCGATACCGAAGTGGAAAGTGATGTAATACGGAAGACGGTGTCAAGGATCAAAACTGAAATGAAATCCCGTATACTAAGCGTGCAAGGAATAATGAAGTTAGTGTAAAGCGTTGTTCGTTGCGATTAGCGGACATTAAACTACTCTCGACATTTTCCGGTGATATGATGAAAGAAAGTGCAAGTGCGTTTCTAGAAAATTTTGGAAGAAAAATGTCATTCGCAGAAGTGCCACAGAGTGAATATTTAACAATTATGCCGCTCATTCTCAAAGATAGTGCGCTGAAGTGGTATGATCTGCATGGCAAGAAGTGTCAAACTTTCCAAGAATTTGTGATAGAGTTTCAAAATGCATTTAAAAGTCCGTTGGTGAAAGCTACGCGCCTGCGAAACTTACGTTCTATTCCGTTCGATCCAAAGCGTTACAGTAGTGTTGTTGATTTTGTGGCTGAGCGGTTTAGCCAAATTCAAGCTTTGGAAGAATATGAAAACCCAACCATTACGTTGTCACACATGAGTTCCATGCCGGATAACATTAATTAGTTTCTTGCGAGTGTGCAATCTATTGATAGGATTGTCAGGTATAACGAATATGTACGACAATTTGCGTAATAAGCAGAAACAGCAAAGTGGTGCAAGTGTTAAGTGAAGTGAATAATGTGAAAGCAGAAACGAATAGTGAAACGAGCAGTGATCAGAATTTGCGTCCGAATTGCAAACCGGGCTGGAAAAAGAAATTTTTATAAACGTGGACAACGTGGTAATTTGAACCGAAATAATAATGCGAATGGGGATAATCGTTCACAAAGCAATACGCAAGAGAACGTAAGTGCAAACGAAAATAGAAGTGAACCGCAGGGTACAAGAACACAAGAAAACGAAGCTAGTAAACAAAATCCTCCAAGCACTTCGAATCAGAATGGTAATTGGATCCCTACGTTTAACAGAGGGCCTAATGTGAACAAAGCCCACAGTCAGGAACGTCAGTATAAGTACCAACAGGGTGGATTTTATCCAGAGAGCACTATGCATTTAACCTAGTAGTGTCCTCTCACTTGGTTGCAAAGGGGAGGAATTCCAATAGTGTAAACAGGATTACTTTTCCACACATGTGCAAGGAAGAAGATATACAAGCAGACGATGACATAGATAACATTAATGAAGAGGAAGTAATCACGTGTGAATTAGGTCACAATACTATGAGAATGAAAATTTTGTTAAACGAAGAACCCAAAATTTGCTTATTAGATAGTGGATCGGAATTGTGCTTGTTACGGTAAAACATTTTTCAAGAAGTGACTAAATGCGTAACGAATGTGCGTTTACAAAACTAACTAACTAACTAACTAACTCTATGGCCTATGGAACCCGGAGGTTCAGTGCCGCGTTCACAAAAGCTCTCCACTGACTTCTATCTTTAGCTAATTGGATCCAGTTTCTACTTTGTATTCCTATCTCTGCGAGATCCATCTTAATATTATCCTCCCATCTGCGCCTAGGTCTTCCTAATGGTCGTTTTCCTATGGGTCTACCAGTCAAGACTTTGAAAGCGTTTCTACTTTCTTCCATTCTAGCTACATGACCTGCCCACCTAAGCCTCCTAGACTTGACGACCCTAACAATGTTGGGTAAACCGTATAAACTATGTAGTTCCTCGTTATGAAGCTTCCGCCATTCCCCATTCTCGTTCCTCTTGGGTCCGAATATTCTTCTCAGGATCCTGTTCTCAAATACTTTCAGTCTATGTTCTTCCCTCAGAGTAAGCGAGAAATTTTGGCATATTCGTAAGCTTAAAGTTGTTATCAGTAGTGCGTTTACAAAAAGGACAGAATATTGTTTTGTTTGATTTTCTTGGAAGAAAGAAGAAGAATGTAAAAGGAAAGATTATCTTACCGGTACGAATTAAAAATGTTGAGGTACCAGTTGAATTTCTCGTACTTCCAGAGTTGTACGAAGACGTTATACTTGGTGCAAATTTCCTTGAGAAATTAAACAGCGTCATAGGTTTTAAGCGAAGTGCGTGTTCAATTTCAAGGAGTTAGTGATGAAGTGTCGTTAATACAGAGAAATAGTGAAAGTATCACTGTAGCTAATGTTAGTGATTTAAGTATGAGGTAGCCCCTATTGTTGTGTTGTCCGAAATAAAGGATCTTAATGAGTTTTACGCGAAAACAGTGAATGTGTCTCGCAGTGGGTGCGCCGATACTGTAAAGGAAAATGAAGCTAGTGACCAAATGAAGGACTTCCCACCAGATTTATACTTTACCGTCGATGAAATAAGCAATGCAGTTACACGCGCTACGCTGTTTAATGAGAACGAGAAAGAGGAATTATTTCAGTTGCCATTGAAACACAGAAGGGTGTTCGATCGTTTTTCTGGCTTGTGTAATAAATTTCAGTACCGTCCTCAAGTAGATACAAGCGAACCTATTGTAGCTCGTCCTTACGATATTCCGCACAAATACAAGGAAGGAGTGCGTGAAGAGATCCGAAAATTGTTAAAGTGGGGTGTAATTCGACCTAGTTCATCGTGTCATCTGTTACCGATGCATATAGTGCTGAAAAAGAGAAGAAAGTTAATCACTACTGAATCCCAACGAATGAAGACTAGTTCAATAACATTTTCGAGGAAAGCAGAAAGAATGCAATCGAAGATTGCGTGTAGCAAGCGAAAGAAGAAAGTGAAGGAGGCAAATAACGAAAATACTTATAATTTTTTCAATGATGTGTTCTGTGGTATGTGCGACACGGTTATTTAGATGATCGAAAATTGTTTAGTCTATTAGAGAAATACTATCAGTAGTGCTTTGAAGAAGTAAGATCGAATTTATAGAAGTTATTAGAGTATGTACACATTTTATTAGAGTATTCCTTTTGTTGTTAGAGGAACAACATTGAAGTTTTACCTTGAGAACCACGACCACGTTTCGCTATGAATTTCATGTGGAATCATTTTTTTTGGTCTTCTATAAAACTTTATGGGGTTTCCTTAACGTCACTTCTTTTTGTTAACCACATCTCCTGTGTCTTCGTGGTCGTACTTATAGTGGGTAGGTTTATTTGTAATTTGTAGGTTGGCTCTTCTTCATATATTCGTCAGACCATCCCTAAGATGGATACAGGTTGGCATCTGTAGACACCTGACATTGCCTCAATATAAGACTCCATCATTCGAGTTTATATTGGTTTATTTCCATTTTCATATTAATATCCATATAATAGTCATCATTAAGACTATATGTGTAAGCTTATTATGTTATCTATATATATTTATTCGGCATCATATGCTATATACGTATATTTTAGTATCAAGTATCAATATATTATGTGCCATGTGTTTATTTGGTGAGGTTGCATGTAGGTAGCGAAAACGGGTCATATCTATCGTGTTTGATGCGCATGAGGAGAGTGTAGCAAATGAAGAAATACTTACATCTCTTTTGTTAACCCATCCCAAGTCTACTTCCTTTTAACCATGGTCACGCTAATTTACCCTTATTGTAATAATTACATGTAACATGTAAAGAATACTTAAGTATACACTTGCTATACATACACAGGGGCGTCCCGGGTTCGATCCCGGCCTCCGCCAAGTGAACTTTGTGGTGGACAAACGCCGTGCTCGTGGGTTTTCTCGGGGTTCTCCCGTTTCCTCCCACTTTCTTCATTCCACCATTTCACTCATCTCTCATCATCACCGTCTCCTTTAGCCTAACCGACACAAACGTGGGACGTAAAACTTAAAGATTTCATTTCATTTCATTTCACATACACAGGGGCATATCCAGGGGGGCGATCGGGGCATTTGGCCCCCCGCCCAGAAGAGGAAACTTTCTTATTTTATACATATGAATAAAACCCATCCCAGAGTATGGAGCTCTTAAAAGTACCTCTAAGTAGCAGTATTACAACCCACCGCCCCCCCAGAAGTTCGCGCCGGATACGCTCCTGATACATACACGAAGAATACCACAAAAGGAAGAACACACGTAGGTCCAAACAATAAGAAAAACACATATTTCATTCACATTCCATTTAACACGAATTCAGAAGCAACAGCAGCTGATGAAAAAATAAGTGAGATGCAAATCATCTGTTGAATAAGTCTATGCGCAATAAAGCACAATACAGTAAAGATATCTCAATTATGGCGCCCTATATTAAAAAAAAAGGAAGTCGTAAGCTAATATAGAACTATGAGGAATACAGAGAACGTCAAGAATTTCCACCGATGCACCTAGCCCTATACAATCGGAAGAGGATAGGAGCAGAAGATTCAGTCATCGAGTGTTCATTCAATGGGAAGAGAACGAACGAAGAGGACACTCCACTGGATCAGACAGTGTGGACAGTGAACAGTGGACAATCTGAACAGCGTTGCGTGTGCAGACAGTGAACAGTACAAATAGTGCGTTCTGAGCGAACAGTGAAGTGATATTCTTCAAACTGAGAAATATTCACATATTTATTTTAATATCTATCTTTTATTTTTCAATTAATTGTAACAAAGTGGTAAATGTTTTATAAGTTGAAGTTAATTCATTATTTGAAGTGTTTTCTCATTTTATTCATATTATGTAGCAATATTTAGTGTATGTGTTACATACAAGGGCCACTACGAAAGTTTTGAGATACGCATTGTTGTGGCACAGAATTTGAATTCCAACATTTGCGTTCGGTAGTGGTATTCAGAGCGAAGAAGCGAAGCAAGTTTCAACTCGCCTCGCTTATCGACGTGGCCGTATCGCCTTCACTTGTTTGTTGATGTGAGCAGTATTCGGCTGTCTAGAATGGAGGTCGAAAGTGAACATTTTCGGGCAATGATCCTTTACGATTTCAAAAGTGGTTTGAACGTAACACAAAGCCTTGACCGTTTCCAGGGGGCATTTGGGGACCTTGCTCCCTCCCGTGCTACAATTTTTCGGTGATTTGGTGAATTCAGAAGAGGCCGGACATCGCTTAAAGTTGAAGAGAGAGCTGGATGTCCGGCAACAGGTGTGTCAGATGAAAACATTGCCGCTGTAGAACAAATGATTCGAGAAAATCCTCGAACAACTTTCAAGGACATTGAATCTACAGTGAACATTGGATCGCCAGCAGTAACAAAAATTCTACATGATCATCTTCGGCTCAGAAAGGTTTCATCTCGTTGGGTGCCTCACACTTTGACTGAACAGCAGAAGCGCATGCGTGTTGAATGCTGTGAAGAAATGTTTGCAAGATTTGATGGAGGCAATTCTCGACGCGTCTCTGACATTGTTACTGGTGATGAGACTTGGATCTATCAATTTGACCCTGAAAATATACGCCAGTCTACAGTCTGGATCTTTCCAGAGGAAAATCTACCCACGAAAATGAAGCGAACCGCGAAGTGTGGGGAAGAAGATGGTCGCAACTTTCTTCTCCAAATCTGGCCATGTTGCAACTGTTCTACTTGAAGAACAAAGGACTCTTACTGCTCAGTGGTACACCACTGTTTGCAACACTGGTGCAACACTGAAAAAGACTGGCAACACTGCTTCCAAAAGTGGTTTTCGAGGATGCAAAAGTGTGTACAGTGTAATGGTGAATACTTTGAGAAAATGTAAGTGTTAAATTGATTTTAAGTATGTAAGTTATTTCACATCTTGAAACTTCCCTAGCGACCCTCGTATCTATTATACCGTTATTATTTGAGCGAATTTGCATTTGAAAAAGTGTTGCCAGGGTTCTTAAGGTAAACGCATTTCATCAGAACTTTACCTATCACTTGTTCGGAAGCCATCTGTCATAAACTTATTTGTATATTATTTTTGGTGTACCCGGCTCAGACAGTTTAATACTTTTTATTTTATAAGATTGCTATCTTTAAACAAATAGTGTAAATAATCGCTGTACGTTCTCGCAACGGATGTATATCAGCAATGGGCAGACGAAGCAGCCAGTGTCCTTGGGAATCAACGGCAGGCAATCACAATCGTACTTGTGCTTACGTCAATGTGGTAGGTGGGACTCACGTGAGCAGCGAGAACTAGGAGAAAGCGCGAGAGGTTGCCATCATTCAGAGCCAAGAAAATTAATAAGATGACACACACCTTCTCATCGCTACTGAAATAACTCACATAAAATATAATATTGAGCACATCCATTTGTATTTGCACAATTTAAAAACATCAATATCTTTTGTTGTTATAATCTTACCTTTTACTTGTAAAGACATGTAAGTATAGCGTTAATGTTAAATATAATTTTCCAATTTGTGCGTACCATTAGCGTTATTTTGACCCGAGAAATGCTGCCTTACGTTCATTCGCTTTGTCATGCATAGTACGGAATATATGCATGTTAGGAAATTATCGTTGTAAATTGTTTTTCAGGTTAAATGATGCTGAAATTTTGGCATATTCGTAAGCTTAAAGTTGTTATTTGAATTTTTGCCTATGTGTAGTTAGCTATGAAAGAATGCATTCTTTTGTAATGACTTGTTTCGTCGTTAACGCTCTGGTGAAAGGTTCAATTAATGACTATCTGCTGTAATGTTTGCTCTACTTGGATTACCATCCTATGGAGTAAACATCACACGATTATCTAAAACATGAGGTTAAATGTTCAAATAACATCTTTTAAATAACATGGGACATCTTTTTTTCTCCCATTAGACCTTCTAGAAACTAAAAATATTTACTTTTGACCATTTTTCTGTAGGATAGTTCCGGGAGGCTATAAACGTGTCAAATTTCATCAGTATAGTACTTCCGAAAATGTATAATAATTAATAGGTGTAGAAAGTGCCTTATTTAAATAACATTTCAAAATTTTTTAAGTTTCCCATAAAACTCCACTACAATTATTTTTTAATTTTTTTTGTGATTTACTTTGATAACGCCATTAAAAGCCCATAAGTATAGGACATTTCAAGCTTTTATTCTTAATTCTAATTATCAAAAATATGAGATTTTGCACAATATTAATGTAAAATTTGGCACTCTTATTGAGAAATATCTGAATTTTTTGAATCTCTAAAGGAAATAGGAAAAACTTGCTGTTTAGCCTCCATTTCGGGAGTGTAAACACAAAAGTTCATTTTCCTTATGGGAGATTCAATGTTAAATTTTGGAAGCAGTTTTCTCCAATAATAATTATTCGTAAATATTTTGGGGCGAATGAGTTGTATTTGTTACAAAATGCAAAAACACTCACTCATTCAAGAAGCTAATAAAGCCGTCTGAAACATTATTTTGGGGAGGTCCCCCTTTTTGGGGGCAAGGGACGTAAAAAGGTGGTGGGTGATGTGTTACCAAAATCCCAAAATTCATTTTCGGACTGCTAGTAAACGTCAGATTAATCACGAATGTCACAGATTTAATGCTCCAATGTTCCTTACATGTAAGAGTGCCTGATAATGGGTCTACAGCCCCTTTCAAAAATAAGAAAATCATCATAAATATCCTTAGTAGAGACATACGAGAAGAAGGTATTTTTTGTTAATTAATGTGAAATTTGGCGTCATTGTAGCAAAAGAGTATGCGTTTTTGAAATCTGGAATGCTATTTTGGTAACGCATTGCCTTAGGGGCGCACAGGGGGCGAAGCATTAGATGATGGATCTTTATAAAAATTCAAAATATTGTTCCGGAAATGCCAGTGAGCGTCAGATTTTCCACAAATGTACACAGAAATAATATTCTAATGCTCCTTGCATGTGCCAGTAACTTATATGGGGCTATAACCCCCTTTCAAAAATAAAAAAAATACCATACAAATCCTTAGTAGGGACATATAGGGACATACGAGAAGAAGGTATTTTTTTGTCAATTAATATGAAATTTGGCGTCGATGAAGCAAAAAAAGTATGCCTTTTTCATATCTGGAATGTTATTTTGGTAACCACCGCCTTAGAGCGGCACAGGGGGCGAAGCATCTGATGATGGATTTTTATAAAAATTCAAAATTATGTTCCGGAAATGCCAGTGAGCGACAGATTATTCACAAATGTCAAGAATTAATATTCTAATGCTTCTTTCATGGTCAGTGACTTATATGGGGCTATAGCCCCCTTTCAAAAATAAAAAAAATCATCATAAATATCCCTAGCATTGACATACGGGAAGAATGATTTTTCTCAATTAATGTGAAACTCGGCGTCGGGTTAGCAAAAACTTATGCATTTATCACACCTGCAATATTATTTTGGTAATGTACCGCCTTAGGGAGGCACATAGAGTGAAGCATAAGTTATTGGATCTTTATAAAAATTTCAAACTTTATTTTGGAAAATCCCATGTGTGTCAGTCAGATTGATCAACGTGAGTTCCTGTCACCACGGCATGGCGCGTCCTCAGGTTGCAGATCGAGGAGAAGGCCTCTAGATATAGAGGTTAGCTGCGAATATACTGAATAAGCAGTCGCGGACAGCCGACTAGGAGTGGTCCTCCAGCTTGGGGGTTTGGGTAGGGCTAACAACCTCATCCTGTAAAAAAAAGCACTTGTTCACAAATATTCACAAAAGCCTCGGACAAGGACTGATAACTTGGCACGACCTCAGCAAAAGAAAATGGACATGAGATTTGGAACATGGAATATTAGAAATCTTTATAGGGCAGGCGCGTTAAAATCGAGTGAGTTAGAGAAATACAGGATGGACGTAGTAGGAGTTCAGAAAGTTAGGTGGGAAGGAAATGGATCTGTGAATTCCGGAAATTTTACGTTCCTTTACGGGGAAGGAAATAAAAACCACCAGTTAGGAACAAGGTTTTACGTTCATAAACGTATATTACCAGCAATTAAACGGGTTGAATTTGTTATTGATAGACTTTCTTTTATTAGTCTTAAGGGACGGTGGTGTGATATTATTGTTTTAAATGTACATGCCCCAACTGAAGATAAGGATGACGATATAAAAGACAGTTTTTACGAAGAAGTGGAACGGATATTTGACCAACTCTCACGATACCATATGAAAATTTTATTAGGGGATTTCAATGCGAAGGTAGGAAGAGAGGATATTTTCAAACCGATTATAGGGAACGAAAGTCTGCATAAGGAAAGTAATGACAACGGTGTTAGACTCGTGAACTTTGCAACATCCAAAAACCTAATCGTGAAGAGTACAAAATTCCCACATCGCGACGTTCATAAATACACTTGGACATCACCAGACGGAAAAACACACAATCAAATTGATCACGTTTTAGTAGATAGAAGAAGGCATTCTAGCATAATTGATGTCCGGTCGTTTAGAGGGGCTGATTGTGACACTGACCACTACCTGGTAGCAGCGATAATACGAGAGAGGTTATCATTGAATAAAGGTAATATTCATTGTCCGAAAACGGAGAGATTCAATTTAAAGAAATTAGAAGAGAGCCAGGTAAGAGAGAAATACCAGATTGAAGTTTCGAATAGATTCTCGGCTTTAGAAGATTCGGAGTGCACTAGTGTTGAGGATACCTGGATTGAAATTAGAGATAGCATTAAAATTTCAGCAAAAGAAAAATTGGGACGCGCGGAAATCCGTAGGAACAAACCATGGTTCGATCAGGGATGCATAAAACTAGCAGAGAAGAGAAAACAGGCAAAATTACGCTGGCTACAAAATCCGAATGAAATAACTACACAAAATTCCACAGATATCAGGCGGGAAGCTTCCAAAACTTTTAGAACAAAGAAACGCGATTTTCTGAAAGCTAAAATTAAGGAACTTGTAGATAATAGTAAAAATAAAAACATCCGGAACATGTATAAGGGAATCAACGAATTTAAGAAAGGCTATCAACGTCCTGCTTATATATTAAAGAAAGCTGACGGTACAGTTGTTACTGACACGGATAGCATCTTGAATAGATGGAAAGATTTCTTTGACAATTTGCTTAACACGCAACCAAAAACTAGTGTGCGTGGGGAGAAGGTGATACACACCGCAGAACCGTATATTCCAGAACCCAACCGAATAGAAGTAGAAACCGCTATAAAGAAATTAAAGAAACACAAATCATCGGGTGTAGATGAAATTCCGTCTGAGTTAATTTTAGCTGGAGGCGAAAAATTGTGGAACAGAATACATAAACTCATTCTCCTTATCTGGAACAAGGAAGAATTGCCACAAGAGTGCAAAGAATCAATCATTGTGCCAATTCACAAGAAAGGCGACAAAACTAACTGTAATAATTATCGAGGTATTTCTCTTCTGTCAACATCCTATAAAATCCTTTCAAATATTCTGTTAGCAAGACTGACCCCATACGCAGATGAAATTATTGGAGATTATCAGTGCGGTTTTAGACGAAATCGACCACTATCGACCAAATGTTTACCATTAGCCAAATACTCGAAAAAAAGTGGGAATACAATACCCCGGTACATCAACTATTTATTGATTTTAGAAAGGCGTACGACTCGGTTAGGAGAGAAACATTATACAACGTTCTTACAGAACTTGGAATACCGAGAAAGCTAATTAGATTTATTAAGATATGTTTAAATGAATCTCAAAGTAAAGTCCGGGTAGGAAAATTTTTGTCCACGAGCTTCACGTCGAAAATGGGCTGAAACAAGTAGATGCGTTGTCGCTATTATTATTTAACTTCGTTCTTGAATATGCTATAAGGAAAATCAAAGATAGCAACCAGGTCCTACAGTTGAATGGTATTCACCAGGTTATGGCATATGCTGATGATGTAAATTTAATAGGGGATGATAGGAGAACAACAGAAAGAAATGCAGAGATCTTATTAAACGCCTGCAGGGACATGGGTTTAGAAGTAAATGCAGAGAAAACTAAATACATGGAAGTGCGTCGGGACTGGAATACAGCAAATTATGGATGCGTTAAAATATTAAATAATACTTTTGATAAAGTGTATAGTTTCAAATATCTAGGATCAATATTAACAGAAAAAATCATATTCACGAAGAAATTAAATGTCGACTAAAAGCAGGGAATTCGTGTTATTATTCAGTTCAAAATCTCTTGTCGCGAATTCTATCGAGGAATCTGAAGGTTAAAATATACAAAACGATAATCATGCCTGTTGTTCTGTATGGTTGCGAAACATGGTCGCTTACTCTGAGGGAAGAACATAGACTGAAAGTATTTGAGAACAAGATCCTGAGACGAATATTTGGACCCAAGAGGAACGGGAATTGGGAATGGCGGAAACTTCATAACGAGGAACTACATAATTTATATGGTCTACCCAACATTGTTAGGGTCGTCAAATCTAGGAGACTTAGGTGGGCGGGTCATGTAGCTAGAATGGAAGAAAATAGAAACGCTTTCAAAGTCTTGACTGGAAGACCAATCGGAAAACGACCATTAGGAAGACCTAGGCGCAGATGGGAAGACAATGTTAAGATGGATCTCGCAGAGATTGGAATACAAAGTAGAAACTGGATGCAGTTAGCTAAGGATAGAAGTCAGTGGAGAGCTTTTGTGAACGCGGCATTGAACCTCCGGGTTCCATAGGCCATAGAGTTAGTTAGTTAGTTAGTCAGATTGATCACAAATAATACGAAATTAATATTCCAATGCTTCTTGCATGTGCCAGTGACTGATATTGAGCTACAGTCACCCTTCCAAACATCACATAATTTACGGTAAATATCCGGGCCGTACGGGAAGGAGGTAAATATGCTTTACAATTAATGTGCAATTTGTCATTATTGTAGAAGAATATTTTGATTTTTAAAAATTTCGGATCTAGTGTAAATGAATATGGTCTGCCATTGTAACAGATTGAGGATATAGCTTCGTTCTTTTGGCATCACTGGAATATATTAAAAGAATTTTGCGTTTTTAAAAAACAAATTGGACTCTTCTTATAGCATAAAATCACACATAAAGGTGAGGGCCCCCTTCAAACAATCCTTTGACAGAGTTCGCAATTTTCATTCTTCTTGCGTCCCTTCCGCTTCTGTCGTTCTTCGGCTGCTTGGATTATGTCCATTTCGAAATAGAAACATTAAATACGATCTCCGTAACAGTGTTTCCACTTCAACCGACTCTTGCACAACGAAGTTACACACACCTCGCGTCGGCTCCTCGTATCTATCAGTGTTGCTTCACTGGCTGCACAGAGTGCCACTCTCTACCACCGACTGTGTGTAACTTTGTTGTGCAAGAGTCAGCTGAAGTGGGAGCACCGTTACAAAGATATATTTGGTGTTTCTGTTCCGAAATGGACAAAATCGAAGCAGCCGAAGAACGACAGAAGCGGAAGGGACGCAAGAGCAATGAAAATTGTGAACTCTGGCGAAAGATTGTTTGAAGGGTCCCTCCGTTGAGGGTCCTCAAATGGTGGGGAAACTGTGCGAAAAACACGTTTGTTTTCAGTTCTATTGCTTTTTGACAATGTTGCCATCACTTTCAGGCCCTGAAAATAATATATGTTGTATCTTCGGGCATAGCAACATTTTTAATCAAAAAATCAACGACGTGTCACCCCCCCAAAAATCTCCTTTTTTTGAAATTTTCAACACACAAAAAATAAAGAAAATAGGCATCGATGGTTTTGAAAAAAAATGCACATTTACATCTGAATAGTATCTACAATCTGTGAAACTTTCAAAATTTTTTCGACCACTCCCACCAAAATTTAAAAATATTCAATTTTGAGCATGTATAATACGATAATTCGGTAAGGGGAGGGGATAGAGGTTGAAAATTGTTTTTGAGGCAGTTTTAGGTCAAGAGTAACCTTTGGGTCAGTACTGACCCAATTTGGATGAAGGGCCGATTTCACTATCTTACTAGGAAAGACCCTTCGGTATTTTGATTTCTCGTTTAAAATAATTTTAAACACCTTCAATACCTTTACACTTTACTAAAATGGGGAAAAAGAGGTGGAAAGAAAAAGGGGCGGGGATTGCAATTATAAATTAAAATAAGATATCAATATCTAAGAATCTTTGAAGGTTAGAAACAGGCACGTGGCCTAGGAAGGAGGTCCAGATTCCCCTTCGAAAACAAAAGTGAGAAAAACAAAGAAGGATAAAACAAAAAGAAACGAAAAAAAGAATCAGCGTTAAAAATAAAACAATACAGCAAGTTTTTGGTTACTCTTTCTTATGAGGAGGTTTGTATGAAAGAAACAGGGGGAGGTTCTAGTTAAAAATTAACATTTTTGTAACGGAGCATTGCGAATTCCATCTAGCTCCATGCTAATCCTATAGACTACAAATAACGATCGATAAACCGTTTCTATCAGATGGACTCTTAGGTAGAATTTAAGAAATGCCGAGTTACTTGCAATACATGCTGGCAAATGAGCGGGATATCCTGGAAAAGTCAGGGAATTTGAAATTTCTAGAAACATTACTGAATTCTCAGAATTTCTGCTTCTAATCAGGGAAATTTCAAGCTTTTGAAAATATAATGCCGTTCTGTAATAGTGTGAACAATTTTTATTATAATTTTTCGTCATCACTTCTGTGCAGTATCATACATGTTATTTATTTATTTATTAAATAGAACACAACAGGATAGATCCCAATTACAGTGTTCGGACTATACATAATTCTTACTACAGTAAAAGTATAATATTGCCAATAATGTGTTGATTACCAATATTAGTTGTTTTCTTATTTGGCGTATTGCTTCATTATATATATTACATCCCTCTTAAATGTTCGGATGTTAATAATAATAATAAGAAGAATTTATTTGTACTTAACACCCGAAGGCAATTACAAAGCACAAATTGTTAATTTTATAATGGTGCAGAATGTGCTACATGTAAAGTAATTCTAACAACTAACCATTACTCATGTTTTGTTCACGTACAGTCAATAAGTACCAGATATAATAACAATCTTTACACTTTATTAAGCAACATTTGGACGCATTTTTGTTTAAATATTGAACATTTTAATTGAAATATGTCCATACCCATAGAATGTATTTTATTGTCTCTATCACATATCCTATACAACGGAGAGTTTTTTTGCTAAATTTGTTTGGTTGTCAGGCATATAAAACATTTGTCTGAATCTCAGGTTTTGACGTGGGCAATAGAATGGTAATTTACCTAAGAAAGACATATTATCCTCTTGATTATCAATAAGTTTTTTCAAGTACAATACACATTGAATAAACCTTCTATCCTCCAGTGACAAAAGCTGAAACCTCCTGAGAAGTATAATGTAAGATACATAACGAGTTGGTATATTATCAGTTTTATAACCAATATATTTTAACATTTTCTTTTGTACCTTTTCTATTTGTTGCTTTGGTTTTTGGTAGTATGGTTCCTAAATTATAGAAGCGTACTCTAATGTTGTTCTTACAAAAGAGTTATATAATGTTAATATTGTTTTTATCTTTTTAAAATGACAGAACGATCGTTTAATAAATCCAAGCATTTTAAACGCCTCATTTGTTTTGATATCCATATGATATGTAAACTTTAGATTTGCATCAAACCATACTCCCAGATCCCTGACAACTTCTATCCTCTCCAGTACTTGATTCCCTATAATATATTTAAATATAACAAGTTTCTTTGTGATTGAAAATGTTACAACATTGCATTTTGAAATATTGAGTTCAATTTGTTTCTTTGACACCATTCACTCAACCTCACCAGATCTCTCTGTAATTTTTCGCAATCATCTCTTGTAGAAATTTGTTTGTATAATTTAGTATCATCAGCAATATTAGACACGAAGAATATTGGAACTCTTCAGGTAAATCGTTTATCATGATTAAAAATAGTAAAGGCCCCAAATTGGATCCTTGTGGTACTCCAAAATATACAGAATATTGTTTAGATTTACAATTATCATATGTTACATATTGGATTCTGTTGCTTAAATATGACTTAAATAGTAGGATTAATTCATTTGAAATACCAAATCCTTTAATCTTTTTAAGAAGTATTTCGTGATTAATCAAATCAAAGGCTCGCTTAAAATCTGTATATACTACATCAATTTGACACCTTACGTTAAGAGCTTCACTAATTGCTTGACTTATATTCAACAAATTTGTTACTGTTGATCTGTTATGTCTAAAACCATATTGTGAATCAGAGATATATCGTGAGATGTGATTAAACAGGTGTTCACAGACTACTGATTCGAATATTTTAGCTGGAGAAGAAATCAAACTTATCGGCCTATGGTCTTGTATTAATTTTACAGGATTAATTTTTGGAACTGGACATATTGCTGATATTTTAAATTTTGCAGGAAAATAACACTGAGTGATAAACAGATTAAATATGTAGGTCAATGGCTTAACAAGAAATTCCTTACAACCTTTAAAAATGTAAGATGGTATACCATCATTACTAATTGACCTTTTACCTTTCATTTTGTCAATAGCTTCGATTACTCTGTTTCACTGATCCTATCCAGTGACATTGTATCTACAATCGAAGAAACATCATTCAGAAAAATATCTGATAGTTTAATATTAGATATTTCAGAACTATATACTGATTGAAAATGCTTAGCAAAAGCTTCGCATTTCAATTTATTGTCAACAATTTTTTCTTTGTTATATTCAAGTACAGATTGATTTATGTTTGAAGTTTTTTTCTTATTAATATAGTTCCAAAATTTTTTAGGTTCCTTTACGATTTGCTCTTCTATTGCGTTGTTATAATCAAGAAAAGCTATTTGAATACTATTTTTTACTTGTGTCCTCAGTGCTACAAATTGCATGTAATCTGGGTAAAGTCTTGATTTTTTAAATTTCTTTCTATAACGTTCTTTCTTCCATAACATTTTTATTATTTCAGGAGTAAACTAGGTTGGATATGAACGTTTCCTCTTTACATTTTTAGGTGTACATTTATTTAAAACTCCATATAATTCAGAATAGAAAAACTCGACACAATTATCAATATCCTTAATCTCATATAAGGAATCCCATTTCTTATATCTCAATAACTGATAAAGTTTCAAGAAATCACACTTACAAAAGTTGTAGACTACGTCTTCCATTTCATTTCGTGTCTTACAGTTTTTATAAAACGGAATACTAATATTCAAACATGGGTGATGACGATCTGGTTGAACAAAATGAACATCAGATTCAAGAACTTCAACGTGTAATACATTAGTATATACAACATCTAAAATTCTATTGTTTAGATTTCTTACTTTATTGATTTGTGAGAAATTTATGTTATTTTATGTGAGAATGTTGTTTGTACATACATCAATTTTTGGACATAATTTGATTGTGTTATTGTAGGCAGCACTGATTCTTAGTATCGGTGACTTAGTCATTACGTCAGTGCGTGACTTATTGATACGAAAGAAATTATGATTCATGTTCCGTGTTTTAGTCAACGGAACTGTTATATTTAAGCTAGATACAATTTCTGGACAATCGACTTTCGAATGCAAAATATTATATAAATATAAAAGAGTATTTACAAGTCTTCTTTGTTCCAACGTTAACATGTTATAGTACTATACAGGGTAGAGGAGCTAAATTTACTTGGGTAGAAACCTGTGTTCTTAAAAATCTCAGAAATTTAGCTTGAATTTTTTCGAGCATGAACTTATCTTTACTGGTTTGAGTAGGGTCTGTCATAAATTGTACACGCATATTCAAGCTTTGAGTGTACGTACGCATAGTATAATGATTTCAAAGTATTGATATTTTCGAATTCTTTACCTAACCCTATGACTAGGCCTAGATTGCGAAATGCCTCGTTGGCAATATGTTCAATATGGACAATGAACTTTAGTTTCGGATCAAAGTACAATCCTAGGTCTTTGACTATATCTTTCCTAAATAGTGGCTGTTCATTAATTACATACTCAAATGAAATATAGGACTGTCTTCTGGTATATGACATTACACTACATTTGTTAACATTTAGTTCAATATAATTACATTGGTCGGCATGAAAATCCGCCCACGAGGCTGAAAGAGCGTACCGGATAGATTTCGAGAAGCTGATTACGAATATCTCATCAAGAAAGTTGAAGCACGTTTTTTTTTTTTTTTTTTTTTTTTTTTTTTTTTTTTGCGGGGTGCTGTTTCCATAATTGACAAAAAATCGTATTTTTCTTCTTTAATATGTGTTGTCCGTGTTTGGAGTGCATAATTCTGAATTTTTATCTTAATCCAAGAACTGTTACTAGGCCATATCCCGGAAACGTACCCCTTCCCCTTGGGTTGCAAAGATTTATTGTCGTTCCACACTGCATACACTAAAACCTAGGCGTTATTGACGGAGAAAGGTTTCGTAATCAACTTGCGATCATTCGTCGGCTCCCTTTTATCTAGAAGACAGACAAATTGTTGAAAAAAAGGCGGCAACACATACACTACGTTGTGGCGTGAAACAAATATTTCAGTTTCGAGTTTATCTTCGTGTTAGAAGGTGGTGTTACGCTGTGTCTGTGTATACCGTAGGTGAAAAATATTTCTGCGTGAAAAATTGACGTTTGTGTTAAACGAACATGCCGAGAACTTGCAACAATACGACGTATTCAGAATACAGAAGTTAACTTAAGCTGTCATTTTGATGGTTAGTATCACACTACGAATCCTACCATGTACTCCCATGCGCAAAAAATATTGCGCGTATACTGTAACTCACGATTTTTCGCATTTATTCCATTTTCCTTACGTTTATGGGTAAAATTCAGTTATTAATATGTGGAGATAATAGAAAGCAATCCACCTAAGGAGATATTTCCAAAAAATATAATAAAATAATAAAAATATAAGCAAAAAACAAAATTATGCTCGGTTTTGTGTATACTGGCAACGATGATTTCTAGGGATTTTTCAGTAGCAAAGCACGATTGCGGAGGGAAATTGACAATAGGCAGTGAACAAGCTGGCGTAAGAAACTGGAAAGTGGACTAAAATATTGAATTTATTGGTTTAAACCTAGTGCCTAAAGGGTTTGCCAAATATAAATTAGCTTCTGTAACCAAGATGTCGTACGGAAATATAGAAACAAAGAGGAAATCTCCTGTCTTGAGGTTGGAAGTGACATACGCTTTGGATATTAGCATTTATTTGTTAAGAAAAAGAGAGGAAACAAGAAGTAGTTTCCATGGTTAGGTGGGTAGCGTGGTGGATTAGTAATTCTTACACTATTTTGACACAAAATCGAATCCCATCCCGTCCCATCCCATCTTTTTTTTTTATACAAAACATTATAATTTTCATGTTAATAAGAACCGAAGCAATATACTAAGGACAACTTATTGATATCCAGGATTACAGTATTATTGGTAATATATATTGTTTTCAGTTCATGCTGTTGTATAGCTTCTCTCATCCTGTTTTCTTGGGAAAAGAACAATTTTGTCTCCAACAAAGTGTGAAGGATATATACGGACAGAAAAAGATATCTTAGTACCAAACGTGATTTATCGTGATGAAATGGACTAGTTTGCCATTATTAAAAAAAAAAAAAAAACTAAAGTAAATTATTAAAGTTTGCTTCTCTTTAGCTTTTAGCTAAAAAATATTTTTTTCTTTATAAGACTATACTTTATAAGGCAAGGTGTGTGATCATACCCACAAATTTAGCTAGGGAGTGAAAGATAGTTGTTTATGCAAACATTTTACAAGTTTAGGTGCGTAAAACACCAATACACCATGGTCTCGCTTATCCGACCTTCCTTTGTTCCACATACCGTATGATCCGACATATCATTGCAGATAAGCACCAATCGGCAAGAAGAACTTCAAGTTGTGGTCTTAATCTATTTTTCATGCTCTGGAGTTTATCTCCTAGCGCGCCCGTCTACACCTTGACTAGTATGTCTATCATTCAGTGTAGACACGTATCCATGTTTTCTATTCGGAGGGGGCCCAACATGAATCCTCGTAAGCACATAATTTGAATGTTTTAAAAACATCAATAATAATAATAATAATAATAATAATAATAATAATAATAATAATAATAATAATAATAATAATAATAATAATAATGCAACAATTTTGTATTTCTCTTAAACTTTTCCTACTTTTCATTTATAAACCGGTTTACTTTAGAAACTGCATTATAGCACAAACAAAACGAAACATATTTTCGAGAGAAATGTAACTAAAGAAAACTGTCTGCTACGTATATCACATAACAAAAATAGCAAGAAGACATTGAGTGTATCGTTCTAATATATTAAAATTAAAAACAGAACGGAAACGAAATGTTAATTCTATTTAAAACTGTTCTTTAATTCCACTTGATATAATTGCATTATGGTATGTTCTTAGAATTATAACAAGAAAACTGCACATTGCCCAAAGTTTGGAGACTGACTCCAAGTAAACTGATATAAAAGAACCTCAAAAGGGTAAAAGCAAGTTTATTAAAAAGTCGGAAGGGGACAGCCCACAGGCCCTCATGCTGGATACGTTCCTGATTCAGTGCAATGCATTTATTTGTTATAAAACATGATTATTAAATGTGTAATATGTAAAATTATACCATAAGTTTTACTTTTAATAGGTCTTTTCTTAACACATCCATATTATCCGGCGTTCTGCCTGCCTGTTTATGTCGGATAAGCGAAACTCTACTGTATTTCCAAAGTTAGGATATACATGAACTAGAATTGTATCGTCCTAGAAGAGACAATAGTGTGAAATGCTTATATTAAAAGGCTGAAATAAAACAAGCATAAGTACTGTTTTGGTAGCGTGAGAACAAATTAAAAACAATTCAATATATTTCCTAGGTATCAGATTATCATCTTATTGTGTCGATTTCTACCGTATTCGTTTTTAAACATAGTTTTAAAAGTCATGCCATTCGCAATATTCCTAAGGAAATCGAAAGAAAAACTCCTATGTGCCTCTTGTGGCAATGCGGCTTAAGTTCATGGTCCGAAACCGATTCCCACGTTAAGGTATAGATAGAGTTCCCGTATTTAAAAACTGCAAATCCGGGACGCTACTAAATTAAGAGAATCTTTGAAATGCTTAAAATTGAAAGAAGTATTGAATACTAATTTACTTTCCTCCATTAGATAGAGTTGTTCAAGTATTACGTTATCACATTTTTATTCATTTCACTAGACCCTCTTCCAAGGGCACCGATTTCTTTGTAAATTTGGGGGGGGGGGCATTCAAAAGTAGCAATCTGAGGATTTTAAGACAAATTGCACTCAAATTATGCAAATATTGTATATTCATAAATACAAAGGTGGCCCACACGAGCTTTGGGGGGCCTGGCCAGCCGCCTCCTCAGGATCGGCGCCCTTGCCTTCTTCCTAGTTAAGCAAACGTAAGCAGATGACTTACTCCCTTCCCCTGGTAATCAATTTTTTTTTTGTTTTGTTTCCTCAAGATCTGTTGTGTTTCGTGAAATAACGACAGGAATTTCCTGATTACTTAACCATCTAAATGAATGTTTCCACTTACAGCCATCCCGTCGATTCGCGTTGCCTAGGACTATAATAATAAGGGTCAATAATGAAGATGTGACTTCCATATCAAACATGAAGAGACATGTGGATCGGAGATCTTTCTTTGTTCGAACTTAGATTTTTTTCAAATCCATGATGGGAAATTGTATTATGAGTACAATTTTCGAAATTAATAGTATACAATCGTAAAAAATATCTTACAAAACGATGGTTTATTGCAAAATACTTTGACTTAAAGAATAAATTACAAGTAATAAACTTGTTACTTTTCCTGAAGAGTCTAAGTCTTGAATGAGACGGAGGCTCTCGAGTGTAGTGCTTGGAACGATCGCCTCACTTGTTCTACCTTCTCGTGGGGCAGCCTTGATTCGACTTGATCCTAAACGGATTACGCAGAAGTCGAAGTCGGAAGATGTTCCCCATTGTTCCAAAACACTCTTGGTCGATTACAATCTGCCTCACTTGTAAGGGGACAACCCCATGCCGTAAACGTCGGTGGACTACCGATAGGCAACTAGCAACATGTCCCCAAAAATTGGCAGTCCCGCAGCGATGATCGTCGGTGGTCCCACTTCCGTTTAGAAAATTATACCACCAGTGGAAGAGAAGCTACGGATAGCCAACGAACCACATAATTATTCCCCTAAAATACGTTAAATCGCCTATATGCGTAATTTGTTTGCATTAAGGTGAGTCTAAAAACATTTTTAAAAATGTAAAAAAAAAGTGCCCTGAGCTAGGCGTGAACCACCAACCTTAGGGTTACTAGTTGCGTGTTCTTCCGAATTCGCCACGGAGGCTATTATGAAGACATAGCTTGTAGAGTGATAAATCGTTGAAGTCTTTTTAATATTTCTAATCAGAGTGCTCCTTTAACCGTGTATATTTGACGATAACTGTTTGGAATCAGATCATATGCACTCGCCATGTAATTTTATAGCAAAATGGCAAGCGTCTATTTACTTTTTTCACAGTTCTCCCATATTCACTTGCTAGTGATCGGCGAAAGTTGCCATGTAAATTCATACAATTATACGCACCCATCTCAAGATTTTTCACGTCATGATGTAAAAGCAGGAGTTACTCTTGACCCCTGGAGCTCAAGTATTGTCCTTATAGTAACAATTCGTCAGGGAAATATAATATAAAATAATAACTGCATGCACATGACTGGCGATAGTTCATGTTGGTCCCTTTGCGATTCTCCGTGACAAACCAAAGGAGCGCGTATCAAAATGAAGTCCCCGCTGTTACGCGTTGGTAAGTAACTTCAATACCCCCGATTCTAGATATCAGCTTCGACTCGACGAATCCCTGCCACTAGGGGCACACTAGCGGCAATCCTTCGACGCGTCGCTATATCGACGATCGCCATTTACAGGCAAGTGGGTCACTAGGTGTTGGCGACGTGCACGGCATGGGGAAGCTAATAAACAAACAAACCAATAAATAAATAAATCTAAAGCCTTATAAAAAAGTTTTCCCAAAGTTTACATCTAGCAAAATCATTTGTTGGTATTCCAGAACTGTAAATTCACCTTTATTCATAATTTACTTCTATCGTAGTTTTGATATGAGAATGATATGTCTGAAATAGTAACACAGGTCATTAATACTTTTTTTTTCTTTAGTCAGATTTAGCAGTTTTACTTAACAGTCAGTCAATTTCGATCTGTGATTTCAGAGCTTTAGATATTTCCTTAAATTTTTCACTTCTACAACAGTTTGCAACTAACACCATTAACGTATCTCTTTTGATATTTCCAAAGGTAATCGCTTGGTCACTCCCAGTATATTTCAAACAATAAACTAATTACGGTGTCTTACTCCATTAATCCGACCTAAATTTTAATATCCAACAACTCTGTGCATTTTCCCTTAAATCTGCAAATTTTCTACTAGGTTAAAACTGAGCATTTTCTATTTTCTTCCTTTCTTGCTAAAACAAAAGTGTTCTTTAGACAACCTAGAAATGATGAGTCTATACTACATTATATTGTATAGGGCATTTTATGTAGCATATATTTGACAGTTGGACACTTTCTTCGTATATTGAAAGCAACAGGGATTAAGTCCTTGGAGAAGTAAACAAATTATTTTTAATTCGTAGAATTGTGCCAATGCACTAGGTCCAGAGAGTTTTTAATTTAAGATGATGATGATGATGATGATGATGATTATTATTATTATTATTATTATTATTATTATTATTATTATTATTATTATTTTATTGACTTAGGTTTTCCTGAATATTAAGCAATATTTCACAAAAAGCTGGTATTTTTTATCAAATGTGTTCGATATCAAGTTTTCATAACGTAGTCACTCTCTCCTATAAATAATTTCAGAGGAGCCGCGGTGGCTCAGTAATAAAGCGTTCACCTTTGGTGCATGGAATCCTTGGTTCGACCCCAGCTCGCACCAAGGGAATTTTGTGGTGAACAAACACCATTTGCATTAGTTTTCTCGGAGTTCTCCCGTTTTCTCCCACTTTCTTTATTTCACCATTTCATTCATTTCTCATCATCGCCGTCTCCTTTAGCCTAGCCGGTATAACCGTGGGTCGTAAAACTTAAAGATTTGATTTCAAATAATTCCAACCAAACAGTTGCAGGAAGTATGTCATTTCGAATAAAACAAACTACTCTATAAAATGCTGGGTATTATTGAGTTTTATATATAATTCTAGCGGACCTTATTTCTAAGTCGAGCGGTAAGAAGACTAAATTCACTCTCTTCTATTAGCCTATTATTATTATTATTATTATTATTATTATTATTATTATTATTATTATTATTATTATTATTATTATTATTATTATTATAGTAATAAATTTCTTAGGAAGTGGACTGCCATATGTATGCATATGGCGTAGAAGTCAAAATTTAATGTCCATGCTACGTATATGCAAAACCATAGATAAAGAAATTTATGAACAAAGACATTTATGGCGCTAAAACAAAGGGCAAAAATAAAGAATTACTGGAGGATTGTTGCCCGTAGTACACAGGTGATAACGGTTAACAGTGTTAAATTTAAACAAATAGAGTTTTAATTAAGCAGGAATTTAACTTATAGTGTAAAGTGAGGAAGGCTCAGAAGTTCGCTAGAATCGTTACAATATCGAACCCCGTGAAATGCACTGCAAACCTGTCCGCAAGTCCCCCGTAATGTTCAATAGATATTGTGTATTAATGCTCATTTCAGTGCAAACCTATATAGGCCTACGCACTTCAATACTCAACGAAAGTGCAGACTATTCATGAGTTGCAGTCTTAAATTCTCTCACCCACTGTATTCTCCTAACCTGTCTCCCAGCGATTACACCATTTTTTGGTATCTCAATCACTTCCTAGTAGGATAGCTTTACCTAGAGACCACTGATTAACCTGGTATTGTATGTTTCACTTTCTTACTTATGGAGTTGATAGTCATCGGATGGACATTCACACGCAAATATCTAATATTAACAACGTTTCTTCTATAATTTCGTAATATTGTATAATTTCTTTGTATTATTCATTAGCTTGGTTAGACTTGTTTAAACACTTTTCTCTTTGCACCTACTTATTACCTATACCTTAGCGTTGGATAAAAATGCACTAGCTCTCACCGGGAATCAAATCCAGAACCAATGCACTTGAACTATTTGGCCACAACAAGGCACATTTAAAAAGAAGTTTCGATTTTGTTAGGAAATTTGTGATTAGGTATAACATTTAAACACGCGTGTCAAGTTAGACCAACCATCAACACCAAAACGACCGGAACATATCTCAGAATTATGGGCTGTTTATGGGCTAATTAGTTGCTCTAATCTCAATTTTTGGGCTCCTTTTGTTTAGCGGGAAATCAGATGCAAAATGGGCGAGTCTAGCTTGAAATCAAACTAGAACCTCCCATACTGTTACAGTGGTCCGATCAGAAAAAATCAAACGCCAGAACTATGGGTTATTTATGGGCTAATTAGTTGCTCTAATCCTAATTTTTGGGCTCCTACTGTTTAGCGGGAAATCGGATTCAAAATGGGCTAGTCTAGCTTGATATCAAGCTAGAACCCCCATACGGTTACGGTTAGAATGGTTCGATTGGAAAATTTGAAACGCCAGAATTATGGGCTTTTATGGGTTAATTAGTTGCTGTTATTCTAATTTTTGGCTCCTAATGTTTAGCGGGAAATCGGAAACAAAACGGGCGAGTCTAGCTTGAAATGAAGCTAGCACCCCCAATGCGGTAACAATGCTTCGATTTAAAAAAAAAAAAAAAAAAAAAAAAACTCAAACGCCGGAATTATGTGCTATTTTTGGGTTAATTGCTGCTCTAATTCCGAGTTTGGAGCTGCTACCATTTAGCAGGAGTTCTTCATCAAATTGTGGGATTCGGCTTAACTTCTAGCTATAAACCTAGTGCTATAATACTCCGATCAAATAATTAAAATGCCGGAATTATGGGTTATTTGTGTGCTAATTAGTCACTCTAATGTCGATTTTGGTTCTTCTATTGTTCGCAAGAAATCTCATGCAAGATTTGTATTGATTTCTAGATAACGTGGGATTATAATTTCAAAGTTGCAGTGAGAAAACGTCGATGTCTATTAACTGAAAATTGATTTATTTGCATTCTCCGCGAATGCAAATATATATCTCTACTAGTAAATCCATGAATTGTCTTTTCACGTTTATATGTTCAGTATGTTTGGAAGTAAGTAGTATATATATAGAATTTATATAGTGAAATATTTAAATATATTTTTTTAAAAATATTTTTTTCTTTATAGGAAATGCCTCTTCGCCGTTGGTGGGGGCCGCAGTGGCACAGCGATAGAATGTTTATCTCTTGCGCGTGTGATCCCTAGTTCGATCCCAGATTGTTTCAAGTGGTCTTTGTGGTTGACAAACACCGTGTGCTTGGGTTTTATCGAGATTCTCCCTTTTCCTCACACTTTATTCATTCCACCATTTCATTCATTTCTTATTATCATCGTCTCCCTTAGCTTCGGTTAATAGGGGTCGTTAAACTAGATATTTCATTTCCTCCCCATACCTCCATTTTTTTTACATTTGTGGAGGCTTTACTTTTCCAAGAAATATACAGGTAATCTCGCCTATGATAAAGACATTGCGTAAACCGTAACTCTATTTGTAGTAGTTCTCGAAGAGTAGGGTAAAGATTGTGATCGACAAGCATGTTGAAAATTTTTTTATTAAACTAATTAAAAGCGGAAAAGTAAAGCCAGAAATGCTTTTTTTCTGTAGCCATGGTACAGAAAAAACACAAGACCATTTGAAAGATATTATTTCTGATGATTATTTTTCCATTCTTATGCAAAGTTTAAGTTATATTACGAGGCTCATTCCGAATGTAATGCCTCCTTTTTGTGTGTGTATATGTTGAGTGATCTATAATCTAAGGCAGACGGTGATAATATCAAATGAATGAAATGGTGGAATGAATAAAGTGGGAGGAAATGGGATAACTCCGATAAAACCCAAGCACATGGTGTTTGTCAACCACAAAGACCAATTGGCGCGATCTGGGATCGAACCAGGGATCACACGCACAAGATTTAAACGCTCTACCACTGTGCCACTGCGGCCCCAGCAACGGCGAAGAGGCATTTCCTTTGCACAAAAAATTTATTTAAAAAATAATGATATTTCACTATATAAATTCTCTATATACACTACTTCCAAACATAATGAACATAAACACGTGAAAAAAGAATTCACGGATTTACTAGTAGAGATATAGATTTACATTTGCGGAGAGTTCAAATAAATCAATTTTCAGTTAATAAACATCGATGTTTTCTCACTGCAACTTTGAAAGTATCATCCCAACTTATCTAAAAATCAATACCAATTTTGCATGAGATTTCTTACTAACGATAGAAGAGAAAGCTCGACATTAGAGCAACAATTTAGCAATACAAATAACCCACAATTCCGACGTTTTAATTCTTTTGATCGGAGTATTATAGCCCTAGGTTTATAGCTAGAAGTTAAGTCATATCTCACAATTTGATAAAGAATTCCTGCTAAAAGGTAGCAGCCCCACACTCGGAATTACAGCATCAATTAGCCCATAAATAGCCCATATTTTTGACGTTTGATTTTCTTCGATTCGAGATGTTTAACCTTACGGAGAGATTTTACTTTATGTCAAACTAGACTCGCAGATTTTGATTCCGATTTCCCGCTAAAAGGTAGGAGCCCAAAAATCAGGATTAGAGCTAATAATTAGCCCATAAATAGCCCATAATTCTAGCGTTTGAATTTTAAGGGTGGACCATTGTAACCGTATGTTTTTTTTACCTTGATGACAAGCTAGACTCGCCCATTTTGAATCCGATTTCCCGCTAAACAGAAGGAGCTCAAAAATTGGGATTAAAGCATCCAATTAGCCCATAAATAGCCCATAATTCTGGCGTTTGAATTTTTTCGATCGGACCATTGTAACCATATGGGGGGTTCTAGCTTGATATCAAGCTAGACTCGCCCATTTTGAATCCGATTTCCCGCTAAACAGTAGGAGCCCAAAAATGGGGATTAGAGCAACTAATTAGCCCATAAACAGCCCATAATTCTGAGATATGTTCCGGTTGTTTTGGTGTTGGTTGTTGGTCTAACTTGACACGCGTCATTTAAGCATATATTTAAGAATGGGTACGGATGTAACGCACTGAATTTTCTCGCTCGAATTTCTTAAAGTGACTCGTGTTAGGCTGCAGCTATTACTGAAACATTTATTTGGGAAATGCGAATAAAATAATGTGTTTTGGAAAACTTTGTTCGAAACAACTTACGTCCAAAAGTAAAGTACCCATTAGTCATATATCTGTTAGAAATAACTTATGCCATATATCAGAATTATTAAGGAAATAATTGTATGTGAAATATGAGCAAAAGCGTCTGAGTACTTTCTGAGAAAATCGTCAAAAAAGTTTTCCCCAAGAATAAAATATCCCTTGTATATCATTTCAGGACAAACGAGTTATGCTATTTATGAAATATGAACAAAATTGCGTCAGACGTTAATCATCGGAGAAGAGTAAACTTAGAGAAAACTACCCCTTCTGAATGTTTAGAGGACGAACGAGTTGTATCATATTTTTAGGTTATTAATCATACATTTATTTATGAAATGTGATTGAGTAAATTGTTCGAAAAAACGCATCCCATACAGTAAATTACACCTTATGTATTTTTTAGAACAATGATTCATACTACGGTGAAAGGTTATTAATAAAATATATATTTGTAAAAAATAAGCAAAATCTTTACAGCTGTTTTTGAGACAATTTAATTATTTTAAATTTTCATCCTTAAGTAAACTACCCTCATTTTAGGTGTCGGAGGATATAGAATTCGAAACGATAAAGTGTTATAAAAACTTCATGTCTAGAATTCGGTGCAGATGCGTCGAACAGTATGGCCTCTATTTGAATACATGTAAAAGCGTGACGAACCGACAGACGAACAGATGGACAGACATCAAAAACACTTTCTCGATATGTGGGGTTGTTGAATCCATTGAAATCTCGAGTTCGATTTTTATCACTATCACTACAATTTCTTCTTTCGTCGCTCGAACGTGAAAACGAATAGAAATACGACGACACGTAAGGTGATAATTTGTAATCCCCAAAATTTAATGAGTTACGTTTAATGTGTTGCCGTGCTAGAAAAAAAAAGCTTATGCCTGTTTGTTATATCGTTTTAATATCAGTTTTTCACGCTACTATATAATGTAGAAATATGGTATGATTATCGTTCATATTCCTGCTATCTTTTGGAGATATTCGTGTTCCGCATACATAGATCTGTATAATTTAGTTTCGCTCAACGAAAGCATAGACTGATGATTGCATTTCTTGCACTTGTGGATATGAAGAAAAAGAGGGAAAAAGTCAATACTCTAAAAAGAAAAAAAAACACAAGCAACAAGCACCCACACATACACACACAAAAGATAATTTGACATCAGCGTTTTCCTTTCTTCCTTTTTTTTCATGAAGACAAGCTATTCTAACATTCGATGTAACGTCATGTCGATGTAACAAGGGTAAGACTGAAAAGACTCTCAAGGTCGCGTATGTTATTTTTCCAGTTCCTGACACACAAATCCGAAGTGAGTTGTCTGCTGTTCAAGAACGGGCAGGGAAAATGTAACATACAAGACCATAAACTGAAAACAACCACTGTCTCTAATATTACACGTATTCTAATACTGAATAAATACGTCGATTAAAGGATACTATCAATAAGTTATTTCCTTATTATATTGTTTCGGTTCTTATTAACATCAAAATTATACACTTCCTATAATGTTTTGTAAGAAAAAATATATATGGAATGGGATGAGATTCGATCTCGTGTCAAAATAATAAAAGAACTACTAGTCTGCGACTCTATCCACCTAACCACGGAAGCTACGTTTTGTTTGCTTTCTTTTCCTTAACAAGTAATGCTCATAACCATCGTGCGTATCGCATCGAACCTTAAGATAAGAGCTTTTCTATTAAATTCTATATTTTCGTACGACAACTTAGTTACAGTAGCTAATTTATATTTTGCAAACCATCTAGACACTAGGTTTAAACCAATAAATTCAATATTTTAGTCCAGTTTCCAGTTCCTTCCGCCAGCTAGTTCACTGCCTATGTCAATTTCCCTTCGCAATTGTGCTATGCTACTGAAAAATCCCTCGAAAGCATGATTGCCAGTATACACAAAACAGAGCGTAATTTTGTTTTTTGCTTATATTTTTATTATTTTATTATATTTTTTGGAAATATCTCCTTAGATGGATAGCTTTCTATTATCTCCACATACTAATAACTGAATTTTACTCATAAACGTGAGGAAAATGGAATAAATTCGAAAAATCGTGAGTTACAGTATACGCGCAATATTTTTTGCGCATGGGAGTACATGCACTTACTGAATAATAATAAAGAAAAATCACATCTACTATACACACGAACGAAATGTACAAAACCAGGTCATATTTTCCCTAATCCCTAATTGAATTTGGGTTTTTAAAAGAAAAGGAACATAAAAATCACTATTTCGCTTTGTCTATTCTATCTTGGCAGCAAACATGGCGTCCGTTGACAGAAATCTGATATTTCCCCTAACTATGAACTGTTTATTTAATAAACAATGTAGAAATTTCGGGCTCCTAAGTAGTTGTCAGTCTTTAATTATTAAATTGACTTAGATGTTACCTTAATGTAATTAAACTGTCAGTCCTTTGTGGCAGAAATTGAGCAGTTGATGAGCAGTGGTGCTCCTTGATGCGTCCACAATGATGACGATAATAACATTCCGCCGAAAACGACAGAGATAGGAGGATTCCACCAATCAGGGCGGAAATTACAAAACAAATAGAAATTGGTGAAATCCAGATATAACCGGATCTGAAAGTGACTATGGACTAGTGAGAGGGGGTGAGGGAAAGTTTGTACCTGGCCAAATTCTACATTGGTCTGAAATTAAGAAAATTTATATCCAATGGTGGAACTATATTTCGGTATGACGTCAGAATAGTAAACCTTGTAACTATTCAACTTGTATATGCGAAAATGGGATTTACAATTAATCAAAATATAAATAAATAGGTTATTCAGTGAAAATATGATTCCTAATGAGACCTTTCGATTCATTACATTTAATTTGAGGTAAACAGAATAAATAAATCGTGTAATTAAACCGAAATCGGATTTTAAAAAAAATTACTAGGTACAGGGTGAGTAAAAAAAAGTTGCCATTAATTTTAACTAGTGCTCTCAACGGATCCCGACCCGACCCGACCCGACCCGAAACGTGATCCGATCTGATTGACTTGACCCGATAACCCGACCCGAGCTGACTCGGTTGACCCGACCCGAATAACCCGACCCGAGCTGACCCGATTGACCCGACCCGACAACCCGACCCGAGCTGACCCGATTGACCCGACCCGAATAACCCGACCCGACAACCCGACCCGAGCTGACCCGACTGACCCGACAACCCGACCCGACCTGACCCGACCTGACAACCCGACCCGAGTTGACCCGACCCGACCCGTAACCCGACCCGAACTGACCCGATCCGAGTGAGAGCACTATGGTCATGACACTGGGTGAACGCCAAAATGCACTCACATTGGGAAACAAGTTTTAAAAGCATAATTTTAGAAAATAAAGCATAAAGCATAATTTAAAATAGGCTATATAGCACAATTCTTGGAAAATTCTCTTTAACTGAAAGTTTAACATACTGTGTTAATATTTTTTAAAGCCAATATTTACAATGCAAAATCATTAAGAACATAACAATGCAACAATGAAAAGCTTATTTTCATTTCTGTAAACTTTTCGGTGTAATCCTTTGATGTGGAGAAAAGAAAGTAAAAGAAGAAATTTTTCTGCCAACAATGAATAGTATGCAAGAACTCCATACTATATTGTTACAGTGACGACGCCAGCTTTAAGTTCTTAGGGGGGCAAAGGAGGGGCAGATACATTTTCGGGGGGCGGCTATTTGCCATACCAAAAATGACATATTTATTACATTTGACTTATTTTACATTACATTGTGTATTTCGTTGCTGTTTTTATGTTAGATCTATATGATTACAAATTAAACTTATTTCAAATAAAATTTGTAACTAACAAATAAGTCATGTCCGCACATGAAATATTTTTCAATGAAACTTTTGAAACCTAAACATAAATTGAATTACTGTCGCGTATGCTACAAGTAACACATTCGTCTATATGCTACGTATCTCTCTCTCTCTCTCCCTCTCTTTCTCCATATATATATATATATATATATATATATATATATAGAGAGAGAGAGAGAGAGAGAGAGAGAGAGAGAGAGCCAGAGAGAGAATTTACGAGGAGCTGCTGAAAATATCGTAGTCCAATCCAGGAGTGTAGGTACTAGGTAGAAAAATGAAACCGTAGTTTAGAAAAACATATCTCTGTATGTACAAATATAAATTTTCATATTAATAATGAAATTCTTATTGTTTCTCAGGCCTCTGAAGTGATTATGCGTGCCCAAACAGATAATTTCACGAACATCCAGATCCTTACTGTTGTAACATTTTTGTTCCACCAAGGAAAGTCACCGAAGTAAATTAATTAGAAAATCAGTGAAACACCACGGGACTCTCCTCCGTTATATATAGTGGTGAAGAAGTAGGTGGCTTAGTATAAACGTAGCAATTTCTCAACAAATTATGCTTTACATCCAGGATGATTAAAAGCAATGACTCTTCCTGGAATCATGGATGCAATTTGTGACATTATTCTTGAAAATTGCAGCATTTCAGCCGGGGCCGGAGGGCCTAGGCCACCCCAGTTTTTGTGTGACAAAAATAATTTAAGCTATTTATATTTATTATAGTCTGAGGTCTGCACCCCGCTGTCTCAGTTTTTACCTTCTCAGCAAAACTTGTGTCAGGGATTCTGGGCATTTCTTTGGAACTCGTCGGTAGCATAATTCAGAATGGCTTGGGTATGCGCAAGTTCTCGGCATAATGGGTTCCCAAAATATATGTCAGGAGACTAAAAGGGTAACGGCATTAAGAGAAGTATTCTTCCAATTTGACCGTAATGCTGATCAATTTCGCTGACGAATAGTAACCATAGATGAAATATGGTTGTACCACTATGATCCTGAATCAGAACAACAGTCAATGGAATAGTAGCACTCATTTCTCCATCGCCCCAAGAAGTTCAAGACACAGAAGTAGGTTGAGAAACTGTTTGGAACATTCTTCTGGTATAAGTATGGAGTGGTAGACTACCTCCTCAATGGTCAGATATTTAATCCAGAATCTCTACATTACTTACAAAACTGAAAGAAAAATTCAAAGTTCAACGCTGCGGAAAATGAAAAGAAAGGAATTCTGTTCCTTCAGGAGAATACACCTGTCCATCAAGCCCTGCGAACATAACTGACATTGCATAATCTAGGATTTCAATGTCTAGATCACCATTCTTACTCCGCAGATTTAGCTCCGTCTAACTATTACGTGTACTTATTTCCCAAACTTAAATAACACTTGAAAGACGCCATTTTAGATATGATAGGGGTAGTGCTACGAACAGTGGTGCGAGGAAATCTAGATTTTTTTAAACTTTTCTGCAAAAGCTGGAGCACTGAACAAGGTAGTATATTGACTCTCGGGGGAAGAGAAGAAGAAGTAAAACTTCACCAATCCACGTGCACTCCTTCTAGGTTGGGCTACGAATTTTTCAGCAGTTCCTAGTCAATATGGTAGACGTCACGTCAGTACTTTGAAACAAAATAAGTAAAGGAGCACTAGTATAAACCAATTACTAACTAAAGATCAGCACTCTGACAATACATTTTGAGTTGAGTTGATTTTATTTGGTCTAGGAATTAATTCGTGCGGTTTTTAATAAAAATTGAAGCTTTATTTCAAAAACAAAGTAAATGAATACGTTAACAAAAATATTGTCCATCGCTAGCCACTACTTTCTCCCATCTTTCAGGCAATTTACGGATTCCGTGTCGAAAGAATTCCTCATCTTTTGACGCAATCTAATCAAAGATCCATTTTTCGATATTTTCTGAAGAAGTGAACCGCTGTCCAATCAAATCGTTATTCATGCAATCGATCAAGTAGTAGTCAGACGGAGCAGTGTCTGGTGAATATCGCGGGTGGAGTAACACTTTCCATCCGACATTTTCCAAATAGGTTTTGACCGGTTTTGCGACATGTGGTCGAGCGTTATCATCTTGATAAATAAGTTTATTATGCCTGTTATTCCATTCTGGTCGTTTTCAGGCCAGAGCTTGCTTCAAACGCATTAATTGTTGTCGATAGCGGTGTCCATTAATAGTTTTACCAAGTTTCAGAAGTTCATAGTACACCACACGTTTCAAATCTCACCATATATACAGCATAACCTTTGCACAATGAATATCTCGTTTCGGTTGTGAAGGACCTGGTTCACCTTGCTTCACCCAGGCCTTTTTTCGTTTAGGATTCTCGTAATGAATCCACTTCTCATCACCAGTTACAATTCGATGCAAAAATCCCTTCCTTTTCTGTCTTTGAGGCAGCAATTCGCAAACGGTTTTTCTTCTTTCAACGTCTTTCTTTTCAATTCATGTGAAACCCAATAAGACATCTTTTGAATCATTCCTATGGCTTTGAGACGTTTGGAAACTGTTGTTTGCTCAACTCCAAATGCTTCTGCAAGTTCGTCCTGCGTTTGACACGAATCCTGATCAAGCAATGCTCTCAATTCTTCATCTTCAAATTCTTTTGGCTGTCCAAATTGCTTTTGGTCTTCCAAGCTGAAATCACCACCTTTAAATCGTGCAAACCACTTCTGACACGTTCGCTCAGCTAGAGCATGGTCACCAAACACTTCCACTAAAATATGATGACTTGCGGTAGCACTTTTCTTCATGTTAAAGCAATGAAGAATAACTCCCCGCAAAAACACTTTATCAGGCACAAAATGCGCCATTTTCAGTTGAAGAAAAAATGTTGTTGTTTCCGCTTCAAGCAACTGACATATACTAAACAAGATGCTCAATGACAGTAGTTTTCAACGCATGTTTGGATCAACGAAACTATGGGACAATAAGCTATTTACGCCATCTTTTGTAAAACCGCACGAATTAATTCCTAGACCAAATAGTTTAGCGTCCCTTTTAGCAGCGAGGCTATATGAGACGTGGACCTACTGATTAACCTGGAATCCGAACCATATGAGCTCCCGCCGGGAATCGAACCCGGGTCTCCCACGCCAAAGGCGCGTACGCTAACCGCTTAGGACAATACATTTTATTGGGAATCAATTTCATTCCATAATTTTATTATTATCATTTGCAGGAAGGGAAAACACAACTCTTTTTATCTCCTTCAAAAAATTAAGCCCTGGTAGTTGCAAACTAAGCTGTTATAAGCACATCCTCTCAATATTGGAAGCCGAGAATAATGTTTCAGAAAAAAGAAGTTTTAAATAAAACAAAATATGAAACTGAAAACTTCAAACCTGGACAAATACAAACAAGTTACGTAACTGGTTTTACCTTTCTTTTGTTTCCAATCGAAGTTGATCCAATGAGAAGAAAACAAGTCGACCAAATCTACTATTGTTCGCTAGGCACGATTATTAAAAATTATAAGAAAGAAGTATAACTAAAATTTACCTCAAAAGGGGCTAAATTAGAAAACAGAAATATGCGTGCATACCTAGACGCTCAAAGAAGAAAGCTTGAGGAATAATCTGCCACATAGTAAATTCATGGAAAGTAGACTACAATTTGTCAATGAGATTGGTTATGATAGCTACTGATATATAATACTACATGAAGAATGTTTAAAGATTGTCCGAGTCTGGGGGGCAGTCTAGGTGGCAGTCAGGGGGGCAGAAGTAGCTACTAGGGGGGCGCTCGCCCCCCTTGCCCCCCCTCTGGCGTCATCACTGTATTGTTATGTTTACTTTTTGAACTTAAGCACTTTCTGTACTTTTTGGTGGCATCTTTTACTTTCCCTTTCTGTATATATGTACATGTAAGGCGCACACAAATGATAGAAAAAATTTATTCGAGCAAAGCACATCTCTTTACAATGAATTAAAAAATGAAATCTTTAAGTTTAACGTCCCACGGTTATGCCGGTTAGGCTAAAGGAGACGTGATAATGAGAAATGAATGAAATGGTGGAATGAAGAAAGTGGGAGGAAACGGGAGAACCCCGAGAAAACCCACGAGCAAGGTGTTTGTCCACCACAAAGTCCACACGGCGCGAGCTGGGATCGAACCCGGGACCCCAAGCACCGGAGGTGAACGCTTTACCACTGAGCCACCGCGCCCCCTACAATGAATTAAGTAGAAACTTCATTAAATATGAGAGAAACTAGTTGCAATAAAATATCAATAAATAGATCAAGATATTTAGAATATTTGATGTATAATAAATATACATTATACACGATTAATGTAAAATAATCATTGAAATTAACAATAAAGCATAATTTAAAAAAGCATAATTAAACAACAAATAAAGCATAATGTGGGTTGCTCTAACAATTAAGTTGTATGAAGACGAGAAGAAAACGAAAGCTGATTCCTTAACGAATTTCGTTGATCTTCTTTGTGTCTACAAAAACGCATTCCTAGAAACCTACAAGCTAGGTATCATCTCTGTGATTATATCAGTTTCTAGTGCTACATGTGAAAGGTCATTCTCTTCTTTGAAAAGATTAAAGACATGTATACGCAAGTCAATGACTCATGATGGGTTGAAAAACTTAGTGTTACTTTATATTGAGAAGAAAATTGCTAAATCGTTAGATCTTTAACAAGTTGTGGGTATGTTTGCTGCTGCCCACACGAATAGAAAGACCCTCTTCAAGTAGAGGCATGAACCTATAAGTTATTTTCTTTACCTGTAAAAGTGTATTTGCTTCCACTTAAGTCAACCAGCTACACATATTTTAAACGCCATGATAAAATAACTATTTACTTATATTAGAAATCAATTGCATTAATGAATCCTAGTTGTTTGAGGTATTCTACTAAATTCTTATATTTTCACTGTTTTCCAAAGAGTAAAATCATGAACAATAAAGATGGAAACATTCACCTTGAATACACACACACACACACACACACACACACATATATATATATATATATATATATATATATATATATATATATATATATATATATATATATATATATATATATATATATATATATATATTGGAGATGTCCCCCTCAAAATCCTCTTGGGCCCTTCATTGCCCCCCCCCCTGAAAAAAACTCTAGCTACGCTACTGGACACTATGCACCAGAGATGAATTCTTTACCACTGAGCCACCGCGGCCCTGCTTGGGCTTGGTCGTCCATACCCAATCTCTCTTTTGGCGTTGCTTAAACAACTTCTAGTTTTGTTCTAAATCCAGACTCCATATTGGCGTAGATATTAAAATTACAGTCGATTGGTAAAATCAATCTTCCACATTTAAAAATTAAAGTACACACAAGTAGAAAAATAAGCATTTATCATAAAAACACTAGCCGCAAGTGTTCAAAATAGATTTATGGTTTCTATAAAATCAATTGAAAATTGTTATTTTTAATTAGGCAGCTAGTGAAAAACAGCAGCTTTCGACTCCAGCCGAGTTTAAACTCAACCTAAACTCAATTGACCAAAGTGAACTGACCCGACTGACCCGACCCGATAACCCGACCCGAGTGACCCGAGTGACCCGACTGACCCGACCCGACAACCCGACCCGACAACCCGATCCGAGTGACCCGACCCGACCCGAATAGCCCGACAACCCGATCCGAGCTGACCCGACAACCCGACCCGAGCTGACCCGACTGACCCGACCCGATAACCCGATCCGAGTTGACCTGACCCGACCCGACCCGTTTGAGAGCACTACTTTCAACTGTAATGGTACATTACACCTGCACTGATTCAAATAAGCAAAAGGAAAATAAACATATATCTGAACTGATTCGAGCTAATAGTAGGTCTAATTATTTTAGGACACATTGTTCGCAGCACAAAAGTCGCTAGATTTGTCAGTAAGTAGCCAAATCGTTATTCCAAAATCACGAAAAAAGTCGCTAATCGGAAAAATTATTTTTTGTTGCTATTCTGGAAGACAAATCTCCTATATTTAGTGACCTTTCCCCCCAAATTTTCAACACTGATAACTTTAAACATTTTCCACAAATACGTCATTTTCAGCAGTGCTGCGAACTTTAACAATGTTTATTATATCTCCAAAACGGTTTAAGATATTGAAGTGCTGTAAACGGCAAAATAATGTGTACATTCATTGCAAGTGACACAAATAACTAGATATGATACTTATCTCAGTATTTTTTCGAAATAAAACCTTTCAAAAAAATCCAAATTTTGAAGCCCTGCCAACTTCGTTCGTATTCATTCGAAACAAATGATACCATGACCATAGCATCCAACGCTAGGATGCTTTCGATGTGTGTCGTTTATTTCACCTCCGTTGTGCTCTATGTTTGATAGTAGTTTTAAAACTTTGGATGTTTGTGATATTATAAAATCCTTAGTTCGCAATATTTAATAACAAATGAGGTATTTTTATTTAAGTTTTCGTTTGACATGCTGATTTGAAATATGAAATAATCTGGCGTAAAGCCATTTGGAAAAACAACCTTATATTGGCTTAATGATAGTGTTTGTTAGATGTTTCTGTTTCTTACATGCAAAGATGTCCCCTTCCTTATAGTTGCTTCGTGCAAAGTTACGCTTTTCTCCCTTCTTTAGTTTCTCAGTTATCACGATTGGACATTAAAAATGATGCTTTCTTGGTTCTGTCATAGCTTTATTTACTTCTGAAAGGCGAATGTTTCAGTCATTTTCAACTGACATTACATGACGTAGAAGCATACTCGTACCATTAGATCAACAATAGAGCAAGTAGATGATAACATGAGAAGAAGAATGAAGAGGGAAAGTCTTGTAGTGTACGAGTAGACATCGTTCTATGAGCAATATGCCATCAAAACTATGAATTCGGTTATTTATTTTCTTATACGCCTATTGCAACAACTGTTTCTCAACGGCTCCTTGCTCTGTCCGTGTGAGTTACTAATAAGGGAAACAGCAATCTATGACGCCGTGGAGTGTTTAGTAGAAATTACTAATTACGAAACGAATATATGATGAGATAACCTCAGTGATTACAAAATGTGTGCAATTATGACAAACTGGAGTAAAGTAAATTATCTTTACAAAATGTACACTCATGTTCAAAATGATTATCGCATATCTATAAGTGTCTTCTTGTAAGAATATAATTTGATAATGATTTTGCAGGGTACTTTTTATACTGATACTATGAGTATAATCGGGAAATGCACACTTGTGGTAACTTTCATAGGAAAAGAATTATAAATAAGAAAATTAGAATGAGTAAAACAAAATGTTGCTAAATGGACAAGAAAGTTTTATTTTTGTTTTATTGTTCTTATTTACTGCTCTTTTGACATGAAGTTTGCCACATAGATGTCTTTGTTGATTATACATATACTAACATTATAAGAAATAGCGGGCGAATTCGTTATCAAATTATACACCTACAAAAATATATTTATAGACATGCGACAATAATTTAGGACGTGAGTGTACATATTGTCGTTGTGTCTTGAAAAAAACGCTATGTGACCATTTTCGTCGAAAATGTGTTATATACTGCAAAATAAAAAAAAATACGTGTTGCGTATCTCCTATATTCCTAGGTATGAGCAATCCCGGGGTGCGATTCCTGGTGGAGATTTTCGGTCGAAAAAGTGTAAAAGCTTTTTCAGTACAGCCATTCTGAGTGTCGTTTTTCCTGGGGTTTCCTCATTAAAACCAGGCAAATGCCGGGATGCTACCAAACATATAGACCCCACTCCGCTTCTTCTTTCCTCAATCCTTTCTTCTCCTCCCTTTCCTGGAATAGAATATTTCATCTCATACACAACAGATATGAACATTTGAGTGTTTGTCCATCTTGCGCTCATTTCTCCTGAATGGCTTCTGCAGTGCTGTATCTAATAAAAGGCATAATATCTTAAATAACTTTCCTTGTATCCTCGTCGCCAAAAGTGCCTTTACATCGCCGTGACGGGTATGTGACAGCGCAGTACTCTAAAGAAGGGATGGTTGCATAAGAATTTGTGATTAATTTTGAAGAGTTTTTATTTTGACTAGGAAAATAAAGTAGGTATAGGGAGTAAAGACACAGATTTGAAGCATCAGTGCACTGTCATCTCTGAAAAGATTCGTATTATTGCCTTATATGTTAAGTTAAACACCACAACATCTGTCACTGATAGCGTAGATCATCTTACTTTTTTAAAATTGCCTCTGTAGCCTATTTGTCCATACATTAATCTCGAGACATGTATAGAAGAAAGAGATACAACATCTGTAAGATTTATGTAATTCACTAAGGGACTATAGGAAACAACTAAGCTAATTACTGCTACTAGCGCTTTTTAATCTTCAGGGATTTACTACATGTTCGCAAAACATTATTCTAAGTCCTAAATCTGTGCGTGAATTATTTTATTCGCCTCACTGTAATTATTTTAGAATGGAAACTGATTACGCTGAACGTGATAATGTTTCTCGTAAAGCAAGGGCCGTAATAACTGTAAATAAGGTTCTCATTATTATATAAAACACATAAGTATTTATTCCGTGTATAGAACAATATAATACAGTAACTAAGCAACATCATAATCACTAACGCCCGCAGGATTTTTTTCAACGGGTGGAGGAGGAAGTCCGATATAGAATGTTTCGTTTTATTCCCTATATATATTAACGGTCATAACATTTATCATTGATAGCGTATATCGTCTTTCGCCACTGTAGCCTATTAGTCAGAACATTCATCTCCAGACATAATGTCGAGAGAATAGAAAGAAATAGACATGAACAGTGGTGTAACTAATTTTATTGCGCCCTGGATCGATCGATCATCGATTTACTCATACTCCCCCACGCCCTCTGCCACAGGTATTTCAGCTGATGCGTTATATATATGGTTCCATGTCAGAAGGGCCAAACAAAAGGTCAAAGACAGAAAGACCCGAGTCAAAAGGGCCCTGCGTCAAATGGGCCCGGGTCGAGATGGCCCCCTCGCTACAAAAGGGCCCGAGTCAAAAGATCTCCGCAACAAAAGGGCACGAGTAAAAAGACCCTGCGTCAAACGGGCTCAGGTCAAAAGGGCCCGAATCAAAACGCCCCTCATAAAAAAGACCCAGGTCGAAAGGTCTCCGCAACAAAAGTGCCAGAGTCAAAAGGCCCCGAATCAAAACGACCCTCATAAAAAAGCCCGAGTCAAAAGAGACTCCGCTACAAAAGAGCCAGAGTCAAACGACCCAGCGTCAAAAGGGACCGAGTCAAAAGTGGCCGAATCAAAACGCCCCTCATAAAAAGAGCCATAGTCAAAAGTAGCCCACGAGAAAAGGATCCGAGTCAAAGGCCCTGCGTCAAATGAGCTCGGGTCAAAGGGGCTCTGCCACAAAAGGGTCCGTGTGAAAACGACCCCACATCAAAAGGGCCCGGGTCAACAGGTCTCCACAACATAAGTCCCGAGTCAAAAGGGCCCGAATCAAAACGCCCGTCATAAAAAGGAGCAGAGTCAAAAGGGGCCTCGCTACGAAAGGGCCCGAGTCAAACGGCCGTAAGTCAAAAGGTCGCGGATTAAAAAGGACCTAGTCAAAAGGGGCCAAATCAAAATTCACCTCATAAAAAGAGCCCGGGTCAAAAGGGTTCCACGACAAAGTTACCTGAGTGAAAAGACCCTGCGTCAAACGGACCCGGGTCAAATAAAGCCGGAGTCAAACGGCCCCGCGTCTAAAGGGCCCGGGTCGAAAGGTCTCCTCAACAAAAGGGCCCGAGCCAGAAGGCCCGAATCAAAACGCCCCTCATCAAAAGGGCCATAGTCAAAAGAGTCTCACAACAAAAGACCCGAGTCAAAAGGACCTGCATTAAACGCGCCTACGTCGAAATGGGACCCGCTACAAAAGGGCCCGAGTGATATCGGCCCCACATCAAAAGGGACCTGTTCAAAAGGTCTCCACAACAAAAGGGCCCGAATCATAATGCCCCTCATAAAAAGGAGCCGAGTCCAAAGGGGTCCCCCTACTAAAGTGCCCGTGTCAAACGGCCGTGCGTCAAAAGGGTGCTGGTTTAAAGGGCTGGAGTCAAAAGGGGCCGACTCAAAACGCCCTTCATAAAAAGAACCCAAGTCAAAAGTGTTCCACGACAAAGGGACCCGAGTCAAAAGGCCCTGCGTCAAATGAACCCGGGTCAAATAAAGCCGTAGTCAAACGGGCCCGCGTCGAAATGGCCCGGGTCGAAATATTTCCTCAACAAACGGGCCCGAGACAGAAGGCCCGAATCAAAACGCCCCTCATCAAAAGGGCCCGGGTCGGAATGTCTCCGCAACAAAAGGCCTGAGAATCGTTTGTTAACACAACGCAAAAATTTGAGATTTAGATAGCGATAATAAACATAACAATTATAATGATGTCTGCAGAATTTTTGTGTATACTGGTACGGAATGACAACCAACGTCAGTAACAGAGGCGACTCTTGAGGGAAGTGACATTGGTAAAAATTAACATTTTACGAACGCAATCCACAAGAAGTTAACTGCACAAATGTATGATGGAATTTCATTTACGGTGGAAAACATTAACGGTCTCAAAACAAAAGATCAAACAAAACTAGTGATGAGCGCAAGAGTCTTGGTCTTGCAGTTTTTGCAAGAGTCTTGCATGCAAGACCAAGACCAGGAATCCCGATGCAAGACCAAGACCAAGACCAAGGGGTGCAAGACCAAGACCCAGACCACACCTGCAAGACCAAGACCCAGACCACACCTGCAAGACCAAGACCAAGACCAAGACTCTTGCGCAAGAGTCTTGCACAAGTACCGTTTCGGTGGGTTTTCTCGGTAGAGACCTCCATGTGCCGGGCCTTGCCGAGACCCGAAGCCCGGCCCTGCCCGCGGGCCGGGCTTGGCGGTCCGACACTGATTTCTTTTCTGGTCGGGCCGGGCTGGGGCCGATTAATTGCAATTCTTTAACCCTTGAGAAGTCGCGCTGAAAAAGTAACGCGAGTAGTCGCGCGCTGTCAAATGGACCGAACGAAGATAATGTGTTGCAAAAATCGTTTTAAACAGTTTTCTTGTATTAGAAACGTAATTTTGTATATTTTCTGATTAAGAGGGAATAACATTTTTATTATTATAATAAGTTTTACAGTACTAACTATGAGAGAAACCTACAACTAGACATGTTATTTTTTTATTTCTCATTTGGAATAAAATGTTTTTGTCGTTACATATTTCTTTAGATAGATAGCTACGCACTGGTTTTATTGAAAATTCTAAACCTGATGATGATCTTTTGTTTTTGTCAACTTTGGTTCGTCTAAAATTAGAAATGCAATAGTAAATTAGTTAAAAATATACTATATAAACATAACAGTAAAACAAAGCTTCACAGCGCATTTTACATTGAATTAGAGCTCAGTCGTAGCTAAGCGGTTAGCATACACGCCTTTGGCGTGGGACTGCCGGCTCGATTCCCGGTGGAACCTCATGTGGTTCGGATCCTTCTTTAAGCAGTAGGTCCACGTCTTGCATAGCCTTGATGCTGAAAAGGGCGCTAAATTGAAATCAAATCAAATTTACATTGAATTATTTTAAGGTCCTGTTATTTTGAATCTTCACCTATACAGCACTACATTGAATTATTTTAGGTTATCTTCAAATTTACACTGTTCTACACTTCGTCGTCGCTTATTTCGTCCCCTCTTGCTCTGACTACATTCGGGGAATCGCTGATCAATTCTGGGTTTAAGGTCTTCAGATTCGCTCGCAGACTCCTCACTTGACCTTTCGTGTTCACTCATATATATATAAATATTTGTTATGATCTTCCTCAGACAAAGCTTCCACGAGATCATGTCGGCTGATTTATCCAAATAGTCAATCCCTAACATTTCCCTCCGTTGTTTTAAGCTGTTCAGTTCTAATTTTCTCTTTTCTCATACTTGGTATCAGTTTGTTAACTCTGTCGACCTCTCTTCCGTCCATTAAAATAATATTTATGTTTATAAAGCTTAAAACATCTCCAAAGCAAAGGTCACGTGCAGAGCGAAACACTGAGTAAAAACATTACACGGTTAGTCGCGCGCGGTGGAAAGCACCGCAGAATCACTAAACAATCACTAGTACTTAAACTAAACAACGGATAACGGAGTGATTGAGCAGGAATGTTTGGGAAGGTGAGGGGCAAGATTAGCTAGACGGAGAAGTCTGTCGGACAAACAGAATAGACACACGATCGAAAATAATTTCCCTGTGGTGCTTTTGACCGCGGCGCGACTACTCGAGGGTTAATAATTATTGACATTCGTTAAACGATAAAAATGAAACTTCAAAAATTTATCGGGCCCGGGCCGGGCTTGGGCCAAGAATTTTAAAAAACTTATAGGGCCGGGCCGGGCTCGGGCCGAAAATCTCCAAAACGTTTCGGGTCCGGGCTGGGCCGCGCCTACGTACATTAGGGCTGGATTGGGCTCGGGCCGAAAACTTCGGCCCGTGCAGGTCTCTATTTCTCGGTGTTTTGATGTTCCCTCCTACTTTCTTCAATCCACTATTTCATTCATTTCTCATGAATACCGTCTCCCTTAGCCCCCATGCATAATCGTGGGACGTTAAACTAGATATTTCGTTTCGTTTTAAAACATATTAGTGGTGCTTTTCTTCCAAAACTAAAGTGAAATGTAGTATTGAACATTGGTGATACCGTACACCATAGGTGTCGACTACATGGGTATGGCCTTGGCTCCCAGACTCAAGCATCCGTTGGGAATTTTTAATGTGTGCTCATAAAATTAATATCGAAATAACATTTTCATGACATTGAAAAAACTTAATACATGTAACCGCAAGTTTGATTTCATGGGCGGATGCTTATACGTTGAATAATTGTTTATCAATATAACTTTTAGCATCCTTAGGTATACGACACATCGAGGGTTGAGCGATATAACATTATCCTACAACAATAAATCTATGCCATAAAATTGAAAGTGACTATTTTTGTGACTCCTAATCTCTTGAACCACCCAACCGATCTCGATCAAATTTTCAACACAGATGGAGTTTGAGCCTGGGAGTGTTTTCATCATTTCACTTTGACGGTAAGCTTAGGAGAGGGGAGAAGGGGGAGTTATATAATAATAAATAAAACTTAACAACTTCAACCAAACGAGTAATCTCGATCAAATTTTTAACATAGATGAGGTTCAAGCCTGGAATGTTATATGTCAGTTCACTTTGATGGTAGAACCTAGGGGGAGAAGAGCGAAAGGGTATATATATATATATATATATATATATATATATATATATATATATATATATATATATATATATATAACTTAATAACTCTTGAACCACCTGACCGAACTCGATCTTATTTTAAGATAGATGAGGATCGGGCCTGAGATTGTTTCTGTCATATCACTTTGATCTTGAAGTTTAAAGGAGACGGAGAGGAAAGATATTTAAAAATGATGGAAAATGACCGACATTGAAATGGAATCTATAGTTTTGGGGACCGCTAAGGTAAACAATGATACTTTCGATGCTGTTTAAATCAAAATTCAGCCCCGTAGCTTGGCGGAGGGGAGGGGAGATATATAAAAATGATCGAAAATGGCGAATATTAGTGTCGAATCCATAGTTTTCGAGGTCGCTGAGTTGAATACTGAGACTTCCTATACCATTTACGACCAAATTCAGCCTCGTAATTTGGGGAAGAGGGAGATGCATAATAATGATTAAAAATGACCAAATATTAGTGCCGAATCCATAGTTTCGTGGTCTCTGACACGGACAGTGACACTTGTGATGCCGTTTAAATCCAAATTCAGCCCGGCAACTTGGGGAGGAGGAAGAGAGGGAAACATAAAAATAATCGAAGATGACCGATATTAGAGAGCGCTTTACTAATAGTAAAAAAGTGATTGACTAACGATATATATATATATATATATATATATATATATATTATTATTATTATTATTATTTTAGTTTAACCCAACAAAGTAGATACTTGATGCTAGTAATCCATATTCACAAGTGAGACTTCAAATAACTTGGAGTTTGATGCCCTTATTTTGTATTTCTAATACAGGTCAACAGTATTTATATAAATTGAGTCTACACAAAAGACATAGACAGTTGAGTCGTTTTCAGTTTTCCCTCAAATTATTCTAAAATATTAAGAGGTTTGATTATAATAATTATTATTTTAATTTTCTTTCCCTTTTTTTTTTTTTGTCAATATTGCTAAACATATCATCATCATAATAGCTATTCTGCTATTATTGGCAGGTTATTTGCTTCAACAGACAAGGTTTGACGTTCGGTGGTCCTCAGCTGGTCTCTTCGTCTTGACGTGGCAATTTTCTGTTTCAATACCTTCCTTCAACTAGTCTGCTTCGCTCCCTCCCTCTTTTTCCTTCCACAATACTCTCTAGCACGTCCCTTGTAATACAGTTCCTCGTCAGCCAATATCCTAAACAGTTCCCTTTCCCCCTCTTAACAATATCTAAAATTCTTCTTTTTTTCTCCTACTGCTAATATTTCTAACACATTCGTTTTCGTTCAACACGGTTAATTCTCTCCTTTTTTCTCCATGCCCATGTTTGGAAAGTCTGCAATTTTTTCATCGCTTTTGCGTAATGTGAATGTCTCTGCCCCATAGAGTACATATTGGAATCAGTAAAACAAAAATTCAATATTTAATTGGAAGTTTGTTTAATACAAGAATTAGCTAATCGTGGTTGGAAAGAAAAATCTGACGCCTTTAGAGTGTAAAAATAATTTTGCAATTCATGGTATTTCAATAATCTGTGCCGTCTGATTTTCTTTCTTGCGAAACAGGGGTAGCCTCCTCAGTTTGGGAACCAGTGGAATGTTGGATCTGTTAAAAAAAAAATATATAAACAGATTACGAAACCCTGTGATTTAGGCATATCTTATAAGTAGTGAAGCATGGGCACCCATTAAAAAAAATAAAGGTCATATGTTGTACGCTATCATACTTACACGACGTTAAATTATATTACATTTAGAAACATACATTGTATTTCCGTTACTACTGGTGCTTTGTAGAGTTTATTATCGCTTATATCCATAGTAAAATTTACCTATGAAAAGCTTGAGATTTCTTAAATGCAAGACTTGCAAGACTCTTGCATGCAAGACCAAGACCAAGACCAAGGGTTCCAGTGCAAGACCAAGACCAAGACTCGATATGCAAGACCAAGACCAAGGCTCGATGTGCAAGACCAAGACCAAGACCTTGCGTTGAGTTGAGTTGATTTTAGTTTAGCGTCCCTTTCAGCAGCGAGGCTATATGAGACGTGGACCTACTGATTAACGTGGAATCCGAACCACATGAGCTCCCGCCGGGAATCGAACCCGGGTCTCCCACGCCAAAGGCGCGTACGCTAACCGCTTAGCCACGGAGGAGCTCAGACCAAGACCTTGCATTTGCTCATCACTAAACAAAACACATCAATCACTTTTTGTTCATTGTTATGCATATTGTGATTATTATTATTATTATTATTATTATTATTATTATTATATTACTTTTATTATTATTACCATTTTTATTAATAATAATATGCAAGGTCAGTGGTAGCCCATGCCTTCAAACCAGTATACGCCACTGTTTGAAACTATGAACTCTACATTAACATAGGTCGTCTTTCGATCATTTTATGTTCGAAGGTGTGCAAAGGTGTCTTACCCCTTCCCCCAAAGCATGAAAAGCAAACACAGCCAGGGGCAGAGAGAGAGAGACACACAGAACACACAGCTCGCTGTGTGTAGCTGCAAGAGACCTATGGGTAACTATAGTTGCCCTGGTGTTGAGTAGGTATCAAGGTCAGTTCCTGCAGTTGAACACGAAGTTGACTGTTAGAAAACAGAAGCATATAACTAGTCTCATCTGTTTACTTTTCACGAATATTTTGCACCTTCATGTGTACAGGTCACGTCTGGCGTACATTTAAAAGGCATACTGTGTCAAGTATATATTCCCAAAAAGATATGAGTACTCAAAAGGCAAAAACCTGTAGTTACTTTTGTTTTTCCTTTTTCTATTAGCCAGTGGAAGCGTTGTTTCAACATCCTTCTTGTAGCTTGCTTAGCATTCGGCTTTTTAGTTGAGCTTTCGGTTATGAATACTAGGGATGGCCACATTCTTTCGAAAAATGAATTTTTCAAAAACGAAATTTTTTTCGAAAATACGAAATTTTTTTCGAGAAACGAAAAACGATTTTTTTCGAAAAAACGAAAACGAAATTTTTCCGAAAGCCGGAAAACGAAAACTACCGAGAAACGGAAAACGGATAATTTTTGTAAAACAAACTGAGTTTATTTCATTTGTTAGTAGTTCCAAACTATAGTATACTATGCATACATATAGGAAGTCTTATAGAAGGGCTATGTTCATCTGTCTGCCTATCCATCCGTTCGTCTGTCAGCTGGTATCAGAGCAAGAGCGGCAAGAAATAGCGAGAAGCATACATGTAAGTTTGCAACACGAATAGATTCATCTAATGCATTTGACTTTTATTTAATAATCCAGAAGTGGTAGAGATCTATCGCTTTCTGCTACATTGTTGATCAACACAGAACACAAACGGTAACATATAGAAAGACGCGATTTTCCAGAACCAATTCAGTGTCCCAAGAATATATTCAATGTTCGCCCTTATTACACTTGCAGCTTAAGCTATGCATAAGTGTCGAAAGTCTTGAGAATGGCTTTGTCCGTCTGTCTGTCGAGAGGTGTCAGAGCAAAACAGTAACAAATATTGAGAAGTCGTTTCTTGCGGTCGATTTAGAGCCTCTAAAATAGGTTCGATCTCCTAAATTAACCCTCCATTTAAAACCGTAAGTGGTTCTAATACCATTTTTGGTTTCAATTTGTATCGCTATAGAACGAAAATCGTAATAGATAGCGAGAAGCGATTTGTTGCAAACAATTTAGCGTCTTAGACAACATACAACTATCCACAACATTTAATCAAAACCAGAAATTGTTTATATTTACTATTATTTCCGGTTTTAATACTGGATTACGAGATATCGAGATGTAGATTTTGGCAATCGATTCAACTACCTAGAAATAGCTGTATCTTTTCCATTAATCCTCTATTCAGATCGGAAGTTGTTTAAAATAATCATTTTCGGTTTAACATTGATCGATATAGAACAAAAATAGTAATAGATAGCCACAAGTGTTTTTTTTTTTTTTAATCTATACAGCGTCTCAAGAGTATATAAGCTATATATCATCTCAACGCACAATACTATCGAAATTGAAAGTGGCTGAATTTACTAGTATATTCAATAGGGATTCAATACGGATTTTTATAAAGCAAAAGATTGAAGAAATAGTGATGCGGTTTTTTGCGATTGACTAAGCGTTCTAAGAATAGGCTCTACCTTCTCCCTTGATCTCTATTCACACCAGAAGTGGTTCAAATTAACGATTACAAGTTTCAACATTAATCGCCACAGAACAAAATTGGTAATAGATAGCGACAAGTGGTTCATCTACAATCGATTCAGGTTCTCAAGAGGAAATACAATTACAATCCACAACACTCCACAAAGGCAGAAATGGTTGAAGGTTATTACTATTTTTGATTTTATAGGTAATACTAATTTCCATAGAGCAAAATCGGTCAGAGATATCGAGATGCATTTTTTATAAAAAATTAATCCAGCATCCCAAGAATAGATTCCACCTTCTTCGTTAACACTTTATTTGAACCGAAAGTGTTCAAATTAACCATTTCCGGTGTTAACACTTGTCGCGATAAAACAAAATTGTAATAGATAGCGACAAGCAATTTTCTGGAATCAATTCAGGGTTTTAAGAGAACATATCTTCATAACCTGCACCACTCTTCTGAAACGGAAATGCTTGATATTTACTACTACTTTCGGTTCCAATACTTATATGCATAGAACAATAACTATAAAAGATATCGAGAAGTTTTCTGAAATCGATTCAGCGTCCTAAAAATAGATTCCGTCTCCTCCCTTAACCCTTTATTCAAGCCGGAAGTGGTTCAAATTAGCCATTCCTGCTTTCAATCTTTATCGCCATAGAAAAAAATGATAAGTGATAGCTAATAATGGCTTTTTGATATGGATTCAGTATCCGAGGAACAGATTCTAGCTTTGATTTTATTAATCTATTCCAACCAAGAGTTTTAGTTGTGCTACTTGTTGTACTGAAGTTTTGAATATTCAATTCGCATGGATTGCAAGTCTGCCTCAGTTTTACACTGTGAAACGAAACTCATTTGTTTCTCTACAAAAACAGGAAAAATGTATCACAATCAGGGGGGATCCAGGGGTCGATCGCCCCCCAGAAGAGAACACTCCTATTTTATATATAAATAAAACCCATCCCAGAGTTGGAGCTCGTAAAAATAGCTCTAAGTAGCAGTATTACAACCCCCCCCCCAGAAGTCCGTCCTGGATCCGCCCCTGATCACAACTCCCGGTTTCAGTATTGATCATCATAGAGCAAGCGAGAAGCATGAATTCAGTACCTTCGCAATAGACTATCTCCAAGTTTTATCCTGTGGTAGAAATTTACTACCACTCCTAATTTCAATAGTGATCACCATAGAGCAAAACTAATAAGAGATAATGAGATATGTTTATATATATGAATCCAGGATTCGAAGATTGTCATATCGATCGCTATCCCTCTATGTAAACCGGAAATAGTGAGAAACTACCATTTCCGATTTCATAGTAAAGAAAAGGCGATAGCCGGAAGCAGTTTTTGATATGGATTCTGTGCCACAATGTTAGTTTCCATCTCTAAGTTTAATGCAACCGAAAGTGATAAATACTTACTATATCTCTGGTTACAATCCTTTTTTCTCATAGAACGAGAGAAGTACTAGGAAGCGACAAACGTTTCTTTTCAATATATAATTTTATAATTCCAAGAAAAGATTTCAAGCCCTGCAACTGGTCTAGTGGCTAGCGCGTATTACTTTGATGCACAGGGTCCCGAGTGAGAAAACATTGAACGTGTTATGGTGGTTCGGATTCCACTTTATAATGTAGGTCCACGTCTTGTATAGTCTTGCTCGATTCTGAAAAGGGACGCTGAACTTCAACAAACAACCAAATAAAAAATATTTCATCTTAGTAGTATTCTTCTACTGAAGTTAGTAGCAGTAAAAACTAATACGAAAACGAAGACCCACCTATTTAAAATTTGAATTCTCGTTTGATGAGATTATTATAGTCAGATACTTAGTTCTTTGTCTTACCGTATATAAAACATCTTTAGAACAAATAAACCATTCAATAGTATTTTGTTAGTATTAAATTGCCTATTTTTGAAAGCAATCAAATTGTTTTCGATACTGACTTAATTAGTTATAGAAAATAAGAGAAATGAATGGGGGATCTTAGTGAGAAGTCTTTAGTATCAGTATATATAATCACTTCATGTTTCATATTTTGTTAAAATCAATTGTTAAAAGTCAATTTATTACAGAGTTGTCTGATACTATCACGATCAGTTTATACAGCATCCTTCTATTTGGTAATTTGTTAGTCTTTTTTTAGATTATAAAATATAATGTCGGGCTAATTGCTGTATCGCCGGACTAATTTTAGGAAATTTACCGGGTCAATTGGAGAATTTATTTAAGTTTATGAGGAAGAGTGATTGAAAGTCAGGTAAGGGGAATAGTAAAAACTCAGATAGTGATTGTATTTGATGGTTGTTTTTGATGTTGTAAGCGGCACTGTATGTGGAGACAGATGGACTATTTCGCGGAGAGGTACACTTGTTTTACTATACGGATCCATAGATTGTAAAATGTATAGATAAATTTGAGCAAATCTTTAATTTGCCCATTTCATGTCGAGAACAGAAACCAACAAACCCCTGTGGGGCTTCTAATCCGTTCCTACTACTATCACTACCCCTACTACTACTACTGCTACTCCTACTTATACTATGGATCCGTATAGTAAAACTGCGCACCTAATAACATAATCTAACGTAATTTAATGTAATCCAACCAAATATAACCGAATGCAATATATTTTGTTCCATTTTTTCGATTTTCAAATTGATCCGGCGATTCAGCAGTAATGCCATATTGTCGATAACACATTAATAATCACTAGTAAATAATTATTTTTTAATATTCTGTAAAATATAAATTTTACACTGTTCACCTTTGTGAATTATTATTTCTAATTTATATCCCTCAAGAACCGAGAACCAAGGGTCTGTGGATCACAATATGTCATGCTGAGCTCGCACACGTACTAGACTTGTTAAAGTCTATGACCATATCAACTTTGGCCAATATCGGATGAGATTAACGCGTTTTAATGAAATTTATTCATTTAACTAAGTTCAAGTCCAAATTTTCTGAACAGTATTTTGAGAAAAAAATACTGCTACAGGCTAGTCAGAGCATCAATGCAACTCTGTACTGTCAGCAGTTGAGCCGTGTTCAAAAAAAAAAAAAAAAAAAAAGACTCTGGAGCCAGCACTTCTGAATCGCAAAGGGGTCCTCCTCTTACAGGACAAAGCTAAGCCCCACGCGGCTAGGATAACCCGGGACACCATTCTACACTTTGGATGAGAAACACTATTGCATCCGCCATACTCCCCGGACATTGCACCGTCCGATTACTACCTGTTCCATTCCTTGGACAATCAGCTTAGAGGACACCAGTTGAAATCCCTAGTAGAGGTGCAAAATGCACTTGATACCTTTTTCGATTCACGGCCCACCAAGTTCTACCGCGATGGAATACATGGCCTTCCAAAACGTTGGCAGAAGGAGACTATTTTTGATCTTCCAGGTATGTCTTGATTAAATATCGATGTTTGAAGGTGTTGGGTGAAAAAGCGACAGATCTTTCTTGGTTACCTTTATAGTTACTAAGCTCGTCAAAATCTACCACCTTACCAAGTTTGGTAAAAATTGGATGAGTTCCATCTTTCGCGCTTTAATGAAATTTCTTGATTTCACTGATTCCAAACCTAACATTGATAGCTAATAACTCAGGAACAAAAAGACTGCAGATCATAATATTTTATATGAGCTTCCATGCATACCAAGCTTGTCAATATTTACGATCCTACCAACTTTCGTCAAGATCATTTGAGTTTAATCAAATGCGACTTAGTGAAATTTCTTGATATCACTAACTTAAAACACAAATTTGATTAGCAATAACTCTGGAACCAAAGTCCCAAACACCATAATATTTAACATGTGTACTAAATACGTTGCAGTCCATAACCATACAAATTTTGGTCGTGATTGGATGAGTTTCGTCAATAGTAGCACTACACACTATCCTTTCATTAGATCGAGCTCATCCGTGGCTTAGCGGTTAGCGTACGTGCCTTTGGCGTGTTAGACCCGCGTTCGATTCCCGGCGGGAGCTCATGTGGTTCCGATTCCACGTTAATCAATGAAATGAAATGAAATCTTTTAGTTTTACGTCCCACGGTTTTGCCGGTTAGGCTAAAGGAGACGGTGATGATGAGAGATGAATGAAAATGGTGGAATGAAGAAAGTGGGAGGAAACGGGAGAACCCCGAGAAAACCCACGAGCACGGTGTTTGTCCACCACAAAGTTCACTTGGCGGGGGCTGGGATCGAACCCGTTACCCCAAGCACCAGAGGTGAACGTCCACGTTAATCAGTAGGTCCACGTCTCATATAGCCTCGCTGCTGAATGGGACGTTAAACTCAAAATCAATTCAACCTTTCATTAGATCCAAATCCAAAAAGCACGGTAGCTCAGTGTTAGAACGCTTACCTCTTGTGCATTTGATCCCAGACCAAGTAATTTCGTGGCAGACAACATCGTGTCCTTGTATTTTCCCGGGGTACTCCCATTTCCTCCCACATTATCATTCCACGAATTCCGAAAACTTTTCGAGAAACGAAAAATCATCAAAAAAAGCAAAACGAATTTTTCGAAAAAAGATATTTTCGAAAAAACGGAAAACAATTTTTTTCGAAAAATGAAAGACGAAAAAATTTCCGAAAAACGAAAACTTTTTTTTTTCGAAAAACGAACGAGAAAACGAGAAATGAAATTTCCGAAAATCGAAAAACAGATTTTTTAAAAAGACCATCCCTAATGAATACCACCGCGACAAGTCGTGGTTCTTATGATAGTGGCGTATTTTCGTCCGGAGAAATTATGGAAATAATAAATAATGTAGACTCCGATGCTTTTGAAACGGACGATGAATGTAGTTTGTACGAAGATTCTAGCATCAATTTATGTCACACATACCTCTTTTCATATAACATCGCTGTTGAACGGGACGTTAAACTCTAAATCAAAACTCAACACATACCTCTTTCTATTTAAAAATATTGTGTGGTATACAATATTCGGAATTCAAGATGGCTGCCATGATGTGCACTAAATCATTTAACGCAGTTTATACACCAATGCCAAATTGTAACATTTGCTTTTACTCCGTGTATGTGTCTCTTTGTTACAGCCCTGTCATAATACTTTCCCTATCTGATACATATGTAAAACATAGCACACCCTGTCTCAAACAGATGAAGTGTCAAAAATGAATTCACATTCTCATTTGTGAGAATATTCAAGTCTAAGTTGAAGTGTAAAATCATAACCTTTTACATTTAAAACAATATTGTGTGATATGCAATATGGCGGAATTCAAGATGCCTTCCATGGTGACCACACTCCAAATCAATGCAATTGACATGTCGTTATTATTGTTCTGTCCCAATACTTTTCAGTAACCCTATATACAGATCCACATGTCTTCTCACAGCAAAATTAAACTAATGTTTTCCACAGAATATTTTTCATACTAATATGTATTTTTATACTTTGATCCAGGAGTAGAAATGGAATTCTAGAAGTAAGGGAAAAGTCAGCAATAGATAAAGTTTGATTGAGCTATGTCACGAGAATACAAACTCAGAAAGACGGTAGTTAGGGGCGGACTGGCCAGGGCCCTTAGGTCGCAATCGCGGCCTAGGCCCTCTAAGAAAACAATGATGAAAGAATAAAGAAAGAAAGAGAAAGAAAAGCTAAAACAAAAGAGAGCTAAATAATTCGGTAGCTCAGTGTTATTATGCTACCAACACACACTCCTCTTCCACCCTTCCATCAATCAGTAAGTTATCTTTTTTAATAGGGTCCTTTCGTTACTAGATTTGTGGCTAAGTCCATCTTTCACTATGGTCTTTTATTATCAGAAACTGTGATTTAGTTTGTAATTGGGGCCTTGGGCCCTTCTTTCAATATATTGGACAGTTGGGTCCTTCTTTCATTACATTGAGAAGTTGGGGCCCTGCGCCCTTTATTCATTATATTGGGCAGTTGGGGCCCTTCTTTCATTTCATTGAGCAGTTGCGGTCCTAGGCATGTTTTTCATCATGTTGAGCTGTTGGGACCTGGGACCTTTTTTCATAATGTAGGGTAGTTGCATCCCTTTCAAGGTTGAAGACTGGTGCCTGGTTTGTAGCTGGGTTCATATTTAACCACAGGCTGATTGGTTCTTTATGGATGTTAATACACCTTGTAGGTCTATATTTGATAATTCAAAAATGGGAAAACAACGCATTTTTAAAAATTTATTTTCTATCAAAAAGTTTACAAAATAACAGGAGAAAACAGTGGAAGACGCCAAGAAAGCGGGCATTTCAACATAATGGTTGATTCTATCCAAGATGTTTCAGGGCTTAATCAGCTGGCTATAGTAATTCTCTGCGTTTATAAACGGTCAAGTATTTGAGCGACTGTTAGTAGTTGTCGTAAACTGCTTGGGCGTCTCTGGCGGGGAAACGATGGGGACGCGTCCCTCCAATATTTTGAAGTACAAAATATTCAATATTTTGTTCTAATTTAATTTATTTACTAACGGCAGAATAACATATAAATGATAATAATTATATTTATTTGTCATATAATATTCAGCCTGTGTAACAGAGTTCTTGATATGCCTCACGGGGTCCGTGAAGGTAAGCAGAAATGTAACAAATGGAATTAAAGATAATAAACAGGTTGGGCTAGATAGTACCATTTAAATAACTTTCTTTGATGTCCTCCCCAAATTGTATATGCCAGAGACGCCAGTGGTAAACAATGACACTACAAGACAAGTAACTTATAATGAAATCAGAAGAGTACTTTGTGACAAAAATGTTTTGATGCTTGTGATGATATTGTAAGTTGCTTTTTTGATGGAGCTGCTAACTTCAGTGGATGCTATTAAGGAGTTAAAGCATTACTGGAGAAGGATAATCCTGAAATCATTTACACCCAATGCATGGCTTATGCTCTTAATTTCGTTATGACAAATTCGACTGAGTAGATACCTGAAGCTGCAAATTTATTTGAAACCAGTGCCATGTTCTGTCTGAATACTACAAAAGAAAGGATGTTTGTAAGAAAATGATTGATGCAAGCCACGAGGGACATGACAGACTACGAAAAGTTCAACAAGTTGGTACAACACGGTGATGGAGCAGAAACAAGGCACTGAATGTAGTAGTGGACACTAATGAGTTTCGCTACGAAACATGAAACCAAGACGAGGATGACTGTCTATCATCAAGATTTCTTTCATTTTTATTGTTCCTCAGTGATGATGTACAGAACAGGGGTTTTAATGCGAAATGAAAATTTTAAGCTAAACTTTGCTGAATAAATGGACAGAATTTAATACTGTAATGAGGACTTCTGTGTTTCAGGACTTATTTACGGAAATGGAGCCTATTTCAAAATACCTGCAGTCTCACGGATTGGACTATCTTACTACCTGGAGATTTCTAGACAATTTGCAGCAGCAGCTTCAGAAGAAAATAGAGGCAAAAGATGTCTGTTTAATGCTTTACGAAAACACAAAAATATTTTGTGTGAAAATAAATCAACAGCTTGCGCAATCTGGTGTAGAGATAGCAATGGAAAAAAACTTTTTGCACTGAAGAATCTTAAAGAAAAAGAAAATGCCAGGAGAGCAGATGAACTGGAAAAGAACTTAAATATAAGTGAAAATGATTTATTCAGAATAAAAAAACTTCAACGAAAATTCTGAATACAGCTGTTACATGTGTCAGTGATAGATTTCTGCAAGAGCTTTCAGAGTTCTTCCGAAAAAAAAAACTAAATATAAAACAGGAGAAAATATAAAAAGGAGAAAATATCAGTTCTCTGTCGTGTATTTCACTGACACAAAACGTTCTCGTTTTTGATGATCCTGAAGAGAATGATGCCCCTGAATCCGTAGAAGATGATGATGATTATTCATCTGAGCATGCTATGGGAGATGGAACATCTTTGGACGGGATCCACGGTAAGAGTGATAATGATGCTGCAAACACCTTGTATAAAAATTGTTTGTCATGTGCAGGGAAAATTTTGTACCAATTTCTGTCAGTCTAGTTGCTTTAATAATTTATACATTGTATACAAACATGCGTTGTCTCTACCATGCACGCAAGTGACATGTGGAAGGTGCTTCTCAAAGTTAAAGTTAGAGTAAACAAATCTGAGAGCTAGTTTGTTTGAAGACATTTTGGACACATTTTTGCTAATGAATATGGAAAGAGACATGTTAAATTTAGTGTCTGTGAACGAAGTTATTCAGGAACTCCGCAATTCATAAGCTGAACTGCAAAGAATCTTCACTTTTTAAAATTATTAGTTGTTTCGTGGTTCAGCAGCGTTTATCATTTTCAGTAAAACTGTCGTGTTCATTCCACAGTCAAAAGTTATTATTAGTTGTTTAGTGTTACAATTTTTAGTAAGCTCCCCTGTTCATTCCATAGTAAAAGTTATTCGCTATTATTTTTTTAGTGTTTCAGCTACTATACAGAGTGTCTCAAAAGTCCCGTGACATACGGTAACTCTCTTATTATCAGAGTTACAACAAAATATAGGCGGGGAAACGGTCTCCAAATATGATGTTTTCAATCTAAAGTGAAAGAATTTTTAAAATCGGACAAGCCGTTTTGGCTGTACACTCTATATGCGCCCAATGTTACATGAAAATGCAACGTTACCATTTACCCGGACCCACAACATAAATGAATGAAGTTACTGTCTATTAAAAACATTATATTTGTAGGCGGTTTCCCCTCTTACATTTTGATGTAACTCTGATAACAACAGAGTTATCCATGTCAGGGGACTTTTTAGACACCCCGTGTGGCAATGCAATAATAATTATAAAATATTCTCTTGAAAGTTTGTTTCTGGAAATTCTGTGCTTGCTGTGACATTAAATTTTCAACGACCAATGATAAATTATAGCTTGCAAAAACTATCAAGTAACAACGAATTTACAACTGCACAACGCGATGGCTCATCGCAGATGTTCATTGTACGCAGTGGCGCAACCAGGATTTTATTTCGGGAGGGGCCAAGAATATCCAGTAGAGTAGTCTGCAAACGACGTGCTGCACCATTTGATGTGGACAAAATTGAAATTTTGAATTCTCCTCATTACAAGCAATTTAGTTATCCTTATTATTAACATGCTAAAAAACCTTAAAATGAAAATTCCATTCACAAATTCCCTATTATTAACGGTTACAAGTTTTAAAATTTGCGCTATAATAAATATTTTGAACATCTTTATTTTTGCATAAAATGACGCACTCTTTACTAACATTTATTACTCTAAGAAATTAATGTAGGGGTTTTCACTGGATATTTCTCCTTTGGTACAGTGCTTTGACTTAATTCAATATTCATTTATGCTTTGATCTATTTTGAAATTTCACCAAAATTTGTCTGCAACGCTGCTGTATAAGATAGATCAGGTTTGCTTCGGAGAGGGCATGGGCCCCCGAGTTCATAGCTCGTTGCGCCACTGATTGTACGTTATTTTAGAAATTGGTGTTATAGTCTGAGCTCCCTCCATAGTAACCGCAGCCTAGGCCCTAATACACCCAGTCCGCCCCTGACGGAAGTGCAAGCAAACTTTCATGGAGAACGATTTAAGCGATAGCGATTGTTCCAAAACAATCAACAAGCAAACAAAACTAATATTATCATTCAAATTTCCTATTTGTTATTAATAACCACAGATATATTTCCTTCATTTGCATAAACACTTCAACTTACTAAGGGGACTCAATCCTCTTTTGCATGATTGATCTCCACTCTTGCTTTGATCTCAAGCTTTTTACACGTGGAACCGTATTTACCGGGCCCTTTGGACGCGGGGTCTTTCTGACTTGTGCCTTTTTGACGCAGGGCCCTTTTGACTCGCACCCAGTTGACGCCTGGCCGTTTTGACCCGTGCCCTATTGTAATGGTGCTCCTTTTGATCAGAGCCCGTTTGACGAAGTTTCTTGTTGACTCTGGCCCTTTTGTCGCAGAACCCTTTGGACCCGGACCCTTTTGACGCAGCGTCCTTATAACTCGGCTCCTTTTGTTGCAGATCCTTTTTGACCCGGGCCCTTTTAACGCAGAGCCATTTTGTCGCGGAGACCTTTTTACCTAGGCCCTTTCGGCGCGGGGCTGTTTTGACTCGGGCATTTTGTACCGGGCCCCTTTTGACTCGGATTCGTTTGACGTAGGGCCCTTTTGACTCGGATCCTTTTGTCGTGGTACTCTTTTGACCCAGGCCCTTTTGATAGGGGGCCATTTGACTCGGGTCCTTTTGTAGCGGGGCTTTTTTTCACTCGGGCCCGTTCGACGCAGAGCCCTTGAGACTCGAGCCCCTTTGTACTGGGAACCTTTGACTCGGGCCCTATTGATGAGGGGTGTTTTGATTCGGGTCCATTTGACGCGAGGCATTCTGACTCGGGTCATTTTGTCGTGGGACCCTTTTGACACGGGCTCTTTAAATGAAGGGCGTGTTGATTCGGGTCTTTTTGACTCAAACCCTTTTATTGGGGAGAGGTTTTGACCCGGGCAATTTTGACTAGGGCCATTTTGACTCGGGCCCTCTTGTAGCGCGGCACCTTTTGACACGGGTTCATTTCAGGCAGGTCTCTTTTGACTCGGGCTCTTTTGTCGTGGGACCCTTTTGACGCGGCCCTTTTGATTCTTGCCCTTTTGACTCCTACCCTTTTCTTGCGGAGAAGTTTGACCCAAGCCCTTTTTTCGCGGGTCCGTTTTGACTCGTGCCCTTTGTAGAGGGGCCACTTTTGACTTCTGCTCTTTTCTTGTGGAGACCTTTTGACCCGGGCCCATTTGACGTGGGAAGATTTGACTCGGGCTCTTTTGTAGCGGGACTCTTTTGATCCTGGCCATTTTCATGAGGGGCGTTTCGTTTCGGCCCTAATTGACTCGGGCCCTTTTGTTGCGGAGACCTTTTGAACCGGGCCTGTTTGACGCAGGTCGCTTGGGACTCAAGCCCTTTAGTCGTGGGACCCTTTTGACTCGGGTCCTTTTAGTGAAAGGCGTTTTGACTCGTGCCCATTTTTGCGGAGACCTTTTGAACCGGGCCCTTTTGACGCCGAGTCGTTTGACTCGGGCCATTTTGCAGCGATGCCCCTTTTTGACCCGGGGCCTTTTGACTCGGGTTATTGTGTCGTGGGTCACTTTTGATTCGGGCTCTTTTTATGAGGGCCGTTTTGATTCGGCCCCTTTTGACTCGGGCCCTTTTGTTGCGGAGGCCTATTAGCCCGGGCCGTTTGACTCGGGTTCTTTTGTAGCAGGGCTCTTTTTCAGTCAGGCTCGTTAGAGGCAAGTCCCTTTTTACTCGGGCCCCTTTGTCATGGACCCTTTTGATGAGGGTCGTTTTGATTCGGGCAATTTTGACTCCTGCCCTTTTGTTGCGGAAACCTTTTGACTCGAGCACTTTTGTTGCGGAGACGTTTCGATCTGGGTCCTTTTCACATGGGCCATTTTGACTCGGGCCCCTTTGTAGCGGGGCCTCTTTCAACCTGGGTCCGTTTGAAGCAGGGCCGTTTTGACTCGGGTCCTTTTGTTGCGGGCCATATTGACTCTGGCCTTTTGGTCTTTTCCATTTTGTCAGGCCCTTTTGACATGGAACCGTATATATAACGTAGCAGCTGAAATACCTGGGGCAGGGGGCCTGGGGGAGTATGAGTAAATCGAAGGTAGATCGATCCAGGGCGCAGTAAAATTAATCACATCACTGTTCATATCAATTTATTTTTTCTTTCGACATATCTGGAGATCAGTGTTCTGACTAATAGCCTACAGCGGCGAAAGACGATATACGTTATCAGTGTTATGACTGTTAACGTAATATATATAGGGAATAAAACGAAAACTCTATATCGGCCCCCCCCCCGTTAGAAAAAATCCTGCGGGCGTTAGTGATTATGATGTTGCTTAGTTACTGTATTATATTATTCTATACACGGAATAAATACTTATGTGTTTTATATGATAATAAGAACCTGATCTACATTTATTACGGCCCTTGCTTTACGACAACGAAACATACTCATGTTCAGCGTAATCAGTTTCCATTCACAAATAATTACAGTGAGGCGAATGAAATAATTCATGCCCGAACATGTCGTAGTAAATTCCTGAAGAGTGAAAAGCGCTAGTAGCAGTTGTTAGCAGTTTTTAACTTAACATATAAGACAATAATTTGGAAAACTGAGAATACAAATCTTTTCAGAGATGACAGTGCACTGATGCTTTAAATCTATGCCCTTACTTTCTATACCTACATTATTTCCCTAGTCAAAATAAAAACTCTTCAAAATTAATCAAAATTTCTTATGCAACCATCCCTTCCTTAGAGTACTGCGGTGTCACATACCCGTCGCGGCGATGTAAAGGCACTTTTGGCGACGAGGATACATTATTTTAGTATTATTTCGTTTGATAGAGCAACTACAAGAGCTTTTCCTGAAAACTAATGCTTTATATCAGCATGTGGATTCAAGGAAAAACACTCGCTCTTCCATATGTTAATAATAATAATAATAATAATAATAATAATAATAATAATAATAATAATAATAATAATAGATTCGAATACACTCTGATTCATGGATTACTTCTGGAAATTGTAGTAAGAGAAACGATGAAAGTATATGAACATTACAATAGTATATACCCAAACATAATAAACCTCGTACAGTCAGTAGAAAGAGAGAGAGGATACAGCATTGCTATAAGTGGTGATAGAAAAGAAAACTTTAAAAATAAATTTGATAGTAAATATGCAAATCAAGTCTCTCACACTACTGAAACATTAAAAACATTTAATTATGATTGTTTTAATTTGTTCATTAAATTTAATGAGAAGAAATTCTATATCTGCATAAATGAGATTTACATATAACAACATTGTAGTAAATGTGAAACGCAGGTGTTATGCTCTTGGCAAATACTGGGTAACTAATCAATAAGTCAAACAATTACGCAACTCTCTGGTGAAGTGCAAAAGCGCTATATCACAAGTATGTGTATATATGTGTGTTCGTAGGGGAATGAGTGTGTGTTTGTTGAGATAGGTTAATAGAAGAAACAAGAGGGGTAAAACTTGCATTTGTATTGTTTGGACAAGTCACTTTCATAATTTTAAGAGAGACTGCCGAATCACTGGAAGGTAGAATACAGATGGAACTGTCCATTGCAGGTTCATTCCACTGGCTATTTGAAAGAGTTTTACTAACTACGTAATTAGACTAGGAAGTTAACCGTTGTAATAAGAGCACTGAACCGGAATTATCAGGTTTCATTTTCTTCAACAAATATTACATTTCAGAAAAATCAAATTCAGCATTATCCATAAGATTAATAAAAAAAGCTGCACTTTGAGCGAATATCAATGCAATAAAAGAAGTTGCTATAAAAGAACCTTCAATTACGTCACATGGAAATTTACCAGAAGAATGATATACCTCTAAATTTCGTAATTAGACAAGACTTCATACCGTGTTATGATAAATCTATTGATCGGAGAGTTTGTTTAGGATGTGATTGCAGAAGGAACTTCATTCCGTCAGGATAAGACCAATGGAAGATACAAGCCTCAAGTAAAAGAACTACGATATTGAGAAATATTGTTGAAAAGTAAGACATTTAAAATAGTGTAAATCGAATGTAGCCTCAATGAAATGATTTTAAAAAAGATAAGAACATGTAAACAAGTTACAGAAAGGGCGCTCAAAATGTTTTGCACAGGGGCCATAACTCTGAAAACATTTGCGTTAGGACCATGAAATTTTGTGTGCATGTATTTGTGTACTTTGTGTACATATACATGCAAAGCCGTAGCTATGGGACAGAGCGGGACGGTCTCGCAAGGCGCTGTTAGCAAGAGGGCGCCGATCAAGAAAAAAGAATGAAAAAATGTTGAAAATGAGTAAATGACGCGGGGCCCCGAATAGGTATTGACGCCCTATTAGATCAATATTGTTGTTGGTTTACAAAGAATAGATTTTTAAAAATGTTTTTGCTCACTCCGCTCGTAACACAAACGTTTCAATAAATGTCACAAGTTTTTACTTATTACTTAATAAAATTATTATGTATGATTTATTAATGAAGATGTGATATAAAAGGTGCCGAGTAATGATTTATAGTGTATGCAGAAATGTTTTCAAAATCAGAAACGGTCGAAGTTTAAAATATGTGTTCGGCGTTTTGATGGTGGTGACTGCTTGGTTTAACACGGTTTTTTACTCTATTGGATTAATCACGACAGGGAGAATACCTCATATCCAAAGATAACATTGGCCAGAAAATCAACTTCCAATTCCTTCGAATTTCGAAGTTATTGTTGAAAATTCGAATATCAAAACTTATTCATATCTTGGAAATGACTTAAGTTATGAGGGTGAAACAGAATATGCATATACATGCATATACTTTGCTTGAAGGGTCTTACCGAAAACAAGAAACAATGTATTTCCTCCTTCAAGTGGTGAAAAATATAAGATGTTCACTCAAACATAAAGCAAAAATATTTGAATTCGAATATTCCTACGCGCTTTTCGCTAACTCATCATGAATAGCTCTACATGGCAACATAACATTCATAATCGTGCCCCTTCCAGAAACCGCATGAGAGCGCTAGTGCCAAATGGAACTGTCATTTAACTATTATTACGTTTTTGTTTACACTGCGTACTGTCAATTCGAATAGTGTTAGTGCTGCAATTCTAGAGCTGGAAAGGAAACAGCAAGTTTTGGATATGTGTGCATCTGTCATGACTTCTCCGGAAAAAAAAAAACCTATAAGTTTGGAGTAGCACTGTTCGCGAAAAGAGTTCATAACAATTGTAAAAGTTATTATGATAACGAAACTTCACAGTACTGTCGACCATTTGGTACTAATATTTCATGGAAGATACATTAGACACAGAAAAAGGTCGAATAATGAGTATGAAGGAAAATCCTACCTTGGGCAAAAAAAGTTGTCTCTATGTAAGCCATTTACTGATACGATATACTACGACTGGTTATTTTGTAGATATGCTGCGGCCATATACTGCAATCACAAATGACGCAGCAATAGTAATATGTGTCTTTCAAGATCAAAACGGGCTACCGATTCCCATACCACAAGGTGTTATTTATTGTTTGAATCGCGGCTATCGGGATACAACTTAATATTTGAAACAATGAGGATTTACAGTTTTAATGCGTACACTGAAAGGTAAGCACAGGCAATTGACTACACCTGAGGTGAACTTTTCCCCTGTGTTACAAGAATTCGCTGGGTTGTTAAGGCTGTTCATGGTAATCTTGGACAAAGTATCGTCTTCTTTGTCACCTATTGGATACCAAGTTGCTTCCTTAAATTGATTTATTATGAAGGACAGCTTCTTTTTCTTTTTCTCTTTTTATAACTTTTGGTAATCGTCTTAATTCTGACGATGACCTCGACGAGAAGTTCAACAAACGAAACGACAGCACATCGCAGAGAACACCTTAGGATTAGTAGTAGGAGAGCACGGTTGCGATAGGTGTACACGCTCTTTCGCAAAAGTCAGATCTGCGGACATCCTGAAGTTGCCGGAGTTGACAGAGAGAGACCTAAAAATTCCTTTTACAGGTTCCCATCAGTTGCCTCAAGCAGTTTCCTACTCGGCTGAAATGATGAACAAGAGCTTCCTTCGTGGCTAAGTGCTTAGCGTACGCGTGTTTGGTGTGGGAGACCCAGGTTCGATTCCCGGCTGGATCTCATGTGGTTCAGAGACGGAGATCCACGTCTCATATAGACTTGTTGCTGAAAGGGATGTTAAAATCAAAATCAACTCAACTCATAAAATGATGAACGAAGAAAACATTCACTTCCTGAAAGAAAATATTCTCATCACAAATTAAATTAAACCGTTAAATTCGAAATACGATCTCGGTATATTAGTAGGAAAACATACAGATATTATATTGATTTTGTTCCAAATACTATAGGGTATTCGAGCCTAAAGCGAATAATTGTGAATGGGCACATGGCGATCGAACAGTTTGATGTTTTTCATATGCCACTACAATAATTTTATAACGTTTCCAGTACTTGATACTTTGTTAAGATTGTTCGGGCTAAGAAATTTTAAGTAAATTGTGTGTTACCGGCCATGTTACTCTTAGTCACAGAAATGTACAGTGGGTCACAATAATTCTTGAGGTTTAAAATCTGTGAGATAGACAACCCAACTAATGCCACTATAACGTTTGTTCCGCTTCGTAGTAGCTACAGCAGCAGCATGAAGATGCCCCCACCTGTTAAAAGAACAAATCGTAAAGAGTGTTTTTGTGCAGGAGTGATGCGAAACGCTGGCTGCCGAAATTACAAAAGTGAGTCTTTGGATACTTATGCAACTACTAGCAAAAGTATCTCTCCCAGCCGGCAAAAGTGGGAGAGATACTTTGATACAGATACTTACACCCCATTTCATTACTTGGGGTTCAGATAATTTGCAGTTGTGAGAACTCCTGGGCAGATGCAACCCAACATACACCTAACTTTTCTGGGCACTGACAGCAGTTAGTAGCATTGAGTCAGGCCTTTATGCAGGGACAATTGTGAGCAAATGACGCACGAAACAGTCCTCCATTCTGACACGGGAGGGTCCCACAAGTTGACGCTAAAATCTGATTGACACGTAGCATATCTGATAAAGCATCATGAGAAATGAACATGAGCAAAATTTAAGGTGCTATGGACCAGAAGGATAGAGGCTACGGGAAATGAAATGAAATCTGTAAGTTTAACGTCCCACGGTTATGCCGGTTAGGCTAAAGGAGACGGTGATAACGAGAAATGAGTGAAATGGTGGAATGAAGAAAGTGGGAGGAAACGGGAGAACCCCGAGAAAACCCACGAGCACGATGTTTGTCCACCACAAAGTCCACACGGCGCGAGCTGGGATCGAACCAGGGACCCCAAGAATCGAAGGTGAACGCTCTACCACTGAGCCACCGCGCCCCCAGAAGCTGCGGGGATTCAAAATTTGAATATCCGAAGAATTATATCATGGAATTATGTAGGTTTAAAGTAAATATCTTGAAAACCGTTAAAGCAACCAAAACAGAAGTTGCCTAATATAATGATAACAAAATGCCCTATCGAAATCCATAAACAGTGTTGCCATAGGTGAAGCAGTGTTGCCAACTCAGCATAAAAATATTATATTCTAAATAGCACCATATATAAGTTTCCACAGATTTAAAATGCACTATTATCACTAAACGCAACAGTGAAATGTAGTGGTACAGTGTTGAACACTATTGGAGCTACATGTGCTGAAAATGTACAATGGAGAAGTCTGATATGTGGGAACAAAGGGTAATAAAGGAATGCATTAGAAAAAAGTGAGGATTTTGCAATATACTTCTGTAGCCCGATCAATAAGTACATAACTCACGAAAACAAAACCATATACGCGAGGAAAGAAACACGTGTTTTCTAACTCTCTAAACTGGTTCCCCAGGTTATTTTATCAATATTTTCTTGGTTTGTGTTTTTTTTATGTTAAGTGACTTATTCTTTTACTTCTTCTCCTACAAAGCATGTGATTGATTTTGTTTGTACACTATAATATTACCATATTCACATTGGAAATACAATTATTTTTTACTACCTCATTTCGTTTTTAGTCGGACCGGATAGCGGTGTAGTCTAGAAGGCTAAACAACCAACATATTAGGCATCGCGGGTTCCAATTCCACCTCGGGCATGTTTTTGTTGTACTTTCCACCTTACATTTCATTGTTATCTTTCTCTTTCATAGTGATTCGGATCCCACTTTGCACTCCTATATAGCTTCTAAGCTGACAGAGGACGTAAAAATGGCATCACTCAATTTCGTTTTTCAAATGCATCAGTACTTTGTGACACTCCTGACATTTTTCTATGTTATACTATCTGTGTTATGCATTTGAACTAAATTCATAGTATAAGACCCAAATCCTTTAGTACCATCTGTTTTCACATATCACACTTCTCCACTGTACATTTTAAGCACATGTAGCTCCAATACTATGCAACACTCTGCCATTACACTTCACTGTTATGTTAATGATAATAGTGCATTTTAAATCTGTGCACACTTGTATATGGTGGTATTTATAATAAAATATTTTTATTCTGAGTTGGCAACATTGCTTCACCTATGGCAACAATGTTTATGGATTTAAATAGGGCATTTTGTTATCATTATATTGGGCAACATTTTGTTTCGATTGTTTTAACGGTTTTCAAGATATTTACTTTAAACGTACATAATTCCATGATGTAATTCTTCAGATATTCAAATTTTGAATCCTCGTAGCTCCTATCCTTCTGGTCCATAGTTAAAGTTTGCTCATGTTCATTTCTCATAATGTTCTATCAGATGTGCTATGTGTCAATCAGATTTTAGCGACAACTTGTGGGACCCTCCCCTGTGAGATGAATCTGTATGGTTCATAGGGTATTGTCCAATGAACACCACATATTATTCTCAATATTGCTGTGTATGTAATGTATTATTTCGTTATATATTGTATATTGTATTGTAAGCAATTGCTGGGAAATTATAACGTTTATGTTTGATAAGTTGTGTGTTTGACATACTAACGATATGCCCTACGTATTCATCAATTGTTCACTGAACACATTACGTTGCCAGACAGTACGAATCAAGGTCGATGCGGCTGACGTCATCTTTCGTAGTTCACGTTTTTTATTGCGAGTGCTCTGAAGAAAGTTGTCTCGAGACTAGGACCGAGAAAAAACGAATAATTTCCATGTTATCTTACAAATTACATCTTACAAATCTTACAATATTACAAATTATAAAAATTTAATTTAATTACCCAATTCCAGTTAAAGGTATGAATGGATCATTTGGGGGAAGAACCTAGGAGTTAAGGCCGTGTTAGATCCCAAAAATTTTTATTGGGGGCTGGGTTATTCCCCGCGAAATGATCCATCTACACTTTTAATAGATTTGCAGGTAAGGCTACTGTTAAAAGTTTCAAAACTCAACGCAAAGTTTTGAGTTTGCTTAAAAAGATGTACCACATAATGTATCCTTATGTTATGCGATATGCAGATACGTATAGTTTAAAATAAGTAAACTTATTTAGATAATACCTCATTTCAGTTAATTATAAGATTAACAGGGTTTTCGTTCACAAACGAATATTGCCAGCAATTAAGCAGGTTGAATTTGTTACTGACAGACTTTCTTTAAGATGCAGTGGTGTGATATTATTCTAAATGTACATGCCCCAACAGAAGATAAGAATGATGATTAAAAATACGAAGAAGTGGAACGGATATTTGACCAACTCCCGCGATACCATATGAAAATTCTATTAGAGGATTTCAATGCGAAGGTAGGACGAGACGATGTTTTCCAACCGATTATAGGAAACGAAAGTCTGCATAAGGAAAATAATGACAACAGTGTTAGACTCGTGAACTTTGCAACATCAAAAAAACTAATCGTGAAGAGTACAAAATTCCCATATCGCAACGTTCATAAATACACTTGGACATCACCCGACAGAAAAACACATAATCAAATTGATCACGTTTTAGTACATAGAAGAAGGCAATCTAGCATAATTAATGTCCGGTCGTTTAGAGGGGCTGATTGTCACACTGATCACTAGCTGGTAGCAGCGATAACAAGCGAGAGATTATTGTTAAAAAAGGAAATATTCAATGTCCGAAAACGGAGAGGTTTAATTTAAAGAAATTAGAAGAGAGCCAGGCAAGAGAGGAATACCAGATTGAAGTTTCAAATACATTGTCGGCTTCAGAAAATTCGGAGTGCACTAGTGTTGAGGATACTTGGATTGAAATTAGAGATAACATTAAAATTTCAGCAAAATACCTAGGAACAAGCCATAGTTCGACTAGGAATGCATTAAACTAGCAGAGAAGAGAAAACAGGCAAAATTACGGTGGGTACAAAATCCGAATGAAATAACTACACAAAATTTTGTAGACATCAGGCGGGAAATTTCCAAAACTTTGAGAAAAAAGAAACGAGATTTTTGAAAGCTAAAATTAAGGAACTTGAAGATAATAGTGAAAATAAATACATTCGGTAAATGTATAATGGGATCAACAAATTTAAGAAAGGCTATCAACCTCCTGCTTATATATTAAAGAAAACTCACTGATACGGATAGCATCTTAAATAGATTCAAAGGTTTCTTTGACAATTTGGTGAACACGCAGCCAAAAACTAATGTACGTGGAGAAGGAGCTACACACCGCAGAACCGTTATTCCAGAACTCAACAGAATAGAAGTAGAAACCGCTATAAAGAAATAAAAGAAACACGAATCTCCAGGTGTAGACGAAATTCGGAGGCGAAAAATTATGGAACAAGATACACAAATTCATTCTCCTTATCTGGAACAAAAAGAATTGATACAAGAGTGGAAAGAATCAATCATTGTTTTAAATTCACAAAAAAGGTGACAAAACTGACTGCAATAATTATCGAGGCATTTCTTTTCTATCAATATCCTATAAAATCCTTTCAAATATTCTATTAGCAAGACTGATCCCATACGCAGATAAAATTATTGGAGATTATCAGTGCGTATTTAGATGAAATCGATTAACTATCGACCAAATATCTACCATTCGCCAAATACAGGAAAAAAGTGGGAATACAATACCCCGGTACATCAACTATTTATTGATTTTAAAAAGGCTTACGACTCGATTAGGAGAGAAACATTATACAACGTTCTTACAGAACTTGGAATACCGACAAAGCCAATTCGATTATTTAAGATATGTTTAAATTAATCCCAAAGTAAAGTTAGGGTAGGAAAATTTTGGCCACGAGCTTTCACGTAGAAAATGGCCTGAAACAAGGAGATGCGTTGTCAGCATTATTATTCAATTTTGTTCTGGAATACGCTATAAGGAAAATCAAAGATAGCAATCAGGGCCTATAGTTGAACGGTATTCACCAGGTTGCTATGGCATGGTCGCATGGTCGATTACTCTGATGAAGGAACATAGACTGAAAGTATTTGAGAACAAGATCCTGAGTCGAATATTCGGACCCAAGAGGTACGGGAATGTAGAATGGCGGAAACTTCATAACGAGGAACTACATAATTTATACGGTTTACCATATATTATTAGGGTCATCAAGTCTATGAGGCTTAAGTGGGCAGATCATGTAGCTAGAAGGGAAGAAAGTAGAAACGCTTTCAAAGTCTTGACTAAAAGACCAATCGGAAAACGACCATTAGGAATACCTAGGCCCAGATGGGAGAACAATATTAATATGTATCTCGCAGAAACACTGAGTAGAAACTGGATCCAGTTGGTTAAGGATAGAAGTGAGTGGAGAGCTTTTGTGAACGCGGCATTGAACATCCGGGTTTCAAAGGCCATAGAGTTAGTTAGTTATAAGATTAACTCATTCCCTCGTCTGTTATCTTCTCATCGGCTCCTCTGGTATAAGTAAATTTTTTCAAGTTTCTCTGTATAATTTAACGTGTGTATCATACAACAAGAAGCACTGTGTGTACAAGTATCCAAACACTAACTTTTGTCATTTCGTCAACCAGTATTTCGACCCACTCCTGCACAAAATCACTCTTTTTTATTTTTTTTTTATTTTTGGTTGGGTTGTCTATCTCACAGATTTTATACCTTAAGAATTATTGTGGCCCACTGTACATTGAACCACAAAAGTATCTCTCTCCTAAGTGCTCTGATTCCATTACTTGGGTCCAGGTCATTTGCAGTTGTCAGAACGTCTAGACAGATACAACCCAACTTACACGTAACTTTTCTCGGCACTGACAGCAATTGGTAGCCCCAATCCATGTGTTTATGCAGGTAAAATTGTAAAGTAAGTGACTAACGAATCAACTCTCGATTCTACGATGAATCTCTACGGTTGGGATCGTGTTTTCTAACGAACACTATATACTAATCTCAATATTCCTGTGTATGTAATGTATTATTTCTTTATATACTGTATGTTTAGAGAAATAAAAAATACTGACCACACATAAATCAGGAAATGCTAGAAAGTAGCTGAAAATATCAAATCTAGAATAACTACTGGAAATAAGTTTGCAAATAATTGCCTCCATTGAGAGAACTTCTCCAATCCTCTTTCCAATATCGTTTTCTTTCTGGAGGAGAGATCTTGCCTGTCACACTGAGTATGTATTGACATTGAAATTGAAACATTTGAAAAAGTTTCAACCTGGCAGGAATTCGAACCGGGTCCGCCGAATAGAAGTTCAATACGGTAACCCCTTACTACCGCGTCACTTCGTCTTTTATCTAAACTTTTAGCCAGTTAAAATCGTTGCATGCAAGACTATACAAAATATTAATGCACGTATAACGAGACGTTCCTTATGAGTGTCAACATGACTTACACGAGATTTCCTTCTTTAACTCAAAAACAAGTTATATAGGCCTTCGTCAATGAATAAAATATCACGATACGTTCTTCAAGATGAGGCTACCTCATCGTTTTTAACTGCTCCCGATTTCCATTACTACTATTCTTCCTCATACTAATTTCTAATTTCCAAAGAAGAAAAGCCGGCAGCATTTACACTGATACCAGGAGTTTCAGTGGTACTCTAGCCAGCTGTTTGAAGTTGATGTAAAATGTACAGAAAAATGTGGGCAAGAGAACAAAACCTAACGAACCCCTGCGGTGCTTCTAACCCGTTCCTACTACTACTACTACTACTACTACTACCTCTATTATTAATATTATTATTATTATTATTATTGTTATTACTATTATTACTATTATTATTATTATTATTATTACTTTTACTATGGATCCGTATAGTAAAACTGCAAGCTTACTTGGCGTTTGAACCCACGCCAAAACCCATTTTCATTACCAGCATGTTGCGTTAGCACGCTTGGCTACGATGGCCGAACTGCTTGGCCTTTACTTTCCACTATATGTAGGTCATGACTCTTGATGTCCTATCTGTATCGGCCAATAAAATCAGAGGATATCTGAAATTCTTGGGATCCGCGAAAATGTAAGCCGGAAAGTTATTTTCGCATTCTTTGAATTGCATCAACACGTGTAGAAAAAGAAAGTTCTATTTTTGTCTTCCTTAACTACTAGTTTATTGTTTTATCTTTGTATGAGAAATTTATGGTAGATTGGCAAATTATGAAACTCGCATAGCAGAGACACGGGTTCGAATCCCGTCGTGGCAATCATTTTTTCTTAATTGGAAGGTATTGTTTACGTAATTGATATTGTAATTCTGTTATTCGTTTATAATAATAATAATAATAATAATAATAATAATAATAATAATAATAATAATAATAATAATAATAATAATAATAATCATTATTATTATTATTATTATTATTATTATTACTGCAAAGTCAAGACTTTTCTATATAGTTTTTATTGTATGAATTTTCTGATTGGATTTCAAGTCTTTTTGTTGAATAATCAACACACTCCCTTGTAGGGGGTTTGGGGGAGGGAAATATTATCGAGTTGCTTTTTATTTGTTTACTTGCACGCTACACCAAGCCTGGATACTACATTTCACTTTTCTATATCTACAGGAAGTACCCTAAAGGTTTCGGTGATCATAAGAGAGTAAGTGAATAAGTGACGAGATCAATGAACTTTGTGTATTAACAACATTTATTAGGTTGTCGGAAAAGTCATGACGTATTTCGGTAAAATATGACAAATGATGATTTGTGCATATATTAGAGTTATTCAAATCACGCAATAGTTATGTCATGAATATGTTTGATGTTGAGTGTTTTATGTATTAATATTACTCTTTGTTTTGTTTGCTTTTACAGGTTTGACCAGAGATGGCGTGCATCAATGAAATATTGACTCACTCCCCAATGACCGACTACCTACCGTGACCCATTCTGATCCATGACCCACAATGAACCACCACCCAGCAGGACCCACTTTGACCCATGGCCCACAATGACCCACCAGGCACCGTGACCCACTCTGACCCACCATCCACTATTACCCATCCCGACCCACCACCCACTATGAACCACTGACCCACCAAAACCAATCGTCATCAACTCTGACACATGATCTACGGCCTCTTTACCGATTAATAAATTCAGGTCTTGAATAAAACCAGGTTGTGAAATTCTAACTAATCGGAATTTGAATTTCTACGGTCAATCACTCAATCACCGCTCTGTTAAGATAACGATGGATCTGACCTTTCTATAAATTGGTAAAATGTTTGTCATGGGCAAAATTAGGATGAATTTCAATTAAATTAAATGGTCTGGTTATTTCCTTGTTGAATTATCGATACTTTTCAGTGGGGAAACGGATGATATTTGAAAGTCCCAAATCAAGGTAAGTAGACCAACGTACAGAATATTAAATTACAAATTTTATGTCTATTTTTCTCACAACTTATGAGTTAATTGCCCTGTGCTCTAAGCGCTCCATATAATAAACAAGCTTCAGCAACTATTATAGTAGAAAGCGCATAGTAAGCATATATGGATATATGATGCGAAGCACTCTATTTTTTGTTGAGTTGAGTTGATTTTGAGTTTAACGTCCATTTCAGCAGCGAGGCTATATGAGACGTGGATCTACGGATTAATGTGGAATCCGAACCACATTAGCTCCCTCCCAGAATCGAACCCGGCTGTACTTTTTATTTTTCAATTTGTTTCTCAAGTAATATCGATCGTTTTCGATTATTTTTCAAACTAACCCACTATCAATTTATCATACCTAGGTATATAAAAAGTGTCACCCCTCCCCATAAAGGAGAATATTAAAAAATGTTAAGAGACATTCTGTTCATTTTCAATAAAGAGTTGATATACTTAATTTCAGCTCCGTACTTAAACGGTTTGTGAGATACTCATTTTTTCGCTAATATTCGGATCCCCACTATCACTTAGGATATTATTATAATGAAAGCAATATAATAACATCCCAGTTTGAATTAGGGCCTAAGTATATACCAAAAGCCATTTTATTTGACTGCAATATTGCCGTGATGATTAGGCACACATAGTTACATACAATTTTTAATACAATAATTTGTATAGTAAAGTGATTCAAAACAGTATTTTTTCCAGTAGTTAGCTCTTCTAAAAGTTCACAGGCTTTGTGTCTCGAAAGCCAATTAGTAGTATAAGTCATATTGGTATTATTACAATTACAAATATCAATATAGGAGTTCTTTTTTCACTTAGAGATACTCATCTCAAGTAAGTAAACAGAAACAAGTGGATAAGGGAAATGGAAGCCTTCAAAGCAAAACGTAGACAAATTCACCAGTGCTCAGAAGCATATTTTTAAATCACGCTTGACCCTACTCATAGGAATTAAAAACGCGGTTCTGGTTAGTTGGATTATCCGTTTCTCGCCGCTTAGCATAAATATAGCAGAAATCAAGTGTCTGTTAATGGCGCTCTTCCTAGCAGAGGGTACTAGCGCAATGAGCTAGTAATTATAATTGCTTTTGGTGTGAGTTCAAACCTGGCCCAAGGAAAGAGTTTAATTTCTATATTTTACTTTCTAATTTTTTAAAACACGTATTTCATTAAAATAAGATTAAAATAATACTCAAAAAAGTTATTTACTTACGTTACATGTGCAGTTTTCATATACGAATTCCATAGTAAAAGAAGAAGTAGTAGTAGTAGAAGAAGTAGTAGTAATAGTAGTAGTAATAGTAGAGTGGTAGTAGTAGTAGTAATACTAGTAGTAGTAGTAGTAGTAGTAGTAGTAGTAGTAGTAAGAGTAGTAGTAGAAACGGGTAAAAGCCCCGCAGGGCTCGTTTTGTTCCACTTTGACTGCCATGGTATAAATTTAACCTCAACTGCTTCAATTTTCATCTTCTTCAATACCAACAAAGTGAAGATTTTCTTCTATTACTACTATAATACACAATACATACACCAGAAGGTTTGGACAATCGGAAACTGCAACTAATCAGAAACATGTTTTTAGTTTCAATGGCTAGGGTCGAAGGTGAAAGAAATGTGCTGTTTAGAAGATGCTTTCTACAATGAAATGTGCAGAGTGGGTCGGTTGGTCGCAGTAAGTCATGTTGGGTGGTGGGTCGGAGTGGGTCACGGTGGTACTGGGTCGCAGTGGGTTATGGTGGGTGGTGGGTCGCAATGGGTCACGGTGGGTGATGGGTTGCAGTGGGTTACATGCTGCTGACCCACGACCTACTGGCCCGCTCAGAGAACTCGACCCACCTAACCCATAACTCACTCCATCTCTGAATTTGATAACACATAGATGATGGATGACCAAAACTTGCATGTTCACCATAGTTATTATTTTAGTTCAGACAAGGAAAGAACGCGTGAATAGTGTTTGTGATTTTTACTGTCCTCAATGTTTGTGTTTTTATCCCTGTTCTTAAAGAGTTACTGGAAACAGTAAAAGTGAGTAAAACGTGTAAAAATAGGAAACATAAGGTTATGAGTAAGGTTTGTTAAATTAATCAACATTTAAAAAATAATCCAGTGCCCTGAAACATCAGATTCCAATCAGTAGGAGTATCTGTGATGTCTTAGAGTAGTGGCTTAAGCGTTAGTTTTATAATGTTAGTGTCGTGGGTTCAATTCCGGCTGAGATTATTAAGGATTTTTTTTATAATTTGCAATATTGATACTTCTGATGTAAACTAACAAAAAATATTGAATTTCTCTGGGTCTCAACTCTGAGACGATTTCCTTCACAGGTGAGAAGCCAACAAGACAAAATTATGTCATACGTATCAACCTTGATTCATACTGTTTGGGAAGTAACGTGTTTGGACAAGAATTGAAGAATACATAAGGACTAAACACGTGCTTACTGTTGTACTATGGGCCAAAAATGAGCTCCTAGCTGTGCACAAATTGCAAATAGTGATCGAACTTACAACTCTAATCACGAGAATGATCCCATTTAAGATGTCACCTCATCTTTCTACCTAGAAGTGCGAATTAAAATGCATTCCTGTTATCAGCTAACAAATATTTATATTCCATTTCTTGTTGTCATAAAATGATAATTGTATGTGTAAATCCATAAACGTAATAATGTTATTGCGTTCATGTGTAAACCTAAGAAACATCTGATATACTGTAGTTCCTACGAATACCTTCGACTAATAATAATAATAATAATAATAATAATAATAATAATAATAATAATAATAATAATAATAATAATAATAATAATAATAATAATAATAATAATAATAAAGGAATTACAACACCAATTACATAAATATTACCTTCCCATACAGAAAAATGAATAATTGCTACGACGGGATTTCGACCCAGGTAACTGCAAAGGAAGTTTCCTGCTTTCAGAATTTTTTAGAAACAAATCGCCACAACTGTGGTATTGTTCGCCACTGGTATCTCATGTCCTTTCGACATATTCCATACACTACAGGGACACGAACACAGCAATACCGAGGCAGTTTAAATTCCGACCTTGCTCTTCAGAGGAATTCGAATCCCTAGTGGATTGCGCCTCATGATCAGAAGCCGAACGCCCGAGATCACTCGGATAGTGCCACCGGCTCATTTCGCCACAAATTCCTTATATGCATATGAGAAAATAAACTAGTAGTTATGGAACATAAACATAGAACTGTCTATTTCTACACATGTTGATACAAATCAAAAAATGTGAAAATAATTTCTGTCATGTTTTCTTGTTTGGAAATTAGAAGTTATGGTAAAGAAGAAATGTAATGTAAATCGGGACCATCCCTGAAATCGATGACGTAGCCTCAACTTGAAGAACATTTCGTGATATTTTCCTCATTGAGGAACGTCTATATAGCTTGTTTTTTAGTTAAAAAAGGAAATCTCCAGTAAGTCATTAAGACATTCACATAAGTATTAGTATCATACTCTTCCATGAAACGATTTTCACTAGGTATTAGTTGGGGTAGAATCTGAAGTGCTGCGGTAGGTGAGTGGTTAGCACATTGAACTTTCATTCGTTAGACTCGGGTTCAAATCCCGACCAGGCTAAAACTTTTTCAAATGTTTCAATTTCAATTTCAATGCAAACTCAGTGTGACAAGTAAGATATTCTCTTCCCTAGAAAGAAACAAATGTTAGAACAAGGAGAATTGGGGAAGGTCTGTCGATGGAGGATTTACTAACTTATTTCTAGCAGTTGTTCTAAATTTGATATTTTCGTCTACTTTCAAGCATTTTCTGATTCATGTGTGATCAATGTTTTTATTTCTTTGAATATACAGTATATCATGAAATAATACATTACATACACAGCAATATTGAGATTAATATATAGTGTTCGTTGGATAACACGCTTTGAAGCAGAGCGATTCATCTCAGAATGGAGAAATGATTCATGCGTCATCTACTCAAAATTTTACTTGCATAATGACCTGACTGTGCCGAGAAAAGTTACGTTTAACTTGGGTTGAATCTGTCTAGGCGTTCTCACAACTGCAAATGATCTGGACCCCAAGTAATGGAATTAGAGCACTTAGGGGGGAGACACTTTTGTGGTTCAGTGTACATAGTGATGAAGATTGAAGCTTCCACATACCGTGTCCGTAATTTTCCTTGTAACGTTCTAAAAAGGGAAGACATTGCAAAGATATTTTGAATATTTTTGTATTAGCATAGATTGACCAGACGTACTGATTTTCGCTGTACAGAACTGCTTTTCAAAGAGCATGGCTACGAAGACGAATAGAAATCTGAGAAATATTCTTTTTTAAAATGTTCTGCGAAATGTCCTAAGTTAACTCATTCCCAATATCTTCATATTTCATTCTGTATTCACGACATTTTGAATCGCAGGCACTCCTTTCGTGAATGATGAAGCGCTCTATTTCTAACGTTCTTCAAAACATTAGGGATGTAGAACAATCAACAAAGCATTGTTTTACAATACCGTCGTTTCCCATAACTATGGTCCAGATTTTGCATAAATTACTCAATAATTTGTGAGCTTTCAACGTATAAAAATGAAATATTGGATTTGGATAGTCTACAACCTCATTTATTAAATAAATGAAGAATCGTTATTTTTTTCTTTTATAAAACATTTTTACATAATAAAATTCGGTGGTAGTTATGTTCTAAGTTGCCCAAATATAGTCCACACTCAAATTTCAGATCACAAGGCATTATATTAACTTATTGGCGGAAAAAATTGCTAATATTCTAGTCTTTACAAGTTATTTGAGTATTATGTGCAGTAAATTAACATTTTAATAAAAAAAATGCAGATTAAGGTGGTATAATAGACTTGAGGTAGATATATCTTTCCAGGATCATCTACCAAACTTTTTCATCGAAATTACATATGTATGTTGCAAAAATGTCTTTGATTTCTTTTTCGAAATTATCGACGAAATTGTCGATAACAACGTGGCTAACTGTGGCTTAAAGTCGCTTGATATTGTTGCTGAAACGAACAGCTAATTCTGCTCTATGGCACTCGACAAATCCCTCTGTCCAGCGTTTCCTTGGAAAGTTCTTCTTGAATCTGGTTTCAACTTTACCGTTTGAATCCAATACGCGTTAACAACTTACCTAAAGTCAGTGATTGTAATTGGGAAACCAAAGTCACAAATGGCAATAACATGCTGTACAAGATCTGTACATGGCATGCTGTACATGAACGTCCAGGAGCCGCTAAACGGTTTTGTCTTAAAGCTTTCATCTTTAATATTACAGAGCTACGAGGTATTTTGTAAAAGGCTGAAGCTTGTCAGTGTGTCATTCTTTTCTCTTTAATCGCTTTTAAACACTCATCCATTGACTGAGACGAGTATGGCAGATGTGGTCTCCCTCCTACTTTTCGTCTTTTTTCTTTACTGACATGGGTGTATCGCTATCCATATTTCTATGAAGACATGGTATAAAAGGTATATGAGTGCCATGTTGGTTTGCATTGCAAACGGTACTGGTGCACTGTTTTGGAAAATTTAACGGTGCTTTCTGCATAATAGGCTCATATTTCAAGTAATGTGTAACATTTCTGTTACTGACAAAATGGAGACCAAGAAATGCACACATATGTGGTCATGTTGTGTTCATATACTTATATAAAATCGCATGTCATTCCCAACTATGGTCCAAGCAACTAGTGATATATAGTTGGGAATAAATTTAGCAACTTTTGTTTGCGAGCCTACTATACGCAAATTTTTACCTTAATTTTTGCACTTTTCTTACAATTCTACTTATCACATTTGCGAGTTCCTAAAAATATAATTTTAATGTACTTTGTCATCACTGCGTGTTCACGCTGAACATTAGTTTCCGGGTTTTCCGCAATGAACTACTTTTCGAAAAATCACTACTCAATGCTTCCCGTGCAACTGTAAAACACGTGACAACAAACACCATCTTGCTTAGTAGCCACATCTCTTGCCTCTTATTGTACGACGTATGGCTGACTATTTCATTCAAAGTGCATTGACCATAGTTGAATGCCTGGACTATATTTATAGGAAACGATGGTACATTGTCTTTACTGAGAGAGGTTTGTTGAGATATCGGTAAGGTAGGAAGTTTCTTTTTCAAAATATGACAGTGATGCTATGCAAGTAGACGTTCCCTCGTGCCGGTCCAAATTTTCTCTAATTTCATTCCACGCTCCGTAAGTTGATTAGAGAAAAAAGTCTTTAGCCCTACACGAAGTTTCAATGTACGCTTATAAAAATAAACCACTTTGTCATTCACTAAAGCAATTGGAGTTGTGTTGAATTCGTTGAAAGCTTTCGTTCAGTACTCTTCTTTTTAATAAAAATATATGATTAGCTTAAGGTTAATGTTGAATGAAATAAATGCGTATTGCCGACGCAGTAAACTATCATATATTATTAGAGTAAATCGGGGGGAAATGGACACCTTGATCAAAAAACAGCTTATAGCACAAGTATTTATTAACTTATGAAAGAAGAAAAAGCATTAATACAGAGCTTATACTTTTAACTTTTAACACTCATCGCGTTACTGAAAACATAACATTTAGCTTTTAATAATGCTGTTCTAAACACAACTATTTGAAGACCCATTACCCCAACTTATAGGGGTAAAATGGACAATTCATTGGACCATATGGGCACATTTTCTTCTGAGTATTAAATGTCTCTCAAAATACAGGGTGGCAATATTTTCAATCCAAGTTATAAAACAAGAGCATGTATTCTATATGTGTTGCTTGCTCTAATGAGTATAACAACCGAAACAAAGTAATAATAAAATCTAATAAACAACACTACTACAATACAAAAGCTACTTGTTACTAATATTTCTTTCTATGACAATAAGAAAATAGAATTTCTTCACCTGATCACTGTTAAGAAATACAAAGTACTTACAAATGCATTACAGACATTTTTCACAAACAAACGTAACTTCATTCCGCTTACACATTCAGTGTGGTACTATTTGCCGCAACTCTGACAACATATCCACTTTTGACACTCGTGGTCCTCATGAAACCACTGGTCACTAACTTCTTTCTTGCACTCTTTGATTTGTGGTTCTGTAGACGTAGAAATCCTTCTTTCCTTCACCAATGCAATGTGTTCTGTAGATGTTAGTTCTTTAGCTTCTTGTCTTCGAGTTGGCATTCTTGGAGTTGTCTTATGCATTGTGAGAACAGGTTCAAGTCCTCCTAGCAGTTTCCGCGGAAAATATTTCTTTGGTGAAGCTGTCAGTTTTCACGAATGTTTCTTTAGTGACACTACAACATGGTTGTTTTTATTGAGCTGCTTCGTCTATGAGAGTCGGGCGCAGAATAAGAACAAGAGCGTGTATGTTCTTGTTGATTACTTCCGAAAACGATCGGCTATCTACACTTGACTACTCAATATCACTACCTGTTGGATTTAAATCATCAAATGACAAGGAATTACGTTCAATTGAATATTTTCCAACGTTCGTAGTACGTTTCTCCTCGCATGAAAATAGGTAATCCGGAATGCTGATCGATTGAAAGGGAAGATGCCAGAAGATCTAAAACTATTAATAGCAAGTGTAATTCTAGAACATTCACTCCACCTTTCAGTAAATATTCACAGAATTCTAGTTTCGTTATATTTTGCCCTCGATGACGACGCAAAAATGCAGACACATTCCTGTAATAAACTTCCTTTAGGAGTTTGAAGAAGGTACGATCAGCTGGCTGCACAGCGTGGGTAGTGCGAGGAGGGAAACATAAGTGTAAGTCAATTATCTTTAGCGAACATTAACATCTGTAAATTTGAACAATGAGCGTTAGTCATGTCCATCAACTATTGATAACGCTGTATTAAGAACTGAACAAAATCTTGAACAAACAGGAAAAATATATCTGCATTCACTTATCTTGAGGCACATATGAAGAATGCATCTTGAGGAGGAAGATGGTCTTGAAATTCAAGCCTCAGGCTTTTGCCACGAAAAATAACAGATGGAAGCAATAATTACCAACTGCTTAATGGAGATAAATTGTTTGATTTCACTCACAAGGAAAATATATTATTGTTTTATTAGTTATTGCAAAATAACTTCTCCATTACGCCTCTTTGTTGGTACCCATTTTACCCCTATTAGATATGCCGATATTCTCCTATCATATAACATCCCAATGAAGTTGGCAACACTACCGAAAATGAGACAACGTCAAGGCTTGACTAGCATTATGAACAACTCTTGGCTGTCAAGTCACGGCCATGTATCTTAATTTTGTGCAATTTCTAAACTTGTTTCGATAAACGTTATTTCCTAAGTATGCAAAATAACATTAGCCATCATAATGAGGTACTCTTGAAACACAATTTACCTTGAAAATGCCGATTATTTCTTCAAAAACAAGATACAGCGGATAACATGTTTGCACTCATATAAACCACACTCCAACAATATTGAATACTGCTTGTACGGAAATTTTCACTGACTGAGACTGGAGATAGAGTGCCAAAACTTTAAATGTGCTCATTTTACCACGGTGCTCATATTCCCCTGATTTACTACTTGTGTCCTATTTTTCGCTTGTCTTCTTACATTATCATCTTGTGCATTATAATACTTTGCACATTATATATAGCTATACTTATACAGGGTGATTTCTTTTAAAACTCACGGATTTCATTTGGGTCTAGAATTTCTAACTGAAGTCCGATTTTCATGCAGTTTGTGGCAAATGATCAAGGAAGGATGGGAGATTTATGGGACTATGTTTACTGGTTTAAATTCAGCCACGGTAATATCGGCAACGCCTCAATGAAAACAGCAAATATTCGCCAGTTTACCTTACAATTGGAATGAGGTGCGGTGCGATGTGGAGATTTGAGTTTTATTCGTTCGATGGTAACTTTATCAAGGGCAATTAGAAACAGGAAATTGGGCCGTTGCATTTGGAATTGTGCTGCATAGTTCTGTGCTACTATGTGAGTGTGATCAGGACACAGTGAGAATAGTGTAGCGTTTGGAGCAACGTGAGTTTATCGTTAAACTTTTTTGGAGAACGAAATTGTTGTTGCTACGCAAAGAGCATTTATAAACAAATTGCCTCAGGTTCTTCCCCAGACAGGAACATAATATTGTCGCTAGTGAATAAATTGAAAGAAAGAGGATTGCTTCTGAGTGAGACAGGGAAGCATCGGACCATGCAGGCGGATGTTGTGGAAGATGTCAGTTATTGAATCCTTAGGTCGACCAAGAAATATCGCCGTTGTTTGTCTTAAGAAACCGGCTATAGCTACTCAAGATGTGATTTATGGGTGTTACCACTAACACTTAATTTGTATTCTCACTAACACTTAATTTGTATCCCGCAACGGCGCTTCAAAAATCCAAAACTTCATTCTAATTGTAAGGTACACTGGGGAATATTTGCTTTTTTTTCTTGAGACTTGGTTGATATTACCCCGGATGAATTTAAACAAGTAAACATAGTTTCATAAATTCCCCATCATTCCTTGATCGTTTGATACAAACCGCATGAAAATCGGATTTCAGTTAGAAATTCTAGACCCAAATGAAATACGTGAGTTTTTTTTTAAATCACCCTGTATACAAGAGTAATCAAAACTCTTGTCCTCTGTGAATCACGATTTAAAATATTGGTTTCCTACTAAAGAAGACTGAAAATTAATTGCAGTAGTGCTCTTGCGTTCTTTCTGAAAGATGTACGATTATGAAAGTTATATTGCCACTTACTGTTAGAATCATTCATGAAGGGCCGGAAACTTAAACTAAAATCTTTGACTTTTGACAATATTTGCGCCCGCCAAAATATTTATGGCGTAACGTGGTTTGCATAGGTGTGTCCTACTTTTGTTTTCCTTACCTTACACCAAGTTGCACGGAGAACATCAAACCATGGTCGAAATATATTATAGGTGGGTTGGTGCTGCTTCTATGGTGGAAAATAGAAGAAGGTCACAAAAACATAACGCAAAAATATTCGAATTCGAATATTTTCGACTTTCTTTTCGTTAGAAATTTGAAGGACGAAATACATTGTTTCTCGTTTTCAGTAAGTCACTTTATTCGAATATTTCGTTAGAAATTTGAAGGACGAAATACGTTGTTTTTCGTTTTCAGTAAGACACTTCATATTTTGTTTCGTCCTTGTAACTTAAGTCGTTTTCGAGATATCAACAATTTTTGATTTTCGAATTTTCAAAAATAACTTCGAAATTCGAAGGAATTTGAAATTGATTTTCTGACCAAAATTATCTTTTGATATGAGATACCTTTGGTGCGAACATCATTGCAATCCGTGTAAAGGCACTTTTCACCCACTTTTACGGTTATACCCTTTACTACGATCATTTCTCCATCAATTACTTGTATTGCCAGGTTACTTTTTTGTGCATACATATCGAGTTCTGTGATATTTTTATCTATCCACATACATGCAAAACTACACATACATTATATATATATATACACACACACATACATACATATATATATATATATATATATATATATATATATATATATATATATATATATTAAAGTGGCAACAAATATTCACTTTTGCATTTTTACTGATCTCAGGGTCTAATTTTATTTCTTTTTACCTCAAATGTTTACTACAAAAATTTTGAAACAATTAGACAATATTTACTGGTCGCTCAACGCATCCATAAATTCACTTAAAACCACTAAAATATGAAAATTCACATATAAATACTATGAAATTTAAAAATATGTTTGGAAACGTCCTTTAGTAATATTTATGTTTTATGAATGTATATTTTTTCAGTATTTAAGTTTGCGAATGTATATTTAACACAACAAACAAGAAATGCTTCGACAGAATGAATTTACTTGGGGTGAGGAATTTTCTTTTTCTGCTGTTCTACAACTTAAAGAAGAAATTGGGCCTAATCTTCCTGATTGGTTAGTTTTCCGTTGTAGTTTTGATCAATGCAATTCCTAATTCATTTACAACATATAGAGTTTTCGAGCCTGAAGGAAAATATCGTTCGTTTCCATGTTTCAGGGTGTTCTAATAAATAAATAAAAAAATCTGTGGAGATCTCCAGTGCTTCCAACAGCTTTGTGGTGTTCCTGGAAACGAAGTCACTAAGGGCATTATTCTCTGTGGTCTCCTCATATCTTAAACGCACGAGTTCTTCTCCTTCACTTCCATCCCTAAATAACTCTGTAACCATGTCTATCTTCACTGTTGGGGGTACTTCAGCATCAAAGAAGCTGAGACCAATAAGTCGTTCGCTCGAATGTCGTGAGAAACTCTGCACTGCTGCTTCTGCAATTGTTGCATTAACATTCTTGTAGGAATGAATGCGTTTTAAGATATTCAGGTCATTCCTTGGAGTTGAAAGCGCAAGAGGAGACGAATGCACTGCGACGACAAATATGTTGAAGTCGCGAAGCCTATTCAGCTCACGGAACGTAAGGTGAAACTGCGATCAGAAAGATATATCTTCATTTAATAAATCAATTTCACAATCCATAGTGTACGATGGTAGGCTCCAGAAACATAGAATGTGATACCTCCTGGAAGAACTTCGCCAAGAAATATGAGATCAAGTTGCAGAAGTTCTCTGTAACTATCTATGGGTTGATAGCGCGTCAATTGCTTCTTGAAGAAAGATATCAGTTCATATTTTAGTGGAGTCAAAACCTCTGCGACAACTTATATATATCCGTTGTCCTGACTTCCGGTGTCGAACTTCAGCTCGTCAATTGAATTAAATGCCTCAGAAAAACGTTGCAAGAGTTTTATGTGTGGGCCCATTAAAGGACCAAAAACCATGTAGAACACTCTCGCCACAACTAGATAATGCCTTCAAGGGACTCTGATCAGATCCTTCTGCATTTTCTGTTTCAACAGGATATAAGCTCCATTTTGTGACCCGTGTTAGATGCTGTTGTGTCAAAGCACATGAAATGCATACGAGTGGTTAAGTTCCAATCCTCCAGCAATTTCCGTCGATTCTCTCCAAGCGTCCCTCAGCGAGTTCCTCTTGAAAATAACACAAATATAGCGAGCAGGGTGTTAATAGAATTACTTTTCCAGAGTGTATTCATGATTCGTAAAGTGTATTTCACATTGTATTTTGTTTTCAAGTATCAAATAATTGTAATTAATGCTAGATTTGAGAAGAAAATCTCAGGTAAAAGGAGAAAGTCAATTGACGCCACAAGCGCCCATTGTAATATACTCATCACGCACCATATATATGAAACTTCCTAACATATCATCACCAAATTTTACAATACGTCGTGAATACATCTGGAGGTCGTATATTGCAAGTGTGAAAACCGTACCTCAAAGAGAAAAAGTTGTAATGTTCCAGGTTAAGATAAGCTGAGTTTCGCATGTAATGTTTAAGTAACGTAAACGTAGCTGTAAGTTTGAGCGCGTTGAGTGACCTTTAAATATTAAAACATGAAATTATGCGCGCATGCTTAAGTAACCAAAAGGAATAAATTTAGGGGGTGAGACTCTGTTAAAATAAATTTTTCAAAAAATTCTGGGTATTTCAAAAGAACACCGACAACGTTTGGGAGGTGATTCCTGACACGAAGATAAGACGAAAAGCATAGACCAACATGGGTGCACAAATGCTTCTTTCAGAGTTATAGCCTGCCGAAAATATGAAAAAATGAACTCTAAATGACCATAGCTCCATGGGATCTACCATAGTTGGGCCAAGACTTCACTTAGGAATTAATGTATTAAATATGTGCCATGGAAAAATACATGTTTGAGATTCTTAACGTACCCACACAATAATTTTCATAGAGGGAGTTTGGCAACGGGCATATACGTAACTTGAAGTACTCACCAACTACCTTTATAAAAAAATGTTGCAGAAGTACCGCAGGATATTGAAATATGAATATTTGTATAGGGCACATATTAGTTCGTTAGTGAAGTCTTGATACAACTATAGTACGTCCCATAGTTTTGGAGCTATGGATCTTTAAAGTTCATTTTTTTTTTATTTTTTCGACAGCCTATAGCTTCGAAATGAATCATTTGTGCACCCAGATTGATCTACAAATTTTGTTTTATCTTGGTGCAAGGAATCACCTACCAAATGTTGTCGGTATTGTTTTAAAACATCGTATATATATATATATATATATATATATATATATATATATATATATATATATATATATATGTGTGTGTGTGTGTGTGTGTGTGTGTGTGTTACTGTATTTTAATATGTTTATTAATAATTGGTAACCTTGAATTCAGAACTTTCATTTATTAATAAATTAAGTAATGATTATAATTTCAAGCATATGTAGTCAGTGTTGGGAAGTAATGTAACGCAAATAACGCGTTACTTTTTAAGTAACGTTTCCTAGTAACGCGTTACATTTTTTCCAAAGTAACTGTAACGGTAACGCGTTACAAATTTTTAAGTAACGTACCTAGTTTGCGTTACTTTTTTCGCGTTACATTTCGGATGAGTAACTACAATATATGTATTTTTTTTTTTTTCGGAACAAATGTTTCTTTCCTGTAAGTGAATTTCTCAGAATGAAACAATCGAGCATGAACTATGTATTAGGGTGGATCGAAAAAAACTTTTTTTTAGTTTTCGAGTTGCTATACCGCGGAAAAGTTGTGGTTAGTGATGACTTGAAAAATAAAAAAAGAAGTGTCGAAATCGGTTAATAACTTCCGATCGCGCAAAGCGTCTGAAAAATTTTAAAAATCATGAAAAACTTAATTTTCTCGTACTCTTTATTAAAATAAAATACTCTCGTATTTTTTACGCTATAGTGATAAAACGTTACAACATGCCTTATTTAATAATGAAAACAGTTGTTTTATGATTTTAGAGAATATCTTCCGATCGCGCAAAGCCCATGAAGTTTAAGAAAAATGTCTGTTGTTCGTATTTAAAAAAAAATCAAAAAATTATAAACTGCGATATTTTTAATGCTTTATAGTGCTGATGTAATAACATGCGTCTAATATGTTTTATAATGTTTAATCTTTTAATGAGAGAGTTCCAAGGTTATGACATATAATTTCCAAAGCTAACACAAATGTGCAGCTCTTCACTTGTTTTTATATATAAAAAACAACCCAGAGGAGGAGGCTGCACTTCGAGTTCCACCCACACTCTTCCCATCCGCCCAGCCATAAAAGGTGTGTGCTATTTACAATATTTACATATTTAAATTTGTTTTTCTTTTTTGAAAGACTTACAAAATTGAAGCGATTTTATAGTCAGATTTTGTTCTGAACTCAGGCATCAAAGATCTGGATTTCAACGTTGCTCTGATGTAGCCATCTCTTGATTTGGATCCGCATACTTTGAGAAAAACTTCTGTAACTAGCTTCACGCATCGCTCCACGGCTTGCGTATGGCAGGGGAACTCCTTTTTATCCCCATCTGGTTTTTCACCTCGTTGATTGAAAGAGGTGATGTTGTCGTTTGAAACTTTTCGAAGAAGAGGTGGAGAAGAATACTTGGCTTCACTCCAGTCAATTATGTCAATGTAATCTGAGGCTTCAAAATTCACAGTTGGAGTAAGAAAGGTTCTGATGCTTTTTCCTTTCGAATCAGACTGCCTGGCTTTCAACACTCTTCTAAGCCCTAGTTCTCTAATGTGCTTCCTCTCATCAAAAATCATGGCTATTAAAAGATTTTGGGGGTGGGTAAAGAACGAGTTCCTTTCAATGACGGGGAAAACAACTTGCTTCAAATTGTCAGGCAAGTATCGAGATGTTTCAATTGTTCTATATATATAAATAGGTCCACTTATGAAGGTATTGGTGTTTTTAATTTCAAACCACACTAGCATCTAAGATTTCAAAATGAATGGTTTTTAACTCATTTGAAGGATTTGCATCACTTATGTATAGTCTGAGAACTCTATTTGCACAAGTGAGCCATCTGGAATGTGAAAGTGGTCCGGGATCACGAATTGATAAATCACTTGGACATACGCCACTTTTGACCGCCTGACATATATCTAAAAGATATCTCTGGTCTTTACTCAAAGAATTTCTGTTAAGTTCTGGAATTACACAATCTATTGATTGAAAATCTATCGCTGGCAGTTTCTCACACCCACTTAGATTATTTCCAATTGGTTCAGAAAATGTTGTGGGGCCAACTGTTCCTCTATCCAAATGTTGAAAAAGATGACGGAAAGGTAATTCATTGAAATCGAGTAGGCAAATAGGCCATTGCAGAGGTCGCTCAACATGGATCTCAAGATGACGAATAACACCATTTTTTCCAGCCAGTATTTGTATTAGTACCATCACAACCGATGATATCCAAGTCTTCCACTGAAATTCCTTATTCATTAAGGCAAGATACAATGTCTTTAGCAGACCCAGAGCTCGGCGACACATGGCCAATGTATGCAGAACCAGGTTCTTTGATGAGCGAGTAATGGTAATCCTTATTAATACGACGAAATTGTTTGGATTCAATCTTATCTAGAGCTCCTCCGTGGCTAAGCGGTTAGCGTACGCGCCTTTGGCGCGGGAGACCGGGGTTCGATTCCCGGCGGGAGCTCATGTGGTTCGGATTCCACGTTAATCAGTAGGTCCACGTCTCATATAGCCTCGCTGCTGAACGGGACGATAAACTCAAAATCAACTCAATCTTATCTATAACCAAGGTGTCATCCTTTCTTCCATCAAAATAAAGACCACGCAGTTTATCTAAATCATTTTCACTGTTGTTTTGCAATTCACTTCTAATTTTGCTCCTTTCCCTTCTAATTTTACACCTTCAATAACCATAGACGTATCTGCTTTGGTTATTATACCAAAGTCTTCTAGCACGCTAGGTGCTATAGCAGAACCTGCACGGTCACTGACTCCATATCGATCGTAGGTTAATGCTGTAGCTCCTAGTTTAATTCTCATCTGCCATGGAGATGGAGATTCCTTTTTCTCAGAGTCATTGGTTTGTATTCAGGTTCAATTTCAGAACACACTTCGGCTGAACAACTTGGCTCTTCCACAAGTAAACAATCAGGGTTATGTCTATTTAAAGTATAGCTTCTTCTTTCAAGTCTACGTTTCAACTTTGATGTCTCCTTCCGATCCAAAGCACTAATTTTTGCTAATCCATGCTCCCTCTGAAGATATAAGAATTTTCGCTCAATGACAGGAATCTTGTTAGGTTTCTCACACGTGCGCGATCGGAAGACACTCCCTAAAAACATATAACATGTGTTTTTCTTATTAAATATTACTAGTTGTAACGTTTTATCACTATAGCATTAAAATTACGAGAGTATTTTGTTTTCATAAAAAGTACGAAAACATTAAATTTTTCGTGCTTTTTAAAATTTTTCAGACGCTTTGCGCGATCGGAAGATATTAACCGATTTCGACACTTTCTTTTTTATTTTTCAAGTCATCACTAACCACAACGTTTCGCGGTATAGCAACTCGGAAACTAAAAAAAAAAAAAAAAGTTTTTTTTCGATCCACCCTACTATGTATGTCAGTGACTGGCAGTCACAGACACACAGAGAAACAGATAAGTACGTAGTGCCACTTGCTGTTTTTTGAAGATGAGGACAGCCTTAGGAAAATCACGTGTACTGATTGCAAGAACCTGGAAGATTTTGTCGTAGATTTTGACATCTCCAAACCAATACATTCAATGAGTGAACTAGGAGTGCAATGATACCAGTGGTTTATTTTACTTAGTTGTTGTTATTTTTATAAAGATGGAGAACGAAAATATTTTGCCGTTCGAACATTTGAAAGAATACTTTTTTCTTAAGAGCTGAGGATGATGGTGGACAGAATTTAAAAGTAAAGTGTCTGAAGTGCCCCGGCGGAAATATTTATCAACAACTAGGGTGCCATAATTAACGATTTACAGTATGAATAAACTATGTTCTGATGAGCAGGCCTACTTTATTACTAGAAAATAGTTTGCTGATGGTATGTAATATTGAAGTTCTTTCAGATCAGTTTTCTTATCCTAGAGTCCCGTTGATTATAGAGTAGTGTAATGTTTCTCTATATTCTGTATTTTTAATTTTACATAACATTGTTATTATTATATAATTAGTTTAACAGAATAATAATAAGCAACCATTTTTTCTAACGCAAAGGGGTAAGCCCGAATCTAGCTAAAACTCGACTCGACTCGAATTCAAGTCGAGTTTCGAGTCAAGTCAAGGGTAATATCCTCGAGTCGAGTTCCGAGCCGATTCAGTATTTCGCGCCGAGTTTCGAGTCCAGTCAAGTTTGATAAATGGGTTGTTCGTTTTAAGTCGTCTTGAAATCATGGCCTGATTGCACTGGAAAACGAAAACCATGAGAAATGTAAGCTAAACAGTAATATGGAATACTTTTAGTATTGCTCACGAGAGGAGACACTGCTCGCATCTCGTCTCGTCTCGATAGCGAGACTACAAGAGATTTTTTAAAACAAGCTCGGCTCGGCTCAACTGAGAAGATGGCTCGAGCCGGCTCACGTGGGGTGAACCATCGGCTCGAGCTGGCTTGGTAGGGATGACCCATTTGCTCGGTTCGGCTCAACTGAGCCGAGGGCTCTAGCCGAGTCGGTTGGATGAGCTGTTGGTTTGGCTCACTTCTCGGTTCGGGTCGATAGTGAATGAGCTGTGAGCCGAGTTGCTCAAGTCGTTCACAATTCTAAACACAGGACGAGCGGTTTTGGAGATTTTTGGCCAGTACCCTATAACTTTTAACAATGTTTGGCTCGAAGCCCGAATACTCAACCTAGACCCTCAACCCAAATTCAGAAGCTCGTGAACAATGTCCTTGACTCCTAGGCTTCACGACTACCGAGGTTGGCAATCAACTAGTTTTTTAGTATTCAAATACAAACCGCTTATCTTTCATTTTTATATGCAGTGTTATTATTATTATTATTATTAATAATAATAATATTTTAATAATAATAATAATAATAATAATAATAATAATAATAATAATAATAGCGGTAGTAATAGTAGTACGGAAAATTGAAGTCGTCAAATTTTTTCACATTTTTAAAGTTTCGAATCTAAAAGTAACGCGTTAGTAACGCGTTACTTTCGAAGCAAAGTAACAGTTACTTTTTGGTGGCAAGTAACGCGTTACATTTTAAGAGAAAGTAAAGTAACTTATAACGCATTACATTTTTACCAGTAACTTACCCAACACTGTATGTAGTAAACAAACTATATTTTGGATTTTAAATACAAACATTAAATATGCATATTCCTGACCTCTATTGATCAATATTGAGAAATTCGCAAAGACGGCTCCTTCTGGATTTCTGTTACATTTTACAAAATACTTTTACCGTAAAAGAATCGAAATTAAGATGCTATTTGCGTGGTCACATACAGAAAAAAATTACATAAATTTACAATTATTACTGGAAATTAGTGCTGTCATCCATTTCGAACATTTTAAAAGCAGATAGTTTCTAATATATTGAAATTTAATTTCTTATCGATAGTATGAAACATTGTAAATAGTTCTAAATTTACATTACTGTTCTCCAAGTGGATTTGTATACAACCAAAGGTAGTTTTGTCAAGTTTAACATAAAGTCCAAAATAAGGCTCTTGAAATCAGTCCTTATTTGAAAAAAAAAAGAATACATAATGATTGTTTCTGGCTGTTGCAATGGCCTGTCCAACCAGGTTGTTAAAAGTTCAGCATAGCATAACAACAAAAGCTGCTTCTCTTGTCACACACACACACACACACACACACACACACAAAGAAAAACGAAAGAAAGAGAAAAAGCTTCGTCAGGTAACTGCAGGGGGCTCCGAATTCTACTTAGCCTCGGGAGCCGAAACCTCTACCTACGGCTCTGTGTACATGTTACTGAATGTACGTCTTTAGTTTCCTGTGGCATATTTAGTCCATCTTATTTTCACATCGTAAACGCAATTTGGTAAAACGTGGGATTCTGATTATTATACACCACCAGAGCCCTGCACGGGCCGGGCGCGCCCGGTTCGGCCCGGCCCGGCCCGACCCGTTTCAAGTAATATCAAACTGGACCGAGCCCTAACCGGGCCGGGCACATTTCGGGCCGAACCGGGCCGAGCACATATCGGGCCGAACCGGGCCGAGCACATATCGGGCCGAACCGGGCCGGCCCGGCTCGGCCCGGATACTCTGAAGGACGTGTCGGAAAGTAATGTTGTCAGCCTATTTGTTTTTTTAATGTCCTCCACTACCTCTATTTTTGCCGTGTTTGTACGGTCTTACTGTCAGCCTACGGTCTTACTGTCAGCCTATGTTAATCGTAATGTGTTTGGGAAACTGACTCTTTATTCAAGACTGCGATGTACTGGTAATACTATTACTATTACTACTTCTACTACTACTATTTAGGCTAGTTGGTATAACTTGGAATCACCTACCAAGAAGAATAAACTAATGGATTGGGAAGATAGACATTCAGTCTCTGGTGAATTTGATGATGAAGTAGACATCTACCTCAACATGTCATCATGTGTAAGAGAACTAGATATACTGCAGTGGTGGAAGCAACAAGAACAAATATTACCAAAATTGTGTAAATTAACGCGTCAGTATCTCGTTACCCCTGCTTCTAGTGCGTCTACTGAAAGAGATTTTAGTACTCAGGAACGGAGAAATGCTCTAAAGCCTGAAACTGTTGAATCTGTTTCGTTGCTATTCGATGCGTACAAGGACATACAGTAAAGCGATGTTCATCTTGCACTATTGGTTTCCTAGGAAACCTTATATTTTCATTTTCTTAATATCAACTATCCCTTATGTGATGTTAAGAGGCATTTTTGATAGCTGATATCTATACATTTTTCATTCAGGGGACTTTTGAGGTATATTTTGATCAACAATGATATGTGTGGATTTTGTTTTGATTTACTGCCTCGCATTCCGTCATATAGCTCTGTTATTTACTTGTTACGCACCGTTCCAGGAACACTTCATCGATCCTGGGGTCTGGGTGATTTATTTGATCATTGTTTTTTGTTATTATTATTGTAGCATCGAATTATAAAGAATACAGGAACATGTAATATGATTTGGAACCTGCCGTGCTAATTGAACATTACTACAAATTGCGCTAATCTTATGAACACGCCAGTTCATGGTTTCGGTCTCCGTGGTCTAATGGTAGCGGAACAAATTCTAATTAGTAGGTCAAGGACTTGACTTTCTCATATGTTCTTTAGGCAATTACGGCTCAAGACGTATGGATGATGATGGATGAATTGGTGGAATGAAGACAGTGGACGAAAACGGGCTAATCCAAAAACTCCCGCGCTTACGATGTTTGTCCACCACAAAGCTCACATAACACGAGGAGGGATTGATCCGACGACCTCTAGCACCAGATGTGAATGCATTCTACTGGCCAGACTACGCAGACTGGCCATAATAACTAGTATTTCTTCGATTTTTTCTGTACTTAGATTGTAAAGTACGTACCACCAGACCTGTCAACTCTGACGCTCGTAGCAGTTGTAGTAGTAGAAGTAGTAGTAGTAGTAGTAGTAGTAGTAGTAGTAGTAGTAGTAGTAATAATAATAATAATAATAATAATAATAATAATAATAATAATAATAATAATAATAATAATAATAATAATAATAATAATAGCAATAGCAGTAGTTGTAGTAATAGAAGTACATTACTTTACAGTCTTGAATAAAGAGTTAATTTCCCAAACACCAGTGGCGGCGGTTGGACGTTAAAAGTGAGGGGGCAAGACATGATCTGAATATTTGTATATAAATGTTAGTTTTCCTGGTTGTTTCTAACATTTTGTTTGACAAAAGGTTGTATAACTAACAGGATACTATATTTTCAGTTAAAATACCGTATATCGTATATAATAGTTTATTAAGTAAATTGAGAAGAACAAAGCAAGTAGAAACTAGCCCTTTGTACCCTTAAACAACGAAAGTGTAAGAAGAGATTTGATTCCTTGCTCATGAACATCTTAAAATTCTGTCTGGAAAATTGTTTGATCAGATTATTTAATAAATTTGCAAAACAAATAAATAGAAAGGATAATATTAATCATAGTAATGAATAATGATGCTTGTTTTGCTAAAGTTATATTGAAACTGAGGATTAATGAAAAACTTAATATTTAATTCCACACATGCTATTAAATGTATGTTATTACTCTTAGAAAATGAAAGGCAGTAAATACTACAAGCATATGCTACGACATTTAAAGAAATATTTGCTAATGCAACTTCTTGAAATATATTCGTTGTCATTAGGTGCAGTTTTTACTTTCTTGGAACACATCAAAACACAACAATACTTAGAATCAATCCACACTTCAGTTATACAAAACGAACTTAAAACCTAGAATTATGTTCAATTTACTAAATTTTATTGTATATACACTCGTACATCCTTAAACACAACACTTCACTCGTATATTACACTACAAAACAATGGAAAAGGTAGAAATTGTTTCTTATTACGCTCTTTTTAATCGATATTTCTTACTTTAGAAAGAAGAAAAGACATTTTAGGAACTGTCAATTTTTGTGCAATTAAAGAATAACTTGTGAAATAGGCCCTACTTTTTTGCATAATGTTCTTTCGATTAGCTTCAAAGCGGCTCACTAACATATCGAGCCCTTGTAAGAAGAAATGAAAGTATGCTGAAATTGTGCTCCAATAGGTTATTTTTTTGGGGATTATTTTCTATGGCGATTAAAACGCAATTACTGTACCTTTCTTTACTCCACGGGAAGACAACCAATACGTATTCACGCAACAGCAAATATTATATGGCATCATTTTTTCCTATTAATCAGTAACACATACAAAATCGTTACATTTCCAAATGAAACTATATACATTAATTGGTTACTTCAAAAAAGTGCGGGGGCAACTGCCCCCCTTTGCCCCCACCCCTAATCGCCGCCCATGTCATACACATTACGATTAACACAGGCTGCCAACATTAGTTTCCGATCCGTCTTTCACAGTGTTCGGGCCGAGTCGAGCCGGCCCGGCTCGGCCCGTTTCGGCCCGGCTCGGCACAAAATGTGCCCGGCCCGGTTAGAGCCCGGCTCGAGATTCGGGCCCGGCCGGGTCGAGCCGGGCACAGAATTCAGATCCATTCGGGTCGGGCCGGGCCGTCTTCGGGCCTGGGTTTGCAGGGCTCTGTACACCACTGCTTTACACACAGAAAGTGTTTTTGGTCACTGACAAACTTCCTCAAACGAAGGCGGGCCCACAGGTGACCAACGGAAAGGAATTGGATGAGGTCATATCTACACTATAGGAGAGAGGTTGCTGAGGGGCCACTTCTCATCTCATCCTTCTGATTTTCTGTTGTATGTGATTGGCAAAGTAGGCCCTTGCATTATCTAAGTGCAGTTTGCTAGCGTTATTTTCGGTCTTTAGTTTTCAGAACTTCAGTCTTTTTTTATCTTCAGACCACGTCGCAGCTTTTCCAGTAATAAGAGAAATATAAGCTACAGATAACCCAGTCGCTTCAACAAGCTGTCATGTGGTTAAGCAGCTGTCACTCCTGATCAACAAGGCCTTTGTCCACGTCGTCCATTGCAATTAATGGTCTACCGAACGGTGGTTGTTACAGCAGATTGAAATCACAACTGTAGAACTTTTATATACTCATCGCTGGATATTGCGGTTCACTGTCTCCTTCCTCCACACAGGAACAATTTGCGTTGAATGGTTGTGGTTGAGTGATTGCCGAACTTGTATAGGGCTACCGTAGGCGTTTGCGGTTGTTGACTTCCTTCTCCATTGTTGGCGTATCTGTAAATAGAAGATAACAACTTGTTATACAGCTTTAACATAAAGGACATAAGTGCATGCACCAAAAGTATGGTCTTAGTCCCAGTGGCGGCTAATGTTAGTATTGCAGCGTACCAAAGTATTTCAAGAAAAAAATATTATTAGCAATAGTAGTAAAGAACAGAAAAAATACTTTCTAATACTCCCATATACACTTTAAATAACATATTTTTTTTACTTCTCTAACTGTCCGTTTCGTTAATCCGTTTTAAAAAGCGAAAAATAATCCGCCACAGAGTCTCTAATTTATATTCTGTTGCAGCGAGCATGCAACGACCAGATTCCTTCAGCCCGGTAATTGGAGCAAATGTTAAGTCTCCTTTCCCCTATCTCAGAAGTTAAAGAGACTGGTCGTTGCAGTGCTTCTGCAACACAGCACGGTTTCCAGTGAATGAGAAGGTTTTTCGCGCTAAATAAGCTTTCTGAATTATATTTCACTAGCAATTAACAAATGGAATTTGTTTTTATTCATTCATATTTTTAAATTACGGTACTTATACTGAAGCAAATCAATATAATGACAATTTAAAAAAGTGACAGCAGAATTACAAAATAAGAAAGAAAATATGTAGTAGAGCTGAAATTAAATTAAAGTAGATCCGCATTTACAACTTAATTCTTAGCTTATATAGTCAATAAAAGTATCTTCTACAGTAATTTGTGAACCAAATATTAATAAGTTAATATGTAGAACCCGCCCCCCCCCCTCTGTGGATAGTATTTTAGCATATACATATTTCTTTTATAAAATAAGTATATTTTATACTCTTGATAAAACTATATGGTGGGGAACGCCACATTGAATTTGGGACTAGTTAGCAATGCTTAGGGGCGTGGCCACGAGGGGGTCCACCGGGTTCGGACCTCCCAATATTTCAAAACTTGACTAACATTTGTAGACTTTTCTAACGAACTATACTTAACAGAGAAATGATTGATGTAGGCTAAATATTTTATTTTACGCCTCATCATGTACTCTTTCTTTTCTTATAGAAATAATCGTTCTATCATTTTTTCTAAAAAATATAGGTGACAGTAATTAAGAAGTACTTATCTTTTCGGGTACAGTATAAGACAGGTTTAATATTACGTAAACGTATTGGACCTCCCTCAAATACTTTGGACCCCTCCCAGCTAACATGCTGTTTCTACATCTGGCGGGTTTCATGGTTGCTTTCCAGAACGTATGACATTCATAAGCATTGTTTCGCCTCATGTGGAAGTATATTGTGTTCATCGTGCATTGCGTAACAACCAAGACGGATGATTTGGAATGTAGTTTTTTTCTTTTACACACACATGTGTGTGTGTGTGTGTGTGATGATGATGATGTATGAATAGGGTTACCAACTCTGTAAAATAAAAAAAATAAAAAAAAAAACGGCACTTCCTCAAAATTCTCTATGATATAGGTCTCAGCGTGAAGTATCTCTGTTCGGACCTATCCATGGAAATGAAATGTACTATCGTGAACAAAAGTGCATTAACTCATATATTCTGTGTGTCCTTAGAACATTCACTAATAAGCTTAATAGATACATTGTGCTGTAAATGAGAAACTGAAATTGATTTCTCGGCATTGATCAATTTATTGTATTTACCAGTAACTACCATTTCTTTAAAATTATCGCACTGAGAAAAAAAAATGTAGGTGGCGTACTTAAAAAGATAGGTTACATACGTAATTCCTGTAGTTTTTGGACTTAACGTACAGCAGACGTATAACTGAAAACGCATGTTTTATAATACTTTCTGTATAAGTGTTCCATCTATACATACTTTTCATATGAAACAATATAGACGGTCAGGAGCTCACATACAAATGGACGTATATAACATATAGCTGACGAAGGTAACATAAGTGTATGCATGTGATATACGGAAAACTGTTAGATGTCAGATATCCTACAACGGCGTGATGTAACATCTAAGGGCAGTGCCTCTGTAGCATACGGATAACGTATGCTTCGTATTGATTTCTATAGTAAGCAAGAGGATACCGTGTATTTGTACAATATACCGCTGTCCGGAGAACGGATTTTTCTCTGTGCGAAACAGATGAACAAAAGTATAATAATCTTTCGTAACATTTTTGGATTTGGAAAATGAAATTCACTCTTTAAATATAGTCCCTACTTCAACTATAGGAAATTGCTTTAAGAAGTCCTTTTCCACTCTAAATAAATGTATAAAATTCCTTGAAAGTAAATTTCAAATTTTCCCTGATACAACCCCTATCATCTCTCTAAAATTTTTTAAACAGGTGAAGAAAATATGTTAATCGTTGATAGATGGTGAAAGGTAACAGTTTTGAGTTTACAGAATATCAGCTACTTTTCAATACCTATACTTCGAACTAGATACAAATTTGAAAAAAAAAAAAAAACGGTTATAAAGGGGCTGGTGAGAAGTTTGTACCCGTCACCGGCTTTAATCAAAATAACAGCAATTTTTCCAGCGAGGCCAATGAAAAGCCTGCCAGTTGAAGGCTATGTATGAATATGTGACATTCGCAATTCATATACCAGTATCTCTTTTGAATCAGTTGTTTTGGTTATTAGATAGTAGATTTAATTTTATTGTGTGTGTTTTAATTCTGTACACAACCTACAAATTCGGAATGAATTGCATACCATGACTTCTGTAAATAACTTACAAAAAAATTGCCCAGCTTTCAACTCAGGAAAAACTTACAATTAAGGCTTAGACAAAAGAAGCAAAGTGCAATTCAGGAGAGTGTTCGAAAAAAAAAATGTTTAAATTTACACGACATCTTATGGCAGTAATATTGTATGCATTAGATACATTTCCACAATTTAGTTTAAATTTTCCTAGATAAATTGTGAATAAAGCGTGTTCAATGTACATTTTTTTTATAACATTAATCTCTACAACGAACTCTCTTCAGTCTACACTGAAGAGGAATTCGGATCACTGTCAGGGACTGAGTTTGCTAGAATGAATTGTTCACAATAACCTAGAAAAAATATTTAGTGAATCTACGAAGCTTCTGAAATTAATATTATCTGTACCTATGGCGTCAGTAAAAGAGGATTTTTTTTTTTACATCAAAAAGAATTGAGACTTTCAAGAAATTGAATGTCCCAAGAAAGGTTATCACCATTGGTTATGCTTTCTATCGAAAAAGACCTGACAATAAGAATACTAGAGTTCAACCAGCATGTATTAGGCAGATTTGTTCCAATCAAAAGAGAAGAATGAACTTAGTAATTAATTAAGGTGATTAATCGAATTAAATGTTCTCCATTTTTTTATTTTTTTAAAAACAGAATTTTATTTAACATGTCACATAGCATTTGCATCTAAAGTTATGCTGATTAGTCAATGAGTCCACTTTATATATTCTGTCACCGATCGTTCGTACTGCAACACCCGAAACCACAATCCACCGGCCGCCACTGCTTAGTCCTCATAATAGAAAAAAAGCCCATTGTTGAAAATGTTTTGAGTGGTTTTTTTTTTGGTAAAACAAATGCCATAAGTAACATAACGGTAACAGTATTACTATAAACCAAAGAAGAGTAACCATAAGAATAGTAAAAACAGGAAAAGGCTACAAACGGAAAGTCCCAGAGGACAATAAGTTCCTGCTGAATTAGAGGGAAAATGCGAGACTGGATCCCATGTATCTGACGTTGCATCCACATGAAAAAAAGAAGCAATTTCTTGCTATCTCCTACAAATTGAAATAAAATTAAATCTTTCAATGTAACGCCCCACCATTATGCCCTACGAATGATTAAGGGAAGTGAACGATGATGTAAGCAATAGCAAACAGAGAATGTGGAAGGAAATGGAAATACCCCGAAAAACCCAGTGACATAATGTTGTTATCTGGCCAAGGATCGAACGCTGGACCCGACGGCTACACGTAAGAGCTCCTCTACTTAGCCATGGTGCTTCCTTCTTATTTCCAGAATATTATATTCAGTGTTTAATGGAAAATTATTTCTCCAAAGATGAGACATTTAACAATCGAAATATCTTACTAAGTAGAACAAAATTTTATATATTAATGCAAAAGGTAATGCGTAGTTTTCGAGAAAATTCGGAAATGTAAAAACTGATGCTGAATGAGAACTACGCCACATATTAAGGCGAATTTATACAGAAGTATACTTTCCTGAAGCTCTATTAAGGTCAAACTTATACTGAAATATATTTTTGTAAAGCTTTGTAAAGGCAAAACTTATAATAATGCATACCCTCCTAAAGCTCTTCCTTATGATAGTGGCAACACCATTCACGTAGTAGTATAGTTGATGAGATATAGGCCAAAGCTATTATTAAGTTTTAAACTTTATTTTCTACTTCGCTAAAATATTGCCCAAAGATAATCCTATATAAGTCGATATATCATATCGAGGTTAACAAAATAATATATTTAAAGGTAAATTCTGATGCGTGGTCTTCAAGAATATAGACAAAAACGAACTTTTGGCGCTAGAAAAGGTGTCATTTTTTACCAGTTACAATTTATATTTCTACTGGAACAGATTATTTGCATATTTAAGTAGGGTAGTAAAAAATAGTACTCCATTGAGTATCAGATCGCGTTTTCTCTCAATAGTAACACACAATAGTCAAAGAGTTATGAATCTTTCCTTATTGAGTTTCTGAATATTAATATAGGGTGTTACAAAAATGTGTCCCAATATCAAAATCAAAATAAGAAAAACGTTGATACGCACCTGTGCTCAAAAGTGGATAGTTTCGGAGTTATAGCGTGCCGAAAACATAAAAACTGGAATTTAAACGTTCATAGCTGCACTACTATGAATCCTATCGTAATCGGGTCGAGACATTACTGAGGAACTGGTATGTGAACTATCCAAATATCCATGTTTAAAAATACTCCAGTGCTTGCACACCAATTTTTAGAGGAAGGTGGAGAGTGTCAAGTACTCTCAAACACCCTCTCTAAAACTGATTGTGCAAGTACCGGAGGTTCTGAAAAGTGGATATTTCGATAGTTCACATACCAGTTCCTCAGTGATGTTTTGACCCGACTACGATTAGTCCTATAGTAGTGGAACTATGGACATTTAAAGTTCCTTTTTGTCACGTTTTCTGCACTCTATAACTACGAAACTATGCACTTCCGACCACAGGCTTACGTGAACTTTTTCTGATTTTGATGTCCTAAAATATTGTGACACTTTTTTGTAATACCCTGTATAATAAATTACTACAACATTAATCTGCCTATGAAGTTTCTACCCGCATCTATTAACGTATTTGTAGTTTGCTACGAACTGTTCCGCCATTATGTTTTTTTTTAAAAAAGCTTAAAATTAAAGTTATTGTTTTTTTTTCTCTTTTGTGAATGCCATGACAGAAAGTAAAGCAGCAATAGTATTTTCTAAAAGAATGTTAACAGTAGTTTTGAGTAAATACATTTTATTCTGATATCTGATAGCTACAACTTACAAGTTTGTTCTTAATTCTATTAAAGAAAGACAAACCATTCACTTAGAAGACTATTGAAGGACAATGTTTGAAATAATATTGTGTTAGTGGCAACCTTGTCTCTCCAGAGTAGAACTCAATCTCTTGAAAGGCTGAGAATTCCCGAAGGAGTGCTTTAGGATACGAAGCCCATAAACATTCTCTTGTGTCTCAAACAACCTACCACACAGCCGTCATCTTTCACTTCCACCATCGGTGCCTCTACAGTCCGCCACTGTTTCTATAGAAACGGCGCAAAACATAGGACGTGCTCTTGTTACTCGAGAAAATAGTCTTCTATGAGCTGCAACGAACAGTTCAAAGTAGAATGCAATGCATGTTGGGAGGGATACCAGAGAATACTCCATGCATGTTGCCTCCGGGGTGTGTTGATGTTATTAAACTTCAAAATGAACAAATAAAAACTGCAACACGAAAATATAAACAACAACAACGAGGAAGAAAATAAAATAAAAAGAGAGAGCTTAGCTAGTTGCTGACTTTAGCTCTTTGTTATGCAGCGATATTAAAGCTCCCAGATGAGCCACCTGCTACCACCACCTGTGCAACTAAACCCACTCGTAAGAACCTTCTCTTATGTTATATACAATAATGTCCCATGGTCAAACGTAGAAATAATTTTCACCAGAGCATCTAGACGAGACATTCATTGTGATAACGCTTTTTAAAACTATATACCTAATGTATGTTTAAATAACATCAATACGTCCAGTATAATTAATTTCTTTGTATGTGTGGGAGACCTATGTGCATTGTGTGCGGGAAATAGAATATATTGCCTGAAACATATACATCTGCCATACGCTGCAGCATTACACCTTGCCTATAAGCATTTCCTTGTTAGCAGAAATGTCTGGCTTCTCACGAAAAGAATAATGTTCATGCAGAAAATTTGACAATAAAGTAGATTAAAGAGCGACTTTAATCATTCCCTTACTTCATTCCCGGCCAGCTCATATGCAAGTTCTTGACTAAACTTGGGCTTAAACATTCGACCCAAATATATGACAATTGGTATATTTCATTTCTCAACTTCTCTCAGTCGCATGCCAATGGGGTCTGAACTTGGACAGAGACGGCATTAAGAAATCACTATTCATCTCAGTGACTCCGAAAAGTATGGATTCTACACTATTAAAAGTCAATTTCGATTAATTTTACATCACACCTTTAAACTTCCTAGAGGAACTACAAGTGTTCTTTCCCCGCACTAGGCCTATTTTTTTTTTTTTAATAGTAAGTCATACATGTGTGTGGACTTACACATTTACTAAACAAGAAAAATTAGTTTCATCTTCGTAACATCAAGAGCTCGTGAGAGATTTTATTTTTATCATAAATATTAAAGCGCCTCTACACCGTTGAATCCCGTCCCTCCTCTTAGGATAGGCTTCAAAAAAATTCTAAATATTCTGCTGTCTCAAATACGGTCTCTTAAATCTTTGATACATTTACTTTGAAGTACACCAAGCCAGTGGTGTGGATTTATATACCGGACAAACACACGAACGCCTTTCCGTTATACTTTCAGAAAACTTTAACTCCCTTACACTCCTGACATACGCATCTCAATTAAATTGTAAATTGCTTATTGCCACTTTCTTACAGTCACCTACAGGTGTGGAAAGCCAAATATGTATATACCGTACATACTCTAATCTAAGGTGCACTCCTCATTTATAAACTTGAAAAATTGTGCCAATTACTTGTATTCAATTCTAAGACGCATCCTGAATATTCAATGAAGCAACTCAGAATCTGACAATACAAATTAAATCATACGCATTTATACATTCATGTTAAGATTAAGAAGAGAACAAACGTACTATCCTACAAGTGTGACGTCAGTGAGTGACGTCACATTCATGATCACACAGACACGCTGTGTGGGTTCGGGAAAGTGAACTGCGGCACACACTTTAGTCACCCCTATTGCCGGAGCAGTTTTGTATGCGATTCCAAGACTCACCCCCATTTTAGACCTAAAAAGTTGGCAGAGAAAGTGCATCTTAAATTCGAGTATATACGATATCTTAATAATTCTAATAAAGCACAAATACCTTAGTTTATGCATACCACTTATCCGAATAGTAAGTGCTCTAGATGTTTATACCTGGACTATCAATTTTCCGTATTGAGAAATATTTTAATAATGGTGTGGAGTCTGAGATGGTTGGTGGGCAAACAAAAATAACATGTGTCAAGAATCAAAGCTTTTAATTAATCTCGATTCTAACCTCTTGCATACTGCAAGTGGAAGGCTCGAGAGGAACAAATAATTAGTGTTGCCAACAAACATACAAACAAGAGTGTGTTGTTTGTTTATATATATATATATATATATATATATATCATAAGATGATTTAGACAAAAGTTAATTCTTATATTTCTTTTGAAAGATAGTGAAAGCATTAAACCCCCAAATATTTTTCTAAAATTATTTAAGTAATATTTTCAGTGCTATAGATACTCCGGGTACTGTTTTATTACCAGATTTCTTATTGCAACGCTTTTATAGGTTGAAGTTTTAAAAACCATTAAAAAAGTGCTTTCTGGAATAAAGCTTTCAGATACAATTTCTTTACAGTGGAGAAAGCCTCTACTCTAATTGACAGAAAGCTTTTCCATATTAAAGTCGTTCTTGGAAATGGACACTCGACTTTACGTTCTTGGTTCGAAGTGCTCTGATGTTTTATGTGGGTTTCCAGCGCAGACAAGAAGTATGAAATATTACCTATCGTCTTCGAACGAGATGGCAGACTCTTTGTCTCCAGCTTAGGAAATAAACCGCTTAGTGACGTAGGTTGTAGCTCCTTCTACATGCCACGACTTTTTCTTTCTTTATTGATATAAGGAATTATTCAGAAAAGCTGTTAGCTCTAATAAGCTTTTAATACTGGTTGCTTAAACAAACCACACGCTTTCAGACATCATTAAGTTTCATTAGTGCAATAAATATGCGTTTTGCCTTCAGGAGACGTTCCTAGGTTACTAACCACCGTAGTCACAAAATACTACATTTATCGTCTGTGTAAAAACAGTCTAACACGTACCTGTACTGCAACTATGAAGTTTTTTTTCAGAAGTTCTTTTTTCCAGTCAATAAACTAAATTGTCATAATGTGGATTAATGCTCACAAACTCACTAAAAAAAAAAAAAAAAAAAAAAAAAAGAACAGTACCGCTAACTTAATTGTGACTTTGTGATATTTGAATTTAAATGCTTAAGACATTCTGTGACTCTTTTCCCTGTACAAGATATGTGTGTAGATCCGTTTTTTCTGTCTAACAATCAAAAATATTTTTTTTTTCTTTCGCATTACGTAACAAATACTAAACAAGAGTTAGAAAGAGTTTAAGCTAGACGAAAACACAGTTAGCGTGATACGGAACAAAGTTTACAATTTTTAAGGCAAGTAGGAGTAGAAACTGACAGTTGAAAAAGTTATATAGATAAGAACTTTCCTGTCATAATTTCTATCTATGAAGGTTACTACCTGAACTGGATGATACAAAAATAAAAAGCGAACTAAATATATACTAAATTTAACATGAATGTAAAGAAACGATGACGTATGAACCCATAAATAATATATACACTCTGTTATACTGGACAAAAACTAAAAACTTATCGAAGTGACCACTTTGACTACGTCTAGCTTCAAATGAAATGAAAGTAAATCTTTCAGATTAACGTCCCACGATTATGCCCTGTCAAGCTAAGGGAAACAATCATTAAGTGAAAGTGAATGATGATGGAAGAAGAATTACTGGAATGAAAATGCGGAAGGAAAAGGAATATCTCAAGAAAATTCACAGACACGATGTTGTCCACCACAAACCTGCTTGATCGGGGGACCCCACGTATCAGAGATTAGCGATCTACCATTGACGTTTAATTTCAAGTTTTAAACTTAAAGAATAAACGAATCTGTTATATAACCGTAGAAGATGATTATGTCGTAATTTATCCGCTGCATCGTTTTAGATACGTTTATAATCACACGATATGTGAATTAATTTCAAAAATTAACTGAATTTTGAGAATTTGGTTTTATATCATGTATACCGCATTTAGTGCCAACGATCATGTGATATGTATCGAACTTCAAAATGTGAATCATTTATGTTGATACACCTATATAACTTTAACTAACAGAAAAACCTCTGTAATTTTATATCATGCAAAAGTATCCGCAGTTTTTGATACTTACGAAATGAATGCTGACAGACGATCACAAGGCTGCGAACGTGGCATGTTGTCAGGTAATGTTGACGCGTGATGACGGCATGAGTGGGATTTTTCATCGATTGTGACCATGGATGACGCATGGAAGCCGTTTTTCAATTATGAAACGAAGCTCCAATCTGCTCAATGAAAGGATACGAAGATACCAGTGGTCAAAGAGACTCCTAAAGAAACGGTAGCACATTGCGAAAAATATGTACGACTATAGGGAGATTACGTCAAAAAGTAACACAAGTTTCATGGTTTTCGTGTGATTAGTTAGTGAGAAAAATAGAAGATCTTATTACTTGAATGCACCTCGTATATAATGCTTGACTATATATGGCGATTCTAAAAGATAGACCGGATTTGAAGTCGTTGTAAATTGCCAATCTCGAAGGGAATATGAAAGAACTATCTCCGCTTAAAAGGGAAACCTTGATGTTCAGTAATTCCCAATAAATGTTCCCCTAGCATAACGTTCAATGTTTCCCGTTGTTTACTAAGTGTCAATTTGCAACATATGATTTGTTTGAGCTCTGTAGTGCAGCAACATAGAATGTATGGTTAAAGGTTATTATGTATTTCAACAACGTTTTGATATTGAATTGCTTATGCCGAAAGCACTTGTCTATTGTATATACCAGCAATTCGAGGGAACAATATGTTTATGTAAAGGGAAGAGCAATGGCAATTGCACAGCTAAGAAATACAGTTACGACGAACCATATTTTTCTATTAACTTAAAGAATATACATGGTTTTATATATTGCCTAGTACACTCTGAAAACAAGCAAAGGATTTTTCAAGTTGGCGAAATTCATCGTCTTACTCGTCATGATTTTCAATTCCAAGCAAGAATGCTATTCTGTAATTATTAAGGATGACAGCACGAAATTGCATTTCATGAAAATAGGATTTTTTAGTAACGAAATTAAAAATATTTTTGCAAGATTGAATGAATTTCCCATATTTCTTTGGCGGGCAATTTCCCATTCCAGACGATAGACAAAATTATTCAATTTCAAATTAAAGGGACTATGCTTAATTTAAACTAGAGAACTCTTACGAAATGTATCGTGGGAGATAGGAGTATGTTAGGTACCATTAAATTTGCAATATAAGAAATTTACGGAACAAGTAAACCAATAAAAAATGCAAGTTGAGCCGGAAGGTAGACTCTTGCTTATCATTACTTCAATTGCACGATTATAACGCACAGTTTGAATAATTTCACTGACAATTCACTCAAAGTTATTATATAGCTATCAAAATCACAATGTGAAATAAAACAGTAAATACATATTAAAAATGGTATACTTTTAATGCTTCTGTACATTAATTTTCTGGCCTCATTGAACTTCACCTGCATAATAAAACAGTCACCTTTGAAAGAACGTGCATGTTTTAGCTCGTAATATACGCAATATGTTTGAACACCGATTTGATTGCAATTAATCCTTCAGTGAGAAACTAATCGGATTGTCCTCCATTGTAATGATTGGTTAACACTCACAAATCAATAGAACAAATTCCTATTTTCCTGTGTAAAGTTTAAATCCATCTATAAATGTTACCTAAAACTAATAATTACGATACATGGTGGGTTAATCTGTGTGCTTCATTTAATCCTTTTTGCATGTTTTTCTTTAGATAAACAACACGACGGAGGTATTGTATTATCAAAGTAAATTAAACACATTCGGAATTACAGAGACATAGTTACCAATATCCACATGTCACGTATATAAACATAGCAAATAAATAAAGACCTAATTACCTATTGCGACTCTCAGAGCATACTATAAAAACATAATTTCGCATTGCAAACAAATGTAAACATAACATTTATTATTCCACTGACAAATGAATTATGGCTGAAAGTTAATTTCAGCGTTGGACCTCAGCAAAATAACATAAATTATTATATGATTCTATTTTGGAGGGCTCATGATGTTGCTGTAATAGTTAGAGGGCAAGGTGGCTCAGTAGTAGGGTGTTCGACTTTGGTCCGAGGAATGCCTGGTTCGTTCCCAGGCCAACGAGTTTGTGATGGCCATCGTGTCAGTGATCTCCACGAGGAAATTTCGTTTTATCCCACATTCTTATTCCAATAATTATTATATTATTATTCCCTTTAATTAACCATTCAAGTTTACTTTTCAACATAGTATAAGGTAGAAGGTACACTGTTAAAAATGGTTTCTTAAATTGGAGTAAAAAATCCTCGTATTTGAGAACATCCGTTTCTTACCTGTGCACCGAGTAATACATTCTTAAAAGTGAGATTTCGATTTTCTTAAATCATTTTGAGAAATAATGACTCAAATGCGAGGAATTATGTCTCATTTTTGAGGGTGCAAATGCTTTCTCAGATTTGAGAAAAAGATGTATTTTTTCTTAAAATTGAGAAAGTAACATTTCAGGAAATGAGACGTATAACCCCAATTTTGAAAAACAGACTTCTCAAAAAGATTGGAGAAATATCTTCCTCAAAAGCGAGAAACGGTGCACAGAAACGGGGTTCTCAAATACGAGAAGATGCAAAAGGATATAACCAAAATATAAACATGCAAAAGATTCAAACTATTAATACACCCAGAATTTATATTAAATGAGCACCTATAGTTATAGATATTGTTTATAACATAACACATTTAAATATTCACTCCAACTCAAGAAAATTCCACAAATACCACGACGACTTGTACTTTAGGTGCGTTACTTATTCCTACTGCATCAGATAGTTGAACATTTTCCTTTTTATCACTGTCCACTTTCTCAAGACTTTTCTTTTTCATCAACGTGGTTTACTCAAGATTCTCCCGTTTCCTCCAACATTACACCAACTTCTTGATAATTCAGATTCAACAATAATTCGTCTACTTCAGAATAACGGCAACAATTTCTGCTGAAGTGTAACGTCCCACGCTTATGCTACGAATCTCAGGGAGACATTATGATGATATTGAGCGAAAATGCTGTAATGAAGAAAGTGAGGGAATCCCGAGAAAACATACATAAGATGTTTATTCACACTGACCACTTGACGGAGGTGGAATCAAACTAAGGACCCCAGGCATCGGAAGCTAGTTCTACCACTGAGTCATCGCAGTCCAATATGCCTACTTCTCTACCATAAAAAAGGTTGCCTACATGAGAAAATACCGTGTTTGTGGGCTTTTCCAGGATTCTCCAGTTTCCTCCTACAAGAAACGTACATAGGAATTTATTTCGGAGGGGATCCAAGTTCAATACGAGGTCAAATTGTATTAAAATATGTAAAATTGTCCCTAAAATTAGATAAAATTTACATAAAAGCGATATCGGGGAAGGTCCGGAGTTCCAGGACTCAGCCCCTACCTTCTACCTTCTTCATTACGGCAGGGCATGCGACAGTTTCTGCCTCTCATAAATGCGCTGAAACTCCACTGCTAAGGATTAAATTCAGATTGGAAACAAGGTCACAAACCCATGCAAAAACTGCCAAGAAACGTACGTCCACATTTTCATTACACCATTATTATCCATCTCTATCACTATTTCTCTTAGCCTTGGAGCACAATCGTTGGACTTTGGATTAAAAAATAAATGAAATCTTTGAGCTTTACTTCCCACAGTTGTGTTGGGTAGGCTAAAGGAGACGATGATGATGAGAATGAAAAAGATAGTGGAATGAAGAAAGTGGGAAGAATTGGGAGAACCCCAAGAAAACCCATGCACAGTGTTTATCCACCAGAAAGACCACTTGCCGCGAGCTGAGAATCCTGGGATCAAAGCAAGGGCCTCATCGCACCAGAGGTGAAAGCTCCACCGCTTAGCTACCGCAGCCTCTACGTAAAATTAAGAGCCAATGCGTACAGTAGTATGCCACAAATAACCTGCAAACTTGTGTCATTAAAACGGTTACTGGTGGTGAAAAAAAGGAGGCGCCAATCTATGCTTGGTGATCAGTACAAAGTACCTTTGAATTACAATTCCATAATAATAAATCGTACGTTGTTTTGTAACGCTGTTTCTAACTACACAGATGACTTATGTATTCTTTGTTTACGTACATAAGCTGTTTTGTATCCTCCTCGCCAAAAGTGCCTTTACATCGCCGTGACGGGTATGTGACAGCGCAGTACATTAAAGAAGGGATGGTTGCATAAGAATTTGTGATTAATTTTGAAGAGTTTTTATTTTGACTAGGAAAATAAAGTAGGTATAGGGAGTAAAGACACAGATTTGAAGCATCAGTGCACTGTCATCTCTGAAAAGATTCGTATTATTGCCTTATATGTTAAGTTAAACACCACAACATCTGTCACTGATAGCGTAGATCATCTTACTTTTTAAAATTGCCTCTGTAGCCTATTTGTCCATACATTAATCTCCAGACATGATGTATAGAGAGGAGAAAGAAAGAGATACAACATCTGTAAGATTTATGTAATTCACTAAGGGACTATAGGAAACGACTAAGCTAATTACTGCTACTAGCGCTTTTTAATCTTCAGGGATTTACTACATGTTCGCAAAACATTATTCTAAGTCCTAAATCTGTGCGTGAATTATTTCATTCGCCTCACTGTAATTATTTTAGAATGGAAACTGATTACGCTGAACGTGAAAATGTTTCTCGTAAAGCAAGGGCCGTAATAAATGTAAATAAGGTTCTCATTATTATATAAAACACATAAGTATTTATTCCGTGTATAGAACAATATAATACAGTAACTAAGCAACATCATAATCACTAACGCCCGCAGGATTTTTTTCAACGGGTGGAGGGGAAGTCCGATATAGAATGTTTCGTTTTATTCCCTATATATATTAACAGTCATAACATTTATCATTGATAGCGTATATCGTCTTTCGCCACTGTAGCTTATTAGTCAGAACATTCATCTCCAGACATGATGTCGAGAGAATAGAAAGAAATAGATATGAACAGTGGTGTAACTAATTTTACTGCGCCCTGGATCGATCGATCATCGATTTACTCATACTCCCCCAGGCCCTCTGCCACAGGTATTTCAGCTGCTGCGTTATATATATGGTTCCATGTCAGAAGGGCCAAACAAAAGGGCAAAGACAGAAAGACCCGAGTCAAAAGGGCCCTGCGTCAAATGGGCCCGGGTCGAGATGGCCCCCTCGCTACAAAAGGGCCCGAGTCAAAAGATCTCCGCAACAACAGGGCACGAGTCAAAAGACCCTGCGTCAAACGGGCTCGGATCAAAAGGACCCGAATCAAAACGCCCCTCATAAAAAGGACCCGGGTCGAAAGGTCTCCGCAACAAAAGTGCCAGAGTCAAACGACCCTGCGTCAAAAGGGACCGAGTCAAAAGTGGACGAATCAAAACGCCCCTCATAAAAAGAGCCATAGTCAAAAGGAGCCCACGAGAAAAGGATCCGAGTCAAAGGCCCTGCGTCAAATGAGCCCGGGTCAAAAGGGGCTCTGCCACAAAAGGGTCCGTGTGAAAACGACCCCACATCAAAAGGGCCCGGGTCAACAGGTCTCCACAACATAAGTCTCGAGTCAAAATGGCCCGAATCAAAACGCCCGTCATAAAAAGGAGCAGAATGAAAAGGGGCCCCGCTACGAAAGGGACCGAGTCGAACGGCCGTAAGTCAAAAGGTCGCGGATTAAAAAGGCCCTAGTCAAAAGGGGCCAAATCAAAATGCACCTCATAAAAAGAGCCCGGGTCAAAAGGGTTCCACGACAAAGTTACCTGAGTCAAAAGACCCTGCGTCAAACGGACCCGGGTCAAATAAAGCCGGAGTCAAACGGCCCCGCGTCTAAAGGGCCCGGGTCGAAAGGTCTCCTCAACAAAAGGGCCCGAGCCAGAAGGCCCGAATCAAAACGCCCCTCATCAAAAGGGCCATAGTCAAAAGAGTCTCACGACAAAAGACCCGAGTCAAAAGGACCTGCATTAAACGCGCCTGCGTCGAAATGGGCCCCGCTACAAAAGGGCCCGAGTAAAATCGGCCCCACATCAAAAGGGACCTGTTCAAAAGGTCTCCACAACAAAAGGGCCCGAATCATAATGCCCCTCATAAAAAGGAGCCGAGTCCAAAGGGGTCCCCCTACTAAAGTGCCCGAGTCAAACGGCCGTACGTCAAAAGAGTGCTGGTTTAAAGGGCTGGAGTCAAAAGGGGCCGACTCAAAACGCCCCTCATAAAAAGAACCCAAGTCAAAAGTGTTCCACGACAAAGGGACCCGAGTCAAAAGACCCTGCGTCAAATGGACCCGGGTCAAATAAAGCCGGAGTCAAACGGGCCCGCGTCGAAAGGGCCCGGGTCGAAATATTTCCTCAACAAACGGGCCCGAGACAGAAGGCCCGAATCAAAACGCCCCTCATCAAAAGGGCCCGGGTCGGAATGTCTCCGCAACAAAAGAGCCTGAGAATCGTTTCTTAACACAAAGCAAAAATTTGAGATTTAGATAGCGATAATAAACATAACAATTATAATGATGTCTGCAGAATTTTTGTGTATACTGGTACGGAATGACAACCAACGTCAGTAACAGAGGCGACTCTTGAGGGAAGTGACATTGGTAAAAAATTAACATTTTACGAACGCAATCCACAAGAAGTTAACTGCACAAATGTATGATGGAATTTCATTTACGGTGGAAAACATTAACGGTCTCAAAACAAAAGATCAAACAAAACTAGTGATGAGCGCAAGAGTCTTGGTCTTGCAGTTTTTGCAAGAGTCTTGCATGCAAGACCAAGACCAGGAATCCCGATGCAAGACCAAGACCAAGACCAAGGGGTGCAAGACCAAGAACAAGACCAAGACTCTTGCGCAACCTACCCGCGGGCCGGGCTTGGGCGGGCCGATTCTATTATTTCTTTGAGTCGGGCCGGGCTTGGAGGTCCGACACTGATTTCTTTTCAGGTCGGGCCGGGCTGGGGCCGATTAATTGCAATTCTTTAACCATCGAGAAGTCGCGCTGAAAAAGTAACGCGAGTAGTCGCGCGCGGTCAAATGGACCGAACGAACATAATGTGTTGCAAAAATCGTTTTAAACAGTTTTCTTGTATTAGAAACGTAATTTTGTATATTTTCTGATTAAGAGGGAATAACATTTTTATTATTATAATAAGTTTTACAGTAATAACTATTAGAGAAACCTACAACTAGACATGTTATTTTTTTATTTCTCATTTGGAATAAAATGTTTTTGTCGTTACATATTTCTTTAGATAGATAGCTACGCACTGGTTTTATTGAAAATTCTAAACCTGATGATGATCTTTTGTTTTTGTCAACTTTGGTTCGTCTAAAATTAGAAATGCAATAGTAAATTAGTTAAAAATATACTATATAAACATAACAATAAAGCAAAGCTTCACAGCGCATTTTACATTGAATTAGAGCTCAGTCGTAGCTAAGCGGTTAGCATACACGCCTTTGGCGTGGGACTGCCGGCTCGATTCCCGGTGGGACCTCATGTGGTTCGGATCCTTCGTTAAGCAGTAGGTCCACGTCTTACATAGCCTTGATGCTGAAAAGGGCGCTAAATTGAAATCAAATCAAATTTACATTGAATTATTTTAAGGTCCTGTTATTTTGAAACTTCACCTATACAGCACTACATTGAATTATTTTAGGTTATCTTCAAATTTACACTGTTCTACACTTCGTCGTCGCTTATTTCGTCCCCTCTTGCTCTGACTACATTCGGGGAATCGCTGGTCATTTCTGGGCTTAAGGTCTTCAGATTCGCTCGCAGACTCCTCACTTGACCTTTCGTGTTCACTCATATATATATATATATATATATATATATATATATATATATATATATATATATATATATATATATATATTTGTTATGATCTTCTTCAGACAAAGCTTCCACGAGATCATGTCGGCTGATTTATCCAAATAGTCAATCCCTAACATTTCCCTCCGTTGTTTTAAGCTGTTCAGTTCTAATTTTCTCTTTTCTCATACTTGGTATCAGTTTGTTAACTCTGTCGACCTCTCTTCCGTCCATTAAAATAATATTTTGTTTATAAAGCTTAAAACATCTCCAAAGCAAAGGTCACGTGCAGAGCGAAACACTGAGAAAAAACATTACACGGTTAGTCGCGCGCGGTGGAAAGCACCGCAGAATCACTAAACAATCACTAGTACTTAAACTAAACAACGGATAACGGAGTGATTGAGCAGAAATATTTGGGAAGGTGAGGGGCAAGATTAGCTAGACGGAGAAGTCTGTCGGACAAACAGAATGCACACAAGATCGAAAATAATTTCCCTGTGGTGCTTTTGACCGCGGCGCGACTACTCGAGGGTTAATAATTATTGGCATTCGTTAAACGATAATTAGAATAAAGGCAAACGTTGAAGAAGTGTGCCCGTGAAAAATGTTATAAAATGAAACTTCGAAAATTTATCGGGCCCGGGCCGGGCTTGGGCCAAGAATTTTAAAAAACTTATAGGGCCGGGCCGGGCTCGGGCCGAAAATCTCCAAAACGTTTCGGGTCCGAGCTGGCCCGCGCCTACGTACATTCGGGCTGGATTGGGCTCGGGCCGAAAACTTCGGCCCGTGCAGGTCTCTATTTCTCGGTGTTTTGATGTTCCCTCCTACTTTCTTCAATCCACTATTTCATTCATTTCTCATGAATACCGTCTCCCTTAGCCCCGATGCATAATCGTGGGACGTTAAACTAGATATTTCGTTTCGTTTTAAAACATATTAGTGGTGTTTTTCTTCCAAAACTAAAGTGAAATGTAGTATTGAACATTGGTGATACCGTACACCATAGGTGTCGACTACATGGGTATGGCCTTGGCTCTCAGACTCAAGCCTCCGTTGGGAATTTTTAATGTGTGCTCATAAAATTAATATCGAAATAACATTTTCATGACATTGAGAAAACTTAATACATGTAACCGCAAGTTTGATTTCATGGGCGGATGCTTATACGTTGAATAATTGTTTATCAATATAACTTTTAGCATCCTTAGGTATACGACACATCGAGGGTTGAGCGATATAACATTATCCTACAACAATAAATCTATGTCATAAAATTGAAAGTGACTATTTTTGTGACTCCTAATCTCTTGAACCACCCAACCGATCTCGATCAAATTTTCAACACAGATGGAGTTTGAGCCTGGGAGTGTTTTCATCATTTCACTTTGACGGTAAACTTGGGAGAGGGGAGAAGGGGGAGTTATATAATAATAAATAAAACTTAACAACTTCAACCAAACGAGTAATCTCGATCAAATTTTTAACATAGATGAGGTTCAAGCCTGGAATGTTATATGTCAGTTCACTTTGGTGGTAGAACCTAGGGGGAGAAGAGCGAAAGGATATATATATATATATATATATATATATATATATATATATATATATATATATATATATATATATATATATATATATATATATATATATATATATATATAACTTAATAACTCTTGAACCACCTGACCGAACTCGATCTTATTTTAAGATAGATGAGGATCGGGCCTGAGATGGTTTCTATCATATCACTTTGATCTTGAAGTTTAGGGGAGAGGGAGAGGAAAGATATTTAAAAATGATGGAAAATGACCGACATTGAAATGGAATCTATAGTTTTGGGGACCGCTAAGGTAAACAATGATACTTCCGGTGCTGTTTAAATCAAAATTCAGCCCCGTAGCTTGGCGGAGGGGAGGGGAGATATATAAAAATGATCGAAAATGGCGAATATTAGTGTCGAATGCATAGTTTTCGAGGTCGCTGAGTTGAATACTGAGACTTCCTATACCATTTACGACCAAATTCAGCCTCGTAATTTGGGGAAGAGGGAGATGCATAATAATGATTAAAAATGACCAAATATTAGTGCCGAATCTATAGTTTCGTGGTCTCTGACACGAACAGTGACACTTGTGATGCCGTTTAAATCCAAATTCAGCCCGGCAACTTGGGGAGGAGGAAGAGAGGGAAACATAAAAATAATCGAAGATGACCGATATTAGAGAGCGCTTTACTAATAGTAAAAAAGTGATTGACTAACGATATATATATATATATATATATATATATATATATATATATATATATATATATATATATATATATATATATATATATATATATTTTAGTTTAACCCAACAAAGTAGATACGTGATGCTAGTAATCCATATTCACAAGTGAGACTTCAAATAACTTGGAGTTTGATGCCCTTATTTTGTATTTCTAATACAGGTCAACAGTATTTATATAAATTGAGTCTACACAAAAGACATAGACAGTTGAGTCGTTTTCAGTTTTCCCTCAAATTATTCTAAAATATTAAGAGGTTTGATTATAATAATTATTATTTTAATTTTCATTCCCTCTTTTTTTTGTCATATTGCTAAACATATCATCATAATAGCTATTCTGCTATTATTGGCAGGTTATTTGCTTCAACAGACAAGGTTTGACGTTCGGTGGTCCTCAGCTGGTCTCTTCGTCTTGACGTGGCAATTTTCTGTTTCAATACCTTCCTTCAACTAGTCTGCTTCGCTCCCTCCCTCTTTTTCCTTCCACAATACTCTCTAGCACGTCCCTTGTAATACAGTTCCTCGTCAGCCAATATCCTAAAGAGTTCCCTTTCCCCCTCTTAACAATATCTAAAATTCTTCTTTTTTTCTCCTACTGCTAATATTTCTAACACATTCGTTTTCGTTCAACACGGCTAATTCTCTCCTTTTTTCTCCATGCCCATGTTTCGAAAGTCTGCAATTTTTTCATCGCTTTTGCGTAATGTGAATGTCTCTGCCCCATGGAGTACATATTGGAATCAGTAAAACAAAAATTCAATATTTAATTGGAAGTTTGTTTAATACAAGAATTAGCTAATCGTGGTTGGAAAGAAAAATCTGACGCCTTTAGAGTGTAAAAATAATTTTGCAATTCATGGTATTTCAATAATCTGTGCCGTCTGATTTTCTTTCATGCGAAACAGGGGTAGCCTCCTCAGTTTGGGAACCAGTGTAATGTTGGATCTGTTAAAAAAATATATGTAAACAGATTACGAAACCCTGTGATTTAGGCATATCTTATAAGTAGTGAAGCATGGGCACCCATTAAAAAAATAAAGGTCATAACCTATGTTGTACGCTATCATACTTACACGACGTTAAATTATATTACATTTAGAAACATACACTGTATTTCCGTTACTACTGGTGCTTTGTAGAGTTTATTATCCCTTATATCCATAGTAAAATTTACCTATGAAAAGCTTGAGATTTCTTAAATGCAAGACTTGCAAGACTCTTGCATGCAAGACCAAGACCAAGACCAAGGGTTCCAGTGCAAGACCAAGACCAAGATTCGATGTGCAAAACCAAGACCAAGGCTCGATGTGCAAGACCAAGACCAAGACCTTGCGTTGAGTTGAGTTGATTTTAGTTTAGCGTCCCTTTCAGCAGCGAGGCTATATGAGACGTGGACCTACTGATTAACGTGGAATCCGAACCACATGAGCTTCCGCCGGGAATCGAACCCGGGTCTCCCACGCCAAAGGCGCGTACGCTAACCGCTTAGCCACGGAGGAGCTCAGACCAAGACCTTGCATTTGCTCATCACTAAACAAAACACATCAATCACTTTTTGTTCATTGTTATGCATATTGTGATTATTATTATTATTATTATTATTATTATTATTATTATTATTATTATTATTATATTACTTTTATTATTATTACCATTTTTATTAATAATAATATGCAAGGTCAGTGGTAGCCCATGCCTTCAAACCAGTATACGCCACTTTTTGAAACTATGAACTCTACATTAACATAGGTCGTCTTTCGATCATTTTATGTTCGAAGGTGTGCAAGGGTGTCTTACCCCTTCCCCCAAAGCATGAAAAGCAAACACAGCCAGGGGCAGAGAGAGACACACACACAGAACACACAGCTCGCTGTGTAGCTGCAAGAGACCTATGGGTAACTATAGTTGTCCTCTTGTTACAAGGTGTTGAGTCAGGTAGTATCAAGGTCAGTTCCTGCAGTTGAACACGAAGTTGACTGTTAGAAAACAGAAGCATATAACTAGTCTCATCTGTTTACTTTTCACGAATATTTTTCACCTTCATGTGTACAGGTCACGTCTGGCGTACATTTAAAAGGCATGGTGTGTCAAGTATATATTCCCAAAAAGATATGAGTACTCAAAAGGCAAAAACCTGTAGCTACTTTTGAAATGAAATGAAATCTAGTTTTACGTCCCACGGTTATGCCGGTTAGGCTAAAGGAGACGGTGATGATGAGAGATGAGTGAAACGGTGGAATGAAGAAAGTGGGAGGAAACGGGAGTACCCCGAGAAAATCCACGAGCACGGTGTTTGTCCACCACAAAGTTCACTTGGCGGGAGCAGGGTTTGAACCCGGGACCCCAAGCACCAGAGGTGAACGCTCTACCACTGAGCCACCGCGCCCCCCTGTAGCTACTTTTGTTTTCCTTTTTCTATTAGCCAGTGGAAGCGTTGTTTCAACATCCTTCTTGTAGCTTGCTTAGCACTTTCACTTCCTCTTTTTAGTTGAGCTTTCGGCTATGAATACTAGGGATGGCCACATTTTTTCGAAAAATACTTTTTCGAAAAATGAATTTTTCAAAAACGAAAATTTTTTCGAAAATACGAAATTTTTTTTTCGAGAAACGAAAAACGATTTTTTTTTCGAAAAAACGAAAACGAAATTTTTCCGAAAACCGGAAAACGAAAACTACCGAAAAACGGAAAACGGATAATTTTTGTAAAACAAACTGAGTTTATTTCATTTGTTAGTACTTCCAAACTATAGTATACTATGCATACGTATAGAAAGTCTTATAGAAGGGCTATGTTCATCTGTCTGCCTATCCATCCGTTCGTCTGTCAGCTGGTATCAGAGCAAGAGCGGCAAGAAATAGCGAGAAGCATACATGTAAGTTTGCAACACGAATAGATTCATCTAATGCATTTGACTTTTATTTAATAATCCAGAAGTGGTAGAGGTCTATCGCTTTCTGCTACATTGTTGATCAACACAGAACACAAACGGTAACATATAGAAAGACGCGATTTTCCAGAACCAATTCAGTGTCCCAAGAATATATTCAATGTTCGCCCTTATTACACTTGCAGCTTTAGCTATGCATAAGTGTCGAAAGTCTTGAGAATGCCTTTGTCCGTCTGTCTGTCGAGAGGTGTCAGAGCAAAACAGTAACAAATATTGAGAAGTCGTTTCTTGTGGTCGATTTAGAGCCCCTAAAATAGGTTCGATCTCCTAAATTAACCCTCCATTTAAAACCGTAAGTGGTTCTAATAACATTCTTGGTTTCAATTTGTATCGCTATAGAACGAAAATCGTAATAGATAGCGAGAAGCGATTTGTTGCAAACAATTTAGCGTCTTAGACAACATACAACTATCCACAACATTTAATCAAAACCAGAAATTGTTTATATTTACTATATATTATTTCCGGTTTTAATACTGAATTACGAGATATCGAGATGTAGATTTTGGCAATCGATTCAACTACCTAGAAATAGCTGTATCTTTTCCATTAATCCTCTATTCAGATCGGAAGTTGTTTAAAATAATCATTTTCGGTTTAACATTGATCGATATAGAACAAAAATAGTAATAGATAGCCACAAGTGTTTTTTTTTTTTAAATCTATACAGCGTCTCAAGAGTATATAAGCTATATATCATCTCAACGCACAATACTATCGAAATTGAAAGTGGCTGAATTTACTAGTATATTCAATAGGGATTCAATACGGATTTTTATAAAGCAAAAGATTGAAGAAATAGTGATGCGGATTTTTGCGATCGACTAAGCGTTCTAAGAATAGGCTCTACCTTCTCCCTTGATCTCTATTCACACCAGAAGTGGTTCAAATTAACGATTACAAGTTTCAACATTAATTGCCACAGAACAAAATTGGTAATAGATAGCGACAAGTGGTTCATCTACAATCGATTCAGGTTCTCAAGAGGAAATACAATTACAATCCACAACACTCCACAAAGGCAGAAATGGTTGAAGGTTATTACTATTTTTGATTTTATAGGTAATACTAATTTCCATAGAGCAAAATCGGTCAGAGATATCGAGATGCATTTTTTAAAATTAATCCAGCATCCCAAGAATAGATTCCACCTTCTTCGTTAACACTTTATTTGAACCGAAAGTGTTCAAATTAACCATTTCCGGTGTTAACACTTGTCGCGATAAAACAAAATTGTAATAGATAGCGACAAGCAATTTTCTGGAATCAATTCAGGGTTTTAAGAGAACATATCTTCATAACCTGTACCACTCTTCTGAAACGGAAATGCTTGATATTTACTACTACTTTCGGTTCCAGTACTTATATGCATAGAACAATAACTATAAAAGATATCGAGAAGTTTTCTGAAATCGATTCAGCGTCCTAAAAATAGATTCCGTCTCCTCCCTTAACCCTCTATTCAAGCCGGAAGTAGTTCAAATTAGCCATTCCTGCTTTCAATCTTTATCGCCATAGAACAAAAACGATAAGTGATAGCTAATAATGGCTTTTTGATATGGATTTAGCATCCGAGGAACAGATTCTATCTTTGATTTTATTAACCTATTCCAACCAAGAGTTTTAGTTGTGCTACTTGTTGTACTGAAGTTTTGAATATTCAATTCGCATGGATTGCAAGTCTGCCTCAGTTTTACACTGTGAAACGAAACTCATTTGTTTCTCTACAAAAACAGGAAAAAATGTATCAAAATCAGGGGGATCCAGGGGTCGATCGCCCCCCAGAAGAGAACACTCCTATTTTATAGATAAATAAAACCCATCCCAGAGTTGGAGCTCGTAAAAATAGCTCTAAGTAGCAGTATTACAACCCCCCCCAGAAGTCCGTCCTGCATCCGCCCCTGATCACAACTCCCGGTTTCAGTATTGATCACCATAGAGCAAGCGAGAAGCATGAATTCAGTACCTTCGCAATAGACTATGTCCAAGTTTTATCCTGTGGTAGAAATTTACTACCACTTCTAATTTCAATAGTGATCACCATAGAGCAAAACTAATAAGAGATAATGAGATATGTTTATATATATGAATCCAGGATTCGAAGAGTGTCATATCGATCGCTATCCCTCTATGTAAACCGGAAATAGTGAGAAACTACCATTTCCGATTTCGTAGTAAAGAAAAGGCGATAACCGGAAGCAGTTTTTGATATGGATTCTGTGCCACAATGGTAGTTTCCATCTCTAAGTTTAATGCAACCGAAAGTGATAAATACTTACTATATCTCTGGTTACAATCTTTCTTTCTCATAGAACGAGAGAAGTACTAGGAAGCGACAAACGTTTCTTTTCAATATATATTTTATAATTCCAAGAAAAGATTTCAAGCCCTGCAACTGGTCTAGTGGCTAGCGCGTATTCCTTTGATGCACAGGGTCCCGAGTGGGAAAACATTGAACGTGTTATGGTGGTTCCGATTCCACTTTATAATGTAGGTCCACGTCTTGTATAGTCTTGCTCGATTCTGAAAAGGGACGCTGAACTTCAACAAACAACCAAATAAAAAATATTTCATCTTAGTAGTATTCTTCTACTGAAGTTAGTAGCAGTAAAAACTAATACGAAAACGAAGACCCACCTATTTAAAATTTGAATTCTCGTTTGATGAGATTATTATAGTCAGATACTTAGTTCTTTGTCTTACCGTATATAAAACATCTTTAGAACAAATAAACCATTCAATAGTATTTTGTTAGTATTAAATTGCCTATTTTTGAAAGCAATCAAATTGTTTTTGATACTGACTTAATTAGTTATAGGAAATAAGATAAATGAATGGGGGATCTTAGTGAGAAGTCTTTAGTATCAGTACATATAATCACTTCATGTTTCATATTTTGTTAAAATCAATTGTTAAAAGTCAATTTATTACAGAGTTGCCTGATACTATCACGATCAGTTTATACAGCATCCTTCTATTTGGTAATTTATTAGTCTTTTTTTACATTATAAAATATAATGTCGGGCTAATTGCTGTATCGCCGGACTAATTTTAGGAAATTTACCGGGTCAATTGGAGAATTTATTTAAGTTTATGAGGAAGAGTGATTGAAAGTCAGGTAAGGGGAATAGCAAAAGCTCAGATAGTGATTATATTTGCTGGTTGTTTTTGATGTTGTAAGCGGCACTGTATGTGGAGACGGATGGACTATTTCGCGGAGAGGTACACTTGTTTTACTATACGGATCCATAGATTGTAAAATGTATAGATAAATTTGAGCAAATCTTTAATTTGCCCATTTCATGTCGAGAACAGAAACCAACAAACCCCTGTGGGACTTCTAATCCGTTCCTACTACTATCACTACCCCTACTCCTACTCCTCCTCCTACTACTACTGCTACTCCTACTTATACTATGGATCCGTATAGTAAAACTGCGCACCTAATAACATAATCTAACGTAACTTAATGTAATCCAACCAAATATAACCGAATGCAGTATATTTTGTTCCAGTTTCTCGATTTTCAAATTGATCCGGCGATTCAGCAGTAATGCCATATTGTCGATAACACATTAATAATCACTATTTACTAATTATTTTTTAATATTCTGTAAAATATAAATTTTACACTGTTTACCTTTGTGAATTATTATTTCTAATTTATATCCCTCAAGAACCGAGAACCAAGGGTCTGTGGATCACAATATTTCATGCTGAGCTCGCACGCACACGTACTAGACTTGTTAAAGTCTATGACCATATCAACTTTGGCCAATATCGGATGAGATTAACGCGTTTTAATGAAATTTATTCATTTAACTAAGTTCAAGTCCAAATTTTCTGAACAGTATTTTGAGAAAAAATACTGCTACAGGCTAGTCAGAGCATCAATGCAACTCTCCACAGTCAACAATTGAGCCGTGTTCAAAAAAAAAAAAAAAAAAAAAAAACCTCAAGACTCTGGAGCCAGCACTTCTGAATCGCAAAGGGGTCCTCCTCTTACAGGACAAAGCTAATCCCCACGTGGCTAGGATAACCCGGGACACCATTCTACACTTTGGATGGGAAACACTATTGCATCCGCCATACTCCCCGGACATTGCACCGTCCGATTACCACCTATTCCATTCCTTGGACAATCAGCTTAGAGGACACCAGTTGAAATCCCTAGTAGAGGTTCAGAATGCACTTGATACCTTTTTCGATTCACGGCCCACCAAGTTCTACCGCGATGGAATACATGGCCTTCCAAAACGTTGGCAGAAGGAGACTATTTTTGATCTTCCAGGTATGTCTTAGGTTAAATATCGATATTTGAAGGTGTTGGGTGAAAAAGCGACCGATCTTTCTTGGTTACCTTTATAGTTACTAAGCTCGTCAAGATCTACCACCTTACCAAGTTTGGTAAAAATTGGATGAGTTCCATCTTTCGCGCTTTAATGAAATTTCTTGATTTCACTGATTCCAAACCTAATATTGATAGCTAATAACTCAGGAACAAAAAGTCTGCACATCATAATATTTTATATGAGCTTCCATGCATACCAAGCTTGTCAATATTTACGATCCTACCAACTTTAGTCAAGATCATTTGAGTTTAATCAAATGCGACTTAGTGAAATTTCTGATATCACTAACTTAAAACACAAATTTGATTAGCAATAACTCTGGAACCAAAGTCCCAAACACCATAATATTTAACATGTGTACTAAATACATTGCAGTCAATAACCATACTAATTTTGGTCGTGATTGGATGAGTTTCGTCAATAGTAGCACTACACACTATCCTTTCATTAGATCGAGCTCCTCCGTGGCTTAGCGGTTAGCGTACGCGCCTTTGGCGTGTTAGACCCGCGTTCGATTCCCGGCGGGAGCTCATGTGGTTCGGATTCCACGTTAATCAATGAAATGAAATGAAATCTTTGAGTTTTACGTCCCACGTTTATGCCGGTTAGGCTAAAGGAGACGGTGATGATGAGAGATGAATGAAAATGGTGGAATGAAGAAAGTGGGAGGATACGGGAGAACCCCGAGAAAACCCACGAGCACGGTGTTTGTCCACCACAAAGTTCACTTGGCGGGGGCTGGGATCGAACCCGGGACCCCAAGCACCAGAGGTGAACGTCCACGTTAATCAGTAGGTCCACGTCTCATATAGCCTCGCTGCTGAACGGGACGTTAAACTCAAAATCAATTCAACCTTTCATTAGATCCAAATCCAAGGAGCACGGTAGCTCAGTGTTAGAACGCTTACCTCTTGTGCATTTGATCCCAGACCAAGTAAGTTCGTGGCAGACAACATCGTGTCCGTGTATTTTCCCGAGGTACTCCCATTTCCTCCCACATTATCATTCCGCGAATTCCGAAAACTTTTCGAGAAACGAAAAATCATCAAAAAAGGGAAAACGAATTTTTCGAAAAAAGATCTTTTCGAAAAAACGAAAAACGATTTTTTTCGAAAAACGAAAAATCTTTCGAAAAAAACGGAAAACAAATTTTTTCGAAAAATGAAAGACGAAAAAATTTCCGAAAAACGAAAAACATTTTTTTTTTCGAAAAACGAACGAAAAAATGAGAAATGAAATTTCCGAAAATCGAAAAACAGATTTTTTTAAAAAGGCCATCCCTAATGAATACCACCGCGACAAGTCGTGGTTCTTATGATAGTGGCGTATTTTCGTCCGGAGAAATTATGGAAATAATAAATAATGTAGATTCCGATGCTTTTGAAACGGACGATGAATGTAGTTTGTACGAAGATTCTAGCATCAATTTATGTGACACACATACCTCTTTTCATATAACATCGCTGTTGAACGGGACGTTAAACTCTAAATCAAAACTCAACACATACCTCTTTCTATTTAAAAATATTGTGTGGTATACAATATTCGGAATTCAAGATGGCTGCCATGATGTGCACTAAATCATTTATGTCGTTATTATTGTTCTGTCCCAATACTTTTCAGTAACCCTGTATACAGATCCACATGTCTTCTCACAGCAAAATTAATCTAATGTTTTCCACAGAATATTTTTCATACTAATATGTATTTTTATACTTTGATCCAGGAGTAGAAATGGAATTCTAGAAGTAAGGGAAAAGTCAGCAATAGATAAAGTTTGATTGAGCTATGTCACGAGAATACAAACTCAGAAAGACGGTAGTTAGGGGCGGACTGGCCAGGGCCCTTAGGTCGCAATCGCGGCCTAGGCCCTCTAAGAAAACAATGATGAAAGAATAAAGAAAGAAAGAGAAAGAAAAGCTAAAACAAAAGAGAGCTAAATAATTCGGTAGCTCAGTGTTATTATGCTACCAACACACACTCCTCTTCCACCCTTCCATCAATCAGTAAGTTATCTTTTTTAATAGGGTCCTTTCGTTACTAGATTTGTGGCTAGGTCCATCTTTCACTATGGTCTTTTATTATCAGAAACTGTGATTTAGTTTCTACCTGGGGCCTTGGGCCCTTCTTTCAATATATTGGACAGTTGGGTCCTTCTTTCATTACCTTGAGAAGTTGGGGCTCTGGGCCCTTTATTCATTATATTGGGCAGTTGGGGCCCTTCTTTCATTTCATTGAGCAGTTGCGGTCCTAGGCATGTTTTTCATCATGTTGAGCTGTTGGGACCTGGGACTTTTTTCATAATTTAGGGTAGTTGCATCCCTTTCAAGGTTGAAGACTGGTGCCTGGTTTGTAGCTGGGTTCATATTTAACCACAGGCTGATTGGTTCTTTATGGATGTTAATACACCTTGTAGGTCTATATTAGATAATTCAAAAATGGGAAAACAACGCATTTTTAAAAATTTATTTTCTATCAAAAAGTTTACAAAATAACAGGAGAAAACAGTGGAAGACGCCAAGAAAGCGGGCATTTCAACATAATGGTTGATTCTATCCAAGATGTTTCAGGGCTTAATCAGCTGGCTATAGTAATTCTCTGCGTTATAAACGGTCAAGTATTTGAGCGGCTGTTAGTGGTTGTCGTAAACAGCTTGGGCGTCTATGGCGGGGGGACGATGGGGACGCGTCCCTCCAATATTTTGAAGTACAAAATATTCAATATTTTGTTCTAATTTAATTTATTTACTAACGGCAGAATAACATATAAATGATAATAATTATATTTATTTGTCATATAATATTCAGGCTGTGTAACAGAGTTCTTGATATGCCTCACGGGGTCCGTGAAGGTAAGCAGAAATGTAACAAATGGAATTAAAGATAATAAACAGGTTGGGCTAGATAGTACCATTTAAATAACTTTCTTTGATATCCTCCCCAAATTGTATATGCCAGAGACGCCAGTGGTAAACAATGACACTACAAGACAAGTAACTTATAATGAAATCAGAAGAGTACTTTGTTACAAAAATGTTTTGATGCTTGTGATGATATTGTAAGTTGCTTTTTTGATGGAGCTGCTAACTTCAGTGGATGCTATTAAGGAGTTAAAGCATTACTGGAGAAGGATAATCCTGAAATCATTTACACCCAATGCATGGCTTATGCTCTTAATTTCGTTATGAAAAATTCGACTGAGTAGATACCTGAAGCTGCAAATTTATTTGAAACCAGTGCCATGTTCTGTCTGAATACTACAAAAGAAAGGATGTTTGTAAGAAAATGATTGATGCAAGCCACGAGGGACATGACAGACTACGAAAAGTTCAACAAGTTGGTACAACACGATGATGGAGCAGAAACGAGGCACTGAATGCAGTAGTGGACACTAATGAGTTTCGCTACGAAACATGAAACCAAGACGAGGATGACTGTCTATCATCAAGATTTCTTTCATTTTTATTGTTCCTCAGTGATGATGTACAGAAAAGGGGTTTTAATGCGAAATGAAAATTTTAAGCTAAACTTTGCTGAATAAATTGACAGAATTTAACACTGTAATGAGGACTTCTATGTTTCAGGACTTATTTACGGAAACGGAGCCTGTTTCAAAATACCTGCAGTCTCACGGATTAGACTATCTTACTACCTGGAGATTTCTAGACAATTTGCAGCAGCAGCTTCAGAAGAAAATAGAGGCAAAAGATGTCTGTTTAATGCTTTACGAAAACACAAAAATATTTTGTGTGAAAATAAATCAACAGCTTGCGCAATCTGGTGTAGAGATAGCAATGGAAAAAAAACTTTTTGCACAGAAGAATCTTAAAGAAAAAGAAAATGCCAGGAGAGCAGATGAACTGGAAAAGAACTTAAATATAAGTGAAAATGATTTATTCAGAATAAAAAAACTTCAACGAAAATTCTGAATAAAGCTGTTACATGTGTCAGTGATAGATTTCAGCAGCCGAAAGAACTCCAAATACTGTAACCTAAGGACTTTTCAGAAATCAAGAAGAATGGTGTATCTCCAAGAGCTTTCAGAGTTCTTCCGAAAAAAAAAACTAAATATAAAACAGGAGAAAATATACAAAGAGCTCCGGCAGTTCTCTGTCGTGTATTTCACTGTCACAAAACGTTCTCGTTTTTGATGATCTTGAAGAGAATGATGCCCCTGAATCCGTAGAAGATGATGATGATTATGCATCTGAGCATGCTATGGAAGATGGAACATCTTTGGACGGGATTCACGGTAAGAGTGATAATGATGCTGCAAACACCTTGTATAAAAATTGTTTGTCATGTGCAGGGAAAATTTTGCACCAATTTCCGTCAGTCTAGTTGCTTTAATAATTTATACATTTTATACAAACATGCATTGTCTCTACCATGCACACAAGTGACATGTGGAAGGTGCTTCTCAAAGTTAAAGTTAGAGTAAACAAATCTCAGAGCTAGTTTGTGTGAAGACATTTGGACACATTTTTGCTAATGAATATGGAAAGACACATGTTAAATTTAGTGTCTGTGAACGAAGTTATTCAGAAACTCCGCGATTCATAAGCTGAACTGCAAAGAATCTTAACTTTTTAAAATTATTAGTTGTTTCGTGGTTCAGCAGTGTTTATCATTTTCAGTAAAACTGTCGTGTTCATTCCACAGTCAAAAGTTATTATTAGTTGTTTAGTGTTACAATTTTTAGTAAGCTGCCCTGTTCATTCCATAGTAAAAGTTATTCGCCATTATTTTTTAGTGTTTCAGCTACTATACAGAGTGTCTCAAAAGTCCCGTGACATACGGTAACTCTCTTATTATCAGAGTTACAATAAAATATAGGCGGGGAAACGGTCTCCAAATATGATGTTTTCAATCTAAAGTGAAAGAATTTTTCAAATCGGACAAGCCGTTTGGGCTGTACATTCTATATGCGCCCAATGTTACATGAAAATGCAAAGTTACCATTTACCCGGACCAACAACATAAATGAATGAAGTTACTGTCTATTAAAAACATTATATTTGTAGGCGGTTTCCTCTCTTACATTTTGTTGTAACTCTGATAACAACAGAGTTATCCATGTCAGGGGACTTTTTAGACACCCCGTGTGGCAATGCAATAATAATTATAAAATATTCTCTTGAAAGTTTGTTTCTGGAAATTCTGTGCTTGCTGTGTCATCAAATATTCAACGACCAATGATAAATTATAGCTTGCAAAAACTATCAAGTAACAACGAATTTACAACTGCACAACGCGATGGCTCATCGCAGATGTTCATTGTACGCAGTGGCGCAACCAGGATTTTATTTCGGGAGGGGCCAAGAATATCCAGTACAGTAGTCTGCAAACGACGTGCTGCACCATTTGATGTGGACAAAATTGAAATTTTGAATTCTCCTCATTACAAGCAATTTAGTTATCCTTATTATTAACATGCTAAAAAACCTTAAAATGAAAATTCCAATTCACAAATCCCCTATTATTAACGGTTACAAGTTTTAAAATTTGCGCTATAATAAATATTTTGAACATCTTTATTTTTGCATAAAATGACGCACTCTTTACTAACATTTATTACTCTAAGAAATTAATGTAGGGGTTTTCACTGGGTATTTCTCCTTTCGTACAGTGCTTTGACTTAATTCAATATTCATTTATGCTTTGATCTATTTTGAAATTTCACCAAAATTTGTCTGAAATGCTGCTGTATAAGATAGATCAGGTTTGCTTCGGAGAGGGCATGGGCCCCCGAGTTCATAGCTCGTTGCGCCACTGATTGTACGTTATTTTAGAAATTGGTGTTATAGTCTGAGCTCCCTCCATAGTAACCGCGGCCTAGGCCCTAATACACCCAGTCCGCCTATGACGGGAGTGGAAGCAAACTTTCATGGAGAACGACTTAAGCGATAGCGATTGTTCCAAAACAATCAACAAGCAAACAAAACTAATATTATCATTCAAATTTCCTATTTGTTATTAATAACCACAGATATATTTCCTTCATTTGCATAAACACTTCAACTTACTAAGGGGACACAATCCTCTTTTGCATGATTGATCTCCACTCTTGCTTTGATCTCAAGCTTTTTACACGTGGAACCGTATTTACCGGGCCCTTTGGACGCGGGGTCTTTCTGACTTGTGCCTTTTTGACGCAGGGCCCTTTTGACTTGCACCCAGTTGACGCCTGGCCATTTTGACCCGTGCCCTATTGTAATGGTGCTCCTTTTGATCAGAGCTCGTTTGACGTTTGGATCCGGACCCTTTTGACGCAGCGTCCTTATAACTCGGCTCCTTTTGTTGCAGATTCTTTTTGACCCAGGCCCTTTTAACGCAGAGCCATTTTTTCGCGGAGACCTTTTTACCTAGGCCCTTTCGACGCGGGGCTGTTTTGACTCAGGCATTTTGTAGCGGGTCCTCTTTTGACTCGGATCCTTTTGTCGTGGTACTCTTTTGACTCAGACCCTTTTCATGAGAAGCGTTTTGATTCGGTCCCTTTTGAGTCGGGTCCTTTTGTTGCGTAGACCTTTTGACCAAGGCCCTTTTGATAGGGGGCCATTTGACTCGGGTCCTTTTGTAGCGGGGCTATTTTTCACTCGGGCCCGTTCGACGCAGAGCCCTTGCGACTCGAGCCCCTTTGTACTGGGAACCTTTGACTCGGGCCCTATTGATGAGGGGTGTTTTGATTCGGGTCCGTTTGACGCGTGGCATTCTGACTCGGGTCATTTTGTCGTGGGACCCTTTTGACACGGGCTCTTTAAATGAAGGGCGTTTTGAATCGGGTCTTTTTGACTCAAACCCTTTTATTGCGGAGAGGTTTTGACTCGTTCAATTTTGACTAGGGCCATTTTGACTCGGGCCCTCTTGTAGCGCGGCACCTTTCGACACGGGTTCATTTCAGGCAGGTCTCTTTTGACTCGGGCTCTTTTGTCGTGGGACCCTTTTGACGCGGCCCTTTTGATTCTTGCCCTTTTGACTCCTACCCTTTTCTTGCGGAGAAGTTTGACCCAAGCCCTTTTTTCGCGGGTCCCTTTTGACTCGGGCCCTTTGTAGAGGGGCCACTTTTGACTTCTGCTTTTTTCTTGTGGAGATCTTTTGACCCGGGCCCATTTGACGTGGGAAGATTTGACTCGGGCTCTTTTGTAGCGGGACTCTTTTGATCCTGGCCATTTTCATGAGGGGCGTTTCGTTTCGGCCCTTTTTGACTCGGGCCCTTTTGTTGCGGAGACCTTTTGAACCGGGCCCGTTTGACGCAGGTCGCTTGGGACTCAAGCCCTTTTGTCGTGGGACCCTTTTGACTCGGGTCTTTTAATGAAAGGCGTTTTGACTCGTGCCCATTTTTGCGGAGACCTTTTGAACCGGGCCCTTTTGACGCCGATCCGTTTGACTCGAGCCATTTTGCAGCGAAGCCCCTTTTTGACCCGGGTTATTTTGTCGTGGGTCTCTTTTGACCCGGTCTCTTTTTATGAGGGCCGTTTTGATTCGGCCCCTTTTGCCTCGGGCCCTTTTGTTGCGGAGACCTTTTAGCCCGGGCCGTTTGACTCGGGTTCTTTTGTAGCAGGGCTCTTTTTCAGCCGGGCTCGTTTGAAGCAAGTCCCTTTTTACTCGGGCCCTTTTGTCATGGACCCTTTTGATGAGGGTCGTTTTTATTCGGGCAATTTTGACTCCTGCCCTTTTGTTGCGGAAACCTTTTGACTCGAGCACTTTTGTTGCGGGGTCATTGTGGTCTGGCTCTTTTGTAACATGGTCCATTTTGACTCGGGCCCTTTTGACTTGGGCCCTTTTGTTGCGGAGACGTTTCGGCCTGGGTCCTTTTCACATGGGCCATTTTGACTCGGGCCCCCTTGTAGCGGGGCCTCTTTTTAACCCGGGTCCGTTTGAAGCAGGGCCGTTTTGACTCTGGTCCTTTTGTTGCGGGCCATATTGACTCTGGCCTTTCGGTCTTTTCCCTTTTGTCAGGCCCTTTTGACATGGAACCGTATATATAACGCAGCAGCTGAAATACCTGGGGCAGGGGCCTGGGGGAGTATGAGTAAATCGAAGGTAGATCGATCCAGGGCGCAGTAAAATTAATCACATCACTGTTCATATCAATTTATTTTTTCTTTCGACATATCTGGAGATCAGTGTTCTGACTAATAGCCTACAGCATCGAAAGACGATATACGTTATCAGTGTTATGACTGTTAACGTAATATATATAGGGAATAAAACGAAAAACTCTATATCGGTCTCCCCCCCCCTTAGAGAAAATCCTGCGGGCGTTAGTGATTATGATGTTGCTTAGTTACTGTATTATATTATTCTATACACGGAATAAATACTTATGTGTTTTATATAATAATAAGAACCTGATCTACATTTATTACGGCCCTTGCTTTACGACAACGGAACATATTAATGTTCAGCGTAATCAGTTTCCATTCACAAATAATTACAGTGAGGCGAATGAAATAAATCAAGCCCGAACATGTCGTAGTAAATTCCTGAAGAGTGAAAAGCGCTAGTAGCAGTTGTTAGCAGTTTTTAACTTAACATATAAGACAATAATTTGAAATACTGAGAATACAAATCTTTTCAGAGATGACAGTGCACTGATGCTTTAAATCTATGCCCTTACACCCTATACCTACGTTATTTCCCTAGTCAAAATAAAAACTCTTCAAAACTAATCAAAATTTCTTATGCAACCATCCCTTCCTTAGAGTACTGCGGTGTCACATACCCGTCACGGCGATGTAAAGGCACTTTTGGCGACGAGGATACATTATAACGAATGGCGAAGGGTGTAAAACATTGGCATGCCTCCTCGTTCTATTGTAATATAGAAAACAACGTGCCCTACGGGGCTTTAACCCGCCTTCACTTGTTATTGCTGCACTCGCTATTATGTGAATTGAGTACTGAGTTTTGATACATAAAGGAGCCAACCTGACTGCTATAGCCTATATAACCTGTATGAGGGGGTCAGTGTTCTACACTCTAACGAATGTACTACAGTAACTTTTAGTCTATGGTAGTATGTTTACAATTCACCCAAACTTACGTTCGAAAGTTGATATGTATGCTGCTCCTCGCCGCTGTGCATATGACATGTATCCATACGCCACCTTAGCTGCATCACCTACTGCGTACTCATATCCATTCGCGCTCTGCTACAGCTGAAATTCTTTATCTCGTTTCTTGAATAGTAATTGACCCCTAGCAATATTACTCCTTAGTGAAACATAGTAATATTATTTCGGTAAGATTGTTACAGTTATTTTTTAAAATAATCTATGATATTGCAAATCACGCACTATTCCATTCTCATTTTTAAGAGGTGAGAAAATCTCATAAATGGGAATCTGAAAATTTGCCTTGAGCTCACAAATGAAAACACATTTGGAAATAATGAGACATTTTCTCTCAAATATGAGTAAACATTACTTATTTTGTTTTGAACTTGCATTTTTCTCATTTCTGAGCAAGGAAATTTTTAAGAGTGTAAAATTACAATGTAGAAGGTAAAATTATAAATGCCACTTCATTTATAACAGTATTACAATCATTTAACCTCTTCACGGATATGGCATCAAATGATGCCACATATTTAACGGAAAAATAATGCGTTTGCAGCAACTTGATATTTCGGGAGATATAATAAACAATGATAGAGTTTGTACACAGCTTAAAATGACGAATTTGTAAGGAATGTTTATAATAGCGCTCTCAAACGGGTCGGGTCAGCTCGGGTCGGGTCAATTGGGTCAGCTCGAATCGGGTTATCGGGTCGGGTTATCGGTTCGGGTCAGTCGGGTCAGGTCGCGTCGGGTTATCGGGTCGGGTCGGGTCAGTCGGGTCAGTTCACTTTGGTCAACTGAGTTTAGGTTGAGCTTAAACTCGGCTGGAGCCGAAAGCTGCTGTTTTTCACTAGCTGACTAATTAAAAATAGCAATTTTCAATTGATTTTATAGAAACCATAAATCTATTTTGAACACTTGCAGCTAGTATTTTTATGGTAAATGCTTATTTTTGTACTTGTGTGTACTTTAATTTTTAAATGTGGAAGATTGATTTTACCAATCGACTGTAATATTAATATCTACGCCAATAAGGAGTCTGGATTTAGAACAAAACTAGAAGTTGTTTAAGCAAGGCCAAAAGAAAGATTGTATATGGACGACCAAACCCAAGCAGGGCCGCGGTGGCTCAGTGGTAGAGAATTCATCTCTGGTGCATGGTGTCCATGGTTCGATCCCAGCTTGTGCTAAGTGGGTTTTGTGGTGGAGAAACGCCGTGTAGTGAGTTTTCTCGAGGATCTCCTGTTTCCTCCCACTTTCTTCATTCCACCATTTCATTCATTTCTCATGGTCACCATATCCCTTAGCCTCGGTGCAGAATCGAGGGTCCTTAAACTGAATATTTCATTTTATTTCACCAAGTCCAAGGACATCGATACAAGAACAAGATAAAGATTGGATATGCAATACGAATTGCATAGTAATCTTGCTCTTGGCCTTGTTTTGGTGATCACCAACTAGCGATGAGCGTATTTTCTTACTTTCCGTATAGTATGAAAGACCATAATCAAAATCACACTTGGCCTTCATTTGTACCGATGAGGCAAGCATTCTTGGCTCTTATATACAGGGGTGCCCACAAGGGGGGGCTATGACGCAAACTGCGTCATTGAAATATTTGGGGGGGTTAAAATCTATATAAATATGTTTGATGAGGGGGGGTAAAATTAATCGAAAAGAAGATTTTTTCATGGAAGAACACCTACGGATAGACAATTGGGGGGGGGTGCGTCATAGACATAAGGGGGGTCACCACTGTTATATAGCATGAAAGAACACCAAGACTACGAAATGCAGGACCAAGACTTGACTGCAAGACAAAGGGTAAGACGCAGTATTGATGACCAAGACCCAGGCAGCGAATTGTTTGAATTTCATTTGTTGGGCTGAAAGTGATGAAATAAAATTAGTACTTTATAATTAATTATCATACTGTATTTTTAAATTTTAAATTACAAAATTCATATTATGTATCTTCTTACGTAAAACTATATATACTGTAAAATACGTTATAATTACCGAGAAAGAAAAATCAAAGTGGCATGGGTCCCGGAATCATAAGAACCTATTTTGGAATGAAAGTTGAAGGGTTGGAGAAAATCACAGGTGTTCTCCTGTTTCCTCAATCTTATCATTGTAATTAAACGATTTCCTTTTGTCTCTGCCAAGAGACTCTTGCTACTGCCTTCCGAGCAGATGAGAACACTGACCTTAAAGAAAAATTTCGTCACATAGAACTAAAGCAAGAAAAAATAAATAAATTTCTCCCACGTCGGACATTGGTATCAGTTATGAAAAGAAATAACCAAACCTCAAAAGTCCCAAATATTCATTAAGATGTATATACAAATCCCCCGCTTGATCTAGCTAGTGGTTAACGTGTAAGATTTCGGTACACGTGGTCTGGGTTTAATTCCCAATGGGAGTGGGAGTGGAATTTTGGCGTTCACCCAGTGTCGTGACCATAGTGCTCTCAAACGGATCGGGTTGACCCGACCCGACCCGACTCGGATCGGGTCGGGTTGTCGGGTCGGGTCAGGTTAATCAGGTCGGATCACGGTTAGGGTCAGTCGGGTCAAGCGGGTCAGCTCCGGTCGGGTTGTCGGGTCAGGTCAATCAGGTCGGATCACGGTTAGGGTCAGTCGGGTCGGGTCGGGTCAGTCAATTCGGGTCACTTCAACCCGATCCGACCCGTTGAGAGCACTAGTTTATAAGGATCGTTACTTTCTTTACATCATTGTACAAAATTATAGCTATAGTATTTTGTAGTTGTAATTACAATAATCTTAAGCAGTATTGCAAACCTTAACTATGTTTATCATATCTCCGGACCTGATTGAGATATCAAATTGCTGTAAACTGCATTGTGGTTATTTGGTCTGTTGGAAACCATCTAATGCCTTAAATATGATATTTATCTTAGCATCTTTTCGAAATAAAGCCTATGTAAATACACTAAATTTTCATATCTTCAGACATTGTTCAGATTGTCCGAAATGCATCATATAATGGTCGTCGTGTAAGACACTAGGTTACTTTAAATACACACTACTTCATTCTCAGATGTATCATTACTGTTGTAGAGCCCTCCGAAATTTGGATATTTGTGATACTGTAGCATCCTTAGTTGCCAACACTAAATAAAAAATATGATATTTCAATCTTTCGTCTCACATATAGATTTCAAATATATAATAACCCGAAGTAGTGCTATTTGGAAAATGAAACTTTATGTTGAGATGACAATATTGTTAACTTGGTGATATCGTAGAGTATGTCACACATTTTCTCTTTCACTTTCTGAAATTTGCTTGGTGCAAAATTTCAGCAATGCCTGTTAATTAGTTTAGAAGTTATAAGGAGGGGTCGCTTTAAGTGGTTCACCCGGTATGTATAACGAAAACCCATTGACTGAGTCACTGATTCACTCTTTAACAGATTTCCAATATTACTATACATAGAACCTTGATATTTCGTTGAAATGTTACCCTTGCACTTCATATAAGACGGGTTTTACGAAGTATATATCCTAACTGGAATAAGGGAACTGAATGATTTCTTTTTTTTCTTTTTTTCTTTTTTTTTTATCGTTCGCCAGATTTCAAAACTGTTAGACATACAAACTTGAAATTTGTATAAATGTTCTCCTTGCATCCTAAGCTGTAAATAACACGATGTTTCAGAAATTACATATCTATAACAGTGTTAAATAGATTTTCGTCGTTATTTTTATTTACTTGTATTTAATATTGAAGATTAAGAGGCATGGAACGCAGACTTCCTCGGTATTATGCGAGGATATGCGTCAGTATACTACAATATAATCAACATTGTATCTGTGCGTTTCCGAGGTGTTCTTTTGTTTCCTCATACATTTTCATTCCATTACTTCATTTCTTAATCATTCAATTTCATTAATCGTCCGTCTTCTTTAGAATAGGCTACAGCCTATAGGCATAAGCTTTAGAGTAAAACGGAAAGATTTCCATTTTATAGCCTGTAAGGCAATGTAAAATAGTGTTCTAAAATAATACAATATAAACACATATAACGAAATACTTTGGATAGTTTAATAATTACCTGTACCTTGGGCAGAAAGTGCTCATACATGTGCACTATACTTAATAGGATGTTAATTTAATATTAACAAAAGAAGAATGTTTTTAATATCTGTAAGAGATATAGACAGTGTTATGTAATTAGTTGCTATGTAGTTGTTGTTTATGGATACCTAATCATCATGTCTGTGTGCATGACAGTTTGAACGAAAATATATTATAAAGTGTATCAACTAATAAACCATTTAGTACCGTTCATCGACTTTATAATTCTTATAGAAAAGGTGAGAATAATAATATGTATAGTTATTAAAGGTATTTTTACATGCAAACAATTGCTACCACTCGAAATTCATATATCAACGATCGAACCAGGTTGACGACTACCCTTGGTGAGTCGTTATAAAAATTTTGGTGCCTTCACACCGGGATTAGCTAAAAATTTTGGTTTACCTCACCCGGGACTTGCTGTAAATTCATATCCCGAAGCAAAGTAAGGGTGAATTTACTTTTGTAATAAAGTTAATGAATACAAATTTCACAAGACTGAGAAGTGGTAAAATAATTATAAGAAAAATGAACGGTGAGGCAATAGGAAATAAATCCAATGATGGTGATAACGGTGAACATAGTGTAGCACCAGGAATGACATTCGAATAACGAATCTTGCTAGCCTTACAGCGGCAAGAGCAATGTCGAAAGGACGATTTTGAAGCCATGAAACAAAATTTGGTCGAATTAAAGCAGACGATAGAACATAAGTCTGAAGAATCCAATAAGCAATACGAGGAATTGAAGCAGACGATAGAACAGAAGATAGAACAGAAGTCTGAAGAATCCAATAAGCAATATGAGGAATTGAAGCAGACGATAGAACAGAAGATAGAACAAAAGTCTGAAGAATCCAACAAGCAATACGAGGAATTAAGTAGACGAATGGAACAGAAGTCAGATGAAACGAAACAGTCAATTGTCCAGGCGATGAATCACATCACCTCGCAGTTCGAGGAAAAGTTAAAAAGAATATCTGAGGATTGTCAGGATAAGCACAACCACCAAATCCAAGAAATCAGTGATGTAAAAAAGGATTTAGAAGTAATAGAATCTTCTGTTCAACAGCAAAAGATTCAGGTCATCAATAATTCTAACAACATACGTGTAAATACGCAATTGATAGCTACTCTACAGGAAGAAATTAGAACGCTACAGGTTAAGGACAACACATACCACAATAATATGGGTAGTGATCGCTTGGATTTTCCCCACTCACCAGAGATGACTTCGCCTTCACCCGTGTCTGATGAGGATATTATTTTGGAAGAAATTCATCCGAAGAGGACAGATGGGCGGAAAAGGGATGGTGCAACGACACATCACGTCATGGATAGGAATTGTCACCCAATAAGTACATGGAATGATAAAAGGAAGGTAAAGTTAAGCGTTAAGATGAGTGAAATACGGGCTATGAGTAAATTCAGTGGTAAATGTAATGAGAACGCTACTTCTTTCCTGGAAAAATTTCAGGACGAATGCAATATAATGTGTATAGATAGATCACAATATATGAAATTAATCCCTCATGTATTACTCCCACCATGTTCTTTATGGTTTAAAGCCGTACGTGATCACATCAATACTTATGAGGAATTCAAAGCAGCGCTGATTGCGAATTATGAAAATGACTTTTTGCTTGCAAATCGAGATGCCACCATTAGAAATCAACATTTCAATCCTCGTTTGCACAAATCTGTTGTTGAGTTTGTTGTAAATACATACAACGAATTAAAAGTCGTTAATCCCTTGCAATCGGAATCTAGAATAATAGCATCGATTCGAAATTTGCTCCCATTTAAGTTACAACAGATCTTGTTTTCTACACAGTGTATGAGTTTCAACCATTTATTAATGCTTGTCCAATGCTATGAAACCCAATACCATGCTATGGGTCAACAAGCAGGAGTAGGTAAAAATAAGAATAATTCAGATCATTTTGTACCTGTTCGGAATCTAAATATCAGAAGTGTGAATGATACGGAACACAACCTAAGCCGAGTAAATTCTAGCAATCAAAACGAGCAAAACAGGCAAAGTTATGTAGGGAATCAGCCTAACCTAATTAATCGTGGTAATCCTGATGTCAGATCACCCAACAGAAGTAGACATAAAAACTATCGGAATATAGGGCGAAATTACAAGAATACAACAAGCTACATGGATAGACGTAATTGGAGGTCAAGAGATGGCACTTCGTATCAAAATCAGAATCACGATGAAATACATGTACAGCATATTGGGAAACCTAATCATGATTGTGCAGTACAGTGTACTTTATTAGAATCATATGCAAGTACGAATGTAAGCTGATTACCGTTAATGAAATTAGGTTAAACCCATATCAGTTATAGATTCTTGTGAACTTTTATTTTGATGCCTTATTGATCCAATGTTTATTTTAAAATATCACCCAATATAATTATTATATAAAGCGCCCTGGATAATGGTAACTCATGTTTTAACTGTAATTGCTTCTTACGATTTTGACTTCGCACCCTTCAAGTATTAAATAAATAGGCGACGAGTTTTAATAATAAAATATAATTAATGTAATAAAAGATAAGTATTAATGAAGTGAAAGATTTGTTATAAATGTATCTATATCTATGATATGTAATGAAGATACATACAAGGGGCGATCAAAATGTGATGAACATATGTAATGTAAGACCATTATTGTAAACGGACCAGTGGTTCTTGAAGATAAAAGCCAAGCTCGCTTATGACTTTTATATTCAGTCCAATTGTCGGGCGACATTTTATATAACGAAATACTTTGGATAGTTTAATAATTACCTGTACCTTGGGCAGAAAGTGCTCATACATGTGCACTATACTTAATAGGATGTTAATTTAATATTAACAAAAGAAGAATGTTTTTAATATCTGTAAGAGATATAGACAGTGTTATGTAATTAGTTGCTATGTAGTTGTTGTTTATGGATACCTAATCATCATGTCTGTGTGCATGACAGTTTGAACGAAAATATATTATAAAGTGTATCAACTAATAAACCATTTAGTACCGTTCATCGACTTTATAATTCTTATAGAAAAGGTGAGAATAATAATATGTATAGTTATTAAAGGTATTTTTACATGCAAACAATTGCTACCACTCGAAATTCATATATCAACGATCGAACCAGGTTGACGACTACCCTTGGTGAGTCGTTATACACAACAAAAATAGGTTATGAAGAGGAAGAAATGCATTGTCTACAGAGCCCTAACTTAGGTTTTTTCTGGGGGCAGGCAAGCATTAATACGCGTATTTAGGCCCCCCTAGAAAGGTTGCTTTTCTAATTCTTGAGCCCCCTTTTTCAATCTTTCTCTTACTCTTTATTGGTCCCCCGGAGCCGGTGGACCCTCCATTACGGCAAGTTATACGGGGCCGTTAATTACGCCCGTGAGCCTGTTCCATACATGACAAATTAATTAAGGAGACAACATTGACAAATCTGAAAGCCATAGGAATAAATATTTTTTCTAGAGCCCGTTATAGTAGACTTTTTTACTGAATTGGGCCCACGACTCATTTTTGTTTTATTGACTTTATGTGTGCTGTTTTGTTTACGTTATGTAGTGAACTTGTTTGATGCTTCATTTATAATTTCATGTTCCTATCGTATATAGAGTAAGAAAATTTTGTCTTAAAATGGGTCCCCCTAGATCGGCGGGGAGCTTCCCTGGAGGGGAGTTGCCCCTCTGCCGCCACAAGTTACGACCCTGATTGTCTATAACTAAAAATCAAAACAAGATTTGTCTTATTTATCTTGATTTTATTATTTTGTAACTGAGTAAATAAACGATTTCAATATATTTTTCACCGTCTAGGAATATTAAACAATAATATAAGCCAATAATGCATGATACTGAGATTTGATACATTTCATTATGTATTAAATGAAAATATATAGAAACCCAACCGAATATTAATTTGCAATCTCATGATGTAATCTACTACATGTAGGCCTATTATTCTGTTTACAATATTATATTTCCTGATAATAGCTTAATGACAGACATAGCTTGATTAGAGGATGTGAAATATGTCCAATAATGTTCATAATAGCATCTCTGTGTTATTTACTGCTACGACTTACGATTACCGTACTCATAGTTTATGGCTACTAATAATATCAATTCTAAAGTCTTAAGATACGTGAATCGTCTGACTATAACTAATACAGAAGACCATCAGCAAGGCCATGAAGGAGGTTGTTTCACATCTTGACTTCGAGTTTTATGTGAAAAGGTAAATAATTTCAAGTTCAAATGGTTTTACTCTATTAATGTTAGCAAAACGTAGCTTTACTTTGTAATATGTTTATCTAACAATGAGATCTTCAGTATTGATGTAAATCAATGTCAAAAGAAGTGCTCAGTTGAGAAGAGAGCTTTCCGTTAATGAAAAAGAAGTCATAATAGAAATAAAACAGAATACCTTACAACCATCATTTCTGTTATTCAAGGATTATTGATGAGCTTGCTTCAAAATATACTACAGTTTAGAATACGAGATTATAGAAATCATAAAATTTGTTAGAAACAAACTGCTGACACTAGAAAATGATAATATTTGTGGCTTGTGTCTTTCCACATTGAGCTACTTAATTACACTGTTAAAAATGATTTATTCAAAAATGAATACATTTTACTACTCAAAAAAAAATTGAGTAAATTTTTCTCAACTATGAGGAGAAAATAACTCAAAAAATGAGAATGAGGACATTTAGTTGCATATTTGAGTCAGAGACTGGTTCTCAAAAACGAGTAATAATGTAGTCTTAAAAAATATTGTTTTATGACATAGATATATAATTGAATATCGTGAGATATAAAATACAGTTTGCAAATGCAAGACTATGGAAAACAAGTACGATCAAGCTAACATAAGAGCACAAAAGTCCTTTATAATCCTGAACTATATGTTCTCATTCTGGCTGATGGAGGAACTACTTAGCGGATGGATAAAGAGAAAGTTAGAAGGAACATGGATGAGTTGTGTTGTTTACTATAATCATAGAGGATTTCGCAGATAAGTGTGCTGCTAGCAACATGAATTTAGTTTTAAGTGTGAATGCAACATTGCTAGTGTGCGATCATTGTAATCGATTGACGGTTACTCACGACAATGCATTATTTTCCTTCGAAAATCATGAGTAATGCTTCTAGGTACTGGTTCCCAGATAGAATGCCCGGAAGCCTCACTCTATGCTTCTGGGCATTCTATATAATAGACAAAGTTGTTGTGTTAATGATATGCGACTTTCCAATATATTCAGTAAATTGTTTACTTTTTTTTTTTTTTTTTTGGTGAATTGGGGCGTGCAGGTTTACTTTTGGCGCTGCACTCTAAATAACTGTTGGAAAAATACAATTCTTTTAATAATTTCCTTCTTATTGTCCCCTAAAAGATTTGTGGTGGGTGACATGAAAAAACTCACTTGCGGGAAGGTTCTAGATTACTGGCCCCCATGTACTGTGTGTTTCAGATGTAAAGCATCACGGGCAGTAGCCAATGGTGCGCGATATTCCGCGCGATGTTGCCGGATCACGGACTCCCCTTTCCCTTCTCGCTCTTCCTCCAGTTGAGATTACGACATATACATTAGCAACATTATTGGCAATGTAAATATACTATTCCAGCAAACTCAACAATTTTGACTGTGCATCCTAGAAGTATATATAGCAATTAAATTACTTACCTATTAACTTTCCCAGTGGATACGCTAAACACTCGTCTTCAACACTACTTTTACTATCGTCTATGTCAGTTAATATTTTGTCATTGTCTGAATCTGAGTCTTGTTAATTTAATCATGGGCTAAAAAAAAAATGTAAACACAAAAAATAATTCTTCGAGCCTGAATTCGTAGCACTTTTCTTTTTTTTAAAGAAAAATCCGCACTTGTACTCGGTTTGCTTCAAGACATTGTCAACTATAATTTTGGAGAACAAACGAACTACCACGAAAGAAAGTAACCCAGACACTGATGAATTATGTTTGTGCTAGAAGAGAATTTACGTTCCTACACAACTAGCCGCTTTGTTTCCTTCTTAGTTTTCATAACAAATAACACTCTTGCTTGGTCGCACAAAAAACAATCCGTCTGATTCCTAAGCAAGTCCATATGATCGAGTTTGTTTTGGGTTATGATAATTTAGGACACCATTCAGACGCCTGGTGCTTTTGAATCCCTGCTGAGGAGGAAAGAGGGAATAAGTGGTCGCATATATGTAAGGTAGTGAAGGGAAAAAATAAACAAAACATACTGCGTTTTTTTCTGTCGAATAAGGAAGAATTTATCTCGAAGTAAATTTCAAAACAATATTACGAACTTCCCATACTTTGTTCTTTATATATATATATATATATATATATATATATATATATATATATATATATATATATATATATATATATATATATATAATGAATCAGATTCTAAAGGCGTGTAGCCACGGGGGAAAAGGGGGCTCTGTATTCCAAACTATTTCCAACTTCAAAATGAGGTTCGTTCGTCTGGTATATGTTTAATAAACTTATTTATTAGTTACTGCAAATGAGGGACGTTTACAATAAAATATGGAAATTCAAAAAAAAAAAATTAAAAAATCAAACATCATCAATACGGTTTCTGTACCTAATTAATACAACTAAAATTAATCATATGCTTTAGTATATTCTCATTTCCCTAACTGGGCGCACACCGTATGAACTCACTACTAGATTATTGCATAATAATATCTGAGTTGATATTTTTTCGAGTTTTTTTTTCCTTTACTATTTTAACCCATATAAATACAAAGTCAGATAAACAGACTGCTATAAACAGCATTTGTTTTCTTATGAATAGCTTACTGATTCATCTACAACCCGGTTTTCAACTTCAGTACTGTCAAGATCGGTCTTTTGATAAGGTAGCATCGTGAAAATATAACATGTGTATAGTATGTATGGTGAGTTAAAATGCTTTCATATTCTGAAAGAGATCATTCGTTCTCTTTCAAATGTGTGAAAAGTTTTCCTCCCCCTGAAAGTAATGTTCCCCTAGAACAACCTGCTAGTTACACCGATGATAATTCTGTAATAAAAGTTGAGTTCTATTTCCAAATTGAAGAAAAATCCACTGGAAATTAGACGCGGGACTCATAGCTCGTTTTACTAGTTGTTTTATATGGAAACCTTTAAAAGCGTGTATCATAACAACCAGTTGACATAAAAAGATGTAGTTTTCACGTATGTGTTCGTAATTCTTTTCTCTACGTTGTAAAGTGAGCAGTTGATGTGCTAATACAATATTTCTAATAAGCGCATCTGGTATTGTCAAGATTCGCAGTAGCGCGAGAAGTCAGCGTGCAGGACTGCTTGTCGCGAATTGTCAACACCGCTCAAAGCCAATTGGACGCCGCGTGAAGCCAACTCAAGGCCATACCGCTTATCATTTTAAATCTGTTATAGGTTAGTAGCTGGGTTGGTTTCTTTCACTACTCAAGTTTATACATTTAATCTACACAGTATTGCCGAGCGAGCGTTAGCGAGTGAAGGCGGGTTAGAGCCCCGCAGGGCACGTTTTCTGTCTTTATTATTGCTCAATGGGAAGGGGGACCAGTAATCTAGAACCTTACCCTCACTTGCAGGCCCGTATCCACGCGGAGGGGTCTAGGGGGTCGGGCTCCTAAATTTTTACTGCCTGCCTAAAATGTTCACGGTAGGCTTGCAAATGAACTATAATATGATTGGATTCCCCCCCCCCCTACATTTTTGGGCTGGCTACCGGCCTGCTCACTTGCACAGATAAAATTTCAAGGGACCACCAGAAGTGTTAGTTGAAAAATTGCAATTCCTTTACGATTGCCATATAAATACGTATTCCGTATCTGTTGCATAAAAGCTACAATGTAAAAAAAACACAGGCATTACTCGAGCAGACTGTTCTATCAAGTTTTGATACATTTCTTACATTCTCAGGTTGTTTTTTTTTTTTTTTTTTTTTAGCAGCACTAAATAAGAAGCTCCAGTACTACATACAGATTAACTTCAGAACAGCTCGATTTAAATACAGTGTAGACGTATGGCATAAACACGAACGAACTTGTGCTAGGTGGCAATGAAAGCATGAATGCTATTTAACCGAGTCAGTGCAGGACGAACCTGGTGGCACTGTTCGTAGGTTTCTTTAAGAAAATTTCCCTCGACTGACACAAACTTTTCACTTTATCAAATTTTCCGTTGTTTGTTGAGTGTCCAATACCTATGACAGAAGTTATGTAATAATTTTAATTTAGCTATATTAAGGGAACTACCACCAGTGGCGTCATTTAGGGGGCAGAGAGGAGTAATTGCAACCCCTGAGATTGAGATTTATATAGATTTTTTGAGTAGAATAGTAGTCAGTGAAAAACGCAAAATTTTACTTATATCAAGGGGTAAAGCAAAATCTGAAATGGCGCTTCTGCAACGAACCACATTTGTTTTATTCAATTGCTTTTTCCTGCTATTTTTACGTTTTTTTTTTTTTTTTTTTTTTTTTTTTTTTTTTTTTTTACAAAAGTATACATACAGCCAACAAAATGAAATATAGTGAAATCTTTCAGTTTAACATCCCATGATTATGCCTTTAGGTTAAGGGAGACGAAGAGACGATGATTAAAGCAAGTGAATGATGATGGAAGAATGAGAAAGTGGGAGGAAACGGGAGTACCTCGAGAAAATCCACGAACATAGTGTTGTTTATCACAAGCTTGTTTGGGTGAAAATCGTACCAAGGAAACCATGCACCTGAGGTAAGCGCTCCCCACTGAGCCACCGTGCACCCCACCTGCTAACAATGGGTGCAAATTATGCTACTTGCAGCACACACAAAATATTGCAATTGTATTGGTTTGTTTGTGAATATCAAAGAACAATTTAAGTAGTGATGTTCGTTAATCAGTCAACTAGAGAATTCCCCTGAATTTGTCACGTTTTATCGAAAAATTCCCTTTTTTCCTTTTTGCTACATTTACCTATGAAATTTCCCTAGACTAGGGAACTTTCCCTTAAACTACGAACACTACGGTGGCTGTTTCAGCTGAATTACTTATTGTTTAACACGGGTGTTGGTTTCGTTACTCATTGGGAAGTGTGGGAGCCTGAAAATGAAGGTATGCGAGTTGCACAGAAGGTTAGTTTTTTCGAGTTTCATGTCAATTCTTTCATTGTACCTATTTTTGTATTATTATTCATACGTCTCATCCATCACTGTCTCCCTTTACCGTTTGGTTAGATTCTTTGGCTTGGTGCAGTTCAACCTGGTTAATGTCTTGTCCATACAATGCTGGGACTTTATACTGGTACATTTCAGTCAGGATATGAATCTGACAGTACAGTGCTTTTGAATCCGTCTTACCAAGGATTCCGTTTTCTCGGAGTTCTCCCGTTTCCTCCCCCTTCTTCTTTCCCCCATTTCCTTTATTTCTCAAGTGACAAATTCATCTCTCATTCCCCCTGCGTACACATGAAAGAAAAGCACATTGTTTAAGGGATACAGCTTTTTTCAAGCTTTTTTTTTTAATTTTCAACTACTACCTTCGTATTCCCTGTAATGGAATCTACAATTAAAAATCTGCATTGACAAGATTCAATACTTATGACTACTATGTACTATTCTACTCCTCCCCCCAGCAATTTCCTTGTACTCGCCCCTGGATGGAAAAGGACTAGTCCCCAAAATCCAATTCTATCAATCAGTATCATATTTAGTTATTACTTCAATTAAACAAAAGTAGGCTTCGGAAGAGACCAATAAACTTCTGATTTTCTTTCCTTTCAAAATAAGAAATAACCATTCTCATATACAGCTTTACAAAACACACGACCTCATTGTTTCGGGACTTCGGCCTTCAAGACTTCAACCTCTGTAGCATACAGAGTATAAATGTAAGGCATTATACTGAAACTTTGATTTCATTTGTTTCATTTGAATGTTTGCAACGATATGATTTGGCAGGGTTTTTAATAGTAACGAAATACTTCTGGCATTTATCTTTTATTCTGTCTTTTATAGTAGTCAGTATCCTAATCCAAACAATTTCGGTAGCCCCTACTACCTTCCTCATTAGAGTTGGGAATTTTACAAGCAAAGCATACATGCAAAACTCTACGATGACATCGTGAGAGGTGTAATATTTTCCGTGTGAGTTATCCGTGCAGCTGAGAAGATAACAAGCGCTACCGAAATGTCACGAATATAATACTCAATACTAAAGAGCACGAAGTAAACTGAAAATATTTCGAGGTTTTGAAGAACAAGTTTACACCTTTAGCTCGAAAGTTTAGTCTTATTTCAGTGTTTTATCAGATATCAAATTAATATAAAACTAAATATTATTAGGTAAAAATTTATCATACTAATTTCGGGAATATCTGACTTATTAGTTGTACGTACAACCAGTAACAACACGATCTGCCTGGTTTTATCATAGTTTACTTTGCCTGAACAAGAGTCTAATTGCTACTTCACATTATTCACGTATGAGCATTTCTAATATTGCAGTAAAACATTATGACAATGAACTACTTTGGAACTTCATGACTAGAAAAAGGTAAAATATATTATTTAATAGAATATATTTGTATAACAATTAAATCTTTATATTTCAGATCGATGCTGAATTTAAAAATTTGTTCGGCGCGACAGAGTCTGTTTTCAATGTCATCTGTTTGGCAGTGATAATTTTCTTTAAGGTTTCGCTAGAGAAAGTTCTTGGTGAGTAAGATCAAGTTTTCGTGTATATTTATCATATTTCAGGTTGCATGTATAAATATGTACACAAGAGTCTATTTGTCATCAACACAACCCTACTTCTGGCAAAGCACCCATTTTTTTTTCTTTCTTTACATTATCTTTTTATAGTGTCTTTTCACAAACATTGTTTTATTGTTATAATTCAATCGCAGCAAATAGTAGCTTTTATATGCTTTACTTTGAGAAGTAAAAATAAGTCAGTATTTTGAAACACGTAATACCTTTTAAATAAACGTACATGAACTCAAAATTGCACATCTTTTGCTTATTATCTTCACGTCTTAAGACAGTGATGGGCAAAGCATGGCCCGCGGATTAGATGTAGCTCCTTAAACGTTTCCACCCAGCCCACGACGTGATTCATTACCTGACGAATATAACTTCACTTCTGAGAATCAGTGGATTATACTTCCAGCCACATTATGAGAAATGTTTAAAAATGCATTTACAATACCATTTATCACATTCCCCTTCATGATCTTTCAAGTATTAATAGAGCTTGGTTTTACAAGTGATACAATCACTGTTGTTCTTTTTTAAAATTATATTGGCCCACCTATAATTCTTTTTTATTTTTCGTTTTTCTTTGGCCTGCGGCCCAAAATGTTTCCCCATCATTGTGCTAAGGAATATAACAATTGTCTAGGGCTTTAGAAAGCAGTACACTTTAAGTAAAACCCTATTTCTACTCATGGAAGTAGTTTTTGAATAATTTAGTGTGATTTACATTGTACTTCAAAAAATATTTTGGCAGACAATAGCAATATCTACTAATTCCAAACATTATTATATACTGACTTAGTCATATTGTCTCTCTATAGCAATCAATTGCGCACTACATTTGCTTCCATTTCTACTACCACAAGGTGTAATCACACGTAAGAAAGGAGCTAAAATAGTAAGAAGGCCGGCACCTTACAGGAGCCACGAATATGTCATTGCAGAGCTATAGGTAAGTCGTGTCAGGCGTTTCATTGGACACATAATTTTTGTATACCTTCCTGATTAGGAATATGTCCATTATCGTTCAATTGTAGTCATAGTTTCGTAATTACAGAGTTAATACATTTACTTTCCAGGTTATACGTTTTGGAAATATCTTAATAAAAGGATGGTTTTATAAATAATTTGATTTGCATACTAATGGATGGTTCTAACGTCATCTGTATATGTAGTCATTAAGTTTCCTTTCTATGAATAAAGAATCTGTATTCTCAAGCAGTGGCGTAACTAACAGGCTCCCGGTGAAGGGGGTATTAAGTTTCGGAGTATAACTTTATAATGTTTGGATGTTAAAAGCACTTTGCAAAGTTCCTCCGTGGCTAAGCGGTTAGCGTACGCGCCCTTGGCGCGGGAGACCCGGCTTTGATTCCCGGCGGGAGCTCATGTGGTTCGGATTCCACGTTAATCAGTAGGTCCACCGTCCACGTCTCACATAGCCTCGCTGCTGAAAGGGACGCTAAACTGAAATTCAACTCAATTCAAAAGCACTTTGCAGGTTTCATATTACTGCAAGCGCACTCTGTACTTTAGAGGAAAAAGAAATTACGGAACCAGCTATAATATATTTAGTGAATTCTACTCGGAAAATGTATCGCCTTTTGTTGCAACAACTTACAAGTTTCCGATGAGTAGTGAAGAAACAATTTAGTGAAATTTTCACTTGGAATTAATTAGCCAATTATTTAGTCGTAGATAACTTCCAATGTTAGTAGTGTTCTGGATTTGTGTACTTCTTTGCAGCTGTATCTCACTTTGCCTGTGACGAAGCCAATCCTGAGCGATCATTCAGTACACTAAAAGCCATCAAACTTTATATTCGTAGAACAAGGTCGAAGATGAAATTGAGCTCAGCCCCGTAACTTGGACTTTTTCTTGGAAGACCAAACATTAATTAGACCTCCTAAAATATGTCAAGTTGAGGCCCCCTAGAATAATAATGGCATTTGAAGTAAAATTCTTACTAAACGTGTTCGATACTTCTTGGGGCGCCAGTTGATGGTTTACTAAAGTAAGACCCAGATTACATATATGCTTGATCTTAAAGGAATGTATTTCGTTCAGATAGTGGGGCAGCAGAAACACCTTAAATTATTTGCAATGCTTTTGAAAATAGTACGGTGCTTCACAAGTTAAATAAATGAGACAATATTTCACCCAGTTGAAAGCCTTACTAAATATATATTTTGTCTCCGGCTCTAATAGGACACATTTTACTGAATGAGGTTCGGAACACATTTTCGTTTCATTTTTTTTTTTCTGTTATGTGGTAAACATATTCCAAGCTTTATTTATAAGTCCTGTTCATATCACATCATACAAAGCAACAAAGTTTTAACTCAAATGAATCCTATCAAACAACTGGAAGCTTAATTGGAAGGGCAGTTTCCCCATTCCCCCGCAAAAGTTACGGCATTGGTTGAGCCCTTTGCCAATCCTGAGCACTAAAAGCGAAGGATGGCACCACGTTGAAATTGAGAAAGTAGTCAGCGAATTATTACCATTAGGAAACGAAATATTAGTTATGCCTGTACTCCAAATAAAATTAGTTATGCACCTCACAAATAAAATTAGGACTTTTTAGAAAATTAAACAATCAGACAAACGTCTCCTAAAGTGCTTTTCTAAATCCGCTATTGATTATTTGTATAAACTGGTATTCAAGGTTGTGTCCGGAAAATTATTGCTAAATCACTTCACAGCTATAGTATAACAGAAATGTGAAAGTACGGTTTGACGGATATACATATTGAAAAACGTACGCTTTGACGGATAAATAGAAAAACGGGCAAGTTTAACTTTTGGGCTAAAAGCTAGAGTACTAAAAGCTCTTAGAAATGAAACACGGATGACAAACTAAAATGATCTAGAGAAGAAAAACGATGTCGATAACTCAAAAGTTAAAATAAATTTAAATAGCTTCTAAAATTGCCCTCAAATGCTACATTCTTCATGTTAGCTTTAATTCGTAAAACATGTGCTCCATCCATCTTGATGGTGAATTTCAGAGCGAAATATCGCATTTAGGTCATGGAATTTTTATCTAACTATAGAATATACTATAAGAAAGCTATTTAGATAGAAAAATCATGAAAATGAAAAAAAAAAAAATTCCAAAATTCTCGTTCTTTTCCCAAAAAAGCCGGCTTTTTTGCATCTCTAATTTTCATAGATCGGAAAATTTTCATTGCGATGTAGAAACAAGTGGAAAAAGTTTTCACAAGCCGGATAATTTTGGATATGTATAGCGATGTTAGGTGGAAAATTTTCCACTATATTTAACTGCACATTAAGCTACAAATTTGAATTTCTGTAGAGTAAAGTTAGTTAGCAACAAATTATAATTTTCCAATTAGCTTTCGGGAACTGGAACATTTTCTAATATTTCAAGTTGGGAAGGAAAAATTTACACAATGTTTCTCACTCTCTCTCTCTCTCTCTCTCTCTCTCTCTCTCTGTGCGAGCTCCATCGTTGTTAAGCGGTTAGCATACGCACCTTTGGCATGAGGGACCTGGCTTCGATTCCCGGCGGGAGCTCATGTGGTTCGGATTCCATGTTAATCAGTAGGTAACATCTCATATAGCCTCGCTGCTGAAAGGAACGTTAAACTCAAAATCAACTCAATTCAACTCTCTCTCCCTCTCTCTCTCTCTCTCTCTCTCTCTCTGTGTGTGTGTGTGTGAGTGTGTAAAGTGCAGTGAACATACCTCGAGTTCGTAGAGTACAAATATCCCATTCTATTATTTAAAATTTAAATTTATTAAAAGTGATGAATATTATCCGATTCATAAAAACATTCTCTACTTATTCCAACAAAGTAGTTTAACCGTAAAATTTATTGGTAATAAATATTGTCTAAAAAAGTTTCATGAAGTGAAAATCTAACGGTTCTTTATTTCTTCAAAAATGTTTCAAAAACTTCAATGTGTTCTTCCCTCAGAATCCACCTTTGATCTCACAAAATTATATTTCGTCAGTTTAATACGCGTATGACGAAGTTTTCTCATAGCTTTACTACTTTTCTAGATTTACATACTGCAACATTTATAAATAAGTAGAGATAATATAAAATGCGTACTGTAAATTTTTGACTACTCAAAACTCGAATTTAAGTAACTCATGAAAGCAAATACTGTCCATTTTCAGGAAATAAACATTTATTTATTCGCATATTCATTCAGAAGAAAAAGTGAAATATAACTAATAAGAAAGCTCATTTGTGTAGTTGTTCTTCCAATAAAATAATAAAAGAAACGTAAAAAGCTGCACTGTTAGCGCTGCGTTCTAAAAGCAACAAGTAATTTCATTTTAATTTACAAAATAAAAAATATATTTCTTTTTATATATATATGTACTTGTTCTCTCGAATAGTTATTATTTCTAACACATTTTTATACATAATAATTTTAGTTTTACAATACAAATGTCTGCTCTAAGATGTTGATTATACAAAATTCCAATATTGAAATTATAATTTACGAGTGTTAAACACAATAAAATCAGAGCATTTCTTCTTAAGGGACTTTTATGTAGTTATTTCATTACATAGGCAGTCTATATATGATGAAATAGTGGAATTTTCTGTCTTTGAAATATTTGATAAATTCACAAAGGTTTCTTTTCGATTTTTTGTTATATTTTAAATATTGGAATGGGATATCTGTTCTCTACCAACTCCATGTATGTTTCCTGCACTTTACACACACATAAACACAAACACACACACATACACAAAGAGAGAGAGAGAAAGAGAGAGAAACATTATGTAAATGTTTCCTTCCCAACTTGAAATATTAGAAAAATTTCCAGCTCCCGGAAGTTCATTGGAAAATTATAATTTGTTGCTAACTAACTTTCCTCTACAGGAATTGAATTTAATAGCTCAATGTGCAGTTAAAGGAGCAGTTCGACTTAGAAATGCATTTTTTACAATTTATTTCCATTTGTAGAGTTGAAAATTCTAAAAGGAATGGTGTTTGTTTGATCGCGATAAGTTCAATCGTTAGCGAGTAACAGAGGAAGAAAGATTTTGTGATGACGTCATAGGTGGGCAAGTAGCGAGAGCAGGCTTACACACTACACAGTGCCAAGCATTTCGTTTGTGAGAGGTGCGGTGGTACTTTTTAAGTGCGGTTTCCTTTTCCAGAACTGATTGCAAAGACTTACAAATATCATCTGCATGTAGAAAATGATATCTGATGGTGGGCTGTACAAACGTTTTTATAATATTATAAAACGTATCCTATAAAGCATGAGTTCAGCGTTTCAAAAAAAAAAAAAAAAAAAAAACTCGAAACCAATATGTGAATAGATGGCGGATGAGATTGCTGCAACACCTAAGTACCTTTTCTTTAAGCATTCTTCCGATTCCCGAACATTAGTATGTTCATTTTCACGTTTTGTTGCAATTTTTAACGCTGACCCTATAATTTTGTGCTTCAAGGTATGTACAGGAGCGCAACATATGAGGCAAAAATGAAATAATATCTGTAAAGTTTGCCAGAATACGAAAAACACTTCACAGGTTAAATTTCTTTTATTCTCATAGCTGTCCGCGGAACAACTCTCATCACCCGTTTCATCATTGTCACATGATACAGAGAAATTAAACGATGAATCAATGTCTTGAGGAACAGTCATCGTCACTGATTCCTTCTACAAGCCGGTATATTTCACTCCCTAATTCACATTGTATAGCTTATTTCTAAAGCAGTATCTTCAGAATCATGAGTGACATCGTCTCTATTACCCTCTAATGGCTCGTCTTGACTACAACCATCAATTGCGTCTTGTACGATATTTGTACGTTGGTAACTGCACATAGATCGGTGCTTGTTCAATGGCTCGGATTTTAAACCTTTCAATAATATACTTGGAACAGCATTTTTTCTCAGTTTGCGTGTAAATAATTCTCCTGGCATTAGCCAGAAGTGGATCTAGACGGTAAAAACTCGGGTGGGGGGAAGTCAGAACCCAAACTATGTTTACTAAAAACTTTCAAAAATATCTAAATAATAGCTTAAATCAATTCTGTCACTCAAAAACTGGGGGGCCTAGGCCCCCGGCCCCAGCCTAGATCCGCCACTGGCATTAACTTTTCTTTCGGTAGACTTGACTTCTCGAAGGCAGGTTCTTCAAGATGTTTGGAACATGAGTGATTTTATTTGGTACATTTTTTTCCCATTGATTTTCTTGAACCATAATTTATATCGATCTGGTGATTTCTCACGACTTAGAAACGTAAGAAAAGATACTTTACATTCTTAGCTTCAATTGCACAAGAATTACAATCGAAAACAAAGCAGGTGTTAGGCATTTTTACTTCACTTCACAGACACAGCACGCGCTGTACTAACACGTGTTTTCTACTTCACACTAGTGTTTCTTTCAGAAAAAAATCCGGGGGGGGGGGGAGGCAAAGGGACACTTAGTATTCGGCGAGGCACATTATTTTTACACAGTACTATTATATTTATTACATTATAGACGTAATATTTTGGTCTCCTCCGGGGGAATCTCTCAGAGCTCCGGGAGAAAGTGACACCCTAAAAACATGTCTGGAAGAAACACTGTTTCGCACAATAAACGTAATTACTGCTCTCTCTCTACTCGTTTTTATACTAATGCTATAGGAAAAACAACTAACAAAAACTTCCATCAAGAATTCAACAGAGCAAGACTGCTAACAAATCCAAAACACAATCTATTAAATCCAATGCACTATTAAAGGTTTATCAGCTGCGTACAAGGGGGTGGTTACTGACTCACATTGGGTTTCTCGCGTATCCCACCAGTGACGCTACTATTTACGATTCATCAAAAACAAATGTCTGTAGAAGCTGAACGAGACGGCCTATGAAGATATAAAAAAATACGGGTCTCTTATTTTTTGCTACTCTTTCTATTGCACCAAACTTGTTTTTAACTCGAACTGCTCCTTTAAATATAGTGGAAAACTTTCCACCTAAGATCACTATACATATCCAAAATTGTCCAGCTTGTGAAGAGTGTTTCCACTTGTTTCTACATCGCAATGAAAATTTTCCGATCTATGAAAATTCCTTTCACTGGTTTCTAGAGAGCAATAAAACTTTCCGATTTACTTTTTCCTTCAAAATTATGAAAATTTTCCGACTCGTGAAAAGTTTTTCAATTTTTTCATACAGGACAGACAATTTTTCTATTCATGAAAAATTGTTTCACTTCTTCCTACAAAGTACTGAAAATTGTCTGAGCCATGAAAATTTTCAGATTCTTTAAACGATCTTTCACTTTTTAACATTTCTATACGTGAATTCAATCAATTTTATGATTACCGAGGAATCGTTACTTGATCACTGATATTTGTTTAGAACGGAAAATTTTCCAGAAAAATATAAAAGAAAACTTTCGACCTCACATCACGGCTAAACAACGATGTAGGAATAAGTAGAGTATGTTTTTGTGAATCGGAATATTTTCCGGAAAATTTTCATCATTGGTTGGTTATGTGTCAAATTACATGTTTTGCAAAAAAAAAAAAAAAAAAAAAAAAAAATACACCTTTGGTTACATCTCGTTACATCTGGCAACACTGTGTGGTTTCTAGTGTACTTCAATCGTTGCTTCCTAGTTTAAAAATATATACATGAACAAGGCTTAATTTTGGTATAACCATTATTCGTGTATCACGTGAGGTTCAAAAGTTCTACTAGCCCAAACTCCGGTTGTATATTGGACACCCTGTGGTAATAAGATACGTGATACATCTGCATGGAAGGAAATTGCATAGTATTATAATGAAGAAAAAGACCGCAACAAACATGCCTTCCTGAAGCTTGTTACTGGCTAAAATGTTTGTAAATGGCTACATTTACAGGTAATAAATGTAGTAGGTGTACAGCAGTGTTGCCAACTTTTCTTTTTAATCGGAACGGAACAACCGGTGGTAGAGCCCGTTCTCACCCGGAGACGACTACACGTACGTCGAATCGTTGAAAACAATGTAAAATAATCAGCTGAATAACACGAACCTGAATGAATGCGGCACCTTGGTTTTTTTTTTTTTTTTTTTTTTTTTTTTTTTTTTTTTTTTTTTTTTACTCACTGCTCATCACTAGATATAAGCAATATATACAACAAATTCAAACTAAAACAATTGTAATGTATTTAACATAAATAAAGTTTAAAAAGAAAACTATATGGAATGTTTTTTTTTTATCACAATGAGTTCCTTTAAAGAATGACTGAAACAAACTATTATCTCAATACGTATTTTCTTTGCAAACGAGACACTTCATGTTCTTCTTGCAGAGTTTAGCATTTTTTTTAAATGTACTTTTGGTACTTCTAGTTGCCTTGTAAAAGAATAAGTTATTCCTTTGAAAAACTGGCCCAGTCAAATATTAATTAAGTTTGAAAATCGATAAATCGGGACAATATGCGTCCCGACGAGTGTCCGGTTGGGACGCGGGACATATAAATCAGAAATCGGTACTATCCCGACAATCGGGACAGTTGGCAACCCTGGTGTACAGGTTGTAGGTGTAAATGGCTATAGGTAGTACTATTTTAATAACGTTCTTGGTTCCAAAAACTTTCTATTCGATACAGATTTGAAGTTAGTTTGAGCAATAATTGCATTTTATAGATTCTGAGAGTAACTCAAATATGGCAGCCAATATGGCGGCTTTCCCATGCTTGGATTTCTCTAAACTTTTGATATGTTGTTGGGGATATTATTTGAAATCTAAAAAACTTACTTTATTTCTGTTACAATTAGTTTGATGTTTAGCGCTTTTTTCACCTTACTTGACTGTCCCACTTTGAGTTTAGCGTCCTTTGAGCAGCGAGGCTACATGAGACGTCGACTTATAACTAAACGCGGGATCTGAATGACATGAGCTCCCGCCGGGAGTCGAATCCGTGTCTCTCACGCCAAAGCCGCGTACGCTAAGCGCTTAGCTCAGTAACAATTCATTTTGCGCATATAAACACATCCTACGTATAAGTAGAGAAAATTCACGAAAGTAAAGAACTAACAGATCATTATTGGTTGCAAAATAGTGCTTTATTTGAAGTATATTTCCAGATCGAGTAAGAGGTAGCACCTCTATTCATTCTGAGAAATCTTATGCTCAAACTTAAAAGCATTGCTCTGAACTAATAAATGAACATAACTTTACATTGTCAAAATTCCCTATTTATAATTATTATTTACATTTTATTATAAACAACAATTAAGAAACATCTTGTGATAGCTATCGGTTTTTCTATTTTGTAGTATCATTGGAAGTTTTGCTTCGAGGGGCCGAAATACCGTTCGATATATAAGTAGACTTGCAATACATGTTCTTAGCTATACATTCTACCTTGATCAAAAAGTACCCGGAATTCACTCACAAAATTAAAATACAAATTTATTCCTGAAATTAATTGCTAAAACTCGTTTCCTGTAATAGTTTCGTGAGTTGATCAAACAGGAAAAGTCGCAAGTAGCTAAATTCGGTGAATTCGATGGCTGCAGAATGGTCTTCGTCATGTTTTTAGTGAGAAATTTTCGGATAATTATAGCAATGTGCGACGATGCGTTGTCGTGGTGCAAAATGCTGGAGTTGTTTGTCCAGAGATCTTTCCTTTTTAGGCCAATTGCTCCAAACAAACTCTTCATAACGCTCAAATATTACTCCTTGTTGACTGTCTGACCTTTTGGTTGACTGTCTTTGGTCTTGGCTCATTGGATGCTCGCCACTCGTAAATTTCTGTATTTTAGAGCATCATTGCCGAAACACTTTTCCAACATTTGCAAGGTCTTTACACCATTGAATCCGTTTTTAATGCACACACTCGTCGTTGGAAAATTAACTCCATTGCAAAAATCGAAACATGCATCCAGACAGATGTACTCGACACTGCGCCACTTTCAGAAATGACAAACTAGGATGTTCGAATTGAGAGGGAATATCGCTGGCAGGTGTGGGTGTGGCAACCCAAAAAGAAAGAAAAAGTGAAATCAGGTGACAGATGTGAGAGCGTCACGTGGTGGTGTGTAATAGATCTCAAACTCAGTTTGGGAAGCAATTACGTCCCCTAAAGGTCCAAATGATGCCATTGCCATAAAACATATTATGTAATTATAAACACCTCTTAAGAATTTTTGCATTACAGATTGAACAAAAATGCGGTATTCATATTAGGATAAATAGGATATTTATTATTATGATTTCCAAGTCTTGAGAACAGGTTCTTATTTCTGGTTTTATTGCTTTATTGAAACCAGAAGTTATGGAACTGCTACTTCCAGTTTTAATATTGTATGTGTATAATTTTACAATCTACTAGATACAAACCAAATGTATTGCATCTAATAATTCAAGTTTTCTAGGAAGTATACCGCAGTTCAGCCTTCCGACGGCCGCGCCTCTTTCAGTCATACGAACAGACACGCGCAGCACTGAATGTGGATACGGCATGTAAAACAAACCATCCAAACTGCACAATACTTTTTTGTTTGTATGTAAAAAGCGATTTTAAGAAATAAATTAGGTTCTGTATTAAAATTTCACATTTAATTTGGTGTTTCAACTGTCAGAATGGAACGTACAATTGAATATTAACAAAAAAGAGAGAGTGTTTTGATTTCACATTAAATAAACAAAATCTTCTATTTTTAACAAAAAAGAACCATAAATCCAAAAAACGAACTCACAGCTCTTCATTGTATCATTCATCATCACATACTGTGAAACTTAGTTACCATTTGGTTATTATATTACTTTTCCCGTACATATTCGTAATTAATCATTACCTCATATTCTAGCCAGGAATGTTGCTAGAATTGTATTTGGTGAGAGGAATCAATCTGTGGTTTTGGTTACATCTTTCATTGCTTACGTGCTTTACAATGTCTCCTCCCCAATATAGGCCTTTTCATTTCGAGAGGGGTTCAGAACCCATACCCCTGGATATAGCACTCTTTCCAGCTTACAGACATGTAGTCAGAAATATATTTTACATAGAGTCTAGGTTGTGCATAAATTTACGTTTTAGATAATATAAAATGATATATAAAATCACATTAATGTTAGAAACTTGTATTTGTTTCGGGTCCGGACATCCAGGAGACGACCTGCTGAGACCCACAGCCAGCTAACAATGTCTAGAAGGTCATGAAGAAGATAGGAAGCACATAAAGAAATTAGAGTGCCAAGTCTTATTTTTCTTTATAGTAACCATAATGGCACATTACAGACTAGGGGACCAAGGACAATTTAATGGGACTTGGCTCCTATGCCTCCTCGTAGCTGCTGGTTGGGTCCTCCTACGTCCCTGCCACCATGTTTCCTCCAGTTTTCAACTGAGAATATACTGTATATACAACTTTTATTGACACGACAACCAGAGAAGAACATTTGAAAGGTAATAAAAATTATAGTTACCGTTGGAGACAAACTTAGGCCACATTGCCATGTTAAATGAATCTTGTAGTTGTCATAAAAAAGACCTTGCAACTCGATTTTTCTATTTACTATTTAGAAGTTACAACTTCTTGAAAGCAAGAAAGGTGTCTCCACACATGCAGCACTGCACTCTAGTGGACAAACAGTGAACCTCCTCATTAAAAACGTGTATTTTGGCGCACTTCCTCTCCCTGTCCAAAAGAATCCGTTGTTTCGGAAGCAGTGAAACTGGTTTTTCCTTTATGTCAGCGGGAGGGCGATAGCAGGCGTAGCAAGCAAGACGTCTCAGAATGTTGCATACTGTTCAACTCCTTGCAAGATGGAAAAAATGTTTTATGACCCTTTCAAGACTATGTGTACATGGTGAAATATGGTAGGATTTCAAGATTTTTTTTTCTTTATGACAACTACAAGTTCTTCAACGGGGCAACCCATCTTAGCGACCAGTGAGTGTATGGTTACAATATAATGAACTAGGTATTGTTAAATAATAAGCATTTTTTCGTGCAAACTGAAAAAAAAAAAAAAATAAAGACAATGCTGTACGAGTTCGACTGCGTGCCCACCGGAAGCTAATGTGAGACGGAAGAACCTTATTAAAATAAAAGAATTATGCATTTTTTTCGAATACATAATCAATTGTTAATACATTGGTATAGAACGGATGACCATCAACATTTGCTATTATGCAATTGGTATTGCTGTCCTATGACTATGAGTCATTAAAAAAAAAAACTTGATGATAGGAAATGTGTATGTATTCAAATATTGGTTGCTTGGGGAAAAGCAACACTATAAAATATGTAGATAGGGTTGCCATCGTCCCGAAAAATCCGGGGCCGTCACGGAATTGATACTTCTGTCCCGGCGTTCTGAAAATATTTCTCGCGACTCGGATGTCCTGGATTTCAGCGAAGAAAGGAAGGGAATATTACAGTTTGCTTTTTCACAGGATTAGGTATATAATTATTCTCTTTAACTTCTGAATATAAATTAAAAATTCGACAAAAGAAGTTCTTTGAAGATAACAAGTGCGGCCAATGAATTTAACCGTTCTATTAAAAAAAAAAAAAAAACTAAAATAAAAAGAAGAAAGGATACACGAACAAACAAAACATGTGAAAGAAAACATCATACCTAGAATGAGGTAAAACAGACCCTGAAAGCCACGAAACATTACGGATCCTGAGAAATTAAGAAAAAAATGCTTAGGGGAGAGAGAGGAAATCATCTGCTTGTGCTTGCTTAACTAGGGAGGAGAAGCTCTACTAAAATGACAAAAAATGTGATTACATAATACTTGAACAACTCCATCTAATGGAAGAAAATAAATTAGTATACATTTATAACACTTCTTTTAATTTTATGCATTTTAAAAATTCTCGTAATTTAGTAGCGTTCTGGATTTTTACTTTTGAATTATAGAAACCCTATATGTAGAAAAATTGTAATAAATGACGAAAAGTATGTTATTAACAGAATTATACACAAGCTGTATACTCAATAATTTATTTATATACTTCTGTTACGTAACTGAAATCTAAACCATTAGAACACTCAGGTGAAACAAAACTCTAAACTCATACGATCTTCATATATATACATATATACATACATATACACATACATAAGCTTTTGTTATTCATTATTCGCATCGTTATATGATCTAATTTCAATCCGTTAGTATGATGCTGAGGAACGTATTTCATATCTCACTTCCATAAAACCCCACAGAGACTAAATTTCATTCTACGCTGAGATCAAAGGTTAATTCTTAATTTATGGTTTTAGCTTACATTGTCTCTAGTAACAAAATTAGTTGGTGACAGTCTCTCTCCATATTGCGTCACTACGAAGCTTCGGGATTAGATTATTGCAATCAATTCAATCTCATGAGGGAGCTGAACGCTAGACAAAAGTTCCAATCTACTCGATTGAGTTTATTTTCCAGGGAAGATCTCTTTGCTAACCTCAACTGGCAATCCTTAATATCGAACAGGAAGCTATATATAACACCAAACCTGTTCTATTACTGTAAAGGAAAGTTTAAAAAAAGGAAACATATATTTTTTGTTTTTATATCCTTCAACTCGGACCAGTAGTCACTTTGTTTTCCAATATGAACTTCATAAGACCATCTTTACTGTAGCTCTAATTTGTGAAAAAAATAAAAAAAAAACACGTTTTGAGTACAACTCGAAGTAAATTAGCAACATGCCATATCTATTTATCACTACAACAACTATCAGTTATTACTTCACATATTCCTCAGCCGATATTGATGGCATATTTTTGCACAGGTAACATTCGCTCCGATTACCTGTATTGCAATCTGTAATTCCAACCCTTCAGGAAAAATCTCGTTTCATAACTTTTTAAATAACAACCCAGAAAAATAAAACGAGAATTTTCGGCCAAATTGTCAACATATAGAGCATTCAGACCACAAGGGAATCAAGTCAAATTATCAATAATGGGAAAAAGAAAGTCATAAATGTGCACGGTATGCTAAGTATATCGAAACCTGAACACTATTTTTAACATTATAGAAGTTATTTATTTACATTTGAACATTTAGACATGAATCTGTTAAAATCAGATAGAAACTCCAGGTAGAAATTTAAAGATGAAGCATCACCAAAAGTAGACTATATTCATTTATTTATTTAACGACCACCAGATACAGCTCAGATGCCATTTAATACAGGATATCTAAGGACAACAATAACAATAGAAAGAATTTGGGAAGGTGTCGGCCAGAGCTTGTTTAGTAGGTACTATCCCGTCATTTGCCTGGTAGGACTGAGGAAAACACTGGAAAATCCAAGTCAGGATGATCGGCAGCAGGAATCGAACTTCCCCCTTCCGAATATGAACGCTGTACCACTTGAGCTACTTCGCTTGATCCCCTTATTCACTAAACGCGCCGTAATTGACCATAGTATCAACTCACAATACATAAACATAAACAAAATTGTATTTACATATAGTTCACCTTAGCTTTACCTTTCGCTAGCTTCTGTGATATACGAAAAAGCCAAGTAGATGTAATAAACAATTATGGATACATAATATCATAATATTTTATTTACATTGATATTTTCATCAACTCCTTCTACCCTTCCCTCTATCCTTAATTACTTTAATCGTGCGTATCTGGATGATGAATGCACCATTCGACAGGAGACTAGGGTTAAATTCTCGATAGGAGTTCAGTGGTTCAGATTCTAAGTTAAGAAGTAGATCCACATCTCATATAACCTAAACTATATAGTCCGATATTTTTGGACGCTAAACTCAAAATTAATATTGTAATATATATATATCGGTTTTGTAAGAGTAAACCGATTGATTTACTCATTTATTCATTGGTCAACAGACCGAGGAGCGTATTAGCTTGAAATGTTGTATAGCTAATCTTAATTTACCGTAGCTGTATATAAAAATGGATTTAGCTAAATGTAGGCATTAAAGGGTGAAATAGGGGTTTGAAATTTCCTTTTACTTACTACTTTCTAGATCTGCAAAACTGTTACCAGCAGAACTTCGAATTTTGTATAAATAACTTTGTAACCTAGGCTGACGGAGTTCTACGAAATCTATCTCTTTGGGTGGCTAGGGGATATGATGTAAGCGCCACTGAATCTGAATTTGTATCAACAGGTTACACTTGTAACAAAAACGACAACTAAAACTGACAATATTGAAATAATGTTGTATAAAGTGGTCCTTCATTTATGGGGCAATCGCGTCATTCGTTCATTCCTGTTAAGAGCAGCAGTGCAAACATTCAAACCTCTCTCCTCAAAAGTTGATGTTTTGTGTTGTAGCACTTTTCTATTACAGGAACGAAGTGTATTTTGAAACCAGAAAATAAAAGATGTTTTTCAAATACAGTACTTACCATACAACTTTTTTCCGTGCGGATAAGAGGCAAGCTCCTAGTCATCATCATCATATGTATTCTGCCATTATTGACAGATCACTTGCCGCAATCGAAAATCTTCCATGCTCCACTGTCTTCCGCTTCTCTGTTCGCCTTCACGTATGATTTTCCCTCTTTTGATATCGTCCATTAAATGTATTATTCTTCTCCCCCTCCCTCTCTTTTCTATCTCCATAATCTATACCACGTCCCTCCTGTTGCAAGCAGTTTATCTTCTCAATAATATCTAAAATTGTACTTTTTCCCCTACCATTTCTAAAACCCTGTCATTCGTTTTCCGCTCGACCAACCTAATTTTCTACATTCTTCTCCACACTCACATTTCGAAAGCTTCCAATATTTTCCACCATTTTTGCGTATTGTCCATATTTCTGACCCGTACAGTAAAATACTCTACACGGAGCATTTTATGAGTGTTTTACTCAACATTTTATTCAGAATCTCACAAAATAGCGTTTTCTTTTTCCTAAAGACTTCTTTCACTTCCTTTTTCTACAGGCTGTTCTGCTAGTAACGATACTTCCTTCAGTCTACTACACAACTTCAAATCAAAATTTATTCTGCTGTTTAATAAGACTGCAACTGAAAGACGCCCTCAGTTTATACCTAGGTACACAACAAGCGGAAAATTCGTTTGTAGATCTATCTACACAGATGTCTGCAATTCCTTATGCTACTAATAAAGAAGCTACTACGTTTCTAAAGTATGTGCAACAACACCTAGTCAAATTACAAGATTAAATCCAAACGTTTTCGACGAAGATAATAACAGTATTATTAAATCGTTCTCTGTAGTCTTAACCAACTAATTCTATGAACTATGGAACCCGGAGGTTTAATGCCATATTCACAAGAGTTCTCGATTGGCTTCTGTCCTTAACCAAGTAGATCCAATTTCTACTTTGTATTCCTATTTCTGCGAGGTCCATCTTAAAATTGTCCTCTCATCTGCGCGCCTAGCTCTTTTATAATCATCTTCTGATTGGTCTTCTAGCTAAAACTTTGAAAGCGTCCTTACTTTCTTTCATTTTGACTACATGACCTGACTAGTCTCTATAGTCTTACCCTTGAATTATTCACCCAAAGACTAAATGGTTCTAACGAGCATATAACAAACTACAGCTATTAAGATTTTTCATGGTCAACTAAACATTCTACGTAACACTCTAGTGAAATCTTTGTTTCGCATAAAAGCTAACATCTATTTTTTTAAAAAAAAAAAAAAACAGGCAATAGCTCTTTCCATAGCATATTTCTGTCATTATCAACTTTCCACCACTGCACTGCGTTTCTGCCACTTACAACAAAGTTCTGCCCCATTACAATTCCTGAGCTAGTAATGAATTCTTCCAGTATATTCAGGGCATGCATTCTAAGCACTGACACGATATACAAGCCCACACACAGAAGATCTTCACTTAACATCTCCTCCAACATCCAAAAATATCGGCGGAAGCATCTCAGGATCATCATTAATAGTTTGTTCACGAATCCTTGGAAACCACAAGTAAGCAACCGTCGCAATCAGAAAGGAACGCCTCTCCTAGTCATAATCAGTTAGTACGCCAGCTACCACTTCTGCTTCACTCTCACCAAGTATGCCACTCAAGACATGGATGTACAATGGAAATAATTATTATGCTGTAAAATCTTTCACTACTGTGGACAAAACAGCAGAATCTGAAGGTCCTTCCTCAATGCATAAGGGGTAAGCAGATTATTAATTTATTGATTAATCATTATCAGAACAATCAATTAGAAGAAACTCATTCAAACATAATTGAAGTCAACTTCAGGTATCATTCAGTTCACCTCCACCTGGATCCATCAAAACCCTAAAATGTTCAAGTCCGAAACTCTAAGTTCAAAAGCTGTTGTATCTAGTAATAGAATGAAGAAACTCGATTTAAATTGATTTTCATGTATTTTTCTATGTTGCTACATTTGTTCAATTTTGAAAAAATAAATAAATAAGTTTTCCTTTAATATAGAAAGTAATTCGAAATTTGCAGTGTATCATTATTCCTAGAAACTTTGAAATAACGGGAAAAGGTAACAAAAGAATTATTGTTGGACTTTTTCTCTTTTCAAATCCTCTGGGTTATTTAATTAACAAGACCTTATATTAAAGAAAAGTTGTAAAGAATATACAAGTTATTTATACTAGGGAGGATCAGAAACTAAGGTTACAACGCCGATATTTCTGGAGTTTCGTGTGTTATAGAGGAATAAGGAGTGTGCGGTAATTTGAATACATGGAGTTGGCAAATGTCTAGTATTTCAGCCTCCCACCACCTACGGCGCTAGGTTGTAGGTAAACACAAATGGCGACTCGTTTGGAAAACTGATCTCGCAAAGTGTGCTCAGTTGTTCTGTGGGCGAAATATGTGACCGCGGCTGAAATTCACCGGCAGCTGGAGGAGGTTTACAAAGGGACTGTAATGTCTCGTCAGCATGTCGCAGAATGCTGTCGAAAGTTTGCGACTGGTAGAGACAACGCACGCCCGCATACAACCCAGAAGACCATCTAACTGTTGAAGCAATTGCGCTGGGGCAGCATCGACCATCCTCCCTACAGGCGGGAGCTCCAAGCGACTTTCACCTGTTCCTGCATTTGAAGGAGCATCTAGAAGACCATCATTCGCTTCAGACGAGGAAGTGAAACACTTCGTGACAACGTGGCTAAACAGGCAAGAATAGGATTTTTACCAGGAGGGAATCTTCAAACTTATTCCACGATGCGACAAGTGTCTCAACCGATATGGAGACTATGTCCAAAAATAACTTAATATACGTACTATCTATTGGCTGTATTTGTTTATGAAGCAATATCTAGATTCCTTTGTAACCTTACTTTTTGATCACTCCTCATGCATCCGTTTCCTTATATACAGTTATTTATGCCCTATTACTTAATCATGTTCTTTCTGTGAACAGATAACTTAGCAGCTCAAATTCTATTAACGCTTTCAAATAATTAAATTCAATGAAACAATTATTGCCTAATATAAAATTATTTTGATGGTAATATGTTTGGCTTGTCATGACTTCAAAAATGTTTATAGATAATAATAATAATAAATTATTTTCTGCTTTCAAGCGTTTTATTATTATTATCATTATTGTCTCCTTTGTATTACTTTTATTACTTTCTACCTTTTAGTGCCTTTTTCGAGGTCACTTTATATTTGTGTTTAAGAAAGGTTACTAATCTTGTTTTTCAGTTAGTATAAGTCAGTTACATTTTCTCTAAATATTTTGTTTATTTTTCTATTACCTAGTTCTCCCTACAAAACATGCATAAAGGAATGTGTGATAATTAATTATCAAATTATTGAAATACTGATTATTATCAAAGGTAACAGCCTTTCTCGACAATAGCTTATTAGTACTTTAGTGAAGACCGCAATATCTAAAATGTAGTTAGCGTCTTGCGCATGAGATGGCGTTAATGTCCCACATCGCAAGCTATATCAATCGCAGCAGCCCCTATTTAACAGTCAAAACTACTGAAATGAACGAGTGTTCTTCAATGATTCATTTCCTTTCTTTGTCAGTAACTACACACAAATGTTCATATAGATCTTGAGTATTTTATATGTATTTTATTTTGAATATTTTATATCCTTATTTTTAGTTCTTATTTTACTAATTTCTTGTCTATGTTTCCTGTTTAAAGTGCCTAAATATACATAGTCTACTAATAACAAACCTATAGGGAGACACGTTGCCCATTGGTAGAACGCGTACATCTGGTACCAATAGTCGGATATGTGATCCCGTGCTATTTGAGTTAGTGGCGCACGACATTGAGATAGACATACAGAGACTCAAATGCGGGGACAACCTATACTCAAATATAAAAAGTTAAATTTGGAGAAACAAGTTGTCGAACAGCTTAGAAACAAACTGGCGGACTTAAGTGCTCGTTAATGATCATTTTGTTCTAGTCTGGCGAGGTTATGCTGTCTATTAGGTTTGTATAATGTATACACAACTGGAAACAAAATTTCATGTGAAAGTCCTTTTTAGTGTTCTACCAAAGAGAACGTTTGGGAGGCCTGGTGATTCAACATCCTGTAGTCCAGACGTTCGCTAACATTCGGATGAGTGTGTGTGTTATATTCTATTGTAGTTCAGTTATGCCACTGGATGGTACCATCGCAGTCCTTGTACTCTGACAATGTGGACTTCCATCTACATTTTCAGACAGGAATACTCCTAGTATCTGGGTCTAGCTATTAGAAAACTTGAGCCTTATGCAGAGTCGTGATTAATGTCATACTAAAGAGTTTGACTAACATATGTTTCCTGCAGTACTCAGGCCTTAAGTATGACACTAATAGTACGTCAAAATGTATAATGCCCCTAGAGTCCAGTATTTTTTCGTAAGTCAGAGCTCCATCGTGGCTAGTGATGCAAAGTGACCAGTGTATAATATTCCCTATGTAAATCACTTTAATATCGCAGATCCTGTGTACTCTGGTATACATGCAGCAAATTGAGCATTATTGTCTGACAAAATGGAAGACCAAATAATTATGCTTCGTTAATGCCATGACAGAAAAGTCAACCGATATTCGCTAAGCGCTCGACGAATCCAACCAAATGATGATGATTGTTGGGTGATCAATAAAAAAACTCAAACAGAACGGTGATTCAATTGTGAATTGAGTGTACAGCTGTGCCGTTAGCTAAAAGTGTTAAATCACCTTTCCATCCAAACTTGTTTTATCATGGTCAAATCTCCTATCTTTACTCGAAATCTGTCACAAGACCTCGAGACTGCTCCAATCATGTCTATACGATACGATAAATATCCTTGGCCTGGTCTACGCTATGGCCTGATCTCCCCTTATGACCATGAGCCAATATTTGATTAAATTTGATGATCTGATTTACACAAACTTCGTGAAAACCTAACTACTGTGTAAGGTTCAATACATCATATGATTTCAGTTGAGTTGAGAATAGTTTGCGTGTATTTTAAACTAAGATGAAGCTGGCGCCTAACCATAGATTTCGAAAAACGGAAACCATGAATTTTTTTAAGGAATAAAGTTGAAAAGATTGCTAAAGAACTAGTTCACCTTCTGTAACGTATAGGAACCACCATCTAAAATGTAACGATTATTAACTTATTATTTTTTTACGTTACATTTAGTCCACAGTTCGTATAATCTTTAACTATATGTCAACACGATCAATTTACTTTGAATCAGACACGTCACATATCTCTATTACCCTTTATTATTCCTTAACAACTTCATTAATAATAATCTTCTTTTTCGGTCGTCATAGCAACCTTTAAACAATTATTTGCTATTACGGTAACTAAGAGTAGAATTTTATACATTTAAAACCAACATAGATTTTCCAGCTATTACGATTAACTCTTATTATTTTATATTAAGAATCAACAACGTATTATGTCTTTTCTTCTTATTCTTCTACTTAACAGATTGTGTACTTTTACGCACCGTTTCCCAAAATCAAGATACGAAAATGGAAGTAATTTATCGCACAGATATACATTATCGTTGTATATATGGCTCCCGGACGATGACTTCTTGAATTGGTTACAATTTAAGAAAGAATCCCGGACCGTTACATAATTTTTACATATATCGTCACATTGCTTTTCGAATAGCCCTCGTATATGTATAAATTACAATACATATATAATAATTTCAATTTATCTCATTCTTATATTCATTTAACAATCAATTTTATATTTTAATTCTATAAACTATCGTCGAAGAGGACTTATTCAAAAATATGATCAATTTATTAATTATTTAGGACCTAAAATAGATTCTTTAAATCAATATTATGGGAGTTCATTGACGAATCAACTCAGTATATGCTGACATACTATATAACTAATTTCTTCCATTTGGGCGTAAGTACACTACTAAAAAGTAAAACTAATTACAAAGAAATCATAACAATACACAAAATGAAACAAAATAATCAATATCATAACAAGGATTAATACAAGTAAAGAAATTATTATTCAAGAACTAGCAAAGTTTATGTGGGTTAGAATACAGTGTAATATGTTTTATTTATTCGAGCATATTTATCATAACTTTTAGTAAGCGATATTCGTATTCGTTTACATTAAGAACATTATTTATATTATCTGTATAGAATTCAAACAAAGAATGAATATATCTAAAATGATTCAAACGAATATTTTCCATAATGCATTTTTTCAATTTGCCAGAATTATTTTCTTGTAAACAAATGAAATCATAACAATATTTAAAGTGAAATAAAACAAAAATTAATTAAATATAATTTCTCGGACGCCAAAATACTACCTTAAGTTACATTGCCAAATGGTTCAGTTAAGTTACATTGCACACTACAATCTTGTCTACAGTTCTACCAATTATTTGCTTCTACGATACCTTGCTTTCTATTTGAGAATTTCTGCCACCTATGAATCTATTACGAAAACCATTTCGTGTAAAATTAAACTTATTATTCGCTTGGTTTCTAAATATATTACGATTATTGTTCCTTTTCTCCTAAAATTAGATTCGGTTCTATTACCGGTAACATTGAATTCAGTTCTATTCTCATTACAATAGAATCTATTATTATTTCTCCCATTAAGAACACCTTCTTGTCTGACATTGATGTTGCGAAACATAACTAAATTGATTACGATTAGCATTGACTTGATTTCGATTACTATTAGCTTGCAAAATAGATTGACTTTCAAAATTTTGCACTATCATAATAAGGTGGTTGAAATTAACGCATTGTGCAGAAATCAACATTTGTTGCAACTTAAAAGATAACAAGATTCGAATTAATGCTATTACTCTTGATTCCTGTTGATATGGATTAATTAACTTGAATTCATTATATATGGATATTGCAAAATCAGTGAGGCTCTCATCCAATTTTTGGTTATAATGTCTATTTCAAACTAAGGCGTCTCTATTGGCCAACATGAAATCGTTTTCAAAATTGGAAAGTAAGGCATTTTTAAAATCTAAATAATTACGTAAATTATTTCTGACTGCTTTAAACCATACGGAACGCGGTGGTAATAAAACATGAGGCAGAATTTCCAAAAATTTGTATTGGTCTACTCCAATTAGATCACATTCTTCCTCGATTTTTTCTAGGAATGTACTGGCCGGGATCTCATCTGTTTTTCCACTAAATTTTGTTAGTGATCTAATTTTACTGAATCGAAAATGATTACCTGTACTATAATGCTTACAATGCTTGGGATTTATGGGAATGTGTTTCCGGCGCTGAGATGGATGATTTCTTCTCCCATTTCTCTCTATAGTGTTTTCACTATCGTCTTGTTCTAAATATCCTTCCGATGAATTATTATCTTCCACTGCTGCTCTAGATTCATATGGAATAGGTTCAACGTTGACAGCCGGAACTAGATCACTATTTGGAGTATTAAATTTCTCTTTGATTGCATTTACTTCTTTTCGCAATTCCCTGATCTGACTAGTACGTTCATTAACTACAGTTTCCATAACTTCTGCAGAACTCTGTACATCAGTAAATCGATGTAAAATCTGTTCCTTCTTATGATCTGTTTGTTCTAATTTGGAATGTATTTGTTGGTTTATTTGCTCAAACTTAGCATCCACCTATTGTGTTAGTTGATGTGTTATGGAATGAGTTACATGGACATTTGCTCTAGATGAATATCCATTTTATGCTGTTGCTGCGATATTTGGTGGGACATTTGCTCTAGGTCAGTATCCATTCTTTGCTGTTGCTGCGATTTGCTGACCAAGCTGTCATATAAGATCAGCCACGTTCGTTGATGAATTCGTACCTGGTAGCTCTACATCAGCACCTTCTTCATACATATTTTCATTTCCAGAAACTCTCATTTTTATGTCTCTATAAATTCTTTTTACACTTCTGAGTAAAGTATACTCCGTGTAGAACACTATGCTGAGACTCCTTTACTATACTTGAAACTAATCTCAAGGTCGTGGTCGTTAAACCACCATCTAAAATGTAACGTATAGGAACCACCATCTAAAGTATAAAGATTATTAACTTATTATTTTTTCACGTTACATTTGGCCCACAGTTCATATAATTTTTAACTATATGTCAACACGATCAATTTACTTTAAATCAGACACGTCACTTATATCTCTATTACCCTTTATTATTCCTTAACAACTTCATTAATAATAATCTTCTTTTTCGGTCGTCATAGCAACCTTTAAACAATTATTTGCTATTACGGTAACTAAGAGTAGAATTTTATACATTTAAAACCAACATAGATTTTCCAGCTATTATGATTAACTCTTATTTCTTTATATTTAGAATCAACAACGTATCGTAACGAATCATCAACGTACGTTTATATTTAGAATATTTTCTTCTTATTCTTCTACTTAACAGATTGTGTACTTTTACGCATTGTTGCCCAAAATCAATATCAAAAATGGAAGTAATTTATTGCATAGATATACAATATCGTCGTATTTCCATGATCACGTTTCCTTTATACACATATAAAGCGCACGCATGTGGTAGATAAGAATGAAAACTTATATTGCATACACTGTTAGAAACTGAAAAAGTATTGGTTTCTATCACGTGAATACGATTGATGGTCGATAGGTGAAAACTGGGACTCCTTTGATAAGTGGAGCAGGGTCAAACATACTAATTTGACTCACCTACTCCTAGCCTTAAAGTGTTAGTGCGTTTGCACACGACAACGATAATATCGGTGGTCCCACCGATAATGTCGGCGGTGAAATCGACTTCAATGTATTCAAATCGTAGCTTGCACACGCCACCGATATTATCGGCCGTTCTTCCGACACGCAGATGCTGTCGGCCAAGCCCCCGATACTGTCGGCGGTACCGCCGACACCGATTTTGTCGGGGGCAATGTTTTCTTATGATTGGATGCACACGCCACCGATAATGTCGGCCGGCCAGCGGGTTAGATGAAGAGAGTGACAAGGCGCTGTGTATTATTGTTTTTTTTTCCTTTGGAATTTTGTTGTTTTTCCATTTTTTCTATTACAATTGTATAATATTATTATTATCTTGTCCTATAAACAACTTTGGAACAGATTATTATTTTTTTACAGTCTCTGTTTTGGAGTAGCTAATTCCCTTTATTAAATAAATATAAAATGTGGGAAGTCTGAAGAGTACTGATTTCCCTCTAAATAGTTATCAAATAGAATATAGGAAATTTACATAACCAATTTCCGTTGATTATTTTCTACTCCCTTTTTTTTTCTTTCTCTCTCTCTCTCTTTGATTGTATCTTTTTAAATCTACTAATGCATTTAAGTTTTATTATATTCTGGAAATTAATTCAAGCGTAATTTTCAAAGTTTGATACTCTGTGAACATAAGCATATGGAAAAATCCTGATTATTATTACTTTCTTTTATTTACATCAGAATTGTGTGCACACAATTTTCCCGGTCTCACTCGATAAGCAATGATTGAATAGAATATTTATTGACAAGTAGAATTATTATTATTATTATTTTGAAACGAACTTAGGATAATCAAACGTTCTTTTCAAAGCTCCCGAGGACAAGTGACTCATTTGGCATTCTCTTGATTGTGATCTCAAAAACAGGGATGTGACTCCACGCTTCACTTGTCGCACATCTTTTCTCTAACTTCCAACGCTACCCCCATGTAATTTTGTATTTTGTAATTTTGTAATTTTTTTACCAATGTGACTCATATATTCACGAATGTATTAATAGTCTTGATGACTACCGTATGCATAGTTTGACAAACTCTCCTCTGAACCGTCATTATTACGCTTCTTCACATTTTCAAACATTGTAACACCACTTTATAACTTATACATGCCTTATGCGGGTTTGTTTAATAAGCAAGTTAAATGCTCTTTGTGATCCTAATGAAAAAAAAAAGTATTGGAAATATATTTACAAGCATATTTGTGAACCGCGGCGCAGTCTTACAAAGATTGAAAATCACTGTTCCAAGTTCTTTAATGTTCTTTGAAACGCAAGTTCATTTATTTTGATTCACTCATGGTCCAACTGAACCGATGTCACTCGTATAGGACTTCTGAACCATTTCCCGTATGCACAACCAGGCCGGTAGCCAGCCCAAAAATGTAGGGGGGAAGAGGCAGAAGTTAGGGATGGCCCGATCCAACCATATTATAGTTCATCACCATATTATAGGTCATTTGCAACCCTACCGTGAAAATTTTAGGAGGGGGCAGCAAAAATTTAGGGGGGCCGCCCCCCTAGACCCCCTTGGATACGGGCGGATGGGCCTGTCCACAACCTATAAAATTTTCAAAATCAGCCTCAACACTTTTATTTTCACTTCAAACATCAGTAAATAAGGTTCTTCCAAGGACACCTTCAAATTATTAACGTGTTCTGGGGGAGCCGGCACCGTTCTGAAGTTAAAATTCTATTCATTGTTGAAGATGATCTCTCGACTGAAGCGGTACCGATTGGAACAAGCACACGTTTTGTTGCCAGAGCTGACAAATTAGGAAATATAATGGATTTATATTCTTCACAGGAAAGTTTCATTAGAAATCCCTTGAAGAAACTTATTCTTTCAATCGTTTGAAAGTTCTATATTCAAATAGGACTTCTTCGCACAAAACATGAAATAATTGTGAAAAATCGCCTATTCAGGCTCGGATCAAGGCAGAAGTTTGGAGGGTGTTACTCGAAGTTTAGGGGTGACACCCCCTATCGGGGGGTCTGGCGGAATCCCTGACTGGATAAAACGCTTGTTTGTATAATTGTTCGTCAGAGTTAAAGCCCGTCGACGGGAAAAAACGTTCTTTTCCATTGAAAGTGATATTCTAGAAATTATTGCCGTAACGTATACCCACTCTTGAATATTTTAAAATCTTTTTAATAATAATAATAATAATAATAATAATAATAATAATAATAATAATAATAATAATAATAATAATAATAATAATAATAGACTTACCTTATTGCAACTGCCAACATTTCTATGGATGGAATACAGGGTCTCATTTCTGTATGCTGGCGTTGAATATGGTTTCAAATTCTTTCTATTAAAAAATCAAAAGTTTGTGTAGACATGCGATAGTAATTAAAAAATTTTGCATCGTCTTCGCGTAATTTCTCATATAGTGTATAAAAAGCACCTTCTACATAACGCACAGTTAATAATGGATGAACCCAAAGCTTTCGCGATCTACATTTCCTGTTTCTACGTCGTAAGTACAACAAGGCAAGAAGATATCTCTTGTTGATAGCTGGACTCATCTTCTCTCTTTCACGTCCTGTCCAATACTAGTCTCAGCGCCGACATTATCGGCCACGTGTGCAAACTATCGCCGACACCGATATTGTCGGGGCTTCCACCGATATTGTCGGCGACGTGTGCAAAGTACGCCGACACCGACACCGATATTATCGGGGCTTCCACCGATATTATCGTTGCCGTGTGCAAACGTCCTTAGAACCACCTGTGTTACGACACTACTAGCAGCTGATAGAAAACAATTGAAACTAAGCAACAACCTGAACACGTAGATGAAAACAAAATGAAAATCCTAATCCACAGACAAGGACTTTGAATTTAGGTGCTACTGCAACAAAATCTAGTACTAAACTGAAGACATGAGCCTAGTTTACAGGAAGAGTTAGAAGTAGCTTAACTTGACCCCAGAGCAGGTCCGTGTCCACGGGAGACTAGGGGGCCGGGCTCCCATAATTTTTTATTGGTCTCCCTAAAATGTTCACGGTAGGCTTGCAAATGAACTATAATATGGTTGAATCAGGCCCTCAACTTCTACCGGGTCTCCCCCTATATTTTTGGGCTTGCTATGAGCCTGCTCCACAGTTCAGCTACAACTACAACTTTGAATTTAGAATCCACACCAGGAGTATTTACAAATATAGAAAATATTGACTCAGAGGCTGATATCATTCTACATCAATCTGCCTCTCAATTGTCTAAACGAGTAGTAAGTTTGTCGCAACCCGAACAAAGAGTATATATAAGTATAACATTTGTGTAAGCTTACCAAGAGTATAACCGATATATGCAAGAGCCTCCAGGCTCTCTTGCAGTGTACTTCCATGTTAAGTTGATTTTGAGTCCCGTTCGACAGCGAGGCTATATGAGACGTGGACCTACTTGTTAACGTAGAATCCCAAACTACATGAGCTTCCTCCGGGAATCGGACCCAGGTCTCCCACGCCAAAGGCGCGTAAGCTCACCGCTTAGTCATGAAGGAGCTCTGCAGTGTACTTCTGTGTCAGATACTAAGTGCCTTCAGTATCTTCACAGCCTAGTTCCGTTAGGTGTAAGATTTCTCTCCCAAAGTGGAAAACCAACGATTTTGTAGAAGGTTCAAAGGAAGGAACTGACCTGTTGCCCAGCCAAACCAAAGGAATTGTTAGGCAAAATGTATTGGTTCAAACTGAAAAGAATTCACGAATGTTTTTAGCCTCAAGAAAAAAAATACAAACTAGAATTCTTAGTCAATTAGAAGATACGATGGAAAAAATAGACGTTGAAGCACAGTTCGAACTATTTCTATGTAATGAAGATTGTGGTGCCCAAACTGCGGCTCAATTGCAGTTAGTTGACCCCACTACACAAACTGATCCGGCATTAGTAAATGAAGACAGTGATAGCTTAATTCGAACATCATCCCGAAAAATTGGTGCTCCTACACAGACTGATCCTTCAGAATCGACTGTAGATATAGGTACATAGATGAAATATATATTTCCAAAAATGTTCAATATAGAATCCAATCCAGAATTGAAAATAATGGCCACTGTTGCTATTCAAACCGATCCAATCATGTTAGATTTCAACTTAGGTTTCCCAGACAAGTTAGCACACATACGAGATATAGCGAACGTCCTTAGTGCACCGAAAAGAAGTAACTGACTTAGTAGTACGGAAAGCCTTCCGAAGGTAGAAAAAGAAGACAATTTATCTTACCGCAGTAATTCGTTGACTTACGAACTTGAGCAGATGTGTAAAGAATCGACAGTTGTTAGTTATGGTACCTCTGACAGGTTGGAGGTAGAGGATGGTTATCGGCATGATGAAGCAAGGCCACCTTAACTCTAAAAATATCGACAACCATTTCAACCTCCATCTAATTGATAAGAAACCCTTCCAGTGTAAGTGCACGAAAAGTTGTATGGGTAATTGGGTATCTACGCCTAGGTAGAATCGGTTGAAGAGCTCTCTGTAGTAGTAATTGAAAATCCGCCCATGAAGAACATGCAAGATCTGGAGGATGAAGATGAAGCCGAAACATGGACGTAACAAAAAATTAATAGTACCATTGGCAAAATATTTGAATACACATCACGTGAATCTTCGCCTCTTACACAGAACAATTTTAAGTATGATTTTCCTAGTTTAGAGTTTGCTATTTTAGGATCTAGGCAGAGTGATGGACGTAGTGTACTGACACATGGGAGATCGCATTTAGAATCGGAATGTTATGGTAGTGAGTCTCTACCATTAAAGAGTTGAACAAATTTTGAAGGAGAGGAACGTCAATTGTCCCTCTCCAATTATTTGCATGGGACAACCACATGGAACTCTGCAAGAAATAGAATCACCATATGTAGATGATGCACTACACTAACCCTAGATGATTAACTACACACACTAACCTCAATAAATCACTAACCCTAACATCGTTGATTAAAGATGAGCAAACTACCATCCAATAAGATAAATCAAGATTGTTGAACAGAGCTTCAGAGTCGCCCGATTTCAATCCTGAATTACCAAGTTGGAGTACCCTTCGAAGGTACAAAAACCATACCACAACGTGAAAGCAGAAGATAAGATCCTGAAGCCAAATCATGATACATTTGGTCTATGACGTCACTTAAAATTGAGATGGAGATTAGCCTTCAGAAGTCAACTGATCAAAAAATTAGATCCCTCACAAAATATCTTAGTGGAGGCGTCTTGAGCATGAAATTCTAACCACATCAAAAAATTTCAAAAACATCAAGTATTTAACCTTTGAAAAAATCGTTCATTATTTTTAACACAGTATGAAACTTATAATTTATTGCCATGATTAATATACGTTACATTTTTAAATAATATATGAAGGTTAGAATTTTCAATAAACTAATTGAAACTAGAATTTTCAATAATTTATTAATGTAACAATTTTTCAATAATGTCTATTGAAGGTTAATAATAATATATGAAGATTTTTTAATTTATGCAATTTTATTTCCCTCATATTCAAAAAAATTACAATCATAAATATTATACTAAGAATCTTCAAAATTAAAGATGGAATTCAAATGTTTAGGTAAAACAGCATAACACATTTGAAACAATTTTGATTGAAGCAGATATGCATACAATATAAACTCTAGCATAATGGTATCATGTATCCTTTGTTAAAATGTTTCCTTTGTTGTAGTATATTGTTTTGTTACTGCTCATTGCGCAAAAATGATATTAATGTCTTTTAAAAACTCAATCACGTACCACTTATTAGTATAGATTGGTACTTAGGCCGAACTTCATCCTTAATGTCTCCTACAACTATTTAAGATAAAAAACTTCTTCCATAATAGGATCAGAGGAGAATTATTTAAAAATACAAGTTGGTTTCCCCGCTGAATTGCTAAACTAAGTCTCTGTATTAAAAATTGTTTGCTCTGCGGATCTCCTGTTTTCGCAACCAGCTATGAACCAATTTGTTTGGCTAGATTCTTTGCCTCTTTACTGGAAACATCCATTGTTTCAACAGCAAAGGGAATGAAAATATGGTACTATTTTAAGCATGTATATTTTAAATGTTTTCGTCTGCACGCTGTTTCTGCCGTACTTCCAGCTTCCTTAGATGTTATTACGATATGAGAAGCTGCAAAAGTATCAACACCAGTGGCATCCCATACCAGAAACTGCCCCTTTCCCAGGGGATTAACGTGATGCCATCTGGTCTTTTCCCATCATCCCTTGATAAACGTGATGGTTCTAAAATTGAAGGCACGTCTATGCTGGCCAAAGCACGCTTTAGGATATCATTTAATTCAACGTGACAGGAAACTGCCTGTGCTTTTGAGACAGCTCAATGGATGCAAACACTTTTCATTGACTTGCTCCAGACAAATGCATGTAAATTTTTTACACGTGTTCATGCCAAGGCGTAGAGCAATACAAAGACGAAAAGAATTGTTATCCATGAGAGTTCCAATTCCTCGATGGAATTGATTGCAACCATGCACCAGATTCTTTTTCTTGTAATGCCTTAAAGCGAGCTATATCAAATATATTATCCAAGACTAACTCTTGTTCAAGAATTGATTTTAAGATTATTTTGTCCCAGTTTTTCTGTACTTCCAATGTGTCATTTCCAAATAAGAACTTCCATACGTCAATTGCCTCTGTAAAGTGATGAATGACCACATCATCAACAGGAATGCTAAGAATATTTCAATTAAAATGCTCAATATTTAAACAAAAATGCGTCCAAATGTTACTTAATAAAGTGTAAAGATTGTTATTATATCTGGTACTTATTGACTGTACGTGAACAAAACATGAGTAATGGTTAGTTGTTAGAATTACTTTACATATAGCACATTCTGCACTATTATAAAATTAACAATTTGTGCTTTGTAATTGCCTTCGGGTGTTAAGTACAAATAAATTATTATTATTATTATTATTATTATTATTATTATTATTAATAATAATAATAATAATAATAATAATAATAATAATAATAATAATATTGGAGATGAGTGGTCTCACCCCATAACAAGAGGAAACAAAAGCTGGAAGACTGAGGTCTGAGACTTTGCGGATGTTCAAACCTCAGACTTGAATTGGAAGACTAGCTTGTGTCCATTGTATTTGATTCATGGATATATTTACAATAGACCCTAATGCTTTTTTCAGGCAGGCATCCATTTGGAGAAGTAGAGATGGCATACACCGTGTTGGAGTAGTTCGAAGAAAATATTGTCACTTTGGTATACCCATGCAGTTTTTAGAAGGAAATATGCCAAGTGAGATGGTAAAATTTTTAAAGGTTCAATAACATTTCAAAACTGATTTAAGTGCCCATTAAAAGCTGTTTCGTATCCTGTTTCATGCAGTGGAGCACCTAGAAGAAATAACTGGTTCGCATTAACTGTTCGAATACCAGGAAGAAGCTGTTGAAATTGTGATACAATAGTGAGATCCACTTGTCCAGATGTGAAAAACAGTTCACATTTAGAAGGATTAACTTCTAAACCAATGCGTTTAGACTCCTCTAATAAAGTATTTACATCCTGAAAAACGCATTGTGGGGACCCTCCCAAAGTACCATCATCCAGATAATATAGGTGTAGTTCAGATGATAATTTGCAAACTATAGGATGGATTGATAAGCTGAAAAGCATTGGGCCAGCGGGATCTCCTTGTTGGCAACCGACCTGGGACAGTATTGTTTTCTCTCCAAAAAACAGCATTGATGGACAAGCATAACTTAGCCAGAAAAAGGGAAAGGAGGCATGGAGTTGTTGCTTTATTTCACTTAGCATGATATCACGTTCCACTGTATTAAAGGCATTTTTATAGTCTATTTTGAGAATGAAGTGCTGTGAATTTGCATGGTTCTCGATCAAAGTTTGAGTTAAATGGATAATTGCTTCACAACCCTCTTTTCATTGCAAACCCTAATTGGTTGGGCTGGAAATAGGAAGAGCATTGCTGATAAACACTGGAGCATGCGAGCTTAGAAGCCAATCTTCTTAAGATGCAACCTACAGCTATAGGACGAATTCCGCCTTCTTTCTTACGAAGTGCACAAAGTGTGGCTCCATAGAAATATTTTCGTATATCTTGAGGCACTCTTCCACACAAAACAAGATTAATTAACCTCGTTAGGTTATCCAATAATATTTCAGCTGCTCCCCCTGCCGATTTGGATAACAGATCCTTTAGATGTTGTGGAGATAAGCCATCAATACCTGGAGCTGAATCACTAGGAAAACTGTAGATAGCTCTCCAAACCATCTTAGCATCCACCGTTAAAACAGGGTTACAGTTCCTTATTTATATTAAATGTAAAAATATTTGTTTGAAATAGGCTAAGGTAATAATTGCCACCACCACCTTGAATTAAATATTTGGAGTGTGTTTCCGAGTGCGAGATGGCACCAGTGTTCGTAGTACGAAGGAAATTTCGTGGATAAATTTAGGAAAAGGTATAAAAGGGAATTTTTCGATAAAACATGAAAAATCTAGGAAAATTATCGTCCTGACTGATTTACCAATATCAATGCTAGAATTTTTCTTTGTTCTTCAGAAATAAACCAATATAATAGCAATAGTTTGTGTTTTTTTGTGTGCTCACACTAGTATAATTTGCACCTATTGTTGACTGTGTGTATCTGTGTGTATTTTTTGTTTAAAAAAAGTGAAGGAAAAAGTGAGAAAAATTAATGAATTAGGAAATGATTAATGAATTAATGAATTAATGTCATAGGAATTGGAACAAATTAGGAAAAATTTTATAAGAAAAGGGAAACTGTTTTGTGTCAGTCGAGGAAAAATTTCTTAGAGAACCCTGCGAACACTAAGTAACATCGTACAAAGAAAGGGATCTTAATATGTCTTAAAATAATGTTGCCACTTTATACAAAGCTTTATTGTTACGATGGTATACATTAAAGAAATAATGGCTTAAAACTTATGAAAGCATAATTTTTGAAGTTGCAACTTCCGGAAGATTTGTATTGGTCTAAACACTTAGATAGGCAAACAAATAAATGGAGAAAGTTTTAGGCTAGGTGTAACTACATTTTTAATTCGAAACAAAAACGATAACACAGGGCTGCAAATTGAAAAATAAGTTCATGTTATTTTTTGATTAATAGGTGAACTTAATTCTTTGTTCCTAGCTGATTACTAATAATGAATTTTTTTCCCTGTCACGTAAGGTTTTATTACAAATCAATGTCAAAATTTGGACCTTCTTCCGCATTCAATACTGCTTTATTATACCTTATTTCTTATCTTCTATCAGACTAAAGAGCTTATTATGCTAAATATCTGAACATGTTTTGTTTAATGTGAATGCAGACAGATAAAGAAAAGAATATAAGATTCTTTACACATACAGATTACTACATATATACATATAATATGGAAATATATATACATAAATATATACGGTGTAAAATGAAAATCAGCAGTTATATAACATACTTATTTTTCACATCTTTTTAGCACGCTTTCTCTTATAAGCTTTCCTAATTTTCTTGTGATTTTCTTCTGAAGTTTCTCTGTGTAATGTGCAAAACTAGTGAGCCATCATGCTAACACTCCAAAGTCCTGATACCGTTTCTCCATATCCCTCATGTCTTGGTTGAACCGTTCGCCTTGTTCCTCACTTAATTCTCCGAGATTTGGTGGAAAGTAATCAAGATGAGAATGCAAAAAATGCAACTTGAGATTCATGTTGCAACCCAGTTCTTGAAATTTAACTAACATATTCTCAACAACTTCTTTGTAATCAGCACTTTTGTGGTTTCCCAGGAAATTCACCACCACGCTTTTAAATGCTATCCAAGCATCCCTTTCAGCATTAGTCATTGTTGCCTAGAAGTTTTTATCCTTCATTAACTTCCTAATGTCTGGGCCAACGAAGACACCTTCTTTCACTTTGGCACATGGAAGTGAAGGAAATTTGTTGTATATGAACTTGAAACATTCGCCTAGCTTGTCGAGTGCCTTAACAAATTGTTTCACCAATCCTAATTTTATGTGAAGGGGAGGAACTATAACTTTCTCAGGACTGACTAAATTTTGTTGAATGATGTTTTTTGATTCCGCGTTCAGTGTTTTCCGTAATGGCCACTGTTTCCTTCCCCAGTAGTCATTTCGTGTCCTACTATCCCATTCGCAGATGTAACATGGCATTCTTGTATACCCACCTTGTTGCCCAAGTACAATGCTCAAAATCTTCAGGGGCCGCGGTGGCTCAGTGGTAGAGCGTTCACATCTGGTGCTTGGGGTCCCGGGTTCGATCCCAGCCCCCGCCAAGTGAACTTTGTGGTGGACAAACACCGTGTGCGTGGGTTTTCTCGGGGCTCTCCCGTTTCCTCCCACTTTCTTCATTCCACCATTTCATTCATTACTCATCATCACCGTCTCCTTTAGCCTAACCGGCATAACCGTGGTACGTAAAACTCAAAGATTTCATTTCATTTTTTCAAAATCTTCAAATCTCCACACACCACCCAACCATGTACCTCGTATTTAATTTTATTAAGAATAAATTGGACATTGTCATATGTTTCTTTCAGTGACACAGAATGAGCAATAGGAACTGAGGGGAACTTATTTCCATTATATAACAGAACAAATTCGAGTCAATAACTTGTTTTATTCGAGTCAATGAATAATCTCCAATCACTAGAAAGGCAAGGGAAATTTAACATGGTCTACATACCAGACACATCACAACAAAACACGACAGAACCTTCTTTTGATAAATACTGCACACATTCTTTTTCCCGATGTCTGTACCAGGAAAATGTTGTTCCACAGGCCAGCAAGTTATTTTCATTAAATATGGAACCAAGAAGTTCAGCAGACTCTTTAGACAGATTTAGGTCTCTAACTAGATCATTGAGCTGGCGTTGAGTGAGTGGTATAGGGTCACGAGATCCGCTAGGGGGGTTGTAAACTTCATCTTCTATTTCACTATTTTCCACTGAATCACTGTACGAACTAGGATTACTTACAAACTCAAAACTTGATGGAGATGTCGGAACAGGCAAGTGTAGGCCGTGCAGCACAGGTCTCATTGCAGAGGGTATATTGGAATACACTATATTTGTTTTGTTTCGAGAATTGTGTCCTACAATTTCCCAGGAACAGAAGTAGCAATCGTCGCTGTGGTTTTTGGGTTCTTTCCACGCCATTGGTACTGCGAATGGCATAGATGACCGCTTTAAAGTGCTCCCGTTCCGTAACGATTCCACACAAGATCTACACAGATTGTGTAGAGTCCACGATTTATCTTGATCTCCAAGTTCCATAAGGAAGTATGCGAAATATGCCCTTCTTACAAAATCTGTAATTTTCTGTCTCTGTTTGTGTGGAACAAATTCACCATAGTGAGTGGAGTTCGCGTAAAAATGTTTCACTTCCGGCTACCAGTCTGCAATTTTACACAGTTCTTATATGTATACCAAAGAACAGAAAACCGCCAGGAGACAGTCGATCCAATGTCCAGAACTCGTGTGATGACGTCATCAAAATGGCGGATAGCTCGATTCAAAAAATAAAGCGTATCTCCGTTATTTATGACCGATTTTCTTCAAAGTTGGCTCATTTTAAAGGAAATTAAATTTGCAATAAAAACTTAATAGAAGAAGATTACCAACATATTTCCTCTTAAGTTAACCGTTTCGGAGTTATTTAAGAATTTAATAAAATAATGAGTATTTATTGAAGAAAAATGCAAAATAACTCCGAAACCCTTAGTTTTAGACGAAACACTTAGGTAACGTGTTATACTGTTACTTTCATTACCTTTAAAATGAGCTATTAACGAAGAAAATCGGTCCATAAATAACTGAGATATCACACATAACGTGTTAATTACATAATTAAAATGGCAGTCACGACTTCTAACAGATAGCGACAAATTCAGCCAAAATTCTTCACTTTCATATACCATTCCCAAAGTTTACACAGTATTTATATACATAATAAATAATTTTAAAATACCTGGGAGACACTTGATTTAACACGCTGAACTCCTATGTTGACGTCATCAAAATGGCCGCCGGGATGAAAAACATAGATTTGCTTAAATACACTTAACTCCGTTACTAATCATTGTTCCATTCGAAAGAGCATGAAATAAGCTACAAAATTTTATTCTGTTTAGTTTATAGGTAAATGGTTTATGAATTATATATGGCGATGACAACGTGGAAGTGGATGAAAAGAAGATCCGTACATTTTCTTCTAGTAGATGGCAGAAGTTTCTATTTGAAGAAAACGCAAAAACATTTCTTTTATTTTTGCTAGTTGTGACTTCTGTTACCGAACTATCACACAATGTTTGCAACGTGGTGCGTCGGCTTGGCTCGCTATATTGTTTATTTATTGCAATTCGTGCATTCAGTTTGTTTTTAAGTTTCTATTAATTTGGATTCAAATATAGCCTCCAAGTGCTGAGTCATTACATTATATACCTTGGAACAAGGGGTAGTTTGTGATCAGTTTTAATAGTCAGATTTGTTTCACATATAAAACTACAGAAAATAGTATGGGGAGCAAGAGTCAAGTTGAAATTTGCGAGCAGTTAGTAAGACTAGATCTCAAACCCTAAGATATTAATTGGAGCTATGTTTAGTTTGCAAAAAACATTTAAAAGAACCACTTATTCTACCAACAGTTCAAGGATATACTTCGCTTGTAGATAATCTGCAGAATTATGCTGAGTTTGAGTCCTTACCCCTCCATCTGACCACTGAAACCTTGCTTACCAAATTTATCGAAAATCAGGGAAAATACCATAAAGTATGTCGAACAAGAATGAACAGTCGAAAAATTGACCGACTTTCTCGAAAGAAGAAACCAAGTTTGGATGATGAATCTAGTTGAGATACAAACGATGCTACAATGTTAGAGGACTCTGCCGTCAATGCCAGCTGTACTACAGCCAGAGTTACCAGACCCCATTTATCCAAATCCGACATCAAACTTACCTGTATTTTCTGGAAGACCGAGGAAAACGAATCTGAAAAGTTAGTTTCTGCAGCCACATTAGGTGTAGGCCCAAATATATACGAAAACGCCTTGCTGCTACGAGATGAAAAACTACTCACGAAATTAACTAGTAACAGCGATCTTGTCGCTTTAGAGGCGAAGTATCACAAATGGTGCTATGTCAAATTTCTTACGAAGCCTAAAAAATGACGTAAGACACTCGAAAGGGTTTGGGCTCAGAATAAATGTACAATCTAATGTTGTCATTCCCAAATCTTTCAGTAAGTTCCTTGCTCATACTAAAAACAAAGAAGAACTCTTTGAATTTTTAGCTGAAAACCTGGTCAAAATGGATCTTCCTGCCGGGGAAAAAAGTCATTTGCACCTACAGAGACAAGGTAATTGGATCGCAAATGGAGGCGACATTTGAAGCTATATCTTCTGAATTCCATGAAGAAGCCGATGTCCGTCTCCTACTTCATGATGGCATGCCATGGAATACTCGGGTTGTTCTAAGGTCATGGTGAAAACTGCTGATTGTGACGTGGTAGTAATTGCTATGTATGCCTTTTCTAGACTACTCAATACACTGAAAGAATTTTGGATGGAATACGGCAGTGTAAAGAACCTCTAATACCTTCCGATCCACGAGTTGCACAACAAAGTTCCACGAGGAGTTCCAGATCTTTTGCCTTTATTCCTTGCATTTACGGGGGCTGACACTGTGTCAAGTTTTGCAAGTATTGGTAAAACCACTGCATGGAAAACGTGGATGACTTTCCGAGACGTAGACAAAGCTTCTTCGGAATATTCTCAAGTTCTGGACAACATCTCTGAAGATGACGACACGTTTTTACTCATTCAACGCTTTGTAGTTCTTATGTACCATTCATCAAGTTCTGCAGAGACCGCCAATGAAGCCAGGTGGATTCTCTTTACCCAGCAAAACAGACCCATTGAAAATATTCCACCAACAAGCAACGCTGTATTGCAACACTTGAAGAGGGCCATCCTGCAATGTTCTTTGTGGACAAACAGTCTTCAACGGAACAGTCAACGCTTGGATCCTTGTGAGTGGGAATGGAAGAAGACCGCAGATGACTACGAGCTCCTCTGGTCGACAAGCACAAACTTCACCATGGAAAAGCTAAAAGAGTTGATAGAATGCAAATGCAAACAGATTTGCACGCGCTGTCGATGTGTAAAAATACACGAACTTTGCACTTTACTTTGTAGTTGTGAGGGTCAATGCAGAAATTAAGTTTAATCTTAGAAACTTGTCACTTTGTTAAAAGTTTACATTGTTTTCAATAGTTGTGCCATCCGCGTTAATAATCCATATGGACTGTGCATGTTTTCATTATGAGAAAGTGTTGTAAATATCTGTTACCCTTCCTAAAAAAGAAAAGTATTCTTTTTTCATTTCTGCCAATCAGTAAAAAGAGGGCACTGGATCCACTAAAAGATGTAAATAACTATTTTTATTTTCATGTTCACTCTTTTGTGGTATAATTTATAATTAAAGATGAATCACTCATAAAAAAATTATACAAGCATGCAATATTGCAATGGATGTAATGTGCATTTACTTGAGTTAACGCCTCTTGTATTAACAGAAATGTCATTGCAAAATATATTAAGCAAACAGCAACCATTTCAAAACATTGATTTTTTACCCCCTTCCACGTTGTCATCGCCATAAACTATTTTAAATCGAATAACACAATTGGAAGACTCAATAAGATGATTGGTAACGGAGTTAAGTGTATTTAAGCAAACCTATGTTTTTAATCCCGGCGGCCATTTTGATGACGTCAACATAGTTCAGCGTGTTATATTAAGTGTCTCCCAGGTATTTTAAAATTATTTATGTATATAAATACTGTGTAAACTTTGGGACTGGTATATGGAAGTGAAGTATTTTGGCTGAATTTGTCGCTATCTGTTAGAAGTCGTGACCGCCATTTTAATAATGTAATTAACACGTTAGGTGTGATATCTCAGTTATTTATGGACCGATTTTCTTCGTTAATAGCTCATTTTAAAGGTAATGAAATTATCATTATAACACGTTACCTAAGTGTTTCGTCTAAAACTAAGGGTTTCGGAGTTATCTTGTATTTTTGTTCAATAAATACTCATTAATTTATTAAATTCTTAAATAACTCCGAAACGGTTAATTTTAGAGGAAATATTTTGTTAACATGTTTTATTGCAAATTTAATTTCCTTTACAATGAGCCAAGTTTGAAGAAAATCGGTCTATAAATAACGGAGATATGTCTTATTTTTTGAATCGAGCTGTCCGCCATTTTGATGACGTCATCACATGAGTTCCGGACGTCAGATCAAGTGTCTTCCGGAGGATTCTTGTCCTTTGGTATACATATAAAAACTGTGTAAAATTGCAGATTGGTAGCCGGAAGTGAAATATTTTGGTGGTTTCTAGTGTTGTGTCGATCATAAACGATTCGATCATTATGAACGAATCATGGCGTGAATCAAATGAATTTTGATTCTTGCCAGAAATGAATCGATTCTTCTAATGAATCATTTGTACTTTCCACTGAATTACTTGTCGTGATCGAAATGAATTGAGAATCACAAAGTGCCATCTTGTGTGAGAGAATTGGTAGGATTCCTGGCGCACTTTTTCTTCCTGCTTTCGTAGATGCGTGCGTTTCTTTTTTTATTTTTTTTTCTCCCTGCGTGGTAGGGTTATTTCTTGCGAAGAGAGGAAGCCGCGTTGTTAGAAGCAGATTACTTTCAAAATAAACTTTTCTGTTGCTTGCTTCTCGTCGTGAAGTACTGACAGTGTTGCTCAGTTAGATGTAATACGATTTCGTAGTTAGTTTTAGCATACTCTTGATAATCACTTATCTATATTATCAAGATAATGTACGTACATTGGATAAAGCTATTACTATCACTTTCAACTGCACTAGCCAAAAAGGTCAATTTTAATGTTTCATAATCAGCTCAAAGTACTATATTATATCCAATCTAAATACAATATTTACACAGGAAAAGTGCGCTGTAAAATATTTGTACTGTACATAATGGATTTCACAAATGTATATACATGTATAGAAAGACGAACGTAGATTCTTTCTAGGAAGATAATGCATTGCATCTTTCAGTAGAAACTCTTGTCCTCATGCAACAAAGCATAGTGGTAAGGGCGCCGATTCTGGGGGGCCCGGACCCCTGAATGCTCAAATGTATGTTTATGAATATTCAATATTTGGCATAATCTGAATTAGTCTTAAAATCCTTTAGACCCTTGTCGGCAACCAAATACACCTTAATACCCCAAGTTACAGAGAAATCGGCTCACTTGTTTAGTGGGACCTATTTTTCGCTTTACTACTATTGAAATGGACGTAGAGATACAAATTGTCTTCCATGTAAACAAGAGGATGTGAGTAGATAGGGAATGGGAATTCTGCAGACAAATTTATTATTAGCCCATTTTAAATATATGTCACCCTATCATCTCTAATAACTTCTAATCTACCCCTAATAATTTCTAGCGCTCTCCATATCCAAAATAACTTCTATCACATCTCAAATAACTTCTATCTTACTCATAATAACTTCCAATGCATTCTATCACTAAATCTAGTTATAAAAATCACTAAATCTGATTCAAAAAAATCATTAAATCTGGTTACAAAACCAAAAAATCACTAAATCTGGTTACAAAAATCTGGTTATAACCGGTTTTGACTTCAAAAAACACTAAATCTGGTTACAAAAATCTGGTTATAACCGGTTTTGACTTCAAAAATCATTAAATCTGGTTACAAAAAATCACTAAATCTAGTTACAAAAACAAAAATCAATAAATCTAACAACATTTAACAAGAATGAACAATTACATTTCAAACTCTGATACATACTCTTTTAAATGTCGTTTGAATTATCAAAATCGGATAAAAAATAACGAATTTAGCATTTTGCCGCCTGTATTTATACAACCCAACACAACTTATCAGCTTTGAATGACAGAGAGGTTTATGCAATAGAAACAGAGAGAGAATGACTAACAGCGAAGTAACGGCGGCATATTCGTCGCCTCTCATATACTTAGCATTGGATTTAACAGCTAAACATAGCTCGGGCGCGGTATTCTTCGCTAAACTTTCCTCTCGTAACGATCAGAATTCAAGCGAATGCATCTTCGCCGTTAGCATCCTTGCCGACAGAGTCAGTATTTAATTCCAAAACGTGCCACATGCATGCGCTAGTGTAGCAAGGGTACTTTTCTTTCTTTGTTTCATCTAGCCGGCAAATTCAAAATATAGTAGTAGTAAGATTATCTATATCTTGGTTCCTATTGAATATTTTGACAATCAGATTACATTTTTGGATAGCCCATATATGTATTGCGGGTTGCATACTTTACAGGGGTAAGTGTTGCGGGATGCATAACTTTTGAAATTTCAGGTGCAAAAACGAAAAATGCTTATACCATCCTTATTTATTAACCGATTTTCAAAATTCAAACGACATTCGACAGAGAAATAAATTTGCAATTTTCTGAATGTATTGTGGGTTGCATACCTCTAAGGATACTATTCCGGGTTTGTTATATCTCCGTCGTTTATTAACCGATTTTCACAACTCAAACGACATTCAATAGAGAAATAAATTGCCTATCTATCGAATGTTTTGTAGGTTGCCTAAGTCTAAGGATAAAATTACAAAAACAACTTTTATGACTTAAAAATATAAATTTTACTTAAAACTAAACTATACATAATTACTCACTAACACCTATCAACTACATCACACATAAAAGTTAATTAAATTTTACTTAAAACTAAACTATACATAATTACTCACTAACACCTATCAACTACAGTATACATAAAAGTTAATTAAATATAACCTAAAACTAAACTACACATAAATACATTTTAACTATATCTTATAATGCCCCAAGCTAATGTACTTATACCACCCTCTAGTATATGTCTTTTGTCATCATTCGAATCTAATGCTAACTTATTTACAGCTATAGTATATACATCATGCTTACAACTTCGAATTAGATTTATATTTTTATATGTTTTCACATCATTGAATAGGGTTTGCTTATAATCATCAAATTGTAACTCTTTTGCTACTACACATTTCGTTATTCCTTTTGCTTTTTTCTCCTCTTCATTCTCAACTTTAAAGGCATACATCTTTGATCTTAACCCAATAAACTCCGTCATTATTTTACCTTTGTTTTCATCCTTCATCTTTCCTAATACCTTTTTGTTTACTAGTGGTATTCCATATTGATTATCCTTTCCATAATCACTTGTGTCAAATAGATCAACCATTTCTTTTAAGTCTTTGTAGAAGTCATCTGTCTCAATTTCATATATAAAACTATAAGTATCCGTGTAACATAAGTCTATATCGATATCGTATTTAGGTTTCATAATGTTGTAATGGAAGTCATACATTAATAGTTTGACAAATCTAGCATACTCATACCAACATGTATTTGTTTGTTGAAGATCAATTTTTCTTTTTTCATATGTATCGCACACAAATTTTCAGTAAATATTGTTCTGTAATCAAAGTTCGGTTTCGCTATTAACTTTTCCACCCTCATTGGATCACATTCTAAGGTAATAGATGGCCTCTTTCTAATGTTTTCCATTGTTTTACCAAATACACTATTGTTCATTAACTTGTAAAAATCGTTCTCGAAATCATTCTTAGCTTTTGTTCTCATATTTGTATTTAGATCAATATATTCCTTTAACCAGTTTGATTGCTTGAACTCCAATATTCTATGAATTTTCTTTAATATCATCCCAAGTGACATATATAGTTTTAAGTTTCTGTAGTGAATAACATATCTTTCTTTATTGTAAAGCGTTGTTAATAATTTTGAATGTTTCGATCCTGGTGAACACATATTTTCTGGAGCTAATGGCAGATCTGTATGTTTATCATGTAAGTATTCTGGATATTCTAAATCAACTTCTAATATGTAGCCAGTTTCTGAATCATCTGGAATATTCATTATGTTTATGTAAGGTTGAACCCATTTAAAGTCTTTGTAAGGCATGTATTGACTCATAGCCCATCCATATAAATTATTTGCATCTAGATAAGCTAAATACTTTGAAGGTTCGTCTTTGTTATAATTTTTCATATATTTATTATTTGCTTTTACGTATCTCTTACTACATTGTGAAATTCCACCTCTTATACCTTTTTCTATCATTAATATTTTGTCATAGTCAGTTAACATTTCTAGTTTGATCTTAGTCATCTTTAACATTGAATCCCACGATAAACCAGGAGCAGTGAAATACCAAGCAGGATCTAAACCATATGCTTTTAAACACACATCTCTAAAACTTTCAAATACATCAGCTAATATTAATACATCTGTCTTGTTATAAAGTTCTGTATATTTACCTAGATTTTTAATATTGAATGACTTTCAAACATTTTTCGCATGCTCATAATCTTCATCACTGATGTGGGTTTTAGTAAGTTTATTAAAGAACATTTCTTTTGAAGGTAGTTTTGTTTCTTCTAATTTTTCAATTGAGTCAATATAATCATATGGGTACACACCTTTTTTAATTACTAAATCTAATAAATCATTAGGGAAATATTTTGACGTTTCTCTATATTGTTCTTTTGTAAGGTTATTTGCTAGTTCTGCTAAACTCTTTGACATAAACCTAAATGAATCTAGAAATCGTAAATTAATCCCATTCTTTTTATCAACCTTCACATATTTTAAGTATGTTATATATTTTTCCTCATTATTTGCAATTAGTTTTATTTCATTCTTATCATAAGCAAGTTCTTTAACAAACAGGTGAGTATCATAACCACTTAAGTTGTGAATAAATACTGGAATAAAATTAGGATTTCGATAGCTTAAGTTACAATAACTGTGAGCTGCACCTCTAAACTTCCCAGTTAAATGATCATGATCTCTTACTTTTGCTTTATTTTTATTTACATCCTTTAAACATTTTCCTAATTCGTTTCCATTCTTCTAACTTTTCAATCTTGCTATCATTATCTTTAGCGAATTGTATTTTCTTATTTAACATATTTATTTGTTTTTCAATTGCTAGTGGTAAATCATTCAAGTTTCTCTCACATATATGACAACTATTGGAATTATTATATATCTCGTTCTCATTTTTAGTTAGGTTATTCATTTCAACTTTTTTGTTACATGTTTTCTTTATTTCTATTGCTTCTTGTTTTAACTTCTTCACAAACACCTTTGCAGCATCTAAACCAATATAACTAACAGGACTTTTATACATGCCATTTGAGTATTTGATATAATAACAGAAACTCATTGGTAAATGCTTTTGATACTTCACAGTTTTAGAACAATTATGGTCTACTTCCATTTTACATAACATACATTCAAAATCGGCATATATCGCAAATGGTTTTCTAAATGATCTATTATAATTTTGGAACTGTATTTGATTGTCATATGGTCTTGGAAGTTCTATTCTAACAGATTCATGCTCCTTACAATATAGCTCATGTTGTTGTATTTGCTTCTCATTTCTAAAATGTCTTACCAAACATCTATCACAAAAGTACAATTTCTCCTTATGTTTTGTTACTTGACTTCTTATTAATCTCGATAAATCCTTTATCCAACAAAAATGACTATTATTTTCATCTTTTACATATAATAAATTGACGTGTTTGTCCTGCTTATTTTTTGTGATTTGAAGTGGGTATATATTATATTCATTATCATAACTATACACGTTAATGGATATGTTACTTCTCTTTTCAAACTTTACTATATCTTTTAATTGTACAGGAAATTCAATACCATTACAATATTTATCTTGTAACTCATTCCCAATTTCTGTATAGTGTGAAGGTCGTTGATATTGAGAACATCTATCAATAGGTTTTAAATAACTTGCAATTGAATATAAGAAACATTCATTATCTTGATTTTTAATATTGATTACTGCTTTCTTATCTTTAATTGGTTTAGGAAGGTCAATGTAGGAAGAAGCTCGTAATGGTACATATTTATTTAGTCTGATTTCTAAATGTTTAATTTGATGTAATGTCCATCCTGATCCTCTACCTTGAAATTCCTCCATCTCTCTACATAGTTTTTGTTTAGCATGGGTTATATATTCATCTAAGTCAGTTGATTGTAATATTCTTTCATTCATAGTTTTAAAATTGCGTTCTGGTACTTCTTTATCTTTAATATAATCACAAATGAATACAAGGTTGACTTTTAATGGGTGATGCTTTAATTCTTCCTTGATTTTGTAATTAACTACTTTCCCACTTATATTTAAAAACTTCACCGGAACTTTATATCCTCCTATGTTTTCAATTGTGATAGTTTGTAATCGTTTCTGTATTGCTGTTTCCTTTGTTTCTACTTTAATTGGTATTCGTTGTGGTTTCGATTCTTCAAAAACATCTTGTTTAAATGGAAATATGTTTCTAATTTGTGATCTGTTTTGTTCATCTTCATATTTTTTAATACGGTCAATAAGTTCAGCCTTTCTTAATTTAGAATAACCTTTTATTCCTTTCCTTTTACAATGGTTTTTTAATTCATCAACTTTCATTGTGTATATAACTTTCAATTCATCTGGTTCATTTTGATATTGATCGACTTTTTTGATTAATTCACTCTTATTTAAAGAACTATAGTTACGGATGTTCTTGACTTTACATATTAGTTTTAGTTTTGTAATCGACATCTCCCTCATCTCCTCACCAGTAAAATTAACATTATTTATACTCATCTTATATGAAAAAACACTGTATCGTTTTTTATATTTACCAAATTTTTTAGTTCATTTTCATAATACTTTTTCATGTTATATAAACCAACATTAGCATACTTATTTTTCCTAACACAACTGCTAATACTTGTACACTCCTGCCATTGTCTACATATATTAGTGTGTTGTGTTAGTATAGGGCTTTTATGGGATCACCCCATCAAAGTCATTATTAATATGATAAAAACTGAATCATTTTCATAAACTCAGTCATCATCATAATTATCATTCACCTTCTTATCCTATTTACCTTTAATAAAATAACTATAAAAGATAATATTTATAATATTATATTACTTTTATTTATTTAATTATTATGCAAATTATTAAACCCTAACCATTTAATAAATCCTAGTTATTTAACAAACACTTTATTACCTTTTATGAAATAACATTTATAATATTATATTACTTTTATTTATTTAATTATTATGCAAATTATTAAACCCTAAGCATTTAATAAATCCTAGTTATTTAACAAACACTTTATTACCTTTTATGAAAATATTCATAAAAGTTAACACATTAAATTTACACTACAACATTTTCCTTATCTTATCAAACTATTATGTGAATTATTAAACCATAAAATATATACATTTATAATAGTATATTATTTAATTATTATGTGAATTATTATACTATAATTATAGCATTTATAATATTATACTACTTTTATTTATTTAATTATTATGTGAATTATTAAACCATAAAATATAACATTTATAATATTACATTACTCTTATCTATCCAACTATTATGTGAATCATCAAACCCTAACCATTTAACAAACACTTTATTACCTTTCTTTCTCAATATTTTTTCCACCAAATACTCATCCTTATATTTAGTTTTCAATAATTCTGGTTCATAAAATCTTCCTCTAACTTCTTCATTGTTTAAATCTTTAATTTTATATGTTGGTGGATTAGATGGTATAACCTCATTAATAACAAACACTTCTGCTGACCAATTTGGTGTATAACCTTTTTCAAACAAACCTTTAAATTTACTTATACGAACATAATCGCCAATCTTATACTTTAACTTAACAGACTTATATTCTTTCTTATACACTTTTTTCAATATCACATGCTCATTTTTCTTATTCACTTCTACAGGTTTCACACCAATTGTTCTATGTACTTTATTATTATATTCATCAACCAAACCTTGCAATATTTTTAACCACTTATAATTACCTTGAACAGTAAATTTCTTCCACATATTTTGTTTAAGTGTTTTGTTAAATCTTTCAACAACAGAAGCTTTTTTACCACTATAGGTTGAATAATGATTAATCCTATTTTCCTCCATCAACTTCTTAAATTCTTTATTGTAAAACTATTTACCTTGATCAGTTTGTAAGTTACTAGGTTTTCTTACTTTTAACACTGATTCAAATGCTTCTGTAACATTCTTACCACTCTTATCTTTAACAGGAGCAGCAAACGCATATTTAGAGAACACATCTATAATCGTTAGCAAATGCTTATACCCTTTATTTAATTTTGAAACACCTTTTAACACACCACTATCCATTTCTACAAGATCAGCTTGCCAAAGATCATCAATACCTTTAACAATAACACTTAACCTAGGATAATTTTTTCTAGATGGTTTATGAATTTCTTCTATAATGTCTTCTCTAATGCCTTTACCTTCTAGTCAATCGGGGTTTCTAATGAATTGAGATTTATTAGCACCACATGCAACACATATACCTTTCTTAATATATCTTTCATTCTTTGTTTGTTCTATTCTAATGTTATCTATTTTTGTATGTGTTGATTTCTTACACTTAACACAATACATCATACTATTTATTATATGGAAAATTATTAACCTCAATCTATAATTGAAACACTATATCAACTAACAACATCATTCTAAAGATCGACCTAATTCAAACTATAATTCAACTAACAACATCATTCTAAAGATCGGCCTAATTCAAACTATAATTCAAGCATATGTTTGTTTGATGCTGTTGCCGATATTTGATGATTAATACTATAATTAACGGGTGTCGGTATTTGATGATTAATACTATAATTAACGGGTATCGGTATTTGATAATTAATACTATAATTAATGCTGTTGTTGATTAATACTATAATTAATGCTGTTGTTGGTATTTGTTGATTAATACTATAATTGATCATGAACTTCAATCTATAATTCAATCTATAATCAATCTATATAATAACTTCTACAATTCAAACACTGTTCATCTATATAATTTAATCAATATAACATTCTATAACTTAGTCTATAATTCGAACAATAATTCAATCTATATAAAAATTTATAATTCATCTGTATAATTCAATTTAGAATGTTGTTATATAGATTGAATTAAAATGTTATATAGATTGAATTAGAATGTTGTTATATAGATTGAATATAGCAAATGGTTTTATGAAAGCTCTCTTTCTATATACATAATAACTTGCAATGGTTGCCCTTCTTCCATAGCTGAATTCTTATTTGCTTGAAACACAATTATATCACCCTTTTTAATGTTTACAGGTAAATTTTCAATCAAAGTATCACCTAAATATATCTCTAGAAAGTATTTATCCAAACTTAATTCCATATGCATTATTTTCCCATTATAGAGAAATTTGTAACCATTAGAGAGATTAAATATTCTAAAGATTGGTTCCTTAACATTTTTAACTCTCAATCGACATATTAGGGGTATAGTTTCTTTCTGCATAATCAATTTAGTAGTATCCATCCTAATCTTTTGAAAATCATCTTTCTTTATATATGTGTCTGGTAATGTTTTTTTAATACATCTTCAAATTTGTTTCTATCACCTTCCAATTGACTATTAACATTACTATTTATTAAATCTAGCTGTTGTAAAGTTACTACATCATGTTGGTCAATTGCATCACCTACATTAACAAGTCTTTTGTTTTTGAAATCAACCCATGTTATATTATTTGATGTAAAAACTTCACTTACATGATTGAGGTTTGTAGTCCTCCTTTTAACATTACCAAAAATATCCATATTTATTATACAATAATTTGAATTATTTAACAGCAAGTAAAACAGTTATACGAGCTCCACCAAAATCAATCAAATCACCATTCTCATCTTTAATTGAAACTTTCAAATTATTAAATTTATTGTGAGGTATTGGGAAAAATATCTTTTCATTAGGTTCATATATAATTGGTTCTCTAAACTCTGCATTTGTTCTAAATGTTGCGATTAAATCTGTTTCGTTGTGTGTTGTGTCATTGTGTTTTAAAATCATACCTTCTGCTAAATCACAGTGAATATTTATAGTATCAAACGGATGAAACTTTGGTGGCTTATCTCCAACATGTTCTATATTATTAGTTAACTTTTTCTCACTAAAACCTAATACAGTATTAATGGTATCTAAGGTTATATCACAAACCTCACTAAATATTTTAACTCTATTTCTCTTCCTGTCTTCCGTAATTTCAAAAGTATCTTTGAATTCATCAGTGTAGAATGGAAGGTTTGATTTAATATATTCTTCTAATTCTTTTAAACTATATTGACCAGGTTGAACTATGGCTTGTCTTGTAACTTCAGGTTCTTCACTGCAAAACGTTAATTTATTATTTTTTTCTGTAATATTTGGAGTTAAGTATGTTGTGTAAAATCCTGCAACAGCTACTTCTAAATCGTTTTCAAATGGGTAGTGCAAAGACATGTTTAATACAGATGAATAACCATTTAAATTAAATACCTTCATTTATTATATAATAAATAACTAATATGGATAATTGGGATATTAAAGTAAGGTTAACAGAAGAAACGGCGAAGAGGAAGAGGAATGGTGAGTTGTTACCTGATGATATAAGATGTTTAATAGTTGGGCCTAGTGGTTGTGGTAAAACGACGTTAATGATTGATAATTTTTTGTTGGCACCTAAATGGTTAAAATATGCAAATGTTTATATCTATTCTAAAAGTTTAAATCAGCCTAAATACCAACACTTAATACAACTTTTTCGAGATATAGAACGAAATATTAAAGATACAGTAGCAATAATAAAAGGAAACAATGAAGAGATTATTCCATTAGATGAATGTGAAGACTATTCTGTGGTAGTATTTGATGATTTCATATTAGAAGAACAAAACCACGTTAGAGAATATTTTACTCGAGGTCGTCATAAGGGTTTGAACTGTTTCTATCTTGGACAAACATATTCTCTAAAGTACCAAAACAATTAATTAGGGACAACTTAAACTTTCTTTGTATATTTAGACAGGACAATGTAAATTTGAAACATATATATGATGAATTTGTTGCATCTGATATGTCGTTTGAAAAATTACAATTATTATGTAGCAAGTGTTGGAGTGAAGAATATGGTTTCTTAACAATAGATATGACTAGGAAGGTGAATAATGGTAAATATAGAAATAAAATTAAAGAATTTCTAAAAGTGTAAACTAAACGTATATGAATGCAGGTGAACGTATATGTTGTTATGTTATGTTATGTTATGTTATGTTTTTATTTTTTCTTTATATAATAAATGGATGTTAATAAAGCTAAGAAATATATTAAGTTAAAAGAAGAACTTATTAAAAGATTTAAGGAAATTAAACAAAGTAATCGAAGTAAGTATGAAAAATTTAAAGAACAAGATCAGCCTGTTATTGATGCAATTAAAGATTTAGGGCAAGATATATCAAAAGTAGCAGAAGAAAATAAAAATCTAATTCATGAGTTAGTTCCAGTTGTACATAAAAGTGCGAGAGTGGATTCAAGCTTATTAGAAACACCACCTATGTATGATAGTCCTATAAATGAAAGTGATACGCCTACAACAGAAGAAATAAAACACATGAAAAAACAAATTAAATATAAAGTAGAAGGAATAGAACCTTTAGCAACAACTCATTTTTGTAAGATTGCCTCAAGATATTATGCAACTAGAGATGATAAAAGTTTTGGAATACAACCATACGATGAAGATGGGAAAATTATACATATGATAGGAAATGCAGAAGTTAAAATTCATGGTGACGATTTAGTTATTAATAATCGACATTATACAGGAACAGAAGGTTTATGGGAATTATTGACAAAACATAATCCAACAAATTATAATGATGATGATCTAGAAAAATATAAACAAATAGTAATTGATTCTAGTGTTGCATTTCATAATAATGATCCAAGTACAAGAAAACATAAATCTAGTAAAAGTAACAAATATAAAGAGATTATCAAACCTATTTGGGATGAATATATAAAACCAACAACACCTTCAAAAAAGACACCAAAATCTGGAGAAGGAATAAAGATATATAACGATATCAAAAGAATACATATGGATGGATGATGTGAGAAAACTGATTGATCGCTTGATTGTTATTGATGGGGAAGAAAAATCTGGAAATGATAACTTTTATAATGAGAAAGTAGGTATTATGGATATGATTAATTCTAAACTCATACAATTTATACCTAATGATCCAAAAGGTATAGGTTATTTAATTAAGATCTTAAATTCATTACCACCACGATTCTGGAATGATGAAAAGCTTGGGAAAGGACTAATGAATAAGATTTTAAACATGAAGGGAATGCCAGAGTTACATATACCAGGCTTCAGATTTTGCGGACCTTTACGAAGCTTCAAGAAAGATTAGAAAGAGGTGATAAAGGTATTAATCCATTAGATGAGGCTTGGAAAGAACATGATATATACTATAGAGATAATAAAGATACAGAATCAAGACATATTGCAGATAAGGAATTAGAAAATAAAGCTTGGGAAAGAGTTTTTGATAAAGATGCTAATTTAATAACTGAAAAACTACCTGCTTTAGTGATGAATACAAAAGTAAGATTTGGTTTAGGTTTATAAGTAACAAAAGTAAGATTTGGTTTAGGTTTATAAGTATTTTTTTAGATTTAGGTTTATATGTACTTTTTATGAAAAATTTCCATAAAAAGCTTTAATTATATAATAAATATGCAGTTAAAAGGTTTTACATTTACGATTCCTAATCAGGAACTTAAAGAATTAAATATAGATCACATTTTAACTAACAAACAACTCAAACAAAAGGAAGCAAAACTAAGTAAAGGGCAATGTATGTCTCTATCTCTTTCTATACCACAACTTAAGAAAATAAACAAAAAAATGAAGACAAATGATAATAAAGTTCATTATGGTGGTTTTATATTTACTATTCCAACGATTTTAGCTTTAATACGTGCTCTAGGTTCTGTTGCTGGAGGTGCGGCTGCTATTGCTAAGACTGTAGATGATGCAAAAAAGAATAAAATGGAATTAGAAGAACAAAAGCGACATAACTTAGCAATGGAAGAAAAACAAGGTGGTAAGCTTTCAAAAAACGTAAACTCCAAAACAGTAAAGAAAAAGAAGAAATTAAACCTTTAAGTAATTTAGACCTAATACAACTTGTTAAAAAACTTAAGATAAGAAACTTAAAGGTGTATTTGTGAGTGATGAATTGCCTAAACAACCAAGGAAGAATGAGTGTGGTGTTGTTAATTTTGATATGTCTAAAAATATAGGAACGCATTGGATTTGTTATTGGAAAAAAGGAAATAGAAAGTATGTGTTTGATTCATTTGGAGGTAATCCGCCAAAAACACTCGTAAAATATCTTGGTCATAATATAGAGTACAATAGCAGCCGTATACAACATTTTAACGAGGTAATTTGTGGACATTTATGCATTACAGTGTTAAAAATGTTTACAGATGGGTATAGTTTTTCAGAAATTATTAGTCAGGTGAATAGGAATAAGGATATTTGGAGAAGTTATATTTAAGTTTTATGGGTTTATTTTATGGGCTTAATTCATAAAACGATTACAAATATTTTTTATAATAAATATGGATAAGATAGAATCATATGAATTACAATCCTTTAAACCTAATCAGAAAACAATCGAGAATTTAAATAAGCCAAACAGATCTATTGAATATGATATTGACGCGGGTGATGGCTTCATACATTCTTATTATGCTGATATTTATGTAACTTTTGAAATTAGAGGTAGAGATGCTGATGGAGAATATACTACTGGTCAAAATATTAGACTTATTAATAATTTCTTCCCACATTTGTTTTCTCAAATTCAAGTTAGTAAGCATGGACAGATATTAGATATTATAGATTATCCTGGTTTTACTTCAACAGCTGTAAACACATGTACGATTTCAAAACCAGAGGCAAATCACTATGATGAATGTGGATGGGAAGGAATTACATGGGCAAGAACAGATGAAGAAATAGTGTTTTTGCTAAGACTTTTGCCAGGATTTTGTTCAGATTTTAAAGATATTATGTGGAAAGGAGGTTTGAAATATACATTTAAAAGAAGTGGTTCTGATGATAATGCATTTGCTATTTGGAAAACAAAAAAGCAGGATGGAACATATGAGAATGATCAACCGCATCCAGGTAAAATTAAGATTACAAATATGGAGTTAAGAATGCCTATTGCTAATTATGAACCTAACTATGCCACCTTGTTAAGATCTAATATGTTAAAAGAAGGTAAGATTCCTATTTCATTCAACACATATCAATGTTTACAGAAATCAGTTAGTGGCAAATATTTAGAATTCGATTTAACCACACAATTTAACTCAAGTGAATTTGATATGCCTAATTTCGTGATTGCCTTTTTTCAAACTGATAGAAATGATAATCAAGAAAGAGATTCAAGCTATTTTGATCATTGTAAAGTTCAGAATATCCATTTTCGTAATTCTAGAAATGAATCTTTCCCATTAGAATCTTTAAACTTAGATTTTGCAAAACATAAGTATTTGAAAGTTTATGAAATGTATACGGTATATAAGCGAGCTACAATTGGAAATACTGAGATGTTTGTTAAGATCTAATATGTTAAAAGAAGGTAAGATTCCTATTTCATTCAACACATATCAATGTTTACAGAAATCAGTTAGTGGCAAATATTTAGAATTCGATTTAACCACACAATTTAACTCAAGTGAATTTGATATGCCTAATTTCGTGATTGCCTTTTTTCAAACTGATAGAAATGATAATCAAGAAAGAGATTCAAGCTATTTTGATCATTGTAAAGTTCAGAATATCCATTTTCGTAATTCTAGAAATGAATCTTTCCCATTAGAATCTTTAAACTTAGATTTTGCAAAACATAAGTATTTGAAAGTTTATGAAATGTATACGGTATATAAGCAAGCTACAATTGGAAATACTGAGATGTTTGTTAAGATCTAATATGTTAAAAGAAGGTAAGATTCCTATTTCATTCAACACATATCAATGTTTACAGAAATCAGTTAGTGGCAAATATTTAGAATTCGATTTAACCACACAATTTAACTCAAGTGAATTTGATATGCCTAATTTCGTGATTGCCTTTTTTCAAACTGATAGAAATGATAATCAAGAAAGAGATTCAAGCTATTTTGATCATTGTAAAGTTCAGAATATCCATTTTCGTAATTCTAGAAATGAATCTTTCCCATTAGAATCTTTAAACTTAGATTTTGCAAAACATAAGTATTTGAAAGTTTATGAAATGTATACGGTATATAAGCGAGCTACAATTGGAAATACTGAGATGTTTTATTATCCTAAAGAATTTTTAGAAAATAGGCCGATGTTCGTAATTAACACAAGCAAGCATAAATCAGTAACTGTAAGTGATAGAACTAATTTGAAACTGACTGTTAATTTTGAAAGCGATGTACCAGATAAAACAATTTGCTATGTTGTTATGATTGGTAAGAAAAATTTAGAGTATGATGTTGAGAAAGAAAAAATTATTGAGAAGATATAAATCAATTATATGTTTATTAGATTTGTTTAGTTTGTAAGTGTTTTTATGACAATATCATAAAAACTTATTTAATAAAATGACTATTCCAGATAACATTCCACGTGAGAATTTAATTGTGTTAATTGAAGATACTATATTAAATCTTGAGAAGTTATTAATGAAAAACAAAAGGAAGTTCAAGAGAATAAAATGTGTTTATACTACTCTTATTACGTTATCAATTCTATTATCAGCTTCTACAGGTTCATCAATGTATTTATTCCTGTTACAGTGTATTCAATTATTACAACTGCATTTGCTTCGGCTTCTGCTGTTATCACTGGTCTATCAACACGGTTTAATATAGCTTCAAAGAAAGAATATTATAAAAATATGGTGAATCGAATTGGGCTGTTTAAAGATGAGCTTAATGTAATTAAGCTCATGAATGGTGAATTAACAGATGAAAATGTAAGAGATATTGTTAACAGAATCAATGACATACTTAACGAAATTCGAGACTATTAGAAACTGATTTTTAAAAAGTTTAATATAATAAATACGATGGCGAGTCATATTGAACTTTTAAATAAACTTGGAAGTCTTGAACAAAAACAGGTTATTGGATTAAGAGAATTAGAATTAAATACAGAATATAAGATTGTAAAAATGGAAAAGATTAAAACTAAGTTTGGAAAGAGTATTTTAGTTGAGTGTGAGGAGTTTAAGGTATTTCTTCCACCTAGATTTACAAAACACTTAACAGATAAAATGATTGATGAGATTGTTAAAGATGGAATAAAAATCAAATACACTGGTTTAAAAGATAATTATCCAACTGTTGAGTTCTGTATGTAAATTTCAAATGATGATCGGTTTTGTGAATCCAAAAAATAATAAAAATGATCAAAAATATGTCGTCAGAAGTAAAAATGGAGTGAATAGAATGGATCCTCAAAAGAAATTTATACTTACTAATAATTTCAATGTAATTGTAAAAAATGTGCAAACCGAAGTTCAAGTTGTTTTTGATATTAACGGCTGTCTATTCAGCTTGAATTATGATCAGTGGACAGAGTTTAAGAAGTCATTGTTTCCTATTGAGAACGAGGTTAGCAGAAGATTCCATTATCAGTATCCGAACTTGTAACTATCAATATACTAATTTGTAACTATTATGTAATTATGTAGAATTTAGTTAACTTTTATGGTAATATCATAAAAGTGTTTTTAATTTTATTTTACTAGATTTAGTGCTTTTTTATAACTAGATTTAGTGATTTTTATAACTAGATTTAGTGACTTTTTTTGTAACTAGATTTAGTGATTTTTTGTTTTTGTAACTAGATTTAGTGATTTTTGTTTTTGTAACTAGATTTAGTGATTTTTTGTAACCAGATTTAATGATTTTTGAAATCCAAACCGTTTGTAACCAGATTTAGTGATTTTTGAAGTCAAAACCGGTTATAACCAGATTTTTGTAACCCGATTTAGTGATTTTTTTGTTTTGTAACCAGATTTAATGATTTTTTTGAATCAGATTTAGTGATTTTTATAACTACATTTAGTGATAGAATGCATTAGAAGTTATTTATGAGTAAGATAGAAGTTATTTGAGATTTGATAGAAGTTATTTGGGATATGGAGAGCGCTAGAAATTATTAGGGGTAGATTAGAAGTTATTAGAGATGATAGGGTGACATATATTTAAAATGGGCTAATAATAAATTTGTCTGCAGAATCCCCATTCCCTATCTACTGATGTGGGAGACCCGGGATCGATTCCCGGCAAGAGCTCATATAGTTCGGATTCCATGCAAATCAGTAGGTCCACGTCTCATTAGCCTGAATGGGACGTTAAGCTCAAAATCACCTCAACTCAAATTTAACTAACTAATGGTTTTCTCTTAAGAATATAGATGAACAGTGATGGTTTCAGGGGTAGACGAGGAGAAAATACCCCGAGGCTAAGAATTATCCCCTGGGGCATTTCTCAGATTGGGTTCAATTAGGGTTACCAGTATTTTCGCAAATATATGTTCATCTCTTGCTTATTGAAGTAGTATTGGCTCAGTAGTAAAGCGTTCACCTCTGGTGGATGGGGTCCCTCATTTTCTCTTATTTAGGCCAAATGGACTTTTTGGTGGACAAACACCATATGTGTGGGTTTTCTCTGAGTTCTCTCGTTTTCGCTCACTTCCTTCATTTCACCATTTCATTCATCCTCATCATCATCGTTTCCTTTAGTCTCGACGAAGATAACCATGGAACATAAAAGTTTTTAACATTTCATTTCATTCCGCGTTTACTCAATGTCTCCCAGAGGGAAACCTTATAAAATGATCACAATAATATTAAGTATATGTTGATGTGTTAACCCCCTTTCTTCTCTAGCTCAAAAGAATCCAAAAAGATCATTATTTTTTGCCAGTCAAGAATAAAATAAAACATATTTTATAATGTAATAGGATAAAATAGAAATTTTGCAGTTTAACATTCCACGTTTATGTCCATTAATCTAAGGAAAACGAATGATTAAGGCGTATAAATGATGATGGAAGAATAGGTGCAATGAGAGTGTGGGAGGAAACGGGAGTACCCAACAAAACCCACTGACATCATGATGTACACCACAAACTTATTTAGCAGTGGATCAAATCAGGAACCCCACACACCGGAGGTAACAGCTTTATCAGTGAGCCACGGTGACCTCAGGATAGAATAGAATGGATTGCGAGATAACAATTTACTTTAATTAATCATCTGCCTCTTCTTTAGCCTATACTGCAAAACTGTAAGACCTATAACAACAAAATAAATTCATTGACATGATGTGTACTTTACAAAGTGTACATAACCTGAGAAAATGATACGCACCAGAAATGAATAGGCCTATATCACTACAGACTCATTACATAGTACTTTTTGTATTTAAAACCAAAACCATGAATGTAGCCTATATATGCACTCTGGGCTCTATATTTTTCCCCATATTAATATGTACGACAATAAGAAGTTGAAAATAAATTGTTAAAACTGCTCTTATCCCGTGAAAATCTTATGGAGTATATTTCAACAAAGTATTTCCTCGAGAACTGAAATTGGAAGAAAAAACGTGGAGATTGCAACAGTTTTAGTTTTTGCTTCAAGCCCTAATATGAAAACAGGATGCAAAAATAACAACAATGGGAGTAATGCAACACCATATTATTGAAACTTCATAGCCACAACTCATCCCAATGCAATGCTGGCCTTGTCATGTGGCAAAGACGATACACGAGGTTGTACTTCCTCACGAGTAATTTATTAAGTTGCGCAGAAAAGAAATGCAGTAGTCCAAGCGATTATATGATCGAATAATTCCCACTCAATTCATATGATCGAATAAGTCAGTTGCGCAAAATAGATGCGCGGAAGCCTATTTGATTCAATGAGCGAATCATTCCCAACCAATTCACTTGCGCGAAGGGAATGCGCTGACAACTAATTCATATGAACGAATTAAATGATCGAATCATTTCAGTGAATCAGAGTAAATGAATCGATTCTCCGAAATGAATTATTTTGCCCATCACTAGTGGTTTCTAACACTAACTCCATGCACTACCACAGATGTAACAAAATAAGTCTGGTATATTCTTACAACCACGAGACGCCATGGCAACACAGTATTCAACGAACTACAAGAGAACTAGCCTAAGATATTAACATTTCATACTATTGAAGCACATCTAAGATTTGCGATAATTAAATATGAAATTTATTTGAAATGAGACAACAAGGTTTGATATAGAAATATTTTAAATATTCATGCAGGCAAAATTTTAGTTAATTTAATTAAAGGTTAAAGTATACGACAGCTACTTTCCGTTTGGGAAGGAGGGGAAACGTCATACTTTTAGGAATTATTCATTGACTATCAAGGGTGCTAAAAAGTAGGTAATATAGCGACTTCGATTTACTTACTGAGTGATTCGAAAATAAAACCTGGGTTCGCCTCTCGTTGTGTTTTGAAGTTTCTGTATTTCTCTTGACGACTAGCGCGTTTCAGATGTTTGATATTACGTCAATTATGCAACTTCTACATGTAGGTGGCGACAGCAGTAGTTGTGGAGCACATGTGCCGGTTCTGCTTCTTACCTAGGGAATTTGACCATATTGGCACGAGTGATTAGGCTTATAATAGTATCTGGGAAGAGATTGAAGAGAAGATAAAATTGCAGCAGGTGGTGTAGTTATTAAAATGCCGGCTTGTGAGGGCTGTACGCTGTCTGAGTATTACTTGGTCGAAATCACGACTAAAGAGCACAAAGAGGATACGATACATTTGTTGCAGGAGCATGGCGTACTTCCTATAGGTAAGTTGTGTTCTAAATGTTGTAGGGATGCGGTTTTTTGTAGAGAAAGGAATGTGTTTCGCTGTCAAAAAACACGTTTCATTGGAAATTCGAGGAGGAAGACGAAATGCCGTTTTTTCTCCTCGATTTTCACGGGAACGTTCTTTTGTAGGGCTAAGCTCGATTTTTTAACGGTGGTGCGCCTTATGGGTTATTGGTGTTTGAATAGCCGTACAAACATCAGTAATGCTACTATGAATCTGAATATTTGCAGAAAAACATGTGTTGATTGGTTTAGCTTCTGTCGTGAGGTTTGCGATTGCTGGGCTATGAATTCCTCTACTAAACTTGGTGGTCCAGGGATAACAGTTCAGATAGATGAATCCAAGTTCGGAAAACGGAAAAATCACTGCGGTCGTGTGATCGATGGCACATGGGTTTTTGGAGGTTATGAGGTTGGTTCTGGCAATGTATTCATGTGTGTCGTGAAGAACAGAAGTGCTGAAGAGCTATTAGGTGTTCTTCGAGAGTGGGTAAAACCTGGTACAATTATTCATAGCGACTGCTGGAAGTCATATGATAGGTTGGCTGAGGTGAGATTTCAGCACTTCACAGTGAATCATAGCCTGAATTTCGTAGATCCTGTTACTGGCGCTCATACGCAAAATATCGAGCGGTTGTGGCGAGACGCGAAGGACAGCATTCCGGGGTATGGGAACAAAACACACCATTTCGTCGGACATCTGGCCTCCTTTCTTTTCAAGAAAAAGTATCCCCTCACAACTCGGTTTCACAACTTTCTGTTGGAAGTCGCTAGAATATATCCTCCAACCATTTGAGGTATGTGAAAATGAATGCTTCCTGGCCGTTATTCTATTTTTCGTTGCATTTCTGAATTTTGACCTTGTACTGTCTAGTGCCCTTGTACTTATGTGAAAATGAGTGATTCCTGGCCGTTATTCTCTTTTTCGTTGCATTTCTGAATATTGCCCTTGTACTTAATATATAGGTTTGTCTAGTGCCCTTGTACTCAATGTATGACTATGTGTGGGGGGATTGAACTCATATCGCATGTCTCGTGCACGTGGATACTTCTTACTGTTGTACTACCTACAAAATGATTGTATTTGATGTATAAGTTGTAATAGAACACATAACAAACCTAGAACACGCTGTATTCAGACTCCATGTTGGAGTGTGAACACATGATCTGGGTTTGTTGTGTGTTCTATTACCACTTGTAGATCATATAAAATCATTTCTGTAGGTAGTACAACAGTAAGAAGTATGCACGTGCACAAAAGATGAGAAGTAGCTGTTGTAAACTATTACCTAATTAAATTAAACTTCCTTATATTTAAGACATATTCATTTTTATTACCGCCTGGATAATTTCACCACGTACTTGTGACATCTAGCGTCAATCTGTTGAATTACGCTAAAACATGCATACCGCAATCAACATATATAAATCGTGAATTGTGAGAAATTCTTACGGGATATAAGAAAACTAGTGCCAGTTTCGGTTTCAGCATGTTCAAATACACATAAACACCCAAAATTATAAAAACAACAGAACCTATGCGGCCCTGTGTAATCGTTAGAAAATAATTTTCTGGTAGGTATGATAACCTACATCGTTGTTTAAAAAACTAGACGGTCGAAAATGAGTTGCTAACTGAAATATCCACATATTCTTTCAAAATTGCATTAATTGATCATTGTAATTAAGGTATTACAGGGTGCTTTCATAACAGTGGTTTTATGTTTCTATTCATTACTGTGATTTAATATTAAACCTTCAAAGTGTACATTAGCGTAATTGGCAAAATAATTACAGTATAAGCACGAAAGCAACGGATTAATTATTACTAATTAAAAGATACTGAGCATTGTATATCTGAGCTTTCTGAGGTAAGAGTTTGAATTAAGAAATTAATTTCTAATTTCCATAATAAAATGAAACTGAAAAAATGGTTTGTAAATTGTGGAAACCGAAAACAAAATACATACATTATTAGAAAAATACTAAAAGTAGGAAAGAAATATGAACAGTTAACAGCCTGTCCACAAACTTATTTATAAGTATTTTAAAACTGTTTTCTTCTCTTAGAAGCTTACAACGGAACATCATAATTGAGACTTCATTTCCCAGTATTATATCAGTGTTTCCTTACTTTATTTCAAAGACAACATATTTTATTTAAATCTGACAACATCTAGACACACATACATGTTATGTTCAAAAGGATTGATGCTTTCACTGCAGGTGCTGTCTGATATAGTCTGTCTCAATTGATATTTACCCGCAACTATGGATGTGGAGTAGATTCTATCCAGTGATTTACATTTTCTATGCTATTTCCGCTATCCGCTATCGCAAGGAGAGTGTTGCTCTCTACCTTTTTGGTAGTTGCTTGTTGAAGCGTGTAAACATTAACTTATATGACTGTAGATGTCGGGTGAGTAGAGACCTGCACGGGCCGAATTTTTCGGCCCGAGCCCAATCCAGCCCGAACGTACCTAGGCCCGGTCCAGCCCGGGCCCGAAAAGTTTTGGAGATTTTCGGCCCGAGCCCGGCCCGGCCCGATAAGTCTTTAAAATTCTTGGCCAAAGCCCGGCCCGGGCCCGATAAATTTTAAAAGTTTTTGGCCTGACCCCGGCCCGACAATTTTTTTAAAAAATTAGCTCGAGCCCCAATCTTTCTCAAAATTTAGTACTAAATTTGACCTAACCCTCAGAAACATTTTCTAAACTCTGGTTCACAACCTGACGCTTGCCTCCCGAATGGTACCATTGCCTCCTAAAACTTTGTCTGTCATCGAGAGAACAAAAACTCCATTCCCTGTAACAAAAATCTAACTTAATTGATTTTTAGCATAAAGTGAAGATGGGAATATTGTTTAGCGACAGGCAGAACATTCCCACACCTTCATGTTATATTTTGAGTTCAGTGAAGGTCAAGGTCAGAGCCTAATTTACCGCATAATGCCTGCAATCCTCTATAGTGAAAGTGGAGTAGCTAAGCAACACAAACTGTAAATAGCTATTGCATTCTTTGTAACATTTTTCACGGACACACTTCTTCAACGTTTGGATGTATTCCAATTATCGTTTAACGAAAGTAAATAATTATTAAAGAGTTGCAATTGATCGGCCCCAGCCCGGCCCGAACTGAAGAGAAATCAGTGTCGGCCAGCCCAAAGAAATAAAAGTGTCGGCACGCCCAAGCCCGGCCCGCGGGCTGGGTCGGGCCTCGGGCTGGGCCCGGCCCGTGCAGGTCTCTACGGGTGAGGCAGCGTAGAAAATACGTTCAAGTTAACGTAAGTGACTCTGGTGGTTATTTATTTCCTTTTCAAATGAAGTCATTGTTTCTACTTTGAAAGACAATGAGCAAACTGATGAGCCAGGGCTTACAGAATACTACTGAAGCAGAAGAAAGCAAAATAAGTCACAGCAGTAATGAACATCCCGACATCGTCAATGCTTTGACAACAATACAGAAGCCCGATCTGTGATGACGATCAAGTAAATGGGGCAACATTCCTTCGAACTAGGGAGTCGAGACGCGTCGAGACAGGATCTTCCTGACAAAATTCGAGTCGAAACACGGCTCTTCCAATAGAGAAATATACATTTTTCGAGTCAAGACATCACTCTTACACTTTTTCGAGACGACACAGCCACAAATCTTGTCTCATGCGCATCCCTACTTCTAACTGCAGCTTTCAGAAACTATACAGGAGGAGAGTGATGATCGTACTTGTTATTCTTACAGAAAAGTAGGACAAAAGTGGAGTAAAAATAGTCCTGGAAATAATATACGTAAGGGAAACACAATACCACTTCACATTTGTGAGGATTAATTGGTCAGGGTAAAAGACTTAACGCACCTCAAGCCGCAATAAAGAAAATTGTTTGGGAACTGATTTTCACGAAACTTGCAGAAGACAACGAATCAGTTGTAGTTTAGAAGTTGAATACACTGGCTCTACGTCCACCGAGACAAGTATGTCTGAGGTATTATTGTTGAAATCGTTAACTTGACTAGCAACTTGTTGAACCCTCCAAACGCTGGGCTTGTTTCAGAGAGTGAAAGCTGTTAGGGTACGCGTCTTTGACGTTGGAGACTCGGATTCGATTCACGGCGGGAGATTATGTGGCTCGGACTTCACGCTAAGCTATGGGTTCACGTGTCACATAGCCTCGCTGCTAAAAGGGACACTAAACTCAAAATCAAATCAAAAGAGTAAAATTATGCTTTTTATTCCAGTATCAAAGGGGGTTGAGAGTGCATAGAAGGTCTAACGCAGTTTTATTTCTGATTATTCTCATATACACTATAGGATCATGAAAACCGATGTCGTTCCCCCCGGGCATAATCGACAACTTGGGGCGAGGACGAATGGGGCGCAGAAAATCGTAGACCTTCACGTTGGCGAACCTAGTAGCAGCTCTCCTAATTGTCACAGGGACATAAACGATACCTTATTGGAAAGCATACAGAACACAAATAACGACGAGGTAACTTTTGTGTCCCCAGTGCCCAATACGTAAAAGAAGAAGAAGAAGAAAATAAAAATTTTGAAAGAAAAACAATTTTTGTAGAATTTGTGGAACGCTGGCAATCCTGTTGTCCATCGTACGCAAGAAACAATAATCTCACACCATGCATTGGCAACAATTATATAAAAAATGAAGGGCGTACATCCAATAGTAAGAGAGAGAAAAATCGGAACTTCATAGCTCCGATGGCCACTCAGTACGTATTTTTTGTCAATAGTAATAATGCATCAGTCAATAGTGAGATGTCAATAGTAATCATCTCAGTACACTTGAAACATACAATAAACAAAGAGGCCATCATACTACCTCCACTAACACCAACGAAGCGATTACGAAACGTAGCTGAAGATACCTCCACTAAAGATTTTTAATGGCTGGCAAACAAAATTTACCAATTTGAGAGCACAGTCACCTTATTTACTTAACGCAGATAAATTACGGTATAAAAATTTGATTTTTTTTTATTTATTCTGAATCGTCCAACTATTATTTATTTATTTATTTATTCACAAAGTTTCATACAGCACTAGGCCAATTAGCTAAAACTGTACAACATAAAGACAAAAAGAAACAAAAACAATCAAACAACAACAAAATAAACAGATAAAATACAGAAAAAGGTTCATCTCTCAATATACAAGGGTCTCCTCAATTGAGTTCTAAAGTTTCTCTCAGAGGTAAAAATGTTACATTCTCTTGACAATGTATTGTAATCGTGCGCTAGTGTATATATAAAATAAGGAGTGCTTCACAATCGATAACCTAGGTTTCGCAAATCGAGAGAACGAGTTCGCCTCTGAGGAACACGAAAGTTAATCTGTGATAGTAAAGAATCCGAGTCAATTTTGCCACTGATGATCTGATACAGGTAAAGTAAATCAGCTTCGTGGCGTCGTTTGTCAGGGGAACGTAAGTCCATTAAAGACATTAATTCTTGTTTCAAGTAATTACGTAACTCGAGAATTCTAAATCTAACAACGGCAAGAAAGTAGTTTAATACAGAGTCAATGAGAGATACATCAGTAGATTTTGTCATATTCCATACAGGTGAACAGTATTCAATGATCGAAGAAATAAAGGCCTTATAAAACATCATAAGGGCAGGGAGACTTTATATTTCCAGAAATCTAAAGAGTAGACCAAGTAGTTTTATAGCTGAGGATGAGGTCATATTGATATAATCCGCAACAGAGAGTTTTTCATCAAAGAAAACGCCTAACTCTTTTTGAGATGATACGCGTTTGATAGGTACATTGTTAACATTATATATATCTGCCGAAGAACAGTCATTTTTAAGGAAATAGAGATTGTGGTACATTTATTGGAGTTTAGAGACAGATTCCAGGTAGAGTACCAATTACCTAACATATTTATATCAGCTTGCAGTGAAGAAGCATCGTCTACAGTATTAACGACTGTGAAGAGTTTACAATGATCAGTGAACAGCAACATATTTGAAGAAGAGGTCGAGAAGAAGCTAGACAAGTCGTCCATATACAATAAAAACAAAAATGGACCGAGCACGCTCCCTTAAGGCACTCCGGATAAGACGGGACTAACCGGAGACATTGATACAGGCAGAGTCACGCGTTGTTCTCTCCCTAAGAGATAACAATCTAAGAAAGAGAGGATCTTGCCATGAATGTTATATCTATTAGAGAGTTTGTAAAGATGTAAGTTGGTGTTTATGGTGCCAAAGGCCTTTGATATGTCAAATTAAACTACATCAAGCTGGGAGTTAGCCATGAATGCTTAGGCCGCGTTAGTGACTAACACTGACAACTTTGTAAGACATGAGAGTCCAGGTAGGAAACCATGCTGAGAGCTACTCTATCTTTAAATATTTTCTCACAAAGAATCGACACAGAAGAAAGAAGAGAAATAGGTCTGAAGGATGAAACTTGTTTTCTATCTCCAGATTTGAAGATGGATGTGATATTGGCAGCCTTCCACAGATTGGGAAAGGTATCTCCTCAGAAACGTCTATAAAACAACAATGATAAAATATGAGCAAGTGAGTGAGCTGTGTTACAAAGGAAAATTGTGCTGATATTATCAGGACCAGACGACCTGCGAGAAGATAGTGAGGAAATTATTGATTTAACTTCATCAGGGGAGGATTGTAGTCATAGTATTATAAATCAAACTGGAAATACGAAAACGATAACAACACTTTCAAAGCAATATTTAAAAATTGTCAAATAACTATACTTTTAGCAGCCTTTCTACACTAATTTTACACATGGGGCTGATGGCTCAGTGGTAGAGCGTTCATCTCTGGTGCATGGGATCCCCGCTTTGATCCCAGCTCGTGGCAAGTGAACCTTATGGTGGACAAACACCCTGTGCGTGGGTTTTTCCGAGTTTCTCCCGTTTCCTTCCACTTTCTTCATTTCAGTATTCCGTTCATTTCTGATCCTCACCATCTTCTTTAGCCAAGCCGGCTAAGCTGGACGTAGAACTTCAGATTTCATTTCATTTTGATTTCATTTACTAATTTTACATATTGATCTTCATAAAACTGTTACTCTAATCTTAATGTATACATGGTGAGTTTGAAGTTATTACAATTCTGCAAAGATATATGTTTAGCGTAACTTAGATGAAAAAGATCTGGTATTAAATAACACAGGGAAAAGATTTGTTGTTATTCATAGAGATAAGAGCACTATTACACAATACAACTGATAAAATAGCCCTAAATTGAAACTCTAAATATCTATGATAATTAGGGTTTTATTTATAATTTCAAAGAATGTAAAAATAACGAATGATTCTAAATATTGTGATCTCCGATAAATTATATTGAAGTAAAATATGTTTTTCACATACTTTGAAAATTATATTTGTTCAAGTTGCTTTGCCTTTTTCCCCTTACCAATCAATTTAAGAATTTTCCTTTGATAAATGAATTTCTTTCTTGATTTGGTAATTTTGTCTCTAAGTTTGAACGTTGAGCATCGTACTGTAAAATAAAATTTCAACTAAAAGAGTTAAACTAAGCAACGAATAGATTGTTTTACTTTAACTGAATCTATTAAAGCATACAAAATATTCTTATGAATAATTCATCTCAATGAAAGTTTACAAAAACACATTTGGACTTTTGAGAAACATATTTATCATAAAATCATCCAGTTGTATATAAATGGCTGCAATCTTTGAAATCTCAAACATAGAAACTTTCACAAATAGATGGCATATTGTATTATAAAAGATTTTCTCGCATTAAACGCAAGCAGATATACTTATGAAATATTTCCATGTAAAAGTAATCTTATAATCAATCTCATGTCTGTTAGAAACATATCATGTAAGAAATGAAAGTCTTTCTCTTCAAAGTTATTAAACAATTTCTTGAGATTCGATTTGAAGGTCAAAACTTTACAACTCGCTCTGAAGACACTGTTTCTTCTGTTTCTCGATTCGTGTATTGTGCTAATGAATAATTCAGTGAAGATAACAACTGCATTCAACCTCAGAAGAAGTCGATTGCATAATCACTCTTTTGCATGCGTCATTAACTGTAATTAAAGCACTACATTTGCATTGAATTTATCTCTGGTTGGGAGTTAAGGTTAGCCCCAAGGACGATTCCTTCAATAGTAATTTTAATGCACTCTTGTACCATTCTAACAAACAAACAATAAAGTAACTCGTTAAAGGCTATGAACCAATTAACTTGTCTGTTTTACTTCTGCTATTTTTCATTTCTTTCTCTCTCTCTTTAATATATCAATTATAACAGAGTACATACGATACGTAATCTACAGATCGCATCCGTTTTTGCGCAAATCTTGCATAGGTAGATCTTCACTTGCTTAGGAACCATCTGAAACATTTTTCTATGCAGACCTTTAAGTTCTGAGTTATGGGCTAGCAAAATTGGAGTCTGCATTAATCATGTTTTCTCTATTTCAAAACTCGTGAATCGCTTCTTGAAAAACCAACAGTTTCTTTCCTTTATTTATCAAGGCAGTAATATATTAAAGAGCAATTTGAAATATTAAACACTAATCGAACTAGTGCTTACAAGACTACAATTTTCATATTTGGATCTCTAATGTTTTATTTAATAGGATAGTTTAAAATCTCGTTTTCTCATAAGGTTACACCTATGTGTTTATCGAATTTAAAAACAACACTCTTCAATTCGTATGTAGAACAAAAATTAGAGGAAAACACCAAGAATAAAACTGCTTAACGTTAAGTGAATGCAACTATTAAATTCTAATAAAAATGTGATCAGATTAATGGAGGATGATCTTTTCGCAATCGCTTGAAATAATACTTTCTAACATTGCTCAAATTGGTACTCTAATTTTGCTCAATTACCACGTAAAATGAAATGTTGTATTGTTATCTTTCTATTTTCTAAGTAAATTACTACTAAACAATAAGCAGTTACAAATTAATTACACTGAGTGCTCATTGAATTGCAAGCACCAACCTAATATTATGTTGGTCCAGCTTTTGCTCAGAGGACGGCCTGGACACGGCGTAGCTGCATTTGGCAAGTATTGTTGTATGGGTTATTGACTCACCTATTGCTCGGGTATACGGGTACCCAGATATCCTATGCCCTATTAAAATGCAGATGAATCCTGCCCACCTCCCATTATTACTGTGTGCTGTCTGCCAAACATGTAGCCTCGAGTGTGTTCTTTCTGTGCAATACTACCAGTCGGGGTGGTCATGTGATCATCTCGGCTGCTGGCCACACTTCCTTGTGTGCAGGGATGGTTGCTTTTCAGTTAGCACTCAGCAAGGTATATAAAATAACAGGTAGCCCCAGTTCGCGATTAGCGTTCTGATTGGCTCCCTGTCCGTGACGTCATGTGGAGGTATCTGTGGAGATTGTTTTCGCTTGCCTGCTTGTTACACTTCGCGCTTTATTCGTAAAACTGGATTCAAAACATAATTATGATATTCCTTTTCTTCCGAAACTCAAATAATGAGTTATTTCTACTCACAGATGAGACAATATAATTGTAATAAATATATAAATATCGTCAATAATGGTTAATTATCTATACAAATAAAAATGAATATAATGTTTATTCGCTAATTCATTCTAGAGCTTTGGATCGATTTTTATAATTTTTAGTACCGTACATGAGTTGACCTCTGGCGTATTTACAATTTTGTTTCGGAAGGGGCTTTGCTAACTTTCGGGGGGGGCGCTTTGCTGAAAATGTGAAAATTCAGCAAGATATTTTATATACTTTACTATAGGAAGTAAGATTCCGGGGGGCTTAAGCCCGGAAGCCCCCACCCTAAATACGCCACTGTGACCTGGCCCTTATTACTTTGATTAAAGAGCGAATCCTAAGGGGTAGAAGGGGTTCAAAATGTTTACCTAAAATGCAGTATCTCACGAACCTATCAAGTTAGAAAGATGAAACTCGGTATATAAACTCCTCATTAAGCTTAAAGAGAAACATGTCCTATTGTTATCGAAAATTTCCGTTTTAAGGGAAGAGATGGCATTTTCTATTCATTGTAACAATCTTTGATTGCCAATTCTCCTCGACCAACTTTAACGATTTTTGGTACTTTAATGCAGCCAGGACTAACTAACTTAGCCGAAATCGGTGTCCAGTCCATGATTTTCAGGGTCACTGAAATGAATAGTGACCAACCCGATGCCGTTTAAAACCAAATTCATCCTCTTTGGGCGTGAGGAAGGGGTGGCATTATGGATTTTTGTCATTGCACTTTCATTGAAACGTAAATTCTAAGGGTGGAAGGAGTTCAAATACTTTCCATAAACTAATCCTCTCAATAAGAGCAATTCAGGTAGTAAAATACATAAAGCAAACATTATTCAAAATTTCAGAGATTCCGGGTATGTAATAACAAATTAGGTTAGGTTGTGTTAGGATAGGTTAGATTATGTTAGAAATCTAATCTACCCTAACCTAATATAACCGAATCTAACCTAACCTAATTTATTAGGTTATGTTAAGTTAGGTCATGTTAGAAATCTAACCTAACCCGTTGTATTTAGTGTGTATTAACCAAATTGTCAGAAATCGTGACAGCAAAATATTTCCTTTACCTTACTAATATTTGTTTATTACTCAATATAACACATTTTACAGTATGTATTACAGGTTATAAGTTCCACAGATATCTATAGAGTGGTATACATACATAAAAGAACCAGGTTCACAGGGGAAAATTTGCAGTTATTTGTCCTACACTTTGCCCTTCGACTTATCGGAATTTAGTTTTTGTGGCTTAGCCCCCTCTCTCGGCCAGTCCTTCAATTATAAGAATATGGTAAGAGTGCACTTTGATCAGAACAAATGATTTTGTCACACGATGTGGCATTCGAGAAGGAATAAAATCAATGTGATTTGTACCTAACAGGTACGGTTCGGTTGAACAAGATTTGATTAGGTAAAGTTAGGTAAGGTTCGGTTCGTAATAGGTTCCTATGAATGTTCTGCTCAAATGCACTTTTAACTGTTTTCTAGAATAATGTTTCAGATACTTAACAAAACTTACGAATATCATTTAAACTAAAGAATATATGAGAGTATACATTTATATTCTCGTTGATATCCCCTTTCACTTCACTTTACGTACATAAACTCCTTAAGCTTCAGGCCCTCAGAAACAAATGTCATAAAAGTAAAATTATTGTTGTTACACACCTGTTTTTCAACTTGATTAGTGTCTAGTTTATTTTTCCCCATGCCAGTTTGGTATCAATAATGAAGAAACAGCGTCAGATCTTAAACGTTACTTTTGCAGGAAACTTAGAAGCTTGTTTTTTCAAACTCTTTGATAATCCTCTGATGAAAAGTGAGCAGAATATTCGTGCGTTATCCACATTAAAAGTGTTCTTTCGCTTACAGCAGGAAATCAATCTTCTTCGAAGTTCATCATTTTTAGGGAATCGATGGAACATTATTTCGTTTGTATTGCTTCCTATGTTATTAGAATAAAAACTACTGCACAAGTAAAATAACTTTTCCCCATCTTGAAACAGTAGTGTTATTGTTTATACAGAATTTCACTTATTTTGAAAAATACCGCGATACCTCCACGTGACATCACCGACTGCAAAGTATCCTGGGAAATACTAGAGCAGGAAAGCTTTCCCGAGAGAGCACTCAGTGCCTTTAAGTTACTATATTTAGCTTAAAGGAAACAGTTCTCTCATCCTTCCTCTAGAACAGAAGTTCTCAACGTGGATGCTCTCGTTTCCAAAGGTGGCGCTTGAACAAAATCAGGCTATTTGGAAGCGTTTACATTTATGTATTCAGTTTTATATGAAAAATTATGTAAGGATAAAAGATATCCAATCGACAACAGTTCGGTTATTATAGTATTAAAAATGTCGGTCAAAGAAATGTTGGTTGCTTCCTTCCTTTCTGAAAATTGGAAAAGGTAAGCATACGTTAAAGGAAAGTAAATGGAATAAATTGTAATTCTAAAGGGAAAAGAATGTAAGAGGCACAATAGCTAATGCAACAAATTATTATTATTATTATTATTAAGTATTCTGACTTTCGACAGGTCCTGGTACTAATAAGGTTTTTTTTTTTTGGGGGGGGGGGGAATGTTCTGGGAATGTTCTTACAAGTTTCTCAATCTTTAGCTTCCTCTTTTAACTCCCAATATTTTCTTCTGTTTAGCAAATCATCTATCAATTGTATTCTTCGTCTTCCTATTCCTTGCTTTCCTTCCATCTTCTTTCCAGTCCAATTGGCCTTCCTATAAAGGGTGATGCCTAAAAGCGTCCTTTTCCTCACTTATGCGTTTTAAAACATATTCATTTGTTACTCTTTCTGTCCATTTTACGTTCCCCATCTTTTTCCAACACCGCATTTCAAAACTCTCTAAATATTTCTAAATACTGTTTCCAAATATTTCTTCTCCAATTTCTCTAATGTCAAAGTATCTGAACCATACAGTCCAATACTTCATATATGGCAACTGACCAATTTCTTTCTTAACAAAATTTCCTTTCACTTTATATTTATTTGCGAAGGTTGATTTGAGGAATAGTAGCCTTTTTTCTGGTTCTCGTCCAAGTGTTACGTCCAAGTGTTACGTTCAACTCTGTGTATGGGTGGATTGTGTTAAGATCACAGAAGAGGCTCAGGAAAATCGCATTCATCCAAGGGGACGTTAGGCTCTAGAAGATTCAGAACCACTGCTCTATAACAATAACCATTCTATCCGAATAAGCCTTATTGATCAAATTAACAGTATTTCAGACTTTGTTTCCTGGGGAAAAGGAGACAAGATTTTCCATTGATATAAGTAGTGGTTGAGGTTTCTCACTAATATATTACTATAATATTAATTAACGTATATATTTTCGTTAGGATCAGTACAGTATTTGTTGAAGGTAATTGATGGTTTGAAACTTAACGTTCCATATCAGCATAGAGGTTATAGAGACATGGACCTACAGTTTCATATAAACTAAACCACATAAGTTTCTACTCGAAATTGAACCATGGTCTCTCCCACATTGAAGGCAACACCTACTGAAACGTATGCATGATAGCTGTGATATGAAAGCCTAACCTAACCTAACCTAACGTAACGTAACCTAACCTAACCTAATAGAACCTAATATAACGTTATATTATGTAATCAAACGAAAATCAATAGAAAGAAGTGGTGTCAAAGATACTGGACCCCCTTAACGGAACATTGACCAAGATTAGATATTACATACAGTCAGCTGCTGAATGTCAAATTACTACTTCTGCTTGATGAATAATCCCTAAAAGTATGAGCGTTCTGCTCCTTCGGGAACTGATGCAGCTTCATGTATACTATATCCTTAAGCTTTTATATGAAATATGAATACTGTTCACTTATGAAAGTAGTAGTATGAAACTTTCGAACTTGAATTATTTTCTCCTTGTAACTCAATATTTTAACAAGATCTTCTTCTTCTTCTAGGTTAAAATTTTTAAGTTAGCTACTTGACAAAGATGTTCGAAATTATAGATAGACTACTTCAACATGATAAAAGCAGTAAATCCAACTTCAACATAATAAAATAGAAAATTAAAGTTAACATCAATGAAACTAGTAATTTATGAACAACTTATAAATAACAGTTGTAATGTAAAGCAGAGGCGTGTTACAAATATCCACAAATAATGAAGAGAAAGTACTGAGGTATAATTTAAGGAAGCATTACGTTCCCTCTGTAATATCACTAATTGTTTACTAATTATGTATTTCTATTTACGTATCTACAGGATAAGAAAATTATAGCATTTTACGTACAAAATAGTGTACGCCATGAATTAGAATGTAGGTCTGAAATAGAGAGGAACATATAGATAACATATACGTTGAGAACTTCAAAATGCCGCAGCCTAGTAAGATGTTCGGCTATATTTTATTAGACAACTATTAACAGCTATTTCGTTTTCTTTGAAGAACCACTTGTTCGTCTTAATTGAACGTAACATCATTGACTTGACAATACCTCCTAGTGTTAGAATGTTCCACGGATTTAAACGGCTTAATGTTATAAAATAAGCGCACGCATTTATTGTCATTAGGTACAATATTGAGGAAACTGACTCTATGTTAGAAAAAACAAAATATTTATTGTAAGAAACCGAAGAATCAATTCTGGTAGTTTGTATTTCATACTATGCGCTTACAATAGTAGCATCACTCATTTTGATCCATGAGAGATCAAGCTCTATCGTGATATTTCTTCTTTTAAATTATCCATAGGTACATCTGTATCACATCACATGTAAACTTAAATTGTAACTCTCAGTTATTATATCTATCAATTGTACCTCTTCAGAATATTTATGTAGTTTGTAAGCCTAACTTCCAGAACTCCATTTACTTTAAAGATTTATACTGTAGTGTTTATACATTAAGTCTTGATATTTACTTTGCGAGACAATGTTCTGTGACATCTGCACATTTTGTGAACGACAAAGCTTTCGTTGTCACTTTAATGACACATAATTTTATTGCAACTATTCCTGAAGCAAAAGCGAGCGCTAGATTGAAAATTAATATGGAAAGGCAAATTTAATTACGTTCAACTGTAGCTGGATAATAACTGTAGCGCGACTAACACTTTCATACTTTTCTCTGTGTTCATTTTCCAAATGAAATTAGTAACCATAAGTTCATTCACAACAGGATGTTACAAAGGTAAATTAAAACAATAAAATTATGTATGATATAACTATATGAAATGTGAGTATAATTGAAGTTTTAAATTGTATACGATAAGACAAACAACATATGAAAGGTGAAAGACATTATTAATATTTCTTTGAATATCAACTACAATATAATGAAAATTTTTAGTAACACTTTTTTGTTTAAAAAATACTACGACTCTTCAAGTAACAACGTCTCTTTTGTTTATTATTGTTGAGTTATGTCTCTTTAGAATATACTTTCATACTGTACAGGATGGCACTCAAATCATTTGGCAGACTGCCATTTTTAATTTAGAAGTAAACTACAAACGAAAAGTGATATAGATAACATATTTTACAAGTAATTTATCCCTAAAATAATTCTGTTCAAGTACAGAAAATATGTCTAGAAATGATACTCAAGGATGCTTCCATTCTATTGGGTTCAACGTTCCCATCTTAAAGTTTTATCTGAAATTTACAGAGGGTGTACATTTCCTATGAAGTAACAAAACGAAGAAGATGCCCTATAGATCTAGACTGTTCAATATATATATATATATATATATATATATATATATATATATATATATATATAAAATTTCCAAATACTTTCACGAAATGGTTGAATAATGTTTAGAAAACGAACTACAGACAACTCAATAATGTCACTGTAATAATGGTAATGTCTTTACTACACTTACAGTTCAGAACATGCTGTTCTGCAGAAAGTTTTCTATACATTACTTCATAACTATCACCAACTAACTAGCTCTTACAATGGTAGGGCTCACATAGACAACAACTTCACGTCACAGGAATCTCATCAGTGACAGTGTCAACTGAATTCTAGAAACGACTGATTTATTCAAGTAGACAGTATACTAGTCAAACCAGAGTCTAGTAACAGCTAGTGTCAACTGACTATAATAGAACACGTGCTACTTAACTTTATTAGGGTAAAGATTGATTTTTGGTATTGGTTCAGAATTAATATTTTATTAAAAATCGAATGTAATTGAACTCGAGGTTTGGCTTCAGACGGGGCAACAACTTTCCTTAACGTCCTCCACTGACCAAGCAAACCAAAACGTTCCCCGACTGTAGTTGATATTGACATCACACAGTAATTCTCCTATTCCATTTTTTCCTGTAAATTGCAATACTTATCCTAATTCAATTTTTAGTACAAGATAAAACACCAAACTAAAAGTATTTGATTAGTAAATAATCTGAGAGTAGCATGTTTGACATATTCTTATAGTCTTATCATAATGACTGCAAATCACAATGATTTTGGAATTATATCGGAATGTGCATGTATGTGGAATGAATCAACAGTCTATTGCTTGAGAATAGAATATTTAATTATGACAAACAATAGGCTGTTGTCTTGAATATTGTACTCGGACATTTTGTAAATCTCTTAAATCGATGTAAGTTAAATGAAAACACAAAAATCTGGAAATAAAATTTAACTTGCCGGCTTTTTTTTGCCTACAAAGTCTTTTACAATGTCCTCAAAGGTAGCTTCGAAGCTAACTTACGCTCTAGGGGTATGATCCTCACGTTGGTGAGTCGTTGTTATCCTGTTAAGCTTCTTAGGTAATATTTTATGATCTTTAGTTTGCTAAAACTTCTTTCCTTGCCGGATAATGAACATAAATATTTGCCTAGGTTTGCGCCTCCCGATCCGGCGCTCGGAGCACAAGCTATGTTCACCCCTTTAGTTACACCTCTGTTTGGCTTGTAATTCCATCAGATATTTTATATTATATTTTAGAAGTCAGGTAATAGAAAAATGTGTTAGTACTATTACTATAGTTTGTTTTTGACTCAGACTTAATATTTTAATGAATCTCGATCTTACTTGAACGCTAGCTTTGATTCTTAATTACAAACGTGGCTTAATCATTATTTAAAAAAAAAAATATGATAAATAAATTTATTGGGGCTAATGTTTATGATTGCGATTGGCGCAAGCTTTGTATATTTAATAAAACTCGAACTTGTTGAAATAAACAATGAAATATTTTTTCTACCACTTTTATATATTCATAGTAACAATAGTGGAGTATGAAATGTAAGATATAATTTATTAAAGAATTGATTTTAATGTAAATTTAGTTTTATTTTGTAATTAATGGAGATGTAGGAAATTTTGTATATATTATTATATTAAGATTTATTATTGTTATTGGTACAGTTTACTATATTGTAACATCAAAACTGGATCTTTTTATATTCATGATTATTTATTGCACATCCACAGCTCAGAACCCAATATAAGGAATGCATTTTGTGTTAAATGGATTATTAAGCTGTTTAAAAGAACTATTACCTACACTTACCGATGATATATTTTTTAACTATTTTGATAATATTTGCAGTGGCCAATCTATGACTTATACAGCCGTGTGCACCAACGAAGTTTAAACGAGCGTTCACTCAAACGCGTTCAACATTAAACTTTCAAGTTTAAACGTGGTTCCAAGACTTTTGTTGCACCATTGAAAGTCAAAGTTTAGTACATCTCGTTTAAGTAAACTTCGGTCAATTTGTAAAATCGACTCAGATCGGTTGTCGTTTCTTGTCTCTAAGCTTCGTTTATCAAAGTAACAAATGAAGAAGCGTACCACGTAAGGGTCTTTTCGACTTTCGAGGTTGTGTGCATAGAGTTGTGAGTAGTTTAATTTCAGTGATCGTAATTGTGATGGAAAAAATAATGAAACCACGGGCAAAAATTTTTCCGAAGACGAGAAATGTATTGTAATTTCATTAATGGAAATATACAGACATTATTGAATGTAAACAGATTGACTTGGATCAACGAAGTTTAGATCTTCAAATTCGGCCGTTCAAACTAAAATCAAGTTTGTCCACCATTTGACAGAGACTTAACCTTGAACGTTGTTGATGGAACAGACATTTTCACCGACCTTGGTTATGACACTCGTTCAACAGTTGAACTTCGTTGGAGCACACGGCCAACAGTAGTGTAACCAATTTATATTAATGTTTCTATTATTGCATGTATGTACTATTTGACAAAATTATCTTCTATGAATTAATTACAGCTTGCAGTATAAGATTTAATACTTATCAAAACTCTGGTTATGTTTCTTAGCTATTATTATTATTATTATTATTATTATTATTATTATTATTATTATTATTATTATTATTATTATTATTATTATTGCTTATTTTCAATCATTTGTTACAGTGAAAGCAAGGTATGAGTATTTAACACATTTGGCTATTAAGTAAAATAATTTATCACATTTATTAGCGTCAGTTAATTAGATAACAGCATAGGTATGGCATTTATTAGTGTAAATATTAAGTATTAGAAATTAGCGTTACTCAGAGGTTTAAAGTCTTTTATTTATTAAGAAGTGCTTACCAAAGGCATCGGCTTAATTAGAAGATTTACGTCATTGATATCTTTGGTGTCGGATATTAATGCGTCATTGTAGCTAGCGTTAATTGATATTTTGATTTGTTAGCTAATTGGAACGTGATGACAGACTCATTCGTAAAATGCTAAACCACATGCTGTACACATGTCAAATCTTGCATCTCACCAGCTTCGATAGAAAGTTCTTCCTCAACCGGCGAATTCCTCAGATACGGTCCCAACAGATCAACATCATCTGCGTGTCCTGTCGAGTACACATCCTCCGAAAACGATGGTAAAGCTCCAAAATGCATTGGTGGCTTCTTTGCATCAAAGTAATCAAGATTTTTTTCCCTGAAGGGATCTAATACTGACTGGACGTTGGGAACAGATTGTGAACAATGCTGAGAATACGTCCTATATGAGAAATCCATTGCTTGACTATTTCAATTCTCTAACAAGAAATGTATCCATTGGTTCCAAACGGAGCGAAATTGTAGTGCCTATCATTTACCATAAATGTGTTTAGCATATTTTAATAAAACAAAAATATTGATTATTTGCATTTCTGAAGCAATGTAGTTTATTCCTCTTCAAACTGGATAAGAATTGTTTTGGTCTTGCATCAACGGATCGTCTTCTCCCCTTCTCCCCCCACACAATTTGTGTGTGAAGGGAAATAAATCAGAAGAATCGAAGATTCAAGTTGAAAATGAGAGATAACACCTGAGGAACTAAACTTCACAACTTGAGGTGAAGAAAAATAAATGCAACCTTAAAATAATTTTTTTAGTTTAATATTCGGACGGTATTCTATTTTCAAGCTAGAAAATGGAAACATTAGGAAAATAAAATTTTACCAGACCTTCCTTTATTTTCAACTAAGAAAACATATTCTACACATAATATACATTATACAGTCTCAGTTAAGAGATTTTACCTTATTAGGAGTAGATTTGATTATAGTCCCCGTAGATTTTATTATTCATATCTTGAGAATTAGAATTTTCACACTACCATGCAGAATATAATATTCTTGGGTTTTCCAATCAACGTACTTTTATTGTTTTTAAGTTACAGTATATCTTAATTTTTCCTTTTGTTTCCTTAACTTCATCATTAATAAGTATACGTTGCGTCCTTCGGAACTGCTGTATTGTGATTATTTGCAATGTATGGAAATACTGTACACTTGTACCATTTAATAATTATCATTATATATTTATCGTGAATATACTTAATTTTCTATTATTTATATTCATATATCTCTTTTCTGTTATAATATTCAGGGTGTTCATTTATTATGTAGCCAAAATCCACTGATGAAATTCTCTCACCTAAGCAAATATAAAAGCCCTTATGGACATACGGCAAAAACTGCGCTGTTTCAAAGTTATGTGATGCTGAAAAAGAGGAAAGTGTATCTGTGAGGCTGCCTAGCTCGAAAACTATAAGATGCGGTTAAAGAAATATCAGAGGAACTACTATACTCTCTATCGAAATATCCATGTTTCAGAGTTAGGTCGTACCGGCGCAACGAATTTTATAGAAGGAGCTGGTGTATCGGAACCCTGATTTAAGCACGTGTATGGAGAAAGAAGATATGTTTTGATAGAAAATGTCTAATTATCGGTTTATTAAGCTGTTATGTGGTGTACATGACTATTATCATTTATAAATTTCACATTATCACTAATTTTAATATCTGCAATTTCGCAACCACACATAGCACAGTTAAACATAAAAAAGTGGTTGATAACACTTACAAACTAAGTTCTAACAGTTAATATCATTTGATAACCGTGGTCTAAACAAGATAAATGTCATATAAACAGAAGATGATAAACAAATAATTGCAGAGATACAGAAATCCGAAATGCTGTGAAAACGAACATCAAAGGATTCGAAAAAACTACTAATTGAAGAGCAGGTGTAGCGTGGTACATTCACTGACATCTAACTTTTTCTATCCAATAGTAGATACGGTAGATATTGCTAGTAAATGATGATGAAAGAAATGATAGAATGAAAAGTTGGAGGAAATAGGAGATCTCTAGTAAATCTATTAACACGATGTCGTCTACCACGAATTTGCGTACTGTAACGTATTAAAAGAGTGTACATATTTGTCCTGAACTACTACGTTGAACAAAAATTCAGGTAACAAAAATAATTATAACAGATTCTCGGTGTGTCATCCGTCACTTCAATACAATAATCTAAACGAATTGACAGTGATTCACGTATACGATTGGAACGCATAGGTGTATTACGAATCTTTGCAAATCTATCACGAATTCTTTGCTCCAATTCATGTATTTCGTTTAACGGTGTTTCGTTTTGTACACTATACATCTGAGGTGCCCTACAAATAAAAACCCAAAGGATTTAGGTCAGGAATACGAGGAGGCCACACTATTGGTCTTCCTCGCTCTATTCTTCGAGGTACTGATCAAGAAATACACGAACGTATCGCAGGAATTGCAAGTATGTTGCACCTATGAAACGTTGTGATAAAATGTATGGCCCTAGAAGTGCATTCCCCAATATGCCTGCCCAGACATTAATCGAGAATCGATGTTGGTGTCGGGTAAGTAAATTTGCGTTAGGGTTTACTTCTGCCAATTGGTGATTGTTGTGGATGTTAGCAACACCATCTCGAGTGAACCCCTCATCAGTAAATATGATTAATGAAGGAAATAGAGAGTATTCTACACACCGATTAAGATACCACTCGCAAAGGTGTCTTCGCGGACAACAGTCTCTTTCTTCTATTCATTGGACATACTGCAAGTGGAAGGGATAGACTTGTTGTTCGCGAAACACTTTCCACACGGTTCTATGTGAAACATCTAGCATTGCTAGCTTTTATGTACTTGACAAGGATCTTCTTTAATTATCTGAAGAATTCTCTCTTCTCGATAAAGTGTCAAGACTGTTCGAGGGCGCTCAACTGAATCATACAGGGTGACATGTATGTCACGCATGAGATGAAACGGTGTATAACGTTTGTGTTTGTAAATGCAAGTAATTATTCTTGTCACAGGAAAGAAGTACATGTTTAGGAGATTTGAAAACACTATGTGTGAAAAATCATGTCCTTCAAATGTCCGCCATTTGCAGCCTTACAAAGGTTGGCTCTTTTCAGTACATTGTCCATAACTTTACGAAGAGTTTCTGGCTGTAACGCACGGATCTCTGCCCTTATATTGATTTTCAGTTGCTCGATCGTTGTTGGTTTGCTGACATATACACGTTCTTTGAGATATCCCAAAGGAAAAAATCTGGAGCAATTAAGTCAGGCGCATATTGAAGTGCCGACGGTGTGCTCTCTAGGTGTGTATGAGTGATCTTTGATTTTCAAAATCAGTTCAATCAGTTTCGTACGTTGTTCAGGACTCCATGATGAATCTCACAGGATTCCTTTACAATCCTGAAAAAGAAAAACTTCCATTAATAACTTACCAAACAAAATATGAGGCATGGCATATATGCAACCCTGAACGTGGAACACACATGCCGTATCGATAGCAGCCAAAGTATTGCGGTTGGGAAGAACATGATTTGCAAAACAGAAAAAAAATCATAGTAGTTGTGCTTCATGTGGGTTCCCATAGGCATGGCCATACATAAGATACATATCTGCCATTACATTAAATGTGTACTGGTGACGGATGACACATCAAGCATGTGTTATAATTATTATTGTTCTCTGGACTCTTGTTCAGTGTAGTACGCAGAACAAATACGTACACAAATACGCTATAGTACATGAATTCAAGCAGGGCGACATCGTGTTAATGGGTCTACTCGAGATCTCCCGTTTCCTCCAACTTTTCATTCTATCATTTCTTTCATCATCATTTATTTGAAATATCTACCGTATCTACCCACTCTTCGGTTAATAGTTTTTTTCGAATCCTTTGTCTGATGTTCATTTTCACAGTATTTTGGATTCCTGCATTTCTGCAATTATTTGTTTATTATTTTTGTTCGTATGACATTTATCCTGCTTAGATAACCGTCATGAAATGATATTAACTGTTAGAACTTAGTTTGTAAGTGTTATCAACCACTTTTCTTTGAAGTTAAACAGTGTTATATGTGGTTGCATAATTGCAGATATTAAAATTAATGATAATGTGAAATTTACAAATGATAATACTCATGTAAACGACATAACAGCTTAATAAACCGATAATTAGACATTTTCTATCAAAACATATCTTTTTTCCTATACGTGCTTAAATCAGGGTTCCGACACCCCAGCTTCCTCTATAAAATTCGTTTTACCGGTACGACTTAACTCTGAAACATGGATATTTAGATAGAGGGGGTACTAGTTCCTCTGATTTCTTTAACTGCCTTTAATATGTCTTATAGTTTTCGAGCTAGGCAGTTGCTTCCTCGTTTTTGGCATCGTATATAATGGTTTTTGCACTATGTCCATAAGGACTTTTATATTTGTTTAGGTGAGAGGATTTCACCAGTGGATTTTGGCTACATAATAAATGAACACCGTGTATATTAACCCTTTCCCTCATTTCTTACCTTATTAATTGAATAGAATTCTTTGACTTCCACCAGGTTCGTTAGCTGCCACTACAATTAATAACACTCAATTCCGATTTAGGTAAACATATAGAGCAAAGATCTTTATCTGACCGTTTTGACATAAAGGTTGGTCTAACTACAGTGCACGATGTTAATTATGTGTCACACCGTAACGTCAAGGTTTTTGCCCAATTTAATTTGACATTTCTTTGTTTCAGGGTTTGGGAAATTCAACCATGGAGAGGTACACAATTGAGGAACGCGTGAAGATTATTGAAGCCTTTTACGAAAATGGACGTTCAAATCAAAATGCATTTCGTGCACTTCGTGATGTTTTTGGTCAGCATAATCGACCAAATGTGTCAACAATCGGGAGAATTGTGCGCAAATTTCAGAAAACAGGGTCTGTAGAAAATGTGAAGACAGCTGTGCATGCTCGCCAAGTTCGTTCTGCGGAAAACATTGCTGCTGTTCGCGATAGTGTGGCAGAAGAGCCGTCAACCTCGACTCGTCGTCGTGCCCAACAATTGAACATCTCACGAACATCACTGATGCGAATTTTGAAGAAAGATTTGAATTTACACGCTTACAAGGTTCAATTGACTCAAGAGCTGAAGCCTGATCACTTTCAGCGTCGTCAATACGCCGAATGGTTGGTTGAACAGACACAAGTGAATAGTGACTTCACAAAGAAAATCATCTTCAGCGACGAGGCACACTTTCACCTCAGTGGATTCGTTAACAAGCAGAATTGCCGCATTTGGGCAAATGAGAATCAACGAGTGATTGTTGAAAAGCCGATGTATCCACAAAGAGTGGCTCTTTGGTGCGTGTTATGGTCTGGCGGCATCATCGGGCCGTATTTTTTTGAAAATAAGGTCGGCCAAGCAGTTACCGTGACTGGTGTTCGCTATCGCGAGATTATAACGGACTTCTTGTGGCCAGAAATTGAGGATATGGACCTGGACGATATGTGGTTCCAACAGGATGGTGCCACGTGCCACACAGCCAACGAAACATTGGCTCTTTTGCGCGAAAAATTCAATGGCCGTGTAGTCTCACGTGGTGGCGATGTTAACTGGCCGCCACGTTCATGTGATTTGACACCATTGGACTTTTTTCTGTGGGGATATTTAAAAGAAAAGTGTACGTCAATAAGCCAAGAACAATTCAACAGCTAAAGGATGCGATAATTCGGCACATTTTGGTATTGAAACTCAATTATGTCTAAGAGTCATTGAAAATATGGACCATAGGATAAAAGTCTGCCACCGAAGCCGTGGCGAGCATTTGGCCGATATTTTGTTTCACACATAATTGTCATAGATTCTTCTATCATAATGAAAAATATTAAGATTATTCTCTGAAAACTTTGCATTTTATTTACAATTAACATCGTGCATTGTAGTTGGACCACCCGTGTCGTTTTATAGAACATAGATAGCACAATATTTTTTTAAAGAGAAACAAGTTTTCATAAAACGCATACTGCCAGAAATATTTAGCTCTAAATTCTAAAATTCCGAAAACTACTGTCAAACTGATTTAAAATTTTATTGAACTTAGGATATAGTTATTAACAAGTTAAAATTTGACATAGATGTTGATAAAGATTATTTAAATGACATACTAAAATCCCACAACTTCTTCGTTCGCCTTATTGGAAAATGCGCAAATGTCCCAAGTAATTGAAAGATAATATTTTCTTAAGTGAAATACAAAATCTGGACCGGGCTAAATATTTGAGAAACTGTAAATGCAGTCGATCCGAAGCCAATTCGGATCAATGGTGGTGCAACGGGGAAACATTATGACGTGTTTAAGTTTGTCCTCCTCCACCTTCATGGCCGCCATCTTGAAATCAACTTGTTTACTTTGAAAGACAACATTGTCGTGTGACATACTAAACAACATCCTCGTTCGAAGAGAAACCCAATGGTAAGGTTATTTTTCCAAAACATACAACCATTTTAAAGTTGTGAATAGATCTAGGATATGTTATATGTGAAATGCTGTGAAATGTGCTATGCGAAGTTTCGAATTGAAGGATAAAGATAAAGTAAAAAACAAGCTTTGTAATATCTCGCATTACGTATTCTTTAATAACCAGGAAAAGAGAGAGCTAACACACATGAGACAATTACAATCACATGACATGTTCACCATACCCACCGTTCTGTTCTATGCACATCCTTAACTTTGTGACCCTGTGCTTAGCATTCTGCGAAGCATAGTTGGTGATATTTGTTCAAAGACAGTAATAATTCTCCTTTTCATGTAGCCAATGTCAACAATTTTACACTGGTAGACAATACTTTTAAAGTACCCCCAAAGATAGAAATCCAATAGAGTTAGGTCGGGGACCTTGCTGGCCACTCAACTGGTCATTGCCGACCTATCCAGCAACCGGGAAAGTGTTCATTGAACCATCGTTTACATTACGACCATAATGCGGTGCCCCATGTTGTTGTCAATATTGATGAAATCACCCTTCCTCGTCCAACAAAAGTGGCATAACAGTGTTTTCAAGCATATATCCATATTGTGCAGCATTCAAGGTCCCATCAATGAAAACACGTCCAATAAGTTTTCGCCCCATATTCCACACCACACCATTACCTTATCTCCATTTTGCATCTTTGATGCATCCGTTCAATTAAGATTTGTATTATCCCAGTACCGGATATTTTGGTTATTAATCTCACCTGTTACATAGAAATTTGCCTCATCACTAGAAACAATGTTATGAGGAAACACTCGGTTACGAGCTATCTGGGCCAACGCCTACTCACAAAACTCCATTGGTCTATCTAAATGATCCTCTGGCAGTTTTTGTTTCAACTTTAATTTTTAGGGGTGCCACTTCTTCCTTTTTAACATTCTTTGAACACTTTTGACACTAACATTATGTTCACTTGATAGACGTCGCACACTCTCCATAGGACTTTTCAGCAATACACCCAACACAGCTGTTGATGTGTCTGGATCAGTTGCATTTTGTATGCCATACATTAAAGAGGTCTCCAAATTAGGTGACTCCTGGTATAATTGTTAAATTTGTAAAAACGTTTGATAAAGACAGGTTCCTTCAGAGAAGAAAAGTAAAACATAATTTAAATTGTGGTGACTTAGGTTATACTAATGGAGGCCGATTTACATAAATCAGAGTCTATCTGCAAATAGAACGATTATTTTTAGCGAAGCTGAGAAAGTTAAAAGATACAAAAATTTTGATTTCCTGTAGGTAGATTGGTCAGGAAATATTAAGCTTAAGAAAAATGCTGAAGATAAAATTGTATACTCACTTACTGGAAGACGTTAGGAAACTAAACTAAGCAATATGAGTGTTAAGAGTAAATGTATTTCATGTTACTACTAAAATACAAGAGGATTAACTACTAAATTAAGTGAATTGTACACAAGTGTTCTAGCTGCTAATTTTGATATCATAATTATTACTGAGACTTGGTTAAAGCCAAGTGTATATGATAATGAAATTTTAGATAATAGGTATAGTATATTCATCCAAGATAAAAATAATAAAAAAAGGAGGTAATGTTTTGATAGGCGTATTAAACCATTTTCATACAAATAGGATTGATATCAACATAGAAAATATAGAAGTAATCTGCATTAAAATTATGGTAGAAAATCGCACGTATATAATAATTGCTGTTTATTCTCCGCCTAACTCTAAAGAGGGAACATATTATAATTTATTGTCAAGGGTCGAGGAAATGATTAAATCACATAATTATATTATTATTATTATTATTCGTGATTTTAATTTATTTTTGATAACGGATTCAAATTATGATTTGTTGCAGGGAGGTATCATACATTCTATTCTTGTTAATTTTATGTCATTGAACAACCTTGAATCTATAAACAATATTAAGAATCAATATGTTAAACATTAGATTTAGTAATAACAAACCTCAGTGAAAATATGTACGTAAATAGAATTTCAGATCCTTTTGTAACTGAAGATTTATATCACCCGGCTATGTTGATTCAAGAAACAATAATTGTTAGAGCATCTCGTGTTAGGTGTAACTCGATTACCGTGTATAACTCTTCTAAAGCAGTTTTTCTGAGTTTTCTGTCATGATCTGCAGGAAGTTAGTTGGGATGACAGACATTATTTTAAAGATTCGAATGAAGCATTGGGTTATTTTTGTAGGATGTTTAACGGCATTGTTGAGAAAAATGTTCCTAAAAGAGAGTTGCATAAGAAAAGATCATTTCCCACTTGGTTCTCTGCTGACATAATTAAAACTTTGAAACAGAAGGAATATTATAGAAAGAGGAAAAAGTATTCTGAGTATAACGAAATTTAATATTAATTTATATATTATTATTAATTTATATATTATTAGTTTATATATTAATATTATTATTATTCGTATTAATTTATATATACAGAATCTCGAAAAAAACCTTAATAATAATCCTAATTATTTTTGGAATTACATTAAAAGTTAAAAAGTTAATAATCGAAATATCAATATTATGACATATCGTGGTACACAATTATTGTCTATATGGGAAATAAAAGATAGTTTTGCACAATATTTTAAAACTGTGTATGCTACGAAACCTCCATCATATGAAATTCAGAGTACAGTACAGTTAAAAGTACCTATTTGTTTAAATATTGATACTATATATGAAGACGAATGTACGGAATCTATCATGGGGTGCAAATCAAGTAAATCCAGTGGACCTGATCAAATACCTCAATATATATATATATATATATATATATATATATATATATATATATATATATATATAAAGGGTGTCGTGATTTAATATTGAAACCCCTGTGCTATATATATAACTATATCTTAAAAATTCAAATATTTCCTGCCAAATAGACATAAGTAAAGCTTGCCCTATTCATAAATCAAGAAATCCTTATGTGTTAGAGAATTACAGACCAATATCATTAATTTCAGTACCTTCTAAAAAATTTTGAGCATATTTTGTACAAAAGAATATACAATTATGTAAAATCATTTATTTCTGAATTTCAGCATGGCTTTTGCCCATGATCGATAGTATCAAACTTAGCAACGTTTACGCAGTTTGCAATTAATAGCGGGAATTCGGTTGATGTAGTTTATTCAGATCTTGCTAAAGCTTTTGACAAACTTGATCACTCTGTCCTGATCAAAAAATTAGCTATGTATATTTTTTTTCTGATAGTTTGTTGAAATTAATCATATCCTATCAGATCGAAAGCAGTATGTTTCCTATTGTCAGACAGATTCAATATGGTATGAAGTTTTATCAGGTGTTCCACAAGGTTCCAACTCAGGACCATTGTTTTTTATGTTATTTATAAATGATTTGCCGCAAAGAATTAAGTCATCTCATTGTTTGCTGTTTGCAGACGACCTTAAAATATATATAGTAGTCAATAAATGAATGAAGCTTTAGATTTGCAGGCAGACGTAAATAATTGCTACATGTGGAGCATAGGAAACATACTATTTTTCAACACGAGGAAATGTCATGTCATTTCATTTTCTAGAAAGTTAGTTACATATAAATACGAATACAAAATGAAGGATTAAATATTACGAAGAGAGGATAAAGTAAAAGATTTAAGTATGACAATAAGTTGCCGTCTTACGTATGAATGTCATATTGAATATGTTGTTAATGATGCATTCAGAACATTGAATTTTTAAAAAAGAAATACGGTTGATTTCAGTAGCATAAATGCAGTATGTACTCTGTATGATAGCCTTGTAAGGAGTAAGTTAGAATATGGATGTGTAGTGTGGGCACCTTGTTATCAATATTATATAAAAAGGATTGAACGTTTGCAAAATAAATTTTTAAGATATCTCTTTTATAAAAAAAAAAAGTATAGAAGATAATCAGATCGAGAGAGAATACCCTATAAAATCCTATTAACGGAATTTTATTATGATAGCTTGTGTGATAGCAGGGGATTAATTTATCATATGTTCTTATACAAAATAGTTAATGCTTTGGTTGATAGCCAGGAACTCTTACATTCATTAAATTTTAATATTAGGAAGCATAGTGTACTTGTACGTTTACCTTTCTATTGTTCTAAGTCTAACACTCTTCTACATCAAAACTCACCAATAATAAGGATAACTAGCAAACACAATCTATTAGTAAGAAACTGTTCTGAGGTTGACTTTACGATGAATGTGAGACATTATATAAGTATAATAAAAATACTACATTAACAAGTAAGGCAGTAGTTTTGTAACCAATGATGAGTTTCTAATTTGCAATGCGATTTGCATCATGCAAATTTATAATTTACAAATACTAAAAAATGTGTGGTCCTATATAAGAACAACTACGGCTTCCACTTTTTACGTGTGTTTATTCTTTGTTTAATTGTTCTGTATAAGTATGTTCTTTCTTCTTTCTGTTTTTCTTTTGTAATGTATGTTTTTGTATTATTGTGTACTTTTACACGGATAATGTAAACTTTACCTGTAATACCTATTGTAAAGGGAGCAATTGCTCTGTAATAGGTAACAATGATACACACACACACACACACACACACACACACATATATATATATATATATATATATATATATATATATATATATATATATATATATATATATATGAATTCGTATAGAGGCAATGATTTATTTTATGCAAGCGATATCCTATGTCTTGTGGTTTCCACACCAAACAATAATACCCCATCATCGTACTTTGTAATTTGGTTAGCCTCACGACGAATCCCAGAAACAGAATACCTTACTTCCCATGTGATTACTCCCCCTCTAATTTGAATTTTGTAGGAGACAGCAGAAACAGAAACAACAGTTGAAAATAATAAATAAGGAAGACTTTTCCTCTGAGAAATCATGTGAATATCATGATCTATATATTTACGAACTTGTAGAGTCAACGCGGACACATGAGAGCTTCTTTCCCTGAGAGAGCTTATCAAAGATAAGGTGCTCAAGTTACAAAGGATGTGTTAAAAATTGTGTTTGCTAGACGTTAACATAAAAATAAAGATCATGTTAAATCCTATGAGAGATTCGGACTTCAGTTTTATTTGTAGGTTGAAGAACTTCTACCTAATGATTGTCAGCACCGTCATCATATATATGTATTCCCTTATTAATAAGAGGTAATCTGCAATTCGGTTGTGATTTTGGCTTGTAAAAATAAGGGAATCTTTACGACTATTATGAGTAAATAACAATTGAGCTTCGTTTCGCATTGCAAAATTAGGGCAGACTACAAATTCGATAGCGAAGCTGAAAGTAATAGATCAATAACACCTGTTCCAATAGAGGGATACTATAAGAGATAGAAACTCTTCTTCTGACGTTGAATCCATGCCAAAAATAATATCCAGCTATCTCTTACAATTATTAATATATAGGAACCAATATTGGAATTGCAAGTTTTATTAGTGTTTACTAGTTTCACTTTCTGCAGCAGAATAAGAAATGATATGAAACTTATTCTCCGGACGCTGAATTCATATGAAAAAGCACATTCTTGATATTTTTCATTACTTTCGATCCATTGAGATCAAAATTAAAACCAAAAGTAGTAATATTCCTTCTAATTTTAACGAGTTTATCTAGAACATACGCGACACATTTACTAAGATTTTGCTTTCGTGCTTTTAAAATACGGTTGGACTAAATCAAACTGGAAGGTAAATTAAAAATAGGGAGCTCCCATATAACAAAGAGAAATTAGTAACCCTACCTGTTGCTAAATAAGGTCCACTAACTGGAATCGTTTTCTTCCCTCTTACGTTAGAGATGGTTGTGTGTGTGCGTTAGTGTTTTACCAGGTTAATAGATGTATTTATCATAATATACTTGCTACTCAACAATGCTTGTGCTGTTTTGTCTTTATATTTTTGCACACTTGATTTCATATATTTTGTATTTCGTCTTGAATGTCTTAAAACTATGATGATGACTGAAAGATTACTGCTAATTATTATTAAAATAATTATTAACCTTGTAATATATCTTTCTACAAATATGATTATGTTCATCCCTGTATTAATAATAGAAGTGGTTGAATTAAAGAGAGCTAATAAATCTGCTATTCTCAAATACTAGAAACATTTGCGTGTGTTATTCTATGTTTCGTAATAGATTTGGAGAAACAAAAAGAAATCAGTCTTTGATTAAACTTCTGATGTGTTTTCACTACATACCAATTAGAGTTATTGGCTCCCAATGAAATCGACTAATTATAAAGACGCCAAGTAAGTCCATCTACAATCCACTATAATTTTTTAACTATTATATAACTTCAGTTCTTTTTTAATTTCAAGAATCATTGTCTTAAATGTATTTCCTGTTCATTGTAGTAGAAACTGGTTTAGAATAAATATGAATTAATTACCAATATACTAGGTAAAGCATGCTCCACGATAACACTTATTAAAAGAGAACTATTCGATTTTGATGAAGCAGTGATTTCGCTAAATCACTTAGTTGTATTTACATTGAGGTGTAAATTGGTTAGGGATAATAAGTAAATACGTCCAAATTTAAAGAAATTAAGTATTTCTATTAAATGATTATGTATACCACGGTACCACAATACGTATATTCTCATTCTGCGTTCACACCATAAGTTTCGTAGCTGCGTAGTCTGCCGGGTGTGTTTGTGCACACTCTAATAAAATTATTTATTTCTTGCTTTGCTATAATGTATAATAATTATTGTTTTTTACTTATAAGCCTTAAATTCATTGAAACATTTTGTCTAATTTTAATACACTTACACCGTAATGAAGTGAGATATCAGAATGATATAGGAAGAGGTTAGGTTAGCTTTAATTATTTCTGTACAGTCCTATATGAAGCATGCTTCTTTAACCCTTTGGGGATCCTATGGTACAATTTTGTATCATACGCGTTTTTCATGGTACATTGTGTTATTTCTCTTCTATTTCAGCTTTTTCGTCCGGTTTTTTTCCAAGTTCAGAGGCCTTGTAGAAGACATTACGTATGCGTCCTGCGTCCAGACATAGGATGTGATGACGTCATAAGTCAAAAATTTCTTTTCTCATTTTCTAAGCCTATGTTCAATATTTTTTGGCGGGCTTATTTTTCTACGTACAAGATTGAAATTTTGCACAACCATTCAGTACACAGAGCAGTATTTACCAGATTTTTTGTTCTGATGTCAGTGCTAAAACAGGAGGGGAACCAGAGGGGCAAAGGGATAAAAAAAAGGGATATTTTACCCCCAAAATCCCGTTTCGCGTCATTTCCCGCCTCACATACATGATGGGGACACGTGAGCCATACCGTCTGAAAGGCAGTTCCATTCTGAAGAGAATGACGGTCGAATCATTGTCCTAGGGTAATTAGGGACGTCTTAGGGATTTTTTGAAAAATATACTTCTATATAGGGAAAAATAGGACATGGTGGGTATATTTTTTTTGGCGGGCTTACTTTTGCACCTAGAAGATTGAAATTGTGCATAAACATTCAGCCTACCTAGTAGTATTTATCAGATTTTTTTCAGATCTCTGCGTTAAAACAGGGGGTCCAGAGGGGGAAAAAACTGAAAAAAGGGATTTTTAGACCAAAAAATTCCGTTTTCAGGATTTTTCCCCCTCACATACATGATGGGGACACGTGAGTCATACCGACTGAAAGGCAGTTCCATTCTGAAGAGAATGACGGTCGAATTATTATTCTAGTGTAATTAGGGACGTCTCAGTGAATTTTTTCAAAATATACTTCTGTATAGGGTAACATGGGGAAATTTCTTATTTTTTTTTCTGGTGGGCTTATTTTTGCACCTAGAAGATTGAAATTGTGCACAGACATTCAGTCCACGGAGTAGTATTTAACAGATTTTCTTTCAGATTTCTGCGTTAAAACAGGGGGGTCCAGAGGGGCTAAAAGTTGAAAAAAGGGAAATTTAGACCAAAAAATCCCTTTTTCCTGCAATTTCCCGCCTTAGATACATGATGGAGACATGTGAATGGTACCGCCTGAAAGGCAGTTCTATTCAGAAGAGAATGTGGGCGACACATGACCCTTGGGTAATTAGGGATGTCTCAGGATTTCTTTCCCTGAGATCATAGTGTTTTGTGGTAATTTGGGGCATGGTGGGAAATTTTGATAAAATTTCTCCCTCCCTTACTATTCAAGATAGAAACTTGAAATTTGGCACACACATTCAGTATACCAAGTACTATTTCTCAGATTTTTTTAGATAGCTACGTTGACATAGGGGGGGCCAGGGGGGGCCAAAGTTCGAGAAAAAAATTTCCCTCCGAAACTTTCACTTTGATATTTTTTTCCGCTTCTGGTATATGGTATGAGCATGCAAGTGGTACCATTTGAAAGCCAGCTCTATTCTGAAGAGAATGAGGTATGAACCATGATCCTAGGATAAATAGTGACGATACAGTAGCTGCTTGACTGAAAGTCTAAAAAATAGCCCAAAAAGCCAGGATCCGGAAAGGGTTAATTACTTTTGTGCATACCCACATAAATTGGTCTGGATACACCTATAGTCCACATGAATTCGATTCACTTATTCTGATTTGTATTGTATCTGCACTGTTTTCAGTATTCTAACCCGTTTCTCTTCCATTCTTTCTAACAGCTGTGCGTAACAATAATCTACGTTGTTTCCTTTGTATAGCCAGAAAGCTATCAATTTCATGGTCGAATTATGACAGCCTCATGGTAATGGAACTTCATAGTTATTATATAGTTGTTTCTCAATTACGACAGAAGTGACCTAGATATCCATGTTATAGAATGAGGAAACCCTTTTTTAATATTGATACAGAGATCCCCTGGTCAAATGGATATGTAGTTGTGATATATTATTGTCTTAAATACTTATTGTTAAATCGCTAACAAAAATAGGAATGCATTGTGCATGTTTCTTAAACTTATTTATTTCTGGCAAAATTGTTCAATTGGAATATGGTTTTTAGTGATGCCAAAATAATTATACTCTCTCTACCTTAAAAAAAGAATATTCTAAATACTTTCTAAAAATAAAGAAATATAAAATAGTTGATCTAAGGATCGTTTCTATTTCCTCACATCGGTTTAGTGAACGCTATTGAACACACGTGATGACTAATTTGGAACAATACAGTAGGTTGGAGAAAATGTCACAAATGGAAAGAGAAAATGTAAACTTATATTAGTTACCATAAAGAGATACTGGGTTTGACAGATTGTAGAAGCGTTAAATATGTTTGGATGACATTTCTTCGTAATTGGAGTAGCTGGTGCAATTATTCTTGAGAAGAAAATCGATATGGATGAAGCAAATCGGATCACTTATATTAGTTAGAATTTAGTGACAATAGATTTTGATGCTAAAATCTGACCTGCAAAACAACTTTATATGCGTGTAAAAATGTGCGCACTAACATCCGCTTGACTATTATACACATGGAGTTCGTTGGTTTTAAGAAGTTATCATGAATTACAAATACGGCCAATTGACTTATATTACTAGAAAATATCATTAAATACAACCAGCAAATCTAAAGAACGAGAAGGTTCCCAAATTAAGTTTTGTCGTGTTTTGAACGAGATGGTACACTAGATGAAATAAACAATCGCCATAAGAAACCACACCCATTGCCGCTTCAACGACGGAATAAGCGTCAGCTGAATGACAGTACATATATTAATAGTCAACAACTAAAACGTCTATAGTGTTGAGTGATACTATAGGTACTATATAATAAATAATTAAAGTTCCATACACGCTAAGTGATGTAACAGATATTCTATAGTCAAGAAAATAAATCTCTAAACTTTGAGTGATACTATAAGTATTGTGTAATGAGTAATTAAAATTCGTATCAATACAGAACGCATCAATAATCTTTTGAGAATTACGCTTTACCTTGTCTTCTTTCTATCGTTTTTTTTATAAAGAATTATAGGCTTATAAGACAAAGCAAGAAGTATTTGTGTTATGCGTGCAGAGAAGAAAGAGAGAAAGAGAGAGATTAAAAAAGGAATTAAATTTATAATACCGTAAGATTATGTTCCTTACATTTAATAAAAAGGTGAAAGCCAGACAACTTCCATCCTCTGTGTAGTGGGATGTAAGCAATCTCATTTCAGAAGAAAAACGAACGAAACGGATTTCTGTAATCTGATTTTCCTTTCTATCTGCCATAAAACGATTTCTTGTTCCTTTGGCTCCAATACAATTGAGATTAGCTTTCCATTTCTTTTTAATCTTCTTTTATTATCCAATTCTTTTATATTTTATTTCTTGTTGTGATCTACCTCATCTGTTCCGTTCCAAGTGCAACAAGAAAAAATATAGAGAAGCGTCTTCAGAAGTATTGTTCTGCAGGATATATATTCAAGTCCGAACTATTTCTAAAATAAATCAAGGCTAACACAATGGGTTCAACATATTCAAAACATTAGGTACACACACCCTTTCCTTTAATTGCTTTTCTGCGTACAAGGTGTTCCGTTTATTGTTCGGTGAGAGTTAAGGTGAAATGGACAAGAGGATGTTCCCATGCTTAATATTTTAGGAGATAGAGCACAGAATAATTTGAATGTGTCTTATCCAACTGTGCAATATCTGTGTTTCTAATAATTTGATTTGATTTGACTTGCAAAGTTGGAGAACATTTTTATATTCCTAAAGTTACATTAGCATTATATGTAGATCTCTACATGAATTATGTGTTGTAGTTTTGTTTGATGTGACTTGGATTTTACTTCTGGTATGGAAATGAGACGCACACTAGAGATATATTAATCATATTAGGCCTTATGCAGAGTCATTCTGACGCTTGATTAGTGCCATACTAAAGAGTTCGACTAACATATGCTTCCTGCAGTAGCCATGTCTTTATTATGACGCTAATCATACGCCAAAACGATTCTAAATAGGGCGGATTATGTCTTGTACCGCAGAAGGATTTGGGTTTTTATCATTACTCACTGCTACATGACCGAGAGTTGTTAAAACAAATAACATAATCTCTTATGAATTCACATTCATAAGAAAGACAATCACTTGAGTACAAGAAAATACTTTTAAATAAGAAGATTAAATGATAATATAATCTAGGAGCATTTAACAAGCCAAATTGTAAGGAAATAATACTTATTATAACGAAATGAAATAACTAACACGTACGATATGACGGGCGAACGAGAAATAAAAGTAAGGATAGGAATAGCGAAAGGAGCATTTAGGAGGAAGAAAAATATTTTTGGGACCTTGAATAAAGAGTTGTGAAAAAGATTTATAAAATGTTCGGTGTGGAGAATTGCACTTTATGAGGCAGAAATTTGGGCATTACGCAAAATTGATTGAAAACAACTGCAAGCTTTCGATGTGGGTGTGCAGAAGAATCCAGATAATTAGATGGGTATTGAAAAATGAATGACAGGGAGCTAGAAATATTGTAGAAGAACAGCACAATTTTAGATATTATTGAGAAAAGGAAGAGAATCTGATTGGGACATTGGCTAAAAAGGACTTGTATTATAAGGGACGTTCTAGAGGGTATGGTAGCAGAAAAGAGAGGAAGAGCCCAAAGGTGGCTCCAATTCATGGACGGTATTAAAATAGAAAAGTGTACGTAAAGACAAAGAGGATAGAGAAAGATTGTGGAGCATGGCACTTCTCCGTTGGTGGAAATGACCTGCCAATAATGGGTGAGTACCAATAATGATAATGAGATTTTATATTTTATTTGTTATAAAGAGATTTGTGTATACTTCTACCAATATTACTACGCAATAATGTTAGTATCAACACTTTATTTCACTGTATTTACACACTTCAGGCGTCAATACGCCTTTAATATCCTTTTAATTATAAATGGGAACGTCAAGGAAAAGTCGATATATAAAAAATTCAGGACTTGCACTTTAGCGTAGTTTATTTAGTATCACTAAACACAATATCTTTTAACACAGTTACGTAACAATGTATAGACTTTCATTTCTAATAATTTCTCACTGATTTTTTATACTAATAATATTCATCACATACTTAAAATTTAAATAAACTTATTTGATGCTGAATAAATTTCTCGTTTTATATTTTGTAAAGACATAGTTCAGATGGCTGTTCTTTGCACGAAAATAAAACGTGTTTATGGAGTTAATATTTACGAAAGTTTTGAACTAAATGTAATGAAAAAATACAGGTCAACCCAACTGTTCATTTTTACATGTTAACCGTTCCATCCTTTCTTAGGGATGCTACGGGTGTCGCAACCAACATAGTATCATTTTCTAGATTGTAAGTCATATGTATACCAAGTTTGGTTGAAAGTTCTGCACGTGTTCTAGAGTTAAGTTATAACCACAGACACATATTCATACACACATACATATATAGAGTAGATGAAATATCTATTCTTCAAGGGTATAAGAGTTTTATGGAAAATATGTGAATCCCTCCCTTAGGTAGGATACGCATTTCAATAAAAGTGTGATAAAAAAATCCTAAAAGATAATCTTCCTTTTGGCTTAAATGTTTCAACTTCTCTATCCACTTACAATACCCCCTTTAATCAAATTGATATGGCAAGAATCCAACTTAAGGTAGGTAGTAAATACAGTATGTTCAAAAATTCCTTCCAAAGTAGTATGCCTTTTTCCCGTGATGCGATCACAGGCAACAGATAACGTCGATTTTAGACATTTTATTTTTCTTCTTCTCATCCTCCAAGCCGATGGGAGCTGACAGCATCACATGTGTCACTATTCAAATCTGTGACCTCGAAAAGTTTAAATTGAACACTAATATCGGTCGTTTTCGATTATATTTACGTGTTGAACTTGAATAGTATACAAATCCGGGGATTAGCCGTTCAAACGTTCGCAAAAAAAGTTTGGTTTGGAACCTTGATCAAACTATTTTTTTCCTACATGGAAAGTATAATTTAAATTAATGTTGCGAATTCAATAAGTTTAAATTTTTTCGTACACAAATACATAGAAAATATTCAACTGTGAGAGTTAATTTACAAGTGTCATAAATTAGAATTGGTACTTATGGTTTGTACTGCATCAGAAGTCTGTCAATAATGATGAAAGTAAGTAATATGCAAATGATTACTGGAGCAGCTACGTGGAAACGTGCGACATAGAACAGATGATTTTGAACTTCTTGACGCTGTCTTAAGCCTGAACACTTGCGTGAATGAGATATGCGAGTTAAGTTTTTATTGTGATGTAAGCGCCTTAAAACATCAAAATTCTTCATCATTATCAAAGCCTGAAAGATAACAAAATACATTGAATTGAGTGGTAGTTGAGTATAGGCGCGAAAAGACCTGATATCTGTACAAATTGTCCAATTTATAACATCGCTTCTTTTTGATGAGGGTTTTATACTTATCTTTGAAATCCTCACTTTTCCTTAAGATTGCTGCTGTCAAGCTTGATCATCGGTGATTGGAATTGGTCTATGAAATTCATTGATTAAGAAATTATTCGACAGGTTCCATCTTCTCAATTCGTCCTCTATTCAACCTGGAAGTGGTTGAAATTATTCCTTTCGGTTTCAATACTGAGGAGTCTCTTGCAATTGATTCAATGTCCCAAGAGTAGATTTCATCCTCTCCCTTAACACTTTATTAAAACCGTAAGTGATTAAAATTTGCTACTATTTGTGGTTTAATTACTGATTTCCATGCAGCAAAAACGATAAGAAATGTTGAGATGTAGTTTCTTGCAATTGATTCAGTGTTCCAAGAACAAGTTAAATGTTCTTGATTAACACAATGTTCAAAACGGAAGTGGTTCAAATTAACAATATCCGGTTTTAACATGTAGAACACATCGCCAGAGAATAAAAGTGGTATTAGAATACAACAAACTCTTTTCTCCAAACGATTTGGTATCTGAACAGAACATTCCATCACAACCCGCAACACGTTCTCGAAACTAGAAAATGTTGAAATTTGCTATGTACTTGCGATTGCAATACTGTTTTTTCTAGAGCAACAATGGTAAGAGACATCTAGGTGAAGTTTTTTTGCAATCCATTCAGCATTGCAACAGTACGTTATGTCTCCTTCCCAAACCAACTATTCAATCCGGAAGTGGCCCCAATTAATTATTTCAGGTTTCCCCTTTTATCGCCATGAAACAAAAGCATTAAGGCATAGTGACTAATGGCTTTTCTGATATAAATTCAACATCCGAGGAAAAGGTTCTACCTTTAATATTATCAATTTATTGTAGCCAGTAGTTATAGATGTACTACTTAAAGTTTGAGTATTGAATGTCCATGTTTTGAAGTCTACTGTAATTTCACACTGTGAAGCGAAACTCACTTGTTTAAGATTATATGTAGATAAGCTGTAGATAAGTTGTATAAGTGCTTGTTAAGGACGAAAAGCTATGAGAGTCTTCCTGTTGTGATTTTATACGACTGTTACTATCGAGAATCATTTGTAAGCTGAATTTAATTAAAAGAATAGCAATAAAAATACAAGAATATACAGAACACTTACTTGAGTGCGTGAGCGTAAATAAATCTTTTTTTTACCTGAATAGTTATTTGTTCTAAATATTCTCTGCTCAATTTTGATATAAATTTTAAGCGGAAGATCTTGAGGTTTGACAAAGTTATGTATGTAGGTGTTTCTTTGAGGTTTCAGTGACCTATAGACAATCCAAATGTATTTCTTGATTTAAAAAGATCACTTTAAACTCTGTGTATTACATTCAGCATAGAAAGGTATAAATCAGTATATACTCTTCTGTTAGTTATCTGTATAGTCCGGCATTAGATTCAGTTAACTGACGAAAAACAATTTATTAGAACATTTTCTCTGGACACTAAATAAGTCAGATGTTGGATACAAGTGAATTATTATAGAAACTTTAGTGAAGTGTAAATAGTGATGAAACCAGGAGGATCTGCGAAACCATATAGGCCGGATGTTCACCACAAATTATATGATATTGAATCAACACATTAATTCTTTGCAGTAGATGAGGCCACTTTACCATTAGGCAATATGTTTCTAGTTAATGGCAGAATTGCATGTAACTTTCAATACTTGGCAGCTGTAGCGTACATGGGCGTCGGCAGGGGGTCGAAGGGGTAGGTCGACCCCCCTGGAAATCTAGTTAATATTACCTTGATCTTGAAGTAGTCAAGTATATATATTGAACTTAGAAGGAGTTTCCGGAGACAGGGTCGTACGTTCCCTCCGTAGCACTTCACGATAATTCCTGTTTTCAAAATCTCAAACGTTGAAAGAATCAAGCAAGTTATCCTCAATCGTTCCCATAGAAAATGAAGAGCCACATCTTTTAATACTTCTGCAGCGGTTTCCTTTGTAAGCAGAATAAGAGTGTTTCTCTGACTCATTTATCTGATCTTTGCAACAATCGGAAAAGTATGAGCATTTAACACATATTGATGTTAAAAATAACCCAAGAATTCTGTTTGTGAAGGCAATAATGTCACCGACTCCTCTGCACCTGTTTGCCCTCTGGCTGTAGTAAGGTGATCCTGAATGACCCTGTCTCCTTTTAAACCAAGAATCTTGATGGATTACAGAGAGGGGAAGGTCGAGAAGAGAAAACTGCAAATGAAGAAACAAGGACAATGATTCTAATGCTGTCAAACATTGTCTTCCTTGTTCTTACAAGAGAACCTTCCGAAAACGATAGTTGCAGTGAAAGATGTGACCTATGCCAATTGAAAGAGCTGTAACAGAGATGAGCATTCCCAAAAAATTAGCTGCCCATAGCAATAGGTTCAAGAAATATAAGGGGTGGAAGTTCGGGAAACAGCAAGGTTGGACAAGGGGAAAAAGTGCAAATTCCGAAAAAAAAAAAAAAAACGGGGGCACGGCAAAATACAATGCTGACAATTGATGTATAGAAAGAGATTTGCCACAATAGGGAACAAATGAAGGCCACCAGTGGGTTTAACAGTGTTGCCAACTGCAATGAAAAGTACATGTTTTGCAAAGAGCACTATATGAAGTGAGTGCAATATTCAGTGTCAATCTGTCATGTATAACATAAGATATGACGTGTATAATCAGTGGTACAATCTAACAAAAGAGAATAAAAAAAAAACAGAAGTACGAAAAATACGGAAAAGACGAAGCTGGCAATAATGCGCCACATTTGATCACAAGCTGTGCACTTTAGAATGAACAAAACAAGAAAGCACCAACTATGCAGGAAACCAACGTACCTAGAGTCGAAAAAAAATAACTCTAACTAACTAACTAACTCTATGGCCTATGGAACCCGGAGGTTCAATGCTGCGTTCACAAAAGCTCTCCACTGACTTCTATCCTTAGCTAACTGCATCCAGTTTCTACTTTGTATTCCAATCTCTGCGAGATCCATCTTAATATTGTCCTCCCATCTGCGCCTAGGTCTTCCTAATGATCGTTTTCCGATTGGTTTTCCAGTCAAGACTTTGAAAGCGTTTCTACTTTCTTCCATTCTAGCTACATGACCCGCCCATCTAAGCCTCCTAGACTTGACGACCCTAACAATGTTGGGTAGACCATATAAATTATGTAGTTCCTCGTTATGAAGTTTCCGCCATTCCCCATTCCCGTTCCTCTTGGGTCCGAATATTCGCCTCAGGATCTTGTTCTCAAATACTTTCAGTTTGTTCTTCCCTCAGAGTAAGTGACCATGCTTCGCAGCCATACAGAACAACAGGCATAATTATCGTTTTGTATATTTTAAGCTTCAAATTCCTCGACAGAATTCGCGACGACAAGAGATTTTGAACATAATAATGGCGACAATGCATCTCCTTGTTTCAGGCCATTTTCGACGTGGAAGCTCGTGGACAAAAATTTTCGTACCCGGACTTTACTTTGGGATTCATTTAAACATATCTTAATTAATCTAATTGGCTTTCTTGGTATTCCAAGTTCTGTAAGGACGTTGTATAATGTTTCTCTCCTAACCGAGTCGTACGCCTTTCTAAAATCAATAAATAGTTGATGTACCGGGGTATTGTATTCCCACTTTTTTCGAGTATTTGGCGAATGGTAAATATTTGGTCGATAGTTGATCGATTTCGTCTAAATCCGCATTGATAATCTCCAATAATTTCATCTGCGTATGGGGTCAGTCTTGCTAACAGAATATTTGAAAGGATGTTGACAGAAGAGAAATGCCTCGATAATTATTACAGTCAGTTTTGTCGCCTTTCTTGTGAATTGGAACAATGATTGATTCTTTCCACTCTTGTGGCAATTCTTCCTTGTTCCAGATAAGGAGAATGAGTTTGTGTATCTTGTTCCACAATTTTTCGCTTCCAGCTAAAATTAACTCAGCCGGAATTTAATCTACACCCGGAGATTTGTGTTTCTTTAATTTCTTTATAGCGGTTTCTACTTCTACTCGGTTGGGTTCTGGAATATACGGTTCTGCAGTGTGTATCACCTTTTCGCCACGCACACTAGTTTTTGGTTGCGTGTTAAGCAAATCGTCGAAGAAATCTTTCCATCTATTTAAGATTCTATCCGTGTCAGTGAGAACTGTACCGTCAGATTTCTTTAATATATAAGCACGAGGTTGATAGCCTTTCTTAAATTCGTTGATTCCCTTATACATGTCCCAGATGTTTTTATTTTTACTATTATCTTCAAGTTCCTTAACTTTAGCTTTCAGAACATCGCGTTTCTTTGTTCTAAATGTTTGGGAAGTTTCCCGCCTGATATCTGCGAAATTTTGTGTAGTTATTCCATTCGGATTTTGTAGCCAGCGTAATTTTGTCTGTATTCTCTTCTCTGCCAGTTTTATGCATTCCTGGTCGAACCATGGTTAGTTCCTACGTATATCCACGTGCCCCAATTTCTCTTTTGCTGAAATGTTAATGCTATCTCTAATTTCAATCCCGGTATCCTCAACACTAGTGCACTCCAAATCTTCTAAGGCCGAGAATCTATTCGAAACTTCAATCTGGTATTTCTCTCTTACCTGGCTCTCTTCTAATTTCTTTAAATTGAATCTCTCCGTTTTCGGACAATGAATATTACCTTTATTCAACGATAGCCTCTCTCGTATTATTGCTGCTACCAGGTAGTGGTCAGTGTCACAATCAGCCCCTCTAAACGACCGAACATCAATTATGCTAGATTGCCTTCTTCTATCTACTAAAACGTGATCAATTTGATTGTGTGTTTTTCTGTCTGGTGATGTCCAAGTGTATTTATGAACGTCGCGATGTGGGAATTTGGTACTCTTCACGATTAGGTTTTTGGATGTTGCAAAGTTCACGAGTCTAACACCGTTGTCATTACTTTGCTTATGCAGACTTTCGTTCCCTATAATCGGTTTGAAAATATCCTCTCGTCCTACCTTCGCATTGAAATCCCCTAATAGAATTTTCATATGGTATCGCGGGAGTTGGTCAAATACCCGTTCCACCTCTTCGTAAAAACTGTCTTTTATATCGTCATCCTTATCTTCAGTTGGAGCATGTACATTTAAAACAATAATATCACACCACCGTCCCTTAAGAATAATAAAAGAAAGTCTATCAGTAACAAATTCAACCCGTTTAATTGCTGGTAATATACGTTTATGAACGAAAAACCCTGTTCCTAACTGGTGATTTTTATTTCCTTGCCCGTAAAAGAACGTAAAATTTCCGGAATTCTCAGATCCATTTCCTTTCCACCTAACTTCCTGAACTCCTACTACGTCCATCCTGTATTTCTTTAACTCTCTCGTTACGGATTTTAACGCGCCTGCCCTATAAAGACTCCTAATATTCCATGTTCCAAATCTCATGTCCATTTTCTTTTGCTGAGGTCGTGCCAAGTTATCAGTCCTTGTCCGAGGCTTTTGTGAATATTTCTGAACAAGTGCTTTTTTTTTTTACAGGATGAGGTTGTTAGCCCTACCCAAACCCCAAAGTTGGAGGACCACTCCTAGTCCGCTGTCCGCGACTGCTTATTCAGTATATTCGCAGCTAACCTCTATATATAGAGGCCTTGTCCTCGATCCGCAACCTAAGGACGCGCCATGCCGTGGTGACAGGAACCCACGTTGGCACCCTCGAAAAGAAAAAGGAGTTTCAAAGTTGGCAGCACTAGTTATGAAAATCCAGACAATTCTAATATAGTTAGGCCACTCGCTTCACAAAAAGAAAATTCCGGCAACAGGCATTAGCCTTCGCATCATTTGTACATGCTCGTCCACATTGTACGTGCAATTGTTCGATGAGACAATGGTCCAAACAGAAGATACATTTGCAGTGAGACAGAGGAATACTGCCAATTCGTCACACATGGTACAATGATCGCCTGTCAATGTCTCGAAACAGTACTCTAGAGGTGTCGGAACCTTTGGTGGTCTTTCTATCACATATCCCACCTGTAGAAAGCAAACATGATCAAAGGCTTGATCTGCTGTGTGTTGCTGTCTGCAGTACTATCACCGCCTATATGATATATCCAGAGTGTCCCACCTAACTCTAGGACTGAAATAGTTTCGAAGCGAAAAAAATGTGACACATCCAGTTGTGCAGGAATGTACCCATGTCAGCGGGCGACAAACTTCTGTGAGACGCAAGTGCCCCCAAGTCCCCCATCATAGGGTCCCAGAGGCCAACTTCAAAATTTCAAATAGCGCCATCGGTCGAGTTATATTTATTTCGATAAATCTTGGAATATGCAGCAACGCATATCAGAAATATTTACTATATGGGATTTCAAAATGGCCGCCAAAAATATCTGCTCGGTGATAAGAACAACGTGCATTTTTGGCGGCCATTTTGAAACCCGTGCTTCATATAGCAAATGTTTCTTATAGACGGTGTTGTATCTATCCAGAGAAATATCATCCGCCCCCTGTTCCCATTTGAAATGTTGCGGTTGACCCTCGAGCCTTATGATGGGAGCCCTGGGGGACTTTCTTCTTACAAAGTTTTCTTGGCCATCGACATGAGTACATTCCTGTGCATTTGGATTTTCAACACCTTTTTCGCTTCGCAGCAATTTGAGATCACAATGTTCGATGCCATGTTAAGACACAACATATATTTGTGGCGGCCATTTTGAAAAACACGCTTCATATAGCAAATGTTTCCTATAGATGTTGTTGCACATTCCATGATCTATCGAGAGAGTTACCACTCGGTCCCTGTTGCCATTTGAAAGTTTGAAGTTGGCTCCTGAGGCCCTATGATGGGGATCCTGGGGGCACTTGCTTCTCACAGACTTTTATCACCCCCTGGCATTGGTACATTCCTGCACAACTGGATCCGTCACATTTTTGTTCGTTTCGCAAATCTTTCAGGTCACAGAGTTTGCTGGGACACCCTGTATATTCCCACATACGACCCAACCATGACATAATGTTCACTACTTCTACTATCGGTTGTTGGCTCAAGCCAAACATTTCATGTTCCCCGACTTGACATTGCCTCAATCACTCTAGCATTGATGCATTCCGAGTGATGCCTGTTACCGGAATTTTCTTTTTGTGAAGCGAGTGGCCTAACTATATTAGACTTGTCTGGATGTTCATGGCCAATGTTGCCAACTTCGGAACTCATTTTTGTTTTCGACTCTAGGTACGTCGGTTTCCTGCATAGTCGGTGCTTCTTGTTTTGTTCATTCTAATATACACAGCTTCTGATCAAATGTGGCGCATTATGGCCAACGCCGTTTTTCCCGTATTTTTTGTACTTCTGTTTTTTCTATTCTCTTTTGTTAGATTGTACCACTGATTATACACACCATATCTTATGTTCTACATGACAGGTTGACACTGAATATTGCACTCACTTCATATAGTGCTCTTTGCAAAACATGTACTTTTTATTGCAGTTAGCAACACTGTTAAACCCACTGGTGGCCTTCATTTGTTCCCTATTGTGGCATATCTCTTTCTATATATCACTTGTCAGCATTGTATTTTGCCGTGCCCCCCCTTTTTTTGCGGAATTAGCACTTTTTCCCCTTGTCCAACCTTGCTGTTTCCCGAACTTCCACCCCTTATACTTCTTGAACCTATTGCTATGGGCAGCTAATTTTTTGGGAATGCTCATCTCTGTTACAGCTCTTTCAATTGGCATAGGTCACATCTTTCACTGCAACTATCATTTTCGGAAGGTTCCCTTGTTAGTAGCATTCTGAGCAGAAAGAAATTGAGCTTTTTTTTCCTATGAGACCCCGCGGCTTAAAAGTACAACGTTAATTTTAGCGGAGAGGATGGAGATTGACCCTTTCCAAGAAGAGAAAGGTTTAGTTTTGCATAGTTGGTTGTGCGCAGTTATTGGAAATCCGTGTTTCTGGTGTGTCATATAGGCGGTTTTCGTTTTCAAAACTTCAAAGTTGCTCAAGAGTGTCGGAAAGTGATAAATGTGTGTGGTTTTCGATCTCTGGTCTCTTTCAGAGTTTAGTGGGTGTTTTCCTCTTAGTTTATAATTTATTCAATATCTCATGTGTAGGTGAGTGAATTAGAAAGAATTGCATTTTAAAAATTAATCATGCATAAGCATAAGCAAATGAAACTCGATGTTTTTCCAAAACACCAAGTGTCCTCAAAATTGGAAAACACCAAACGTAATATTCTGTGTGTTGAAAATCTGAGCGAAGAAAAAGAGTTACTGGAGGGCAATATCGTTAGCGTACCTTCTTCCCAAATGTCCCCTTGTGCAACTTGATAGGTGAGAAGTGCTATGACACAAAAGACATTGGCAATTATGTAGACTTAAATTTGCAGTCAAATTTGTCGGACACTGGTCGATATGAAATATTGATGCCGTGGCACCAGACCGAATCATATGATTTTAAACAAGATGTTATACCAGGGAAACGCCCCTTTTTGTATAAGTGGTTTGTTGAATTTCCATGGCTAGCATATTCTAGAAAGTTGCGGTGGGATTGTGCAAGCAGTGTGTTCTTTTTCGATCTCCGGTAAAAAGAGGATTGCAAGGATCTTTTATACTAACATCGTTTAGAAAATACAATGATTTTTTTTTTTGCATCTGCTCGACAACACGAACAATTTGAATGGCATCGGGCGTCCACAGAACGTGCTCAGTTATTTTCGAATGTTATGTCTACGAAAAGTTTGCCAGTTGAAAATTGATGAAGCGGCTCGGAAGCAAGTTGAGGAAAACCGGAAAAGAACTGTCACCATTCATTAAGACAATTGTCTTTTGTGTGACACATGATTTGTCTTTTCGAGGAAAGAATGCTAAATCTGGCAATTTCTACGATCTTATCCAATTTAAAGTAGATTCAGGAGATATAACATTAAAGCAACACTTTGAAACTGCTGCTCAAAATGCAAAATACTTATCTGTGCAGACTCAAAATGAATTGATATCAGTTGCAGGCAACACTTTATATGAACAGTATATAAAGCCTAAAATTGTTTCTTCCCACTATTATAGTGTGCTTGCAGATGAGACAGCTGATATTGGGGGTGTAGAATAATTGTCTCTAGGTATTCGGTTTTATGACACTGTTGAAAATGAGATGCGAGAAGATTCCGTAGGTTTAATTCCATTAGGAGAGTTAAACGCCGCATATTTTGCTAGAATAATTCTAAAAGCATTGGAAGAACGTCGATTATCTCAGTGTGAACTTGTAGGGCAGGGTTTCGATGGTTGTTCCACCATGGCTGGATGTAGTAACGGTGTACAAAGCATTATCAGACGACAATTCCCAAAAGCGGTTTTTTACCATTGTGCATCACACAAGCTTAATCTTGTCGTTAATAAGCTATGTTCCGTTTCTTACATACGAAACACAGTGGATACTATCAAAGAAATCACAATTTTCTTTCGTGAGAGCCCATTAAGAAGAAAAATATCCCAAATATCCCACTTGTTGTCGGGTAGGGCCAACCGGGTCAGCTCGGGTCGGGTTGTCGGGTCAGGTCAATCATGTCGGATCACGGTTCGGGTCAGTCGGGTCGGGTCGGGTCGGTCTTCAACCCGACCCGTTGAGAGCACTAGTGTTGAGACAAGTTTTAGCACCCTAAGACGTGTGAAAACGTGGTTAAGGTCAACTATCTCTGAAGAAAGATTGACAGGATTGTGTATGATGAGTTTCCATCGAGAACTTATAAATAAAAATAAAACACAATTCATATCAGACGTGTTGGATGCTTTTGCGAAAGAACCAAGGCGTATGCAATTCTTGTTCAAGAAGTAGACCTATATGACACGTAATAATGCTTAACTATATGTAGAGATTTTTTTATGTGCACTTTCCTTTATATTGTGTGTTCGCTTTTTTTATAAATATAATTTGATTGTTCTGCGTTTTGTAAAGTGGTTACGGAAGAAAGAAAGATTTTGTGCATTTTGTGTGAACTTTGTGAAACAGGACAAGGAATTATTTCTACCTGGTGACTTAGTTATTTCCAAACACGAAGATGACGACGATTTTATCCTATAAAATCTGCTCTTTTCCTGTTTGGTAAGTAAAACCGTAATATTTTCGTAAATACATTTTTGCATGTGTTATTTTTTAATTTCTATTTATGTGAAATGATTAGGCTCTGATTTTCACGCACAAAAAATATTTTCTTGTATTTATAGAAATCCCGAGAGCAGTCTCGGTGCTGTATGATTTCGGAAAGGACTGATAAATAAACATCAAGAAACACGGTACTGTTATAAAGTTTTCTCTTTTTGGGTTGGTTTATTCTGATTTGTCTCCACTAGAAATGAACGAAACGTGATCACTCTCTGAACTGTCGTCTTCCCGATCACGAATTGTGCAAGTAAGATCTCTAGTTGACTTGCTACATCCTCGTGTTTGTGGTGACTTGCCTTGAAAAGTGTTGTCCTCTTGAGCGAAGGTTTCTTTGCCTTTCCCTTTGAGCTCGCCACAGATTGAAGTAGATCATGGTTCTATGGAGAAGATGTTATGACAAAGGATGACTTTTCCTTCTGAAACAATATGTATGATGGATTTAATAACAGGCTGCAATCTTTCATTGACAATAAGGGATGTCTTGTAAAAGAAATGAGGGGTCTCCTTCGGATATGGCAAGGGGTCCGACTTTTGGAAAATTGTTGTTTGCATTTCACTCGTCCTCTGACCAGTTTCAACTGTATGTGCCACCGAAAAAACAGCACAGTTAGAAAGAATAATACTTCCTAAAGATTAAACTGTACAAAGTCTGTCCACTAACCTCCTAAAACTTTCCCAAATGACAGGTTTTTGCACAGACGTCAAAACTTCTCTCCACACCAAAACAAAGAATGCCTCAATTTTGTGGGTATTAATTGCTGTTTGGTGCGCCATCCTTCGCAACACAACGATTACGTCTTTGTCTTTTCGTTCATATCCATTTCACCAGGCAGAGCCACTTTTCTTGCGAAATAAATGAGGGATCCGATTTAGGGGACGGGTCGGATTATGGTGACTTTCCTCTATATAGTCTAAATAATAGGTATAATACAAGTTTACCATTAATCTACTGAAACTAGGGATATTTAACAACCTTCACTGACTGAGTATACAATCCCGTATACAATATCGCAATACTTGAATTTTTAAAGTCGCCAGTGTATATACGGAATACAAGTTTGAAACTTATTTAAGTATTTAATAGCTTGAACAGTTAAATAATGTTAATTTGAAGCTCCATATACAATTATACTCAGTTTCAACGCTTATTAACAAAATAGTGGAACAAAACCCAAATTCAGTACAAACATGACTTCCTCTGATTTCTGATGTTACTATACCTATAATATTATACTCCACAATAATAATCCTTTATATATAAACTCCTACTTCAATTCGCGAGAAATTATTTGGTAATTTAATGGAATCTAAACGGACGTGACCCAGGTCGCACTTCGGACCACCACACGCGGTCAGTTTTGGAATAAACCATAGATTATCGCAAAATTTAAATCAAATATTCTAAATCGAAGATAACGGTTAAACAAGTTGAAAATATTTAAAGAATAAAATCACATTGTCGCAAGAAAAGCACTGACCTACAAACGTAGTCAAAATGAACACGCGCACAAAAACCGTAATTTCATTGAGTTGACTCTATCTAATTTCGGAGATTAACCAAAGAATTTTTGAGGAAACAATCAGACGACATAAAATTAACAAGAACAAAAGGAAAATAGACTCTAGAAGACAACTACTATTTGTTACCTTACTGTTTCTGCACTACCCACTCAGGTCAAACAAGTCAATACTACCTCCGACTATGAAAGCTCTTTTCAACAGGAACCCAAATTCTCCGAAGTGATACATATGCCGTAGCAAACTTTGAAAATAAAATCCACCAAACAGAAAAAGAATATCGAGACAAAATCATACGTGTTAAACGTAATCGTGAACAAAGACCAAGTAAACGTGCGTAATTTTCCTTTTACCAGTTGCCTACTTCCCGGACTGGAATCCTCGACTGAATTAACGCTCGGCCTCAGTTCAACATGCTACGAAGAAAGGAACACCGTTGTAAATCCAACTGCTGGCTCAAGGAAAATATCGCCAGATCTTGACAATTCTTTTATCTCTCAATCTTTATGTACCTAATACGATAATCTTAATCCGGGATGATTCCATACCGGGATCAAGTATCTGGGGAAACCTACATATCGTCTGTAAGTTCTTAAAATGAGAAGTACGAAACCGATTTCAAATCACGAGTAAACCAGGGATGAATTCAGGGTGTAGCCCGGGGGGAATCTCCCCCCCGAAAAAAATTATTCTTCCCCGGAGAAACTCCCAACATTTCAGTCACAAAATGTAGAAATTACTTCACCCAATTATTTGCTTCTCTTTCCGTGCACGTGCAGACGAAATCCGATCTCTCAATATACATACACCATAAATGACGCGGATCCATTCTATATAAATATTAAACATACAACATCTAAGATAGAATACCAAATAATCAATAAAACCGTATTTCTTAACGCTATGACCCAGTTTGGCAGAACATGAAATTGTCAACTGTTGAAGAAAGGTTTGTATTTTAGTAGGTATTATACTCTCGCCCTATATTATGTGTATATTAGTAAGTATCACTAGCACAGATTGGGATAGGGAAGATCTTTCGATCATTCCATATTATCTCTGGTGTCAGTAGACTTCAGTTCTAGAAAATGTACAATTCTTGCATTATTTGAAATAGAGCGCCTAAACCCCATTTCTCGCATCGGAATTAAAAGACGTAAATGTGTTTGACGATTGTTAAAGTAAACACACCTTTCTTTAACTAAAAATAAGTCAGTTAAAGGGTGGGGTTCAGAGGGATAAGGAAGGAACAGTTATCCCTCCTGGGTTAGATATTTATATAGAATTTATCAATATAATAGTAGTATATAAGTGAAAGATTGCTATTGAAGGTAACGAAGATCCTGCTCATTGCCGTGCCATGGGGGTGGGGCAAGCGGGGCGACGGCCCCGGGCGCCGAAGTAAGGGGCGCAAAATTCGGGAGGGAAAAGGAAAAGAAGGAAAGAAAAAGAGAGGAATGAAACACATGTGCACATGTGGGCATGTGCACATATGTAAAATGAAAGGAAAAAGTAATAAAAAGCGCTCAAAATCAAGGAAGAGCAGGGTTTACTTTTTAAAATTTTCTCACCTTTCGCGGCTGATCTGTCGACCTCACTCATATGTACGGTGCCGTCGTATACTCTCGCCCCAAGCACTGATTTTCCACGACAGGGCACTAATCTACTGGAGATTTCTTAAACTAAATTATTGATGTGTATGCAGTGAAGAAACCAAGGCTAATGTGCTTTATTTAGAATCAGAAGTGTGAGAAAGAATGATATTCCTATGTGTGTTTGTTTTAGGCCGAAAAATATTTGAGTTAATTTAAATCTTTTAAAAACTTCTACATTAGCAACAAACAGTAACTACTGAATATAGGATATAATATCAAAAATAGCTACTGTAAATAGCAGTTAAAGTTTAGTCTAAAATATTTTTGCCAATCTTTATTTAATGTTGTAGATAAAATTGAACGATTATTTAATGCAGACGTTGTTATAATCTCACATTAAATATTTATCAGCAATTAGTCTCAATATTAGGTAAGATGTGCATGTGAATGGAATTGTTAAATATGCTGCTTTCTTGCAAAAATACAAAAAAACAACCCTCTCCCCCGAGGAGTTCACATTCCCCCCGGGTGAAAATGTCTGAATTCAACACTGGAGTAAACCCGCATCGTGAACCTATAAAGGGCCAGTTTGTTGGTGGTGTTTGTGACCCTATGAATGGTGTATTCAGTAGAAGTAAAATTGAATATTACGATGCATCAGGCGTAAGAACTTGAGAACATGTTCCTTATTGCTTGAACTTAACTTGGATAAAGGTTTGATAGTATTACTTTGAATCCAGACGTACCCATTTGGCCAGTGTTGCCAACGAATTGTAAATACAATGTGGCAGATAATTTCTGTACCACTGGATGTATATATACGAAACATGACATAAACATCATTCGTCGGCAACACTGCGGACGTATTCCTCCGCCAAACATCCCGGTTTGTCAGTGATGCCAACCAATTGTAAAACGAGAAGTTGTAAAACAGGTTTCGTACAATGAGGCGTTTCTACACCAAACTTGGCAAAAACGTCACGTGATACTATACCAAAAATATCTTCACTGTGTCCATCTCCCAACCATTCTACGTTGTTAGTGTTGCAAACTAAGTGTAAACATCACAATGTTGCAAATGGCGTAGGCGCCATTGAACGAATAAATAACAAATGTGACAGAAACAGCGTTGGACAATGGAACACATAATGTGAGTCTCCTCGTCTCCCAAGCGCCACAGTTGGGCACTGTTGCCAATCAATGCGAACATTCAAGATTTTCGCATGAAGTCTACAGCATTGGCGGACGTGATTAGACTGTGACCCATACTAGGTTTGGAGTATGTTAGTGTGAACCCACAAGTACCCATGTTGTCAGTGTTTCAACGATTCTAAAATACATTTTATCGAAGGGTTGCCATGTTAAAATGTGTGAGGCCCATATATATCATACTCGTTCATGCTAATTACACAGCATGGTAATGAACTTTCCATGTGTTTCAGCCCTCTTCCCAATGTTGTTTTTAATGAACAAGTTAGTGTTAGAAACAGAAAGACTGGAGGAAGTGACTACACAGGATGAAACTTGTGTCCATACAATGTTCTTCACCGGACTAGCTGCATTTTGACTTCGAAAGATCCTTTGTTGGAAAGCCAAAACACATATCCTTGGCTGACGTGAACGTGAAGTTCGCAGATAGATAGATGTATCCTGGTTTCATGAACGCGTACTGGAAGAGAGGATGGAATCTTTCGGCCTGCAGCTGGTTCCTAGTCACTGCCACGAAAGCAAGTCGGCTCGTCGTGTCTTTGAAGAACCCATGATTACCGATATATTCATGGGCTTTTCGCACCACGTATTTTATCTGCAGTATGACCTGCACATTCAAAGGTTGAATTAAACCTGTTGTTCCAAGAATAGATTTGGTCTCCAAATCAGGCCATTGTCGTACATTGAAGAGCGCTTCATGATTGATGCCTCGTCTTTGATCACTAGTAAATACATTCCCGTTTCGGCCACCAACACTTCCAAATATTCTTCAAAGAGGTCAGAGACATCTAACCGTCGAGTTACCGCGCATGAAGAGTCCTGGACACCAGGGTAGTTTGGCAGTTACAAGAGGTCCGACTTCTTTGGGTGCACTGACAGCCTGGTTTGGAGAAGCTTTTAACTGTTTGGCTGGTATTTTGTTGAGGACTTCATAATTGGTCCAACTAACCTGGCTACAGCACTTACTGGTTGTTGGAATGTGAACATATGTTTCGTCTTATTAATCCATTGTTCTCGGGATTGGTGCCAGAGTGAATGTTGCTGTGCTGAGCTTTCGTTACCACACATCGGTAACATTTTCACAGCTATGGATTGGAGAGTGCTGGTCGTACGATTTATTTTGTAGTCTTACGGAATTGCTGTATTTCCATTGGTTGTTGTTATTGGCCAATAACGTGCTCTGATGTTACCTGTAGAAACTGTTCTCTGATTGACTGTTGGTTCTTTTCGTACTGAGAAGCTGAAGCCAGATGTCAGGTAGATGATATCCTTCAGGTAGATTCCAGCCATTTCGTAGAATTACTACACAGCATCAAGATGAACCCAGAAGAGATACTCGTCAGCTTTGATGTGATTTCTTTCTTCACGAGGGCATCACTAAAAGATTCTATTAAACTCCTGGAATCGCACTTCAATAAGGATATAGTACATCTCTTCAGGCACACTCTAACGTCTACCTACTTCAGTTACCACAGCAATTTCTATGAACAAAGCGATAGAGTGGCAATGGATTCTCCTCTCTCTCCAGTAATAGCAAACTTCTACATGGAGCATTTTGAATACCAAGCACTGGAAGCGGCAACATATAAACCTAAGGTATTTTACAGATATGTAACGATACTTTCGTCATATGGCTCCATGGCAGACATAAACTCGACGAATTGTTACAACATCTGAATTCTATACACCGCAACATTCAGTTCATAATGAAAACAGAAACAAAAGGAAGACTCCCGTTCCTGGACGTACTCGTATACAAGAAAAAAGATGGAAGTTTAGGCTTCTCAATCTACAGGAAACACACGCACACTGATCTCTACCCCCATGGTACCCGTTTTTGTCATCCTGCACAGAAGATGGGGCTGTTAAATACTCTAACACACAGACCCCTTCAAATAGCAGATACAGATAATATAAGCATAGAACTCTCTCACCTGGAAACGGTATTCAAGTTCAACGTATATTCGTCGAAACAGATCAAGACAGCCATAAGAAAATACAGTAACGGAAATTACGCCACAAAAGAGGACAATACGGCAGATAAGGAAGTATTGCACTTATTCCATACGTGGGAAAAAAAACTCCAATCTACTAGCAAGACGTGAAGAAATTCAACATCAAGACGGTACACTGCCCTCCACCGAAGATCAAGAGTTTACTACCACTCCCAAAAGACACCGGATGGGATTAAAGACACCGGACATTTATAGGATCACATGTGAATTTAACGTTACTTACATAAGCGAAATGGGAAGGAATATTGAAGAGAGAATGAAAGAACACCAGCGACACACCAGACTGAAACAACCGGAAAAGTCTGCATACAATACAATCATACGGCTATGTGGGACCAAATTGAAGTTCTAAACACAAGTTCTGTGAAAGGAAAATACATGAAACTCTATTCTTTCATACATGCAAGCTCTCCATCAACAGAGACGAAAGTTATCATCTACCTGACATCTGGCTTCACTTTCTCAGTACGAAAAGAAACAACAACCAATCAGAGAACAGTTTCCACCAGCAACATCAGAGCATGCTATTGGCTAATAACAACAACCAATAAAAACACATCAATTCCTTAAGACTACAATATAAATTGAACGACCAGCACACTCCAACCCATAGCTGTAAAGATGTTACCGCTGTATGGTAACGAAAACTCAGAACAGGAACGTTCACTCTGACAGCAATACCGAGAACATTGGATTAATAGTAGACGCCAGTGAAACTTCAAGATCAAGTGTTTCGTCTTATCTTCAGATCTGATCTGGTAGTACACGTCTTTCAGTCCTCATAGAGTCAAAGTTTGTTGCGTAATACATTATATATTTAAATCCACTCTGATCAATGTTAGTAACTTGCTCCATTGTATACTTCTTAGTCGGCGTATGGTTCGTATATCTCGAACGAAACCATCCGCTTCCACCAACTGATCAACCTGTTTTACACAGTAGCCATTGCTACGAATTTGGTGATTTTCCGTCGCCAGGTTTAATTCCTTCTTGATTCGGAAAATCCATTTTCGAGAAGCCATAAATCCAGCAATTCCAAGATCGGTTGCTCGATTCCGTGCATATATCCCAAGTTTCTCTTCAGTAATCCGGTGATACTTGGGAGGAACACGTTTAGACAAACCCTAAGATTTACAAATTCGCGAATAGTGCTCAACGTGAGGTTCTTCCATCCGGGTTCAATTGCCGCCTCATGTGCTGATATCCTTGGCAATAACTGTAGCTCTTACTCTTCTAGATGCTGATTAAGCCCGTTTGGTTCTTGGTGCACTGTCATAGGCATCAACTTATGCAACGATCTTGGCAGGCTTCCACAATCGCCACGCTGCAGTTTCTTACGAGACAGTGAATGTCTCCTCTTTGTCCACATCGGCGTCTGACTCTTCACCAAGAGCAAGCGGTTTACGTGACAAGATATCTATCGGTTCTTCGTTCTGGTCGACGAAGAGACTGTCTTCCGTCCGGATGGTAACCTCTTCAAATTACGTTTCGCAATCATTTTTTTCATGATGATATGTATCCTCTGTGCAATTGTTTCCTAAATTGCTCTGGGTGTGACTGTCGCATCAGGGACAGGTTGGAGCTCAAGCAGGAATTTCATGACCAACTGACGTTGCCAAGACGAAAGCCCAATGTACGTTGGAAATGCGCGCTTTCAGAATTAGCAGGAATTCTTGAAAATCATGTAGAACAGCAACACGAGTTTCACCCTATCTAACTGCCTATGAAACGAAAATGTCAAACACAAGGCGCTTAAGTACCTTTACGTCTGACAAAAGTTTGTAATGCGCATGGTCAAGGACACCTCAAATTGTGAAAGCACTTGGATTCAATAATAATCGTCTGCTGCATGGAAGGCGCCTGGAGGAAATCATTTTCATAATTGTTTATTTGTTCTACTATCTATTGACCCACCTTGCTGATTACCTACACTCACAATTTTCTGCTGATTGTATGGTGGAATATGTTGTCAACACTGTTGGGCCCTGGATCCGTATGGTCCAATCCTAGCATGTGCCATATTACATAATTTGGTATGATGAACAAACTCTAAAGACAAATCGTGGTTTCTCCACAATTACTTTTTATATGGCACAATGGAGCTCCTATGACCAGAAGCATGCATGATTCATCCAACTCTTTCTTTCTATATGAGCTTCTAACTTGTGCTGCTCGTTGTTGCGTGGTAAACAGTCATGTCCCAAGATATATATATATATATATATATATATATATATATATTCAACCACATGTTCATATCATTAGACAATATAAAAATATCACCAAGCTACTATTTGAAGAATTTCTATTTTGAATACGTTAGCAATACTGACAGACAGGGGTGATTGGGGAATTGCAACAACAACAGTATGTTTGCTGTTGTGTCGAATGATGTTAATGCCAAATTTTGTCTCTATGCATGCAGTGGTCACGCAACCTTTATAGAAAATGTATTTTAGAATGTTTAGGAACACTGACAAACGGGTACTTGTGGGTTCACACTAACATACTACAAACCTAGTATGGATCATAGTCTAATTATGTCCACCAATGCTGTAGACTTCATACGAAAATCTTGAATGTTCGCATTCGTTGATAACACTGTCAAACTGTGGTGCTTGGGAGACGAGGAAACTCACACTGTGTTTTCCATTGTTCAATGCTGCTTCTATCATGTTTGTTATATATTCATTCAATGGCGCTCAATATTGTGATGTTTACACTTAGTTTGCAACACTGACAACTTAAAATGGTTGGTAGACGGTCACACTCAACGTCTTTTTGCTACTGTAACATGTGATGTTTCTGCCAAGCTAGGGGTATAAACATACTCATTCAACGGAACCTGTTTTACAACTTCTTGTTTTTACAATTAGATGGCAACACTGACAAATCGGAGTCCATGGGAGAGGGATACGTCCGCAGTATACTTTCTGTAGTGGAGAATGATGTTTATGTCACGTTTCATAAATATACATCAAGTGGTACAGAAATCATCTACCACGTTGCATTTACAATTCTTTGCCAACACTGACCAAATGGGTATGTTTGGGTTCAAAGTGACGTTATCAGACCTCTGAACGAGTCATGTTCTAGCAAAATGAACATGAAATATTTAAGTTTTACGTCCCACGCTAATTCCAGCAAGACTAAAGGAGACAGTGATGATGAGAAATGAATGAAATGGTTGAATGAAGAAAGTGGGAGGAAACGGGAGAACCCCGAGAAAAGCCACACACACGGTGTTTGTCCACCACAAAGTTCACTTTCCGGGGGCTGGAATCGAACCCGGGACCCGAAGCACCAAGGAAGAACTCCGAGAAAACCCACGAGCGCGGTGTTTGTCCACCACAAACACCACACAGCGCGAGTTGGAATCGAACCAGCGACCGTTGGAGGTGAACGCTCCACCACTGAGCCACCGCGCCCCCCACATTCTAGCAATGAGTCAAAGAAGAACATGATGGTCTCATGCACTTACCCGTGATGCATCGTAATATTCAATTTTACCTCTCTTGAATATACCATACATAGAGTTACAAACATCAACAAACTGGCCCCTTACAGGGTCAGATTACGGATTTACCGGTGATTTGAAAAAGGTTTCGTACTTTTCATTTTAAGAGATTTCAGATGATATATAGGTTTCCCCAGATAGTTGATCCCGATATGGAATCGTCCCTAGTAATTTAATTGTCAACGTATTATTCAAAATAATGCTCTTAAATTAAATCTTAATACTTGGCATATGTTGTTTTTAAGGACAAGATAATTATTTGGTAACATACCACTCTCATTCTTCTCAATTTTTTTAACGATGTTTCTTATCTTTCTCTCCTTTCAATTAGCTTTTCTTCCTGATATTTGAGCAGCAAGTAGACTGTTACACAGTGGCGTATTTAAGGGGAGCTTCCGGGCTTAAGCCCCCTGAGACATTATTTACTATTTTAAAGTAATTGAAATATGTTGCAGAATTTTCACATTTCCAGGAATAAAGTTAGCAAAGCCTCTCCCGAAACAAAGTCATAAATACGCCACGGCTGGTAAATGACATATTAAACATTTAGTTCTGAGTTTCAGCAAAAAAGTTAGTGTATAACTATGGTTATACTGTAAATTTTCGCCTTTATTATAAAGCTTTTCTGTCTCGCCTTTTATTGCAAGGTTCCACAGGGTATGCCAATCTTTTAGACTGATAATCTTGAAATCCTCGATATTATATATATTGAAAATTAAGCATTGTCTGTACACGAATAACAATTGTCTTGTTTCAGGAAGGTGAAAATGTTTGAGAAAGAATTGTTATTTGCACTTGTAATCGTTTCTGTGGAGACTTTATCTACAAGCAGCAAAGAACTCGTGTGAATTTGAAGATCTGTTACATTCAGTACTTAGAAATAATTTTCAAGACAATAAATGCATAGTGATAGCCGACTCTGTAAATACATATGATGATATCAAAATTGTTCACCCAGATATACCTGTATCTTATGTAGAACTTTATCGAGAGTCACATCAACTTGCAGAATATATATTTTTGAAAGCTATGAATCAAGGATGCGTTACATTTATTCTTGGAAGCAAAAATATATCGGAAACATTTTTACTAATTTATAATGCTACGAAACAGACATATTTTAGAAGAAATAGGAAGTTCGTCGTTCTTTCACGAAACAAACTAGATCCCGGCTTATCAATATTTCAAAAATCATTCATGAAGTTATTTCTTCATACTTATATTGTCATGTCTTCTATAAAAGTTAATGAGCCCCAAGAATGTTATTTTGATGTTCTTACTAACGCTCTTGGTGACAATATGGAAACAAAAGTCCTGAAAAACATTTCAGTCACAACTAAAGATAAGATTGAACTTGGAATGTATCTCAATCGAGATAAATTAATGAATCTGGGAGGTATATAATTGAATCTTATCATCGTACAGCCCTTTCACGAATGTGCTCGCCAATGGGTCCTACGAAGAAGCAGACTACAGAATGGCAAGTGAATTTGCCAAAAAGTACAATTTTACTTGGAATGTGCATGTCGAACCCCTGATATTTGGTACTCCGGAAGATAATACTACTTCTATGACATTTTTTTTTTTTTTTTTGGAAAAATTCCCGGTCTTTATATGAATAAATTAGTAAACGACCATTTTGATATTAGTAATCCGTACTCCCAAACCCAATTAACATTTTTAACCCCGAAACCTAAGCGTGTTGAAATTTTATGGCAAATGTTCGCACCTTTCCATTTATGTTTATGGTTAGGCATATTAATATTTGTACTTTGCACTTCATTGCTTTTCTATTTCTGTGCCACTTATTATGACTGCCTCATGAAAGTGCCGAAACATAAATATAGCAATTATTCGTATGCCTTATTGCAATCTATCCGAATAATTCTAGGATCAGGGGTGCCGGATGGAAATCGGGATATAATAAAGCATCTGATAGTATGGACAAGTTTTGTGACTATTCTTCTTATTACAGCATATACATGCAATTTAGTAACGTTTTTGACATGCCCATCCTACGAGAGTCCCATTAATACGGTAAAACAATTTGTAGAATCCAATTTCAAATGGGGAACAACTGATGTAACGTTTATCGGTTTGTTTGCAGAGTATTCTGATCCTGATATTCAGGAGATCAACGAGCGATATACGTTATTTAACAAACTTACGAATTTGAACAAATTGGCCAAAGGACGTAAGATATGTGTCTCTGCAGAACGAACCTTATCAGGAAAGATTGTGGGTTTAAATTTCTTGGAATCTGATACATTAAAGGAACTACAGCTGATGAAGGAGAGTGTTATGAAAACTTACCTAGTTTATGGGTTCAAGAAAGGATCACCACTTGTACAAAAGTACAATCAATTCATTCGCATAATTCGTGATTCAGGAATTATTACTCACTGGGAAGATGAGATTGAGAATTACTTTAGAAGAAAGGAATTCAGGTTTCCATTATCATATGTTGAAGTCGAAGAATCCCTGCGTCCCCTAAGAATGTCAGATGTAGATGGCGCTTTCGTAATTCTTGTGATAGGTTTTGCAATTTCAGGTACTGCTTTGCTGTACAAATTTCTGATATTTAGTAAAGGAACAAAATTGTTCAAATTTAATAATAATTGAATTTTGTTGCTCAGAGTTACAGAAGAGACAGTAAATAAATGTAGTTTATATGAATATGAAACATGAAAGTGCTGCCCCTTTTAAAGTAAACATCTATAACTAACATCTGAAAATGATACCTATACGAGGCGTGCCATAAAACTACTACTTTTTTTAAAAAAAAATACTAAAACAATTTTGTTGAAACGAAATATATTTTTTACATGAAAGAGAACACTTTAAACTATTTTTCGCCATAGTTTCCACAAATGTTCAAACAATTATCATAGCGGGTGACAAATTTGTGCAACAATTCCTCAAAGAAACATCCATCCACTGAAGAAACGAGCTACGTCTTTTGCTTCGTCGTAACTTTCAAAGGGCTTACCACCGAGCTCGCACTTCAGGTGTAGAAACAAGTGAAAATCAGACGGCGCCAAGTCGGGGCTGTTGGTTAAACTGCTCCCAACCAAACTGTCTGATTAATGTTTGTGTGGTACCAGCAGTATGAGAACGAGTATTGTCATGGAGTAACACAAATCCATTACTGAGCATTCATTTCCCTTTGTTTTGCAATGCACGTCAAAGTTTTCTCAGTCTCACAGTATCGTTTCGCATTGATGGTTTCATTTCTGGGCATGAAGTCAACCAGCAAAACCCGTTTCCTGTCCCAAAACAATGTGCACATGAATTTTTGTGCTGATATTGTCGTTTTGAACTTTTACTTTATGGGAGATCCTGTGTTCCGCCACTCCATTGAATGTTGTTTCGGTTCTGGGATGACATTGAGAACCCACGCTTCGTCACCAGTTACGATTTGGTCTAAAAAGTCCTCCTCTTCCTCGCTGTAACGGGTAAGGAATGTGAAAGCACTGCCAAATCGTTTGGTTTTGTGAACGTCTATGAGCATTTGCGGAACCCAGTGGGGATAAATTGAGTGGTCGGTAACGATCTCATGCAAAACAGTTCTCAAAACGTGTGGAAACTCATGAGAAAGCATTCTCATTTTGCACCGTCTATTCTCACAAAGTTCCTCATCCACTTTCCTCACGAACTCATCAGTCACAACAGAAGAACGTCCACTTCGTCGGTCGTCTGGACATTTGTCTGAGCTTCATTGAACCGCCTGACCCCTTTCGCGCCATTCCATCACTCATTGCAATTTCACCGTAAGTCTCCACAATTTGAAGAAGATGCGTTCAAACACCGAACCAACATAACGAATCTCACAGTCGGCTGGTTCAGCAATTGTTTTAAGCGTTGTAAACGATCACAGGACACAAAACACTTTCGACAACTCTACAACACTGGTGTCAGTGAAGAGGTAATGAACCAGTGAAACTAGCGTGGAGTCGACACTAACGCTGCGGTGGCGTTCAAACGAAATGATGCGTAGTTGCCGGAAATGTTTCATTGAGGAAGCGTTGGACAAGTTGATCACCCGCTATGACAAGTGTTTGAACATTGGTGGAGACTATGTCAAAAAATAGCTTAAGGTCTTTCACCTAAAATATATTTGGCTTGAACAAAGTTCTTTTAATGTTTTTTTTTTTCGAAACAGTACTTACGTTCTGGACATGTTTCATAATAATTGACTGGCTTCAACGAACTGAACTGAAAAATTATTGACATCCAACTTCAGTTTTTGAGTAAGTAGAAGAAAAGTAATATTTCTGCAAACTTAAAAATTGATTTTGTATAATAACCATAGAGGGCCGGACTTAAGCCGATTGACATCAAGTGACCTTTGTGGTGGGCAAGCACCGTGTGTGAGAATTTTTTGGGGGGGATATCCCGTTTCCTCCCACTTTTTTCATTCCACAAATTCGTTCATTTCTCATCATCACCATCTCCTTTATCCTAGCGGGGTATAAAAATTAAAGATTTCATTTCAGTCTTCTAAGCCGATTAGACCGACTGTTCCCAGTTGAGACCAATGTCTAAGAGGACGCACGCAACAATGTAATATAATCTCGAATTGACAAGTACGGAAAACATATTTCAAGTTTACTGGGAACCTAGACCAAATCAAAACTGTTTCTAGTTGGGCCCAGCACCCACTAAGATCCTCTTAATAGTTTATAATCACAACATTAAGATAAAGATGATAATCAAGCTCACTAACCCATATATGCCCAGAACTATTTTTTGTTTGCAATTTTGTTCATATGTTTAGTGAATATTTCAAATATGGCGTATATAAAAGAAATATGCTTTTCATTTGTTCCAAAACATTTATTTTACCGGATTTTCGGGATCGATCGTTAACGACCCAGCGAGCATGTAGTTTGTAAGTACTTTATTCGTACACAGTTCCGAGTTTTAGAATATTTATCCATAAAGCATACAACACAATTCTCTAAATAATTATAAAATATTGTATATAGAGGATGGTAAGAAATTATTTGAACAAACTTCGAAAGCTGATTCCCGGCTCCGAACTCAGCAAAAAGGGCCTGTGGAACTTTCGTCACTGAGGGATATTTTCGGCGATATAAGGTGCCGAAAGCGTGGGAATATGAATTTCAGAGGGCTGTAATTCAAAAACAACGCAACGTAGAAAGTGCGGTTTAGAACATGACGCTTGAAGTCATAGTTGCTCGATTGAAAAAGGTATGTTTCAAACGGCTTAAGTTTAGAATTGCCCCTCCAGTTTCCAACCAACAAAAATACAGTTAAAACCTTAAAAATTGTTAGGTTAGGCTAGATTAAGTTAGTTTAAGTTAGGTTTGGTTAGTTTAGGTTCGGTTACGTTACCTAGTAAGACTTTAGTTAGATTAGAACAGTGACTGGAACATATAAGCTTCAATTATCAATTAAATTCAATAATCCATGGTTCTCACAAACATTTAATAGATTTTACTATTATTATTATATAATTCTGTAAAATTCAATACGGGAGTATCATATTCAACGCACCGATTTTCCATCCTATACGACTACCATGCTGTTCAGTCACCGAAACCTTCCGCGTCTTGCAAATACTAACCACTTCTACACATCTTTTCTCGTATTAAACATAATTTTAACGCCAAACTTTCACACCTAATCATCACATAAGAATTCCAAATGATTTCTTACTCCATTTCTCCTGTAAATGTTAGTAATTTTTATAAAAAACGGAGAGGCAACTCTAAACTTAACCCTTTCAAACCTCTGTAAGATATGTCCGAAGGATTTCTCAAAGGAACATAGGAATTACTTGCCAGGTTATAATGAACCATATACACAGGAAGTTATACACTATGGCTCATAATATACCTTTAGCTCTATCTTGTATACAATATGGCTCATAATATACCTATAGAACTATCTTCTCTTTCTAATAACACTATGCAAAGTTTCGGAAAAGAAAGCGCGTAAGGTTATATTATCTTTTGTGGAGAAAATGGGTGAGTAAAATTTGCTATTACAGGTTCCGGGTAGAAAAATAATTCTATAAGAAACTAGATGTAGTGTCATGGTGTCAGATGCAAATAACTACAAAGGCAAGTAAAAAAGACATCAGGAAATGTAAGTCAAGCATAAAATGAGCAATGGTTCTTAACCATATTAAACTACCTCAAATCGAAAAAGCGGGTTGTTAACGACCCAGTGGGCATAAGCTTTTCATTATGACACCTGCAGTAGTATTCAAGAAAATGGACAGACACGGACTTAATGATGTTGAAATGTATGTCTTTGGTTGTAAATAATAATTAATATTGTTTCTGTTGGTTCAGATTGTTTATCTACTTATGTAGTTTATGTGTAAAACCATGTACTGTTAACAAGTAGATAGCGTCTATTGTGTTTGAATTATTCTAATGATGACGTACATTCTATTGTAAATAAATAGTATTTACAGCTAAAATACATCTAATTTATTTGTCAACACTTGGTAAACGACCTGCGTTACGCACTATATACTTGATATTCAATCACATAATAATAGATAGAAGAATTTATGTTACAGCTAAGTAGAAACTGTATTCCTATCACTAAATAATACATTATTTTTCATATGTATATCGAATAATTATGTAGTGAAGAATTTTACTTTTAATATTTTAATCTTATTTTCGAAACAAAGTGTATAAAACAAAGCATTCGGTCTACAGAATTCATTATCAGATGTATGAAGATATTGGACAAAAAACGTTTGAGTGATATTATGGAAGAATTGAAATACTGAAAGTAATTCTAAGAAAGTGATAATAAATCTCTAATTATGATGCAAATGTGGTTTAAAAATCCGCAGTTAATGTCTACGGGATCTATCCAAAACATTAATTTTTGGAGAACTGGTGTTTCTCTTCTAGAAACATCTACAAGAAGGTCAGTAGTAACATGAATGTCAATAGAGAGGCACGTTGGTTCAGTGGTAGAACGTTCACCTCTGGTGCGTGGGGTCCCTTGTTCGATTCCAGCTTGCGTCAAGTGGGCTTTGTGGTGGACAAACACCATGGTCTTGGGTTCTCAGGGATTTCTTCCACTTCCTCCCACTTTCTTCATTCCATCATATCATTAATTTCCTCATCATCACCGTCTCCTTTAGCCTAGCCGGCTTAAGCGTAGAACGTAAAATTCAAAGATTTCATTTCATTTATAACAATCTCAATAACCATAGTCCTTCATATTATGACTATATCTAAGGCGTAAGTACGTTAGTACTATTGAATATGTAAATAGTTCCAATGAAAATGTTACGACATCAAACAAACGAACAATCTACAATTGAGTCGTTATGCCTTATCTAATAATTATAGACAAAATAAGAAACATGTGACTCAACAGAATGTAGTTCAATCATTTTGAGCATCAGATTCTTTTAACATTTAACAACAGTATTTTACCTCTACCTTCCTTTTGATAAACAGTTTTTCATATAGATAACTTGTTTTCAAACTGATATGAACACAAATATCGGAAACAATCTTAGGCAACATATCACTTCTATCCTGTGTTAAACATGAACTAATGTGCCCTCTTTGAAAAGCGAGATATGTTCGAGATTCATACTTCATCGAGATTCATCCTGACATCTCACTAAAACTTTTCATCCATTTCTATGTTTAACGCAATACATTACAAAACATTTTAAACAAGTGGTTCACTAACAATTAAAAAAAAAAAAAACATTTAATTCTTGGTGATAAAGTTGACTGAGACCGAGGTGTGCAACTGAAGATATAAATTGTTAGTTTAATTTATGATAGAAAGAAAGAGAATTTATTACACTGTAATTTTTAGTAGTTTTGTATGTCTTGTTGATTCAATATTTAGAAACTTTTGATGGACGATGTGTAACTTATTTAGTTTACCACTTTTACATTCATTTGAGCATGGTATGACAGGATTTCAGCTCTAGTTTTATGAAATAGTCATTTACAGAAGTATCAATATGTTTTCCAATATAATTAGAATGTGACATTTATTTAACCTTAATGTGATCAATCGGATATGGACTTTTGGGTTTCGTTAAAAAAAAAAGGATGAATTTCGAAAAACCGTATTTATTAAGGCTTAAGAAGAACTTAAAATGTATTACTACACAAAAGTAGGTGAATACTCCAATGAGGTTCGGAGGTACCATGGGGTACCTAAATTTTGCATTTTAAAATGTTTTAAAATATATATATATAATGTTGCAAATAACGCTACTGATATCTGTTTACCGAAAACCGCCACTCGATATGCCTTATAGTTACAAAAATATAGCGAAATAAAGAGCGACACCATAGAGGCATGGGGTTTCCGTACTAGATGGTACAATTTCGAAATATTAATTCCTGATATTTTTAAACTTTACTATGTAGTTTATTGAATATTATGTAAGAAGAAGAATATTTGGAAGATTTGGAAACGTGTTTTAAATAAATTAAGAATCATGAATACTTTATTAACAACTAGCATCAATTACCAGCTTCGCTGGGTTAAACTAAGGAAAAATACTAATAGTTTCCGTTAGTCAGTCATCTTTTACTATTACTCTTTGATAGCGGTCATTTTCGTTAATTTTTGTATATTCCCTCCCTTCGCCCTGTTACGGAGTACGACATCGGAAGTGTCATTGTTCATCTCAGCGGCCCCAAAAACTATGAATTCCACACTGATATCGGTCATATCGATCATTTTTATATATCTTCCCCTACCATCACAAAAGTTGCGGGGCTGAATTTGATTTAAACGGCATCAGAAGTGTCACTGTTCATCTCAGCTACCCCGAAAACCATGGATTCGACACTAATATTGGTCATTTTTGATCTTTTCAAATGTCTCTTCCCTCTCCCCACCTTTAAGTTACACCGTCAAAATGATACGACTAAAACCATTCCAGATTTAAACTTCATTTAAGTTGTAAATTTGATCGAGATCCATCCGGTGGTTCAAGAGTGAAATTTTATTTATTTTTATATATCCCCCTATCTCCCTCCCCTAAGTTCTACCGTAAAATTGAAATGAAAAAAAAAAACATCTGAAGCCTAAACCTCATCAATGTTAAAACTTTGATCGAGATTTATCGTTTGGCTCAAGAGTTATAAAGTTTTATATGTATTTTTAACTCCTCCCTCCCCCACCCCTAAGCTCTATCTTCAAAGTGAATACCACCGTAGTCCCGAACCTCATCCATATTGAAAATTTGATCGAGATCGTGATCGCTATTTTAAGTGAACGAAGAATCCCTCGAATATTGGATTATCATTCAAAAATTCGTCAGCTTCAAAATCCGTTGAAGGGGACATCGAGTGCTTCTAAGCTTGCTGATTGTCAGAAGATGGCTAATACTACTTTGTTTGATATTGCAGTGGGCAAGTGTGTTAATCCACTTGTTCATTGCAATTGTGGAGAAAAGAATTCGGTTCCTTCCTCGAAAATGCCCTTCTTGACTGACCAGTGCAGTCAAACAAACATGTTTATTGGAAGTTTAGATACAAGAGAAGCTAAACGTCGACAAACCTACATTCGTCGTAACGAAAAGAGGTCTAAATCAAAGGAAAATCATAATTGGTGATTCCTGAAGTTTTACTGCTGATTTATTCCAAAATGAAACTGAAACTGAGACGAAGAAAATCTCGGACTCAGGAAAGGAGTGCCACTCCTCTAAAAACAAAAAACGTTCACAAAACCGTTCCAGCAAATGAAACTGAAACTTCCTAACTTCGCTAGTGCGGTTTACAGGATCCAAATTTCTAAATGAAAAGGAGCTCTTCTAGCTTCATCTCTTTTGGAAGATGTAGACCTTGTTTCTGCTTATTGTAAGGATAAAGTGATTTACTCAAAGCTCTTAGAGAAAGAGAGAAAATGGTGAAAGATTTGCAGAGTAAGCTACATCATCACTTGAGTCAAGTAAACTGAAAGGATTATATTTTGACGGAAGACTTGATGAAAGTGATGAATGAGAAAGAGGACAAAAAATCTTGTCGGGTTTTTGCGATTGGGAGCACATTGTTCTTATGCAGAAGCCAGGGTCCATCGGTCTTGTAACACCTACATTCGGAAAAGGAAACGGAATTGCTGAAGCCATTCGAAATTTTCTTTCAGAAAATCATTCCAATATGCAGGCACTCGTCGTATTAGATTGCGATGGAATGTCCATTAATACGGGACGGATAAATGATGTTATAGCTCAACTGGAATACTAGCTAGAAAAGCCTCTTCAAAAATTTGTTTGTCTTTTGAACACAAATGAACTTTCCTTGCGGCATATCATTGAAGAAATTGATGAAACAAGTGCTGAGCCTACTACGATCGCATGAACAAATCGAGTGGCGCTACAAAACTGCGAGAACGTGCCGATGCAACGTTTCAGCCTGTGCGAGTATCTTGGACTGCCGACTTAACAGAGGAGAACCTAACCTCCGACCTATTTTCTCTGCATCTGTAAAGCCGTTTCAACCGGCGATTGCGACACTGGACTGGCTGGGAGGCATCCTAGGAAGTTATATCATGCTAGGTTTCTGACAACTACTGATATCTAGGTAGAATATTACGTCTGTACATTGCAACGGAGAATTCGTCTGAAACGTTGCAACCATCCGTCCAGTACATTATGAACGTGTACTCTACTCTTCGATTTTTCATCAAAAAGAAATCATAAAGCGTTGAAGGTGGCCGACGCTTGTGGTTCCTTTGATCTGCTTACCGCTGCATGAACGACAAATACAGAAAAATAATCGATTCTGTGTTGAAGAGGAACGTCTGCTTTGCCCACCCGGAAAACCTTCTTCTGACAATGATTTCTGATAACGATCCAAATGTGAGGATACTTGGTTGGAGGAGAGTTCTAAAAGCACGATCTATAAGTTCTTCATATCCTAATGTTACCCGAGAATTCATAGTTTCGGGAATTGTTGTCGATGCAAGCTACTATGTCGATATGATTAAGTCTAAGTGCCAATTGTCTGAACCACCATTGATACGACATTCAAGTGTGAAAGAAAATGAAATCTTTGAGTTCTACGTTCCAAAGTTATGCCGGTTAGGCTAAAGAAGACGGTGATGATGAGTAATGAATGAAATGGGAGAATGAAGAAAGTGAGAGGAAACGGGAGAACCTCGAGGAAACCCATGCACACGGTTTTTGTCCACCAGAAAGTTCACTTGGTGGGGGCTGGGATCGAACCTGACACCCCAAGCACCAAGTTTGAAAGAAGTAAAAGATAACATTAACTCAACATCTTATCCGGGAGAAGATATCACTTTTTCCCTTGTTCATACACAAGTAGTTGAAAGAGATCTCAAAATTGTGATGGAGGCAGCAGTGTTAGTATGTGACAAAGAAGAGCACCATATATTTATTTTGTCAACCCTTAGATCTTGTAACCACATTCCCGAATTTTAACTAAGGCAGAGTACAAAACAACTCCATAGAAACATGACAACTGAGTGAACATTGCATAGTAAACAAATACACTATGTAATCAAAAGAATCCGGACACCCCCAAAACATACGTTTTTCATATTAGGTGCATCGTGCTGCCACCTACTGCCATGCACTAATTATCAGCGACCTCAGTAGTCATCAAACATCGTGGGAAAGCAGAATGGGGCGGAACTCACGGACTCCGAACGTGGTCAGGTGATTCGGTGTCACTTGTGTCAGAAGTTTGTACGGGAGATTTCCACACTCCGAACCATCCCTAGGTTCACTGTATCTGATGTGATAGTGAAGTGGAAACGTGAAGGTACACGTACAGCACAAAAGCATACAGGCTGACCTCGTCTGTTGACTGACAAGAAACCGCTGACAGTTGAAAAGAGTCGTAAAGTGTAACAGGCAGACATCTATGCAGACCATCACACAGGAATTCCAAACTGCATATCCACTGCAAGTACTATGACAGTTAGGTGTAAGGTGAGAAAACTTGGATTTCATGGTAGAGAGGCTGCTCATAAGCCACACATCACGCATGTAAATGCCATACGACGCCTCGCTTGGTGTAAGAAGCGCAAACATTGGACGATTGAACAGTGGAAAAACGTGTGGAGTGACGAATCAATGTGGCGATCCGATGCCAGAGTGTGGGTATGGCGAATGCCCGGTGAACGTCACCTGTCAGCTTGTGTAGTGCCAACAGTAAAATTCAGATCTGGTGGTGTTATGGTGTGATCGTGTTTTTCTTGGAGGGGGTTTGCACCCCTTGTTGCTTTGCGTGGCACTCTCACAGCGCAGGCCTACATTGATGTTTTAAGCCCTTCTTGCCTTCCACTGTTGAAGATCAATTCGGGGATGACGATTGCATCTTTCAACACGATCGAGCTCACCTGTTCGTACTGCACCGCCTGTGGTGGAGTATGGGACGACCATAACATCCTTGTAATGGACTGGCCTGCACAGAATCCTGACTTGAATTCTTATAGAACACCTTTGAGATGTCTTAGAACGCCGACTTCGTGCCAGGCCTCACCAACCTATATCGATACCTCTCCTCAGTTCAGCACTCCGTGAAGAATGGACTGCCATTCCCCAACAAACCTTTGAGCACCTGATTGAAAGTATACCTGCGAGAGTGGAAGCTGTCATCAAGGCTAAGGGTGGGCCAACACCATACTGAATTCCAGCAGTACCGATGCAGGGCGCCACGAACTTGTAAGTCATTTTCAGCCAGGTGTCCGGATACTTTTGATCACATAGTGTATGTGCAATTATGCAAGGGTAGATGGGAGGCCGGAACTCGACCTCCAGCCATTTCCTCGTGGTTATTTCAAAGTTATCCTTCGTTTCTGCAAATGAAAGGAAAGCTGCATAGGAAGCATTATAATCAGTACGAGTTATCCAAATGAATGTATTTTCATCGGAACAAGAAACGTAAGAAAGAAATGTATACTCATTTTGATATTGTAAGCAAATCTAGGTAAAACCTTCGAGCTCAGGTATTCATATAGAGATCCTACAATGTTCAATAATATTATTGTAGCATTGTTTATGTCATTTAGATATGGCCTACATGCAAAATACCATCACCAGAGAAAACTTCCATTTTTGAAAATTTTAACCAAAAGTACTATTTTAATTTTTTTTTAATTTTAGGTCCGCTTCGGCACCTCAAGACTTCCAGCGATAAAGTTCAAATTTTGCACATGTCTTATTACGCCATTTTCGCCAAAAATTAGCACTAGCCATAGGCAAATTTCCAAAAAAGTGTTTTCTCGAACTACCCTATTCTGTATATATCCACGAATGTCCCCTGATCTACTTTGTTGTAACTTTTATTTTTGAGTCGATTTAAAGGGCGAAGTAAAAAATAAGGTTTGTTAGAAAATTCCCAGAAAGTGTACGAAATGAAGGATTTTATACAAGAAGCACTAATAAACATTCATGCTGACCATAATTAGTGCCAAAGTGTTTCGGAAAGGAATCTTGTATGATGTGAATTTAGTGGAGAAGATTTCGAGATCTTAATGCATTAAACCAGGATTAACATCGTGAAGGTATTGTTGAGACACACACTTAAGGTTAGTATATCCGTAATTTAGAATTATCCTTTTACCACTAACTGTATATCTACTTTAATTTTATATACATATTTTCAGGCAAGTTTGTACATAAATCAATAGTATCATGATGAAAAAATGAACGGTTTTCTACCATTCTCTCCAAGGTATCGCTCAATGACATGGGGAAAATGAAATATATTTAGTCTTCAGTTTACGTTAAAAATATTAATAGTTAACCGGTAACAATATTGTCGTCAATCTCACATATCAGTAAAAACAACTTATTAGATTAATATTATAAGCTAGTTACTTCAAGGTATGTAATGTGCAAATTTGATTACATATACTCTATTATTAAGATTTTTATAACACTTTTCCCGGGGTCTCTTACGAGCGGGATACCCTGTAGTTAATACTGAACAGACTATGGCTCTCTGACAGCTGGTGTAGTCTAGCGGTTTGAGACGAGGCGGTTAAGTGTAAGATGAAACCCAAAGGGTACCTCTGAAGAGCATGGGCATTTGTGACTATCCTGGATATTTCGTGTCGAGGACGGTAGAAACTCGATAGTGCAAGAAAGAGAAAAAGGTGTAAAAGTAGCACTCTTCTCAACATTTAATTCATTCCTAAGCCATGTAGGTTTGTGCAAGAGATCACCTTCGTTATCCCAAGGTTCTTCCGAAAAAACAATCATTCACTTTCATTAATCGCCCTTATTCCTTATTCAACAGGGCATAGTTGTGGAACGTAAAAATATTCATTTCTTTTATTTTTATATCAATATTATACTTATTATATTATATTATACTTATACTGAAATAGTCAATTTGTTGTCGACTTTGAATCAGGAAAAATAAATTAATAGCACTAGTCAACAAATTTTAACTTTTTTTTCTGCCACATGAGAGAAAAAACCTGATCGTAAAGGAACTTTGGCCGCTGAATTCGAATCTGCAATCCGTTTTTCTCTATCACGCACAGTTTTCCCGTAACAGAGGGATTTTCGGGAAATTTCCCTCAAAATTTCCCTTTTTCTTCATTTTTGTACCTCTAGCTCGGGTACCCTTAGGCATATAAACATACAAATTATATTCTAGGTTAGCTTGATTTATACTTAGTAAACCCTGTAAGTTTCATCTGAGTCGCATCATTCTTCATTGAGAAATAAATATATTTCGATAAATATATGCTATGTATACTGTCCATTTTACCATATACAATAGGTGCAGAAAAATCACATGTAACTTTTACGGGAATTACAATATAAGCAAGGTTTATACTTCATTGGATTTGTAATGAGACATAATTTACAATGATGTACACACCATGTCCGCCATTTTTATAAGAGGGAAATTCTAGAGGGATTTTTCGGGAAATTCCCTAAAAAAGTAGATTTTTTGTCTCATGTCACTGTTCATATAGTGATACAGAAGCGGGAATTGCGCCAGAATATAGATTTATATCAATTCAATAAATCAATAGCTCACTAGTAAACAAGGTTTTTGCCACATGAAAGAAAACATCTGATCCTAAAGGAACTTTCGTCGCTAAATTCGAAAGTGCAATCCGTTTTTCTCCATCACCCACAGTTTTTTGCGTGACAAGGGGAGGGGCTGAGAAATTCCCTCAAAATATACCTTTTTTCCAAATTATCGTACCACTGTGCCTTGAAATATAAGTACAAAAATGACACCATATAAAACTTTGATTTATACTTAAGAAACCTCGCAAGTTTCAGAACAATCGCATTATTATTTCTACAGAAATAAATATAGCTGCATGTATGTTGTTTGTACTACTTATTTTAAGACGTGATGTTGCGTTCCTTGCACCGAAAGAAAAAAAAAAACAATTTCATTTACCCATACAGGCACAAATACGAAAAATGAGAGTATACGACATGGAGTAAGAGGTCTGTGGTTTTCTACCACCTGGCATGTGATTGCATTGATACAGCTGTACAACAACAAGTGTTTAGCTGATGCAATAAAGCTGCGCAAAATCGGACTTTACTGATAAATTGTCAGGTCCATGGCAAATAGATAAGGAAGTGTTGTATAACTGTATGCATATTGTAGGTTTAGTTTTAATTTGGATTTACCTGTGACAAGTGGTCGTATGTGCGTGTGTGTGTTTGTTTTCTTTCTCCGCTATGAAGAGATAGCGGCGTGCGTGTATAAACTCACCGAACACTTTCTGTTACATGTGTGGAAAATATACTGTGAAAAGTCAGTGCTGTGCATTAACAGAATGTTAAAACAAGCTTATTATAGCTATTTTTGGTGTCATGTGGGTGATCAAGACAAAGTGTGGGCTCCCCATGTGTGCTGTGTAACATGCTATTCTACTCTTATTAAGTGAAAAGTGGTGATAAAACTCGAGCTATGCCTTTTGCGGTGCCAATGGTCTGGCGAGAACCAACCAGTCATGCTGAAGACTGTTATTTCTGTCTAACAAAAATTTGGGGTCATTCTAAACGAACAAAATCTAATATTGAGTACCCAAATGTTCCATCCGCTCTAAAACCCATACCACATGGACCTGAACTCCCAATCCCTGATCCATACGCACAGTCAGAAGAATCTTCTCCAGCAGAAGAGCAAGTAGATGAGTTTCCCGAACCATCAACTTCCTTTGATCCAAACTATAGCCCAACCAAAAACACACCTTTTCTTGTTAACTAGTCCATACTGAATAACTTAGTGAGGGATCTAAATCTGAGTAAGCAACAAGCTGAGTTTCTCGGATCGAGACTTCAAGAATGGAATTTACTGGCTCCTACCACCAGAATTTCAATTTTCAAAAACCGACATGAACAATTTTCAGGTTACTATATAATGCAAAATTCCCTCTGTGCATGTACAAATATAGATGGTTTAATGGATGCACTAAGTTTCCAACACATCCCTGAAGAATGGAGGTTGTTTATCGACTCCTCTAAAACAAGCCTTAAGGCTGTTTTGCTACATAATGGGAACACTAAACCATCAATTCTAATGGCATATTCCGTAGAGATGAAGGAAACTTATGAAAGTTTGTCTGTGTTATTAGCTGTGATGCATTATAACAAGTACTGTTGGCAAATTTGTGGTGATTTAAAGGTCATTGCTATATCACTGGGGCTTCAGGGAGGATTTACAAAATACTCTTGTTTTCTTTGCTTGTGGGACAGTAGGGCAACTGAATCACACTACATTCAAAGAGAATGGTCCCCAAGAGAAACACATATGCCAGGGAAACACAATGTTAAGTATTCTCCCTTAGTTAATTCAGAAAAAATTCTGCTGCCGCCTTTACATATAAAATTAGGCTTAATGAAAAACTTTGTTAAGGCCATGGACAAGAATGGAGAAAGTTTTGCGTACCTTAGAAGTAAGTTTCCAAAAATTAGTGACGCGAAAGTAAAAGAGGGGATGTCCGTCGGGCCCCAAATTCGGAAACTATTAAAGGACAACATCTTTGAGACATAATGATGATGATGATGATGAACTATCCGCCTGGAGAGCTTTCAGTAAAGTGGTGTATGGATTTTTGGGAAATCATAAGGCAGAAAATTCCCGTCAATTGGTTCAAGAGCTTTTGGATAGCTATCAAAGGTTAGGATGTAGAATGTCCCTGAAAATTCACTTTCTTCAATCCCACTTGGAATTTTTCCCCGAGAATTTAGGAGCTGTAAGTGACGAACAAGGGGAACGATTCCATCAGGACATTCAAAAACGGAGCAACGTTATCAAGGTAAATGGGATCCTCATATGATGGGCGACTACTGCTGGTTTTTAGTTAGAGAAAGTGACTGGCACTACAAAAGGAAGAATTAATTGCAAGTACAAATGTTTTATTTTCATACTTTGTAAAGCAGTTGTGCATTTGATCCATTGTGAGCTATTGATATTTGTTTTTGTAGGTCAATATTAATTTTTTGTTTACTATCTTGAATAACGTTTAAAAGGCGCGGAAACTAAGAATTTTGTTGTATACTTTTGGAGTTAAAGATCAGTTTTTCAATAGGATTAATCTGGCGCAATTCCCGTTTCTGTATCACTATATGAACAGTGACATGAGACTAAAAATCTACTTTTTTAGGGAATTTCCCGAAAAATCGCTCTAGAATTTCCCTCTTATAAAAATGGCGGACGTGGTGTACACATCATTGTAAAGTATGTTTCATTACAAATCCAGTGAAGTATAAACCTTGCTTATATTGTAATTCCCGTAAAAGTTACATGTGCTTTTTCTGCACCTATTGTATATGGTAAAATGGACAGTACACATAGCATATATTTATCGAAATATATTTATTTCTCAATGAAGAATGATGCTACTCAGATGAAAGGGTTTACTAAGTATAAATCAAGCTAACCTAGAATATAATTTGTATGTTTATATGCCTAAGGGTACCCGAGCTAGAGGTACAAAAATTAAGGAAAAGGGAAATTTTTGGGGAAATTTCCCGAAAATCCCTTTGTTACGGGAAAACTGTCCGTGATAGAGAAAAACGGATTGCAGATTCCAATTCAGCGGCCAAAGTTCCTTAAAGATCAGCAATTTTCTTTCATGTAGCAAAAACCTTGTTGACTAGTGTAATTATAATTGAAATTCCTTCCAAGAAGTAGAAGTTACAAAGTTACTTTCTCTTCGATATTAAATTCCAAAAACATTTCACATTTAAAAAACGAGTTTACTAAGAAGAGCCGAAACATAGATTATGTTCTTTCATAGGAACAGTCACTGGAAAATAGAGTAAAAACGTGAACCTCAATGAAAGGTGACACGAACGATCTCAAATGAAATAAGGAAGAAATCCACTTTGTTCTCCGTTACAAGTTCAAGAGATTGTAATAAGATCTCTGGCAAACGAATTTTAATATCAATAAAATTCTCAAGATTCTATATGACATTCTTCTTTCCTTTCCTCTTTCTGAAAGAATCGCATGACCGCAAAGAAGAATATTAGATACGATTTCTGATTTCTGTGTTTCGTCTTTCCTTTTATTTGATCTCATTTCATGCCCACCTTTTCTTTATAAAAAGAAAATCTATCTCATTTAATTTTTATACAATATCTTTTAAAATCGCTGTAACACAGAGATGTTGTTTGTAGATTTGTTATGAGAGACCACGAGTAGAAATTGATTTTAAAAAGTTTGCAATTACAGCCAGATCTATAGTATATCATACGATTTCCTGTTATGAATTGCATATACACTGTGAGCAAGTTCTGAAGAGCTAAGAAAAACTCATAGCCTGATTTCTAGCTAAATATTTAGATTGTTCTACCCTGAAACCACCACATTTTAGTTCTGTTTATTTATTTATTTATTTATTTATTTATTTATTTATTTATTTATTTATTTATTTATTTATTTATTGTTTATAATACAGGTTTTTTACGTTATATCTAAACATGCTGTTTAACTGTGCAGCACTTACAGATGGTGAACAGAAAAATGGAAACACCTGTAGTTGGCAATACGTAAGATGTATGGGTTGGCAGTGGTGTTGTGGCGCCCGCAGCGCCGGACCGCTGGTGGTGGTGTGTTAGGACGGTCTCCATACTACTTCAGGCGCAGTGGAACAGCAATGTCCAGTGGCTGCAGCAGACGGAGGTAGTGTAAAATGGGAGACCTCTCAGATTTTCAAAGAGGGCAAATTGTTGGTGCGCGGTTATGTGGAGTGAGTGTGGCGGCAGTGGTTACTGTGTTAGGTGTGTCGCGTGGGCCAGTGTCGAAGGTGATGATGGCCTACACTAGGGGTGTTCCAAGAACCGGTTAACCGGTTTCGGTTCGGTTTGGGAACGGTTCGGTTCGGTTTGAGAAAGGTTCGGTTCGGTTTGGGAATGGTTCGGTTCGGTTTGTAAAGTGTTAGGTTCAGTTTGTAAAGTGTTCGGTTGGGTTTGTAAAGTGTTCGGTTCGGTTTGTAGAATGGTTCGGTTCGGTTTAAGAACTGTTGGGCCCTTTTTGAGGACTGTTTTGTTCGGTTTCAGTTCAATATTTGAAATCAACAGAAATGCAGTTTGCATTATTAGCAACCGTCCCCCCAGACATTATAATAAGGGTGAATGTTACTTTTTTCGGTATAACTTTATTCAGATTAAAATTATTTCGATATTACTGAAATAATTTAGGGGTCGTACTAGTGTGGGTACTTTTACTGATGCTTTGGAGTTTGGAATAAAATTCTTAGTATCAGTTGGAAGACAACTTTACGACATGGGCGGATTCAGGAGATATCGTGGTAAGGGTGACAGTTACTTGAAGGGTGGATGCTATTCCAGGAGAAGCTACGTTTAGAATGAAACATTAAATTCGTCTTGAAATGACTAGGGGGGAGGGCATGATTTACACCTGTATGTGGAATATATCGTGGTATAATGGTTTGGGTACAAAACCTCGCGGCCAGAACCTCGCGGCGACAACCTCGCGGACCAAAACCTCGCCTGGCCAAAACCTCGCGGCCCAAAATCTCGCCGGGCCGAAACCTCGCCTGGCCAAAACGTCGCGGGCCAAAATCTCGCGGAGCCAAAACCTCGCGCCCCAAAATATCGCCATACCCAAAATCTCGTCTGACCAAAATGTAAATGTTCCAACAGATGATAAGGATGACGGTATAAAAGACGCTGTTTCAGAAGAAATATCACGGGTATTTGACCAAGTCCCACGATACCATATGAAAATTCTATTTCTGTATTAGAGGATTTCAATGTGAAGGTAGGGCGACAGGATGTTTTTAAACTGGTTATAGGGAAAGAAAGTCTGCTTAAGGAAAGTAATGACAACGGGGTTAGTTTCGTGAACTTTGGAACATCCAAAAACTTAAAATTTTAAAAAAAATCTAATAATAAAATACTTATAAAAGTTTGAAATAATATATGAGTTTTTACGACGTCCCTTGAATATGTCCTGAAGGTTAAAGGAGACGTAGATGACCAGGATGAAGAAATTGATCGAATAAAGAAAGTGGGAGGAAACGGGAATAACCCGAGAAAGCCCACGCACACGATGTTTTGTATCTTCTTCTTCTTCTTCTTCTTCTTCTTATTATTATTATTATTATTATTATTATTATTATTATTATTATTATTATTATTATCATTATTATTATTATTATTATTATTATTATTATTATTATTATTATTATTATTATTATTATTATTATTTGTAATGTGGAATTGCATATTAAGAAACTCATTGGGTAAATTTTAAAGAAAAGTTTCATTCGCGGCGACGTTTTGGCCCGGCGAGATTTTGGGAGGCGAGGTTTTGGCCCGGCGAGATTTTGTCCCGCGAGGTTTTGGGCGGCGAGGTTTTGGCCACGCGAGGTTTTGGCCCGGCGAGATTTTGTCCCGCGAGGTTTTGGCTGGCGAGATTTTGGGCGGCGATGTTTCTACCGCGAGATTTTGTCCGTATCCCTGGTATATTATCAGGTAAGCAAAAAAAATGTTGTTTTTGAGAACAGTTACTTTTGTCGCGTTAGTGTAGTCAAATTAATTCTGATAACGCTACACAGTATGGCACTAAATTCATTGTACAAAAACAGAGGGGTGATTCCTGAGAGAAAAAAAAAAGTTCCAGTACACATAGGACGAAAAGCGTGTCGTTTACGTGTTATAGGCTGCCGAAAGCGTGGGAAAACAAACTTTAGAGTTAAATATTGCACAAACTACTGATTGTAGACGTGATGTGGCATGATATCGACAAAATATCCTAACCTGCTCTATCCAAATTTACAGTTTTCAGATTTGTGCAATGGCGGCACAGGGAATTCCCTGATATTATATGACGTAAATTGAGTGTACAACAACATGTAAAGGACATTTCACTGCCTAGAAATAATACTACGTGGCAGGTCATCACCAAGATACACCAAGATAAAAGATGGCGGATGAAGTAAAAATTACTGTATGTGATTGCATACCTCCTCAAAAAGTACTAGTAAAGTCGTTGTACAAAAACTCACTGGAAACTTTACGTTTCTAGAATGTTAAAATACGTACGGCACAAGGCGATAAGTAACAGAAAATAAAGAAATTCCGATTGCTGATCTGCTCATATTAATGATATCGCAACGCTTTTGAGAACGCATTTACCTTTACAACTACAGTAATTGAACAGGAACTACAGACAAATAAAAAACGCGTAATAATAATAATAATAATAATAATAATAATAATAATAATAATAATAATAATAATAATAATAATAACTGTTTTAGCACATTCATTTCGATCAGTACATCACACAAATGCGACTACAGTACGTTTTTTCTCAATCAATGTTCTAAACTGACGGATGTGAAACAAAATATTCCTTCCATTCACGATATTTGTAGGTACTGTAACATGGGCCGATATTTCTGGTTCAAAATCGTATAAAGAGACTGCATACAGAAGGTAATTGTAGGGAGCAAGGTACAGAGGGGAGTCTTTGTTTACATGGAAAGAAGATGGTTGTCAGAACGGACACTGCAAAAGGTGTTCAAAGTTTCAACCCACCACTTCAATGCAAAGGTTACAGCGGCGTCGAAGGGAAAGACGCTGCGAACGCGTTGAAACATCCTGCCATTTCCTGAATGCTCCACGCTGCAGCAACAATTCGAGCAACCAAATCCTCCTCTGATTGCACAGGCGTCGCGCAGATTAGCTGTTTCATATGGCACCAGAAAAAGAAATCTAAGTGTTAAGGTCGGATGAGCAAGGTGGCCAAGATACCGGTCTTTCTCTGCCGTTCATTTGTTCGGAAAGGATGCGTTGCGACAATTTCGCACCTCTATAGCAAATGTGCTGGAGCACCGTTCTGCATAAACCACATGTTTCGATGAACAGCCAGTGGCACAGTCTCTAGTAGTTCAGGCAGAATCTCTTTCAAAAATATCCAATACTCCCACCCGGTTAGGCATTGTGGTAGTAGGTACGGTCTGATTAGAATTATCAACGATACATGCCCACACATTCACAGAACACCGTTCCTGATGGGCACGAGTTGACATTCCATATGGGTTTGCCTCAGACCACAAATGTTGAGTGTGAGTGTTCATCACTCCATCATGGGAAAACATAGCTTTATCTTTGAAGAGAATACGAGACATGAAGCGGGATATATTAGCATGGTTCGCGTAACCACTGGACAAATTCCCGCCTACGTGGATGGCGTGTAATGCATTCACCCTTTGGACATAGAAAGAGTACATCTGATTTTCGTGAAGCATGTTCCGAACCTGCCGATGATGGGTGTTAATTTCAGTAGCTACTACCCGTGTGCTGGTGGACGGTTTTCTCTGATCTCAAGCAAGAATTTCCTCCTCAAAAGTCACAGTCCATACGGTTCTGTTTCGTCCAGCATTGGACCTGTGTGCTTCCAGCAATCCTGTTTCTTGTAATCTTCGATCTACACCGGAAAACGTTGGGTGGTGTGGAATTCTAAGATTAGGAAACTGTTGTCTGTACACCCTTGTGCCACACGGCCATTACCGTCTGCTTTCCCGTATGCCAGATCAATGTCTGCCAATTTCAATTGAATTGAATTGAATTTCTCTTTATTTCAGCGGGCGAGCCGGAGGCTGCTCTGCCACCTAACTCTTGTCATCATTACAAAGAAAAGAAAGAAGAAAACAAAGACACAAATAAGATAAAGATACAAATAACAACATAACATGGTACATTCAATAATACTAAGGATAAACAAAATACTCAGTAAATGTAAATGTAAAAAACAAAACAAAAACAAAAAAACATACTGTTAGTCCAATTTCATACCAATTTCAGTCCAATTTCATACTGTAGTAAACCTTTCATGTGTGCCAATGCTTTATCTCTGATCTCTAAATAATAATGTTTGGAGTGATGATTTAAATGAATTGTATGGTTTGTCAGTGATTGACTTCGGTAGGGAGTTCCAGATTCTTACTGCCGAAATTGATAATGCCTTCTCTGTTATTTTTCAAGAATGCCGGGGCATATTCAGTTTATTACTTCCTCGGGTATTGTAACGGTGAATTTCTGATCTACATGTTAATTTATGATGCAAGTAACGTGGTGTTTTATGTGAATTTATTTTGTATAGTAAACAACAGTATCGGAGATATCGTCTTCGGGACATGGTTAGGATATTGTTTTCATTAAGTACCGGCAGAATATGCTAAGACTTCCTGTAATTGAGAGAGAAGCGTAAAGAGTAAATCTGTATTTTCTGAATTGCCCTAGTATTTTGAGTGGAGAGAGAGCTAACATATATTGAATCGCAGTAATCGAACAGAGGCAAAATGAGAGTGTTAACAAGATATAGTCTTGCTTCTTGCGACAAATAGATTTTTAATTTATAAAGCTGTCGTAAGATGTGCTTAGCTTTAATGCACTGTTCAGAAATGTGTTTACTGCAGCTAAGCCCTTGGTCTATTATTAAGCCTAGATCTTTTACAATTTCTCACGTGTGTACTCCTTTATTACCTCTGTAATCACACTCGTTGGCTGTATGGTGATGAAATAAAGAGAAATTATAGTGGGAAATGGTAGATTTTTCCTCGCCATTGTGTTCACTGTCCAGAATCGAAGATAGCGAGATTGCAACTTAGTGCAACTCTTCTGTCAGAGAATTGCAACTTAGTGCAACTCTTCTGTCAGAGAATTATATTTATGTGCACGATTAGCAAATGTACAAAACCTACATCGTGACGGAGAAGATACCACACCCAGAGCCGTAGCTACGAAGGGGGGAGGGTGCTGGTAGCAAGAGGGCGCCGAACAAGCAATAAGAAAAAAGAAATGTTGAAAATGAGTAAACGATGTGGTGCCCTGTAAAAGTATTGGCGCCCTATTAAATCAATATTGTTGTCGGTTTGCAAAGAAATAGATTTGTTAAAAATTTTCTTGCTCGCTACGCTCACAATCCAAACGTTTCAGTAAAACTCACAAGAAGTTTTTACTTATTATTTACAGAAATTTATTATATAATGATTTGTTAACGATGTGATATACAAGGTGCCGAGTATTGACTTACATTGTACGTAGGAGCGTTTTCAAAATCAGAAACGGTCAAAGTCTGAAATATGTGTTCGGCGTTTTGATGATGATGAGTCTGGTTAGTTAATCACGCTTCTCTTATAATATTAATCACGACGGTGAGAATGAAAGTATGAAAAATGAGAGAAATAAAGACACACATGCAAGCTGCTATTTGAGCAGGAATATTAAAAGTGAAGGTAAACAAGAAGAATAATAACATTTTCGAATTTGAAGCAGTTGTAGAATGGGGCTTAACAGGACAGAACTTAACCCAACGAATTTCACCTTTTCTTCACTACCAGTGATTTTTTTTATTCCGTTGACATGAAATGCTTCTAATTTGAAGGAATTTATTGGGATCATTTCTCCATCAAATACTTGTATTGCCAGGATTTTTTTTGTGCATACGTGGTATCTAGTTGTGTGATATTTTTATCTATCTACATACATACAAAAGATATACAAACATTATATATATATATATATATATATATATATATATATATATATATATATATATATATATATATACTGCAATGAGTACTTTCAGGCTCTTTGCTATTTTATTCTTTTATTATACACAAATCTTCAAACTGGTCGTATGTTACGAGTGAGTTAAAGATTAAATTCAGCTCCATGTGAACACAGCTGAATTTGCTTTGACGGAGATCGCTTAAGTTTTGGTTAGCCAATAGTAAACGAAACCACGTTTCAAACCCTTTGGACAGTTTAGTTTGTCAAAGTTCTACGGACAGTTCTGAACGGTACGATTCGGTTCGGTTCGGTTCGGTTTGTGAACGGTTCGGTTTGGGATCAGCTCGGTTCGGTTCGGTTTGGGATCAGTTCGGTTCAGTTCGGTTTGGGATCGGTTCGGTTCAGTTTGGTATCGGTTCGGTTTCGGTTAACCGTTCCAAACCGGTTTAAGTGGCAAACCGAAACCGCGGTTTACGTTTTCAGGAACCGTCCACCCCTAGCCTACACAACACACGGGAAAACCACATCGGGGAAGCGGAACAGTGGGCGGAAGAAAATCATGAGTGACAGGTCACGCCGGGTATTCAAGCGCATTGTCACGCAGAACCGTCGTGCCACTGCGGAGCAAGTGACGGAGGAACTCAATCAGCACCTCCCCCACCCTGTTTCGACAATCACAGTCCGCCGCGAATTACATGACATGAACTTACGGGGTCGTGTTGCACGGGCCAAACCGCTCATCAGGGACCGTAACGCTTTCGCACGCCGCAAATAGTGCCGCGACCATGCAACTTTTACCGTTGAGGACTGGAAACGTGTGATATGGTCGGATGAGTCATCCTTCACCCTATTCCCAACCACGGGCCGTGTTTATGTGTGGAGAACATCCAAAGAAGCTTATGATCTGCAGTGTCTCCGCCCAACTGTGAAACATAGCGGCGGCTCGGTGATGCTGTGGGCCGCCATATCATGGTTTTCATTGGGTCCTGTGGTCGCACTTAGCGGACGAATCACTGCCAACGATTATGCCGCAATTTTAGGAGACCACTTGCATCCTATGGTCCGGATGTTGTTCCCGGACAATGGCGCCTCTTCCAGGATGATAATACATCCATTCACACAGCTGGCGTTGTTGCAGCGTGGTTTGAGGAACATCGGGATGAAGTTCAACACCTCCCCTGGCCCGCCCAATCCCCAGATCTCAACATAATTGAACATCTGTGGTCCGTCTTGGAAACACGACTCCGGCGACGATTTCCACCTGCATCCTCTCTCACAGAACTAGCCGGTGCCCTGCACGAGGAATGGTGTAAAATTCCACTTGCTACCATTCACGACCTCTATGCCTCCATCCCACGTCGCATCAAGGCTGTTCTGAAGGCGAAAGTTGGCCCGACACCATATTAATCTGGTAAGTTGATATTTGGTTCAGGTGTTTCCATTTTTTTGATCACCATCTGTATATGGTGACTGTCTCTGAGGTGACTGTGTTCAGTTTACGCTTGTGAGTAGTAGTCATCAATGGTTCTACACATGTGCCTACTTAATGGTGCATAGAGTCAGTGCCGGATTTACGTATAAGCTAAACAAGTTATAGCTTACGGCCTCACTCTCTTGGGGGCCCCAAAAATTTAAAGAAAAACTGGTTGTAATATAATTTCGAAACAATAAGAAAAAACAAATAAAACACATACAACAACGGTGTTTTGTATTGTTATGTACTAGGCACTGGCAGAAGCATGTATGTACGTAAGTGCCAGTGTTTGTTATGTACTTATGAAGCAAGTAATGGGGCCTCTGTTACCCAGGCCCGCTTCTAATGGCATTCCCGTTTCCTAGCCCTGCTTGTAATGGGGCCCTTGTTTCCTAGCCATGCTTTAATGGGACTGCTATTTCAGAGTTCCGCTTGTAAACGGGCCCCTGTTACCCGGCCATTACATTTAGCTACTTTAATAAGACTTCACAGTATAAGTGTTACGACACCTTGTGCTTGTATGGTGATATAACTCTACTGCTACCAAAAGGGCTATGGCATATTCATCAGAAACAGGTCGTATATACTGTTTTGTGTGCAAACTAATTTCTGACTCTTTCACACTATCATCAGATGGATTTTCTGATTGGTATCCCTTAACAGGAAATATGTGACACGTATGGTTTTTCTTTGTATTACATTGGCAACACTGATTCACTCAATGTATCGGTTTTCTCAGCACCTTCCTATTATTTAACATTACACATATGTTTTTTTTAAAAAAGATATTGCTTTATACATGTCCGTGTCCCACAGAGACACATTTCCTGTAAGCGAAGAAAATAGCGTTTCCTGTTAAGGGGTATGAATACCTACCGGAAAATGGGGTAACATTAGCACCTAGGATTAACATTGGCATCAAGCGGGATAAATTTGGCAACGCTGTTCTACAGGAAAAATTTCTCTCTGTTTAGCCCTTTTTTCTTTAATCTGGTTTTCAACAATTATTTCAACATTGACCAACAATTAGACAAACATAGTAGCCTACATTGAAGCTGTTGCGAACAGCTCCTCAAATGAAAACAAATGCCACGCTTGTTCATGTCTCTGGAGTAGAGATGCAAAAAAGCCGGCTTTTTTGAATCGATGGTTTTTTTCACATAAAAAGCCGGCTTTTTTGGGAAAAAAAACGAGAATTTTGGAAATTTTGGCTTTTTTCATTTTCATGATTTTTCTATCTAAATAGCTTTCTTATAGTATACTAGCAGCGTTCACCCCGCTTCGCTGCGGTCACCCCGGAACGCAATAAACTTTGTTACTTAGATAATTTTTACTTTTTCGCTTTCAAGTGATATGATAAAAACCATAGAAGATTGCACTAATGTTAACATTATATCGCCTGTCATTTATGTTAACTCGCCCCGCTTCGCTGCGGTCACCCCAACCCGCCCCGCTTCGCTGCGGTCATCCCGGAACGCAATAAACTTTGTTACTTAGATAATTTTTACTTTTTCGCTTTCAAGTGATTTATAGCGCCTGTCAGTTATGTTAACCCGCCGAGTCACAGGGTCATGCGGGTTGCATATAAATACGTTTATTTTTATACCTATGATGAACTAATAACAAAGGATTTGTACGTATGGACACCTGAATGGTCAATTATCTCAAGACACTGGTAATTGAAAATTAAAGTGATATGATAAAAACCATCTAGGGTCCACATCCTAACAACCCCCCAAAAATGAAAGAAATCGGTTCAGCCGTATTAGCGTGATGAGCGGACAAAGGATTTTTTGTACGTATTGACACCTGATTGGTCAATTATCTCAAGACACTGGTAATTGAAAATTAAAGTGATATGATAAAAACCATCTAGGGTCCAAATCCTAACAACCCCCCAAAAATGAAAGAAATCGGTTCAGCCGTATTAGCGTGATGAGCGGACAAAGGATTTTGTGCGTTCTCTTTTATATATATAGATTCTATAGTTAGATAAGAATTCCATGACCTAAATGCGATATTTCGCTCTGAAATTCACCATCAAGATGGATGGAGCACATGTTTTACGAATTAAAGCTAACATGAAGAATGTAGTATTTGAGGGCAATTTTAGAGGCTATTTAAATTTATTTTAACTTTTGAGTTATCGACATTTCTTTCTTCTCTAGATCATTTCAATTTGTCATCCGTGTTTCATTTCTAAGAACTTAGTACTCTAGCTTCTAGCGCAAAAGTTAAACTTACGTTTTTCTATATATTCGTCAAAGCGTACGTTTTCAATATATCCATCAAACCGTACTTCCACATTTCTGTTATAATGTAGCTGTGCAGTGATTTAGCAATAATTTTCCAGACGCAACCTTGAATACCAATTTATACAAATAATCAGTAGCGGATTTAGAAAAGTACTTTAGGAGGGGTTTCTCTGATTGTTTCGTTTTCTAAAAAGTCCTAATTTTATTTGAGAGGTGCTTGAAGTTTATGAATACAGGCATAACTAATATTTCGTTTCATTTATATGTTTAGCAATAATCTTCCGGATCATTTTATGCTGAGATCAGTGGCGGATTTAGAAAAGTATTTTGGGAGGAGTTTTTCTTACTAATGTTTAGTTTTTCTAAACATTCGTAATTTTTATTTGACGGGAGCTTAAAGTTTATGAGTAAAGGCATAACTAATAGATATTTCGTTTGTTGCAGACATTCCGTAACTTTGGGGAATAGGCTTCAGTCCAAAAGGCCGCCCCCCTAACCTTTGCAAAACCGTCACTGCTGGTAATTAGTAATAATAACGATTTAAAAACAATAAGAAAGGAAGTCGGCCAACTCATAGTACACGCACTATTTCTACGTTCACAGATGGAATGAAGAAAAGCTTTGTCAGAATGGTCGAATGCTGGGTTGAATCCCGGACTTCCCGATAGAAGCGCAAAAGCTAACCACTCAGTCATGTTTGTGTAGTTGTATTTAGCTTAACTTAAATATATTCCGTAGTCCTCTTTTTTTTTGGGGGGGGGGGAGTTCCGTAATGATATGTTGAATCCCTCTTGTTAAAAATTAAGAAAACTTGAGGATTGGGTAAACCGTGATGGTGGTTATATAAAACTTAACTGTAGAATTTCAAGAATATACAGAACCAAACGCTCTAGATGTGCAGCCTAATATTTCTCTTATGTTTTATTTTAATTTTATTTTGATTCAAAAAGAGGGTATGGAATATTTTGAAGTAAAAATACTACACACAATTTTGCTAGTTATTTATATATTTTTTTAAAAGAAGTGTTAACTTTTAGGGTTGGCTGGTTTACACCAACTTTTTCTTTTAATAACTGGTTTAAACCAGAAAAATAAAAAGAACGAAAAATGCGAATCGTGTGAACTTCATGTTGACGTTTCCACATATCAAACTACCTGCATTAGTTTTATTTCCCTTTCACCTTTTAATCAAGGTGTCCCATGTTCAATTCTCGGTCGAACCACAACCCTTCTTTCATGCGTAAACCAAGTAGCGGTTCGGATGTCACTTTAAGCGAGTCTTCTCCTTGATAACCTCGGTATTACGTAAGGATGTTAAGCCTAAACATACGAAACGAAACCAAATTGTATATGCCTACAGGGTGTGATTGAAAAGTACCGGAACTTTTCCCGCCACGCGGCTCCCTGGCGTTCGAAAAATGTGCGGGGTGGGGAAAAATGTGCGCGGGACCTTCCTCTTTCAAGCGGAACCTTGCCCAGTGCGCTGCGTGCAGCGGTTGAGAAAGTATCGCTGTCCGCGCGAACGTCGTTTTGGTCGTCGGTCACGTTTTTTGAGCGCCGAAAGTGGAGTCAAAGATTGACCAACGCTACGCCATCAAGTTCACCGAGGGGTCGTACTCGTAGCACCATGTTTCATCACCACTGATCACACTGTCTAATAACTCTTCGTCAACTTCCACACAATCCAGCACTTCACGACTCATTTTCACTCGCAGTTCTTTTTGCTCCGCGGTCAACACTTTGGGGACCAGTTTGGCGCACACCTTCCGTATGTTCAATTCTTCAGTCACAATTTTTTGCACTGCATAGTATGTCAAATTAAGTTCTTCGCTGATCTCCCGGAGGGTTGTCCGACGGTCCAGGTTCAGGTATTCGCAAACTCGGTCGACGTTTTCATCGGTTTTCGACGTCGACGGCCTCCCAGAGCGTGGTTCGTCATCGGCGTCCTCCCGGCCTTCCCTGAAGGCCTTGTGCCACGCAAAGATCCGAGTACGGGACATCACATCTTCCCCAAAGTTTTCCTTGAGCAGGTCCTGGGTCTCGGTGAACGTCTTTTTTAGTTTGACACAAACTTGATGCCGTAGCGTTGGTCAATCGTTGACTCCATTTTCGGCGCTCAAAAAACGAGACCGACGACCAAAACGACGTTCGCGCGGATAGCGATGCTTTTTCAACTGCTGCTTGCAGCGCACTGAGCCAAGTTCCGCTTGAAAGAGGAAGGTCCCGCGCAGATTTTCCCCCACCACTCACATTTCTCGAACGCCAGGGAGCCGCGCGGCGGGAAAAGTTCCGGTACTTTTCAATCACACCCTGTAAATGCCTGTTGTTTTATAAAGAACCCAAGATTGCTTAAATATATTGATAGAAATTGGCAAAATTTATCGATTGCCTATGTAGCTTCCAACATTACCTTGGATTGGACTTTCAATAATATCTACGTACTAAATTTGTAATTTAATACCTCAGTTTTAGCGTACTCATCAGTGGCGGCGGTTGGCCGTTAAAAGTGGGGTGGCAAGACATGATCTAAATATTTGCATATCAATGTCAGTTTTCCTAGTTGTTTCTAACACTGTTTGACGAAATGTTGTATAACTAATAGGATATTATCGTTTTCAGTTAAAATACCGCATATCGTATTTCATAGTTTATTAAGTAGATTGACAAGAGCAACGCAAGAAGGTACCAGCCTTTTGTACTCTTAAAAAACGAAAGTGTAAGAAGAGATTCGATTCCTTGATCAAGAACATCTTAAAATTCTGTCTGAAAAATTGTGTGATCAGATTATTTAATAACGAATTTCCAAAATAAATAGAAAGGATAATATTAATCATAGTAATGAATAATGATGGTTGTTTTACAAAAGTTATATTGAAACTGGAGATTAATGAACAACTTAATTTTTAATTCCACATATGCTATTAAATGTATGTTATTACTCTTAGAAAATGACAGACAGTAAATACTATAAGCATATGCTACATTTAAAGAAATATTTGCTTTTGCAACTTCCCTAAACATGTTCGTTGCCATTCGGTGCAGTTTTCACTTTCTTGAAACACATCAAAACACAACAGTACTTAGAATCTCTCTACACTCCAGTTATACAAAATAACCCTAAAACGTAGAATTATGTTGAATTCATTAAATTTAATTGTATATACACTCGTACACCTCTTAACACACCACTTCACTCGTATATTACACTACAAAACAATGGTAAAGGTAGTTGTTTCTTATTACGTTCTTTTTAACCAATATTTCTTACTTTAGAAAGAAAAGACATTTTAGGAACTGTCAATGTTTGTGCAATTAAAGAATAACTTGTGAAATACTTCTTTTTTGCGAAATGTTCTCTCAATTAGTTTCAGAGCGGCTAACATATTGAGCCCTTGTAAGAAGAAGTAAAAGTATGCTGGAATTGTTGTGCTCCAATAGGTTAATTTTTGGATTATTTTCTGTGACAATTAAAATGTAATTTCTGTAGTTTGCTTTACTCCATGAGAAGACAACCAATACGTATTCACGCAACGGCAATTATTATATGGCACCATTTTGTCTATGAACCAGTAACACATACAAAAACTTTAGATTTCCAAATGAAACTATATACATTAATGGGTTACTTCAAAACAAGTGCGAGGGCAACTGCCCCCCCCCTAATCGCCGCCCATGGTACTGATTATGATACGTTGATCTTTGAATTTTACATGCAAAGCAATAACAGGATTTTCCCGTTATTGTTTTACATTTCAAGTAATGGCGGGATTTTCCCGATGGCTAGGGCGGGAGCTTCTCAATTTAAGACATTTACTGACCGGACTTCTTTAAGCTTATGGGACTTCTTCCAGCATAACCCCGCTGATGCATAACAACACCAAGGCGAAACAAACTTATTTCTGTGAATATGTAATATAAACACATGAAGCAAAATATCTAAATCAAAAAACCTGGTTTAAACCAAAGAAAAAACCCTTTAAACCAAAAAAGCCTGGTTTAAACATCCCCCCAAAACGGGTTTTTGGCATTTTCAAAAATAACCATGGTTCTTGCCAACTCTGCTTACTTTTGTATATAGGAAGTTAAAAACTTCTTATTATATACAGTGGTTAATCCTTTGGGATTCATAATGTAAATATGTTGAAGTAAAATTGTTTGAAATATCTTTTCGAAATTCATGGTTTATTTTCGAGGTTTTATAATATTATCAGCATCAACCACTAATTAAATGATTTTTTATGTTATAGAGAAGCGAAACAAAGTCTGCTTTATCAATTTAAAACAGAATTTTGAAAAAAGCCCAAAATTTCCCAAGCAAAAAAGCGAAGCAGAAAAAACCTAGTTTTTTTCCCAAAAAAGCCGGGTTTTTTCCGAGCCCTTGCATCTCTACTCTGGAGTAATTATTCAGGCCCGGATTGAACTGTTTAAATTGGATGTGTGGCAATTGTAATGAGAACACTACATACCATGGGCGCCCAGGGGGATAGGGTGAGGCCCGGGCCCTCCTTCCTCACGAAAATATATACGTAATATAGCAAACCACGTATATTAAATACCAGAAATACCAGACGTAACATAGCAACCATGGAGATGCCCCCCTAGAAAATTTTCTTCGAGCACCACTGCTACAGACCCTTATTATGAATGTCTAAAGTGCAACACCGGTATCCTTAATGAGCACTTCAAATTCTGTTATAATAATTCAACACTCTATTTTTGTAATTTTCTTCAATCAATTATTGTAATCTAGTGATGTCTGTTTTCCTATACCTAAATTGTACAATTAGTGCCTTTAATAAACTAAAAACATAGTAAAATATTTTTAAAACATTTTAGTTGCCAATATTGAGTACAAAGTTTCTAAAAACAACCCTTATAAATGACTTGCCAAAGTTACCCGTATGCAGGGTAAAATTGGCATCAAAACATATTTTTTATGCAGGTACAAATTCGAATTTTGGAAAAGATGTTACAGATATTACAAGAGGAAGGTTCAAATGTTAACCCTTTACAAAATTGAATTTTCAATAGTTTCTGAAAAATTTTGAAAAAAACTAAAAAAGCTAGCCAATGTTTCCCTATTTTACGGTATTTAATTCAAGACTCTAAAGACCATAGAACAGCTTTAGCATATCTTACAAGGAAACATGGTTTAACAATTGACTGCAAATTAGCGGAACAGATAAATAATGAACGACAGTACTGGAAACAAGGTCTTGAATAACTTGTGGCAGGTATAATTACTCTGGTAGAGGATGGTTTCCTTTTCAGAGGAGATGAGAAAGTATGTGATTCTCCACACAATGGCAATTATCTTGGACTACTTGAACTGATTGCAAAATTTGATCGTTTTCTAGCAAACCATATAAACGAATTTGAAAATAAAGGATCGGGGGTCACATCTTATCTTTCTAAAACAATGTGTGATGAATTTATTTAAATACTGACGTTGACAGTAATATAATCAATTTTTGATGATTTAAAAAGTGCAGGATATTTCAATTTATCTGTAGATTCCTCTCCTTGGCCTATACCAAGTTAATCAACTTACTGTTATTGCAAGGTATATTTTAACAGGTGATAGACTCCCTATTTAACGTTTTCAATCTTCCTAGAGGTGGATAGTCACCATTATCATATGATTGGCTTCGACGCTTACTAATATCAATTTTACGTTCATTTGTAAGATAATTATGCAACATATTAGCTATATTGCATAATTGTCTTACAAATAAATGTAAAATTGATTTTAGTAAGCGTCGAAGCCAATCATATGATAATGGTGCCAACATATCAGGTAAATACAAGGATGTACAAGAAATAATAATAAAGATTAATAAGTATGCTATATTATATTCCATGTGCAGGCCATTCCATAAATCTTGTTGCTAGAGCAGCAGTTAACTGTTACTTGATGCAGTAAACGTTTTTTTAGAATTATTCAAGAAATATAGGGTCTATGATTTCATCATCTACACACAGATGGGCAGTGTTGTTGTCATTCTTTAAAGATGATTCAAAAGTTCCAAAGTGTTTGTCAAAGACAAGCTGGGAAACTCATTCAACTCCCACAAGTGCAATACTTGACAGTTATGATGAAATAATTTCTGCATTACATCTGCTTTATATTGATACCACAGAAAAGGATGAAACAAGAAGCCAAGCCAGAAACCTTTTGAATAAAATGGAGGAGCTTGAATGAATAGTTATGTTATATGTTTGTAGTTATTTGATACATGAATTTTACAAAGTTAGTCAATCACTACAAGACCCCAAAATTAGCCTCGATGTATGTAGTAAATTGTATGTTTCACTGTAAGAAAGTGGACTACAAGAATAGCAGAAAATCTACGAGGAGGCATATAGGTAAAGATGAAGATGATGTTTTAGAAGGCCTTGAGTCAAGAGAGAAGTTCAGAATCGAAACATTTGTACCTGTGATAGATGCATTAGAACCTAATCTGATACCAAGGACATCAATATACAATGATGCTGCAAAAAAAAAAAAAAGAGAAAAGTTTTCATTTCTAACAAAACCAGATTCTACAGAAATTAGTGAACGAGTCAATGCTTTAAGCTAGAAATGCAAATAAGCAACAAAATTTTACTAGCGCAAGAAAAAAGCTACTAGACCACATCCCGCAACAGAAATCATTTACTTACTTTTGAAATAAACAATAGTGATATTAAAAACTCGCCCGCACCGACAAACAACTCGCCCCGGGTGAGTTGGCAAGTGGTTACTTGCATTCCTGCTTTAAGGTAAACATATCCTGGAGATATGGATATAAACTTTATCGAAGAACTGAAACATTTTCTTCAATATGTTAGATATAGTCAAAGTCATGAACATGAGAATCGTACATAAGGATCTGTATCAAGTAATATTTAATGACCATGTCCACTCAGCATTCCATGAGAGTGTTCCTTTGTATGATTCATTTCAAATTGTCATGGAGGAAGATTTTTTTCTCAGCTAAAGACGGTAAAAAATGAATTTATAACAACAATGTGTCAGGATAAGTTATATAACCTCAGTCTCATGTGCATAGAAAGTGGCAAGCTAGGCGGTTTATAATTTAATGATATCATCAATGACTTGGCTTTGGCAAAGGCAGGAAAAAGAAGTATTTTGGTGTAGATAATGTTTATTCATCGTCTGTATATACCCAATATACAACGAATCTAGAGTTGAATAAGTATTGGGCAGATGTATTAGTATAATTAGTCTCATTAAATATGTTTTCATCGGGTCTCGATATTTTTTGATTGATTTCATTTTAGCTGAAATCGTTTTTGAACGCTGTCATAAGGGGTTGCGCTATGATAAAGTAAAATATACCGGTACTATAAGGTTAATCTGGGGTGCCCTAGCTCAGTCGATAACACGCAAGAGAAACGTGCTCAAACTCGCAGCATCCACAAGATTATTTGTGTGAATGCTGAAGCCCCGGAGCACTCACGTAGTCGACGCGCATGACTTCATTTGCTTACATTTTGTATGAATTAATCTAATCCAGGGACCAGATCACCCAACTCCATTATTTCCTATGTTGATTACTGAATTTAGTCATGTGACAATTTTTAGGATACAGGTATGAGTATTAATGCCGGAGATATGCGTTAAGAGAACCACCAGTAATCGCGTTGATTTTTCCTTTGTGAGTGCCATTTTGCCGCTTTTCCTTGGAAGAGGTGTATAATAAGAGAAAGGACTAAAGCGGTGGGCGAACTAATTAGTGTTCTGAGGTGTTTAACTTAATATGAAACAATATTTTTAATATCACTTTATTTGCTTGTGTTTTATATGGAGGGTAATTTGACCCCAGGACACGATTACCCCCTTTATTATTTCCTATGTTACTTACTGAATTTAGTATTTCGACAGTTGTTAATTTATAGGTATGAGTACCAATGCCGGAGACATGCTTTAAGTGAATCCAGTATTAATCGCCTTGATTTTCCCTTTATGAGTGCTTTTTGGTGCGTTTCCTTGGGGGCAGGATATAATAGGACAAATGGACAGGGCGTCGTGTGAAGTGATTAGTATTTAAAGGTGTTTAACTTAATGTAGAACAATACTTGGAACAGTGCTTTATTTGCTGGTATTTTATATGGGGGATAATCTGATCCCGGGGGTTATCTGGTCCCATTTTATAGCCGGGATATCTTTACCCCTAGTACAGTTTTAACTGAAGTAAACTTGTCCGGGGATAAAATGATACCGTTACACCATATTGATAAATTTAAACTAATTCCAAGTGTACAATAACTCTACAATTTTCTCGAACATCAAATCACCCTCAGCGCGCAGCAGAATATCAACATTAAAATGATTTTAAGCCCTGTGTTAAAACACAAAACGAAACGCAGTCATGCAATATATAACTATCCCTGACAATTGTATACAGCTAAACGCTATGCACAGCCACAAGGATCAAGTTAATTCTCCGTGGTCAGCACATTGGCTCTCATAGCCGTTATTAGTGATTCTGTGTTTAATTGTATCACTATATTCAGTCAGCACTGTATATTCTATGCTGATTATGATATACGGATCTCGAGTAATGCTACCAAAGAGCAGGGTAGCAACGAATAAACACGACATTTTTAGTCACTCTGTAACTTTCGAAATAATTGAATTAGTAATTGGTTTTCATTCTTGTCTTTCGTTGTAGATACGCAAGACATAAAAGACCTCTGAGAAACTAAATGGTATTTCGAACGGTAGAAAATTGATTAAGTATTGAGAAGGTCTGAAATGAGATGTTTATTCTCTAAAAGTACAGTTTTGACCAACATCAAAGCGTAACGCTATCCAAGAAAACGTTATTTGATGTAAGTGTTCTATACCTTGACAGATCAGACAGGATACGATCAACTAGAACGACAACCAGTGAAGATCGTCTGCTAGGAGAGTTGATTAATTGCACTCCCACTCCGAAATAAATAAATAAAATTAAAATATAAAATATATGCCTCAAACCGACTGTTCAAAACACATTCAAGTTCATAGAATATATTACATGATGTTAGTTTTCATTTATACAAGCCAGGATTAATTCATGCTCAAAATAAGGGTCATCCTGATTGAAGGATGACGTTTATAGAAAAAATCATTGAAAAGTTGAACCCTAAGTTAATCAAACATGTAATTGGGACTGAGGAAGCTAACTTTTATGTCAGTATTAATGTTAGTTAATAACTATGCATTATAATTGCGTGTACAGTCATGAAATTAAAAATATTTAACAGTTTAGACCCATTATTACTAAGGAACTGAATTCAGTTCCTAGTGAAATGTGTCGTAAAGCATATGAAAATATTAAATTTCGTCCTTAAGGTTGAGTTACTTCAAAGGGAGTTCAAATTGATCATTATGTAGAAAGCAGGTTAAACTATCATTGTGAAAGTGTTGATCCGATTTTCACGAAAATCTGTAGGGAAAAAGTAGATCTAATATGACTGAAAACGGGTGTTTTCTTCTATGCGGAAAATCAGTTTAAAGGGGGGAAGCCCCCTCTAAAATTGTCCCTACCCAGTGCTGAAATCCATAGAAAGACATGAACAATTGAAATGAAACTTACTACACAAATAGTAGATATAAAATGAGTGAAAACATGTTTTCTCTTACCTACAAGAAAATGGTTCAAGAGGGCAGAAGAACCCTGCAAACATGCTATCAGGCAAAAGTTACATTCTACTCAATCTTGAACATAACCATTAAAAGTGCATCCATGATTCAATTCACACAGATTCAGGAACTTCACACAGAGAAGAAAAAGAACATATGTAGCGTACGTAAAATTGTAGGTTACAAGTAGTGAAGTGAGGTGAAAAATTTTCCGCGGAAAATTTTCCGCTATATTTTTCCGGAAAATTTTCGCTTCTAAAAAAACATCAGTAATCAAGTAACAATTCCTCAGTAATCATAAAATTAATTGAATTCATGTATAGAAATGTTAAAAAGTGAAAGATCGTTTAAAAAATCGTTTTAATGGGTCACACAATTTAATACTATGTAGGAACAAGTTAAACAATTTTTCATGACTCGAAATATTTAACTATATTTAACTGCACATAGAGCTACGAAATTGAATTTCTGTAGAGGAAAGTTAGTCAGCAACAAATTATAATTTTCCAATTAGCTTTCCGGAACTGGAATCTATTATTTAAAATTTCAATTTATTAAATTTTTCGATTCATAAAAACATACTCTATTTATTCGAACATCGCTGTTTAGCCCTAAAATTTATTTGTAATAAATATAGCCTTAAAAATATTCATGAAGTGAAAATCTAACGATTCTTCATTTCAAGAATGTTTCAAAAGCTTCAATGCGTTCTTTCCTCAGAACCCACCTTTGATATCACAAAATTATATTTCCTCAGTTTAATACGCGTATGACGAAGTTTTCTCATAGCTTTACTACTTTTCTAGATTTACATATTGCAACATTTATAAATAAGTAGAGATAATATAAAGTGCCTACTGTAAATTTTTGACTACCCAAAATTCGAGTTTACGTAACTCATGAAAGCAAATACTGACCATTTTCTGAAAATAAACATTTATTTATTCATATATTCAATCAGAAGAGAAAGTGAAATATAACTAATACGGAAGATTATTTGTTTAGTTGTTCTTCCAATAAAATAAAAAAAAGAAAACATAAAAAGTTTCACTGTTAGCGCTGCTTTCTAAAAGCAACAAGTAATTTCATTTTAAATTACAAAATAAAAAAATATATTTCTTTTTTATATATGTATCCTTGTTCTCTGGAATAGTTATTATTTCTAACACATTTTTATACATAATAATGGTAGTTTTATAATACAAATATCTGTTCTCAGATGTTGATTATACAAAATTAAAATATTGAAATTATGATTTACGAGTGTTAAACGAAATAAAATTATTTTTCCTTATTTTCTGATACAAAAATAATCTTCATAAGGGACTTTTATGTAGTTACGTCATTACATAGGCAGGCCTACATACGAACAAATAGTGGAATTTTCTGTTTCTGAAATTGATAAATTCACAAAGGTTTCTTTTCAATTTCTTGTTGCATTTTAAATATTGGAATGAGATATTTGTTCTCTACGAACTCGATGTATGTTCCCTGCACTTTACAAACACACACACAGACAGACACAGAGAGAGAAACACTGTATATTTTTACTTCCCAACTTGAAATATTAGAAAATTTTCTGGTTTCCGAAAGCTAATTCGAAAATGATAATTTTTTGCTGTCTAACTTTCCTCTACAGGAATTTAATTTTATAGCTGAATGTGCAGTCAAATATAGTGGAAAATTTTCCACCAAGCATCACTATACATAATATCCAAAATTGTCCGGATTATGAAAAGTTTTTTCATTTGTTTCTACATCGTGATGAAAATTTTCCGATTAATGAAAATTCCTTTCACTTGTTTCTACAGAGCAATAAAACTTTCCGATTCACAAAAAGTTGTTTTACTTTTTGCTTCAAAATGATGAAAATTTTCCGACTCATAAAAAGTTCTTCAATTTTTTCATATAAGACAGACAATTGTTTAACTTGTTCCTACATAGTACTGAAAATTGTGCGAGCAATTAAAATTTTCAGATTATTTAAACGATCTTTCACTTTTCAACATTTCTATACATGAATTCAACCAATTTTATGAATACTGAGGAACTGTTACTTGATCACTGATATTTGTTAAGAACGGAAAATTTTCCGGAAAGATATAGAAGAAAATTTTCCACCTCACATCACGACTAAACAACAATGTAGGAATAAGTGGAGTATGTTTTTATGAATTTCCGGAAAATTTTCATCACTGGTTACAAGCGTAGTTTTTGAACTTAAGGTACGACTATATGTATCAACCTGCAGCAAAAGTATAACTAAAAACGTATGTTTTATAATAGTTTCTGTATAAGTCTTCCATCTATACGTACTTTCTGTATGAAAGAAAGTTGTGTATATAGGCGATAAGGATCTCACATACAGATGGATGTACATAACATTTAGCTGATCTAGTAACATACTTATACGTATGTATTATACGGAAGAATGTCATACATCCTAGAGCGGCATGATGTGACATCTAAGCGGGAAAAGGCAGTACGTATGTAGCATATGGATAACATTTCCATATAGATTTCCGTAGTAAACATATGGATTTCTTCATTTGTGCAATGTACCACTGCCCGGATAACGGATTTTTTCTCAGTGATCCCTGTAGACAGTAGACAAAAAAACGAACACGAAATTGGTCTTTTCTGCGGCAAACTGGTTTAAGAGGGCAATACTCACTTCCGAAATTGTTTCTAACCAGTGCACAGTGGTCCAGATATCTCGAAAACCTGGCCAAAAATCAGACAAGCCACATGGCTTCATGTGTGATTTGAAATCTTTAGAAATACTGAAAAGAAGACAATAGGAAGTGTCTGAAAGAATATTATGACCGTATGGATAGAACTGACCTATAATCTGTATGTAAAAAAATAAAGTATAACCTCAGTCTGAGTCCTCTTCACTGACATGGACCATGAATGAGTGTGGAGCGTAAAGCAGGCGTTGCACTTCGCTTCACGTAGTACTTCTGGGTAGGTTTTTATGCCGCAAGATGGAAACGATAGGATAGGAGATGACGAGAAGGTGTTGCATTACATTTCGCATGATAAGCTCCGTTGAGCTTTTCCTGGCGTGATGCACCCAAAATTGCTTCAGACGTTTGTTGAGAGCTTCCTACGCTTCTTCTGACATCTGTTCAATAGGCAGATGGGCGTAGAAGATGATGGCCGCACTATGAACAAGCGCCTTGTGCACTGACGCAGGCATGAACTAAAAGGGGTACTGCTGTATATACCGCTGCGCTGTCTCTAATATGTATGTTTGAAACTTTAGTGTGTTGATGGTGTAACCCCTTGATATGGCTTGTTAGATGCACGTACATCTCTTGATGAGATCTGCACATAGAATGCTTATGTTTGTAACCTGATCAGGATTGTCAAAGAATCTTCTGGCCTGTTTCCGTCATTTGTTTTCCCCGAACCTCCGGGCTGTGGCTGATCCACGATGAGGCCGAGTGCTTCTTCAGTTGGACTTGTTTCTTGCGTTGTTCCACCATAGATTTATTCTCTTCTCCCCTGACATGCCATAATTGTATATCGAGACGATATGATACATGTAGAAGCCATTCCATAAATCGAAACCAAGCGTGGAACGTGGAGAGTCCCAATTTGAAGGTATCAGGATTTTCCTCTGTCTTCCTGTTTAAGTTATTCATGTCTTTTGGAGTAGCACCACATACATAAGACTTTCGACTCAATGTGTTAGTGAGTGCGTTACAAATCTTCTCATCCACCGTAGTCATTTCAAGTTGATGGTGGACTTCTGTAACCTAACAGGCTAATGTAATTGTTGTTGGCTTGATCATCATTTGTTGTTGTTGTATATATTCAACCTCGCCTGTAGCAACCTGTTTCGTTTCCTTCTTCAGCTGTATCCGTACTGGTCCACAAATTTTTTAGGTGATGCTGCTGATGATGATGATGTAGATGTAGATGTTTGGATTGTGCCCGATAATGACTTCTGATTGATCTTGCATGATCGCGAGCAACTGAAGTGAAAGGATGAATATAAGGAACACATCGAAGTCGGATAATGTTCTATCGGTTGAAACTTGTTTGTATTGGAAATGCCCGCTGCTGCCATCCAATCCCACTTTGTTAAAAATACATATTTTGTGGTGAAGTCCTGATTGAGGACTCTTCTGGACGTTAGCTAAGCGTTGAGTCGTGTAATCCAAGAGTTCATGAAGCGGAACCTCTGCAACTGATCCCGGCACTTGCAGTCCGTGTGGATAACATTGTTTTTTTACTTTATCAGTTTCTTATAGGCTGGGTAGATATCATACTGTAAATACTTTGCACCAGACCGAATAAGCTGATATTGATGTTTAGTCACGTCACCTTCCAGAAATAGTGCAAGTGCTGCATCAGGCGTGCAATGTTATCTAGATGTCCATGCTAGTACTTTCTTTGCCCTACTCGGAGAATTCAGACCTTCTTTCAGTAGCTTCGCTTGTTCCACCTTTCCTACTCTTGATTTCATTGTGATAGCTTCTGCTAGAATATCACTAGTGTGGGAATTTCTTAGGTTCTCTGTCTTATATCTAGTTGATAGTTCACTTTCGTTCTCAAAAGAAACACTTAGTATTCCCTTAGGTACTCACGCACGCTCCTCCTCCTCACCAAAATAAAGTAGTCATGGGCAGAAACGAATACAGCGAATTCTATTCTCCCAAGAATTCGGATACCTCGACTACTAGGTCATTCCATGTCAAATCACCTAATTTTAAAACATGACCGTGCTTCAATGTCTCAGATTATCTTCAAATTTTGTTCATACATAAATACCAAAAAAAATATGCTAAATTATTTTTTTACAGACTTTTTGGATGAGAAATGGGCCGGGACGAGAAATTTGCTCGTAAGTTGCTACTATGAAACTTTTGAAACTTTTTAAACAGAATCATCTTAACACATACATGATACTGTTAAAAAATAAAAAGGATATTTTGGTATTTTTTGTATTTTACATGTATGGAAATATACAGCTTTAAGTTTTGTTAAAAGTTGTATCATTGCTCGTAAGTTACAACTATGAAACTTTTGAAACTCTTTAAATAGTGTTATCTTAGTACATAAATGATATGGTTAAAAAATAAAAAAGGTGCTTTTGGTATTTTTGTAATTTTTTTTACATACACGGAAATTTAGTTTTAAGTTTTGTTACAATCATAATAGATCAGGTCTAAAGTAAGTAATACTTGGCTTTTAGTTTCAGATTGCATTATAGTCTGGGGTAACGTAATGACCTTATGAATAATAGAGCCCTCGAACGTAGGTTCAAATTCTGTTCACGACAAAGTCGATTTTTTACAAAGTGATTGTGAAGAATCGACTTATCATACTGGACAAGCAATACAGAAGAATGTGGAAGCAAACACCTGTATCATGATAAAGACGAGTTACGAATGCTGGATGGGAAAGCGCAAGGGAATTATCAGGATATTCCAAAGACATCATTGATCTGCAGTATACAGTTTTCGTGGTATCGTTCTCAGAAAGAAACACTACACCATTTGTTAAACAAAGTTTGGCTAAAGCAATCGGTAGCGTAGTGGTAACGTGCCAGACTTCCAAACTGAAAATCTTGGTTCCAATCCCCATCAAGTAGTATGATTTTTTCGCATAAAATGATGGCTGCAGAGATTTATCTTCTGATGGAGAACTTACAAGACATCACTGGCGATAGTTCAAATAAACTGTGTGTGCGTTCTATATCATACACTGTAATGATAAGTATGTTTGATATTTATATTCGTCCCCCTTTCTCTCTTTCTTGACGTTTCCCTATCCTGTCTGTGCATCTTCCACATCCCCCCTGTCTCCCTCTCTCACACACGCACTTCATGTTCCAAAGTTAAAACGGAGCAAGAGCCCGATACCTTGTCTGGAGAATCTAATTAACTGTTAACTTCGGCGTCGTGTTTTTCGTGCTCTGGGGATAACATCTCCAGTCAGGGCCGTGCTGGGTCACTAACGAGGGCGGTGGACAAGTCTACCAAAAGGGCGCCCATACAAACGTGAATATATATATATATATATATATATATATATATATATATATATATATATATATATATATATATATATATATATAGTGTAACTTAATATTCTAAACGTCGGGAGGTGATTCCTGACTATAGATCAACCTGGGTGTAGGAATGCCTCTGATCTACGACCACCCGAAGATTTTCGAGAAAATGCAACAGCAGCCATTCTCGAGAACAAAATGTCGGATCGAAATCGTGCAAAAGGGAATGTCCATTATTTTTAGTCGTAGATTCCATTAGTGTACAATCAGATATAGTGCAATGGCGGTGCAAGGGTGACTCCCAAAAAAAAACTGGAGTATATTCCTTGGAGTATTCTATTAAACGTATGTGTACACGAAACAGCTGTGAAGAATAACAGTTCACAGTCTGATATTGTTAACCGTTGACCGCATTGCAAGGATGACATTGCCGAAGTAAATATTTCCGCGTGCGGTCAAACACACCTGAAATTTCGGAAGTGATTACCGCAGCTATGTTAACTCGAGCAACAAGTTCTTCGGCTGTTGTGGCTAGTGTTGCATACAAAACGCGTTTCATAACGCCCCAAATAAGAAATCAAAGGGCGTGAGTTAGGGTGAAAGAGGTGGTCATAACATAGGTCAATCTCTCCCAATCCATCTATCTGGGAATGTTTCAATTAAGTAGGTCTGCATACATGTCAAAATATGCAGGTGCACTGTCATGCTGTAATCACATCTGCTGTGTTATGTTCAAGGGCACATGTAACAATTTTGGGAGAACATTACGTAAAAGTAAATTATACATACTCCCACACAGGCAGGCCGGTAAGAAATGAGACCACAAAATTATCCACCATACTGCACCGCGCGCTCACACTAAATCTCTGCTGATCGTTCACTAGAGTTGCATGTAGATTTTTAGGCCCTGCACATGGCTACTGCTAGTTTCAGGACGGTCTTTGATCATTCCCAGTACGCTGTGTTCAAATTCAACTGTCCACACGGTGCAATTTCCTCCGATTTCATGTAGGGGAATTTGAAGAGACCCTATCTCCCGAAGGCGAATATGGAGGCGTGGGAAAAATGCAGGAAAAGTTACTCTCCTATGAGGGCGACGGTTACGATATAAACGCCTTGCCTCTGGGATATTTCCCTTTATCTTTCCATAAATGAGGTGCACATCTGCCAGCTCGTGAACAGGGTAATCTGCCAGGGGACAGGCACATACAGATTAACACAATTAATTTTACTTAAACACCAACGTCTACAGTTTTACACGACGTGAATACCTGAACACTCTACCGTCGTAAGCAACACTTCCTATCCTGTTATACAGCAATTCCACACGTAACATCAGAGCGATCGGACACTGTATATCACTCACAAGTTGCGTCAGATGCCTACTATAACACAGCCACGCTAATTTATGCCATCCACATCAAAACTGCAATACAACCTTCCGCGAGCCACTTGCAAGTGGCATACAAGGGACGATAATTCCGCAAGTGCTGCTACGTCTAAGCAAAAATGCCACATTCTCTTTCCTTCGTGTTGGTATTTCATCCAGCTACAAAGTACATAGAGGACGTCGAAAAAATATTTTCCACCATTTGCTGCATGTGTTTTGTTCTAGAAACAATCTTCTTCTAAAAAAAAATGTTCCACCTGTGAGAAAATCAAAATATAAGTGGGCTACACTACGACACTATTTTGGTATATTGAAAATAGGAATGTAGTTTTTCGTAGGTCAGGATTAAGGGGCGTTTTTCCAACTCCAAGAGAGGGGAAAACCCCTCGAAAGTATCCCTAGAAGAAGATTTACCTAACGGATAAATTAAGTATACTGTTCCAGCGCATTTCTTTGCAGTAGCGGTTCGTGGTCTGTAGAAGTACCGGTTGCAATGTTGCAATATCAAAGGTATGTAGTTACGCGCAAGTGTTCCCCTCCCCCCAGTATTCTTGAGTCTTATCCAAAAAATATTCAGGAAATATGAAGAGGATAGTCCTTATAAGCTCCATTTGTATATTTATTGATTAAAGTGTATTCTTTAATATTGATTTAATATATGTTATTTCCTTTTTTTTTCAAACAACCACTATTAATGTACGTTTATACACTATTTATATACAAAAACTTCTACGTTCATGTTATTGAACAAGAAATAAATCGAACATATAGCATGTGGTGTAAGCCATGAAAGATATCGTTAACCCAGAAAGAAGAAAAAAATCAAGAAAATTGCATATATTCATGCACACAGTTAAACAAAATTATTTAATTAAGTAAACTATGCATTATTTTAGAATGAAAGGTCTTTCTTCGTTCTTTTCGAACTTCAAATTCTTCTATGACTTCATTAAAATCTGAAATGTTGCTCGCCAAGTTTTTCTGAATAGAAAGCACTGGAAATATTTTCCGCTTTATTTTCTTTAAGGTACAGAAACACCTCTCTCCTCCGACAATATGCATTTTGTTAGCATTTCTTTGTATGAATATAAGGAACAAAGAGTTCATTTTCAGTAACTACGTATTTTTGTCTGCTGTTCTATTATAAAGAAGCATGAAATATAAGATTTTTTCCTTCAAAAATGAAAAAAAAAATAATAATAGTTTAACATTCCAGCAATTTAGGCTAAAGAAGACAGATGAGTATTGAAAGTGAATAATTTGAGATTAATTTTTTATGCTCTCCGCCGGAAATTGAACACGGGATCATGTGCACGAGCGACACACAGCTAGGAATTAGACCAGTGGTAAGACATTCTCTTCTTCGAGTCAAGATCGCCCCTTCCTCCCCCCCCCCCAGAATAGGATATTTTTTATTTTAAAAATAAAATCTATCCCAAGAATTTTTACCTTTGTATTATAAATGTAAAATAAAATCTATTGACTTCGAACGACTGCCCTCCCCCAAATATTCAGCTTGGATCCGCCCCTGCTACCACCAGACGCGTATTTGCTCTTTGCGAGTTTCTGTTTGGTGACTAACTTCTTTCTTCCAAGCGTCTATATCTCACTCAACCTATCAATTGAGTCAAGCGCTGCCAAACGGAGGAATTCGTAACTACTACAGAAGCTGACTATATAGCCTACCAGTTGCAACGAAATAGCAACTGGAAACGTGTGATACGGGAGGATAGCAGCGATGCAAGAATAAATCCACTTCCTCATGTTAAGAGATAGGAGCTCGCTGCCATATGCTCAATGTTACTGCTTCCAGTGTCAACGCTTGCTGCCACTGGATTTGTATATCACTCTCTTTCTTTCAGTTTTTTTAAATTATTTTTTTTAGAAATGCATCAATACTGTTTTGCGCTCAAGAGCAAAGGTTTATTTTTTACTGATACACTACCTTAATACTTAAAAATATCTTTAGTATTAAAGAAATATCCGGTTGCACAACCATGCAACATATAGTACCAGCCGCCACTGTTTCTTTGTATCATTATGCAACATATACAACATCTCGTGTTTCGTCCATTCTTGTTGCTTCTGTTCACAGAAGTATCATATTCTACAGAATTACATAGTACGAGGAAGTAATCCTTTAATGCAGCTTAGTTTCGCCCAATATGTATCTGGAAAATCCCTTGTACACTCGTTCATCACATATGATCTTTGCATTTTTGAATACTATATGTTATGTTTCTTTAACTGATCATATAGTATTCGGCTGACTGTCCTATACACGATCTTTTTAAAACCTAATCTGGATCAAAGTGTATTTTTCCATTTTCACACACTCGTAACTTGGACAGAAAGCCGTTTATTTATCATCCATTATCAATAGCCTAGAAGATATAACCGTCATACGTTAAAGAATTCTTTTCGTTTATATTATTCTCCCGAGAGTTTATTGTGCTGAGACGAAATAGATCAATCACACATGTGTATGTCTCTTTCTTTCGAATTCTAAGTGTTCTAATTTGAACGATATACTATTACTTTTGATTGCTGAAATCTTGTACTTGATTGTTGTTCATTGCCCTCATTCAGCGTTTAATAAAATAGTCGACGGAATACTCCAGTGTCTTTGGGAGCCACCCTGCGTCGCCACTGTACACTAATGGGATCTACGACTAAAAATAATGGACATTCTCTTTTACCTGGCTTCGATCCGATGTTTTATTCTTGAGTTATGGCTGTTCTTACATTTTTCCGACAAAGTTTCGTGTGATCAAGGAGCCAAAAGGAGGCATTTTTACACCCAGGTTGGTGTATACTAGGATGACCAACCGTCCCGTAAAAACGGGATTGTCCCGTTTTTTTCACAACCATTCCCGGTGTCCCGAAAAATTTTCCCGAGATGCCAAAATGTCCCGTATTTAAGTACATTAGGTACAAAAAAGCTTTCCATCTAAAATTTAGAATTTATATTATTATTTTCTAATCACATAGCTTAGAAAATAATAATGTTATTATTTTCTAAGCTATGTGATTACATTGGAATATGTCTAATTACTGAGCAATGTCATTATGACGTTTGCGATTTTGGATGTGGTGGCTGCACTGTTTTCCCTCCTAGGCCTCCCCCTCCAAGACTCCCACTCTGCAGACGACAGTGCAAGGGACTGAAAGTCTTATGAAAAACAAACTGTTTTTACTCTCTGTTTCGGGTGGTGGAAGACTGAGGTACTGTCATCAGTACAGTACAGTGTTTCCGTGATTTGACTAAGATGTAACATACTGTCATTTACGAAAGGGGAAGAAAAGTATAGCACTATAAAAGTGAAAGTAAAAAGAAAACTAGTTGTAAGTGAAATAATGTTTAAAAGCAAGAAAAATCAAATAAAAGGAGTTGGAATCCGATGCTGAGAGTAGTTTGTTATAAATTCTGTCGGTGACAGATTTTGTTGATTGACAGATATTGATGAATGTTTTATATATTTTAGTAATGTGTTCAAAATTTCATTTTTTGTTAGTTGCTTATAGTTATTTGTTATTTAATTAATTTCGCAACCTTTCAATAGGTTTTAAAATGAAAAAGTGTAAATTTGCCCTTTTTGTGTGTGAGAGAGAGAGAGAAAGAGAGAGAGGAAAAGATAACGGAGAGACATAAATATATATTTAGGGGAGCAACCTATCCAAAAGTAAAAAGTTGTCCCGTTTTTTCTAGTTGACGATTTGGTCACCCTAGTGTATACTTTTCGTTTTATATCCGTGTCAGGAGTCACCTCCTGCAGTTTATGTTAATTAAGTTACACTCTGTATATATACGGGCGCCATTTTATGTATTAAACCCCAAAGTTTGTTTATTAACGTAAATAGCTAACTGTGAAAACTTCTTTACTAGAGAAACATTTTTTTTAGTTCTTGTAAGATTTTTTTGTCACACAAAATGAAGCTAAATATATACTAATAAATCAATATAGCTATATTTTAGAAATACAATAGGCACTGATTATTCCAATACTGCTCTAAAACACAGAGGAATAATCACATGACAAGGGCGCCTTACATAAAGGGCGCACTGTACACTTCACGGGTTCTTCACCAACAGTGTGCCATACAGAAAAATAAAACCGTTTATCTTTGATGTGGTTTCGCAAGGGCGCCTTTGCAAAGGGCGCACTGTACTCTTCATGAGTTCTTTACCAGTAGTAACAGTATGTATTCATGGTACAGAATTGTGCCATACAGAAGAATAAATGAAAACGTTTATCCTTGATGTGTTTTTGCAAGGGCGTCTTATGTAAAGATCGCACTGTATTTATCAAGGGTTCTTTACCAATAATACCAATAATACAAAGAATTTATTGTTAGAAATGTACCTTTATATATAATGTGATGTTTCGGAGGGCGCACCGGGACATGTCCCGGTGTCCCTGTGGGCCAGCACGGGTCTGTCTCCAGTCCTGGTCATCTCTCACAGAAATACTGTTTAAACGCAAGGGAATAAGTAAAATCTCTTTTTTTATCCTCTGAGTTAACGAGTCTCAGTCGAATTACCGGGTCACTACGGATTTGAATCCTCGACCCAGCGGTCTATAACCTAACCAACATCATCCTACTGACACGATGATCCGTTTGAGCTCTTAGCGTGTTCATTTTATCTGTGTAAATTACGTTATATCCGAAAGAGATGAAATCAATGCTGGATGTTCGGAACAGATAATCTTCGGAAAAGTATAGAAAATGGTTATTTGGAAAAGACCCTTTGGATATTTGAAAACAAAATTTTATTTATACTAGTTCGACACAAAATTTGTTCCCATCCTATAATTCAATGTATTTTTTTCACGTTGAAATTTGAAACACGCTACATTTATAAGGAACATAAATTTTCCTTTCCAACATTTATAACTCTTCATTACGATACACTTTGGACTGTTAATATAGGGTATTTCTGATAGAAATTTAGCAGTAAAATAGAACTCTTCTATTTTCTCTTTCTTTCTTTCTTTCTTTTCTTTTCTTTTCTTTTCTTTTCTTTTCGTTTTTTCTTTTTTGTTCAGTTGGCATTACTAGTCTGAAATGGATGATTTGACCAACGCTATCTACTGGATTTATTAGAATGTATTTTAGAACAGTACGTCCAATGAAAATCTACCGAATTTGCAATCGAACCACGCGGAAACAAAGCATGTGTGTTAAACTTTTGACATTATCCTAGATGTATTTCGCGATCTACAGTTCTACTTGAAATTGAGTATGCCATCCATTATGAAAGGGACATAACGAATGTTTAAAGCATCCTCTATATATTCGAATAGTTCTGAAAAAATGTGTAAAAAGAAACGTTATTTCCATATTTCTGTTGGATTTCTGGAAACGGAACTTTATAGTGTCAAGTTCTTTTCTTACTACGTTTGAATTCCACAGTTTTATCTGTTCTCGCTTATCCTTTTCTTCTTCTATCCTCTTCTCTCTCTTTCTCTCTGCCCCATTTCTGAATCTCTGCGTAATAGACATCCATTGGTTTCAATTTTTCATTGTGTGTGTTTCAGTTTCTCCCTACATCAACCTCTAAATCTTGTTTCGTCTCGGTTTTGTTATTTCATTTTGTCGAAACTAATACATGTGTAGTTTGAAATAATAATTGTGATCATGTTGTTAGTTAATTTTAGTATTGGAGAGAAGAAAGGAGGAGAGAGAGGTGGTCTCTTTACCTGACACAATTATGAGATAAGAAGATGTATATTGAGTAGCCAAACTGCACGGCGTTAGCTGTTGCAATTTTTTATGTACCATCGCTTAGAACTATCAAACTTTTATAACTTTTTATGGGATTAGTTTACATTTACTAAGTATGATTAAATACCAAAAAGGGATACCTTTTTTGTAATAATTTTGCGGTTTTGTGAATAAAAAATATAGGCCTAGGGGTTGAGTGATTATTACAGAAATAAGAGATAATAGACTAATGTACATAGCTGAAAACAATAAACATACATACCAGTAATATCTCTTAAAATTACATAGATTTAGATACAAAATGTTGTGTCCTATATTTCACAGCTCATTCTTTTCATTGATGATATGATGTCTTCTTTTAATCTTTTTTTTTCAGTTGCATAAGTTCGGGCTGATTGTCTTGTAAGAGATGGAACAGGAATTTCCCAGATGATATTTTCAAAAGGTACTCAACAAAAGTTCTCATTTTCTGGCCAGTAGAATGTAGAAAGCCCAGAGCGATTCATAAATTGCACTCTGGCGTAAAAAATTATAATTACAAAAATACCAAAAGCGCACTTTTTATTTTTTTTAACCATATCATGTATGTGCTATATGCTAAAATGATTCTATAAAAATGTTTCAAGAGTTTCACAGTTGTAATTTATGAGCAATGACACAATTGGTAACAAAACTTGAAACTGTATATTTCCGTACATATAAAATACAAAATAATAATAATAATAATAATAATAATAATAATAATAATAATTATTATTATTATTATTATTATTATTATTATTATTATTATTATTATTATTATTATTATTATTATTATTATTATTATTATTATTATTATTATTATTACAAAAATAACAAGAGCACCTTTTTTATTTTTTCACCATATCATGTATTTACTAAGATGATTCTATTTAAAAATTTCAAAAGTTTCATAGTTGTAACTTACGAGCAATGACATAATTTGTAACAAAACTTAAAACTGTATATTTCCGTACATTTAAAATATGAAAGAATAATAACACTGCTCTACAATGATTTCGCTGTTTGGAAACTATTAAGGTTTTCTTAATGTTTTTGACCTGAGAAATCCAAAAATGTAGTTGGTTTTGCTCTATCACGTACAGTTTTCTTAAAATAGAGGGGAGGGGGAGAGGAAAATAACCGTATAAATGTATATTTCGGAAGAAGTACTGATTATAATTACAAATATAAAAATATACTTTCGATGCCATAGCTTCTGATTATCTTTGAATTTGTAATAAAAGACGTGCAGTTACTTATTCTGTTAACATTGACAAAATATGTACTGTATCTGGTAGCAGTGAATGATATCACAACGCGTTACACGCTGGGAACGCAATAACAGCGCTGTGTAAGTTGTGACTGCGAGAACTATAATGCAGAGGAATGGAGGCTATTCATTGATTCCAACAAGAGAAGTTTGAACGGTCTGCTTCTTCACAACAACAACGAACAACCCTCTGTATACCCATTATTCATTCTGTATATTTAAAGGTGATTTACGAAAATATGGAAATGCTTTTATAAAAAAATAAAGTAGGAGGATCATAATTGGTTATTGTGCTGCGATCTGAAGGTGATATATATGTTTCGTTGACAGCAGTAAGGGTACACCAAATATCCATGCCACATTTTGCGAATGGAACAGCAGAGAACGCAATAAACACTGGACTCAAATAGATTGTCAGTGAAAGCCGCAATACAGGAAGTAAAAATTTGAAAAACATCTGCCTCGTAAACTCTTCACAAGTGATATTACCATATTTGCATATTAAACTGGGCCTAATGAAGCAATTTGTCAAAGCTCTGAATAAAGATGGTCAATGCTTCCAGTATTTAGTGACAACATTCCCACAACTTTCAAGTGCAAAGTTAAAAGATTCATTGGTCCTCAGATCAGAAAGTTGTTTAAGGACTCAAACTTTGAACATTGTATGATAAGTGTTGAAAAGTAAGCATGGAGTGCATTCGGGGACGTGTGTCATAATTTTCTCGGGAACAACAGAGACGAAAATTACAAGTACATTGTGTCTAATATGCTCCAGAAGTTTAAAAGCTTAGGGTACAAAATGAGTCTTAAGGTTTATTTTTTGTATTCACATTTAGACAGCTTTCCTTCTAACTTCCATGATTAAAGTGAAGAACATTATGAAAGATTTCACCAGGACATCAAAGCAATTTAATTCCATTATCAGAGACGTTGGAGAATACAATGTTGGCGGATTACTGGGTCTAGGTCAAAACCCCCACAGCCAAAACCCCCACACTCAAGAAATGTCAAAACGCCCACACAAACTGTCATAACTCCCACACAAATGGACAAATCCCCCAAACGCACGAACGGTCAAAACCCCCACAGCCAAAACCCCCACACTCAAGAAATGTCAAAACGCCCACACTATCGGTCATAACTCCCACACAAATGGACAAATCTCCCAAACGCACGAACGGTCAAAACCCCCACAGCCAAAACCCCCATACTCAAGAAAGTCAAAACGCCCACAAAGTCGGTCAAAAATCCCACACAACTGGACAAAACTCCCACACATAGCAACGGTCACAATCCCCACATAAGTGGACAAAACCCCCACACAAACGGCCAAAACCTCCACATGCAGAAATTGTCACAACTGCCACACAAATGGACAAAACCCCCACACAATCGGACAAATCCCCCACACTCTGAAATTATCGTGATTGCACGTCTTTGTTGCGGCTCTTTACGACGCCCACTTTAGTGTTCCTGTCATTACAAAACAGTGCAAGAAGAATAGTTGCAACATCAGTTTAAATGAATAAAAAATGTTATTAAAAAGTACAAGGGCAAGACATACAACCAGGATCATTTCAGAGTGTGGGAGATTTGACCGATTGTGTGGGGGTTTTGTCCATTTGTGTGGCAGTTGTGACAATTTCCGCATGTGGGAGTTTTGTCCATTTGTGTGGGGGTTTTGTCCATTTGTATGGGGATTGTGACCGTTGCTATGTGTGGCTGTTTTGTCCATTTGTGCGGGAGTTATGACCGTTGGAGGTTATGACCGATTACCTGTGTGGGGGTTTTGGCTGTGGGGGTTATGACCGTTCGTGTATTTGGGAGATGTGTCCATTTGTGTGGGGGTTATGACCGATCGTGTGGGCGTCTTGACATTTCTTGAGTGTGGGGGTTTTCGCTGTGGGGGTTATGACCGTTCGTGTGTTTGGGAGATTTGTCCATTTGTGTGGGGGTTATGACCGTTTGTGTGGGCGTTTTGACATTTCTTGAGTGTGGAGGTTTTGGCTGTGGGGGTTTTGACCGTTCCTGGATTGATTACTGTTGGAACGTTGGTATGTGAAGATTCACAAGCTACTCACGAAAGGAAGTCTAGTTTTAGGAGCTTCCAAGTGAAAAAACAGGCAAAAATTAGGTAAATTGCTTGTTTATCAATGACCTTTAGCGATGTAAATACGCTAGTTGTCGCTCGGGGCAAAAACGCGTCTTAGCGCCCACCTGACCAACCAAACCAAAACACTCCCCCAAATATTTGCCAATTTGGGCCCTCCCAATCATGCGCCCGGGGCACAAGCCCCGTTTACCCCCTAGTTACGCCACTGATGACCTTAATTATTTAGAATATCGATATTCAGATTAGTTCTGAGGCAAAATTGTGTTCGTTTGTTAGAAATATATAGTCATAATGTTACTGTATATTAGCAGCGTTGGTGTGTAAATAGCACAATTTACGCAATCATGTTTTCCGATTTGTGAAAAAACCTTAAGTGATGGGGGAAAACTAATTTCATTTTCGTAATTAGCAACCTTAAATTATATAAAATCAGGTGTCAAATCAAACACAGCTTTCAAAAAGTTTTATTTTGTAGAGCAGTGTAATTACAAAAATACAAAAAACACCATCTTTATTTTTTTTTTCAAAATACCATGTACATGTTAAGAGCCATGTACAAAAAATTTCAAGTTTCATAGTTGTAACTTTTGAGTAATGGCACAGTTTGAAGAAAAAACTAAAATTTATTTGTATGGCCATTAATGTTTGACAGTGTAACCTTTCGCAAGGTTTCTTAGACTCTTCTGGAAAAGCAAAATTTAAGCTTTCATTTGACACCTGGATGTGCTCAATAACTTCAAAAATAAGGAAGTTATGGTAACTTCAGTTCCATGATACTGAAAACTAATTTAGCATAATTTCATTGGTATTTATCTATGGAAAAATTTGAAGAGAATCTGAGACATTCAAGCATAGTGATCTAGGTGATTTGACATGGAATGACCCTACTACAAAAACGAATTCGAATTCTTTTGTATTCGCTTTTGTTACTTTCTGCTGCACAATTTATTTTCGGAAGGAAAATTATTGTTGAATATTCCGTACGATCACGAGAATATCACAAATAACAAAGAATTACACGGCTATCTCCTCTCATGTCCTTGCCTCCAGCCCGAGGAAGCAACAGACGTCCGCTGTTAGTTGAATGAAATACAAGCAAGCTGCAGACCAGACAGAAGACTCGGATACTTTAGTGTTCGAATTCACGTGCATTGTTACCAATTCAGTTATATTTTAGGCTATCTGTATTTCCCCACATCTTAATTTAGCTACAAGAAATGGTGACTTTTATTCTTTTACAGGGTTTCTATACCTCAGTTTGTCTGAATATAAAACCGAAAGAGACGATCGCTAACATACAACAGCAAACAATTTGAGATTTTTGCTTCAGTTTTCTGTTTTTCCATTCAGCTATGATTGGTAATATTGTTCCCGTTGCGACTGCGCAAGAGTGCGAATTCGGGTAAAGAATTCGCTTCTTGAATCGAATACACCGAATACACTTAGCAAATGTCTAATAATAGCAGAAGTAAGAAATCGTTTTATTCATGCGTTCCCGTCCGCCTTGACCTATTTGTCAATATCTGCAAAATTATCTCTTATTGCTAAAACAGCAAGATTCATACTCGTGCAGCACAAGAAACAACAGTTCAACATCCAATCAATCCACTTCGCACGTGAATGAACCCTCTTTCTAAAATAGTTTCTATATCCATCTCTTTCCGTGAATTCGAATTCTTCGAGTTCTTCTGACTTTCTGAATCATACTGTCCGAGACCAAGTCCGATCCCTCAGTGTGAGATGAGAGCTTGTAGAGTGAGGTGTAGTTTGAACCTAATCTTGTCTTTAATAAGCTCAATAAATATTATTTCATCTGCATTTTAATTACTTAGCACGTCAGCTGTGAAAATTGATAAAGAGAAATCGTGAAGCAGCATAAAACAAGACTATATATACATACATAATAGGGTGTATTAGTAGTATTCGAATTCGAACTCGATTCGTATTTACAGTATTCGAAAACATGTTTGATTCACTAAAGAATTCGATTCGGCGCATCACTAAAATAACGTTTTCGTCCAGACATGTTGCATATTTCTGTAACAAACGGTCCGTCCGCTCCTTTCGCATCGAAACTCCGTCTTGGACCTGAAATGACAGAATAGCAATGTTCGTCATGATACTTTTTGTTGCAATTCCAATTGTTTTCAAACATTATAATAATGTGACTTTCAGTATTTTTCATTTTGTATTTTACCTATTCACATATAACCTTACTTTTCTACGAAAGAGGCAAAAACGGGTAAGTTCTTCTTTTTTCCCACCTCAAGGGAATATTACTCTAAGAACAAAAAATAAGCGTGTAATGAAGTGTAACAAATATATATAGTATCATTGTTAAATGTAATTCATGAACAAAAGTTAGCCCCTTGGTTCTTGGTCACCCTGTATTCCAAGTGATAAGCATTCGGATATTAACTACAAAGTCATACAGGTCTATTTCTAGTAAGTATAGTAGTATTCTTTTATTGTCTTAAGTAACAGAGAACAAATATTGTTGTTTGCGAGACTAATTAATTTAAGTCCAGATACTGGGAGAAAAAATTCAATTTTGTAAGAGTCTGTGAATTTTCTGAATCAAGTGACCAGATTAGAAATACATTCATAAATATGAAAACATATATTCCTAAATATCAAAACATATATATATATATATATATATATATATATATATATATATATATATATATATATATATATATATATATATATATATATATATATATATATATATATATATATTCAGAACACATCTTAGCCTTGAAAATTTCATAATTATTAAGGATATAAAGTTTCATCAAGTCTAACCTATTTGATTTGACTAGAAAAATTGCGAGACACAAAAGTTTCATTTTCTCCAAAAATTCCAGTTCTTTCTATTTTTCTTTCTATTTGAGTCAGAAACAGTGTTGAGAAAAAAATCATCATAGCTTTTATTACAAACCACCGAAACAACTTCTCCCTTTTACCTGTTTTCGCGCAATATTATGTTCCCCTATTACACAATAAAGTCAATTCTTTCAATATAGAAATATAAATATTTCCATTTGATTGAACAATTTCTATATTGCGTTCTTTCTTTTTATATTTCAAAAGTTGCTGAAAGCGGCATTTTTTCAAACGTACAAACAAGAGACCATAAGAGTAATGATTTCGCAGTGGAAACTGGAAAGAAAAGCGTTACCTGGAATACAGAACATGTAACATTATTATCTCTCTTGGTATTGAAGTCACGACCTTACCCATAATGCTTTTCTCAAGAGAAGTGAAGGAACCAATGGCGTTGAAGCAGATGATAAAATTGTGAGAAGAGAGGGAAAACAAGAAGTCTCCGAGCGACAACGCAGCCATCAACGAGATGCACTCTCTTCCAGATAAATTGAGATCAAGTGCAATGTCGCTAACGTAATGTCCTCTAAAAAAAGATGGAATCATCAATGTTGCAAACGTACACAACAAAATTGTACCTAACTTGGTATAAATTCTTCATGTACAGAGTGTGCAACAGCAATGTTTGTAACTAACACACTTAACACTAACCATTATACATGTTTCCTCACTGTGTCTTTTTCCCAGCAGTGTTTTCGCCCTGGCCCAGACCTGCAACCTTTTAACACCTGAGATGTAGAATACAATATGTACGAATTTTTTGGATGACGGTGCTTTGATAGACTTTTCTGTTGGGTCTTCCACGATTGGTACATGAAACATTTGTATGTGGCAAGAGTTTTCTTTCCAAAACGTCTTTATTAATACTATTAATATGGGCACTAGGTAGTTCAGTGGTAGCACGATTCACCTCTGGTGGCTCTCTGGGTGTGGTCCCTGGGTGGCTCTCAGTTCACATCAAGTGGATTTTGCAGTGGACAAATACGCGTAGGCTTACTTGGAGTTCCCCCATCTCCACCTACTTCTTTTATTACACACTTTAGTTCATTACCTTTTCGCTCAACCCTAGTACAAACTTATGGCACGTTAAACTAAACTGAACTATTCAAGCTGGTGAGATCGTGGTAATCCTGAAGTAAACCAAGAACATTCCATTGTATTCGAAGATTGGTCCTATTGTGTGATCAATGTACGAATAGTGTCCATGGAAAATTTGAAAGATTGACATTTTAACCATGGACGAAAGACGACCTTCACCTCGTCATCTGAGTAGAACTTTGTTATTCAACGTCTGTTTTAGACATTCAAAAATGTGAGAGTTATAAAGTGAATAGTAATGATGGGAGTGGTAAAGTAATGCTTCCCAGTTGGATCATTGGAACAACATCTGAACGTCGTGTACAACGTGGGTACAGGCATTATCGTGTAACAGAATTATCCTGTAAGTAAATATGCCAGGTTTTTGGGTTTAATTAATTTCAGAAGATGGGTCAAAGTCGTACATGAGTACATGAGTACATGAGTACAAAGTCGTACATTAATACTTTCCTCTGGTTCTTTAAACTTAAGTCAATCAAAGAAGATAGTAACCATGACCTTCCCTACATATGCTTGTGACCTGAATTTCTTAAGGCGGGAATAGGGTGTGTTTCCTTTGCTTGTTAGAGTATTTAAACTTAGTTCACAATTGTAGCGACAGAATTTATCCACACGAAAAACACTGAACAGGAACCGTTCTCTCTAACTAGTAGCCTGACAATCGTTTCAGACATCATGCTATACGCTCCAACTTGTATCGTTCCTTCAACATCCTCCAATCCATTGTGGGCACACTTTATGATGCGCTAGATGTTTTACAATCTCCTGGACTACACAATAACTCAACGTTGAATTGTTAGACTATAGATCGAATGCTTGGGCGTCTATTCTCACGAATTTCTTCAAATTCGTTTGTACAATTGCCATAACCGCCAACGACATAGGTTTGAAAAAGATGAAAATAATCGTTTGTTCCTGCATCATTTGCAATGTGAGCATGTTATAATAATGTTAATGTTAATATATGACATTTTTTGTGAGAAAAACGTTATGATATATATGTTAGAAAAAATAACTTATGTTCCTTAGACATAACCAAAGCTTGAATTGTTCTTTAAAATATACTTAGCACTTCTTCATTTGTGCTTAGTTTGTCCAGTGTTCATAGTTTGTACAAAAGAATCTACTCCTATCTGTAACGACCTGATTTCGTTACAATTTCTTTTCATTAATGTTATTTAATTTTATTTGATTATTTCCTGATTAGTGAAGTGGTGTTATAATTTTCCAATGTTAAATAATGAATTTTCATATTTCTAGTGTGCCTATATTTTCTCTATCTGCGCCACATAATAAGAATTGGACCCTATAGACTATGAATTTAGTGCCAATTTAATTCTTTTTAATTGTCATTTATATAAAAAGGGTACTCAAGTTTCATCAAATATTTAGTAATAAGATTTCCTTCAATATTTTGTTTCAACATAATTACCGTTGTTTATTTTGATTATGTAGTACACAAAAGATTTTAAAGTAATAATTAATTGTGTTTTGGTCATTATTTGTTTAATATATATTGGAGCTAAGTATATTTGTATTATTAGTTGACATATAAAGTGAAATCATCAACTTCAGCTAAGTTTCTTGGGCCGATTCCCCTTGATGAGCTAGAAATTGAAAATTTCTTGAACAAACATGCTCAACCGAACAATAGAAAATTGATAGATACTCAAACTGATAAATTGTGTACCATACAACAGTAAGGGTGCTTGAGTATCATAATAAATGGTCTAAAGATTTTGAAATTTGGTTTTAATATTCGAATGCTAAAAGAATGACATCGATTACTGTCAGTTGTTTCAAGATCTCTCTTCTTGTACATAAAGTCTATCACCTCAATAACATCTCTTACTTGTGTCTTCGATTCGATGCCTTGCCCTACTGCAACGTAGTTGCAGCTTAAGTGGGACAGGGCCTCAAGGAACGATATAGTAACAAAGTATTGTCTGTCATATAAGTTTATGCATGTTTTCCGCGGGATAGTATCTTTTGCCCCCAGAAGCGATGGAAGATATGAGAAAATCAGTTCGCTTAATGTAACTGACATTATAAACTATTAAAGCGTGGATCCTGGTAAAACAACAAAACATATTACGTTTGCAAATGCAATATACACAACAAATAACACGAATAGTGTGAAAAGCGGACAAAGTAGAGAAACTGTTATATAGTAATACGACAGAAGCAAAAATCACAAGCGGAATGTTTAAAGTGTATTACAAAAACAAGCATCCGAGAATGTGGCGTAGTGAGTAACGTACTAACCTACCAATCAGCTAATTCATGTTCAAATCTTCATCAAGTGCACATTTTTTCTTTTCGTCGAAGGAACAACCATTACTTGTAGTACTAGAGTTTTATATATGGTTTCATTCTGTTAGATTTTTTCTTAGTCTTGTCTAAGGTAATAATATGATGCTGCAAGTATGATTCTACCTAGGTACATCTAAAATAAGGGTGTTCTAGATTTCTTTCCATTAATAAAATATAAAAAATAAGCTTACATCCGAAACTAAATATACAAGTAATTGGAATGAAAGTAGCAAGTTGATGAGTCACCACCGAGCAGATGAGCAAAGCAAATATAATCTGAGGTGCTTTCAAGTGCCCATCGTATCTCTGTTTCAGCTGTCAACTGAACAAACCTTCTTTAAAACACAACGCTATCAATGAAATACTAGTCTGTGTAAAAACATAAAAAGAAGAGGAACGAAAAAATATTAGTATATTTTGTTTCTATTATTAAATGATTCAGTATGTTAAAAAAAGAAATCATGTTCAATATTTAATGGGAATATGAATAATAAGCTAGTGTTAATACCGAGTGGAAAGAGAGTATGCATTCTGGAAGATCATATTCTATTTCAGAACTCTCACGTGAGAATGATAAGAATGTAACATTTACATAATCAACCCTATCACAAGATTGATTTCTGATGGAAGTTCATTTAGTTTAGAATCCCATGTTAAGTGTTAGAACCATGTCTCATATAGCCTCGGTGCTGAAAGGGATGTTAACTTCCAATGAAGCAACTGATCAGTCTTAGAACTATCAGTTTGAGGAAAGATGATTGGTTTGTGAACTGTGAAAGGTCTCTATTAATCTACAAGCCATGCATGGAGCAATTTCCACGTTACCCAAAATAGATTAAAGTCACAAATCTGCGTATTAAAGTTGATCGCTCGCTGAACTATTATGACTCATAATTAAACTTGAATTTTAGCTTCCTTAAATTGAGCTTCTAGGTTCCTAATACGGGTTCAAAAGACTTGTAAATATCTTCTATAAATCAAAAAGTAGAATATACAATTAATTTAAAAATATAGTCTGGAGTGATCTTTAAAGATCAGACACAAACTAGTTGAAATGCTCATTCTTCGAACGAGAAGAATAAGTTTATGGAAATATTTGCGAAATATTCAAACCTCTTCCCCAATAGAATAAATTATCAATTGAAGGGAAATGAAAAAATCCAAATGAATCCAACTGCTAAATATCTTGTAAATTTATTTTAAACAGCTAAAATACTTACTCACTTTGGAAAGTTTATGAACACAAAATGGGAAATTAAGACGTTGTAGCAGTTAGCTTTCTTTGCTAGAGTTGTAATTTCCGAAAAGGATGGACCTTGTCGTCACAGATATGTAAGGAGGAGTTTAAATGGCGAATTTCATGTTCCTATCATGAGAGATTCGCCAGAAACTCTCTTTTTCGAAGTTTATTTTTAATACTCCTTTCCTCGTTTAGAACATGTATTGTATGAAAGTAACATGAGAAAAATCCAGCCAGTTAACAAAACAAATAGACTTTGGTACATGTACTTCGGGGCCATCCTTCGCGAGCAGTAGTTAAATTTTTAAAATTACAAACTGGAGGAGTGCAATAAGCAGAAATAATGGGGAAATGCACTTTAAGGATTCCAACTAGCTGCATGTATGATACGACTCTAAAAGTTATGAAGTGACGGCGTGGCAGAGTTAGGAGTATTCTTGACTCCCATGCAAAGGGGCCTGGGTTCGGTTCCTGCTCGAGTCAAGGCTTTTTTTTTTGTTTTTTGCTATATCCAATAAAGTAGCCATTTGTAACTACAAGTAAAATATTAATTCATCATATGTTTATAATACATAAAGTAAGAGAAATATTCAAATCAATTGTAAAAACTTTGAATATTTCATGTTAAGGAGCAATAAAATATAACCTATTCCGCGTTGTGTATTGATGAAACGGGTTATATTATGGTTAACACAGTCGTTGTGTAAAAAATGTTCTTGATGCTTCGTGTCTATATGTATGAACAGTGTGCGAATTGATCGGACTTTTTGCAAGGGGGGATGAATTGTGTGTCAGACGACAATAGCATGGCAAACTATGAAAATGTAGCCAGAGGCGTCATTTAGGGAGAGCAGGAAGGGCATTTGCCCCTCAGGAGTTTAAGGAATAAATATACTTTAATCGAGTGTCTACTATTATACTAATGCAAAACGTAAAAACTTATGTTGGTGGTTCAAGCGAAGTCTAAAATGACGCAGCTGGTTATACCATACATCCAGTATTAACAAAATTTCTCCCTCATCCCCCGTATAATTCGCACATTGTCTACAGATAGAGACAAGAAGCGTCTAGACCATTATTACACAATGACTGTGCTAACCGTAATATATCAATATACAACGCGTAATAAGTTACATTTTATTGCTACTTAGCATGAAACATTGAAAGATTTGACAACTGATTTTACCATTTCTATTGTTTTATGCATATAAGCACATGGTGAATTAATATTTTATGGCAACTTTATTGGTTAAAGCAAAAAACAAAAAAGTTGATTTGAGCGGAAATCAAACCCGGGACCCTTTGCACGGGGGTCGTAGATGTTTCTAACTCTGCCACACCGTCACTTAATAGCTTTACGCGTCGTATCATATATGCACGAGTAGGAATTTCTGCCTATTGTCCTCTCCCAGTTTGTAATATTCACACTTTGAGTGAGCACTACTACAACGAGAAGGATGGCCCAGAAGTTCATTTACCAAAGTCTGCTTTCCCCTTGCGTCCACTGGCGAACTTGGACACTATTTATTGAATGATCAACTATACCTGAATGAAAAAAATCAGGTGGAAATACACACGAGAAGAATTTATGAGGATTGAAATGAAGTTTACTAATGAAACTCTATAAGAAACAAATGTTAATGTATCAGTCAGCATCAATTAAGAGCGCAACTAAACACTTCAGACATGTGCAAGAAATAATCGATCTGTTGGGATAAATAATCTGTTAATCATGTCTTCAAACCTTATAAAAAGTTACGTTTTCCGTTTGCGCGCAACACATTCTGTTTTTCAATGACTTCCAATGCTAACTTAAATCCGCTATTACTTCTTTCCTCGTGTGCACTTCTCTCTGAAATGTTATATTTATGCATAGTTGACCATTCTCTAAATTGTATCGAAGTTTTGTTAAGTTTCCAGTAGATGTCAGCTAACCATTTTCTTCCAAGTACTAAATGTATTCAAATATTTCAAACGGTTCCTTCGATTTCCGTGATGATCGGACAGACAATCACGATGTCACTTTCACATATTGACCGTGCATTTAGAACTTTCCTCCCTTTCCGCTGAAAAGCTGATTTTTAAGGACAATGGAAGATGGGCTCACGTATTTTAAAATAAGGTGTTTACGTCCATTTCTTCCTCTTATGATATATAGGTTAATGAATTATAGAAACCCGACTGGACCGAATGCTAAATACAGTATGACAAGATACAACCTCGATGTCATCATTCTTAAATATTGAGTGAAACTGATACAAATTGCCCCTATTCTTCACTTAATATCGAAATTTCTAAACACGGTCGGACACGTGCACACTCTTTTTTTATGTATCAAGTTCCATCTCACATACGTTAGATATTTTATTTTTGACATAAATTTTTAACCTCTTCTCTGTTAGGATACGCAATTTAATAAAAATGGCGTGAGAACAACCCAGTCCGAAGTAGGTGTTAACTATGTTAATAAAATCCATTTCAAACGGTTCAGTCATTTTTCATTATGATAGACAATGTAATTTTCATTTATATATTATGTAAATATATATTATATAGTACTGTTACTGTCTTGTTATTTATTTATTTATTAATTTATTTATACAAAAAATGAGGTGATATGTTTAATATTTAACATAATAAATTAAGAACACTTTCTTCACTTACGCGGGAAGGGCGCGATGTTACTCAAAGATAATTTCAACAAATTTGGTATAGAAATAGGTAATGGGTATTTAAAGAAAACGCGTGGAAAGATTTGTTTCGCAGGCATTCGGAATCAGAAGTAATGGGCCCTACATTGCAGAAGAAATATGGCCTCTCTATCAGATATTGATGGGACGAAGCCTTTGCTCGCTGTTGCAATCAATGCAGATTAAGTTAAATAAAGTAGAATTGAAACAGAAAAGACGAAGTGAACAGAAAGTACGCCAATGTCGACTCTCAATCCCACTAGACGAATGCCGGGATACTAAATCTATCAACTGGCCTACCATTGTCGTTACTAATTGGGTACGCATCACTAGTTAGCGTAATGAAATTATATTAAATGGTAAAGAAAATATTTACAGAAGTTAATCATGGGCGTCACCAGAAGTTTTACAGGGAATGGGTCAAAATGAAGTTTCTGTATTTCGTCACACTAAAAGATGCTGTCAGTACGCAAGTATTAAATGTTTGAACCCACCAATAATAATTGATTTCATTTGCACGGGTATTTGATACTTACGATGTGGCGCCCAACAAGTATTGTGTGTTTGTGAGGTGAATTTAAATATATATTTCGGGGTTAGTGATATTGAAAATGGGAATGTCTGCGGACAGCCATAACAAAAATAACCGTTTGAATACATGCAAGACCGTTCATTAATACACCTACATTAACGCAAAGGATAAAGGAAATATTTGCATTTGATCTTCTCACCACTAGAAAACAGCAAAATATATTGGACAAAAACAGCCTCGTAACAACTGCGTTCAAGACTCCAAATATAATTCACGCATGTTTCACAAACACTGCACTTTAATAATGTCAACATAAAATGAACATGAGCGTTTCACTTCTGTTGCCTAGCACACATGAGACAGTACGTCTACAATGTCTCCACACATGCCATGTTGGTGAGGTTAGTATAAAAATGGTCTGAACAAGATTTTAAAATACCATAATTAACTTTAATATACCGTACAGTGAGATATCTACTGTTTGTTGTTGTTGTTGTTGTTGTTGTTATCGACAAGAAACAGTTGTTAAGAGAAGTATTAAAAATATAACAGGTACACATACTACCAGAAACTGTATTCAAAAATAAATATTCTGAAAAAACAATACACATTCAGTCTGAAACAGATAAAACTGCTAGTTAAAAACAATATATATTTAAATTCCTCTTTATAGATATAAGGTGAGTAATGGCAAGGACAGTTGGTAATTCAGTATCCCGGCATTCGCCTGGTGGGACTGACGGCGGACATTGGCTCATTTTCTGTTCAGCTCATCTTTCCTGTTTCAATTCTACTTTATTTAACTTCTGCATTGGTCGCAAGAGCGAGCAAAGGCTCCGTCCCACCAATACCTGGTTGACAGGCCATGCTTCTCCAAAACTGTAGGGCCCATTATTTCTGATTTCGAACTCCTGCGAAAGGAATGCTTCCACACGATCTTTTCTATTCCCACTACCTACTCCAATACCAAATTTGGTGCAATTATCTCTGAGTGACATCGCGAACTTCCCTTGTTAGTTGCTCTTTTTCTGCAAGCAGAGCAATAGTATGTTCATGTCCCGGTACCTTGGTAAGTTTCTTTACAGTGGATGTTTCCCATATACAATTTTACCGCGGTGTAAATAGCAAATATCTCAACCGTCCGCGTCCGTGCGAAAAATTACAAAGGAGGGGACGCCAATAGTATAGTGGTCACTTTAATAGCACTATGAACAAAACACCATCACGTTACTGATTCATAATGATTGGTATAGTAACAACAGCATCCCCGCGCAATTTTTAAAATAAGCACGGATAACTTTGAATGACAAATTTTGCGAGAAGTTATGAAAGAGCGCGTGGTTACAAATATAACTAGTGTCACTTAAAGATTAAACAAGAGATCCAAAGTTACAATCACACCAAAAAATCATAGTACATTTTCGTCACGAAGACTGCACCGTAGGCAACCAACATTGCTTCGGAGCAGATTCGGTTGCATACCATTTGCGTAAGGGAGGATAATTTATAAAAACAGATAAGTATATTCATTGGATTAGGATTAAATTTTACATCTCTTGAGAGGTCTCCTTGTTCTCCTGAGTATGTTAGACATAAAACGGAACAAACACGGATAGTACCATGGATAGGAGACCGATATATTCAGATAGTTCATATATGGAAATGCTCGGTCAAATGGAGGAAGAACATGCGAAACATCAAATATACCACCTCAAGGAAGCCAAAGAAGAGTAAAAACGTAGGAGTGGATTAGAGAAAAAAGTGGAAGAGCAGTTCCACAAACTGACAAAAGAGGATAGTAAGAAAAAAGAGGACACCCTAACAAGAAAATTAACTACGTAGAATATGGCAGAAATTACTCACTTTTAATGAAAATCGGCAACTGTTTAACGAAGGATAGAGATATCAAAATAAAAGAGAAGAAGAATAACTTACCGAGACGCATTAGTTCTAAACTTCTTAGAGCAAATCGTAAAAAAGTAAGGTGAGTTCGGCAATATGCAGCATCAGCAAACAACCAATTTATTGTATATCAAAGAGACAAAATTAGAAACTAAAACAACACCTAAAAATCGAGATTAAGAAAATCAAAGAATAAGACGAACGATTGAGAGAAGAAAATCACAAATAAAGCAACATAAAAGTAGAACAGAAGAAAGAACTCTATATGCAACAATCGCGGTAGGAGAACAAGTATCAAAACATTCAATAAAAAGAACAGAAATAATTGAAAACACAAGAAACAAACAAAAGCCTACGATATTCGTGAAAGGAAAATAATTAAAATATCACCACAACCACGGTAGCTTTAATGAAATCAATAAATTCTGTGAAAAATATCAAAATAACAGCAATAAAGGAAAACAAAAATACGCTAATAGTGGAGGAACTGACACAGAAGACATAAACAACAACATGAATGTACATCAGGATGTCAGAATTGAAAAACTTGAAAAAAGAAAAAATACTATTTGCAATCTAGGATATTCCAGCAGACTCAAAATTGAAAAGATAGTCGAAACTCTGATTGAGCAGAATTTTGAAGAGGAAGAAACAGAGAAGGCGGAAGGGGAAGTAAACCTACGTTTCAGAATTGAACTAATTTATGATAAGAAATGTCATTTCGTAATTCAAACCGTACAAATAAAAGATGAAAGCTGATCCAGGAGGAAAAACGTATATTTAGTGTGAGAGCTACGGTATCAAGGACTTCATGAAACTTCAAAGATGTGTTTCTTGCGAGGACTATTCCAACGTATGTAAACATCATAAGGGAGAGAAACAAAGTATACTTACACTGCGGAAAGAGAGGTCATGAATGGACTAACTATGGCAAGAAAGTAAAAGTACAAAATATGCATACCAGGTAATAAAAGAAGAAGAAATGTGAAGCAAAAACAGGGAAGAATTGTGCGACTTACAAGATGTTCTACGAGCGTACCATACCCAACATTGAAATTTGAAGGATAAATATCCAGAAACGTTCAATATCAAACAATAGGACAACAACTAAAAGAAAAATCACATCCAGTAAGAGAAGGGACAAAATAAAATCTGAAAATAAAATCAATAAATTATCGAAGGTAAGATTTGAAAATTGGCTAGAAGGAACAACTCCAGCAAGCAGTGCACAAAGTTACTTTATAGTAAAAGAAGGCTATATATATTTTGAAGACATGCATTTTTGTGTAACACACCTTATAATTCCGGATTTGACAACCTTTCCAAAAGTTTTGCAAATACGGAGGTTAAAACACGTGGAGACTTTAATATAAGAAAATGGACTTCATATATATCAAAAAGGAAGATAAAACAATCAGAAATATTATTCGTCGAATCAATTCTACAGATACGTGGTAATATCAGATTAAATGAAATATCATAATATGTTCTAATATTAGATGTAAATAAAAAGAAAGTATAGTTCCAGCGCTTGTGATGGGGTTATGGGATCAAACGCCGCTAGTAGTAATTAAAAAATATTCATCATAACAAACAATTTAAGAAAGATTACCGTGAAAATGAAAATAGTAAACAAGAGATTTTTCGGAATTGGAAAGTTATCTTTAGAATAGTATGAAAAGGAAATCAGTGAGACGCTCATCTACTTACATGGAAGGGATAATATAAACAAAGATCTCGAACATCCAAAGACAACAATAATGAAAGCAAACGTTAGAGAAATAAAAAAGAGAACAAATTTGGACCTAACGGATAAAAAGAACAAATTACTAATAAGAAGAGTAAAATAGGAAAACAAGAAATCTTTGAATAAGGATAAACTTTATAAAAAATATGTAGAGTCAGATGATCCTTCGAAGATTAGACGAATCGAAATTACTAACTATGGTATTGAGACATCTCGTTCAAGAACACATTTACATCGTCTTTCTGCAGTTGGAAGACGTTGACGAAATAGAACTCGAAACAAATGGGATTATCTAAGATCCGCATAGCCTTTTTCAACATGTAAGAACAGTGGGAATTAGAAAAAAACGCCATCTAAATAAATAATTAAGGAAACTAATGATAAATTAAATGACGACCCGAAATCTTACAGACCAATTTGCCTCCTAAACACGATTGGAAAATTATTTCAAAGGGTATTAATCAAAAGAGTAAATACAAGGTGATCCACTTTATGCCCTTATTTTCATTTTACTGCTATTTTATCACAAACGATGTAATATAAATAACTCTACCGTTATATTATGCTCTATTCTATGTCATTACGTGCCATTATATAACTGTTACCTTATTGTTTGTTGCAGGTCTAACCAGTAGTTAAGTGAAGATGGTGCAGAGACTAAACATTGCTGGCCGTGCTCGTATTGCAGCGAGGTTGGAAGTATGGTAGTCGCCTGTAATGGCGCAAAGATGTTGGAGACGGAAAAAGGGAAGACACGCGACACTGAACGTGAAAACAATAACGAAAATGCATACGAATTTGTTGCATACGGATTCGGTTACTCACCAAAAGCGTGTTGGGCCCCCAAAGAGAACTGTCACTGAAGACGCTAAAGCCAACGCTGCTGCGCGTTTGCGCAAAGTTCCATGAAGTCCCTGAGACAATATCATAGGTAATCTGATTTATCGTATAGTTCGGTCCAACGGCTAATGCAGAAGATCAACTTGAGAAAAAAGAAACCACATTTTGACCAGTCATTGTCACCAGAAGACTGTGCTGTTGATTCCACGGGAATGGTTTGACAATGCTTTTCCAGACTGCGTTCTTGGGTGTCGCGGAATGATGACTGGTCATTGAGAAAACCCAAAGACCCATTGGAATTTTTCTCTGGGGGTATTTCAAAGAGAACGTCTATGGCAGAAAACCGCGTGGCTTGAACACTTTGGAAATAGTCATTAAAGAAGAGTGTCGGCGGGTACCAAACGACATGTTACAACGGTCTGTGAGGAACGTTGGACCTCGACTGCAATGGTTTGCTACTAATGCTGGTGCCTACGTTGAATGAAATGGCAAGGACCATAGTACATGATAGAATTGGCAGGAACCATGTAACATTGTAAATGATAGAGTACTAGTGAAAAGAAAATAGGGATATAATTGTGAATCACCCTGTATATACAGCAATACATAAAATAACAGGCTGCAATACGGCTCTCGAGAAAGAAGTGCTGAGTAAGAAAGCTGCTAGAACTCATCAAGATTTGAAAGATTGTGAAATACCAAGCTGTAATATACATCGATATAATTGAAACCTTATACAGGTCGTCATTATTTTAGCAGTTTAAACATATTGAAATACCAAAAGCATGATACAAAGTAGTGCTAGATTGTTGCGCTCATACGACACTAATACTCAAATAACTAAGGAAATATATTAGAACATTTAGTACAAGAGGATACCCCATGCATTATTTTGAAGATCCACGATGTGGAACATAGTAATATAGCAATGTCTGAAACATCTACACCAATTACAAGAAACACAAGGAGTGGTGGGCTATGCTGACGACATAGCAATAGTTTTCTCGGCGGCCCAAGTTAGATAGAGAATATAATATAATTCTACACAAATTACAAAAATGCGTGAAACTAATAATTGAACTCTACCAGGAACCAAAACCAAAGTAGAATATTTGTTCAAACAATGCAAAGAGATCCTACCCTAAAAATTCTAAGTAAGGGAAAATAGACAGAGTAAAAGAGTTTAAGTATCTGGGAGTATGGATAGATGAGAAGTTAAATTACTCAAAGCACATACGAAATCACGAAAAAGAGCAAAGAAATGGCACATAAATTATTCATCATTGCAAGAAGACATTACTAGATACCGAAAAGACCCTACTGATATACAACGAAACTGTAATTATAAATGTTATAAATTATTGTGCAAGCATTTGGTGTCATAGAATAGTTTTGCTTCAATCTCATCAAACGCTTTTTGTATCTTTCTTATCTTACTTGTTATTTCTTCAATGAATGGTCGGGACGAACCACCGTGACGGGAAACGGGATGGTTTTGTTTCGAGAAATTAGCAATAACTGTAAATTGAATAACATGTTGACTAAACATATTTGTTTCTAAAAGGTAATAAAATAGGCCACGCCATTATTGGATACAGAGTATGATTATATATCACTGAACTGCTGTTAGCATTAGTATTCCTAATTCGACTACATATTTTTAATATATGATAATCAATCATAAATAAAGTGTATAAAATGAACTTAACTTGCGTTTCTTTACCATCCTTCTGACATAACTGCTGTAGTACTGTCGATTGCCGGTGGACCTGCTGACGTTTAATTTACGGGCACAAAGACATGCAGGGACCATCGTTAATTTAAAATTACACCTCATACATATGCATTTAGTATTTTTCGTCATAAAGTTCGAACCGACATGCATCAGTCAGGGTTATAGTTTCGCTGAACACTGCAGCGTCACAACTATTCAGAGTAATAAAAAGTGCACCGACTTGACTACGTTAGAAAAATTGATCAGCAGTTGTTTGAACATAAGGTATGAATGAGGATAGTGACTGTCATGACGAAATCATGGCATTATATTATTTCAATCTAAATAAAATGTAATTATTGCGACTTCAATCTGGATCGTTCTATTTTATAAACATGCACTATTCTGAACTGAAATTTGTAAAATTAATACTGAGCATGTACTTTGAAACACACGAAATGAATCTGAGGAACACAAAGTTATTCCCAAAATTGCATCAATTCATGTGCATATACTGGGTGTCCGAAAAAGTATGTACTCTTTTCCAAAAATATTCTCGGGCCCCTTGATGCCATATACCAGTTTTTTACCTACCTTACAAAAAGTCAATATGGGCGCCATTCGTAAAATTGCAGATATCTAGTCGATAGTAAATTTCAGTTCCTTACAGTTCTTTCTACAATGAAGAATGGCCCATAAAGCTTCGTTCTGCACATAGAGCCGAGACATTGAACTTTGGAGAATCTGTGAAATGCTCTGCGATTTACCGAGGAAAATATGAACCTCATTCAGATCATTGTCTGTTGACTTTCTTCTGTCACTTATACCTCTCTCCACACACATTGGGCAACTAGAAAAAATAAAGGGTATATATATATATATATATATATATATATATATATATATATATATATATATATATATATATATATATATATATATATATATGTGTGTGTGTGTGTGTGTGTGTGTGTGTGTGTTGTATGTGTGTGTACATTACAATACTTGATTCTGTTTTGATTTAAAACTTTATACTTGTATTTCAAGCTTACATTCATTGTCCATGAGGCAATCAACTTCCTTCAAACAACCCTTGTGGATAAGCTAGTGTCTGGAAACTTGTTAAACAAAATAAAGTACACTGGGTGCATAATGAAATTCTTGAGCCGCTCCTATAGGATTAAATAACTTGTGAAACAAAATCATTCCCACTACATTTGCTGAAAAATATAGAATGGTAACAAGTGGCAAAAAAATAGGAAATATTCCAAATTCATTTTATATCAACAACAATTTATATATTCTATGATGCAAGGACGATAGTAATAGGACAAGGACGACGATGGGTTTCTAAAGAAGACAAAGAAGAAAATGCTCTGTCCATTCTGTTCTAACCAAATAACTAAACAACTAAATTGCAGGACATGTGGACTAGGAATAACCGTCGAATGTGGAAAATTTCATGTACATGTAAAGCTATCATTCCTTACTCTTGTAGACGATTAAAAACTTGCAAGAAGAGAGTGGTGACGTAATCAGTAGGGCGCATTCCTGTGAATTGGGCGTCTAATTGGCATGTGTGAAAGGTAGTTTATAAACATTCTGTGCATCAGCTTTTTCAGGGTTCTCCCGTTTCCTCCATGAAGTTTTGTTGCATGAAAAAATAAGAAAGTAAATAACATTTACTCACAAGGGACATCCGCGAACTTGAACAGGAGAAACCGGATGAAATGTTCTGCACTAACTAATTTTAGGTCACTGAATCCAGTAGTGATAGTCATTTTCATGCAAAAACAAGCAGTCAAGCAGTGGCGGCGCCAGCTCATGGAGTATGAGCCAATTTTGTAGACAAGGTGTAAGAACAAACGGGAAAATCGAAATGCTCAATGTAGTAAATATGATTAACAATTGAATCTACAATATGTAGAAGCTCATGTGAATCCTTTACGTTAATCACAGTGTAGTCAACTCATTGAAAATCTTGTGTGAAAATGCTAATGGAAGAATGTCAAAATAATGCGATGTATTGTAATACATAAAGAACCCGACACATTATTCGATAATGAGGCCTTGTTATGTCATAAAACAGTGTTGCTAATTTCATAAAGTATAATGATGATGAAGTACAGTGTTCTGCCAGAAGGTCCGAAGGTCCCTGGGCAAGATGAACCCATGGTGATTTGCCATTGCCTTCAATGGAATGATGATGATGACGTCCCAGGACGGGACCTACCATTTAAACTGAGATTCGAACTACCTGTGGCCCCAGTAGGAATCGAACCCGGAATTCCTTGATTCAGAGGCGACGATCGTAACCACTCATCCACCGAAGATACTCAAAGTATAAAGGAGGTAATACATTTAAGTTATAAGCAAACAAAAACTTTCAATCAGGCAAGACATGCACGAATGAATCAGCCTCCACAGAAAGAAAGAGTGCTGTTACTCATATCCATGTAATACGTTTCATCTGGTAACAGGCGCCATCTGGCAGTGGCATTTGGGAAGTCCAGCATAAAACGCTACAGACGCGTGCGTGTTGTAGTAGCAGATGGATCTCGTTTCGTGTAGAGTATAATTGCCTGCAATAGTGATAACAGTATAGAGTGGCTCAATCGGATTCATTAATCCCATCTACGTCGTAAAAATAATAGAATCAAAGACGTGTCAAATGTGGAAAGTGTCACGGAGTGGAAGATGCACAGTTCGCGAGTGTATTGTATGAAATAATAACGCAGAAATACAATGATGAGGGTACAGAAATACGGGAAGAGACGTTGGAGAGATGGGGGATTATGAAGAACAGGAATAGTTCGTACTCAACGTTAGCCAGTCGACAAGTATAGGACATGCATCCCCGCAACAGTTGAAACAGGACTGCACTACGGAAAGTGAGTATGAACAATCACCATAGACAAAGCGTAAGTCTAATGTTATTGAATGTATACCTGACGCCACATTGGAAAATATTTACGACGACTACTAGCACCATGGCTTCAACTTGTACAATAAATTGCAAAGACGATATAAGAGCATTAAAACTAAAGCCAATTGCAAAGTAATTTTGGCTTACATCAGTAACTAAGGACAAGCTACGCTCTTCAAGGGCAACAGAAAGTCAAAATTAAAAAGTAGAAAACAATACGTAATGACAGTTCGATAGGGCAAGGGAAATGGTTCACCCGTTCACTACTAGCACATGCAAAAGTGGGCCCAGGAAGCCGCGAGACTTGTTGGGCTTGACAATTTCAAAGCATCTATTACATTCATCGACAAACTTAAGGCTAAATAAATTGTTGCGCGACAAATTACCATGTTCGTCACACTTAAAGATATAACTGATGACAAGAATATTCGTGAGAATACGCGAGAGTTTGTTGAACACGTGGATAACTATACCACACAAGAGACTGGTACAAAACAATGTGTGGAACAGTTCTCAAAGCCAGTTTTATTACGAGGCGTCTTCATCGTCTACACTATCTCACAGAGAAAAACACACTGTGGCATGCTGCAGTCTGTACATAGCTCTGCCCACAGTTATACAATTGATGTGGCTATCTCAATGAGTGGCGCATTAGCTCAGGTTTGGCCACATATGGTTTCAAGAACCACAAGGCAGATTTAGCCTACATATTGCCAAGTAACTTGAAGAAACATGCCCTCGTAATATTTATGTGGAGGCAAGTAAAACTGGCAAAATGTCTAAAGTGCAAATGAAGAGTTTTCTAACGACTGTCTTTGGTGACTATATAAGCGATGAGAAGCGCTTCTTGTTGTCTGATTCTTGGTCCGGACACAAAGATCATTCACTGTTACAAGTGTGTTTCCCAAACAAGGATGTTACATTGAAGATAAAACCACCCAAGACAACAAGCTCTATTTCCGGTGGATCGTTGATTTCGTACGGCTCCAATGTGATAAACCTCAGGTAAATTTGCACGATCGTTATTTCGTTACCAAGCTGCATCTGTGATCCACAATCAACTTTCAGCACCAATCTGCAAGCATATGTTACAGTATGCCTGTCAAAAAACAGGGTCTGTCATATTGTCATTTGATAATGTCATCAGTGTAGCATTAGTGCCGATTTTCTAAATGGCTGGAAATCGAAAGCAGATAAGTGAGTCTTGATAACTACGCAAGATAATATTGTCTAGGGAGGTCTTGTTCCACTTTTCGATTATCTTTTTTCTATTTGAAGATATCACATAATTACTGCAAAATTAGCGGTATTTTAGTTTGGCAGTAATGAGGCCTCTTAAGTGTTTTTTTCATGCATGCCAACAGCTTCAGTTTTGCCGTACCTTTACATATTTGTCATTTCAAATCTCTCACGCACGTATTAATATGAGTGGAGCGTAAAGACAATAACTATATACATATGTTGTTATGTGCACAATAAACTGGTAACAGTATAAAAACCACTAAACTATTGTTGATGTTCTATTTTATCTGACATATTTGAGAGAGGATATATTTATTAATACACAGTGAGGAGATTAGCACTGGTGTTTAGGGTGCTGATAACGATGTTGTGGTTGTCACTTAATTTCTTAGTCCCTAAAAGTAGCTTAGGAAATTCATTGCAAGCGAGAGCAAGCAACTTGAAAGAGTGTTAGAACACCGAAAGTACTGAGGGGAGAGCTATTTAGAATAATTTGGTGCAAAACTACTTTTGGAAATACATAATGTATCAGATCTTAGAGAGTTCATATTGTGTAAAATTGCTTCCTGTTCGGTAGATTGCACAACAATGACACTGCAATTGTGTTAGCTTTATTGTATTGTTTCAGTTACAGGCATACTGATTGGACTATTTCTAACATATTGAGCTTATAATTAGGTTCCTTATGTGTTACTCTTTCTTTGTGAATCTATAGATTTTACACGTAAATCTTTGAAACAGTGTCTTCATAATCTTAATCTACACCAAAAATCACCATATTCTTAATCTGATTACAAAGATAACAAGGAAAGAAGTGGTACAGTTCAACAACACGAGAACCAAAATTTACAGGAAAAAGCTATTACCGGTATGTCACTATGTAAATACCAATAGATAAGGGTCACATATACTCAATGTGGATAAACCTAATTAAAGTAATGTGGTAAAAATATTACTTAGGTATTTATGTAAAATTATTATCTTATATGCCTACTTAAATGGAATAACGTCCATTGTATACATTCCGATATTTGCATGCACTTCACTACGCTTTCGGCACCCTGTATCTCTCTTGATATACACCCGCATGCTTCCCATTGCCAAAACGGTTACTGAGTTACGAAACAAATTCCCCTGTCCAAGTATGAACTTAGAAAGCTACTAACAAGTAACACTTCTCAAGTGTAACACTCCGATTTTGATAAAATTTAGCAGGTAGATACTACACATAAAATACACGAATAAGTGTATTTTTATTTTCTGCGAAAAAACGGTTTTAGGGGGCAAAAGCCCCCATCCAAAATTTTGAAAGTTGAGGTCCGACCAGAAGAAGTGATCCAAAGTGAATGAAATTGTGCACAGATATAAAACTTGCTTTCCGAAAGAATATTCACACACAAAGATATACTATATACGTAAATTTCAACAATTTTTTGTTTAAATGTTTTCAGTAAATGTTTAAATGTTTAAATGTTTTAAATGTTTAAATGTTTTGGCAACTGTGCTTTCATTGTATGAAGCAAGTTTTACTGTGCAGTTTTAAAATAAGATGTCTTCGAACCTGCGACCAAGTCAGGCCATGTGAACTCCGATCGATTGTCTAAGCAGTCTTGAGTGACAAAATTCTTTTGCATTGAGATCATATTCGAATGTGCTGTAAAGTCCAATGAGAGAGAAACTGATAATCTTTCACCGCCACGTTCCTAACTTCTTTTGAGAAAGTCTTGGATTCGCCCCTGATTGAGATTGTAGACAAAGATAACCTGCCATTGTTTAGCATGGTTTGGTAATAAAGAAAATCCAGTATTTCTGCATTTTGAAAACTTTTTATTTAAAAGAAATATACCCAATATTGCATTGGGAGCGGAGGGGGAGGGATTAAAGTTTAAAGTGGGATACCTGAAGGCTCCTTATAACCAGTGAAATTCAGAAAAAAAACTAAATTACGCATTAAAAAGAAAACATACAATATACAAATGTATCATGTTTCAGAATTATATTGTGTGTGAAAGCAGTTAGTAGAATTAATTCTTTGTCACCTGAGAGCTAGAATCTGAGAGAAATTCAGAGGGAGATCAAGGGGAATTTCTGTCTTCATAAATAGAAGTCGTGAATTTATTGTGTTGAAGCAATGATACTTACATATACACTATCCATACGCTGATGTTTTATCAATACTTCTATTACAAATTTAGCGAAGGGCTGGATTTCAATAATAGTGTAAGTGAAGGCAGGGGAACATCCAGGAAGGAACATCTTGGGGGGCGGTGGGTTGTAATACTAGGGTGGGTCGTTTTGCCACTTTTTTTCAGAACGAAATGTGATACCTGGCAAAAGTGGCCCACTAACATGGATATTACAGGTATAGATTTTTTTTTCAATTCGGATAATATCTTCTGTGAGAACTATTGTCTCAAAGTTTCAAAATTTCATTGAAAATTACAAAAAATACCAAAAATGTTCATTATTTTTAGTTACGTTAATGTAAACATATTTTTGGACCTATACATGCCAGTTGCTATGCAAACTGACATTCAAGTCTCAAAATGCCAGTTACATGCCCCTGTGGTGGAATAGGAGTGCCTCCTCTGGGGCCGGAAAAGGGGACAAATTCAGTACAATTAAGAGTTTCTACAGCTATTTTCGTCCTTGCCTTTTCCTTCGACTGGTGGTTCATAACGGTAGCGGAGCATTGTTATTTTTCACCATGACACTCCCACCCCTCCACCTCACAATACCGCAACGCCTTCTCCTGTCCCGATCTGCCTAACTCAGCGCTGCAGTCAGATACGAACCGGATACGCTTCGAATTGGGCGCCATTTCTCAAACGCTATATTTTGTTGCTGTTGCCTTCAACTTACATGAATTATCCATTAAAAATAATACTTTGCTAACCACTATTTTCACAGAAAATACTGTATTTCTTTTAAAAAAAAAAAAAAAAAGTCAATAGTATTTATTATATCACAGAAATGACTTCAGTGACAACGAAGCAGACCTTGAAGACAAAGCAGAGGATAGTTCTTCTGAAGAAGAGGCCAAACCCAGAGACAGAACATCTAAACCGAAGTTAGATTTGATTGAAACTGCTATGATTACTCAGAAATACAATGTACGCGAGAGGTCTGAGGCACATATAACATCAGCTGTGTTTCAGGCGGCTTCAAAGGCCAGAATTATAGCTTCTCAACAATCCAGCGACATAACGTCTGCATCTGCTTTAATTGTCGACAGGAGCAAAATAAGACGTGCGAAACTTAAAGTTGCTCGGAATTTAAAACAAAGTTCTAAAATGATGATCCCATTAAAATCCCATACTTTGATGGTCGAAGGGATGACACTATAACACACACAGGCATCGCTAGAGAAGAGCACTTTTTACTTGTGGCTAAAACTAACTCTCAATGCGTTGGTCACGTGACACCATCCTCTGGCTCTGCCTATGACGAGATCATGGCTATTTTCGAGTACTTCATGAACCAACTCAAAGGTGGCTTTGATGAAGTTGAGATTCTTAGGTGTGATGGAAACAACACTAATACTGATTGGAAGGGAGGTATTCTTCGAAAATTAGAGGAACTAATAGGAAAACCTATGCAATGGGCTATTTATCTCTTGCATTTTAATGAACTGCCGTTCCGAACTCTCTTCACGCTTATTGACGGCGTTTGTTCAAGCGTCTATTCTTACACAGGTCACATAGGTTCAAAACTATCTGACTGTGAAAAGCTTCCAGTGGTGCCCTTCAAACCAATAAAATGTGACTTATCTCATCGTAGTCCGGAAGAGCTCAGGAAACTCAGTAAAGATCTGAAATACCGGTATTTATTCCAGATATCTCAAGCCATTGACTCCGGAGATACCCGGAAGAACTTGATTCTATGATCCCTGGCAAACTTAAAAAAAAAAAAAAAAAAAAAAAAAAAAAAAAAGCTCGCTGGTTGAATACTGTGAACAGAATTTTAAGATTGTATATTGCAATCAAGAAACCAACCAAGAAGTTAATAGAAATTGTGATATTTATACTTACAGTCTAAGTGGTTATGCAATACAGTGTCAGAACACAGTCTTCCATTGCTGATGGTCCTCGTCACGTCTTTGAGACCATTCATAGGTCTAGACACTTACTAAGGGAATACCAGGTTGTAATCCGTTCATCCATTTAGACGAATGCATTCTTCGCACTTCATGAGAATGTTCTTCTCGCCATGATGACTGATCTTCGACTTGCTGTCCGACAAGATTCATTACATAAGATTCTTAGTGCTCGAGAACACGAAGCAGGGAATCTTCATAACACCATTAGGTATAACATCATTCCCAGACTGTATTTTGAGGCGAAAGATTACACTGAAATGATCTTTTGGGAAAGCATTGATGTTTCAATAACTATACCACCAGTTCTAAGGACGGTATCAAACAAACAGTTCATAAACAAACCTTCACTTCCTGACAACACTGTGCCAGAATGGTCCTTCACCGTCTATCCGTGCCACACGGTGGCAGTAGAACGTATAGTGAAATTAGTCACTGAAGCAGCCTCCCGAGTGTGTGGCAGTGATGGCAGGGATGATCAGGTAAACCTTACTTTCTAGGCAAGCTGTGTCTAAATTTCAATCAAAGTCCCAATTTGTGACAATTTTTCCTGACAGTGACGAATCGAATTAGTACATCCAGCCCTATATACGGTTGGTTGGTTGGGTAGGGCTGGCGGAGGAGTAATAGGTGCAGCCATTTCCAAGTGGTGGGCTCTGGGTCGCTTGGCCAGGTGAGCGAGGATCTGCACAACCGCTTAACTGTACTGAATTTGCCCCCATTTCTGGCCCCAGAAGAGGCACCGCTATCCCCCTCAGTGACATATAACTGACATTTGTATACTTGAGTGTCAATTTTCACAGCAACTGGCATGTATTTAACCAAAAATATGTTTACTTTAACATAACTAAAATTAATGAACAGGTTTGGTATCTTTTGTAATTTTCAGTGAAATTTTGAAATTTTGAGACAATAGTTCTCACAGAAGATATTATCCGATTTCAAAAAAAAAAAAATCTATACCTGTAATGTCCATGTGGGTGGGCCACTTTTGCCAGGTATTACAATTCATTCCGAGAAAAAAGTGGAAAAACGCTTCACCCTATTGTAATACTGCTACTTTTAAGAGCTCAAAACTCTGGGATGAGTTTTATTTATATATGAAATAGAAAGTTTTCTCTTCTGGGGGACGATCGCCCCCAGGATCCGCCTCTGAGTGAAGGATTGTAAAATTAATTCTTGGGTTTTCAATGGGAATCGAACCCAAAACTAAGTTCAGCAACGACACATACGCTAGCCAATAGACCAACGGAGAGAACTTACACAGTTCTCGAGTAGAAACATATCGGAATTATTCCATGGCCAAACCTTGAGAAAATAATTTATTTGTCAACCGATAAACATACACTTAAACAAACACAAGCATCGTGAGCCTTCACCTTAACTTGATTTAAACTTACAATTACAAGGTATTGGGCAAGTCTCTGAGCTATCAACCCTAAATTACTCTTCTTGTCATTGACATCGTCATTCCTGCGTTTTACAGGTTGCTCCTGTTTTATAATGAAATCAAATAAAACGTAATTAATTTTTCATACAATCTCCTTAATACACGGTAGAAACTCACTGGATTGCCAATTGTGTTATGTTGCTCTTAAACGGATAATTTTCATGCATATGACATTTTCCTGCATTTAATAACAACTATATAACTTGTAATGCCACTGCTCTTCAGTTTGACTAGAATTCAACTTTCAATTCGGAAAATAGCCTGGGTCGCCACCACGCTGATATAAACGTGGACAAGTTCGAATCTGACTATAGATTACACGATCAGAAGAATCAGATAAGTGCATAGGTAATAAAAGCAAGCACAGCTTGATTACGGTCACATCGCACGGGACATCAGACACCGTGACTTATTAATTTATATGGAAACTCTCATATTGACTGCGTTATTATTATTAATCTGTTTTGTGTACAAATACAAAAGTTTAAAGCAAATAGAAACATATTTATAGAATGTTTTTCCAAATCGTCCAAATTTGTGTTTTAAATACGGTATATTGAAAGTTTACTGTATTTATTATTAGCAGTACAACAAATAATCCTCTCTCTACATTCAGCTAGTTAACAAAATTATACAGATTGCTAACGATCTTCTATTATGAATAAAACAGCATATCGACTAGGTACCTAACAGTTAATCATTATTATTATTTAACTTTCCACAAGGTTCAAAATTCATTTCATATAAATAATTACTCCATTAAATTAACGTTTCATTGTATAACTACATAATCATTTTCATTCAAATTCGTAATATTCATCTTCATTAAAAGTAACCATTTTCATTCAAATTCATAATATTCATATTCATTAACATAACCTTGTGTCTTTCATATTATTATTTTAGTATTCATTATTAGATGTTTGGTACCTTCTTTACAACGTTGAATATGCTGATATCCCAAAATATAACATTGAAAGAAGAATGATATTGCAAGAATTGTGTTGTGATATACTTATCGGTTACACAAGATAATCATTGAATATATGTTGTTACTGCTAAGATACTGAAATATAGGATTTTGTTTGTATTCAAAATTTACTAGCACAAGAATTTTGACATTATGTATGAATCAGATTATATATACATTTTAAGCTATTATTCGGTGGCTGACGACAGAAAGAAGGGCCTAAGCCCCTAGAATGAACTGTCTAGCTTGACATATTAAATAGTATCATTTCACCGTCAAGATTCAATCTTAATCCTTAAAATAGTTGTTATTAGTAATAATTACGTGGTACTTCTCAGATTTACTTAATTTTTTTAAATATCTTTTCAGATATTTAGAAATTTTGTTAAATATTTCCCTTTCTTTAAGATTAACTTCAAGTATTACAATTAGTTGTTTACAATGTATATCTTAAAACTTTCTTTTTTATTTATATTGAATTTCTTCATTTTTATATCGATTTAAATCTTAAATCTTTCTTCTTCTTCGGACAATTAAACCTTTTTATTAATTAGTGTTGAATAAATAACTAATTTTCCGGTGCAGATAAATATTAACACAACCACTTAAATAACTGAGAATATGCCAGCTTTAGAAAATTAAATAAATAATAAATCATCCTTAATTATGAACTGCAAAATATAAACAGATTAACTTATGAAATGAAATATTTTTGTAAGTCATAATGAACTCATGATTAACAAATAAAACAGAACTGTTAATGCCAGTAGTGGGGCATAACAAACTTATGGCGTTCTTTATTAAGCGCAAACCGATTAGGCTACGTATAACATCTTAAAGTGCAACTTTTAAAAACCATTGGATACACTACAGAGTGACACTGTCCGCTCCCCTGTCCCACCGCGCCTGCCGTGAAACTGATGTAAACACAACAGCAGCGCCATCCTCCAAAAACCGCATTAATATCCTGGTCAGGTAATTGCTAGTGTATATGATGTAGGTGAAAGTGACCCGGACTCGATTCCCACTAGGAGAGCATTAAAACTCAGATACATTGTGGTGGTTCAGATTCTAACTTAAAACTGTAGCCCACGTCTCATACAGCTTTGGTACTGCAAAGAGATACCGAAGCTCAATACACAAACAATGCAAAAATTCTAAATTTTTGTGGTGTACTTTACTTGAATTTGAACAGCTCAACAGTATACTCAATTACGCGTAGTTCCTTATAAGAAGTGTGTGGCAAAGGACATTTCAATAGTAAACAACTATACTGATTACAACCAAAATTTATGGACCATGAATATAGCACCCATGGCTTTTGTTAGCTTATGCATCTTTCGCACGGATGACTCAACTTTCAATTTCCGGTAGAAGCTCATGTGGTCCGGATTCGATGAAGGTATAAATCTATATATTATATAGATATTATATAGTCTCGATGCTGCAGGGAAATTAAAATCCAATCACTGTTAGGTTTCTATTTAAACATTTTATAAAGCAAATTATGAATGCTTATAATAGAACAAATACGTGCTCATCCTTCACACAGGAAGAATAAGGTTCAATTAATGTAAAACCAGAAATATAATCATTTTTTTAATATCCCTTTTTCCCTTTCAGAATCGGAATTGTCGAAAAGCCGCTGCACATGTTTACTCATTTTTTATTACCGGTATGTGTTTATACATCGAATTTCATGTATTTGGTTTAAGCGAATACTTACATTAAGAATTTTCTGAATAAAGTATTGGAAATTTTAATACTGGATATTTAGGAACCGAAATTTTGAAAAAAACTGAAACACGTTTTCGATTAATTTCAATTAGGATTTTTTGTACCAGACTTCATACCTTGAACTTTGCAACTTGAACGAATACTCACATAAGGTTTTTCTGTATAAAGAATCGGAAATTAGAATATTATAGAAATTGTTTCCTTTCCTCTAGAAATTAAAAGCAGAATTGTCTTATTTTTAATTAAGAGTTTAAATGTCGAAATTCACATCTCTAACTTGAGTGAATCCTCACATTTTCCAGTTTCACAGTAAAGAGTCGAAATTTGTAGGATAGAAATTCCCCTTTTTCCGTATTTAAGAGTGAAAATTTCATAGAAAAATGCTAAGCACAAGTTAAGTTACTTTTAATGGAAGCTCATATCCCAAGTTTTGCCTCCCTAATGTAAGATGCCTCATTCTTGGAAAAAAGATTTGAATCCCTTAAACCTCCATTAGAATATGCATGTTTAAAATACTTTCTTATCACTTGTTTGCATGGCAAAGAAGTTTCCTCTTCAGATTTTTACGGTGCACTATTTATGTTGAAGAATCACTTTCACTCATTTGTACAAAAGTATAAATACGAAAGAGAAAAGTTCTAAAGCTCATCAACGCATTATAGTAATTAAGGCTTGTCAACTCGGAGTGCGTAACCCTTAAATCAGAAGCAAAAACAGTTCATAATATTTGTACATTTTTGTATATCTTTCGGACAGTTTTGTATACCCTTTTGTTTCGTGAAATTTGAACTGACAATTACGCACTCCAAACGGACATTTGAGATGGTAATCAACAAAACCAAAATCTAAGTGCCTAAGAGCAATTTACGCTATTTAGGTTTTCATTAGCGGGCTATTGCTCCACAACTTACATATTTGCCAGACTAGCCCCGTGCGAATTTGTTCTGTTCCCGAGAATGAAAGAAATATAAAACGGAAGTGTTTTGAAGTTGTGCAGGCTATAAAAATGCTTCGCAGAGTGCACCAGACGATATCGAAGTTGGAGAGTTCCAGATGTGGTTCAAAAAAGTGGAAAAGAAGGCTGATTCAGTGAATCGCATCTAACGGAGAGTAATTTGAAGGAGATTGAAGGAAGTTTGTAAAACAAACTTAATAAATGTATTTTTGGAACAAAAGTTCGGTTTCTTTTGGGTATATCCTTGTATATTCTCATCTTGCTATTGCCATAACAAAGAGTTTGATTAGTGTATTCTTCAGTGGAAGTTTAATCCTAATGTGTGACGTGGTTATCGTACATCAATTTTTAGATTTGCACTAATCCATATCATTTTGTTCAGCGCGTGAGATCTATCGATTGATATCTACCTCATAAAGTACTTTTACCCCGCTAAAAGCCGATAGTGTTGTAAAATTAATACGAATTCAAATCCATTTCTTTCAACTATTTAAAGAAAAGTTCCAAACTATAATACCCTTGCAATAACTCGTTCACTGAGAAATCTTAGGGATTATGATGGGTTGGAAACCCTATCCGGAACTATCGATTGATTTAAGTAATGCAAGAGAAGAGATCGAGAGTTTTTCAGTTCTGCTCCTTTGCTAACAATGCAGCGACTGTCTCACCTGAGGAGAACAACTATTGTGGTTCAGCACAATGAAACCTGATTGAAGACGTGTGCAGGCTCCTAATGACGTCATTAGTGAGCGACAACAAAAAGTAACCGTTCCGATACAGATGACGTCTGTAATGAGGTTCTGAGAAACAGTTGGGTTTTCACATTCTTCTCAGCTTGTACTGCGGTTTCCTTTTCTATCAATTTTGACAAACGAATTCTTTTTGCCGTTTCTCATGTGAAATTAGTTTCTCAACTACGGGTTCTTCGCTACGTCTACAAGGCAACTTATTTCCAGTGTTATAAAGCTTCTTGTAGTAGAGCCCAAGGATACAAATTCCGGTAAACTTAACAATTTCACTTACGAATGTGTATTCCTCGTGCATTCAATAATTAATATGCCATCATAAGCTTTCAAGTTTTTCCGTGGGTGCTCAGAGGTCGACAGCAACGTCAAATATTCTTACTATCGTGTTTTTTTTTTTTTTTTTTTTTTTTTTTTTTTTTTTTTTTTTTTTTTAGTAGATCCAATAAGGAAGTGGTTTCTAAATTCTTTCTGAGAGGCGAGAAAGACTATCAAGAGCTGCTGAAATAATATGAACCGTAAAATTATTTTGAACTTGCAAAGGCTTTTTAAAAAAGGGCGATGTCCTAAACTTTATATCGAACAAAATTTCTAAACATTAAGATTTTGTATGTGAATTTCAAACGTATTTAGCAATATTGGCCAAAATAAGGTAATAGAAAATTATTAAAATAATAATGATTACAGTCAAACTTTTAGAATATTTTATGATAATTTGACTAAAGGTACAAAGCGATTGAACTCGTTTGTAACTTACGTAAAGCATTTTCCATTTTTAAAACATAAATTAACATCAAACTCCAATTTCTTTAAAGAAATAATTATACAAACTTACACCAACGGATTATTATTATCATTGCAATGTTATGTCGCTCAATTCTTAATATGACATAAACCTTAAGAGTCTAAACTAGGTATTGATAAATGATTAGTCAACATATATGAATCCTTACCTAAGTTAACCTGTGATCGTATGCACTATATGTTATTTCTATTATTTACCTCATAAAACTGCAATTTCGAAGTTAATTCCAACTCAAAAATTCAAAGGGTGCTTGACCCCCGGAGTATCCATGTAGTTCGAACCTGTGGTGCCAGTAAATAAGAAATTATTAATCATTTCTTTTGTCTTGAAACTACATGGATACTCCGGGGCCTAAGTATATGACAGTTTACAATATTACTGCAATATAGTATTCTAGTATAGTATATACTCACAGTAAGAATAGCATTCTAAAAATACATTCATGGAGATTATTCCAGCTCTATCAGTTCTCCCCTTTTCTTACCTAAATTAAATTCATATTCACACAACATTCTGCATTTAGCCTCGTTAGTTTTCGTTTTTATATCATCAGTAAACATTTATAGTTACTTTCTTTTTTGTTCATTCATCTGCTAAGTTCAAGAGTGGAAGGGTATGCATTTGCTTCCAGCAGAATGGGGTTGGATGCTGAAGAATGGATATCACAAACCAGTCCTCAGCGAGCTAGATGCTGCACCGGACAATGTCTTAAGCATCATCTCCTGCAATTGTAAATCTGAATGCGAAGGAGATTGCAAGTGCATGAGAAGTAGTCTACGATGTGCTAGTATGTGCGGAAACTGCGCAGGACATGGATACCAGAAGCGAACACATTCTGACGATACTGAGGATAATGAAAAACTATACGCTGAAGTGTAACATGCAAAATATTTTCAACAATGTTATAAAATAACAATAATTGTGAATGGTCTGATTTCTATATATATAAATCTATGTACAATCACTGTAAATATATAATAGTAATATCAATTAGGACATTACTTTTATATAGTTTCAGTAAACAGAGTTTCGGTCAGTATTTCCAAACTACATATTTACTTCTAATTATTTTACTTTAAAGATGTTTACTAAAACTTTCAATTTTTATTTTACCCACTATCATAGCACATAACTCAATTAAGAAGCACCAAATTATGGTTTTTATTTTAAGTTAATTTTTCAGTTATGTAATCTAGTCTAAAAATATTAACTCGGGCTGAGAAATAGCTTCAGAGGACCGCTAGTTCCAAAGCTACACAGCAAAACACTAATACCCAAGATGGCGTCAGTTTTTCAAAATGGCGGTTTTTCTCCAAAATGAATGCTTGGAACTTTCAGTATGTTAATTAGAACATTTCCCAGGATATTTTCACCAATTTTCAGTGTGTTTTTCGAAATGTCCGGATCAAAACCTACTTTATAAACCCTTAGATGCGGGAACCATATTAAAAATGGCCGCCATATTCGATGACGCAAACACTGGAGCGGCGAGGACTTTTGGGGGATGTTGGTTAGTGTCTTCCCCACCAAGTTACGAAAATTACCTAATTTTGTGTAGGTTTCACTACACTTCTACCTCTACAGAGTGGTCTTTAACTGATATAGCATCAAAATAAATTTAATAAGAGATTACTGATTGCTGCACAAAAAATTGAATATCTCCGTTAGTTTTAGAGATACAACAATGTAACTGGGCTCATTGGAAAGCTCTTGAAACGTCAAATAACGACTACTTCGAGATATTTTCTCGTATATGTACTCCTTTCCAAAGTAATTTACAGTTAAATCTAAAAAAAAAACTGCCAAGAATGCACATTATTTTCACTTTGAGGTCCTCTATTTGAAGGTAGAGTCAATGTAAGAGAAGTAGCTGTTGTAAATAATGATTTTCAATGTGTTTTCTGCACAATTAAGTGAAAATGAAGCTCCTATCTTGAAATGCGGAGTAGATATAACATTTTAAAGTTTAAGGGATGAATTCGGTCGACGGCCATATTGATTACGTCATATCTCGGTTTCCCCAAGCTGGATTGTTTGGGACTTTCAATGGGTTGATCAGGATAACATTCTGAACATCTCCACCAATTTTCAGCTTGTTTATCAAAATGTCCGGGTTGGGTCAATTTTTTGTTTAATTTTCCTGGGCTATTATTGAGAACTCTACTCCCGTCGTCGGAGAACGGAATTGTTGCTATTTCACAACGTTAAATATCTTTCTTTCTTTATTTCTGCGAATATTCAACTGGTTGATTTTCCGAATATATACATTTATAAATGAAAATGAAATGAAAATTTTGAGGTTTACGTCCCACGATTATGCCGGCTAGACTAAAGGAGACGGTGATGATGAGAAATGAATGAAATGGTGGAATGAAGAGAGTGGGAGGAAACGGGAGAACCCCGAGGAAATCCACGCACACGGTACTTGTCCACCACAAAGTTCACTTGGCGAGGGCTGGGATCACATTTATAAATGAGTACAGTACAGAAATATGAATAGTTTCACATAGCAATATGTATGTTAGAAGTGTAAATTAGTAAATAACACTAAATGTTGTTTGCGTATATGGTTTTAATAAGCCGCAGAGGGTAAACATGGGTGTTGTTCGTATTGGGAGAAGTGAATGTTAGTTCGTGCGAAATTTTCTGTGTAGTTGTCAGTGCTCGAGAATTTTATTTAAGTTTATAGCCCCTACTCCATCATTCTTATTGAATAATGTGAATATGGATTATAACGAGTAGCTTAAGTATTTATTCATGTATGAATTTGAATTTATAGAACGTGACTGCTATGGGCAATTTTGGGCATATTTAAAAATTGGTTGTCTTGAGTGAGTCTCCATGATATGAAATATAAATAAGTAAATATAAATAAGCAAATATAAATAAGTAATTATATTTGAGAATATATTAAGTGTAATTGAATAATAAGACACATAATAGTAGATATGAACCCAGTTACTCTTTCTGCCACTGATTTGGGTCGTGATTTAGAAACAGTTGTGTGACTGTTTGTGTTTGATACTAAATGTTCGAGCACTGGCCCCGACATTGAACATTCGTATGGAAGAAAAAGCTGCCCATGGGGAATTGACCCCGATATCCGCCCCCCAAAATTAGTCACGGTTTTCAAGATGGCCCCCCAAAATGGTCCTGTATCAGATAAAATTTCCAGTACTTATAAATCAGAATAAACGGTTGAGAAGAAAAAAAGAATCAAAAAATGAAAAAGGAAAACGCCATAGGGAACGTGGAATGGTGTTGTCGCGTTTTCCCCAGAGCCCCCATCATGGGGCCCCGGGATCAACTTGAAAATTTCAAATGGGATTATAGGTCAAGTGATACCTTGTTTGATAGATCGTCGTAAACCAAACAGCTTAGTACAAAATTTGTTTTGATTTCGGGCAAGCCTGTTTCAGAATGGAAGCTGAAAATGGTTCCCCTTTCAGATATAAAGCGTAGTTTTCAAACTGAGTGTTACAAACCAATATTCAGCGAACTATGCATCAAATAAGAATTATGTTAAGAGTCCATGTATAATACAGACAGACCTAAAATATGGGTCGAACACGAGGACCTAATTTTGTACTAAACGGTTTGGTATTTCACGATCTATCAAAGAGGTTATCACTCGCCCTATGTTGCCATTTGAAAATTCCACGTACACCACTATCTCCAAAATGGGAAGCGGAGGATCCCATATTTTAGGCCGTTTGTATTGTACATTGACTCTTAACACTTTGCTTGTTTGATGCATAGTTCGCCGGACATTGGCGTGTAACACTCAATTTGAACGCTTTGTATCTGAATTTGGAACCATTTTCGGTGGCCATTTTGAAACAAGCTTGCCCAATATCAAAACAAATTTTGTATTAGACTGTTTGGCTTTCTACGATCTATCAAACAAGGTATCTCTCAACCTATGTTCCCGTTTCAAATTTTTAATTCGGCCCCGAGGCCCATGATAGGGGCCCTGGGGACACCGCAACAATACCATTTCGCATTGCCCATGGCTTTTTCCTTGTTCATTGTTTGTTTCACAGTTTTCTACTCAGCCGTTTCTGATTTATCAGTACTGGAAATTTTATCTGTAGATAGATAAAAAATATCAGATACGCATATACACAGAAATTCCGCATAATGTCTTTTCTTGATTCAAATCGAGTCCCGTCTAGTGACATTTTCAACTTGGGAATAACTAAAAGTCACTCGGATCCATGTCGGGCGAGTAGCGAGCCTGACGACACACACGAATATTGTGTTTGGCGATGAAAGTCTGAATAAAATTTTGCGGACCTCTCCTCATAAACAAATTCTCCTTAAAAATTGAATCCGATTGAATGATTTCCGCTTGGGTATCGTCAAGATTTTGACAAAATTTGATGGAATATCGCTGTTCAAGTTTCTTTCTTCTCTTTTTTTCTGTCATTTTACAAAAACTTCAAATTCGTAGACCACTCACTTCACGTCTTCAGTCGTTGGTAGTCTGCCAGCGACTGACGCTTTCTGCAGGTGGGAAGAAATTCACGACTGGGCATGACTATCCCCTTTACATCTACACTGAAGAAAGTGTGTCCCGCATTTCGGTGGTATACGCGTGAAAATTTTTTCCGACACTTTTTGAACACACCTCGTATATAACGGAATTAAATGCTTAGTTTAATATCATACCGTTATGCATTTTAGACTAAAGGAGATGGATGGTTAATAAGATTGAATCGCTGGGAATTTTTTTTCGATATCTTACCGGAAATTGAACACGTACACCGAAGGCTAGATCAGCGGTGAGTGATAATATATTGATAATGTAGTCCACATTTGGAAAACTGTTAACATTCTTTTCTAAGCACAGCCCCTCCAAGTGAACTTTGTGGTGGACAAACACCGTGCTCGTGGGTTTTCTCGGGGTTCTCCCGTTTCCTCCCACTTTCTTCATTCCACCATTTCACTCATCTCTCATTATCACCGTCTCCTTTAGCCTAACCGGCATAACCGTGGGACGTAAAACTTAAAGATTTCATTTCATTTCATTTTTTCTTTTCTAAGCAATAAAGTTACTTCAAGGCAATTGCTGCTAAAACATTTTTCTATTTTGTTTGTAGATGTAGGTAAATAATCCACTAATGAGATGTTGAAGTCATCTATATTGGGGAAACACGACATTCGAGGCCCACATCTCTCTTTGAAAAAGTTTTGATTCTTCTTTATTCTACTTTTTGTTGAAGTCCGATCACACCGAGCCGCAGGCGACAGACAACGATCGATACAGATGTAACAACATATGTAGGCATACTTTTAAAAAATATCAATTCCAAACATGTCCACTTAAAATAAACAGCAAACGGCTGATCATTGGTAAATGCAATGAGGTGGCCCACTTCAGATGGTGGGCGACTGGACTGGCAATTAAAAATAAAACAAACAAGGCCTTTTCTGGCTATTCATTTCTCTTGGGCGTACTCGCAGACTAAAAATAAAAGCAAATGTAGCATAATAATGTACAGTACACCATGTTTATTTTGTGTGTTCATCACCAATTGGTCTAGAACCAATAGCAAAGCACGCAGTGAATAAATTGGTAGACACATAACTACACACATATACACACGATTCCTACAGAGGATGTGGGGGAGTGATACTTCTTATTCCTCATTTCTATCAAATTTGGTATCATTCGGGAAATCTAAACGTTGGAGGAACAACACGTTAATTTCACACTCAAAAACCAAGAGTAATATCTATATACTAAAATGCTAGGTTTATATGTTTGTCTCAAATCGTTTCGACAATGACATTTTGAAAACCACAAGTGTTAGAAACGTGCCGTTTTAACTGGTCAATTCCAAATTTTGTGTAGATTGTCCAGTTCTAATTCAATATTTAGAAAACCATGGCAGTTATTTCTTTATTACATTTTTAGAGGTACACCGGAAGTGTTGATTTTTTTTTTTAAAAAGTAAAGCATCATATCCTATGAGTTACTCATCCCAACACCACATAGTTGTATATAGGTTTGCATATCTCTCATGTGTTTGTTTCATCTAACTACAAGAACTACACCATGCTACAAGAACAATAAAAACTTTTCTTAGTGCTAGCACATAGGCTATCCCCCCAAAGAGTTACGCCCTTTATGTGGGAAGTGGTGTAACAGGAATATGTGACAATGGGTGCGGTTGTTCTATGAGGATTTATCTTTATTATTATTATTATTCATATTGAACAAACAAACAAACAAAATATACATATATAATAGATAAAGAACACCTTGATTATATGTATATATAGAGCAGACATTATAGCATTGTGCTATAACCATAAGGTTGAGTAGGGATAATAAATGACATAAGAGGATACAAATTTATTTACAGTAATCGAGATTAACGAAGGACATTATAGCATTTACGCTATAATCATAAATGAGGGGAAAATGAAATGAAGGTGAGGCGCACTGGACATCACAACACTTAGGATATGTTAGAAGGACAAATGAGCTTATCTTCCGGTCCTGGGGTAGCTCAGGACCATGATGTAAACAGTGGGTACCCTGTTAGAACACATGGACTACCGTGCAACATAAGATGGATTATATGAACAATGAAGAGAAGTCTGATTTGTGAGCAGCGACGGCATGATGATCCAGCGGTAAAGAGTAATAATATAAGGAAAATAGAGGAGAGTAGAGTGTGATGAAGGGGAGAAGAAAAGGTGTAGCTTCTGTCGAAGTTCATGGTATCTAAAAGAAGAGCGTGGTGTTCCTAGAACCTTTTACTCATACCCTTGCTTCTGAGTGCTTCGAGATGCTATAGGATATGTAGAAAATGCAGAATGTCATAAAGTTCGTGGGTAGGGCTAGGTAGTTTGATGCAAAATGCGATTCGTACTGCGTGGCATTGAAGGATTTTTAGTTTCTCTTAATAAAAGGGAAATGCATTGATCCAAGCCACAAACCCGTAAGTTAATACAGGCCGCAGAAAAACTTTATAGGTATTTAAGCCGATCGATAATTTGAGTCCCCAAGTTGTGCCAGTTTGTCGCCGTAAAAGACTCAGTCTATCATAGGCTTTAGTAGCATCTGTCCTTAAATGAGGGCTCCAGATGATGTGTTTGTCTATTGTAAGGCCAAGATATTTTACAGAATTGGATGGATTTAGGCGTGTGTGATGAACTGTTAAGTTGAGGTGATCTGGATTTTTCTGAACTTTACTGGTTTCTTGAGCTGAAGAATGAACAATGTTTGTGTTTTGTCAGGTTTGATCTTTAACCGCCATTTATTGCACCAGCTATCAAAGGAATTTATGGCACATTGCAGAGAGCGATTAATTTGTTTGATTGTTGTTCCCAATTCAAGGAAAGCCCTATTGTCGGCGTATTGAAAATGGTGTATGCTATCTGGTAGTGGCGGTAAGTCTGAGACATATAGTAGATAAAGCAGGGGAGAGTGAGCTGAACCTTGGGATACACCAGAATGTAGAAAGATAAAGTGGTAAAGCGAGTTATTGATAGAGATGTAGGCCAATCTGCAGGAAAAGAAGTTAAAAATAAAGCGTACATAGGCAAGAGGATGTTTGAAGTTTAACAGTTTTGCAATAAGTTCTTGCCATATTTTATCGAAGGCTTTTTCAAGGTCAAACAGTACTAAACAGGATGGTTTGAAAGTATTATAATGATCTGTTATGATAGTGAGCAATCTTAAGAGTTGGTCATTAATACAATAGTTGGAGCGAAAACCTGATTGATGATGCGGAAGGAGATTTTTAGCTGAGAATTGGAGATGAAGTCTCTGAACAAGAACCCTTTCAAGAATTTTACTATAAATGGACGTAAGTTGAATTGGCCGATAAGAATTGGTACTATTCGTAGGTTTGTCTGGTTTGAGAAACATTAAGACTTTAGATGTTTTCCAATATGGTGGAATAAATCCTGTTCTGAGCACAAATGTATATATGAGAGATGATAGGTAGAGAAGAATGTACGGTCCTTCTTTAATCTGACGATACGTAATCTCATCTATGGCTGGTGCAGTGTTTCTTTTCCGGACTATGACTTTCATGATTTTGTCGTTTGTGATAGAAGCTGTAAGTGGGTGGTTGTCTGGAAGGGAATGAGAGGTATTTGGTTGAAGCTGACGGGATTGAAAACTAACTTTCTCTACTGGATGATCTTTGTGCGGTGTGATCTGTGTGCCGTTATAAGAGTAAAAATAGTTTGTAAATAGTCGGCGAAAGCATCAGCTTTTTCTTTACCAGTGTGAAGAGCTTTGTCTTCATGGATTAATGGATATGGCGTATGCGACTGTTTACCTGTGAGGATATTAAAACGTTTCCAAAATTTCGTGGGGTGAGTTGTATCAGAAAGAGTATTGTAAGTGTCTACCCAGCGCCGTTACTTATATGCTCGTATGTGGTTACGTACGGCTCGTTCAAATTGCCTGTGAAGCCTCAGAGATTCAACATTCCCAGCGCGTTGGTAATCTTGATAAAATTCTCTGGAACGTCTGATAATGGAAGGTAGTGTGGAGGAAGCTGAGGGTGTGATGGGTGAATAGTTGACTTATTGATATGGCGATCAGCGAATTCATGGATGGATGTGGTTATAACTTTGAGTGTATGATATAGTTCGTCTTCGGTAGTGGGTGGTTCCAGATTTTCAAGTTTGTGTGCGAGAGAAAAGCGATACGATTTCCAGTCTGCTTTATCAAAACGTATGACTTGACGTGGTGATATAGGATGACGAGGGTTTAAGGTTCGGCGTGTGATAGTGAGCTTAATTGGGAGGTGATCACTGCCCAAAGGCTTAAGATCGTGTACTCTACATCGATTAAGGAGATTGTGAGGAACTATAACGATATCGGAAGTAGTGTTTGAAAGATGGCGACTTGATTTGGGTAGTTGCAGAGTAGTACCTGTAGTGTGTGATAATGAAATCTTGGAAGTGGCGTTTTTGACGATCAGAGAGACTGTGAAAGTTGATGCCAGCCATGATAAACATACAAAAATTGTTGAAAATACATTGAATAAATCCATAAGGAGTCTCAGGACCTGGTCTATGTAGATTGTTGCAACAGTTACATAAAGATTAGCAAACTAGAGCGTAGTAATCAGGTTTTCAGACAGGTGTTGGATTGGTGAGGGAAAGATGCGATAAGGTAGACTTCGTGGGAACCAATAGCTGCCCCACCGTTTGCTCTGTGAGCTGGTATGGTATTGTCATGACGAAGTACATGATAGGTAGAAACTTTAGTAGAGCGCTTAGCGGTAAGGTGGGTTTCATTGAGTAAGAAAACATGGGTGGTTTATTCAAAAATTTGTTCGAACAAAGTACGATGTTCTTGTAAGGAACTGATATTTAGAAACAATAGATTAATATAATCCATATGTGAAAACTGAAGGACTGTTAGGTGTAAGATTAGTGTTAATAATAGAAGAGTGAGAGTACACATTTTGACCAGAATAAGTTGCTTGGAAGTTTATATTAAGGATTCGTTTGGCTGCTAGTTGAATCTGTTGGAATACGCATGGCCTTTGAAAAGGAAGAATGTTTGGGAGTGCCGTGGTGAGAAAAGAGAGAAACTGGATGATTTGAAAATCCTAAAAAAAAAAAAAACAAAGGTTGGCCTATCCGTAGTATTCTGTAATTCGTAAGGGCACAACCAGCTCTGCTTTGTTGGGTTCAGAACGTGGACGTGCTTTGCACTCGTAATTTAATATGGGATGCTAAACGCCGGTGAATTGTTGAGGTATGAGCAGATTTTTGTAGTATGAAGTTGAGAACAGTATCCACATTTCGCAGGGTTACGACAATCGGCTTTGGTATGCGAGTTACAGATTTGACACTCCACAAAGCAATGCAAGTGGAGGTGGAGTATGTGATGGCTCCACTCGATGGCGTTTTTTGTATATAAAAGCTCCATTGCAGAGTAAATCATCCATGGTTTCCTGAGAGTTAGTCAAATCGCGGACCATGTAAGTTGCCCCATGCGCGTTTTTGATGCGGAAGCACTTCAGAATAGAGTGTACTTCAACTTTAAGTTCCTCGGTGACTTCTTATCACTGATACTTGGTTCGACTCGTCGTATTACTACGGATAAAGCTGGTTGTTTTTGTGCAGGAGGTGGCTGTTTCATATGTTTGTCAGATAGTTTTTACAGATTAGCGTTTTTTTTTACAGATTTCAAAAGAAGATTTATTACGAATAGGGATGGCGAAGTTGGGATCCGGAGACTTAATGATGATTCCGTTTCGAGTTTTACTAATCTGACTGACTTGCGCTCGAGTAAAGTATTTGGTAAGTTGAAGAAAGATTTGCTTTCGTTCTAGTACTTCGGATCATAATTAGTGAGTAAATAAGTATGTAAAGCTGGTTTCGAAATATCCCCCAGTGAGGGAAACTGCTGCTCGTCGTCGGGAGACGGTACATCCATCTCGGTAGACTTAGGTGGAGTAGGTTGTGATGAGTGGTGGTTTCTTGGCGGTAGCTACTTCTGCTGACTGCGAGTGCTACGCGTTGGAGCTGGGGAGTGCTACGCGTGAGCGAGATCGAACACCTGCTCGGGATTCCTTTCTGTTTATCAACCTTGTCAACAGCGCCACTTGAAGTAGAAGTCGACGGTGCTGATTGTCTAGTATCGATATCCATTCGTAATCAAAATGGTAGCGATGAATAAAGAAGATGAAAATGAAAGATGATGCAATGCCAAAAATATTTGGGCCGCTCTCGGGTGAAATCCTCTATCTCGCCGCACCACTGCGCCCGTAGCAATGATTGCCTGGTTGAGTCCACAAATAAGGATCAATCACAGCCTACACTCGATACCTATACAAGCTATGTCGGTCGGAAAGTTGAGAACCAATAGAAGGTATGAATGAAAACGTCTTTTTTGTAATAGTAAAGAATTAGGGATTTAGGTAATTCTTTATTCGTTATTTAATTTCAAAGAATATTTCTGACCCTAGCCATTAGAGGGTTACGCCCTCTCTTTGGCACAGATTTTAGTACACTTTTGTTTAAAGAATGTGGTGATGTTCTATGTGCAATTGTCAAAAAGAAGAGTTGAAAATATACCTAAACACAAGATTAGTGCAGAAAAGAACACATATAAAAGTGGTGCAATAGGAAACAAAAGGCAGCATGATACGATGTGCAAGTCGAATGGCATGACGTTCGGGCATTGACAAACGGTCATAGAACTTCGTGGGAGCGTTGCACCAACCGATGTGTTCAAAAGTTAAGATACTGTAGGTCGAAGGAACATTTTATATGTATTTAGAAGCAAGGCGTCGTTTAGGCCCCAAGTAGTGCCAGTTAGACGGCGAAGAAGATTGAGCCTGATATTAGCCTTTTGAGAGATTTTCTCAAGATAAGGCTTCCAGTTGAGTTTGGAGTCGAATATAACCCCGAGATATGTGGCCGTAGTAGTTGGATGAAGAGAATGATAGTTAAGTGTGACTTTAAGCCTTTGCGGAATGCGATGAACCTTGGAGCGGCGTTTTGTGGGGCAAAAAGACCAGTGCTTGCATTTTGTCACTGTTGAAGTATGTTTCCAAGTTTTGCAGGATTGCATAAAACAATTGAGGGTCCCTGGTTCGATCCCAGCTCGCGCAGTGTGGACTTTGTAATGAACAATCACCGTGCTCGTGGGTTTTCTCGGGATTCTCCGATTTTCTTCATTCCACCACTTCACTCATATCTCATCATCACCGTCTCCTTTAGCCTAACCGGCATAACGTGGAACGTAAAACTTAAAGATTTCATTTCATTTATCGATTTACTGAAAACGAATATATGATACGTAAATAGCAGATCGGGAGGTTTAGCTTCTGTAACTTTTGAATAAGACCCTAGTGCCATACTTTATCGAAAGCCTTTTCAAGATCGAAAGACCCTGTTATAAGATTTGTTATTATTGTAGAGAGCCGAAATAGCTGATCGTTAATGGAAAATGCTAGTCGAAAACCTGCTTGGTGTATGGGCAATAAGTTATGCTCTTGGATGTGTAAATGAAGCCGCTGGACTAGAAATTTTTCAAACAGCTTACTGAAAACTAATGTCAGTTATATTCGTCGGTAAGAAGTCACACAATGTGCTTGTTTATTAGGCTTAAGAAACATGCAGGTTTTGGATACTTTCCAATCCGCAAGGTAAAAGCCGGTGCGGAGAATAAAGTTGTAGACTGTAACGAGCAAGTAAAAAGTTTTTTCGCATCCTATTTGCTTAGTCGTCAACAGGCCGTCATGTGCAAAGGATATATATCTAAAAAAATTCACAGCCTTATCTGCAGTCCTCAAGGTTCAAATCTTGGTCCACTCTTATTTCTATTAGTGATAAATAACCTACCGTCCTATATTCATTATTCTAACACTCTTCTATTCGCCGACGACCTTAAAATATTGTCCAAAACTAATTCGCTTGAAAACTGTGCAAAACTGCAAATACACTTATGTAATATTAGGAACTGGCGTGACAATAACAAGTTTAAGTTGAACATAAATAAATGCAAAACTATTTCCTTTACCCGCAAAGAAAACTCCATTAAATATGACCATTCTATTGAAGGAACTATTTTAGAGACACCTACTTTAATTAAAGATATAGGAGTGCTATTTGATCTTAAATTAAGTTTTACTCATCATGTTGAAACAATTGTTAATAATTCATACAGAAATCTTGGGTTTGTTATGAGAATAGGTAAGGAGTTTCAAAAAGATGCTACGTTAATGAAACTCTACTTTTGTTTTGTGAGATCGCAATTAGAAATACGACTCTGTCTTGGTCACCAAAAACACAAAAACACAGATATGATTGAAAGAATACAATTAAAATTCTTGAGATTACTTGCTTATGGAAAAACTGGCATGTATCCTAAATACGAGTCGTATTCAGAAGTAGTACAAAACTTCAATATGAACACGTTGAAACAACGGAGAGAACATACGGATCTTCTATATTTTTACACAAAATACTACATGGTAAAATTCACTGTCCCAATCTTACTTCGAAGGTTCAATTGCATGTCCCATCAGGTAAAACCCGCGTAGGAAATAGCAGTACATTTTACTGCAGAAAGGCAAGAACAAATATCCTCGCTAAGTCTCCTATATGGAGAATGAGTGCTTCCTACAATGCAATTGAAAGGATAACTTCTATATATGTTTTTGGAATGTCGGAGACAGGATACAAGAAAAGCCTTAAAAATATTTGATAATGAAAATATATAAACATATATATATAACCTTGTTTAAATATATATATCTATATAACTAAGGGTAAATGTATTTGTAAGGAACAACACTGTAACTGGGCCTAGAGCCTGTTGTGTTCAATAAATGAATAAATAAATAAATAAATAAACGAGTAGTGTAAGTAAAGAGAGTGGAGCTTCTTTTACTAGCTGGTAGGAAATATGATCAATGCCTGGTACAGTATTTCGTTTCTTATGAAGTGCGCTTTGAAGTTCATGTGTACTGATTGGTGCTGTCAGAGGATTGTCGATATCTATTACGTGTGAGAGTGATGGTTGTAAAGCTGGAATAGTGGACAAGTCTTTGAGTTTATGTGAATTACATGATATTGCAGTCGAGAAAACTGTTTGTAATTATGTTGCAAAAGCGTTTGCCTTATCTTGGTTTGTAAAGAGAGGGACGTCACTGTCCAACAGAGGGAACGATATTTTAGTGCTTTTGCTTCTGAGTCTATGGAAGGTTTTCCAATATCGGCTTGGTGAGGCTTCGACGTTTAGTTTATTACAGGCGCTGATCCAAGTGCGACATTTGTATCCTGTAAGATAATTAGTAACATTTCGGTGTCATTGTCTGTGTGGCCGGAGACATTCTTCGTTGCGGGTTCGTCTATATTCTCGAACTTGCTATCTTGATTTCTGCATTAAAGAAAGATAGGTTGGAGGCAATTTTGGCTTAGACGGATAAATTTTCTCCACAGGTATTGATTGTTGAACACCACAACGTAAGGCGTCTTTGATGTGGTTGACAACATTAAACATTTCAGATTCTAAATTTCGTGGTTGGAAATTGGAGACACGGATATTTACGGTCTGTTGAAATTGAGACAAGTCATCTTTATCATAACGGTGGATAATATGTGGCTCTAACTTTTGTAGAGATGGAAGAATCTTTTTGATGGTTAGTTTGACAAGACTGTGATTGCTTCCAATCGTGTCAAGAACTTTCATCTCGTAGTCATTTATAAGCGAGGGAGACGTGATTACTACATTCGGGGTTGTTTGGCTAGCTGGTCGAGTGGGACCAGGAAGATTATGAATGTGGAGTTGTACTGTAGTTGAAACAAAGTCCGTAAAACATTGTTTCTTCCTGGCGCTTCTGCTATGGATATTTACGTTATCCATGATGATTAAGTTTTTAAAGTTTTGGGCGATATATTCGAAAAAGTTGAAATGTATTGGATGGCCAGGACCTATATATATGGTAGCTACTTTAACTGTAAGAGAAGCGTAGTATATAGAGAATAAGAGATGTTTAGGAAGGTTTGTAAATGCAGTAGGATTGTATTGTCGATGACGTTTGGGAGAAAAATCAATCAGCTCCCCTCCTTGAGCGCGTGCGTGTACATCGTGGTAATCGCAGCGTTGAAGTTGGTAACCAGAAAGTCGTGCAGAAGAGGCTGGTTTTAAAGCTGTTTCGTTTAGAGCTACGATATCGATTTTTCTTCTAAGAGAAGAGGCTCTAGAAGTACTTTATGTTCCTGAAATGATATGATGTTAACGAAAAGTAAAGTAAGAGCCATAATGTATACTGCCGCAGCCATATTGGGTTTATAGTTCTCTCTCTAGAGGTGCGATATGGAAATGAACGAAAAAGTCCTGAGTATGAACCAGTAAAGTTAAGATTGAAGAGAGATTTGGCTCTTGAAATAGCGACACGAAGAATGTGTTCATGCTGCAAAGGGAAAACATTTTGTAGTACAATGGCGATGTAACGAAGAAGATCTTCGACACTGAGAGTTTGAGCAAGAGATTGTGAGGGCGGTGTGGCTTTGTCAAAGCTTTGTACTGGCACTGTCAGTTTTGGGCGTTCCGGTTGTGCCTGAGGTTTTCCTTTACATCGGTAGCTGTATGTTGGGTGATTTTCGTCACAGGTAGAGCAATATGGCTGTTGTTGCTGATTTTTGCAAGCTTTTGCATCGTGAGATTCACCACAATAATCACATTTAGATGGATTTGGACAATGGCGAGTAAATTGTGAGTTATAGGTTTGGCATTTCTCACATCAAAGTGGCATAGGCCTGGTGTCTTGGAAGGGTCGAATCAATGGAGTTTCTTGTAGATAGGAGCTCCATGACCTAACAAATAGTCAAGTGCTGTCTGATCTTGGGACAGAACGCGTACCATATAAGTAGGGCCTTGTTATTTTTAATGCGAATACATTTGTTAACTTCTATGCCTTCTTGTTTGAGATCTTCAAGAACTTCTTCATCGCTGATTCCAGGTATCACTCCACGTATAACAACAGAAAACATTGGCGGTGTTCGTGGAGGAGGTGGTTGTTTTGCCTTCCGATCGGCTTGTTTGGTTAATTTAACCGTTTTGCCAAATATTTCGTATGACGCTTTGTTCCTAAGTGTAATACCGAACTTCGGGACTTTTGAGCGGATGATTAAGCCATTTCTAGTTTTGACAATCTTCTCTATACTGGCCCTTGGTAAATACTTATTTATTTGTAAGAATACCATTTTAGGATGAGTATATTTTAAATCAAAATCGGAGAGTAAGAAAGAATAGATTGGTTCTTTAGGTATATAGAAATTTGAGATTGAGACAGAAGCAGTGGCCATTGCCGAGACCACATCAGTAGTTACAGGAGACCGAGATTTGTCGCGAGGTCATTCGCTTGCATAAAAGGAGTTACTAGAATCAGTACTATCAGTACGGTCTAGTTGCTCGCGAACTGGTTTGACTGCCCCATGAAAGGTGTCTGGTACGACCGGAACGAGACAAAATCTCACGGTCTAGTGTTGAGGAACCTGGATCCAGTGGCCCCACCTGAGGGGATAGGTTCTTGTGTATCGGTCCAAAGACAGCACAACCTATCCGTGTGATGAAACGATGATAAAGATGATGATAATATTCCAAAAATATAAGTGATCGTCAGAAAGAGTCAACTTTCGTCAATCCTCTAAATAACGTATATCTGTGATGCTCACAAGTGCATATGCTACACCTGATCCTCGCTAACAGATTAACAGTTATAAGAGAGGCTGGGTTCTGCTCAAAGGTAAAGATGATGATTATCATTATTATTAAAAACGTTTTTTTCTCCAGCTATCCGAGGCTAGCTACCACTGCCTGAAGAGAATTACGCCCTTTGTAGGGGAAGAGATGTTAGAATATTATGCTGTTCAGGAAGCAGTGGTTAGGTTATGAGTAGATTCATAAACTTTATTGTTCAAAGTATAACGATCTAATGGCCTTTGAGCATAATCATGAGGTGAGGGAAATACATAAACTTCAGTGAAGGAAAACCATAACTGTAAGTGATATGATGTGAAAAGATGTAATGAAGTGCGAAACACACTACAACACGTAGGTTCTGTTAGTTGAACAAATGCTGGTTATCTTCTCGCCTAGGGGCGGCGCTAGGAATCAATGAAGACATAGGAGCTCTGTTAGTGCAGAAGGTGTTACTGTGCATATGATGGGCATATGTGAGGTAGATGAGCGTCTATAGAGTATGGTTCATAATAGACGGTATCAGGATATTCTGGATGCAGAGTGTTTCGGTGTAGAGTAAAGAGTGATGAGAGCGGAGGAAAAAGACCTGCACGGGGGAGATACTTCGGTCGTGTTCTTCAAAAGCTTGCTGCACAAGTGGGTGATTGTCGTGCAGGCGCTGGGTGATATATTTGGTTCGGAGTGTTTCTAATTGATACAAGATGTGTGGAAACGTAAGTCTGTTATAAAGATCTTGAGTGGGACTTGGTAATTTGATACGAAAAGCGATTCGCAAAGTGTGACGTTCCGGGATGCGGAATTTCTCATAGTAGGAGGTCTGAGCAGATGTCCAAGCTGTAAATCCGTACGTGATAATAGAACGGAGAAAAACCTTGCATGTGTTGAGAATTGTATGAGCGTTGAGTCTCCAGGTAGTTCCAGCAAAACGTTTCTGGAGATTGAGGTGAGAGTAAGCCTTCTTGGAGATATCTTTTAGTGTGCTGTCCAGATTAGATGCTGATCGAAAGTGACTCCAAGATATTTGACACTACGAGTAGGGTTGAACAATACATCTTGCACTGTGAGGTGCAGAAGTCTTGGATTTCTGTGGACATGGGAAAGGTGCTTCGAAGCAAGAAAGACAATTGCTTGAGGGTTTTCCGGGTTTATTTTTAGTCTCCACTGGGAGCACATATCAACAAAGGCATTGATAGTATCCTGTAGAGCTAAATTGACTTGGTGAATGGTTTTCCCTGTCACAAAGAAAGCAGTGTCATCGGCATACTGGAAGAGTTTAACTGGACACCAGGAAAGTCGGAGACAAAGAGAATATATAGTAACACAGATCCTTGGGGAACTCCGGAATGAAGAAAAATGAGAAATTAAAAACTGGAGTTGATACAGACGTATGCAAGTCGACAAGTGAGAAAATTAAAAATGAATCTGATGTAAGCAATAGGCAAGCGCAGCTGCTTGAGTTTATAAATGAGAACGATGCCAGACCTTATCGCATTCCATTTCGAGGTCAAACAGGACCAAATAGGTTGGATTACCTGTGTTAAAGTAAATATAGATGGAATTTGAAAGGCGAAGCAACTGATCATTTATGCTGAAAGAAGGTCTGAAACCAGGTGCTTCGAGCGGAATGACGTTGTGTAGTGCCAGGTACGAATGAAGACATTTAACCATGATGCGTTCTAGTATTTTACTAAATGTTGACGTTAGTTGAATATGGCAGTACGAGCTGACAGAGACAACAGGTTTTGTGGTTTGCGGAACATTAAGGTTTTTGAAGTTTTCCAGTCAGCAGGTATAAAGCCAGTGCGAAGAATAAAGGTATAGATGATACAAAGCAGATATAAGACTACGTAGGGCTTTCTTTAATGTGTCAATATGTAATAGAGTCCATGCCAGGGGCTTTGTTACGTCTATGAGCTACCACTGTGGTGGTGTCAGGGATCGAGATCGGTGCAGTATGAGAATTGTTTTCGGGTAGACTGTGATAAACATTAGTTTGTAGATGAGGAGAATCTAGATTGAGCTTGTCGACTAGATGAGAACGATATGGATATTCAGGTGCGAGGTGTACGAAGATGTCCTGGACATACCTGGCAAATGCATTGGCTTTGTCTGTATCAGTATGAAGCGGAGTATTTTTGTCGATGAGAGGAAATGTTGTGTGAGTATTTTAACCTGTAAGTAGCCGGAAACGTTTCCAATACTGAGTAGGATATGAAGGAGAGCCGAGATTATTTGCAAGTTTTCACCCAGCAGCGCAACTTGTAATTTTTAAGGTAGTTGTGAACCGTTCGTTGCAATTGCCTGTGATGATGATGAGAGTCAAGGTTGCCAGTTGCAGCATAATCTCTATAAAACTGTCGGGACCGTTTGATCAGTGGTAAGTATTGAGGAGGTAAAGAGGGTCGAAAATTTATAAGGGTAGAGTTAGAGATGTATTTGTCTGTGACGTTAAGCATAACAGCGATGATAGAATCCAGAGCATGAGAGAGTTGGAGATCTGTAGGCATTCCAAGTGCTTTATCATAGCGGTAGGTAATACTTAGAGAAGGCGTCTGAGTAGTGGTATTGCCATGAGTCTGAATAACTAATTTGATTGTAGCATGATCACTACCAATGAGATCAAGAACGATAGCAGAGCTACATTGTGATGTTTTGCTCGAAACAATAAGTATGTCTGGGGTAGTCTGACTCCTGTGGCGAGTCGGTTTAGGTAGTGGCAAAGTCACTCCGGTAGTATGACTGGTGATGTAATTGAAGAAACAATCCCGTTCTGTAGCTGTCCGACTATGTAAATTTACATCTGCCATGATTATGTAGGTGCGGAAGTTATTGGAGATATATTGAAATAAGCTGAATGGAAAATCATGACCCGGACGAACGGAAATGGTTGCCACAGTCACATACAGTGCTTGATAGTACAGTGATGTAATAAGGTATTCAGAAAGATTTGGGAGAACTGGACAATGACTACGAAACCGAACAGAAGGCAAAAACCAAATCGCTACTCCCCCATTGGCTCGTCTAGCAAGTTTAGTGCTATCTTGGCGCAACAAGTGGAAGCGAGATATGCGTCGAGGCAGTCTATGGGTGAGATATGACTCATTAAGGATGAAGGTATTAATTTGTTCTTCTAGTAAAAGCACTCCAAAATGCGGCTTACACTGTGGTAAAGATCGGATATTTAAAAATAAGAAAGATAGCGCCATAGTGCAATACAGAATAATATGGATTGTGACTGGATAGCGTTTAGACTTCGGTTTCAAGGAGATTTGAGTGATAATATACACTATTATCTGAATATGTTGGACAGATATTGGCGTGGAAAATTGCCTTGGCCGCGGATTGAATTTGTTGAGCGATGTGATCTCGTAGGAATGGGTGAATGTTTTCCGGCGAGAGGGTTAGAAACGTCAGTAGCTGGTGAATAGTGACAGGTTATCGTAGAGCAGGATAGGTGTGAGGTTGGATTTGTTGTGGTATGCGTAGTGGTGCTACAGTCTCCGGTTTTGATGGCTCTGGAGCTGCCTTGGAACGACATTTGTAGCTGTATATCGAGTGAGAATGATCTTGACATGTGGAGCAGGTCGGAGGTAGTTTCAAATTTGTACAGCTGCGTATAGAGTGGGGTCCAGAGCAGTAGCCACACTTGAACGGGTTTTTGCACTGTTAAGTAGAGTGCTGGCCATAAACCTGACATCGCTCGCAACGAAGAGGTAAAGGAGCAGAGGTGCGTGATGGTTCAACGCGATGACGCTGTTTCTATATGTATGCGCCACGGGTTAGTAGCTCATCGATAGTATGTTGAGAGCTTGTGAGTACCCGCACCATGTAGATCAAACCATGGTGTTTTTTGATCTTGAGACATTTAATGATATTATGACCTTCTTGTTTTAGTTCTTCAAAGACTTCCTTGTCAGTGTAACTCGGATCTACCCCTCATATCAGGACAGACTGTGTGGTCGATTTTCTCAGTGCTAGCGGCTCTTTCGTGCGTTGATCACTTAGCTTGGTCATAGTTGACTTAGATACAAAGATCTCAAAACTGAATTAGTTCCTGGTCGTAAGGAGAAATTCAGGATCCGGTGTCTTAATAATCATGCCGTTCTATGTCCAGTCTATCTGAGTGATATTAGCCCGGGGCATATACTTTGTGATCTGCACCAAGAGATGTTTTGGATTTGAAAATTTGGGATCAAAATTCTGATGTAAGAAAGAATAAATTGGTGGTCGACTCGGTGGAGGCAGATTGAAAACTGGCCGTCATCCTGAATGTCAAGGATAATTGATGCTTCAGAGCTTGCATTGCTTAACATATGCTGGCGCTTAGCAAGCAGCACCTTTGTGGATGCTACAGGAGAACGTTGACGAGATGGAAAGCCTTGGCTGGTAGAAATCCTTTCCAGAGAGTGACATCTCTGTGTTATCGCGTTCCCGTAGGAGCAAGATGCTTCCTGTAAAACAGGCGGTAAGCCAGAATTTTGCCCAACTACAGGTTGGGATGCCATAAGTGACGTTTAAGTTGCTGACGTATGTTAGAATGTAATGTGTCGAAGTGACGTGATGAGATGAATGAATGAATGAATGATAAAGCTAAGCTTCCAAAAATATGCACACTGATGTGTACGATAATGCAGTTCCACTCGGGTGAAACCCTGAATCTCTCCCACTCTCTCACCCGTTACTGAGACTTGCCGTACTTGCGTCCACAAATACGTAATAATCACAGCCTGGACTTCACACTGAGAAACAGTGCCTCCAATGGGAAAGCTGGAAACCAGTGAAGTATGAAAAAAAACATTTTTTTAGAGTGGTGGGTAGTAACAGTACTTTACTTATTGAGTTGGAAGGTGATGGGTGTCAATTTAAGTAAAACAATTGTTGATTGCTGAAGAACTTGTAATCACTGGGGGTTAAGAACCGGCCACTAGAGGGTTTCGCTCTCTCTCTTGGCCAGGGTGTGACGACATGGATTGTCACAAATATGTAATGAGGATTTTGCGTGATGTATGTATATATAAATAGGTAACTTATCATCATGGATTTATTGGGAAGTAGATGGCGTCATCTTTTATTTTGTGGAGACATACGACCTTATTCTCCCTTTACCTCTTCCATCCACCCTTTCTGGTCTCAAACAGGTGTGTTTTAATTTGAGAAAATATATTCGAAGATCTGGTACCAGCTGGTAATGTAAAATGACAAGGCCCTCGTGATCTAGAATCCGGATTGTGATTGGTTGGTTTTGAACCCGGAATGGAAGCCATGGATCAACTGACGTACATCGTCAGTTGGTCACTGTTTAAGGTACGTAGTGTTTGTTTTTTACACTTTGTTAAATTAAATTATTGTTTTTGTGGAAAATGGTGAAAAATTTATCAGTGGAATTTCCGTGAGTATACTCAACTGTATTTGAAGAAACGATTACTTAAAGATTGACATATTTTGACGCGAGCAAGTGTATGATTTTGCTAATTAAAAATTTGACTAAAAGATGAGAAAATTGGAGGTTGCTGTAGACCATCTTGGAATGGCGTTTTTAACCCAAAAAAAATGTATTCTAGGCTGTTTTCTATCAGGAACTGTAGGTTTTTTATTATTATCCAATTGTTAATATTTTGTTTATTATTATTTTTTCATTTTTTAAATATTTTTCTTTATTTATAATAAATTGTTTATCCTTGTTAATTTGAAATAGTACGGTTGTCATTGCTAAGTAACTTCCTAAAATAACGGAAATATTTTTTTCTTGAATTTTGTATATTAAAAGTGAGAGTGATACATATACATTATCTGGGTGCGATACGCGGCCTTTTAATACAGTACCGGCGAAAACTCTCCCCAGTTTTTTTCAGGATTATTCCCCGGTGGGCAGGTCTGTAATTTGAAGGTTAGAAATGTGCTCCTCTCTCTTTCTTTCAAGTATGGATTTTGGGCCGGGGTGGTCATTCTGAAAGAAAAGGGATTAAGGATGTTTTCGTTACAAGGGGTGTGGAAACATAAATTATTCTTTATTAAACTAATAGCTGGTCAAGGAGCTGTGAAACAATCATTGTTATTATACACTAACAAAAATCAAAAAATAAAGATATTAAACAACAATAACATTAACCCTTATCCGGGCAAGACATTGTAACGTAAACGGGCAACCGGGGCCTGTGAGGCCCAGTATATATTTTAAGTGCAGAATACACAAAATCAATGACTATTGTCACTTACTGTTTAGACTAGTCTAGAATGTAGTCTAGAATGTACCGGTATATATTTTTGTCAAGTAGCGAAACTTCGTTCACGCTTTTGTAAGCCAAGCAGAATAGCAAATCCGGTCCAGACATTTTTGTAACGTAAACGGGCAACCGGGGCCTGTCAGGCCCAGTATATATTTTAAGTGCAGAACACTCAAAATTCAATGTCTGTTGCCGCATACTGTTCCGACTAAAGGTTACAATAGTCACGTGTTCAATATATAATTATGAGACAATTTGATCTAATATTTGACAGGAATTTCACTGAAGTTATACGGGGCCTCCTAGGCCCCGGTTGCCCGGTTACGTCAGGAAAAGATTTTCAAATTAAAAAAAAATATTAGCTTTACCAACTCGATATGTTCATGATTTTAACTTCGACGAAAGATAGAAAAATTCGGTATTTTATGTCTTCGAAATATGTATGGTTATTGAGAAAGTTTAGAAAAATGAAGCTACTGGGCCTGGGAGGCCCCGGTTGCCCGGATAAGGGTTAATAATATATCAATAATAACAAACTAGTAATGAAAGGTGCACATACAGAAAGATAACAAAAAGGTGCGAAAAAAACTCTGAAACTAGTGAATAACGTAGGAAATGCAAAAATGGATAAAAGATTATGAGCGAGGTGCTCGTAATGCCAGAATACAGCATATAGATGTTAGTACAAACAAATGCAGATTAATCTTCTGTCTTGGGGCGTCTCAGAACTGATGAGAAACATAGGGTAAGCCCAGATTAGAGAGACAAGCGCTTATGATGGAAAAAGATGAGGAAGATGTTGACGGATGAGTTGGTGGCGGGAGAAGGTGGCGTGGTGATGATCTGCTGGAAGAGTGAGGATGTATATGGAAAGAAAATTCTGAGTGGTGTATCATCATCACCATCATCATCATCATAGGTATTCTGCCTTTATTGCAGGTCACTTGCCTCAGCTGAGAAGCTTCCATGTTCCACGGTCCTCCGCTAACCTTTTCGTCTTCACGTACGATCTTTCTGTTTTAATATCATCCATTAATTGTAGTCTCCTTCGCCCCCTCCCTCTCTTTCCCGCCACCATACGCTCTAGGACGTCCCTCATGATGCAATCTCTTCTTAGGCAATGCCCCAACCAATTTCTCTTCCTCTTCTTAATAATATCTAAAAGTGTTCTTTTCTCGGAAATGAGTGGTATATAGCAGTACTTAATTGAGATTCTTGTTCCAAATCAGTAAATATGGTGTCAAAAAAGATATCTTTATGATAATGGAGACTGATAGTTATGAACTTATGACGCAATTGTGCAATGTGTTGAACAAGCGGAGGAAAGGTAATTTTGTCATACAAGTCAGTATTATGATACGGAAGTTTGATCCTAAATGCAAGAGGAATGGCATGTCTCTCTAGAATTTCAAATCTATTGTAAAATTTTGGAGACGCTGAACACCAGGGTATGTGTCCAAATGTAAGTATACTCTGCATGATTGCTTTGTATGTGTTAAGCAATAATTTGGAATTTAAACCCATTTTTTTTCAATATTTCGTGGGATGTGACTCTGTATTCAATTAACTGCATGCTTTGCTCCAGGTAAGCCGTTTATGAGTAACAATGCAGTTATGAACTTTCCTTTGCCATCTTCTTCCTTGAGTCAAATACTCTGGATTTCGTGTTTGTTCGTATTTTCGAAAGTAAGTGCGAGACATTTCGACGAGAGCCAAGTACTGCGGAGGTAGCATAGGTTGGTATGTTTTGACTCGATATATAGGTATGTTTTTGTTAGCGCTACTGGTGACAGCTGTGCTAATGCTATGGACAGTATTATTAAGGTTGGTGGTACAAAGGAGGCAAGAGCAACATCTATATCAGTACAAAACTGATCCCATTTCGCCTTGTCGTATAACATGATAGTTCTCATAGTTGATTGAGATAATTTTCGTCGCTGATGGTTGATAACGACTATCACCGGAAGATGGTCGCTGCCGATACAATCTACCCAGTACATGTATATTACATTTATCGACCATAGAGGCAGTGCTAATAACAACATCGGGTGTAGTCTGTTTAGGCAATTGATGTACAGATCCATGTAAATTAAGAGTTATATGATCGAAAAACTTAGCTTTATTGAGGGCAGAGCGACTGTGAATATTAACGTCGGCTAGTATGACAAGATGTTTAAAGTGGTGAAACAAATAGTTGAAGAAGACAAGTGGAATGATATGACCTGGTCGAACGTATATTGTAGCTACTGTTAATATAAGGTGAGGAAGGTAAACTGTTGTCACTAGGTGTTTTGGTAACTGCACATGCTGCGGAAGAGAGTTGCATCTATAAGAGAGTTTATTACGAACTCCAATTGCAACGCCACCTTGGGCTCGTACGTTATTGTCTGCGTAATCGCAGCGAAGAAATTGATATCGAGGAATTGAACGTAAGTAGCAGGTTTGAGTGCAGTCTCATTTAGTACAAACAAATCGATATTTTACTCAAGCGGTAACTGCTCAAATAGTATTCGGTGTTGTGCTTAAGAACGAATGTTCAGTAAAAGAAGTGTAAGAGCCATATTCATACACAACATTACGGAGTTAAACTGCAGTGTCTCGAGGAGCAATATGAAAATGAACGTACGATCCAGAATATGTAGCATACAAGTTAACTTGAAATATGGCGGAGGCTGCTGCAATAACATGATCTAGTATAAGTTGACGTTGGAATGGGAAAATATTTTGTAATACGAGCGTTATGTAGCGGAGGAAGTTTTCCAAAATAAGAGTAGAGGTGATATACTGTGACAAAGACACGTTAGAATCTATGGTACGTAGCGGTAAAGTCATCTCCAGATGGTCAGGAGTTGGAGTCAGTTTGCCTATACATTTGTAACTGTACATTGGGTGCCTGTCACTGGAACAGGTCGAACATAGAGGTGGTTTTTCTGTATTAGGACACTCTTTAGTATCATGGTTGCCAGTACGGAAGCCGCATTTTACGACATTTGGACACTTAGCCGTTATATGTTGGTTGTACACCTGGCACCTTTCACATCCAATTGGAAGAGGGAGACTTGTTCGGGATGGTTCCACCTTATGACGTTTCTTAAATATGTATCCGCCATCTTGTAACAAGACATCGATGGAGGATTGAGAAGTGGTCAAAACTCTCATATACATTGGACCGTTATTATTTCAGATACGAATACATTTGGTCACTTCAATTCCCTCTACTTTTAGCTCCTCAACCACCTCATCATCAGTTATTTCAGGTAAAACTCCGCGAATAACTACGGACATCATTGGTGTTCTCGAAGATGGAGGAGTATGCTTCATTTTGTCAGGAAGCTTAAACAGTTGTGCAGCTTTGCCAAAAGTCTCGTAACTGGCCTTATAACACCGCCCCTGGTGAAAACTATCTGTTGCATACTGGCCCTTGGAAGATACTTGATAATCTGATTAAAGATATGGCGGGTGTTACTGTACTTTGGGTCGAAGTTAGTAAGAAAAGAATGAAAATAAGGACGAGCAAGGGTGGTTGCATATGACTATTGTAATCCAACAGTAGATATGCTAGGATCCCCAGCGGCCGTCTGCATTGATTCCGATTCTTCAGGGTTTCGAATGTAGGTAGGAGAGCGAGATCTGGAACGCTTATCAGCCGACTCTAAATTACCCTCCGAGAGCTGACGGGTACGTCGATTGGTTCGAGGATCGTGTTTGGCATCAGCCACTGGTTTAGGTGTGGGGCCTTGAACTAATCCCGGTAGCTTATGCATGGTGCAGTAAACAATTTGCACCGCATAAGGTGAGGTAAAGAGCACCCCGTTCAGATAGTGCTACAGGTAGCCCAAGCAAAGCGACAAAAGAGTTGGTCATAGTGTGAACACAAACAATGGCCTTCAAAATTATGATAAACCCTTCAGAAGACGAAGATCCTCTGTCAATCTCCTAGGTAGAGTATCTGCACAGATCTCATAAGTACGTTTGCAATAAGTGATCACTGCTTAGTACAGTAACTAACTACAAGAGGAGTTAGGTTTGTAGTGAGTATGAAAAAAGGTTCTTTTATTTTTTACCAGCTAGCCTACGCTAGCTACTACCCAAAGAGGGTTCCGCCCTCTGTAGAGGAAGAGATGTTTAATATATTGTGCTGTTCAGGAAGCAGTGGTTGGGCTATGGGTAGGTACAGAAGACTTTATTATTGAGAATTTAAGTCATTATGGCCTTTAACGATAATCATGAGGAAAGGTAAATACATAAACTTCAGTGAAGGAAAACCAGAACTGTAACTGATATGATGAGAAATGATGAAATGAAGTGCGAAATTCACTACAACACATAGGTTCTGTTAGTTCAACAAATACTGGTTCTGTTAGTTCAACAAATCTTCTCGCCTAGGGGTGGCGATAGGCATCAATGAAGACACAGGAGCCCTGTTAGTACAAAACGTGTTACTGTGCGCATGATGGCCATATGTGAGGTAGATGAGAGTTTGTAGTGTAGGGCTTGTAGTAGACGGCCTCAGGGTGGTCTGGAGGTAATGTAACAGTACAAAGTGAATAGTAATGAGAGCGGAGGGAACAGAGTAGCGGTAGGGGAGGTACTTCGGGCGTGGTATTCAAAAGTTGGCTGAAGAAGTGGATGATTGTTGTGCCGGCGCTGGGTGATATATTTAGTGCGTAGTGTCTCTAAATAAGACAAGATATGCGGAAATGGAAGTCTATGATAGAGATGAATTCGCAAGGCATAACGTTCCAGGATGCTTAATTTCTCATAGTATGAGGTCGGAAAAGATATCCAAGCTGTAAATTCGTACGTGAGAATAGGGCGGAGGAAAACTTTGTATGTGTTAAGAATTATATAAGTATGGAGTCCCCACGTAGTTCGAGCAAGACTTTCAGAAAATTGAGGCGAGAGTACGCCTTCTTGGAGATATCTTTGATGTGCTGTACAGGTTAGATGATGATCGAAGGTTTCTCCTAAATATTTGACACTGCGAGTAGGTTTTAAAGGTGCATCTTGTCCAGAGAAGTTTAAGAGTGTTGGGTTGCGGTGTACACAGGAACAATGCTTAGGAGCAAAAAATACTTAGGAGCATTAAGTTTTTGCTGGGTTTATTATCAGTCTCCAGTGGGAGCACCAATCAACAAAGGCATTGATAGCATCCTGGATAACCAGATTAAGCTGATGAATTGATTTTCCCGTCGCAAAAAGTGCAGTGTCATCGGCATACTGAAAGAGCTTAGCAGTATCTGGAATTGCTGGGAAGTCGGAAACGAATAGAATATGTAGTAAGGGCGACAAAGCCGATCCTTCGAGAACTCCAGAATGAAGAAAAATAGGAAATGTAGAACTAGTGTTGATACAGACGTAAGCCAGTCGACAGGTAAGAAAATTAAAGATGAATCTAAGGTAAGCAATAGGCAGGCGGAGCTCTTTGAGTTTATAGATGAGAGCGGGATGCCAGACCTTGTCGAATGCCTTCTCGAGATCAAACAGGAACAAGCAGAACGGGTTGCCTGTGTTAAAGTGATTATGGTGGAATTTGAGAGGAGAAGCAATTGGTCATTAATGCTGAAAGAAGGTCTGAAATCAGCTTGCTCGAGTTGAATGATTTCGTGATGTGCCAGGTATGAATGAAGACGTTTGACAACAATGCGTTATAGTATTTTACTGAAGGTCGATATTAGTTGAATAGGACGGTATGAGCTATCAGAAGCAACATTTTTATGAGGTTTGAGAAACATAAGAGTTTTCGAAATTTTCCAGTCAGCAGGTACAAAGACAGTGCGAATGTAACAAAGCAGATATAATACTACGTACGGACTTCCTTTAATGTGTCTATATGTAATAGGGTCCATGCCAGGGGCTGTTTACGTCTGTGAGTTGCAACTGAATTAATGTCAGATATAGAGGTCGGTGTAGTAAGAGGATTGTTTTCACGCAGAGTGTGATTAACATTAGGCTGTAGATGAGGAGAATCCAGATTCAGTTTGTAGACTGGATGAGAACAATTTGGATATTCAGGTCCGAGAGGCATAAAGATGTCCTGGAGATACCTTGCAAATGCATTGGCCTTGTCTGTATCAGTGTGCAGCGGAGTATTGTTGTCGATAAAAGGATATGTTGTGCGGGTATTTTGATCTTGTCGGAATCTTTTACAATACTGAGTGGGATGTGAAAGTGAGCCGAGATTGTTGCAAGCTTTGATCCAGCATCGCAATTTGTAGTCCTTAAGGCAGTTGTGCACCGTTCGTTGCAACTGCCTGTGAGGATGAAGTGAGTCAAGGTTGTCTGTGGCAGGAAAATCTCTATAAAACTTGTCAGGACCGTTTGATCAGTGGTAAGTATTGAGGAGGTAAAGAGGGTCGAAATGTCGAAACGGTTGACTTAGGGATATATTTGTCTGTGATGTTAAGCATAACAGCGATGATAGAATCCAGAGCATGAAAGAGTTGGAATTCGGTAGTTGGTGAAGGAAGATCATTAAGATGATCCTGAAGATATGATCTATAGGCTGTCCAATTTGCTGTATCGAACGATAAACAGTACGGGGAGGAGAAGGCTGAGAAGTGGTAGTTACACGAGTCTGAATGTCTAGTTTTATTGGAGCATGATCGCTACCAATGGGATCAAGAACGATAACACAGGTACGATGTGATATGTTGCTCGAAACAATATCTGTAGTAGTCTGACTCGCTGGACGAGTCGGTTTTGGAAGTAGCAGAGTCACTCCAGCAGTATGACTGGTGACGTAATTGAGGAAACGGTCCCATTGCATATGTGTCCGGCTATGTAAATTCATATCTTCTATAATTAGGTAGGTGCGGAAGGTATTGGAGATATACTGAAAGAAGCTGAGCGGAATATCATGCCCAGGACGGATGTATATGGTTGCTACAGTCACAAACAATTCCTGATAATATAATGATGTGATATGGTATTCAGGAAGATTGTGCAGAGTCGGAGAATGACTACGAAATGGGATAGAAGGTGAAAACCAATCTCTACTCCCCCGTTGGCTCGCCTAGCAGGTAAAGTGCTATCTTGACGTAACAGTTGGAGGCGAAGTATGCGGCATGACAATCTGGGGTGAGATGTGCCTTATTAAGAATAAAGGCATGGATTTTTTCTTCGAGTAAAAACGTTTCGAAGAGCGGCTTATGCTGTGGTAAAGGACGGATGTTTAAGAACGAAAAAGAGAGCGTCATAATGCAGTGAATGGTTAGAGGATAGCTGTTAAACCTCTGTTTCGAGTTCATTTGAGTGATAATAGACATTATTCCCGGAATATGTTGGACAGATATTGGCGTCGATAATTGCCTTAGCCGCGGTTTGAATTTGTTGGGCGATGTGATCTCGAAGGAATGGATGGATATTTTGTAGCGAGAAAGTAAGAAATGTGAGAAGCTGATGGACAGTTACAGGTTGTTATAAAGCTGGATTGGCGGGTGGTTGGATTTGTTCCGGTATGCGTAATGGTGTCACAGTTGGTTCGGGAACTGGTTTGGATCGTAACTGTATGTAGGGTGAGAATGATCTTGACACGTGGAGCAGGTTGGAGCTGATTGTACATTTGTACAGCTTCTTGTAGGGTGTGGGCCGGAACAATAACCACATTTGAACGGATTTCTACATTTGGAAGTAGAGTGCTGACCATAGACCTGACACCGTTCACAGCGAAGCGGTAAAGGAGCGGAGGTGCGTGATGGTTCGACACGGTGGCGTTGTTTATACATATAGGCGCCACAGGTGAGTAACTCATCGATAGTTTGTGGATTGTTTCTGAGAACCCACGCCATGGTCGTTTTTGATTCGGATACATTTTATGATATAGTACCCTTCCAGTTTAAGTTCTTCAAAAGACTTCTCGTTACTATAACTCGGAACCACCGCCCATATAACAACAGACAATGTCGGTGATTTCCTCGGTGGTGGCGGCTGTCTCGGGCGTTGGTCGCTAAGCTTTGTCATGGTTGATTTGGGGCCAAAGATCTCAAAACTGCACTTGTTCTGTGTCATACGGAGAAACTCTGGATCCGGCGTCTTAATAATCATATCGTTCCTAGTCTTGTCTATTTGAGTGATGTTCGCCCGAGGGATGTATTTTGTGATCTGTATTAAGAGTGTCTTTGGATTTGAAAATTTAGGATCAAAATTCTGGAGTAATAAAGAATATATGGTTGGTCGACTAGGAGGAGGCAGGTTTGGAAACTGGCAGTCATCTTTTATGTCAATGATCATTGATGCTTCAGAGCTTGCATCGCTTAACTGATGCTGGCGTTTAGCAGGTGGCAGTTTTGTGGATGCGACAGGAGAGCGTTGACGAGCTGAAGAGCCGTGGCAGGTAGAAATTCGTTCTAGAGAATATCACCTCCGTCTAATCGGTTTCCCGGAGCAACAAGAAAGTTCCGGTGCAATAGGCGGTAGGCTAGAATGTTTCCCACCGACAGGTTAGGACGCCATAAGTCACGTTGAAGGCAGTGAGACAATGTGTCGAAATGAAAAGATGAAATGAATGAATGAATGATGAAGCTAAGCTCACCCAAAATATGTACACTAATGTGTACGGTAACGCAGTCTCCACTCGGGTGAAAACCCTGAATCTCTCCCACCCTCTCGCCCGTCGCTGAGACTTGCCATACTTGCGTCCACAAATACGTAAGAATCACAGCTTGGACTTGACACTTAGAACAATGCCTCCAATGGGAAAGTCTGGAAACCAGCGAAGTATGATGAAAAACATTTTTTATGGCTAGCAACCTTACAGACGGCTACACCCTCTTTTAGGGAAAGGAAGTTAAACTTATATGAGGAGTGAGGAATTTATGGATGGGCTATGGACTGTTTTATTGATATCTTTATTTAAATTATATTTTGAGGTCTTTATGGTCTTTACGATCATAAACATATAAGATTGCATTTTACATAGACATCAGCATAACGAAAAAAAATATAGTAAATGAAAGAATACAAAACAAAAAAAGAAAAGAAATAACAAACTATCGAATTTAAGAGTATGTAAGAACGGAAATAATATAGTGAATAAATGAGCTCATAATAAGAAACAGGAAAGGAAAACTAAGAAATTGGAATATAAACTAACGTACTATTTGAAACCATAAGTACTGCTGGAGATGAGAGATGAAGTGAGGTGCTTTTGACGCCACAACACATCATGAGAACTGTTAGAAGGACAAATGCGGTTATCTTCTGCCTAGGTGCTGCTCAAGGCTAATGAGGACGTGGTGAGCCCTGTTTGTAAAGTATGGAATTACTGTGGAAAAATTATAGAAATATGAGGGAGATGAACATACAGGCGATATTCTTCGAGGAGTTGACGATCGATGTGCTCTGATGGTACAGTATAATGTAAACAGAGGGTGGAGTATAATGATATCATTCGGGATAAAACTGAAGTGCAAGATGATGCATTGTTTCAAAGAGGAGAGGTTGATGGTGTGTGTAACGTTCAGTGATAAATTGTACACGGAGTATTTCAAGGTGATAACGGAGGGTAGGAAATGATATCAAAGAATAGAGATAACGTGTCGGACTTGGCAGAGAGATTCGGAAGGCAATGCGAAAAGCATGTCTTTCAAAAATGGCTACAGTCGGCGAGAACTATCTTGGCAGTGACGTCAACGCTCTCAGTTGCAAGGCTACAAACTTAACGCTATTCACAAATAGTGCTTAGATGCCACACTCAACGCTTCGCACGTCACTTCGTAACAACAGTTTAAATCAATGCTGGTAGCGAACTAGAGACAATTTAGATAACAATGTATTTGAATAATACTAGCATATATATATATATATATATATATATATATATATATATATATATATATATATATATATATATATATAATATGAAACATGCTACAAATTTATTTCTCTTCAATTTACATGTAAATACTACATTTGGGTAATTACACATAGGCTATACAAACGAAAAACAGTTACATTAAAAAGAAAAGAAAATCTTATGATAATTGTAAATGCACAAATCAGTCCTATTATTTGATTTAAAAACACTTCGCTTAAAAACTGAAATTACTCAAAATCCACTTCTGTTTTTCCAACACCACACTACCCAGACACACACACAAATGAAAAAGAACTGCATTAAAAAGATCTGGAAACTTCCGAATTCTTCTTGTGTGGGTTATCTGATTGATTATGTGACATATAGCACGATTATCTCATGTTACGCAAAGATCATTAATCTCCTTCTTCTTTTTTTTACACGTTATTGTGATAAGCCTCGCAACAGCATCCTCAAACCTTCGCCGAGATTACAGACAAAAGATCTCCTCCAGTTCCTTACCAGAGGGTAGCGTTCCCAAAACTGATGCAACGTTCCCTCTTTGTACTGCCATGCTGATGCGTTGCAGTAGAAAAGAGGTTGCTCTAGCATCTCCTGCCGATAAAGAAATGCGGTGACCAACTTCTTTTATAAAGTTAAGGCCTTCGGGACCCCATGAACCACCCGATTCAATAGCTATAGCGACAAAATGATATTTGTCGAGTAAATTGCTATACTTCCTGCGTTTTTCTGTTTCTCGGCAAGCAGCCACGTTGCCAGCTTGTGCTGAGGAAGAATGTAAATTTGAAGGGGCGAAGGTGTCGGAACAAGTAAAATCCCATAGAAGTGCTTTTCCTTTCTTCCACAGTATTAGGGTCATACCATCTGGCCTCTTGCCGTCTGCACGACTGCATCCCAACGGTTCACATATAGAAGGAACGCCTGCTGAAATTAGTGCCCTCATGATAATGTCGTTGACGCTGGAGTGGCGTGAATGTCTGCCCGCACTACTGGCACAGGAGAGTCCATGAAGGCCCTTCTTGTCTACGACACTTCTACAGGCAGGACATCTGTGTTGCTCGCAAACATCTGCTCCCAAACGCAGTGCACTGGCAATTCGAAAACTGTCATTCGGAAGATGTAATCCTAAAGAAGGTGACGGGATAGCATGGAGCCAAGCTCCTGCTTCTGGAGATGATGTAGCTAGAAGTCTGGCCTTATCTTCTGGGTTATCGGATGACTGAAGTAGTGCTGAAAAGTGATGACTTATAAGAGGATCGTCCCAAGAGGATTGTAGTCCTCTCTTATCAAGGTTATATATATATTGTTACGACAAAGAAAGAAAAAATAAGATTAGACCCTATATTTATGTCGTAAAACGACAATATCTTTCCTTTCAAGAAGCAGTTTTCTATTTCAAATAGAATTTTTGTTTAACCTAAATCCAAACTTGCGCAGTTTGTAGTAATGCCCACTCACCGTCAAAGTTTTGAAGTCAATGCTTTTCTTAAGTTCGCACAATAATTTATTTAAGGTGGCTACAATGTCTTCAGCATAGAGATTGTGAATTGTTCTACGAACTACTACTTCATCGAAAGAATCTAAATTTGTTTGTCTTTTCTGTGTATTTAGCCTTGCTTTACAGAGTGTTACGACGGGTCGTCCAGACTTTACTCCTTCTCTTTCACAATTCGCCACACGGATCTCTCACTGCAAATTTTGCTCGGAAGGTTTCATGAACACTGTCAGAATTATTATTGTTTGCTGCAAGGAAAGTTGTAAACATTAAAAACAATGTCTCCTGCATCACAATGCAACGGCTTGCCTTTCTTTAAGGTACTATCACACATTCTTATACACAAAATTTCGAGAACGAGAATAAAACAAAGGATTGACAACTTTCACCAGTCAGCACAGACTGTACAGCCCTACAGAATGAAAACACACGCTGTTCAGTTCATATCATTTCGGTATTATTTTTTAATGTGTTTGTGTGTTTTTCCTGGAAGTGCTGTTCTTATGTTCTATTGGTAAATGTTATACTTTTCAAAGCTACATTCACTAACCCCCACGCTCTGTTTCCGCGACCAGGAAACAAGTTCACCTATCATCCTTTAACTCAAGGACCGTGATAGCTAAAGACATGGGTTTCTTTAAAATAAACTTTGGACTTCCCTTCCCATTTTGTCCACTGCATATTTGTGTCTATCCTCAATAAAACAAAAGTTTGTGGCATGTTGAAATCTGAGTGTTGTTAGAACAGAATAAACATAAATGGCTATCATTTAAAATTATTTTCCACATTTTCATAATATAAAATTCAAATATAAAATAACCATATTCTTCATGAAAGTTATGCAAATATAAAAGCAAAAAATGTAGCATTTATGTCTCCTCGAACTCCAGTTATCGTTATACAAAGATGACAAGTATATTTATCAAAAACGAATCTCCCATTACGGTTCATTTCCTTTCGCTTTCCTGTTGTAGAGAACGGAGCGTGATTTTAAGTTGATATTTGTGTTCGTGAATTTTCTCTTTCCTGGGATTGAACTTTGAATTGAACGAAACGTGTGCATTAGCCAGATGGATGGCATTTGAGCAAGAGCGAAGTCTACGTCACTGCCAGGATAATTCTCGGGCACTGTAGTTTGTCATAATAGGAGGATGAAGCGGAAATCCAAGCCGGAAAGCCATACGTAACAACTGGCATGAGGAAGACTTTGTAGGTGTTCAGTATTACGTTGGCTGTAAGACCCCAGGTAGTGGCAGTTAGTCGTTTGAGCAAGTTCAGACGGTTGTAGGATTTAGTTTTGATACTTTGGAGGTGTGGTTTCCAGGTGAGATGGTTATCGAAGATAATGCCTAAGTATGTGACAGTATGTGTTGGAGTGATGAGCCTATCATGGACAGTGAGCGATAGAAGGGATGGATTGCGATCAACTTTGGTACCTTTACGAGGTGGAACAAAAACGATGGCTTGGGATTGGAGGCATTAATTTTGAGCTTCCATTTTGAACACCAGTAGGTGAAACTATTTATAGCTGCATGGAATGAAATGTTTATGGCTTGGATGGTTTTGCCAAGAGCAAGGAAAGCAGTGTCGTCAGCATACTGAAACAGGTGAACGCCAGGCGGCAGCTGCGGAAGATCAGCGACAAACAGGATGTATAATAGAGGAGGAAGAGCAGAACCTTGAGATACGCCACACATAAGAAAAATATGTTGTGAAAGCTGCTCATTAATGGCAATGTATGAGATGCGACATGCTAAGAAGTGATACATTATGCGAATATAAGTTATCGGAAACTTAAATTTGACAAGTTTGTATATGAATGCAAGGTGCGAAACCTTGTCAAATGCCTTCTCAAGATCGAAGAGGAGAAGGCCGGGGGGTTGATTCGAGTTGTAATGATTGGTAATCCGAGTTGTAAGACGAAGTAATTTATCGTTAATTGAAAATGATGTTCGAAAACCGGCTTGGTGTGTTCGCAGTAGTTGGCGGTCGAGTAAATAAGCATGTAGCGTTTCACAAGTATTCGTTCGAATATTTTGCTGAATGTAGACGTTAAATGTATGGGACGATAGGACGAGACATTCGGTGGAGGCTTATTAGGTTTGGGGAACATGAGTGTTTTAGATGCTTTCCAGCCAGTAGAAAAAAATCCGGTTCGGAGTAAAAATGTATATATAAATTCCAAAAGGGTAAGTAGTGCGATAGAACTTTCTTTAATGTGTCTGTAAGTAATACTATCGAAGCCAGCTGCAGTGTTTCGTTTTTGTTGGATAACAGATGTGATTTCAGAAACTGTGATAGGACTCGTGAGAATATAGTCGGGTAGTACATGAGTGATATTTGGTTGCAAAGATCTAGAGTTAAGATTGACTTAATCGGCTGAATGAGGTACGTCCGTGTTGTCCGACTCGAATGGGGTGAAAATTCCCTGCAGATAGTCAGCAAAAGCGTTTGCTTTATCTGTGTCTGAAGGAAGTGGAGCATCATGTAGTAGAACGGGGTATGGGATCCTGGTGTGTTTTGCCACAGAGTTCATTGAAGCCTTTCCAGTACAGGGAAGGATGAGCAGTGTCGGAAAGATGATTGCAGGTTTTCACCCACTGGCGTAATTTATAAGCCGAAATGAAGGCGGGGTGCTTCAGAATTCCGCGTTCGCAGGAATTCCCGATATGACTTGCGTGAACGACGGACAATATCCAGATATTGTGGTAGAAGTTTTGGCCTGTACGGGATGGATTCAGACTGTGGAATATATAGAGAAGAAGCCTGTTGAATTGTAGTAGTGATGGCATGGACCTGATGCGTTAGTTCGTCTTGTGTAGTTGGAGATTCGTAATCGGCCAGTGCGTTTGATATATAGGAGCGATATGATGCCCAATCTACTTTATCGTAACGTGGTGATATGCGTGGGAAAGGTGATGTAAAAGTAAGACCGGAATGATAAGTGAGTTTAATGGGCGCATGGTCTCTCCCAATAAAGTCTAGAACAGTTACCGTACAACGACTTATTACAGTGTTGGAGAACAATGCTATATCGGGTGTAGTATTACTGATAGGACGAGTAGGGGACAGTAGTAGAAGGAGAGTGCCGGTGGTATGGTCCGTAATGAAGTCTGTAAAGTCACCTCGCTCTGTTTGAGAACGACTATGAAGGTTGATGTCGACGAGAATAATGAAGTGTTTATATCGTTGAGAGATGTGTGAAAAAAGTCGTGAAGAATGGGAAGCCCGGGACGAATGTAGATTGTTGCAAGAGTAAGAGCGTTATTTTTGAAATATAAGGTAGTGATGACGTATTCGGGGATATGTAATAGTGGACACTGGTGTGATCGGAATGGAATTGAATAACGAAAACCTATCGCAGCACTTCTGTTGGCTCTAAGTGTTGGGATAAGATTATTATGACGGAGTAAGGTATATCGAGGAATAGTGTAGGAAGTAGTGTGCTTGAGAAAGGTTTCGTTTAACAGAAATGCTGTAACGTTTTCTTCCAGTAAGAGAGTCTCAAAGCGTACTTTGTTTTTAAGAAGAAAACGGTTATTGAGAAATAAGAAAATGATAACCACAGTTGATAAATTTATACTGCTGTTTCGAGTTTGGTGGTGTGAAAGTGGACATAGTTGTTGGATTATGTAGCGTATAATGAAACATGAAAAGTAGATTTGGCGGAAGGAATAATATGTTGAAGAACATGTTGACGTTGGAAAAAATGTATATTTTGTAATGTGAGAGCAATGAATTCGAGTAGTTAGTTAACAGTAACAGGATCGTCAACTGTGCGGTTGGTTGAAACTGTCGGTTCTACAGCCCGCAAAGGAACAACAAGTTCCGGATGAGATTCTTGGGCTGTAGGTTTGCCTTTACATTTATAACTATATGCGGGGTGTTGATCATTGCACGTGGGGCATTTTGGAGGTTGTTGCAGGTTTGGGCAGATATGACTTTGATGGGGTCCAGAACAATAACAACCGCACAGAGTAGAGTTTGTGCACTGAGAAGTATGATGAGATTTGTATACCTGGCACTTTTCACAAAGGTGGAGAAGAACGCGATGGTTCGACACGATGTTTTCGTTTATGGATAAGTGCCCCTGCAGTAAGGAGGTTATCGAAGAGTCTTGAAATGAGGTGAGGACACGTACCATGTAAGTGGGACCAGCATTATTTTGAATACGTATACCTTTGCTGATGGTATGTCCTTCGTATTGAAGTTCTTCATAAATCTCCTCATCACTGTAAGTTAGGTCGACTCCTTGAATCACTATGGAAAATAGTGGGGGTGCTTGTTTGCGTCGACTAGAGCTGAGTGATGTGATGCTAGCCTGTTTGCCGAAGATTTCAAATGAAGCCTTATTCCGGATTGCAGTGGTGAACTGTGGGTCTGGCGATTTGAAGATACCCGTTTCTGGTTTTAATTACTTGTGTTAAAGGTATGCTAGGTAGATATTTCCGAAGTCGAATTGTTATGAACTTTTCGTTGCTGAACTTTGTATCGTATTGCTGAAGGAGAAATGAGTGAAGAGAGGGTACATCCGGAGAGATGTGATTGTTCATGAGAGATGACCGAGTATGATTGGTTTCATGAGCGATGTGGTCATCGGCTACATCCATATCCAAAGAGTCTGATGGTTTATTTCGATTCTGCTTTTTCGCCTGATGGCAAGGCTACGTTACAGTATCAGAATATAGCTGCTTGCTTCGTGGTGATCTGGACCGCGTGGAAACGTTTGATGTGGTAGAAGCAGTTGAACTGCCCGACTGGGTGCGTTGTCTGTTACCTTCGTGGCCGAAGCGGAGGGAGGAATAAAAATTGGCGGTAGATTAGCGTGTCGGCTATCCACTATGGGTCCACCAGAAGCATTGGGGTTCGCCATCTTGCAGACCGATGAGATTCTGATAAAAGATGAATGGGATGATGAAGGTAGGACAACCCGTTTGGGTAGCTGTCCAGATGGAGCAGCCCGTCTAGCTCGATCCGTAGATCCGACCGCCCTTGACTGGATAAGTCTGATGAGCGGATCTCAAGAAAAAACAGACAAGAAGCTCAGGATGTGGAACAGGAAGCTTAGTTCAAAACTCGTTATCATGCACTTGATAACGCTTCAGAGCAACTAAAAGTATGCAGAAAAAAAGAAAAAAATGGATGAGCTCAAACCTGTAATTTTTAATTTCAACCTTTTGATTTACGGTTATTTGTGATTTCATGTTTTAACAAAGACAAATACTTTAAAAATGTGTACTTTAAATAAATTATTTAAATAGACCTTTTTCATAAATTTAGTTTTTAAAATTGTTGTTCAAAGTCTTTGTTTTTTAATAAGCATTCTGTAAAATCATGCGAGTGAATTGTGCTGCGATCTTTGGAGTTCATTTAAACCATATGTTTGTGGACGTTTATATGTTTGGGGGTAAGCTTTGAAACAACGAGATCTCAAAAACTAAAGGGTCTAGAAAGATGACGTTTTCTCTGATCGATTGCAAATTTTGCTTAGATAGTCCAGTTCTAAATGAATGTTTAAAAACATGGCAATTATTTCTTTATTACATTTTTAAGCGCACACTGGAAGTGTTGAAATTAAAAGAAAAACTAAAGCATCATATCCTACGAGTTATAAATTCCAACACCACATTGTTGTACGTAGGGGTTGCATATGCCTCAGGCGTTTGTTTCATGTCCAAATAATAATGAAAAAGGAAGGATTACCATTTCTGGAGGCTAAGATGAATCTTTATTGGTTGAAGTGTTTTGTCCAATGAACACTATATATCACTGACACTCTAATTGTGTATGTAATGTATTTGCTTATTACATACTGCAGTCAAGAAGAAAGAAACACTGATCATACATGAATTAGAAACTCCAACCTGAAGCAAGCTCAAATCTTGCAAACGATACGAGATATTGGAAAAATAATCGAATAAATATCCTCTTTATGTTACCCCCTTGCTGATTTTTATCAAAAAATTTTTTACTTGTGACTGTAAAAGCACGTCTACAGATGTTATGAGGAATGACAAGGAGATTCATGCTCATGCATGAATGATGCGCTGTGTAGAGAGCGCAAGTTCAGCTAGTATGTATCAAAAAAATATTGGAAACTCAAAACTTACAATATCTATGAATTATGACGGGTCATTATAGCATGGCGAAACAGAAACTGCCTGGAGTCCAGCAATTCATAGTACTACTACTGTTTATTTTCTAGAACTTTCATCGTCAAGTGCGCTATTTAATGAAGTACAATGTTTAAAATATTCGAATCAATCTGATTACAGTTTATAAGTAATCCACCTGCAGGACATCACTCCATGAATAAAGGCATTCCCATCCTTCCCTCCATCAGCGTCGGATTTAAGATTAGACAAAGGAGGGGAAATTTCAAAGGGCCGACAACGAAAAAAACTTAACATATGAATCAATTTCATTAGTGGACAGCTTCGATCTACCTCCGTCCATAAATCGCCTAAGACAACATGATTGCTAAATCCGCTACCGATTTCCACCTATATATTCAATGTATTAGTGAGTCCCATTCCCCTTTCATTTATCCTGTAGTATCCTTGGAAGTTTATTTTACAATATTAGTTAGGTTGTTTTGGTGTAAAATAATTCCAATTCAGAGAAGAAACTTTGCTGGACACTCCCGCTGCCGCGCACGATGATTAAGAGGAAAAGAATCCCATTCGCAATCATCAAAGTTTGCTATATGGTTATCGAGATTCCCGGAAAATCATCATCTAAATCAGTAATTCATTCTTTTCTTCTTACTAACTGCGACGCCAAATACCATGATTTAAAGCACATTTACTTACATCTATTCAAGTACGTGCCACGATCGGATACCAAGAATGGTATTATCATCCGATCGAAAGATCCTAACATGGCAAACACTCTTCGTAACACCTACTCTTTCGAGATCTTCGGCGCCCCAGCAAACATTCAAAAGCTTTCATCAAACCATGCGAGGCAGTCTCCACCTCCTCGCAAACCTCCAGCTCTATCTTTTGCCATACGAGGAGTAGATCCACAGTACACGGATGCCGAGGTCGTTGATGAACTTAAGCTGGAGGGTTATTCAATCCTGAAATGCATTCGCATAAAGAACGTATCCAGACCCACTTATATGGTCTGAGTCCCCATAAAGTGCCAAGAGACTGTGGATGATCTTCTTAGCAGTGGTGCCTACATATACCTGAAACGACATCGGGTGGAACCGTCTCACTCATCTCCGCCTCTTCCTGTACGTTGTGAGCGATGTCAAGCTTATAACTCACATCACACTAATGACTTCAGGAACCCTTTCAAATGCGGGTACTGTACAGGTCCATATTGCACCAAGTCTTGCCCCAATCTCAGTATTCCACCGCAATGCTCGACCTGCTCAGATCAGCATCCTACGTACAGCTATAAATGTAAGGCCTCCACAGATGTTAAAACCAGAGCTGACAGTACTTATCCGCATTCATAACGCCGATTCTATCACCCCACCTCCTAGTTCTGCACAACAACCAATCACTATCGACAAATTTTTGTCATTTCTCACTGTTACCCTGCAGAACATACATGTATTTCTTCGTCAACATATCCTCCAAAAAGTACAACTCGCTGCTAAAACTATCCTGCATGTCAACTTCATCGGCACTTACTCCAACAACTACGCTCATTTTCATTCTACAGTTCATGAATCTGCAGTCTAACTTCTCTCTCCATCTATTCTCCTTATTTTTCAATATGGTAGTACATTTTCTCCTTCTGAACATTCGTTCTCTACAAAAAAAACTTTGTTTGAGCAGCTACTTCTGGAGGAACACGTTCATTGTTTTCTTCTCAACGAAACATTTCTTACTCCTAAAATCTCATGCAAACTCTCACCCTATCACATTCTTCGACACGATAATACCATCCCCACTCGCTGTGCTAATGGTGTCATAGCTATTGGTTTTCCATACACTATTTCACATACAGTACAGGCTATTGGAAGGAAATCGCTGCCTCAACATCTTATCGCTACCTTATATTTCAAACAATGTTACGTCACTGTTGCTACCATCTATATACGACCAGGCCATCCTATTCTTCTAAGTTTCTTTCAATATATTTCTGACAATTTCCGGACTTACATCATAATGGCCGATATTAATTACCATAGCCGCTCAAATAATCAAAAACTCACCTTTTGCAATTATATTCAGACCCAAACCAACGGGATGTATTCATCCTATTCCTAAACCGACTCGTCCGGCTTCTAATACAACTCCCGATATAGTCATCACATCACCCAATATTCTCTGCAAGCTCACTCTGGCTGTGCTTGACCCCCTTGGAAGTGATCATATTCCAATCAAAGCTACTCTCCAAAATCCAGGTACATCTCAATCCACTCCTCCTCCAGCCCCCCGCACAGTGGCTCGTTGCGGCCGTGCGCGATGGCCTCACTATAGGGAGTATCTTTCTAACAGGCTCACACCTTTATCAGCACCAACCACGGAGTCCGAACTATACGACACTATCCATACAATCACTGACAGTATTTATCAGGCGTCCTTGCAGTATATCCCTCAGACTAAAATTGATCCCTATAGACCAAAATTGCCGCCACAATATTTACTTTTAATACGTCGTTCCCGTCAGCTTTATCGAGGTTTTAATCGCACGGGCAATCTGGAATCGCTTCGGCAACATCGCCAATACCAACGGGAAGTGCATAATTATCTCGTGGCATACAAGACCACACTCTGGATAAAAACCTGCAATACCTTCTCTGATACAGCACATCCAACTAAGTACTGGAAACGCTTTCATCAGCTCACTGGTAAAACATGTCGCCCTTCATATCCACTCTTTCTCAATGATACGACATTACACGCTGACGTGGACAAAGCCGATGCCTTCGCTGACCAACTTCAAGTTGTTTTCACGCCTCTTGGACCTGCTCTCTCAGCTCGCACCCATCTTACGGACCGGCTCAATCTCAACTCAACATCACTCCAACCTCATGTTGATCATCTTTTACCCGACAATTCACCATTGACAGCTCCTGTTACCGTCACCGAAATTACTATCACCGTCGCTCGTAGGCACACCACCGCTCCAGGGCTAGATTCTATTACGTATCACCATATCAAAGAAGGGTCATACATTCTCCATTTTCTTCTGTTTCTCATCTTCACGTTCATTCTCCGTATTGGCTTCATTCCCAACGATTTTAAAACATCTAAAACTTTAATGTTGCTGAAACCGAACAAACCAGCTTCATCTGTGTCTTTCTATCGCCCAATTTAACTCGCCCTTGTTTTCAGCAAGATATTCGAACGGATACTTGTCTCTCGGCTACACACATATCTCGCTGATCACAACCTAATTCCCTTTCATCACGCCGGATTCCTCCCGAATTACAGTGTTAATGATCAAGTACTTCGCCTGACGACGTACATATCTGCCCAGTTTAATCGATCTAAGCATCCCTGTTCTGCTCTTTCGATTTAGAAAAGGCTTTTGATAAAGTTTAGCATCTTGGCCTTCTATATAAACTATTTTCTTTCCGACTGCCAATCTGTTATAGTCACTTCATTTACCATTTTCTCTCAAGTCGCCTGACTTACGGTTCCATTAATAATGTTCTCTCTCACCCTGTATTTATCCATTCTGGTGTTCCTCAAGGCTCAGCTCCGCCCCCGCTTCTTTACTTACAATATGTAGCTGACTTCCCTACTCTCCATCCAAATGTCAGTCTTTCTCAATATGCGGATGATACGGCTTTTCTGGCAACGGCAATTACTATTCAACACACCAACCACATCCTTCAAACTGACATTGATGCTTTCCTTCAGTGGTGTGATACATGGCGACTCAAGTTTAACGCCAATAAAACTCAATCCATTATCTTTCTACCACCAGGCAAACGCAGTCCGGTCCATTACATTACCAAGCCCTACACGGAACTTATATGACAGAACGCCTTTTCCAGACATTCTCTATCACCTAGAAGACCTCAGACTCAGGTACGTTACAAAGCAATTCCAGACTCACCATCCATTGCTCTTTGATGCTATGCACAACGCAGCCACTCTCCGCAAACCTTCAACTATTCTCCGGCATTCTCCTCTCTCTCTGGTGTTTACTCTGTACCACTACGTTCTCCCACCAAATAGTCCCGACTTTCAAGTTCTTGAAGACTTCCTCATTGCAATCCCCCCACCATTCATCACTCCATCTCGTGTTGCACAGTGACCTCACCGCACTAACAGGGCTCCCCTATTCTCCATTGCGTCCAGAGGAGCCCCTGGACAGAAGACAACACTCATTTGTCTCTCTAACCCTCTTCGCTGTATTGGTTGTGATGTCAAGTACATCTGATAGTTTCATTTTCATTTTCATCGATGCTCTGCCCTCTCCGCTCTGATGTTGAATTGTTCACCAGTGTAAATTTCCCTTTTCCAGACCTGATAATTCTGGTTAAAGGCCACAATGTGCTCTAATGATAATGAAATTAAGATATAATAAAGTTAATAAAATCTCCTTTGCCTGACGACAATAGCCCAACACCTAAAGTTCCTATCAACTCCGCATCCCAAATAAAGGGCGTAACTCTTTGGGTGGGTGATACCTGCGGCTAGCAAAAAAATGTTTGCGGATTTTTTTTATCATAAGCTGTTTTATCATAAGCATATTTAGTGGTTCGCAACAACAGTATCATTAAATAATGTGCTAACGAAATTTTCGAAACAACCCTCCTTGCTTGTATAGTGGTTAGAGCACGTGGTCCCGGATTCGATTCCCATGGAAGAGAATTAAAAACTAGAACGTGTTACACTGGTTCTGATTCTACCTTAATCTGTAGCTCCATTTCATATCGTTGCTGAAAAGGGACGCAAACCTTTCAAAGCATTTTGCATAGTAATTTCATAATACAGTCAGAAACACCCACAGAATTTTTTGTAAGTGGGAAAGTGATAAATATAATATTTTATCTTAAATAATTATTATTGACGGACATTACGAACTTTACTAACTACTGTAAATACGGTATATTAAATACTCTAGTGGGTGAGTGTTGGCATGTATTTCGAAAAGGCGCGCCCCTTTCGAAAATCCAGCGGGAGTAATTCCCCCTGGTGTGGGCGCCCTTGAATACAGTATAATATTAACATTTACTCAGGAAGAAAACTCGTTGTAATCACCTTACGTCTACTTATCACTCTCACATATACTCAATAGTAGTAGAATTGTCAATACAACATTTGAACTTTCCGGTAGTCTTTTTCTACGTGTTACGCACGTAACGACAAAATGTGTTTGAAACTTGTTCTTCAAATTCACATACATTTTATAAAGGGATCGTAAAAGATGATTTAAGATAAACAACAATAACAGCAAGAAAGTAGCAGTGTTTCTGGCACGTATAAATCTACCTTAAAAGAAACTAGATTGGCAACCCTGTAATAGACAAAAAGTCGAGCGTCTTTTATAGAATTCTACAAGGCGAGTATTGGGTTCTTCATTTCGTGTGCGGCTGGTACATCTACGCTTCTATAGGATGATACAACAAATAAATATCCAACACAATAATAATGTTCAAGATTTCGCCAGACTCTGGGCGATCTGTCTACCAACATGGAAACAGGTTCTAAAATGAAAAATATATAAAGAAATAAACAAATGGAACAGAAATTATAGGAAATTTTAAGTTAGAGAAAAAAATTAAACTTAATGCATATAAAATTGTAAAGGGTATGCCCTCTCTACCCTATCTCCCATCAATCCTCATCAGAACCGAGACCTGGAAAACCTTTTAAGTTATAACCAGTAATATTCTTCTTTGATCTTTCAAAGGTACATTAAACAGTAATATCTCCAGGAATTTTTCCACGGGAGGAAGAAGGAGCAAAGCCAAAAACTGACACAGAAGAGAAATTATAGACATACTCACCTTGATGCAGAAAGCACGTATGTGAAACAATTATTATTGGTGTATTTACGTACGTTCGTTAACTACAGTAATCATATATTAAGTACTGCAGTGAGTGGGTAAGAAAATCTAGTACAGTAATGAAATATTCCTGCTAATAAAACTTGTTCTATCAATATAACCTCCTGCTAGGTTCCAATAGAAAAAAAAAGTGAATTGTGATACTTTCTAGGTTTAATAGCGAGATACTTTTCCGCAAAATAACAGGAAAATCATTAAGGAATTTTCGAGAAAGTCGCGGGAATTAAGCACAAAACTCGAACAATAAACTAACTATTCTCAAATTTTAGAAAATGAGAAGGGTTTGCAAATAATTTTAAGGGTTATTAATTAAATGTTAGTTTATAAAATATAAACAAAATTGCTAGAGACATTTTTCAGGAAAAATTAGTAATTTTGTATTTTTAGACATTTTTCGAAAAAGAGAATGGAAAGAAAGATGTTTTCACTCTCCAGCAAACTACCCTTATATTTTGGTGTTTTAAGAAAACTTATAAAACTCCAGACTGTTATGAAACCATCAAGGTACGATTTGATTCTGAAACAGTGAATGGTATTACCTCTAAACGACTATATCCGAATACAATGAACGGCATTACCTAGAAACGAGTATATCCGGATACATTGAACGGTATGATATCTGAATGAGTATACCCAGATGCATTGAACAGTATGAACACAATATGAATATATCGGGATACATTCATATATATCGGGGAACGGGAGGGCCCCGAGGAAAGCCTCTCACATGGTATTTGTCCACCACAAATGCACGAGAGAATCAAGTCCACTGATTGGTCATTTTCGACATATTATATCTTTACGACCACTATCTGAAGCTCTTTTGAAGTTTATAAGATTAATGTCCAGATAATATAAATAACTCCTATAATGTCAAAAGTAATGTTAAATTTTGCATATAATTAAATGTACCGTACAAACTTTATATCTCTTCTCACACAACTTAGGAGTTGGACTTCATTTCCCTGTGCTCCGAACGCCCTATGTGACTATTCAGTCCTTTAGGTGCTGGAACACATACTACTAACAGATGTTTGACTATTGGCGGATTTACCCTACTTGCATTTCATTCATGTAGCCCTATTGCTGATTCACTTGTTGAATTGGAGTGTAGTGTTCCTTTGAGCATCCAAAGTACATGAGATGTCAGCCTACAATGTAAGGTGCAGACTCAGAAATCTTAATGTGATAAATTTGAATGCGATGATACCAGGAATAGAATCTGTGACATGATGCACGAAAGGCGCGAACGCTGTCCATTCCACTATCCGGGAGGGTTAGACATAATCATGCGTAGAGTCCTTGAATTTGGATGTTAATCAATTTTCTTATCGTCGTGTCTTTCTCACGATATACAGTGAATATACATCTCACAATAATTGTATTATCTCGAGAGGAAAGCAGAAGGTGGGTTTTAAAAGCTTGTTCCTTTTCCATTGTTAATGGACTTCTCAAAAATTAATCTCAAAGTACAACAACAGTTCGGAGAAAGCTTTCAGGGAAAATCAATACTCAGAAAAGGATTCTGATGGGAGAAAAGAAATTCTCAAGAAATCTTTCCAACAACAAATTCTGATTTCATCGACATTAGAGGAACTGAATTGAAGTTTACTTTTATTCGATGGAAATGGGAAAAGACTTACCCAACAACGAAAAAGAGAAAATAATTACGAATGAGAATTGTAGTAATCAAGTCCTAAAGAAATTTAGAAAGAAGAACTGAATGAAGGCTAAAATTAAGTTTATACTGCTATTGTGGATTTGTATTCCGTTTCTTACACTGATTAAAAGAACATTTTTTAATTTTTTTTCTTTGACACCTATTGCAGTTTTTAATACTTTGAAAACCAAAATGGCATAGTGTAAAGGTAGGTGGAACACAGTGGCCACGAGGGTTGTTTGATAAGTTCGTGACATTTCACAAATGACAGTTCGATCGGAAGTTTTGTTTTAAAGTTTAAGTTGATCATCTTCAATAAATAAATTCTGAAAGTTTCAGTTACCTTTTGTTATTTTTACTGTTATTAACGGAATTATAAACCAGATGAGCGTGTGAAATTTGAAACAGAACAAAGATAAATTATGTACTGGTTAAGCACTAACTTCCGTGAAGAGAAAGTATTGAGGAAATAAAAATAAAAGCTTGAAAGTTATTGTGGAGACTCTGCTTAGTCTGAAGGAATGGTAGAAAAGTTAAGAGAATTTTATTCTGGTCGAAGTTGTCTCGTCGCATCTTGTCTCGAAAAATCCTGTCTTGTCTTGAGATATATGTTTGAACAGCAAAAAATGAGGTTTTGAATTAACACAAAATGAATACCTTTTAAAATATTACTTATGTGTTAATTCAACACCAAGGTTTTCTTTACAAGTTAGCCGATGTTAGAGGGTTACGCCCTCTTTTAGGGAAGGGAATGACACTAAGGACATTGCTTTCCGAACATATCAGAAATACTTAGTTACTGGCTGCGAGAGTTTGCAATGGTTTTTATTGTTTGGTATAAACAAAGCTTTACGCACTATATTTGGCATTTATATCAACACGAATAATGTTATGTTTTCTGTGATCTGTCGCAATAATAGTCTTGTAAACTTGTGAATTGTCTGATAGTAGTTACGTGAGTAGCGGTTCTGCCATCTTCTCTTCGTAAGTCATAAGAATAACAGTTACGGAAAGCAGATGGCAACACTGCTATTCACATAACTGTTGTCAGACAATTCACAGGCTTATAAAACTATTATTGTGACCGATTACAGAAAACATAGAACGTTATTCGTTACTTCGTAAGTTATAAATGCCAAATATACTGCGTAAAGCTTTGTTCATACCAAACAATAAAAACAAATGCAAATACTCACAGCCAGTAACGAGATATTTCTGATATGCTCGGTAGGCGATAGCCTTGCTGTTTTTGCTAACTATACCTACCCTCAATTTATGATTAGAGCTCCTCCGTAGCTAAGCGATTATCGTACGCACCTTTGGTCTGGGAGACCCGAATTCGATTCCCGGTGGGAGCTCATGTAGTTTGGATACCTCGTTAATCAGTAGCTACCGTCTCATATAGTCTCGCTGCTGAAAGGAACGTTAATCTCAAAATCAACTCAACTCAATTTATGATTATGGTTAACGGCCATAATGTCCACCCATTCCCAAAGTACGGTATATGCTTCACTGCTCTAATGAATATATGTCACCCCAATATATTTGATTGTATATATTGGGTTGAGGCATAATTCCGTAGCGTTCTAATTTGACCTGGCAACACTGCATTGCTGTTCATTTGTTTACCATTTTCCCATTGTTACTGCTTACTTTCTAGTGTTGTCTTGTAGAATACGAGTTGTCAGTTAGATTGTTACAAACGATTGTTATTTCTTCGCTGTTGAAGATGGAGTGTCAGGTCGAGAAAAAAGAACATTTCCGACATGTTCTGCTGTACATGTTTAACCGAGGTTCAAGCGCAGCAAATACAACTAGGAACATCTGTGAAGTGTACGGGACTAATGCAATCAGTGAAAGCACAGCAAGGAAATAGTTTTCTCGTTTTAAAGCGAATCACTTTGATTTGCATGATGAAAGACGCACAGAAAGAACATCCGATTTTGATAAAGAATGTTCAAACAGTTGGATTCGCAAAAATCCACACCAAACAACAGAGAATTGGCTAGTGTGATGGAATGTGACTAACCAACCATCGTTCGACATTTGCATTCTATGGGAAAGATCCAGAAGGTGGGTTCATGGGTACAGCACTTACTTAGTGAACGAAACCAAAATGATCGTTTGAGAATTTGTGCTTCTTAATTGTCTCGTCAACGAATTTCTCTTGCACAACATTAATCGTTCCTGTCACAATTGTTACTGGTGTAAAAAATGGTGCCTATATGTGAATATCCGTAAGAGGAAGGAATGGCTTAGTCCCAATAAGAAAGCAACTCCTCGTGCAAAATGTGCTGTTCGTCCTAAGAAGATTATGCTATGCATATAGAGAGAGTATTATACCATGAATTCCTTTTGAATGACATTATCACATCAGAAGTTTATTGCCAACAATTGAGATTACTTACGGCCGCAATTAAGGAAGGACGGTCTGGACAAAGCCACATTCTTCTGCATCATGATAATGCATGCCCTCAATATTGTCAACATGACAAAAGCAGTTATCCAGGAACTCGGACGGGAGATTGTCCCCATCCCCCCTATTCACCGGGCCTTGCTCCTTCAGATTTTCACCTTTTCCGTTCCATTTCAAATCACATTCAAGGACACAAGTTCGAAAGTGAAAGTGCTCTTTAAACTTGGACTGAAGACTTCCTAAACTCAAAACCATCAGATTTTCACAGACACGGGATCGAACAACTACCTCAACGTTGGTTGGAAGTTATTGACAATGACGGAGATTACATTGTTGAATAGCTGCTTGTTGAACTTGGTCAAGTTTTTAACTCAATTTTAACTGAATTTCATAAATAAAACACTAAACAAACAAACTTAAGAAACTTATATTTAAAACACTACGGAATTATGCATCAAGCTAATAATATAATGTTAAAATAAAGTTTAATAAAGGTTTTAGTACTCATCTATAATCTCCTAATCCTTATGATTCGTTCATTCCACTTCCCGATATAAAGGGCGGAGGCAGTCGCACGGGAATAGAAAAAAAACTTAGTGTTGAGTTAACGCACAAGTAACACACTAAAGTGCTAGTCATTTTGTGCTGTTTCAACACCACATTCTTTGCTGCTTGTCTCATTACAAGAAATCTGTTCCATCTCGTATCAAATTTTAAGACACGATGTCTTATTTTGAAGACAAGATCAAAATAATAATAATAAGACTTAAAAAATTATATAATTAGAAAAGGTTAAAGTGTAGAAAAGTTGCCGGATTCTGATCTACATGTAGCAAATTTCACAAGTTCCGACAGAAACAATTGACATTAACTGTGAGAAAGTTGACGAGACAATATCAGGCTCAGACGTAAATATTTTTTTCTATGCCTTCTGTATTTAATGTCTGGGTTCTCATTAATCGTTTTCCACTTTTATACCTTTTATCTTTAGAATACCATAAAGGTAAAATTAACCCTAAACTTTATTTAGGTAATTATTTAATGAAGTATATAAAATATGAGTTAATGGAATAGGTTGGAGCTGTCGATATGTTTTTCATTCTGAAAGAATAACTCTTCAATTTAACTACTAATTTCATTTACTTACTTCAGTGCTTCCGAATTTGGGGAGTGTGTGAGGGGAGAGCATGCTACACACAAAAATAAAATTCATTTGTAAGTTCAGAACCACGAATGTTCTAACAACGAGGCGTTCAATTAACAAAGTAATTAATGAATAAAAACTGTGGTTCCATTTAGAACAAAGCTGGTTAAAAAAAATATAAGTAATAATAGTGCACTATAGTGATATACAGAACTCTTGCTGGAAATAAATATAAATTTGTGAGAATATTGTTATTTATTATTATTATTATTATTATTATTATTATTATTATTATTATTATTATTATTATTATTATTATTATTATTATTATTATTATTAGATTTAAGAAGTCAATGCTGGATCTAAAGTTGTACCAACGTTCAGACCAACGAGCTGGAAGGTGGAAGATGTGAAATGTCCAGGGTTCACGAAGGGAAGGGTACGACAGGTAAACAAAATTAGGAGCTACGGTACTAGCTTAGATGAACTAAGCAAGGACGAAAACTATATTTAAGAGAGTGATTAGTTTACTAAAAATTGTTCCATGATGACTTTGAGCACTTCACATTGTTAACAAGGAAATGAGAGATAATTTCCTAGTGTTTATCCTACTTCCATTGGATAGGTGCTGATTGCCACGAGTGCTGATTGCCACAGCCAATTAGTGGTGCTGATTGCCACGACTGTCGCTGATTGCAAATATGAAGGTGCTGACTGCCACGACGACGTGCTGACTGCCACGACCCTGGGAGAAACTGTATTTGGAAAGAAAGAAATTAGTCCCTCATACTAAATTTATGATTATTAATTAATTTAGTAGAGATTAATTTAGTAATCATCACAGCAAATCTATGTGGCATCCTATAAGTTACAAAGTTGCTCACTAAGTGGAATGACATACACTTGGATGTTATAAAGGGATTGTTTCTTCTGTTATATGTACAATTTGCACATTTCATTGTTTATATTAATTGTTTTATTGTATTATTTAATAGATATGATGGTCTGAAGCCAGCTGACAAGGGATGTTTGGGAGAAGCACTCGCCTGCAGAGAAATAAACATGTCATTTGAAGGACCAATTCATGCTGATTACAACAGGTAATAAAACTCCTGTACGTTGAGAACTGTTCGAGATATTCAGCTTGGAAATTTATATGAGAAAATGAGTGGATACATGTTTCAATGCGTTAAGTATTCTCACCTATGGATAAGCCTGATGGTTTGAACTTGCTATTTCTTGATCACTGGGGTCCATTCACAGACAAATTGTGCATTACAACTTGCATGACGGATGGCAAAGACCTAATGGTTGAGAAGATACCAAAGAATTGCACACGATTTGTGCAACCATTTGATGTGTTTTGATTCCGATCAATCAAAGATTATGGCAGAAGATTTGTACATAGTATGAATCTTCTTCATCTGGATGTTATAATGTATCAACGAAACAGTCAAATAAAGTTCGTGTCCATACGAATCACTTCCGGTCACCGCGATACATTGTATTTTTTCAGTTTGCGTTCTGCAAGGCAAGTTACGAACAAATTATAGGCCTATAACTTATGAATCACTTGTCGAATTTGCTTTTTGCTTTGGTTCTGCGAACTGTTCTCTTGACGGATGCAACATACACATATAAAATGTTCATGGTGCAAGGGAGTCTTTTGAATGCGTCATTTCTTCATAAAACAGAACAACAGTGATCAATTTTCATCTCTAACCTATGATTATTCTGAACAATGTAATGACTAATTGTATCTAACAAACCCGTTAGTTATTGCGAAACACTTAATTTTCTGTTACTTCCGATAGCTTTCAATTCGTATGTCAATATTCGCTACTAATTATGTTGTACTTAACGCGTATATCCTCATTTTCTCATATAAACTTCCAAGTTGAATATCTTGAACAGTTCTCAACCGTACAGGAATTTTATTAGCTTGTTATAATCAGCATGAATTGGGACTTCAAATGGCATGCTTAGTTTCTCTGCAGGCGAGTGCTTTCTCCTGAACTTCCCATGTGAGGGACAGCCAGCAGTGCTTTTTTGATGGAACTTTCAAGAGCTGCTCGAAACGATTTGCGCAGCTATACACAGTTCATGCTGACATAGGGAGTTCAAGTGAGAATACATAAATCGTACCAATTTTGTACGCATCGCTCCCTGACAAAACTGAAAGTACACTCATGTCCAAAATTATTGTCGCATATCTATAACTGTCTTCTTGTAAGAATATAATTTGATAATTTTGCAGAGTATTTTTAATACTTATATTATGTGTATAATCAGGAAATGTATATTTGTGGTAAATTTCATAGGAAAAGAATTATAAATACGAAAATCATAATGAGTAAAATAAAATGTAACTAAATGGACAAGAAAATTTTATTTTCGTTTTATTGTTCTTATTTACTGCTCTTTTGACATGAAATTTACCACATACTTGTCTTTGCCAATTATACACATACTAACATTATAAGAAATACCGGGCAAATTCGTTATCAAATTATATTACTAGAGCAACATATTTATAATCATGTGACAATAATTTTGGATTTGAGTGTACATACAGAGACCTGTTTACCTTTGTTAGGTGTTGGTCTGAACAACACGATCCTAAGGTTCATTTAGTTTCTTTCATGCTTGTTGGCGTCCGGTAATGTTATGTCCGTCCGGTAATGTTATGTCTAACAACTTTCTCTCAGGCTCGTGGCAGTCAGCACGCCATCGTGGCAGTCAGCACCTTGATATTGGCAATCAACACCAGTCGTGGCAATCAGCACCAATAATTGGCTGTGGCAGTCAGCACCCGTGGCAGTCAGCACCCCACCCTTCCATTCATCCACCTTATTACCTACCCTAAAAAATTTAAGGCACAGCATTTTCTTCGATTTTTAATATGGGGCATGGGCGACGATTAGGGGGACAAATGAGGGCAGTTGCCCCTTACATTTTTAAAGTAACCCATTAATATATATAGTTTCATTTGGAAATGTAAAGTTTTTGTATGTATTACTGGTTCATAGAAAAAAATGGTGCCTATAATAGACGCCGTTGCGTGAGAACGTGATGGTTATCCTCCCGTGGAGTTAAGGAAGCTGCAGAAATTGCGTTTTAATTGCCACGGAAAATAACCCAAAAATTAACCTATTGGAACACAACAATTCCAGCATACTTTCATTTCTTACAAGGATTCAATATATTACTCAGCCGCTTTGAATTTTAAGATGTTCATGAGCAAGGAATCAAGTCTCTGTTTAAGAATACAAAGGGCTAGTACCTACTTGCGTTGGTCTTGTCAATTTACTTAATAAAATATGAAATACGATATACGGTATTTTAACAAAAAGCGAAATAGTATTCTATTCGTTATACAACCTTCCGTCAAGTCTGGTCCCCACTTTTAACGTCCAATCGTCGCCACTGATGAAGGGTTAAGGTTTTGAAGAAAGTCCATAACATTTGCTATTTTCCCCACCAAGAAATTTTTATAAGGATTATTCCTCTGACGTTTTGCAGGCTTGCAACAGGTGCAATCCACCTATTCTTATAAATGACCGCAGTTTGATCAAGTGAGTCCATGTACTGGCAAATCTTAATAACTCCAGATTCCAAACCTTCTTTCCCTAATTAGCAAGCATTGTTTTTACTCACAATGAAACAAAGCAATTTTTAGACTTGGAGAGAAGGCTTGCTTTTAAATTGTTGCTATTAAATAACTACCTAAAATCTACTCTGGTTATGAGAACTCATAATTTTCTATTTTCTTTACTCGTGCAATTCTGAGCGAAAATAAGTTGTTCGTAAACGTTAACCGTCATGCTCTCAATTTACTTTTACACAGGGGTAAAAGTGGATCTGGAAAGGTAGGGGGACGGATGACATCACGTCGTCCCCCGTGCCTATTTTTGGGCATTGGATTTTTGTTTTTAGGAAGTGGAAGAACGCCTTAGATAATTTTGGAAGTGGCAGAACGATGTCCTGCCCCGTTCCCCTTTACCTTTACCCTTGCTCTTACATATAGTAGAAACAATATATATATATATATATATATATATATATATATATATATATATATATATATATATATATATATATATATTCAAGCAATGACATAATTTAAAATTATAACTTTTTAAAAATCCGTCATGGGATAATATTTATTCACTGTATTTAAAGTAAAGTGTAAAATCTTTTCATTTTAAGCTTTACAATAAATCATTGTCGTTTACTAGTGGTGCAGCTTAATTACACCAATCTTTGCGAACAAAGAAATAAATCAATTTTTATGCACAAAACATTTTTAACTAAAAAAAAAGAAAAACAAAAAACAAGCAAAGTATATAAAACTACCGAATCGGAGAAATATAGTTGGCTAACTTCCCATAAATATTAAATATTAAAAAAAAAAAAAAAAAAATACAATAGAAGAGAAGCAGGTCAACAATACGGGAAAAGACTTGTAGACGGACTTGAAGGACTCGCTTTCCTATAAAAGATGTTTCCCATCACCTTTTCAATGAAATATTAAATTACACACCTTACAATTTAAAATTTTCGGTAGGATGTATGATAAGTGGCCCTGATGGACAAGCAGAAGTGATTGAAAAATTTAAAACATTTAATGAAACAAAGATTCAACCAGCAGAATTGATTGATAATAATGTTGATCACAATGTTATAACAGAGAGAGAATATATTTCAACTCTTGTAATATTCGTTAGCATCAATCGTTGGGAAATGTGAATACATCCAGGGAACACCCACGAAGGGATCCACCGGACCTGGACCTTCAAAAAATCTTATTTGTTAAAAGATGATTGTGTTTTGTCTGTACCAGGGAGCACTCATGGAAAGTCCATCCGATTTGGACCGCATGAAATCTTAGTAACTTGACAGATATGTGTGTGCTTCCTTAATAAACCTATACTTGATTTAACAGTGAAATTATTATTGGTTTATTTCTGAAGAACAAAGAAAAATTTATATTGGCCAATCAATAAGCGCGAGAATTTCCCTGGATTTTCACGTGATATCAAAAAATGTCCTTTTTCCCTTTTACCTAAATTTACCTACGAAATTTCTCTAGATTAGGGAAATTTTCCTCAAACAATGAACACTGCTTGTTATTGCTGCGATACCCATGTAACGTCTACAGCATGAAACTAAAATATCAGGTTATTAGGAACGTATTTTTTTTTTTCTTTAGCATAGCACAAATATACTCCCTTTTCAAAAGCAAAATATAAAAAGAGTTCCTGGGATGCACAACTTCCGCTGCTTTGAAATTATTTTCGTTTACTCGGATCGGATGCAGAATAACGTCGTGTCTGTGTCTTACAATATTGTACCCCTCCCAACTTTCGTTTCCTGCACAAAAATTTCTGGGTCCGCGCCTAATTGCAGTTTATACCTTAAGAATGTAATTACAAACTTCAGTCCATAAATAATAATAATAATAATAATAATAATAATAATAATAATAATAATAATGAGGAGGAGGAGGAGGAGGAATAGGAGGAGGAGAAGAAGAAGAAGAAGGAAAAGCAACAAACGATATTGAATACAGACTTTTGAATGGGTATTATATATGCTTGTATCGTTGTATGTAGAACGTAATTTCTTGAGTTTAGCAGTTCAAGAGTTCGGCTTCTTTTGTAGTGTACCTTAATAATTTGCTCTGAGAATCTTAACTATTCAAACATTACTATGCTATAAATAAAATAGACTAATAACAATAAGACTGCAGATTGGTTTTTCATGCAGATTATATAAACAAGGAAAACCTACACGTCAATACAAAATTAATTTATGTAATAAAGCTACAAATTTTTTTTAAAAAAACGCATATAGTGCAAATTGAGAAGTCGCTATGGGGCTCACAATCACATTGATCCAGAGATTTTATTACATCCAGGCACCAGACCATATTTAAAAAAAAAAATGGATGGGCGGACGAGTATAGACACTTATGTCGAATGCAAGTATCACTAAAATTGTTATGCGTAAATTGAAGTAAATTAATAACGTTATTTTCATCCAGTACAAATGCTGCGGGGCACCTTTGCTTCTGGGTGGGGCCAGCCCTCCTGGCCCCCCTCTAGTTCCGCCTATGATCTATGGCCAGTGGCCACCTTGAATCCAAGATGGTCGCTTAAAACCTATATCATTCTAACCAGCACAAATCTAAATCTCTATTTTTCTCTATTATGCATTTAGAAACAATAGGAAGACTAAAGAACAATTGAATTTCGATTCACTTCAACTATTATTTCATTCATATATGTTTTGTTCCTAATGTACGTTCGTCACGGCTCTCTTGACATCATTTACGTGAATATAACGAATATGTGATGAACACAAAACTCTGACTTTTGTCATACGTAATTCATACATAAAGGACTTGCTGCACCAGTCAGGTTGGGGGCTCTATTGTAACGTTTTCGTGATGGTTACATTTGTATGCCATTCATTGGTTTGTCGGAATACTTCAAGCAATATCAAATATACACAAAACATTCAAAATAAAAAAAAATAAAAAAAATTAACGCAAACTTTGTTGGTTTGTCACAATATTCGAAGAAATAGAATATTTATATACAAACTCATTTTTCACGGTGGAAGCCATATTGGATTACAGATGTTACTATTTAATATTTTGTTGATACCTGCTGTTAACCATAAACGTACACCATACACCTTTCTGCATATTTCCTTCTTTTCCGTATTTCCTTCTGCAACACCAGTGGTTTGAGATGGTCGTGCATTCGATAGTGCGGCATTTTGAACTCAAGATGTCGCGTTTTTAAACATTTCTCATCTTTCCGTCACCTACTGATCAACATTCACGCAAAATTTGGTTTTCCTAGCTTCAGCAGTTTGGTATATCTATCCTTTCGATATAGGTTTTAAGCAACCATCTTTGATTCAATTAAGCGTTTGCTTACATTTTGACCCGCCTCCATTTTGCACAAGGTTGTTGGAAAAAGTAGAGACTTGGTCCATCTTCTTTCATTTAAGAACATATTTCAAACAATGTGTTATTTAACCCCTCTTGCCATTTGAAACTTTTTAGTTGGACCTTACCTGGGACCCTGTAGGTGCCCTGGGACAAGACGTTTTAACTTAAATTGCTCTGCTTTGAAAATAATACCACACTTCCTTTCCTGTTTTCACATTTGTCTCATGGTTTTCGATTTATAGGGGTGACCATGGACTTTTGAATTAAGATTTTGTTTACATTTTCACATACCGCCATTTTGCACAGGGTTATAGTAGAGAGTCGAGACTTGTTCCATTTTCTTTCATTTTACAACAGCTTTCAAACGATGTGCTACTTAACCCCCTTGTCATTTGAAAATTTTGAGTTGGACTCCGTCTGAGACGCTGTGAGGGACCCTGGGGCCAAGTTTTTTTACCCCAAAAAGTGTGTCTTTGAAAATAATGGGATATGTGTTTGCCGAGTTTTAAATTTACGCAACCGTTTCCGAACAAATCACTCGAATCAAACTATTCTGCCAGCTTTGTAGCTTTTACATTACAAATATGTTGTAACGCACGATATCCCGGACGATGGCACGTATAACTTTGGGATTCGTCTAGTTATAACATATCAAATGCAAACACAATTGGCTCGTTGGGCTCTCAGCGGAGCAACTTCGTGACCCTCCCTTGTGAGGAGTAAATTATAGGTATACGTTTTGCCTAAATGCTCTGTCAGAATTTGTTTCTTGCTGGACGACAATCACTAACACTATGGTTAGTCACAAAGGATGGTGCAAGCAGATTGTTTACAGTTATTCAACTTTAATAATTACTGTTGTGGTAATATATAAATATAAATAATGTCCTGTTTTCCAGGCTTGTTTGATGTTTTACCACCAATTTCAAAGTGGAAGGGGACAACTTCAGACACGTGAAACAGAGTAGTTGCCATATTTCTGTTTCAAAAATTGAAGATTTGAATAGAATATGAATGTGCAATAATTTAAATTATACGTCTCAGCAACGAACATTTAAGTTTAGTAAAAAAAAAAAAAAAAAATTATTGTGCCAAGGAAGATAACGGTTAAGAAAAATTGGAACTTCCTTGCGTCCTGACTTCAGTTGAAATATAGTCGGGACACTAGAACCAAAAAGAAAGGATTATTCCAAGAAATTGGGACGTCTTATAGTTATATGTTAATTGAACAAAATCGATACTCTCTGTACTTAATTGCATCATAAATTAGTAAAAAAAACTACAATCAGCATTTATTGTTATAAACTCAGCAATATGAACTATAGTACCCTTTATTATAATCAGTACTTCTCAAATACTATTAACATTGCCTTATTGTTGCTCTCAACTTTGATTCTAGAATCTTATCTCAATTCTTGTGATATATATAGACTTAGGAATATTATCTTCCTGAGTATGGCTCACGGCTATTTTAAGTCTTACTCCCACTTTGAAGAGTATCTGCCTGTCTGAGTTGTGAGACTACATAATGAAAATCATGACTTCTTTGCCTTGAGAGCAGTTTCTATCCACAACAGATACGCACACAAAAGAAGTCACCTCTCCCTCGGAAAGCGAAATGGCTCATGCCTCAAGAAATAGCAAGCAACAAACTCTCCTTACCTTTTTCACATTCTATGTTTAGAATCATATCTTGTACACAGAGCCGTAGCTACGGGGGCGAGCGAGGCGGTTGCCCCGGGTGCTGATAGCAAGAGGACGCGGAACGAGCAAGAAGAAAGGAGAAAATGTTGGAAATGAGTAACGATGCGCCGCTCCAAAAATATATTGGCGCCCTATTAAATCAATATTGTTGTCGGTTTGCAAACAAATAGATTTGGTAAAAAGTTTCATGCTCACTTCTCTCGTAAACCAAAGTTTCAATAAGAGTTACAATAAGTCTTTACTTATTACTTATATGAAGTTCTTGCATACGATTTATTAATGATGATGTGATATACAAGGTGCCGAGTAATCACTTATAGTGTACGCACCAGCGTTTTCAAAATCAAAAACGGACAAAGTCTCAAATACGTGTTCGGTATTTTGATGGTGATGTATTTCCTTAATCATGCTTTTCTACCAAATCGGATTACTCAAGACGGTGAGAATGAAAGTATGAAAATGAAATGAGTGAAGAGACACACAAGCACACGCAAGCTACTGTTGCTCGGGAATATTAAAAGTGAAGGTGGACAAGGGGAATAATAACATTTTCGAACTTGAAGCAGTTGTAGAATAGGGGCTAAGGGGTTAAAACTTAATGCAACGAATTTCGTCTTTTCTTTTCCAAGGACTGATCACAACCAGTGATACGTATGTAATATATATATATATATATATATATATATATATATATATATATATATATATATATATATATATATATATATATATTACATACGTATCTAGTTGTGTGATATTTTCATCTATCTACATAATACAAAATATACACACACATTATACGTATATGTATGTAGTATGTGTTGGTGTACTTTTAATATGTTAATTAATAATAAGAAACCTTACATTCAGAACTTCCATTCATTAAGAAATTAAGTAATTACTATAATTTCAAACATATGCAGTAGCCAAACTATATTTTGGATTTTAAATACCAACGTTAAACGTTATCTTCATCTTCATTGATCAATACTGAGAAACTCGCAAAGAAGTCTTCTTTTGAATTTCCGTTACATTTCACAAAATATTTTTTACCGTAAAAGAATCTAAATTAAAAAGCTATTTGTGGGGTCACAAAAAGAATAAAATTATTACAAAAGTTTACAATTATTACTGGAAATTAATGCTGTCACCTATTTCGAAAACTTAAAAAAAAAAACATAGTTTCTGATATATTGAAAAAATGCTAAGAGATAGAAACGCAGTTCTTGGGGAGTTCCCAAGAGATAATATCAAGGCACATCTAGTGGTACTAGAGCGGGTTTCCGGAAAGCTCCCAAACGCTGTTTAAATCGGGAGGTTATTTCCTATCCTTGTTCAAATGTAGACTTATCTACTAAAAGCCAGTTCCAATATTAAGACAAAATACAAATCGGATAATGTGATGCAGCATTTGCTATAAGCGTACGTTTAAAAGAGAATTATGCAGCCGAAACAATTATGATCTGTGCGAGAAAGCTGAAAAGCGAATTCATACACTATCAAGAGCAAGATAGTTGATATCTTGTCATAAATATAAGCGTAGTAGCATTGAGATGTGGGATTTGTCAAAACAGTATTACGAGAATCATTCGCTGCTCTCTCCATCACGAACGTCGTCTTCTAGGTACGGAAGTAATCCAGAGTTCGGAAAATGTTCTTGCAAGAACTGCAATGCTGTTTGCTACCTAAGTTCGTGTAACATCCGTACGACAGATACCAAATGACAACCATCACGTGCACACAGGTCAGAGTTGCAGCAATGTTCAACGACACTTTCAGATCCAGTTTTGGAGAAGTCAATCAACACGCAAAGATTGTATAGGTATTTTGTTGTCTTGTTGTGATCGTAGTAGTACGACTTTGCGTGCCTGAACTGGTATCGCGAATACATCTTGGTTAGATCAGAAAGCGAAAATACTGGAAACTCCAGCTGTTGACGACAATCAAGTACTACGAATCCTTCAGTTTTTTCGGTTAATCTGCTCATTGTCTACAAGTTGATGCAGTCGGATAGGTTTTTCGATTCGATCAAGCTTTGTTCAGCTAAGTCAATTTCATCTCTCGATCCGTATCTTCGCGAGAAGTATCGATTAGCAATGTGTAAAGTCGTCGTGTTTGCTTACAGTTAAGATGCCTTGAATTACTTAGCACATAGCCCCACGCTTGGATGCCACTTTTTGTAAATCGTGAGATCCCAGGTGTGTTGTACACAAAGGCCCGAAGGTTTGTGTAGTTTGAAAATGTAAATATATGTAAATGAAATGTAAATATGCTAATGAAGTTAATTTTAATGAAATGTAAATAATCTTAATGATATGCAAATTTACTAGCAAAGTCGGTAGAGCAAAAGTTAATTTAAACTGATGAAGATATTATGCTGAACAAAATGAACTCACATTACTTTAAAATTACCAGCAAAGATGAGAATCTAATTTTCAGGGTCTTAAAACGCAGTTTTACTCCAGGTGTAAGGAGTCAATACTATCTCCCACTCAAGCAACAACATAAAGATGTTGGTCAACCATGTCGTACTGGACTCGGACAATCCAGGACAGCTGAAAAGAATACATAATATTGGCACAATTTCTACATACCTTAATGGACTTCCTGTGGAGAATGATGCACTCTGATTTCGTTGGGATGAATAAATTTTAATATGCCGCAAACACACGTTATATCACACTTTACACTTCGTTTACAGATGGAAAAAAAGAAAACATACTTTTAATTTTGAATTTCGATGTAGTTTCGCCGAAAAGTTCTTTGTACTGATTTAGGCCTATCTTTACTTACAATCAGAGTTCGTGCACGTTACGTCACACATCCTGATCCTAGTTTCTAGTGGTTCCTGTGGATTCCATGTCTTCTTCTTCTTGCGTTGGCCTCACTATCTTCCGTTTCTAGTGAGACATCAGTCCAACGATGGCCTTGCTCCTCTTCCCATTGGAACAAGACTTTTCTGCCACACTCCTGTTTCGCCTACGCCTTGTATTTTAGGGAACAATTGACGTTTCCCATTTTCTGGTGCACGTAGTGTCGTTAGTTTATCTGGAAGCTGCTCGTTTCGCCTACCTAGCGCAATCCAGCCCGTTAAGTGGCTATGGTGCGACTACCTAATTTTCATCACCCTAATACAAAAGGGAAGATGACATTGTCTTTAAAGATAACTTGCAAAACAATAGTTCGAAGTTTTCGCTCATGGCAAAACGTACAAAAAAATAATACTGTTCTGTACCTAAGTACACAGTTGCTACGATGAACGTTTATACATCTAACAATGAATAGTCTAGAGCATGACTAATATTTCGTTGCTCTTACAATGTCTATTACTTTGGGGATAGCACACATCACTGTTACGAGCAATAAAGCACCGAGAGTATAAGTTCTTTCCGAAAGTCAAAGATGCATACTCAATATGCTATAGGCGCGCGAAGAGTTCTTCTTACTGAAAACCAAATCCGAATTCTCGAAGAGCACGAAGAGTGTTCCTTCTCTTCCGATGACCAGATAAGAATTACCTTGATTCTCTTCTGCTGTTCTCTTTTAACAAACCCTTCTTGTTGCCAAAAGTCTGGGCTCACTTTGTGCCTACTGCGAATCTTATGGCGGGGGTGATCGCGGTAAGAGAGGGTTTCCACCACAGGTCATTGCACTATCTGACCTCATTACCACACTTTGCCTTGTTCTTACTTTAATTACATGGAACTGGTAAACACTATCTAAATTCCGATACTTGCACTGTCAACTAGAAATATCAGGCTTTCATTTGATATGCAGCACTTCTTGAGGATTTCACAAATAAATACACAAATTAGTTTTAAACACAACGTGCATGCATTGCACTTGAGTTATCCCCCATCCTCACACTTGCTTTAGCCTGTGCTGCCACCTGTCGGTATTACTCGTAGGCATTTCACCTGCATGAGGGGTTGTCGCAACTGAGATTTTCACCTAATTTTCATTGTTTTTGGGTGATTGCACTATTTGTAAACACAAAGCATATTAAAATAAGTATATACACACAAAAATACACATAATATAAACATATGACATGCTGTCATATCATAACAACTTAATATATCATTATTTTATTCGACGTGGGTGCTGTTTTTTCTCCCCAAGACGTCTGCTTCTCCGACAAGTACTTTGTCGATCTTACATCAATTATGCATATCCCCCTCAGGTTTAAACTGTTGGACTTGCCGTCCTGAACCGAAATAAGCCTTTCTTTCTTTATTTTCTAAACCATACTATTATGCGACTAACGTATCCTACATCCTACGATATCGAAAACTTCAAGAAAATTTGTACAACACTTAAAGAATTACTTGTGGAAGTATAATTATTTACAGGGGTGAAGGCTTCTACATGGAATGCTCTTTTCCTTGATTTTTCTCCTCCAAGTGGAGGGGAGAAATTCAAATTGCTAGGCCGGCACTGAGCTGGCGAAAAGTTCGTTGGAGATGATGCTTTCAAGGAATTAGGTGTTAGATCTGGTCAGGTTCTCATTTGTTCACACCTCTTTGTATTCTATATTTTCGCATGTGCCTCTCAACTCCAGCAAGCGTTTTTGACAATGGCTGTTCTCGACTCGGTGTCTCCGGCTGTCAACGTATCCGACCGAAGTAAAATTGTCACCTATGTCTTTTGTATGCCCTTAGATACGTAAATTTCAGCCATATGCACCTATTCTATGAACAATAGAGTTAGCAACGATGTACCAGTTGCTTCAAACATAAGTGTGTTCTCTTCTTACAGACAAAAAATCTTGTCTTTAAACTTTTCTCTTTTTTTCTGTGCTGCGTTTCATGAGAGCTGAATTCCCAACTTCCTATGTTTTCTATATAGAATTTAACCAGAGCTTCGCCTTGCAATTAAATATCACTTGCAATCAATATTAATAAAATTCTATCTTATTTCGATCCTTCACATATATGAAATCATATCAAAGACGAATAATAATAAAAATGAAATTAACTCTACACTATTACTTCCACAATTAATCCTTTACTTACTACCTAAATCTAAATAAAAATAATTATACGTAAACAACACATTTTATGCACAAATTAGGCAAAATAATTATATGCATAAATAAGATCATAATAATTTACATAGGGTATTGTATGTATATTACAAATGGCTGTTGCGATTCTCGTGTCATCCACTAGGTGCGGTACTGATTTAGTCGGCATGATTTGGGAGATTTTTGTGGCATTTAACATCTCTGATTTTCGACCACGTATCTGACCGACGTACACTTGTGGGACTCATTCGCTTGATTAACAAACAACTGTTTCTGTTTTAGCTGTAGGAACACTGGCATGTAAACAATGAATCCAGTACCTTCTAAATGGTCTTTAATTCCCCGGAATCCCCAGTCAAGAACAAACACATCACCAGCTTTCAACATCTAATCAAACCAAGGTTGTCATAATATCGCGCTTAATGTCAAAAGTTCAGCAAATTCGATCTCCACGAGAAATAAGCTTTTAAGGTTCTGCAAGATTAATCACAGGAGAATGAAATGTATACTTTTTCTAATGCATAATATTAATCCTCATTGTATTGGCGTAGCCAAAAAAGTATAATTACCGTATTGATCATTTTTAACTTAATCTTGCTTTAACTTACAATATAATAAAATAAATCTTTCTTCCAGAGCCTAGTACAGTAGATAAAAGGGCGAACCCAGAAAAAAATGATACAGGGATGTACAGAAATGTTACATTTTCGGTTCATTTCTTAGAGAATACCTCAGAAAAGAAATTCTGTAAAAAATGAATATATATATATATATATATATATATATATATATATATATATATATATATATATATATATATATCAGCCATTTCTTAAGTATGGTATCTAACAATAAAAGAAATCGACTTTTTTAAGTGCGCTTTATATAAAGAACGTTTCTTAAAAACAATACTTACTGCAGAAACCCTTATATCAGAAATTAAGCGAAAAATTCTATGTAATTTTTCTGTTCGTCATCCTCTAGAAAATATATTTGTTAGACAGCAAGATCGTGCGATAAATTTCAAAATAAAAGAAGTTGCAACTTTAAAAAAGTTCGTAATTTTCGCAATTATTAACATATTCCACAATCTATATATATGAAAATGAAAGTTACTAAGTTTGTAACTTAATAACTCTTGAACCACCCGACTGATCTCGATCAAATTTTCAACAGAGATGTGTTTCGGGCCTGGGATGGTTTTTATCATTTCACTTTGAAGGTGTAATTTGAGGGAGAGGAAGATATATAAAAATAGTCGAAAATGATCGATAGTATTGTTGAATCCATAGTTTTTGGGATCGCTGAGATTAACAGTGACACTTCCAATGCCGGTTAAACTCAAATTCAGCCCCTATTACTACTTCTAAGGGGGGAATGGTGATAGGCAAAAAACCTTGAAAATTACCGGTATTAGTGTCCAATTAATCGTTTTTGGGATCCCTAAGTTGATTAGTGATAGTTTTGATGCCGTTTATGTCCAAAATGAAAAATATTCTCCCCGTATGAAGAACGGATATTCTGCTAGTTGTTAAGTAAACCAAACTTAGCACAAAGATGAGTATATACAATGTCTCAGTTGTGCATTAAAATCGTTATGATTCTGCAAAATCTTTTAATATGACAGGTGTTCTCAAGAAATATACCTTTACTTGCGGCTTCGTGTCAGAAGATTTAAGGGGAATTAACAGAAATATCCACAGTCAGAGCTGCCCATAACGGAAGAACATGGCGCCAATGGTGTCATTAAAATTTGGGGGGATTTTTTTAATTTAAAATAATTAAACTTGCTTCATTTCACGTAAAGACATAGAAAACGAAAAAACTAGTTACTAAGTCAATTACTACACTATTATACCAAAATGGTTAGCCTACAGCAAATCTAAAGAAATGCAATTAGCTTTTTTCTGCTCGCATTGTATGCTATTTTCATCACGAAGAAATCAGACCTATCGTCTACAGCAGGATACAAAAGATGGATATGAAAAATGCTTCTAGAAATATAGAGCTCCACGAAGTATTAAAACAACATTTGCATTGCCAAATTGCAAGAATACAATAATTAGCATGAAATCGAATTGATTCAAGTCCTGTGGTGCAAATTAATGAACTTGTAAATCATCATCGAGAAGTAGAGTGCTGCAAACACTTAAGCGAGGAAATGCTGGTTTTTCGTAAGAAAGACTGTATAAAGAGAAAATTAAACTAGTTCGACTCTTGGCAAAACATAACCCAGATGCTTGAGTCTATTGTGAAAAGATACATGAATCTAGACGGAAAGGCAGTAAGATGGTCTCGAATCTTTTAAGCTATTTTTGACCTCATAGATGTTATGAGCAAGCTTGTGCCTCTACTATTGTACAATGTATTTTTCCTCAAAATACTACTCTATCATTGTGGATTTTACATATGACGCGAGTAAAAAAGGAGCAACCGCAGTCTTAGTTCGCTACATGCAACATTCTTGTGATGCAGATTTAGAAGCAAAACCGGTGGAGCATTTGTTATCGGTTTTCACAAATGGAGATACAACTGGTAGAAATATATCTAGTCGTGTAATCAACTCTTGAAAACATCTTGATCAAAGCACGGACAGAAGTGGTACATGAGTTGTATGTGTGGTATTACGCCCACAGGTTTCCATTAGTTATTAAAATATCCATAGGTATTTGTGCACAAATGAAGAATATGTTTTCCTTAATAGATGAGCTGCACGTTTCCTTTTCCGTCATCTTCGACAATCCAAACATACAGACAACTTAGAAAGTCGAACAGAAGAACGAGATTAGAAAGAGTGGTACTCAATGTAAATAATATGGGCTCCATTTACATTTACATAAATTCTTCTCTATGGCACTGCATCGAAACAAAAATGGAGACGACGAGTATCACGAGTGTAAACTTCGATCAGAAAATGGTAGAGAAAACGGAAACAAAATTATATCATATACTGGGCGATCGCTCACAACTACAGCGGATCGAATAGCGATGGAAACGGTCCCTTGATATCTGACAAAAGTAAATAACTCCACGAATCATATCTTGCATACCTCAATTGAATCTTCAAGTTCAAATAAGGTATGTTAAATGGTTAAGGATTGTCAAGTTAAAGCGGCGAGAGGTTGAAAAAATCTTAGAGAGAAGAAATGGAAGGCTAGCTAGAGAAGAGAAACAGAGGCGCGCCAAAGGAGGATATAAGATAGAACACTAAAAAGTACAAAGAAGAGTGGTTAAATTTAAAATGCGACAATCGTCGACTTCAGAGAAAAAATATATATTTTAATATGCCTAAACAAGTGGCTTACTAACGGTGTAGCCTAAAATATATATATCTTGCTGGCAGTGACGTACACATTCCCTAATGCATTTGTAAGTTCGTCCACACAGGGCCTTATTGTTGGCGGTAGAGAACCCACAACTTCACGCCAAACAATAAATAATTTGCCTGCTAACGTCCCATCTAACCGAATAAGTTTCATTATGGTGTAAGAGTGGGTCAAAGCACTTGATGGGCGTTGCTCGTGCCACAACTGTCTTGATACCACGAATAGCCACGGTACCTTTCTTATGCATTTCCTCTTCGAATCCTGACTGGTCTGCATTGAAAACACTGTTTCTGCGGAACGTGGGAATCAATGCGTTTGCCTTATTTAGAAATTCTTGTACGGACGCTGTAATTGTTTGTTCATCGGCACATTGTCGTCTTGTTTGAAATTTTGTGGTTTTATGTCTCCCTATTCTGCAGTGTTTCTTAAACTTTTCCAGCCACCCTTTGCTTGCTTGAAAGTCAGTGTATCCAATATCACGTGAACATTGAAACTCATAACGTTCTATGTCACTATCATAGTAGTTTAATAACCTAAGTTCTTTGCCAAAACTCTAGGCCAACTCATTTTGGAAATAGGACTAATTCCGAGATTTTGTCTAGAATGCTTAACATGTCGTATTGTTATCGTTTACAGACGGTGCTATCACCTGAAGTACACCACAGTTTGCAGGTTCGATCACAAGCATTTGTTCTTCCTTCTGTCGTAGAAAACAATCGAAGGTAAGGAAAGTATAAGACAACCCTACTAGAAGGTGTTGTGGAAGGTGGAAGGTCATTCTTCATGTGGTTTTGTTCGTAGCGTACGAGTTCCTTAGTGCAGTTTGTGCTTTGCTTGTTCGAATGTGAGATCAAATGGAGTATTCGATAGCAGAACTTGCGCACATGATATTTGTATACGGTCAATCAAATGGCAACAGTCGACAAGCTAATAGGTTATATCGACTGAAGTATCCAGAAAGAAGACATCCAGCCCATACTATGTTTGCCAGACTTTTTCAACGCTTACGAGACACGGGGACTTTACAACCTCAATACTACGACCAAGGAAGACGAAGAACCACAAGTACTCCGAACTTTGAAGAACAAGTGCTTGACCGTTTCACCCAAGACCCAACAGTAAGTACCCGGAAAGTAGCACGTGAAAGGGGAGTAGCACAAGATACTGTTTGGAAAGTAGTACACGAGCAACATTTACACCCCTATCACCCGCAGAGGGTTCAGGCCTTACGTCCAACTGACTTTCAACCTCGCGTTCGGTTTTGAGAGTGGTTTCTCCAACGCTCTGTAATTGATCCACAGTTTGCTTCCTACCTGCTTTTCACCGACGAAGCTTGTTTTACGAAAGACGGGATATTTAATAGTCACAATAGTCATGTATGGGCAGACGAAAATCCTTATGCAATTGTGGAAAGGGGCCACCAAGACCGATTCGCCATAAATATGTGGGCGGGTATTATCAGTGATCAGATAATAGGTCCATATTTACTACCACCACGATTAACTGCACCAGTGTATACGAGATTCCTGCGAGACATACTTCCAGAGTTATTAGAGGATGTTCCTCTCGGTGTTCGTCAACGGATGTGGTTTCAACATGATGGCGCCCCAGCCCACTTTTCAGCTAGTGCTCGAGAGTATTTGAATCAAATGTTTCGTGACAGATGAATTGGAAGAGGCGGTCCTTGTAATTGGCATGCACGTTCCCCAGATTTGCATCCACTTAATTTTTTCTTGTGGGGTCATGTCAAAACACTTGTCTATGAAACGTCTATAGACAACGCAGAAGAACTTAGCACGAATACTCGCTGTCTGTGATACTATAAGAACAGATCCTGGGTTGTTACAGCGGATGCGTCAGATCTTACTGCGACGCTGTAACGCCTGTGTTGAAGTAGAGGGACGCCATGTCCATCACCTATTGTAGGATAATTGGGAGATTTGTCTCGTTTACAGGTAATTGATGATGTTCTTGGCTGCATTCAATCCTGCTGTAAAATGTTGATTGAAGACATTATTCCCATTCTTGTGACTTTTGTTTTTAGGAAACAACCTCTTTTGCATTATGGTTGTTTCGCTCAGTTTTGTTTATTTGTTTTCAATGACAACAATACATGGAAGAAAGACTAATAGTGTGATCCTTTTACAACATTTTAGAACGTTTCTTGACTATTGCCTTTTATTAAATGCGTATGTTCAATGATAGTACAGCGTAATATCATGTATTTAACATTTGTACTAAATTATTCACATTTTCCTTTCATGTTTCCCATTCTTATTTGGTGCGCGTTATGCAACCACACATGGCACGTATAAAACTGTTCGCCATTTTGTGCTTGTGCGAGATATCGACTTAGTACAGACGCATTATTGCTAGCAGTTGGGACAGCTATTCATCCGTATCCTTTTCGACCCATCTTTCTTGACAGATTATCCGGGAATCCCTACGCTCCTTTGGGGAATCCCTTGTGCACGAATTGCGCGATCTCGACCTAAGCATTTTTGAATACAGCAGCTTCGGTGTCTTTGACTTGACCATGCCGCATTAGCTCTATCATTCACCATAGTCGAGCTATAGAGCTTTGAATGTCAGTTTCCCACGCTTTCCGCACCTTGTAGCTCCGAAATTATGTACGTTGGACAAAAGTTTATTTGAACTTTTTTTCTTGTTTCCGTGTCAGGAATCATCCCTTAAATTTTGTAACATAGTCACGCGGTCACCCTGTATATATATATATATATATATATATATATATATATATATATATATATATATATATATATATATATATATATATATATATATATATATCCCTTCCTTACTCCTCCAATAGGTTCTACCATCAAAGTGAAACAAACTCTTAAAAACTTACCAGGACCGAACCTCATACATGTTAAAAATTTGATTGAGATCGGTTCGAGAGTTGTCACAAACTTAGTCATTTTTATTTTTATTTATATTGATTTTTGTACATCTATCCCTCCTTCCCTACATTGCTCCGTCAAAGTGAACTGACAGATAATATTCCAGGCTGGAACCTCATCTATGCTAAACATGTGATCGAGATTGGTCGTTTGGTGTAAGAGTTATTAAATTTTATTTATTATTTTATAACTCCCCCTTTCCACTCCCCTAAGTTTTATCGTCAAAGTGAAATGATGAAAACACTCCCAGGCGCAAACCTCATCTATGTTGAAAATTTGATCGAGATCAGTTGGCTGGTTCAAGAGATTAGGAGTAACAAAGATAGTCACTTTCAGTTTTATAATAAAAATTTATTGTTGTAGTATAATGTTATATCGTTCAATCCTCGATGTGCCGTATACCTAAGGAGGCTAAAAGTTATATTAATAAACAATTATTCAATGTATAAGCATCCGCCCATGAAATCAAACTTGCGGTCACATGCACTAAGTTTTAGTCAATGTCATGAAAATGTTATTTCGATATTAGTTTTAAGAGCACACATTGAACATTTTCAACTGATGCTTTAGTCTCGGTGCCAAGGCCATACCAATGTAGTCGACACCTATGGTGTACGGTATTACCGATGATCAATACTACATTTCTCTTTAGTTTTGGAAGAACATCACTAATATGCTTTGAAATGAAATGAAGTATCTAGTTTAACGTCCCACGATTGTACGCCAAGGCTAAGGGAGACAGTGATGATGAAAAATGACTGAAATGGTGGGATGAAGAAAGTAGGAGGAAACGAAAAAATACAGAGAAAATCCACGCACACGGTGTTTGTCCACCGAAAAAGCTCACATGGTGCGAGATGACACCTATGTGGCTTGAAAACTACTAATATCTACAGAAAACGCGAACAACCAATTCAGAAAACGACATACTGTTGCTATAAGCTACAGGGGCACATCGAATCAGACGGATTGCATAAACTACTGGGAACGCATTCACTCCAGCAGCATTTTTACTGAAGCGAAGAAATCTATCTCCTTCTTTTTTACATTATATAAAAAAAATTCAAGTAGTGCCGGTACTTGTGCAAGACTCTTGCGCAAGAGTCTTGGTCTTGGTCTTGGTCTTGCTGGTATAGTCTTGGTCTTGCATGAGGATTCCTGGTCTTGGTCTTGGTCTTGCATGCAAGACTCTTGCAAAAACTGCAAGACGAAGACTCTTGCGCTCATCACTAGTCTGGTTCTGCTTTAAGTCGTTCCATGACGTCACAGCAAATGTTCTTTCGAATGTCTTTTTGTTCCTCAGAGAGGTTTTTCGGGAAAATTTTTGCACAAACTTCTGTTGTGTTTAAATTGTCATGAAAAGTTTGTCTTACTGTCTCTTTGTTAACGTTCGGCATGTCTCCGGTGATCCGAATGCTCAGACGTCTGCCTTTCTGCACAAGTTCATTAATTTTTTGAACATTTTCGTCCGTTCTTGAACTGAAAGGGCGGCTGGGTCGTTCATCATCTTCCTCCCTACCTTCTGATAATCGCTTGTGCCATTCGAAAACTCGCGCACGTGACAGCATTATCACCATACACCTCTTTTAACATTGCATAACATTCCGTCGGTGTTTTGTTTAATTTCACCAGAAATTTGATGTTAATGCGTTGCTTAACTTTACTTTTCACGATGATTCCGGCACTACTACAAAACACTGTACCCTTCATGCACGCCTGCAAAGAAAAGAAAAGTTTTCAGAATCATGAAACAAACAGTTGCTGCTCATGAAGGTTGAAGATCAACAACACATCATTAGCTACCTCCCGCCCATGATCCTGCACAACAGGAGGTGGGCAGTCTCGTTATTTAATTGCCACACATCATATATATACATATATATATTATAATACACCCTTAAAAATTTCCTTGCTCAGAAATGAGAAAAGCATGTTCAAAACAAAATAAGTAATTTTTACTCATTTTTGAGGGAAAATGTCTCATTATTTTCAAACGTGTTTTCATTCTTGAGTTCGAGGCAAATTTTCAAGTTCCCATTTTTGAGATTTTCTCATTTCTTGAAAATAAGAATGAAATAGTGCGTGATTTGCAATGTCATAGATGATTAAAAAGTAACGGTAAAAGTCTTACCGATATAATATTACTATATTATGCTAGGGAGTAATATTGCTAGGGCTTAGTTACCATCCAGGAAACGAGATGAAGGATTTCAGTTGTAGCGGAATGTGAATGGATATGAAAAGCAGTACGGTGATGCGGCTGAGGTGGCGTACGGATACTCATCATGTAACAGTGGCGAGGAGCAGCATATACAATATATCAGCTTTCAAACGTAAGTTTGGGTGAATTATACACATACTACCATAGACTAAAAGATACTGTAATACATTCGTTAGGATGTAGAACGCTGAACCCCCTCGTATAGGTCATATAGTCTATAGTAAACAGGTTCGCTCCTTTATGTACCAAAGCTCAATATCAATTCACATAATAACGACTACAGCAATAACGAGTGAAAGCGCGTTATAGCCCCGTAGCAGAGCACGTTGTTTTCTACATTACAATAGAATGAGGAGACACGTCAATGTTTTATACCCTTCACCATTCATTATAAGGTGCAAAATAGCTTACGTACGGAAACAAAGAACACATGAGTCATCTGTGTAATTAGAAACAGATATTTATTATTATGGAATTGTAATGCAGAGGTACTTTATACTGATCACCTATCATAGATTGGCGCATCCTTTTTTCATCACCAGTACGCTTGCAGGTTATTTTTGGTATAGTACTGTACGCATTTTTCTTAACGTAGGGGCTGCGGTAGCTCAATAGTAGAGCGTTCACCTCTGGTGTGAGGCCCTTGGTTTGATCCCAGCTCGCGGCAAGTGGACTTTGTGATGATAAACACAGTGGGTTTTCTCTGGATTCTCCCGTTTATTTCCACTTTCTTCATTCCGCTATCTCTTTCATTCTCATCATCATCGTCTCCTATAGCCTACCCGACAGAGTTGTGGGATGTAAAACTCAAAGATTTTTTTTTAATTGAACGTCCCAAGATTGTGCTCCAAGGCTAAGGGAGACTGATAGAGATGCATAATAATGATGTAATGAAAATGTGGACTAATGTTTCTTGGAAGTTTCTGTGTGAATACATTTGAGTCCCTGTTTCCAACCTGAATTGTATTCTTAGCATTGGAGTTCTTCATATTTATGAGGGGCAGAAACTGTCGCATGCCCCTGCCGTAATAAAGAAGATGGAAGGTGTGTGAGTCCTGGGTCTCCGGACCTTCCTCGAAATCGCTACTTCTATGTAAATTTCATCTAATTTTAGGGACAATTTTACACATTTTAATACAATTTGTCCTCGTATTAAACTTGTACCACCTCCGAAATAAATTCCTGTGTACGTAGTGTTGTAAAATTTCCGGAAATTTTGAACCCGTTGGTTAAAAAACCGGTTTCTTTCGAAAAAAATGGGAAAATAACAAAAATCTTTGTATTAAGTTATTGTTACTAGTAATGGAACCGTTTTTTTTTTCGAACGCGGGAAAAATGTTAGTTGAGAAATTTCAATATTGCGAATATTTACAAAAGAAGCATTCGAAATTAAAACTGTTGTAATTATTCTTGAATAGGGATGGGCACGAGCGAGTTTTCATTGAAACCCGACTCGACTCGAAACAGACATCTTTGAGCTCGACTCGAGAACTCGGCTCGAAAAATTTTCTCCAACTCGACTTAAAATTCGACTCGAATTTGACTCGAGTTTTGAGTCGAGTCGAGCCAAAACGAGTCAAATCGACCCAAATGCTGTGTGTATTTCCAAGTATCCTACATAGACAATACAATTATTATTGATGATACTTACTGCTACTACTATAACTTCATCATCATCATCACATTATTATTATTAATCGTACTCTAGATCTAGTTTTATCTACACTAGAATCTGTTGAAATTATCAGGGAATTACTCCCATTAGTGCCAGAAGATCAACATCATCCCGCTATAGTAATAAATGTGCATCATGAAAGTCGTTCAAAAATAGGTTATAATTCTAACATTTTTGGCTACAATTTTAGAAAGGCGAATTTTATGAAATTGTATACTAGTTTAATGGGTATCGATTGGGAATGCCTAAGGGAATACAATAATGTTAATGACCTAGTGAGTAGGCTATATGATATTATCTATGAAATATTCGATACTTGCGCCCCTCGCAGGAAAAACTCTGATTCGAAATTTCCGTGCTGGTTCACTAAAGACATAATTAATAAGTTGAAGGCTAAGGCAAGTTACCGTAGTAAATTTCAACTAAAAACTAGCAATAGTATCTCATATTACATGGAATTTGCTCGTTTGAGAAAAGAAGTTAAAAATGGCATCAAATTAGCCTGTAAAACATTCTTAAATAATACTGAAAATATTATTACTAAGAATTCAAGTGAATTGTAGAATTTTATTAAAAATAGGAAAAGACATCTACCGTCCAAATCATTAAAGTTTCAGGGTCATAATCTGTGTAGTAACGAGGAAATAGCCAATACTTTTGCGAAGTATTTTAGATCAGTGTATGTTTCCTCTTCAGAAACGATAGTTGATCCCAACATAGATCTGGGAGATAGCATATATGGTAGCATAGGAGCACTAAATATTTGCCAGATAGATTTGAATGAAATAGAAATTGTTGTTAAGAACCTTAGGTCCAAAACGGCAGTTGGTTCTGACGGACTTCCCTCCTACATTGTGAAGGGTTGCGCTGATATATTTAAATATCCCCTATTAATTGCATTCAATTTATCACTAAGAACAAGCACTTTTCCAGACAAATGGAAAACAGCTTTAATTTGTCTAATTCCGAAGTCCAACAATAGTCAAGATATTACCAACTTTCGACCCATAGCAATATTACATGCTTTTCCCAAAGTATTTGAGCATATCTTGTATCGAAGAATCCTTAATCATGTCAAACCAGTTATCTCAATTAAACAACATGGCTTTATTTCACAAAGATCCACAATAACAAATCTTGCAATTATTACAGATTCATTAGATGTAGGCAGCCAAGTAGATGTGATTTATATTGACTTTGAAAAAGCTTTTGATAAAGTTAATCATAACATATTACTAGAAAAATTAAAGCTTTTTCACTTTTCTCCGTCCCTGATTAAATTCTTCTCATCATACCTATCTAATCGTAAACAATCCGTTCTTTTTAATGCATACAAATCTAAAGAATATATTACATCCTCAGGAGTCCCTCAGGGTTCAAATTTAGGACCATTATTATTTCTCTTGTTTATTAATGATTTACCTGACTGTATTCCTGACCATGAAAAATTACTATATGCCGATGATCTAAAAATATATGCTAGAATCAATTCTGTGGACGACAACATAAAGCTGCAGCAAGATCTAGATCATATTGGTAACTGGTGCTCTTCGAATCAACTTGGGGTCAATGAAAGCAAATGCAAAGTATTATCATTCACTAGGAGCAAATCTCCTCGTCACTTTAATTATGAAATTAATAAATATATAGTAAATAGGCATGATTCCGTTAAAGATCTTGGTGTTACGTTTGATTCTAAGTTAACGTTTGACAATCATATTGTAAATATAACAAGCGAAGCATTCAAGCTATTAGGATTCATAATTAGAACGGGAAAAGAATTTAAGAACTGTTCAACATTACAGAAGTTGTACAACGCATATGTTCGCTCAAAGTTAGAGTATGCCTCTACTATTTGGAATCCGACTCACATAAAACATCGCAAGCAATTAGAAAGAATACAAACAAAATTTTATAAATTTCTAACATATAAAGAAACTCACATTTATCCTACATTTGACAGCTGTAAAACCATACTTGCTAACTTTAATCTTCCTACACTAGAACAAAGGCGACATATGATGGATTTATTATTTATTCAAAAAGTAATGCAAAATATTTTGGATTGTCCTGATTTAGTTTCTTTATTGAATTTTCATGTCCCCACATTAAAAGTACGTAGAAACACTGGTCTTTATTACTGCAGAAAATCAAGAACTAATATAATGATGAAATCACCAATCTGGAGGACAACAGCTTTGTATAATGGAATGTGTACAAATAACAATGAATTTGATATATGGTTTTATAATAGAATCACAATTTCTTTCAGAAATGACTTATGATGGAAACCTAGACTACATAGACTCCCTATCATCGTCCGAGTTGCAGTTGTGGCATACATAAAAAGGATTACCTTCTGTGCACGCTTTGTGTGACCACTGGCCCACATTGAGCCCACGATTCTCTGGGTTTGGAATCAGAAAATGGTTCCAGACACACAAGACAAAAACAATCATCTTCACTGTCATTTTTACGTTTTGAAATTTTCATCCCCTTTTTTAATAGAGCTATTCAGAATATTACGGCTTATACCCTTCTTCAGAGACTTTTCATGTCTTGCTCCTGCATCATCTTCAATGTAACGATCAGTTATCTGCGGTGCCAAAAATTCATCATCTGTAAAATGTCTCTATTAAAGGGATATATACCAGTTATTCTAAATGCATTAGGAATATTAGATTTATTTACACTAAGAGGAAATGCCGTTTTCACAATAGTCGGAATGTCATAGATACTAAATGCACATCCAGGATTGTTTTCCATTCATGCATCCATTCCATTTGCAACTAACTTTTTAAATGAAGAATATACTCCTCTGTCCAGGGGTTGCAGCTTATGGGACGTGTCAGGTGAGAGTGACAGAAGAATAACACCATTTTTCTTGGCATAATTGATTACCTGCACTGAGAAATGAGATTCATGGTTATCAAACAACAAAAGGACACGATGTTGAAGAGAACTGCCTGTATGTTTGACAAAATGCTCCATGAATTGCACAAACAGGTCTCCTGTCATCCAACCTGATGGATTATTTCCTGCAATACTTCCAGTAGTACCTTTACCATGAAATCGAAGTCAGTCGAATCTCTTCTCCATGCAAATTAAGCTGAGTCCTAGGTTCTAATTACCTGCAACAAACTGCTTCTTGTAGAATCTGTACAGTGATTGTCTATTAACCTCATATTGTGCTGCACTTGTCTTAAAGATCCCTTGTTTTCGTGGTATGCTCGTGCTGCATCTATGTGCACTTAAATTGGTATCTGGCCTTTCTCTTTCTCTTATATGTTCGTACCATCTGCAACGAGAAAGATTGAAGCAAACATTAAAATGCAAATTCAAATTGCTGCAAACTACATGCAAAAGGATGTTGTTATTGTTGTTAATGATGATGTGGTGTTCTGTCCAAAGGCCAGTCTTGATTCAAAGTCTCTGGGCAAGATGAACCCATGGCGGTTTGCCTTTCTTTTCCATGGGATGGTGATGACGTCCTAAGGAGGGACCTACAACTAAGGTGGGATCCGAACCATTTGTGTCTCCACCGGGAATCGAACCCGGGGTCCTTTGAGTACACTCATCCACAAGAGACATATGCAAAAGAAACCAGTCTAAATCTGCAAACATTGATGCATATACAATCAACAGTGTGCTAATGATTTTATGCGTTAGAAATCGGAAATTTCTTCCCAGTACTGATAACGTGTCCACTTCCTAACAAAACATTAATAATATCCCTTACGTAAAATTAATAAAATTAATTAGACAATAAACTTCCATTGTCTGGTTTTCTGCGGGATCAGTTGTGACATTTGTCAATATTTACCCCTAGCAGTTTGTCACAACTAGCCCCAATGGGTATTTTTTGCTTTTATTGGCAATTCAGTGTTTCAGTTTTACTTTACCAAGAAACAAAACCGTTTACATGCGTATTATAGTTGCTTTAGCTTTTAGAAAATACCATTAATATTTCCAGCTATTTTATATTGAAGAAAACATAAATCAGACTTACCTTGAAAAATATATCAAGACCTCCACAAAACCAACTTTCTTCTTTGCTCTGGCTTGGCGCGACTCACACTGATGGGAAACAATAGCCTGTGAATTCGTGATTGTAGTCGTCAATCAGCGTCGCCAGGTCGTGTATATTGTTTGCACTTTTAATAGAAACATAACTGTCACAACCTGCCCCTGTCACAACAAGCCCCGGTCTCCTCTATTATTATTATTATTATTATTATTATTATTATTATTATTATTATTATTATTATTATTATTATTCGGTACTGCTGATCTCGGTAGTCGTGAAGTCTAGGAGCAAGGACATAGTTCACGGGGTTCTGGATTTGAGTTCCGGAGGAGCAAGTGTTCGGACTCGAGCCAAAAATTGTTAAAAGTTACAGGGCGCCGGCCAAACATGTTCAAAACTGTTCGGCCCGGGTTTAGGGTTGTCAGCGACTCAAACGGCTTGGCTCACAGCTCATTCACTATTGAGCCGAGCTAACAGCTCTCCCAACCGAGCTGACTCGAGTCGGTGGCTCAACCTAACCGAGCCAGCACGAGCTATTCACTCAGTTGAACGAGCTGAGCCGGTTAACATCACTACCTGGGTTGCGCTTCTGCTAGTGCTCAAAACTTCGACCGTGCATGTTCAGTCTTGATGATAAGAACTATATACTTATATTGGTGCTCATGATATTTGAGGTTGTCTCATTATAAAAATCCATTGTCGTCTCATTAATCTAGGCGAGACGAGATGCGAGCAACACTAAAAATATAATGTCCTAAGCAACTCCAAAAATATTCCACATTATTGCATATATTTCTCATGGCTTTCGCTTTCCAGTCTAATCAGGCAATGATTTCAAAACGAGTTGAAACGAGCTGAATGAGCGAGCGATTTATCAAACTCGACTGGACTCTAAACTCGACCTCAAAACAGTGACTTGACTCGGAACTCGACTCGAGAAAGTTACCTTTGACTCGACTCGAAACGACTCGAATTCGCTTCGAGTCGAGTCGAGTTTTAGCTCGACTCGCGCCCGTTCCTATTCTTATAAATTAATAGTCTGCACTCATTTCCTTTAGACAATAGAGTGTATTTTAGTCGCTTATTCGTGGTTTTGCCGTAATTACAGAACTTTTACAGTTGCATACACATCTACCACCATGAAGATTTCTGTTGCAAGAAATAGGGCTCTTGAATGAAACTGAGTTTTAATGTGCTCTTTGATCTAGTGAAATTTTATTAATTTTAACCAAATTACTTCTCAAAAGAGAGACCGCAGGAGGCCAATTTCACTAATACTCTTACACAAAAAGTTAAATTATTATCATATAATATTTCAATATAGACTTTTATATAACCTTTATGTACAAAATTTTGTCCATTTTAGATAATTTGTCGCATTGGAAAAAAGGTAATTCTATATATAAAGAAATACCTGTTTTCTAATGCTACAAATTCTCTCTCTCTCTCTCTCTCTCTCTCTATATATATATATATATATATATATATATATATATATATATATATATATATATATATATATATATATATATATATATTTAAATAAGTAAATGAAAGTTTCTATATTTGTAACTTAATAACTCTTGAGCCACCAGACCGATCTTGATAGAATTTTCAACATAGACGAGGTTTGGATCTGGAATGCTTCCTATAATTCACTTTGAAGGCGCAACTTGGAGGAAGGGGGGAGATATATCGAAAATGACTGATATTAGTATCGAATTCATAGTTTTAGGAGTCGCTGAGATGAACAGTGACACTTCCGATGCCGTTTAAATAAAAATCCATTCCCGCAACTTACGGGAGGAAGAAAGGTATATATATATATATATATATATATATATATATATATATATATATATATATATATATATATATATATATATATATAAATGATTCAAAATCGCCGATATTAATATTGAATCCATAGTTTTCGGGGTCGCTGAGGTGAACAGTAACACTTAAATCAAAGTTCATCCCCTCAAATTGGGGGAGGGATATATATATATGTAAATGGTCGAAAATGGTCGATATTAGAGTCTCGCCCATAGTTTTCGAGGTCGCTGTGATGAACAGTAGCACTTCAGATGCCGTTTAAATCCAAATTCAGCCCCGTAACTTGGGAGATGGAGAAGCTGTAGATATATAAAATTACCAAAACTAGCAGATATTAGTGCCGAATCCATAGTTTTCGGTGTCGCTGAGATGAGCAGTAACAGTTCCAATGCCGCTTAAATCCAAATTCAGCCCCCATCAGTACTTCCAAAGGTAGGGTTGTCATATGTTTTTGATCCAAAATACGTACAAACCTTAAAATGATGATCCCTCAAAGTTACGGTGCCCAAACACAGAATAAATACTTTGAAATTTCTTACCTAAAAATCATCTTTTTAGTTTATCACACAATTGCTTACTATAATACTTAAAACAGTATTGGAAACTAATATGTTTTATATTTTTTTCATTAACACAAATATAATAAATTATGTCATTAGATTTCATATATTAAATCTACCCAAAAGAACCCTGGAATGGAATAATGATACATTTTCAAAAACATAACCTACTTTATTAATAGTAACTAAAAGGTAAGTTATATGATAAAAACACAATTCTTTTACATTAATTTAGTAACTTCGGTATTTGCATTTATCGCACCAGGAGTACCAATTTTTTTAAAAAAACTAACAAACATTATATAAAAAACCTAAAACGAAAACTACAGAGTTTTTCGAAATTTCTTATTATTGCATATGTTAGTACTGTTTATGTGCGTGAAGAACATTCACTACTTTTAGCAGAATACATTCTTTCAAATTAACTGGTTTTAATTTATTTCGTCAGAAAAATTCAGAACAAGGATTGCAATTAATTTTGATTGAAAACAAAGCTTGATTTTCTTTTCAACATCCTATTTCTATCAGAAGTCCACACATATTTCATGAGAGAGAAAAATCGTTCAACAGAAGCAGAAGTGCCAGGCAGGCAAATTCAAAAACCTTTTCAATATTTGGCTTGCTTCAACCCTTAATGAGACTCATGATAACTCAACAAAATCTTCAATTTTGGTTTCTTTCTTGAGCCTTTCTTTCATCATTCATTCTATAGTATTCACTAGAGTTACTTCATCAAATATCTTATCAGTATTTATTATGTTTCCCAATAATGAGATTTTTTCCACTGTTTTCCATTCAAGGACATAGTCCTTTGGTTTCTTTATCCAAATAAAATTATCAGCGGCCGAGATTTTAGCGATTCCCGACTCGGGAATTTTCGAGCAGTTCTAAAAACCGTCAAATAAGGACACTTTCTTATTTCGTGCTTTGTATGATACGAACACGGACACGGACCCAAATATGCAAACAGTCCGTACAAAATACGGATATACGGCAACCCTACCTAAAGGGGGAGGGTGACATGTAAAACTTATTGACAATGACCGATACTAGTATCGAATTCATTGTTTTTGGAGTCCCTAAGTTAATTGGTGACAGTTTTGTTGCCATTTATGTCCAAAATGAACGTATTCTCTCCATACGAAGAGGGGGTATTCTGCTAGTCTTTAATAATAACGAACGGGAGTTTCATATGTCAAATTCTTTAATATATTTCTCACTGCACAAATTTACGCACTTGTGCTGTGTATGTGTATGTGTAAATAATATAGATAATATATATATCTAATTTTAACATATTAACTAAAATGATTCTAGCCTCGTTATTTTAACACTTCCCGGCCATAACAGGCCCGCAACTAGAGGGCCGGCCCCCCTAAACTTTTCATGGCCCCTCCAGACCTCAATAATCCTTTTCATGGCCCCTCCAGTCTTAATTTGCGGATTAAGACCAGGCGCAAATCTTAAAGAAGTAACCCAACCTATCATGGCATCTGTTGATAAACTCACAAAAGAGGATACAGTGATAATATTCGGAGGCACAAATGATGTGTCAAAAAATGAATCAAAAAATGTTACAGATACACTGCGTCAAAGGTTGCCTTATATGACACATACAAATGTAATAGTTGTAAATTTGCCTTATAGGTATGATCTTGCTGATTTCTCGTGTGTAAACAAAGAAGTGCTGAAAACAAACGAGAGTTTGAAGAGGTTGTGTAAGCATTTTGGGAATGTAAGGCTGTTAGATGTTAGTAGTATGCCAAGGGAATACCACACAAGGCATGGTATGCATTTAAATCGTAATGGTAAAGATTACATTTGTAACAAACTAAGTGAAATGATAAAACGTAACATAGTAACCTGTCCTATACCCCTCCCTTATCCAGAAAGTAGGAATGAAAATATGGTAAATTCCTTTTCAAATGTGGAAGAACTTCCTTTTTTAGTTCACAGCCAGAAAAATTATGCAAAGGTCCATTAAATATTTATCATCATAATGTACAAGGGCTTGGTACAAAGGTTGAATTATTAGAAGTGCTCCTGGATAAATTAAACAATATAAACATTGTATGTCTTTCTGAACACTGGCTTGATAACAACGCAATAAAATTAGTGAATTTTAGTAAGTTTAAGTTAGCATCATTCTATTGTCGTACGGAAAGGAAGCACGGCGGAGTCTGTATCTTTACAAATGATAATATAAAATATACTGAGTTAGATATAAGTCAGTTCATCTGTGAAATGCACATTGAAGCAACGGCCCTGAAACTAAATGAGTCTAATGTTTACATAATATGTCTATATAGACCTTATGCTGGCGATATGTCTATCTTCTTTAATAAATTAGAATCCATGCTGAATCATTTGTTTGTTAAGCCTCGAAATGTAATTATATGTGGTGATGTGAATATTAATTGGTTAATTGACTCGAAGTATAAGTCTCAGTTAGAAGGTTTGCTGAACACATTTAATATGCATGCCGTTATAAATGAACCCACGCGATTTGGAAAAACAGCTTTAGATCAGTTCATAATTATGAAAAATCAACCAATAAATGTATCACGTGTTTTCAATCCTGGTTTTTCAGATCATGACGCTATATACGTACAATTACCATTGATAGATAAATTAGTTAAAAATAAAAACTATACAACCTTAAAGAGATCCTTTTCAGAGTCGAATATTCAATATATGTGTTATTTAATAAGCCAAGAAACATGGGAGGATATATATAAATATAGTTCCATGGATGAAAAGTTTAAAGCTTTTATGGACACATTTTTATATTATTTTAATATTGCTTTTCCCTTAAAAAGTCGTACTATTTCGAAACGCATTGATAAAAGTTGGATTACAAATGGAATTAGAAAATCCAGTAGCAATTTGATAAGATTTAATAAGATCCTTAAATCTGGTAATTTTAAATCTGATGATTTAAAGAAATACATACAACTGTATAGGAAAACCTATAAGAAGGTCATAAGGGCAGCAAAATTAATGCAAAACAATAGCTTGATTTTAAATGCCCGAAATAAGACTAAAGCAATGTGGCAAATAATCAATAAAACTCTTGGCACAAGCAGGCCTAAGAGTGTAGAATATCTTAAACTAAATGGTAAAGTTATAAACAATCCACAGCAAATTGCAGATATATTTAACGATCATTTTGTGAATTCAGCTGATCAAACGAAAAATACTGATCACTCAAAAATAATGCAGAAACTCCCAAATCAAGGAGAAATAAACACAAAGTCTATGTTCTTATATCCAGTTTCTGTAGATGTGTTAATAGGAATAATTAAATCTTTATCAAACAGCAGTTCTTCAGGTATGGATGAAGTTCCTTCCATTGTAATTAAAAAATGTGCGAAACATATCACATATCAACTTTGTTACCTTATAAATTTCTCGTTAGAAAACGGTATATTTCCCACACTACTTAAAAATGCTAAGGTTCTTCCAACTTTTAAAAAGGGTGATGAGAATGTCATGACAAATTATCGACCTATTTCAGTGCTATCGATATTTTCAAAAATATTTGAGTCAGTCATGGCAAAACGTCTTAGCAAATTTTTAATAAATCATAATATTATCTCGACTTTTCAGCACGGATTTCAGAAGAATAAAAGTATTGATACCGCTTTATTTGATTTTCTTACAGATGTCCTGAAATCACTCGATAATAAGAATTATGTTATAGGTTTATTCATCGATCTGTCAAAGGCATTTGACAAAATTGATCACAATATTATGCTAAATAAATTGTCTCAATATGGCATACGTGGCGTAGCAAACCAGTGGTTTTCATCCTACCTAACAAATAGATGCCAAACTGTTCAAATTACAAAAGTTGAATCAAATCGATCCTGCACTTTCTTCTCAAAGCAAACAAAAATTACCAGAGGTGTCCCTCAGGGCTCTATTTTAGGCCCTACTCTATTCATAATTTACATAAATGATCTGATAAAAACTTTACACCCCACAAAATGCATGTTATATGCTGATGATATAAATATAGTTATTACTGAACAAGACCCAAATTTAGTATTGGTCAAGACAGAAAAGGTTATAAGCAAAATAGTTACTTGGTTGAATGCAAATAACCTTCTCCTAAATACAGATAAAACAGTCGCAATTAACTTTCGTTTTCCAGGAAATAATCCATCCTTCCCTTCGCTAAACATTAATGGAAAACAAATTGAGTATTCTAATGCAACAAAATTACTTGGTGTTTACATCGATGATGATTTGTCTTGGCAAACCCATGTTAAAACATTAAATAAAAAATTGACTACTTTATGTTTTGCGTTCTTTAGGTTACGAGATACAGTTTCACGAAATAGCTTATTATCAATATACTATGCAAAAGTCCAATCACTCCTCAGTTTTGGAATTATCTTTTGGGGGTCAGCCGCATGCAGTCAGGAAACATTTCGGATACAAAAGAAAATACTACGAATAATATTCAGAGTAAATAAAAGAACATCATGTAAACAAATATTTAGATCACAAAAAATTTTAACCCTTCCAAGCCTATACATATATCAATGTATACACTTCGTGAAACAAAACAAACAGATGTTTATACAAACAAGAGATATTCATGCATACAACACGCGGCAATTAAACGACATTTACGTAGTACAACAAAATTACTCCAAGTACCAAAAAAATGTTTATTTAAATTGTACGAGACTTTATAATACGTTACCATCACATTATAAAGAGGTAAATTTTAATACTCAAAACAAAATTCGTACTCTGTTACTTTCTAAAGCATATTATTCAGTTCAGGAGTTTGCAAATGATAACGCTTTATGAATATGATGTAATTATGTAACAAATTTAATATGCGATGTTTATTATAATTTTGTACTTCAAATGGTGTAATAAGCTGTAATTACAATTTGATTTATATGCATGACAACTGTAGAACTTATAGGAGATACTCTCCATATTGTAAGTCAAAACAGGCTAAATAAATAAATAAAATAAATAAATAAATACAAAATGCTATTATTAATACAAAAATCACAATTTAGATAATTGTAAGAGAATTTCTAATGGCTTGCCCCCCAAACTTCTGCGTCTGGTTGCGGGCCTGGGCCATAAAGCGAAAACTTCATAAGATTGCGTAAGATAATTTAAATGCGTCTATAATTATTAATCCAACTAGGATTATATTTTAGTTTCTTTTGTAGCCATAACTCCATTCTATCACGGTGCTAACTTTAAAGAGTTTGGATGAGTGGTGAACATGTATTTGTTGCTACGAAATTTCCCTTTCTAATATAAGAAACAATGATCTTAAATCAATGCTCTTAACAGTAAACTAGTAAATATTAAATAGTTTTTCATTTTAAAAATATAATGTAGTAAAATATTTGAAAATTTCAATTTTTCCCAAATTTTACGTTTTTTTTTTTTTTCAGGCCTTCACAACACTATAAGTACGTCCTTTGTAGGAGGAAACTGGATAATCCTAGAAAAGCCGGCGTACACAATGTTTTGTCATGTAGGCAACTTGTTTATGGCAGGTAAATAGGCATATTGGACCGCGATGACTCAGTGGTAGAACTCGCCTCTGATGAATGGGGTCCCTGGTTTAATTCCGGTTCCGCCAAGTGGCTGTGTGAGTAAATATCGTATGTGTGTTTTCTCGGGACTCCCTCACTTTCTTCATTACACTATTTTCGCTCATTATAACGTCTCCCTGAGCTTCGTAGCATAATCGTGGACGTCGCACTCTAGCAGAAATTGTTGCTGTCAGGCTGAAGTAGAGTTACAATTCTTCAGTCTGAATTATCAAGAAGTTGGTATAATCTTGGAAGAAAAGGCGGAATCTTGAGTAAACCCACGTCGATAAAAAGGAAACTTGTTGAGAAAGTGAACAGTGAAAGAAAGGAAAATGTTCAACTGTCTGATTTAGTAGGAATAAATAACGCATTTAAAATACAAATCTTAGTGATCTTTTCGTGTTGAAATGAAGGTTTAAATGTGTTATATCTTTTACAGTATAACTGTAGATGTCTATTTAATATAAATTCTGCACTCTTAAACAATTCCTTGCTCAGAAATGAGAAAAATGCAAGTTCAAAACAAAATAAGTATATTGTTTACTCATATTTGAGGAAAAAATGTCTCATTATTTCCAAATGTGTTTTCATTTGTGAGATCAACGCAAATTTTCAGGTTCCCATTTATGAGATTTTCTCACTTCTTAAAAATGAGAATGGAATAGGGAGTGATTTGCAATATCATAATGATTAAAAAATGACAATAACAATCTTACCGAAATAATATTACTATGTTTTACTAGGGAGTAATATTGCTAGGGCTTAATTGCTATTCAGGAAACGAGATAAAGAATTTCAGCCGTAGCAGAGTGCGAATGGATATGAGTACGCAGTAGGTGATGCAGTTGAGGTGGCGTATGGATACATGTCATGTGACAGCGGCGAGGAGCAGCATACATATCAACATTCGAACGTACACGTAAGTTTGGGTTAATTGTAAACATACTACCGTAGACTAAAAGTTACTGTAGTACATTCGTTGGGATGTAGAACACTAACCCCCCTCAACAGTGGCGGCGTTTGGACGTTAAAAGTGGGGGTGCAAGACATGATCTGAACAATTGTATATCAATGTTAGATTTCCTGGTTGTTTCTAACACTGTTTGATGAAAGGTTGTATAACTAATAGGATACTATCTTTTTTCACTTATAATGCCGTATATCGTATTTCTATTTTAAGTAAATTCATAAGAGCAGTACAGGTAGGTACTAGCTCTTTATACTCTTAAACATCGAAAGTGTAAGAAGAGATTTGAGATCTTGCTCATGAACATCTTAAAATTCTGTCTGGGAAACTGATTAGATTATTCAATAATAAATTCGCAAAACTAATAAATAGAAAGGATAATATTAATCATAGTAATGAATAATGAGGTTTGTTTTGCAGAAGTTATATTGAAACTGGGGATTAATGAACAACTTATACTTTTAATTCCACACATCCCATTAAAGGAATGTTTTTTCTCTTAGAAAATAAAATACAGTAAGTACTGCAAGCATATGCTATGACATTTAAAGAAATACGCAGTTACAATAGACTATTAACTGCTTTGAATTGCAATTAAAATGCAATTCCTGTAGCTTTCTTAACTCCATGGGAAGACAAATAACCAATACGTACTCACGCAAGGGCAAATATCATATAGCACCATTTTTTCTATGAAACAGTAATACATACAAAACCTTTACCAGGGTGTCCACATTCTGGAAAATAAGTGAAAGTCAGGGAAAGGTCAGGGAGTAAAAATGTATCAGGTGAAGTCAGGGAAATGGAAGATTGATTAGGGAAAGTCAGGAAAAAATCGATTTAGGTCCATTGTTCAATTACTGAATTTATGAAATAGGGTTGATTTTTTTAGTGTTACTGGATGCAAAATGTAGTGTTCTCAATGATGATATTGAGGGAGTCAGTGTTCTGTGATATAGTTGTTGAAACTAATTTTCTACGAGAAACACATCTAACTTCATCCTGGCATATTTGCTCAAAAGGGTAGACGCTGTTCTAGAAGAATTGAATGGTGCCAAGAGGATATCTGGACAAGTGGCTGAGAACACAAAGAAATAATATCTCCAGCTCACAGTGCAGGCTCACACTGAAGAATTTAAGGAACACTGGAATGAATTCATAGCCAATGGCAGAGATGGCATTGGACTTGAAGAGTTTTTTACTTAGGAAATGGGAAGAACTTCGTTGACTTATGGTCAGTTATGAAATTGTGATTTATCTTCTTTCATGCAAACGCATTTTTTGAAAGTGGTCTCACAATAAATAAAATTCTCATTGTTGAGAACTTACAAGAAGAATCTCTGGTTGCTCAACGGATCATATATGATTCTGTGATGAGAATAGGTGGATCATCAAGATTAATAATTACAAGAGGTATGATAAATTCAGTGAGAAGTTCAATGAGACAATATCAGATGTATTTGGAAAAGAAAAGAGAAATAAATGCTGGAGACGAGAAGAGTAGAGAGAAACGGAAGATACAGCAACAACTAAAGGAGCTGGAGGAAGAAGAGAAGAAAATTAAACTGCGGAGACGACAAGAAGGATATTCAGATCAATGAGAAGAAAACTATAAGAGAAAGTATGAAAACAAATTTCTAAATGGGTTGCATTTAACTGCTGCACCAGCAAAAGTAATGTTGTTTGTTACATAATGTAATGTGTGTTACATAGTGTGTGTGTGTGTTTTTTTTTTAATAATCAGTAAAATCATGTATGAACTGTTTATTACTATAGGCAATATTATAATGCTGTGTAATTGGTATTATAATGTGTAATTTTTTTCATATCTTAAGTACTCTGTATGCTGCACACTTTCGTTTGTAACTTTACATTTTGTGTAATATGTAGGCCTAATCAATATCGGCATAATGCACATGTTTGTAAATTTACATTCCTTTGGAAAGAAAATCGAAAAAAGAAAGAAAGAGAAGCGGAAGAGAACAAAGCCAACTATGTGGAGTGTGGAGGCTGGGTTTCTTTTTTTCTTTTATATTTTTAAGTTATTCAGGGGTCAGGGAAATCTCGAACTTTCGTCATGTAAAGTCAGGGAAAAGTCAGAGATCTTTTCTCCAAATTGTGTGGACACCCTTTCACATTTCCAAATGAAACTATATAAATTAGGTCTCCACTTCAAAAAAGTGGGGGGGCAACTGCCCCCTCTTGCCCCCCCCTAATCGCCGCCCATGCCCCTCAAACAGGTTATATAGGCTATAGCACTCAGGTTGGCTCCTTTATGTACCAGAGCTCAGTACTCAATCCACATAACAACGAGTGCAGCAATAACAAGTGAAGGCGGGTTAGAGCCCCGTAGGCAGGGATGAATTCAGGGGGTAGCCCGGGGGGAATTTCTCCCCCGAAGAAAATTTATTCCCCCCCGGAGAAACTCTCAAAATTTCAATCACAAAATGTAGAAATTACTTCACCCAAACTCCTCTCCCCCCGAAGAGTTCATATTCCCCCCCGGGTGAAAATGTCTGAATTCAACACTGCCCGTAGGGCACGTTGTTTTCTATATTACAATAGAACGGGGAGGCATATCAATGTTTTACACTTTTCACCATTCGTTATAATGTGCAAAATAGCTTATGTACGGAAACAAAGAATACATAAGTCATCTGTGTAGTTAGAAACAGCGTTACAAAACAACGTACAATTTATTATTATGGAATTGTAATACAAAGGTACTTTGTACTGATCACCGAGCTTAGATTGGCGCCTCCTTTTTTTTTTTTTTACTACCAGTAAACGTTTTAACGACATACGTTTGCAGTTTATTTGTGGCGCAGTACTGTACGCATTTGCTCTTAATTTAACGTAGAGGCTGCGGTAGCTAATTGGTAGAGCTTTCACCTCTGGTGCGATGAGGCCCTTGCTTTGATCCCAGGATTCTCAGCTCACGGCAAGTGGTCTTTCTGGTGGATAAACACAGTGCGCATGGGTTTTCTTTGGATTCTCCCATTTCTTCCCAATTTCTTCATTCCACTATCTTTTTCATTTTCATCATCATTATCTCCTTTAGCCTACCCAACATAACTGTGGGAAGTAAAACTCAAAGATTTCATTTATTTTTTAATCCAACGTCTCACGTTTGTGCTCCAAGGCTAAGAGAGATAGTGATAAAGATGGATAATAATGGTGTAATGAAAATGTGGACGTACGTTTCTTGGCAGTTTTTGCATGGGTTTGTGATCTTGTTTCCAATCTGAATTGAATCCTTAGCTGTGGAGTTTCAGCACATTTATGAGGGACAGAAACTGTCGCATGCCCCTGCCGTAATGAAGAGGATGGAAGGTAGGGGCTGAGTCTTGGAACTCCGGACCTTCCCCGAAATCGCTACTTTTATGTAAATTTTATCTAATTTTAGGGGCAATTTTACATATTTTAATACAATTTGTTCTCGTATTGAACTTGGAACCCCTCCGAAATACATTCCTGTGTAGGAGGAAACCGAAGAATTCTGGAAAAGCCCACACAGTGGTAGAACTAGCCTCCGATGCATGGGGTCCCTAGTTTGATTCCACTTTTGTCAAGTGGACAGTGTGAGTAAACATTTTATGTGTTTTCTCGGGATTCCCTCACTTTCTTCATTACACCATTTTCGCTCAGTATCATCATAACGTCTCCTTGAGCTTCGTAGCATAAGCGTGGGACGTTACACTCCAGCAGAAATTGTTGTCGTTATTCCGAAGTAGACGGATAATTCTTGAATCTGAATTATCAAGAAGTGAGTATAATGTTGAAGAAACGAGAGAATCTTGGGTAAACCACGTCGATGAAAAAGAAAAGTCTTGAGAAAGTGGACAGTGATAAAAAGGAAAATGATAAATTGTCTGATGCAGCAGAAATAAGTAACGCACCTAAAGTACAAGTCGTCATGGCATTCGTGGAATTATCTTGAGTTGAAGTGAAGATTTAAATGTGTTATGTTTTAAACAATATCTATAACTATAGGTGTTTATTTAATATAAATTCTGGGTGTACTAATAGTTTGATTTTTTTTCCATGTTTATATTTTGTTTATATCCTTTTGCATCTTCTCGTATTTCAGAACCCCGCTTCTGTGCACCCTTTCTCGCTTTTGAGGAAGATATTTCTCAAATCTTTTTGAGAAATGTGTTTCTCAAAATTGGGGTTATACGTCTCATTTCCTGAAATGTCACTTTCTCAGTTTTAAGAAAAATACATTTTTTCTCAAATTTGAGAAAGCATTTGCACCCTCAGAAATGAGACATAATTCCTCGCATTTGAGTCATTATTTCTCAAAATGATTTAAGAAAATCGAAATCTCACTTTTAAGAATGTATTACTCGGTGCACAGGTAAGAAACGGATGTTCTTAAATATGAGGATTTTTTTCTCGAATTTAAGAAACCATTTTTAACAGTGTATGTATGTTGGTTCCGCAGACCTTGGTGAAAGTTAGATGTGAACCTGGGGCCCCGCACGACCTAAGGACGGCCCTGATGCCATGCTTGCTATCCTGACATGTGACGGAAAGGTTGAAAACACCTATTAGGATGGAGTCACCATGTGACAAGGCTAGGAGCAGCGGGCCATGGCAAGCTTCTAAAATGTGCTGCGAAGTGTTCTTATGCGGTATATACGAGCATTTAATAAATACAGAGCGACGCTTTGGAATAAAAACTTCCACCTAAATAAGTTCACAATCCCGTTGAATATCCAGCTTTCTCTTGCTCATCCCATTATTATTTATACAAATCGTTACTCCATCTCCACGAATTATGTCGTTATTACGATAGATGGAGAAATTATTTGAGAGATTAATTTCACTGTCGCTCACTGATTCATTTAGCCACGAATCAGTCATTACGAAGGAATCCAGTTCCCTTATCTCGCCTAGGTAGATTAAGTATTCAAGTAATTGTTACTGTAAATTAAAAACTCAGTGTTTAGTTTAACTGAAAAATGTATGTCAGGTAACAGTACATTTTTGCACAGCGTGAATCTTGGATAAAGCCATATTGCCTAACATATAACGAAGCTTATAAATTCGTACAGACATGTAACGTGTGCACATTAGATGGTCCCTGTACATATGGTGAAATTTCAAAATAAAGTAATTTATTCTCTGATCCTCTCAAAAGTTTCCTTTTCATATAGAAATAATATGTGCAAAATATCATGTAAGAATTTTAATATTTAGAGGTGGCTCAACAATGTTAAAATTTTGCCATGTAAAAGCCTAATACTAATTGTTCGAGTATGCTGTACTATTTTTACAGTCAAATTTTCACAGTAAATCAATGTATCTGCAAAAGTTTCGAATAGTCTCCACTGAATTATTAAAGAACAACATATTCCGATTGTGAGTAACTCTATAAAGCTTTGCAATCACTCACTGGCGCAAACCCCGGGGGGATGAGGGGCAGTGACGACGCCAGAGGGGGCAGGGGGCGAACTCCCCCCTAGTAGCTACTTCTGCCCCCCTGACTGCCACCTAGACTGTTCCCCCAGACTTCTACAATCTTTAAACATTCTATATGTAGTATTTTATATCAGTATCATAACCAATCTCATTGTCAAATTCTAGTCTACTTTCCATGCATTTCAACTTCGATTGGAAACAAAAGAAAGGTAAAACCATTTACGTAACTTATTTTATTTAGGTTTGAAGTTTGAAGTTTTCAGTTTCATATTTTGTTTTATTTAAAGGTTCTATACTTCTTTTCTCTGAAACATTATTCTCGGGTTTCAATATTCAGAGGATGTGCTTATAACAGCTTAGTTTGCAACTACCAGGGCTTAACTTTTTGAAAGGGATAAAAAAAACTTGTGTTTTCTCTTCCTGCAAATGATAATAATAAATTTATGGAATGAAATTGATTCCCAATAAAACGTATTGTCAGAGTGCTGATCTTTAGTTAGTAATTGGTTTATACTAGTGCTCCCTTACTTATTTTGTTTCAAAGTACTGACGTGACGTCTACCATATTGACTAGGAACTGCTGAAAAATTCGTAGCCCAACCAAGGAAGAGTGCACGTGGAATGGTGAAGTTTTACTTCTTCTACACTTCCCCCGAGAGTCAATATACTACCTTCTACAGTGCTTCAGTTTTTGCAGAAAAGTTAAAAAATCTGAAGATTCCTCGCACCACTGTTCGTAGCACTACCCCTATCAGATCTAAAATGGCGTCCTTTCAAGTGTTATTTAAATTTCGGAAATAAGTACACGTAATAGTTAGACGGAGCTAAATCTGCGGAATAAGAATGATGATCTAGAAATTGAAATCCTAGATTATGCATTGTCAGTTGTGTTCGCAGGGGCTTTATGGACAGGTATATTCTTCTGAAGGAATATAATTCCTTTCTTTTCACTTTCCGCGGCGTTGAACTTTGAACTTTTCTTTCAGTTTTGTAAGTAATGTAGAGATTCTGGATTAAATATCTGACCGTTGCGGAGGTAGTCTACGAGTACCACTCCATATTTATCCAAGAAGAATGTTGCAAACAGTTTCTCAACCTACTTCTGTGTCTTGAAGTTCTTGGGGCGATGAAGAAAGGAGTGCTGCTATTACTCCATTGACTGTTGTTTCGATTCAGGATCATATAGGTACAACCATATTTCATCTATGGTTACTATTCGTGAGCGAAATTGATCAGCATTACGGTCAAATTGGAAGAAGACTTCTCTTAATGCCGTCACTCTTATTCTCCTGACATTTTTTGGGAACCCATTATGCCGAGAATTTAAGCATACCCAAGCCATTCTGAATTATGCTACCAACGCGTTCGAAAGAAATGCCCAGAATCTCTGACACAAGTTTTACTGAGAAGGTAAAAATTGAGAAAGCGGGGTGCAGCCAGACCTCAGACTATAACTATATACTCAGACTAGTTTACTATACACTTTAAAAACTATATAAATAGTAGCTTAAATTATTTTTGTCACTCAAAAACTAAGGTGACCTAGGCCCTCCGGCCCAGGGCTATATCCACCACTGGTTGAAATGCTGCAAGAATAATGTCACAAATTGCACCCATGATTTCGGGAAGAGTCACTGCTTTTAATCATCTTGGATGTAAAGCATAATTTGTTGAGAAATCGCCACGTTTATACTAAGCCACTTACTCCTTTACCACTGTATATAACGGAGGAGAGTCCCGTGGTGTTGCAATGATTTCCCAATTAATTTACTTCGATGACTTTCCTTGGTGGAACAAAAATGTTATAGCAGTTAGGATCTGGATGTTCGTGAAATTATCTGTTTGGGCACACATAATCACTTCAGAGGCCTGAGAAACAATAAGAATTTCATTAATAATATGAAAATTTGTATTTGTACTTACAGAGATATGTTTTTCTAAACTACGGTTTCATTTATCTACTGTCTACCTACACTCCTTCTGGATTGGACTACAACATTTTCAGCAGCTCCTCGTAAATTCTCTCTCTCTCTCTCTCTATATATATATATATATATATGTACATATATATATGTACAATGTATATGTATATATATATATATATATATATATATATATATATATATATGTACAATGTAATGTAAAATAAGTCAAACGTAATAAATATGTCATTTTTGGTATGGCAAACAGCCCCCCCCGAAAATGTATCTGTCCCTCCTTTGCCCCCCCCTAAGAACTTAAAGCTGGCGTCGTCACTGATAAGGGGGCAAGTCCTCTCCAATCTTGGAGCTGAGGGACTGTTTCTCCGATAATCCGATTTGAAATGTGTTTTGGGGGAAGAAATGTGATGATTTATGTCCAATTGCCACAAAGGAAAGTAAGATGAAATTGATGTCCCCTCAGAATAAATCTCAAATCTGCCCGCCTCCAAATATCAAACCTTCTGACAGATACCATAGGTGTGTCATTTCGTGTGATGCTGCTTCACTAATCTCATGTTGAGGATAAGCATGAAGTTCCTTAAGAAGTTGGAGATCATATCTAGCTGCAGAAGAAGCTTGGGATGCCAGAAACCAGATTTTAATATAAATTTTCGCCAGAAGCTTGGGGTGCCAGAAACCAGATTTTGACATAAATCTTCGCAAGAAATATGTTGAGATCTTGCAATCCCTGCACCTCTGTCTGTCAGCTTAAATTGGGGAAGGAACAACCAATCTTAAGACTGTAGATTGCCTTCGCCATCAGCGTGCTTGATGCACATGCTAGCCCAACATAATAAACACAGGACGTCCTAGACGGATCCCGCAATGGACAACAGGATATCTCGGGATCATCCGAATTTGCTCCCGGGACATCCATAAGACATCCCACGGATATCCAGATGTCCGGTAATATCTCGGAAAACGAGATATTTAACGGGACCTCAAAGGGATGTCCACTAGTATATTGTAAGATAATGTGGTCCTAGGTATGTCCGGCGTGGGATTTCCTTGGGAACTCCCGTCCCATCCGGGACGTGCCGTGGACATCCTACATAGAAATCCTTTAGGACATTCCATGCAGGACGTCCATGGGATGTCTACCCACTGTCCCGATAATCACGGGAATTATATGGGATAATTGGGATCAAAATGGGACGTCCTAGAGACGTCGTGTGCTGTGTGGGGTAGCCAATTCAATACGTTCCCTAATACGCAGATTCCAAATATGAAAGTGTACTATCTATTGAATTTAATGAAATAAGTTTAGTATACAATTTCACTTAAACTTCGAAAAAAAAATCTTTTTAAGTTTGTTCTGGTTTAATTCTCTTTCTTGACGTTTTATTTCGCTGAGAACTGAACATAGAAGAGTAGCTTGTAATTATATCCAGTTAGCTATGAACTCGCGCAGTTAGATATTTTTCAATGTAGAGAAAAAGGAGGAAAGTTCCGGTAACTTGAGGTAAAAGGATGAACAACTTTAATTTAAGCTAATAAGTTTGATTTTTATGTCTCGAACCAAGCGTATAAAATTCTCCTCTCCTCGAAGGTAGCAGTCAATATACACTGGAGTGTTATTATTCTGGGAAAATACTGGCAGTAAATATTTTATAAAGTATCATAAAAATATACACCTGAGATTCAAGACTACATTATAGTTGCAAAAGAAACACTGTTTTATTTACCACACATGTGAAACACATTATCTAGTTCAAGGTCTGTTTTGCATAATAAACGATTAAATGAAAAAGATCGATACGTGTTATGAAATATATTCAGCAAAGAATAGTCACGAAATAATAATAATTCTTATCTCGTGTGATTAGTTGTTAACTTCTATTTGTTGTATTTTTGCATGTTGTTAATAAACATTCTGTGGAGATAATTTTATTCAACTTCTTTATCCTGTTAATTATATCGTTATTAAAGCTAAAAATTCTTAAATAGAATTGATGTTTCAGACAATTTATAAAATAAACTAAATATTTGTGAGCTTTAAGTTCATATTTTTCACAATACTTCTAATGCTAATATGCTTCAAAGATTTCTCCACAATATTTTTTGTTTTCTATTTTGAGTTTGTATTGGAACTATAAACAGGATTTTAGTTTCTTAATTAATATTATTCAGGATTCAGCTTTTAGAAAAAAAATATTTATCAGAACTCCTATAATTCACGAGTCAATTTAATACTGAACTACCAAATATCTAAGAAAAATATTTTCCAAAACGACATTCCGATCCAGCTAAACCACCGATCTTATTACCTGCAGAAAGAGAATATTGTACCTAGGTAATATTCGGTAGTGTAAGGGTAAAAACATATTGAAGATACCTCGCGACCGAGGTCGACGTTTAAGTCGCCGTCGCTACCTCGATACTAACAAACACATGAATTCAAATGGGTAAGCGCATACCAAAGATGTACGCTACATCGCGACCTAGAGGACGAACGCGAGAGTGAATTAGTTGTCACGGTGATAAACAATCGAGTTTGTTTTTACACCGATGTTCATCGGAAACATCACTGTAACTCGTATTCTCATTGGTTCTCCCTGAAGCACTGCACAAAATAAAGTCTTCATTTGTTTAGAATTTCGTCTGCAGAGGATTGTGTGTGTCTATGCTCGAGAGGTCTTGCTGCACTATTAAATTTGATTGTGAAAGACATATTAATAGAACTAGTGAGGTATGTTCCAGCAATATGGGATAAGAATCACAAAGATCATAATAGGGACGTTTTAAACAGAGGCTGGAGGAAAACAGCAACTGAAATGGGAATGTAAGATAAGTTATTCATATTTATTTGAGAATCATACTGTAGCTTATTATTATATATGGCAGTGGCGGTTACAGGGAGGGGGCTCGTCCAAAAACTGGTAGAATTTCTAAAGGAAAAAGAAGCTACACGCTTTCCCCCAATTCCGAGATTAATTAAAAAGGATTTCTTCTAAATTCGTTATTCATATATAAGGTAAAGAAATACCTGTAAAGACAGGCACGCATCAACAGAGAGGAAATGTCGAATAATGGAATTGCAGTGACGAAACTTCATTTGTTGATGTTAATACCCCTTCCACCTCGAAACCTGAACACATACTAGTTTTTAGTTTTACTGGGAAATAATTTCTTGCCTGATGCTGAAAAAGGGCATTTCTTGCCAGAAAATTGAAACAAATGTGTCTTTGATTTATTGATAGAGATGGACAAGAGATGAGAGTCAAATGTTTTGCGAAAAACAATGAAATGAAATCTTTGAGTTTCACGTCCCACGGTTATGCCGGTTAGGCTAAAGGAGACGGTGATGATGAGTAATGAATGAAACGGTGGAATGAAGAAAGTGGGAGGAAACGGGAGAACCCCGAGAAAACCCACGCACACGGTGTTTGTCCACCACGAAGTTCACTTGGCGGGAGCAGGGTTTGAACCCGGGACCACTAGCACCAGAGGTGACTGTAATTCTTACGTGCACAAAGTGACGCTTCTTTGAAAAGAATTTCTAACTTCTGTGGCATCTATGGTGGATCTTATGTATGTACTAAACAAATCAACCCAAAAGTCTTTGAATTGTATCACATTAAAACTGAAAAACTTCTGGATGTTTCCGTTGTTGATGAGTTAAAAAATTGATGTCCTACTCAGAATAGCAAATCAAAGAAATTGCGAATTGTTAAAAATTTAGTATCTCAAAATGTATTCTCTAGATTTACTCTTGATAATGTTACTTCTGACGCGTCTAACTAATTTCGATTAAAATATTTTTTTTAATTGTAAGGAATGATAAGGCACCTCACACATCTTGAATACGCAGGTGTGTGCGGCGAAAAGCCGAATGATTATTTTTATTATTAACATAAATTGCAATGTTAATTTTGTTTGAAATATTGTAATTTACGTTGATTTGTGTTCATAATTAATATTGATTTGCTTATGAAGTAAATAAAAAAATATATTCTTTGTGCCCGAAAAAATTTCGAACTATCATATATGTCGTATTCATTCTTCGAGCTGCATAATAACTTACCATTAAAATAACTGTAATTCTTTGAAATGAAATGAAATGAAATGAAATTTTTGAGTTTTACGTCCCACGGATATGCCGGTTAGGCTAAAGGAGACGGTGATGATGAGAGATGAATGAAATGGTGGAATGAAGAAAGTGGGAGGAAACGGGAGAACCCCGAGAAAACCCACGCACATGGTGTTGTCCACCACAAAGTTCACTTGGCGGGAGCAGGGTTTGATCCCTAGCCCCAGAGGTGACTGTAATTCTTTGAGTAACTAAGGATAATTTAATGGACCAACTACTAATTGTAATTTATAAATGCTATTTATAGATTGCCTACCTATGAATGAAGTAATGAAGCATAGATTAAAAATATGACTATAAAATAAGAAATAATTGTAGCATATTGAAAATAATGAAATGTGAATAAGATCTATCCAATAAGTGTGTGAACCTTGCGTAACAATAATTATCATGTTATGGTCCAGAGTTCTTTACTAACTTGTACAACCAAATTAATAATTCCCATTAGTTCGGAAGCCATAATGTGCGACGATAACGTTTATCTATATTTACCGTCGTTAGAGGGCAATAAGGACAACAGTCCGGTACGTTATGATAACAAAGCTTGTGGTTACACTTGTATAAACATGCCTTATTTATGGTGTTGAAGATACAATAAGTGAGGAAGCCATATTTAATTGAAGTGTATTTTTAGTTTCTGAAAAATTAATGATAAGTATTAAAGAAATGCAAAGTTTAAGAACAATGAAAATAGTCTAATTTATTGAAATAATTGTTGTCTTAAGTTTTGATGGATACTAAAGTAGTAACAAATGAACTGGGAACGCAATATTTAATTATATATGTGTCTGTTACAGTTCCAATTTTTGTAAAAAGAATGAAAGAAAATAATGTAGTTACCATGACTTTTGTGGTGACCCTCGTATTGACGCTTTGTTCTCTAAAGAACCATACGAATGAGAAATAAAAGTAAAAATAAAAAAAAATATCAAGTTTCAATTCAGATTTTATATTTATTTATGAATTTCATATTCGTCATATGAAAATCTGGGATTTGTAACTTCAAAATACCCAATCAATTCTAATTCTAAAAATTACAAAATAAATCAATATCCAATTTCGCCTAAGGTGATAACAAAGTTAACATGTCGGCTATCAGACAAATTACGCAGGCAGTTAACTAATTTTTCGGCACTGCAACAAAACAACAAAATTCTAAATAAAATATTCAATAAAATAAAAAAAACTACAAAGCAAATATTATAAATATTTTATACAAAATGGTTTGTTATATTTAAAAAATTAATAAAAAACACAAGTTTGTTTGCCCAAAAAATTAAACTTCCTGTAATAAAATATTTTCACAATTTAAAACATTTTACATACAAAAAAACATTAGCTGCAATTAGTAAATATTTTATATAACCAAAAATTAAAAAAAATCAAACAACTTACCGTTTCGTGTAACATCTGTCAAAAATTAAAATATACTCAAAAATACAAAACAAACCCATTAAAGCCCATCATTACAACAAACATGGCCCAATGCATAAATTTAAATTTTACAAAGCCATTACCACATAAAAAATGTTCAATACTGCGCAATATTTTACCATCTCTTTAACAAATATATAATAATATACCCTTTAAAAAAAACAACTACAAAAGCTGTATTAAACAAACTAAAAAATAAATATTTGCTCGTCAACCCAAAAATGCAAATCATCCTCACGGATCGGTCGACACAGTTCCTAAGTAAAAAATAAAAAATAAATTAGCGAAGATAGGAATGAAACACAAAACTACTACACCTTATCATCCTGCTAAAACCCAGTAAAAATTTACAACAAAAATGTAAACCAATTTTTAAAAATTCTGTATCAGAAAAAAAAGCAGCAAATGGCCATTGTGTATCAACAATTGCAAAAATTTATCTATTCATAATTCCACCCTTTAAGTTGCATTTTAACAAAAAAACCAGCAAACAAGCTTTACAAAATTCTAGGGTTAGAACCGCACCCTCAGGACACAAATGCAAATAAAACTAGCACGTGCCAAGCTAATGAAAATAGCAAAACAACATAAGCGTGCCTTTAACCAATCACACGCACTTTTAACTTATAAATTAAAACAAAAAGTTCTTTTACAAAACTTTCACCACTAAAACGCCTTAAAACGCGTAACAAAAAAACTGCTGTTAAATTACATCAAACCGTACCTCATTTCCAAAGTAATAAATCCCAACGCGTACAAACTCACAAATGTCAATTCAGGAAAAGTGGTAGGCGTTTACAATGCCATTCACTTAAGAAAATACATTAAAAGGCAGAACTCATAAAAAACACAAAAAATACATATATGTAAAAAAAACAAATAAAGTACCCAAATTAGTTTAAAAGTGGTTAAACTCACTCAATATGTAACAATTTTATATCATTCCTTTAATATAAATAAAAAAAGTAATGTAAATCTGTAAAGTATAAAAATAGTGTTGCAAAATCAAGTTTACACATTTTCGTGCATTTTTAAAATGCCAATCAACTAAAAACGTGAGGGGGAAATATGTAATATCTTTAATTGTACATATAAATTAACTACATTCATTAACAGTAAAAAAAAGAATAACTACAACACAAAAACATTCCACACACACACACACAAAATAAGCAGAGCTACCTTGCTGGGAAAAATGAAATGAAATGAAATGAAATTTTAAGTTTTACGTCCAACGGATATGCCGGTTAGGCTAAAGGAGAGTGATGGTGAGAGATAAGTGAAATGAAGAAAGTAGAAGGAAACGGAAGAACCCCGAGAAAACCCATGAGCACGGTATTTGTCCACCACAAAGTCCACACGGCGCGAGCTGGGATCGAATCAGGGACCCCAAGCACCGGAGGTGAACGCTCTACCACTGAGCCACCGCGGCCACCAGTTAATATTGTACCAAAATGTTTACTATCTTCTTAGGTATTGATTAAGACCAATACAATCTCTCTTGACTTACCGTTCCTGAGATATCGACCAAAAAATATTTCCGATTTTGGGAGATTTAAGGAGCCTTATCTTGGGAAAAATAAGTCATAGATGATAGTTTGCGAAGTTTTGCAAGAAACAGAGAAAGGTGCGGATAAAAGATTTACTTTTACATCTAGGAACAATCACAGTTATCCTTCTCTTTCCGTCGCTCCATTGTTTTTAAGTTCTGCTCTTGGAGCATTTTCAACTGCTTTTAAATATTTTACTCACCAAAAGGAATGTAAGGTATGCAGGCAATAGAAAATAATTTATGTTGCGACGCTGCTCAACATACTTCTTAAACTTTAATTTCCCAATCGATTATGCAAAAATCTTTAGGTTGTATACTCATTAACATTCATATTTATTAACAATGAATTTGAAACCAAATCAAAATAACTAGTTTCATTTCTCGTATATTTGTAGTATTTATTAACTTTTAAAATGGAAACACGATAATACTTCCATGATCCATTGCATAATTAACTATACGTTCAATTTTAATAATTTCTCAAACAAATGAATTCGACAATTCGCTTCCAACACCAAAACAAAGACCTATTCTTTAACGTACAATCTGAACAATATGTGGTCCATCGAAAATTGAACCCTGGTATTCCATGCGGAAGACACGTTTGCTAACCATTTATTCACGAGGAAGATCCAATGTATGCATAAAGTTTCACAGGCAGCGGGGAGCAAATTTGCTAAGCTCCCGTGAGTATTCATCCATCTTAAACCCACTCTACATGACAATTAAAAACATATATTAGTCTGTGGCTTTCCACGCATTGTATCACAGTAACATTCGGAATTCCTCGACGCTAAGTGCCCTAAGTTCAAAAGAATGAAAAAAAAATCAATAATGTTTTTATTCACTTCTATACATGGCTACCTTTTAAGAAACATTTTTGTGAACAGTAAATTATAAGACCATAGACTGCATACTTTTTGATTCGGTTTCGAACATGACAAAAATATTAATTGTTCAAGAGACGATGAGCCTGAAATTTCTTAAATGAAAATTATAAATTTTTGACTTAGGCCACTTTGCATTCTAACATGACACTCTGTAGGTTACCAAAAAAAAAAAAAAAAGTTGTAAAATGATATATAAATTCATTCTATTTCGAGTCTTCCATAAACTAGTTTCGTTTGTCAAATTTTGAATATAGCGCCTCTAGTGGCGATCCAACCGGTTCATTTCAGAGACAAATCAATTTAAAAAGTACTTTTAATACCCTAAATGCTTGAAAATATACATAAATAAATGCAACTACGTAAACATACATTGCGTAATTTTAAATTTCGAAATTGTAAACCACAGTAAGAAAGCATTTTATTTTTTCCTTCATTATAATTTATATTAGCATCCCGAACGAAACATAATACTTCGAAAATATACTGTGGAGTTCTCTCGTCCTTGAAACAATGTAACCCATTTTTTTTCCTGTGAGAAACATAACAAATCCGCAGCACTTTCCTCGTATTCAAGTGTGTCATCAGTTCAGAGTTACACCATATTTTCTCCCCTCCCGCCAGCAGAGAGGAGGTAGAGAAAGGAAATTGTATGTAAGACCAGGCGTTTAAAAGACTGCTTTGTTACAGCAAACGGACTCTATAAAGAATTAAGCCACAAAATGTGAACTGAGGGTTCCATCATTCAGGGTTGTAGACCTCATATTAAAGTAACTAAAACTGTATATTCAGTCTTTCCTTACTTTTGTGGAGAAAGTAATTATTTATAATTGTTCCGTTTTTAGATACTATTTCAAATATTTAATTGGGAAGACGCGTGATACTGTGATTACATATAGAATTATTCCTTATCCAAAATTTATTATTATTATTATTATTATTATTATTATTATTATTATTATTATTATTATTATTATTATTATTATTATTATTATTATTATTATTATTATTATTATTATAGAAGAAAGCAGCTCAAATTTCTGTTCCGCTGTAATAGCTGAGAAACAGAATTACTTCTTAAATTTGAGTTGAAAGTTCGTCTGCCATTGTAACATCATAACACTGAAAATGTTTATACAAATTAGAAGGTATAGAAACAATCAAGATGACTAATTACGTAAAATAACAATAAGTATATGTTGAACTAAAATCAAAAATATGTAGTTTTTAACCGTAAAGAAATAAATGAATAAGGGATTGTTTGGACAAACTTCGTAAAGTCATGTTTTCAAATATATAATGGAGGTAAATAAATAGGATTAATAAATAGGGACTAAGTTGGAGGCAAAGAAGAACTAAGTTGTGATCTAGCTTGGAGTTAAATGACGAATATTCCTCGGACATATGTCTTCATTTAAGTCTCACCTACCACTTCATAGTTTCGGGTCATGCGTTGGGTTGAAGTTTGTGTCACATGATGCTGCTTCTGTAAATGGATATTAAACCGTACTTTCTTTCTTTTAAGAAACAATCAAATTAACAACTTGTAAGCCAATTCAATTGTGTGTATTTTACGTTCCACCGTTTCCTTGTTATTATCTAAATGGAATAGTGTTCAAGAAAATGGGGAAGTAGTCCGTGAAAACGCACGATGTTGTCGCTACAAATTATTATGCGCCCGTTACAGCAAATTAGAAATAGGCATCCACTTATCAGTATTTTAATGTAGACAGCCAATTACTAGAAGTAATAACGGTTAACGCTCTTGACAGATAAAATAAGAAACTAATACCAACAAATCTACGGAACTTATTATTATTAAAACTACCGAACAACACATTATTATTACAAATCTACCGAACCAGAAACCGAAAAGAAACGTGAAGATTATGTCCGTGAACCTGACCCCACCCACATCGGTACTAATTTAAAAACATATTCCAAAAATTAGTGCCCAATTAGTGCTGACGACCTGTAATGTTAAAAAAATATTGTGCCGTTACACAAACGTCAAAAAACAAAAAAATTCTGGGTGGGGCTAGGTTCTCGCTAGCCTCACCCACTCAACCGATCGAGATGAAACCTATACACAAAGTTAGTGTTAAATTAGTGCTGTCAATACCGCATAAAAAGAAAATTAATGCTATTACCAGAAGGCCAAAATATATTCGAAAATGTTTAATGGCGGCATCATTAAAGACAAAAGATCCCTCATTTTTATGATAAGATATGTAACACTAATCTTCTTCCTATGCTGTAAGTCAGCACTAATTTTTGGCATAGTTTACAAAATTACTGCTGCATTATCAAAAGTGGGTGCGGCTGTCTTCAAGTGAACCTGGCTCCATCCACACCGGAACTAATTTTAAAACATATGCCAAAAGTTATTGCCCAATTAGTGCTGACGACCTCTAATGTTAAAAAAATTAGTGCTGTTAGTCAAAGGTCAAAAAACAAATAAGATTCTGGGTGGGGCTAAGTTCACGCTAGCCGTACCCACTCAACCGATAGAGATAAAACCTATACGCAAAATATGTGTTAAATTAGTGATGTCGATACCACATAAAAAGAAAGTTAGTGCCATTATAAGAAGACCAAATATATTTGAAAATGTTCAATGCCGCCACCATCGAAGAAAACATCAATCCTCATTATTATGATACTATACATAGCACAAATTTTCTTTCTATGCGGTATCGTCAGCACTAATTTAGGACGAACTTTTGGCATAGTTTATAAAATTAGTGCTGTTACACAAACATCAAAGAAACAAACAAAATATTTGGGTGGGGCTAGCGTGAACCTAGCCCCACCCACTCAACCGATTGAGATGAAACCTATACACAAAGTTACCGTTAAATTAGAGCTGAGGATACCGCATAATAAGAAGATTAATGCCACTATCACAAGGCCAAATATATTCGAAAATCTAATGCGAGCGCTCCCGGGTTCGATTCCCAGTGGGGTCACTCGGTCGAGAAAGTGCAACACGTTTTTTCAGGCCTGTCACTCTGAATGAGGTTTTCCTGGGTTTTCCTCATTCACACCAGGCAAATGTCGGGGTGGTACCTAACATAGATCCAAGGTCGCTTACTTCCTTCCCCAATCCTTTCTTCCTTTCCTTTCTCCGGATTGCGTGCTCGCCAAGGGACGTCATCCCTCAAATCGTGACGGGCTAAATGGCCTTAGATACCGAAAGCCCACAAATCTAAACCCTAAATCGAAAATCTAATACGGCAGCATCATCAAAGAAAACAATCGATCCTCATTTTTATGATACTATTCATAGCACTAAAATCCTTTCTATGTTGTATCGTTAGCACTAATTTAGAACTAATTTTTGGCATAGTTTACAAAATTAGTGGTCTTACAAAAACGTCAAAAAACAGAAAAGATGTGGGTGGGGCTAGCGTGAAACTAGATCCACCCACTCAACATATACACAAAGTTAGTTTTAAATTACTGCTGTCGATACCACATAAAAAGAAAATTAGTGCCATTATAAGAAGGCCAAATATATTCGAAAATCTAATATGGAAGCCTTATCAAAGAAAAAAATCGATCTTAATTTTTATGATGCTATATATTGCACTAATTTTCTTTCTATGCTGTGTCGTTAGCACTAATTTTTGGCGTAGTTTACAAAATTAGTGCTGTTATATAAACTGCAGAAACGGCACTAATGTTTCCTCTATTGCTTGAAGTGGAGTTGCAGAGTTATGTGTCACTAATCTCCCATATGAAGTACATGGGAAATTTTTCATTGCGTCAAATTCCCATCACATTCGAAAACACTAATTACCTCCCCTAGTGCAATTGTTAGTTAATCGTAAGTGCTTCTTACAAGGGAACCTTCCGAAAATGATAGTTGCAGTGAAAGATGTGACCTATGCCAATTGAAAGAGCTGTAACAGAGATGAGAATTCCCAAAAAATTAGCTGCCCATAGCAATAGGTTCAAGAAATATAAGGGGTGGAAGTTCGGGAATCAGCAATGTTGGACAAAGGGGGAAAAGTGCAAATTCCGCAAAAAAGGGGGCACGGCAAAATACAATGCTGACAAGTGATGTATAGAAAGAGACTTGCCACAATAGGGAACAAATGAAAGACACCAGTGGGATTAACAGTGTTGCCAACTGCAATAAAAAGTACATGTTTTGCAAAGAGCACTATATCAAGTGAGTACAATATTCAGTGTCAACCTGTCATGTAGAACATAAGATATGACGTGTATAATCAGCGGTACAATATAACAAAAGAAAATAGAAAAACAGAAGTACGAAAAATATGGAAAAGACGGAATTGGCCATAATGCGCCACATTTGATCACGAGCTGTGAATATTTGAATGAACAAAACAAGAAAGTACCAACTATGCAGGAAACCGACGTACCTAGTGTCGAAAAGAAAAACGAGTTGCAAAGTTGGCAACACTGGCCATGAAAATCCAGACAATTCTAATATAGTTACGCCACTTGCTTCACAAAAGGAAAATTCCGGCAACAGGCATTAGCCTTCGCATCATTTGTGCATGCTCGTCAACATTGTACGTGCAATTGTTCGATGAGACAATGGTCCAAACAGAAGATATATTTGCAGTGAGCACATCGGAATACTGCCAATCCGTCACACATGGTACAATGATCGCCTGTGAATGTCTCGAAACAGTACTCTAGAGGTATCGGAACCTTTGGTGGTCTTTCTATCACATATACACACCTGTAGGAAGCAAACATAATCAAAGGCTTGAATAAACATGCCGTAAACTGGTAATGGGTTAAGGCTTGAAGTATCGGAAAATTCTCGCGGGACCAAATGTTCAAGTGATAACACAAGCTCTGTAACGTAGCGCACAAAGTTCTTGTATGGTCTAAAAACATAAACATCAAGTGGTTGAATCAGACCCGTACAACCAGGAGGGATCAGTACAACTTTGAAATTCACTCCGGATGGTACATGCTCGTAGAGCTAGTTGGTGTCTTTGTTCGCTGTCCAAGAATCAACAAGTTGCACAACATCAGTTAGGTTTCTTTCTGCCAAACTTGGCCAAAACACTTTGGCATAAAACACGCTTAAATCACTCTTTCGCATGTTTGCGGTTGTATTTGGGAAGGCCTTAATATTCGGAAGAGTTGACAAAAAGTCCTTTGGTCTTCTGGGGTAATGTTCCTTTGCCTTCTGCCACTTACACATACATTGGTGACAAGAGAGTTCCATCTGCAGAGATGACAGGCATTATCATATACGAATGTGATGAAGACGTGATGACGAAAGAAACCTAACTGATGTACAACTTGTTGATTCTTTGATAGCGAACAAAGACACCAACTAGCTCTACGAGCATGTACCATCCGGAGTGAATTTCAAAGTTGTACTGATCCCTCCTGGTTGTACGGGTCTGATACAACCACTTGATGTTTATTTTTTTTAGACCATACAAGAACTTTGTGCGCTACGTTACAGAGCTTGTGTTATCAGATACTCACTTGAACATTTGGTCCCGCGAGAATTTTCCGAAACTTCTATCCTTAACCCATTACCAGTTTACGGCATGTTTATTCAAGCCTTTGATTATGTTTGCTTTCTACGGGTGTGGATATGTGATAGAAAGACCACCAAAGGTTCCGATACCTCTAGAGTACTGTTTCGAGATAATCACAGGCGATCATCGTACCATGTGTGACGGATTAGCAGTATTCCGATGTGCTCACTGCAAATGTATCTTCTGTTTGGACCATTGTCCCATCGAACAATTGCACGTACAATGTTGACGAGCATGCACAAATGATGCGAACGCTAATGCCTGTTGCCGGAATTTTCCTTTTGTGAAGCAAGTGGCGTAACTATATTAGAATTGTCTGGATTTTCATAGCATATAGCCAACTTAGGAACTATTTCTTTTCGACTCTAGGTACGTCTGTTTCCTGCATAGTTGGTGCTTTCTTGTTTTGTTCATTCTATTATGCACAGCTCGTTATCAAATGTGGCGCATTATGGCCAACTCCATCTTTTCCGTATTTTTCGTACTTCTGTTTTTCTATTTTCTTTTGTTATATTGTACCACTGATTATACACGTCATATCTTATGTTCTACATGACAGGTTGACACTGAATATTGCACTCACTTGATATAGTGCTCTTTGCAAAACATGTACTTTTTATTGCAGTTGGCAACACTGTTAATCCCACTGGTGTCCTTCATTTGTTCCCTATTGTGGCAAGTCTCTTTCTATACATCACTTGTCAGCATTGTATTTTGCCGTGCCCCCTTTTTTGCGGAATTTGCACTTTTCCCCCTTTGTCCAACATTGCTGATTCCCGAACTTCCACCCCTTATATTTCTTGAACCTATTGCTATGGGCAGCTAATTTTTTGGGAATGCTCATCTCTGTTACAGCTCTTTCAATTGGCATAGGCCACATCTTTCACTGCAACTATTATTTTGGGAAGGTTCCCTTGTTAGTGCACCAACACCTAATGTTAATACTTCATTATTATAGGTTTTACAAATAAAATACCTTTGGACGCTAGGGTTAACTTGGTACCCCCACTTCAAGTACTAAAAAAATTAGTGGCATTCGTTAGTGCTTCAAGAAAACACTAACAGTTTCAATAATGTTTCACTATTACTGTAGTTATGGCCAATTACATATCACTAAACTCACATAAGAAATTTATGAGGGATTTTTCATGACGTCAAATTTCCGCCAAATTCAAAAGCACTAATGATCTCTTCTAGTGCAATCGTTAGTGCATCGTTAGTACTTCTTACGAGGGAACCTATCCAAGTGTAAATCTGACTTCGAGTCGAGACTATGGCCCTTGGATACCTTGTCCCAAGAGAACATAACACGAAAAGGGATACGTCCTCGATCGCAACCGTTGTGGAGATATAAGCGTGAAAAGTTAGAAATTGAGCTCCATACTATACATACAAAGTAAGATTCCGGGTCAGATTTTTCGGAAACGGTCGGGTAAGGAAACTCGGCGAATACATATCAAATTAGTGTGGGGAGCCCAGCACCTTTTGAATGAAAAATTTGTATCCCCGGGGCACTCGCAGGGTCCCAGGCGGGGTCCAACTCAAAATTTGCAAATGGAACCTGGGGTCAAGTATCATACTGTATGAAAGCTGTTGTTACATAAAAGAAGATACGATAACCCTGTGCAAACGGGCAACTGGTCAAAATGTTAATACAACCTACATCAGAAAATCTATGGCCATGCTTCTAAATCCGTTACGTTGCGACAATAACAAAACAGAAAAACACGTTTAAAAGTGCAAGGTATTGAAGTAAAGCAAATTCCTGCAGTCTCTCACAGAGTCGCACAACGGACCTTATCCAAGTATAATTGTGACTTCGAATGACCAATGGATCATAGAATAACCATGAACATTGGATTTCGTGTCCTACAAGAGAAAGGTTACATTGTCAATCGCAACCGTCGTGGAGGGTGAAAAGGTCAGAAGGCAACGATATATCCTTCGCGCATCGGGACCCCAGATTCACAGATTGCACCGTGAAATTTCTATCGGAGAATTTGCTGAACGACGAACATGATGGTAAAGACGAATGGGAGTGACCTTGAAACTGTGAGGCAACTTGGAGAGGAGTGGGGTTGGAGAAACCTTGAATAATGGGGCAGAAATAAAATATATCGGAGGATGCTTTTGAGAGAGAGACTCTGCAGCAATTTGCTTTACGTCAATACCTTGCACATTTAAACGTGTTTTTCTGTTTTGTTATTGTGGCAACTTAACGGATTTAGAAGCGTGGCCATAGATTTTCTGATGTAGGTTGTATTGACGTTTTGATTAGTTGTCCGTTTGCACCGGGTTATCGTAGAGAGCTGAGAATTGTTCTATCTTCTTTTATTTAACAATAGCTTTCATGCTACTTGAACTCCGGTTTAATTAGCAAATTTTGAGTTGGACCCCGTCCGGTACCCTGCGAGTGCCCCAAGCACACACATTTTTTATTCAAAAAGTTCTGGGCTCCCCACACTAATTTGATATGTATTCGCTTAGTTTCCTTACCCGACCGTTTCCGAAAAATCTGACCCGAAATCTTACCATGTATAGTATGGAGCTGAATTTCTAACTTTTCACGCTTATATCTTCGTAACGATTGAGATCGAGGATGTATCCCTTTTCGTGTTATGTTCTTTTGGGACAAGGTACCCAACGGCCATAGTCTCGACTCGAAGTCAGAGTTACACTTGGATAGGTTCCCTCGTTAGTGCATCAACCAGTACCAGTAGTGCTAGTACTTCATTCCTAAAATATCTTTGGAGGTCTGCATGAACTTGCCCCGACTTCAAGCACTAACTAAGAAATTAGTGATATTCGTTAGTGTATCAATAGTGCTTCCATTAAACACTAACAGCTTGAATGGAATTAGCTTTTAAAATTAGCAAATTTTGAGTTGGACCCCGTCCGGTGCCCTGCGAGTGCCCCGAGCACACACATTTTTTATTCAAAAAGTTCTGGGCTCCCCACACTAATTTGATATGTATTCGCTGAGTTTCACGTGAAGACAACCCCAACCACTTTTAATAATGCAGCACTAATTTTGTAAACTATTCCAAAAATTAATGCTAAATTAGTGCTGACTATATTGCATAGAAAGAAGATTAATGCTATATATCTTATCATAAAAATGAGGATTTTTGTTTTCTTTCATGATGCCACCATTTGACCTTTTTCGAATATATTTTGGCCTTCTGATAATAGCACTAATTTTCTCTTTATGCAGTATCGACAGCACTAATTTAACAATAATTTTGTGTATATGTTTCATCTTGATCGGTTGACACTCAGAATTTTTTTACGTCTTGCATCTGTGTAACGGCACTTTTTTTTTAACATTACAAATCGTCAGTACTAATTTTGCACTAATTTTTGGAATATGTTTTACAATTAGTGCTGGTGTAGGTGGGGCTAGGTTCACGGCCATTAATCTATGGGACCTATTATTATTAAAACTACCGAACAACACATTATTATTACAAATCTACCGAACTAGAAACCGAAAAGATAGGTGAATATTATCACATCTGAAAGATTCCATCCTGGTATGGTTTTGCTTTGTTAGATGGCAAGTGACGTACTGTACACTTCCAAGGACGATGCTTGCCTAATAACCTCATTCTCAAGAGTTTTGTACTAACGTAAGAGAAAAATATTGCTGACATCCGCATATTTTGTCATTCAAAATATGGAACTTCCTTCTTATGTTATTGACACACAGCGAACTGAGACACATACGGGGTTTAGAAACCTTTATGTAAGGTGAAATTATCTGAAAAGAAGGAAAATTCTTCCGCTTTAATGACCTTCTTGAGAAAACAAACCACTTATAAATTCCTGTGTCTCATAGTTAAACAACCAGGTATTTACAAGGTATTTTAACTTCGGAAGATATTTCCTCCTATCTAGGAATTGCGGGCAAATTTGTCCATATTTACCCTTATCTACGAGTCTTAACAGGAAGAGAGTTTTTTTCAAATCAAAACGAGAGATGTTACTTATCTTTTTGTAAAATATAAAATGTAACTTTTTTTTTTACAATCACATGTGTTACTTAATTTTCGGGGGTAAATTTTTAAAGGATGGTTTTATAAAAAGAAAATAAACCATTCAGGCCATGCATGCTGTTCACATTTCATAAAAAAAATATTTCATTAATAACACTATGTGGAGGGAGATGTTTTTCCTGAATATTTCCACAACGATAGTTAATTATTGTGGCAACTTATTCGTCGATTGGTTGGTGGGATTTTCTATCATGTTGTTTTAGCACTAAGGCTATGAGAGACATGGATCCACAATTTAAGATAGAATCCGAACTACCGTAGTTTCAATAATCTCCTACGAGATTCCTGTACTGCGAACCACAAAAGTATCTCCCCTCCCTAAGTGTTCTAACTCCATTACTTGAGGTCTAGGTAATTTGCAGTTGTGAGAACGCCTGGACAGATGCAACCCAACTTATGCGTAACTTTTCTCGGTACTGACAGCAGTTGGTAGCACTGAGTCAAGTCTTCATACAAGTAAAATTGTGAGTAGATGATGTACGAAACATTTCTTCATTCTCAGATCAATCTCTCTGGTTCAGAGCGTGTTGTCAATGAACACCATATTAACCCAAATATTGCAGGGTATGTAATGTTTTATTTCATTATATATCCAAAGAAATAAAAGCACTCATCACACATGAATCAGAAATTCTTGAATGTAGACGAAAATATCAAATCTAGAACAACTGCTGGAAATAAGTTTGTAAATTACTGTTTCCACTGACAGACCTTCTCCAATTCTCCTAATTCTAACATCTTTTTCTTTCTAGGGAAAAGATATTGTTTGTCACACTGAGTATGCATTAAATCTGAAATATTTGGAAAAGTTTCAGCCTGTCCGTGATTTGAACCTGGGTCTACCGAATAAAAGTTCAATGCACTAACCATGCAATCACCGCACCACTTCATCTTCCACCCAAACTAATACCTACAAGTAACACTTCCGAAGTGTAACCCTCCGATTTTGATAAAATTTGGCAGGTAGATACTACACATAAAATAATCGAATACGTTTTTTTATTTTATGCGGAAAAACGGTTTTAGGGGCAAAAGCCCCACCCAAAATTTTTAAAGTTGACACCCGAAAGACAAGAACAACTGAACCGATGTGAATGAAATTGTGCACAGATATTGCAGACGTAAAATGAGGGAATAGGGGTTTCGTATTTTCCTGGAAAAGACGGTTGGGTGTGGCACGGACCACTCCAAAATTTCGATCACGAAATATCAGGAAAAATGAAATGAAATCTTTGAGTTTTACGTCCCACGGTTATGCCGGTTAAGCTAAAGAAGACGGTGATGATGAGTAATGAATGTAATGGTGGAATGAAGAAAGTGGGAGGAAACGGAGAACCCCGAAAAAACCCACGCACACGGTGTTTGTCCACCACAAAGTTCACTTGGTGAGGACTCTGTTCGAACCCGGGACCCCAAACACCAGAGACGAACGCTCTACCACTGAGCCACCGCGGCCCCCACACGAAATATCAGGGTAACTGTATGTCAGATGTGTGTAAAGGACATGCAGAATTGCAACGGAACTTTGGGAATGAACAATAGGCAAAAAATAAACGAATAGTTTTTTTTATATTCGGTGGAAACGGTTTTTGGGGGCAATAACCCCCATCCAAAATTTTCGAATTTGACCCCGAAAGGCAAGAAGAATTGGACCGAAGTAAATGAAATGTGCACAAATATTGTAGATAGTAAGATGAGGGAATACGTGTTTCGTATTTTCCTAAAAATAAAAAAAAGGTGAGTTTACCGAGGCTTTGAGTGGCGGAAATAGAGGACCGAAGCGAATGAAATTGTATGTAGATATTGGATATGTAAAATATGACCTTTCCTGTTTCGTAAGTGTCTCCATCCGATTTCTTCAAATTGGGCGGAACAACTACAAGCACAAACAGCATAGCGTATTTTATAGTATTTCTGAAGGCACCCTTAACCGTTACAATGTTTTTCCGCATAAAGAAAAGCACGTGTCTATTTATTTCCAGTTTGCTGTTGATATGCCAAATTTGAAGCAAAACAGATAGGGACACTTGAGGAACAAGAAAGGCCTTATTTTACATAGGGTCTAAATAATATCTACATAATTTCATTTGCTTCGGTCTACTCCTTTCTGCGCTATTACGGTAATATTTACTTTTTCGGATGGGGCCTAGGCCCCAACACTGTTTCTCCGCACAAAATAAAACACATTTCATTTATTGTTTTGCAAATTGTCCCTATACGAAGTTTCGTTGAAATTCTCCATATTCTTTAGGAACTTCTGACGTATGCTTATTTGTGCTTTTGATATTTCGTAATCAACGTTTAGAGGGTCCACTGAATGGCTGGAATTTGAACCCGGGTCCTCTGAATTGAAGTTCAATAGTCCAACCACTTACCTACCGCGTCACTTCATCTTTCGTCTAAACTATTAGCTAATTAAAATCGTTGCATGTAACACTATACAAAATATTAATGCTCTTATAGGTGACAATGATTTACTCGAGATTTCCTTCTTTAACTCAAAAACAAGTTATATAGACCTTCGTCAATGAGGAAAATATTACGAAACGTTTTTCAAGTTGAGACTACCTCATCGTTTTTAACTGCTCCCGTTTACATTACTACCATTCTTCCTCATCGCAACTTCTAATTTCCAAAGAAGAGCCGGCAGCATTTACGCCGATCCCAAGAGTTTCAGTATTCGAGCGCTTCCCTGTATTATTTTTCGCGCGCTACTCCAGCCAGCTCTTTGAAGTTGGTAAAGTGTACAGAAAAATTGAGCTAGACATCAGAACCTAACCAACCCCTGCGAGGCTTCTAACCAGTTCCTACTATTATTATTATTATTATTATTATTATTATTATTATTATTATTATTATTATTATTATTATTATTATTATTATTATTATTATTATTATTATTATTATTACTATTATTACAACTACTACTACTTTTACTATGGGTCTGTTTAGTAAAACTGCAGGCTTATTTTAATGAAAAAAGTGTTATGAAACTTTAGAAAAATAATCGGTAAATCACTTTTTAGAGTATTATTTTCAATCAGATTTTAATGAAAAAGGTGTTATGAAAATTTAAAAAGTAAAGCTTTCTCTGGGCAGAGTTTGAATCCACGCCAAAAACGATTTTCAGTACTAGCATGTTGCGCTAGCACGCTCGGCTACGACGGCCGACTGCAGTTGACCTCCACTTCCCGCTATATGAAGGTCATGACTCTTGATGTCCCACCTATATCGGCCAATAGCATCAGAGGATATCTAAAACTCTTGAGATCCGCGAAAATGCAAGCCCGCAGGTATTTTTACGCATCCTTTCAATCGCATCAATACGTGTAGAAAAAGAAGGTTCCATTTTTATCTTCCGTAACTAATAGTTTACTTTTTTATCTTTATATGACTAATTTACAGTAGATTGGCAAATTATGAAACTCGTATGGCAGAGACATGGGTTCGAATCCTGTCGTGACAATTATTGTTTTATTCAGTCGAAGGCATGGTTCACGTAATTACAATTACAATTTTGTTATTCCTTTATTATTATTATTATTATTATTATTATTATTATTATTATTATTATTATCATTATTATTATTGTGAAGTCAAGACTTGGCTGTATGTTATATATTTTATGAATTTTCTGATTGGATTTCAAGTTTTTTTGTTGAATAATCAACACACTCCATTGTAGAGGGTTTAGGGCAAGGAAATATCATCTTGTTGCGTTTTATTTGTTTACTTGCACGCTACACCAAGCCTGGATACTACATGTCCCCTTTCTGTATCTACGGGAAGTACTCTAAAGGTTTTGATGATCATAAGAGAGTAAGTGAATATATCTGTCAAGGGTTCAAAGCAATGTGAAGGCCAATTTCTCCTGCATGGCTTTGCGTGTTTGTATATCTTTTTAGTTGTCAATTTAAAGTGAAATTGTCTGGACTATTCTTTCTGCATAATACGTTACTATTTTAGCATGACTGAAATAAGAAAGTTTTACCATTATTACATTGGAAACAAAAAAGTGTGTAATTACTGAATTCACCGTACTCCAGTTTTTTCCTTCTCCTAGAACGATGATGTCTTAGAATAGTGGTTTAAGAGTTAGTTTCATAATGTTGGGGTCCCGGATTCGATTCCCGCTGAGGCAATTAAGGAAATTTTTATAGTTTGCCATATTGATACTTCTCATATATACTAACATGAAAAATATTCAATTTCTCTGGGTCTCAGAGTTGAGACGACTTCCTTTACAGGTGAAACACCAACAACACAAAATTACGTCACCCGTATCAACCTTGATTCGTACTGTCTGGGAACGTAACGTGTTCGGACAAGAATTGATGAATACATAAGAGCTAAACACATCCGTACTGCTGTAGTGTGGGACAAAAATGAGTTCCTAGCTGTGCACAAAGTGCAAATACTGTATATCTGTAATCTGACATACTGTATATCTTTTCTGTTCCTATGAATAGCTTCGACTTTTCTTTCCTCCTGTAATAATAATAATAATAATAATAATAATAATAATAATAATAATAATAATAATAATAATAATAATAATAATAAAGGAATAACAAAATTACAATAGCAATTCCATAAACATTACTTTCCCATACAAAAAATTAATAATACGAGATTTGAACCCAGGTAGCTGCAATGGGAGTTACCTGCTTTCACATTTAAAAAAACAAATCGCCCCAACTAGGATCTTGTTCGCCATTGACATCTCATGTCCTTTCGACGTATTTCAAACACTACAGCGACACGAAAACTGAAATACCGAGGAAAGTTAAAATTCCGACCTTGCTCTTCAGAGAAATTAGAATCCCTAGTGGATTGTGCCTCATGATCAGAAGCCGAACGCCCGAAATCACTCGGCTAGTGCCACCGGCTCAATTTGCCACAAATTCCTCATATGAATATAAGAAAATAAACTAGTGGTTATGGAATATAAACATAGAACTGTCTATTTCTACACTTGTTGATACAATTCAAAAAATGTGAAAATAATTTTTGTCATCTTTTCTTTTTATAAATTAGAATTTATGGTTAAGAAGAAATGTAAATCGGGAGCATCCCAGAAACCGATGACGTAGATCCAACTTGAAGAAGTCTCATGATATTTTCCTCATTGAGGAACTTCTAAATAGTTTGTTTTTGAGTTAAAGAAGGAAATCTCGATTAAGTCATTAAGACACACACATGAGCATTAGTTTATTGTGTATATTCTTCAATTAAACGATTTTAACTATTAGTTTGACTGGAAGATGAAGTATCGCGGTAAGTGAGTGGTACGTGGAAAATATGGAGATAACGATACATTGATACATAGACTTACGCGTACAACGTGTACTACCGTTAAGGACATTTGAATACAACTTGTAACGCTGCTAGCGTTAATATGTCGTACGTCACCCAATTCTATTTTGCCTAAAATAATTATCCCCGCCTATAAGTACTATCCGAAATTCTAAAAATAATGATTTATCATGTCTAATAGCCAATTATCTTTGGTATATTGACATCTATAGAGCTTTTCTCACAGTGGAAGGCTACGTGGATTTTTTTAGAACAATATGGAAGACATACCAGTTTCTGAAGGAAAACAAAACGTTTGATAACTTTCTTAAGGTGGTATTGAACAAGTTACACAACATCATCACTTTATTTATTGACTTTGATGATAAGAAATATTTGTCTTCCATTGTACACTACTCTGTAATAAAATGTATATAGAAAAATAAAGTGACTATTTTAAAAAAGTGATTAGCGCATTCAACTTCTATTCGGTAGATCCGGTTTCAAATCCCGGCCAGGCTGAAACTTTTTCAAATGTTTCAATTTTAATTTCTATGCATACTCAGTGTGACAAGCAAGATCTTCTTTTCCCTAGAAAGAAAAATATGTTGGAATTAGGATAATTGGAGGTCTGTCAATGGAGACAGTAATTTACAAACTTATTTCCAGCAATTGTTCTAGATTTGATATTTTCGTCTACTTTCAAGCATTTTCTGATTCATGTGTGATCAGTATTTTTATTTCTGTGAATATACAGTATGTAATGAAATAATACATTACATACACAGCAATATTGAGATTAATGTGGTGTTCATTGGACAACACGCTCTGCGATTGATCTTCCGTGCATCATCTACTCACAATTTTACTTGCATAAAACCTGACTTAGTGCTACCGACTGCTGTTAGTGCCGAGAAAAGTTACGTGTATGTTGGGTTGCATCTGTCCAGGCGTTCTCACAACTACAAATTACCTTCACCTCAAGTAATGGAATTAGATCTGTTAGGGGTGAGATACTTTTGTGGTTCGCTGTACACACTTTAAAAAATTCGAACCCCTAGAGAATCTTATAAAATCCTTAAGTTTAAAATTTGGTCGGAATACGTTAAACATATTGCATCTAAAAGGGTGTTCATGCATCGGGACCGACGAACAGATAGACAAACATCAAAAAATTACTTCCATGGCATGTAGAGACGTGAAATGTGTCAATCCGTTGACCTATTAAATTCTATTATTTTTCTTTCTTTTTTTTATTCATGATCACCATACTTTTTTTCCTCTATTAGCGTTACTCGAAAGTAAAAGAATAGATAAAAACACCTCATTATATCTAGTTCACTCTTCTATTTCAGTATTTTACAAATCAAGTAACCGAAATGATTTATTCGAAACAATTTAACGACTCTTTCTTGAATCTGACTAGTTACTGTG